>NC_090997.1:30917500-35917500 GCF_041146395.1 Eulemur rufifrons
GTCTGGGTCTACTATGACTTTCTGAGGTGAATAGCATCCCCATCTTTAAAGATGAATTAGAAGAATTTTTAAAAAATGCATTTTAGTTATCTCATGTTCTATTAACTTTGCAAGCCTGAAAATGCATTTTTTCCCCAAATAAACTCTCTATGCAGTTCCATTTTGAATGGAAACATAGAGTGGCCTGCAGTCTAATCTTGCCTTTTTAAAATATTTCTTCCTCTGGACAGCAACGTTCATGGTCTAGGTAGGGTGCTACTGATATTTTCAGAGTTGAGAAAAACCCCTCAGGTTTGTTTGTAGTTCTTAAATTGGCCATATGCACAAAAGATCTCATGGGAATTTGGCCTTGCTGGTTTTGTTTTCTTTTCCATATTTGTTTGAATATTAATAGTATCAAGCTAACAAATTAAGAAATTTGTTTTATGTGTACAAACTAATTTTAAACTAAAATTAATCATGAGCCACGGCCTTTGTAAATCATAGTAGAAATCACAGTGGAAGACTAATAAATATGCTTGTTACCATTAGATAAGCATGAGAAACAATGAAAAGAAATTCCAACATTATTCAGTGGGTATTTTCATGAATATAAAATCTAATAACCTAAGAAATTAAAAATCACTTGGCAAAGCTTTAAAAAGTCCAGTCTGTGCATCTATAATTTTCACAAAGGGGTGGTTTTTTTTTTTTTTGTATACTTTTACTTTTTAAATTACTTTACTACCTAGCTTTTATCCATTTGGAAGAGATTTCTGATGTTTTGTCTGCTTAAAGCTCTTGATAATTTTTATGGAGAGTCTTGAAATGCTAACTAGACAAGGAGATTGATAGCTCTACCAACAGCTGAAATTGAGAGAGAAATTTTTCTCTAGCTACATTTTTTTGGTTGTATACTAAATTCCTAAACTTGAGTAAGCAACTTTCTCACATTTCAAATTCAATTTGTTTCTATTCCTAATACATAACTGATATTCTTCAAAAAGATTTTAGAATGATTGTGCTATTGTTGGAGCAGAGGTCCACAAACTTTTTACGAGTCAGATTGTAAATATTTCAAGCATAGGAGCCATAATGGTTTCTGTCACATCCACTCAAATATGCTGTTATGGTGTGAAAGCAGCCATAGACAATATATCAACAAATAGGAGTGGCTGTGTTCCAACAGAATGTAATTTACAAAAATAGGCAGCAGTGCTGATCTGGGTCATGGGCTATAGATTGTCAACCCTGTGCGGTAGCAAGAATAATGACCACCCCAAAATGTCCACAACCTAACACCCAGAACCTGTGAATATGTTACATGTCAAAAGGGACTTTTGTGTGATTACATGTCAAATGAGACGTGTGTTACATGTCAAAAGGAACTTCTGTGTGATGTGATTAAGGACAAAGACATTAAAATGGAAAAACTATCCTGGATTATCTGAGTAGGTCCAGTTTAATGACATGGGCCCTTAAAAGTAGAGAACCTTTCCCAGCTCTGGTCAGAGAGATGCAGTGTAAAAAGACTCAACCTGCCATTGCTGGCTTTGAAGAAGAAGGAAGAGGGCCACAAGTCAAAAGATGTGGACAGCCTCAAAAGCTAAAACAATCCATGACTGTCAACCAGGAAGGAAGTGGGGACCTCAGTCCTCCAACTGCAAGAGTTTGTAAGTGGATTCATCCTCAGATTCTCCAGAAAAGTGTACAGTCCTGCCAACACTTGGATTTCGGCCTTGTAAAACTTAACCTGAGACTCAGCTGAGCTGATAGGTCAGAATTCTCACCTATGGAAACTGAAATAATAAATTTATGTCATTCTGTGCTGCTATGATTTATGTCATTCTGTGCTGCTATGTCTGTGATCATTTGTTATAGCAGCAATAGAAAACCAATACACTCTGCATTGGCACACTGCAAAATTAATATATATATATACATTCATAGTTTCATTTAAGTCAGATTACTATTATACAGATAATATATTATTCAATGAAAATCAGTTAGCAACTAGAAAGTTCATTTTGTCCTGGCAGTTACCTATAATAGCACTTTATGAACTCAATTAAAGGAATCACCAGACAGTGAGAATTGTCATTGTAAAGTGGTGGCAGGATACTAGGGGAAATTAGGGGAGACAGCATCGTCAGGTAGCCAAAAGAAGGGCCATGTGGGAGAAGGTGCTGGATGCCAAAGGCAACTCTGACATTTACAGATACGTTGTACTCTTGAAACAACTTAGCTAAACTTCTCTGCTGGCAGTTGATAGACTGGAGCTATCACCGCCACCCCTGCCTGCCATTGTCTGTGCTACAGCCTCATGTAATTATTATTAGGGCACATTGTTATATCCTCTTGAATGTAAAAGGAAGAGAACTAAACTATATACTCTATCTATATGGAATCTAGATATTTAAATATTCATTTATGAAAAAGTTATTTGTCACTTTCAACTAATAGTAAATACTTGCACAGTTTTAACCCTAGAAGACCCATTTCTGTGCTGACAGTTACACCAGATTCTATGGAGCCATTTCTGGGAATGATGCAATCATACGTGTGTAGGACACTCTAAGATATATATGTTAAGGGAGTGTTTTTCTTTGAAGGATACAAATGTAAAAATTCCTGATGTTGTTTCTAAATTTTACTGCTTCCCGTATGACAAGTAGCAACTATTCATCAGGAAATAATGTACATTCAGGTTAGTGATAAAACTCAGAAATGAAAGAAGCAAGCTGTTATCATTTCCTTTAAACTAATGTCATCTGGTTAATGTGGGCTAATGAGTAACTATACAGCAGAAGTGAAATTAAATATATACCTTCTCCTTGTGTTCCAATGAAATAGCTGCCAACTCCCTGAGAATAGTTATGTAACGTGGATGCGACTGGTCCTGATAACACAATATTCTGTTTCTCAGCTCAGTGGCCTTTATATCATTGTGCTTTAACCAAAGCCAACTTTTTCTTTTCTGTCTGAGTTTAACTAGTTCTCAGTGTGATCCTTTCTATCGAATCCTCAAAAGACAATTCAAATACTCTGTGTCACCATATTCCTAATAAGCAAGAGCACCTTGCTTTCTCAGTGAGGCTCTTTAGGCTTCAGATACTTGACAGCTATCCCCTTAAAAAAAAAAAAAATGATGGTAAAACCTAGACTTAGCTCTAAGGATTATTTAAAATACTAAAATATGGAACAGTACTTATCACGACTTTAAGAAAATGTTTGTAGAAGAATATGCAGTGGATTATTCCCTGTTGAGATTTATACTGTACTTTTTCAGTGGCATAATCCCCTTGAGTGGTGTTTACTCCTTCAGTGACTGTAGAGGTGTTTATATGTTAAAAGACATGACCCCAAAAGAGTTCTCTCTCCCAGCTTAGCTACTACTGAATTATCATAGATTTGACTGTGGAAAAATTTACATCTACTAATATCTTGCTTCCCTAGCATGCATTCCTGACATTTTTAAGATGTGTTCTTTCTCAAGTAGCATTAAAATTATAAACAGGATATGAATTAGTCTTTTGCCGGTCAAGTCAAACATATTAGAAATGTTCTCAAGAAATCCCCAAAATTTATTTGTGCACTTATGTATAATAACAGCAATTAAACTTTACTGGAGAAAGAAAGAGAGCATAAGCTCAGCAAAATCCAGATCATTTTTATGTAATGTCTTGCCGTCTAAAATTTAGAAACTTAAAAAGAGGCAGCGTGGTATCCATTGAACAGTATTTCTCCCATCCACACTCAAGAGGTCAATGTCCAATTCACTGGACAACGCGACAGAAAGAATCACCCTGGAACATCTGACTCAGAGCATTGGAAATGTTCAAATAGTTATGATGAAGTCACTGCCCTTCTTCGTGTCCTTAGCCGCTTTGTCAATTTGCTTGCTTTGCCTCCAAAGACAAGAGATTATTTTTGTTTCAAAAGAGCTGTGGAAGGTACAAGAAAGTTCTGAAGTTTCCAGGTTAGTAGTTTACTATTGCATATGAGCACTAAGCATTTGAAAGTTTGAATAAAAACAGATTAGGATAACCATGTTATTTCAGGTTTTTAAATTATTTTTAATTTTTTAATTATCATAGGTATATGATAGTTATACATATTTATAGGGTACCTGTGATGTTTTGATACATGTTTATAATGTGGAATGATTAAATCAGGCCAATTAACAAATCCATCACCTCACAAAGTTTCAGTTGGACAGGAGGACTAAGCTTTAGTGATCTATTGCAAAGAACAGTGACTACAATAAATAATAATAGATTGTATATTTCAAAATTGCTGAAAGAGTAGAACTAAATGTTTTCACCGTGTTATTTCTGTTGTGTGTGTCTTGAGCAGTAATTCTCCAAATCTGGTGTGGATTAAAATTATGGGGGAGGTGTGGGTATAGTTATTAAAATGCAGATTTCTAAGTTCAGCTTCAATCTCAAAATTCCCAAAGCCAAGGAATCTGTATTTTAATAAGTATCCCAGTTGATTCTGGAGTAGGTCTAGAGAAAACACTTTAGAAACGTTTTTAAGATAGCAAGAGAGTGATTAAGATAGCATGTGTGTTGAATTGATTTAGAACTTAGAAAACCAAGGAAAATGTAAGGAACCTTGGTCATTATTCATTTTTATTGTGACTTTATTGATATCCAACTTCTTTCAGAACTCTGCTCAGATATTATTTTAATTGGTGAAGCCTTTTCAATATACAGAGTTACAATCTATTCTATTTCTCCAGTCTTTCCTACTCACTGTGATTTACTTTTCATTATAGTACGTTACTATCTAATATATTATATATGTACTTGTCGATATTTTTTGTCTTGTTCTCTCTCTACCCTCTTGATTGTAGTGAAATCTGTGAGGCAGGGACTTTGTTTTGTTCAGCCTTGTGTCATAGTGCCTCCAAGGGTACCTGGAATGTAATGGGTATTTACTAGATGATTGTGGCATGAATGAATAAACGAATGAATAGACTTGTTTTGATCATCACCCTGGCTTTATTTTCTGACTTCCATGCTTTGTGCGAATAATTTAACATAGTGATTATTCCATTAAAAAAAAAAGAGTTGGAAGAGAATTTTGAAAGAATAAAATGAATTCACTGATGAATATAATTGTAGAATCATTGAGAGCTAGGGCTAGAAAGGATGTCCAAATCCCCTATTTTATAAATGAGAAAACAGAAGTTATGCAGTCCAAAGAAAAAGAGAGAAGCAACTGTAGAAATACATGAACAAAGCCGGTCATATAGTCTACTGTTAAATAGATAATATTGGTTGGGTCGATGTTGAAACAGAGAAGTAAAAGAAAATAGCAAAAACAATTGAAAGTGGTATGTAGAATATCTATCTATGATAATTAGGAAATTTGAGTTATGGTGCATTTTTAAAATACTTAAAAGTACATGAGTATCAATATTTTTAACTTGAGTTCAACTATGCTATTTTGAATGTACCCAAGAGAGGCATTTTTTAATTTTTGTCAAAAACATATTTGTCAAGAATAGCATATCCTTTTCTAAAGTTTTCAAATATATGTAGTTTTAGTATTTAACATGTCACTTACATCTTGGTAAATTAATCTTCTTTAACCAATTTGTCTTGTTTACCTGACTATTTTTGTTTTCTTAGTTTGATGCATTGCTTAAATCTCTTTCTTCAGCTTATCTCAGAGCTTGCTTATTTTCCTCTTGCTCTGTAGTTATATTTTGTTTCCACTTTCTGTTGGGCCCACCATTTCCTGTTATTGATTTTCTGTAAATTCCTCATAACAGATCTTGTAACAGAGGCCCTTTGAAAAAAGTATCTGAAAATTACGACAAATGTTTTACAAGTGGTTTCTCAGCAGAACCATTTAGCCAGTTTTTGTTTTTGTTTTTAATGTTTAGAATTCATTTATCAATGGCTTTTGCTTTGTTTCCCTTCTCTCATTCTCATTCCTTAAGTGACTGGTCTACTCAGGTACTAAGATTCCTCTGATTTATTCTGCTTATTTTTCTAAACTTCAAATGTTTAAGTTATTGACCTTGGCTCACAGAATTACACATTGGTAACTATGCTAGAATAAATATTTACAAATGGGTGTCTGTTTATCGTGTAAATCCCAGAGTGTTTAGTAAAACACAAAATTGAATGGTGCATTTTGCAGCCTATAATAATTACTACCTGGTTGATGATCAAATTTTCATAAGAACAGAGAGCGAGAGAAACATGCAATTAGGGTCTAAGACGTAAGGAGTGAAGAAGGTAGAGGATAAAACTGAGTATTGACAAAGGCATGAGATAAGACTAGAAGAAGTATTTCTCATGTTTATACTTTTGTCTGAAAGTATAAATTAGTTTCTTTAGGGTGTTAAAAAAGAAAGAGGTATCCAAACAATTAAGTTTATATTTTTTCTAATATTATTTTCTTGTGTTTTAGCCTGTTATGAGCAATAATTATGAAATATTAAGCCTATAATCAGTATCCTGCATTAGTTTATATAGAGATTTAACTTAATATGTATTATACATTACTAAAACCAGTGATCTACATTTAGAAGATCTATTACCACTCAGATTCCTCAGCTACACTGGGTTTATCCCATACTCTTTCACAGTGAGATTTCAAGGATAATTTGTTATCTATAAAGTGCTCTGAGCTCCTTGGAACAAAAGCCTAGATAAACATAGCATAATTGTATGAAAACATTTTAGCTATGCTGAGGATTTATCAGAAGGTCACAAGCTATATGAAAAATACAGGTAAAACTAGATAATGTCTCATAAGTTAGAGAAAGAAACCAATTTGAACCACTATTCCCCCTTTCATCCCTTGAACATCGAGATCTAACCCTTCTGTGAGAACCAAATAAGGACCCACTTCTCCCATAAAACTATTAATAAGTTTAATTATCACAGACCATGACGCTCTGTTCCCTCATTTGTAAGCTCACTTACTCAGTAAGCTATGACTAGTGATATTTATATAAGCACTTCTCTCGTGTTGTTAAACATTCCCTGAGTACGCTCTTCATCTACATCTACAGGACTATGACATTTTTCTCAGGGAAGACAAGAGTTTTTATGCTCTAGGAGCATAATGTAAAGGTATGAGCACTTGATGAGAAGATATCTTGGATATGTAGTCTTTGATGGATTTTGGAGAATAGTTTTGGTGCTACAAAATTGGAGTTAGCCAAATGTCCCAATTAAAATAAATAGTAAAATCAGGTTGGGGTAGATTTCATAAATTTTAGAAGAGTGAGTTTAATTTTCATTTCTAGGGAAATGATAGAATGGACCCAGAAAACATCATTTAGAAAGGCACCCCTCACAAAGAGCCTCCCTAGACTTTGAAAGATATTGCTTAGTCTGATGCACTCCAGTGATGATCTACTTGTAAACAAGACGGAAGGAAGCCTGAGGACCAGGTTGGCACTGAGGCCCTGAGGGACTGTGTCCACCTGTGGAAAGGGGCCAGTGGCCTGTTTCAGGACTGTATTTTTAAACTGCATTGGCCTATTCGTTATTTTTATCAATTACTTGGTTGGATGAGGACACAGATAATCATGTTTGTTTTTTTAATGTTGTAATGACGCAAAGCTTGGAGTGTGTGGGTTGCCAAAATCAGGGTTCAAAAGTTATGAAGAGACTGCAATGTATGAGTAATACCTGTCAAGCTCAAGAAGAGTCTACCAAAATATCTGATGCAATCTTAGTTTTCATTATTAGGAATATGACACCCAAATTGGAGAGGAAGTAGTACCACTTTGCTCTGCACAGGTCAGACACAAGTGGCTGATTTCCCTCAATGCACTTTAACAGGGTGTCCTCCCGGAAATGAGTGATGAGGATAAGAGGACTTGAAACCCACAGAGTATATTTAATGGGTAAGAGAAGACTCTTCAGGGGTAGGACAGACTCTGTAGTTACACATATCTAAAGTTATTGTATAAAGGAAAAAGTATTAAGTTAGTTTCAAAGGGCAAAATAAGACTCCGTGAAAGTGCATAGTCAGATAGGAAGAAAACACTCTCCAGCAGAAAGCATTTGAATAGTGCAGTGTGAAAACTCATTGTGTCATGCTGAAGGTCAAGGTAGATACTCAATACATAGTTATTGAACTGAATTTAAAATCTAACATTTTTACTTAAAGTTTTGTTAGATATGATCCTATACAAATATGACTTGTTAATTAGGCAGATTTGCAAGTCAACAAACTCTCTGGAAATGGATACTTCTTGTCTCTAGGAAGCACCAATTAAAGGCTAAAAAGAAGGTGGTAATGATTGCACATGTGCGTAATATAGGCTGTTTCAGTGTCATTTAAATAGTGGGAATAATTTGGTCTTCTTAAAGAAAGTAATCTAGCAATTAATATTCTAGAGAAATAAATATGTAATTGAAAATATCAAATAATGGACTTATGGCATATGATAGCTTCACTTTTAATTTTCAACAAAACTAAATATAGTTAATGACATTTGGAATAAATGTATGATTTTCATAGAATTTTATAAAATTGGTCACAAAATCTGTGAGAAAGCAAATGCAAGTTCCTTATAAAATATTGAGGTGGAATCTTTTAAATATCTTGCTGCAAGATAAGAAATCTGCCATTCTGTTTCCATTTCACATAATCCTTCGATGTTGTATGTATGTACTCAAGGTATATTTATTCTTTCTCTGCTTATTTTTAGGGTACTTTGAATCCCTATTGTGTGTTGTGGGATGACTCAAAAACGTAAGTGACAGATGTTTTCTTACACTACTTTGGACTAAATATTCAGACCACATTAAGTTATCTCAGCAGCTTGCCAGTTAATAGGAATATAAGTCAGTGGGATGTTACACTCAGAGGGAAAACATTCTCCTTTTTGAATCCACAGGACAGCATGATGAATATGTTTGTGTGTGATGATGCCATCAGGTTACTTCGCGAGATAGGATTGCATTACCTAATTTGTAAGGCACATTGTGATGTGAATTCCACGAGGATTTTTTAAAAGCTCTGATACTGTAGAATTTATGGAAGCTCAAATGCCATTTCAACATTTTGCCTTAGTAATTCAGCTTAGCATTGCAGAATAAAATAGCAATTTCTATGGTCATTTAGCCAATACATTACTCGCATGACCTTGAATCTATTATCAGGGTAATGCAATATTTATTTGGTCCTTTTAGAATGTTTTGTCATAAAAACATTGAGTGACACTTAATTTTTATTCATATATTTTATGAATTCATGCAGACAAAAGAAAATAATTATACTAAATGAGTAATCCTTCCATGTATTTTTTTGTTTGTATGAGTAATTTCAATATATTTGATCAAAATCATCTTTATTTCATTGATAATTCTATGAGATTTTAATGCCTCAGAGTAGAAAAATCCATTGTGAAATCTTAGATAGACTCCATAATTAAAATATTTATGTAGGTTACAGCTATTTGTTTTGCTTGGAGGGGAGATAAATATCAATCAATCCCAAAAGCTAATACCACCATCCATATGCTGTCAGGTAGAGTACCACATTGTTGCTTGCATTCTATGTATTCTAAGAATTTTCCCACTGTTCTTCACCCCAAATATGATCTACATCTGAGGTTTTATGATGTTACTTGCTTCTCACCAGAGAGTCTAGAAGAGGGATATTCTTAGAAAATCACTAGGAAAGGATCAAACCCCCTGACAATTGGCTCAGTCCCAGGGTGCTGATACAATTAATTTAATATTACAGTTAATAATATTAAATGTATTTTTTGCTATAGTGTCTGATATTCTAGGGATCCTCTACTTCTAGAAACCCTAGTACCATAAGGAGAATTCCAGTTTTGCCTTGGTGATAGCATGAGCTGGATGGCCTTATAGATGTCATTATATTTTTGAAACCCCATAGAGAAATCCATGGCAGTAACATTTTTACATGTGTTCCTCTTTCTACAATAGCCAGAGAAGCCTTTGGTGGCATATTCTAAGGGGCTGTTTAGTATGTTGTATAGCCAAGGGAAGACTAAAATGCTATAAGAATTTAATTGAATGTTTTCTGCTCCAGAAAAGTATGCTATCTTAAACTCCTGAATATAGCAACTTGCATATCTCTGTGAATAATAACAAACTTTGATTTAGTTTTATTATCTTTTTACAGGGTAGACTGTGCTTCTATGTTGATCTAAAGAGGGAAAAGTGTTAGTTATTCCAAAAGTCCCTTAGGACTATTAAAGGGACACTCCAAAAAGAAATATTCCCCTATTTTGTGCCTCCTGTTTGCTTCCTTCCACAGAAAGTATAAAGTGTTGAGTTTAATTTATAAAGCTCTTGGTGTCTGAGGTCAGCATTCCCCTTAGGAATCAATCACCCTCAACTTACCCTAACATCTGCTGATAACATGACTCTTATCCATCTTGAAGAACCTGTCTTAGCTTTACAAAATTCAACTTTTAAATTGTCCTTGAAGAAAACTATATGGGGAGAGGAGGTGTATTTAGTTGCCTTTCAAAGAAGATGATCTCATGAGATCGGTGTAGTTCACATTTCCTTGATATATCAGAAAAGTGATCAGAAAGCTTCCACTGTGACAGAACTTCTGTCCACACTTTTCCCCAGATTGTTTCATCATTAAAATTATTTTCCTGGGTGAGTTTTTAAACAATGAAGGTTAAAACACCTTTACTTCCTTTTTTCACATCTATTCTTCTATTTTGTTCATGTTCATATATACAGTAATTTTAGCAATGCAATGATTTTAGCTTTGACTATAGGTCCTTTAAGTAAAATTTATAGTGAAGAGATAGTGCTACTTCTTTTTATACAGAAAGGGTCTCAGGTAAATGATATTTTCAAGACTGTAGTATTAAATTTAATATTAGAATTTGTGTTTTAATTGTGGTTTATCAAGTTGCTGCTCTTTTTAATTTTTTTAAGTTAGTTTTTAATTACAAAAGCAATGCATTGAGTATCTTGTAAAACATAACTGTCAGGTTAAAGGCTTATTGGTCATTACCATCTTAGGTCTCTACATCCACCCATATCTCCAAAGTCACTCTTATCTACATTTTGCTGTGTATATTTTTAGGTATCTGTGCATTGACATGTGTGCAGCCATAGTTATGAAGACTATTTCTACATAAATATTATCATGCTGTATGTAACACTTAGCAACCTCAATTTTAAATTCAATATATGTCTTGGAAATTTTTATACTCTACCACTTATATTTCATTCCTTGTACCTACTGCATTGTATAGGTATATCATAATTGATCAAATATTCTCTATATTGATGGCTACTGACATGGTTTTTATTTTATTCTATCAACTGTGCTTCTATGTACCTTCTTATACATCCCTTCTTGAGCATGTCCCTGACCACCTAATCCGAAGTGTCATCCTATTTTCTTTATATTCCCCCATTTTATATCCTTCATAGCATGCATTCCTTTTTCTCTTATGTATTTTTGTTTACTTATTGTCTGTCTCTTCCACTAGAAAATAAGCATCATAAGAGAGACACTTTATTGTTCTTATCCATCATTGCACTCTTGATGCCTAGTATACCTGCATATAGTACATATTCAACAAATATTTATTGGCTCATTTTGTACAAGAGTGAATATTTTCATGTTTCAGAAATACCCTTTGTATTTAAGAATTATTCACATCTCTGTTTTATTTTATCAATTGATAAACATTCCTAGCAATTATTAAGCCTAATATTGTAAGTTTGATGGGACAATTTTTCAGTTTATTATAGTATTAAAATTCATTAAGAAGAATTAATTTTATTTTTCAAACAAAGGCATTTTATTTTACCCTCATTAGATACAATAGTTTTAAACAATTTTAAAACATATTTTGATTTTGCTTTAGCTCACTAATTAACAGGATACCAAAAATGATTCATCCCATATGACCCATGAAATAAATCCAAAGTAGTTTGCTCACTTCAGAAATAGGCTTATTTTAGATAGGATAACTATTTATTTTTAAATATTTAAATGTTTTCTTTTAAAGTGGGTTACAAAGTTAGCATTTGAGTGATCGATAATTTACACATTCTTTGAGCTACTCTAAATTTGGAGTTTGAGTATTAGATCACTTGTGGTGACTATACTCCCTGTAAAGCCTATAATCCTTTTTTTAAATTAATATGTGATCCTTCTCTATGGATCCATCTGATGCTGTCAGGTCTGTAAAGGATCACATTTGTTTTCAGAAAATGTTTCTGAGTTTTAGTTGTAACTTCTTAACCATGGCTTAACTGTTGTTAAACAGTTTTATCAATCCACTTATAATTTATTTGCCTACCTTGTCGTTGAAAACAAAAGCTTTTAAGGATGGCACTTTCCCATTTTCTACATTTCAAATTGATTTATTGGAGTTGAGAGTAGCAATAGTCACGTCTTGACTGAGAATGACACTAGCTTGTTTTATCTCAAAGTTAAGTAATTGAATTGAAGTAATTCCTCTCATTATCTGTACTTCTTCATAACCAGAACATCTTTCTGTGCTTTGTCATTCATATTGGAAGTCATCATTTCATGTACCTCATGATATAACCCCTAGCAAATATAAAATTAACACCCCAGCTTCATCCCATATTTCAAGGAATTCTCATTATTTTCTTTGTTCTCTGGGTGATTGATATACCTATACATTAGAAGGACACACTATTGTACACCCTAAGAAAAATCTGTTACCCCTTAGAAATTCAAAGCAATTATACAAAGCATTACTATTTTTGAATACCCAACTTTTCCCCTTAAGGGAATAACCAAATGATAAAGCTCTTTTATAAGGCTCTGTTCAAACTGGGATAGACTGGATGCAAACTAATATGAACAGGAAATAATTTATTTACAATTATAATAAAAGAGCAAAAGGAAAAAAAAAACAAAGAAGAGGTCTTGCTGGAGACTTAATTTATACAACAGTTAATAAAGAAAATAGACCCAAAATAGCTCACCATGTAAAACAGTAATATTATGGTCTTATAGTTTGGGAAGAAATATGGAAGCATCTGTTACAGACTTGCAGTTACCTAACTGGAGCCTTTTTCTTAAGAAGCATTAAAAAAAGAAAGTCTATATTCAAAATATTCGGCATACTTATAGCCAAGATTCCAGTAGATAACTATTTCCAGAATTTCCTGGTGATTTAATTAACTAGAGACAGAATTTAAAAACTATTTAACTTCAAGAAGTTTTCTTTTGTAGCACAAAATGGTCTGTTTAAATACATTAAAATATAACTGAGTACATCATGGAAGTCAATACTTTGAATAGAAATCACATGGTTATGTGACAAACATAAGATGCTCAATGTTTTAAATTAACAGTTTTACATGGAGCTCCTAATAGGTCCGATATGAATCCTAGTCCAACATGTTTAATTTTACTGGATAGTGCCTAAGATCATGTTTGTTTTTCTGTAGTTACAGTGGTAAGAAGTAACTATTTGTGATTGGCACTTGATGTAACCCTGCTTCAGTGGTTGTATTCAGAGCCAGTATGGCGGTAACTGCAGAAGCAGCGAAGTTACATTTTTGGAGTTTCCACCTAAGATATCAGGATTCCGTAGAATTTCCCATTATCTTTTCAGGTCCAATCATCAGTTCTCTAAAACATAAAACTATGTTATGTTTTGTGTATCTTGATTATATTCACACTGACAGAAATGAAAATATTGAAACTTTACATTATCAAAGCACTAATCCTTTTAAGTTAAAGTAAAATTTACTTTACCTCTAAAAAATGAAATATTATGTCAGTAAAAATAATAATATACAACTTTAGAATAGCTACTGGTTTCCAGATTTATTGTTGATAAATGTTCCATTAGCAAAGCAACCATGCTATTTTAAAAGAACTACAGAAAGCAATAGAAAAATATTAATTTCATAAAAAATGTGTACTTAAGAATTCATTAGTAGGAAACTAAATGAAGCTTTTACATTTTGCTTTTCTGCCTTATATTATACATTATTTTTGATGCTTTGTGATATCCACAGTTGTATGTTTTTTCATAAAGCCATTATAATTCCAAATAACCTTATTTCAGCTTTCTTCAGAGAAATTTTTCTTTTTTATATCTGAAAATTTTAATTTTCTTAGAATGTTTTAAGTTACATCATAGATTTTGTGGTATTGAATCTTAAGTGCCTGGTTTCCTGAAGGTGTATATTATTGAGTTTGTTAGTACATAAATGATCCCTTTTTAACTGATAAAGTTTACTAAGTGCCTCTAATATTATTAACGGCCCATTATGTCCATTAGTGTGAGCTATAAAGTTCAGGAAATGTTGCATTATTGAATGCAACAACATGAATTCTTAGGGATAACATTGGAAGTAAAATGTTGCCACATATATATTTTTTATTGTAACATTTATCTTGGCTCTCTAGCATAGGGGTCGGCACACTATAGCCTGTGGCACAAATACAGACTTCCACCTGTTTTTGTAAATAAAGTGTTATCAGACATAGTCATGCCTATTTGTTTATGTATTACCTGTGGTTGTTTTTATATTACAAATGCAGAGTTGAGTCATGACAGAAACCACAGTGCCTGCAAATTCTAAGATACTTACTATCAAGTCTTTTATAGTCAGAAAAACATTGCCAACCTCTGCCCCAAGCAATGCTTTACAGCATTTTTTTATATCTTTGCACACAGAAAATATTAATTATATATCACATTGAAGTAAATGAATAAAAATGTTTGCAAGCAGGGTCAGGGTAGGGTGCTCAATTCTAGAGAATATTCATCTCTCCATTAGGCCTGGAAAATTCTTGGTCATTAATTTTTTTCAAATATAGATTCACCCACAATCTGTCTCATCTTCATATGGAACTCTGAATAATGTTGTCTCCTAGCCTCTTAATCTCAGAACCCCTCTTGATATTTCTAGAGTTTTTTCTTTCCTCTTAATTGTCCATTTTAATTTATTATTTAGTTCACTAAGACTTTTCTTAATTTCAGAGTATCATAGGGTACCCACATTGTGGTTACATAATTTGCTTTTGTGCAATTTGAGTCAAAGTTGTGTGTGCCCTTCATCCAGTTAGTGTGCCTGTACCCTTTAGTTGTGAATGTCCCCATCCATCCTGCCCCCCTTGCTTGATTTCTCTTGAGTTTTACTTCCATCTGTCCACATGAGTGTTGATTGATTAGTTTGAATTTAGTATTAAATACATGTGGTGTTTGTTTTTCCATTCTTGTGGTACTTCACTTAGAAGAATGGCCTCCAGTTCCATCCCAGTTGTTATAAAAGATATTAGATCACCATTTTTTTTAATGGCTGAGTAGTGCTCCATGGTATACATTTTATTAATCCACTCGTGTATTGATGGGCACTTGGGTTGATTTCACATCTTTGTGATTGTGAATTGTGCTGCTATAAACATTTGAGTGCAAGTGTCTTTTTAATAAAATATCTTTGTTTTTCCTTTGGGTAAATACATAGTAATAGGATTGCTGGATCAAATGGTAGGTCTACTTTTAGTTCTTTGAGCTATCTCCATACTGCTTTCCACAGAGGTTGCACTAGTGTGCAGTCCCACCAACAGCGTGTAAGTGTTCCTTTCTCTCTGTATCCTCACCAGCACCTGTTGTTTTGAACCTTTTTCACACAAGCCATTCTCACTAGTGTTAGGTAATATTTCATTGTGATTTTGATTTGCATTCCCATGATGATTAGAGATGTTGAGCATGTTTTCATGTGTTTGTTGGCCATTAGTCTATCTTCATTTCAAAACTTCTGTTCTTGTCTTTTGCCCACTTTTTAATGGAGTTGTTTGATTTTTTTCTTGCTGATTTGCTTGAGTTCTTTGTATATGCTGCTTATCAGCCCTTTATTGGATGCATAGCATGCAAATATTTTCTCCCATTCTGTAGGTTGTCTATTTGCTCTGTTAATTGTATCTTTGGCTGTGCAGAAGCTTTGTAACTTGATCAGGTCTCATTTATTATTTTTGTTGTTGCTGTGATTGCTTTTGGGATCTTCTTCATAAATTCTTTGCCTAGGCTGATATCTATAAGAGTTTTTCAAAAATTTTCTTCCAGAGTTCACATAGTTTCATGCCTTAGGTTTAAGTATGTTTATCCATTGTGAATTAATTTTTGTGAGTGGTGAGAGATGTGGATCCTGTTTCAGACTTCTACATATGGCTATCCAATTTTCCCAGCACCATTTTTATTGAATAGGGATTCTTTATACCAGTGTATGTTTTTGTCTGCTTTGTCAATGATCAGATGGCAATATGAAGATATTGGCTCTCTTATATCTGGGCTCTCTGTTCTGATCCATTGGTCTATGTCTCTCTGTTCTTGTGCCAGTACCTTGCTGTTTTGGTTCCTCTAGCCTTGTGTTATAGTTTGAAATCTGGTAAAGTGATCCCTTCCAATTTATTTTTATTACGTAAGGTTGCATTAACTATCCAGCATTTTTTCTGGTTCCATACGAAGTGTAGAACTATTTTTTCTAGGTTTTCAAAAAAATAAAGTTGGTATTTTAATGGGGATTGCATTGAATCTGTAAATCAGTTTGGGTAGCAGAGACATTTTAACAATGCGGATTCTGCCCATCCATGAACATGATATGTTTTTCCATCTGTTTACAGCCTCTGCAATTTCTTTCCTCAGGATTTCATAGTTCTTGCAAAAGAGGTCTTTCAACTCCTTAGTTAAATGTATTCCTAGATATTTTATTTTCTTTGTTGCTATTGTGAAAGCTAATGTATCTTTGATGTGATTCTCAGATTCACTCTTAATGGTATATATGAAAGATACTGATTTTTGTACATTGGTTTTGTAGCCTGAGGCTTTGCTGAATTTATTTATCAATTCTAGGGGTCTCTTAGTTGAATCTTTGGGGTTTTCAAGATATAAGATTATGTTGTCAAGAAAGAGTGATAGTTTGACCTCTTCTTTCCCCATTTGGATATCCTTGATTTCTTTCTCTTGTCTGATTGCTCTGGCTAGGACTTCCAGCACTATGTTGAATAGAAGCAGTGATAGTGGGCAGCCTATTGGAGCTGCTGCTGCTGCAGCTGCACTCTCTGAAGCAAGTTCAGCTGGGAATGCTGAATTATGCTCAGCTGAGGCAGATTCAGCTGAGAGGCAGCCCTCTCAGCTCAGAGCACTTTTGTGGTTGCTATGGGAAGGGAGGAGCTTCGGCTACAAGCTGGCTGGAGCCAAAATTACTTTGTGGGATGTCAGGAATGGAGGAGTTGTAGAAGATGAGGCATCCAGATGCAAGAATGCTGGCTCTCTGGTCCCTTATGGCACTCCCTGGCAGGTTGAAAGCCCTGTGTCTCGCTGCTGACTGGAGGCACCTAGGTAGGGGAGGGGAGCCCCCCTTACCCTTTCACTGGGTTCTGGGCCTCCCTGGATTTGGTCCACGTTGCCAATCTCTCTTCTCTATCCTCCTCTATCTCAGCTCCGCAGCTCCTCTTGGTGGGGTTTCCAGACTCTTTTGCTGTCTCTCACCATGGTCTGCATCTGAGCAGTAATTGTTCTCCACTCTCCTCAGTCCAACTCTCTACTTTTCTGCTAGAACCTTCTGACACACTGTGCCTGTAGTTGGCCATCTTGGAAGATGCCTCCACTAATTCTCTCTTAAGTTTTGTCTAACTTGTTATTTAATTATCCATGGAGTTTTAAATTTGAGTTATTGTCATTTTTGTTGTTTCTAAAGTTTTCATTTGGTAATTTAAAAAAATATTTTAATTACTTAAAATTTTCTGTTTTATGTATTTATTTTTAAGCGTATGTTTTATTACATTTAACACAGTAAGCATAGTTTTTTTATAATCTGTGGCCAATAATTCGTATATTTTAAATGTTTGTAGATCTATTTCTGCTCTCTTTTTTCTCCTAATTCTTACTCATTATGCCGTACTTCTTAGTGTGCTAGGTTATATCATATCAATTGTCCTTAAACAATTCTTGGCGAGGATTCTTTGAGGCCAAGGATTAAGGTTCATTTCTCCAAAGACAATATGTATGTGTCTCTGCTTAATGCTTGGTGATATGGCCTTAACCCAGAATCCCTTAAACTAAATTGAGTCTAGAGGTTCCCTGAGCCACTTAGGTATTGTGAACCTAGGCTGCAAATCCTCATAAGGGCTGAATCATTGTCACACTTTTTTCACATATATTCTAGCATTTCTAGCAGTATGCAAATGGGAAGGTCCATCTGAAAAAAAAAAAAAATTCATTGCTGGAAATAGGAAATCTAAGTCAATATGTACTCAAACATTGTTCTTTAACACTATGCCAATGTCCCACAGCATACCTATTGGGAAGTGCTGCTCTAAAGTGCTTTGTGTAGATAACATTCATAACCTTTATATTTTCTCTTTTATATTACAACAATTTGATATTCTCTTCTAGACTTACGTATTTGAGGACTGGAATTGTGTCACATTCATTTTTGTAAATTCTATTGTGCTTACTGGAGAGATTTGCAAATAGTACTCAGTAAATTCATTCCTTCATTTTACAAATATTTCTTGAGAACCTATGTTTTGTTCTGCTGTTCAAGGTTCCTGGCACATATATCAGTGAACAAACAAAAATAGCCTGTCTTATGGGACTTACATGGGGGAGAGGTGTGGGAAGAGTGATAAGAATTTGTAAACATGACCGATAAGTGAATTATATAGTGTATTAAAGATAAAAATTTCATGGGTAGATAGATCAAGATAAGGAGAATAGGGAATGCCATTTATTTCAATTGATTTATTTATATTCCTTTGATTTACTTATTCCAAGATGCCACTATTCATTCATACAATTAATGTTTATTTAGCAAGTATCCAAAATGTGTAAGATATCATTTCAGGATCCATTTCTTGCTTTACTGAACTACCTAACTAGCTTTTACATTTGGTCATAGAATTCTCAGTCCATTACAATTAGCTTTCCTCAAATGCGTGGATTTCCGTCTTTTGCCTGCTGTCTCTTTTTCTCTTAAGCTCCACAGTGGTCACTATCCAAGCTATCCAATTAAATTGTATAATTTCTGACAAGTGGTAGGCATAAATTATGAAATGAAAGCTAAATATTTTCTGAAATTAAAACAGCTATGAATTCTGGCCAAAAGAGATCCTTATTTATGTGAAAGGGAAAACAATTTTAAATCAAGGAGCCATGTGTGTTAAAGCAAAACAAAACAAAACAAAACACTAAAGGGGCAAAGTTTACTCTTTAATATTAATTTTCTAGCATGGTGTTATAATTCAGAAATGATAATTCCCTGGCCTTATTCATAGATATTTCTAGATCTAAAATATTGCCAGTGATATCTAGATTACTGTTTTCTACAGTCAATTATTTAACACATGAATAATGATCTGGAAAGGCTATAATTTTTAAAGGAATACTATTGGTCAATATTCCACTTCATAAATTTAGATAAAATCTTTTAGGGGGTAGAAGCTCCAAATCTCTCAGTAAATATTGCCTATACATTTGGAGTTATGAAACTGAAAATTAGCTTCAACTTAGTAGTCAGTAATATGAAAAAAGTATGATAAAAATAACCCCAATGTGTCTAATCACGCTATGCTCCAGATTACTGAAAATTTCAAAATGGGCATAATATTCCATGGGGTGGTAATGAGGATCAACAGAGAAAGTGCTCTGACAGTGCTCAGGCCAGTGACAGAAGCACGGCAGGTGCTCAGTAAAAGTTGGGGAAGGTGTGAGTTCTCTGGTTCATTGTTTGGTTAGTGGAAGAATCTAACAAGGAAAGATAGTTTATTCATATTTCCTTGTTTGAACAATGGTCCTTATATATCAGAAAAAGTTATTTTTTAAAGGTCTCATATACTTTGAGAAGGATTTTGAGAGTGGCAAGGTAAAAAGTGACCTAGATGAAGAATACCAAGAAATACTGACCAAAAGACTCCTAGGTGCCATGGAAAGCTCTCATCAGTGTCTATGCTGTGTGAAATGAATGTTCTGCACTTTGCCCCATCTACCCTCTTTCTCTCTCTTTTCTCAGAAAGTCATTGAAGTCAGTTTTCAAAGTACTTACTTAAACTAAATGTCTGAAAAATCAATAATAGCAAAACTGGGAATTCATCCAATATTTCTCATCAATTTATGTTGTTCTTAGGGACTCTGGGATGATTCCAAGAGACCCTCTTGACAAGATTTTTAAATTACGTTGTTCGATTATTAATGGGCATGGTATTAATAAGAACAACTTAGAGCTGGCTAGTAAGGATAAGCCCTGGTGAACCTCTCTTAATTTGTTAATGTCTGTGGTTCTATTTTGGAACCATGCAGGCTTTAAATGCTGAGAATTCATATTAGATAATTTTAGAACTGTGTTTTTACAGTCATTTAAATGACTCAGGCTAAAATTTTCCCCACTTACATATCCTATAAACACCACACTGGACATTTTACTTAATATTTAATTTGTTATTTCCTTTTCTTATTTTAAACTCCAGAATTGCTTGCTTGTACTATAGTTAATAACTATTTAACAGTTTTGTGTTATAAACACTCAGTAATTAAATGTAGTCAATGTTGTCTCTCTTTAGACATTATTAACCAAGCAATCAAGTATATTTGTAAGTATTTCCTAAAATCTTACTAATATTTTTTTCTCTAAATTATTTAAAATATAGATTCAATGAACATTAATAAAGATGAGATCAATATAAAGAAAAGTAGTTTAAGGTTTGGTAATAAATACATAAGTTATAGATCCAACTTTGGAGGACATTGAGGAAAAGCAATAGGATAAAAATGCATATAGTGATAATGATTTTGATTGAAAAAATTAAAATCTTTTTAATCGTTTTTGTTTGATATAATGGACATAAGTATATTTGAGGGTTGTAAACCAAGTAACAATATTCTGAAAGTTACATTTGGAGCAAAACTGCAGATACCACATTTTGCAAAGAAGGAAAACGTAAGAAGGCTTTTAAAAATGTATACAAACATGGCCTATAAAAGTAATTTGGAAATCTATATTTAAAAATATATCAATATCTTCAATAGTAAAATACCATATTGCCAATACATGGTATGTAGTAGGCTGTCAACTCTCTATGCTTTATACAGCAGCTCATTTTCATAAGAACTGGTGCTGTTGTACGACTGTTTTGGGGGATTACTAGTGGAACTGGGTTTTGGCCAGAATTGGACAACTTTCATTGCCCTGAATTTTTACCAGCATGGGAAGCCAGCACTATTCTAAGATGGTATACTCAGTAGGCTAAATGAAAGTGGGTGGCACTGTTTCTTGTCTCTAATAGGTTGTAGTTATGATCTTTAACAATGGAGTTGTGTTTTAAGAAACTATATTTGAAACTACAGCCAAGGACTTCAAACTTGATGCCAGTTTTTTTTTGTTTGCTTGTTTGGTTGGTTGGTTGGTTGGTTGAGTTTTTGATTTGTTTTTGTTTTTGTTTTGATATGGGGAATAGGGAAATAAGAATAACTTTGAAGAAAATCTTCTAACCAAGTGCATTTTAGCCATTCCAAGCATCATGGTGGCAGCTACCCAGGATTTGCTATGCATGGATATCCATGTGCTTAGTCAACTAAGCAGACTCTGAAATTTTACTAACTCAATAAAATCCAAAAAAAAAAAAAAAAAAATTTAAAATTGACTCTGGTCTGCAAGGGATACTTAGCATACAGCTTAATCTATTTTATTAGAAACATAATTGTATTAATGTACCATATAGTCTCAGTCCAACAAGGTACCACTTACCAAGTCTACAACTGGTCAGCTTCCTTTCTGGAATCATAAAATGTATGGATCCTTTATAGTTTGCAACTTGAGCCTAGACTAGCATTGAAAGTCAGATAAGGGCCTAGACCACCTCCATATCTGCTGCCTACAAAGAAAATCTGTTGTCTTTCATTTTTGTCAACTTTAAGTCTCAAGACAAGATAGCTGAGACTTAGAAGGTAGGGAGTTTAACATTACTGCCTTAAATCCATTGCCCTACACCTCCTGTAATCTAGAAATATGTGGAAAATGGAAGAATATATGGTTATCCATTCAGCTGGGACATACTGAACTGCTGTTGGTACTATGGTCTGAATGTTTTTATACCCCACCAAATTCATATGTTGGAACTTAATCCCCATTGCAATGGTGTTAGGAGGTGGGGTATCTGAAAGGTCGTTAGGTTGTGCTATTACTGCTCCTATAACAGAGGCACAAGAGAGCTTGTTTTAACCTTTCTGCCATGCGAGGACACACAGAAGGTGCCATCTGTGAGGAATAGTCCCTCACCAGACACTGAATCTGCTAGTGCCTTAATTTTGGACTTCTCAGCCTCCAGGAATGTGAGCAATAAGTTTCTCTTCTTCATAAATTACCCAGTCTAAGGTATTTATTTTTAATTATTATGAATACATAGCAGCCCAAACAAAGACAGTTGGGGGGCAAAAATAAACTCTTTATACAAAAGGTATAGGTGGAAAGAATTAGAAAATAACTTACAGACAACTAGCCTATATTGCAGCTAAAAGAAATTCAATACCTTTGTTCAGAAAGACCTCAGACTACTCATGAGTGTATGTCACAGATGAGCAGCCATCCTTTTAATAATCACTATAATTAAAAGACACTCCATGCCCCAGCTTAATAGTTCCTATGTTGATAGATTTTTTCAGCCTGACCTGAGTATAGATCACAAATTGCTGAAACATATGATCTTCAAAAACTAAAGAAAAGAAAATCTATTTTCTACAATTTCAGATATGTAAAACTTAATAGATTGCCTTGCATGGCATTGGCTTTTTCATGGAAACCTCTCCTCCCCAATGGGTTTCTTTGGCTCCCTTGATATATGTGCCCACTTCAGTTTTTCCAGCACCTACTCTGTTCCTGGAGCAGAGTAGGTATGTGATAAGTATTTACTGAATTGAAATGGAATGAATTTTTTAATTTTATAATAAATTTAAATAGGTTATTTCCTTGTCTATATTGATGCATATGTTACACAAAAAAGTAGTGAGTTTTACGGATAGATAGAAATAAAGAGTACAATACTATTTCAAAGTTGATAGGTCATCTAGTTCAATACATATTGTACAGCAATCTTATGTGTTTCTGAAAGTTAAAATGTTCTTGTTCTTTTTTATTCTTTCAAGAGAGAAATAAGTTCTTTTTTGCCACAGAAAATACAAAGTGATTCAGTGTTCATGGGAGGAATTCATAATTCAGGCTCTTATTTTCACACTGCCTTTCAACAACACCTACACCACCTAGAATAATAATGTGCTAAGCTGCAGTGCCTGCAAAGTATTTCAATAAAAGAAGGAAATTATTTTCATAATTACTGATAAGTTCTTAATTTGTTCTGCTAAATGGTAAATCAACCACATTTGGTGAAAGAAGTAATTCTTATGTGTTGATAGTACAGGTTTAGAAATGGAGGCTTGCAGTTGTCTTGAAATACTAGGGAGTGATAATTTAATTTAAGGAGACAAAGAGTTAATTAGTGGAAGTTCTTTGATGCTCTAAAGAGAAGTGTCATATTGCTTTCTGATATTCAAAATGCTTGGTAAAGTCATTTACAGATTTCTACTATTATTGAAAGTAGACAATAGTATTTTTTAATGAATTGTGTTGTGAGATGCCAGCAGGGTAGAAATTAGTCAAACTACAATTAAAACTTGTCAGAAAATATTAACATGAGATATTTTTTGAGACCTGCTCTGAACATAGGCATAATCATTAACTTTATAAAGGAAGTGTACTATTTCAGATGTTTTCTTGATATGGGTCGATTAGGTACTCAATAATTATATATTAAAGGGAATATTTGTTGAGGGAATGAATGAATGAATGTACTTTTTTGTTGTTCTGAGATAATCGTTCCCTTACGGATATCTAGAGAAACCGTGGACTCTTAGGACTGAGTAAATTAGTGATTCACTAACATCTCATTATCCAGTGTCACTGGAGAATAAAGTACTGCTGATAAAGGAATTTTCCGTTAAGCGAGCTTATCTCTTTTAGAACCATTTTACAATCCTACTCATTTAATTTAAATCTATGTAAGATGTATTTCACCTCCTCATGTCTGTATCATGAGCATGGTCCAAGTTGAGATAGTGTTGCTGCCTTAGTTCTCTCTCTCTCTCTCTCTCTCTTTCTCTCTCTCTTCCCCCCACCACCCAACCAGCAGTGTCTCTCAGCCTTGTCACTGTAGGGTGCTAAGCAACATCCCTGGCTTTAACCCATTAGATGCCAGTAGCACTTGCTATCCCCTTAATTATGACAACCAAACATGTTGCCAGATACTGCCAAAATGTCCCTGAGAGAGGGGAGCTGCAAAATCATCCCTGGTTGGGAATCACTGTTACAGGGGAATTTGTTGAAACTGCAGATTTTTGTACCCAATTTAGATCTACTGAATAACAACCTCTGGGGGCTACGTAAGTATTGTGTGCTTTTTGGTTTTTTGTTTGTTTTTTAGCAAGTTAAACTTTCCAACTTGGTCTAACGCATGCTAAATTTGAGAATTAGTATTCAAGTAGCCCTAGCTGCTTTTTATTTTCTAAACTTCTATTACCTAAGTGCAAAATCAAATAGCCAAACTGAGTGTGTAAATTTAATATTACATTTGTTTGAGTTCTGTGGATTATTCAAGGCCTCTTTTCCAAGTAAATGCATGAACTATGAAATCATGAACATCCTTAGCACCTCTAGGGCCTCAGCTGTTGTTGAGCCTGTTAGGAAACCTGGCCACAGTGAAACTTGATGGTAATGATGTCCTGTACATACCAAAGTGATGAGAAGTCACTGGACAGACCATCCTTTGGCTGGAAGTTCACCATGGCCTTGCCGTCCAGTACATGTGATGAATTTTCCCAGACTAATCAAATAAATAGCAACCATAGTGGATTGGTGCATAATAATCATTCATCCATTCACTCTTTCACTCACTTGCTCATTCATTCACTTATTATTAATATATTTATATGTCCATTTATTCAAAAACTATTCATTGGGTACCTACACTGTTGGGCACTTTGTTATGTACTAAAGGCACAAATAGTGAAAAAGGTACAGAATTTATAATCTGAAGAGAAAAAATGTGAGAGATGTAGCCACAAAGTCAAATAAAGACCATGATCTTCATTAGCAAAGGGCTGTGACTGAGCTAAGCAGTTATGGAAGGTTAATTAGCAACTTACCTATTCAGCAAAGGAAATAGTACCCTGATTGTCTGGAAAAGATAATTTAGTACCTAATGTTTGCTCCAGTCACAGCTGATACCATTGGGGAAATTAGTTTAACAGTGCTATAAACATATTTCCTGTATTCTTACTATTAGAGAGAGAAAATTATCCTGAAATGTAATTAAAGTAACATGGTGATTTAATTTTAGGCATAAAAGGATATAAAAAATTAGCTTTCCATATCTTCTATTAATTTTAAATAAAAATCATTATTGGAGTATTTTTAGACAAGACTAGAAAAATGAAAAAAAAAAACCCTTTTAATTATGAAGTTGGAAAATAATCTTTGAATGAGCCATTTGTTTAAGTCCCTGTCTGGAGTCCATTTCCCTGTAAGTAATTTGTAGTTGTGGCCCCTTTTTCTTGGCCCTAAATTTTCATTTCTTCAGCTTCTTCAAGGACTTAAACAATTACACCCTCCCTCCCCTGTTTTTTCAGTCTTGCCCTCCCCGTGGGGCTTTTCCCTCTTTTGCTAGCAAAGATCTTGAACTATCTCTTAAAAATAAAAAAAAAAACTCCTTTTAACCTATTTGAATTTTCTGCCATTTTCACAGGCTTGTGTCATCTGTCCTATTCTCTTTACCCTTCTTCAAGGTCAATGGCTTATCGTAATGAGCACCGGAAACATCTAGCAACTTCATATCATTTCCATTATCTATTCTGGAGAGAGAGAGAAACAGTAGACTGACCCCATATCTTATATGCTTATTGAATGGTTTATTTGAAGATTGTGAATTTCTTAGATACAGAGACTTAATTTAATTCATCCTCCACCTCCCATCGCCACCTCTAACCCCATCCCAAACCTGTACCTACCTTTGCATACAGCAAGTGATGCAAAAAGACTTGGGGAATTTGATTTGTTGATAGTGCTCATAACCAACATGTATGAAAAATATTTTGTGTGCAAGTCACTATGCTGGGCTCTGAGGACACACAAATAAATAAACAAGGATCCTTCCCTTAAGAAATTATGGTTAATGATGAAAACAGAAAAGTGAAGAGATGTTTACAGTTAAAAAGCAGAAGAATACATACAGGGCAGAAACTATCAGACTAGGGAACCCAGGGAAGGTCTCTCAGAAAAGATGATGCCTGAATTGATTCCTGAAGGTATTAGCTTATTAAATGTTGAGTGGGTGGTTGGGGGCACAGGGGAAGGAAGTTTTCAAAACAGAACAAGCATGTGTACAGTGATATGGAGGGCAGTGGCAGAGCTCCCAGTTTGCTGAGAATAGATACTAGGTTCAAGGGTAGAGATGGCAGGCAGCCTGGGTTCAGGGGTCTGGGGTGGAGGTGGTGGGCCACCTGAGTTCAGGGGTCAGGGGGTGGAGGTGGCGGGCAGCCTGGGTTCAGGGGTCAGGGGGTAGAAGCAGTGGGCAGCCCCAAGATAAAGGTAGGAATCCAGGCCAGAGAGACCATAAGAATTTGGACAGTGGGAGTGGGACAAAGAGGTTTGGAGAGGTTAGAGAAGTGTCTGTGACCTAAAACCAGCAGAACTTGGTGACCAATGGGACATGAAGCAGAGGAAGGGAGAAGAGTTGAGGATGACTCTCAGATGGCTCTGTGCAACACTTTATGCAGGCTCTTGTTCCATTCTGAAAGGAAATTTAACTGATGTCTTTTTGATTAAACATAAAAATTAATGACTCTCATGCTCTGAGAACCTATAATTATTGAAATGATTAAAGATGTAACTTCTTCTTTCCAAAACTCTTCACTTTTTAGTTGCTACTGTGTTTATTAACAAAGGTACTGGTAGTGATGTTTATTAGGCCAAACTACTTTCTGATTTGGTACAAATAGTAGACTAAACCACAAATGATAATGAATATTTAGCATTTAGATATCTATATGCAAATTAAATTGGCACCCAGAAGATGAAAGTTTCAGCTGATGTTGAAAGCTATATATCATTCTGTGTCTATAATTGTAGCTAACCCAGGCTGCCTGCAACCTCCACCCCTGAACCTAGGCTCTATTCTCAGCAAGTTAGGTGCTCTATCATCCCCTCCATATCATTGCACACACTGCGTGTTCTGTTTTGCAAACTTCCTCCCCCTCTGCCCCCACCCACCCACCCAACCTTTAATAGGCTAATACCTTCAGGAATCAATTCGGGCATCATCTTTTCTGAGAGACCTCCCCTAGGTCCCCTAGTCTGATAGCTTCCGCCCTGTATATATTGTTTTTGAAATGTCTAATTGTTTACAGTAATAATCAGAATGGGAAATTTGATCATGGGAGGCCTTCAGTAGAGAAGAGTTCTGAACGGGATTTTGTGAAGGTGGTGTGTTCTCTACACATATGGAGAGAAAGCTGAGAGGCACGGTGGACAGCAGCTCATACATTGAGGAAGGGGTAGTAAATTTGTTCAAAGGCACAACCAACATATTTAGTAGTGAAAATAATGACAATTATTTGATAATGTAGGAAATTCCTGTAGTAATGAAGGTCATTCTTGGTAATGTAGGAAAGACTGGCTAGTGAATAATATTAAAGTCCGGCCTAAGAAGATGGGGTTTAGCAATAAGATTTTTCAGTTTACTTAGATGTTTTAATAGCTTTGTCTGGAAGAAAGTGAAGTGTTTTGGGATATTTTTACTTTTTAGCTCATGAATTCTGGCTATATAAAAGATATTTATTTACCTCACAAAGTAATCACAAAGTGGTTTTCAGAACTAAGCAAACAGAGATGCCTGTTGAAATTTATTGCTTCAATATCATGGGATGTTGCAACACACATACACACACACACACACGCACATACGCGCGCACACACACATACACCCCATCCTTGCTTGTTTGTATTTTTATATTGCATTTAAAAATTTTCTTTATGTCCTAGGATTATCACGAGTTTTGACAATTTCTATGCTAATATTGGATAGGTACAGAGCAGATATAAATAATGAACAATAATCTAATAAGATTAAGACCAGGTACCTAGAATACTCTTTAATACAACTAAAAACAAACACTTGTATTCATTATTCTAGCTCAGATTTTTATATCACTAATATTGCATTTTTTAGTGGAAATTTTAGGTTCTTCCTGGAACATTTAAAATATGCCAGTTGGAGTATTTTAATATGACAAAGTCTGGAAGTCCCTTTAGTTCATAAATGAATATTTTAGCTTTCCTAATTTTTCACCACAAACTGTTATAGTCAAGAGTTTAAAATTTAATTTACCATTTTATATGATGATGCATATAAAATCATCAGGATGTAAAAACCGACCCAAATCTCAAAGCTATGTGAGCGTGCTTTAATTGAAGACAATTGTATTCTGTCCAAGAAAGAGGATTTTTTTTGCTTTCCTTGCTTATCATTATTAAATGTCATCATCTAGTATATGCATCTATTATGCCCATCCAGATTTTCTATGAGAGTAAGAAAAATATTAGCAAGTATATTAACTATTTGATGCTGCTAACATACTTATAAATAAAAAATATCCACTGAATATTTGCTCCCCTGTTGCCTTATTTTAAAAAGTATCTAAGCTCTAAGCTTGTTAACTTAAAAGTAGATATTTTCCTGACCCCAATTTTGCTTATAGTTTGAGATTAACCTTTTTCTTTATCAAAATCTTCATTTCTGTTTGTTTCTGTTCATATGACCCTGCTCTCATAGCTGCTAATCAGTTGTAAAAGTCACTGATATTGTCTGTCCAAATATGTTAAGTCTCAGTTTCGCCATAGAAGATTACAGTACCTTTCTGACCTCCATAAGGGCCTCATTTAATCTTAGGGAACAGTTCAGATACCCAGCAGTTTTGTTCTCCTGTGTTTTAACCATACTACACACTGCATTTCAAGTGAAATGTGAAGTGAATCTCAGGGTCTCTCAGGAATCCAAATGGAATTTGCATTGAGTCTTTGAAAGAAAGTGGAATCACATTTTCTCTGAGTTAGCTATTTGAATTCCTGCCTTATATAAATACTAGAAGCTGACCCTGATGTCCTCTAACATTAAAGCAAAAGAGGACACTAAGAAGCGATTTCACTTTAAAAGCTGTAGCTGGTAATGAGAATTAAATACTACATTCTGTTTCATTTTATCTTTGGGAATGTTCAATAATGTTTAAAGATAGGTCATGTTAATGCCACTTACCACATCATGAGATTAGAGTATCTGTGATTCAGATTAAGTTATACATGATGACCAGCTTAATAAGAATAATACAAATGTATCTCTGGATTTAAACATGTCAAATGAGTGACAATATTGCTAGATGAACAGCTTTAAGCCAAATGTCTTCGCTGGAAGAAAGCATTTTTTTAAAGTAACTTCTAGATCATGTATGAATTAATTAACTTTTGCTGAAAGTACATTGCATTTTTGGTGATTTTTGAGGATTATAGCTTCTCTGGTGTGGTTAAATGAAAAGCATTTTCTGCATATAAATGCAATATATCTAACTAATCATGTCCATGTGCTTGAGACAATTTGTTTTAATATATTCTACTTTTCTACATAAAGGCAAGAATAATTCTAATTCCAAAGTCATCTCTAATAGCATAATAGCACCACTACATGCTTTTCTTAAGGCTAAATTCTGGAGCTATTACATTACAAAATTAGAGAGAGAGAGAGAGTGAGCATACAAGAGAGCTGCTGCAGATGCTGAAAAATCTGGATATACCCAAAACCTTGGAATTGTTTCCTAGAATTATTTAATACAAAAATATATTCATTATAGCTGAAAAATTATAGTCTTCCTTCAAAATACCCTAGGTAAAAGATATAGATCCTTAAACATTTATGAGTTTTTAAAAATGAAACAGTTGTAGTAATTCATAAGGATAGAAAAAGTAAAAACATAATTATGTTGGTATTAAAACCAGATATTCTGTGGCCTCATTTACATAGTTAGATTTAGATAATTTAGGTAAAAATAGGTTATTTTCTTGAATTACTCACTGAATGACTTCTGACTTGAACACATTGCCTCAGCTTTATCAGTTATTTTCTGATCTTCTATTTTACTCTGTGATGCTTCAAACACACACACACACACACACACACACACTCTCACACACACACGTAAAACTTACTAGCGTAGGAGCGCAGCTTACCTGAGTTTTGCTACTTTGAGTACCAGAATCATGAGTAAAATAAGTCACCTAGTTCAAGTATTATTAATTTGGGACTCTATAAAGACAGCAAAAGAATTTTTTTGAGAGTGAATCATACTATGAGATATAAACTCATTATATATTAACTTGGAATGGCATTGGCTCCAAACAAGTTACTATAAATTTCTTATTCTACTTAAAAAATTTAAAATAACACTATATTTTCAATGTCAGGTCATTAAACAAAGGACATTTTTTCACATGAAATGATAAGTTTTTTTTTTTAATTTTTTTTTATTTCACCTTATTGTTGTGGGGGATACAGAATTGCAGGTTACATACGTTGCCCATGTACCACCTTTCCCCCCAAGTCAGAGCTCCAGGCGTGTCTGTTCCCCAGATAGTGCGCATTGCACCCATCATGTAGGTATATATCCCTCCCTTCCCCACACCCCCCCTTCCCGAGTCAGTACCTTCAAGCGTTACCATTCCTCAAATGGTGCGCAATGCACTCATTGTGTAGGCATACACCCATCCCCTCCCCCACCCCCCACCTCAGTCTGATATCCGATTAGTGTCGTTCCCAGATCACATGAAATGATAAGTTTTAAAAATTTTGATTAAAAATATTATAGATGTCTAATATTATCTCATTTCAATGAAAAGTTCATCAGTGCCAATTACCTGTCTGAGAACTGATATTTGAAAACTTCTTAATTAACTTAATTTTAAGTAGCTAGATCTATGTTGTGTGCAATTTTGATATCAATGTTAAATTCCTTCCAATGGTTCACCACTGGGGAAATTTTGCTTCCCAGGGGACATCTGCCAATGTCTGGAGACATTTTTGGTTGTCATGACTAGGGTGAGGTGCCAGAGGCATCTAGTGGGTAGAGCCCTGAGCTGTTGCCACATAGCCTACAATGCATGGTATAGTCCCCCACAACAAAATGACAAGGTTGAAAAACCATTTTAAGTCCTTTCTAAAGTTTAACCTAAGGAACTGGTAAGATTGTATAGTCATATTAACTAAAAGAATAACAGCTTCTGTTCTGATTGGGCCTAAATGTCATTGCTTTCTAAGTGTTCAGATTCTAAAACTTACCTGTGTCCAGTGTGGATTCCCTTATAAATATGGCAATTACATGTTTCGAAGACCCCTGCTATGTTATTGTTAATGGAAAGTTCTCTTTTGCTTATGCATTAGTGCAAAGTTTCTTTTAAGTAAAGCCTCCATCCATGGTATCCTAGGAAGGCTTTGCTCCTTTTCAACATGTTCTACAATGTGGTGGCCTTCCTTGTTCCTCACTATGCTGTATTGCTACTTACTACTGAGCGCTTATTGATTATTTTTTTTCCAAAATATAAACATTCTGAATACATTTGTGTTTAACAAATGGGATGTGAAATGTGGTCCTAATCTCCCCAGTGTAATACCACACGCTGGAGCGAGACTGTGCAAGGGTGAGACTGTGCAATGATTCTGCTTAACCATTCCTCACTCAGTACCATGTAAGCTGTACTAAGTAAGCCAGGCTTAGTGCCATCACTCACAGAGATTTGCATACAGAATATGAACGTGTAAGTCCTTTTTTTCTTTATGTGACTATCTGCGATGCTTGCATAAACATTCTTATAGAACAAGATAGGAAAAAGCAGAATAATTCCCAATGTTGAAAATGGTTTTAAAGTCTATTTTGCAAATCTCATTATTGTAGTAGATTTAGACACACCTGTCATGTACACTTAAACAAATTAACTAATAATATCTCCTATGAAACACAACTCCTACTGGTCTCTCTCTAGATATTATTTTAACTTTTATTAGGGATGCCCACATTACAAAGGAGTATGTCTGAATGTGTTTCCCTTTGTTGTAGTGTAGAAATCCCTGTAAATCATTCTGTGTACAGCTATAATTTTTTAAATGTATGTCATATATTAACTTTTTTATTAATCTTCTTTTCTTACTTTTGGGTTTTGATTGTTTTTTCCCTTTACATTCTGTGAAATACACATATTAGTCGTTATTTACCTGGAGGGTTGCAACTGGATACATAATAACTAAAAAATAAAAATCAAAAACCATTTGTTCCAATCCATAAAATGTTGACTAGGAAAATAGTGTCTTGAAAATGAATCTCAAAAAGTTATTTATACTCTGAAGCATGAATAACCTCCAACAAATACTGTGTATTTTATGCTTCTGTTTATGCTGTTGTACAATTGAGAAGTACATCCAATTTAGTGCAGTGTATATCAGGTTCTTTATACTCAGCATGATAACCAAGAGACAAGAGTGTTCACAGTTATGAATGTCAGAATCCAGCATAAAAAATGAAAAATGCATGCTTGCCTAGACTGGTATTTTTTTTCTCTGACTGTTTTTACTTAAAAACAGTCAGAATTTCTTTTGTTTTAGGAAAGACACAGAGAGAGAGAGAGGTAAGGGGGAAGAAAAACAAAAACTAGGTTCTCCCATTTTGTAATTAGTAACTGGAAAATTTTTACTCAAGTGAAACAGCTGGCTTTCATCTGTTTTAAATGCTTTTTTGTTGTATGGGTCAACAAGAACATAAGCAGACCTATCCCCAGTCACACATTGCTTCTTATTTCAAATAAGGTAAGGGTTTGATACTATTCCAATTGCTAGAACTTTTTAAAAACACAGCTTAAAAATTTTTATAATAATTCCAGAAAGAGAAGTTCTGTTAAATTTTTGCCCTGTAAGTGTTTTAAATTCAATTTTCTTCTTAGAAAAGGTGTAGATTTAATAGAAGGGAGGGAGGGAGAGAGGGAAGAAGGAAGGGATAGGCCTGTTAAGTCCCAGCTGCAGGCCTGACAAGCACCCCAGGTACTTGGGGACCATGGATGTGTTGTTATGATCCCGGAAGCAGTAGATAAAGCATTTCCTAAATATTAAAATGAGATTGCGTTTCCTGCATTGTTTCTCAGATTAAGGGCAGTTAATCTGACTATTTTTAGTGGTTTCTATAATGTCTGACAACTCCTCTCCCCACTCTATGCATACACACAAATAATCTAAAATACTTCCACAGTGAAAAACGGCTGAAATGAATATTGTGGTTCAGTAGGAGGTAATGTATATAGCATGTATGGATTGCTGGTCTTTAAAGCTCTATAATGTAATAAAATGAAATTTTGTCTAAAATTTTTCTTAAAACAATTTTATTTCTTTGTTTTTACTCAGAAGATTATCTTGAGAACTAGAATACCCTTAGGGCTATAAATGCAAAATTAGACACAGTAAGTGTCATGTGTTCTACAGAACAGTGACAGGAGAGAAAAATACAGGAGACTGAAATGAATAGGCACAGAACTGTGCCTATTCCAGGTGAGAAACCCTGGAAATTAGTTTTTGTTTGGATTTTTACTTACCATTTATATGTTTCTTATAAAAGTAGACTATTAAAGAAATAAATTTTAACTTCTATTTGTTTTTTTTATCATAATGTACAAGAAACATTGATATGTCCTATGTGCAGGGCACTGTTCTAAATCTTTATATATATATATATATATATATATATACACACACACACACATACACACATATATATACACACACACACATAATCTCATAACGTCCTATACAATAGCATGTCTCCATTTTACACAATAGGAAATGAGTGCAGAGAGTTATAAAATTTACACCTGGACAGTCTACTGTAGTGTGAATGCTATATTGACTCCTAATATATTAGGAGGCTATATACATATATATATTAGGAGACTATATATATATTAAGAGGCTATATATATTAGGAGGCATTAGGAGTCAATATATGTATATTAGGAGACTATATATATATATTAGGAAGGTATATACATATATATTAGGAGGCAATATAGCATTCACACTACAGTAGACTGTCCAGGTGTAAATTTTATAACTCTCTGCACTCTTTTCCTATTGTGTAAGATATATATATATATATAAAGAATTTCCATCTTTAAAACATTTAAATGCAAAATTTGTATAGTCAGTTTGAGGTCTTCACATTCAATTCATTTTGCCATAATGAACTTGGCAAAGTGATTCCAAGCAACAGAGAGACACCTTTCCTAAAAGTCTTATAAAAAAGGGGATTAAATAAGTCAGTATGATAAGTATCCTAGAATAAGCCTGCAAAAATATTTCATATATGTATATTTTTGTACATTTTAAATGTTTTTAAGGTACACCTGAAACTCCTTTCAAGAAAGACCAGTGGTGTTTATGGTGTGTTTCAGCTTTTAAGAAGCAGTCGTTTTAATGCATGGCTATAGGAATCAGAGGTTGCTGGCATTGTGATTAAGGCCACATTCCCTGGGCTAACCAGGAGCTGAGGCATTCATGTCGCCACGAGTGTGAGATGTTGTTAAGGCATGGATCAGTGAGCAGCAGGGCCACAGAGGTAGAACGATGGAGCCCAAATGGAAAATAGAGCTTCAGTAATTTTATACTGATTACTTGGTAGAAAAGAGTCTACCTTGTGCCACATCTGATTTATGGAACAGATTGGACTTGTAATGAGAGTCCAGATATAACCGACCTCTTTTGAAGGAAGTCACAACCTTTTCTTGATGTACTTCATGGGCAGACTCATGAATAAATTATCACTGTGCAGCTTTTCATTTTATTCTGTAGCTCATTCTTATGTTTAGAATTATTCAAATTTCTCCATATGAATAGAAAACCATAGAATCAAAAGTGTAATTTATTTCCTTCTTTTACTGCTCCTTTCCTACATATTTTTTGTTTTTTTTAAAGTCATTGTGTTATATTATATTTTCCTTCTCAATAATTCTAAGAGGGAAAATATACTTGGAATGAACTCATTTCCATGGTATTCCCAAAATGGAAATTTCAAAGGCTTAAATGTCCTCAAAAAAACGAACATAACGAATCTACTGACCTCTGTAAGGAGGATGGCATAAACTTTTTTGCAGCATGTACATATGGCATTCAACCATACTGAACTTTAAAGAGAGTCCAAAAGTTTCTGGTGTATTGAAATTGTTGTGTTCAGTTGAAAGAAGTTATAACAATGCAATTGTTACAGTATTTGCTGAAATGAAATTTAGACCATGCTAATATATAAAGAGAAGGTAATTTTCATCAAGCAAAGTACATATTAGAAAACCTATTTTAGATAGTTCCATTTCGATAACTATGTTTAACAAGTTAATTTTATAGATTTAATTATACATGTCATAACTAGAGTATGCCAACTTTCTGTCTCAGTAATCACATTTTCTTAATATATTGGTTAAGGAAAAACAAGAAGTCACATTTGGCAATGAAACATTGGATATTTATTAATTATGATAAATCTATGGCTTTAATCCAATTTTTAAACATATTTTATCATATCTTAAAGATTTTAAACTGTCGCTTTCATCCTTAGTTCAATCCTGCAGTGAATTGTGAAACTAATGAACGAGGGCAATTGAATGGCTCCTCTCGCATCTACACTCAGAAAAACTCTCTTGGTCATCTCTATGTAACCAAGTGAGTTTGTGCAAAATATATTTATAATTATAAAGTAACATATATTAAGGCAGAAGCATTTGTATTTAAGAATTATTATGTAGTGACAGTAGGAGAACTTGTGGCAAACTAATTAACAATTAGGTCCTATCTCTCAAGGCTTTCATGGGTGATGTCATTAATATTTAAATTATGCATTAATATGTTAGGCATTGAATAACATATTATGAAAATGGAATTTTTGTTTGTGCTTTAGATTCACTGAAACTTAGTATTTTAATTTGTTAATGGTCCAAGACAGAGCTTAAAATCTGCTTGTTGTTAAATTTTCGTTTGGAATTTTTGTTTGTTTTATGAGATATTTTGCTACCTTTTGATAAAAATGTATAAACATAATGAAATTATTGTCTGAAGACTATTCTGCCCTTTTCTGTAATATAATAAGGGCAACATGGAAACTTCTAACCACCTACTTTTGTAGTAAGAAGCCAAAGAATAACACTAAAAATATAATCTTTGTTTCAGTAAAAATTTTCCTATTTGCTCAGTAATTCAATATTTTATTATTTTATCTCCCATTTCCTGGTATTTTTTTCTGGAAATTTCCAGGAAAAAATTACATTTAAACAATTTATTTTTAGTGTACTTTAAAGAAGTTTAAGTAAATATGTGTATTCTCTTTTATTGTTTCATTATGTGTTCATTTTCATCCAAAAGATATTTTTTCTTATTAATGGGAGACAGCAACTATCACAGTCAACATATACATTTTTTATGGTTTTGAAAAAATTTGAAGGTGAACATGCTTTGACAGTGTTGTTTATATCAAATGACCTAAGAACTGATCCTCCAATAAAGTATTAATAGAAGATGAATCAGTACTAAGGGTTATAAGCCATATATGAACAGATACATAGTGGATGTAACTTGTGCTCCACAAACTCTGGATTGTAAGAATCTCATCATTCACTTTTCTCAGAATCTAATTTAATCTTATTCCAGACCCTTATCCTAGTGAGTTTCCTGGAAATTCCATCCATTGTTATTATTATACTACCCTTCTCTTTCTCCCACCATTCCGTTCCCTCATGCTCACCCCAGCCTCAAAAGTTCCCAGGGATCTAATGAGGACATTTGAGAACTTCCCCTGATTTTGACTTTATTTTGGCTGCCATGGATGAGCAGCTGTACCTCTGCTGCTTTTTCTACCCTCCTGGGCATGGAAATCCTTCTCAGCACTTGATGTGGGCACACTGGTGTACCACGCAGCCATTCCCCTACTTCCTGCCCTCTCTTAGAGGCATGGGAGGGAGCAACCCTCAGGCCACCATCTCCCTCTGTCTCCTTCTGACTTTTGAGGAATCTCCTTAGCTCTCTAGCCCCAGCTCATAGTTCATCTTGTTGTTTTACCCCCACCCCTACTCCCAGCCCCATTCCTGCCAGGCCAAGTATTGTTTATCAATGAGTTTAAGCTCGTTTCATTTTTAGTTATAGATACATGGTGGTTGTACATATTTATGGGGTTCATGTGGTTTCTATTTTTTATTTTTAATTATTATGAGTACATCATAGTTGCATATATTTTGGGGGTACATGTGATGTGTTGATACAGGCATACAATGTGTAATCACATCAGGGTAATTGGAATATCCATTCCCTCAAGGATTTATCATTTGTTTCTTTTAGGAACAGTTCCAGTTCCACTCTTTATGTTTAAATAGACAGTACATTATTGTTAATTATAGTCCTCCTCCTATTGTGCTACCTACTGACACTAGATCTTAGTCCTTCTATCTAACTGTATTTTTGTACCCACTGACTATCCTCTCTTTCCCTCTTTATTTCCCCTTTCCCACTACCCTTCCCAACCTCTGGTAATCATCATTCTACTCCCTATCTCCATGAGTTCAATTTTTTAGCTCTCGCATAGGAGTGAGAACATGCAATATTTGCCTTTCTGTGCCTGGATTATTTCACTTAACATCATATTCTTCACATGTACCCCATAAATATGTACAACTATTATGTATCCATAATAACTAAAAATTTAAAAATCTTTCATCCATGTTGTTACAAGTGACAGGATTTTATTCATTTTCATGGCCATATAATATTCCATTATGTATGTGTATCACATTTCCTTTATCCATTCATCTGTTGCTGGACACTTCAGTTGATTCCATGTCTTGGCTATTCTGAATAATGCTGCAGTAAACATGGGGGTGCACATATCTTTTCGATATACTGATTTCCTTTCTTTTACACATATACCTATCAGTAGGATTACTGGATCATATAGTAGTTCTGTTTTTAGTTTTTTGAGGAACCTCCATACCATTCTCCATAGTAGCTATACAAATTTACATTCCCACCAACAGTATATAAGGGCTCTCCTTTCTCCACATCCTCACCAGCATTTATTATTACCTGTCTTTTTGGAAAAAAAAAGACATTTTAACTGGGATGAGATGATATCTCATTGTAGTTTTGATTTGCATTTCTCTGAGATCATGGATTAGTGTTATTGAACATTTTTTCATATACCTGTTGGTTATTTGTATGTCTTTTGAGACATATTTATTCAGATCTTTCCCCTATTTTTAATAGGGTTATTCAGGTTTTTTGCTATTGAGTTTTTTGAGCTCCTTATTTATTCTGGTTATGAATACCTTGTCAGATGGATAGTTTGCAAACATTATCTCCCATTCTGTGGATAATCTCTTCACTTCATTGATTGTTTCCTTTGCTGTGCAGAAAATTTTTAACTTGATGTGATCCCATTTGTCCACTGTTGCTTTGCTTGCCTCTGCTTTTGAGGTTTTACTCAAGAAATCTTTCCCCAATATTTTCTTCTACTAGTTTCATAGTTTCAGGTCTTAGCTTTAAGTCTCTAATCCATTTTGATTTGATTTTTTTCACATGGCAAAAGATAAGGCTCTAATTTTGTTCTTCTGCATGTAGATATTCAGTTTTCCCAGCACCATTTATCGAAGAGACTGTCCTTTTCCCAATGTATTTTCCTAGGGCCCTTGTTGAAAATGAGTTGACTATAAATGCGTAGATTTATTTGAGTTCTTTCTTATGTTCCATTGCCCAATCTGTCTGTTTATATGTCAGTATCATGCTTTTGGGGTTACTATATCTTTGCAATTACATCAGGTAATGTGATGACTCCAACTTTCTTCTTTTTGCTCAGGATTGTTTTGGCTATTCTGGGTTTTTTGTGGTTCCATATACATTTTAGGATTATTTTCTCTATTTCTGTGAAGAATGTAATGATTGCATCAAATCTGTAGATTGCTCTGAGTAGTAAGGACATTTTAGCAATATTTATTATTCCAATTCATGAATAGTTTAGGCTTTTATAAACAAGAAAACATTTAATACTCAAAATTAACCCCATGATGGAGTTACTATTTTTAATCCCCCTTTTATGGATGAGAAAACTGGGGGCAGGACAGGTTGAATGGCATGCCTAAGGACACATAGCTGCTAGGTGGCAGAACCCAGATGGAAACCCAACCTAGCACCAAGGATATCTGGTTACCTTGTTGAATGGGGGGGAGACAAATACTAGAAGAACAAGAAACTTAGAAGAAAAGAAAAAAATTATATTAATTTACATTTGGTACTAAGTATTTGCCTTGTATTTGGCTGAGGCATGCCTGTCCAGCCATGCATTTCCAGGCATGGCTTGTAAAGAGGTATAAATTGCTTTACTTAAATGGTGATGTGAGTAGCCTCACAGGCCTGGCTTGAAGCTGTACTTCCACCACCTACTACTTTTATTAGGCCTTATATATCCTGTTCCTACTAGTACTGAAAATGTGAGAAAATGCATTCGTGTGCTCTCCTCACTCCCAACAGAATGTAAATCACCTTTTGAAAAATATGTAGGTAAGTAAAAGCTTTTACTCCTCAACAAACTCATTCCAATTACCATCACGGGTCAGACCCATTTGGTTGCCTGGAGAATTCAATGAATTCAGCAGTTTTCCAGAGGCTTTCATCATTTTCTGTATCATAAAGGTAGAAAGGGCACTTCCCTCACGGGACTTCTGTGTTAAGGACTGTGCTTCTGGGAGAATTTTCATCATAAATTATTCGTTTGCACTTGTGGCATAAAATAGTGTAGAAATGACCAGTGTGCTATTGGCCATGGAAAAGACAACGGAATGTCTAAATAGCTGAAGGCAGATCACAGCAGGATCTAATTGTGCTTAGAGTCTTCTACTAGAGCAGCATCACAGTGTAACTCTGGCCCCTGCACACGAACAGCATGAAAACCTTCTTATCAGAAAAAAATCAATGTGGAAGAAAACTTGGTCCAGTCAAGTTAGCTCGCTTAAACATAAATCTAGCCAAATTATCCAGTCTTCCAAAACTTTTTTTACTACATGAGGATCTTCATGCCACTATTATATGTAAATCTGTCCAATAATCATCTTCTGAAAGAAAGTCTACATAAATCTGTGATGTTCTTTCTAACTAGCAAAACAATGGACTCTATGACTAATCTTTGTGAAGCTTCTGTAAGAAAATTACAGGGTGTAAGTATGCTTTCTTATTAATTAGCCTTTTTGAAATAGAAAAAAAACTTTAAATATGTTTCTACTTAGGTATATGAACAAGAGATTTTAAAATTCAGTTTTCCTAAAAGTGACATTTCTTTTTTAGTATACTGAATGTTCATATAAAGATCACTTACAAACATATTTCATTTTAATATATCATGTTAAATATGCATTAGAATACATGAAAATCATCCATTTAATAAACATTTATTGAGTGGTTAATATGTGCAAACATTATGCAGGGTGATAGGAATAAAAGAGTTTTGCTTCGTATATCCCTTCTTCTGTTGTAGCATTCTTATTGTGAGAAATCAACCAAGGGTCTCTGAATCACTAGTAGTTATGAAATATACAAATAGGTGTGTGTGTGTGTGTGTGTGTGTGTGTGTATTTAAAATATCATCAAGCTAAAATGTGGCAGCCAAAGAAAAAGGAACTGTCTTAAGTGTCTGGATCATGGGGTAAGTTGATAATAAAAACTGGGAATCTTAACTCCAGGTAACAGAGACTAAGTCATTTCCTTCTAGGAGGGACTATCAATGCTAAACCTGGCCAAGAGACCTCTTCTTCACATTGCAATTTCTGTACACCTTGAGATTGAATACAGTGAAGTGTCTGAGGGTTGACCTAAACTATCAGATCAACACGGTACAGGCAAATGTGTGAGACATGGAGTCACATGAACTTGAGTTCTAATATTAGCTCCATTTGTAAATGGCTAGCTTCTTGGTTTTCCCAAATATCATCTCTGAAATGAGGATAAAATGCCTACACAGTGGATTTGGGGAAGATACAGATCAAACATCATGTGCAAAACACCTAACTTCTTCCAGCTTGCAGGGTAGGAATGGGGAAGACAAACACTGAATACCTCACTTTGTGTGTGTGTGTGTGTGTAATGGCAAATTGTGACAAGGATTAGAATGGTAAAGAACAAGGTGCTATGAGAGAGAAGAATGATGTGGAGGTCAAAATTTAGTTTGGGAAATCTAAGAAGATAATTTTGAGACAGTAAAGTCAAGCTGAGGCCTGGATGACAGGTAAGAATCATCCAGGGAAAGATTTAGAAGAATTCTGGAAGGACTTCAGGCAAGAAAGAGCTCAGTGCCCTCAAGGATCTGAAAAACCAGTGCTAGGGTTGAGCATGCATTGGGATGTGGAATGCACTGGTTCTCATTTGAAGTTATTTAATTTATATTCTGAGCTAGGAAACTTTAAGAGTGAAGGCGGTGGGGCAGAGGCAATGTTAATCATTATGTAGAAACTACAGGCATAAGCTGGAACTGTCTTGGGCACACAGGTCTGCACCAACACCCTACTAACTGTCCACATCAAAGATCTTGAGTTTTGTTCTTAGAGCAATGGGAAGCCACTGAAGGACATTCAGTTAGAGGGGGACAGTATCTGATTTATATTTTAATAAAAACTACCCACTGTAGTATCCTATAAGATTCTGGGATTATTTCTCTTAGTATAAACAAAATAAACAGTGCCAGTTTGTTGACATATTTTAGCCAAGATTGGACTTCTTTTGAAATTACAGTTCATTGATGAAATAAGTGGAGAAGAGGAAGAAGTAGCTTTTGTACTTTGTAGAGGGATTTAAAAATTCTTTCACAGTTGTCTACTATTTCGGTATGCTTCTAAAATCAGTTGCTTGGGGACAGTGAGGGGTATAAAATCATTATTATTTACCATTCCTAACTCTCCCAGTCCCTTGTTCTCCGTTTTCTTTGTCCCTTTATACCTAGGTACATGGTTCTACTAGTCCTCAATAAAAGTAAATAATAACAATTGCAATTATAAGAAGTAATATCGATTACCAGAAAACATGTCTTTGACTTCACATTATCTTATTTAATTCTTGTTTATAACCATATTTTATAAATGATAAAATTGGGCTTTATAGGAGTTAGATGACTTGTCCAACTTTACTTAGCTAGTAAACGAAAAGTTGAAATTCATCCCAGATCGTCTGATGGCGGAACCCCGGTTCCAACTCTCTATACTGGGGATGGCAGGTCAGTGACTATCCAGAACTCTGATTTGGTGATGCAGTGGAAGTGGAAAGGGGATAAGATTAAATATTATTTGATGGGCTTAGTGTAGCAAGTCTAGTTTCAAAGACCAATTCCATGTGCAAACAATAGTACGAGAGATTTCTACTATTTCAAGGTGTCATTATCATTATTGAGTTTAACTAATAGCCATGATACTTTAAAAATAGAAATGATGAAGTGACACTATGATTGCCTTCTTTGTTTATGTTTTTTGAAGATATGAAATGTTACTGTGTTTTGGAGGATGTGGTATTAACTCCAGAATAACACCTATGCTTAACATAAAGAGATTAAAATATTCCATGTACTGAGTTATACAATAAGGCCACATTTTGAACATAATATCCTTAAAGAGTAATGAGCAATTTATGATTGCCTAGACACTCTAAATTTGTTCAAAAAGCAAAAAAAAAAAAAAAATCATCATAATATAGTTAGGAAATTGCTACAGAAAAATATAACTTTATAAAAAAGTTAAAAATTTTCTTGTGTAGAGGTAAAATTTTATCGATTATTGTGGAATTTATTTTGATAATGAGTATCCAATTGAATCCATAACATTTCTCCTGAAACCTGTTTTATTCTTATCTTTTCCCTTTTTCTAATTAAAGTAGTAAAAAGAATTATTTTCAAAATTAACAATAGTTTTAAAAACCTAGCTATTTTATATAATACAAAGCTTATCAAAGTGATGAAGTATAAACATTTAGTACATAATATTCAGCTGTTGATAGAAGCAGAGGTTTGTAAAGAAAGCAGGAAAATTAATAATCTTCTTAATGTTGATATTGTCTTCAGTTTCATATATGGTGAACATTTTGAAATCTCGTTCAGCTTCTCAGAGGAATATGTACTTAGTCATTTCATCTGTGGAAATATTCAATCTCATGAAAATAGAACACTTTCAGGAAAATTTTTTTTGAAATTAAATTATGTTTTTTACATACATATACACACACATCTTCCCTCCAGTTACTCCTCATGGAAATACTTTTTCTAATTTTCATGTGACTTTACAAATTAATGGAAACTCAAGTTCTTAAAAACAGCTAAAATAAAATAATGTTATAATTAGTAACCACAGTAGAATGTATAATTTCAGTTCCTTTATAATTCTCAGGAAATTAAGTAGGAAAATAAAATTTTCATTCAATAGATTGTAAACATTTATACTTAATGGCTAAATATATTATCATATTACCCACATTCAGAAATTTATATTATTTCTTAAACATTTCCCGGCATGAAAATATGAAAGGATAAACTTATGTGATTGAGGCTATTAGTCAATTATTTTGCTTCTGAGAAGTTATTTTTTCAGAGCGTTTTGGTGAGCAGCAGTGGGTGTAATTTTTATCTCCATGTCTTTTCCTAATCATGTTTTGCAGTATCAAATAATTGAATGACTATTACTTTAGGTCTGATTTAGACAGACATTAATCATGTCACCTGAGTCAGCCTGGGTGGCTGAGTTTATACAACTTGGGAGCTCTCTTGCAATTGCATATTAAAACAGAGATTTGCATTACCTAATTTCTTGTGTTCCCAGGATAATACTAGGGTGTAAGCCCTTCAGAATTTTTGGTACCCAGGGCAGTGAAGAGCTCAAACAATGAGATTCTTTCTGGGAGGACAAAATGGATTATCCCAATAGTATTTTGACATGGCTTTAGTAATTTTGTTTAAGTCACTACTCTCTGAATACTCATCCTGTCCAAGGCACTGTCCGAAGCACTTCACTTTGAAGCCTTACAACAGCTTTTAGGTAAGTGCTAGTCTCACCATTTTACAAATAGAAAACCTGAGGCTTGGAAACCTGATGGAATGGTTCAAGACAAGACCAAGATTTTCTCCTCTTTTCTCTGACTCTAAACCCTTGAAAAATCTTGTTCATGTCTAGGTAAAAGTGGATGTATCAGTCAGGGTTCTCTAGAGAAATTTAACCAGTAGGATACACACACACATACACAAACACACACACACACACACACACACACAGAGATACAGACAGAGACAGAGACAGAGAAACAGAGAAAGAAAGAGATGGAGAAAGGCAGAAACAGAGACTTGTTTTAAGGAATTGGCTTGCATAATTATAGAGGCTGCTAAGTCTGAAATTTGCAGAGTAGGCCATCAAGTTGGGAATTCAAGTAAGAGTTGATGTTGCAGTCTTGAGTCTAAAATCTGTAGGGCAGGCCAACAGACTGATAACTCAGACAGGATTTCCATGTTGCAGTTTTGAAGCAGAATTCGTTCTTTACCAGGAAACCTCAGTTTTTGTGTTTAAGGCCTTCAGCTGTTTAGAGATGAGGCCCATCCCCGTTGTGGAGGGCAATCTGCTTTATTTAAAATCAACTGACTGTAAATGTTAATCACATCTACAAATCTTCTTCATAGCAACATCTAGACTAGTGTTTGACCAAACAACTGAGCATCATAACCTAGCCAAGGTGACACATAAACTTAACCATCCCAGTGGTTTTCCAAATAACACCTCATACTCAGCTGCTTTCACTCCTAAACCTTTTATGCAATGACACAAAACTAAAACTAGAAAAACCATATTTAGGCTTCCTGCAACTTGGATACAGCTATAGGATTGGACATGAAAGTTATTTTTCAGTACACAGATGGGATTGAAAGTTGTGCAAAATAAAATGTTCTTTGATAATACTCATGTAAGCTGTAGGAAGGATCAGGAAAAATAAGGGATCATGTATGCTTACATCCACTGATTTCAGTAAAAGCTGAAGGCAATTTCTTGCCCCAGGTGGCAAGAAGGTGGAGTTTCTGAAAGATACAGTATTAAACAACAGCTGTGCCTTCTTTAAGGTTGACACGGCTAGAGGAAGATGAAGGTATATGGTTTTCAGAAGAAAACTTTTATTAACAAACTGATTGTCCTTGGGCAGGTGGCTCGTTGCCTGGGGCAGAGCTTTGTGAAAGCACATTACAACAGTGGGCATGCTGGGCTTACTAATGTGCCTTGCTGATATGCATGCTTCATTAGTGCCTGCCGAGGGGACTCAGCAAGGCACGCCTGGCTCTTGGCTGGGGGCCCTCCGTGCAGCCTGCTTCCTACCTGCCCCTTTCCTCCAGCTGAGCCATGCCGACTTCAGAAGTTAAAACCTTGGGGATACTTCCTCTACTTCCAACTATTATTTTTTTTTCTTATTGCAAAAATAATATATATTCTCTGGATAAAAATTAGACAAAAAAATATAATCACAAAGATATCTGAAACCCTGCCACCTATATTGGTGCATATTCATACAACCTTTAGTGTGGATGGTAATGTGGATCTGCCTACGGATATAGGTAAAATATAGTTACAAAAGTGGGTTAATACTTTATAGAATGCTTTATGCCCTGTCTTTTCATTGGTTATATAATTAATATAATTCCCTGTCAATAGAAGGTCTTCAAGTTTTGTTAGGGCTACATAAAATTCCATTGTATTGATGTTCTCAATGGTAGTTGAAGTAAAGTATATAATTCACTGGTAAAACTGTAAAGTATGTTATTAATATTTCACTACAACATACATTCCTGAAATTTTTGTGGCTCTCAGGTTATCAAGCATACATTTTTTTTTTTTTTTGTCTTTAAGCAGGGGAACAAAGATATAGTAGTGCATTGTAAATCACTACCCCCTAGTAAGTAATACCAGAGCCATATTACAGTAAGCCATATTCTTGTCGGCAATAGGTAATATTTCAGAAGCAAACATTAGTTTAAAATTTAATTATCTCAGCAAGTTCAGAAACAAGAGTGATGAATCAGGAGTAGTTTGTTTTTAAATTTTTCATTATTTTGAGCTTGCAGGCAGCAGGCTCCAAATCCAAGACAAATTTTCAGTGCCCTCTAACTATTGTCTTGTCTTCTTGTGTCTGAGTATGATGCGTTTTATTGAATTAGATTAAAACTGAATTTGGGAGCTTATTATACAGTGGTCTCCAAAGAATATGCTTTTTCTCCACTACTGTCTCTTTATGAATTGCTAATATCCACAGTGTAAAGCTGCATCGTTCATTTCTAGAATTATTGTCTTGAAATATGTGAGGATAACAGCATTGTCTGATTGCAACATCCAAGTTTTCCTTCCCTGTTTTTCTGTCTTTTCTACCACAAAGATAAGAGCATAATTAATACTTTTAGGCCCAAATCTACCTGATATAAGAGCTACTGTATATAAATAATCAGGGGTTCTTGGAGTCTAGGTATAACTGTATCATCAATCAAATTGAAAAAGTAGCTGCCTCCCAGTTTCATCACCTGTAAAATGAGGTGGTTGAACTAAATGAGCATTAAGATCCTTCCAAATGTAGAGTATCTGGTATAGTATTCCTTCTTGGAGACCAGAAGCTGCTGCTTCTAAATCATGTAGTGATGACTGAGTACCAGTCCTGGGATTCTATAGTGGTCAGAGTCAAAATGCCAAGAAACAATCCTCTCTAGCAAGTGTAATATGTGGTATTAAATGGCTTAGTCAGGCAGCTGGGCTGGACTTGAGAAGAGACTCTCAAAGCCTCAACACAAAACTTGGCCAGCCACAGGGGGAACTGATGTTCCTTGTAAGAGATAAAGTCTCAGACTACCAGAGTAAAGACCCAGGTACAATCTGCACCCGCAAAATGCATGCCTGGCACCCATTTTCTCTCCTCGTTTACCTCAGTTCTAAATTCAGGTTTCAAGTAAATGCATAGAACTGGTGAAGCCTAAGTCACATTTAGAAGCTTAGTTGCAAAGGTCTGTGGGACGTAGCACATTTTAAATTCATAGCCGCTGTAGTAGAGGGTGTCACAAGAGATTAGATGTTAAGGGAGTCAGAGCATAGCCCAGATGTTCTCAGTATCAGATCTATACCAGAAACACATAAAAGGTTCACTGCTTTATAAAAAAAAAAAAATCCCTCTTTGTCTTAGTAAGTATGTAGACTTATTTTAAGTAAATTTATTGCATAAAGTTTCAAAAGTGATTATTTAATAATTAATAACCAAATTTATATTTGGTCTCTATAAAAAAACTTCTTTTTGGTAACAATATTCTAAATATTGTTTTTTCTCTTAAACTGAAGAGTGTATGATACATGTAGCCTAAAAGAATATGAATTAAGCTGTAGTTTTATTCGCATTTTATTCCACTCAAGAAGAATTAGAGCTGCTATTGTAAGGAACATATACTGGTACCTTACATTACAGATTTCTCAAAGCTGACGTTTGTTATTCATAGTATTTTGAGTCCACATGCCACCATATAAGTACCCCTCTGTCAGTTAATCACTAGCATAAAAAATTTTGATTTCCATAGAAGAAATTATTGATAATTATATCTTCCATGTCTAGCTGAGCCAGAGTTATTTCAAAGAGAGTACTGATGAATGACTGATTCTAAGAGCAGATGATTAGCATGGAATTTGTCAGCCTATGATGACAAGTTAGATGAATAGGAAAAATTATTCATTCATTCAGCAAATATTTATTTTTGCCTACTATGTGTGAGGCACATAGTAGGGGTTTGGAATACATCAGTGAGTATCACAGACAAATATTACTGTCCTCTTGGAGCATATATTCTAATATATGTAGATAGATAATAAATAAGAAACATAATCAATAGGCAAATTATATTATAGAAGATAAGTGCTTTTGAATAATAAAAAGTAGAGCAAAGTGACGTGGTGGGGACTGAGGTGGGAAATGTTTAGCATAGCCCTCATTAAGAAGGGTGACTTGATCAAAGACTTGAAGGAAACAAGAAAGTTTATTTTTGTGATCACCTGGAGGAGGAGCATTCCAGACAGAAGGAACAGCTCTCCATTGAGTTGGAGAGTGTCGGGCTTGCACAAGGAAGGGCAAGGGGGATGGTATGGCTTGAGTGCAGTGAGCTAAGAGAAGACTTATCAAGAAATGAGCATGCTGGGTTGTGGGGGAGGGCAATATATGTAACCTAAACTTTTGTACCCCCATAACATGCTGAAATAAAAAAAAAAAAAGTAACCATGGAAAGCTCAAAAGGCCACATCATAGAGGGCCTTATAGGCTATACAAGAACTCGATAATTGGCTCTGAGGAAATGAGTAGTCACTTTAGAGTTTTGAGCAGAGGAGCGATATAAACTTACATTTTGACTTACATTCACAATAACTAGTGTGTTGGTAACAGTCTGTCTTAAGGGTAGAAATAGAGAGGTCAGGTAAGAGTCTATTATTGCAGTGAGTCAGATGAGAGATGATGGTGTCCCTATGAAGATGGTAGCAGTAGGGATAGTGAGAAATGGTCAGATTTTGGAGATATTTTGAAAAATTAGATTTAGAGTATCGAGGAAGTGGGAGATTCAAGAATAACTTCAAAAACCTTGGCCTGAGCTACTGGAAGAATGGAGTTGCCATTAAGTGAGATGGAAAAAATTACAAGGGGAGCAGGTTGGTAGGGTAGGAATGGGAGTTCTGCATCATTTTGTTAAAAGCTGGAGGACATGTGTCTGTATGTTGCATTGCTTCTCAAAGTGTGGTCACTAGATCAGCAGCATCAGTATCAACTAGGAACTCGTTAGAAATGCACACTCTCGGGCCCCATCCTAAGGCTACTCAATCAGGAATTCTGGCCATGAGGCCCACCAATCAGTGATTTAGCCAGTCTTCCAAGTCATTCTGGTGCACACTCAAGTTTGAGAAACACTGTGTATTATCTCCAAGGTATAAAGGCAAAGGCAACTGTTTCAGGATGTGAACATCATGAGTTTGGAGTTAGAAGACCTGGATTCAACTTCTGACTAACTTGGGGAACGTTGGTCCCTCTACCTGAGCCTTAATTTCTATACCTTTAAAGAGTGACTAGTATTTTACCTATGTCATCAGATTGACATGAGGGGTCAGATCAAACAATGTAGGTTAACAACCCGGTGCAAATTAAGTACCTTCTAAGTATTGGGGATGGAAGATGGCAGACTGGGAATGGGGATGGTACAACACAATTTACCTCTAGTTTTCACTAAAATTCTCTTGCTTTCAAGAATTAATTACATGGAAAATCAGAGTTTTGGGTGAAGTTTTGCTAGACCCTTAAAACATAGGTAAAAAAGGTGACTGCCTGTCAAAAAGCAGATTAATGCTGCTACCTGCGTGATTCAGTAAGAGTGCCTATTTGAATTTAATGATTTCATTACCTCAATTGCATATAGAAAGAAAAATGTGTATTCTTACTACAAAATAGAAAAAAACTATTTTTATATGAATTTGTTTCTCCAAGTTTATGCAGTTATCTTTTTACATCTGTTTAAATTTGCTTTTCAATTTCTAGGTTTGTTGTTCTTACTTCACAAAGTAGAGTATAATGTCCATGAGTTTTAAAGAAGTTGCAGATAAGTTAAAAATAAAGGTAGATGCAGCCTTGGAATCATATCTCCAGGAAAACTCATTATTCCCTCATTTATTTTTACAAGAAAAGATATTCAACCTATTTGCTGAAACCAGGTCTATGTGATTGGCAAAGCAATGTTTTAAGGTTTAAAGGACTTGATGTGTGGCATAAGTTTTTTGAGGTCACTAACAAAGCCACCCTTGGCAATGTTTTAGCAAAAATATGTGTTTGAAACCAACTTGGTTCCGCCATACTGATTTTCAGACAAAAGTGTCATCTAATAGTTAGTCAGGCTTATCTTCATTATTCTAGGTTTTTGATTGAGGAGCTATTATGGTCTACATAGAAATGAATAAATTTGCAAAATATGGACTAACATCACTGATCTGGGAAATTACAAATTAACTACCATTTTTTATTTTTATGCATTCAGTAGAGAATGAAGGTAATATATATAGGACTAAATAACAAAGTTAGAAGAAATAAAATAGAATTTGTTTCCTATAAGCACAACTTAGTCATTCTTCATCTGCCTTCAAAATTTGAAGGACAGAACTTTTGCTTCATGCCTTTGAAATTTTCTAAAAATATGCTTGCACATTGTTCAGCATTTATTCAGTAAATACATGCCGAGCACCTACTATGTGCCTGGCACAATTCTAGATGGTGGGGTTGTAAGAGTGAACTAAATAGACAAGCATCCCCACTCTCCTGTAAATTATATTCCAGTGGATGAAGGCAGACAATAAACAAGATCAGTAGATTGTGTAATGAGCTGCATGTGCTATGGAGAAGATAAAGCAGAGGAGAAGGATATTAATGATAGGGAAATAAGGAGAAGGCAATTTTCCAAAGACTGCCTAGAGAGAAAAAAATCACTGAGAAAGTGATATTTGAGTGTAGACCTCATGGGAGTAAGCGAGTGAGCTATATTTGGGGAAGAGAGTTCTTCAAAGAGACACTTCACAGGCGTGGAGTTGTAGCACATCTGGCCTTTTCTAGGAGCAGCAAGGTGGTTAAATGTGGCCAGAGAGGAGCAATAGAGATTTAAGAGATGAGGACAACAAGATGCAAAATATAGAGAGCCTTGTGGGATTTTTCCATTATTTAGAGTAAAATATTAATATGAACCACTAGAGGGTTTTGGACAGAGGGCTTACATAATCTGTTTTCATTACAAAATTCTCTTCCTTTTACATTTTCACTTGATTGAAATTTTACCTGGAAATAAACTTTCAGGATTAAATTATCTTCCCTATAAACTTTGGAGACAACATTGACCGCAATCATGCAGCATTGCGTGTGACTGTGAATGTTTTCTTTTGTAGGTGACATTTTCAACTCTCTTGTAATGTTTGGCATTTCTCATTATCTTTACATTGTACATAGAGGGGTTGTTCAGGTGAATGTCTTTTTGTTTTCTCCAAAAGTTGTTCTCATGTAGATAAAGATTCTAATCTTTCTTCATCCCAATGAAAATTTCGTTGTTTGATGTTTTTCTTTTTCATTATCTCATACTTTCTAACATTCCTATTACATGAATTGATGAACTTTCTATATCTTTCCATGTCTCTTAACTTTTGTAATTTCCACATTTTATCTTTGTCTACACTTTAGACTGCCAGAGTTAGAATTGTGTGTCTGCCAACCTACTTGCTCTGTGACCATACAACTTAACCTCTGTGTGTATGTGATTCTTCATCTAGAAAATAAGGATAATAATGATAATACCTACATTATGAGAATGTTGTGAGGTTTAAGTAAATTTATATGCAGCAACAAATTATTGTTAGCTATGTGTAGTTCAGATCTCTAATTCAGTGTTAAGTCTTCTTCAGTTTATTACTGAGCAGTTCTTTTGATGTTTTAAAAAAGTTAAGGCAATTATAATTTCATTTTCCAAGGCTATTTATCCTTTTCTGATTTATTCTTTCTATAGAGCAGTTTATTCTTTTTCGTATATGTGGAATATACTATCAAATCTCCTGAGGAAAACAAGTAGAAAAATTTAAATTTCTTTTTTTCCCCAAATTAATCATTTCTCTTTCTTTTGGAATCTGCCAATCTATTTCTATTTTCTGATGTTTTTATTTTTGCCATTATCTTTAAATGCCTTGGTACGCTTAGTTGTTAGTCCATATTAATGGATGAAGAAGGTGGGGTTTTAGCATGTAGACAGCTGGCACTGGGGAATCCTATGCATGGTGGGAGTCTTTTTCTCCTCCAGATCCTCCTGTTAGATGGGAAGGCTCACCGCAGGGTCTGCATCACCAGGCAGAGGTGTTTACAGGCAGGCTTCCTCTAGGATCCAAGGGCAGAGCAAAAGAAGGCAGACCAGACAATTGCCAACCTAATGCCCCTCTTGAACAGTGTTACCTTTTTCTATTTGTGTCTTTCATACGATTTGTGGAAGTCCAGAGTTCCCTTAGCCTTCACTCTGATTCATTCGTCAGGTCCCAGGTACATGCCATGGACTCCCTACTCCTGGCAGATGAGCAGTTTCTTTGAGGACTTCTCAGGCTTTAACTCAATTGCTTCTGTGTACATCCACTATGGTCTGAATGTCTGTGTTTCCCCAGAATTCGTATGTTAAAATCCTACCCTACGAAGTCATAGTATGAGGGAGCAGGGCCTTTTGGAGGTGATTAAGTCATGAGGGCTAAGTCTTCATGATTGGAGTTAGTGCCCTTTTATAAAAGACACCACAGAGATCCCTCACCCGTTCTGCTAGAAGGTGTTATTTGTGTACCAGGAAGAAGGCCAGACACAGAATCTGCCATCACCTTGATCTTGGACTTCCCAGCTTTCAGAACTATAAGAAATAAATTTCTCTTGTTTATAAGCCACTCAGGCTATAGTATTTTGTTATAATAGCCCAAACAGACTAAGATAAGATCTACAGAGAAAGAAGGACTTGACTAACCCAACGATTCTTTATTCAATTTCTTTAAAGAATCCGTAAGTTCTGTAGTGCTTCTTTAAAAACAACATTGCTTACCTCTCTCACTTTGAAGGCAGTTCTGCTTTGGTTTATCTTTCAGCCAATTTCCATATGTATCCGTGTTCTCAAAATTTCTACTTGGACCTTGATTCCTGTTCTTAAGAATATTATATGCCATTTCAATGAATTGGAGAAACAGCAAAGAGATGAAGAGGCTTGTGCTTTGTCCACTATTTGGGCCAGAGTCAAGTCCATGTCTTTTAATTTGTACTCCCTATGCTTTTTGCCCCAGTTACTATTTCTGAATACAGACTAGGTGTGTTTCTGAATTGTGGACTAGCTGTGTCTAAGCCCTAACATAACAATTTGGACCACAGAGAGGTACATAACATCAAGAAATTTCCTTCCTTCTTGTATTAGTCTGGGTTCTCCAGAGAGACAGAACCACTAGGAGATAGATAGATAGATAGAGAGAGAGAGACATTTGAGAGGATATTTATTAGAGGAGTTGGCTCACACAATTATGGAGGCTGAGAAGTCCTACAATAGGCCTCTGCAAGGTAGAGAACCAAGGGAATGGGCAGAGTGGCTCAGTCCAAGTTGGAAAGCCTCAGAACTAGGGAAGCCAGTGATGTACCTCTCAGTCCGAGGGCCTGAGAACCTGGTGGGCCACTGTGCAAGTTGCAGAGTCTAAAAGTCAAAGAACCTGGAGTTCTGATGTCCAAGGACAGGAGAAGAATGATATCTCAGCTTCAGAAGAGAGAGAGAGAGTGAATTCACCTTTTCTCTACACTTTTTGTTCTATCTGTGCCCTCAGCCGATCGGATGGTACCTGCCCACAATGGGTGACAGTGGCTCCTCCTTACTCAGTTCACTGATTCAAATGCTAATCTCTTCCAGAAACACCCTCACAGACATACCCAGAAATAATGCTTTACCAGCTATCTGGATATCCCTTAATCAAAGTCAAGTTGACACCTAAAATTAACCATCACACTTCTCTTCCTTTAGAGTTTGGCCCTTCCAACTCTAAGCTAAATGTGCTGGATTACTCTAGGGGTATCTCCACGCTGAGAAAAATAGGATTAATTATTTAGCTCCTTAATTAGAGAACATTTTGCCCCTCAATCCAGACTCCCTTTCCCAGTTTAATACGAGACAGAATTGGTTTGCTAGAGTTTGCCCCCAGAAAGATTAAAGGGTATAAGGAAATGAGGTTGAAGGCTGGAGAGAGAAGAGGAACTTTTGAGAATAGTATGTGCAGAGTGAAAGTAAGATAAGTTAGTCTCCCCTGTTCCCACCCATTGGGATATGTGTTGGACATATCTCCCTCTCACATTTCAGGATTTCAACTAACAAGAGAGATTAGCATCCAGTTTTCTGGCTACAATTTACCTGGCTGCAGGACCCCTTAATCCATTTCCATAACACCATGAAAAGACTATAGAGGGATTAGGAATTGGTAAAATAAATTGGAAAAGGTTAAAAATCACCCTTCCCTCAGTTTTGTGAAAAGCGTAAATGAGTGTGATGAGAATTCTGAAATTTTCTGTGGATCTACAGATGGCCAAGGAAGGTAGCTTGGACACCAAGGTGTTGCCCAGTGAGGCAAAAATCTCATATAACCGGGCGATGGACTGCCCGTTGGAAGTGGGCATTTTTCAGGAGGGCATGAAGTCAGAAGACTGCAGAGGGGCACTTAGGGGGATTCTGAAAAACAACCAAACAGGCTACATAATAAAGCCAGAAACTGGATATGCTCTTTGGCTAGATGAGATAAGAATTGGCCAATAAAGAATTGGATGAAACCAGACTCAAAGCCGTCGTATTTTTACCAAATTGTTCATATAATACATCTACCTTTGTGTGAATATTCTTTGGCCTGTTTTGGGAGAGATTTTAATGAGATAGGAAAAGAAGAGAGTAGGAGGAAAGGAAGCTTAGAAAGAGAGAGTTGAATAGAAGAGAGATGATGAAAATGTTTAGATATGACTGTATATTTACCCAGATGACACTAAGTTTTAATCTAGAAGTGACTGAGAAAACTGTAGGACTGGAATACATTTATAAGGTTTAAACGAATTTAGTCTTTCCACTGAAAATCACTGATTGAGATTGGGGCCATTTCAAAGAAATGTAAGACCATTTCTAACATAAATACGTAAAGGAGTTTCACTTCCAACCATAGCTGAGTGTTGACTGTATAATTTTGAGATCTTAATACCCAGATTAATGTACATTGTAGTAAGGTGCTTTACTAATGACATCTAATAAAAATACGTCATTTATTATTAAGTAGCAATTGTGTTTCAGTGCTAAGAGATAAAATATTCAAATGTGTCACTCTCTGGGTTAGAGTTTAGGGCCTAAATATAAACTTCAGGCACTGTCATGACAGTTCATAGATGTTCTAGAAACTTTTAAGGCCCCAATTCAGTTATCACATCGATTGGTCAAAAGTCACTCGCAATATGCCCCAAACCTTCAACCTCATACCTTTAAAAACTGACAAGGAGGTTAGAAACTGAGCTTCCTCTTACCATTCTCAGTAATAAAAACTGAAATGGCATTAAAACATTCATTACAAGCTCACCAAAACACATTGTATTTATCATTACTCTTATTTAGACTTGCAAGTCCGATTCTCCCTTAGTGTATTTTAGGCAATCAATAAATATTAATTGATTCAGTACTAGAGAAAAAAGGATGCCACAATACTTATGGAATAATTTCCTGCTTAACATCTTCATATTGATTAGTATTTGCACATAGATTGCCTGATATGAATTTGAAACAATAAAACTTTTTATTTCTTTCCTTTGTATTTGAGTATTTGTCATTGAAGATGGTATTTCTAAGTTGTAATTCTCAAACTGGATTTTTACCATCTGTTGTATGAAAAAAGATGTGCATAGCACTCTATGCAAATCTCTTTTGGGTTCAAAATTACATGTTTCTATCATGACAGTTCCTGGGCTGTGTTCTGTCTCTTTGTAAGTCTATTTTTGATCTCTGACTCCTATTAAAATTGATCCTGTACAGGTCAATCTGACCCATAAACTACACAAAATTGTTTTTGAGGTTTGAAGCCTTAATATCAGATAATGTCTAAGGCTGCCATAAAAGTTTGTCTTTTGATTTTTGTTCTACAGATAGTAATTACCTCCTTTGTAATTATATTCAAGCCTTGATGGCTATGTTGCTTTAAAAATCTTCAGATAAAAAAGTTATTTTTATTATTTATTTATTTTAAGACAGAGTCTCACTCTGTTGCCCAGGCTAGAGTGCCATGGCATCAGCCTTGCTCACAGCAACCTCAAACTCCTGGGCTCAAGCAATCCTCCTGCCTCAGCCTCCCGAGTAGCTGGAACTACAAGCATGTGCCACCATGCCCAGCTAATTTTTTTCTCTATATATTTTTAGTTGTCCATATAATTTCTTTCTAATTTTAGGAGAGACTGTGTCTCGCTCTTGCTCAGTCTGGTCTCGAACTCCTGAGCTCAAACGATCCACCCGCCTTGGCCTCCCAGAGTGCTAGGATTACAGGTGTGAGCCACCGTGCCCGGCCCCAAAAAGTTATTTTTTAGCTATATAATGAATGCTTTGCTTTAGAAATTGCATACCGATAACTACTCCTAAATGGAGACCTTCTTCAATAATTTTTTTCTTCTTTATCTTAAAGAAAATGGAAGCTGATATAAATTTAAGTCACTAATCTGTGGTTTCCTGGTTTCACATTCTTGAACATGAGTGGAGTCTGTCGTATTGGAAAATTTCTCCCAGTGTCTCAAAGTACATGCAATCAGTCAAACCGATCCGTTCTTTAATGACCAAATGAGAGTATTGTGGTCTGGCTATTTCTCTAAGTTTGAAACTACAAATTTAGCTTTAAATCTAGTTTATATTTAATATCTGAGTGACTAGGGACATATCATTTGACCTTTCTGTGTCATAATTTTCTGTTATAAAAATTAGGATATAATATCAACCACTCAAAGTATATTCAATTTGATGTACTAAATATAGCTGAATTATGGTTAGTATTAAAGAAAAAACAAACCTCTTAACCTTCCTTCCTTTCTTTCTCTGCACTACAGAAAGCTAGGTTTATTTCAGAACAGATCAACCTCTTATTTAGATGTGATTTCTTTTTTGAAAAATTCTTGATATTGACACCTTGGACAGGAATCAGCTTTTCACAATTGTAAATGTTAAAACTTTGCTACATGAGTGCTTCAGTAGGCTGGGAATTTGTATGAGATGGGGCTCACAGAGCAATGCTACAGCCAAGATAATAGGTGTTTTTTCTGGCATGGCATTTAGACACATGCTTTTAAAGGTCTCCTTCATAGCTACCCTCCAAAGAGACACTAGAGGTGTCTCCCTAAAGAAAAAGGACATCAAATGCTAAGAGTCAGTATGACATGTTCACATAAGGACAAATTCTCAATTAAAAAAAAAAATCCAGTTACTTTCCAGTGGAAAATTATAGATAAACTGTGGCCAATCAAGGAAAGGTGCAAGGTGACTATGAGGTATCTATGCTTATGATCAGTATCTGGGACATGTCCTCCTATGTTCATTGTCACTGGTCTATTCACAAGAAACAGTATCTAAGACCTATCCCTTTATTTGAAAGTCAAATGTATTTCTATATCTTTGGCACATCAATTTTACTTAAAGATTTAATTCCTCAGAGACAAAATGACAAAATCTACAGGTTGGAGTCATGTATGAAAATGTTAAGCCTCAGTTTAAGTGAAGAGACCTGTTAGGGGGTCCTGTGGGCCATGATTTGAAGATAATTATTTATTCTGCAGGAATGATATCAATAATTTAAAATGTTCCTTCTCTGCCTTTAATATATAGTAACTATAATCACAGAATTTCTTCTGAGATCTTAATCATATAGTATATTTAAACTCACTCCACCCCCAAAGAAAAAGAAAAAAAAACTCCAGAAATCATTGACCCAGGCTTGAAGCCAAGCAATCTATTTTTAGTACTTTCTCAACAAGCCACACAATAAAAATGTAAATGGAATGGTGCTACTTTCCCCTCAGACTGTTTTTTCTAAGTGTAAGTTTGGCACTGTTTAAATTGTTTATTTTCAGACCATCTTCAAGGAACTTCGTTACTCCAGTTTAGGGACCTTCGTATCCCAATTTCACATTCGTTAGAATTCCCATCTTTCTTATAACTTTATAATACCTGGCCCTGATAAGGAATATCATGGAACATAAGGACCAACTTGATATATTTTTCCACTTGGGGTTGCTGAATTAGCGCTCCTTCTGTTGGGTCTCATCTAAGTCTTCATACAACTGATAAACCAATTCTTTTCAAGTTATGAATTCTTTCTCCATGTGGTGCTTGTTTCAGCAAGCCTTTTGTAGGGTAGTGATTTACTTTTCTGAAATACCACTAGATTATAAATTCTTTATGATCAGAGAACCATATTTTAACCCTCTATGTTAACCTTCACACCTTTTGAGGTAGATAAGGTAGGAATTACTAGTATCTTCATTTTACAGATGAGTTAATTTGAAATGCAGAAGGTGAGTAGCTTGGCCAAACCACACAACTAGGGTATAAGGTAGCAAAAGTTTGAGCACAGACAGCTCTTAAATCCTGCCTTATGCTGTCTGTTTACTAGTGAAGGATGGGAATTCAGGGCACGTGTATGGAATTAAAGGAGCTCCTGTGGAAGCTACTGGAGATTTTTAAAATTGCCAATTATGCAAATGAGGTGAAAACAGAAAAGTGAAAGAGGAAGAAAGAGATAGAATAAGGAAGTTGGAGGTTAGTGTCAAAGAAAGAGTAAGGATTAAGAAACAATGAAAAAGAAAATTAGCTCAAGTGAAGGATTTAGTGATGAACAAGGAGAAAGGAGTTAAAAAGAGCTTGAAAAAAAAATAGTAACATTAAAAGAAGATATTAAATAGAAAAGTCTCAAGAAAACGTTGGGTTGAGAAAAGTATCACAAATTGAAAACATAAAATATAACTTTTATCCTTTAAATTGCTACGCAATTACTGATAGATTATTGCTTCCCAAGTTATACTCACCATATGTGATCTCTCAGCCTACCAATCTTGGTCTCCTGTGCATCGACATCAGACACTAGTTCAAGTCAGATGCTTATGGAGTCATTTCACTGGACCATATCTGTTGCTGGACTCCTACTATTCACTATATTGCACAAAATAGCAAAATAAATGTATTCTAAGGGTTTTTTTCTTTCTTTTTTTTTTTTTTTTTTGGTACAGAAATTCACTATCAAACCCCTCCTGGAATACCTTTCCTAGGCTCTGCCTCATTATCAGTTTTCTCTTTCCAGCAAATAATCTACTCTAATTATTTGTAACTAGTTCTTATTGTTTGGTTGGTTACAGAGATGGTGATAAATCCCTTGTCTTGATCCATTCAGGCTGCTATAACAAAATACCGTAAACTGTGTGGCTTATAAATAACAGAAATTTATTTCTCATTTCTGGAGGCTGGGAAGTCCAAGATCAAAGAACCAACAGATTAGGTGACTAGTGAGGTCTTGTTTCTTAATTCACAGATGGTACCTTCTTACTCTGTCCTAACATGGTGGAATGGGAGAAGGAGCTCACTTGAGCTTCTTTTATAAGGACACTAATCCCAATCTCAAGGGCTCTACCCTCATGAACTAGTCACCTCCAACAACCCCCACTTCCTAAAAACTATCCCATTGGGGGTTAGGATTTTAACATATACAATTTGTGTGACATAAGTATTCAGATGATAGCAGCCCTATTTCATTCTCATCGTACATTGTCTTGGCTACCTTAGTTCGCCCAATTCAGAGCTCATTTTCTCCCACATCGTTATTCATCTGCCCACATGCCCTTATCCTTCACTGACACAAGTATCCTTCCAAGAGAGAAAGGTGTACTATTCTGAATGGAGTAAAGTAGATTTGGAAGGCTTTTTCCTCTCTGGGCTTTTTCCTCTCTGGGCTTTTTCTTTCTCCCTCTTTTTCTTTATTTTGGATTATTTAAGACTTTTTCTTATTTCAGCATATTATGGGGGGTACAAAAGTTTAGGTTACGTATATTGCCCTTGCCCCCCCCACCCCAAGTCAGAGCTTCAAGCATGTCCATCCCCCAGACAGTGCACATCGTACTCTATTTTTTCACATCTCTGGTTTTAGAAGTTCTATTTTTTTTTAAGTTGTTACCCATTATTATTAAGTTTTACAAAGACTTGGAGCTCTTTAACTCCCGTCATCACACCCTCCTGATTATTCATTATTGTTTTCCAGACTTTTGTCTCTACCTTGTATAATACTTCCCAAATTTAGTCGTGGCTGTTTTTATTTTTAAGTCTCTGCTTGTTAAATTTTACCTGCATATGATTAGCAAAGTCTTTGCTCATCGCTTCTTTCTACATTTAATTCCTTTTTATTGTGTCAAATTTTTTATGGCTTCAGATATATCCTTTACTAGTTCTTCCACCTAGCAAATCCTACTGGAGACTTCTCTGAGTCCTTATCTAAAACTGTTTTTATTTGATGTTCACTATTAAATGATATAGGTCATAGGATTTTTGCTAATTTTTACCCAAATTTCAATTACTTTTTTTATGAAAATAAAATCTCCAGATGAACATTAAAAACTGTTAAAACAGAATGATATCTTGAAAAGAAGCCATGAATTTCCAGTGTTGGAAGATGGCCATTAATTATTTCAAGATTAAAATCTGATGTAAGTTAGCTCCAAATTAGAAAAATAAAAATAGTATTTAACTCCATACCCTTTCAGCATTAAACATTTAATTAAGAATCATAGCATTATCATGGAGGTCAAATAGTAGAGTCCTGAACTCTAATATTGGAATTTATCTTTGACCAAAACAGGATACAGAGATGACACTGAAAATTCTCATTATGTCCAGCACCAAACAGTAGGGAAGAAAGTAGTCTTATGTTTGAATACAAGGCCATAAAATGTAATCTCAATGAGCACAATCTCTATGTATGTCTTCACAGTTGAAGCGCAAGGATTTAAACGGGACTATTTGAAACTTCTCATTCTTGAATATGCTTTAAATAAACACTCTGTACAAACCATTTACACCATTCTCCCTTCCTTTTCTGTCACCATTTATGGGCTCTACTCTCCTCTATAAATTCAATGTGTACCTTTCACTGAGCACTCAGGATAAGTCACATTTTCTCCTGAAAGCTTTTACTCATCACTATAACTTCCTGTATCTTTTAGAACACTGATAGTTTATACCAGACACAGCACACTACATTATTGTATCAGCTGACTTTCCATGTATTATTTTGCCAGTTGATCTGTGAGAACGTACTTGAGATTGGGGACCATAACTTTTACTTCTCTGTAATCCCCAAGCCCTTTGTGTGTCACATGGTACAAATAATTCTTATCTCATTTCTTAGTCCAGTAGTAAAAGCTAGGCAGTTTGGAAAGAGGACAGGAGGATGCAAGGAAATCAAAAGGACAGTTTCTGCCCTCATGAACTTAATAAGGTTCTCTAACTCAGGGGGCACACATATATATGTACCTAAAATAATTGAAGAACAATTTTAAGATCATATATAAGCATGTGCATAAAAGGAAATGCAAGCTAGATGGCTATGTTTCAAAAGAGTTTGAGGAGCCTTGTCTCCATAGAATACAGTAAATCATAGAAAGTTGACTACATAGATTTTTAATGCGCATTTTTTAAAAAATAAGTGTCATTTTTGGCATACAAACAATCCTTGTTTATAGGGTTGCTTTTTGTTTTCTGGAAAAATCATCTATTTTCACAATGTTTTCTGAAGGGTAAAAATTTCGATACATTGAGAATTTCACTTAAAAGTGACCCTGATATACTCCATAGTACACCTACCCACATATATGTTAAAATATATAATAATAAGAAGCTTTTAAAATTACAAATAAGTAATAGAGATGATTATACTAATTAATGACTTTGTTGTCCATTATAGACTTCCTGTCTTCTGTTTTCTTCTGAAAGTAACCTAAGACATGCAAATACTATTCAGTAAAAAATCACAACTACATTTATTTTTGGTAAGGATTTTGATGTATTACATCAAACCTCTTTAAGCAAAATGTTTTCAGATTTTTTACCTAGTGACATTTATTTTCATAAAAGGTCCACAAAAATGTTCTCTTAAAGCTAATTTAATGCTAAGAAAAGTGCATTTACCTTTTTTACAAACATGTTCTCTTAATTCAACAGAATGAATGTAGTTTGTTATATTAAGAAAGGAAAAAATACATGAATTAATTTCTATGTATAAATTTTGTAAGTACAGATAACATGGCATTTTTTATACTTTTTGTGTCATTATTTTAAAAACTTTTTATCTCAGCTCAAAAGAATCCAGCAAGTTAAAGCATATTAATTACTAGGAATTTGTAGTCTCTTGTGTCTAAATGATACCAACGGACCAATTTCAACTCCAACTTGGAAAATTCAGCAACTTGTGTTTTTTGACTTACAGTTATCAAAAGCCTGCCTGAGGATAAAAGGTCCATAACATCCAGGAAAAGAGACTGTAGGGACTATTAGGAGAGCAAGAAAAAATGCCAAGTGTTGAATTTGGAAAAGTCATAACAGGTTAGTCTGTGGCAATAAACAGAAAATGTTTCCTCTACAAACAATTCCCTGTGTAATTGAAATGAAATACAAGGAAATGTACCAAGACATAACTTTGATTTAGTCTTCACTGAGGAAGGCAAGAAACCACAGTGACAGAAATTAATAATAACTTGTGATATCTCTTTCCTAAGATACTCTTTATTGAAAAGAAATAGTTTCAGAAATATACTCTTAGTATGAAAATGCATATATGTATGAATATACATTTATATCTATAAATGTATGTGTTTATATATGTGGGAGTTGGTATGGTATGTATGCATAGACGTGTGTGTGTCTGTGTATACAAATATATGTATGTGGCTGTAAGTAGAGTGCAAACCACAGAGTCCATAAGGAAATTTTGAATATCATAAAGGCCATCCTAAATACAACATTGTTTTTTCTATCTCCTATTCTGTATGTGACACTGGTACAACAAAAATAATTTCTAGGGAGTACAGTTACAAGCCTCGATAATAACTTCCAAGAATTCAGGAATGTATACTTACCATCTGTTTTTCTCTATAAATGTACCACTTAAAGATGTAAATAAGTCCTTCTTCACACATTGGGCAGCCTACACTAAATGCTACTGATGCTTAATGAGACATATTCATATATTCTACTACATTGAAAATTAATGAGTTTATTGTATTTAATATTAAACTCCTTGTCTACTTCTATATGTCTATAAATTTGGAATTACAGGAACAGATCCATTTTCTTGTAAAAATTCCTTTTATGATTGTTTTCCTCTTGGTTATTCTCTACCTACCATCTTTTTTTTTCCTTCTTCAAAATGAAGAATTCACATTTTCTTCAGTCTTTAGTATTTTTCCTTCAATCATTTTACTTCCTCTTCTTTGAAATTTCTTCATTTCCTTTAGTAGCCAGAACTATATTTAGAACCCAGAACTTCCAGTAACAGCTTATTTTGTTGACATGTGTATCTAAAGAGTATCTACTTTGAATAATGTCCAGCTTTTGGGGGCACTTTCTGGTTGTATAAACATATTATCTACAATGAATAGATAGTGTCTTCTATAGGGCCAGTGATTTCATTGAGTACAGCACAGATTTCAATCCCTCACTGCTAGTTTCCTTCTTTTGAAAAATAATACCTTTTTCCAATAAAAAATATCTGTGTTCTCTCCCACCCACGGATGTAGTAGTGTTTCTTTTGTTGTAAGGTCTTTTTGAGACTCAAATATGAAGTTAAAATAGATGAACAGTGTGGTTTCTTGTAACTCTGGCATTCTGTGAGTGTCGATGTGGAATCTCAATGCAAAAGTTTATAAGTGTCTAAAAGTCCTTTCCCCTGGCCTCTATGCAGACTTATTTTCCTCTCAGAACAACTATTCTACCCTTCGCCCATTGGGTTACATTTAAATAATATATTTTATCCTTTGATAAATACCTCATCAATTCACAAAATGGCAAAGTAAATCTATGCAAATACATTTCCTGTGGTTAGCTGGATGGATTAGCTTATGCTGTGGTGAATGAAAAACAAACACACACACAAACCAATAAATCAGTGACTTCATAGAGCAGTTTCTGAAGCTATAGTGTTCACTATAGCAGTTACAGTGTGCTGACTGCGGTAAGAAATAGCCTCTTGATGTGCAGTGGCTCAACACAATAGGTATCTTTCTCTTCCTCAAGTTAGTGGAAGAAATAGGTGAAGAGGTTGGCAGAGTGGCCTTCCTCCACACTGTCGTTATGCAATCAGGTTGATGAATATGTTGGCACCTTTAACATGTCTTCACAGGTTGCTTTGGGGTCAGGTCCCTTCCAGGCAACAGAAAGTAGAGAATAACATGAAAGAGCAAGTATGGAAGGTTTTAAAGACCCAGGCCTAGAAGTGGTGTCCATCTCTTCCATATACATGCTGTTGTCTAAAACTGCATCACATGACCATACTTAACTTCAAGGAAGAAGCCTGGAATATATTGTGTTTCCAGGAAGAAAAAGAAGAAAATTTTTTGGAGAATAGCTGGCAGTCTCTGTCACATAGACTTTATGCAGCAATATTGTCCGAGCGTCAGGAAAGATGTCATCATAGGAAGACACTAGCTACAGGCAGTTTTCAGTTAACTGTTTCAAGGTTGACTGTTTCAAGGTCTTTAGTGTTACCAACGCATATTATTCAGCTGCCAGTTCCCAGAGTTGTTCTGTGGCTCAAGCATAGCTATGTAATGATTCTGATGTGGTACCATCCTTCTATCACAACAGGTTGCTGATAAACTTGTTCCGTGACAGCCAGCGTTCAAATGTTCACCGTATAAATGTGCCAAAAGAAAAATGAGATTTAAAACAAACCTTAAAAAGCCCCACATTCCACACACCCATTGACAAGGCATTTGACTCTTTCATAAGTTCTTGTCTTGGGGAAGCAGGCTGGCTTAGTGGCAGGTTCTTCAGTGGTTAAAATAAGTTCTCAGATACAATGAACGCTTTTTTATTGGAGATGCTATTTTTTTCTTCCCTGAATTCCAAATTAATGAGATTTACAATATTAAGTTTATAAAATGCTAAGTTAATGAATTATAATGAGAAATAAGAATATTTCATTGTAAAGCTCCATTAATATGAAAAGGGAGGGCTGTATAAAAAATTTACATCATAATTAAAGTGACTAAGGAAAGCAAGGGTTATAAGAGGAAAAATGTTAATATGAGAAAAATTGCTTTATGCCGGTCAGGAGACTCCAGAGGAAACCATTATTTGACTTTTAAAATTAACTAGTGCATGGCTATATTCAGAGTAAGCAGATCTTGGTTTCTGAGTTTACTCTAAGCTCAAGAATTTCTATTTGAAAACTGACCAATACTAAGAAAAATTACTCAACATGAGATAACTCTTGTTCATGTCTATGTGCAGTTATAAAGGCAGGTGCCGTACCAAGTCCTGTCACTCAGCATACAATGACCCTGGTATTTTTGCAATTGTTCAATCCCCTTTCAGGCCCCCGTACCTTAGCACTTCCCCATACCAGATACTTGGTTACACCTGCCTGTCCAGGTCTTCTCCAAGATAACACTTTGCCAGGGTTTGTCTTTCTAGCTGGCTCCATGCTGCTCACCTCTACTCGGCCATTTACCTTTCTGTCAGCACACATCTATCCCTGCAGCAGTCCCCACAAGGACTTGTCCCCTTGGGCACTCAAATGCAAATAGATGCCTGTGAGACTCACCAATATTAGGGCTGGTTCTTCTGTGCTCTATTAGTAAAAACGTAACTGCTAATGCAGGAATTTCAGGCATTCTTTACTCAGTGTGAGATTTTATTGTGGATGTGTCTTCATTGTTCCTCAAATATGACATATATCCATTGGATAAAGATGCATTTTATGTGAAGAATTTTTTATTTTTATATGATTGACATAATATATACTTATATACATAAATTACTTATGTATATAAGTATTACTTATATTACTTATATACATAAATTATATGTAGGAATGGGTGAAGGAGAAAACAGTAGCTCCCATATTTTACTATTATGTGCCATTCACCTAAGTACTTTATATGTTTCCTAAATTAATCCTCCCAAGAACTATTTATGGATTTTCATCCTTGTTTTGCATGTGAGGAGATAGGTTTTTAAAGATATGCAAATTGTACAAGCTTACCCAGCTAGAAAGTGGGAAATGATCTTAGAACACAGATCTGTCTGGGACCAATACCCATTGTCTTAACTACAACCAGTTTATCCTCACTGCAAATATATTTTCACTTTGGCTTTCTTTTTTTTATTCCTCAGTTTTTTATTTTATTTTATATGTATATATATATAAATATACATTTTATTTCAGAATAGTACAGGGGTACAAATGTTTAGGATATATTGCCTTTGTCCCACCCCAGTCAGAGCTACAAGCATGTCCGTCCCCCAGACAGTGTGCACCGCACCCATTAGATGTGAATATACCTACCCATCCCTGCCTCTCACCTACCCATCCCTGCCTCTCGCCTGCCCGACACCCGATGAATGTTACTACCATATGTGCACATAAATGTTGCAATATAAAGTGAATAAATTAGAATTTTTTTTATGTTTTGAAAGAAATTTAGAGATCACGTTATCTAAAGCAATTATTAAATTGAGACCCGTAGAGATGAAATGCTCCTACTTCAAGGTAGCCTAATTGTTTAACAACATAGCATAAACTAGAATTAGAGTCAATATTCCTGCCTCTATTACATACTGTCTCCTACATGGTAGCCTAGATGATAACTCATTAAATATGCTGTTTTAGAAACTGATCTTTTTCAAAACATCATTTTGGCCTTTTAGCATCTTAGGTGCAAGCATAGCATCTTGGAAAATGTGGGAAGACTCTAAACTTAATAGCAATGTATTAATTAGCAATATTATGTCATCAAGTTTATATTTTGAATCCAAAAGCCTCTAATACCTGATATATAAGATTAGAGTAAATACTACCACAATTCATGAGAAATGTAGCCGGACTCAACCTTTCAAGAAGAGCACAGAAAAAAACAAACAAACCAAAATTAAAAGCAATCTTACTTGATCACATCTGAGATTAGACTATGTACATACTCCCACTCAGAGACCCACTGAGAGAGGAGCTCTCAGCAGAGTCCCCCACAGACATGAGGAGACATTCACACTGAGAGACAAAATGACTGTTCAGCTGCCTTTGTTGTCATGTGCCAGGGAAGTAACCAGCATTACTCCAACTCGAGGCCAATCAGTGGATTGCCTGTATTAAGAGGATGCTGCTACCCAACCATCAGTATGGTGTGTGCTCTGAGCAATTGTTTTTCCATCAGCAGTGATTGACTTGTGTGGCTCTGTTCTTCTTAAAACCAAGGGCATGAATTTTCAAGACAGCTGGTCAGGGTTTGGGACGTATTCTGCAGCTGTACTGGGGCCAAGGTACAAGCCCACGTAGGGAAGAGCTCACGCTCTCAACTTAATTAGCTTCCAGCCTTTACCAGCGAAACTAAATGGCCAGAGAGCACATTCTCATGAAGCTCTGCCTATGCACATACACTCATATACAATTATAGAAAAAAGACAGATGCACTTTGATTATGCAAATCACCGAGGACCATTGTAGGTCCCCAGACCAGGTTTTGAGATCATTCTAAATTAACCCCTGTAAAGAAAGTGTAGGAAGAGATCAATTTAGCCACTTGACATCTTTCTCATGGAACATGCTCTCTAATTAAAAATATTCAATAAATGAAATACGTGCCAAAATTAGATCAAAGCATAATGTTAGAGGATTTCATTTTCCCCCAACATTTTGTTAATGATTGTTAATGTTAGGGTCACTGATTCTAAACTCATCAATACCAATTTCTGGTCTCCTTGAGGCTAAGACGCATTCCTTCCTGAGCCATGCCTGTGACCTTTTGAAACAGCATATCTGATTGTGTTAGGATTTAGCTTCTAGTTCCAGCCCTGCTTCTTACTTGCCACATGTGGGCAAATCTCAAGCACTATGTGCCTTGTTTGTCTCATCTTACAATGAAGTACTTAGACTTGATCATAACTAAGATGCCCCAATTTTTTAATGTCTCAATTTCGAAACTTCCACAGCCTGTATTTTTTTTTTCCTTTCTGATATTATCAGTTAACAAAGTTCCTCCCAGACTATTCACCCAAAGTAGAAAACTACGTCTTCAATACGACCTTCAAGGTTCTGTGGGAACTGCCTGCTCCCAGATTCCCTCTCCTGCTTGATTCCTACTGCTCTCCTGGCCTCCTCACCTCTCCTCATGCAATGACCTTTGCACCAACTGGAGTGCTTCCTCTCTAGATAACTGTGTGGCTTGCTTTCTCATTTCTGTTAGGTATTCAAGTATCACCTTCTCAGTGAGGCATTCTCTGGTCACTCTTATGAGATACACCTGTCCGCAACCTGAATCTATCTTCCTTCTCCCACTTTGTTCTACCTAGCATTTACTGCACAAATACTGTATATTTTATTTATTTATCCCACTTATTACTTCCCCCTGCTCCCATGCAAGCCCCATTAGGGGAGGGATTTGTATCTCTTTTATTCACTGCTGCACCTAAAACAGTGGCTGGCACAAAGTAGCTGCTTACTAAATGTTTGTTGAGTGAAAAAAGGAATGAATGAGTGAAATTAATCTCCTTCTTACAATCCTATCTAGGAACTCCTGTCCATATATTTCTGATATCATGAATGGTTTGGTTGTTTGGTTATATTATCCAAAAAGATCCAATCAAAGATCACTAGTGAATTTTATTTCTGTGGGTTTTTTTTTTTTTTTTTTTTTTTTTGACAGAGTCTCGCTTTGTTGCCTGGGCTAGAGTGAGTGCCATGGCGTCAGCCTAGCTCACAGCAACCTCAAACTCCTGGGCTTAAGCAATCCTCCTGCCTCAGCCTCCCAGGTAGCTGGGACTACAGGCATGCGCCACCATGCCTGGCTAATTTTTTTCTATATATATTTTAGTTGGCCAGATAATTTCTTTCTATTTTTTTTAGTAGAGACGAGGTCTCACTCTTGCTCAGGCTGGTCTCGAACTCCTGACCTTGAGCGATCCACCCGCCTCGGCCTCCCAGAGTGCTAGGATTACAGGCGTGAGCCACCGTGCCCGGCCTATTTCTGTTTTTTAAATAAAAATATTTTGGAGTGAGGAAAGAATAGTCTTATTTCTTTCAAGCTCTAAATCTGATTTTTTATGTTTTAAAAATTCATGCATTATTTCATAATTATCCCCTCAAAATGGATTTCTCTTGTGGAGCCCTTGCTTCTTGTAGCTTTCACAGCATCTGGGGGAAAATCTTGAAAATATAGTGTTTAAATTCAGGTCCCAAATGTGACTGTTCTTAATGCAAATTGAGTATGAATCTATTAGAAACCATTACTGGGATAAATGTTCTCCTATTATGTAAATCTGTGTCTTTAATCTGAAATGTGGAAAGTGAATTGCTTTCCAGAATATCTAATCTGTGATTCTGTAATTAGGTGAGCAGGTGGTTAATTACAGGTGCTGTTAGTGACTTGCCCCTCATAACAAGAACATAAATAGCTAATTCTGTGTGTCCCAAGTTAGCCACTGGGGCAGTTGTGTTGGCTACACAATTTTTAAATCCACAAGTATGTTAAGTGCCTGAATGCATATACAGAACTAGGTACGTGTTTTTATTTTATAAATATCAAAGTTGATCCTACACAAATCATGCACAGTTAAGATATTTTTGTGTGACAATTTATATTGATTTTATATACTGCATTACAGCAGCATCTGGTTGCATGTCATTTGTATCACTATGACTAAACTGAAGATCCTGGAACTTCATTGATGTACTCAGTTTATGATCTAATTTATTCTCTAATAACTATTTAAGTCATAGTGTTAAAGAAAAAATTATAAAACATGTTCGGGTGCTGAGCTTAGAGTTATAACCAATAACGTGTAGCCATAGAAGTGAATTCCACATGAAATATCCTCCCAGATATTAAAAAGACCATATTTAAAATGTGGGAAACATCAGAAACTCAACACCCCCTAAAAAATTAGCTTCTCAGTTTTAGACTCCATAAGAAACATTTATAAAAGACAGAGAAGGAACTTAGAGTTGGGGCAGAGATTGACCTGTGGCAGAAAACAAGAGAGGAAAACTATATAGTTGTTAAACATTCACGAAGTCCCTGACCCTTCCTCTTATTTCCACACATATACCTTTGAGACCCAGGGAGTTGTACTGTGGTCTTTCTTCGAGTTTGATGACTTTAAAGAGTTTTTTTTTTTTTTTCAGCATATTATGGGGGTACAAAACTTTAGGTTATGTATATTGCCTTTGCCCCCCGCCCCGATTCAGAGCTTCAAGCATGTCCCTCCCCAGACAGTGTGCGTCACATTTGTATTTTCCTGGATAGAGCTGGAACCCATTCTACTAAGTGAAGTATCCCAAGAATGGAAACATAAGCACCACATGTACTCACCATCAAATTGGTTTCACTGATCAACACCTAAGAGCACACATAGGACTTTAAAGACTTTTAAAGACACACGGACAGAAGGAATAACATGGAGAAAGAAAGGTGTGGGAGAAAAATCTAAGAAGTATGGCAGAATAATAGGCTAAAAGTAAATGGAGAATAAGGGTTAACATTTTCACTTCCAAAATGTTGTAACTGTCTTTTACAGAAATAGGAAGTTCCTTTTCAAAAAGGTATGACACCACAGCCTTGTCCTAAAGAAGAGTTAGTCAAGTTTAATATTATGGCCATATGAAAATGTGGAAAATTTAGAATGGAATTCATCAGGCAAAGATCTTTTGACTTATCTCTGAAGCCCCCTTTCCTCAAAAAAGTTCAATATTGGAATTTGGTAAGGGTAGCTTAAATTACATTAGAAACATAATAGTAATTTTAATACCAAAATGTGAGCTGCAATGATACAATAATGAACCTGATTCCTGAAGCCACACATCAAAAGTGATCTTTCGTGACTTCATAGTCAATTTTTATGTATGTACTTCCTTTGCCCACAGTTCCTTGCTTATGAATTGTCTCCATGCTAGATTAATGTCAGGATTTAAGGAGAGCTCCTACTTTTCATGTGATGATGAGAGACCTGCACTGATAATCACTATTTGCAGTGGAAGACATGATTTGATCTCTGGTCTATGACTCTCAAATCTACCTTCCATTTTTCTACCAGAATATTTTATTTTTTGATTATTCCTCACCACCTCATTACCTAAAGTGTAGGCTCCTCAACATGGTTTATGAAACCCTGCATGATCCAGCCTCATCTTCCATCATTTTCTCTTCCCCTCCTACACCTCTGCCTTGTCATCACAGTAGCTGGCTATTTGTAGTTTCCCCAACACACCACACTGATTCACACTTTTGTCCATGCTGTTCCATTTGCCCAGAATAACTTAATACACATCCTCTTTGCCTGGCAAATTTAGGTCAATTCTCCAGTCCCTACTCTCAGTTTTCCCAAAGCACTTTTTACCTACCACACATAGCACATGATGCTGAGCTTCAGTGTTAGTGACAATCTCCCTGCTAGTGTATAGGTCTAAAGGCAAAAATTTGCCCCTTTAACTTGATTTCTCCAATCCCCAACATGGTGCCTTATTGTAGACACTCATTGTCTGTTGAGTGAAACTGCACAGTGTACCTTAGTCTGCACAATATATTCATTCATCCATCCATCCATCCAGTCATTCAAATGACAAATATCAGATTTCACATATTTACGAAGGCCCTTGCTACTTACTGAGATATCACATTCTTGTAAGTGAAGAATGATTAGCTTAAAAGTTTTAAAATTGCTGCAGCTTTGACAGTTTAAAAGTGATAAACTGAACAGAGAACATCGAAAATGCATTTTGCCTGCATCTGGTTATTTAAGTAGCACTGAAACTCTTAATAGGTTTTACAAGTATTCTAAAATTCAAGACCTGATTTATTGAGTTGGATTTGAGAGCTAATTCTCATACAGCTAATAACCTAATGTGACAAATTGCCTCGTATGGAAGAAGATGTCCAATATATCTAATAAAAAGAGAGAAAAGAATAAACTCACTACTTCATGCCTTGACAATATTTGCCCTTCCCAGCCACATGTCCCCAGATACCACCTCCATTAACTTTAAAACAAGATAAACATCTACATTTGGATATAGGCCACCAAGCACGATGTGTGTGCTTGTTTTCATGTGCTGAAATAGAAATAACAATTCACAATGTTTTAGTTGCTTCCAAGAAGATACAGAATTTAACATTATGCCATCAGGTAACTCAGGGAATACCTTTTGCTCTTTGTCAAGGTACGTTACAAACTCCAGATTATTACAGAATTTAAGCCAACCATATTTTTAAGGATTATTAGATGCAGGAGTAAATTGAATCATCATAGAATGGGGAATCAAGAGCAGCCTGTTATTATCATCAGTCCCAATCAGTCAATCGACTGCTGTCATCTAATATTGGAGCTGTTTCCAAAGCAGATGCTGAGTGCAGATACTCTCTATCAACAGAAAACTTTTTATAGGCCAACCTGTTTCTGCAAAATTGATAAAATTCAACTGCTTCTTAGAAGAGAAAGATAATAGTTTGATAGCATGGAGAATATTTTTTCTTCGTTTGCAAGCTTTGAATGAGAGAACTCATGTAATAGTAACTATTTGAGTACTAATATTTTTTAAAAGCTCCAAGGAAAATTAATCCTTTTCACTCATTTGGAAATAGGAGAGTGTCTGTATATTTCTTACACATATTTAGTGAAAATTAAAAAATAAACACAAAATACGATAATTAGAAGACAGTTTTATGCATGCTCCTTTATTTAATTTAAAAATATTTAATTGAAAACCTATTTTCAATTAATTGAGTGCCCAAATATTGTAATCGTCTTTCATGGAAATGGGAAGCTTCTTTTTCAATAAGGTATCACTATTCTAGGTTAAGTAATGGACGTGATCCGTGCCCTCAAATTAGTGAGGAAGATAATGTTAGAAAATGATAAAATTATGTGAAGGAAACAAAGCAGGACAGCGTGACGAAGAACGACTGTGTCAGCAGAGAGGCTGAGAGGGCCTTATGCTAGACAGCATGGTCAGGGAAAGGCATTGCGAGGTGATATTTGAGTCCAGAACTGAATGAGAAGGAGCCCTGGGAAGAGCAGGAGTGAGAGTGCTACAGCTGAGGATGGAGCTAGACAATGGTCCTAAGGCAGGACACAGCTTGTTGTGGCAAAGAGCGGAAGGGAGGTCCACCTGGCTGGGCATGTTAGATGAGAAAAGACAGTTAGACCAGGGTCAGATTATGTGGGGTCTTTAGGCCATTTTAAGGACTTTGGATATTTTCAAAAAGCAATGATAAGCCATATGCTTCCTTTAGCTAAGAGAACAACATGATGATTTATTGGTGTAATTTTTAAACTATTCCTCAATTTGCTGTGTAGACAATGAATTGTAAAGAGACAAGAATGAGAATAGGAAGACCAGTGTTGCTAAGAAAATAAGAGACTGACTTCCAACTCTTGTCAAAGCTACTCCAGATAATTGTCAATTCTATCATTGAGTATTTAAAATAAAAATGACCATAGAGGCCATTGTTTTCCCTCATATTACAGCAGGAGAAACTAAGCCCCAGGGATGTTAGGTAACATAGCTTACTACTTGATCAACTGTGTCATAGCAATGTCTGTTACTGCTCCTATAACCAGCCTTCCAGGAGGCCAGACCTTACAAGTCAAAGCAGACACCAGGTTTCCTTAAGCCATTGAGGAGGTGGCACAGCCAAGTGGTAAAGGTACCCACTGTGGATCAGAATGACCTGATTTTCATACCCTTCAGCACTTTACTGTTTGTATGACTGTGGGCAGGTTACTTAACCTCGTTGGGCCTCAGTTTCCTTATCGATGAGCAGAGATGATAATAATAATATCTACCTTCTAGGGTTGATTTGAGAATTATATGAGTTAAAATTCATAAAGCACTAAGAATAGCACCATATATATACAATAAAATGGCTACTAACAATAAAATAGGGCACAGAAGCACAGAGGTGACACATATTGCAAGCATCAGGTGCCAAGGACTTGAGGGGCATGGATGTGTGGGGAGGTGTGTATCTAGTGGAACACTTGGGACGGCAGGCACAGGAGTGGGAAAGAGGAAGGTTGTATGTTGCTCAGAGAAATTACTCAGTGATGATATTCCCAAGAGCATCCACTGTTGGCTTCCTACCCAACAGCCATTTTTCTTCCTTTTCTTTTTTCTTGTACAGCTCATGTCTCACAACAAAAGCTCAAAGCTCACGTATAATCTTTCCTAGATTTTATTTCTGGGCTTAGCTGTCTGATTCTGGCAAAAGCCCATAGGGGAACATGTATGTGGCAGAGGAGAAAGAGGAGCAAGGTTCTGATAAAATACCTCTCTGATGAAAATACAAAAGAGAAATATTCCTGAGAAGACTCCCTTTTCCCCTGATGATTTTGGATATTTTTGTATGAAGAATTGATGGTTGAAATGGTGGAAGCCAATTTATGACCATGACGAAAAGTCCAAGTGTATTATAGAATATATTGATAATAAAAAGTACAGAAAAACTAGAGTCCTATAAGCCTTGAACTGCTGAATTATCCAACTGCAGGACAACCTACATCAGTTCTTTCTAAGTTTGATTTTAAAATAAATTCCTCTTGTCCAAGCCTCTTCAGACTAGAGTTTCGCTCGTCCTGTGTGATACGCTCTCTCCAATCATTCATTTTTTTCAACAAATAGTAATTAGATTTATCTAATGCCAGATCTCTTGCTTAATATTATTATACAAGTATAAGACATATGAACCCTATTATTAATAGCATTTGTGATGATTTTCTTATTCACTCTTTACTTATGTGATTTCTCCCTACCATATTGTAAATAATTCAAAGTCAGAGATTGTTTCTTATTTATTTGTCCCCTCATACCTACACAACACCTGCTGAAGTTCCTTAAGTGCCAGATAAACTTGATTAATGTTTATTAAATTGTATTGAATGGCTTTGGATAATTGCATCTTCCTTTCCCCATCTCTTACTGCTATGACTTCATATAACCTAAGATGATTAAACTTAGACTGAAAAACACATATTACATTAAGCATTAATTTTCTCACCCTAATCTGAAGTGTAGTTAAAGAAAGCAATACAAAACAAGGCTTGAACAGTCTCGGACTCAATGAGAACAGATGTATTGCTCTCATTGAAAAGCATTCTGGCTAAGAATTGTGCTTTACTCAAATTAAATATGGACTCTTAAAAATAGGAAAATTAAAAAAAGTTTATTTTGAATTTACATTACTGATAAACTTTCCTTATTGATACTGCTCATGAGAGTGTATTGTTGGGGGCAGGATGATGTCTTTATCTCATAAGTCAGCATTATTACCTAAGTACCATGACAGCTTTCTCCAAAGACTGCTTGAAGATATTATTTTTTTCATTTGCTTCCACTCAGATTTTTCTCATCTACTTCAAAGTGAACATAAGAGCACTTTCCAGAATGAGCTGGTCTTCTCCCAACTCCAAAGTGAAGAATACAGTAATGCAGACTATAATATCATATGATTATCACAATTTTTCAATCTTTTTGAAGATCTGAATAAGGCAGAATCGAGCTCCTAATTCCATAGTTTTCGTATAGAGTTATTCATCTTCTCTTATTTCCTACAGGTTCCAAACCCCGTCTTCTGTGCCATGTCTTATGAAATTATTCTCAGGTTTCATCAGGTGCAGAACACTGAGAAAGTATGGCTTTAGTCTAATGACTGAAGTTTCAAAATGTTCCCTGGATTCTTACATATAATCTGAAATGCAGACACTCTAAGTAATTAGGCCTCAGCTCCCTCTAATGCATTTATTTCTTTTCATTATCCCTGAAATTCCTTCTGTACACTTCCTAACCTACTTTTAAGTTTCATCTCCTAGAAATGTTTTTTCATGATTAAGTATAATTTAAGGGATCCACACTAAAACAAATGGCTTTCTCTTATGTTCCATCAGCATTTTAACTGTAGCCATTCTCTTATGTATAGACCATAATTGATTTTTTAAATTTTTGTAGCTTATATTCTTACCTCAAGTATTAGCATAGTTGATTACAGCTAATAGATTGTTTAAAAAACAGGGATTAAAAACCTATTATATGCTATGTACCTGGCACGTGAAGCTGAACATAAATGAGCCCTGGCTCAACAGGTCCTTTTGGTTGGGGAGAAAAACGTGCAGGCAGACAAACCATGTCTAATCAGTCGCCAGACACACAGTAGATAGTTAATAAATGTTTAAGAAGGAATTTAAGGAGTGAGAAAAAGCTATATTTGAGTATGCACATTTGTTCACCGATTCCAAGGATTTTACCTATATTCATTCCTTTAGTGATTTTATCCAGTCTCATGGTTTTAAATATTGTGTATAAACTGGTGACTCCTTAATTTATATCCCTAGCATTAACTACTCCAAATTTCTCTATCTGATTTCCGCATGGATATCTCCTCTTTGGTAGCTAATATGCTTCATAAACTTAGCTTTCCAAATTCCTTAACTTTTCCCCCAAACCTACAACTCATACATTCTTCCCTATCTCAGTAAAAGGCAACTCCATCTTTCAAGTGAACCAAGCCAAAAACCGTGACTCCTTTTTCTTTCACACCTCACATCAAATTCTTTAGTAAATACTATCAGCTCTGCCTTCAAACTGTATCCAGAATTTAATCACTTCTTGTCGCTTCCACTGCTGTCATCACAACCCAACTTTCCATGGTCAGTGGTCTAAATTCTAAACCTTAAATTACTGAAATAGGTTCCTAAGTGTTCTGACTAGTCTTTCTGCTTCCACCTTTTCCCATGCAGTCTATTATCAACATATGAGCCAGAGTGATCTGCTGAGACAGAAATTGAACCATATCGTTCCCTCTGTTCAACACTTTTCCATGACCTCTCATCCCATGCAGAGACAAACCCACATTTCTTGCAATGGGTTGCAAGGCCCTTCTTGAGCTCTCCCTTCCCCAGTTTCCTCTCTGACCTCATCTACTATTTGCCCCTAACTCACTCCACTGAAGCCACACAGGTCTCATTGGTTTTCCTCCAACATGACAGGCACTCTCTCATCTCAGGAACTTTACATTTGCTCATATCTAATTATGTCATTCTCCTATCTCAGCCACAAACTGCATTCCTCACCTCTATCAGGACTTTGCTCAAATGTTATATTTCAATGCCCAGCTCCTAACCATTGTATTTAATATTGCACCTTCTCCACCACCACCAAACTCTCTCTGATCTTTCCCTGTTGTATGGTATGCTATTTTCTTCTTATTGTCCAGAGTAGCTATTTATGTTTTTCAAGTATTTCTTTTTAGGCTGCTTCTTCCCCCTACTATAATGTTAGCTGCAAATTAACAATTTTTGTCTGTTGGTCTGTTTGTTTTTTCTTCCAGTGCTACCTTTGTAATATATGGAATGTTTCCAGGCATATAATAATCTTTTATTAAATATTTGTTGAATGAATGAATGTGTGTATATCTCTGCCAGACTGAGGGATAGTTTCATAAAGACAGTTACCTCTGATTTAGTTTGATGGAAGAGGCCTTGAGATTCAAGAGGGCCTAGGAACTCAAGGAACTGTATGCTGTGTTCTGGGAGACAACGAGGCCCATTAGCTTAATATACCAAAGTCTATAGTCAAACTCATATCAAATCTTAGCTTTACCAGTTACTAGCAATGTGGTCTCATGCAAGTTACTTTATCTTTGGAAACTTATTTTCCTCAATTGTAAAACAGGAATAGCAACAGCATCAATCTCACAGGAGTTGGTTAGGAGACTCTCCTAAGATATTACGTAGAGAGTGGTTATAATAAAGCCTGATATGTAGTCTGCACTCAACAAGTAGTATCTACCATTTCTTTTATAGTATTTATTACTAATAAATGAAATAATATGTATAACTTACCTAGCATAGTTTTTGGCAGCTAATAAGACATTCAGTGGCTGTTAAAGCTTCTTCAGTTGCAGCTGCAGCTGCTGAAATTGGTTTGGTTAGAATAGAAAATTCTTAGGAAGAAATAACACAAGATGAGGGAGCAAAGGTTAAAGACAAGAGCCATAGAAAGGGCTTAGCTTATAGCCTTAGCTAATGATTTTATACCTCATCATATAAAGTAGTGTTTCTCAAACTTGAACATGCATCAGAATCACTTGGAGGACTTGTTAAAACTCTAACTGCTGGGCACCCCCTCCCAAAGTTTCCGATTCAGGAGGTCTGGAATAGATCCTCATAAATTTGCATTTTTAGCAAGTTCTAGGTATATTCATTATCTATGGCTGCCTAACAAAACATCCAAAGCTGTACTGATTTAAAATAACAAACACGTATTATCTCAAAGTTTTTGTGGGTCAAGAACCCAGCTGCAGATTGCAGTCAGGGTGTCAGCTAAGGCTGTAGTCTCATTTGAAGAACTGACTGGAAGAGGATCTGTTTCCAAAATCACTCATGAGGTTATTGGCAGGGTTCAGTTACTGTCCAGCTGTTGAACTGGAGTCTTGGTTCGTTGCTGGCTGTTAGCTGAAGACCTCCTCGGGTCTTTACCAGGTAGCCTCTCGGTAGGGCGACTCACAAGATGGCAGCTGGCTTCCCTCAGAAGGAGCAGGCAGCAGCGCAAGAGATAGCCTCCAAGGGAAAAGTCACGGACTTGTAACCTAATCTTGGAAGTGACATCCCGTTATATCTGCCACATTCTATTTTGGCAGAAGCGAACCACTAAATCCAGCCCACACCCAATGAGAAAGGGTGAGATAAGGATGTGAATACCAGGAAGCAGAAATCATTGATGGCCAAGGTGACAGTGATGGTGCTGATGTGGGGACCATAACTTGACAACCACATGCTGTAAAGGATTTTAAGCAACTGTGTGGCATGGATAGATCTAGCATGGCCTGGTACTGAAAATGGAGGCAAGGCTAATTAGGAAGCTATTGCCGTAATCGACATGATGACTTTCAGGTTTAGATAATTAATATCCTTTTATGTTTAGAAAATTAATACTCTTTTTAATCAACATTTTTAACAATCATACCTCCAATGTTTGACATAAACCTCATCTATAAATGATATATTTAAAAATAACTTTGAAGTTACGTAAAAACTAAATTCCATGAAGGGCTTCAGTACAATCTTGTCTCTTTATTTACAAATAAGCACCTATTTAGATAGAGAAAAGCTGCAGCCTGCCATAAAGATATTTTAGACTTGGCCACTAACTACATTCCATGCTGTTGGCAACTGATGGCTCTAAATGTGTAAGCATAGACAGTCAAACACCCCTCTGTATCTCTCTCTCCCTCCCTCTCTCAATCTGAACGCTTAGACCACCCAGCAAGTTAATAATATAATCGAGGACACAGTGACTTAAAGTTGCTGGGCGAATCGCCATAAAAATGGAGCAGCAGTTCATACAATGAAGGAAAATGATTTTAATTTAAAGGTAGAAGTAAATGACTTTAAAAGTGTAGGGAATTGTATAAAATAGGTAGACTTGGACATGCTTTTAATGGAATTATTTTTGCATGGGAATACATGGTGCTTTAATTATATTTTTCAGAAGCTTATCTGTCCAGTTGAGACCCTGTACCAAGAAGCTGTCTTCTTAGCCTAGAGGCAGCCTGCTTGACCTCGTCACCATTCCCACCCTGTCTCTGGGAGTTGGTGACATCCAGTTCCAAGAGCAGGTTTCGTATTTTTGGCCACAGCACCAGGAGGCAGCTTAGCCCAGCTGGAGATTTTGTTCCCTTGGCCTGCTTATTTGTCTGAGTCAATTCACTTGTCTCAGCCTGCTCTTACCTCCTGGTTATTGATTTTGGCTGACATTTAGTTCAACATGTTATCAATTCTCTTAATCATCTCAAAGAGAGAGAAGGGAACAGAGATGCCCTACCCATTACCCATCACATCAGCCCAAGACAGCTTCAGGTCATTTGTTCCCTAGACAGGAGTGCAAGCTGAAATAAGTGTTTTCCTTACAACTACTTCAGCCACAGCAACAGCAATGGAAACGTTAGCTCATCCATCCAAACTCATACTGAATACCTGATTCTTTACTTTAATCAGGCAATTTTTCTCTACCTCTGTTGCAACCAGATGTCCCGCCTTCCCATGTTACCATGGGTTAAATGATTAATGCTCTACAAAATACAAATGGACATGATTCTGAAAAGGTTAGATACTACTCAGAAGACCCGGAAGAAGTGAAATCACACAAACCACACGGGAAAAAAAATTTAAAGGCAGAGAAATGCTGAATTTTCAGTTTGGCCTTACAAATGCTGGTCAGTTTCACTAGGGAATCGTAGATATAACAAACATCTTTGAAGTGACCTGAAGCCAGGTGAAATAGGAGGGACAGGCAGGTGCCAGTCACCAAGATTTCCTGAGGACAGATTAAGGAGCTGGTTGAATTGTAAATACTGCACAACCTTTTAAAGGAAGAAACCTTAGTTTCTGTAGTACTTAATTAAAAATAATTAAGCAACCAATACTTCATACAGAATTATCCTACATTAAGTCTATGGGAAAAATCCACTGATCATTTGAAAAAATTGACTGCTTTTTAAAAATTTTCACATTGCATTCAGAGTAGCTTCTTCGGGTACTGCATCTAGTTTCAGCCATGACTTTCTCCTCAATTCCAGATCAGTATTTCTAAGTGTCTACTGAGACATCTTTCTTTCATATATGAGTCTGCTCCTCCTTAAGTATTCCCTGACTTTCTTAGAGGCAAAATCATCCATCTTGTGAGATCTTTGAAGGTGAAGTATTGTCTAATTCAGCTTTGTGTCCCTGGTATTTTTTCCCAAGGTGAAAGGAGTCACCCTTCTCTTCCTCTGTTCGCATAGCTGCTCTTTTGATCATAATTACTTGTCCATATGTGTATTTGTCATTGCCAGCTAATTTAAGGACTGCCTGTGGGTAGGATGTGGGTCACATTTATCTTCCTGCCCCCCTGAACCTAGCACAGTGCTGACACATGGCAGGCACTGAATATATTTCTTGAATGAAGGGACAAGGGAAGACCAAAGGAAAGATGGGGCATATCAAACAAGTATTGCCGTATTTTGTCAAATTAAAAAGAAAATACTTTCAAAAGGAATAGTTTGATGACTAAAAACGTAGAATTGGAGGCAAGCAGATGTAATCACATACCCAGACATTGAAGTGATTTCTTGAAGAATCTCAATAAATGAATGTATTACTTTGTAATTTGCAAACTTTAGGTTAGCATAGCATTCATCTCTGAGCAGGACCTTGTCATTAAAGGATAAGAAGACAAGCATTAGCACTAGCCTAGAAGTCTATATCAGTGCATTTACTATAAGCACAGATAAGCGCTCAGAAGGGGTCACCAGGCAAGGGAAAACTAAGGTATTTATTCCATTAGATAGGCGTTAATTGAGTACTTGTTGTGGGCAAGTTAGAAGAGAGAAAGATGAATAAAACATGGTCCCTGAACTCTGGAAACTTTAATTTAAGGAGGAGACATAGCACTTACACAACTATAATTAAATAAGTTTCCATTGCCTCTCTTCTCTGTTAGTGTCGAAGTTTTGTAAAGGATGGGATTTTTTATTCTTGTCAGCTAGCACAGTGCCCAGGACATACTAAGCGTTCCACAGGTCCTAGTAGAATGAATGGGTCCTGCGACAAGTGGATAGTGGTCTTTCTGTCCTCCCTCCGGCCCTTATTCTGTCTGGACCCTTTACTCCTCACTCCAGCTCTCTTTCAGCCAGCCTTTTTTCACACTGCCACTAGAGGGATCTTTCTAAACCAAACCTGTTCCTATTTGAAATCCTTAACGTCATGCTAGACAATTAACAGTGAGTGGCCCTTCCGTTTGGAGACACAGAGGCTTTTGACAGTCTGACAAAGGCCTTAGAAAATCTCCGCACTTAAAATGCATCTACAACGCAAGATTTGTACCCAATTTCTATGTGTTTATAATCTCCCTAAAGCTCATTTCCTGAGCCCATTAGAGATCTAGGAACCCTAAGTTAAGGATCCCTGGATAATATCCAAGCTAGCGTGCAAGATACCTGTCACATCTGTGCCATCGTCTGACACTATCCTCTCCCCCAGCAGCCATACCCCCAACCTCACTTTACACACCAGCAATACAAATTGGGTGGTTTGTGTCTCCAAATACACAATGCTCTTTTGGACTCCATGTATCTTCCTAAAGTTGATTCTCTGGTCTCCCATTTCCAAGCCCTTGTCTGATTGGTGAATCTTAGTCAGCCTTCAAAAACAAGTTTTCATTCTTCCTCCTCCAGGAAACCTCTCCAACAGGCCCTAAAAGAAGTCATCCCTTGTTTCCTTAGGTTATTTCTGGTTCTTTCACATACCTCTGGGGTTGCTTATCTTATTGTATTAAAATTACCTTTACTCCCATGTCTCTTCTCTACACTCTAGTAACATTACTAATAATAATGGTTAGTATCCCCTGAGAGCTCACAAATGTATGAGCACTGTTCTAACCACTTGTATGTATAAAACAATTTAAATTTCACACTCTATGAGGTAGATATTATTTTTATCTTATTTTATAGATGAAGAAACTAAGGTACAAGAGATTAAATGTTAATTATTTGAGAACTTTACCTGAAAACGAGCTTGTTAAAATGAATTGAATTGAAATTCAGTATTAGAAATATTAGCACATTGCTAAAATAATACTTGTGATAACTACCATTCACTGAGCACCAACTAGTCTTACTGTGCACTGGCACTTGGAATTTTACATTACGTTATCACTAATATTAACCACACTTCAGCAAGGCAGGTGTTAATTTCAACTGTGTTAACAATGGGGGAAGCAGACCCTCTGTTTAATCCTTCAACACCATGGAAGCTTCCTATGCAATCTGAATATTGAAGAGGGGAGCCTTGGGAAGACTCCTTAGAGGGGCTGGTCTATGGGTGAATATGATGAAAACAAAAGGTTTCATCATATTCAGCAGGTTTGTAGCTTGGGGAAAGTATGCAATGTGATAGAGGAATGACATCTAGGAACTTGGCCTCTCAGAAAGATCCTCACCATGAGTAAAATCTCGGTATGGTCCCATAGTCTCACTCTGAGCTTTGTACATTTGCAAATTTGAATATTAGTGCTTTTAAGGAACGTGAGTGTTTATCAAAAAACAATGGTGATCTAGCACCTCTTGTATTATCCTTGATAGAGCTGGAGCCCCCCAAGCACCACATGTACTCACCATCAAATTGGTATCAACTGACCAACACTTATGTGCACATTTAGTAGTAACATTCATTGGGGGTCAGGCAGGTGGGAGGAGGAGGAGGAGAAGGGTATATTCACACCTAGCAGGTGCGGTGTGCACTGTCTGGGGGATGGACATGCTTGAAGCTCTGACTCGGGGGGGGGGGGTGCAAAGGCAATATATGTAATTAAACATTTGTACCCCTGTAATATGCTGAAATAAAATTAATTAATTAGTTAAGGAACCTCAGTGTTTAGAAGATCCATTCAATTTAAATAAATTAACAAGAAACCAGTATATAAAAATTAGAGTGATACTTTATTAATTCATAATCCATTCACTGATAGGTACATTCACTCCCTGTTGTCAAAGCTATATAAAAAGTTACATTGTAATTAAAAGATTGCCAGGAGCACACAGAATCAGAGCTGTAGGAGTTGATGAGACTTCATTTTCCAATAAATATTGAGTATATCTATGTGCTACTCATTGATATACGCACTGAGTAAATCAGCAGTAAATGAGAAAAAACAAAGATCCTACCCACAGGTGTTATACACTGGGGTTGCATCATTAGATCTGGTAGCCCTATCAGTCCATCTAGTACCGTGGACTCTCAGTCAGTGTTTGTTTCCTGGTTTTCCCTTTTCTATTAATGCTTTATCCTTGAATTAAAAAAAAAAAATCTGCTTTAGATTTAAGAAATATTTTCCTTGGTGTTGTTCATTATAACAATTAGATTGTGTTCAAATCTTAATCGGATGCCATTTTATCCCTTTAAAAAGATTTTTTCATACCTTCTTTGTACTGCTGCATGTTTATTTAGAGTTTGACTCTCAGAGAGCAGGAAGCCTTACTTCCCTCTTCCCAAGTTCTTGGGCACTTTATTGCTGGTCCCATTGCATCATCTATAGAGAGCAGCTTGAGTAGAAGTATGCTTCTGTTATGTTTGCAAATTGGCAAATAGATCGTTGTGTTTGTAGCCCACAGTACAAAGAGAAAATGGGCTGGAAATGAAACTTGGAGCCTAATCAGGAAAATTTTGAGGACCAGTATGAGGAGTATGAACTTTATTCTCCATTTGGTAGGAAGTCCTCAAAACTTTTAGAAAAAGAAGTGACATAATCAGATATGTATTTTTAGAAGGTACAGATTTCAAGACAAAAACTGAGATATACATAAAATAAACTTTCTCTTCCTAAAGCTCATCCTAATTTCTATTTCACACCTCCATTCCTCTAGTTTATATGGTGTAGTCTCATTTGATTTAGGATCTTTTACTGCTTAATCTTGTATTTCCTCACCAGACATTTAAATTTAGGGATTTGGGTTTTTCTGGGTAGTTTTCTCACACCCATACTAAATAATGTCTTCCAGTATGACAAGATAATGCACTTCACCAGATATATTTGGGATACAAGAACAGAAAGGACATATGCCATATTTCTAAGAGACTCCAGAAAAATAACCAGACCCTGGGGTTCTCCTGCTCTCCAGCAGGATGCAGACACTGTATCACAGAAATAGCTGGTTAGCTGGTGTTGGGGCTGGGCAGAGGGTCTGAGCCAACCTCACGGAGGTCTTAGTTGCCAGTGCATGGGGCAGGGGTACTAGCATTGAGATGGTTAATGTTCTTAGGCAGCCTCAGTGAGTTTCCCATAGCAATGGATCTTTCCTGTGTGCTCAAGAACAGAGAAATAACTGAGAAGGGGATGGATTTGTTGTGACCTTGCCTTCCAGAATGAGGAACCAATGGATGTTCTGCTCATACTAAGTGATGGTTTAAGTCCCTGCAACTTTCATGCAGAATTGAAGATCCTATTAGAAATTAAGTTATAGAGAAGATGTTTACATATTGTCATGACCTAACTATCCAGCCTGAAATTCTGACCTGCTGCATAGTTTAGAATCCAATACATTAAAAGAGCCAATGCCTATCAAGGAAAGTTGTTTAATCAATAGAAAGTTATAGTATGCCACCAAATAGGTGAGAATAGGGAAAATGCAGGGTTCTATTTCATCAGCTAAAATCCAGCTTTGGGCTAATGTGACTGTAGTTACCTGAATAGTTGAGTGTGGAATTAAAGGCAAAATTCTAGCATGGAAAAACAAAATCTATGAAGAAACAACAAATAAAGTTAATTGACTAGTTAATGTAGGGACATACTACTTACTCAAATATTTGCTAAGTACCTAAGTTAGAATGTTGATGGAGAATCAAAGGTTGCTTTAAAAGGAAAATATTCTCTAATAAACTAATGTTTTCTAAAACTAGTCCCCATTAAAACACTCCAAAAAATTTGCAGTAACATTTATCCCCACCAGTACAATCAAAGCTTTTTATTAGTCTCTCACTGAATATGACTCACATTAAATATCCAACTGAAAATTTATTTTAATGCAAATCAATTGCAAAGTAAAATTCCAAATTCTGCAAGATGTGATTTATTAAAGTTTCTGTATGTAGTGTTACTACTACATGTATGTAGAATTACTCATATCTACTGTATGTAGAATTATTCATATCATACGAAACCATTAACAGAATGCCATTTTGTCCTCTCTTAATTTTTTGTTGGAAAAAATCACCATTTGATTCAGTCTACAGTTGTTCTAGGGATTGATGTATAGTTAAATTATAAACAAAATTGTTAAATACAAAATAAAGATATCATAAATATATTTGTTTTTTTTACAAACAACCCAATTTTTTGTTTTTGTTATTGTTGTTTTATACTATTTATCATGAAAATCTGATATGTTTTGAAGGGATTCACTTTCACTTTCAGTGACTTTTTCCAACGATGTAACGAATATCCGCTATACTCAATAAAGCAGGTAGAAGTTTATGCAGGAAAAAAAGTTTCTCTATAGCCATCTTGTCTAGGGAAAAAAATATACCTTAAAAGGGAACAAACGATTAAGGGGAGGGAAACTACATTACATTGATGGATGGATTGGAAAAAAAAAATGCTCACTTATCATAAACCCTTATTATACAATCTTACAACTGATTACTGGAAATGCAGTTTATTTTGAAATATGTAGCCCACATCTAGAAAGTATATAGGTCTTCACAGTATGCATGCTGTACTCAATGTAACTTCATCCTAGAGTTTACTTACCTATCCTTATTTTGCCAGTTTCTTTTATTCATCTTTAATTTATTTTGTCTTACAATGCAACTATCTCAAAGCACGTTAGTTACAAACTATGGTATAAATTAAATACAATAGGTATTAAGGGTCTTGCAAAAAGTACAAGTTGAATCTGTTGAAGATAATAGCCTTGACCTTAATGTACACAAAATCTTCTGAGGAAAAGCTGAAGAATAATATTCTATAGCTATTGGTTTCCAATTTATGTGTTCAGGAAAATTCAACCTTTTCTAAATGCTCTGATGCTCATGAACTTTTTCCTGGCAACTGTGGCCTGAAAGATGACAGTTTACAGCTTGTCCTTGAATTAGATTATCATGCACAGCCTCTATTTAGTCTTAATAGCCTTGAGGTCCTTGGCCAGCTAAGTGCAGAAAAACTTAGAATTGGCTCGAAGGCTCTCTAGTGCACTCTTGCAACCTAATAACTCTACCAGGAAGTCAGCTCAAGAAGACCATTTAGGCTTCAAGAAGCACTGCTATTTCTGAGCACCTTAAATGAGGAGAAGTTGACCCTAAGGAGAAGTTTTGGATGGATTTTCTTTACTCCTGCTCTCAGGGGACCTCAGAATACTGAAATGTCTTGAACATTTTACTAGTATTTTAGACTGAAATGCTTTGAGACACTCAGAAGTAATTTTTAAAATTTTTATAACAAGGCCAATTCTGAGACTTCTTCCCTTAAACCATTTCACTTCGTGTGTATGTTGAAAATAAAGTATTTGCTAAAAAGCCGCTAGATCTAGACTGAATGATGTGAACGCTCAACAGCAAACTTTTGGCTTTCATAGGAAGTATTCTTTTCCTTTATGTCACACAATTAGTATTTCATCACTTTCAAAAGCCCTCCTGACTCTTGCTTTTTCTCCAATATTCGCTCTCTAATTTCTCAGCCTTTCTTCCAGAACAGGCCTATCTCTCCCTTTTGTTTCTCACAGCAACATTATATTCTGTCGTCCACCGATATTTTGTTAAACTCTTATCACAGCCCAGGGATTAAGGGAAGATATAAAGATTCAGAAACATCACCTCTCCCCAGAAAAGAATGAAGTCTATAGAAGTGTTAAAACATATAAACAATTCACATTAATATATAGCAAAAGGTATTTTCTGCTATAAAACTGCACAGGTAAAGTTGTATGGTTTTCAAGAAATAGAAGATACGACTTCCAGTTGGGAAGGTATCATGGCAAGGCTTTCCGGAAGAGATGGAATTGGAGCAAAAGCTTGACAAGTGAATAGGGGATAGGAGATTCAAGTATGGAATTAGAGCATGTCATTGCAAGTAGTTCAATTTTGCTTGAAGGTAAAGGAAGTCAAGGGGAGTATAGAAAAGATACTTCCTCTCTCTATTGAGAAAGCAAACTGAAGTGACTTTGTCTCTCTCACTCTCTTTCCCTGGATATGAACAAGAAGGTTTAGGCAGCCATCTTGCAACTACTGAGCCTAAAGAAAGAATACAGTGTCAAAAAAGAGCCTTGGATTATTCAAATAAACCTCAGGTCCTGTGGAAGATGTTGCTACTCAATATTCATTTTCTCCTTCTTCCTTAGTAAGGCATCTTGATCTTAGATTCTGGCACATTGCCACACAGAATAAAAACTACCTTTCCCAGCCTCCTTTTCAGTAAGGTATGGCCCATGTGACTGATTCTGGCCAGTGAAATGCAAGGGGAGTATTACATACGACTTCCTGGAAGTCTTGTACCTCATAGTTACTGCTGCAGAAGCTTTATTGACCAACATGTGACCTTGAAGTTGGAGGTTGTGTTGAGGATAGTGGAGCAGAAAGATTGGAGCCTACATTCCTAGTAAGATCAGGGGGCCTCCATATCACCTTTGACCACATATTGCCACATTTATTTTAGATGAGAGAAGGATAAACATATATTTTTCCACAACCAGTGATATTTTAAGTCTTTTATGTTATATAGGGTGTCCCAAAAGTCACCATATATAGGGAAAATGGGAAATTGGGGCTAAATGTAACTTTATTTACAAAATAGTCATTACAAAATTTTACAAAATTTTTCCTTTATGTGGAGACTTTTTAGACACCCTGTAGAACAACCAAACCTAATCATGCCCTAGCTCTGGTTGTGTAGCAATGACCAACACAGACCAGATTCCTGCTATTAGGAGATGTACCTCCCAGTGGAGGGAAAGAGAGATAATAAATAAGTAAACAAGCAGAAGGGCGACTTTCCAGTAGAGACAGGTGCAATAAGAAGTGCTACTTCCTGCAGAAGCAGACATTGGAGCTGTGGCCTGCCAGACAACAAGGAGCCTACACATGAAGATTTGGTCCAAGCTCTTGGGGCTGAGAAAGCAGAAAGAACAAAAGGCCTGAGACAGAAACAGAAAGAATGCCAGTGTGTCTGGAATGCAGAGTGACAGAGGGCAGTAAATAAGCAAAAGTTCCCTGCGGTGCACACTGTCTGGGGGATAGAAATGCTTGTAGCTCTGATTTGGGTGGGGCAAAGGCAATATATGTAACCTAAACATTTGTACCCCCATAGTATTCTGAAATTAAAAAAAATAAAAAGTTACATGCAGGGCCTGAATCAGACAGGGCTCCTTAGGCCAGGACAGTTATTGGAATTCTTTTCTAGGGAACTTGAAAGACATTGAATATTTTTTTTAAACAAGAATAAGTGGTCTGGTTTTTTAATTCATTTTTTAATTTACTTTTTGATTCATACTTTTGTGGATCACTTAATGGATAAAACAGGAGTAAGAAAACTATTTGCAGTAGTCTTAAGTGAGAAAGAATGGTAGGTTCGACTCAGATGGAAGCAATCTGGATGAAGATGGACATGTAGTTTTAGACAAAGCATTGGGTAAATGGAAGGGATATTACAATAGTTAATTAATCTTGTAGCATTGATTTTTTTTTATCGGATTATAAGTCATTACTACTCTTTGTCTTTACCCAGCAGAGATCAGGACCTAGAGGGAGTGGGAGAATTATAGATAAATAACGACAGGTGGACAGAAAAGGTTCAGAGCATGGGACAGTGTGTGAGAAGACTCAGGACAGCTAAGAAACAGTCTTAAGCTGCTAAGCAAAGAAAGAATGATAGGAGTACCCCAAAGGGTTTTATGATTGGACAGAAAAAGGAAGACAAAGCAGAAAGTAAAGGACGACATGGAAGAATGGGAATGTGTTCATTTCAAAATTTTATCCAAACTCTTCTTATAGAAAATGCTTTAGCTGACAGGATAAATATTTCAGAGAACTGGAGAAAAAGATCTTCTGTCATCTTCTGGAAAATAATAGTTCTCATTATTTTAAATAAAATGAGTCATTTACTTTTATTGATATTTTATTCATGATATATACCTATCACATTTACTTTTCTTCCTAATAATCCTATTTTTATAAAAATAATACTACATTCTGCCAGTCACATAGGTTGAATTTATAATTCATTTTTTTATTTAAAAAAGCTTCCTTTTTTAAAATCTATAAATGTGTACTATATATGCATTATAAAAACATCTAAGATGTTAAGGCATATAAAGTTGGAAATATCTATAATTTCATTACCTAATGGCTAAATTCCTTTTGAATTTTTTGAATATTTTTATACAGTTGAGATCACATCATTTTTAAACATTTAGTTTATGCTTAATTTCATATACATTATCAAATAAACATAGTTCTGGGCTTTTAAAATGTTTTATTAAAACATTTTATTATTATTTTATTTAGTAAAATAACTAGTAAAATATATTTAATTAAATTATGTGTTTTAATTTTTAGTTAGTATTTTCATTGCATGACCACTACACAGTTTTCTTGTCACTTCTTAAATCTTGAATATTTAAGTTTTTCACTTTTCAGTTTTTCATTTTAAAAAATACACTGAGATAACCATCTTAGTATATAAATCTCTCTCTTAAAGATTATTTCCTTAAGTTTGATTCCCAAAACAGTATTATTGAGACAGATTTGTAAGCTTTTTCAAGGATATTTTGGAATTATCTTTGACTCTGTTTTACTCCCTTCTTAAGTCTTTCTCATAACTAAGCCCTGCAAATTCCATTTCTGCCCTGGGTCTCGAATCAGGCCCACCTCTTCCTTCCTACTGATGCTACTCTAGTCAAGACCTGAACTACATGTGCAGCATAATTTCTGCAATAGTCTCTCCTCTGAACTTCCTAATTCATCCTCTTCCCACTAAAATCAATCCTAATCAATCATATATATATGTAATGTGTATATATATACCATCAGATTAATTTTTCTCAAATATGTCTTTGATACCACTTCTCTGCTCAAAAACCTTCACATTGGTTCAGTGTCAACTGCTTAACTACATATGAACACTTCATCCTGACAATCGAATCCTAAGTGGTTCCTGGTACCTTTTCCAGAATTCCTCCTAGGTACCATGTGTCCCAGCCTATATATGGAATGCGGACTGCTATGTCTCACTTCTGTCAAGAACTATGAAGAACCTGAGATTTCTCCCTACTTCCTTGCCATCTATTAAGTAAGCCTACAAAAGTTTCATGAATGCTTAAACTGTACTGAGAGAGTCTGGATCAGAGACGAAGGGCCTTGTATTACTTACTCCAAATAGGAGCTGGAGTATCAGCATTTTTTGTGCCACCTCTTCAAGCCCCACTTCACACAGGTTGACACGAACAGGGCCAGACAATACCTATTCTCAAAGTGGATTGTGTAACAGGAAGGAAACCTTGAGCTTAGGGAATTCAAACCTGTTATGATGGATAGAGAGAATTCCTGTTCTTTGTTCCAAAAGAGAGACACTTATCTCTATCTTGGAAATACGGTTCTGAAAAAAAAATTCTCATCAGTTACTTGCTTCCGAGACATGGAGAAACACAACAGACCCTTGGAGAATTGTCTTCCAACAAATTTCATATTCTACCTTCTGCCTAGAATATCATCTTCTTAAGCTTTATTTTATCAATGATTATCATCTTCTAAGGTCATTTAAAACAGTTTTTCTGCAGACTGCCTTCATATAGCCAGAAAGGTATTCTCCCTTCTTTGAAAGTTCATAGCACTATCTTTGTACCTCTTCTATTGAAGTCTTATTCCATTTTTTATTGTAATCATTTTAGTCAACTAGATTTTTTGTAATCAGATAGATTGATAATTTCTTGTTTTTAGAAATAATGTTACTTAGCAGTATTTCTAGTAATACCTAGAGAAGATACTCAATAAACAAATAAATTGTGTAATATTCAGTAGTTACAATGAGAGGACTTTCAAGACATACTGTTCTTCACAAAAATTAGTTCACCAGATTTCCCAACGTAATTTTTTGACTTGAAAATATGGGGAGTGGAGGGGGAAATCAACTATTTGGCAGTGAAGACTGCAAATGAAAAGACACACACACGCAGATACACACATGAGGCAGGCGGGGGGCTTAATGACATCTGTATAAAACGGAGTTGTGAGTGATTCAAAATCACAGGTCAGCATAAACTGTGACATAGAGAAAAGTTGCAGAGTAGAGTTTGAAGAAACCAGTTAGTAATGGGAAGATAAGCATAGAGTTGCATAAAGAAGCAGAAATGTAGTTAAGGAATCCTAAGCTAAGATCCTACTGCTGAAAAACCTAGAGCTGCCTTGGATTGCGAACCATTGAATTTTGAGTTGTCATTTCAGTGGTGCTCTTGGTTCTTCGCTTTTTGGTTCTGCTCTTCCCACTTGGTCTGAGACTCTTGTCTTGGCTGAGAATCATTTTTCCCTTATTTTTCCTATCACTACCATGATCCCTGCATTACTTAAGACAACCTCTGGAGTCACATCCCCTTACAATCGAAAGGACCTGGCATAGAAATAGATTGGATATAACCAGTGGTATGCTGGTAAGTGTTAACTGACTCCCCAAAGGAAAAAGGCCTTAATTTGTAACAATTATCAATTTTTATAGTGTAAATACTCCTACCATGGATAATTTCAAGCTAGCAACATAGTGTTGCCCAACAGTACAAAATTGAGAAGAGATGTGCATCGTCAGTTCTCAAGAGCCTATATGAACTGACTCCAGCATATCACTGGATGAAATGTTAAAGCTAAGCATATAGATATTGGGTTGTTTTTTTTTTCAACTTTCCTTATAAAATTCAGTAACTAGTTTTTGAGTTATTACTTCTAAAATATAGTGTTACTATCATATGAATGTTACCCCCTTACTCACGTCCTGCTAATTGATGCCAACTAAATAATTTATAGGATAATTTAATTTCCTTTTACATTTTGAAGGATGCACATTATTTTACATTCTATATTTTTCTCCACTTAGTGTGTTTTGAATTGTTATATTATAAAAACTGCTTTACTAACTTGCAAATTGAAAGCCTTCAAATGAAACGGGAAAAACTATAAGTACTTCAGTGTCTTAAAATTGCCCTATGCTATAAACAGTGATATGAAATTATTGTAGTACTTTTTTTTGTTATAAGTGTGCCTCTCTTTATAAGTAGTGAGGACTCTGAACTTACAAAGTAGAAAGTCATTTAAAATTATTGGAGTGCTTCAGGTTTTTAGGAGACCTTCATTCTTTCAAATTGGAATTCCAATTTGTGAAGTGCTCCAGTAACTTTAAATTGCTGAATGCTGTAGACTCAAGATTCTGGTACGGAGCTCCTTACCAAAGTAATACTCCTAATAAAATACTAAAAATTCTTCAACTAATGCACAGAAGACATGGCCAGATTATTTATTTCATATTTTTTTGGATTTGCAATTAAGAACAAACTTAAATGATATATGTGAAGAATAAAAGTAGATCCATGTTTTAATCTTTTTTGTATTTGTAATACATCTCTGCATTCCTCAGCCCTTTCAAACATATTTATTTTGAAAGACAAAATAAACTACTATTTATTGCATTTTCTTCCTTCTATAAAGTATGACATTAGGGAATAAATATCTACATGTTGACATGGCTTTTTCTTTTTCTTTGATTCAGTATATATGGCCTAAGAAAACTGAATAATTCATATTACAAGCACGCTGGTGATAAACATGAATTTTATTTTAAAATAGAACCTGAAAAGCTAAGATATTAAATTACATATATTTATGCCTGGAAGTGTTTTTCTTTTGCTGAATAAATGAGGAGATGGAAAGTTCTATGGAATTTATTCTTTTTTCCTCAGACTTCAGATTAGGAGGAAAAAATTCACAATATTTGACATCTTCAAAAGTAATCCTTTATATCAACAGATGAATTAATATCTGTATACACATGCTTACCTGTTCAAGGAGTGAAAAGTTATATTTGGCTTGAAATAACTAATTTTACCGAATCATAACCTGGACCTCAATGGATAAAATCTGAACATATAATGATTTTGTTTTAAACTGCAAGAGATTGGCCTCACCATGGTCAAAGACATTCTCCGATGGTGTTATATAGAATAACAATATTATGCTGACCAAATGGATTATATATCTTTTTTTTTTATTATTTATTTCATCTTGTTATGGGGGATACAGAATTGCAGGTTACATACGTTGCTCCTGTACCGCCTTTCCCCCCAAGTCAGAGCTCCAGGCGTGTCTGTTCCCCAGGTAGTGCGCATTGCACCCATCATGTAGGTATATATCCCTCCCTTCCCCACCCCCCCTTCCCGAGTCAGCACCTTCAAGTGTTACCACTCCCCAAACGGTGCGCAATGCACTCATTGTGTAGGCATACCCCCATCCCCTCCCTCACCCCCCACCTCAGTCTGATATCCAATTGGTGTCGTTCCCAGATTTGTATTTAGGTGATGATCAGGGAAACCAATTTTCTAGTGAGTACATGTGATGCTTGTTTTTCCATTCTTGGGATACTTCACTTAATATAATGGGTTCCAATTCTCTCCAGGAGAACCATAGAGATGTCGTATCTTCATCATTCCTTATAGCTGAGTAATATTCCATGGTATACATATACCACAGCTTACTAATCCAATCATGTATTGATGGGCATTTGGGTTGTTTCCACATCTTTGCTATTGTGAATTGTGCTGCTATAAACATTCGGGTACATGTGTCTTTGTTAAAGAATGACCTTTTTTCCTTTGGGTATATGCCCAGTAATGGGATTGCTGGGTCAAATGGCAGGTCTACTTGAATCTGTTTAAGATACCTCCATAATGCTTTCCACAGGGGTTGCACTAGTTTGCAGTCCCACCAGCAGTGTATGAGTGTTCCTGTCTCTCCACACCCACGCCAACATGTGTTGTTTTGGGTTTTTTTGATAAAGGCCATTCTCACTGGGGTTAAGTGATATCTCATTGTGGTTTTGATTTGCATTTCTCTGATGATTAGGGATGTTGAGCATTTTTTCATATGTTTGTTAGCCATTCTTATATCTTCTTTCGAGAAGTTTCTATTCATGTCATTTGCCCACTTTTTGATAGGGTTGCTTGATTTTTTCTTGCTGATTTTCCTGAGTTCTAAATAGATTCTTGTTATCAGTCCTTTATCTGATGTGTAGTATGCAAAAATTTTTTCCCATTCTGTAGGTGGTCTGTTTATTCTCTGGACTGTTTCTTTGGCAGTGCAGAAGCTTTTTAATTTAATCATGTCCCATTCATTTATTTTTGTTGCTGCTGTGATTGCCTTGGGGGTCTTCTTCATAAATTCTTTGCCTAGGCCAATGTCTGTAAGAGTCTTTCCTACATTTTCTTCTAGAATTCTGATTGTATCACGCCTAAGGTTTAAGTCTGTTATCCACCGTGATTTGATTTTTGTGAGAGGTGAAAGCTGTGGGTCCTGTTTCAGTCCTCTACAAGTGGCTAACCAATTCTCCCAGCACCATTTATTGAATAGGGATTCTTGTCCCCAGAGTATATTCTTTCCTGCTTTGTCAAAAATTAGGTGACTATATGAGGATGGTTCTATATTTGGATTTTCTGTTGAAAATTTCAAAATAATAAACGGATACAAATGTTTTTGTTACATGGATAATAATTGTATAATGCTTAAATCAGGGCTTTTGGTGTGCCTGTCACCAGAATCATGTTCATTGCACACAATATTTAAGTTTTTATCCCTCGCTCCCCTCTCACCCGCCCTCATTCTTGCCTTCCAATGTCCTTTATATCTCTTAGTGCCTGTGTGTACCTATCATTTAGATCCCACTTATTAGTGGGAACATGTGGTGTTTGGTTTTCCATTCTTGAGATACTTGACTTAGGATAATGATCTCCAGTTCCATCCAAGTTACTGCAAATGACATTATTTCATCCCTTTTTATGGCTGAGTAGTACTCCATGGTGTGTGTGTGTGTGTGTGTGTGTGTGTATATATATATATATATATATTATACACCACATTTCCTTTATCCACTAGTGAGTTGATGAGCACTTAGGTTGGCTCCACATCTTTGTGATTGGGAACTGTGTTGCGATAAACATTCCAGTGCAGGGGTCTTTTTGATAAAAATTACTTCCTTTCCTTTGGGTAGATAACCAGCAGTGGGATTGCTGGATGGAATGGTAGGTGTACATTCATTCATCTAAGGAATCTCTATACCTCTTTCCATGGAGGTTGTACTAATTTTCAGTTCCATCAACATTGTATAAGAGTTTCTTACTCTCTACATCCACGTCAGCATCTATTGTTTTTGACTTTTTACTAATGGCCTTTCTGGTAAGGGTAAGGTGGTATTTCATTGTAGTTTTAATTTGCATTTCCCTAATGATTAGTGATGGTGAGTATTTTTTCATATGCTTCTTGGCCATTTGTCTATCTTCTTTTAAAAAACTTCTATTCATGTCTTTTGCCCACTTTTTGATAGGGTTATTTGTTTTTTATTCTTGCTGATTCATTTGAGTTCTTTGTAGATTCTGAATATTAGTACTTTGTTGGATGTATAATTTGCAAACTTTTTCTCCCATTCTGTAGGTTGTCTATTCACTCTGTTCGTTATTTCGTCTACTGTGGAGAAGCTTTTTAATTTAGTTAAGTACCATTTATTTATTTTTATTGTGCCTGTATTTGCCTTTGGGGTCTTAGTCATACATTCTTTGCCTAGGCAATGCCTAGAGGAGTTTTTCCTGTTTTCTTCTAGAATTTTTATGGTTATATGGCAAGAGATATGGTCCTATTTCATTTTTTTGCATGTGGCTATCCAATTTTCCCAGCACCATTTGTTGAATAAGGCCTCCTTTCCCCAGGGTATGTTATCGTCTGCTTTGTTGAAGATCAGTTAGTTATAGCTGTATGGTTTCATTTCTGGGTTCTCTCTTCTGTTCCACTGGTCTATGTCTCTACATTTATACCAATATCATACTGTTTTGGTTATTATAGACTTGTAGTATAATTTGAACTCAGGTAATGGGATGCCTCCAGCTTTGCTCTTTTTGCTTAAGATTACTTTAGCTATTTGGGCTCTTTTTTGTTTCCAAATGAAGCTTAGGATTATTTTTTCTAGATCTATGAAATATGACACTAGTGTTTTGGTGGAGATTGTGTTGAATCTGTAAATCACTTTGGGCAGTATGGACATTTTAATGATATTAATTCTGCCAATCCATGAATGAAGTATGTTTTTCCATTTGTTTTTGTCCTCTGATTTCTTTCATCAATGTTTTGTAGTTCTTGTAGAGATCTTTCACCTCCTTGGTTAAGTATATTCGTAAGTATTTTATGTTCTTTGTAGCTATTGTGAATGGTATTGAGTCCTTGATTTTACTTGCTGCTTGACTGTTATTAATATCTACAAATGTTACTGATTTGTGTACATTGATTTTATAACCTGAGACTTTGCTGAATTTATTTATCAATTCTAAGACCCCTTTGGTGGAATCTTTGGGGTTTTCTAGATACAAGATCATATCATCAACAAATAGGGATAGTTTGACCTCCTCTTTCCTGATTTGGATACCTTTTATTTCTTTCTCTTGCCTGATTGCTCTGGCCAGGACTTCCAATGCTATGTTGAATAGAAATGGTGACAGTGGGCGTCCTGGTCTTCTTCCAGTTCTTAGGGAGAATGCTTTCAACTTTTCCCTACTCAGTATGATGTTGGCTGTGTATTTGTCATATGCAGCTTTTATAATTTTTAGGTCTGTTCCTTGTATGCCTAGTTTTTTTGAGGGTTTTTATCATGGAAGTGTGCTGGATTTTAACAAATTCCTCTTCTGCATCTAATGAGATGATCATATGGTCTTTATTTTTATTTTTGTTGATGTGGTGAATCGCGTTTATTGATTTCTGTATGTTGAACCATCCTTGTGTCCCTGGGATGAAACAAAATTGATCACAGTGAATCATCTTCTTGACGTCTTTTTGAATTTGATTTGCTAGTATTTTGAGGATTTTCGCAACTATGTTCATAAGGGGTATTGATTTCTAGTTTCTTTTTTGTTGTGTCCTTTCTGTCTGCTTTCAAGGTGATAGTGACTTCATAGAATGTGTTAGAGAAGATCTCCTCCTTCTGAATATTATGGGGTAATTTCTGTAGAGTAGGAACTAGTTCTTCTTTGTAGGTCAGGTAAATATGGCTGTAAACCTTTCTGATTTGGGGCTTTTCTTTTTGTTGTGAGATTTCTTATTACTGCTTCAATCTCATTGCACATTATTGGTCTGTTCAAGATTTCTATTTCTTACTGATTCAGCCTTGGGAGGTTGTGGGATTCCAGGAATTTATCCATTTCCTCTAAGTTTTTTAGTTTGTTTACATAGAGATTTTTGTAGTAATCATGGATGATATTTTGTATTTCCACAGTATCAGTTGTAATGTCTTCTTTATCATTTCTGATGGAATTTATTTGGGTTTTTTTCTTCTCTTTCTGGTTAATCTAGCTAGTGGTCTATTGACTTTGTTTGTCTTTTCAGAGAACCAACTTTTTGTGTCATTGATCTTTTGTATTTTTTTGTTATCCATTTCATTTAGTTCTGATCTAAGATTTTTATTTCTGTCATTCTTTTGGCTTTGGGTTTGGTTTGTTCTTCTTTTTCTAGTACCTTGATATGTGACATTAGGTTGTTAATTTATGATCTTTCTGTCTTTTCGATGTAGGCATTTAAGGCTATGAAATTTCCCCTTAGGACTACTTTTTCTGTGTTTCATAGATTTTGAAAGCTTTTATCCCCTTTGTCATTCACTTTGAGGACACTTGATTTCTATCTTAATTTCATTATTTATCTAAGCATTGTTCAGAAGCAGGTTGTGTAATTTCCATGAATTTGTGTATATTTGAGTGTTTCTATTGGAATTGATTTCTAGTTTTATTCCACTGTTGTCCAAGAGTATAAGTGGTATGGTTTGATTTTTTTTAATTTTCTGTGACTTGTTTGGTGGCCTAAGATATGATCAATCTTGGAAAATATCCCATGTGCTAATGAGAAGATTGTATATTTGGTAATTTTGGGATAGAATGTTCTATAAATGTCTGTTAAGTCCATTTATTGCAGAGTCCCATTTAAGTCCAGTGTACCTTTATTCATTTTCTACTTCTATGACTGTCTAGTTCTGTCTAGTTGGGTATTGGGTATTTGGGTATTGAAGTTTCTGGCAGTTTAAGATGCTACTATTTATTTTTATTAGATTAATTCTATCTAATAGAATTTGCATTATGAATCTGGGAGTTCCTGTGGTAGGTGTATATATGTTTAGGATTGTTATGTCTTCTTGTTGAATTGTTCCCTTTATCATTATATAATGACCATCTTTCCTTTTTTTGACCATTGTTGATTTAAAGTCTATTTTATCTGATAAGAGAATGGCTACACTGGCTTGATTTTGATTTTTATTTGCCTGGAATATTTTTTTCCATCTCATTACATTGGGTCTTTGTGAGACCTTGTGATTTAGATGTGTTTCTTGAAGACAACAAATACTTGAGCTGTGTTTTTTCATCCATTCAGACAGTCTGTGTCTTTTAAGTCAGGCATTCAGACTATTAACATTGAGTGTTAGTATTAATATGTGGGATGCTGTTCTGTTCATCATGTTGGATCATAACTTATTGTTTTCCCTCTTGTGCTATTGTTTTATATGAGCTGTGACCTTTAACTTTTGGAAGTTTTTACATTGGTGGGTATTCATTGTGCTGTTCCATGTGTAATATACTTTTGAGCATTTCCTGTAGGGTAGGTCTAGTAGTGACAAATTCCCTTAGTGTTTGCTTGTCTGGAAAAGTCTTTATTTCTTCATCATTTATGAACTTAGTTTTGCAAGATACAAAATTCTTGGCTGAGAATAGTTCTTTTTAAAAAGACTTAAAATGGGGCCCCATTCCCTTCTTGCTTGTAAGATCTCCCCTGAGAAATCTGCTGTTAGCCTGATAGGTTTTCTTTTGTAGATTAGTAGTTGCTTTCATCTTGCAGCTTGTAGAATTTTCTCCTTCATTTTGACTTTGACCACGTTGATGACTATGTGTCTTGGAGATGTCCTATTTGCCATGAACCTTCCTAGAGTTTGATGATTATCTTGTGTCTGCATATCCGAATGTCTGGCAACACCAGGGAAATTTTCCTCAATAATCCCCTTGCACAGGTTTTCCATGCTTCTTGCTTTTTGCTTTTTCTTCTCCCTCCAGGATACTTATATTGGCTCATTTCACATAGTCTTATTTTTCTCTGAGTGATTGTGATAATTCATTCTTTTTTATTCTTTTTTCTACATGTTTGAATGACTGAATTAGTTCAGAAGCTTTGTCCTCAGGCTCTGAGATTCTTTCTTGTGCTTGATCTTGCTTGTTATTGAAGCTTTCTGCTGTATTTTGTAATTCTCTAAATGATTTTTTCATTTATTGAAGTTCATTAGCATCTTTTCTTATGTTGTCTATCTCTTTAGTGAGTTTTTCATATTCTTCATTTATGTCTTGAAATATTTTTTGATTTCTTTGTGTTGGTTTTCAACTTGCTCTTCAATCCCGTTCTTCTTGTTTGCATTCCATATTCTGAATTCCATTTCTGACATTTGAACAATTTCCTTTTGATTGAGGTATGTTGCTGGGGATCTATAGTGGTCCTTTGGAGTTGTTGAACTAGCTTTTTTTAATGTTGTAGAATTCTTTTGCTGGTTTCTTCTCATCTGCAACCTGTTCTCTCAGCTCAGCGCTGATGGGTTTGTGGTGCACCTGTTCTCCTTTGCTGGTAACTCTCCTACTTAGTTAGAAAGAGGAGAGATCCCTAGGGAGTGCTTTTGTGTCATATTTTAGAGAATTAACCTAGTGGGGGAGGTGTAGATGCACTGAAAGTCTGAAACACAGCCATTCTTCTGCAACGTCCCATTCCCCTGTGGTTGTCAGTCCAAGCCAGTGCTGTGGGATATTCATTCAGATTGAAGTGCTGATCTCCAGGCTTCTGTTAGAAGCTTTTCCCAGGAGCTAGGCAAGTCCCTCTGCATAGAGGAAGGTGGTGTGCCCTTGCCCAGCACCTGGGCAGGTTGTGGGACCCTGATGGGTGCCTAGGCATGTCATAGGACTGCAGACAGCAGCAAGGTAGATGCAGGACCTTGGTGGGTGCTTGGGTGTGTTGCCAGACCTTGACCAGTATCTGGGCATGTTGCAGGAACTTGGTACCTAGGAGGGTTGCAGCACTTTGGTGGGTACCCAGCTTGGTCAGGGGACCTGGGCCAGCACCTGGGTGGTTTGCTGGTTGTAGGCCAGTGCTGGGTAGGTCAAGGGACCTTGGCTGGTGCCTGGACAGATCACAGGACCTTGGGCACCAGGCACATCGTGGGACCACAGCTGGTAGCAGAATGCGTTGCAGGACCTTAGCAGGCACGTGACACATTGCAGGAGTGTAGCCAGTGGCCAAGCAGGTTGCGGTACCTTGGTGGGTGCCTGGGCACATTGTGGGACCACAGCTGACACTGTGGCAGGCAGGCATATTTTAGTCTTAAATGTTAAGTGATATCTTTAAATTTTAATTTCTCATATATATATATGTTTGTATCAGACTTTCTGAAACACTACAGACTCAAAGGGATATGAGTGAAAATAAATTTCATAGGCATGAACAAACTCATTTTTATGAAAGAAAAACACCCTACTATTTTACCTTGTGCTTCATGGAAATGGACAATTTAAATAAAGTGTGCCATTAATCTTCCTTGTATTATAATAATAGTTATTTTTATGGAAATTGAATAACATAGTAATTGTATTTCAGTTGAAATAAAAAGTTCACAAAACTCAAGTGTAATAACTTTATAACATGTAATGGTATGGAGGCAATGAGAGAATAAAACTTTTTTAATCTTCATAACTCAAGTAGCAATTGAGGCTGGAGGCCATGACATTTTGTATTTCTCTATCCAGTAAAGAAATGGATTGATCAGTTTCCTGGCAGCCCCATCTCTGCATAGCTCTAGCAAGTCATAACTGAAATCAGTGACTCTTTGTAGGCCCACCCTTACAAAGACATGGGTCTCCATCCACTGGCTTCTAATGCCATTTCCATCATTTTGTACACATGCCATAAGGAGCAAGTAGGTGCAACAGTTTGCCTTTTCTAATGTGGCTTGAAAAAAAAATGTGAGTGTAGTTTTTCCTTCCTCTAATGAAAACAAAAAACAAACCACCATTATCATGGCTACCACCATCACCAACAAAAAAGGTAACAAGTTAAAATAATTTAAAAGAAAAAGCCAGGCAGAATATAGCACTAATATATACATGTACATTAGATGTACATGATGTTTTACAATTTTCTGTAACACATAGCGTTAGAATGGTACATCCTAAAACACCCAAAAGCAGCATTATTTTTATTTTTAAACATATAAACTGGCTTGTAATTATTGCCTTACTAAAGAAATTTGACTTTTTAAGGATATTTTATCTTATCAGTTTCTTAATAAAGGGAAGGGACGTGAATCTGTAGAAAAGATAAAAGATGTTTTCATTTGAACCTGGAAGAAAAACTCCTAACAGAAGGGAAAATAATGTAAATGAAAATGCTCTGTAAAATATTCTTATTATCCTAAATTCATAATTTTCATAGGACAGGTTTGTTGGTGGAAAATTTTATGCCCTAGAACTTACTTGGAGATTACTTGAGAATTCATTTTTAAAATATCTGATTTTTGAAGTTTTAAATTATTTTCTTTAAATGCAGTGGAGGGAAAGGATGATCTCTGTATGACAGTGGTTTTTTAAAATTAAGCACACGAGGCCATCCATGCATTATACACACATAGAATTAGACTTGTTAGAGTTCACATCTTTAATTCTTTTTTTAACATTTTTTTAGTATTACATAAACTATTTTATGATTTTTAAAACTCGGGTTAGCCTTAAAATTACTTCCTTACAAGAAAATGCCTCACATATGGAAGAAAAGGGAAAGTAAGTATACCTTCATCTATATACTTGTGAAGCCATTTTGGGAGATAGGTTTAATAACAATTCAGAAATGTACGGTTATAGTGTACATATATACTACCTGATCTAATCTTTATTTAATATCGATAAAATTCAGGTGACCTAGCTGGAACAGAGAAGAATATAGCATGAAAACTCTTCTTGTAGATTTACAGACTCTTATTCATAGAGCTATCATTTAATATTAATAATTTTGGTTTACTTCCTTGGCTATGGGGCTGCTAAGAGAGCCCATAAGCCCTCCCACATCTTTGATGAAAGAAAAACTACTATGTAACTGAAGCACCAGATTAGACCAGATGCAAGAACACTTTCAGCACAGAACAGAACATGGTATATTGGTATAAGCAAAAAAGTACTCTTTGTTAGAATTTCTGCTTTCCTGTATTTTTCCACTAGTCACACTATATGCCCTCTGAAGAGTAAAATGCTCTCGGAACTCTTAAAGGACTGCATTCATTCTTATCACTTATTTTACAAGGAACTGTATGTTGATCTTATTTCAGGAGGCTCTATTTCGATATTGAGACATGTAATTGAAGGAAATAAAATATGTGTATGTGCCTTATCTTTCAAAGGCAGGACTTACTTATCATTGACTTTTAAGTTGCAAAGAATACACGATGACTTCTGTATGTTCTGAGAAGCAATTAGCATATTGTGAATTCCCAACTGTTAAATGACAGCCTTATACAAGAATCTGGCATCAAATGCATTTTGAATTTAAATTTGCAATAAATATCTATGCATTAAGTCTTTCTTTTAGTAGTGTACAAATCAAGTCAGGATAGGCCAAAAAGGACGAAAGTGATCAAAAGGAGCAAAAGAAAAATAATCAGAACTCTAGATTTAAAAATACATGGGGTACGCATGTATGCTTGTAGGGGTGGTGCTGGTAATCAATTAGCCTTGTTGGAGATTTGTTCTGACATAGACAATTGAGTAAAGCCTGCTCAGAGGGGTAAAAGGAGCTGAATATCCTCCACTGGGCATTCAAATATGCCAGCAAATGAAGCAGCAAAAAACAGCCTACAACCCTTTACTGAACAAATAGAACTTCATATGTTATCTTTGTCCTTGGCCACAACTAAACAAAAAGGCCCTGGGCTGCTTCTTTTAAGAGTAATAGAACTAAATCCATTTTTTTTTGTCTTTTTCATAATGGCAATATTAGAAGGCAGCATTGACTTTGTTGTCACTCAGAAATTTGTAATGTGTTGTGAAGGATGGGACATAAGTTTACTTCAATAAAAGCTCCCTTCCCCCATCATCACAAATTTCACTTATTGCCCACCCGCTGTAGAATGAGAATACAAGTACTATAAAAACAGCAAATATGTCTTCATTATATCCCCAGCACGAAAGAAAGAGAGAAAGAAAGAGAGAAAGAAAGAAAGAAAGAAAGGAAGAAAGAAAGGAAGGAAGGAAGGAAAAATGCTTGTCACATAATAAAAGCTCAGTCACTATTTTTAATATAGCCTTAAATAAATGAATGACCAGACAGAATAAACTAGAATATCCAGGTTATTGTATTAATCTTGAAGCAAAACACTGTTTCCTCAAATCTACCTTTCAGGCGTGTACCAGAACTAAACTGAATTTCATTCTGTATGAAGAGCTGGAGGGAAGTACTCAATGTATGTCTGAATTTGTGTGTGTATGCACATACATTTTTTTTTCAAAACCAGGTGGGCTATTACCAATTGCATGGGATTTGTTTTTTTTAACAAAACGTGCAGCTGAATTGATTCTTCAATGTCTAGTTTCAGCTATGAGACAACAATAATTAGAATGGTAAGCATAACATTTGAAATGTGTTTTTTTCTGATTTTCTCTCATTCTTTTCTGAAATTATAAAGAACCCAAAAACAATACCTACTTCATTATAGAATTTATGTTGCTTTTTTTTATGATGTGTGCATGTTTGCATATATGGAGGTAGATGAGGGAGTGAGACTGAAAAAAGTGAAATCTTTTTTGCCTTTAAAGATGTTCTAAGTAATTAATTTGAATAGTAATGTTAAAATTAAAAAAATTAAGACATTTACCTATAATGTTAGATCTGAAGCCTTAAGGGCCACAGATAAGAATTTTACCAGACATGAAGCTTAGGGAAATAACTGGTATTGTTTGCATGGGGTTGCCTAGGGATCCACTAAAATCATAATAGAACATCTGTATAATGATGGTTTCTGACAGGACTAATAGACACTAACCTGTATTAGATTAGGTCTTTGTAAAATGATCTTTTCATCTTTAAATTGCAATTATGTGACTTATATGATATCCAAGTTCAAGCAGTAATATACCATCAATAATGATTTCATGTAGCACTATTCATAATATGGCTGGTCATCCCTTTGAAGTTGCTTCCTGAAGTTTAGCCAACTTAAAAGCAGAATGGAAATCAGTTACTCCAGTTTTAACCCCAATCAAAGAAGAATGTTTTCTCGGTAGATGTTCTACATATAGAAACTTTCAAGAGCCCACTTTCCTATGAAGTTTCTCCAGCGTTTGACAGAGCTAGCTCTTGAAAGGAGATTGGAGGCACAGTGGATGGGGAAGGGAGAGCAGCTAGAGGTGCCATACGAGCCAGGCATTTGGCTGGTCACCAAGTTCTGCTTGCCCAGATAGTTCTGAAATCAGCAAATGTGTAGAAGAACCTGGAGGCTGTCACGTCTCTTTAATTTGAGGTCATTCAGAAAATAAATCACTCTGTGACTTTTCCAAGTATTAACTAAACCGTTGGTAGATTAAAGACACTGGTTATTAAAGAAATCATGTTAAGATAAGATCTCTTTTGTAAAAGGACCATCATTTTTCTTAAATCTTTATTCTTAGATAGGTGTTATGTGATTGATATTGCTTTCTTTTACATATGATTGGAGAATGGAATGAAGCCCATATTCAGAGAAATAATTATTCTAATTAATTTTAATTTCAGCTTATTATGGGGGTACAAAAGTTCAGGTTATATATATTGCCCATGCACCCCCATTCCCCCCACCCCGAGTCAGAGCTTCAAGAGTGTCCATTCCCTAGACTGTGCACATCGCACTCATTATGTAGGTATATACCCATCCCCTCCCCCCACCTCCCACATCTGTCCAACCCCCAGTTGGTGTTATTCCCAAATGTGCACTTAGGTGATGATCAGGGAAACCAATTTGCTGGTGAGTACATGTGGTGCTTACTTTTCCATTCTTGGGATACTTCACTTAGTAGAATGGATTCCAACTCTCTCCAGGAGAACAAAAGGGATTCTATATCACCGTTATTTCTTATAGCTGAGTAATACTCCATGGTATACATATACCACATTTTACTAATCCACTCATGAATTGATGGGCATTTGAGTTGTTTCCACATCTTTGCAATTGTGAATTATGCTGCTATAAACATTCGGGTGCAGATGTCTTTGTAATAGAATGTCTTTTGTTCTTTTGGGTAGATGCCCAATAATGGGATTGCTGGGTCGAATGGTAGGTCTACTTGAATCTGTTTAAGGTATCTCCATATTGCTTTCCACAGGGGTTGCACTAGTTTGCAGTCCCAGTTTGTTGCGTTTATCCTAACTGATAGAAAAAGGAATATTCTGCATAAAAGGCCTTTTGCTCTGGGAGTTACTATCCAAGAAATATTTTACAGTCATTTTTACTATGTCTTCCTCCTGGAGTCTCTTTTTACTTGGTTTATGTTTCATGACTTTTCACAACAGATACATATATCTTTTTGGTACTATTGTATGTCCAAGCCCTTAATATTAAAGATGAAAAACATGAAACTCATTTTAAAATATCTATGATTTTTTTAATTCTTTAAATTATAACAGACACATTTGTTTGGAATGTGTATTCTGGAGAAATCCTCTGTCTCCATAGGTTTATTGGGCTGCACAAATAACTGAAATTTAATTATAAATGCTTTTTAAATGTAATACAATTACATATCTGCAGTAAGATAAAAATAATATCACAAATGCTTCTTGGTATTTTAAAGGAAAAATAAACTTTTAAACTTAATTGAACAGGAAGTAAGTCTATATTCTTTCTCCACATAGTCAGTCTGTGGAATTGTATCCATTGAACTTAACATTATTTCTTTTGGCACACTGTGTGTACTTTCCAAACACTTAGAAATAGAAGGAAAGCTACATTTCCCCAATTTTGGGATAACACATGAATGTCAGAAACTGGTAAATTTATTAAAAACAGCATCTTTTCTCTGCTGCAGTCAGAATAAGGACTTGAACATTCATCAGTCTTTGTTCCAGTATTTCTGGGCCAATTGTTTTGAGAACCATTTGCCTAAGAATTATCAGTTCAACTATATTCTGAAGTTTGCATTTTCAATGCTGAGAGTTCCTACTACTATTTGTTCACATTGGTGCACCAATGTGTGCTGTATCATATTAAAGATTTTGCATCAAAAATGAAAGATTTCAGGATTTACTATTGACTGGGCACAAGAAGAGGCAAGTCATTGTTTTTGAAAAATGCTGTGCAATTATTATTGTGACTATCATTAGAGTCATACACATATTAACATTCACATTCATTTCTGTGGAAAAGAATTCTGTCTGGTAAAAATGCCATCTAGTTCAACATGATTCTCCTTAGGGAATCTCTCAGCATTATAAATAGGCACATCTATTATAATTTAAGCCAATTTCTGCTAAAATGAGTCAGCAGTTGACCTTAGATTGCTCATCAATAAAATTCTGTCTCTTTATTTTGTAAGATACCTACAGCATATTGAATTTTATTTACTAATATCATGTAACCTTATTTTAGGATAGAAAGACCCTTTGCAAAATGTAACCATAATAATGTCTTATACAATCACATGCTGCATAACGATATTTTGGTAAATGAGAGACTGCTTGGGATGGTGGTCCCATAAGATTATAATGGAGCTGAAAAATTCTTATCGCTTTACTGTGTTATTGCCTCCATAACATCCTAGCACAATGCATTGCTCACCTGTTTGTGGTGATGCTGGTGTAAACAAACCTACTGCACTGCCAGACAAATAAAGTAGAGCACATGCAATTATGTACGGTACATAATACTTTATTATAATAAATGACTGTTACTGTTTTATGTATTTACTGCACTACATTTTTTATTAATTATTGTTTTAGAGTGTACTCCTACTTATTAAAAAAAGTTAACTATTGTAAAACAACCTCAGTCAGGTCTTTCAGGAGATATTTCAGAAGGCATTGCAAACACGTCCATGTGCATTATTGCCCCTGAAGACTTTCTGGTAGGACAAGGTCTAGAAGGGGAAGACAGTGATATTGATGATCCTGACCCTGTGTAGGCCTAGGCTAATGTGTGCATTTGTGTCTTAGTTTTTAACACAAAAACTTTTAAAAGTAAAACAAGGGAAAACATTTAAAAATAGAAAAAAGCTTATAGAATAGGACATAAAGACAAAATATTTGTGTACAGCTATACCATGTGTTTGTGTTTTAAGCTGTGTGTTATTACAGAAGAATCAAAAAATTAAAAAGTTTATAAAGTAAAAAAGTTATACACTAAGCTAACATTAATTTATTATTATTTTATTTTATTTCATTTTATTTTATTTATTTTATTGAGACAGAGTCTCACATGGCTAGAGTGCTGTGGCATCAGCCTATCTCACAGCAACCTCAAACTCCTGGGGTCAAGCGATCCTCCTGCCTCAGCCTCCTGAGTAGCTGGGACTACAGGCATGCGCCACCATGCCTAGCTAATTTTTTTCTATATGTATTTTAATTTTCCATATAGTTTCTTTCTGTTTTTAGTAGAGATGAGGTCTCACTCTTGCTCAGGCTGGTCTCGAACTCCTGAGCTCAAATGATCCACCAGCCTCGGCCTGCCAGAGTGCTGGGATTACAGGCATGAGCCACCATGCCCGGCCTAGATTAATTTATTACTGAAGAAAGAAAAATTTTTTTTTATAGATTTAGTGTAGCCTAACTGTGGAGCCTTTATAAAGTCTAGAGTAGTGTACAGTAATATCCTCGGCCTTCATATTCACTCACCACTCACTCACTGGGCAACTTCCATTCCTGCAAGCTCTATTCATGGTAAGTGCCTTATACATTTTTTATCTTTTATACCATATTTTTGCTGTACCTTTTCTATGTTTAGATACACAAATTCTTACCACTGTGTTGCAGTTGCCTACAGTATTCAATACAGTAACACGTTGTACAGTTTTGTAGCATAGGAGCAATAGGCTGTACCATGTAGCCCAGATACATAGTAGGCTGTACCAGCTAGGTTCGTGTTAGTACACTCTATGATGTTTGCACTACAGAATCACCTAATGGTATACTTCTCAGAATGTATCCCCATCATTGCATGATGCATGACTGTAATTATGTGGTGGTGTTGAATTTACAAAATGGTTTCATATACTTAATCCCATCTGATCTCAACAAGAGATCCCACTGGAAGTGAAATACCAGCCTGCAAGTATTAATATTCTGAACCTTATTTGAGATTACATAGTAGTGGTAAATCTAACACTGGAACCCATGGCTTCTGACTCCTAGGTGAATGATTTCTTCACACCACCTTACTGCTTGTACTTGTAATCGGTTTTAACAATTTCAAATACAAATAATTTGAGTGTTTGCAATTATAAAAGGATTTTTTTCTAGATGAATGATTTAAGGAGTAATCGTCTTTATCTAAAATCCATGAAAATTATAAACTAACACATCTTTTTTTTGCAAACATACCAATACAGTTATTGGTTCCTTAATTAGCATTAATATTAAGAAAATATAATTATTCAATTCTGATGCACTGAAATCAGGAAGTTACTCAAATATGTTACTTTTATATGATTCATAGTTATAGTAATATTATGTATACTTTGTTGCATAATAAATATGTTTTAACAGATTATCTGAAATAATTATTTTATGCTTATTTTATTTTATCATAGAATATAGATGGGATGGAGGAAGTTTTGGGCATTCCAAAGCCCAGAATGAGAAGTCCATTTAAAGTACATTTTAATTCACTTGATAGATATTTGTTGAGTGCCTACCATGTGCCAGTCAGTTTGCCATGTGTTGGAAAACAGCTGTGAATAAGCAAGACACGGTCCTGGCTGGGCCAGAGAAATTTACATTAAGTGGAGGGAGTGAGGAAGACCATTAAACAAGTAAAGAAGTAATTACAGTGCAGCCAGATGAGTGCTATGATTAGATAGTACCAGATTTGAGGGTTGGAAAGCAGGCTACAAGCACTTTTGGGACAACTATGAGTGAATGTTTATCCAAGTTTAAAGTAAGGAATTAAAAACTAGTTTGAGGGGAATGAGGAAAGGACAATTTGGCAGGCAAGGTCGTGGTGATCTAATAATCCTTAGTGTTAATCTTTACCCTTGTGAATTTTAGTATATGAGCTTTTTTTTTCTCATTTATTATATAAAATGCTGAAATGGTTCTAAACTTTGAGTCTTGTAATTTTTTTTTTCTTATTTAAAAGTAGACCAAGTTGGGTTATCAATTTTTTTGCATGTGTAATGCTGATCTCCTCTTGTGAGATCTTGCTTGCACATTAAACATAATAAAACTTATCTATACTTTTTGTCATTAAATAGGCATTTTGAGCATCTGTTATATTCTGCATTAACGTAGGTAGAAGAGATGCAACAGTGGACAAGACAACCATATCCCAGCTCATGTAGAGCTTTTATTTACATATATTTATCATAGTTTTTCACTGCTGACTGCAACATTTTGCTACACAGTCAGCCAGTGTTGAGGGGAAGCATAAACTTGGCCAAGTTATTATTTTTTTAGGATATATATATGAAATCAAGTTAATGGTCATTTTTTTTTTTTTTGCTTTTCAATATCACAAGTCCTAAACCATCAAAGTAAGTTACCTTAAACTATATTTCTTTTTGCTTTTAAATCAAGACTTGAATTTACTTTTCCGAGATTCTTGTGTAGGAATCTCTGCCAGTTTTTCATCAAGACTGCCTGCTTCTATCTTCCACATCCATCCCATCCCATCTCACAGCCAATTTTACCCTCCAGGTGTAGTCGTTTCTTCCTCTGACTCGGCATTCCATCTTCTGCCAGCTCCCCTCTCTCTTCCTCTCAGAGATTAAGCGGGTGTGATATGAGGCAGCATTGATGGCTGGATTGCAGGTACTTGCCAGCAAGAAGTAAAATAACTGAAACAAAAACTGTTCTGCGATTTTTTTTTTTTTTTTTTTTGAGCTCTGTTCTTGTTCATTGTCTTAATGAGAAAGAATTTTATGAAGGGAAATAACATCTATTAGTGAATGTGGATGTACTTTGTTGTCTGTAAGTTTTTTTCAGATCCTTTTTTTTTTATCTCAGTCTTACAGAAAATCAGGAAAGAAAGAGTGGGGAGGAGAGAGGGAGGTGGGGAGGGAGAGGAGAATAAGAGAGAGAGAGAACACAAGTGAGCGAGCACTGGAGACAACAAGATGCTGAGAACTAAGAGCGACAGGCTGCTTCACCTTTCCTGACACTATGACGCTGTGTTATAAGAGCACACAGTAAAGAGAACACTGAGTTTGTATCTAGAACACCTGGGTTCTGCCACTAACTAGCTGTGTGACCTTCGGAAAACTACCTAATCCTCTGAATCTCAATTTTTCACTTAGAAAGTAAAATAATAACTTGCTTTGAGTATGTCAGAGAACTTTTCTGTGAAATAAGGGGCAAGAAGTGCTATGTGAACTATGAGGCATATCACAAATTAAGATGACATTATTTCAGGACTTGAACCATGAAAGATCCAGGTCAAGTCTGGTAGGAAAAAAAAATAAAAAATAACAATAAAGCCAGGGCAAAAAGATGAAGCTCTAGTTTATACTACTCCTTGGCTTTGTTGTTTATTTCCCTTTCTGCAGCTACCACTTTATCCTTCATCTGTCTTCTACAGCCACTATATTCATTTTCATAAGGTTTCTTTCCCCCCTGTCTTTCTCATCCTTCTCATCTCTCTGTAAATCTTGAAACTAGTGAGTTCCACTTCAGAATTTCTCTCTCTCTTATTTCTCCATTTACCTTAGGAGTTGGCATAAATTCCCAAAACAAAATAAATTTGGATTCATTTTTTTCAATGTAAGTCATAGGATAGCTAACGAAGGAAATGAGAAGAAATATTACCCCAAATCAAAGAGCAGTGACATGTAGCAACTCCAGATGGACTGGAGCCGAGATGTAAGGGCTTTTAGTTAACTGTGCCTAGTACGGCAGGTAGGACAGTGCTCTGTTCCCCACAGGGGACTCAGACGTGCTGGGTGATACGATGCTGACCAGGTTACACCATTGCTGAGAAAGCCTTTGTCTTTGGAGCTGGATGCTATGACTCGATGCTGTTCAGATTTTTCATAAAATCCGCACAATTTCTTAATACCTCTCTGGTTCCTTCTTAATAATGGAATAGTTTGGCAGCTGAAGGCAAAAGGGTGAATTAGCAGTGAGTGCCGTTCTCTGTTGCCAAAAACAGTTTTGACTGTGTGAGATGGAGCCTGGAAGTGAGATGTATTGGCTTCTAGACCTGGTCTCACCATTTATATTACAAGTCACGTATCGATGGTAATCAAGTCACTTTAAACTCTAGTAAGGTTAACCGCTTAACCTTACTGTCAGGATTTTGGTGCTTACACACACACACACACACACAAAAAAAAAGGTGGGGGGAGAGATTTATTATTATTATAGAGCTTAATGTTGAAGAGTGGAGCCTCTACAGCTACTCTGCCTGAGTTTGAGAGCAACTAAAATCTTATTGGCTGTGTGACCCTGGGCACTTAGTATCTCTCACCTCAGTACAGCAAAGTGTAATAATAGCACAGCATTCTGAGACTTAAGGTGCTATTACATGTAAAATGCTGAGAACAGTGCCCGGCACATAGCATGCACTCAATAAATGTTAGCTGCTAATATTTTTTTATTTATCATGTGGACAAATGGCTAGAGACGGTTATGTGTCTGTAGAAAAGTTGGAGTCAGTAGACACATTGGTCCTACTGTTTTTGAGCAACAGGCTGCAAGCACTTTTGGGACAACTATGAGTGAATGTTTATCTAAGTTTAAAGTAGGGAATTAAAAACTAGTTTGGCAGAAGTGGGCTGAAAGATACTCCAAATATCCTAGGAATTTAGGGACAGGCCTCTCTACTTATGCCCAGTTCTCATTGGATCCATGTTGGCAACATCAGAGTTGAACTCTTTCAGTATTCAGAGTTTCATTAATGGAAATATTTCAAAACTGGACAAATTGCAGACACTAGTCTCCAAAGTTTAAAACTGGGTGAATCTTCCTAGGGTGTGAAGAAACTGAAATCTCTGATTTCACCCTTATTCTCTTCTTGCACCTTTTTCTTCTGTCTTGTGAGGGAGGTCAGGTTTGCATTTATTGGCTTTACATTTGGAAAAACCGGTGTACAAAGAGACTTTTTATACACAAGGCCAGACATGGCCAGAATGAACAAACTCCTAGCAGTATCACAGTGTCTGCCTCTCTCCAGCCTATACCACCGTCCTCAACATCGATTTAAATAAACTCCTTTTATTTAATGCTTTGCAAAAGCATAAATATGCCATAGCAAGGCCTTATTTATCTTTCACAGTTTGGAGTGTAAGAAACAACTATTGATTTCAAAGAAAAAAAAATGGATATTCTACTGATAAAAGTTGTACACTTCCCAGAGAATCTCAAATTACTTCTGAATAGAAATTTCCATTCATTTTATAATGTTTACAGTGTAAAGCACAGGTGCATAAACTCATAAACTGTTGCATAATAAAAATTTTCTTCTTTGCCAATTTCATGTGAATTAGAGTCCTAATGAGAGTTTTATGCAATAATAGATCCATCATGTTGGTCTTCATAAAATGTTAAACAGGCCAGCCTTACTGTATTGGTTGACTCGTGCTGCCATGACAAAGTATCACAAATTGGGTAGCTTAACGAAATTTATTTTTTCACACTTCTGGAGGCTGAAAGTCCAAGATCAAGGTGTCAGCAGGTTTGGTTTCTCCTGAGGCCACTCTCCTTTGTTTGCAGATTGCTTCTTATGCCTTCTTGTTGTGTCTTCACATGGTCTCTTCTCTGGAAATGCATCCCAGGTATCTATCTTTCTTCTTAAAAGGACACCAGTCCGTACTGCACTTGAGCCCCATCCTAAGCACCTCATTTTAACTTAATCACCTTTTAAATAATTCTATTTCTACATAGTTACATTCTGAGGAGCTAGAGGTTGGGACATCAGTATATGAATTTTTGGGAAACATGATTTAGTCCATGACACTTATATAATGGGAGAGCAGAGCAAATAAGCTCTTTGTTGTTAATTTGTTTTATGTGGCTGTCTAATAGCTCTTATTACTGTATTATTAATATTAACATTTTGTATACTTGGTTTCCCTTGAATGCAAGACATTTCCCACTAGAGTGTTTGTAGCACAGATGGGCACTACCCAGCTCCTCCAAGGCCAGGTGTGTGGCCCTGCTCAGGTGGCCTCACCTCGGGGCACAGTGGGCATGAAAAGCCCAGCTGGGAGGGCTGGTGTGAGGGTTCCCTGGGCCGGGTCCTGGCAGCCCTTGCCTCAGCCCCACATCAGTGCTACTCGTCATCACTCTGTTTATTTCTGCTAGCATATTTTAGTCTAAACTGAACTTTTACTGGTCAACTTAGTATTCATTGTTTTCATATTTTATAGTGTTACTATTCAGCTAGTTTATTTGCCATTTTCTCAAAAACAAAAATATTTTAACATTTTTATTTTTTTAAATTTATATATTTTATATATGGTAAGTGCTTATAATGTTGTATATACATGTATATTATAGTAACAGGATTTATTTTTTGGCTTTAATTTTGAAAGCAAAATGCTTTATGATCATAATTCTAAAGATTATTTTTTATATTGTTGAATTTTTTTAGTTACCCACTTACCTACTTAACTGAATAACTCTGATAAAACATCGACTCATTTCTAGACTTCAAAATAAGAAAATGTACACAAATACATATAGCCCTGAGCATGATAATTTATGGAAATATATAGCATATCAGATGCTTGATTTAAATTTCCACTGATTTTTACAACTTTGTATTTCTACTCACCTGCTCTAAATGTGGGATTCCTAGATTCCTTCTGTCATCTAATTCTTGTTCCATAACTGAGGCACAGAAAAAGTTTGGAGTCAGGCATAAATTAAACCTTCATATTACAAACAGTATCAAGTGTAGACATTTTATTGATGTGGGCTAATGTCAACCAAAGGTAAGAGGTTAAGCAATATAAAGGCTGTGAGGAAATAAGACAATCTGAAATAAAGAAAGATTCGTAAAGTACTTTGACAAGCATTTAATTTCATGTCCATGAAGCATTTCCTCTTTTTGTACCTATCCACTTCATTCCCTTCTCTTGCTTAATTCAATATTTACTTCCACTTGCGAGGCTGAGGCAGGGGGATTGCTTGAAGCCAGTAGTTCGAGAGCAGCATGGGCAATATAGTGAGACCCTGTCTCTACAAAATAATTAAAAAATTACCCAAGTATAGTGGTGCACACCTGTAGTCCCAGCTACTCAGGAGGCTGAGGCAGGAAGATCACTTGAGCCCAGGAGTTTGACGTTGCAGTGAGCTATGATGATGCCACTGCACTCTCATTCGGGCAACAGAGTGAGACTTTGTCTCCAAAACAAACACACAAAAAAGCCAACTTACTCCTTTAATATCCTAATATCCTTACTCCTCCTTGAGTATTCCTTTCTCTTCATACCGTTTGATTCCTTTGTGTGTATATGAATAATTTTAAGTTAATCAGGGTAAGAATATTTTCTACTTCATGTATTTCTGAACCTCTTAACAGTGGTATCTACTGTAAGTATTCAGCTTATTAATTTATTACCTTCTGATATAATTACTTATTTGTTCATTGTCAGTCTTCCCTACTAAAACATAAGTTCTGTGACAGCAGGACTTTGTCAGTCTTATTCATAATTGTATGCCAGAATCTAGAATAGTATCTGAAATATCTAGGCACTCAAGCACCTGAAATGAGCCAACTACTGTTCAGAGTGCTGGTAATAAAAAGACGAATGAGACTGATAAAGCCCCTACTCTCATGAATTTATATTCTAGTATAGAAAAATAGAAACAGAAGCACTATTTCATAAATTAGGATAATTGATATGAAGAAAAGGCAGGGTGAAGGGATGGAGAGTGGGACGATGGGGTGGTGATAGGGAAGGCCTCTAGGAAGAAGTGACATTTGAGCGGGTAACTGAATAAAGTGAGCATCTAAAGGTTGTGGAGGGTAACTCATCACAACAAAGGTAGCAGGAACTGCAAAAGCTATCAGGCAGAAATAAATACGGCATGTTTAATAGGAAGCAAGCAAATGGGGGAACACAAGGGAAAGTTGTACGAGACAAATCTGTAGTGATTAACAGAGGCCACATCATGTAAGGCTTTATAGTCATCTGGAAAATTTGGATTTTATTTGGAGTGTACTGGGAATCCACTGAATGAATGAGTAAACGAATAAGTGAGTCGATGATGCCCCAATATGGTGTGATCCAAGTACATTTACTTAAAAGTAATTAACTGACTAATTGCTATAATATCATTTTCTACATCCTAATCACATCATCTATCAAGATCCAAAAGAAATCTGACCATTTAATATGAATCAAGCTCAAGGGCTGGGCTCATTGAAGCAAATGATGAGAACCGTAGAGCAATTGAGCATGTGACTAAATTCAAGTCCATTGCCTGACTCGTCCAAGCAGGCAAGGGTATCAGCGGAGGTGAAGCAGAAATACGCCAACAGATGATGTGCTTCAGAACAGCTATGGGTATGGCAGTAAATATCCCTGGAGTGGATGGGCTTTCTCTGAAAACTTTATTTCCCTCACTTTTCTTTTTCATTGCTCAGCACATCTCTGCTTACACTTCCTTGGGTGCTACATTACTATTCCGGAGGAAAAGCTGTCTCAATAAACCAACTGCATTCCAAGTATTTTAGCTGAAGAGTACAAACAGAGGTTAACCACACGGGCTCTAGAGTCAGATGTTTTTGAAAACAGCTGGGTTACCTTAGGCAGGTTAAATTGTCATTGCCACAGTTTCCACGTTGATAAAATGGGGATGAGAATAATAATAATCTGCATAATACTATCATGAAAATTAAATGAGATAATCATTTAAAGCACTTAAAGGAGTATCCAGTATATGATAAGTGTTCACAAAATGTTAACTTTTCTTACTATAATCAGGAAAAGATAGAAGTTTTCCTCCATTCAGCCTTACCCCATGATTACTACTTTGTGTTTCTAAAAGTGAGGTCTGGGTTAGCCTCTTTCTAAGAGAGGAAAAGCTCATCCTATGCTCACTTTAGTGGTTAAGGACACAGCCTTACTATAATAGAAGCTGTGAGTGTGTCCAGAAACAGTAATGCACGGCTTGGAGGAAATGTGGAATTATGGAAACATCTTGAGGTTTGAACTGGGAAGACGTGGACTTGAGCCTTAGCTCAGCTACCTGCTTTACACAGGATGTTTTGTAGATTATTTGAGCTCTCTATCCTTCATGACTTTAGATGCAGAATGAGAGTAATAATATTTCTCTTGCAAGATTTACCTATGCATTGAAAGTGATCATCATATACATAAATGTCTTTTGAAACTTGTATAGTTAGTTACTTGTTATTAAAGTTTTTGAGCCCTTTGATGTTAATCAAAAATAGTTTAAGGACCAGGAGCAGTGGCTCACACCTATAATCCCAGCACTTTGGGAGGCCAAGGCAGGAGGATTGCTTGAGGCCAGAGTTCAAGACCAGCCTAGGCAACATAGGGAGACTCTGTCTCTACAAAAAAAATTTAAAAACTTGTCAGGTGTGGTTGTACATGCCTGTTGTCCTAGCTACTCGGGAGGCTGAGGCAGGAGGATCGCGTAAGCCCAGGAGTTCTAGGTTAAAGTGATCTATGATTATGCCCACTGTACTCCAGCCTGAGTGACAATAAAGTAAGACCCTGTCTCTACCAAAAAAAAAAAAAAAAAGCATTTAAGGTGAAAAGGCACGTAGTTCTAGCATTTGCTTTCTGAAGTAGCAGCGAAGTGTTTCTCTGTTAAGATTGCTAGAACTGGATTTTGGTTTTCTGGTTTATGTACATTTATTGTGTTCTTTTTTTTCACATAAATGAATCTTTAGTTAAAAAAATAGAGAAAACTCTATTGGGTCTGGTATTCTCATGTTCAAGATGTTGACTTACAACATAAAGTTTAAAGAAACTGAGAGAGAGTAGCTGAAGGGTTATAGCAGAGCCTGCATTGTATAAACACAACTATTTTGGTAGGGGTAACTTGAAGAAAAATCTCTAGATACCCTATCCTTGACATTAGTTTGGCAAGCATATAGCACAGATGTGGCAGAGAGAACATTAAGGCTAATTTTATAACATCAATCTGTTGTCATCAGTATACAAGTGAAATTAAACCCACACTGACAGAGAAAATTAGTAAAGGGAGACGTGTGGGTTAGCAAGGAGGAAAGGCCTGAGAGCATAAACCCTGGTGACACCTGAGTGTCAGTCTAAGCCACCAGTAAGGCATTGTCTACATGCAATTTTTATTTGACTGAAGGTTCTGACCAATGATATAATATTTCTGTTCAGATTGTGAATCTAAGCGTCTGTAGAAAACACGTGGCCATTATGACCTGATGGAAGCAGCTGTGAAACTTAGGAAAGTCCCTAGGAGGCCCCCCCACCGCCCCCACATCCCCTTGGAGTCCCGCATGGCTTTTGCGGGAGACATACTGTGACTGTGCTACAGACCAAAGCAGACCAGAAATCTGCAAGCCCGTGGCTTTCGGGAAACTAGAAGAAGCTAACTCCTAGATGCCCAAAGTGGAATTTTAAAAGCAAGGAGAAATAAAAGAAATGGCAAAGAAGTTTTTTTTTTTTTTTAAAGCAAAAGCTATAATCCATTTTCTATGTAGTGTCAGAAGAAGGACTTAAAGTTCGTCTTTCTGTTATTAATTTTTTCAAGAAATGCAAAAATTTATTTAGTAAGTGACTTAAAATGACAAAAATGCTTCCCAGAGCATATGACTTCATAGCTTTCACACAAAAATCACTATTCGGATTCCATTTTGTCTTTCCTCCTGTGACCTTGCCCCATAAATCACCCTTTACTTTCTCCAGTTCTTCAAGCACTTTCGTCCAGATTTTTTCCCTCTGAGGAAACACACAATTCCTCTTGAGCTAGCACCTCATTTCTTGAAGTGCTTTATTGAAAATCCTTCACAGGATGGTCTACACTTGCTGCCTCCTCACTCCCCCCAACCTGGCTGGATCTGACTCCTCTTCTGGCTTTGTAAAGTTTCTCATTCCCAAGACCTTGTCTCAGCTGTTTCTTCCTGAACCCTGAACCTCTTTCTGTGACCTTTGGCCCTATTGACTACCTACTCTATCTTGGCATTCTCTGTTGGTTTTCTCAACCTCTTTTTTTTTTCTTTTTGGTATCTCACATTCTTCCTCTGTCTGTGACCCTTCTATCCTTCTCATAGTCTCTGCTTCCTTCAGTTTTTTGTTTCCTAACTCCTGAAAGTAGGCATGTTCTGTTTTGGCTCCATTCTCTTCTAAACATTTATTCTTTATTGTTTTAACATATCAGAAGTAAGCACTTTTGTCTTCCCTTTTTGCCTCTGTTCTTATCTTCATCATCTGTCAGCATCACCACTCTCTTGTCCATTTTAGAACTGTGACCACATAGACATCATTGACATTAGGTCTGCCCTAAAATGTCTCTCCTTCAATGAGATTTCCTTTATAACAGAATTTTCACTGGAACCGTACTCTTTCCCTGAATGGACTACTTCAACCACCTTCAGAATATTCCCACTATTCTCCAGTCCACTCTTTTATTTCATCAAACACCAATATACCTTCTATTGTCCATCCTTGCTACTTAAAATGACACAAATAAGGTGTCCAAAGATACGGCATCACCATCACTACTCAAACATTTTATCCAGGAAAAAACTGAGCTCCGCTTTACAGCTCTTGGTATTGTGAGCTATGTTTAAACTGTACTAGTAGGTCCATTCCCACATGCCACCTTGTCCCCCAGTGTGACGTGCAGTCCTTCACGAATATTCTACAAAACCAGAAGTTGAACTCAGGCTTATCTTGAAGATATATTGCTTCTGTTTTATTCACAAATATTTAATCTAGTGAGGCTTTGTTTTGATTATAAATATCCTATTGTTGATAGAAAAATTGTCTCATGAAATTGATGCTTTAGATTTCCATTTGGCTTTTTAATATTAAGAATAATTAGATATTTAACTAATATCTAATTGAGAAGTTATCTATGGTATCTATAAAAGATTTCTAAAACCTCTCTACTTTTCTATGTACTGAAGTGTATCCTGACTATCTTTCTCTCACATCTAGGTCATGAACACTTAACCAATTGCATTATCCATGTATTTTAAATTCTATAACATTCCAATCTATACTTCTCACTCCATTTATTAGCTGAATAGATAGGTATAGACAGACTCTTCCTCTACTTATCTCAAACTCATCCTATGACACAATTTACCCCTGCAATATTAGTAGACCTTTCACAGGTAGAAGCAAACATACTCTTCCATGTACCTAAAATAGCACAGTGAATTGTCCTAGTTGAGGCTTCAAGTAATTTTTAGAACTAAGTTATTCTCCAACTGATATTCTATGGTTGAGTATATAGGTAGCTGAATTTTTATGAACATCATTTCTTAGAACTACTGAATTAAGAAAAACTGGATATGAGCAGAGAGGGCACTTGAGAAATCAGATACTTTATTGGCAGCTACCAGAAATAAGTACCTACTGGCTTCAACTTCCCTGGTTGATAAAGTGATAAATTCCACAGAAGCCTGAGGAGTTGCCAGAAGAAAGTCTCTCTGGCAGAGCATGCAGGATGTGATCAAATGCTTTAACAGAACATTGGAGTTACATGACCTTCAACAATAATGACCAAGTAATAAATTAGTCTTCCCCGCTGCTAGTGCATAATCATAACAGCAAATATTATGTGCAAATTAACACCATGACAGATAGAAAAAATGGTAACATAACATATTGATCACAACCACCAAAGGATAGAGTACTGAAGCCTGAGAGAATCTCAGTTAAGAATACAGGTATTTGATAAAAAGCTACTTGTGAAATTAGCACAGCATAATGCATAGAGGTTGTGAAAAACAGTTTTAAATCACACCTTAATCCCAGAAAGTACAAGGGCATTACCGGTGCATCAGATCATCATTGCCATAGTTTTATTATCATTATCATTGAATAGGTTTTTTTATACCTCATTATAAACCATTCATCAGCAAAACAGGTATTGTCAGGATTGAATGGAGACCTTCGTTTTCGGGACAAAAAATGGCAGAGCCCTTTCTCTTGTCCCTCCTTTCTTTATTCCTTCCTTCTAATTTCTTTCCTCATTCTTCCCTTTCTTTTACTCATATTTATTATACTAAGATTGCAGACATATTAGGAATTAGTGGAGCTGGTAGGAGTCATGTCATTTTCTCTTAAAATCTCTCAATGTAACATCATCTATAAGATTAAGGCCAATCTTAGAAATGTGACCCTCGGGTCCTTTAATACTGGCCCCTGTCCATTTCTCCAACCACAATGCTTTCTACCTCTTCCCTGACACATTATTCTCTGTAGCATCTACTCATGCTCATGTATCATTACATCTTTCTCCTAACCTAACAAGCATTGGTATTGCCATGCATAACCCACACAAACTGAGCATTATTTGCCATTCCAAAGACCTGGGAATCCCTTTTAATGGAATGCATCATTTGTAATCTCATGGTTTAATTTCTTTCAATTCATTACCAAAATTTTCTCTAGGAGTAATTCCAATGATCCCTCTGTTCTTACATACAGAAGCCAAGAGCTCTGCTACTAGTTTTGCATAATATATATTTGTGTTTTATTTTACATCAAATTTTTCATGTGAGAGTGTTCTCAGTCATACTTAAGATAATTAACAGTTCTTATAAGAGAAACAAAGCTACCATTTATATTTTAACAATCCCAAACCTGCGCCCTGAACACATTCAGTTTTTAATAACTGGTATTTGCCAACCAACTGGCTGACCAGTGATGCACTAAGAATAAGCACTAACCTTTATTCTGGACATATTAACTTAAACCTTCAAAGCTTCTTAGACTTGGCATGGCTTTCCAGCCTGAATGTTCTGTGTAAAACATAAAAAGCTCAGTGCCCTCAAAATATTTTTCTCTTTCCATAAGACAAAATATTTATTTGATACTTAAATTATATTTATTTTTCCTGTAACAATGAAAATAATTAAATTCTCAATTATAAAAAAAGTTCAAAGTAAAGACCTGAACAGATAGTTTATACAAAATAGTTTGTACAAATAGTTTATACAAAATAAGTTATACAAAATTGAGCCATCTATGTACCAATATGGTAATTGGATGTGTTGTGTTCTTTTTGCTTTTGGTATTCTAAGAATGGTGATAAGAGCTGGGTTCATAAAATTCATCTTCTCTTCCAAATTGTGTTTTTTTTTTTCTGGTTCATATTCCTGTTTTTTCCAAAGTAATTTATCTAGAAATTAGAAGACTCATCTCCTGGTTGCCACCATTAGCTGATTTTCCTTGATCAAGTTCTTTAATCTAACTGACCCCCAATTTTCAAGACCATAAAATTATGTAATTGTTGCAAATTGTTGCCAGTTTATTTTACAGCTTCAGTACCAATGAACAAAGTTAACTGACACTTAAAAGTAGATGGAAGGTTATGTGTATTTTATAGAATTCTCAATTTCTAAAAATCATAGTGTGCCTGTTACCATGTTCCTAATGTGATATTCTGTAAAACCTAGCATGATAAAGCTAGATTCTTTCTTTTTATGTTGTTACATTTTTCTGTAATTTGCTAATATATTTTTTCATTGAAAACATCATTCAAGTAAATGCTAAATAATCTATAAATTTTTGGACATGTGGCAAATCTAGCCAGAAATAAACTTCCTTAAAACAGAATTGTGTAAGTGAAACAGAATGTTGCTTAGCACTCCTACCATCAAAATATTGACTTAAAAAGCTAATGTCTGCTCAATACAAGATAGTTTTATTTAACTTACATCACCTGGAGTACTCATTGCTACAGTATTTCTCTACTCTCTAAGATGTTAGAAGAGTTTCAAACCTACTCTAGAGAAAGAAACTCTTCATGCTCAATTATGCTGGCCCTATGTATGGAAGACTGAGACAACCACCAAAATTCTGTCTTTTTCCTACAATGAAAGACCACTTTTTATTTTTAGTTGGAAACATAACCTCATGGTTAAAAATATAAAACAAACAAAACAGAACAAAAAACCTACATTGCACAATGTCTATGCTGCTATAATACCACAAACTGTAATACATGAACAATAGAAATTAACTTGGCTGATGATTCTGGAGGCTGGAAAGTCTAAGAGTATGTTGCTGGCATTGGATGAGAATCATCCCCTGGTGGAGGGTGGGGGAAGGCGGAAGTGAGCATGTGAGACAGAGAGGAAAAATCTTGGACCAAACTTATCCTTTTATCAGGAACCCACTCACGAGATAACTAACCCACTCCTGTGATGATGGCATTGATTAATACATGAGGTCAGAGCCCTTATGACCTAATCACCTCTTAAAAGTCTCACCTCTCAACACTGGTTCAATGGCAATTAAATTTACAATAGCAATTAAACATGAGTTTTGAAGGAGACATTCAAACCATAACCCAGCTTCTCTTTCATCTAACTCTGATTAGTCAATGAAATATAAGTAGAAGTGGTATATGTGACTTTCTGGAAGTATCCCAAGGAAAGAGATAAAGAGGGAGAAAGTTCTCTTTCCTTTTTTTTTTTTTTTTTTAGCTGGATGGAATGAAGATGGGCTGTCTGGAGCTGGATCAGTCATCTTGGGGCTTGAGCTAGAAGTCATGCATGACAGAGCAATAAAAGAAAAGGAAAATCCCTAACACACTGGAATATCATACCAGCTTTTATTCAGATTTTATGTGAAAGAGAATATTGTTTGGGGTTTTCTCCCAAACCTATTCCTGTACATCTTTAACATTTTTTTTTTTTAGTGCATCTAGGTGCCAGCCACTGCCTAAGCATTTTACCTGCATTATAATATTTAATCTGTTACAACAACTCTGTGAGGTAGACAGTATTGTAAAAGATGTAAAAACTGATCTTAATGAGCCCAATTTGCACACGTAGAAGCTCTGAACCCTCTCTGGAATGACTGTTTCCTTACCCTCCTCTGATTTATATTATATAAGATACTGTTGGTTTGTATTACATCTGCTTCTCACTCAAATGTTTGGGCAGGGACTTTTGCCGCCATATTCCCCAAACCTAGAACTGGGTGTGGGATAGTATCTGTTGACTCCATGAGTAGATGACTCCAAACCCATCTCTTAGCCAATAAATTATATTGTTATTCACTGCTTCATCTTTTATAACCAATTCTGTGTGGATTACAACTAGACGACTTGTATTTTACATATTCTACCATGTTTTTGATTAGAGGATAAATGTTTAGGTATTGCGAAATTCAGAGAAAGGCATTGAGTAGAGGAGATATAGTCAAGAAGATACTTTATTATCTGATTCAGTGGACTTATTTTTCTTCTCTTTTTAAAATATAAAAGAAGTTTAATATTTGCTGACCTCTGTAAATTCTGATGTAAGAGTACAATTAATTTTCAGTATTAACATAATGAATTTGCAGGAAATCGAATGAGGTTACTGTAACCTCACTTTGAACAATACAGCATTTGAAAAAGCATCAAAACTCGTTTTTGTTGCTTATTTGCCTGTGAAACATGCTTTATGATGGCCTTTTTCAATATTGCCCTCTAATTAGCTTTGCCAAATTTGGGAAAACATAAATTACACAGAACTACATTTAAAAAATTAAAGTGGATGCACAAGTTAATTTAGCCTGAAATGGGAGAAACGCAAGACTTTTTATTTAAGAATAATTCAGACCACACTATTTCGAGTTCTCATTTTATGTGGAGCACTGAAGTTTTCAAAAGACGACCTAACAAAAGAGCAAATTTATAGTATTTTTAAAATGATTTTAAGGTTTAAGGAATATGCCCTTTTTTTATTCCTCCATACTAATGAACATTTATAGATTGCACTACTTGATTGTCCTGCTCCTTCCTTGATTTGGTAGGCAGAATATTTGAAATATTTAATTGGCCAGTTATTTCTATTTCAAATCCCATTGCAGACAATGAAACTACTGGTTTGGTAAGAAAACTTAATGTGTCAGAAAAAAGAAATGGGTAGTGTTTGACTAAGGGTCTTTGCATGTAACCTTTATCGGCAAGTCAAAACCAGCTTTCATCTTGCTTATTTTAGAACTTTCTCGATCTGTGGGCCTGAGATGCCTCTTTGCAGCAGTAGAGAGGTGGTGGGAGGGTGCAGACGTTATTTTAGTTTTAAATTTATAACGAAGTAAAAGGAAAAAATGATATTATCTTTTGTAGCAAAGCTGATGCATAGCTTGACAAAAGTGTTCCTGTAATATGATCAAATAATGTTTCAGTTGAACCCACTAATCTGACGAGATACCTGAGTAGGTGCAAGATGAAATATTCATTTCATAGAGAAGTTACTTTATTTTGTGATGACTGTGAATACTTAGTATAAAATTAAAATGCATGCACATGAACAAATTCAGTTATTTGTTCGTATCTCACTCTCCCTACTCTGCCTCAGAAAGCTTTCAAACGAGCATAATTTTCTTCCCTAAATAAATTCTAGAAATGAGAAAGTCCAATAAGTAGAAGAATTAATTTGTGTTTAACTTTCACATATTTACCTTATAGGTAACCTACCTATTGCCCTAAATCCCAGGAAGCTTTGTTCCAAAATAGCAAATATAAACGGAAGATTGGTATCTGCATTGCTTCGGTAAACCTTGATTGGCAATCATGAAATACTTTTGCATGATTCAGGATTATTCCTGTGTTTTGTTTCTAGAAATTAATATTTGCCATATATTGGCTTTTGGGTAAAGAAATCATCACACAGAACATTTTGTGGCCATACAGTATGGTCCCATGGGTTTTCTGACATTTTGGGAACTATTTTTTCATATTTATTGCGAGGCTTTATTTAGACCTCATCTCTAGCAAAAGTACAGAACAGTACAACATGTATTTTGCTTGATACACTCCTGGTTCTTTCCTCCTATCCACACTTGTTCGTATCTATTTTCATTTAATATTATTTTTATCTTTTATTGTGTAGGTTTAAATGCCGCCTTAAATCTTTCTGTAACCAGAGGGGTAAAGCTAGATTAGATAGATAGGTCAACAAATATATCAATAGAGAGAATGTGGTATAGCATTCACAGTTTTACTGTTTTTGAAGTTTGTAGCTCATCTGCTCAATGAACTTCCATTTACCACCCAATATGTTCATAGCTATATATTGTGATTCCAAGTAGAATATTATGGTCTCTGATGTTAAGGACCTAAACACTGAGTAGGGGAGAAAGCGACCTTGGTAACTAACCTCTGTACAATATGCTATTTATAAATAACATGAAAAAAACTGCTATCAGGACACAAAGGGTTCTTGGCAGCTCTGGGTGTAAAATATTAAGAAAAGTTTCACAGAGGAGAGGTTATCTGTCCCGCACGGAGGAAGAACATCTTATGCAGAGGTGGAGGAGAGGAAAGAACATCATTAGCAAAGGTACACAGAGACATGAATATGCATGATGGATTTGAAAACTCTTTTTTTAATTCCCTTTTTGTCCCAAATGTCAGTTGGAAGTGATGTTGCACTCAGGCCTCTGCTTAGTAATAAACGACTACACGTACCTGATACGGGTTCTCAGCAGCCCTCGAGTATTACAATAAGTGCTGCTTGACATGGTGGTATGGAGTTAAAGCATCCTCTGTCCCTGCTGATTCAGATCTGTTTTATTTTTCTACCAGGCAAAAGCTGCCTTTATATTGTTGGGGCAAGCACTGCATCTAAGATCTGTACTATACTAATGGAAGGAATTTCTGGCAAAGATCAACCGACAAAGTGACTAAAACAACAGCCAGGCTGGTGACATTACCTGTACAGACTTGACTCCCAAATTCTGCTTAGGTTTAAAATTAAGAAGAACACTCTCCAGTGGGGCTGTGGGGAGATGACTTTGAAGCACACCTAGTGTAATGTAGGAATAAGAAGCTTCCTATCCATATAAGAGGTCCCCCGAATCACCCATGTCTCAATTTCTAAAAGAGCTCATATTCTCAAAAGAAAATGCATCTCCCCAAAAGATACTTATTAATTACAAATGGAAAAAGTGGGGAAACCTGACACATGTAACCTTCACCAAGTGATCAGAGCTGACATTGCCAGGAATAAGACCTACATGTATCAAGTATATCTTGACATTATGTACTAAGAAAGGCAAAACATCACTTTTGTGATATCCCTGTCAAAAATGTATAACTTGAGTTTACTCTTTTGAAAACACACACAGACCTCAATTGAAGGACATTCTACAAACTAAGTGATCAGTACTCCTCAAACTTGTCAAGGTCATAAAAGGCAATGACTGAGGGTTGTCCCAGATTGGAAACTGAGAATACAAGACAACTCAGTGCAGTGCAGGACCCTGGGTTGGATGTTGGAAAAGGACATCAGAGGTACAACTAGATTTTGAATAAGATTTGGAAATTAGTTAATAGTATGTGCTAATATTAATTTCATGACATTAATTATACTATGCTTATTTTCCATTAACATATAAGAAAAGCTGGGAGAAGAATATACCCTTCTGTGTACTATTTTTACAACTTTTTATGTCTAAAATTATTTCAAAATAAAATGTTAAAAGGGAGAGAAAATATAAATCCTGGTTCTTCCCATTTCCTTCTTTTCTTAATACTCACAAAAGGAAGAAGAAAAGAAGTGAGAAAATGAACAAAAACATATAAATATATGTGTTTATGTATAGCTGTATCTATATATAATCCAACCTTTTTGTCTTATGAAACGTCCATTGCTTTCAAAAGTTACGTATTTTCTTTTCAGGAAATTATTAACTAAACTCAAGCTTTTTTGCTTGAATAAAGAGTTGTAAGTCCTACAACAGATCTAATGTAGCCTTTTGCCACAATTCTCATTAGAAATATTTCAAAGACTGGGAGGAGAGAAATAAAATATTCCAGAACCTATTAGTTGTGGCTTTGTCCATTCTCTCATACTAATATTCTCATGGTTTATAAGGCCTCCTCCCATAGTTAAAACAAAATTTCTCCAGCTTCTTGTTAAAGGGAGAGAAATGTAGGTAGATGTCTTTCACACAATGAAATAAATTTCTTAGGCCCTAATAATCCTCAAGCAGAATATTACTAACCCCTTTAATCTTTTTCACAGTTCACCTAGATTGTTAAAATAAATTTAAATCTCCTAAACTGATATATCTACCTTGACTATTTTTTAGAACACAAAGATTATTTTCAAAATTTTCCACTGAGATAGGAGATTATGACCTAATTAAATCTATACTCTGCCCAGAATATATTTAGACTGCTACTAAATACTGACTGTATTTTAAATATTATAATGTGGTGACACAGTATCTTTTTCATCTCCCCAAAGTCCTATTAAATGTATAACAAGAGTAGACACTTTATTTAAGTGGATAGATGGATGGAAGGCTCTGGCTAAAGAATCTATTTGATAGAGAGACTCTAATGGGCCTAAACAGAGCTAGTTTCCATCTCCAAAGACTACTGGCCTGGGGTCATTTGCATTCAAATACAAGAATTAGGGAGAAAATTTACTTAAGTCTGACTCTGTATCTAGGGTCCTAACAAGAAGATAAGTAATGTAATTTGAAGGGCTTTTAACACCTTGTTAAGAGAAGAATCACTCACAGGCCCTTGTTGGGGTTATTAGAAGGTACTTTTAATGCCATTGGCCTAGGGAAAAGGGAAGACAAATGTAAGGCTGAGCTAGACACTCTGAGCAATGCCTATAGATAAAACCAGGACTGCATAAAAGCCCAGAACTAAGGAGTCCACTGTGAGAGTCCAGTGGAGAGAGAACATTGGGATGTCCCCAGAGTAAAGCCATTCTAAGAACAGATAAAATGCAGCCCCATGGATTCATGTCCGAAGACAGAAAAATAGCCTAGAAAGCCCTAGAAACAGTCACAGGAAGTGCTGAGGTAGAAATAATCTGCTTAGACAGAATATCTAGAAAAAGCCCACTTATTGATCGTAGTGCCACAGTGATCAGCTTTCAGGGATATAGGGTCCCAATGGGTTTCATGTTTATTTAAATGGTGGTCTTCAGTGGGATGAAGGAATCAGCTGTCAATCTTGGTAAACAGAGGAACTGCATGCCTTCAGGTTTGGTGATGAAGAGGGCACAAAGCTGCCCATCCAATTCCCACTCCTGAATTCACTTCCACCTACAGCCTGTCTTTGTCCAGGAACTGTTAAAGAGCTTATAGAGGAAAAATGGAAAAGACACTTAAGGGACATGATTCTTATTCCTAAAACAATAGGGATATATAAATCATCACAACACCTTTCTGCCACTCTGGATCCAGTCCAGCTGAATGACTATGAGAAGAGGGCAACTTTAGCTTCTCTGAGTCTGTGTGGGTGGTACAGACAGATGCCTCATCTGGGAGGGGCCTCAGTGAAGATAACCCGGGAGACAGGGCAGCAGTCTGGAAGCTGGGCCTGAGTCCTGGCAGCAGTCACCAAGAAGCAGAGGGGTCTTATCAGTACTTACACTGAAGGTGAAGTCTGAAACACGGACTGGCCTTTTGACCCCCAAGTCTCTGAGATACATCTGCAAATGACTGCAAATAAAATTTGTAGGGGGGAAGAAAAAGATTTTTATGAAACCATAGGTAGCACACAGAATAAAACTGGCAAAACCCAGCTTTGAGCATCTGTTTATTCTGTCCCTTATTCCTGAGCGTTGCAGTCATAAATTATCTATAGTTCAGTAACATGGCTGGCGAGGAAGGCTGCGTGATACAGCAGGAACGCAGTGCTCTGTTCAAGGTGGCCTGGCTGCAAGGAAAGGAAGCAGAGTATTGTCCAGCTCCATCGGCTGTAGCACGTCTCAATTCTGGTCTGGCAAAGACTTAGATTTACCTGAACGATGCCGTGGGAGATGGGTGATGTGGTGTTAGCATGTTCTCTCCTTTGTGCCACTGGGATGATTAAAAACCTTGATTTGCTTTTCTTCTCAGCCCTCCTTCCCCCTTGGCTAGCAAAGGGCAAAGCTTTCTGTCCTTGAGTCCTACTTGATGTATATCTGAGAGTAAGATCTAAACCCAGCAGAATTAACAGGGATATGACTGCAGCACTTTTTTTCCTACCCCTTTCGACAGATAGGTATTTAGCTTTAACAAGAATGAAGCGGGTATGGTATAGGTGACGGAGAGTTTGGCTCAGAATAGATCACTCTCAATGGGGATGCAAGGCCCTCTGGTATCCAGGGGAAAGTCTTGAGTGAGACTTCTTTTGGCACATAACATTAATATCTTTGAGTGAACATGTAAAAACCTTACCTCCATCTGAAAAAAAAAGATCAAGGTTTTCTAGCCTTATGTTGCAAAAGGAAGAAGTCATTATTGTATTAATATGAAACCTTTCCTCCAAAGTGGTCCTTAATGATGTATGGTTGAATATGTAGAACTCATTAATGTCAGGACTGATTCTGGTACCCAAGGAAGCTACTCGTATTTTAAATAAAAGTCCAATCTTAGACTCCATTAGTAAAATTTTCCATCTCTAATTGTCCCATTCACATCAGAATTTTATATATACTATAGATTATGTCCCAGTATAGATATATAAAGAGAAATCACTTCAGTCTGTATGTTGGCTCTCTGGGAAGAGGGAGAAGAGAAGAGAAGCTGAGTAACTGTGGAAGTCTTTTCTATCTTGTCATGTGAGATATGAAAGAAAACCATCTGCATGAATATGAAGAAATAAATTATCTTAAGGACATCTACAATCACAACCTAAAAGAAATCACACTGACCTACTGGAATATACATGGCAGACTCAAAGAGCCAGGTCTTCCTCCTGTTCGTATTATTTGTGCTTGACTTTCATAGAGAATTGGTATGTGTTTATAGCAAGCTTTGTTCTGCAAGTCTGATAGCAAAAGGAGCCTAATTAGGTAAAGATAGCTAAGGAAGGGAAGGAAAGTTGCAGTCACCAGACAAAATTAGAGCCAATGAGAATTTGGGTCACACGCAATGGTTTTTTTTTTTTTTTTTTTAATATATCTACTGAGTCCTTAAATATTTTTTCAAAACTACATTTTAGTTCATGGAATATCTTCACTCTTACTTGGACATGCCATGGGTTTCTATAAGCATTTCTCACATGTTAGAAGGTACAGAAACCATCTTAGTAATCTAAAACAACTACTTCAGGATGTAGTTATTGTACTTCCCAGGGCGATTTTTTAAATGAATCTATCCCTTGGGTTGGCCATAGTTAAACTCCAGGACATTGAAAATACATCAAATGGCTTGAATTAGTGAATTTGAACATAGATGATTTATTTCTTTGTCTTGAAATTGCAAAGTTAGAAATTGTGCTATTAGCACAGTAAATTTTATGTGTCACTCTGAGAATAAATAGTCTTCATACCAGTCTTTCTAAATGTATCCTCAATAGGAAAATTTCTGACTTCCTGGGATTTTTCTATGTTATCTCAGATAGTTGGCTACAAAAATATTTTGTTTATATCATGGAACATTATGTCGATGTCTGATACTTTCGGGGGAACTTGGAGTCCTCTTCCCCAGATGAACTTTCCATCAGTGACAGATACCGTATGAGAACTACTCTTTGTAATACTAATCAGCTAAATATGGCAGACATTTCTCTGCTTTAACTTTTAAAAAGTATATAGCCTTGACTGTGTTTAAGAGAAAAACAGAAGAACTGAAGGACACCAGGAACACAAGTGGAGTTTGCGAGTTTGCTAAAAAATTATGTAACTCATAGATAAATGTGCACGGTGTCCTTGGTTTTATGATTAAATCAGTAAGCAAAATTTAAAGTAGTGGTTGAACTACTTCAGTATCTATGTGGATTATTAATGATCACATCTTCTTTAGGGAAAACTTGAGCTAGGCATTCTTATCACCAAGAAATTAGTGTTAAAAGTCCCTGAGATTCTACACCCTTTATCTAATAATAATATAACATATCTTGTGCTATGTGCATCATGTGCATAACAGTAATGGGTCTGCAGTAGTCAGAAATGAGATATGAACACAGGAGAAGAAGCTATATTAGTGATGCTATATTAATTATGACAGAGAAAGCTTTTCCATTATAAGCCTCATTTTTAAGATGCTTGAAACTTTCCCACGGGAATTTTTCTCATGACAGTTTTCTTTTTCTTTTGGCCTAGTAATGAAAATAAGTAGATTGGTTTTTAATGTTTTTTTCAGAGATTTTATCTGGGAATAAAAGTGGTTTTCTATCCATTAGAACATTTTTTAAGATACTTTATTTTCTAAACCTCAAAACAAATAGTTTTTTAATGACCTTCAAACTTGTCTCCAATGGAGAAGTTTAGTACCTTTGGTGTAGTCGGCAAAGTTTGATTTGCAAATAATTAAATTACAAGCATTAGCCAATGCTTCCTCTGCAGACTGTTGTATCCCCAAATAGCAGTTAGCCCACTGCACCTTGCAAATGAGGGGAACTTGCAATTACTTGGTCAGTTACTGAAAACTAGCCACTCCTGGATTGTGAGTGTTATGAGTACAGTTTTTGTGCATGCTAGAAAAGAAACCAGAGCTGAAAACTGGTTGCTGGACTCCGACACGGCACATTCCAGGATAAGTGAACTACCTTAAAAAAGGAGAGAGCAAAGGCAAGGTGAAACTGTGGCCTATGTGATCTCTTGTTTAAAGTCTCACTGAGACAGAATCACCTCATTCACTCAACAGATTGAGATCCACTCAGGAGACACATGGTTGAGATCCAAAACACGGAAAGGCCTTGACTGCTCATTAAAATGTTAATTATGCCGTTGAGGTTCAGTGCTGTCCTTCAACCAAGAACTTTCAGCGCTTGCCTTATTAATGTATTAAGAAGCGATAGTATCAGAGGAGTAACAGTATGATAGAAAGACAGAATCCACATCTATTGAAATGCATGGCAATGTGTATTTCTTTAAAGGCCAAGTTTTTTGAGAAATGAGCTTACGCACTCATCCTCTTTTTCACCAGAGCACTAGCCACACCCTACAATTTCTGATTGGGTTATAGAGTTTGGCATTTTCATAATTAGGGTTGGGGTGAACAAGTTATGCATTTGTCTCTACACTATATTTGAGCACAGGGACTATGTTTATTCTTTAATCTTTGCAATCCCAGTGCCTAGATCTGTGCCTAGCATAGAGAGGCAATAAAGCGTTTTACATAAATTTTCAAATTTATGATGTTAAAACAAAATGTCATATTCTCTAAATTATGAAAGCTAGTATTTTAGGGTGCCTAAATCAGCATCTCAAAACCTTAATTTTATCTACCCATAAATGCATAGTAGAATACTGCCCTTTCAAATTTTATGTCAGAACTTACAAATCCACTTACATTGCAATTAACAGCCATGTTACATAATTAATTTAAAGACACTCCCATCTCTTTATTATGCTTTCTGCATGTGCTGTCATTGAGGAATTAAGCACAGGCCTCCATTGCTTTTCCATTGTTACTCTCTCCTCTGGTTGTCATGGAGCTAAAAAAAAAAAAAGTGTGTAGCTTGGCGAATGACTGGCTGGCCAGGTGGGTGATACAGGTGTTTTGGAGTCTCAGAACAATGCTTCCTCTATGAACTCTTAGCAGAAGCTGCTACTCTATTCTTACTACCTAGCATCTTATTGTTTTATAGGGAGTGGCTAATGTATGGCCTCCCACAAAAGAGATCTTCAACTTCCCAGGAAGCCAGAAGTTCACAGAAATCACTTCTTTTGTGGAATTTCATACATAGTTCTTTTTGTCCATCATTCATAGAGCATTTATTTCAAATACACATAATTTCCAAAAAGGATACTTTGAATGGAAGATTTCCATTGATAATTTCTTGGTAATGTTTAGAAGATAGGAATATTACATACATTGCAATTCATGCTGGGATATGACCTGAATTCTTCCCTCTGGTAGTATATAATTTTTCTTTGATGTTTTTCTGTCCACCTATGAATTAAAAACAATATATGGTTTTAACAGTTGGCTGTGTGGCTCTGTGATCCCAAAGAGGTTTGGTAATCCAGGGTTCTGTTTTCACTTCCTAAAATCTTTACAGTGATAAAAAGAAAATTCATATCATTTCTTTTCGTCTTCGTGGAGGTAATTAATTAATTTCGTTCTTTTAAATTTGGATCTTCCAAATCTGGACTCTGGTATTCTCTTAAACCTGAAATGTTATGGTGCCACCAAATGAGAGATAATCTTTGATGGATAATCTTGTTTATGTCATTTGATCCCTCTGACATGATTTTCTTGTCAAAACATGGTAGATGTGATCATAATGATACCATATTGCATTTATATAGAACTTTTGTAGAAAAAGTATTTTTATTTCCACTAATAATGCCTGGCCCATATAGCCACCAAATAAATAATTGTCAAGGATATCCATTATCTTGAGTTTTATCAAGACAGCATTCCTATAAGGTAGGTAGAGCATGCAACTGTCTAATTTTATAAAGGGGGACACTGAGTCCCAGGTTAGGCTGGTGGTGTCCTCCAAATGACAGCATTCGGGTGGTGGAGATAAAGCAGAAGCCAAGTTTCCTATTGCCACATCTTTGATTTTAAAATTAAATTAAATTTAAAAACTATATGCAGGACAAATATATTTGTTTTCCTAGATTCTCCAGATGATATAAAAGGGAGGAAAATTGGCAAGCTCTTTTGAAACCTATCACAAGCAAATCCAAAGTGTAATTTCAATTAGAAGGAAAAAAAAACGATGAAAAGAAAATTTTCTCTGATATTTACTGAAGCCATTATTATAAATTTTGATTTGGTGAATGCACTTATCTCTATCATCAAGTAGGTACAAAATGTTTGCAGCATGATTTTTATTGAGTGAACTTTTTCACTTTGAACACTGCAGTGCTGAGATATTGATTAGTTTCTAAAGAATTCAATAGTTGCAAATGAGCGATATTAGAACTGATGCAAAATTAATGTTAGTTTAATAAATATATGATTATGAGCCACTCGGTTTGAGGTGAACACATTATTTTACTAGTTTATATTTTAGTTGGATGTAGTTTTTCTTACAGAGACCACTTTATTTAATTTCTAAGTGTTTACATATAGTAAGTAATACTTTGTTCAGCCACTCCAGTCATCTCCGTTTTCTTTCTACTAATATCTGTGCTTCCAAATTGCACATAATACACAAAGTGAACATAGAAACATTCCTTTAATACACAGAACTCTTTTTTTCAGAGTTTTAAGAATATTATGTCATCTTAATAGTCATTTAAACTATATAAATGTCCAATGAACCCTCATTTTTGCCTTGTCTGTGTAGGCAATGATGAATCACATTTTTGAAGTATAATTAACTCGAGATTTTAATTTTCTATTTCTTGAAACTAATAACTCTGATATCAAAATCTCATATTCCTGGCCTCATCCCAGAAATAATGCATCAGAATTTTTAGTTAATTAAGCTTAACTCTTAATTGATGTCTCAATTTGATGTCTCAACTGTAAATTGTTGAGAACTATTCTTCCAGTTTAGGGTAGCATGTGCTCAAATTTTTAACTTAGAAAACAGTAAACCCATGACCCCATGACAAACATGATTAAATCTGTTTACAGCCAAGCCTCATCATAATTATAATCTCAAAGGGTGAGAAAGGGTGTAAAATACAAATAGCTGCCTAAGATGCTTACTCAGTGATTCTGCTGTTGAGAATCTTGGTGCCAAGGTTTTAGCCTATAGAGGACTATTGTGCATCATGGACATACATTTTACAAACTAATTAAAATGTCTTATAAAATATTTTTGGTAGATAATGCTTAACAATATATTGATTTGGCTTAGAGGTGTTAGGGATTATGAAAGAATCCATAATTTTCATAATCTTTTCCCAAGACATGTAGTATAAATTTTCAGGAGAAACAGTTGACTTTCACTTGTACTCCTAGGACTATGCACTGTTTTATAAATTGTTTTGGTGAATCTTCTACAGTATAATGGTTAAATCTTAGAAATGACTGTTGTAACTCAGTGGGTAAATATCAGCCTGCAAAATTTGCCTTATTGCCATAAATCTGGAGAGATTACATAAGATTAAACCTTATTAGTAAATAGTGGAAGGTAATAAAAATGAACATCAATCTAAGAACTAAATCACTGTTAATTCTATTTAGTGCACCATGATGCTACTGTAGTTTAAGAGAAAATTTTCATATGCTACAAAATAATCTGATAACCAAAAATAAAAAACTTACAGAATCTATTTGATATTGGAACTCTCTCATTAATATATTCCTTCATCACATAAAAAGATATGTACATTTTGAAAGACATACACAGATTTTTCTTTAAGATATATCTTTTAGTTTTCTGGTGAAGGAACTATTTGGTTCAAGTTATGAAAGTATTCATTTCCTGTAAATACAGACTATAAAAGAATTAATCTTCTGATAAGCCATATGTTAGCTTGATATTATTTCATATAATTTTCTTTTTGAATCTCAAAAGAATTTTTCAGATTGCGGAGGTAATACAGTTATATGAGAATAAATATAATGGAACAAATATAATACCCATAATTAAATCCCTTAAGACAACTACACTTAATTATTTTTTCTAATATATTTTCAGTATTTTTTTCTATGTATATTTTTTATATGTATCACGTTTAGGATTAATCCTTTAAAAAAAGTTTGTGAATCCAAAGCCATCTGACTCAGGAAATAAAGTTGGTAGTAAGCTGGTGAGATCTTGGATACCCTTTGTAATTAATTTTGCAATGGTCTAGTCATATCTCAAGACTGTCCATGTGTCCAGATTATTTGAAAACTAGTGTGGAAAGTAACATACATTTAAATTTACTCCATTTTATTTCAGTAATCCTGCTTTTTAAGGGTTGTGCATCTCAGCTGCTACAAATTATATCAGGCTAAAAATTGGTTCCTAGCCCAGACAAACAGTTTTTTTGAAGAGAAAATATACAAATAGAATGAATTATTTTGCAATTTTAAGATTAACTAAGACTCAATGTTCAAGGCATGTTAAAGTCTTTTGAAAAGAAATGAGAGGAAAAAAATAATAATTTAGGCTTTGCCTCTGCTTCCACCCAAGAACAACTTTGGAAGTCTTTCTTAATCTAGTCATATTCAGAACTAAAATGTATTTTGTTATTTTATTAGACATATACATAATTCATCAGCTAACTAATGTATACAGTAACATTCATCTTTAATTCTATTCAAAATTATACTTCCATATCCCTCAAATTCTCTCTTTTTTTTCCCTGTCCATACCAAGTTCTTTCTCTTTTAATGGTCTAAACAAATTTTGTGAAAATTTCTGAAAAAAAAGGCTTAAAATGATATAAATGAAATATTATTCTTGGATTTTCTTCCATCTTATTGAAAGTAATAATGCTTTACCCCTTGTGGTTTCAGTAGAAGATATTTTCTCTCTTCTTCTTCTTTTTAATATTAACACTCTCATCATTATTCTGAATCAAATTGTGGGACTTCCGTCTCATCATCACTACATCCCATCATGATCTATCTCTCCAAGGACTGTTTAGGTCTGCATTGTAAGGTGTCAGGAGACTGATTCCCATCTCAAAGTGAAAACATACTTGACAAAAATATGATTTTTCTGTGCTGTCTGACTTCCACGCAGTCTTTTTCCTTTTGTTGCTGAATTCTTTGATATCTCAAGGTTCTTTTTTTAACTTCTGGCAATCTAATTTCTATCTGACCCCTCTACTAAAATTGTTCTCTCAAAGCCTCTCAGTGGCCTCTCCCATGCCCACAATGACTGTTCTCAAGCCTCATCTTTTTATTCTCTTATGTGTTTGACCTTTGATAAATCACTTTTTTAATGAAATCCTCCCCACTTATTTTCTGTGAGATGTTAATGCCTGGTATTCTTTCACCCTTTCTGAGTGCTCTCCCCGTCTGATCCTAACTTTGGCTGTGCTCTCTCATTGTGTCTACCCCTCACTGAGAGAACGGAGCGAGGGGAATCTACCTTGGAGTCCAACAGACTTGGGCTCAATGAGCAGCCCTTTACCAAATGAATGTCCTTAGGAATGTCACAATCTCTTGGCTCCATTTCTTTCTTTCAAACATAAGATAATAACACCAAAAATAGGCAGTCCAGGGCTTGCATGGATGTATTACATAGACTGAGATACCCAGGCAACCTCCAGCTCTAGGCTTTTTCATCTCTAGGGTCTTCATGATCCTTGATGGAGACAGGAGCTCCATTTTTCTCTAGAGAAAATAATATTATCTACCTTGGTATTTAGTTCAATAATTTAAAAATATGCTTAAGGTGTCTACCATAGCACTTAATGCTGAGTAGACACTCAATAAATGTTAGATGTTATTTTCATTAGTGTGATTATTATTATTTGCCTATTGACTAATTAATGATGGCAGCTAGCATATTTTAACCTTCAGTTATTAATAAATTATGATGAAGATACTTATACATATTTATAACGCAGTAGATTGACTTCCTGAATGTTATTACTTATCATACTCCTTTTTATTCTATTTTCATTTAAAACACCAAGAAAAAAGATGTTACTGGCAATAAAACTACTATTGTTACAAATAATGTGCAATGACCTCAAGAGTGACATATTCTTGGTTTTTATGTGTGTTTTATGCCAAAGAGGCAGTAACACTACACCTGCAAGATAATTTCCATTGAAGCTCTCAGGCTCTGAAAGGCAAAGTGGAAATCTAATATGTCCACAAAATAACCTAGCACAGTGGCTGCATCATATTTGATGATGAATAAATATTTTTGAATAAATGAATGAATGAATGATGTAGGAAAGTCCACCTATATAAAATCAAAATCTTTACCAGGTATTCATTCAACAAATATTTATTAAGCACCTACTATGTGTCAAACACTATTTTATTTTTATTTTTATTTTTTTTCAAGCACTATTTTAGAATCAGGGAATACCAAAGTGAACATAACAATATCCCTGTCCTCATGATACTTACATTCTAGTGAGCAAAGATATATTTAATGCATCAGTTGTAATAAATGCTATGAGCAACAACAGATCAGAGTAAGAGCAAAGGGCATGTGGGAAGTACTTGGATAGTGTATCAATTATTATATAACAAACCACTTCAAATATTAGTAGCTTAAAACAACAGCCATTTTTATTTGCTCATAATTCTGAGGTTCAATTGTTTCGTCAAGCTCAGATGGTTAGTTCTTCTGCTAGTCTCATTTGGTGTCATCCCTGAGGCTGCCATCTAGCAGTTCGTCATGGAGCTGAATGTGCTAATATGGCCTCATTCTCATGTTTGGTGGTGGACACCAGTCTCTCTCCCTTAGTGAGGCTATCCTGGGCTACCTTACATAATAGCAGCATTTCAAGTTGATGAGAGTGGAAACTGTAAGATCTCTTGAGGTGTAGGCTCAGAAGTCACACATCCTTTCATTGCATTCTTCTAATCAAATCAAGTTACAAGGCATACCCAGATTTAAAGGAAAAGGAAATAGACTCCACCTCTTGATGGAAAGAGTTATATATAATGTGTGGCCATTTTTGACCTAGAACCAAAAGTAGTAATAAGTAACCAAACATGGGAAGTTACTGTCTTATATTGGGTAGTCAGTGATGACATTTCTGATAGGGTGACATAAGGGCAGACAGACCTAAATGATGAGAGGGAAAAAGCAATGTGAATATTTGTAAAGAGTGAATTCTAGGTCAAGAAAATAACCTGCACAAAATGCCTAGGGGTTCCAGCAAGGAGCTCAGTGTGGTTGGAAATGATGAGCAACCACAAGTATGTTAGGAGATAAATGTGGAGAGACAATGAGGAACCAGATAGCGTAGCTCCTTGTGGGTCATTGTAAGGGCTCTTTTAGTCTGAGTAAGATCAGAACCACTGATAGTTTTAACACAGTGACATGGTCTGACATATTTGTCAACAGAATCTCTCTGGCTCCTGTATTGAAATTGGACTTGAGGGTGGGTGGCAAGAATGGAAACAAGGAACCCAGTAAAGAGATTAATCCAGGCGAGAGATGATGGTGGCTTAAAATAGAATGGTAGAACTAACAGCATTTTCTGGAAAAATTTGTACAGCTAATTAAGCATAAAACATATTCTTGGATTATGTGTAGTCATTCCAACCAGATTGTCAACTTCTCTAAGAAGCTAACTACATTTATTTATTTTTTTTATGTGTCTTCTACCTCATCTAGCATTTGAAAAGCACTCATTAAATACATATTGACTGGCTAGTAAATACTAAAGCCTCACTGCTAGATTGAACATAATCATCATAGGACACTGAACCTTTCAGAGTTCATCATCAAATGGTATTGGAAGACCAAAAGCAAATAGATGAACCTACTAAGATCCATTGATACTCTTCAGATTACATGGTATTATGAGATGAAGGGGCCACTATTAATTCCATGCCTAGCATCATGGATGACAGGTGTTCTTCCTGGTGGTGAGAAAGTACCTCCTTCTAAATCTTATCCCAATGAATGAAGTATGTATATATGCTTTTTGGTGGTGTTACTTTTTCATAGTAACATATACATATTTACTATATAAAGATCTGATCTTCTTATAACTTAGTAGGACACGTTCAGTACATTCTGTCTTAAAACAGATTACAATAAGAACTTAGCATTTAATAAAATCCCTAGTCTCAATCTAAATTAAAAGACCAGCTTTGCTTCTCATTCTGAGACCTAAAACAAGTTTCCTAAACTCACTGCACTTTACTTTCCTTATTTATAAAACTAAGTGGTTGGAATAGATCAGTGGTTCTCAACTCTGGCTGCACACTAGAATCATCTGGGGGGAATTTTTAAAAGTAATAATGATGAAGCAGTACCCCAGGGTTTAATTTTTGAAGCTCTTCAGGTAATTTTAATGTACCGCAAGTGTTGAAAACCAATGGGCTAGGTGATCACTAAGGTTGCTTCTAGCAAAACTTTCTAATTTTATGATTCACCATATTTTGACATAGTAACAGTTTCTGGAGATAACAGTGTCCTCAATATTTGCAATGCCCTGAAAAGTAGAGATTACCCTCAAAGACTGTTTCTACTCAAAATTGAGAATAGTTTCTCATCTGTACTCTAAAACTTTCTGTATTATAAGAATAATTTACACCAAGATCCATATATACATCATCAGTTGAGTATAACATACACATTAAAATAATATAGTTTCACCCAATTCTTAGAAATTAACTACCGTTGTGATTGGAAAGCAATTATTTTCTTTTAGTTACCATACAATATGAGGACAGGGTAGCCAGAAATTGTGTGTAAACTTTTTAAAAAGTTGTGCTGTAGCAATTTAGATTTTGAATAAATGGACTCAATATCATAAGAGTTAATAAACTTCCTAAAGTGTATAACTTATTTGTAATAAATAACTCACATACTGATTTATTATGAAGAAGAGTAGACAGTCTTATAGAAGACTGATTGAAGTGGATTATCTAGTGGTATTGGTATTTTGAAAGATTAACTACAATGCACACTATCTGGTGATGGGCACACTTATAACTTTGACTCAAACTATACAAAAGCAATTCATGTAGCCAAAATGTTTATACCCTTGTAATATTCTGATATTTTAAAAAGTATGATTTCTTGATACAATTTTGATATGTGTCACTATACATTTTTGCTATCAGTTTTTTTTTACTAAACAGCTATTCATAGAAGCAGATAATTTTCCCTTTAATTTTAAATACCAGAGAATGTGTACACATGCTTTATCATTTAAAACTGTGTGAAACCAAAATCTCAACTAAATATTCAGATCCCAAAAGAAACCATGTAGACTCCTAGGAAACTGGGAAAATGCCTCAAATAAATATTAAGCTAGAAATTAATAAATTTTGCATCATATTTTCACAGAATTCTGTGTTTCTGGGTACATACTGTTGAATACTTGAGACAGGCAGACTCTTTAGCCAGTGTAATACAGTAATAGGAAGAAGGAAAAGAGACACAGATGACAAGTAACATGGGTGAATGTAGGTGTAGCCAACATAGGATGTGCAGGAGTAGTTATGTTTGAACTCTATTGGAAAAAAATCACTTAAGGCCTAGAAGAGACCATAAAAAGGAAATATATGATTTCCAGTATAATGTATATGCCTGTATCATCATTCTGTGTTTGCTTCTGACATAGTCAGTCTGTTATTCTTATATCTTTAATTTTCATACATATTTCACTGTATTTGCTTGCCCCATTGATGACAACCTAGACTTAATAACTAAGAGTAATTCACAGATATACCATTTATTATAACATGCAAAACTACGACACTGGAAGAATAATGTGACTGCTGGAATAGTGTACATGTTTAAAAGCCTTGCTCTGTGCAGAATGGGGAAGCTGTTTTGCTTCACGTTTGCTCTGCCACATATCAGTTTACTTTACAAGATCTCCCTGAAATCAATCAGACACGTGTACCATGCTTTCAAAGAATTTTGTGCAGTAAGAATAAGCTATAAAAAGTTTGAAAATACAGACAACTCATACTACAGGGTTTGTAATAATAGTTATATGTATACTAGTGATGGAAAAACTAATTTATGAGTTTTGCATATTTTTAAATATCAAGAGTTTTATGACACAATGTAAATTTTGGCATCAGAATGTCATCACATTTCTTACTCATCTCTTGGGAGTGACCAAATGCAGAACTTGATAGTTATCCACTCACCTTTCAAGATTTCCTCTCTTACTTACTTGCTCCAGATTCTGATGTTCTATCAGATGTATTACTTTCTGTTATAAATCTTCTTTTAAACTGAAAAGAGTACATTAAGCTGTACCCTGCCATTCATATATTGTTGTACATTAGTTTAATCAGATAAAGTCAACAAAGGGATAATAGTTTTGAAGAAAGGTAAGGACAGAGGTGGTATAGCCTCAGGAAGGTATGCCTGAAAAGGGACCCAGTGAGATTAGAAACATTTCATGCTCGAAAAGAGTGAAGGACTAAAATGTGGAGACCAGTGTTACTTACTTCCCAATTTTGCCTGAGGGTGGGCCAGGTCAACAATGAAATCATTGTGCAAAATAAAATAAATTGACCCACTTTTCTAAATATATCATATAAAATTTATATGGTCTTCAGAGTCTAGCAACATTATATTGAATATAAACTTTATATCTGACAGCCAAAATTTAGTGATGCTAAGATCAAATAAATGCTCATTACATGGATATAAATATATAACTTTGTCTCATATGAGGTCTTACTTGCAGTGAAGTTTTTTTCTTGTTAAAATATTGAATTGGTTTATTGGGCATAGCTGCGTAATGTGAAATGTGTAAGTACTGGACTCCATTTTGAAAGCATTGACACTACATTAAAGGAAAGCTGCCATCCAGGATGAATAATGCAGATGTTATGTTTTAAAACATGTCAGATTCTCTTAAGTGTATCTTTCTTCTTTAAACTTTGATCAGCTGAGATAAATGCTTTCCATTTGGCCTTAACTGTTTGTCACAAGAAGATAAGAGGCAGACAGCTAATGAAATAAATTGATGTGCTGCTATGATTAGGTAGAACTGGAATTTAATACTGTTGCAGCTGAAAGTATAACTGACTTTTTTTTTTTAAATGACATGGTTGCACGACATCATGAGAAAGAAAAGAGCACTAACCAATTTTGAAATGGCTAATACTTAGAAGTATTTGGGTAAAGTTGAGTACAGTTTTTATCTAACTCTCCCCAAATGCAGTGTATTCCTTCTTAAAAGAAATTGTAATTAAAAGTATATTGAGTTTTGAATATTAATGACATCAAATCATAAATAATAAAAAGACATTGCTGGTAGATACCAAAAAGAGATAGTGTAAATTATATTCTCTAGCTCAACTTGGAAGTCCAACTGTCACAGAGAAGCCTCTCTCATTGAAATCTCTCTGAAATCCACTGCATGCATATTTAACCCAATAGCTTCAGGCATTCAGAGATGGAGGAGGCAAAAATCAAAAGTGCCATATCAAAATTAACATCAAACCTTATGTTTTTCTCTTTGAGTTTTGGAGTCATTTTTTAACACAGGTAGTAACTTCGTTTGAAATTTACACACACACACACACACACACACACGCGGAGGTTTGCTAGATGGAGAGATTCCATGCCTGGGGGAGGGGAGGTGACAATTGGTGCATTCAGTACCGAACACGTGTAATGATAATAAAGTTGATTGGTTGAGCTCTATAGCTTTTTTTCTTTCTCCTTTTTCTCTCCTCCTGTAGAGTAGTTCAGCTGGGGGTGAAAGGTTCTCCCCCATCGTCCCCCCTCCCCAGTAAGAAGATGTAGGTTGATACCATTTTTATTGTTCTGCTGGGGTGGGAAATAAACCATATGCTTTAGCATTTTAAATGGCTACACCAAAGAGAAAATTGAACCAGGCTCTCTTCCCCCCTCCTAGTGGACTTTGGGGTGGGGTTATTCCTCTAAATGTTCTGTTGGACTTTGGGTTAGCTTAATGTTTCTGCCCCAGGGCAAAGAGGCGGGTGGGGAGAAGAAATATCGAGGGCTTCAGAGGCGAGTTGGGCTGAGTGAAGTGTGGAGTAGGAAGCTTGTATCTGAAACCCACCCCTCCCCTGGATACCAGGCAAAGGCAATGAGAGTCGGAACCAGCTGATGCCGCTGCTGCTGCTTCCCGTTTCCAGGGTGAAATTTTCACGGCAGCTATTCTAAAGGGAGGAAAAATCCCTAACCAGCAGCGGAGAAGATCCTATCTCCCAACCCAAGCTATGTAACCTTTTAGGCAGGCTTTTCAGAAAAATCCTCATTTTAAAAGCCAGAGTTTACGGTCCAAAATATGGACCTGGAATCAGAGCTGGTATGAAAATATGAAAAGCCTCTTTACACCCTGAGTGTCTGAAACGATCCGATGAGCATAGGAAGTGGCTGCCAACGCTCTGGCGGCTGCTCGTGCTGCCGCCGCCGCCGCCGCCGCTGTTCCTCGCAGAGGGCTGGACAGAGCTAGTCCCGGTTTCAGCACCTCCGGCGCTGGACAGCTCTCTGCACGCCGCACCGCCGCCTGCTTGCTTGTTCCCACTCTTGCTTTGCATTACTGGAGATGCATCTAAATTACGTCCTGTTCAACAACAAGTAGATTTTTTTTTCCTGTACGGGAATTACAGTAGACGATCCTCTCAATTAAACTGCATTTTCTTCTTTACGGATTTGGCTGTCAGGCGTATTTATCCCGATCTCCCCCCAACCCCCCTTTGCAGGAACGAATCTTTGGGAACGTGGTCCACCCAGGGATGTAAAACTGTGCTTACCGATGCATCCCATACGAAATGCTTATGTGATCGTCTCTCTACCTTCGCCATTTTGGCTCAGCAACCTAGAGAAATAGTAAGTAACAAAGGGAAAACACGGCTTTAATGCAAAGGCAGGGACATTGTGGCGAGTGTTTCTCCAGGGAACTGCATTTTAAATGGGGAAATGCAAAATGTTGCAGGGTGGCAAAAACGGGTTCGTCTCCTCCTTAGCTACAGTAGCTTGGTGGAATGAATTCTAGTTGGTGTGCTGTAACTAAATTCTACTCAATTTTATGTCTTCTAACTTGAAATTTCTGCAGTATAGTTTTGAAGATGTGCTTCAATCATATTACTAATATGCTGCAAACTTTCAAATAAAAATAATTGCCAACTCAACCTTTATTTTAAAGCTAGAAAGCTGTTCTGGGGAATTTGTGGGAATATTGTTAGCAGTAGAATGAAGACCCTAGACACTATAGCCAAACACATTGCTTATCTGCATTGGATATTTTCAGTACAGGTTTTCTGAGGATGTCCTTGGAAATATATATACACATATATATGAATATATGTGTGTGTGTGTGTGTATATATATATAATCAAATGAAGTTTTCATGAAAGCATGGATGTCAGAAACTGTGAAATCATTTCTTAAAAGTATATAGGTTTTGCAAAAGTAGTTTCTGAAAGAGACAACTGAATAGAAGTGCCTAAAAGAAAAATAATATTCTTATCAAATGTATTTTGAGAAAATAGAACAAAAATTGAAATACTAAAAAATAATTATTCAGGTAAATGTGACTTTCTGCCTAAATTTGGCCTGAATCAGCATCACTCTTCTTACTTATTTTGATGACAAAAAATACTTAATGTAATTTGATGTGCATATCTAAGGTTTTAGAACACACTTAATCTTAGTGTATTCCTTCAAACTTCCATACTGACAGTATGAAAACCAACAGATTTCATTAGTTAATGTCACCTTAGTGTCCAAGGAAAGAAACCTCTCAGATCAGTGAATGCCTGTAATCTTTATATATGTTTTAAAAGATATAAGGCTGATTTTTCAAGGTCATGTGTTTAGGGACTGATACTGGCAATGGGAAAACTATCTCCACATACTTTATTCATAGAAAAAAATTACAAAATATATTTGAAGATCTTAAATTTGACATTTGATTTTCTTCTATATTCTCAGAGGTCAAGCAAGTGAAATTAAATGTGTGAATACTTGACTTAGAACAAAGTTGTCAAAAGTCAGAAAGTTTGAAATATTTTCAATATCTATGTACCAGATTTGGGTAACATAATGAGTTGCAAATGGGAGGATCAAGATAAATTTTACTAAAAATCATATTGTGAAATGACTGAACTATAGTTACTTGAAGAAAAATGAATGGTGCTTCAAATTTTAGCTGGAAAAAATTTAACATGTGAATGTTGACCAAGTTGTACCTTTAGGTCTTTATTTTAGAAAGCCATAAGTAGGTAATCAAGCATATAAGTCTCTAAGGACTTTATTACTCCACAGTGGGAGAAATAGGGAAGCTAGATTTAGTAATTTTGGAGGTTGAGAATATGTGAAAAGAGTGGATTCATGGGTAATTCTCTGGTAACTATAACAACTGTGTATATGGGCTATTTTTGAGTGATAGGTTAGTTGTGCTGAGTTTAGAAGTTCTTTTAATGTATTCTCTTAAAAAATTCTCTTTCTTTTTTCATTTGGTTTAATTTACAGATCATGGAATCCTCTGGTACACCTTCTGTTACCCTAATAGTAGGCAGTGGCCTTTCTTGCTTGGCCTTGATCACCCTAGCAGTTGTCTATGCAGCATTATGGAGGTATGTAATCAATTTATAGACTTGAAATAGAATGCTTAGTTGTTCGAAGTTAAATCAAGGAATGTGATAATTATTATATGTCTCCTGTCTTCTTAATTTACTAAAAGCAGTATTTTCACCATGGAGTTATAATTGCTGTGATTGAGCTGTAATAAATGAATTGCATTTAGCTAATTTTCCTGTCTGTATTTGCCTGTGGTGAGAAAATAAACAAAAACACACAAACTTTTCTTCCCAATTCAAAAATGGTAGCCTTCAACAAGTTGCTTAGCCCCAAGCATGGTAGTCTTATACTCCAAGCTCAGTCTATGTGTGGTTTCTATTTATCCCGATTGCTCTTGAGCCTGAGAGTTTAATTGGTACAGTCAAATTAATTTTTCTGTTGTAGAAATATGATCTCAAGTTCTTAAGTTGCAAACACATACTTTCAGTATACCTCAGACAATGAGTGAAACCTTCTATAATATTAAAGCATTAACATAATACTACAATGCTCTAGAATTGAATGTTTTCTAATAAATCAGACTTTGACAAATTGATTAAAAGATATCATAAAAATACATAAACAAAGGAAAGTGAAAAATTTTATTCTGCAATCTTTGAAGATGTATCTGCTTGATATTATATGAAAATTTATTATTTCTTTAAGATTTCTTCTTATTCTATTAGTAAGAATTAGACTTGTGAGTTTTATTATGTCTATTCATATATCGATAATGAATACATAGCTATATGCCCAAACTTTCTAATGGGTTCTTAAAATTTCAAATGTTAAACATTTTTATATCCATTTGATCATTAAAAATGGTCTAAAAATGCAGTTACTACATTAGTAGATAGAGAATTACTTATATTTGCTGAATGATTTTAATATTAAAATTACAAAAGTGGATGTTCCTGCCTCAGAGGTCTGCTAGTCTTTATATTTTACTTAAGATCAAAAAGCAATTCAGTTGAAAAATATATTACAATTTAATAAAAGAAGGCCATTTTATTTAACATCCTTAAAAAAAACTATTGTTCTTCATTGTAATTTTTACTCTCTTGAGGGAAAATACTAATTGTCAAGCATATTTAAATTTTCAAAGATAGTAAGAGTTTTTATGCTTCATACAAAATAAAATATGTACACATCTTGGCCCTTTAGCATTGGTATATAATAGAGGTTCCACATTCCTGTGAAGGAGTTATGTGGTAGTGAAACACTGACAAAGTGGGACAATCTGATAAAATATGACCAATTCCAGGAAATGAAAGAAATACTTAGTCTAGGCATGATATTGTAGGCACCAGAATCCTGGGTTTAGGGCTCAGCCAAGCAGCCTATTGTCCTGGTAATGCAGAGCAAGATGGACAAAAGCTGAGAAGAAGACAACCTTCTCTCCCACAATTGCTTGAATGGCACTTCTGTAAAAACAAGACATTTAAAGACCAGGAACTAGGTAACCACAGTAGTATCATAATTCATACTCACTGAAATATTTAGAACTAAATTCCATTTCTCAGAACTTAGGGTTCAGGCTCCAATTCTACCTTCTCTTTACCCCTCAATACATATGGCTAGCACTAGCATAAACATTGTCAGTATATGATAAGTAAAATTACCCAAACAAATATAGGATTAATTTTTCCATAACAAAGTTTTATTTAATTCAGAAAATTCAGGAAAATTGCTGACTACAATAGTTTTCTAAGAATTACCAAAACACCTTAGAGGATCTATCAAAACTTGACAAGAACTTGAGAATTATAGAAGAGAGTACCAAGAAACAACACAAATATGGATTCCTAAGAGTTAATGGTCATCAACTCATTGTCTGCAAGTAGAAGAATTGATGTATACGACTAGTTTGAAAGAAGTGTCAAGACTCAGTATTAAGTGAATCTCATAGCATAATGAATTCAATGCATTTTATAAACACTACATTTACACTATAACATTGCTGTATGGAAATAAGCATGTTAGGATCCTACTACATTTTTTCCTAAGTAAAAAGTTTGGAATTTTTTTATTTTCTAATGATTTGTAAAATATATAAATATCTGAATTATTTTATACATAATATGCTATTTTGAAATATGTTAGTGTTTCATGTAGTTCATCAGAAATATTCATCAAAAATGTAACTCACTAAGTTATGTTCTATCTACAGATATGTTCTGTAGAGTTATATTGTTTATATTGTTACCTCACAGAATTGAACATGTCCTTTTAGTTAGTGTATTGTCATAAAGCGATTGCAAATTTTGTTTAAAATATCAAACATGGTATAAAAAGGTTTGAAAGTTGAGACAGTTTATAGTAATTTTGAAGGCAACAATGTGACTCAATTTTGATAAAAACGGAAACATCTAAAGACATTTCAGGATTGTCAGTCTGGAGTTTTTATTACCATATTTTTTGTATTTATGGGGCAAAAAATGTCACTGCAACCCTTTTAATGTCATCTGTGTGCTTGTGCTGTCATGGAAGCCATTAACATCATTTAAAGGGTTAATTTCGTGGAACCCTTAAACTTTTTATATTATATCCCTCACCTACAAAAAAAAAAGAGACACCTTAATATTTGCTGGTGTCTTCAGCAGCTCAGTATGTGGTTTATTATATTTTCAGCTACCGATGATACAGAAACAAGTTTCAGCCACTCCTGAGGCCATTTTGTGCTGAGATTTGACCTAGGTTAATTTCATTTGGGTTTGTTTTGTGAAGAAAGGAAATTTCTTTTATATGATTAAAACCCTTTTGTGTGTGTGTTTTATCATTACTCTTGTGTTCTGCCCTCTTTTCTGAAATATGTGATGGAATGTGAGGCTTTTGCCTAAATATTCTTCAAAGACAAAGGGGAGACAGAAAGAGAGAGAGAACACTTTGATAGATTCTACCTTCCAAAGAGTGCCTCCATATCTTTGGCACCACTCTCTAACACTGCATAGAAAAGACCATGCCTGCTGTGGAATGTGATTCCATGTTGTAACACAAATTGAATAGGTTCAAATACACAGCAAATACAAGGAAGTCTTTTTGTTACTGTCATTCAGTGATTTACCACAGGGTACAGTAAAGCAAAATAGCTGTTACACTTTCAGGGTAAACAGCTGGTAGAACATTTGATTCTGAGCAGTTTTCTCTATGGCTTACGTTCTTGATGCACTTAAAAGCCATGTAACAGACTGTATATAAACACTTCTTCATGGGGTAAAATATGGCAGATGCCAAGTAACTTTCCAGCCTAATAGTGAATTATCATTTGTGGATTTGATTCATTTTTTAAGAGAAAGATTAAGGTTTATTGGAATAATTATTCAGAAAAAGATAAATGTAAAGAGTAACAACCTGATGACATAAAAATGCTTGAGTGGATGAAAGTGTTCACAGTTTAATGAAAGTAATGGCATCTTTCTAGTAAACAAGAGTGATACTTCAGAATCTGTGTGTGGTTTTTCTTTTTGGTTTTCAAAGTTTCTATTGGTCGATTTAGATGATAATACTAAACATTATACATACAGGGTGTATATTTAAAGCTGATTATACTAATTGATATATTTCCAAGAAATTTCTTATTTCTAGAAAAAAAAAAGTGTATTGTGTTAACAGATGTGTGACTTAGGCTCTATCAGAAATGCCATGTTGTCCACAGTAGAATCTAAGGGAAAAAAAAAATTCTAAAAGACTCTTGCGATGCCACGCCATTGTAAAATTGAGTCTCTAAGAATAATCTTTATTTTAAAAACTGGATTTTATATTTTTATTCCTATAAAGGCTGTGTTTTAGTATTTATTTTTTCCAGATGAATTCCACTAACTTGCACATTGCAGAATTCTTCATCTTTCTTTTGAATTTTAAAATTGGACACTTTTTTTCTCTCTGGCTAGGTACATACGCTCTGAGAGGTCCATAATTCTAATTAACTTCTGCTTGTCTATCATCTCGTCCAACGTCCTCATACTGGTTGGACAGACTCAGACACACAATAAGGTATGACTAATAATTACTCTCTCTTTGTGTGTTTATGTTTTGGCATATAGTTAGTTATTGATAATGTAAAAATTTGTTCTCGATAAAATGGAGACTGGCTGACAAAATTATTTTCATTGGTTTCCTCGTGAAAATTTGCCTATTCCAGTTCAGAAATATATCCTTTGGCTTAATTTCCTTTGTGTTTGAGAGGGTGCTTGTAATAGTAAAAACATGTGTTTGTTTAAACATTATATCCAAGCTGTATAAGTTCAAAGCCTTGGGACATCAAAGGAACATATTTAGATTCATTAGTCTAATTGTAAGAGGATCCAGTTGTAATAGAATACAATGCAGGTGTTTTATTCTAATTTATTAACATATTGATTCCTAAAAGGCAATCATAAATTGCTTTCAAGTATAACATCACTCCTGAAAAATCCCTCAAAAAATGTCTATTGGCAGTAATTGCAAAGAGTGTTAGGTGAAAGGTACTTTAGCCTGTATGCCTTTCAAAATTTTTGCTTAGCTAAAACGTATTTTCATACTTAGCAGAATGTAAAAGTATATTTCCTGTTCATATGAATTGACTGATTTATGTGAGTTGAGTGATTTATATGAATTGAGTGACCACGTTTTTTCCAGAAATGACTGTCTTTACTAAACTATTCTGAAAAACATTCCAAGAAATACCTAATAGCCATGTTAAATCAATTTACCCCAGCTTTGAAGGGATTCTGTTAAACATTGGTTTGATAACTTAATTATCAATCAATCACATGGTTTCAGGCCTGTTATTTTTCACTTTTTTTATATATTTTTTATTTAATTGAACTTTTCCCTCATAAGCTGTCATTTTAAAAAAATCAAATGTGCTTTTCAGTATGTTCCTTTGATATATTAGATATCTGTAGGACATGTATCAATGTCAAGGATAATGGATAGTCTGTTTATTCTGCTGGCCTACATTCCTAAGTCTGGTGATACCCATCCAAAGAATCCAATTCTGCATGTGAATAGGGCCTAGGAGGCCACATAGGTGATTCTGATGAATGTTTCTTCTTACACCACATTGCCCTAGGCCAGGGGAAGGGCCCAAGGGAAAGGTCACTAACCCTTAAGAACAACAACAACAAAAAAAAAAACCCAAAAACAAAACAACAAAAACCCAGCAATTCCTATAAAGTACCCTGTAGAAGTGAAAAGCACTTTCATATATTTGAGTGTTTAATTTTTCTGCATTTCTTTCCTGTATCTTTCCATCTTAAAGAAAGAATCTGAAAAAAATATAGTCTATTAAAATATCAGTCCATATTATAACCATTTAATACAAATTTTGAAAAGATTTGGTTCGAATTAGTGTTTGAGAAAAAAAAGAAAAAGAAAAAAGAAATATTTAGCAAAGAAAATACAGAGGGAGAAAGAAGGACCAAAGGAGAGGGAGATGCCAATCAGAATTGGGAGAGGAGAAGTAAGTGTACAAAACAATCAGCAGAAGAAAAAAGGAGGGTACGGGTGGGTCCCAGCTGAGAAGAGAAGGGGAAACAAGGAGGCTGTGAGGGGGAAGGGAGTAGAGATGAGGAGAGAAGAGGACACTGAACGCCTGAAGGAATTATTCAATTACAATTGTCACCCTTTCTTTTTTGGTTGTTCACTGAGGCTTAGCTACATGTATTAGTTAATACCTATTCTCAATTTTTTAACTGTTTGTCTTTGAACCTTCACCCAGAAAATAAGAGGTTTCCCCTGAAGTAGGAATTATTTATTGGATTCAGGAACAAGAAAAAAATCAAGCTGGAGTCAGCTTGAGCCCATAGTTTAAGGTTTTCTCACCAAATACTCTCTTCCTGTTATTTTTACTCTTCAAACACTCTTAAGTTATACCTCTTATCAGACTAGGAAAAACTGGGTGATCTTCAGTAAGAACTACACTTTTAAAACTGTTTCATGCCGTGCAGCAAAGTTTTTACAAGTCTGAGCCAAATGGTAAAAAGGACTTTTTTACCAGGTTTACTATGTATTATAGTGGTTATGTTCTAAATCATTGCTGTCCAATAAAAATACAATGCAAGACATAAATGAAAGCCAGAAAAGTGATTTAAATTTTATTAGTAGCCACATTTTAAAAAGAAAAAGGTAAAATTAATTCTAATATATTATATTTAACACAGCATATTCATATTACCACTTTAAGATATAATTAATATAATATTTATTAATGTAGTGTTTTATACTATTTATTAAGTCTTCAGAATCTGGTGCATATTTTATACTTACAATACTTTGGAATTTGGACTAGTTGCATTTCAAATGCTCACTGGCTACATGTAGCTAATGACTATCATATTGTGTAGGTCCAAATGCTAGCAATATTCAGAAACTAAAATTGCTTCAAAAATTACATTCTTCCTGCCCAGTTTGACTTTCCAAGGTTTTCAAAGTCCTCTTTTTTCCATAAAAAATGTCTTTTTGATATCTGCAAATATTATGAATATCAAAGGCAAGATATGACAATTCTGGTTTTACTTTTCATTTCTGATTTTGAGGAATGACTGGTATGGGCTTATTTTAAAAAAAAAAAAAAAAAGTCTGATATATCCTGGTTTCTCCCCAAATAACTAACTACGGAATAGACTCCATGTGGTTTTGGAACCATTGGTTCTGTTCTAGATAGACTATGCTGATTTTTGCTGTTAGAGTTATTGATGCTTGCGGGGGAAGAGTGGGTGGTAGCTGGTGGTGCTGATGAAGGAACTGAGCAATTACTAGTTTTCTCTTATGCTATATTAATGTTGCCTTATTAGCTCTGAGTAGACTTTCTTATAAGCCTAGGACAAGTCACAGTAGAGTGATTACAAGAGAAAAATGTAAAGCACTGAGATTTTATTCTTTATTGTTGTTGCTCTCAACAATATCAAGTTTTCTAGGGGAAATAATCATGTATCTTATTATATATGTTGAATTGGATTAGATTGACTATATTTGTCATTATATGTTAGAATTTGGTATGGGAAAAACTAGATTTACTTTACTGTACTTGTGGTTTCTCAAAATTAAAAAGCATAGAAGAGAAAAAATAGAAAGTGTATCATTTGTGAAAACTTATGATCTGTGTACACTCCAAGAACCTATTTTTAAAAAGGTCAACTATTGATCTACGGCTACAGTATTTTATTTATGTTTGGTGTAGGGCCACTTTGCTGCTGTGGGCACTTTGCAGTTGATCAGATTCTTATCTTTGACTTTCCTGATAAGTTTTGATTGGTGCTTTAGGACTCCCTACTTAGAAAATGGAAACACCTGAGAGAGCTTCTTGATTATTTGGTTCTGCATCTGCGAGTTGTCATGGCTAGTTTGTAGGAAAGCAGGTATTTGATACTGATGTCCAGAATAGTTTTGAAGAATCATACTGGGATCTTGCTCTGAATTGCTTGTTGAAATGTAATCGACCCAATTATTTCACTACTTGAGTATTTCTGCTTCCTTTTGAATTGAGATAGAAACAAACTGAAATAATCTGTTGTTTAAAATATGAATATATTCAAATCTTTAAGCTGTATATTCAATTGCTGGCAACAAAGAAAGGAACTAAAAGCAATATTTCTTTTTTTTTTTTTTTTTTTTTTTTGAGACAGAGTCTCACTTTGTTGCCCAGGCTAGAGTGAGTGCCGTGGCGTCAGCTTAGCTCACAGCAACCTCAGACTCCTGGGCTTAAGCGATCCTACTGCCTCAGCCTCCCGAGTAGCTGGGACTACAGGCATGCGCCACTATGCTCGGCTAATTTTTCTATATATATTTTTAGTTGTCCATATAATTTCTTTCTATTTTTAGTAGAGACGGGGTCTCGCTCTTGCTCAGGCTGGTCTCGAACTCCTGACCTTGAGCGATCCACCCGCTTCGGCCTCCCAGAGTGCTAGGATTACAGGCGTGAGCCACCGCGCCCGGCCTAAAAGCAATATTTCTTATATCTCTTCTTAAAATTCAGTTGTAAAATTTAATTCTAATTCACTTTATTACATTTTGAGCTTTCTCATAAAGTGATGTTGCCCTTTGTTCTCTTTGTACATTTAAAATTTCAAGCAGGATGTTCATGTATCACTCAAATGTTGCTTATTTGTAAAAAGTTTCCTTTACACTTTAAAGTATGCACATGATTTTGTTGAGCCATGTTGACTATTTTTGGTAGTACTATTTTGCAGAAAGCAATGATTATTTGGGAAACACATAAATTCAAGAGCATAGTTTTCTTAATGGCAAAAATATATATCTGCTTTTTTTCCCCCAAAGTCTTGGAGGTGATTTATCATATTAAAGATTTCCTAGCACTCTTTTTAACTGATGAGGGCCACATTTGGCAAAATTCTTGTTTTTTTGGTTAGATAAAAGTGGCCACCCAAGAAGGTCAAAGTGCTAGGAGATATCTTCTCTCCCACAATCTCACTACCAGTTTATAATGAAAGCAAGTCTAAATCCAAATTTTATCACACATTCAGATATTTATTAGATAAACATTCATTAGCAAATCAGGAACAAAATTTGTTCCATAAGCTCAATGAAAGTCTAGGTCTTTTAAATACTTTCATGACACCCTGTATGTAACATTCACTTAAGGTTGACATAGCAACATTCTAGAAGCAGGATTCTGTGCCCTTTAGTCAGCATGATTTAATCAGAAATCCTCTTAATCCAATGTCTGGAGACAGAATGATTAGGGATAAAACCGTGGGCCCTATCTCTACAAAATACAGGCCTCCATAGTATCTTATATACACTTCATTCAAGAGTAAGAAGTGTTTAATTGTTTTAGCAAAGCTATATAACTTCGAGTGCCTTTATTTTTACCAAAGGAAACACAGTATTATATCCACCATAATGATTAACCAGACACTGGTTCATCAGTAAAAACAAATATTTTATATTTAGTTTGATAATGGGTGTTGATTGTAGCTAGATACACCTAAATAAATAGGACTTGTAGTTGCCACCTCCAGAGTGTGGGCCTTCCGAATATAATGGCAGCTGACCAACCTAGTCTGTGCATTCCTGGACCCCACCTAGAATTAAAGGGTGAGCTATCTGGCACATATATAATATCATACTGAGAATTCCAAAGTATTATAAAATAAATTACAGACATCCTAGCAAGCATATAAAAGTTAATATTTTGCAAAATACTAGTCAAATGTGAGAGGACAAAATTAGATACTGGCTTTAGTCTTTAGAGACCTAGGAGTCAAGCAAAAGTCCTCACTGAGAGCTAAAAGGAAGTTTCTAAATTATTTGGGATAGATAAACATTTCCTTCTCATTATTTAAGAGGGAATTATCTCATGGTTCTTTATGTATGGAACACTGAATTACTGTGTCTTTTAATTCAGGTTTGCAAAAGATACAAAAATTCTCTGTTTTGGAACATTTTTTAAAAGTCATCTACTCTACTATTTTTTTTTCTTTTTACTTCATCTTGTGCTTTATAAAGATGTTGTTATGTTTTTGTTCTGTAGCTTTTTTTAGAGAGAATTAGTAAATATGGGCCAACCTAGAAGGCTTAGAAGGCTATAGTCATTCCAATGGACACTGTTTTTTGTTTTGTCAGAATTGTGTTTTCTTTTTTTTTTTTTTTTTGAGACAGAGTCTTGCTTTGTTGCCCAGGCTAGAGTGAGTGCCGTGGCCTCAGCCTAGCTCACAGCAACCTCAAACTCCTGGGCTCAAGCGATCCTGCTGCCTCAGCCTCCCGAGTAGCTGGGACTACAGGCATGCGCCACCATGCCCAGCTAATTTTTTCTATATATATTTTTAGTTGGCCAGATAATTTCTTTCTATTTTTAGTAGAGACGGGGGTCTTGCTCTTGCTCAGGTTAGTCTCGAACTCCTGACCTCGAGCGATCCTCCCGCCTCGGCCTCCCAGAGTGCTAGGATTACAGGCATGAGCCACCGCGCCCGGCCCAGAATTGTGTTTTCTAAAAAATAAAATCTTGAATTTGAATGTCTTAAATTGTGTCAAGCACTCTCTAATTCACCCATTTCACCAATGACTTTCTTTTGCCATAGTCTCAGCTTCTTCACATATTTACACACAGGCCTGGCCTCTAAATGCCTATGTGTTTTCAGCTTTTGAGATACGAATTGAATGTATGTTTCTACCTATCTATTGTGTCTCCCCTGATACCCGCTGAAGCAGACTGTCCCCTGCCTTTGAGGTTCAGAGCTCTACATGCTCTCCCTGGAGATATCAGTCTCTCAGATGGGGATGGTTAAGGGAAGGCATTTTAAGCCAGATAGATTTAAGCATCCTGAGTCTGCTGCTTTTCCTAGTTATATGATCTCAAGCATGATACACAACATCTCTAGACCTTAGATTCTTGTCAAGGTTACATTAGGTAGTACGTACCATGCACTTAACTCAGAGCCTAGTACATTGTAAGCACCACTTAAACATTAGCTGTGATTGTGGTAATGATAACAATGACTCCTAGGTGTACATCTGATTATGCCCTTCTCTTCTGAGCTTCAGATTTCCTCCTGTCCAATTTTCTGATCACCATTAAATTCACCATTTGTCTCTGCCCCACCTTAATACACTGAGTATAAATGGAATGCCTTTTCCATAGCCTGCAACCCAACTGCATAAGCTAGAACAGTGAATGTCACCCTTGATGTCTCCTTCTCTCTCATGTAGTAAATCTAATAAATCATCTACCTATGGCAGCTGAACCTTCAAATAGTTCTCTAACTCAGTTTCTTGCCTCTATCAAGTAGTGATCATATCTGCTGCTCCCAGCATTATCAAACCCACACTCTACTCTGTAGCCCAAGTGATGGAATGAAAATTCGAATCTGATCACTCTATTTCCCTGTATAACAATTATTGCTGTCTCATTTCTTATAGAAGTGATGTTCAAACTGTGTCCAGACACAAGCAATGAAATGTATTTTATTCATCTGTGAAGATTTCTTATTACTGCTTTTCTTGCAATAACATATTGAAACTCAAGAATAAATTTTACTTGAGAAAAAGTTTTGTAGCTTATAAAACCTGAGAAAACACTGGTCTTAAACATGACGCATGCTGTTCTATCCATCCTCATTTTACTTTGCCAACTTTTGTTTTGTTACACTAGCAATGCCAAATTGCTTATAGTTCATCACAATTAATCTATGGTTTCTTAGTCCGTGCTATACATCATCCTGGGGCACTGTTCCTCCACCCCAATCCCACCTGACTTCCTAATCATCTTCGTTTGGCTCATGCCCATTCTCTGACACTGTGCTCAGTTTTTCCCCTTCTAGAAAACCTCCTGTATCCTGCATGCTTATGTACATGTGCTCTGAGTTCCACAATTTCCAGTGCATACCAATTTTGTAAGTACCTATTTTGTATTATATTACCTGTTTCTAACCAGAGCAGGTTTAGGTTATGTTCCTTCTTAAATTCATTGCCAGCATTTGGTCTATATAAAGAAAGTATATAATAAATAATTATTAAATGAATGAGTAAATTTATCTGAATACATTATTTGGGCTTATATTTATGAATTTAATAGCTGTAGTTATTTTTACAAAGACTAGGGTCCCCCACTGTAGACAGGATCTCAGCCAGTATGGTGATAAATACTATTTTTCTGGGGCCTGTTTTGAGCTCTAAGTGACATTTTAAAGGTGATATGGTTCCTAGATTTTAGTTAAGGAAAACTTGGAAAGTAATAAATGCCAATCTTTTCACTTAAGTCATGTAAAATAATGTTCATAATCTTAAAAAGAAATGTGCTTAGTTATAATTCTTCTCCGAGAAGGCATATCTTGCTAGTGATGTCCCAAGTGTGTGTTTGTTATGTCTCAAATGTGTGTGTGATCCTAACGGCTGAAGCTAAGGGCTCCTATTTAGATTTATTAAATCTAATTTGTTGACTTGGTATGATGTTTGTAAAAGGATTTGAATGTAATAAGCTTATGTATGATTCATTTGAATCCGTTTTGAGATATCTTGCTAACTCTGCTAAGGTTCTTCTGGATTCCTGAAAACCTTCATCAAACCCAGGAGCACAATGGTTCATTAGTTTCTTGACTTCCCCAGGCTCCTGGAAATGAAGGGTTATTTTGTCCTCTTGCATGGTATTAACCAAGTGAGAGACAGTAGGAGTTCAAAGACACTTTTGTCCCACGGTAACCTCTTAGTCCCTTGTTTATGCATTTCCAGTTTTGTGTGGTAAAAGCCAGAGACCACATTATTAACGTCAGCTTTAAAACAGGGCGAAAGATCAATATGAAGGATAGGCTCAAGACAAGCAAAGAAGATGAAAGTAGAATTATTTAACAATAAAGAGTTATTGAAATGGATGAGATGTCAGGAGTCAAATAACCTTAAGGGATGAGGAAGCCAGTTTGGACATTCAGTGAGTGTTTTTAGGTCCAACTTCAAAGCTGGGCAAAACTCTCAAAGAGTGAGCACTCATTCAACAAGGGAGAAGTAGAATACAAGTCTCAGCCCAGTGTGCAGGTAATTGCTTTGAGAATGTCAGGCCTCCTCTCATTAACTTCTGTTCATTTATCGTCAGGAAGCTGTACAAAAGTGTCCTGTGGGCAATGTAAAAAGACTCCATGACATGGTCAGTCCCTCGCCATGCCTGCTTTAGGCCTTCATGATTTCTCAGTTGGACATTCTTCTAACTTTGGTCTCCTCCTTTAGCTTTTGTTTGTGTTAACACATCCTTACATTACTATAAGAACTATATTCCTTATGCATACATTTCCAAATAATAAAATTGTGGATTTTGAAAAAAAAATAAAAATAAAAAAGCAAACACATAAACACCTGATTATGTCATTCCCCTGCTTAAAACTCTAGGGCAGGTCTATAGAGCTTATGAGATTACCTCCATGTTCTGAACATCACCCGCATTCAAGGCTGCCTGGAGTACATAAGTTAATTTTTGTGGCCAATAAAAAGGTTAGATCTTCCTTTGGGTAGATCATACAAATGATTCTCTCTCTCCTGACTGATAGCCTAGCAAGGCTTCTGAGGGAGCCTGGAAACAAGAGCTAGATTTCACCTTCCCCTTTCTGCTCCCTGCTAGAGACCCTATCTCTTTGCTTTCCAAGGTGTCCTGTGTCTGCTGTAGCTACTCTTGTCTTTGTGTGTTTGCTTTTTACTTTGCCTGATAAACTCCTACCATACTCAAGAGTTGGCTTATGCAAATCATCTTAGCTCCTTCAACACTATTCTCTGCTTCCATAGTGCATGATAAATACCTCTATTTTTAGCACCAGTCACATTATTCTATAACTGTTCATTTCCTGATCAACCTTGCCCACTGTACTGTGATTCTCAAGGGCAATGTTTTTATCTTTTTTCTAGACTTTAACACCATTAATATTAGTACTTCTTCTAGATGTGGTATGAAATCAATAAATGTTGAATGAATAAATGAAGTTATGACTCTATCTGTTAAATGAGGGATACAATAACAGGAGTACAACCACATCAGCAATGGGAGCCCTATTTGGAATGTTTGCAACACAGGCCACTTTTGTTGTTGTCGTTGTTGTTGTTGTTTTATGATGGGATAAGGAAGGGGAGGAAAATGCTAAAGACTTACAGAGTGCTTTTGAGACCCTCCTTTGAGGAGAGATGGTTGAGTTAAATCAGATTTTTATCTTGATGTAGAGATACTTGAAAGAGAATTTGAGAAGTGGAATGGCTCTCCAGGAGTCTTACAGAAAGGTTGAAGACGATCTATTTTTCTCCCATAGAATCAAACCAACAGAGATGTTAAAATTTCTCCCCATATGTGATTTTTCACCTTCCCCCTTCTAAGTACATCATATGAACTGGTCAGAAGTTTTGCTAATGTCAACAAGGTTATAGTATAGCTGATGATGTTTATTAGAATTCTTAATACACTATAAAATACTGAAGTGCTAAGTAAACATCATAGAAAGTGAATTATTTTAATTCATAGATACTCTCGCAAAAAATGAAAGGCCCTTGAGGTAAGATTATAATAGAATTTTCAATGGCCCATGATACTAACTTTGAGACTGTGCCTCTCTGAGGATGAATATGAAGTGAATAGGGTAGAATTTAGGTTATCACTAAAGATCTTTTGACCAAAGCAAAATTTATCTCAGTGAGAGATTGGAATGGTGTGAAGAGTATAGTAGAGAAATCCTTTGACAAATACTCCAGAATCTAATTCAGAGATTGGCAAGCTTTGAAGCTAAATGGCCATATATTAATAGTCAATATTTTAGCCTTTATAAATCATATGGTTTCTATTGAATCTACTCAACTCTGCTTTTGTAGTTCAAAAGCAGCCATAGACATAACGAAATGGATGTAGCTGGATTTGGCCTGGGACCATCGTTTGCCAACCTTGGGCAATTTTGAGTTTTCTAGAAGTATCTAGTATACATACAAACAGAACAATTACAATGTAAGGCAAGGCCAGCCTATTTTTAGGCCGATGCTTTATATAAAAATGACCTTCAGTTCTGAAGTGTCTACCCAAGGTTTAGCCTGTGTAGCCTGCAGAACTGGAACAGAGACCTTTGACAGTTTCTGAAAAGGCTTCTGCAGAGATAAAAAGGGGTGCAAAACACTTTGAATTTCTTCTTTGGAGCGAGAACTAAACACAGAGTTTCTTCACTTACAGTGACTATTTTGGTTACCAGTATATACAATAATGAAATAAAAAATGAATCAAATCACTCACAAACAAGCAAGGCATTTTATAAACTGAGAATGTTAAAAGTAGCTAACACAAATGCCCAATGCGTGAGATAACAATGTTGGCTCTCTTTGTAGAACTTCTTAATGTACAGCAGTAAATGTTAAAGCCCTTATTGGAGAAAGTCTTTCATCTGACAGCCTTGGGCAGAGAAGTAACATTTGAAGCAGAAAATAGGGATGACAGAGTCCAGCTAATTCCCCACTAACTTCACCCATAGACAGAGTCCTCTTTTTACCTCTCCATCTCTATTTTAGCTCACTTTATCCTCAAAGTTGGATTATTTTTATGTATATTAGGTACATAAAACCTTGGAACTAAAGACCAAACACTAATCCCTATAATCAGAAAAAAACAAGCACATTTGGAGATTAAAGTTCATTTTTCACTTCTTTTGTGATGGCTAGTCAGTGCATTTTAAATCTTAAGCCTCAAAGAAAGTAGGCGTATGATTGAGTTCAGTTTAGGTCTTAACTATGAAATTTAAGATGTATGAAATTCAGAGTAAATTAAAATATTTATAGTTATGCTAGGCTGCGAGTGGATTGAACCAGAGATTAAGATTTCAATTGTAATGTAAAGAAGAAATGATTAGTGTTAACAGTAGAACTACAAACAGAATTTTAATTCATTTATATTTATGATGAGGGCCTGTGTAAGTGTTCTATGTTAACCTATAATACACATAGTTTTATGTATCTCTATAGATGTGTCTTTGGTAGATGATACATCAGTATATACAAATAATTAGGACTAGAGGGTTTTAAATGATTCTTATTTGTATCTATTTTACATTCCCATTGCCAATTAAATTCTATTTGTATTTTAAAGTGATTTTTCCTAATGGATAGAAATGTTATATATTGCTTTTACAAAATACAAAGTAGTTCTGGTTTTCTTTTTCATATAGATACTTGTTTTCATTTGTTTTCTTTCTATTATAAATAAAAGCATCTATTTCCCTGTTTAGAAACTTGTTATATATTTTCCTAATCTCCAAAATAAGACAAAAAGTGAATTATGTATACCTATGGAAGACCATCCTTTATTGTATAGAAAAAGATAACTGTACTAGATATCTATGCTATCTAACAAATTACCTCAAAGCCTAGTAGCTTATATACATAAATATTTATAATCCTGTCTGTTTCTATGAGTCAGGAATTTAGAAGCAATCTAACTGGACAATACTAGCTCAGGCTTTCTCATGAGGCTGCAATGATGATGTGTCAGAGCCACGGTAATCTGTAGGTTTGTAGTTCAAAATGAGTTTTGAACTACAAAACTGTAGTTCTGTAGGCTTGTTTGGAACTGGAAGATCTACTGTAAAATGACTCACTCATCTAGATCACCCAGGTGTAATGGAAACTTCACTTATTCTAACTTATTCTAGCATTTTTAACTCCACCACTTACTGGGCATGTGACACTGGTCAAATTATTTAACCATTCTTCACACACCAGCCTATTGATCTTTTAAAATTATAAATCAGGCCATAATACTTGTCTGCTGAAGCTTCTATTACATTCCAACTGGAATCCAAACTCCATAACATGGCACACAAGCTCCAACATGACCTGGCCTCTAAGTACTACTTTTCCTACCTCACTGCCTTGTATTCATTACTTTTTTTTTTCTTTTGCTGTATTTTTGTCACACTGGCCATCCACTAGAAATATTATAAGGGTAGCCTGTAAGCCATCAGTCAGGTGACCATATTCCTGGTTTGTTCCTGTTGTCCAGGTGCTGTTATTAGCAAGGCTGCTGTCAATAGTGTCCCATCACTTATATACTTTGCCTCACATGCAGCTCTTTCCTCAGCTTCCTGGCTTTTTCACATACTCCTCTCTCTGCTGTAACTAGTCTTCTTCCATTCTTAGGCTAGCCTAGTTAACTTATACATGTCCTGCAGATAAAATGTAATTTTCTTAGAATACCCTTCCCTAAAATCTCACTCCTTCAAAACCAAAACACTATTATGGTTTTCCCATTTACTCTTCCTAGGAATCCAGTTTCTTTTTTCCTTCTTCCCATTACTTTAATTTGTAATCTTAATTTAAGTTTAGAAGGGAAAGGACATTATCTGTTTGATTTCTATTATATACCCAGTGCCTGACACGTAGCAGACACACATTAAATATTTTTAAATGAGTGAAGGGAATGCCTAAGCTTCATTTGTTGTTGTTGTTTAATCTAGAAGTAAGGAGGAGATGTTATGAGAATCAAGTAAGATTGCACCTAGGACAGTATCTGGCACACAATAAGCTTTTATTTGTGGAGGCATAATTGACAAAAACTTGCATATATTGTTTTGATGATTCCCATAATCAAACTACTTAACATATCATACATCACCTAAAATAGTTGCCATTTTTTTGTAAGAACACTTAGATTTACTCCCTTAGCAATTTCAAGTATGCAATGCATTGTTATTAACTATTATTATAGTTACCATACTGTACATTAGATCTCTAGAAATTATCCATCTTATAACTGGAAGTTTTTACCCTTTTTAATTAAGATAAAATTTATATACACCAAAATGTACAATAAATAGTGTGATGAGTTTGGACCAACATATACTTGTATAACCAACACCTGATCAAGATATAGAGGAGTATCATCACCCTAGAAAGTTCTCTCTTGTCTCCTTCCAATCAATCGCCAACTCTCATAGGCAACCACTGTTCTAATCTCTCTCACCATGAATTCGTTTTGTGTATTTCAGGATTTCATATAAATGGAATCATACAAGGAGTACCTTTTTTACTGACCATTTTTACTCAACTTTTTTTTTTTGAGATGTAACTATATTGTTGTGTGTTTTAGTACATCAATTTTTTGTATTGCTGAGTATTACTCCATTATATGAATAATATCACAATTTGTTTATTCATTCTCCAATTGATAAATATTTGGATTGTTTTCAGGTTTTGTGGTGGTAGTTGTTGCCATGAATAAAGTTGTTTTAAAGTTCTTGTAAAAGTCTGTATGGACATGGATTTTCATTTCTCTTAGGTAAATACCTACGAGTAGAACTGCTGGGTTTGAAGACAGGTTAGAGTTTTTTTTAACTTAAACAAACTACTGAACAGTTTCAGAAATGGTCATACCATTTTGTACTCTTACCAGCAGTCTACAATAGTTACAGCAGTGTTCCATATCCTTGCCAAGAGTTTTTAAATTTACATTTCTCAAATAACTAAAGTTTAGCACATTTTCATGTGCTTATGGGGTATTTTACATTCTGTGTCTGTTCAAGTCATTCTTTCCTTTTTAACTTGGATTGTTTGGATATGAGTCCTTTGTAATGTACACATACAAATATTTTCTCTGTGGTTTTTCTTTAGATTTTATTAATGGCATCTTTTGCTGAATAGATTTTAATTTTATGAATTACAGTTTATCTTTTTTTATAGTCTGTGTTTTGTGACTCTTCTACAAGAGATCTTTGCTACTCTTCCAGGTTTTGAAAATATTATCTCCTATATTATCGTCTATAAGCCTTCCCTTAATTTCAGCTTTTAAAGCAAATATAGGATTCATATAAAATTAATTATTATGTATTATATGAAGTAGCAGTGGAGCTCATTTTACCCTGTATGGATATCCAATTGTTCTGGTACCATTTGTTGAAAAGATATTCCTTTCCCATTGAATTGCTTTGATATCTTCGTAAAATCAGATGGCTGTATGTGTGGGTCTATTTCTGGAGTTTTTAATTTTGTTGTTGGTCTCTATGTTGATTTTTATGCCTATACCATAGTCTTTATTATAATAGCATTATAGTCAGTCTGGAAATTTAGAGTTTGATTCCTCTAACTTCATTCTTCTTTTTCAAGGTTATTTTGTTTAATCTAAGCCTTCTGTCTAGATTTGTTTAATCTAGGTCCTTTGAGTATACAAATAGATTTTTGGAATCAAGTTGTCAATTTCTACAAAAAAAAACAAACCCTGTTGCAATTTTATTTGTATTGCATTGAATCTTCAGGTTAATTTAGGTAAGAACTGGTATCTTCTTTCAATAAATACTATTATTTAAATCTAGTGGTAGTAGGTATGGATTGGATTCATGAAATAAAATCATTAAGATGTGACCAATTACATGAGGGTGCTGAGAAGGAAGGAACATCACAAATTGCAGGGTTTTGGAACTCTGACATAATGCTCATTATTAAACAGAAGAATAGTTGGAGAGAAATTAGGTGTCTGTGGGAGGAACTATGTCCTGCTTTAGGAAAAATATTCTGCTCCAAGCAGTTGTTTCCTTGGTCTTGTTGTCCTTCAAGCCTTTGTCTTTTTGGGCTTTTCACATGATTATTATTTCCTAATTATATTTTCTTTTTAAATTAGAGCATTTTCATCCCAAAATACTATATATTTAAGATATATCAAAACATGATGCAATTACAGACTGATTTTATTTCTTTAAATTTCTTGAGCTTATTCATTATCAGCCGAGGGCAAAAATTATTTCTAAGATCAAAAAAACTCCTGAGCCACTTTTTTCTTTGGACTTATTGGAGGGCATAAGCCTTTGTGACCAGGCACAAAAAGAATATTTGTGGAGAGTTAAGAAATGAGCAGCTAGATTTCCCTCCAGGCAGTCAGAGGCTGGTGGCATACTTCTTGCATGGGAGCAAAATATCTTTCAAATTAAAAAAAATATATATTAAAAAGAGCACGAAGACTAGAATTTAGGCCAAGCAAGTACTCTTTGACTTCCTTTCCAGTGAAAGAGAGCATGTTTTAAAACCCATTAGTGAATATTCTATTTAGAAAACATTTATGTTTAAATTTCACTGACTGGGTTAAAAAAATGTGCAGGCAGTGTTTTGTGTCTGGCCTCTTTTAAACTGCTCAGCATCTAAATATCTGAAAACAGCTGCTTTTTGGCCTATTAATTCAAACATAATAAATGTTGTTATTCAAAAGGTAAAATAAGACATTTATCCATGTGTCATTAATAGAGCCTGGTCCTTTTTACAAACACAGTAATAACACAAGTGTGCGTATTTTGTTTAATACTAGAAAAGATCCTGTTGTGTATAAATCATGTTTTACTCTTAGAGAGCTTTTCAATTTTTCCCTATGAGGCTGTCTAACTGATATGGAAACATTAGTATGTAGCATAAATATTTTTATATCATCTTTTTTCTTTTACTTTCTATACTGTCAAGAAAAAAATGATGTATTTTCTTTGCGCATTAAATTCTGAAGCTATAAATCTTATCATTATGTGTCAGATTTACCTGATTGAATGTTTTTTCTTACTCAATTGGAACTGATATATATATTTTTTTTTTTCTGAAATGTCTTTTCATTTTGTCCTGTACCCATTGTAGCTCTCTCATTTGGCTTCATTAGCTAATAGGGGTAAATAAAAAAGAAATGCCATCTGAGATAAACAAAATTCTGTTTACCTATTTCCACTTCTAGAAGGTGATTATAAACCCAATTAAAAACAAGTGGCAAAAATGCATTACACAGATGGGGGAAAAGTTTAATTATTTTCCATTTTGTCCGCTGATCATGTTGAAGATTTAGTTGACTGGTCTGCCTTAGTGAGGGAGACAGCATGAATTTTGTGAGAGAAGCGTGTTTTCAGTGTAGATTCTCCCCTGGATACCCACTTGTAATTTCTTTTGGTGATAATGGAGCTTAGCTATGCACATCAAGGGAAAACTAGATTCTTCAGGGTATCATGCAGGGTAGCTCATCACAGTGTCCTTAATGCTTGTTGGCAGACCTGTCTATTTGTAGGAACGTGGTTGTTATTTGGTAGTGGAGACTGCTGGAGTGTATTTATGCAGTTTCCCCAGTCTCATGTCCAGCTATGAAGAGGATCCTTGTTAAGCTTCCAGAGCTCATTTGTCAGGAAAGAGGGGAATTTGAATGAAATCTCTGCAGCTAGCAATATAAAGACGAAAATGCTTAAGCTCCATTTTTCAGAAATGGAATTGTATTCACAGAGAAGGATTTTAAAAAAGACAACTATTTCTGCTAGTAGGGAGAATGATAAGAAAAGCAAAGACATTCCTGGAGATTAGAGGAAGACTAGCAAGGTGCAGAATTGAAACTATTGGAGAGGAGCTGATTTTTGTACTTGTAAAATCTCATCCTGCCATGATTATTTCTTTTTCTTGGAACTTGGAGGGGACATGAATAATGTGTAATGTTGGCATCCTTTTCATAGAATACCGGCAAAGGCTTGTCAATATAAGAAATATCTGCATATTGAATTCACATGTGTAGAGAAGTGAAGAACAGTTAGGAATTTTGCTAATTTTAAAAACATTAAAGTTAATGCATTCAGCAAAGTGAAAAACTGCAAAGTCATTAAAGAAAGGAATTACCTTTATGTATCAGAAATATTAGGGTTCACAACCATTTTTCTAAAGACTAATTGGGTGGTTCAGGGTTCCAAACAGGAATTATTCAATTGTTATAATGGGACAAATACTTTAAAAAGGGTTACCTATAAAGGGAAATAAACTGAAGAACTAAAGTGCATAGACTGGGATACTATACTAGGGCAATAGCGGTTCTCAACTAGGGTAAAGGTGATAGGACATTTAGAACCATCTGGAGAGTTTTCAATTCGCCTGCCGCACACTGTCTCCAAGTTCTGCTATGTCTTTAGAAATTGTATGGATAGTTTCAAAATGCTCCATGGGTGATTCTGACAGGCATGCCAGTTAGTTAAGAACCACTGCTACTGGAGCTTGCAACAGAAAATGGAAAGCTTGATAAGAAATAGAAGGCAGTTTGCCTGTCAGTACTTCTGTGTTGATCTATTCTATGTAATCTTCTACTTACCTCAGCTTTCCTGTATGTCAAATAAGGATAAGAATATACCACAGCAATGTTATGAAGATTAACATTAAACTCTTTGACCTTCCTGGAGAAAAGCGCAAGATATTAAGAGAAAAGAATCCGACAAAGCCAAAAATATCATATCATTTCAAATTTGCTTAATAAGAAAATGAGTCAGTACAGTGTAAATTAATGCAAGTTCTTGGCTCCAAGCAGATGAGATTCAACAAAAGCTGAGCTTACAAGGGGAATAATTTTAAGTAACATGTAGCTTATAAGTCTTCAATTATTAACTTTATTGCAGCCAATTTTGTCAGCCCTCCAACTACAGCTCTTTAATAGTTTCCTGTGTGCCTGTGTTCAAGAACATATAGTTAGTTTTAACCTTAAAATTTTAAACAAGAACATGTTTATAGTTTCTCTCTTCTCTATTTGCAATAACATCTTAGAGAATAATCCAGTGAATGTGTGTGTAATACTAATGAACTCAGATATAAAACCACTGGCTATATCAAAAAATAAAAATAATGAAATAATAATAATGGAATTCTTTAAGCTGGGTAAATTTTCCATGTAGGTTATAACAAGCCTGACTACAAAATCACAATTATCAACAGGAGAAAAGTTAGCAAAAAGTTGCAAAAATAATCTTATTTAACTCAAATACACATAATCAAAACTTTTTTCATAGGGATGCCTTATATAAAGTCTGTTTTTATTACAAAAAATCATGTGTGTGCATGCAATGTGATTTGTGCTCAGTTATAGATTTATAGTTTTAGTAATTCTTCATTTTATGGTGGGAAAGAAGATATAAGGGAGGGATAAAGTCACAGTTTAAAAAAAAATTTAATGTATTATGTCCTTTTAATGCATAGTAGACCAGACTGGATAAGAACAACTTCAGGGTAAAATATTTTGTATCTATGATTTTATATGGTGAAGCTATATACTTTCATGTATTTTACCAGGCTTTAGGTTCCTACCTTCCAGAAGTCAATAATTCAGACACATGTAAGTTATAGGCCTTCTGCTGTAAGTGCATTTACCATTCTTTGAGCAGTGCAAGGGAAGTAGAGTGGCATTCCTCAATGGGAACAGAAATAAATCTATTTATTTTGTCTTAATATTAGAATTTCCTTCTAGACACTATTTCAGAGTCAACTTGACATATAAAAAAGCGTTCCTGTCTCAAAGCCTAACTCTGTCAGTAATCAAAAGATGACTTGGGCAAGTCTTCTAGCCTGTCCACACATCAGTTTTCTTTACAGTAAAATGCAAATATGTGCATATATATTCGGTGGCTGAGGTGGAATATGAGAAGGGTTGGACTCTGCTAGAAGACATTAAATAGAAACCATCTGTAATTTCCTTACTGCTCTGAGATTCTAAGATTCTTACCTAATTTGTGTTTTTATTAATAGATTCTAATTTCCCCATGTCCTGATATTAAAATGTAGACATTAGCAATTGCTATTGTGTTTTTACACAACAATGTAGTGATGATACATTAATGTACTAGAGGTGAGAATTATTTTGTTTATTATACATCTGAACCAGTCTAAACTGCATTTAGGAACATTATCTCCTTGCAAATGGACCAAATCTACCCTCAGTCTCTTACACAAAGATCTTTCCTGATGGTAATTGTCAGTAAATACAGTGAATAACGAAATTGTATCTAAAGCCAAAGCAGTTCATTTGCTTTGGGGTGTGTTTGTCATATTTCCACATTTTTTTACAACAGGCTTTTGTATTCGAATAATTATATGCAGTTGCACTACTGAATAGAAAATTGTCACCAAAAAAAAAAAAAAAATACTTTACAAGGAAAATAGTAGCAGCAAGGCTAATCTACAGCTGTGGCCTTTCTTAATGAGTGTTGCTGGGAAACTTTTCAGAATCCTGCAGACAAAAGCATGTTTTTGTAAGAAAAAGGTCTCAAGGTGTTAGAACTGACAGAATTTCAGAAATGCCATAAGTTCAGCTTGCAGTAGATTTGTAGGTTCCATAAGCAGAATGAAAAAATTTACTTAAGACATTCCTTTGGAATCAACGTTCATGTAGAATGAAGAACTATCAGATGTGGGGAACTGAAAATAGGTTTGACCCTCCACATGAGGATGGAGGAGCTTCTGAATGTAATAGGAATTGTTATATAAATATGCTAATTTCTATATGTTTAATTTCATCTATTTGAAAATTGTAGAGGCTCAATAAAATTATTCAAGTATTTTATTCAAGAAGCTCCTTTTTATACTTTTTTAAGAGCTGTGTAAAATGAAAAAGTCTTAAATGAATAAACATATGCATATATATGAATCTGCTTCTCTTGGGATAGAATTATCTTCTAAGCCATTTTGTACAATAATATCGAACATCTGAGTGTTCATGGTAAATCTTTGGTTTATGTTATATAGCATTTATTTCAACAATCCAAATTGAAAATGAAGGCCAAAGTATTTTTACACTTGAGAAATGGAAAATTTCATGGTCTATACCAAATGTGACCAGAATTAAAAGAGCTAACTGTTAACAGTTGAGTATTCCATCTGGACATTGGTATTTATTTGTTAATACTAAAACAAATATAGGACTATAGAAAGTTTTGTGAGATTATTTAAGCTTAATTTATGATTAGAGGGTTTGTCTTTATCAACAGGTTATAAGCATTTAAAATCAGCACTAGCATGCCTTGCCTTTAATGCATTCTGTATCTCCTGTGAATATATAAATATGTTTTGGGGGAAAAGTAACTTAATGTGTCATAAAGGACCAAAAATAACCATCCTTCTCTTGTCTTTAAGTCAGCATACCTTGGATGGGGTCCAAGATACACTGGCCTTATATCAAATTCTGGTTTGTGCTACAGGAAACTGCACTTAGAGTATCACTGTGGTTCATAGTGATTCTATCTTTAAAAAAAACATAATTTTATTTGTTTGCATATTTCTAACTATTCATTTTATTTCATATTTTCTAGACATGTTTAAATTTTTGGCACCTTGGACTGGAAGTCCTTCCGTAAAAAGATAAGCAGACTTGAAAGCATGTGAAAGGCAAATACTTTTGAGGAGAAGATTTTGTTTTTGTCTTCATTTTTGTTCCCTTTGGTCTTATTAATAGTAGTTCTTTACTTACACAAATGTTTTTTTCTCAGTGAATGGTTAGGACCATAGACATGATATGCTATTTTCAATTGTTTGTGTGTTTCAAAAAACTTTGTCATTTACTAGCAATTTCTCAATTTTTCTCACCAACATTATTTGAAAATTCCAACAATTGATTTTTTAAATATAATACAGTAGTCCCCGTTACCCATGGTTTCACTTTCCACAGTTTCAGTTACCTGCAGTACAATAAGTTATTTTGAGAGACAGAGAGAGAGAGACAGAGAGAGGCCACATTCACACAACTTTTATTACAGTATATTGTTATAATAGTTCTATTTCATTATTAGTTATTGTTAATCTCCTTACTGTGCTAATTTATAAATTGAACTTTTTCATATGTATGTACATGTAGAAAAAAACATAGTATGCATACGGTTTGGTACTTTCCAAGGTTTCAGGCATCATCTTGGAACATCTGCCTGACGGATTTGGGGGCACTAAGGTAGCGTGTTTGAGACTTTACTCACAGCATTTTTTGAATATATAAATTTTCCCAACAGGGATCCATCTTACATTTCATTAACTCAAAAAGTTTCAGGAAATACTAGTCTGACTCTTTACTGAAACATAAACATTAAAATTGAGGTTACTTTTAGGTATAATTTATCTTTATCAAAAAGTAGCTCTCAGGAGATATTAAAGGAAGCTACAAACCACTTTGCTGTGACCTTCTTCAGTTGATGTCTATAAGGCAAGGGAATGAAGCAACTCTGTCTTTACACACTAACTGGTGCAGAACCGTCGCTGACATCCGTGAATGTTTTTTATGCTAGCATTGACGTCCATAGGGAATACAAATCCTCATTCTCATTCATCTGCTATATTTCAGATATATAATTGGTTATGATACAGAAAAATTTTCTCTCGTTTTTCTTCCCAAAATCATGATGGTGAGAAGAGATATTTTTGCATGATGGCACCTAAATGACTTTTGCATTTTGACACAAGAAAGTTGACTCATGAGTGGAATCACTGTTTCTCTTAGGCAGCATTCACATCTCCTAACAGCACAGTGTTGGGCAGTACCCTCTGGAAGCCACAACAATGTAGCAGAAACATATGTCATATTTGCTTCATGTGCAAATCTTGCATATGTTAACTTTGTGCTCAGAAATTGAGGCTAAATTTAAAAACTAAAACCCTTGAATTTCCAAGTCTATCTTAAATATGGGAGTCAGTACCTGCTTTTTGATCAATATGGGGAGGCTTCACGGAGAAGTGAAATTTCAGGCAGATTAAATGCTACAGGAGATTGGTGTCATGTCTCATAGGAATTCGTATAACGTGGTGTTGGAAGGAGTCTTAATGATTAACTTCCTTCAAACTCCTCACTTTACAAATGAGGAAACTGAGACATAGATGGTTGATTAAAGCAGATACAGTGATTAGCAACAGATCCAAGCAAAAACTCAGCTTCTTCCAGTTATTTGATGCTCAGGTGAACCTCGTTTAGATATCCTCTAGTATATTTAAAATATTTATTCTACTCCATATATATTCTTACATCTTGAAGAAGGCAGTTGCATTCCAGGGTCAAGATTGTAAAAGTGTGTTTGCTTCGGGAGCACATATACTAAAATTGAAATGATACAGAGAAGATTAGCATGCCCCCCCAAAAAATAAAAAGATTGTGAAACTATTCAAGGACAGAAATGCGCTCATCCATAGATGGGTATGTGTATTGCTATCCTTATTCATTGCTTATCTCTATTTTTTTTTTTACCAGATCAAAGATAGACACTAAGAGAAAAGTATCTCCAATTAAAATTCCTTGAAAAGGGCAATTTACAAAGTGAGGAGGAATCGCTCTAGGGAAATTCATTTCACCTGAAGCACAAAAGTTACATACAACTAGGGTATCTATGATCCATAAACTAAGGAGAGTTAGACCTATGAACTGCCAGGGCTGTTTCAAGCCCAGCAGGGCTTTGCTTTCATGTGCTAAAAACAATCAGTGTCATCATCAGTCTTAACCTGAACTGTCAGTCTTAAAAATCTATTCTTTCTCACCCCTCTTCTGGTTTTATTACTGTATCTTCTTAACTGAACATTTCATCCTTTTCTTTTTTTTTTTTTTTTTTTTTTTTTACCTATTCCTTTTTGTACTAAGACAATCTTTCTCACTAAACGGGTATGTCTTTCCCTTCTTCTTTTCTTTTGGATTTGAGCAATACCTTGAGTATTTGACTACCAAAGCCATTTTAGTAGTACATATATTATCTTATTATTCTGCTTGATCTCATACGTGCATTCTCACTCTAGATCTTCTCACAAACGCACCTGTGAATAATGACCCTCATCCAAACTTACTCCACATACCTACCAAATCAAACTATAGGATATAGGATACAGAACAACAGCAATGAATTTTAATGAGAGTTATTTTCAACATTAAAAAGAAATATCTTTACGTAGTTACCAGAAAGAAAATTATTTGTTTTTAAACTAGCTGTTCTATCATATTCTCAGGGTCTTGTTCATTTCTAAATTTTACTGATGCATTAAATTTCTGGAAAGTCTGAATCATTGTTCAAGAAAAGTGGTCCCACTGGTTTCTCTCCAAGTAAGATCATTATCCAAAATATTATTAGTCTTCTGTCTGTCTGTCTGTCTCTCTCTCCATTGCAACCCCCACCCCCAACTCTTTATATCTCTTACTGAAGTGCAGATAATAGGCTTTCACTGGGAACAAATAAACTGGAACATTGCCTTATACAGTGGTCCTCAGCGGGGCTGGTCAGCAGAATCGCCCATAGAGCTTTGTAAAGCCGGGAGTCCTGGGGCTCAACCCTGAAATCTACCGAGTTAGAGCCTCTGAGGGTGAGTGAGTTCAGGGAACTAGAGTGGTGAAAATTGTCACAAATGATGCTGATATTCAACCAGTATTGAATCATAGACCTTAGAAGGTGACATGGGTGATTCCACTCAGGGAAAATAACTATCCATACACAGCACACACCATCCTACCTTTGCCCCTGTCCACAAGAAAACTCTTCTTCATTAGCCTGACTTAACTTAATCTCACATTTAATTCGTACAAACTTGTCAGTCCTGTTCTCATCCCCCATGTTCCAGATGGAGAAATTGCTCAACTTTTAAATACTTTTCTTAAAATATCTAATTTAACCTCTAACTTTGATTAAAAAATTTAACTTAATTATGAAAGCATCTCTAAATGTAATCTGATTTAGATGAAAGTTACCAAATCACATGTTCCAAAAATAAAGAAATCATTTGGTCCAACTTTAAAAGAAAAAATCTAGGATACTACATCTCTAATACCTTATAATCCTGAGATCATTCGTTAATTTTAAAAATAGAATTACTACTAGACACTTTGTTTTTATCTTTTCATTTTCCCCAAATGCTGTCTCCACGTGTGTCCTGAAGCACATTTTCAATTCACTTAACCCAAATCTGTGATAGACTGAGGTAAACAAAATACCCTCTCTCCTGGTAATAGCCTATTTTTTTTCATCTGTAGAAGACAAACGACTCTTTCAAGACAAATGTAGTTCATTTACCTCAGTCCCTGCTTCATTGCATGCTCATTATTTGCATACTTAATAACTAAAAAAATTACAGAAATAGTTCAAATTACTTGAATGCTTTCAGAAAGTATATTAAGATAAAGGAGAACGTACAAGAGCTTTCTTACAGTTTTGTGGGATTCTGTTTGTTTGAAAATGCAATGTTATATGTCAACAAGTTTTATTATTTTGGATTTGTCTCTGCTTAAAAATTTCAAAAAAGGAGGAAAAAAGAAAATATGGATCACAGCTACTGACATGAAGTTTTTATTGAATAATTAAAGGTATAGATGTGTGTGTGTATCTTCAAATAACTGTGGAGGGTGTTAATTATCTTTTATTGACAGTAATGGATGAAAAACAAAATCTGAATGTGTTTGTATGTTTTTTTCAATTTAATTCAAAGGAACCTATGTTAGTATGTCAGTATTTATGTGCACTTTGCTACAGTGAGGGAGAACAACCCAAATTCTCTTGAAGCTTTAGTTAGATATAGATAGAAATTTCCCCTTGAAACCCAATACAAATTACTGTCTCTTGAGATCTTGACACAAAAGGTTAATCTCAGCCTACAAAAGATTTACTATGACAGACAGAACATAAGAGTCATTTGTATTAGTTAGAGTATTAATCTGTTCACCAATTCCAATGCTGTGCTTTAGTAATATACCCAATAATCTTTCCCTTTTAAACCATTTTTAAAATCCACAATAAATATATGTGTGTATGCACACACATACACACATATGTATATAAATATATTAATTATATATAAATTGTCAACCTAAATAGCAAAGAGAGACTATCTAAAATAAAATGATGTTTATTTTATAGAGCATTGCAATGGGAATACGTTCACCATAGTAACCTATGTGCATATTCAGGAAGATAAAGGAAGACAAAGATTTTTAAAGGAAAAATGAGGATTATACAATTGTTTTGAAATGATTATGTTTGGCTACAAAGATCAATAAGAAGGATGACACCAGTCAGAGGTTGGATAGGCAATTGCTGGGCAGCTGTCCTTGCAGAGGTATTTTTTTTGTGTGTAAAGTTGCAATGGCCTCTGTGCAAGAGTATGGTGTTTGCAGCGTCTTTCTTATACTTTTTATTATTAGGCATACAAGCATGATAGTACTTTCTTCATAGCCTTCCCTGGCTCTACTTATCAGATTTTGTTTGTTTGTTTGTTTGTTTTTTAACATTATTGATTCAATTTTGACTTTGACAGTCTTCACATTTTCATCTTAGATCAAGATTTTTCTCTGGAAGTATCACTAATGAATCATCCTGTACTTAGGTTTTGATGTCCCCTGGTGCTGGGATAGGCCTGTCCTAGTTGCTGGTCCCATGTTGGGGGAAGTGAATGACATCAGGGTCAAGACCCTTTTATCCACATTTGAGCAACAGGGGAGGTTTGAAGGGAGTGGTTCTCAGGCTAAGTCTACCTGGAGTCCATTATTAAGTTCAATTTTGTCTGTTTCACAATCTTCTGCCATCATCTCAAAGTGCTGGGCCAGCATTATTCTGTTAGAAGTTGTACTTCGGCAAAAATTTAACAAGTAACAGATACTAAGTTTAAGAGAGGAAAATACAAAGTAAAATTAATAATAATATTACAATCCCAGTTTGTATAATAGTTTTGAGCCATAAACCTAGGCTTAAAGGCAACCAATTGAGCAAATCAAGTGAGCATTGAGAATTAGGTAAGACTTGTAACCATGTGCCCTGTTTTCTTACTTAATCAATGGATGTTAAAGGATCTCTTAGGCCAGGTGCCATCAATTCTGATTGTGAAATTCTGAATACACCGTTATCCTGCCAATTGAAAAAGGTAAGTATTAAGAGGGGTAAGAGTCTCGTTACGATGTGGAGTTCTGTTCTGATGTCTTGAGAAAGGCTGTCTATAGAGTGAAAACATCAACTTCTCCTGGTTTGCAGTTTCAATGTCTCTCTGATCATGACATCTTGCATTTTAGAACTTGGTGTGTGGCCCACACATCAGACATAAGATTTGTTCCTTAAACTTCACCTAGTTTCAGTTTATAGGACTTTAGGAACAGAGGAGTTTCTGTTTTTAATAATTTCATGGAAGAAATTCTGGATTATAGAAATCTAGAAGAATTCTGGATTTAAAAAATCTAGAAGAATTCATGATCTACTGTAGTCTATCTATCTATCTATCTATCTAAAGGTAGATAATAAAACTTGAAAACGATGCACAGGGATTTGAACAGTACCATGATAGTATTTGGATAAGTAACTACGGAGATTTTGTCATGTTTTTTTCCAACTTTTTTTTATAATGTGCAATTATAATTTTTATGTTTCTATAATGCACAATTATAATTTTTAAGTTAGTAATGGAATCATTTAAAAGCTAAGAAATGACTATGTCTTATCTTCTTGATCATTATCCTTGAACTAAGCCCTCTCAAAGAATTTGCTTCTTTTTGGATGAGTAGGAAGTCAGGTCCACTGTATTACATTAAACAGTTTTGACTTTATATCTAGTTGAATTTATTGCTGTTCCTATTAGACTTCTCTCTAAGCAATCACTGCTTTGACAAGATGACCTCGCTAACATTTTAAAGCAGCCAGAGGGATGGTTTGCTTTCAGGCTTCTAGGGCATTTCAGGCATCTACACACAAGTATTGACATATCCTGGCCTGGGGGCCTGGGCCCTTTATTCCTCAGGCTTTAGGACTCCTGGATCTCAGCATGGAAGCAGTTCTTTGGATAGAAACTTCACATTGATTTTCTGAAAAATCAATAAAGTCATTTAACTTTGCTCTTCTGTCATTCATGATTACTCTCTGTTCATTAGAGAAGAGCTTCTTTTCACCTTGACTTTAGCACTACTTCCCCACTCCTAAAATGGGCTAGCAGGGACTAGGGAGGACTGGCTAACAGCCAGAGCACTTTATAGAGATTTAAAAAGCTGACATCCTCGGGATATTATTGAAGCTCTCTGGGCCTTGATGTTTTCCTCCATAAAGTGAGATGAGCGAATGATCATAGGGGTTCTTTTTGGTTCAGATATTTCACATCTGCAGTTTGGACTATGACTCCTGCTACTTCTATTTATAATCATCATTACCATAAGTATTATTCTTATAACTATCATTTATTGAGCATTTACTTTCTGCAAGATATTATACTAAGCACTTTATGTAAATCATCACATTTATTCCTTAAAAAAAAACCATTAAAATAGGTTACTTTATTTCTCCCCACTTTAGACATGAGGAAGCTGAAACCTACAGATGTTAAATATCTTGCTCAAGGTCATACAGCTAGTACAAGTCAGAATCAAGTATTGGACTTAAGTTTGTCTAATTCCAGAAATAATATTCTTAACCACAACACAATATAGAGGTGTTTATTCAGAATGAAATATGAACAGAGAGTTCATTGAATACAGGTGTTCCTTGAGGTTTCAGTTTCACAGAACAAAAATGTTAAAAATCTTGGCCATTTTAAATGCTTTCGATGTAAAAAATGCATCTTGGAAGATTATTTCTCCCGTAGTTTGAACTAAGCTCTTAATGTGCATTTTGATCAAGCAGTTTGCTACTTATAGTTGCACATTCAAAATTCGCTCTATTTCAAGTGGTTCTCTTTAATCAGAATTTGAATTGCATCAATGCGTATCTATCAAATAGTTTTTGTATTTCTTTTGTTACCATCAAGCCTTGATTTTTCAAAAAGAGTTAATACTAGCACTAAATAATTTACATTTCAAATCAAGGAGTATCGTGCCTGATGTGCCCACAGAAATAATTAGTTTATAGTAACATGATTTTACAAGCAAGCACTAAGGAGTGGGCCAAGATGTCAAATTCATATTACTATATGGTTTCATTTAGTTCACACATCCTATCCTTGGTACTTTGGGTTTTTCAAATAGAATTTCCTGTATCTTAATTTTCTTTTGAAATTTAAAAACAAATTTAATGTTGTAGAAGATACATTACACTTCACTGTCATACAAAATCCTCTTTCACCAAATATTAGAAGCATTTGTATTATTAACACACCAGTAAAATTAAATATTTGAGAGCAATGTTGTTAATTAAGGGAGAGTTTCTATAACACAAACATATAAAGTGCAATGTTTCTTATCTTTCTACCTTGGCTCATCAGAGTTGCATGGATGGTCGTGGCAGTTCTTGGAGCCTGTGATGGGTTTATTCCACCTAATGAGCATGGTTGCTCCACTATGGCTGACATTTTAATATTAGACTTCCAGCAGTGAATTCTTGTCAAAGATGTGTTTGAGATCACTAGGCTTTCCATGATTAGAGCTTTTGGTACATAATATCAAGTACATTCATCAGTTAAATGAATTAATGGTAAATGAGCATCCTAACAGTAGCACTGGCACAAGAAGAAAGGCTGTCACAGAAAAAAAAAACCTTGGGGTTTGGAATACTTTTTCAGCTCTTTTAATCATTAGCTCTTATTTGACCAGTGTCTCCCACATGAACTTTAGAAAGCTTAGATTCAAGAGGAGATTTGTGGGCATGATTAAAATAAAATTATAAATATTTTAATAATAAGATATACCAGTCTATAAGATTTCAGTACTGAGAAAAGAAAATAAGGCTGTATACTATTTTCGAAAGAATCCATAAAAATAATCACATTGTCCTTTTAAAGGAAATGGGGCTAATTAAATACATTTGACTGAGGAGAAAATTAAACCATGTAAAGAGTGAGTAAAACCCCAAATCTATCAATTGAGTCAATCAAACACACAATCTTTTTTAGTAACAATTTAAACTTTAAGCCATAATCACATTGCAAATCACAGGGAGAAAAGGGGCTGGGGTCTCAAATTCACTACCCTTCTGTGTGGTTAAGAATGGCATTTTCCCCTGCTTCAGTTGATACAATACACAGTTTAAGTCAGTGGCATATGTAAATTTAAGTTGATTTTCTAAATATTTTTTATCCTTGTTTTTATACTGTTTTATAGTATATGTAAGTAATAATTTTTTTTTTTTTTTTTGGAGACAGAGTCTCGCTCTGTTGCCCAGGCTAGAGTGAGTGCCGTGGCGTCAGCCTAGCTCACAGCAACCTCAAACTCCTGGGCTTAAGCGATCCTACTGCCTCAGCCTCCCGAGTAGCTGGGACTACAGGCATGCACCACCATGTCTTGGCTAATTTTTTCTATATATATTTTAGTTGGCCAGATAATTTCTTTCTATTTTTAGTAGAGATGGGGTCTCAATCTTGCTCAGGCTGGTCTCGAACTCCTGACCTCGAGCGATCCACCTGCCTTGGCCTCCCAGAGTGCTAGGATTACAGGCGTGAGCCACCGCGCCCGGCCTGTAACTAATAATACTTTAAAGGGAAAATTTACATGAAAGAGACATTTTTCAGGCAATCCAGTGAATTGATAGCATGACAATTTTCTCTTCATTGATTTGAGATCAGTTGACAATATTCTCCTTCAAATGATCGGTTACTATGAAGGTATACATAATTTACATTAAATTGGGAAAGTTATAAATTGTGTCATTATCAGAAGAACCTTCTAGGATTGTTCCATTAAAAATTAGAGAAGCATTCTTTAAGCATAGGAGGGAATAGCTGTGAGAATATTTGAATACACACTAAAATAGAATAATGAGGAAACAGGTGCACAGTTAACATGGTATTCAGGACGGTGGCTACCACAGGTTGAGAGTGTTAAGGGGATTGGTTGGCAGAGAACCGGGTGGCTATATTTAAGATATATTCAAGGTGCTGTCTTTTGTATTGGGTGGCTGGGTCATGGGTATATGTTACATTATTAGTACTTTAATACATTCAATAAATGAATGGCTCAATGAATTAAAAAAATAAAGCCATACATAGATCAGTGATTAAAAACATATCATAAACTAAGATTAAGATTAATCTAATATTGATACACCTGATGTCAAAAAAGATAAAATTAAATCTAAAAAATGCACTATCCAAAATTTTTTCTATTTACAAATAATATTTTAGGTAATGCATTTTTAAATCAATAAGAAATCACTCACGTTCCTTTAATTATGTAGCATTTTACTCTGCACTGAGTTTTCCATTTAAAGCTACAACATCATGTAAAATATGTTATCTAACTTATTTCAAGTCAGAAATGTAAACATACCTCTCTTTCTCTTGCTCTTACTCTGTATCACACTTGCACTTGAAATTTCATGCAAACACACACACACACACACAAATGTGAATCTTTCCAATTACAGGATGAAATATTATCATTAAGAATTCTGATTAATCAGATTTGTGTTTCAGCCTTGTTTGGTTTTTGCTTTCTTAAATATAAAAATTCATTCCTGCCTTAATAAGTACAGCATATTTAAAACACTTGCAATTTTCCTTGCTTATTAACAGAATTGTAATACTAAATGCATCATTTCTTATTGTTGTATACACCATTCATCTCTAATTATCCGAAAAATAAAAAGTGGCTCTCTAAAAATTTCCAGACACATTAAGAAAAAAAATAAGAATAACAAAGAAGAAAGAAAAAAATAATGTAAAACTAAAAAAGCAAACATTTACATGCACACACACACACACTCACACACCCCTCCTGGCCAATAGATAGGTATATGAAAATTTGCTCCTAATAGTTGTAGGAATTCCCATCTGAATTTGGAATATATCCTGATACTTCTTTTTGTAGCTCCCCATTCTTTCATCCCCTGACCCCCACCCACCAGGTGCTAGGGGTGCAGAGAGAAATGGGTTGCATTCCCTGCCCTGGACCAGATAGGCAGGTCAGCAGATAATTAGGATGCAATATGGTGGTTATTGCCCAGCTCAAGAGAGAAGAGGAGAAATAATTCTGCACAATGAAAGTGAGAATGGAAAGGAGAAGTTAGGGAAAGTTCCACAGAGGACATGGAATTGGAAAATGAGTTAACATATAAATAGAAATTTGCTCAAGCAAGAGGGACATAATGGGGTAGACAATAATGAGCCTCACAATGCAATTCCAACAGAATGTACAGGGAAAACAAAGGGAGAATCTGGAGCTGGATGGAGATGGGCCTTCAACGTCAGGGTAGAAACGTTGGAAAAGAACTGTCCCTTAGAAAAGCAAAGTCAGCTACAATGTGAGGGACTAATTAGAACGAGGGGAGACTTGACATGGGGAAACAAAGTACAAATCTGTTGCAATATACAGGTGAGACGTGATGAGCCCTCAAGTATTACAGCCAGAAAGAGATTGGTGACTTCAGGGGGCAGAGGAAGAAAAAAGATTTGACATTAGAACAGTGCTCTTGCCTGTTCCCTAGCAGGTAGTCTGAGCCAGGCTCTCTGCAAATAAGTTTTGAATTATTCCACGAGTCTGAGGTTTCCCCCTCTATTTTATATTCCTGGTAACAATTTGCTTTATTATCATTTTAAATTAAATTCTCTTCCATAAAAATCACTTCTGTGAGTGTTAGGTCTAGTTGGGTTCTGCTAATAAAAATTTACTGTTTGCATATGAGAAGGAATGTACCATTTATCACAATCAGTTTTCTCTCTCTAAAAAATATAAGGCTGTATAGTGTAGCGATTTTATCGCTCACATATAGCATAGGAGAAAAAAGACAAATTAATGCAATCTAGAGGAATGGAAAATCTGGCTCCATGTGGATTGTATCATAGTCTTGGAAATCCTTTGTGTTGGCTGTTAGTGGTACTTGGGAGCCTCAAAACTTGAGTCAGCAGTTACGGCCAGTGTGTATGTAAAAGAATACAGCAGTGAGTTACAGTTAGGAACCATAAGAATGAAAAACACTTTCTTCCCTTGATTTTGATAATTTTCTTTGTAGATCCATTTTGCGAATGTTTACATGCTAAACACAAAAATAACGTGGCAGCTTTCAAGTTTCTTTCTGTGACTCCATAAAACCACTCATGCTGAGGAAAAAAAAAAGACAACATTGAGTAGTTGTGGAAAGTTTACAGGGACTTCAGGTGCCTGAAGTAGTTCTATTGCTGGTGGGAGACGTCTGTGGTCTATTGAGTTTTATCTCTATGGCTCCATGATATGGATTATGATTATAGGGAAAAAAAAAACTTTGTTTGCTGGGGGTAAATTCTCACCAGTCACCAGCTACCTGAAGTTTAGATGATGCATTTCATTGGAATAAAAAGGACAGCTCTGAAAGCTGAGCTGTCTATATAGGAACTGGCGTGAGGGTTATGGAGGTTGTGGATGTCTTCAGGAGGTGGGGAAAAATGTGAATAGAGACATCCAAGGTCAACAGATCTCTATTTAAGCCTAAAAGGAGCTGAAATGGGCATTTTGAGCCAAAAAAAAAAAAAAAAAGATCAAGAAGACGAAAAGATTACCCATATGCTGAAGTGTTCACAGTTCCAAGTTGCACTTTAAAATGTCTAAGAAGGAAAAAACAAAAATCAATGTTTGCTATGCCGTGCCAATACACAAACCTTTCACCTCTGGGAAAACTCTTGTTTGAAGCCAAACCAATTTTGTTAGTTTTACCCTTTAATCTCCAGGTCAGAAACAACTAAACATTTTTACCTGACTTGCGGTGTTCATGCCAAGAAGCAGAGAACTTTAGAGTTCATTACAAAAGCAGTGGGCCTCAGTGTGGGAGAAACATACATTGAGAAAAAGGTTCTTTCATGTCAGTGGCCGCGCTCCTGTCCTCTCTCACTTCCTCCCTCCCTCCTTCCTTCCTTTTCCTCTTTCTTCCTAATTACTTATTCTTTTTTCTTTTTATTACAGCCAGAAAAAAAAAAATAAGTTAAATCTAGTAGGAAAGACGAGGCTACAGAGCCAGTTAGACAGCAGTAAGGTGCTTACAGGGCTTCCTACATCCTCCTTTCCATCTGCTGCTTGCTGAAGGAGGGTCTGGGCAGAGCAGCAATGAAACATCAGTGGGCTGCGTGGCCAAGGAATGAAACCAAACCTTAGAGATGTACGGATGTACTGCTGGGTCTCCCCCATCCCACTTCGTCCTGTTTAGCATTCTTCACTTGGTGGACTCGATTGTTAACTCTTACCCAGTCATCTTGGTTTATAGGAGGATTGTTTTCTTCCCAGGGAAAGATAGAAGAAAATATTTAAAGGGAGCACTTTGAGATACTATGGATTTACTGTGAGTGAACATCTTACGCCTCTGGTGTGTTTTCCAGGTCTGTGGTGTAAGGCTGAGAGGCCAAGAGCATTGCCTAAAGTTACCTCTTTCCAGAATTTCACAGACTGACCACAACGAATAGGTTGAATTCCTCAAGTAATATCTCCAAAGCACTTCAGAGCTTGAATTATCAATACTTTATGGTTTCTTCTTCCATCTTTACTTCAACTGAAATTCTTTAGGAAAAAAAATTAATATATCTAAGATTTGCATTTTTAAAAAATAAAAAAATAAAAAGGAAGGGAGGGAGGAAGAAATGTGTCAGTATTGTTAATTATAATTCCTCACTGGCCTAGAGATCCCAACTATCGCCTCTTTGTAAAGCATTTTTTAACTTCACTTTTTGGGGTAAGGAATCGAGACTAATTGTATATAATTATTATTATTCCTTTCAGCAGAGCATAAAAATATATATTATATAATCATAATGTATGATGCAGAACTAGTATAATACATATTCAATTCAACGTTTCCTATAAAATACATGCAATAATCCATTTCTGCATTATTATTTTTTACATATATTTTGGTTAAAGAGGACACTAAAGATAAAAATCATAACTAGATGTCAAATAATGCCTAGGACCAGGTATAGTTCTAAAAACTTCGGTAGACCTGTAGATATTTTCTTAGTCCATGGGATTATATGAAAGTACTTATGGTATCCTCTGAGTATTTTGAGGTTAATACTCAAATTTAAGGTTAATAATGATTTCTCTTGAGTTTCAAGGGCAAGTTCTTTCCGGAGGAAAGGAGAATCCATCAAAATAATAAAATCGTCATATTCAAACATATATACTGTAAGGTTTCTCTCAGTATTATTTTTCCAAATTCAATAAGACCTAGTTATTCTCTTTTTTTTCCCCTTTTAATTGCTCCATCTCCATGGTAACTAATAATTTATTGTTCTCCTTTGCAGAGTATTAAATAATAAAATTTTCACTTCATTCACATTTGGCATAAACATTGGGCTTTCCCATAAGGTAAAAAATGCAGCAAGACTGTAGGAAAAAAAATAATGAATTTTGATTGCAGAGAGGATTCTCCTAGAATTCTGCAGCATCTGGTATTTAACCTATTTCTGTGAAATGTCTCCATTTATGTTTAGGAAGAGGGAGTGGACACCGTCAAGAAGAAGAAAATTAGAAAAAAAAATTAGAAAATTTAATCATTAAACATTCACAAATGACACTGAATATTTAGATATCAACAAAGGGCCAGGTGGAGAAGAAGAAATTAAAATAATCTTAGGAATTCAGGCTGTGGTCAGGGGATATTCCAATAAATTTTGAAAAAGAAGTAAACAAACAACCTCTCAAGTATAAGCCATTCTAAATATGAATTGGAATTGATGTAACATAAACAATGTTGCAGGGCAGGTTGCAGGGGGCAGGAAGTCTCTGCAAGAGAGAAATGCTCAAATAAATTCCCGTCAAAGTTTTTTTTTTTTTTTTTTTTGCTTTTAATTTTTTTAAGTAAGCATAAATAATACTATGTGAAGGGCTTCTAGTATTAAACTGCCTCTTTCCAGACCCCAGGAGAAGGGTTCCGAAGCTCTTTTCATCAGTGACTAGTGAATGATCTCAGGGATTTCTGAGAATGAATAAATGGACTCTGTGTAGATCGTATGGAGTTAGCCCACCTCACGGCTTTGCACCTTGTCGTTTGTTATTCTGAGGACATTATGGCCTTACAGACCTGCTTGTTTGTAGTACAGGGTGCTTTAAGACCAAAAAATCATTACTATAGTCTTTCTTTACTCCATCCATTCACTTAAAATTTGATTTTTGGAATGCTGTTCTAAACCAGTCAACACCATTCCTCTCGTGGGCAGCAGGGCCTGCTGTTCTGGGTTTCATATGCACCCAGCATAAACAAAAACTTGATACACTGGTAAATACGGAACACCAGATTGTGTAAAGTCATCATAGAGTTGGCACAACATAAGGTGGTTCCATGGATTTGTAGAACAAGCATCCTCAAAGGACTTCAAAGGGTTTGCAACTGTCATTTCATCTATTGCCACAATGTACACTTTCAGGGAGCATCATTGGCCACATTTGAGAGTTGTGATCTTCTACTAAGGATTTCTACAGATAATGCTCTCCCCACCTCAAATGATTATTAGTGTTATCATTACCATTATTATTATCATTAGGAAATAGAAGAAATGATCGTTAAGAACACATACCCAGGAGTATAACTCCCTGGCTCCATCATTTGCTTTGAGATTTTGGGAAAGTTGGTTGGTCGCTCTTGCTTTAGCTTCAGAATCTATAAAATGGAGGTAATAATAGTACTCACCTCATAGTTCAGTGGTAAGTATTAAATGTGATAATACAAGTGGATTGCTCAGAAAAGCATCTGGCATGTAGTAAGAACTTAATAGATGTTAACGCTTACTGTCACTGTTATTTCCCTTCTGCACCCCATACCAAGAACTGTGTTCTAACCTTAGAAACATTTGTGCTGGTTTATACTAATATTCTCCTTTGCACATAAGATTGCTTTTTTCTTATTGATGCATTATGAAAACAGTTTTGAGGGCATATAAGATGTTTCTTCAAAGAATAGGGCTTTGAGATACAAAATTCATAACTACACTTACAGAATTTCAATGTCTATGCACCAGAGAGACACATGAACTGATCATTAGCATTTTCAATACAACAAGGCATCTTAGAAAAACACTTTTAATCTATTCATACAATAAATGTATTCACACATTCTGATCAGTTGCTTTTATGAGCCAGAAACACTTTGCTCTAACTTCATTCTCCTTTTATCAAAACATAAAAAACAGTTAATCATTAGAGGTTTTAATTTAGTGATCTCTGATAAATTCTTATGATGCATAGCAGTAGTATATTAGTGATGAATTAATTCCCTATAACAATTGAGATATTAGAATTCCCCTATTATTTCATAAATTACTTTCACCCATTGTTTATTAAACCTTGTACTTCTCTTTCTCTTGCCCAGTCTGTTTTTTGATGAATACCATTGATAGCTAATTCTAAGCATACTTTCAACAAATTCTATATTAACCCTTTTACACCTGTGACTCTTTGGGACTTATAGATAAGACATACTGAAAAATCAGTGAACATTTATTCACTGTCTGATATGAGAACCAGAGCAGTGTCTTGGTGAAGATCATGGGTTCCAAGTTCAATTTCCTGTGTCTTTGTTTTCCTACCCTATCCGACTGCCCTCAGTTTCTTCTTATGTAAAATAGGAGCAATAATATTGTCTTAGAAGGTTATTCTGAGGATTAAAGATAATTTTAAAAGATATATAAAATACTAGCAGTTCCCTGGCAAAAAGGAACATGTTCACCATATTTAAACTGTCATTAATATCACATTTAGATATAGTCCAGAAATAAGAAATTTTATGGAACACTTGAAAAGAAAATGAAGCCCTCTTTTTAACATATTCTGGTCTTTGCATTCCTGTAACAAGAATTCTATTTCAAGATTTTGCTTCCCACTTCCCTTTCTTTCTTCCTCAACACCTCATATGGCACTTAACTCTATATACAGATGCTCTTCGACTTATGCTGGGGCTACATCCTGATAGACCCATCATAAGTTGAAAATATCATAAGTCAAAAATGCATTTAACACACTAACCTACAGAATATCATAGCTTAGCCAAGCCTCCCTTACACACTGACATTAACCTACAGTTGGGTAAAATCATCTGGCAACAAAGTACACTGTAGAGTACCAGTTGTTTACCCTCATGACCACATCACATAGCTGAGTGGGAGCTGCAGCTCACTGTCGCTGCTGAGCATCACGAGAGCCTACGATTTTCTACTGAGTATGTATCATTTTCACACCATCCCGGAGTTGAGAAAGTGTAAATCTAACCATTGTAAGTTGGGGACTGTGTATGTGTGTGTAAGTATGTATGTATGTGTGTGTGTGTGCATATATTTGCCTAGCTATTTCTTAAGTAATGATGCTTTCTTGCCTACATTTAAAAGTTGACTCCAGCTGATCCTGATCTATCAGATATTAATTTTACATACATATTTTTGTATACCCCAGAGTAACTACTTTTGAAATTTTTGAGAAATATGCTTCATTTTGACATTACCAATTTCAAGGTTGATACCTGCTGGCCTAACCAATTCAATTAAAATGTAGAGCCAATTTGGCCTGATAGGCCTTATCTATGGAATCCTGCCCTGTTAAGGAGAGATGCTAAATTTGTCCTCAGCCTAGAAATGAAGGAGAGAGCTCCTGGGTGGATGGAGGGAAAACATGTTCACATGCACTAGACTGAAACTATACTCACATTTCATGTTTTCGTGCTAGGCAGCCCAGTACTCCCTCTTTGTATCTTGTCTCTCCACCAAAACCTCCAACGAGGAAAGAAATATATTAGAGAAAAGCCTCCTACTGCTTTCAGCTGCTGTAGTCATAGGCCTCCCACAGTTGTGAGGTGTCTGTGCTCTTAGTTCCTGGCCTGGCTCCCTCGTCACCGGCAGGAGATGTGCTCCTCAAAGGAGAGCTGACAGCCAGAGCGAGGAGGGAGGGAGACACGGTGAGATTTTTAAAAATACATGTTTCTGATTTTCACGTTCGCTCTCTATTCTGCTGTATGCAGGAGAATATTCATTATAACAGAAGTCCGAGGCCAGATGGCCTGTGGATCTCGATGGACAAAGCCACAAAACACTCAACACTTGTGACTATCGAATCCTAAAGCCTCCCCTGATAACACCAGGTAGAACTGGCCTGTCTCCCACTGGTGACTCCCAGTCCTATCTCACTGCTCTACATATATTTGATTCCATTCTATGTCTTTCTAAGAGGTAGTATGATATTATAGTTAAAATCAAGGACTCTGGCCTAAGATGGCCCAGTTTCAAATCCTGGCTCCATCTCTTCTTATCTCTGTGACCTTGGACAAGTGTTTTAACCTCTCTGTGCCCCTGTTACCTTGTCTATGAAGGGAATAATAATAATTAATAGCAATAATAAATCTGCCTCATGGTAATGTTGTAAGGATTAAATGAGTTAATATGTGTAAAACACTTAGAAGAGAATCTGGTGTCTGGTAAGTGCCATTCAAAGGTCTGCTTTTATTTCTTGGGGATAGGGAACGGGTTTTAATCAACCTTTCTAATCTCCCAAACCTAGCACAATGCCTGGCACATAATATCAGTATCTAACCTAGTTCTCAGGTTAGATAAAGCAATTCAGTGGTTCTACCGAGCAAATATCCCAGCCAGGTTTCAATGGCAAAACAAAATTATGTATTTCTGTAATAACAATAACAAAAATGTATAAGAAATATAATATAATATGAAATAAGGAAAAAAAGCCCAGTTCACTGTGACAGGAAACAGAGTCTCAGTGAGATCTCCTTTCTATCAAACTGAAATGTCCTAATAACAAATCTTTCAGAATCCCCTCCTGAAATACAGCAGCAGGCCAATTAATTAGTATGAAGGCTTAGTCAAAAGGACAATGCTACCTGGAGAACTAAGCAATTCAGTCATCCTTGCAGCATTTAATTAAGCCACAGACCATGGAACAACTTTGTTTGGTAATTTAAAGCATACATTTCCACTGGAGCGTGTTTTCTGATTCAGGTCTTCTCTATGGTTGCTTTTCTGCTGGTTAAATGTGTTCTGAAATAGAGGGAAAAACAGCATGTTCTGCCCACACAGTGGTTCCAACAGGGATAGACAACCAGGCTCTTGCCCATATTTATTAGGAAATTTGAGCCTATCTTCAGACACAAATACTGATTCATAGAACATTAGCTTTCCTATTCACTTTCCAGGAAACAGTCACTAGAACAAGTGGTAAGCTAGAGGAGGGAAAACTTTAGTGGCATGAGAGAACCTCAAACAATTTGGCACCCGACATGAATGTTTTCCTGCTTGTGGAAACCTGGCATAGGAGAGATGCACCTCAGTGTAGAGTGGTTCTCTCTCTCTTTGCATATTCTGGGGGCCTGGCTCAGGTGGGTCAGGGGGTCTAAGCTTTCAGCCCATCTGCACCTGCTGCATCTCAGCCTCCATTGCTCTAACTTCGCCCAAATATGAATCTCCCATGGTACTGGCACAACGACTCTGGATTAGAGCACAGCCTCTCCTGCCAAGATCCAGGAAGGATTAAATACGTGGAGCCATGGAGAAGGACTCATTTGGGGAAAATCCACTCTTTCAGTCAAATTCAAAAGCCTTACTCTGTGTTTGGTGCCCCTTGAAGCTCCATAATTGATAGCTATGACAAGGAGTCAAATAAAATTTATTAAATTTAGCACAGTATATCATATCACTGGGGGAAAAAAGAAAATTCCCTGGTGACTAGGCCAAGCTAGGTTTCTTAAGAATTGATTGTCATCCTGATTTGAGCATGTTAATGGGAAGGGGAAAGACTAAAGCCTCAGTAGGGGCATCTCTCATAGTCTATTGCCCAGCGTGCGAGGCTCACAAAGAAAAACGTCTGGCTCTCGTCGTGTTCTCACCAAAGGCCATCCTATGTCCGGGAGCTTACAATACAAAGCTGTTCCCTTCCCAGCCTCTCAAGGGATCTGGCTTCTCCCTCCCACCCAGTTTTCTCAAGAGAAATGGCTCCAAAGAGAATCATTTGGTAGATGGGATGAATATCAGGATGTGAACATCTGATTTAAAAAGCTGCTTACATGGAAACCCACCCACTGTTTTGAGAAGGCACAAGATATTTGAGGCTTATTCCCAGAACAAAACAATGAGATGGGCTTGGTGAGACTAAGAGGATAATAGATACAAAAATAAAAGAGCAATACAAATGCCCCAAACAATGTATAGTCACAAATATTTTAAAAAATATTTTTTTTAAAAAAGAGAGACAAATTTAATGAAGGCACTGAAGAGTCTGAATTACTTTTGTAAAAAGTGAATTAAAATGCACATAGGCTACTCCCTCTAAGTAATATGATTCTTCAGAATTTGATTTTTCAAAAGTCTTAATTTCATAAAGTACTTATAGGGCTGACATCAAAGTTATAACAAAGAGTTTGTTGTTTTTTATTTTTATAAAGGACAAATGAGAGATGGTGGAAAATATGTGAAAGGATTAGTAATAGGCCTACTGAGGCTTCAACTAGCTAACATTTATGGAGCTAAATAAATGTTGATTTATTTATTGACCATAAGCTGCATAGAACTAAATGTGACTCTATGGAGTGGGAATATGCACAGCAAGGAAAATCATTGCACCAATACTTAGCAATCACTAGGTTAGGTACCATGTAATAAATACAAAAATGAGCATAGAACAGTTCTTGCCCTTAAATAGCTTAAAATGTAGAAAGGAAGTCATCTTATCATTTGAAGCATTATAAGATACCTGAAAGCTATGAGGTTGGGTAAAATTCTATGAGAGTACAAGGAGGAGGTTGAGAGTAGCTCGAGGACATTCAAGCTAGCATAGACAGGATGGGCAGAAAATAATAAAGATGGACAAATGAGGAGATGGACTAATGAGGAGGCAGAGGTAAGAAGCAGAAAACCAAGGAAAGAATAGAGTGATTGTGAGCAGTCCGGTAGCTGCTCCAAGCTCAGGATGTCAAGTTCAGTGGAATAAAGGAAGATGAGCCTGGGAAAATAATTGGAACTTTATTCTCTAGGAAATTGCCAAGGGGACTGGGAGATATATTAAAAGATATTTGTTTTTGCTTCTGTTTTGTAACAGGGTAGTGACACAATTAGAAAATGCTTTGAGGAAGAGATTAGATTGTAATGAAAATCAAGTGAGACTGACATACCAATGATACCCCAGAGAGCAGCCAAGCCCTGGGGCCTGCAGACAATTTCACGCTTCACCCTTTTTCTCAAGGGTTGGAGAGGGAGCACGCTGCCACCCAGCTGATTGTATAACCGTTGCTGTGTTTTGGAGGAGAGATCCTCCCACTCTTGCAGTCTTGGATAGGAGAAGACTGGGCTTCTTCACTCCACCAGGCGAGACCTCTCAGAGAATTTGGACATTGTTTTGATTCCTTCTGGTGGAAGCTATATTCAAATTGTGGCTGCATGTACTTGGGCAAGTTACCTGACTTCTTCGTACCTCAGTTTTCTTCTCTTGTAAAGACAGTTTAGCTCATTTGTTGGCATATGGTAAAAAACCAATAACTGGCAGCAGTGATTACATATAGAGTCATAAAAAGTAGGTTCACTTTGGCTCCGTGAATATTCCTTACAGTAAAGCAACGTATACTCCACTTTATTTTCTATATAATCAAATAGATTTGCAGATAATCTAAGAGAAATCTCAGCACGAGCGAGTAAGGCATTAGCATTTTGAACTGTGATGTTACCAGACCAACAGAGCATGTTTAGGCAGAGTGGTGTCAACTGAAAGGCTCAGCTCTGTATGGATTCCCCCATTAAAATGCAGCAGCATGAAGCAGCTACTGTACTCTGTGAGCTCTTCCCTGAAAAGAGAAAAACAGCCATGACTCATGGGCTGCTGGCTTATTCCACAAAAGGGGCTCTGGAACGATGCCTCTTTCTTTTACCCAGAAATACTTTTGCTGCTGTTCTATGTAGGTGATGAAGAAGCTCTAATTCTCATTGTTCTTAAGATTTATATTCTGAGAATTGTGAGACGTCGAGTGGAATTGATCATCTATCACCCTTTACCTTATCTGGCAGTGCTGGCCTGAGGCAGAATCCTGAGATTTTCTTTGCTGCTCCTCATCCCTCGCCCACTTTTCATCTCTTCTCCCTGGAACACTGCCTTTATGTGTATACTTTGCACATAGTCATCATATTTTTCCCCACTACACTTGTAGTCCAGCTTTCCTCTGGAATCCATCAGGCAGTGAAAATAATTGATCCCTGTTATGTTCTTGGTAAAGGTCAGAGAATAGAATCCTATCAGCCAACTTGGTGTGCCTGGCTGCCAGCACTGTGATTTCTACCCTGGCAACTTGAAAGGGCTGCGAACCGTCAGAAGGAGGACTGTAAGCTTGGCCAAGCACTCAGCAAAGACCTATGGGCATCACGTGAAATCGGGCAAGGAGCCTTGGTTATTGCTTTTCAACATCTGGCTCTTTCTTTGACTCTTTCTAAAAGGAATGGAAATGCAAATTGAAGCAAGACTTTATTCCCCTTGACATTGTGTATCTTTCCCTCAAAAATAACTTGACTTTGAGTTAATTTATGTGAGCTTTGCCACTTAACCTGACAACTGACTAAAGGTTCTTTTCAAAATGTCTAGTCACTTACATGTGACCAATTTCTTGTTCTCCAATTTAATTCTCTTTATTAGAAACATAGAAAAATGATCATTATAATGGGCTTTATGGTAGGTGCAGAAAACCAGCAGGGAAGATTGAGAAGTATAAGAAAAACACCTAGGAAGTAAAATAAAGTTTGGATTTAACAAATGAAATTGGCAAGAAATTGCAGAGAAAAAGCATTAAGAATACAGTTATTCATTGAAAATGAAAAAATGATTAAAGTTGACAGTAAAAAAAAGAAATAAACCCACATAACACCTTTGGGGAGTAATAAGATGCTCAAAGAAAGCTTTGGAATTTATGTGTTCTTACTCCTGCTTTCTTTGCCCAAAAGGCATAAATGTTTAAATAATCCATGGGGATTGGCATAGCAGTACTAGTGCCCATTATCAAGAAGTCTAAAGAGAAATTCTGCAAAAAGAAATAGATACTATACACTGAGTAGTTAGGAAAGAGAATACAAACCACCCTATGAACCGGCCTCTTGCTAAGTTCATTGGTGGTCCACCCTCCCTTACCTCTGTCTCCACAAACCCGACTCTCTGCAGCAGCCTTGCACTTGCCTCCACTTCCAAACCATCCTCCACCTGACTCCCATAGCCATCTTTTTAAAGCAGTACTTTCATTGTGGCAGTATCCTACTCAAGAATGACTCGTAATCCTCTGTCTATATTTTGAGAGTCTGCATAATGTGTCTACACCCTACCCATACCCAGCCTTAGCTCAAACTCTTCCCAACATAGACCTTCTGATTCAGTCCGGTCTCTCTTCCTACCCATGATCTCTAGGCAGATGCCAGCCTCGTTCGACTCTACCAAAATAGGTCTACCCAGGTTGAGGTAAAACAATATCTTTACCCTAATTAAATACTTCTCTGATTAAAGGAACAAAGGGATTCATGCCTCTGCTTTCCCATATGGCTCCTCCCCACAGCTGGCTGGCTTGTTACTTCTGAAACTTGGGTGTCTTAATTACCTCGGGCCACAGTTGTTCCACTCCTGCTTGTATGAAACAGGCGGCTGAATAAAGAAGAATAGACAAAAAAGAAACAATTCATCTAAGGAAAGTCTGGCATTGGCTAACTTTTCCTGACAGTCTTCATTCTAAATCTTTCTTTTCCTGGTTCCAGACACCTCTCAGAAATATATCTTTCATTCCTAAACTTTGTGTTTTCACGTCTCTCTTTAACATTCACTTAATCCCTCTCTCTCTCATCTGATTTGCCCTTCTCCTCCCTTCTCTTGTCCCTTGCTTTAATATTCTTCCTTCCCACTTTTCCATCCTACTTCCTCCCCCATTAATTTTGGAGCCTCTTACCTCCTACTTTCAAGTGCTTATTCTTGACAGCAGTGTGGGAGCCCAAACTTATAAAGGCGATGCTATTTACCTGTCTCTTTTTAATCGTCATATCACCAAAGGCTGTGTGTGCCAGACATCCCAGGTGCAGTGAGACCAGACTGGCAGGTGAGGCTAGAATGAGCACTGTATCCACAGGTCCAGAGGAAGGCCTGCCAAAAAACAACACAGAATCCAAGCGGAGAATGCAGCTGTTGCCATCACAAATATTAGACAAGGGAGAAACTGTGTGGGAGTCTTTTCAAAACTGGAAACTTGCATTTGAAAAAAAAAATACAGTACTTTAAAAGTCCCCATGTTTAAATCATCCCTGGAACCCATCTAACTCTTGAATTGGGAACAGCCTATTGTAAGAAAAAGAAATGAAAATTCTAACTCCTAAAAAGAAAAAGGAAAAGTTAAAAGCAAGATCTTGTAAAATCTTCACATCCTATTGAGAATTACATCATGATATAATACCAATGCTATTAAATACGTAGTGTTAGTGACCAACTATTAAATTCTCTGATGAGCTTAATTTTAGTGTGACTAATACACTGCTGGCTTTATTTAATATTTATCAAGCCCCTATAATGCATGAAATTCTGTAGAGTCTATTGAACCATTTTATATGACTACTTCAAAGTTTGCAGCTCTAGATACCCTATACTCATATCATATAATACTTTGTGTTGTATAAACATACAATTTGAACGTGCAGCTTTTTGAGTATGTGTGTGGTGTATGCATATGTTTACATGTTTGACCTCTCCCCTTCTAACTGATGCTGCTAGTTTCACAATTGCTCAGCGCGCTCGCTCTGTGGCCGTTTTGTATTTTCTTTACCATATCCACAGGGTGGATAATGACTGCTAAGTGAGAAAGCGTGGCAAAACCCCTTCAGTTCCCAAATAAATCAGTTTCCTCTGGATTGAGGAAACAATAGAAAAAGACTTCACATGTGAATTTTATAGAAAAAATGAAATAAATTACATCATCGTTCAACACCATTTCTCAAGAAAGGAATTACGTCAGTAAGAAAAAAAAAAACCTGAGCCTATATGTAGCAGGCATCAAACCAGGTGTGTCCACAAATGTTGACTTATTGAACCTTCACAACAATTCAGAGACGGTGTAATTATTCTCACTTTTTCAATCTTGAGGAAACCGAGGCCCATGAATGTCAGGTTTACAGAGACAATAAATGGGAGAGTCAATATTTAAACCCAGCTACCCTGAACTCCAAATCACATACTCTTTTGCATTATACATACCTTTTGAATATGAATTTGCCTCAGTTTCTCCTCTAATAATGTCAGACCAAATTGGTCTTGTGGTGAAAGTGACTTACATAATGGGCAGAATTTCAATTTGACTCTATTCTCTACCTGAGAAATTTCAGTCAATATATGATATCCCCAGAAGATTCAATACCAGTAGTTCTTGTTTTCTATTGTTTGGAGAAGGTTACTTTAAATTATATAAAAACTCTTAGAAACCTTATTTTTATAAAAAATGTGGACATTTGAATTCTCTTTTTGTTCTGTTATTTGGGTGACTGAAACTTGCAGTAGCAATAAAACTTGGTTTCTGACAGTGTCTTTTATATTACAATTGAAACATTTTTCTTTCCTTCAAGTTCATTGCTTACCATTCTCAAGAAACTGAAATGAAATTTCATTCAGATCTTTTTACGTTGTTGCATCTTGATAGACTTTTGAAAGGTCCCATAATCCAATGGCAGTTCTTACAGATACGTCTCCCCAAGGGAGTCATTAGCTTAAACATTGGTGCATGTTCTAGGCAGGTGTTTGGTTTTAGCTTTCACAGTGTAGTTGTTCATTTATTTTTAATTAAAGACTTCACCTTCAAGTCTGCTACAAAATTTTCGTTGATAACAATGGAATCTCTATGTGTGGAATGACAGAAAAAAATATTGCCATCAAGTTAGTTTTCTTTATATGTCAAGCAGTGTTATTAGAACAAGCATAGCCAACTTTCATTCGGAGGAGCACAGTTCTCCTATGTGCTCCATACTTCCTCTTCCATGACATCCCATTTGTACTTGCACCTCCTAATACCCAAAGGTGAACCATCTCTGTCTTACAGTTATTCCCTTCGTGGTCTATTTGCATTAAAAAGGAAGACAATTAGCTAATAAAATACTAACGTAATTGGAGAGAAGGGCTCCTGTCCTGAGGCTTACTAACACGAGGACATTACAGAGGTGATCTCCTGAGACAGAGTCCAGTTTTTACCCAAAAGAATAGCTCTATGGTGTGAATTTTAAGCCAACTGCAAAGGAGGTAGGCAGCACAGCATGGAATAGAGATAATTTTGATGTGTTAGACTTTGGGGCTGCCTCACTCATCACATCTCTGAGACTGTCACCTAAATAATACCTCCACATATGGGAGGCCCTAACACAACTTTCTTCCACCAGAAGACAAGGACCGCCTTGTCAAAACAACCAAAAATTCTACTTTAGCACTTTTAATAGAACTCTAACCAAAACACGGGGATGAGGGGAAGGAAGTCACCCCCTCCCCAATTGCCTCCACCTCTTCACAGTTCAACAAGAACAGATTTTATTTCAGGCCTTATGGTTTTGCCCCAGACTTTTCTTTGCAGCCACACCTATTTTATCTCCAGCCCACTCATTGTACCGCCCTATCTTATGCCTCATCTACACCTGCACGTCCCTGACACGAGAGGGAGTTTTAGCTAGGGGTGCATGGAGATGACAGACCCGGACCAAGGCATTTGACCTTCGGCAAACAAAAGCGCGCTTTTCTGTAGCCACGCACGTCCTCGGCCCTGCAGTTCCCCCCACCCTCCGCTGCAAATGGGTGCCTAAATAGCCTAAGGCGGGAGAGCAGTCTCTGGGCTTTCAGCTGTGGTTTTCAATCTTGCCTGTCGCTGCCTAACGCGCTGCGCTTTGCCACATCTCCTTTGCGGATGTAGCCCGGGCTTGGCATGCTGAGGCGGCGTGAGTCAGTGCATGGCACAGCTGTTCGAGAATCGCCTTTTTGGGAGTGCACACAGCCTCTCAATTGTGGGGAAAGCAGCCTGTTAAAAACCCACAGAGGTTGGATTTTCTTAGTGGAAGCTCGCGTTTTCACTGGTTCCCGATGCCCCCACGCCTCGGGAGCAGCATTGTGGCAGGTCGGGCTGCGAGTAAACTGTTTCAGTTCAAGTTACTAAGCTCAGAGGATGAATTGTGCTTAATATTATCCGAATGAAAGGAGAGTGGTGGGGAAGGATTGCCATCCTCATCATTAATATAACTGAGTGATTAGAGACCCCTTCCCAGGAGAAAGTCAGACAGTAACCGGCCATTGAAATATAAAATACAATCCTGAAGAAGGCTGGCACGCAATCTGTGCTTTGCAGCTAAGAATAGCAAGGTTAATTACTGAAGGGAGTGACAGAAACGGGAAAGCAGCAATCGCACCAAACAGAAGTTGCTGCAGCGGTGGCTCTAAAATAATTGGTAACAAGGGCTAACCTTGGAGCTGTCAAAACATTAACTCTTGAGAGATGGAAGTTGGGGAGGAGAAAGAGAGAGAGAGAAACATACAAACATAGGTCACTTGTGACTTCAAATGAAGGATAACTGCTCGTCAACCCAAATCAGATTCTAAGACTTTAATTATATTTGTCAGGATATGACTAAGCCTCCTTAAATTCAGAATGTGTGAGATTCAGACATACTCATACAATTCTATCTCATCCTTATTCACTAGCAAGCACTAAATACTATAATAAAAGCGGAGTGTTTATGCTAAACAAATAAGTAAACACCTTCACAACAAAAGTCTGAATAAACCCTAGTTATGAATTTTCTTACCCTGTAAGTGTACCATATATAACAATATCACAGATAGAATGAAACTACTTAAGGAAAGAAGTGTTTAAAGATATGTTAATGTTTAAGATAGCATAATAAGGTTGACCTTTACTCAAAATAAGTTTTCTAAACATTCAATATTTTTTCCTTATGGTAATCCTAGGCCAAAGTTTATGACCTGTATCAGAATGATAGCTCCTATTGTATTTATGTTCAGCTTTCACTTTGAGTCATCTCTAATTGTACAGACAGAAAAATCTGGGCTCGGGCATGAAGATTAGCAGTGAGGAATAAAATATTTAAAACTGGAAATGGGTTTCTAAAAGGAAGCCTTTTCATCTTTATCTTAATGTTTTTTTGGATTAATCTTTGTGCGATTTTCCTCATTTGCTTTGCTGGAAAATAGGAATGAGGGCTGCCTTAGCCCTGTGGGTATGTGCCCTCCTTCATATAAGGCTCAGAATCCCAGCCATTCTCACTTTATTATTATTGCTGTGATTATTTTCATCATCATTATTATTAAGCATTATTCAAACATCTATATGCCAGACATACTGGAATATTGCCATGCATGAATTATAACTTGAAATAGGTTTTTATTATTACCTGTATTAGAAAGGTGAAAGTACTAAGGCTAAAGGAGTTTTAGTATTTCACTGAAAAATATATAATAACCATTAATAAGCAGCAGAACTAAGATTCAAATGTAGAAATCCATAGTTTTCCCCAAACACCCTGCTACTTCTTGTTTAAATTTTTCTATGTTATGATTATGAATTCTAACTTCCTTAATACTCTTAGCATTAAGGATCTATATTTATTTTTAATATTTAGAATTGAGTTACTCATAACAATTTTCTATATTCCTTAACATGAAACCCTGTTTGGGGAAGCTGCCCGACTTCACATATATTGTGGTTTCTTCAATAAGAAAAGCCTGCTTCAGCTCCTACCCTCATGGCAAATGATGGGGTTCAGGATACACTACCCCTGAAATACGGTGCTTTGGCATATTAAATATCTTAAGCTGAAGGAACTTGAGAAAGAACATGTGCAGGAAGGTCTCTCTGACCTTCTCCCCATCCTTCTTCCCTGAAGCAGGTTACAAAACCTAGGAATGATTCTCTGACCTTTCCTTGAAGCAAGTCACAAGACCCTCATGTGAGAGGTGCCCTCCCTATAACTGGAGGAAAGGAAGATCCTTAATTCAGAAGATGAAGTGTTGCAGAGAAAAATCTGAACAAACAGTCCTTGCCAAGTTTCCCCCAGTTTATTACCATTAGATCATACTCTTTCTTTGCCCTCTCAATTTCTCCATAACTGTCCACTCTTCAACAAACCTAGCATACAAATATTTAAGTTTAACTGTTTCTTTGGGTTTTAATTTTCTTGTGAAGGCTCCCGTGTCTCGTGAAACTTATATTAAATAAATTTGCATGCTTTCCTTTTATTAATCTGCTTTTGTCTTAGATGCCTCAGCCAGGAACCTAGGATGGATAGAGAAAAAGGTATTTTTTCCTCCCCTACACATTTTCTAGAGACAATGGGATGAATAATTACTATTATGAAGTAGAGTGAGGCATTGCAAATTATCTTCCAGGTCACTCCAACTCTCCTTCCCTTATTTAGAAAATAATTTATGTACAAGACAAAGAAAAGCATAATATATGTTCTCCATCCTCAGAAAGTTTCTGAAGCAGCTCAAGTAGCCCTCAACAGAATGCATTAGCTTATACATTTGTTTTTTGTAGCACTTTTTGTCAGTCTGCTCTTACTTCCACTCTCCACCCCTTTCTCTGCTCTGCTCTGCTACGCATCATAGGAAGCTACATGTGTCGTTCTATGCTGCCTTTTGGCTGCAGGACCAGCTCCATCAGTGGCAGGCACTGTAGGAGGGAAGAGCTGATGAGAAGTCAGGGCATTTCTCTCAACTTCTTTCTATGCTTTCAGCAGGTGCATCTCCTCTGTGGTTCTGGTTCCCGTGGCACTGCCCCTCCCTGCACTGTCCCATTTTCCACCAGAGGCTCCCCACCATGGGTCTAGCTCCCACTACATGGCCGCAGCTACTAGACTTTGGCCAGATAGTTCCAACATTTGGAGGCCCCAGGCAAGGGTACAACAGGAAGCCCATAGCTCTGTGTCTAATGTTTACAAGTTATGAATCAAATGCAAACTGTTAAGGTGTTTTCTATTTTTTCTATGTTGACAAATATATCTTTATGATGATATTTTAAAAAAAATCACTTGCTTGGAAATCCATAAGATAAACACCCACTTTCTTTTACTCATTAGGGAGGGGAGTGGAGGATGGAGACTCTCACTTCCTATACCCAAGGCTCGGTTACTCAGCCACCTATCGGTCCTCCCCCATGCCCACTGTCTGGGAACTGCAAGAATCCTCTGAATGGGGACACTGAGATGCTCCTTCTTATGCCACCCAGTTTAAGCCAAGAATTCTCTGCCCACAGGTGCCCCCAGTTTCCCAACCTGGCTGGTGTTGACCCTTTAAGTTCCTCAAAGGAAGCTGAGGCTGGAAGTCCAGGTTCAAATTTAGAATTTTCAAACACTTAGGTCTCAGACTTGTGACCCATGCCTATTCTCTTTCTCTTGACTCTGTTCCATGCTGTAAAGAGCCTTGAGTGCATTCACATGGACACTCTGGGCCCTACACCCAAGCTCTATCCACTTTCTTCCCCACCTATAAATAGCTGCCGCCTTTTGGTCACCTTGTGGCTCTGTGGTTCTGTGCTGTTAAGGGAGGATAGACTCAGGGAAAAGGACCATTCAGACCCTGGAAACAGACGTCATCCACTTGGGTAGGGAATCCCAAGGACCTGCCTACCTGGAGCACCATATGGTCTAGAAGGGGGTAGGGGAACAGAATCTGGGTGTTTATGTCTTCTTGGCCCAGGGATTTCTTCTGTAGGGAAAAACATGGATGGGGAGAAACACAGTGGAGTCTTCTAGAATGTGGAGCCCAGATCAGGGCTCCACCTTGCCCAGGCCTAAGAGTACCACCAATTTTGACAATTTCCCAAGAACAGTAGTGGTGGCATCTTCCTACTATTTTTAATCTCTTGGTTACCTCACTGTCCCCTGTTGTTTCCTCAGTTCTTTCCTCATCTGTTTAACCGATGTCCTATATTAAATTTCCTCTCTTGGAAACACCTAGAGAGGTTTCTGTTTTCCTGATTATACCCTGGTTGATATAGCTTGTTTAAAAACTTGTTTTAAAGTGTTAGATTACAGCGTTATTTTCTGTGCATTGTGTGTTGGGTTTATCCAAACTACAGAGAGTCAGCTCTGTTGCAAAGACAGATTCAGAGGTATAAAATGTTTTCTGACAATCTAAATCTTTTCCTAACACATGCACATTTCATAAGTCATATTTCAAAAGGCATTATATATTTAGCTCTACCTAAATTTGCATGTGGAGTTACAAGGTAAATAGGACAGATGGAAGAAAATAGAAGTGGAATATTTCAACATGCCAGGCAGAGGGGCAGGAACGTGAAAGTGATACAACTAAATGCTCCCTCTTACCTAATATAGAGCCTTTGATGGCAAGCTGCAGCCTTTGGGTTCTCTACAATCCTCTCCGACACTTCCCACATTGCATCTTTTTCACGTGTCATTCTACTAGGGCAGTGCACTGTTAGCTCTTAAAATAAAACTTACACATATGGTACTTATATAATGAAGATAAAACCCGTGCAGTGAGGCTGGAAATGTTCACATTTGATTTCTTGATAACGCTTGAGAAAAGATGCTGCCTGGGTTATGTAACAATTCAATTCCTAGTTGTTTTTTTTTTTTTCTTGTTTTTTTTTTTCCTGGAATGCACAAGAATTTGACATACATCTGACTGCTGATCTTTGTCCCTGTTTGCTAAAAAATAAGATTTTGTGTTTTAAAACATTGCAATTTCAATGATAATACTTATTCTATATTTTTATATTCTGTATCACCTTGTCCAGTTATCACTGATAAAATCATTACTGAAAAAAATCAAGGATTGATTTGGTGATGTTTTGTCATTTCGGTTTCTGTGCCTTTGCCTGTAACTCTCTCTCACTGCAACAAGCCTGCTCTCACTGACCTGGTAGACACTGCCAAGACTTAGCAACAGAGGGAAAAGGAAAGTAATCAACTTTACCGCCTGATGTTACTAAAAACTGCAGCCAATTTTCAATTATCCATGTCAGTAGATGCGGGGATCTTTGAAATCCAGACCTAATCTATAAATAACAAGGTAACAAGAGAAACAAAACAATGGAGCTTCATTTGATCAACAGTTGCAGTCTTTTCTTGTATGTTTTAGCCAGGATTTCTAGAACATTCATCACAATGCCTGCCCTCCAATTAAAAAAACAGATTCAGCTCAGATCAGTACAGTGGCTGATAGAGCTGGATCAAGAAATTGGCCTTCATTTTTAGGTAAATGGGCTTCCTGCTCAGCTCACTCTCTCCATATTGAACTTCCCCCTGGAATATGCAGGAAGGGCAACCAGAAAACCTGAGGCTTCTTACATAGGGCCAGACTGCCTATGGTATTGAGGGGGAGAATAAAAAGCGTGCTCCAAAGGCTGAGCAAAAGGTCATGTTACTGGGGAACAATAACGTTTAACACCTTACATCCACCCAGTAGCGGGAGGCGAGAGTGAGAGGTGACTGCACATGTCACTATGGTACTCCTCCACCCTGGGAGCAGATGCTGCCTCATGCAAACACCAAGGCAAGAAACACAGTCCTCCCAACACTTGCACCTGAGCTGTTAAAGATGTGTAACATTGTACCTTTACTTTTGACAGCAGTTGCACCATTCTTAATAACATCAGAAAAGGAAAATCAATAACCAGCACACCATACCATCAACCACACTGCCATGAAGAGTTGATTGTTTATATTTATTGTCTCTAATTGTTTGTACTGTTCCAAATGTTGACATAGCCTCCTTACTCACATGTGGGGACCAGACATGTGGGGGACAGATTCATATGTTTATGAATGAGAAAATCTTGTTGACATCTTGAGGGAGAATCTGAAAATATATGTCCTACTCGATGGACTAGTGGCATAATGTTTGCATATGCAGAATGGTTTATAATCCGTTCCAGCTGGTCTGTATAGTTATGGTATCCTTATTGCTTCTGTTGGCATTTAAGCTAAGCAATAAATTGTGCTTTGTCAGTGACTCTCATCAAACATGTAACCTTTTGTCATAATATCCATATTAACTAAGTTCATGAATATCCAAAGTGAGATAGGGTTATTGTTGCTAATAGCTGTAATAAGTACAATCGACAGAATTGCACTGCAAATTTCAAGGAATTAAATAGACCCATGAAGGTTAATCATGGTGAATAACTAGTATGAATGGTTATTTCCTAGCAAAGAGTCTCATCAGTATTTCCATCTCATCATTTTTTACTCACTTATTTTATCTTTGCTTTCTTATCCCATTTCTCTCCATCTCCCAAATGCACATTTTGGGACATGGCAACATTTTTCTAGTGGTAATATGAATTGATGTCTTCCTTAGAAATAATTAGAGCTGTACACATGTCAGAAAATTATAAGACGGAGTGTCTTTCAGCTCAAGTAATGTTCCAGCACAGGAGGCAAGGGAAATGCATTATCTGAAAATTACTCCATATAAAGTGAATAGTCGTGTTCTCACTTGAGTTCTTTGGAAACAGATGGCCACTCTCTTAGAAATAAAAATAATTCTCCTTACTTACCAAGCTTTTATTTCAAAATATGTTCATTTGAATTATGTCATGTTATCCTCATATCATTCCTATAAGGAATATAGAGACCAAGATGTGATACTTTACAAGCCCTTAGCTGAAAAGTCCAAACCCAACCTCTGAACTTGTCATTATCTTCAAGGGATCTCTTGGCTCCCTAAATTCCATACTAGGATTAAGAATGATCCATTTATAGACATTGTTTTTCGGAGTGAAAATTTGCTGCTGCCTTTAAAAAAGTTGTTAAAGTGCCTGTCAACAGAGAACAGAGTTCGATTATATTATAGGCTTATATTATCGTCTAGCCACATTGAAGCATCATTTGGCAGAACTCCCATTTCTTTCAGATTTTCACTGAGGGATAAATGCAGCCTAATTGATGCACAGCTGCACTAAATGCATCAATAGTTCAAACTGCAGAGTTTGGTCAGCAACCCTTGGTGCTGAGTTTTGTCATTGTGATAACAGCAGAGGTCAAGGAGGGTGTTTGTCAATGTGAGAAGTCAATAGAACCAATATATATCAGCCTAATAGATGCTAAGAAAATTCCATTCTGTAAATGACTTCCTGCTTTCCACTAATTTCATACCACAAGCCACTTAGAAAAGCTTAAGGAAACTTCTACCTTAAGAAAACATGTTTCGAGAAGGTTTTTTGATGTTACACGACTAAAAGTATACTCATTTCCTATTATTAAGATATGAGGGAGGCAAAAATGATAGCTCAGAACTTTTCTTCCTCAGCAATAAAGTTACTAAAGCTGGAGGGCTGGGAGAGGGTGGAGGTATATTTGTTTTCAAAGGCATTAAATGGGAGAACAATAAAACATTTCCAAAAAATGGTTCACAAATCATAAAAGATGAACTCAGAAAGAAGGGCATTCATTGATAATTAGGAGCTCTTTAAAATGGGAGAAGTAGCCAGGCAAATGAACACTAAAAAGGCACCTATAGTTGAAATAAAAATAGAAAATTTGGTTTTATTTATGATGCACATTTTTAAATAAGAAAAATACATTCAAAATAAATTCTCTCAAATTATGTGTTTTTTTTACCTGTATCATTTTTGGCATTATTTTTTTCCTTTACATAGAGAGAGTAGAAAGAACTGGCTTTAAAAGAGAGAGCTGATGTTTTGAAACCCTATTCCATCATTTACTAAGTATGTTTACTTTCGTTATGTGGATTCTTAGAGTTTTTGTTCTCACACCATTCTGGAGTTTATTATAAGAGTCATATGAGACCACACATGGAGGCACTCAGTGGAACTAAATTCCTTTCCCTTATAAAAGTTACACTGGAAAGTTGTTAAAAATGGCAAGGAAGACTTGTCATTTCAATAGGGGAGAGGGAATATTGCAATAGGAGAGAGACATTAAACTCAACTCTGCTGAAACAAAAAGTGATTGCTGGGGTGAGCTAATGGAACATCAATGATCACAGAGGGAGTTGGTCAAGGTGATTTGGCCATCCATGTGCTAATTGTTAGACTCCAGCCTTCCCACAGAGACTGGGAGATATAATAGAAGCATTGTCTTTCTTTTTAAATTTTTTAAAATCATCAGTTATTGTGGATATATTTTAGTTGTACATATTTATGGGGTATATGTGAAATTTTGATAGGAGCATACAATGTGTGATGATCAATTCGGGGTAATTGGGGTATCCATTACCTCAAGCATTTATCATTTCTTTGTTTTAGGAACATTCTAATTCCACTCTTCTAGTTATTTTGTAATGAACAATAAATTATTGTTAACTATAGTCACCCTGTTGTGCTACCAAACACTAGATCTTTTTCCTTTTATCTAATTGTATTTTTGTACCCATTAACCTGCTCCTCTTTCCCTCCTCCTCCCCATCACCTTTCCCAACCCCTGGTAATCATCATTCTCCTCTCTATCTTCATGGTATCATTTTTTATCTCCTACATATGAGTGAGAACATGTAATATTTGTTTTTCTGTGCCTGACTTATTTCACCTAACATAATGTACTGCAGTAACCATCCACGTTGTTGCAGTAAAAAAGGATTTTATTCCTTTTTATGGCTGAATAATATTCCATCGTGTATATGTACCACATTTTCTTTATCCATTCATCCATTAATGGGCATTAAAGTTAATTTCCTATCTTGGCTATTGTGAATAGTGCTGCAATAAACATGGGAATGCAGATATCACTTTGATTTTTTTCCCTTTCTTTTGGATATGTAACCAGCAGTGGGATTGCTGGCTCATATGGTAGCTCTATTTTTAGTTTTTGAGCAACCTCCATACTGTTTTCCATAGTGGCTGTACTAATTTACATTCCTACCAACAGTTTAGAAGGGTTCCCCTTTCTCCACATTCTTGCCAGCATCCATTATTGATTGCCTCTCTTTTTGATAAAAGCCATTTTAACTCGGATGGGATGTTATCTCATTGTAGTTTTGATCTGCATTTCTCTGATAATTAGTGATGTTGAGTAATTTTTATATACCTGTTGGACATTTGTATGTCTTCTTTTGAGAAATGTCTGTTCAGGTGTTTTGCCCATTTTTAATGGGATTATTTGGGTTTTTGCTATCAAATTGCTTGAGGTCCTTATATAATATGATTATTAATCCTTTGTTAGATGGGTAGTTTGCAAATATTTTTTTCCATTCCGTGGGTTGTCTCTTCACTTTGTTGATTGTTTCCTTTGCTGTGCAGAAGCTTTTTAGCTTGATGTGATCCTACTTGTCCCTTTTTGCTTTTGTTGCCTGGGCTTTTGAGGTTTTACTCAAGGAATCTTTGCCCAGAACAATGTCTAATAGTTTCATAGTTTCAAGTCTTACATTTAATTCTTTAATCCATTTTGATTTGATTTTTGTATATGGTGAGAGATAGGGGGTAAAGGGTTTCAAGATATAGATCTTGGAGAAATTCGAAAGCTAATAGACATCACACCAGAGAAATTAACAGAAAACCATTTGACGGAGATCAATGCTTCCGAATCATTGCCAGATTATGAGGAAAAACATGTAGAAGAAGCAGTGCCAGAAAACGGATTGACATTAGACAATAATTGATATTATTATTTTCACAATTTTGCCCTTTGGAATGCAGCAGTTAATAGCATAGAACTTGGCAGAAGGGTTCCAATTGTTCAAGACTGCTGTTGACTTCTTTTATGACATGGATCCTTCAATGATATGGGCACTGAATGAAACTAAAGCACTAAATGTTGGAAGAAGAATTAATACCATATAGGAACATTTTTAGAGAAACAAAAAAGCCAGAAAGTCAGAAATTACAATGTATTTCAGTAAAGTTATTCAGAGTGTGCCTGCCTCTTCTGTCTCCCCTTTCACGTCCTCTACCTCTTCTGCCTCTGCCACCCCTGAGAAAGCAAGACCAACCCCTCCTCTCCCTCCTTCTTTCTCCTCCTCAACCTACTCTACAGGAAGACAATGAGGATGAAGACCTTTATGATGATCCACTTCCACTTAAAGTTTTATAAAGCTGAAGAGAAATTAAGGCTGTCTTGGTCACCCTTCCTCTTACTTACTGTGTCCTGTATTCCCTCACATTCAATATTTTTCCTCTCAAAAATTTTGGCATCTATTCAGTCTCGATCCCTTAATGGTCCATCTCATCTTTTTTTTTCCTCATTTTTTCTCTATGCCTTCTGTCCTAAACAATAATAGACATTATTTTAAAATTGCACATATCTCTAAAAGGACTCTCTCTTTTTAATGGACTGCCTGGGGAAAGTGGCTTTTATTTTTTTAAGAGTTGGGGATTTGGTTTAGTCATTAAATGGGAGCCCATCATTAGCTTAACAGTAATCACCTCCTGTGAATGATGATTCTTCTCTGAAAGATACTTTCCTTGAACTCAGAGTGCTTTCTAGGACTCCAAGCTTCTCTACACAATAATTGCTCTCAGGACTCTAACTCCAATATGGGGCTACCTTAACAATTTTAACTGCTTTCAACTTTTCTTTCTCTTTTCCTTCTTTTAGTAATCTTAGTCTAAGCAAAAATTTCAACCAAAGTATGTTTTTTAAAAAGGAGGTTATACAATCATTTTCTCATTTCCAAGTTAAACCAAATTTTTGCTACTCTTGGTTTATAACTGAATAGTAAAACAAGTTGAATTTTTAATCCTTGAGTTGTTGCTCTTGTAGATTTTTCCCCTAAAAAATTATAATTATATTAAGTGGATAATTCAATCATCATGGAAAAACCCTATTTATTTTCTATAGCCTTTGAATCAAGACAAAAATATGACATCCACACGACCTGAACACTTTCAGTAAGTTAAAGCCCCTGATTCTAGGACTTTGAAGACTTGTAGGAAAAAAATAAATTAAATTGAAAAGTTCTCCTCCCACCTATGTAGTATTTTTTTAGACTTTTCCTACCAGCAGTGAGAGTAAAGTAAAAATAGAACTATTGGATGTTAATCAAAATATAACTAGATGTCTTAGATACTGAAATTTTCTGCTTTCTTCATGTTTTAATTGTATTGATTTAAAATCCTAGCTACATAAACATAAGTAAAAGTTATCCTTTTCCTTCTTTGATAGTTATATTTTGTCAGTCTTTGTATTTCAAAGCTATATGTGCAATTGTTTTTTCTACTGCTTTGTTTTTGCCATATTGAATATAGCAGTTAACAGTATAGAAATTGATAATAAATTATATACTTGACTCCTGCTTTAACTTGTTGTATCTTCAAAGACATAACCTTTATTTTCCTCAATTTATCAGCCTCTAGTGTGAGGGCAGCTATTCCTGTCAGCATTCTTTGTTTTGAAGGCAAGTGCTAGTGTTCTGTTTTATAAGACTGTTTGCAAATGATGGGTTCTAGCTAAAAGCATGTTCTGGTCTCCAATTCTCTTGTGGTATATGCATGAATCTGTAATTTTCAAATATTTAAGATGAAGTATGCAGTCATATAAGAAGTTCTAAGGCTAAGGAGTTCACTGGGTCTGAGTTGAAATCCCAGCATGGCTTATTATATGTTATGGGACCATGAGCATATTACTACTTACTCTGTCTGAGCCTCATTTTGTTCATCTGTGTACGGTAATAGTAACAAATGATAGCACTTCCTGCAAAGACTATTGTAAAGGCTAGAAATAATGCAAAGAAAACACTTAGCTCAGTGCCTGGCACATAGCAGCCACTTAAAACAAAACAACAAAGCAGGAGTTTTATTATTGAAAATGCAATTTTTCTAAATTAAACCAACCTAAATATGCTTGGACAACTGTACTGAAGATAAAGAAACATCATTTAATCATTCTGATTATTAATCATAACATGTTCAAGTTGTGGTAGTACCATAAATTATGCAATGGTTTATGCAATCATTGCATAAATTATTGCAATTATGCAATGATTATTATATTCACAAAATTTACTTTTGTGGTTAATAGTGATTGCTGATTGACAGACTACGAGTTACTTCTTTGTTAGAATTATAAGATCATATTTTATTTATATTAAGTTGCTGCCCTTTTGCTGTGAAGGAGGTGCTCCTGATTTACTTTAAATGCTTTTTCTAGAACTAAGATTAGATTTATACATTTCTACACACAAGTCCCTTTACAGTTATTCTGGGTCCAATAAAGATTAGTGTATCAGAGTTTGTGGCTAGTGGTGAGGGAGAAAAAATAGAGTGAAACCAAATAGTCAATATCAGGACCAGACCTATAGCCATGGTCACATTTGTGGAACTCTAAGTCCTGGAATCAATCCCTCATAAATATGGAAGAAATATTGTATATGTTAGTGTTGGGGTAGGATGGGGTTTAGTAAATTACTATGGATTTTCTTTTATATTAAAGAAATTAAAAGTGTGTCAATGAATTATCCACCACCATCATAATATCTACATAAGCCCAATGATGTCTTGAGGTATTGAGATATAACACATAATTTCTTTTTAAAATTAAGACTAATGACATCTACCTTCTGTTTGGCTTTTAATCCAAAGTCTTCAGTCTCTGTCACATATAGAATGACATATTGTCTTTCTCATTCATGGAAAAAATAAGATCATACCTTCTCATTCATAGATTTATTAAGTTGAGAACCTACATGCTAGGCAAAGTAACATATAGAAGAATGAAGTGAAAATAGATCTTCAGGAAGTTTACATTAAGGGAAATAAGTCAGATACATCAATAATTATAAATATTGCAATGCAAAGACAGAAAATACTCATTCAGCCAGTAATTTACTCACTTATGTATTCAGCAACTAAGTGTTTTTATTTCTGAACACAGGTCAGAGTCAGTACTTAATTGTGAGATTACAACGATGAACAGCAACAACAGTAATAGCAAGTGGAAAGTCCATCTTGGTATTTACTTCCTAATTTGTATGTCATGGGGAGTGAGGGGTGTGGACAGACGATTAAACAAGCTGTGATAATACAGTGTGAAACTTGTTAATGGTGCTTATGTGGGGGGACGAATTCCAGTGGAACATGGATAGGGACAAATCATGACTTTGTAGATCAAGCAAGATTTCCCAGAGTATTCCATCATGTTTGTTCCTAGTTACCTTGAGATCACAGCTTCTTATTACATTCCCTGTACATTGCCACTGCAATTCCTGGTTACATGCTGCTACCCCCTTCCTCCTCCTTCTCTGTGTTTTGTGCTTAAGATATTGTAGTAGCTGCATTTGTAAAAATACCTTTGTTTTTTCCCAACAACTTTCTTGTTTATACACTAGGCTCAAACTAGAGTGAATGTAAGCAGAGTTGCATTGAATTCTCAATAACTGCTCTTTTTCATTGACTGTTGTATTGGATTCTAAAAATCTATCCCAATGTCGTTATCATCTATAAAGCTATGATATTAAAGAACCAATCACATTACAGCTGATTAAAACGGTTTGTAGTTAAATTTCTTATGAATTTCAGAGTCACACTTATGCCATGTGCTCTATTTTAAACAAAGCTAAGGGATGTTTCTATGCTTAAGTGAGCCACATTAAATATAAATCAAGTAAAAAAATGAAGTATCATAATCTCTGGCTTTTGAGTAATTTGAATGCTGGTACATTTTGAGGTACTGCAATATCCTATTTGAAATAAGAGTCAAGTGGAAGTTACATTATAAGCATATCTCCTGCATTGCTTTTCTTCACCTTTCCTTGACACTTTTGGAAATTCTCTGCTTAACCAAGTTTTGTCTCGATTTACCTGTTTCTCTGTATTTCTTTCAAATATCTTCTCTTCTTTGTATTCTTCCTTTTTTAAAAAAAATGTTATTACAAAGGATAGAATTTTTTTTTTCTCATGAGCCCTCCAAAATCCTGGGTTCAAGATCTTTAATAAAGACAACATAAGATTCACATGTCTAGCTGTTTTAGTTTATTGCAGTAGCCCAGGCTGACTGGGCATCCCAGTGGAAGAACCAGGGGAAATGACCAGAGGGTGTGGCTGCTACAAACTTTATAAATGTCTTTGCTCCAGACTCCCCATTCTCCTGTAAGTGGATGAGGTGGATCAGTTCAAGTTATGTGTTAAATCTAAAACTCAAGTACATTCTGGTGGCAATATTTATACCTAGACAATATGAATACCAGGAATCTTGACATGAATATGCTAGAAAAGCAGGGAGGAACAAGGTGAGAATTTTGTTAAGCAAGGAGTTCTAGCTGTCCAGGATCTGCTCCAGTCTAATAATATTAGATGGTATAGGCAGTTTTCAATTCAAAAAGATCCACTAAGACCATTTGGTGTAAAGTAAAGCAAATGAGACCTGGAGTATATCAAAAGGCTTGAATTTGAGTCCTGGTTCTGCCCCTACAGTGTGACTTTGGGTAAGTTACTCAATCTCACTGGGCATGTTCTGTTCATCCATAAAATCAAAATAATAGTAATTATACCTACCTTTCCTGCTGAGCATAGGATCAAATGAGATAGTGAGTATTAAAGTCCTATGTAAAACCTACCACACTTTACAAATATCATTTATTGCTAAGTGGAGAGAGATTTAGTGGAATCGAAGAAGGTATGGTTTAGAATTTCTTAAATGAAGTGAAAATATTTGGGTCAATTTCACAGGTTGACAGGTGAATATAACTTATTACAGTTAATTCACATATTGCATTTACTCAAGTACAGTATATAATATTTTATCAATTAATAGCATGATGATATGTGTCTATCTTCTATGTATTGACACTGAATGTAACATTTAGGTTTAACTTTTTTTTTTTTTTGGTCTCACAGGGATAATTTTATTTTTTAACACATTTCCACTAGTTTGAACATTTTTTTACACCTGATATATACCATCCTATTTTTTTTTATTTCAGCTTATCATGGGGGTACAAAAGTTCAGGTTACATACATTGCCCATGTACCGCCCATCCCCCCGAGTCAGAGCTCCAAGCGTGCCCATTCCCCAGACAGTGCGACTTTTGGCTCTAAGTTATAGGAAAACCCGAAACAAAAGTGACATAGAAAAGATAAAAATGTATTTCATTTTCACATAAGTGTAGGTAACTCTGTGATCATTAGGGATTCGTTTCCTTGTAAATGATATTTTTTCTGCCATACTAAAGTTGTAATTTCCACTTCAATGTCCAAGATGGCTGCTCCAGCTCCAGCCATTATGTAAACATTCCCGCTGACAACAACTAAGAAAGCTGAAAAAGAAGAATACTCTCCAAATTTTACCTACTATTCTTGTTTTCATTGGCAACAGTCGATCATATGACCTTAACCTAAAAAAAGATGGCAAATTCCGTTTTATCCTGGGGCTCCATCTGCCTACATTTTATTTTGTAAGGTTCTGTTGTCAGAAAAAGGTGAGAACAAATATTGAGGTAAACTAGACATCAGCACAACAATTATTGGAGAACTCCTCTCACTCAGTCACCAGTAAGAAATAGCATATATATTTAAACCAAAATCCCCTTTGAAATTATTGATAACAGAATTATTTCCTTTTTATATAACAAATATTTACTGGATAAAACTTATGTGCCAGATATTCCACAGGGACTATAAAAGGGAAACGAATTCCTTCCCCTTGGAAGATATAATCTATGAAATAAGAAGAAAAAAATTGGAATTTTCAACAATATGATGATACAAGAAAACGTGATTTTGAATTCATGGTAGGAAAAAGGTGTATTACTCTGAGATGCAATCATTATTTGCTGTAGTCATGCATTAAATGACATCCTAGAAACCTGGAAGACTGTATCTTCCTCTCAAAGTGCTTCATTTACTACAAGGGAATATTTTATGCATTGAGAGACTGTAATCGAGAACTGAATGTGAATGATAATCTGATTTCTTGCAGAAATACACACTTGGTATATTCAACCTGAATCGAATAAGATAGGAAATTAGGCACTTATACAAAGACAGATATTATTTATATAATATTAGCTTGATTTGAAATGGTTGAATTGTTTATATAGTATTTGGTTCATTTGAATCAAACAGAGTATGCAGCAAGGCTCTCTTTCTTGTGCAATTCTGGCATTAGAGCTTTGTGGTCAGAGTAGGAGGACAGGTTGCTGGATGTAATTGGATTCTCTTTCTTCTCCCTTTCCTGCTCCAATACTAACTTTGACTGCTGCCACACCTCTCCTCAGAAGGCAAAAATGTATGGAAAAGAATAAAAGGAAGCAAGGTTGGAGGTGGGGGTGAGAGGAACAATTTTCACCCATTTAAAATGAGGGAAATAAAATTATAGCTCTCCAGAGAAGACCGGGAACACAATTCCCCTCCTTCTCCGCCCCTCTCCCCCTCAACCTTGGGCCCAGATCTCTCTTTCGCTCTATATACTACTTTTATGCTTGTGGGTAAAAATGGAGGGAGTTTCTCAGCTCATCCACATTACTTTAAAATGTATAATTTAAAGTCATGATATAAGAATAAAAGACTATACTTAAAATATTTGGTAAGATCTATTTTTAACTTAACGATCTTTGGGATTTTTCTTCTCTATTCTTGTTGACACCTTTTCTCATTCTGGCTTCAAATAAAAATTTTAAATATGAAAAGAGGAAATGGCATAATACATGACATGTCATATTGAAGCCAAAAGACCTTAATAATAAATCTTTGTCTCAACCCATAAACATTTTGATCCACCTGTCACCATTTCTAAACAAAGTTCAGGCTATGGTGTAATCTGCTACTAAGTTTTTGTGTTCTGAAAATAAAGTAAAATGGCATTGCTTTCCTTCTTCTTTTCAACCAACTTTTTGCTAGTCCATTTTAGGCTCTAGATTTAGAAATGAGTTGTAGTAATAAAATTTAGCTATATTTTGTATTGACAAAAGAAATTAAGGAATTTTAGAAATATGTTTTAAATAAACAAAAAACAACAACACTGTAAATTCAGTATAAATTGGAAATGTCCTTATCATCTTCCTGACCTTATTCGTTCCAATAATCCATTCTAAACACATGTATATATCATAATTACTTGCAGATGTTTTCATATTTATATAATTTTTTCTTTTTTATGTTCTTGTGTAAAACTTTCATAACTTGCCTAATACAGAATTTTCTTACATGGGATAGTCAATAAATATTTTGACCCTGAATTCCTCAATGACAAAACCTATAAAGAAATCATGGTAAAGAAAAAGACTACCTAGGGTTTTTCAGGACTGAGCTATCTTTTTCCAATAAATGAATGTCTTCTCACAAGGTATTTATAGTCGTTACTTAAAAAAGTAATGGTACTAGAAATAGTTTGTTTTGCCATCTGTAATTTTAGACCAATATAGACTGCAGTACACAGACCATAGTCATTTTTCCCACATGCTGGCAAACTGAGAAACTGACCTGGTAGGGTTCCAAACTTTCAAAGGTAATTGTTTATTAAAAAGATAACAAGTAGCTCAAGACACATCTTCAAACTTACTTTAGAATAAGGGATGTGCTACATGTGATTTTAGCATTTCTAAACCGGTGGACTGCAATTTTGATTTGTTTTTGGCAACAGCATGAATTGCTTCCATATAGCTGGTTTGTCTCTCCTTACGGTACAAGGAGTGTGTCATAAGAAGCCAAAGAGAGAAGGAAATGGAACCATGCACCAGGATGGTCCATTCAAAGACGAACCAAGGGAAAACCCCACCCAGAAAAACACCAAAACCTCTGTACCTTTGCAGAGGACTGGAATTCATGATTTCAAAGTTGGAAGGGGGTCTAGGGTATAGCCCATTTGTTTGTCCAGTGGTAATAAGGTGGCAAAAATGCATGATCACTCAGCTCAGCAGAGCTTTAGTACTTCCTGGCAATTCCATGTTATCTGGCTTTCCAGTTCTCAGCCAAGAGAGTTTCCAATCTGTTTGCATGTACTCAACTCTCTGATCTCCCTCCTACATCTCTGGCTTTAGCGTCTGACCCAACTCCTACTTCAAAAAGAATTTGTTAGCCATAACAGACTGAGATTATCTCAGCTTCCCACCCAAAATGTGCTAATCTATCTACATTGACATTCCATTTTTCTTCCTTCCTACCTGATTCAAATCAAGAGGAGAACTTTCTTTTATCAAAAGCCAGTCGTTCTCATGTGTTTTAGATTTCATTTCCATCAGACTTCTTTAGAACTTGATTCAATCAGTACTGGCTCACTCCTTATTCATCAGTTTCTCTCTGTGACTTTTCATTTAATATTTAAACATGCTTTAGTGTTTCCCATTGTAAAAATAAATCCTATACCCATATCCTCTTGTGTATTTAATTATAAAAATGCTGATAACTACCACTCCTATTTATTGAGCACTTCGCATATGCCAGACATTATTTGAAGAACTTTAACTTGTTTAGTGAATGGTGGGAGCAGGGGGTTCTCACTAGGAGCATGCTTTGTTCTGGAGCTTTCATTTCACTCCTGACAATCAAGGTGGAGCCAGCAGAGGAGTGTTCTCCCCATAGGAATCCCACTCTTCCACTGACAGTCTGTGGAAATGGAGAGGTCAGTGGAGTTGATCTGTCATTATTTAGTGTAATCAAATAGGAATTGGTAATTGATTGCATATGAGGGAATTACAAGGATGATATCCAGGTTCCTGGTTGGGAATGATAGTTTTGTTTCACTGGTAACAAACACAGAAGGAGGAATTGACTTAAGGGGAAAGGTGGAGAGTTAATTTTTGAACATGTTAAACTTGAAATATCTGAGATTGCCTATCCCACAGATAAGCAAACAAGGACGTGAAAGATAGGTACAAATGGAATCAGTCGATCTCAGGGTTTAAACTGGTCCTTTAGAGTAGAAGTCCTTTGAGATCTCCATAAATTGTCACACTCAAAGTTCCATAACAGGCCCCAGGTCCAATGACGGCATTTAGCATCATCCAACTGTGATAGTTGTCCAAAAACAGTAGTTTCTGTTAGGTGTCTGAAGAAGGCTAGAGAACAAGATCAAATAAAAGTCTACCTTCTTCCTGCGTACCACGAAGGACAGCATTACTATGTTTTTGCTTTTTTATGTGTATTCTGTGTGTGTGTGTACTTTTCATTGTTCAAAATTTCATCCTTATATTTAATTATTTGATTTTGTTTTCACAGCAGGTTTAATAAAGAAGTCTATCACTTTTCATGGCATTCTAAATAAAAATATGAATGCAGAGCAAAGTGCTCCATTTTTGTTACTCTTTCTAGAACTTTAGGAGCTGGCTAAGAAAGTCCAGAGAAATCACTGTTAATGTAATGGGTTGAGAATATGGATGAATAGTCATTGTTAATATTTTTGAGAATCCTCCAAGAACTAAGTACTTTACATTTATTATAAGTAATTTCTACAGTAACCATACATTTTGTAGGCATTTTCACTTTCATGTTACAAAAGAAAGATTGAGGCTGTGAGAAGTGGGGTAATTTGTGCAAGGTCACACATTTGGTAGATTTACTTGCCAAGAGTCAGTTCATGAGTGTCTAAATTGCTGATTCTGAACCCTTGATGCACATTAGAATCACCTGGGGAACCTTAGCAATTCTAATGCTTTGGCTGCACCCCAGGCAGACTACATCAGAATCTTGGGGAATAGCACTAATAGATCCATAGTTCTGAGAGCTCCCCAGGTGATACTAATGTGCAGCCAAGGTTGAGAAATACTAGCTGGCCTCAAAAAACTCAGGATCTTTTTTTTTATACCATGCCACCTATAAATCAAAAATTGTTTTCATTCCACATTAATGAACCAATAGGACCTATTGTGAAACCAATAGGACCGTTGGTTAAACATGATAAACAGAATAAATAAATGTCTTCTTGATAGGAAAGTATTATCTTTTTCTGCCTTCCAAGGCTTTGAAAGAAATATTTTCAATGCCTAGAAATCTCAGCAACAAGGCTGTTTTCTCTGCTTGTTACAAGTTGAAAGCAATTTTTTTATTTGCATTATTATTATCTCTGGTTTTGAGTGACCATATATGGTGCTTGAGAGATTAGAAGGACTATCTAAACACACCTGAAGGTAAACCCACTGACAGAGAATTCCCCTACAGATACAGAACACAGTGTAAATCTGTTTTTTTCTTAGGGCTTATAGCCCATCTTTCCCTTTATTTATTTAAGTTGACAGATAAAATTGTATGCACAGGTATAGCATGATGGTTTGAAATATATTTACATTGTGGAATGGTTAATTCTGGCTGGTTAACATATACATTACCTCACATAGTTATTTTTGTGGTGGTAATACTCAACATCCACTCTCAGTATTTTGAAGTTTCTAAACTACAACTTTCATTGAACTCTTGGCCTTATTCAGCAAATGACTTAATTACATTTCATTTTGAATAAAGTTATTATTTTCCTAAGCCTGTAGATAACAATATATAATGAAACATCTGCTGTGTATGATGTGCAAATGTTCGAATTCCCAAAGGACATATTTTAAAAAATCAGATTTTCCTGTTATGTGTGACAAACTTTCCAAAATCCTCAAATTATGAGCATTTTTCCTGCAAGATACATATTTTTTGACATCTGTGAAACAGATTTTTATCTCTGTTGATGTCTGTCTAGCATTTATTTTCTTTTTAATAATGATTATTTTAATATGAAATTATAAAAATCTGGCAAATAGTTGTTATTTAGCAATTGATTTTATTGTTCCTTTACTCATTAATTATTTTGTGTCATGTATAACTTTATATTGGCAGTTTCTTCTATTTAGAGTCAGTCTTGTGACAGAGATTTTGATTATGCAGAAAATAACCTGCTTCAAAATTTTCAACAGAGATGGGTTAGAGAGATGATAGTAGGCTTCTTCATCATAGCTTTTCAGCAAATGTTAAAACTTATATTTAATAGCGAACCCAGAGTTTTTAAGAAACAACAAAAGCTCATCATATCTCTTCTGTTGATATATTCTGTAACATCCAAGAGAAAAAATGCACAGGCTAAGTATATGGGTCAATGAGAGATATTTGTCAGCTGTCTACAAATGATATTGCTATCAAACTAGCGTGCCACAAGCAGCTATGAAACATGGGATGGTGAATAAAGTAATACTAACAAAAAGCTTCTTATTAGATTCTTAATGCCATAAACATTTTCATTTAATTTTTTTAAATTTTATTTATTTATTTTTATTTCAGCATATTGCAGGGGTACAAATGTTTAGGTTACATATATTGCCTTTGCCCCACCTGAGTCAGAGCTTCAAGCATGTCCATCCCCCAGACAGTGCACACCGCACCTATTAGGTGTGAATATACCCATCCCCACCTCCTTCCTCCCACCTGCCCGACACCCGATGAATGTTACTACTATTTGTGCACATAAGCGTTCGTCAGTTAATACCAATTTGATGGTGAGTACATGTGGTGCTTGTTTTTCCATTCTTGTGATACTTCACTCAGTAGAATGGGCTCCAGCTCTATCCAGAATAATACAAGAGGTGCTAGATCACCATTGTTTTTTGTGGCTGAGTAGAACTCCATGGTATACGTATACCATATTTTATTAATCCACGCATGTATTGATAGGCACTTGGGTTGTTTCCACATATTTGCAATTGTGAATTGTGCTGCTATAAACATTCAAGTGCAGATATCTTTTTTATAGAATGTCTTTTTTTCCTTTGGGTAGATGCCCAGTAATGGGATTGCTGGATCAAATGGTAGTTCTACTTGTAGCTCTTTGAGGTATCTCCATATTGCTTTCCACAGAGGTTGTACTAGTTTGCAGTCCCACCAGCAGTGTATGAGTGTTCCTGTCTCTCCACATCCATGCCAACCTTTATTGTTTTGGGACTTTTTCATAAAGGCCATTCTCACTGGAGATGATATCTCACTGTGGTTTTAATTTGCATTTCCCTGATGATTAGAGATGCTGAGCATCTTTTCATATGTTTCTTGGCCATTACATTTAATTTTATGAAATGATGGACCTTGTGTTCGTAATGCCCGCTGACTTCAATAATTCATTTCATTGGGATTTAGGTACTCTGTACAGGTAAGCTCAAAATTCATTTGCATATGTGTTAGTGGAGTCTACATAACCAAAAATATACTTGGAAATAGTACATGTCTCTGTTTTAGTTGGTGGTGATTTGAATAATAATGACATCACTTAATATAATTTGTGTTTGTTTATCATAACCTTTATTTATCATTTTTATGCTATCCATTTCAAAAAGAATTTGAGGTGACTTAAAAGGATATGGTATAATCATATAAAATTAATATGAGAAAATCAGAGTCCTTTAGAGAATAAGACAGTATATTATAGTGGAAAGAGCACATGCTTCTTCATTTGCTACCTGTGTAACTTCAGACAAATTATTTAACCTCTCTGAGCTTCATTTCCTCCTTTGCAAAATATTTACCTTGCAGCACTGCTACAAAATTAATGTTTAAGGTAGAGTAAGTGTTTGATAAGTTAGTTTTCTCGTCATCCTTAAGATGAAATCACACATCTTCAAATGTGCTTATTTTGCCAATAAAAACTCAATTAATATCTTTGACTAAACTCTTCATGTAATCTTATTAACTATCATTTATTGAGCATGTACTATGTGTGAAGTTATGTATTACGTTTACACAAAGCCCTTTTTATCTATTATCTTATTTCATCTTAATAATAATTTACTTTTAGTCTGTAAGAACTATGGTCTTCTGAATAATGTAAATAGTAGTAATTAGTGTAGTCTTTAAAGAACTGCCTTTGAAGTCACTATGGTGATGAACCAAGATTTCTTCCCATAGCAGCATTCATATATAGGGAGTTACTGCTACGTCCAGAATTATATTATAAATGCCGTATAAATGTTTTATTCCATGTTAATAAGAAGATGTATGTAATTCTAATTTTTGTATTATAGACAAATCAATGTGTGAATGAATGAAATTATCTATTTCAAATAAGAATTGCTTTATATGTAGTAATTATTTTAGTTTGTCTAAGATTGTTGAAATGTTGCTATAACTGCAAATAATTCTTGATTTCTTTATAAATATTGCAATTAAACTATGCAGATATTGATACTCTTTAAGAGTTTCTAAATATTCTGCTGAAGTGCTTCATTTCAGTATTGTTTTTCATTTTTCTAGCAAAAGATTCTGTATATTTTGTATTCCGTGAAGGTTTTTTATATCATCTATACCTCATAAGAAACATTTTCTCTTTTGCTTTTTGAAATACTTACAAAACAAGTGTCTAAGATATTTTTTAAATGCTAAACCTTTATCTCATTTATTGGAATGTTGGGAATAGGGTAAGCATAGTATTACATGTTTTCTTTCTAGAATTCTTGAAAACCTGCCAAATGAAAAGCAGTGAATAATTACACTTCATACTCTAAGAAAATCATCACTATAATAATGTAATAATATTTTTTCAAAGTGTAATTAATGAATCATTAATGTTTGAAAAATAATAAGATGGACTTTTCTGATATGTCTAATAAGAAATAGAAAACATATATAAGCAATTTTGGAAAAGAAAACAAGTATTCCTTTAAAGTTATAAGAGAGTATTATATACAATATACTAACATATTGGAAAATATAAATGAAATTAAAAATTTTCTAGGAAAACAAAAATTTCCAAAATTACTTCAAGAAGAAGTATATAGCCTGATATCTTTAATTAGAGAATTCAATTTTAGATCTAGGAAAGCCTTCGAAGACTGTTTAAGAGAAATCTCACAATTTGTAAGTGAGAATGTTGAGGTCTAAAGTTTTTATGGCAAATGAAAATACTCTATTCATTAGCTTTGGAAATTAGGAGCTCATGTGTGAATCCTGTGGAAAGAAAATTCAGGGGAGATGCTAAATGTCAAAACAAAAAGATTGATCAGGTAGTAAAGAAGTTGATGTGTACCTTAATCTTTCAAGGAATTTGACCACAATTGGAAAGAGATAGAAGAAACCAATGAGAACCAGTGAAAATACACAATAAAAAGGAGGTTGGTTGGTTTAATATAGACAGTGCAACAGATTTGTAGTCTAAGAGATTATGTATATAAGCTAACTAAAAAAGGAGAGTGTAGAGCTGAACAAATATGGAATCAAAAGTAGTTACTATTTTTGCTGTTAGAAGTCAGAATGGTGGTTACCTTTGGGAGCTCCATATTGACTGGGAGGCTGGAGATATTCTAAATTTGTATCTGGGTTATAGTTATGTGGGTGTATTCATTTATAAAAATGCACCATCTTATTATATCTACTGCCAATAAAAAGTATATTTATTTGTAAAAAAATTTTAGGCTTTACTGTATTACATGATATATCAATTTAAAAATTTATCCTCCCCCCCCAAAAAAATAGTAGTTACTATGTAGCCAATCTTTATAGCAATCATATGAGGTAGGTGTTGTTATTATCCTTGTTTATAGATGAGGAAAGAGAGGCACAGAGATTTCAAGTAACAGCCATTAAATAAAGCAGATAGTATGTGCATGCACACAGTGTGACAAGAGAGACCTGCCTCCTGGCTACTCTGTTACACTTATTGTCTCCTGATAGGGGAAGGGCCTGCTTTGGGAAAGGAGGAGAATGGATGGAGTTAGGAGGAAATATGGTTCAGGAAATATGAAGATACTGATGGTAGAGATGGTCTGTACCTCATTGGTGATGTAGAAGGCAAGGCTATCTGATATAAGAGAGTAAGGAGGAAAGTTGGGGCTTGATAAAGGTGGAAAAGATTGTGAGGCTTAGGTTATGGAACGAGCAGAAAATATTTTCAAAAAGTCGTCAAGGAAGTGTTCAAACTCTGGGTTTGGAGACAGTGTTTTAACCCCTTCTCCCTTCATGAACCATATGACATTGGCCAAGCTACTTAGTCTCTCCAAACGCTCATGTGCAAAATGAGGATGGTGATCATTTGACCACATTTTATTCTATTTTATATCATTAGGAAAGCTCTCTTTTCTGCTTTCTTCTTTTTAGACTTTCTGTACTATTTTTTGTATTTAATTTTCTTCATGACTTAGAATTGGATTGTCAAACTAAAAAAAAATAAGATTTGATAGTAATTGCATCAAATATATTTATTGATTTGGAAGAGATTGACATTTATATAATAGTCTCTGCATTCACATACATAGTATATTTTCCATTTATTCATATCTTCTTTTATATCCTTCAATTAATTTTATAATTTTCTACATGAAATTCATGCACATTTTTGTTAAATGTATTTTAAGGTGCTTTATAGTTTTTTTTTATTGTGAATAGAACGTTTGCTTTTATCTGATCATTTTCCCCTAGCAATTTTGTTCTGTATGTCCAGTTTCTTTCTCAGCTCCTGTAGAACTTAGTCCTTTAGGTTTTTATTTTTCTACTATCCTATTATCTCTTTCTACCTTTTTTCCTTTTTTTTCCCTTTCTTTTCCTTTTTTTTTTTTGGCTTGAATTTTTCCTTTTTTTCATGTTGGAGGATTTTCTCAATTGTCTGATTATTCTTGGCTGTTTATTCATATATAAAAGAAAAGCACTAAAAAGTGCCTTGTAGTTCTATGTGGGTGGGTGGGCTTGCTGAAAGGTAGGCATGGCAATGTGTTCATCAAAGATGAACCAGTGTATGGAGACTTTTTCCCTCTGGGGGAGAATTTTAATCTCAAATTCTGAGAGTACAGGTAAGAGAGAAAAATTCCTATGGTTTACCTGCCCTGTGTGCCTACCCACTAGCCAGATTGGTTTCTGACTTCAGAACCTAACCCATTCAATTTCTCTGAGTCGAATCCTCCTTGCAACAGTGCTGGGCTGTGTTGGGGACTCCGAGGGAAATGGTTTCAATTATTCTGTAAATGGATTTTTCAACCAACTGCTCTTTTTCAGCCCCATGTAAAATGGTGTCCTTCTCTGTTTCATGTCCCTACCATTTCTAAGAATTAAGCTCTTCAGAAGGTCTTCAGAGTGAATTGGCTTAATTACGATCAGTATTTCCAATACCACCCCATACCCTACAAGCACATAGGCTATAATTTTCTCTACCATTCTGTGTCAGTTAAACCTTCTTCCCTCAGCATCTTCTGAACTGGTCAAGACCTTGAGTTTGCTGGGTCCACTGCCTATGCTCTTTTTCCTTGTGACTTAGTAACTTGTTCATTTTGGAGGGAGAAGAGAGAGGAATCTATCATGTTTAATTATACATTTTGTGTTACATTTTCTAAATGATATTGCTGGTGTATAGCAAAATTAGTTTGTATATTGATCTCAGTATATAGGAAATAGAATGTTTATATGTTAATCTTGTGTCTAGCCATCTTGTTGATTCTTTTTATTCTTGTAGTTTAAACATTGATTCTCTGGAAAAAATAAATACCACATGTACTCGCCATCAGATTGGTACTAACTGAGCAACATTAAGGTGCTCACATGATAGTAATATTCATTGGATGTCGGTCAGGTGGGGGGTGGGGTGTGGGGGTAAACTCACAACTAATGGATATGGGGCACACTGTATGGGGGAAGGGCATGCCTCTAGCCCTAGCTTGGGTGGGGCAAAGTCATTACATGTAACCAAAATGTTTGTACCCTCATAATATCCTGAAATAAAAAAATAAAATAAAATAAAAATTGATTCTCTTGGATTTTCTAATAAGGAGATACATTATCTGCAATGATAATTATATTGTCTCTTTCTTTCTTATTGTTTTTTCTTTTATTGTTTTCCTGAGAAGCTCCTGTTCAATTTAGAATAATAGAGATGATCATGGACATCCTCCTCTTATTCATGACTGATGGGAATTAATCTAATATTTTACTATTGAATATGATTTTCACTGTAATTTTTAGAAAGATCATCTTTATTAAGAATATTCACTTTTATTCATAATTTGCAAAGAATATTTTTTAAATGATCATTTGAGTTTTGAATTATAGTAAATGCATTCACGTTTATTGATGTGATCACATGATTTCTCTTCTTTAATGTGTTAATGTAATAAATTGTATGTAGGTCATTTTTGAAGTTGAATCATTCTGCATTACTGGACATACTGATTTGAAACTGATTTATTATCCTTTTATTGTATTTCTGGGTTTGATCTTTTACTTAATACTTTCACATTTATGCTAATAAGTAAAAGTGGCTTATAATTATATTGCTCATTTTGGTATCAGTGTCATGATAGCCTCCTTGTCAAATGAGTTGGGTGCTTCTAATCTTTTTCTTTGGCCTGGAAATATTTTATAAAATGGGAATTTTATATGTTTCTTGTATGCTAGAATTTGTCTGTAAATTTTTCTGAATTTTTTTTCTTTGAGGTGTTACTTCTTTTATTATCATATGTCTTTATCTAAGATCATTAGTTTTATCTCTCAGGCTAATTTTGATAATTTTTTTAGAAGAATGTTTTCATGTTTTTATATATGAAATATTTTTAATAACTTTTTTCATTCACAATATTTATTTTGCTTTTTCCCTCACCTTTTAAAAAATTACAATTGCCTTTTCCATTCTTGTAATACTTCACCTAGAAGAATTCTCGTAACCGAAATGTTTGTATCCCTGTAATATTCTGAAATTTTAAAAAAAATCACAATTTCCAAGGATTAACTGCTTTATAGGGCTTTTAGAGTCAGCTTGGGTTTTATAGATGAATTTTATTGATTTTTAAAGTTTTTCAGTTTGTTAAATTCTTATTTTATCTTTCTAAAACCTCTTCTGATTTCTTTGAGTGGCCCATTTATTTTCATTTTCTCTTGTTTTCTATCAATTTAAAGCTATGAATATCCTTAATACTATAGCAAAATCTCACCAGTATTGATAAAAATATTGCCTTAATTGTTATTCAGTTCTAAATATTTTGTAATTTAGATTCTTAGTTTCTCTTTAATTTGTTAATTATTTAAAAGCTTTTTTGACCCAAAGTAGAAAATTTGAATTTTGATTTCTAATTTTGTTGAATTGTTGTCTGTCAAAATGCCCTGTGTGTTTTAAGCTTTCTTGAATTCATTTTCTTGCACTTTCTGTTCTAAGACTAGTTAACTTCTGTAAATATTAATACTTCATTGATATTTTAAAGAACTGTACATGCTTTGCTTTTTATACATAATATTGCAAGGAAAAAATATTAATCACTTGTGTTGATTTTATTATAATCTGCCATATTATCATTATTTTTCTGTACTTTTTCTGTGTCTTTCTGAGAGCTATATGCTAAGTCCTTCATTATAATCTTACTTTGACAGTTTATCCTTATGGTTTCTCAGTTTTTGCTTCATATACTTTGAAAAATTGTTATTGGTTCCATAGAGGTATATTACTTCAGAATATACTTTGTGGCATGCTCCTTTTATCAGTATGAAAACTCCCACTTCATCTCTTTTAATGTTTTTCCCAATTTTACATTGTGACTTCTGAGTTTTACATATTAACATTTGCTTAGCATAGCTGTCTTTCTCTTTATTCTCAATCTTCTTGTGTCATTGGGTTTGAGGTATGTCTCTTAAAACCAAATTACTGGAATTAGAATTTTTAAAAATCCAATGTGAAAGTTTCTAACTTTTAACCAGTGAATTTAAAGCAGTCCCATTAATTGTGATTTTGGATATGTCTGGAATTATTATTCTTTTCTTATTTTTTTCTATTTATCATGTTTTCTAGTTTTTTGTCCTTTTGTCCACCTTTAATTGGACTGATAGATTTTTCTTAGTTCTATTTTTTCTGCTATTTTAAAAATACATTATTTTTTCTTTTTATCGTTACTTTAACATTTTTACTATAAATGTTTCAAAATATTTTTCTATCATCTCAAGTTAATCAGTATCTCTAATATGTCTGAGAACAAAAAACACAAAAAAGACTTAGAATATTTTTATTTTCCTCTGCTCCCTGGCAACATTCATCCCTCTCATCTTTTAACCCTCCCTGTTATTATTTTGCATTTTATATCCAGGTAGTTATATTTTAATAATTATATATATTTGTGTATATTAAACAGTTATTTGTACTTAATAGATTTTATTACTTTTTTTACTATTGAGCTCTCTTTTATCTCATTCCCTCCTTCTGGGGTTCCTCTTAGTGGTGTGTATCATCTAGCAATTCGTTCAGAGAGGGTCTTGAGGTAATAAACTTCAAAGTTCCTTTCAATTCTAAAAATACTTTGATTTCAGCCTCTCACTTTAATAATAGTTTGGCTGGGTGTAGAATTCTATCTTCAAAGTTACTTTCCCTTAGAACATTGAGGATATTATTCCATTGCCTTCTTGCTCACAAGGAATCTGATGTCATCCGATTCTTATTTCTGTGTAAGTAATCTGTCTTTTCACTCTGACAGCTTTTAAGATTTTTCTCTTTGTTCTCAATGTTCACGTATTTCATCACAATATATCTCTGTGTGCGTGTGTTTCATTTTTATCCCACAGCCAGGAGAATTTTTAAAGTTCTAAGTTATTTCCCCATGTTCTTTCTTTAAATGCTGTCTTTCCTCCAGTGTTCTCTACTTCTTCATTTGGGAAGTAATTTTAAACATATGTCAGAACTTCTGCGTCATCCATGTATCATAATTCTTTACTTTCCATGTCTTAATTCCCGCTCCTGACATCTAGCTTTGGGATATGGTATCCATCTTTAATCTGTTCTCATATGCCTTCATTTTTATGGAATTTCTCACAGTCTTTAGTAGTTTATACTTTTTTTTTCCCAGTTATCTTGAGAAATCTAGTCTGCTGTCTCTAAGGATTTGGAGTGCAGGGTGTGTGTGAGGGCGACAGTTATAAACAGCGCTCTGTTTGCCAAATTAAATTCATTTTAAGTTTTGCAATATTTGTCAATAATACTCATCAGCTGTAACACTGATGAGACCATACTGGGTTTTGGCAAAGCAGGTGGATCAGAACTGGGTGATGAACTTGAGGTGCTAGTAAGTCTCATGTTTGTAGTGGTGAGCTGTGAGCACTCAGCTATCATGGGAGGCAAGAGTGTACGCGTGGAGGCTGCACGAGGAAAAACTGTAGACCAGAAGTCACAATGGTGGATCCACTGGTATCAGTAATTGAAAAGGTGCCAAGATATAAACCCGTTTATAGAAAAGGAGGATCAGTGTTTGAGGCTTTTCAGTGAAAAAAGCCCTGGTACTGAGGGGATATAAAGGATAGTTAATCTTCGGGGATTTGCTCATTGGGATTTAGGTTATGCAGAAGACGAAATCAGACTCCTGAGCCCAGAACATTAGCAAGGCCAATCGTGTGGAAGTTGATGTGCCATTTATGGAAAATCTTAAAGTTTATTTAAAAATTGCTATTTATAAAAGTGATATATTTAAAAGGACTATGTGCATTGTTACAATTTAGCAAACATATTAGTGGAACAATCAACGTGTTTCATTGGGTTAAGTGTTTGATTTTATGCTGATTTGTCACATGATGATGAAGCAAAATGTGACTCACTTTCTCTATTTCTCAAAATCATAGATTTTCCTATACTCTTCATATAAGGTTAGTTTTGTGACTTTAGATGTCTTTAGTTCACATGTACACATCCTTTGGTTTGAGACAGCTTACCTTCATACTTGGAGCACTTTCAAGACATATATGAATATTGGTCTAGCCATGGTTGAATGCTACTGCCAGTAGAAATAGTCCTTACTTCTTCAGTTACAATACATTTTATCCCACAGGCTGTGGCCATATTATTGTCCAGAGGGACACGAGTTATTGAAATAAATGTCAGTAGCCCCAAATTACATGTTCTTCAGTTTGTGAAGTGAATAGCAGGGTGTCCCAAACTAACAAACACAATATAGAGAGAACAAATTTTTTAAATTCTGTATTTAGACATTGTGCACTTCATTATTTCTTACAGCATTTCAATGCATCCAGCACTTAGAGACTAACATTTCAACATTTTTACAGTGTTTGATATAACTCTTTATTGATAGTTTCAAAATAAGGAATAGTTTTGCTACCACATAAAACTGACATGAGGCAAACTGGTGGAAAGAAATGAAATGTGAATAGGAAGTGGTAACTAGTCTTTGGATATTAAATAGAAGAGTTATCTTTGAAATTCAAGTAGAGATCGGAGACTACAGACCAAGAATGAACAAAGTAGTAAGCCTGCAGATATTTAAACCTTAACTTGGGAAAAAAGCAAGTCTCGATGCCGCAAGTATAAGAGGAATCACAGTTGGTTAGAGCTGCTACATTATACCTGAAATGGGAACATAGGTATGTGGAAGAGCATTCAAGAAACCCATGATTTTATCATCTTTGTAAGCATAAACTTAAGTACTAAGTAGATTTAAGTAGTACATGAAATAAGGAATCACATGCTGAGAAATGGTAATACCTTTTTTTAGCGCTGCTTATACTAATGAGGATAATAGTCATAATTGGTTAGGCACTTGCTATATACCAAGCACAGTATCCTACTCAGCTTCTATACATTCTCTCTCATCATTGAAACAACTTGGTGAGATAAACACACTAAAGTTCCTTTTTAAAGAATTAGAAGAACTGGAAAGCTAAATTAATGCCTGGCAAATTCAACAAATAACCATATAATATGAATAACTTGGGCCAAAAAATAAAAATTCTAAGACATTCTGCATGAGCAATGGATTGGGGTAGAAGTGGGAAGATGGGAGTTGTATTTTTATTTCTTCATATTGAGTTTATTTTTTATTTATTCTACTATCTTTGTTTTGACATTTTCAACTTTTGAAAACAGCAAAACTGAGAATGATGAAGGAAGAAATTAGTTTTGCTACCAGTTCTGGTTTATAAAGACTTGCATTTCAGCAAGATTTACACAAAAAAATTGTATCCATTATGAAAAAAGTAGCAACCTTTAACAAAATGAAGTTGCTGATATTTTGCAGATGTGTTACAACTAATGGTCAGCACATTCAAAATGATTAAGTTCCATGAAGAAAAATATCTATAAAATCATAGCTCTGCCCTGCCCGTGACTCGATTAGCTTTTCAAAATGATTTGATTAGGAAGCACATTGCAGTGTAATAACAGAGAAGCAATGTATTAAGTACTTTAAAATGCATATGTTATTTTTATACTAGGCTATTAGCCAGACCTCATTTTGTACTTTGCTGTTATACCTTAAATATCACACACAAACAAAAGCAAAGTAATTTTTTCCATTTGAAAGGCTGTTGTACTTGCAATACAATCTTAACATCAACACAGATGAAACAACAAAGAAAAATTATCAGTTAAAAAGGAAGAATAAAGAATGTAGCCAAAATAATTATGCAAGATGTCTATAACTTAAAACAAAAAAAAAACAAAAACAAAAAAAACCCACAATTCTCATAATTATATTCCAAGGAAAAAAATTCAAGCAAAGCAGTAATTTTAATCTCCCTTGAGTTCAAATTTATATTCAGGGTTCTCCTCATTAAAAAAAAAAATACTGAATGCACAAATGGAATTAGGATATATATTTTTTGTACCATAGATATTGTATACAGCATAAAGAGTTTAGGGCTTCTAATTTCTGTAAATTAGAGAAGAGGTAGATATTTGAAATAAAAGCAAGGAGTGAAAGATTAACAATCCTCTGAAGGACGCATGATTTCCTCACCACCCACCCCAAACAGGTTCAGTGTGAGTCTGTTTTTGTTTGTTTCCACAGAGCATCTGTACAACCACCACTGCCTTTTTGCACTTTTTCTTCCTGGCTTCATTCTGTTGGGTTTTGACTGAGGCGTGGCAATCATATATGGCTGTAACTGGAAAAATTAGGACACGGCTTATAAGGAAACGCTTTTTGTGCCTTGGATGGGGTAAGCATATTAATATACCCTTTAATGCGCTTGTTAAAATGACTTGGAACACTTATTTTGTGAAGCAGCAGAGAATGATTATCCCCAGGTGTCTGATTTGATATATGAAAGTAGAAATACATGAGGGTGGTCATTTTTGAACACTTATTGGTCATTTGGAACTTTAAAAAAGAGTAGGTATTGAACCTACATAGTATGAGATGAGACCTGAGATATGTACAGGCAGAAAAGCAAAGTGCTTTCTGTTCATATTTTCTGAAAATGTAAATGTTTTAAAATGTTCAGAGCCCAAAGCATGATGGTTCACTAGGCATGTACTCCCTGTAAGAAAACTTTGAGGATTCCATTGCAATAATTCTCAAAAAAAATTAAGGAATGAATATCATAGGGAAAAACCTATGTAGAGTATGACTAGTCATCGCGGTTAGTCAATGGGGTTCTCAAAAGTAGAAACAGAATTGCTACCAGACTGAGAATTAATTAAATCTTTATTTGTATTTATTAGGAAAAGTTTCTCTCAAATTACCTTATGACATGGACATCTCAAAAATCTATACCATAGGGCCAATTCTAATGATAGCCTAGTTAATTTAAGAAACTAGTTTTAGAAAAATCCCAATTTTTTTTCATGTTTACCTTTGCATTTTAAAGGACCCCTACTAAAAACCTAGAACATTTTAGACCAAATATGAAACAAATACTTATTGTATCAGAAGATTGGAGAATAGGATGCTAGAGAGAACCCGAGAAACTACAATTAAGTGGACTCATTACAATACCAGAATAATTCATGCTGCAAAAATAGGATCAAGAACATTTAAAGATTACCCATCAGGTTTCAGCAAGGGTCTATCGTGTATAACTAATGTGTTAAAACTTTATTCACAAGCAAATGGGAAAGTAGTTAAGAAGAAGCTGACGAAAGTGTTTTGCTTGGACTTTCATAAAATTTGTGTCTAGATTCCATGACAAAGACTTTCTAAAGTGGAGCTAGTATTGAATCAAGGGACACTTTTGGCATGAATCATGACTTGTACTGTAGGTCCAAGAAATAGAGAATGCAGGTAAAGGAACACATTTTTGATGAAGAATACAGAGTGGTGATTTGCAGGATTAGTAACTACCTTATTTAAAATTGTTACTAAAGATCTTGAGGAGAGAGTCTGCAGCTAGTCTCCAAGTTGACAACTAATAATAAACTACTGTGGGTATCAAAAAACTAAGCTGATGGTGCTAGACTATCAGAAAGTCTGTGGGTGGGCAGAATCGTGGCAAATGAGTTTCATTATGGGCAAGTGCAACATAATGAATTTAGAAAAAAAATAATCTGAATTGTATGGAAAGAAGACTAATTTTTCAGTTATGACCAGAAGAGAATATTTTTTTCTAATGAAATTGGTCCAGTCAATCAAAAAAGTCAACAAAGGGCATATATGAAGGAGGAAGATGAAGAAGAGGAGGAAGAGGAAGAAGAGCAGGAGAATGTATATTACACATATTATATGTAGTTATATATAATTTTATATATATTAATATAATTTATGCTATATATGGTCACCCACATTTATTCCAAAAATGTGGTGTGTCCCTCTGAGATATGCTCCATAGTTCTTGTCACTAAGCCTCATGAGGGAATGTGATGTCACTGCAGCAGACCCAGAAGAGAACAGCAGGAAGGATGGGAAGTGATAGGAAGAAAGAAGATGGGCAGAGAGAGTGCCAGATGATTAGGTGACGGTTTTTTCGATCTGAAAAGGCAAACATGGTGTTCCTGAAAAGAAGCATGACCAAAACTTAAAAAAAAAACCTTAAACAGCATAGATTAGACAGAGGTTTGTTTACCAAAATGTAGGGAGGTTCCACTGAACTTGAAAAAGGTAAGTGTGATTCACATAAAAATAAACAAAAAAAAATGTTAGGTCAGAATTGGTGCAGGGATGCCAGTAATTGAATTCCCTGTTTCTACGTTCTTGTTATTATACGTAAATTATAAAGAAACGGTTAACTGATAATATTTTTTTTCATCTTATTATAAGTATTATAAGTACAACTTGATGTGGATTAATATGTGGCCAACTGAATGTTCCATTTCTGTAATATTCCATCACACCAGAACATCCAGTTTTTGCCTTCCTGATTTTATAACTATAAATTTCCTTTATAATGGTGTGAACCCCTAAGGAAAAAATATCTTAAAAGATATACTAAATCTCTGTTATTACTTCCCTTTAAACCCATGTCAAATGTGGTGGTAACCTAGCAACATCAGAGAAGTACAGTAAGTTAAAAACTCAGGTGTCACTGTCTTATTTTTGTACTTGAAAGAAATTTTGCAATGGAAACATACTTTGTTAAGTGATTCATCCAAAGGTAGTTGCTCTGATTTAAGCATCTGGAGTTTGTCCTGGCTTTTCTTGGACCAATACATACAGTTGTTATAGCTGAATATGAAGTGTGATATTGCTTTCCTTACAGGTTTACCAGCACTAGTAGTGGCCACATCTGTAGGCTTCACCAGGACGAAAGGATACGGCACAGATCACTAGTAAGTCCATCCACAGTGAGGAATCGTGTTCATAATTAAGCAAATCATCAAATAGTCTTCATTAGTCTTGATTGGCACTGTTGATGGCTTGCATTTTGTCATTGAGTCATCAATGGTAGAAATTGCATTAGTGAGGAATGATGTAAGGTAGCTTAAACATACAAAGGTTAAGAAATAAATGCTGTGCTGCTGTTCAGAATACTTATTTCAATTCCCCATTTCTTAGTAAGATCAGTGTACTTGGATTTTTAAATATTTCGGTATGTACAGTGCCCATTCAATCTCAAGTACTTTTTTTAGAACTGGATAAATCTTGACATATTTACCTTTTAGAACGTGATTCTGCTCTGAGCTTCTAATTTCATTGATAATAATGTATATTGTTATTAACTAAATTTGTCATGTTAGTTCAAGTTTTGTTGCTATGTTAGGGTAATACATACTAAACATAGATCAGAAGACTCAATAGATTCCACATTGGAAAATGCATGGGCTATGGAAAAAATTAGAAGGGAGAAATACCAGCCCATTTTATAGCTGTAGGGCTGATAAATTCTATGAGAAAATTAATAAAGTTTAAATGTGATATTTCAAATTTAAAACAATGCTTTTTCATGTTTTGCTTCATCTGCTCTCAAGTTGAGGAGGCAATCAAGAAATGGCAAAAGAGATGCATATCTAAAAAGGCATAAGTTTTAAAGTATGATGTTCTGTTTAATTGTCTTCAGGTTTGAGGGAGAAATCACTGCTAATTAGGCTTTCTGATGATTTCATCCAAATTGCAAACATACCAAGAGATATCACTTCACCTGCCCATCCTAAAGAAATTTCTGAAGAATTTAAAAAGCTTGTGTCATCAGAACATTTGGGGTTTTTTTAATGCAATCTATATTATTTTAAAAAATTCTAGTAGCATATATTGCAGAGCACTACTTACTACAGCACTATTACCTTAACTTATTAGTTTTACAGTAGTATAACTATTTTGGGATGAATCTAGTATTTGAAAGGCACTGTACTGGGAGTATAGAAAGAAGTGGAATTATAGATGTTATGTTTCAAAGAGTTTGTAACTAAAGCCAAATATAATGCAATGAATAATGTATTTATTTTATAACTACGCATTTTCTTTATAACACTGTAAACCCCTAGGGAAAAAACAACTTAAAAGATATATTAGGCCGGGCGCGGTGGCTCACGGCTGTAATCCTAGCACTCTGGGAGGCCGAGGTGGGCGGATCGTTTGAGCTCAGGAGTTCGAGACCAGCCTGAGCAAGAGCGAGACCCCATCTCTACTAAAAATAGAAAGAAATTATATGGACAGCTAAAAATATATATAGAAAAAATTAGCCGGGCATGGTGGCGCATGCCTGTAATCCCAGCTACTCGGGAGGCTGAGACAGGAGGATCGCTTGAGTTCAGGAGTTTGAGGTTGCTGTGAGCTAGGCTGACGCCACGGCACTCACTCTAGCCTGGGCAACAGAGTGAGACTCTGTCTCAAAAAAAAAAAAAAAAAAAAAAAAAGATATATTAAATCTCTGTTAGTATATCTTAAATGATATACTAAATCTCAGCTGGAAGATTAGCTTACACAAAACTATGGTAGAAATTTAGTTACATTCTCAAAGATAATAAGCTAACGTGTTCTGCCAGACTAAAGTCTTTTTTCTCCAGGTATTTTATAAAAAATAGTAGATATGAAATTGTCCACTTCAAAGGGAAGAAGTAAAATTTTATCTGTTGTTATGGCAAGGAGCAATAACTAAATGTAGACTTAGAATATACACATATATGTGTATGCATATATTGATAATACTCATTTGTGTACACATATAGTTACTAGATACAAATTTTTAATTAAGATATTTACATAGAGTAGCATTCATCCTATTAAGTGTACAGTTCTGTGAATTTTGACATACACATAAGGCATATAAGCACCGTCACAATGACTATAGAACGGTTTATTGTTAGAACAGATACAGAAAAGTCACTGCTATAAGTTTTACTTTCAAAGGCAGCACACTGATTCTGTAGACTGAGAAGAAATAGTGAAAGGGTCAAATGTTAAAATACAAGTGTGTGAAAAAGTGGGCATGGCTCCTTGCTTCAGCAGTGACTCAGGCTTCCCTCCTCTTGACTTTCTTGGATTATCCATGTGCAGATGCACCACCCTGCAAAGCCTCCAAGGTTGAGCACCATTCCCCTCATTTCCCTCTGCCATGAGAGAATGAACGTTTCTCCCCAAATGGGTTATCATGTCTCTATCAATGCAAACCTACAGCTCTTGGTGAATTTAGTCATTGAAACAAACACAGCTGTACTTATTTTTATTCAAAGCATATCTTCAGTGATTTTTCTTAGTAGTATGAGGAAAAAGTAAAATTAGAAGTTAAAAAAGCATGCAAACCTAGATTATCCTTTCCCTACAATGATGGCTTTTAAACCAGTTTCTCCCAGTATTTCAATGGCCTCAGGGAAGAGCAGGTAAATGGCACGTCTAAGATTCTAAAAACACATTGTTCTTGCTTTAAAGTACATTTGAAAAATTCCATAATGGATATAAAGCAGCATTTCATAAAATGTAAGTAATAGCCACCTTTGTAATAAAAGTAAATATAGAAATCTCACTACAATAGTAATTTGTCTAAAAATATTATAACTGCCTAAACTTAAGGCCTTATAATAAAAGTTTCTTTTCAGTGGGAGGTGTATAGTAATTCTCACTCATGAAATGCTCTAATTCTAGCTTTTTCTACATCTTCAGATGTATTTCTTTAATTAAATGCCTTTGAAATGTGCCAAAATTCCAAGGCCAAATGTATAATCTAAGATATTTGTATCATGCTTTAGCAGTTCTAATACTTACCACTAATTTTTCTTAGTTTTTATCTAATGTTTTTTTCAGCTGCTGGCTTTCTCTTGAAGGAGGACTACTCTATGCTTTTGTTGGACCTGCAGCTGCTGTTGTCCTGGTAAACACCGCCATCAACTTATTTTGTTTTCTTAGCAAAAGAAGACTACTTTGGTTCAATTAGAGTGGCAATTTCGCTAATGCATTTCTTGTGTGGAAATTTTAAAGTTCAATGAACTATTACTCTGATTTGAATGTCAATTGCTGTTCAGTCTTTTATTACTCTAAAATATTCTTATTTTGAATACTGAAGAATCTTAGGAGTGTGCTATTTCTCTTACAGTAATTTCAGATTTGTGAAAAAGTTTGAGTAAATATTAATAAATTCTTCCCTTTAATGTATAGAATCTCATCATTTATTATCATTTTGCCTTTTATACTATTTTGTATGATCCACAAAGTTATTAATAGGGAGATCTCTTCAAGGCTGCCACTACCAAATATCTAAAGAAACTATCTAACAGGGTCTCTCAACCTCAGTGATCCAGACATTTTGGACTGGATATTTTCTTGCTGTAGAGACTGTCCTGTGTATTTAAGGGTGTTCAGCAGCATCCCTTCCCTCTGCCTACTACATACCAGTTGCACCCTCCAGTTATAACAACCAAAAACGTCTCCAGACCTTTTCCAATGTTACCTTGGGGGAAAAATCACTCTGGTTAAGAATCGCTGGCATATGTTATACATAGGAATTTAAAATTTTTCTTTTTGGAATCACAAAATAATTGGTTAAAATTTTAAGTTATGGTAACATGAAAATTTTCCTACTAATTTGCCTTTCTCTCTCTTTCTCTCTCTGAATTTATTGATTACAATTCTTTCTTGCCCAATAAATCTTTGGAGAAAATAAGGAATGAAAGAGAAGGTCTGAATTAAATATAAAGATTCATGTCACTGTGCAATTAGATTTCTAATTGGAAAATTATCCTTTGATTTCTCAAACAATTCATTCAAAAAATTGGAAGCTAATAAAATCTTTCTTAATAACTTGGGTATATAACTTTTTCTTCCTTTAAATTTTGCTCTCTTCCTCTAAGCTGTAACAGGGGGCAGAAACTGTCCATGACTCACAAGAAAAATAAAATCAAGGCATGAGGCTTAGAGCGTAGGGAAATCAAAACAATTAGACACATTTTTGTCTGTTGCATTGAATTTTTATTTGATCAATTGAATCATTTCCCTAAGCTACTAGGTTAATACACATATAACCTTAAAATGAAGAAACAAAGAGTGTGTGTATAATTGAAACACCAAAGTATGGTCTTTGGAGTGGTGATAAGTTCCCTCATGATTAAGGTGTAGATTAATACAATCCATGGAATACATTTGTTCTTTTAATTCAAATAATGAGAAGTACAAAGATGAATAAGTATTCTCTTGATTAAATGGTATCTTGTCAGGAAACTACGAAGAGTGACACCTCCTAAGTCCCTACTTAATAGGTGTGCTTTGGATCTTCCTTACATCAGCAATTAAATATATTTCAGCTTTATGGTCACAGTTTGCATCAGCAGGGATTGGGGTTGCACCAAGATTCTGTTGCCCAGGAATCATAGAAGATAAGGGGCAAGAAAGGCATTAAAAAAAGAAAAGAAAATATTTTTCCATTATTATCTTGGTTTCCCCATTGGACTGGATTCCTTTATCAGCAAACGTTGGTAGATTAGAGAACCACAGGTGCTCATCATAATAAACTGTGACAAATAGACATCTATCTCTGTAGCTTTTTATAATTTTATTTGAGAAAGAAAACTATGTGTGAGAGTCAGAGCCTTAGAAAATGTTAAGTGTTCACTAGACCGTATTTTAAGCATTGGTGCTAGAGTCCATTGCTTCAAGGATTCTGGTGAGTTGAATAGGCTTTCCTTGTTGCCTAGAAAAACATGATGCATCAGATGGGGATGCTCCCCATCCCACAAAAAAGAATAACCATACTGCCTTAGGAATTAGGCCTCTGTCCTCCCTGCTGGGCACAATGACAAATTATCAATACCTTTGGATGCCAGGGCTCACCCTAGCCTCACACTCTGAGATTCAAAATATCTTGGCTCTAAGACATAGAGAAAACACATTTAACCAATTGATTTTATTCAGTGTTGACTCAGAGTAAAGAATGCTGGATTGGCATAGTATGGTGCCATTTAAAAGTTAGGCAACGGAAGGCTCATTTCCCCCAATGTAAACTGCAAAGCATGGAAACTAGATGTTCTTAATATGCTTTAAAACTTTGCTCACGCCTGTAATCCTAGCACTGTGGGAGGCTGAGGCCAGAGGATTGCTTGAGCTCAGGAGTTTGAGGTTGCAGTGAGCTATGAGATTAGCCTAAGCAAAAGTGAGACCCTGTCTCTAGTAAAAATAGAAAAATTATTATGGCATTGTGACACACGCCTGTAGTCCCCATTATACTCAGGAGGCTGAGGCAGGAGGATTGCTTGAGCCCAGGAGTTTGTGGTTGCAGTGAGCTATGATGTCGCCATTGCACTCTACCCAGGGCAACAGAGTGAGACTCTCTCTCTCTCTCAAACAAACAAAAAACTTTGAAGTAGCACACCGCTGTTAAATTACTGGGTATGCCTTTATGCACTTATACAATGTTTGAGAAGTGCTGCATATCACTACTATTGTGAGTATATAAAATTCTGTGGTGGTTATAAATTGACTAAAGATGGTTTTTCAGGAGAAACAGGGACCTGATTCCCTTCGATATCATTGAAAGGTCAACTTTGTTTCTGTTTGACAGGTCAACATGGTGATTGGCATTTTGGTATTTAATAAACTTGTTTCCAGAGATGGGATCCTAGATAAAAAGCTCAAACACAGAGCCGGGTAAGCTGCAATTGGTGGATTTTGAAGGTTTTTACCAGTGAATCCCATACTCCAATTCCAGATCATCACTGACTGCATTTGACTGTGCCTTGAATTTTGCTCTTGATGTACTAGTGAGTGCATCTGGTAGATTCTGCCATTCAAGCTTCCAATGCGCTGTTTTTAAATAATATCACCAAAAACCTAAAAATAACACAGCAGACCAGTTAAAAAATCTGAGTTTAATTGTGCATATTGCCTTTCTTGTCACATGAGATTAAATGTTAAGGCTAGACTTAAAATAGTTGTCTTTAGGTAAAGGCTCAAAGTCCTCCTAGTTTGGATCACAAAGGACAGGAGGTAGACTGAACACAATGTTGGTATATAACAGAACAGAATCGGGACAAGCAAACCTAAATAGGGCAAAAATGATGCCTTTTAATTAATTGTATAATCAGAAAAAATCTTCACTTGAAATAATCATTTATCAAACACTATATTTGTCATATGTTAATATTTTCATTTTTTGACATTTATAACTGGCTAGAGTTATTTATAATTTTCACTTGCACATTTTAACCACTTATAAAATTTAGAAAAGCATCTCCCTTAATTTTACTGTTATTATAATATCATATCTGATGACTTAATAACATTTGATATGAAGATTGATAGCAGCTTTTTAAGGTTACATTATCACATCATCCTATGAATTTGTAGAAACCTGAATGAAATATTAATGCCTTTGATTTTCCTTTTGTGTTTTTCTTATAAAATATTTATAGCATTTTCTGTTCTGTTAAACTGTATGTTCATTCAAAACTTATCCCTATAATTGTTCTCTTTTTCTTTCATAATTTATGGTATTACTTAATAGTCATGGTATTTGATCACCTACTGGTGAGAATTTTAAGTCCTTTGTGTTTTTATAATCTATGTAATGATTTATAAGATAGTCCAGGTATTTTTTCCATAGTAAAAGATTAGATAAAATGACTTTCAATATACAAATTTGATATCATTTGTATCAAACATTAGAACTGCAATAATGTAATAAAAACATCTTGGAGGTTCCTTCCCTAGAAGGGATCATGTCTCTCATATATAGACTTTTTTCAATGCAGATGAGTTTTCATAACATCTTAAATAGAAAGACTTGAACTTAGTACAGAAACTTAGCTTTCTTTTGTATTTTTTTACCTTTCTTAAAATTTCAAAATATTAAGGGAGTATAAATGTTTTTGATACATGGCTTGAGTCAGGGCTATAAATGTGCCCATCACCATCAATGAACCCAACGGGTTCATTGGACTCATTAGGTGGGTTTTTGTCCCTCTCCTCCTACCTCCAGAAAATGAGCTTTCTGTACTATTTGGACATTAAGTATTCACACAATTACTCTTGGTAGTGTCCCACATGTGGTGAGAATTGGAGTAATAGCTTCTTCAGTTATCTCTATCCAGAATATAATCATGTAATGATAAATCGATCATACTGAGTACTGGGTATAGAAACGCATCTCTGCTATTAGTGGTATAAACTTATATAATTTAAACAAAAAAAAGTTGGGGTTTCAGTGGTTTGGATAACACTTTGAAGTCAAACAAAACCATGCTCAATATCTAGTTCTGCAATGTATAACTGTGGGTTTGTCTTTGGGCATGTTACTTTATTTTTTCACAACTCAATCTCTGCATCTGTAAAATGGGGAAAATAACTCTTGCCTCATAGAGTATATGAAATATAATGTATATAAAACATGCATTAGAGTATCTAGCATGTAGCTAGCATTTATTCAGCTTTCTTATGATGAGTGAAATAAGGAAGCCAAACTGAGCAGGTTAGGTTCTTTTCAAAGGTCCCTGACTATCAATCAAGTGTCTGTGATTCCACCATTCACACGACATGGTGGTCAGAAAAAGAGGTGAGAGCATCAAAATGACTATAGTCCTAATGACTGATTAAATTCATAGTCAATAATTTTTTCTCATTTAATTATTTTATAGGTAACACCCAGTTTCATTCATAAAACTCTTTGTAAGAGATAACAGGTTTAGAAGAAATGACAATATTGCCATATTATGAATTTAGAAGTTATCCATTTTAATCTATATATTAACAAAGAAATTATGATTTTAAAACCTCTAATCTTAAAAATATTCTTAGCAGTTACATATGTTTCATGGGCAAAACTGGGTCATTGTTTTTTTGGTTCAAAGGCCACTGCCAGAGCAATAGATATGTTATAAAAGCATAATTCTGGCTACTGTCTAAAACATAAAAGGGCTATTAACAAATTAATGACTTCAGTTTTTAAAAAATATTTCTAATATAAAATACTATTTTAGTTTAGGTAAATATAGATTGAAATTTTTTCTCTGTTACAAAGTATGATTGAAAAAAATTCCAGAAGCTATGTTTGTTTGAATAATTTTAGTTCACGGAGAATTAATGAGGACAGTAATAAAGAAAGACTTCTGTAAAGAACAAATAGTCAAAATTACAGAAATATTAAGCAGGAGGCTAACTGACTTGAAAATTGATCTCTCTAATTATAAAAGCCATTTCAGGTTATTTAAGTATGCATACATATCAAACATTTCTTATGCAAGTATGTTATTATAGAATTGAATATTGTATCAAGATGTTTCTTCTTCCAATTTTTTCAATTTCTTTTTTCCCTATCTTCTTTTTATAATTATTTATTATAAATGACCATGCTTATAGTTTGTGCTCAATAAATATAAATGAATGAATGAATGAATATTTAATAAATAATACAATAGTTTGACAAGTTTATAATACCCAAATTGTATTAATTTTTTTCCAATACATAAAATATATTTACCAAGGGATAATTTATTGCAAATAACAACAAATCTTATATAACATGCTAATTGAAAAGCATGAAAACAGGATAAAACTGTATCTTTTTAGAACATCTTAAACAGAAAATTTAAATTTGCCTACTTTTCTGCAATGGATCTTTCTTATCTACTATTTTAAACTGGTTTATCTTATCTACCTGAAACTAAGAAACTATTTACTAGGATCCTTTATAAATTTAATGTGATTTTTCTGGGGGGGGCAGTACATTTCCTTTCCAGGGAATATTTTAGAATATTAACAATCAGCCAATCAGATCATACTTTTTCTTAAAGGAAATAAAACTGGGAAGGTAACTCTAGAATTTGTTAATTTCAAGATCCGTAGTAATAATGGGAGTAAACAGAACAATTTGGAAGAGTAATGAAATGCCCTGTTGGGTATACTGGTTACATTTAAACATATAGACAATTCAACTATTTTTAAATGTTTGAACTTTTTATTTTATAAATACATAATTTCCTCTACAACAAAGAAACAAGATTTTATTTTTCACTGCAGCAACTCGATTTAGCATCGTAGACTATGTGTTCTTCATATTATACTAAATTCTGTAGTAGCCATATAAACTGGGAAAAAACATTACATCACTCTAGGTCACTAATCTTTCTTCTACTTTATTCACATTCAATAGTAGAATGCCGGAGGTGTCCAATCAGTTAGCAGCAAGCACAGTTTTCAACAGTTAGCACTGAGTAAGGGAAGTATGTATAGAGCTCAAATGAAGACAAGTAAGCATTTCAAATACTGGTTTAAGATGTATTGTCAAACAAGTTCATACATAGATTAAATCACAGTTTTCAGGACTAAAATACTTGCTTACATTGTGTACTTAAAATTATTTTTTAGTAATTGTTGGCTTTTCAATCTTGTTTCAGAGCCTACAGACAAAATATCCTTAAATTGAGAAAGATAGCCTCATTCATATTCGAAGCACAAATACCAAATAGCCTATCTTCTGTGATAAAGGAAACAGTAAATGACTCATCCATACCTCTTCAATATTAATCTGCTCAGATCTAACAAGATTAAAGAAACTCAAATGTATAGTTAGGGCAGTGGTGCTCATTCCTATTTGTTCATAAAGCTCCTATGGAGCTTTGAAGAAGGACAGATGCCTGGGGTCCCCTTAAATTAGAGTCTTTGCAGTTGTGGCCAGATAGCTGACGTGCAGCCACTGTGGAGAATACTGCTCTAAGTACTCCTTTGGGAGTAGTTTCAAGCACATCAGCATGTCCATGGAGGCTTTGTAAACTATACTGTGATAGACTATTGATTACATATTATTTTGAAAAGTTTGGGCACATGTGGCTGGTACATATGCCCTAAATTGGATCAGTAAAGTGAATGATTTAGTATTATATTTCACACCCAACTTTGAAAGCTTTGATTTTTCTCCTGGAGTCTGCTGATCAGTCTACATACTTAATAGCTTTCAGATTTATTACCTCACACAAGCACTAGTCACAAATGAGTACACTTGTTTAAAAGACACAAGACATTCTAAATTATGAGCTTCTTACAACTTTCTCTCTTCTGCCACTTTCTCTCTTTTCTGTCGCATAGTAATGCAGCTCCACTATAACTTATATTTAAAAACTTACAGGGCAAACATATTTTAGATATAGATACCCCATGGGAATGGACTACAGCAGCACACCACAGAATATTATTTCAAAATGTTTCGAATCTTAATTCAGTAACTCCTTTTTGGTTTTTGTTTATGTTCTAATACATGCATCATTTTCAAAGTACACTTTTCTAAAGCAAAATGCATATAAAGTTTTTCTGTGTAGTGTGACTTTGCTTCTATGATGTAGCAGATGGAGTCTGAATTGTTTGAATCTGAATTTACCTGTAAAATCCTCTAGACTAGAATAGATCATTTGAATGCTATAAGGTTGGAGTCTATGACTAATTTTCAGAAAGAATATTTTAAAGTTAATGATTATGTTAAATGTGTTTTTTAAAGCACAAAACTATCACTCTTTTTATTATCAACTAATATTTCATCAAATTTCATCAGCCCCTATATTCAGATCATCTTAAAATATGGCCAATACATTGGTGCTAGAAGAAATTTCAAAATATGAATCTGTTGAAATAAAAGCTACATGTTCAACAAATAATTGAAGACTCCCAAAATATATTCCTCTCTATATTGGAATTCTGAGATAAATGTTTCCATTTCAGAAGGTTTTAACTGATATATGTGACTTCCACAAATAACAATGAAAATCCTTAAAGCTGAGAGTCTTCACATGTTTGATTATCGGGGTCTGAATAAAGGGTTTTCACTGTATGTCTACACAAGCACATGCTTATGTTTAACTCAGTGTATTGGGCAACTTTGATTTATAGACACAAGGGCCATCTATGGTGTAAATGATAGAAATATGCTTTGCATGCAACAAAGGCCCATTTTATTAAAAGGTAAATGTTACAAAGATAATATATAGTATAAATGCATCTTTAACAATGACCTAGAGCATTCATCTTTGATAAGTATACTTTTCTGCATGAAATCGTATTTAAAAGCTAACTTGCAGCAGCAATTTTTTTTTCGGTGACAATTCAATATTTTGTTCTTTTTGTGGGTGTTCTGTTTGTTTGCAGTCAGATGAGTGAGCCTCATAGCGGTTTGACGCTCAAATGTGCCAAGTGTGGAGTAGTTTCAACAACAGCTTTGTCAGCCACCACCGCCAGTAACGCCATGTTAGTCCCAATCATTTACATCTTCTTGTTACAAATCTTTTACAGTGCATGTGAGAAAATGCTATGATGAAAAAAAAAATATGTTTGCTAATGCTAGAGCTAAGAGCATATTTAAATATTCATAATTGGCAACTGCCTTTATAACTATTGTGGGATAGTCTATAAAAAAAATAAATAGAACTCTCTCAAATGTTATCTGCTTTGTGGTTTCCAAGTTAATGATCTTGGTGCCACATACACAAATGCTTTGTTGAATGGGGGTTTGGTTATGGCCTGGGGCGTGACGTGCAACTACATTATGTCGTTTTCTGTGTCTCTCAACAGGGCGTCTCTTTGGAGCTCCTGTGTGGTGCTGCCTCTCCTGGCTTTGACATGGATGTCTGCAGTTCTGGCCATGACAGATAAACGCTCCATATTGTTTCAAATACTTTTTGCTGTGTTTGATTCGTTGCAAGGCTTTGTTATTGTCATGGTCCACTGCATTCTTCGAAGAGAGGTAAGAAATATAATTCTGGGGAGAGAGAATAGTGATGGTTGGAAGAGTATGTCTTTGCTAACAAGTATGATCTTTCATTTTAATATCTTGATCTTCAGATTAAAGTTGGTCTCCACTGACAATCACTTAGAAGTTAAAGCTGATGGGAAGCTTTAAGGCATAGTTCAGGGGGGGCCTAACACTCTGAAAATGACAGATTAAAACAGATGGGACTATGCAAGGGGAAACCTGGCCAGAGGTGCCAAGAGCCAGGAAAAGTGGATTCAAGAGAGGACACATGCAGTGATTGGTGTAGATAAGTCTGTTAGAACAGCTGGAGGATGAGAGGGTAGGGTAACATATGTTTAAAAGACATACTTCATAAACATAGTAAACTCATTCCCTAACTCATGTTTCTTCTCTCAGCAAATCCTCATTCCTCATATTAACTAATTTTATTTGAAATAGAAAATGTTGGATATTAATGAATAATTCTTTTGTCTGTACAAAGTTGTGGTTAAGTTACTAAAGATTAATGATTTTCATGTGGATGTTTATTCTGAAAAAATACCAAAAATGTGCACAGTGGGGCATGACAGGCAATAATTGTTCCCGAGAACTGTAGACCTATAGTCACAGAATTTGTCTGGGTCATGATTGAGGTTTACTGTCAGCCGTGAGGGAAGGAAGAAGTTGGCTTTCGTGAGTAGAGATGTTAACCAGCTCCAAATCCATCCAGGGCAGTAAGAGGTTTCAGATTTGAGTTGTTTAGAGATAAAATGTTGTTTTCCAACCTGTGTGCAAATTATTCTGAATGCTTACAAGCACTGACACGGTATGCACAAGGTTTATGAGTCATTTTAACATTTACTCTAGGGATAAGTGGTGACAAAAACACACACTGACACAGTGCCATGCTAGTGATTTTGAGGTCTATTCTGTCATTTTGCATTATCTAGCTTGTTTGAGAACTTTATTATGATGTGCATATTGCAAAGAGACACATGTGCATATAAATACACACCACAGAGTTTTCACAACGACATGTGGAAGGAACCAAAGGTTTTTACCTGATTTATCAGATGAGGAGAACAATATTTCTGAGCTATTTCAATAAGGTACAGATGTCGGCAATAAACCCACATATCTATTCTAACAACATTCTATGAAGAAAAACAATGAAAACAGTTGAAGAGTGACTTCACATTGCAAGAGGGAGTATTTCCTCATTTAAAAAATCTGATGTAGTTTACAGTTGCCAAACATTACTATTCACAAATTTCTAGCTAGAATATCACCATTAAAAACTTACAAGTATGGAGTTGTTTATATAACAAAGGAGTAAAAGTTAAAAGGAAATTGAATAATAATTTAGCTTATGTTCTTCTCCAACTATAATTATCTTGTGGGGGTCTCCTGTACTAATATTTTCTGTAGTATATTTAAGTAACAAAATTATTCTAAAAATTAGATGGATAATGCATTTTTGATTGACAATTGAGACTGAAATGTTGCAGATTTTAAGTAAGACACATGATATACTTACAGGCAATTTTCAGAAGATATTAATATCTTAGGTGCTAAAGAAGACCAAAGTACTGCATCTCTAAATAAGCTTCTCTTTTTCTTTTCAGAAATAAGCTGTCCAGGTAGTCTTAGGCTATCATCAAAATATGCAGATTTTAGAGTGACATATTATGATGGCTAATTATCAAAATTTTACTGCTTATATAAAGAAAAATATTTGGCACAAAACTTCTTGATTTCTATCAGAATTTTTCCATACTTGCTAATTGGACTATTAACTGTCAAAAAGATGATTTAAGGGTAATTAAATCAAGTCATATAATAAATGCTTCTACTAAAGTATGCCTCTGTAAATACATGTTTTCTGTATCAATGGAGAATAAAAATATGGATGTGTCTCTTTTGAATTTACAATTATTTCAAACTGAATAATTTTATAGCTGATAAATTAACATCAAAATGCTATACATTCTTTAGTTCCAACACTGAAATGAAAAATCATATGTTCCGTTTCTTTTCATTGAACCTTAAAAATACCCTGTAACATCTATATTCGTAAGGGATATTGGTCTGTAGTTTTCTTTTTGTTGTTGTTTGTGTCCTTTCCTGGCTTTGTTGTCAGGGTGATACTGTTAGGTCATTAAATATGAAATGTCCAATTTCGAATCAAAAGTTTAGTTTATTATATCTCAAACAAGAAGCAGTACAATTAATCGAAGTATGTGCCTAAACTATTGATGCAGTTTTGCCATCTTAGCAGTAGGTTGCTTATGCCAGCAGTGAAGAAGCCTGGAGAACAAGTGGTGATGAAATCACCAAAGGCATTTTCCACGGCTTCTTGAGAATTGAATCTTTTTCCTTGCAAGAAGTGGTCCAAAACCTGGAAGAAGTGGTAGTCAGTTGGTGCAAGATCTGGTGAATATGGCGGATAACAGAGAGTTTCCAAGTTCAACTTTTGTAGTTTGAGCAGCATTGTTTTTTGCAACATGTCATCTTGCAAGAGGATTGACCTATCTCTATGGACCAATCTAGTCTCCTTAATCACAAGCATCCTTATCATTTCATACAGTTGGTTTTAGTAGGCATCCAGTGTAATCTATTGACCAGGTTTCATGAAGCTGTAGTGGATAATACCAGTGTTGGAGCACCAAACAGACACCATTAGCTTTATTTGACTGTGTTTCGATTTTGGACTGTGTTTTGGCACTTCATCTTTGTCCAACCATCGTGCCAAATGCTTGCAATTGTCAAAAATAATCCATTTTTCATCACAGGTAACAATACTGTGTAAAAATGGTTTACCTTTACATTGTAACAGCAAAGATAGGCAAGCTTTGAGAAGATTTCTCTTCTGGTGCTTATTTAATTCATGCAGCACCCGTCTATCCAACTTCTTTCTCCTTGCAGATTTGTTTCAAATTGTCCAATGTTACAGAATAGTAATATCAAACCTTGCAGCTAATTCACACGTAGGTTGAGTTGGATGTGCTTCCAATACAGCTTTCAGCTCATCATTATCTACCTTTGTCTCAGGTCACCCACGTGGCTCATTTTCAAGATTAAAATCACCAGAATGGAACTTATCAAACCATCTATGTACTATGTGTTTATTAGCCACATCCTTTCCAAACACTTCATTGATATTTTGAGCGTCTGCAGTGGTTCCATGAAGGAACTCATATTCAAAAATAACACAAATTTTTGACTTACCCATGGTTTCACAAAAATTTCTCTAAAAAAAAAACCTGAAAGATAATCACAAGCTAAAATGTATGTTTGAAAGAATGAGGGTATACCTTCATAATTAAAAAAAAAAAAAAAAAGTACCAAATCTGTTGTCAGATATATCAACTGTCAAACTTAGAATTTAAGGAAATCGGACATTCCATACTTAATAACCCTCCTTCTCAATGTTATGGAATCATTTCTGCAGTATGAGTACCAGCTCTTCTTTCTAGGTCTGGTAAAATTCAGCTGTGAATCCATGTGGTCTGAGGCTATTTTGGTTGGAAGATTTTTTATTATTGCTTCAATCTCATTGCTAATTATTGATCTGTTCAAGAGTTTTATTTCTTCTTGTTTGAGTCTTGGGAGGTTGTGTGTTTCCAGGAATTTGTCCATTTCCTCTATGATTTCGAGTTTATGTGCATAGAGATTTTCATAGTATTCACAGATGATATTTTATATTTCTGTGGTATCAGTTGCAATATCTCCTTTTTCATTTCTGATTAAGCTTACGGTCCTTTCTCTTCTATTCCTGGTTAATCTAGCAAGAAGCCTATCGATTTTGTTTATCTTTTCAAAGAACCAACTTTTTGTTTCATTGATCCCTTGTATTTTTTGTTTTGTTTTATTTTGTTATATTTTTCATTTTGTTTTATTCTGCTCTGATCTTTGTTATTTCTTTTCTTCTGCTGGCTTTGGGTTTGGTTTGTTCTTCCTTTTCTAGTTCCTTAAGACATGTCATGAGACTGTTAATTTGTGATCTTTCTGTCTTTTTGATGTAAGCATTTAAGGTTATGAATTTCTCCCTTAGTACTGGTTTTGCTGAATTCCATAGATTTTGGTAACTTGTGTCCCCTTTGTTATTCAGTTTAAGGAATATTTTGATTTCCATCTTAATTTCATTATTGACCCAATAATCATTCAGCAGCAGGTTGTTTAATTTCCATGACTTTGTGTAGAATTGAGTGTTTCTCTTGAAGTTGATTTGTAGTTTTATCCCCACTGTGGTCTGAGAAGATACATGCTATGGTTTCTTTTTTTTTTTTTTTTTAATTCGTTGAGACATGTTTTGTGACCTAAGATATGATCAGTCTTGGAGAATGTTCCATGTACTGATGAGAAGAATGTGTATTCAGTATTTTTTGAGTTAAATGTTCTGTAAATGTCTGTTAGACTTGTTCTAGGTCTCATTTAAGTCAACTGTCTCTTTTTAGTTCTATCAGTGGTATGTTGAAGTCCCCAGCAATTATGATTCTACTGTTTAATCCTCAATAAAATATTAGCAAACTGAATTCAATAGCACATCAAAAAAATAATCCACCATGACCAAGTGGGCTTCATCCTAGGGATGCAAGGATGGTTCAAGATATGCAAATCAATAAATGTGATTCACCACAGAAGCAAAAACAAAGACCATATGATCATCTCAATAGATGCAGAAAAGCATTCCACAAAATTCAGCACCCTTTCATGATAAAAACCTTGAACCAACTAGGCATAGAAGGAATATATCTCAAGATTATAAAAGCCTTTTATGACAAACCCATAGCCAATATCATACTTAATGGGGAAAATTTGAAAGCATTCCCACTAAGAACTGGAATAAGACAAGGGTGCCCACTGTCACTAATTTTCTATTCAACATAGTGCTGGAAGTCCTAGCCAGAGAGCAATCAGGCAAAAAAAAAAAAAAAAAGAAATAAAGAGTATCTAAACAAGAAAACAGAAGGTCAAACTATCGCTTTTTGCTGATCGTGTGATCTTATATATAGAAAACCCCAAAGACTCCACCAAGAGACTCCTGAAACTGATAAATTAATTCAGCAAAGTGTCATGTTACAAAATCAATGTATATAAATCAATAGCATTAGTATACACCAATAACAGTCAAGCCAAGAGTCAAATCAAAGACTCAATATCATTTACAATAGCTACAAAGAAAATAAAATACCTAGGAATATACTTAACCGAGGAGGAGAAAGATCTCTACAAATAGAACTATGAAATACTTAGGAAACAATCACAGACAACACAAATGGAAAAACATATCACACTCATGGATTGGTAGAATCAACATTGTTAAAAGGTCCATACAACCCAAAGTGATTTACAGATTCAGTGCAATCCCCACCAAAATACCAATGTCATGTTTCACAGATCTAGAAAAAATAATTCTATGCTTCATTTGTAACCAGAAAATGAGCCCAAATAGCCAAAGCAATCTTAAGCAAAAAGAACAAATCTGGAGCCATCACATTCCCAGACTTCAAACTATACTATAAGCCTTTAGTAACCAAAACAACATAGTATTGGCTGAAAAATAGAAAGGTAGACCAATGGAACAGAACATAGAACCCAAATATAAACCATCCCCATAGAGCCAACTGATCTTTGACAAAGAAGACAACATTACACACTGGGGAAATGAAACTCTATTCAATAAGCGGTGCTGGGAAAATTGGATAGCCACATGCAAAAGACTGAAACAGGATCTGCAACTCTCACCACTCACAAAAATTAATTCAAAATGGATAAAAGACTTAAATATAAGGCATGAAACCATAATAATTCTAGAAGAAAATGTTGGAAAAACTTTTCTATTAATAGATATCTGCCCAGGCAAAGAATTTATGAAGAAGATCCCAATGGCAATCACAGGAACAACAAAAAGAAATAAATGGTACTTGATTAAATTAAAAAGTTTCTGCACAGCTAAGAAAATAATCAACAGAGAAAATAGACTACCTACAGAATGGGAGAAATTGTTCACAAGCTATGCATCCAATAAAGGGCTAATAAACAGAATGTACAAAGCACTCAAGCAAATTAGCAAGGAGAAAACAACCATTAAAAAGTGGGCAAAAGACATGAACAGAAGCTTTTCAAAAGAAGATAGACAAATGGCCAATAAACATATGAAAAAATGCTCAACATCACTAATTTTCAAGGAAATGCAAATTAAAATCACAGTGAGATATCACCTTATCCCAGTTAGAATGGCTTTTATTAAAAAGTCCAAAACAATAGATGCTGGCATGGAAGCAGAGAGAAAGGAACTTATACACTGTTGGTGGGACTGCAAGTTAGTACAACCTCTATGGAAAACTGTATGGAGATTACTCAAAGAACTAAAAGTAGACCTACCATTTGATCCAGCAATCCCACTACTGGATATTTGCCCGATGGAAAAGAAATCATTTTATCAAAAAGTCACCTGCACACAAATGTTCATTGCATAACAATTCAAATTGCAAAGATGTGGAATCAACCCAAGTGCCCATCAATTCATGAGTGGATTAACAAAATGTTGTATATGTACACTATGGAATACTACTCAGCCATGAAGAAGGAAGAATTAATGCCTTTTGCAACAATTTGGATGAAACTGGAGACCATTCTCCTAAGTGAAATATTGCAAGAATGAAAAACAAACACCATATGTACTCACTATTAAACTGGAACTAACCAATGAGCATGTATGTGCACAGATGGAAGTAAAACTCAATGCAAATCAAGCAGGGGGGAGGGGGGAGAAGGGGATGGGCCAAAACCTACCTAACGGGTACAGTGAACATTGTCTCAGTCATGGGCACAGTTATAACCCTGAATCAAACATAACAAAATAGATACATGTAACAAAAAACATTTGTACCTCTATAATATTTTTAAATGAAAAAAATACCCTGTAACATTACTTATAAATACAGAGAACAGATTTCAGTGTAGGGCAAGTCTTCTTCAGAATTCCTAAGAAGAAGTTGTTACTGAAATACTGAAAGACTCTTGTTTAATAGGGTTTTACAAACCCCAAGGTAAATATCATAAGAGGCCTCATTGAGCCCATAAAAATTCTTTTTGACCTTCTAAATGTATACTGCTTGACAATAGCAATGGCTTCATAACACTTGTGACCACATTGCCCTAACATTAACCATGTCTGAGAGAATAGATGTATCTTCCTGTATCCTCTGTGTCTCCTCTGAACAGTAGTTCCAGAAAAATACACCAAATTTTATGGAATAGACAGCTACCTGTAAAATATTGGGTAATGATTCATATCTATTAATCTACCTGATAATTTATAAAAGATGCTACAAATGTAGTTTTATCTCTACTGCTTTTTCACTGTAAAATATTTTCTTCACAAAAGTCAAATGATTCATGTGGATTTTTCTCTCTTAAAAATATATAAGCAATGTAAAAAACATTTCTTCTTGATTTAGAGACTGAATACGTATATATTTCTATTCCTATGTATTTCTGACATACACTAACATAATTTTGTCCTCCTTGGTCTTTAATGACTGTCCCAATGTGAATTCAGAAGGCTTTACCCATATTATTTGTGCAGTCTTTCTGTGCAGGAGGTGGGGTGTACACAGAGAAGGAATATAGCTTTGCAGAAGAAAAGAAATGAAATACTATAACTATAGCATTTTGAATGTGGTATGTACGGAGTCTTATTTATTTTAAAAGTGCCTTTGCTTTTAGTGGGTCCAATTTTAAAATTAAAATGAGATCAGGAGAGAAGGGCAAAATGATCACTCTGGTCACTTCCAACTCAATTATATTCCACTCAAAAAAAAAAAAACCTGAATTTTGCATAACTATTTTTTCTGACCTCCAGACCTGAAATCTTAATATTTAAATTTCATCAAATTTGTATTTTTGAAAATATAGTTTCTTCTTCTGGAAAAAACTTTTTCTTTTGAACTGCTTTAGTAAATGCCTCTGGGAAAAAAAGGAGAAAACAGAAAAAGGGAGTAAGAATTTTAAAAAGCCATCTGATTTATCATAACACATTACTTTCAGCAACAAAACCTAGATCTTAGAAGCCAATATGTATAACAGCTAATAAGGTAGAATCTAATAGAACAAGTATAGATGTTTCCTTCATTTATCCATCATCCGTTGATTAAAATTCATTAGATTAAGCAGATAACAACATATACTATTTACTATTCCCCACATTGCTATGGAAATTGAAACGACACAAGAGTTATGAAACCTTTGAAATAGTTACTGTTGCTAGGAAACCACTTTCTTGGTGCCTGCACATTCTTCTCATCTCTCTGTCTCTAGCTGTGTCTGGCTCTAGGACAATCTTACAGCTTGATGTCAGAGGGGGAAAATAACAAGATTGTGATACAAAATAAGCTACAATAAAACTCTTTCCCTAAATGGAAGGAAAAAAGGAAAATGCCTAAGTGGATAATTTTGTTGTATCAGTGTGTGAGAATCCTGTGGCTGTTCTGTACTGTCAGTAACAGCGACAAGTTCCTCTTTTCTCTTTTCCAAGCGCTGGCAGGAGGTCTAGGCTGCACCAGATGAGGTCCGAAAATCTTGATCCAAACCTGGGAAGCAATTTTGTAGCAAAATGCTTAAAATAAAAATGAACTGTTTTTTCTCTCTTCTTTCCTTCTTTCTTTTGCTTGCTTTCTTTTGCCCTCCTTTTCTTCCTTCCTTCCTTTCTTTCTCCTACTCCCCTTCACCTTTTTTCCCAATTTCCCATTTAGTCTTATTATTTCCATAAAAAGTACAGGTAAACAAAATTATTTACAAGCTTGTGACAGTGAATATGTAAAACAGACAAGCATTCTTTTCTATCTCATCTAAAACCAATATTCTCCCCAATACAAACAATTTAAGAAAATAAATGAAGCCAGTAGTGATTAAAAAACTAGACAATTTGAAAAGAGCCCATATTGCATATAATATACAATTATATCTGTAGTTCAGATAAAGAGTTGCATGAACCTCAAAACTTAATCACTCACAGGGAAATTAGGTTTGACTCATTAGCATAGAAGGGTGTGTATCTGAGCCCTCCCTTAGTCAAGGATGGGTCAGGAGTTTTAGTTGGTCTTTGCAGAAGAAGGAGTAGGTGGTAAGAGACTTTAGAACTTAAGGGGGTCCTTAGGGAACAATGAGGTTAAAAGATTAAGGAAGTTAAGGTTTCAAATAGAAGAAGATGGAGAGAAGTTACTGGGCATATGGTTTACACAGAATGGAGCTTGTGGTGAATAGTAGACAATATGTTCATATTCCTATATACTTTTTCCCAGAAAACACCAACCTCACTTCTCTCGGTAGCCATTCCATTTCTTTGGCAGGGGAATATAAACTCTACTTCTCATTCCAGATTAGGCTTCCCTGATTTAGCATAATTGCAATTATATTATGAATATTTGTATCAGTTTTAATCTGCACATGTGGTTCTCCTAGACCATGCAGAGATTTAAGGGGTTAACAAGAGCATGGTATCGGATGAGTGAGATGGCATCAGTGAACAAGTTCAGGCACAGAGAGTTCATAAGGGAGATTGACAAACTCTGGCATGCCTGGCAGGTAGCATCCAACTGTGGCTTGCTGTTACCCAAAATTCTTCTGCTGGAGCCGCACACTACCCTCCCAGCTGTCCCTCACTCTGGGCGGCAGCATGGTTCTTCCGTCTTTTGTCAGGAGGGGTATCTAGACACAGGCATGTAGATGGGCACGTCCCACCTCCCTCTCCTTTCACACTCTCAGGGTCCCCTTGCAAGATTGTCAAACTGGTAACAAGGAAGTTCAGTATGTCTTGAATAAATGTTTAAACTGAAAACTTATCTCATTACCTTTTATTTCTTATATTTTATCTAAATCGTCAGAGGTAGACGATTATGCTGTAGCAACTTAATTTCTGACCAGTTGGAAATAATTGTTTTGATTCATTCCTTCACTTAAACTATCTTATTCTTGGCTTAGTAGGGCCATTAAGGGTGGAGGCAAAGTGGTGTATTGGAATGAGGACTCGCTTTCAAGTCAAGTGACCTGGTTCCATTCCCAGCGCTGCCACTTATTAAGATCTTGAGCAAGTTACTTAAGCCCTCAAAGCTTCAGGGGCCCCATCTATGGCACTGAAATAATGTCTGTTCCAAAGGGGAAGGCATGAGGCTGAAAGGAAGTATCAGCTGTGAAGGCATGGGTTCATGGTGTCTGACATATAATTCCCCTTTCCTGTCTTTTCCATTTGCATGTCTGAAAAATGCTGCTACATTGTTTCAGATCATGTATATGAAATATCATCTAGAGAAGTTTATATGATGCCCCAAAACTGATACAAAATTAATTTGAAGGTAAAAGGCTAAAACAATTTTAGAGATTAAGTGAACCTTTAGGTGTTAGAAGATTCCAATAGAAAGTCATTGGGACTGAAATTTGGGTCTGTAGTCCATATTTTTCTTTTATTGTATAGCAAATGCCAAACCTTCATTTTTGTTTGTTTATTTCCTTTGCTGTCAGAAAAGTTAGGTAATATTTTAATAGTCTGAAGTAATTCATACTGCTTGTATCAATTGACATAACACACATGAAATTGAAAAGTCTTATTCATGTCATGATTAAATTATATACGATTTAATATGATTGAAAAGAGCTGAGCCATCTGTTCACCTATGAAACAATAGAAACAATAGTAAGCATGAGACTCAGAAAAAGCAGACCACACAAGAAACTCTTCTCACCCCTACCAAGGAAACAATCTCGCATAATTACAAGAATGTAACTTTATTTCTTTTCCTGGCTTAAAATGATCCTCCGGAGTAGGAAGCCAAGAAGAATAACTAGAGGTAAAACTGTCCTCTTAAAAGAGAAGATTTGGGGTTTGAGCTGCTCAGTAGCTAAACACAGAGCCCATTTCAAACTGTGCAGCTCTTTCCTGTGAGGTTTCTTTAAATTGCCACGCTGCCAAACGTGCCCGGTGCTCTTCCCTAGCAATCGCTAAATCTGGCACCAACTTTCACAGTGACACTCTGCCAGCTGCCTTCAGAGCGGGGACCAATGCAGAAACTCTCAGTTTGCTGCTGCTGAGATGAACTGAATTCTTCTCCCTGTAGGGGAGACACAGGAGCGATACACACCCCTGCAAACCTCTTTGAACGCGTGTCTCATCCAGGACTCTATCCACAACATGAAGGGTTTACAGCTTTTTCGGTTTTTAGAGCAACTGCCAGCAGGATCCAGTAAAGATATCTTTGGAAGTGCATGGCTGGATACTTTTCAGGAGACAACCTTGAAAGCTTACTGTTTTTTTCCTCACCTTATTTTGTGATGTTTCTTTTTTTCATCTCACAACATGCCACCAGATTTCCTTAAAGTCCCCTAAGTGTTCCAAGGCTAGTTCCATATCTGTTCCTTGCTACTCCCCGGAATAGTTAAACCTCTGCCTACCAATTAAAAGTGAAAGATCTATTGCAAGATTATTGTAAAAAGAAGAAATTTTGAGGTCTAGATTTTAACTGTGCCACAATTTATCTTAAATATTTAATTATTTTCTACAGGTTTACTTTAAACTTGTGGTTACTGGTCTCAAGTAAGTTTTTTTTAAATGTTAATTTCACAGAACTCAAAGTTACCATGATTTTAGTATCTAACAAATTTTAGGTTAAAATGTTACCTAAAATAAGTGACTTGTCCTCCCCAAATAGTGAGTCAAAGACTATGATTGTCCAGCATTGTAATTACGAGTGTTGGCACAGAAGATTTTAATTTCAGGATAAGATAGCCACATCTAGATTCTGTTTGTTTGTTTGTTTTTCCCCTTTCTCTTTTATCTTTTTTCTTACATGGAATTAATGTTCTTGTAGATTTGTGTTTTAGAAAATTCTAGTTGTTCTTCATTAGCACAATTCACATTGATTCACCAAAATCAAAACTTTCTATTTACCTGATAGAAAATTCAATTAATTATCAAAATATTTACAAATAGCTGTGAATGCTTTCTCTAGGTACTGTCTTGCCTGAAGCATCTTCTTCTGTGATAGAAAATATGCACTATGAAATCTAGTCTAATCATTTTTTCCTGACAGTGTTGGACAACTAACAAGGCCAATTCATCTAGATTGGCCAAACACATTTTTGAGACTTTTAAAAAATCGAATAGAACATGTGGAATCAAGGAGAATTTCTTCCGCAAATCTTTCTGAATTAGATGTATCAGAGGCACTAAAAGTGTCAGAGAACCTAATACTTAAATTATGGCATTTATATGACTATTAAAATGACCCTGAATTTACTGGAAAATTTTTATACTCTTCTGTTTTATATTTCTTCTAAGCAGCATTGACTGACTCATGAAGCTGACATCATTCTCCAGTGTAGAAATGCCCTTAATCCATTGTCATATTTGTGAGTTTAGTAGTTGAAGGTATTGATTTTGTGTGTGTACATTCTGAAAAAGAGTTAGATTTCTTTTATATCTCCCTCAAACAATTAGATAGTGAATTTTTAAGAGAAACTTACAGAAGTTGTTTTTCCATAGTTCACTGTTAGCCAGAAATACTGACAACTATACTCTGAAGGTCTGAAAATAGAAAGTGGATAACGTGGACCAGTTGAATTCATGTTTGATGTTACTAAAATGTTTCATATTTTACATATACTAATATTTAGAAATAGGCTTGAAAGAAATCTTTGTGTGACAAGCTCCCAGAAGGCAACATTTATAACATATTGTTTATCTTCCTTTATAAACTGAGCTTCTTTAACAGTTGCCTTAGGGCACAAACAGAAAATTAGCAGGTACCTATTTTTCTGACATTGGTTCTTCAGATTTTTTTTTTCTAAAAACAGATATACTTTATTAGTGGTTTCCCCAATTTGATGATCTGGCAAATATTAGACTCATTACTAATTTTTGATTATTAATGTGTCACTTTATATCCTACAACACCTTCTTAAGAAAAATGAGGAGCCTGGAAGCATTCACATCTCCAAACTCTCACTTTGTCCTCATGTGTCTCCTCTGGGAAAAACTGGATGATCTCAGTCTAAATATTTATCCGGTTCTTTAGGAAAAGGTGATCAGACTAGATTTTACTGCACCTGTACTTTTGCTGATGTGTTTCAAAAAGGAAATAAGAAAATACCTTGCTGAATTATATCAGGCAGCTCCCATTCTTTTTCAAGGAAATTCCAGATTTAGAAATATTGGAATCATAGAATTCAGAGAACACTGAGCCCATTCCCCACCCCCAATTCTTTTATTTCACAGTTACCATAGCCACATCGTGAGGATTTAGAACTCGAGATGGAGAAATATAGGTAGATGAAGGTCTCATTATTAGACTGGTTGGCCAGCCTGTGGTCCCCACTAAACTCAGTGTTACTTTCCAAATCCAGCAATCTGGAGAGAGGCTACTAATGACTGTGAAATGGGTGAGAGCACAAGGAGGAAGTGGAAAACAACTTAATAGGCTCAGTTTTGTGTTTTTGTTTTTTTCGGGCCAACAGGTATATTGTGCACATCTCACATCAAAGCAGTGACAGGATGTTCTATGGGAGTGCTTTTCAAAAGTATAGATCCTTATGTGTTCACATTGGTAGTCTTTATAATGGTGCTTCAGTATAAGAGGGAAAATACAGCATCCTCTGTGCTTTGTTTTTTTTTTAATCCAATAAAGCAGATTATAATAAAGAAGGATAATAGCAATCATATGAAGTCATAAAAATAAGGTATTAGTAAAATGACTTTGTTATCGACTTGGGATAAGTAGCCACTTGTGAAGATGTCTATGAACAGCCTGCGAGGAGCCTCATGAACCACAGGAAGTGGAATGGACGGCACAGGCTTCATGTGATCCAATAACCATCAATTGCTTCTGAGTTTGCTGTTCAGCTATGCATGTTTACTGACTCATATTTTAATAAAAGAATTAATGTTCTTAGAACTTTCTTGTGATATGTGTGTTCTTTATTCAGAATTTGATTATGAATGGATATGAAGGAAATTTGGCTTTGCCAGGTGACTTTTTATCCCTGAGACAATCAATCAGAAGTAAAGCTGTTTTGTTTCTCTTTTGTTTCATTGTGTTTTGTTTTTACATCAGGGCATATAGCACTTGAAGGGAGGAAAAAAATAGTCTTCCCAAATGTCCCTTACATGAGACATAACAGGAAAAATCCCAAATCAATTCCAGTCAAAAGATCATTGAGTAATCTCATTTTTCACAATGTTTAAAGCTGTGATGAAGATTATGCCATACCAAATAGTAAATCCCCCTTGAAAGATATATTATTTATAACAGTACAATAAATCTTCCCGCTGGCAAGAATTATGAGTGTTGAGCCACATATAGCCATTTTGATAGCTAAGGAGTTCCCAGCACTTCCCTCTATAGAGTATAGGAAGTGATACATTTTTTTGGCATAAAGCAAAATCCAGGTACACCAGCATTTGTATTAAGAAGCAGAAAAAGTGGGTAGTAAATTATAAAATAATAACAATCATTTTCTCATAGTTGATTGCCCATATGGACAGTATTTCGTCATTATTAAGAGAGAAGAAAATTAATGTGACTCTTTTCCCCCCATAGGTTCAGGATGCATTTAGATGCCGATTGAGAAACTGCCAGGATCCAATCAATGCTGATTCCTCAAGTTCTTTTCCTAATGGGCATGCTCAAATCATGGTGAGCTTTTATTTTTCCTCTGTTAATTACATTATGATCTCTCAAGGAAAAAAAAAATCCCTATTAGTAAAATAGTATCAAAGTCCCATTTTGAGAGACTTTGGCTTTTGTTCGTTAACAGACTTAGAACTCTGATACCAGATAAGTATTCTGTCTGGATTGCTTGGGAGTCCAGGATTTGTTGTTGGCCCCCTGGGGTGTTGAGTGTGGGAGTCTTATGCAACACTGCTGAGTATTTTCAGTCTTACACAGAATTAGGTCTAATGATTTGTGCATAGGATTTTTTTTAAACAGATCAGAGCACAATAGAACCTGCACTTCTAATCTTAAAGCAGTAGCTGTAAATATCAGGGGCAAATTGGAATCATCACAGGAGCTGCACGCCCCAGACTAATTAACATCAGAATCTTGGTAGTGGGACCCCGGTATCCGTGATCCCAATGTGCAGCCTACTAAGAGAACCCTGTTCTAAAACATAAGGAGTAGCCACCCTTCCAGTGAAAGATCAGTTATTGCACATGAGGTATGACTATTGTTGGAATTCAGGAGTACTTTAGGCATAACCATTTTGATGTATTTTAGAAATGAGATAAGATTGAAATTCTGTCATTAAAAGCAGAAATTAAATAGGAAAGTTTTTATAATATATTTGATTTATTATTAACTTTTTTGGACTGGACAATAAAATAATAGGCTAAATGATATATTAGTAACTAAGACTTGAGAAAGAATAATTAATTCCTTACTAAAAATAAATAGATAACTATCTAAATCCCTGATTTAAAGTATTTGTAGGGAAAGGCATATGATTAAAAGACCTTTATTAAAATGAGATAATTTAATTTTATCACTAAATAAATAAAATGATTAAATAAATAAAAGTTTGTGGAAAATATGAGGATGAAACTAAACTCCAGCAGGTCCTAGACCAGATGAGCATTGTTTAATCTTCAATTTTAATTTCTAAACCTGAGAGCCTTATGTCACATCTGAGTGAAAACGAATCACTAGAAGTGCCTAGTTTGACTATTAAGAGTTTGACAAAGTTGTACCATAATACATTACATTACAAAGAATATATTCAAATTGAATGTTTAAAAATACAAATAAAAACATTTAAGTATATTCATTGTAATGCACATTCTGATCACTTTATTTTGGTTAGGAAATTGACTTATTAATAAAATTCTATCCTTTTATGTATGGTGGTCAATTTCCAAACTGAAGATGATAGTAAATATTCTATCGCCTTGTTAAAATTGTATGCCATGTTCTCCTTGATTTTATTAAACATTTGAGCTCTAGAAAATGCTTTTGAAAACAATATGATTATTTCTTGAGAAACTTCCTTTGCACGAAACAATAAATTGGTACTGCCTGGTTAGATATCTATAAACTTCAAATAATCTATCTGATTAGTAAAAGGCACTTGAGGTCTTCATTAAATGATGGTTCTGTGTCTTACTGTTTCTTGTTACAGACAGACTTTGAAAAGGATGTAGACATCGCTTGTCGATCAGGTAAGAATATTTAGATTTTGAAAATACAGTCATTAGGATGTTGAATTATTTCTATGTATTTTGATTTTAAATAAAATGCTGTGGTTTACACATCACATGTTCATGTTCATGAATAAATAGAATCTTTTCAGTGTAAGGATTGTAATAGCAGAAATTTATGTGTGGAGGGAGAAAGAGAGAGTGAGGAATGTGAGAGAAACTAGGTGCTCCCATGGTTCACTGGGAGCACCATGACAGCGAAAAAGCCTTAACATGGAGACATAAGACTTCCAGTCAACCAAGTAATGGTGATCAGGTGTAAGGCCAGTCAATATAGTCTCTCTGTGCCTAAGTTTCATCATGTATGGAATATGGGTTGTTGTAAGGATGAAATACCAGTGTGTGTGTGTGTGTGTGTGTGTGTGTGTATGCTGGTGGTGGTTGTTATATTTTTAGAGGGAACCAGGAGAAGCCATGCATCGTACCCTGCCTTAGATTGCTCACATCCCATTGTCCTCCAGTCTGTGGCTGAATTCTCACCAGGGTAAAGCCTCAAGAGTTTTAAAGGAAAGTGCATGTTCAATTTTAGGGGATAGTTCCAGTTGTTGGAAAATGCCCCTTTTTGCTGGAACAAGATATACCCCATTTTACCTTTTATTTTTTGGTCTTAATGCTGCCTTGTAGAACAATAGTGAATATCTACTTTACCTATATATTCAAAAATTTGAAAGCAACTATCATTCAGCCCAATCTAAGTCTTTTTCCTCCAAATTAAACAAGCCATATTTCATCACTCGTTTCTCATAGCATCCTCCCAGGCCTGGTGCCCAAAGTAGCCTCCAGTTTGTCAATAATTTTCAATTATGGTACCCAAATATGTACATACTCATCCAGCATTTATCACAGTTGTCTCCTTACTTGATATTAATGCTATCTACATTTGTGTCTGATTTCTGTTTCCATACTAGTGTCAACTTAACTAAAATTCCTAATACTTTTGTAGGAGCTTCTCCAATCTAAGATTATGTAAATGTTCTTTCTGGTATATTTTTCTTGGAAAAAAAAAGTCTGGCCCTTGCATTTATGTCTATGTGCTATTATTTTACTACTTTCAGGTTACATCCATGTAGATTGTTTGGCCATTGAAAGTTTGATGAGAATATCTTCTAAGTACTTCATTCAGACTCTCAATAAGGGAGTTGAGACCTAGTATAGAACCCTGCTTTGCTCATGTAAGGCACACCCTACCTGCCAGTGGATCCCCTTTACATGTCATTTCCAGATGCCACTCAAAGCCATTAAACATCTATGCAGAATCTCAGACTACAGTTTCTGTCATAATCTCAAGAATATGAGAGGCTAATCTCAGATTCTCGTGCCTAAATTCAATCAAAATTACTCTACATAGAGTATGTTCATAGCAGAGCAGTAAAATAACTGTCATGATTTGGCAATCCGTAGTAGACCTGTGCAGGGTATTAGGAATTACCCTTCCCTGTTGAAAGTCTAACAAAATATTGCCAAGACACACTCTCACTAGTGTTTGGTTTCCAGAGTCTACCATTTCCTCTTTGGATAACTGATAAAATATTTTTTCTTTGCTCTATCCACCTTCCACAATTTCTCAAAAATCCCTAGCCATGGTGCTTTTATACTTTACACTATATTAATAAAAGTGTAAAATTATCTGTTTTTAGTGCAATATGATAGATTCCCATAACTCACCTTTAAATTTTACTGCTATAAATGATGGATTGATTTATATATACACTTAAGTGTTAAAAATACCCTTTCCTGAATTTGGAGACATTTAAAAACTATTTCATTTAGAATAGCATTAAATTTATCAATTTAACACACTTTGCACCTTAATATTTTCATATATTATTCCTGAAAACCAAAATTCATTACCAGTCTATTATTTTAAGAGCTTTGGAAGTAACTTCTTAAAAGTGAATTTTTTTAAACATACTATAGTTAAATACAAAAAGCCACAATCAAATCATTGATTAATTTTTAAAAAATAGATACAGATTTAACAGAATTTTTAGAGTTTAAAATAAAGAGATAATAATGCAATAATTAGACACAATATCTCTAAAGGTAGATATTACATGAATGATTCATGTTTTGAAATAATTTTACAGGCTTCTTTTCTATGTAACAAGAAAAGACATTCATAATCTTCTATTTTTCCTCCTCTCCTTTAATGCATAATAATTGTGATTCTAGTTGAAAATTGAATAATGATAGGCAAAATTCAGTATTTCTGGAATTTTTATGAGGAGACAGTAAACCAAATATTTTACAGTTATCTGTGTGTAATGAAATTTTAAATGACAATTGCTCTGCTTTGTAGAAAAAGTAGCACTAGGTGCACTTGTTGAGCCAACTCTGACACAGTTTTCTGTGCTTTCAAAACCAAATTTACCAAGAATATGTTTTCAAAATGTTATTCTTTCATACCCTCAAAACTGATGATTGTTCATAGCAAAGCATGCTTTGAGTTATTTTGCCTCTGTTATCTATAAATCATGGCTTTCTTTTTAAGGAGAGACAAAAAAAAGAAAAAAAACTAAAATAAACTGTAATGAAGAATTCTGAACTGTTTTGTTGATTGGTTTGTTTTTATTTGGTTCCATTTATGTTTTCATTTTGTTCCCTTTCCTTTTTGTTTTTTATACTTTTTGAAATCGTTTTTTTAAACTTCATGTTCCTTTTCATACTACAAGTTGTCATACACTTTTCTTTGACTTTCTTTGTTTCTTTGTTTCTTTCTTTTTTTTTAAAACAGAGTCTTGTTCTGTCACCCTGGGTAGAGTGCAATGGCATGATTATAGTTCACCACAACCTCAAACTTCTGGGCTCAAGTGATCCTCCTGTCTCAGCCTCCCAAATAGCTGAGACTACAGGCACATACCATCACACCTGGCTAATTTTTTCTATTTTTAGTAGAGACAGGGTCTCACTCTTACTCAGGCTGGCCTCAGACTCCTAACCTCAAACAATCCTCCTTCCTCAGCCTCTCAGAGTGCTAGGATTACAGGAATGAGCCACTGACCTGGCCCATACATATAGTTTTTTTCCTGAATCTCTATTTTTTAGACTCAGAGTAGAATGGAGATTCCAAAGGCTCATACAGTTTTTCTGCTTAAACTCAGTTAGCAATTTCAATACTTGCTTAAAGGCATTCAAGCATGTATATTGATCTTTTTAAAAAATTCCTTTTTTCTCCTGCATAGAACTGAAGATAATACTTTTGAATCCTGTACCTACCTTGACCATATGGACTTCAGTGGATAAATTCTCATTAATTCTAAACATGCATAATTTTTGAAGAAAGTTCTGACCCATTAGGATGACATTCTCATTTAATTGCATCTTTCAAGAAGTATATTAAAGAATAGAACTTCTAGGACACTTTAGGTGGAAAGCCTTTAAGAAAAAAGTCAGATTTGTGTGAATAGATCCATAATTCTCTAAAAACTCTTAGGGGTAGATTGATGGAGAAAACATCTCTGGTAATCCACCCTTTCCCTGAAGAGTTATGCAGAGTTGCTTAAGGACAAGACACTGAGATTTTTGAAAGGCCATTAATCAACTTTCAGATATGCTTTAGCTGTGGGCTACCTAAGATCTATGAGAGCATACCAGAATTAATAGAGTGATTGCATAATCTGGATCATGTACAAACAAGTAGATGGGTAATTTTTTAAATTGATTTTTTAAGTTACTAAGAAAATTATTTAGTAGGAAAAGAGATAACAGAATGTAATAATGAAAAAATAAATAAATAAATAAACACATATTAACTCTTTTACCAACTTTTATGTTCTAATTCATAGTTCTTCATAAGGATATCGGTCCTTGCCGAGCAGCCACAATAACAGGAACACTCTCCAGGATTTCTCTAAATGATGATGAAGAAGAAAAGGGAACGAACCCCGAAGGACTAAGCTATTCGACATTGCCTGGGAACGTCATTTCCAAAGTGATCATCCAACAACCCACGGGTCTGCACATGCCTATGAATATGAATGAGCTGAGCAATCAGTGTTTGAAAAAAGAGAACAGCGAATTGCGGAGAACTGTGTACTTATGCACGGATGATAATTTGAGAGGGGCTGATATGGACATAGTCCATCCTCAAGAAAGAATGATGGAAAGTGACTATATTGTGATGCCCAGAAGTTCTGTAAATACCCAGCCATCAATGAAAGAGGAAAGCAAAATGAATATTGGCATGGAAACCTTGCCGCATGAAAGGCTATTGCACTACAAAGTAAACCCTGAATTCAATATGAACCCCCCTGTAATGGACCAGTTCAGTATGAACTTAGATCAACATCTTGCACCCCAGGAACATATGCAGAATTTGCCCTTTGAGCCTCGCACAGCTGTGAAGAATTTCATGGCCTCTGAGTTGGATGATAATGCAGGACTATCAAGAAGTGAAACTGGATCAACGATATCAATGAGTTCTTTAGAGGTGAGCAATACAATCTTTTCTGCCTATTTGATATGTATAGATAGATAGATATAGATTGATTCATGTGACACTGGTGTTGGGGAAGAAGACTCACATTAGCTTTTGCAGTTGTGTATCATATAAGAATTTTTGGCATGTTGGGATTAAGATTCTGGACATGGGTTTTTCCAGTAGTGCATTAGAATCCCCTTATTCAAGATCATGTCTTTATAAAAGGAAATCCACTATAGTTTAAAATATACCTATCAGTCATAATTCTGTCATAACAGAAATTAATAGCACCCTTATAGAAAAAATAACAGAAGATCTTTCTGATGTTTCTCTGGCCCCAGAGGTCCTTTTGGTGGGTCAAGTAGTATCTGGATGGCATTAAAAACTGAACTGAGATCTGCATTTTCTGTGTAAGAGCAACTATTAAAAATAACAAAATTGAAATATTTCTCTGAGTTTCACCATTACATTGATTATAAACTCTAATTATTATTTAATTAGAGCAATATTGTTCACAATAAATGTTTTAATTCTTACAGAATGATGACCACTAAAAGTTTTAGTCTTAAATTGTGAATTGCCAGGAAGAATATAATCTGAGCATACTAAGAGTCAGGATTCTGAGGTCCAACTACGTGGTTTTTGGGCATCGTAAGACACCAGAAGTAAAACAATTAAACTTCTCTCAGCTTCTTTTCTGCCTATAAAGTAGAGAGTAGCTATAAATCTGCTGCTGATATATATGTTCAGTATACAATGCAATGCATGCGTTCTTTTATATGTACTGAAAATTGTTATAGCATAATAGATTATTGTATAAGACACTATTTAGAGAAAGGTACTATACTTGGTTGCCTGCCCTTTCTATCAAAGTTATGTTGATAACTGTATATTCAAGTGTCATAAAGTTCCCAAAGGCAATCGTTCCTCCCTTCTCCCCAAAGCCATTCTTTCTACTGGGGTCAAAATGAAGAGACATTCTGAGAGGTTAAAGAAATGTGATGGATAAGATAATTTTAAAGTTTTCCCGGCTAGATTGAGGAAATTCTAGACCAAAATGGGAATGTGGATAAAATTTAGAACAAATCCCTAAGTTCTGGAGCAACCTCAAACGAAATAGGGTTTCTGAGGTTAACCAGGTCAGAATTATTCCTTGAAACCAAAGGCATAAATAAGGGCAATGAGGCCAAGTTCAACTCCAAGGTGTCTGGAGCTTCCCTCTGAACAAGAATATTTTATCCTTCTGAGTTAGGAGAATAGCTACTGCTTCCCTATGTGTAACTTTCATATCCCAGAGACCAGCCATGTCTACTAGTATAATGACCACAGAAGAACAAACTACAAAATGTTCATGCAAAATCACAAAAGTTTTTAAAAGGATTTTCAGCAAATGTGTGTATAATAACATAACGTCATAAGTAATCATATGACCATATGGGAGTTTTCTATATAGAATGGCTCTTTTAAATGTGCTTAAAAGGTTTAAATGGAATTGCATTAAAAATATTTTTGTTGGCCGGGCGCGGTGGCTCACGCCTGTAATCCTAGCACTCTGGGAGGCCGAGGTGGGCGGATCGTTTGAGCTCAGAAGTTCGAGACCAGCCTGAGCAAGAGCGAGACTCCATCTCTACTAAAAATAGAAAGAAATTATATGGACAGCTAAAAATATATATAGAAAAAAAATTAGCCGGGCATGGTGGTGCATGCCTGTAGTCCCAGCTACTCGGGAGGCTGAGACAGGAGGATCGCTTGAGCTCAGGAGTTTGAGGTTGCTGTGAGCTAGGCTAACGCCACGGCACTCACTCTAGCCTGGGCAACAGAGTGAGACTCTGTCTCAAAAAAAAAAAATATTTTGGTGTTATAAAATTGTTTTGCATCTAAAAGCCTAAAAACCTCACTGGGTTTGATATTGTACAGGTTAGGTGTGCTTGAACAATAGACTGTATTTCCAAGTACTACTGTGTTCAGCTTGTAATTTTGTAATTTTTCCAAATCTCTATATCCTTATTATTAAGTATAAGCATCATATATAACTGTGATTCAGCCAAAAGATCTGCATTTAAATGACTTAGAGATCACAAGTCTTACGTCTTGAAAAGGATGGAAATTCAGGATTCAGAATGAAAATTCAGTTCCTCATTTTCATTCTTTAAAAGAGTTTAATAGTAATTTCTTAAGGTGACCATTTTATGAGACAGCTGAAAGAGAATATATATGAATGAATAATAAAAATTAGCATTTATATAGCATCTTTCATTAGCAGACCCTCAAATCATCCTAAAAACATGAATTAATTAATCTCCACAACACCTCTGTGCAATGGATAAATTGTTATAATCCTTGCAGTAAAGTCATTTGTTCAAGGTTATAGAGTAAGTGCATAGCAAATCTAGGAATAGAATCTTTCTGTCCTGATCAATTTTATGCTGTCTAGAAGATAGAGTAATGAGTATGAATGTTAGCATGAAGGTAACTGTTAAGTTCTTTTTAACCCTTGACAGACCCTTGGTCTTATGGTGAGTAAAGATGAAATGGATAAAGCTCTTGTCCTATAAGTGCATTCAACTAATAGCTTTCAGAAATAGGACTGTGGTCCATGAAGATAAAGCCAGTAGTACGGCTTTCTTTTTGAGCAGCGTGATACATGGTCAGATAGAGATGTCAACTCTGCTAGGTAGTATATGCTGGGTCAACTAGTGAGGAAGGTGATATTCTGACAATGACAGAGGAAAAGCAGAAAGATGACTGGAGTGGCTACATGGAGAATGGAATCAACAGTAGTCAGGAGGTGTTTTTGAGTCTTAGAAGACAAAGTGAAGATAAAAATGGTAAATATGTGGATTACATGATGCCCAAGCAATAGAACAGTTTGAGTCTTTTCTCCCTCTGAGTGAGAAGGAAGATTAAAGCCACAGGGACCTCTAGCCTGGGCAGCTGGCACTGCTGAAGATGGTCAGGGACCCCAGGATCCTTTCAAGGATCTAATACAAAGATGTGCATATTAATTCAGGAATTTGCCTCCAGAGGAGTGGGTTTTCACAAATTGCCAACATGGGAAATGGGGAAGGGAAGAAAGAAAAGAGGGTAAAAGCTTCCAGTTGTAGCACAGAGTGTGCTATTCATGAGGAAAGTGCAAGGGAGGAAAAACAAATTGAGGGAGAAGAAAAGAAAGCCAAAGAGACTTGAGTAGGTGGAAGTATTTATTCAAATAAGCAAGAGGCAACAAAGAAAGAGGGAGGCTCCCCAATCCAGAAGGCAGTGCCACCAAAAAAGCTCCAGCCTTAAGGGGAGTTTGTTCAGCTAAGCCTCAATTATTGAGTATAAAAAGTTTAATACTTTCATCAAGTTTCTTAGCATGAAAGCATATCTGGATTTCCTCTGTGCCTAATATTACCTTGTTTCTCTCTTTCTTACATAATTCTTTCTAACTACATAGTCATTCCCAGAATGGACTCATTAAGCAATTCTGAAAATTTTAGATTTAGAGTCTCCACAATTATGGAGAAATTGCAATAATATGGTAGAATTTTTCACAATAATGGCTTGAGCCCTAAATGTCCTCTCACTGCTTTGCTTAACATTAAGAAGAATGAAATTCTTGTGAGCACTTTAGTCATTCTCTTTCAAGTAATGAATGAAATGTGTCGAGAGTACGGTGCGTCTATAGAAAAAACACAGCAAAAACTACACTAGGTTTTTGCTATCGAGCAAGAGGGGACAAAAGCGGTATGGGTCTCAAGTACTTGAGGACTATGAATTCTAGTTTCAATCTTGGATTGTGTTCTATTTATTTATTTTCTGAAAAATTATAGTTGTATCATTGTAAGTAGACAGGTCAGTATTCATTCTAAATCACTGAAACACTGTTCAACAGATTGTAGCCTTTGGATCTAAGTAATAAATATTTCCTCAGTCAAAAGTCTTTCCAACTTATGTGCATATCCTGGGCCTGTTTGGCACACGATCCATTCGTCATCCTTTTTCTCTGCATCATTCTAGGTTGATACAGGTCCCTGTGTCTCTGGTTTCTGGCTGGGTTCAGCCAACAGGAAGCACTAGTGAGAAACTGGAGATTGGGGAAAAGAGAAAAACCTGGCGTATTTCTCCCCACCTGTTTCTGCTTTTGGAAGCACAAAGCAGAAACTCTCTTTAGCTACAGCTGCCATACTACGTCCACTTCTTCCACGTGCTCCAACCCCTGGGCTTTAATCACCCCGTCATCTCCCTTTGTCCAACCTAGGAAGTATATTGCCTTCTGCTATCCCTGGGTTACGTAACTTAACGGTCCCCCATGTGACTTCTCAGTTCCTCTATCATTTGAATTATTTTGAAACATTTTGCTCAAATATAAATACCCTAAGTTACTTCTGTTGTTCTCCTGAAAAATCTGGCCTTAATTTTTCTTTCCAATAAAAAACCTTTATAACGGATAAGAGTTAGTACATTATAAAATTATTACCAAAACCAGAAAGTTTTGCCGCTCAAGCTTTTCTATGCATGTATAAACTTATCTATATATCTGAAAACATTCTCAGATAAGTCTCTCTCGATTTGTAAATGGGTGGGTAGAGGCACTGTTCTGGGCTAGATTTTACACCAGTTTTTGTCTGGACGTGAATTATAGAGCCCTCAGCATAATGGCTTTTAAAAGCAAAATGTTTTAGTCATAATATCACATTACAGGTACCTCCCTTACAGCTGTTGTGAGGGTCAAATTAGATAATGTACATAAAAAACCTTTGAAAATGGTAAGGAGCACTTCAGATGTAAGATTGTGTCATTAGTATGTCATTACCATTAAACCCTGAATTTCTGCAAAGAAGCTTGAGTACTGAATTAAATCGATATTCAGGATATTAGACAAAATGTCATGGCCTCCCTTGGAACTGGAGGACTCTGTTAACTAACAGAAACCATTATAAAACTGACCATGTGCAGAAACTTTTTCACTTTTACATTTTTTTCCTCACGTAGGTCTGGTGAAAGGAAGGCTTGCCCTTCCTTTACTGCTTTGTTTTTTACTCCTGGATTAGGGAATTTGCCTTTTATTCAGGCATTCAAACAAAATTAGCATGAATAAAAGTCATTTTAAAAAATTAATTATTCTCAGATTTCATTTCCACAGCTATTTTTAATGGATTTGCTATCAGAGCTTTCTCCTTGCAAGTGGATTCTTTGCTCACTCTATAGTAGAAATTTTTAATGGCAGTCATATTGTCATTCATTAGTCAGTAGAATTTATTACTTGCTGTGAATCTTATAGTGTCGTGTCTACCTTAATTTGCAGGGACACAAACAATGAAGTATTCCCTTTGATAAATTATTCATTATTCTACAAGGCTTAGATATGGAGAAATGCCTCCATGCATACGCTCACTAAGTAGTCCTCTGCGTAGCTTCGTATTGTTGTGCATTTTCTCACTCTTAAATCATCCTAAAGGATTTCTCGCTTCTATTAGTGATAAGCCTGCCTTCCTGTAAATTGTCTTGATTTTCCTAGCTGTCAATTGATCCATTCATAATGGTTTTCTTTGAGTATTTGGTGCACCTGCTTAACCAAATTCTCCCAGAGTATTCCTGAAAAAAATGACAACAATGAAACAAAAGCAAAAAGTCACATTCTTTTGACTTTTTTGTCTGCCATAGTGCAGCTGCTTGAATCATTCATCAGTACTCTTGTGAATATCTACAATTGTGCTGTGCCTTCTGCTAGACGCTGGGGATATAAAAGTGATCAAGACAGACATGGGTCCTGCTCCTGTGGGGAATAAACCTATGGGAGAGACAGATAATTAACCATTAAACCAATGGATACTCCAAAACAGTGTGCTGTAGTAGGTAGTAACTATAGAATATAAGGGAGAGACTTCTTTATTTTTATATTTAATTATTATGGTACATAATAGTTGTATGTATTTATAGGGAACATGTGATGTTTTGATACAGGCATACAATGTGTATTAATCAAATCAGGGTAATTGGGGTATCCGTCACCTCAAGACGTTATCATTTCTTTGTGTTAGGAACATTCCAGTTCCACTCTTTTAGTCATTTTAAAGTATACCCTAACTTATTGTTGACGATAGTCACTTTGTTGCACTATCAAATATTTTTGTATTCTATCTAACTATATTTTTGCTCCCAGGAGAGACTTTTTTAAATAAGGTGGTCTGGGAAGCCTTTGGAAGTGCTATTTAGTGTAAGAAATAAAGTTGAAAAGGAACATGGCTTGCAAGGACCTGGGTGGTGAGGGAATGTCTCAGGCAAAAGAAACTGCAAGTGCAGAGGTCCCAAGGTAGGGAAGATCTTGGCATATTCTCATAGGATCCGAAGACCTGTGTAGCAAGGGGAGAGCTCCTAAAGATGAAGTTAGAATAGAAAGAACAGACCAGATTTTGCAGAGCTCTTATAAAACAATGGAAGCAAATGGGGATTGTAACGCAAAAGATTGTCAAAATTATTTCTCCATCTACCCGCCCACCCATCCATCCATCCTTCCATTCATCCATCACTTGGTTGTTTAAAAGAGAAAGGATTAGAGACAGTGGTTGTAGAAGATGGGGCAGAGCAGAAAGCTGGGTGACAGGAGGTTACTAAAGTAATCCAGACAAGAGATGAGAGCACCTTTGGCTATCGAGGCAAAAGTGGAGATAGATGGAAAGGAGTGGGCAGATCAAGATTTATTTCAGAGACAGCAGAGACAGCACATGTGCTGGTGAATTTGACGTGGAGGGTGAGAGACATAAAGGAATGAAGGGGTGACTCCTAAGTCTCGGGCTTGACCAACGAGATATCCAACATTGTCTATGATAGGAAAGACAGGAGAAAGAAAAGGATGTTTGGAACTTAAAAGATGGTATTTAAAATCATGGAAAAGGAATTATGTTATATGAGAGATAATATGAGAAAGAAGAGAGCTCAGGAATTCAACATTTACAAGGCAGGGATATGACAAAGAACCAACAAAGGAGACTCGAGAATGGGGTGCAGCAATTAATAAGAAAGGAAAATGAAAAAAGAGAGAGAGATAATGAGTGTTTTCATGAGGAAATTATTAGCTTTTAAAAGCTTCTGAGAGTCCAGTAAGATGAGGACAGAAAATTGACCTTGGAATTTGACCAGACAGAGCTCATCAGATCCCTCTGACAAGAAGAATTTTAGTGGAATATCAAGAACACAGTGCAAGTTGGGGTGAGTTCTAAGTGGAGAATTAAGAAGAGGAAACAGCATAAGTGAAACATCACCAATTATGGGAAAAAGGATTATTTGTATCAAGTTATTTAGAAAATTAGAGATATGCAGCCAGAGGGATTTATATCTTTGTAAAATATTTCAATATCACTCTGGTCTATTTTAAATTTAACATGTAGCATTTTTCAATTATCAACTTGTCATAAAAATTGTTATGGTTTTATCATTTTTCTCAGTTGATTCTCAATTTTTAAACATATGACTATTATTTCTGACCACTTGCAGACCTTACAATAGCATTCCAAAGAGCTCAGAAGGAAATTTGAATAAACATGTAAGTCAGTTATGGTTTCAACAAACTTAGTATTTTAAAAGACTTTCCAGTACACTGCATGTATACCAAGGATGGAAACAGACCAAAACTGAACAGAATTGAACAATCTGGTTCTTCTCGTACACTACCAATTTCCCAATGCCTGAGGCTTCTTTAAGATAAACTAGATTTTGCAATGGGAGAGTCACATCTGGAGGTGGAGAAGTCTGCTACTGTTGTTATTGTATCACTGCTCATAAGTGACCCCATATCAGAATGATTTTTAAGTTATTTTATTCAACACAGATTTTTCTCTCAGATACAGGAATATCAAATTGATAATTTTTTCTCCTTCAAAATACATTTTGCAAGTAATAGTTAATCTGCTTGACCTTGCTTTGTGCTTAGAAAGCACCTCAGTCCCACTGCTGTCAGCTTTGGGCTGACTGGGTCATCTAATGTTATTCTGGCTGAATTCTAGTAACATTCTGCAAAATATCATAGGCATCTTGGCTGTAAAATATCAGCCTTGTAACACTGAGCAGATAGCAAGAGATAGTGGGAAAAATGCTGTGTTTAGAGTCAGAAGTGCTGAATGTGAATCCCAGCTTATTTGCTTATGACCCAGGTGAAGTGGACCAGTCATTCCATTGGCCCTCAGTTTTCCGCATTCATAAAATAGGGAAAATAAATAATATTGTCTCTGACCATCCCACAGGGATGAAAGCACTTTGTAAACAATAAAAGGTTGGCTGGGTTTGGTGACTCACACCTATAATCCTAGCACTCTGGGAGGCCAAGGAAGGAGGATTGCTTGAGGCCAGGAGTTTGAGGCCAGCCTGGGCAAGAGCTAGACCCTGCCTCTACAAAAAAATAGCAAAATTAGCTGAGCATCCTGGCATGCTTGTAGTTCCAGCTACTTGGGAGGCTGAGGCAGGAAGATCGCTCGAGACTGGGGGTTTGAGGTTGCAGTAATGCTATGATGACACCAACACTTGGTTGGTATTATGGGAATGTGAATAACATTACACAAATTTTTAATTCCCTTGAACTCTAAATATCCACCACAAATTTTCCACTCCCTAATTTTTAAGTCTTTATTGCTTTATTTCTCATCCACCCCAACCCTCATCATCAGCTTCAGGCTCTTTTGATTAAAATCTGCTGGCTTCATTTGTTCATTCCTTAGTCTAATTTTTCAAGACTGTCAGTTCTGCTATACCTTATGTTTGAATTTAATTCTAATAAAATTAAATAGGAGAAAGAGCGAGCGAGATCTATTTGTAGGAGTATATCCATTTGCTTTCCATATTTCACATTTACATAGAGTGACATCTGCTCTCAGAAGCAAAAATTATCTCCAGTGTTCTTCTAGGTTCCCATCTTTTGCCCTTGCTCATAAAATATGAAGCTTTTAGCAATATGTATCTATCAGCATTTCCACTTCTTAGGCATCACAGCCTTGTACTCAGAAACAGAGTAACATATGGCTAGCATCACCTCTGGCAAGAGAGAACGCCTCAATGCATGTAGTAGAAGGGCCTCTTACTCTTCTAGCTAGCTGAACCTTTTTCATAAAGATTTCACTATTTAATTTTCAGATGGAATGCAAAGGTCATGACTAATGCTTAATAGTAATTCCTTAAAAATAAGTGTTTTCCAGGCTTGAATTTTGCTGTATAAAAGAATTTTGCTTAACGTATACTGACAAAAATGTCCTGCTGAGTCACAGTACCAAGAAGGCAAGACATCCAAGAGCAGACTGGAAACGCCAACATTTAGTATAGCTTATTGCACCAAAGTGTGGTTTGGTTACATTAAAATACGCCGGAGCTTGGTTTTTATATAGCACAGTTAGACAACAATAGTGGCAGGGAGAAGGCAGAGGAGGGCAGGGTCCAATGCCTTCCCACATTTTTCTTTCTCCGGGATGTCACTAGGGCAAGGCTAGGGTGATGCTAGAGACCAGAAGAAAGTGAGATCAACATTCCGAGTTGCCATTTAATAAAGGAAACTCCCCTCAGCCCCCTCCTTGATTGTGCTTGAAGACTAAATTTTTAATCTTAAGCAGATTCACCAAAATAAAATTATTTCTGAACTTTAGCATTCTTTTAAAAATGAAACCTTTCTTCTGGTATATCACCTTCTGTCTACTGAAACACGATTTGAGGAGTAGGTTACACAGGGCGGCTCTGGTTTTGTAACGACAATTTAAACTCTAGCTGCAGAAACTTAATCATAGTTTTCAAGAAAATACATTAATACTTTTCTGTCTCTCCTAATGTTCGACAGTTACAACAGAGAATAGAGTCTCCTACCTCTCTTGGGGATGATTCCCTGTGAAGTTATTGAAGTCAGGGTTGTAGGAATTGAGATGGGAGCATGGGGGGAAATAAAACCAAATAGTTTGCTCAAAGATTTACGTATTTTTCACAGCCTGAATATTACTTGTTTTAATTATTTATTAATTTTCCCTATGTTTTATTCCCTCTTTTACCAAAAAAAGCCAAATTAAAAAAAATCTGTATTAGAAATTTGCTAAGAATATCTTCTTTACACCAATATCATGAACATCCTATCATCTGAGATTGCATTAATTTCATTTTAGTCCTGTTTCCTGATTTTATCCGGTGTAGTGCCTCATTACTTTATTTTTTTAATGCATTTTTATCTATGACTAGATTTCAGGAACTGTATAACAAAGTCGGAGCCACAGAGGAACACTGTGAGACATTTACATGTCTATCTATGTTTTGCTGGGATGTGGCATATTTGCTGTATTGCTTAATTGGAAATAATACATTGGTTCCTAAGGGCTAGCATTGAGAGAGACTTTCCTAGCATAGAGGACTATCAAATTTCAAGAAATCTGTGGCTGAGACTTACAAAGAACTCTGGGACTTACCAGGTAGAATTTGGTAGAAAGGAAGACTAATGGTTGGTTGGTGGGATGTGTTGAGGTAACTCAATGATTCTTTTCCTATACAATTTATAATTCTTTGTGTCTATAAAGTAGTTTTGCTTTACTAGGCCTAAAATCTCTTTGAAGATTGAAAGGTTTATGTGAATTTTCATGAGAGCAATCTCTCCTAACTGAAAATTAGAGTTAGAAGGTCAAGATGAGAAATATTCTATATTTTTATATTCCTCAATTTTAAAAGAAATTCAAAGTGAAAATGGAAAAATGTGGCTGGAATATTTTGAAATCATAAAATTTTTCACATATTCCTATGTATAACAAAAAGAAGCAGGATTATCTTTACTGAAAATAATGATTTGCATTTTGTTTGAATGACTGAACATAACTTTATTGGTTTTCTCCTTCTTTTTTAAAAAATATCTAACAGAGAAGAAAATCACGATATTCAGACCTTGACTTTGAGGTAAGTTTCTATGAATTATTTTACAATTTTAATTACTTGAAATTAAAATGCATATATAATTACTTAAACATATTACTCTGTACAGCTATGTAAGGACACTATGCACTTGTTTAATTAATAAGTCAAACATTTTAAATTAAAATTCATATTGTATAGTTAGTTGTAGACAAAATTTTTAAATTTCTAATTGCTTTAAGTATATACTAAACTAAGATTTTGGGAGATTAGTAAGGAATCTATAAATGCTGGGATAAGTGGGCAGTTTATTTCGTTGTGAGGTGGGAATGTTGGCTTCTTGATTTTTATATTTAAAACAGTTTTCTTGGTTTTAGTTTGGTGACTACCTGTAGAGATCCGGTGAGCATGCTTAGGCTGGTTAGCTAGGCTTCCTCTGGGAACTTCTTATTTTGTGTTCTAATTCCTACCATTTAGGTTCTGTGTGGTATATTCAGATTCCTAACAAGTGTTGATTCAGTATGTTCCTATGTTTAGTAAATGCCTTTTCACAGATAAAACAGATGAAAATGTTCATTTTCCAATTTACATTGAATTTATATTGATGTTGTAATATTGATGCTGGAAATTACTGAAATCATACCATTTGATCAGCTTCAGCTAAACACAAAATTAGTGATGTTGAAGCATCATATAAAATGCACTTATACATCTTGATAATTGTATATGATTCATAGTTTGCTGACATAATTGGATATAATACATTATAAATTTCTCCAACACATTTGTACCCTTGTGACACATACATAGAACTCAATACTCTTAATTAATATTCCTAAAATTACAGAAACCTCCCAGAACATGGAAAATGGTAATTCAATCATTTTGTTTATATAGATGAACATTGTAGCTCTATAATGGACAATCATGTATCAAAAATGAAATTTGCAGGTTGTATATATTGCAATGGTCAACAATGGTTTTATCCTGACTAGAGCTCAAGGAGAATTGTTTTTTTGTTTTTGTATTTTTTAGTAACATTTCAGACTACAAGACACAAAGTAATGTTAAAGAATTTGGTCTGCATGATTAAGTACCAAATTTTAATACTGATACAGCTCCATTGTCGTAACCTAGCATGTGATACATATTTTCTTGTGTCCTTTAAAGTTATCAAGAATATAAATTTGAATACAAAATATTCAACAATCTTCACCTTTAGATTCTTTAGTGCATTGTAAGGAACAGATATTTTAATGTTTTATATCAATTCTTCAGGTAGGCAAAAATAGAGGGTCATACTATGTATTTTTTTGGTCTGAAAGCAATAAATTTTTATGTTAATACAAAGGAAAGGAAGTGGAAATTAATCCACTAGGCATCAGTGGCAAAATGTAGTGAAAAGCTAAATCTAAAATTAAGCATCAGTGCAACAAATTAAAGTTATGTAATCACAAGCACTGAAAAGAAATTAATCATACTGTATTATTCAAAGCATTAAAAAAAAAACTGGTCTTTTTTTTTTTTTGTCTATTCTCTATGGCAACTGGTGGCAGATTCCTTGAGCTGATACTTCTTTCTATGATTAGTATTCCACACATAAAACCATAGTATTAACAAAACATTTGCTGATAAAAGAGATAACTTGCAGCAAAGAACAAAGGATATTTTCTTTAGTTAGCTCTTTGATTGCAATAGTTATTACATGATTACTAAGGTGTCAAAATTTGGAGAAAAAAAACTTTAAGACATTACTTTTTCTTTACAAACGCTTAGTGCTACTCCTTTAGTCTCATGTGCAGTTATGTGGCAGATATCACACGGATTGTGTTCTGAAAAATTATTGCCATATTTAAATGCTCATGAATTTGAATATAGTTTATACGTATTTTGTGGGTGGTCCTTGAGGAAGAGTTCAAGTTGCCCACCTATAATTCAGACTGGATTAATTAAATTTATGTCAAGCTCCCTAACAGCATTCTTCCCCTGTAAGCTTTACCATTACCATGGCCAGCTTAGACATTTTGCCATTGAAAGACTGACTCCTAGACTTCTGAAAGCATCTTCTCTTCAGACTTGAAGCCTAACACTCTCCCCAGAGTTAATACATGATAATAATATTCTGTCAACTCCAATATCCCTAAGACTCTTGGGGCCAGTTAATATTATACTTGAGGAAAATCCCTTTCATGTAGCCAATCTCCAGGATAATATTGCATTCCTAGAACAAATATAGCAAAGTGTTGACTATTCATAAAATGGTGAAGCACTGAATCTTGCTTTCTGGAAAGTATACAGAAAATACTGTAGTGATATTTCTATGCTCTGTGACCAAAATGCCTTGTTAATTTGTATGCTCAGCTCTAAGCGGAGATCCTGGTACACAGTAAGCATTCAATAAATTTTATTGAATGAATGATAAAAAATCATTTTTCAATCTAGTTTGCTTTGACAAGTTATTGGAAACTGTACCTGAGTTAAGGCAGAGGCCAGTATAGAAAATAGACAGCTATAGAAAAAATGCTCATCATCTCTAATCATCAGAGAAATGCAAATCAAAACCACAATGAGATATCACTTAACTCCAGTGAGAATGGCTTTTATAAAAAAGTCCCAAAACAACAAATGTTGGCATGGACGTGGAGAGATAGGAACACTCATACACTGCTGGTGGGACTGCAAACTAGTACAACCTCTATGGAGAGTAATCTGGAGATACCTCAAAGAGCTAAAAGTAGAACTACCATTTGATCCAGCAATCCCATTACTGGGCATCTACCCAAAGGAACAAAACACATTCTATAAAAAAGACATCTGCACTCAAATGTTTATAGCAGCACAATTCACAATTGCAAATATGTGGAAACAACCCAAGTGCCTATCAATACATGAGTGGATTAATAAAATGTGTATACATATACCAGGGAGTTCTACTCAGCCACAAAAAAAAAAAAAAAAAAACAAACAATGGTGATCTAGCACCTCTTGTATTATCCTGGCTAGAGTTGGAGCCCACTCTACCAAGTGAAGTGGAAAGACACTTGGAATGGAAAAACAAGCACCACAGGTACTCACCATCAAATTGGTGTTAATTGATCAACACTTATTTGCACAAATCAGTAATAACATTCATCAGGTGTGGGGCAGATGGGGGGGCAGAGAAGGGGATGCGTATAGTCACACCTAATGGGTGCAGTGCGCACTGTCTGGGGGATGGACATGTTTGTAGCTCTGACTCAGGTGGGGCAAAGGCAATATATGTAACCTAAACATTTGTACCCTCGCAATATGCTGAAATTTAAAAAAAATTGACTGCTATAGCGATGGCACTTCAAAGATAATCACATTGGACTTCAAAGATATTCACATCGGATATAACTCAAGGAGATAGAAAAATGACAGGTAGAAATCCCAGGAGGAACAAAAGACAAAGACATTGGCTAATGTGTGGCATGCTCAAGAAACAAGAAGTCAAAATTTACTTACACAGGGATCTTTGGAAGCAAAAAATAGGGGTAATTTTGAAAGCGTGTCTTGCAGTTCAGGGGCAATTTTTACCTAGTTTGCTATTAGAAGCTGCTAAGAATTTGTTTTGCTTTTTTTTTCCCCCAGTGAGGGATGATTTGCTATGATCTAGACTTTGGAAAGATGAATATGTCAGTAACAGGAAGGATAGATTTTAGTAGTGTAGAAGAGACAGTTGAAATGGCATTTAGGAGTGGCTAGTCTAGTAACTAAGGCAGGTCTACTTCCTGGAGGTAGTAGAAAAAGAAAGCAATGAAGGGACATTGCAGAGGCAGAATCTACACAATTTGGTCCTTAACTGAATAAAGAAGCAGAAAAAACATGACTCTCCAGTTCTGAGCCTGGATTTCCACTAGTACCAGTAACAAAAGTCAAAGAGACATTTAATCAAGATGAGTTCAACTTTAATACTTTAATCATGCATCACCTAATATGATGTTAAATCAGAAATGAGGCAGGTTGTTTTCATTGTCTGTCTTGGCTTGAGCTTTGGCTTAAGGAATTCCTAGGAACACAATTACAGACATCCATTCTGAAGCTGTGGTAGATAATAATATCTACTACGTGTTAAAAATATATGGAGAGAGAGGTATTTATTTTTTATCTTCTCTTCCAAAAACACAGAGATAAACCATATCACATTCTTTCATGGAAATTATGTGGCCTTTTAAAAACATTTTAGGACATTTCTCTGAAGTTTCTGATGAGCTCCACACGTACACTAAATTCATGTTTCTCAAACTGGGTGGCAGTGACGGTGGGCAGAGGGCAAAAGAAGATGTAGGATAATCATGACCCATCTTCATGGGAGCTTGAATTTTTATTGAAAAACTTGGAGGAACATAGTCAAGTAAGATGAAATATTTTAGAGTAATTCAATATCATTACAAACACAGGTAAACTATGACATAGAAGGTAAAATTTATAGTAGGCCCCTTCCTACCTTTTCCCCCTTCCCCTAGGAGTAAGTGTGCTCCCTTAGGCAATCAGTGCATTTTTGGAGGAAAATATCGAGCAATTCAGTCCTAGACTATGTCCATCTTTTCTGCATTACTTAATTTAAACTTTTGCAAAATTAGCATATTTACAGCAAGTATATTCTTGATTGACACAAACAAAATAAAAAATATGCAACTCATTTTTTTTTTCAGAACCTTTGGTTTCTTTTAAGTGGTAGGAACATATTTATTCAAATAAAAACATATTTGAAACATAGACTGTAATGTCAAGCATCATTCATTAGACTGCAGTTCCAACTTACGGACACATTGGGACTCTGGCCAAGGAAAGGCACATAAATCATTCTCACAATGCAGCTTTAAGAATGAAGCTTAGGCCGGGCGTGGTGGCTCACGCCTGTAATCCTAGCACTCTGGGAGGCCGAGGTGGGTGGATCGTTTGAGCTCAGGAGTTCGAGACCAGCCTGAGCAAGAGCGAGACCCCATCTCTACTAAAAATAGAAAGAAATTATATGGACAACTAAAAATATATATAGAAAAAATTAGCTGGGCATGGTGGTGCATGCCTGTAGTCCCAGCTACTCGGGAGGCTGAGACAGGAGGATCCCTTGAGCTCAGGAGTTTGAGGTTGCTGTGAGCTAGGCTGACGCCACGGCACTCACTCTAGCCTGGGCAACAGAGTGAGACTCTGTCTCAAAAAAAAAAAAAAAAAGAATGAAGCTTAATTCCTGTAGTGTGCATTGTTCCTTCAATATGAGTCTTGACATTCACCCAAGGCTAATATTCAGCATCCCACTCTGGAGAGAGGAATGTTGGGGTTCAGAAAATGATACCCCAAAGTATGGTACTTTGGAATCTTGAGTAATTTGAGCTAAAAAAGGACATTGGAAAGCCTAAGAAGCAGCCTCAGAACCAACATGTCTCTGACCTCCTCCCCTCTTGTCTCTCATGCCTCATTCTCCCCATCAAACTGAGTCAAAGAAACCAGAATTCCTCTTCTCCAAGACAGGTCATAGAAACTAGAACCTCTTTCCCCCAGTGCAAGCCATAAAACCTAAAAATATTACTCTAACCTTCCCCTGCATTTTTGTCTGGGAGCCAGCCATAAAGAAATTCTCTGACATACGTTTGTGCAGAGTAGGTCACAAGACCCTCATTCCAGAGGGGTCCTGCCCCAGACTCAGGAGGAAGAAACGTCACAACAAAGAAGCCAAAAAGAATCTGAATGTACAAGCCTTGCTAGGTTTCCCCACTCTGATGATTACTATTAGATCTTTCCCTTTTTGTCCAGTCACATTTCTACGTGACTGTGTATTCTTCATCGAATCTAAGCATAGAAATGGACTGTTTTCCTTTGATTTGGGAGTCTTCATTCTGAAGTCTCCTGTGCCATGTATAACTTTGATTAAATATATGTTATGTTTTTCTCTCGTTAACCTCTCTTTTGTTATAGAAGTGTTGGCCATGACCTTTATGATGGGGAGGAAGAGTATCGCACCTTTCTGCCCCTATGGGACTCACATGCAAAGCAGTAAAGAAGAATAAAAATAACCACAGGTTTATCCTAGTAGGTATGGACAACGGCAGTCTAGGTGTATAAAATTCTAAGGCTGGAAAAGTTAATTCAGGCAAACTGGTTTCTAATTCTATCAGCACATGATTTCCAGGCCCTGTCCTTTGAAGTTTTTGTAGTTAGGAGATTCTCTAACAGTTTCTCTCAGCTTCTGAAGGTCCATACACAGTAATACTTCTCTTATCTATAATTCAGACTTAAACTCCAACTCTATGATTCACACTTTTGAATTTAAAAGTGAAAACCAAAAAAAATAAAATAAAATAAAATGAAAGTGAAAACCTCTAAGCAGTTTATTCCAAGGCCACCTACAGGTCCTTTCCACTTGTATGAAAAAGGAGGGAACATAATAGAATGAGAATGGGGAGGCAGGGCTCCTGTCTGGGCCATTAAAATGAGCCATCCTTCCAGTGAGGAGACTTCTTTTAAAGAAGAAGAAAAGACAACACTTACAATGACCTTCCATATTGTAGTCGCCTTCCCTGGCCTATATACCTATGCTATCTCATTCATTTCACTTACTCAGTACACATTTATTGAGCAACTGCTGAATGCCAGACACTGTACCAGGAGTCAGGAGTCAGGGATACAAAGATGAATAAGGCACTGCCCGTGAGGTGTTCAGAGACAAGATACGAGGACCAGCCCTAAAAAAATCATTGCAGTACTATGAGATAGTTGCAGAATAATCAGTACCTATAGAGTTTACAGGCTCACTATATAGTGTGCTTAACTCATCCTGGCTTGTTTCGTCTCATTTTCCATCTGAACAAGAAATAATCACCCACCAGTCTAAAGGAGGGGGATGCTCCCTGAATCTATGAGATACATCTAAGATAGCAGCATGCAAAGAGGATTGATGGGGGATTCAGACAAAATTCCACCTTGCTCACCACCTGTGTGAGCTTGGGAAACTTACTTAGCCTCCTCTAGCTTCAGTTTCCTAATCAGTAAAATGGAGATAATGGCTTCTACCTCCCAGGGTTATTGCAAGGATTAAGAAAGATAATAATGGCTACCTTTTCTTAAGTGGCACTTATCTGTGTGGTCCAGTGATAAGTGCTTTATATTCTTTTTTAAATCTTCAAAATAACCCTGCAAGATAAGTCCGATTACTAAAACTGGGGCTAAAAGCAGATTGGATTTTATGCTTCAGATCACACAACTCAAAAGTGAAGGAACTGAGATCTAAACATAAGTTTTTCCAGACTCAGAGCTATCAGAGTTGGCACGTTCCAAGTATTTAAAGGGTCTAGGAGAGTTGTTGGGATACAGTAGGTGCTCAACATGTAGAGATTGCTTTCTGTCCTCATTTTTCTCAAATATCTGAAATATCATGAATGTGCTTTACACATCACTTTTTCTCTAATATCAAAAATTAAAGGGTTACAAAGACTGACTCTTTTGAGTTAAACAAAAAAAAAGGATAAAGTGAAAGAAAAGAGTCCTATGGAGTAAACTACTCAGGAGGGTATATTTCTTGTGCAGTTAGGTTGGTGGTCTCTTAGAACAGGGGTTTATATACAGCTTCAAAAAACGTTCGGTGATATTAATCTGAATGCAAGAGAACATTACCATGCACTTAAGTTTATTGCAAAAGACACCTATAATATTTCATGGGCATTGCAACTAAAGGAACCTGAATTGTGTAGATACTGTCAATTAGAATATATCTTTGTTTATTTAAATAGAAAATCCACATGTGTTAGAGTTTTATCATTACATGATTTTTGAAAAACCGAGTCGTAAATTGAGCTTTTCACAGAAGTCAATTTCTTTAGAAAACAGAATGTTTAAGTTACAAAAGAAAGAAAAAGGTAAGCCGATAAACTATAAGGTCAGCAAAAATACAAGCAGAGCAATTGAAATGGACCTGTAAGATTTATAAGCACGAAAACTTCTAATCAAGTAGTTAAGACCATCAAAGGCATCAGTGCTGCAAATAAATACTCATGCAAGTAATTAAATAAGGAGAAACCTTTAGAAGTTGTGAAAACTAAAACCATGGCTAAAGTTTTATCCCAGAATGTTGCTGAATTATAAACTCTCCAGTGTTCACTGTGAAGCTGATACTCTTATCAATGAAACCTTCCTCGTTATAAAGGCTGGAAGATCTACTTGAGTCTATGAACAAGAAGCAATCATGCATGGAAAATCAAACTGAGTTCATGACAGAGATGTGAGCTATCAATGGCAGCTCTAATGTGATACTTTTGCCAGAATGCCAGACCTTCAATGCTATGATGATTTCTGGTGGTGCCAAGGTGGCAGTTGCAAATTAGAATGATTATCTGGCATGAGGATATATTTGCAATTAATGTTTCTAGGTAGGAAGGCCCTATATTTCAGCATCCAAATTTTTCATTTGCTTCCATATTCATTTCAGCTTGATCATTCGGATGGTTTTCATGAACCTATGCAGAACATGTCAAAACGCTTTTTGGTTGTATAATATTGATGAAAACCATAACTTTATATTTTTCTTGTATATCCAACTCCTCAAAATAAAATCTATCCAGTTCAGAATCAGGTACTGCTCATTTAATCAGAGTATGGTTATAAAACTTCCAATCAGCTAATGTATCTTTTTATCCTTGGGATATATTTGACATTTGATTTGCTTCTTAAACATGCTTCATCTAGTAGATGTATTTGGTTGCAAGAAACAAAGTGACTTTGACTAATGAACAAAAGAGAACTTCGTTGGAAGGATATAGAATAATTCACCTATTGGCCAGGGAACGGTAGGGATCTGGACTAACATTTCCAGCAACATGGGAAGGTATAGCTCCCCAAAGCAAAGTTAGAATCCTCTCACAAAACAAAGCATTAAAATAAAGGTACTATGCCTTCGGTATCAACTGTCTTAGAAGAGAATGAATTTCTTGTCTTTGGAAAGGAAAGATATCATTGAGGAGAGGGGATTCAGACATAGAATTAGAAATTGAACTGGAAATCCTCTGAATTCTAGAAAATTGAATAGAGAGAATAAACAAGACCATAGGAATAACTAAGTTAAGAATTTTCAAATTAAATATGAATATGTAAAAAGTTGGGGATTGCCTCACTTGGATTTTTCTTATTGGATTCTCCTCTCATTTACTCTCATGGCAGCGACACATGTTTTCTTTATCACAGTTATAATTTTACATTTATTTGAATTATGATGTGATTAATGCCTATGTCCTCCATTAGACTTCAAGCTACAAGAGGGCAGGAACTCAATCATGATTTTGTGCCCTATTTTTACCCCGTCACCTAGCACCATATGTGATGCTCATAAACATGTATTAAATTATGAAATGAATTCCCTAGAGAAATGTCAGTAGTGTGACATCAATCCTACTGCACCACAGAAAAAATAACTATTTAGTAAGATTCCTCACTGTGAAAAACACACTTTGTAAATTAGAGGCAGAGCCAATCTTCTTAACTACAATAGACGTTTTTCAAAAAGTTTTCTTTGTGACACAAACCCATATTGTTTTTTTCTTTTTTTTCCCTCCCCTTCCTCCACAAACTCATATTTTAATCAGTATATTAGGACCTGGTAGGGCATGAAACTGTTTGTCTCCCCGAGGACAGAATGTACTATCTCATGTTTGCCAACTACGTTGTCCTCAAAATCCCTCCATTGAGTTGCTTATGCAAATCCTCTGTCTCATAAACCTCCACCAGCCATCAGGAGCCAAATTATGTTTGCCTGGTGTTTCTCTGTAAATCCTGCAAATCTGTTTTGTGTACTTTCCCCAAAACTGATGGGAAGTTAATCGCTCTGTAATTGCTTGCTGTGTTTCATGTCCCTATCATGAGTAATGTTGCCATGTTCTTGTCCTTAACCACCTGATTCTTTAATAGCCAACAACCGGAGCTAAGAGGAGCAAAGATGGAAACTGGTTATTGCAAGACTTAAAATGACAGAATTTGCTCATGTAAAAATTGGCTAGTGAAAATAGAAGAAATTAGCTAAGCCAGGTATTGTCTAGATACATAATCATTAAATATAGGAAACTAAAGTTTGCATAGGAAGGAATAGGCTTTTTTAACAAGTTAAAGATTGAATATACATTTCTCTTTTGCCCCTTACTTTTTCCTCCGGGAGGTAAAGTGTTTCTCCACAAGTGTCTTTTTAGAAGAAAATTAGGCATTACAGATCTTCCCCCAAAGATGTATTTCTTTTTCAAAACAAATCCTTAATTTTGAAAATATTTGGTATTTAAAACAATGGACTGAATGTTCAAATCATAACTTAGGCATGAGTATTTTATACCTACACAAACCACATAAGCAAATGGTGAGTTATGAAGCATATGCTTAAAAAATACTGTGAAATCTTACACAAACATGAAGACATAATCTTGAAGACTCACCAAAATTGAGTAAACATATTTTCCTCTAAAACAAGACTTGTAAATACAAGGGAATTATTATCTAACTCTTCTTTTTCAGTGCTCTTAAGTGCTCTGTAATCAAAAAATATTCAGCCCGTGGTACCTACCCCAAGGTCGTTTTTATTTATGATTCCATTTGTTGAGTTATGATGAAGTTGGGAGAAAAGGGTGTAAACAGGGGTGAAGAATAGTAATATCATTGTATCTGTTATTTTAAAAGCATATTAGCCACATAATTTATGCTCTGGAACTCTAATTGTTAAGATTCTGTGCCATCTTGTAAACAAATATATGAAACCTATGGGTCAGATTTTTCTTCTGCAAAGCTCAATCATTATTCACATGAAAAGTGCAAGGTTTTAGATCCTACATATATCTCAGACACTTTAGTGCTTTGAGTCTGCCTTAATGGCAGGGCCTGGGATTTTGCTCCCCCTTTAGTACAGCCAGCTAGGATTTTAGTGTTTATAGAAATAAAACATTAAAAAGTAATATTTCCCACGACAGACATCAGTGACTCACATGCTTTACAAGTCCAAATTTTTAAACATTTTAAAAATATTGTAACAATTTTTGTAAAACAGCTTTAACTTCTGAATGATGGAAAATGTTACATAGACAGGAATGACTACTGCATTTTTAATGCACCCATAAAAAAAAACCTTTTTTTTTTTTTTTTTTGGTAATCTTGTAATTGGAAGAAAAGGCCAATTCTTCATGTTTAAGAAGTGCTGAATGTGAGACAAAAATTTGGTGCAACTCATTTATATTTGTGGCATCTTTTGGGATCTCCTGGTTCCTGCCAAACTTAATTTTTCTTATTATTAAAGCAAAAATATTAAATCTCTATTTGTAAAAACATAAATCAAATTAGGAATGAGGGCCATCTTGTTCTTTTTTGCAGAAGGTCATGCATACAAGGAAGAGGCATATGGAACTGTTTCAAGAACTAAATCAGAAATTTCAAACTCTGGACAGATTTCGGGATATACCAAATACAAGCAGTCTGGTGAGTATGCTTTGCTTCCTCAGTGCCTGGCTAGGAGATGTGTGGTGCGAGGTACTCTCCCTGTGCTCCAGAAGCTTCTAATCATCTTGGGTACACAAATCTGGCCTATATAGAAAAAATAACAAGCCCCCAAAATGTATTTTGAGAAAGCTACTAAAAGACAAATTAGGAATGACAGAATCTTTAATCATTTTATTCATATTTCAAATGTCCTCATTTATACACTGTAATTAGAATTATTTAATATAAAAAATGTGTTGGCTTCCTCTGGCCATTTTATTATCAGAGTTAAAATTCAGTTTATACAAATATCCAAATAGTTGGGTAAATTTTTTTTTTTCATTTTCATTTGAATGCCTGACATTTTAAGGGCATAAAATGTAATTATCTAACATATATATATGAAGTTGTTATCTGAAGCCAGGGGACTCACTTATTTTGTGGTAAGAATTTTTGTACATACATCAACACTGGGGACTTTGGTTACTGATTGTAATTGTTCTCTTCTCATTCATTCACACTATTGCAATCTTGGTATAGGGCTTCCTCAAATAAAATCACATTGTATAATTTCTATATGCATGGTACAGTCACAGCTTCATAGAAGGCTACATAACTAATTGTAAGAGCACTGAACCAGGACTCTAGAAATCAGTATACTAGTCAAAAGCTCAACCAAGAACTAGCTGATCTCGAGCGAGTCACCCAACTCAGATTTCTATAAACCTCAATTTCCTCCTCCTAAATAGAATATAGAAAACAGTAATTAATATACTTCAATTTTCACAACAGTTTCAAAGGCAACTGGGGCACTTTATAGGCCAGGAAACTGAGGCTCAGTTATATTTTAAGAGGTAGGGCTAGGACTGCCATCTGACACCACTTCTCCTTCACTCCAAATTTGGTGTGCTTTCTTTGCAGCACTTGGATGGTCCTCCTTGTCTTCCAGACATCAATATATATATTGCTCTAAAGTACATGGTGTTTGATCACCTTCTACATCTGGTGATTCTTCCATATATAGTTTATGAGTCTTAGTCTCAGCTTCCTGATTAGTAATGTTAGCTTTTAAAGAGCTGAAGAGCAAGAATTTATGTATCCTATGTGTTTTTCTTTTATTTTTCTCAGTACTAGTACAATGCTGGTCATGGTAAGTTACCAATAAATGGCTGCTGTTTACTTATTGCATGGCTATGATAGTTTAATCTATGTTTGGTGCTTTAAGAAATGCTATACACTTTAACTCTTACTTGGTCTCTAAGTATTTCATGTGTATGTCAATTTATTTTCCTCCTTAAAGCAGGAATCATGTATTAATTGGTTATCACCAACACAGTGCTAGGCATATGGAAGACACTTCCCACATTATGAGTTGTTGTTTCTCATCTGCTCCTCCTAATATTAAGCCATCAATTTTTAGCTAGCTAGCAAATGAGAATTACACCATTGAGATTAGAGCTAAACACATTAGCTACTCATTTTTGGAATATTGAAAGCTAACATTGAAATAAATGGAAGAAACCTCATTTGTTTAAAAAAAAAAAAGAAAGGGTTATATTTACAAATCTAAAAGGCTTATGCAACAGATACAGCTAGCTGACTACTATAATATGATTGTAATTTCCCCTTGTATGGTCTGGGTATTAAATCATTAATGGCACAAATATCTGTATCTCAGTTTCCTGACAACCAAAATAGACTACTAATTACACCACATCTCTGCAGCAGCATGCCTTTTCTAGAAGAGATTTATAAATATTTACCATTTGGAAGGTTAGGATTGGGGAAGATAGAGTTGTCATTGTTGCTTGACTATCGTCCTAAATATCTGAGAACAGAAAAAAAAGTTCCTTATTTAGTTTTGATTAATAATGAACATGTGAGTGAGTTCATTATCCTCAATTCAGTCACATAATTTGTAGTGGCACATTGCTAATGAAAAATTGCATAATTGGGTGGAGAAAGACTTTTTTAAATCTCAAATAAAGGGTTTTTTCTTTCTTTCTTTTTTTTTTTTTTTTTTCTGGGCTGCTAACTCATAGCACCTGCCTAGCACTGCAAATGATGGTAATTATGTAGAAAAATAGAATTTGGGAAATCAAAGGGAAACCAAAAGACCACTTAGTTCATTTCCCTGCTTCCAGGAAGAAAAACATTTAATCACACTAAAAAAGAAAAAGCACTGTTTAATGATATCAAGAAAGGAAACGATTTTACTTGGAATGTGTCTCACAAACCATTCACAGTCAAGATCACTTTCCCCCAAGTAGCTTCTCCAAATTCTTGCTCTCTTAGAATAGACATACTCTCTTTTGCTTTGTCCCCAAATATTGGTAAGTTGGAAGAAGGCAAGAAGGATGAGAGGGAGGGAAGGATGAAGAAAGGCAAGGCATAAGAGAGAAAACGAAAGATGGATGGATGGAGGGAGGGACTGATCCACAATGGACAGCCAGCATGCTCCTGGACCCATGAACCATGGAAAGTGCTCAGACAGCCCTGCCATATCTTGGATGGCTCTGAATTCTCATATTCATCTAACATTCTAATTCTACTGATGTAGCTTAAGATCAGATTAGCATTTTTGGAAGCTTTGTGCCTATTTGCTTATATTAAATTTATAATTATTGGGCCTTTAACAACATGCTTCGGTTTAAGTGCATCTCTTCCATTCTGTACTCAAGCTCAAAAATTAAACAAACAAACAAAAAACAGCTGCATAAATCTAGGAGCTTATACTAACTCTGACTGAATTTTTTATCACAAGAGTCAGGGCCTCCATTGAAGCCTTTCCTGGCACCTGCACCTCTCACGGACAAATTCAATGATCCCTTTGGGCTGTTCCATAGTTCATCATTCACATAGACCATTGAAAATGTCACACTTTTCCATAGGAGAGTCTGCAAGCTCCCCTCTCAGCGTGCCCAACACACAGGAAGATGAGTAGCCTGTGGGCGCCAAGCACTGACTGCCAGCCCCTCCCCACTCCCTGTATATTTTGTTCCCACTCTGACTGCTGGGGGCAGTAGTTCCTCACCACTAAAGAAGCAGGGGTTTCTGGCCTAAAGGGTGTCCAGGCACTTGTGAACAATGGTGAGAATCCCAGCTCATCTGCGAGTGCCTTGGGATACCAAAGGAGATGAACAAGAAAGCCAACTGTGTGAATTAATGTTTTGCCCTCTCATAGAACCTCTCAGAAATCTGATAGGTCATGTACTGATGATAATACTCTTTGGAATTAGAATATAGATATTCTGACAAAGCTTAAGATTAGCCATTTTAGTTCCTATGTCCATGGTGCTTGATCTTTGAAATATAGAAGGGAAATCACACCTGTTCCAAACATAACGGAGCCACTATTTTCTAAGCAAATAAACTAACACTTTACATACTTTGAATTATTTCAGGGTTGAACTAAATGGACTTTCTGTCAAACTGAAAATTCCCAGACAGCTCCTTTAGACACAGCCCTTGTCTAAGGTAGATAAATGCACTCAATGGACCTGATTCAGCAGAATTCATACTAGCGAACATTTCAGTTGATGATTGATGATTCAGGTTACTGTAGTTCCCCTAAATGTGCAAGGATTCCCTGTGGCCTACAAAATAAATTCCATATTGAGTAGCCTGGCATTCAAAACCCCTTACGATCTGGCTTCCAGTTCACCTGCTGCCTGTTGTTTCTGCTCTTCTTTTTTATGCAAACTAAAATAAATACATCACTGTTCTCTTGGTATTCTCATCTCCATGCTCTCTGGATTTTCACTTCCTAGCATTCCTGTTCAGCCACCAAACCTTCAAAAATGTGTCTTCATGGCCAAGCCCATCCTTCTATGCCAGCCCCAATGTCACTGTTGTCAGAAGTTTTACGTGCTTCCGGTAAAAGAAAGCCATTGTCTCTACCCTCCAAATTCCCATAGCACTTTTCCTGGGTCATAGATAGAAATATCTTTTATACCTCCATTTAACTATAAACACCTTCCATAATAAGTATGGATACTATATAGTGAGCATTTATAAAATTCTCCATGTATTTTTCCAAGCTCCCCTGCTTTTTTTAATTTTTGCAACCCCCACAAGGTAGGTATTGACTCATACATTCTGCCAACTCCTTTGGCCCACAATGCAAAGTATATCTCTGTTTTGCAAATATTCAAGTTGAAGTTCAGAAAAAGTGAGTAAATTGCTCAAGGTCATTTTCGTAGGAAGTGGAGAAACTAGAATTTGGAGCTGCATGTATCAGGTTTTAAATTTTAAGTTACCTAGTGGACCTGCGGTATTTACATATTTGATGTATCACCTTATTCTCCCTAGTGCCTAACATAATGTCCAGCACAGAGCAACTAATAAATAAGTATTGGTTGAAGAGAGGCAGAGAGGGAAAGAAGGAAGAAAGGAAAGACAGGGAACTGAGAGCTATAAGTTCATGATACTTTAGGATGTTAGACTAAAGCAGAATTAATCCCCTGAAGTTAACTTTTTATTAAATCTTTGCTATTAGCTATTTTTTTTCCTTGTATCTCATCATGAGTAAGGCTAATTAGTGCTGAAAACATCTAGTGCATTGAGGATTTTTAGTAATTTAATGTTTAGTTACGATAAGTTTTTTGGTTTTTTGTGCCAGCGTCTTACTATGTTGCCCAGGCTGGTCTCAAACTCCTGGGCTCAAGTGATCCTCCTGCCTCAGCCTCCTGAGTAGCTGGGACCATGTGTGCATGCCATTGCACCTGGCTTAGTTATAAGTATATCTATAGATTGTCTCTGTTTCTTACCCATGGCTTAAGATTATGTTTAATATACTGAGTGAACCCAGATAATGATCCAAGTACCTGTTTTATGCTCCACTAGAGAATCAGTTACCGGCCACATTTTGGAAGGGGGAAGGACACATTCAACAACTGCAGTATTCTCACTAAACAAGTCTATAGTGAAAAATGAAAATAAAATTAGAATGTTGGGCTTTTAAAACCACTTTAATAATCTTGAATTAAAGAAATCAAGAGCTAATAGCAATTAAGAGACAATGATTTTCAAGAGGAAAGCCTCATACAGCTTTAATAGGTTTTGTTGGGATAAAATTAAAAGTTGAAAAATCATTTAGAGAAGCAGTTAAATTTTATCTCATGAGTAATGATTAATTTTTATGAATCTTGGTATTGTACAGCAAAAAAAAAAAAAAAAATCACTAAACAAGGGACCATAGTAGCATTTAAATATTCTATAAAGGATAATTTCTTGAGAAAAACTAAGCAAAGTTACTGATCTAAAATTCTTTTTATGAGATACTGTTAGTTTAGAACTATTTCTGTTATTAAATAATATGCCCCATTAAATATCCTCCAATTTGTTTACCTCACCAAAAATTATCACAACATTTATACTTTCTATGGTTAATCTTAGTGGTGACTTACTGCTTTTTCCTACCTGAACATATGGCCATACTGACATTTCACAAGATGCTCAAAACCAAATGTCATCTACTTTGCCTTCCATAATACTGTTGACTTCCTTTGATTCCTAGAAAATTGTAGGATAACTTAGAGAAGGTATTCATCAGTTTGGTCAATGAAAGAAAACTAAAATCAGAACTATTTCCTTCAACTGGACATAATTTCAAATCATCTCTGAATTATATAAACTGGATTAAGCTTACAAATATGCTCTCTTCCTGGAAAATTCAAATATCAAATAAATGACTCTCTTTCCCTCTCTTCTCAACAGGAAAATCCAGCACCAAACAAGAATCCATGGGACACTTTCAAAAACCCCAGTGACTACCAACATTACACCACAATCAATGTCTTAGATACAGAGGCAAAGGATGCTTTGGAACTGAGGCCGGCAGAGTGGGAGAAGTGTCTGAATTTGCCTCTGGATGTGCAGGAGGGTGACTTTCAAACAGAAGTTTAACAAAATCAAAATGGACTGAGGTGGAGGAAAAAAAAAAAAAATTTTATTGCACTGACACTTAAGACTTGGGAAGCCTGACATTTCTATCTGGACAGTGTGACTATCTTGTCAGGACCTTCATGTGCCAAACGTCAGTGGTGTTTTCATATGGTAACTTCTCACTAGTCAGGCTAGTGGAGAGACGACCAGGTGTACAGTTCTGACCATCCTGTGTTGTAAGTACCCGTGGAATGGATTTGTAAGGTAATCTTTATAGATAAACCTCAAGCAACGATTCATGTTGTAACTGCTTCATATGGTTTAGTTTTCAAAAAACTTCACCATGAAGCACAATGTATATATTTATGCAGTTTTTAAAGTTTATAACAGTCTGTTTGGCCATTACTACACTTTTTACTTTATAATATAAAAGCAAAGTTTTTGTCATTAAATGAATGTTTGTTGAGCTACATTCTTCATTGCTTTAAATGCAATAAAGTAATAATCTCACTTTTATATGAATAATATATTTCACATCTTTATTATTGCAGTTTTCTCTAGAAAGCTCCGAGTAGCTTTCTCTGCTGCAGCTGTGTATAAAATATTTAAAATGTTGTATGGTGTAAATAAACTTTTGTCTACATATCAGTTTTTTAGTGCATTTTATTTTGAATTTGTTGAACAGGAATTTACATATTTATAAAGTTTTTTTTTCAATACAGATACTGAAAATGTATTCACGGTTTTAATAGCATACCGTTATTACTCCTTTGAGGCTAATGATTTCCCAAATGTAATAATAGGTTTGTATAGTGCTTCTGTATTTTCTACTCAAACACCCTTTGAAACAATGTACCATGTAAATGGGGCTTGTCAAAAATCTGCTGCCATCATACTCTTACATAAAAATTATGTTTTTTTCTATCTTGTGGCAAAAAGACACAACTAGTAGAAAACAGTAAGTTACCATACAGAAAATAATACAGGGGAAATGTTAATTTTAAGTAAATGAAGTTCGCTGCATGTTTTACAAAAGAAACTACTCATATTACAGTTCTACATAGCATACAAAAAATGAACTTATTCAGGATTTAAAAGATTTTTTTATCTATATATTCTCTAGCAGAAGGAAAAGGGGAGTAGCTGTATTTGTTAGAATGATTTGTCTCTGGTTTGAAAGTGGGAGGCCTGAGGTGGGCCGACTGCACAAATGGTCCATGTGTCCTCTCTTGTTAAAGCCACAGCGGTGATGTCTTTTGCTCCCTCAGATACACATTAAAGGAAATGCCCCGGGAAGGATTTCACCGATGTCTTGGTCCTCTCAATGATCTGACATTGCTTTCTTCAGACTGAGGCCAGTAAGGGAGGGGTGTAGTGGAGACGGGGGTCCTCAAAAGTTCTTAAACTGTTTGTTTAGTTTAGTCTGTGGCTAAACCTGAGCTGTGCGTTCTTCTGCGGTCTGCCCGAAACTCAAGTGCATCAGCTCCTGCCCTTCACGACCTTGGGGACCCAGCACTCAGGCCATGATGCAGAGACAATGGTGCTTCAACACTCAAGTGCGCCTCTAAGCTAGAGCCTTAAGAACCCCACAGCTCACGCTGAACTCTTGTCAGATACTTATAATGTTCTCAATGTCAAGATGTTAAAAGTATATTTTTAATCAGATTTTAAAAATAAAAGCAACATTGTTATGCAAAAAAGAGTATAACATAACTAAGAACTGATTTTTCAATAAATCAAACTTTATGTTAATTATAATGTAATTGTATAGCCTATTGAATTTATAAGATGACTTTTTGGGGATACGAATAATATTTGATAAATCAATCTCTCTCTCTTTCACACTCTTTCTTTATATACATATATAATACACACAAATGTGTATGTATATATGTACATGCCTCTATATATGTGTGTGTATATCTATCTATCTATCTATGTGTCTAAATATCTAAATCCATAATGCCCAGCTCCATCTCAGTAATACACAGGTGTGAATGCAAACCATGTATGCAGTCACCCATTCCAAATTATAAAATCTCGGTGGATAAAACACACTGAGCATATGTTTGAAAACAAATTCAGTGTATTTTTAAAAACATATAAATTTAATATATTAGGCTAATATTCGTTGTAAATATTCACTACCATAAAATAAAATCTTACATTCTTTCACTTTGATTTTTCTTTACTTCCAGTAACTCAATACTAGATTAATATATTTAAACTAACTAGAAATTACGTACTTAAAAATGTTAGGGCAGATGTTTTGGTTACTCTAAAAAAGATGTCACATTTTTTTAACCTATTAATACAATCAAAAGTGCAGGTTGGTAAGTATCACGGAATCATAATTTTAAGGAAACCCCCTTCTGGCCCACTCCCTTGACGTTTCCACTTGACTCTTGCATCCTGTCTCACGTGTGTGCACAGACATATTCTGCCAAAGCTCAGCTGCAGCTAACTCCATAGATGGGGCGTTATGTCCTCCAGTCCTGGGTGGTTCCTTCCCAGCCCACTGCACTCATGTTCTGGCAGGATCTTTATGCCCTTGGACTAGAATTTCTTCCCCTTCCTCCATGTCTTAATTTTATTTATGCTTCAAGGTACAACTTATATTTCATCTTCGTGAAATTCTTCATAATTTTCCAACCCACACATAATTTCTCCAGTGAAGTCTTAGTGGTACTGCCTCTGTGCCGCTCTTAGGACTCTTCACATCTTCTATCTTGTTATTTATACACATTTCTGATGCCCTCTGCCTGGAGGGCAGGAGTCATACTGATCCATTTTGTATTTCTTAAGGGACCTACACAATAGTGTACAATAAATGTTTGTTATTTGTGGAATTTATTTTAGTATTGTTTATAGTCATACATACAAGTCACACACTCGAAAGGATTTATTGAACAACTATTATGACAACTATTACGTGTCTGTTCCTATGTTAGGTAGTTATGGTCCTCTAGGGCCCCTGTTTTACATAGCTTATTATCTGTTGAAGATACGAGATGCATATTATAAGAAGTAATGATATTATTTCAATACTACTAAACCCTTATTACATATATTATCTCTTTTTGTCCTTAAGATTAATACATGAGGCAGGAATTAAGTATCCTAAAGAAATGGAGGCTCAGAAGAGTTTAAGTGACCTACCTAAGATTACCAGAAGTAAATGACAGCCCCAATATTAGAGCCCAGGTCTCCTGACTCCTACTCTAGAGCCATTTTCCATGACACCAAGATGTTTCTCCTTGTTCCTTCTAAATTATTAAGTCCCCAAATCAAATTATATAACAAGTTCCTTGGAGTTATTTTCAGGCAAGAAGTAGAGGCACAAAACTAGAAACATGCATCAGCTGTCATGGTGGTGGTAAGGCCAGTAGCTGATTGTAGAGAAAAGCATGCCTGACCCAAAATAACAGATGTTCTTAAATAGATTTGATTCTGTAGTCCATGGGATTGTTTTATTTTCACCTGCTTTAAATATATGTAGTTAATATTTCACTAGTTTTGTTATTACCTGCACATGTGCAAGACAAGACTGAAGAGAAAAGCCAACTTGAATTTTCAAGTTATCCTCAGACTCTGTAAAAACACATAGCCACATTTTTTTTTTTTGCAAAAGAAAAGTCACAGTCAACAAACCTTTGCTTCAGAAAATTTAGTTGGTAAATTTTAATTCATCCTCATCTGCTTAGAAAAACTTTATCAAGTTTTGGTTTTCCAGAGTCATCCATGTCAAAATCAACTAACTAAATTCTAAAACTGTATAGCACTTCATTGAAAAATATGACACAAATATATCTCTAGCATGTCAATCTACACAAAGTTTTCCATGGTGACAAAATGATCTTGCCCGTGAGATGCTTCTGAAGTTAAATTTGTAACTGGAGAAGTACAGCAGAAAAGAGATTTCAGAACCAAGAACCATAGAATGTAGAGAAAAAAAAAATTGGTAATCAATGAAAATGGCAATCATTTTAGGTGTCAAATAAAAAAAAAATCCAGACTTAGAGAAAGACTTTATTTGAGAAGATTATTGCAATAGGAGAAGGGGGACTAATGCAAAAGCGAGAACTCTCCAACTGTAAGATCTGCAAGTATCTCAGAGGTCAGAAAGAAAGGGCTTCTCTTTAATATGGAGGAGTAAACATGACTAGAAAGAGCTGGGTATGTAGACGTCGGGCGAGCAGGCAGTATAGTCAGGTTTTTGAGCAGGAAATGTCTTTCTTTGTGGTCAGCCAATTCCGAGAGGTTGTTCTGTTTTCCATTGCTTGGTTAAGCTCCCAACACTTGTTTAAACTCAGTGTTGTCCGGAATTCACAGCCCTGGGGAAAGCAAGAAGCCTGACTAAAGTTTGGTCAAGTTATCAAGTGGAGGGGGGGTGGGGCTTGGATTTCTTGACCCTTGCTGTTATCACAGGTAAAGAAAGAGCCCACTGGAAGGAGAAGGAGTTTTCCAAAATTTCTGATGTTTAGCCAATAATGATTAAAAGAAAGGATTTTGTCATATTAAACAAATAGGCGTGGCTCTTTACACAGCAATAACTCCAAAGTGAAAGTGATAAATATTGCAAGCTAGGTGAGAACAGCTAATTTTAATGCTGGGTTTACCAATCATTGCTTGGGTTGGACTTTTCCTTGTTCCTTTATACTCTATAACTTGCTGGTACTGGGATGCTTGTTCAGAAATATTTAGCTGGTTCAATTTTAAAATATAAAAACTGGCACTTTGTTTTGTGAATCAGTCCTTAAAATGTCATTAATATGAGTCCACAGACCTGGCACCCAGGGGTCAAGGCAAAAATTGCACTGGACAAAGTTACACAGACAAAGTAGCATTTATTCAGGCCAGCTGCATTGGGGGAAAGAGGCTAGAACTCAATCTAAGCTTAAAGGCGGGAGAGTTTTTAACAGCTAGGATGGGGGTGAGGGAGCATAGGCCACCTGTGTTTGCTAATTGGCCTAACCCCAAAGAAACATAAAGTTCCTTGTATCTTCAAGACTTTAGGTAGTTTTACACTTGGAGCAAGGCGCCTGCAGAATTTAGGCTCCTACCCACCCACAGAAACTGGGAGATGGGGGCACTATCTTCCTTGAGATTGTATTTTAAAGGATGGCTCCGAGGTCCTTGAGAAAGACTTCCCTGGGCTGTAAAACTGGCAAGTTTTTTTCCTAAAAAATCTATATCTCAAAGAGGCTGATAAAGGATTTACAAGTTTTCTAAAGTAAAAGCTGTGAAAAAAAAAAAAGGGATATCAGGAAGAAGACTGTCTAAAGTTTAGTCAAGTGGAGAATGTTAAGGATTCTTGGTCACAAGTAAACTAATACATTGACACCTGAAAGCCAGCTAAATTAATAATACCTGTCAAATAACCCAGCCAGAGCATCTAACAATTCTTAAATAAAGACAAACAGTTCATCGTCAAAATGATCCTTCTCATGGCAACCACCTAAGTGAGACGCTAAAAAACGCCTTGAGTGGTAAGGGGGAAGTTCACCTCCCTCACCACTATCTACTAACCCCCCATGAAGAAGGGCCAGCTCACCTTTATAAGTGATTTTCAACAAAAGAGAAGAGTTGTAATAATCAGAATCAAAGGTCAGCATTTCGATTTCTATTCTTTTGTATCAGTTTTTCAGATGAATGCCTGAATTAGCATTATCTCTCTTTTTTCCTCTTTAAAAACTAGAATTACACTTCTACGTATCATAAAGCATTTTTATATAGACTAGACTATAATTTTATGTAGCAATTATGTTGTGATTTATTCTAAAGTGGACTTGAGGTGATTTCCTAAAGATACATTCATTTATTTATTCAACAAATATTTTTTCAGAACCAGTTGCAGTCTAGATACTGTGTTAGAAGGAACCGTTACAGACTAGATACCGTGTTAGAAGCAGGTGGTTCAACAGTGAATAAGGCATAGTCTTTATTTTCAAGGGACTTAGGATCTTTGAGGGCACACAGACTAAGAGAATTAAAATAACTTGGTGGATTTATGTGGAAAAGAAAGGAGGGTATGCTATGAGAACATTTCGAAAAAGCACTGATAAATAAGTTAAAAATATGAGGAAAGACAATCAGCATGGCACAGAGGCTAACTCAGCACCTAAAATGTATGCCTCGAGGTCTTAGACTCTTCCCTGGAGCTGTGCCAAGTGATGGCTCTGAGCTTCCCAGCAACCTATGCAAATATAGAAAGTACAATTAACTGTGTAGTTCACAGTGTCTCTAAAAAGAAACAGAAAACCAAGAGTGCTTCTTGTGAGCCCTCATGCTTCATTACATGGTAAATTCGTTTTCAGCAGCATCCTTATGAACTCCCTGAGTTTTACAGAGATAATTCTTACATCCCGTCTTGAAGAGACTGGTGGGTAATTTATTTGTCGACTTGACTAGGCTGCGCAGTACCCAGATACTTAGTCAAATAGCAGTGTAAATGTCACTGTAAAGGTTTTTTTTTTTGGAGGAGATTAACATTTAAATCAGTAGACTTTGAGTAAAGAAGATTACCCCCCATATTGTGGATGGGCCTCATCAACTCAGTTGAGACTTTAAGAGAAAAAGACCGAGGTCCCAGAGGAAGAGGGAATTCTGCCTCCTGACTATCTTCAAACTAGAGCTACAATACCAACTTTTTCTGAGTCCCCAGCTGCTGACTTGCCCTGAAGATTTTGAACTTGTCAGGCCCTACAATCACGAGTCAATTCTTTTTTTTTTTTTTTTTGAGATAGAGTCTCACTGTGTTGCCCAGGCTAGAGTGAGTGCCATGGCATCAGCTTACCTCACAGCAACCTCAAACTCCTGGGCTTAAGCGATCCTTCTGCCTCATCCTCCCGAGTAGCGGGGACTACAGGCATGCGCCACCATGCCCGGCTAATTTTTTTTCTACACATATTTTCAGTTGTCTAGCTAATTTCTTTCTATGTTTTTAGTAGAGACGGGGTCTCGCTCTTGCTCAGGCTGGTTTCAAAGTCTTGAGCGCAAACGATCTGCCTACCCCGGCCTCCCAAAGTGCTAGGATTACTGGCCACAAGTCAATTCTTAAAAATACATTTCTCTCTCTGTCTCTCTTTCTCTCTCTGTATATATACACATATCATATTCGTTCTGTTTCTTTGGAGAACACTAACATAAGTAAATATTTAACATCCAAGTACAATCACCAAAAACAGTTTTTCATAGGGTAAAACTTTGTGCTATGAGTATAAAGCTCTCCCATGATCTGGCTGAATACAAAAAAAAAGGTGAATATCCATTCTGCTTCAAGAACTCATCCATGATTATAATTTTTCAAAACAGAGCTTTTGGTAATAATTTTCAGCTCTTTTTGAGTGCTTATAAATACTTCATGTATAAATGTTGGTTTAATCCTCAAAATAAGGCATATCCCACCATTATTCTCATTTTCCAAATAAAGGAACTAATGTACATAACTTCTCCAATATCACACAGAGTAGTAAATGGCAGAGCCAGGATTTACCCTTACAACTTAGCCTCAGGGTCTAAGTTCTCAATTATTCTCTAAAATTTGAGTAAGTTTTAGGCGGCAGAAAGTTTAAAGCTAAATTCACTGGCAAGTGTTCTGGATGGATTAAGATGAGATCTGCGTGCTTTAGTGTCTTCAGAATGTAGCGTAGAAACACGGGCATCCAGAAGACTGTTCCTCTCCATACAAAGAGTGTTGCAGACGAATTGCCAGGAAATTCCTTAGAACACAAGTTTGGATTTGGTTCAACAAGGGGGTAGGTGAGAGACTGAGATCCCAAAGTTCTATATCATAGAACATGGAAATGATAACTTTTCCTTAGAGAAGATTATCATCAGGTTATTAAAAAGCATGTTGTGCTCATAAAAGTACTCTTTGTAAGTATTCATGGAACATTTAATTTTTTAAGTGATGTAATTTTCCAGTGTACTGTGTGGGATAAACTGGCTGAAAATATGATCTGAAATCACTAACTAGTATTAATTAGCTAATTAGATATTTACTAAAAATGATAAGTAGGGCTTTGAAATTGTGAATTTAAAGTCATGCTTGCAGAAAATTATTATATCAGAGGATAAGATCTCTCTTATGGCCATACTATCTCATGATCATAAGGTCATGTTATCAGACGGGGACTCTATCAGTGATTACTTATGTCTTCTGTGAGTTGGGGGACGAGGGTAATATATCCAGTTCATCAATAGGTGGTAGCAAGTCAATAGTGGAAAAACGAGCTAGGACACAGCTTGGTTTTGTCCCACTGTGATTTTTCTGGAATTGGTCCCTTGGAGGGATCATTACCACAAACTTCAAGTTTCAAGGTGAAATTAAGACATAGGTTATGTATAAGCGTCATTAACCAGGGAATCGTAAAGGTGAATAAAAGCTGCTGATAGTCTTAGGTTTTTATGTTTTAGTTCTTTTTTTTTTTTTTATTTTTCCTCATAGAATGCCCATCAAAGTGAAAAAGAGCATAACAACAATCAAAGAAAAGGATTAGCTGTGTTCCCAGAGCTCACTAGCATTCTTGTCAAATATTAGCCTAAGAAACCCAGACTTGGGATTTTTTTGTTCTTGTAGAAAACTTCAAGGAGCTTTGAATGAAATGTCTAGCAACTAATAGTTCTAATTTTGAAAGGAGTAGCATGTTCTTTTTAAAAAAAATGTTCTTAAAATTTATGCTAAGAACCTTCTTCAACATTAGCCCTAGGCAGGATTAATAATGATTCTGAGAATATAAATTTCAAATTTGCCAGATATATTTACAGACAAGGTTTTATATCTTCTATAGATCTATAATGCATAATTGTCATCTGAGTTATGTAACCAGACAAATTTGAATGGTCTTAGATATATTTCTGTACAAGCTCTGACCATCTGATGACTTTAGTAAGAACAGCTAAGACTACGCACAGCGATTCTCACGCCTGAGCCTGGAAGAGCTTTCACGTGGCTGCTTCTTGGTCATCTCCCCCTTCGTGAGAGTACAGGGAAACCAAGCACTGGCAGGACCCTTCTCTTGCTGTCTACCTGCCCAGTGACCCGGGGATCAGAAAAGCAGAATAACCAATTTAGGACAAGGCCTCCTCCTTTCTTAGTGTTCAACCATGTCATCACCTCTGCGGACAGATTTGGCTGCCACACTTTCCTAAAAAGAGGGATTTACCCACACATCACTCTCAGCAAATAATGGCCACCAGGAAGCCATTCTACCAGGGATTTTTCTTTGCCTTTGATTTAGGATCTTGGGCTGTCGTCAGCTTTTAGGCAACTATCCACTTCCTTTTCATTTCCAGAGTTTTCAGAGCCATCTTCCAGGCAGATAAGCCATATTGGATGACCCATCTGATGGGAGACTTTGGATAAAGCAGTTTATTTTCACAATCTCACTCTTAGTCATTAGTATTAGTCATTTCAGATAGGTGAAAACTGGACCCACTTTTCTTAATGGAGAGGTGCAAGTATAAAGCATGACACTTATGCTTTGAATTGGGGCTCTCCAATCACTATCATGATGTCCCAATTTTACTAGCCTGTGTACTCACTTGCTAGGAAGCCTGTTTGCTAGGAGGATGCGTAGGAAACCGTGCTGGGGCTGGTTGACTCAGGAGTGGTGCTCGACGTGGAGCACCAGGCTCAGTGTGGGCCGAGCGCTTCTCTCTTGCGGCAGAAAGGCACGGAGTAGGAGGCCAAAACAAACCTCCATCCCTGCCAAGTTTTGCAGTGAATCAGAGAGGACTTCATAGAAATACATTCCGAAATCTCCTGAACAGGGACCAGGCATTGGTAATCAGCACAGTCTCTTTTAATTGAGCAGCAGATCATTTATCTGATGAAAAAATGTTATTAGGCTGTGGCCTCTTATTTTTTCATGGAGGGATGCCAAAGCATCAGATCCTAGAGATTGTTTTGTCTTTTTTTTTAAACGTAATTCTGTAAGTGTTATGTGGAATAGCCAAGAAACCATTAATAATCACACTGCACACAGATTTCTCAGGAACCCAAGCAGAGACCCTCTGCCTGAGTGTTTACCCGACATATTTTCTAGGACATCATGGAGCTGAGGTTGCACATCTTTCTGTTGACATCGACATTATGACAACCATGTGTTTATATAGTAGGATGCTAGCCCCTGTCCACAATTCCAAATGCCTCCCTCCACCACAGCTGTGCAGAGACCTTCCTGACCCTATTTTAATTAGTGTAATTACCTTCCAATGTTATAATTCTAGCATTGTAGGTTTTTCAGAATTTATCATTTCACACTCCAAGAGAAAAATCTCTGACTATTATTTTATCATTGGAAGTTATCCTGATTTCTTTAACCAAGAAAAATTGGTAGGCTTTCACAGGCACCTGCCTCACTGCATGTGATATTCAGGCAAAATCATATATGTTCGTATGCCCTCTGGCCAAGCAAAGGATGCCCCAGAAATATTCGATATGTTGAAGGTGAAGGAGGTTGAACAATTTGTGCTACTTCTTATTCATAGCCACATATGCAAATAAAGCTTATTTAGAAATGGCTTCTCTTCTCCTAAGTTTCAAGTTATATATACTTACATAGAGAGAGGCCTTTCAAATGTCTATATATTAGAAGTTTTTCTGCTGTTAGAACATTTATTAAAGGACACAAGTAGAAAAGAAGGATTCTAAAATATTAGAGAATGAAAATCCATTTACCACTCCACTTGGCAATCAGTGTTTTTCTCTTTCAGCAACATATGAAACAAAAGCATGATCATTATTTTTAAGGACCGGTGAATAAGAAGGGAGAAAGAGAAGGAGAAGCAGAGAGAGAGAGAGGAAGAGAGGGAGGGATAATGAGAATGAAGAACAATTAACAGCTAAATTGAGAGAAATACAAAAAGCATATGTGGATAGCAACTTGGGGACAAAAAAGCAAATGTGTGCTTCCCTGCTAGATAAAAGCATTTAAGTGGTGCGTGCTGTCTGAGGGATGGGAATGCTTGTAGCTTTGACTTGGGTGGTGCAGGGGCAATTTATGTGACCAAAGCAGTTGTACCCCTATAATATTCTGAAATTTTTTTTAAAAAAAAGCATTGAAAGGAAATGCAAAAAAAGAAAGAGAGAGAGAGGGAGAGAGTATCACGGGAGTTACAAAGCATCTAGTCTTTGGTGAATACAGTGTGCAAAAAACAGAAAAATTGGAGTAAGTGTAGAGAACAAGCCATGGCAGATGTTGAAAGGAGAAGAAAAGCAGACAGGTGATGGAGATGCAGAGGAGACACTGACAGGGATATTCAACTACATGTTGCTATTATAGGCTGATTTCCTGGGGTTTGTCCAGCTGTGTGTCAGTTGTTGCTATGAACAATCAATAAAGTTTCTTAATTTCTTTCCAAATTCAGGTTTTTCACCTATGCATCTAGAGAAAATTGGTCCTCTAGAAGATGGTATAAAATCATTGGGGAAACATATTTATGATGCCATAGAAATGTTGTGAGTACCTAGGGAAACTAATGCTGTTTTTCAATAGGCTTGGCATCATTTTCATATTTTGCCAAAGTGCTGATTAAGAACAAGATTTTTATGCTGATTAGTTTATTTAACCTCAACTCTTAACTCATTATAAAAAACAAACACTTTATTCCCAGTGACCCAAAGGAACAATTGTTCTGATTACTTATGTGTAAGAAAAGAATCTGTTGGACAAGAAAATACATGACAGAGAAGAAAAAGAAGGATGGGGACATTTGTTCATGAACATAATTGTTTTCTGGGAGTGTAGGAAGTGGGACAGCAAGTAGGACTAATAACTTTACTACCTGAAGGACTGAAGATCTCTTGAGGTCTACACTTACTTAAAGAGTCTGTGATTCTGATGAAGGATTCATCTCCCAAATTGTATAAACACTGTGATTAGTCATATTGGCAAAATATATTAGGGAAATGTATGTCAGTGAAGAGACCATGTGATTCTGTATTCCCATGGCAGAAGTTTCTGGAACATATTATATATGGAAATCCATGGAATGCCACGTCATTGCCAGCCTTGGTTTATACGTGCTATAAAAGCATTCCATGAGGGAAGATGTTCGCAATACATGCCTCATTGTAATATCTGGCAAGGCCTTTGAATTTCAGAGCATATTTTTTTAGCAAATTTTTGTTTTTAATGAAAGTGAAATCATGCATGCTTCCAAACTTTCTTGAAAGAGAAGAAAGTTGTCATTTTTTGACCATCGGCATACACCATCATATTGTAGGAAACAGTGTGGAGTCCATTGCTGTTTTGGTGACATATCCTGGTTACTTAATCTGATAGAAGATGTCATTTGAAGTCCTTTCTTTCTCCAGGGGGGAGTAAGAGGATAACGAAATATAAGATAAGATTGACTTGGCCCTGTATAAATGCCCACTCACAGCAACTATTTGCTTCTTGTTCTGAGGACAAAGAAATTTCCTGCTCTCACTAGGGTAACAAAAGCAATTAAGGACTAATTTTTTAACAATTATATTATCAGCTAGCACAGTCATTTACTAACCTAATCAGAAAACCTGAAAGGGCAATTTGGGATGTCAGTGAGGAAGAATTTGAGGAGAAAGAAAGCCATATGTCACTAAGATTGGTTGGTAACGAGGTGCACAAACTCTCTTGAGGTGTGGTCATTTATGTGCCGTTACCTGTAAAAGGCTTTTTCTCTCTTTCAGTCCAAGCTGAATCAGGCTTCTCAGATCACTTTTTCTATTGTAAAGTGATAGTGTTCAGTAAAAATCATTTACTTACTTATTTATTGCAAAAATCAGCTCCTGGTGAGTTGAGCGTTGCTTTCTCCTCCTCTGTAGAACTACTGGGCTTAGCAAGGACATGGTAGCAATCTTCAAACCTTGCCTGATTCTGAGCCTCACGTTGTCTACATATCAACTTTGGGAATATTCTAGAAAAGCTTCTTCAGGGCGGTGACTAACACTAGGCCCCCGTCACACAACTGAATATTTGCAAATTTTGCAACAATCATATCTGTTGTGTTGACCTCAGAGATCAATCTATTATTTCTAAAAGAAACACAAGGATCTCTTGTTCCTTAGAAAAAGAACACTGGACAAAAAGACAAATTCACCAATGTTGATTTGAAAATACACCTGTAGGTAGCTTTATTGGACCTTGAACTACTAAAGTAATGCAGAGAATTCCCTTCAGTTACTTAATGCCCCACAATGAAACTGGAAACCTTTAAAAATGTTATCTCACACATGAAAAAAATTATTAAAATAGCTTCAACATTTCTCCTTTCATGTAAAAAAAAAAAAAAAAAAAAAAACCCAGACACCACTTTATCTGTAGTCTAGAACATTTTGGAACACTTTGAAAGATTTTCAGATAATAGAATTTTTTTATCATAAATTATGTTTACTTCAAAGCCAGGTATTTGAATGATTTAAATTATTAAAATAGAGTAGGGCGCTCTGCCTCTAATATCAGTGTCAGCAGTGCCATTGTCACAAGGCAATTTTATTCACCAGCCAAGCATTAAGGAAGATGAGCTCATCTCAAAGCTTGATCTTTATTTGTCAAGTTGCTTTTCATCAAATGATTGAAATTAGGGCTTCATAGAGATTGTTTCACCACAGTTTCTGATCAGTGTAGACCCAAATTTAATTCTCCAGTTTTTGAAGGCAATAAATATTTTCATTATAAGCTTAAAAAGCTAGCTGTGCAACTTAGTCTAGAACAAAAATTTTCCATAGCACATGCCCCACCTCCCTTATCATCACCCAAGTATTTGAAAAATTAAAAAAAGAAAGAAAACATGATGACAAGAAAATTGCTTCTGAATTATCATGTACTACAGAAGGAAGGATATTTAAGAAAACTGTTGAAGGATAATTAAAGTTACAAAAAAAAGTTTCTGGCAAACTGATTAAAATTTCTGTTCTGCTTCAGCTGTGGAGCGGACACACGCTTGTGTTCTGGGTGTTTAATCCACGTGAAGCTCAACCTAACAGAACACCTGGAGATGATATTTGCTGCCAGGAGTGAAGTAGACTTGTATTAGGATCTGCTTAATACACAAACCAGGCTAGGCGTGGTGGCTCACACCTGTGATCCCAGCACTTTGGGAAAATCATTTGAGGCTAGGAGTCCCAGACCAGCCTGGGCAACATAGTGAGACTCTGTCTCTACAAAAAAATAGGAAAAATTAGCTGGATGTGGTGGCATACACCTGTAGTCCCAGCTATTTGGGAGGCTGAGGCAGGAGAATCCCTTGAGCCCAAGAGTTCAAGGCTGTAGTCAGCTGTGATCAGGCCACTGTACTCCAGCCTGGGTGACAGAGCAAGACTCTGTCTCTAAAATAAAAATATAAAGTATTTTCAGTTTTTTTTAATAGTCAAAAAGTTCCTCTTATGCCTAAAGGGGCTTGAAGTACCCCACCCTTTGTGCATCATCAAAAGAGAGCCAACGTGCTGTGCAGAGCCTTCAGGAGATAGAGGGAGGATGCTGCCAGCCCGTGGAGTGGAAAAGGTCCTCCCCAGTTGTCCTGTTGCACGGTGGCTCTCACACTTTACTTGGGATCAGGACCTCTTGACACTCTTAAAAATTGACTGTACCAAATATCTCATCATTATTAAAATATTTAAAATATGCCTATTGGAAATTTAAAATGATCATTTAAAAATTTATTTGTTTAAGAATAGCAATAATAAACCCAATACATGTGAACATATTTTAAGAAAATCACTTTTTTTACAAAATGAAACAAAATTTAGTGAGAAGCATAGCATTGCTGTTACATTTCTTGCAAGAGCCTTGAATGCCTGGCTGACTTGAAGACAGCTGGGTTCTCTCATCTGTTCCTGTATTCAGTGTGTTCAATTCAAGCTATGTGAAGCCTATGAAGAAAATCTGGCTTCATACAAATATGCAGTAGTAAAAATGAGGAGTCTTTTACTAATCTTTTTAGATGAGTTTGGATATCCTTCTTTGATAGTTCACCAAAAATCAGCAGCAAGAGTTTTTTGAAAGTAAGTTGCAATGAAGAATCTGAAACTGCATTAATAAACTTTTTATACTCTGAGTGCTCTGTCTTGTACTTTGAATGCAACTTGCACCCTGCACGATTTTGCAATATTGTGCATTGATTACTTAGAAAATAGTGGTTGAGTTATGGGGGTCTTCCAAATGTTAAAACATTTCACTTATGCAATATCAAAAAAATCACATTCATTCCTATCACCACTAATCTCATCAGAAAAGGCTTTAAGTACTGGAAAGCTATCCAGCTCATGGCAGCAGGCACAAGTTTTCCAGAATTCTAATTTTTTACTTGAAAGCTCGCATTTTATCATTGGCAAAAAATACTGTCTGTTGGTTTTCTTGAAGTGGAAGGTTCACTCACTTTGTTCAGTCTCAAGAAAATGTCTCCCAACTGCTTACTTGCAATTCGTTCTCTCCAGTAAAAATTTTGCTTCCTGAAGCAAGTAGCTAGTTCAGCCTGCAACTCAATTGCAAAGTAGTTTTTCCTGAGACAACCATAGTACTTCAGTAGGCAGAAGAAGTGCTTTATGTGTACTTCTTGTTTCATCATACACAATCATAAAAGGACATATAACTAAGAATCGAGATTTAGTACAATTAATCATTTTTACTGATTCACTCATGCCATTCGTGTGTGAAACTGGCTTTGTACTGTGTTTTCCTTTTGTTTGTTTTTCTTTTGTTTCCCTACTGAGAGTGCCTTGAAGTAAATAGCACAATGACTTTTAGTGAAGTTTGGTGCCACTGCTCTTATTTGCACTAAAAAGCACCAGAAGTTTTATTACTGCTGCATTTATTCCCTTGGCAGCACAGTGAAAAAGGCAAATCATGTCTTGGCATTATTGGGAAAGCGGTTTTAGCTTTGTGGAGCCTCTGCAAGAATCTTGGGGACCCCTGGGGTCCTGGCACCCCACATTGAGAACTACTGGGAAATCAAATGATAGAGAGAGAGTATACTACACAGATCAACTGTGAAGAGCATTTACATGGTTATAATAACGGAGCCATTGCTGTTGATCCAAATAAAAGTACATATAACTCTATCGGGAAAGGGGCAGGAATAAAATATGTGTCGATGGTGAATATAAGGAGGTGAGAGTTAAACTCTGTCATCTAAAATAGGAAGTAAGGCCAGGCGCGGTGGCTCACGCCTGTAATCCTAGCACTCTGGGAGGCCGAGGCGGGTGGATCGCTCGAGGTCAGGAGTTTGAGACCAGCCTGAGCAAGAGCGAGACCCCGTCTCTACTAAAAATAGAAAGAAATTATCTGGCCAACTAAAACATATATAGAAAAAATATTAGCCGGGCATGGTGGCGCATGCCTGTAGTCCCAGCTACTCGGGAGGCTGACGCAGTAGGATCGCTTAAGCCCAGGAGCTTGAGGTTGCTGTGAGCTAGGCTGACGCCACGGCACTCACTCTAGCCCAGGCAACAAAGCAAGGCTCTGTCTCAAAAAATAAAAATAAATAAAAAATTAAAATGGGAAGTAAAGAAATAAATCACCTAAAACCTGAAAATCAAAAATAACAGAATTATTAATTCACAGTATGTGGTAAAGAACAATAGAAAATGCTACAATTGTTGTCCCGACTTGCAAAGTGCTACGTGATTTACTCCTCCCTTACCTATATGTTCTCGTCTCTTACTCTAACTGTTGCTGGCTCTGCTCCAGCTACACTGGCTTTCTAGGCTTCTTTACACACCAGGCACTGCTGCCTGCTCAATTCTGTGCTGTCAGGTCTGCCTGCACCACAGTCTGCCTACGTATGTGCACAGTTAATCCCCCATTGCCCCAGGTCTTCCTCAGTGAGGCTCATGTGAGCACCCCATCTGCACCTCTTTCCTGCGCTCACAGTTCCCCTCCTCTCGCTCTGTTTGCCCCCATAGTTCCTACCATAATTGTACATACTATATAATTTACTTGTTTATTACATTTTTTCTCTTATATCTGTGCCTCCTCACGCTGGTAGAACATAAATCCATGTAGGCAGAGATTTTTACCTATTTTATTCACTCATATATCGTAAGCCCTCAGAGCAGTGTGTAGCACATAGAAGATGCTCAATAAATACTTGTTGAATATATGTTTGAATAAGGAGCAGAATATAGTGAGGTGTAACAGGTAAGAGTCTGCTATTTCTCATAAGAAGCCTTGTGGAATCACTTAACTTTTCAAATTGTGCATTTATAACTTTAATAAAAAATAACAGACACATTTATAGGAAAAATATAGAATAACATAGTGTCAGAAGTAGACTAACACAGTGTCAGAATTAGTGGAAAATATAAATTTTGGAGTTGTGAGAAAATGAACGAGAGGAAGGAGGACAGTACAGGAGCTGAGGGAAGAACCGGGAGGAGAGCAAGAAAGGCAGCGAGAACAAGGCAGGAGGTCATGGCAGGAGGAAGCCCGAGTGGAAGCCCAATGGGAGAATAGAACAAAGTCTACAGCACAGCCACTGGCTCTTCCGGCCACTTTTTAAAAGGACTTTATTAAGGTATAATTGATGTACAAAAAGTCTACACATATATTAATATAACATATACAATTTGATGAGTTTGGACATAGACATACACCCACGAAAACATCAACACAATCAAGCTAGTAGACATATCCATCACCTTCAAAAATTTACTTGTGCCTCTTTTTTTTTTTTTCCTGGTTTGTTCTGTTGCTTTTGTTGTAAGACCACTTAACATGGATGTATCCTCTTAACATTTTAAGTGCACAATGCAGAATTGTTAACTATATGCACCATAGTGCACAGCAGATATCTCTAACTTATTTATTCATCTTGCATAACTGAAATTTTACACCCATTGGTGACTTTGTAGGACGGTCTTTCCCCTGAGTGGAGGCATACTCACGCAGGGCATACGGCTTGGCAAGCAGAGAATGTACTTGCATTCAGCTGCTTTCTATGCGTTCAGCCAAGTGTTCTCATGCAAGGAAAATCCTGCACAAACCCCTGGGGGAGGTCAGTGACAATAGGATCTGTCCTTTAGCCCTGTAGACCTCAAGAATGAGTTTCCAGCAACTCTAGCCCAGAAAGATGCTAGCTTCCTCTTAGAACAAAGCACAGAAAAATGGAAGGCAAAGAAATGTGAAAATGACCAGCAGAAGCATACCTGTTTGAATAGAAGGAGATTGATACTCAACATGAGAAAGGTTGAAAGTAAAAAAAAAGTAAAGGGTCAATACCAAGGGGAGAAAATGGCACAGAAAGTGGAGACCGGTGATGAAAGTGGAAATGTCTCGTGTCAGGTGCTTTCCTATTTAAAGGGAAGGGAAAGAGTTTGAGAAAAGGGAGCAAAAGGAGACTGAAACAGAGGCAGCAAAATGACACAGAAAGGGCACAAAAATGTGCACAATTTGGTTTAGAATATACTTTGTTTACCATCAACTGCCTGTGTACAAATAGAAGCCACAATAGACGTGCTGTTGCCCATAGGTACGCACAAAACCCAGCCCAAATCCATATTGCTAGTGCTGCTTCACCAGGGCTAGAAGATTTGCTTTAACCTCAGCTGCATCATTAAAAAGGAGCATTAGTCCAAGGGACTATTATAGTCATTGAACCATCCATTCATTTAACAAATGGTTATGAAAGGCTTCCTATGTGCCAGGAACTGTTCTGAGAACGGCGACACAATAGTGAGTCAAAACAAATATGGTTCAAGACCTTGTGGAACTTGTACTTTTGTGTAAACTTGCACTAGAGAAATACATCTACAATAAATCTGCTTACGTGTGGTAATTGAACCTGTAGAGTAGATGTCGTCTCCCAGAGGGCAGAGTGAGGAGACAAGAGAACCTAGAAACTATGACCTCTAACATACAATGAGGAGATAGAGGAAGGAGAACCCTACTAGAGTCAGAGAAAAATTAAGGAAAGAAAAAGCAGAAAATAGTAGGATGCTCAGTAGCACCATTCCATGTAGCAATTTTATTTAAAAAGGGGAGAAAAAAACTAACCAGCATATTTTTTTTTTCATACAGAAATGGTATGGAGTTCATGGGAGATACAGTAGAATCTCTCTAAGTGATATTTTAAAAGTTGCTCTTTAATGAATTGTTCTGTTTGGATTTAGCAAATCCAAGAAGACATTAAGATAGAAGCAATTTAGCAATAATTTAGCAAATCCAAACAGGAATATCTTACCTCTCAGAGATAATAAACCATGAATAATTCAAAATAAAAATCAAGCCACTTCCAATGTCCCTGTGTCCTATGAAAGACTTGAACAATGCTGAGAAAAGTTGGGACTGACATACCAAAAGGCATTCTGTGATAAGCAAATAAGCAATTATGAAGCTGGGCATATTATATGAAGAAGTATAAGAATATTAAAAAATTACGCTCAAGTTCAAGACAGCAAGGCATTTAAAATTGTTATTAACTAAATGGTATCTCTTGTAAGTATAATATGAATTCAGGAATGATGATATGGCAAAAATATCTGGTTTTCTGCCAGAAATCCATTCTCCTTTTCTTTCTCAAAGATGAGATTTTTAATTGGTCATAGTGTTATCTAGTTATCACGTGTCCTGGCCTCTCTTACAGCTATGAGTGGCCATGTGGTATGAGTAGAAGTACTGTATTGCATGGGGACTTCTAGCAGGTCTCCTGAAAAGGAAAGTTTGCCCTTCTTTGCCCATTTCTCATTCCTGCTGGCTGAAATGCAAATGTGGAGAGTGTCACAGAAGCAGCCCATGATGGGCTATGAAACTACATGCTAAGCATAAAGGAGCAGCAAGAGAGAAGGTAGCTGGGGCCCTGACGAATCTTGAGCCATCCTTAGAGTCCTTGCCTACCACTGGACTTCTTTCACTTGTGAAAAATGTAAATGCCCAGCTAGTTTAAACCATTGTTTTGATGGGTTTCTAATATATGCAACTGGACCTAGTCCTAAAGAGCTTAAGGCTGTAACCCAAGAAGGAATCACAGCAGAGGTAAAATCCAGGTGGGACTTTAAGGGTAAGAATGGGTAATGGAAATCAATAGTTCCAAAGAATAATGTTCTAAAAGAATATTAAATAGAATAGATTCAAAAAATGATCCCATTTACTATAAAATTGATAAACTCTGGAGTGCTAAATTTAATATAGGTAGATCAAATGACTTTATTACATGTCTTTTTTTATTTGTTTTCCATAAAATTTAAGAACTTCTTACTTTCCCTAAGGTTTCCTGTTGTAAAGCATGGAGTCAAGACAGCTTCTAAGGTCAGTAAGAGAATTCAGAATTTAAATTTCAGAAGAAGAGAGTTGAGAAGATGGTGATAGAGTACCCAGTTCTTTAAATGGTCACAAGCCTCAAAGAACAGATGAATGGTGCTCAGAAATATGGAGGAACAGGCAGAAGAGAACTGAGAGTCTCTCTGTGTGGTCACTGAGAGAAAACAGAGCCTGGGAGATGTGCCAGGGGTGAGATGGGCAAACATCCCAGAAATTCCAGAAACTATAGATCAGTGAGTTTAACATCCATCTCCAGGAGAATTCTAGAATAGATTGCTAGATGAATGGCTCATGAGAATTTTAGGGGAGGGGAAAAAAGAGGGAATGGAAGTGGTCCCCAAGGACCAGAGGAGAATACTGTAATTCCTTCTTACTCTCGTCTGCCAGTTCTTTTCCCTATGTATTGTTGTTTACCAGGATTCTATCGCCAAGTCTCTGTCTGCTGGTTGTACATTCCTCTTACTAGGATAGCTCAGGGCTTTAACTACCACTATTCAGGGGTAGCCAAAAAGACAAGTCGGTGAAACCCCAAAAGTACAGAGATAGTGAAATACTTCAGTACAATTAAGCAGAAAGCATTATAGTGTGCAAATATCAGACCAGTGAGGGTAATCATTTCCAATTTGGACAAAATTAGGAAATTAATCTGCCTGTGAAAAGGAGAGGGAATACATTCCAAATTCTCTACTTAATATTCCTTAGCTCTTCTGTCTTTCTACCTCCCCTTGGGACTGAATGCAGAGCACACAAGGGCAAAACAAAGAGAAAGTAGTTAAGTTGCAGGAGACGGGAAGACAGACGAGACATATGCGAAAAGAAGCAATTCTGGGAGTAAGTAATAACTGAGAGCATGTATTTAGCATAAAGTATTTGAAATAAAGACTCTGAATACCAAATCTGAGGAATTGCAGGTGAATTTGTGGACAGTAATTTCTGGTATGAGACAAAAATAGCATGGAATATATAATAGAATAGGACTAGTAGAAGCTGAAGGAAAAGAAAGAATTATTTTCACCACATCTGGGTAAAGATTTTCACATGTCATAACGAGAAAGGTCCACATTTAGATATAGTTGAACACTACTGATTATTTTGTAGAGATTTTCCATGATTAGGTTGAACTTGACTGTATTTAGTTCTTACTTCCTGGTGTGGGCTAGTTATTTTCAACTCTTTCTCTATTATCTTCCTAAAATCTTGAGGAAAGACCCCCTTTAGATCTTGTTGTAGGTGGACATATCTGGATAAGGCAGGCTACACCTGATAACTGCAGTTAGGATTGTGCTGCCAAGAGTGAACAAGCCAGGGGTTAACAATATGAGTTCTAGAATGCTGCCTTCCAAAGCTCATTCTGGTCCACTCTGGTAACTGTGAAATCATTGACAGATGTATTTCTTACCCATTCTGATTCCCAACTCCATTTCTGTCTACTACACATTGCTATCACAAATGCACAGGGAGCAGGATTGAAGACCTTGTCTTTCCCAGCACCATTCTCTACCTTAGCCAGTGGTATCAACGCCTTCATCCATCCTGTCTAATCAAGCCAGATGCCTTGGAGTTATCCAGCTTTCCTCTCTGCCCAACTCCTCTCTGCCATTTCCATCAGCCTCCAAGTCCTGTTGATACCACCTCCAAGATTCTCATGAATCAGTCAATTTCGTTATCTCTCTTCCCTCTGCCACTGCCTTAGTTCAGTCCACTATCCATTCTTGTCTGTCGCTATCTTTCTAAAACAAAAATCTAATTATTTCGCAGCTGTACTTTAAAAGCCTATGGTTCTGCTCTGCCTACTGGGCGAAAGTCAGCTCTTTAATAAAGCTTTCGATGCCCTTAAGAATTGAGTTCTATCTGTCTAATGTTATCTTGCACCCTCTTTCTCAGTCCCTCCTTCTTTCCTTCTGTCCCTCATTTCACAGAGAGAAACACACACACAGGCATACACACACACTCTCTATACTTTAATCACCAAAGGCTAAGTTTTATAAATATAAATAATGAACATCTACCATTTACTCCCTCAGAGCTTTAGCATAGTGCTATCCCTATGGGTCTTGAATTACTGTATGACTGTCTTTATAGTCACCACCACCATCAGCTATAATGCTACTGATTCTCAGGCCCAGCTCAAATATCACAACCCCTGACAAGTCTTCCCTGATTCCTAAAGGCCAAATTAATAGTTGCCTTTGTGTTTTTACTGCAATTTGATCACAATACTGGTTTGGTTCTTTTTTTTTTTTTTTTGTGAGTACCTATAATGCACTGGGACTGTTTGGAGTCCAAGGAATTCAAAAGTAGAAGGAATAATGCAACTCTGAGGCCAGGCCATTTGTTAAGAGTATTGCTAGTTGAATAGAACACTCCAGGAGCACCACCCAGAGTGTGTGGAGTAGTGTGGAGGATGGGAAGAAAGGATTCCCAGTTGCTTGGTTCTTTGGTCTATGTTGCTCATGTTCAATATTCTATTAGTGGCTTTGATAAGGACAAAGAGAGCACATCAAATAACTCAGCAGATGATATAAAAGACGGAAAATGCCTAAGAAAATAAAACATAGAATAAAAATAACATGTATATCAATAGGCTTGACTTCCAAACAAACACAATGATATACGCAGGAATAATTTGAAGACCTGCACTACACATTCCAAATGCTGACTGCAGAGGGACAGGTGTTGTGGGAGGAAAAAGGGACTGATTTAACAGCAATTTCTGTGAATTGGATTCAGTTGCATAAAATAGCTAATATCTAACTATGTATCATGCTAAATGCTTTATATGCATTGTCATTTTTATGCTCACAGCAATATTTTATCATCCTCGTATTACAGGATGAGGAAATTGAGGCACAGAGTGTTTAGTCTAAGGTCACATAGCTGGAAATGATGGATCTAAGATGTGAAACCAAGCATCTAATTCTGAGGCCACACGCTTACTAGGCAAGGATATCTAGCATGAGAAATGCTGAGCCATTTGTAGGATATGACTGATTTAAATAGCAAATGTAATAATGGGCTGTATTAATAGAAATATGTTGTCCAGATCAAAGGAGGTAACTTTCGGCCGCAGTTAATTGTTCACTAACCAACCCAAATGTGGGATGTTGAGTTTTTTAAAAGACTATGAACAAACCAGAAAGCACCCATAGAAAGGCAGTTGAGAACATAAAGGTCCTACGATTCAGATATTTGATTGAAAGTTAGAAGCTCTGAAAATGATTAGCCTAAGGAAAAGAAAGCTTACAGGAAATATATCAGCTTTCTTCAACCCTTTAAATAAAACCAATCATGTAGAGGGAGATGAGATTTAGTTTGCATTGCTGTAATAGGCAAAATTAGGGCCAAAGATTAAAATGAAGAAGCAGCTTTCAACTCAATATAACAACAACAACAAAATAAACATTTAGAGTTGTGAAGAAATATAATATTTCTCCTCAGAAACAAGAAAGCTCTCTGGGTAGAAGTATTCAGGGGGAGTCTAGATGATCACAGGAAAGGGAATGTAGATAGGGTCTCTGTAGTAGGGAGATAATAGGCTGATAAAAAAGGAGATGGTCATTCGGAAAGGAAAGTGATATGAACAAAACCATAGCAGAAGAGAAGGAGGTGGCATGTGTTCAGGGGGGTGGTAGTTAGGAGGCCTGGAGAAGAAGGCAAGAAATGTTCAACAGTGGGAGCCAAAATTGGCTATTGACAGAACGAGTCTGAGGGAGTCAACCTCACTGCCAATTATGAACATTGAAAAATAACTCACAGCAATATTTCACAAATAGTTAAGAAAATACAAAATACCTTTCCTTAGCTTACTTTTCTTCCTTTTGGTAAAAAAAAAAAAAAAAAAAAAAAAAAAAAAAAGTTTTTTTCTGAAGAGAAAAAAAGATGATACAGTTGCCTGGTGTCTACCAATCCCTGTGCTGAAGCACATTAACAAGTAAAATCATATTTAATTCCAAAGCAGTCCAACAATATTGTCGTTATTATCTCCAAGTTAATGAAGTGGAATCTGAAGAAACTCAGAGTTTAAGCAATCAGTGACAAGGTCGAGGTTTTAGGTCAAATCTTTCTGGCTTCAAAACCTGTTTGGGGGAACACTGAGGTGAAGGCCAAGAACAGAGGAAACAGTAGAACCCAGCCTATGTGATTGTAGTCAAATCTAGGCCAAAGTGTCTTAGAGCAATACTGTTTTAAAGTTTAACTTCTTAATATGAAATAAAGAAATGAAACAAACCATTGTTTCCCTCCATTCCTGATGCTATAACAAAATACCTTAGACTGGGTAATGTAGAAATTTATTTCTCACAGTTCTAAAGGCTGGGCAGTCCAACATGGTGCTAGCAGATTCAGTGTCTGGTGTGGGCTGCTCTCTGTGTCCAAGATGGCACCTTCTTTCTGTGTCCTCACATGGCAGAAGAGATGGAGGGGCCAGGCAACTACCTGAGGCCTCTTTTTTTTAATTTCAGCATATTATAGTGGTACAAATGTTTAGGTTACATATATTGCCTTTACCCTACCCGAGTCAGAGCTTCAAGCATTTCCATTCCCCAGACAGTGCGCACTGCACCCATTAAGTGTGAATATACCCAGCCCCCCTTCCCCCCCTGCCACCTGCCTGACACTCAATGAATGTTACTACCATATGTACACATAAGTGTTGATCAATTAATACAAATTTGATGGTGAATACATGTGGTGCTTGTTTTTCCATTCTCATGATACTTCATTCAGGAGAATGGGCTCCAGCTCCATCCAGGATAATAATGAAGGCAGAGCCGTCATGACTTAATCACTTTCCAAAGGGGCCCATGTCTTAATAACATCACCTTAGTGTTTAAGTTCCAACAAAAGACTTTTGGGGGGAAATATATATTCAAACCACAACAACCATGCATAAATATGATATCTCCTTCCATCTCCCAATGATGTTATTAAGGAGAGCTGTGTTGCTCAGCCACATGATGAGAGAAGAGAGGGAGAGATGAGCATCAAGATGAGTAAGCACTGATTTAAATTAATTTCTGTGCTTGATAAGCTTCTTGCATGAGACACTCAATGTTACTTTGTGCAGGCAATGTGGCAAGAAGATTTGCCTTAAGGTGGGGATGTCTCAGGCAAAATAGAAAACAAAACAAAATAAAACAGATCATTTGAATAGTTAGCCAGAAAGCTGAATTGAGTCCATTTCTCAAAAGTGATATGCTTATTTAGCATTGGTAATATGCAAGTTCTTAAATAATACACATTTCTCCTTCAGTCCTTCCATTTATTTTCTTCCATATCTACTTATATCTACTTTTTGGTCCTCCATGTTTTAACCTTCCTTTCAAAAGATGATTGGCAACCAGAAGCCAGCCTCTCTTTCTGTAATTAAAAATCCAAACTGATTGTATTTGAACTGTCTCATTTGGGGACCAGGGTGGGAAATCATCATAAACTTGGTCTATTCTCTTAAACCACCAACTTCCCAGCAACTAAGTCATCACTTTTCTTTAATAAACATGTAAGTAAGCTCTGTTTCCATGGGGAAGATGGGTCATATGGAAAACATCACTCAAGGCAGACTAACATTTCACCCCAAACAGAATATTTACTTACAGATTCTTGCATAAATACTCTTTGCATAAGGGATGATACAAGGCTTATAGCTCCACTTCATCAATACTTGCTTCAGTATTTTACTTGAGGATGAAATAGACTTAATAGAAGATAATTATATTATTGACTTTGGGGTTTCAATAAAAGAAAGAAAGAAAGAAAGAAAGAAAGAAAGAAAGAAAGAAAGAAAGAAAGAAATATTACATTTGCTCCTTCTTAATCCCTTAGTCCCTTAGTCCCTTAGTCCCTTCTCAGGACTTTCCAAAATATAATTGCCTGTAATTCAGAAAGTTCATGAGTTAATTTACTTAAAACCCTAGAAATGCACAGAAGACCCAAGGAAGAACTAAGGACACCATCTTTAATCTTTACACTAGCAGGATTATTGAAGACAAAATGATTACAAAATGCTATGCTGAAAACTTTATGAGGGTTTTTTTCAATTTGTATATGTTACACAAAGTATAAATGAAACAGTATATTTCATAGTATTGGTAATAAGCAATGTGTGTTTTAGCATTTTTTATTGTAATACTTGTGTGTGATTTTTTGAAAGGCAAAAGGGTTTATGGTAAACCGCAAAATCCTCCTCCCCATCCACCTGCTGATGTATACTAAACATTGTATCCAAAAGTAACTGCTGTGAAAGCATGTAACCACATATAAACATTTATGCATTCTGGATTTTTGGACAGATATAGGATTTTTCTTTACATTATCTTCTTTAAATTTTGTATACTTAACAATATATCTCAGATATATTTCTTGCAAAAATATACATTCATATCATTATTTATAATAGATACCCAGTGTCATGTATATAAAGCACATGTCCCAGTTGAAATATTTAAAAAACGCAAATGCCCTATGGTCCAGCAATTGCACTAGTAGGAATCCTATTGCCAATTTTATGACTATGTAATACTTTGTATCACTAGTACCCTATCAATGGACACTTAGGTTACCAGGATTTTGCTCTTATAATCACTATTGCATTGAGTATTATTGAACATATATGTTCCCATATATTGGAAGCCTACTCTACAATAAATTCCTACTAGTGGAATTGCTGGGTCAGAGAGTACATGCATTTTTAAAATATGCTAGCTAGGCCATGTGCTTTATATCCATGAAGATAAAAAGATTAATTTCTAGGTGAAATTTATGCAAAATATAAATTTAATTTTACTTGAAATGGAATAGAGGTTGTAATTGATAATTTGCCTCCAAAATGTGAGGCTTTTAAAATGAATTCCTTTTTCTGCTGTAATAAAAAAGGTTACAATTCCTTGCTTGAACATTTCACAGAAGGATTGCCGTGCACAATAGGACCCTGAATTTATTTTGAGATACATTTTAAATGGTGCTTCATGTTTACATATTTCAAAAATTCCAGAAAATAAATGGTGTTTGTAAAACAGTATCATAAAGGAATACTTCACAAGAGTTAATTATTTGTACCATAAAAGGTAAAATAAAATCTCATTGCCAGTGGAAGAAAACCTATACTTCTCAATCAGACTGCTAGCAATGCTCGATAATTTGAGCACAACATGTAAGCATGATTGCATATAAAACAGTGCACAGAAACATGTAGCTCCACCTGCTCGGATATTCAAAAGTCATTTCATGGTTATTATATTCTAAGATAAATTTTCTTGGACATGTCTGGTCATGCATGCATTAGTCATGCCTCTCAGCCAAAATAAACTGCACCTCAATACAAAATGGAAAGCCAAAGCCCACAGTAGGTCCGTTTCTCATTTTGTTCTTTTTCAAATCCTAGTGTTTTTACTTCCTCCTTCCTCTAGGTCCTCTCTCTCTCTCTCACTCACTCTTTTAATTAATATTGGAATTTCTCTAAGAAAAATTTCTAACTATATATTTCTAATTATACATTTTAAAACGAAGTATATATACACATACACACACGCATGCATATGTATACACACACTCTTTAATTGTTAATATTTAATCACATACCCCTCCTTCTGGGGGCTTTGGTCTCACTGTCAGAATTGCTAAATAGGAAGGTACAAACAGCCAGTGATGGCTCCCTTGTCAATCTCAGTGGGCATGAGCAGTCGCTGGAGCTTGCAGTATCAGTTGCTAGGCAACCTGTTCATCTGCTGAGCCTGATATTTCAATTCGGCAGCAGTAAAGGTCTGTTATGTTATGGCCTTTCAGAGCTACCTTCATTACATAATATCTACCATTATAATAAAGGAGTGCCAAATGTTTAGGGGTGTGAGGGTAGCAAGGAGAATCAGTGCAGCTGTACCACTGAGATAATGTCAAAGTAGGCTTTCTGCATATAAAAACGTATAGAATGATGACATATTTAACACTTGCTCCTTCCTGACAGAGCACTGAAAAAGCATCCTGCTAGGCTATTTACTTGATTATATCAAATCAAGTCTTGTTACCATTCTAGAAAAGTTTATAGCTGCCAGTATAATGAAGGTAAAATAGCAATGGCCTAGAGAAATAAGAATATTAATGCTCTGGATATAATAAATGAGACTGGTATATCTGGCCAAGTGTTTGTCCAAAGGACAATTTGTGAGAACAGACTTTTGTGGAATACATTTAAAGTCCGAAAATCAGCAGCTCTGTGACTATTTGAGGTGGCCAATCTTGCTAAAACATTTTCCTAAATAAATGTCTGAGATTCCATGACATTCATTGGAAATGATTTGAAATAGTCCACTCTTTACCCTTGAGTTTATTTTAGAAGCAGCAAATAATCATTGTAACAAGATGACTCAAATTACAATTTTGCTCATTTATCCAATTTGTGTCCAATTTATAAAATAGAAGTAGCCCTAGTTCATTCGCGTTACTATAACAAAAACACCATGCACTGGGTAGCTTATAAAGAACAGAAATTTATTTCTTATAGTTCTAGAGCCTTGGAAGTCCAAATCAAGGTGCCAGCAGATTTGGAGTCTGAGGAGGACCCACCCATGGTGCCTTCTATGTGTCCTCATTCGGTGGAAGAAGTGAACAAACTACCTCAGACCTCTTTGATAGGGGCACTAATACCATTCATGAAGGCTCTGCCCTAATGACCTAATTATAATATCTCCCAAATGCTCCACCTCCAAAACCACCACACAGGAGATTAGGTGTCGACATATGCATTTGGGAGGACACAAACATTCAGACCATACCAGAAGTGCACTAATTACTATATAGTCTTATATTTAGTAACCAAAACAAGCAAACAAACAAACAAAACCAAAGTGACAGTGCCTTAAACAGTACAGAACATTATTTTTCTCCCACCTAACAGTTTAAAAGTTTAAAAAGTCCAGGGTCAATATAGTCCCTTCCATTTTTCACATTACCATCTTCAACTTGCAGTTTCTCTCTCATGGTCTAAGATGACCATTGCAACTGCATTCTAGACAGTTAGAAGGCTAAAGCAAAGTGTATCCACATTCCTTCCCTTCCAGAGAATAGCTGGTAGATTCACTTATTACTTCTGCTCACATCCCACTAGACAGAACTTGGTCACACCTAACTGCGAGGGAAACTGGGAAATGAGATGCCCTTTGGGAGGGCATAATATTCTGTCCGGCTAAAACCCCAGGTAGCTCTTACTAAAGGAAAAGTGGAAGAGTAGATACTGGGGAACAACTAGCTGTCTCTATCATAAGAAAAAACAAAAGCATAGTGTTGTAGAGAAGTAATAAAATTATCTTAAACTGTGCAAATCAAATTCCCTTTGTGAGTTGTAATAACACCCCAGGAATGGAATGGGGATAGAAAAGATATCTAAAAGCATTGAGTTCACTCCTCTACCTCACCTCTTTCAGAAATGGTCCAGGACCCTGAAGACAATGAACAATGAACAATGAAACTGGAGATCAAAAGGCAATTTGGGGTGACAGATATGTTTACTCTCTTGATTATGGTGATGACATACATAGGTCAAACCTTAACCAATTGTACATTTTAAAGACGTGTGATTTAATGTATGCCAATTATCCCACAAATAACTTGTTAAAAAAAAACAAGAACATAGAATGTGAACAAAACTGCATTTAAATAAATGTCATGGCTTTCCCTAGGGAAATAGCTGCCAAGAGTGTTAAATTCAAGGAATTCAAGGTGATGCTGTCATCAATAAAGTTCTCTAGTGAAGCAGAAAAACCACAAATGTGACCTTTTGCTATGACAACAGTAGAAAGTCTATGGCAAGAACCAGCAGGAGGACTTCAGCTGGAAATGGATCACTGAGAACGTCTGAGAAAAACCACATTTATTTATAAATGTTTTGTTCATGATCTCTCAGTCATTGACATAAGAACCTATTGTATTCAGATCAGAGTCAAGGTAATTGTGATGAAGTATAGGAAGAACAATCCTTCTGGGAAAAAAAAACAGAAACAAAAACATGAGAATGCGCTTTCCTTCGGAACAGGAGTCTGAACCTCCAGACAGCAGACAATTGGCAAAAACAAGAGGGAAGCAAATGTGCTTTATTTTTTATTAAGACAAATCGTAGAAGAAGGAAAAGCAGGGGGAGGGAAACCTTTCTGTTTGCAGTGACTCTCATTGAGAAGGTCTGTTTATAAAGGGTTGCAAAATCACGGACCCCTTTGCCTATCATGGACACTTTTAATTTCAATCACTCATTCATTCTCATCTTTAAAGACTTGAATTTATTCATTCACTCAAACTTTTCTTGAATACCTGATTTTTATGTGCCAAACATTTTGCGAAGTGCTGGGATGAAAAAGTAAATAAATTCAACACCAAAGAAGCTCACAAAAAGTGACAGGTGAAAATCAAACCTCTTCAGATCGGTTTACCCATTTGTTTCAGAATTTTTACTATTCCCTTGCATAAATATATGTGTTACATATTTTAAGCAAGCCCAGAAGAGACAGGTGGTAGAAAAGTGGCCAAAGATTGTTTTCTGTCCCAGAACACAGAATTCCTTTCTTTGTGCACATCATCGGGAGTTATTTTTTATCTGTACTTTAGAATGCCAAATTGGGTGGGCTTGGCCTCTGCAGATCCTTGGCTTCTTCTCTTTCCATGATATGGTAATATAAATAGAAGAAGACAGATTGAAGAGTAGTGAGGCATGCATACATTTCAGAAGCAAAATAAAATAAAAGCTAAAAACCTTTCTCTTAGAACCAGGAGCATAGTGAGATTTTATGTTAAAGAATTGTTCATAAACTAAAAAGGGCAAAAACTTTTACTTTACATTTCACATCATTGTTTTCCGTGTTGCTTTATCTTTCATCTTAGATCAATAAATGGATGTGAAATATGATTTACTGTATCAGGTGACTTGTCCATAACAGCACAACATCTTTTCTAACATAAATTTATCTTTTTTTTTTTTTCCAGAGGGGCTAAGAAAGTTGTCATCAGGGAAGGGCATAAGCTCAGGGCTGATATTCTTTGCTTCTTAGTCAAGTGTCACACTTTGGATCCATTACATTTGGATGAAAGATGAATGTGTGGGCTTGTGAAATGTGGTAGAGGCGAGCTGAATACAAGGAGAACGTCTAAATGGCAATGGTGACTACACTGTAGGTGAAAATAGTCTTACGTCATTCCAGTCAATCCATAACAAGCCCAAGATTTCATAATGTTAATTAAATTAATTTATGTAAAAAGGGTGATTCATAATTTTAATTTTGTATATCCCCTTACCCTTGGCACATTTTTTATGTCATCAAAAATTTTCCAAACTCCTATAAAACATCATCTACTTGGTGCTTTATAATGCCTTTGTAACCTCTTGATTGGATATTTTATTTTCATTTTAATTCTGCCATTGAATCAATAGTACATATTAAAATAGCTTAGTTTTGCACAGCATATTCACCATGGGCTGAAGAAAACTCTCACACCCCAACAGCACTTTTCTGATTAAGTAAAGCAATTGAATTATAGATTAAAGTAGCCTCTGTGCTTCTGCAAGCAGAGATGAAAATTTGATGTTCATAGGTTCTACCTTCTGTCCCTCACTCACATAACTGAAAATATGACCGAGTGTGCCCAGCGCTCTCCAAATTATCAATACTGCCATGAGAAATTTGAGCACATTTGAGGTGTGTTTGTAAACATATCTTTCAAAGGTAAAACAACTCACACCATCTATCAAAGCCTCATCTTTACTACCTAAATACAAAATTCAAGCAAGTTAACTCTAAAGGGAAACTAATAGCACAAGACTCCAAAGTAGTGCTGATGCCACCATTTATAATTTTTCTAAAATATGATAATGATTATCTTAATTTGAAACAAGAGCTAAATCCTCCCTCTTCCCTTGATCTATGGTTGTTATTCCAAAACACAGCTGTGGATTCATAAAAGAAAAAATAATGCCTGCGGTTGCTATTTTGCAAGTGCTATAATCTTGATTGTGTTTTATATTGATTAACATGGAGTCTTTCTCCACAAAACGACAGGTTTTCACATGTTTTGGAACCTATGTGAAATATTACTGTGGGGCAAACCTAGGGTAAGCAGTGAGGGTGGACGTCTTCCCATCCCTATGTCAGGCTTTCTTGGGAACTAATCTCAGTCAAGGGTTTATCTGCATTTTAATAGGGGACTCAACTCTCAAAGAAAATCTTTCATTTTAAAAAAAACTAAAATGATAGATTACGGTTGATATTTTAGGAACCTTTGCTAGATACCTCAAATCACAGAGACACTTATTTATAATAATTTCTAATGCATAGAAGAAAACGTGTTAACTGAAATTGTATATGCCTATAGGAAAACAGTGTGCTCAAGTAATTCCCAAGATTACAGATCATATTTTGACAACTTCTGTGTTTGGCATTGCTAAAATCCTAAAATCCTATATGTTAACAACCCACCTAGATTGCTAAAAAAAATTGTTTTGTTTTGTTTTTTTAAGGGTTTTTTTTTTTTTTTTTTGACAGAGTTTCACTCTGTTGCCTGGGCTAGAGTGCCCTGGTGTCAGTCTAGCTCACAGGAACCTCAAACTCCTGGGCTCAAGTGATCCTCCTGCCTCAGCCTCCCGGGTAGCTGGGACTACAGGCATGCGCCACCATGCCCGGCTAATTTTTTCTATTTTTAGTTGTTTGGCTAATTTCTTTCTATTTTCAGTAGAGACAGGGTCTCACTCTTGCTCAGGCTGGTCTAGAACTCCTGAGCTCAAGCAATCCACCTGCCTCGGTCTCCCAGAGTTCTAGGATTACAGGCGTGAGCCACCACGCCCAGCCTAAAGACATTGTTTATTCAACAGGTAACCATGATTTAATAAGCTGTACAAGGTATTGGGACTTTAACAGAACACAAACAGATATGGTCTTCCAGGGCATTCTAGGAACTGTCCAAAGGCCAGTGGGCGAGGAACATAGATTTCCTGTGGAAAAGTGGCCAGAAAAAATGCCTGATCAAGCAGGCCACAAGGAAATAGACGTTAATTCATCAAATGAAATACAGTTGATAATTACTGAACAGTTACCCCAGATAAGGCAAGCTTATCCCTCATCTCCCTCACTCTCTCCCTGCCCTCAAATTTTTACATATAAATATACATATTTTAAATCACATAACAGATGTTTCTTAAAGCTCAGAGTGCGTCTTATTCAATGGCAGTGCTATTGTAACTCAAAATCAAAAGAAATAAGAATAAATAAGAACACATTGAGAGCCATCAACCTATTGCACCAACATTTGCCAAGCAAGACGATTATAACATTTCATTATGGGGGCTAGCAAAGGTGTCACCTGTGAAACAGCACATACTATATCATGATGATTAGAAATTGAGAGGCCTGTATAAGTCATCTCATCTTGCCCCACTCATCCATGGTAGAAGCCTTGGGAATTTCGAAACGTTGCTTATTTACCCAGCAGGGGCGCTGTAGGGAGTCCTCACATAATTTGCTCTTAACTTACAGGCCTCAAGGACAAGGAATTCAGACATGTCCTTTAACATTCTTTGAAGTTGATAAAGCAAAAACGATTGCTCTTTTTTTGGAGAGAATATCTCCTTCCTTGTAGAACTGGGGACGAAGCTGTCAAAATATCAAGGGTTCCCTGCTGACAGTTTTTGTCTAGCTCTACGAACTGGGGAAGTTAAAATCGGAGCCTCTTTTTTTATCTCCAGAGTCAGCCAAGCTTTTTCTGAAGCTCAAGGGTCTTGCCAGGTGGCACAGGATGACTGCTTAAAGACTCATACCTCCAAGCAGAGCAGCTACAGATCAGCAGAGTGAACAGACAGATACAGGATCTGGAGACAAAGGGTGGTGTGGAAGTCAGGCACCGGGGCCGCCTTTATGCTTGCCCTCCTAACAAAATTATTGCCAGTGACTTCTTTGACTTTCTAAGGTTTCCTAGTTTGGAAAAGAAATTATATAGTTCTCCTATAAATAGAAGAAAGAAGGCTATTGACCTCACCCTGTTGAAGGCTGCTGGCCTGAATACATCTGCAAACTAGGTATTTAGGTGCAAGAGTATACCCAAAGAATCGTGCTTCCACTGTAAAATTCACTGAGTGAAGCTTGCTTTTGCATGTCCATTGTGGGCGGTGGAACTTTCTCAGTCATACAGAAATACGTTGGTCGTTTTCATAAGTATCACCTGTGAGCATGAAGACCTGCCATATCTTGGATCCTCATACATTGCTGTCCACTAGAGAATGTGAGCTCCAGGGATTCAGGGTGTTTTGCTTATCACTGTATCTGTAATGCCTAGAATAACACATGACGTAAGGCAAGTGCTCAGTAAATACTTCTTGAATAAATAATTCCAGAAGTCAATGCTGTCTTTCATGACTCTTCAGGGGAACATGTTACATGTGAATTTATTATCAAAGGAAATTACATTTCACTTAACGTAGTTATCTCTCCTTCACTGTAACACGCAATTGTGTTGCCATTTTAACTTCAGAGAATCAAGAATCCTTTTCCTCCGATCCTCCCCTTCTTGTTGTCACTGGTTTGTTTAGAAACCACGAGACGTTCAAATAGCTAATTTACTGCAACAATGTTTTTTTTTTTAATCAGAAAAAGAAGTTGTATATAACTAAACACGAAGACCATGGCTTATCCCTTTCCCTTTGTTTAATCACTTGTTTGAATTAACACCAAGGATCTATTCCCAGAGGGGGAGAAATCTGGTAACAAAATAAAATGTGTTAGTGATGCTCATTCATTTTTATTTACTAAGACTCAGGTTTATTATCTCTACAAATTGCAAAAGCGTGATTTTAAATACTAAATGTAAATGTGTTTCTTTAGAAAAAAATGGAAATTCAAATCAGAACATAATTTATTTAGCTAGATCTTGGTGTCTGCTTTTCCTTTCTTTTCAAAAGGAAACAAAAAGTGTAGTCCAGTCTATATGCTCTTCACTTTTCAGTGTGTCCATTCTATGCAATGGTGCTCCTCAACAAGAGACATTTTTCATTTAAAACATATTTCCAGAGTTAAAAAAATGTCTGGAAGGTCACAAAGAGATCTGGTGTAGGTCTTAGCCACACGTAAGGATGGCTATTTGTCAAAAGTACATCTCGTGGTCAAGGTCAGAAGGGTCTGTGTCTTTCCCTTTCTCTACAACCCTTCATCCATAAACATTCTGTATCTTCCTTTCTGTGGTATGGCCCCCCAAACTGGATAGAAACGAGCAAAAGAATGTGGATAAGTCCATCAGTTTGGAATAGTTCGCCTGTGACAGAAACGCCACTTGAACTAAGAAAGTAAGATAAACTAATGAATTCTCAGAACCTAAGGAACAGCTGAACAGCCAAACTTCAGCAAGGCCAGAAAGGCATGAAGCCTCAAGAGCACTTGAGACCAGGGAATCCCAGTGGAAATCTCAGGACACTGTTTCCATTTCCAACACTGCTTTTCTGCATACTGGCTTCATTCTTTCTTACCACCAAGAGGTTTTCTCCACATGGCAAGAAACATGACTGCTGGGATCCCCAGCTTAGGTACAAGAGCAGGGAGAGACAGTATGTTTATTTCCATATCTGTGTGATATCTATGTGACCTAGATATGAATCCCACAGAGTGATTATTTTCTGAGTCACATGTTCATTCCTTGGGTAAATCATTGTTGTTAAGGAAAATGGGTGACTCTGGTCAGATCTAGGTTTCTCTCTCTGTTTTTTTCTCTCTCTCTCTCATACCCCTCTACTTTTGACATTGGATAGCTCAATAAATCTGATTGATAAGGAGGGCAGACTAGAGTGAGAATAAAGCTATAATTGGAAAAGAGTAGTCACTCATATTAGCTAAGAGAGAGGGTTGTTTGGTGTTTTGTGGATTGCACAGTGACCTTGTTTTTGTCTCACTTATCATGGTCTCAAAGTGGCCTTGTCTGATGCAGATGTTTTCTGAGACGGTTTATGTACAAAAAGAGAAAAACATGGCCTAGCTGTGATGTCAGACGAGCTTCTATATCATGACAGCCTAGCTGTGTCAGACAAGCTTGTGATAGGTGAGGTCTCACTATGAGCATCAGAGCAGTTTTTGCTGTTTTTTTTTTTCTTTCTCAAAGCTTTGATAACCAGCCAATTAGCAGAGAGTTTGAGAGTCACTAATGGTTGAGGGATAGGCAGAGTTTTGAGTAACCGCTAAACAAAGGGGCATATATAAACTTAGAAAAAATTGACCTTGAAAGAAGGAGGAGAAGAATAAAGGCATGAAAATATCCATAGGCAGATGGACAGCAGCCAGCAGAATAGCATTAATAAGTGCACAAGGCTCCTGAGGACGTGAGAGAGCATGAGACAAAAAACTCATATACTGATCTCCAAACTCAAGTGTATACACTAAAAATATGAATATCTGTTTATATGACAATCATATCTCAATAAAGTGTTTTTTTAAGAGAACTCACTTCTTATTCTGAGATGAAGTGAAGAATATACTTAATAACAACAGAAAATGTGAGATGCAAAAAACTTCAAAATAACATTTAGTGGATCTCAGACTCAATATGCAGTCATCTGCAAAGAATGAAGAGGGTAAGAAAGAGATTAACAATGGAGAAAACCGGAAAGGCACCAGGACACCATAAACAATGTGTTCGTGATCATTTAAAGATGAAGAAAGGATTGCTGAATGCACTGTGGGTCCAGCTAAGATCAGGCCACACAATTTGGTGATGGAGCTGGCTGCATCCTGACTCTAAGGAATGATGATGTAGACATTATCGTGACACTATGCTGCATAATGGTGATTCATCCGTAAGTTTAAGATTAAAAGATAATATTGATTTTCTAATTCTCCTGTTTGAAATATTGGACAAGGTTGATGCCTTTCACTGAAGCTGTACTATATTTTAGGAATAAATTCTGCTATTTTGTTTTCATCCTAGGGCGTCAAAAACCCTACTATGCTACCATTGCTACTTTTTTTGATGCACAAGATTTTCATCTGATTTTACAGATTTAATGAGATTCAGAGAGTTGTAGAAGTATTCAAATGTAGCAGTATCCACATTACAAATAATTTAATACTAATCCTGTCATAGCAGCCTATATGATTGAGTGTTGTTTAATATCTTCAAACATGAGTTCTGAGCTAGGAAGAAGAAATGGATGGTTATAATAAAATGATTTGACATGGATTCATTTAATTGCCATTAAATCAGACTTCCCATAAAAATTATCTTTATCAAATTGCCACTAAGCATATGTTAACATGTAATAGGCAACATATTAAATCAAGCAGATTTTCTTCTTTGCTAGTGGCTAGAGAAATATATCAGGTCTTAAATCACACATGATTTAGTTGATTTTTTTCCACCTATAAACCAGAATATATATGTCATATATTAATTGACATTATTCAAATCTAAAATCTAGTGTTTAAAACTAAGAATTGAGCCCAATAAAGATTTTTAAAAGTTGCTTGAATCCATAAATTCTAAGCTCTGGGTCCGATTTTGCTTTTTAAATCTCTAAATCTGATAATTGCACCTTTCTGGGTGAAAATGAAGCTTTGTAAATCTGAAAAGAATGTTTAGACTTTGAAAAGTAAGGTCTAAATTTCCTCAATAACCTAAAGAGTTTTATTAATTCAAGTTTTGAAAACTTAATCCTACATAATATCCAAGAGTATTAGTACTCTTGTAATTTTAACTGTTGAATCCTTTTTTGTGTGTGTCTCATGGGAGAGTTGTTCATTAAATAATGTAATAACATCCTAGGTGAGAAATATTACTGTGGGGGAAAGAGAAAAAACTTTGGTTCATGAAGAAAAAATATAAAAAACCACAGCTATAATTTAAAATCTGTTCTCATCAGAAATCTAAAAAAAAAAAAATCCCAAATGAAGATGTAGCGTGACTAACATTTCCTAGAGAAGCCTTTAAAACCTCATTTAAAGATCATGAATTTGTTTTATTTCATATGAATCTGAGGGCACAACCAAAGAAAAGGATTAACAGTATCTTTCATCCTGACCTAGCCTCTGAATAAAAATAGTTTTACCCTACTGTCAGCATCTATGGCAATGTAGTAAATTTAAAACTGTTGTGACCTTTCCATGCAGTTCTCTTCCTTAAAATTCTAACTTACTTTAATTTTAGTTCGGTGTTAATTTAAGCTAACCAGATTAAATTCATTGGCATCTGAGAGGGGTAATTTTAATTAACTGTTCCAAGGAATGGAACTATTGCTGTGTGGAGATTTCTGCATGTGTCACTGGGGTCATTGTCTCATTGCACAGTAGTCAGAGATGTAGGAGTAATTGTCCTGCTTTTGGAGCAATAGTTTAAAAAATTACTCACATTGGTTGAATAGAATACTGCCTTAAGGGGCACAGATGTGTCAAATGAAAAACAAATGCAGACTTAGGTAAGGAGAGACTTTATTTGAAAGGAATATTGCAAGGGGGGAAAAGAGACTATTGTGACAGGATGTTCTTCCTATAACCCCTGAAGCATCTCTATATAGGCAGAAAGGAACTTTCTTTTATAGGAGTAAGCAAGGCTCGAGAGAACCTAGTGTCGGAAGTGGGATGAACTCAAAGAAGAAGTGGAAAACTTTTACCCTGAGGTCAGCCTATTCTCAGGAGGGGCTATCAATAAGCAGGTGTAGGTGGACTCAGCTGAGGGTGGGTCAAAGTTCAGAGGTCTGGGGGAAGGAGAAAAGCTTAATTAAAATTTGATCAAGTCAGATTAAGAGACATTTTCTTCCAAATAATTAGCGGGAACAAAATAGTTTAGCTAATCATAAATGAGGCAAAGAATGGGAACTTCTGTAACAATCAGGATTTTCCCCCCTTTTTATTATATGTGAGGCAACAAAAATTTTAAAAAAGCTTCTCCTATCGTGTAGTAAGCAGAAGTGTGGTCTAGATGGACCACAAGATTCTCACCTCTTGGTGTACACACTCAGCATAGTTCCTACCCCTTGAGTGTTGGCAGGATAGTGAATATGATGGGACATCATATCCATGATTATGTTACTTTATAAGGGGGGAAAAATTTGCAGATATAATTAAGAGTCTTTATCAGTTGACTTATCTCTAGCAGAAAGAATGCAGGAGAACTTATCAATTATATTTTAACACAGATCTGCATACTAAGCAGATCCCTATCTACTTGCCTACTCTACAGAACCTAGACAGCATAACACAAATACACAGTGTTGTAGGAGACTAAATTACGGCTAGAAAGTTGAAAACCAAATGATCTCCTGGCTTTACCCAGCAGTAAAGAGCCCTACTCCGAATGGCTACTGGCTCTTTTGTACCAGCGACCTCGTTTCTCTCAATGCCAAGTAAGATTACATTCTCTCATACAATATCTCATAAATGAGATATTTTTTAAAGCTTTTGAGCGTGGAGTTACCAAAAATGGGAAATCCTTGGAACTGAGTGGGTCACAGCTGGCTGAGTGTAGGTTCTTCAAAACCTTCCTCTCACTACATGTGTATCTAGGCAAAGTCTGACCTTTTCTAGGCCTACGAACTAGGAACAGCAATACTATCCCTCCATGAGGTTATAAGGAATAAATGAGACATTCTATTTCTATGTATAATATTTATAGTACTCAACTAGAATCAATAACTTCTAGTTGTTATACGAAGAACCATTATAAGGAAGTGATCACAAATTTTAGTTTTATTTTTGTGGTTTATTTTAAATTTTCTCCCTTGATTTGAATGTACCTTTAGTTAAAATTTTTAATGTTTTGCTGTTGTTTTGCTGGTGGTGGTGCTGGATGGTCAGTTTTGGATTCTGTTTTGTTTTACCTTTTTGCTTGCATTTTTGTTTTTCTAATTCTAGTACAGGTGTAAAGAAAAGATTTTAGAGAATTGGAGGTTTACTTTTTAAATCATTTCATAATAAAATGCTGATTGCTTTCAAGAAAAAAGAGGACACCAGTTGTTTAAAGGCAATATTGAAACAACAAATTAATTTGTCAGGTTGCTAAAGAGACATATTCTGAGGTAAAAAAATAGAACAACTTATATTAGGCCAGAATGAATTTGAATGGATTAAATGCCTTGGCTATTAAGGCAAAGTAGACACAATTGCTCTTATAACTGCAATTTTAAACGACTTAAGAGTGCAAAAGTAAAATCACAAAATTTGAAGGAGTTTTCTTTTTCTATAAAGACCAAGTAAGAAAAATATTCATCCTTAATTTCTGTTTAGTTTGCTAATGATATTGCTCTTTTTTTTCTAGGAGTCAGTAGCCTAGGAAAAAGGCTTCTCAAGTGAATGTGTGAATTTCAATTTATTTTTCATTAGCTATATTAGCTTTGATGTTCAATTAAAAATTATCTGTCTATTCGATTTTCAAACGAACATAGGAGTAATTATATAAATGCTAAATTTTAGAAAATTCTTTGGATTCTGTATTTCAGTATTAAATAATAGCTACCACCAGCTGGTTCTTGCTTAGCTACGTAAAGCCTAAGAAATCCTTCTAATTGAAAACTATCAACTCTGACACTCAATTAATTAGAGAATTGAAAAAAATTCAAGACTTTGCAGATTAGAAGTGGTCAGCATAATATAGTAATTTGAATAGTCAGATATATGGGAGGAGAAAACAACAGAGGAACAAAGAAGGAGGAAGGAAAGAAGCAAGAAGCTATTCCTCAGGAATTTTCCTATTTTAGCTATTCGACCCTTAATGGTAAAACCTCTTTCAAGGTCGAACCTGAAAGAGCACTCATGAGATAGTCATCTTTATTTGCATTTAGGATGAACACACAGTAATGTACTACATTTGTGATTAGAAAAAGGAAATCCAATGTTATGTCATAAACAATAGAAATTTTTTTGGCTTTGTTGTCACATATTTGGATGTATGTGTTACAATATGTATGATATTCTGACCACAGAGGCTCCAATCCAAGAATTCCATTCCAGTACTTTCTTGCTACAGATGAGATATGGGTGCAGACAGGCAGAATCATTTATTGGGGATGACAACACTCTGATAACAACATACAATGCCCACGTTTATTGTGTATGGAGGCAACTTTAGTTATTATTACGCAATTTCAGAGTAATTTATAATTGCGTTTCAGATTAAAATTGTGGAAATGATTCATCATCTTGCTGAGCTGGATTTGTTTTGTTTTTTCTTTTCTCTTACTTTCTTTTCCTCAATATAGTGCTTCAGGTTCTACTTACCTATATTATATTACATTTCCTACTGCTATAAATTAATGTTCCTAGTTCATATTTCAGCTGTTCCATTAATTTGATGTTTATTCCTTATTCAGACTCCCTAATAAAAATACTAATTATGATCATATCTGGTAGTGACTGCCGAGGCCCCCTGCCAGGTCTTCCTTACCTCCAACGCGACCTACTCACATTTATCATCAGGGTTTGGTACATCAGTCAGACTGCAACTGTTCTTTAAGCCTGCTAAACCCAGTTTGGGAAATAAATCCAATTCTCAAGATACTCTGTCAATTATTCCAGCAAACCTCGGTGCAGAGCCATCTGCTTATTTACTAATATAATATTAGTGGAAAAGAAAAAAAATTGAAGATAAAATCAAATTTATTCTTACCTATTCTCATAATGTGAACACTTTATGTATTGTTTCTATGTGTATAGATTTTTGTATAATTATCTTTCCTAACATTAAGAACTTTATATGTTTACTTACCTTTCATGAAGCTGCAAATAACAATTCTACGCTGCATGAAATTCTTGCCTTTTGTAATCCCCAAAATTGATTCACAAAATGTGTTAAAACATGTACCTGATCTCTTGACTCTATTTTAGTGTTCTTGAGCATTCTTTTTATTTTCCTAAAAGCTATTTTGACAAATTCTTTCACACTCTAAAATAATAAAACATTTTTTTTGCTAATTGACTTAATGAGTACAACCCACTTACTTTTAAAAAATTCTTGTGTTCACTGCACAGATTTCATCTTATTTATTAGAAAGTTTTTTCTTTCAAATTTTACTTTAGTCATCTGGATATTATTTTATCCACTAATTTTTTTAAGAAATGTGTTCTATTTTGGCATAACATGTACACCCTGGAAAACTAATTCATTTCACCATGGGGGAAAAATAAGCTATGGAAGAAAATTTTAATGGAACCAGCCTTTAAATAAAACTCTTGGATTGTTGAAATCAGAATTTCTCTACTTTTGTTATGATGTTCAGAATGACTCCAACCATTTTTTCCAACTATTTTTATTCTTTCCTTCTGATTACCCAAACAATTCTTTCCTATTCCCACAAATCTGCCAATAAGCTCACTCTGAATGTCAGTTTTAGTTCACTCAAATATAGTCCACATTGTATCAACTCTATTAATGCAACTTAATCTTCTGGATTATGCTGCCATGAAAACATTTTGTTGTTCAACCCACAGCTATAGATAAAACAGTTTAGAAAAAAAAAAAAAATGAGCCACCAGAAGTTCAAAAGCAGCTCCAGCTTTCCTACAGAATTTTGTCTCCTCTTACCTAAGTCTTGAGGTCATGATTCTGATCCAGTACCTGTCATCCTCATTTTGCAAAAATTCCAGTTACTACAGATTAGTTAAATAACACCATCCCCTTAATAACACCATTCAAATCTTAGTTACCATGGTATATTAACTGTAAATAATTACATAAAGTACTTCGCTGCTAGCTTTTCACCTCACAAATCACTAGGTAAATAACAGAGGTGCAGTCATGATCAGTGAATAATCAAATCACTTTTATCAAAGTCTGTGATTCTTCAGTTTAACACATAGCAAAGTATGGGCTTGTATTGCTTCCTTGTCTCCCAGTTTTAAATCCACATGACATATCACAAAAATAAATCATCAAAAGAGGGACTTGGCCAACAAAAATGAAAGTGTGGAAAGAAACCAAGATTAATAACACTGAGAGTGAAATTTCAATCAAATTTAAGTGTACTTATAGCTGACTATGGGAATCACACTGCAACCGTTAAGGAGGCTCTAGATGTGAAGCCAGAGAATATAGCAAAGAGTGAGTGATGTCAGCAAAATTGTGGAGTAGGGGCTCTCCAGGTTCTTTCCCCCACCAAGAAAATCCAACCAGCAACTACCCAGAGTCAAGATTATCATCCTAAATATCCCAGAACTTGGAATTGAAGCTATGACACTTTCTTGGACCACAGAGCCAAGAAAAACAGCCATCAGACAGCAAAGGGAATGGTTCTCTTTAATCCTAATGCCTTGCCCCCAAGACTGCACAGTGCCACATGTGGAGAATTCTTCTGGACTCATGTTGTCTATAGTGGGAAAAGTGAGTTAGAGGCAGACATTTGGCTCCCTTACCATTCTGGAACCCTTCACAGGGGGCTCGCTCTGGTGTTGTCTCACAGGAAGCACTGTGAATGTTCACAGGGCTAGCAAACCAGGGGTCAATTAGAAACAAAGAATGGAGCTAAGGCTCACAGCAACCAACATGTCAACCTTGGTGCCAGCTGCAGCTGATGTAAGCTTAGGCCACATTCTAGTGCTAAAATGGCTTCAGTGGTCATGGACTTAGGGACCAAAACAGACAATCTGGTCAAAGTTTCTATGAATGTCTACTGTAGAAGCATAATCACAGAAAAAGCCAGATTGCAAAGACTGTAATAAATACCAGCATATTCAATGCATAGATATCTATGCATAACCACAAGGATCAAGAACAATCAGGGAAACATGACCACACCAAATAAACAAAATAATGTGCCAGTGACTGACCCTAAATAGGTAGAGATGTATGAGCTCCTTGACAAAGAATTCAAAATAACTGTTATAAAGAAACTCAACAAATATATCAATAAAATATAAAGAAATACAATTTAGAAATTTATCAGAAAAATTTAACATAGAATGAAATATTTTAAAAAGTCAAATAGAAGTCCTGGAGCTGAAAAATAAAATGAATATAATGCAAATGGCAATATATTGCATCAACAACAGAATTTATCAAGCAAAAGAAAGAATCAATACATTTAAGGACAGGCTATTTGAAAACATATAGTCAGAAACAAAACAAAAAGGAATAAAAAGGAGCAAAGAAATCTTACGGGGTTTATGGAACAACATCAAAAGAGCAAGTTTTTAGGTAATTGATATTCAAGAGGGAGTGGAGAAAGACAAAGGGATAGAAAGCTTATTTTAAGAAATACTAGCAAAAAAGCTTTCCAAATCTGGAGAAAGATATAAATATACAGGTACAGAAATGTCCAAGGCTACCAATCAAATTCAATCCAAATAAGACTACCCTAAAACATATTATCATCAAACTCTCAAAAGTCAAAGACAAAGAGAGGATCTTGAAAGCAGTAGAGAAAAGAAGCAAATAACATACAGGGGAGTTCCAATACACCTCCTAGCAGTCTTCTCAGCAGAAACCTTATGGATCAAGAGAGTGTAGGATGATACATTCAAAATCCTGATGGAAAAAAACTGCCAACCAAGAATATCACACACAGCAAAGCCATCTTTCAGAAATGAAGGAAAGATAAAAACTTTCCCAATCAAAAGCTGAAGGAGTTCCCTCATCTGTCTTACAAAAAATGCTAAAAGGATTTCTTCAAATTATAAAAAAGGAAGATAAAGACTAACATGAAAATGTCTGAAGATATAAAACCCTAGTGGAGGTTTTATAAAGACATGGTCCAATTTAGAATGCTCTAGTGCTGTAATTATGGTATGCAAGCCATTTATATCTTTATTATAAAGATTAAAATACAAAACTATTAAAAATAATAACTACAATTATTAGTTAAGGAATACGTAATAAAAGAATTTGTAAATTATGACATTAAAAATTCAAAATGTGAGGGAGAGTGGAGTTAAAGCATAGAGGACTTTTTGTGTGTGATCAAAATTAAGTTATCAGTTTAAACAATCTGTTATAAGATGTTTTAGTAAGCTTCGGTAATCACAAAACAAAAACATATCATAGATATAACAAAAATAAAAATGAAAAGGAAGGAATCAAAGCATAATACTAGAAAAAATCTTTAAACACAAATGAAGATAGTAGGATAGGAATAAATAAAGAATCAACAACAACAACAACAAAAAAAAAACTAGAAAACAATTAACAAAAATGGCATTACCATCAATAATTATCTTAAATGTAAATTGATTAAATTTTCTAATTAAAAGACATAAAATGGCTGAATGAATTAAGAAAACAAGACACAAATACAAGCATACCTTATTTCATTGCACTTTGCTTTACTGTGTTTTGAAGATATTGCATTTTTTACAAATTGAAGATTTGTAGTAACCTTGAGTCAAGGTAGTTTATTTTGCAGCATTTTTTCAAAAGCATGTGTTCACTTCATGTTTCTGTGTCACATTTGGGTAATTCTCTCAATATTTCAAACATTTTTGTTATTATTATATCTGTTATGGTGATCAGTAATAAGTACTCTTTGATATTAACTATTATAATTATTTTGGGGCACCATGACCTATGCCCATGTGAGATGAAGAGCTTAATCAGTGCAAGGCCCTAACTCTTCAATTTTATGAAGGCTGAGAAAAGTGAGGAAGCTGCAGAAGAAAGTCTGAAGCTAGCAGAAGTTGGTTCATAAGGTTTAAGGAAAGAAGCCATCTCTATAACATAAAAGCACAAGATAAAGCAACAAATGCTGATGTAGAAGCTACAGTAAGTTATCTGGAAAATCTGGCTAAGATAACTGATAAAGGTCACTACACTAACCAACAAATTTTCAATATAAATGAAACAGTCTTCTATTGGAAGAAGATGCCATCTAAGACTTTCATAGCTAAAGAGGAGAAGTCAATGCCTGGCTTCAAAGTTTCAATGGACAGGCTAACAAAGGAAGTCATTATATAATGATAATGGAGTCAATGCAGCAAGAGGACATACCAATTGTAAATATATGTGCACCCAACATCGGAGCACCTAAATACATAAAGCAAATAATAATAGATATAAAGGGAGAGATGGAATTGTGGTAGAAGACTTAAACACCACACATTCTACAATGGACAAATTATCCAGACAGAAAACCAACAAGAAAACATCAGATTTAAATTGTATTCAACACTAAATGAACCTAACAGAAATTTAGATAATATTACATTCAACAGGTATAGACTATATATTCTTTTCAACTGCACATGGAACTTTATTCAGGATAGATCATATGTTAGGCCACAAGATAAGTCTTAATGAATTAAAGATCAAGATCATATTAAGCCTCTTTTCTGGTCACAGTGGTATACAACTAGAAATCAACAAGAGGAGCAACATCAGAAACTTTGTAAGTACACAAAAATTATATAATATGCTTCTAAACAGCAAATGGAACAATGAAGAAATTAAAAGAGAAATTTAACATTTTCTTGAGACAAATGAAAATAAGAGCACAAAATACACCATCGATGTGATACAACAAAAGCAATTCTAAATGGGAGGTTTATAGCAATAAACATCTACATTAAAAAAAAAGAAAGATCTAATAAACAACCTAATGTTGACCTCAAGAAACTAGAGAAAACAAAATTAATCCCCAAACTAGTAGAAGGAAAGAAATAATAAAGACATCACGTGTACTCACCAGAAAATTGGTTTCCCTGAACATCACCTAAATACACATCTAGGAACGACACCAATCGGATATCAGACTGAGGTGGGGGGTGGGGGAGGGGATGGGGGTATGCCTACACAATGAGTGCATTGCACACCGTTTGGGGAATGGTAACACTTGAAGGTGCTGACTCTGGAAGGGGGGTGGGGGGGACGGACATATACCTACATGATGGTTGCAATGCGCACGACCTGGGGAACAGACACACCTGGAGCTCTGATTTGGGGGGAAAGGCAGTACATGGGCAACGTATGTAACCTGCAATTCTGTATCTCCCATAACAATAAGATGAAATAAAAAAAAAAAAAAGACTAGAGCAGAAATAAACAAAGTAGAGACCAAAAAGACAATACAAGAGATCAACAAAATGAATTGGTTTTTTGAGAAGATAAACAAAATTGACAAACCTCTAGTTAGACTAAGAAAAAGGAGAGAAGACCCAAATAAATAAAATCAGAGAAGAAAAAGGATATATTACAACTGATATCACAGAAATACAAAGGATCATAAGACACTGTTATGAATAATTATATGCCAATAAATTGGAAAACCTAGAAGAAATTAATAAATTCCTGGACACATACAACTTACCAAGATTGAATTATGAAGAAATAGAAAATTTGATCAGACCAATAACTATTAATAGTAAGGAGATTGAATCAGGCCTAAGAAGTATCTCATCAAAGAAAAGCCCAGGACCTGATGATTTCACTGCTTACTTCAACCTAGCATTTAAATAATAACTAATTACCTATTATTTTAAAGCTATTCCAAAAAATGGAAGAGGTGGGAATTCTTCCAAACTAATTTCAAGAGTCCATAATTACCCTGATATCAAAAACAGACAAAAAAAAAAAAACAGACAAGAACACAACATAAACAACTACAGGCCAGTATCTGCAATGAACATAGATGCAAAAATCCTCAACAAAAGCAAAGCAAAATCAACAGTACACTAAAAAGTTCATTCATCACAATCAAGTGAGATTCATTCCAGGGTTGCAAGGATGATTCAACATACACAAATCAATAAACAGATACACTAATTTAACAGAATTAAGAACAAAAACTATATGATCATTTCAAAGATGCTGAAAAAGCATTTGACAAAATTCAATATTCTTTCATGATAAAAAAAAAAAAAAAACACTCAACAAATTAGGACTGGAAGGAATGTACCTCAGTACAATGAAGGTCATATATGACATACCCACAGCTAACATCAAATTGAATGGGGAAAATTTAAAAGCTTTTCTTCTAAACTGTGGAACAAGACAAGGATGCTCATTTTTATCACTTCTATTCAACATAGTACTTGAAGTTCTGGCCATAGCAATTAGAAAAGAGAAAGAAACGAAAGGCTTCCAAATTGGAAAGGAAGAAGCTAAATTGTCCCTTTTTGGAGATGAAATGATCTTATATACAGAAAACCCCAAAGACTCTACCAAGAAAACCTCTTAGAACTAATTCAACAAATTTGGTAAATTTGCAGGATATGAAATCAACATATAGAAATCAGTAGCCATTCTTTATGGTAATTGTAAATTCTCTGAAATGGGAATCAAGAAAACAATCCCATTTACAATAGATACAAAAAAATACCATAAATACATTTAACCAAGAAGGTGAAAGGTCACTACAATAAAAACTATAAAACGTTGATGAAAGACATTGAAAAGGACATAAATAAATGAAAAGATATCCATGCTTATGGATTGGACAAATTAATATTGTTAAAATGTCCATACTACCCAAAGTGATCTACAGATTCAATGCAACCCCTGTCAAAATATCAATGAAATTCTTCACAGAAACAGGAAAAAGTGTCCCCAAAAGCCCTGAATAGATGAAGCAATTTTGAGCAAAAAGAACAAAACTGGAGGCATCACACTACCTGACTTTAAAGTATGCTACAACGCTATAGTAAACAAAACAGCATGGTACTTGCATAAAAATAGACACATAGAACAATGAAACAGAATAGAGATCCTGGAAATAAATCCACACATTTACAACCAACTGATTTTTGACTAAGGTGTCAAGAACACGCATTGGGAAAAAGACAATCTCTTCAATAAATGGTGTTGTGAAAACTGGATATCCACAAGTAGAAGAATGAAATTAAACTCTGATCTCTCACCAGGACCAAAATCAACTTAAAATATATTAAACACTTAAATATAAGACCCAAAGCTATGAAACTACTAGAAAACATAGAGGAAATGCTTAATGACATTGGTCTGGGCCAGGATTTTTTGGATAAGACCTCATAATCACAGGCAAAAAAAAGCAAAAATAGGCAAATGGGATTACATCAAACTAAAAGGCTAAGGCTTCTTCACAGCAAAGGAAACAATTAACAGAGTGAAGAAACAACCTATAGAATGGGAGAAAATATTTGTAAACTATATTTCTGACAATGGGTTAATATACAAAATATATTAATATAAGGAACTCAAACAACTCAACAGTAAAAATATCTGATTAAAAAAATGGGCAAAAGGCCTGAATAGACATTCTTAAAAGAAACATACAAATGGCCAACAGGTATATGAAAAAATTTTCACCATCACTGATCATCAGGAAAATGCAAATCAAAACCACAATGAGATATCACCTCACTCCTGTTGGAATTGCTATTATCAAGAAGACAAAAGATACTAAACGTTCACAAGGATGTGGAGAGAAGGGAACCCTTATGCACTGCTGGTGGGAATGTAAATTGGTACAGCCACTATGGAGAACAATATGGAGATTCCCCCCAAAATTAAAAATAGAACTACCATTTAAGCCAGCAATCCCACTACTGGCTATATATACAAAAGAAATGAAATCAGTATGTTGAAGAGTTATCTGCACTCACATGTTTATTGCAGCAATATTCACAATAGCTGATTCCAAGATAAGGAATCAACCTAAGTGTCCATCAATAAACAAATGGATAAAGAAAATGTAGTATATATACACAATGGAATATTATTCAGCCATTTAAAAGAATGAAATCCTGTCATTTGCGACAACTTGGATGAACCTGGAGTACCTTACACTAAAGGAAATAAGCCAGGAAAGAAAGACAAACATTGCATTATCTCATTCATATATGGAATCCAAAAAAATCGACTTCATAGAACTAAAGAGTAGAATGGTTTTTACCAGCAGACGGGGTGGTTAAGAGGGAGATGAGGGTGGGGAGAGGGTGGTCAAAAGATACATAATTATAGTTAGACAGGAGGAATAATTTTCAAGAGATCTATTGTACAGCAAGGTAACTATACTAATGATGATATATTTTATTCTTGAAAAATGTAGAGTGGAGTTAAGTGCTCTTACCACATAAATAATAACTATGTGCAGTAATACATTTATAAATTAGCTAGATTTAACCATTCCACAATATATACATACTTCAAAGCATCTTATTTTACATGATGAAAACATACAATGTTATCTTCCAATTGGAAAAATTTTTTAAGAGACCGTAGTGAAGGTAAAACCATGGACAGACATGAGAAAAGTGGTTATGATGAAAAGGATGATGTTGTCTCAGAGAAAGTCATGCTGTCAAGCACTGCGTATTACAGGAATTCATGATGACATTTTACAACGTTGAAAGGGTAAAGGAAAAAGTGTTGAAAGGTGATCCAAACAAGTTTCTAAGGAAAGGAGTAGGACAATTATCCAAGGCATAGGAAGACGCTCATTTTGTATTACTTTATATGATGACAATAAAACAAGCACTATTCAAAGTACACTTAATAAGATTTTACAAAGAAATAAAGCAATTCAATTATTAATGTTCCTAATATTTTAAATAACAGTGTACTAAATATTAGTTTCATCATTTTTTAAAAATTCCCTATAAACTTAAAACTAACAGTATGAGTGTTTTTAATATTTTGACAATTTCTAATGGTCATGGAATAATCATAAATTTTCCCATTTATTATTACACTTTATTTGCATGGTTTCAGCATGCATGACCATTTAATGTTCCTGCACTACTGTGCAAATCAAAGACTACCTGAAATAGCAATTTTTAAAAAATTATTTTAAAACACCAATAGCTTAAAGGTCTCTGTGGTTATCGATTAGAGGTTTATTTCCAAACTATGGAGAGAGGAAAGAGGTTTACTTATGCACTGAACTTTGATTACACTTTCCCTATGAATATTCAGTTTTAATATTTCAGCACAAAATAACATATTCCCAGGTGAATTCCCCATGATTTCTCCCAGAATCTTAATCTAAATGCTATGCAGGTTCTAATTTTCTTCCTTCCTGTGCAGAACTCAAGTAGCTTGCACTTCTGGTAACAAAGTTGTGTATTGTTCTCACATGAGTGCAGATGTCTACATCACCCAGGAAACCAGAGATGCGATTCTAAAAGGAGCTCTCGAGAGCTTATAATGGACTGAGTTCCATTGGATGCTGGTGCTGAATTGTGCCAAGAGAGCTCTGTGTACACATTTTGAGCCCAACCATGGCTGTGGAAAGACTAGAAGAGCTTTGGCCAATTTGAGGGGAAAAAGCTCAGAGGGAGTTGATGAATTTTTCTCAAATTTGCAGATTGTCTAAATTAAGCTTGCCACTCAAAGTATGAACACAGATTGTTTCTTGTTTATTCAGAGACTTATAATGGCCCAAAAGAGCAAGTGATTGCCAAAGGGACAGAGTGACTAGAACAGAACAAGAAGTCCTCATCTTATAATACTTTTTATTCCAAAGAATGTTATTTGGAACCCCGATAACATTTGCTTCTACATTCAGTGTTATACATCAGGGACAGGCCAGCCCACAGAAATCTATTTCATCCAAAGTACAGCTTAACTGTAGTGCTAATCATTACATGGCATAACCTTTCATTTTTCCAAAGATTGTTTGTTCAACAAGCTCAAAACAGAGATTGTAGCCAGAACACTGGAGGGATATGAAAAGTCTATATTAACTCTTTTTAACTTTTATTATTTTGACTAGGGAACCCAGATAAACAATAAAAAACATCCCTTAAAATTCCACCACCCAGAGATAACTATGTTTAATTTTTATTTTATTTTATTTTTTATTTTATTTCACTGAGACAAGGTCTCACTCTGTTGCCCAGGCTAGAGTACAATGGCATCATCATAGCTCACTTCAGTCTCAATGCATATTATCCGAGACTTGTGTCTATACAAACATATATATGTGTATGAGTGTGTGCAATGTTATTTTTTAATAAAACTATGAGTGATTATTCTATATACGTTTTGAAATCTGTTTTTATTTACTTATATTACAGATATCATAGCAAGAAATATATATCTACATTATAACTGTTAATGGCTTTACTCATATAAGTAAATCAAAACCTGTAAATCAATCTTTATTTTGGGTATTGTTAATGGTCTGAATGTTTGTGTCCCTACAAAAATTAATATGCTGAAATTGTAACTCCCAAAGTGATGGTATTAAAAGGGAAGGCTTTTGGAAAGTGATTAAATTTTGAGGGCAGAGCCCTCGTGATTGCAATTAGTACCCTTATGAAAGAGTCCCCAGAGGACAGTCTTAGCCCTTCCACCACATAAGGACACAGCAAGAAGGTGCCGTCTATGAGAAAGTGCCCGTTTACCAGACATGGAATCTTCTGACACCTTGATCTTGGAATTCCAGACTCCAGAACTGTGGGAAATAAATTTCTTTTGCTTATAAGCCACCCAGCTTATAGTGCTGTCTTTGTTATAGCAGTCTGAATAGACTAAGACAGGCATTTAGATGGTTTCCTCTTTTTTGTGTTATTAATATACATAAATACACGTCACTGAAAACCTATCTTGGCAAATTTATTTCCTCTGGATACATTTCTAACATTGAAATGTTAAATCAAAGAGAATTCCATATTTAATGATTTCAATATATAACCTCACAAAAAAATGCCTTTTAGAAAAGTCACGCTATCCTGTATTCCAACCACATTGTACATTTGCCCAATTCCCCATATCACCATCAACTTATTTTTTCAACCTTATAAACTTTCTAATCTGATAGGCAAATAGTGACATGTCATTTGTTTTCAGTTGCATCCTTAACTAAGACTGAACATTTACTCCATGTTTCTTAGCCATTATATTTCTTTATTTACAAGCTTTTTAAAATCCTATCCTCTGCTCATTTTTGTATTAGAACTTTGACTTTTGTATTAATTGATAAGATATTATTATACTAAAATCATTATCATATGTATTGTATAAATGCTTTTCCTGCTTCATAATTTGTGTTTTAATTTAGGGGAGTCTTATTTTTACATAAAAATTTTTTTTCATGGAATATTTTCAAAAAATGTTTTTTAACCTTTGGTGCCATATTGAGAATGACTTTCTCCAACTCGAGGTAATATAAATATTATCTACATTTTTGTGTATTATTTTTATGGTTTTACTTTAAATATTCTATGATAGTGTTTTATATTTTACATCAAAATTTCATGTTTTTACTTTTAAATCTTATACAAAGTGTCAGGTAGAAGTCTGTTATTTTTCTTTTCAAATAATTAAACAGTTGTTACTATACTATTTATTGATACCATAAAATTAATTATTTATTTTAGATATTGTATTTTTTAATTTTAGAATTTCCATTTTGTCCTTTTGTAGACTTTCTATGTCTCCCCTAAATTTCTCAATTTCTCCCCATTACTTCCATCTTGTTTGGTGGATTTGTTAACATATTAGTTATAGCTATTTTAAAGTTTTATCTACTAATTTTGTTATCTGGATGACTTATTGTTCTGTTTCTATTAACCATGTTTTTCTCTTGGCTATGAGTCACACTTTTCTGTTTCTTTATATCTCTAGAAATTTTTTATTGTACACCAAATATTACAGATAATACATTGTAGTATGTATTATCTGTAATACATATTACAGATAATATATATTACAGATATACAGATAAAATGTATTACAGATAATATATATTACAGATATACAGATAAAATGTATTACAGATAATACATTTTATGCCACTGTTATTTTGAGGGATTTTGTGTTTTTTCTTTTCCTGTTAACTGCAACTGAACCTGGTATTACTTAATACAATATCCTTATTTGGGTTTGTTATTGAACCATTTCATCCTACTGATCTATTTGCCCATTTGGCTTCCAGCACAAAACTCTATCTTTCTCTGAAGCGTTTTGAGTTGTGTTCCATCAAACCATTGAATTAGTGGAAGATCACCTCGAGAGTGTGGAGGTGTGGTTTTTTAGGCTTTGTTAGAACAGGTCCATTTCAGTTTTGCCCTTGTACCTGAAACATGATTCCTACTCCTAAGCTATGGCTGTCCAGGTTCAGTGGAAAGTCTGAGAGTGCCAAATACCATTAAGTTGGTGGGAATCAAACTCTTAGCTCTATATTCCCAGCATCCAGGCAGCTACTAGGATCTCTGTGCAGTTTTCTTTTTTCTTTTTTAGCTTTCCAGCTGTTCTTTGCACGGGTGCCTTGGAGACTTACTTAATACTTGCAGTTCTGAACTCAGCCAAGGATGTGAAAAGAGTTTATACACAGAGTTTGGAGCGCCCCCTTGTGTCTCTCTCTTTTCTGGGATCTTTCACCCTTGTGTCTCTCTCTTTTCTGGGATCTTTCACCCTAAGTTTCTCCCAACATGGCCACACCTAGAAGTAAGGCAGCGTGGAAAGGTCTTTATTCCAGGTGCCATATATTCAGGTAACTGGTGGTCATCTTTAAATTTTAATTATACTTTAACATATATTTCTCTGTCAAGCTAAAAAATAAACATTTACTATATACACATGTAAAGTGAAAGAATAAGATATTTTTACTTCTTTTTCCCATCTCTTAGGTTTTGTTAAAATAATGTCTTTTTTTAAAAAAAAACATGTAGATTATTTTAATTTTCTTTTTGGTATTGCATATCTTCTAATTCAGTAAACTGTATTTTTGACATTTAAATTAATATATGTTAACTACATTAGGCCACATGTTTCCCAGTTCTAATTTTTAATATTCTTCTTTGTGTAATAATTTCAGGAAAGATAAGCAGATAAAATACTTTCTGAGCTGTTCCTTTTCTGAAAATGTCTCTCTGTTGCTCTTGCAATGAACAATGGCCTGTCAGGGAATACAGGTTTTTCTGCCATAACTCTGTTGACATGTCTTCCTTGTCTTCTAGCATTTGGTATTGTAAAAGTATGACAACTGATATTTTTGTCTTTTATAAGTTTTTCTGACGGGATACTTAAAATATTTCCCCTTTTATTCTGAAATATGATTTACTAAAATATATCTCTTTTCATTATCTTGCGTGGCATTTAAGTTATTTTCTTAGGAATACCATGTCTTTTTAAAACTCCTAGAAATAATCTTTTATATATTTTTTTGATTTTTAAAACGTCTTTTGGCTTACTGGATTTTTTTCCCATTTGTGGCAGTGCTTTACAACATTGTCACATCATTAAACATTTAATGTACTTATTTTGAAAAATAAATATACCTAAATTCAGTCCTAGACATACTGAACCAGCATCTCTAGGGTGGCAGCAAAGGAAGGAGAATTTTAAACAAGCATCCAGGTGACTATTACACTCATACATTTGGGAAACAGTTTCACGTATTTCTTACTATGCCTATACTTGAGTTTCTGGCTCTATCCTCCATGCTGTTTATGCTGTATTCCTCGGAATAACCACTTTATTTTCTTCCTCTACATTCTCCAGTAATTTCTCAAGGTGCTTTTCCAATTCACTGATTCAGTTTTCTGTGATATCTAATGTGATGTTCAATGACTCTATTGTTTTATCAAATTCAATAATCATGGGTAACCTGAAATAAATCTTTTCTAATTTCCAATTCCTCTGTTTACATAAATACAAGGATGCCTTGAATCTTGTTGAGTGGAAATATTTTTTTTTAATTGGCATCTTAAGTAAGTTCCACAGAGACCATTTTGTCTGGCTTGTCTTCTCACTTTGTGTAACTGAATAATTCCACATCTACAGTGATTTTATTTTATTTACAAATCACTAGAAAGATGGACTTTTTCATTGTTGGAAATATGTCCATGTTTACTTAGACAAAATGGGGGAAAGGAAACATTGATATTTTTAATAGTTTTTGCCTAAGTAGCATAAAAGGAACTTCAACTAAACAGCAACAGTTAACTGTGAAGAAAATCTGGGGTTTTCTTCATAATTTTTTTTTAGCGTCTCTAAGCTATCTGGGGCTGCAAATCTCATTCTCAGTGGAGGTTTCATTCCAAGTGAAGCTAGGTGAAGTGAGTGTCCTTGCTAGTTGTTTCTTTGAATAGTTATTCATTCTATCAATATTTATTAACTTGAACTCTGTGAAAGTATATAGACACATACTATATAACGGGATACTGGAGATATAGTAAGAACATAAAATAAATGCATTTTTGTAGCCTAATAAAGCTTACATTCTTCAGGGGAAGATACAAATTGAACAAATAGCTGCCTAATTATGGTCATGATGAGCACAACAAGGGAAAATTACAGTATACATTAAAAGCATTTTAAATTATATTTGAATCAGTCTGAGGTGTCACAAAAGATTTTTCTAGAGATGTGATACTCAAGTTGAGCCTTGAAAGACGAAGAGCATCTAGTGTGGAAGAAGCACGAACACGTAAGGGCTCAAGAGATGACAAGAGAAGTAGACAGGGTCCTGTCGGCCATGTTAAAGAGCTTTACGTTATTCCAAGAACAATGGGAGCCAGAGAAGAATTTAACAGAGGGAATGACCCCATCAGCCTTGTATTTGCTGGTACTTTCCAAAATCCTGAGAGAGCAGAATTATGACCCCTATTCCCTTCCTGAGAGCCCCATGACTCTTTCTTACTCCCAGACATTGCCATTATGAGCTCGGGGAGGCTTTGTGATTACTCCTACGGATAACATTTACTTATGCTCGAGCAGCCTTTTCCTAGACATGTGTTTTACTGTGAGCCGTTTGTTTCCCTTAATCTGGCCGCCTCTGCACCACGTCTTGAAGATACACTGCTTATTCACAGTGAGCTTTCCAGTTCCTATGCAGACTTTTTCATGACTTCTTAATATTTCCTTTATTATTTCAATGACAATTAGTTGGGAGGGGGAAACTTAAACATACAATACTTAAATCATCATCTGGAGCTGAAATAGTTTGTTCACAGATAATACATTTTTAAATATAATAATCTTGTTGTCCGGTAGGTATCTACTCCATTTCACCACAGGCTGACTAAAAGTAGCAAATTTGAAAAGGGTGAGATTTCTGAGAATTTGCCTTACAGATATATTTTCACAATGTTAAATTACATGACATTTATTTATTACAACATTGTAAGAACAAAAGTTGGAAAAACCCCAAATGTTCATTAATAGGGGAAATTACACTAGGTGGATGTCATGGAATACCACACAACTATTTCAAAAGAATCCCTCTTCATATTGACATGAAAAGACCTCTAGGATCAGATAGATGTCCAGGATCGGATTCAATGAAACACTCAAGGTTCGGATCAGTTTCAAGCAGCAGATGAGAACGTAGACAGCAATACTAGTATTTGACTGTATTTGCACAAAGAAACACTGACAGGATGCACACACACAAAAAAGAATGAAATAGTCATTTATGGGGATGGAAGGAAACATGTAGAAAGAAGCAAAACTTCTCATTGTACACCTTTTTTTTTTTTTTTTTTTTTTTTGAGACAAAGTCTCACTTTGTTGCCCAGGCTAGAGTGTCGTGGCGTCAGCCTAGATCACAGCAACCTCAAACTCCTGGGCTTAAGCGATCCTACTGCCTCAGCCTTCCGAGTAGCTGGGACTACAGGCATGCGCCACCATGCCTGGCTAATTTTTTCTATATATATTTTAGTTGGCCAGATAATTTCTTTCTATTTTTAGTAGAGACGGGGTCTCACTCTTGCTCAGGCTAGTCTCGAACTCCTGACCTTGAGCGATCCACCCGCCTCGGCCTCCCAGAGTGCTAGGATTACAGGCGTGAGCCACCATGCCCGGCCTAATTGTACACCTTTTTATATTATTTTGATTTTTGAAATATGTTAAAGTATTGTTCACTCAAAACAATGAACCAAATGAATATAAAACAGTATAAAAATTTAAAGGAATGAGGTAGAAGCAGTGGGGGCAGCTCCAAGAGAAGTACTCTGGTTTTTTAAAGAATTAAAATTATCTTCTTTAGCAATGGAACTGATCGATCATTCAGTTCCAGTTTATTTGGGTTTTAGAACTGAAAATCAGCTTTTAAATAAGAGTTTCTAAAAACGTCTTTGGGGTTTTCTTTAATGTGTTAGCTCTTTATTAAAGTAACTATGCCCATTGGTATCTGCCCCACACTCAGGTTTCAAAAAAGCAACAAGGTTAGGCAAAGGAAAACCAGAGATCTTGATCGATATGTTGAAATGTAACAAGTGTAGCGATTTCTGGCCCCCTGTTTCCTAAGGAAAGACCTTTAATATATTTGTTTTATTATCACCTATTCCAAGTTTCACACATCATAACAGAATTTTCAAATAGTCATATACATTCTTAAAAAACAACCATCTCCAGATGGCACAGTGAAATACTGAGACATAAAGTCCTATCTTGGTTCCAAACTGTATAAATTAAAGGAATATTGATCTTAAAATACTAGTACAGTAAATAACTGAGGCTTTAGCCTGCACCGCCACTGGCATTGTTAGAAGTTCTGTCTTCTTAATGGTCTCCCAAGCAAGCACTTAAACAGTCAAGCCCATTAGCTTTATAGAGATCAACTTTGTCAACTTATCGACAGATTTCTTTCAGCACAGATCTCCTTCTTGACTCTGATTACCTGCCCTGGCATAGTGATGACAAAGTGTACCATATTATCTGAACGTTCATTTAAAGTAGCTATAAACACCCGCCTGCAAGTTGAATGCAGGTGAAAAGTGGCACAAGTTTCTTACTGCCTCTTATTTTCTGTTATACACACTAGTCTGCAGTCAAAAGCAGATCATTCATTGGAGAAGAGGCAGGACTTGAATTCACTGATATTAATTGCCTTACCATGAATAACATCAACATTTTTTTGTTGTTTCTGACAAATAAGTTGACCATAGCCTTCATTTTATAAAAAACTCTTTCAGAAGATGATATTTTAAACAAAAAACAATTGGAACACAGCGTTGGAATTCTGTGGGAGAAATAGTTACAGCCCATCCTTGGGAAAATATTGGCAGATTTAAGTTTGAAATCACTTGTTAGTGAAAATAATGGGATTATGTCGATGAATACAAGATGTAGGCATAATTTCACATTGTTTAGCATAAACAAAAAATAGGTTTCTTTGGTGATGGAGATTTTCTCAGAATAGTCTTTGCAATGGACTGAATGTATGTGTGCCTCCAAATGCACATGTTGAAATCCTACCCCCCAAAATGATGGTATTAGAAGGTGGAACCTGTGGGAGGTAATTAGATCATGAGGGTGGAGCCTTCATAAGTGGAATTAGTGCCCTGTAAATGGAACCCCAGATAGCTCTCCTGCTCCCTTTCTTCCATGTGAGGATACAATAAGTCTGCAGTGTACAACCTGGAAAACGTTGCCCTCTCCAGAACCTGACCATGCTGACACCTTGATCTCAGACTTCCAGCCTCCAGAACTGTGAGAAATAAATTTTGGTTATTTATAAGTAAGTCAAAAAAAAAAAAAAAAAAACACTCAGCATGGTGTCTGACACACAGCAACTTAATAAGTGTTCATTGAATCAAAATCAGCATGAGGTTTTGAATCTGCTACTCACCACTTTGTGATCTTGAATGTTTTGCATCTCTAACACACAGCTTTCTCATCTAACATAATGCTATCTGCCTCTTAGAATAAATAACATGTTACAATGTATATAAACAGTTGAATTGTTTAAAAGAAACATATTATCACAACATTTTGCTGTCACTTAGAAATTACAGTCTTATTTTGAGATGTCAGAGACCATGTTGGAACAAGCCCAATAATCGGCTATTTGCTTAAATTCCCAGACTTATGTGGACAAAACATTAACATAATTGATAGGGTTTCACCATTTGGTGTTATGAAGATAGGACTAAAAACAAGCTGAATTCTGTAATTTTCTGTTTATCCCAACAATCTCAAGCTCCAAGCAACAAAGGGCTTCCACATGTCTGTTCAGCCTTCCTGACACTTGAGCACAATATTAGAGGTTGGATCAGAGCTAGTGTTTCTGCTGGGATCTAGCAGTACCTGGGATGGGTTCTCTGCATCCCATATACACCAAACTGAATCTTCCGTTTTTATTCAATTCTTCCTCATGGCTTTGCCTGGATTTTCTCTGTGTTTTCCAGATTGTATGCACTACAGTAATCAGTGCCTACTCGGAGTCCCAGTTTTCTTAAATGGGGTCCTAATCCCCAATCTAGTTCTTACTAGCATCTTACTAGCAAAATGTAGACTCTATTTTTTTCTACTCACCTCTCCCTCCTCTCAATCCAGTCATGCCCAGGCACTGGCTAGAGACTTGATTCAGTCTGAGTTAGCCTCTGGAGAGTTATAATATCACCACCTGCCTTACTCATCATTAATTGATTCATTAATCATCCCAAAGTCACTTTTTGATTGTTTGTCTTGAGTCCTATTTCATTAATAAAATTGAAGCAATTAGAAGAGAACTTCCAGACTCCTACCAACATCTACACCCACATGCTCTTCCTTCTTGTTTTTTGCTAGAGATGAACTATCCCTGCACCCATCTAAACTGGGCCATGCAGGTGACCACTGGATTCCATCCCTTCTTTCCTACTCTAAGATATCATGCCAGTAATTCTCTTCTCTTCTACATCAACAAACATTTTGTCTATTAACATACAAATACATGGTAAAACAACTGGGTGTCCTACAACTTAACTCAACTCTGACACTATCTATCTGGAGATGGCATCGGATCCTACAGGTTAAGTGTTCAACCTTATAAGACTACCCTTCACATCAGACACCAATTGCATGCAGTAGGTTCCCCAGGTTAAGTACAATTTCTATTCAACTTGGCTACAAATCATAGGTTCCCACATACCCCTTCTCAGGTTCAGTCATTTGCTAAAGTGGCCCACAGAACTTAGGAAAACAGTTTACTTATCAGATTAGCAGTTCAGTACAAAGGATGTAACTCAGGAATGGCCAGATGGAAAAGTTGCATAGAACAGATACAAGGGAAGGGACACAAAGCTTCCATGCTATTTCAGAGTGCACCACCCTCCCAGGGATGACCATGTATTCAGTAATCTGGAAGCTCTCTAAACCCCATAGTTTAGGAATCTTTATAGAGGCTTCATCACATAGGCATGATTGATTATTAACTCAGTCTCCAGCTCCTCTTCCCTTCCTGGAGGATGGGGTTGTGGCTGAAAGTTCCAAGCTTCTAATCATAGCCTAGTCTTTCTGGTGATCAGCCCCCATCTAAAAACCCACCAAAAGTCACCTCATTAGAACAAAAGACACTTCTATCACCCAGGATATTCCAAGAGGTTAGGAATTCTGTGCCAGGAACCAAAGGTGAAGACCAAAATATATATTTCTTATTATAAATCACAATGCCACACTTTTTTTGAGCAAAATGCCTTGAAAGCATTGTCTTCACTCACTGTCTCCAATTGCCCTCCTCTCATCCTCTCTTAGACCCACTCCAATGTATCCTTTTGTGCTGAATTTCATCAAGTGTACTCTTTCTGTCTTTCTTCCTTTTTTTGAGACAGGGGCTTGCTCTGTTGCCTGGGCTAGAGTGCAGTGGTGTCATCACAACTCACTGTGACCTCAAACTCCTGGGTTCAAGCAATCCTCCTACCTCAGCCTCTGGAGTAGCTGGGACTACAGGCACAGGCTGCCATGCCTGGCTAATTTTTCTATTTTGTGTAGAGATGGGGGTCTCACCATGTTGCCCAGGCTGGTCTCAAACACCTGGCCTCAAGCAATTCTCCTCCCTTGGCCTTCCAAAGTGCAAGGATTACAGGCATGAGCCTCCGTGCCTGGCCTCAGACCTACCCTTATCTAGGTCAGCTGTGCCATGACATCCACATTGCCCATTTTTATTTCTCTGTCCTCATCCTTTTAGGTCTGTGAGCAGCATTTGACATGGGTGAGCACTCACCCTCTTTGATACACTTGGCAAATCTACTCCTCCATGGAAGAATCAGCCCTCATCTGCAACACCTAACCCAGGAAACTCCTTGGCCTTGCCTTTAAAATATATCCAGGATCTGACCACACTCACCATCTTCACTGCTAATACCCAGATGGAGTCACCATTACCTCTCTTTAGATTATTGTGATGACATGCTAACCAGCCTTTCTGTTTTCAACCTTACTACATTACGCTGTCCTTTAAATATATCAGCCAAAGCAATTCCTTTAAAGTTTAAGTCAGTTGATGTCTCTCTGCTCAAGATCTTCCAGTGGTTTTCCACTTACAAGGACCTATAGAATGTAGTTGCCAAAAATCTCCCTGAGACGCTCCCCTCATTCGTTCTGCTCCTGCACATGAGCCTTGTTGCTTTTCTCAAACATACCAGAAGACGCCCCTCTCTCCCCTTGTGGTGCCACATCCATCTTATTGCTCACTTCTGCCTCCAAATTTTCTAAGGGTATATCTGCTTGGAGGAATCTAAAGAAAGGTAGAACCCCATCTGCAAGGGTGTTTCTCAACATGTAATTTGTAGCTGGCCAGCTTCTGTAATATAGAGAGACAGTATAGAAGAGGAGCGAATTGGTATGGAATAGGCAAATCTGGTTGATATATCACAAGAACGGAATAATAACTAGAGTTTAGTGAGGAGAAAAAGTAGTGGAAAATAATCATAATTTACTTTGCATCAACACAAGAAAATAGAGAGGCTGCCTTTGGATACAAAAATCAATGAAATAGCGTACATACATTGCAAACAATAAAACATAAGTTTTATTTTTCCAGTTTTAAGAAAAAAATTGTTTTTCCAAAATCAGCATATTTCCAAGTTGCTTTCAGGTAACAAGTAAAATAGATCATGCCATATAAACTACTATTTATTAATTATACGTGAAAATTTGAATAGTATAACAGATAGATCTTATGTGAGTTATATATGCCAAATGCTAGACTCAATAGGTTTTTTATAAATATATATACTAGTCTAACTGACACCATTCACAATAGTGAACCCCAGTTCAAAATCTCACAGAGCTGTAAGAACTTCCTCTGGTGAAAATGCTTTTTGCACTTACATCAGGGTGTGTAACAAAGTGGTTTTCAATGACTGGCTCAATGCCACATGCACAGCCACAGATAAATTCTAAGAACTTGGCACCTCTGCTCATAAGATTATTCTGATTCAGCTGTAAATGGAAAGTTTGTGGTTATTCAAAACAAGGTACAAGAAGAGCATATTAAATGGAAGTGGTCAAAGTGTTTTGTATTTTATTCATTTCCTCATGGCAGGTTTTATAGTACAAGGTCATATGAAGGAGATTGGTCTTTATCCTAAGAAAAACTGGAAGATTACTTGAAGGTTGTATGCAGTTGGACGATATGAGCAGATTTGCATTTTAAAAGAACATACTGGCTGTAACAATAAATTAAATTAAATAAATTAAAGAAATAAATTGTAAGCAGTCGCGTTGTACGTTTAGACCTAAACACACTGAAAATACTAAAGTTTGGACAGAGAGAAAATGTGGGTAAAATCAGTTATTTAACACTTCCTACAATATGTTTCATGAAACACCAATACAAAATGTCCTGAGGGCAGAATGTTCTATGATCCAATAACTGATAAATGCCGCATATTCTATCCCCCTCTTAGAGATCTGCAGTGAATATAGCATATAAAAAGCTAATTCTGTAAAAGCATGCAGCTAAAAAACAAAACCAAGCATGCTTAATTTTGTTAAATCCAGAATATCACAACTTTAACCTTGAAACATTGTACACAGAATACCCCTTGGGAAACACAGCTATAGCATGTCTTCTTACAGACACAGAACTGGATTTTAGTAGATGACTTTGACCAGCTTTTCAAATTGCCATTACAGAGAAATATTTTTCTACTTAAATTTTTAAGAATAATATTGAAGAGAGAAAAGCAAGAATGAAATTTAACCCATTAGGCTATTGCAACTATATAAAGAATAAATATTTTTTTTTTGAGACAGAGTCTCACTCTGTTGCAAGAATAAATAATTTTAAATGTAGAAAAAATGAATAATAGAGATGAACTTACTCCTAAGGAACTATTGTGGGAAAAAAGTAATTTTTAAAAATGCACATTTAAAAAATAATATATGTTACTTCACACCTCTAAAAATAAAAAATGAATGTTCAAGCGATAGACAGCCTCTAAGATGGCTTCAATGACCCTGCCTCCTGCTATTTATAATACGCTTGCTTAGAACTCCCTGATGTTGACTCAAGCCTGGAACTGTTGACCAAAGGAATGCAGTGTGGAAGTGGCAGTGTGAATTTCAAGGTTAGGTTATAAAGGACACTACGGCTTCCACCAGGGCTCTTGGGTTCTGGGGTTGCTTACTCTAGGGAAAATCAGCCACTATGCCATAAAGATGCTAAAGCTGCCAGATGCTGGGGTCCCTGACCAAAAGCTGGCATCAAATTGCCAGCCATATGAGTGAGCCACCTTTCAGAAGATCTTTTAGCCCCAGGCAAGCTTTGAGATGACTGTAGCACCTGCTGACATATGACTGCAACTATACAAAAGACGAAGAAAAGAGAAATGCCTGGCTGAGCCCTTCCCAAAAATATTCCTGACTTACAGAAACCATGAAAGATAATAGAAGATTATCATCATTTTAAGCCAGTATGTTTTGGATTGTTTCTAAAAGCAGCAATAAAGAGTTAATATATAAAGATTTTTAGAAAAAATAATTGTTCTTAATGATACTTTCTTATCAATATAAGTCACAGAGCTGTATTTTGACAACTAAGCATTAATGCTTGTGGAAGCATCTTATTTGCATTGCAAATTACCTTGTACTATACTCTTTAAAAGAAAGTAAACTCCAAGGATATCACCTGGCAATGTGCAGAATGGTTTTTTTTTTAATATCTGATAATATAACTCATAGAAACTAGCAGATAACATCCCAGATACCACTGTATAACCCCTCTTTCATGGAGCCAATTGTCACAGAAGTGGGTCTTTAGAAGACTGTTAAGTCTTGAATAGGATAAGCCTTCTCTGGTGATGAATAGGAAGGACATAAAGGCTGTGGAAACTGCTAGCCACTGAATGAAGTGAAATTTTTCACAAGGTGAAGAGAATGAATCTCACACCTTGTAAGGTCTTTTTATTAATAGCATACACCAAACTCTTTCCATTCCTCTTTTCTATTTAGCCTACTAGTTAAGCATAATAATGGATGCCTGGGATAGCATACAAAATTCATTTCCATGATCCTACCATGTCATTTTATCTATTAGCTTCGACCTCATTCCTCACATCTTACCTAAGAGTGCTTCTAATAGAGGAAAAAGACAGGCTTGAATTTTTCATTTTTTCTTTGTTTCCCCATTCTCAACCACTTTATGAAGTCTTGTTTGAGTAAGTAGGATTGCTTCAAAGTAGAGACATTTAGGAGTAAACATGAGAAGGCACAGGGCTACAGAGAATGTATAAGTAAAATTCTTAAGATAACTAAGATTTACCTACTTTAATTTTAAGTATATCCAATTTTATTTATTTTAAAATCTTCTTGACTAAGAAACTCTGAAAATTTTACAATAGTCATAATATGGAAGAAAATACAAAGTTTTCATATATTTTATTTATTAAAAAAAGAGGTTCAACTTCCAGGTTCAGCTTTGACTTGTAAAGAACTTGCCTGGAGGTAGTCATTCTTGTCCTTACAACAAGAAAAATGTTAAACAAACTGAAAATAAATGACTTTTTAAAAAACTCATCAGAGAATTGAGATCACAGGGCAAACCACCACCTGAAAATTTGGAGAGAGAACACAGATGAGATCATCTTGCTGGAGCAGAAGCTGCTGGACCCATAACTGGTAGATACACTTGAATCATAATTTTGGTGAATTGCTGTAGGCTTGAGTGTAGACTAGCTTGAGAATGAGGACTCCTAAGAGGTCAGTCTTAGGAGGGAATCCCTACATTTTCATTTATTTTACTTCCAGGACCCCCATCATGTTCTCACAGTGAAGATTCAAGAAAAATCTCCTCATGTTCTGGCAGGAGAAAAGTAACCATTTTGAAGTATATTCAGAGCTTTTTCCGTACCTAAGGGCTACTTTCAAAGAAAAATGACTTTAAAAAAACCTTACCTAGTCTGGGGAAAGGGCAATTATTCAACCTCAGCCCCACCCCAAGCCTTCCTGTCTCACCAAAGGGAAGAAAAAAGGTCTAAGAAACACTTGTGAAGGTCGTAGTCCGGGAACATAGGCCCACTGAGATACTGATATGTATTCATAGCATGATAGAACCTTTCTCTTCCCCATATCTTTCTACCACAACAGGGTTCTAGCATAGTGACAGTGAACTACAACTAAAGGAGCTACAAGAAACAAATTCTACTTAAGAGAAATTCTTAGGTAAACATAGAGATAGTCATCTATTGTTATCTGTTAATCCATTAATAATTGCTAATAGTTTCAATCATTTTTATTTGGTTTTAAGAAACCATCCTTGCATAGAGTGTTAATGAAATATCAATACTGTCATATTTTAGTGAGGGTTTTTTGGTTGTTAAAAATAGCAAGTAAAATACTGACTTACATTGCTCTACTGCCACCTGATGGCAATGACTAGAATTACGGGCACAGTAGACTTAATACACTCTTTGACAAATAGTTATTGAGGTTTACCACACTTAGGGCCTGTGTCTAAGTGAGTCTATACTATTTAGGACTGGCAAACATTAAAATAATATTTGCTGAATCATATAAATTATTCATGAAATACCTGTAACCATCACTAGTTTATCATCATTACTTTTCACTAAAGTTTTGAAAGGTTACACTTGTAGATTTTTCACACCAAATGTATAGTTTAGAAAAACATATTTGACTCCATATTGTTAGTGGATATTCAATTTCTTAATTTATTTAATATCTCCTAATAATCTTAAGACATTATTAGTAAATTAATAACTCTAAATACATATGCCTGCCTTCTGAAATGATGACAATGATTATAATGGTAACAATTATAGCAAGAAACAATATGGCTTAAGCCCCCATTTTATAAAATGTATTAAAACCTCTAACATAGGGGTTCTTGATTCAGATTACAGTAGAATCCAGGGATCCATAAGTTTGAAAGGGGAAAATACATCTTTATTTTTCCTAAACTTTAATGAAAATTTAGCATTTCTTTTAATAGAAATTTGGAATTTTCTTCTATAGAAATCACAAATATTTTCATCACACATTATATTTACAACTGCCATCTTGAAAAACTTGTTTAAGCTCATTACTGCTTTGAAATTATGAGTTACTGGACTCATCACAGATCTTGTTATTTAACATAAAAATCATATATTACTATGTCCATGATCTTTAATATTTTGATAACTATTTAAATATGATTGGCTTTCTTTAAAGTCCTATGTGTTTTATATTTCAATCACACCAAAAGGTTCTATGATGCAAAAGAAAAAATAAAGGTTAAGAACCTCTGAAATAGCTCATTTAATCCTTATAACCGTATGACATTGATATTATCATTCCCTTTTTAAAACTAAGGAAAATGAAGTGTGCAAGGTTGAATGACCTGCCCAAGTTGACAGAACCAATAAATCTCAGATCTAAGATTAAAATCTAAACCCATCTGGCTTCAGAACTTGTCCCCTTGACCATTGGTCTATTATAGCCTGTTAGGAATTTAAATCCTAGGACAGAGGCTTTCAAATTGTTGTCTACAGACCCCTGGGGTTCTTTGTATGTGCTCCAGCAGATGTCATGGCAAGAAGGAAGGACCTCGCTACAGGTGGACCATCCCCTGTTGACAATTGGAATTCCATTTAAAAAAATTTGCTTTTAAAACTTCTGTCCTCTAACACTAAACAAGTTCTGAACTGTTGCCCTAAAATACCATAATAATATACAAATCTTAGTCACAAAACATACTTTAAAAAATCAAATGTCAGAAAGGGATTTTCATTGTCAGCCAGTTTAGTCAGCCCAGGCTCCACATAAACAATTTCACTGAGAAATTTAGTCCTTCACAACATTAACCTGAGAATCAAGTAGGTTTTTACAGATATCATAGAACATCCCCAATCTTGGCTCCTCAAAGTCAACTATGGAACAGGGGAAAATCCCAGAACATTCCAACATTGCACCCACCCCAAGCCCCCAACCCCAAGATCCTAAGTATATTCTATAATTTTTGTAAGACAGAGTGGGCCGGCAGATAGACTGAAAATATCTGAGGACGGGCAACATGTTTGACTTGGCTGTAGTACATGTTTAATATACAGTCACTCAACCTCATTTCTATCTTATTTTTGTTGTTACACCAAACTACTTGGTTAGTTTCTGTGGGATTTCTGTGAGTTCTATGGAACAGTTTCAAGATTATAGACTAGGTAGAATTTTCGCTTTATGTGGATGTTGTATGTTTGGAAATGCTACCTATTCAATTAGAAAGGCTTAAATTGAGGCAAGAAAGGTTGTATTTTTTAAACATTAGATTTTTCCTCTCAGGATGTTATTCAGGTTCACGAGGAGTGGAGATGGGTTAGGGGAAAAAAAGAAAAGCTTTTTTAAGATTCATTCTTTTTGTGATTGGTCACAAGGAAGTGCAGGGGCTGGCTAGGTTAAAATTAAAAGTAGAAGCTGATTTAGTATCTTGTTTCTGTCATTAGATGTCTCAGAAGGACCAATAGGTGTGTCATTCAGCATTATTAAATATCCCAGAAAATGTTAAATATTAAAGATCTTTGAACATCATATTCCAGCACCTTGGGATATAAAGAAATGAATGAAAAATAACTTGAAAAAACAGATGGTGCTCGATGAGAGAAAGAATATGATCAAAATATGGGGGAAATACAACCTTAGTGGTAGATCATGACTGTCCAAAAATCTTGTGAGTAAACAGAGCATCTCTGTGCAGGCTTTTCACTGATTCTGGACTTCTTATAACTGAAACAAGGAGAAAAACCTTCTTTAATCAGTGATTGGCCAGTAGCCTACATATCTGCTTTCAGATGAAAATCTCATTTCCTTGTAACCTGTTCTCTTCACCCTCAATTCCCTGGCAAAACAACACCAGGGTGTAGTACTCTACATGTAGTACTACACATTTTATTTAGCACTTTAAGCATAGTCTTCCTAAACTGTACAAATAGTTATTACATAAGCAAAAACAGCATATGCAGTGGATTTGACTACCCTAGCCTCCCCTTTCTACTGTGGATTAACTCTGATTAATAATTGTCAACCTCAAGGATAACTAAACTGTCTCTCTCTCTCTCTCTCTCTCTCTCCTTTCTCTCTTTCTTACATGAAAATATCAGAAAAATATCAAGGGACAGACACGATTTAAGCAAACATTCAAGTCGCAGTGAGAGGTCCAATAGGTGCCATAGGCAAGAGTGATGGACAAAAGAGACAGGCAGGGCCAGGAGCAGAATTGCAGTAACAAGACAGAGAAGCAAAAACCTAGGCTGCTAAAGAGAACATGGTGGAACAGTTCAAGACTTGAAAGCACAAAACCTCAGGCCTCCCTGTAACATCATCAACATCTTGCCCTCCCACGTGATCTCACTATCTCAAGACCAGACATTTTCCAACGCTATCTTTCCACTTTCATATTTCCTCAGCATGTTCTCAACCCCCAACTGCCATAGAGCGAAATCACAAAACCTCATTCTTTGAATGTGTTTGCTGCGATAGCCCCAGAGCCTAAAACAGGGCCAATGCATTCCCAATATGTGTGTTAAATAAATGCATTTTACTGATCACTCAACATAACTTATTGCTCTCCCTGAGCATTCATATTTATATGATATATTAACCCCACAATCTATAATATATAAATATATATTAAATGGAGATATGTGTAGGGCAGTTTGTATGGATAGCAATGTTAGCGTGAACCCTTTAACCCAGGGACTTATAACTTAGATAGAAGGAAGGATACACATACAATAAGTTAAGCCATACATCACAGTATGTACTATTTGCTGAAATAAGTGATTTTTTTTACATGTTTACAGGAGAAACCAACACAGGTGGATCCAGGAAGGAAAGCTTCATGCTAAGAATAACAATAGCAAAAGGTGTTCAGTTTTTAAGCAAGTGCTTTATGTATATTATCTAATTCAAGTTATTTCTCACCACATTATGAAGTATGTACTCATCTCAATTATACAGATAACAACTCCAGCTAAGTGTCAGGCTGGAGTTTCCCTCTGGTCACACACCTAGCAAACATGGATCTGGCTCTGGAGCCCATACTCATACCAACCATGCTTACATAAAGGAGTATAGGCCTATACTTATCACTAGTAATAATGATAATAGGTTCTAACATTGATTGATTGCTTCCTATGTGCCAGGCACTACACTAAACGCTTTATATATAATATTTTATTTAATTCACACAAAAATTCTATGAGGCATGTTCAGTCATGAGTCCCACTTTACAGAGGAACAAACTAGGACTTAGAGAGGTTAAATAATCTGCCCAAGTTTCACAAGTAGTAATGAAGCCAGAACACAGAGTAAGCCATCCTAGCTCAAGAGCCTGCACACTTAACGAGCACACAAGAGAGACAAGTTACACATAGCAGGCAGCTTTGGAGATTAAACCGTGCAGTGGCAAAGAGTACAGTAATATGCGAGCATTTAAACCCAACTATATCTTCCAACCCTTTTAAAGCAATGTGAACTCTCTGAAACTTTAATTTGAATGGAGACTGTCCCCTGCAATTGAAAGAAAGTGATTTTTGACTGTTGAACAGAGACCTATTTGATACAGAATTTATTATTGTAAAAAAGTTGTCACAATAGAGTTCTAAAATCTGGACCAAGGGTGGTCACCAGAAATCCCTTCACAGAGCAACATGGACAGCCCTTGAAGCAGGCACTGTAGTGCTCTCTCATAAGCGGTTTCAGTTACCTATGGTCAACCACAGTCTGAAAATATATACAATAAAATATTTTGAGAGAGAAAAACCACATTCACATAACTCTTATTCCAGTATATTGTTATAATGGCTTTGTTTTATTAATAGTTGTTACTGATCTCTTACTATGCCTAATTCATAAATTAAACTTCATCATAGGTTTGTACATATAGGAAAAAAACATAGTGAATATGGAGTTTGGTACCATCCAGGGTTTCAGGCATTCACTGGGCATCTTGAAACATATCCCCCATGGATAAGGGGAGACCATAGTACACATCAGCTCTTCTCTGGGTCTCCAGCCTGCAACCCTATCCTGCAGATTTTGGATTTGTCAGCCTCCATAATCATGTTAGCCAATTTATTACAATAATCTATTGCTAGATAGATATAGATAAAGATATAGACATAGACATCTTACTGGTTCTGTTTTTCTGAAAATCCCTGGCTAATATAGTAAAAGAAAAAGTCATAAATGGTATAAAGAAATAAAAATACAATAGGTATTTTTTGATAAAAATGTATGGCATTAGAATGATAGACTTTTGTCAAGGGACAGATTGCATTGCATAAACTATAGTTAATACATGTTTGAAAGGAAATTTGCTAACCCCAATAAGATAACTCTAAATGAATGAAAGAGATGAACAAGTATATATGTGTGTGTGTATCACGTTTCTATTGATTTTATTAATTACTACATGCATAACTGAATTTTTTTTCTTTTATTTATTTATTTTTATTTCAGAGTATTACAGGGGAAAAAACACTTTGGTTATATAAATTGCCTTTGCACCACCCTAGTCAGAGTAAGTACATGTGGTGTGTTTGTTTTTCCATTCTTGTGATACTTCACTTAGAAGAATGGGATACAGCTCCATCCAAGAGTCAGCTCCATCCAATTTTTTATGGCTGAATAGTACCCCATGGTATCCATATACCACATTTTATTAACTGAATTTTCTAACAGTCTTGTTTGGTTTATCATTTGTATTCATAATCTTGAAAATATAAGAATGGGGTGTTAATCTTACTTCAACTGCTCATTTCACTCAGGTTCCTGGTTTTAGCTTAAGGTTAACTCTTTTTCAATCCTCTCTACTCATAGTATTCTTCCTGTACTGCCATTTCTAGAGTTACCTTTTTTATGTATATTATTGCCCTCCTATGTTACACTCAACTCCTAAATTTCTCATATATCTTATCCCAAGTTCAGCAGCAAAATTACTGTAAAATTAATAATGCCAAACTTATTAGGGCCCCTCACTCCATGGGTCACTTTCAAAGCCACTGGAGGTGCCTTAACAATGCTTTTGTGAAATCTGGAAAAATTAAGTATTTTGGAATACTTTTTCTTAAAGAGAATCCCAGTAAGCAGAACAAATACTCACAACCCTGACCTCTGAGGCCACTGCTTAAATAGCCTCACCCAGCCACCATAACCACTGCCGCAGAGGCCCAAGCAGAGCAAACTCCCACACCACCCTTCTCAATGGAGAGGGACTTGCCCAGCCCCCTGCCCAAGCTTCCAACAGGGGCCTGGGGACCAACCACCCCTCCATACAGATATATCCCAGCACCAGCTCAGATTGTGACAACCACAGGAGAAAGGGATTAACCAAGAGAACAGTTGTATCATAGGTTTTCAGTGCATCCACCCCTCTCTTGCTGGGTCAAACCTCCACAGCAAAACACAAAAGCTCTACCTAGGGACCACTCCTTCTTCTCACTAAGTAGGAGAGTTCCCAGCAAAGGAGAACAGGTGGGCCACAAATCTATCTTCTCTCTGTCTAAGAGAAGAGATTTCAGAAGAGAAGACCCTAGCAAAGGAATACTGCCAACATGGAAAAACAAGCTAGTTTGATACCCTCACAGGATCACATAAGATCCATAGGAATGGACTCCAACAAGAAGGAAGTTGTTGAAATGTCAGAAATGGAATTCAGAATATGGATGGCAAACAAAATAAATGGGCTTGAATAGAAAGATGAAAACCAATACAAAGAAGCCAAAAACATTCCAGGATGGAAATAAAATAAATGAAAAACTCACTTTGAGACTCCATCTCAAAAAAAAAAGAAAAAAGGAAAAAAATTAATTCAAGATGGGTAAAAGCCATACATGTAAGGCATAAACCTTAAAAATTTTAGAAGAAAACATAGGAAAAACTCTTCTAGACATTGGCTTAGGCAAAGAATTTACAATTAAAACCCCAAAGGCTAACACAGCAACTACAAAAATAAACGAAACTTAATTAAATTAAAAAGCTTTTGGCAGCAAAGGAAATAATCAACAGAGTGAATAGACAACCTACAGAATGGGAGAAAATATTCACAAACTATACATCAGACTAAGGACTAATATCCAGAATCTACAAAGAACTTGAACAAATCAGCAAGAAAAAAAACCCCAAACAATCCCATCAAAAAGTAGTCAAAAGACATGAAGAGAAGTTTTTCAAAAGAAGATTGAAAAATGGCCAAAAACATAGGAAAAAATGCTCAACATCACTAATCATTCATGGAAATGCAAATTAAAACTACAATGAGACACCACATTACCTCTATCAGAATGGCCATGCAAAAGTCAAAAAACAATAGCTGCTGGCACGGATGCAGAGGGAAAGGAACGCTTTTACACTGTTGGTGGGACTGCAAATTAGTACAACCTCTATGGAAAACAGATGGAGATTCCTTAAAGAAATAAATGTAGACCTATCATTCCATCCAGCAATGTCACTGCTGGGTATCTACCCCAAGGACAAGAAGTCATTTTATAAAAAAGACACCTGCATTCAAATGCTTATTGCAGCACAGTTCACGATTCCAAAGATGTGGAATCAATCTAAGTGCCCATCAATTCACGATTGGATAATGAAAATGTGGTGTGTGTGTGTGTGTGTGTGTATGTGTGTGTGTGTATGTGTATATACACATACACAGAAACACACACACCATGGGGTACTACTCAGCCACAAAAAGGAATGAAATAATGTCTTTTGCAGCAACTTGGATGGAACTGGAGACCATTATCCTAAGTAAAATATTTCAAGAATGGAAAACCAAACACCACATGTTCTCACTAATAAGTGGGAGCTAAACAATGGGTACACATGGACACAAAGAGATAAAAAGGATGTTGGAAACCAAGAAGAGGGGAGAGTGTGGGGGTGTGGGATAAAAACTTACCCATTGGGTCCAATGAACATTATTCTGGTGACGGGCACACCCAAGGCCCTGACTTAAGGATTATACAAGGCATCCATGTAACAAAAACATTTGTACACCCTTAATCTTAACATTTTGGAAGAAAAGAAGAGTAAATTTAAAAAAAGACTTCAGATGAGATTAGCCATGTTCAAGGTGGTAAAAAGAGATTTTACATGCTCTTGCCATAAAAAAGTGGGGGTGACTATGAGATGATAGATACCTTAATTAACTTGACTAGAGTAACCATTTCACTATGTATATGTATATCAAAACATCATATTGTACAATTTAGATATGTACAATAAAATAATTGAAGATTTCAGGTCAAAAGTAAGAAGTGCCCCATCCTGTGGCAAAGTGATGGAAAGTTTATTGCCACATGAGTCTAGGTTTAGATAAGTAACAGGTATGAGGCTGAGGTGGTGACAGTGGGTCATTACCAGTCTCACAAGGTTTAGAAGTAATTGTCTTGAGTAAACAGGAAAACTGCCTGAAAAAGAGGAAAGCACACTGTCCTCAAGAAAGCCTGAAAGGAAAACTCCCCACATTAAGCTCTTCTAAAATAGCTGACAGAAACACTCATGAGATTATGATTTTGGCAGCACAGAGGAAGAGATGTTGCCAACTTCATAGCCAAACCATTGAATTAATGTTGCTTTATCTTAATTAAACTTATTATAAACATTCACTAAGTGTATTTGTCCTGTCTTTCCAATATTCTCAGGAGTACTAGAAGAAGAAATATGCCAACCTAGCAATATTCCATGAAATTGATTACCTAGGGAAATTTGTTAAATTGTACTCAAACATGGATGCTTTCCTTGGATGTACTCTTTGGATTTTACGGTTAGTTTTTAATTCATTGGAGCAGTAGTAACACTTTTTTAGGAAAACAAATCCTGAATGAAGCCCCTAAACAAAAATCTACTGATTTAATATTTATTTATTAATAATCTGGTTAATGAACTTTAGTAAGTGATCACCATTTGTCAATGCCTTGTGAAATCTCCCATTTCCAACCAAAAATGGTTTATTAATATTTCCTTTGTTCTATATTACAAACTCTATAATTTTTCAACAGATTAATTACATATCTCACTGAGTTGCAATATTGCTGAATGATTATTGACTGTATATCACAGAACCTAAAAAAATTACCCTTTCATTCTGAAATATAATGATCTGCATTTTAAAATGCTCTAGAAGACCATATTTTTCAACTGTTTATGTAAATTGCTAAACTTTCTTATTAAGAATGGTTTTCACTTTACTGTAAACATAACCATGCACACGCTCTTAATGAGCAATTCATTTACATTGGTAGATGTATTATCCACTTCATCATTCAAAACGAACTTCATATTTCTAGAGCAAGTTTTTTCCCCAAAGCTAAAGATGTTTTATATGTCATAAACTGAGAATGCCTATAAGGTACTTAGCAATAACCAGCATCATCAAACTACACTCAGGGTAATCAAAGCTAGAGGTAATAAGACAGTTGTGGTTAAACTAGACGAATACCTTTACAATTAAGTAAGTGCTTTATTTGAAAGATTAATGTCAAAGTCCTAGACTTCATTTGTCTTTTTCTTTGTTTGTTTTTGCTTGTTTGATTTTTGTTTATTCATTTCCTTAATTATTACTTAGAAATGTAGTTGTGCAGTAATCTAGCAAGAAAACCTGAAGGAGAATCCTGATTTTTCTGTGCATCCTAGGTAATGACTCACCATTTGACTTTGAGCCAAGGTTCAAACCGATACAATCCTCTTCTTGGTCAAGATTACTGCTCCAGAAGAAAAATGACATTTATTTACTTCTCTACAGAGCTACAAATTTTAATTAATGGTTTCAAAGATCTTTTGACCTCCTTGAACATATACTATCCTTTATATAATATCTCTATTTTTGGTTTGGTCATATTTTTTAAATCACATTTAAAATGACTTCTATGACAGAGATTGCAATAAAATGTTAGTTAAGCTAAAATTATTAGGTCATTAAATATGAAGTGTCTAATTTCAGTTCAAAACTTTAGTTTATTATATCTCAAATAAGAAGCAGTACAAGTAATCAAAGTATGCGCCTACACTATCTACACAGTTTTGCCATCTTAACAGTCACTTGTTTATTCCAGCAACGAGGAAGCCCGGAGAGCGAGTGGCAATGAAATCACGAAAGGCATTTTCCACAGCTTGTTAAGAATTGAATGTTTTTCCTTGCAAGCAGTGGTCCAAAGCCTGGAAGAAGTGGTAGTCAGTTGGTGCAAGGCCTGGTGAATATGGTGGATGACAGAAAGTTTCTAAGTCCAGCTGCTGTAGTTTGAGCAGCGTTGCTTGTGTGACATGTGGTTGAATGTTGTTATGCAAGAAGATTGGTCTGTCTCTTTTGACCAATCTCGGCAGCTTCATCACAAGCATCATCATCATTTCATCCAAATGGTGGCAGTAGACATTTGATTGACGTTTCATGAAGCTGTAGTGGATAAGGCAAGCGCTGAACCACCAAACAGACACCATTAGCTTTTTTGGATAAATATTTGGTTTTGGACTGTGTTTTGGCACTTCATCTTTATCCAACCATTGTGTCGAATGTTTGCAATTGTTAAAAAGAATCTATTTTTCATCACACATAACAATATGGTATAGAAAAACTTCATCTTTATGTTCCAACAGCAAAGAAAGACAAGCTTCGAGATGATTTCTTTTCTGATTCATGTGGAACCCATCTATCCAGCTTCTTTAACTTGCCGATTTGTTTCAAATGGCCCAATATTGTTGGAACAGTAAGGTCAAACCTTGCTGCTAATTCATGTGTAGGTTGAGATGGACTAACTTCCACTTCAGCTTTTAGCTCGTCATTATCCACCTTGGTCTCAGGTTGCCCACGTGGCTCATTTTCAAGATTAAACTCACCAGAAAGGAACTTCTCAAGTCATAGACCTACTGTGCATTCATTAGTCACATCCTTGCCAAACACTTCATTGATATTTTGAGCTGTCTGAGCAGCTTAGTTCCATGGCGGAACTCATGTTTGAAAGAACACAAATTTTTGACTTATCCATGGTTTCACGAAAATAGCTCTAAAAAAACCTGAAAGATAATCACAAGCTAAATCATGCATTTGAAAGTATGAGGATGTACCTTCACAATAAATATAAAACCAGAAGTGTCGAAGTGAAATGTGAGAGAAACCAATGTCAAATTTAAGGAAATCAGACAGTTCATGCTAAATAACCTAATAAAATAAGACTACTCATTTGTAATGTTAAACTCCATTACATTGCACATAGGAAAGTGTGCCTTGTGACCTTCAACAAAGACTTAACGGAAACCTAAGAATTTTATCCATTTAAAAAGAGGCTATGCGGTGGATAACAGACTTAAACCTTAGGCGTGATACAATCAGAATTCTAGAAGAAAATGTAGGAAAGACTCTTACAGACATTGGCCTAGGCAAAGAATTTATGAAGAAGACCCCCAAGGCAATCACAGCAGCAACAAAAATAAATGAATGGGACATGATTAAATTAAAAAGCTTCTGCACAGCCAAAGAAACAGTCCAGAGAATAAACAGACCACCTACAGAATGGGAAAAAATTTTTGCATACTACACATCAGACAAAGGACTGATAACAAGAATCTATTTAGAACTCAGGAAAATCAGCAAGAAAAAATCAAGCAACCCTATCAAAAAGTGGGCAAATGACATGAATAGAAACTTCTCGAAAGAAGATATAAGAATGGCTAACAAACATATGAAAAAATGCTCAACATCCCTAATCATCAGAGAAATGCAAATCAAAACCACAATGAGATATCACTTAACCCCAATGAGAATGGCCCTTATCAAAAAAACCCAAAACAACACATGTTGGCGTGGGTGTGGAGAGACAGGAACACTAATACACTGCTGGTGGGACTGCAAACTAGTGCAACCCCTGTGGAAAGCATTATGGAGGTATCTTAAACAGATTCAAGTAGACCTGCCATTTGATCCAGCAATCCCATTACTGGGCATATACCCAAAGGAAAAAAGGTCATTCTGTAACAAAGACACATGTACCCGAATGTTTATAGCAGCACAATTCACAATAGCAAAGATGTGGAAACAACCCAAATGCCCATCAATATGTGATTGGATTAGTAAGCTGTGGTATATGTATACCATGGAATATTACTCAGCTATAAGGAATGATGAAGATACGACATCTCTGTGGTTCTCCTGGAGAGAGTTGGAACCCATTATATTAAGTGAAGTATCCCAAGAATGGAAAAACAAGCATCATATGTACTCACCAGAAAATTGGTTTCCCTGATCATCACCTAAATACACATCTGGGAATGACACCAATCGGATATCAGACTGAGGTGGGGGGGTGGGGGAGGGGATGGGGGTATGCCTACACAATGAGTGCATTGCGCACCGTTTGGGGAATGGTAACGCTTGAAGGTGCTGACTTAGGAGGGGGAGGTGGGGAAGGGAGGGATATATACCTACATGATGGGTGCAACGCGCACTACCTGGGGAACAGACACGCCTGGAGCTCTGACTTGGGGGGAAAGGAGGTACATGGGCAACGTATGTAACCTGCAATTCTGTATCCCCCATAACAATAAGATGAAATAAAAAAAAAAAAAAAGAAAAAAGAAAGAGGCTATGACTATCTTCTTGGCGTTTCTATAGGGCACTACTCTTTGTGACCTGAATTTTATTACTACCAAACCAATAACAGAAACAACTCTATCCCAAGGTATTTTTAAATGCAGACAGCTACTACCAATTAGACAGAATCAGTCATGAATGTTACTCTGTAACTCAACCATTGCTGCTTCCACATAAGGAATTAAGAATTGGAACAAATTTCTTATTCCACAAATTCATGATGTGGGCATTGTTTTTGAAGCTCATGCCTCAAAACTTAAACCCATCATTTTAAAAGATTAATTCCTCTAATAGTGCACCTTCCTCATCTTTTTTCATCACAAAAGCAATATCTGTCTCAAATAACTTTCTCTTTTATCTTTAAACCTCACACAAATCACCTACTTTGTGTTTTGTTTTCTTAAATAGCTTTTCCCTTATCTCTAAATATTATGGAACACAACTACATACAAACATTACAAGTGAAACATACAGCTTTGATTCTAAACATAGGTATTTATATAAATAATACTAAAAATTAATAGAAAAACAATTCTTTGTTGCTTATTTCAGCTAGATCATATCTGTAGTTTACGAGTCCTATTCTGTAAATTGTGTATGACCTTGGGTTTCATTATACTTTTTTAAATTATGCTTAATTATGAAATATATTAAAAATACAGAAAAGTGAAGAGGACAGTACAGAAGATATATATGCACTCACTTCCCAAAACCAGAAAATATTAACATTCCACCATAATTTCCCAATCTGATTTTATCCCTCCCTTGTGAGAATCGGCCACCACTGTGAAGTTATACAGCCTTCCCATCCATGTTTCCATGTACTTATGTTTTCATGCACAATACGGAGCAGAGATTGACAAACTGTAACCTGTGTGCCAAATCTGGCCTCAGCCTGCTTCATATGACCCATTGGTTAGAATGGTTTTTATTAATATATTTTTAAAGGTTAAATAGGGAAGAAGAATATATGCATTAGAGACTATATTTGGCCTGCAAAGTCCAAAATATTTATTATCAGGCCCTCTATGAAAAAGATTCATTAATCCCTGATACTGAGCATTATTTTTCCTGTTTTTAAAAATTTATATAAATAGTCTCATATTAAAGAGGCATTATACAACTTCCATTTTTTTCTCTCAACATTATTTTTGAAAATTATTAATGTTGATATCTCTAGGCCTAATTCATCCTTATAAACTGCTGCATAGCTAAAATATCAATGAAAAATGTCACAATTTATTGTATAATACCTCTACTAAAAGATATTTAGATTGTATCCAAGTTTTGGTCATTAACAATACATCTGCAATAGATATCCTCTCCTCTGTTGTGTGTATCTAGCAGTAGCACTGCAAGCTATAAGGCATGCACATCTTCATCTTTGCTGAAGATCACCAAATTGCTGTTCTATAAGATAGGTTTATTGTTTACATTCTCACCAACAATGTATGGTCATTCTCATTTCCCCACCTCCCTGACAATACTCGGTATTGTCACCTGTTTAATTTTTGTCATTGGTATCCCCTTGTTATTATATTTGCATTTTTTTTACTAACAATGTACCAGCTACCAATTCACTGACTTTCCATTCCAAATCTACCTTTCTTTGTCCTGCTCTGTGAAATTGGAGCAGGACCCTATAAGCATTTGCTTTATTATGTTAGGCTCTGTCAATAGAGGCTACTGGAGAAACTGCAAAACCAGAGCAAAAAGGGGCTTCCCCTCCTCAATCCATAGTGCTTCTCTTGTTCAGCACAGTGGCCAGGAAACTGAAGCACAGAGACCTGGTAGCATACTCACCTCAGTGGTCTGCGTGGTCCTACCCATGCCCTCTGGCAAGTTTCCCAGCCACCTGCCTGGCTGATCCCACTGACCAGCCCCAGCCCATGCCTTCTGGTGAGTTTCTTCCCACTTATCAAATTCCAAGAAAAGTACTTTTGAATTTGCTAGAACGGTCGCTGTGCTGTCTTTCCACCAACAATATCGTATTTCTCCCCATTTATTTAGGTTTATCTTCAGTAAAGATTTAAGATTTTCTCCAAACAAAGACATGAATGACTTTTGTTATATTTATTTCTAGATACCATATAGATTTATTGCTGCATTGAATATGTTTTTAAAATAACATATTCTAATTAGTTTTGATGGTATATAGAAATGCTATTAATTTTTATGTAATGGTTTTTGTATTCAGCAAACTTGCTGATCCCATTTCTAAGTTCTTAAAGTTTGCCTATAGATTCTGTATGTAGTCATAGATTTTCTATGTAGTCAATCATATCATCTGTGACATTTTGCTTTACATTATATTTCACATGGCGTAGTGGAACGTTCCTAAAGACCAAGGTAGTTAATCATGAAAATGGAATTCACTAACTGTTAAAGAAATACTTATGTTCACATCTACTCTAAAAAGAAAAGTTTTAGAAATGAAGTTTAGCAGTATTGAGAGCCCTCGTGTGGAAGCAATTCAAGTAAAGCTTCTACTTACAGTTTGTTTTTTTAAACAAGATCAGCTCACATATTAACTGATTTAATCCACCTGTCAGCTTTTAGTTAAACTGAAAACTTCTGAAACTTAATTTACCTGTGTTTTAACAGAGTAGCAGGTTGCTGTGACATTGGCTCTGTGTCCCTTAATCAAAGACATAAAAAGGGAATACTTCCTTTTACTTTTCTTACTTATCAGGCTCTTAAAATCTGTATCTCAAAATAACTAAATAAAGATTTCAAAAATGACCACCCAGACAAAAAAAAAAAAAGGAATAGAAATGATCAATAAACACATAAAAATCAGCTTCACTGGTAATAAAAAAGGGAAATTAAAATATTTTTACACATATAAAATTGTTATAGAATTTTGGTTTTGGTTTTGGTGTAGGTTTTGGTTTTGGTTTTTTGGTATGTAAGAAGCATAAGAGAATTTTTTTAATTGTTCAGGTTCAGGGGAAAAAGTACTCTAACAGATTTCCTCTGGGAGGTATAAATTGGTGAGCAAGTTGCAACAGTTACAAAAAAAAGTGTTTAAATCATGAACACCATTTGATTCAAGAATTTATCCTCTATATCTTTATTTTAAAGGAAGAGTCATATCTGTGGTGAAAATGGAGAAGAAGGGAGGCTCATTGTGGCATTATTTATAATGAGAAAAACTACACATCTGATAAAAGAGAATTTGTTAAATAAATTGTGATGCATTCATATGACAAAATACTATCTAGCTGTTTAGAATCATATTTTACAACACTATTTCATGCACTAGAAATAATTTCTCTAAGATATTGCTAAAGTTTTAAAAAAGTATGTATAATATAATCTCAATTTGAATCAAACTATATGTACATAAAAATAATAGCTTTTACTATTAGCCAAATATATATGTGTATAAGTTTATTTAATCTTTACAACAATCCCATTTGCTATTATTGTCAGTATTTTATAGATTAAAAAAAAAAAAGGTACAGGGAGATTCAGCAACTTGCCTAAAATTAGACTGTGAGTGGCAAAGCTGGACGCGCACACACACAGAGATTGATGCCAGAAAACAACACAGTAGTTATCTCTGAGCAATGGGGTTATGGGTCATTTTTGTTTTCATATCTATGCATGTTTTATATTCTCCAAATTTCCTAAAATGAGCAGTTATTAACAAATTCAATAAATTATATAACTATAAAAATAAATATTGATGTTTTTGTGAGGGCTGAAAAAAGCCTATTTAATCATAAGTAGTGCAAGCTAAGTGCAGTAGCTCAGCCTGTAATCCCAGGGCTTTGGGAGGCTGAGGCTGGAGTATCGCTTGAAGTCAGGAGTTTGAGACCAGCCTGGACAACATAGTGAGACTTCATCTCTACATAAAAATTAAAAAGTTATCCGGGCATGATGGCACATGCATATAGTCCTACGTACTTGGGAGACTGAGGCAGGACAATTGCTTGAGCCCAGAAATTCAAGGTTACAATGAGTTATAATTGTGCCATTGCACTCCAACCTGGGTGACAGAGTAAGACTCTGTCTCTTAAAAAAAAAAAAAAAAAAAGAAGAAGAAGAAAGAAAGAAAAAGAAAAAATAAGTAATGCAAAAATTTATTAATCCCCTTCATATGTATATTTTTGTACCAAATTTTTGCACCCTTAGCCTAAGCTCCATATTGATATATATTTTGCTTTGCATATTAGTTCCATGAAAACAAAAATAAAAAAGTAAGCCATTGCAATATAGCAGCTTTCTTCCCACTGTCAATTACATTTGATGATGGAGAGAAATTTCCCACCCCTCATACCCTGAAAATAAGTGATGTCAGGCTACGTCTCTGCCTGTGTAGCGTCATTACCCTTAATCAGAAGGCACTGGGTTCTGTACAGAAAAATATTGCCCCATTAAACAAAGTGTCATCATTGAAGAGCAATCATTCTTTTTTATTTTTCCTGTGAGGTTATCTTAATAACTCACTCATAACAGTTATCTCCTAGGAAACATCTAGTTCATAGAGTAAGACTGTTAAACAACATGAATCTGGTACAAATAGCACAGGATAAATGTTTCTAGCCATGAAGGGTCCATATTTATTAAAAATCTATACAAAGCAAAATCACTGCAAGCTACTGCCTACCACTGGCAGAAAACTAAAATATTCTTGCTTTTTGTAGGCTTTTCGCTCCTCCATATGCAGTTTGTCACATAGGAAGCTCCCTTTCATCATGCCAAAGTTAAGTAAAACCTAATTGGCAAACCCAAATTTCGATTTGTGACACCCAAGATTTGTGAGCAAAAATAAGTAATTAGCATTTTAGATAATCGTCATTTTGGTATCACTAGACTATAATTCTCTAATGAAGGTGAGGAAGTCATTTTTATTGCTTTTCCTCCAACATGAGATTTGAGGGAGAATTTCCACTGACAGTTACAATGAAATCTTTGTAAAATATAAATTATTGTTGCCATGGGAACTTTGCACACACACACACACACACACACACGCATAGGTGCCCATAAGATAGACCATTAGCTCGAGTGACTTAAGCCCCAAACCGTCCAATGTCTCCTTCTTACATTTATTGTTTTCTGTTCAACTGCCATTTACCTGTAGTATAGACTTACTGACAAAAGTATCATTAAGGTTAAACATAAATTTGTATCATTCAGTGCAGAGCAAAAAGAAAACTTTATTGGTAACATTTATCAAAACTTGGAACCCAACAAACTCTGAGTATGGGGCTCAGTGCACAAAGCTTGAAATAATTTATAATGGAAACCAGTACTTGTAAACTCACTACATTTTGTGTTTTCAATCCAATGCTAGTTTTTCACTGACAAACTCTTTTCAAGAAAGGAATGAAGTGTCATGCAAAGAAAAATAAAAATCTAAGTTGCTTATCAATCACCTAATTGGGGGTGGTTATTATATTTTCCAAAGTAGGGCTGGATTTCATTTTCTGCAGATAAGCTGAGATTTGCTTTAGTTATCACACTATTAGTTATCTATTGCTGTGCAACAAATCCACCTCAAAATCTGGTTCCCTAAAACAATAAAATGTATTATATTATCTCATAGTTTCTGTGGATCAGGATCCCAGATGCAGTTTAGCTGTATCCCCTGCTTCAGGGTCTCTCATGGGCTGCAGTTATCTTAAGGCCCGCCTGGGGAAGAAGCCACTTCCAAGCTCATTTATGTGGTTGAAAGCAGGATTTAATCCTTGTGGGTTGGTGGCCTGAGGGCTTCAGTTCCTTGCTGGCTGTTGGCCAGAGGCTGCCCTTGCTTTCTGGCCACATGGGCCTCTCTCACACTGTAGCTTGCTTCATCAAAGTGAGAAAGCCAAGAAGGTGAGAGAAAGAGTCTTCTAGCACGAGAGAGCATCCTACAAAGATGAAAGTCAGTCTTTGGTAACTTAATCACGGAAGTGAAGCCTCACCACTTTTGATGTATACTATTCTTTAGAAACAAGTCAGAAGGGCCAACCCACACTCAAGAGAAGGGATTAGAAGTCTGCCATCTTAGAAGTCTGCCTAACACACACAGTAATAAAATACGAATGAGAATCATACTCAGATTGAGAAGTGTTACAAACCAAAGCCTTATTTGGCTTACTTTTATTTCTAAAGTAATTTTTATCAACAGTGTACAGTGATGCCAAGGTAGTACGCACACACTCAAAGAAAAAGAGAGAGAGAGAGAGAAGAGATTGACTTGGAATTTATAGTTCTAAGATAAGAGCAAATTAAAGCATGGCATTCCTTAAAAATAGTTCTTCAGTGACACTTAGGACAGAGATAGAAATAGAAGCTTTCTGACATTATATCTGCTTCCCTCTGCCCCAGCGAGGTACAGTCATCAACTGGTTCAGCGAGTGTAGTCACATTGTGACTGATCCCCATGGTTGCTCCGTTGTAGCTGCTTCCCAAATTACCACTGCCTTACATTCCCCAGAGTATGAGACAACTCCATAACGGGGGTGAGGCAAGACAGCAAGCATGTGGGCAAGAGTCTTTTTGTAGCCAGTTCTAAAGGGTTTTTCTCTGTTCTCCAGATAGAAGGAACCAGTTCCTGGTCTATTTTTTATAGTTAAATCTGATAAAATTTTTTTCACAAATATGGATCCCAATATTCCTAATCAAGGGTTTGAAGTTTGTTTATTAGTTGGTTTGGTTTTATTTTGGAATTCAAAACCATAATTTTGTTTTTTGGATGATTGTATCTGCTTTGAATTCAAAGAATCCATGTAGGGCTTTAAATGACTTCTTCCTTCTGGGATCTATGGTGCTCAGTTGAGGCAAAGTCCACTCAATGAACAAGGAAATAAGAAAAAGAAATGGGGCCAGGGAATTATACTAATCTGGCACAAAGCTTTTTATTTGAAATGTGAAGATCATTTTTAAATTCACCAAATAATTCTGAGTCACAACCATGTTTGGGAACCCTGATTTTCAGTATTTATTTTGTAGTCAGGGCTGTGGGTGGCCATTTGGGTTCAGATTGGTGCCAGTAGGTGAGTAACACTGGGCCAGTTATTGCTTTAGATCTTACATTTTCTCATCTCTAATATACAATTATTTTATGTAACTTGTCCATTTGTTATTAGAAGTGAATATGATAATACATACAAAGCCCTGGAACATTGTAAACGCATAATAAAGGTGAGCGGTGATAACAATTATAATCATGTATTAGAATATAATGAACATTAAATTATATGGGCTGGGCGCGGTGGCTCACGCCTGTAATCCTAGCACTCTGGGAGGCCGAGGCGGGTGGATCGTTTCAGCTCAGGAGTTGGAGACCAGCCTGAGCAAGAGTGAGACCTCGTCTCTACTAAAAATAGAAAGAAATGATGTGGACAGCTAAAAATCTATATAGAAAAAATTAGCCGGGCATGGTGGCACATGGCTGTAGTCCCAGCTACTTGGAGGCTGAGGCAGGAGGATCGCTTGAACCCAGGAGTTTGAGGTTGCTGTGAGCTAGACTGATGCCACGGCACTCACTCTAGCCCAGGCAACAAAGCGAGACTCTGTCTCAAAAAAAAAAAAAAAAATTATTATCAGTGATTCTATTCAAAACACCTAATATATCCCTGCCCGCCTCCCCTGCCCTCAGAGAGTTTGCACTCTAATAGGAGCCACAGACAATAGACAAAAAGCATTTATATTATAATATGATGCAGTTAATGATCATTTTTAGGAAGAAAAGTAAAGCTGAGCAGAGGGACAGACATCTGTAAAGTTGGGGGAGACACATCTACTTTAAATGGATGGGCAGCACAGATCTCTCAGTAGAAGCAACAACTGAGCAGAGATCTGAAGGAAATAAGGAGTGAGCAATGGAAAATTTTGGGGAGAAAGTGCTCCAGATGAAGGAACCTCAGGGCAAACACCCCTGAAGAACCATGTGAACCTATTTAAAGAGCATCACTGGGGCAAAGCAGGCTACGGCCCCACTGAGCAAAGGCAGAGTGGCAGGCGGAGAGGCTGAGGGTGCACAGGAGCCAGGCCACACACCGCCTCATGGGCCATCGTAAAAAACTTAGGTCTTTCCTAAGAGTGCAGGGAGACCTTTTAAAAAGATCTTTATAACAAGCCATATGATCTGATTTACAGTTTTATTGCAATAAAAAATATATAACATAAAATTTACCATTTTAACCACTTTTAAGTGTACAATTCAGTGGCATTCATTACATTCACAATGTTGTGCAAACATCACCACTATCTATTTCCAAAACTTTTTCATCATCCCAAACAGAACTCGGTACCCATTAAATAATAACTCCCCATTTCTCCCTCCCGTTGCTCTGGTAACTAACTACTATTATACTTTCTATCTCCATAAATTTGCCTATTCTACATACACTGTATAAGTCGATTCATTCAATATTTGTCCTTTTGTGTCTGGCTTCTTTCCTTTAGCATAAAGTTTTCAAGTTTCCCCCCATGTTGTAGCATGAGTCAGAATTCCAATTTGTATTTTTAAAAGACAATTCTGTTTGCTACTCTATGAAGAGCATAAACAGAGAGAATGAGGCAGAGAATGCTGTACGCTGGTGAGAGATGATGGAGGTTTAGTTCAAGAGGACAGCAGTGGGAATGGTGAGAGGACATTAAATTCAGGATTGCTGTATCGACCTCTCTCTCTCTGGGGTGTGTCTGTGTATGTGTGTGTGTCTTGGATGGCCCATAGCATTGGGCCCAGGCTGTAGGCAAAGTTGTGATTGATGTCAAGAGAACTTCGTTCAACTTGTGCTGCTGTCCTAGCCCCCCAGGTCACAAACCTCAGACATCTCCAACCATTTTTAGAGCCTAAGAAGCAAGAACAAATGAGAAATTTTTAAATGTTATTGGCAAGAGAAACCACCTTGGAAAAATTGTGGAAGCTCCTAAGATGACAATACTCAATTGGATGTTTAATTCAGGTTTTTTTTTAAAACACCAATCTCATATCTTTATTTAGACAGAATTTTCGGCACAAATCTTAACCCCCAACATTCTGCCAATCATTGTGAGTGGTTAAAAACTATGATCCTTGACCTTTAATCCTGTTTGGGATATAAGGCAAGCACAAATGAGACAATGAGAAAATAATTTAAGACCAATTTAAAATTAAATCCAGAACACTGAACTACCAACCACCATATCCTCTACCAAAATATGATTAAAATAATAGTATGTTGCAATCAGTTGTTAGTTTCATTCATAAACTCTGTTGTGACAGGTTGTATTTTCTAAAGATGGCTGCAACAGCGCCTCCTGCCCCACAGGCTTTTCTAGAATATTGCCAATTACTATCAAGAGGTGGCATTTATACCCCTGCCCCTAAACCTGGGTAGGATTTTGAGACTGCCTCAACCAAGACAATAGGGCAGAGTGACACTATGTGACTTCTGAGGCCAGGTAATAAAAGTGCCGTGTACTTTTGCCTTGCTTTCTTGGGACATTTGCTCTTGGAAACAAGTTATCATGTGTGAGAACGCACCCCATAGACAGGTCCATGTGGAAAGGAACCGAGGCCTGTAGCCTCCACTCTCCAGCCCTGGCTGAGCTCCCAAAGAGCAGTCAGCATGAAGTGAGTTACCTATCTTGGACGTGGATCTTCTCACCCCGTTCTGAAGCACCCTTACCAACATTGAGTAGACCCACCCCACTGCATGCCCATATGGCAGATTTGTGGGCAAAATAAATGTTTGTTTGTACCCACTACATTTTGGCAGTTTTGTTTCTCAGCAATAGGTCACTGGAATACCCTACGATGACAAACTTCACTTCCACTTGAATTCAGCTAGGCATTCTTAAATAGGAGAGAAAGGCACAGAGTTACATTAAAATCCTGGAAAATGAACATAACTAACAATCTGTCTTAATTAGGCCCAATTCCCCTAAGAGTAATTATTACCAACATGCCATTTATAGTTATTCAATACACATAAAATGATTATATAAATACTACACGACAAAATGAGTTTGCAGATCCAGAAAATACCTCTATAGTTTTGTCAAAATCCAAGTATGCATGATAAGAGTAAGTTTTGAATGTTAGCACATACACCTTGCTGAACAAAGGAAATAGATTTTTTTGTGCTACAAAAGGGTTAGAGAAGGGGGAAATGAATGAGAGCTGAAATAGTCAGGGAAGACATTTGGCTACAACGGAAGAAAAGGTGCCATTTGAACAGACAAGGTGCAGTGTATATACCAAGTAAGGGAAATGTGCACAGACAGAAAACACATAATGGGATATGGGCCCAGTTTCTTTTCTGGATCAATTTAACTAGAAGAGAATAGAGACCTTAATAAGGAGTGAATGAAAAGGTGAGGCCAAAGCTACAATGTAAAATCCTTTAGTGCTGGTTTTAAATCTGCGTGGCAGTTTCCAGTAATTACTGTCAATTTGCCTATTGTGTTTACATGCATTAATTAGGAATCCAAATAAATCTCGTTTGCATGGATTTTCTCCCACTCTGCTTCTGAGACAGGCATCAGCACACTTTTTATAAAAGGAAGTTAACTACTTTTTTCTCAAACTGCTCCTCAGAAATGAGACAAAACCATATATTAGTTATGCTTCCTTTTTCTAAAGTAAATTCAATATTTCTATAATACAGAGTTTTAATGGTATGAATTGAGTTCTCAGTTGTCTCAGTCTTTCTTACTAATCCCAGCAGCTTGAGTAAAACCATTGACAGGGGATAAGATCAAGATGGTCAACCAGACACAGGTAGTATGTGCCTTCTCCATGGAAAAGAACCAGACTAGTAAGCAGATTCTCACATTTTGAACAGATCATCTAGGAGAAACCACTAGGATTCATCAGGGAAGCAATGGGAAGCATCAAAAGTAGGTAAGGAGAGGGTATAGTTCAACTTGTCTTGCTGGGGGCTGGCTAACAGCTGGGAGAAGCTCCTGGATGCAGTGAAACAGTAGAGCCCCCCGGGCTCTGCTCTCTGAGACGAGCTTTTATGATTTTGGGCTACAAGAGAACCTCCCTACCCGTGCAGGTCTCAGATTTAACATAGGGAGCTGCTTGGAGATTGCACCAAGACATTGTTCAAGAACGGGAACTTATGTGGAATCCCACAGGCATCGAAGCTTAGAGCAGCATGAGCCGGGTGCCAGTCTGAGAGCCTAGATACTGGGGAAATGTGGGAGTGTCTGCAGCCACCCCATGGCTCTGAGGAGGGATAGAGGAGCCCAGACACCCCCACACATCCCTGGGAAGGGCTCCACTGCCCTGCCATGGACTGCTGTTGAGACTGAGAAGGGAACATTTTCTACCATTTTTCACCCATGCTACCTGCCTGGGTACAGCCTCAGCCCCTCTAATAGCAGGTCCAAGGTGCAATTTTGAGAATTTGACTCTGGGTTGTGCCCCAATATTAGGCTGGGTTTGGGCTTCACGTGGCAGCAGCCCCCCACTTGGCTTGAGAGGGACAAGAAAACCAGGCTCTCCAGCATGCATCCGGGATGGTGCCCACCATCCTGCAGCTAGCTGCTGTGGGACTGACCCTCAAGCAGATGCACTCCCCACAATTTCCCACCAGCATAGCCTGCCTGAGAAGGGCCCTGCCCTCTCTGATCAAAGGCCCAGGTGCAATTCTGCAAGTTTAAAACCAGGCAGCATCTCACCCTTGGGCTGAATTCAGGTTGATGCAGCCCTGCTCAGCTGAGTAGGGACAAGGAAACCCAAGCTCTCCTACATACACGTAGGACAACTCCCACTGCCTTGCTACAGGCTGCTGTGAGACCGAGATCAAGCAGACAGCACTCCCCCAGCATCTTGCCCATGCTGCTTGCCTGGAAGAGACACCCCCTCCATCTCTGGTCATAGGCCCGAGGTGCCATCTTGGAGTTTAAAGCTGGACAGCCTGGGAAGGAATGTGGAGATGAGGATATCTCACACCCAGTGCTGTGGACATAGCTGCCTCTACTCCCAAGCATGAGCTTTTAGCTCAGGTGAGCTGCGGGACAGCCAGTACTAAGTTTGCAAGGGATATACACCCTCAATAGTACTCTGCTCACCCTGCCTGGGTGCAGCACCGAGGGTGTGGCTCATTTACCTCCCTTCACAAACAGGTAGTGTTTTTGCAGCTGTTCTGACCTGGAAATCTCAGATCCTGGGTATCTGCGTCATTGGATCCACAGCCAGTGCTATCTAGCACACACTCAAACTGCAGTAGCCTTGGGGGACTGGTAGGTCCCAGGGGAACCATGGGTCTCCAAGAGCTTGGGTATTTGGGGTGGGCCACTTCCAGCTGAGAGGAGAGTGTAGCATGCCAGAGGGCTCCTTAGGACAAAGAGGACCAGGGCACCAGCACCCCATCAATTTGGGCCTTTTCCTACTCCTCCCTTCCTCCACTCACTGCTTGTGAAACAGCCATGGCTATTTCCACTCAGGACTGCCAAGGGTTCCACAGGGGATAATTAAGTCAGGGCACTTGGGAGCAGGTACTCTGACAGAGTACCTATCACACCCAGGATTCCACAGAGCTTGGAGCTCACTTCTTTCCTTCAAAAAAGCCACAGTAAGTGCTTTTGTGTACCCCAAGGACAAAAGCTACCTCCTCTCCCAAGGGAGGGTAGAGCTAGAAATCCTCTCGCTGAGCTTCTTGTCTCTCGGAGGACCCTACCCACCTGGGAGGCAAGTCCCTGGCACAACCATACCTCCCCCACCAGAGTATATCAGCCATAGCCCACAGCCAGTCTGGTAGCCCTTCGGACAGTGGGCTGCAGCTTGGTGAGGTTGGAAACTAAGAATCCGGGGGGATTTTGTGCCCCTAAGGGCAGAAACTGTTGTCACTGTTGAGAGAGGGAAGTGTGAGTGGCCTGTGCATTCCACAACTGCCTGCCTCTGCTAATTTTGTCAAGAGGGGCCCTTCCTTCCTGTGTCAGGCTCACAGTTCATCCACCCTTCTCCTGCCTGAGCCTTCTTCTGGAGCAGGAGATCACCCTATTCTTCATTAATCACATCCAGCACCTGAACTCAAGGAGGGTTGAGGGAGGGTTTTACTAGCCCAGTCTCAGTCTAGTCCCGCCGACTCAAGCAAGCCATCCGGGGACCTGGGAACTGGGGATTACCAAATCTATTCCACCACTGTTGGCACCTGAACATTCTCCCAGGGATCTGAGGTACAACTGACCCAAATTGCCAGCAACACTGCAGGGGGTACTTACCTGTATGAGCCCAAGGCAATATACCTCTTCCTCTCTACACTGAGTAGGAGAGCTCCCAGCAGACAACAAGTGAACCACAAAGCTATCTGTTTTGAGATAAAAGGAGAGGTTCCAGATGGGAAGGAACCAGCATAAGAATTCTGGCAATATGAAAAACCAAGCTCTTTTGACACCCCCAAAGAAACACTCTAGCTCTCCAGCAATGAACTCTAACAAAATAAAATTTGGAAAAGTCAGATATGGAATTCAAAATATAGGTCACAAGTAAGTTCAATGCGATCAAAGAGAAAGTTGAAAACCAACACAAAGAAACAAAAAAAAAAAATTCAGCATATGAATAAAAAATTTAATAAAATGATAGAAATTTTAAAAGAAACATAACACTACTTCTGGAAATAAAGGGGTCATTTAGGGAATTTCAAAATACAGTAGAAAGCTTTAACAACAAAATAAACCAAGAAGAAAAAAGAATTTCAGAGCTTGAAGGCAAGGGTTTCAAATTATCCTGGTCAATTGAAAATAAAGAAAAAAGAATCAAGAGAAAGGAATAAAGTTTCCAAGAAATATGGTATTGTGTAAAATGCCCAAATGTAAGAATCACAGGCATCCCCAAGGGAGAAGAAGAAACAGAAAGAGCACTGAAAACCTATTTGAAGGAATAATGGAGAAAAACTTCCCTAGTCTTGCTAGAGATTTAGGCCATTTTATGCTAAATTTGGCCATCAGATGTTTCTGTACAGCTTTCAAACTAAGAATAATTTTTACATTTTTAAATGATTGGAAAAAAATCAAAAGAATATTTTGTGATACATAAACAGTATATGAAATTAAAAATTCAGTGTCCATAAGTAAAAGTTTTATTGGAATATGGCTATGCTCATTTGTTTACACATTGTCTATGTCTGCTTTCACACTACAATGGCAGAATTGAGCAGTGACAGAAAACGTAGGCCCACAAAGCCTAAAATATTTACTATTTGACTCTTTATAGAAAACGTTCGCTAACCTCTGACATAGAGGAAACATCAGGATTGGGGGAAAATGTCTTCTCCCTGAGATCATATGGAAATGAAATTCTCCCTCTGTGTTTCTGTCTTTGATCATTTCTTTTGTTTTATTTTTGTTTCCAGTATCCCCATACTATAAATAACCACAAAATACTTGTTGAATTTATTTGAATAAATTTGGGCAAAAGTGAGCATACATAACAATGAGCTGACATATTCTCATACTTTAAACTCAGAGATGTCTCCCAATACCTAAATCATAATGTGTGGATCAACCAAAGGAAGATATGAAGATATATACCTGGTACATATCTTCAAAACTGCAGATGATGGACCTTTAGGCAAAGAACTGTGTGCTGCCAAATAAAGCTACCATAAAATAATGCATATACCACCATATATGGCAAATTGGAAAAATGTGCCATGCTCTCTGTTTTAGTCCATTCCTGCTGCTATAACAAAATACCATAGACTAGGTAATTTATAAATGATAGAAACTTATTTCTCACAGTTCTGGAGGCTGGGAAGTCCACGATCAAGGTGCCAGTAGATTCAATGTCTGGTGAGAGATGCTTTGCACTTTGTTGCTAAGTTCTCTAGAGAGGAAAGAGGCTGTGTAGGCTGTGCCCTAAAATAACAGAGGGAACAGAGGACAAAAGGCACTAGGGCACTTCCTACAACGTGTTTTATAAGAGCGCTAATCTATTCATGAGGTCAGAGCCCTCATGACTTAATCACTTTCCAAAAGGTCTTACCTCTTAATACTTTCTTTTTCTTTCTTTCCTTTTTTTTTTTTTTTTTGACAGAGTTTCACTCTGTTGCCTAGGCTATAGTGTCATGGGATCAGCCTAGCTCACAGCAACCTCAAACTCCAGGGCTCAAGTGATCCTCCTGCCTCAGCCTCCCGAGTAGCTGGGACTATAGGTGCATGCCACCACACCTGGCTAATTTGTCCTATTTTTAATAGAGACAGGGTCTCACTCTTGCGAAGGCTGGTCTCAAACTCCTAAGCTCAAGCAATCCTCCCACCCTGGCCTCCCAGAGTGCTAGGATTACAGATGTGAGCCACAACACCCAGCCAATTACCTCTTAATACTATCACATTGTGTATTAGGTTCTAAGGTATGGATTATGGAGGGACACACACATCCAACCATAGCACTCTTGTTGTAGTAAGTGGGTCTATTTACCTGTTCAATTTCTTCCTTTATTATAATATTTATGAGATTGTTTGTGTCCCTGAAAACTACACAGCCATACTTTCTAATAGCATATTAGATAGATATATTTAAACTAAGGACAAAAAGCTACTAAGATACTACTTATACTTGTCCCAGTTCCTGAAGCAAACAGAAATATAATGACTTGTCAAGAACTCAAATGTCAGAGCTCAAACATTTCCTGAACCAACATCTAGGCAATTTGCCCCCTGTGGAACTGTACATCTTGCTTATCTACAAGGTATAGGGCCATTTGTATAAACCCAGCCTCCAGTTCTTAAATGGTGATGTGTAACCTGTCTATTCACATTAGCTTATGGCAGAACTATTAGGACAGTCTTACAAATGAATTGATTCCAGTGTCAGCCAAAAGCCTACCTAGAGACCAGTGCCAGGAGCTGCTAAACAGAAAATTGAGTTAGAGCCATATGGGCACTCATTTTTTCGAGCATGTGAAGATTGCTTGCTCCCAATTCTTTGCACTTGTAGTCTGAGGTAGCTCTATGGCCAACCCCCTTTGGGGAGGCAGACAGTTGTCTATCTGCAGAGGGAAGTAAGACCATGGAAGAAGCAGAAACTTGTCAGATGGCATGGGAACAAAGTGGCTCTCGAGTGCTTCATTTGTTTTAGTCAAGTTCTTCCTGTTCTTATCCTCAAAATTTATTCTTCCAGTTTTACAGAACATTTTGTTTATCTTCTTGATTTCTTTGTCAGTTGTTACTTTTTTGAAGACCTTATCAAAAATTTTCTTTCTCTTAAAGAGACTATATCACTAAGTTATACGTGTTTGCGTAATTTTCACCAGAGTTGTTTTGAAACAGAAATCTTCCTCCTTCACCTTGCTTTGTGCCTTCAGCCCAGCCCCCGCCTGCACGGGGAAAGCCTGCGGAGGTCTCCTTCCTTTGCCCTCCACCCAAAAGTAACTATGAAAATGGTGGCAAAGGGCACTGCCTTTTATTTTAAGATAGTTCTTCTTAGGTGTCCTAGCTCACCTCTAAATTTCTGCCCTGTCTCCTCCTAGATATTCTAGCACAGTCCACTGCACCACATTTTTCCTCCCTGTCTTCTTCCGGCCCTTCTCCAATGAGCTGAATTTCTCTTATTCACGGTAAACACTATTCCCTCCTCTATGCACCCTCCCTGAAGTGATTATGTTGAGAAAATAGAATTAAATCCAAACTCTTCTCCCAAACCAGAAATCCTCTCCATAAAGGTAGAAGAGAAAGAAAATAATATTATTTTTGAATAAGCATGAAACAAGAAAGTAATGCACATCTTAGGTAATCTGCTAGGAGATTGCAAAGACAGAAAGAAATCTCACCTTTTTATATAGTTAAGTAGATAAAGCCCATTACATATATGTTTCCAGATAAATTATAACTAGTCTTTAAGTAAGAGGACTTGACAGCACCATTTGTCCCACATAGTTCACCGTAACTATAACTGGTAGTTGGGGTGACCACCCGTGTTAGCTAATTGGCTTTATTCAAAGGAAAAACAAACTTCTCACATCTTTAGACAGAGGGAGTTTTGCAACTTGAAGCAAGGCATCCACCAAAGTCAGGCTCCTGCTCTCCCACAGAGACTGGGAGACAGGGGTGCTATCTCCCTTGGTGTTTGCTTGCATTTCACAGAGATGGCTCCCAGGTTCTTGAGAAAGACATTGCTATATCATAAAGCTGAGAAAAGGCCTAAGTTTTCAAAAGGATTTATATACAGTTTCAAAAGACGAAAAAGAACTTAAAATTTCAAGTTTCTAAAGTAAATGCTCTAAAAAAAAGGGACTGGGGAGAAGTCTCTTCCCTTATTTTTTACAGGGAGAATTAAGCCTCTTATTTTTATTTTATATTTCCTCTAACAATCATTCTTTTACTTTAGTATCCTTAATCTACCTAATGTAATGATGTATAATGAAACAGGAGGGAGGCGAGTTCTCGAGGCCAATAATGAAAAACCTCCCAAAAGAGGGGGGTAGAGAAATCAGGAAGAAAAGAAGCCTGGACCCTGCCCTGAGATAGGAGAGAAATACGGTTCCTGGGTGCAATTCAGAAACAGTCACTGATAGTAACCAAGGAGTGATAAGTTAAGTGGGGATTCTTCGGCCTCACCTCAGGCATTCTCATTCAATACGTTTTAGGAACTTAAGTTTAGGTTCCAGAAGACAAAATTTTAAAAAATTTTCCCAAATGATTTTGCTGTGCAACCAACCAGGTTTAGGAAACACTGACTTGGGGTCTAACAGTGTGAGATCTAATGTCTCTTGAGTTGGTCCTAGAGAGTTGAGCCTAAGATCTTAGTGAAAAGGAAATAGAAATAAATGAAACATACAATACCAGTAGTTTGTAAACAAATAAATAAGCAAGCAGCATTCCATTTAAAATATTTTAAAATGAAATTTAAAAATCTTCTCCCACTGTAGAACGGAGTGTATCTGCTGCCGACTATTCCTCCTTCTCGCTCTCCGACTTAGGTCATGGGGTTTGAGAGGTGGGCGTCAGAATGGGCCCCAGGGCTGCAAGGGAAGCAGATAGAAACAGGAACCACAGGAGTCCAGGCCAAGGACAGGGTAATTCCAGGAGATGGGAGACATGGGAGTGGGAAGGAGATATCCAGGGATCCCTAGATAGAGATCATCTTGCCATTACTTTACCTGCATCCTCTTGGTTATCTTCTTTTAGACTCTTAGGTCTACGGATGAAAAGCCAAAGGTGAGTGCACCACTTCTGCTGACAGGTGACTGACAGCAGTAATTAAGCACAAAGCTTGGCTGAAGGCTGGATTTTCTGAATAGCAGTTGAACCCTCAGGGTTGAGAAAATATGAATTTCTTAGCACCTGCAGGTAAACTGGAAAACCTACAAAAGATGTTTTCAAGATTTCCTGGTAAGTGGGCAGCACTGTTTGGCAGCAGGGTTCTGTCCAAAGAACAGATGGTCTAAAAGTAGTGTCTTAAGCACAATGGGGATGGGTGGAGAGATGAAGGGAAAAGATAAAAGTGTACGGGAATATTTTTATAAAGCAGTATGATTTAATAAATAGCAAAGGGGACAATAAAAAGGGTGTGATGTCTAATAAAAGGATTTAAGATGCAGGTGGATCATAAATGCTTTGGGGAGCAAACCACAGGTAATATGAATCTTTTATATCCCTACCTAATAGAAATATGTCCATTCAGAACCACAAAATTGGAGTAAATATGAGCTCACATCAATGTGGTAATGAAAATAAAACAAAAAAATGGGAATGACTACTATTCTCTCATAAAATTCAGCCTTATATGATAATTATCAGGAAATTCAATTTTTCAAACAATGACATCACGTTGAGTAAATGCCATAAATAACAAAAACTGTCATTTGTTGAGCATCTACTGTGTGCCAGGTAGGAAGCTAAGTATTTCATGTATATTATCTCAGAAATGTTCAGAATAATCCTAATAATTAGATATTAATTACATTTGATGTACATGAAGGCTGAATTTCTGAGAAATAAATTGCCCAACTATACAACTAGGAGATGGTGGTGGCAGAATTGCAACTAAGGGCTGCCGGACACAGAGCCCTTTGCATTTTCTTACTGGTTTCTACTCCAGATTCTGTGGATTATGTTTCCCATAGGCTTCTACTCTATAATTGGATTCCAAATAAGTAAAGAGACTGAGGGCCATTCTGAACAGTTCTTTTCTCATTCATTCAACATGAAATTCCTGGATGACTTTAATCCCCCAATTATCTACAAAAGGGTAAACTCTCATGCTAACCTCCAATTTTCTATTGAATCAACAGTCTCCAAGTTTTTTCTACAATGTAGAAATGGGGGCATCCATACAAAACACAGTATCAATATGTTTATTTATTTATTTATTTACAATTTTATATGAAAATATACAATATAGTTTATTAACATATTACATACATTATAACATTAATACAAAGAATAATTTTTAAATGAGATGAAAAGAATGCTATTTTCCATATATTTTCAGTACTTTTTTTGTTTGTTTTTTTGTTTGTTTGGAGACAGAGTCTCGCTCTGTTGCCTGGGCTGGAGTGCCGTGGCATCAGCCTAGCTCATAGCAACCTCAAACTCCTGGGCTCAAGTGGTCCTCCTGCCTCAGCCTCCCGAGTACCTGGGACTACAGGCATGCACCACCATGCCCGGCTAATTTTTTCTGTATATATTTTTAGTTGTCCATATAATTTCTTTCTATTTTTAGTAGAGATGGGGTCTCACTCTTGCTCAGGCTGCTCTTGAATCCCTGAACTCAAGCAAACCACCCTCCTCGGCCTCCCAAGTGCTAGGATTACAGGCGTGAGCCGCTGCATCCGGCTTATTTTCAGTATTTTTAAGTTTTATTTTTTATTAACATTTCCCAAATATATTGAGCATGATTGAATATGCTGCCTTATTTTTTAAAATCTTGGTTTATTATTTTGTTATACAATAATTAGATTCTATTTAATAGATCAGATTCTAAGTTTGGTTTATTTTGATATCGGTAAAAGGTATCTTTCACATGCCTACAGCAGTCATTGAAAGCAAATATTCAGCTAATAAATATCTATTTTCTCTGATTTCAATCAGTTGTCATTGAAAATGTATTAGACTGTGTTGCTTGTTTATATTTTTAAAAAGTGGGTTCAAATAGCCACTAAAATATGAAATATTTTTAAACAGCTTAGAAAATTCTATTTCCAAGTTTTTTAAATGTGCATGCGTATACATATATATGTGTGTGTGTGACTCTTAATCAATAGCACATTTATTATATTTATTGCTGAAACAATGAAAAGATTTCCAAATTTCCATTTTCAGTTTAGTTTTTCCATGGTACAAAGGCTGTTATTTTTTTCATTTTCTGTTAATACAAAACTTGCACATGGATAACTGTGAATGTATTTGGCGGACCCTGTCAGATCTGAGTAGATGATCATTGTTTTTAACTATGTATTAATAATATGGCTGACAAAGCTCCTAATAGGATAAGTGTCAGCTCTGACATTTTTTATGATGTATGTGTACTTATATTATTAATATTTTTGAACTGTAGTCTCCATATTAATATTTTTAGGCCTCTAGTTCATTTCCTAGGGTACATTTAGTTAAAACTCAATAGTAAATTCTGTAGATCCACTTATCCAATGTCACTGTGTGGCAGAGCCCTGATTAGACATGAGGGTGCCACCGTCAGCTCATATTTGGTATAGGACTAAACTCTTGGTGCAGGAAGCCGTACATGATACATCCTGGTACATGGCACAGGGACCACCCCAGGCAGCCAGTGCCCATCCACAGGTGAGACTTAATAAAGCTTAATAATTAAAAAAAAAATACAAATAGAAGTTCTAATATTTTCTTCTCACACCATAAAGGGCACTCACACTCCTCTCTGGAGGCCAAGGTATTGTGCAATCCAGCTAGCTGCCCTGCCAGCACCCCAAAACACCTTATGCAAAACAGAATGCTTCTATTTCTTTTCTACCAAAACTCAAAATTCATCCCTTTCCTATGTTCCTATCTTTAAATATTAAAAGAAAAATGTCAATAATCAAGAAACATTTGTTGAGCACTTACTAGGGGCCAGCACTGTGCCAGGCAATATAACAAAAATTCAAACCAAAATGTCAGTGTCCTTAATCCACAATGTACTTTTATAAACTAATAAGAAAAAAAAGTGATGGTTTTCTATAAATATATACGAAGGATTTGATTTCATTAGTAATAAAATAGGGATAACTTCTTAAGAAAACTTTATTTATCAATAAAGTCACAAGGTATTTTCAAATGGCAATACCCTATATTAGCGATAAAAGAATGCCCTTTTTGGAAGACAATTTCAGAATATTGTTCAAGAATTTTAGAAATGTTTGTGCCATTTTAAACTATGATTAACAATGTCTCATCTGTAAATTTATTCTAAAGAAATAATCATAGATGTCCAGAAAGATTGATTTAAAAATCAGTCTAGTAAGAAGTTGAAGACAATTTAAATGCCCAACAATAAAAGATAAAGTAATCAATTGCTGTGAAGTCAAAAGATGGGCAACTATGTGATTATTAAAATCAGATTCTGGAAGAATATTTAACAATATGAGAAAATGTTGTAATTTTAAGTGAACAAAAACAGCATATAAAAGGGTATGAAAGATGATCTTGATTTTGTAAAAACAAAAAATTTCTTAAAAAATAGGAATAGAAAGAACATACATTTTTAACAATGTATGTGTCTCTAGGTAATGGGGTTATGATTAGTTTCTACTTAATTTTTCATACACTTTCATATTTTAAAAGTGTCTACAGCATATTTATATGTGTGCATGTGTGCATATATATTTATATATGCACACATACACACATGCGCACATATTCTATCCACTATAGACATTTTAAAAAATATGAAATGTGTTTGGGTTATCTATGATATACAGCCAAAGCAAATCTTGTGTATATGTGCATATAGGGTTCAATTTGGCTACACAGCATAGAAAACCCAAATAATAAATGGCCTAAGCAAGACAAAGGTTTGTTTCTCTCACTTATAAGAGGTTTAGAGGAGATATAACCGGATCAGAGATGTCAGTGACCCAGCTCAATAGTAGAATGCGGCTTTTTTCCTCAGGGCCACCTCACAGTCCACGCTATCTGTATTCCTGACAGGAGGAAGGATGAAAGAGGAGAGGCAAAGCACACACCTCATGTAGAATTGAATCAGCTCCTTCGAGGAGCTTTCCTGGAAGTCCCACTCAACAACATCCGATGGCCACCACTATCTGCAAGCTGAGAATTGGAGTTTACACTCGGGCATACATTGCTGCTTGGAGTAAATTCCAGGTTTTCTTCTAAGGAAGTAGGAAAGAATGGCATTTGTGTGGGCAACTGGCAGGCTATGCTACACTTATAATAATAAAACTACCTTTCATATTTTTCTTTAAAGTGTGATGGCGGCAGAACAACAATAACAACAAAAAGAATCTGCAGGAGAGAAAAAGAATGAAGGAGAAAATAGAAGATACAGATAAAAAATTAATCACAAAAATAAAAGATTCTTCTGACACCCCTAAGAGGGGAAAGAGAGGGCTCAACAACAGATGCAACTATAAGTAACGTAAGATTACGTTTCACTTTCCAAAAAAAAAAAAAGAATTGAAAGAATAATGAATTGAAAAAGAGAAATATAAGATGGACGACAAATCCCGATATATCATTCATTCTTTCTTATCTCTTTCCAGGATCCAGGAGCTAAAGTGAATCTTGGAAACAGAGTAAGTATTAGCAATTAGAGTCTGGTCCTTTTGTTTTTCCTTGTGTAAAACAGAGAAGGCTGGAATTCCCTTAATGTGTAATGTGTACCTGGAACATGTCAGTGCTATCCATCCTCCCACCCCATGAGTTTAACATTTCCATACACTTGCTGCTAAATACATTTCTTGCTTTTTGTATGGATTTGCTATTTCAATGTATGTACAATTTTAAAATATTATAGATATAGTTATATGTTCTCTAGCCATAATGAGCCATCTTCTCAATAATCTCAAGGGTTTATTATAAAATTATCTAAACAAAGGAATTTTAAATTCACCTTGCATTTAAAAGCTACATTTTGTATCAGGCACATACTTTCAGAAAATTTGGAGCACAGGAAGTAACAGAAAGTCATAAAACCAAGTAAACACAAAGGATTATCCCAGTTTATACAGGCAGATAGCTGAAGAAATCAAAGAAAATACAAGAACTTTCTATGTAAATTGTAGATTAGCTAATTGTCAGACTTTAGCATTTCTGTAAACACAATGGTCAAAAATTTTAAAGAGAATTGGATGCCTGAGCTTAAAATGTAACCACAATGTTTATTTTAAAGAGAACAATTATTAGTGAAGATGCTCAAACTTAGAGCATGGATGTCTTCTACTTCTGCAGAACTAAAACTGAATGTGTTATCATATTTCCTTCCTTGTCATCCCAATGATTTGGATTTCTTTTTCTTTCTTTTTTATTTGAGAAGCACAAAATTGGGTACACATTTTCAGAGAGCCTATTTTGTAAAGGAAACATAGGAATAAAAAAATGTCTAAATAGTTGCTAACATTTTCTGTTCAGTAGAGGTTCTCCATGGTGCCGCTCTACAAATGAGAGCCGCCTCCTGTTCCATTATCAGAAATCCCTTCCTACCGCAGAGCGATTCTTTTGATTCCAAGCAATAGGATGTTGATAATCACAGGAATTTAATTCCGCCACTTAATGTCAGTAGTAAATTTGGTTAAGGAAAGAAAACACTATTATCAAAGAACAGCTAGCAGATCATTGAAAGGCTGCTAAATTATGTCATGGAATCTTTGAATTTATTATCACTTTACTTTGTACTGACTTATTCATCTGTGGCACCAGAAAGTTCCTAGTTTCTGAATCTTTCTTACCTGATCATTCAGAATCACACAACTGAACAGCATTTATCAGAAGGCTTTAGGTATATTGTGCAATATTGGGAATTTTACCAAGAGACTTCTCTTTAAATATGATCCCTGACCTCTGGAAAAAAATTTTATGTGTAAAAATAAGAACTTGCTAAAAATTTAAGGAGAAAAAGAACAATTTTAACAGCTGTCTATTGTTGTGTATTAATCCTTGTCACAAACTGCACTAAATGTACTAAACAACTCAACAAAGTAGGCACAATTATTATCTTCATTCTGCAAATGAAATAAGGAGAGTGGTAAAGTGATGGGCCCGACATTAGAAAATAATAAACAACACCAGTTTCAAGCATAACTTAAATAACAACATTGCCCTTGGACCAGGCTGGGCCATAAAAGACCAGATTATCTAAATTGTGCATCAATGTGGCACAACTACTATAATTTGTTTTAAATTGTGAAGTCTATATGGATTTGTAACATAAATATGAGTATAAATATGAAAATGTTTTATAGGTATATGCACAAACAAAAAGAAAAAATTAATAAATAACGGGTATTGTTATTATCATTATTATTATTCCTGTGCCTGTAATTTAAGGGACAATTGAATTATATGGGGAGTGAGAACAGACGGTTTCCTGATTGGATATCATTCTCTTCATCTGAAACTCAAGCCTCTGATCCAAAATACATGCTTTTCCCCTCCAAATAGGTGAAAGTAGGCATCTAGAAGTTATCCAGCCCTGATTGTACCCCCAAATATGTGTAAAAATTAAAATTAATCCTCATTCTTTACTATGAAAGAGCCAGATATGACAATACCAGCAGTTGATGTAAGAAGCCTTTTGCTTCCCTCAGTCCTCCTAATTCTGGACTAATTCATCCCAAACTGAGGAATGAAATCCTCAGGAATATATCCTCAGGAATATATCCTCAGGAATATATCCCCAGCCGAAGTATCTCTCACCTCCTGTGCCTCCCTGGATAAATCCTGGCTGTCTCTACTGCAATGTACCACAATCTGCTTTGCAGAGTAGCTAACTTTAATCATAGACAAAGTATCAAGAAAGATATATAAGAACACAGATGTCAGCTCTCAGGGATTAACTACGTTCTTCTGGATCTGAGAACAGCTTTACTGACAATCTTTGGAATACAAGATACATGAACAAATCTATACCCAACATTTTCAAATCATAACCTTCATCAATAATGTAAAAAAATTCATCCAGTTTAAATATTCTTCATAAATCACCCTTAGTGACGATTTCCAAAACAAAAACAAAGGCAAAAATGTAGCCTCTAGTCTGAATTTATGGTTTGTCAGCGTCATAAGACAAGAATGTATCCCAGAGTTTCTTGAATTTTCAGTTTATTATACTACTGAACCATTTGAGTGATTTATCTCCTGAGTATAAGGCCAATATTTGCATCTTGACTCACTTTTATAGCTATATTACTGGATTCATAAGACTCAGAATCCAGGGTACTAATATAAGAACAATAAACTCTTCTGGAATCTTGTAAACATTTTATTTCCATTCTTTCAGAACAACTAAAAGGGGCTAACTCTACAACCTGTCTTTCTGCAGTTCAGGTCACACGTTCTGCATTAGAATCCCAAAATGGATGAAATATTTTGGAACACAGGTATTAGAAACAGAAAAATACTGTATTAACAATGTTGATATATTTTACTATTATATTATTAGTATATTTACCCATGAAAAGATTAGTATTTATGTTTAAACAGACACAATTAAAAAATCAACTTGCAATTGTCAACTTAGACCAAAGAATTATGATTTCAGATAAAAAGAGGCTAATTTCATAATTTTCAGATTCAACTATTTATATTTTAAAATATTTAATAGCTCTTGTTTTATTGGTTTGTTTCTTGGCCAATACCTAGACACCTTTAGAGATAATATATGCAAGAATATTTGCACTTGTAGCTACTTTTGATTTTATAAGCACTGTATTTTATAATAATTAATATATATAGGACCTTTTGTATTAAAGAAAAATATATGGAAAGATTTTAAATAGAAATATAAATTTACCTTTCTTAGATGTAATAACAAATATTAATAATAAAAATTTCTTAGATTTAATAACAAAAACTTCCTAATCTATATTTACTAATTCTCTTTTACTAAAATCTAACTCTAGTTAAATACCAACAAAATGGAAATCAAAATACTTTTTCTTTAATCTATTTAATGGTTTATGGAGGCAATTTAGTGGGATAAAGGGGCAGATCATGAGTTCTAGATTTAAACAGACCTGGAGGGAGGAGATAGATATAAATAGATTACAGATGATAGATGATAGGATATTTTGTCACTGTTTTATGGACTCTACTCCTTCGTTTTTCTCTTTGATGAATCTTTGACTTATTCTTTTAATTTTAAATAGTTATTTTAACTTTTTTTATGTTGCTCTATTGTTTTCTGTTCTTTGGGAGTACATTCTTCTTCTCATGGTGGTGGATTATGTTGTGTGCATTGGAATTTTGTCTGTGAGCATCTCCTTAACTGAGTGCACATTCCAGATTACGGCAGCTTCCTTATGACCCATTTTATTCTATTTGTAAATTAAGGTACAAGCTATATGCAGTAAAATACACAAATCTTAAGTGTTCAGCTTGATTAATTTTTCATATGTATACGCCCATGTAACCACAATACAGATAAAGATATAGACTATTACCATCACCCTTATGCCTCATCCCAGTCAATACCCTCTAAAAGATAAATGCTGCAAATTTTGGTATTTGGCAGTATGTTTTCTAGTTTTGTTCTTTTTACAAAAGATTTCCTTTCATATTAGCTCTTTTGTATTTCCACATAAGTTTTAGAATCCACTTATCAGTGTCTACCAAAAAAAAAAACCACCTTGTTAGCATTTTCATTGTGATTGAATTTAATATACAAATTGATTTTGGGAAAATTGACATCTTAATATTAAATTTTGTAATTCAATTACATGGAATATCATTCCATTTATACTGGCCTTTCTTAATTTCAGTGATATTTTGTAGTGTTTTGTGCACTTTTACCAGATTTATTTCTAGCTATGTGAATGGTGCTATTGTAAATGGTATTGTTTTAATTTTTAATTTTTTATTGCTTATAAATAGAAATACAAATGTTATTGCATATTGTATTCAGTAACTTTGCTAACTTTATTTCTAATATTTTGTAGGTTTTTTGGTTTTTTTTTCTTTTTTTTTCAGACAGAGTCTCACTCTGCCACCCCAGGTAGAGTGCAGTGGCGTCATCATAGCTCACTGCAATCTCAAATCCCTTTGCTCAAGTGATCCTCCTATCTCAGCCTCCCAAGTAGCTGGGAATACAGCTGTATGTCATGACACCAGCTAATTTTTCTATTTTTAGTAGAGATGAGTCTCGCTCTTGCTTAGGCTGGTCCTAAACTCCTGAGCTCAAGCAATCCTCCTGCTTCAGCCTCCCAGAATGCTAGAATTACAGGCGTGAGCTACCACTCCTGGCCTGTAGTTTTTTTTTAAAGATTTTCTAAGAATATAATCATGTCACTATTTTCTTTCTTCCTTTCTAATCATTATATCTTTTTATTTCATTTGATTTATTGCATTTCTAATGCAAATGCTAAACAGAAGTGGTAAGAGTTGACTTCTTTGTCTTTTTTCCAACCTCAGGGGAAAGCATTCAATATTTTACCACTATGTTGTTTTATATAGGATTTTAAATAGATATCCATTATAAAATTTAGAAAGTTACTCTTTATTTCCAATTTTCTTTTTTTTTTTTTTTGAGACAGAGTCTCGCTTTGTTGTCCGGGCTAGAATGAGTGCAGTGGCTTCAGCCTAGCTCACAGCAACCTCAAACTCCTGGGCTTAAGCGATCCTACTGCCTCAGCCTCCCGAGTAGCTGGGACTACAGGCATGTGCCACCATGCCTGGCTAATTTTTCTATATATATTTTTAGTTGGCCAGGTAATTTCTGTCTATTTTTAGTAGAGACAAGGTCTCGCTCTTGCTCAGGCTGGTCTTGAACTCCTGACCTCCAGCGATCCATCCACCTCGGCCTCCCAGAGTGCTAGGATTACAGGCATGAGCCACCGCGCCCAGCCTATTTCCAATTTTCTGAGAATTTTTATCATGGATATGTGTTGAATTTTAGCAAGTATTTATCTATATCTATTGAGATGATCATATTCTTTTTATTAAGGAATAAATATTAAGTAATAATATTTTTATTAAGGAATAAATAAATTAAGGAATAACATTTTTATTAAGGAATAAAATAATATTTATTTATTTAAGGAATAAAAATAATTTGGTTAATGTGGTGAATTCTGTTTATTGATTTTAAAATATATTAAATCAAACTTGCATTCCTGGAATCAAGCCATATGGCAAAATTTTTAAATAGCTGTGTCCATGGCCCTATGGGGTTCACTATTTACAGACAGTTTTTTATACTACTAGCTTAGTTTGGGATTGTGATACCATGAGGACAGTCAAAACAAGAATCTAGGTATAATAATAACCTAGAATCATTCTGTAGGTAGATAAGTGAGTAATATGATGAATTTATATTATTCTGATTATAACTTATTCCTCTAAACTGAGTTAAGAAGCTTAATAAAACCCAAATAAACAAGCAGCCAATATAGATTTACATGTCCTTAAAATTTGCAGGTTTTTATCCAAAAAAGTTCCTTAGGCATTCACTTAGTCTGATCAGACTGATGAGAAATAAGGAAATGAAGAAGTTAAGGAAACAAGTTGTGGGCAGGAACAGAGGCAACAAGGAGTCCTGAAAGCAGGTAAAGGCAAGAGTGCAGCCCTGTGTGGCCTTCTTGTGGAGCACCCAGAAGACAAACTTTCCATAGCTTCTGGAAGGTGAGCCTCACATTACTGCACTGCAGTTCAATAATGAATGTTTACAATGTTGATCCTAAATCATCTAAAAGAGATTAAATTATATTTGATTTGTTCTGATTAAGATGGAAGATTTTTTCAAATTTCTTATGTAAAATGATTGACATTCCAAGTCCGATAAAGGGGAAAACATTTAGAGATATATATTTACATATAGTTATATAAGGTTATGTATAATTATATAGTTATATGTACTGCTTATATATAGTTATAGTTAGTTGTATATATAGTTATGTATATGGTTATATACTTATACAGTTGTTTAATTATACAGTTACATAAATTGTTGTTCAGCTATTTAGGATTTAGACTCTCAGCCTTTAGGGTAACTGAAGTTTACCTTTCCTATGACCGTGACGGCATTCTTTGCCACTCCGTTCTTTAAAACACAAATGCAATGTGCTCACCAGCTTAGAAATTTTACCTAGCAAACAATTTCAGTGGTGGTTTGAATAAACAACAGCTGTCATAATGGCATCAGTTTACCTGCTCTTCCATTCTTGTATCCATAAAGTCATTTTCTTTTACACAGGAGTGTGCTGAGGAATAATTAGTGTTTTTAAAAACAATTTGAAGGTATAAAAGATTACTCCAAAATGCTAATTATAATTATTATAATAGCCAAGAGGCAAGAAGAATAACACAGTGATCCTTATTGGTGACTTAATAATTGAGAGGATGTCCTTAACCATCTGTGAAAGGGGTAAAGAAGAGAACACACACACACTCTCACATATACACATTCACACACACACACACACACACATTCACATGCACACACACATACACACACACACACACCCTCTCTAGGCCAAAAAGCAGAGGCAAAGAAGCAAATGCAAAATGGATGAGGGCTAAACCTTCTCATTGAAGAATCCTAATTGGACTCTCTCATATTTTGCCTGGCAGAACATAATCTTCAAAACCCACTAAGTTCTCTGTGTTCAAATGTATCCTGATACCTCCACAAAACTCTGTTTAAATGAAATTTAGCTAAGTACTAAGGCCCATTCCAGAGTAAAATCTAAAGTTCATATGACCCAAGACATCAAAGATGGTAAATTTAACTTTATGGTAAAATATATTTATTTTTGTAACCAGGTATTTTTCATCCACAGAATAAGTGTATGCTGTATTATGTATGTCCATATAAATATTTCCTATACCATCTCTATGTCAATAACTTCCAAATGTATATCTGTAATTCAAACATTTCGTCTGAACTCTAGACTCACATAGTAAGGACCTATTTGATATCTCCAACTGGATATCTTATAAGCATCTCATTTCATATGTCTGAAAAATAGTCCCTATAACTCTCAACCCCCCAACTTTTTTCTCATGTGTTTTCCACACCCTCATGGGTGGTATCACCATTTACCCAGTTGTTGAAATCTGAGAATTGTTTTTGATTCCTTATTTTTTCTCGTCATTCATATCTAATCCATCTCCAATCCTGTCAATGCAACTACAAACGTATCTTGATTCCATTCTCCTCTCTTCATCTCAACTCCCGTTGCTATAATAAAATCCATCATCACTTCTTGCCTGAAGAATCATAATATCAGTCTATGTACAGTGCTATCTACTTCACCCTATCCATTTTTGGTAAAATAGCCAAAACAATCTTTTTAAAATATAAATCTGACCTTGCCACACTTCTGTCCAGTGATTTTCCATTTTACTTAGAATAAAATAATTTTTAAAACATGGCCTACAAGGCTCTGTGTGATGTGACCCAGTCTCATGTCTCACGACTGTGCTCCTTGAGCCCCGTGTTCCAGCCACACTGGCTGTAACTTCTGAAATACACCAAGTTCTTCCTTTCTTAACATCATTACAAAAGCTCTTCCTTCTAACTAGAACTCTCTTTTTCTCGAATGCCAGCTCCTCTGATTTCATTTCTAATCTCATATATCACCTTCTCCAAAAAGCTTCTGTTATCACTCTGTCTAAAGTAGTTTTATCACCCCTTGCATTTCCATATAGTCTCTATTACTGCACATTGCTCTTTCCCCTTCATAGCATCCAGCACAATTTATAATGTACTTGCTTGTTCACTTTTTTTTTAATCCCTCCCCAGCTAACCTGGAACTGGGACCACCATCACTATTTTGTTCACCATCGTAAACACAGCATCATGTAGTTGTAGACTGTGTGGTAGCCTGTGTTGAAATGCTGATGTATGTGTGTTTTTAGAAAGTGGAGACTCTTCTGTTAAATTTGCTTCACATTGTACTTAATTCAGAGGCCTAGTCTTAGGTGGTAAAATTAACAATGGGAAGTTAAAGAGGGTTGCTGGCAGGCTTTCTATTGGACTGAGTGTCCACCATATGCTAAGTCTCCTTTTTACTTTCTATAGTCACTCTTCTCACTTAGTAAATAATTAGTTCTTCCTTTGCTGCTGCAGAAATTATCTTCCTCCTCAGAAGTTCAGTGTTGCTCCGTCCTGCATTGCCAGTCAATCTGGGTGTCCATGGGACGCTCCCCACCCCTCCCACCTATATCACCTCCATCATTTTCCCCACCTGCTTCCAACATACTAATCAAGAAATACCACTTATCTTCCCTTCTGTCTCTCTCCTTCTATAGATGGTTTACAGGACAGTTGATGCTATTTCAAAAAACCAGAACAAGCTCCCATCTGCCATCTGTTAAACCATCGTTCTCCTTCATTAAAAATCTTTCTTAAATTCAAGCTCATTTCAGAAAAAGTATGAGTTTGGAAAGGAGTGAGATGTCTTACATTTAGATTCTTATGTCTGACAATGTTTATATGCCTACCTGGATTTATTTATATGAAAAATAAATCCCAGAATAGAAAAGAAAAATCATAGAATTTGTATGTTTTAAATATATGTGACCATGTTTATACAGATGTGTATTCTATTGGTGATATGCTGCAATATTACAAAGTGATAGGAGACCAAAGGGATATGTTTCACTTATACATAATGCCTAGAAAACTCAAGATACACAATAAACACACATATGTGTTATTATCATAAATGCACTAATGTAGAAATTATTTATAAGTATATATAAAATTGGATAAGAGTTTTAGTCCAGGAATTTTTCTTAAACATAACCACTGGCTTACTTTTACTTATTGACAAGGGAATTGTGATTGTTAATTTTAGGTGTCAACTGAATTAAGGGATACCTAGAGAGCTGGTAAAGTGTTATTTCTGGGTGTTTCTGTGAGGGTGTTTCCAGAGGAGATTGGTGGGTGAGTCAGTGGACCGAGTAGGGAAGATCTACCCTCCATGTAGGCGGGCTCCATCCCATTGGCTGGGGGCCCAGATAGAACAAAAAGGCAGAGGATGAAAGGCTAATTCTTTCTCTCTCCAGGAGCTGAGACACCCTTCTTCTCCTGCCCTTGGACATCAGAACCCCAGGCTTTCCAGCCTTTGGACTCTGGGACTTGTACAGGCTTTGGACTGAAAATTTAGATTGAAAGTTATACTATCAGCTTCCCCAGTTCTGAGGCTTTCAGACTAGGACTGAGCCTCACTCCTGGCCTCCCTAGTCTCCAGTTTGCAGAGGTCTATCCTGGGTCTTCTCAACCTCTATAATTGTGTGAGCTAATTCCTCTAATAAATTCCCTCTTATCAACCAGGCACCGTGGATCATGCCTGTAATCCTAGCACTCTGGGTGGCCGAGGCAGGAGGATCACTTGAGCTCAGGAGTTCAAGACCAGCCTGAGCAAGAGCAAGACTCCATCTCTACTAAAAATAGAAAAAAAAAAATAGCCAGGCCTGGTGGAGCACACCTGTAGTCCCAGCTACTAGGGAGGCTGAGGCAGTAGAACCATTTGAGCCTAGGAGTTTGAGGTTGCAGTGAGCTATGATGATGCTACCGCACTCTACAGGGGAGGGGAGGCTCAGGGGGAAGAGTGAAACTTTATCTCAAAAAAAGAAATTCCCTCTTAGATCTATCAATTTATCTCCTATTGGTTCTTTCTATCTGGAGAACCCTGACCAATACGGTATCTCTACACAGTAATGTCAAGTGGACTGACAAATAACTTTCCTCTTCCTGAAGTATTGAAACATTTACTGTTCTTAATGAAGCCATCTTCACCAAAGTAGAATAAAGAAATCTGACAGTTCCCACTGGGTGTACAATATATCATTCATGCCAGGGTGGAAGAAAGGAAGATTTCACCAAATTTCTCTAATCCTTTGAGTCCTAAATCAAACACAATCCTAATTGTGGAAATCCCTGGCTACACATTGAGATTACATTTTTAAAAAGTGGGAATGGACAACAGACTATGAGTTTATTATGAGTCAACAGTAGATTCTTTCAAACCTCATACTAAGAGGAGTTGGCCAGATGTGAACCAGCAATGATTTCTCTCTATGGTCATGTGCCCCATGTTGACATTTTGGTCAACAACAAACCTCATATACAACAGCGATCTCATAACATTATAATACAATATTGTTATTGTGCCTTTTTTATGTTAGATGCACACATATTTTCCATTGTGTTACAGTTGCCTACACTATTCAGTACGGTACCATGCTGTGCAGGTTTGTAGCCTAGGAACAATAGCCTAGGTATTTTGTAGGCTATACCATCTGGTTCTGTGTAAGTACACACTATGATGTTCGCACAATGACAAAATTGCCTAATAACGCATTTCTCAGAATGTACCCCTATTGTGAAGCAATGTGTGACTGTACTTGTATAGGCTTAATGTTGATCTCCATATTTTAGGAGCAATTTGGAGAATTTTTAACAGATCTTGGAGAAATCAGGCCAAAATGATAGATAGGATGATAATAAAGCCCATTAAAAAGGATAAAGAAATTGAGGTTATTTAATATCCTGAAATGAAGGTAATAGAATGATGACTAATTTAAAAAGTTGAATATTTTTATAAAAAGGATACTTCCCACCTTTTTCCATACTGTAAGGGCAACATAAGGTGGGAAAATGGGTTTAAATTGTGATTGAAAAGAGATTTACACTAAAGATAAAACACGTTTGTTGGTCGAGATTATAACATTCAAAAAGAGGTTTCCTGCAGAAATTAATACAATCTCCATCCCTGGCAAGCATTAGAATAGGCTGCGTGGTAATCTCTCTGAAGCATTGAATCCAAAGAAAATTGTCCAAGCAGTTTGCATTTAAGGGATCCCTTAAGAATTAGAATTCTCTGATTCTACTTTCAGTGACTTTGAGAAATGTTTTTCTTAATAATAGCAACTTTGTATTTCAACAGTATGTGGATTACTAACTAAGAAATTAATGTTTTTTTATTAGAACTCTCTATGATGTGAAGAGAGGATAAGATGTGAAATCAAACTGATAATAAAGGTAAGTAACTTTTCTATGATTGCAGGTTAATTTGGAAAAAAAGCACCTCTTTCTCATTCTTTCCTCTATAATTCTGAAGGACACTTCCGACACAATACTGAATCTCAAGAGTGAGGGGTTAGGAGCAGATATTACTAAATTTAAATTTGGGGAAAATTTAAAGATGGAGAACTTCATAAATTGAATATGTGACAAATATTGTGTGCTGAGAAACTGGCATTCATTAGACAGAGAGCTGTCCTCATTACCAATTCGCAGTACCATTCAAGAGTGATGGGGTCACCTCTATATCATGGATATAAATTACACTATCCTCTGCCTGATTCTGACATTTTCTCTTTGTGAAATATAAACTGCTTGATGGCTAAATTCCACTTTGACCTTTGTCTGCTCTGCGATGGCACAGTCAAAATATCTGTAATAGCAACAGGAAGTTCCTGAGATTGAAATTTACCTATCACAGGAAAAAGATTATGTTATAATAGTACCATTTGCAAAAATGTTATACTTGTGAGTTGATATACCTTTCATTCACACACACACAAAAAAATGTTTCAGGCTGAGTCATTAAGAATTATAAACAGCTCATAAAATCTAAATAAAGACTCTGTCAGCAGTTAACATGTACAATTATGCCATATTTCCAAAAATTCCACCCTATTTATAACAGATATTTTACAATTATAACCAGGATGCGTAAAATAAACACAAATGCATTTATCTAGTTAAGTTTTTCCGTGTTGCTCATCTTTAGTTTTTCCAAGTAGGAATTTCTATCAGAGCTGATTTCTTAGACTTTTCCAATTAAAAAATAAAAAAAGTTCAATTCAGTGATTTCCTTTTGATTAATATGATGAACCCAAAGACCACAAAGTGCCTTCTTTGTTAATGTTCTCTTATGTGCTCTTTCTGCTGGCTTTTAGCCAGAAAATTTCATTCAGGAAACTGCCCTGTAATGCAAACATGGTCACAATCCAAGGAACACGTTCCACACACAGCACCATTCTGATCCCCTGCTCTCAAAATCAAGGTCCTCATCCTGGAAAAACAGGAGGAGGAAAAAAATAAAGCAAAGCAACAAAAAAATTATTTCTAACTGGCTTAAAATATATAGCAATGACAGGAGAGGTGAGAAAATGACTGAGAAGGGTAATGTTTGAAATATATACTTATATACATTATGTATGATATGTATATGAATTTTAGAAAAGAAAAAATCAATTATTTGACTATTACAAATTTTAGTTATATAATTTTGTTCCTAAAAAAGTACAGATAATTGGCTGAATTAGGTTGTTTTAGGATGCAGTCATGAGGTCAATGGCTTAAAGACAACCTGAATTTTTGCTAATTTGTTTCAATTTTTTGCAAGAATCAAGCATACTCTTGTTTCCTTTTTAAACAATCTCAAAAAATTGCAATTTAAAAGATAAAGCTTGACTAATCATCACCTAGATTGTCAGACAGTTAAAATATCCTAAGGGAAATAACATCAAATACAAAACAACATTGTAACATTCCCCTTCTACTTCATGCCATTTTGATATTCAAATACTCTCAAATAATATAACATATTAATTTACTTTTGAAATAAAGTTTATGCAGATTTTTTTGAACATGGATTTTCATAAAGGAGAACTATGGGTGCCTGCAGTTAGTGTTGCAAACAAGTCAGGGACCAAGGGGGAAAGGGTTGGAAATGGAGATTAGGCTCTTTGCTTCTCAGGTCTCTTCATGGCAGATGACAGAAACCAACTCAAACAAGCCAAAGAACTAAAAAGCTACATTAGCAGAGATAACTGACAAATCCTTGACCCACTTCAGGAATTCCAGAATCCAGGTACAATATCTTCATGTACCTGAAGCTGTATCTATTTCTGCCCTCTGATTTCCTCTGTGTTTGCTTTATTGCAGGAAGACTCAATTATATGGTGGCAAAGATGGTTCCAGCTTCTCCAGGATTAGAGTTCAGAAACTCAGAGAAAAGAATAAGACACACTCTCTCCCCCAGTATCCATATCAGTCTAGATCAATGACGTGTCTATCATTGAGCCAATTAGTTTGTTCAGAATCATGAGATACTCTGGTTAACCTGGGGTTATATGTTTCACTGAGGTGGGGCTAGGTATTCAACTCTCTTACTGTAATCACAAGAATTTGGGAATTAGTAGTTCCTAAAAGGAAAAGATATAGGATATATTACCCCTTCCTTTCCACCCCAAACACCCCCAACACACACACAAATAAATAGCTGATGTATCCTGCAGGTCTAAAGTGGATATCACTCTGTTATTTGCCCATAGCTGTCCTGCTTCCTCCTTTCTTTCTTTCTTCCTTTTCCCCCTCCCTTCCCTTTCTAATTCTCCTTCCCTCCCTGCTTCTCTCCCTCCCTCCCTCCTTCTTTTCTTTCTTTTTTCCTCCCTGCATTTCTTTCTCTCTTTCTTTCCTCCCCTTCTCCCTTCTCCTTCCTTTTCTTGTTTTCTCTCTTTCCTTTTTATTTCCCTCCCTCCCTCCCTCTCTCCCTCTTTCTTTCTTCCTTCCTTCCTTCCTTCTTTTATCCTTCAAAACAATAGATATGTGAACTTTTTAAAGCCAATACTAATATAAGGCTCACAACCAAAATTTCCAATATTAAGTTAAAATAAATTTAAATTAAAAAGAATCACCAAACATAATGATGATCATTACCCATGAAGAGTGAAGCACTAAAGAGCTACTTGGACTATCTTAGAATGATCTATTGTGAACTTCACTACAGGGTAATCAGATGGGAACCTTGTCATTTTATTGGGGGAGCCCCAAATGTAAGAAACTGTAGATTTTTTCTCTTGGAATGAGTGGATTCCAAAGAGAGTCCTGCAGTCTCTTGTCTGGAAGGAGGTGGATACAAAAAGCCTGGTATTGTGGAGCTGAGGAAGGGCAGAAACTTGGCGGAGATGGATTTGTCTCATCATTCAATATACACACTTTCCCTGACTCTTCGCATTCTCTTGCCCACAGCTGTGCTTTGTGTACCTCAGATCAGAGCTTTCCTGAGTTAATTGCTTTGAGAACAAATATTCTGTCTCTAGCTGGGACAGTTGCAGACCTATGTGAGGTGATAGAAGTGACCTGGGGAGTCTAATGGCTCTTTATACAAATTTTCAAACAAAATTCTTGTTTTATATGCCACCTTTCACCCCCACCTTGAAATGTATACAGCATTTTCAATTGTCAAGAACTGTGAAAGATCAGAACTAGTAATGCCTTTATTGTTACATATTTTTAATACTTTACAGGAATTGCTTTCCCCAGTGTATTGGTTAGCTAGGGCTGACATAACAAAGCACCGCAAACTGAGTGGCTTAAGCAACAGGAATTTACTGTCTTACAGTTCTTATTACCAAACCCACAAGTGGGGTCTGGCCTAGGTCTGATTGCTCACCACACAGAAAGCCAGTTACTGAGATGATGAGGATTGCCAAGGAAGAAAGGTAATTTATTACTGATGACATCATCTGGGAGATGGGAGGAATGCCTCAAATCTGTCTCCCTGAACAACTGAGGGGAGGGATTTTTATAAGTGATTCAGGAAGGTGGCTACATGTACTGGGACAGTTTGTGTTGAAAGCAACATGTGCAGATCTTATTCAGAAGTCACAGGTTCGTGATAGATAATGAGTCTTGGCGTTATTACCCTGCAAAGAGTCTGCTGTTTCTAGGAGACAACACAAAAGGTAAAATGTTAGTTAAACAGAAAGAGTATAATGTTCTAGTCATTCTGCACTATAGGGCTGGGAATCCAAAGCACAAGAAAGCTACAGAGAAAACATATATGAGGAGGTAACTTTGTGTTTGTTCGTGGAACTGATTATAACTCCCCCCTTCTCTTCATTCATTCCTCAATCTTGGGGAATCAGGGCTTTGATCATCTGGCTGCTTCCTGCTGAAATAGGGAATAGTTGGGGTATGAGAAAGGAAAATGCTAGGCCTGTTGCTGAAAGTACGCTTGAGTTTTAATTTGATGATTAGATGTCTTCAACGTCATTACCTGAGTGCTTTTGTCTATTGTTTTAGAACAACATTTCAACCCATATTTGACTGATATATTCATTGTGAGGTAAATTATAAAAATAATTAGTAAAAGGGAGAGACTAAATTTTAGGATTCCAGAAAGAACAGTGGGAATCCTCTGAGGAATCCAAGAGCAGAGTCCTGAGAACTAATTCCCAGCCCTGGTCCATCCTCTCCAACATGTTGCAACCAAAAAGCCTGCTGTCTGATTTTATCAATATGCATTTCTACTTTTGCTGAGGTATTTATATACGTGCAGCGTGAGGAATTAGCTATAACACAAACACCCCCTTGTTCTGCTAAAATATAATCAAGAGCCATGTGATTATAAATAATCGTTCAAGCTAAAGAGTCTGGGCAGCTATTGCAGCTGCAGTGTCATGAGCAATGATCCTCAAGCTTATAGATAGGTTGTGAAGCAGGTGTTGTTAAGCTGTCATCCCCATCGATGTAGCAAGGAATATTCAAAGACATATTCATCTCCATCTGGGATCCCTCCTGGATGATACTGTCTTGGTGTTTCCCAGATGGAGTCTCCATGCAAAATTTTGCCTGTTTCCCATGAAAACAATTTTAGGGAAGTAGTCCTGTGTTTGGTATTTGAGTCATTATGTACAGAAAAAGGAGTGATAAAGTATCCTAATAAACATTGGCCATCATTCCCTCTTTAATGCATATATAGGTCCAAGGCTCTCTTTCTTGTTGACATACAAAAAAATCCTTTTGAGGTACAAGTTATGAAGTCACATGACTGTAAAGTTTGCAAGGCTATATTTTTGGTGGGGGAGGGAACAGGGTCTCACTCTATTGCCCAGAACAGAGTGCAGTGGTGTGATCATAGCTCTCTGCAACCTCACACTCCTGAGCTTAAGCAATCCTCCTGCCTCAGCCTCCCTAGTAGCTGAGACTACAGGCACATGCCACACCTCCTGGTTAATTTTTCTATTTTTTGTAGAGATGGGGTCTTGCTCTTTCTCAGGTTGGTCTCAAGCACCTAACTTCAAGCAATCCTCCTGCTCTGGCCTCTCAGAGTGCTAGGATTACAGGTATGAGCCATCACACCCAGCCCATAAGGTTATTTTTTTAACCAATAGTCTGTGGTAGCCATATCACAGCCATCTAAGGGAGATCTGTCCCTGAGGTCTGGGTGGAATCTCAAATTTTGGTAATAGGGAGTTTCATCTGGATCCCCATTAGTATTTATGGGGATTAGATATCCCCATGGGAGGCCAAGAATAAACAAGGAGGTTTTTGAGTCCCACCCATTAACCAAGTGAGACTGACCTGGTATACAACCCTATTAGGGTCTCAAACATGTTTAAGGATACATTTTGGGACATCGTAAAAGTTGTACGCTGATTGAATGAGGTGATCCTGATGGTCCAGAACTGACTGAGGTTTTAGGGTGACATATCCAACATTTGGATAGATTAGCTGAAGAAGCAAGGGTATGAGAGATTCAGATCAACGAATTATCCTTTTAAGCAAAGGAGAACAGGACTGACAGAATAAATACAATTTCAAATTCAGGGTTTCAGTGCAACCTGTCTGCTAGTAGACTTTGCCTGAAATAATAATCTAAGATCACTTAAGGGCTCATGAAGCCAATCTGATTCTGTCCTTTGTTTAAGTTAAGGAGGAGAAGGTTTTACCCAAGTATGATGAACCCATGATTTCAGTCCTGCTAGTTTGATCAATGTCAATGGAAAAGAAGACAAACTCTGTAAAATAATTTAAGGAGGATTATTCTGAGCCAGATTTGTGGCCCATGGCCCAGAGCCACACCCAAGAAGCCTTGAGCAAGTGGACTCACTATGGTTGGGTTACAATTTGATTTTTATACATTTTCAGAGTGACAGGAATTACAGGTAGAGTAATAAATCAATACATGGAGGGCATACATTGGTTTGGCCCAAAAAGTGCAGGACATCTCGAAGCGGGGGGTTGCAAGTCAAAAGTAGATTTAGAGACTCTGTAGTTGACAATTGGCTGAAAGAGTTAGGTTTTGTCCAAAAGACCGGAATCAGCTGAAAGGAATGTTTAAAGGTCTTCTATTTTTCATGTGAAGCTATACTAGAATAAGGTTGAGAAGTAAACAACATCATAAAAAATCTGTTTACTGAGTTTTTATCATTTGTAGGCGTGACTCACCAGGCCCCTCAGAAAGGAATTTTGGGGGGCAAAGAAAAAGATCAGAGTTCAGTCCTCACTGACAAGTGAGTTGTCAGAAGCACTTTAAAAGGGCCAATCCACTGTGGCTTCAGTTGATCTTTGGGATGCTAGTTCCTCCAAGTTTTCTGCAACATCTTGTCTCCTGACTTTAAGGGTTGGAGGGGCACATCCTGGAGCCTGTGGGAAGCAAACACAGAAATACTAATTAGCATATCACCAAGCTGTTTTACATACGAACAAGACTCCATTTCTGGGGACAAAGGATTGTTGGGCAAGCCCTGACTGGAAGGTCTTAGGAATAGTCTCTCATATAAAATTTCAAAGAGGCTAAGTGCCAGCTTACTTCTGGGGGCCACCTGAACGCTCAGCCAGGCAAGGGATAACACTTTGTCCCAATTTAAGTTAGTATCTTGGACAAATTTTGGAAACAATCTTCTTTAAATTTTTATTTATCTGTTCAGTTGCTTCTGAAGACTGAGGTCTCCATGATGAACGCAACATCCAGTCAATTCCTAGAATTTGCAATATTTCTTGAGTAACTGTGGCAACAAAAGCTGATGCACTGTCACTTTGGAGAGTTAAAGGAAGTTCAAACCTAGGAATGGTTTATTTTAAAAGGGATTTAGTGAACTCTGAAGATTTCTCAGTCCTGGTCATCAACCCATCCTGTTGGCCGGTAACCACAGCATACCTAGCTTTGCATTGTCCTTGGTCCATAAAGTTGCTTCCTTCCACCCATAAAGAGCTCCTCATCTGCGTCTGGCAAGGGTTAATGAGTCAAATCAGAGTGACTAAAATACACTTGGTCAATAATTTGAATGCAGTCGTGGACTGGAGAATGAGAGTCCACAGGCAACAAGGTGGCAGAAATAAAGGTGGACACCACCTTCAAAGTCCCATTGGGATTATGTAACAGAATAGCCTGATATTTACCCAACCAGCTGACTGTTAACCAATATCCCCTCTTCTGTTCTACTGGGGGTAATATGTAATGTATGGTATGAATAGTCACCAGCTGTCCAAGGCTAAATTTTTCATCTTCTTGCAAAATATCGCAAGTAGCAGCAATTGCTCTCAAACAACTGGCCTATCCTTTGGCCACTACATCTAATTGCTTAGAGAAATAGGCCATAGGTCTCTTTTGCTCTCCCAAAGTTTGTGTCAGTACTCTGAGCCCAATTCCTTGTCTTTCCTGGATGAACAAATCAAAAGGTTTGTGTAAATTTGAGAAGCCTAATACAGGGGCAGTCATCAATTTTTCTTTAATAGTCAAAAAAGCCTCATGGCAATCCCCAGTCCAAGTAAGGGGATCTTTTTCTTCCCCTTTCAAGTCTTCATAGAGGGGTTTTGCTATTAGCCCAAAGTTAAGACTCCAAATCTGACAAACCCCAGCCATATGTACCCAAGAATCCTTGCAGCTTCTTGCAGGTGGTAGGGATTGCAACCCAGTTTATAGCCTCTCTCTAGTCTGGGAGGGGGTTCTGAGTTCCCAGAGACTATCAAACTCCAAGTATTTGACAGTGGGCAGTGAGATTTGAGCCTTTTTCTGAGATGCTTTATATCATTTGTCGGCCAAGAAATATAGTTACAAAACGTTGCCTTGATTCAGCTTCAGTCCCACTGACTATCAAGATATCATCCACATATTATAAAATTGTTCTCTTGTCCAAAATATTTGTCTTAAATCTCCATCCAGAATTTCTCCAAAGATGGTTGAAGGTTTTTAAACCCCTGAGGAAGGACAGTCCAACAGCATTGGCATTTGGCTTTAGATCTTAAATTTTTCAATTCAAAAGCAAATAGTTTCCTGGGATTCAAAGCAAGAGAATTCAAAAGAAAGCATATTTTAAATCTATCACTGAAAACCGAGCAAAATTTAACCTACCTCAAAGGAATTTGCCCTGTTGGGAAGGAGGGAGGACTCCAACCAAATTGTGTACCCTGCCAGGTGCAGGAGGGTGAGACCATCTCCTCAGGCTTCCCAGGACTGTCCTCAGAAAAGGAAAAAAGTGAAGGATAGATGGCTGGGCCCGGCGCAGTGGCTCACGCCTGTAATCCTAGTGCTCTGGGAGGCCAAAGCGGGCGGATTGTTTGCGCTCAGGAGTTCAAGACCAGCCTGAGCAAGACCGAGACCCCCATCTCTACTAAAAATAGAAAGAAATTATATGAACAGCTAAAATATATATAGAAAAAAAATAGCCAGGCATGGTGGCACATGCCTGAAGTCCCAGCTACTTGGAAGGGTGAGGCAGAAGGATCGCTTGAGCCCAGGAGTTTGAGGTTGCTGTGAGCTAGGCTGACACCATGGCACTCTAGCCCGGGCACCAGAGTGAGACTCTGTCTCAAAAAAAAAAAAAAAAAAAAAGGAAAGATGGCTGGAGGAGCCGGTGGGGGTGAAATAAGGGTCCCAGGCTCATAGGGAGGAGCAGGAGGGCTAAGAAAGGGATTCCTTGAAGGAGTTGAAGTGCTCGGGGCCATAGCCAGGGTGGCAGCTACCCAAAGATCCTCTTTAGAGCAAGAATTCCCCTCTGACAGTACAACAGGGTTCTTGGGTTTAAATTCTTGCTCTCAAACCTTTTTGAAGGCTTCTGTCCTCTGTACCTGAATCTTACATTTAATCTGGTCTGGCTTACTTTGATAAAGAAGCATAAAAGGCTGTACATAAGGGATTACATCCCAGTCCCCAACGCAATGACAGAATAAATCTAACTGGAGAATAGTATTATAGTTTAGTGATCCATTAAGGGACCATATTTCCCCAGATTCCAGAGAATACTGTGGCCAAATAGTATTACAGAAAAATGCAATGTTTTTTCCCCCCATAGGCTTATAACTATATTCAGACCAGTTTTGAAGAATGCAACTCAAAGGGCTGTATTCAGGGATTGAATTCTGGTTTCCCATGGCCACACACAAACATCAACTCACATAAGCATTTAATATTTTTCAAAAGACAAATGGACTGCACTTCCGACAAATAAGCCTGGGGAGTGCCAAACAGAAACAGAGCAGTTCCCACTCTCTCAAATGGTTCGGGCTTTTCAACCCCCAAATCAAAGGAAAATCCCTCAGAATTCCCCAAATTGAGAGGGGTGCTCTTTATACATGGTACCTTCAAATAGCACTTACCTGTCCAGACACAGATGCCAAATCCAGAGATCGGTTCTTCTGAAGCAATCAGAGGTGCAAAACCAACCGTTAGGTAGATAGTGAGGGGTCTTTGGCTCTCCCGAGGCTGAGGGGCAAACACCCCACTTCATATAACCACCACAGCAGGAGGCAGGAGTAGTGCACTGCCAATCAGAACTCAGTGCACTAACCATACAAGCTGCTGAGGATTTCCCGGCCAAAGGGCCAAGTAGCACAGGCACAGAAGAGTCTGGAAGATGACCAAAAGTAACCTTGGGCCAATTATCATATCATTAGCATAAACCTAGATTGCAGTCCCCTCTGCACCCCCCTCCCAAGAGGGGCTTTCAGAGAGTCTCAGGGGAAATCTGTATGTGTACTCAGACTCAGGTTATATAACAAACAGAGGTCCATCCAGGTGACGTTTGAGCCATACCCGCTGGGGAGGTTCCAACCCAGACATGAAACTTTAGTTAACAGTCAGGGGCCTCCTGTAGTAACAGAGGCCCGTTCGCTGTCTGTGGTGAATGTATCTTGCTTTTGCTCAATAAACTTTGCCTCTTGCTTACTTTGCCGTCAGTGTGTCTTGTCATTCTTTGGCAAGAGCACACCAAGAACCAAGAACAGATCACTGAACTGACACAATCTCTTGCATAAGTTTAGCCCGGCAGCTGTTAGGGAGACTTTCAAGATTCTCCCTGTTCCAGAGCCACCAAGCCAAGAGCAGTAAGTCCCAGCACAGACCACCAAGATTTATCACCAAACCCACAAGGGGAGTCTGGCCTAGGTCCAATTACTCGCCACACAGAGAGCCAAATATTGAGACAACAAAGGTTGCCAAGGAAGAAAGGTAATTTATCACAGATGACGTCACCTGGGAGATGGGAGGAATGCCTCAGATCTGTCTGTCCTGACCAACTGAGGGGAGGGATTTTTATAAGAGGTTCAGGAAGGTGGCTACGTGTACTGGGACAGTTTGTGTTGAAAGCAATATGTGCAGGAGATCTTATTCAGAAGTCACAGGTTGGTGATGGATGGTGAGTCTTGGCATTATTACCCTGCAAAGAGTCTGGTGTTTCTGGGAGACAACCCAAAAGGTAAAAGGGTTAGTTAAACAGAAAAAGTATAATGTTCTAGTCGTTCAGTGCTGCAAGCCTGGGAATTCAAAGCATAAGAAAGCTACAGGAAAAGTATATATGGAGGTGGGGTGTCATTTTGTGTTTGTTCATGGAGGTGATTACATTCTGAAAACTAGAAGTCTAGATGAAAGTGTTATCAGGGTTTCTTTTGAGGTCTGTGAGGGAGAATCTGCTCCATGCCTCTTTCCTATTTTATATTTAGAATTTCCTTTTATCAGAATTTTGGCATTCATATAGGTGGTTCAACTCCATATACCTATGCTAGTGTTATAGGTTAATAGTACATATGTGGTTTTCTGGCAGTCTCTGGCATTCCTGGGCTGTTTGAAGCATTGTGCTGGTCTCTGCCTTCATCTTCACACAGCATTCTCCCTGTGTACAAATTTCCCCTATTTATAAGGACGCAGTCCTATTGGGTTAGGGCCCCCCCATCAACCTCATGTTAACTATATTATCTCCCAAAACCTTACTTCCATATAAGGTCATATTCTGATGTATTGGGGACCATGACTTCAACATCTGAATTTAGAGGTGACACAATTCAGCCCATAGCGTCCAGTATGACATGACGACGGGGAAAAAGAAAGGCTGACGATTTGATAAGAAAGGTGGTGCAGGCCGGGCGCGGTGGCTCACACCTGTAATCCTAGCACTCTGGGAAGCTGAGGCTGGTGGATCGTTTCAGCTCAGGAGTTTGAGACCAGCCTGAGCAAGAGTGAGACCCCATCTCTACTAAAAATAGAAAGAAATTATATGGACAGCTAAAATATATATAGAATAATTAGCCGGGCATGGTGGCACATGCCTGTAGTCCCAGCTACTTGGGAGGCTGAGGCAGGAGGATTGCTTGAGCCCAGGAGTTTGAGGTTGCTGTGAGCTAGGCTGATGCCACGCCACTCTAGCCCAGGCAACAGAGTGAGACTCTGTCTCAAAAAAATAAATAAACAAATAAATAAAATAAAAAACAAGAAAGATGGTACAGAGTGAGTCTAGAAACTTCTGGTAAAAAGACAGGTCTAAAGGTAAGCATCCCAGCAAAAAATTCTAGCACCCAGGGCCACTGGAAGGGAGGAAGCGTCACCAGGAATGAGGAGAATAAACAAGTGGTAGAGGCCGGGCACGGTGGCTCACGCCTGTAATCCTAGCACTCTGGGAGGCCGAGGTGGGCGGATCGCTCAAGGTCAGGAGTTCGAGACCAGCCTGAGCAAGAGCGAGACCCCGTCTCTACTAAAAATAGAAAGAAATTATATGGACAGCTAAAAATATATATAGAAAAAATTAGCCGGGCATGGTGGCGCATGCCTGTAGTCCCAGCTACTCGGGAGGCTGAGGCAGTAGGATCGCTTAAGCCCAGGAGTTTGAGGTTGCTGTGAGCTAGGCTGACGCCATGGCACTCACTCTAGCCAGGGCAACAAAGCGACACTCTGTCTCAAAAAAAAAAAAACAAGTGGTAGGAAAGGCTGATATTTAACTCTGTTTATGATGGGGTTTTAAATGGAATGGACCCTACTGTTAGAGATAATTTGCCTCTTATTTCAGGCCTCATTATTTTATTATTTCTTTTTCTCCATAGTTGACTATATCACATTGTCCTCTCTCCAAACAGAAGCAGTTTCTCTCTCTCACTGAGTAAAAAAAAAAAAAAAAAAATAGAATTCAAATGGTACCTGGTCCTTTCAACTATCTCCTGACTCCAGGGCTAATAGGTACTATTCCACAGCAAAGGCACTGTCACACCCACTAAATTCCTAGTCCCAGACCCGCATTAGAATAGAAGCATCAATTTCACCTAAAAATTGCCATCCTATTCTTCCCTAAAGCAATCATTGGATTTAACAATTACCTTCGTTGGATGGACAGGTAATAGTTTATCATCATCCTGGTCCTAGTACAGAATGGATGCTAACAGCAATAACTTACCTGAGACACTGTATTCTTGTCATATCCAAGTCTTGAATTTTCTCCAGTTTAATAAAGGGGCCACATTGTCTCTACGTTATATTTAGAATTTCCTTTTATCTGAATTCTGGCATTCATGTTGGTGGTTCAACTCTGTATGCTAGTGTTATAGGTTAATACTACATATGTGCAAATAAAAATAACACAAGTAATAATAATACTAGCGGAAGCTCAACACCAAAGTTAAAATAGTGGCTTGAGATTTGCAGGGAAGTAGCAAATGATTGTTGCTACTACTGATAAGGAAGAAAAGCAATAAAAGAAAAAAAAAGCAGGAGCACATAATAGTGGGAGCTGAGAATGCCTATAACCCACATTTTATTTATGCCATGTCTTTCATTGCTACTCCAGATATCTTTGCCCTTTTTTTTCAAGTTCACAAATCTTAACCTGTGAGTCAGTCAACCTTCTCCTTCTCTGAGAAAAATGAAGCCATCCAGTGTGACTTCTCTTTTCTCATCCCTTTTGACCACTGAACAGGAGTGGCTTAGCACAGAAATCTGGCTAAAAGGGAGAAGTAAGGGCCAACTCTTGAAACAGCATTTGCAAGCAAGCACATTGGTTTTAATTATATCATACTGTTCTGGATCAATAATCATAGAATTTTCTAAAGGTCCAATTTACTCAAATTTTACATGACCTTAAGAAAAAGAAGTTGGCCGGGCGCGGTGGCTCACGCCTGTAATCCTAGCACTCTGGGAGGCTGAGGAGGGAGGATCGCTCGAGGTCAGGAGTTCGAGACCAGCCTGAGCAAGAGCGAGACCCCGTCTCTACTAAAAATAGAAAGAAATTATCTGGCCAACTAAAATATATATAGAAAATGTATTAGCTGGGCATGGTGGCGCATGCCTGTAGTCCCAGCTACTCGGGAGGCTGAAGCAGTAGGATCGCTTAAGCCCAGGAGTTTGAGGTTGCTATGAGCTAGGCTGACGCCACGGCACTCACCCTAGCCCGGGCAACAAAGCAAGACTCTGTCTCAAAAAAAAAAAAAAAAGGAAAAAGAAAAAGAAGTTATTCATTTTAAAGGTGATTATTATTGCTTGCAGTGGTTTTGGTAATATTTCTGGAGGTTGGGGGATGAGGTAACATGACTCCAGTCCATCATTGCTATTCTCCCAACATTTCTGTAGACTTCCCTTTTCTCACACTTGTTTCTCTCTCCCAACAAGCCATGTCCTGCCTTCTTTTCCAGCTGTGTCCTAGCCTATCTCCACAGAGAATCTGACCCATAACTTATTCCCTTTCATACTTTAAATATATGCCTTTAAACATGGTCCATCAACTTTCTCTGGTAAATCTACAAATAATAGTCTTCCTGAAGTTTCTGTAGGGACAAAGGCAGTTCGTGAATATGTCAGAAGGAGACTAAGAGGTGAGGGTTCCATCTCACCCTATCCATCACCACTCTCCACAACAGTGGAAAGGATTTTATATATCTTAGATTTAGAGTTTCCAGTGTATTTTTTTTCTGGAAACAAATGCTCACTGTTAGAAATGATGTTTAAGGAACCTGTGGTATACAAACATATTTACATCCTCCATACATTCTTTTCTACTTAATAAGATTTCTCCATTAGGAACCATCCTTTATCTTGCTTTTACCTCCATGTGATCTATAATCATTGATCAGTGTCTACTATCACTACTGTTACTTTTTCTTTCTTCTTATTCCCCTTCTCTCCTCCTTCTCCTCCTCTTCCTCTTCCTCCTCCTTTTTTTTTCTCATTCTCCTCCTTCTCTTCTTTATTATTATTTTTTGCCTAGCTCCCCTCAAGAACATAAGCTCCTTGAAGACAGGATTTTGCTGTTTTGTTGACTGCATATTACCTAATGCCTAGCATTGTAATGGCACAAAGTCAATACATACCTGCTGAGAAAAAGAAAAAATATTTTTAAAAATTTAGAAAATTTATAAAATCAAAACTGAAAAGAATTTCTTTTAAAAGATCACAAATAATCTCACAATCCAAAACTGATCGTTGTTAACACTGCAGTGAGACCCTTTTCTTTGCAGATATATACCACATATTCTTCCAGAAGTTCACAGTACATTTGAGGAGACAGAAATATAAATTACAATACAACACAGTAAGTTCTATGACTGAACAAAATGCTGTGGTGCCGAAAAAATAAGTAATTAACTCTGCCTGGCAGAGTAAGGAAGTATAATAAAAGCTGAACTTAAAATATGAATAGAATTTACGATTGCTATGTGAAATTTTAAAGAAAATCTCAAACCTCCTATCACTCTGCTATGCAATTTTTTTATTCTTATTAGAATAAACAATATGAATATATGACCATCATTCTGAAGTAGGGCATGTCAAAGATTACTATACCCATCTTGTTTTTGTCTGTGAGATGTCTGCATGCTTGCACTAAGGAAGGGAGACTACTACCCCCAAATTCCCCTGCCTGAGGTTCCATTTTCCAGACACTTGATGGCCAACTTCCCTCTAGTAGTTTAAGGATTTGCTTAAAACCTTGCCTCCTGATTGGATTGATGGATTTAACCCTCAAGGAGGATGTAAATAATTTCGTCAGCAGCTACAACCTCTGCTGTTTTATCCCTTAAAAAGAAATAAATAAACAATAAAAGAGAGAGAGAACCAGGACATCATCTCCAGTAGCTGGAGTTGAAGGCCTGTAATTCCCTGCTTTACTTTATACACTATATTTCATACCCCACGTTCATCAGCTCAAACACAAGCGACACCAGATCTAGACCTAGGATTGGTTAGTTTTTCCACCTCTACTCAAAAGACCAGGAACATGAGGGTAATATCTAAGTATGTTTTGAGCATTTTGTTAATGAAAAATAAATGGACATTAAAATTCTTTGACCAGCTTCTGATCTTGAAGGCTTGAAATTTTCATAGCATTGAAAATAAATGATTCAATGTGATAACTGGGCCGAAGTGATGTGAGCCATAGAGTAATGTCACCACAAATTTGGAGCAGATTGAAAAACAAAAATTAATAGTGGTGAGCAGGGAATTCCAGGTAGAGCAAACAGATAGAAATTAGGGAAGACATATCAATGAAGAGTGAAAGGTTTGCTGTGGCTGAGGTGAAAGATACATAAATAAGAGAAAATATTGAAAGATGAGTGAAGAAGGGTAGGTTGGGGCAAGATTGTGAGAGGCATTGTATTTATAAAGCATTTGGAACGTATGTTACACATCATGATAAATGTTGTTTATTATTGCTGGACAACAAGTTGGCATTTCAAATAGTTTCTATCAGGTGATAGTGCAACCCAATAAAAGAGTTAAAGTGTTGGTACATGCTGAGAAATATATTTCCTGGGACCAACCTTATTTCTAGTTTTTCCTTTACACTTTGTTAAAGTCTGGGTGCAGTCTCAATTATTTTTGGCACACAAATATAGACAGAAATAGGGATAATGGATTTGTCTAAATAAAGTTAAGACAAAACTGAAAAAAGCTTTGCAAAGCAAAATATATGTAGAATGATTTGGGGGAAAACAATTTTTTGCTGAACTAGGAAAGAATGAGTTGGCAATCCACAAAATACAATCATCTTTGTAAATTAAGAATAAGATATCATAGTTTAAAAAATTATTACTAGGCCAGGCGTGGTGGCTCACACCTGTAATCCTAGCACTCTGGGAGGCTGAGGTGGGAGGATCGCTTGAGCTCAGGAGTTCAAGACCAGACTGAGCAAGAGCGAGACCCGGTATCTACCAAAAATGGAAAAAATCAGGCAGGCGTTGTGGCGTGCACCTGTAATCCCAGCTACTCCAGAGGTTGAGGCAGGAGGATCACTTGAGCCCAGGAATTTGAGGTTTCTGTGAGCTACAATGACATCACTGCACTCTACCCAGGGTGACAGAGAGATAATCTCTCTCCAAAAAAAATTAAAATAAAAAATAAAATAAATAAAAAATAAAAATAAAAAATTATTACTGCGCTTCTCCACTCCCACTGCTCCACTTGTCCAGCCTTTAAAAAAAAAAAAAATTATTACTGCGATTTAGGGGTCAACCAACTTTTCTGTAGAGAGCCAGATAGTAAATATTTTAGACTTTTAGAGGTATGTGATCTCTTTTACAACTATTCAACTCTGTCATTGTAGCATGAAAGCATCTACAAAGACTACACGTTAAGTCCAATAAAACTTCATTTATGAACACTGCAATTTGAATATCATATAATTTTTACATGTCAAAAAATATTATTCTTCTTTTGTTCTATTCAACCATTTAAAAATGTAAAAAACATTCTCAGCAACTCCTCGTTTGGCCGTTTGGGGAGTCCTGCTGTAGATGACAATAGTCATCAGTGATACTTTGACAATTTCCTTTCGGCTTTGCCCCAACTCTTTTTCTTTGCCCTTACAGTCTTTTATTTTCCCTTAAATACAAGACAAATATAAATGGAAACTTTAAAACACAGAAAAATGTATAATTTCTATTATATTTTAATATACCTGGTTGCTTAGCATTATATAAGAGTGAAAAATGGTCTTTTACAAAAATTGAGGAGGAAGGTTTACCAAAACAGTAAATCCTCAATTGTGATCTCTTTTTGAAAATTGTAACATAGCTATCACTTATCTCTTTTAAAGGAATTTGATAAATATATATATTTTTAAATCCTAGTGATCATTTATATTGTATTCCATGTTATAATGTAGCCCTTATCACAGGAGTGGTCAAACACCACACGACAAATGGAGTTGGCTGAATATACCCTATTTTTGTGCAGCAGGAGGAGGCAGAGATGTCCCAGTTTAGTCAAGCCCATTTTCGATTTTGCAGGTCACACATCAGCCCTTCAGTTCACGAAGTTTCTCTCTATTTCTGGAATAAAAAGCTTTCCTTGCCTAAAGAGCACTTCAACCATGTCAACTCTGCAAGGAGAGAGCTGATGGGACTGATTTCTCTGCTGGATGTTGTGAGCAAGACGGTGTAAAACTGACAAGCTCAAGAATTCAAATGAAATATCCCAATTAAAGTGCAGTTGAAATGCAAAGACCAGTACCACTAGCAATATATATGCCAAGAACAAAGAACAGAGCACAAATGTGATAAGTGTCATGCAAGAAAGAATTGATGTGTGGGGAAAGAATTTCAAATGAGGAGTTTTCAATCTATTAAAAAAAAAAAAAAAGGAGGGAATAGACAACAGGGTGGAGATAAGAGTTAACATAACCCTGCAATTGACATGACGTCCTCTTGCTAATGAAACAGCATTGCAGTATTTAGGCCCAGAGAACTTCTGAGGATAAGAAGTAAGGAATAGCTTCTTTATAAGATTGCCTGATTCTTCTCAAAACAATATTTTCATTTTTTTTCAATCTCATCTTTAAGAGTCTTTGCATTTCAGTATATTGTACATCAAATGCACACAGCTTATCTCAGTCTCTCCCTTTCTCTCTCTGTTTCTCTCTCTCCCTCTTCTCTCTCTCCCTTTCTTCTTCAGTTCTGCCTACTTGTCCTTTTTAATTATTTGTAAGAATATGAGAAGAAACTAGTGAACAAGCCCAATTTAATAATGAGAGACCAGAGTATGATAAATGCCCCTTAGAAAGATCTGGAAAAGGAAGCAGTGGTGATCCAAGACAGGAGTACTAGAAAGATGTAAAGGAGTTAAAAGGATCCTGTCAGTCAAAGTCACAAAATTGTAGCCTTGGGCTGCATTCAGCCTGCGGATATTTTGTCTTTGGCCCAAATTTTGTTGACTCATACAATATGTAAAATGTATTTGAATTAGTTGCCAACATTAACAAACCTAGAGATTTTACATAAAAATACAATTTTCTGATTCAGTTGGGGCTCTGAACATTTAATCCTGGCTCTTCTAGCTCAATGACTTGGGCAAGTTACACTGGCACAGTGTAAATTTGTAATACATAGTAGGTAGGTATTAGTACCAATAATATTTGTTGCATTTGACAAATTGACCCTTGGAACCATGAGGCAGACATCAAAAAGAACATAGGAAAATGACTTAAAATTGATCAACAAAGCATATTTTATGAAGTAGATAAATTAGTTATATAAACTTCCAACATGATTTGTTTTGAGAAAGCATTGCACATATAAAATGACAAGAAGAATCACCTTTTGAAGCATCTTTCACTTTCAAAATTGTATATAAATAGAAGTAATTGTGCCCAAGGCAGTAGAATTTTCTTTTTAAAAGTAAATAAAGAAGCATACTTCAAAATATAGCAGTCTTATTTAAGTGAGTTAATAAAAGACATCATCTGAAGCAACATTAGGGAGGCAAAATGTCCTTAATCTTTAATATAAGCTTAGGAGGATAGAACTTCTAAAACACACATAAAAAATTCCACAAAGAGACTGGTGAGGATACTATTTTTTAAAATATATTTCAAAAAATATACCACAGTTAAATTAATGTCCTTTTTAATCATATTGTTATCTAAAATCTAAAATAAAATCATATGTGGATAAGCATTTGCCTGTAAGAAAGCAAAATGGGGTGTGTGTGCGTGTGCGTGTGTGTGTGTGCGCGCGCATGCACACATATGTATGTAAAAATTGAGTATAAATATAACTACATATAAAAACAAAATCCAGGAGAACTTTTGGGTTGTTGAATATTCAGTGTACTACATGACAGTTAAAGGATTAGTACCCTTTGTACATTGAGCACTTATTAGTCAATAATAAAAAGTCAAACACTACAAAATTAAAATGATTTAAGTACATAGTCATTTTCTGAAAGATTAAATACAATAAGCAAAAAATTTTAAACCTCACTAGCAACCAATAAATGAAAATTGCACCACCAATGAGATTATATCTTTAACCTACAGATCAGTAGAGCTTTTAAAATTGTAATACTCAGCATAACTAAGTGCTCTAAGAAAGAGGACTCTCATCCATTGCTGGTATCATTTTCTATAAACTGTGGCGAGCACTTATGCGAATAAGTATCAGCAACCTTAAAAATATGCCTATTCTGTGATGTAAAATTCCACTTTTAGTAGTTTATTCAAAGAAAACAAGCCATCAATGGGGGAAAAAATTGCATGTGCAATCATGTTATCCCCAATATTGATTATAAAAGCAAAATCCTAGAAACAGGGTAAATATTCAAATAAAAAGACTGGTTAACTAGATTATAAAAGATCATATGAAGGTACCACTATACAAACTTTCATTTATTTATTTATTTATTTTAAGGCTTTGATTTATTCCTTGAAGTAAGGGACTTGAGGGGGTGTGTCTGCAGGGTTGGGGGGGGGCAGGGCAGGAAAGGCAATGGAACTCAGGTGTCTGTGCCTAAGCACCATCAAGTTCAGCACTCAGATAGGGCCTTTGAGCTGTCACTCAAAGAATTCCCTAGGAATGGAGGCTGGTACCTGGTTATCTAGTAACCCTGGGGGCATGAGGAGCTAGGGGAGGTAATCCAAGCCAGAGGGGCCATTCCAGAGGCCAGCTGCAGAGAAGACTGAAGCTAAACAAACTTTTAGATGGTGCTGGGGGAAATAAGCTAAATTATTATTTATTATCATTATTATATATGTATTATGTTCTTGGAACTTTTCCTGATTTTCAAGTTTTCTAAGATTATTTTTAAATGAGTGTAACTTTTATTAAGTTGAATGTCTTTTGTAAAATATCACAGTAAAAAACAGCAAGTTGGGGACAGAAATAGGCACAAATCTGAGCAAGAAAAATCTTGCTCAAAGCTCAGTGAAGCAGTTCTAAGAAGAGAGTTTCCATGGATTAAAAAAAAAAAAAAGAAAAGAAAAGAAAGGCTTAATGCTCTTATCAGGTCTACTGGAATAGAAAAGAGAAATGAGCCCTTTATTCCTGTATAAAAAATATAAATCTATCTTCCTTGATATACTTGCTCAATACTGCAGAAAAACCATCCAAGTGTTCTATAGTTTCTTCTCCAATAGTCTCTTCATTAAGGTGAGCAGTAAACATCACAAATAGTTTCAAGAACTTGTTAGTGGCAATACACTAAAAAGACTCTCTGATAAGCAAAGTGAGAGACATCATCTCTTTTCCTATATCTACAATGATATTATAAATTATATTATATAAATATTTTTAACCCACCGACACACACTCTCTCTCTCTCACATACACACTTACACACAGACTCAAAAAAAGAGATTTTCCCATTTGCTGAAAGTCCCTGATATCCAATGGCAAACTTATAAATAAATTCTAATGACTAAGACCAAAGTGAGGCCATAGCCTATGGGTTGGGCAGGACATCAGGAGCACCCCTGGTCTAGAGAGGAAAGCGTTAAGTTCACTCCATGACAGATGTGACCATGACGGCCTTCCCCTGACTCCGTTACTTTAATCTCCTGGTAACTTGCCTCAGAATCTATTAAACTGGGCTAGATCCTCATCAGAATTTGAACATCTTCTTTCTAACTCTTGATTCTCTTAAGCTCATTCCTCAATATCACAAAGAAGATTCACAGAACAAGAGATGTGACCTACTCACAAGCCCGTGACTCAAAACAGAAGTCAGAAGCCAGGAACAAAATCTAGAAGAAATGTGACTACATAGCCACTTTACATGTCTGTATCACATAAACAAGATTTATAAATTATGTGAAAGACAAATGAAGAATTGGAGAAAATACATCTGTCACATATATGTCAAAGACCACATATTCTTACTATCCAGAAAGTAACAGATCAACATGAAAAAGACGAAACTCCAATTTAAAATGGGAAAAAGAGCATTTATTGACTGTTCAAATGAAAACAAATACAATTTTTAAAGCATAGCAAAAGAAATCAACCTTACTCATAGTTAAGCAAATGCCAATTAAAACCACGAGACACCATTTTTTATCTCTTAGACTTGCAAAGACAAAGTTTGATAATCTTTTGTGCTAATAATATTGTGTTGATGCAGAATCTATCCCACGTCACTGATGGCTATACAAGCTGATACAATATCTAGGAAGGGCAAGTAAAAACTTCTTTGATCTGGCAATTCTTTTTCTAGAAACTGATCAACAAAGACTCATACAAGTACATAGAGACAAAATTATCCATTGCAACATGGTAGTAGTAAAAGACTGGAATCAATCTAAATATTCATTAGCAATAGACTTTTAAAATAAATAATATTACCTATACAATGACATATAATGAAGTAATTCAAAAGAATAAGGTAGATCTACATATACTGATATAGAATTATCTACGTGATTATTTTTTTAAGAAAAAAGTACAGAAGAATGTACACACTTTGTTTCCATTTGTTTTAAAAGCACATGTGCTTTTGTCTGCATAGATTACCTCTAGAAGTATTTACAAGAAACTTTTGCTAGTAATGATATAGTCAAGTTTTACAGAGCACTTACTCTGGGCTAGGCATTGTTCTAAGTGGTTTATTATCAGAACAATTCCGTATGTTAGATATAATTATTATCCCCATCTTCCAGATGAGAAAATTGAGGAATAGAGCATGTAAATAATTTGCCTAAGGTCACACAGATAGCAACTGCACACTGTGATTTGAGTCCAGGCAGTCTGTCTCCACTGCCAGTGTTTTTAATCACTAAGTAGTTTGCCCCTGGGAAAGGAAAACTGGGATCAGAAGTGAGAGGAATATTTACTTTCCATTTTATTTTTTGTTTTTTTACCATGTACATGTACCTCTTTTTCAAAACATGCAAAGAAAAATTACTCAAAATGTCACACAAATTCTAAAGTTTATCTGGAAAAACAGGAGGAAAAAGATGCTCAAAATTTTGATAGTCTCTAATGAAGAAGGATTGGCCCTACCAGATGGTAAAGGCTGCTGTAAACATAGACAAACTTAAACAGTGAAGAACTATAGAAGAATTAACAGAGAGATCAATGTAACAAGAAAAATAACTTAAAAGCCAATCCTAGCAAAATAAGAATTCAATATATAATATTAAAAACATAAAAAGGTAGGAGGATTATTTAATTAGTGCCATTGGGTAAACTGACTAATTATTTGGAAGAGCATTTAAAATGTCATCTGATATCAAATGCTACTTATATTTCAAATGAATTGAAGAAATAAATGCAAAACTAAAATATGAAAACCAATTAAAATAATATTATTATATGAAAAAAATATATATATGGGGGACCTGCTCCCTGGGTAAGAAAGAACTTTCTTAACATAAAGCACAATGGAGGAAATAATCTGGGGAAGACAGAGCAATTTTGCCAATATCAAAATTCTAAAAGTCCATATTTAAAATATCATAAAATACAAAACCATGAGTTGTGAATAATTGTTTACAACAAGGAATTATTAACATTATATACAAAACACAATTACAAATCAATATGTAAAACATTAAGATATTAAGTGAAAAACTAGCAAATGAAATGTACTGATGCAGAAGAAAAATACAAATCACACATAACTAATTTAATTCTATCTTTGATGTAGATATAATTATTTTCCCAATTTACAGCTGAAAACTGACACTCAGACATTAAGTAGCTTGCCCAAGACCACATGGCCAATAAATAGTGAGCTGAGATCTGAAATAAAATTTTATTTTATTCTAAAGTTCATTTTTTTAACATATTGATGGATAGTTCTATATAGGTATATAATATAGTCATAAAAGTATGTCATATCAAAAAAATAAAATTGAAGAAACCTGTTTTATGCATGTAATTGATGAATTGGTATAGCATTTCCCTGAGTCTCCTTTCAAGATGAGGTCATTATACATAATCAATTCAGGGCATATTTTTGCCACTTTCTAGTGACGTAGTCCAATGTTATTCAAATGAGAGTGTATGTTTTTGGAGCACAAATAGAAAAACAAACGTAAATGTTTCAGTGGGAAATACTGTACTTGAATATTTCTCCATCCTATATAGCACACTTTTCATAATGAAGCCAGACGCCAGATACGGACCACCTAAAGAATTCTGAACCTGAAAAAGTACCACTAGGCATGTATTACTACCAAGAAGAAATTGAAACGATAATGTTAGCAATATCTAACTTGAAATTTTCATTTGTTTGCATTATTTAAACTCATTTTACAACCAGATAAAATCTAAGGTGTTTCTGTTTAAAAGTTAATATCTATATTCTGAGTTAAATTAGCTTCATTGCCAAATTGTTGGCCCAAAGTGCTATTACTGCTGAAGTTAACTGCTAGACAAGAAAAGATAATGTCAGCTTTGGTGGGAGAGGTTATCTCTGAAGCTTTTATAAATTCTTGCCAAATCTGAGATCTATTTCAATCTTAAGACATCTGTTACTCTGTAAATGGCCTCTCTCTTCCCTCTTCCTCCCTTAATTTTTCTAGAGTCACCAGTTTCCTTCAGCTGAGAATTTTCATTATTTCTGTTATCAGTGCTTTATGCCTCCTATTGCTTTGTTCTGCAGTTCCACTCCATGGTAACGCAACATTTTCTATTCCAAAATTCATAGGCAGTGTTGGGAGGCGTAATCACCTTCACCCCAGAGTCTACCATAATGACTGTCTATGGGAGAGAGAGGTTTGGAGGGGTGGGGTGGAAGAATGACAGAGAGGATGAGAAGGAGGGAAACTGTGGATGGTTGAACTGTTTAACCCTGTCTATTATAGCTCGGGTACATTTATTTGTGGATGAATATATAAATGGTAGGGGTAGAGAAGTGGAAGATATTAAGTGCCAAATTTTAGCTTCAACAATAACCACCGTTGCCAATTGGCATGATTTCAAATATCCCCTCACCAAACAGATGGCATGCAAGTTGTATCAGTGGAAAATATGACATTCTTTAAAATGCATACAATGAATTAGACATTAAGGGATTGAACCTAAAAGTTTAAACTGGTTGTATTTTACAAATTATACCTCTACTAATAAAATTCTACAGAATATACCCACTTAGACCACTTTAACTCAAGTTCTTGAAATATACTATAACTGAATATGACAATATTTATTTCTATAGAAAAAATATTCTAATGTTACCTAAATAAGAGCTCAAAATAGCCATGTTAGGTGTACTTTTATTCTAGGTATTGAAAAAGTTTTTAAAAAATTGAAAAATAAAAATTATAGGAAGCATAGACATTTTAGTTATTAAACTAATACACAAATAAGCATTCTATAGTCATATAGGTATTTTTTTTTCCTCTTAAGTGCTTGAAAAGATTATAGACCAAGTGCTGTTCATATGACTGTTGGTTATTTTTTAAAATAAGTATATTGCACCAGAACTTTTATTTGTTTCATAACTATAAAATACAATTTTTGGTCACCATAATATATTCCTAGCAAAGTCTGTAATGAGAAGTGGGCAGAAGTAGCAACAGTTTAATCTTACCAAATGACATCCTAGGTGTCACAAAACAGTTAACTTCAGAAGCATCAATGAATTATGACAGCAACTGAGTCCCCATCACTAGGGATTTTTTTGTGTGTGCACACTTTGTGTTAAGTTATAAATACCTACCATTTGTAGAAACACTCACAAGTGGTCATACGCTATGCAAAATAATAAAACAGATGTTGCGGCTCACTCACAATATGCCCAAACACACTTGGTCCAAATAACAAGAGCCAAATTCCACCCTGGAAAGTCACAAGCTGCAGGGGCTCTAGTATTTCAGTGATCATCAAGGCTAATTACTCCACCTCAATTCCACTTTCTTCCAAATAGAGAGTTTTGGGAAATTATATTAATAATTCCCATCATATCAAGGCTTGGGTAAAAAAGAGCAAAAGGACTTAAAGAAAACAGATAGTCAAGGTTAAAGATGATCATGTAAAAAGGTGCTTTACATTTTAAATTTACTAATTTTTTAAATATGTAAAATTCAAAATGTCCAAAAGGTAATAAGAAAAATAGCCTTCTAATAGGAAACCTCCAGTTTCCTTTGCCAAAGGCATCAGTTTCTTATGACTTGCTCTAGAGATATTTCTATGCATAAGCAAGCAAATATGTAATTCTCACACTTTTTTTAAGCCAAATGAGGCTTACTAAATGCATCATTCTACACCTTGCTTTTACTTGATTTATCTCAGAGATTGTTTCATGTTAGTACATAAGGAAAAACTTTTTAAAATTGCATAATAGTCAATTGTGTAGATATTCAATTAATTGTTAAAATTTCCTTTTGATGAATATTTAGATTGCTTCCTATCTTGTGTTATTATAAATACATAAAGCAATAAATATAATACTTCTAGCCTAGGACCCTACTTAGATCCTAAACCCTATAATTATTTAATATATTGGTTGAAATAGCACAGAGGCACAATGTCATACCTGAAACCATTTCATCTGGTGATTTTACCCTAACACTCCTTTCCAACTCTAATTGCCGAGTATAACAGTTGGCTTTCAGTGAACATTAATTAAAGGTGATGTGACATAATAAATTTCATTAAAATTCTAAATGACATTACCAATAATCAGAATATTGCCTTCACTTGAGGATCTGTTTGACCTTAATTAGTGAACTCAACTTGGCTTTCTTTGTCTTTTCTGGGGGAAAAAAAGAGGAAGGGAGAAAGTCACATTAATTTTGGATTTGTGATACCAGTTATGACTAACCTTCCCTATTTCTGAACTCTTGTTGCATCAGTATTAGGTGGATTAACACTTAACTCCTCTATATTAGAGCATAATTCAGAGACCTTTGCAGACTACTGTGGTTCAACTATGGTTCACTTAAGCAGGAAAAGAATTTACTGGAAGGATATTGAGAGCTTATAAAACTGTCTAAAGGACAAGGCTTAGAAAACACATAGAAACTAATATTTGGAAGCAGAAGAACACCCGAATAAGAACCACTGAGCTAATGTAGACAGCTTGTCTGTGGGACCAATGAATCCCCACCATCCCTAAGCAGTGCTTTCCAATTTTTCTCATCTGTGTCCCACGTTAAGTATTTTACACGGTGTTGGAGAACACACACATACACGTTTAACTAAACCCATTTCATTAAAACAGAATTCATTCATATGTGCAATACATTCTAATATCATATATTCTCTACTACTTCATTTTTTAAAAGTGCTGGTTGTAACCCACTAAACTGATTTCAAGACCCACTAAGAGGTCAGGACCTGCAGTTTGAAAAACGCTGGTCTAGGGAGATTGATTCTGACCACAGTGTCACAGTTGATAAGTAAAGTGAACAAGCCTGTGGAGGAGGTGAAGAGTAAAGAAAATAGAGGACCATTCTGCATTTGCAAGGGGACAAAGTATAAAGAATGGAATATGAAGCTTGAACATACATCCTTTATCAGCAGAATCAAACTGGCATGACCCCAATTTAATACTATACCAAATATCAACCCACACGCATCACCACTTGGCACTGAAGCACTACAAATCATGGCTTTTCTGACAAGGAAGGAAGGGAGGAAGGCAGGGAAAGAGGGAGGAAGGGAGGACAATGTTTTAAGTGCTACTTTAGCATGTAATCCCACAGCTCAAATCCACTATAACTGCTCTGAAAATCCCCATTTATTTCAGAGGCAATACTTGCTTTCCTTATGTCCTTTTCAGCTTCGTTGCACTAGCTCTTTTTCACCACCATTACTTAGGCTGGAGTCTGGTTGTCTGACATCAGCTGTCAACATACTAAGACTCATAAAATCAAAAAGAATAATCTTATAGGATCCAGCTACTTCCATACGCAATCACCTGGATCCTAGACTAAATTCTTGCCACATTGCATGTCATGAAATAAATCTAAACCCAGTGTTAAAGTTATGTGTTGAGGCCCACTAACCTTGTGCTCAATTTTGTGATCTGTCTGTGGTTAGATGACATTCTCCTAAGTGTCTCCTCCCTCTTGTTCTCATCAAGTGGCAACTACCTCTTTTCTAGGAACATTAAGCCTCCCTGCAAGGTTTCAGCCTTGGCATTTATCCGCTCTACAGCTTGAAGTTAGTAGAGAAGTAGAAATATTTCATTTTCTTGATCATGCCTCCACTCTTTCAAATTACTCCCAGGAAATGTCAAAGCCAGAAGAAATAGCTTAGAGACTGTGACTGAATTAAAATTGTGCAGAACAGTGGCCTGTCTTAATGAAATTATCCAGGACACCCACATTGGCTGGTGCATCTTTTAGTTAAATGAAAGCATTTCCTTGCTGGCTTTCATACTCAGGGGATGACATAACCCTCTCTGGCTGTCTGGATGGCCTCCATAGTCCAGGAAAGGCCAGCTAGAATCTCCAAGCTAATTAACCAAGCCCTGTGGGACAGGTGCTCCTCACTGTGACTTCTTCAGCTGGGGAGTGAGAACCTCGAGTTCTACTTCTATTTTTAGTTACATTTATAATAATGGAATGAAAAACAAGTGACTTCTTGAACTCCTGTTACATGTCAGTCAGGGAGAGCAAATTATAGCTCACTCTGACAGTTACTAAGTTAGAGCTAAAGAATTTCTCAGCAGTTCGGTGGTGTGAATTTGCACATTCTTAAAGCTGGTTGTTTCCTGGATGCACTGTCTCTGCAGATAAAATGGGAAACGTGGTGTGGAAGCATATTTGGCATTCACAGGTGACAATCAGAGTCTTGTAAGTCCAATTATGGCATAAAGGACTATTAGCAAAGAGCTGGATTCCAAACCCAGCAAATGTGGAGGGTGATGAGACTGTGTTATTACCATGAGACTTTCCTCTCACTTCCCCTCAGCCCCAACCCCGTAAACCTCAGCACCACGATAAAGGCTGAAGGGATGCTATGTTACAAACCCCAGAAATTATCAGACTCTGGGGTAAAAGAGAAAACATAAGACAGACAAGAAGTGCTCTTTAAAAAAAAAAAAAGCAAAGGAAATAAATGTAAATTGCTTCTAAATGTTATTTCTAATTCTTCTTTTAATTTGTAAATAAAATGTTAAACCTATTGTTTCTTGATTTGGTTTTATGTGTTATTTTTTCATGTTGCCATCATAATCTGATTTCACTAAATATCATTTATTTTACTTTAGCAAATTATTTTGAATGAAATAATTTGATTGAATTTTATAAGTATAATTAATAGCTCATAATAAAGGCTTCCATTTTCTGTTAGGGAATATCAAATTTGTAGAGACTATTTCAAGTTACTTCTGTTATACTGGCTTAATTCTTAATGTTCCAGAGTACATAAATGATGATGCTTGTACCATATCTTATATACCGTATACCTCTGAAGATAGGATTAAAACAAAAGAATTGATTGTAATCCTATTTAAGAAGCAAATCTTCAGTTCCCTTCCTTAATTGCAGCCAACCACCTGCTTCTCTCCTACCCAGCAGAAAGCTAGAGGTTTTCCCCCAGGAAAAGGAGAAGTAGAGAGTGTCTGGATTGACAGATGTCAGAGACTGTTGAGAACAGGAAGATGGTATTGAAAACAAGATTAAGAAAAAAATTACCATGCATGTAAGTTCTCTCTTCTTCAAGCTGTGTACCCAGGACAGTTCATCACATTCTGATTGGGCATACTTTTAAAAGTCATCCAAAACTTAAAAAAAAGAAAAGTTTGTAGAAGAATCCAAAAACCAGAGAAAAATAATTTAGAAGCATCACCAGTCAACCTAAAAAGACACTAGATCTACAGAATTCATTAGTAAGTTTTGTTAAACTTTAAGGTGACTCTCATGCTATGTAAACAAACTATTCCAAAATGTTTGATTTTTTTTAATCATTCAGTTTTCTCAGTTTATTTTACTAAGCTGGAATAAGCTACATAATAACACTTAAAAAATATAAAATAAAAATAAAACTGTCCATTGTCACCATAAATATATTTATAAAAATAATTAATAAAATCCTATTAAATCAAATTCAACACTATATTGAAAGAATGATAGCACATGGCAAGTAGGGTTTATTTCAAGAGAGCGAAAATGGCTTAACATTCAGGATTTATTAATAAAATATACCTTATTAATAGGTCAAAAAAACCCTCAGATTAACAAATTGGGCTGACATGTCTACAAATCATTTGCTAATTTTCAACAAATGTTCCTGATTTTAAAGCAAAACAAGTTCCTAATAAAATAGAAATAGCAAAATACTTCCTTAATATGATATAGAAAACATACTTTAACCAAAATCCAACCTCATATATAACTGAGAAATATTAGAGGAATATTCTAAAGTAAAGAACAATGCACACATAAAATGCATATAGATACTGCTATTGCTTGACATTATATGGAATTTCTGACTGATACAATAAAAAAATTAAATCAGAAGTATAATAACTTGAAAGGTTGTCCACCTGAAAACCCAAACAAATCAACTGAGTATTCATTTATACTTTTAAGAACTTTAAGATATTAACAGAATACATAAATGTGGCCCATTACAAAAATAATATTAATCACTAGCTTTTTTAAATACCAAGAATATTCAACGACAAAATGTAATGGGATGAGAATTTATTAGCATGAGAAAATTTAGTACCTCTAGGAATAAATATTTGAAAATATATGTAGGAACTATATTGTAAATATTTCTCAGAAACATAAAAAAAAGCTGACTAAATGTCTTACCATAAGACAATATGGTAAATAGTTCAATTTCTCTTAATCTAATTATTGGTGTCATGACTTTCAATTTAAATCCTGATTAATTTTTTAAGACTCTAAAAGTGATTCTAAAGTTCATTCAGGTGAAAGCATAAATAGGACAAAAGAGGTCAAAAAAGCTTATATAAAATTAACAAGTAAAGTTTTTTCATCAGTCAAAACTGAGTAACTTCAAATCATACTACAAGGCTGTAGTAACCAAAACAGCATGGCACTGGCATAAAAACAGACCAATGAAAAACAACAGAGAACCCAGAAATAAATCTATGCATGCACAATCAACACATTTTTGACAAAGGCACCAAGAACATACATTGAGGAAAGGACAGACTCTTCAATAAATTGTGCTGGGAAAACTGGATATCCATATGCAGAAGAATGAAACTAGTCTCCTATCTTTCACCATATACAACAAAAGTCAAATTCAAATGAACTAAAGATTTAAATATAAGACTTAAACCTATTTAACTACTAGAAGAAAACATTGGAAAAAGCTTTAGGACATTGGTCTGGACAGAAATTTCTTGAGTAAGACCTCAAAAGCATAGGCAATCAAAGCAAAAATTAACAAATGGAATCACATCAAACTACAAAGTCTCTGCACAGCAAAAAAAAACCCAAAAAACAAAACAAAACAAAACAAACAATCAACAAAGTGAAGAGACAGCCCACAGAATGGTAGAGAAAATATTTGAAAACTATTCAACTGACAAGAAGTTAATAACTGGAATATATTGATATAAGTAACTCAAACAACTCAACAGCAAAATAAAATCCAATTAAAAATAGGCAAAAGATATGAATAATCAATTTCTCAAAAGAATACATACAAATAGTCAACAGTTACATGAAAAAATGCTCAACATAACTAAGTATTAATATTAGAGAAATGCAAATCAAAACCACAATGAGATATCATCTCACCCCAGTTTAAATGGTTATTATCAAAAAGACAGAAAATAACAAATGCTGATGAGGATGTGGAGAAAGGGGAATATTCATACACTGTTGGTGAGAATGTAAAGTTTTACAGCCATTATGGAAAACAGTATGGAAGTTCCTCAAAAAACTTAAAATAGAATGAATTACCACATGATCCAGCAATCCCACTGCTGCATATATATCTAAAAGAAAGGAAATCAGCATATTGAAAAGATACCTGTACTCTCATGTTTATTGCAGAACTCTTCACAATAGCCAAGATATGAAATCAACCTAAGTGTCCATCAGTGGGTGAATAGGTAAAGAAAATGTGGTAAATATACACAATGGAATATTATCATGCCATAAAAAAGAATGAAATCTTATCATCTGCAACAACATGGATGGAACCAGAGGACATTATGTTAAATGAAATAAGTCAGGCACAAAAAGACAAATGTTTGTGTTTTCACTCATATGTGGGGGTTAAAACATCGATCTCATAGAGCTAGTGAATACACCTCTGGTGGATACCAGAGGCTGGGAATAGTACTAGAGAGAGGGGATAAAAAGGGATTGGTTAAAGAGTACAAAAATACAGTTAGATAGAATGTATAAGATCTAGTGTTTGGTAGCACAATAGGGCAACTGTAGTTAAGAATAATTTATTGTACATTTCAAAATAACTAGAAGGGTAGGTTTGGGATGTCCCAATACGAAGAAGTGATAAGTGTTTGAGGTAATGGATATTCCAGTTAACCATATTTTATCTTATACTTGTATTCTTGTGTCAAAATATCACATGTACCTCATAAATATGTACAACTATCATGTATTCATAAAAATTAAAAATTATTTTAAATCGAGTAGGCATTTAATGAATAATATGAGAACAGACAGATTAAGTGAACTATCACAGAAAAGGCAGAAGCAGACACTATGTAAATCAGAACTTAGCATATAGGCTGGGCGCAGTGGCTCATGCCTGTAATCCTAGCACTCTGGGAGGCTGAGGCAGGTGGATCGTTTGAGCTCAGGAGTTCGAGACGAGCCTGAGCAAGAGCAAGACCCTGTCTCTACTAAAAATAGAAAGAAATTATATAACAACTAAAAATATATATAGAAAAAATTAGCTGGGCATGGTGGCGCATACCTGTAGTCCCAGCTACTTGGGAGGCTGAGGCAGGAGAATTGCTTGAGCTCAGGAGTTTGAGGTTGCTGTGAGCTAGGCTGATGCCACAGCACTCTAGCCTGGGCAACAGAGTGAGACTCTGTCTCAATGTACATATATATATATATATGTATATATATATATGTATGTGTGTGTGTGTGTGTATATATATATATATATATAAAAGAACTTAACATATGAAAACAGTAAAATTGGGAACCAGCAGGAAAAGATTATCCCCATCAATGGTGCTGGACTAATTGCTAGCGTCTAGAAATTGTACACTAGTTCCTCACTTTACACTTTAATCCAAAGTATACTCCACATGAATTAAAGAGTTAGCAATAAATGAGAAAACAAATAAATAAACTATAAAAGAGCCAGGTGAACATACATGCGCATAAAGCACAAAGGAAGACAGGGCTTCCTCAGTATACCTTAATTGAAGGAAGGAATCCTAAATGAAAAGATTTGTAGACTTCACTACAAAATAATTAAAACCTTCTGTATAACAAGAGCCATGACAAATCATATAAAAGACAGATGACTAAAAGAGAAATATGTATCAGGCAATGTGTAGATATATTGAATTTACGAAGCACTCGGCAAATAAATAAACGAAGAGTAGCATGTTTTTAAAAGGGACAATGGATACAAAACAGAAATATAAACAGCCAGTAAACATAAATTCCTTTCAACATTGAAATACTAATTCAGTCTGTCAGATTTGTGACCATCTATATATCTGCCTATCCTTCTATCCATCCATCTATTAATCTATCTATTCATATCCAAGATTGGCAGGAATGCAGGCAAATTTGTACTTTTATAATCTACTACTTAGAATGGGGACTATGAATCTTTTCTATAAAAGACCAGATAGTAAATATTTCCAGCACTGTGGGCCATATGGTCTCTGTCACAACTACTAAATTCTGCAGTTGTAGCACAAAAGCAGCCATAGATAAATTGACACGGCTGTGTTCCAATAAAACTTTATTTGCAGATACAGGCAGTGGGTCAGATTTGGTCTGTGGGGCATAGGTCTCACCCTCCTTATTTAGAGAAAAAGTTGTAGCAATTTTTTAGAACAAATTGTCCAATATATATCAAAAGCTTTAAAAATATGCTTATAATTTACCCAAGCAATTGCCTTTTAGGAATGTATTCTACAGAAACCATTATGCTTAGTGAGTAATGATATTCATCAAATGATTTCCTTAATGTCTAACTATAAGGCTTTAGATAACAAACTATGCTTAACAGTGCATGACCATGCCATACCCCCTAGAAAAACTTTTAAGAAAACAACCTAATGACAACCTAATGACATAAAGAAATACACACATACACACACATGTGGTTAACAGAACAGAACTGCAAATCAGAATGCCTGAGTTCAAATTCAGATTTCACAACTTTCTGTATGAACTTGGTCAAGTCATTTAACCTCTCTTAATCTCATTCTCTTCATCTGTGAAATGGGAAAAGTAATTGTACTTACCTCATGAAAGTATCATGAGAATTACATAAGACAATGCGTATGATAATCCTGTCTTAATACATTCAGGCTGCTATAACAAAATTCCACAAAGTGGGTAGCTTATAAATAACAGAAAATTATTTCTCACAGTGCTAGAGACTAAGAAGGCCAAGATCCAGGTATCTGCAAATTCCACATCTGGCAAGGGCTTGCTTCTTGGTTCACAGACTGCCGTTTTCTTGCTGTGTTCTCACATGGCAGAAATGGCAAGAAAATTAGTTCTCTGGGGTCTTGGCCTGACCTGGTGCTACAGTGTCAGAGTTGAGTAGCAGCTACAGGGACTGTATGGTACACAAAACCAAAAATACTTATCCAGCTCTTTATAAAACTTTGCCAAGCTTTAGTCTATAGTTGTGGTCCCCAAACCCCTGGCCCGTGGCCCAGTACTGGTCTAAAAAATCGTCTTCCATGAAACCAATTCTGGTGCCAAAAAGGCTGGGGACTGCTGATCTGTAGTATAAACTTTCTACTTGCCTGCATGAGCAAGCATATTGGTTTGTTTTCACAGAAACCAAACCTCATGACCTAATTACCTCCCAAAGGCTCCACCTCCAAATACTAACAGATTGGATATTAGGTTTCAACATATAAATTTTGTTGGGTTGCAAATTTGTTCTACAGCAAATACTTAGAATGACTCAGTAAATGCCATATATAACCATATCCAAAATATCTAGAATATTTATAAGTAGTTTTCATTATCTTCTCTGTCCTTTCATGTATTTTCTGGTTTTTACATATGTATACATTATTTTGTAATTATATAAAAATGTTAAAATTTTGCATTTAAGAATTTCATAAGCTACCTTCAATCTCATTATAAAATTGTCTGTTGATAATAGCATTAATTCCCGGAGTACTGAGCTGGTTCAAAAAGCAAAATCTATATCTGATTTTAAAAAAGCAATTTCACAGCCTACTATGTCCTTTTTCTCAGAGGAAGAAATTTAGAGATGTTTACATCTCAGGTGAGACAGACTTGGACCTTAGGCTGGTAAAATATTGTCTCACTGGTAACTAGCAGTCAGAGTGAACTGGCCTAAGGCAGGAAGATGAAATGTTCAACCCAGTTTCAAGAACTCATGCCTTGGAAGGAAATACCTCTGAAAGCAAATCTATGTGACTCTTACTTCTTATCAGAATAAATCAATAGATCCAAACATGTTTTCTCAAGGATTTAAGTCCAGAAATCTTCTCCTTGCATGGCAGACTTATTTCCTGCTCCCAACTATACTCTTATTTAAAATCTAGCAATCCATCTCCCTTATCTTTGTGGAATATCTGAGGAATAAGCCATGGAAACTCAAGTATATTCCAGGGAACCTACCTGAATTTCCAGTAAAGAGTTCCCAAATCCCCTTCACAGTATATACATCCTCTCCACCTTCTTCCTTCCTTCCTTTTCCTTCCTTCCTCTCTTTCTCTCTCTCTGTCTCTCTCTATTCATTCCTTCCTTCTCTCCTTTTCTCTCTCTCTCTCTCTTCCTCTCCCTTCCTTTTCTTCTTTCCTTTCTTAGTCCATTTAGGCTACTATAACAAACATCATAAACTGGGTGGCTTATAAACAACAGAAATTGATTTCTCCCAGTTCTGGAAACTGGGAAGACCAATTTCAAGGCACCAGCAGATTTTGTGTCTGGTGAGGACCTACTCTCTGATTCATATCTGGCACTTCCAGTTATGTCCTCACATGGTAGAAGGGACAAGCTAGCTCTCTGGGGTCTCTTTTATAAGGGCACTAATTCCAACAGTGAAGTCTCCCCCATAACCTAATTACCTCCCTAAGGCTCCACTTCCTAACACTAACGTTTTGGAGATTAGGTTTCAACACATGAATTTTGGGAGAACATACGCATTCAGTCCACTGCTCTTGATTTCTTGACCTTTCTTTAGAATACTTAATACCTACCTAATATGTTTCATGCAGATCAGCAAAATTCCTGCATGTAAACCAATATTTCTGCACAGCATGGCAGCCTCGCTCCCTCATTCCCTCTACTCCAGCTCCACACTTCCTTTTCAACATGAGATCCAAAACCCTAAATTTACTGCAGTCGTGCAGGCATGTGACAGATTCCACAGTCAACACACCTGTATGAGGCTTTGTTTTAGAAGTTAGTTACATAAGAATGTAAGAGCACAGGGCCTCCATTTTGCTGGTTTGGGTGGAAGGATAGCAGTGTGGTTTGGGGCAGTGGCAGCAACGGTAACATGGTACTATGGTGTGTAAGAGTAGTGGCTTCTTGATCCTGGAGTAGCAGCAGCTCCCTCTCCAGGTCAGTTCTATCGTATGGTTTTAGAGATGTTTCCTGGAACTTCAGCCTTCAGTGTGTTTCTCCAGCCCTTCCACTAATTCAGTCACCTAAGCCTTCCTGCTTAAAATAATTGCAGTGGATGCTCTTTGCTGCAACAAAAATTTCTTGTGTGATTCTCATTACAAGCCTTTGTTTGCATTTCTTTGACATTATTTACAAGAGATTGGGGAGAATACTGAGAAGTTTTCAAAGGCTAAGACAAGTGCAGCAGAAGGAATATGAATAGCCAGGAAGGACTATTAAGAAGCTCCCGTGACCTTCCATGATCTTGCCATTTATTCAATATCAAGTTGCCCACTGCCGTATCAGGGTGCACTGGGCTAGGTTCAGAAGATGTAAACATGAATAAAGGTGTTCCCTGAAACTACAGGTCATAAAATCAAGAAGATAATACTAAACCCATAAGAATAATTGTACATCTCGTGTATTATTCCATTTTCTCTTCAAATAACTGTATAGGTAGATACTATTACCACCACATTACAGATGAAGCTTAGAGAGACTGAGGGACTTGCATGCAGTCATGAAGCTAATAAGTGGTCAAAATAGGGTTTAAGTCCAAATCTGATTACAGAGACTGAGTTCCTAAACACTACCCAGCAGTAAAATCTGTAGATGTTCATTCAGTCATTCAATGAATAGTTGTCGACACTGACTCAAGTCAGGCCTAATGCCAGGGATCCTGATAATAGTTCAAGTCATAAAACAGCAAGTCGGGGAAATAAAGTCATATCATGTAGCTAGAGGAAGAAGTAAGGACTTGATGTGAAGAGAGGCACAGGCAACATTCCTCTCATACACAAGGAATTCAATGGAATCCAGTATGTTTGCTGAGTGCCTTTAAGCTCCAGATATTCTGCTTGGAGTTGAAGTGAGATGAAGATCCGGTTCTTGTCAGTGTCTGTTATATTTATTCACTGCTGTGTCCTAGCACCAAACCTCAAAAGTATTTGTCTGGTACTCACCATCAAATTGGTACTAACTGATCAACACTTAGGTGCACACATGGAAGTAATATTCATCAGGTGCTGGGTAGGTGGGACAGGGGTGGTGGGGGGTGAAGGGGATGGGTAAATGCATAACTAATGGGTACGGAGTGCACTCTCTGGGGGATGGGCACACTTGTAGCTCTGGCTTGGGCGATGCAAAGGCATTATATGTAACCAAAATGTTTGTACCCCCATAATATTCTGAAATTTTAAAAAAGCAAATAATAAATAAATAAATTTTTTAAAAACTATTTGTCTGAGGAAGAAAGAAAATAATATGATAAATTTTATTTTAGTGGAATGAATAAATTCTGTTCAGGGGACATCGGAGAAGGGAAGTGGGATGTCAGAAAAACTTCAAAGAAACAATAACAGAGCATTGAAGAATGAGTAAGACTTTATAATGAGTTTTTAGACCACTCTGCCCCAGTTATCCTACTTGAATTTCTTGTCACAGTCCTGTATTTTAGGGGTTTCTTAGAGCTCTGAATCTATGAATACAATTTAATAAATGCAAAGGTGAATGTGGATAGATAAATCTTTCAAAACTGGAAATTCTTATGTACATCTTTCCCATACTGCTCCAGTCTTTACATAAAATACTTGTTATACATGGTCTCATTCTATGTAGCATCAGAGTATTTGCGTGTGTACACATATGCACATACTGCATACATATACACATATATACACATACATAAAATCACCCCACATACATACATACACAATCACCCATAAAATACATACATATAGATACACAGATATAAAATCACCCCAACCTCAGCATTTTGCAAAATATCTCATGATGTTACTAATAGCAATATTAGTACTAAATATAGACCCTCATGATAATCAAATCACTCCTCCTCTTTCTTGCAGTTTTAGTGCCTTGGTGCGGGCCCTCCGCAGCGCTATTCCAATCCTCCCTAGCCTACATACCGTTTTCATTTTACTCTCTCTTTAACCAAATCCTGGTAGAAAAATGATTCCAATAAGCTGGTGACTCAGAAGTCACAGTAAAAGATGAGTTTTCACACACACACACACACATACACAAAAATAGTTTTCATATTTTCTTGGGAAAATGGATATTGAACATATTTTTCAAAAAACTTCCACAGCCATTATACCATAGCATTCTAGGAAAGAATATAGTGGCAACTCCTCCACTCCCACTTCACAGATAAAGAAGTCAGGCAGAGGAGGGTTATGACAATAACTCAAAATCATGCATAGTGTCAAGAAACTGGGCATGCACCCATGCCTCCCAAATCTTGTACTTTTACTTTTCTCACTGTGGTTAAACACTGACTCTTAAGATTGCTAAGTACATAAATGAGAAAAATAACATTTTTTTTGCTAAAATAATGTTCTATTTAACAGACATATGCTGTTAAACATACTTAGCGTTTTATTTTGCTTTTGATACATAAACTATTAGAATTAGTAGAAACTTAGTCCTGATTATTTTCTCTGTTCTAAACTTTGATATTGACATAAAGGACCAATGAGTTCATTTTGTTAATGTCAGAAAACCCACTGCCATGCTTTTTTACAAAACTCATGATTTTTTGAAAATATTTCTTGCGTTCTTACTTTTTTTTTTGAGCAATACTCAGACATTTGGCCCATCTCATGTTAGTGACTCATATTCTTATGCTAGGATCTGTCACTTTCTGTTCCTCTATGTGGAGCTTCTAGGTATCTGATAAATACATAATTCTATAGGTAGACCATATCTGGAAAATGTGCAAAGATGACATCAGATTGCAGAACACGTTGGTAATGTCAAAAAGATTTTGCCACAAAGTCAACATTACAAGAATGACATGAGGATGTGTGACAGGTTATCTCTGCCTCCTTTCAGCTGCAATGAGGGTCAGATTGGAACAATTTCCACCTCACCTAGTTTATTACTCTGTTAGGACTGCCATAACAAGTATCATAAACTGAATAACAGAAATTTATTGCCTCACGGTTCCGGAGGCTAAAAATTTGAGACCAAAGTGTCTGCAGGGTTGGTTCCTTCTGCAGGCAGTGAATAAGAGGATCTTCCAGGCCTCTCTCCTAGCTAGTGGTTTGCTGGCTACTTCTGATATTCCTTGACTTCTCCTGCATCACCCCAGTCTCTGCCTTGATCTCCATGTAATGTTCTCCCTGTGTGTGTGTCTGTGTCCAAATTTTCTCCTTCTACAAGAACACCAGTCAAATTGGATTAGGGGCCCACCCTACACCAGTATGACCTCATTTTAAATACTTATATCAGCAATGATTCTACTCAAATTATGATCACATTCTGTGGTACCGGGATTTAGAACTTCTGCACATAAATGTTTGAGAGGCACAATTCAACCCATAACACCCAGGAATAGAACTCCTGCTCCAGATGAAAAACCCAATGCACAGGGCTTAGATGCTGACTTTATTTTTTCCCAACCATATGAAGGAGTCAGGAATCTTTGGCCCAATGTCATAGAACCAGTGATAGTCACACAAAGGGAAAGAAAAAAAAATCTAGATTCTAAGGCCACAGAGTCCCTACAGTGAGAAATATGTGGTCCTGGCCAGAGTGTAGACAGCTGAAGTACCATGTAGACAGTTTGGTAGATATCATCTTCATCATTGAAAGTACTCAAATGCATGGACTTCTGAAGTGGTTCAGACTCCTTTTACTTACAAATAGAGCAATGCCATTCTTGCTCAGGGAATAGTAAAAGTCTTCCAATTAGATGTGAAGAAGCCATTTAGAGTCCCCTGGAGCCATGTACGTTTTTGATAATAATAAATGGAGATTGTCGCCATCCTCTTATCTCAGTGTCCAGGAAAAGGGTCATGTGAGTAAGGCCAAGAATGTGGCACATAAAAAGATCACATATTTCTCCTTTGAATTTCACAGACTTTAAATGTACAGATTTGTATTGGTTTTCTATTGTCACGTAATGAATTACCACAAACTTGGAGACTTAAAACTATACTCATTTGTTATCTCACATAACAAAAGTCCTGTACATCAGGACCAAATTCTCTGCTCAGGATCTCATGAGGCTGTCTTAGCGTGTTTTATGTTGCTATAAAGGAATAACTGAGGCTGTAACCAGCTCCATGGACCCCCATATGATTTTTATAATCTTCCCCTTTACTTGACCCTTTAAGTTGTTTCTTAGAAATGATGGACTTGAACTCCTGGCCTCTAGTGATCCTCCCACCTCAGCCTCCCAAAGTGCTGGGTTTATAGGTGTGAGTCACCACACTTGGCCTGAAAGGATGGGTTTTCTGCAAGTCAAAGGAGTTGAGATTCTGAAGATCCCAGGGCAGACTTCCTGATGCCAATATTTACCATCCCCCACAACCTGTCCCCAGCATATGTAGACTCTTGTGAGATACACCATGTCCTGCCCCAAGGCATGTGGCCCCTCCTTTAAAAACCCATGATATGCCTTAGCCAGAGAGATGGATTGGAGGCAGCTTCTCCTATTCTCCCAGCAAGACATCTGTCATATTAAAAATTCCTTTCTTCTTTGGCAGTCTTCCTTATCTCCATAATTGGATTTTTAGATTTTTGTGCAATGAGCAACTGAACCTAGACTAAAACCCTTTTGCAGTTTTGACAACAAGGCTGGGTAATTTATAAAGAAAAGAGGTTATTTGACTCATTGTTCTGCAGGCCATACAAGATGCATGGTGCCAGCAACTGCTCAGCTTCTGGTGAGGGCTTTTGTGCTGCATAAAAATGTGGCAGAGAAGGCCAAAGGGGAAGCAGGCACGTATATGGGAGGGACCAAGCCTGAGAGACATCCTGGCTTTATAACAACCCACTCTCATGGGAACTAATCCACTCCCTGAGAACCAATCCTGTCTCATGGGAGCAAGAACTCATTCATTACCACAAGAATAGCACCAAGCCATTCCTAAGGGACACAGTGTCCTCATGACCCACACACCTCCCACCAGGCTCCAACTCCCAACTCTGCCACACTGGGAATTAAATTGCAGCATGAGACGTGGTAGAAACAAACCTTATCCAAACCATACCACACACTAAAACCAAGGTATCAGCCAGAGCTATAATTCTTATCTGAGGCTCAGGACCACTGGCTATTGGCAGAATCCCCTCTCACGCTTTCAACAGGACCTCCTTCATCTGCAAACCAGTAATAGTGCATTGGGCCAACACCCTTCGAATACCTGTATCTTCCTATTTTATTTCCTCTTCGGCTTTTAAGGATTCATGTGATGACATTGGGCCACCCAGGTAATACGAAATAATCTCCCTATTTTAAAGTCAACTGATTAGTAGCCTTAATTATATCTGTAAAGCTCCTTCACAGCAGTACCTAGATTAGTGTTTAGTCAAATAATCAGAGAATGAAACTTGGGGGGAACTTCTTTAGAATTCTGCCTACCACGAGATCTAAAAAACTCAGGCTAAAGGCATTAATGTGTATGTAAGTAATATTCAAACTTTTTTAAAAGCAACTATAAAAAGAGGATAAAACATTATCCAGAAAAAAAATTAAATTACCACTAACCATGTTGAATTTTTTGCCTTGCTTCTGGGTTTAAAAAATAAAACCTTGGGTGGTAGAATGAAGGTAAAATGGGAAGAGAGTTTAGATCTGGGAACTCTTAACTCCACAATTAGTGGAGATATTGAGAGAGATAATTCAGTCTCCCTGAGACTCAATTTCCCCTCTTATCTAGGCCTTCATCAGATAAAAAGTTAATAATATTAATGCTTTATAGGGTTGTTATGAGAATCAAATTAGATAGTTTCCAGAAAGTGCTTTGTAAACTGTAAAGTCTAAAGAATATGTCTAAAGAATTGCTAAAACTATCACAGAAAGTTTAAGTCTATTTCAGAAAGATCCAGAGAACTCAACCACTCCTTCCTTTAACAAAATACTCACCCTGGAGGATAGATTCTGACAACCAAGAAATCCAAATTTTAGTAGAAATTTATCCATCATTCATGCTAGAGTATATTCCTGTATATACATGAGTTGTGCGTATGTGTGGCTGAGTGTGTCTTTCAAGAGGATCCACCATGTTAAAATTGTATTGTACTAATTAAATGGGCAAAATAATAAGACCAGGGCACATTCTGATGAAGGGAATTTAATACCAAGACCTTAAAGAAAAATCTAAGAGTCTCCAAGATCCAAGCAACTAGAGTTGAAGCCCTAACAAAGGAAAAACAAAGCACTTTAAACACTCAAGAAAACAAACCATCTGGTGTCACACTCTGCCTAGAAGATCTTTGTGGAACTATCTGAGTGGTTTGGGTTAGCAAGTGTAAGTAATCACATAAGTAAGTGTTCAGGCACCTGCTATATTCCTACTACACCTCTGGTCATCTATCTCTCCTTTGGCACATTATCACTAATGTTTATTTCTATTCTCAATTACTGCATCCTAAGGATTATTTTATTTATGCACTTAAAAAGCACTTATATAACATGAATTATGTGCAAAGCACTGCTCTGAATTCTTTATTAATATTAACTCAAAATGCTAACTCATCTTTATAACAACCCTATAAAGTTGAAACTATTATTATACGTATTTATACAAAAACCTAACTATAGCAATTTGTTTCAAAATATTTTTTCTTCTTAAAAAAGGAGGTATTTTTTCCAAATGGTTTCATTTCATCATTTCTACAATTTACATCAAGAAAGGATTTGAAATGCAGTTGCTAAAGGCTTTATCCTGATAAAGATGACAACACACTGCTTTCAATAAAATCTTTGAAGTGAACGGATTAGCCCCACACAAAACCCACTTTGATTAGAGGTGACATTGGGATTTTTCTAAATAGTGTAAGTTTTAATGAAGGAAATTTCCCTCTCCACAAAAGGCACCAAGTTGTCTGTTTTTTGCTCATTATGTCTCTTGAACAGTATAGTTCTTTTCTATGTTTTTAAAGTGTGTACAGTTCAAAATGCTTTGATTTTATTCTTGCTACTTCTAATAAACATGATGAAAATGTGTCATTCCCTACTCTTAGCAGGAAAGACATGCTCTTGATATATTTTCTTATATCTCTCCAGCAAAATTTTCTAAAATTTCTCCTGATTTATTTTTCTATTTCAAGGTTAAGCTAAAAAAAAATTAGAAACAATATCCCAAAGTGATAAATTGCTCTACCTTATTCTTACCTTGTAAGGCACACAATTAATCCAAGTGTGATACTTTCTAGTAAACTATACCTGGGTTTATTCTGAAAGTCCATGGGTGCAAGTGACAGAAACAGCAACAGCCTGGCGCAGGACTGATACTACTCATTCAAGCGGAAGGTTAGTTCTGAGAAAAGCTTTTATAAATGTAAATTTTATTTTGTGTCTTTATATTTCAAATTCCATGTACGTACCAGATGCTTGAAATTCATATAAAATGATCATCAGCATTAACCAGTTGGTAAAAGTTTATTGTAGTTAAGGGCACATGACATTTGAGACCAGATCTCTTTCTTTGAGAAGTGAATTTACCCGGTACTAAAATAAGATAAATTTTCTCTAAGAGTTCAGGGGAAAATAACATTGAGAGTTAAGTTGCTAAAAAAGATAAGCATTTTATTAATTTGTCTCTCACACTAATGTATTTGAAGCTGTTTTGACAATATATTTAGCAGCAAACACCACCATGGTCCTAAGACAATTGGCTCCAAGTGCATTAGCCTCAAGAACAGTCCCAGAGTTGTGTGTGCTGAGACCAAGATTAAGATAGCCCTTTTAAATTTTTTTTTAGCAAAAATATCAACATTTTCATTTTTTCCTTTTTTTTATGCAGATACTTTAGATCACCTAAACGCTGGCCCCTCCACTAGGGGCTTCACCTCTTTACTTTGGTATGATGGACGCAACGTTTCACTTCTGATAATTTTAACAAGATGTGAGTTATTAGAGACACTTCATAGGGACCCTTGCACTTCTCTGCTTCCAACTGGGGCAGGGACCTGAAAGAGGCAAACCCGTGTGTAGTGGTTAGCACCTGACCCACTCATTTGACATACTGCTTTGCTCGGGTCCGTTATCACTCTTGTGACACGTCCAGCGCTCCGTGGAGTGTGCTCCTGGGTCCTGTTGGCAATAGCTTGCCTGCTGACGTCCTCACCATTGGAGCAGGAGGTGCCGAGCCGTCTCTGTAGCTGTCTGTCCGTGGCCTCCATCACCAGCAGGTTATTCTCCATTTTCTTGGCCTGCTTGCCTGCACTGTTGCTGCCCGTCATCCCGTTGTCCTCCGAGGCCTGTTCCTGTATGCATGCAGGAACTCGGGGAAGGCCCTGCCAGCCCTTTTTCCTCTTGATAATTGCAACTCAGCTTCCCGGGCTGAAGTCCCAGGTGGCAGTGCCCCTGCTGTGATCACCACATATCCAGCCCCTTGTTGTTCATAAATCTGCTCCCGTCAGTGAAAAAGAGCCCAATCTTGCTCTGACATCAACTGATCTGACAGATCCATCCTGGTAGAATACACAGCCTCCAGAACCTCTAAACAGTCAGGTTGTAAAGGCTCGTTCCCTTTGGCTGGCAAAAGGACTGCAGGATTGAGAATAGACACAACTCACAAGCAGCGGTTACTGCCCAGAGGCAAAGAGACCATCCTCTGACAATATTGTTCATTAGTTTTGACATGCCACTGGCTGTGGGATGCCTCTTAGCATCTATACTAAGACTCTAAGGCTCATTCCTTGTTCTTCTCCATACAAGGGCTTTACCATCAGTCTCAAGTCTGGGATCCAGATACCATACCTAGGAACCGCAGATAAGCTAATATAAGTTTACAAATCTGTCCGATTGCAGGTTCCACAAGGCCCCTGCTAAGCTTCTATCAAACAGAGCAGGAGAGCCCTTTTAAACCTCTGAGGCAACACAGTCCCAGGATCCTGCCATTGAAATGTAACTGAGCACCAATCAAGCTCCTCAGCCAGCTGCCTACACTGCCTCACTGCTACCTGGCCCCTCCTCCACTGCTCCCTGTATGGCTGGGTGTGGCTGGAGTTGGGGTTGGGGCTGCAGGCAGGGGAAGGGCCCCCCCACTAGACCACTTCTGACCATGCAGGTTGGCACCAATGGAATCCCCACTGTCAATTTTTCCCAGGGCTCCTGTGGGGATATTTGGAGACAGGGCACTCCAGCCCCCTTCTTTGCCATCTGAGTCCTGGACTTAAAAAAACATTTTCTCCCCTGGGGCCTTCTTGCTACCCGGAGGCTTTTGCAACTTTTGGGCAATGTTCCTTTCAAGGTCCTTCTTCTTTACAAAAAGTCAGTCTGGGGTGGCTTTTTTGCCCATTTCTTTTGACTGTCTCAAAGGACCTGCCAGTTGTTCTTGCACATTCAAACCCCCTATCTGATATTGCCACAAATTGCCCACCCAGGCTATGGGTTCCCTCTGGCCCAAATTGAGTTTGCTGCCAAGAGACACCATTTGAACCCCAAGTCATAATTTACTAGGCATGAGATTGAAGAGTTAGCTCAGGCCGGGCGTGGTGGCTCACGCCTGTAATCCCAGCACTCTGGGAGGCTGAGGCAGGAGGATTGCTCGAGGTCAGGAGTTCAAGACCAGCCTGAGCAAGAGTGAGACCCTGTCTCTACTAAAAATGGAAAGAAATGATTTGGACAGCTAAATATATATATACATATATATATATATATATATATATTAGCTGGGCATGGTGGCACATGCCTGTAGTCCCAGCTACTTGGGAGGCTAAGACAGGAGGATCACTTGAGCCCAGGAGTTTGAGGTTGTTGTGAGCTAGGCTGACGCCACGGCACTTTAGCCCAGGCACCAGAGCGAGACTCTGTCTCAAAAAAAAAAAAAAAAAAAGAGTTAGTTCAGGCAGTGCCCTCCTTGGCCCCTCCCATGGTGCCAAGATGGTGGCAGCAGTAGGCATTCCCTCCCCCTTGCTGTGCACTGCTCACTAATGGGCCACGTGTGCCAGTCCTTCTTCCTGCCAGGTCCACCCCCAGAATTTGGTGTTTCTGGGTGGGCCCATCAGCACCCTGGTGGAATGGCACCCCATAGCTGCTGGAAGAGCCAGGAAGCAGGCCTGGGTCAAAACGGAGGGTCTTCATGGGTAGGAGCAACTTCTTTTCAAGGTGAAAGAGTACGGGATCAACTCCGGCAGCTGCTGATGTGGCCCCACCTGGCGCTTCTCCCTGGCTGGCTGTGGGGGTTTCAGTGGGTGCAGGAGGACCTCATTTATCAAAAATCATACAAACACAGATCATTTTGTATACCATAAACACTGAGTTTATCTCAATTAGAGAGCTTGAGACTCAACATTTTAATTCTATAGTGGCAGATTGACCATTTGAGCTCTGAATTTTAAAAGAAACACCAGCTAAGAATAAATCAAGGACCATCAACCAACACTTTTCCTCACACTCCAGACAAGCACTACAAACCATCACTTTTCCTCACACTCCAGATAGGTGGTATCACAATAGTCTTTAGACATAGGTATGAAATCTCACCAGACAAAAACTCACAAGCAATATAGGGAATTCCCAAGACAAGCAATCTAAAATGCCAAGGTCTATCAATCCAATGGGAATTTTCATTTAATGGCCACTTCTCACACTCCAGCATGCACATTGGATTACAACACCATTCTCTTTACACGTAGGTTTGTAGCTACAAGTAACCATTCAGTCAAAGTTTTTCCCAAGGGACTATGAGATGGAGCTTTCCTATGTTGCGACAAAACTTCACAAACAAATAAACAGAGACAATACAGGAAATCCCCAACACAAAATGCCATGGCTGACCAAATGGGAAGCATAAAATGAGAACCAAATTCTCAATTGAGAATCAGCATCTCCTAATCCAAAATGGTACAAACAGAGAACCAAATTCTCCCACATGAAAGAACCAACATCTCCCAATCCCCCCTGGTTCCCTGGGAACCACAAATGAGCTCAGTCCAAACCAGGTTCCCTAGTTCCTCTCAACCTCTTGACTTCCACTCCCAAATCAGCACCTCAAAACAAATCCAACAGGGAGGTCTGAATCCCCCCCCCATAAGGGTGGAAATGGGGTCTTGGCATCCTGGGGAACTCTTACGAACGGCTGAGGCTATCTTGATGCTTCCCAAATCTGTTTCCTTCTCAACTGAGTTCAGGTTGCGGGGAGCCATGTCTACTTCAGAGAGATAGAGACAAGAGTTCCCTGGAGCTAAAACAGGCTCCAGCAGCTGCTGGGGCTGTTCCTTCCTCTCTCACCTTGAAAAGAAGTTGTTCCTACCCATGAAGACCCACTACTTTTGACCCAGGGCTGCTTCCTGGCTCTTCCAGCAGCTGTGGGGTGCCATTCCACAAAGGGGCTGATGGGCCTACCCAGGAATGCCAAATTCTGTTACCACAAGTTCGTCACTTGTCCCTGAGCACAAGTGATTTGAGAAGGAAAGAGGAGTTTATTAATTTGCCAGCAAATGAGGAGATTGGCAGACTGCCATCTCAAAGTACCAACATCCTTGAAAATATCCCTTACTGTTTGGTTTGAGAATTCATTCATTGGGCCCATTACAAACCAGGTTTCATGCTTTCTGATAATGCATGCAGAGTGTTTTATAATCTTCAATCGCCATCTGAGTAAGGTGATATTGTTAGGTCTGGAGCAGAGAGAGAGACACACACACAAAGCTTCATGTGTAGCAAAATGCTGTTTATTTTGAGCATCTGGGTACAGATGGGTGGAGGCCAAAAAAAAAAAAGAAAGAAAAAGGGGGGGAGGGTCCACAGAGAAAATGGGAGCGCCTTGGGTTTTATAGAGGGTTTTTCTGGGAGGAGTAAACAAATTATTTTCAAACAACTGGGAAGGATAAGGAAAGTAAGTTCCCCTCTTTCATTCCATTCCTTTATCTCCCTGGGGAACAACCTGGAGGGATAAGCCTCCTCCTTATCAGGAGTGATAAGGAAAGTCATTCCCTTATCTCCCTAGGGGTCTGGCAAAGGCTACCTGCTTAACATACCCCTAGGAAGGGGGAGAGCAGTGGGTTTTATAGGAGGTTTGGATGAAAGTTTGGGGACAACGAATTATTTAAGCCTAACAGATAAAACTACAGAAATAGCAACAACAGCTAATGTTTATTTCATGCTTACTGTGTCCCAGACACTCTAATAAACACTTTATAGCTATTAATTATTATATTTATTTTTCAAATGAGGAGACTGAAGCCTGAGAGACTGAGTAAATTGTCCAGGGTCGCAAAGCTAGTAAGTGAGACAGTCAGGATTGGAACCTTGGAGTCTCTTTCAAGAGTACATATCTTAACCACACAATTGTGAATCAAAATACTACCTCTTGCATAAATAATGAGACTGCCTACCCTTTAAATATACACCCAAACCTCATGCATACTATCTATAGCAGTTCCTAACAAGCACTTCACTCCTGTATATTTACGTGTTAGTTGTACATTGTTGGGTGGTTCTGGCTCAGGGTCTCCCGTGTCATGTCAAGCCCTCATCTGAAGGATTGATTGGAGCTGAGGATCTGCTCCCAAGATGGCTTATTCACACAGCTATTGGGACCAGACCTTGTTTCCTAGCCACACAGACCTATTCATAAGGCTGCTAAGTGAGCTGGCACTGACCTCCCCCAGGGCAAGTGATTGATTCAAAAGGGAGAGCAAGGCAGGGCCACTTGTCTTTTGTGATCTAGCCTCAGGGATCACATGCCATTAGTTCTGTTTTATCTTGGTCATTAGAAGTGAGTCACTAAGTCCAACCCAATCTCAGAGAAGAGAATTAGGCTCCATCCTTTGAAGGGAGTGTCAAAGAATTTTGGACATATTTTAAACCCACCACATTTAATATAGTTCAGCCGGAGAAATTTCTGTATCTCATTGACCAACTGTCTATTACCAAAATTCAATTTTATCTTCTAATACTGAGAACTATTCTACTACATCTTATCTCATTCTAAATATTCTAAACAATTCTGGCTCGGCTCTAAATATTCTAAACAACTCTGTCATCTTTTCTTCCTGTTACCTTGACTCCATGGCAATGGACCCAGAAATGCTGAGCTAATCAGGCTGCACACAGATTAGCTGTTTTGGGTCACCGTTCATACATACCTATTGGGAGGATGCCAGCAAAAGAAACACAAAAGAAGTCATTTACCTAACCCTGCCCTGCAGCCATGTGATTTCCTGAATATCCTGTTCCCCTTACTTTGACCAAATTGACAAGCAAAGTTTGCTTCAGACCCTGATGGCCAGCACTTCTCCCCTGGATCCCAGGATCCTCCTTCTGCCTGCTCTGGCCCACGTTCCCCACTCAGGTGTGCCCAGAAGTCAGCTTGCCTTTCCATCTGTTCATCCACTAGGGCCATCTCCGAAAGTCACTATCACCTGGCACTAATCTGATCGACTAAGTCAATCTAAGCCAGAGTTTCTCAGCTTCAGCACTATTGACATTTGGTGCTGGATAATCTTGGTTGTGGAGGGCCATCCTGTGCCTCACAGGATGTGACAGCATCCCTGTCCTCTACCCACGAGACGCTACTAGTACTTCCCAGTAATGACAAACAAAAATGTCTCTAGGCATTGCCAAACATTTCCTGGGGTGCAAAATTGCTCTTGATTGGGAACCACTGATCTAAGCTATTATGACTGAAATTGACTGAGTAAAATCTGTGAGCTTTAACAGGTAAAACACATGCATAGATGTTCCATTCTTCATCTAAAAGAGGCTATCAATGATGTGTAGAGATAAGTAAGAAAGATTTCAGTATGATTCAAGTATTTAATTTAGGTGGCTGTCTCTTTAATTGCTACTTAGCCTTTTGTCCACCAGCTAATTTGGGGGAAAGTGGAGGAATTCTGCACAATAGGTTGTGTTTTCTCAAGGTTACAAAAACTTGCATGATCTGGAACACAATGGAGAAAGAAAATGAGGGGAACTAGAATGAGAATAAGGATAGTAGAAAAAGTAAACTTGTTTTTTTTTCCATGTTAAAATTATTTTAGACTATCTATGAGATGTTAGACTTTAATTTTTAAGTTAACTTTCACTGAGTGGTAACCGTGTATCCCAGTCACTTTGTTAAACATTTTGCCAAAATATTAACTTGTTTAATTTTTGTAACAACATCATGCAATAGATACTATTATCCACCTTTGACGCATGGAGAACTTGAGGCAGAGTGATATTTTGCTTAATAGCTAGTTTTTCAAAAGTGCTTTCAAAGATCTCTTTCCTATTTCATGCTCCCTCAGGGCTTTGCTTCTGTTCTTCTAGTCCTCACTTTTCTCCACAGTGCTTCATGGTAAGCATTGAAAACATAAAAAAAATCACAGAATTTCACAGGTACATCTAGCTCTCCATTATCTGAAGGGAAACAGTAGAACCTAGAATCAGGAAGAAAAGTGCCCTGAGTAGAGAGTCCAGCACCAGAGTGACTAGGAAAGTAGCCCTGTTTTCAAGGGGGTTAGAGGAACTATGGCTGTGCGAGGCTGGCAGGAGATTAAAATTGGAGGAGATCAAATTTGGAGGGTGCCATATGGAAAGACAGGGTAAAAAAAAGGTCTGTCTGCAAGGAAGAGACAGATATGTTTAAAGCACAACTTGGATTTTAGTAGAAACTTGACCCAAGGCCTTGAATAAAGATAGGAATTATCTAAGGAAACTGTTGTCAGCATTAAAATGTACCTAAGAAAATGTAATCCATTCATCACTCCTTGAATACTCCTTGAATAATTGTTGAGTGCCTGCTTTTTGTGTGCAGTCGTGCCCTGTGCATCACCCTGCCCTGCACTCCACTTTCTCCAAAGCCTTCGGCAGCTCTCTACTTCCTCCTCAGCCCGGCAGTAAAGGCCTTCAACCATCTGACTCCACTCTACCTTCTCAGCCCAAACTTTGCCCTTGATATACAAAATTGAGCTACTTGTATTTTCTCTGAAATGCCTTTTCTACCGTTTAACTCATAATTTCCTCTGTTTACAATGCCCTTTTCCCAGTATCTGCCCTATTAAAATGTTACCATCCCTCCAGTCCCAGATCAAATAGCCTGTACTTCATGGCTCAGTCTCTAACTCTTCTAATTGTGCCATCCCGCAGTACCCGGTTTGTACCTCTTTGAGGAACTTTTGGAGTTTACCCTATATTATAATGAGCTGTGTATCTGTCTACCCACCTACTAAACAATAAACCCCTTAAGGGGAAAGAAAGCTTTATTCATCTGTGTCTATAAACTTTGAAAACCATATGTGTTCAATAAATATTCATTGAATCAGACTGAAATTTGAGAATTTGACACCGTTTTTAAAGATTAAGCAAAACATAAGCCAGCATAAAGATTTCCACTTTTTGATCTATGCTGCCAAAATCTTAATAACTTTGGCATTTGTAGAACATTTTTTATTTCTGAAATGCTTTATAAATGTTCTCTAATTAACCCTTCAATGGTCCTGGCCTTGCTGTATCAGGTGATAGAGTAATGATTTTGTACCCCTTAGAATAACGCTACAGAGACTTTCCATGAAGGGGTGAAGCTGGATGCTATCCAGAGCACAGGAAAAAGCAGAAAACCAGCAGGTTCCAAATAAAATAAGCTGCCAGTCACCACAGGAGGGGCAGAGGCAGTAGAGGTAAACATTATTGAAAGCAAAGCCTTTCTTTTCTGTTTTTCTTTTTCCATGTTACTATTGATGACATTATATTTCTAAGTGCTAAGTTTTCCAAATTCTAGAAAATAATTCAAGTCCTCTGTAGCCTAACATCATTTTTGTACAAATTAAATGTCCCAAATAAAAAAATAGAAATTAGTTTATCATTGTGAGGGGGTGTGTGCGTGTGTGAAAGAGAGAGACAGAGAGAGAACAACCTTGTTAAATGCACTGAAGAACATAATGTTACAGATGTAGCCAAATTTAAGCCAAACTGTTATGTAAACACCTAGATTTTTAGGACAAATATATTAAAAAATCATTTTTTCATTTAACACAAGAAATCACCAAGCTTATTCTCTCTACTTACCTATAGTATTTAATTCATAAAAATTAGGTTTCTTTTTTTTTAGGAACATATACACTTACTAAATTAGCACATATCCATAGACAGGGCCTGAACAGAATTCTTCACATGTTCTCGGTGTGCCCCAGGGCTTGTGTTGGGGCATAACCCACAGCTGAGGCAGACCCTTTCCTTGCGAGCCTCCAATCCTGGGCTGTGCACATGTCAAGCTCTTCAAGGCAGCTGCTGACCAAGGGCTTCTCCAGTGAGTGTCCTCTCCCTACTCACTCACTACTCTAGGATATCACAGAATTGTGTTTAATATTATGTAGTTTATTTCAACATATTAGTTGAACACCTACAGTGTATTGAGCACCATTTGATAAAGTGTATCTTACAGGGGTAACAGGCTGTCAAATCTCATACCATTATACATGAATACTGGACTTGAACATTTATTTCGTCACTAGAAGTCCAATGCGCTATCCATTGCACCACAGAGCCACCTCTGGACTTGAACATTTAAATAAAAGGATGTGGATGGTGGGAGCCAGCTTTCTCACTGTTGGAGTGGGGGGTTACTGAAAAGCAAGTGAAAGAGGCCGGAATGATCCATATGCTAATGCATTAGAGTCTAAGTGTGAACTCATTTAGCTGAGTATGAACTCATCAGTATGAAGTCTTTTAGCAAATACAGTTACAAATGTTTACACATGGAAATAATTATAGATAATTGTGTTACTATACGCACATATATTTCCTTGCTTCTATCAGTTGAGAGGGCCTAGGAGCAAACACACATAGTGCCAGATCTTGATCTCTAATACTACGCTCTAGTAAAAAGAACCAGAGCTCCTTGGAGAAATGGCTGATTCTAGGATCCAGACAGGAAATATATAAGATGTAACTGGAGCATCTTTGTAGTGCCAGAAAGTAAGGATGTGTTCAAAAAACAACCAAAATGAAAAAGCCCACAGTAATGGGAATACATTAAAGAGATACAAGTGCCAGCTGAAAGGCTCCCAATGGCCAAAGGTAGAAGAGTTTGAGCAAGAATAATAAAGCACTCTTGGATTACAATCCAAAGTATAAAATAAGTATCAAGTTCATGTTGATATGAATTTAATAAATTAACAAATGAGGGAGAAAAGACCATTCTCCCATATACTCTGCCCTCAAAGATGGGAAGCACAACTCTGTACTCCTTAAGTGTGCGCTGTGCATAGTGACTTCCTTCCAGAGGGTAGAGTATGGAAAGGGGGCAGAAACTTACAGTGGAGAAACCTGACAAACACTACCTCAGCCAGTGATTAAGGTTAACATCAACAAGAAGTCATGTTAATAGTGTAGGTTCTTGACATGATGTGTTGAAAATGACATTTTATCTCTGTGGTCTTCCTCCTGAAAATACATAACCCCAGGCTGAGAAAAACACCAAATTCCAGTGGAGGGGCATTCTACAGTGTACTTAACCAGCAGTAGTCTTCAAAACTCTCGAAGTCATCAAAATCAAGGACTGTCACAACCAAGAAGAGCCTAAGGAGACACAACGACTAAATGCAATATGATAACCCAGACAGGATCCTGCAACAGAAAGAGAACATTAAATAAGAACTAAGGAAATCTGAATAAAATGTGGACTTCAGTTAATGTAATATTAATGTAGCAATATTGGTTCATTAGTTATAACAAATGTACCATACTATTTTGGGATTTAATAATAGAGGGAACTGGGTACGGGGATAGATAAGAACTCTCTGTATTATTTTTGCAATTTTTCTATAATTCTAAAATAAGAGTTTATTTTTAAAATAATTTGCACCAATGAATAGGGGCAAATATTTGCAATATCTATATCCAAGAAAGAACTCATATACAGAATATGTAAAGAGCAAACTTATATCCAGAATACATAATAAAATAGACAACCTACTGAGAAAAAATGGTCAATTTGAGTAGGTATTTCAGAAAAGAGGACATGCAAATGGAAAATAATCATATAAAATATGCTCAACATCATTATTCATCAAGAGGAAGTAAATTAAAACTATAATAAGAAGCCACTTCACACCTACTCAAATGGTTATAATTTTAAAAACTAAAAGTGCTAAGTGTTGGTGGGGTTGTTTATATTCTGGACGTCATAATCACTCCTGTTGGGAAGGTATATCGGTACAATTACTTTGGAAAATTAATTGTTATCTATTAAATCAGAACATACTTATATCTTAGGCTCAGCATTATTCATAATAGCCCCAAAGTAGAAGCAACCTAAGCGCCATCAACAAATAAAATGGATAAATAAGTAACTTTTTGTATATTCACACAATGAGACACTATACAACAACGAAGAAAGATTTTTTTTTTTGCTACATAGATAATATGGCTGAATCTCAGGGAAATGAACAAAATAAGCCAGAAACAAAATATTACTTACTATATGATTTCCTCTATATAAATTCCAATAAATAAACAAGAAGAATCTATGGTGGTTTTAATAGAAGTCAGGTGAGGCCAAGTTAGTGGAGAGGTATTGATAAATGAATGGGAGCATGAGAGAGATTTCTGGGATAATGGCAACATTCCGCTTCTTGATCTGGGTAGTGAATATATATGTAGTTCACTTTGGAAAGGTTAATGGAGCTCTGTATATAAGAGTTGTGTACTTTTCTGCATGTGTGTCACACTTCAATAAAATAATTTACAGAAACAACTACAGTGAGGTATCATTTCTTACCTATCAGTTCATCAAAAAATCAACAGTTTAGGGATGTATTGTGTTGGTGAGGCAGTGCTGGTGGGAATGCTATATGTCATGACCCTTATGGAGGAGAATTTGCGACTATCTCTTACGAGCTGAATTGTGTCTCCTCACATTCCCAAATTCAATTGTTAAATCCCTAACCCACAGTACTTTAGAATGTGACTGTATTTGGAGAGGGAGCCTTTAAAGAAGTGACCAACGGCCAGGGACGGTGGCTCATGCCTGTAATCCTAGCACTCTGGGAGGCCGAGGCGGGAGGATCACTCAAGGTCAGGAGTTCGAGACCAACCTGAGCAAGAGCGAGACCCCCGTCTCTACTAAAACATAGAAAGAAATTATCTGGACAGCTAAAAATATATAGAAAAAATTAGCCGGGCATGGTGGCACATGCCTGTAGTCCCAGCTACTCGGGAGGCTGAGGCAGGAGGATTGCTTGAGCCCAGGAGTTTGAGGTTGCTGTGAGCTAGGCTGACACCACGGCACTTACTCTAGCCCAGGCAACAGAGTGAGACTCTGTCTCAAAAAACAAAAAAAAAGAAGTGACTAAGTTAAAATAAGTCCATCAGGGTGGTCCCTAATCCAATCTTACTGGTGTACTTTTAAGAAGAGGAAATTCGGACACACAGAGAGACCCAGGGGTGTGGGACCATGGAGGAAAGACCCTATGAAAACACAGAGAGAAGGTGGACATCTGCAAGCCAAGGAGAGAGGTCTCAGAAGAAACCAAACCTGCCAACACCTTGACCCTATATTGTAGCCTCTAGAACTGTGAGAAAACAAATTTCTGTTGTTTAAGCTACCCAGTCTGTGGCATTTTGTTATGGCAGCCCTAGCAAACTAATATACTAACAAAATTATAAGGTGTCCCAGAAGTTTTAGAACAGTTTTAAGTGTTACTAACTTTAGAAGTACTATTGACTTTAAACGTACAAATGCAACAAGCTTACAAAAAAACAATTTCAATATTTATTTATGTTTCTTATATGTCTGGTTAGTGTTGTAAAATTTAAATAATTTTAGTTTACTTTTTAGGCATTCTGAATATGGCAAATATTGATTTAAAATTTAAATTAAAAAATAATTATTTCAAACTTGAAAAATTAAATGTATAAACAAATCTTAAATAATTGAACTAGCAAATAATATGCTTTTGTAAGTTTTTAATATTTATATTTCTGACATTGTTATTAATGTTATTAGCATTAATACTAAAGCCTAAAACATACTAATCCTTGTGGGACACCTTGTGTATCTATTTACCCCTTAACTCAGCAATTCTACTTAAAGATATCTATCCACAAGATAAATGTCTGTCCAAAAGATAATCTTAAAATAAATCCACAGGCCTTTTTACTTCAGTAACATTATTATGGAGGAAACAGGACTAAAAGCTAGACACCTTTGAATTTACCTTATTTTGTATAATTTACTTGAAGCCATGCAAATATTTTACATATTTAAAAGTTAAAATTTAATTTCAAAAGGCCAAGCCCTAAAAATGAAGAAGCATGAAAAATATACTATGTATCCAGTTAATGTAATAATCATACAAAGGGGGAACTAAAACTAATCCAAATGACTTTAAAGCTTAGTAACTTGACTGTTTATCTCTTGTAAGATATACCCTTATAAATGCAAGAAAAAAATTAACTGTTATAGTAAGCAGTGATCATATTTAGTTATATTTTTGTGGTAGTATTGGCTGTTTTGTTTTGTTTTGTTTTGTTTTGTTTTTTGAGACAGGGTCTCACTGTGTCCCCTGGGCTAGAGTGCAGTGGCATTGTCATAACTCACTGCAACCTCAAACTCCTGGGCTCAAGTGATCCTCCTGCCTCAGACTCCCATGTAGCTGCGACTATGGGCACATGCCACCACACCTGGCTAATTTTGTTTTTAATTTTTTTGTAGAGACAGGGTCTCACTATGTTGCCCCAGCTGTTCTGGAGCTCAGTGATCCTCCACACCCAGCCAATATTGGTGTTTTTATTCTGAGACTATTGTGTTGGATAAGGAAAATGAATAATTATCTTGGTGACAATGAGAACTGGAGAATGGGGCTTGGGAAAATGAAGATATAGACATAACGTTAACAAAGTTAAGTTAAAACCTTTTCATCCTGAATTTGAATTGGAAAGGTCAGAATCAATTTATTATTGAATTTTAAATGTCCACTAAAAACATCTGTTGGAACATAATACTCTATAGGTGTCTCACACTTCTGCACGTCTTGTGAGCAGAGGTACTGACTGTCCTTTGTTCCTAACCATTATTTGAAGGATATTTGTATGGAGAACAGCCTTGGAAGATAGACATAATGTCTCCCTGCAGAGCAAAGGGCAGGCAAGCTTATTGCCCATTAAAAAACATTCAGGTTCTCTAAGCTCAGGCTTCCTCTCTTATGACACACCCACTTCATGTTGTGATATCATCTGGTTCTCTTCATATCACCTTCTGGGAAATGAGGTTTGAGAAGTTGGTGCCCAAATGCTAATACTCTACTTCTAAAGTGAGTAATAAACTGTTTTTCATCTTTGACCCTAGAGTCTCTTGTTTTCCAGCAATATCCGTGCAACTGTGGAAGGCTAACTTACTAGCTTACAGGTTGGTAAATTCTCAGCCTCATAGTCCTTAAAAATAACTAGAAAAAGTATCTTGCCTGGTTGCAAAGAAAAACCCTGGTGCCTATATTGTTGTCCATAAATAACATTTCCAGCAAAAGGAACAAGGAATCCTTGGAGAAATGGCTTATTCCAAGTGTGGAGCAGGAAATGTATTAGAATGACCCTGGGACATCTTGGTATCCCAGAAAAAGAAAAAAAACCAAAAACAAAAAGAAGTTAACAAAGACTACTAGGATCATGACAAAAGGACCCAGGAGTCAATTTTCACAGGATCTCACTGGGACAATTAGAAAAATCAATAAAAAACACTAATGACAATAGATTAAAACATATGAAATGTTTAAATCTATGGGTACATAATGACAAATTTTAAAAAACTCATTGATCACCTTTGGAGTATGGTGAAAAAACAAAACAATTTTGAAAATTAATAAATAAAGTGAAAGAATCTAGCATTTTTCTGTTTTCTTCCATATGTACTATACCTCAGCATAAGCAAATGGTTAATGAGAAGTTCCTCTTTATAGAACTATTCCAGCTATTAAATGAATTTTCATTTCACTATTTTACAGCCTTTTTTTACAGCTACCGTGACACAGATATAAACAATCAGACTTTAGGTAACTCTTGATGGAAGTATGCAATATCACCTATGAAGGAATATTGTCAAAATAATTAAACCTAACTCTGATGAAACCTCTGGCCCTAACTACTGATTTGCAGGAAATAGGGGCCAGCAGAACATGGTAAATGATAACACAGGCCTGCAAGCAGCAAATTTTATTGGACAAATACTCAGTTTATTAACAAAAATAACAAAATGAAAAGAAAAATAGGACAATTATAAATTAAATGAGACCTTGTTTTGATACCAATTTGAAAAACTACCAAAACACAATTAATATTTTTAGAATAGAGGAAATATGACAACAAGATACTGGATATTAAAGAGATACTGTTTATTTGGCAGCAGGTGTGATGAGAACATAGTAGCTATGTTTTAAAAGGGAAGTCCTTGATTTTTAAGATACATTCTGAAATATTTACAGGTGAAATATAATGTATGAGGGTTTTTCACAGTAATCCTGCATGGGAAGAGGAAGACAGAGAGCAAACATTGTGATAATTGGCCATGAGTACATGTGAGTTTTTTTATATGATTCTCTACTTTGTGATTGTTTGATATTTTCCATACTAAAGGGTTTTTAAAAACAGAAGTAAATTTTTTCAATGAAAATAATTTTTCAATGAAAATAACCAACAGAAAAGAATCCCTAAGGGGAAATACACACTAAAGTATTGATTTTTCAATTGAGTATTTGACTCTTCCATCGACCACAAACAAAACTTCCCCATTTTTAGATGATGCAAAATATGGTCCACTGAAATGAATTAGTCTCTCTAACAGTTTGCTTACAGCATTTAATTTTACTAAAAATTAAAAAAAAAACTGCTGATGCGAAACACTGCTCTGGCATAATTCACTTTGCAATTACCCAGGAGCACTTCATAGCCCAAGCTAGTCTAAATTCATAGGAATAAGTTACCCAAGGAATTAATTACCATCCAATTTATTACCTTTCATATCATCTAAGCTCCTGGAGAAACTGGTTACCTGGAAAATTATGTATTTTTGGAATACTTGTCAAATTTAATTTGGTCGAGTTGGAAGGCAGAATTAACAAGCATTTTCCTATTTCTCATGCCTAAAGAGCCACAGGTGTGTCTTCTACAGGACAGCTGATAGTAATATGTTGGAGTAATCCTACTCTTTGCAGCTGTGCAGTCAAGGCTACCAGAATTTCACATCTCAAAGGACATAGCTGCAAAAATCTCTACTGAATTTAGCAGCTGTCGACAACTAATTGCCTGGTAGCATACCTGGTTTTCTAACATCATAGCAATTGATTTGAGATTTGGACTGGTGCTTGATGTATTACATGAAGGGTATACACATTCTTAAAAGTAAGATCTGTATTGATTCAAAAATCAAAGTCTTTTTTCATTTTCTTTCTTTACCAATTTGGTAGGAATAAATTTGGCTGTCCCGACACCAAGAAAGTGATCTCAGGAGTCTCCAAAGGTACCTTCTTTATGTTTTATGTCAACACTTAAGTATTGATATTCAAATGCTATCTTCTGATTTTCCATTACTTTTGTCTCATTTAAATTTTTCCCTCCCTATGTCTGCTAGACTTAGCAAATAAAAATATAGGACACCCAGTAAATTTGAACTTCAGATAAACAAGGAATATTTTTTAGTGTAAGTATGTCCCATGGATGTTTAGTATGTCTCCTACAATAATTGGGAGTGCTCCAGAATCTCCTGACACACTTATCCTGAAAAAAAAAACTATTGATTATCTGATATTCGAATTTAATTGGGTGTCCTATATTTTATCTGGCATCCCTAACCCTCCCCAACATAGCATCAAAGACAAAACTTTTGAACCTTACAAAGGAAATGAACCTTTTTAGATCCTTTCGGTTACTTCTATTCTTGATGAATGGAGAACTGCAATATTCTGGTGCAATGTCTCAAGTGAACTGTTGTTAAGAGATAGCCAACTATATACATTTTTCCAAAATGGATCTCAAGAACAAATTTTCACCTGAAAAGCAAAATCAACGGACAGAGCAGGTGAGTTGATTTTACAAGTGGATTTACTTAGAGAGTTTAGCTTGCTATTGGGAAACTCAGCATCCTGTTTCAAAGTGTGTCACAAACTTTTCCCCTAAGACTTAGGGCAAACACAATCTTTAAATCTGATAATGAATTAATTTTTCTAGGTAATCATAACTTTTTGCCATTTTTCTTATTAAAACAACTTTAAGAAGAGGTGTACATTCATTAATATATTAGTAACATGGGTATATCTTGCTGGAAGCAGGGTGACATGATATAGGCCAAAATCTTGTGGAGATGTGGTGGTAGCTCATCTTGAAGGGTAGTTGCTCATAATCAAACAGAGTGGCCCTCTTAGCAAAGAACACAGGCCCGTTTCAGTATAGTAGTTTCAGGTCCTTGATTCTGCAATATTTTGATGACCAGAAGTTGAAGCCAAAATATCCTGGCATAAACCATTAGGATGATCAAAAGACAGAGATGTCAACACGTACAATCCAAAGGTTCTCCAGATTTTATTCAATTTTTGAGAATTCCTTTAATTCCAGGAATATAACAACTCCAACCTATAGATTCATACTTTTGGGCTATATTCAGGGTTTCCTAGTGCAAATTAAATAGGTGATGTGAAACTGGCTAGCTGCTCACCAAACTCCTTTTTTCTTCTTCTTGGACACTCACCTAGACTACATTTCCCAGCCTCTCTTGCCAATTGGTAAGTCATGTGACTGGGTTCTGGCCAATAGAATGAGAAAAAAGAAAAGATATGTGGCACTTCTAGGCCTGCACCATAAAAGCCTTCACACTTAACCCTCCAGGTTCTTGTCTCCTCCTCTGGCTTGATGTCGAGGGGCTCAGAAGCCACACATGAAAGATGTTAGAACCACACAGTGAAAGTCTGAGTCCCTGAATCATAGCTTGGGAATACAGCTGCTTGCCAATCAGAAACACTTGTTTTGGACTTCACGTGAGCAAGAAATAAATTTTCTTAGGATTAAGCAACTGAAATTTGTGGGTTTATCTGTCACAGCAGTATGCTAATGAATGTAGTGAGTTTTGTCTTCCATAGCTGCCTCCCAAAGCCCACCCCCACCCATCATCACTTAATTATTCTCCTCTTCAGTGCCTGCCTTCGTCCCTATATTCCCACACACATGTCACCACACAGTCTCAGCTCCTGGGCCAAGGGCAGGCTTGAGGGGAAGGCCCCTTCAGTTTCTACAGAGAGCTCTCCTTTTTCAACTTTGCACACAGGCACCATCTAGAAGGAAGGGGGTTGATTGAGTCCTTGCTGAGGGAGAATATAAGCCTGAGCCCCTGGGAAGCAGAAAGTAGAGCAGAAATGGGAAGGGTGGTGACCCAGGTTCTCCTTTGCTCACGGAGGGCTAGAGGCCGATCTGCAGACATTTGTGGGGTCGGTCGTACAAGCGCTGCAGGGAGACGCTTGCCCAATCATCCAGGAAAAGAAAAACCTAACTCCTGTGGCTCAGGTCGAGTCTGCTTCTCAAGGTGAGCTTTTGTTATCAACTATGCCCAAGGCTTATGATTGCTGCAATTTCCTTGTTCTTATCTCTAGAGGAACAACCCTGCCCACCTCCTTTTTGTGAATGTATGAAAAGAAAAACACAAAACAAACAAACAAGCAAAAAAACAGGCCACTTTGCTACAGGGTAACCTAGTCAACCTTTAAATTAAAAAGCCAGGAGTTTCCAATAGTCTGCCTCGGACTATTCTGCATGCAGCCTGACTTCCTGCTGATAGGAGTGATTCAGAAACTTTATCTTAAGAAAGAAAGGTCTGGAACAAAAAGCAGCAAGGGATACAGAGAAAACACAGTAGACCATGAAAAGAAGTTGGGATGAAAAGGGAAGAAAGACGCAGGCTTACTTGTGTCACCTGTGGCAACACAGGAAGAGACACTCGCTTTGAAGAGACATGACTGTCTCGCTTTGAAGAGACATGACTGTTTTTAGTTGTTTGTCAGTAGATAACAGACGCCAGCTTGAATGCAGTTTTTTAGTAACAGTTTTGAGGAAAAAGATGATGGGTGAAAGTAGCTGATACATGGTAGGTGCTCCATGGATTATAAATGAAAGAATATTAAAAAAAGGGGCAATTTGTTCATAAATGAAAAATGGGAGATGACTACTGATCATATGATTTCAAAATATTCTTTAAACTCTTGGAAGAGTGGGCCGATAATATCTTTTTATATAAAGAAATCTCATTAAGCCATGTTCAATACAGGCAAATTTATTTTTGTACCATTTAGTTCATAAATCAGGGGTTGGACTGGCATAGAAGGTGATTCAAAATTCATAATTAAACAGATCTGGCCAGTGACCATGTAGACAGAATGATCTTCTCTTCCTCATATAGCTAAAATAAAACTCTTTTGGTCTAGTTTCTCTAATTCCTCTTCGGTGCTTTGATTTTGTCATCCAAAAGACCACCAGGATGGCTAAATAGTAGAAAGTTTTATCGGGTGACACCAGCTTGCAAACTGGGAAGAGATCATCTCCAGTGCAGGTGGAAGGTGTTCTCTCTTGGAAGAGGGAAAGGGCAGGCTGGATTTCATGCCTCATAGGGTTGTATTACACAATATAGTCATACATATTCAGCAGGTTTTGGGGGGAAAGTTATACATATTTATGAGGGGAGCCAAGCACACATACGATGGTCATATATATATATATATATATATATATATGTGTGTAACATATACCCTATGTTCACTTTGGAGTGGGGTTTTACATTAAAATTAGATGGAATTTGGCTCTTTACATCAAAAGGTGAACTATAGGACATAAAGACTGTGTAGTCTCTATAAACTGGCTGAGACTGGCTTAAGGTCTGCAGTTGCTTGTCAGAAAAGAATGTTTGTGGCTGGGTTGTAAATCAGAGTTAGGAGGGATCTGATAATTTGCCCAATGGCCCCTATTGTTAGGAAGTTTAGCAAGAGTGGGGTTTTTCTTTTAGCTGTAGGAATTTAGAAATTTGCTGTGCCAGCCTGGCCCTAACCCCTTGACCTGTAGGTAACTTTTGTCTCTGCTGGGGCTCAGAAAACAGTACCCCAGAATGAAGGCCTCAGAAAGAAAAGTTTTTCTCTGACCTTCTCCTGTCCTCCTGCCTCTCAGTCCCATTCTTCCCTGAGGCTGGCCATAGAAACCAGAATCCTTCTTCCCCAAGGTGGGTCATAAAAGCCAGAACCCCTTTTCCTGAAAGTCAGCCATAAAACCTAAAATTGTTCTGTATGCGATCTGGCCATAAATAAATTATCTGACCTGCCTTGTTTGCTGCAGGTCATAAGACCCCCATGCCAGGGAGAGCCCTGTCCCACACCCAGAAGAAAGAAATCCATGCTCAGAGAGGCCAAGAAGAATCTAGACAGACATGCCTTGTTGGGTTTCCCCAGTCCGTCTATTAGCATCAGATCATAGTCTTTTTTTTCCCAATCATATTTCTACAGGGCTTCCCATACTTTGTTGAACTTAAGCATAAAAATGGACAATTTCCCCTATATCTCTGGGTTGTGTACACATGTTAAGATAAATTTTTATGTCTTTTTCTCCTATTAATCAATCTGCCTCATGTCAGTGATTTTTCAGCGAACGTTTATGGAGCCAAAGGGTCTTGGTCCCTACATTTCCTTAATCTTAGGGTCCATCTTTTTTTTTTTTTTTTTTTTTTTGAGACAGAAGTTGTTGCCCTGGCTAGAGTGAATGCCGTGGGATCAGCCTAGTTCACAGCAACCTCAAACTCCTCGGCTTAAGCGATCCTACTGCCTCAGCCTCCCGAGTAGCTGGGACTACAGGCATGCGCCACCATGCCCGACTAATTTTTTCTATATATATTTTTAGTCGTCCAGCTAATTTCTTTCTATTTTTAGGAGAGACCAGGTCTCGCTCTTGCTCAGGCTGGTCTCAAACTCCTGAGCTCAAACAATCTGCCCGCCTCGGCCTTCCAGAGTGCTAGGATTACAGGCGTGAACCACCGCGCCCGGCCAGGGTCCATCTTAATAAAGGGGCATCTATTTTGGTCTCTCAGATCAAAACTGGAACCTACTATTTCTTCTATTCTTCTGTCTTGTTATAGTTTCCTCACTGGCCTCAATGCCTTGGAATGTAAGCCAATTTCAATTTAAAAGAAAATAAAAAGAATATAACTTTGCCTAGTCAAAGGATAAGAGACTTTAACTTCTAAGGAAATAGCACAATGTTCCAGTTCATGTTCAGTATGACATCACAATGGTTACACTAGTATCAGAATTAGCATTACAAACAAAAGGCAGGCCTAGGAAAACCCAGAGCAGATGGCCTCCGCCATGTTCACCTATCGAGAAGGACCGCTGAAATATGAAACATTAACCCTGGACACTATTGCTGAATTTAATGATAATTAAATAGCTGTGTGGCCCTGGGTTAGTTAGGTCCCTGGGCCTCAATTTCTTCTTTGTGAAATAAGTATGTTTCTAGGTTTAAAGTCGCCTCCCGTGAAGAGATCTGACCCCACCCAATTTGGAGTTTCAGAATCTTTGCCTAAAACAGAAATATTAATTCAAGCATTGACATATGAAGCATTTAATTTGCTTGTTGAAGATACCTACAACCAGATTTGGGGCTTCCAGAGTATAAAGAGTCATTAAAGAGAGATGTATGAAAAAAATCTATAATGCAAGAGGCCAGCATGTACATTTTTTCTGCATTGTGACTGTCTAAATTGACAGCATTGGAAAAGTCACGTTAAACATTTTTATGTTAGTTCCTTTAATCAGATTATATGTGCAGTCTAGTCTGCTTTCTCCCTTGCCTATCTACTCTTTCTTCTTCCTTTATATAATTACTCTTGACTGGATTCTACATTATGCACCATGAAGGAGACTGAAAATGATTTAGCCAGGGGCTCACACTTAAGAGGCTTATAGTGGGGAAGCTTTATATATACATATAAGTGTGTGAATATATATACACAAATATCATACATTTAGGTATGTAAATATATGTTTTTTCACCTGATATATGTGTGTGCTTGTGACAGAAGAAAAGAGAGTCAAAGTAGTTTTCATGGAGCAAATGGCCTTTAGTGAGATATTGGGGGATGATTTTTTTTCAATCTGTGGTGATATGGGAGAAACAATATTTATGATGGAGTAATGGGAACGAACTTACATGGATTTAATAAGGGTTTTATTTTGTAGTGAGCAGGAAGCCGCAGGTGGTTTTTAAGCAGGGCAAGTATTAATAACAAGATCAGGGCCATGTTTTCAGATCGTAATCTGGCAGCACCATAGAGGGCGAGAATAGGAAGAGATTAGAGACAAGGAAATCAGGTAGAAAGGTATCAAGTGAGGAGTAAAGAAGATCTTAAATTAGCCCGGTGACTGCAGCAATGCAGATGTGAAGGCAGATATGGGGACAGACTCAACAGCCTTTGGCTACTGGTTTAATCCTAGGGGGAAAAGTGAATAAGAAGTGTGGGGGGAAAAGGACCACTATTTGAATCCCCAATTCATCTCCATCTCCATAAAGAGAAAGATGGAGTCTCCTAAGGAGAAAGGTTAGGCCTGGAAGACAAGATGGTGAGGTGAGGTCAGGGCGTGGCACACTTGAGGGGCCCACACCATCAACGCAAGGCGTAGCCATGGCCCCTCACAGGTAGGAAGGGCTGAGCACTTCCACTCTCCCTCCCCATCTTCTAGTACATCACAATGTGGGAAAACATCAAAACAGAATACTTTAAAAAAGTTTTATATATGAAAAATCAGTGCCTTTAATAAACATACACACAAAATCACAATGACTATTTGCATGACCTTGGAGATAATGCCAAAAAAGTCCAATTTTGCAGACTTTTTTGAAGAGGAAGCCCTTAGTCAATTTTGGAAGTGGCCAAGAATGAAAGCCAGTGTGTGGTAGAGATAGGGCTGTGAGTAGCAAGAAGGAATCAAAGCAAGAAGGAATGTTGTCTAATGACTTGGCAAAAAAATATTGGTATGATATTTAAGTGGTGGTACATTATGTATTTAAAACAACTAGAAATAGGCTTAAGAGAAGTTGACATTATTGTCAAATGATTTATTACTTGTTTTAAAATTTATTTTTTATTTTATTTATCTGAAAATTACTTCTCATTATAATTTGTATTTTTAATGTTGTAAAACACTGTTCCTTAGTAAGCATCTTCTAAAGATTTTTTTTCACAGAATGATAATCCCACAGCTATACAATGCAAAATAAGAACTGCTGATGTCAAACGTGGCAGAGAAATATTGCAAATTATTCATCACCCTACTGAAAGTTCACAATGCACATTGGAGTACAAAGGATCCTGAAAATTCTACCATTTTTCAAGCTTATATTGTATGTCTGAGGCCCATGCTAAGCCCCTTAAATGATCTCACCTGATCCCCAGAGCAATCCAACGCCACGGTCATAGGATTATCTCCATTTTTCAGATCAGGAAATTGAGGCTTAGAGAACTCAAGCAAATTGCCCAGGTTCCAAGGTCATTCAGTTAATGTGAAATCTTTTCCCCCCAAATACCAGTTAACTCAAGAAGCAAACACACCTTGGGAAATGTTGCCCTGAGCAGGTTGGTTTTCTTAACCCAAAGCCACTCATTCTTACTTCTTTGTGCTGTCTCCTCATCCCAAATAGGAGGCAGTGGTCTTTTTTTTTTTTTTTTTTTGTCTTTTTTTCCTTTTGGTGATAGGCATCGGGAAGGTGATAACACAAGGAAGATGCTAACTACTACTTCAGATCTTTAAACCCCTAAATCCTCAAAAGGTGATGTAAATGCCAACTTGAATTTCCCCTTCTCTAGTAACACACTCTAGGAGGAGACCACTTCTGACCAATTTTATAGAGACTCACCACTTTGCAGGCACCCCAGTTCAGCAATTAGAATAATAAGATATATTAAATGGGCCCATGTTTGCATTTTTCTAGCAAACTGAACACATAAAAATAATTGCCCCTGACGGAAACGACTAGACTCTATGTTCAAAGAGGAAAATTAATGAATTCTCACTTTAAAGGCAAAGTATAGGAAATCCAAGCAGGACTACCCGAATCCACACTTTAATTTGCAGCTGAGTAATTAGATAACAATAAAATATGTCCTAAGTCATTACTCCAAAGCCCAGCTGAAACTACCAGCTAGCAAATGACTCTGTAATTATTCCAGAGGAAACAGTGGATGTTTGTGTATGTGCTAATAGCACAATAGAAAATAAGCCTGGATCAAAAAAGAATTTCTAACAATTCAGAAAAGTGTATAGGATCCCTATGATGAAAAGAGGTATAAAGAAAAATATATTTTCTAAAACTTGTTGTCAATATCAGAGAACAGCTTCTCAGCACACAGTAAAACCTGGAAATAGTGACTATTCAGATTTTAATCTATATCTTCTTATTTTCTCAGAATCTATCAAAATAATGTTTTGTATTGTAGAAGAGTAACTTCTCGAAGCTTTAATAAGAACATTAAAACTTGGTGTCAAACATCTCATTAAATGTGAAACTTTTTCTTACTTCCAGACAACAGAATAATTTCTAAAATTGGAACCTGATAGTTTTATTAATAGTAAGGAACTGTGGTCTTATGTTTTAAGTCCAAAGTAATAAATGTGTTCTATATAATAAAAAGTGAATTTTATATTTTTAAAAGTATTTTTGCATTGTAATTATATAGAATTAAAGTACTTACTGTTTTCATAATTGTGAATTTTAGAAAGAAAATTGAGTCAAATTGTAGGCTGACATTTTAAAATTTGTATTATATATGAATTGCAAGTAAAGTATCATGTACTTTTGTATTTATCAAGCTATGGTCTTTTGTATTTTGGGCAGAAAATGCATTCATGTGTCATTAAAAATACCATACACATTGTCAGTTCTGAAGATATAATAAATACTGAGCACATTTATACCAAAGTTTCATTTGTATTTCACATTTTTTGGCTTCCTAAGATTTCTCATTCTATTCACTTTAAATTATGATTTAATACCTTGGCTAGATCATTTGGTTCTATTTTTGGAACTCTAGGGGTTTCAAATATTGATAATTCTACTTGTGGATCATTATCTTGGCTTTTCTTTTTACTCTCTGACTTCAAGACTTGTTTAATCCTCTTTCCTCCATCCTCCCTCCCACTCTCACCTCATGTGGTCCCACATCTTGATGAACACACGATTCTCGTCTTCTGTGGTTATTGTCCCCAGTGAGCCTTTTACCTATAGAACCACCGGTTATGAAGGGTGGTTTCTTGTGTTTATTCAGTGAAAGTATGGCCATACTAGTCCCCGAATAGAGTCCTGAAAACCCCTGAATTAGAACATGGAGAAATTTAAGGTATTAAAGTTCAGGAGACTTGGAACTGAATTTTAAAAAGCACTATAAATATTTATATGAACTGAAAAAGGCAAGACCCTTTACACAAATTAACAATAGTTCTGTACAATTAATATCCAATTTACTATCTATTGTTGGACTTTAATCTTCTTTTGATAAGATGTTAAGTAAAAAAGTATTTTTGGCTGCCTGCTGCAGTGTAGACATACACACACCCACACGTATCAGAATCTATTGTTTTTTAAATTTATACGCACAGAGGCTGTTGTTTTACAATTAGGAAAAAATAGATAAAATGCAGGTACATATGCATTATTGATTTCTCAAATGACATTCTACAATGTCCCTGAGACTGCTAGATAGTTGGTGGATTTAGTGCTAGACCTGCTGAGTAGACGTTAACAAATGCCTAGAAGAGGCCAAGACAGATTTCACCTCTCTGTGGGGAATATGAAACAATGCGCCAGAGGATCTTGGGCCTTGCCACTTTCTGGTTGTTGATGGAAAAAGAGACCTTGAACATGAATTTCATGGGACTACTAATTAATTTAGATGACATCATTGTCCTCACTAGGATCTTGGAAGAGCCTTTGCATCCTCTTCCCACGGCACGAGGTTCCCTGGGATCTGTCCTTTGACAAACATTCATTGTGTTAAGCCTCAAGCAAAATCTACAGGGCATTAGGAAGTTACAAAAGAAATGAGCTTCAATTCTGAAAAGATGGAGCCCAACCCAGTAATTATAGATAATCAAAGATAGTCCTAGATCCAGTGTTTCGCAGGAGGTTTCTAAGAAACAGTCCAAGAGTCCATCATACTTTTGATCTAATGTGAGGTTATATAGTATAAGACAGTGTACCCCAAACCAGGACCCCAACTCAAGTACTTGATAAATGTTCAGTTTAAGGTCCTGTAACTAAGCCACTGACCCAGTTAAACAATGTATTATATATCTTGATGCTAATTCTGAGAGCTTAGAGATTAAACCATATCAAGATATTGAAGTCAAGAAGAACATTATAGAAATAACACCTACTGAAGACTATTTGCCAGGAACTCTTCTAAGCATATATACATATTAAGTTGTTTAATCCTCACGATAAAGCTCTTTGATCCCATTTTACCTATGAAGCAATTGATACATTCAATGACACAACCAGTATGTAAAAGAACCAGCCTTCCATAGTCCAGCTCCAGTGCCCAGGCTTTTAATCAGTTTTCTGTGTTTCTCTATCTTTTGCCAGAAAAGAAATATATGTCTGATAGGGAAGCCAGATACCCTGTCAGCACATTCGAGTTCCCCGGCTTTCACTGCCAATTTGAGTGAGGGGTGTTGTGCTAGATCTTTTGCTACTCATTTCCTCCATAACCACTTTCTGTTTTATGCCTCAACAGGCTTCCCTGCTGTCCTGAGATGCAGGAGGCAGTAAGAGCAAAATGGTGAGGGATTCTCCCCACCCCCTTTCTCCCTGCAGGTCACAGGAACTAAGCTGCTTCTCTCTACTGAAGGCCTCAGGTGCTGTCAGTTTCCAAAGGTAGCTTCTTCCTTTGTGCGTTCATGCCTAGGGGTGGTAATGCCTCCTGGAGTTGTAGATCCCCAGGGTACTGTCCCACTCCTGTTGCTTCTCTTACATGTGGCCTCCTCCTTTGTGAAGAGTATTTACTAAAACATCCTCATCAGGTTCCTGCAAAAACCCAGGAAGACACAGGTGCCTTTTGATGGATGGACTGCCAGTGGCCCAATTTATGTGTTTATCATTTGTGGGACAGCAGTGCAGAGGCACAGAATCAAAGGTTGAACTTGTCTTCACTAAAGAGTCATGTCCATGATCTTTCTTAGTGTACCTCCAGGCTATCAGGATCACTTGGGTTCTCCAACACATAAGACCTTGTCCTGTATGAGGTGTGACAGAGAGGTTGGAACTATCCCCATTTGCTCACCTAATCATCTATTCATTGACAAATACTTTCTGAGCACTTGCTATGTGTTAGGCACTGTACCATGTACTGGGGAGACAGCCATAGGCAGAGGCACACTAGATTCAGCCCTGCTCTCATGAAGATTATAAGTTAGTAGGCAGAGACAGAAAATAATCAATGAGCCTAATAATTTTGATAACTGCTATGAAGAAAATAAATCAATAAATCAGGATAGTGCTATAGAAAACAACTGCCGGGTGAGGGAATGCTGCTTTTGATGGGGTGGTCAGGAGAGGCCTCTTTAACCCTTGAATCCAACATGATCGGAAGGAGCTAGTTATGTGAAGAGCTGGAGACAGAGAACATTCCATGCAAAAGGAACAGAAAGTACAAGGGCCACAAGGAAACGTGACATTTGTGAGGAAAGGAAAGATGGCTCATGTGGCCCAAGCAAGGTAAGGGATGTTGTGAAAGAGGTAGGCAGGAACGAAATCGTGTGGGGCTTTTAATTCTGTGGTGACTGTTAAGGAAAAATCTGAGATCTTCTACCACCAATTTTAGATACGAGGCGGGCAAGAAATCCCCCTGGAAAGAACCCAGCTCAGGGAAGTGATCCAAGAGAAAGCCAGAGGACTCTAGGCAGAAAGAATCAGCATTTTTTTTCAAAGGCAGCAAAAGATTTTGTTTTTAGCTTTTTATAGGCCAGAAATGATGAAGATTTGCAAGGAGGAGAGCAATGGTTTTCTTCAAGAGTATCACCCCATGGTCCTGAGTGGTACGTACGTATGTATGTATTTAAAAACAAGGTCTTGCTCTGTTGCTCAGGCTGGAGCACAGTGGCATGATCATGGCTCACTGTAACCTAGAACTCCTGGGCTCAAGTGGTCCTCCTGCCTCAGCCTCCCCAGTAGCTAGGACTAAAGGCATGCACCACCATGCCCAGCTAATTTTTTAAATTATTATAGAGAGTAAGGTCTCACTCTATAGCCTCTTATATGTTGCCTAGGCTGTTCTCAAACTCCTGGCCTCAAGAAATCCTCCTGCTTCAGCCTCCCAAAGTGCTGGGATTATAGGCATGAGCCATGGTGCCAGGCCAGACCTGACAGTTTTATATGTGGCACCGGCCGTCTGGAAGACAGAGAACCGTACAACTTGTATGTGAACCAACTACCAAACATATTTTTTTTTCACATTTTGGATCTAATACAGGAGGGACTTCAAATTTAACATGAAATGCACACTGACAGATATTTTGTCTGTGTCTGGTTGTACATACAAATTTGCAATTGCTTTCTGATTTGATGTCTCAGTTGTGAACTTACATCTCCTCTACTCAAATTTAGCATCCAAAATAAAGACCAGAAAGAAGGAAGATTTCTGGCTGAAGCTCTGGTGTAAAGAAAGATGGATGTTCCCAAAACTGAAAACAGCTGACCTCATGACTTCATGAGCTCTGGAACGAAGAAGGGAAATTCAAAACCAAAAGCAAAGTGATCATGGGCTGAAAGGACCCATGGGAATTCTTGCTACTTGTACTAATTTTTGTTCATTTACTGACATCTTTAGGGGTGGGGAGGCCTTGTTCCAATGGCCAAATGTAGACACCACTGGGGAATGAACAAACAGATGATTAGGGTCACATTTTAGGTATTTTACAAGTTATTTCTCAAGGGTCCCTTCTAAACCGCATGGATATGTAGCTTAGCTGTCTCTAGCAGCACTGTTAAATCTCAACCCAATTCTAGGACCTTTAGTTTTCTTCATCTTGTCAAGATATAACTACAGAAATATTTTTTCTTCTCTACTATTTGCTTTTTCTCTATTTCCTATTCACAAATTTTAATTCTTCTTTCTTCTATTTATTCCCCAAAAGTGATGACAAATAGCCAATACTGTTAAAAAAAAGAGCATAATTTAGAGAAGCTGCACGTACTATAATTTTGCATAAGGAAACTCACTGCTGTGGGGAAGGTGGTTTATAGTTCCTTATAAATGACAACCTCAAACTTCCTATGACAAATCTTCTTCCCAATCCCATGTTTAAGAATTCCTCAATTCTGTATAGTCTTCCCATCCCATCTAAGCTGCCCTCACCAATGTGTGCAAGCACCAGAGTTTTCCTAATAACAAACTGATACTTGAAGCCTTTGATGTTGTGCACATCAATCTCTGTGAGGCCCATTTGCTTGGGCCTGAAGCAGTGATTCCCAAGGCAAGCTCAGGTGATAGGAGCAGCCCCTTATAGACATCATTATTAATGAGCACATTATTAATCACTTTATTCCAATTCTGAGGTTTGTCACTCTCTATCCCTCAGCTCTTTGTACCTCTTTTCCTATTTTGTCTTTACTTCTCATCCCATCTTTTAATATATCTACTTAAGATCCCTGTCAAGCCTGACCAACTAGTTGACATTTTTAGGTGAACTGCTTCATGTAGTTAGCAGGTAACTGAACTTAGTAGACTTAGTGGTCCTGTATTTCACTGCTTATATATGAAAAGGAAGGAAGGAGAGAGAAATGTAAACACAAAAATCGGCTCTGGGTTAAAAACTTATTATATTAATATTTAAATGAATTATCAGAATGTTGTTTGAAGGCACACACATCGTTAGGAAGGGCTTGATAAACTTTGAATTACTTTGTTGAAATTACCCTAAGATTTAATCCTTTTATTCATCAATAAAGTCAATTTAACAAATTATAAATGAGAATAGCAAAGATGTCTTTTTAAACTACTCTGAACTATTTTTAGTCAGAACAGTTTAACAACTGAAGTAAGGTGGAACTAAAGACACCACATAAAACAATCTGGTTTGGGAACAACAGACCAATGTTTCCTTTCCTTATAAATTTGGTTAAAGTGAATTTTTATATGTGGAGTTTATTTCCATAGCAAGAACCACCTGTAGAACATAAGACAAGGCCATCAGTTTCATTTCTTATAGTCACTGGACAGGAACATGTAACCCTGATTAATTTAGTTTCTTCTTTGCTCCAAGCTAAACACTTCAAAACAAAGTGGTTTAAATGAACAAATGGAATATTCCTCTGGTATAATCAGACAAGGAATAAATTTAATAAAATAAACCCGTGTCCATTTTGAAGAGATGTCAGGTAAGTGGATATTTTGCAGGTACTGAGCAGTTTTTTATTCATGATTACTTTAGAATATCTACTGAGAATAATCTAGTTTCCAAAATAAGTCAACCTCCATTATTTGGAGGGTATTTTTTAGAATTTAGAATTCAAATAACAATAATGCTAATAATAGGAAGAACTTGTTAGAAATCACAGGATGATAATTGTTATGTAGGAAACTGGTCCTACATAATACGGAGTTGGAAAATTTGAGGGATAGGCAATAAAAGAATATTGTTTCTTCAAGGGACAATCATCCTTTTCAAAAACACTGAAATATTAATATAAACTTAGGGAATTGTCATGTTATATAGATATGAATTTCTCAAAATTAAATAAACAAGCAAAAATTATAGATAGCCACATCTCAATTCCTATCTTTAGAGAACTTACATGACTATGAAATAGCTGACACCGAGACCATTTTCAGCAGAAAAACAAAGCTTTGTCGGTTAAATTCAAGGTAGTGTGAGGAAATAGAAAAAAATAATCTGGATCACTGAAAAACCTTTTTTTGTCTACTACTGTGTTTTGTCGGTACTAAAGTAGAACAAAACTATGGGAGCTCAGAGATAAACATAACCCTGAAATAGACCTGTTTCAAGAAGATTTTAGAAAAGAGATAAAAGCTATTTCAAGAGATAAAAAGAGACAGGACCTCTATTAAACAAGAGCAGTTCGGGATAACATAAAAACAAAATGAAATCCACGACAGACCCAATAAAATTGCTATTGGAAGCAGCCAAGAGTTGGTTATTATGGGAAGCTGTTGTATGATAGAGTGGAAAGAGTGTGAAAGTTGGGAATCTGAAATACTTGGATTAAAAGTGGTTTGGTTATTTATTCATGGTATGATCATGACAAAATTCCTTAACCTCTATAAGTTTCTTAATATGTAAAATGAGATTAATGGTATGTTCTAGACTAGTCCAAAACATCCTATTGTACAACCCTGGGGAATATAAAATAGATGATGCCCTGAAGTTGAATACTACAATAGGCTAAAGTCCTACTGTGAAAAAAAAAATCTATCATGCACCTATTTCTAACACATAATAGGCACTTCAAACATACTACTTTTGTCTGAAATCATAAAAGTACGGGCCTTCTGACAAAATGCTGAATCAGCAAAATAGAAGATGAAAGTGACAACTATATCCAGGCCTCTGAAGGAACAAATATAAATATTAAAAATGTGTAAAAGGTTGACAATGAAGGAGAGTAACGCATAAAAACTAGCCTACAAATGACATAATTTTCCAAAGGAATGAATGGATGTTTGCATCACTAATAAAAAGGTAATTAAGAGAAAGTTCAAATATAAATAAAATAGAGACTAAGATTAGAAATAGGAATGACAATGTTTCAGGTTTTAAAAAATAATTGGCCACAAGTAAACATAATTTTGGAAACTTACAATCTGAATAGAGCAGTATATATTTATACATAGGGTATAAAATGAATAACTAGAGACATTTTTCTCCTCTGAACTGATCAAAAGCAGAACAAAGGAGTTATATCTGAAGTCATCTCACTTATAAATAGTCAGAAAGAATGATTCAAGGAATTGCCTCTGTGGAAAGTCACCAAAATAAAATTCTCAGATTTCTAAAATGTAGGAAAATGTATTAACCTTCTCTAAGGAGCCAAGTGAAGCGCTATCTCAGAATATTAGATGTGAAGATTAATTTTTGAATGAGGATGACACCATTGGGACACTTATAATTAGTGCTGACATAAATTAAATTTAATGGGGAAAAGTGGTGCATATGAAAAATAATTATTCAAAAGAATAAAAAAGATAATACTAGAGTCTGGGATTCTAGGAAGATCCTTCTTCTCCAGTACTAATTTTAATCATTTTGCCTCACTTGAGTCAAATGGCCACTGGTACCAACAGGCAACCAAATCCAAGAGAAGCCTTGCGCTCAGTAGGCATCTTAGGTGAAAGACGTGGTATGGGGCTAATCCTTGGAGGCTGGGTTAGCATCTGAAGACCAGCATCAGAAAACCCCAGGGAAGGAATCACAACCAGTGTTGTCTATGAATCCCAGGTGGAAGGGTTGATAGTAACCCTACGTGATCATGTAGAAAATCTCTCTGGCCCCAAAGAGACCAAGGAGGAGTTGAAATGGTAGACTGAGTCCTCCTTGCTCTGGAGCCTGGGAGAGGATAAGGAGATCAGAAAGCTTCCTCTAGTTGTCTTGGTTAGGAGACTAACAATCTGTCTGCTTCTGCACCGTTGGAGCAGGGGAAGAGACAGCGGTACTTCTAACCACCTGTAAAATTCCCAGTGGGCTGGAAAAGAAAAGTACTACCACATCCCATAGGGCCCAGCAGCCAGGAAGACAAATATCAGGCAGGACAAAACACTCAACAGTAAAGGAAGCATGTGACAACATGGATAAAATAACCATGAGTATACTCAAGGAGTCTCAAGAAAATACAGAAAAAAAGTTTCTGGAGTTAAAAAAAATTATTTTATTAGGATAAGCGAAAAATGAACTAACATTTTTGATACTTGAATTAGAGATGTGTGATCAGTACCAAAAAAATTCAAACCACAGTTTAAAAATATAAAAAGATGGTGTGTTAATTGTTTATTGTTGCTGTAACAAATTATTGCAAACACAGTGGCTTAAGACCACACAAATATATTTTTGGAGGTCAGCGGTCTAAAGTTAGTCTGCAGGGCTGTGCTCCTTCTGGGGACTCTAAGGCAGAATGTGTCTGCTTGCCATTTTCAGCTTCTAGAGGTCACCTACACTCCTTGGCTCATGGCCTCTTCCTCCATCTTCAAATAAGTGAAACTACTTTCCAAAAATGAGAGTAAAATAGAAACATTTTCAGAGAATATGAGTTTTTATCGAAAGATATTCAGTAAAAGAATATCTGAAGCATATAATGCAAGATAAAGAATTCTTTATTCAAAAACAAAGAAAACAAGTAAGGTCTGGGAAATAAGAAACAATAGTGAGTAAAGAAAATGGTAAATGTGGAAAAATCTAAATAAATATTAATTTAAAACAAGAAATATAAAAATAAGTAATAAAATAAATTGTCCAATTTATAGAATTTTAAAAAGATCCAGCTAGATTGCCTAGCAACATTTGAATGTTAAGCTGGAAACAGGTGGGATGACAACTAAATCATTCTAAGATCCTTGATGTTTAAGGCAAGGAAGGGTTGGCAAACTCCTTATTCATTACCTATTTTCTTTATTTTTAGATAAGAGAAATTTATTCTTTCATAGTTCTAGAGAGTAGAAATCCAAAATTAAGGTGTTGGCAGGGCCATACTATCTCTGAGGTTTCTAGTGAGGAATCTCTCCTTGCCTCTTCTTATTTTTTAGTACTGCCGTCCCCAGCCCTGGGGGCCACAGACCCAAACTGTTAGGAACCAGGCCACACAGCAGATGGGCGGGCGAAGCTTCATCTGTATTTATAGCCACTACCCATCGCTGGCGTAACCACACAAGATCCACCTCCTGTCAGATCAGGATGGCATTAGGTTCTCATAGGAGCACGAGCCCTACTGTAAACTGCGCATGCGAGGGATCTAGGTTGCTCGCTGCTTATGAGAATCTAATGCCTGATGATCTGAGGTGGAGCTTGAGGCGGTGATGTGAGTGCTGGGGAGTGGCTGCAAATACAGATTGTCATTAGCAGAGACGTTTGACTGCACAATAAATGTAGTGTGCTTGAATCATCCTAAAACTCTCCCCAACCCCAGTCTATGGAATTGGTCCCTGGTGCCAAAAAGGTTGGGGACCGCTGCTCTAGTGGTTGCAACGATTCTTGGTGTTACTTGGCTCATAGCTGCATCATTCTAATTTCTCCCTCATCTTCACATGGCCATCTTCTGTCTGTGTGTCTGTCTGTGTCTCTACATGGCCTTCTAATAAAGACACCAGTCATTAAGATATAGGGTTCACTGAAATTTAGGGTCTAAATCTGGAACCTTATCTTAAGTTGATTATATCTGCAAAGACCCCGTTTCCACATAAGACTGCCTACATTCACAGGTACTAAAATAGGATTTTCACATATCTTTTTGTGGGACCTAGTTCTTTTCACAGCAGTCCATGGCTTCATACTCTACCCTCTGGGCCCTCAGCAGTGATGGAGAACCACTCTATGGGCCCTCAGTGGCAGCTTATCTATTTTTATATATAAAGTTTTATTGGAACACTGCCACATCTATTTGTTCATGTTCTGTAGTTGCACAAGGATCCTATGGCCTGAAAAGCCAAAAATATTTACCATCTGGGTCTTTACAGAACAACTTTACCAATCGCTGGTTTAAGGGAAGCATAAATATGTTGACTACCTCTAGACTCTAAATTCCCAGAGTATGAAGTAAAATATTAATAATTAGGAATAGAGTATGATTCACAATGCAATAGATAACCTGATCAATTCAAGAAAGGAAATAAAAGAGGAAAGGAAGGGAGGAAGGAAGGTAACCAAGAAATGTAAGTGCAGAAAGCAGTGTTCTACCACCACCACCATGACCACCACCATCTACTACCACTGCCCATCATCAGGGCCGGGGAAAAAAGAGAGAAGAGGCTGGGATTAATCAAACCTAGGAGCCCAGGGATCCTGCAAGCCTGGGCCTCAGATCCAACATGATCAGCTGCAAAGAAGAAAAGTGGTTTATAGAGTCTCCCTAGCATTTAGAGTGAGTTTGGAGCTGAGACAAATCATTTAATAACCAGCACAGATAGATTTAATTGACCACATAAACATTCATTAAAATGCTTTGTATGGCAAAAGAGATCATAAACATAGTCAATAGACAAACAACAGAATTGGAATAAGGAGACAGTCATTATATTCCTGGCAATCTATACAAGTGAAAAAAAAAATACCAGAACAGAATGGATTTTTTTTTATAAGGGTATATTCATTGCTACATTATTTGTTGTGGCAGAGTGAGAGAGAGAGAAAAACAAATCGAGTGCTCATCAATATGGGAATGATTGAATAAAATATGTTTACACATTATCACATCATGGACTATCATATGCAGTGTATAAGAATGAAACTGGCTTAGGTTCTGGTAATAGTGAAGTAACAGATACAGGACTAGTCCTCTATCAAGGGCTGAAGGTCTGAGCTTTACTTGACTTGCAAGGTAACAAGCTAGCCTGCCAGAGTTTCATAGATGCTAGCAGAATGAACAAGACTCTGGGGTAAAAAACAAAGAACTTTATTATTCGTGACACAATAGAGCAGCTTTCTCTATTTTCCAAGGCTGTTTTCTACTCTCATATCCTTATATAGAATTTCTGGGACAAAAGCTGTTATAAGATGTATAGGAACATCATGGAAAATTGTTCTCCAATACCCTCTGCATATAACAATTATAAATTCTAAACAAAACATAAAAATTAAACAAAATATTTTAAGACACTGGAGAGAAACCAAAAGCAGGCAAAAACTGGAAGAAATTCAAGCTTTGAAAGAAGGGACATGTACTAAGACCTACTTTTAGATAGATTTTTCCCTGAGGATTGTCTTCAACCCACAAGGAGCAGAACCACTAGAGCTCAAACAGAAAGCATCTTGCCCTGAGGTGTCAAAGGACAGAATTTGGCACTGCCATAATGGCTAAAAATTGGGAGGGAAAATTCTGACATAAGGGAGTCATTCATTGGAGGAATTGTGAAAAATTTGTGAAAATTTGTGATAAAAATTCTTTCAAATAATTGGCTGACCTCTAAATTGCACTTCAAAGGGGAAACTCCAAGACAATAAAAAGAAATTAAGGCATGCACGCTGGAAGAGAAAAAATGAAACTGTCTTTGTAGATAGAATCTACAGAAAAGGTCTTAGAACAATTAAGTGGGTTAAATAAGGTTGAACAATTCAAAACCAACATAAAACATCAGTTGTATTTCTATATACTAGCAACAAACTATAATAAGTTTAAATTAAACAAAGAATATCATTAAAATAGGAAATATTTAGTGATAAGTGTGACAAGGATGTATAAGACTTTCTGAGATATAATGTAATCAAAATGTCAGGGTTCGGGGTCGGTAATCTTGTCTGTTCTTGTTTCTTGGTGTGCTCTTGGCTGAAGAATGACGAGAAACACCGAAAGCAAGGTAAGCACGAAACAAGAGTTATTGAGGAGAGAAAGATAGGATTACGCAACAAGAGCAAGATACATTCGCCACAGATGAGGAACACACCCCTTGTCGTGACAAAAAGGCCTTGGTTATGGTCTGGGTCTGATTTTATAGTGTCTGGATTGGGCCCTCCTTATGGTTCAGGCATCACCATGGAACCATTTTGAGTCTTGCTACGCTTGTGGATTTGCCTTAAGCCTCTCGAAAGCTAGTTCTAGGTCACTTTCTAGACTCTATTGTACCTATGCAGCTTGGCCTGTGGGCTAGAGAGTCCTCTCCATTCTTTCGCAGTTGTCAGGTTAAGTTCTGATTGGCAGATTCTTAAGGCCTTCCCTCCTCCCCCAGGTGCAGCAGTCACCTGCCTTATTCCCAGGAGGGGCCGGAGGTCCTTAGCTGTTTACCTAACAAAAACAGTGTAGTATTGGTATAAAGACAGAAATACAGTTCAATAGAAAAGAATAGACAGTGAAGAAATATATCCAAGCATAGATGGACAACTGATTTTCTGCAAAGGTGCAAACGCGATTCATCGGCTAAAGGATAGTCTTTCCAACAAATGTTGCTGGAACAATTGAGTATAGGCAAAATAATGGATCTCAATCCATGTCTTGTACCATATACAAAACAATAACTTGGAAATGGATCATACACTTGAATGTAAAACCTAAACTTACAAAACTTTTAGAATAAAAGGTAGAAGTCTTTGTAAAAATTTCTTAGATATGACACTTAAAAACTAAAAGAACAGATTTATAAATGAGATTTCATAAAAATTAAGAATTATTGCTATTTAAAAGATACAGATACGAAAAATGAAAAGTCAAGACACAAACAGGGGCAAGATGTTTGCCAGTTACAAGATGAACTTGTATCCAGAATAGAGAAAGGATTCTCAAATGGCAAAAAAAACACATGAAAAGTTTCTCACCATCATTAGTCATTAGAAAAGCTTCCTCTCTCAGAATTTTTGGCAATAATTGTGATTGGCCATTCCCCACTGGTCCACAAGAACAGACACTCACTGCTGATGGTGATGGAGGGTCCAAAACAATCTGAATGTTGAAAGAACATAACCCTTTGAGCAAGCAAAGCAGAATCAGAATACACTTGGACCATGTATTTAAAAAAAAACAAGGCATATTGATTATATAGACAAGGAGCTCCCTTTGAGGATACAGTAAAGACACAAAGAAATCAAAAATCAGTCTTAGAGAGATTAGAGCACAAAATAGACTTTCTGAAAAAGTATATATAATTTAAGTGATTTTAATATATTTACCCATATAATCATTTAAAACTCTTATATAAACCATTCAATTAAAATTTCAACATATAATTATATGTGTGTAAAACAGGTAGTTAAAAATTTCACTAGACAAACTAAAAGAGAAGATGGTCATAGCAGAGGACAGTCTTATTAATCTGGAAAATAAATTAGTCGCACAGAGCAAAACCAAAAACAGCTGAGGAGCATGGAAAGGACAAAGGAAGGGCCGCTCTGAAAACCTGGGAACGTGGAGCCTTTTCAAGGGGGCCATCTGGATAAATCATCTCCATCAGTGTCCTCCTCTCATCACTTTTCTTATGCTGCTGATCAAGAGCCCAATTTTTGAGAACCATAAGGCTACAGAAGTCAGGGTACCAAAAAAGTTACTACAAAGGCTGTGTTTTTGCCTTGTAAATGTAACTTAATTTTTAATAACAGAAACTTTGCAAAAAAAAAATGCATGAAAAGTAAAAATTTGAAGAAATTTAAAATAAGAAAGACCATAGAAACATCAATTTCACCATCCCAACCAATCTTTACCTTTTTTCCAAAAGTGAGGAGATAGTACAAGAAGTTTGACAGGAAAGTTTTATCCAAGTTGGCAAGATTCTGGGTTCTTTTTAAGTGAGTCAAAACCATAAGCTCAATGCTAATAATGTATACGCTAGATGTATCTCCCTGAACAGCTTAAAATAAACTTCCAAAAAATTGTTTCCATAGTGAATTTCTGAAAATTAACACATATTTTTTTCCACTGACCCTTTTAACTTTTAGCTGGAGATGCTTTCCTTTTAAAAGTGTTGATTTTAGGTCTTACTAAAAATGGAAGTGTAAGATTGAACATTTAGATAAAAAAGATTGAACATTTGAAAAGTAGATTTGATATTTTTAGCATTGTTTGTAATAAAGCACAAACTACACTGCATCCAAATTGCAAAGCCTTAGGCCTCGAGGAACATGAGAGAGAGAGGCACAGGGGTCAAAGCACCATTTATAATTTCTGCCAGTAAGCTAGCAGAGCAGTGTGCTTCTCTCTGGAATGATAAATGTTTATTTTTTAAATCCTAACATCATAAGTCAAAGCCTGGTGTTAATATTTCCTAATCCTTTACTTTTGACAGTATTTACCTAAGGTTATTTTGTACTTAAAAGGATCCACACTTTTATTTGTAAAAATGCTGACTTCTTTCATGCTTGATTACCAGTGAGGTGGAATAAACAGCCCTTGTTGGCATTCTGGTCAGAAAAAAATTAGAAGTACTGATTACTAGCTTGTTGGGTACAGCTGTGAGTTTAAATAAAGGTATGCATATATGCCTCACAAGGTGGGTTCTAGAATACCTGCTGATAGCTGGGAAACACCATCACAGATCAAGTGGCTTACAATCAGATAAATAACTTCTTTGGAGCAAAGATCACAAATTATTTGCAGTGAAGATGATGACAGATTCTGGAAACAATGTCTATAACCACCAACAAAAGGCAGACGGGAGGCTTGGCAATGAAGGCTGTTGATTGTATTGGCCTCACACTCTGTCATTCAAAGTCATCAAATCTGTGCTTTTTCCAGACCTCCTGAGTGAGCCCACTTACAAAATGTGACTCCTCTGAAGGTGTGACAGGATTCTGTCTTGCAGTTCTTGTTTGTCTTAATAATCCCAGTATCGCCCAGAATCTGGCACACAGTGGAAGTTCACCACACGTTTCTGAATGAAGGAGAACTGTGTATTTGATAAGTAACTACAACTCCTTATAATAATTGCTGCTCTCAGGCAAACAATATCACAGGAATGTGCCGAAAATAAATATAAAGAAAGATTTATCCTGAAAGGTTCATAGAGCTACATCTAGATGACCTCCTCAGTATCTGCTAATTGGAAACTGGACGAGGGGCTTGCCTATGTAAGGTCTCTACTCTCTCAAAAATTATATGTGACTCTTGAAAACAATTGTAAAAGTTTCTTTTCACAGAAAATATCTGCTGTGGCTAACTGCCTAAACATTTCCAACGGAGATAATTTTCATGCAATAATGTTGGGGGGAGTGGATAAATTCAATGAGCAAGTCATTATTCCAACTACTAAGACAGAGATGGTTGGTGGAATTAGTTGTGTTTGCAGGAACACCAATGTGTAAAATAATAGCAACTACCCTTTATGGAATACCTAATAAAAGCCAACGCATCACACTAAGTGTTTTATATATACTTTTGCTAATTCTCACAGCAATTTGCCCCAGATCACAGTTAATAAGCAACTGAGCCGAATACAGCCCCAGGGTCTGCCAGGCTCCCCAGCCTCCAGGTTGGTGGGCTTCTCCAGGCCTTGTTCCAGTGAACCCCTCTCCAGTGAAGGAGAGGGGAAGCAAGCAAAGTTGCTGAGCAGCAGCAAACAAAAGGGGGATGGAGGTGAGGTGCTGAGATGGGTGGAAAATGAGAAAGAGATGGAGGCTAAGCAAAAACCAGGTCTCAGGAGAACGGCAAAGGCAAGGTTGCTTCTGCTCGTTGTCAAAAACCAGTCCAGCTCCTGGGGAAGTTATATAAATCACCACTGCAGACCGGGAAAGCCCTCTCATGGGACCTCTGAGGCTACAGCGCATGTATTTACCCTCGCTTTCTTTTATGGGACCTGCTGGAAATTTCTATGGATCCTAATTATTTTCCTTTTCTTTGATGATTCTAAAAGTGCTTAATCTTATAAAAACATAATATTTATATCTCTATTTTAAAAGGACAGTCAGAACAGAAAGTGTAAGTTTGAAGTTGCTGTGATTTCTAGGTAGTGAGAGCAAACCCTATTTTTTGTTGTTTGGTTGGTTTTTTATTATTTCATTTGAAAATTTATGGTAGAGGGACAAATTCGTATCTAGGTTTAAACATGTTGAGATGGTTAGATGCATTTTTGAATACAGTTTTGATATATACTGGGTGAAAAGTATGGCCCTTTGACACACGAGAAGCCTTGATCGAGGCAAAAATTTGCAACAGGCATAAAGAAATCCAGTAGGGAGAGAAAGCTGACTGTGGCTTAGAAAAGGTGAGAAATTGCTTTTACTGAGTAGAAAAACAGAGTCATGCTGGGAAATCTGGGGCCTCCATAGTTGAAATTTCTTTTTCTGTCAAACCAAATGGAAGAGAAAGATAGTTTTGAAAAAGAGAAGCAAAATATCCCCTGCGGAAATTACTTCAACAACGAAATAGGGAAAGGTTGAGATAACAGAGAGCTACTACGTTGAGAAAGGCTACTGGGTTGTTCATCTTGATTCGTGTGAAACCATATTTTTTACACAGAAAACTGACACCTTAAGTAGCACAGATGAAAAAGCAGAGGTTCAGTTTTTAAAGTGTTTGGAGAAAAATGATTAAGACTGAAAAGAGTTAAGGATAAAATGAAAAATTAATTTATTATATTTTGGTATTTACATACCTTTGAATTTTAGTTCACTTATTCACCATGGCCATAATGTTATGTAGTTTCTTAATTTAGTTTTTCCAGTTTTATTGAGATATAATTGACAAAAATTGTATATAAGTTGGATAATATGATTTTTAATATATGTATACATTGAGAAGTGATTACTACAATCATGCTAATTGGCGAATCCATCACCTTGCATAGGTTTTTTTTGGGTGTGTGGTGAGAATACATAGAGCCTACTCTCTTAGCAAATTTCAAGTATACATTAACTATACTCACTAGGTCTCCAGAACTTATTCATCTTATAACCAAAAGTTTGTACCCTTTCATCATCTCCCTGTTTTCCCCATCCCTTGACTACTGATAATCACCCTTCTATTCTCTGTTTCTATGAGATTTATGCTAATTAATATGTAATTTTAATTCCAAGTTTCAGGAAAAAAAAATCATTGAATGGAAAAGTGTGGCCAGGGGCCACACTTTATACATCTTTCTAGCTCTCCTGTTCCATCAACCCACAGGAAATATTAAATAAATGGGGGAAAATCAGTAGTTTCTGTGTGTGTTTGTGGTTTGTATTATGAGATCTCAGAGTGAGTTTTGGCTTAACTACTTCTTTGGGAAGCTTCTCCATTCGAATTCTGGGGCCCAAAAGCCTTCTTGGAGCATGTATTAGCAAATGTGTGATGCTACTGGGTGGGGCATGTGGCCATCTGGAGTATACATTCCCCACCCAAAAGCATTGAAATTCATTTTACATTTAAAGCCTTGTGCTTTCCTAAGGCTGTGTGTGTGCAGAGTGGTTCTTGGTGATATTGGCTGAATGCTTCCTATGCTGTGGGTGCTGTAAATCCTTTTGATAATGCAAGAGGGTAAATAATGTCACTCCATTTTATAGATGAAGAACAGACTTATAGAAGTAAAATAACTTGCCTAAAGTCACCCAGTCACTAAGCAACCCAGCTTAGATTTTGACGTAGGGTTTGTCTTCCTCCTGTTACCACACTGTTGATGGCAGTAAGCTTACTGGAGATGTAAAAGGAAACAAAAGCTGATGTACTAAATTGCAAATTTTAACCTCTAAAGTGACATCAAACGTTTTTTACTTTGTTTTTGTACTCTGCAATGATAGTACAGGTACAGCTTTTTATTCATTCCTAAAAAAAAAGTTTTACAAATGTTAATTTTTGAATTCACAATGTTCCCATGAGGAATTGAAGAGAAAGCCTTCACTCTGTACTTTAAAGTAAACAGCAAAACAACACCTGAGAGACAAAGGCTATAGTGTAGTCCTTTCAAATTGACCCAGCAAGAGAGCAACGGGAAAGTGGAACACAGTGGCCTGTGCTTCATAATTAAGTGCTCTGGCTGCTTCTATGCTTGAAATAATTGGGATGTGTTGTTCTTGCATTTCGTTATTTGGAGTTTTGAAGTACTGTTTGAAGGAAATAAAATCTCTAAACAAACAAAAAAAATGGAGATGTTAATAGTGATGATTTACATTACAAGAAGTTTTTTTTTTTATTCTCAAGAATATTTACTCTCTAGGGTTCCTTATAATCTGAGGTCTCCTAATACAATTAAAAGCTTGTTTTTGACTCATTAGGTAATTAACCTAGAGGTTAAAGTACAGGGATATTTCTTCAATATAAACTGCTTGGAGCCCTGATGATTAAACAACGTTATGAAATAAAGTATCTCAGAAATGGTAACAATAATAGCTAATAAATATTGAGAGTTTGCCACCTAAGAGGCACTATACAAAGCACATTATACTGATTTAGTGCGCCCAGTAATCCCATGAAGGGGGTAGTACTATTATTCCAATTTTATAGATGAGAAGACTGGCACAGAAAGAAAAATCACTAATACTCACCATTTTTAATCCTGGAGTCTCACTTATAATTCTAACCAAAAGAAAGAAATAGGACACAAATATTAGAGGTGGAAGGCAACTTAGAGATCTTGGCCATCACTTCTCCACGTGAGAGGACGCGGGACAAATGGATCCCTGCTCAAATAAATTTGAAGATCACTGCAAATCCTGCTCACTCTCTGTCAGTCAGTCACAATTTCTGAATTGTTTAAAGTCTTCTACAAGCCCATAACGCCTTTAAACTCAGAATAAAAGGTTAGTCTTTAAAAAACTATGAAACAACATGCTAAAAGCATTTGAAAAAAGTTCTTTTTCATTAACAGTCCCCCTTCTAATTTTATATTTATGTCTTTAGCCAACTTTTCTTAGTTCCATCAAACTACCTTAAGCTAAGTGATTAATGGAATAATTCAGGGGTTGGCATAGTAGACCATAGCAGACCAAATCCAAGCTAATTTTTTCTTTTTTAATTTTTGAAGGCTTGTAAATAGGAAAAAAAAAAATGTGACTAAGTCCTTGTGTGGCCCTGTAAAGCCTAAAATTCTTACTATCCGGCCTTTTATAGAAAAAGTTTGCCAACCACTAGAATAATCATTCTGAAATGAGTACAATTTAAAGAGGTTTTACTTTCACAATGTAAATACGAAATTGTCTTCTCCATTCCATTAGGGGAGTAACTAATTTACAAAACATTTAAGTGGCAAGTTGAATGAAAATGTTTACTGGTATCATAACTAAGTATACTTAGCTTTGGCATGTACAGATACCATTTTGCAAACTTGAGTATTCAAGAAATAGAATTTCTATAGTGACTTAATTTCTGTTTCTTATTTTGCTTGGGGAGCTGAAAGTTATTGTCAATTGGGGGTTTTCCTTTTGCCCAGGGTTGAGTCTAATTTTGAGGGAACATCTCATTCCTGAGTACATTTCTGTACTTCTGAAACAGGCCCCACTCCTGCTCCTGGGTTTCACACCCGTCTCACCCCTACTGTGGCAGCTCTGCTGCCCATTCGTGCAGCCCCTGCGGGACTCTCCCCACTGTTACTTCCCTGCCACCGTCTAAGGCCATTTCAGATTCACTAAACAGAAGCCAGTTTTTTCTGCTTAGACAATTTATTGCCTGTAATTGTGTTAGCATTTGCTTATCTCAAGAGTCTGGAGCCTTTCCTAAGGTCAAGAAGATATCACTTTTAGTCTCACTGCACATTGTGTAATACTTCTTTTATAGCATTTGATATTCTACTTTTGAATTTATTTGCCCCGTGGCTTCTAAACACCTTTAGAACATAGGCACTATTTTGTTTTTTCATTTATGTGTCTCCATTTTATAGCAATTTCTGACACATATCAGACACTCAAATATTGGTTCAAGTGAAAGAACCACTAAATCCAATACAGAAGGCTTTCTGATTATAGTTTTGTCAGCATTTAAGTTATTGTATACATCAGGAACAAACTTACATTTCTCTTAAATTACTCTTTTATTGGGCAGACTCATTTTCCCTTACATCAATTGAGATTTTGTACATATAAATATTTACTTACACACGCTTGAGGTTTTCACAAAACTTCCAGTAGATATAGTAGAAAGTGGAACTGGAACTGGTGAGGATGGTAGATATTATCAAATTTGGTCCTGCTCTTCATTAAATATTAAAATAAGGTCCAGAACAGAGTCTGGTAAATCGCAGATGCTAGTTGGATAGTCACTGAATGAACTCTGCATAAGTGAAAAAATCATTTTTTTAGATACAAATTTTGTTTTAGTCCACACTCTGGTCCTTAATGTGGAAATAAAGCAGCTCTGAGTGTCTTCAAACTTCCCCAAGTGTTAACTTTGCTACCTGCTCATCTACTATCAAAAATAAATGTCTCCTATGGACAACCGAAGACATTGCTTTACACATATACTTGGCAGAGAACCCAAACTTGACTTGAGGAGCATCCTGCAGTTTCAGTATAGAGCTGAAGCAGATGTAGGAGTCTATGGGCGAACCACACAAACCACGTATCTGACCATACAAGCTTAGTTCTCCAGAGAAGTGCTATCCCTATGTTATAACTTACTGTTTACTGGCTTTGTTTTAAAAATAAAGTTTTCACATTCCCTATGAAATCACAGTTGAAGATTCTGGATGGTTGTAGAAGTGCTTCCTGAGAACTTGCTAATGAAGGAAATAAGGTGGCCTTCAATAAAACTTATAAAATCAAAATGTGTGGGGAGGAACAGAGGGTGGGAGAGAGAGATTTTCCTAGAACCAGGATGTAGCTTAATTTATATGTACAAATCTAATAATATGTGTCAGTTGAGATTTAACACAGCCAGTATGTTTATAGGACTGTCCAGGGAAGCACAACTCAATCTGGGACACTTGGGCACTTTGGTCACCCGGGACGTGGTCTCTGCTGAAGAAGGGTGGGTATTTAATAAAGCATCACCAAACAATGCCTGAAATAACCCTCATAACTACCTATCTCACATCACTTCAATTCCCCACTCATCAAGTAAACTTGTTTATGATATCAGGAGACAATGTGTTGTGGTTTGGAGATGTGAGCATTTCAGTTACTAGAATATTTTTTATTGTAACTGTAACTTGATAAAGTGATTTACGTATTAATATATTTATTGTATGATATCAGACACATACATTCTTAGTAGATATTGATAATGTCTAGTTTTTGCCAAGGGCCACTTGGCTACAAACTCCTCGACCAAGTTCTGGAAGGGTGGTGACCATCTTCTTCAATTCTAGAAACTCAGTAGCTACCATCCAGTGTCTAGAATATGTAAAAGCTCAGATATTAGCTGAGTAAATAAGTTATGTACAAAGCTAATTTATGTTGAGACTTCTTGATAGTCAATCAGATTTCCCCTAGAGATCCTAAATCCTGTCTCTTTTCATATGCCTTTCTATTTAACTTTAGCAAATACATTTGTTTGTTGTTAACATTCTTTACGTAAGAATTCATAATGTAACAGCCTTCTAAATCTTAGTGCCAGAAAAAAATCAGCTATGGGACACTTGAGTGCCCCGTTTTAACAAATGTAAAACTTCATCATCCATCATCTCCTTTTTGTGCTGTCAAGAAATTCAAAGATACATTTACATAAAATCACAATGAGTATTTTATCTTCTGATAAAATGTATCCTTTAAATAATATCTGATTTTTAATCTTTAATATATTTGTTATAGATTTTAATATACTGCTTTTTCTAAGTTTATCCATTTTAAATATTATCTAGTGATTCTTACGATAAAAGAATTTCACTTGCGACATTTTCCCTTTGTTTCCCTTCACTTCCCTAATCTCTAACATCGTTATACAGGTTGAGCATCCCTAATTCGAAATTCTAAAATGCTCCAAAATCTGAAACTTTTTTAGCGTCAACATGACACTCAAAAGAAATGCTCCTTGGAGCACTGCAGATTTTAGAATTTTGGATTAGGGATGCTCAACTGGTACGTATGTATTCTGCAAATATTCTAAAATCCAAAACATTTCTGGTCCCAAGCACATTTTGGATAAGGGATACTCAACCTGCATTATCATGTAAAATGCTCTATTGATTATATTACCTCTGTAAGTTTAATAAACTGTGGGGAGGAAAAAAGTTTTTTCTCTATCCATTTTAAGATTCCACCTGGGAGTCTGTAACAAAAGACGGATTAACAGGAGAAAAGCATACAAATGTATTAACATGATTTTTTGTGACACAGGAGCACTCATAAAAAGGCAAAAACTCAAAGAAGCAGTTAGAGTTGAATGCTTATACACCGAATTGGATAAAGAGTAGTAAATTACGAAAATGTCACAAAAAGAGACTTGGGCTAGGGCAGCTAATGGTGGAACAGTAACTAGGAAGATAAGGGTTAGTTTAACAACGTTTGTTTGTATAGATTTTTTTTTGGCCCTGGTAATATGAATGTTACTTTCTTTTTGGTACAGGGAGAACATCTTCTATGTGGGAGTTTTATCTGTTGCTTTTAGAAAGAAAAGGGGGAAGTCAGAGAGTGCCCTTCTTGCATCTGCTCTTTTAAGTTTCCTTAGCTCAGAATAATTCTTATGCCAAAATGGCATATTTTTGGATTACACATTCTACCATCCTTCAATACTCATACTCCCTCTACCAGAGACACTATACTATCTCTTGATTTCCCTCTTCTCCTCCTAGTAAAATTGAGAATATTAACACCCTTTTCCCTTTAGGTCTCCTTTCACCCCGCTCCTTCAATCTTCCAGCTGTTAGCAACTGTCTTTTTACATGGTCAAAGTTGATACTTAAATTCCGTGCTGTAATCAATGTTTACTGTGCATTATCTATGGATTTTAAAACAGTATATTATTGTAACTATGTATGTAGCTTTCACTGAAGAGCTCAGTAGCATATTTCAAAAAGATTCTTTTTTGTACTGATTTTTGTTTTCCTGGACTCCTGTGTTTCTTTTCCTGTCTTTTCTTATACAGTATGCATTTTTTTCATTTCCTTTGGTACAGTAATACTAGGCTCGAAGTCAGTCCCAGGGTCCTCATTTTGTCATGTCAGTACCTTGCTGCACGTCTAAATTAATCAAATCACTTGTTTGAAGTTTACATGGAAATGAGAGTCTTGGCCTTTTGAAAAGTCATCATCGTGGATACTCTCTAATTTAGGCATTCTCAGAAGGACTTCAGTGGAAATGTTCTTCATTAGTGGAAGTCATAACACTTAAATCAGCTTCATGAAAACATAAAGTTAAACACATTCCATATGACCAGGAGGGCAAACAACCTTTGTGTTAGAATAAAAGTAAACTTGTAAATTTGTAAGAAAAAATATTTAGACTCTACAAACAAAAAATATATTTAAAAAAAACAAGTAGCAAAATAAAATGCTAAGAAGTTGGTTTGACAAAAACAAAACATTCCTAGAAGTAATGAAAAGTATATGGAGTATTCAAGAAAAATACTTCCTACTTTCTAAGTAGCAAAATAAATCTCAAAAACAGGCTACATATACATTCCCCCTTAATCAAAATAGTTTATGTAGGCTTAAATCACATAGACAGGCTGAAAGCCTCTTTCTAACAAATTCTCCTATCAGTGGAACACCTTCCATGTGTAAGGAGCTATTCTAGGCACCAGGAACCAAGATGAAAAACCAGATGTGTTCAAGGACTTGCAGTCCAGAGGAGGCAGACATGAAGGCCATAAATCACCCTGTACAGGGTGCCATGTGAGTAGGGAAGAGCTAGCACCTAATTTTGCCTGTGGGACTTAGGGAGAAGGGACCTAAAGAGATATTGTTAAGGATGAGACTTGAAGGATAAGGATTTTCCTAGAAGACAAAAGGAAGAGACAGGCACCACAGGCAGAAGGAATAGTTCAACAGAACAGAGATGTGAAGAATCTTAGCCATGTGGATAATAGTGAGACATTTGTTAGTTTGGCTCATGTAATGGGGTGGGGATGGCAAAGGAAGTTGGAGTCAGGTAAGAAACACACCAGAAAGGCCTTATGTATCTCATGAGGGATTATGGATTTCATTCTAAAATAGCTGAAAGCTTTTCACAGCAAAGAAATGAAATAACCAGATTTATATTTAAAATGTTGAGAAAAGACTGAGAAGAATCAGGACTTGGCAGAAAGCCCAGTGAGAAACTTCAATACCGAGTATGTATTAGTCTGTCTGGGCTGCCGTAACGAAATACCAGACTGGATAGCTTAAACGAGAAATTTATTTTCTCACAAATCTGGAGGCTGGAAGTCGAAAATCAAGATGCTGGCAGGACTGGATTCTCTTGAGCCTCTCTTGTTGCCTTGCAGACCACTGCCTTCTCATTATGTCCTCACACTCTTCTCTGTATATGTCCATCTCAGATGTCTCTTCCCTTTCTTTTGAGGACATCAGTCAAGCTGGAATAGGGCTCCACCCAACAGCCTCATTTTACCTTAATTACTGTTTTAAAGGCCCTATCTCTAAATACAGTCATATTCTAGGGTACTTGGGGTCAGGACTTCATCATATGAATTTTGGGGGAACACAATTTGGTCCATAACACCACGACTGGCAGTAAGAATAGAGAAGAGGGGACAAATGGAAAATTAAGAAGTAGAAAGTACTATGACTTGACTGATGAATCAGTTAAACACAAGAGATGAGGAAGTCTGGCAGATTTTTGGATTAGGCAATCAGGTCTGTGCTGCTGCCATTTGTCAAAAAAAAAAAAAAATGGCTATAGAAGGAGGCTTAGTATGCCTAGAAAAAAATGAGGATTTCAATTTTCAACATGTTGCAACTGATGCAGTAATTTCTAGTTAACATGTAAGCAAAGGTTCAGAGCTTAGGAAAAAGTAATATAGATGGAAGCTAAGGGTAGGTGAGATTGTCCATGAAGAAAATGTAAAATAAGAACTGAAGGAAATGAAATTCTAATGAACAACACTAAAAGGTAGGTGACGAAGCCAAAGCCAAACATGAAAGCTGTGACGGTATATCAAGAGAGGCAAAAAATCAGAACAGAGAAAAATGGTATAAAAATTAAAGGAGAGAAGAATTAAGTTAGAGACGGTTACTAATTGCTAAATCTTTTTCAGAACTTAATGGTATTTTACTTAAAGGATCATGACATGTTCTTTTTTTATGAGTTCTAATTTGTTTACATTAGTAAACTAGTAATCATTGGTGATTATTTCTTATTATCCAGAATGTGTTCAAAATACCCTATTGATGTTATATAGCTTTCACTATATCCTTGAGAATTTCAAATCTTTAGAATGAAAAAAAAATCTCTGAAGCCAAAATATTAATATGATACCATGTATCTTAAACTGATCAGTAAACTGATTTTTTTCAGTATTAATTATTCTTGACAATACTACCATTTATGTTAGAATACAAATTTTGAGGTCAGGTATAAAACAAAAGCTACCTACAATATATATGCCTTAAATACGTAGAGGTGGTAAGATTTTTAATGGACTAATATTTGAACAATATAACATATCTTGGAATGCCCTGGTCTTAGAGTACTAGCTAGTTTGAAATCCTTTCATGAAACGTACTTGAGTGGCATTAATGACTGTAGAAAACAAGCTGTACATGGGAGTAACATTTATTCATCCGCTATATTGTAAATATTATTTTTAGACAATCAGATATAAATACTTTAAAAGTCCACATCACTCTGGAGAACCTAAGGCACAGATACAAGTGATTTATTATGTTTTTAAAAAGCAACAAAAGGGATATTAATTCTGGAAGATTTTTAATCAATTTAACACTATTATACATTAGAGAAAAAAATTTACCCATAAACATTCCCTCACAAAGCCGGTAGTTTTGTATTTACACAATATTATTATAGCAATTTTAAATGTTAATCTATGATACAATAATATTACTTCAGAAAACATAAAAAATATAGTTTTTTTTAATAGCCATGCTCCCATTTTGATGAAAGCTAGTTAGTTCAACCTAATGTTTAACACTTTAAAAATGCATAACAGATATTTAGTCAGCTTTATAAAACCTTTAAGACAGAAGGCTGTCAAACAGAATAGACAGAGGGCTCATCATCACTTATGTCTGAATCTTCATCTACTCCTTCCATGACTGATTTTTTCCCTTTACAACAGGATACAATTAGTCCAATCAAGAATACCTGTAAATTTAAATAAGCTATGTGTTACTTCTCATATCTAAAATCATCTAGAAATAATGCTTTAAAATTGAATGGCAGTACTATGATACAAATGGACTACTAAGATACGAAGAATTTGTACATTTAACTTTATAAAGGAAGGTCAAATCATGCCTGGGATATACATACTTACCCCCAGAAAGGCCCAGTTACCAAAATAGTAAGCAGCACTAAAGAACCAGAACTTGTGAAGAAATAGGTATGTCCGGGTAACAGTGCATTGATCTATAAAAGCAAACAAACGACCTATGGTGAGATAATTTATCTCTTAAAATTGAAGATTAATATTTTATCTAAAAGGTTATTAACCAAGGCTAATGACCAAGACCATACAGCCAGTAAGTGTCAGAGATGGGACTGAAATCTAAGTCTCTCTCCAAAGTCCACTCTTTCAATCACCTTAATACAGTGTTAAATTGTCAACCAATATGACATATTTTAAATACATGAATGCCCCTAATGTAATCAAGATCTTAAATATTAAAAAATTATATTGCTAGTTCAATTTATTTAAAATAGAAAAGTCATTTTAACTTGGAATGCCAGACATACTAAAACAAAATAAAGTTTTCCTGATGGACATCAAGAAAAAAATGAACAAATAATCAGATGTAGTTACTAGTAAGTCGCACTTGTAGGGGCAGAAAGGTGTGTGATACCTTTCTTCACCCAATGTAAATTTCATGGCCAACACTCCTATAACAAAAGATAGGTTAACAAGAGAAAAGCGTAACAAATTTATTAAATCAAAGTGCTACATGACAGGAGCCTTCAAAAATTGAGATCCAAGATTCAAGGAAAAACTATCCATTTTTATGCTTAGATTCGATGGAGAATGGACAGCTGTGTAGAAATATGATTGGACATAAAGGGTATGACCTAACGGTAACAGAGTATAAGGTGTAGAAACCCAGTAAGGTCTGTATGTTCAGATTCTTCTTGGTCTTTGTAGCATTCCCTCCTGGGTTTAGGGCAGGACTCCTCCTGAAATGAGGGTCTTAGGACCTACTATCAGACAAGGTAGGTCAGAAAATTACTTTATGGCCAGTTCCTACACAGAAAGGACAGGGGAAGGTTAGAGTAATATTTCTAGGTTATATGGCTGGCTTTGTGGAGAAGGAGTTCTGGTTTCTATGACCTGCCTTGGGGAAGAGAAATTCTAGTTTCTACGGTGTGCCTTAGGGGAGAAAGGAGAGAAAAAGAAAGCTAGGCAGGAGAGGGTCAGAAAGATACTTTGCTTCTAAGGCCTTTCCAATGTCCTTCAATTCAAAGTACTCAGCATGCCAAAGTTCCATACTCTGGAGTACTGTTTTCTGAACGTCAACACACTTTTCTAAGAAACCAGTTCTCAGGAAAGCTCAAATTTGAGAGATTTTGAGCTTTTTTTCTTTTTTTCAGAATGCTATTGAATAGACAGTTACTTTTTCTAAAGAAAACCTATAATTATTTACTGATATGCTTCCTGTTTGAATTTTAGATAGCATTATAGCTGGAATTAAAATAAATCATGTCTTTTTCTCCTTCAAATAAAATATAACCCTTAAAGAGAAACGAGCAGACTGGTTATTTGATATTTGTGTCAAATTCCATGCTAGTTTTATCCAAATACATTATTTCCAATAGGTTACAAAGTCATCCATACATATTGATATATATCTAATAAATGATGTCTAAGGAAATATTTATTCAAGCCATTCAGTAAGATCTGGGGCAGCACAATATAACTGCCCCTTGAAAAACACAGGGGTTAAGCGTCCCCACTCCCCAACCAATTAAAAATCTGCATATAACTTATGACTCCCCAAAAACTTAACTAGTAATAGCCTACTGTTGACTGGAAGTCCTACCAATAAAATACTATTAATTGACACACATTTTGTACATTATATGTATTACATACTGTATTCTTACAATAAGGTAAGCTAGAGAAAAGAAAATCATAAAGAAGACAAAATATATTTATTATTCATTAAGTTAATGAAGTGGATTATCATAAAGGTCTTCATCCTCGTTGTCTTCACACTGGGTAGGCTGAGGAAGAGGAGGAGTTGGTCTTGCAGACTGTCTCAAGGGTGGAAGAGGTAGAAGAGGTTGAAGGGGAGGCAAGAGAGGCAAGCACACTCAGTGTAACTTTAATTGAAAAAAATCCAATAAAAATGGACCCACATAGTTCAAACTCATGTTGTTCAAGGGTCAACTGTATAATGTAACTGAGAAAGAAATTATATATGCTGCAGCTAATAGAGGGTACAAACATCACAAATTTCAAAGGGACTTTATTCTTTACATAAGAAAGTCCTTATCTTATAAGGCAACTTTTTTTCAGTCTATTAATTATAAAGGAGATTATAATTTCTACATATTTTTATCCAAAATAGGCAATGGCAAAAAATCCTACATGCAATTAGGAGACCAATATCACATCCTATTGCTGATTAAGAAAATATACTTTCTATTTCTCTTCTAATGAGCTCTCTTCTCTGCTTCAATAAATGCTAGTTTCTCTTAAAACATAAAATTGAGCTGAGGGTTTTGTAGTCCAGCTTATTACATAAGGGAATATAATGGGGTGTGTGTGTGTGTGTGTGCGTGTGTCACATGGTTTTCTGAAAAGTAGCACTTAGGTTTTATTTTATCAAAATACAAAACCTGTTATATAAAGCCTCAGCTATGTAAAGATTTAGATAATCTAAATATTATCTACTCTAATCTCTTCTACTGTACTTCAACATTTACTTCTGAATTGCTCAATACCAAACTGGACACAGCTGTCTCCTTTTCTGGCAGGAAAACATGCAGTTTGATAGAGAAGTAATCTCTTCCTTTTAGGAGCAAGGACTGCCCATCTAATTCCCACCTATTGTTCCCTCAGGGCTTCCTTCATATTCTTTGTTCTCTTTATCAACAGAAAAGTCTAGAAGGAATATTCACAGCTCTCTAAGAAAACTAAAAATCCTTCAAGCAGCAGTGGCTGAACAAATGCTTCTGTCCCTTCCTAGAGTTAGCATCGAAGATTATGACTTTACACTAGGTGCTAAGAGTTCAGTTGTGCAGAGGAGACTCCTAGATAGGAAATTTCTTCCTCATTTACTTTGTGCTCCCACCACATTTTATTCTCATTTCTATCATAGAACTTACTTTACAGTGATGTAACTATTCAATTTGTCATTTTTTTCCCAGTAGATAAGCCTGAGAATTCTAAAGTACCTAACAGAGTACTCATATTCGTTCATATACAATATGATTGCTGTAAGATAAATATTAAAAGAGAGGATATTTTATTTAAAATTCATATTGCTAAATAGTACATTTTCTAATTTTTCTTTATTAAAATCTGACAAGATTCTAATGATGTCAAAACAAGACACTGACTATGTCTTGAAAATGAAAGTGTAACTAAAAGGCCCAACATGGTAAAGAAAGAGCCCAGGCTCTGGACTCTGACAGACTTGGAGGTGAATATAAGTGGTCACTTTTCTGCCATGTGTATGGGCAAATCTAAACTGTGGAGCCTGTGCACTTCTAAAATGGGGATATCACCAGCTTTCCTCACAGGATTACTGTAAAAACCAAATGAGGCATTATCAAAAGCCTCCTGCAAAGTAGCAGGTATAGTCATTTTCTTCCTTTTCCTCTGCAAGGTATAACAGAACCAATGATATAGGGCAACATTTCTGCTCAAACGATTGCAAGATAAACAACTAATCTTAAGATTTTAGAAGTATATATCCAATAGTATTAAACAAAATAATTGCTTAGTCATAAGTATCATGACTACTTTGTACATGTCCATTATTTTGGTCCCTATAGTTAAAACAAATTCAAATGAATCTGGCAAAATTTAAATGTGTATAATCAGTAACAGGATATACTGCTAAACAGTAATACACCCTTAAATAAAAATAGCCCATTTGAATGTTTCAAAATGAAGAGAGGAATAGGCTGGAATCTATGCAAAAAAATGCCTGTTCACAATTATTTTAAAAACAAGAACAGTATCTTTCATGGTTTAAGTACGACACGAGTTCCACTGTACAAGTATAAACCTGTCTGAAAAATTCAACCTTCTCAATACTGCTAATGCTCTAAACTTAAAAAAAAAAAAAGTCTATTACTCATTTCCATACTAAAAAGATATTTTGGGAGTTAAAACTTGACTGTATTAGAAATTTCAAGGCCAGAAAAGGGATTACAAAACAGAAGCTGAGCTGGCAGAAGAAAAATCACATCATTCTTTCCCAGAGGTCTAATAATCCACTGAGTGACATTTTAAATTGGCTTATCCTCTGATTCTTTTGCTCACCACCAAAACCATATCTTAAATATTTTTCCTATCACGTTATTTTACGTTTACTTTTTTAAAGGTTGTGGACTGTGACACAAGCCTTCTAAAATAACATGAAAAGGTAAAATCATTGTTAGTGTTCTGCTTTGTTGTTGAAAAATGACACTAAACTAAAAATCCACATACACAATGACTATGTAACAGCTCTTTAAAGTATCTTTATATGTATGTTATGTATCATTATATCTATATAAAATGGCATATACCCACAGAAAAGTTTTGTTAATAAGCTCCATGCATATATTCTATATTCAAGTGATGATTCCACACTGAATAAATGGAGGGGAGCTTCTTTCTTCACCATCTGCCATCTTCCAGCTGCTCACCTGAATCACAAATATCTAGGAGAGCTATAGATTTCTTTCCACAGTTATCCAACTAAGGAAATTACAATAAAGATTTTAAACTTGGTCTAACCTTTAAAGCAAATTTAAATTGTTGGATGTTTCATTTAGGAATTGTGTTCTAAAACCAGAAGTGTTCAGGAGACTTTTGATTGTTGTTCCTCAAAAAGACATATAAAATTGAACTAAAGATTAAATTTCCAATTAAACTAGAGATTAAATGTTAACAATGAAAACTAAAGATAGGGGGCTCAGATACATTTTTTTTCTGATGACTAAGTGTCCATACAAAAAAGATCAAAATTAAAACAGCCAAGAAAAGGCATTCTAGAGTACATGAATAAAATTGAAAGACTTTTGAATTCTGCTATGCTTCCTCTAGCTCTTGTTACGTATTATCAACACAGTAATGATAGGAAATGCAATTAAACCACTGTTTGTCATTTAACAGCATCTTTATTTATTTACCTGATAAACTTTATATTATATATTTCTGTTTCCTTTTAGACCACTTGTTATGTCATCTTTAATGTATATTGACTGCCACTAAGGTAACTTTGGTTATTAACTATAATAAATAGCACCTTTCATTTTAAACGTATTTTTTAAAAATTCAGCATTGATTTAAGCCACAATTGAATCATTTTAAACCTTCACTTGAAATCAATTTATAATTACTCTATATTTGTACTTTACAAAACTAATCCTTATGTTACACATGTATATATAGAGAAGGCTGTTGAAAAACTCATGAATGATGGAGAATAAATTTAAAGCAAGCATTTTGTCTAATGATGAAAAAAAAAAAGCCACACACAAAAAAACTAGTAGAAGACTGGACTATTTAGAATGTCACTTCATATCTCACGGTTGCCCAAGACTATGCTAACTTTGGTTTCTGATTAGGGTCTTGCTAGTATTGAGTATTTATAATAGATATATAAATTTTAACTATATGCAGGCTAAGGAGTTTGGATTTTATTGTGATATAAGTGGGAATTATTTATCAAATGGTTTTACGAAAGGGAATAACATTCATGGAGTATAGACTGGAGGAGGTGATTGAGAGCAGAAAGAGGTTTACTAAGTTAGAAGACTATTCAAGTGAAAAAATGAGGTGTAGGGATGGAAAGAAAGGTTGGACCTGAGAGATTTTTAGAAAGTAAAATCCTACTTAATCACTGTCTTATTGTCAGATGGATTTAGAGAAAATGAAATACATACACATAAAAACATTTAAGAAACTAGCAACATATATCCATATAAACAGAAAGGTAGAAAAAAATGAAAATCTGTAATAAATACCAAGTTGTATATTTATCTTAAAATTTAACAAATGGTCAGTTAAATCAATATTTTGTTAAATTTCACTGGGAGATTTGGTAAAGGGGAAGAGAACTGATAAACATCAAAAATCATAGAAAGGACTAGACACAATGGCTCACACTTGTAATCCCAGCGCTGAGGCAGGAGGACTGCCTGAGGCCAGGAGTTCAAGTCCAGCCTGGGCAAAATGTAAGAGGAAATAAGATTGAGACCCACCTCCCCTTTACAAAAATTTAAAAAATTAGCCAGGCCCATAGTCCTAGCTACAGGGGAGGCTGAGGCAGGAAGATCATTTGAGCCCAGGAGTTTGAGGTTATAGTGAACTATGATTACACCATTGCATGCCAGTCTGGGTGACAGAGAAAGACCCTGTCTCAAAAAAAAAAAAAAAAAAAAATCTAAAGGACATAGTGACACAGTTTTATTATATCTTAAGAATATGCAAACTGTATAAGGCTAGTAAAGATAGCATTTGCCAGATGTTTTGCATTAAAGAATAAGTTTTATAGTAACCATTTTTTAAGAACAAGTATAATTTGTGTTATGCTCTGATTGCATTTAAGTAAGCTTAAAGCTTTTCCAAGGTGCTACAATATATACTGGTCTTTTAAGAAAGAATGCTCCTAATTTCATTTTATTATTAATTGGCCATATGACACTTTTTAAAAGGGAGTAAAAGGTAAGTATTAGCATATAATCTACAGAAATTGTATAATCACAAACTCTACGAGTGAACTCCAAATTACCGAGATTTACTATCTGCTAGTCTTAATTGTTCAAGATTGGTCAAATATAACGCAGTTGTTTTCTATTAGTTTATCTTTTTCATAAAACAAAAGTAGGTTAAGGGGTATACTATAAAAGATTCAAGTTTGAGACAAAAAATTGAAAGTTAGTTCTTAAATTTGCCACTAATATACTGTGAGACTCTTGAGGTGAGTCATTTAACTTCTAAGTATCAGTTTCTCTGTAAGTGACATACAGATAATGTTTGCTTGTGGTAGGTGGTGATAGGATAGGTCAACCTTCTGAGAATTAAATTTAGAGAGAAATCCACACTTGAAAAAAGGAAAAGAGTTGATGTTTTAGGAGTTAGCAACCTTAAGCAATAATCTGTGAGTAGCTAAGAAGTTTCACGAAATTACTTAGGTTGGCTTTGGTGCAGACTCTGGAAAACTTAGAAAGCATACAGCTAATTAACTTCACTACATTCTGTATTGGTTGAACTTTTATTAACACAATCAAAATGTCACCTAGAAAAAGAACCTCAACATCAGGAGACTTTCTGGATCTCTAGCAACAACCAAGAGAAATGATGCTCTGATCAATACCCAATTTTCTGTCCTGTATGGTGATCTTGCTTGACAATGGACATAATACATCAGGCTACATGATACCAGTCAATAAGATCACGGAGGCCCTCTTTCTGATTCCACATTTACCTGACATTGTGTGACTAGAAATTTGTTTTTCCATGCAAATTCTCTCTCTAACCCTGAACCTCTAGTTTCTTTAATAGTTATACTTCCTATAGTAAACTAACATACTGCCATCTGGCTGATATATTAGTATCTTCTCTGTTTGGTTACATAAAGCTTCATACAGATGCTGGAGAACAAGGTATGGCTGTTCTTAGATTATTTTATTTTTTTATTTCATTTTATTTATTTTTATTTCAGAGTATTACGGGGGTACAAATGCTTTGGTTACATAAATTGCCTTTGCGCCGCCTGAGTCAGAGCTACAAGTGTGCTCCCCAGATAGCACGCACTGCATCTGTTAGGTGTGAATTTGCTCATCCCCTCCTCCCCCTCCCACCTGCACCATACCCTAAGAATGTTAACATCCCACATGTCCACATTAGTGTTGATCAATTAGTACCAATTTAATGGTGAATACATGTGGTGTTTGTTTTTCCATTCTTCTGACACTTCACTTAGAAGAATGGGCTCCAGCTCCATCCAGGCTAATATAATAGATAGTTCACCATTTTTGATGGCTGAGTAGTACTCCATAGTATACATATACCACATTAGATAATAATCTAATTACTCTAACATCAGTATTGTGCTACCCATCTTATGGCTTTACTAAAACCAAATCAAATGAGGTTATCAACACAAACTTCTTTGTCAAATAAAATATTGTGACATTTATAATGTATACTACTTAACCATGAAGAACTATGTTAACCTGTTGAAAACTAAGCTTTTTGGTTCAACATGACAGACTGAGAATAATAATTTGTTTCTTGTCCTTCCAAAGACCTCATTAATGTTATAGTGCAGGCATAAAGCCAGGAGCAATCCTTTATCAGCTAAAAAGAATGAGAGTACGACCACCAGCTGATGAGAGATTTCAACAATAATCTAGAAGATGGAAGGCCATACTTAAAAGGTCTCCAATAAAACAGCTACTTTCCCTCTCATTTATTTGAAAGTATAATTTGAAGATCAAGAAGTCCAGCCAAATGTACAGAGTTCCCAGCAATGAGGTTTCCCACTTCCTGAGATTTAAATACAAATTGACATAAATATGAATGGATCATGAGATATATACAGAAAACTATCAGCATGAGGGGGAAAGGACAAGATAAACAGAATTGTTCTAAGATAACCAGAACTGTAATTTTACTTAAAAAAATCACTAATAAAAATGTTTACTATCTTCAGATATTGAAAATATTACATCCATAAAATAAAGATGTTTGAAAAAGAATAACCAGAACTATAAATACTCAGGAAAAGAATTTATTACATGAAATATTATGAAATAAAATATTCATTATATAGTTGATAAAGCTGAATATATACCTGAGAATATAGAGCAAAATGGTAAGGCAGAAAATATGAAAATAAGATGAGACAGATGATCAGTTGAAGATATCCAGCAACTAAAGAACAAGAACTCCCAAAAAGGAAAACAGAGAATATAGAAATCATGAAGTTAGCTTCAAAAGAAGAAATAGATTGGCATTAGCTTTCTCACCAGTTAAAAGGAAAGTAGAACATGATGCAATGTCTTTAAAGTTTTGAAAGAGAATGATTTCTCCTGTAGAGTTCTAAGCACAACCAAACTACTCAGCAATTGTGAGGACAAAATACTTTTCAGATATATGAAGACTTTCTGGATACGTATTTCACACACAATTCACACAAAGGAATTTTATTTTTTACTCTAGAAGAGCCAAGGTCTTTGGGGAAGAAATCAAGAAAGATGATATGATTTACAATGCATCAGAAGTCTAATGAACAGAAATTATAGTATTATAGTTTATAATTTGTAAAGCTGAGCGGCAAAATCAGAAAGCAATTATTAATCCAAATAAGAAAATGAAGTCAGTAGACGCCAAGAAAGGCTTCAAGTCAATACAAAGGGTTTCATCCAATAGATAAAGTGAACAAGAAGCTAGAAGATATTAGGCATGTTAATATCTTACATTATTTTGACAACACTATTAAGCTAAAAAGAGAAATAAAAAAAGGAACAAATGAAAAAAATGTGGTTCAATTCTACAAATGTTGTTTGAGAGATACAACGATATAGTTACATATATTTTCTTATCCACAAGGAGCTTACATTCCTATAAAAGGGTAGGATAGAGATAAGATATATAAATGATTAAAAATTGGGAGAAAGTAAGGTAATATTATAAGAAGTATAAATGCTATGGGAATTCAAAGGAAAAAAGAGTGCACACATGTTTGGAGATTCAAAAAAGAAGGCTGAGTTTGAAATAAACCTTGTAATGTGATCAGGACTCTGAATGATGGAAGTGGGAGGGTTGGCGTGAAGACTGGTTGTGACATTTCAATAAATCTTTGAAATGCAAAGGTAGAAAAGATGGCCATGTCCAGAAAATGTATTAAAAAAAAGCTAAAAACTTATAGGAAGGGTTAAATAGTGATAGTTCCAAAACCTTAGACTGAATTTATCAGATGATGAGGGGAGAGCACTACAGTTATTGGAGAATGGGCGTTATCAGTATCAGAGAACTTTGGGACGATGGTTTACATAGTATAGTTCGCAGAGTAGAACCATCAGAAAATTCTAGGGTCCCACCTCAGATCTACTAAATCAGAAACTTTGCAAATCTTATTATACATTAACAAACCTTCCAATTGATTCTGATGGATACAAAAGCTTGAGAATCACTGCTTCAGAACAATTAAGCTAGCTGTGTAGTGTGGATTAGAGTGCGGCATTAGTTAAAAGGTACAGTAATTTAAATAAGATGTAATGAAGGTGAGATGTGAGGGTCATTATGGCAATAGACTCTACTCTAACTGATTAGGTGCGGAGAAAGAGTGAATGAAGATAACTGTACTCGAAGAAGTAGTATGAGAAATAGTGAAATAGGTCAGTATAGTCTAAAGTCCTTATCTTATAGTTTGCACTACCTTCCCCATGTATTTTGGTATAAATACATTACCAAAATAACGTAAGGCTCTTTATATCAATTTCACATTATTGATAAGTCTCATTTAGAGCTACACATAGATAGCTAATAGGCTGACATCTTTATTTTGCCTTCTTCCTAGACCATGAGGTCATGCCTTAACCTGCATACCACATTGCAACTACACACATGCTTTCAGCCATAAAGGAAACCTAATGAGACAATATTCAATGAGCAAGTAGGGTGCTGAAAAGTTAATAAGTAATCCTATTAATTCTCTGTTTATGAAGGAATACCCAGAACAAAACAAAGTCAAATGGTCTCAAAGGAAAAAAGAAATATATAACCTTAATAGGTGAAAATAAATTTAAAAAAATATTCTAGACATTATCAAAAGTAGAATATGAAATGTTAAACAAATAGTTTCTAATTAAAACTCTAAAAAACATGGGTATCATAATCAACACAGTAAACAGACACCCTACAGAATGGGAGAAAATATTCACAAACTATACATCCAATAAAGGGCTAATATCCAGAATCTACAAAGTATTCGAATCAGCAAGAAAAATACAACCAACCTCATCAAAAATTGGGCAAAGACATGAACAGAAGTTTTCAAAAGAAGATAGACAAATGGCCAAGAAACAGATGAAAAAATGCTCAACATCACTAATCATCAGGGAAATGTAAATTAAAACCACAATGAGATATCACCTTACCTCTGTCAGAATGGCCATTATTAAGAAGTCAAAAAAACAACAGATGCTGGCATGGATGCAGAATGAAACGAATGCTTACACACTGTTGGTGGGACTGCAAATTAGTTCAACTTCTATGGAAAACAGTATGGAGATTCCTCAAAGAAATAAATATAGACTTACCATTCAACCCAGGAATCCTAGCTCTGGGTATCTACTCAAAGGAAAAGAAGTCATTTCTGTCAAAAAGACACCTACACTCAAATGTTGTAGCATAATTCACAATCGCAAAGATGTGGAATCAACCTAAATGCCCATCAATTCGTGAGTGGATTAACAATATGTGGTGTATATACACACCACGGAGTACTACTCAGCCATAAAAATGAGTGAATTAATGTCTTCTGCAGCAATTTGGATGAAACTGGAGACCATTATCCTAAGTGAATTATCTCAGGAATGGAAAAACAAACACCACATGTGCTCTCTAATAATTTGGAACTAATTGATGGGCACAGCAAGAAGTAAAAGTCACTGAAAATTAACAAGGAGAGAGGGGAGAAGAAAGGAGAGGTAAAAACCTACCTATCAGGTACAGTGAACACTATTCAGATGATTGGCACACAAATAGCCCTGTCTTAAGCATCATAAAAGCTATACATGAAACAAAAACATTTATACCCCCTTAATATTTTGAAATTAAAAAAAACAAAATAACCAAAAATCAGCCCTGATACCTTTCTCTCTATCTCCCTTTCACACCCCTCTACCAGATGTATCATCAAATCCTATGGGCTCCACCTTCAAAATATATCCAGATTCCGGCAACGTCTTGACATTGTCCCCACCATGATACACTCTCTCTTGGATTACTACAAAAGCCTCCTGTCAACCTGTTTTTGCCCGTGGTCCATTATGGCCTATATCAGGGGTTGGCAAACAACAGCATACAGGGCAAATCAAGCTTGCCACTTTTATGAGTGTTATTGGAACAAATCCACAGCCATCCATTATGTATTATCCACGGTAGCTTTCATGCTATAATGGTAAAGCTGAGTGGTTATGAAGGACCACTGCATGTTTCATAAAGCCTGAAATACTCACCACGTGGCTCGTTACAGAAAAAGTTTGCCAAGCCCTCGTCTATACGCAACAGAGTCAGAGTGATCCCTTAGGAACATAAAAGTCACATCATGCCATTCTTCTGCTCCTAATCTTCCAGAGACTCTCCTTCTGAAAGTAAAAGCTGAAGCCCTTAAAATTATCTGCTTGCTTGCTGTTCCTCTACCACCTCAAGCATACTCCCACTCTGTACTTGCTGTTAACTCTACCTAAAATACTCTTCCCCAGATATCTGAGTTTGCTCCTCACTTCTTTAAGGTCTTTTTGCTCAACTGTCACCTACTCAGTAAGAATTTTCTTTCTACTGTACTTACAATTTCAAATCATCCCTCTTTCTGAGCACCACACCTCCTTTGGCACATCATTTTTTCCCATAATACTTATCACTTGACATATTTATTTGTCTGTCTCCTTCTACTAAGTAATTCCATGGAGACAGGAATACTCGACTGTTTTGTTCACTGGCACCTAGGATAGTACCTAGCACATAGCAGACATCAATAACTATTTTTAAAATGAAAAAGCACAGGAATAATACATAAGTAAAATTAAACAACCATATAGAATATTGGAAATTAAGATATTTACAAATTTATCTTACAATTTCAAGACTAACAGGACTGCGGTTACTGAAGATATGTTAATATATTTTAAAGGTGCTTGAATTGCGGACAAAGCCATTACTTAAGGTATTTGTCAAATAGGGTAACTTTCTAAATATGGCTATCAAAATTACTGCAATCTTAGGCTGATGACTTATCGTTATCTTACAAACTAAATAAAACTATCCTTAACTTGCCTACCCCTATCCCCAGATTTGCAGACTGGAAAAACAAAAAGACTATAGTTTTTTAAAAGGTCACTGCCCTATGTTCTTGAGTCTGAGAAACTGGACAACTTCTATTCTTCTGAAGAGGGTTATCTTGTTAGTTACAAAATTCTAGGAAGCTAAAATAAATTAGCTTTACTTAATATGGGGAAGGAAGTATTAAGTTGACAGCCCATATTCAAACTTGCCTTTTAAATCAAGACAGTAACAATTTGGTACCATTTTTATTCCAAATTATATTTATAGACCACAGCACCACAGAAGATATTAATGAATACCACCATTACGAAGCAGCAGTGTCGCTTTTTTACTTCAGCCCTTACGGTTTAGTTTCTAGAGAAATCCTTTCCTTGACCATCTTTCTTCCTTTTCAAACTGATAAAAGGGGCTTGCTGTAAAATGAACATTTTAACTTTAAGTGTATAAATAAAACATCAGGTGTCAACACAGCAACTCTTTTAATAATATTGGTTTTAAACAGAAACAAGTCTCTCCTGGAAAACATATTTTTCCTTTTTCTTTTTTGCTTATAGGCCAAAGTTTGAGGGGAGGGAATAAAAAAGTCACCTAAATTCACTGTTTGTGACAATGTAAGTGTTTAAACAGTATTGCTTATGTACCTAGACTTCTAAATAAAATTTTCAGGAACCTCAAAAGTGGAAAGAAATAATTCATATTCTGGAAAAAGATGGTACTTAAGAACTAAATTTTTTAAATGTTTGAGTAACTCTTTCCAAATCCTACTTTTCAACAAACTGGAAAAAAATTCTTCTCTAAAATTAATATCTACTTGGCAGATGCATATTACTGTTGTTGCTCATTGTTTCATCCTTAAAAATGCTTAGTAGTGATTTTTTAAAATTATAAGTTATTTATTAAAACAAACTAAAACAACTAAAAGCGACTATCTACTTCTTGCCTGAAGTACAACCAGGCATCTAGACTTTGTTTATGCACAGACGCATTAAAAAATGAGGTAACATATGTACTCTTCTACCTACCATCACAGTGTTTACTTTCCTATGTCAAAACACATAAAGCTATATCATCATATCGCATGTATTGCTATTTAAAGGATCCTTATGGATGGGTAAATATCTGCTTGTTTACTTTTGTTTTGCTATTTCTTACCTAACATTTGTGGGATATGGCATTGGTTAGTTATTGGAAGTAAGAGAAAATATGAATACGATTCTAAGACTTCCATCAGAGTAAATAATTTAGAAGACATTAAAAGGACTGGCAGTGGGGGGTGAGAGGGACTGGGAAAGAAAAGTAGAAGAGAGGAGAATAGGAGTTCAAGCTTAGACTTAAGATTTCAGGGCTTGGCAAGACATGCACGTCCATACAGATAAACTAGCAGGCAGTTATTAATAGAAAACAAGAATAGAAATGTAGGATTTTGAACTCTTGATTTCTTCCCTTTAAATGAAAAAGCATAACTAGCTTATATATTGTCAACTGTCAACTCTCCAAACACCATTAAAAAACCTCATTGACTTACCAAAGCTCAGTTTAGTAGACTAACTGTAGCGAGGGAGAACAAGAGGAGGAAAGACAAAGAAGGATATTTATAAGGTTTTAGGGCTGAGGTGGGCTGGATCACTTTAATCAAGGTCTTAAAAGGTGGGGACCTGGTTAGAACTGAGCTATGTTTATGACAAAATAGTTTTGGATTGGTGAACACAATGAAATGAGAAGTCTTGAAACAAGCCTTATTGGGCGGGCCATCAATCATGATAAATAAGCTATTAATATTTTAGTTGTTTCATAATCAAGAGGATTTCATAGAGCAAGTAGATAACTGTTTGCTTATTTTTTGTATTACTTAATATAGATTTAACATAGAGGCAAGGGAATATGTCTGCCCCATCATTGTTTAGTGCGGCAATATTATGTTGGTGTCAGCTCCACACATTTTATGAGATTTAAAAGCTTTCAAAATTTATGAATTGTTAAAATTAAATGTGGTACTTGGGAATGGACAATATGCTGGATTTGAAACAATAAATTTGAAAAATAACCAGAAAGACAAAGGCTAGGTTGTTTATATTATCACTCAAAATTTACAGTAGTCCCTTGGTATCCATGAGGATTGGTTCCAGGATCCCCCATAGATACCAAAATCCACAGATGCTCAAGTCCCTTATATAAAATTTGCACATAACCTACTTGTAGGGTTTCATTTAGCCATTCATTTTTTTGTTTGTTTGTTTTTTGAGACAGCGTCTCATTCTGTTGCCCGGGCTAGAGTGGTGTGGCGTCAGCCTAGCTCACAGCAACCTCAAACTCCTAGGCTCAAGCAATCCTTCTGCCTCAGCCTCCTGAGTAGCTAGGACTACAGGCATGCGCCACCATGCCCGGCTAATTTTTTCTATATATATTTTTAGTTGTTCAGCTAATTTCTTTCTGTTTTTTTAGTAGAGACGGGGTCTCGCTCTTGCTCAGGTTGGTCTCGAACTCCTGAGCTCAAACGATCTGCCCACCTCGGCCTCCCAGAGTGCTAGTCATTTTTTTTTTTTTTAATATTGAAGTTCTTATTCCCTGCCAGTATTCTGAGTTGATCTTATTCATTTCCTTTAGTTAGCTGTTCTCTAATCTGTGTCGATAATTCCAATGTCAGGTCTTTGCAAGTCTCCATTTATACTCATTCTTTTGGTGATCTTTCTTCCAGACTCATAGTTATACTATACATCTATCCCTGACTAATCCAGTATATATTTTTTTCTCCAGAACTACAGATCCAACTTAACTGCCAACTCAAGGTCTCCATTTGAATGTTTGATGAATGACTCAAACAAAAATGCTCAAAACTGAACTCTATGTTCTTCCTCAATGTATGCATTAAGAAAATCAATATATGGAATTAAGAATTCATTTACTTTGCAAAAAGAGTCAAGAAGAATTAGCCAATAAGAAAACTCCTGAATGTCTTATTATTTATTAAAATTCCATATTAAAACTAGATTTATATACAACTTTCAGTAATAATTATATGCTCTTAATTCATTTGGCATTCAATATATGGGATTTTTTTAGAGGTTATTTAGAAAGCGTGGCAAAAATTCTGAACAAAAAACATTAAGATAAGGAATTTTCTTCACTTTATTTTTTACTTCAATAGATTGAGGGGATACAATTGTTTTTTGCTACAGGAATGAATTGTGTAATGCTAGAGTCAGAACTTTTAGTGTACCTGTCACCAGAATATTGTACACTGTACCTAATAAGTAGATTTTTATCCCTCACTCCCTTCCCAACCACCACACTTCCTAGTTTTCAATGTCCATTACACTACTTTATGACCATATATATATATATATATATATATACCCCTTGTTTAGCTCCCACACAAAAGTGCGAACATGGGGTATTTGCTTTTCCATTCCTGAGATACTTCACTTAGGAAAATGGTCTCCAGTTCCACCAAAATTGCTGGAAAAGACATTAAATCATTTATTTTGATGGCTGAGGAGTACTCCAAAGTATAGATATACCATATTTTCTTTATCTACTCATCAACTAATGGGCACATATCTTTGCAATTGTGAATTGTGCTGTGATAAATATTTGGGTGTAGGCGTCTTTTTGATATAATGACTTCTTTTCCTTTGGGTAAATACCCAGTGGTAGGACTGTTGGATGGAATGGTAGGTCTACTTTTAGTTCTTCAACGAATGTCCATAATATTTTCCACAGAGGCTGTACTAATTTGCAGTCCCCCCAACAGTCTATAAGTGTTCTCTTTTTGCTGCATCAGCCCCAATATCTATTGTTGTGTTTTTTTTTATTTTTTATTTTTTAACAATGGCCGTTCTGACTGGGGTTAAGCTGGTATCTCGTTGTGGTTTTAATTTGCATTTCCCAATGATTAGTGATACTGAGCATACTTTCATGTTTGTTGGCCATTTATCTATATTCTTTTGAAAAAATCTGCCTACTTTTTGATGGGGTTATATGTTTTATTCTTCCTGATTTGTAGTTCTTTGCAGATTCTGGATATAGGTCCTCTATCAGATGTAGTTTGCAAATATTTTCTCTCATTCTGTAGATAGTATATTTATTCTGTTGATTATTTCTTTTGCTGTTCCATTTATTTATTTTTACTGTTGTTGTATTTGCTTTTGGGGGTCATAGTCATAAATTCAATGATTAGGCCTATAACCATAAGAGTTTTTCCTATGTTTTCTCCTAGAATTTTTTATGGTTTCAGGTCTTACATTTAAGTCTATAATCTATCTTGAATTAATTTTTGTATATGGTGAGAGATGGGGATTAGTTTCATTCTTCTCATATGGCTATCCAATTTTCCCAGAACCATTTATTGAATAGGGAGTCCTATCCCCAGTGTATGTTTTTGTTTGCTTTGTCAAAGATTAGTTGGTCATTGTAGCTATATGGCTTTATTTCATGGTTCTCTATTCTGTTCCAATGGTCTGTTTTTCTACCTTTATACCAGACTATGTTGTTTTGGTTATGATACCCTTGTAGAATAATTTGAAGTCAGGTAATATGATACCTCCAGATTTGTTCTATTTGCTTAGGTTTGCTTTGGTAATTCAGGCTCTTTGTTTGTTCCATATGAAGTTTAGGTCTGCTTTTTCTGGATTTGTGAAAAATGAGGTTGGTATTTTGATGGGAATTATACTGAATCTGCAAATCACTTTGGGCAGTATGGACATTTTAATGATGTTGATTCTTCTAATCCATGAACATGGGATGTTTTTCCATTTGTTTGTATCATCTATGATTTCTCCCATCAGTGTTTAGTAGTACTCCTTGTAGAGATCTTTCACCTCCTTGGTTAAGGATATTCCCAGGTATTTTATTTTCTTTGTAGCTATTGTGAATGGTACTGAGTTCTTGATTTGACTCCTAGATTTGTTATTAGTGTATAGAAATGCTACTGATCTGTGTACAATAATTTTGTATCTGGAGACTTTACTGAATTTATCAATTTTAGGAATCTTTTGGTGGAATCTTTAGGGTTTTCTAGATAAATCACTGGCAAACAGGGACAGTGTGACCTCTTCTTTCCAGCTTTGGATGGCCTTTATTTCTTTCTTTTGCCTGATTGCTCTGGCTAGGACTTCCAGTACTATGTTGAATAGAAGTGGTGACAGTGAGCATATTGTCTTGTTCCAAGTCTTAGGGGAAATGCTTTCAACTTTTCCACATTGAGTATGATGTTGGCTATGGGTTTTTCACATATGGCTTTTATTATTTTGAGGTATGTTCTTTCTATGCCTACTTTGTTAAAGGTTTTTAATCAGAAAGTAGTTCTAGATTTTATTGAATGCTTTTTCTGCATCTATTCCAATGGTATGTTTTTTTTAATTCTGTTTATGTGATCAATCACATTTACTGATTTGCTTATGTAGAACCATCCTTGCATCCTTATGATGAAACCAACTTGACTGTGGCGAATTATCTTTTTGATGTATTGTTGGATTCATTTTTGAGGATTTTTACATGTATGTTCATAAGGGATATTGGTCTGTAGTTTGGGTTTTTTTGTTTGTTTGTTTGTTTTTTTGTGTGTCCTTTCCTGGCTTTGGTATCAAGGGGAAATTGGCTTCACAGAATGAAGGATTCCCTGCTTGTTGATGTTATGGAACAGTTTCAGTAGGTTAGGTGCCAGTTCTTTGTAGGTCTGACAGAATTTCAATGTGAATCCATTCAGTCTGGGGCTTTTTCTATTGTTGGGAGATTCTGTATTATTGTTTCAGTCTTGCTGCTCCATTATTGTTCTGTTCAGGATTTCTACTTTTTCCTGATTCAAGCTTGGGAGGCTGTATATTTCCAAAAATTTATCCAATTCCTCTAGATCTTCTAGTTTGTGTAATAATAAAGGTTTTCACAGTATTTACAGATGACATTTTGTATATCTGTGGTATCAGTTGTAATGTCTCCTTTTTAATTTCTTATTGAGCTTATTTAAATCTATTGCCTTTTATTTCTGGTTAATCTAGCTAGTGGACTTACTGTGTTAATTTTTTCAAAGAATCAACTTTTTGTTTCGTTGATCCTTTGTATTGTTTTTTTTTTTGGTTTCCATTTTGCTAGTTCTTCTCTGATCTTTGTTATTTCTTTACTTCTGCTGGCTTTGGGTTTGGTTTGTTCTTTTTCTAGTTTCTTGAGGTGTGACATAAGGTTGTTAATCAGTGATCTCTCTGTCTTTATGATGTAGGCATTTAAGGCTATCAACTTCCCTCTTAGCACTGTTTTTATATCCCAGAGATTGGAAGTTCGTGTTGTCTCTGTTGTTCAATTTGAAAATTTTTGGAAAAATTTTATTTCCATCTTGATCTCATCATTGACCAAGGGATTGTCCAACAGCAGGTTGTTTAATGTCCATGTATTTGTATAGTTTTGAGAGTTCCTCTTAGAATTGATTTTTAGTTTTATTCCACTGTGGTCTGAGAAGATACATGGTATGATTTTGATTTTTCTGAATTTGCTGAGACTTGTTTTGTGCTCTAACATATGATCTATCTTGGAAATGTCCCATATGCTGATAAGAATGCATATTCTGCAGTTTTGGGGTAGAAAGTTGTATAAATGTTTGTTAGATCCATTTCTTCCAGAGTCTTAAGTGTTTTCTTATTGATTTTCTGCCTCTATAATCTGTCTAGTTCTGTCAGTAGAGTGCTGAAGTCCCTGGCTATTATGATGTTGCTGTTTATTTCTTTCCTCAGATCTAGTAGAATTTGTTTCATGAATCTGGGAGCTGCTGTGTTAGCTGCACATATATATTTAAGATTGTTGTATCTTCTTGTTGAATTGAGCCCTTTATAAATATATAATGACCATATTTGTCTTTTTTTAGTGTTGCTGATTTAAAGTCTATTTTATCTGTTATAAAAGTAACTATTCCTGCTTGATTTTGGCTTCCATTTGTGTGGAATACTTTTTCCATCCTTTACCTTGAATCTATGAGAACCTCTGCAAGTTACATGGGTTTCTTAGAGACAGCATATATTTGTTATTGTTTTTTATTTTTAAAATCCATTCTGCCAATCTGTATCTTTAGAGCAGGGCATTTACACCGTTTACATTCAATGTTACTACTACATGTGAGATACTCTTCTGGTCATCATGTTGATTGTTACCTAGTTGCTTTGTTTTTTCCCCTTGTGTTACTGTTTTATATGAGCTGTGAGTTTTAGCTTTTAGGGTGTTTTTTTTTTTTTTTTTTTTTTTTGTACACTGGTGGTATTGATTGTTCTGTTTCATGTATAGAACACTTTTAAGCATTTCCTGTAGGGAAGGTCTAGTGGTGACAAATTCCCTTAGAGTTTGCTTGTCTGGGAAAGACTTTATTTCTCCTTTATTTATGAAACTTAGTTTTGCAGTATTCAAAATTCTTGGCTATTATTCCATTTAAGAAGACTAAAAATGGGACCATAATTCCTTCTGGCTTGTAAGATTTTTGCAGAGAAGCCTTCTGTTAATCTTTTGGGTTTTCCTCTGTAAGTTACTTGATGCTATCATCTTGCAACTTGTAGAATTTTCTCCTTCACTTTGACTTTGGCCAGACTGATTACTATGTGCCTTGGAGTGTCTATTTACCATGAATCTTTGGGTGTTTAAAGTCCTTCTTGTATCTGGATTTCTAATTCTCTAGCAAGACCAGGGAATTTTTACTTCATTATTATTCGAAAGAGGTTTTACATGCTTTTTGCTTTTTCTCCTCCCCCAGGGATATCTATGATTCTTATATTTGTTCACTTTACATAATCCCATATTTCTCAGAGAGATTATTCATTCTTGATTCTTTTTTCTTCATTTTTGACTGACTGGGATAGTTTAAAAGTCTTTTCTTCAAGCTATGAAGTTATTTCTTTTGCTTATTCTAGTCTGTTGTTAAAACTCTACACTGTATTTTGATATTCCCTATATGACTCTTTTATTTCTAGAAATTGTTATATTTTCTCTTAGATTATCTCTTTAGTGAATTTTTTATTCATGTCTTGAATTATTTTTTTGGTTTCTTTGTGTTGGTTTTCAACTTCCTCATAAATCCCAATGATCTTACTTGTGATCCATATTTTGAATTCCACATCTGACGTTTCAACAATTTCCTTTTGGTTGGAATCCATTGCTGGAGACCCAGTGTGATCATTTGGAGGTATCAAAACGGCCTGTTTTTATTGATGCCAGAGTTTTTATGCTCGTTCTTTCTCATTGGGAACCTCTTCTCTTAGCTCAAAACAGATAGATTTACGGTATACCTCTTTTCTGTTGGAAACTCTCTTGCTCAGAGAAGAGAGGGAGAAGTCCCTGGATAATGTGCTTGAGTCCTGTTCTAGGAGATTGACCAGGGAGTAGAGGGACAGATGCACTGTCAGCCTGTAACACTGCTGCTCTCCTGTGTTTCTCCGTTCCCCTGTAGTTGTCACAGTCCAAGAAGGTTCTGGGGGATATTCTTGTGGGAGGGGTGGGCTGGTTCCCTAGGCCTCTGATGAAAGCTCTGGTGGGGGCAGGGCAGGTCCCTCTCCACAGGGGCAGGTAGTCATGGGGGTTTGCTTCACCCAGGTTCCCCAGAGGTGGCAGCAGTGGTAGCCGGGCAGGGCTACATCAGTGGCAGCAGCAGGTGCCTGGGCTATGGGTATTAGCTCTGCCCAGATCTGGTGGCAGCAACAGCATGCTGTGGCAGGTGGCGCCCGGCGGCATAGGCATCCGCCCTGCCCAGGCCTGTCAATGGTGGTGCTACCCAGGTAGTGGTGGCAGCTGTGTTAACCAGAGGGTGGGAGGCACCAGAGGCTGTGGTTGCATACTCCGCTCAGGTCCCATGGCAGCAGTGGTTACCTAGGCAGTGGGAGCAGGAACTGAGGTGTGGACATTTGCCTTACCCAGGTCTCCTGGTTGTGGCAGGGGTGCACAGTACCCGCTCATGCAATGTGCAAGAGTGCCTGGACCTTCTCACTCCTTCCCCAGCTTGGCAAGAGTGATGGAAAAGCAGCAGCAACAGAGCTGACCCCCATGTAGAAGCAGTACTCTGGGAATGGGACCTCAGAATGGTGCCAGCTGCAACACTCTGGGTTCAGATGCCAGCAGGATGCTGCTGTGCCTTCTCTCTGGAGCAATGCCCCTGCACAGTCTCCAGGCAGCTACTTGTATCAGTTCAGAGGCCTGCAGCGGCAGAGGGGCCTTCCCATAGCTCAGACTGCAATGTCCATGGGAGGGTTGTGGAGCCCTGTGGTTCTCTCCTCTGTCCCTTCCCCAGGTTCGTGTACATTCCCTGGGTATCTCTGATCTGGCTGAATGGGTCATCCCACTTCCCTCTCCTTCACCTTGGGTGCCTCCCATCACCTCTCTGTTGATTCCCAATGCTCTTTCTTAGACAACTGATCTGAACGTGTTTATCTACTAGCTGCTTTCAATCCTCTCCGTGAGAGCAGTGTGTGCAGGCTGCTTCCAGTCTGCCATCTTGGCCCCTACCTTCAGAATTTTCATCATTTTAAAATCTTTTCACTTAATTCTTTACTACTTGAGTCCATACTATCCTATTTAAAAACTGCATTCTCAAAGTTTTAAGATTTGGTAGTTGCTCAGTCTCTCTCTACAGCATCAACACTGCTGACCTATGGACATGATACTTTCTTCTTCAATTTGTAATGCTACAGTATCTCTCCTTTTCCAAACTCTTATGTCTCCTCCAATAACCTAGGTTTAGCCTTTTGATCTCTGTTTTTTCTTTATATTGTCTATTACTTTGATTCCCTTGTGGCTTCAAGGAACCATTTCTATTATATCATGTTTAAAAAGAAGTAATAACACATTTTTAAAATTTAAAGGACAGATGATGCAATAGTGTTACATTTTTTTCTCTCTCAAACAAAACACAAAAATGTTAAATGTTGAAAAAGAGAGACTTGGAATACAGACACTTGCATTAGAATACTAAATCTCATAACTATCTATACAACTTTTAACTCTTATTCTTGGGGCCCTAGTTTTTGCATCTGCAAAGAAGAGGGATATTAAACTATTTTTTAAGGAAAGTATCAATACACGTTTTACTTTATTAATTTTATTCTAACATTATTAGTAGTTATTCAAAATAATTTTCACTTTTTCCCTTTGTACTTCCTATAGATAATTACAGGCTTGGTTTAGCTTTTAATTTCATCTGCTCAGTTGTTTGTAATTCACATAGTTTGGTTTAATAGATCAATTGCTATTTTAGCATTTCCTAACTTGAGTCATCTTAAGCACTTGTCCTGATAACATCATATCCTCAAGATAAAATCTATGGTTACTTTTTAAAGCTCCCTCTCTATGTGTTATGTTAGCTATTATACTTAATTAGAATTAACTCACAAAAATCAAGTTTTGTTTATAGAGATCATTCCATTTCCAGTTACTTTAACATCCAAATAAGACAACACAAGTTTATTTCCAGAAAAGATAAAATAATTAAGTAGGACAACATAAATAAGACTGACTTAATGGATTTTTAAAAATGATCATTTGAGAACATATTATCTTGCTTTATCCCTTGCTGTATTCCAGTGTTCTTGCCATATCAAATACATTTATGTCTTTTTTTCTACATCCATTCCCCCCCATATTTATAATAAACTTTTTTTCTCTTCTTAGAATATCCTCACATTATTTTTGGTTTGTTCATTTAGATTTAACTTACTCTTTTGGGCCCAACTGAAATGTTATACTGCCCCCTGAGGCAGTAAAAATCATTATCCCCTTCTGCCTTTTCACAGCATTTTGTTTATAATTTCATTATAGCTTGCCCTTTATTTTTCCTTCTATCACAATTATTTATTTTCACATCCAGCTCCATTAGGCTGTATGCTTTTTGAAGGTAAGGATTGTGTAAGTGTTTTCTCTGACACTTTCTCTTTCCCAAAATCTAACCCAGTACTGACAATGTCTTTTGTATTCTTCCATTAAGGCACACTGGACTTTCACCTTTCTATTTTGACTCAAATATTTATAGTTTCCAATTTATAGTTTTAATAATTATTTTAAATTATTTTATTCACATTTACACATAAATTGTCTATGTGTTAATGCTTATTAAATTAAAGCAATTAAAGAATATAAAAATAGAAATAGAAATGCTCTTTTGCAGTAACAGCATTAAAACTTTACTTCTAATTTGCTCAGTTGACTCATTTTGAACATGAACTATGCATTACCTGTCAGGATAAATTAAGCAATATCATAGTTTTAAGAGAATTTTATAAAAATAGTAAGACAGGTGCGTTCTTTAAAAGATTACTGCTAAATCATTCTATTCTTTAACAGATTATTTTAAACACAAAGCACTTAAACTATTTTTAGATGAATGACTCTCTTTTAAATCCTGAACATTATAAACACTTACAACTAGGGTTTCAGCAATATTTTCTATATGTTTAATAAATGTCAAACTACCCTATATATATTAATATATAAAATATTACTTCAAAAAGTCTCTAAATGTGCTTAATACTGACAGGAGATCAATATATGTATTTTTAGAAATTGGTGCTTTAACATCTCCTCAGGGAGGCTATCTTTTCTCAAAAATAATTTGAAATGTAACATCGTAAATTGTAATTTTTGTTTCTAAATCTAAAAGTCATTCTTTAAAATTCTGTTACTTATAACTGACACATAAGCAAAGGTGTCATCAAGTGCCTTAAAGGCTATTTATATTATGGTATCATCTACTTTAGTCAAATGTTCCCACCAAAATGTCACAAATAGTGATTTTCTTCCTCCACATGCTGAGATTTCCTAGTTTCCAGTTAAATGAATACTGTTACACCAATCTTTCACCACATATGCCATCCCTATCTTTGTGTGTCTAATCTCATGCTCTAATCTGCTTCATCTTTTGCTATCATTATTTAAAGTTTCCTCTTGAAAAACTATGCTGCCATGCCAAATCCAATTATCCTATTTCTAAAATCCTCTTTCAAGTATGCACAGGCAAATTTAATGTTTAGAGATGGGCTATAGAACCAAAAAAAAAAAAAAAAAAAAAAAAGTTGGGAAAGATAAATAAAACCCATAAACTCAAAGGGTATGTTTTGTACTGCAAAATAACATTTCAAAAGATGAGTCAACTGAACTATTTGAGAAAAATATCCAGTAGTCCAATGGAATAATTTTAACCACTGTAAATTAGACTGAAAAAGAAAATGCAGAATGTGATTCATGGAAAAGTTAAAATGCATCATTTCACTAAAGCTTACTGATCTATAATATATAAATTCACTCAGTTCAGCAATATAGGGGCATTTTAAAGCCCCCTTTACCAGTGCAACATAATTTTGAAACTTCAGTTTGTTTTTATTTGTTTTTCTGCTAAGGTTTTATTACGACTGTGATGATTTCAGGAACGATGTATTCTAAATCTTCAAAGTCATTGTCCCCTAGCTTAAAAAAAATGACAAACCAATTTAACACTAATTTTTCACTCTATTTTCATCTGGCTAAAATGACAACCCAAAGTACTTCAACTATCAACGCTACTTGTGATGTGCTTATACATTTCAAAGTGAAAAATCTGAGACTAAAGTCATTAGTAAAGTAGAATTGGAAAATCATTAATAAGTGGGATTTATTTATACTAACAAGATTTTACTATTATTTCTACAGGCAAATAAAGTCATCCCCACCATATTTGTTTCTCCATCTCATCTCTTGATTTTTCTCCTTTCTCTCAGTTTTAGTCTCCCCCTTTATTTCTGTATGGGTCCTAGAGTCTGTGGTTGGTCACTGTATTCTTTAATTCTCAACTTTCCTTTGCTTTCCATCCTTAAATCTCCAATTCTACTTCAGTCCTTCAATCCATATCTTCCCCAAACAACCTAAGTACTGATGGAGAACAATTAACCAGTTGTGCAGATTTGTTCAACAAAAATACAAATTGATGATTTCATCTCTATCTCTTGACATATTTACCTATCATTAACTTAGCTTCAGTCCCTTTTCTATTCCCCTTCATGGACTATCAATAACTTTTGCTACTTTCTTCAACTGTCTAACCCATAGCCCACTTAATTCTCAGTGGATGATGGGAATTTATACTTAACAGCAAATTGACACAATCATATAGAAATTCCACTTTCTGCCCATCCTCAGATAGTAAAAAATTACTATATGAGCCCATATCCTTGCTTTTTTCCTTGCAATCCAGAAAAAGAGGTATCCCTCATTCTTTCTAAAACATTTTGTCTTGGATATTCTTAATATCGTATCTTCCAAAACTGAATGATATTGTTCCATCATTCATCTTTTCTGACATTTTTCTTCAACCTCTCCACTAGTTCTACCCTACTATCCTTGAAGGTCTGTCTCTTCCTAATTTATAAAAATAAAACATAAAAATAAAAAATAAATTTCTTAACCCTACATATCTTTTTCAGTTTCTCTCTAATCTCTCAGTCTCTGTTAAGAATTTCTATAAAGACTAATATAAACTCAGTCACTACACTTCATACTCCTTTTTATTCAATGCAATTAGTTTTTATCTCCATCATTAAAATTTTTCTCACCTTTTTTCATTCTTCTTCCTCCTACCTTCTTTATCTGCCTGGCCTTAGATAATGATTATCCTTAGTTCTAGTCTCGATATTTTCACTCACTACCCTTGGAGATATACCATACATATACAATGGTCCCTCAGTACCTGTGGGAGACTGGTTTTAGGACTCTGGTGGACACCAAATCCTGCAGATGTTCAAGTTCCTTATATAAAATGGCATAGCATTTGCATATAACGTATACAACGTCCTCCCATATACTTTAAATCATCTTTGGATAACTTATAATACCTAACACAATGCAAATATTATGTAAATAGTTGTTATACTGCATTGCTTTTTTATTTGTGTTATTTTTATTGTTGTATTGTTGTTTTTTATTTTTTCCCTGCATATATTCAATCCAAAGTTAGTTGACTCCATGGATAAAGAAACCACAGATATGGAGGGCCAACTGCATATCCAAATGCTTAGAGATCTCCACCTGAACATTTTTGAGACATCTCAAGTCAACTAATCATTTCTTACATTTCTCTCTAATATTAGTATGTATTTTTTATCTCAACTGGTGATACTAAAATTAATCAAACTGCTCAGTAACTAGAGGGCCATTCTAGAATCTTCTGTTTCCCTTACCACTGACCTAAATTTGAGCAATCAGAAATTCTTTCAATTTATTCCCTTAATTTCTTTGATCATTTCACACCCTCATGACTAGTATTTAGTTCAGATTTTTACTACTTCTCTTGGATCACTCTAGATAGTGCCTCCTTCCCTAAGTGATTTCCATGCCCTGATCTCAATTTCTCAAATCCATTCCTTATATAAATATTATAATTGACTTAACTGAAAATAAAACAAATTATAACCTCTACTTTCTTGCTGAAAACTCTTCACTGGCTCTTTAGCCACTTTCCAAAACCTTTTATGTTCTGATTCTAAATCTGTGATCTCATTTCCTCCCTCCCTCAAACTCCCGCCCCTATAATTTAAAAAATAAAACAATAATGTTTTAAACTCTCTTGAACAAATTAAGAGTTTTAAACTCTCTTACACAAATTAAGATAATTTTGTTTGTGCATTTTGTTCCTCTGTCTAGAACGGACTGCCCTTGATGGATATACCAGATAAACTCTTCTTTAACCTTGAAATGCGGCTCTGGTATATCTTTTCTTAAACCTTTCTTTTGGACTACTATTCCACAATGGCACTCCCACCAGACAGAGTTAATTGCTTTATCCTCTGGGTTATCTCTGTACTCTTTACCTATTCCCATTACTGGATCATATTATACAGTTGATCCTGCTACAAACTCAGAATTTATTTTTCATAATGGTATCCATGAATGATTTATGAAGAAATAGACTGTATTTGACACATTACCATGAAATTAAAAGCATTTTGAAGGCAAGTGTAGAAAAAATTTTTGCAAATTTTGAAAGAATGAATCAGGAATCCTTAATCACAATTGAATACTATAATATTCAACGAAAAAAAATCACCTTAACAACTCACAGAAAATAGAAAAAAAAAATGATTCTCTAAAAATACACAGAGGTTAAGAGCACAGAATCACAGAATTTTGTCAGAATACTCATAAAATACTTAACACAGTGCCTGGAACACAACTGTGTGTTCTTAAAAGTTAATTGCTATCATAATTAACAGTGTTATTATTAACCTAAGTGACTAGACTTGGATGGATTAAAAGATATTCTAGGTTATAGGTATTTCTGGTCTCAGTACTAAAAATTGTAGATTCCTCCAAACTCTCTTGAATTTTTTAAGAAAAAAAATCATTTAAGAGTGACTTCTCACTATACTAGCAAATGTGATAAATAATAACCACCTTTTGTTACTTCCTAAGTAACTAACATGTAATAGTTCTTTCGCTAATGGAAATCATTCCATCACCAAGAAATTCTATTGAAGAGATTTTGCAACTTCTACTTGCTAAAAGTTTCTTTGTTAGTACATATTAAAACAAATACATCAAATGATTAACATAACAATACGAGATAATTCTTTTCATACTGAGTTATAAACTCTAAGATAATTGAAAAAAGTTGCTTTACCTTCAGGAGCATCTGCATCACATCTCTTTGGCACAGGAAGGGTTGAATTGCCTTTACGGTCATCAGAAGTTATATTGCTCTGAAAGAAGAAAATATAGTTAAAATGTAAACATTACATTAATAAATACATTTGTAATCACATTATAAACTTTACACTGTTTTGTATTAACTACATCTATCTAATATTCTAAAAGGTAAATTCTATGCAAAGTTGAAATTAGAAGAAAAGAATTATGGTAAATTTAACATCAGGGCTTTTAGCAACAATCCTTTTAGGGTTTCTTCCCAGAACATACAAATCCCATTTCAAGTCCAAATATGACATCCAAAAAGAAAAAGAGTACTTATTTTTAGATCGTAGAATAAGCAAGAAATAGCTTTTGGCCATGCAAAAGCATTATCTTCCATTATTCATTTATAGAAGAATGTTTAACAAGCATGACCTCATGAGCTAGGTGCAGGGGATGAGGCAGAAAGAGAATAAAAAGGTGTAAGAAGTGAGAAATACGGTTCCGGTGATCTTCCAGTATAATGTTTCCCAAACTCAGGTCATTCATGTACCTTCATCATGATCTGCACCTTATTTGTTCCACCAACTTTATTACTTACTTAATATTTTTCAATGAACTAGCTTTTTAACATTTAGCGGGTTTGATATGTTTGTTAGATTTTTGTTTCAAATTATATGTTAAAGACAAACTGGAGGAAGAACAGGATACAAAAGGAGTGATCTAGGTGAGTGAATTAATAAAGAAAGACTTCATTAAAGCAATGCTCAAATGAGGCCCTGAAACATGGATATGACTTGAATTGTTAAGAAGTAGAGCAAGAAGTATTTTAGGAAAAGGAAACAAACAAAATAAATGTTGAATCAGATACAGTCAAAATATTTTAAATTGCCAGAAAATTCAAACTTACTGTCCTATTAAAACTAAAATCCACAGCTGGCTTTTGAGAGATCAACATTATCAAGAAATCAATAGAACAGATATACGGATACTTGTTATGTTAAAAGCCCAGTGATCCACAAATATTTATAAAGCCTCTCCTGTGGGATTCACAGCTAATAGGCATACTGTGCTCACTAAAAGTTTTTTGGGAACCATATTATTAAAATTACCTAAAACATTACTTTAGAGGAAATATTATGAATTCTAATACAGTGCTAAGATAAAGCTTAGAAGCTTAGCACCATGGGTTTCATTTAAGGAGGTATCATTATATTAATATAATGAAATTCCATGTGTTATTTTAAAAAACAACAGTGTGAAACAAGTATCAATATACTCAAATATGGAATGAAAAATCAGTTTTAGCAACATTAAATTTAAACCGATGAGCTAATATTTTATGCCAGCCATCACAATTAAAATTTGCTTTTAAGTATCACTATCTTTAAAAAGTCAAAATAATCAAGTTTAAAATACTTACCTCTATTAAGTAATTTTGGCTTCCATACATAACATATTGGGGAGCAAGACTGTAAATCATGTAGCTAGTGTGAAGGACAATAAGTAGAAGTATCATGCAGAGAAATAAGAGCGCTTGGGGCCTAGTTCTACCTCTTCTGATTTTATATAACTGGAAAGAAAAAAGACAGTGACAAAATTTCAGCAATATATTTCATTTGTAAAAAATTAAGTCCTGCTCTTGCGTTATAGGGAATGATTTGCACATTTCAATCAACCATCTCTTTTTTCCCAAATACTGAAAATTCTTAATCATTCCAAAAAATTATATGATTGATAAAGATAATTATTTCTCTGTACAGCTTTTAGATTTAGCTTTATGTTTATTATTAAAATAATGGCAAAGCGTCTAGATCCAAAGGATCATATAAATGACAGATTAAACTCAGGACCTAGGGAATACATTAGTATTCACATGGTCTGTTTTCAGGCAAACATTTTAAACTTATTGTGTAATAGCATCTGTTAGAAGTTCATAGAGCTAATTGTGAACTACTCTAGTTTTATCTAAAGCTTAGAAGTATGAGTTTAAACTACAACTATTAGTAATATATTTATGGTTTTATATAATAATACTGCATAAGAACAGATAGGTCACGTTTATAAATCCATTTCTATGAAATACTCATGACATTCTCATATATTCTGCTATAAAATTCAGTTTATGATAATTTATGATAATCTGACTACAGATGTTTTCACATGTATCTAAAGAAAAATTAAAACATAGGATAACTGAAATACAAGGAACCAGGTAATGTGTTTCATTTCAACAGCAGAGCATGCTTTGACTATATTGTAGCACACTTCAGAATAATAGACTTCAATTCTAGATGTGATGATAATAAGATCACTTAAAAATTTACATTTCCCAGGTTTCCTCACAGCTAGTAGTGGCCATGAGATAAAATATTAAACATTAAAAGGAAAGCAGAAGTCTGCTAGGGATTTCTGGAAAAGTCTTGCTTTACTGATATAGGTGTATACCCCTTCCTTCTACCTACCATTTTCCTTACAGAACATGGCAGGATAAATGAAGCTGCAGCAGCTAGACTACAATCATGAGAGAAATACTGTAGAGATCTTGGAACTGACACATTTTAGCTACTGAAGCAATACTAGATTTTTTTTTTCCCATAGCAAGAAGTCTTACATTAGTTCAAGCCACTATTTAACTGGGGTTTCTTTTACTCATGGCTCGAAGTAGTGTTTATCTGATACAGCTTCACTTTGAAATTTGTATCTCAAAATGAGCATAAGAAGAAAATAACCAATCATACAGTAATCTTTAACTCCTAATAGGGAGGACCATCTTTTGAGCTTCAGTGTATCCACTGTGTTTCCATGCAGCCAAACACTAAGGAAAATTTTTTAACTTCTGAGCCAGGGTTTCTTAACCACGGCACTACTGACATTTTAGGCTGGATAAATCTTTGCTCTGTACACTATAGGATGTTTTGCAGCACCTCTTGCCCATATCCACTAGATGCCAGTAGCACCTCCTACTTAGAACAACTAAAAATATCTCTAGATATTGTCAAATGTTTTACTGGAGGACCACACAGCTCCTGTTTAAAGAACCACTGATCTAGACAAAGCACTTTTATGCTCACATGAAGTGAGAAAAAGCTAACATTTCCCTCACATTTGGTATAAAGATATTCATAATTTCTATATTCTAAATCTAACATAATTTGCAATAATGGTGATTATTCATTGAATGATGAGAAAAAAATCAAATTATATTGTAATGTATACTTACTCTAATCCAAAAGAACCATATGCCAATATTTCGAATTCCCGCCATTGAAGTAAAAATAAAGTACATAATAATAATTGTTATAAGAATATAATCAAGAGGAAAAACCTAAAAAAAAGATGAAATTAAATTTAACATACAAATTATAAGGGCTCTAGAAGTTACATAACATTACTTGAAAACATTATTCATATTTGGCCTATGTTAAAAATAACCACGATTTAGATTAGGCTACTATGATAGTACCAAAAACAAACAAACAAAAAAAATGCAAAAAAAACAAATTAGTACCAAACTATTACCAAATCATTTAATATTTGGTACCATTAATCTAAAAAAAAATCCTAAAACAAACTAAAAATTACATTTATATGTAAAAAAACTTTATTAAAAATTAAAAACAAAAATTAATTGAAAAAGTTCACTTTATATAAGGTATCCCAAACCAAATTATGTGTAAAAATCCAGCAATATATCAATATAGTAGCTTTTAAAGCAACATGTCAAAGTAGAAATTATATTTAAATAAAAAGTTAGGCCGGGCGCGGTGGCTCACGCCTGTAATCCTAGCACTCTGGGAGGCCGAGGTGGGTGGATCGTTTGAGCTCAGGAGTTCGAGACCAGCCTGAGCAAGAGCGAGACCCCATCTCTACTAAAAATAGAAAGAAATTATATGGACAGCTAAAAATATATATAGAAAAAATTAGCCGGGCATGGTGGTGCATGCCTGTAGTCCCAGCTACTCGGGAGGCTGAGACAGGAGGATCGCTTGAGCTCAGGAGTTTGAGGTTGCTGTGAGCTAGGCTGACGCCATGGCACTCACTCTAGCCTGGGCAACAGAGTGAGACTCTGTCTCAAAAAAAAAAAAAATAAAAAAATAAAAAGTTAAATTAGCAAAGGGCACAGCATAATAATTTTATGTGGAACAGAATATTTGCTAGAGTATAAAATGACTGATATTTTACTTACTGTCTGTAGTAAAGGCAAAAGCATATTCAGTGGATTACTCAGGTTAGCTCCAAAAATTATGAAACCAGAATCTATTCCAGCTGAATGAAGAGCTTTATCTAAACTAAAACAAAAAATTTATAAAGAGTGAAATTTATGTTATATCATCAAAGCTTTAATTTAGAAAGAATGTCATAACTTAAGCATGCAAATTCATTTGATTCAAAGAAAACCATGGATAACAAATTAAACCTCACTTAAATATCTCACAGGTATTATTCAATTGATAGAGAATAAAGAAATACTGTCTATTACTGGCCTTGTTAGCTATTCTTTGAGTTAATGCTACAGTAGAACACTTCAAGTGAAATAGCTACTTAAGATGAATAGGCTACACTAATGGAATCTAACACCAAAAATGTATAATCTTACAGGATTTATATAAGTGATTTAGAAAATGTGTATATTATACTTACTTTGACAAGAAGAGAGAAATTACAAACAGCAATGCAACTAAGATGAAAAATATTCCCCAAATGATCTAAAAGCAAAAATACATTCATTAAAATATAGCTCTAAAAGTTGGTATTAAAAGCACAAAACCATTACATTCAGTATGAGTTGCTAGAATATGACAATGATTTCACTAAAATGATCGAATATGCATTTTAAGTTAGTATACATTTAGATACATTTCATATTTGTACCTGAATTTTCATTATGAGACTACTTGGGAACATGTACACAAAAAAGACAAAGCATGTGAAAAGTCTTCACTAATAAGGAAACAAATGAAACTTTGTTAGATTAAATACAAGGTTTTTATTCTATTGCACTCAAATATAAACTTTAACATTAACTAAAAAGTACATTAAGACTACCACACATACACACAAAACAAAACCATGAAACTCATTGGGTTATATTACCTTGTTAGTTAAAATAGGGAATTTGGAACATTTTCTCATAGAATCAATCTCTCTCTCTCACGTGTGTGTACACACACACACACACACACATAGAGTATGTGTGTGTTAAATTATATCACAACCCAGAAAAGTCTATACAAGTGATACAATTCCTGAAACAAAGTACAAATAGCACTGAAAAAACTGTCATGTAAATCAATGTTTCTGTGGAAAAATGTGTTAAGCATTATAAATAGTGGAACACATTTCTTCCTACTGTATGAACTTTGTATTAGGGATGGTAGAAAAAGAGGAAGAAAAATATTAGAACTGGGTCTCTAATGAATAGTTTCATAATATAAAAGAAGTTTAATCTATGTTAGCAAAAACCTAGGCTCTTTTTTCCCCTTTCTTCCCCAAGTTCCAGGGACAATTAGGCTAAAGAGTTGGCATGGCCAAAGCAAAAAGGGGAGTCCTACTGAGCCCAGTTAAGTGTTTTGGGCTCCTTATTTGACTGAAATTGGTAAAAATAGATGAATAAAATCATGAATGTTAGGGAGATTTTTCATCTCATTTCACATGATTGCTGAAGTAAATTTTAGAATACTGAGGAGATAAAAGAAGTAAAAATTACAGCACAACCTACTTAGCATATAAAGATGATTTTTGGAAGTAATTTTAGACCTGTGGTCTGGAAAGTTCCTCAGTTCTGACAAAGTACCTTTGGAGATCATAGGGAAGAAGAGAGTTGGCAACAAGAAGGGACTACGAAGCCTACAGTCATCTCTCGAAACAGAGTAACACTGCATGTATCTATTTTTCATACTGGGTTTCACATGACAATCCATAATTTAAAAAGAGTTTCATTGCTAAAAAACTTTAAAGTGATTCCTTTATAGTAACAAACGTTCATTAGTAGAGGGCATAAAGGAGTTACACATTATTATTCTACTAGATTCAGGCACCTATATTGATACCTAGGTGACTAACTGGAAGGCAATATCATACTGTGGATCCACAAGTGAAACATATTCCTTCCTAATAGCTTGTTAGCAATAAATAGCTTGTAGCATGAGGCAGTATAACTGCCAGATGCCAATTAGTAGTAGAGGAACATACGTAGAAATAGCACTTGAGGTTAAGATTCCCTTCCCTTGATGTTCATTTTGGGAAAAAAAAAAAAAAGTTAAAAAATATCCTTAGCTATCTTCCAAATCTGTTGGAATGAATGACCCAGAGTTAGACTGTTTAATCAGTGACTTACCAGAACACAGAATAAATGTAAAAAAGATAAACATTTTATAGAGACCAAAAAAAACTATACAATTTAAATATAAGAACTTAAATTAGTACTTACAATGTCAGTGATGAGTACATTGAGTTGACCTAAATGCTATATGTTATACTTTGGCTATGATGTCAATTTTGAAATAAAAGTTAAAATATAAAGGTGACATCAGTGAAAACAGCAGAGTAAAACTTCTGAAAATTTTCTCCTCATAAAAGCATTAAGAAAACTGGCACAAATGGTCAAAATCAACTTTTTCAACACTTTGGAAATTGACCTAGAGCATTTAGCAATCCAGGAGTATTTATTCAAGAAAAGTGGCTAAATCTCAGTAAGAACAAAAAGCACTGTGACATTTTAACCTGCTCTAGTCCTGTATCTCCTCTCTAGTGCTGTGGTACCCTTGAAAAATAGCCTGTAAAAGTCAGCAGCCTAACACTAACAGTCACCTAACGGAGCAAAAAGGGGCTGAGCTCTTTGAAAGTCTCATTCCTAGAGAATGGTCATTATTTGACCTGCCTGGTGATTCTGTGGAAGATCACACTTGCAAGGCTGTCTATATTTGACCTTAATTGGAGCTAACACAGTACAAAAAGCCATTTTCCAGGAGTATTTGTCAAAAAAAATTTACAAGTAATCAACGAACTTCATGACCACAGAGCCAGTGGACAACAGACAAAAATAAATTAACCAAAAACCTTAACAGGAAAAATAAAAAAGAAAAGAAAAGAAACCTAGGGAATGAGATGTTCATAGGGGCTTTGAAAATTTCTAACATATTCCTGGGAATCTAGAAAGGTCCTGTGCATGCGCAGGGCTGTGTGCATGATGAGGAAAGATATGAAAAGGCTTAAACTCTCAAATAGGGCTGACCCTGAGGCTCTACACAAACAGGAAGTGAAGGCCAAGGCTGAGTTGTGAAGTGCCTGCCTGAGTGTTGAAATGAGAAAGTATGGCCAATATAGAGAGGGAAAAAACCCAATTAATAGGCAATTGAGGAAGCCCAGACATTGGACTTACTAGACAAAAACTTAAAATTTGCTACTTTAAATATGTTCAAAGAAAAAAGCTGTATCTAAAGAAATAAAGAAAATTATGAGAATGATGTCTCATCAAGTAGAGAATACCAATAAAGAGATAAAATTATTTAAAAAGTTAATTAAGATTCTAAAGATAAAAATACAATAATTAAAATAAAACATTCATTAGAAGGACTGAACAACAGATTTGAGAAAGCAGAAGAAAAGTTAGTAAACTTTCAGATAAATCAATTGAGATGATCCAATCTGAGTAACAGAAAGAAGAAACAATGAAGAAAAGTGATCAGAGCCTCAGAGACAAGTGAGACACCATAAAGCATACCAACATAAGCATAATGGGAGTCCAAGAAAGAGAAAGTGAAGAGACAGAAAGAATATTTGAAAAAATATTGGCCAAAAACTTTCAAAATTTGATGAAAAGCATTAATCTGCATATCTGAGAAACTCAATAAACTTCCAGTAGAATAAACTCAAAGATACCCACACCTGTGCACATCAAAATTGAAAAGAAAAAGAAAATCCAAAGCGAGATTTTGAAAGCAGCAAGAGGGAAGAGACTGATGTAAAAGTGATCCTTATTTTCCATCAGAAACCATGGAAACCTGAGAAAGTGGCAGAGGAAATTAGATAAAGCTTGATGAGATAGACATTCTTAGAAAGACTCATACCATCAAAACTGACTCAAGAAGAAAATAAGTCTGGAGAGACCTACACTGAGTAAAGGGACTGAATTGTTATCAAAAAACTTCCCACAATGAAACTACAGGACAAGATGGCTTTACTAGTGAATTTCACCACAGGTTTAAAGAAGAATTAGCAAGAATCCTTTGCAAACTTAAGAAAAAAAAAAAGAGGAGAAAGGAATACTTCTGAACTCACTCTGTGAGACAAGTATCACCCTGATACCAAAACCAGACAAACACATCACAAGAAAAGAAAATGACAGATCAACATCCCTTTATCCTGGATGAAAATACCTGCTTGAGTCCTAAACAAAATACTAGCAATAAATCAAGGAACAATAAATCAAGCAACATGTAAAAAAAATTACACACCATGAGCAAGTGGGAGTTATCCCAGAAAAGCAAGCTTGGTCAAACATGAAAATCAATCAATACAATAAACCATATTAAAGAACAAAGAACAACAACAACAGAATCACATGGTCATCTTAATAGATGACAGGAATAAAAAATTGAACAAAGCTAAGACACTTTAATGATAAAAATACTAAAACTAGAAATAGATGGGAAATTCCTCAACCTGTTAAAGGGCATCTACAAAGCTTCCACAGTTAATACCATGTGTAATGATGAAAAACTAAAAGTTTTCCCAGTAAGATCAGAAACAAGGCAAAGGATGTCCAATCTTGTTAGTACTATTAAACACTGTAATAGAGGATCTAGATCTAGCCAGGGCACTTAAGCAAGCAAGAAAGAAAAGGTATCCACATTGCACAGACCAAAAAAAAAAAAAAAAAAAAGCCACTATATATCTATTTCCACATGATATCATCTTACATATAGAAAATCCCAAAAATACTACAATAAAACAATTAGAGAAAATACATGAATTCAGCAAGATTGCAGGATACAAGATCAATACACAAAATCAATTACATTCTATCCACTAAAATGAACAGTCCAAGATAAAATTAAGAAAACAATTCCATTTGCAATAGCATCAAAATGAATAAATACATTTAACCAAAGAGATACCAGATCTGTACACAGAAAACTTTAAAATATAGTTGAAAGAAATAAGACTTGAATAAATAGATATCCATGTTCATGAATCAGACTTAATAGTTTCAAGATGACAAAACTAAATCTACAAATTCAATGCAATTTCTATCAAATTCCCAATTGACTTCTTTGCAGAAATTAGCAAGCTGATCCTAAAATTTATATGGAAATGCAAAAGGCCAAGAATAATCAAAACAATCTTGAAAAAAAAATACAGTCAGAGGACTCCCACTTATCAATTTCAAAACTTACTACAAAGCTACAGTAATTGAGACTATACAGTACTGGCATTATAAAATAGTCATGTAGCTCAATGAAACAGGATTGAGACCAGAAATAAAACCATACATATATAGTCCATTGATTTCTGATAAAGATTACAAGAAAATTCAATGGGGAAAGAAAGCCTTATCAACAAATGGTGCTGGAACAAGTAGCTATCCACATGAAAAAGAAGTTGGATCTCTACCTCATACCATATTCAAAAATTAATTTAAAATGGATCAAAGACCTAAATGTAAGAACTAAAACTATAAAACCCTTAATAGAAAACATAGTTATAACTATTCAAGACCTTGGGATTAAGTATGATTTTCTAGATAAGACACCTAAACCTAAAGCACAAGCAACAAAAGAAAAATGGATAAATTAAACTTCATCAAAATTAAAAACATTTTTGCTTCAAAGGATACTATGGAGAAAGTGAAAAAGAACCAATCGAGTGGGAGAAAATATTTGTTTCATGAATATAAAAACTCCTGTAGTTCAATAATAAAAAGACAGCCCAATTTAAAAATGGACAAAGGATTTGAGTGGACATTTCTTTAAAGAAAATATATAAATGGCCAATAAGCACCTGAAAAGATGCTCAGTATCTCATTAGGGAAATGTAAATCAAACCCGCAATGAGATATCACTTCATACTCACTAGGATGTCTACAGGCTAGCTTGTCTATAAACAAACAAACAAAAAATCAACAAGTGTTAATGAGGATATGGAGAAATTAGAACCCTCATACAGTTCTAGTGTGAATGTAAAATGTGCAGATGGTTTGGAAAACAGCTTGACAATTTCTCAAAAAGTTGAGTTACCATATGACCCAGCAATTCCAGTCTTTGATATATATCAAACAGAACTGAAAACATATCCACACAAAAACTTGTATACAAGTGTTCACAGCAGCATTATTCATAATATTAAAAAGTATTATAAAAACAACCCAAATGCCCATCAACTGATGAATGACTAAACAAAATTTGGTATTATCCATACAATGGAATATTATTCTGCCATAAAAATGAAGTAATGCTAAATGTACATAATGAATCAATCTTTAAAACCATTTATACTAAGGGAAAGAAGCCAGACACAAAATACCATATTTTTTTTCATGTTTTCTTTTCTCCCCAGGTAGAGTGGAGTGGTATCATTATAACTCACTGCAACCTCAAAACTATTGGGCTCAAGGGTCCTCCTGCCTCAGCCTCCCGAGTAGCTGGGATTATAGGTGCACCACAATGCCCGGCTAATTTTTCTATTTTTAGTAGAGACAGGGTCTCACTCTTTCTCAGGCTGGTCTCAAACTCCTGACCTCAAGCAATCTTTCTGCCTTGGCCTCCCAGAGTGCTAAGATTACAGGCATGAGCCACTGAGACCAGCTGAAAATACCACATATTGAATGACTCCATTTATATGAAATGTCCAGAATAGGCAACTCAATAGAGATAGAAATATTAGTGGTTGCCAGGGACTGGGGGAATGGGGCAGACTGTCAATGGGTATGAGGCTTCTTTCTGAAGTAAAGAAAATGTTCTGGAATTAGATAGTAATAGTTGTACAACCTTGTGAATATACTAAAAACCACTCCATTGTACACTTTAAAAGGGTGAATTTTCTGGTATGGGAGTTACATCTCAATGAAAAAAAAAAAAGGTTATATAGATCCATAACCACTTATTCATAATTCTGAAATCTAAAATGTTCTAAAAATCAAATTCTAAACTCATTTCTTGATTAAATCTGGCTTAAACTAACATGAGGCTTTTTAAAGTATTTAACCCACTTACTATGAATATTCATATATTCACTGCAGAATTATTAATGTGTTTGAAAGAAGATATGAGGGCTAATACTCTGGACCATTCAGGGGGTGTTATTTAATATATATTTTACATACCTATTCTAAAAAGTAAAAAATTCCAAATTTTATATTTGACCCAAGGATTTTGGCTAAGGAATTTTGAACCTATATTATTGTCACAAATTGAATGTTTGTGGCCCCTTCAAAATTCTTATGTTGAAGCCCTAACTCCCAATGTGATGCTTTTGGAGATGGGGCCTTTGGGAGGTAATTAGATTAGATGAAGTTACGATGATGAGGTCTTGATGATGGAATTAGTATCCTTATAAGAAGCAGAGATACCAGAGCTCACTTGCTCTCAGCCACATAGACACAGCAAGGCAGCAGCAATGTGCATGCCAGGAAGAGGGAGCTCCCCAAGAACTAAATCTGCCAGCAACTTGATCTTAAACTTTCCAGCTTCCAGAACTGTGAGAAATAAATGTCTGTTGTTTAAGCCACCTTGTCTATGGAATTTTTCTTTTGTAGCAGCCCAAGCTAAGACAAATATACTGAACATAATCTGTTAAATGCATAAGTAGAAAAAAAACAAGAGAGACAGAAAACAGTTTGGTTGGATTTCAATAATCTGGTGAGAAAGTATATAGACAAACATACATGTGAAATGGTAAGGCAAGCTTGAATAAACAAAGGGGATGCAAGGGAGACAGGAAATGTCAGAAGTTGGGGTACAGGCCTCAATACAGAAAAAAGTACACTGTCAAGGGTAGAAGGGCACATTTAAAAACAACTAGAATTTAAAATTGAGAACAAAGCTTGGCTAAAAATATTAAAAGGTAAGTTGCATTTCTAACCATTAGTTCCCAGTTGAACTTGTCAGCGGTAACTACCATTAATAGTTTCCTATGAATCCCTCCAGTAGTGGTATAACGCTGATCTGGGTGTGAGTATCCACCATACACAACATTTGCAACCTGGACATTAGTTTTAATTAAAATACAACACATCTTAATCAAAACTTTAAATGTTTGTTCAAGATTTGATTTCTTTTTATAGAAATACACACAGTTTCCATTCAGGTTAGTGGCTGTACACTACCCTATTTTTAATACTGTGGCAACAATTCATTAAGCCACTCTCCTACTGATGGACACTGATTGTTTTCACTATGTGATTATCAGAAGCAACAGTGTAACTAAAAAAAAAGATTTTTAAAAATTTCATAGACTTTATTTTTTAGAACATTTTTAGGTTTACAGAAAAATTAAGGCAACAGTTATAGAAGTTCTTATATATCCTTCTTCCCTACACAGTTTCCTCTATCATTAACATCTTGCATTAGTGTGGAACATTTGTGACAACTGATAAAACAATACTGATGCATTAAATAAAGTCCACAGTTTACATTCAGGTTCATTCTTTGTATTGTACAGTTGTATGAGTTTTCAAAAATGGTAATGTCATGTATTCACCAGTAGGGAATCATACAGAATAGTTTCACTGGCTTAAAATCTTATTTATCCTACCCTACCTCACCCCAAACTCCTGACAGCCACTGACCTTTTTATTGTTTCTATAGTTTTTCCTTTTCCAGAATATCATACTGTTGGAATCATATAGTATGTCAACTTTCCAGACTGGCTTCTTTTGCTTAGCAATATATATTTAAGATTTCCTCTAGTTCTATTTATAAATTGATAGCTCATTTAATCACTGAATAATAGCACATTGTATAGATGTAGAACAGCTTATTTATCCATCCATTTACTAAAAGACATCTTTGTTGCTTCCAAATTTTAGAAATTATACATAAAGCTGCTATAAACATCCATGTACAAGTTTTTGTGTGGACATAACTTTTCAACCCAATTGAGTAAATAGCTAGGACTACAATTTCCAGATCCTGCAGAATGACTATGTTTAGCTTTGTAAGAAAATGCCAAATTGTCTTCCAAAATGGCAGTACTATTTTGCATTCCGATAAGCAATGAATGAGTTCCTGTTGCTTTATATCTTTGCTAGCATTTGGTACTGTCAGATTTTCTTTTGAAAGTTTAGCCATTCTAATAGATGTGAAGTGGTATCTCATTATTGTTTTAACTTGCAATTCCTAATGACATATAATGTTGAGTATCTTTCGTACGCTTATTTGCCATCTGTGTATTTTCTTTTATAGAGTGTCTCTTTAGAACTTTCGGTCTATTTTTTAATTAGATTGCTTGTTTTTTTATTGATGAGTTTTAAGAATTCTTTGTATATTTCGCAGACAAGTCCTTTATCAGATACGCCTTCTGCAAATACTTTCTCCCAATCTGTTGCTTGTCTTATCATTCTCTTAACAGTGTCTTTCACAGAGCAGAAGTTTTTAATATTAATAAAGTCCAACTTAAGTTTTTTCTTTCAAGCATAGTGCTTTTGGTGTTGCATTTCAAAACTCACTGCCAAACCTAAAGTCATGTAGATTTTTCTTCTGTTGTTTTCTGGAACTTTTATAGTTCTGTATTTTACAGTTAGATGTAAAATCTATTTTGAGTTAATTTTCATGAAAGGTGTAAGGTCTATGCCTAGATTCACATTTTTGCATATAGATATCCAATTGTCACACCATTTGTTGAAAGTTGCAAACATTCTCATTTTGATTTGTCAATGTAATATCACTTAGATCTTGATCATGGTTATAATTTTCCCTATTATCTATTAGAAGCAATTTATGTAGTTCAATATTATCTTGATGAAAAAGATTTTTATAAAACTTGACATTGAAGAAAGAAGATAGGTAAGAATAGAGTCAAAATTCTGGGAGGTAGGGTAGGGGAGACCTAATAAAAGTTAAGACTTTAAATATTTTTAATTTTGATGTAATATTAGACATATGCAAAAACAGTACAAAGAATTCTAGTACATCCTTTACCCAGATTCTTCAAATGTTAACATTTTACCTTGCTTTACCATTTTCTCTTTTTATATGTAACTGAACTATTTAAGTTACAGATAAAATACTTACCTACGTCTTAAAAACAAAGATATCTTTCACATAATCACAGTTCAGGAAATTAATATTGATCAACATTATTATAAAATACAAAGGCAATAGTCTAATTTCAATTGTTCCACTAATGTCCTTTATAGAAGAAAAAATATTTTTCTAATCCAAAATACTATCTAGGATCACACACTGCTTATGTCTCTTTACTATCCGATAGTATTGAACAAATTCTAATTGCTTTGTCACATTTTGAAGAGTCAAGGGCAGTCATTTTGTAGAATGTTCTTCAATTTGCATTGTCTATTTTCTCATGATTATATTCAATTATGTTTTGGAAGAAATGACAGAGAAGCCATTCTGGTTATTAAGTCCCTCTGAATGCATTATATCAGGTGGCACAGTCACATTTATTTGCCCCGTTACTGATGAGCTTAACTTGGATCATGCAGTTAACCTGGTTTCAGGAAGGTCTCTTCACTGTAAAATTACTATTTTCCCCTTGCAATTAGTATGTTTTGTAGCGAGATACTTTGAGAATATGCAAAATCCTGTTCTAACCAAACTTTTACTTTCTAATTTTAGTATCCACTGACACCTCTTGCCAGAAACAATATGTAGTCCTTGCCGAATGTTGATCTTCTAATTCTGTCATTTCTCCTATATTTATCTGTTGGAATTCTACCATAGGGAAGAGCTTTCCCTTCTCTACCATTTATATATTTATTTACATCAATATAGATTCATAGATTCTTATTTTATTCAATGAGTTATCATCTATTACTATCATTATTTTGATAGTTAACTGGTCACAGATTTAGGCAGTAGGAACCCCTACAAGCTGATTCCTTTTATTATGCCCTCACTATTCTCTGAGCACTTCTTGTTTTCTGGCATAAGATGTTCCAAGCTTATCATGTATTTTCCCACCCACAGTCCTAGAATCAGCCACTTCTCCAAGCAGCCCTGGTTCTTTTTGATGAAGTTAGCTAGTGGTCTATTAATTAAAACATAAATTATTAGTAGTACTAAATTAATACTGTATTTTCAATCCATGGTTTTTTTTTTGTTTTTTTTTTTTTTTTGAGACAGAGTCTCACTCTGTTGCCCAGGCTGGAGTGAGTGCCATGGTGTCAGCCTAGCTCACAGCAACCTCAAACTCCTGAGCTCAAGCGATCCTCCTGTCTCAGCCTCCCGAGTAGCTGGGACTACAGGCATGCACCACCATGCCCGGCTAATTTTTTCTATATATATTTTTAGCTGTCCATATAATTTCTTTCTATTTTTAGTAGAGATGGGGTCTCGCTCTTGCTCAGGCTGGTCTCGAACTCCTGAGCTCAAACGATCCGCCCACCTCGGCCTCCCAGAGTGCTAGGATTACAGGCATGAGCCACCGCGCCCAGCCCAAAATCCACGGTTTGTTGAATCCACTGATGCCGAACCTCTGGATATGGAAGGATGACTGTAATTGTCTTTTTCCTCTCCTGACCTCGTTATTTTCTGCTTTTATCTTTATTTTATTTCTTGTGCTTTCTTTTGGTTTCTTTTGTCCTTTTGCTATCTTTTTGGGCTTGGAATTTAGTGCTTGGACTTATATCTGTTTGGACTTCCATTTTTATTGATAAGTGTGTTTCAGGCTATCAATTTATCTGATCACTCTTTTTTTAATGTATCCCATAGTTTCTAATGTTTCCATTATTAATTTAGAAATAATTTAGAAATGCTGTAATTTTTATTTTCCCTTTCCTTTCAACTCAAGAATTGCTGCATATAAGGTTAATTTCTAAGTGAGGTGTGTTAGTTTATTTTGTTATAATTTCTACCAGGGAATGGGGAATTATTGTTTAACAGATACATTGTTTCTGTTTGAAAAAGATCAAGAAATGGATAGCGGTGGTAGCTGTACAACATTGTGAATGTACTTAATGTCATTGAATGTACACCTAAAAGTAGTTACAATCATAAATTTTATGATATATATATTTACTACTATAAAAAATCTAAAACATATTCAATATTATAAACATGAATTTATAACTTTCTAAATAAAAATAAGTATATATGATAATATCTCAAGTTACATTTAAAACCTAATGGATCTACCATATGTGCACGAGTGTTGATCAATTAGTTCCAATTTAATGGTGAGTACATGTGGTGTTTGTTTCTCAATTCTTGCAATATGTCATCTGGAAGAATGGTCTCCAGTTCCATACAGGTTGTTACAAAAGGTATCAGTTCACCATTTTTTATACATTGCACACTATCCGGGTGATGGGCACACTTATAACTTGACTCAAACTGAACAAAAACAATTCATGTAACCAAAGCATTAATACCCCTGTAATATTCTGGGGGAAAAAAACAAAAACAAACAAACAAAAAAAACCTAATGGATCTATAAGTTACCCAAGCTAATTAGTTGTACAAGCTCAAAGCATACCTCTCTGTCAGGAAAGAGTTTATTCAAGTATTTAATGAACATTAGACTATATACCTAGAAATGTGTTTGATATTATATATAAATGCTGTTTTAATAAGCCACTAACTTATTCTAATTAGATGCTTATTTTTATAATTATCTTCAAACAAAACCAATCTCCTTCCTTCAGTTTCATGGTAGTATTTAGGAAGTTGAAAAATTCTATATAGAGAACTGTAACAATAGCAGCTGCAATTTTTTGAGCTGTTTACATCAAAAGGCAGGGCACTGCACACATTATTTCATTTAATTCCCATAATAAAAATAAGTACATAACTCCATTTTACAAATGAGAAACCAAAGTTCACAAATTTGAAGTAAAGAGAGATTACATAGCTGGTGAGAAGCAGAGCAAGGACTCAAACCCAAGGGTACGTGACTGCAAAGCCCATGCTCTGAATCATATTTCTGAAATGAGGTGTGCATATCCTAGGGAATGCAAGGCAATGTGAAATCACAAGAACAACAGGCCATCTTCAAGGGGGGAGGGGTCTCTACTCTTTACAACAAAATTGTAAGATTGTTTGCATACGTCAAAATTTATACTTAATACATTTTATTAAAAACAAACATGGATTATAGCACAGAGTAAAAGGCAACACTAGCACAAAATTTTGAGACAGAACGTTTAACTTCACAGAAATTTTTTGTCAGGAACTTCTCAAAGGTCTTAAATCACCTTTAGCATATAGTGGGTAGTGCAGAATGGTGAGTCTAGATTGACTTGGATGCTAATGTTTAAGAAGCACTAAAAGAACATGTGACTTTCTATTTTTGAATTATATCCACTATAGACAAACACAAAAGTGATAAATAATAACTTTCATATCTCATTTAATGAAAAAAAGGAATGTTTATCTGTTCACATACATGTTAAACCCTCAATTATATAACAATCAATTTGTATCCCCAGAGATTTCCATCAGGCATGCATATTACCCTATTCTTAACTTAGGACCAGACAATAAAAAGATAGGTAAGAATTTAGATCAATATTGAGGAATGACACATTTATATAACAAAAGGAATAAATGATAAACTGATTGTACTGGAAGTTTCTACCAGTGAAATAAGGAAAGTAAAAAACTGGAAGTCTCACATTTGAAAGGAAGAAGTAAAACTGTCTTTTAGCGGTTGATATCATGTACATAAAAATTCCTAAGGAATCTACAATAAAGCTCCTAAAATTAGTAATTTAGACAGGTTGCAGGATGTAAGGTCAATGAACCAAAACAAATTTCTACATACTGGCAGCAAATATTGAAAATTGAAATTAAACAACATAATTTGCAAGAATATAAAAAAAGATAAATTTATCAAGATATTTACAAGATCTCTACACTAACCACTACAAAGCACTGCTGAGAGAAATTTAAGAAAATGTAAATAAATGTAAAGATATCATATTCATGAATTGGAAAATTCAATATTGTTAAGACATAGATTCTCCCCAAATTTGCCTATAGATTCAAAGTAATCCCAATGGATATCCCAGTGGGTGTTTTGTGAAATTATAAATCAATGTATAAAATTTATATGGAAATGCAAAGGATCTAGCATAGGCAAAACAATTTTGAAAAAGAAAAAAAAACCCTGAAGAATTTATACTATCTGATTTCATGACTGATTATAAAGCTATAGTAATCAAGTATTAGCATACAGACATATAGAGCAATGGAGGAGAAGACAGTGTCCAGAAATAGAACCACATATACACTATAATCAATTGATTTGACAAAGGTGCCAAGGAAATTCAAAGAACAAAGGATAGCCTTGACAAAAACTTTTTTTTTTTTTTTTTTTTTTGATGATGCCGGAACTGGATATCCATCCAGGAAATAAAATAAACCTTAACCCTTACGTCATACCATACCACAAAATTAACTTACAATGGACCACAAACCTAAAGATAAAAGTTAAATCTACAAAACTTTTAGAATAAAACATAAAAGAAAATGTTTGTTACCTTATGCTAGACAAACATTTCTGAGGGTACAAAAATACAGAACAAAAATAAATTTGAATTCATAAAAATGTAAGTAATACCTGTTTGAATAACAACGCTAAGAACACAAAAACATAAAGAAAACAAACTAAAAGCTAGGAGATAATTTTCACAATGCATGTATTAATACTTGATAATGTACTTGGCTCCAGAATATATTAATATAAAGAGTTCTTATAACTCACTCATAATAAAAAAAACCTAATTTAGAAAATGTCCAAAATATTCAAATACATATTTTACAGAAGATATACAAATAGCCAATAAGTATACAAAAAGATGTTCAATATCATTAGTCACCAGGGAAATGAAAAACAAAATCATGAGATACTACTTCATGTTCATCAGAATAACTCTTACAAACACTAAAAAAGAGTTGACAAGGATGTAAAGTAATTGGAAATTTCATGCTATTATGGAAATAAAAAATGGTGCAACAATTTTGGAAAAGACTTTGGCAGTTTCTTATAAACATGCATGAAACATTAGACCCAGAAATTCTACTCCTAGTTATTTACCCAAGAGAAATGGATAAAAGCACATATCTGCACAAAGAGTTGTACAAAAACATACATATCAGCATTACTATAGTCTCAAACTGGAAACAACCCAAATGTCCACTACTGTGTGAGTAGATGACCAAATTGTGATATAGACACATATTGGAATACTATTGAGCAATAAAACGGGATGGACCACCAGAAAAAAATGCAACAACATGAATAAAACTCACAAACATTGTTCCGTGCCCAAGAAGCCAAATATAAGACTGTACACTCTATGATTCCATTTATGTAAAATTCTAGAACACATAAAACTAAAGGTTTAACAACAGAAAGGCTATCAGTAGTTACCTGGGGTCTGAGCTCAAGGGCACAGGGGAGGGCACAATGTAGATTTTGGAGATGGTATGGATATTCTATCCACCTACATATTTTTATTTGGCAAAAACGATCTGTACACTTAATAAAGTTGATTTAAAAATCCTCCTAAATATATGTTCAGTGAAATGGGACAAAGCATGTTTAAAAGAAGGCAGCTGATGTTACGGAGTAGGTTATAAATATTTATAAGAAGCTATAAACAATTTAGGATTAAAATAAGGGTTGGAGAAGGTTTCGTCATACCTTTGGTAATATGAAGATAAGCCACCTTGGGAAAAAGGACTGGAGTGAGTCTTTAAAAAAGTTATTTTAACAGAAGGTTAAAAAAGTGATTACATAGAAAAACTAAGTGATTATAATACATTTTTGAAAACTCAAAGGAGGAGTTTTAAAGGGTGGGCACTCGGTGAGTGTATTTGCTTTCTAATTAAAAGAGACAGAAAAATCAGCACCAGAATTCAAACTGAGTCATCTTTGACAGGGTTCTCTGAAACATTTTTTTTTTTTTTTAAATTTAGCCAAAACCCACTTTCTAGCTTCATCCTGCCTAACTTCACTTCAAGTCAGTCTATTCACTGCACTTTCTGAATTACAACTGGCATTCTATTGTATATGAAGGTTTGGTGTATGATGTGCTCCCAGATACAGAATGAGTAAATTTGTAAGCCTATGTATGGCCAGCAGTTTTAGTTACTTTTGAGTCCGTGTCATACTATAATGACTTTAATTCAATCTAGCATTTAAGTTTAGGTATCGCAGTCCCAAGAATTTAAGGCAGGCAAACAATGGTTTCCAAAAAAAAAAAAAAAAAGAAAAGAATGGTTTTCCATCCCAAATAATACCTTTTTGTATACTTTGAGAGGCATCATCTAATGATAAAGCATATTCTATCACTTTAAGTTAGGGGTCTTGAGTTCTAATATGGGTCCCACATCTCCCTATTTATAGAAAAGACCAAACTTGCAAAATATGCAAGCAGCATATTACTTATCTATATTTTCATTTAAATTTCCCAACAACTCTGTTATAATACTTACATTACATATGAGTAAACAAAGCTCAGAAAAATTACTCACCTTGCCCAAATGACCAAACAAGAGAATTGTGATTCAAAACCAGATTACTTAAACTCCAAAATCCAAGATCTTAAATACCATGCTCCAATGCCTCAAAAGGAGAATTCAATCATACAGTTAGGAGAAGAATGATAGCATATTTTTTTAAAACTCCATTTACCTTCAGGGGACGCAAAGCACCACAAAATTTTGTCCACCAGCTGTTTTCAATGAATTCTAAATGTCTCTCTCTTTTCTTAAGTGTTCGTAACCTTTCTTCAAATTGTTTTAAGGCACGTTTATCCCTTGCTGGCAAAGGTCGACCATCTTTGCTCTGTAAAAGTAAAGAACAAAATCAAAGTTTTTTACCATTAAAGTCTTAATAAAGTATCCACCATATTTAGCAGATCAGACAACAAAACTTTTTTAGGTTGGACACTCCTTAGGCAAATTTACAAAGTGAAAAAAATTGACAACTGCGATGTGACAATAAACATAGCTAAACCAAGATCAGCATCAAAATGCGTATGTGTGTACATTTAATACTGTCTTCCTCTTCATCTGTTTTCCAAATATATGGTAAAGCTATATGGAGAGAGAAAAATATTTATAAAAAATATCTCACAAAAAAGGTGGTTGTTTATAAAAAGTGTTAATTACCATGTATTTTGTTCAGTTATTCTCCCTCCCCTCCAAACTCCTACCTCTTATTTCAATATATTTGGCCCTGCCTCCTCCCTCTGTTTAGTCAAGTAGTTGTGTTACCTGAACTTTTCAGGCTGATTTAAATACCAGCAGAGTGATGCAACACAAGTATAGGCGGCATGTAGAAGTTTTTAATAACAATTGCTAAGAATTGGCACATCCCTGTTTTCTAAGTACATTTGCAAATGAATCATGCTTTCTTTGGCCAACCTATCTGACAGATAATTTCCATCAATTTTCACATGATGCTTTTTGTAAACATATCTTTTTCATGATGAATCATGAAAAGAACAGTATCTTTTTCATGATGTATCACAGGTACACTTTCCTACTTGAACTCCCCTGACCCCAAATGTCTCCGATTGGGTACGATAACAAGACAACTGCTAAATACAAAAAAAGGTGACATACAAATAAATTTGTTTGCTTTTATTGTAAAGAACAAGAAAAATATTTACATAGGACTACATTTAAAAATGCAAAGATATTAGATATTAGAATGTCTTTAACAGCCCTATTAAGGATTAAATGAGTTCTTAGCAGATATATAGCATGTTGCTATCTGCATATTCTTGTGTAGCCTTAATTTGAAATCATAGATATAATGAAGATAATATCCATAGACCTTTTAATAAAAAGATTTACAATTTACAATTATAATAATCTCTTTACATATTTGTATCACCATGCTCTTCTAGAACCAACCATCCTCTTCCATACTTTAACTTACTGCTTCTCAAATTTTATCATGCATAAGAATCACCTGAAGTTTGTTAAACACAAATATCTAGGCTCTACCCCCAGAGAATATGATTTAGTAGATCTTCAGTGGGGCCTAGAATTCACATTTCTACCCAATTCCCAGGAGATGCTGATGCTACTGGCCCAGAGACCACACACTTTATGTGAACTGGACTGTAATTATCTTTACTCCTTTAAGTACGTTGGGTATTATCACACTACATCCCAGAAAAGGGAATTTACAGAAAGGTATTTTCTGAAGGTCAGAGGAATAAAATAAACACTCCCTTCTGGACGACAGATCCAGGCAATAATACTTCAAGTGTGTGGCATGAGAAGGGTTCAGCACTTTATATCTTAGCCATAACAATTTTTCTCAAAACTTCCATTATATTAATAACATCAAAAGGATACCAACAATGATGTAATTTTGTTTCAATGCTGGTTTTCACTATTTCAGAAACAAAAATTGGTAAACTAATTTAAGAATCCAAACCTAAGTTATCTACGTATTTGGTGAATGCTTCAGCACAATGAGGGATTAATGTCTATTCTGCACTGCCAATTGACTAAACTAATATAAGAATTTTGGTCAGAGAAACAAATACTAGGACGGAAACTCAGCAGTCAACAATCTATCTCATTTGAAATAAAAAATGCAATTATAAAGATTAAACTGTAGTTAAAGGGTTAAAAAAAGTAAAAGGTGAAAGCTTCCCTTCATACTGGCCTCAATTACCATACGACCACTCCCCTTTCCTATGGTTACCACTGGTAAGCAGGTCAATAATATCCTTCTACACATACTCCTATTTTTGAACATTTAGATTGTTTCCTTTTTTTTTTTTTTTTTATTTTTTTATTTTTAGTGAAAGCCACTGACAATGTGCCAAAAACATCCTTATATACCTGGGCACAAATGTGTACACATAATCCAATAGATTTCTAGAGGTGAACTGTGTGATTAAACTTTAATTATTAAAAGGTATGTGTGTGTATAGGCATATGTCACAACATTCAATTTTCTTTAAAAAGTTTTATATCTTATATTTCTACAAACAATATACCTATTTCCCAATTCCCATTAACACATGACACAAATAAACATTTTTAAAATTTCAAAGGATTAAAAAAAGTTGAGTTGTTCTAATTTTCACATTTTTGATTATTAAGGGTTATCAACTGTTCTGGTTTAGTACTGAAAGTCTCAGGTTCTGGAAAACCCCTCAGATCCCAGGTAAACTGAGATGCTTGTCAACCTATTGATTACTAAATAAATGAAGCATCATTTCATATTTTTACTGAATAGTTTAATAGCTCCTTCAGTGAGCTACCTATGTAAATCCTATGTTCAATATTTCTGTTTGTGTGTTGGTTGTCCTTTTTCTTACTGACTTAATGATGCTCTTTATATACCACCTGTATTGCAGATTTTTCCCATATTTTTGTTGGTCTTTAACTTTCTTTTTGGTGCTCTTTTTCAGTATACAAATTTTACAAACTAAAAATTTAAAACTCATCAATCCTCTCTTAATTAGCACCTCGCTTTTGTGTATCATTTGGAAATGTCCACACCAGGCTAAAATTTTATTTTCACCTTCTGCTAATGTTTTATAAATTTTATATTTGATTTGAATTCAGAATCCATATTTTATGGGTATGAGGCTTTTTGCACATTTCATTTTTTGTATTTTATAGATTATATTGAATTCACACCAAAACTTACAAAACACTGTCATCTCTATTATACTGAATCTTCTCAATTATGAACTGATGGCATTCTCCATTTATTTGTGTCTTCTATGTATTTCAGTAAAATTTATAATTTTCACCAGCAAGATCCTAACATTTCTTATTATTTTATAATTTGTGGCTACTGTGAATGAGATCATTTTCTATTAATATCATATCCTCCAACTAGTTAACAATTTTTATAAGTTTATATCTAGACACCTTGATGAATTCTTATTAATTCTGCTAATATGTCATTCGATTCTTTTAGATTCTCTTGGTAGATGATATCTGTAATTAACAAAGGTTGTATTCCCTTTTTTCTCCCCTCTCCGCAATGTTCATACCTAAATTCTTTCTTAGCTGACTAGGAGCTCCAGGAATATGCTAAAGAGTAGCAATGATACTGACATCACTGCCCTACATGTGACTTTAATGGGAAAGTTTCTATTTTTTCACTATTAACTATGATGCTCATTAGAAGCTTCCTTTGTTCAGTATTCTGTTCTAATTTGATAAGCATTTTTTAAATCATAACTACAAATTGACTTTTATCAAATACTCTTTGGCATACATTAAGATGCTAATATTTCACATTTAATTTCAATATATTATGCTACTTTAATATAGTTTCTCATGTATCATGTTTGTATTTCTGAGATAAACCTATCCTGATAATTATGAAATATTCTTTTATTACACATAGGTTTTGAAGTATTTTATTTATATTGAAATATTTGCTTGTACTTTACAAAAAGTATATGGTTTTCTTTTTTGTATGCTATCATTGTCTGGTTTCTTTATCAGGATCATGCTAGCTTAACAGAATAATTTAGAAAACTTGCCATTTTTTCCTATAATCTTTAGGTAAGATTTATCTGTTACTTGAAGGTGATAAAGGATGAAAAACTTTTATTGTATTTTTAGAAGCACATTTAATTGGTAATCTTTAGCTTATATAACTAGTACATAAAACTTAAACATAAGTAATATACTGAAATCTGATTTTACACATGGAACAAGGATACCTGAGAACTAGCAAGGTCTTAATCATATGTAAGAAGAACTTGTTTTTTATGTGTTAGAACACTGATAGAAATTCTCAAATTGCCAGTGAACTACATTATACAGAAGACACAATTTTAAAAATATGGACATGATTCTTAAAGGATAAGTAGCAAAAAATTCAAACAATGTAAAAAATAATGAGTTTGCCAATATCTAAGTCCTATAAGAAAGCAACTTAATTTCGTGTTTCCCAATTACAACAAAACACCAACTCACTTTTGATTTAATTGTTTGAATGTGTTGCTCCACTTCTTCAATGTCTTCAGTGTTTTCTAAACGTTCATAAGCAGTGCTTCTAGTGCCTTTTATCAGATTTAAAGGTAAAGCAGACATGCCATAGGCCTAAAAGAAATAAAATTATGATATGTTTTAGTAATACTATTGTAAACATATTATACACAATATTCAGGTAAAAAATGTTCTTTAAAGTAATAACTTAAGAGTCAGTAGTTGTGAAGGTATACATACAGTCACTGAAGAACATGGTATATGGCAGCTATTCTTCTGTTTATTTCACATTTACATATGTACAGTTACATTTATAACACTACCTATTCCTCAAAGAACAAGCTACAAAATTTAATGTAAATATGTATAATAATTTATCAAAGTAATAAACGACAACTTTAGGCTATTCAAAGGTTAAGATAGGGTGAATTAGTAAACAATTTACAAAATTGTTTTCTATTTAAAAAACAATTTTCACCAATTATATATGGTAAACCTTTAGTAAAACTTAAGTATTTTAATATATACATGGCATTCAATTAGCATACCAATTTATATACAGTTTATTTAAAATTTTAAATATTTATAACTGGACTTTTTGCTAAGTATTTTAAACATTTGTCTACAAGGAATTTTAACTTATCAATCGGCATTAAGAATAAACATATTATATGTACTACCCAATTCCGTATTCCAGTCCCAAATTAAAACTTTTTATTTATAATCAGTAATAACAATGGCATTTGCCATGTGACCATTATTCAGAATCATTATTAACCTTAAATCCTTAGAAGAAACATTGAAAACTATCACCTCCTGGTTGCAGCAACAAACTCTGAAGCAGATGTCACATTGCATATTTAAATCTTTTTCATTTTCCTTCTGTTTTTTTTTTTTTTTTTTTTTTTTTTGTTGTTGTTGTTGTTGAGACAGAGTCTCACTTTGTTGCCCAGGCTAGAGTGAGTGCCGTGGCGTCAGCTTAGCTCACAGCAACCTCAGACTCCTGGGCTTAAGCGATCCTACTGCCTCTCAGCCTCCCAAGTAGCTGGGACTACAGGCATGCGCCACTATGCCCGGCTAATTTTTTCTATATAGATTTTTAGTTGTCCATATAATGTCTTTCTATTTTTAGTAGAGACGGGGTCTCGCTCAGGCTGGTCTCGATCTCCTGACCTTGAGCAATCCACCCGCCTCGGCCTCCCAGAGTGCTAGGATTACAGGCGTGAGCCACCGCGCCCGGCCTTCATTTTCCTTCTGAGCACACAACCGAACTACTCTACCCAGTCTCCCCTGTATGTAGGATCACAAGATGGAGCCCAGGATGATGAATGTGGGTAGAAGTGATAATATGCCATTTTTTAGGCTTACCCAAAACCCCAAAATATTCTCAGTGAACCTGTATACATTCTCTCACGCTCTCTGCTGCCAGGTTGTCAACTCCAAGGATGACTTCAGATTGATTTAGTATCAATTTTAATTATTTTAATATTCATCACTGAGTCTCCTTTAGACATTGATTAATATTGATTAAGCCACAATTCAAATAGCAAAGCAGAAATTTTGACAAATCAGAGGTTTTTTTTTTTGATTAATGGAGGATATGAACAAAGAACATAAATAAAAAGAAATCCCAGAAATCAACTAGTTCTATCATGTAATATCAACTCTATAGCATGTCATATTTAGATAATTAAATAGCTGAATATTACCAATACAATTACCCAATGTACAAATTGTTATATTTGCTAAAGAAGAAATACTTAAAACCTTGCATTTTAGATATTGCTAAAACATAAGTTAGTGGTCTCATGATTTCTCTACCTTCCAAAAAAAGAGCAATGGAGGAAGATTCTGTTAGTATTAGAAGAAAATATAATTTAGATAGTGTAGTGGTTGAGTTGTCCCAGTGGTTCCCAATCTTTTTGGCACCAGGGACCGGCTTCATGAAAGACAATTTTTCCACAGACTAAAGGGATGGGAGGTGGTGGGGGTGGACAGTAGAGCTTTGCACCCGGCCTGGAGTTGGGGACCACAGGAACATGCTTGGGACAAGAAGTGTTTTGGATTTTGGATTAGGGATGCTCAACCTGTAGAGTGATTTCCTTCTGGTTAATACAATTCTTATCAAATGTATACTTGTAAAATGTATACTTTGGTAAATATAAAAAGGAAAAAATTGGGTTTAAAATTTATATTTTTAATATTACATTTTATAACCTCAAAACACTGAAAATATGAATTGTAAGGTCCAAGGTACCAAACCATCTCACAGTTCCTTTAATCTTTCCTTATAGGACTTTCCTATCCTTATTATCATTTTGGCCTATTTGATTATTCCACTATTTCCACATCCTTTATTGTTTAAGGCTCTGATGAATGTACAGTATAATATAATGATTATTTATCAATTCCTCATGTTCACATATCATTTTAACGGTCCAACACCAAGTTGCTTTTTACAATCGAATGCCAAGGCAATAATATTTTGCTAAATTCATTTTATACCCAGTTATGTTTCCTTGTCCTCCCAACCACTTCCAAACTAGGCTTATTTTAACCCAATACTTATTTTCCCTCAATACTTATTTTCTTTTGGATAGATTTGGATCCCCCAATGTACTAACTTCAATACTCAAAATTGTTTCCTAAGGAATCTTTTGGTCTTGTCATCATTAATATGGCCCTTATTTAGAATCCACTGCCAAATACAAGGTCATCTAAATTCTCCTAACTGGTCTGCTGGTGTAACTTTCTACAAATCCACCTTCTCCACTATTTCTGAAGTGATCTCACTGTAACAGTCAAGTCAGATTATGTGATTCCACTAATTAATATCCTTTAAAATTCTCCAGGACTAGTAAGAGTGTTTTGCAAAATGTTCTGGTATGAATTCCTAGGATTCTGGGAAGATGCCTGTAGGGTCTCTACAGAAGATAACAAGGCAGCTAGCCATGTAGGGACCTGCTACTACTTTAACCAGAGCAATTCTACTTGTTCATCTGTTTTTTTTTAATATATCAAAACTTCATATAATATTGGTTTTAAAAGTTGTTTTGCTATTGTTTTTCAATGAAAGGTAGAATTACTGGTCTTGTGAATAGACTCCAATTAATGTAATCTTGCATACAAAGCTCTTTATGACCTGACCCCTACCAACTAATTATCCTTAACTCATGCCTCTGAATTATTCACAGTTCTTAAAACATCCTACAATCTTATACTACGTCAAGTTTTGTCCAGCATCTACACTTTAATTCATGCAGTGCCCTCATCTGACTGCCTATCTTCTCACCCTACTTCATTAGCAAATTTCAGTGCCCTTCAGGTCTCAGCTTAATTACACTGTGTCTGAGAAACCTCCCCTAACTTGTCAATGTGCCTTGCTTACAACTCAATTATAATGCATAACAATGTATATTAACATTATTAGTCTGCACATTTATTACTAGATCTGCCAAACTTGGCTAAACAGATTTCTAAACCAGACTAGTAACTACAGTAGACTAAATAGTATGTAACGACTAGGTTCCAGTTTTTTCCTCCTACCTTTACTCTAAGAACAAACATTTATTAAATTAATAAAATGATTTCTCTGGAAAGATAATATTTGACTGAACATTTTAAGAAGAGAAAGCTCTTAATTCACACAGTTATTTCCTTATATGGAACTGACAAATTAGAGTTTAGCTTATTTAAAAAGATTTTAGAAAATAAAAATATGTCCTTAGTAACAACTTCTGGTAACATGGGACCAGAATACAGCTTTGTTTTGTATTTTTAATTGTCTGAAGACAGCAAGTAGAAGAAAGGCACCATCATTTGGTTACCAAGCATTTAGCTTCTTTTTAGATACAATTTCAATAATTATCAGGAAATTTAACTACAATATTTAGATTACGATTAGCCTGACATTATATTAGATCATTAAATATAAAATGTCTTATTTCAAATAAAAAATTTATTATATCTCAAACAAGAAGCAGTACAATTCATCAAAATATGCGCCCAAAGTATCAACACAGTTTTGTCATCTTAACAGTAGCTTGCTTATGCCAGCAGCAAAGAAGCCTAAAGAGCAAGTGGCAATGAAATCACAAGTGGCATTTTCCATAGTTTGTTCAGAATTGAATCTTTTTCCTTGCAAGAAGTGGTCCAATGCCTGGAAGAAGTGGTAGTCAGCTAGTGTAAAATCTGGTCAATACTTGGATCACAGAGAGTTTCCAAGTCCAGCTTCTGTAGTTTGAACAGCGTTGTCTTTTGCAACAGTGGTCCTGCAAGAGGATTGGCCTGTCTCTATTGATCTCAGCTGCTTAATCACAAGCATCCTCATCATTTTGTCCAATTGATTGCAGTAGGCATCCACTGTAAGTGATTGACCAGGGTTCATGAAGCTGTAGTGAATAATACTAGCGCTGGACCACCAGACACCATTAGCTTTTTCTGATGAATATTTGGTTTTGGACTGTGTTTTGGCACTTCACCTTTATCCAACCATTGTGCTGAATGCTTGCAATTGTCAAGAAAATCCATTTTTCATCCACATGTAACAATATGCTGTGGAAATGGTTGGCCTTTATGTCATGACAGCAAAGAAAGGCAAGCTTCAAGATGATTTATCTTCTGATGCTCGTTTAATTCATGTGGTACCCATCTATCCAGCTTCTTTACCTTGCCCATTTGTTTCAAATGGACCAATATTGTTGGAATAGTAACATCAAACCTTGCTGCTAATTCACACATAGGTTGAGACAGATTCGCTTCCACTACAACTTTCAGCTCATCATTATCAACCTTGGTATTAAGTCACCTCCATAGCTCATTTCCAAAATTAAAATCACCAGAATGGAACTTCTCAAACCATTGACACACTGTACGTTCATTAGCCAGATCCTTCCCGAACACTTCATTGATAGGTTGATATTTCAAGCTGTTTACACTGCACTGGTTCCACAATGGAACTCATATTCAAAAACAACACAAATTTTTGACTTATCCATGGTTTCACAAAAATTGTTCTAAAACATTTTTTTGAAAGACAATCACAAGGCAGAACGTGCATTTGAAAGAATGAGAATGCACCTCCACAAAAAATAAATAAATAAATAAATAAATAAGAGGTGTCAAAGTGAAATATCAGAGGTATCAACTTGTCAAACTTAGTACTTAAGAAAATTGGACATTCTATACTTAATAACCTAATACAAAACATTATAACTTTTATGGTCTTTAAACAACAATCTTTTGAATTTAACCTCAGACTTTTTTAAAGAAAATATACAACAAAAAGACTATCCTTTTCAGAAACACAAAACTTTTACTGCTTACTACTGCCCTCTAGTGCATTTCTGGAACATTAACAAGGCTAAATAGTTTAAAATGCTTCTAGGTCAACCATAATTGCCTCCAATTTGTTTCGACTTCCAAGAATAAATCACCAACTCTATTTTAAAACTGAAATGTTTTAAAAATAATGTATACAAAATACATTCCTAATACATTCTTTCACTGCTCAGTTTAGAATGGCACCGTTTATCTACCCACCTCTCCTTTATCTGTAACAATGGTTTCCAACTCTGAGCTTTGGATTACTGCAGAGGGTCAACACCAAGCATTACATACAGACTGAATAAATGTCTTCCACATATTTGTAAAACCGATTATTCAAGGACATATATGCTGTTACAACTAATGGAACAATATAAGTAGTCAAGACTTTCCTCTTAAGTATTCATTGATTTTAAGACATATACATATTTTCTTACATTTAGCATCAGTGAAATTCAGATGCATCTCGAAATTGAAGGCATTTTATAATCACTGGGTAGGCAGAAGTTATAACACAATATCATTACTTGCACATTCACAAATTTGGTCACAGCTGGTTATATTATAGTCACTTCAATTGAGTTACATGCATTCTTGGTACAATTACTGAGTTTAATTGCCACTTATGCCGTATAAGATAGTACTATGATGTGACATTGACACAAAAAGAATATGTAAGTAAGGGGAAAGAGAACTAAGAAGCATAAATAGTAAAGCAAATATTCATTGGAACAATGAGCATAATTTTATATTTTCTTTCAAAGCAAGTGTCAAGTGCTTCATAGCTTAAGAAAGGGACATATCCAAAATAGAAGCTATTTTGCATTTTTCTTTTTAGGTATACGAAAAGGGATTGCCTTTCACACGGTCAAGACAAAAAGCAACAATTAAACAACTTAAATTTACAGAATCGGTATGGTAGCAGCTTCAAAGAAAATCCCAGAGACAAGACGAGAGCACTCAAGAAAAGTTGCATCAATTCTCTTGATAGCAGAAAAGACAATACACTTTTTTAGCTCCCACGTATGAGAACATTCAATAAATTACATAAGATAGTCAATACTTTATTATAAAACAGGATTTGTGTTAAATGACTTTGTGTACCTACAGGCCAATATAAGTGTTCCCAGCAAGTTTAAAGGTAGGCTTGGCTAAGCTATGATGTTTGGCAGGTTAGGTGTATTAAATGCATTTTCAATTTAATGGTATTTTCAACTTGCGATGGGTTTATCAGGAAGTAACCCCATCGTAAGTCATTGCATCTATATTGTATAGTAAAACATGGACATCAATAACCAATTCAAAAAGTGATTCAGAATTTTCAGACTCCAAATATGAAGTTTTCCAACTTATTTTACTATATTTTCCTTGTTATGTATGTAGAAGAGTGATGCAACTTTTGAGAAGTATTTATATAAAGTCCAAGAAATCTCTCTCACTAAATGTAAAACAAAAATTATAAATGGCCAGGTACGGCGGCTCATGCCTTAGAATCCAAGCACTTTGGGAGGCCAACGCAGGAGGATTGCTCAAGGCCAGGATTCGAGACCATCCTGAGCAACACAGTGAGATCCCCCACCACCCCTGTCTCTACAAAAAACAAGAAAAAGAAAAACTTATAAATGATTATGAAAGCAGTCGGGCACAGTGGCTCATGCCTGTAATCTTAGTACTCTTGGAGGACAAGGCGGAAGGATCGCTTGAGCTCAGGAGTTCAAGACCAGTCTGAGCAAGAGAGAGACCCCATCTCTACTAAAAACAGAAAAATTAACCAGGCATCATGGCACATGCCTGTATTCCCAGCTACCTGGGAGAGGCTGAAGCAACATGATCTCTTGAGCCCAGAAGTTTGAGGTTGCAGAGAGGTGAGATTATGCCACTGCACTCTACCCAGGGTGATGAGCAAGACTCTTTGTCTCAACAACAACAACAACAACAAAAAAAAACGAAAGCAATGTTAGGGATTTTTCCTTATAGTAGTACATAAAGTAATGGTGCATCTTATAATCAGTGGCATATACTCAATGAAACATAGTATCAGATGGAAGCCTGAAAAACTTGACTCTTAAAGGGGATTTCTATCTCACACTATTGAGAACCACTGTTCTAGTTCATAAGGTGCTATGGACTGAATGTGTCTCCTTAAAATCCATATGTTGAAACTTAGTCCCCAGTGTGATGGTATTTGTAGACGGAGCCTTTGGGAGGTAATTAAGTCATAAGGGTGGATCCCTTATGAAAGAGATTAGTGTCATAAGAAGAAACACAAGACAGCTTGCTTCCTCTCCCTCTGTTCTCCACCATATGAGGATACAATAAGAACTGCAAACCAAGGAAGTGGGCCCTCATCAAACACCAGATGTGGTGGCACCTTAATCTTGTATTTACCAAGCTCCAGAACTGTGAGAAATAAATGTTTGTTGCTTGAGCCACCTCAGTCTATGGCATTATTTAACAGCAGCCTGAACTAAGACATGGGAATAAGACAACTTTTGATGGGTACAAGAAGAAAATATTTCGTATTTTATTTGTGTATTTGGGAATCCTTAATTTATTACTTTAATTTTCTTTAATCTTTTAGTTTATATTTTACATTATATTAGCATAATATGTAAATATGTATTTATAATTCAAAAATATCCTGGAGGGCACATTTAAAGTTTTATTAACAGGGGTATATAATAAAAAATTTAGCAGTCATTGGTTCTATAGGTACTTCATTGGTCCATATGATACATTGTACATGAAGACATTATTCAACATTTCTCCACTTGGTGGCACCAAAAAATTAAAATATCTACATAGATATTTATGCCTATGGGTTTCACTTTTTTAAATCTAAAAAGTATCAGATTCCCTTTCAATGTAAACTTAGAAGAATATGCAAGCTAATACGTTGTTTGACATTCTCCTCCTAAAACTGAATGCCCAATTATTTGGCTATTCATTAAGATATGGTATAGTAGTCAGAACCTTAGTGAAATTTAAATAATCAACTAGTTTCAAAAATAACATATCTAAGAAATTCACACTTGACTGATACATATGAAGTACAAAAACATGTCTAATGTCAATATAAAACATTAGATACAAATTCTGTAACAGGCATGATTTTTCATTTAATAATTAATTCTCTATACACAGGGTCAAAGTACTCTAAGTATTAATTTCCCACTCTGGGTACTTTAATTAAAATTATACCTCTTCTATTCCTCATGAATATGTACTATACCCTCTTTCATGCTACATCATAGGAAAAGCCCAATTATCAAGCTTTTCCATAATTACTTAGGAGAAAACTTTGGATTCCAACTATAAGAAAATATAATTAGCACTATTAATCATGTATCTATAATAAAACCAGTTATCTATAAGTGGTTGATTTTCAATGAATTTCTGCTAAAGTTTGAATATTACTGGCCCACTTTTACAGATGGGGAAGCTAGGGATCAGATACCAGATTTCACACAAAGATTCACACTCATGACTAGAATTCAGCTATACACACCATGAATGCTCCCTTGAACAGGATCACATCTACCTACTCTTTCTCCCTCTATGCACCATAGGTATTAAAACTGATCAATCCATGGTTTAGTAAAAAACATTCTGAGCTTTGAGCATACTTATAGTGCTATTTATATGACATTATCTGTCTATCCACACTCCCCCAACCCCAATTAACCATCATTCAATTATGAATGCCTCTTTGACTTCCTTGTCTTTGAATAAGCCACATTCTCACTGATCATCATACACTTGTTTTTAGTATTTGGTTTCCTTTCACTGAGAGAGGAAAGAGGTTGTGAATATTCACCTGTTTAAGCTTAATAGTGGCCATTTATTGGGTGGCCAATAGAATGCAAGATTTGGTGGATTATTTAGTTAAATCCTCATAACTTTATTTCTTAAATATTATCCCACTTTAAAGATGAGGAAATTTAGATAGTAAAGTAGGTCAAAGGACTAATGGACTTAAGATCCACACTTAAGCCTGTCTACCAAGAATCATGATTTTAGTCCTCATGCTGCTTAAAGAAAACAAATAATATAACTCCCAGGTAGCTGAATCTTAGTGTGCTATTATTAGTACACTGGAATCTCTCCCCTGACCTTAGGCCTTAAGTGGCCCCGGCCTACCTATTCAGCAACTCTTCTATGTCTTTCTGGTACCCAGTCTCAGTCCAGGCACAAGGTCTTCTAGTTGTTTGACCAGCTTCCTTCAGCCCAGTCCTCTGTACAGTAAGCCTTTACTAACATCATTGATGGGCTCTTGGAAACTGTGACTTTAAGCAAAATGTACAATGAAACCAATTTTACCAAAGGCTAATTGATTAAGTTCCTATGGCCTATTTCTGGTCAGAAAAACATCTCCAAACTTCTAAATAAAGACCCAAACACTTCTAATATTAAACATTGAAATAAAGGTAAGCTGTACCTATATTTAGGAAAGAGTAATAAAAACAAGTGAAATAATCACCCAAGTTTTGGTGAATCAGTGAGTGATGAAGTTTGTAGTGGTGGCGGATGAAATTAAGGAATAAATGTTTGCAAAGTGAAAACTCTAAGGTGCACTTCCTACCACCACACAGTTCAAAACAATAAGAAATATGGTGGGCTAGCTGAGTGCTTTTATACCGCATTGTTCATTGTTGTGCATTTGTATATTGTATAATTTATAGATTTTTATTTTATGATAATCTGTACTCATTCATTCATTCATTCATTTTCCAACCTCTTTATTCTAGTTCAGGGTCACGAGTGGCTACAGCCTATCCCGGCAGCTCAGTGTACAAGGCGGGAACCAACCCTGGATAGGACACCATTCCATTCCATCGCAGGGTACACACACTCATACCTACTCCTACTAAGACAAATTTAGACATGCTAATTAAACTAAAGTATACATCTTTGAGATGCAAGAGGGAAGTGGAATACCCATGCATACATGAGGATAACATGCAAACTCCACACAGACAGTGTCCCAGTCAGGAACTGATTTTTTCTTTCTTCAGCACTACTATAACAAAACAACGTTGAATGAATGGCATTATATGAGGACCGCTGTATTCTAAAAAAGTAAAGCTCTTCTAAGGATATTTTAACTCATTCAGTATGATTATTATATTTTGCTTAGTTGATTATTTAAATGATAATTTTCAAAGTTTCAATTTGAACAACATGAAATATTAGTTTAAGATATTTACCTTTACAATAATATTGTTCCTACAGAGCAGCTCTCTTTCATATAGTTTTAATAACTCCACTCATTTTGTCCACTCCCACTCCTCACCCTCATAGCTTATATAATTCAGAGCCATCAGAGTACTACTATTAAAATGTTTCTCACATCCCATTACTTTTCCATTTAAAACCTTCTAATGACTTATACCTTCAATCAGAATAAAATACAAAATCCTAACCATGGTCTATAAGGGTCCACATGATATGGCCTCTTGTTCTCATCTAACCTTTTGCCACTCTTCTTGTTAACTGAGCTTAGCCACAATGGCTTTGTCTCCTTGCTAGTATCTGAATACAGTGTACATGTTCCCACCTCAGGATCTTTGCACTTACTCTTCCATCATGGCTTGCTTTCACTCCTTTCAGGTCTCTGCTCAGATGTTAGAGAATGGGGTGGGGAATCTGCGGTCTGGAGGCCACATGTGGCCTTCTGCATCCTTGAGTGCAGCCTTTTGACTAAATCCAAATTTTATAAAACACTGGTTCTCTCTCCATTGCCCTGTGGGAACTGGGATTCAGGGAACCAATACAAGAAAAATGCTGATCCTATGCCTACTGCTATTGCTGTGAGTGACAAAGTTCTTTGTCTCTGACACAGAAGTCTTGCATCTTCAGCCACCATCCATAAAACTCACAGGCTGCAAATAGGGTAAAATCTTGGGCCCTTCATAGTTCTTGACACTGACATTAAATAGTCTTTTTCCATTTGTTACTCTTAACTAATGGTTCATCAACTGCTATAGCCTCATTTCCCTATAGTTTTCAAAGCACTTTTACAAACAGTATCATCTGACCTTCAAAAATCCCTGTGAGGCATTTTCTATTTCCATTTAATAGAGAAGACACAGATCCAAGCAGGTTAAAAGATAAACCCAAGATTAACATAACAAATCAGTCAGAGAATAGCAATTAGAATCTAGACCTAACGTCTAATTTGTTAAGTTGTGAATGCTTCTTAAAAGACAAATAACTAACATGGTGTAGACATATTCTGTGTCATAGAAGGATAATCACCCACTGATATTAGATGGCAAATTCCTTATATGGTAAGACATAAAAACACAAAAATTACAAGGAGTAATAAAACTGACTACCCAAATAAGCTTCTGTAAGATATTAAAATGCAAGTCTTTTAGGATTCTTTTATTATACATTATGACACATGAATGAGCATGTAACAAAACTAGATTCTGCTATTACACTAATAGACCATTTCTTATGTCTGAAGGAAGACATAATTGAGCAAACATCCAAAAATGTTTCCTTTATAACCAGTATTTTCCATCTTTGCAAGAATTAAGAGTGCTTTAAACATAAACTTTATTAATCTGAAAGGTTTCAGATAATTTTAATGCTTCTTACATGCTTGGGGGTAGATAAGAAAGCAGCATTTATTACTAGCTTTTCCTCTATAATTTGAGCAAAGGACTCAAAGAGCAGTCTGTACACAACTTTGTTAGTCATTTACAATTCACACCTTATCATTTCTAGAAAGACTAAAAAAAAATTAAAGTCTAAGAGCATAAGATTAGATCCTATATGCTAGAGAAGTATCAAGTTATATAAATTATCTGATTTTAAAATCCCTATATCCCCAAGTAAGATAAATCTACTGAAACAGTAACAGATACTGGTCTATGGTTCAGAGTCCTAGTATACTTATAAATCACTAAATCTATTATAATATAGTATACAACCACCTTCAGAGTTTATAAGTTATAAAATTTGTCTCTGAATATTAAATTTCCTAAATACAGATAAAATGATTGTGACTAAGTAGCTCAAACTCTTCTCTTAAGCAAAGAAAACTGAAGAAAACTTGAAGAAAGAACTAAAATATTTTTTACTTGCTGATTTTCCTGAGATCTATATAGACTCTAGTTATCAGCCCTTTATCGGATATGTAGCGTGCAAATATTTTCTCCCATTCTATAGGCTGGCTGTTTAGTCTCATGACAGTTTCCTTGGCTGTCAAAATGTGGGCAAAGGACATGAACAGAAACTTTTCAAAAGACAGACTAATGCCCAAAAAACATATGAAAAAAATGCTCAACATCTCTAATCATCAGGGAAATGCAAATCAAAACCACAATGAGATATCACTTATCTCCAATGAGAATGACCTTTATGAAAATAAAGTCCCAAAACAATAACTGTTGATGTGGATACAGAGAGATAGGAACACTCAATACACTGCTGGTGGGACCACAAACTAGTACAACCTCTGTGGAAAGTAGTATGGAGATACATCAAAGAGCTACAAGTAGAACTACCATTTGACCTGGCAATCCCATTACTGGGCATCTACCCAAAGGAACAAAAGACTTTCTATAAAAAAAACATCTATCCTAGAATGTTTATAGCAGCACAATTCACAAGTGCAAAGATGTGGAAACAACCTAAGTGCCCATCAATACATGAGTGGATTAATAAAATGTGCTATATGTATACCATAGAGTTCTACTCAGCCACAAAAAACAATGATGATCTAGCACCTCTTGTATTATCCTGGATAGAGCTGGAGCCCATTCTACTAAGTGAAGTATCCCAAGAATGGAAAAACAAGCACCATGTGTACTCACCATCAAATTGGTATTAACTGATCAACACTTAAGTGCACATATAGTAGTAACATTCATCAAGTGTAGGGCAGGTGCGGGGGGGAGGAGGGGATGGGTATATTAACACATAATGGGTGCAGTGCACACCATCTGGGGGATGGACACATTTGAAGCTCTGATTTGGATGGGGCAAAGGCAATATATGTAACCTAAACATTTGTACTCCTGTAACACGCTGAAATAAAAAAATTAAAAATTAAAAAAAAGAACTAAAATATCAAAAAGGAAAATACAATTAAGTTCAATAGATTACCAAGGTAAAAAAATTGCTTTTTAAGGCAAGTCTTTAACTCCATTATCATCATTACACTTACTGTGTAAGTTATAGCTGCCAACATTCCAATCAAGGTCAGAGAACTAATAGAAAACGACAATGCAGCTAAGCCATCTGTAAAGAAAGAAAAACTTTTAAAAAAAAAATGTACATATATACTATGCAAATGTTTATATTCAGCAAATCAATACAAAATATAAAAAACTGGTCTCCTTAGACATTCTGAAGGAATAAAAACCAATATATCTTACCATGTCCTTGAAGCACTAACTCTAAGTGGAGAAAAGAGTTTGTAAAGAGCTCTTCACGAATTGATTTGTAAAAGATCTTTCAGTCTAGCTAAGATTTTCTTTCCTTCACCTCTTAAAATTAAGAGGAAAATTACTAAATATTGGGCCTAAAAAGAAATCAACAAACTATTAGATGCTCAAAAGGTAATAAAAAGATCACCTGGCTTTTCTCAATAACAGACCCTGAGAAATAACATTATGTAGGAAAGTTGTCGACCTTGATCATTCTCCTTTCTCCCCTCAATCTTGATACTTAGTTTCTTTGTTCTTAATTTTCAGATAAATTTTTAATACATAGCATAAAACTAAAATCTTAATTATAGAGTTTATTTCACTTTATAATTTGAAAGGACCAATTTGCCTACTTGGTAGAAAAATAAAAGCAAACACCATGGAAAAATAGATTCAAATGTAACATCAAAAAAGGGAATACTATGTTAATGAGTTGGATTTAGGAAATTTTTTAAAGAAAAGCCAGTACATGAGGGGCAGAGGTGATACTTTCACATAAATATATCAGATTATATATGAAATGCTATGAAAATTGGAATATTCTTAAGTAGGAATAATTTTTCCAGTTTTAATACAGGTCCTATTGGGCTTGTATTGATCTAGTTCAAATGCAGGTCCTATAGAATCAAATACAAGGTTTTGATTAATTTAGTGAATTAACATTAATTTTTTACAATTACCAATAAAATTATAATGATCTATCTTCTTAAAACTCATTTCTCAGTTTTATATGAGGTCTGTCCGGAAAGTATCCAGCCATTGTTAATATAACAAGAACAATTTCATGACTGGATATTTCCCAGACAGACCTCGTATAACACATAAAGTATGTTATTTAACAAATTCACAAATTATGCAAGGCAAATTTTTATGTCTTAATTTTTTTAAATTATATTTTATTGAATCAAAGACATTTTGATGCTGTTACTTTCTTGGTCTTACCAGAAGTGTCGACAGAAGGTTTTCACACAACTAGGGCAGGGCTGGTATCTGGCTGATAGCAATTTTAAGGTACTATCATCACTTATAAAATACATCCCAAAAACAGAGACATAAAAATGTCAAAAATTATGTGTCTTAGAATTGATAAAAATGGAGTATCATGCTAACGTATATGGCCAATCACAAAGTTAATATTACTAATAGTCAAAATCATCTAAACCAAATTATGCAAAATTAATCATTATGAATTACTCTCATTTGGGTAAAGGATGAATAAACATGCGCTAAAGACATTTGAAGATAAATTCTCTTGACATGGTAGGGTCTATGATCTGGGCACATACACTTTAGGATATAATAAATAGATCTTATTGATAAACAAGTTATGGCATATTTATAAAATGTATTATTCTCCTGCAATAAAAAGGAACTACTTATACATATGAATTTTAAAGCATTAGTGAAAGAATGCAGACATACAAAAAAATCACATTATTCCACGTATGATATTCAAAATAAAGCAAAACCAATAAAGTGGAAAAAACTGTACCAGTGGTATCTCTCATGGGAGATGATATTGAGTAGCCATACTGAGAAAACTTCTAGAGTGATGGGTGTGTTCTATACCTTTAATGTAATCAGTTACACTGATTATACACATGTATACACAAGATCTATACATTTTACTATTAATACATGTAAAACATATATTTAAAAAAGGTTAAATATCCTTCATGCCCGAAAAATGCAGGAACGTGTGGTAATGTACAAATAAGACTAGAATTAAGAATAGTTGGGTGACTGTTTTGAACCTAAAAAGACAGCTGACCCAAAGTGATAAGCAAAATGTACTCTAGACTGAAGAGAATGAGATTACAGAAATCAGAATAATGCTACCTACCTAATCAAGTTATACTAATACTCAAAGTATAACTTATGAAATAAAGTTTATGACAGATTAGTTACTAAAAATACATGAAGGAGCTAATTAGAAGAAAAGCAGCAATTTATTTCTTAGCAATAAAATCAAGGTGCATAAATCTTGACAACCCAGTATTATTAGTAGATGCCAGGCCTACCATCCTTATTCTTGCTGGTATCAGCAAGATATTAATGGACCACAATTGACAAGACAAAATCTTAAGTGGAAAGCAAGAAAATTAAGAACTTGCACAGCAGACTCCAAGATGTAATTTAATCATCATTTAATATTTTATCTGGATAAAAAGAAGTGCTGATCAAAGAATGTACAGTACCTATTAGAATAAATACAAAAGCAATAGACTTTTCCAATATAATGTTTACCAAAATAAGTATTCTAGGTTTCCTTGAAAATCAAGTTACTATGTTCAAATGCACATGAAATTCTGAGTAACATGGTACATATTCTTATTTAACATCATTTTCTAATGCCAAAGCTATCTTAACCCAAACCCCTGAACCTGCCCAGCTTTTTTTCCTCTAAAACCCTAGGTCACATGGACTAAGTTAAGCAAAATTTCTGGAAAAGCAATGCCAAAATGTTTTGGTGAGGTAAATTTATAATAAAACATTATTTAATTCATATGAAATCTCTAATTTATATTCTACATATAAGATTAATCTCAAATATATACATAGGTTTCTCTCTTACTAATTAAAGATTAACAATAAAACCAATACATCCAGTACGTTTCTTTAACATATTGTTCTATATTACCCTAAGTAAATTAAAGGTCACGCAGAAATTATAACACCTTCACTGCTAAAATACTTTGATGAAAAGATTACTTTTTTTTCCAACATGTTAATTTTATAAAGCAGTCAAGAAACTAGCTACATAATAGCTAGATGGCTAGAAGTGAGCCTTAACACCACAAAGGTCCTACTTTGTCTAGCATACATTTAACAAGTTAGAAACATTGTGGGGTTGAATTCTTAACAAAGTAAAAACAGGCTTTCTCAAAAGTCCTAAAGATCAGGAAATACAAATTACTCTGAGTTTTTAAAAAAGACTACTTACGACTACTTCCAAGTTCTTCAAATAGGAATTTCACTTTTTCCCATTCTGTAGAATTTTTGTTATTGGGAACACTCAATGGAACAAAAGCACTACAAAGCAGAAAATAACTTTGTTTAATGGCTTTAAAGATAAAAGGTTAAATAAAATGGTCTGAAACAAAATGCTCAGTAATTTTTTAAAACGAAGATCAACTTTTTCCCAAAACAATTAATCAATCTGCAACATGCACAGAAGAGTGTTGAGAAGTTTATCTATGCATTTATCTTATCAATTTATTTTAATAGTTTTATTACTGTATTCAGTAAAATTAGTTTCCTTTGTTTCTCATATATTTTATTTTTTGCATTTAAAATATTGTGATTTGTCAGTTATACTTTAATAAATCTGGGAAAAACAAAACAAAAATAAATAAATAATATTTTGCAAAGGGACTGTCATTTAAGATGATCAAAACAGTCCATCACACAAAAAATGTTTAAGGACCTCTATGTTAAATCAGTAGAACAGAATATAAATATACACCACTACTTCGATATATTTATATGCATGCATTAGACAAGAACAGAAAATAAATATACCAAAGTAAACAATAAATATCTCATTGTGGGATCAGGGGTAGTTTTTACTTTCTTCTTAGTATTTTTCTGTATGTTTCAAGATTCTACCAGATAGACACAATGTAAGTAGTTTCTATTTGTTTTTCCATCCACAGCTGAAGGTGGACTGTAGAAATAACTTGTTCTAGGAGCTTAGACTGAGAGAAAAAGGCAACTAGACAGAATAAATAAATGGTTACTTTATTCATTATCTAGCCCATATCAATAAAGAAAAAGATAATCAAGAGATTGAGGTACACAAGAAGCAGTACAATTAATCAAAGTGTTGCACCTAAACTATCAACACAGTTTTGCCATCTTAAGAGTAGCTTGTTTATGCCAGCTGTGAAGAAACCTGGAGAGCAAGTGGCAATGAAATTGCAAAAGGCATTTTCCACTGGCTTGTTGAGAATTGAATATTTTCCTTGCAAGAGGTGGTCAAAAGCCTGGAAGAAATGGTAGTCAGCTGGTGCAAGGTCTGGTAAATACAGTGGATGACACAGAGTTTCCAAGTCCAGCTTCTGTGGTTTGAGCAGAATTGTTTGTGTGACATATGGTTGAGTATTGTCTTGCAAGAGAATTGGCCTGTCCCTATTGACCAATCTCAGCTGCTTAATTGAAAGCATCCTCATCCTTCTGTCCAATTGGTTGCAGTAGTCATCCGCTGTAATCAACTGACCAGGGTTCATGAAGCTTGTAGTGAATGGTAACAGCACTGGACCACCAAACAGACACCATTAGCTCTTTTTGGAATGAATATTCAGTTTTGGACTGTGTTTTGGCACTTCATCTTTTACCAACCATTGTGTAGAATGCTTGTGATTGTCAAAAAGATCCATTTTTCATCACACCTAACAATATGGTGTAGAAATGGTGCGCCTTTATGTTGTGACAGTAAAGAAAAGCAAGCTTTGAGATGATTTCTCTTCTGATGCTTGTTTAATTCATGTGGTATCCATCTATCCAGCTTCTTTACCTTGGCCATTTGAAACAAATTCCAATATTGTTGGAATAATAGCATCAAACCTTGCTGCTAATTCACACGTAGGTTGAGATGGATTTGTTTCCACTACAACTTTCAGCTCATCATTATCCACCTTGGTCTCGGGTGGCCCTCATGGCTCATTTCTAAGATTAAAATCACCAGAACGGAACTTCTCAAACCATCCATGTACTGTACATTCATTAGCCACATGCTTCTCAAGCACTTCGCTGATATTCTGAGCTGTCTGCACTGCATTGGTTCCACAATGGAAAACAATATTTGAAAATAACACAAATTTTTGACTTATCCATGGTTTTTCTAAAAAAAATTTTTGAAAGATAATCACAAGCCAAAATGTGCATTTGCAAGACTGAGGCTATACCTTCACAATAAAAATAAAACAATAAGTGTCAAAGTGAAATGTCAGAGATATCAACTGTCAAACTTAGTACTTAAGGAAATTTCATACTTAATAACTTAATACATTATGCATGCTATTCTTATTTTTTTTATCAAGTTAGCTGACCAATTACCACTTCTTCAAATCTCAGTTCAAATATTACTTCCTCTTAAGTCTCCCAATTCTAGAAGGCAGAGTAAGAACTTGCTCTTCCACCATGAATATCTGGAATTTCTCTCTTTTTAGAGGACTTAAACATTGTAATTCAAGATATTTATTTGCATGTCTTCCTGATGTGAACCTTGAGGACAAAAACTATGATCCTCCATCTGTATCCCCAAGACCCAGCACAGTATCCAACACACAAGTGCTCCAAAAATGTATGAGCTGTATGAAGTAGTTAAACCTAGACCACATCTTTGCCATAAAATCATCTACTGTTTAATCAGCAAAAACACATCAATTAAACTAGGAGTATGCTACCTTCAAAAATATTTCTAAAAATTTAGTTGATCACCTAACCTAAATGTATACCTTGTTCCAATATTTACATATAGTAATGAGAAGAACATTGTCCTGGATAACCAAAAACACTATTTGTCTTTAATTCACTATTCTTTTATTCTGGCAACTGCAAAGATTTGTAGTTCTATTCTGATGGTTCTCAGTCATGTTCTAAATTGGGTTGGTAAACTACTGGCTGCCTGTGTTTATAAATAAAGTTTATTGGAACACAGGCATGTTCTTTTGTTTACGCATTGTCTGTGATTACTTCAAAGCTACAAGAGAATAACTGAGCTATAGAGATCATAGGGATCATAAAGCTAAAATACTTACTATCTATCCTTTAAGAAAAGTTTGCCGATTCCTGTTCTAGATAATTTAGGTTTAAAACAAGGGACCCCCACATTAACAAAGCAACTTAACATAAGTAGATTTGGCTTTCTTTAGAAAGCCAAAAAAAAAAAAAAAAAAAAAAAACCTTAAAAAAATATATTCAGTAGCGAAAAATAATAAAACCATAAAAAAAAAACCCTTTCAAAAAGTACTCTTTTATGACACATCAAGGCAGGCAAAGGGAATTAGAAATATGAGTTGACTATAAAACATTTGCATTCTAAGAACTTTTGGAACTAGAAAAAGTTACTGAACAATTTTATTTCCATTACAAATTACATGTAATAAATATTTTACTTATTGAAAGTTATTTATTGAAATTTGTGAGACTAAATTATAAATAGAAACTTTTAAAAAAGTATTAGCATCTAATGTATTTCCTAACATAAAAAATAAAAGAATCAAGACCTATTTTAACAAGGATGTCTTCCATTAACAAGGACAAATTTTAGATGCATAAATATGCAAAACTTCATTAACACTAGTATAAAAACTTAAGAAGAATTAAAAAAGGAACTCATTGACAAAAATTTAAAGACTGATGGGTCAAATCTGAAAAGATGCAAGGACAAGGATTTTCACCAAAGTGTTGTTTATAATAATGGGAAAACTGCAAACATCGTTTATGTTCAGGTAGTCATTACCAGAAGATCAGTCAAATATATTGTTGTATTTAAGGGAATTCAGAACAGACAAAACTGATGGATCTACACTTATCCTGAAGAGAGGTCTACAATATGTTGACAAGTAGATTACCAAGAATTAGGTAAAATAAATTCATATAAAACTAAAACATGTAGGGTGCATGTAAGAAGGGAGGGGCACTCTGCATGTATTCAAGCACATAAAAAATGTTTAGATGGAATAACAGACAAAAATGTTAAATTTTGTGGCTATTGTTCAATGGTGATATAAAAAGTGGTTTATTTTTTTCACATTTTGTTTTTTCCTCTCCTAGACTTTTCTGAATGAACCTCATTATTATTATTCAAATAATTCTATTTCCATTGTCAAGGTAAAAAAAATCAAGACTTACCCAACTAAAAGAAGAAGTGCACAAATCACAGCAAATCCCAAAGTGTACTTGAGTGCTGTTTTAATTTGCTAGATGCCAAGGAGAAAAGAGTTATGCCATTTAGCAAGCCCTTTAAAATATAAAGTATTTTATATTTTGTAACAGTATAACAGTATTTTCATTTCAAATACACATTTATAGTCTACAGTGTAAAGTTTTGCTAAAAAAAAAACCTTCAAATTTAAAGAAAAATTAACATGTATACCACACATCTTAAGTATCTCTGCAAAATACATGAGATTTTCAAATTTTTTCAATAGTTAGGCCCTTGTGAAAAGCAATACATCTAAAGCATAGTTCATTCTCCAGTGGGCATCTTTAGTAAAATTATCAGACTATTTAATAAAATATTCCCCCAGAGAGAAATCAGAATCCACAATGCCCCTAATCCAATTCATCAAAATGGTTCATAACAATAAACACTTAATATACATGTTCATGTGTATATATGCATACATGTGTATGTATACATTATATAGACACACATATATACATGTATATATATTTATATACTTCAATATGTAACATATATCATGCCAGGCACTGTTCTAAGAACTTTACATATTTTAACTCATTTAGTTCTCACAACAACCCTAAAATAGATGCTGTCATTCTTACTTTAGAGATAAGGAAGTTAAATAATTTGCCCTAAATCACATAGGTCATAAGTGATTGAACAAGGACTAGAAGCAAGGAACTTGGGAATTTAAAAGCTGTGTTTTGCTTGGTTCCCACAATGCAATCCAAAAGGTTAAAAAAAAAAAAAAAAAAGATCAAAGAAATAGACATTCTGAACATGGATGGAGAAGTTAGTAACAATTTTATATTTTAAATCAACAGAAATAACATTTGTCCTCTCAGACTAATGAAGTCTCTAAAAATCACCTTTTAAAATTTAAATTCATGTTTCATATAGTAAGTTCTTGTTCACAAACAATGTAAGACAGTCTTTAGGGAAAAAACTAAAGAAAAAGTAAAAACGATAATAAAATCAACCAAAGGGTGGAGGAAGATGTGCTTTAGAAGTGAATAGAGACCACATATATCTCATTGAGATTTTATTAAATTTGTAACCAGCTACCTTACCTTACATACCTTAGGTTTCTAAATACAGAGTTACATAGTATCTACAAATAATAATTTTGACTTTCTTTATAACTATTTAAACATCTTATTTTTTTTTTCTCTAACACACAGTACTGATTATCACCCTAGGAGTCATTTAAAATACTGCTAATTTATTTGCTCCTGATCTTAATGCAAATGCTCTTAAGGTTTCATGCATGATTAGGCATGATGCTGGCTTTTGAGTGAATACACTTATTTTTGTATTTAAGTACAAAACATAAACAAGGTATAAAACAAATTTCTGTAACTCAATAAGAAGACATTTATTCCTATTACACTTTTTCCCCTTAAGAAAAAAGCATTCAATTTTGACAAGTATCTTTCAACATAATTTCTTCTTTGAACTATTACTATATTAATAGATTTCCTGATTCTAAACCATCCATGCAATCAAGAAATAGGCCCAACTCTGTTATATTATACAATGTTAATATATTTAAGGTACCCTTGAATTATATTTATCAATATTTTAGTTAAAAATTTTTTAACAATATTTAAGTGATATTGGTCTCCAGTTTTGGACGTGTGTGTGTGCTGTATTTGTCAGGTTTTTGTATTAGTGTTATCCTGGATTAGTAAAAACAACCTGAGAGCAATCCTTCTTTATGCCCCTGAAGAGGGGTCAGCAAACTACATTCTGTGTGCCACATTTGTCCTGCTTTAGTGGATTACAAAATGCTCATTAAGTATTGTCTCTGGATATTTTAACACTATAATGGCAGACTTGAGTAGTTGAGACAGAGACCATATAGCCCACAAAGCCTAAATTATTTACTACCTGGCCCTCTATAGAAAAAATTCTCTACCCCTGCTCTAGAATTGCTTTGTCTAAAACAATAGTCACAAGCCACATGCGGCTACTGAGCACTTGAAATGTGGCTAGTTTGAATTCCTGTAAAGGTAAAAAATAATCTTAAATTTCAAAATTTAATATCTCATTAATAATGTTGAACATATTTGAAATAATATTTGGTATATTATTATTACATTGAATACAATGTATAATTAAAATTAATTTCAACTGTTTCTTTTTACTCCTTTTAATGTGGCTACTAGAAAATTTAGAATTTCACATGTGACTAACATTGTATTTCTATTAGATAATACTGCTTTAAAATAAATTCAGAGTCACGTCACTCTTTGAAAAGGAAGAGATAATCTTTTTCTTTCCTATATTAAACCTCTGAAATAAAGCTACTTACAGTGCATTTACTAGTATCATCATCATCCTTTTCTTCATAGTAGAAGTAGACAAAAGGGATCCAGAAGAACACACAGAACAATATAACAGAATATAAAGCTGTGGAAACAAATCATAAACTGAGTTCTATTAATTACATATGTATTTAATCATAGTTATCTATCTATCTATCTATATATATATATATACACACTCACTTTACAAATTTTCTCCCCCATCTGATTTCCTACACTCATGACTCTATGTGTATAGTATATGATATCCTTTTTTATCTCCTGCCCCAAGAAATCAATAGCACTATTAGAATAACAAATCATAATTCGAGTTAAATATGGGGCAATTTCTAAAAACAACAACAACTGTATCGACAATAATGGTATCAGCTAACATCTGAGCTCTTACTATGTACTAACTGCATTGCCGAGAACTTCCTGTGAACTATCTCATTTAAATGAACTTTACATTTTGTATTCACTCCCATTTAAATTTTAGTACAGGTGGCACAACATTTGCCACTCTGACAAGTTAAAGAAACAGCTATAAATGATACTATTCCTTTGACATAAGTATTAAGTAATTTATCCATCTTAAGTTTAAAAAACGTGGAGCATTATGTAACTGATCTTACACAAATTAAGAAAGAGAAAAAGCAAGAAGAATAATAAAACAGTAAAATTAGATTATCTATCTCAGTGGTCTCTAACCCCCTGTGGGGTACACGGACCAGTACTGGTCAGTGGCCTGTTAGGAACTGGGACACACAGCAGGATGTGAGGGGTGGGTGAGCAAGCGAAGCTTCGTCTGTATTTACAGCTGCTCCCCATTGCTCACATCACCACCTGAGCTCCTCCTCCTTCCCCCTGATCCCCATCTGTGCAAAAATTGTCTTCCATGAAATCAGTACCTGTTGCCAAAAAGGTTGAGGACCAATGCAAAGTCTATTAATGGGACACTTAGGTTGCTTCCATATTTTAGCTATTGGGAATAAATGCAGCTATGAACATGAGGGTACAAAGAACTCTTAAGACCCAGTTTTCAATTCTTAGATTAGATTCTAAATTAGATTCGAAGTTAACTGATAGGACTTACTATTTATCTGCTTTAAAATGTTAGATTTGAGATTCTTTTAACCAGTAGTCAAAATATTTGTTTAAATTCAATAGAGGGCTTAAGTTAAAATTTGAATAGCCAGAGACATAGTACATTTAATAATAAAAACAGCATAAGAAACATTTTGGGACTTAAGCTTAAGAAACCTGTCTTTAAAAATCTGTGTATTCACATTTATTTGCATACTCAAAAGTTTATGAAACATAATAGTACCAGTATAATTATATAAAGCAATTACAGAATGATAACTATTGCATTCCTTTGTAAAAGCATTTGTTACCACCTCAGAACCATTAGGATGACTACTATCAAAAAATAACAACAACAACAAGTGTTAGCAAGGATGTGGAGAAACTGGAACTCTGTGTAATGTTGGTGGGAATGAAAATGGTATAGCTGCAGTGAAAAACAGTATGATGTTTCCTCAAAAAGTTAAAAATAGAATTACATATGATTCGGCAATTCCATTTCTGGGTATATATCCAAAAGAATTGAAAACAGGGTCTTGAAGAGTTCTTTGTACACCCATGTTCACTGCTGCATTATTCAACAATAGCTAAAATGTGGAAGCAACCCAAGTGTTCATTGATGGATATACAGAGAAGCAAAATGTGGTATATACATAAAATGGAATATTATTCAGCCTTAAAAAGAAGGAAATTCTGACATATGCTACATCATGAATGAATCTGGAGGACATTAAATGAAATAAATAAGATCGTCAAAAAAAGACAAATACTGTATGATTCCACTTATATGAATTACTTAGAGGAGTCAAAATCAGAGAGACAGAAAGTAGGATGGTAGCTGTCAGAAAGGGAATGGGAGGTGGGGAATGGAGAGTTATTGTTTAATGAGTACAGAGTTTCAGTTTTACAAGATGAAGAATTATGGAGATAAATGGTGGTGGTGGTGATACTTGCATATTATAAATGTATTTAATATCACTGAACTGTACAATTAAAATGGTTAAGATGGTAAATTTTACATTACGTATGTTTTGCCACAACTAAAATACTGGGGGAAAAAAGCATTTGTTGTTAGTAATGTATAATAAAACCTCAGCTTTATTCTCTGTTGAAAAAATAATTTAGGAGTTACAGAATTTTTAAACATGATCTCAATATTTGCTAGCACTGTCTCATTTATCTGGATTTATCTGGAAGCCACTTATGAAACAGTCCTACTGCATACAACACAGATTAAAAAAACTCAAAGAGTAAACAGAACCCTAAATAACCAATAGAAGGATCAGAGTTAATTTATACTGACCAATCTCAAAATGACTACCATTCTGAATTTGGCATTATAGATATTTAATGAAATTTATGCAGTCTTTTAATATTATGAGCAACTAATGGTGACAATAAATCTTTTAGGGTAATGACTATTAGTGTTTCTAGTATAAACCAAAGAGTAGAGAGTATTAACATTTCTACTGTAAATATAAGAGCCAACAGAAATAAACATATATTCAAAAAGTAACTAAGTTATTCCAAAGTTTTACAAAATTAAACACAAAATGTCAAGATTGTAAATCACCCTAAATACCATACAAATATTATAATTAAAATAATCAAATAATTTGTGTAAAATTGGAAAAAAACATGAATTAGCACAATAGATTTTAGTGGGCTAATAGCAACACACCAAAAACTTCAATAAAGAGATACAGTAAGGTTTCACTTCAGCCTCAGTACCTGGTGGCCTTGGCCTTTAGATAGCCAAAGAGCTTAATGACTACTGTATAAACATTCCTAGCGTTCCTGAATTTGTATGATGAATGATCTTATGACTACATAAGTTAACATCATATTCAATTAGCATAACAAGGTATAAAACAAATTCTTGTAACTCATTAAAAAGACAACCCATTTGAAAAAATAGACAAAAGACTTACACTTCACATTAGATGATATACACAGTGGCCAATAAGCCATTTAAAAAGATGCTCATCATCATAAGTCATCAGGAAAATGGAAAAGTAAACCCACAATGAGATACTACACACTCAACTGAATGGCTATAATTAAACTGGCAATACCAAGTGTTGACAAGAATGTAAAACAACTAACATTCTCATACTTTAGTTGCAGGAGTGAAAAAATATTTTTAACACTGTAAAAAGCAGTTTAACAGTTTTTTATCAAGTTAAACATACACCTACCACATGACTCAAAAATCATATTCCTGCATCAATGAATTACAACAGTATGTACAAAGTGTTTCTGCCCAGAGAAGTCTGTCTGAGTTACAGAGTTCAGGGTTTGGTTTTTTTTTTTAATTTTTACATAAACCTTTTATTTGCGAATAGCTGTAGAAAAATTGCACAGATCACAGAGAGTTCCCATATACCCCATGCTGGTTTCTCCTGTTATTAACATATTACATTCGTATGGTACATTGATTCTAACTAATGAGCCAATCTTGATACATTATGGTTAAACTTCATACTTTAAATTTCCTTACACTTTACCTAATGTCCTTTTTCTGTTCCAGGATCATCCCATCCAGGATATTATATTAGATTTAGTTATCATGTCTCCATAGTCTCCTCTTGGCTATGAATGTTTCTTTAGACTTTTCTTTTTTGATTTATTTATTTTTTATTTTATTTATTTTTTTTATTTTATCTTATTGTTATGGGGGATACAGAATTGCAGGTTACATACGTTGCCCATGTACTGCCTTTCCCCCCAAATCAGAGCTCCAGGCGTGTCTGTTCCCCAGGTAGTGCGCGTTGCACCCATCATGTAGGTATATATCCCTCCCTTCCCCACACCCTCTTCCCGAGTCAACACCTTCAAGCGTTACCATTCCCCAAGTTCAGGGTTTTTATTGGAGATTTGTAACATAGATACATTTGCCTGAATGACCAGCTCTGATTACCAAAACTATAGACCCCAAAAAGGAAATCAAGAGTTCACCAAAAATTGTATGTTTTGCACAAACAAGCTGGTACTGCATGGCCCCATACCCAATTGTACAAAACCACCTTATCAATTAGTAACATAGGTATCACAAGGGCTAAGTTCTCAGGAGTTGGTCAAGGGTCAGCCACATAAGCAAGCCCTTTCTAAAGGCAGATACGAGTCAATAGTATCAGGTCAGCTGAATTAACTCTTTCACAACAAGAATGATGTTCATAACAACATTACTTGCAGTAAACAAAAATTGGAAATGATCCAACTGTCCATCACAGTGAATAGATAAGCAAATTGAGCAACGTATACATATAAAAGACTATCACACAGCAATAAAAAAGATGCATGAGACACAGATGAATGTCATAGACCTTATCCTGAATAAAACAGGCCCAGATTACAAGAGTGTATTTTCTATGATTTAACTTAAGGAAGTTCTAGAACTAGCGAAACTTATCTATTATGAGAAGTCAAAAAAGTGGTTGTGGCAACCCCTGATGGTAAAGAGATACAAGGATGGCAACCAAAATTTTCATATGTTGCTGGTAGGAGTGCCCATAAAAAGACAGTTTTTAGCAATCAGCACCTAGAGGAAGGAAGTGGGGAACAGAGAGAATTCTGAAGAGACTATGGTATTCCTCTAATAGTCTATGACTCATAATAGGTGAAGAACAACTGTTCTAAATATGTTTCCCTTATGCCACATTGTAAGCTACTTCTGATAATCTGACTGTTGTTTCTCAGTGTCCTTCATAAAGATTTCTTCCTTTAGTCCATAAATGTAGACTGTAAAGACAGAATTAACATTTATTATATGTTTTGGATCAGGTCTAATGTCAAGTTTTGCTTACAAGTCTGCAAATGGGGGAAAAAAAACATTGCTGCTACTACCCTCATGAAATAGAAATTGCTTCTTTTCAAGCTCTACTTCAAACGCATAGCTATTTTAAAAGGCAAATTATTCTCAATTCCAACAGTTACGATACTCTCATACCCTAAGATAAAGCATACTTTTACTTATGTTTTTGTTAAAAAATTGCTACTAGCAAGTAGAAGATAAACAGACTTTTGTTTTAGTAGACCACTAACATCAAAGAACACATTAAGAAAAAATTTTAAAACCTCATGTCTACAGAAATTGACAAAAATTTAACTCACAAAAAGTTCTTTTTTTAAAACAACTTACCAAGAACTAGCAAAAACAAGTGAATAGAGAGCCATCAATTCTTAAAAGGTCATGGACAAAAACTGTGGCAAAGAACACAGTAATTCCTATAATTTTTTAATATATCCAAAGCAAACAATCGACCTTTTAAAAGCTATATGTCATTAAATTATAACTCACATGAAAATTAAGTTGCATACATTAGGCTTTTAAATTGTTAAAATTCAAAAAATGTATCCTTCCCAGCTACCAGTGAAAACAGCTAACCTTTAAATCAAAACACTATGACAAAGAGAAACTTAGTCAATATTGTGATAGAATAATTAGTCATTACAAAGCTGTGTCTTTCTAGGAAATGCCTAATTTATCGGTACAAAGTTATTCATAATATTCCTTTATGATCCTTTCAATTTCTACAAAGTTGGTAATACCACCTCTTTCATTCCTTATTTTGATAACTTGTATCTTCTCTTTCCCCCTCCCCTTTTCCCATGCCCTCAGTCTAGTTAAAGATTTGCTGATTTTTTTTTTTTTCAAAGAACCTACTTTGGTTTGATTTTTCTGTGTCATTTTTCTGTTTTCTATTTTATTGACTTCTCTTTTATTTTCCTTCTGCTTGCTTAAAGTTCAGTTTGCTCTTCTTTTTCTATCTTGTTAAGGCAGAAGCGTAGGCACTTGAGAATTCTAACAGAGGAATTTAAAGCTGTCATTATCCTCCAAATACTGCTTGAGCTACATTCCATAAATTTTGATATGTTGCATTTTTATTTTTATTCAGGTCAAAATGTCCTCCAATCTGCCTTGTGATTTCATCTTGACCCACAAGTTATTTAGAAGTATGTTGTTTAGCTGACAATTATTTGTGGGTTTCCAAGATTTTCTTTTGTTCATTTCTAATTTAATTCTATCGTCGTTGGAAAACACTTTGATTTTTACTTCTTTTAAATTTACTGAGAATTGTTTTATGACCTATTAATATTATATAGTGAAGAATCTTTCATGTGTACTTTAACCAAGTTGCATTCTGCATACATTGGATACAATTTTCTATATTTGTAAGTTGGTCAGTAATGTTGTTTAAGGCTTTTTTACCCTCACTGATTTTTTTGTCTACATGTTCTATCAATATACAGAGTTGGCTACTCAAATCTCCAACTAATATTGTTGAAGTATCTATTTCTCCTATCTATTCTGCTGGTTTTGGATTTGTGCATTTTAAAGCTTTGTTATTACAGACATATACAATTATAATTTATTCTTTTAATGTATTAGCCCTTTAATCATTATGAAATGTCCCTCTTTGTCTCTAATATTTGTTTTTAAGTCTATTTTGTCTGCTATCAATATAGTCTGTTCAGTTGTTATAGTTACCATTTGCATAGCATCTCTTTTTCTAATCTTTTCATACTATTTGTGTCTTAGAATCTAAGGTGTTTCTCCTATCTACAGCTCATTGATCTTGATTTTTTTAAATCTTTGTCACTTGTTTGAGGTATTTAGATCATTTAAAGTAACATAAATTATTGATATGGCTATATTTACAGTTCCCATTTTGCACTTTATTATGTCTCCTGTCTTTTTTTGTGGTTGTTGTTCCAGGCTTCTCTTTTACTGCCTTATTTTGTATTAAATAGTTATTTTCTCGTGTACCCTTTTATTCCTGACTTAGTTGATAAGTATACTTTTGAGTCATTTTCTTAGTGGTTGTTATAGGGATTACACCTCATACTTTCATTTATCACGATCCACCTCCAATAAATATTCAGATACAGACAAAATATAAAAACAAAAACTTGCTCCAGTATAGTTCAAATCCCTCTTTTCTCCTTTGTGCTATTTTCACATATTATGTCTATACATTATAAACTCAGTATCACAGTGTTATAATTACTGATTTTTACAATCTTAGGTCTTTTATAAAGTTAAGAAAACGAGAAAAATTATAGTGTCTTTACAGTAAACATTAACTATTTAACAATTTCTGGTGATTTTCATTCTTCCTGTGAATTTGATTTACTGTCTAGTGTCATTTCCTTTCATCCTCAAAGACTTCCTTTAGTATTTCTCGTAATGCAGGTCTTCTAGCAATGAATTCTCTCTTATCTTGGAATGTTTATTTCACCTTCATTTTTTAAGGATAATTTCTAATGGACATAGAACTCTTGGTTGATTTTTTCTTTCTTTCAGCAGCTTAAATGTCATTCTGGTGCCTTCTGGTGTCCACTGTTTCACATCAGAAGTTAGTCATTAATTATACAGATGTTTCTCATGTACCGTTTTACTTTGTCAAAGACAAAGATTTTCTCTTTGTCTTTGTCTTTCAATACCTTGAAAATGTTGTGTGTAGGTCTGGATCTCTATTTTTCCTACTTGGGCTTCACTGAGCTTCTTAGATGTATAGATTAGTTTTTGGCTATAATTTCTTCAAATATTTTTCTCTGCCCCTTTCTTTCTGTGATTCCTATCACACATACGTAGGTAAACTTGATGTGGATCCACAGGTCTCTGAGGCTCTGTTGATTTCTCTTTCATTTTCTTTCCTCTCTGATCTTCAAATTAGATCATCTACCTTCAAGTTCTGTCATGTCAAACAACTTGCTATTGAGACCCTCTCTCTAGTAAATTTTTCATTTCAGTTACTATACTCTTCAACCTCAGAATTTCCATTTGGTTGTTTTTTTAAATCATTTCTATCTCCTTATTGAAATTTTTTTCTATTTGTCACACTTTCCTTTAATTTATTGTTCCCTTTAGTGCTTTGGACTCACTTGTAGTAGCTTCTTTGAAGTCTCTGCTAAATCTAACATCTGAAAATACAATTTCTAATGTTTGCTTTTTTCCTTAACACGGTCACATTTTTCTATTTCTTTGCACACTTCACAATTATACTGAAACTGATATTTTAGATAATATACCTTAGCAATTCTGGATTGTGCTGCATGCCTCTAAAGATTATTGTTTGTTCAGTTACTGGTCAGGGTTAACTCTGTGGAATTTGTTTTCCACAAAGTGTGCAGCCGCTGATATCTCTACTTGGTCATTTTATTGTTTATTTAATTCTTGTTTTTATTTTTAAGCCCAGCTTCCTGGGGATTGCCCCTTTGTCTATATAGCTTAATATCATACAATGACCAGAAAGAAATTCTGCCCAAATACTTGGAGCCAGTAAGGCTTCCAGCCCTTGCCAATGAATCTGTATGTTGGTAGGAGAGTATATGAAAAGTTCAGACTATTTTCAAGTTGGCCCAGGCTTTTACTTTCTGCTGAGCCCTTTCTGGTCTCCTATCCACATGTACTCAGCCTTTAGGGCAACCAGGAGTATACGACCAGCTTGGGCCCTCTCCAGTCTCCAATATACATGTGTATATTTTTGGCCAGGAATATGCTTGTCCTAATCACAATCACAATTCTGTGCAAGCAGAATCATTAGCCATCTCTACTCACCTGACTCCAAGATTATCAGTTCTACCATTAGTACCTCTAGAAGTGAGCACCATCCAACTGTGTAAGTCCCCTTCTACTAAAGCAGTACAGCTGCTGTTCCTCATGGCCCATCCTGCCCTGGTAGATGTCATGAAATAACCAAGCTAGAAGTGGGGGTGGGGAAAGGTAACAACGCCAGGATAAAATACTACAGAGTACCACTTTCCTTTAACAGTTTTTAAACACAAACACACTTCTCCAACTGTTGTATGCCTTTGGTTAATCACCAAAGCACTGAAGTTGTTTCTTTGTTCAGTTTTGTCCAACTTTATAATTGTTTTTTTGGGAGAGAATCTGCCAAACTTCTTAATTGGCCATGGCTGAAATCCCACCCCAGCTCACTCAACCTTAACAATATGGAAGTATACATTATCCTCTCTTACTAACATAAGAAGCAGCTTAACTGAGCTGCTCTAAGTTACACAACAAATAAAAGACTCACTGAGCACCTACTATGTGCTAATTGTTCTATGTGCTTGAAATATATGAAGGAGCAAAAGAGATAAAGATCCCTGCCTTAGTAGAGTGTAAATTCTAGTAGGAGATACAAGTAATACATATAATTAAATTATATAGTGCATGTGAATGTGATTATAGGCTATAGAGAAAAAAAGTCAACCAGGATAAAAGAGACCAGGGACTCAGGGTAGGCCTCATTCACACACTGACACGTGAGCAAAGACTTGAAGGTTAAAAGAGTTAAAGTAGTCAAGCAAATAACTGGAAGAAAAGCATTCTAGGCAAAGGGAACATAAAGCAAAGGCCCTAAGGTAGAAGTGAAAATAGAATGTTCAAGTAATAACAGCAACATTAATATAATCAGTGACAGGGAGATATACTAGTTATCTAGTTCTGTGTAACATGTTACCCAAAACTTAGTGGTTTAAAAGAACATTTATTATCACAGATTCTGTGAGTTAGGAATATGAGCACAGTTTAGCTAGGTCTTGAAGCTCAGAATTTCTCCTAAGGTTGTAATCAAGGTGTTGGCCAATATAGCAGTTATCTCAGGGCTTGTGGGGGAAGAACCTGCTTTCAAGTTCACTCACATAGTTGTTGGCCACTTTCAGTTCCTTACTTATGTAGGCCTCTCCCTAAGGCAGTACACAACATGACAGCTTGCTTAATCAGAGCAGGCAAGAAAAAAGAGAGTAGAACAAGCCAAGGTCACTGTCTTTAGAACCTAATCTCAGAAGTGCCGTTCCATTTTTGCCACATTCTCTTTGTTAGAAGCAAATTACTAGGTCCAGAACACTGTCAAGAGGAGGAGATTACATCAGGGCATGAATAGTAGGACATAGAGAGCATGTGGGCCATCTTATCAGTTTGCCTACCACAGGAGAGTAGTAGATGAGGTCAGAGAGGTTTGTGGGGTGGGGAAGAATTCCAGATCACATAAGGACCTGTGTAGGCTGCAATAATGACTCTGCCTTTCACTGCGAATTAAATGGGAAGCTATTTCAGAGTTTTGAGAAGATGAGGAACAAAAATTTGTCATGTTTTCAAAGGATCACTCTGACTTCTGTAATATGAATAAAACAAGTGTAGAGAAGATACGTTTTAGGAGGCTCCTGTAATAACCCAGAAAAAGACAATGGTGGCTTAAACAGGATAGTAGCCAGAAGGTAGTGAGAAGTGATCAGATTCTGGATAAATCTGGAAACTCAAGCACAAGAGAATTTCCTGCCATATTTGATACAAAATATGAAAAAATAAAGATTCAAAGATGGCTCCAAGGTTTCTGGCCTGAATAACTCTAACCTTCCAGTGTATAACAAATTGAAGGTCAGTTCCTTTAGAAATGTTAAATTTGATATGTCTTTGATTTCTTGATAGAAATTCACGAAAAAATATGAAATTCCAGAGAGGTCTGTACAAAGATTTAAATATGGGAGTTTGGCATATAGGTGACGTTTAGAGTCAAGCAACAATATAAAATCATCAAAGGATTAACTGAGACAGAAAATAGGTCCAAGGATTAATACCTGGGGCATATAAACATTAAAAAGGTTGGTCAGACGAGAAAAAAAAAAAAAGGCAAAGGAAACTCAAAAGGCACAACCAAGGATGTAAGAAGAAAAACAAGGAGCATATGTCTCTCTAAAATCTGCAGTGTGAAGGAAAGTTTACATTAATGTGACAAATCAGTAGTTTATTTAGAGACAGAATGTACAAGTCATACTAGCTGTAAGTACAAGCCATCACTTGTTTTCCTAATATTTCCACTTGAATACAAATTCTTAGGCTACTAGGTTGCAAAGAGTCTTTATCTAATCTCTCGAGCAAACTTGACCAGAAACCACTTAGAAAATACCCCTGTAATTTAGAATACTTTCTTTTAAACAGCAAGAGGGAGGGGCAGGAGACAGGACACACAGTATTTTATCAAAAAGTATTTTACAGACCTGAATCAAACAAGTCACTAAAATTAGTCCCAGTCTATCTTGTCTGAAAAAGCACTGAAATACATCATTAGAGATGTTTTCAAAACAATAATGTCAAAAAAGATGGAAAGCTGATAACATAACTAGGTCAATTCTTTCAATATTAACTTTTCCATATCATTGCACTAACAGAAAATTTATTTCTCTTGTTCTCCTATCTGATTTGAATAAACAATAGCCTCCGATAACACCTATTTAGCACTAACCACAAGTCTCACACTCCTAATCCTAGAAGTAGGTACTATTTCATCACCATTTCACAGGTGGAGAAATCAGAGAAGTCAAATGACTTCAAGGTCTCACATACTCTTCTCAAATTAGCATCCATAAGTAGAAGCAGCAGTCAGCCTGACTTCTCCAAACTTTCCAGGATAAAACCCCCAAAATTCTATTAATATAAAAGAAGATCTTCAAAAATGTGGTTCCCAGACTCTAGAATTTGCAGAGATCCTTTCAGGGTATCCACAACATCAAAATTATTTTCATAGTCATACAAAGATTTTATTTGCTTTTCCACTACATTTACATTTAAACTGATAGTGCAAAAACAACACTGGACAAAACTGCTGGCCCTTTAGAAGGAATCCAGGTAGTGGACCCAAACTCTGTAAGCAGTCATTGTATTCCTCAGAGGGAAGGGGGATTTGAGACTTTTATTCAAGAAGTCCCTTTCAGAGCAGTAAAAATGCTATTAAATGTCCACATTTGAGTATACAACCTGTTAATATTCTGTGTGAAGGAAGTATACATAAACCATACTTTACTTGTATCTCACAATGTCTCAATAGCATTTGCGCTATTTGGGCTATTTCAGTTGTAAGCTACACTAGCCATTTTTTACTTCTAAGAACTGATAGATGAGCAATGGTTATCTAGACTTCAGTATTAGGCAAACTTTTTAAAACATGAACAGTGAGACTGTCACTTCAAAGGAAAATAAGTGACAGTATTTGTTACTAATGAAAAAATCCCAGCTTCATGAGAAAATTAGAATTTTGGAAAGTGTAAACCCATCACCTTGAGTTGTACAGCTTCTCAATATATATACACAGACTTTTCTGATAAGAATAATGGTGATATTAATGAATGTGGTTTTTCAATGTATAACGTTATGTGTCAACATTTGGAAGACCTGTATTATTCAGTGAACCAATATTTTCCAAATGAATAAATCATAATGTCAAAAATTGTGCATGGGTAAAAGATCCATTCAAAGTACAAATGGACCAGTGGGTTTTAACATAATGGAATATGAAAAGACAGTAAGAGTATAAAATTCAAACAGTAATTTGAAAGTATTTAATAGTTAACAATCCTAAACATCTTCATTGAATAAGACAACTAAAACTACTTTGAGAGCTTTAAGAGTTTAAATCTTTTCAACCAGTTTCTCTTCCATAGAAAACCAACTAGCATCTAAACTAGCATCTAAATTGGCACCTAAAAAAAAAAAAAAAACTTGACAAGTATAGGAAAAACCCCGTATCAGTAACTCTTTGAAAGAAAGTATGTATATAATCTACTCTGTTATTACTAATTAAGCATCTAACATCAGAATCAGCACCTTTAACTTCTCAGTAATAGATTCCCAGGCTGCCTATCACACCAAAGTAAATCAGAATCTCTGGACATGATTTAGCATTCTGTATTACTTAAAAGGTCCTCAGATGATTTCTGAAGATGCTCTGGGGGTTCAATGATTAATTCCCATAGGTAACATCCCCAGAACCATTTATTAGAAGGCAGCTCACTTAATGGTAAGAAGCTCCAGCTTAGGAAATAAGATCTACTTTGGGCTATGCCACTCACTAACAAAGTGATTTTTAACATCTGTCAACATCAATTTCCTCATCTGTAAAAGGTAGGAAAAAAAGGAGGAAGGGGGGTGGAAATGTTCATGTAAATTTAAAAAAAAATGTTGAATGTGAAAGTCTTACACAATGCCTGGCAAAGTTAGACAATGAAAATGTATTGATACATTAGAAGAGATTGGATGAACTTAGAATCTGACAGAAGGGATAGATAAAAACAGTATTTTGGATTATTTGGAGTCTGTGCTGTCCCCAAGATCCAGAAGACATCTAATAGGCAGTTTCAGGGAAAGAGCTGGGCTTGAGGATAGTAACTATCTGAGAAGCTGCACAATCATTTCAGGCTCTAGCTGTGGGTCACTACTGAGTCCAAAGCTAAAGACATATTAGCCGTAGCTGAGATAGCCATGACTAACATTATGACAATAACATTTAATATCATCCAATTAAATTTTGTTTGGATTCCATGGTCATCAAGAAATGTTCTATTCATAACTTCGCTTTCAAACAAATTTCTTCCCTAGATCAGTGTTCAACTATCCTACTCCAAGGCATAGTTCTCACTACAACATAAATTGTGCAGAGAATCCAGCCATAAGCCCCTAAAAGCATCCAATGTTTGTAATGATTAACTTATCTCCTATGCATTTAAGATGATACTAAGGACACATTATCCTTGGGAAGATTGAGGACACACTATCTTTAGGAGGACTGAGAAAAATACTCACTAAAAACCTTTGCTATAGGCTTAATTCTCTCCATGGAACCAAGTGAAAAAAGCTACATAAATTAACATTACATTTTGTAAGTCTTTTATGACTTTAGTTATAATACAATGGATTAGTCCAGTGGTCTCTAGGTTCAATGATAAGATATACATGGACTTAGACTTCACCAATATACAATTTGGCTTGTCTTGTCACGTGTTCTATAGGATAACTATACTTTAGTGTCACACACGTGATAGACCCCTTCCCCAAAACTGTTTTTGAAGAATTTGCATCCTTTTAATAAATTTATACTGAAAAGACAACATTCTACTTAATATAGCACCACTTCAAAGGTTTTAACTTAATGGGTCAAAATTGTATTTTATTAAAGCATTTATCAGAAATATTAAATTCTATTTTAAAATATCATAAAAATCTAAAATCTACCCCAAAGAAATAGAATTTCATGGGTCCTATAGATTTTACATCAGGACAAAAGGCAAAGGTTAGAGCCAAAGCAGCTAAATTAAAATCCAATTAAACTCTTGAAAAAATTATCTCATCAATAGAAACGTCTGTAGATTTCTTTCAGTTTCCAATTTAATGTCCTACGGAAATCTTATTCAACATCTTAATTTATTGTTGAAAAAAAGCGTTCTTTTACTAAATCAGCAATTATACATTTTTATAAAAGCATGAGTTTTGGGTTTATTCAAAGACAATTTTGGAAACATTTAGATGGTTTCATAAAACTTTTATAATCTAACACAAGGGAAGAAAAGGAAGGAGAAAAGAAGAAGGGACCAACCAACTCTGGTTAAAATGGCTCTGTAGAGTACAATAAAGTTGATGGTACAAATTCTCCTAGAGTGCATTCTACTATTGTCAATACTTAGAAAAAAATTTTAGAAACTGAGACTTTAAATCAAGAGCACAAGTGTGGGAAGTTGGTAATGATAGCAAAAGGAGAGAGGTGAAGTTTAAAGTAACTGAATTGAACCACCACAAAGAAGTGTTACAAGTGAACCTAAATGAAGCAAAATAGGTTAAAGAAGTTTCAGGATTTTGATGATAATGCTTATTACTTATTCCTGATGTAGAAAACAGTAATCTCATCTGTAATATCAAAATTAAATGTTTATACACAGTTTTATTCTATATTTTGGTTAGCAGCCCAAATAGGAAATGAAACTGAAGGATACTTACTATAGTAACCATATAATACAGTGTCCTCAATCTGTCTGCTGACATTAGCATTAGCCCAGTCCTGGGATAAAAAGAAAACAATATAAATATTAATGAAACATTCATTTGCCCAACGATTATAGTTAATCTTTAATATGACTGAATATCATTTCTAAAATCTATCAATTCAAATAAGGTATGGTCTATGTTTTCAAGAAGTAGACGACAGGTAATAGACAAATTTCAATATGTAAATGCTAAAATAAGACAACAATATGGTTCTGGGGAAACACAACAAAAACACCTAACTGAGACTGAAGATCGGGGTGGCTTCCCAAAAATGACTATACTGAGACCTGAGGAGACATAGGATATTCTCAGGGACATGGAGGGAGGGAGGGAGGGCAAGAGAGAAGAGTAAAGGAGGGAGGAAAGAGAGAGAAGAGTAAAAGAGTAAAGGAGGAAGGAAAGAACATACAGGGAATGTTTGAAAGAACTGCAAGAAGCTAAATTTAGATTCACTAGAGCTTATAGAAAGGTAAGAGAAAGCAGGTGGAGGGAGGGAGGAGCAAGGCATATGTTTGAGAGACTTGTGAGTCATGCTAAGTATTTTGGACTGTGTCCGAAGGGCAATGGAAAATAGTGATGAATTTTATGCAGAGAGTGACAAAGCTGATCTGTAATTTAGAAAGAACACATTTGAGCATATAGTTCCTTTTTTTAAAAAACTAAAAGTCAATCTATACTCCTTTGCATTCATCCTACACAAGTGTTCTTTAAATTACTAAACTTAGAAAACATAATTCAAATTAATCTTGTAAAATAGAAAAAAGCTATATGTTACTGAGTTAGAGCTGAGGTACAATGCCAAGTCTTTTTGTCTAACTCTAAATTCTGTGCATGTGAAAAATAAAACCTGCAGAATCTAAGGGACTTGTCACTGCTATTAAGGAGCAAGGCTCAAATTAGAATATAGGTCAACTTTTTTTTATAAATGCTTTAAAAGCTCAAGCCAACATCCCACTACCAGTGTTCTTAAGGAAGGATAGCAATATTTAATTTTTTTAAAATGATTTAGGGTTTTTTTTTTTTCTTTTTTGCCTACAAACACCTGTACAATGAGTATCTATGAATTTCTTGCTAATAAATGCCTAAACGAAAATGTAGAAAACCCAAACTTACTTCTATAAATGCAAAACCTTGATATACAACATACAATAAAAACAGTATTTTCCTAATAGCAATAAACACTATAAAAAAACTTAATAGGCCAAGTAAAAAATTTATGTTAACTATATAAAAAAAACTAACTTAATTATAAATGGAAACTACACTGCTCTCACATGTAAACATTTTATTTTTTATTTCAAAATAATAAGGAGGTACAAATGTTGTTAAATGGATAGCTTTGATGATGCTTAAGTCAGGGCTATTAGTGCACTCATCACCCAGATAGTGTTCATTGTACCTGATAAGTAGGTTTTTCCCTTCCCCTCATCCCCTTCTCCCCATTTCTTGATTTCCAATGACTTTTATTTATTTATTTATTTTTTTTGAGACAGAGTCTCACTCTGTTGCCCAGGCTAGAGTGAGTGCCGTGGCGTCAGCCTAGCTCACAGCAACCTCAAACTCCTGAGCTTAAGCGATCCTCCTGTCTCAGCCTCCCGAATAGCTGGGACTACAGGCATGCACCACCATGCCCGGCTAATTTTTTCTATATATATTTTTTTAGCTGTCCATATAATTTCTTTCTATTCTTAGTAGAGATGGGGTCTCGCTCTTGCTCAGGCTGGTCTCGAACTCCTGAGCTCAAACGATCCGCCCACCTCGGCCTCCCAGAGTGCTAGGATTACAGGCGTGAGCCACCACGCCCGGCCTCCAATGACTTTTATTTCTCTCTGTGACCATGTGTGCCCATCCATTAGTTCCAGATTATTAGAAAGTACATGTGGTGTTTGTTTTTCCATTCCTGAGATACTTCACTTAGGATAATGGTCTCCAGTTCCATGCAAACTGCTGCAAAAGACATGAATTCATTCCTTTTTATTACAGAGTAGTACTTCATGGTATATACATACCACATCATGTTAATCCACTCATGAATTTATGGGCACTTAGGTTGATTCAGCATCTTTTCAATTCTGAGTTGTGCTGCAAAAAACATTTGAGTGCAGGTGTCTTTTTGATAAAATGACTTCCCAGTAGTGGGACTGCTGAAGCAAATGGAAGTCTATATTTATTTAAGGAATCGCCATACTGTTTTCCATAGAGATTGAACTAATTTGCAGTCCCACCAACAGTGTATAAGTTCCTTTCTCTCTGCATGCATGCCAGCATCTATTGTTTTGGGACTTTTTAATAATGGCCATTCTAACAACAGTAAGTTGATATCTCATTGTGGTTTTAATTTGCATTTCCCTGCTGATAAGTGACGTTGAGCATTTTTTCATATGTTTTTTGGCCATTTTTCTATCTTCTTTTGAAAAACTTTTATTCATGTCATTTGCCCACTTTTTAACAGTTTTTTTCTTTCCTTGCTGATTTGTTTGCATACTATATAGATTCTGGATATTAGCCCTTTATCAGATGTATAGTGTGTGAATATTTTCTTCCATTCTATAGGTTGTCTATTTACTCTGTTGATCATTTCCTTTGCTGTGCAGAAGCTTTTTAATTTAATCAAATCCTATTTATTTATTTGTTTATGTTGTTACTGTAATTGCTTTTGGGGTCTTAGTCATAAATTCATTGCCTGGGCCAATGTCTAGAAACAAGTGTTTTCTATATTTTCTTCTAGAATTTTTATGGTTTCATGCTTACATTTAAGTCTTCTATCAATCTTGAATTAGTTTCTGTATATGCCCAGAGATAGAAGTCCAGTTTCATTCTTCTGCATGTGGCTATCCAGTTTTCCCAGCACCATTTATTGAGAAGGGCTTCCTTTCTCCAGTGTATGTTGTTTACTTTGTTGAAGATCAGTTGGTTGGAGGTAGATGGTCTTATATGTAAAGATTTTAAATATTTAATACCAATTCCTCCCCAAATTAATCTTCAAATTAATATATATTGCCAATCAAAATCTCAATGTTCTAGGGGGTAGAGTATATTAACATATCCATTCTAAAAATCATCTGAAAAAAAAAAAACACATAGGCTAGGGCCAAAAAAAAATTGAAAAAAGCCAACAAGGAATTTCCCAATTATTACATTTTACTAATAAAATATGGCAATCTATTATTATAGTAACTTTCCCCTACCTATTGACAAAATGTAAAACAATAACATCCAATAGTGTCAAAATGTGGAGGAAAAGCCATCTCCTACACAATAATAAGAAAAACAGCCTATAATCTAGACACTTTGTTGAATCTATTCTAAAACTATTCACACAAATTAAGTTGGATATCAGTATGTAGATATTTTCTAAAGACAAGTAGTATTGTCCAGTGAATTACGTCAGGAGCTCTTACTGGGCAACAAGCTAGCCCAAATGAGCCCTACCTTTTCCACACAAGAGAAGCTGCACCAATTTCAATTACATATGAGACAAAGGGGCCCAGAGTCTTCAGGTACTCAATAACTGGGATGTCCTAGCACCTACTGAACAGCTTGTACCTAATCAGTTCAGACAACTTGGCACCCAAGTCTAAACTGTTTATCTACCGGCAAGACCACTCTTCTACTTCCTGTATAAGAAGAGAGAAGAAAAGGAGGTTGAGGCACCTCTCATGAAGGATCTGCACTTTGGGAGACCTTATCTCTTTGCATAATGTCAAGTCATATAAGAACCTGAGCACTTACTGACCCTTATCCTAGTAATTTCCAGCCTGTACCAAGTTAACAGTTATTGGTTTCCACCCAAGAGCCCTTTACCCAACAGCATTCAGGGTAGTGTCTTTTTTTTTTTTTTTTTTTTTGAGACAGGGTCTTGCTCTGTCTCCTGGGCTACAGTGCAGTGGCATTCAGAAACCTCAAATTACTGGGCTCAAGCGATCCTCCTGCTTCAGCCTCCCAAGTAGCTGGGACTACAGGCATGCCACCATGCCTAGCTAATTTTATTTTTTGCAGAGATGGGGTCTCGCTCTTGCTCAGGCCAGTCTCAAACTCCTGGTCTCAAGTGATCAAGTGCTAGGATTAAAGGGATGAGCCACTGCACCCAGCCAAAAATATAAAAAAAAAAAAAAAAGAAAAGAAAAAAAGAAAAAAGAAACTGAAAACAATCAGAATGCTCAGGGGAGAAATGCTAAAATATACTATTATACATTCATAAAATAGAATAACATGTAGGCATTAAAACAATAAGACCTATACTGGTATAGATGGATATCCATGAAGTACTCTTACTGAAAGAAACATCCATATATAGAAAAATGGAAATAAAGTATAAATACTGCTTACCACATGGAATGGGAAAGCACTAAAGAAAATTCTAGGCAATGACTGAAAATTTTTTCATCAATGATTCAAGTATCCAAGTGAATACGTACATAATCAAAGCTTCAGCTCCTAAGAACTGTGCTTCTTTAGAGATTGTTTCTGCATCAAAACAGAAGTTTAAAAGGATTTTTGATGAGGATGATCAAATTAAGAACAATGTATCAATGGGCCAGACAATAATTACATCTATTCCTTTTTACTTATTATACACTATGTAAATTCCCATCAATTTCCAAAACAACCCCAGAAGGTAATAATGTCCCCATTGAGAATCACTTAAAAGTTAAACTTTAAAATTGGACAAAAGCCCAATCTCACAAAAAAAAAAAATTAAAAGTAGAAAGTCTGAAAGTAATTTAAAGCAAAAAAATCATTGAAATTTAGCATCCCTTTCAACACAGATTTTTTTTTGGAGGGCGGGGGGAAGAAATGTAGCATCTTTTACTCCGTAATGATCTTTTGTCTAGCCAATTCTTTGGCAGTAAGAATATTACTGTTACTATTTTAAACCTACAAATATGTGTAAAATATACAACATCACTCAAGTACTATTAGTGAATTTGGCTTTTACGTACTCTTTTGCCTCCAAGGTATTTGATGTACTATCAAGAGAGCTTAGTTTAAGAAACCTTCCTTCTTCCACATTTTGAGAACTGCTAGGCCCTTGATATGTTTTATAAACTACTGTCTCCCAAAGTAGAAACTTTTCCCGAAGAGGAACTTCAGAGTTATTTAAGACCCAAAGAAATGTGAGACATCAAGAACTAATATTAAATAGAGAATATTAATGAAGAATGTTTCAGAAAAAAGCAAAAGGATATGAATTCCATAGAATAAGGATGTAGTTGGTCACATATGTAAATTCCCTTTCCCATTCTTCAAGCTGACTTTTTGAAACCCTCTGTACAACCCAGATCTCCAACATGATTCTCCTCACTTTTACCTAATAACCTCACACTAGTGGTTCTTACTCAGGAGCCATTTTGATCCCCATGGGGCATTTGGTAATATCTGGAGACATTGGAGGGAGGGGTCAGTGTGCTACAAGAATCTAGTAGGTAAACACTAAGGATGCTGCTAAACATCTACGATGCACAGGACAGCAACCCACAGCAAAGAATTATCCAGCACAAAATGTCAACAGTTAAGAAACACTGACTTAGAGGTCCCTTAAATAATTTGAATCCAAAAGATAGGAGTTCACTCAACCTACTATCAACTCTAAAACCCGCCTCCATTTATATGCAAATTTTAGGCCATCCTTTTTCCAAATTGTCCATATTCCTATTTACAGCCAACTCTTTCTCTTTGAAAACCCCAACCCCTGTGCCTTCTCAAGGACACGGCACCTGCAATGACACCCTTTCTCCTCTCTCAAAAATTTCTCCCACTCTACTAAACCCTAAAATATACAAACTCTAGTAACTTCCATTAAACACAGAGATACACACACAACCACCAGAAATAAAAATCTCTGTCAGCCCCCCTTATTTCTCCCCTAGAGCACAAAACTTCCTGAAAAGTCGTCAGCATTCCCTATCACCACTTTCTGACCTCCCTGTCCACATTTAACCCACTCCAACCTGACCACCCTACCATTATACCAAAATCACTCTTCATGGTCAGCACTGACCAAAACAGATACTTCTTTAATCCTCTTATTTCACCTCTCAACATCACTGGAAAAAGCTATCATTCTCTCTTCCTGAAATAAATTCTCTGATCTCCATGAAGCCTCTCCCTCTTCTGTTTTCCCTCTTATCTCTCAGGTTGCAGCTTCTCCCTGTGGGCTGGACTCTACATAAAGGAACACTCCAATCCTAGGTCCAATACAAGTTTTCTGACTACTCGGTCTCCCCAGCTACTAGTCACTCTATAGCTCTAAATATCATCCGTATGTTGGTTCCCAAATACTTCTCTCCAGCCCTAAACTATCCCCAGAGCTTCCACTCCCTACTTGACACCTCCATTTGAATATGAAGTATAATAGGCATTTTGAAGGTAAGTTGGCCAATATACAACTCTTTTCTCTATACTCCCTTACTTACCCACACACATGCACATGCCCTGTTATTTCTCCAGGTTTCCCTATTTCTCTAAGGTATACAAAAATCTAAGCAGTGGTGCTCCAATTTTCTTTTTCCTTCACCTGCACCACCCATATCTAATCCATCAGCAACTTCAAGCAGTTCTACCTCCAAAATATATACCGATCTTAATAATTTTTCTCCACTAGCACCACTCTAGTCCAAGTCACCTTTATCTTTCACCTTCATTAATCTCCCATTACAGTTAGGAGAAAATCTAAACTCATTAACATGACTTAAAAGTCATAAACAATCTGGCCCCACCTTCCTCTGGATCTCAGCTTATACCAGAGCAAAATCTTCAACACCACACTTCAGCCAAATAAGCCTAATTCACCCCTGCCTAAGGGCCTCTGTAGTTGCTGTTTCTTCTCCCTAAAGGCTCTCTCCCACTGGCTTTTTACTTTAACAGACTGGCTCCTCATTGAGGTCTCATCTCAAGTAATCTCAGCTATCTGGCCTTCCTATTCCCCTACCTGAATTACCCACAACCTAATCAAACTCTCATACTAATATTAATCTGTTATATTTCTTTAATCATCAGGGGAGGGGAGAGTGAGATAGAAACATCAAAACACTAAATGTTTTAAAACCATATCTTTACTAATTTTTAAAAATTTTTACATGTTGTATAAAATAAAGAATATTTGCTCACATAGTATCAATTTCTAATTTTTTTTAATTGGTACACTTTGTGTATATCACCATCCAAAACTATTGGCCTATTATACCAGGTTGTTTAATAGAGCACTTCTAGCTGTGCTTTAAGATTCTTTTTTTTAATCTAAAAAAGTTAATTATTAAGATAGAAAACAAAGGTAGAAACAAATTATCTAGTGAGAATTATCAATAATGCCATATGTAGAAAGAAAGTTCAATAGAAACAACTTGGGCTTAACAACATACCCCTGCCATAAGAAGGCAGAGAAAGCTAGAAGGGTAACTAAGACAAAAATAAAGAAAGTAGTGTAGACTGTCTGCTCACAGAAAAGCCTGGGCACCTTCTGTTCTTAAGCGAAATGTTAGCAGTCATTGACATGTCGAGTTTCCAGATAATTATACTTTACAAACAAGTCCATAATTAACTTAGAGGGAGACTTCAAAATATTTGAGGTAGAAATGGATAAAGTTAGAGAATGCATATACATTAGGAATAAAAAATGCACACTGTAAAAATTAAAAACACAGTATCATGGAAAATAATGTCAACTTATACATTTATCCTAACTAATAAGGCTGAAATAGATTAAAGCCATTGTGGTATATACTTTTTATCCTAACATAACTAAAATTACATGAAGTGTAAGAAACTGTGTCACGAACTCTGAAGAACTAATTCTTTCTAGGAACCTGAAGAGAATTCAGCAATAACTTCCTACAGAAAATACTGATCAGAAGTTATTAGGAAAAAGTTCTCAAAAATCTTTTCAGTTCTGCTTTTGAGAGACAGCAAATAGGCCAGCTTCAAATTAAAACTCCTGTGAATGACACTAATTATCCCCATAAAACAAAGGAGGTGTGAGGAGAGACAGGTACAAATAATATTTCAAGGTATCAAAAAAAAAAGTATAAAAGTACCAAGAAAAAAACTGATACATTATCTAATTTTTGAGGTGGCTAAAAACAAACAGAACTAGAAACCACTTAGTAATGAAAAATAGAAGAAAAGGAGAACCAACAATTGCTGAATAAATAATACCCTAAAAATGAAAACAGTTTTTAAAAGGTGCCACATTTAGATTTAAAAAATATAAATAAGTACATTAACTACAGCTATGTATTTTCTTCTATTAGAGGACATATAATAAAACAAATAACCTAAGTTTTTATAGGTAATATTTTTGCTTCTTTAGGTGAATAGATTCCTAAAAATCTTGCTCAAACAAGTACAATGCAATCTTGTAGATTAAAAAAAAAAAAAAATGTTTAAAAATTAGTATCTAGAAAGTGACTACTAATTTACACATGTGCCCAAAACAACTACTTAATCTAAGAGAAAGGTCATAATTTTATGAAAATATTCTAGAAATTTCAAAAGAAAAACATTTCCCCACAAAAATCTAAATAAATCAAATATTCTAAATTTAAAACTAAAAAAATCTCCTATTCAGCAATAATTATACAAGGGATAATAATTATACTGCTCCTATCAGAATACTCATATATCTACATACATATATACATGCCTATTTGAACTTAACAGCTTTTAGAAAGGAAAATAACTTAGAAATTTACAATTACATATGGTACATTTGGAATTATACTACACTGCTTTAAAATAAAAAGAATATGTAGACATTTCTAAAATGTAAAAATCTTTTATCTGAGAAACACAGCTATACAGAGCCAAAAGAAATTAAATAAACATTTTTATAGAATTTAATTCTAAGATGACATTTATTTCTCAGAGAAAATGACTTCATAATGTTACGCTCAACCACTTAATTATCTACATCTAAAATTATTAAAGGTGTATTACTTCTATCCCAATAATAAAAAGTGGAAAAAACCCAATGATACCACGAAAAATAGTTATTTTCTCCTAAAATGTTTCAGCCCAAAATACAAAATGTGAATTAAGCATTAAAAAAAAAGTAGACTCACTGGTCTATTTACTGAGCTATTTGAAAGTATCTTGTACTTCCTAACAGGCCATCTTCCCAAGAAATCTGTGAACTAAGGGCTCTGGAGCCAGACTGCAGAGCTTCAAATTCCCACTATAGTATTTACAAGCTGTGTTACCTCACCTCTCTGAACCTTGTTTCTCACCCATTAAAAACATGGATAATATACTATCTGCTTCATTGTGTTGGTTGAGAGATCAAAGGAAGTCAATATATGTAAAACACTTAAAAAAACTGGGTCTGACACACAGTAAATATACAATAGATGTTAGTTACTATCTTTATAATACTACCAGGTTTGGCATAATCAATACTTGTTAAATGAATGACTGAACTATAGAAAAAAATGTGTAGTTTTCACAGCAATCAGAATATATCTAAACCTGACTACGAAAATATTTTCAAAAGATTTTGGCCCAATTTCAAATGATTTATGCCCATTTGGCCCATTCAGAAAGTTATTTTGTAACCATGTATTATTGAGATAATTGAAATACTATTCCATTCAAATATTTTAGTACTATGTGCGAGATAGTGGGGATACAATAACAAAGACACAGTTCCTGCCTCATAGATGTGTAAACTAATAAGAAACTTAAAAGTAACTGGCATAATTGAAAGGGCACTCAGAAACCTTTCAGTCCACACCATTCATTTTTAAAATGAGGAACCTGATGTCCAGAAAATTAAGTGATTTGGCCAATGGTACATAGCTAGATAGTTAGGAGTCAAGACCAGAACTCAGGTCTTATAATTCCTAGTCTAGTAATCTTTCCACTATACCATACTGACTTAAATTACTCAATATGAAACAGATTAAAACTCTGATCTGCCACTAACAAAAGCCCTTCTAAATTATTTATTGCATTAATGCAAATCAAATCAAATAAGCTTCCAGGGAATTATGAAAATAATTTTTTCTGGCCAACAAAAGGCATTCTTCACATTTGCAAGGCTGCTAATAGTTGTCAGTTATAAGTCTGCTTCTACTCTATCATGTTAGTTGTCACATTCTCGTAGCCTCTATGCTGCATTTCCATTCTCATTTATTCCCAGGTACAAAAATAAAACACAATATATACTGGACTGCTAAACTTAAAAATTAAGTACCAGAAATTTGAAAAGAAAAAAAATACATAGTATAAAATTTACCTTAAATGTACCATTTTGATTTTTCATATAAGACACCAAAAATATATCCACTGGTAGAAGTGCTGATGTGATAAGTGCAATTGCTAGAGAAAAAATTGCTGTTATGGTGGAGATAACTTCACTTTCCCGCTGACTTTGGTATTTACGAACATATATCCAGCAGAATGCCAAAATAGCCTGAAATAGAACAAAAAGAAATTGTTGTTACCACCCTATGTATTCTCTTACACTGAGGTCAAGTAAAGGCTCTTTTAGATGTGTAAGGACAGTCCATTACACCTTATAAACTTGTTCAAGATTTAGAATTTTCAAAGCCTATTTCATGAACGCTGCACAACATTACTTTGGTGCAAACATACACATATTATTAACAGTGCTCAGTTACATATTAATATTTCCTCACCAAATATGGTACAACCATTAATGATTTCACACATTATCACTATAACTGACTTTGAATACTTTTTCCCTGGGGAACTCTCCAACCTAAAGGAGATATAACTAGAAGTTGTCTCATCCTAGGCTTATTACTGAGGCATCACAGAATATAACTTGGATGAAAATTAATTTCTACCTGGTTATGACAGTTCAAGACTACCATTCAGCTAAAGATTAACTGCCAGTAATCACTGAGCAATTAATATATATTACTATCATTCAAATTTTAAAGGGTATTAAAATAAAGAAAAGTCAACACTGAAAATGAATACATGTGAATAACAAGGAGCTTTGCAGTGGAAAATGATTTAAGCCAGAGGTTCCCAAACTTTTTGGTCTCAGACACCCTTTACAGTTTTAAAACTGAGATCCGCTAAGAAATTTTTGTTTATGTCATCAATAGCTACTATATTATAAAATACACCAAGTGTCCTCATTTATAAAATGAGAATAAGAACACTTCTTTCATAGCAGGTTGTAAGGATTAAATGAGATGTAAAGACTAACACAGTGCCTGTCCATAGTAACTGCTTAACAAATAGTAGTGATTGTTTTTAAATGACATATGATATAACACCTTAGAGCATTTTATAAAAGAAAATAATATACAACTAACAATTATAAGGAAAGGTTTAGAATAGTTCCCCAACCTCTTCAAAGAGATTCTGATTTAATTGGTCTGGACATTGGGATTTTTAAAACTCCCCAGGTGGTTTTAATGAGTGGCTAAGATGGAGAAACATTAGTGTAGAGGAAGGAATGAGAATACATGTATGTTTATTAAACTTAATGAGCATAGATACTGCCTGGGATCTTGATAAACTGCAGCTTCTGATTCAGTGAGACTGGGGTTGTAAATTTTGTATTTCTAACAAGTTCCCAAGTGATGCTCACTTTAAGGAGTTTTTGCAATAAACTTGTTTTACCAAATGGAGACTGGCTCCTATATTAATGGGAAATACAATTTAAAGGTGGTGTAACCTTGGAGCTAGTTTAGATTTGATATAGTAAACATATTAATAGGTAGATTATAGGCACGAGGGACCAAATCTAACCATTCCTTATGCGAGGAGGAAACTGAAGTCCATTCTGTGTGCCCAAAATCACAAAAGTTGGCAACATCCACGTCCTGATTCTTTAGCAGTTGATTGGCAGCAGTTCTCAAAGTGTAAAGTCCCCAGACCCCTGGTAGTCCCAGAACCCTTACTGGCAATTCAAAAGTTGAAAACTATTCTCATAATACTAAGATGTCATATGCCTTTTTTTCACTGTGCTGACATTTGCACTCAAGCTATGGTGGGTAAAACTACTGGTATATTAGCATGAATCAAGATAATGGCACCAAACTTCTCTGGTAGTCATTTCATTTTTCACCACCACACACTCAAAAAGAGACCAACTTAAGACTGTGCTTGATGAAGCAGTAAAAATTTCATTAAACTTCAACCCTTGAGTCTTTTTAATATTTTGTGGGGTAAAATATGAAGCCTGCATAAAGTCCTTCTGCTACATACCAAGGCATGATGGCTGTCTCCAGGAGAAGAACCTTGAAAAAGCACCAACCCAGCCACTCTTTTCAAGGAACACCACTTTTACGAGAAAGAACTGACAAACTAAGACTTGAGTATTTGGCAGATTTTGTCAAATGAACAAAGAGAACATATCACTTCAAGAAACACTGACAGTATTTGTTACCAATGATAAAATTCAAGTTTTCAAATGAAAATTAGAATTTTGAAAAACTTGTATCCACAACCATGAGCCTGACAACTTCTCAGTACTTAGAGTTTTTGGAGATGATTTCTGACAAAAATCAAAAGTGATTTAATGAATGTGATATTTTGATACTGTGTAATAAAATATATCCATATTTCAAAGATGTGGATAACTCAGTGAACCAATATTTTCTAAATGACCAATGCATGGTAAAACCATGTTATAAAACCATGTATGGGTAAAAGATCCAAAGTGCAAAATGGACTCATAGATTTTAATGTTACAGAGAACAAAAAATTCACTGATAGGGTTTCAGATCCCTTTAGCAACTAACCTTTAAGAAGCTTCCACAATTATCTGAAAAAAAAAAAAAAACATACTCTTCTGCTTCCAATTATATATCATTGAAACTGGATTTTCTCCATCTACTTAAACCAAAATAACATATCACAAAAGACCGAATGTAGAAGTAGACATGAAAATCCAACTCTCTTCTAATAAAACAGGAATTAAGGAGATTTGCAGAAATTTAAACAATGGTCCTTATTACTAATCTTTTTTCCACTCCAAAATCCAAGTTTCAAACTCCTAATCCCCTTCTCATTTTACTTGTTCCTGCTGTAATATCACCAACTTATATGGCTTCCCTTCCTCATCTATCTAAAGTCTACTGCAATTCTCACTTTCTTTCAATATTGGTCTCTGTTCTCTGAAGTCCTATATCATTTATGAAATCATACTGTGGCTTTCAGTACTTAAAATACTGATTCAAGAATTTTAGTTTTCCCACCTATCTTCAGACCCCCTTTAGAGGCCAGGTTTTGTTTCCTTTGCATCCTCCTACAATTCACAGCACAACCCTTGTACTTTAGATGCTTAATAACTGCCAAGGGAGTCCCACTAGACTTTGGTACTGGTTACATGCTTGCTTGTTTTCTTCTAAATAAACTGAATCTGACAAAGTGGAAAAGCCAGGGAACTCTCCAGGTATGGACTGGAGAGCTCTGGAGACCACAGTGAATCTGTGGGGTTTCCATTTCCACCATGAAAGAGCAGTAAACCATGTTCCAATGTAAAGCCAGTGTTTTTTATCTGTGAGAGTGAAGGCAGTAAGAGAAATAGGAAGAGAAATTATTTTGTAGAGTCTCTGCTGCAAAAATTTACTAGAACACACTACATAAGACACCCTAGTGGACTTTGATAATTAAAGTAAAATCAATCAAGCCTGATTTCCATACTGAAGGTTTTTGTTTGTTATGCTAAAGATCAAAATACATTGGAATAGGAAGTAACAACAGAATGGGATAAAGATAACAAGGCAAGAGAGGATTCTGAGGATGCGGAGGGGTGTAATGAGAAACAAACTGAACTCTTAAATAAAATAAACCATAGAGTTTTAATATGGGGTAAGGAAGTAATAACCAGGCCACTTTGGGCCATTTACAATCCACGTTTTTCTCATTAAGCAGAAATAAGATGGCTGGAAAAGAAAGCACCTGAGGTCAAGCAGGTGGTAGTAATACCCTGACACTGGCAATGAAAAGGGATACAGCTCTGCCCTACACAGGTTTCTACACCTATCAAAAGATTGGAAAGGAACGTGACACTTAGAACGGGCAACTCACGTCACCAAGGCAGAATCGCACAATGGGCACAGAAGGCTGAAGATTCACTAACCCCAAGAGTAGGGAACATGGGAAAAAACATATCTCAGAGAAGCAGACAAGTCAAACGACGCCAGCGCCTACTAAACTTGCAAAGATTCGGCGCTGCTTCCCTACATCGTGTGCTCCCGTTTTGCAGGGAACCAAGGGCCACCATACCCTTCCCAACCCCGAGGGTCTCTTCCGCCCCCAAACCCCACCGGCCCCAGCGCCAAAGTCGGGGATGAGGACAAGAGTTTTGAAAAAGGAAACCAGCAACATTAGAAGTCATCAGTGAAAGGAAAGCAAAAGCGGCCGTAAATCAGTGGCCCCCACCTCCCAAGCGCCGCCCTCGCCTTGACCCACTCCTGGGACGCAGAGGAGCCCCTGACAGTCCAAGGCGGGGCGGGGAGGGTCTCCCGGACCCGGAGAGGCCAGCTACAGGACCGGCCCCTCCCTCCTCCCACCAGTCCAAACACTGGGAAAACTCCAAGCGCCTCCCCTACCAGCAGTAAGAGGCCGAATATGCACCAGCCGATCACCAGATCCGCCGACGCCGCGCCTGCAGCCACCACCGCCATCTTCGCTTCCGGTCCGGACGGACCCGGGGGAGGGGAGGGGGAAAAGGGAGAGAGTGCGAGGGAAGCCGCACTCGCACACCCTAAAGGTTAAAGGGGCGGAGGGGGCGGAGCAAGTGGTTGCCAAGGAGACTCGACCCACGAGCGACAAGCTGGGCGGGGGCGGGGGCGGGGCGTCGAGGGCGTCTCAGCGGCGGGGCGCGCCGGGGCGTCATGACGTCACGACGCTGCTCGATCTCGCGCCCGCTGAGATGTGAGGGCTGCACAATATGGTGGTGTCTCACAGCAAGGCAACCTTTTTTTAATCGTTGACTCAGCTTAAGCTGATTGACTGGAGAAGCTTGGCAACTCCACAAAGGATGGTCTGGGTGGCCCTGAAGATCCAAGCCAAATTTAAGAGTTTCCATTTATTATTCCAAAAGAAGTTTGTCCGTAGTGTCCATGGCAGAATGGGCAGTGTGATTACCAGAACTCCTCACCAGGTTGCAGGAATGGTTGACTCTGAATGAAAGTTTATCAGCTGCCCAAATGACTTTATAATTTTTGGCAATGGTGCACAACCGGGATAACTGATTGGCTGGGCACTAACTTATCCCATGATGTTATGGCCTTTCTATTTACATCTGTGCATGCCTGTGAATTTCTATGATAGCTTGATACAGTACAGGTATCTGAGTTTGTGAACATATTCATAATGAAATTGGAGGCTCTTGTAATAGGCATAAGTGAACAAAAGAGACACAGCCATAAGCTCCTAGTGAAGCAGGAGAGAATTCTTGGGATGGTTTACCTAGGTACACTGGGGTATGGGTGCATATTTAACCACAAAATTAAATAAGCAAAGCTTCTGATGTCAAAACACAATTCTATGACTGAATACCACCATGTCTTTCCAATTTATTATTTGATTATAAGTTATCCCCTACCTAGGACCTCCTTCTGGCTAGAAGCCTATAGAAGGGAAGAGGGGTGGGGGGTGGTGGATAGTCCTCCCTGCCAGGACCGAATAAGGAGGGAAGACGAGAATACAGGAGAATATAGCTTTAATGTGAACTGGTACCATCAAAGCTGACTTTAAGCCCTCTAGACCTGCAGATGTTTGAACTTGGCTCTTTCTCCTGTAATACATTCACATCTCTGGAGACTTCTCTCTTAGAGTTTTCTTAAAATGAGTAGAGACATCTCTATTCCAGGTATTTACTTAGAATTCCTTCCAGGGCATACTGTTCATAGTGCACAAGGCAGAATGGGCAGTCTGATTCGCAGAACTCCTCACCAGGTTGCAGGAATGGCTGACCCTGAATACAACTTTACTAGCTACCCCATTGACTTTCTAATTTGCTGGCACTTTAAGCATCTTCCTGCTGAAGTTTTCTGATCCTCTTCTAGAAGCCCACTTGGCTTGGAGGGGAAGTCTAAGACAACTCCAGGCCAGTCCTTCCCCCATTCCCCCCACATAACCCAAATCCCTTTTATAGGAAATGATCATACATACCATGTACCAGCAAATTTGGGAGCACAAGCCAATACCAATGTAGCAGCATTCTCCTAATTCAACCATCAAAGGAATCAGCCCTTCTTGGATATCCCCAAGGGAATCAGCCCTGACTCAACTCCACAGTTGACTATGGTTCTGTGAGTCCTGACTCAGATGCCAGCGTTCTAAGTCTCTCGATTTCAGCTGCCATATTTCAAATTCTCCAAGCTGCTCCCTTGAGGCCTCCCTTACGAGGCTAGTGTTAAGAGGGTTAGTAGGATAACACCCCACTCCAACTCTCCCACAACACGCATACCTCTCTTTGAGGTTAAGGGCGGGATTCCACAAATCAGTAACAGTTCTCATTAAGGAAATCTCTTCATCAGTTTCTCTTCTCCTCTCTCTAATTCTCTACCACTAAGTAGAACAGAGAGATTTAACTAGGGCTTGAACTGGAAAAGTTCAAGAGCCCTATAGAAATGACTTACGAACTTAGCCCCTGAAAAGAGTCAAGTTAACTGCATAAGGAACTACTAGTGGATATAGTTTGTACACTGAAATTATATTTAGACTACAGTTTAGTTATGTATCCAAACTATGTGTATTGAACCACTGAATGTTAACATATTGATATTTTTTAAAAATAGCTGATTATACATCAAATTGTTCAAATTTGTTATATTTTTGGATGAAAACATGGAACTATCTAAGTCCAAATAAAACACTTGTAAAGCCTCAAATTTCCACTTTCCAACTGTCATTTTGTCTGTACTTCTATTGCTAACGGATAATCTTCCTTCTGATTGACAAATTCTTTCTTTAGCTATTTTAATTCCTTCTGTCAGGTTACAGTTAAGCCTTACTGGCCTCAGATCCTAGTGACTTTGCACGTCTGTCCTGATCCATAATGTGTTGATTTAGAATTTAGCTTTCTATTGTGCTCCATGCACTACCTATACTTAATCTTCTGTCAAAAGGATTTAACAATGATCCAGGGTCAACATTAATGTGAGCTTGGGGAAGTTTCAGCCCACCTGTCTTTCATTTCCAATACTACATTATTTCCTTTTCCTCCCTAATCCTTCCACTGTCATCTAACTAAATTGGTCATCACAACCCTAAGAAGTGTGCTCTTTTCTTTGTGAAAGGCTAAAACTGTGTTTATAAGGCAATAAGCACTATAGTTGAGGGGCCCATTTGGTTCTGCTAGAACATCTGCTCATTTGTATACAACCCAGTAGGGAGCCAAGGGTTCTTGCACAAGAGCCAATCTATGAAAACTAAATATTTATGGTCTACATTATTTTTATTGAAAATAAAAATAGCTCTTTTTAAGCCCCAATATATAAAGTACATTAAAAAACATACTTCATCTATCTCATTGGATATAAAAGCGGCTAAGAAGAAAAATGTCACTGAAATGTTAATATCTGGGTGTTTTTGATTTATGGACACAGAAGCAAATTTCCGATTTGTCATCCTGGAATTATATTGCACACAATATCATAATGTGACTTATGAAATTTGCATTTCTATATTTCTACAATTATAAGCTCTTAATGGATACAGTTTATAAACTTCTAATGGAACAAGTATTTCCACATGCACTGGTAATGCATGTTAGTTTTGTTCTTAAGATTTTTCTTCTGACTATGAAAGAAATGATTTACTCATAGTTTAGACAGTTAAAATATCATTTAATACTTCTAAGGGTTTTCATTGTATAATTTTTTAACTTGGTGTTTATGAACTTTCAGGTATAAAAAATAAACTTCCACATAAAACTCAAACATAAGGTAATGTCAAAGTCAGTTTATAATGAGTAGAAATTATAATAAAAACTGCTTTTAAATTTATGACATTTAAGAATGATCCATAGCACACTCAATAATTTTAACAAAAGATGCTTTTTTTTAGCATGTGTTGCTCTTTTTTCTAACAATAGGGTTCCTTTTCTGACTCAAGCATCTATTCATCTATTCTTTTTCATAGTGTACTTTTGTTTGCTTCATTTCTGTGAATTTCTCAGCTTATATTTGAATTCAAAATGTAACCTTTAGTATTCAATTCCCACATGTTAATGATTTATAGGTCATAAAATTTTATAAAACCAGTTGGTCTTATTAGAATTTATGAGGTGAAAGTAGTTCTTGTGTAGATAACCATATCTGTAGCCAATGTGAAATAATTTTAAAATGATCTTTAAGTTTTTAAATAATTAATAGGCTAAAGACATTTATCTTTACATTTTCATTTATTGCCAAATAAGTTCTATAAATTTTTCTATTGTTTTTAATGATATAAATATATTAAATAGGGAATGTCAACCATTATATCTGAATCCTGTTTTTAAAAATATTTTTAATTAAAAATATGAAATATATTCATTGAGGTTAGGAAAAACATTTAGAAGGAGTTAACATAGGGCTAGGTTTTTTTGTTTTTCATTTTTTTCTTTTTAGCTGATGTGATAATTGCACATATTTATGAGATATAAAGTGATATTTTGATACATGTATAAAATATGTAATGATCAAATCAGGGGAAGTAGCATATCCATCATCTCAAACATGTATCATTTTCTTGTGTTGTGAACATTCAAACTCCTCTCTTCTAGCTCTTTGAAAAAATATATATACTTATATATGTAATGTAATTTATATTAATATATAAATTGTTAGTCATATTCACCCACTATGTTTTAAGGACTAAAAAAGAGTTTATCAAACAGACTAGGAGGAGAGTGAGCAAATCAAGGAAACAGCATGTGCAAAGGCACAGAAACCTGTGATACCATGTTCAGTGTTGCTTAAGCAATCAGTGAGGAAGTCGTAGGAATTAGCCAGTTAGAGAACAGATTATAAATGGATGTATGCGCCCCACTAAGAAACTTAGGCATCATTTTGTTGGCAACAGGAACTAGTGAAGTTTTTTAAGCATAGAAGAAAAATAGTCAGACCTGCATTTTAGAAAAGTCCTTTTAGGATAAACTGAATGGTGAGTTGGAGGTGAGAAGAATTGTAGCAGGAATTTATTTCAGTTGAGATGCTGTTGCTACAGTTAAGGCAAGAGATGATGAAAACTAAACGGAGGCTGTCAATATGAAAGGAGAAGATAAATTTATGAGATGGTAATAAAGATTAAATTTCAAGACATGGTGTCCAAGTGTGGAGGGTGAAAGAAAGAGAGGAAGGAGGTAAGATCCTGTCAAGATTTCACCAGAGGAACTGAACCAGAAGGAGAGAGAGGAAGTAAGGAATTGGTTTATGCAATTGTGCAGGCTCGGTAGGCACGTCTGAAATCCACAGAGCAAGCCATTAGGAAGGGCAGGCTGGAAACTGACAGGGAAGAACTGACATTGACGGTCCACAGGTAGAATTTCTTCTTTCTGAGGAAAACCTCAATTCTGCTCTTAAGGTCCTTCAACTGATTGAATCAGAGCAATCTAGATCATCAAGAATAATCTCATTTACAGTTGACCCTTGAACTGTGAGGGTTTGAACTGTGCAGGTCCACTCATACATGGATTTTTCTTCTGCTTTTCTGCCACCTCTGAGACAGCAAGACCAATCCTTCCTCTTCCTCTTCCTCTCAGCCTACTCAACGTGAGGACAATGGGGAAAAAGACTTTTATGGTGACCCACTTCCATTTAATGAATAGTAAGTATGTTTTCTCTTCTTTATGATTTTCCTAATAACATTTTTCTTGTCTCTATTTTAGGATGCAGTATGTAATACATGTAACAAACAAAATATGTGTTAATTGACTGTTTTTGTTATCAGTAAGGCTTCCAGTCAACAGTAGGCTATTAGTAGTTAAGTTTTTGGAGAGTCAAAAGGCATGGGTGGATTTTTGATCGCATGGGGGGAAGTCAGCACCTCTAACCCCCATGTTGTTCAAGAGTCAACTGTACTTAGTCAACTGTAGATATTTATCTCATCTACAAAATACCTTTACAGCACACCTAGTCAGTGTTTGAATAATGAGTACTGTAGCCTAGCCAAGTTGACATTAGAGATGCCTTTTAGGACGTCCAATTGAGAGATGTGGAGAATGACAGGGTCGCTAATTAAGATAGGGCACATATGAGGAAGAGCAGTTTGGTGGTGAGGAATGACAGTAATATACTGTATTTTATAGATTCTAAGATGTACATTTTTCCTTTAAATTTTAACCTCTCTATTGCATCTTAAAATCAATGGCATCTTACCACTATAATAGGCATCTTTTTAAAAAATAGTTTAAAAAATGATGGTGTATCTTACAATCAATGGCACCTTCGATTGAAGAAAACAAGGTAGTGGGTTTCAAGTGTTATCTTGAATTTGAGGTAACTAAGGGACATGGATAGCTCTAGTTCATAGAAAGTATAGTCAAGAAAGTGAGCCAAGAGACCTGCCACAGATATATGACTTTTGGAGTCATCTGTACTAAGTGAAAGTTGAAGCAATGGAAATGGAGAAAATTCCCAGGGAAACAGGTAGAAGTGAGAATAATAGACCGCTAAATAAACAACCCTAAAAAACAGTAAGCTTTAAGGGGTGAACATAAGGAAAGGAGTGGTTAGAAAATATAATCAGGATATGCCATAGAAACAAAGGGAGAAGATAACTATTAAAACTAGTGTGTAGTTGTCAATATCAAATATAGTAAGAGGACTAGTAAGTGCCCACTAGCTATGGCAATATGGGGATCATTAATGAATTTTCTAGAACAATTTCAGTAGATTGGTTATGAAGTAGATAGTTTGCATTGGATTAAGGAATGGAGGAGAACTAGGACAGTAAAGGTCATGAATGTAAACTATTCTTTAAGGAAGCTTGACTAAAGAGGGATGGAAAATGAAAAAAAAATAGAGGATGAAGTCAAAGGTGGTGTTTGTTAGATGTGACTCAGATTTGAACTTGTTTCTAAGATAAATTAAAAAATATCATGGACTACTCTTACTTAGTACATCAATTGGGTTTGACCATCAGATCATCTTTTTGATAACTTGAATTCTGAAACAATGAGGTAGTCAGATAAAAGGGAGGTGATAAGTCAGTCAGGATTCTGGCAAAGAACAGAGTCTAAAAGGGGTGATTGAAGAGAGTTTAATGACTGGACTATTTACAAAGATGTGAGTAAGTAGGGTTGTCAAACAGGAAACCATTACCATCCCTGAAAAGATACTCCCTTTCTCAGAAGTTACTAGAATCGGTCAAGAAGACCCACTTAGGAAAGAGCTTCGTAGCAACCATTGTCAACCTGCAGTCCCCCAAGGAGAGAGCCAGGGTGTAATTATCTTGTTTCTCCTTTTGAATGAACTTAGCAGGAAACCAGAGGCAAAGGATTCTATTTGATGTAATGATCAGCCTCCTGGGACACACAGCACAGTGGAGAAGGGTGGCAAATGCATCTGGAGAGGTTAATGGAAGATACTCAGCAGAAGAGGAAAACTTGTTCAAATAGGAGTAAGACCCAGGACAACGGGACTCCTGGTAAAGACAAAGAGAACATATTTAATATTTTACAGATTCTATTATGTTTTAACAACAAAACCAATGCTATTTCAACTTTGTGTAGTTAATGAGAAACTGATATTTCTATATAAGAAAAGGCCCAATATCCTTGTTTTAATTACAGTCCATTGTTCCTTTTGTACTGTGTATAATGAAGACAGCCAATGAAATCCATGGTTAAAAAAAGATTCTAATTCTCTGCAGAATAACTGAATATATAATGTTTCATCTTCATATTAAAATACAGATTTTCCAGCCTGGGCAACCCTATCTCAAAAAAATAAAATAAAATAAAATAAAATACAGCTTTCCAATTAGAAAGATGCTTCGCATTTCAAAAACATGAATAAATTGATGTTTTAAAAAAATACTCTTGGTTAGGTTTAGCCCTGGGGAAAAAAGAAACATTAAAATTTTTATAGATCATTAGTATTTTCATTTAATTTTGAAAAAAAGAGGTATTCATTTAAAACTTGGGTTGCTATTTTTTATTTTTTTTTGTGACATACTTAAATATTAATAGACCAAGTGACTTTAGTAATATAGATTCTGTATCTACTTCATTTTTGGCACCAATGATAGGTAGGCTTTTGCTAGGTGACAACTTAAGAATTGTGCCAAATAGAAACCCAATGTTATTTCTAAAAAGGAGACCTTACCAAATTTTAATTTTTAAAATTACTTCCATCAATATGTAAACATATCCGCATGCATATTTCTGGATTCATTGTCATTTCAGAGAAGCGTTTTCTCATATTAAAATGGAAGGCAGCTTTGGTAGTGTTAACTAGTTTAAAAAATGAAGTTTATAATTTGAAAAAAGCAGAGCTTTATTTCTCATAAAGTTTCAGCCTGCAGTGGCCATTCCAGCAGGTTGGGAAACAGGGCTCCTGGCCACAAGACAGGAACAAGTGCTTTAAGGGAAGGACAAAGGGAAAGGATTTTATGCTGAGTGGGGTGGCTATATATACATATTTTACAAGCTATAGGAGGAGTCATGAATATTTTTGAAAAGAGAAAACATGCGCATGTGATATTGTGTTTTATACCTCCCATCCCTTCATGGCTGGGAACTCAGTTTAAAGGTTTCTCTGGGGTCTCCCTTGGCCGAGACAGATCTGTTCAATAGCAGGGGGCTTAGGATTTTATAGTAGTTAGAGTTGATAGAAAATCCTCAAAAATTTTACTTTTAATTTTTTTTTTTTTTTGGAGACAGAGTCTCACTCTGTTGCCTGTGCTAGAGTGCCGTGGCATCAGCCTACCTCACAGCAACCTCAAACTCCTGGGCTCAAGCGATCCTCCTGCATCAGCCTCCTGAGTAGCTGGGACTACAGGCATGCACCACCATGCCTGGTTAATTTTTTCTGTATGTTTTTAGTTGTCCAGCTAATTTCTTTCTGTTAGTAGAGACGCGGTCTCGTTCTTGCTCAGACTGGTCTCGAACTCCTGACCTCCAGCAATCCTCCCGCCTCGGCCTCCCAAAGTGCTAGGATTACAGGCGTGAGCCACCCTGCCTGGCCTACTTTTAATATCTTTTAAGCAAGCTCAGCAATAAAAGAAAAACATACACACTACTTTTTCTTTACTAAGCCATTATGCCAATTAATGTCTGACCAGCACTAGAATATGCTTAATTTTGAAGGGAGTATGGAGTTCCATAAAAGATAGAGAATAGTCCCATTTCTGATGATAACAGTTAATTTTTCGTTAGGCCAGATTTTTTTTTTCCGATGACCATGTGCAAATTCAAGTTTTCACAACTTTTTAAAAAAATCATTCAGTCTTTAACCACCTACCCAAATCAGCCATCTGTTTACTATTAATATTATCTAATTACCTGTAACCTGTGTGTTTCTGGGTCTACTCATAATCCAGTCTTACGGACTCACACACAAAGAAACACCAGTTGGATGTAAAAATATAATTAGAAGCAAGTGAAATCTTATTGTCTCTTTAAAAATTACCAAAGGGTAATTGTGGTAATTAAATTTCTTTTAAGTCTCTTTAGACCTTACTCTCATTTTCTCTCATTTGTCTGCAGGGGCAGATTTACCATGATGCTAATGAAGCTTAAGCTGCAATGACCGGCCGGGCGCGGTGGCTCACGCCTGTAATCCTAGCACTCTGGGAGGCCGAGGCGGGTGGATCGCTCAAGGTCAGGAGTTCGAGACCAGCCTGAGCGAGACCCCGTCTCTACTAAAAAATAGAAAGACATTATATGGACAACTAAAAATCTATATAAAAAAATTAGCCGGGCATAGTGGCGCATGCCTGTAGTCCCAGCTACTTGGGAGGCTGAGGCAGTAGGATCGCTTAAGCCGAGGAGTCTGAGGTTGCTGTGAGCTAAGCTGACGCCACGGCACTCACTCTAGCCTGGGCAACAAAGTGAGACTCTGTCTCAACAAAAAAAAAAAAAAAAAAAAAAAAAAAAAAGCTGCAATGACCCACTTGTACAGGCATTTTTCATGATCCTGAAAGAACCCATCGTCATACATTCATACAGTCCTACGTTTTTTGTAAAATTTTTGTAAATAATACATTTTCAATCTCCTTAGGCCTCTGCTTCTCTCCGTTTTGACAATTCATCCATCATACTTCCCCTCACACTAGTGTCATTTGAGTGACCACAGGCATTCTGAGGATCCAGCTCAGGTTAAGCAGGGTGAAGGATGCATTTAGTTTAGGTTGGGTGGGATGTATTTATGTGGCACATAGCTATACTCTCATGTATAATTAAATTATTGCTAGGCATCCAGCTATAGGAGTGGCTTCCAGGGACACTCTTATTGTCCACTAGTCCATTTTAATGAGCACTGTGACACAAAGGGTAAGGCCAGAGGTCTGTATTGTGATAGGAATATATCTCACACCGCCCAATACCAGAAGTTTGTGGGGAGCGGGGGAGAACCAAATTTTGAAAGTGTGGAGCCAGAATCAAGTCCAGGCTACTTTTCTACATTTTGTGATGTGTGTGTATGGTATTTGTCAGCTGTTAAAATTTTCTAATTTGGTACCAATTTGATGGCGAGTACATGTGGTGCTTATTTTTCCATCCTTGTGATACCTCACTCTGAAGGGTGGGCTCAAGCTCTATCCAGGATAATATAAGAGGCACTAGCTCACCATTGTTTTTTGTATTTGAGTAGTATTCTATGGTATACATATACCACATTTTGCTAATCACTCGGTTGTTTTTGCATTTTTGCGATTGTGAATTGTGCTGAATTTTAAAAAAAATTCCAATTTGGTTTTTTTTCTTATTCTAAATGAAAATTTACTTTTGAGTGGAACTTTGTATTCATAATTTTCTATTATTTTCCTTAAGGAGAAGCCCCCACAAAGTTAAAAGTTTCAGTCTTGTGGCTCTGCTTTGCAGGTGAGAAAAATTTCTCACCCTCCTCCCTCTGACTCCTTCCCAGAAAATTTTTCTGACAGCTATAGAGGCTGGCCTTTTACACTAAGCACCACCTCCTGTTTAACTGTGCCCCCCTCACCTTTCCATCAGCCTATTGAATTTTATGTACACTGCTTCCACTCCCAAATCTCCTGCAAGTATCTGGGTTTTCTTTTTTCCCTCCTCTGACTGCTTTTATCTTGAGAAGTAACTCTCTGCTTTGGAATTAAACATGAATAAAATCCCCTATCTTTTACATGATTAGCTGTTATTTCTCAAACTTGAGAAATATGTGAAAGGATGACCCCTTTTAAGTAGGGAAACATTTAGGGAAATCCAGTGTCAAATTATTTTCCTGATGCTATTTAAATAAGTAAAAATATGAAACTATGTATTAATGTCTTGATCTTCTAGGCCTTATACAAGTTTAAATAAAAATTCAAGTACAAATTAAAAAGAAGATAAAATCCATGTTCATAACATTATTTAGATGTGATGCATGATGGCGTTTGGCTGAAGTAAAATCATCCAGTCCTAAGTTTAACAGTAGGAAGATGCAGACTTATATCTGGTTTTATAATTAATTTTTCGGGGGGATTTTGGTTTCAATAACACAAATTTAGAAAATGTCTGTTCTCATTAGTATGTGGTACAAAGTGGTATTAATAACTTCAAACCTTTGTTTGCTAATTAAATATAATCAGGCTTTATGCTTAACTAAATCTCAACTAGTGAATGATCCTTGAGTGCCAGTTTTGAAGTGAAGTCACTTGATAATTGTATGAATTTTTTTCTTCACTTAGAAATAATGTGAGTATTGGCACTGTTGAAATATGCATTAAATGGGTATGTAATCCAATTAGTGCTGGAATTGGAAATAGAACTATTTATCATTGCAAATTTTCTGCTAATGAAATATTACAAAATGGGATATACATGATAAGATTCTTAAAACCATTTATTTACAATGTGAATACTGTATAGCACTGACTAACCAAAGAGGTTCTTGTGAGATTGCTAAGTCTGTATTATCATCATGGATCTATCTATTCTACCCTCACATTTTTCTATTCCAACCAAGGAACCACTTTCACACATTCCTTTTGATTGTCATCTGACCTTTATTCAGGACAAATGGGACAATAAATATGAACTACAAGGTAGTACTCAGTTATCAGATGCTTCAAATGATCCAAAATTATTATGAAAATAAAAAGGCAGAATGAAAAACTTTGACTTAGAGAATACTCAATTATTAATTATCTTGCTTTACTAAATAAGGTAATTACAGAAATGTTTCTTGTAAATGTACTACTAAAATTATGACTATCAATTTAGCCTGTTGTAATAGTTGTACTTAAATATTAATATCTGATAGGCTCACAAAATATCTGATTACACATTTTATGTGTGGTATACACATAAAACTAGGCAGTAGAAGAGTGAACCCAAATAACCAAAAATTATAACACTAGAACTCACATAAAGCCATTCACATGAAACCACTCCTCTGTGGCTTCAAGTTGAAAGCTTATAATCTGCAAGATAGAAGCCCAAAAGCTTTTAGGCAACACATTATAAAGGTATTTTTATGCCCTCTGTATAACTGTGTACTATATTTTCAACAAAATTTTGTGATTAGTAACTTGAATGTAGTTATAAGGACTTCATAAATTATTATAAATATTGACATTCACCTTTGTCTTGGGAAGACCTAGTCATCAAGTGGCTGGCATGTCCACAGGCCCTTTGAACCCTGCCCACAACCCTTGTTGCAGGGAGTAGTCGGACACATCAGTGGTCATGTTATGCCCTGTATGAGTCTGGCCAGGTGACGAGGTTGTGGAAGAGGAGAGCAACCAGTCTGTAGACTGGATGGTAGGAAATGAGGGGCAGGCCCAGGAGTTTTGTCCAACAATGACAATGAGGATAAATGGAATATAAATTCAGGAAGTTTTAAATTTAGAAGAGAGAGAGAGGGAGGGAGTTGGTCAGTTAGTAAACAGAACAGAAAAGGAAAGCTATACAGAAAGAAGGCAACAACAAATATCTGGCAATAGAAGTCAAAAGGCAGAAGCTGTGAGTAACCAAAACCAGGAGAAAGTAATAAGAAACACAAGCTATGAATCAGAAAGGAGGGATATGAAAATGTAAACAGCAGTAGCAAGTAAGTGAAAGAATGAAAAAAAATTTACTTAGTGGAGGACTTGATAGAATTGATTGGATCCTGAATGATTTTCTACATTCCTAAAGTCCATGAAATCCAGCCCTACAGAAGGTTCCAGTTCTTTCTGTGGGGGCTGGTTTGGTAGAATTTCCTGGATTCCCACAAACTGGAATGAACGAGCTCCATTTTTGTTTTTCTTTTTTCCACATGGAGCCTTTTAATAAGCTCCACATGACTTAAGACATTCTCAAGCCACCTCTGTCTTTGCAATAAAAAAAAGGTCTAATTAATACGACCTTTTTATAATTGCATGACACTGCACTCATTAGCTAGCATAGACATTTACTATGTTGTTTTTAAATGGTCTATTTACTTATCCATTTCTTCCACTTGAGCCTCTAGGCCTGGGGTTATGTATGTTATCTCCATCCTCAGTGTTGACACATAGGAAGTGATCCATAACTTTTTGTCAAATGAATGAATGAAACAGCCACTCTAAAAAACTACAAACACACATACACACACACACACACACACACACTATTCTTTAATCACCTCGATGTGTAGTGAATCATTTGTGCAAAATAGAGTACCTGGTATGGCAGATACATTAGAGACTCACACACACACATATTCTAATAAGAGAAGTTGCAGCTGCTTCTGGTAGCTCTGAGAGGAAAGAGAAAGTCACTCTCAAACAGCTATTTTTTCAATGAAGAACCACTGAGGGTCAATCTTACCTATATAAGATCAGGGAAAGTAGACTCATTTATAGTGAGCATGGGAAAAAGGGCAATTGAATTTTTTAACTTTGATCAATGCTATCCCCACAAAAGTCCTGGTATGCAAAAGGTGGTTACTGGGGAGGAGAATCCAGGGCCTTCTGGGAGAAAAATGAACCGATTCCCCAAACCCTGTTCCCTGAGTTACAAATTTGGGAAACTCAGCTGTGTGGACCATCACAGCATTCCAATTAGACCTCAGGGTGATGAGCAAGAAACCTTTGAAATAAAATTATTTTGGGAAAATTAGATCCCTAAAGTAACATACTTAAGTTGGTCCTCAAGCTTTGCATAAAGATTTATTCTGACTTGGTCTGGAAGGTGCCTCCTGACCCTGCCACAGTGGTTAGGCTTTGGAGAACAAGGACTGAGCAAGGGAAAGATAATTTAAAAGAAAAGCCACCTTCTCTCCCAATGTGGGGCACCACTCTGACTTTGTATATGGCCTTGAACCAGCAAGAACTTCCCTGCAGCAACAGGCAAGACTCTGGAGCTCCACCAAGCCAGTTTCTAACAACAACGCAAAGCAGCAGGAATCAGCAGTGGCATTGTGGACCGCACTTGCTGTCTGGCCCTGGCTCTCTGTGGCTAGAAGCATCACTGAAGCTTTCAGAATGAGTATGCCTGGGGGTTATTGGATGTTGGTGTGTGGAGGGAATGGAAAATACCTCAAGAAGGTGATACTAAACATCTTGATAACAGACACTTTGGAGACTTAATAATTCATTTAACATTAAAGAGACATGACTATATTATACCCCAATTTTTTGGAGCAGTTTATTTAGATATAATTCTTTGCCTGTTATGAATATATTTGGTGTTTTCTTTCCCCCACAATCTCTTCTGCTTTACTCTTTCTCTTCTGAACCTGTTGGTAAAAGGGAATGCTCTCTCCCTCGCTTGGGGTATGCTATCCAGTTTGTTACTCCCACACGTCCTGGGCCCAGGCCAGCCAGCAGCTTCGCTGCCCATTCCCCTGTGCATCCTCCTCTCCTGTCACATGCCCATCTGCTCTGTTGGCCTTTCCTGGGGGTACCCCAGCTGCCACTTATTTTAGTTCTCAGAACCATATGCTGTCTTCCAGATACACTTGCCTGACCTCCCTGCTTTATCCAGTGGCCGCAAAGGACAAGTTGGGAGTCTCCAAATTCCAAATCTCAAGGCATTGTAATCATTGCTTTTTATTTGGAGCTATGTCCATCTAGTCCATTATTCTACCGCAGAGCATGGCATAAGTGATGTTTGTCTCCAGGATTATAATTTCCAAAGCTTAGTGCTCCATATCAAATATCCTGGTTTTCTTTAATAAGTCTGTGATGTATTATTCTGTAGTTCAATACTGTGGACAACCCCATTTTGCTAATTTTTGCTAATTTTTAAGTAATTAAAAGAATTTACTACTTCATGACAGTGTGGCCTTTCACTATTGACTTCTATTGATGTGGGCTTTTAAAAATTGTTATTTATTTTTTATATTTAAATTTTTTTTTAGAGACGAAGTCACTCTATGTTGCCCAGGCTGGAGTGCAGTGGCTGTTCACAGGCTTCACCCCACTTCTGATCAGCATGGGAGTTCTGACCCACCACTCTGTTTCTAACCTGGGCCAGTTTACCCCTCCTCAGGCAACATGGTAGTTCCTGTCCCAGGAGGTCACCATATAGATACCAAACCTAGTGCAGACACCCAGTTAGCATAGTGCACTACAGCCCACAACTAAGCAGTCCTCCCGGCTTAGCCTCCCCAGTAGCTGGGACCACAGGAGTGCACCACCACGCCTGGCCTGATGTGGGTTTTAACACATACACCAAATATCTATTTTATCCATTTTGGAGGGGGCTGGTTTCACATTACCACTGTACTCTAGACTGGCTGCATTATTTGCAGGATGCTTTGTTCAAAAAGCAGGAAAAAAGTGTCATTAAAGATATTAAAATATAAAGCTTTTGTGTTTCTTCCACTTATCTCCTTTGCTCATGCACATGAAATCCCCAATGGATTTCACTTAAAGAAAATCAAAGTTCAAACAAGTTTAAAAATACATATTATTAAGAATTTTAAGACAATGAGAGCACAGCATTAAACTAAGCACAGGGCACTGCTGAATGTGATGTTTTACGTGACTGTACAAACTATATTCCCATGAAGCTGTCTCTGACTGTACCTTTATTAGCAGTTCATCCATTCATCTTGCTTGCAAATATATTCATTTTCAAAACAGTTACAAGTGCCTCTATAGTACAGCAAATTCACAGATATGTTTTTGTCATCCAGGAATCCTGCCCAGCCCAACACTAAAGAACCAGTAAGTAGCTCCACAAGTGGCTTCCTTGTGTAAACACTGCTCAGGGATCATTCCACTAGATGCCTCCCAACAGCTCCGGGACCAAGAGCAAAGATAACACCAGGATTCTCTACTGTCAGAGCAGCAGCTGGCTCCCCAACATTCTCATGGACAACATTTCCAAGCACATAGCTCATGTATTTTGCTATGTGTCTATCTGTAAAAGTGACATGGAACCAAGAACAGTATGCGTATTTAATAATATACAAACAAATACATGATTGTACAAAAAAAGAGTGCCTCCACTTACAGGTATTTTTTTCCCACCTATGTACAGCCAAGGCTGGGTAAAAATTTGAACATAATGTGTCAAAAAAAAAGTACCAGTTTTAAAATCAAATAACTTGCAGCTCACTTGCAGGGGGCCCCTGTATAAATAACTAAAACCTTCAGAGGCTCAGTTTACCATCTGTGGTCTTGCACTGTGTTGACTTACTTAGGCTGGAATTATAACTCCTAGAATCATCGGACCTTATAGATCCAGGTTAGTATTGGCCACAAAGGACATTTTGCATGAGATTTGGAAGACAGAAGGGAAATTGCAGCCATATATGTTAGGCTCTGAAGTTCAGTGTGGGGCAACAAGCACTATGGCAGTTGGTACCAGTCTCCTGGAGAGTTTCCATGGCCTTCTAGACGTACACCATGGATGTTTATTTTGCACTCCCACCAGCAATGAATGAGCACTTCATCAACAGAATGAGTAGTCAAGAATTTGAATCTTTGCCAATCTGAGAGGTAGAAAATGATATCACACTACAGTGTTTATTAGCAGTTTTTAGTATGACTGAGGTTGAGATTTCTTTTCATATGTTTTGAGGTAATTTAACTTTTTTCTGAGATCTACTCGTGTGTGTTTGTATTTTAAAACCCATTTTCTATTCATTTTGGTCTTTTTTTCCCCACTGATTTTTAATAGTTCTTTATATGTTTAGGAAGTTAGCCAAACTGTAATACACATGCATTAATGTTCTTCTAGTCTATCATTTGCCTTTTGACTTTGCTTATGTTGATTTTTTGCTAAGTACATTTTATGAAATTTTATGTAGTTGAATTAATCAGTCTTTTTGTTTTGTTTTTTTAAGAAAGTTAAAAATGCTTTCTTAATGCTTTGTTTATAAAAGAATTCACCCATATTTTCCTTTAATATTTGTATGCTTTTGGTATTTACATTTAGATCTCAGATCCTTTTGTAGTTTATTGTGGTATATAATGTAAGATATAAATACAATTTTATCTTTCTCCAGATGGCTATCAGTTGTTGCAATATCATTTATTTAAAAGATCATTGTTTCCTTTGTGATTGTAAATGCCTCCTTACCATACACTAAATTTGCTTATATGCTTGGGCCTATTTCTGTACTTATTATTCTGTTGCATATGTCTGTCTATTCATATCAGCATCACACTGCTTTTTGATATATTTTAATATTTGGCAATGCTAGTTCCCTCTTGTTATGGGTTGAATTATGGCTCCCCCAAATTAATATGTTGAAGTTCTAATCCTCAGTACCTCAAAACATGATCTTATTTGGAGACAGTGTCTTTGCAAGGGTATTATGTTAAATGGAGTCATTAGCATGGACTCTAATCCAATATGACTTTTGTCCTTATGAAAACAGGAAATTGGAAACAGACATGCATAGAGGAAGATGATGTGGAGAGACATAGGGAGAAGATGGCCATATGCAAACCAAGCAGAGGCCCGGGACAGACCCTTCCTTCACAGCCCTTAGAAGGAGCCAACCCTACTGACACCTTGATTTTGCAATTTTAGCCTCCACAACTGTGAGGCAATAAATAAATATTGTTTAAACCACCCAGTTTGTGGTACTCTGTGATGGCAGTTCTAGCAAACTAATAAACCCCTTTTTGCCTTTCTTTTACAAGATTTTTCTACATAATCTTGCTTTTGTTTTCTACAAAAATTTTAAAATTGATTTGACTTAAAATTAACTCCAGAAAACAAAACTTATTGGTAATTATATAGACATGTGATTTTATATGTGCTCAAGTTTCAAGTCTACTTTTATGTATTTTGGGAATGCTTAAAGTTTTTACTCATATAATGTGCTATGGTCTGAATGTTTATGTCCCCCCCCCCAAATTCATATGCTGAAATACTAATGCTCAATGTGATGGTATTGGGAGGTGGGGCCTTTGCAGATGGGATTAGGCCATGAGGGCAAAATTCAGTATATCAGAAAGACAGCTGCACTCCCATGTTTACTGCAACAGTATTCACAATAGCCAAGATAAGCAATTAACATAAATGTCCATCAATGGAAGAATGGATAAACACATTGTGGTACATATACACAATGGAATATTATATAGCCACAAAAAGAATGAAATCCTGCCATTTGCAACAATATGGATGTAACTGGAAAACATTATGTTAAGTAAAAAAAGCCAAGACAGAAAGACAGATCTCACATGTTTGCATTCATATGTGGGAGCTAAAAGCAATTGATTTCAGGTAGACAGAGAGTAGAATGATGGTGACCAGGGGCTGGGAAGGATAGAGAGGAAGGGAGATAAAATGGAGATGGCTAATGGGTGCAAAAATATAGTTACATAGTTAGATAGAATGAACAAATGTTTGTTAGCACAATAAAGTGATCATAAACAACAATAAGTTAGGTTATACTTCAAAATAACTAAAAAAGTGGAATTGGAAATGTTCTAAGACAAAGAAATGTTATATGCCTGAGGTGATGGATACCCCAATTATCCTGATTTGATTAATTCACATTGTATGCCTGTATCAGAATGTCACTTGTACCCTATAAAGATATACAACTATTATTTCTATTATGTACCCATAATAATTGAAAATAAAATGTATATATATATTAAAAAAATGTTCAGCTTTACCTCAAGGAGAATGGTTACAAGTGTTACTGTAAAGTTTTGCCTGATAATTCCAACACCTATATCATCTTGGGGTTTCCATCTGTTTACTATCTTTTCCCTTGAAAATTCATCGTATTTTTTGTATGTTAAATCATTTTGCATCGTATCCTGGACATTTTGAACATTACATTGTGAAACTCTAGATCCTGTTAAAATCCTCTGGAGAATGTTGTTTTTTTTTGTTGTTGTTCATTTGTTTTCACAGGCAAAGTTCTGGCTCATCTTTTGTATGCGGTTTTGGTTTGGTAGCAAAGTTTCTGCTGTGCTCTTTGTGTCTGCCCCTTGTCTAAGCCACTCAGAGGTTCGTCTGGGACTTGTATGGTGTTATTCATCTCCCAGATCCTTTGCTATGCTTCTTTGGCTGTGTTCTATGCATGCAGCTGGGGAGTCAGATTGAGTCTTGTATTAGTTTAGCTTTCTACTCTTTGGAATTTATCCCACATTCTCTGTCAGAGACCCCTGGTTCCTCTGGCCATAAAGTTTGGATTCTCTCCCTTGTGCTGTTATGCAATTCTGTGTGACTGGGGTAGCTCAGTATGAAGTTTCAAGAGAATCAAGGGAAATGAAAATAGCAGAATTCCCATCCCTTATTCTTTGCATAACAGGATGCCTTTTTTGCCCTTGTTCTAATTCCTGTATCCAAATTCTCAGGGTTTCAGGTGCCTGTAACATCACTACAGGCATATAATAGCATATCACTTCACAGTGATATGAAGTTCTTCATTATAGATTTCATAATGATTGCAGTCCTCTCCTGCAACTAGTGCTGGTCTCAGGAGGGCTGGAGAAAAAAGAGAGGGAAAAATGGGGATCGTCTATAACTCTGTGGCTCACAGGGGCCCTTTTTTCTGGCTTTCTGGTTAGAATGATAGTTTGGCTCAGAGATTTTAGTGTCTGCTGCCACCTGACTCACCCCACCTTTGGATCAAAACCAGGAAATAAAGGAGGGAAGGTAGGAAAGGAGGAAGGGGAAAAGGGAGTAAAGGAGGGAGGGAGGGAAGAGGGAAATCAGGAAACTAATTCCCGTTATACTAGTCGTTCTTCAAGTTTTGGTTTTCTCTTCTAATCTGCTTGCTATTTACTTTTCAGAGTCCTCAGGAATTTTCTTTTCATATTTTGTCCAGAGTTTCTGGTTTTAATCAGTGAGAGAGATAAGTATAGTGGAATACTCTGTTGTGGCTAGCGTTGGAAGTCTGGCATGGAATCTGAAATGATGCTTCCCTCCCAGACAGTGCTGTAGGACTACTTTACTCCTCAAAACCCTATGGAAAACACTATAAGCTGGAGTCATTAGGACTGATGGGAATACTTAGATTTAGTGAATCCCCAAGAGCCAAGAAGACTGACTGATGAGAGACAAAAAGGAATGGTCCTAGAAGCTTATTTCCTCACCCTTCAGTGGCTTTTCAGAGACCAGGTTCTACAGGTCAGAGTTAGTGCAACTGAAGAACCAGCCGATACCAGATACTGGGTTCCAGAAGTTACCCCTTTCTAACAAGACCACTTGATCAAACAGGAGCTTCTGCTGTTATAGGGTCATGTGGATGTTCCCCGATTCTCCACCCTGTGCATCTGAAGAACGTTAAGGAGGAGAGTGTTGTCTAGACTGTCAGGCATGGTGCATGCAACTTATTTTTGCCTGACCTGAGCCATGGGATGAGAGGTCAGTAGTTTACGTACCTTCTACTTCTTTTTGTAACTTTTCCCCTAGTAAGTCCTATTTTATATCTGTACACATGACATAAGTGATATGTGCTCATGATCTCTTTGCATCATGCAGACTGAAAAGATAGCAGTGTTTTCATCTTTTACTTTTTAAAATAGTATTTCTAATATTTTTATTTCTACTATCATTTCTATGACTTTTTAGACTTCACAGTGATATCAAGTTCCTCCTGATATCTATCAACCATTCTTCCTGCTTTAGCTTATTTATTTAATTCTTTATTCAATACCCTCATGGAAATCTTTACTCATTATCAGAGAATATGTCTGTAGATATCCAACAATAGTCAAATCCCTTTACAGCCTGCTGATATTGCTGGCTAAATTTCAGATAAATTTCTTAAATACTTAAAATATAAAACATAATCTTTGGCATTTTTGCATTTCAGAACTCAATGTAATTAAGTTCTATGTGTTGACTTCTTTCCAATAGAAGTTTTTCTTTGGTAACATTGCATTGCAATTGATCTATTATGCATATTAAAGAACCACTAGTATCATAAACACACTGACCTATCAAAAAGCTTCTAAAGAGAACTAAAAATGTCACTTCCTCTAATGGAATTTTGATCACCATATCTCACAGTTGACATTACTTTATGCTAATACCACAATAAATGCCATTAGCACTATAGTAATTAATATATACTAAATCATTTATTTTTTAGAAAGAATCGCAGATTTATTCTGTACATAAATCAAGTGCATATGCCTAAATTATTATGGTCAAGGCAGGAAAATCCAGGATGCAAAAGCATGGCAAATATTTAAATATCTATCTACCTCCTTTAAACCAATTCAATGAAACAATCATTTCTTAAATACCACCTACATGGCAAACATGTTGCAAAGTACTGCAGGGTGTAGACAGCAACAGATGTAGTTTGTATTTGTAAGGGCCTTATAATTTAAAGGTGAAAAGACTACTATACAAATATACAACACTGGGCAGATTGTGAGAAATACCAAAAGAAACATAAAAAAGAGAATCACAATTTAGAAGATGAATGATAATTTGTAGATCATTTAGTTCAAAACAATCTTCTTGATTTTGAAGAAATCAGAGAAGTTGAGGAACTTGCCAAGGGAAAAACAGTCATTTATTTATTGGGAACACCGACTATGAGCCTGGCATGTGGTATGGGAGTTCTGGAAGAATAGGTAGGATTTAAATAGGTAGAGATTGGAAAGAAGAGGGAATTCCAGAAAGAGGGAGGAGCATGAATGAAGGGAAAGAGGGAAGAATACATAGAATATATTTGACAATCAGTAAACAGTCAATTTTAACTGACTTTTAGATAATGATCCTAAAACTTCGAAGGTTTTTAAATCTGAAAATTTTAAGCTTCCACTTCTAAAGATTTTTGCTTCAATAGGTAACAAGTAGGGCTTGTATACAGCATGCTTTGGAGGTGAGGAATTTAGAGGAAGACTATTGTAATAGTTTAAGCAAAATGGGCCTGCACTAGGGACAAAGAAGTTAAAAAAAATCAGAGCTTTCATGTTTGATGAATGGGAATATAGTGGTGCCACTTACAAAAGTTTTTGTTTGGTGTTTCTTTTTTTTAATCGGAGAAGCCAGATTTCTTTCTTTTTTATTTCTGAGAATTGAGAGTATGGGAATAGAGAATAAGTTTTGGAAATGTTGAGCTGAATGCTCTGTCAAGCTACACAGGTAATTTAAACTGGAAATTTGGACATTAGAATAGGGGTCAGGACTAGAAATGGGAGCTGGAAGTCATTCTCATAGATGAGATGGAGGAGGAGGCATCAAATTATTAATAGATATGATCATCAAAGCAGAGGGTTGGTTAGTAGGAGAAAAGAGGCTAAAGTATAGTTTCTTGAGGGAAGGCCCACCCTTTAGGAGGTTTAGCAAGAACAACAATTGAATAAGTAGAGAAATCATCATATGAAGAAAATAGAAAAATGGAAGTCTAAGAGGAGAGTTGTACTTTTAAAGCTGTGTCCACCCTGACAACCCAGGGTTGCAGAAAACACTGTATCTCACAGAGACTTGTGGAACATAATGGCTGCCAGGTACCTAGCAGCAGGCACAAGCCTATGACCTAAACCTAAAATGAGCTAAATCCCTAACCATAACACAAAATCTCCTTCAGCTCTATTCCAATTTAGGCTTCTATCTCACACTCCCTGATGAACATGTGACCTCTTATTAGTGGGAGACTTTTAAAGTTCCATTCAATATTTGTGACTTCTGCTTGTCTGCATGAACTGTCATTAGCCTAGTGAAAGTTTCAGAATCCCCCAGGCACCAATGATTCTGTATTCCAAGTGTACTACTCAGGATGAATGTCTATAGATCAAAGCAAGAGGAACAATGGGGCCACAGAAACCATTCACAGAAATAGAGAAATGGCCATCAAAGTTTGTTCTTATCAGGACTGTAAAAAGAGAAAGTAGAATGTCCTCCAGGTGGTCCTGTCTTCAGAGAAAAAATTTCAGGATGTTGAAAAAAGCATTATCTGTTATAACACATCCAACAAAGAGAACACAAGGGTGCCATGAAATGCAGGCCAAAGCTAAATAAAAATCTAAATTCTATTAGATTCCCCCCATCAATGCCTACTTAACAGAAGTAACTGTGATGAAAAAGTTAAAATCATTAAAAAATGGGAAAATAGGAAGTCATTTGACAATCATATACTTTTAAATTAATTGCATAAACTCCATCTTGAGCTGCCTGGCCTAAGTTATATTTCCATAAAAGATTTAAATAATTAATGTCCTTCACATTTGAAGTCATTTTATAGTCAGAAAAAAAATCAGTTTCCACTTTGTATCCAATGTGTAACATCTTCCGAAACAATGTACACTGTTAATATCCACCCTGTCACTCAATAATTGTTTCATCATATTTTTCATAAGATTATCAGGTGGGGTTTGAATCAAATGCTTTGCTCAATTTAAAGTACACTACACATTTGATTTTAACTTTATCTACCACCAGACTAGAAACTTTATTTTTTTAAAAAAGGAAATGATGCTATCTTGGGATATCTTATCTAAGTGACTCATTAATTTAGTATTTACTACATTATTTCCCCAAAGCTCAAAATTCCCCTGTTTAATGATCCAAATATCATTTTTTTTAACAAGGCAGGTCTACCTGTATTTACTTCTCTGTTTTGTTTGTTTGTTTGTTTTGTTTTTGTTTTTTTGAGTGGAGGCTTCATGTACTATTTCTGGTCTTCTGCAACACTCTCATTCCCTGTGATCTCTAAAACATGACAACAAAATCTTCAAGATTACTTCTGAGGTAATTTTTCAACCCTTGTTTTGTTTTCTTCAGTCATCTTAGTGCCATACAAATGGATGCCAAACAATTTTAAAAATCAATATCAATCCATGTCCTGAAGAGTCTTAGTTGAAGCAGGAAATTCTATCAGGGACTTTGGAACTAACCTTATTTCCTACATCAGGAATCTGCACTGCACAACTTCTGTGCTGTGTGGAAATGCCTATGTTATCAGCCAGGTGCCCATAGTAATGCCAAATTCTTGTATTCCCTGCTCAGCTTCTGTATAGATCTGAGTTAACAGGTTAGGTTCCCACCTTCATATTTATATATTAGTCCTTAGTTATTTTAGTTCTTTTGCTATCTTAACTAATAGAGCCTTCTGAGATGTCAACTTGAACCAAAGCCAGTGGTTGAGGCCTCACTGACTTGGCTAATTACCGCAGGTCCTCTTTCCCTAGGAAATGTCAAGGAGTGAGGATTCTGCCAATTTCAGAATTAGATAACTAACCATATTCCTTGATACTAAACTCAACATTTGACATTAAATGGTTTGGTGTCAATGCTTGCTTGAGTTTTGTTCGAACCTTCTTTGAGCACTTGCTCCTCTCCTTGGGGCCAGTCTTGGCAGTCAGGTTAGATTTCTCCTGTCTTCAAATCCTGTACACTTATACTCAGCATCCTGCTCACTCTTTGTTCCCCACTTCCTTACCTCCTCTGCGTTTTCAAGAACTGAAGCATGTCCTATATCTTAACCTGCATAACTAATGACACAATTTACTTATCTGGACCTGGAAATTTGAGCATATTTAAAGATTAGATGTTCTTTTACTTCCTCACTTATCTTGAATTTAATTATTTAATGGTATCTGATTGACTCTTTCCAATACAGGGGAAAATAATGAAAAATTCAAGTTGAACATTTTATAAAAAGTGTGACTCTAGTCAATATTAGTGCTCTGTCAGGCACCCAACCCATTGTGAATTTTGTTAAGGAAAATATATGTCCAGCAAACAAAATCAGGCAAATGCATGAATTTGCTCCATACATGTAAGAGAGAGCCTTGGCTACACTCTTTGACCTTGTTATTCTCTTTATGTATAAGCTGTATGGAACTGTTAGAAATGGCCACCCCTCCCCAAGAATTAAATCCTTTAATTCTTCAGGTCCCTCATACTGCTCTAGGGATTGGCCATGTGATTCCCTAAAGCCTTGTCTTCAAGGTATTTCATCTCAAGTGATTCAGCAAATAATTTGATGCTGTGAGTTCTTAAAACCCAACAATTAATATAAACTGGATTTTCACTACTTCAATTCCAGCCAGGCCAGATATTATACCCTTAGCTTCCCTGCTTTACCAGACTGTGGTCTGCAGCCATGCCTCTTCATTCATTCTCTGTGCAGTTCTGCACATGAAACTAACTCTGCCTGATTTAAGCAGAAAATGGGTTCGTTTAACAGGTACTGCATATCTTACACAACTTAAAGGCTATACAGCAAGGAACAATGGCTAAATTATACCATAAAAATAGTCAGGGGAAGAAACTACTGCCACCTATGTTGTGCACATAGCTGGGAAAGAGAGTATCTCATATTAATATTTCAACTTTTTTAGTGGGAGGCAGGTTCTGTCTCATGTGATGGGAATTCTGCAAACATGGAAAAAGAGCTCATGTGTTGAATAGCCACAAGGTCCACTACAAACTATACTGTCTTCAGTTTAACTGTGACAGACAAAAAAAAAAAAACCCATAATTTGGTCTACATTCTTAAATAGTGCATATTAGTAGATATATTAATTTTGCATATTAGCAGATATATTAATCTACATATTAGTAGGTATATAGATTTACATCCTATCTATTAATTAACAAAAAACTCCATTTGTCACATAAATTTATAACAGGACAAAGTAAGAAATTGTGGACTCTAGTTTTAAAATGATAGAAGAATGTATCAAAAGTATCATAGAGATGATGTGGGAATTTGATCAATCTTTTTGTCACCGTTAGATAAATTCTGGAGCCACTAAACATTCCAAAAGAGGAATATAAACCAAGAAGAAATTAAATTTCACTCAATAGATTTAACCTTTTCCATTAGCCTTAGTGTTTGGGTTTATGTTTTATGTTTCATTGAATTTATTTTTATGGCAAATGTAAATATAATAGGAAAAATGTTTGGATAGACTACTGTAGTTCTGTGTTGTGCTGCCTATTTTAGGTTATGAGAATAAACAGAAATCAATAAAAAACATTATACACCTATGGAACTGTCATGTTTCTAAAGAGATGTGAGATGACTTATCTCATCCTGCTATGCCAGCATTCAACACATTCTGTCAGCTCTGACTTGCTGCTCAAGTTGTCCTCTGCATCTCTTCCACTCTGTACCAATTCTTTCTTCCTGCTACTCATCTCTTGCTCTTGTCATTATCTGGTTGCTCTCTGATAGCAAATTGACACTAATAGACAAGATTTCATGTAATTCAAGACTTGGGGTATTTCTATCATTATAAAATGCACACTCCCCCCCCCCTTTTTTTTTTTTTTTTGGAGATAGAGTCTTGCTCTGTTGCCCAGGCTACAGTGCAGTGGCATTATTGTAGCTCACTGCAACCTCAAACTCCTGAGCTCCAGTGAACCTACTGCCACAGCCTCCCAGAGTGCTAGGATTACAGGCATAGCTACTGAGCCCGCCTAAAATGTGCACATTTATCGTGTAACATCTTTAGTTTCAAGATATCACTGGCAATTAACTAACATTTTTGCTAATAGAAAGTTGCCATCCTCAGAGAAATATAGGATTAGAGAAAAACTCCTTCTAGTAATAACCACGGACATGATCCAACTGAAGAAAAAGACAAAAGAAAGATGTTCCCAAAATATACAGTTGGTCTTTCATATTCATGGATTCCATATCTGTGGATTCAACCAACCCAGAATATTTTTCTGAATCAAAAATATTCAGAAAAAAAGTGCGCCTGTAGTAAACATGTGCAGACTTTTTTTTCTTGCCATTATTTCCTAGATAGTCTAACAACTATCTACATACTATTTACATTGTTATTAGATATTATAAGTAATCTAGAGATGATTTAAAGTATACAGGAGAATGTGCATAGGTTATATGCAAATATTAGGCCATCTTTATGTCAGTGATTTGAGCATCTCAGATTTTGGTATCCAAGGCAGATCCTGGAACTAATCTTTCATAGATACCAAGGGATTCTTTCTGATCAGATACTGTAAGCTTATTCATCATAATCCCAAGAGAAACAATTTTAGGTAATTGATCAAAGTTCCACTTGTTTGTACATTAATTTCTCTATTAATGCAGCCTAATTGTCTTATCTGCTAACTGCTTCAGTAATTCCAAAAGGATCAGTTTTTTATTTTTATTTTGAATTCCTTATCAGAAGACTTTTCTCTTTAACTTTTGTATTTCTACTGATTCTAAGAAATATGCTCTTTTAAAGTATTCACTTCATAGGGGCACTATAGTATGGTTCACATATGGCAGTTACATATTAAAAGACAGTTCTTGAATTATAGAAAACCATAAGATGAGAGCAATTCTGTTCTTGAGAAAAGAACATGTATTTACAAATTAATTACTTTTGTAAAAATAGTATATTAGGTAACTCTTTGCAAAGTAAGATATATGTTCCTATTTGTAAATTGGTTAGTAAATAGCTTTAGTCTATGACATTTCAAATATTTTCTTTAAGTGCCAAAAATCAATTTAAAAATAAAAGCATAATTATATCTGCCCATTTCATTCAGATGTCCAAAATATTCCAGTTTAATTTTGACAGAGTTGATCATTCCATATTTTGACCCTTACTAAAAATGAAAGAGAGGGTTTCCTTCTCTAGTCTGGGAGATGTGTAGTGCATATTAAACATCAGTAAGGATAGAGGTGTCTTAATTTGGGTTTCCGTGGAAGTAAACCCTGAGGCAAGGATTGAATGCAAGCCATTTCTTTGGGAAGTGAGCCCAGAAAGCACCAATAGTGGAATGTGGAAATGAGTCAGGAAAGGGAAGACGGCAAACAAGGGGATCACCTAGGAAACTTCTTGAAAATTCAGATACCTGGACCCCTCCGTAGACCTGAAAATTCTTACAGTTCACCCTGGCCACATATCTTCCCCCACAATGATTCTTCCCTGAGCTTGGCCAGCCATGGAATACTACTTAGCTATAAAGAATGATGACTTAACGCCTTTTGCAACAATTTGGATGGAACTGGAGACCATTATCCTAAGTGAAGTATCTAAAAAATGGGAAAACAAACACCACATGCACTCACTACTAAATTGGAACTAACCAGTGAGCATACATGTGCATAGAGGGAAGTGAAACTCAATGGAAATCAGCCATGGAGGAGGTGGGAGGTAGGGATGGGTGAAAATCTACCTAACAGTACAATGAACAATATCTGGGTGACAGGCACTGTTATAACCATGACTCAGCATTATAAAAACAATTCATCTAACCAAAATTATTTGCACGCTCTAATACTTCAAAATAAAGAAAAAAGAAAGACTGGCAGGAAAAAAAGTGGAGGAGGTGTGTCTAGAACTAATTATTTGTGAAAAAAAGGTAAATTTTGTATGAGCGGAGAAAATGAAAATCATTATAGTAGAGAAAAGAGAAAAAAGGAAGAGGAGGAGGGAGGGAAGGAAAGAAGGAAGAAGTTAGACAGCAGAAAGAAAAGAAAATAAACAAAGGCAGAAATATGTATATGGTGTGAGTATTTACTGGATAGAGAGGAACTTAGAGAAGATATTGTGTTTTAGGATTTGTTTTTTGTTTGTCTGTTTTTTAATTCATAGATTGAACTGGACAAGGAGATAAATGGCTTCCAGTATAACCATGTTCCAGACCCTTCCAAAAGAGATATCCTTAATCTTTCAAGAGTAACTCTGACATTTGGCTTATATTTGTAAGACATACATTAAAAATTTGCAAGCTAAAAATGTTTCACACTAAGTGAATATTAATAAAATTTTATATTAAAATAAATCACGTTCAGTTCCAAAAAAACTGAAAGAGTCTTATCTAGAAAACCCGTGATTTGATCATTTTCCTCTTATTTGCTCCCCTAAATGTGCTTCCCAATTGTCTGACAGGTGCACTTGTTTCCCAAAACTGTCTCAATAATGCTTGCTTTGGATTAGAGCCCTAAGCAACATTTTGGAGAAGACTGGAATAAAGTTTCTGTGGAAACTGACAATACGATACAATCTTGAAGGTTTGGAACTGGACTAAAGATGATGATTTAAGAATAACTGATAAATTGTTGACTCCTCTTCAGCGTGGTGCATGGTTGGGTCATGTGGGATGGAACTAATTCATCATGGTGTTATAGAAGTGACTACATTGAAGGATGGATCATTTGGCCTTTCATCAGGTTCAGTTTTACCTAACTATGTCTCAGCTCCTGAGATGCTTAAAAGGCTAAATAGCCTGAATACTAGGACTTCATGGCTCTCAATAGCCACTGAGCCCTGACACCAGGGAGTTAAATATTTTCCTGGAGTAACAAACATTTTTAACTATAATAGCAAAAAATAATAATAAACGAGTTTAATTAAGTATAGACAGAATAACTGAATAACAGAAAAGATAAAGGTTAAAGTGGTTTCTTACATAAAGCTTATTGATCTGTCAGAGAAATGATCCTTCCTTTTTAAGTGAATGATTTATTAAATAGTGTTTTGAGATACCACAATGCTAAATAAATTCAAAGTATTATGCTTTTGAAGCATTGTTCATTTGTTAAATTTTTTTCAATGTGAAAGTTTTGATAGATTTTTGTCAGACTACAGGCGATTATCCGACATATAACATGAATATTATGGTGAGTTTCTAAGCATGAAGAGTGTCTTTTTATAAACAACATTCATGTTAACTAAATCAATCTGTGTTCTTATTCTTTTAAAAATCCTTCTTGGCCGGGCGCGGTGGCTCACGCCTGTAATCCTAGCTCTCTGGGAGGCCGAGGTGGGTGGATCGCTTGAGGTCAGGAGTTCGAGACCAGCCTGAGCAAAAGCGAGACCCCGTCTCTACTAAAAATAGAAAGAAATTATATGGACAACTAAAAATCTATATAGAAAAAATTAGCCGGGCATAGTGGCGCATGCCTGTGGTCCCAGCTACTCGGGAGGCTGAGGCAGGAGGATCGCTTGAGCTCAGGAATTTGAGGTTGCTGTGAGCTAGGCTGACGCCACGGCACTCACTCTAGCCTGGGCAACAAAGTGAGACTCTGTCTCAAAAAAAAAAAAAAAAGAAAGAAAGAAAATTAAATCTTTACAAGAAGGATTTTTTTTTTTTTTTTTTTTTTTTTTGTTGAGACAGAGTCTCACTTTGTTGCCCAGGCTAGAGTGAGTGCCGTGGCGTCAGCTTAGCTCACAGCAACCTCAGACTCCTTGGCTTAAGCGATCCTCCTGCCTCAGCCTCCCGAGTAGCTGGGACTACAGGCATGCGCCACTATGCCCGGCTAATTTTTCTATATATATTTTTAGTTGTCCATATAATTTCTTTCTATTTTAGTAGAGACGGGGTCTCGCTCTTGCTCAGGCTGGTCTCGAACTCCTGACCTTGAGCGATCCACCCGCCTCGGCCTCCCAGAGTGCTAGGATTACAGGCGTGAGCCACCGCGCCCGGCCTAATTTTCTTTCTTTTAATTATTTCTAAATAGTTACATGTGCAAAATAAACTCAATTGGAGGAGTATTTAAATTGATCAAAAAGGGTAGTACACATTACTAGCTGAAATGTATAATGGAATCTCTCAGCCAAGAAAAAACAAAGTTAGCTACAACATTCTCTTTTAAAATATTTTCAGAGAACTATAGCTTAATTTTTCATTCAATATTAAAAAATACTTTTGAAATTAAAACTGTTGGGTTAAGTGAAATCTGGTTTGTTTTAAAAAATACTGATTTTATTAAAAATTAGATTGTTTCTAAAATACACTTGAGTTCATTGCACATAAGATTACATTTACTGTAAATTTATGAAGCTGATTCAAAAGCTCTGAAAAAAGTTCATAATGACAGCACTATCATCTTAAATATACATAAACTTTTGATATTTAGAGTCTGCTTTATATCTCATATTTACCTATGGATCATTTATTTTTCATAAGAAACGCTAATACGTCAAATGAACAGCAGCTGTTGTAAAGCATGCTTATTTTTCTGAGGGAATAGGGAAACGATGGATGTAATTTATAATTTTAATAATTGAAAAAACTCAAAACACTATAAAGTAAGTTTTTCCACCCCTTCGAGAATTTACTTACTATACCTTTGGGAATCAGAAAACTCAGTTGCAGTTCTAGTGGCCAAAACTAGATGGTGCTCTGCAGTTGTCAGTTCTTGAAGTCAATTTCCAGGCATTTAGAATAATTGAATTTAAGGGCTTAATTAAGGAGGTATTTCAGGGAGTTTCCGACTCTACTTCTCTCCCTTTCTTTCTCCATAGACATTTTTAGGGGATAAGAGGCATGTTTTTCTGTGTTTATGGCCTTAGTTATTCCTTGTCCCACTTATAAGACCTTATTCACCATCTATAGAACAGACGTACTAGTGTTAGATCAAGAAACTTAAGTTCTAGAATAATAGTTGAAGGAAATATTTAGTGTTCCACAGTCAAAGTCTTGTCCAGAGTAAACGTTCAGGTCTTTGACGTATCAAGACTAGTACCTTACCTAACATGGTGACAAAGTACGGAGAGTTAAGACTAAGCTTTTGACGGAAAAGAGAAGAGCAAAGAATGAAACCTAGTTATTGTTTCTTAAATCATTAGATTACTTTTTGCTCCCTTCCCCTGAATATCTATCATTGTCCCCTGTCCACCGATCTAAGGATCTGTTGATAGAAGAGCAGAAGGAAGACTAGGAAGGAGGAGAAAGAGCTCACAGGTAAGCTTATTCCATATTCCAGGCACTAATTTAAGCACTTTACATATGTTTCCATATTTGTTTTTTGAAGGAATCAAAGGAGGTGTGAATAAATGACCTCTCTTTTATATGAGGAATCTGGCACCCGGGTGAATAACTTCTCAGTAAGTGGTGATTAAGGATTTGGCCACAATTCTGTCTAATTCTAGAACCAATGGTGTTTTCTGCAACTGCAATTGGGACTTCCAAGAAAACTGGTCATAGTCTCTGGTTTGTCTGTCTACAGTGAGCATGCCATAATTCTAGGTTTATATTGTACTATGTAAATCCTATATATTATCTCATTTAATTTAATAGACAACTCTGTTGCACTATGAATAGAAAGTGAAATTTCAAATCTCCAGTCAGTGGCAGTGCCCAGATAAGAGCCTAAATCCCTTGATAATAAACTTCAGTTTTAAGGCAGAATTTAAGCGCATGAAAATGGTCAACTCATAATGTTTTGCTGTCTGCTTTATTTCTTATAATTGATATAAATTATCCTGATTCACAATTTTCCCAACAGTATATATTATTATCATAAAGTAATTTCTCAAAAATACAAATAAAAACTCTTCCAATTAAGTTTTAACAGTTGTCTAAATTATGTTTATTTTACCATGTACACTGTGAAGAATGTAAAAAAAATAGAAGACAATTTCTTCCTTCGAGTTCTTAATAAATTACTGGATAAGACATGTATAAAGATTAATTTGTTAAACATTTATTTACTGACAACTGTGCAACACTGTCTTAGGCATGGATGAAGCCAGAAGGATGATTAAGTCAGAGCCCCTGACCAAAAGGACTGAAGAATACAGACCTGCCTAGGTTCTGCCACACAGTCATGGATGCCTTTGCACACAGTCCTGGAGAAACCACTTGCCATTTGGGAGAAATGCCACTGGTTTCAGGGTAAGATGTTCATTTCCTGTTTGATATATAACAATCCCATATCTGAATAGAGACCCTTAAAACTGCCCGGTTACCAGATGTAAAGCTGTGTTTCTTCCCTCCTCAACCTTTCACCTGTTTTGTCCTAGCTTGTCACAATTGCCACGTTATTTGGAGACTTGAAGAAAATGTAATTCATTGTTGATTGTATTGTATGGCTTAAAGTCTTTGTTCTCTACTGATTCCTGAATACTATTCCCTTTATAATTCATGACAATTCTGAACCTTAGCAGCTGACCTCTATGTGTCCTTGGTTATGCTCCGTGAGACATTTTCTGATAGCTAATTATTAGGATGGTCTTTCTGCCAACCAACCTCTCTTTTACACTTCTCAAATTTGTTCCACTAAACTTAATTTTTCAGTTTACATTTCATAGTATTTCATTAGCTTTTCTCAGCCTTTGATAACAGAATTATCATATAACTGAGAATGATGCTCATACTGAAATGAAAAGCTATTCTTAACACGTAATTTTGTCAGAGGTGTAATTTTTAATATTGTCATTTTCCATGGTAGGTGCAGGCTAGCCTATGTTAAGGATAGATTTTACTTTCATTTCTTACCAGACCAATCTGGAATGTACTGCCAGAGTCAGAAAGTCAGTGAACATTGGTATCTAAGTAGGTTGGTATCCTATACGTACATATAGTTGATTTCTGATTTCCAAACTTCTTAGCCATCCTGGTCAACTTTTATTCCCTATATATTATAAAGAACTATGACATTTCATATCATTAAATCTTCATGATACCTCTGTGTGATTTCTTTTGTTCTTTTCTTTTTTCTTTTGCCCTCCAAATTACCCAAAAAGAAATAAAGGATCAGATAAGTGAAGGGATTTTCCTAGGGCACACAGCTAGTAAGTCCCATGGCATTGGGATTCACAATCAGATCTAACTCTACATTGAGTACTAACAGCTCCTATTTATTTAGCACCTACTACATGCCAGGTACAGCTATGGGCACTTTGTATACATCAACTGACTCAAACCTCACTACAACCCTTAAGGGAGTGGCTACTTTTGTCCTTATATAGCAAATGACTAAACTCAGGCACCAAGAGGTTAAAAAACTTTCCCAACTCCCACAGCTAGTAAGTGGCAAAACCTGGCTTCAAATCCAGGCTGAATTCTGTTCTGTTGATTCTCTGTGAACAACATGATAGGTTTGATAACGTTTGGCATCCCATAGAGGTATTGTTAGGATTTAATGGCATAAAATGTATCATGGCTCTTTGTAATCTGAAAGGAATAAAAGTTTACCAGGACATATGAGGAAAAATTTGAGGTCAGAAATGAAGTGCATGTACATTATACTGGTGAGGCACACTCCAGCCAGGGAAAGAATATGAGAGTGTAATTAACAGACAAAATCAGAGAATGTGTGTTATGAGCAGATTTTCCTTCATTTACCATTTTCTCTTCAGAATTTTTTTAAGTGATTAAAGAATCAAGATCAGAAAGTTTAAGGTCAGGAAATGCAAATAATTAGAGGTCAAATGTCTACTGCATACTATTATTAATCTTTTAAAATTCTCCTCTTTTTTTTTACATTACCACCTTCTCTTAAAGACTGGCTTAACAAGTTACCTACTTGGCAATTCAGAGGCTTATAATAAAATTCTTTTAAAAAACATCTTTTCCATTCAGATTCTACAAATCTTGAAATTTCACCCAGGGACTAATTTTTTTTTCATTTTGGGTGGATTTTACATAATCTTCACCTGTGTGTTATGGAAACTTTGACAATACTTTTACATCAAGCTTTTTAGGATGTTTGGTTCTCATCAACTCCCATTCTAAATTTCTAGGTCTGTCCTACAGTAGAAAACTCATTTATTTTTGCCCTGAGTAAAGAGCTATGTCCATTTATCATTCAAAGCTGCCTGGGGAACTGGGTGATTGTCCAGTGAATCTGATCAATATAAACAACCAAAGTAGATAATAAAGGCTGAAATAACTTTTAAAAATTAAACTTTTATTGCTCAGTCTATCCAGGTTGTTGTCTCACTTCAGCACTTTATTTTCTCTATGGATAGAGCTTAAGGGCTCTTAATCAATGACCTTACAGAAAGCATCCCTTTTTCTCATTGTGTTCTTGTAATAGTGTTGTGCTGTGCTCTGTCTATATATAACCTGCCTACACAGATGTTACATGGCCATTGTGTTTTATGAATATGGTGCCTCTGCTTCAGCAGTGCCTAGAAAGTCTCACTTGGCTGATGAAACACCTCAATCCACATTCATAGCCGACTGCATTTTCTTCTGCTTCCTGTTGCTGTATAATCCTAAGTACTCAGGATTTAGACTCACTTTTTTTTTTCTTTTTTTTCACAAGAAGCTGTATTTTGGTAATGTATTAAAAGGAATATTTGTTGCTGAGACACTGAACAATAGATCATGCTCATATGGTGTATTTCCACTATAGAATGTGTGCTCCAAATGCCATAGTAAGGGTGGGCAAAGCAACATTACGAAGTGAAAAAGAAAAAAAGCTTTTAGAAATCTCAGAACTATTAAGAGTATAAATCATAAGGAGATTGCCTTTCTAATCCCAGAAGTATACCCTAAAGGATAAAGATTTATAGTCCTTGTAATTTTATTTTAGGTACTGTAACTGCTAGTTCTATTCTTAGCTATATAAATGTATCATTTTTCACTCTTACAAAACTATTTGCTTCGGTTTCTTCTAGCCAGTGAATTCCACTTGTGTTTTAAGATTTAACAAACAAGAGATTCTTTTATTTGATTGCTTTTGCTGACTTTTAGGGGTTTTCTTCCTCATCATGGTCATTTAATATTCATTTCTACTTATGGTTTCTTTTAAAAATTGTTTATTGCATATATTTGAGAAGTACATGTTTCATATACACAATGAAATTATTACTACAGTCAAACAAATTTACATATCTATCACCTTCCATAGTTAAGAATATCTAAAATCTACCCTCTCAGCAAATTTTCAGTGTACAATATTGTTACCTATCATTCTTGTGTTGTACTGTGTATCTCTAAACTTATTCATCCTACCTAACTGCAAATTTGTACTCTTTAACCTACTTCTCCTCGTTTTCTCCCCCTCTCTGCTCCTGATAACCATCGTTCTACTCTCTGTTTCTATTTATTCCACTTATTTTTAGATTCCACAGAGAAGTGAAATCATACAGTACGTTTCTTTTTGTGTTTGGCTTTTACTTAGCATAATATTATCCGGTTTCATCCATGTTGTCACAAATGGCAGCATCTCCTTTTTAAGGGCTGAATAATATTCCACTGTAGATATATAACACAATTTCTTATCCATTTATCTGTTGATGGATACTTAGGTTGTTTCTGTATCTTAACTGTTATGAATAGCTCTGAAAAGAGCACAGGAGCACATATATCTCTATGAGGTGCTGATTTTATTTCTTTTGGTTATATACCCAACAGAGGACTTGCTGGGTCATATGGTAGTTGTATTTTTAATTTTTTGAAGAAACTCTATTGTTTTCCATAAAGGCTGTGCCAAAATACATTCCCACCAATAATGTATAAGAGTTCCCTTTTCTCTACACCCTTGCAAAGACTTGTCTATTTCTTGGCTTTTTAATACTAGCCATTCAATAGGTGTGAGATGATATATCATTGCGGTTTTAATTTGCATTTTCCAGATTATTAGTGATGTTGAGCACATTTTCATGTACCTGTTTATCATTTGTATGTCCTCTTTGGCAAAATGTCTATTCAGGTTCATTGCCCATTTTTAATTAGGTTACTTGGGGTTTTTTGCTATTGAGTTGTGTGAGTTTCTTATATTTTTTTGGATATTACCCCTTATCAGATATATGACTTACAAATATTTTCTCCCAATATATAGGTTACCTTTTTGTTGTATTGATAGTTTCTTTTGCTGCACAGGAGCTTTTTAGCTTAATATGATAGTCCCACTTGTTTAGTTTTGCTCTTGTTGCTTAAGCTTCTGGTGTGATATCCAAAAAATCATTTTGAAGACCAATATCAAGGAGCTTTCCTCCTATGTTTTCTGCCAGGAGGAGTATGGCTTGTTTCTTATGGATTTATTTTTCATTGAATTTTTCTTATTCTTAATACAAATCTCAAAGTCTCATTGGCATAAGAACTTTAAAAGAATGTACATGACCAAAAGTATATTCACATTCAAAAAATTGCCCTGGGTGGATCCTGGAAAGACATGTAAATATATTTGACATAAATGGCATGACATCTCCCAGGAACACAAGGTGGGTTCTCAAATTAAAAAGTCCTGCCCACCCCATATACATGTCATTACTACATAACCTTTTGCAATAAAGGGTGAGGAATTTTTATCCCTGAGTATCTATAGATAGATTCCTCACAAGTTGGGGCAAAGCCTTAACTCTAATGCATTGGTTTTCAAATGGTAATATCAGAATAACCCAGAGATCTTGTTAAAGGACCTCATGCTGGACCCATTCCCAGAGTTTCTGATGCATTAAGTCTGAGGTGGGGCAAGTACATTTGCATTTCCAACGAGGCCCATGTAATATCGTTGCTGCTGCTGCTCTGGAACAACACTTTGAGGACCACTGCTCTCATGCATGCAAATAGGGCTGTTTATTTACTTGCTTGTTCTTGATCAAAAATTGTATATATATAACTGAGTAATATATATTTAAGTTCCTGATTTTTTGCTTTTCTTTTCTTGATGGGAAAGTGGATTTTTAAAAATCAAGGTGTTAAAAACAGTAAAAAGCAGTTGATGGATTTTTTACTTGCATGTGACTTTTGCTATTTTTTCTCTCCTTTGTAATCATTGCAATAATTATCATCTTTTCTTTCACAGAGACTACCCTTATGGAATTATTGCTATATGCCATGCATATGTATTTTACAGATGAAGAAACTGAACGATGAAGTAGCATGCCTAAGTCATATAACTAGTGAGTGGTAGTAGACATGGGATTTGAACCAAGTCAGTCTGACCTTAGAGCTTATCCTTAAACAATGTGCTTTATTACCTTTGAACTTTCAGATGACATAGCAATTATTCAAATGACTTTTGAAGTAGGTAGAAAGGCACTTTTAACTGTTGAGACGGTCAATTTTAAAGAATATTTTTGAGACTAATGGTTACAGATTACACGTTGCAAAATATTTTGTAGTTGCGGTCTGTTGCCAAAAGAACAAAGCATGACATTTCTTATAAGATCTGATCCTTAACAACTTTCCAGACTTATCTGTCCCCTCCCCTACACTAAAGTTGCCATCAGTCTTCTCAATAGCCCATGAAATCGCTGAATATTTTGTCACTTCTGCACCCTTGCTTATGCTATATTTTAACACTACTTTAAAATATTTCTTTCCTAATTGTTTCTTTTTTTTCTTTTTTCTTTCTTTCTTTCTTTTTTTTTTTTTTTTTTAGCAAAATGCTGTTTATTTTGAGCATCTGGGTGCAGATGGGTGGAGGCCAAAAAAGGCATCCAGGAGAGAAAAGGAGAGAGACTTGGGTTTTATAGAGGGTTTTTCGGGGGGGAGCAAATAAAATTCTTTTCAAACAATGGGGAGGAATAAGGCAAGTAAGTTCCCTTCTTGCAGTCCATTCCTTTATCTCCCTAGGGAACAACCAGGAGGGACAAGGGTAGTCCTTATCAGAAGGGATAAGGAAAGTAAGTTTCCCTTTTGCATTTATCTCCCTAGGGGTCTGGCAAAGGCTACCTGCCTAATACACCCCCAGGAAGGGGAGAGGGGTAGACTTTATATGAGACTTGGATGGAAGTTTGGATAGGGTGAATTCTTTAAGCCTAACATTCCACCCTTTTTATTATATACATGTAAGAAAAGGAAGGGCAAGGTATGCAAAAGGGAAAAAATTAAAAATTAGAAAGATTGGGAAGCAGGCGTTGTTGTCTTTTCCAGCAGGTTGTCTGCTAGTTTGGGAAAGAAGCAGCAAAGAGAGTAGGGAGAGCTCAAGATTGATCTTTAGCTGTTATCAGAAAATTAGAGATTCAAGGTCGTGCTAACATTCCCCCTTTCTGTTGTTAAAATTAAATTTCTATTTAAAATGAACTCAGAAGTTGGGAAAATGGGCGGAGATCTTTCTTCTGTAGCTACTTCCTGCTAAGAAGGGGTGTAGAAATCTTTTTATGGAGTTCATTTAAATTATTAAAAGGGAGGGGGTTGAAAATGGACGGTCTTGAAGTTAAAATAGAGGATGGGGTTTCACTGGAGAGACACGAGAAGTACACGGAGGAGGCAAAGCACGACAAGGAGCCATATATAACAAAGCATACTATCGAGCCTGGTATCCCTGATAGGCTGGACTTTCAGGGAGCTCACCATGGGTGGAAGCAGGTTCTGGAGGGCCTGTAGGTTTGAGTCCAAAGAGACGACTCTTGGACGGGATTCCCAGAAGTTCAGCTATAGTGGTGGAAGCAGTGTGAGAGAATTATTTAAAAGTTGAAGGAGGCCCGGTTTATTCTGGCAGATGCTTTAGTAAAATCTAGTCTTTAGGCTGTAAGTGTTCCGGTCCCTTTAAGAAGTCACTAGTGCATTTCATTGCTGGCAGGTAGGCGCCAGGTAGGGCAGGTGGAGGAAGACAAGGGGACCAAACTTAATGCTTCCATTTCTTGAAATCAGTTACGATTTTATATGCCTGTCTTTTTTGCAACAGCCCTTAGGCCTAGAGAGGGTGAATAAGGTTGGGCCAGGTGGAATTTAATAGTTTAAATCCTCTAGATAACTTTGTTATTTACGTAATACTACTTCAATGGCTTTTGAAAGTAAAGCAAGAGAATTAATAATGTTTTAAATAAAAAGTCATAACTAAAATTTTCTTTCTAATTATAGCCATCTGGATCACATACTAAATTCCTTCATAAATTCCCTTTATAAACTTTATCTCAACCTGCACAGACCATCTACAAAACATGCCTAAAACTTTGTTTTGTCCTAACTTTCCCATTTTGTGGCCAAACAACTGGAGTCAGTCAGAGCTGGGTCTCCCCAGGCGATGACCGGGACCAAACCAGTCATTTTAGGACAAAAATTCCATACAAGATCCTTTCTTACCAAAATACATTTCCACACTTACTGCCTTTTTACATCTGTTTCTCTTACTCATAAGTTACTTTCTATTTTGTTTTTAGTGAGATATTTGATGTAAGCCAATTAATTAGAGCTCTTTTACATATTTTGGTAGGGAAACATTATATGTACACATGACATTTATGGATGCACATATAGACATCTTCTGGTAAAAGGAGATAATTTTAGGTGAAACAAGGCAGAAAGTTCTATAGTTTGAAAGCTCAGAGCGTATCAAGGAAAACGTTGTATGTAAAGTTCTAGTTAAGTTTTTCCCATAAGTCAGAGGAAGGAAGCCATACGATCTTTTCTCAGGGGGATAATTGGGAAGCACAAAAAGGGGTGGGCAAATGCTTTATCTCCCAGTGGACAGAGAAGCTGTGGAATACACAGGGGATTTGTATTTTACCTTTTACGCTGAAGATGGGGGTAGGAGAGGGAAATAGAGGCACTTAAAATTCAGGAAGAGTAGAGGGCATGGCTCCGGCATTAGCTCTTACCTGTGCCAGAGAGTTTACCTAAGGCTTGGACATCCCGGTGTGTCAAAATTCAGTCTGTTCCGAAGCCTGACCTGCCCATCAGACTGAAGCAGAGGGTCCAGGGTCCGTGTGTATGGAGGAAGCCTGCTCAGGGTGGGGCAGCCTGTTCCGGAATGCAGGTGTGATCTCCTATTTAAGGAAGAGGGCACTCGCTCTTCCAGTGTGCTTCTTTTTGTCAGAGGGGGCATGTTCGTGGCGGAGCCCATTTCCTGGGGCATCTAGAGACCCAGAGTTGTAGTGGAGGCCGGGTTCAGTTCCCATAGTTCTCCTATAAGAGTGTGGCCTTGTCATCTCCTTGCCTGGGGCCTTCTTGAGTAACTCTCTGGAAAAGCTCTTTGCAGGGGCAGCCACTATTTGAAAAGCTTTTTCTGTTTTGGGGGGCTGTTGTCAGTCCCACTCTCTTTTTCCTTCACCTCTCCCCATCTTGGTTATTAAAGACCTTGAAGGCCAGGTTTAGAAGATCCTTTTGTGGGGTTTGAGGGCCTTTGTCTAATTTTTGGAGCTTGAGCCTGATGTCATACATGGGCTGGGAGATAAAATGCATATTGAGGAATGAAGTTCCCTCAGGAGTTCCTACTTGATAATCCAATAACAGATTTGTTCTAGGGATGGTTCTCTAATCCCATAATGGGTCTGTTCTACTGGCTGGACAGGGGTACGTCCATGTATTTCATCGCCATATGCCTGGGCATTAAGCCAAACCCTCTCCTTCTCATGGGATAGAATAGAGAAAAGAATAATGTAGAGGTCATGCCAGGTCAGAGCATAAGACTGAGATAAATAAGAGAGATATATACCCTCATGATGCCTTCTACCCCAGCCCCCGGGACTTGAGCATAACGAGAGCGGGTAGTAGGGGGCTGAGAAGAGGACAAGGGCAGGTGTGTAGCAGGAAGATTTGAGCCAGATTACAGCTCGTACAGAGTGAGGGTCGAGAATGGAGGGCAAAAAGGCTTGGATGTGGGCAATCTCAGACCATTTGCCATTGCAGTGACAGAAATTGTAGTGAGACCTCGGAGGAGGCTCCCCAAAGGAGTAGTTTTAGGAGGAGTAGACTGAGAATTTCCCATATTCCTGGAAAGAGTAGGGGTCACATGGGGCCGATTCTACTCAATGCTATGCGTCCCTAGAATGAGGGAATGGCATGGAAGTGACAAGCGAGCCACTAGCAGGAGCAATGAGTCAGAACAGGCGTCCCTGTGTCCAACAAAGGCCCCAGGGACTGAGTGTCCTCTGGCCTACCAGTAGGACTTTTGAGTAGAGACGAGGAAACAAGAACGAGCCTGTAAGCTCAACGAAGGCTTCAGGGGCCGAGAGTCCTCTGGCTTACTGGTAGGACTTTTGAGTCAAGAGGAGAGGGAGAGGGATTGGGAAATGAGTTTGTGGGCTCTCTACTCACCAGGAACAGGACATCTCAGGATGTAGATTTTGGAGGTCAGCAAGGAAGATCTGAGTCCCGGTCCAGTATCTGCCTCTCAGCTCGGTTCAGGAGGGCCCAAGTGGACAATGACCTCACCTCGGCCGAGCTAGAGCACTCTGCCTACACTCCAGGATCAGAGACAAGTTAGAGAGAGGCCCCTGCATGGCTCAGGAAAGATCCATGGAAACCTTACCGATGACCCAGGGACTCAGAGGAAGGCAGGATTCGGGAGTGAGCCCAGGACGGGCTGCGGCTGTCTACTGCTTCCCGGGTTGCAAGCCTTGCCTGCCAGAGTCCTGGAGGTCATGTCCACCCAGTGTGCCCTCCCAGGTTTCCGCACCAAATGTTAGGTCTGGAGCCTAGAGAGAGATACACAAAGCCTCATGTATAGCAAAATGCTGTTTATTTTGAGCATCTGGGTGCAGATGGGTGGAGGCCAAAAAAGGCATCCACCCTAATTGTTTCTTTATTCTAGACTTTCGGTGTGCTGTTTATCACTCATATCTTTCTGCTCTAAACCAGAAAGTCCTTATCACATGTACATCTATTCCTTTAGAATCTAAGCTTCCTGAAGGCAGAATGACCTCACTCATCTCTGTCCCCTCCCACTTCTGGTGGTTTCTGGCTTAGAGCTAAGTAAACACAAACTGAAATGTGTATTACTGAACGATCCTATACAATAGATAACTTGCCTGTGGTCACTCAGCTATTTGGTTTTGAGCTGGGATTCTCAAAAACAGGTCGTCTAAATTCCCATCCGACTCAAGATTTTTCTATAATTTTGGTAACACTTGTGCTTTATAACTCTCTACTGTGTTGCCATCCATCCTGAGTAGGATGAATTCTTTCCCATTTCTTCTCTGTGCTTGTATCTATTTCCCTGATCTGTGGTTAATGTGTGGTGTCCCCCACACCTCTCTTTCTCTCTCTCCTTCCCTAGAATGAGCTAGGCCTGAATTGCTTACATTTCAGCCTGCTAATCCCAAAACTACTTCCTCTAATCTCAGTTTTTGAATATATCCAAAGCATTACCTTCCACATCCTTGACTTTGATGAGATCACTTGCTTTAAATTTGTCCATATCCTCCAAAAGTTCAAATTTCTCTGGCTCCTAGCTTTCTTTTTCTCAGTTAGTGGTTCCATAATAGGGCATCCTAATATGTTTTTTCCATTCCAACTAATTGTTTAGAGGCATTGCAAAATCATTGTCTACTAATTAAGTCCAAAATATTTTCACTTACTTTATATTGCTTGCCTTTGAACATGAAAAGAAATATGGAAAAATATTTTGGACTAATGCATCCATTTCCAATATAAATATTTGCCTATATTTGTAGACTTGGACCTGAAAAATGTTTTTTCATATTCTTTCTCAGAGAGTTGATTCTTTTCTGTAGTATCTTTTTCTTCTTACTATACACAAGTCTTTTTATGCCTTTCAATCTTAAAAGAAAATTGCTGATGTTATCTTAATTCTCTTGCTGGAATTTCTTCTCAGATTGCTTTTTCTTGATTTCCTTACCCTTATTTTTAATCATTTTCTCTATTTTCATCTATGAGCAGCAGATGTGTGTAGGCTCAGTTATGCTAAAGCAAAAATTAGTTACCAAAATATAATTATTCACCTCATGTTGGTATACTTGCTTTAGGAAAACACATGGATGATTATTTGCAAGGCTCATGAGTCAATAATGGTCTACATTTAAATTTTAAAATTCTATACCACAAACAGAAATATGAATTCAGTATGCAAGACCCTTGCATTATTAGAATTTCAATATCAGCTGAAAAAAGAAAAATGGACAGAAGTTAAAGCTTTATAAAATAGGTAAGAAAAAAGGTTAAAGATCAGGATTCTTTAGCCAGTTACTCAATAAACAGATGTTGAATCCACACTATCTGCAATCGCTAAGGGAGGTATTAAAGATACAGAAACCGGAAAGGAATCTACCTTCCCAGAGCTCACAATTATATTTTTATTTACCACTGGCATCACATAGATGTGAAAAAAATATTATAGAGGATATTAATGAATTTTATGTAGGATAATAAAGAGATATCAAGTTCAGGGAGTTTTATTATCATAAAGTTACAAAACATTAGAATAGGGTATACGTTTCAGGGTTGTATGTCTCAAAAGTATTTGTTTGGCTGTAGTACTCTCAGAGATCCATAGAACTTTAGCTCTGGAAGACCTATATTGTATAGTCCAACTTCATCACTTTATAGTGTAGGAAACTGAAATCCTAAATGCTTATATGGTTTTGTCCAATTTTGGTGGCATATAATGGCCAGGAATGTAAACCTGGGGTCTCCATTTTTTTGTTCACCATTTTATGTTCCTATTTATTCATTTAACAAATATTTGAATAGACTTGGAAATGCAAAATAAATAATCAATTATAACAAACTATAATTGATGGAATAACATAATGAAGAAATTAAACACAATGCCAAGAGGAGTCATAGATAAAGGGAGTAATCCTGTTGGTGTGTGTGGGATTCCCAGAACAGCCTTGCTGCATGGCCTCCTTTATGTTGAACAGGAGGCTAGGATCACATCAGAATAACTTCAATAGATTTTTTAAAAAATGTTGTCAACAACATTTTAGACGAGCAGATGAAGATTCTTGCTTTACACTTGTTATGCTAAAAGTGTGGGCGAAAAACAAGGTTTACTTGAAATGTCTTGTTGCATTTAACATTTTAGCCAATTTATTTATTTTTATGAAAAGTTTCAGCATACTGTTTCACCAAAATAAATAGATAAAATGATACATTTTATTAAATTTTCTAAACTTTTTTTTTTCTTTTAAAGAAAGCTTGACATTTGAGGTAGTACTAATTTTGCTGCTTCAATTGAGTATAATATTTAAGTCACTTTATGAAGTCTTACGTGTTGTTTATATCAATAGTTCATGAAAAAAAGTTCCAACCCTGAAGTCAATTTTTATTAAAGGAAGATATGAGATGATTGTTTGTCATACATTGCAGCTCAATTACCTAGAGTGAAAATAAAACAGTCTGTAGCTTTATTAATGAATATAGACATTCAGTATTGAGTCCAAGTCTTTTAAATTTAGGTAGATATAGGTATATATATATATCTATTCTCTCTATATATTCTATTTCATATAGATATGATATATATTATATATATATATTCTATTTCAAGGAAATATATATATATGTTCCTTGAAATAGTAAAAAGCCCAGTTTCAAACTTGCCTTATGTTTGTAATGCTAGCTTTCACATATTAAAATTTTGGTGATAGCATACTCAGTCTCCATCTTATTGAAACTTTTATTTTTTTGTTATTTTTCAAAAATATAGATAGCAATAAGAAGCCATGAAAACTTTCTATTTTTGTTCCTAATGAGACTAAACAGAATTGTTCTGCATAAAGCAGACTTAGAAACAGGTCTATCATATTTAATTTTTAAAATGGAGTGTACATGGTTTGATACATAAATGTGCATGCTACAATTACATGGTGAATGTGTTTAGCTTGTTAAAAAAGTTTTGGTAATGATACAACGAGACTATCCCTCCTATCCTTCAGCACCCTACAGGTAGAACATATGGTATATTTTTAAGATAAATATTATTTCTGAGGTACTCCCAAGCTCTTAAATTTTACTGTTTATGACCTGGATGCTCCAAATGTCTTTATGGTTGAATTATTAAAAGTGGAAATCTTTACTTTTGCAGAATATATAGAAACCCTAATATAGACAAAGGCAATTTTCATAATAGTTAAAGGCTGTTGCTGATAAAAGTTAATAAATTGGCCCATAATCTTCTAGAAATATACAAAAGTGCACTAGAATAAAATTTTTAAATAATTTATAAACAAATGCTACTAAAAGCATTCAAGTCATTTATCAACCAGCATACATGTTATATTTTATCACCATATTCAAAATATTATAGTTGACTATTCATGCTAGTAATGGAATTTCTATCACTTGACTTTCATTTATGTTTGAAGTAGCAAAAAACAGTTGCCTTTGGTGCTTGAAATGAGATAGCCAGCAGAGGTTAGTGTGTGATTTCTGGTCAAGTTGTTACAATGTGCTTTTTTGTTTTGCTTTGTTTTGTTTGTTTGTTTTTAATTCTTGCACAATCTGCAAGGCACCATTCTTTACTCAATTACAATAATATCTCTTGGGAGATAATAAATAGAAACTCTATTTCTCTTACATGGGTCAATGACATACAAAATATTTCGTCATAAATCTAAATTTAGCCCTCTGGAAAGAATCTAAATAAACTATAAGGAGGCAGATAAATTCTTGGCAGTGTTGCAGTATGCAGTGGAAACATCACAGGCTATATCATTCAGCAGTCTTTTTCTTTGCAAGTGATAGAAATTTAAATTCAAGTTGATTAAAACAAGAAAAGGGACTTTATTGACTAACATCATAGAAAACTTGTGGATTTGGTGCTGCTTCAGGGATTACTAAATTCAGAGGCTTAAATGAACTCATCTTTCTCTTTCATTCCCCTGCTCTAACTTGCTCAGTGTTGGCTGTACTTCTCAAGCAAGCCACCTACCTGCGCTGGCCTCCAGAAACCCTAGGCTTACTACTAGCTGCTCTGGGGGAAAAGAGTTTCTCTTCTGAATAATCTCAATAAAATCACAACTCTAAATATCACTGGATGACTTCGATCATGCACACATCCTTGCACCAATTGCTATGAATAAGGAGGTGGCATACACTCACTGTGCAGGGCTGGGTGACACGCCCACTCCTGGATGAGTCAGCTCCATCTAAGCTATGCAGACTGAAAGTGGGGAAGACCTAGTAACTGAAAGGAAAACCAGATGATGTTATCGGAAGAAAGATGTTGAATTGGAAAAAACGATAAACGCCTATCTTACTCTCAAATGCAGGTGATTTCAGTCTACTTAATGCTAGATGACTGGCATTAACAATGTAAGGTCATCTTGATTTTTATGGTATCAGAATGAAGGACAGATAGAACCTCTGAAAGCAAGTTTACAAGGAATTGTCTCTGTTGTCTCAAAGTGACAGAAAACAAGAATATTAAGTACTTTATTATTTTAAAGCATACATAAAATCCTATTCTAGTATTTATATGATACAACTTTTTATATTTTGTCATTGCATATAATAATTAAAAAAACTAATTCCTGATTTTTTTTGCCTTTATTAATAAGCTAGTTTTCTCTTCCAACATGAAGGTCGCCATTATAGTTCCAGGCAAAGTGACAAGTGAGGGTAGATGCCTTCTTTGGGAGAAGATGGTATGATGTAGTGGGAAGCCTGCCTCCTTTGTCCAGGGGTTTGTGCAAAGACTTGGGAAGGCAAAGACAGGAGAGGCATCTGTAGCCCAAGAGTAGGGAGACCCAGTCAGCTGAAAGAAGCCAATAGATCCTGACTAAGCTGAGATGGGCTAGACAAGGGGTTTATTAGCACCAGACGCTCGCAGCAGGTGCAAAGCTGTGAGTCAGCCAGTATGCACAGTATGATTGTGCTGATTGTTTATAGCCTATGTCTGTGTTCTTAGGTGCTCGTGTTGTACTGGGTTTTAAGTGTTTTTATTATGACCATCAATAAATGCCAAACTTCAGTGGCTGGTCAGTCAGTGCATATCTAAGGACTAGGATGAGGCCAGCCTCCCCCCTCTCCCCCAAAGCTGTGAGATGATTTACACTTCTCTCTCAGACATCCAAATACCGTGTTGAAGAGAAATAGATGAAGGACAATGAGACATTTTTGAGGGATTATTTTAGGACTACCCTAAGAAGTCTGTTCATAATTGGACTGGACTAATGTATGTTAGCTAAATTTAGTATTTCAATCCCACTTCCTGGTGTGTAGGTGGGTAGGGTTATGAAGATTAGTTATAGAGAAATAAAGAAGTCACATTATATGCACATCCAAGTATGGTATGTATAAATTTGCAATCCTGATGCATATACAAATGAATTATCCTTAACTGTGAATTCATACTATTGGCCACCAGCAAGAGGTCAATTAATTTACCCACAAACATTAGCCTGGGATTTTTGTGTGATGTTAATACTATATAAGGATGAAATTGAACCTCATATTTTCTACTGAGGTTCACAACTGAAGAGTGATAACTTCATGATAAAAATAAACACAAACACCTTCAGATCCTCTTCTCAAATAAAAAAAAAGAAAGAAAATCTCCAACCATAAGGGTGATTAGTTGCCTTTCCATCTAGGTAGATTTACTAAAGATTATAACTTTTTAAAACTAGATCACTTTACAATTGAAATAGCAGTAGAGAATAAAGAAAAAAGTAGAAAAAGTTTTAACAAATATAACATATATAGGATAAATATCCTACTTATTCAACATACATATAATAGAAAATGGATGATATATAGGTAATAAATAGGGCAAAAAACACTGAAAAATATATTTGTTTAGGAAAAGAATATGAATAGAATATTTACAAAAGAAGAAAAAAGATAAGCCACATAAATGATTTATATAAATAAAAAAGGGCCCTTTTTCACTGTTGAAATAGCATGTTTGCTGGTGACATTGTAAACTTTTTTTAAAAAGTAATTTAGCAGTATATATCAACAGTCATAAGACAGTAGAAATTTTGAGGAATTTAAGTTATTTTAAAGAAGTAACCTCAAATATGGAAAACTCTAGATCCACAAACATGTTCACCATGGTTTTTAGTAGTAAGAAAAATGTAAACAACCTAAACATTCCAAAGTAGGAGAATGACTAACTATACCTAATTATTTAAATATTATGCAGGCATTATAAATACAGGTTAGCTGAGTGCGCCCCTGTAATCCCAGCTATTCGAGAGGCTGAGGCAGGAAGGTTGCTTGAGTCCAGAAGTTCTGGGCTGTAGTGTGCTGTGCCAATCCGGTGTCCTCACTAAGTTCAGCATCTATATGGTGACCTCCTGGGAGCTGGGAACCACCATGTTGCCTAAGAAGGGGTGAACCCGGCTGGGTCGGAAATGGAGCAGGTCAAAACTCTGGTGCTGATCAGTAGAGGGATCTTGACTGTAAATAGCCACTGCTCTCCCGCCTGGGCAACATAGTAAGGCTTGGTCTATTTGAAAAAAAAAAAAGAAAGAAGAAGAAGAAGAAGGAAAGAAAATTAATAGAGCTTATTAGAACCAAAACAAAATGTTTGTTTACATGCTTAAAGGAAAACAGGAAAACAAAGCCATTTTAATATTTTATATATGCTATTGATATATGCTACTAATATAGCTAATAACAAGTATACATTTTTTAAAAGAAAAGATTGTGTCAAAATGGTAGGGATATCAGCCATTATTTTTCTGTTTTCCAAATACTAGCAGCGTAGCCAGAATATTTTTTATAATGGATAAAATGTATAAAGAAAGAAAAGAGCACCATCTGGGTCTAAAGAACTTCTCTCTTAGCTATGACATTAACCATGTTAGTGACTTTGTGGACAGAATTTATTATCTCTGAACTCCAGTTTTCTTCTCTATAGAGCTCATCCAATAGAATCCCTTTGTTCAAGTGTTCCTTGCTCTAAAATTCTGTGCTCTATGGTTTATAAATAATGAGCCTAAGGGAGATTTAGTTTTAGATTTCTTTCAAAATGTTGTTACTAAGATTCCATGGAAATGGAGCATTACCATCAGTGGAAAAGCTTATGAATAAGAATATACAAAATGCATTTTAAAAGTTTGTCACATGTATATTTCATAAATTTTAGAAAAATTATAAAAAAGAAAGTTATTGAGCAAAAGTAAAAGCATAAATACCAACGTTCAATAAGATTTTTTAAAATACATACTTTGTGCAAAGCATTGTTAGAAAGATAAAATTTTAAAATGAAAAGTTACATTAAATATAAAGTAAAATTCACTCATTCTGATTAGTGTATTTTTGTTTATTTAGTTTTAAATCTTTGCTTATGACCAGATAAAAAGTACAGTTTGCCATACTATTTTCTAAAAGCTTTGTTTTTATGTTTTATACTTAGATCTATAATCTAGTTGAAATAGATTTTTTAAAAATATGGTGTCATGTAGGAGTGACTTTCTACATCTATAGTCACCTTTCATCATTTATTGAAAACATGTTTTGATAGATTCTCTTTCCTCTACTGCCCTGCATGCCACTTTTGACAAAAATCATGCATATGTGGGGTCGTCTCTAGATCCTCTATTCTGGTCTATTTGTCTCTATTTGCACCAATACCACACAGTCTTAATTATTGTAGTTTTACGATAAATCTCTGTATTTGGAAGTAGAAGTCCAACTTCCATCATCTTGAAGATTGCTTTGGTTCTTTGTATTTTTATATATATTTTGGAATCTGCTTGTTGATGTTCATACACTTAAAAAAGAAACTTCTGAGATTTTGATTGGTGTAACATTTAAATAGATTAATTTGGGAAAAATTGATACCTTTACAATAGCAAGTTTACCAAATCATGAACATGGTATATATCTCCATTTATTTAGGTATTAAAATTACTCCTGTAATGTTTTATTGTTTTCTGTATGGAGGTTCTGCACCTTACTAAAATTATTCCTTAGTATTTTTTATGTTTTTATTGCTATAATAAATTTTCTTAAGAAAAAGAAATCATTTTATAATTATATGTTGTCAGTATAGAAATACAATTAATTTTTGTGATGAATAATATTGTTAAATTCATTTAATTAGTAATATATCTAAAAATTCTTTTGAATTTTATACCATTTAATTATGTTATTTATGAAAAATGAAAGTTCTATTTCTTTCTAATCCGTATATCCTTTATTTTCTTTTTTTCTTGAAATGATTCAAAGTACTTCCAAATTTCATTTTCCCCTTTTTTATCCATTAGCTCTATATTCTTTTGCTATTCTTTCAAGGGGGATATCCTGGAGCATAAAACATGAATATTTATTAGGTTCCCATAAAACTTAGTTCTTTTACTACTCCTGAACAATTTAGTGACCTTAGAACACTTTACTTTCTTTTGTGCTATTTTGTGTGTATGTGTATGTGTACTTATATACACTATATATTTTGAACTCAAAAATCCATTACATTTTGGTTTTGTCAGTCAAAATTTATTTAACTTCATCCACTGTTATACTGTTTATACTGACCTTCCTTCTTTCCTAAATTTTTGTGCTGCTATCTAGGATTATTATCTTTCTACCTAAAAATAACTCCCTTTAGTGTTTTCTGTTAGAATGTATTAGTTGTGAAATATTTCACTTTTGTTTGTTTGGAGATGCTTTTGTTTTCTCTTTAGTTTAAAGGATAATTTTGGGGTCTGAAATTCTAGATTGGCAATTATTTCTTCTCAATACTTAAGGATTTTATTTTATTGCCTTCTGGCTTGCATTATTTTTTCTGAGAAGTAAACTATCAATCTTATGCTGCTCATTTGAAATTATATCATCTTTTTTTCTCCCTCTACATGCTTTTAATTTTCTACAGTTTTACTATGATATGCATGGATTTGATTTTCCTTATATTTACCTTGTTTTGGTTTTATAACACTTTTTTAACCTGTGGCTTTATGTCTTTCATCAGTCTTCAAAACATACTGGCCATTTTCTCATCAGCTGTCCTATTGATCTATTCTCTATATCCTCTCCATTGTGGCCTCTAATTACACATAGGTTAGATATTTCATTTGGTCTCAGATGAATCTGGCTATTTTCTATTCATTGGTCTTCATACTTCTGTCTGGACACTTTTACTGACTTTTCTTCAAGTATCACCAATTTTCTCCTCTACTATGTCTAAATTACTGTGAAACCCATTTATTGAGTTACACCTTCAATTATTGTGGGTTGTTTTACTTCTAGAATTTCTACTTGAATATTTTTTATATAATTCAATTTCTGCTAAAAATTCTTTATCTTTTCATCTAATTTCTTGAATATTTTATTTATAGTTCTTTTAAAGTTTATGTCTTTTAACTCTAATATTTTCCATTCCCATCTCTGCACCTAACTACCTTGTTAGCATTGGACAATATAAACTCTCTATGTCTCTGTTTCTCATCTACCAAATAAAGAGGTCTGTTATTGCGATAAACAAAACTACTTTGTTCTTACTACTTGAAGCATCGTCTTACAGTATTGAGCTATGCTTAGCCACAAACTTTGATTAAAAGTAAGGGGTTTATACAAGATTATCTCTAGATTCTTTTCTAATTCTACAAGACTAAGTCTCTGGCTATTTTGGAATATCCCCAATGTTTGGCACTGTGCTAGACACTATGGGGATATTTTATCCAAATTTAGTATTCAAGGCGTATGACTTAGACTGAAAGTTTAATAGCTCCTCTCTGTCTTTTTTACTACTCTCTTTGTCTCCTACTACAGTGTGTGGCACAGGGCAGGTGCTCAATGACTGTTCGAATGAATAAATGAATTATTTGGGTAATTGTGTCAGAAATATAGGTAAAGGTACAGAACTCATACTCTTTCTGGTGAAGGACTGATACGAAATGGTGATTGTCATTGGCTGACCATAGGAATTAAAAGCATAGGGAAGAGGTAAGGAAATGATAATTACATACTCTATTGAGAATTTACTATATACCAGATACTCTTCTGAATGTTCCATATCTATTATATCAGAAAATTCTTACAGTTTCTCTGTGAGGTAGGCATTTAGAATAAGATAAAGTTACTTACCTGAATGTGACAAAGGTGAACAAAGGTGAAACTCAAACTTAGGTCTGTCTGACCCTAAGCTTATAACTGTTACTCTATGATACCTAAGATATTAAGCATAAGGACAGAAAAAATGTCCTTCCATGGACAATTAAAAATCTATAAATGTAGATATATAAAGATAGATAGATAGGTATAGATTGACATATATAAAAGAAAGAGAAATAGTCTTTGTTTCTGAGGTTTAATTTTTTTTTTTTTAGTGCCTTTTCCTATCCTGTAAGAAAATATCCACTATCTTCTCAATCAATCCATAACTCAACTGCCAAGGAATACAGAATTTTTAAAGATTTCATGCAATTTTAGACAGGACTAGTTTTTCATATGCTAGGAATAGGTTTTTTAAAATGCAAATATACATGTTACATATACACAGTTATAGACATATACAGGAGAGAAAGAATATATTTTCCTTCACATAGCAGATCAGTAAGAAAATATTTCACTTGGCTAGTAACTAAACATATTATGATTTCCAGAATTAGAATAAATGTTCTTGTTTCTCCTTTGAATGACACTTTGGTGAGTGGATGCTGTATCTTTTGTCAAAAAATAAATTTTAAAAAATCTCAGGAAAGCAAAGTTAAGAAATCTTATTTTACATACATATTTTGAAGATAATGCATTTTTATCTTAAAGATTAGAAATAAAAAACCTAGAAAAAATTTAATAGGATAAATCGACTAAAATGAGCACTTCTTTCTACTGCCAGCTTGTCTTCTACGGTAGAGCACCATGTGGAAATTGGAGGCAACAGTCTTTCAGACCTCACCTCCTCCTGCTCTCCTCGTCTGCTCTGTTTCAGCATTGCTGCCATTTGTGGTGCCCCTTCAAAACACCAAGCACATTCTGAACTCAGGAGTTTTGTACGAACTTTTTCTTCTGCCTGCAATATTCTTCCCTCCAAGTATCATAGACCACTTCCTTACTTCTTTCAGGTTTTTGCTCAAATGCTACCTTTCAGTGAAGCCTCCCTGACCACCTTTATGAAAGAGTAACCCATGCCCTGTCCTGTCCTCAGCAGCCATCCTGGCACTATCGTATGCCCTGCTTTGTTTTCCTTTATCACATGTGTCACTGACTGATATACTATATATTATTTGCCTATTTCTGCAATTACTGTCCATGTCTTCCCTGGGGATATGAGCTCTATGAGGGAAGGAAATTTATTTTGTTCACTTTTGTATCTCAGTGACCACAAGACCACAGCAGTGCTTCATGCTTGGCAGCACTCAATAAATATTTGTTAAACAAATGAATGCTGAAGGCATAATAAGGAAACAATTTCAGGAGGTTTTCAATTCTTCTAAGCCGTTAGGAGATAATTATTCACAGAAACTAAATTCAGTCTTCCAATTGGAACATAGCATTGGCACAGGAAAAAATTGCCATGCATTCATTTTACCTAGAAGAATCATTATGCATGTCTGTAACTGATTAAACCAGAAGTATTGATGGAAAGGTTTGGAACTGTCTCCATCTCATTTAACTTTTCTATCACAATTCATGTAAGGAACATGGAATCCTGTCTGTCCTGTTAATGGTTGTTTCCAAAGGAGTAAAACAATGTAGGGAAACCTCAATAAATATTTGTTGAATTAGAATATATATGTTTGTATACATATATTGTGTATATGTCCTACTATTACTTGATTATTTGATAAAGAAAGATTTTATTTTCTCTTGTGCTTCCAATTAAAACTTGCTCCAAACTTGTAAATTACCAAGGTATTAACCAAAGCCAGCTGCAACTTATAAAAGCCTCCCCCCTTTTTTTTTTTTATAAGAAGTCAACTTGGGCATGTATTCTTCTTGGTATTATATAGCATTTGATCTCTCTTGTTCATGCCTTCCAATTTTTTTTTATAGTACACAATCTATCTTTATGGGGATTCCTTGAGCTCAACAATGTATTCAACATTCTTTGAAGAAAACACACACATATTTATTTTAAAAGTCCATTATATTTACACAGCATGTAGTAATATAATATAGGACTAAGGTTTTTACTTTCTATATAAAAAAGTACCTGTGATATTAATTAAGTTATTTGTATGGCTGCCAATATAAACCCACGAAGAAACTGGTCAATGGTATTAAAAAGAGTAACATTACCTTAAATATGCATCAAACAGATGTTAGAACAGGAGACTCAGTTTTGCTTAGAGCACAAGTCATACTCTGGTAGAAGGTGCTTAGAGAGCACTTAACTCTTGCAAGCATTCAGAGAGTTATTTCAGGACTATAAGATACACAGTACAGTAACATAGGCATTGAGGTAGAGTTAGGCCTTGAGATGAGCTGGCAAATTAACAATACATGCATAGAAGTTTACAGTACTAGAACAGTGATCGGGGCAATCATTGATCCACAGTTACTTAGGTCTCAAACTGAATTCTTGGAAGTAAATCCTAAATATAAAGGGAACTACACTAGGCCCTTCTGTCTTTTGATGTTATATTGGTTTGTTGTATGCTTTAAATTTTGGGCAATACAGTCATGCATGCCTGTTGTCCTCTTCTAATATTCATAAAGCTTCCTTTCATTCTTGAAAGTGTCCCTATTTGGAAATAATTAGCCACCCAATTTAAATCCCTCTGCATACAATCAAGTGAAAAGCTTTTTTGTCTCAGAGGCAGGAGTCATCCCAGATTTTTTTCTTTGCAGACCACACCCTTGGAGAGACTCAGTAAGATGAAAGACACAGAAAGGCCTAAGAAGTGATTTACTTTTGATCATATAAAGAATACATCTTGCTGTTTGCAAGTAATTTCAAAATTGTTTTCTTGTATGTGTATGAGTGATTTTAAAATATGAGCAATTTTTTACTTTAAGTTATGCCTTATTCATATGAACACTCGTGGGACCTAAATATTAAAAAAGTTATACCAAATACCAGTTTTTTGCAATTGGGTTATTAGTACCTTCTCATTTCCCAAAATAAACCTAGACCCTTCTAAACATTTAGGAATTATTAAAGCAATGGAAACTGTAAAAGAGAGTTCTTCTGGGAGAGGAAGGATTGAAAAGATGCCAAAGGGTCCCTTCTCACTATATTGGGGTACTAGATCAATCTCCCCAGAGGTTTTGGAGTGTTTCTGAAAACTAATGATAAAAACTACTTCTTCCCTTGAGATTTCTGAAGGAAAGAAGTTTGCTGGGTTACGCTGCACTAGCAGGCCATGTAGAAACTGTCTAGCAGGGGTGGGGAACCTACAGCCTCAAGTCCACATGTGGCCTGGCCCTCCACATCCCCAATTGCAGCCCCTCAACCGAATCCAAACTTTACAGAACAAATCCGTTTATTAAAAGGATTTGTTGTGTAAAATTTGGATTCAGTCAAAAGGCCATACTCAAGGATCCAATAGACCACATGTGGCCCCAAGAATGCAGATTCTCCCCTCCCCCCTCTGGAGGGTTTCTAAGAAGGAAAGTTTATGGATGTCCACATCCCAATTTTCCACACCTGTGGGAGAAGATGACGTAGAAGATCTCTTCAGTTTCCATGATCTCATGTCAGAGTAACTATTAATAGAATTAGCGAAAGGATAGGACCTGTAGAGCTGCAACAGGCATCCAGAAGCAGATACGGAAAATATCACTGGTGGGAGCTCAATGAAGATGCCCTTTGTGCATCCTCCTAACCATAGAAAATTATCAGTGTTCCTGATGTTTCACCCTTTTATATCTGTGCTTTTTGCAATATTTGACTTTGAAGCCTCACCCATCAAGGGATGGAGCTTTGACTCTGACCTAGCCTTGTGACTTGCTTTGGCCAATAGAATGTGGTAGAAGTGACTGTGTGTGTCAGTTCTGAGCCCAAGCTCAAGAAGCCCTGTGGGCTTCCATTTGGTCTTGAACCCCTGTGATCTCTTGGACCAGGCTAGTCTGCTGGAAGATGAGAGACCACGGGCAGGAGTCACCTTGCCACCAGCCAATACTCTTCTTCCCTGCTAGCTGATGGCAGACACATGGGAGAACCCAGCTGAGATCAGTCAAGCCCAGCCTAGATCAGATGAACCTCAACTAGCAGACTCGTGAGCAATAATAGATGGTTATTGTTTTCAGCTACTGAGTTATGGGATGTGCTATTATGTTACAGTACCTAAAGATACACAGGGTGAAAAAGCTGAACACTGCTTGAGAATACCATTTGTCACCTACTATGAGACTGTCATTCTAAAAGAAACCACCAACATCAGACTGACCCTGATGGAGAAAACAGATCCTTCTTGTGTCTTAGTCCATTTGGGCTGCTATAAAATAATACCATAAACTGGGTAAACAGCAGAAATTTATTTCTACGGTTCTGGAGGCTGGGAAGTCTAAGATTAAAGCACCAGTAGATTCAGTGTATGGTGATAATCTGCTTCCTTATATATGGCCATCTCCTTGCTATGTTGTCATGTGGTGGAAGGGGTAAAGGACTCTCTACAGCCTCTTTTATAGGGGTACTAATCCCACTCAGAAGGACTCCACCCTCATGACCTAATCACCTCCCAGAGTCCTCATCTCCTAATACCATCACCTTGGAGGTTAGGATTTCAACATACAAACTTCAGAGGACACAAACATTCAGACCATAGCATTCTGCCTCAGATGGCATCTGGCTCCAGATGTAGCCAGCATCCCTAGGGCTGGGGCCAAAACTGAGTGATGGCAGTGTGGCTGGGCAGTGACCACGATTAGGGATAGGATTAGGATGAGAGCATCTGTCCGGTAGCCAATGCAAGCAAGTCCTTGGATAAAAGATAGTGGACTTAGGAGACTTTAATGTAGATATCTGAAACACTAGAAGTTATTATGAAATTTTTATTAAAGATAAAACAGCTCTACATGGAGAAAAATTGTAGTTTTTGGTTAGCATCTGAAGTGATTTAAAATAAGTATAGATTTATGCACTATCATTTTTCCTTTACTAGCTATGTTTTAGACTTCTCATAATTACTTAAAAGGGTTTTTATAAACATAAAAGTTTACATTTCAGATGGGGAAAAATGGGTTTCTGGTAAAATAATTTGACAGCAAGAATGTCCTTGAATATCAGAAACACGGGTAAATCTGTCACCTTTGATAGAAAACAGAGTCTAGTCCAATTTATCTTATTTTGCCTTAGTTGACTAGTCAACTAAGCAAAGCTTTTTGCGTAGTTTGCAATATTATAATTTTTTCGCTTTTAAGTCAGCAAAGATTAATCTTGTTGCAGCACAGCATCTGAACGAATAAAATAATTTTAGGTCCAATTAATTCATTTCATGGCTTTCTTTTCATTTAAATTGATTCTGACTTAAACATACTTTTCTTTTTTTTCTTTTTCGTAGTATCTTAAAAGAGAAATGATGTAACTTTTTCAGGTAACTTTGAAGCCTCTGCTTTGCTTGACCACCTGCTGAACCATTCTTTTGGGTGTTGTAGTGCTGGGTCAGGTCGCAAACAGGTGCTTGTTTGTTGAACGTTTGTTGAAAAAGTGATTGAAGACAACATGCTAGAGTACAGTGACTAAGAACCTGGACTTTGGAATGAGACACACCTGGGTGCAAATCCTGCCTCTGTCAGGGATTTGTTCACGGCCTTACTAAACTGTAAAAATAGGGCAGTAGAGTTACTGGTGGAGTTAAAAAAGAAAATATGTAAAAGCACTTAGCATCACGCCTAGCATGTGGTGTTTTTTTAATGATTCTATGAGAATCATGGAATAAACTAAATGAGTTCTAAATTGGAAATAAGTGTTCCAAAAGGAGATCACAATGAAAAGAATCACAGTCTTATAGATATGATTAATGTATTAGCCAACTGATCATTTATGATGTGCCAACATTGAATTATTCTCTTTTAAAATTATGTGGATAGGATTGGTTGTTTAAAAACATTCAGGAGTTAGATCAAAGTTTAATTAGAGGTTATTTGTCATGTTCTAAGAATAATAGGAGATTAAACAGGGTTGTGTTCTAATTTTTCAATAATGTAAATTTACTTTAACTTTGGAAAAGAAGTGAAGAGGACATATAATGAGGCCATTTTCAACTAATGACAATCTTGTCTTGATGTGTTGTTGTCCTCAGAGTTCCTGTTCTTGGAGTCTTTTATACAGGTAAGAAAATTTTTTCCTGTCATTATTTTGTCAGTAGATAGAATAATTTAATTCCCATTGATATAACACAAAAATGAATCTATCATTTTTTCATACAAATTCTGAGACTCGTCTGTACTTTGTCACTAGAAAAGTGTATGTATTGTATGTTCTTGGTTACTTAACCTCTACAGGTCTCAGTTCAACACATATTTGAAGACTATAGTTAGAAAAAATAGTTCATTGTATTAGGTACTATGGGCATTATTAAAAATGAGAAGACACAATTCTAGTCCTCAAGGAGCTTACAATTAAGTTGGGGGCCAAGTATAAAAATGTTTGTGAAACAAGGCAAAGGAATGTATATTTTTATTAAAGAGGCACAAATTGTGCCCTTTGTTGTTCCGAAGCAGGGGGGGATTTGTTTGGTGAGAGGAGGGCAAGAAAGGAATCATGTTATAGATAACACCTTGAGTGATTGGCAGAGTTTCAATAGCCACTTCAGCATTTCAGCTGGAGGCAGTAATGTGTGAGACATGCTCATTCTGTGGTTATAATTCATTACATCTAGTTGCAATAAAATGTATGTTTAAGGGACTACTAAGAGTAGATTGGGGTGACACTGTTTAGGACTTTGAACACCAGGGAAACAATTTAATTTAGCAGGAAATAATAAATAAAGAATAGGAAATAAGATATCTTACGTTGCTCATCTGCTTAAGAAGTGGGCTCGTTCTCTGTCAATTCTTTCAACAAACATTTACTAAAGAGAGTAATCCATAATTTCATAAATAATTATTTAATTATAATTCTATAAGTATTTGTAAGTATATTTATTTAGACTGACAAAAAAATGGATGTATTTTTGTCCACTGAATTTTTTTGATCCCGATGCTTCCGCACGCAGACAAGCATACTTTCCCACCCTTTGAACTCTCTTAGAATTTTATATCTATTTGTTTATTGTACTTTGCATTTTCATTTCATATTATTATTACATATGTATGTGTGCCTTCTTTATCTTACTAAATGTTAAACTCCAGGCAGTTTGGGGCCCATGGTCAACCTATCTCTCTACACTCTGCAGTGCTCAGCTTAAGAGGCATTCAAAATATGTATTGAATGGATGAATGGTTTAATTAATATCTGCTTCCCAGTGAAATCACTAGAGTCAATTTAAATTTTGAAATTTAAATTTCAGTTTAAGTTACACACTAATTTTTACCTGGAAGATTCTTATTGGAAATGGTTGAAAACAGTACTTAAAAGACCAATTTCTTGGCTCTCTTAAGACCACTGCTTTATTAATATTTTAGCTATAAAACAATACACTTTTTCATGATTGTTATATTTTTATTACAACAGTGGTAAATGTTCACTGTAGAAAGTTTACATATTACAGATAAGCAAAGGAAGAAATCAAACTTCTGATAATCCTAACTGAGAAATAATCAGTTACTGATTTGGAGGAATTTATGATGTAGAGTCTAGATGTATTTTTTAAAGCTTTTAATGCACATGGCTAATTTGCCCTTTAGAAAGACTGAAACATTTTATATTCCTAGAGGTGTTCTGAATGCTCTTCACCTATGCTAATACCATGTATAATCATTAATATTAATCCTGGCAAAATGGGTAGGGGAAAAATGGTTCCTTTATAAATGTGCATTTTCTTGTATATTTATTAAATTGAATATTTTTTCATAAATTTATTGACTTTTAATATTTCCTCTGTAAATTGCCTCTTCATTTTTTTTGCTCATGTTTCTATTGGAGTATTTCTCTCTCTCTCTCAAATGATTTTTGAGAACTGGATGTATATTAATAAACATTTTCCCTAGTCAGTCATTTGCCTTTATCATATTTCCTTTCAGAGTCACTGATCCCGAGTCAGAGAGTCTAATAAACTAAGTGAAAGGCACATCTATGATCACCTCTTGCTTTCATTTCTAAACTGAGTGAATGTCATGAGCTAGAATGTCTTCCAGGAATGGAAGCAAACATAAAAACAACCAGTGGAATATTATTTTCTCTATCAAGAGAATTATTTTCAGAAACAATGGTAAAAACAGCATTTAAAATTAAAAGATGCCCTAACTTACTTTTGACAATGACTAAGAATTTAGAATTAACATTACTTTCTTTTTGTCCTTAAGAATATCATACATAGTGCTGGCCTAAAAAGGAATATAATGGGAAGTGCATGCTAGCCATGACAAGTCAGATTTGGTAATTACAGTTAACAGTAACGTCTGTTCATCCACTATTGATGCATTGAAGTATTTCCATGGGATATGTATGGGAGTCATGTATGGCTGTGCCCCGTAAATTCAATAAAGAATGAACACTCTCATGGTTTGGTAACTAAGAAGTTAGCTGGGGGCAATGATGAAATTCTTTCTTCTTGGAAAATGGAAACTATGAAGGGGGAGAAAAGTGAAAGAAATTACAAAGGGGAACAAAAAAAGCAACAGGATTGGGAGTACAGAAGTACAGAAAAAAAGAAGAAAAGAAAAAAGAAATGGATATAAAACAGATGACATGGAGAAATGAGGCTTAGAAGAAACATGTTTTAAAAATTTATTACCAAAAATTATTTGAAAATCAAATTTTTTTATGTCATATGAGGAATTTACCCCTCTTATAACTTAAAAAATAGATAACTATGTCTTCTATGGGGCATAATTGTTGAAAGCAGTTTGTTTTTGAAATCTGTTAAATTTTTTTAAGTACACACATGCACATAGCTAAACTAGGTGTTAGAAATGCTGCAAGCTGTTTGTCAGAATTTAGAGTCTTGTCAGATTCCCCTATTATTTTCAGATGTTCGTTTACCAGTGGTAGCTTCAGAAGCAAGGGAAAAGTTTGATCATTTATAATTGTATTTGACTTAGTTAAATAAAAAGTGTTTGGTTAAGGGCTCTTTGTCCTTGAGGATAATGGACCAAAACCTAGGGATACAATAGTTTGTAATCATGAAACCAACTTACATTCAAATCTTTTCCTGAAAGAAAAAATAGAGATATCTTTATTGATCTGGGAATGTTGGTGTATCTAAGAACAGAGTAAATAAAAAATAATAATTTTAAATTTTATTTATTCAATTCTCATTCTCTTCCAAAATTTTGTTTGGTTCAATGTTATGAATAGGAAAAGGAACATTTTGAGATAGAACAAAAATTTGCTTAGCTCTTTCATAAAGATCTTAACAATTATGAAATTACTAAAATGTTTAAGAAAGTAATGCCAAAATACACTTGATTTATTTGTATTAAAAAACAAACTAGAGGCACAATCGTGGACTTCTTCTTATGTAATTTTAAAGGTTTATTTTAAATAGTATCAATTAAATGTAAATAAGGTGAATTTAACGGTCTGTCAAATAACCTGAATGTTTAGTTCAATTCACGAGCAATTAAAAGGTATATAAAGTACAATTGCTTAGAGAGAGAAAAATATTCAAATAGCGATAATACTTCTTAAAAAATAGAGAATGATCAGCAGAAGTCTAATGAAGGTTTATGAATCATATTTTTCAAATGGCCATTTGAGTAGCATGACTCATGTGATAGGCTCCCTCCTTGGCCTCTTTCCACAGTAAACCAAAAATTAGTGGTGAAAATCATGTGAGAAGGAAACATATCAGGTGGTTATAAATCCTAACATATAAACATGATTTGCATCACTATGTATGCAAGACTCTAAAACTTGTAGGTATTTTGATTAGGATGAAGGACAGGTTTAAAAATCACTAGTGATACTTTCATAGTTTCACTCCAATGAAGTGGAAATGAGCTATCTTTTAAAATTTTTCTTAACATCTTTATTTTTTGCCAGTCTGATTTTATGTATTTCCTGATCTGTGAGCTCTGATATGTGAAGCTTATTTCTATGGTTCTAAGGAAACTTTCAAGCTTAATGATTTTCACCATTATGGCTCAGTAATATAATTTATCCTATTTCCCCTACTGTGGCAATACTGAATTAAACCATTAAACCAATTTATCTGTTTTCTAACACCTGGCTTACTTTTCTTAATTCTATGATTTTATTTTCATATATACACACACATATAGTATATATGTATATTATACTATTATACGTGTATATATACTTACAAATCAATATACCTACAAATTTACATATATAGCTGCTATATATGTATATATACCTACTATACATGCCTTCAAACGTGTATATATATTTTCTCCCTCTCTCTCCACACACACATACACACGCACACCCCCTACACAAAAATCTGCAGAAAAATGACATCTTCACATATTCAAAGGGATCCCAAAGGGTTCAAAAGCCAAGATTTGTAGCACCATTCCATGGAAAGATATACGATTTAAAATCACAAAAGACTTTTGTGAAGCTCAGACAAACCAAGCCGCACAAACCTGTATACGTGAGCATGATTAGAAGGGGGAGGGGGCAGGCTCTCTTAATTAACTTTATATAAAACTCCTGAACTGAAAGTGAAAAATGAAACATAAATGATACCCTTTTTAGCTCAACTATGAAAAAGCCAATTATTTACCTGTGAATGTATGCCACATACAATAATACTTTGAAGACACTTCTTCATAATCAGAAGTGAGAAAACTCTTAAGCATCTGCATCCAACCGTCACCGTGTCAGAAACTGCTGGTAAAACATAAACCTTTCAGGCGTTATTCCCAGCTCTGAGGCGACACTGCTGTAATTAAGGAAAACCTGTGCATGAGTTGGCGGAGTACTGTCTTGCGGAGTCCTCCGTCCTCGTGGAGTGGGAGGGTCACACTGGGAGAGACTAATAAGGGCAGAGATGCGTCCCCCTTCCCCACTCGCAGGGATCTAACTCCGGCCACTCGTCCGCGGTGCCGCAGCCCCGTCCGGACCCCACTGCGCCTCCGAGGGGCTCACACACAAATTCAAGGTAAGCCGCGCAGCTTTGCCACGGGCCCTTTCCCTCGCTCTCCCGCACACATGCCGGGTCTATGTCATCTGCTCATGTTTCTGGTCATTTGCGTGCGTCTGCTTTTCAAGTTCTCACTGGGCTGTACGTGTAAATATGATTAGGTGGATAAATCATGCACACCTGCAATTACACATTCCCATAGGTACCTCAGTGATGGGACCAAAAACGCTTGGCGCGATACGGCCACTTCAATACGCTACATAGAATGTAGTTGGTTTTCCTATGTTCACATAATGCAGGCGGTATGCGCTACACTTTAGTTCAAGGTGGGTTTTTTGGCTACGTGTGTTTGTGAAGCAGAACTATGAGCACGGCTGATGCGGAGAACAGACACCAAACACATACGAAAAAATGTCCGTGGGGTTAAAGGCACAAAACAAACTCGATACAAATTCATGGTCTTAGACCTTCCTCTTTTTTTCCACCCCCTGTGGAGACTATGTTTCCCCCCCCCCCCGGAAGCGCGGGAGAGGGGCAGTTAAGGGGAGTAAGCTAAGAGACGCGGGGTTCCGGTGCCTTGCTCTCCGGCCGGGGGTTACCTATTCGGACATGCGGGTTTTTCTCCCGAGTGCGGCTGCCTGGGGGCGGCGCGGGCGCGGGCGCGGGCCGGGATCCCGGGACTCCAGCCACCCGTTGTCCCGGAGCGTCCAGCCCTGCTCCTTAATTACCCTGCAGCATGCGCAGCGCGGCCGGACCCCGCGCCGCCGCCGTCCCCGCAGTCCTCGCTGCCGCGGCCGCCGCTGTCGCCGCTGCCGCCGCTGCAGGAACTTCCCGGTCAGGGCGCCGGGAGAACGCGGCCCCCGCCTCCGCCTCCGCCTCCGCCGCCTGGGCTGTGAGGCTCCAGCCGCCACCGCCGTGAGCGCGCCGGCGCTGCCGCCAACCCGGCCGTGAGAAGGGGGGCGGCGCCGCGCAGCCCGGCTAGGGCGCTGCAGGGTCCCGAGGAAGTTTGTTGGCCCGGAACCAAGCACGCCGTCGGGCCGCTAGCTCATTGTGAGCAGGTAGGCGTGCAAGCGAGACGCCTTGTAGGTGACAGAGGGAGCGAGACGCAGGAGAGTGGCTGGGCAGAGGAGCTGGTGGACAGGCCGGGTTATACAGGAGCCCCAGAGGCGCTCCACTGGGCGAGAAGGTGAAAAGGAAGAAGGTACCAGAATACATTGCAGCCTCAGGGGACAGTGCACTGGAGAGCAAAAAGAGGAGGGCCCAGAATGCTGAAAATGCATAGTTTTAATAGAACAATCCAGGAGAGAGGCAGTGAGTGACTGTGAGCCACAGCTTGAGGGTGGGAGATGGTGGGAGGGTAAAGGAAATACATTGCGCTGCCTCCTCCCACCTCCAATTCCAAGACTGCTTAGGCCCATCTTCTGCTTGGAGGAGAAGTTTGAGGAGGAACAAGATGTGAAGATGATCACAGCGCTGGAGAGGCATTTACATCTGCCTACAAATGGCGGGGATAAAATAAAAGCACTCCAATACCCACCCTTCATCCCCACCAAAAAAAGAGAGAATGCTGATGTCTCTCCTCCTGCCCAAATGAAGCACTACTGTAATTCCTTAAGAAAGTAAAGAAAAGAAAAACACCCCCGCTCAGATGCGTGGACTTTCAGTATCTCCTTGTGGTGAGTGGGGTGAAACCTGTAGGATCCCGTCTAAGCAGAGTGATCTCTGATATGTGCCTGCAAATGAGGAGCTGAGATGTTTCGGTGTTTGGATGGTGCAAAACATGCAGAAACGCCCCTTCCTAAGGAGGGCTGATAGGGTTCTTTGGGTAGGAATATCTCTTCAGGGTGAAAAAGAGGAGGGTGACCCCCAGGGGTGGAAAAAATCTATTCTCTCCCTAGGGGATAGAATATGGAGAAATAACTGGCGGGTGCTTCCATGAGGTTTTGTCCAGCCTGAGTTCTCAAAGTGGTAAGGAAATGAAGTGGAGTTTCCTGGGAATGGAAGGAGCCTGAAATCGAAATGGACAAGTCTGAGAAAGAGCAAAAAGGTAAAAGAAAACCAAATGTGATTATTATCACAATTGGGACACCATCTCTGTATCTGAATCATTCTCATCCAAAGAAACCATCCAAAACAGATGGGAGCTGATGGTATTTTCCAGAAATGGAAATTTTCCATCTACTTTCCATTTAATCTCTCCTGCTGCAATTTTAGTTCATTTTCTCCAGCAGGCAAAAATGCCAAGTGAGTACACAGAGTGGATGGTTCTAGAGGCAGAGGAAGATACAGAGTTAGAAACTATGGTGGTGTAGTTAATTGGCATCATAAATGCCAATTCAAATGAAGAATAAAAAATAAATAGATATACAAAGAAGCAGGGCTATAGAGATGCTAATATAGAACCCTGAAAAGATGCTGAAAAAAACCAGAATGAATGGGACCAGAGCTGGGTTATCCGAGGCAGACCATATTGAGGATGTATATCTTACCCAGGCAGAGAATAACTAGGCTTAGCAGAAGAGAGCCAGTAGGGAGGGCATTCCAGCCAGAAGGAATGGTATGTGTGAAGGCTTAGAGGTGGGAGTGAGCAGTCATGTGCCTGGTAAGACAGAGAATCCAAGCGGGGGTGAAATCTGAGATGAGGAGAGCAGATAGCATCTGCCAAGGAGAGATTGGAAAGGAGAGTCTAAGAGGTAATGGGCTTTTTGGGTGTTATTTTATAGGTCACTAGTATGATAATCAGGTGAGGAAGTTGCATGTTGAATTTGATAGAAAGATGGTCAATACAGAGTGGACAATTAGGCCTGTGTTATCCATGCATAGGTTGTGAAGCACAAAGTGTTTCTGTCCTCCTGTCTTTGAGAAAAGTCAAAGATAATTGTGAGGTTGTTAGATTATTAGATCAGAAAGTTGGTAGAGCCCTTCAGAGGGAAAAATTAGGAAGAGGGAATGAATTTGAAAAAATATACTACATATTAATTTAAAATTTTAGGTGACTTTGGATCATTGAGATAGATATCTATCTATCTATCTATCTTTGGGAAGCAGAACTAGAGAATTGTAATCAGAAAAATAACATAGGTTCATTGTGATGGTTGAAATTGAGAAAAGTTGATGGAAACAACTCTAGTTCAGAGAACTGAGTCAATAAAACAGACAGGTTGTTGAGAATGGAGAGAATGAGTTAAGTATGCTCAAGGGGAACCTGAAGTTTAAGACCCTCTGGCAATAAGTACTAGTTTTGAAGTGACAGGAGAAACACCATAGAACTTTGGAGAAATGTGATAGAATTGGTCAGTTTTAGAGAAGTACAAACATTAGGAACCAGGGAATATGTTTTCTGTGGAGGCAGAGACCAACTTCAATAGTATTATTTTTGTCTCACCAAGTAACTGAAATTCTATTCGCTGAGCCTTCTTTTGGTAGTTTTTCCTATATTTCTCTAGAATTATTTACTTTATACATATCCTTCTACAAATGTTAAGTCCATATCTAGATATATTCCTTGGTAGTTCCCAACCTTTCATTTGTTTGATTTTAGTCCAAATACATTGCCTTAGACTAAATTCATCCTAAAAATTGATCACACAAAGACCTACTAAACGTCAAGTTTGAAGAAGACACAGATGAATAAAATGCAATCTTTTTCTTCCAAGATGTTCAATACAGAGAGGAGACAGAACGTAAATGGGTTATTACAATGTAGTATAGACTCTGCTGAAGCAGAAGTGGGTACTGAGTTCTGCTGGATCACAAGGCAGTGACTAATGAACTCTGCTTGGGCTGTTTCTCACAGAATTCATGAAGAACATGGCATTTGAAATACACGTTGAAAGTAGAGTGAATATTCCCCAGATGGAAGAGAATTGGACAGACATTGCAGCAGCCAAAAAAGCATGTGCAAAGCCTGGCATGTTTTTGGAATTGTAAATAATTTGATGGAGGAGAGTTTGTTTGGAAGGAGATATTCAAGACACGAGTCTGGGAAGATGAGTGCCTTCCCACTTGAGTGCCTCACTTCGGAGTAGACAAGGAAAAGCACCAGAAATTTTTGAGCAGGGCACTAACGTGATTAGATCTTTGGTTTAGAAATAGAATTCTTAAGTAGTCAGGAGATGGAAGTAAAAGGAACAAGACCGGAAGAAAGGAGTCTAATTAGGAGTCTGTTGCAATTTTCCAGATTAGAAATGGTAAGGATGTGAACTAAGGCAGTTTTGGTGAGGATGAGAAAGTTGGTATGGATTAAAAAGACATTTTACAAGCAAATTTGATAGACTTTGATAAAGAAAGATTTATTATGGGTGAAGAAGGAATTCTAGATGATTTTGCAGTTTCTAAACTTGGGTTCCTAAGTTAATTATGATGCCTGTAATTAAAATATGGAAGTTAAGAGGTTTCTGTACAATATACTGAGGGCAGAAACTTTGCCTCAATTGCAAAAGATATCTGCAAACTTACTTCAATTTCCTTATTCCAGTCAATGATAAAACTGTGAAAAAAATGCTAGATCTAGTCCTAAACTCTTACTGGCTTGGATTTTTAACACTATAGGTGTGGTTTTTCAGCTGGTTTTCTCTAATAATTTATAGACTCTACTATAGCTTCACTAAAGATACATTCTAAAGATTTGTGAAAGAACAGATGTATAACACCTGTTGTTTTTGCTTATTTACACAATGTGTCACTTCGTAACAGTATGACCAGATTTTCCTGGTAGAGTTAAGTATAGGCACTCTGAGGGTGGTCAAGAAGCTTTGATTTAAAAATTGATGCCCTACTTAGTCACACAGCATTTCTCTTTATAATAAATGCTCTGAAAACATGGGTTCTTTAAGTCGTTTAACAAATTAAACCTACTGCTTTGAAAGTTGAAATGTTGTGTTGCTCATTCAACAACCTATGTAAAGCAAGTTAGTACTCCTTTTCCATTTTCTTCTCTTTTTCTCTTCTTTAACTTTGCTTTTTCATATGGTTTTCTATTTTGGTGTTGGCTCTAACACTCTGACCGTATACCTAATACCAAATTTCAAAGATGTAGAAAGAGCATTATAAAATGTTAGATGGTATAACAGTAAAATTATTCATGTTCCACAGGCAGATTTGATTTGGCTTACTCAAAAGCTTGTTCTGAGAAGCCCTGACCATCTTATCCAGCAAGCCCACTGTTCCATCATCCTATCTATTTATTCGGCTATTCTTTACTTTCTTGTGTCTGTCTCTCAAGGATGTGTATGTTTTTTATTTTTTGGTCTCTCTGCCCAGAGTGACACTAGCATCTTCCCCTACTTTGTTCCCTGCTGTATCCCAATGACTGGCACTTAGTAGAAACCTCACCCTATCAATAGGATAAAGATTCCCAATGTACAATTAATGTTAATGATTAAAGTTCCCTAATGTTCCTTTGTGTACTTTTTGTGTTTTTTATACACAAATATAGATTGACAAGAAATTTTTAAAAACCCTATATCCTAATTCCAATATTCTTAGTCTTGATAGTTGCCTTATAGATTTCAAGAGCTGGATTAAGGAAGTTGAAGGGTCAATGATTTCTTTTTATTCCCTTACCCAACCAGTGTCCAAAATTATTCCAGTTGGCAAAGGATGGTAAGAATAATGGGTTGGGGTAGAGGTCAGGGCCAGGCCTTCAGATATACATTATCTTTTTGTGGTCATGGCAATGAGAAATAAATTATAGGCAGGACTGTCTGGTTGATTTTAAAGAGTTTACAGACTCCATAAATGTTGTTTGCTCAAGACTACCAGTGTGGGGGCACACTTACCATTATTGACTTTGGCACTTTGTAGCACTGGGGAGCTATCTGGGGTCTGGTTAGAATCTTGATAGAAAATAATGGAAAATTTCAGAGGTGGTGTGTAGGAATGTGATAGGTCTGTCCCAAATCCTGATAGTAAACATCATGATTTAATAGCAAAAGCTTCTTAGTCAAGTGGACCTGGATTGAATGTCAGGCTCTGGGATTCCTCTATAAGCTTTAGTGTTTCTTGTCTATACAATGGGAACCTGTCTTCACTACCACTGTTAGGTCTATGCAAGAGGGTCCCTACTTTGAGCCCTGCATTTTAGAGGTAGGGCTTCTAAGTAGTGCATTTACATTTATCCTTGCTCTGGATGTGCACTTGCTCTCAGGGTTAAGAGTCTACAGAGCTAAGGATACCTGTTGCATTAGGGATTAAGTTTCCAAAACATGGAATTTGGGGGACACATCCAAACCATAGCAACAATATTCTCTATATACTTCTTAAATATATATTGTGAGCCATATTTGCACAAGTTTGGAAAAAAGTGATTTATTTGAGGGCCTTAAGAAACCTCAGCATCCACATATATTATTATAAGGTTCTATATTAGACACTCCGTTGGTAAAGCATTAAAGATCTGTGTTAAAGCTTAACTTTTATTAGAGAAGACCATCACATAAAATTGCAATAGCATTGGCTTGGATTCATTTATAAAACTATCTTGATAATCACTTAGCTGGGACCTAAGAGGGCAGAATAGAAACCTGGCAAGTTTTGATGAGGAAGGAAATTGTGGACAAAGCCACAAATTGGGAAATCCAGGAAGGACACCAGAGTTACATTCAGGGCAGCAAGAAGCAGCCTGAGAACAGCATGCATCTTGGAACAGTAAGAGATTTCTGCTCGGGAAAAGGAGAGGTTCATAAAGACCCCAAGGGAAGTTTTGCCCTTGTTAATTTTGTTGAGGCCAACCCTGCAAATACCTCCAGCAAGGTTTAGGATCTGGAAAAGGCATTTTAAAAACATATACAAAGATCTATTTTGAGACCTTGATAACATGTTTTTCAAATGTTCCTAGCTGAGTGGAAAACATTTTTATTTAATCAGGATCTAAACAACAGAACCCTAAATAGTAAAGACATTTTAGAAATGTACAAAGAGAAAGAATATTCATGATAAGGACCCTTGAAATATAAGATCTTGTAATGTCTTAAGAATTACAAAAGAAAAGATTAAATTATTATCATCACAGATTCAAAAATAAAATCCGTATAACAAACTCATTGCCAGCATCATACTGCCTGGGAAAAGCTGAAAGCATTCTCCCTAAGAACTGGAACAAGACAAGGATGCCCACTGTCACCACTTCTATTCAACATAGTACTGGAAGTCCTAGCCAGAGCAATCAGGCAAGAAAAGAAATAAAAGGCATCCAAATTGGAAAAGAGGAAGTCAAAGTATTCCTGTGTGCTGACAATATGATGATATACCTAGGAAATGCCATAGACTCCTCCAAAAGACTCCTAGAATTGAGAAATGAATTTAGTAAATTCCTAGGTTACAAAATCAGCATACACAAATCAGTAGCATTTCTATACATTAATAACAACAAGCTGAGAATCAAATCAAGAACTCAATCACGTTTACAATAGCTGCAAAAAAAAAAAAATACCTTGGAATATACTTAATGAAGGAGGTTAAAAATCTCTACAAGGAAAACTATAAAACACTGATGAAAGAAATAATAAATGACACAAACAAATGGAAAAGCATCCCATACTCATGGCTTGGAAGAATCTATATTGTTAAAATGTCCACACTGCCCAAAGCAATCTGCAGATTCAATGCAATTTCTGTCTAAATGCTGTCATTTTTTCAGAGAATTATAAAACACAACCCTAAAATTCATATGGAACCAAAAAAGAGCATGAATAGCTAAAGCAATGCTAAGCAAAAAGAACAAATTTGGAGGCATTACATTACACAACTTCAAATTATACTACAAGTTAATAGTAACCAAAACAACATCGTACTATTATAAAAGTACACACATAGACCAATGGAATAGAATAGAGAACCCAGAAATAAAGCCAAATATCTACAACCAACTGATTACTGATAAAGCAGACAGAAGAATACACTGGGGAAAGGACAATCTATTCAATAAATGTTGCTGGGAAAATTGGATAGCCTCATGCAGAAGAATGAAACTGGATCCCTCTCATCATTTACAAAAATTAACTCAAGATGTATTAAAGACTTAAATCTAAGACCTCAAACCATAACAATAGTAGAAGAAAACCTAGGAAAAACTATCCTTGACATTGGTTTTGGTGAAGAATTTGTGGCTAAGACCCCAAAAGCAATTACAACAAAACCAAAAATGAACAAATGAGATTTAGTTAAACTAAAACGCTTCTGCACAGGAAAGATATAATCAACAGAGTTGATTATAAATCAATGAGCTACAGAATGGGAGAAAAAATTCATAACCTATACATGTAACAAAAGGCTCATATCTAGAATCTATTAGGAACTCAAACAAATCAGCATGAAAAAATAAATAACCCCATTAAAAAGTGGGCAAAGGACATAAAGACATTTTTCAATAGAGGAGAAACAAATGGCCAACAAACATATGAAAAAATGCTCAACATCTCTAATCATTAGGGAAATGCAAATTAAAACCAAAATGAGACATCACCTTACCCCTGTCAGAATGGCTATTACTATAAAGTCAAAAAAAAAAGATAGATGCTGGTGCAGATGTGGTGAAAAGGGTGTGCTTGTACACTATTGATGGGAATGTAATCTAGTACAACCTCTATAAACAATATGGAGGTTCCTCAAAGAACTAAAGGTAGATCTACTATTCAATCCAGCAATCCCACTACTGGGGATCTACCCAGAGGGAAAGAAGTCATTTTACAAAAAATGATATCTGCACTTGTATATTTATCATAGCACAATTCACAACTTGCAAAGATATGGACCCAACCTAAGTGCCCACAAATGGATAAATGGATAAAGAAAATGTGGTGTCTGTGTGTGTGTGTATACACACACACATGTACATATATGTGTGTATACACACACACCATGGAATACTACATAGCCATCAAAAAAAATGAAAAATGTCTTTTGCAGCAACTTGGATAGAACTTGAGGCCATTATTCTAAGTGAATCAACACAGGAACAAACAACCAAATACTGCATATTCTCACTTATAAATGGGAGCTAAGCAATGGGTATTTGGCAGTTACTGAGTCTGGGAAGAGCATGAGAGGAACAAGCTGTGATTGAAAATCAGGGCTTTAATGTGGATGTATTAGTTGTAGATATCTGTGCAATATCTAAGAGGGAACATTGAATAGGCTGCTGGTGATACAGTCTAAAGTTCAGAGAAGGACTGGGTGGGAGATGTAAATTTTAGATTCATCACCTTACAGATATCATTTAAAGCCAAGAGAATGGTAAGATCACCTAGGGAGACATTCTAGAGAGGATAGGAGGGTTCACAGATCCCAATATTAAGAAATCAGATAGAAAAAATGTCTGAGAAGAAGATTTAGAAGGAAATCCCAGAGAGTGTCAGGTGAGGGAGACCAATAAGAGTGAGTGTTTCAGGAAGGTGGGAATAGTCAGCTATTGGAAATGTCACCAAGAATTGAGTTAGAAAGGAAGACAGAAGGATTCTTCTTTCAAGTTCCTGCCAAACGTGGTGAGAGACATTTCAGTGGAGTGGTAGAATGGCAATCCTTCAATAACTAGAACATTTAGTCAACTAACCATAAAATCTTATTCTGCAGACACTTTAAACAAATGAGATTTAGCTAAGTGCTATCATTCTCTAGGCGGCTCAAGGAAATAATTAGGAAATGTCAAGATTGAATTCATATGCTATGGCTTTATAGCACTCTGGTTCTCTGTTGCTGTAACAGGGACCAAAGCCTCAATGAACATAAATTTCTAGGATGCTTGGGTATTTCTTCATTGTTCAAAAACCATTAACCTCAGGCAGAGGAGACAAGTAACAAGTATAACTGTAAATTTTTACTAATTATTGTTTATTAATTTGTACAGCAAACAATTAATAGGTACCTTTCGAACACTTACTGTGCTCAAGGTCCCATACTATATACTTTTCATTCATTAAATGATTTATTCCCAGTATTATTTCCAGTCTGAATATGAATAAATTAAGGCTTAAAGAAGTTACACAACTTGTTCACAAATAGCAGAGTCCAGACACCAAGCTTTGATTTTAAATACTATGCCAAAGTACTAATTTATGAACTAATAGAAGTCACTTTGGTTTAAAATACAATCAAATATTTCTCTAAAAATGAGATCAATATTTGTGAGCTCATTTATTTGAAATAGAATTAGTTTCTTTAACAGTCACCAATTGACTTGAAATAATAGCTAGAATAAGTTTGCAAAGTCATATGAGGATTGGGACTATATCTAGATGAGAGAATTCAAAAGAAATAGCATAAACCAGCTGTTTGATATTTAGAACCACACATACAGCTTTAATATTGCAATTGCTGCTGCTTCTAGCTATTCATCCAGAAAGATTTGAAATCTTGAATTAATTTTAAACTGCTGAGCTTAGGGTATCTGTACACACAGAATACCAAACAATGGTGGTGGCCTTAGTTTTTTTCTAGAGTCTATTGATAGAATTTAGTCACTGGTATGACAAATTCCTTTATATTTGACTCTTGATTAAACTTTGAATGATGGCAAATAAGTGTCATAACATTTATTTGCATATTTAGAACTCTTAGAATAACTATTTCAGTAATACCACAATTGTCAAATATGCTGAGGGAGCCATAATATTTTTACTTGCAATTTTTTTCATGTTAGTTATTTCACTACACAAAATTAATTTAAATGATGTTTAAGTTTTCCTTTACAAGGATTTTATTTGCTAAATCTTTTATTTTAATACCTATAAAGAAGAAGTATACATACAGAAAGCCAAACAATTATGGAAGGTAATACACTCATATTAAATATGGTGCCAATGGCAGGCTCAGGAGAGGTAGGCATTGCATATATCCATTTTTCTTTTTAAATAGAAGAAAAGATTACTTTTCACATGTGCAATTTAATCCGACAACATAGTTAAGTTTATAGAAAACATAATGACAAACTAAAATATGTAAAAGTAATATTCATAAGAGAAAGCAGAATTGTGAATAATAAAATATACTTTGAAAATATGAATCATTTAATATATTTTAAAACTATTAATTATTGTATATTGTACAATGCAAACAGCAAAAGCAACAAAAATAGATAAAATGGACTACATAAAAATAAAGAACTTCTGTGCATCAAAGGACACAAATAGAGTAAAAAGGCAAACAAATAGAGAAAAATATTTACAAATCATAAACCTGATGAGGGGTTAATATCCAGAATATATAAAGAACTCCTACAATTCAACAGCAATAAAACAAACAACCTGACTGAAAAATGGGCAAAGGATTTGGATAGACATATCTCCAAAGAAGATATACAAATGGCCAATAAGCACATGAAAAATGCTTGATATCACTAATAATTAGAGAAATGCAAATCAAAACCACAGTGAGATATCATCTCACATACATTAGGATGGCAGTTATCAAAAAGTGAAAGAAAAGATTAATAACAAGTTGTTATCTAGGATATAGAGAAATTGGAGCCCTTGTGCATTGTTGGTGGGAATGAAAATAGTGTAGCTGCTATGGAAAACAGTATGGTGGTTCCTCAGAGAATTAAAAATAGAACTACCATATGATCCAGCAATTCAACTCTGGTTCTAGGTATATAACCAAAAGAATTTAAAGCAGGGACTCAAATAGATATTTGTACATCCATGTTTATAGCAGTATAATTCACAGCAGTCAAAAGATGGGAGCAATCTAAATGTCCATTGATGAATGAATGGATAAGCCCAATGTGGTATGTACATACAATGGAATATTATTCGGCCTTAAAAAGGAAGGAAATTCTGACACATGCTATGACATGGATGAACCTTTAGGACATACGTTAAATGAAATAAGGTCACACAAAGACAAATACTGAATGATTCCACTTATGTGAAATATCTTGAGTAGTCAAATTCATAGAGACAGAAAGTATAATGGTGGCTGTGAGGGGCTGGGGGAGAGGAGAATGAGAAGTTAGTATTTAATGGTCACAGTTTCAGCTTTACAAGATGAAAAGAGTATACATCTACGGATGGGTGACAACAATGGTTGCACATCAATATGGATACACACTTAATTTCACTGAACTTTACGCTTAAAAATGTTTAACAATGTAAATTTTATATTATGTATATTTTTCCACAATTTTTAAATAAAAATATAAATTATTGTAAGTGGTGTGGCTTTAAAAAAACATTTCAAAAAAGAGAAAATTTAAGTTATAACAGGCGGTGTTGACATTGATAACTAAGTGGTAACTAATCCAAAAATATTTTCAGAGCTCTTTCATACAGATTAAGGTATATATTGATATATATAATTAGATATATGGTATAATCATATACAATATTACATAATTAGAGATAATATACAAATCTATTGTTTTTCTTTTTGGTGATGAGGATTTTCTGGAGATGATGAACGAAGCTGCATATGATACACTTAACTTGAATTTCTTTTTCTGTTTCAGATCTGTGGCCACTTGTTCACATGGTTTCAAGGCACGATGAGGCACACTGGCTCTTGGAAACTTTGGCTTTGGGTGGCAGTGTTCCTGCTTCCTGCTTCCACTTCCGTGACTGTCAGGGACAAGCCAGGTATCCAGGACACTTCTTTGCCTAATCACTAAATGTTATTTATAGCCTTTAAATCATTAAAAAAATCATTAAAACAAATCTTGTTAAGGTTGAAGGGGTAATAGATTAAATCTAGTAGTACAGAATAAATTATAATTCATTGTTTTCCCCTTTGACCTTCACATGATGTTCGAGAATCTCCGAAATTACCTAATTTTTTCATATGCATATCGTATTAGTTTACCTAGCCTTTCCTTTTTGTCATTGCTATTTACAAATATAAATATGTGTGTATGCATCTGTGTGTGTCTATATGACATTATATATCTTTCCCTTTCCCCTTCAAGTATTATTTATTCAGTTATAAGTATGGAAACTCTTATTTAGGTAAAAGTGAAAAATAGGAGGTGTAAAAGGAAATGTTGTTTAATTATGTCAGTTTTGTTGTCTCTCAGATGAGGCAAATAAAAGGTTGACAGATCTAGAGTACTTTTTTTAACTAAACAGACAATATTTATTTGCAATTGTTAAATTTATCAGTGTTTAAGTACGTCCACAGGGCTTAAAGGCAATTTGAAATGTTTACTTCCATCTCTGATTTTTAAAATTGATTATGTAGTTAATTAGGAAGACTTTTCTTGAACATTGAGTGTACATAAGTTACTGACGTAGGTGTAATTCATATTACAAAGTTGAATTAGACACATTGGAGAAGACGTTTGCTAGGGAAAGAGAAACTTCACCTCTCCTTCTATGCAATGGATCAAATATAGTGTATTCTGAGGATCACATGTGATGATATATTCTGAGACTGTGAGTCTTATTGAGCTTAATCTTTTGAATATTTCTTTAATAATTTTTGCTAAACAGGTGTAAACTCTAGTAGAGACTTTGAGTTTGAGGTACACATAAAATAATAATTACTTATAAAGCTATAACAAATCTTGGGCTTTCAGAGTGTCATGTAAGTTTTTATGATTTTTTACTAATTTGGCAGGAGGTGCATTTCCTAAAATAATCCACATGAGAGTTTGAATATTCTATTGCTGTATAAAAGACATCCTGTGGCTGTCATACAGTTTTGGGAGAAAACTCTTTTTTCAGTGAGAAATAAATTAGCAGTGACTCATGGCAACTATAGCTATGTAAAAAAAGAAAAGGAATACATAGGGCATGCAAGTTTATTCTGATAATGTTGCTACTCTTGTGAATTTCTTTATGTCTCTTCTTTTTAAGAAACAGTGGATAATGTGCTTTGCAATTTAATCAGAGAGAATAGGACATTTTTAGTTAGAAAGGAGAATGAATCTTTGGTTGAGCAGGATACAGTTTTTAGGCACATGCTAGTTAGTGCATAATAAATAATTCTTGATGATAACAATGATTTGAAAGATCTAAATAAATGGTTCTGCAGTTTTAGCATAAACAAGTATCACCGGATTTGATTCCGGAGTCCCACTCTCACATATTCCCATTATGCAGGTCAAGCTGGGGTGGGATTCAGTAATTTAGATCTTTAATGAGCTCCCCAGGTGAATTTAATGCAGGATATCTGAGGAAAACACTTGAGAACACTCACCTTTGGGAGAATTGTCATTTCCTTTTTCTTTTTCTTCCCCACCACCCCAGCTGGTTATCTTGCATTTTATGCCATTAGGCTCCTTTTATTTTATCTTTATTTTATTTTATTTTATGTTACTTTATTTTTTGCTCTTAGTAACTTTTTTTATTGTGGTAAGAGCACTTAACATGAGATCTGCCCCCTTAACAAATTTTTAAGTGTATAATAGAGTATTGTTAACAATACTGTGCTGTAGAAGTTGTAGAGCGGATCTCTAGAACTTTTCTTGCATAACTAAAACTTCCCCATCTTGGGATTCCCCTGAATGTTTTGCTTTAGTAGCTTTAGCATCTCAGTTCTTTAATCAGGTTACATTGTATATAGCGCTACCCAAATGCACGTATATTCTGGTCCGATTTACTTGACCAAATTAAGCTTTCGGAAGGATTTTCCTAACAGCGTGAATTCAGAACTAATCTGAACTCTGACAAGATTCACATAACATGAAGCACTAAGGGAAATGAATGAAAAAAATTGAGTTGATTTTTGTCACGCCATTTGGTAGAAGGTGCTCGTGAAGCAACACACACTGAACGTGCCGTGGAAATTGCTTAACTTCAAGTATCGTTTACATTAATTGAAAATGTCAGCACAGCACTGTCAGAGGGATTATTGAAGAATATGACACGCTGGGCACGGCCTGGCAAGGGACCCTTCTTATGTCTTGTGTATCTGATTCACAGCGCAAGGTTCCCTTTTTAGTTTCCTCATGTGCAGACCTGCGCGTGTGGTCACTAACCATTTACCGGAGGGAAGTGATTACATCTAAAAATAAAATATAGCAAATCTGAGGGAGAGGCTAAGGTTTCAGCTCTGGAGTCTGTGAGGTTGTCAACAGTTTACTATTAAACCTAAATATATGAAGGATAAATTGAGTCTTTTAATTGCTTTACTTTCACCTTATGGTATGTTTAACGATTACTTGGACTATTGTCCCAGTTGAGATAGAGGTCAAGAGTAATATGGAGAAATTTAATAACAACTTGAATTTTAAAATCTTGAAGATATTAAGAATTCAATCATTTCATATTTGTTCATCAATTTTACCATTATATTGAGATTATGTAATAAGGCATTTTTGTATATTTTCATACTGAAAACGAACTTCTGTTTGAATGTGATAGTTTCAGCTCAATTGTCAACAGAAAGTGGGGAAGAGAATCATATTAAAATATAATCTCAAAACCTGCTTTAATAAGTTGCTTAAAACTCTTTCTTCTATTATAGAAGCCTATGTGCCAAATGATTAAAGTTTCCTCTACTTTCCATAATCTGTGCTAAGGCAAAAGTACTTAATTATTACCAAAAGTAATAAAAAAATAGAAAACCAGAGGGGAAAAAAGCAAGCTAAATAGAGATAACAGAATGACATTTAAATAATAAATTTTCTTTTACTTGTGGTAAAGCTTCAGGTTAAGTGTCTAGATTGAACTGATCATAAATCCTTCTAATTTAGTTTTCTATTAATTACAAGGTAAAACTATTATTCCGAAATATGGCTTTTACTAATTGACAAACACTTCACTCTTAAATTCAGAGTAAATTGACAGCATATTGCTGTCATATAGAGAATTTTATTTTGTGTTTTGAAGAATTCCTTGTGTTCAATATGGTGCTATGTAAAAATCCTACGTTGACAAATGTACTTTGTAACTCCTAAATTTTGAAAGTGGAGGAAAGCTTCACAATAATTTGCTAAAGAATATAACTTCTAACCAGGTATTTTCCTTTGGATGCGTAATTTTGGATCAAAGATAAGCAGTGGAGGTTCTGTGACCTTTTGTGACCTTCCTGTTAAAAAACCTATATTCCTTTTCATAGGGGTTGTACTAATTTTCAGTCCCACCAGCAGTGTAAGAGTGTTCCTATCTCTCCACATCCATGCCAGCATTTGTTGTTTTGTGACTTTTTGATACCGACCATTTTCACTGGAGTTAAGTAATATCTTATTGTAGTTTTGATTTGCATTTCCCTAATGATTAGAGATGTTGAGCAATTTTTTATGTGTTTGCTGGCCATTCTGTCTTCTTTTGAAAAGTTTCTGTTCATATCCTTTGCCCATTTATTGATGGGGTTGTTTGATTTTTTTCTTGTTAATTTTCTTAAGTTCTATATAGTTTGTTGTTATCATCCCTTTATCGGACGTGCAGAATGCAAATATTTTCTCCCATTCTGTAGGTTGTCTATTGGCTCTAATGATAGTTTCCTTGGCTGCGCAGAAGCTTTTTAACTTGATCAGGTATCATTTATTTATTTTGTTGCTTCTGTGATTTCTTTGGGGGTCTTCTTTATAAATTCTTTGCCTAGGCCAATGTCTATAAGAGTTTTCCCAACATTTTCTTGTAGAATTCTTAAGGTTTCACGCCTTAGGTTTAAGTCTGTTGTCCACTGTGAGTTGATTTTTGTGAGAGGTGAGAGGTGGGGAAAGTAATTTGGAGATATCTCAAAGAGCTAAAAATAAAAATACCATTTGATCCAGCAATCCCACTACTAGGCATCTATCCAAAGGAAAAAAGACATTCTATAATAAACACATCGGCACTTGAATGTTTATGGCAGCACAATTCACAATTGCAAAGACGTGGAAACAACCCAAGTGCCCCTCAATACATAAGTGGAGTAATAAAATGTGGCATATGTACACCATGGAATACTACTCAACTACAAAAAACAATGGTGAACTAGCACATCTTATATTATCTTGGATACAGATTGAGCCCATCCTTTGAAGTGAGGTATCACCAGAATGGAAAAACAAGTATCAATGTACTCACCATCAAGTTGATACTAACTGATCAACACTAAGGTGCTCACATGGTAGCAATATTCACTGGGTGCCGATCACGTGGGAGGGAGGTGGTGAGGGTGGGTAAACTCACAACTAAGGGAGGCAGAGCACACTGTATGGGGGAAGGGCATGCTTGTAGCCCTGGCTTGGGCAAGGCAGAGGCATTATATGCAACCAAAATGTTTGTATCCCCTAATATTCTGAAATTAAAAAAAGAACCACTAATGCAAACACTACATTAAAGAATTAATGAAGAAAAAAAAACCTGATAACTAACAAGGTTAGTTAAAATATTTTAGGTATATATATATTCAAAGATATAAAATCACTATCTTGAAAGGGTATTTGCACTCCTATGTTCATTGCAGCGTTATTCAGAATAGACAAGATATAAAAACAGCTTAAATGTCCTATAATAAATGAATGGATAAAGAAAATGTGATAGCCATAGATCTATATCTATATCTATCTATATAATGAAATATTATTCAGCCTTAAAAAAAGAAGAAATCCTGCCATTTGTGATAACATGGATGAACCTGAAGAAAGGGAAATAAGCCAGACATCAAATACAAATACTTCATGTTGTCATTTATATGTAGAATCTAAAAACAAAACAAAAAGGTTGAATTTATGGTAACAGGATATGGAATGGTGATTACCACAGGCTGGCAGGTGGGGGAGATATTGGTCAAAGGGTACAAACTTTAAGCTGTAGAATGAATAAGTTTTAGAGACCTAATGTATGACATGATGACTATAGTTAATTAATGTATGTTTGAAATTTTTTAAAGGAGTGTATCTCAAGTGTTCTTACCCCCCCCCCCCCGACACACACACACAAACAAATGGTAACTATGTGAGGTGAGGGATATGTTAATTAGGTTGATTGTGTGAATCATTTTACAATGCATACATATACCAAAATATCATATTGTACACTTTAAGTATATATAATTTTAATTTGCCAATCATACCACAATAAAGCTGGAAAAAATACTAATTTAAAAAAAAAGCTATATTCCCATTGTTTTTGTTTGTTTACATTCCATATTATTTTTGTTATATTCTGGTCCAATGTACTTTGCCAATTTTTGTTAACCAATATTTTTCTCCCTACCTAGCATACCCGATATTCCTTTATGAGAGGCATTGGCAAAGTATACAGTGTACAGGGGGCCTGAGGGCAACTGTTAATAAAATGAAGAGACCTGTTTTCCCCCCTGTCCAACAAGAAGCCTTTGAAAGAATGCAAAACACCTACAGGCTTTTGTTTTGATCCATTTATGGAATAGTAATAATAATAATTTCATATGTGTTACTTCTGTGGATAGGAAGAAATAGGAAAACCAAAGCTGGAAAAATGGACAAGAGGAGAAATGTTGCAATTTCTCAGGGCATAGTTCTCGTCCCCTTTCTCTTGTCTCACTCATGTGATCTCCTTCATTCCGTGGTTTTCAGTAGAATTTATGTATCAATCACTCCCAAATGTACTTTACAGTCTGGACCTCTCTTTTGAGTTCCATACCTGTATGTCACACTGCCTATTCAATAACTTTGCATTTGAATTTCTTAATGGCACCCCAAGGTTAACATTTCTAACTCCTCCTCTGGTGCACTACAGATTAATTTACTCCTTGCCAACTTTCCTTTTGTTTCTCTAGTGGGATTCATTTCAGTAAACTACAGCTTTAGCCAGCTAAGCAAGTCTGCTCTCCCTCCTCCCTAGATTGAATCTGTTATCACATCCTGTTGGTTCTTGTATCTCAATTGCTTCCCCCATTTCTATGTTCTCTGTTATCTCGGCAGTCCAAGCTACTATCATATCTGGCCTCACACAGTGTGGGGCTTGTGAGTAGGGTTGCCAGATAAAATAGAAGACACCCAGTTAAATTTGAAGTTTGGGTTAAACAATGAATAATTTTCTAGTATAAGTGTGTTCCAAATATTGCATGGGACATACTTAGACTAAAATATTTTTTAAAATTTACCTGACATTCAAATTTCATTGGGAACCCTGTGTTTTATTGGCTATTTTTGGTAATCCTATATGATGTGAGGGGTTTGTTATATAGAATGATCAGGGAAGGCTGTCCTCACGCGGGACCATTTAAGCAGAGACGTAAAGGCAGTGAGAGAGCAAGGCACATGAATGCCTGGAAAGTAGTCAGGGCCAAGGCTCTGAGGCAGGGCAGTTTGGCATATGGGAGAAAAAGCAAGAAAGGCCAGGAGACTGGAGTCAAGGGAATGAGGGGAGGAGGTAGGGAGCACATGCTGCTGAGAAATGAATTTGTCCTTTATATGCTGTCAAAATCTGATTTCTAAGCCTGCAAAGTCAAAGACTAGAACTTGGAGTCTGATAAATTCACCAAAGCAATAAATACTGCCTTGTGAGACCTCTTAGGATAGGAGAGGGTCAAACTGTGCCCTGTGGGACTATTCCCAGGTATCAAGTGAACAGGCAGGCTTCTGAATTTATGTAACTTTCAGTGCCTCTTATCAAGCCTTAATTCACACTAACTGAATATTGTCATATTATAATATTCATAATACATTATAATTAAAGTACATATATGTGGAAATAGGTACATTTTAGCAAAGTTAAAATATAAATTATATATTCACCAGACAAATTACATTTTCTTTCCCTGGAATCAGTAAACTTGTGTATACATAATGTAATATTAAGAATCTTCAATAAATTGTAAAGAGTATAACAGAACATGTTCACATTTATTTTTCATGATGCCTATAATTTTGATTTTTCCCCTTTGTCTTTGTAGCGTGTAAGGACTGACCTCACCTCTTGGCTTTTCCTTAAGGCCAGAGGCCTCTGTGGCCACAGAGAGTGACTAGTCCATTTTCGGTATAAGTAGCAGCAACATGCACAAATCTTTTAGATGGTAAATCAATTGAAAAAATAAAAAGTCAGAAGAATGGATTTTAACTGGTCTGGGCTTCTTAGTTTTTTGAGAGAAGGAGAGAATTCAACATGCTTTCAGTGAATGATAAGAAGAAAAGTGAAAAAGAGAGACTTCAACATGCCTTCAATGAATACTATATTAAACTGAAGACTTACATGAGTGAGTATAGAAAATATCAGAACAATTATAGGAAAACTACGTATCAAAAGATGTGATCTAATCTCAAGATTAGAATGCTTAGCAATATAGTAGGAGGCCAAACAAGTAGGTACAGGATTTAGAGATTAGGGGGAAAAGTGATTTTTGTGTGTATGCCTGTAAGTGTGTGGAAGGGAGATTTTCTTTCTTTAAGCACATGTTTAGAACTGAGAGTAAGACCAAAATGCATTTCTACCAAAGAACAGAGAGTTTCTTAGGTATGCTATTATTTTGTTTAAATTATGTATTTGATACCATTGCTTCTGCAATTCTAGAAAACAATAAAAATGTATTTGAGGAGCAATGTTCTAATACAAAGGGAGGAAAAAAGTTGGTTTATGGGAAAATTTGTTTTGTTTCAACTCTGCCATTAAGTGGCTATGTGATCTTAACTTCTCTTGGATGACTTGTTATGTGTTCAGGATTCTAATTTTTGGAAAGAGAAGGGGTAAAAATATTTTTATAATTATATATTTTATTTGTAGCTAATCTAGATAAAATCATGACATACCCAGAATCTGACCTAGACTCCTTCCTATCTGTTTTCTCTGGCTCCTTTTAATACCCCTCCAACCCCGTAACTTGCACAGGTCCTTCAAGCCAAGTAAAAAGGAAAGTGGATCTGACGATCATTAACATATCAGCATGAATTTGTTAAAGACATTTGCATTTGCTTTAAAAAAATCTGTTGATTAAGGTTTTCTAAGCAGTGCATTTTTTAATTTTCATCAACATTCCTTTTTTATAATATAAATTTTATGTGCGTACTCGAGGTCTACAACATGATGTCCTGGGATACATACTGATAGTAAAATGGTTACTATAGTGATGCAGAGCAACATACCTATCATCTTACATAGTTACTTATTTTTGTGACATGAGTAGCTAAAATCTTCTTAGTTAAAAATCTCATACAATTTTATTGTATTTTATTAGTCCTATGTTGTTGTGCATTAGATCCCTTTACCTGTTCGTCCTGCATATCTGCTATTTTCTGTCCTCTGACCTAATGTCCCCACTTCCTCTCCCTCCTCCCACCTATGGTAAATGCATTTCATTCTCTGTCTCTGTGTATTTGGACTCTTTAAAACATATTTTACATATAAGTGAGGTCAGGCAATATTTGTTTTCTGCGTCTGGCTTATTTCACTTAGCATAATGTTCTCCAGGTCCATCCATGTTGTGGCAAATGGAAGGATGTCTTTCTTTTTTTAAGGCTGAACAATATTCCATTGTATAAAAGATCTAAATGTAAAACCTGAAAATATAAAAATCCTAGAAAGAACATAGGGGAAAAGCTCCCTGACATTGGCCTTGGCAATGATTTTAGATATCACATGAAAAGCTCAGTCTACAAAAACAATAATAAGTAAATGAGACTATATCAAACTAAAAAGCTTTTCCACAGCAAAGGAAACAATCAACAAAATGAAAAGGCAACCCATGGGCTGGGAAAAAATAATTGCAAACCACATGTCTGATAAGGGATTACCATTATCTAAAATGTGTAAAGAACTCCTAGAACTCAACAGCCAAAAAACAAATAACCCAAATAAAAAATGGGCAAAGGACCTAAATAGACATTTCTCCAAAGAAGACATAAAAATGGTTATAGAGTATATGAAAAGGTGCTCAGCATCACTAATCATAAGGGAAATGCAAATTAAAACCACTATAAGATACCACCTCACACGCACAAAGAATAGCTATTATCAAAAAGACTCGAAATAACAAAGGTTGGCTAGGGTGTGGAGAAAAGACCCTAGATTCCCACCTGTGGGTGGGAAAGTAGATTGGTACTACCATTATGAAAACAGTAAGGAAGTTCCTAAAGAAATTAAAAATAAAACTGCCCTATAACCTAGCAATGCCTCTTTTTGGTCTAGCCCAAAGGAGATGAAATAACCACCTTGTAAAGATATTAATATCTACACTCCCATGTTCATTACAGTTCTGTTCACAATAGCCAAGACATAGAAACAACCTAAATGACCATCAGTGGACGAATGGATAAAACAATGCATCTTTTGTGGTGAAATTTTAGTCATTACCTTTCCAATAGTCCAGAGAACCTTTGAAACCTTCTTGTGGTGTTTCACCTCCGTCTACCTGACAGGATGTTTGAATGTCTGAGTCTTATTTATAGCTCTTCAAGGTATATGCACCTTTACTCAAAAGGTGCTTAACTTTATAATAAAATGTGCACATCAATACTTAAATAACTTAACATATCCAACTTGTGATAGCTACTTCCAATGCCTTGCCATTTTTATGCAATGTATCCATAAGACTCATGCATCCAGGATGTGCTTTCCATTTTAAACCCTGAAATTTTTAACGTTTGGTTTTAATCTGCTTTGTTTAGCTTTCCACAACAAAGCAAGTATTCTAAAGATATAAAATGGTATTTGATTTTCATAAACTATAGACTTTTAGTGGAGAAATACTTTCATAAACATTGCTGGAAATGTTGAATTCCATTCATTTCAAAGTGACAGGTTTATTACTTTGACATCATCATATATTCACTTAGTCCTCAGAAGAAGTTAAGTAAGATATATACTGTTTCCAACTTGGCAGTCGGCCAACATACCTTTCCCTCATTACTAAAGTGTCATAGTGGGAAGTCCCTTTCTACTGTCTAGAGATGATTTGTTTTGCAAATCATCTACTGGGCCTTCCCTACATATGTTGTGAATAATTTAATCTTATTTATTAAGGTCGTGGTTCATATAGCCATTATAAAAATTTCATCAGAATTTAGGTTTTTTAAAATTTTTTCAAGAATTATTTTTATCTTAAAATATTTTCTCATAGAGACACTATTTTCCTCCTTTTGTTGAGGTATTACACATAATAAAGTGAATAAATCTTAAGTGCACAGTCCAATGAATTTCTATATATGTATTTATTCACCTCTGTGACTACCACTCAGATGAAAACATAGAACATTTCCAAAACCCCAGGAGGCTTCTGTATACCTGCTCCCAGTTGACACCCTCCAAGATAACTACTACTCTGGCATAGATTAGTTGTGCAATCTCTTGGACTTCATATAAATGGAATTATGCAGTATGTATTCTCTTGGAAATGGTATTTTTTCCATTTAATATTATATCTGTGAGATTCATCTAGTTATTGCACATATCAATAGCTTATTCTTTTTTATTTCTTTACAGTTTTTCATTGTACGTGTATATACTACAATTTATTCATTTACTCTCATAGTGATGAATACTTGGATTGTTACCAGTTTTACACTATTATGAGTAATGCTGCCATGAATATTCTTGTCCAAACAGGCCATTTACACTCATTTTTTGCACTCATTTCTTTTGGTTCATTGACTTTTCACATCATAGAGCTCATGCATATTTAGCTTTAGAAAACTGCCAGTTTACTAAAGTTTGTTAACCGATATTTTTCTCCCAACCTAGGATACCCAATATTCCTTTATCAGAGGTATTGACAAAGTATGAATTGTATGGATGGCAACTTTTAATAAAATGAAGAGACTTGCTTTCCCTTTTATCCAACAAGAAGTCTTTAAAAAATGCAAAACAGCTTTTATTTTGATCCATTTGTGGAATAATATGGAACAATAATAATTTAATCTATGTTACTTCTGAGGATATGAAGAAATAGGAAAACCAAAGCAGGAATAATGGACAAGAGGAGAAATGTTGCAATTTCTCAGGGGATAGTTCTTGTCCCTTTTATGTTAATTTTACTGCCACAAGCAATGTAGAAGAGTTTTTGTTGCTGCATGTTGTCACCAACACTTGGTGCTATCAGTTCATTGATTTTAGCCATTTAGTGGTTTCTGATCATGATTTTACTTTGCCTTTTCTGGATAACTAATGATATTGAGCACCTTTTACATGTGAGTTGACCATTTGGATATTTTCTCTTGTAACCTGCTTAAGTCTTCTCGAACATTTTGATAATAAGATTTTCAATCTTTTTGTTATTGATTTGTGAGATTACATTGTATATTCTAAAAATGAGGCTTTATTGGATATATGGACGGCAGATACCTTCTCCTTTATTTATGGCTTGCCTTTTTACTTTTTAAATGTCTTTTGATTAAAGATTTTAATTGTAATGAAGTTGAATTTAGTAAGCTTTTCTTTTGTGATTAATGCTTTCTGTGTCACTTTTAGGAAATCTTTGCTACCCCAAGTTCATGAAGATTTTACATTTTCTTGTAGATGCTTTCCTGTTTTACCTTTCACATTTAGGTCTATGATTATCTCCAATAAATTTCTGTGCATGGTGTGTAGTAAGGCTTAAGGTTCAGTGCTTTTCTATGTGGATATTCAATTGACCTGGTAACATTTATTGAAAAGACTATCTTTTCCCCACTGAATTGCAATGGCCCTTCTGTGATAAATAAGGAGACTGTATGTGCATGGATATGTTTTTGTTTCTCTGTGTACCAACACCCCATTATAAACATTCCTGATATCTGATAGTTTAAGTTCTCCAGCTTATTCTTCTTCAATGCTGCCTTTAGCTATTTTAATTTTTTTGGTTTTTGGTAGTTCCATATAAATTTGAAAATTAGCTCATCAGTATTTACACACACACCACCACCCCCAACCTTTTGGGATTTTAATTGGCGTTGCACTGAATCTCGAGGTAAAACTGAGAACTGACATCTTAACAATTTTGAGTCTTCTAACCTAAGTACTTGGTTTATCTCTTCAGCTACTTAGACCTTTAATTTCTCTCAGCAATAGTCTGCAGTTTCTGTGCCCAGATCTCGGATGAGGTGCTTGGTTTTTATAAAAATGGCTATGAATTCAGCTCAACAATTTGTAATGTTTACAAAATATCCAATGATTTTACTATTATTTAGAACCTGCAATCATATTAATATCTCTGAGACAGGAATTTCCAAAGTATCTGAGTAAGCTCTAAAATTATTCAGTGCTATGATTTTACTTACTTTGTAAATTATGTATTCAAAATGTTTATTCCACTTTATTTGCTTCTTTTAAATCTGATTAAGTGGTAGCACTATTTAGAATCAGATTTATTTTCCAGTTAAATATATTCAGATGATATCCTGTGAACATCCCTGAGGTCTGTGATTTGTTTATTGAATGAATGGCTGAGGAGATCAGCAGTTGAACTGGTGAACTGGCAATTTCCACTTTCCCAGAGCAGGGGATCAAATTGGTTTTAATCAGTTTATATCCTTTCTATATTAAAAAAAAATCTTAAGTAATTAAACCTAAACATCAATTTTAAACATGGAGAATTAAAGTTGTGCTTTCATGATGCCAAAATATTCAATCGATTTAGTTTAAAATCTTAAACTAAAGTTCATAACTGTCCAGTTGTACAGCTACCTTGGCATAATTTGAAAATTGGCTTCAATTTTGTCTGAATTAACTATTATGTTCGTAGAATCTAGCCTGAATTAGATTTAAACATATCTCCGGATGTTAAAAATTTAGTGGATGTATATACATTACTGTATTAGTGTGTTGTGCTGGTATTAAACACGTAAATTCACTGAGTGGAGACTAAATTTATCTTTTTTTCTTTGAATATCACTAAGTACTTTAGCACATAATTAATACTTTCTCAATGATTTTATCTCATTTTTAAAATTATAGGCCACTTTTGTATGGTAGAGGTCTTTGCTTTTTTATTTTATTTTAGAAAATTCCATCTATGTCCCCTTTTATTCTAAAAGTTTAATGTCATCCGATACCAAAACCTGAATCAAAGTTGTGTTAAAATAAACCAGTAGTTCACTTGTTTTACTGTTAGAGCATATTTTGGAATATAAAAGTTTAATGATGTTGTTAAAACTAGCTAATTTCTTAATGTCTAGTATATATCAATAGTTAGAATGATAATGATTAATAATACTAGCTTAGCACTAACAAGTATTTACTGTGTACCAGGCAGTGTTATAAGAATTTTCCAAAAATAAGCACATGTAACCCTCACTAAAACACTATAAGGTGGGTAATATTCTTATCCTCATTTTACAGAAATTTAATAAAATGGTTTATTTTACTTCCATTTTTATCTTAAATTTCTGATTATATTGTATAATTCAAATTTATTTGAAAAATTTGATTGAAAATGTTGTGCGAATAACCTAGAATAACCTATACTTTTTTTTTTAAATAGAAAAGACGTGTCCTATACTGAGAACAGGGGAACATCAATTGACACAAAACAACAGAAATAAACTTGAAGTTTCAGGTAAGCATTATAATCCTTTACAAAGTAGCATTTTATGTAAAAGTGTCACCAGATATGTAATGTCTTTGATGTTGCAATTTAAGATCATAACATTAGCATAAAAATTAAAATCAGATAATGCAAAAAAAATTCTGAGAGCAGAGTACTATTATGTTTAGTCTAAGATCAATAATGTCTTAACCTCTTAGAGAAATTATTTGAAATTATAAAAGTTGTGTCCATTGTAGAAATTTTGAAAGAAGAAAATTTATCATAAAGAAGATCTCACCACCCAGCTTTAATAACGATTACTATTTTGGTATACCATTTCTATCTTTCTTTCTCCTTATTTTCTTCCTTCTTTCCTCCTTTCTCTCTCTCCATTGCTTTCTCTCTCACTCTCTCACCCACAAGTACATGTGCGTGAGAGTGCATACACACACACACACACACACACACACGTAATCATAATACTTACACTACATTTGAAATCCAAGCATTTTCCCACATCAGTATACATTCTTCTAAAGCCTGATTTTTTTAAAAAGGCTAGTTATAGTTCAACTGAATGTACTATTTTTCAATCTAGCTAATGTTTTGTCTTTAGACATTAGAGCTACAATGAGTTACTCTATTTACTTAGAATAATTTCTAGGCCAAAGGAAATTAATATTTGAGTCATTTGAAATACATTTATAAATTTTTCTCTAGAAAGGTGACTACACATTCTATATGCAGAGTGAATTTCATTCCCCTGTACCCTAAAAGGAGAAAAATAAAATCAAGAAATTTTGGTGATTCCAGACAGTAGGATTTTATTTGAAGTAAATTAATCTATAGATAAGAATAACAAAAAAAATCTGTTTAAAAGTCAATATCTCTGTGAGTTTGCTAAATTTATTAAAACTGCTGGATTAAATCACTTGTCACATTTTACAGGTTTTGATCTGGGAGAGAGTTTTTCTCTGAGACGTGCATTTTGTGAAGGTGATAAAACTTGTTACAAATTGGGAAGTGCACTTCTTATTAGAGACACTATGTAAGTAAAATAATGGTTTTGTTTACATTTTAATAACACTACATGAATTAACTATATTTTTACATTTACTGTGCTTCATAATAAACTTTTGTTCTGTTATATTTAATTTTTTTTTATTTCAAAGTATTACAGGGGTACAAATGTTTTTGGTTACATGGATCACTTTTGTAATGCTTGAGTCAGGGTTGTAAGTGTGCTCGTCACCCAGATAGTGTTCATTGTACCCACTAGGTAGGCTCAGAGCATGCCCTTGCTGTGAGGTGACGGGTGCCCCACGAGTACTCTGCAGCTGGGACCCACACTGCTCTCCTCTCAGTCCTGCCCACACAAGCTCCCTCATCTCCCAAGATTAGTTCACAGATCTCCCCTGGAGTCTCTGAGACAGTCGAGTTCTGAGGTACGGGATCTGGCCTGTGGGCCTGCACCCTGGTCCCTAACCAAGGGAGAAGCTTGCTGGTCCCCATTTGCTTATGGGGTGCTCAAGCAGGTTTGGTGTCCCTCCGCTTTGGGGCATGTTCTGCTCTGATGGAGCTGCTGGGTACAAAGCACCAGGAAGGGCTGGTGAGCAGGGAGCTCACAGTCCCAGCACCGCTTAGTCTGCTGCTGAACTTTAAGAGGAAAGGTTTGAGCCCCACTCTCTGTGGAAGCCTTGATGTGATGGCTCAATCGTCTCTTCTCGGCAGCTGCAGGTCGGGGAGGGGAAGGAGAGGAAAGAGTCTGGATGGAGGAAAGCTATCATTCTGGTAGTCTCCGTCTGTCTCTCTGAAGGGCAACCTGCCCAGAATGTCCAGGCTATAGGGTCATGAAGATCCCCTGGGCCCCACTGAACCGCTGTAGCTCCCACAGTCTGGGCAGGAGTTGGGAAATGTTTATGTGGGAATGAGCAAGATGTTAACTGAGGGGCTAAAGCCCCCTGGGGAGGACAAAGGCGCACAGTGTGTAGAGAAGCATTATGGCACCTGCTGTCTTGGTTTGGGTCTCTGGTGATGCGGAGTGCCCCATGGGGGCTGGGAGCCTGGTGCTTTGTGCACAAGAAGCTCCTAGTTCACTGGTGGGGGTAGAAACACTCTCCAGAAACTCAGGAGACTATCAGAGATGTGAGGGAGGGAGAAACAAACTGCTCCACCTATATCCTTTTTGCTGGACTCCAAGTATCCCGGGGGCTGATCTCTGCCAATTATCTTCCTCCTTCTTGTTCTGCTCCGCCGCTTCTTCCCATGGAGTCTCTTGTAGGCTCTGGAACCCTTCCCTCAGAATTACACCCGATCTATGTTTGTTTGTGTGTTTTTTCTCTTTTATCTAAAGCTTTTCCTTCTTACTGAGATGTTCTGCCAGCTGGTGTCTCTGGTCAACCATCTTCCCGGAAAAAAAAGTATGCATCATAATAAATTAAAATAAAAGAACATACCCTCTAGGTGTTCATCTTTTATGTTGTATAGAGTACATAGTAAGAACAAAACAAAACAAAATAACTGTTTTGCAGTTTTATTTTTGGTCTTGATACTCATTTAGTTTTAAAATGGATTTACCAAAGTTTTCCTTTAGTTTACCTTTCTGTTTTCAACTGATGGACCTAATATTTAAAAAATTAGTCACTTGTCATTTAAATAGTGAAAATAGGCCAGCAACTATACAGAGCAATAGTAATACCCATGTGGTTGGCAATAATTTAAGGATGAATTGACAGTAATTCAGAAAGCTGAGTCATCAGGAAGGCAGGCAGCATGTATGGTCATAATATTTATTCCTTTAATCCAAGATAAATATTCTTATGTGTAAATACTCTGCAATGAAAAAAGCATCAAAATTCTACTTGGTTTAATATGCAACACAGATATTTTTGTGTGAAAACATACATGGATGTTTTTACTTTCTAGTGGGTAGGCTGATATTTAAGTTACAGACAAGATTATTGAGAATCTCGACATTTGAATTCTTAAACGGAAATAGCATTAATCATCTCATTGCCCCCTCCCCCCCCATGTAAACTAGGTTCATAACTCACGTTTTCCTTGAGAATAGTTTCTTTTAAACCTCCTATTTTGTGATACTTTAGGTAAGTTTTGCTTAATGACCTGGTTCCTTAAAAGTAAACTGCTCATTACTAGGTAAGAAACAAGAATATTAAGGAAGAAAATAATTTCATATTGGGGGATTATAATAGGTGATTGTTAGGTGAGACACTTCAGCAGATGTAAATGTACAGGCCTGTGCGCTATAGTGGGCGGCTGCTTAGGTGGTCTCTGTTACAAAAATTAAGATGCCTTTTCTCTCTCTGCCTTCTTCTTGGTGATTTAAGCTCCTGTAATCCTGTCCACATGGCAAAAGCATTGGAAGAAACTCTTTTAAAATTCGCTGGACCTGTATACAAGAAGACTTAGCTAATTTTAAGTAGCAACAGTGGAAAACTTGCTGCCACATTTAGGCACTGCTATTCTCCTTTGAATCTATGAGATTATAAATATTAGTCAGGACTTGAAACTTATTTTCTGATTTTTGGGGGGCTCTAAATCACTGCCCAATCCCTGGGTAATCAATGTAAATGAATTCTATGGTTCTGCAGAGCAGAAGCCTCGTAACTCATTTACAGGAAACTAAAGGGCGTCTGGTTGAGCTGACTAGCCAGTGTCAAGTAACTTGGCTCATCTCCACTTACATTTCACTCATTGAGCCAAGTATGCTAGGATGCTTCTCTTGCATGATACCATTTTGATTTTTCAATGAGACTGGAGTAAAGTTGCAGCTATTTATATATTTGTAAATAAGCTGCCTTGCAGAGTCAGCATGGGAAAAGGCAGATGCTATTTTATATGGAAAATGGGGACGCTTTCTGTTCCTGCACTTGCTTTTATTGTATTGACATATTTCAGGTGATATTCATGAGGAGAGAGAACTAATGAACACGCTGGTCAGATATGTATTAGGTACACAAAATACCTTGAGCCTGGCTTATTGTGGTTCTTCCAACTGCTTTTGCATGGGACTCCAGATAAACATCATCATACGCTTATAGATGGTACAGGCTTGGGGACATCTCAAGAGCTAAATGTGTTTTGTTTATTTTAAAGTCATGTCCATTTATCCAATATTTATTGAGATAGAAAACAGTAAATATTTGAGGGCTTTAAAAGATTCTATGTGGCATGCTCCTTAGTAATCTAGAATTATCTTTTTAGAGGAAATTTTCTTGGCTTCTTGCATCTATAAGTATTCCTGGCTATGTGAAAGAGATCATTCATTATTTTTATACATATTGAGAGCTATATCCCAGAAGATCATACTTTGATTGTTTTTAAATTGTGTTTTGGCAATTATCAGAGCGAGTTGGTAAAGTTTCAAGAAAAAAAATACACACATATACACTGTGGAGTACCTTATTTTGTTGGTGTAATATAGTTCCTCTCTGGCTTCCATTAATCACTTTGGTAGAAACTTATTTCAGATAAAAATATCTCAGTATTAAATATTTTATAAGAGTTGATGAATGTTGAATTTCTATGATTTCTATGTATTATTGATTCTTAAGGGGCAACACACTTTTGGCTTGTCTGGCCGGTGGGAAATTGATTTCAGATATACAAGGGAAGTGAATTTCCTGATTTATTATTGAATTCAAGTATGGTAAAGAGTCTTACCTCTTAGGCTTTTTTTTTTTTTTTTGAGACAAAAGTCTTGCTGCTGTAGGGATGGGGTCTGGTCTTGAACTCCTGGCCTCAAGCAATCCTTCTGCCTTGGCCTCCAAAAGTGCTAGGATTACAGGCTTGATCTACTGAGCCTGATCATCTTAGGCTCTTGACAGCTAGTGGCTGTCTGGAAGGATTCTGAGGCCATAATGGGTTCAGTCAACTAAAGTTTTATGACCCATTAGGAAAAAGAGCTGTGGAAGGAGTGTTCTAAGTTTGTAGCCTCTCTGATTTAGGATGATTTCTGTAAGCTGATGGCTTTTGCAATTGAAGCAGTGCCTAAGAATGGGGAGAAATGAGTCTATGTGTAAAAAAATAATCAACACAGATTAAATTTAATAAGGTTTTATGAGCTTGGGTAATGTAGCTAGACACAGTGACATAAATGACAGATATGGTCTCTGTAGCTTTTGTTACAATTAAATAAATCTCCAGTGAAGAGAAGTCTTCTTTCTCTGTCTATGTCTCTCTCTCTCATTAAATTGGTGTTTGCTTTATGAAATCAAGAGTTATTTGGTTTTATAGCTTTATATGAAAAAAGAGATAGCTGGTAGGAGCTATTCTAATTTGTGTTTTATGTTTTTATAAACATAATAATCCTCAACAAGTAGGAAACCCCAAAGTATGTATTTGGAAAATGTGTAATTTTTTTAGGAGTCTTTCAAGTTCTCTGGACTTTAACAATTCCCTTGGGAATAATCCTAAATATGGGCAAAGATGTTTTACACACACACACACACACACACACACACACGTAGTAGCATGATTTTTACCGTGTCTTTACTACTGTTGAATGATTTATCCCATGGGCATATCTTTTCTATGTGGACCTTTACACTATCGCCAGATTTTTATTATTATAAATAACACTACAACATACAGGAAAGTTGTTTTTCTCTGTGTTTAGGATTATTTTCATATGATCGATTTTTAGAAAAAATTACCAGTTGATTTTTAGGGATCTCGATATTCACTACTAATTATTTTCCATCATTATCTAACCCATCTATTCTGCATATTTCCCAATATCTTCTGTAGCATTAGGCATTATCATTTAAAAAATTTGTGTTTTAACTTAAAACTTGAGCAATTACACATAGAAGCTGTAGTTTACTATGTAAGTGTCTTAGAGGTTCCTAAAATATTTCTGTTTTGTTAAAGGGTGAATAAGAGCAATCAATGAGTCATTGAAATGAATGCAACTTAGTCTAGCTTATCCTTTTATTCATCAAGTATTTGTTGAGCATCACTATGAGCCAGGCACTTTACTAGGCTCTGGGCTTACATTGGTAAGAGAATGTGGGTCTAATCTTGCCTTCCTGGAACTTGTTAGAGAGATAACTGGTGCCAGAAAAAGCTACACCTCCCTCTTGCCTTCACCTGAGAAGGAACTAAGATGTACTGCCTATCATTCAAGCTTAGGCTGTACGACTAAAAGTTCACTCCTTCTCTTATAAAGGCTTAACTCTCTTAAAGCACAACACACAAGGCTTATTTTCTTTTCAGTTTTTTCGTTAGTTTTTTTGTTTGTTTGTTGTTTTGTTTTTGAGACAAGATCACGTTCTGTTGCCCAGGCCAGAGTGCCATGGCATCATCATAGCTCACTGTCACCTCAAACTCCTGGGCGCAAGCAACCCTCCTGCTTCAGCCTCCCAAGCAGCTGGGACTACTGGCGTGTGCCACCACGCCTGGCCTCAAGGCTGATTTTCAATGTTTTCATTCCTTCCCTTTTAAGGGCCTATTTTCTAAACCATGTTTCATTTTTATTGCTCTTCCTTGGGTCATCTCCAAGTTCTCAAAATCAGTTAAATTTGGAGGCTCAAAACTATGTTCGGAACTCTGATCATTTAGAGAGATTACTTTACAATTCCATTAAGCTATAGAGAATGACTATTTTTGCATCCCTTGGGTTTTCATTTGGGGCATTCTTTCACTGTGTAGATAGGAAGTTTCCTGTATAAGGATATGTGACTTAGTGAAAAAGTTGTCCAGCTGTTTTTATGAGATTGGCTGATGGTTACACATAATTCTTTGTGTCATAATTGTAATTCCTTAATTATAGTTTGGCAAGGTGAATCATTAAGTAATACATTCTTAAAATGAAAATAATGTATAGAAATACTTTTCTATAGTCATAAGAACTATCTAATTTTTTCCTAGAAAATTCAAGGATGTTAATATGTATCAATAACAAACTACTTAGTGTAAAAGTAGTGACTAAAATGTAACATTAATATGAAATATTATTACTTCAGTGTTTTCATTTACCAGTTTTGGAAACCTTTAATATTATCATAATCAAATTTTAGTGAGTTGTGATTTTCTTCTTTCAGATTTTTTTTGATTCAGTATTAGGAAAAGTAGAAAGTATCAGTAATTAGATTTTACAACATTCATATGACTTAATGTTTTTTCTTGGCCTTGAACATTTGTTCTATCTAGAAAGAAATAATTTTACTGTAAACGAATAGAAGTATTTTAAGTTTAATGTCTATTTGTGAATGCTAGTAGACAAAATCTTATAGAATTAAAATATTTGTGTGTTTAACATAGTTGTAAATGGAGAAAACATAGGTGATTTATTTAAGAATCCAAAGTTTTTGCAGTGAGAAGCAATTATGCCTTTGTTATTGCCTTCAAAGAATGTGTTTTTAATAATTACATTACCAAAAAAAGCTCATATAAAGTGAAATAAAAGTGAGAAGCAGCTATTCATTTACATTTACAAACTTATCCATTTTCTTTCCACAAGTGTCTATAAACTTTCTAAGGAAAAAAGGATAGGTTCTCACTTCTGAGGAAAAATGAATAGTTTTTCATTTGCCTTGATGAAACACAGGACAGAACACTAGTGAAGAATTTGCAGAGAGACACATAAAGAGATGGTTGAGAGCGTATGATATCTTCAATTAGGGAGAAGAAGTGAAAACAAACAATTGTAATTCTACAAGTTAATGCTTTAAATATTCAGAGGAGGGTTAAATCCCTTATAGTTGGGATGATAAGAAAAAACATCTTGAAGACTAAGGGATTTAAACTGGGCTTTGAAGACTGAGAGACAGAGGTGGGTCAAGTTCTGGGGAGAGGGAAGACACCCCGGGTGAAAGAATGCCATAAACTGTGGGGGCCCTGAAAGGTTAAGACATGGATAAATTTAATAAATATTATTAGACAAGATAATTGCTATCATAGAAAAACATTGATAACCCAATTTATCCATATCAAAGGTGGCAGACCATTTGATTTTCTCTGATGCTGAGGGACATTAGTTAAGGCTCTGGAAAAATTTCAAAGAACTGAGACACAATTTTCCCCAAAACATCCAGATGGCTTAAGTTCTTATGAGAGTCTGTGCTCATTCAAAACAGGTAATGGGCTTCTCATGTAGTATCATGTGATCAGAGTGTATTATTTTTCTTTAGACTCCATTGCTCATATCAAAACTCTCATTCTTTGGGAAGGGAAGGCAATTATTTATTTAGCCTGACAAGGTGGATATTACATCCAGTGGATTCATGCTTTTGTCCACCATAGTGCCTGATATATAGTAGTGCTTAGTGTATGCTAGTTGAATAGACATGACCTTAGGTTTAAATTTTTCAAGGGGCATTTGAAATTTATTGGTAGATTGTATAGATATTTGCATATTGTAGGCAACCAAGAATTTGTTTTCACCAGCAGACTAAAAAACAAGGCACCTTACTTCTAACTCCTTTACTAGATCTTTTCACCATACAGGATTTCAGGATAAGGCACATGTGAGTACCCAGTTTCCAACGATCTTAATGATCTTTATAGTACCACCTTACATTTGTGAAATGCTTTATGATTTACAAAGTACTTTTGCCTTCTTATAGCATTTGGTATTACAATGACCCCTGTGATGTAGCTATCACATCACCATTTTATAGATGAAAAAACTGACGTTCAATGAAACTAAGTGACTTTCTTAAAATTTCAAAAATAGTAAATGGAACAGTTGGGTCTAGAACTCAGGTCTTCTGTCTCCAAATACAGAATTAGTTTTTATTTTATTATTGCTAATTACATGTAAATTATCTTAATATATCTGTATGCCATTTACCCTGAGAGCAGTGAGGTACCAGTTAAATGTACTATTTAGAAGTCATGATAATACAAATGTCATCATAAATTAATAAAATTAAGCTGTTTTATTTTTATAATTACTTGGGTCAATCTAATAGACATTGATTAATCTCCCTCTACTGTTTGATTATATATTAGATTATTTTCTTTGTCCATTCATCCTTTTATCCAATGAATCAAATCAGAGCTTGCTTGGTGGGGGTTATATGTATGTATCTGTGGAGTGTGCACTGCAGATTTTCAGAGTGTTCAAAGAAAATAGATACATAAACATGTACTTTAGTAATCTTTAATCTTATTTGGACCATAAAAATACTATGAGGATTAATTAGTTATTGGCATTAGGTGGTTGCAAATATATTGTTTTTATAATGGTTGTAAACCTACAAACAGATAAGCATGATTTTCAATTTATGAATTAGAGGATTGACTGTAGTAATGCATGTTTTGTTATACTAGTGCTTAAGAATAACTTTGTAACAAGTCTAAAGATTTTTTTTGTAGGTTGGACTCTATGAATATATTCCATAAAATAGCATTAAATAGTCTAATCCCTATTCTCAGACATAATCAGATTGTATAATAGGATATAATTATGATTTTAGTGATAAACTTTGACATGTATATCAACCAAGGAAGAATAATTGTGGCAGCTAATAAATCATTAACTATTATCATTGAATTCTTTCAACTTAGCCACAAAGGCTAATCAGAAAATAAGCATAGTATTAAATAGCAGAAAAACTATGCTTGTGTAGCTTTATGTGACTCACATAAGTTTGGTACATTGTTTATGATCTCATTTAGGTCAGCACTTAGATTTCCTAAAGTACATTTGTTCCAGATGAGGTGAAATTTTTATAATTTTAAGCTGAAAGAATAAAATATTCAAATAATTGACTTGATTAAATTTTTTTTGCCATGCTATATGTATGTAATTTGGAAGAAATCACAAGTTCAGTGAAAAATTTAATTAATATGGACACATGTGGTGGTGCCGTGCAAAATTAACATCTGGCTGGTTGAATAGGAGATTGAATTGACCAGATGTTTTGTGCTCAAGTTATTCTTCTTATTTGAACAATCTCAACTTCCTCTCTCTACCTCAGAAATTCTCTGCTTCAGCTGTCCTCCCTAGAGGCAGCCCTCCTGCTTTCAAAGGTTAACCCCTTCACTTGTGCTCTTAATCCTCTCCCAGCCAGCCTCCTCGAAGGCCTTGATCCAGCCGTGATCCCCCTTGCTCTTGGGTCTTCAACACCCCTCTCCACAGTCTCTTAGCCTCTTGGGCAACAAATATGTCCTTAATCCTTCCCTGTTCTAGAAACAGTCTCCCTCAGCAGTCCCTTTTACTCATAAATTTCTTAAAAGAATAATGTTATTGGCCACTTTTACTTCTTCACACATCCCATAACCCATTCAAATCTTACTAGGATTTGTTGAACACCATGGAAATTTTTCCTTCAAAGTTGCTGGTGACCACTGACCTGTCTCTAATGCCAATGACGATGTGTTGCACTAAACTGCCTTTGTGAATCCATTTCTCTCTCTCTATTATACTTTATCCACTTTTTCTGCCTGTTGGAATCTCACCTATCCTAGGAAGCTTAGCACACCTCTTACCTTGTACATTCAGCCCTCACTGGTCCTCAGTCAAATTTCCTTCTTTTTTTGTGACCCAATAACACTTTTCTTATGATTTTTACATAATCCTGAGCTCATATAATCTAATTTTTCTCAGGTATCATTAGTATGTGGATTCCAATGATACCATATTAACATCAGTGCCTACACTATTATGGTTCCTACTGTGTACCTGCACAACTGTAGAACCTCAGCTTCCTCTTAAAGGTATTTTCGTTATTCCTGGGAGCCCCAAGAGTGATGCACATGCTTTTGTTCTCATTTTCTAATTTCCTTGTCAATGCATGTCACCCTTGCCCTTGCTGGGAGTCCCCTCCAAGAAAATGCTATTCTGCAAGACCCAGCCAATCTCTGCTCATGTCTGCCCACCCTCAGCTCTCAGGTGCCAGAGCTGCCCTGTGGCTTATGACTGAGCACATTGTGTGTATGTGCTTTGGAGGGTGGTGGTACAGGTCTAATGACCCCTTTATCTAACTGTCCCCTAGGCCCCGAGGCAGTACTTCTTGGGCATAGGGCCTCACAGAGTGTTTAATAAATGTATTTCTATCAACCCCTGGTTCACCCTCCTCTGCAGAAGCTAGTAGATACATATACGATACGAGGCAATCGTCTCTGTTAGCACCATGTTGCCTGCCTTTCTCTTCTAATTTACCCTTGATAAAAATATAAAATTGCCTTTGTTTAAAAGGGCTGTATAGAAAAAATGTTTTATGGTACATTGTCACTATTATTTCTAAGTTCAGCTTTGATACCGGTGAAAGAAGAAATTCTAACTAAGTATTTCATTCCCAAATGATAATGAATACTCATTATGTGCCAGACCCTGAAAGTTTAAGGATGAATAAAGATCATCCATGAAATTATTTCTGTCTGGGAAGACAGGTAAGCCAAAAATTAGCTATTATGCAATACAGTAGCAATTTTTCATGATAAACTCTGAGAGAACAGATGAAATGAGGAATAGCTTCCCTGAGGAAGTAAAAAGTTGAGGTTTGAAATATGAATTTTCCAGGTGAGCCAGGGAGCCAGTGTGTGTTACGGTAGTGAGCAGGAGTGACATACTAGTTTCAAAGGTCAGGCAATTTGAGGAACAGTGAGAAATCCCGTGTGGTTAGTGAACACAGGTAAGGAGAGTGTCTGGAGGTGGAGAAGGCTGAAAGTGTGGGCTGTTTTGAAAGGCCTTATCTGCTGGCCTGAGGGGTTTGAACTTTAGTCTATAAAGAAGCGAAGGTATGGGAGCAATAGCATTACATTCTAGAAAAAACAGCTGAGTATATGCCATTAGGAACATCACAGCTATCAGATAGTTAGGTCTGGGATCTTCCAGACTGACCCTGAAGCAGGAGTTGAGTTCCCAGAACCAAGAAGGACACTTTAGAATTCAGAGGATCTCTTGTGGACAGGGCTGGGTTTTATCCAGGATTTTTTTTTATCTTTCTTGGCTGGGGGATACCTGTAAAAGCCAACCTTCGAAGGATTCCCATTTCTGAAAAGCATATTGTCTAATTCATGCTTGATTTTTGTTATCTGAGTAGCATGTAATGGGGGGGCGTGTTTTCAATGGAAAGTCATTTACAATGCCACAACGAACAAGTGCTTATCAGAACAGGCGAGAGATTATTAGAGAGTCATCCAAGCTTTGTTTTCCCATTAACAACCTATCTGTCTGAATCCCCTCAGCAAACACAAAAAGGCTAAGATTTCAGAGTCTCTGTGGCTGTGGAACTCAAAGATCATCACCCAGCCTAGGGGAAAGGCATTTGAGACAAACTCTCCAGGCCTTGCGAGCCAAATTGCTTGTAACGTGACAGGTGATGGTGGATGTCAGCTGGGACAGAAATGACTTACTATAAACTCCAAGCATCTCTCACTTCACTCTCAGGAAATGTAACTTGTATCATATTTCTCTTCCTGGAAGATATTCAGCAAGTCAGAGGCCCCATTGATACTTGTAAATACGGAAGTTCTTCATAAACCCTGCCTCACGCTTATTCAGAATGGAAGAATTAATTTGGAAGCCAGTTCTTGATATTTAAAAATAGATTTTTTTTCCATTTAGCCATTTCATTTCAAAAGCAAAATAAATAAATAAAGCTTGGTCTTGTTAAATATGATCTGGAAATCTCACTCTAGCTCTATCAAAATAAGCACTTTACTTCAAGGCTTATGCTATGAATTTGTTGAAGAATAATCTCTGGAACCATTGTAATCAGTAATTAAACTTTTTAAACACATTGCTGTCTGAATATATGTTTCACTCAGTTTTTGGAATATCATGTATAAAATGAAATTTCTGTAGAATAATTATGTCATCTTGCTTTTCAGTTTATGAGCACTGATATTGTGAAAGCTTGTTAATCTTTGTTCTTTTATATATTTTCACTCCTTGCCTCACATTCCATTTTATGTAGTTAGGTGAAAGAAAAAAAAAAAAACATACGTAATCATGAGTTTTCTTCCTATTCTTCTCTTATTCTGTATTTTGGGTTTATCCTTTACTTTTTCTGTATTTGAGACCCTACTAGCCACGTCACAAACTATGGTTCTTTTAGGAACACTGAACAAATACATCAAATTGAATTTTCTGTGCAATTCCTAATTACTTAATATACTAAGTAGTAAACAAATTTGTGAGCTTCATTATTGTCTTTATTTTTCTTGACAACAAACCACCAGGGCCTAGTCATGGAGAATAAATGTAATCTCTCTACTTCGATCTCCCCATGAAACAATAGCCAATAAATATTTGCATGTGTTTTAAGAGAATGAATTATTTTTTACATTTTCTGATTTTCCCTGGCTTTTCCAGGCTTGCAGTCCTCACTATCTGGAAAGGAGTGTGGAAAGCAAAGTTTATCCTCTTACGGCAATTCTTATTGGTTTCTCATTAATTGGACAGCCAGGAATACCCATTATTTGTTCAGTTGACACATCCTGTCCCTGAGAGACCAGACACTTTTTGTGTATGGCCGTGTTAGGCACTGATTTCACAACTCAGGGAATGAATAGAATAAAAGTTTACACTGATCTATGTGCCAGGAGAGCAATAACATAGGATCGGTGTGAAAGGTTCACTTTCTTTCCATCATCGTTTGAAATAGTCACATGGTCATTTTCACATTTAACAAATCACTTGACTTTTTGGTTAGGTTATCATTCTATTGATGTTCTTCCCAAAGTATTAAAATCCTAATATATTAATATTACTTCTTGCCAGTAAGATAAACACCAAGGCACTATTTATTAGAATACTTTATACCTTCCTTCACATTACCTGGTTATTAGTACATACGCCGTTCTCCTAACTTTCACTCTTTCTGAAAATTGCACTCATCTTTAAAGAAATGCTTGGGGAAAACTTCTAGTTTCTCTGGGAAATGATCTCTAAGGAATAGAGTGAAAATATTTCTGACTTTTTTCATCTTCTTTAGCATGGATATCTTTTTAAAACCCAATAGACAGTAATCCCTATTTTAAAGATATTACTGTGTGTTTTGTGATACTTCCTGATCTGTGCTCAAAATATCATTCAGGGAAGGAACTGTAATAATAATCTACCTTTCAGGGCTGCTAGGCACTTAGGATGTGCAAATGTCATCATGAATACTTTGCTTGGAGCCCAAGATATTATTCATTGTTGTTCTTAATATTGTAGTATGATTATAAAAATTTTAATTATTGACTTACTTTTTGAAATTAACATTTTATATTTATTTACATTTCTCAGTACTCAGAAAAATAGATGTTTTTTTTCCCCATCATAGTCCCAAAATATTAATTTTAAGTCAGGTTGGTAACGATGAGGGGAATTTTATTCTTAACCAAGAGGATACAAGCAACTTGATATACTGGAAAAAAACTAACCTTGGAATTAAAAGTCGCGAGTTCAAGTTCCATCTTGACCTCTGGCAGAGTGATGGTGGGGTAGTTATTTAACTTCTGTGGCTTTAATTTCTCTTTTATGAAGTGAGATGATTGATCTAGATTACCATCAAGGTTCCTTTCAGCTTTAGGAGTATACAGCTATAGGAAAGTATTATGGGTGGTTTCTTGTGACTGAAACATTCCCAAAGATTGGAAGACTTTTGCTGATGGGCACTTTTGGTAAAATCTCTTTGGAGCAGCTATTATATTTTGCTACAGCCTGTAGTGATTTTAAACTTCTTTTTTTACAGTTAGAAACTGATGTGTTTGTTATTGGACTTTTTTGTGTGTCAAAAGTTTTGATTAATTGGCTTTAGAATCACACAAGACTTGATTTTTTCTTCTGCCTCTTTCCTGATGAATGTGATATAATATGCAGTCTCATGAGGCCTCAACTTTAAGGCATTCTGCAAGCTAACATAGATTTTATGCTGAATTCAAGTGTTTAGCACCTACTGGAACTGGTCATAGGCATCATTGTGGATTTTCCATGAATAGAACAAATTTTTATTAGTGCTTCCTCTATGCCAGGTACTACTCTAGATGCTTGATTTGCAGCCTCAAGTCTGGCAGGACCTCTGTTTTTGTGGAAATCATGTTCCAATGGTTGGGAACAGGCTATAAATATGTAAACTAATAAGTTCTTAAAGAGTCATGTAGTTAGAAGCCTATGAAGAAACTGGAACAAGATAATATGTTAGATAGTGACTGGAGTGAGGACAACTTTAGAACTTTTCAGAGGAAGTGACATTTGAGCTGAGACCTGAACGATGAGGAGAAGCCATCTAAATGAAGACCTCTGGGAAAGACCCTCCCAGGAGAGGGAACAGGAAGTACAGAGGCTTGAGGTCTCAATGAGTCTGGTGTGTTCAAGGAACAAAATTCAAGTCTCTGTGATTGGAGCCTAGGAACCATGCTGAGACTGGAATAGGAGACGATGTGTCAGAGGAAGGCGGGGGCCAGATCACATCAGGCCTTATGAGTCATGATCAGGGATATGCATTTTATTCTAGGAACCATGGGACACTTTCAGAAGGTTATAAATAGGGGAGGGACCTGTTCTGATTTTAAAAGACATTATAGCTGCTGTGTGCAGGCCAGACTGTAAGGGAAGGGAAAGAGGAGGTTAATCAGGACACCATAACTGTCCTGGGGAGAGAGGGTGACACCCTGGACTAGGGTGGTGATAGTGGATATGGAGAGAAGTGCAGAGTCAGAATCTATTTTGGGGATAAAAACAGTAGTAAGACTTGCCCATGGATTAGATGGGGTAGGGGATAATAAAGGAAGGCAAAAATCAAGAATGACTTCTAGGGATTTGGCTGGGACGCCTGGGAGAACGGCCACGTCTTTGGCTGAGATGTGGAATCCTTGTGAGGGATGTGCTTGGGCAGCAAAACAAAAAGTTCAATATCTGTTATTTAGTTAGAGATGGCTTTAACTTCCAAGTGGAGATGCCCACTGGGACTTAGGTATGCGAGTCCAGAGCACAGGAGAGGGAAATAGACAAGGTTCATCTTGGTTGCATGTTCTTTTTGGAATTCTCCTCCCATATTTTCAGTGCTATAAGGTGACATTTTGCTGCCCAGGGCTCACAACAGTGGCATCTCACCTTTGTCTGGCTCAGAAGCATTTGCTGTTCTGGATTTATGCTTCCTTCCCTATGTCTTTTCTATTAGAACCGCCTTGCTTTGTAACAATCCTTGTAGATCTCTTCTCTGTGCTTTCCAAGTGAGAATTAATTATTAGACAATTTGTTGGTAATGTGTGACTGATTTTTTTGGACTATTTAAATGTTAACAGAGCTTGTGTTTTATAAACACAAGCATTTTTCCAGACAAGAAGAAAGCTCCAGTAATAGACTATTAGGTGTTTTGGCTTGTTAAAGAAAGCACTTCACAGTTAGGGAGAATGTTGGCAACTTTGAGTTTATGTCACATATAAAAAAGACAGTGGATGTGTAATCCTATTTAATAATAATTATACATATATGGAGTGATTAAGTGCTTCCTGTATCTCAAGATCTTTTCTGTAATACAGAAACCTCTTAGACTTCATTTTATTTGTATTTCCTAGTGGTTTTAAATAAATTTTTACCAAGAAAAGATTTTTCATTAATCAGATGGGATATCAAATCTAGAGAATGAGGTTAATATGAAATTTGGACATATATAATCTATTCTTAAAGTCCTATACAGTGAATGCCTTCATGGTTAATAAAACATTAATTTTTACCCAACTCCACGTATATAGCTACTAGTACTTTGTAATTAGATATTCCATTTTAAGTATATATGGAGAAAATATTGGTGTATGTATACTTTCATTTGAATGTTTTTTTCCATCTTCCTTTAATGCTTCAGTGATTTATTCATTATAGAATCTATAGGCTGGGAGTTATAGATTTTGCAATGTATTTTTTACCTCCCATAATGGAAAAATATTTTTTAGTCCCCTTATCAATTTTTAAAAGAACTTATCTCAGCTTTAACATATTGAGGCATATGGTCTTTTGGTGGGAGGATGTCTGTTAACCCTCTCTCATCTCTGTCTTTGAAGAATATAGGGTTAATTTATAGGTCATTTTAGAGGTTAGGATTATTTTTTTCCAAGATGGAAATAGTTGGGGGCTTTTAAAAAATGATCATTATCATAATTCATGCTCATTGCAAAAATTGAGAAAGTAGAAAAAATTTCAAGAAGAAGATAAAAATCTCTGTTAATTATAACACCAAGGGGGATGCATTGTGATGTTAAGATTTTTAGGAATTCAATTTTTTATTGGGGTCAAAGCCTCACTGGTACTAGTTCTCAAATCTGGACACTGCTTTCTGCCATAATTGGTCATTTTTAAGGAGACCTATTTTTGCTCCCCTGCTACTTCCTCTACAGATTTGATACCATTTTCTTCTACTTTATGATTGAACAGAGGGCTGCTGTACATAGAGAATATCAGAGAGCAGATGAAAACCACATTCTAGATTTTTGCAACACTGAAGTTTACAAGTTCAAAGGCATCTAAGATATGTGAATTACAAGGCTTCAGAGACACTCCAGGTTATATCTAGAACTGGCCACCGCTCTCAGGGAGGGACTCCATAGGTGGCAAGTTTCTCTTGTCACCTTTGGATAATTTGGAACAATTTTAGTTTGACCCTATGACTTTTAATCAGTCATATTTTAAAAATATTGATTTAATACTGAACCCTTTGTTAATTTCTTATACTTGTGCCCCCATATGCTCATTAATATTTAGGTGACCTTCATTAACATATAGAAAAGTAAATGATGGAAAATAAAGAATAAATTGTACTTAAATTTCACGGAGTCTAGGCTTTTCCAATGTAAGTTAATATTAACTTATGTGAGTGAATTTTCCATTTCTGACATTGAACTAGTTACCATATGTATAAAATGGAGGGAAGGGGAAATTCCATTGAGAATTCCACAAAGTGAGGGAAGGGAGAATTTCCATTGAGAATTTCTAGCTTAATATATATATGAATGAATTTGGCAAGTACGGATCAACAATATTTTTCTTACTGAGAATTTCACTGAATAAGCAATGGATAGGATTTCTTATAGGAAATTACACTCCATTCAAAAATGTTCAAGTGTGGATATCTTAGACACAGCAAGCTGTCATTATATCTCTCTGGTAACAGATCAGTAACCCAATATGGCCTCTTTTATAATAGAAACTTTGGCAAGACCCAGAGAAATTATTCTGTGTCATGTCAAGTGTTCTTGTGTGGTATAAACAACAAGAATAGTTTGTAAGAGTAGATATATTTTTAAATATTTTATTCTTAAAATGTAAGAATTTTGCTTCAAATATCACAATCTTGGCAAGAAAAATCATTTTTGGTATTGAAAGCAGAATATGAATTTCTGAAAGAGAAATATACTAATTATAATGATTTTAATTTACTATAAACTTAGACTAAAAATTTAATTTTTCTTTAAGTATAACAAAATTAGTTATTAAAAATAGCTAAATTTATTTCAATGTATATTTTAAGAATATAATTATATAATAGTATTAATAATGCTCTTGTTATTTTTTGGCACAGAAGAAACATTTATGAGATGTAAAATTGTTTCAATTTTTAAATTAAATATTAAATTATTGAAAAATATTTATATTTTATTTTTATTTATAAATGTTAAAATATCATTTCAAAATTAAGTATGTCTGTATTTTTCATTTGCTGGATCACTCATTCATTCAACAAACAGAATGCCCTATTGGCACTACACTTAGGCTTTGTGGGTGATACAAAGATATATTAAATGTTGTCCTTGCCTTCAAAGAGCTTTCAATCTCAATAAGAGATGTGACAGGTGACTACACAACTATAATCCTAAGTAGAAAAATGAAGAGAAAAATGTTTTCATTATTTTTTGCTTTGGAACAAACCACAACAAAATTTAGTGACTTAAAACAATTTACTATTTCTAAAGGACTTCAGAAAATCTACTCCTCCATAAAAGCAAAGAGAACACAGGCAAAAATTGTCAAAATCAATATTTTTAAAACTCTGTAAATTTACCAAGGGCTGGCAACAATCTTGTGAGTGTTTATTCAAGAAAAACATTGAGTTTCCGAAGGCTAGCAGGCTTTGTGGCAGTTTAACTTGTCCTATTTACATCTCTTTCTTCCCAACACTACGGTAGGCTTAAAAACCAGTAGCTTCAGAATCGCAATGCAAACTGTTTTCAGTAGCCTAATAGTCATTAGGAGAGGGAAGAAAGGGTTTGGAATTCCTTGAAAACCCCACTTCCAGAGAATTGTCATTATTTTACCTGCCTGGTAGTTCCCTGGAAACCCCTACTCACAGTTTGTCATTATTTGACCAGATCAGAGCTTGCTCAGTAAGAATAACCTATTCCTCTGAGCATTAATTGAAAATAATCAGTGGCAATTGTTTAGCACTGCAGCTGTCTGAGGCAGCAATTATAATTGGGGCAAAAGAGAAGCTGACCGAACAAACAAGCAAAAACAACTAAAAAGAGTTGTCCACAGAGGGTACTAGAAAGTTCCAACACACTATGAGAATACAGACACCTATTTGTGTGCACAGGGCTGTGTGGAAACTCAGGAAAGTTCTGAAAAGGCCTTAAACTCTTAGCTCTCGCCAACCCTGAAGCTCTGAATAAGCACAACATGAAGGCTAAGGAGACTTGTAAACTGCCTGCCTGAACGTTTAAGATGTTCTCCAACATGCACCCATAGCTCTTTATCAGAGGCTGGGATGCTTATATGTCAAAGTCATTTAACTGTTCAATCATTAGTTGCCTACTAAGCTAACTGATCAGAAACTCTAGTGATTACACATGACAAATAATATACATTTTAAAGAATTTGTTCAAAAAGGTAACTAAGCAAATAAATAGCAGCAACAACGACAACAAACAGCAACAACAGCAAACCACTGACAGGTAGAGAGTCTGATTCCCAGAGTTGTCATATTGTATTGTTTAAAATGTCTACTTTCAATGAAAAGATGACAAGATATGCAAAGAAACAAAATTACAAGATATGCAAAGAAACTATAAACAAAGCTCTACACAGAGAAAAGAGTAGTCAATAGAAACTGTTCCTAAGGACACCTGGACATTGAACTTACTTGACAAAGACTATATAAATCAGCCATTTTAAATATATTTAAACTAAAGGAAACTTTAATGAACTAAAGGTAAGTTTAAGGATGATGTCTCACTAAATAAAGAACATAAGAATATCCATAAGTAGTTAGAAATTATTAAGAAGAAGCAAATCGAATTTTTGGAGTAAAAAAATACAAAGTAGACATGAAAAATGTACAGGAGGGGCTCAAGAGCAGATTTGAGGTGGGAGAAGAAAGCATCAGAGGACCTGAAGATAAGTCAATTGGGATGATTCAGTCTGAAGGACAAGAAAAAAAAAAATGAAGAAAAATGAACAGAGGCTCAAAACCCATGTGACACCAACATATGCGTAATAGGAATTCCAAAAGGAGAGGAGAGAAAGAAAGGGGAAGAAAGAATATCTGAAGAAACAGTGAATAAAAATTCCTCAAATTTGATGAAAATCATTAATTTATACATTCGAGAAGCTTAACAAACTCTAAGAAGGACAAACTCAAAGGAATCCACACCTGTTCACATGATAATCAAACGGCCAAAGCCAAAGAGAGAATCTTGATAGCAGCAAAAGAGATATGGCGGACATCGTACAAGGGCTTCTCAAAATGATTAAACTGATTTCTCATCAGAAACCATGGAGACCAGGAGGCAGTGGGATAACACAAAGTTCTCAGAGAAAAAGTCTGTCGATCAAGAATTCTATAAACAGCAAGACTATCCTTCAAAAATGAAGGTGAAATTAAGGATAAACAAAAACAGAGAATTTGAGACTAGCATATCTGCCCTATAAGAAATACTTTGGGAACTTCAGGCTGAATCAAAGAAAACTAGATAGTAACTCATCCAAACAATGAAATAAAAAGCACCAGAAAAGTTAATTACATAAATCAATATAAAAGCTAGAATAAATATATTTTTGTGACTTATTTAATTCTCTTATCAAATTTAAAATACAGTTGTATAAACACATATATACATAAAGCAATAATTATAAATCTCCATTGATGGGCATAGAAAATATAAAGATGCAATTTGTATGACAATAATAGCACAAAGCAAGGAAGAGGAAACAGATATATAGGAGCAAAGTTATTATATACTATATATACTATGAAAAATAATGTTAAATCTGTTTGCTATATTTAGTATCAGTCTTAAATTGGTACTAGGAATTCTGTATTAGAAACTCATTTGCAAGAGTTTAATAAGATAAAATTTCTTTGTAAAATATACACTTATTATCAGTGTTCTTTGAAATTCTCTATACCTTGATTAACAAAATCAAGGAATACTGTTTACTTCTTTGTTAAATATCTACTGTTTTGTCAGACTGCAGTGAATTTTGAGATTTTTCCCTCTTGAATCATCTTGTTGAATAAGGGATAATACAACATAGTACTGTAGCCTATCCACTCATTTTTATATATCCCAAGCTTTAACACCACCATACCAGAAGATTAAAAAAAGGGAGAGAATGAGAATAAAAATAACACTGGTAACATAGGCATGGCTGCCTTCGTATTTCCATTAGGTAGATTACTATAAAAACGAATAACAAGTTATAAATTCATTGAGAAAATGTGACTGAGATTCTATGTTGCATGGAACATTATACCTAGGATTTTTTTCCTTGCCATCTTCAGTTTACTCACAATGGGTCTTTGTTTTCTTCCCACAGTAAGATATTTCCCGAAGGCCTTCCTGAGGAGTACTCTGTGGCAACCATGTTTCGTGTACGAAGAAACACTAAAAAGGAGCGGTGGTTTCTGTGGCAGGTGTTAAACCAGCAGAACATGCCACAGGTCAGGTACCATGAGAGTTGTGCTTAGTAGTTTTCCCTTGTGTGATTAGGCCAGGTGAATCTTTGAACTATGAGCACAAATTTGGGAGCAGATCTATTATAGTATCTGAATATTCTATCTTTTAGAGGAATCATCAACAAAGAAGTACAAGTATTCTTATAGTTAGGATGGTCTTGCTGAGATCTGTAATGTGAGAGGCTGATGGGTGAGACAGGTTTAGTTTTTTTCTTTTATTCTAGATTCATATTTTGTCTAAAGATATTAAACTGCCTTTCCTCACAACTGTTTTATTGACTAGTTCCATCATCTTCTATCATCTCTGATGTTAAAGAAGTTCATTGTTTTATTTGACAATCTTTGGTGAATTAAGAGTTGAGACTTAAATATTTATTTCATCAATAAAAAATTTATGGAACGCATGCTATATGCTAGATAGTGACAAGGATAAGAGATCTAAAAAGGAAAATTCCTATTCTCAGGGAACATTAGGTTTAAGGAGATGACATTTAGGAGAACAACATAATGCAGCATAATTATAATCCAGTGGGACAAGTACAATGGTAAAGGTAAGCTTGGTGTTGGGTGGGGACTATGGGAGCACAGAAAGGACAGCTTACCAAAATGGAGGGACGAGGACAGCAGGAATCTAGGAAAGCTTGTGGAAGAGATGGCATGTGGGCTGAAAAGAGGGGGTGCAGGCAGGGGAGATAAACCTCAAAATTATGTATACTTCTATACATATCCATTGAAATATTTTCAACTTTCACTGGTTTGTTAATACAGTCACAATTTTATGACGAGAAGATAAATTGAACTGAAAGAGCATGTCCTTTATAAAGTGCATTTTATCTGCACCACGCAAATTATCAAAGGTTAAAGAAGTTGATCTCAGAAATGATCATATTCTTATTCTTCTTAAATTAGTAACCTTGAATTCTTGAATTACTTATACAGAAGAATAATTTATATATAAGAATCTTCAATAATTTATATTTAAGAATCTTATATGTAATTTTAAATTACATAATCTTAAATAATTTATATATAAGAATATATAATTTATATATAATTTAAAATTATAAATTTTATAATCTGTATATAATTATATAACATAATTTATGCATATATATATACACACACACACACACACACACACTTTTAGATGTTCTCTCGAGAAGGAACATGTTACATTTACCAGAATACCCATTTTTATAGCTGGGTATTTGCTGTTCTTTTATATTATTAACAAACCTGGTGGACATAGGTGTCATCTAAAACATTTTACTAACTGCCTCAGTTATACGAGCATACATTTTGAAATTTTCATTGTGTGCTTTAATAATTTTGAACAATGATTTCTAAAACATTTAAAGATTATTTGCATTTTTGCAGGTTTCTATAGTAGTTGATGGTGGAAAGAAAGTAGTGGAATTTATGTTTCGAGCTGCCGAAGGAGATGTGCTGAACTACGTTTTTAAAAATCGAGAACTCCGTCCTTTGTTTGATCGTCAGTGGCATAAAGTTGGTGTCAGTATACAACCCCAGGTCATTTCACTTTATATGGATTGTAACTTAATTGCAAGCCGGCAGACTGATGTAAAGGACGCTGTGGATTTTCGTGGACGGACAGTTATTGCTGCACGAGCTTCAGACGGCAAGCCTGTGGACGTAAGTCGTGATGTTGGATGTAAAAGAGAGCTAGTAACATTTCTAAGTTGAAATGTCTTTCAACTTAGAAATGTCTTATTGAAAACATCTTTTTTAATTACTGTGGAATAGATTCCCTCACTGATTTTATTAATTTAATTAATTGACCATCAGATGTGTGAAGAGTAGCTATATATTTCCAACTATATTTTCACATATATTATTTTCTATTTCTTCCCCATTTTCTCCAGCCTATGAATTTAAAAGAATTAGGTCATGCTTTTAAAAGTAAAATTATTTAAAAGTAAATTTTAGTAAAAATTGAAAATATGATACAAAATGTAAGCTTGGTCTAAGCTCATATGTTTTGAATAGAAAGGACTGGAAAAAGATGAACTTTAAGTAGTTTCAGATTATTTGATGTTTTCATTCAAGAACAATAGGCTATTTGTTTATCCTCACAATAGCAGTTGCTTTATATTGCAGACTACTTTTCATAAGCTTATAATGGTTTTTCGGGGTTCTATTGGATGGAAACAGTCACTAAATGTATGAGTAGGTCATTTTAATGAGAAAATTGGCTAGTAAAACACTTTCAGATAAAAAGGTTCTTTAAAAATTACATTTAAAGTTAAGATGATAGAGATTTATTATTTATTTCTGTAAAGAACAAGGCCCATAATCTTAAACAGGTGAGATATATCTAAATGTGATGGCTACATGTCTTCTTGTGGGTGGAATGATAGGAAAACCCATAAAAATAATCTGAATGCAGATCACCAATAGGAAATGTTAATGCTGTTAACGCAAAGCACTTAAAATTTCAATTTTATTTCAAAAATACAACTTTGTGCAAATACATAATTGGCCAACTTACTATTTTTAAAGGCCTCTATAGAAGGATATTATATATATATATTTTAATCATTTTTTCCTAGAGACCATGAGTGAGCAGATCAGTGAGAAATGCCAATAACTAGGGCTCAGTAGATGACCAGGAAAATAGGCCAGAGCAAAAGAAGCCAACCCTGCAGACAAGACAACACAGCATTATAGAGAGTGAGCTGGCTTGGGAGTCATACATATTGGCTTTAAATCCTGGCTGGGCTACTTAATTGTTGTGGTCTGTTTACTTGCCTTGTTAGCTGTTAACTTGTCTGGGCCTCTGTATCCTCAATTATAAAATAGAGTTGGTAGAGTTACTGGTTGTGATTGTATAGAATATATGCTAAGAATATATGCTATAGTGCCTAATATGTGGTCAGTTCTCTATAACTTCATTTATCTATTTAGGGCCAGACATGACATTCAACCCTGGCATAAGAAGGTGGAAAGAAACAAAACAAAACAAAACAAAACTGCTGCTCCTTCTCACAAAAATCTCAAAGGCTAATAAAAGGATTAAAATCTATGTCAGTAAATGGTGGCTGCTAATAATAGTAATAACATTATTCATCATAACAACAAGAATACTAGACAGACCTTTCGGTAGGGTCTCTCCAAAGGCACAAGGGGAAGTGGGCACCAGTAGCTAGAACATCAGAGGTATGGCTTCCAGCAGCGGGTGGAATATAGGTAGATGGGAAGTCAGCTTTGGGGAATTCTAGCAACAACAGCAGAGAGTGGCAGAAGTACCTGCTGCAAGTACCAGAGTTTGGGACTGGAATCTGGTCTCTCGCAGGACTAGTGAGAGCAAAGTGTGCTCTGGTTCCAGAGGAACTGGAAGAACTAAAGAGAAAACCGAGATGAAGCTCATGGGGAGAGGCCTTCAGTGAGAGGGGAGCGAGTTATTGCAAAAGTGGATCCAGTTTTGGAGCTCCAGCTCAGAAGATCGAGTGTTCTATGTCCTGTGTCTCGCTAACTTCTCACCCAAGGAAAGAACTGATCCCAGAACTAAAGCTAGAGAATACCAGGAGTGCCCTTATAAAAAGTACAAAATGTGAAACCATAGCATTACAGTGGTTCATAGTTTAATGTGGATTCTTACTTCATTTGAGGATAAAATTGAAGGCATGTCACAATGATGCAGCTTTTTCAGGAGATGGTCGCTGTTTGAGTTAAACAAATATATATAAGTTTTTAAAAGATTCTTGGTCCTACTAAAACTCTAAGTGGACTAATTTTTCATCATCTCTATACAAGCTCTGTGATTCATAGGATCTGTTGTATTAAAATGTTTTATTTATTTGGACTGTATGTTATTGAAAAAAATCTACTGATTAGTTTTTTTTTTACATATCCTATCCACGTGCTTTTGTTCATAAAGTGATAAAACTGATGTAAAGGATTTTTTAAAAATAAACAAATCTTCATTTTGATGGGGGTCAGTACAGACTTAACACTAACATTCTCCTTCTAAAGCACTGTGTCAATGAAGGGTTCTAAAGTAACTAATGAAAAAAGAAAGCACAAACTAGGCTGATTGTAGTTTCAATGTCATGGGTTTTCAATTAGGTCCTAATTCTTTGAAAATTGACGATCTATCTTTAGTTGACCAAAATAATTCATATACAGGGCCTGGCAGAGTGGATGGCATATAATGGGATTTCAATATTTATTGGCTATTTTGATAACAAGATGATGACAAATAAGTTTTAGTTAAGAACAGTATTAATTAACTGGAGTCCCCATTCTTCATTCTACATAATTGGTATGTTACTGCCAGTATTTCACTGGACTATGTAAGACAGCGCATTTAAACTTTATAAATAAAAGTTAACTCAATAACCTTGCAAAAAGTTGTAAAAAAGGAATGATTAAATTTTATTTAGTCTCAGAGTTTTGCATTTCCTGCAAATCTTAGGCTGCTCATGAATCTACAAGGTATCTAAAGTTCTTAATGCTTTCTATGAGCTGAATTGATTTTATTTATCTCAGTATAAAATAAAAGTTATAACTTTCTTCTCCTTTTTTTGCTTTTTTGATGTTGGGGTAGAGATCGACAACTAATCACAGATGTCTGCTTTTTATTATCATAGGATTAGCTATTATAACGTTACAGTTGAGTCTTTCTATGGGAAGTACTTATTGACCTCAAAGTAATGCATTATATAGTTCTGTTACTTTGGAAGACAAAGAACAAGAGAGAGAGAGAGAGAGAGAGAGAGAAGTGGGGGAGGAGGAAAGAGAAGGGAAGGCGAGAGATTGTTCCTGACCTATGTTATACCTCAAATTATCATACAATTATTAATTAAATTATTAAATTTGTAACTGTAGACTAATTTCAAAGCTCCAATCAATACCTACTTATATAAGGCATTATTTAATACAACAGTCGGTGCTTCAGGAATTCAAACAGCCTATTTATACATTTATCATATTGATGTTTCCCAATAGTCAGCATTATTTACTTTTTCCTAAGTGGTGGCTTGATCTCATATTTAAAGGCATAATTTTACTTTGCTTAAATTACTTTTAATTTCGTGTTCAAATAACAAAAAAACATGAATCTGCTAAGCAAATAGAAGGAATCAATTATTCTGTATAACAATTGAGTCTTGCCTAGGGTTATACCAATATTACATAAAATCAGTAGGTTTTAGACAGAATTCATGAAATGCAAATACAAATAAACACCTTTTTCTTTCCTTATTGGGAAGTGTTCATCTATTTCAGTGCCTCAAACAGGAGGTTTGGAACTACAGATGAAGCCTTTTCCATCCACTGACTGACCTTTGCTCCAGAATTTTTTACTTTGAAATGCCCTCATTTTGTGGGCATACTTTCCTGCAGTGCATAGTAAAGCCCTTCCTTAAGTAACTACTTATTAGTATTTTTTATTGTTTGAAACAATTAGCCAAGGTCTGCAATTTTCATTACCTGATTTCCTCTATCTATAGATCCGTCAGTATCTGACTCTATGTCTATTTCTCAAGTGGTCCATAAAATAATGAATCCTAAAATTAAATGAGAACACTAAAATATGTACCAGTAATTTATTTGTACTAGCTTCCTTTTTCTTTCCAGTTAAATTACCATAGTTTTTAACTGCTTAAGTGTGATATTAAAAAAAAACTAATGATGTTTCTTATTACTGTTTTGATAGATTGAACTTCACCAACTTAAAATCTACTGTAATGCAAATTTCCTAGCTCAAGAAACATGTTGTGAAATATCAGATGCTGAGGTAAGTTAATTTTCTTGGCATGTGAAGAATAAAGAACGCCAGTTGTCTTTTAGTCGCATAGTCCGTAGAGTCCAAATGTAGGGTAGAACTGCATATCTTCTGTTGAAGGTGGGTGAGCAATTTATTCCAAGTAAAAAAGCCTTCTTAATCTCTCCCATAGTTTCTTTCACTGTTTTAATACCAACATTCACCTTGCACTTCGGGGATAATATGTCCTCACTTAGAACTCAACATTAACTAGGAGAGAATTTATGCCTTTCTCCCTAAACTATTTTCTTATGGTAGAATCATCATTTTCTAGTTACAGGAGTTTTAAATCTATGATGCTATTTTATTCTCACACTCATTTTCCTTTTGTAGCCTGTCACTTGTCCTGGCTCGTTTTCCTTTCTGAGAGGTATTTCATCCTCCTCTTCCTTTTCCCTGTTACTTAGCTATGCTTTGAGTCCAAAGTCTACCTTTATCTCATGTCTGGACTATTGCAATAACATGTCAACTGCTTTCCCCATCTCCAGGCCTTTTTTTTTTTTTTTGCTGCATAACCAGAGTAATTTTCTAGTTTGTATATTCCTTCATTATCTTCGAGCAAAAACTTATTATTCAAAAACACTGATCTTCTAGACACTGTGCTAAAGAACAGGGCTAACAAACATGAATAAGGCACATTCCCTGCCCTCTATTTTTAATGCCTTAGGTGACTCCCATTTGGCAACAAAATATAAATCAGTTCCTTAGCCTCTTATTCTAAATATTCCCAACCTAACTGTACAACTATTACTTTCTTATACCAATCTTTCCTTCCAGGAAAAATACTCGATTCAATACTTTCTATATCTCTCATTGTAATGGTCATCTGTGCTTGTATTATTATGTATAATTATATTTGTTTTTTATTTAAGTACAATTTAGACTCAGTGAGGAAAGTTTTACTTTTATAATTTTCTTTTTTATTCCTGGTGATTTGTTCTTAGAAGCCAGACAATTGCTTGATTTGTTGATTTATTAAACTACTAAAAGAGATGGACAGGACAGAAAGATATTTGAAAGGGACTAATTCTAAAAACCTTACAGAAAGAACATATGAAAAGTAAAAGATGAAAATGCTTTTATTATCTTAGACTTCTTAAAATTTCTATATTTGCCATAGAAAATTGTATGAAAATTTTATTAATAATTTGGAATTTAAAAATATTTTAACTTCTGTAGCTCAATTTGGGTAGTGGAATAAGAATGTGGCCAAGTGACTCAAAGCATAGCTAAGTCTTTCAAATATTATATGTTTTGCTTATGTAACTTGGCTTTATAAAGCATATCTCCAATCTAGTTTATGGCTCTCATTCCAAGTAAAATGAAAGGCAGCCAAATATCTTTCTATAAATATCTAAAAAGATAATTTAGAATGCCAATATAAAGACTGGATATACCTAGACTTCCTGGAGCTACACATTTAAATCTTGAAGATGTTAATTCTCTAAAAGTTTTTTATAATTATGCTTTTTTTCATGTAAGAGCTGTTAAAATAATAATTATCTCTGATTGAAAAGTAACATAATGGTGTTTTTCATATATCTAAATATTATATTCCTGACCACTAATCACTGCCTTGTGTCATTATATAATAGACATTTTCAACGTGAATTATGAGAAAACTGTTTAAGAAGTATAGGTGATGGATTGGATGGAGTGGCTTGGTAATTCAAAGCAATGACATGACCTCACACATTATGAACAAAAAATTTTTAAATCATGTTTTTTCAAAAATCATTTGTTAAAGAGTAGAAGTTAAGGTAGAATTCATCCTCATCTATAAAAAAATAACAAAAGACTGTATATTTTTCTGCTGATAATTATTTAAAGGCAACATTACCATCCATTTAATGATTAACAGAAAATAGAAACCTGGTACATTTTACATATGGGAATGTATACTTTGGAAGATTAATAATTATATAAAAGCTGTTTAAATGCATCTGCTGTTCCTCTGATGCCAAATGTACATTTTTTCCAAAATGTTTTGAACTCAGGAAATTTTAATGTACTTATTTAAATATCTAATTTTGTTCTGGAATTTCAAATCACACATATTTTGGTGTTAATATTTTATGGAACATTTCAAAGTTAGAATTTATTTAAGATCATCTATACACATGCTTCTCCACATATTAAATTAGATTTTCAGTTTCTGAATGAGTCAAGTTTCATGACTACATAGAGTAAATGAGGAACAAATATGAAGAAAAGGAGGAAATCAGCAACATTTGTTGAAATAAAAGAGAAATGTGATTAAAATTTTAAAGGCTAATTATCTGAATATGTGTCAAATTAAAACCAGAAGTTTTACAAGTAGAAGAATCCTTCCCTGTATGTTTTATGCTGGGCGCATTTTGGGGAGTGTGGACAGTTTCATAGTGAAGCCTGAGACATACTTTTAAAGTTGTTTACATCTTCAATTTAATACAGTGACTCAGTTTTCCAGAGAAAAATTCTGAATTCTAAGTGCATCTTGGTTGTCTGATTGGGAACCATGGGACAAGAACTGGCTGGGAAATCATATCAAATCATATAAGATGAATGAACTGTTTTGGTGAAAATCTTGTTTCATTCGAATGGACAGTAGTTTTTAGACTTTTGAACTTGGAAACTTATTAGGATAACGCAATAACTAATCAATAAATCTGGGGAGAGTACATATAAAAGAACTAGTGGTGAAGACAGGAAACTCGTCACAGTATTTCTGGGTGCTAGTTACTTTATAGTTTTTTTTGTTGTTATTAAAGCATTATACTGCTGCCCATTTTTTAAAATAAATTTTTCATTACAGAAGTTATATGTTTATTTTAGAAAACTTGGAAAATACAGCCAGATTCAAAACAGAAAATAAATATCAACCATGATCTCAACCACAGTAGATAACCACTGACAATATTTTAGTTTTGTATACTGAAAATACTTTTCCATGCATATGTAATTTGTAGTATACAAAGCAACGTATGAACTCTTTTCCCTAATGCTTTGCCTTCATGAAATTGCAAATTCAGAGTTATAAACCATGGTAAGAAGCCTGGTACATGATATTGAGAAGAAAGAATGCATTCATCCTCTTCAGATTCTCCATCTGGATTAACTTTTTCAGAGAAAAAAAGTTCACTGCTTTGTAACCAAATTTCACTTCATATTATCCAGTACTCTCTGAATCCACTGGCTAAGTATAAAATCTACCACTTGTCTGTTGCAGTGGAGACCTTTTTAATATCTTTAAAGGACAGTGGGCTAGAACAAAGTATACTTTGATTTAATAACCATTGTCTTAGAGTATAAAAATAATTTTTTTCTACTTTCGATGTCTTTACAATCATCTCATTGCAGGTTCAAATGCTTTAATTTTTGGTCCCAAAAGGCATATACACATATTGTTTGTATGAATTATTGAAACAATGCAATTATTATAAATATATGATATTACCGTACTTATCATAAAGTCATCTAATATAGCTTTAGAATTCTGCACTAAAACCATCATTTTTAGTATTTTTGTGTGTGTAATAAAACACATACGGGGCTCAGTGAAAGAGCAAAAGTGTGATAAACTTTCATACACTGGTGTCAATTTTTGGGTAATAAGAAGGTAGTTCTTGCAGTCAACCCCAGTCATCCCCAGTTTGGTGGGAGCCAGTATTTGGAATGTCTGAATGTTTGGAATTGACCTCATTCCCTAAAGCCTGTTTTTGGATTTTAGTGCCCAGAGCAGGATGGCTTTGGCAGTCTTGCATCATCATCGGTAACCACTCATGCCGGCAAAATGTCTGCGTATCTGCCAGCAAAGCAGGAACTTACAGACCAGTGCCAGTGCATTCCAAACAAGGTATGCTAGTTCTAATCTGTGCCCACTGAAAAGCCACTCTGGACAGTGAGCTGGGCTCCTTGAATGTGGCCTCTGGTGTGCAGAATGTGTCTCATCCTTCAGTGCTAGTTGAATCAAATACTAAGTCACTGGAATGGGTTAGGAAAAGGGGATTGAGGATAGGATTTCCTGTATTTTTACCTGGATATTTCTGAGCCTATCTGAACTTCCTTCCAGGGTGTGTATTAGAATGAATAGAAAGGTGATGGAAGGAACCACCTGTACGATAGGCAAGTATTGAGTACTTAGCATGCGCCAGGAATAGGCTGTAGTTCTGAAAATTCACAGTGCCAGCTCTTCAAAAAACACACAAAAATACTCTACATAGTATTTTGTGTGTGTGTGTAGACTGTATTTTTCCAGTATCCCAAAATTTTCAACTAGCTCTCTCTCTACATGGTAAGTTGGGGGGTGGCAGTAATCAGAGGGACTGTGTTATCACTCAAAGAATTAGTTTCACCTGCACCAATATGATCCCCCGGTCAATGAGGCTGGGCCCGTGGACCTACATGAACTTGTTTTGTGGATGTTACTTGTAGTCATAAAGCCCATGCTAAAAGTAGGCTAAGTGGCCTCCTGTTGTCTTTCTCCTGTGCCCATATCCAAGGAAAGGAGAACTTGCTCCAGTTCCTAGAGCAGAGTTTCCCCCAGCGTGGTGACCTAATACATGTCCTTAGACTTACCTGTCCACTATCACTTCACTTTTGGCTGAACCAGTGGCGATGGGAATGGGGTAAAAGCTTAAAGGAATCTTCCATTTCCTCTTATGACTAACATTGCATGATAAGCTCCACAAGAAAATCAAGTGTAAGGTTCAGGGGGACCATAGAGTTGCATGTGTTCCAGCCACAGAAGGTCTCCTGGAGGAGATGATGCTACATGGTGTTTGGAAGAGTGAGGAATAGTGAGCCTTAAGAACAAGGGAAGACAGGCATTCCAGAGGACCGACCAGCATCAGCTCAGAGGAGAGCAGAGCTTTAGCTTGCTATTGCTAGCTTCATATTTATAAATGATTTGTCTTTAGATCAATGTGACAGAATGTTTGCTAATGCAGGAATTCATTATTGTTCAGGGAGAAGCAGGATTACCAGGAGCTCAGGGCTCACCTGGGCAGAAAGGGGATAAAGGAGAGCAGGTAAGACACAACAAAATACTGTTGGGATGAAAGGGGTTTTGTTCCAAAGTAACTTTAAAAATGCATCCATCTCATTTTTGTATGTTCCATACAAATGCACATTTCTCTAAAAGGCTATCAAAGACTATTTTAAAATGCTGATTTCTGAAATAAGAAAGACTATATCAACATTCAAGTCTGCTTTTGAGTTCACATGGGAAGATTGGCCTGAAATTTGGAAAGAGCTGGAACTGCAAGTCTTTGTACCTATAAGCTCTAAGCAAAACTGTGAAGCAGGAAAGTTTATTTTCTAGTTGTGCCCTAGCCTTCTTTAGCATTCTCTTCTCCAAATTGCTGATGAAATCTTATTCCACTTGTCTGTTGACATTTCTCTATGGAAGATTTTTCCTTAGCTCCCTCCCTACCTTTGATTTAAACAGCCAATCTTTGTTGAGTACTTCCTGAGTATAAGACATGTTGCTGAGCGTTGTAGGGGGATATAAAGAAGAGGAGGATAGATTCCCTGTTCTGAAGGATTTTATTTCTAGAAGGAGATAGAAAACTACATGGCCATATGTGTTAGGTGCTATATAAGAGTTGAAAATGTCCTGAGGAAACAATCTGGGAAGATTGGGAAGAATTTAATAGAGGATATGGGGAGTGAGCTGGACCTCTAAGTGTATAATTCTAATCAATATCCCATGCTTGGAGATTTGTCTTGCCCTTCTCCCCACTCCTATCAAAACTTAGCTGTAATGTTCCCCACTCTTTTGAGTCACATCTATTGTTAGCTAATCAGATAAATTAATTTGGTGAAGGTTAGTTGATTATGTTTTTGTTCTCTGAGGAGAAATTGATTTTAATTCTTTTGTGCCTTAACTTGGAAGTACATGATTTAAATTATTTACATAATGGACTTCATTTATAAAAGATAGGAGGCTGAAGACTGAGAGGTGATTGATTCCTCAAAGCTTCAACAAAGCTAAAATCCTTTGACTCCCAAAGGAATGTCTGCCCATGATATCTTGTGTGGGAACTTTTGGCATCATAGCATGTGTTTGAGAAAAGATTTTTGAGGTGGGAAAGGGCATTTATTATTGCCCTTTAAACCACATTTCTTGGTATACCTTTCAATATCATTATATGATTTGCATTTCCCTGATTATTAGCGACATTGAATATTTTTCATATGTTTATTGGCCATTTACCTTTCTTCTTTTGAGAAGCTTCTGTTCATGTCTTTTGCCCACTTTTTAATAGGGTTGTTTATTTTTTTCTTGCTGATTTGCTTGACTTCTTTGTAAATTCTGGTTATTAGCCCTTTATATGATGTGTAGCTTGAGAATATTTTCTCCCATTCTTAGGTTGTCTATTTGCTCTGTTGATTGTTTCCTTAGCAGTGCAGAAACTTTTTAGGTTAATCAAATCCCATCATTATTTTTATTAATGATTGCCATTGGGATCTTTTTAATAAATGCTTTGCCTAGGCCAATAATCTAGAAGGGTTTTTCCTATATTTTCCTCTAGAATTCTTACGGTTTCATGCCTTACATCTACATCTTTTATCCATCTTGAATTACGTTTTGTGAGTGGTGAGAGGTAGAGTCCTGTTTAATTCTTCTGCATGTAGCTATCTAATTTTCCCAGCACCATTTATTGAATAGGGCTTCTTTTCCCCAGTGTACATTATCGTCTGCTTTGTAAAAGATCAGTTGGTTGGAGATAGATGGTTTTGTATCTGCGTTCTCTGTTCTCTGTTCTGTTCCATTGGTCTATGTCTCTATTTTTGTACCAATACCATGCTGTTTTGGTTACTATATCTTTGTAATATAGCTTGAAGTCTGGTAATATGATGCCTCTAGATTTGTTCCTTTTGCTTAAGATTGCTTTGGCTATTTGGGCTCTTTTCCGGTTCCACACAAAGCATAGAATTATTTTTTTCTAGATCTGTGAAATATGATGTTGGTATTTTGATGGGGATTGCATTGAATCTGTAAATCACTTTGGACAGTATGGACATTTTAACTGTGTTGATTCTACTGATCTATGAGCATGATACGTTTTTCCATTTGTTTGTATCATCTGCAATTTCTTTCCTTAGTGTTTCCTAGTTCTCCCTGTAGAGATCTTTCACCTCCTTGGTTATATATATTCCTAGGTATTTTATTTTATTTTATTTTTTTAGCTATTGTGAATGGTATTGAGTCTTTAATTTGACTCCTGACTGTTATTAGTATGTAGAAATGCTACTGATTTATATGCATTAATTTTGTGTCCTATGACTTTGCTGAATTCATTTATCAATTCAGTGAGACTCTTGGTGAAATCTTTGGGGCTTTCTAGATACAAGATCATATCATCAGCGAAGAGCAATAGTTTGCCATCCTCTTTCCTGATTTGGATACCCTTAATATTCTTCTCTTGCCTAGTTGCCCTGGCTAGGACTTCCAGTACTATGTTGAATAGAAGTGGTGATAGTGGGCACACTTGTCTTGTACCAGTTCTTAGGGGGAATGCTTTCAACTTTTCCCCATTCCATATGATGTTGGCTGTGGGTTTGTCATGTGTGGCTTTTATAGTTCTCAGATATGTTCCTTCTGTGCCTAATTTGTTGAGGGTTTTTTTTTTTTTTTTGGAGACAGAGTCTCACTCTGTTGCCCAGGCTAGAGTGAGTGCCGTGGCATCAGCCTAGCTCACAGCAACCTCAAACTCCTGAGCTCAAGCGATCCTCCTGTCTCAGCCTCCCGAGTAGCTGGGACTACAGGCATGCACCACCATGCCCGGCTAATTTTTTCTATATATATTTTTAGCTGTCCATATAATTTCTTTCTATTTTTAGTAGAGATGGGGTCTCGCTCTTGCTCAGGCTGGTCTCGAACTCCTGAGCTCAAACGATCCGCCCACCTCGGCCTCCCAGAGTGCTAGGATTACAGGCGTGAGCCACCGTGCCCGGCCTGTTGAGGGTTTTTATCATGAAAGGGTTCTGGATTTTGTTGAATTCTTTTTCTGCATCTATTGAAATGATCATATGGTCTTTGTTTTTGCTTTTGTTTATGTGATGAATCACATTTATTGATTTCCATATGTTGAAGTAATTTTGCATCCCTGGCATGAAGCCCACTTGGTCCTGGTGGATTATTTTTTTGATGCGCTGTTGAATTCAGTTTGGTAGTATTTTATTGAGGATTTTTTCATCTACATTCATGAGGACTATTGGTCTGTAGTTTTCTTTTTTTGTTGTGTCCTTTCCTGACTTTGGTATCAAGGTAATACTGGCTTCATAGAATGAGTTGGGAAGCATTCCTTCCTCAATATTATGGAATAATTTCTGTATTATGGGTACCAGGTCTTCTTTGTAGGTCTGATAGAATTTGGCTGTAAATCTGTCTGGTCCAGAGCTTTTGGGGGAGGGCAGGGGAGGTTTTATAATTACTGATTCAATTTCACTGTTATTATTGGTCTGTTCAGGAGTTCTATTTCTTCCTGGTTTATTCTTGGGAGGTTGTGGGTTTCCAGGAACTTGTCCATTTCCTCTGTGTTCTCTGGTTTATGTTCATAGGGATTTATATAGTATTCATGGATGATGTTTTGTATTTCTGTGGTATCAGTTGTAATGTCACCTTTTTCATTTCTGATTGAACTTATTTGTGTCCTTTCTCATCTGTTTTTGGCTAATTTAACAAGAGGTCTATTGATTTTGTTTATCTTTTCAAAGAACCAACTGTGAATGAAATATCAATTTATCCCAGTTAGAATGGCATTATTAAAAAGTCCAAAAACAATAGATGTTGGTGTGGATGCAGAGAGAAAGGAACTAAAAGTAGATCTACCATTTGATCCAGCAATTACTTTGGCTATTTACCCAAAGGAAAAGAAGTCATTTTATCAAAAAGTCACCTGCGCTCAAAATGTTCCTTGCAGCACTATTCACAATTGCAAAGATGTGGAATCATCCCAAGTCCCCATCAATTCATGAGTGAATTAATAAAATGTGGTATATGTACACCACGGAGTACTACTTAGCCATAAAAAGATGAATTACTACATTTTACAACAATCTGGATGGAACTGGAGACCCTTCTCCTAAGTGAAGTATCTCAAGAATGAAAAAACAAATACCACATGTACTCATTATTAAATTGGAACTAACTGATGAGTACACATGTGCACAGAGGGCAGTAAAACTCAGTGGAAAGCAACCAGAGGGAAGAAGGAGTAGGGGAGGGGAATAAACCAACCTAATGGGTACTATGAACACTATCTGGGTGATGGGCACACCTATAGCCGGGACTCAAGCAGTACAAAAATGATCCATATAACCTAAAACATTTGTATCTTCTTAATATTTTGAAATAAAAAAAAAGAAATTCAAATGATCTCAATGTGAAAGAAGTCATTATTTGAAAAAGTTACATGTAGTCTGTTCTTGGATGAAAGCTTAAATTAAAAAACCTCCCTTTAACTCTGGAACTAGAATAGCTTAATTGTAGTTTATTTAAAAACTGTCCTACCTCCTGTGTTTCTTTGTAACAATTATAGGTATTGTCTGTAAAGTTAAAAAAAATCATTATATGCAAATTCAAAATAATTAAACAATATCCGATTCTAAGGACTACTTCAAACTAAACATACAAATCACTGTAGCAACAGAGAATATTTATTTAGTGCTTACTATATTCCAAACACTGAGAAGAGCACTTTAGGTATGTTATCTCATCTGATCCTTACACTAACTTTTCACATTATAGATTAGTATTACCATTTTTCAGATGGGAAAACTGAGGTTTAGGGAGGTTAAATTATTGCCGAAGGTCATATATCTTATAGCCAAGCTTGGATCTGAACTTAGTCCTGTTGACTTATCTTAATCAGTATTGGTTTTGAAGACTACCCTGTATTCTACATGCACTTCAGTATAATCTGTCTGTGTTATTTGATCAGGGTAATTTCACTTATAATATTTTATCCTTAAAACCTCATGAAAATGTGAACCTATTATCTTTACCCTCATTTTACAGCTGAGCGAACCACACATAAGTAAAATGATGTGCCCAAGGCAACACAATTAAGAGGACTCATTAGAAAGATCTCTGGGTTAATCTCAACTCTTCTGTTTACCAGTGTGAATTCGGCCAAGCCACCCAGACTCTCTGGGCTTCATTTCCCTTATCTGTAAAGGAGGGTGTTATCTATCTGTCCTACCTATATCATAGGGTGACACAGAGTGCTTTGAAAAGACACATATGACTTAATTGTTGGTGGTTGTGATAAGGTACACATTCACATACACATTTCTTAACTTGCCTTTCTACTTCTTTGATTTACCAGTTCTATCACATTTGAGATTACTTACATAAGAAGAAACTTCATGTGTTGGTTTTAGAAGGCATAAAATACTTTAAAAATACCCCTGTCCATTTGAAAAAATTTCTGTGTCAAAAATATAGTCCTATTTGAATAATTATTTTAAAAAATCATTAAATCATCTTTAAATTATTTTTTATTTTATTTTATTTATTTTTTTTTTTTTTTGAGACAGAGTCTCACTCTGTTGCCCAGGCTAGAGTGAGTGCCGTGGCGTCAGCCTAGCTCACAGCAACCTCAAACTCCTGGGCTCAAGCGATCCTCCTGTCTCAGCCTCCCAAGTAGCTGGGACTACAGGCATGCACCACCATGCCCGGCTAATTTTTTCTATATATATTTTTAGCTGTCCATATAATTTCTTTCTATTTTTAGTAGAGATGGGGTCTCGCTCTTGCTCAGGCTGGTCTCGAACTCCTGAGCTCAAACGATCCGCCCACCTCGGCCTCCCAGAGTGCTAGGATTACAGGCGTGAGCCACCGCGCCCGGCCTTTAAATTATTTTTTAAAAAGAGTAAGTACTTAGTCACTCTTAGAGCCTATACCTTTTGAGGACACATTTTTTTCCCCCTCCATTCTCTTTAATCATAAGTAAATGTCTCTTACTTTAACATCAAATATTCATTTTTTTGTTCATTAATTCATCAACAACTATTTATTGATTTCCTGCTAGTATACCAATAAGTGTGCTAGATGCTGGAGCTATAGCTATAACAAGAAAACACAGAGTCTGCTCTCACTTAGTTTATAATCTAGTGATAATTTGTTCAAGGAACATTCCTTCCTTCTATAGAAATGAGCAGCAGTAGAAAAGCAGTAGAAAGGAATTAATAAAAATCATAAATATTATCAATTTATTATATGTAAAATCTATAAAATATATAAAAATGTATCCTAGAGTTACATGCCTTATATGACTTCCCATTTATTATATGTTTTAAAAATATTAACATTTACTTTAAGTTCTTCTAGTGGCAAGAGATTTTAGTGGCAAGGTAAAAATAGCTGAGATAAAATAAATTGATAACTTACAAAACAAACAATTAATCATTATATTCCCTTTATTTTTTCAATACATGCATTTGATTAAAACAGGACAAACCTTGCCTTGTAAAAATGACTCTAGATGACCATGACCACAAATAGATTCAGTTTCCTGGCACATGTAATAAACATGGATGTATTGTTTCATTTTAAGAAGTTGATGATGGGTTTATTCCTGTTCCTGTTCCCATTGTATTATGTGATCCTGCAATTTTAATATACAATAAATAAAGTGGGCATTCCTCTGTGTTTGATTGGCATAAAAATTTCATTATTAGAGCAGGTGCACAAACTAATTCCTGCATAACTTGAAGGTTGAAAGTCATTTTGCTCTAAGACATATTAAATAGTTAATTTTATGAAATGATCAGAAGTGTAATATTAGTAATGGAAAACAGATGTTGTTCTAAAGGTTTCCCTTTTGATCTGTAAGCACAAGAAAGAAAATTTAGGGGAGGTACAAAAGAGCACCATTTTGGAGACTGAACCCCTTAGGGTTGAATCCTATCCACCTCTTATTGTTTTGAAAATAATCCTTAATAATACTTAGTCAATGGTTGATTGTGAAGAAAGAATGCAATATAATGCATATGAAGCACTTAGAAAGTATCATTATACTCAACAAATGTTTCCTCTGCTTTCCTATCCACTATGTAATTGTCCACATATTGAAGGAGAGGTGGAGATAATCCTTTTAGATTAAGTTTAATCTCATAATATGGCTTGATCAAAACCAAAGAAATCTTCATTTATGAAATTATCACTTAGAATTTTCAATTGGTTAGACGTTTTAGTATATAAAAATCTTATGTTATTATATGCCACTTGTCAATATTAATAATTGGTTGATAGTTATTTTTTTCAGAAGATTACTAGAATATTTCATTCAATTCTGTGTCTTTTATTCCCAAGATTATCTGACCTTTTCTTTTTTTTTCACTGAAAATAGCACATTGTTTTAATAAGTTTTGTTGCAAACTAGCGTGTTAGAGAACTATTGACAGAGATAGCTCATATCCATTATAGTTGAGAACAATTATTCCGCCCATTAATTTATCTATACATATGTACACACATACATACATATACGCATTTGTTAAGTCAGTACTTACTGAACACCTTCTATGTTTTAAGGCTTCTTGTTAACTTATCTTAAAACTCACAAAAACGAAATGAATAAAATACTATTTTATTTATTCTAATGTTGGTAGAACCTGAGCTCAGAGAGGCCAAGTACTTTGCTCAGAGGCACAAACCAAGAAGTGTTTAAAACCTAGTCTTCTACTGTCTCCACTAAATCATTTGTCTAGTCTTTCAAATAAAATATAGAAACTATACTTAGCTAAATGTATTTGTGAGGGTATGTATGAATAAATGTACGTATTTAATAGGTTTTTTTACTCTCTGCCTATTAATTTTTTTTATTCTTATTTCAGCATATTGTGGGGGTACAAAAGTTTAGGTTAAGTATATTGCATTGTTTTCCTTAGATAACATTGATTAGAAGCCATTAAGATACAATTATAATTTACTTTTTCTCATTAGTGATAAGATATGTAATACTAGTCTTTTGGTGCATTCTACTTTTGGCCAATAGAATAAAATGAGAAAAGTTTTGAGAATACAACTTCCAAATCTCTTTTCAAATTATGTTTAACTCACTAAAATACAGTATTTCTAAAGGTTTTGATATTTTTATTATTATTTTTAATTGACATATACAAAGTATATGTATTTATGGGTTATAGTGTGATATTTTGATTTATTCATACAATGTGTAATGACCAAATCAGAGTAATTAGCATATTCACCACCTCAAACATTCATCATTTCTTTGTGTTGGGAATACTCAGAATCTTCTCTTTTAGCTATTTGAAAATAGACAAATTATTGTTAACCATAGTCACCTTACGGAGCTATAGAACACTGGAACTTATTACTCCTTTCTAGCTGTAATTTTGTATCCATTAACCAACCTCTCTCTATCCCCACCTCCCTCTGACCCTTCCCAACCTCCAGTAACCACAATTCTACTCTCTATTTCTGTAAGATTAACTTTTTTACATTTCACATATGAGGAAGAACATGCAGTATTTATCCTTTTGTGGCTGAATTGTTTCACTTACCACAAGGTCCTCCAGGCTCATCCATGTTGCCACAACTGACAGGATTTCATTCTTTTTTATGGGTGAATAATATTACATTGTGAGAATATCTCACATTTTCTGTATCTATTCATCTGTTGATGGATAACCAGATTGATTCCATATCTTGGCTATTGTAAGTACTGCTACAATAAACATGGGAGTGCAAATATCTCTTCAACATGCTGATTTCCTTTCCTTTGGATAAATACCCAGCCGTGAAATTGCTAGATTACATGGTACTTCTATTTTTGTTTTTTGAGGAATCTCCATACTGTTCTCCATAATGGCTATACTAACTTACATTCTCTCCAACAGTGTACAAGATTTCCCTTTTTCCCACATTTTTGCCAGCATTCATTATTGCCTGTCTTTTTGATAGTTAGCCATTCCAACTAGGGTGAAATGATCTCATTTTTGTTATGATTTGTACCTCACTGATGATTAGTGAGTGATATTGAACATTTTTTCATATATTTGTTTGATCATTGTATGTCTTTTTCTGAGAAATATCTATTAAGATCATCTACCCATTTTTAAATCAGATTATTTGCGGGGTCTTTTGCTGTTGAATTGTTTGAGTTTCTTGTATGTTCCAGTACATTAATCCCTTGTCATATGAGTAGTTTGCAAACATTCCCTCCCATTCTGTGAGTTGTCTCTTCACTCTGTTGATTGTTTCCTTTGCTGTGCAGCTTTTTAGTTCAATATAATTGCATTTGTCAATTTTTGCTTTTGTTGCCTATGCTTCCGAGGTCGTATCCACAAAATCTTTGCCCAGATATCCCACATCATTTCCTCTATATTTTTCTCCAGCTGTTTCAGAGTTTCAGGCCCTACATTTAACCCTTTAATCTCTTTTGAGTTGATTTTTGTATATGGTGAGAGATAGGGGTCTAGTTTCATTCTTCTGCATATGGATATCCAGTTTTCCAAGCACCATTCATCTAAAACAGTGTTTTTCCCCAATGCATGTTCTTGTTACCTCTGTCAAAACTCATTTGGCTGTAAATACATGATTTTATTTCTAGGTTCTCTATTCTGTTCTACTGGTCTATGTGTTTGTCTTTATGCCAACAAAGGTGTTAAGTTTTGAGAATCCTTACCATAACATGGCAACTTTATGAGAATAAGGTTTTTTTTTTTTTAACGCATATACACTATGAGTTAGACAACTGTTCTGAATAATCATGTAAGTAAATCCTGTTTCACCTTAACCAAAACCCACCAATGGCTTTCTGTCTTCCGTAAGATCAACCCCAAAGCTCTAACCATGGGCTACAAAGCTTCACATAATGTGTAGAGCTCTCTCCTTCCCCGCTCTTTGCTCCTTATATTGTCTCCTATCCTCTCCTCTAGTTCACTTTTGCTCCAAATTCTTTGTACCAGATTACATATACCTGGAATTTTTTTCTGTATATCCACTTGGCTCTCTCCATCACATCATTTAGGCCTTTGCTCAAAAATCATTTTAAAATAAAAAGGCCTATTTTAGCATCTCTATATAAAAAGCGTCCCTCCATCCCTGCTCTTTTTACTTTTCTTAGCACTTTTATTGCCTCTTGACATGTTGTCATTTTGCATCTATATTTTCCCCATTAGAATATGAGTTCTATGAGCTCCATACATAGAAGAACACATAATAGAAGCTAAAAATATATTGAATGAATGAGTCAACACTATATCTCAAGGAAAGTCAAAATCATCAACTCAGCTGTTTCTAGAAACTATAAGTTCTACTCCCCAATTGTCCAGGGGACTCTGCCAAGCAGGACAATAAGTCAATTTGCAAAGAAAGAGCTAAATAAGATAATCATGGAAGAGTATTATGTAATTCATTATTGTTCTACTACATTTTTTCTTTTAAAAACAAAAATTCTTTTCACATTGATCTTATCAGTTTTAGCTTGATATTACCAATTAGTTAATGAAGAAGAAAAATATTTAGAAGAAAGCCACAGTTTTGGCATAATTTAGTGTTTATTTGCTTATTTTTTTATCTACTATGATGCTCTTTTCATATTAATATGATTTACTGATTTTGGTCTTTGTTTCATAAAGCTGATGCTCCTCTCTCATGGAGTAATACAGTTGTAAATACCACCACTTGGATTTAAATGCCTAGTTGTGATCAGTATTCTATATCAAGGCATCTAATCAAACTATTCTAACCGTGCCCTCTGTCCAAGACTAAACTCTGTATGACATTATTTGAAATAATAATTAATGCTTTTCTTTCATTCAGACTCAATTATTGTAATTTTCTGAATCTTTTAATTCCCTTTCCTTAGCAAGTGTAGTTAGCAACCTAATTACTTAGCAACTGCATTACTTTCTCAGTTCTTTAAGACCCTTGCTAATACCCTCACCCACTTCAAGTTTAAATTTTGTAAAATAGCAGCTAAATTTTAATGTTCTTGAATCTAAGGGGAAGTGTGATCTGAGCTCTATTTTGGGAATAATTTTCCAGTTTGTTTTTGGTATTATTATCTTCCACATTTCCAGTTAGTTGGCCAAAATGTGTTGGCTTTATGCAATGATTGCTTTGATAATATACTTTGACAGAAAATCAAAACAATTTTAAAGGATATAAGTTAACTTAATCCTTAGTCAGAAACTGGTATTTGATTTCCTCACCCTCCAATCCCACTATGGAAGTTTCTATTTTGAGTAGTTTAATGAGCTAAACTAGAGATTACAAGTAAGTCTTCACTTATTTTCTTTCTAGTCTGACATTACTCAGATAGATGCTCATTGTATAGCTATAATGCACCAATACAAAATTAATTGAGTCAAAATATGTTCATAATTTTTAAACGATGGAATACCTTTCTTAGTAATAACCTCACAGAAGTAGTATTTAATATTATGCTTTTGACTTCTTTGCCTACATCAATATAAGATATAAAGAATGTTTTCTTCATCCTTTCTAATCCTTTGTTGAATATATTTAGTAAATCAACAAGACCTTTTTTATATATCAATTTTACCCAATCTCATCCTCATCTAGTCTACAGGAATTCATTTGAAGGTAAAATTTACTTATATGTCTTAATCTGAAATTGAAAAATAATGTTACTATAATAGTGGTATTATATAATCACAAAAGCACAATGTATTTCTTAATCTCTACCAAGTATTAGTGAAAGATAAACTCCTTTAAAAAATTTATATTATTTTCCACTATTTCAAGGATAAATTTATTAGACTGAATTTGGAGGATGTAAAGGTCAGGCACACTAAATGAAACAAATATAGATACCTTAGACTCTGAAATTCTATGACTTATTTGAATTCAAAGCATCATCAAGGATGTAGCTTTTAACTCAAACTCATTTATGATATTTGGGGTAATAGCAATAGCATTATTCCTTATCTTTGGTAGATATAGAAGAAATGACAAAGCTGAGTTACATATTTCTGTGTAGATAATGTCTAGTTTTAGTTTCGGTTAGTATTTAGATATTTATTGATTTCTTGACAGCTTATTAATTGTCAAAAGTCTAGTTTAATAACTGTGGACAACATGAGGAAGGAACTTGAAGCACAAATTTTGGTGCAAGCAAAAGCAACTCATCCATGAAAAGGTAGATTCTCTTTGACAATATTAGTAATTCATGCACATTTTAAAAAATATCTTAATGAACATTTCTGTATTTTAGGGTACAGTTGGTAGTAAAGGTGAATTTGGTGCTCCTGGAATTCCTGGGGAGAAGGTAAGTTGATTTGCTATTTGATTTAAACTTTGTGGTTTTATAAACTTGTATCAGATAGGATAGGAAGTTATATAGAACAAATCTGATAGTTCAGGGAACAGCAACCTGCAGGCCTGCAGTAGGGCTGCCAAAAAACTCCCACTGTATTATATTATAAGTAAAGTTTTACTGGAACACAGCCACACTTATTTGGTTTTGTGTTGCCTAAGGCTGCTTTTATGCTACACGGCAAGTTTAAGTAATTGTGGTAGAGACTGTATGAGCCACAAAATCTAAATAGTTATACTCTGGCCTTTTTCAGAAAAAGCTTGCTGACTCCTGCTCTAGAACATTGACCACTATTCTGTTAACAGCTCCAGGGCTTCTTAAATTCACTATTTTATATACGATACAGTATCTTAATATGTATTTCACTGTAGACAAAAGTTAAGTAATCTATATAAACATTTTATAATGTAGTACCACATGAGATACTATAACTAAAAATACACAAAAGATATTTCAATCCATCAATAAAATCCTATAGTATAACTATTATGTATCCATAATAATTAAAAATAGGAAATTAAAAAACAAATAAATAAAATCCTATAATTTGGCTCATAAAATGGTTGATTTTCATGTTTTCTTCTCTAATACCATAGTGATGATTCTAAGTCATAAATTCACTCACAAAGTTAGAGTTGCATTTTACCATCTTATTCAAATTCAGTTTTCATAGAATCTTTTAAAAATATTATATTTATATATTAAACTGTAATTACCTTGTCTTATTTTTCACTATATGTACACATATGTTATAATACTAATAACTTTGTTGAATTATTAAATTTCTCTCATGATGCTAAGAAAATTCTCTTTTTCATTAAAATAAGTTAATATAAGTGTTTGCAGCTAATCTAGCTGCTCTAATTACCAAGTGAATCCACTGTGCCTCATTATCTAGAAGGCCATGACCTTTGTGGTTTTATTCCCCTAAAGTTGACACAGGAATAACTGAAGCTGAAATGGTAGGAGGCTCAGGGGTTGTTGGTCAGATATTTTTTGAGACCTTCTTAAATGTGTCTCTGATATTTGACTGCTTCATTGATGCTATTTTTTTCTTTTAGAAATTATCCTAATAGCAATGAATATGCAAAGATATGCAAATTATTTGCTCCTATAGGAATGTATCTGTTGGACTCAGTAAAACCCAACAACTGTGTGGAACAATAATAGCTTGCTGAAAGTTAATGTTTATTTGGGCTGCTATCCTCTTCTTTAAGCTTGCTGATGGTATTAATTGAAGGCTCTTCATCATCATAAGTAAAAGTTCCCTCAAATACTTGTTCAAAGGTCCAATTCTTTCAAAATACTTTTTCTCTAGAGAATACTACTCCATCACTTAACTCCTAAAGAGATATCCCAATCCAAATTTGCCTTATACACTTATTCCACCAATCTCTTTCTAAAATACATTGTAACAGTCTGATTGTTTAGATTTCAGATCATTAGGATTTTTCAAATTATTTATAATGTGGAGTCTTTTCCTTTTTTAAAAACACATGCAGAATCACTGAAGTGCTTGGATTATAAAATAAATTGTTGGACTTGATGCTAGGATGTAAAGCAATATTCATATACATTTACATGATAAAATACGGGAAAGCAGGATAAAACTCCCCTGGAATGCTTTAAAGCAGAATTTCTTAAGATTGGTATAAAACACCATTAATTTTAACACTCCAAAGAGGCATCTCTTAGATCCTTATTTGTGAAAAAACAGGTGTAAACTGCTACTGATTGGCCGTGGAACAGGGTCTCAACCCTCGAAAAGGTGACGTCAAGAGACAGGATACAATGCAAGGACTAGGTGAAGTAATCAGCAGAATCGATCCCGTCAAAAGTTGATCCAATCAATTGCAATCAATGGCTATGAAGAAAGAAAGCAATAGTCTAGAAAGTTAATTATGTAAGCCAAGAAATTCTCTAGAAAAAAATAGAGTTTCTTAGAAAGAGAGGGCATTCGAGGCAATGTGGAGGAACTGGAGCAAGACATAGTGTTGCAGAGATAAACACCTCTCAGAACTAAAGGTCTGCTTCTTTTCCTAGAAGTCCACTTTCGTAGGAAGAATCTTATGTGGTGATTCATCCTACACTCCACTTAAAGTAAAACTTCAATGGATATAAAGGAATACACTGATAATCTAATTGGATCAAGTTGTTCTGAGAATTAAAACCCTCACCCCTTGGGGCCCATTTGGCCAAAATGTTGACTGAGTGAGTCTTGAAAAAGCAGTTAATGGGCATCTGTGTCTGTGTGAAGACACTGTCTCCAGAGGACTTAAGAATCTAATGTGATAAAGAAGCAGCCGCATTTATGGTGTTCTGAAACCTTGGCAAAATTGTCCTGGCAAATATTCTCTCATGTTTCCTCAAGCAGTTTTCTTTTGGGTCTAATTACTTGAGTTGCTCTTAAAGAATCTTACAGACAATTAGAGAATTCATGCAACTTCCAGTGGTTCTAAATGTGGCATCAGATAACACTTAGCTCTTGGTTCCCAGATTCATGCATCTTCAGAGACCCTACTTCATAGCTAATATCCTCCCAATATATACAGAAACACTGAGTCCTCAATCATATTCTCTTCCCACAGTCTTAAGTCACTGGTAGTGCCAGCTGTGCTTCTAACTTGTCACTTCATTTAGCTGTTGAAAGATTGTAACACCCATGAGTGAAAAGATGCCACTTCGAGTGTTTTTCTCAATTCTATAATCTACAGGTTACCATTCATTTAAAATAATTGTAATGAATATGTGCAAAGAAGTTGCTATTATTTATATGATCATATGCTTAATAAATTATAAATGTTTTTTAAATTTAAAAATTTAAAATAATAATTATAATGTTTATGTTTGGGCTAAAAGATTTCTATTGTTTTATGATGAAAACACCCTGCTTGATTTTTATAAGCAAATTTCCAAAGGAAAATTATTAGTTCTGAAATAAATAGTTCTCCTCAAAGCCCTATTTCCCACATTCGCCTTAACATAACTTATGTGTGTCTTCCAGAGTTACTCGTGCAATATCCTTGAGCTTTACTTTGAATCTGCTTCTCAGCATTCATGATTTGGGGGATTTTTTTCCCCCATAGAATTACAAGTGCTTAAGCGTACTGTTAAAAAATAAAATAACAAAGATGAATTGTTTAAATGTTTCACTTGGAGCAAGACCATGTGCAGAATGCCATAGAACATATATCTCAGGCATAATATTCTCAATGTGAAGTTTTTTTTATTTTTTAAAGTCTAGTATTTAGGCTAGGAAACTGATTTATATTAATGGAGTGAAGCATATTCTGAGCAGTATCAAGTAGAATTTGTATATTAACTGCACTTTACACTTACATCCAATGTGATACTGTAATAAATTAGGTGATTTGCATATAAATCTCATTCTAAAATAAACCTACACTTTGAGTTTGGCGAGGTAATAGTGGTAAATATTTTTAAGTCAAGGCCCTGAACAAAGTATTAGTTTACTGAGGTGGTATTTTTTTTTTCAGATCCAGGAGAAAAATAGTACTCTAAATAACACTATTTTATGAAATCTATTTATGGAATATGGATTCATGAGGACTTTAAGGATGAAGAAGTATAGCACTTAGTTATGTTCTATTGTAATTATAACACTTATCACCCAGTACAGACTTGCACTACGCATTCTTAATCTAGTATATACAGCTTTACCGTCAAACATCACAGAAAAATAACTGTCCCCTTTCATTTATTCAACACAGCTACGATTTTGCCTAAGAGACTTGGTAAATGTTCTGTTATGGGTTCATTTAAGAATATCAGTTCTATATAGCAAGTGTTATTAGGTACTTGGTGACTTCTGGTAAGCTTGGATGGACAGAAGCCGCTGTCAATCTAAATGAGTAAATTGGTTCAATTTTCAAGCGAAGCAAATGATTCAATGCGTAAGATCACATGTATGCATGCACCCATACACACATGCTCACACACACACACATAAATACACATGCTCACATCTTGCGTCCTCATGGCATGAAGTAAGAGAATGAGAAGAGATTTTTGGACAGTGGGAGCAAATCCTTCCCACTTTACCCCCAAACCTAGCACTCGAACCATGCTTGCTTTCATTACTCAAATATTTCAAATGAAAAATTGCCTCTTTTCCTACTTCACTTATGTATGTCAATGTAACAGATATGTTTTTTTTCAGAAGGAAGGATATTTTTTAAAAATAGCAATAATTATTTTTCCAATAATTCTAATCCTAAAAATATGATAGTAAAAATCCAATATAAGCCTAATTTATCCTAAAACCAATATTATGTCTGCTAAATTGCTTAGAATTTTTCCCAAAATGTTTATTTTAATGGGAAAACTTTTAGTAAGTTAATTTTACTCCTCATGGAATAGGTACGCAGTAAGTGGTAGCTATCCCCATTTTATTATGCTAACATTAAATACCCGGAATTAGTCTGCCTGGGTTTGAATCTCAACTCAAACTGTTACTGTGTAATATTGGAGCATGACACTTGGTCTCTCTCTGTGTCAGTTTTCTCTTTTATAAAACAAGAATTATATTGTACCTACTTCTATCTTTGTCTTAAAGATTAAATGAGATTATTCATGAAAGTGCCAGCTCAGTGCCTGATATGTAAATATTTGGTAAACAATAGATACAATGTTAACAATAAACAGTTTAATGATTCTATTATTCTAAACTCTGGCTTACTGTGAGACCAAATTGGAACTCCTTTGAGGGAATTTATATACTTGATCTTAGCCAAAAGGCTGAGAAGTGATCATTTGAGAGAATTTATGTTGTTTATTCAAAATATACTTAGTGGGAAATGTTGAAATAAAAGTTGCATATCTTATGTGACTCTGACCTCTTAAAACAAACTGGATGTTAGTAAACCAATGAATTCCTCACTTAGCAGAAATGTGTAAGAGTATAAACTTTAACAACAATAATATAACAGCCATTTACTCAGTAAGTATTATGCACCAAACACTGTTGAGAGCCTTCTTCACATTATTTCATTCAACACTTCTATGAGGTAAAATTTATTGTCCCTATTTCACAGATTAAGAAACTGAGATCTAGAGAGAAAAAGACTTCCCCTAAGTTCCATAGCCAGCAGATAGTGGAGTCAGGATTTGAACCTCTATCCCTAGGAATCCATAGCTGTTGCACCTTTACCATATGATCTCATCTGGACAGCTCTTCAAATATCCAGATTTCCTTTATACGGAGAGTTCTGAGTTAGTTCTTAAATTTGTTTGCCTGCCAGCTTGTGAGTGAACTTTGCTTCCTACACTCTGCTCCTTCCCCTTAAATCTCCGGATCCCTTGTAAACTCTACCTAACCTGAGAGAGTCTGACTCCCCCACTCTCAGAAGAGTGTGTCCGCCCAGGAAGCATTACCATGCAGTGTGTTTTTTGCCAAATGAGAGGATTTTGTCTAGCTTTACCTTCCGAAATAAGTATTATGAAGACAATATAGGTTTATTTTGTTTGGTTTCCAAGTACAAAGTTACATTTGAGAGATGTTTTCAAACTTACCACATTTTAACCCTCTGGATGTCCGTGATCTGCCGTGCGCACCCACCCCCGGACAGCTCAATCGTGGCCACTCTGCAGAATAACTTGGACACCTCACTAGAAAATTCTCTCTTTACATTCATTCGCCAAGGATGCTTTGAGATCGTATGTGTGCGTATACACATTCATAATATTCAATTTACCAAAAACAAGTGTTTAACTTAGTATCATGACTTTATTAAAAATAAATAAATAAATCGAGCTTCTAGAGGTGAAAAGCCATATGCGCTAAGGCACTTAAGAAGGGCATCTGATAACGTGATGGGAGAGTTGCCAAGTTGCATGTCTTAAAAATAGCTGGGCTAACGATCCTCATTATGGGGTACTTTGTATGATGGGTCTTTTCACCATAAACCCTGAATCCCTCTGTCACTGCAGTGAGATGAGACTGAACGAGGCAGATCCATTGTTCCCTAACAGTCTTTGTATTTCTCTTTTGTTGGAAAATGAGACTACTGTGATCTTTGAATCTCAATTTTCTCTGAAAAGACATTTTATGAGAAGACTGCAGCTTCAGAAAATAAAGGCAGATGCTGTTACAGTTTATGTAAGCGCAGACAAGGCCGGTAGCTGTTGTGAATTATAATGAACCCTGCAACAGCGCTGGTCCAGATGTAGCATTAATGCTTCAGAGGCTCAGAAACTTATTGGCATTTAGTGAAAATGCTAGAGAAATTTAAGTCATCTGGCTTCCTCTCTGTATGTCTAGTTTCACCAAATTTTTCTACGGCATTAAGCTTAATTTTAGAAAAGTCTGTAAGGAATGAGAGTATAGTCAAATCCAGACAAGGATTGAACTATTTACCATAACTACTATTCATAGAAACAGATGACTACAAAGAGAACAATTTTGTCAACCTACTTGGTGGTTTCACTTATTAAAGGTACAGAATAAAACTTGAATTATCAGTGAAAACAATCATTGCTCTTACATAGAGTAATTGTCATTTAATTGTCTTATCTGTAGGCATATATTGATACAATATAAAGTAAGCAGAAACATAAGAAGGACAAAGGTAATAGAAGGACAGGAAAAATAAAAAGAAACTTGCTCACTCTGCATCTGATTTTATTTCTTAATGGTTTCTTATTCCCTTCTAATGCCTTCCACTCGCACCCCAAGTAGAGCAGTTGGCAGAGAACACAACAGATGGATGACAAGCTCAACACATGTGGTGTATCTGGCACCCAGGCACTTGACTTTTATTTGCTAAACAGTTAGCCAGATTTTAAGAACCTAGTCTGCTAATGTTCCTATTTGGTTTAATGCTCTATCAGCATCTAGCACATAAATATGAAAATATTGCCATAAAAAGATCACACACTCTGTTTCTCTGCACAGTTCAGTGGTCAGTTATCTTATTCTTGGTGTGGATTGCTGAGATACTGAAGAGTGGATTTAAAGATGTAACTGGTAGTTTGTAAAGACATCTATGATTTTAGATATTAGTGTTTTCTTAAGGTGGCTGTGTCTAAAAAAGCTTTGGCCAGCTAAGTCCAGGACAGCCATAGCCAGTGTAAGGCACTGAATGAACCCGTTAGGCAAGAGCAGAAGATTTGACAGGGTGATCACAGACAGTTGGTATTTTTCTTCCCTACCACTGTCACTGCATTTTCACAAGTTACGAAATTCGATGCTCGTTCATCTTTTTTCATATAGTCTCCCTGGCCACCAGACAAAATTAACAGTTCACCCATCCTGCTCATATAGCACATTATTATATTACTATTATAATGGTGTGTGTCTATATCCCCTGCTTAAAGGTGAGCTCCTGAAGGAGGACTTGGTATCTCACTCACCTCTATAACCCCAGCACTTGGTCCAGTATATGGCACTTGATTCATTCTGGATAAATGTTTGTTGAATTGCTTAGAACTCAAGAAATATACTTTGGGGAAATAGGAAGGAAGGAGAATCTCTTCTCTTCCCAGCAAAGCTTACTACAGGTGTTGCTTCCTAGAATGGAATATAATTGAGAGAAGTGTGTGCATCTCCAGAATTTGCTTACTATTTTCTCTTACACAAATTATGCTCTTCCTTTTCTTGCAAGCATAAATCTTCAAGTTATCTTGCTTTCTTTTTACCCAAACTAGGTTCAAAAATTCCCTTTCTTACAATATTGCTAATGTGTATTCTTTCTCCGTATCTTCACAACCATTTACTTCAGGGCTAAAGACGAATAACCAATGGCTTTAGTGTATTTAAGCTCCAGTAGAAGTAATTGAGAGGGAGTAGAACTATAAATTACTCATCACGAGGAATACTTTGGACAGGAAATAGCTTGCAGTTACTGGTATCTCACTGCCCGCAATTAGGAGCTGACTGATGACACTGTCCTTCTCTTTATATCTTAAATCATCTTTCACGTGTTGCAATACTTAATTTAGATGTCAATAACTATACCTCAGATATTTTAGTAGATGATTCACATTAAATGTCTTCTATTTCTCTAGTACTTTTTATGAAGTTTCAAATTTACTTAAGGACTGTCTCACAGCTAATTTCACAATAAAGTGAAAAGCCCAAACACTTGTTCCTGACACTTTAAGAAAATCATCACAATTACATAGGAGCCCAGATTTTGTCATGGATTCTACAACATTAAGGCTTAATTCCCTAATTTTGGTATATATATGGAAAGAAACTTTTACTTCTCCAAGTCATTTTTAAATTATTTGGGTTTTTTTGTTTTTTATTTGAATAACTTAGTTCAGCTTGCACTTAAGGAATTTGGAAAAGAACTATAAAATAAAATCCCTTTGAAAGGAAAACTTAATGATTGTACTGAACTACAAGCATGGTATATGTAAGCAGTAAGTTTTAAAAAAAAGCAAGTTGTGTTAATGGAAGTACAGTACAGTATAGTATCCAGAACAAGGTGCGTGTGTATGTGAATGTATGTGTGTGTGTGTGTGTGTGCATGTGCATGTGTGTATGTATGGATCTGCTCTCTATTCTGTGTAGATAAGACCATGTGTGGAGTGATGTGCTGAGTTCTGAGTGCCACATTTTAAAAGACATGACTGACCAGTGTGTGCCCAGAGAACAAGGACCATAATATTAAGAGATTCCAAACTATCATTTGAAAAATGGGTGGTTTACTGAATGGGAGGCTTGCTGTGGCACAAAGAGAGGTCTTGTGTAGGACCTGTAAGACGTTTTTCTTTTGTAATTGCACACAGCAGAAACAAGACTAATGGGCAGAAATTTGGGAAAGGTTAATTTGGGTGCAGAAAGCATTGATTCAGTAACCACACATAGAATTTTTTTTCCCATTTTTTCTCCACAATGCAAGTTAAACAACAAAAGTGCCTGACTTTAAGAAGCTTTCAATAGCGTCAGTACCTCATCAGATTCTTTGGTGAAGGTAGTATATATAAATGTATAAATTTATACTTGTCCTTATATTTAAGAATATCAATCCTGCTTTTTTCCCTAGGTATAGGCACCTGCATATACTTGTGTACACGCAAATATATATACATTCAAGATAGTAGATTTTGAGAGGGTAGATGTTGAATTCAGCAACTACTACCAACCCATACGTTATTATGATTAAGACATTTATTGCCCATACATTACCTTTGGTGGCTGGTTTTCCTTTCTTTGAAATATGACCCATAAGGAAAAGAAACGATAAATACTTGAGGTGATGGACACCCAGTTACTCTGATTTGATTAATACACATGGTATGCCTGTATCAAAACATCACATGTACCCTACAAATATATACAACTATTATGTACCCATAATAATTTAAAATAAAAAATGTAAAAATTCAAAAAATAAAATAAAAATTTTAAAAAGATAAAATAATAATAGGGTGTCATTATTTTATAATTAAGAATGTTGTCCTTATCCTGACCATTAATGTGATAATATATCCCCAGGTGTTAGCTGCATTAAGGATCCAATAAATACAAATAATTCAAAAAATTTGAGATTTTAAACTCTATGTGGTATATATTTTTTTAACTGGAGAATTTATTTCTTGGAACGAAGTCCCAAAATATAGAAGGCAAAAAATCCTCCTCCCTGAAATAAAAAGACTAAGATTAGATTTCTGAAAAAAAAGTAGGAGGTACAGTTATATTTTTTGTTTCCTGAAATACTTAATAGACTGCCAACAGTTTAAAGAACTGTATAAAAATTCAATATCTGAAGATTATGGCTGAATAAAGCAGGACTATAGTCAGAAATATAGAGGTTACATTAGTGATACACAAAATCAAAATCAGATTTACTTTTTTCTGCCTGTTTTACTGGTTTTTGTTCTAGAATTCTGGCATTCCACTTCATATATTACTCCTCGCGATTTCATTCAGCATTCAATTTAAGTAAATTTTCCTCTAGTGAATATGAATTAATTAGAGAGGAAATACTGATATGTTTCCAAGTGTACACTAAATTCACCTAGAAGGTTATATTACTAGAAAACATGCTCTAAGTTAAATGATAGGTCAAATTTTATTTTTTAATACCTAAACATTACATTAGGATCTCAGACTTTTTAATCAAAGGCTGAATGCCTAACTTTTTAAATAAATAATCACCACAACATAGTATATAACTTTCTGCTTTCTGGGCCTAATTTTAGTTATTTGCAAATCTTTTATTTACCTGCTTGTTCTTCCTTTATTTGTTTGGTCTTATTGGTACTAATTTTGCAAACTATAGGCCTAGAGAGTGTGATTCCTTATCAAATGTCCTTCAGATAACATATATTTCCTGCATAGTAAAAAAGAGATTGGTTCCAATGTTAAAGGAATCAGGAAAACTAATAATTTATATTTTATGCTTAGCTACGCTTACTGGTAAAAAATATGCAGTGCTTAAAAGAAGGTAAAATGAAATCTTTTGATCAGTTTTTCAGAAAGCCACCGACACTAAACTTTACTTCTGTTTTTGCCAAAAGAGGTTATTCTGAATTCTGGAAAGGGTGCTTTTTGATTGTTCTGTGAAGTTGAAGACATGCCATGTATTATAGTAATAACCCAGGAAATGATACTATCAGAAGCAACATTAAATTTTTCTGGCCTTATATGACACGTATTTATTCATTTGCCCTTCTGTACTTTGAATTTGTAACCAGAAAGGGACATAGGCCCTTTGATAAAAAAAAAAAAGAAAACGTGTAATAGAAAGTATATGCCTCAGAAATGTTTTGAAAGTTATGGTTGCTATCAGAATCATTAATTATAATTTTCTTTAAACAATGAACTAAAATTGTTCATTGTTTGAACTAAAATTGTTCAGACAAAGGAGAAACATCTTATTTCTTCCTTTGGCTGAGAGTGGGAGGAAGGAGAGACAGCAGGAGTTCAGAAAAAGCAAATAATATGTACCCTTCTAGTAACTTTAGCTAGATATTTATAGACAGAATTAAATTTGACCCCAAACTGCCTGTGACACCTAGAGCTTTAAACCTGGGCATCAGAGTAAGCGTAAAGAAAGTGTCATTCTGTTGACATAAATTACATTTTGGGCAAAGTCTGGACAGCAACATCATTATCCATTGCTGTTAATAAAATATTGTTCTTTAGAACTATTTTCTTCTTTAGTTTTTATGCTAACTAATAAATTTCTCTCTTGTTTTAGATAAAGACAAAAACAGAAATGTTCATTATTCCTCACGGACTAGAATAATAACAATAAAATTTTAAATGATTGTGCATTTCTAAGTAGGGCATCTCAAAGTATTTCAAAAACTTCCACATGTTGATGTATCATGTGAGGTCAACTCACTTCCTCTGAGAGATAATTAGTGATGCCCATTGGGTTATCTTGGGGTCTAGAATCATGTTTACAAAACAAATTCCCAGTAAGGAAAGAACAGAGACCAATTAACACTGACCATAGGAAAACACCATATTTTAATTATTGCAATCATAAAACCTGTGTCCATTAAAGACATATTCTCAATATCACAGCTTTAAAGACTTTTGATAACAAATTAACAGTGGGCCTGGGTGTAACCATAACCTGACACATGGCAGAGGTAGGACCTTGGGTGCCAGTACTCAGAGAACATGGTACGTAAGAAGAGTGCACTGTGAGCAAAGAAAAAGAGAAGATACCGTCATGACTTTTTTTCCCAAAAAAAGTAATTTTGGCAGTGTATGCTGTATCAGTGTACTTTACTGGATTGTATGCCATATCTTGTTATCGTGTATAACTTGTAATCTGATATAAAACGTTATATTAGATCAACAGATGAAAATAATCTGCTCCTTATGGACAAGTGGACATACTTCTGTGATGAGTAACAGAAGCTCCGTTTCCATAGACTGTTCCCTGGTGTCAAATACTTAATGTGCTTTACTCTTTCTTTATCAAATGAAATTAGAAGTTTCTAATAGACCAGTGTGATGCCCGAGGTCCAGAACTGAAACAAGTTTTTAATAATAGAAGTGTATTTATTACATAGATAAGTACATTATATTTTATTCATTCATGTTTCAACACTTAATTATACTTAGCAGCAAAGTTTTGCCTTGAATGTTTAGTATATGCTGTAATGATAGCAGTTATACTGTAGAATACTTTGGTAATTTAATCTAATCTAAGAAAAACCTTAAGTCTTTAAAATAATATATGTGCATATATATAGCAGTATATCTATGGTAAAAACCACTAAAACTTTCCAAATATTTATTAATTAATGAAATAATAAAGATCTCTTTAGATTTATACAGAATATATTGTTACTACCTTAAAGTTTGAAGATGTTATTTTTTCCTGTAGATATTTGAATTTTGTTTAAAGAATTCTGAGAAATGGTATCTAATTGCTTTCTAGATAATGCTTAAAACTGTTATTTTACAAATTAATTATAAATACTTGATAGAAATAAAGCAGGTCAATAGAACTGTTAGTTTATTTTGAGCTGTCTGAACCTGGAAATTCAGGAGACAAAGTAAACTCCTATAAGCAGCTTATTTCCTAAGTCTCCATTGGGCACATGTGCCTCTTCCCAGGTGCAGTTCATTCTAGCCTGGGTGATGTTTACAGACCAGACTTGTCAAAGTGATGACCTGAGAATTCCAGTAATGAAAACTGATAGGCATCTGCTAAAAACCTTTTTACCCAAGAAAGATAAATAGAAAGGAACTAAAAATGCTTCCAAGTAATTGTTTCATGTAAAATGGCATTAGGTGTATCTTCAAAATCAATTTAAAGACAATCTCTAGATATGGGTAAGAAAGTAAACATGCTCGTATATATATTATAAGAATACAAACACACAAACATATACTGTACATATATATAAAATTCAGATTTTAGGCAAGAAGTCTAAATTAAATCTTTTTCCCAGAGACAGTGTAGGGAGGCAGTGAAGTGCACAGAGTTGGGTTCAAATCCCAGTTCTACCAGGTACTTATTGTGAAATCGTCTGTGAGATGTAGCAATAGTAACTTCTACCTGATAGGTTCATTGTGAGAACAGTGACTGGCCCATAGAAAGCACTATGTCAGACTTGAATATTATGCCCAGAGATATGAAAGAGAGAAAATGAAATAAAGGATACTAAATAGCATGTGGAAAAACATAGGCTGTGGAGTCAGCAGGACCTCAATTCAGATCTCAGTAATACTGCTAGTTGGGTGACCTTGAACACGTTACCAAACCTTGCAGAGCTTCCATTTCCTTGTTTTAAAAATTAAAGTGATAATCCTGGAGCTGTGAGGTTAGGGATAGATGGGAAGCCCCTACGCATGATAGATACTCAGTTATAGGCTACCTTTCCCAACACTAGAGCTAGTTGGTAAAGATTGCAAAAAAAATATGTCTGTGTTCATTCGTTTTTCTGGCTAATAAAAATTATTCTCTGTACTTACTTCTTTTAGGGAGAAAATGGTTTACATGGTGCTCCAGGCTTACCGGGTCAAAAAGTAAGAGTTTTTGAATGTTTCATCTGAGTTAAGAATTTTAAGATTTTGAAAATTGAAATTGCACATAATATAGTAAAGATTCTGAAAATCTATTTGTTAAAACTGAATTCTCTCAAAGTCTCTTAGAAAGCTACTGATCTGCCTTTCCAAAGAGAACTCGTGGGAGCAATCCCCTTTAGCAACGTGCTTCTACAAAGAAGTCAGCAACAGTGCTTTCTGGGGGCCATAGGAGTGTATATAGCTGTTTGGAAATGTTTTTGCAATTATTAGTCAGAATCTAAAGTGTAGAATGGAATAAATTTTACTGTCCTTGACTGGATTTGATTACTTCTTGCTTATCTTCCCTTTTGTATATCCTAGATAGAGCTAAACATAATAGTTATAATGACATAAAATAGTAAATATTACAAAGATGCTATAGACATCTAATCTCTTCAGAAAATGTCTTTCTTTTGGAAAAAATTGATAAGTAAGGAGTTTTGCATGGGACAGGCTGCTTTCCTCTGTGCATAGTATCCTTCTCTTTACCAAGGTAAACTTCCTTTGGACGCCTTTACTGTCCAAGGGCTGCTTTCTCCTTCTGAAAGAAGGAGAAGGAGCACAATTGTATGTGACCAGCATTACTGGAAACACAGAGACAGGTACATTCCACTGTCTTGGAAGGATGGTGAGCTACTTCAAGTGGGCCCAGCTGGCCTGGTACCACCCACATACTTCCACACAGAGGAGAGCATATTGATGCAATATTAGATGCCCACCAAGGCCAAGCACATCATTTCTATGTTCTGGAGAAGTTTTATAGGTCCCAGCAACAAGATGTCAGAAGTTACTATGCTTCTAGTATTTTCTCTGTGGCTGAAAATATCATTTAAAAAGACATGCACTTATTTATAGTTCCAGCTTTTGAGAAAATCTTCCGTTACTTGGCCTAATAAAGGTAATAAGATTGAACTGGCAGCAACGAAATGGCAAGCTTCTGAATTTCTTCACAGCAGTTCTAGACAAAACCCATTGATACAGCATGTGCTGCATCTGCGAGTCGAGTTGCAAGCCAAGGGATGTGTAGATTTATCTGCTGGGAAATAGTTTTGGACTTTCCAGCAGCTGTTTGTGGTGGCTGCATCATGCTGACATCGTGGCTGATGTACTGGAGGCATTTAGCAGCTTCAATGTCAGCTTGAATTAATAGATCAAGGTAAAGTCTGTACTTTAGAAAAATAGTAGAAAAAGGTAGACCGTGCAATCAGTGGTAAAAACACCTAATAACTAACCTATTTTCTTTCCTGATAACTTTCTTGAGGGTAGATGAAACAAAAATATTTAATTGTGTATGTCTGAGTTTGTATGTGTACACACACACACACACACACACACCATATACATATATTTGGTTATGTGGGTACATATATGTATGTGTATATATATAAATGTGTATATATATGTATACTAAACAGCTGGCATTCCTTTTCATATAATTTACATGAATTTTAATTATAACAAATGTTACCTTGTTGAACCGTTACAGAAAAAACTGGAGATCAGAAATGCTTTACTCGTGTCTCTGTGCCCTCAGGAAATGTTTGCTGAATGTCTTTTCTGTTCAAGGCCCTCTATGGATAGAGGGACGCACATGACCCTTCCCTAGCACTCACTTGGTGGCTATGTTGTCATGAGTGCCTGACACATGGGAAGTGCTCACCATCATCATTATTGTTCAATGTGTGAATGGAACATCAGTACTCTAAATATCTGTGCAGAACTGAGTGGGGGAAACAAGCTTGTCAGATCAGAGAGGGTTTAGTTGAAGAAATGGGGACTTAGAGCTTTTAGAATAAATATGGTGATTGAGAGCCAGCAGCCCTCCAGCCACTGACCCTCTTTCTATGACTGAGACATGGCATGGGAAGAACATGGCACTGGTGCTGGAGCTGGAGCCGGAACTCCAGGGTTCAAACCTGAACTCTTTCATCATGAAACTCTCACTAGAATGGAATTCCATAGAAGCCAGTTTTCTAAGAAGGCTGTTTCTACTGGATCTAATAAAAAAAAATAGTAATAATAACAAGAAGGGTTAACCGTCTGTGTCAAATACTATGTAGGTGCATTCAATTCTCAGAACAAACCAGTGAGTGAAGTACTGTTATCATACTTACTTTATACAGTGCACAATTCAGGCTTATGAAGATTACATTGCTTGAAAGTAGTGAAGGTATAGCTTAAACACTAGAAGATTGTTCCTTTAGTATTTAGGAATATTTAAATCTTGTGTAGCTTAATATTGGTTCAGAGATTACGTATTAAAAATGGCTCTTTGTATTATAATTACTGATGTTTTCAGTGTTAGAAACATTATCATTATTATAAAAATTGAATGTATTATAAGTATTGTTCCTATTACCATACACATCATATTCTTCTTCTGCAGGGAGAGCAAGGTTTCAAAGGCAACAAAGGAGAAATTGGTGAAAAGGTAAATATCTCTCTTTACATATGCATCTGTAAAAATAAGTTTTGTTCTTAAAAATATTTTGAAATGGAATATTTAACTTGTTTATAAATTCTACACAAGAAATTCAATAATTTTATAGAAATAACTAAAAATATTTGCTTTAATGAAGGTGAACTAAATATACTGATGATTGTCAGAAATTTTTCTAAACTTAGTTGCACGGTAGTTAGACATTTCTAGTTAAATTAATTCCACTGATACATAAATGATTCAAACATTTATGAAACATTATATTTTTGTATTATGATGTCATTGATCCACTAAGTATCTAAGTTTTTAAATAAACGCCTTGTTTATATGTATACCTAATTTCTCAGTGGGATTATTTTTTGGAAGGAATAAATAAGAAGAACTTATTGTAATAGTCAGGGTCCCATGGAAAAGAGACGGGATACTAAAATTAGAATAATTTTAAAGAGTTTAATAAAGGCATGGTTTAAAAGGTATGGGCAAATTATAAGAAGAGTATTCCAAATGAAGTTACAGTGGACTCCTTAACTCTGCATGATTAGGCCGGGCGCGGTGGCTCACGCCTGTAATCCTAGCACTCTGGGAGGCCGAGGCGGGTGGATCGCTCAAGGTCAGGAGTTCGAGACCAGCCTGAGCAAGAGTGAGACCCCGTCTCTACTAAAAATAGAAAGAAATTATATGGACAACTAAAATATATATAGAAAAAATTAGCCGGGCATGGTGGCGCATGCCTGTAGTCCCAGCTACTCGGGAGGCTGAGGCAGTAGGATCGCTTAAGCCTAGGAGTTTGAGGTTGCTGTGAGCTAGGCTGACGCCACAGCACTCACTCTAGCCAGGGCAACAAAGTGACACTCTGTCTCAAAAAAAAATATTAAAAAAAAAAGAAAAAAAACTCTGCATGATTATACCAGACCTAGAGGCAGAGAAAACTGTGTGGAGAGGACTGGAGAGAGGAGCTGAGGGACGCAGTCAGCCCCAGATAACACATAAAGGGGGAGCCAGGGCAACCAATTCCTCCACCTCCCCATCCTCCAGCCCTCAGTTCTCTGGCTGGACCCCCACTGGCCAAGCCAAACTGAGAATGAGTGGGGTGTGGGTAACACCTGTATGGGTCAGCGTCCCAGAGCCCAGAGCAAGGTGGAGAAGGGTGGTTGGTGGATCTTGAGGGCTCATGCCAGATGCTGGCCCACTGAGCTAAGTGCTGTCATCCATCACCTTCTAACTAAATTAAATTATGGGTGGTTTATTTTACATTTTTGAGAGTATTTTATTTTAATAAAAAACTACTGAAGTCATTTTGAAAAGTATTTGAGCAATCATCGGTTTACAGCTTTGCAACTTTCTATTGAAAGTACAGAGAGTAGAAGTACGTGGTCACCCCAAAATTCCCTTCATGTAATCATTTGAATCTTTCTGCATTTTGAAAATCTAGTATTGTTTTTAAATAAAACAACAAAAATGTAGCATTCTTTTGTTTCATAACTCTTAAACACATCAAGTGTCATGTAATTGGACAGCCAGAAGGAGGACTAGAAAGAAGAATAGATGATCTCAAATTAGCCAGCATTGCCTGTATTTAGCTTTCCTGGCAGTGATCAGTTATTTGCTTCTTCAATAAGCATTTATAGAGAGAATGAGCATCTATTGTCATTATAAGACAAATGACATATGTTGTCAACTACATGATAATTACTTTTCCTTACAGAACTATGAGAAAGAAAAGAGAATAGCCATATAATAACCACACAATTGAGGAGAATTCCATTAAATGATGACTATTTTTAAAGTGGATCTCTTTTCTTAGAAATCTCTTGAACATTCTTGCTTTAGAATAACAGTCATTGCAAGGCCATGTCTTTAAATATATACTTTAGTTATGCACATTCCTGATTTATTAGTGGGATTTTCCCTGCAGGGATTAGGGAGAATAAGCAAAGACAGATATATTCTCTGTAATTTAAAGTTACTATCACACTAAAATATTAGTGGTTATTTTAACATTATATATATATAAGAAGTTGGTATTGCTCAGCAATAAATAGATTCTCACAGGCTATGAGGTATAGTAAAAACATTTGCCGTATTTGGCTTCAAAGATTTGTCTTCTGGTTCCTCATATCTATTAACTGTCGCATTCAAATAGTCAGTTTCACCACAAGGTAGAAATATTTTTGGAGAATGATTGAAATATGTCAGAAGGGAATAAAGCATCAAACAGACAAGACAGTATGTACCTTGAATGAGAATCACAATTCAGATGATTTATAATCAGATGTGAAATTCCTGTAATAACTCTTATGTTAAAAATATATTTGGCTTTGATCATTATTTACCATATATTAAATGTTTGAGCTTTTAGGAAAACTGATTATATAATTATAAAAAGACCCACCTTTCTTCTTAATTGCATTATTGTGGCCTTTACTGTGTTTAAAATTTGACCTTTTTGAGTTACACAATTGACTAGTTGCAAAATGAAATAATTTAGGAAGTTGTTATTGGTCATAGATGTCCTATCTACCAAGGGCACATGTTACTGATCAAAAAATTAAAATTATATCAACTGCGAAAGATAAAATACTATATGATGATTTTTAGGTAATATTTCTATAATCCAGTGGAAACCATGTAGAGGAATCGCTGTTTCTCACTATGGCTAGAAAACTAGCCATCAGGCCAACTTAACTAACTAGACTGACCAAGTGGTTCTTCAAAGTGTCAAACATGCTATCCTAAGTCCAGGGAAGAACCTGTGGAACTTGAGCAAGTTTAAAGGACCTCATTTGAAAGGCCATTCCTGAGTCTATAGCTATTTGTAACAATAGGGCAAGAGCCTCATTCATGCATTACTGAGCAAACACAAGTCAGCTGTGAAGTGAAAGTTATTTTAAGGAGTAGTTAATTATCTCAAAAATTAGTTACTTGTACTGTCAGGATGCTTCCAGAAGACAGCTATTTGCAGGTTTACCATGCTCTGGTTTATCATTTAAACTTGTAGGAAATATCCCCTTCTACTTCCCTATCCCTGGCTGGCAAAGTTAGGTATGCATCACCGAAGGATACCTGGGCTCTCCCACATACAGCTCATGAAGCAGGAGGGCTCAGGGACCCTCCCCACACCTGAGATCTGTATTCTGGCTTCTCTGTTTCTATAGGAATGATGTTCTGGGTTCCTTCAGTATTATTGTAGTTGTTGTATGGGCTGCTACTATGAGTGAACAAAACAGAGAGTTCACTCTTGAGGTGACAGTTATCCCCATATTATCAGCCTTCCTAGCAATGATTTAGTCAAACACTTGTTATATAACCAAATGTAAATGCATGAACTAAGCCCTTAATATTATATTAGAAAAAAGACTATTTAGCAGGGGTTCATTGAAGTGCTCTTCATTCCTTAACCCTGAGCTCAGATTTTTACTTCATGTCCTTGTGAAAATAGAAATATTATTTGGTTACATTTATGAACAGAAGTAGCAAATAGAAAAGGAAATGTAAATATCTGCTCTATCATTGCATTCAATATTTTTAAGTAATTGTTTCAAATCATGTAATTTAGTTTGCTTTTAAAATGATCGTTCTTTTACGTTGTCATTCAAGCTATGACTAACTCGAAGTTTAAGAACTGATTTTCTTAGAGTTAAACTTGACTCTGCTAAACCTATTGTTAAATATCATTTGATTATGAGAAAGAAACACCCAGTGGCAACTGCTGCTTACAACATTTATTTCCTGATTTACTACCTAAAATGCAGTCGATTTGGGTTCATTGAAGAGCGTTGTTTAACATGAACACATATAGTAGCAAATTATTGCAAGGATTTAAGATGTTTCAGTTAGAGTGGAACTTTTCCACTTGAGCAATTAAAGTGATTTGGTTTCTCAAAGATGTGTTAAGTTTAATGAAAAGAAAAAACAATCAATGAGTTTTTCATGAACGGTGTGACTCAAGGAAGTGTGGACAGCATCCATCATTTGACATATTCTGTAGCCATGAGAGTACATGGCCAAGTAGGTCCTGGCTTACTTTTGTTTAGGCTTAGGGTATCATATTTTGACCATCTTGATTACTGATCTTTTCTCCCATACTGGGTTAAACTAATAAAAATAAACAACCACAAAACTAACATATGCATATGGTCTTTGCTTTAACTCATCTCTTGAAACTGTAGTTGGAAAACTGGTTGTAAATTTCCAGGGACATGTGATTTTTATTGTCCTGTTGTTGCCATAGAATAATCTAGGTCCTAAAATGCCATGTGATATATGTATTTAAATCAGAAAACTGTGTTTAAAAATTTATTACTCTGGTTTTATAGCAGTTGCAAATATTTTTACCTGATAGAATCCACTGAAAAAAAAAATCCACAGACCCTTATTCTTCGTTGATTTATTTAACTGTACATTATTATAGAATCCTGAGTAAAACATAATATTCAAATGAATAAAAGTATTAAAACATTTCTTATAATCTAAGTAAAGTAGACATATGCTTTACTACCTCCAAATTATCTGGGATTATTTATAATTAGTCATCCAAAAATTTGTATTTCTTTTATCAGCCGTCATCGTCAGGTAATTTTCAGATGACATAATTCAATTTTTCATAGGCCAGACTAAAATAAAATATATTTAGGTTTAGTGTTGATTTTATTAGTGTTGATTTCATTAGCATTAATTTCATATGCAGTCCTTTGCCTTTGATGGTTGCTTTTGAAGATGTGAAGAAGAAATGGAAAATGCTTACTAGAAAATGTCCTCACTTATCTGTGCTGTAGTTTAATCATTCATACTGGTTTCTAGCCAGGTGAATATTAAAAAGCACCAGCATTTCATTCATTCTTGTTATTCTGCTGTTGTTTGTTTTCAGTGTTAAAAATGTGTCAGTGCCTGTAATAGGTCACTCGTGGTTCTACTATGTAAATGCTAGGCTAATGAGGGACAATTTACTTGGTAGAATTTTGTTCATTTATTTCTGATAGGTTAAAATTTCAAATTTAATTCATAACACCAAAGTTAGAAAGTAAGACTTTATTTTTATGCTAGTACCACAGATAATGTCTCCTGCCAGTAAGTAATTAAAATATTGACTTCTAGGATTAAATATCATGAAATTATAGTCAATCAATCAATAGTAATCATTTGCTACTAGAAACAACAATTATGGCTTCAAATAAATCAGGACTTTTTACACTGTAAAATATTTTCACTTTAGTCAATTTCTCATTCAATTGCCATGATAGTTGTACATAAAACTGGAGAATTTGAAAGGTAGCTGTGATTTTTGGCAACTTAAAACTTGGTGTTGAGTGAGAAAAGCCCAAATGAGGAAGTCTATAGAATATGTGTAAGCTATTATTCGGAACATTTTGGGGCAGCATCAAGGTCATTCAACAGGGAACATACAATCCTACTTTCTGAAATATTCCAAAAAGAGCCTACACTTGACAGTTTATTGTGACCTCTCATGGAATAAATGGATTCACATATTCTTGTGTTCTGTGTTCCAATCCAGCTCTGCTGTTCTAGCTTTGTGAAGTTGGATACGGTCTTTGCTTTCTTTACCTTGGTTTCCTCTTTTATAAAATGAAGTTAATGTCTACCTCATAGGACAATTGTAGGAATTATAATTAATACCTGGTGAATAAAAGGTGCTCGATAACTGTTAATATCCTCAACAGCCAAAATATGAAAATAACATAAAAATTAATATTTTGAGATAAATAGATTTGACATAATTAGATTTAATTTTTTAAATTGTGTAATATTAATTTCTAATTTTTCTTTTAAATAAGTAAACAAAGACAAGAGATTATAGTAGTCAGCTACTGGTTAAATATCACCCCAAAACTTAGATGCGTAGAACAACATTCATTTATTTAGTTCATGATTCTGTGGTTTAGCAGCTTATACTAGGCTTAGCTCGGGATTCTTTGGTCTCAGCTAATCTTGTGTGAGTTTACTTATAAAGTCCGCCCTCGTATCTGAGGGTTACTCATCCACAGATACAACCGACTGCAGATGGAAAATATTTGGCAAAAAAAAAAATAACAAATAATACAAATAAGAAACAATACAGTATAACAACTATTAATATTTACTTTGAATTTATATCATATTAAGTATTATAAGGAATCCAGAGATGATTTAAAGTATACGGGAAAATGTGTGGATAGGTTCTATGTAAATATTATGCCATTTTATATATGAGACTTCAGTATTCATGGATTTTGCTAACTGTGGGGTCCTGGAACCAATCTCTGGCATATACCAAGGGACAACTGTATATTTCTTTCAGCTGCCAGGTTGGCTGAGGATGGCTGGTCTAAGTTGGCCTCTGCTAGACAACATGTCCTCTACTCTAGATGATCTCTTATCTTCCAACAGTTATCCTGGACTTGTTCTCCAGGTGAAGGCAGGGATTTAAATAGGGCAAGCAGAAGCACATCTGGCCTCTTGAGGCCCCTGGCTCAGAACCAGTATGCCACTATCGTCACCGTATTCTATTGGCCAAAGCAAGTCTCAAACCCATCCCAGATTCAAGGAGTGGGAAAATAGAGCCTACCTCTGGATGAGAGAAGCTGCATAGTCACATTGCGAGGGGTATGAATATATGGAGGGCTGAAAAATGGTGCCATTTTCATAATTAACACAAATGAGATAAAATATTCTTATTTTAAATTAACAGTAGGATACAGTAGAAAGGTTGACTAGATCAGTAAATTTTACTTCACTTTGCAGACTGTGTCAAAAGATATTTTTGAATCTAGAATGTTTATAGCAGCACAATTCACAATCGCAAAGATGTGGAAACAACCCAAGTGCCCATCAATACATGAGTGGATTAATAAAATGTGGTATATGTATACCATGGAGTTCTACTGAGCCACAAGAAACAATGGTGATATAGCACCTCTTGTATTATCCTGGATAGAGCTGGACCCCATTCTACTAAGTGAAGTATCCCAAGAATGGAAAAACAAGCACCACATGTACTCACCATCAAATTGGTATTAACTGATCAACACTTACGTGCACATGTAGTAGTAACATTCACTGGGTATTGGGCAGGTGGGAGCGGGTAGGAGGAGATGGGTATATTCACAGCTAATGGGTGTGGTGTGCATAGTCTGGGGGATGGACAGGGTTGAAGCTCTGATTCAGGTGGGACAAAGGCAATATATATAACCTAAACATTTGTATCCCCGTAATATGCTGAAATAAAAAAATAAATTTAAAAAAATACTACCACTCCTTTAAAAAAAGATATTTTTGAAATTGAAATGGTAGAGATGCTTTATGTGTAATAGGAAAATATTATAGAAAAATCTTAATTAGAATGGGAACAGAGAATACAATGTATCAAATAATTAAACCAAAGAATGATTTTGTATAATACTTTTACGTAGCATCATGTGCTTATTAATTTTAGCTAAAATAAAACTGATACTAGAATAAACAGAAAAAGCAGGTCAGAGTTGAAATGTATTTTGAGTGTTTCACTATTAAAGCTTCTTTGCAATTATGCCTAGTACTCAAAATTCAAAACTAATGCAAGAATGTTAAATGCTGTTATTATAAATATATCACTTCCCCATCATCATTCTAAAGCAGTAGTCCACATGTTACCTTACTTCCTATGAATTCTCTTTTGGTTCACCTTGTAGCATTCTACTGAACATCAGCATGTTTTACAATTGTTACATTTACCCTAGTAACGTGGAAAACTTCTACAACTTTTAGGAAGAACTTACTTGTTTGATTTGACAGCTGACTTGAAAAATGAAGAGAACAGATGGAGCAGAACAATAACTATGATTTCAAAAATCATAGCAATTTATCTGTGGCCAATGACAATTGGTATGGGAGTAACTATGCCAGCTTTCAATTATCCATGGTAGCAGGCAATTGGGAAAGAGTAATGGTAATCCCACAGCCAAGCCAGAGGCTTAATGCCATTCATTACAGACTGTGTGTTATTTTCTTGATTCTTTACAGTGCTAGTGAATAACCCTAATTTATGTGAAATATGCTTAACCCTCTGTTGTTACATCACTTAATAGTAGTTATAGAAAAAGTGAAATGTCCAAAAACAGAAAGAGAGACACACACACACACATAAGAAGATAATAACTATCAAGGGCTGTAATATTTCATGAACATTTAATAGTCTTTTAAAATATTATTTTTAATGATTGCATATTTTGCTGTATGGATATATAATATTTTATTTGAACATTCCCTTGTTAGAAATTTAAGTCTTTCCCATTTGTGTCATTGGTGACTTAGGCAAAATAATTTTGGTGGACTAATGAGAACAGAAACTAGGTTGGAATTTGTCAAAGAATAAATTACAGTTGACAAAAAGACAATATATAAAACCCTCTCAAGAACTGGGTATGAAGCAGACAACAGCAATAGCTGTAGAAGGTGTAGATTAGTGAAGAAGAAAACTTTAAATACACCAAAATCCAGAGCAAGCCTAAGGTCCTTAGTAGGAAATATTCTTGCATAAGTTAGAACCCAAAGAAAGTACAGACCAAGTTCATTTCAACAAAGTATTGCAAATGTCTTATATTTCCTAAGAAATGTCAAGATTTAAGCCAGGAATAATATCATATTTGAAGAATTTCCATTAAAATCAAGAATAAGACAAAGATATCACTGCTGTTATTTTACAATATTCCAGAATTTCTGATCAGTGTCAATTTTACTTCCAAATTATAATTTAAATCTGTCTATTTCTCTCCATCTACCCCAGCACCACTGAACAATTATCATTTATTAGTCACCTTCTAACTAATCTCCCTATTTTCACTCTTGCTCTTCTCTCATCTATTCTCTAAATGATAGCCAGATGGATTTTTACAAAACTAATTGTGTGGCTTCTGTTTTTAAAACATTTTAGTTGTTTCCCATTAATATCCAAAATCCCAAACATATCCAACAAAGTCCTGCACAGTGTGGCATAGGCCTGCCTCTTGGAACTCATCTCTCCACACATTCCCCTTTTCTACTTTTGTTCCAGCCACACGACTTTCTCTGAGTTCTTGGAATTTGCGGAGCTGTCTCCTGTCTCAGAACTGTCCTCACTGCTTGGAGCACTTCTACCCGCTTCACTTAGCTCACCTCTATCCGTTTAGCACATCTTGAAAGTCATTTTCTTGGAGGCTTCCTTGATTCTGCAATCAAAATATGTTCCTCCTGTTATAGTTTCTCATTATATCTTTAATACCACACTTCACTTTCACAGCATTTATTATAATTTATAATTATAAATGTACTGACGTTAAATTTTTGTTTGTTTGTTTTTCTGTTTTCTCCAATAGAGTAGAAGCTCCAAGAGAACAGGAACCATATCTGTCTGTATATGTTTCTTTCTACAACACTCAACCCAGTGGCCAGCATATAAAAGAATTCAGTTAATTAATTCATTGCTGCAAGGGAGTAGTGTACACAAGATTACATAGTGTTTCTTTTCAGCTTCCTGAAGTATTTAATAATTATTTTGATGCATTCAATTTAGTAACATCCTTGCTTTTTCCGACTCCTACTGTTGCATTTGTGAGGTATTGACAGGGATAAAAAGTAATTTTATTTGTATAGGCCTTGGAATTATGTTTCAAAAAAGACAATAGGTAAACATTAATATATTCACATTTAATAACATACTAAAATTTTCACAGAAAAATTGGTTAACATACTGTATTTCCATTTTTTATTATTTGTGAATCATACTGCCTTTTGGCAGACCCTATTTATCTCCTTATTCTATAAAATAAAATAATACAGTTCTTTTAATCCAAGATATTACATTGTCTTTTAATTTAGTAGGGGTGCTAAAGGTCATCTGCTGATTCCTGTGTCATAATTTTTAGTTTCAATTACAGTAGAGTTTTGGGCTGTTGACTATAGTGACCTTAGGTTGGTTTTGCTAAGGGAATTTATTCACTGCTTATTTTATGCAATATAAAAGGACAATTGAATATGAAAATTTGAGGGCACATAGTAAAGGATAAATAGAAAAGGCATGATGATCCTCACTTATGTAATGATTAGGGCAACTTGACTTTTGATAGTGTCTGGGTAATCAGTGCCGAGTGCAAAAAAGATAGTTTTACAATTTGTCTAAATTTGCTTTTATTTTGACCTTTGACTCCAATTATCCTATTTCTTCCCTGCAAGCTCTGGAGCTGCCTCAGGATTCTGCTCTGATGTTTTAGTTCCTCCTTTCTCCTTTCTCAGGAACTGCCTGTGCCAGAGATTCAGCTTCCTCTGCTCTCTGCTGGGCTCGCCTCCCCTCTGTTTCTCGCAGTCTCACCACCCCTACTGCTTTCTTTCCCGCTTGTTTGACTTTCATCCCCTCCAAGCCTGACTTCCTTTTCCGGTTATGATCTCTCATTTTTCATTTCAGTCAGCTCTAAGAAGAGAAGAGAATTTTTAATATAAATATTAATATATGAGTTCGTGAGCAGGTGACTCAAGAGTATTTTTGTATTCAAAAACAAGGAAAAAGTCTATTACAATGTCTCCCCCATCACCACCACCCCTGAGCATTTCTGAATAAAACTGAGTTTTAAAATAAGAGTTAGGTAAAGGCAACTCTCATATTTGGTGACAGAGTTTTCACTATATTAAAAAAAGATTTTATTTTTTTAAATTAAAAAATTAGAATGAAAAAAAATTAGAATGGATTTAAAAACCCATCTAGCAATTGATTTGTTTAACATAATCATCAAATATTCATAATTTCCAACCATTTTTAGTAAATCTCAGTTAATAAATATAACTAGTTATTTGGTTAATAGTTTATTAACCAAATCTCTTTGTTACAAGTGCATTCCAGATGGCAGGAAGACAATTAATTCAATGTCACCAAATATTATATGACAGGTGCATTATTTTTATTTAGAAGCCACTGGCATGCAAACTTCTTTCACAATCAGTGTAAAAGCAATTCACTCTATAGGAATTGCTGAACAAGTGTGTCCCACCAGGCTGAAATAGCGGAATTCCACTGCTCAGAAAACAGAGGTGTTAGTGCAGCTGCTGTTCCAAGTGGGTATTGTGCAATTACTGGCTGTGTGATAAGTTGCTCTCTAGGCTTATGATCATCTATTGCTTCTTAGTCTAATATCTTAAAGAAATTATCCTTGGTTTTTATTTTTCCTTGCTAATCCTGACAATCCCCTTTAAGCCACATAAGTAACTCCCCATCAGTGATCTGTTCTAGTAGCTGTAAAGGATAAATGAGACAAGACACAGGAAGCAATTAACATTTGCTTTGTGTTTTCTAAATGTTTCCGTATTGTTCCTCATTTTCTACAGATAATCATTTCATGGCATCAAAAATAAAGACAAAATGGTAAAGCATTAGTGCTTTGGGCAAACATGTTGTGGAATGTTATTTTAAGTACCTGCACTTGTCCAGCCCTGGGGAAGGAGTGTGGCGGTACAGATGGCTTCAGCTGGCTGTATTCCATGGACTCACTGACAGTGATCCTGCCTCCCACTTAAGGTTTACTTGTGTGTACAAATGAATCATGGAGTGGTGTGTTGGTTAAAGCTACAGAGCTGTGGCACACAATAGCAACCAGTAAGCACAGATCAAATCCAGGGTTCTTCCTTAAGTTAGGGGGAATTTAGGAGGTCATCTACGTTGACTCTCATCCTTTATTCAGATTTTGACGGGTGGTCCACCAGGCTCTGCTTATTAATGCTAATAACAGACAATTCTAAGTTCTCTATTTTAAGCCAAAACATATTCCCTGTTATTTTGACCAGTCTATTCCAGTTCTAGCTATTTGGAACAATGCATTCTCAGATTATTCATTCTTCCAAATGACTGACAATCTTTTGGAGAGTGTAAGACAGGTTCTTACACAGTCTTCTAAACATAAAGATGCAGTCTTAACATTTTCATTTAAGTACCTCAGTTTTGAGTCAGTATCTCATTGTACTTCATGGATCATGTTTTATAGATCCTTATATTCCTCATGACCTTCATCTGGTGATGCTATAACTCTTACGTGCCCTGTTCATGTAACGTTCAGGAGTGGATAGAATTATTCTAGTGTGTTTTGAAAGGTGAATTATATAGGCAATTTAACAGAGCAAAGAAATTTGGAGTTAGTTGAGCTGAGTCCTAATCCTGGCCCCTGGATAGCTCTTAGTTATCCAGGGCTGTTTCAAAGTCTTCATCTGTAAGAGGAGAGGGTGAAATCAAATTACCGCTAGAATCACAAATGTTTAGAGCTGTAATTAATCTCAAAATATATAGGGTCTGTACTACTGTCAGGCAGTTGTTTCTTTGAATGGGAATATAAACATTTACATTTATGTGTGCTAACTTTTATTTTGAGGGTTGTAGCCTGCTGTTGCTGCTTGCCAACTTTTAACTCTAGATTCTGGCATCTATTACAGTAGTCACCTTTTTCATAGCCATGAATTTTGTATACATGAATTCTGGGTCCTTAAGTAACTAATATAAGTATTGAATAAGGCAATACTCAGAGCACAGCACTGTGGCCTAACGCTGGACTGCTCTTTCCAGGTGGCGGCCTAACGTAAACGAACATAAAATGAGTATCTTTGTTTAACTATTTACTCACCTCACTGAAGTTTAACCCACATTTATCCAACACATCCTAAGAAACTCTGTTACATAAACCAAACTCATAACATGTGATTTTTGTTTTCTGACACGGTGTTCACTGTTGGTAATTGTCTTCTTCTTTACTAACAGCTTAAAACCAATTTGTTTAATAATTAAATCTAGAATGTTGGGAGGGATCAATATCAAACTTACTGATCATTCACGTGTGCTTTTTAAATGAGCAAACATTATTGTATCTAGGCTTATTCCTTCTCCAAGATTCTCAGAGATTCATGTCAGTGGCTAATTTTCCATGAGCTCTTAGTTATCTGCCCTTAATCTGTCTTCTTCTATCTTAATGTCTGTCTCGGTCTCAAGGGTAGTTAGCTAAAATCAGTGAATTAAAAGGCCTTCAATTTATTTTCAAAGCAGTTGGATGTCAACTGTAACCCAGAGTGATACTGAATTTCTTTCAAACATACGCTGGGTTTTGGAATGCATTAGTTTGTTCAATCATCCATTTACTCTATCATTTAGTACCTACTCTGTATCAGATTCTGTGTTCATCACTGCATTAACAGACATGAAAGAGACAAAATATTATTTCAAAGAGCATTATATGAAGTGTCTGATGGTCTGTATAGGATGCTGTGGGGAGGAAGAGGGGGAAGTACATAATTCTGGCTAGGAGATGAGGGGGAGTTTGGGTAAGATTCATCAGTGAGTCCTGAATCATAGGTGAGAGTTCTTCATATCAAGGAAGGAGCAAATGAAACAGTTCACTCAAAGATACAGAGTGGGACAAAATACGAGATGTTTAGGGAACCAGATGGAATGTATTGTGTAACAAAATGAAAAGCAATGACCACTAGGGGGTCCTTTTTAAAAAACTGACTGGATCACAGCTTTAGGCAAAATGCCCAAGGAAGAGAATTGCCAGGAAATAACATCAAGAGGGTCTCTCTGAGCATTCAGGTGATAACATGTTTAGCTCACTCTCCCCCGTTAGGGATACCACCTGACCCCTCAAGCAACCAGTACAGTGAGGAACCTTGATGTCTATGGGAGAATCCTCTCACTAGAAGACCCATCTGAAGTCTCCAGACAAAAGATCGGAGGCTGATGTCCCTTTGAAAGGCTCAAGATGGCTTAAGAAAGACTTCAGTTAAGCTTTTTGCTTGGCATTACCCAAGAATTTCTGAAACCCTCTATTTTCTTTATCCTTGCAATTTATAGAAACTAAACATTTTAATCTAGTGGAGGAAAATAGATTTGGCCTCTAGGTTTATTTTACTAGTTAAGGTTCTAAAGCAATTTAATCCAAATCATTTTATCCTCTCTTTGATTAATGAAAGAAAAGAAATAATATGTACTATAGCCACTTCTTTTATGAATCAAACAAGATTTAGCATTTGATCATCAAGTGTAAGTGGTGAGTTCCTTGCTTTACCTGCTAAGAAATAGCCATGGTCATATTTACAAAAGAACCCAAAATTTTACTGATATAGATACCAATAATTTGCTAGCCAGATGTCCAGTCTTTTCCTGTGATTTTGTTCCTCAAATTGTCACAAGAATCCTCAAGGATTCTGTATGTGTTACCTCTGTGAACTGGTCAGTATATGAGTCAACATTAGGCCTTGCTGTCATTCCCTTAGTTCCTGAGAAGAGGAGTAAGAAATTTCAGGTACAATTTGAGCTGGTGCCTGAAGTTTTTGCTGTATCTCCAGTTAGGCTGAGATATAGCTGTTACAATAGATAATGAATAGGTAGATGATAGAGATATATAGATATACAGAGACAGAGAACAGAGACACAAAGATAGAATGTTTTACAGTTTATACAATAAATAATTTTTGTATGTTCATGGGACAGTTAGAAAAATTTATGATTCTCTGGCCAAAAAACCCTTAAATTCAAAAGTTGACATTTTGCAAGACACATTCCTGGACGTAAACAATAATAGAGAGACCAATAAATGAAGAAAACACTCGTAAATCATCCTAGAACCAAAGAGTTAACGAAAAGGGAAACTTGGCCAGGCACAGTGGCTCACGCCTGTAATCCTAGCACTCTGGGTGGCCAAGGTGGGTGGATCGCTTGAGGTCAGGAGTTCAAGACCAGTCTGAGCAAGAGCGAGACCTTGTCTCTACTAAAAATAGAAAGAAATTATCTAGCCAATTAAAAATATATATAGAAAAAATAAGCCGGGCATGGTGGTGCATGCCTATAGTCCCAGCTACGGGGGGAGGCTGAGGCAGGAGGATCGCTTAAGCCCAGGAGTTTGAGGTTACTGTGAGCTAGGCTGACGCCACAGCACTCTAGCCTGGGTAACAGAGTGAGACTTTGTCTCAAAAAAAAAAAAAAAAAGAAAAGGGAAACTCATGGAAATCAATGCAAAACAAAGTACTTTATAAAATATATCAAAAGCTATACTGGGCCGGGCGCGGTGGCTCACGCCTATAATCCTAGCACTCTGGGAGGCCGAGGTGGGCGGATCGTTTGAGCTCAGGAGTTCGAGACCAGCCTGAGCAAGAGCGAGACCCCATCTCTACTAAAAATAGAAAGAAATTATATGGACAGCTAAAAAATATATATATATAGAAAAAATTAGCCGGGCATGGTGGCGCATGCCTGTAGTCCCAGCTACTCGGGAGGCTGAGACAGGAGGATCGCTTGAGCCCAGGAGTTTGAGGTTGCTGTGAGCTAGGCTGACGCCACGGCACTCACTCTAGCCTGGGCAACAGAGTGAGACTCTGTCTCAAAAAAAAAAAAAAAAAAAAAAAGCTATACTGAAGGTGAAAATACATGACATAAGACTTTATCATAAAGAAAGAAATGCAAAAATAAAATATGTTTTTATCTTATATAATAAAACAGCCCCCAAATAAAATAGTAGAAATGAATTAATAAATATGATCACTAACATTGATGAAACAGAAAATTTTAAAAATTGTAGAAAGGATAAACAAATAAAAAACATGTTTTAATAAATGACCAATAAAATAAATAAGCAAAATTCAATTCTTTAAAATTCAAAATTTGATTATTCAATGAAGAAAGCAGAAAATAAAAATAAGACAAATTAGGAAGAAGAAAAAAGATATGACCACAGAAAGTAAATGGACTTAAAGAATTCTGAGAGACTATTATGTGTAATTCTAAAGAAACAAATTTGGTAACCTAGAGAAAATGGAAGATTTCCTCCAGAAAATATTACAAAGTTGACCAAGGATAACTGGAAAATATGACTACACTAATTACTGTGGAAGAAATTGGAGAGGTGAATCAAGATCTACCATTGAATAAAACACCAGGACTAATTGGGTTTTTCAGCAGGGTTTTATCTAGCCAGTGTTATTTCAACTATTCTCAGCCAAAGAAAAGATGGACAGCTTCCAAGAAGTCAGCATAATTTCAATACTAAACCTAATGAAAAAGAAAGACTATAACTAATTTTATTTATGACTATAGATACAAATATTTTTAAATAAAATATTAGCATATAGAATTCAGCCATTCAGCTAAAGAAAAATCAACTAGACTGTTACTAGGAAGTCAAGGGGAATTCGAGTTAAGGAAGTATATAAACATAATATATTTCATCAACCAATTAAAGTTAAATGATTGTACTGATAGATACTGAAGCTTATGATAACATGCAATAATCATTCCTAATAAAATCTTCAAGTAAAATATGAATTGATGAAATATTTTTACTGAAATCCAATAGCAAATATTATCCTAAAAAGGGAAAATTAGATTAGAAATTAAACAACCAAAATTAAAACCCAAGGAGGTAAGTTGCCATAACCATTGCTTCACAAGAAAATTAAATAACCTGTATAGCATTGGGAAAAATAGATAAGCCTATCCATTTTTTAATAAAGATTTAATTAAATTGGCAGAAACCCAAGAGAATTTAGTAAGAATTTTTTTAAATTGATAAGAGAATTGGAGTAATTGGTTGGACACCAGAAATATATTTAAAAATTAATAAATTTTCTTTACTCTAGCCTTAAACATCTGTAAATGGGAAATAGTCTACTAATATAAGTGGTAGAAGCAATAAGAATTTTGGGAAAATTTGAAGAAGAAAGGGACAGAACATATACAAACAAAATCAAAGGACATGAAATAAGATCTAAATGAATATGTATAGATACCATTTTCTTAAAAATGATAATTAAAAAATTCAGTAATTCAAAATTAACATGCAAGTTTAATGAAATACAAATAGAATGTCAACATGTTTTAAATTTTATTTTGAAGTTGATAAAATTTCTTAAAATTTATATGGACAAATAAATACCTGAAAAGTCAACAAGTTTTTGAGAAAGAACAATAGTAAGGGTCCACTTGCTTTACCAGACATCATAACACTTGTAAAGAGTCACCATCACAATATAAATATTGTACTAGGTGGTATACTGGAATAAAACTGAGAATCTAAAAATTGATCTCAGCAGTTATGTGAATTTAATTTAATAAATTTTGAATTTTGATTCGGTGGGAAAAGATGGATTATTCCATAGATGTCCTGGCACTACTTACTTTATTCATGTGAAAAGTATTTTACACCCTATGTAAAAATAAATTCCAGATAAATGAGGACTTATGTAAAAGTCAAAGCAAAACAATAAATATTTTGCATTTGTATAATCTAGGGACATGAGTATATCTAACCAAGATTTGAAACCCAGGAATTATAAAGTGAAAGTGCACTAGACATATAAAAATTATACATTTTAATGATAAAGGACCATAATTAAAATCCATTAGAAAATGATAGTTCTGAAAATATAATTAACAGGCAACCAACTAACTTTTGTACTTTTCAGAACGTTTTTAAAAATTGATGAGAAAATTCAGTTTTTCAAAATGGACAAAATATATGAATAGACAGTTCACTAAAGAGCAAACTCAAATGTTAACAAATATGTAAAAGGCTCAGATTCACTAGTAATCAGTGATATGTAACTTAGAGCAATTATGAGATATGACTTTACATTCATCAGTCTGGCACCTGTTGCTGGGTGTGATTCAAGGACAAAGGCATTCCCATACATTACTGGTGGTATTTGTAGAGTCACAGTCTCTTTTGGAAAGAAATTTGGTAACATCTATTCAAAAATGAAAAATGCATAATGCATAATCTTTTTACCTACCACTTTTTTGAGAATCTGTTTTACATAAATATATTACATGCATGTGGTGATTTTTTTTAAGTGACATTCAGCTTTAATACAACTCCTAACACAAATTCAATTAAATTTAAACATTTTCTGAGTTCCTAGAACAGTGCTTATTCAGAGTTGGCACACAAACGTTATAAATATTAACTGGTTGATATGCAAAAGCAGACCATACAGAGTTTTTTTTTTTAATTTATTTTTTTTTAAATTTCAGCTTATTATGGGGGTACAAAAGTTCAGGTTATATATATTGCCCATCCCCCCGAGTCTGAGCTTCAAGCGTGTCCATACCCCAGACAGTGCACATCGCACTCATCATGTAGGTATACACCCACCCCCTCCCCCCACCCTCATCCCCCTGAGTCAGAACTTCAAGCGTGTCCATTCCCCAGACAGTGCACATTGCACTCATGTAGGTATATGCCCATCCCCTCCCCCCACCCCCCACCTGTGTCCGATACACAATTGGTGTTATTCCCAAATGTGCACTTAGGTGATGATCAGGGAAACCAATTTGCTGGTGAGTGCATGTGGTGCTTATTTTTCCATTCTCGGGATACTTCACTTAATAGAATGGGTTCCAACTCTCTCCAGGAGACCAAAAGAGATGCCATATCACCGTTATTTCTTATAGCTGAGTAATACTCCATGGTATACATATACCACATTTTACTAATCCATTCATGAATTGATGGGCATTTGGGTTGTTTCCACATCTTTGCGATTGTGAATTGTGCTGCTATAAACATTCGGGTGCAGGTGTCTTTTTTATAGAATGACTTTTGTTCTTCTGGGTAGATGCCCAATAATGGGATTGCTGGATTGAATGGCAGGTCTACTTGAATCTGTTTAAGATACCTCCATATTGCTTTCCACAGGGGTTGCACTAGTTTGCAGTCCCACCAGCAGTGTATGAGTGTTCCTGTGTCTCCACATCCACACCAACATGTATTGTTTTGGGACTTTTTGATAAAGGCCATTCTCACTGGAGTTAAGTGATATCTCATTGTGGTTTTGATTTGCATTTCCCTGATGATCAGAGATGTTGAACATTTTTTCATATGTTTGTTAGCCATTCTTATATCTTCTTTTGAAAAATTTCTATTCATGTCCTTTGCCCACTTTTTCATAGGGTTGTTCTATTTTTTCTTACTGATTTTCCTGAGTTCTAAATAGATTCTTGTTATCAGTCATTTATCTGATGTGTAATATGCGAAAATTTTTTCCCATTCTGTAGGTTGTCTGTTTACTCTCGTGACTGTTTCTTTGGCTGTGCAGAAGCTTTTTAATTTAATTAGGACCCATTTATTTATTTTTGTTGTTGCTGTGATTGCCTTAGGGGTCTTCTTCATAAATTCTTTGCCTAGGCCAATGTCTGTAAGAGTCTTTCCTACATTTTCTTCTAGAATTCTAATAGTTTCACACCTAAGGTTTAAGTCTGTTATCCACCGTGATTTGATTTTTGTGAGAGGTGAAAGCTGTGGGTCCTGTTTCAGTCTTCTACATGTGGCTATCCAGTTTTCCCAGCACCATTTATTGAATAAGGAATCTGGAAAGAAGAGATTAAACTCTCACTCTTTGCTGATGGTATGATGTTATATCTAGAAAACCCCAAGGATTCAACCAAGAGACTCCTGGAATTGATCAATGAATTCAGTACAGTCTCAGTATACAAAATCAATACACACAAATCAGAGGCATTCATATATGCCAATAACAGTCAAACGGAGAAACAAATTAAGGACTCAATACCCTTCATAATAGCAACAAAGAAAATAAAATACCTAGGAATATATTTAACTAAGGAGGAAAGGACCTCTATAGGGAGAACTACGAAACACTGAGGAAGGAAATCGCAGAGCATGTAAATAGGTGGAAAACCACACTATGCTCGTGGATCAGAAGAATCAACATTGTTAAAATGTCTATACTGACCAAAGTGATCTACAGATTCAATGTAATCCCTATTAAATTACCAACATCATTTTTTACAGATATAGAAAAAATAATTTTATGCTTTGTATGGAACCAGAGAAGACCCTGTTTAGCAAAAGCAATTTTAAGCAATAAAAACAAAATGGAAAGTATTAATTTGCCAGACTTCAAACTATACTACAAGGCTGTGATTATTAAAACTGCTTGGTATTGGCACAAGTGCAGGGACACAGACCAGTGGAACAGAACAGAAAATCCAAATATAAAACCATCCTCATATAGTCATCTAATCTTTGACAAAGCAGACAAAAACATACTCTGGGGAAAAGATTCCTTATTCATACAGAGTTTTTTACCAGTGTGGAATGTAATGGTGTTTAACATAGCATGATTTGTAATGGCAGAAAGCTGGAAACAGGGTGAGTATTATTAACAGGAAAACACTTCAAATGATAGTACATCCATATTAGAGAGTATTATGGATCCATTGAAAAGAATAAATTAGAACTGTATTGGTCAATCTAAACTGATTTATAGAAGGAGAAAAATAAAAATGCAGGAACATTTTTAGGTTTAATTTGGGTAGGTACAACAGATCTCTTTATCTGTTTATAGCTGGGGTCAGAATATAAAGTATACCTCAAAACATGTCTATTAGGGGAGAATTATTTCTTTGGGCATTATAAGACTTGAAACCAAATTCCTCACTATTGAAATTTTGATAGTACAAGGTTAAAAGTTGTATTCAACCTGAGTTTTGTTGTGTGGGATGGTTTGGGAATCTTTAACTAAATGATTTCACTTGTTTAAGTAGTGAAGTTCTAACATTCAGAGGAAAAGACAGTAAATGAATCAATAGAAAATGACTAATGCCTAACATGGAAGCAGCACAATCTTTTTTTTTTCTCATGCCTCGGAACAGAAGCACCTTTCCTGCCATTCAAAGGTCCATGGTCCAATGGTGAGTTTGGCACCATTACAAAAGGAGACCAGGATGAGAGATGACTCGGAGGCTTTTCATTTAGGTCTACTGGAGAGATAGCTTAATCAGTAAAATTAGGACCACTTAAAAATGAGTATTGTGAGTGGAATGACATTAAAAAGAAGATTGAAATATGAGTTCTAAACAATAGCTGAGTATAAATGCAAATATTCAGGACCCTGGAATCTAAATTCCCCTCACTATTACTGAACATTTTCAAGAATTTCTTAAATTTTATTTCTTTGTCTACAAAATTGTGGAAATTTTCCTAATTTCAAAAACTTTGCTCAAAAATGTCTCTCCTGAGAGTCTTTGAAAGTTTAGGCCATTTAAAAATGCACATTATTAATTTTACTGAGTTAGCCATTATGGTCTAGTAGTGTGTGTAATATATACCAGGGGACATCTTAAAATGCATATTATCATAGAATGCGTATTTAAGGACTTTCCACTTAGATAAATTAAATTTAATAGATTATAAAAACTCCAGTGTGCCCATTAGGGTCTTTGGAAAACACAGTTCAGGGCCTTGTTAAAACATATATTTTCTTCATGTTGTATTCTACTTAGAGAGTTTGCTCTAGTAATCTAGAGCTTGAATGTTTGTCTTGCTTAGTTACGAAAAATAAAAATAGAGAAGTAAATTTTTTTTTCAGTAAAACAGTCTACTAAGTCAGGAAGAAAACAAATTTCACAATTAATTATCTTGTTTTTAGTTTCAAATAACATACATAAAAAATTGCCAATTAAAAATAATAGATACCAGTAAAAGTGTTTAATGACTTACACATGATTAGGTATTGTTAAAAAATTCTTTTATCTGTCAGAAATGTGAGGGTGTGTGTGTTTCAGTTTCAGCTGAGATTATTAATTGTTAATTATCAATGGATATACTTTAATGAGAAGCATCTGGGATAAATTATATCCAGTGTTTTTCATAACGTGGTCTGCAGACCACCTACATCACAATCTCCTAGGTTCTTAAAATGCCTGTGTTTGAACTTCATTCCAGATCCACTGGTTCAGAAAATCTGGGCATGTGACTTGAGAATTTGTATTTTAATAAACTTCCTCAGTGATCCTTGTATAACAACTAAGGTTTGACAGCAGTGGTTATTTTAATCCATAAACCTATGCACATGTAGTAAATACGTGAAGTGCTATTTGGATTGAACTCTGTTCTGTGGGTGTATACTTTGACCACAGAGCATATGCTACAATTCCTTAAACATGCTTCAAGGAATGCTTGTTTTGAAAGCAGTTCTGGTTATTACTAGGTACCATGGACTTATATAGGAAGCCACTGAACTTTGCGGCTCTAACACTGAGCCTCGGAGCTCTAACTTTGTAGTAGCAACCAGGAAGTGCATTAAGCAGAGATTTGAACTCAGTTGCCCATTAGAAATTATCTCCACTTCTAAGACCTTGGTTATTTTTTTAAAATTATTTTTACGGTTCAAAATCAAAAGGCACCACCCCAAAGGGGTCCACTCAAGGGCTATGGATGTTAAGCAATTATAACTGACTCTTATCTGCAATACACCACTAGCTACACCAACACAAAACAAAACACAACAAAAAAAATCCTCTGTCATGTTCTGTCATGGTCTTTCATTCTATAGTCTTCCTCAAAAATGGAAATATAAAAATGGAATTACATTATTTACTTATAACCCTATCTCTAAATTTGTTTTTCCAGTTTTCTCATTTTAGAAGTGCAAACAATGTCCTCTTGACTCAGTGAGAATTACACTTACCTTGGCCCAGACACAAGGCTACACTGAAGGAAAATTCTTCATTTGCTACTGAGAAGCAATCAACTCTGATGGCTGAAATAAATTTAAAACAAATCTCACCCTAAAGGATTAAAGTCCTTAAAAAGACTTCCTGGTTCCTGGTTTCACAAACAGCACTGTGTTTGTAACACATAGAATCGTCTAGAGGTCCTTATGTGCTTGTGAAATTTTCCAAATGTTAAAGACATAAACATCACCATTTGTATCAAGCTCTTCAGTTCACTGGCTTCCAAGACTTGAATCTAACAAAATGCCTCCCAGCTGTGCTTAACTGCCTTGTGGGGTTGGTTCTTGATTGTTGGTAAGGATTCCCCGCTGTGCTGACTTAGGAGTTCTCATACTAACAGTCTTCCTTCTCCTGCAGAGAACCCCTAATGAAATAGAGTTGTTAATACCAGAAAAGTGCCCTATAAAACCTACTCAAGTAGTGAGCTCCCTTAACCCAAGGCTGCAGTAAATGGCCAATGTGAAAAGTTTAAAATCAAGTGTGAACATCTGGTTCTGACATGGGAGGAATAAACTGATTACAATATGTAAGAAAAATAATTATTTGCATCCTTAAAGCTTTAAACTAAACAATCTGACTCATATAGGATCTAAAAAAGACTCAAAAATGTTTTATTATTGGCCCAATTGCAAGAAACAGATTTTTCTTTAATTTTTTAAGAAATTTCTAACATTAAATTAGAAATTATTTAAATACGAAAAGTGCAGCATTATTACCATTTTCTTTCCCCCTTCCTGTAGGTTTATTCTCAATGAACTGCAGTCTTATCAGTGGTTCATTACATCGAAGGCAGGGGAAAACCTACATGTCATTTTCTCTACATCTCATAATTGGCTAGATTTGACTAAAAATTCAATAGTGGATCATGACACCACTGCTATTCAAGTAATGCAAGCCGGAAGATAAAGATGACTCAGTATGAAGTGGAGATTTGTGCATGAATTATCTGAAAAGGGTCTTCTGTCCTCTAGTATAAGTTAGCTTTTGAGCTTCGGCCATTTAGTGAACTCCCAGATGAGAAAGTAACAAAACAAACCATCCTCACTACTGATAAATAAATGCTATACTGGGGTCATGTGGGAAATCAACACACCGCTTATGAAAAGACTTCCAGCACTTCTTACACCTCTTCAAGAATCAGATAAGAAAGTTTACTGAGTTCTGTGCTAGATGGTCTGGCGGGGGGCGGGGGGGGGGTGCGTAAAAAACATGTAGAAAACCACATTTGTGTATTAAGAGACTTAAAATACCTTTGGAGATTCAAAACAAATCACCTCCCCTTTCTCCCGCAGAAGTCTCAACTTGTCTTATCAATTCAACCCTCAGACCTCATGAGGATGTTCCCCAAATCTATAGCCTAAACCTGAGTTCTTTCCTGGAATTTGGTCCACTTTACCCAACTACCCATTAGACATCTCCTCCTGGATGTCCTACTTATTTCTTTGATTCAGTATGCACAAAACAAAACCTTCCACTTCCTCCCGCATCTGCTTCTCTGCATTTGCTCTAGTCTAATTTGTGGTGATAACATCACAATCCTCCCAGGCTTTGCTCAGGCCTAAAACCTTTAATTTTTGTTAACTCTTATTTCTGTCTTACCTTTTGTCACATCTTATTGCACATAGCTGTCCTTCTTTTTCATTTCCATGCCATTACCCTAAGTCCCAGCCTTCCTTGCCTTTGCCTCCAACGGAAGAACTGCCTACCCCTAATCCTTTCTCTCAACAATTTTTTCTACAGGACTTACTCCATTAATCCCCAATTGGTACCGTGCTAGGATTCTGCTCTTTGAGTCAGTGCCTCACCAATGTCCACAGGAAGATGTCCAGACACCCCTAATTTGTCCTTCATGGTCTTTCACAAGCTAATCCTGCTGCCTTTCCAACTTCATTTCATAGAACTTCTTTTGTTTAGAATCCTGCCGTTTACCCAAACCAAGTAACTTGCTGCTCTTTGTATTTGTGCCTTTACTTTTACCTTTCCCTTATTCTGGAATAGTCTTCTCCCCTTCTTTTTAAATGTAGATCCTGCCTGAAACATGGGAACTTGCTCAATAATTAGCTACAGAATTAGTTATAGACTAAAATTTAAGAGCCAATCCCTAAAACAGGACTGCTTAGGTTCAAACCCTGGCCCTGCCACATGTTAACTATGTCAAAGTATTTTATCTCTATTTGAGCTTCCTTATCTATAAAGGGGGAAAATAGTAGTACCTAACCCATGGTGCTCTGATGAGGTAAATTAGTTAAAGCTGTTAGAATAGTGTCTCACACATATTAGATCTTACATAAATGCTAGAAGTCATTTGTGAATGAGTAATTTTTGCCTTCATTTCTAGAACTTTATCCTATTAAGCAAATTCTTATATAGGTATCAAAAAGTTTAATAATGAATGTGTATAAATGGCATATTAATATCTGTATATTTATGGACATGTGAAATATGCTTCACTTATTTTAAACAAAGTAAAAAATCGCCAGTATTTAGACATAATAAAGAAGTTATTATGAACAATTTCAATCAAACACAAAAGTATGTAGAACAGAATAATGAACCCCTATGTACATGTCAACTGGCTTCAGTTCACAACCAATCTTATTTCATCTAGACCCTATCTTGTATTATTATGAGACAATCCCAGACAGCATAAACAGTTCCGTAGGTATCTCTAAATGCCTAAAGGCCTTTTTACATAACTACCATTATCACACTTAAAATTTTTAAAATTAATTTCAGTGTTCAGATTTCCACTGGTATCATAAAATCATAAGTATCTTTTTTTAACAATTTGCTTTAGTCAGTATCCAAATAAGGTCCAGACATTCCAGTTGGTTGCTGTGCTTTTGAGTGTCTACTCATCTGTAGTTTCCCTCCTTATCTCCCTGTCATTTTGTTGTTTGTTTTCATTACATTATTTGTTAAAGAATCAGGGTTGTTTGTCCTGGAGAATTTTCCACAGTCTTGATATGCTGACTGCATCTTCATTGTGATATTTAATATGTTCCTTTCTCCTTTATGTTTCCTTTAAAGGGTAGATCAGATTGAGCTGTGATGTTTTTGGCAAGACTGCTTCATCAGTTGTATGGTGTTCTTTTATCAGTAGCCACACAGTATCTGGAAATCTCTGTTTTTGTGATGACAGCAGCCATTAATCATTAATATCCAGACCCATTAATTTATTTAGATTGCAAAATGGTAGTATTCTAATTTTATCATTCTCACATTTCCATAAGAAGGAATATCCCCCTCACCTATTCTCTGATTACTCACAAAGGAAAGTCTTGGTAAGTGCTTGATTCTTCCCATTTCAAAGTAATTAGTTGGTTCTATAGCATCTTCAAATGATTATCAATTATGTTTCATTTTGTTTGGCTTTTTGGTATTACGAACCTATTTTAATTCATTATATTAATAGGTGTCCTTATTGATTCTCACATTGTACCACTTTCAGTCACTAGGAACCTCTTCCAGTTAGCCTCTGAGTCCCTTCAACATGAACCGTGTATCTTTGATGGCTTCCATTCCATTTGTTAGGACAACATGTTCCATGCTCCTGTAAGTTGTTTAAGTTCTGACCATACTTCAAGAGCTGACTTAGTTTTTGCTGCAGCATCAAGACTTCCTGACCACAACTGCCTGCGTACTTTCCTTACCCCTGAATTCCTGTGGCTCTCAAGGGTGTGGCTCCTTTGGCAATTATGAGGTTGGTCTTCCCCAAACAGCAACACTGAGTATTTATTACATCCCCAGTGCTTGACATAAGATCTTACATGAAGTTACCATGCAATCATTTTTTTTTTTTTGGATTACTTAACACTGTACTACTTAAATGTAGTTACAATTATATAGAACTTTCAGGAATTTAATGGGAATAGTCTTGCTTATTATGGAATTTGAGAATCTAAGGTAATTTAAGATGTTTTCTGATCTTACATGTGTAATTGCAAAGTTCAATGATTAAAATTAAGCCATAAACTTTATAGTAGTAATACCAATAAAATAATCTTTTTAAATGTTATATTTGGAAGCAATTTCAAATTTACAAAAAGTTTTAAAAACTCAAGTGCCCATCAATACATGAGTGGATTAGTAGAATGAGGTATATGTGTACCATGGAGTACTACTCAGCCATAAAAAATGGTGAACTAATACCTCTTATATTACCCTGGATGGACCTGGAGCCCATTCTTCTAAGTGAAGTATCATAAGAATGGAAAAACTGACACCACATATATTCACCATTAAATTGGAATGAATAGATCAACACTTATATGCACGTATGGAAATAACGTTCATCGGAAATCAAGCAGGAACAGGTGGGAAGGTAGAGGAAGGGATGGGTAAATTCACACCTAATGGGCACAGTGCACACTATCTGGTGGATGGGCACACTTATAACTTTGACTCAAATGGTACAAAAGCAATTTATGTAACCAAAATGTTTGTACCTCCATAATATTCTGAAATAATTAAAAAAGTACAGAAAATACCCATATACCATTTACCCCAGAAAGCAGATCATTTGTGTTCTCTGTGTCTCTCTCTCTCTGTATTATATATGTGTATGTGTGTGTAAGCATAATTTTTTCTATATTATTTAAAAATAAGTTACTTAAGCCATAGCTCTTTACCCTTACATAAGAATAAGAATATTCTCTTATATAACCAGAGTATAATTATCAGCTTCAAAAATTACATTAATATATTACTTATTTCAATTTTGACAAAAATAAATAGCATGGGCAGTTTGTAAACACTTCTCACAGGCAGAAGCTCAAAATAATGTAGGGAGATGATAGTGATACTATTAAGTCAAGTTTATTGATAAAGGAAACTGAAGCTCAGAAAAGGTGTGATTTTACTGATGTCAAATTCTTTGCTCTTTGTATCTCAGTAACTCTAATTGAGTGAGAATTCATAGTAAAGTTTATAAAAGCATTAATGCCCAAACAAGCAAACAAAGAAACCTCTAATTCATGCATCCTGGTCAAACAAGGAACAATTTGGAGACAGCAATGAGAGCAGTGAGTCAGGAGACATAGCAGAGATTTGCCTGTGATGATTGTGGAGAATTTCCTTCTAGATCTGTCATTCTCACTGGATTCCCAGGCAGCAGCTGCAATGGACTGAATTGTCTCTCTCAGATGAGTATAAAATTTCATCTCCTTTCCTCATCAGCAAAATGAAGTGAATTGGAGAATTTTGGAAAGGGCCTGAAATATTATTTCAGACATTGCTATAATTTGGAAATTGTCATACTAGTACACGGATGATTTGGCAGTTTTGAGAATTCATTCTAGATGTGGCACTAGTTCCAAATCAGCCTGAGAGACTGTCCTTTAAAATGTCATAACTATACTTTACTCAAAATTTTTTCTGATGATATTTTATTCAGGAGACATTTGTGGGAGACCTACTGTGTGTCTCTGCCTATGTGCATCTGAGAAGAGGCAGACCAGCCTAATAATTTCGAGGAATGAGCCTATATTAGCACATCTGACAACCTGTTATGCTCTGCTCATAGTCTGTCTACCTCATCAGACATCATTTTAGGCCTGGATTCACCAAAAAGGCATCTTCTCATTGTATCTGTCTACCCAGGACTTTTTATTTCTCTGTTGCCTCCCTCCTTTTGAAAACCGAATGCTTTCCTCTCTCCTCTCTCTCTCTCAAGACTCAGCTATTCAATAACTCAGCTAATCTGAAAATAACTTGCCTCTTATGATTTGTCATTTCTAGTGTTCTAACCATAATTTTAGGCAAAGTGAGAGGGTGGGCCATAGCATACCATCTTGCCAACATGTCGCACTGAGACTATTTCTATGGATGCATGAGTTTACTTCCAGTTGTTCGTATCCGTAGAAGCTATGACAATAGTTACATGAATGTTTCCTTTGTCCTTGTACCACAAAATCAGTTTCCAAGAAGCCTGGAAATTCTGAGATGACATTAGCAAATGTGAATGAACACTGCCTAACAGTAGATTTCTCAAAAGTCTAGCTTTCTAAAAGACAGTCTTGAATTCTATCTAGACTGTCCATACAAATGTCAGTTGGGTAGCTTCCCTGCCACAGCAATTAGCCATGTTAACCAGGTAGCCAAGACGAGGGAAACTTGATAATAGATGTCTTGAGTTATGTAAAGCCATGTGTTTGTTTAATCAGAACTATGCCATAAATTATTTAGCAAATCAAAGCAAAGACTGTGTCCTTCTACTTTGAACTCAAAGGACTATCTAAATTCTTTAATTATACTGATTTTTTTTTTGTTTAACATTTTTGAAGTAGTGAACTTTCAACTAGATCTTGGAAATGTCTTGTGATACATCAGTGAAAGTATTTCTTGAAAGAAAATTTGTTCTTCGTATACAAAATATGAACTAAATTAAATTTATACTCTATAATTATTGATATCTGCATTTGTAGTTACTAAAGGGAATTGATATAAGCTGATTTTGTAGAATTTATTTTGTTAGATTAAGGCCTTTCTTCCCTTGGAGATAGAACTTAATTAGGTTTGTGTCGCAAATGCAATTAGGTGAGTAATCTTGGCTGTAATTCGTTTAGTTGAAAGAATGATGAACAATTTGTGACATAACAAACAGGTTTTTATCAAGAAAAAGTCTTTTTGAGATCACCTATTCAAAAAGCAAAAGCACTGGTCTCTAAAAACAAATTTGTCTTAAAATTTACCTCAATTCCTCTCTGTGGCCTTATGAAGTCATTTTAAAAGAATCTAGGTGAATATAATTCATAATATAGTACCTTACATATAAATTCTTTTTTATCTCAGTACTACAACAATACTACTTAGGTAAGTTTAGGAGTTATTTGCTTTTATCAGTTAAAAATCCCAAAGGTTAATAATGGAAAAGACTTAGGTAGATTCAGACAGCTATAGAGGCAGACATGTGAGTAGAATCAATGTTTCCAAGCACTGGACTCAACTCACTAAATCCCAATTAGACCCTTATGCTTTGGCTTGGCAGCTTTTGAAAACCTATCATGTTTCTTAGCATATATGTGGTTTGAAGTATCTATTGTAAGTTATATTAAGGTGGTAAGCTACAGTTATCTTTAAGTTACAAAAGAATTTCTTATTTGGAAAATAAAAGTTCTGTTTTTCAATTTCCTTTGTTTAATTTATACATGCAGGTTAGTGGTACACTATATATGCCTTTTTAATAATTTTTCAAATTTACAACATTTAGGCAGAGGAGTTTTGTTTAAAATTATATTCCTTAGCTTATTGATTCCTAACAATGAATGAAAATTATTATATTTTAGTGGTTTAAATAACTGAAAAACTAGCTGTAAGTTTATTTGAAACCTTTAAACCTCAACAATACACAAAAGAAATATGTTTTAATTGTTTCTGATCTTCTGTATTGAGTAGATTTCCTTCTATCCCCAAAACCAGCAAATAACACAAAATAGATATTCTCAATGCTAGATCTACTTTGTTAAATTTCATGCCTTTATATATATATATGTGTGTGTGTGTGTGTATATATATATATAATATACACTACTATATGTGTAATCTGAATAGCTTGCTATATACATATAGTTTATAAAAAAGGGTATTTTCAATGAAATCTAGTTTTGTTTCTGTTCTATATTGTTAGACTATATATGTACACACACATACACACAAACACAACACACACACAGAGTCTAGTAGGGCAGAAAGAGCAGAATGATGACTGGAAAGCTATATGCATATGTAGGGGAGACCAAATAAGCCAAGAAAAAAGAAAAAGCCAAAGAATATTTGAGAAAGGGCTATAATACTGAATGCATTTTTCAACCCACCTGGAAATCTTCCATCAGAAAACGGGAGCCTTATGGACTTCAGGAGTTAACACAGCTTTTGTCCAAACCATTATATAATGACTAAGTTATTAAAACACAGGAATGATCCCAAGGAAGCCAAATTAAAAATAAAAATAAGAAGAAAAAATGAACAGAGACATTAGCAGCTACTCACCATATATGAGATAGATTCCACACTTTAAGTCCATGCAAGTGAATCCCAAAGTAAACAAGATATACAAAGGAAATTGGAAAATGTGACCAATATTCTTGGAACAAAAAGCAATCAATAGAAACTCACTCTCAATGGGCCAGATTCTCAGATATTGAATTTAGCAGACAGAGGTTTTACAGAAATATTGTGAATATATTTAAAGAACTAGAGAAAACTCTGTTCAATTAATTAAATGAAAATATGATGAAAATTATTCAACAAATAGAGAATCTCAATAGGAAAATAAATACTATAAAAAGAACCAAATGGAATTCTAGAGTTTAGGAGTACAATAACCCAAGTGAAAAATGTGTTAGCAGGACTCAACAGCAGATTTGAGGTGGCAAAAGGAAAAATCAGTGAACTTAAATATAGATAAATTGAAATTATCCAATCCAAAGAAAAGAATTAATAAAAAATGAACAGAGGCCAGACATGATGGCTCACACCTGTAATTCTAGCACTTTGGGAGGCCAAGACAGGAGGATCACTTGAAGCCAGGAGTTCAAGACCAGCATGAGCAACATAGCAAGATTCTATGCAAAATACAGACTTTACAAAAAATGAAAAAAGAAAAAGGAAAATTAGTGGGGTATGGTGACATGCGCCTCTAGTCCCTGCTACTCAGGAGGCTGAGGCAGGAGGATCAACTGAGCCCAGGAGTTTGAAGTTGCAGAGAGCTATGATGATGCCACTGCACTGTAGCCCAAGTAAGAGAGCAAGATCCTATCTCTAAAACAAACAAAAAAAATGAAAAGTGAAGAGCCACAGAGGTCTGTAAAGCAACATCAACCACACTAACATGGATGTAACAGGAATCCCAGGAGGAGGGGAGAAATATAGAAAGACAGAAACAAGAGCCAAAACTTCTCGAATTTGATGAAAAATATTAATCTATATATCAAAAAACTTCACAAACTCCAAGTAGAAAAAACACAGAGAACCATATCTATACACAACATAGTCAAACTGTTACATACCAAAGACTAACAGTAAGTATTAAGAACACTTAAGAGAAAAACAATTCATCATGTGCATGAAAACATAATGAGAATAATAGCTAATGTCTCTTCAGAAACAGTGGAGACCAAAAAGCATTATAGTGTCATATTTAAAGTGCAAAAATAAAAAAAGATATTGTCCAACTATGAATCCTATATTCAATGAAACTATTAAAGATGAAAGCAAAAATGAAGCCATTTTCAAATAACAAAAATAAAATGAATTCTTTGCTAGCAGAGAGGAACTACGAGAGTTACTAAAGAAGTCTCTCAGGCTGAAAATAAATAACAGACGGTAACTTGAATCCAGAGGAAGAAATGAAGAGCACTGGAACTTGTAAATATAATGGGTCAATGTAAAATATTCTCCATATATATAGTAATATATAAATATGTGAAAAATATATATTTGCATTTTATTTTCTTTTGCTAATTTATTTAAAAATATAACTTCTGAGGCAATAACTACAAAACTGTACTGTTAGGTTTATAACATATGGTTATAATGTATATGACCAACATAGTACAAAGAGAGGGAGAAGAAATGGAGCTAAATTGAAATTTGCCATAGTTTGCTGAAATTAAGTCAATATTAACTGGAATAGATTATAATAAGTTAAAGATGTATATTGTAAATGCTAGAGCAATCACTTTTAAAAATTTCATAAAAGCTAAAAAATTGTAAGAGAAAATGAAATAGTAATGCTAAAAATATTTGTTGAACAAAAATGAAAGCAGTAGAGAAAGAACAGAGGATAAAAAAACAAGACATATAGAAATAATCAAATAACAAAACAGGAACTTTTGCCTAACTTAATGTAACAAAAGATTTCTTCTATGTTTTATGCCAGAAATGTTATGGATTTTATAAATTTTACTATCCATTTGAATTAATTGTTGTATAGGGTGCCATTTATGGGTCAAAATTTATTTTTTGCACTTGAAAATCCATCACATCTATAATTGCATTAAATAAAATACTTGCTCATCGGTAGCATATAAATTCAGAATTAGGAATGATAGTTATACCACACAACCACAGATTGTCCACATGTGTGATTGAGATAGTGACATATTTGCTTTCTGGTGGTTCAGTGTACAAAACCTTTATTTCATATGTAAAATTATTAAAAATATTGCAAAAATAAAATTCAAAAATTACATTAAATGCAAACAGAATAAACACTACAGTCAAAAGGAAAAGATTGCCAGACTGGATTTTTAAAAGCAAGATCCAACTATATGCCATCGACAAGAGATATGAATTAGATTTAAGATACAAATAGGTTGAAAGTTAAAGAATATAAAAAGTTGTACTATATAAATAGTAGACAGAAGAGATGTGGCATGACTATAATAATATCAGACACAACAGACTTAAGGCATGTAATATTATTAGAGACAGGAAAAGTTATTTCATAATGATAAAGGGGGCACTATAACAGGAAGATGTAACAATTATAAATGTGCATGTACCTAACAAAGCCTCAAAATGAAAGGTGCAGAATTTGACAAATGAAAGCAAATAAGCAATTAGAAATAAATAGAAAGAAAGAAGCAACTCAACAATTATATTTAAAGATGTCAATGTTCCTCTCTCAGTACGAATATAGTAGACTTGAACAACTCTACAGTGTTCTTGTCCTAATTGACATTTATAACAATAAAATACAATTTTTTTCAAGTCCATATAAGTCATTTACCAAAATAGACTATATTCTTCATTACTAAATGAATTCCAATAAATGTTAAGGCTTCAAACCATATAGAGCATGCTTTCTGATCACATTTGAATTGAATTTTAGCATCAATGTCAGAAAAATATTTGTTAAATCTGCAAATGTTTGGAAACAAAAGAATATGCTTCTCAATACCCCGTAAGCCAAAGAAGGAATCAAAATGGAAATTTGAAAATATTTTGAACTGAATGAAAATTTTAAAAAGTTTGGTTGTATAGGTTTAAATTCTTATATTAGAAAGGAATAAAAATGCTAATAACCTAAGTGTTCATCTTAGGGGACACTCAGGGGGAAAAAAAAGAACATATCAATCCCCAAGCACATAAAAGACAAGAATAATAATAAAAGATCGGAGTGGAAATGAATAAAATAATATTTTTTTAAAAAAAACAAAAGAATACATATAATCAATAAAACCAAAAGTTTGTTCTTTTAAAAGATGAACAAAATTGATAAACTTTCAGCCAGACTGATCAGAAAAAAAAAAAATCAAGATAATAATTACCAGTAACTGTAATGAGGACGGGGACACCACTACCAACCCTATAGAAACTAAAAGATTTATAAGCAAATATCATGAACAAAATTTAAGCTAATAAATTCTAAACTATAGATAAAATGTACAAATTCCTAGAAAGTAAAAAATTACCAAAACTACCCAAGAACAAACAGAATAATTGTGTAGACCCATTTCAATTATATACATTGTAATAGTTAAAATCTTGCCACAAAGAAAAGCCCAGGTTCAGTTGGCTTCAATTCTGTCAGTTGTCTTTAACTCTTATTAGAAATGAGATCAATTCTATACATAATCTTTCCAAAAATTGAAAAGTAGAGAACTCTTCCACTTCATTTTATGATGCCAGTTTTACTCTGATACCTTAAGTCAGACAAAGACCTCATAAGAAGCTACTGGTCAGTTTCTCTCACGAACATAGACACACACGTATACACAAAAACCACTTAATGAAATATTTAGCAAACTGAATCTAGTAACATATGAAAACAATTTTACACCATGAAAGATTGGATGAACATTTAAAAATTAGTTAATGTGATACACCATATTAATAAATGGCAGAAACAGTATGATTACCTCAATGGATGCAGAAAAAGATATTTTTTAAAATTCAATACCTATTCAACAAACTAAGAATGAAAGAGTAATTCCTCACTTGATAAAGAGCATCTGTGGAAAAACTGTAGCTAATATTATTCACTTAATGGTGAAACACTGAATTATTTCCCCCAAGATCAGGATCAACACAAGAATGTCCACTCTCTGCATTTATATTTAATATTATACTAGAAGTTCTAGCCAGTGAAATACTGTAAGAAAAAACTAAAGGCATATGGATTGGAAGAGAAGGAGAGCAATCTTTATTCTTAGATGGCATAATCTTATATGTAAAAAATATCTTACGTAAAAAATCCTAAGGAATCTACAAAACAACCACTAGAACTAATAAGTGACATTTTCAAATTGCATATATGATAAGAGAATTGTTATCCAGAGTATATAAATAACTCTAAACAGTCCAAGTTTTTTTAAAAAATGAGTAAATGATTGGAATAGATACTCTATCCCAAAAAATATGGATTGCAAATAAACACATGAAAAGTTGTTCAGCATAATTAGTTGTTAGGGAAATGCAAAACAAAACAAAGCAAACATGGAAATGTTAGTTATTTTAATTGGCATGGTTTCATGGGTGTATGCATTTATCAAAACTTACCAAATTGAACACATTAAGTATGTAAAGTTTATTGTATGTCAATTATACCTCAATAAAACTGTTAAAATTTTTTAAAATTTAAAAATACCATTAAAAAATAAAATAAGCTAAACCACGTTCTGGGAGCAAATATTTTCAAATCATATACCTGATAAATGACTTGTATAAATAATACATAAAGAACTTCTACAACCCAATAATAAGAAGACAAACTAATTAAAAATGGACAAAAGAGATTGAATAAATGCTTCATCAGAGAAGATATGTGATTGTCTAACAAGCACAGGATTGATTAATCATTAAGGAAATGCAAATTAAAACCATAATGAGCTATAACCAAGCACCCACTAAAATGGCTATAATCAAAAAGACTGAGAATACCAACTATTAGTGAGGATACACAGAAATTAGAAATCCTAATACACTGCTAGTGGAAATGTAAAATGGCACTTTGGAAATTGGTTTGCAAACTTCCTAAAAAGTTAAACATACACTTACCCAACAATTACACTCGTAGGTATTTACTGAAAAGAAATTTTAAAAACCTATATCCACAGAAAGATACATATATAATTGTTCATAGCAGCATTATTTAGAGTATCTAAAAATAGAAAACTAGTGAATTAATAAACAAAATATGGTATACCCATACACATGATACTACTCAAAAACAGAAATAAATGAACTACTCCCCCAGGAAACAACATGGCTAGACCTCAGAAGCATTATGCTGAATCAAAGAAGCCAGACAAAAAAGGCTACATGTTATATGATTCTATTTATATGAAATTTCTAGAAAAAAGCAAACACACAGAGACGACAAGTATGTCAGTGCTCTTCTGGGGCTGGAAATGTGAGGGGCAATGGACTACAAATGGGCACAAGGAAACTTTTCCAGGCAATGAAAGTATTTTCGTCCTGGATGGAACTGTAAATGTGAAACATGTCCAAATTACGGTATGTTAATCATACCTTAATAAAACTGTTAAAACATCAAAAAAGATATCTAGGCTGGAAGTAGGAATTTGAGACTCGTTAGCATATAGATGATCACGGTAGCTGTGAAAGTGGAGAAAACACTTAGAGAAAGTCTATTGAAAGGGAAAACATAGGAACCTGGGATAGATCTCTATGGAACGGCAACTCTCAGAGGATCCAGCAAAAATGAAAATGAGAAAATGTGGCTGCAGGAGTAGAATAAAATGAAAGGAATATAGCAAGCAAGTATTTCTAGGATGGGGCTTGTCAAAAAAGTACCAAATGCTTCTAATAGGTCAAGGAAGAAAAAGACTGAAAGGTATTGAGTAGTGGTCACCAAAACCTTGGCATAAGCAGTTTTTGAGGAACAGTGAGGGCACAAGTCAACCTAGAATGAACTTTAGAGTGGGTAGCAAGTAGAGGGAGCCTGGTTCAAGAAGTTTATCTGAAAAAGGAAGGAGGCAGATGAAGCAGGAAATGTCAGGAGGTGACAGGGCAAGGTTTTTGTTTTAACAGAAGATTCAACAGCATGTTTCAGTGTGCCTGGTAAAACAAGAGTAAGGGGAAGGAGGTTTGAAGATTCAAAAGAGAGGGCATGACTTTAAATATCAATTCCATGACTGGCAGGAAAAGGATGAGATTGAAAACACAAACTGAAGGATTAGCATTAAACAGTATGGGGCAATTCTTTCCCACGTATAAGAATAGAAGAGGAATAGTATTGATGTAAGTGAATTTGTAGATTTGATGGCATCATAAAGCTTGTGTGACAGCTTCTATTTTCTCTGTAGGAAGTAAGGCTATCTGAGAGTAAGAGCAGATGTTATAATATCAAGGATTTGAAGGGAATAGCATAGTTTAAGGACCTAGAATGATGTTAATGATCGTGAATTTGTAAGGGTATCAGTCTACCAATTTGCATAATTTTCTCTAGGTACAGAGAGAAGATGGACAGTTGGATTCATTGGGACTTGCTCTATCAGAAAGACAGTAGATCAAGGGTATTTAGAATGGTGGTAAGAGCAGTTGGAGGGACAGATCATGGATATAGACATAGGTGAAGTCTTTGGGAGCTGATAGACACTATCTTCATTTTGGTTCCCCTTAAACAAGGTCTGAGACACTGGCTTAGGGACAGGTAGTTTATTTGAGAGGGAGCTCAAGATAATAGGAGTGAGAGAATGGGAGGAATAAGTCAGGAAACAAGGACAAGTTCATTAAAGGGTGCATTTTTTGAGCTGCTCATCATTGTGGGCAACTACAGCTGAGTCCTGTTGAAAACCCTCTGAGGAACCCTGTAAAATGTATCTGGGAATTGTCCCTCTACAGGACAAGAAGCTGACACATTACTCCACTGATTCTTGTGACCCATTGCAGGAAGATTACTTCCACGAGCATTAACTTCCCCCAGCCTTTCAGGCTTCCTTGCCAGGGCTGAACAAACTCTTTGACTTCAGAAAAAAATCCAGAGACAGAAGACTGAAGATAATGGGGAGGTTGAGCTTCAGGTGAAATGTTGATGGCATCCAAGACTCCATAGGAACTGTCCACCGCAGCTTCAGCTAAAAACTAAAGTAGGGCTAGGGCACTTGATATAAGGTGAAATTGAACCAGTTGAATGAAAGTTCCTATGCAGGCAAAGTTATTGAGCAAATAACTTGGGATAATAGAAGGAGTTCTTTGATCATATGGAAGTTACTTGTATCCTCTTAGATACTGATATATCATCAGTAAATGGGGATGAGATTATCCAACTTGTATTGTTACTGCTAGAATTAAAAGACCTTACTATTTAAAATGCTTAGCACAGAGCCTAGCATATAGTAAGACATATAGAATAAAAGCTACTATATTATTGCTAGTATCTATTGAAATACTAGTAATTTTAATAACTACCTGTATTACAGATAAAAATGGATTACTTCAAACTCTGTAAAAGTTACTTAACTTGAATACAATATTTTGTATGCCAAGACATTGCAATTTTGTTTGGAAGTACATTAGATTTTGGTATAGTTTTGAAATGCGTGTCATCATAGAACGGGTATTGGGAAAATCTTAAATGTAATCTAATTCCCATGTATTCTCTTTCCTGTGGTTAAGATTGCATTTAAGTTTCCACCAGAGTAGAATGATTTATTTTATTTTCAATGAAATCTCCAGAGATGTTTTGTTGGTTTTGGTTTTGAATTTTTTCTGCTTTTGAACTTATCCAAACACCAAGAAACAGTCCAAATGCATTCTACTCTTGAACAACTTCTGATGTCAAATAAGTTTTTTTTTGTTTTTTTGTTTTTTTTTTTGTTGTTGAGACAGAGTCTCACTTTGTTGCCCAGGTTAGAGTGAGTGCCGTGGCGTCAGCTTAGCTCACAGCAACCTCAGACTCCTCGGCTTAAGCGATCCTACTGCCTCAGCCTCCCGAGTAGCTGGGACTACAGGCATGCGCCACTATGCCCGGCTAATTTTTTTCTATATAGATTTTTTTAGTTGTCCATATAATGTCTTTCTATTTTTAGTAGAGACGGGGTCTCGCTCTTGCTCAGGCTGGTCTCGAACTCCTGACCTCGAGCGATCCACCCGCCTCGGCCTCCCAGAGTGCTAGGATTACAGGCGTGAGCCACCTCACCCGGCCTAAATAAGTTTTCTTTAATTCTAGCTTAAATCTTTAATGCTCCAGTTTTGTTTTACTCATTTTCTTCTCAGCAGAGAAGAAAGGAACAGCTGGTTGCTATTGTCAACTTTCTCTTGTTTGGGATTTATTAAATATGCAATACTTGAATATATATATTCTTTCCTGCTGCATATAAAAGTCCCATTGCATTTTTTTCAAAGAATGATAGAATTTAAAATTGAAAAGCTTTAGAACTCTTCTAGTCCCAATATATGCCCTGATTAACCAATATCAGTTAAAATAGTGTTGTCATATTGCATTTCTTTTTTATTTCTTGTAATGAATTGCCTGATATGTTCTTTGCTCAATTATCAGTTGGAATATTATTTTCTTATTATTATATTACTATATAAAATGCAATATCTTTTTATTTAATGATGTTAACTATTAAGCCACCAAATGATATTTTCCCCAGTTTGTCATTTGCCTTTTATAGTATTTTTGCCTTATAGGTTTATAATTAATATTTTGCCAAATATGTATTTCTTTTTTCTTTCTTTTTTTTTTTGGTTATGTGCTTAGAGATGCCTTACCCACAATGAACTTTGAGTTATGTTCATCCATATTTTTTTCTGGTCTCTTAATAATGGTATTTTTAAGTTGGCTCTCTAATTCAACAAGAGTTAACATAAATAAAAGATTGAAATTTATTCCTAATAAATTTATTCCGAATAAATTTCAAGTTATTTATTACAGCATATTGTTTTGGCCTATTGTATTTCAGATCCTAAATCTGTTACATGAATATTCATGGTGTATCTCAGTGGTTCTCAGCCAGAGATGATTTTGCCTTTTAGGGACATTTGGAAATGTCTGCAGACATTTTTATTTGCTAAGACTCGGGGAGAGGCTGGCTACTGGTCTCTAGTGCATAGAGACCAAAGATGATACTAAACATGTACAGGACATCTTCCACAACAAAGAATTGTCAATAATACCAAGATTAAGAGAACTTCATAGATGATAGAGAGATGGATGGATGGATGAATGGATACATAGATAATAGATAAATAGATAGACAGGTAGGTAGTCATTGGATATCAATCTGCCTACCAGTTGCATACTCACCAGTAGTAATATTACTCAGACTGTATTTCTATTTCCTATCCAGAAGGGCATTTTGAGAGACCGATTCCTACTTTGCAGAAATCTAGATACACTGTATTTTCAGTTACCCCTGGTCTGTTTTAAAAACAAATGAGCTTAATAGCTTTAGAGCACAGACTCTGCACCATACTGCCTGGTGTATAACCTAGGACAAGTTATTTAACCTCTCTGTCTTTAGTTTCATCATCTGCAAAGTAGGAGTACTAATCATACCTTTATCCTAGGTCTTTATAGAATTTCAAGATGCTTAAAATAGTGTTTGGCACATAGTAAATATTAGAGAAGTATTTGGTAAAAATGGTAATATGGTAAATAGTATGGTAAATAGCTTTCTTATGAACTCTATTTGATCATAATGACATCCATTTTCTTCTTATGTTAAAAGTATACTTTTTAAAATCTATTGTAGATTGTTGCTAGGGATCAATATGAAGCAGTATGTTTCTTCTTTAGTTTTCTACCATACCTCATATTGTCTTGCAATGCAGCATAAACTCCAACAGAATAGCAACTCTGTTCTCTGTATTTTTTTATTTAACTTTTATTACCACTGTCAAGCTTGCAGATTTCCTCATAGGCACACATTTCTTTAAAATATGGAGTTGCTTGTTTTTTTCCATCTATGAGAACCATTATTTTTGAATGAAGATTGTATCCATTTTTAGCTACATTCTAAAAGTTAATGTTGATATCCATGGAATTATATGTCTTCTTGTGTCAAAAATTTCTATTCATTCTATTAACTTGTGCTGAACACACTTTATGTCAACATCTAAACACTGTATTGTTCCTGATCTTCTTACTAGAAAGATATTTTCTTCAGTGTGTTCCTGAGCCTCTTAATTTTTATACTGCTTTCTGTCATATTTGACACCTACATCAGCTATATCCAGTGGAATTTACTATGATGATGGAAATATTCTAATTTGCATAGTCCAATTTGGTAAGCACTGTTGAGCATTTGAATTGTGTCTAGGGCATCTGAGGAGGTGAATTTTAAATTTTATTTAATTTTAATTAATTTAAATTTAAATAGCTACATGTGGCTAGTGGCTCCTATATTGGACAGCTCTAGAGAAAATCCTCACCTTTCTATTTTCAGTTAAAACACTCGGCTTCATTCTATTAATAACTTGTACCTATTTACTGACTGTATTTGTATGCAGTTTTGTCTTATACATTATACGTGTATTTCTTATATCCCAGTGATCAAGTTATTTTTGCTTCATTTTCTGTATTTTCCATATAGTAGTAATACATATCCTTAAATGATTGGAAGTGTGCACATGTATTTCTGTTTGTAGAGTATTAATGTACTACCTTTTCATATCGAGTACTTGCTTGACTTTAATTGTTTTGCAAATAAAAATAATAATATTCAGTTAATTTTACAAAATTCCTTTCTAGCATAGTTCTTTTTCTGTGTAAAATAAGTTGGAATGATGCTTTGTTGAAAATAAACAGGATAGTACATTGGTGCAAAAGGTGATTATCTATATTTAAAAAAAATAGTTTAAACCCAATAAGAACATTTTGCATTTGAGGCCACACCAGGAGACTCTACATTATTGGGGAAATATATGTGTTAAATTTGGGGTTTTAATGGTTTTATTGATGTATAATTGATAAAAATCCATGGCTCCTACCTAAAGTGAACAATTTCATAAGATTTGACATACATATAGACTTGTGAAGCTATCATCACAATCAACACAATGAACATATGCATCATCTCAAAAAATAATGTTCATTATGAAAAAAATAACAAAAACAGAAAAAATATAAAGAAGAGAATAAAAATCATCCAGGTGGCACAAAGCAAAGATTATTACTACTAACTGCACACACACACGTACACACACACCCAGTGATAGACTTTGTTGAGTTCTTTCTATACATAATTTTTTTTATTTTTAAGCACTTTAATGATTGTACAGATAATACATGTTTTCAATAGAAAAAGATTAAAAGCATTGAAGAGTAAAGTGAAGAAAAAAATCATCCATAATCACAAAATGCATAGATTAACCACTTTTCTTGTTTTGGTTTATATTCTCCCAGAATTGCTTTTAAGACTCATAGGTAGACAGGTATGCAGATAGGCAGGTAGATGAATGGGTACGTAGGCAAGCATTTTTAAAAATTGAGTTATACTGTATATACGCAGAGAGTGCCAATAAAATTATACAGCTTTCAGATGGTATTCAAACAAAAATAGGTGTCATATGGGTATGTGTCATTCACAAGGGTACTGGGGGACATTTTGAACATTTGTAATTTTAAAGTAATAAAAACAGATGTTGGTTAACATTATTACACTGAATTTGTCAATTCACTAATTGTATCTTACTTTTTATATTATGAGAATTTTTTCTTGTATAAAATAAAATTCATAAACATGATTTTAATGGCTGCGTCACAGTCCATTCATTATCTATATGCTCTTAACTAATTTTCTATTATTGGATATTTAGTATGTTTCTCTTTTTTTACTCCTATAAATATTGCACTCTGCATATTAGTGCCTAAAACATTTTATCTCTGATTATTTTAGTAGGTTACTTTCTTAGAAGCAAAAGTCACTGACCCAAATGAAATGAACAGATTTAAGATCCTTGATATGTATTGCCAAATTGCCCTCCAGCAAGTTTTTTGTTGCTTACAGAAGAAAATAAGTAATTTTTGTTATATTTCTACCATTTAATCATTTTTATGCAGCTTTCTTTGAACCTTTAAACTTCTCTTTGGTTTTAGGACTCAATTATTTTTTATTAAATGTTTCTTTCAAGGGATTAACCAAACAATCACATTGTTATAGATACCTAAGCAATGTAACTCTTCTATTTTTTCCTAGTGAAGGTTTTTTCAGATATAAGATTTTTCATTGTATAAATTCTTTCTTTCTAGGGCGAACAAGGAGAAAAAGGAGATCCAGGTCTGTCTGGTCCTAATGGACTAAATGTAAGCCTAATCTTTTTTCTTATATACTGTTTCATTGTGCCACTGAAATATACCATCTAACGCTATTAAGATTTGACTCTCCTTGGCAGAACTAGCCACAGTCAAGCAAAATTAAGAAGTAAGGTAGCTTTTTTACATGACTCAGTAGAGGCCCTGTGTTTTTAGTTTCATTACAGGTCGTTCTTTGGCTTTATGTATTTTGTATCTGTGCTTATCCTTAACAGCCCTTTCTTCCTTGGTGTTTCTGGCTTGCATTTTTTCTAGTCTTCTTTCTCTGTCTTATTTCTTCTTACAAATATTCTGTTGTGGCCTCTGCTCTTACCCTGGGTTCACTTTTCATCTCATTCCAAATCTCCATCTAGTGAGGGTTCTGTTTGGTAGAATTGCAGTGATGAGAAGAAAGAAAAGAAGAGAGAGAAACTGTGAATCTGTGTTGCTCCCCCCCACTGCACCAGATCCTCAACATTAGGGACACCATGGGACATCCTCAAATCCCAGTCATCTCCTTCCTTTCCTTTCAGGACAATTATCCTCCCAGAATTTCACATCAGTTCTTAGGATGAAATTTGAAAGATAGCCCAAACCTGGGTTTTGCTCTGGAATGTCATCTTATTTCAAGTCATCAAACTCACTATTTCCTATAGATATACTAACTTTACTGGTAGGGGAAGTATCCAAAATGAGAGTTAGTTTTTCCCTCAGTCTCCCTTTCTCACTTACATAAATATGTTTTAGAAAGGGCCTGAAGGGCCACACTACTTACTTTGTGGATATAAGAATGAGGAAACCCTATATGAGGCTATATTTAGTTCATTAATGCCCTGGAAGTGTTAGGAAACCCATCGTGTAACAGCAGGTCATTACAATGGAAGAGGGACTGAAGACCAATCCTTGGGGCCTGTGGAGAAAGTAAGAGGGATACCTGAGTGGGGGGGTCTCTCAAAAGAGAAACGTCCCAGTAGATAATACTTGTAGTTCACACTGGCATGAAACTCTGTCCATGCGTACCCCTCAATAGCTTTATCTTTTTATTTACTTCCTAAGAAGCCTCATTCATGTCCTTAATATGACTCTCAATCTTGTTCTTCTCCCCTTGGAAGTCTTTTTTCTACACCAGAGAATAGGCACTAGCACCAGTGGTTAAGGGGGTCTCTATCTTCTTTTTCACCTGTAGTATATCAGGACACTGAATGTTACAACCGTTGGTCCATATGTTCAAATAGAGCATCTGATTCAGCTCCCTAACCCTGTCAGTAGAGGTACCTGAAATGGGAAGAGTTCTAGAGTGGAAAGCCAGGGTCCTGTTTGTATCCCAGTTCCATCACAGATGAGCAAATCACTTCTCAGAGTCTGTAAAGTGATGGACCTAGAATAGATTCTCAAGTCCCCATCACTATGATGTCTTATGATTTTATACAAAGAGATTATTAAGATTATAGACTTGAAAACCATCATGAGACTTGAAGCATTCATTCAAGTTTATTGAATTCCTTCTACATGTAAGAAACTGTGAGAAAAACAAAACAAGAATATAGCTGGAGCCAGAGTATGGAAAGTACTGCAAATGAGGATGTTTGTATTTTCTCCTCTAAACATAGGGGAGATATGGCCCACACTGAGTTTAAATGAAGACTCATTTTGTAGTGTGTTCTAAAGTGGATAGAATTTGGATTTATGGGGGAGGTGGGAGATGGCCAAATAGAAACCTCTAGCAATTGTCCGTGTGCACGAATACCAATTTCACCAACTATCCACACAAGCAAGCACCTTCAGAAGAACCAAAAATCAGGTGAGCGATCATACTACCTAGTTTTAACACTATATCAAGGAAAGAGGCACTGAAGAAGCCAGAAAAGACAATCTTGCATTACCTATACCACCCCTTCCCCAACCCCCAGCAGGGAAGCACCAGCACCACCAGTGGAGAGAGAACATGTGCACCTTGGGGAGGGAGAGTGAAGTGACTGTGGGACTTTGCATTGAAACTCAGAACCAACAGGGGAACACAACATAGGGCATAATTCTGCCAGTGCTCACACAGGGAGCATTTTGAACAGTCCAGCCAGAGGGAAATCCTCCACCCTGAAACTGGAGTTCCACTAACCCCATGACTGGCGACAAAAAGCACCCTGGGGCCTGAACTAAATTCATAAGGCAATTGGGCCACAACAGCTGCAGTCCTTGGGCAATTTCTGTGGCTGTGCTGGCTCGGAGCCAGTGGACCTAGGGTGCACACGACCTAATGAGACACAAGGGGCAGTGGTCAAGTCACTACCTATGTCACCCCTCCTTCAGCAACAGGCAGCATGTCTCAGGGACATTCTTCTTCCACTTGGGGAAAGGAAAGGGTGGAGCTCAGAGGACTTTGGTTTGCAACTTGGGTACCAGCTTAGCCACAGTAAAATAAAGTACCAAGCAGATTCCTGAAGGCCCTGAGTCCAGGTTTTAATTGCTACATGGCATTTCCAAACCCACGCTGGGCTGGAAGGAAACATGCTACCCTGAAGGGAAAAACCCAGTCCTGTCAGGCTTCACCACTTACTGAACTATAGAGCCCTTGGGCTTTGAATAAACAACAGAGGTAGCCAGGCAACAGTCACCACTGGCTTTGGGTGAGACTGGGCTAGCTTTAGGTGTGACCTGGTGCTGGTAGCCATGAGGGAGTGCCCACATCACCCCTCCCCCAACTCCAGCAGCCCAGCAAAGAGAGTGAGGGAAGAAAGTGAGAGAATTTGCCTGGTAATCCAGGGAATTCCTCAATATCTTACCCAAGTCCACCAAGGTGGTACCACGAGGTGTCTACAAGAGTCACAGCATTACTGGGCTTGGGGTAGCTCCACTGCTGATATGGCTGCAATGACCAAAGATTTAGATCATGACACTTAATTTCCTTTGAAAATTGGAAAGCATTCTCAAAATATAGTTTAAAAAAGCCCAGACTGTGAGGATTAAAATAAATATCTAATTCTTCAATGCCCATACATCAATGAACCTCCACAAGCATTAAGAACATCCAGGAAGAGATGATGTCACCAAACAAACTAAATAAGATACTAATGACCAATCCTGAAGTGATGGAGATATGTGATCTTTCAAACAAAGAATTCAAAATAGCTGTCCTGAAGAAGCTCAATGAAGTTCAAGACAACACAGACGAGGAATTCAGAAGCCTGTCAGATAAATTTAACAAAGAAATTGAAATAATAAAAGATTAAGCAGAAATTTTAGAGCTAAAGAATTCAATTGGCAAACTGAGAAATGCTTCAGAATCTCTCAACAGCAGAATTGACCAAGCAAAAGAAAGAATTAGTGAGCTTGAAGGCAGACTATTTGAAAATAGCAGAAGCAGTAATAAAAAGTCTCCCATCAAAGAAAAGCCCGGGACCTGATGACTTCACTACTGAATTCTACCAAGCATTCAAAGAAGAACTAATAACAACCCTATTTAAATATTCCAAAAAATCAAAGTGGAAGAGATATTTCCAAACTCATTCTACAAGGCCTGTATCACCCTGATACCAAAACCAGACAAAGACACAACAAAAAAAAAAGAAATCTGTAGACCAATATCTCTGATGAACATAGATGTAAAAATTCTAAACAAAATACTAGCACACTGAATTCAACAACATATTAAAAAGATAATTCATCATGATCAAAAATCTAGGTATAGAAGGAACTTATTTCAACAAGATAAAAGCCATATGTGACAGACCCACAGCTAGTGCAATACCAAAAGGGGAAAACTGAAAGCCTTTCCTATAAGATCTGAAAGAAGACAAGGATGCCCACTTTCACCACTGTTATTCAGCATAATACTGGCAGTTCTAGCTAGAGCAATCAGACAAGAGAAAGAAATAAAGGGCATCCAAACTGGAAAGGAAGAAGCCAAATTATCCTGTTTGCAGATAATAGGACCTTATATTTAGAGAAACCTAAAGACTCCACTCAAAAACTATTAGAACTGATAAACAAATTCAGGAAATTTGCAGGATACAAAAACAGTAGACAAAAATCAATAGCATTTCTATATGCCAACAATAAACAAACTGAAAAATCAAGAAAATAATCCCATTTATAATAGCTAAAAATAAAATACAATAAAATACATAGGAATAAAATTAACCAAAGAAGTGAAATATCTCTATAATGAAAACTATAAAACATTGATAAAAGAAATTGAAGAAGATACAAAAAAATGGAAAGATATTCCATGCTCATGGATTGGAAGAATCAATATTGTTAAAATGTCAGTATTACCCAAAGCAATCTACAGATTCAATGCAATCCCCATCAAAATACCAATGACATTCTTCACAGAAATAGAAAAGATAACCCTAAAATTATATGGAAACACAAAAGACCCACAATAGCCAAAACCATCTGGAACAAAAAGAATAAAACTGGGGGAATCACATTACCTGACTTCAAATTATACTACAGAGCTATAGCAAACAAAACAGCATTTTACTGGCATAAAAACAGACACACAGACCAATGGAACAGAATAGAGAACTCTCAAATAAATCCGCACATATATAGTGAACCTATCCTTTGAAAAAGGTGCCAAGAACATACAGTGGAGAAAGGATAGTCTCTTCAATAATTGGTGCTGAGAAAACTGGATATGCATATGCAAAAGGATGAAACTAGACCCCTGTCACCATATCCAAAAATCAAATCAAAATGGATTAAAGACTTAAATCTAAGACCTGAAACTATGAAACTACTAAAAGAAAATACTGGAGAAACATTTCGGGACATTGGTCTGGGCAAGGACTTCTTGAGTAATACCCCCAAAGCACAGGCAACCAAAATAAAATTGGATAAATGGGATCACATCCAGCTTGATTATTACACTGTTATTGTTGTTGGTGGTGGTGTTTATATTGTGTTATAATTCATAAACTGCTTTCACAAGGAATTTGAAATTCCATCCTCACCCAGCTTGATGGACTAGCTAGAGCAGGCGGTGATAGCATCTCTATGTAACACTATAGGACGGTTCCCCTTTCTCCACAACCTTGCCAGTGTTCATTATTGCCTATCTTTTTGATAAAAGACATTTTAATGGGAGTGAGATGATATCTTATTATAGTTTTGATTTCCATTTCTCAGAGAAAAGAAATAAAGATTTGGGAAATTAAGCAACTTTCTTTTATAAAATACTAAAATCAGGCTTTAGCCCTAAATTTTGGACTGAAATGTCTAATTTTTCCAGTAAATTGTGCCACACATCATTGCCTATTTTCAATGCTAAAAAAACTGACTATGCAAACTAAAGTAATTCAGCATTTATGACAGTTCACTCTGACTTTCAATAAGCACAGGTATGCATTCTTAGGAAATGAAGGGTATTATAATGGCTATTTCAATTTGAATTAAAGTCAAGCCATTATGGAGATTATAACTTCAGAAATATTACATTAGAATGTATAGTAAACAAATCCAGTGGGCCAGCTCACACCAGCTACTTACTAAATCAGAGTAAATTGGAATGATTTAATATTCCTACTAAATGAATTCAAGCTTCTTTCTTTCATAGTTTTTACTGTTGCATATTGCATATATCTTAATGCCAGTGTATCTTATAATAATTTCTCCTGTGCCAGCTTTACCACAAAAATGGGCCAGCTCACTTTGCAAAATATAAACTTAATTTAAAAGGAAGTATGTAGCAGTTCAGTTTTTCTCAACGGGGCACTACTGGCATTTTGGAAAGACAATTCTTTGTCTTGTGAGACTGTCTTGCAAAAGCAGAATGTTTAACATCCTTGAAGCTCACCAACTAAAACTAAGTGCCAATAGCAGCCCCTACTCATTGGGACAACAACAACAAAAAAATGTTCTGATTTTTTTAAGTGAATCTTGACACTACATTTCGTGTGTGTGCATGTATGTGCCTGAACTTTTGGTTGATCTCCGTGATATTACTAAACACATGTATGCTCATATTTCCATTATAGTTCAAATAATGCATACCAAACACATATCGAAATTGTCAAAAATTTGAATTTCTAGAATTTAACCTTCAAAATACAAGACCTCATCTTTAAACACACTCTAGTATATGTTAAATAATTTTGACTGTGGCCTACTATAAGATACATTTAACAATGGTGTCTTAGAATGGACTTGAAAGGAGTAATATAAAGTTGTCATTGTGGTCTTTGAGGTCAGACTACCTAGATTTAAATCCCAGCTTTGCCACTTACTAGCTGGCATACTAATTGGTATATTACTTATCCTGTCTGTGCTTCAGTTTCTTTATTTGCACCATAATATTAATAGTACTTACAGTAGGGGAAAAGAGAATTTTACTTCCTCTTGTGAAGATTTCAGTCTGCTGAAACAAACTGACAATAGACAGATGAACAGGCGAAAAGGCACACAAATTTGTTGACATGCATAAGACAGGAGCCATACAAAATATGAGACTCCAAGAAGGGCCAGAGGGCTAACGCTTAAATAATGCCCCCTTCATAAGGGAGAGGGAGATGGGTGAATGTAGGCAATTTTGAGGGGTCGTAAATGATTTTCAGAGGAATTGAATGGGACCAAGAACTGACAATAATAGCTTATGGACAAGTTACAGGAAGGAAAGGGGTGGAACTGCACAGAGGAAAAAAGATTGTTTTCTTATGCAGATAAAGTCTCCCAGGTAATCTTGGGGCTTCCCTCAGAACAGACTAAAAGTCTGGGCATGGTGCTGATTTTTGGTCTTTTGCCTTCTCTAGTGTTTAATCTTTCCTAGGTATTTGAAGAGATTCTTAGGGAGGGGGTTTTAAGACAATTGCCCTTTTGTGGTTTTCTTTTGGAAGATTTCCTCAGTCTGATAAGGAAACTTCCAGAGAAAGCCCATCCACGGGCCTGGCCGGGGAGAGGGAACAAGGGAAGGTTAGAAAGTTCTTGGTTCTGGCAGCTTCTAAGGCCTTTCAATTTCCTTTCATTCAAATGTGCTCAGCATGCCAAAGCATCACACTTTGGGGTTATCACTCTCTGTGCCCCAAAATTACCTCATGGGTTTTTTTTTTGTGTGTGAAAATTAAAGAGATCATCATACATAAAGCATTTAGAATAGCATATGGTAAGAACTATATAAACATTCACTATTATTAGAAACTGGATTAAATAAAACACATTTGTCTGTAACAGATAGATCTTTTCATGTATTTTTTTTGCATGGGGTTATGTAATCTTAGAAAAGTAGATTTCAATCATTGAGTTTAGTCTCCTCCTCTGTACCTTTATTATGGTCTTTCAAACATCCTTTATTGGAATTATAGCATCTGATGTTTCTAAAATAATCTCCTTATGTCAATGAAATATGTACTACTGAATACAAAAATATTGAAATCACAAAACAAGAGCTATCAGCTGGTAACAGCTGTTGACATTGCTAGGAAATAAGATGCAGCCAGTGGGAGCTGGGGCAAAGAGTCAATGGGTTAAAAATATTAACAAATAACATTATTTTGTATCATTTTATGTTTTTTAAAGAGTCAACATCCTATGAGCAGTAGGTCTTCCAATAAAAATTAATTTTATAGTCTATCTGCTTCTACAGTTCTAGCTGTGACACTGTTCTTCAGCTCCTATGTTGCCTTTAAATAAGAGTTTTTGTCCCCACCTTCTGTGTAGAGTCAACTACTGTGCTTTGAGAATCTTTATATACATGAATTTTATTGAGAACTTTAATAACAGATACCCATCTTATTCAATATTGAATTCAGAGTCTGTTCCATTGGTTCTTTATGCTTTACAGAGTGCTGTGTCCTTTCTCCCCAGCACTCAATAACCATTGATAGCAGCAACAGTGTGACATGAGGAGAAAAATTGCACTTGCAAAAAGCATTACTGATATGCTTCTCAGAGCCTGTTACGATGCCACGGCCTTAACAACACTGTACTTTGTCACAGGAGGACATGAGTTACATGGGCCCACTTTGATGGCCATAAAAGTAGAAGCTTGACGAATGCAGTACTTCTCCATTGCATTTTATCCTGTGTGCATTAGAGCACGGTTGTTACATATCCATCAAACGGGTATAAAACTGAGCAGAAAGAACTATTACTTACCCCTTAAGCTTGAACTTGAAAAGTAAAAGCAGCATTTATTAAGTGCCTACCATGTGCTAACTGTTTTTACAACATGTGATTCTCAGAACAACCCTTCAAGAAAACTGTTCCTTATACCTATTTTATAAAAAAGTTTAAATAACTTACCCAAGATTATGCATCAAAGGCCATTCCACTCGTGACTTTCCTGAAATCCACACCAGTGAAGTCTTGGCCACTTCCTAAAATTAGGCAGCCATGGGAAATATTCCCTCATACTTGATATATATTTCAATGATAGCACTCAGTCACATCAACTTGTAATTGTTTGAATTATCCCCTCCCCTCCTTCCTGCCCATAGTTGATTGATCCAGGGATAGTTAGCTGACTCAACTGCCAATAAGTCCCCTCCCTAGAAATTGGGGTTAATTTGTTAGGCAGAAATCTTTGCAATCTTTTTATGTATTATTTTATGCCTACAAAATAATATCTATAACATATATGATGGCTATAAATCATAGTTATAACTGGAACACCAACATACTCAGAACTCTGTGTGAGAACTAGGACGCCATCCCCTCCTTAGGATCTGCCTGTGTGGGTCACCCTATCCCATCCCCCACTCCAGAGTTAACCATTTTCCTGAACATTGTGCTTAATGTGCCCTTCCATTTTAAAGAATTGTGTTTCACATTTACATGTGTATAAGGAATATATTGGTTAGTCTTACACATTTGTAGATGTTCAATAATATTCATTAAATACATGGATACACCAGGTCTTTATCAGCCTTTTTTCTTTTTTCACATTTGTCTTTTCTCTCCATAGTTTTGCACAAGCAAGAAAAGCTCCTTTTAATAAACTTCTCAGCTCATAGGAGCTAGGAGCATAACCTCTTAGCCAATTATTTAAGCCCAGTGTGACTCAGCCTTGATACCTCCCTTTCCCTGCCACCACTTCTGGCATATCCTCCAGTCTCGCCCCACAGCATGCTGTGCCAGCTCTGACCACTGCTCTTCATCTCCACTGTCACCACCCCGTCCCAGCCACCCTGCTCTCTTGCCTGGAAAAGCTGTCACACCCCTTTTCTGCTTCCACCCTTGCTGCCTACAATCTGTGTTCCACATTGTAGCCAAAGTGGATTGTTTTCTTTTTTTTTTTTTCCCTTGTAAACATAGTCACATCATGTCCTTTTCCTGCCTAAAACACTTAAGTGGCTTCCCATTGCACTTATAATAAAACCCATCTTCCTCACCATGGCTTGCAATTCTCTGTGAGCCATGACGGCTGGCTGACCTTGACTTAACCCCTACTCTATCTGCATGCTCAAGACACTTTTTTCACCTTGGTGACTTTTGTGCTTGATGTTTCCTCTACTCCAACATTGTCCCCCAGCCATGCATGGCTGGATCCTTCTGAAATGACAAGTGGCACCACCACCCAGAAGCTGTTTCTGACCACCCCACCTGAAGGAGCAGCTCTCTCTCCCTTCACTTTTATCACATTCAGCCTGTTGACCTGTTTATTGTCAGTGGAACTCCTCTTATAATGTGTCCATGAGGACAGGAAACTTGTTGTTAAAGAAAAATTATTCTGACACTTGTTTTTAAAAAGTAGTAAGGAAGACTTTTTGCTCATGACTGTTGCAAGAGGAGAATTACATTAAAGGAGAGAGATCTGGCTTAACCCTATATACAACAAGGACAAGTGGGGATTTATAGTCAATGAGCAGAGCGGGGAGGGGGTCAGTGGATAGAAAATTACTAAGAGGGGACATCAAGGGCAGGGGGATTCTTGCTAAACTGATCTAAGAGGATTCTTGCTAAAGATAGGCCAGGGACTTAGACATCAAAGGTAGTGGATACAGAATAAACATCAACAGAAGGGGACTCTATATAAACTGACTTAGCAAAATTCTTGCTATAACTGGGCTGGTCAGGCCAAAGATAGGACAGGGGCCAAGGTCCAGACCTAGTTGAGAAGAGTGCTCCAAGGAGCCTGACTTAAGTTTGATCATGGAGACAGTCTTTGTCAACTTCTTACTCTTTTTTGTATCTTTGAAGCAGTACTATACAATAGAAATCTAATGAGAGCTACAAATTCAAGACAAATGTGAATGTATGACATTTTCTCATAACCATGTTAAGAAAAGTGAAAACAGAAACAGGTGCAACTACTTTTAATAATATATTTTATTTAATCAAATATCCAAATATTATCATTTCAACATTTAATCAATATAAAAATTGTCAATAATACACTTTACATTCTTTTCTTATACTAAATATCGGAATCCCAACAGTATTTTACACTCATAGAACATCTCAGTTCAGACTAATCACATTTCAGGGATTCAAAAACTACATGTGGCTCATGGCTATTGTATTGGACAGTGCAGGTCCAAAAGCTAGAAGAGTGAATGTACACAAGGTATATAATAAACATTTATTGAATAAATGGGTGAATGAATTAGTAAATTGATAATAAATCTATTAACAGAAATGGAAATTTTCTTCCGGCAAGTGTTGAGAATATGCTATTGCCAAGTTCTACTCTGGAATCATGTATAAACAGAGTATGTGTTGCTTGAGTTGGGAAGGAATAAATATTTAAAATAATAAGAGAATACTGTACCGCATCTCAAATATTATTTTTCACTAATCCTTTTTTTATAAATATTTCAAGGGAAACAAAAAACATAGCTATGAGTTTTATCCCCGAAGGCATTTATGCAACTACAAAGTTTTTTGGCCGATTAGAAATTGTTTTCATCAATGAAAATGGTTTTTAAAGTATAAGACTACTGTTTTCTCAAATAGGATTAAGTATCCAATTTTCTTTTGTTTCTTTCAATTCATCATTGGCTTCTATATTGAGTAGCTACAGGTGATGGCATTTGGCATTATTTATTTACTGCAAAATGTCAGGCAGGAGTAGCTGGATCCCTCAGCTAGGAACAATAAGATGCCTAGATCTACTGTGCACTGTGTGGCTTCAGAATACTTATTTTTTCCATTATTGTTCTTCCCTTATCCAATGTGTTAAGTTAAGGACAAAGGAAGACATTTTTTTTTGCTATTTACCACACAGTCAGGATCTGTCTATCTAACTTTCTTTCTATTTACACTGTGAACACACTCAGCTGTAAAACCAATCTCCTCCGGTGCAATCTATTGTGGTATTCCTGAAAACTGTCATTTCTTAGTCAAAAACCAAGTACCCATTAAAATACCCACAAGTCTGGAGGAGTCATGAAAATATTTATCTGATATTCTGTCTGTGTCTTCTGCCGTCTCATTTGACATCTTTACACATCCAGGTAAAGAAAGACAGGAATTAGAGAATTAAACCATACTTTAAATCAGGAAAGAGATTACATTTTAGCTTCCGTTTTGTAAGAGCAAAAGAATGTATCTTTCTTTTCTTTTCCCCCACTATTAAATTTTTTGATAGAGACATAAAAATGGTTTTGATTTAACTCTTGAATTTTTTTGGCAAGCTTTATAAAGGCCAAATCAATGCTAAATCAGAGGTATTTACAACATCCACAAATTTAATCCAAAGTGGATACTTAAATGCTCGTATAGATCTAAATGATATTCTCCCAGATGGTGAATTAATGTAATTTTAGCAGGAAGCAAAGTTGCACAAATATGCAGTATTGAGGATTCGCGCTGATTTAATGTATCTGTGCCCACCACAGCGCAGATGTTGATTATCATTTTAGTGCCAGTTGTCTTGATTTCTCTCTATACTACAAAGGGAAGAATGGGATTTGGGAGTTCAGTAAGTTATGATTTATTTTGTTGCTAATGACTTGTTAGAAATTGAAGCTTTCTGTGAACTGTGTATTGATTGTATTTCTTACACAGGGTTTGAAAGGTGACTTGGGTCCTCCTGGCCTACCTGGCCCAAAAGGAGAAAAGGTATTGTGTTTACTCAGCCATGTGCCGATCTTTTCTTAAGAAAACCCTGAGAACCTATGTAGTGACTTCTTGTTGGCAGCATTTATCTCCCAAAAGCATTTTAAAATTAACCAAAGGCTGTTATGTTAACAGCATCTGAACAAGAAAAGCCTTTTGGTTCATTTAATTAGTTTGAAGATACTAAATGCACAATTTCTAGTTGACACTAACTTGTATTTATAAGATTTTCCTTTTCTCACCCTTGCTTAACAGCCTTAGGTATTCAATCACCGAATTAGCAAATGTGTCCTGAATTGGGGAATTTTGCCAATAACATTGAGGTGCTATAGTAATGGTAAAGCAAGTGTCTTTTGGGGGAAAAAGGCTAACTTTGTATCTCAGTCTAAGTCTAAATGTTCATTTCCTGCCACTTTTTCTCATATGCTATTTCATGATGACATATTGACAATGACCTTGAAAAGAGAAATGAATAATACTAAAAGCAAGATTTAGTTTGAATATGGGCATTGGGTGATCTCAATTTGATGAAAATTGTATGTATATGTGTTTTGCACTGTATTTTGTTCTCCATTCTCAGAACATTTAGAAATTCTTATCTGTCTTCAATATTTATCTCTATGTTAAAGGTAATCTTATAAATCAGTCCTCAGTGACTGACTGATTTAAGCTACGTCAATGTCTTGATTATTTTAATTCAACTGTTACAAAAAATAATGATTAAACAAAGCTAAGTTTTGACTTTTGAGATGGCTGTATTTGGTAAGAAAAGTTAAAGTCCTAAACACACTCTCAACATGAGACTACAGCATCTCAGTGCCTCATGCGACACAGTATATGGTCTTCATAATATCTAGCTAAACAAGAACCATGGCAAGGATGCCATGGTTCTTATGAAATAAATAGAGTTCCCAAGACAATAAAGCATGGAGGTGACATAGAAACTGGAAAATAGTGAACTTTCAGATGAACTATTTTTTAAGATTTTGATTAGTTTATCAATATATACACCTGGAAATTTGTATGCACATCAATCAGTGAAGCAGTTTTAGTATTTAAAAATACATAAATATAGGCAAAGCCTCTTACAGTTGATGGCAAATGCAATGCCAATTCAGCAGAGCTTGAGAAGAGGCTTCGGGACCACTTCTTGCAGCTGGGAGGCATGAAATGGGGAGATCCACTTATTATTTCTGCTGATCCTCATACTAACTTTGTCAGAAAAATTATCTCTCGCTGTGACACTTCCCAGCTGTTCCATTGGCAAGTAACCATATTTGAAAAGATATTCTTTCTAATTTTGTATCAGTAGACATAAAGAACAGAAAATTAGATTATTTTAACTTTCAAAACAAGTCCTGCTGCTGCAAAAAGCATGGGGTGTACAAGGTGATTTTTATTATCATGAGAGATTTTCTTTGCATAGAAACTTTTATCAAGATGAAATTCTATTTTTCTGTCCTTCAAGACTTATCTATAGATATTGCTTCTATCCACTCACAAATTTATAAATAATGTACAAAAAAGGACTATTAGTAATTGCCACTTTTCTTTAATCTGTTTTAGGGAGATATGGGACCTCCAGGACCACCAGCTTTAACAGTAAGTGTTCTTGAAATCAAAATTCAACATTGAAGTTTGTCATTCTATTTATTATTCATACTACATCATGACTAAACCAGAATTTAAATCACAGAGCATTTTAAGAATTGAAAGTGATCTTATAGCACATCTAGCCAAACCTCCACATTTTAAAGATGGCGCATCTGCCCACAGCAGTGAAGTACTTGATTAGAGGTCATACAGGTAGTTACTCTAAAAGTCTGGAATCAGCACCTACCCTGAGCAATTCTCTCTATCCTCCATATGGTTCATAATTTAGTCCCTTAAATGTTTGATTACACATTTTTAGCCCCCAATTTGTTTTTTACTCTACTGTGGTTTGGAATGATTATACACTCTTAACATCACATTTACAGTAAATGGAAGCAGAGACAGTTCTACTGACTCAAAAAACTGTAAAAGAAGAAAACAAAATATAATCACACAATGGGTAAAAACAGCCACCTATTTAAACTGATTGTTACATTCCCCCATACCTGGCCAACACCATTGTTTTCCTGTGTAATTTGCTTCTAAGGTTTGTCAATGATAAAATGGTGACACTTCAGTAACAGATTTATGATAAATGTTTATAATATGCACATAATGAGAGTGTTCTCAATTAAATGGTTCTTCATTTATTAAGCATCCAATTATAAGTATATAATGCTTTTATATTTAGATACAATTTACTATTACATATTTTCTTCATGGGCCATTAAAGATTCTTATTTAACGTAAAGATTTGGTCTAAAAAAGACTCTAAACTTAATAGAAAACAGGACAGTTTTTATTAAAAGATCATTTATAGCCTGAGATCTCTTGAATTTTCTGTTGATATTACCAATTGACATAAATTAAGCATTTAAATCATTAGATTTCAAAGGCCTAATCTGATTATAAAAGGTCAGGCTTAAAGAAGTCTTCTAGTTTCCTGGATGGAACTCGTCACATTAGGGGAACACAGGAAACTCAAAGGCTGTGTGATTTTGATTTGATTTGATTTGATAAATTTATATTTATCATTGTACTAGAAAATCCCATCATAAACAATACATTAATAGGGTCTTACATAAATAATCTTATACCAAAGAAATAAAATTAAAAAAAAATAATAATCTTCACAACTCTCACATAAAGAACAAATATTTCTTGATAGGTAGAAAAGAAATCAAAGAAACCAAACAGGTAACTTACTTGGGAATAACAAAATTCAATTTGTAGTGGAATTCTGTACTTTAATCTCTTATTTTCAAGATGGAAATAAAAACTATTTATGTGACAGGAATTTTATCTGCATATCACTCAATTTTTTGTACTTTGTGGAATTTAAAAAAAAATCCTTTGGCAATGATTTAGTCAAGCTACTCACTTTACTTAAGACACATTCTGTTTTTCTTTAACTTAAATGCTCATCGACTCCCCTTAGTTATCTGATTCCCTAATCATTTTCAACTTGGGTTGGAAGACCAATATGCAATCTCCATATATTATTTCACCTGAAATACAGTTTTGGCTCCTCAGTCAAAAAATTGTATTGCACTATAAGTATTCTGTGAATTTTTAATAGTAGCTGATTTATTTCTGTCAAGAACCCCTTGAAGATGTCTCTTTGCACCATTCAGCTGGCATGCACTTAGGGAGTACAAGCTAATTTTTGTACTTATCTAAAGATATGACAAGGCAGAAACACTATGAAATGAAGTGTTTATTTCATAAAGTAAAATATTATTATTATTTGGTTATTACTCTTTTATATGCTTGCCATTACTTCCTTTATTAATGTAGATTATCAACTGTTACATCTGAAATAGTGACAAACTGAAATGAGTATCAACTTACCATACACTAAATATTTAATGGATCTTATAATGTAGGTTGATACATTACTAATTGAAGTAATTGATGCAGTCTTCAAGGAAGCCGAAATGACTGACTGCACTATGTTTTGATTAAATGGAACAGTAATTTACAGGAGTCAATAAACTTAGAGTTTACAGACCAAGACTTATGAAGGGTTTTGACGACATCTTGGCCAAGCTGCAAGGCGAGGCCCCTTGTAAAGCACTTGTTGAGACAGCCAAGGAAGCCAAGGACAAGGCAAAGGAGACAGCACTGGCAGCTGCTGAGAAGGTCAAGGACCTAGCTGGCAATCTGTGTAGCCAGCCCACCACTGCCACAGTACCCCAGTCTTGGCTCAATTCCCCCTGCCCCGTCCCCATTGCACTTTATCATTAAAAATCAGCTTCCAGTCGAGTACACTGTATACTCTTCTGGTGACAAGTGCACTAAAAGCCCTGACTTCAGCATTATACAATCATCCACGTAACAAAAAAACACATATACCCCCTAAATCTATTGAAAAAAAAAATTTTTTTAAATCAACTTCCAGCACTCTCTACTCTCTGGGTGGCAGGCGGCGGGTGGGTGTCTAGTCTGGCGCTGCAGTACACGACCAGGCACATCACTGATATTTGAGTCAGGCCTGCTCATTCCTGCACTGGGCAGCTGAGTGTGGTCACTTGCCTAGGATCACAGACAGCATGCAGGTGAAGTGGGAATAAAGGCTAGACTGTAAGCTCCATGAAGGCAGGGCTCTTTATTTTGTTCTCTGATGTGTCTCAAGTACCTGGAACAATATTCAATAAATATTTGTTGAATTCAATCAGAAAAAAAAATTTCGGAAGATACTGCCTGATGGCTCTCCAAAGTGGCCATACTAATTCTCAATTTATGAGAATTTCCGTAGTAGCCATACCTCAACAATATTTAGCATTCTTAGACATTTTGGTTTTTAATACACAGAGAGCCCCAAAACAGGTACAAGCACATATGGAGTCTTGGAATGTGATAAACCAAACTTTATAAACCAGTGGGGGAAAGGACAGACCACTCAATAAATTATATTGGGACAGTTGGCTTTCCATAAGGTAGAAAAATAAATTCCTTTCTCTTCATATTTATTTTTGTATATTGACATTTACTCACAACCCTGCTAACCTATCAAATTAGTTCTAATGGTTTCTATACTCTTTTATATTTACTATGTAGATAACTGTATTATTCTCAAATTATGGCAATTTGTCTCTTCCTTTCCAATATGTTTATTTCCTATTTCTTTTCCTGGTCTTATTACAAAGGAATTTTAGGGATTATAATTACTATCTTAGTCTTTTCCTTGACTCTAATGTGAGGGCTCTGAAGTTCCACATTAAATAGGACCCTTCCTTTTGTTTGTTCATTTTGCAGGGGCGGTGGGGGCACCGGGATTAAAGAAACTTGAGTAAAGAAAATAGTGGTTTTGGTCTTTTTCCAAGTGAGCGCTCTAAAGGTTTACAGGACAGGAAGCAGGGATTTGCTGTATTTTGCTTGTTTGTTTTCTTATCCAGTTAAAAAAAAAAATTTCCTTCTGTTTCTAATTTGCCAAGAATTTTACCTGGACCGGATGTTGAATTTTACAGTCTTTTTCTATTTCTGTTGAAATAATTGTATATTCTTTCTTCTTCAGTACCTTAATGAGGTAAACTACCTTATATATTTTCTGAGTGTAAACCATCCTTGCTGTTCTAGGATGAACTCTACTGGTCATGATGAATATTTATACCTCATTCATGAAGGATGTGGAATTCTGGCTTGACAGTTTCTTTTTGTCTTTCAGCATTGTAAAGGCTTTTCCTTGTCTTCTGGTCTCCATTATTTCTGATGAGAAGTTTAACAGTCATTTTAATAACTGTTCCCTGCCTGTATGCAACATGTCATTGTTCTTAGGCTGCTTTCAATATTTTTCTTTTTATCATAGGTTTTCAGCAGTTTGATAATGATGCATCTAGGTGTGTTTTTCTTTAAATTTGTCCTGTTTATATTCTTGCATCTATAAATTTGTATCTTTCAACTAATTTAGGGAATTTTTGCTTCTTATTTCATCAAATATGATTTCTGCCCCATTATCTCTCTCTTCTCCTTCTGGAATACCAATTACAAATATGTTAGATTTTTGATAATGTTCCACCTGTCTAAAAACTCATTTCACTTTTTTCCATCTAATTCTCTCTTTTTGGTAATGGATCATTTCTAGTGAACTACTGTCAAGCTTACTCATGCTCTGGTCATTTCCATTGAACTGTTAAGCCCGTCATGTAAATTTTTCATTGCAGATACTGTATTTTTAAGTTAGTGGGTTAACTTTTATTAGTATCTATTTCTCTGCTGATATTTCCTATCTTTACATTTACTAAGATCATATTCTCCTTCCTGTCCTTGAAAATAGTTTTAATAGATGCTTTAAAATCTCCGATAATCCTATCATCTGAGTAATGTCAAGTTGGTCTCTGTTGATTCCCTTTTCTCTTTAGAATGGGCTACGTTTTCCTGCTTACTTGTATGTCAAGTAATTTTTTATTGTATTTTGGATACTGTAAATGATAAGTTATAGAAACTCTGAATTCTGTTTTGTTTTTTTCCAAAGAACATTAATATGTTATTAATTAAATTATCCAGCAGTTAAATTGGCTGGACTCACACTGCAAACTGTATTTCCCGTCGTTGGCAACAGCTGAAATCCCAGTTTTATTCTTTTAACCTAAGCTGAGCTACTTGGTGTTTGCACCATACATGTATGGTTAGAGGGTCAGCCAGAGCTTTGGGCAGAGTTTATATACAGAATTTGGGGCTTCCTTTCTGGTTTCAGGATTTTGCAAACCACCTCCCCTCCTTTCCTTTCCAGGAATTGCATTTGCCCTGAACTTTGTCTTCAGATTTTTCAGTCCAGCAAGACTACGGGCTTTCTGTTTAGCCACTCCATGACCCAGGCTTGAGCCTGTCCACCCACTACACATCTCAAAAACAGGAAACTGATTGCATGCTATTTAATTTTTCCAAATGTTGACTCCCTCCAGTATCTCTCTGCTTTTATTGAGTTTCTTGCATCTCCAGATAGTTGTTTTAATATTTAGTCCCAAGTTTATAGTTGTTATTGTGTATATGCTGATTTAATGGAAACTACTAGACCATCCTGGAAGCCTATAATGTGATGCTTTTAATATAATGCTGAATTACTTATAATTTATTTAGATATTTTGCATCCATAAACATAAGTGAGTTAGCCTTACAAATTTCTTTACTTATTCTATTGGCCTGACCTTCAATAAATGTCTATAATCTGCCCATTTTCACAACTCTATTACTACCACTTGGTCCCATTTACCATTATACAGCCTTTGGGTGATAGAGTAGTTTCTCAAGAAATAATTGGTGTTTAATGAATATGGTCTTCTTAAGTTTTTTTAATCTTTATTGTGTTAGTCTCATTAAGTCAGTTTATTAACTTTCTCTCTTTTTCTACTCTAAAATTGTTTGTATAAAATAAGAATTAGCTCTTACCAATGATTTGGGTGAAGCCATTTAGACTGATGTCTTTTTTTAGCACAAGGTTTTTATGCCACTGATTTCACATTTGCTGTTTAAAAGTCATTTGTTTATTGAAGTTCTCTGTTTCTTCCTAAGTAAGTTTTCCAAAAACCTGTCCAATTAATTTTTTAAAAAGCAGAGAACTGACCAAATAGAATAAATCCATTCCGATTCAGCACATTGGCTCTGCTTACATTTTCAGGCTTGCAGTCAAGAGTGAGTGGTTGTTAAGCCTTGATTCTTGCGATTTGCCTAATGATTATGATACAAAGTGTTAAGTAAAATAAAAGTCTTCGACCTATAGTTGTGGATTTTTACCACGTCTTGGCTTATTCATTTATCCATTTCTCAGCACTTTGCTCATCTCCTAGATGGTAAAATGTAGCATTCTAATTCATAAAAATGTGAAATAGACTGCTATAAATTTGAGACTTTTGCTTTCAGTAGCACAAATGAAGCCAAATAAAGTCAAATAGTACCATGATTCTAGCTGAAATTGTCTAAGCAACTAGCTTTATTAACAATAAAGAATAATTCCCTAAAAATATAGTTTGCACATATATATACTAACTTTTTAAAATTTCAAGTTTTAAAAATGTCACCAAATCACATTTTTCCAAAAGTTCTTCAGTTTCCACTATACCTGGAATTGTTATATTGCTAATATCATTGTCATGTATTGAGCCACAATAATGATTGGTTAGAAAAGCCACTTCTGAATAGCCCATTAAAAAATAAAAGTTTCTTTCCTAAATTATTTAAAATAAGTATATCAATAAAACTATATACAGAATTGGTATTTTTTCCTTAAGATACTATATTCTTATTGTGGGAAAACTAAGTACTTAATGTCAAGATGACATTTAACCAGTGAGTTACTGGTAAATTTAAAGTATCTCTTCTGTTGATATTTATAATTTACAAAGCAGATTTATGTGAAACTAAAACCAACACTGAATAAGAAAAATTTATTAATATCATAATGAGATCCCAATTTCTTTGTTCAAATATAATTTATCTAAGATCCTAATGAAAATTTATGTTAAAGGTAAATTCTGATAAATTATTTCGGAAATCATGAAGATTTTGATATAAAAATCCTCCATTAAAGATAAATATTTTATGGTTTATTCATGTTATTTGAATTATAACATTTTATATTAGCTTTTTTCCTCATGTTTAAATATTAGGTGTAAATCATTACATCTAAATACACAGATACAATAAGCTCAAATTCTTTGGTTATTTGTCATTTCTTAAAAATCTTAATTTTATATAAATGTAATGTGTCTTTATACATAACTTCTTAAAATTGTGTATGTTTCCATATCCTTCCTAATACCTACTATTACCAGAGGCCCCTCAAATAAATAATATACTGCTGTTTTCACAGTAAAGTTTTACTAAAATGCATTAACTGAGACTTCAAAAGCAAGGCAGGGACTATGGCTAAAATAAGACAGTTGGCTAATGTCTCTGCCTCCTTCTTTCTTTCCTCTTCTGGACTTTGCATGTCATGTCAGAGGAGAGACAGGTGAAGGAAGGTAGAACAGTGCTATTTCATGTAATATATCCACTAATTTTAGTTAGCGGGAAAATGACTATGTTGGTCTGGCCCTGTCTCTTTGGGGAGTTTTAAATACCCATCCAGATGGCATCAAATGTTTACACAGAAGCCAAAGGTTAAGTCAGTCAACAGCAGAAGTGCTTCAGACATGCCTACTAAATGATCCTTAAATGCCACTTCCTTGGGGCCCAGATAAATCCTGCTTAAGTGAAAATTAGGCACAGGGAGAGAGCATAGCTTTCACTCTAAGAAAACGACCTTAAATACAATAAGCAACTGAACGAAAATCTCAGCTGGTCATTTATAAATCAAATGACACTCAAATTAGCAGGTGGTTCTAATGCATGATAGATTCTATGGTATTCACATAGGGAAAAATGTTGAAATCATTATTTTTCGAAGTTAGTGTGCACACTATACAAAAACAATTGTTTGGTAAGTGATATGGTCCCTTTCCTCCCTTCCTCCCTGCCTTTCACCCACTTGGTTGAATGCTTACCGTGTGCCGGATACTGTGTCCAGTTCTGGGGACACAGAAATAAACAACACTCATTGTCGTTGCCTTCATGGAACCTATTTGGTTTAAGAAAAAGCAACCAGTTGGTTAAAGATGATCATTTTTAAATTGATCATTTGTGAATAGTATATAAAAAGTCTACAAGTATTTGTACAACTATAGTTATGTTTATATTAATATTATACACAAACATCTAGTTATTTCAGAGAAAATAATTTTTTTACTAGAATTCATATGTTATAATTTAAAGTTATTTGCTTTAAATACATTTTAACCACAGACTAAACTACTAAATAATGCTCTCTTATTAAAATTCCTAAGGAACTATAATCGTCTCTCTTTAGGTGAATAAAATAGAAAGGTTCTTGTTATATGCCCAAAGAGCATAATTCTGCTTTCAGTTCTGACTAGAATGAATATATGTTCTGCATCATATATGTACTATAGATATTTATATGTGCATATAAATATATGCACTATAGCATAGTAACGGGCTATTCAATTTAAGATTATTTTAAATCCTTCACGTGTCAAAATCGCAGTTAGACACTTTCTATGAGTTGCCTCAATTTGAATCAATTAGTCTTAAAAAGTTGCACAATTCATATTTAATTCATTGTGAACTTTCTGAAACTGGTTATCCAACTCAGTGTTGGGATTTTTAGAGTATCAGTGAGTCAGTAGAAAAAAGGCAGTTGAAATATTTTAAAAAATCAATCCTTTTTTTATTTGTGGGCAAAAGACATACTAAATACAAGTGAATTCATTGATTAAAATAGAAGCTGTTTCTATAACATGAAGCTATTTTTATATACTCTGTGCAGAAATACAGGCAAGTTAATGCTTAGGGCTCCAGAAAGATTTATGTTTTAGCTTCAGAGAAGATTTATGTTTTGGAAAAACTTACAGTCAGCTCATTCAACATGGAGGTGATTTATATATCTTTCATTAGATGAATGATTTGAGAATAGCTTCTTCTGCCCTTCTGTTTATAGTTTGCTTCTGTTTCAAAAAACATTTCAAATTGTTTTCATCAAAAGTCTAAATTATGCATTTTAAAGCTCAACAGTAAAACTTTCTTTCCTAAAAGCACTATGCGTTGGCAATTTGGGACTTTTATAAAAGAATTCTTTTATTTCATGTTGAAATACTCAGCAATCTAGGGAGATAAATTAAATATATATTAAATGTCATTAGAAAATATAAAACAGGTAGGCCTTTTGAAAATTATATGCAGTAAAGCATGTATTTATTTAAGCCATAAATCTACATATAAATTAGTTTAATTAATTCCATTCTATTTAAGCATTTTATAAATCTTTGTGGTGGTATGTTGTATTAATAGTAATAATAATTAGTAATACCACAAATATTTGATTGATTGCTCTCTGAAAAGCATTAGAATTATATCCATTCCAATTAACTATTTCCCTGATTTTAACAAACCAAAAATCCATGGTCAGGAGTTATATGGGCCCTGGAGCCAGGCTGCCTAGGTTTGAACTTGACCATGTCTCTTGACCTCTCTGTGCCATCTATAAAATAGAATAATAATATTTACTATCATATAGTGTTGTAGTGATGATTAAATTAGTTAGTATATGTAAAGATTTTAGAACAATGATTGCCTCCTAGTAAATACTATTTAACTCTTAGCTATTGTTATTATTGTTGTCATTATGCTAATATGAATTGCAAAAATATTAACAGGAATGAATCTAAAGGACTTTGTAAAGCAATTGCTGAGAAATATTTAAAGAGAACTTTTGTAAATCACAGTGTTTTTATGGGTAGAATTCTTTCATCTTAAGAAAACTATTAAATGTAAATTCAATTCTAAATATTTTTTGACCACCAGTATAATCTTCATGAGGACAGGAATCTTGTCTATCTTATTTACAACTGCATCCCCAGAGACTAAAAATAATTGATGTAGTTTAGTTACTCAATAAATTGAGTAGAGGAAACAAATATTTTTCACTGACTGAAAAAGATATTTTTAAAGTAAAATATCACCAAATCCTATAATGAAAATATCTACAGAAAAAAATAAAATCACTGACTTGAACATCATAATGAAAGAGAAGATCCCCTCTTTCCAGCTACCAAAGCTAATTAATTTAGGACAAGAAGTCACCTTCTTACATATTGAAAATTTTCAGCAATAACAAGCCTGATGTCACTTACTACCCCCTGATTATTTTTGATCATTTGAAAGTCATGTTTGTGTAAAAGTGGAATTATCCTCTTAATTAAAGAACCCTATCATTTGTTCAATATGCTACAGACATGAGCAAAACTTTATATAGTTTAATCCATTAATAGAGTCATCTTTTGATAAATAGTTAAGGAAATACTGGATATAAGTTCAAGGAACCAAGATTTTATCCTCAAATGCGCAACTATTTTTATTTATTTACTTATTTTACCTTGGGCATGTCACTTACATTTAGGGATCAAACAGAGGTTTTTAGGCCATTTTTCAACCCTAAAATTCTATTATTTTCCCCTTTACCTTTTCTAAGGAATTCTAATTCCTTTAGCCACATACTGTCTCATAGCCAACCCATTGACAACATTGTTTTTTCTTTAAACCCTCTCTATTTCATCACATTATTTTAAAAGGGTAGAGAATAAGTATAAGGAATAGTTAAGTCAGATGAATGACCAATATAGAGAGAGGATTTGACTTACCAGTGTCAAGAACTGTGAAAGGTATGAGATTTTACTCTACTTGAAAGATATCAATTCAGTCTGTCAGTTTCATGAATTCTGGCAAAAACATGAGACTCCTGAATCAGAGAAAAAGGCGTTACTATTCAAGGCAGCAAGCAGCATGAGCTTCATGTTTACATTGGTTGCTCTTGCCCCCGAGTTCCAGGAGTAACCCAAGTAGGTTCTTAGATATTCACAGGGTTCATATTACAGCTGAGTAACTCCAAGCTTAGGGAAGCCAATTTTTTTTTTATAGTGGGCTGCAAGAAAACTTGCCCTTTGCCCAGAGAGAGACATTATCTTCAATATCCTAAACAGTAAGTAAATCTGCTCTTGCTTTGCTATAAAACATTCTTTAAAAGACAGTCCAGAACAAAAGAGCAGTTAGTACCTCCCTCACAAGCTATACAGAAACACAAAAGACCCATGGAAAGACTCACTGTCTCCCAAGAATAGCCACTCCTTATTTCTATACTAGCAAATTTTCATGTGAGTATGCCACTTTATCAGTCATTCTGATTAATCTTACCAACGTAGGATGGGAACAAACTGTTCAATTTGTCTCATGTAACATTTACTTAAGACAACTGTTAATAGGACTCCAGCAAGTAGATGAGGCCAACCTGTACTATTGATCTCAATCCTGACCCCCAGGATCCCAAACCTAACCAGCTGAACAAATCCCATAAATCATCTAAGTCTAATTTACAAAGCCAGGTAATTTTCTCCTTAAGTTTATGCTTTGACCTTTCTCCTTGAATTGAGGCATTAATTCAGTAACAACAACAAAGACAAGGAAATTTTTTACAGAACTTACATGCATACATAGACTCATTGTGTCCCACACTTTGGCCCAAGTGGGATACCCCAAAGGTTGCTGAGCAAGCAGTGTACTAAACCAAGTAGTCATTATTATTTTTATTTAGGACCATGTCAAACCATCAAGAACTTTCAGGCCTAAATTAAGTTTAAATCTTCTAGTTTTTCTTTTGGCTATGTTTGCATCCTAAGGGTGAAAAGATAGTTCAAAACATAAAGCAGTTAGCACCTATGTCACAGGACAAATAGAAAGGCAGAAGACTCACAGACGATTGTCACCAACAACCAGTCCTTGTGCATTGCATCTCTGTTTTAACAAATCCTAGGAAATGGTTGCTCTTTTGTTTACCATACCACTGCTGACGCAGTCAGCTTCCAATCAGTTCTAATCCTTGAGTACCTTTCTTCTGGGACCTTGCTATTCGCACTTCTCTTCTGTGTGACACATCGTGACTAATCTCATTAATGCTATCTCTTCAGTCTATACTGTTAATTTTTTATTCCTTTTCTTACAAAATGCCATCCTATATCATGACCACTTCTTAGTTTCCTAATATAATATACTCTGGAAAGTTTAATACCTTCAGGTATCAGAAATGTCAAGGATCATCCTGTGTCTTAAATCTGATAATATTGACCTGAATACCCGTTCATGGATTTAAGATGAAACACATCAAATACATCTTATGCTCTAAAGATTTCTTTTGAAGTGGAAGCAGAATATATTAGAAATAGAATAGGGTTTGAGGGTCAGACCCACTTGAGTTAGGAGCTCAGCTTTATCCCTTATTTATGGTGTTGCCGATAGTTTATTTTTTCATCCATAAAAGGGAACGATTCTATTTCTTAGAGTTGTTAAAATTAAATAATATTACATAATTTAATTTTAACAACTCTAAGGACTCGTATAGATTCAATTTAATTTTAACAACTCTAAGGACTCGTATAGATTCAAGGTGAAGGGATGGAACAAATGTTTCATGCAAAAGGAAACCAAAAGAAAGCAGGTATAGCCACTCTCATATCAGATAGAATTTACTTCAAATCAACAACAGTAAAGAAAGATAATGGTCATTATATAATAGTAAAGAGAGCAATTCAACAAGAAGACATAACGATCCTAAATATATATGCATCTAACACAGGAGCACCCAGATTCATAAAACAAAACCCTACTAAATCTAAGCGAAGAGATAAAGAGCAGCATCATAATTGCCTTGTACTTCACCACCCTACTGACAGAACTGGACACATCATCCAAGCAGAAAATAAATAAACAAACACTGGACTTAAATGGGACCCTAGAACAAATGGGTCTAACAGACATTTACAGAACATTTTACCCCAAAACTACTTAATATACATTCTTCTCATCAGCACATGGAACATTCTCCAAGATTGATCATATCATAGGGCCATAAAACATGGCTCCACAAGTGGATTAACAAAATGTGAAATATGTATACTGTGGAATACTACTCAGCCATGAAAAAGGATGAATTAAGACCTTTGGCAACAATTTGGATGGCACTGGGAACCATTATCTTAAGTAAAGTATCCAAAGAATGGAAAAACAGACACCACATGCACCTGCTATTAAATTGGAACTAACCGATGAGCATACATGTGCACAGAGGGAAGTAAAACTCAGTGGAAATCAAGCAGGAGCGGGGGTGGGGGGGGTAGGAGGGGATGCGTGAAAACCTACATAACAGGTACAATGAACACCATCTGGGTGATGGGCACACTTATAACACCAACTCAAACATAATAAAATTGATACATGTAACAAAAAACATTTGTACCCCTGTAGTATTTTGAAATAAAAAATAAATAAATTAAGTTAAGAAAGGCTTAGAAAAAAAGAAATATCTCACTTCATGCATGTTATGTCTAGATCTTCATGTATAGTTTAATGGCATACACTTATATATGCATAATTTAAGAGTAACATGAACTACTTATTTTATATTAAAGAATATTTTCAGCTTCCACATGCCAAAAAAAATTAAATAAGGTTACATATGTGAAGTGACTAGTGGAATTCCTGACACACTAGCAGATATTCAATTCTCTACCCCCTTCCTGATTTATTATTGTTGAATGTGTGGAGATCATCAAATGATTTGTTGAAATTATGATTAAATGTTGCACTAGGGCTTCTATCTAGTGCAGCATAGGAGTCTTGTACTCGGTAGAAGCAAATACTTTTTAATATGTTGTTCACATTATCCTTTTCCTCATTATTGTTTGTTTGTTATGGCTTTATAATATACTCTCTACATTTGCAAATACATTGGCTCTCAAATTATCTTGATTTATTCACTGGCTATACTAGTTATTCTTTTTTAAAAGCTTGAAAATAACTTTCTGATTACTCTATTTCATTAAAATATTAAGAAAGCACTAATCATAATTTACTTTCATGTCAATTTTCTAGGGTTTCATTGGTAAATTGAAAATTAAGGTATTTGTTCCTAGCTTTAATAGCTTCACAATCTGATGTTTTTAGAAAGCTCACCCAACTCATGTTACCAACCCAATAGACAGAAAAGTGACACTGGGACAATATGCAGATCTGTGTGACACATCGTGACTAATCTCATTAATGCTATTTGTACTGAATTGGAGCTACGCTGACACAGCCTTAACATATTCAGTCCGTAAAATAGATGCAATTACATAGCTTGACTGATTAACCGTGTTTCTATAAGGTTGTGTTTTAAAGAAATATTTGTATATAGACTGATTTGTTCATTGACCGGAAATTTCCATGGAAATGGAGTTAGCCCTCAGATGTATTTAAGTTTCAGAATTCTAACAGTTTTAAAGATTAGTCTTTTTTGGCCGTATAAAAATTGCTAGCACATGTTTCCCACTTACTCATAAAATGCCAATAAAAAAATGCAACTACTTTTCACATTAGTTAGTGCACAGAAATTCACCATGTAGATAATTCTTAATTCACAGAGAGTTCTCACTGATTTCGTGAATTAAAAACTACTCAATACTTAAGGAATCACCCTAGCATTTTTTCAAACATTCTGCAGAATTAACAATGCTTGTTCAATCTGTAAAGTTTTGGTTTTGTCACCAATAAGTGCAAATTGTGTCTAAAGACAAAATAATGATTAAAAATATTTTACATGATAAGAATAGCCATTCTGTGTTATCCAAATTAGTAGCAAATTATTGTAATTTGAGAACAGATTCTGTTAACAGTAATAGCAACTTATCTTCTGTATGCCTTAGAATAAGATGCCAGATATGAAAATTAGGACAATTCCTTACTATTTCAAGAGCTAAGTTTGAATCTACATGCAATAAGTGGACTTTGAGAATCAGTTTATTTGCCTTAACGTATTTAATGTTTTAAATAAAATTTTAATCTTTTCAAATCAATACATTTACCGGGTTAAAAAAGCAGACAGTACTATAAAAGGCTCATAATTTAAAATATCATTTCAATAAATAGACAGGGAACAACTACACAGCATTTAGGAAAATACAAAGTTGGGTCCATACATGATTGCTGTGCCAATAAAAATATTGGATAAATCAAGATTTTAAAGTTGAAAAACTAAACCAGAAAATTCTTATAGAAAATATAAGAGTTTTAAAAATAATGAATAGAGAATAACTTTTCAAATAATTTTTAAAAACCAGAGGCATAAGTGAAAAAAAAATAGTATATTTGACCACATGCACAAACAACTCTCATAGGGTAAAAAAAAAAGTCTTAAAATCAAATGACCAGCTGAGAAAAAATATTTACAACTCATAGCAAAGAACTATAATAGATATCCTAATATAGAGAGAGACTTCTACAAATCAAGAAAAAAGATCAACAACTCAGTTTTTTTAAATTGGGCAAAGAGGTGAACAGAATTTATAGAAAAGAAAGAATAAGATGGCTTTTAACACATTAACTGCCATATGAGTCATATTTAACTCATGCTAGTTTTGAGCCCAGGGCCTCATGAAGCCTCTGTAACTCACATGTCTCTTCACCTTGGGAGCTGTGTGAACTATTTTTCAAGTTTCATATAACTCACATACAGAAAACAACAACAACAAAAAATTTTTCATTAAATTAGAAATGATCATTTTGTTTTCAAAGTTTTTATTCTATTTTTAATAAAACACTGTGCTCCCAAGGAAAAAAATTTTTTTCTCTAATGTGGCAGTCAATGTGTTAAACATATGAAAGATACCCAAATTCACTCATAATAAGAGAAATGCAAACTAAAACACCTCTGAAAACCACTTACAATGTTGGAAATGGTCAAAAAGTTTGATAGTACACTATGTTAACAAAACTGTGGGAAAACACACTGATACATTCTGGAGGAAGTGTGACCGACTACAATTTCCTGTATGAAAGGCAATTTGACACTATCAAAATTCCACATTTGCTTTGAATCAGAAAGTATAGTTATAGTCTCACTCATTTATGAAATTATGCATATGCAAGGCTATTCATTTCAACATTGTTTGTAGTACTAAAAGAATACAGACAACCTAGATGTCCAGCAACAGATGAATGGTTAATAGAGACAATAGTACCCTTTTTATTTAAACAAATGTAAAATGTTCACATTTTTATGATTGTAAATATTTTTCAGCACATCCAAGTATTGTACTTTCCCTTTCTAGAGTATTTTGTTATTGCTTGTTTTTTGTTTTTTGTTTTTCCTGATGTTTCCAATTGTCTTTCTGTTTTCCCAGTGATAGCTTTTATATTTTTCAAATTTTCTCATTGAGTCACTTGTTTTCTGGAAATACCATTCAGACGTTTTACTCCATCCTTGACTAGTAGCTTTCTAGGCCAACTGCAAACTTCTCCTTCTGTGACTACCTTTATTTTTTTCTCTGCTGCCACTGCTTCTTCCTTTCCTGTTATCTCTTTTCCTGGTTTTATTCCTGAATTTATGTGAACATATCTTTAAGCAAATTATGAAAAAAAAATGAAAGGGAGGTAAGTTTTCTGGGATCTTATATGTCTAAAAATGTCTTTATTCTACTCTCTCATTTGATTGTTAGTTTGTCTCAGTATAGAATTCTAGGTTGAAAATTATTTCCCTCAGAATTATAAAGGTTTTGCTCCATTGTCTTCTGGCATCAGTGTTGCTTCTGAGAAGTCTAATGACTTCTGGATTCTTTTTCCTCTTGGTTTCCCAAGAAAAGAGAAAACAAGAATATTAGTGTCTAACTTAGTCACCATTCTTCTGATGAGGAAGGGAAGCATATTTTCTACATTTCCTTTGTGGTTGGGTAGAACTACCCCTACATCTCCTCTGGGCTTTGTGATTTGTGGTTAAACTTTATGATCTATGACAGCTTATCTTGATATATAATGATGAAGTACTTGAGGTTTAGAAACACTCTTCTCTTAATAGAGCCTCGTTTCCAGACTACTGTCTTGTGTGGACTCAGCAATCCTTTCTTGGGCATCAAAAGCCAAACTTTTCCTCTGTCCTTATACTTAGGCTATTACAATCTTAATCCTTCCATGGAAAAAGAGTAAACACTCACACAATGTTTATTTAGACTTTAGGGAAGGATGTGAAACTGGGTTAATATATAATCTGTATATATTTTATTTTTAATAAATTGTGAATAATGTGCAATTTTAAAAAGCATGATTAAATGTATGGTCAAATCTTAAAACAAAATTTATCTGATGTAGTAATAAAGTGCCTAATAATTATTTTGGAAATAAAAATTAGTCAAATAGCACTAGAAAAAAAAAAAAAAAGAAAATGGAAGCCTCTGGCAGAAAGGAGGAAGGTCAGTAGAAAAAAGTTAAAAAGAGAAAAGTACTTCAATCTATGTTTTTAATACTTTTAAAGAATTTCTTTATCACAGCATGGAGCATTTTCCCCCTTAAAAGTTTGATTTTCCATTTTCAATACCTCACCCAATTGCAACTTTAAACTTAGACTTGTATTGTGTAAATCGTCTTGAGAGTTATCAACATTAAATACCGAGGTCTTTCATGTGGTGTGTGACTATCTCTGTACTGATTTATTTTTTAATCCTAAAATTACTAGATTAGGTTTTCTGCAGTCTAGTCATTTATGTTACATAGCCCAAATGCAAAAGTTACTGATGATATTAAATTTGAAATTATATTTCTATCATGTTGCTCATTCCTCAGAAGACACTGGAAAACATTTAAAAACAACATATGTATAGATCATTCCTCCTGTCTGCAGCAGAACCTTGTCTCCATGTGGCCACTGACCTTTGGCAAAGCCAATCCAAAAATACAGAGTTATCATGATCAAACTAATTATTAAAACGGAATCAATCATATGCTTGCTCACATAAGTCATTAGGACAGATAATGCAAATGGATTTGACAGACCATGGCCTGCCTATTTTTTACTTGTCAGCAGAGCCTTGAGTTAACTGAAATCAAACTATTTCATTTATTAAGTTAAGGCCAAAATAAAAGAAATCTACACAAAGTTTTTCTTATTCAAGAATAATTAAAAATATGAAATGACCAAAATATGAAAGTGTCGATGATAAATGAAAGTAAACCAAGAATAATTACCAAATATGAAACTACATCATTTAAAACAATATAAGCATTTTAAATAACTTGATTGGTTCTATTTTGTATTAATTAATGGTTTGTGTAGATACTTTAGTATCTTCAGTTGATGTTATTTTTCAAAAAGTAAGTACTTAATCCTCATCAATGTAAGATAAATTAAAGAACGTAGGTTATAGTTCTTCTTGTAATGAAGGGCAAACTCCTCCAAATATAAGTATAGCATTTATTTTGCAATAGTACCACATAAGAAGTAAAAATAACTTGGATTATTTTGGTATCAAGTAGGATTTGTGGATGAAGAATATAATTATCTAAATTGGATTTTCTGTAGCTATGGCAATTACGATTCTCACCACTGCAGAAGTACCAAGACAAGTGTAAAGAATCAGAATCTTAGCTGTCATTCATCCACCCAGCACCCACTAAATGCAAGGCACAGTGCTTGATGATATGCACAGTGAAAAGAAAATGAAGATATATACAATTTGCAAAATAGAAAGCCTCACAATAGGAGCAAAAATCATCGTCAAAAGAAAGTTTGTGGGCAGTACAAATGTTTCAACATCATTCCAGATTCAGACTACATATTCTATTACTTAATTTATAATATTTCTAGTTTTATTAATTGAATCAATAGTGGCTGATAACAAGCTATTTCAGAATCTACATAACAAAAAGATATGTGTTTTCTGAATTTCAACAACCATAGGAAAAGATCATTATTAAGGTATGTCCCTGCAACCACATGGTATAATCATAATTCATTACGTCCTATGTCTGAAATGATTCCAGAGCCTCAGATGAAATTATTAACTTTGAAAGCACAATATGTGATTTCTAGTTTTGGAATTGTTGTAGGTAAGATAAAATTGCCCATCTAATTAGGGAACTTGTTTACTACAACTGATAATGATTGAATTATTCCTGCCCACATTAATATTTCATAGGATTTTCTTTCTAGTGACAGCTCTTCCTAGTCTTCCCTTACTGTAAATGTTTGTTGGGGCTTTTCTTTTTCGTTCTTTTTGCTTTAGAGACAGGGTCTCTGTCACCCAGACTGGAGTGCAGTGGCATGATCATAGCTCACTGTAACCTCGAATTTTTGGGTTTATGCAATCTTCCTGCCTCAGCCTCCAAAAAGGGTTGGGATTACAGGTGTGAGCCACAATGCCTGGTGAAGCCTTTTTTTAGTACGTGGAAGAGACTTTATTGTTCTTTATGTCAAACATCTATTTCCTAGTATGCACTGACAACTGATTATTATAAAATGATAAGCTTTTTATATAAATATAGAATTCCTTTTTCTGAATACTTACACACCCTTAGGAAAATTTTCTCTTGTGTCATGATAATTTGTTGAAATAACATAAAACTAATCGTTCCTTTAATATATTATTAACACAAGCATTCTTAAATTCTACTTCTCAGAACTAATATAAAAATTATTTCTGATGGCTGGACTATATGTCTATTATGATTTTACTTATTTTCTTTTTTTTTTAACCCTTATAAAACTTATTTCCTATGATAGAACAATTCATTTTCAAGAGAAACAAGTACATATGTAAAACAAAATTTCATTCAGATGTCCCCATCTTACAAAATTTGTTTCCATTGTTCTCATATTAAAAGCACAACATTTTCTGGAAGGACAAACCCTGATTTTCCATTTTAGTTTTGTACATTCTATTTGAAATGCAGAAAATCCCCTAATAGTATTTTAAGAATGTATGCAGATTCTGCTTAATCTTATGTTTCAAGTCTATGAAGCATATTCTAAAGCAATAATCATAACACTTAAAATACACTTGCATTACATTTTTGTTGAAGTGAGTATTAGGTATCATATGTACAGCAGCATTCCTGGCAAGGGAGTGCAAATAATACTTTAGAATGAAACTTTCCTTTTCTACTTCAGCTCCTTTCCTTGATTAAGAAGTAATGAATGCATCTTGTCTCTTTTCGCAAATGAAAATGTGTTCAAATGGGATTAATCCACCCTATTAACTCAACTAAACATCTGCTATATTTGTTAAACACTTCAAAATTTTGTTCTGAACCAGTTAATTCTAAGTAATTTCTCAGTTAAATATTTACATGGTCTTCCATGATGATAAGCTCTAGCTTGTTTTAAAATAATCAGTAGATTGTCCAGGGAGAGCTACGTGAAATATAACACATTGGAATAGCTATCCACTGGAACTTGAAATGGTTTAGCTGGCTTGGGTTATCTTTTGCATATTTTTATCTTACCCAAAAGAGGTAACAACCTTATGAGTTCCATTTTTTGTCAACATTTTTAATGTCCAGAATTCTGTTAAAAAATAGATGAATGCCTATAGAGACACATACATTTACGTCATGAAAATACTAAATACAATGTCAAGCATATGTTTCAGAAAAGTGATAAATCCATGTTTATAAAATTTTAGAAACCCAATTTATAATTATTTTTATAGTAGACTAAGTAGATGAAAAAAGTAGAAAAGATGAATGGACATTATTCTTTGGCAAATTAAATCAAAGAAGAAAAAATACACAGATTATGCAAATGTGCCATGTGTACAAAGGTATTCAAGAATAAGATTCTCGAACTAGATAAATCATATAAATCTGCAAAACGTCAGGCAGTAGTCAGACTTGAATAAGTTCCATAATAAAGATGATATTACAAGTGGTAAAAGATTAATTCTTAAATGAACTATAAGGCAAATTTTACTCTAAGACATCAGAGAATGGGATGATCACTTCAGACTGAGGAAGACAGACAAGATTGAAAGTTCTGCACTGTGGTATTTAAGTCCAGGTTTTGAAAATAAAAATGATTACATGAAGAGCAGAAGCCTTTTCCCCAACACCAACACTCAGTATTGTTCTACCCTGGTGTTTTCTTCTTTATAATCCAATATACCAAATGTTTATTGAGTTCCTTCTATATAAATGTGGTAGAGGATAGGAAAAATGAGCCTCTATCGATACTTCTAGAACTGACAGTCAACCAGGAGGATAAGTAAAGTACTTGCCTAATGACCTTCACAAAGCCAAAATAAGACAGAACTGTGGAAGGGGTTCTTAGACAAATGCTGAGCTCTATCCAAGTTTAATTTAGGTAAGCTGGAGCTTAGGTATGTCTGTAATTTTCATAGTAAGTGATAAATAAATCCATTGTTTGACTTTACTAAATGGGAAGAGTAGTGACCTGGATAATTGTAAATAATCATCCAGAAATTTTAATTTCTTAGTTTGGGAAAATATATTATTTTTCTACAGTTGATTGATCTGTGTTTTGCTAATGCCGATATTAAAATTATTTTTTCTTTGTAAATGTCAACTAATGTTCAATGAATACAGCTCAAAAATGTTCTGAACTTTAGGGCAACCTGACTAGGATTACAAACTGGTCATGGATCATTCAAATAGTGAATGATCCATTACAGAATAAAAAAGTATTTCCTGATTTTTGGTCAACCTCCTGGCTGGGTCCTAGATTTAACAAAAGTGAAGGAGGTGGATTCAGAATCATGAACATCTAGGAAGCAGTGGGCTTATACATATGAGTTGGTACCATATCTTACTACTTAGACCTCACACATGAAAGAATCTCATACATATTTTTTGAATTTGTTAAATGCATTCCAAATCAAATATAATATTTTTGCATTATGTAGACTTTTGCTGTATAATTTCTCCAAATAGTAAAGGGTGTAGATTTTTTATTTTATGTGTCTCAGAATTAAGTGTACTCCCTTGATCGACATTTAATGTGTGTGTGTTTTAGTTACTCATGTTTAAAAACAGTGAATGAGCTGTCAGTATTTGGATGAATATCAAAAATGTTATGTATTAGTTTGACTATTCATGAAATAATTGTTTTCTTAAGGGTAAGAGAAAAGAGTTTAATCTAGAGCCAAGATTGTGTCAGTCTTATAAAAAATGACACAACTCTGTAATTACATCGTAATTAATACTTGCTAAATTTGGATTTCAATATTTATTTTTCTTATAAGCATTAGGAATGTACCATCCTAAAGTTGGCTTAATTAGCCAACTTTCCTTGGTTATATATCATATGGCAGGTGTGCTTTTTTTTAACTACAAATAAAAATGATTACTTCTCATTCCCTGGTTTTTATTTCTACCTAAATCAATAAAACATAGGCTCTATATACCAATATAGCATTAAATTTTTCCCAAAGTAGATAAAAAAAAATTAAAGCGGTAAATATATACGTTTTATTCATCTTGTGGAGAAGGAGTCAGAAAGATTTGCGGGAACACTAAGTGGTGACACATGCATAATTTTTGTATTAACACTTTTTGAAAATTAGTTACCATAATTTCCACTTAATTCTGACAACTTTAATCAAATGAAAGCTATCTGAATGAAAAATTAAAATATATATATCACTTTCTTCTATTCAAAATAAAGTTAGATGATGAAATTATGCATGTATGACTTAGGAAAATTTAATTTCTATGAGAAAATTTTAAAATGAATGCATGCATAATAAATACTGGTCATCATGAGCACTGCTAGTGTTTTAGTTAAAAGGTAGACATCAGTTTTTATTTAAAGGTCATATTATAAATGAATCCTAATTATTTTTAAATTAGATAACAAAAGAATTTCTTTAAGAATGAAGGTGAATTCCTATTTATTTGAATTTACATTATTAGATTTTTTCATTTATTCCAAAGCACTTAAGGCATTTCATAGATGATAGATTATTCATAAATATTTGGAAACCTTTTTGAAAATTACCGCCTTCATCCAAAACTTTTATTAGAGTGGATTGATTCCCCAATGCAAATTGTCATTCAGCCATTAACAGGCACATAACCATTGTGATCAAAACACAGATTCTATCTATTATAGCTTAGAGCCTGGTGAGAGAAACAAATCATTACACAAATAATCATTTACATGCATTTGTGGTGAGTACTTTAAAGAAAAAGCACAAGGCACTATAAGACTGAAACAAGGCACCTTTCTCCTCATGTGGCAAGTCAGGGAAAGTCAAGGTGGGTTTTCTTAAGCTCAGTTTGTCTGGGATGTGGAGAATGGAGGGAGAAATGTGCAGAGTCAATTCAAAAGCTCTCACAGATGAGCAAGAAGTGATAATGGAGCAGCAGGAATGCAGAGAAATAGATGGATCAAATATTGGGAGATAAAGTTAATGAGATTTGGTGACTGGATGTGAGAGAGAAGTTTGAGAGAGTAAAGTATGGAGAATGAGTTATAGATTTCTGGAATAAGCACTAGGAACATGTGGTGTGGCTTTATTGAATCGAGAAAGATGGCAGAGGACCCAGGTTTGGAGGGAGGGTCCTGAGATCAGTGTTTGAGGTGCTAAACTTTGGATGCCTGTGAGGTAGTTGAGTGGTAGGTATGTCCAGCGGGCAGTTGGATGTATGAATCTCAATGCAGCTCAAAAATAAACAGGGGTTATGGATCTTGGAATCATTGATTTAGAGAATCTGAAGCCCACGAGTTTGTGCGATCATGGTGAGAGAATGTAGACTGATAAAAAAATAAGCCTAAAATCCCAGACATTTAATGGTTAAATAGGGAAGGAGAAGGCAGTAGGAAAGACTAAGAAAAAGTAGTAATAACTGCTGAAGCTTTGAAAAAAATAGCAATGTCATCATTTTGAGTTTCATGTTGAGTAGAAATTCCTGTATAATAGTAAATATCTGTAAGAATCAGGAGACTCGACTTCCAGATTAACACCTGGGAGTTTCTGGGACTTTTTCATGATCTGAAAAAGTTATTTTTTTCCCTACAACTTGACAATATTATGAGAAAGCAGTAAATAATGTCTATACTAAAAGTTAAATGTTATAGACATATGTTTGAAGTCAACACCATAATCATACATTTCCTTAGAAGATACTTACAAACTTACTCTCAACCAAAAATATAGTTTTATTTATAGAATTTAAATGTATAAAGAGGTTTTTTTTTATTGCTTGCAAATATTGTTTCCATTTATTTATGGTAGTTTGGTGAAGCGTGAATCATACGGGATTCTTCACTGGGAGTGAACATTTGGTCTTACACCTGGTTTGGAACTGCCTTTTCTTCTTTTCTGGAGTTTGCTACAAAGATAAATCAGTCAAAGTAGGGTAATTCATCATTATTAGTATATTACATAGCTTAACCTTGGAAGGGCTCAAATCGCTTTAAAGTTTTGCTTTAGTCAATGAAATAAGTATTAATTTTCACAACATTCTTTTGAGGCAGGTGCACTTGAAAACGATCTGTTAACATGTGTCTCCTTTTCCTCACAGGGTTCCCTGGGGATACAAGGCCCCCAAGGTCCACCTGGAAAAGAGGGTCAGAGGGTAAGTAAAGTTGGAACAACTGGTAGGCATTACTAACTCACGGGTAACTTATTTCTGAATACTAATGAAAATAAAACCAAAATACAGCAAGCAAATGGGCTAAGGAGAGTATCATCTATCCAAAGGCTGAAATTTGAGATTTTAACAGAGGTTTTATAATTCAGAAAATTCTATATATTTTCCAGATTGGCAGCACAAGTGTAGAGGTATTGTTTGGATAAAATGAATTAGCCCTAATTTGATCTAGAGCACTCTGGTCATATTTTTAGTTTTTGCATTAAGTGGATGGGTATCTTCGTGGAGGTCCGGCCTGTTCATGAATTCTGTGAAGACTGTGGATATTAACTACATTCTTTATCCAAATTATATGATCGACATTAGTGACTCTTTGTAACTCTCCTTTTATTGTCCAGACATATTAATCCCAAATCTGTTTTTTAGTCACTCTCATATATCACTGCCAGTTCTGCCCTCTGGCAAATCAGTCTGTTTCCTCAACTACATCAAAGTTCTTCAAATATTTGAAGGCCAATCATGCATTTTACCAAAGTTTATTTTTTATTGAGTTAATAAAAATCCCAATTCTCTTAACTTGTTCTCTTATCATATGGATTCCTGACACTCCAACATGCTGGTAGTCTTTCCCAGAAAACGCTCAGCCATCTTCCAGAGGTGTCAGGAATGGGACTGGACACTGGTGTTATTTAGAGCACATTAAATGTGGCAACTATGTCCTATACCATAGACAATGCGCTTCTATTGCAGCCTAAGATTGTGCCAATACTTCTTTTGTCTGGTATCACACTTTTGACTTATACTGACATGTGGTCAATTAAATGTTCTTCCTCTTTCATTTTAATGAAAACTTCTGCTAAGTCAGATCTTTACCCTTGCTGTTGTTGTGCAGTTGCCTTTTTGAATCACAGAATAGGAATTGTTGTTGTTAAATTTCATCTTCTGGATTTATACCTTTCTATGGTTTGGGGGTTTTGGTTTGTTTGTTTAAAAAATTTGAATTCTGTTTTTCAGTGAAATATCCCTCAGCTTTATGCCACCCTGAAATTTATAAGCCTACCTTCTGTCTTTATTCAAATCATAACTAAATCCTAACAGAACAGGGCCTCACAACTTTGGGTAACACCAGCCCAGGCTGCCATCTCTTCCACTGTTGATGTTCTTGGGGGATGATAATCAAACCTTGCGCAAATGCATCTGAACCCTGTCACCTCCCCACCCACATTTCTTGATTTGGTTTGTAAGATAATTATGAGAGACTTGTCAGATACTAGCTGAAATGAAAAAAATATTCAAATGAGGCTTTTTAAAAATAATAGTGCTTTAAATTAAAATTGTACCCTATCAAGCATGCATTTCAGAAGAAAATGGGTTAAAGAATAAATTAAACTTACGTATTTTTCATGATAATTATGGAGGAAATTATTCAAATTGTAAAGCTGAACCACTGTGTTATGCAAATTTATTCTATTTATAAATGTGTACAGTCCAGACAATTTTATATTACTTTTATTTTATCTTCTATTAAGAGTAACATAGTGTCAGAAACTAAGGTATATATAGATGTTTTTAGGCCTAGTTTATTATTGCTACTGCTTTTTCACAAATGCCCTATTTATCAAAGGAAGTAGCTAGAGCAGGTATTATTGACATTATCCGCATTTACAAATGATTATTTCCAAATATGCTCAGTGATTTGTTCTACTTTATAAGCTACTTGAGTGGGAATCAAATAAATTTAAGAAATGAGCATTCTTACTTATTTACATTTAAGTCCATCTGAGTGCCACCATTTCTTCTCAGCTCAAGAGTTAAGTAGCACTTAGCTCCCTTGGACATATAAATGCATTTGTATGTTTATGTGTGTGTATATATATGTGTGTGTGTGTGTGTGTGTGTGTGTGTACATATGCTTGTTCTGAAAGCTAAGACCAATAATTTTTCCATTTCACTGATGTTTGCAGTAGGAAACAATATTTAGAAAAATCTATGAATTTAAAATTCTTTTTCTACTGACCCATTGTCAACAAAGTCTTCTATTTTGATTATGGGTGTTTGACCAGGAAGGAATCGACTATCATTAAGGTTATTGAGGTCATTGCATTGTCATATAAAATATGTGGCAAGTTTTATGCACTTTACTTCTAGGTATAATATCTTTAGTAAAAGCAGAACATTTAATTTTAGATAAATCACTAACTTATTGGTTTTCCTCAATGATTAAATAGATGGCAGCTACTACTCTACCAATATCTCACAATTATGATGAGTTTTAAATATGGCTGTCACATTTAAACATGCTTTGAAAAATAGCAAACTTTATAGAAATATGTTAATATTGCTATTAATATTTCTGTTGACATAAGGATTCTGAGTGATGAATTCCTTCTGTTTTTCTCTTTAACCCGTTCTGTAAAGTTTTCTATTAAGCACAATAGCACTATTTTTTTTTGCAAGCACCATGCCAGATTTCTGTTTAAAATTTTTATTAGTTGATTTTATTCTTTTTATTGTCTTTTAATCTGTTTAATCTTATAAAGCGTTCATTTAATAAAATATAGAAGTTATGTGCTTCTTGTACTTCAAAGCTGCTCGTAACTTTAACAATGTTCTGTAACAATATATATCTGAGATTTATGGGCTTTGGGGATTTTTTGTTTTTTGTTTTGCTTGTTTGTTGCTGAACTTTCTGATTTTCTTCTTTGAATATTTTATATGCCATTAATTTTTTTTCACATTATTATCTTTTTTAAGCCCTGCAAGTAAAGCATTTGGCTGACACATTTTTTAGTCTCACATCCTTCATGGATTAACACCATTTTTAGAATTCAGCGAAAGTTCAGTGTTGACCCTAAGCTACCGATGAGAATGTATCAGGGAGCAGTGAGGGACAACAGAATGGGAGGTCACTACCTGAAGGCCAAGAGAGTGTTCAAGCCATGATGAGGTAGAAGGTGGCCAGGAGGGGAACCAGGGCACTGCAGGCCCAAGAAGTCAACTGAAGATGTTCAAGAGTCATGGAGGGTTCAGCAGGATTAAAATTTGGAACAAAGTCAGTGAAGAGATGTTGGAGAAGAGAAGAAGGGGGTGGGATTAATGCCACTTGAGAGAGAAGTTTTAGCTGAGTAATGAATGGGGAGGGCACTGGAAACAAAAATCACAGGCAGAGGTATAAAGAAATTCGGGAGTGAATTGTGAAAAAGGAAAGGCAAGCAGTGGGAAATCAGGTGGAGGGATACGGACAGGAACTGGCTGGAAGCCCAGAGGGATATCTTAGTGAAAAGTGGAACATTTCAGGTTGCTGAGCATGTTCATAGATATTAACAGGAAACATAGCAAAAGAACCGGCATTATAAAAATTTCCTCTAAGATGTAGATTCCTTATAGAATTTCTTAATATTTCTAATAGAATCTCCCAAAATATAAGGAAAATAATAATTGTTTTAATGCAATCTTGGATTTTTTTGTGGTCACATTAAGTGCATGTCAAGGTTAGTATGAAACTACCCTGGTCTTTTCAAAAGAAATCACTCTAGGTCTTTAAAAAAAAAAAAAAAAAATTGGTGAATCAGCTGTAACAGAAGTTTGGACCAAGATGATCCCTCACTCTTACATTGTGTTACTAGATCCTAATTTTGCTCCTGAATGGAAATTTTATGTTTTAAATTCCCTACAATTTACTCCTCTCTCCTGTTCTATCATGCTCTTGGTTTTCTCCTCTCTGCCTGTACCTGTCCATTTTTCCCCACCCCAGGCAATCATCCCTTTGATTGCCTCTATCCAACATTTTTGTGCAGATTTTACTTTCTGAAACGCTAGCTTCAAGCTGGCTTTGAAGCTGTCTCTGGGGTCAGGATTCCTTGCATTCTGAATAGCACAGAGAACATGAGCCTACTCAGTCCCCACCTCTGTCAGGTTATGTCCCTCTGCACCAGCCCAGACTTGACGGCAAAGGGACTGGTTCATATTTCCTCAATGAGACGGGAGTCTGCAAAAGTATGGGAGGGCAGGGCAGGCAGCATGTTCGCTTGCTTCTTGCGGTACGAGCAACTTGGGGTTTACATGGAGGTTGTAGCACAGGCTCTGGGGCCAGAACTATCTGAATTTAAATCCCAGTTTTACCACTTACTGTCTGTGTGATGTTGAGCAAGTTCCTCAGCTTCTCTGCACCTCAGTTTCCTCCTTTAGAAAATGGGGATTATAGCAACACCTACCCCACATGGCCGTGATGAAGAGTGTGTCAGGTAGGTGTTAGCTATTGTCGTTATTCTCATCCCCAGCCTAGTGGTCTGAGGTGTTTCTGAAGGGAAGATAATATCACTTTACAATATTAAGGCTTGCTTAAAGAGAATGTCTAATTGATCAAGAAAAAATTATTTAAGGTAAAAAAAAACTGTTTTCACTACTGCTCCACTGAACTCATTTTATTTACCTTTTACCTGAATTATTACTTTATCTGGATGTTCATGCCCATGTTCTAGTGCCCCAGAAGCTTCAGTGTTTATCCAGGTTGATAACAAAATTAAATAAATTGTAAAAAGTCTGCAAAGATGGACCAGATTATTCCCTTTTCCTAAAAAATAGAGATGAAGATTGGTGTCATCATTGTGGAGTAACAAAGGCCTCAAAGTTTGTTTTATGAATAAATTGTGCTGATCATGTATAAATTTACCTGGACTTTCATGGAAAAACACTTTATTTTTCTTTTGATTTGTTTGTTTTTGAACTGGTTTATGTGCTTCACCGAAGACAACACAAGTAACATAAATTATGTTCTAATAATTACTGGGTTTTATCAATCCCATTAGGAAAAAGGACATCAAAATCATTGCTTCTATGAAATCAACACATACTAAAGGACTTATCTAAGTAAACTTTTCTTTAAGCTGATTTGTTTTTATGGAGGTTGGGATATTTTTCAAGTGAAATTATGCCCCTGTAGCCTAGCCATGCTCTGTGAAAGCTTTATAGAACACAGCAAGCCAGTAATGCGGGTCAGTCCTGCCTCACAGTATAGTTAAAAAAATACCTGAAAAATAAAAAACAAAAAAACAGTGTTTCTCCTTTTCTTCTTACTTTAGGATTGCTTTTTCCAAAGTACTGACTTCACAGCCATAAAATGATCTAGTAATTCCAATGAGGCAAGTTCAGGGCCTGGTAGAAACCACTAACAATTGTCTGCAGTTGCACATTCGTGCACGGGCTTGAATTTTTGAGGAGTCTTATAGAAAAAGTAATGAATAATCATGAACTTTTAGGAATTAATTTGGTTAGTTTCACATTAAGATGAAAGGGAGATAAAAGATTTTCTTCTTGTCTGTAGATATTAAAACTGACATTGACCTTTAAAATGCACAGTGAGTATAGCCATAATTCTGCTCGCTCACCAAAACTGTGACTGTGTCCTGCTACTAAGAATTTATATTACAAACAAGAAAAAGTAAAAAAAAAAAAAAAAAAATTTTAAATAATAGTTTTCACTGTGGTCCTAGGTAGAACAAAAATATAAAATAAAAAGCATCCTTTTGCTTGGATCCATATATGTATATGCAAATATACATATTATAAATAACATTTTAAATATTCTGGATTCTAAAGCTAGTGGTTCATGTTTGTGCATGTTATAAACTTTCTGGGATACAGATGACATCTTTTTTTATTTACTTCCTATGAAATTTCCTCAGGATGTCTCCATGAGGATTATCTTGAGAGTTTACAAGAGATACCATCCTTAATCCTATCTGACATTTCTAAATAGGTAACTGTTCAGGTCCCAAGCAAGAGTAGCACAACTTTCCACAACACCTTGCTTGAACTTACAAACCCAAATATAAGACTCAGCGGATAAACATGACCAAATCCTCATTTATCCCTACGTTTCTGTTTGCAGAGCTCCATAGCAGATTTTGGGTGCTTGGCATCTCCCAAAGTTAGATCAAATATAGTTGCTGAAGCAACGGAGTAACACAGGAAGAAGGAGAAAAGGCTAATATATGTTAATGTCGAACAAATGTCCTTAAGGATTTGTTGTGTAGCAAGGATAAGAATCCTTTACTTTTGCACATACTCTGTGATTGGGGGAAAGATAAATCAAGGAACAAGATATTGGGAAACAACTCCTACCTCAGTCTAATTAAAATCAGGTGAAAAAGAGACGTAGTACAAGATGTAGCAGACTTTGTGAGCACCGGCCATCCCTTAGATAAAGTTAACTGTCACGGCTGGCTAATGACAGTGTGCCTGTGGTTCATCGTTGTAAATTTCACTCTAACTAGTGGTCTCTGCAGTGCACTTGAAGCAGAAGAGACAAAACGTCCTGGAAAAGGCTGTCAATGAGAACAAAAAAAGATTGTAACCAATGATTTTGTTCCAATAATACTTATATAGAAAAGCCACAATAAGCTGAGGTTCTTACATTTATTTAAATAGTCAAATGACACTATTTGTATTGTAACAAAATAGCTTTATAAGTTCTGTTATTTGGATTAGTAAAGAGGAAATGTTTCATATGTTTCAAATAGGATGCTGACTTTGAGTGGCTTATTGATTTATGTGAATAGACCCAAGAGTTGTTCTCTGCGTGGAAGAGGCACATGATTTCATAGGGACTCCTTCAGACGGGAGACACCCAGTACCTAAGGCCCAGAGTGGCTGGGAGCTTCAGAGAGACAGGCGGAGGGGTAGGGGACTGCAGGGGGGAATTGGATCCATTTCAGGAACATCAAATTGTCCCATTTTAGAGCTAAAGGGAAACTGTTGTATCAGTCTAGTCCACCAAATAAGGAAACTGGAGCCCAGAAAAAAATCGACAATTCTCCAGAGCTGCAGAGCTATTTAATCTCTTTAGCTGTTGTGTATATTAAGCCACATTTGCTGTCTATGTAGTGGCCCCACACCAAAACCCAGATTGGCATGTCTTTAAAATGGAGCATGTTGAACGTTTAACCAAAACACTAGCTTGGAAACCACTTTATTTTTCTAATTAGGCCGCATATAATAAGGGACAAATGTAGATATGTACAGTTGACGCTTCCGTGGTCACACACATTGCAAGGAACACACATTCTGTCCCCACGCCCTGCTTATCCTACACCAGCAACCGAGAGCCAGCATTGCCTGGTCAGTGGGGAACGGGTGGGAGTCAGAACTGCTCTTTTTTCAGCTGTGCATTTGGATTAATTGTGACTTCAGGCAAATCACTCAAGACTCTAAATTTATCTGTTTTATCACAATTTAGCCCTCAGGAATATTATGGGATTAAGCCAGGAGCACTTTGAATGTGCTCTGGTGACAGGTGTTCTATGAAGGCATCTTATAAATATTGCCTGCTTAGCCACAGAAACACTTAAAGAGGATGGAAACGGAGAAGGCACATTCTGCCAAAGTGACGATGTGCTAATACCCCTGCATCAGTGTCTTTATTCAGAACGTCACACTGAAAACCTTAGTGGCTATTTGGTACATTTACCATTGGAAATGTCAAGCAGAAAGTTATTTATCCGTTTGGGACAAAGTGAATATATGTGTGGGTGGCTGCCAAAACCAAGAATTAATCACAAGTTATTAATCAATTTGGAAATATAAACATATAAGTTTTCAGAAATGCAAAACATTTGGACCATGAACCATTTTTATGGCCTGAAGACTTTGAAAGCCAGCAAATTATGTTTCCAATAAATTATCAAGACCTCAACTTAATAAAACTCCATAGTATTTTGAGTTACCTTAGTTAATAGCCAAGAATTCTCAAAGCAAGTTCAATTTCATAGCCCTTCAGTGTCTTCAATATATTATATTTCAGTTACCAAGGAAGAGTAGCTATTACAAAATAAGTATGATACTACAATTCTAAGAGAAGGTGGAAATTTCTCTATTATATGATGTACAGTGATTTTGTTTCTAAATTTCTTGGCATTATAGTACACAGAATAGTTCTTGACTTCTGCAGAAATAGCTTAGAAACTGCTTTTATTTCTTTTCCTTAAAAACCAGTAAACTTAATCTTTTTTTTTTTAATTATGTGGGCTTTTTTATTTTTTGGTCTTTTTTCATGAATAGTTATAGATACATTTGCTATCCATTTGACATTTTTAATATGTTCAACACAAATATGTGTCTGTATGTCCACATATATGTGTGTTAACCATTTTGCTTTTTAAATTGTATACAACAGTATACAACGTATGCTGTGACTATTATATTATGTGATTTATCATTTTTGGTTCTAAAATCACTAGACAAGTGCCCTTTGAACGTTAGAAAGGATTGTTATTTATACTGTTTAAGTAAGAGATGTTAACAGTGTGTCTATGCAACCATGAAAAAGAGTATCTACAAAGTATCTAAAAGTATATTTAATACCGTGAATGCACATAAAATCCAATAACGTAAATACAAATAATTTGTATGCATTCAGTAATAATAATATATTTTTATTCAATAATAATGCCACCTCAAGAAAATCAACCCTAGAAAATGTAGTGGGAAGAACAAGATACCATTGAAAAAACATCTACACTTTTCTTTCTGCCAGAGTGGAGGCTGTTGCTTCACACTCTCCATTGCCCCTGTGTTTTATACAGTGTTCCAAATCTTTTGCAGAAACATTTCCATAGCTTTGTGCATTTGTTCAATCATGTTTATGGTTTGTTTATCTTCAAAAGTATTTTAAGGTCTTATAAATGCAATCAAATAAAAATCTATACACAGAAAGGTAAAAACAGGAGCTGATTAATAGAGAGTGAGACAAAAACATCTATATTGAGTGAGGCAACTACATTTGAACAAAACCTTCTCTCCTAGAGATTTGAGGGCCTGTTTATTTGCTCAAGAAATATTTCAATGCTTGCTTTGTGGGAGACACCCTGGAAGTTGGCTTAGGTCAGGTTTCCCTAAAAGCAGAGCCTAAGATGAAATTCTTATGCAAGGGATTTACCAAAGGAACCTGTAAGAAAGGGGGGAGGGGGAAGCAGAAAAAGGAAGAGAAGAATACAGGCAAAAATGTGGTTTCAGGAGAAATCTAGTCTCAGCCTGATGCCACAGGGCACTGTGGAACACCACAGAATGTCTCTTACCTTGAGACCTGCTGTGCTTGCCCCAATGGGGTGGGGAGATGGGCAGTAACTTCCCAGCTATCTCCAAACAAGGAAGCTCCTATAGACTAAGATATCCTCTTGGAAGGCGCAGATGGAAGCCAGTAGCAGCCAACACCCACAACAGCTGGGCATCAACCAAGCCTGCCACCAACTGCATCCGGACAGAGGTGGAATAAAACACAATTCTTTTTATATTTTATTTATTTCATTTACTTTTTATTTCAGAACATGGGGGTTACAAAGGCTTTGGTCACATAAATTGCCTTTACACCGAGTCAAAGCTACAAGCGTGCCCATCCTCCAAACAGCATGCACTGCACCCATTAGGTGCAAATTTACCCATCCCTTCCTCCTCCACCCCACCTGCACGATCCCCAATGAATGATACTTCCATATGTGCACATAAGCATCGATCGATTAGTACCAATTTAATGTGAGTGCATGTGGTCCTTGTTTTTCCATTCTTGTGATACTTCACTTGGAAGAATGGGCTCCAGTTCCATCCAGGTTAATATAAGAGGTATTAGTTTGCCATTTTTTATGGCTGAGTAGTACTCCATGATATACATATACTGCATTTTATTAATCCTCTCATGTATTTATGGGCACTTGGGTTGTTTCCACATCTTTGCAATTGTGAATTGTGCTGCTATAAACATTCAAATGATGATATCTTTTTTTATAAAATAAAACACAATTCTTAACATTACCAATGCAGAGTCCTTGATGGTTTTTGAACAGAAGAGAAGACATAATAAAAAACAGAACAAAACTTTGATAACATTACCCTCACAAGGAGAGAGAGAGAGAGAGAGAATCTTTTATATTGGAGCAGATGATAGAACTATTCTTTTAGTGTATTCAGTAAGTATTAAAGGATATGCCTATAAAATAAGTGAAATGACCAAATGGCACAGACATCAAGGAGAGTGAATGAGTAGAGAGACAGGCATGGACTTAAGTATCAAAAGTGATTCATGACATATCAGTCTGCAATGTTGGTAGTGCCTGTAACCAAAGTAGAAAACAGTAGGAGAAAACATTCTCTTGGAGGAGATTAGTCAGTTTGAAAGCCTACAGCATTAGAGCTGCCGAGGGGACCTGCAATTGGAAGTGCACCAATTCCTTAAAACCTGGGCTGAGACCATAAGCAAAAAGACAGAGTTCACTGTAAGGAAGTCATTAGTTTATGGGTGATAAGCAAAGCAATCAGAGTGAGTGGGATGGCCAAGGGAGAGACTCTAGAAAGAAAGGAACTTAGGGAAAAACCTTGATATTTGGTTAAACTTAGAAGGTTAAAAGTGTAGAGAAGTAGGGGAATAAGAGGAAAGTTTTGAAAGGGAGGAGACGGCCAACTGATTGGAAATTCTTCAGAGACGCCAGGGAGGATGTGGTCTGGGAAAAAGCCACTGGTGATCTTAAAGGAGGCTGGTTTCTAAGAGTGAGTATGCTGTGCAGAAGCAAACATGATGTTCCACAGATCTTGAGAGGGTAGCAGGTGTTGAGAAAGTCAGGGGTTATGGACTATTATTTTCAGACACTGAGGTGTAAAGAGAGATGGCATAAGACCACATTTCAAGAGGTCAAGGAAAAGTGTTGATTTTTCTTTTTCTTTTTTGTATTTGACTATATTTACAAACTGAAACTAGGAAGTCTATAACCATGGAGAAATTGAAGGTGCAAGCAACAGAAAACAATAATACATAATCTAGACATACCAGCGGAGATTGAAAGAGAAGCCACAGGCCGGGCGTGGTGGCTCACACCTGTAATCCTAGCACTCTGGGAGGCCGAGGTGGATGGATCATTTGAGCTCAGGAGTTTGAGACCAGCCTGAGCAAGAGTGAGACCCAGGTCTCTACTGAAAAAAACAGAAAGAAATTATATGGACAACTAAAAATATATACAGAAAAAGTTAGCCAGGCATGGTGGCTCATGCCTGTAGTCCAGCTACTCAGGAGTCTGAGGCAAGAGGATCACTTGAGCCCAGGAGTTGGAGGTTGCTATGAGCTAGGCTGACACCATGGCACTCTAGCCTGGGCAACAGAATGGGCACTCTAGCCTGGGCAACAGAATGAGACTCTGTCTCAAAAAAAAAAGAAAAGAAAAAAAAGAAAGAGAAGCCACAAGTATAAGCACCGGTTAATATTTCTGCCTTGAGGACACAGGAGAAAAGAAGGAGGGGCCTGGGCACTCACTTTGGAGGAAAGTAGAAATGAAAGCTATTGCATATTCATATTGCATATGCATATTCATCTCATACAGAAGAATTTTTGAGTGTAGATACGATTCAATAAAACTTTTGCTACTTATAAGAGGCATTGATCTCAAGATTGTTTGCAGGCAAATCAAATATATACCTATTACGTTCTTCCTTCATAAATAGCAAGCCCAACTCAGGTAAAAGCAGAGATATATAGACGTAGAAGTCGAGGAGGCCAAGGTAAAAGAAGGTGAGGGCAGTGGAGCCTTGGGAGAAGGAAAGGTCTATCATTGCAATTTCAGAGTTTTTCTAGATTCTTCAAGCTGCTGGTGAAAATGTAGGCATTTTGTTTTATCCCTTCTATCGAAGCCTCCTTTCCTTTGTAAATTACCAGTGGTGTCTTAGAGGAGCATTTCTGTTATCAGCCATTGTCTGAATCACTTATTTTGTTATATAAATCCATTTTGTTAGAATAAAATTCCAACTTCTTGAAAAACTTTGTTTTATTGGTATAATATAAATGGTGTCAGAGTAAAATATTGTCAAAATTAAATTGTTCTTATCTTTATTGCTTTTGGCAATTTTCACATTTTATATCTCTGTACACATTCTGTAAACTGTCATGTATTTTTTTCTCAAATGGTATAAAATTTCTGGAGCATACTAATTACGTATCATTCCCAAGCTAGGAAATGTCAGAGGACTGGCTTACCATATAAGGAGTCCTGCCTGTGCCTTTTTATCAATAAGTCCTTGTGGTTATAGTTATAAATTTTTGTATACTATACTGCTAACTTCTTATGGGCTAGACAGGACTTTTCATTGGGAGCTGATGAAAGTGAATGTGGTGTATTTCTTTGCAGTTGTTGCTATAGAAATAAAAATCTTTTCAAAGTAAAATGAGGATAGCATAAAAATTACTAATTCAAAAGAAGTTCTGCTTCTAATTTAATATTGAAAATGGTGCACTGTTCCCTTTCTGTTTTATTTTGTCAAGATTGCATGACTTGAGTTTGTCTAATATACTTTTATTAGATAATTTTGAGCATAAGTAAAACCAAAGCAAAAAAAAATGAAATTGGTGAATTTTCCACAGCAGTTAGTAGACTGGAGCTTTAATTTTTGATCTTTTATTCTTAAGACTTACAACATTCTTAATTATCAGCTTCATGCTCCACCTCTATAATCGTGCTTTATATTTTGCTATTCAAATTTGAATCTAATTACCTATAATGGGCTTTCTTAAAAACAAACAATTTATTTGCTTTCTTTTTCTGCCACATCATTACCAACAACCAGGCATATTTTCCAGCATTAACACAATCATAAAGATGGGCAAACTTATGAACTTTCTCAGATCTCATTGCTGTTCACGTTCAAATTTTGAAAGTCTTATAGACTTCCTTTGAAAAATCAAATTAGAACAGTCTTTGAAAATATTCTATGCCTTAGAATTATTTTAATCAACTTCAAACTGTAGAAAACTATGAAGAATTATATTGTCAACAAATATGGTTTGGAGTTCAATTTTTGTATGGAAGTTTACTCTGATGGTGCTGCCACAATGATAGGGAAACATTCTCGAGCAGTGACCCAAATTAAGGAGTTTGCACCAAATTGTAATTCAATACACTGCTTCTTTCATCAAGAAAGTCTTGATAACAAAGAAATGTCAGCTGAACTTAATAATAGGCTAAATGACATGACAAAATTTATGACTTTATAAAGATTAGTACATTAACTTTGAGGTCTTTTCATTTTGAGCGAATATGGGAAATGGCCAGGGCAACTACTATTGCATGCTGAGGTATCATGGTTACTGGGGAGAAAATTTTTTCAAGAATATTAGCATTACAGAGTGAATTCTTTGTTTCTGCAAGTTAGGAAACCAGTTTACTCTCACCATTTTAAAAATTAAATTTGAACAGTTTGGCAGACTGCTTATTTGTCTGATATCTTCAATATTTATAGTAATATCAATATTTCCATGCAAGAAAGAATGTAATATGTTATTCAATGGCAGAAAAAAAAGTCAAAGAGCAAAAAATAAAGTTTCTAGAGATTGTTACAATATATTCCCATAGTTTTACAACAGTTTTCAAAGAAATAAATGATGATCTTGATATTCTACATTAGTGAAAAGTTATCACCAAATATTTTAAAAATTTGATAAATCTTTTGAATTTTATTTTTCCCCAAAAGAAGATCCATATATAGGAATTCTAAGATGCCAAATTCATTTATTCCATTGGGAGATCATTTAAATTTAACACATAATTTATAGGCTGGATTGCTGGAACTGTCTACTGATGAACAATTGAAGATGAGTTTTCAAAGTACAGAAACATTTGGTCCATTTTTTAAATAGAAGTTATAAAGTGGCTGGATGTGGTAGCTCACACCTGTAATCCTAGCACTTTGGGAGGCTGAGGTGGGAGGATCACTTGAGCGTAGAAGTTTGAGACCAGCCTGGGCAACTTAGTAAGACCCTGTCTCTACAAAAATTTAAAAAACAAATAGCTGGGCATGGTGGCGCACACCTGTAGTCCCAGCTACTTGGGAGGCTGAGGCAAGAGGATCACTTGAGCCCAGGATTTGAAGGCTGCAGTGAGCTATGATGAGGCCACTGCACTCTAGCCCAGGTGACAGAGGGAACCCCTGTCTCAAAAAAAAAAAAAGTTATAAAGAATATTCTTCTGAACTTACAAAACCACTTTGAAATCTCTTCTTCTGTTCCCTTCATTATACCCCTTTTAAACTGATTTCTATACTGAATGTCGTTAAAACAAAACAATGAAGCACTTTAAAGTTATCCTCTACAAGAAATGTTGTCAATTCAACCTACCTAAGGTAGATATATTTAACAAGACACAAGCAAACTCATCTTTTACATTAAAAACTTTACATACTGATATAATAGTGTTCATTATTTCTGAGAGTGCATATAGGCACTTAACATGTGGAATCACTATTCCACTCATAACTTTTTATATCATTATAATTGCAAAATGACAGAAAGTTGCAAGTGTAAAAGGGAATCTTTACTAGCCTATATGCACACTTTTAACAATGTATACAGTTTTTATAATTTTTCCCTTTCCCCCTCTATTATATTAATATTTTTAAATTACATTTATTAAAGTATAACTTTATGTGTGTTGAATCCAATACTATATACTGGTACCTATACTTTGTATCTTTCTACTTCATTTTTTTAGCAATTCAATTTTGTTATATTTTATAAAAGTACTGGTCCACAACAGATTGGATGTTTTAAAAACTAGTCCTTCACTGTAGAGTTAGAGAAGCACTAAGTTAATGTGTTGCATTAATTATAGCCTAAAACTGTTAACAACAAAGACCTTATCACCGGTAGAAAGAATTCCTTTTATTGAAGTATTATTAGTTAAGCTTCTTGAAATAGTTTAACCTTGTAATAATTAAGAGAAACATGCACTTAGCCAGATCAACTCTAAGAAGTAACCAGTGAAATACACAATGAATTCTCAGCTATGCCATATGTGCTACCAGAACTTAGAACACAGACAGCCATATTCTATATAGTTAGGATAACATATTTCATTGTCTGTTCTGCTTTATTCCTGGCTACGTAGAATAATTCTCCTGGAGTCTACATGAAGGGCAAGACAACCAGTAGGGCTGAAAGTGATTTTGTAAATGGAATTTCTAAAAAAGTATTTTAAGAGGAAAGAGCAGTTTCCTCCCTCATTCTTTCCATTTTTTTTCTTTGGGAAGAAGATAAAATGAAAGTTAATGGGTAAAGTATGAAGAATCCGACTTAACTTTTTAAGATCTGAAGATCCATTTTGCACAAAGGATTTAAACAAATGAATTATTGTATGATCACTCACAACTAAAACACCCTACAGCTCAGCAAAAAGGGCAGTTATTTGATGGATTTAGCTCTATAGATTGGCCAATAAGTAGATACAATTTAAGATATCCAGATAAGGGTCTGTGAAAATAACTAACTTTAGGGTCATGCTTAAACTTATGCTGACTGTCTTCTTTTAGGTAAGATGAATATAATGCAATTTTGGCATGACTAAAGCTGACTTGGCCACAAAATTGCAAAATTTTGGACCACCTCATCAGTTGTCGGTGCTATGTTATAACAATAACATATGCAATATTATAACAATAAAAATAACATGTATCTTGGTTCTTTATTATCCTGCTTACTCACAACATCCTTTCATATTACGGGTTATTACCTCCATTTTTCAGATAAGAACACTGGAACTTAAAGAAGTAAAAGTGACTTGTTCAGAGTCACTGAGCAAGAAATTGGTAGAGTCACGTTCTAACCCAAGTTTGTTGACAAATTCTGCTCCCTCCTACCATGTTTTTCAAACTGTGTGACCATTAGCAGATCAGAAATCAATTTAGTGGGTCACAATTAGATTTTCTTTTAAAGGAATGGACACAATAGAATATGCAAAAAAGTTTAACCAATGTAGAGGAAATGGGTGTCGTCAGAGGCCACTCCTTGTACTGGTACAGAAGTTTCTCTATTTGTCTCTGCCCAGCCCTGTCTCTGCAGGGGGCTGCCTCAGTTCACTCCTCTACTGGCCCCCTTGACTTTCCTTCTCTTCCCTGACCTACAACTTGCACACATGAATGCTAATTGGTGCATGAAGATGCTCCTTCTGCTATAGAGTGGCCTTAGTGAAGCTAGAGTAACCTACAAACATTGCCGATAGAAGAAGGACTATTCATTATTTGATCAGTTTGTGCCTCATATGGATACTGGATATTAGGGTCCTTGAATTTTTTGAAGGTACATTTTGACTGTAATTTTGGTTCATAAAGAGCTCGAACTAGGCATTAATAAAATGCAACCCTCTGTACCACTTCACCAATGCAAAGCCTCAAAGGGCGTGGATTCTGCAGTCATGCAGACTTCCGGGTGAGCCCTGGCTCTGTGACTCGGGGAACACTACCCAGCCTCCCTGAGCCTCAGTTCTTCAGTTATACAACCAAAATACCACTAATGACACCTAGCCCAAAGTGAGGATTAAAAAAATATGTATGTAAAGCAGCCAGCACAATTCCATTACTGTTAATCATTATATCATACTTACATATTAATTTCTAAGTTTGTGAACACAGTGAAATCCTCTAGCACTAAAAGCATGGAAAATATACAGTGGTATTTTTTTTTTTTTAGAATCCCAAGACTTTCCTGGATTTGTTACCTAGCACAGTTGCCCAGGGTTTACTCTGAAGAAGTGTGACCAACCATTGGGTGTTTGGGGCATGAAATCCAGCCTGTGCCCACTAACCAACTGTGTGCCTAGTGTGGGGCTGAAGCCACCAGTGTGGGACTGCAGCCAATGAGGAAAAGTGCCTTTTCCTGATTAGCACAAAAGCATCATATCTGCTAACTGGCGGCTCTGTCTCCGTGGTGATTAAAGTCAGTTAACACTATCTTATGGAAGCTTGGGAGTGCCATTTGGTGGACTTTTTCATTGAATAATTTGCTAGATAAATAAACTTTTAGTATAATTGATTTTCAAAACAGTATGTGTACTTCTAATGTATTCTAGAACAGTTTTGAGAATTTCTTCTCTCTGTCATCACATAGACATTTGTGAAGCCAGCAGCACATCAGGACTAAACTATTTATAACATAGATTGACATGGTACTTTTTGAAATGTTTTATGGACTGCACATGCTTCATAAGGATTCTTTTCTTTTTCCTTTCATTCCTTGATGTAATGAAATATGTCAGAAGGCTTTTTTAAGGTCACCATATATCTAGCCTGCTGAAAACCTACACCCTATTTCAAAGCTCTAAGAAACTGATATTTTGGATCCGTAGACCCAGATTTAATTTCAGCTTGCTCAGTCTACATTTTAAACTCTATTTAAAAATATTTATCATTATTGTACTATTAGAGAAAAGTCCCATATGATACCCAATTTTGTATTTTAAAATTCAGTTGGGTAAATTAAAATATTGAAAGTGAGTTACACTATTGCAACATTTACCATATGTTAACAATTGAATTGACATTTTATGTGGTAAGGTTTTTCTATCAGAGAAAAATAAAACAATGCTAAATTCCTGGATTCTTTGGATTGTTAGTTCTTCTCTTGGGTAAAAGATTTGAGCAACACTAGACCCCAATATGGACAATCTCAAAAAATAATTGAGATATTGTCCTATAGTATTAATATAATAAATGACCTTGTACTTTTTCTGTATATCTATGTTTTTCTACTTTGGAAATATTTTCATTTGGAAATGTTATCTATCTATAATAGATTTAAGTATTTACAGCTGTTAAAAACAATGAACTACATACACATACACACACACACACACACACACACGCACTCTGAGGATGAATCTTAGAAATAATAATATTGAATATAAGAAAAAAAATTTTTGTATTTATATATGTTATATATGTGTATGTATGTGTGTGTGTGTGTGTGTGTGTGTATATGTGTACATGGATGAGGAGGATAACATCAACTCATAAGAGTAGTTATACCTAGAGAGAGGTGACGGAAACCAGACTAGAGATGGTCAAAAAGGACTTCCATTTAATGTATAATATTTATTCATTTTAGAAAAATTCTTGAAGAAAATATTTCAAAGTATTACCAGTTGTTAATTCTGTGACAAAACAATCATTTGTTATGTTACTGTTTTTATATATCTGAATTTTTTAAATATCTCAACAAAGTAATTTCAAACTATTGACAAAGATTTTATCTTGTGTTCTCTACTACAACATTAAAAAACAGTAAAAACATCATCAGATCCTAAAGAACTTTCAAGACATAATTAGTCCTACAGTTTTTATGTCCATGTTCATCTAAAATTATAGTAGTAAATGAGATCACACTGTTTTCCTCATTAGTACAAGCTTCTCATTTGTCTAGTGCCTATTCAAAAAGTTACAATTAATTCAATTTTAATTTCTAGCTCAGTCCAAAAACAAGAAGAAATATTTACTGAGCACCTGTTGTTTCCCAGGAACTGTTGTGGCCATTGGGGATAGAGCAATGAACACAATAGATCAGGAGTCAGCAAAATATGGCCCTTAAGCGATTTTTTAAATAAAATTTGGTTGTGGCCCAAATCTGGCCCACAACCTGTTTTTTAAATAAAGTTTTATTGGAACTCATTCATGCCCATTTGCTTACATAGTGCCTATGGGAGATCTATAACAGCAGAGTTGAGTAGTTGTGATAAAGACTATATGTCTCACAAAGCCTAACATATTTATCATCCTACCCTTTACAGGAAAAGTTTGTCAACCCCTGTAATAGACAAAAATTTCTGCCCTCATGGAGCTTGCATTCTGTCACAGAGACATACAGTGACAAAATAAATATGTTTTAGTGTGGTCAAGGGTGATACATTGCAACCAAGATTAAGAAAGCAGAGGAAGGGGATGTGGAGTATTGTGAAGAAGACAGAGAAAGCCTCATGGCAAAGACGACTTTTGAGCAAAGATCTAAAAGATATGAAGGAACAGGCCCTATGCAAATCTGGGGGAAACTCTTCCAAGGCAGGAGAAGCAGCAAGTGCAAAGGTCTGAGGCAGAGATTGCAAAGAACTTCAGGAGGCCAGCATGGCTAGAGTGGTGTGAAGGAAGCGAGGAGGAGGTCAGAGAATCCACGGGGCCATGTAGAGCACGGCCCTGCAGGTCGTTGTAAGGATTCAGCTTTTCCTCTGAGGAAGGGCCCTGGTTTGTCCTTTGTAAAATCTAGAATATTCGTTTCATTTGCAGACTGAGGCCACAGCTACGGACACTATATGCTTAGGCAAAATGTTATTCAAGTATGAATCCTTCAGTTCTAACTTTGCCAGCAATGTCATCCTGCCAATCCTTATCTTGCTAAGAGGGAGTGAGAACATGACAGCTGGTGACAGCATGTTACTGCTATTTGAAAAACATTTCTGTGACATATCTTACCCATAAGTCATCCATCCATGTTGACATACTAGTGTTAGGTTCCTCTGTGTGAATGTTCCGTGGTCTGCTGATTCCCAGTGTCAAAAATGAGTGTGTACCCATGTTATGCTAATTAGATGATAATGAGCTCTAAGTTAGTAGGAAATTTTTACCATATATGTTCCCACCAGGGAACAGTTCCTAGCTGCAATTTGGTTCCTAGCTACAACTCAGTTCCCACTCTTCGCCCTTAACCACTTCCTTGCCACCTGTTTACCCTGCACGAGACCTACCACTAGAGTCAGACAGCACACTCTATGTAAACCTTTATTTCAGGCCAGTAGGTTGGCCTCGGTAATACTAAACTTCAAATGGAGCATTTGGGGTATATTTTTCTTAAGTATTTTCCAAGAATGTAATAGACCCACTAGCTCTACATCTGAATGTGTTCAACCACCTTCCCCATGCCCCTGTGGAGTTTAACTTCTCTGGGAAAGCTTGGAATCTTCTGTACAGAAGAATGGGAAGACATTTATGGAGAGCTCATTCCATGGCAGGTGCCAAACCTGCCCTCAAGGAGTTTATAGTCTCATAGTGGGAAACAGATTATACAAAGCCTTTTTAGACTTAGATATTTCTGTTAAAGTAGGTATCTCTCAAGTGTTCATATATTTCAGCTCCCTGTCTTTAGGCACCGTCTTTGTTTCTTTTTTATCCTAAGGTGGAAATAGCTGAGGCTGAGAGATATGTGACTTGGTCAGGTTTGCTTAATTATTAAATAAAAGAGGACATACTCGTGACCAGGTCTCTGGCTTCTCAATACAATGCACATTTTTTCCATCCTCTGTTTTATTATTAAGGCAATGATCAATTATTTTTATCATAAATATATGGGTTAGAATATATGTTCACCTCAGCTTAATATGCACCTTTCTAAAATATAAAACATGACCATAGGTAACAAGTACGTCATATGTTTAAAGTATGCCAAAATGGGAATATTCCTAGTCTAATTATCCAGAGTCACTCATGTCCAAGTTTAATGGCACTTCAGACTCTTGAAAATAATGGTAAACTACTATTCTCTTTTTGTAAGTCTCCTTAAACAGCCTTAATTTTTTGTGTGGAACAAAACTGATGCAGAAGGAAGAAGAGAAATATTCTAATATCAGACTATAAGCCCCTCAAGGCAGGATCTGTGTTAAATTTTCTCTTTACTCTCCAATATGCAGCATATAGTAAGCACTTAATAAATGGACAAATGCTTATCATTGATACACAGTTATCTGTTTACTTTATTTTCCTACTCATTTGTGTTCCTTATTGGCAATTGATTTCTTATTAAAGTAATAAACAAATTTATGATTTCGATTGTTTCCAACATCAACTCTTCTAGTTTTAGTTATTGATGATTCTGAAAGATTTAAATTAAGATTCTGTCTTCAGAAGCTCAAACACCCAGATGAATGTGTGAATATTACCATGTAATTTTATGTTTAGAATACCATAGAGAAATGATTGTTTTTCTCTGTTTGCCTCTGGAGATCTTGACACGAAATAGATTTCACTTTCACATGTTTTCTCCTTTGAATTGATTTAAACACTATATCTTAAATTTGACTTTCTCCAAATAATCACCTGGTAAAAAATACTTTATTATATGTAATGCAAAGGTAAGGAAAATCAAAAATACTTTATTATATGTAAGGAAAAGATAAAGATAACCTTACTTAAATGTATACTTTTTTTCTCTATTTTTGGTTTTTGTCAACCTTGATGCATGATTGCTTTTTCTTTCATTAACCTCTCAGAGTTCTCATTTGCAAAATCATTGGACCTCTTAGTCATCTATTGCTTTAGGGCATCTTTGTACCTTTGATCCTATATCCTAAAGATGTCCAAACTATGGCACTATTTCCCATTAGGACAGTAAATCATTGGCTGATCATAATATCAATGAGATGATAAACTATATTTGCATATTTTTGTATATGAGTTTAAACATCCTTTTTGGGTTTTTTCCTGCAAGGTCTTTTACTTGAGTTAGGCCAGCCAACTGACATATTGCTCATTAATCATACATATTAACTGGAGTAGTTAATGCTTCAAAATCCAACTTACCATTCTGTCCACAGGGACTAGTTCTTGTTTTCTAAATGTGATGACATATGCTTCAGACACTGCTAATTAGGTCTTTCCCTTGAAAATTCATCCTGACATGTTTCAAGAACATTTTCCCCCTTGAGTACAAGTTCGTTAAATTATTAATATCCTTGTGTAAGACTTGTAGGATTACTTACACAATGCAGCTTTCTCTATTTAAAAAAAACATAGTTCATAGTGAAGGATGAAACAGAAATAGATCTCACTTCCTTACTGTGTATCTTTTTTCCATTCAAAAGCAATGGACTGGATAAATATCAGACAATAATAGATATTATATTCAGTAACATAAAATGTTAATGTAAGGTTAATAAATATTTATACGTGGAAATGGAAATGTTATACAGTCAGCCCACTGTCCGTATCCACAAGTTCTGCGAAAATATTTGAAAAAAAATAGGGATGGTTGTGTCTGTCCTGAACATGTACAGACTTTTTTTTCTTGTCATTATTCCATAAAAAATACAGTATAACAAAGCCTTTACATGGCATTTACATTGTATTAGGTATTATAAGTAACCTAGGGGTTATTTAAAGTGTATGAGAGGTATGTGTAAGTTTATGTGACTACTGCACCATTTTGTGTAACAGACTTCAGAGTCTGTGGATTTTGGTATGGGAGAGAGGGTCCTGGGACCAATATCCCCATGGATACCAAGGGGTGACTATACATATAATCAATTCCTGATTATCTGCACAAATGTAATGAAGTATTATTATAAGCAATCTAAATCACATAACCTAAAACCAATTCTATTGAGCCTCTGTATTAAATGATGAGTTTGCAGCAGTTTTACCTTCTAGGCTATTATCTACCTAGGCAGGTGCTTATACCAACCTATAGAATATAATCTTTTTATGACAAAACTCCCAGTGGCTTCCCATCATGATCACAAGAATAAAACTCAGAGCCCTCACCATAATCTACAAGGCCTGGCATAATCTGGCCAACCACTCATTTGCTTTTCTCCAGCCACCCTGTGTTTCTTGCTATTCCCTGAAGGTGTCATATTCAGGGCTTTGTTTTTGTAGTTCTTTGTGTTAGACACTCTTTCTCAGTCCTTGCAGGGCCCATGGACTCAAGTGTCTGCTGAGGCTCCCTCTCATTTTTCTGTTAATATCTAATATCTAATATCTAAACATCACACCTTCCTGTATAACTCTGTATTCCCTTGCCCTGCTTTATTTTTATTAATAATAATTCTTATCACTATCCAGAAGTGGTATCTGTATTTGTGTAGCTATTATATATGCCATGAGCATAGCATAGTCATAATGATCAGAGACCCTACAGCCAAGTTACCTGGATTCAAGTCCTAACTCTGCTATTTACTAGCTCCATGCCCTTAGGCAAGTTACTTTGTCATTGATTTGTCTCATCTATAAAATTGAAGTATCTCAAAGGTATTTTGAGTATTAAATGGATAAATATGTTTAAGTTTCTTTGAACAATGTCCGGCATCTATTGCTACTATTATCCTTATTGGAATATAAGCTACATGAGGATCGCATGCAAGGTTATATCCAGAGCATGGAAAAGCATCTAACCCACTGTAGGGACTTTGTAAATATTTCTTGAATTAATTAATGAATGATTCTGGGCATATGCCAGCTGACAGGGGAGAAAATGTTCTATAAAAATACAGTGAAGAGGTGGCAGGTGAAAAAATGAAGAGTTTAAAAGTCATATTGGAAACTTTATGTGGTTGAGAAAGCTGAATTGGTTATATAAGTTTTATGTACATATATGTGTATGTACTAGATGTAGCAAGAATGCTGGAAACAAGATATATTTGGGGTTTCTGCCTATAGGATACTTCCCTAAAGGGGAACAGAAAAAATGTCAAAGGAAAACATGAAAAGAATCTGACAAATGACCCACAGTTGGGGTTGGCAGGACCAACTGGGGCACCAGCTTTCCCAGGAAACCCTAACCTTTGGGAAATGCTGGAGATGATGAGAGCTGAGTGGAGGGAGATTAATGAGGACAGACTCCAAATCACTTTCACTCAGATACAGCTTCAAGTGACGTTAGATGTTAAGTTTAAGAAAATGAAAAGTAGTATTCAAATAAAGAAAACTATGCCCAGTGTTTGTACAGTGGTATGTCCCCAAGTGTTCCGTTTTGAAGGTCATACATTTTCCCAGTATTTAAAGCAATTGTGCAAGAAAAAGGAATGGTGGGCTGGGCAAATACGTTCTGGACACACTTGATCTAAGAGTTAGTTGGCGATAAGTTTCAGAGGAGAAGAGAATCCAGGGAAAGCTGTCCCTGTTTGAAGACTTTTCAGGGTGTTGGATCCCATGTTGTTGCTGAGGATGTCCAGACAGCTTTTTCTGCCCACATCTCCCTCCTGTTCCCATGACCCCTCCGTCCCAAAGGGAAAGCTAAAGAGAGTTATTAAAAAGGTTGCACATCTGGGGAGGAACTTAATTTCCACTTTCCCTCCCTGGAACTCCTGAAATCATCTATAACCAAATGAACAAGTCTGTCCAAATATGTGCTGTGAATAATTGTCCCTGCTCTTCTACCTTGAAGACACAGCCACAGTCTAGGTCTTAGTAATCTTAATATATTTTTCCCTAGCACAGTTTGTAAAACACAGACAGTAAATTTTTGCAGAATAAAATATACTCACACCCATGTGATAGAGTTTGTTTCTGAAGTCAGCATTGAAATATCCAAATGCAATTTAACCCATTAAATTCACCTCAATTAATTTAGAATTATACAGTGAAAAATTTCCAGTTTCAAAATTGGGTGACTTTTATGGTCTCATCTTATAGATCCTCTGGAATTCTCTTCACTTGTCAGGCAGTTATTGAATAACCTCAAAATGTATTTTTATACATTTATTTGGTGCTAATCAATTCAATCCTACACATTCAAAGTGCAGCTTAAAATTCCACCCATTGAGGGTACATCTTTTAAAGCGCTAACTCAGAAGTGCTGAAAATGTGCCCTGTAACTTTGCCTTAATTAAAATCAAGATGTAAAATGTCATTAATGATTTCTTTGTTCCGGTGCTGGATTCCTGTTTCACTGGCCTAGACTCTGATCTGTCTGAAGTTTGTTGATGAACCTCATTACATTGTTTTCATTTTAACATTTCTGTTAAGTAAGATACTATCATTTTATAGGCATTATTTGTCTCTCTACATGTTGATTTTATCTATTCTAAATCTAAAAATGTAACAGTTTCCTTAATAAAAGAGAAAGATAAAATTCTATATTCATAAGACATTATGAAAGTGGAATGTTTTGGAGACATAGAAGCCCAGTGGCATAATTCTCAGGTAGGAAGGCAGTCCCACGCTCTCCAGTCTGGGAGTGTGCCAGCTGCGAACTTCCAAACAAGGAGGAAGGAACATTTTCACAATGCACTTCCAGCTTCCACCCTCTTAGTGTGGCACAAAGATGCCAAAAGATGTCACAGTATGTTCAGGAAATTGTTTAGCCACACCCCACCACTGCCCCACACATGATACCAAGGGTCTTGGCAAAGATTGGCAATGACAGGCATAGAAAACAGAGCCAGAAATCGGGACTGAGAAAGTTGATGGTTTGATGAGGCAATTAGGAGTCCCAACAAAACTAAATATTTAATAGAAAGTTTTGGTTGGCTTCAGAGTCAGGGTAGAGTGAGGTGAAGGCCAGCACAAATCAGGCGAGCAGGAGGAAACAAGGGAGATCACATTCTGAAGGGAAAAATAATAAGCAAATGGGACATTTAAAAAATCTGATTTGGTGAGTACATGTCATGCTTGTTTTTCCATTCTTGGGATACATCACCTAAATACACATCTGGGAACGACACCAATCGGTTATCAGACTGAGGTGGGGGGTGGGGGAGGGGATGGGGGTATGCCTACACAATGAGTGCATTGCGCACCACCGTTTGGGGAATGGTAATGCTTGAAGGTGCTGACTCGGGAAGGGGGGGTGGGTAAGGGAGGGATATATACCTACATGATGGGTGCAACGCGCACTATCCAGGGATCAGACACACCTGGAGCTCTGACTTGGGGGGAAAGACAGTACATGGACAACGTATGTAACCTGCAATTCTGTATCCCCCATAACAACAAGATGAAATAAAAAAAAAATCTGATTTGGTTGTGAGAAAACAAGAGAAGCTCAAGAATTATAGCAGCAAAATAACCTGAATTTTGAATGCTAAGGATACCCACACCAAGGAAACCTTAATCCTGTTTTAATGAAGTGTTATCATTTATTCAGATTATCCTTATCTAATCATAGCTGAGGGGGCTGTTAATAATGTTACAACTTCTAGCTTGTTTTGAAAAGCCGCATTAGTTACTGGTAGAGTCCATCCAAGGAAAAGAAAGGAAAGAGGCAGAGAGATGGGGAAATTGTGGAATGATTTAGAAATTCTAAGATCCCAACCTCAGTGAGGAAAGCAATAGTATAGATTCGTCTTTCCTTAACCCTAAACCTATTTCAAATCATTTGTTCATGCTGAATTACATCCTCTTCCCGTGTCCTTACAAGAGCCACTCGTCTGATCCCTGAAGTAATGAGACCTTTATGACTAGTGTCATTACTGTCACCGATATATTTTTAAATATCTGTTGAGAAATAAAATGCACTTCGAACAGTGTGCATTCCTCACATGAGTATTCCATTCCCAGTTTTGCACATATCATTGATTTCAAAATGTGGTAATTCTTACACCAGTCATAAATTTTATTTCCGTTCACAATGTAAAAAAAAGAAAACTAAATTTCCCAAATAGTCTGTAATGTTTTCCTGTGTAATTAACACCTCCCTCACAGTTGTGTGTGCCAGTCAAGGCCCTGTCTCCTCTTTCTTGACATTTCTTTGGTACCTTGTTCAGGCTGAGCTGATGCCTAAGAGTGTGCAAAATACACAGATGGAAACAGGGAAATATTTGAGAGGAGCCAGCTGTATGAGCAAGACCTCACAATTTAGAGAGAATACTTAGACACATGTTTCATCTTGTGGGTTTGGGGTCTGCATACCATCCTTTATTTAAGCCCAGTTACTGCTGTAACCTCATCTTCATCATCATCATCCTCATCAGCAACAAAAACCATCTGTCAGATAAGTACCAATAGTCCATTATTTGCATTCTTCCCTTCTTAATGCTTCTTGAGGGCCAAGTGTTTATAAATCAAGAGTCTAATTTAAGATACATGTACTCTTACTCTGCAAGTCATCCTGGAAGCGTCAGGCTATTTTTACTGTTGAAAATTTGTAGATGTCATTTATTTAAATAGCTTTTTTTTTTTCCTTTCTGATAATGGTGACCCTCTGTGGCCTTGTATATAGCAAATGCAGATGGATGAAGTCATTAGCCTTCAAATAAAATAATTCCATTGTGGAAATGTCTTGGTTTAATTTTTTTTAAGTTTTATTGAAATATAACATCCATTCATAAATATATATTATATATACATAAAAAAATAAGGGTACAGATTTTGCTTTTTCACAAAATGAACACACACAACCAGCACATAGTGGAAGAAACAAAACATCATCACCCCCAGAAACCCTGTTCATGCCTCCTTTAAGTAACCCTCCCACCCCTAATGAGTAACGCATTATAACTGTCAACAGCATATCTCAGTTTGTCTGTTTTTGTTCTTTGTATGAATTGGCCAACCTTACATTTATTGGAAACATTCATGTTGTTGCATGTAGTTTGATTCTGTTCGTTTTCATTGCTATATATTATTCCATTATATGAATAAACCACAATTTATTGTTTATTTCTACTTCTAATGGGCATCTTGGTTGTTATATTAGACTTTTTTAAAAGTCCATATGCATAATTAAGAGTTGCTTACACATTTTTAAAGAATACACACTACACATTTTAGAAGGTTTCCTTGAGACTTTATCAAACATTTTTATATGGAAAAGTAGAGAATTGGACAGAGGGTAGTATAAGGGCAGAGAGGAAAGAAACTAGCATTTATTACCACTACCATGTACTACCCATTGTGGGAAAAGTGTTGTTGTTTTTTAATTATGGTAAAAAAAAAAAAAACACATAAAGTTTGCCATCCTTACCATTTTTAAGCGTACAGTTCAGTAGTGTTAAGTATATCCACATTGTTGTGAAACAGATCTCCAGAACTTTTTCATCTTGCAAAAATGAACCTCTATACTCATTAAACAACTCCTCCTTTTCCCTTCCCCTGATTTCCTGGTAACCACCATTCTATGAATACTTTCTGTCTCTATGAATTTGACTACTTTAGATACAGTATTTGTTTTTGTGACTAGTTTGTTTCACTTAGCATAATATCCTCAAGGTTCCTCCATGTAGTAGCATGTGACAGGATTTTCTTCTTTTTTTAAGGCTGAAAATATTCCATTGTATGTTTGCACTGCATTTTGTTTATCCTTTCATCCACTGGTGGTGGTTTGGGTTGCTTCCACCTCTAGACTACTGTGAATAGTGCTGCTATGAACATCGGTGTGCAAATATCTCTTCTTGACCCTGCTTTCAATTCTTTTGGGTATATACTCAGAAATGGGATTGCTACATCATATGATGGTTCTATTTTTAATTTTTTGAGGAACTCTGTACTGTTTTTTATAGTGGCTATGCCATTTTACAGTCCCACTAACAGTGCACAGATATTCCAATTTCTTCATTTTCTCACTAACAGTTGTTGTTTTCTGGTTTTTTGATAGTAGCCATCCTAGGGTGTGTGCAGTAAGAATTTTACCAGTGATCTCTTTTCTAATCCTTTAACAAACTTGCCGTAAAGTATAAGTAACATTTTATAGCGATGAAATCTTGGTACAAAAGGTTTCCACAAGAGAAAAAGCAGGGATTCCAATCCAGGTGCTTCTGAATTTGACGATGAACATTTTATTCTCAAAGCTCCACATAATCAGAAAACCAACTGAATTCTTTCATTCTGAGCTACAAGATTTATAAGATATAAGGGGCTGTCCAGGCTTGTCTGACTTTAAATCTGAAATAAGAGTTTTAGCTTTAGAGCAGTGGTTCTCAAAATGGGGTCCCCAGACCAGCAGCATCCGAATTGCTGGGAACTTGTTGAAAATGCAGATTCTCAGATGTCACCTGGACCTACCTGAATCAGAAACTGTGAGAGTGGGGCACAGCGCTCTGTTTTAAGCAGCCCTCCAGGTGGTACTGGTACGTGGTCAGCTTTGAGCACTACTGGGCTCAGATCATTAGGCAGATATCTAAATTGTTGTCTAATAATCTTTACACTGTTGCCAAACAGAAAACTGACATATTGAGCACTTTTGAGTTTTCCAGGGCAACCTGACAGGGTAAATCTGTGTTTTGTGCTTCATTCCACAATTTTCAGGAAAGTGTCGGATGACCTCAATTGTAATAATGCTGGAACACTAGGTCTCTATCCGTTTGGAAATTCATCCAGACTCTAATTTATCAGAATTGCTCCTGAACAAATGGCCACCTACGAACAACCACCCTAACCAGGAAGACCTCTCCCAGCTCAGCAATTATCAGAGTTGTCTGCCAGGATTTTCACCACACCCACATGCACACCCCCACTTTTTGCCTCACTTTAAAGTGAGTCTAGAACAAGCCTTGTAGTAGTATAAACGGACTAAAATAGCAGGAGACAGATGTGGAAACAAACATGCAAACACTCCTCCCATCCTGTCAGGAGACTTCTTGGCTTCTTTCTGGCGCTACCATCAACAGCCCCAGCCCCTGGTCGTGGCCCCAGCTGTCCTCATCCAGTTCCCTGGAGCCCTGCAAGGAAAAGAGCAAAGACTCACAGATTACACCTTCCTCTGAAAAATGGCGGAGTCTGATTTCAGTCCTAGGTTGAGAGTGGTGGTTTATGCCTGTTGTCTTGACATAATTATAATAAGAAAATGCTCTCCAAATTGTTCTGGCTTAAATAATAAAATTCACTCTACCAAAAATCTACTGTTAGCTCTTAGGTTGGCTTTTGCCTTTCCCTAATGCTTTTAAGTAAAAGGAAAGAAGACCCTTGGGAGGAACAGGGGACTGTGAGACTATTCAGTGCAGCCTGGGCCCTTGAAGAAGGGAAAGAAGACAGGGAGTTAATTCCTGGAGCTCCTTGGAGAGAAGAAAGGTGATGCCTGGGAGTGGGCAGGGACTGTGACATTGGTAGAAATTTTGACCGCAATAGCTCCCTTACACTCTGGAGCTTCCACTCACGTTTCTCATCCATCCACCCCTCTGCTCTGTCCTGTCAGAGCCCCCTCTAGAGGTCACTGACACTTGGGACTTAAGTCACAAGAGTTTTGTCCTAAGGCAGATTCTATTCCTACTGCAGGTTGAGCAATCCTCGTCTGAAAACGCAAAATCTGAAATGCCCCCAAATCCAAAATTTTTGAGTACCAACATGATGCCACAAGTGGAAAATTCCACACCTGACCTCATGTGATGGGTGGCAGTCAAAACACAGTCAAAACTTTGTTTCATGCACAAAAGTATATAAAAGAGTGTATAAAATTACCTTCAGGCTATGTGTATAAGGTATATAAGAAACATAAATAAATTTTGTGTTTAGAATTGGGTAACATCTCCAAGATATCTCATTATATATATGCAAATATTCCAAAATCTGAAAAAAATGCAAAATCCAAAATCCATCTGGTCCCAAGTATTTTGGACAAGGGATACTTGATTTGTATATATTACTTGATGGTAGGTCTAAGAAAAAGGTAAATGTGTTGCTTTTAAAAGCTCTGCTTTAAGGTGTTACTAGAAATTCAAGCCTAGAAATCAGGCTTAAATTGAACATATGTGCTGGTTAAAGTTGTCTGCACACAATATTCCAATTACTTAACAATCCTCAACAATATTTTACCTGTATGTCCACTCTTAGCAAACATACATAAACAAAATCAACCTTCCCTCTGCACTCTTTCAGCATACACATTGACACTGTGACAATGGCAAGGCTGACTTAAATCAGCAGTGATATGCAAGAATTTGGATGCTTGCCCTTGCTGTGTACTGAATTGTGTATGCTTTTCACTCCTCATCTTAACACATGCCAATATTGTGTTACAATATCTGACATTTGGTTTGTCTTAAACATTAACTCTGTGATAAAAGTTGATCAATGTCAGCCTCCTTTTCCCCACTTCCTGCCCAAATCAATATACATGTCTCCTTTGAAGAAAGCAGAATGTAAACTAAAGTTGATCCTATGGTTTTAACTTACCTCAACCTAATGTGTGCTTAAAGAATGAACCAATCACTTACTTAGATGCCATTGATTTAGTTTCTTTGTGCTCTTGTGAATTAATAAATTACAATGCTTCTTTCTAAGTAAACTTTTTATCATTGATTAGTCCTCAGAGGCTAACTGACTTACATTTACTAAAAGACCAAATATGTTCAATTTCAGAAAATGTAAACTGCAAGACTAGAAAATGCTGTAGATATGTATAATTTGTATTAACTCTAAAGAATATTAAATTATATATTCATTCCAATCTTACAATCCCCAAAAGAACTCCAAGGTTTAGATCTCTAAGATGGAAGGCACATGAAAATACCACTGATTATGTTTCTGTTTTTAATTAATTTTTTTGAAATTCTGTCCTGTAGATGTTAGGTAGGGTTACTTATGAAAAATACTCCTGTTTTTATGTGAGTCCTTGAGCCTTTAATTTGCCTTCGGATGCATTTCTCACCCAATCACAGCATAGTATTTACTTGTTTGCTTCCAAAAACTTACTGTACTGGTTCAGCTGGCATTTAGACTTCCTACCGCACTCCAAGCCTAAAAGAAAATCAGAGAAATCAAGTGACTTTGCCTGACACTTTCAGAACAAGAGAATTAGTGAATGAAATGGACCTTTCTGTGCGTATGCTTACAACTCTCCCCCCGAAAAAGCATTGAAAAGATCAACCCAATATTTTTACTTTTTAAATATTAATAAGTCTTAATATGTATTAATATTTTACCAACATGGTAATCAAATAGAATTATTAGTAATAATGAATTAAAGTGATCATATTTAGAAAACACATGCAGAAATACTTCTCATTCAAAATGTATGCTTTCAATGCACAAGCTTACTTCTTCCTGTTAGAAAGGGAAAAAAGTTTAAGAAAATAATTTTATAATAAGTAATGAAATGCTCTTTAAATATTAGACACACAGTTACCTAGAGACGTTAGCACACACTTATTCTTCTGATCTTGCAGTTGGAATTTATCTAGTTGTGAACTTAGGAAAGTTAATATTCGGTTGTAATAATGAAGATTAGTACACAAGAATTACACATTTTAGTTCACTTATAAAACAGCTTAACCACCCAAAGGAAAGAGAAGAGTTAGTTAATGCTTTATACTGCATATATAATTATAATAGGGCACTGGGCAGTGCTTTTTAAACTTTAGTGAGCATGGGAATTATCTGAAGTGGTTTTAAAAATGCAGATTCTCCTGTCCCCAGAGATTCTAAACCATTAAGCCGAGGATGAATCCCAGGAATATGCATATTTAACACCCAAACTCACCCTCAAGTAAATTCTACAAGATTAGAATTCAGACCCCTCTATGAGAAACACCAGCTTGAGATGACAGATGTATTTATCATTGCATCAGAAACCACCGAATCATCAGATAAAATGCCAATCTTAGACCATCTTCCAGATACTTTATATTATTTATACTTTGCTAGACTATCAAGGTAGGCAGCATGTAAAGAGCTACTGACAACAGTTACGATTCATTCATTTCAGGTACTATGTTTCTCACAGTGGTCCTTAAGAATTAACCCATAGCTTTTTAGAATTCATTGATGTTTAAAAGTCATGTAGAATTGACTTGTTTTTTTAACTTTTTGTTCATTTTTACTGTCTTCAATATTGCCATTTAAGATTGTCTTATATTAAAGTGAAACGGAACCACAGTATTTATTATCTGTTTTTCTTTGGTTTCAAGGGAAGACGAGGGAAGACGGGACCCCCAGGAAAACCAGGACCCCCAGGACCACCCGTGAGTAACTAACAGGATGACTGTCCCTTCAGAGAGTCTCTTCTTATTTCTGTGTGTTTACCTAAGGGTTCTTGTACTCCTGGCCAGTTAATAATGTCCTTCTTTCTACTGTTTCAGCACTTGGATGGGTAGTTCATACTCCCTACACCCCCACCACCGTCACCAGCCCAAACCGAGAGATAAGGGAAGCCGATAGCTGTCCACACCCCATCTGCTTCTTTATTACAGGGGCAGGAACAAGTGCAGTGTCTGCCTGAGCATCCCCAAGTCAAGCATCCAAACAGATGAACCCTACTCTGAACCTCCCTGAGCTACATCACCTCAATTTCTTAACATTGGGGGCTGGTAGCAAGTTAGGCTTCTGGGGAAGCATATCCATTTTTCTTGATACAAAACTATTGTTAGTAGAATTTCATAGAATGTTGTTGCCAAAAAGTGCTATAAAAACCCTCCAACCAGTTAGTTATCTGGTTTCTCTACCTCAAGCTTCTAGCAAAAAAGGATTTCAGTTTTTATGGTTCCGCTAACTCTGCAACCCACCAGAGTCTGGTTTGTGCCCAAGCTACTCCATGACACTGCGCTCTCCACTAATCTCTGAGTCGCCCCAGATTCCCTGGGCACTGTTCAGGGTCCGTGTTACTTCCCTGCTACACGGGAATTTCCACTGTGGACTCTCTCCCCTTGAAATTCTTCTCTGGGTTTAGTGACATTGGTTCTTTTTTTCCTGTGTCTGGGGCCATATTTTTGTGTCCTTCGTCAACAACTTTCCCTCTCTCCCCATATGTTGGATGGATTAATGAATCCCAGTTTTTCATTTCAATCCTGACATTTCTTCTGAGTTCCAGGCTCATACATTCCATTGCCTGCTCAGTATTTCCTCTTGGACATCTTCTAGCTACAGCAAAAGTACTATGTCCAAAACTGAGCTGTAAAAATAATCCTAGATGTTTTTCTCTCCTTCATCCTCTACATCTAAACAGTCCCTAAATCATGTCAGTTCTGTGTCCCAGTAGCTCACGAATCTTCCTCTGCATCTTCACTGCCACTGCCTAAGTTTAGGCCTTTGTCAATTTGTACCTGCATTTTTGCAGCCATCTGAGAGCTGCTCTCATTGCTTCTACCTTTTCCAAATGCAGTATACCCCTAAATCATGACTGACCATGTAACTTAAGGCTTAACATCCAGGCTGGCTCGGATGGCTCAAAATTCTTTAATAGTGTAAAACTATTTGGCTTAAAATTTCTTTCCACATCTTCTGCATGCCATTCTGGGCCCTTCGTGGTTTGCCTTTTAATTACCTTTGCTTAGCCTCCTCTATGTCCTTCCTTCTTTTGTAATCTGTAATCTTCCCTTACTATCTCCAAAATGCCATGTTTTGCAAATGTTCTCGCATAGTCCTACGTAACCTTTCCTCTAGCTACATTGCATTGTAACTCTATTTTCCTTATCTGACTGATCACCACACTGTGATTTTTTTTTTGAACCTCTGTTTTGTCACTACTGTCTAGGACAGTTTTTGGCCTGTAGCATGTGATTATTGATTATTTAAATGAATGAGTAAACAAATGAATATGTATTGTGAAGGAAAAAACGAAGACCAGATAAGTGGCTTTTTAAAGACCAAAACCACCCTGCACCCCACTAGAGGGAGGAAATTCCAACACTTTAGGAATTTCTTTGGGTGTGGTCACATGCCAAAAATGAACATGATTGCCGTCCCCTGCTGATTTCATTTCGCTTTAGCCATTCAGGTGGATTGTCCTATTAGCAGTGCATTGGTGTTCATTGATATTGGTCGTAAAAGCAAGTTGGGGGGTGAGGGTGTGAGGGAGCATGAATTGGACACCCTGGAATCCAGTTTTTAAAGGAATCAGCTTTGTTGATTTTTATTTCAAATGCTTTGGCAAAACAGAGAACATTTTGTAAGATTTTTCAAAAATTGTTTTGTGCTTTAAAGAAGACAAGCTGTTGAATGTTAACAGGCAAGATTAGACCTTCATGTAGTTTTCTAAACCTATGATGCTGCTTTTAAGACAGGATAATTGTCTCAAAGGAGGAATTTGAATGTTGAAGGCCTTTGTGACAAGCTTGCCAAATGTCTAGGCGAGAAGAGGATTACACCGAATTCCGGAATGAGTTCTCGACTATAGATCAAATGAGTTTACTGAAGAATTTAGAAGATTAAGAAACATGTGACTGTATGATAGGATTTGTAATATTCAATTCCACAGGTTTTAGTTTATTGCCAGAGTGTTTGGGCGAGAGAGGTGCTTATTTTATTGCAGGAATTAGATTTCGAATTTCAACTCAGCTATGGGTCTGACACAGCGTTCGTTAACTCCTGGCTACACGGTATTTGAAAGAAAAGTAGTTTATTAACTTTTTTAATATAACAAAATACCTAGTTTGTTGGAGTAAGGAAAAATCTATGCAGAAAACCAAAGGTTTTTATTCATGGGTCAGCTTTTGTTTAAAAACAAAGTATTAGACTGTACCATCAGTTCATTTTCCGTTTAAGAACTATAGTTTATGAAAACTCTTCGTCTTTCTGATTCTGGGACAACTCCTCTAATGGACTAAAATATCTTTTCTCTCATACAAGTATTATCAGAACTTCATCTTGAGATACATTTTTCATCAGCTTTTGGATTTTTTGAAGTTGTTCACATCGTAGGTTAAATTGATGATGTGTATATTAGTAGGCTGCAAAAACTCCTATGGAGCACCTACTCCTACTTGCAGAGCTTAGTTAAAGACAGCATTGAAAGGAAAGGTAAAATAATCGGTTCCCCACATTTTTCTGTACCATCTTCACATTTAATTTTTCTAAACATAAGATACTTTAGAAAAAGGACTATTGTTTACCAAATGGTTATAAATGAACAGATTCTTCAAAATCAGCCCTTTCAAGGTCATCATAACTACCATTTTAAGAAAATAAGCACATAAAAAAAATCTAACTCCTCCTGATTCACATTGTTCAACAGTTTCACAAGCATTTATTTAAGATCTACTATGTGCCTAACACTCTACTAGGGGCTGGGCTTGCAAAAATGAATAAGCCATTGTCCTTGCCTTCTAGGAGATCCAAGTTTAACTCACAGAAATGTGAACAGAAGAAATAGATTAGGGGTAGTTCCCTACAGAAATTTACAGCTGGAGTGTAAAGATTGAGGAGGATTGTCCAGTAAAGCAAACAGAAGTGGGGGAGGGAGCAAGCTAGGTACTTCTGGCAGAGGAAAACAGCTGGAAGAGAAGCACTAAATGCTGAACCTCTGGGAAGTGGGGACAGGCCACCAACCACAGGCAGCTGAGACACAGAGCACTAGGCCAGATGTGATGAAATCAAGCCATGCTGGGCAGGGTCCTGGCGAACCTCTTGGGAAGCTCCACAAGGCATGCAAAGCTACGGAAACTTATGAAGAGCTCTAAGCTGGAGAGTCCCATGGCCAGATTTCATTGATAGGTCACTCTGGTGGCACGTGGGGGTTGGATTGTTGAGTGAGCAAGATTCATTGCAGCTATCATAGTATTTAGTATACTATTTTTAAAGTGTCAGCAGAGTATTTGTCGTCTCTGTTAGGATGTCTTATGGAGCTAGTTGTATTTTATTACAATTTACATGTAGCTTAAGAGACATTCCACTTTATTGGTAGACGTGTTTAGATCAATATGTTGTTGTTTTTCATTTATTTGTCTTTTCCAACATTGTACCCTGTGTGGCATAAGCCCTACTTCACAGCAGAGGGGAAGGCAGTAAGAGAACAAGAGAGGGGTCGGAGGGAGCTAAAATGTTTGTAATTGGGACTGGAGATGGTGTGTGACTCACCCCAGTGGCCAGTATGTGGGATTCCTGAAGCATGTGTTAGAATTTCTTATGACAATGTGAAATATTAAAAAATCTTAATTTTATCTCTCTTATCGAACAGTAATTAAATAATGTATCATATCCCCAAAGGATTTAATACTTTATACAATTTTAACATTATGTCTGAGCAATTAGTCTTTAGAAAAGTTATGGGGGGAAACTTTAGTGTGTTTGATTGTCTGGAAAGAATCAAGGACTAGGAGTTATCTGGAGTTGTCAATCCTTTGATAACAGCATATTTTGCTCAGTTTTCTTAAGAAAATGTTCTTCCCTTTGGGGGTTTAGAGGAGTTCCCTAAATCAAACGTAGTGTTGTTATTTAGGAGAGTGTCAATGAAGATTGAAAAAATGGAATCAAAAGGAAAACTCCCTGATACCCTGAAGTGACTCAAATAATTAAAACATTTTGGTCAATCTTTCTATGGTGATCCTTTGTTCTGAAGCCAAGTTTATATTTTCTCACTTTCTTAAGAAATGTTGGTACCAAAAAGACAAGTTCTTTACAAAGAATAATTTCCCACAACTTCTATTTAGCTAATTTTGTGTATGTGTGCATGTGTATATGTAGAAAGACAACCTTTTCTCCCCTAAAACATCATATCTCCTAGGGAAAAACCAAATTTATAATAATGACATATTTACCAAAAGTAGATTTATTGAACTAATGTTATTAAATTGTCTTTGTGAATCAGTGTTTCATGAAAGTCATATATATTACTTTCCCATAATTTAGCTTCCCATATTCAATAAAAATTTTGTGTTTAGAGAAGACTTAGTTGATATGTATGCACACATAATATGCATTAATAAAGTTGTTTTTAATCAAAATGCTTGTAATTGAAGAGCAACTAAACTGGTTAGAGAGCTAGCCACAACCACCTATGTTGAACATATTTTTTTAAAAGTATTTGTCCAATTTCCTGTTAAAAAGCAGAGCTGATCTTACCTGTACAAAGGAAAAAGCTCCTAAATTCTCTCAAATTATCTTCTGCCATCTTGTCCTAAGCAAATAGTCTTCATTGGAGAAAAATCATTAAGTAGAGATGTCTTGGATTGATAATACCTTCAAATACCTAAAGAGTATGACTGAGAGCAGCTTTTCAGAGAGACAAAATATGAGAGTGCTAAGTATCTCCTTGGGGAAGGAAATAGCACTAACTTCCAGGAGACGGTTTCAGAAGAGAGGGAGATGGACAGGACCAGGAGGGTTTACTACAGCACTAGCTCACATTAGGTACTATGCTTCCAATGTCTTATGGAATCCTCACAACTTAGAAATGTCAAGTAACTTGCCCAAGCTCATACAATGGTAATCGGGAGAGACAGAATTGAAACCCAGGAACTGATCCCCAAATCTACCTTTATTCTGCTAGACTATGGGTGTAAAAGGCAAGCTTCTAGTTTATACTTGGACTAGCATCAGCCTTACTTAAACATCACACATAGAACATTGTTTAATTTTTCCATGGCCATTCGAAGTACTCTCCAGCCTCAGGGCTGCAAGATACTGTAGTATGACGTCCTTCACTTGACATTTTCATATTTCCATTTCCTTCTCTGTAAATTTGAAATAATAGCACCTGCCCCACCTACTTCCCACAGTTGCTGAAAGGATCAAATTCCATACATGTGAAAGAACTTCCTTCTAAATGTAAAGCTCTATCTAAATGGAATTTATCCATTATTATTACTATTTTGAATATCCATTCACATAGTAGATAGAAGAGATTGTCTGGACTCTGTAACTGGACCAATACATTGTTTTCTTTTTACAAATTTCCCAAAATCCAGTTAGCAAAAATTTGAATGTCTGTCAATGAATTGCTGAAATAAAAGATCACTTTACATATGGAATACTTATTCTAGGTATGTAAATCCACCCTTAAAGAGGTACAAAAGTTATTCCTAATTAGGTAATAATAACAACCGGATATAAAGATTCAGTGTTTTTTTTTCTCCTCAGATTTACAGCCTCTTCCTTCCTCATGGGGCTTGTTCATCCATGATCTGAGCTGTTGCATTTTATTAGTTGTGATGTTCTCTCTGTCTCAACTACCATTCCTTACACTCTCATAAAAACTTCTTTTTTAAAAAAATCCTTCTAGTTATCTGAGTAGCATAGGCAATGGAAACTAGTGGGCTTATGTTGTGATAATGAGACTTGGAAAGTCTGAAGACTTGGAATGCCTTAGTTTATTTCAAAATATTCTGGTTTTTAGTTTTTTTAGAAAAGAGAGGAAAACAGCTGGAAATGAGGCGGAGCGGGAGAGAAAGCAGGAAAATTTAACTAATGAGCCATTAAAGGAAGTAGGTATTAGCCTACCCATTTGACATTGACTTTACTTCTCATTCATCATCACTGTAAATAGCATTTATTAAGAAACACATTAATTTTAAAATGTGTTATTATTTCTTTCTCTTACAGGCAGGGCTTTTGATTTTCTTTCATTTTTTTTCTCCCGGCATTGTTTTTGTGCATTGTTTCATTATTGTAGCATGAGAATTGAACAGTGGGCTCATGTGTCACATTTCTGTGTATAGCAATTTAGGTTAAAAACAATGAAGTCAAGAAATTTGTAACGTGGGGCAGCAGCACCCTCTACTGTTTCTATCAGAAAAGCTCTAGGCAAAGAATGACACTTCACAGACCTTTGGAGGATGTCACGGGTATGGAAATTTTTCAGTGTTCGAGGATTAATTATATATCCACATGATTTTCAAAATTTATTTTCAGGTTTTTATTGCATTTTCTGCTTATCCTGTAGTTTAAGTATAAATACTATTTCATCAACAGTCATTTTCAATGTCAGTTTGATGTTCTTTTAAGGTAAAAATATTTATTCACAAATCTCCAAAATGCCCATCTATTGTAAAATACTGATACAACTCTGCAGCATTACTTTTGTGGGAGCTTACTCCAGTAAAATTTGTGCTGCTTTTCTAAAACAGCAATCTGATTTAAAACATGTGTTTCTATTTTAATTTTAACTCCAATGTAGAACTTCTTTTACTTTGAAAGCATGAATCATTGCACAATTCTGAAGGTTAGGATTATACAGCAGTTTACATAGTTAAAGTAGTCAATGTAGGGTGTAAAATTGAATTCATTTAATTAACAAATACTTATTTACCATCTACCATGTGTTAATCACTGTTGCAAACATTGAATGTACAGTGGTTAAAAAAACAAAGCAAAACAAACAAGGTTATCTACCTTTAATAACTTACTCCATTATGGGGGAGTACAGCATTGATTAATAAGAAATTAAATAAATAGACAAAACCATTGCAGTTTCGTGTGAGGTGCTCTTGGGGAAATAAACGGGGCAATGTGATAATGATTTGGAAGGAAGAAGTGTTACTCTCATTAAGGTGGTCCAGGGAGGCTCTCCGAGCAGATGACATTCCTTGAAAAGGAGCTGGCCAGGTGAGGCTAAATCCTTTGTGGAATGGGACTAGGTGTTTTAAAACAAAAATTATGTTTTTTAGAAATATCAGGACATGCAAAGGGCTTGAGATGGGGAAAAGCTTGATGTATTCAATAAACATAGAGGAGCTAGGAGAAGAATAGTGCAAGAAAAGGTTTGAGAGCTGAGTGGCTTTATCACTCAGGGCCTTATGAGGGTGGAAGCAGGATGGGGTGGAGGAGTGAAGTGGCTGTGAAATAATCAGCCAGTTACCTCTCCCTTTTGTAAGCCTTAGTGTGTGCGTTTCCACTTGAGGGGGGTTGATTTTTTTTGATATAATAAAATTACTATTCTAACTGATTCAGATAAATTATTCTGAAAGTAATATCATTTTTAGCCCCTCATTGTTAGTCTTTGAGTAGACCGGGAATATACATGTTTGCTGAGAGAAAGCAAGAGAACTGATAATGCTTTGATTGTAGCCCATTTAATTTCAGTCCTGGCTGAATCCACTGGATCTTATATTTGTCTTTAAAGGTGGAGAATTTCATCACATATAAGTTAATATTTTCCTTTTCTCCACAGCTAAACCTGATGCTTCCTTTCTTTTTCTTTAATTTTTAATTATTAGGGGTACATACAGTTCTATATATTTATGGGGTACATGTGATGTTTTGACACAGGCAGACAATGTGAAGTAGTCAGATCAGGGTAATGGGGTCTCCATCACCTCTGGGACTTACTATTTCTTTGTGCTAGGAATATCCCAGTTCCATTGTTTGAGTTATTTTAAGTATACCCTAACTTTTGATGATAGTCACTTTGTTATGCTATCAAATATTGTTCATTCTATCTAACTATATTATTGCACCCATTAACCATCTCCCCCTCCACCTCCCCTCCCCACTACCCTTCTCAGTCTCTGGTAACCATCATTCTACCCTCTGTCTCCATGAGATCAGTGGTTTTAATATTTGGCTCCCACATATGAGTGAGAACATGCAAGATTTATCTTTCTGTGCTTGGCCTATTTCTTTTAACATAATGTTGTCCAGTTTCGTCCATGTTGTTGCAAATAGCAGGATTTCCTCAAAGGGCCAGATCTAAGCGTTATCCACCTTAGAGAGGAGGTAGAAAGAAATATTGGGGTGGAAAGTTTATTCAAAGGATTAATAACCGATGCTTCCTTTCTGATAGGCTACAGGCTGGGTCAGATGAATAGTAATAGCAATGAAAATACCTGCCCTCAAAACATTATAGAACTTACGCCTTCCTGCACATGTACCCCATTATCCAACGCTATTCTTAACATGTATATCCTCCATCTCCAATTTTATTTACTATGCACGGAACTGAAGGAGCAAAATTTTTGTTTCCAGCATATAGCGAGGTATACCTCCAAAACAAGTTAGTATCCCAAGCCACATTTTAGACTGCTGAATAAAGCAGGTGACAATGAATGTCTGATTTAAACATTTGATTTCTTGTTAAAATACCCACAAAATACCCTGAACGTGCCTCCATGCATGTTGAGGCTCATCATGTTTCAATGGGAATCCAATTCGTATTCTTAATACCCCTTTAGAAGCCTTGAACTGATCAAGGTTTTGTCATGTTTCTTAGTTTTCCTTTGAGCAAGGAACCTCAATCTCTTCTGTTAAATGACTAAAGGTCATGCATTGTAATGATAATATCTTCAGAGAAAATGAACATAACCATTTATTTAAGTCAATGGGAATGGTAATTTCATTTCTTGGAAAAATGACTTCCTCAGATTTAAAAATATAGACACATAAGACCTATAAAATGGAGACATGGCCAGTTAATCATTTTTACTGCCACTTGTCCCCCAGGGGGTAATGGTCCCAGACAAAACAGCTGTTGCCAACATTGCTAAAATTCCAGTGTCACCTTGTGTGACCACAGAATACATAGGCATGTGTATGAGGCAGCTTAGGGTCTTAGGTTGAGATTTTGAAAACTAGCACTTGGGTTTGATTTTCTAATTATTTCTCTCTTTTCTCCTAATGAACAGCAGCAGCGGGACATTATTTGCCATTTTCTGACTTCCTAAGTTTTTTACTAATTGTATTTACATTCTTATGGAAAAGGATATTATCTGCATACAGTCACTGACTACTTTTTTCATCTTGTCTCATGTTATTGAAACCGACTATTAAAATACGCGTGTTATTCATAGCAATAATGAGACAGAATATTTGAAATCCTTGATATATGGTGACCAAACTTGTAATTAGTTAGGCCAGTGCCCAGAAATGGATAAATACCATTTCTTTGTGTTGGGTAAACATGAAGGTTTGAGATGTCAAAGGCCAATCAGATTTGTTAGAACCTTAATGTTCAGAAAGGGATACTTGTTTCCTAAATAATCTTATAGTTTACATTGGATGATATAGTGTCCAGAAGGATCTCGATACAATATTGTGTGATTTTATCGCATATAACTTTTTGAGGTAGGGAAAAAAATATCATTTTCGTTTTAACAATAAGAAGACTCTGGGCCCTGATGAATAAAGGGTTCAGCTAAATGTGTGCAGTCATGTTTCTCTGCACAACAATAACTATGGTTTGGTATGGTCAAAGAAAAGACTAAAATAAATTGTGTAACTAGAGAAGCAACAAGTCTTCAGTATTGTCTAGGGGACCTAAAACATGGAAGGAAATTTGGTAGAAAATAAGATCTGAAGGGACTTCAGTTATATCTGCAATGATTTTATTAAAAAATAAAAATTTCTGAAGCCAATATGACAAATTGTTACTATCTGACAACATCGTATTGTGGATTCATGGGAATTTATCATATTATTTTCTATAATTTTCAGCACATTTAAAATATTTCAAATTCATTTTAAGAAATAAGAAAACCAATATCACTGATTACTTCTTCAGTGGCCAATATCATCAGTATCTTTTCCTTTGACTGAAATACTTTGTGGAATGGGACTAGGTGTTTTAAAACTAAAATGATGTTTTTTAGAACTTCCCTGAGTGCACTCTCTGTAACCATGGGGTTCAGCTGAGCCAAGAATTGTCATTTGTAGATTTATCATTAGTTACAACCTACAGATCAGAGGGAAACCTTGATATCACACATTTGAGTTGAAAGTGAAGGCTACAATCACCCCAAAACAAAACCTACAGATCCTTTATTTTGCCTTTTGCAGGGTCGTCCAGAATGTCCCCAGCTATTTGGATTTTGCACATGTTCTTGGCCTCTAAGTAACTTGGCAATGTATAAGCCAAGGCCATCAGCCTGGTTAAGTCCCAGAAGTATGCCTTGGAAATTGCATTTTCTCTGCTCAGGAAGCATTGTTATTCTACCAACACTTTTAAAGAGAGCGAATGTTATCACTTAATTACAGTAAATGAAAACTCAGAACATTGATAGGTGCGGACTGCCTGTGAGGTCTGCATAAGCCAACTTTCCTCCTGATTTCGGTGGCATATTGAGAAATTCTTGCGGTCAGACAAGAGGATGGAGGCATAGTTGTTCCCAAGGTAGGGTTTTTATTGGTGATGATATTTTGCGGACACCACTGGATACAAGTAATTTGTCTCATGCATACCCCTCCTTGCTAGTTCTCATGCCCCCGTGGCTTTTGTCATCTTGTGCTGGGTCATTGATGCTGTTTCTGTGGGTGGCAAGGCACTCTAAAGATTCCCGCTGTTCCTTATATTGCAGGAAGCTGACAAATACTATTTTTCCTTTTGCAGGACATACTGGGGAGAGATGAGTATGAAACATTTTATGGGTGGATAAGCAGAATGGCAGCATTAGGGAAGGAATCATTTTTTTTCCTAAACATCATACGATGGAAATCAGTCAAAATGTCCCACTTTATCAATAAGGCATGGGTTTTAAACCAATTAGGTTGATATCTGGGAAAATAAAGGCCTTTAAAAATTATGGTTTTCTGCCTTGGAAAATAAAGTGTTAAAAACCAACGAGCTTCATAGCATAATTTAGAAAATCTGCTTTTATGAAATGGGTTAATTATACCCATTGAATGCGTTCACTGTCACAGTCTCATCCTCCCACTCCTGTTCCAAAATGACAAGTGAAACCAGGGACTGTGCAATTTTGGAAAACAATCAGGTCACATATTGAGTATTTTGCTTATTCATACAACCATAAACTGCCTATGCTTGAGTTCCCTCAATTACACAGCTCAGTATGCAGGCCAAAAGCAGACAAGCCCAGCTCAAGTGAGCACTTTCCTGGAATACACAGGGGAACGGGTTTGAAAAATGTCCAAAGTGGCAGATGTGAAAAATTCTCATTCAAGATCCAGAAGCTGCCTTTGCTGCAATCCTTCACCTGTTAATCGCACTGCCTCTGAACTCGTGAACCAGGGATGCTGGCTATATCTTAGACCGAGACACTTCGGAGCTATAGATCTTTCAAAGTATGGTGCAGGTATATGCATTGTGGAGGAAAACCTGGCTGAGACAAGAGAAGATCATGGATCACAGTACTACTCAGAATTTTCGGATAATCAAGAATAAGCATGCGGCTGCAGGCTTCCGATGAAACTGCCCTTACCTTTTGTAGAGGAAGTCCCCAAAAGATGTCCTTGACAAATGCTTAACCAAGTATATTGTGTCACTTAAAAAATCCTTGAGATTCCCATTATGGTGATACACAAATCTCTCCTCCACAATAGAATACAATGGCACTATTGTAGTCTTATGGGAAGGATATTTCATTCTCTCTGAGTGTGACAACTTTCCCACAACTGTTCTTCACTGCAATTTCATGCTCATGGGAGTTTCAGTCCATCAAAACTATCCCCAAGCAATATGCTCTCTTGGTTAGCTAGTCTTTTTTCCCACCTCCTTTGACCATGTTTATTTTCCTTTTCTTGAACCATCTCATAAATGCTAAACCCCTTTACCCCTCATTTGGACTTATTGGAACCTCAAGGGTTACTTAAGATGGTGATCAAGATTGCTGACTTCCTTCTTTTCCTTCTTAGACTAACTTTGCTTGTTTCTTTCTCCTTCTCTCTCTCTAATCTAAGCCCTCCATGATTTTAAATTTCTCTCTATCTCCATGTTGTTCCTCTCTCTTATCCTTACCCTCTTCCCATTGTGGTCACTTTCCTTTTCATGCCTTCTTGCATCCAAGTCTTTGAAAATGCATATTTACACCATGTGTCAGACCTCTCTTTGCTTGGCCTTTATTGATTCTGTATCTCATTAAGGAATCCCGTGATCTTTTGCTACAGAATGCTCTTGATTTTTTTTAACCAGCTTTAAGATAACTGATATTTTATTTTCCTATAATCCTTCTCATTGTGAGGCAGTTTAAGGGACAGAGTTAAATCAACCTGGTGGGGGCAGACAGAGCTGGGCTGAAACCTAGTTCTTGTCCACTAGTTGTATGAGATTGGGTAAGATATTTAACCTTTTGTTATGTGTGAAATAAGGATAACACCGCCTCATTGGATCATTGTAAGAGTTGAACACAATAATATATTTACCTGTCACACAGTTATTACTTTCAAAGAATAACTATTACTCATTAATATTACTGTTATAAACATCCCCATTTTATCATTCTTTGCCATCTTCTTATCATTATTGTTTTTCTTTCCCAGGATTTAGGACCTAGCATTTCCAAGGCAAAAAGATTGATACTTTCTCTAATTCTTTATTATCATCCACATGTAACTTTTTCTTTTATCTGTTTGCTCACCTCCCTTCTATTTTCTTCTGTCCAAGTCTTTATAAAGAAACTTCACCCACTAAGAATGTTGGCCAAAATATATGCATTGACATATTTATCATCTGGCAAAACTCGTTAGATTGAGTTTTCAGTGTGAAACCATCTATGTAAACATGAGAGCGCTTCAAATTTCATGACTGTGTTTTTGTGTTTTGGCCAACGAATGACAGATATCCTTCTAATTGCACTGAAACCTGAATTTTCCATGAGCGTGTTCCCATTTGAGTTCCCACTGCTTACAATGGACTTTAACCCTAAGCCTTGGCTCAAAAGAAGTAACTTCACTTCTCAGAGCCTCATGCCGGGAAGTGAGAGCCTTGGACCCAGTGGTGGTATAGTCTGCAGGCTCCTCAGCCTCCCGCTCCTTTCTTGGCGCTATCTTCTCCAATCCCTACTCCTCACGTGCCAACCTTTGTTCTTCTCCTTTCCTGTCCCACCCTCCTTGCTCTTGGGAAATATTTAATGAACAATACAATGAATAATATATTCAGAGTGGGAATGACTTTGGACTTGGTTCTACCATTTGTTTATTGTGTGCTTTGGGGGAAAAAAATCTCTTGGTTTTCCCATCTATCCAATGGAGAATATATTAGTGCCCACTTCACTTAGTTATCATGAGAATTGAATAAGATAATATGTGTTACTATCCCATTACCCTTCCTTCCAAGAAAATATAAGTGAAAATACTTTTAGAATTATCCTGAGCTGTGTAAATGTGAAGCATTAGTATTACATCTTTGAGGAACATTTGTATTTGAGCTGGTGATAAAACCTAACACCAGATAAATAAGACTATCTTTAGAACATTTTAAACATAAACCAGAGAGTGAGTGAGATATTTCAGGGAAAAAGAGCTCCTCCCAGGAACCTAAACATCTTACTTAACGTGTGCAATCTTGCCCTTTGTTCCCTAGGTTGGCCCAAATATGAAAGCTTGAGATCTCTATGTTGAAATGTAAACATAATATAAATGCTTAGTGAATCTTCTCCTGGCTTCAGGAATCATATTTTGTAGGTTAAAAGTTTACAGTAATTTTTTTTTTTTTTTTTTTTTTTGGTGAGAAGGAAGTGTTGGCATTTCCTTGGTCACTAAAAATTTGTAGCAGAAACATTCTCAGAAAAATAATACATTATATAATTACAACTGTCCAACATAATTAAATCCCAAAAGACACTGAAAAAATCATTTATAATAATATTAAGACAAATAAAAGGATTGATTTTTTATAAAAGGAATTGATTTCTCAAATATTTTCTATCTAAAAAGCATTATTGATTTTTTTTTTCTCAGAGTTACGGTATAACTTTTTATGTCGTAATTCTGGTCAAAAATCCATCCGTGAGCTCTTTTCTACTTAGCTAGAGCTTATGATAGCTTTTCTTTGAATTAACTAGCCAGATTCTTAGATTAATCTATTTCTGTCAGCCCTGTCTTCTGTAAATTTAAAAGCAGCAAGCCCTTTGCTCTGTATGATACCATTTCTAACTAAAACCAAAACTAACACGCAAAAAATAGACTATATCTAAAGACTTTTTTCTTGTAAAAGCAATGATTCTATTGAATTCAGCAAACATTTAGTGTTGGGGCATGGGGAGAGTTGGGAAGTTACTACATAACACAGCCTGGTAAATTTGAAAGGATTGAAACTCCTTGCCCTCAAGAAGTTTTCATTTCAATGAGGAATCCAGGCATGTACACAAGCCACTAATATCAGTGCAAATGTGCTTTATTGAGTTATGTACGATGTGCTATATATGGAAACATAAAGGAGAGAAAACCTCATTTGATATTAGCTTTTCCAACCATTATTGTTGCTCCATCTCACCATTCCTATGTCTGAGTTTAGGCTTCCTAATGATTTTTTTTTAAATACCAAGGGGAAAATAATTACTGATCTCTGCTTTTTCTGCAAGCCACTAGAACATTGAAACTGTGTCTTGAAAATTAGCCCAAAGGACTTTGCAGTAACAAACTTTCTATCTGTTCTTACAGCAAAGCTATTTTTGAGCATTCTTTTAAGAGAGTTGGTTAGTACAACTTCCTTCACAGAGGTTTTTGGTATTTCAAAGGTTGTTCCTGAAGTTAATTGAAAACTCACTGGGCCATAGGCAGTTGTGTGTCACCTGAAAATATGTATTTGTGAATCCTGAAAGGAGCTTCTAATAGGAGATTGAAGAGCTGTGGTGCATAAGTGGCACCCAGGTGGCTGAAGGAGACTCAATTGACAGAGTTATAAAGAACTACAGGGGACTTTTAGAGAAAGGGGAGAAAGGAAAATAGTTCAGGAGTGACAATCAGAGGGGGAGCAGAGGAGTTGACTGAGAAGCTGTGGATACCTTGAGTCACAATGTGCAGGGTATGCTAAAGCTGAATCCAAAACCTCAAGCCCTGACTTGCATATAGAGTGTATGGCAAAGAACAGTAAGGCAAAAATATGGTTCTTTGAGCTAAGCACACAAGGTGTATTGGCTGAAGAGTAAAAGTGCAGCTAAGACCAAGACTAAAGAAGTACAATTTTTAACAGAATAACTCTGCCCATCATTTTTTTATTTTTTATTTTTTTTTTATTTCAGAATATTATAGGGGTACAAACGTTTTGGTTACATAAATTATTTTTGTACTGTTTGAGTCAAAGTTATAAGTGTGCCCATCACCCAGACAGTGTGCATTACACCCATTAGGCGTGAATTTACCCATCCCCTCCTTCCCCCACCACCTGCTTGATGACTGATGAATGTTACTTCCATATGTGCACATAAGTGTTGATCAATTAGTTCCAATTTAATGGTGAGTACACGTGGTGCTTGTTTTCCATTTTTTTGATACTTCACTTAGAAGAATGGTCTCTAGTTCCATGTAGGTTAATACAATACATTTTTTATGGCTGAGTAGTACTCCATGGTGTACATATACCACATTCTGTTAATACACTCATGTATTGATGGGTACTTGGGTTTTTTCCACGTCTTTGCAATTGTGAATTGTGCTGCTGTAAGCATTTGAGTGCAGGTGTTGTTTGCATAGAATGGCTTTTTTTCCTTTGAGTAAATGCCCAATAGTGGGATTGCTGGATCAAATAGTAGTTCTACTTTTAGTTCTTTGGGGTATTTCCATGCTACTTTCAATAGAGGTTGTACTAGTTTGCAGTCCCACCAACAGTGTAGTTTTCTTGGCTGTGCAGAAACTTTTTAATTTGATCATGTCCCATTTATTTAATTTTGTTGTTGCCGTGATTGCTTCTGGGGTCTCCTTCATAAATTCTTTGCCTAGGCTGATGTCTGTAAGAGTTTTTCCAATATTTTCTTCTAGAATTCTTATAGGTTCATGCATTAGGCTTAAGTCTGTTATCCATCATGAGTTGATTTTTGTGAGAGGTAAGAGGTACGGATTCTGTTTCAGTCTTCTACATGTGACTATCCAATGTTCCCAGCACCATTTATTACATAGGGACTCTTTTCTCCACTGTATGTTTTTGTCTGGTTTGTCAAAGATCAGATTGCAATATGAGGATGGTTTTATATCTGGGTTCTCTGTTCTGATCCATTGGTCTATGTCTCTGTTCTTGTGCCAGTACCATGCTGCTTTGGTTATTATAGCCTTATAGTATAGCTTGAAGTCTGGTAAATTGATGCCTCCCAATTTGTTCTTTTTGCTTAAGATTACTTTGGCTATACAAGGTCAGACATAAGAAGGCAATCAAGGGTACCCAAATGGGGGCATAAGAGGTCAAACTATCACTCTTTACTGGTGATATAATCTTATATCTAGAAAAGACCAGAGATTCTGCCTAGAGACTTCTGGAATTGATAAATAAATTCAGCAAAGTCTCAGGTTACAAAATCAATGTACACAAATCAGTAGCATTCCTATACACCAACAACAGTCAAGCTGAGAACCAAATCAAAGACTCAAAACTTTTCACAATGGCAACAAAGAAAATGAAATACCTAAGAGCATATTTAACTAAGGAGGTGAAAGACCTCTATATGGAAAACTACAAAACACTGAGGAAGGAAATAGCAGAGGACATAAACAGATGGAAAAACATACCATGCTCATGGGTCGGCGGAATCAACATTGTTAAAATGTCCATACTACCCAAAGTGATCTACAGATTCAGTGCAATCCCTATTAAATTTCCAACATCATTTTTCACAGATCTAGAAAAATAATAATTCTTCCTATCTTTTAAACTTTGAGAATGTGTGCCAAAACTGACATCTACTAAAAGATAATAATGCAAACAGCTCATTTTTACACTATGCATCTGATAACTCTAGTGATAGACATTCATGGTATTTCTCTGTTTTCTACCTCCAGCAAGAGTTTAGCCAAAAACTTTTAAAATCCTACTACAACTATTGCTGAAAGAATATACTTTCCAAATTGCAAATAGCTTTAATTCACTTCATCACACCAGGTATGGTTCTTTGCACTAGGAAACAACATCAGGATCTCTGCCCATACTAGGTTTACAGACCTCTGAGATAATTACACATCAGTATGGTTGAGTTCTGAACAGGTGTGTCTCCTTGGAGTTCATTAGCATTTTTGTTAATAAGATGCTCTATAATTGTGTAATCATCACATTAACCCAGATGTCCTATATCTCCCAATCTAATACAAATAGAATTAAGCAGAGCTCCATAGAAGATAGACATTGTGTAGCTATGATTTGTATACAGCCATGCTGTCGGTCCCTGTCATGAACAAGATACTGGGACATTTTTCCTTTCCATAAACCCTCAACCAATTTTCCTAGGAGAGCTACCAAGAGCATTAGCCAAGGCTGACATGCCCTCTGTAGTTGGCATCTCTCTCCACTGGGCCCAGGTCTTTTCAATGGGTCCTTATAAATGCAAACCTCAGAGAAAGTGACCTCTCAAGTGCCCTGTTGCATCTATTAATACTAACACCATGTGATGCTGGGAGATCTGTCACTTACCGCAGGTCTTTAACTTCTTCCTCAGAGTTGATTAATAATCTACAAGAATGACATCTCTTACTAAACTTGGAAATAAACAACTCCTTCATCTTCTCCAGCCATGTTTCAGACCAGAATAGAAGATAGAATAATAGCACATCTCTTGAGGTTGTGGCGTTAGGACAGCCACCAATTCTAAGACCACAGGGTCTGTATAGTTTTTCTAACTGTAAACAGAGAGTTGCTCTTGCCATTTATATGCATAGAGTTTATTTATGGTCACTACCCTATTCTTTGATTGAGATTGTTTCCGTCTGACAGTTTCAGAACATCCACCAAGTGAGCCACTGCTACACTGCACTGCAGTGCAGTCAGTGTAGAGGTAGACTCCAGAAGACCCTACTGGTGTTTCCTTTTAGTCTCTGCAAGTTTCCTTTAACCCTTCTAGGAGGGTTTGTATAAAGTATTGCTTGCAGAGTAGATTGTTAGCTGTAAATCTCTGTTGCATTAAACTTGGAATCTGTAGTACCCAAAGTATCCCAGTGACTAAAAGAATGATAAAGAAAATGTCATCTTAAATGCTCAACATGAGATTAAGTAGTAGGGCCTAAAACTTCAGATCAAATCCATTTGGAGCACTGCTTTGTGGATATGACATTTTATGGCAACAACAGAATATATGAAAATGTAGGAGTAACATTTATGAGTTTATTAATCTTGTGGATATCTGAATAATATTTTTCAAATTTTCTATCGGCTCATGGCTCTTTTCAGTGAGTTGTGCTCTTGCCTTTATTTTTAGCGGGAGCAGCTGCACTGAGCCACCCATATTCTCTCACCCAAGCCCCAGTGGTAAGCACAACAGGATCAGCATCCTGGATGAGGAATATATACTGTGTTTATGAAATGCAGTTGTCTTCTATGGACAGATAACCAGTCTGTAAAGAGTCATACTCAATTCTCACCAATTCTTTAAAAATTATCACCATTCTATTATTTTTACTATCCTCAGCCATACTGCAACCTGTTCTGTGTCATGCAACTCCTACCACATTCTTTGCTCTCCTGTTTCTTTTCCTTACTGCCTCCCACAGCTCCTCCTGAAGGCCTTACCCACCTGCTCTCCCAACCTCTATAGACAAAGATAGGATGCATTTTGAGTACAGTGGTGGATTGGTGGATTGAGAGGCATATTATGGAATATTCAGGCATAAGTTGAGAGCATGTCATGAGTTGAGAGCATGTATGAAGATAGATGGGAGATGCAAACAGAAGTTGAAGGGGCTTTTGTTGACTGCCCATTAGGGATACATCTAAAAGCAGAGCTTTTATCTCCTCACCTCCTATACTAAGGACAGTGCAATGCTCATCAGAAGTACTAAGTACAATTTTTGTTGATTTTTTTTTTCAATTTCAGTAAGGGGAGTAGAACATGTAAGAGTGATCACCTAGCATTCTCTCAGGCACACATTAATTGTGCATGATAAAAAAAATTACTACCATGATAAATGCACACATTAATTGTGCATGATAAAAAAAATTACACACCATGATAAAAAAAAAAATTACTACAAAAGTGATGTTAGGCTGAGAGTCTGCCTTTAAATTAAGAGAGTAGAGTAGATGAGAGCTGACTTTGGGCCCAATGCCGATGTTAAATATTGGGCCTGTTACTTACCAGTGGTGTGACCTTGGGCCAATAAACAATTTCCAACCCTCATTTTCTTCATCTTTGAATCAGAAACAGTGATGGAACATTGCTCATGGTGTCATGGTAGGAATTAAATTAGTTAACTCCTGCTATACTGCCTGGCACACAATAAGCACTACATAAATGTTTGCTATTATTATTTGATTGATTCTGCTGCTCTATTTGACGTTGTTCTATTATATTTGGGAGCCCGATAACTACTACTCTCACTTTTAATGTGAATTAATGTGTATTAAGCTAAATTTACCCACCCCATCACTATTCTCTGATCTATTTGGCCTTATCAACACAGATTCACTGAACGCCTGCTATGCATATACCTCTAAGCTACCTGTTGATGCTACTACATATGGTGTGTAAAATTCTTCCTTTTCTCATTATATGTTTGCAGAAGGATCAATATGTGTAGAAGCTCACACCACCTGAGTTTCAAGAAGGAGTTCTTAACTTGCATGTTCTTAGCTTGAGACTTTGTGCAACAACCCCCAGTTCGATGGTTGCTTTCCTCATTACTTCACCTAACTGACCTAGAATATTTTACAAAAAAAGTGGCTGATGGGAAACGAACATAAGTATATAATGCCATGAGAATTCTGACATTAGCTCTGTTTTTATTTCAGCAAGGTAACAGCATCGTCTGTCTTTCCAATCATAGTCAGCTCCATTACTCATGAGACCCATTATTTTCTCAAGAATTACACCAACCTGCTTCCAGGCATTCATCACCACATCCTGTGCCCTTTATGTTTAGTGGCACAATGCAAAGGCTTCCTATTAGAAGATGTCTTCAGTCACAAGCCATTCATGAGAAACACCTGGCATAAATATTAACCAACATTTATCTTTTTATATAACTAAGGTGCTACCTGCATCAGTGACTGCAGCTAGAGATTGGTCCTTCAAATTTTTCTTTGCTTTTCAAAGCTTTCATTCCCTTTTTAAAAAATAATCTTTGTGTAATGGTGCTGTTTGAGTTGCTCAATTGTCCTCTTTCTGTGTCTTACCTTCCAAGGTAAAGTGTTATGAATTTTGCCTCCATAACATTTTCTCTCCTCCACCCTTCTCTTCCTCTCCTTCTAGAAGCTTTAGGGAAGGACTTATGTCTTTATTTCTTTCCTATCTACCCCAAGTTCAGCATCTGCTTAGTAAATATTCCCAGGTCAACTAAAGATGACCAATATTTAAATGTCTTAAGTCTGAGGTTTTATAGCAGAATGTACTGCCCATTTTCATACCTTTACTCAAAAGAGTAAAGCAATAGAAAAAAAATATTTCCCCCATATTTTCTAAGTTAATAACATGTGGGGGCATACATTTCTATAATACATTGATAAAAGCCCTGTGAGAAGTGCCAAAAATAAACTGAAGCTACAACCTCTTCTCTAGAAGAGTCTTTTTTTTTTTTTTTTTGGTTGAGACAGAGTCTCACTTTGTTGCCCAGGCTAGAGTGAGTGCCGTGGCGTCAGCTTAGCTCACAGCAACCTCAGACTCCTCGGCTTAAGCGATCCTACTGCCTCAGCCTCCCGAGTAGCTGGGACTACAGGCATGCGCCACTATGCCCGGCTAAGTTTTTCTATATAGATTTTTAGGTGTCCATATAATGTCTTTCTATTTTTAGTAGAGACGGGGTCTCGCTCAGGCTGGTCTCGAACTCCTGACCTTGAGCAATCCACCCGCCTCGGCCTCCCAGAGTGCTAGGATTACAGGCGTGAGCCACCGCGCCCGGCCTCTAGAAGAGTCTTATGGGCACAATTCCATTTAATAAAGAATATGCTGATGGTTGACCTTCTAGCAAAATGTAACATGGTTCCACTTAGGATCTCTCTTGAATTTATGAAGGATTTAACCTAGAAAAACCTTTAGAAACCTGATGATAAATTAATGTTCATGTAATTCTTTATTAGAATATTTGACTAAACAGAGTCTTCCTTTTTCTTAACTATGTGATTTCAAGAGTTCTTAGGTATATTATTTAAATACACATTGTTTTGGTAAATGTTTACATGTTTGTCTTTGATTTGTTTATAATACAGGGACCTCCTGGAATGCAAGGAATACAACAGAGTCTTGGTGGATATTATAACAAGGTATGGCTTCTTTTTTTCACAACTTATAATACAAAGAGATTTTATGTGATTGTATTTTTGAAAAAAAAATAAACTTATTAATTCCTAACTGCTGAAACTTTGATATATGATCACATATACCTAAACATCTTTCCATACAGAAAGATATGTTTCCAAAAAAATTTTCTACTTAGTGTCTTATTATAATGGCAGGGTGTTATCTTTATAAATAAAATGAAAAATTTAGTTCAAAGTTTGCTAATGCAAAAAACTGTGGTTCACCATTGATGTCATATATCAAGCTTCTCTGAGGACAGAAATTATTTGCTACATTGAAGCTCTGGGCAGCACAACAGGTGATAGATTTCTTATCAAAACCAAGAGGTATTGAACCAAAATCTCAAGCAAATGTTTACATACCAAAAGTCAAGAATGGGAGTGCCCAATCTTGGTGAGGAGCACTTTTAACTTCTCCAGGGTTTTTTTTTTATCACAATTGGGATAGGTGGAATGCTGACATGGAAGTATCTGAGTGGCAAAAGGCAAGACAGTTTCCATCCCAATTCTGCAAGGCAGCACAACAGGATGGGAATGTGTGTTAGTAATCAAGTAAGACTGGAAGATCTAGATGATATCATTGACTGATTCATCATTCAGCAACAAATATTTGGGGTCTGCTCACTTCATATGAGGCATTCTGTCCATTGATTAGGGTCTGATACACATAATAGCTCATTGTTGATACCTTGCACCACAGAAAACACTGGAGAAACTTCCCATTACATTTCTCTTTTCTATGTTCTTCCTTTCCCTTCCTATAAATTCCCGTGTGTTGGTCCTCTCTGTTTAGAAATCTCAAAGGGACCTTCTGTGCCAGCACAGACCTTGAAGATAGCAAGTGCTGAATACAACGTCAAATGATGAGCTAATTAATTAAAAGATCCCAATTCTTCTTTCATCAGAGTAAGGGCAACATAAAGAGGCCTAAATAATTTTTGGTTGATACATTTAAACTCAAACATGCGGAAAGTTCGTTATACTTAAATTTCTCTCATTTATTTAGGTTTTCCAGGGAGTATTATATTAGGAAGAATACCTAGGATATATTTTATGATTCTGTATTAAATATTTCTTTATAGATATATACTAGCTTTTTCAAAACATTAAGGCTTACCACAAGTGAGAAAAAGTAATCTGAACTATATCCAAGTTTAATCATTGTAATGACACCTGCTGTTATAAAATAGGATTTATCATAAATGCTTCAAAATAATGAGAATAAGCTGGCTCTGATGTCACAGTGTCAGCTAGAAAAACTCAAAGAACATGTTATATTACTATCATCCTTGGTATAAAAATTACCAAGTTGCTGCTCAGCTACTTAAGTATTTGCTACCCTTGCAAAACTTTTAAAGCTCACATCTTTACAGGTCTCCCAACACTACTTCTATATATAGTTTATGTTGCTGATGAGTCAGTTTGCCCTTAAATGAAGATATATAGAGCATTTATATTTTACAGTCTAAAGTTGAGAATGTAAATTGTTAAACTTTAAGGTTATATTTTTAAAAAGAAAAAAAATGGGGGCTAACCAGAGCAGCCAAGTGGAGAGTCTTGCTAATAGAAAGCCAGTACTTTAAACTTAGCTATTAACTCACCTAAAAGAACTCCAGCTATCATTATTGCCATTACAGAATTGAAGCTCCTGGGTGTTTAGTCCACATGTGCTCTAAATGTGACTTGAGAGCTGGAGCAAGGCTGGATAAAGAAGAGAGACCATAGCTTTTATCCCAAATGATGCACTATGACCATGTAGTGTCAGAGACTTTCGGCCCATCTGGGAATTAATGGAAGATAACTTACCACACACTTTATTCCGTTTCCTTCTGAGTGTAGTTAGAGCATTTACACTGAGCTCCCACCAGCATGGATGGGGGAGGCGGGACCCACCTTCCCAGCCCCCACACTGACTGATGTTTCTGTCTTGTAATCACTTCCTCCTCACCCTCAGCTTCACAAAGGAAAAGGCCAAATGTGCTGCGATGAGCAAGATGCATGTTTTCACTTGGCAGTGTCCCCACCGCCCACCCCCATCTGTTTTTTGATGCTGAGTCTTTTTCATTTTGTAATTTGTTGCATGCCTGATGGCCTGGCGGTAGCAAATGAGCACAGAGAGAAGAGGGGCCTGAGTGAAACTTTCCTGGAGATTAAATAACGGACCATGTATTGAGACATATAAAGTGACACTCCAAGGTTAAAATAATCTTCCCTTTTAAATTGGCATTGATTTATGTGATGTCTGCGCCGGAGCCCTGGACCTCAGCTCTTCGGCTCACAGCAGCTCAGAAGGTCTGCAGCCCAGATTCTGCTGAAGCAGCTCCCCCTGGGAGGAGGAGCAGCAGAATACTCATACCCTTCCCCTCCCCATTCTAAACTGAAAGAGACCATGGTCCATTCTCTCATCTCAGGCATCCTTGCTTGCCCTTGGGCATCCACACAAGAATTGATCTTTTCCCCTACAATTTTCCTTATGGCTCCCTGAGAGAAAAGCTCAGGCATGAGAAATCCTCTTCCCTCACAGTACAAATTAAAAAGGAAATGGGGAAGAAGAAAAGGAAGTGAGAAAGAGAGAGGCAGATTAAGTAATGAGATCGGAAAAATTACATGTGTGTTTATGTGTATTTATGCATGCCCACTTGGGGATGCAAAGAATAAAAGGTAGATTTCCCTCTCCATCACCAAAATAACTTGCAAAACAGCTGCTTCCATTCTGCAAGATTGTTTGCAAAGAAGCAACAATGCTGAGCATATTCTTCCCCTTAAGGAAAATCTGTTCATGATCCATCAAACTGCTCTTCATTGTTTCCAGCTCTGGGGGTTTTAATAAAAATTTGATAGGCTCTGTCAACTTCTGAAGCCATCAGATCCACAGTCCCTGACTACACTCTAGATGGGAAAAAAAAAATAATGTTATCTGTGGAGGCCAAGTACTGGTGAATTTTACATTTGATACTGTTTTTAAAAATCCACACTGAAAATGCATAGTTGTGTTATCTTACATCACCACACTCGGTCTCAGCTGTTGGAGATTGATGCTATGCCTCCCAGCAACCAATTCTAGTGTTCATTTCTCCAAATTGTTGATCCAAAAAAACCAATTTGCTAGCAAAATAATCTATTTTTTCCTTTCACATATTAAATCATAACTTCACTTTAATATCCACAGACTAAAAAGGACAGAAAACCTTTATCCAAAATCAAATATTCAGGGTCTTTCCAAGCAGTGGATTAAACCCAACAATAGCACATAGAGTGAAGGCTTCCTCGAAGACACTAGAGGTAACCGTTCTGCCCAGAAAAACTCTGAGTCCTAACTTCACCTCTCTCCCCTCCTGTGCCCCGGGATCCACTGGTTTTGGGGAACATTGTGGACTTAGGCAGACATATATGGACTTTTGGATCTTGATTTGATTAAAGAGCTCCTACATTTTCCTGGGTCCTCCCCCTCCCTTTCATAACCCAGCACATTTGAAGCTGGTGAAATGTTTTTGGTTTTTTGTTTGTTTGTTTGCAAGTAGCTGAAAAGTTAGACTTTCAGCCAGCCTTAGGTCTTATTTTCAAGTGAGCATATACTTCTTAGGCCGCATATTATGTTTTAATTTGCTGGGGCTACACAACAAAGTATCATAAACTGAGTGGCATAAACAGCAGAAATCTGTTGTCTCACAGTTCCGGAGGCTGGAAGTCGGGATGGAGGTGTGGGCAGGGTCGTGCTCTCTCTGAAGGCTCGGGGAGGGATGTGTTCCAGGCTTCCTTCCTAGCTACGTGTGGCTCCTGGGTCATCTTCACACGGTGTTCTCCCTGTATGTGTGTCTCTGTGTCAAATTTCCCTTTTTATAAGGATACGATCATATTGGATTAGGAGCCTACCCTACTCCAGTAAGTCCTCCTCTTAACTAATTACTGCATGCAATGACTCTATTGCCAAATAAGTTCATATTCTGAGATACTGGAGGTTAGGACCTTTACATATTAATGGGCATGGGGGATACACAATTCAACTCATAACAAATAACCTGATTTTTCTGAATTTTATGTCCCTTCACGTAATAGGATATTACAGCAAGTTCCCTAAGGGTTGAACTGGGGGATTTTTAATGATCCCGTGTCCTTGGAGGGAGTTCATGTTCTTGGTTTCTTTTTATTAACTGTACCATAAGATTGCTGATATTTTACTTTTCAGGGCCTATAAGAATGGCCTGTCTCCTATGGTTCAGTCCATACACGTCCAGGTACATTCCTTTCTTCCACAGAGCACCCTCTCCAAGACAAGTAGAGTAGCTCGAGTCTTTTCACTTCCCTGACTATAGATTCCGAAGTTTCATTCACCACTTCTCACAGAAATCAAAGGATAAATGCTGACATCTCAAAATTCTTGAGATGGACAGGCGGATTAGCACACCCCCACACCACACCACAACCCTGACCACATCACTGTAAGAATAAACACATTCAAAACTGTACAACTATTATTTATTTGGAAGGCTTACAAGGAACTTTAACATGGCACCAAGGTACAAAATACCATATTAAAATTAGAATAGCATCTGAGACAGAATTACTGTTCCAGAAACACAAAGATGGTGTCTCTTATTATTTCTGTAAAGCCAGGTAATTTTCTGGTGCCATCAGCTTGAAGAAAGTAAGGACGAGAGTCTCACATGTCCATGTCTAAATGCTACTGAATTTCAAGTTTAAATCTGCCTCAAGTACTGTTGACCCAGGAGTGGAGAACAGCACCAGGGGCCACTGAGGGTCCTTGATTAGATGGATTTCCTGGACTAGCTACTGAGTGAAGCAAACATATGGTGCTCTGATAGGCAATAAATGGCCCTCTTATTTTTCTGGATGTGAAAGCCACCAGAAAATCAAGGTTTTAGAATAATAATGTATGTTGATAGAACAGTATGACTTGGTGCTGCACAGGTATTTCTTCTTCCAAGCACAGCATCTCTGACAGCTTCTATGTTGTTGAGGGGTGAGGTGGGCTTCACTGGAATATGCTCGCACCGGAGGTACTTTAGGTGCTCTTCTGCTCTGTAATCCAAGAGCATGGAGCCTCCCAAAATAAACACCATTTCTGGGCAAGTCACATCGTAGACCAAAGCATGTTCCAGCTTTCCCCAAAATGTCCTAACACAAGCACAGCCAGAGAGAGATGTGATGTTCTGTGCACACTGGTCGACACCATGCCTGAATGACTAGTGTTTTCATGAAATCTCTAAAATTTATGTTTCTATACAGGTTTCATCCAAGAAACCCACCATTTTATAACTATTGATTCTTTATGTGTGTGTGTATGTGTCTTAGTTTCATACTTTATTTTCAAATACTGTTCGTTATGATAATTTATAACTCAGAATTTTTGAAAACACAATTTTTATTTTCAATTTAGATATCATGGAACAAAGTTAACATAAAAAATGAGAGAATATCTATCACAAGACCAATAATAACATCATTTACAAACTACTTATTTTTTATTGGAATAGTACTAATAACATGGAAGGCACATTTAAAATATCAAACTATGGTAATAGCAATCTGAATGGGTGCCTCTGAATATTTTTTGTTGTTTAAATGTTTCTGTATTTCTTAGTTTTTCTACCAACACATGTATTTTTGATCATAAAAACAACTTTAATGGGAAAAGCACATGAACTAGAATTATTGGCTTGTTCACTTAACAAATATTTATTGAATGCTTCCTATACATTAGGTACTATGCTAGGCATGGGGAATTCAATTCCAGGTCATTATGGAGCTTAAATTTTAGTGCAAGGCATACAAAATTTTTTAAAACAAACACAAAAATAAAAATTTTAGTATTATGAAGGAAAAATACAGTGTCCAATGAGAAGCTATGAGACGAGAACCTGTCTGGGATACCTGGGGGAGGCATCCATGAATGGCATTTTATAATATAATAGTTGAGACCAGAGGACTAGTTCCTGGCCAGACAAGATGTGAGGACAAAGAGTGGTGATCTGGAGGATTAGATGGGAAAGATCTTGGTTGATTCGAGGAGCTGAGAGAAGACCATTATTAACTGGAACTTTGGGGGGAAAAGAGTGGCCAAGATGATGCTCAAGAGGGAAATGAGTCCATGCATGTGGTAATTTGATGGCTTGTTAAGGTTTTGAAGGATGGAGATCAGGATGTCTTTTAAAGGTATCTCTCCGACTCAATGTAGAAAATGTATGTGTCAGGGGAGCAAGGGGATTGCAGAAGGCCGGTTACGGAGCCACAGCAACAATCCTGGCAAGACGTGATGGTGGCCCACCTGGGGTACAGGCAAGCAGCACACAGAGAGGGGATTTGGGGGCCTTGAGTCAGCCAGACTGGATGACTGACTGTGCATGAGGACCAAGGAGGAATGAGATGTTAAGAATGCCTCCCAACTGAAGGAGGAAGAATTCTCTGAAAGGGGGAGGATGAGTTCAGGTTTTCTTTCTTTCATTGATTTTTTTCAATTGCAAAATGAAATTACTGCTCATTTTAAGAAGACAACCTGAAGAGATACATTAGGAAGAAATTAATTATCATTCTCCCACTTCTGGACTAAACAATGTTAACAGTATGATGTAACTCTCATTTTTTTTTTTTTTTGCTCTCATATGTGTGTGCATTTGTGTTTTTTTAGTTCTGTTTGAACTTGTTGAATATGAATTGATCCTAGAATTTACAAGGGAGTATATCAAATAGAAAATAAAATATATGGGTCTACACCTCAGAGGGGAGCTATATGCTGGATTTATAAATTTGCCTGTCTTTGTGTAAATATTACCTAAGCCACAAGGGTAGATAAGAGTGCCTGGGAGAAACTGTTGAGTCACCAAAGAAGAAAGCTTGGACAGAGTCCCAAGGCAGCCAACCTTTAACAGTTAAATGAGGGAGGAAGAAGAGAGGTTGGAGAGATAGGAGAAACCAAGAGAGTGAGGTATCATATAAGCCAACAGTGGCAAGTGTAGCCAAGAGGTCAATTAATGAAGAGTCCATTAGACTAAGCAACAAAGATATCATTTATAATATCAGAGAGCCAAATCAGTGGAATGGTTGGGGCCAGTGCCAAATCACTGTGAGCTTAGAAGCACATGGAAGATGAATATGTGGTGTCAAAGCAAAAATTGCACCTGACAAAGTTAAACAGGCAAGGAAAACATTATTCAAAGGCTATTCCAATAGTAGAGAGAGGCCACACTCATTCTGAGCTCAACTCCACTGAAACAAAGGGCAGGAGAGTTGAGTATTGAAGTGAGACAGAGAACGCAACCTATTTGTGTTTGCTAATTGGCTTTACTCAAAGGAAAAGTAAACTTTCTTGTATCTTTGTGAGAGGAAGAAGGTTTACCACTTGGTACAGACTGAAGTTAGGCTCCTACCCTCCAGTAGAGCCCGAGAGATAGGGACTTTATCTTTCTTGATGTTCATATTTGAAAGGGATGGCTCCCAGGTCCTGGAGAAAGACATTCCTGGTTTATAAAACTAACAAGAGGCTTTTCAAAAGATTTACATCTCAGAGGGGCAGAGAAAGAATTTACAAATACAGGTTTGCTAAAGTAAATGATCCAAGAAAAGGGAGGTCAGGGCCTGGGGTCAGGAAAAAGCCTGTTGTCTACAGTGTATTCCAGCTGAGGGAAACTTTGAGCCTGTTTTCATCAGTAGACACAGAAAGCATTAGCTGCCATTTTGAGAAAATTGTCCAGAAATGGGAGGAGAGAAGGTAGCTTGAGGGAAAAGTGTGCCCAGGTAACTGCATGATTTGTTTGTGTTAAGTTTGAAAAAGGTAGAATAGGTAGGAAGACAGAGAGAGAAAGAGAGTTGTGAATGAAATTGGCCAATTTTAGCTACATTTTTCTTAATTTTTCCAAATTGATCAATTTCATCTAATGGCAATAGGTAGTATTAATAAGGAAAACCTCCTAAGAAGGCAGAGGGCATGGGATTCAGAGGACTCATAGAGGAGCAGTTTATCAACTACAGCCAAGAGTGCATGCACATGGGTTTGTAGGTTGAGGGGCAGGAATTTGAAGTGGTGCCCTGAGAATTTGTATTTTTTCAATTTAGTAACAGGCAAGGGCATCTGCCCAGGGAAAGTGAAGTTCAACTTAGTAGTCTGAGAACAATAAAGGAGATTTGAGAGTGGGAAGAGCAAGAGACCAGAGAAGCTCAGATATATGGAGAGGCCAACGGAGGTTGGTTGCCAAGTGTGAATGTGGAGTGCAACAATTTGTCCCCAGAGGTATGATGTTTCTCCAGAAGCGATTTCCTGGGGAAGTCACAAAGACAGATGGGGTCTCCAAAGTTGGAGTTATTTAATAGAATATGTAATAGGAATATTTAACAAAAGGTGAGAAAGACAAAAATATATGCAAAAGTGACCTAGTATCCACAAAAAGCTGTTCTAGTAGTGTCATCTGACCACTTACGTTGTTAAAGATTGAATGCACTGAAGATAAATGGACTTTTTGTTGTTGCTGTATTTTTATTTGTTTTATCTTTACCTAGGGAAATGGTGAATACGGAGCTGGGGGTCCGAAAGGAGAAAAGGTAATCAGACTTTCAAAGTGCATAAAAGGGTGCAGTGTTTTAAACTGATTTACACATTGGCACATCAAGGGCAGTCCCACTGTGGCAGTTGGGCTCTGTCCCCAGGAGGCTGTCCAGCCTGCAATGGGCAGGAGCCCCACCTGCCTCCTGGTGGAGCAGCAGAATTGGCTGCAGAGGCAGCTCCCGAGTGAGCACTGCTGAGTAGCAATTGGCTATAAGGAAGGGAACATATCACGGGGAAATAGCTCTAATAAGGTAAATGAAATTAGGACACAGATTTGCTTTATCATTAGATGTTTCATGAATTATGAAGTTGGCAAAAACAGTCTGAAGATCCCCTTGGCAAAATGCCTCAGGCTTACTATTTTGTGCCTTCTTAAGTACCAAAACATAAGCTGTCATGGGTACCTTGTTTGGTGGGATTTTATAATGTAATGGTTTAACCAAATAATGATTTCAAAAGTTTTAAAATTAAAACACCTGATGAATTTCCATTGCATTCTCATTGTCACCATTCACAGGTTTAATTGTATTAGCTGTGAAGATGACAGATTCATTTGCCCACTCAAAAAGATGTTTCACTTCTGTTTGATTCTGAAATTGTAATGACCTTGGATTCGGTGTGAACATGTCGTCGTCAGAAAAAGAAAAAAAAAAAAAAAAAAAAAAACCAATGCACATTAAATCTACAGACAGAGATGAGTAGGTTTGAAAATACTTAGAGGGAATGTGGCCTGTGGGTGCTGCCTTCATTCATTCACCCAGTAAAATTTCTCTTGATTGAGGGCAGGATATTTTGACATGAATCCAAGAAAATATGACTTCTGTACCTTATAAATCAGTGCAACCGACTCGTTCAAAAAATCATACATCTGTCACCAGAAAATACTGCTAAAAGATAGTCTCAAAAGAAACTAGGAGCTTCTTATAAATTGATGATTGAAAATGAAATTTTCTGCAAAATAAATGAAACCTTGGCATTCTGAGAAAGACATGCAAAAATTGATTATACAGCAATGATAAGTCATTTGTGTGTCTTAGATTTTCCTGCTAGTACACTAGCATTATTTCCTGTAACCCAATAACGTACAAACACCATACGCCACCATAGCAAACGCGTTACATTCTAAGCAATTACTGCTGGACACATGCAGGCTAAGGAGAGGGAAAAAAAAAAAAAGAAAAAGAAAGCCACAAAGCTTGTCACACAGGACAGCTGAGCAAAGAAGAGAGATGTGACACTTTTAAAGCATTTAAATGATGATTCATTTCTTGAAACAAAACAGCTGGCTTCTGTTTTGCTATGTTCATTAGGAAACACATGTTACTTAGGAATTCTTAAGACTTCACTGATGAGAAATTTGATTCTGTAAAACAGGTGTATTTCAAACTCTAAGGACCTTTTCTATTGCTCAAAATCTTTTCTAATTGCTTCAGAATCTTAAGTGGAATTAGAAAAAGCCAGTGGCATCACTGTTCCCTCTTCTCACCCAAATAAATAATCTAGAAGAGTCTACAAGAAACTTGATTCAGTACCTGATCTAAATGTACATATGAAAGGATTTTTAAAAATTGTAATTAACAGAGGAAAGACTCTGCCAATAAATAATGCATAAAATAAACTTAACATGAGCATAGCAGTTGCTGCAAGAGTGAAATCAACTCTACGTATACACATCCACTTAGTATCTGAATCGAATAAATGCATTAGTTTTTAAAATTATAATGGTGTTCATGGGTCACCACGGTGAAAATTTAAAGCTCCTTCAAACTGCCCTCACAGACCTTTGCTTGCACGTGTGGTGGACCCCATTAGTTCTGGCTGCACATTGGAATTACCCAGAGAGCTTTTAGAAAATACCTGTGCTCAGGTCCTACCCATAGAGACTCTGATTTGGGCGCAGGGACCATGTCTCTAGTATTTAAAAGGGTTTCAGATGATTCCAACATGCATTCAGGGTTGAGAACCACTGAGTGGTGGAAAGAGCCTGGGCTTTGGGACAAAATGTTGAGTGTGGCATTATCAGCTGGGTCGGCTTGGAAAAGCCACTTCATTTCTCTAAGCATCAGTTTCCTCACTTGTACCGTGGGCATAATTGTATCTACACACAGAATTGATGGGAGGATTAAAATCAAACGATGCGAACTTACTCAAAAGCACAATACCTGACACATATTAAGCCTCATGAAATAAGTGTCCTTTTCCATCGATCCACCTCAAACTTTCTTTCCTCTCACGCGGTCTCCTTTGGCACTTTTTGGTATTAATTGTTACCATTCTTCGCACCTGGTCTTGCTCATGTTTGCATCTCCCACCATAATTTTGACACAGAAGGGACTCAATGTGTGCCGTAGAACAAAAGATTTAACCAGAAGTATAATTAAACACATAAATGATTTATAATTGCTGTATAATCTGCCACTTCTCAGTGCACTGAGTAGCAAAATAGAATTACAAAAACAGCCTACCATTTGGAACAGAACATTACAATGAAGCTCCAGAACAAGCACAAACAGCACTGGAATATACATACAAATCACTCCTGGTTTATCAGCCACATCCTGTATCAAGAATACTAAGATACAAGAACTACCAAGGAACATGACTTGCTATAAACAGTAAATGGCAAGGATGAGCCCTGCTCTGTAGCTTGCCTGGGACCAACAGGATGTGGTGGAGGGATAATGTATTTTCAGGTTGCTCGAGGAGATCTGCTGCTTTATAAGGACAGTGAAACAAGGTGGAAGAATATCTAAGGACTCCTGCGAAAATAGCAGGTGTCTTTGGGGCAGACTGTCAGGGGGAAAAGATGGAGTCTCAATGTACCAGGCCTTTCAAATAGCATTGAAAGTGTCAAACAGAAGGACAGCCTTTCCTGATGCCCAGTAAATTCATCACTTGTCTTTCAATTCATATCTGCAGTGATAAATCACAGAACATCCATTTTAAATATTAAAAAACCATCCCATATGTGCCTAAGATTCAGGTATAAAATGCTTTTGTTTGCAGAATTTTATATGAGGGAAGAGGTCCCTAAGATCTCCCAGCTCCATGTCACCCAAGGACCATGCAGAGAGATGGACTACAACCACTGGGTCCTTTCTCTATATTTCAGTGAGACCTATTTGCATCAATTCAAATATATAGCAGCTATGAATGTAATTACTCTTATTTCTCCACGTACATTCTCCTTCCCTCCACCTTTGATATTGGGCAGATGTGATTTTTATAAGCAATTTCTAGACCCCTTACCTGCTTTCTACTTGTATTTTATTGGGTGAGTCTAATTGCTAGGCAATTTTTCCTTCACATCGATGCACTGGGGACTTTAGCACCTACTGGATGGGTAACAGTAAGGTCACTCTGTACACCCCAGTGTTTACGCAAGGCCAACTGATTGTTTCCTCTGTCAAACCAATGAAAATTGGTGCTTTAAATGTATTCACCAACTTTTCCCTCTCCTCACTTTGAATATAATTTACTATCTGTAGGAGGAAAAAATGGCTTTTCCTACAGTGTGGCAAGTATAAAACTGATAATACACTAGATGTTTAGATACGAGAAAAAACAACGTTTATGTATTTTACTCTGTATTAGGGAAAGAAACCAAATATCCATCACATTAAATTTTAAATTTCATGGATACTACTTCAAAGGACATAATGAATATTTAAATTTTTTGTGTGAGGAGGTCTCACTATGCTGCCCAGGCTGGTCTGAAACTCCAGAGCTCAAGCAATCGTTTTGCCTCAGTCTCCTGGGGAGCTGGGATTACAGGTGCACATCACCCGTAATTAATTTAAATTTAAATTTAGATTTAAATTAATTTAAATATAATGTAAAATTAGAATATGAGTGAATTTAGAGAAAGAAATGAGCCATGAATATATAGGTGGTATGTGGACATAGCAAAAATTATGCACTTGGTGTACAGATGACTGAACTTTGGGAAACATTGCTCTAGAATATGAACACTAACAAATCTGCAAATTGGCTTCTTATCCATTTGGTTCCTTGGCTCTCCCAGAGCCTTAATTGCTGGCTAAAAGCCTGATAGTATAAAAATTAGTGCTGAGGTGAGCAGAAAACAGTTTTTCCTACTATATACTCTCACAACACAAAATACTTCTGTGACCAAATGCATGGAAGTTTTTTCCCCCACACACCAAGCAAGCAATCAATTCTGCAACAGACACCAGCTGGGTGTCCTCTGATTCAACTCAATTCTGACACTGTCTACCCAGAGGTAGCATCAGGTCCCACAGGTTGATGGCTCAGTCTCACAAGACTGCCCCCCCCACTCTAAATGCCAACCATAAGCTCCAGTTGTTTTACCTGGGCTTCTGACAACCAGCTATAAATTGAGGTTCCCACCACCCCGTCCTTGGTTTTGAATGATTTGCTGGAGCAGCTCACAGAACTCAGCTAAATATGTCTACCCGTTTATTATAAAGGATATTACAAAGGATACAAATGAAGAGCTGCACAGGGCAAGGTATAGAGGAAGGGGTGCAGAGCTTCCATGCCCTCTCTGGGTGCACCACCCTCCAGGTACCTCCACACGTTCAGCTATCTGGAACCTCTCCAAACCCAGTCCTTTTGGGTTTTTATAGAATCTTCACCATGTAAACATGATTGATAAAATCATTGGTGACCAACTTTAACCTTCAGCTCCTCACTCCTCCCCAGAGGTTGGGGGCTGGGGCTGAAAAGTCCCAACCCTCTAATCCAGCCTGGGAATTTCTTTTAACCAGCCCTTTTCTGAGGTCACCCAAGGACCCCCAGCCACCAGTCAACTCATTAGCATACAAAAAGACACTTTTTTCACTTTGGAGATTCCAAGGATTTTAGGAATTGTATGCCAGGAAACTGGGATTGAAGACCAAATATATACTTTACAATATCACATGAGGTTTTAAAAATTTAATAAAATCAAGATTAAACTTACCAAACACTCCACAAATCTAGAAGATTGCTTAAGAAAAACATGATCTTGTCTATCCATCACACAGAATCACCAGATATGGATTAGGATAGAACTGTAGAAATAAGCCAAAGATTTTAGGATTGTAATAGATTTACACTTGAGGCACTTTGGGGTAGACTGTTGTTTGAGGCTTCAAAATAAACAGGCACATCCACACAAGGGGACAGGATTCGAGATGTCCATTGCAGTGCTGTCTATAATGGGGAAAAGGCTGATTCAACCAAGTGCCTATCAGTGGGGCTGGGATAAGCCCTGGTACATCACTGCATCAGAATGCCAGCTAGCGGTTACAATGAAGGAACTAGATCACGCAATAGGGATGCATACTAAAAACAACACTGAGTGAAAAAAGCAAGTCACAGAATGTTATATACAAAATAAAATATTTATGGAATTTGCTTTAAATGTTCAAAATAATATCTTGTTTATGATTCCACATATGCAGTAAAAGTACAAAAATAAGACCGAACAGATAAATGCTGAATTCATGAGAATGGCTCCCTCTGGGGCAGGAATAGAGTGGAAATGAGAGGGGATTCCTTCTTTGACTATAAATATTTTTATTTCTTTCATTTTGGGTGCCTGGTACATGAAGACTTGGTGTATTCTACTTTATGTTTCCTGTATTTATTTTTTTTTTAAGTAAAAAAAATGGACAGATAGGCAAGAAAGATATATGCCCAGAAATATAGACAATGGGAAACATCGTCTTGAAAAAATACTCTTGAGGTTGGGGAAGAAAATCAGCATTACCTGTCTTCTGGCGGCTACATTTAATTTAAGAATCGTGTGGTTATTCAGGGGTCTGGGTAAACACTAAAAGGAAATACAACGCTGGGACTCTCTGAAATCTGATAAGTGATATAAGTCCTTTCCACAGATTTATCTCTCAAATTGCATTTTCTGAAAATGCTCTTTGTATGTCACATACAAATCCCTCTTCAAGATTTTTGACCAGAGCATCTTAGATATTTCTGAGCTGCTGCTGTCACCACATCTACAAGAATGCCTTCTTTGTCCAAGCCGATCATCTAAGCGGCAATATAAATGCTGGAAACAGCTGACAGACTCTTTCCTCTTCACATGACTATTGACTCCCCCCGCCCAGAAAAAGAAAGAAAGAAGTGTCTGAAATGAAATGAGTCTAGATTATTGTGTCAGTTAAATAATCTGATGTCTTTGGGATCACAAAAATTTATATTTTTTGGTATACCAGAACAAGATTATAATTTTTTTCTTCTCTAGATGTTCTTGCCTTGAAAAATAATTAATTTTGTTTCCCATTAGTTTTAAATATCATAAGGAAATATTATGGATTTCTCAGACATAAAAGCATTGTGAAGTGCTGAAAAACATATTATTATGCATATAGCCTAACTAGATTCAGAACTCAGAACTGTCTCTTGGATGCTAGTCGATAAATTCCATGGTTAGGAGGAGAACAAGCACTCGTTCTGCATCTGACAGTCACGACAGTACTCTAACCTCCTCTCTTTGCTTTTCCTTGAAAGGGTGAAACTGGACTACCAGGGTTTCCGGGGTCTGTTGGTACTAAAGGACAAAAAGGAGAACCTGTAAGTACTTTAGCTCTGAGGGCGGAGGAAGAATATCCAGAAAGTTGGATTAAAATATTTTTTTCAAATCAGCCCCAATTCCATGTACCTTGGTTGACCCTGTCATGATGATTAATAGATCAGATCTTTAAGCAAGTCTAAGCTATGCCGGGCACTAAGTCCTTTACATGTAATTTATTCATTTAATCCATTAAAAAACTTCTATGATGTAGGCTATTATCACCCCCGTTTTTCAGATGAGGAAAGTGAGGCACAGAAAGGTTAAGTAACTTGCCCAAGGTCACACAGCTAATAAATATTGGAGCCATGAATTTGTCCCTAAGTGGGCTGATTCTAGAACCCAAGGTTTAAAATCACTAAGCTTCCCTGTTTAAATACTATAACTAAAATCAATAATAAAATCAAAGGGCTGGTACTAATTTATTCAAAAAATTAGAAACATCTATCTGCTCAAACAACTGCTCTCAGTATTCTTTCTGAAGTTATTTTTCTTTCTTGTTTCTTGTAAGATCAAAGTGTCTTTCCAAGCCACTATTCAATATTACTGTGGCCGGTTTCTTTTAAAACTTCGTTCTTTTAGTAGGGAGAAAAAACCCTGTAGTATCATTTATATTCAGATAGGACTACCTAAAGAAATCATAGAAAGCCTGGATACAAAAAAGATGACTATTTTTTTAATGCTGCTAAAAAAATAAAAATCAGCAGCCTTCAAGTATCAGCAAGAATCAGGCTTAACACATGTTTTATCTTTATTTTTAAAAAATACATCTTTTAAAATCACTTTTACCCCTTTCCTTGCCAGAGTGAATGAGGTATACTTGTTTACCAGGGGATAAAGAATGAAGAGGTCACTAAAATGCCTGTATGAGAAACATTATAATATTAAAAGTAATGTTACAAAGCCAAATTTTCTCTGTACTTCAGCTTTAAAAAATTAGGCACCTTTAGTAATGACAGTAAGACTTTCAGGCAACTTTAGAATCAGTGCTGTGGCCTGTGTACCCCAGTTCTCCTACCTTCAGGAATCATGCTTGCCCTTAATATGCAGTCTAAGCTCCCTGTGCAACTATGGGATTTAGCAATGTTTAATGTGGTTCCCCAGCTGCATATTCCCAGGCATGTCTGGGAAATCCCATATGCCCCACAAATGCAGCCTGGTGGCTGCTGCCCCTTCCACCTGCCAACTCACTCCTGATGCTCCACACCTGGACGTTCCTCTGACCATCTCTAAACTGATTCTCTAGGTCTCCATCGTCTCCCCTCCAAGCCTGAACACTGACATCCACCTTCTCTTAATTTCCATGTGACACACGGAGGACCCTGCAGTGAGATTTATTAAATTCCCCTGGAAAAGCAAGGAACTATAGAGCAGAAAGGAGAAACTTTCGATGGGAAAGCAATGCTTATCAAATGTGCATGTGCACTGGAATTCTGCTGATTCTAATTCAGTAGGTTTGGGGTGGGGCCTGAGAGTCTGCGTTTCTCACAAGCTCCTAGGTGACACTGGTGCTGTTCTTCCATGGACCATGCTTTAAGTGGCAAGGATAGTTCCTGGAGTGATAGACCTTTCCCTCCCTAGGGGATTCCCTCTGGCTTTCTCTCCTTCCACCAACATTTAGGGGCAACCCATCTACCACACTGGGGCTGCCTATAGCCTGGCCTTTAGATTCCAGAAGAAACAAGCTTCTTTTCCTCCTAACTCTTCCTTGCCCTCTTCTCCCTCAATTATCCCACCTTCCCCACACATCTTTGTCTGTCTACCTTCCCCATTCCCACATTTAAAAAACACAAATTTTACATTATTATGCAGAGCAGATTAGCTCTTTGTGGTCTCAACCTTTCTATTCCAGAACAGGATCTAGACTTGACTTCACTAATAACAAGAAGGCCCAGCAGAAGAGTAGCCTTCATCCGAAGTTGAATTCTGAACCACCAATCCTGAATGGCAACTTTAAAATGACAATTTGTCCCCCACTTCTGGACATTCAGAGTATGGCTAGATTTTTAACATATCAAAGCTAAAATATACCTGAGAGATCATCTAGTTAAACCCCAGGATTTTATAGATAAGGAAAGGGAGGCTCTGAAAGTTTGACTTCCCCCAGATAGTAGCCACTGCAGCTAGGACTAACAGCCTGGACAGCCACGCTCATGGTTGTTTTTGTTTTGCTTTGTATTGTTTTGTTTTTATAACCAATTACGTTAGTCAATGTGGCTTTCACGCTTGACAATGTCTCTAAATAAGCAATGACATGAGCAGCGTGACATAAGCAGTAATATGAGTAATGTGGCCCATTGCTCCTATCTAGTTAGCATCATCTCCTATCTTAAAAGATAGGTTTTTTAAGAATGAAGACTGAAAAGCCAGAATATGAAGCCCTGATCTAATGTATAGAAATTAACCAATAATATTAATAGAAGATGTAGTGATGTTGGATAGATATGGGGTATACAGCTGTCCTTCAGTATTCGTGGGGAATTGGTTCCAGTACTTCTGCAGACACTCAAGTCCTGTATATAAAATGATATAATATTTTCATATAACCTATACACATCCTCCTCTACACTTTAATTCATCTCTAGATTACTTACAATACCTATTACCATGTGCATGATACTATGTAAATAGTTGTTATACTATTGTTTTTTAAATTTGTATTATTTTTTATCATTGAATTGTTGTATTTTCCCAAATATTTTTTATCCTGGGTTAGTCAAATCCATGGATGCAGAACTTGCAGATACGGGCAGCAGCTGTGTTAAGCAGAATAGGCTAAGTTATACTGAGCGAAACTAACCCTAAAACTTCTGTGATGTAGCACAAGAAAGATTCTCTCTTTCCGGTGCTGCATGCCTGGCGTGGTTCATTTGGGAGGGGTGGCTTGTTCTGCTCCACACTATGCTCAGTTACCAGGCTTGTGACCTTCACAGAGCTACGCCCTCTGGTATCCACGCCCGTCTCAGTCACCACTGCAGGGGAAGAGGGACTGGGGAACCATCAATGGGCTTTTCACTTGCTCAGCCTGCAAGTAACATTTGTAACTTCTGCTTACGTGTCACTGCCAGAACTAGCTACATGGCCCCACATAACGGCAAGGAGCTGCGAAATGTGGGAGAAAAGGGGAGCCCCATAGCCCACATAGGGTACGAGGTGAAAAGCAGAGGCTCTTTTAGTTGCTTATCTCCCGTGAGTGATTTATTCAGGAGAATAATTGCAGTCCCTAAGAGGACTTTTGAGAGTGGTAATATCTATCATAATTGTTCCCACACTTCCTCCAGATTTTCACATGCAAAAGAAAAAATTTTAAAAAATTTATGGTTTCCATCTTATTGGTAATGCACTCAGTTCAAATAATAAATAAATAAAATTATAAATCAAATCAGACAGACTAAATAAACAAAGCCTGGGATTGAGATCAGGCTGCCTGAGTTTAAATTCTGAACCACTTCTCACTGGCTATGTGACCTTGGGGAAATTATATAACTTCTCTATCCTCCAGTTTCCTCATCAGTACATGAGTATACTATTAATAATTGTACCTACCCCACTGGGACATGAGAATGAACTATGTTAATGTATCTATATAAAGTGATTAGGATAGTACCTGATACCTTGTAAGAATTCAATAAGTGTCAGCTATTATTATTATATCTGCATGACTTTACATTCTCTAATTTGATAAACTTGGATGGGGTCCCAACAATGGAAAGGTCTATGTGAGACACCAGAGATGCTATGATAGGCAAGATGTGTTATATTCCTACACTCAGAGTTTCTAGCCAAGATATACAAGGAAATATAAAGTGGGATGAATGCTATCCTAGGAAAATGGAAGGAGCTATGACAAATCAGAGTTACTGAACTTTCTTGAGTCTCTTTCCTCATCCTTAAAATGGAACAGTAATAGCTTTTGCACAGCACTGCTGTGAGATTAAATGAGATCATGTGCATGTGACTTCGAGGACAGAAGCTGCAATAGTAAGACAAAGCCTGTGTGGGCATGTTTGTGGGCATGTGTGTCTGTATGTGTCTGTCTGTCTGTCTGTCTGTGTTAAGCCTGGCTTATGGTAATAGTAACACAGTGGCAACGAGGAGAGTGTTGGTCAGTAAGAGGTTGCCCTCTCAAAGCTTCCATCTCTCCCCAGGACCTTCATACCTAAAACAACAAGAACTATTTATCAATTCCACACACTTGTACAGTACTGTTATTCTCCCAGTATTTAACCCCTTCAAGTCACTTTCATTAACATTTAAAAAGTATTTCAAAAATAATGATTTTCTATGTTCGAGCATACAATTACCCAACTGGAAGAATTCAAATGACTGTCTTTCCATTGAACACCTGGTTGCTGCTACACCCGTTCTGACCCCCATCATAGGTGTGTGTGATCATCTTCTATGTGAAGCAGGCAATAGACAGCTTTGGCCCTGGGCAGGATTTGAAGGGGATTCTCTAAATAGTATTAGAATGATTGACTCATTGTCATTTGGGAATATGAAAGAGTTTTAAAATTAATTCTCATATGCTTCCTTTAAGTGGCAAAGGCAGATTGTGTGATGGGTCATTTTAGAGGCTTGTTTACAATGGAGGTCTGAGTTTGACCTGCAGGATTTATCCACACCCAAATATGGAGAGTTTATGTCTCAAAGTGTTTATAATTGATTGTTTTCTACCCATTTTCCTAGGGGGAACCTTTTACAAAAGGTGAAAAGGGAGATAGAGTAAGTAGATGTTTTATCAGTATCTTAGGTTTTCTACTTCATTGATTTCTTTATCTCTGATTTCTGATATGTTTACTTTGGTGTCTAATAGACTTGATTACATAGGATCTGTGGGCATTTTAATTTTTCCTCTGTGATTTTTTATTCTTTTATTTTGCTAAATGAGAAATTTTAAACCTTGTTAAGTGTTACTATGAGAGTATACTTTACCATTTGGTTTGGATTTTATATACTTTCTTAAACCAATTACTAGTAGTGATTCAATATAAATGTTATGAAAGACATCCACATAGTATATCTAAAATACAACATTAAAATGGAAGATATAATTTTTTCAAAAATTCTGTTAATGTACAAATTGGATTTATCAGATTAAGAAGTCATAGAAAAGAAAAACAAATTTATTATAGCCAATATTGTCCTATTTTGTATAACCTTGTATTTTCTGGGGTTTTTGCATTAAGCACATATACCTGACAGTAGAATTGCCAATACATATTACCTTAAATACTTTTTTTTTTTTTTTTTTTTGAGACAGGGTCTCACTCTGTCACCCAGGCTAGGCTAGAGTGCAGTGGTGTCACCATAGCTCACTGCAGCCTCCAACTCCTGGGCTCAAGGGATACTCCTGCCTCAGCCTCCCAAGTAGCTGGGACTACAGGAATGCACCACAATGCCCGGCTAATTTTTCTACTTTTCTTAGAAATAGGGTCTTGCTCTTGCTCAGACTAGCATATTACCTTAAATTCTACTCTCCCCTATTTCTCCTCTGAAGTTTTAATTCTCTAGGACATGAGATTAGTTAGTGGCAAATTATAATGATGTCATCTAAGTATAGAATGCAGTGGTGGTAATGGAATATGATCACAGTGTCAAAAGTGACATTGGAAGGGAAACTATTATAAAGAAGAAAGAAGATATTATTGTTCATATATTAGCAATAAGCATTTTAAGTTAGTCATGTTTTAGAATAAACCCTCCTCCTTGATTTCATTATATCTTCTATAATGTCCCCCTTTATCATATATTAATTTGTAGATGTTCAATTAAAGTATGAGAGACTTCCATCTCTATCTGAATTTAAGTATTACCCATATAGTGATTATTTTATTTACAGGGAGAACCTGGGATGATAGGATCACAAGGAACAAAGGTAATCTCCTGGCATTCTTCAATTGCATCTCCAATTTAATGAGATTATGAAAATTAAAGTAACATTTAACTCTCCCTCTCATCCATACGTTTAGGGTGAACCTGGAGATCCTGGTCCCCCTGGCTTAATAGGAAGCCCAGGACTAAAGGTATATAAAAAATAACTAAGATAAATTAGGAAATAATTGGGGCATCATTGTCATTCTGTGTAAAACAAGGTGCTTCAGTATGTCACTCACTTTCTTCACAAGAAGAAAGGACTTTATCCTGTTTCCATGGTGATTTTCCCCTATTGGCTATATTTATTACACACATAGTAACTGTGCCTTTTGGTTCACAATAGGATTTTTAAACCCTTTTTCGGGTATAGTCACAATAACATCCCTAAAAGCTTTAAGAATAAACAATGTGAGCTGAATTTATGATCCTGAGCTGTATTCTTAAAAGGAACAGGATTCGAGATTCAGTTTCTAAACCAAAATTATTCAACCCTGAGACACTTGAGTTTCCTACGTGGGATTCTGCAGGAGTGTCCCAAGAAAGAGCAGCTTTGGGGAAGTGCGGGAGAGATTAATGTGGGTGCTCCTGGCCTGTGGGTAAGGCAAGTTATCCAGTTATTACCTGCTGCGGAGAACAGATCCATTAAATAAAAACATCTGGAAACCATCTTGCTAAGCCCGGAGCACATTGCAGTATTATACAGAGAAACTGGGATGGTGGAAAGTCCGTCTTTCTACAGATAAAGGTCACACCATGTTTTACAAATATTCAGGTACAATCTATTTTTTTTAGCAAAGTTAAAGTGCACACCACCTTTTATTTTAGGGTCAGCAAGGACCTGCAGGCTCCATGGGCCCCAGAGGACCACCAGGAGATGTTGTATGTATAATGACTTTGATATTTTAAATGAAATTAAGACCATTTTTTAAAGAACTGTCAACACCTGTTTAAGTGACTGAGTTATGTCACATAAAGACATGGGTCATGTCCACCACCAAAACTAATCGTACCTAAGGTCAGGGGCTATCGGGTAGACTATTCCCTTCGTATATTCATGTGAGGTTCTTTTGAGCACCATTAGCCTAATAAAACTGGTCTTTGGAACTCAAATGAACTAATGATCATTTTGGACATGCTTTCAGTGGTGTACCAGCAGTAGAGGAGATTGGAAATGTCAAATAAGGAAAACCAAGAGAGAAAGCAAGCATTTCCAATATGCACGGATTTTGGTACAAATATCCATCTAAGAAAGACACTTCCAAAGCTTCTATTGTTTTCTAGCAAGAGCCCTCCAAAAAAAAGATCCACAGGCTGCATTATAACCTAGCTTTAGTGGACTCTCTCTCCCTCTCTCTCTGTCACACACACACTTTCTCACACCCTTTAAATGCACTTTTCTGTACATTATCCAGGTCAGCTTTCTGTCCGTTGGAGAACCTTCCCATCCTTCTGACAACTTGGGAGGTTCATCAGTTCATCAGTTCATCAGTTCACACTTGAGCAACACGAGAAAATCTTTGGCCATAACTTCTTGGAGACTGATCACTCTCTGACCACAATTAGATTTTCCTTCAGGCAGTTTTTAGAATCTCTCCTTTTTTCAAGCCCCGCCCGAGAGCAGCCCCTTGACCTCTTGCTTTATTCTCCTTGCTCACTGCCAGGGCCTCCAGGGGTCCGTTGTTCAGCAAGCATATTCTGTTTGGTGCTTTGAACATCCGTTTATAGAGCAAAGCTTTTCATCACTCCGCTAAGTCAATTACTGGACCACTACAAGTGTAACAAGCATAGAGATCTTATGAAAAGAGAGAAAATCCTAGTGGCACAGGTGGAGCCATAAGATGCTCAAAAACTGAGATTAAGTAATAATGGCTGGAGCTAAAAACAATGAAATAAAACAAAATAAAAGAGGAAAGAGCTACTGTTTCCAAAACATAGTAAAAGCATATTTTCTTAGTTGCCCTGTTGTCCTGAATCATGATTCGATGCTACCAACCACCATCCTTCTTCCATTTCTGGGCAATGGTACGTGTAAGACATTTGATTCAATTCTCCTTTAGTTTCTTTCCCATTATATCCAGGTGGCTTCACGGGAAACAACAAGTCACGTATTTTCACTAATGTTTTTTCCTGTCTAAAAGGCCAAAATCAATCATCCTCTTGTAGGTTGTATGTTAAAATTCTGTTCTGTTGACCAAGATTCACAGATAGAAATGTTATCATAATAAGGGACGTTCTAATTGCTCTTTCCTGTTAATTCTGAATTTTCTAGGGATTGCCAGGAGAACATGGCATCCCAGGAAAACAAGGCATTAAAGGAGAAAAGGTATAGTTGACATTTGACTCGCTTTGTATATTAAATAGGTAGGAGGAAGAGACAGAGGATCATAAGGGCATCAGGGGAGTGAAAGGACAGCAAAGGGCTTCTGAGATTGTGTGTGAATCTGAGACATTCACACCAACCGCAGTGTGAATGGCACTCCCCGGAGTGGTGCATTGCTGCAGCCCTGGTCCTGACACAGAAGTGCCATGTGACAAAAACAAACTAACTTAGAGATGAAGATGTCCAGGACTTGGAAAGTCTGTTTCAGGCTCAGCTACCAATGCTGGCACAGACCTAAGAAGTCTCTTAATATTTCAGGACTTGCTTCTTAATGTCTCCATGAAAATACTATGTTAACATTCAACCATTATTGAGGAAAAACTTAAAGAACATATAAAGATTATCTAGAGAACTTCATGAATAGATATGCCCTTTTGTGCATATATTTATACACATGCATATTTTTCATGATACTGATAAACTTATCGTGACATAACTTACTACAAAATCTAAATGCATGTAAGATAACTAGAACAGTGCCTGACATGAATTAGGCACTCAGGAAATATTATCGAGTGAGTGCGTGAGGAGTGAGTCAGTGAATGAATGAAGTTTAATCGGCTATGATGACAACTTAATGGAAACCGCTGTCTTTTCACTTCCCACTATGAATTTGAGGAACAAAATAAGAATCTTACCTTGTTTTCCTCAGGGAGATCCAGGTGGGATTACAGGCCCGCCTGGGCTTCCAGGTCCCAAAGGTGAGGCTGGTCCCCCCGGGAAAAGCCTGCCAGGGGAACCGGTAAGTACCAGCCCTTTTACTGATTTTTTTTTTTAAGTTCTTTAATTACTACCTGTGGGTTCCCAGTTTCAGATCATAAGTATAGGAATAAGTTTAAGTCTGCAAAAAAAGAAATATTCATCTTATTCTTTAGACATACAACCTATTTGAAAGTTTGATGCAACAAGTGGACTTTGTTCTGAAGAAAATACACAGGCACACAATATTTGCATGTGATTTTGGAAGGGTCATGGGCCCCCAAATCCTATGCATGGATCCCTTAGGGATCTATGGACCGCAGTGAGGTATGCTGAGTTTAAGCCATCAGCCTTCCTAGGACACTGTCTTAAAACTAAAATTTCCCTTCCAGAGGCTCTGCAGGTATCACCATAGGCTGTCATTTGCAGAAAATGTCTTTGTGACCCAGACTGTTTCCAGGACATAGAAAACTGAATCACTGGAAAATCTAAATAATGAATGTGTCTGTTTCATATGCATTTTTCCTCATCCCTTTGGAAATTTTTATGCTAATTAATAATAATTCTCAATATCAGATGCCTCATTTTATAGATTAAAACCTTTTATATTTTAAAGCAACTATATAAAATCTGTAACTCATTGAAGTTTATATTCCCTGTTCCTTATTCTTTTACAGAAAAAGGTTTATTCAAGTAAGACGAAGAGCAATGAAACATATTTTTGAGCTATGACTTCTAAGATATTTTTAAACCTTCTAGAAAAAGAGATGTATTTACCTCTTTATTTTCTTTAGGGATTAGATGGAAATCCTGGAGCACCCGGTCCACGAGGGCCAAAGGTATAAAACTACTATAGTTCATTTTTAAGAATTCATAATTAACAAAAGATATCAGAAAAATTCATGTCTCTTGAGCCTCGCACTAACAGAAGCACTTCATTTCACAGGGTGAAAGAGGACTGCCAGGTGTTCATGGTTCCCCAGGTGACATAGGCCCACCAGGAATAGGAATTCCTGGCAGAACAGTAAGTGAAATCCAATGAAGCCCTTAAAACCTTGTTGACTCCAATATTGTGAAACAAAATCCAGTGACAAAGTTTAACGATGAGGAAAATAGAAACGTCTGAGGAAGGAGAAACTACAAATAAATGCTACCCAGAAAGGATTAATGGGCATTGAAATTATATCACTAAGCACAGAGAGAGCACTCACTGTTCATTGACTCACAGATGCTGGTCACACACACTGATCTTGGATTAGACACAGTCATTTAACCCTTTATTCCTCTGCTCTATATATTAAAAAGCACAAATGTATGTTTGTAAGATAAGATGCCTAATATTAGATTATTGAAAATTACTGTTTATTTTTAATTGAAGTAAAGCAAGAAGTTAATAGCCACAGTGGATGAGGTATGTACAAGTGAAATGATACCAAAAAGCTATAAGTAATATCTTAAAGAAGAGAGAAGAGAAGGTGTTTTTAATGGTGAAAACAAATAATGGGCAGTTTTTACATTAATTTTTAGTATAAGGACAGAGCCTAGAACAATGTCTAATAATAATGACCACTATATACACACTTGCTGACTAAATAATATTAACAAAATAGCAATAATAAAACATAAAACTTTGTATTTACTATGAAAAAAACATAAAAAACTTTGGAACAAGAGAACTTGAAATAGTTATTCTAATGACATAAATTGAGGAAAGTGGCCTGTGGTGTAGTGGAAAAACTGTTTTTCCCTGCTGTGCTCTTAACGCTCAACACAGTACTTCACTTCTGACCAGAGGTGTGTGAGGTTTTTTTCCCCACCCATCAATTCTCTGGTGGACACCAATTGGTTGTTCCATAATTCAGTTCGATGCTGACGTTATCTACCTGGAGTTAGAGTCAGATCCCACAGGGTAAGGGCTCAGTCCCACAGACTGACCCCTACTGCAGATGCCAATTGCACATCTGGGCCTCCAGGACTTCTGATTAACCTATAAATTGAGGGTTCCCATGAGCCCCTCCTCAGGTTCTATTAATTTGCTAGAGTGATTCACAGAACTCAGGTAAATGCTTTCTTACACTTACTGGTGTATTGTGTCAATAAAGGATATGATAAAGGACACAGTTGAACAGTCAGAAGAGACACAAAGGGAGGGGTCTGGAAGGGTCACTGAGCACAAGAGCTTCTGTCCCTGTGGAGTCGGGATATATCTCTTTCGGCACATGGATGCGTTCACCAACCCGGAAGCTCTCTATAACCCCATACTTTTGGGATTTTAATGGAAGCTTCATCACTTCAGCAAGATTGATAGTTAACTCCATTTCCAGCCCCTCTCCCCTCTTCAGAGGATGCAGGGTGGGGCTGAACGTTCCAGTCTTCTGATCGTGGCTTGGTCTTTCTAGGGACCAGTCCCTATTAGGAGCCCACCAAGGGTCACCTCATTGGAACAAAAGACTCTCCTGTCACCCAGGAAGTTCCAAGGGATTGGGAGCTCTGTGCCAGGAGCCCAGGTCAACAAAACAAATATTAGAACAAAAATTTCTCCTAGCAACCTATTCTTGAGGAAATTGCAAGGGTTTTAGGAGCTCTGTGCCAAGAACTGGCGGCAGAGACTAAATATATATTTCTTATTATATCAGAATATCACAGGCCTTGTATTGAAGTTATCACGAAAGTCAAAAGAAAGCATTAATCGTGAATGGTTATGTTATGTGTCACTGCTGTTTGATTTTCCAGGGCAAGAATATAAAAGACTACTGGAGATGAGAATTAAACAAAGTTTAAAAATTATATCAGGGCTGGACGCAGTGGTTCACGCCTATAATCCTAGCACTTTGGAAGGCCGAGGCAGGAGGATTGGCTTGACCCCAGGATTTTGAGGTTGCAGTGAACTATGATGATGCCATTGCACTCCAGCCCTGGGCAACAGAGCAGATCCTGTCTCAAAAAAACCAAAAAAAAAATTATATCAGAAAAGTACTAGGGAAGTAATGGAGGTTGAAGGAAAAAAAATCACTTCAGGACACAGTATAAATAGAAAGGGAGCAAAAAGTAGCTGTGATAATGACAGTGATTTGGATATTTATTTTTTAAAAATAAGAAAAGTCAGGGGGCAGAGTGAGTAGTTACTGAAGTCAACTATTAAGAAATCAGTTCTTTACTTACTTAGGCTGTAAATTCCTCGTTTGGTGGTCCCTGATCATGTAATAGGGATACAACTAATGTCAGTAAGGTCTCCAATAATCTACCAGCCTCGTTTTAGTTACCCCCGATTCCAATTTTCTGAAAATAGAAAAGAATAACTGGTTGATGTTTGACTTCCTATTCTTGCCACTGAACACTGGTTCTGGCAATTTCTTCAAAGAGAGGAATGACTCCAAGTAGAAAGCAGAAAGTGAAAAAAGCCCCAAGCCGCTTCCTCCTGTAGGCAGTCAGTTTCTGAACAGATAGAATTTGAATGAATTTTTTGTCCCCTCATGAATGTATGGTGACAGATAATGGTAATGAGAGGGATGTCCCAGATAGCTGAACAAAATCATGCTGATGTTTCTAGCAACAGGTATCTGCTTAAGTGTTTACCTACCACTGGAAAGTCTTGGCTGACTTTGCAGAGTTTTCAGAGTGCGTACAGTGGCAAACTCTCTAGTTCCACTAAGTAGATTACAACTTTCATCTCATTTGGCTAATTTGTGAACATTCCTGGTGGAATTCTGCTAATTGATTCTCACTTACACAGGGCTCCCAAGGACCAGCTGGAGAGCCCGGTATTCAGGTAAGCTATGTAAGCCCGCCTGCTTGCTTACTTGGGGAAAATGACTGAAAGACTATTCTCATAAGTAACTATTTTTTTCCAGGGTCCTCGAGGTCTCCCTGGGTTGCCAGGAACTCCAGGGACCCCAGGGAATGATGTAAGCACCTTCTTTATCTGCCCCCTCCATTCTAACCTGCACCTGTGTCACAGTGCAAAGATTTGAACATGGACACTTCTGTTTTCAGGGAGCTCCAGGAAGGGATGGAAAGCCAGGCCTGCCAGGCCCCCCAGGTGACCCGGTATGTAGGCAGACTTTGCCTGATTTATGTATCTTTAACGCACCCAGAAGCCCAACAACCTACCAAGCAAGTTTTGCTGTCTAAACTAATTAGAATGCTCAGTGACTGCTTGGTGATTTTGTTTATCCCCATTATTTTGTAGAGGGGGAAAAAATTCAAGCTACATCAGCATATTTTTGTGTGTATGAAGAATACTTATTTCCTAAGGGTATAATTCAACTGTACAATTTTGCCCCAGGCTGAGCCTTGGCATATAATGTCTCAATCCCATGGAAAATGGAGATAAAATATATAGCCACAATTTCTATTCTTTCTAATGCTAGTGACTAAATGAATTTCATTTTTCTAAATGAAACTTTGCAGGTAAGTTACCTACAGTATGGCACATAGCTATTGATTCAGTGGCTTTAAAAATGCTGAGATGATTAAATTATGAAAACTGGCTTGAGTTGGCTCTTTAAAAATGGGTTTAGGCACTAAAAGTGTGTTCCAAAGTTTTATTTTAGGTTAAACCTTGCTTTGAGCGACAGTGAAATCCTTTTAAATAGCCTCAGACTCGGCAGTTATAATTTGCGAAGCCATATGGTACATGACATTGTATTAAGAATCTTGTATAATAAAATTCAAATCTGGCCTCTCAGCTTTAAGCTTCACAAACCCTTTCTTCCTCCCACACTGTTTGGGCCTTATGTGCCTTTATAAGCTACGTGTGGAGGCATATTTGACACTACTTTAACTTCATCGCTGAGTGAATCACATGTATGTTATCAGGTAATCATGCAAAGTGTTACTTGGGTTTACCAAGTGTCTCTCTGCAAGGACATTTTTAAGACATGTAGCCATTGTCTTAAGTGGCCCAAGTTCCCTCAGTATCTGTCTTGTCTATCACTTAAGCCAACTGTAGGCATTTTTGAACTTTAGTGAGAAATAACTTTAAGGCAAACTCATCCTATACTTTTCATATTTCTCAGCAGCCTGATAATATGCTTGCCAGTAATTTCCTTTTAATAAATCATTTATCTGTATGCATTATTTAAAATCAATAACATACTAGGGATGGCATAAAGGTTGCTATGTCATGAAAATATAAAATAGAGCTGCAGAATCAAAGCTATAATATATGTGTGTTTGCATGTTCATGGTAGAGGAAGAGGGAATATTTCTCAAAAATTGTTCTGAATTCTGTCAGTGCCTTGTGTCAGTTTCTTGATATGAAACATAATGCTAAGCCAATGATTCTGACAGTGATATTCTAGAAACCCCATGCTCCAAATATCAACTGTCATGGCATTTTGAGGAAAAATGCCTACATCGTATTGTATGTTTGCATTGCATTGTGTTCACATATATGTATAAATACATATATTTGCTTTTTTCTCCTTCACTACAGATTGCACTTCCTCTCTTGGGAGACATCGGTGCCTTGCTCAAGGTACTCTGTCACTATGTAAGATATTGTGTGTTAATTTCCAGGAAAAATCAGAATGGAAATTATTTAGCAGAAATTGAGTTAATTGCTTAGCCTGAACTACAATTCAGTTTTTAAATGGCAGGACATCTTTAAGGTCGAAAAAGGAACATGAATCGTTATGTATCTCATGCCATGTACCCTACTCCCTCCACTCTCTCCTTTTCCACCCTCACATTTTGAGGGAAGGGGAGGAGGATAGTTCTGAGATAAGCTACAGGGAAGGAATAGTGTCATTAACACCTGGAGTAGATCATTCTCTCCTCTGGGGGAGTATCTTTCTCTTTACCCACCCTGCTCAGTACCCGTGAAACCTAATCCTTCTCTGTGTGTCTGGCCTGGTCAGTCCCAAGATGAAAACTAGTGCTGCTCTGTAAACAGCCAGCTTGCAAAGCTGAGTTTTGATGTCATAGGATTTTATAAAATTACAAAGCCAACAATCTCCCAAACACCTGTTACTCTGGTAAATAAAAATTATCTCTACTTGCTATGTATCTCATAGGGAATTAATCTTGCTACTTTTTTTCCTTCTAATACTTCCCTGTACTTTAGGTGTAAAACAGCTTGGGTAGGGGCTGATAATGAAGCATATGTAAGGTTACGTATTTAATATTTGCATGTTCCTGCCTAATATCAGTGCTAAGATTTGAATCTACATGCACATCTGGCCCTTTATATTCAAACATCGTGTGTCTCGTCTGCCTGTGTGTGAGTGGACAATGTACAGACATGCACACACACTTGGTGATTTAGTTTGTATTCCTAGCAGCTAGCCAGTGACTTACACAATGTCTTGCATGATAGCAGGCAGGCAGAAATATTTGTCGAATTGAATTCAAAAGACTCAAGATTTCTAGTATATATATTTGTTAGGTAATTAGAGTTTTGAGAATAGATATATAAACATAAATTAAATATGAATATAAAAAATACATTAAAGGAGTTTTTAAGGCCTCTAAAAGCCAGCAATTTTCTTATAAGTCAGGAAAGAGTATTTGTGGAGGTTTCAGGGAGATCTTACATTTATTGAGTTACATGCCAATCAATGCATCACTTATATCATCTCATTTAATTTTCACAACAGTCTTATGAGTTCAGGCTATAGTGGTATTCCCATTCTATAGATGAGAGACCTGAAATTCGGAGCAGTTAAATAATTTATTTGTCCAGAGTCTCACAGCTAATAAATATAACATTAACACAGAAAAATGGGCCCTCAGACATTAAGTCTTAAGTTGTTTACAGGAGCAGTGGTGCTAGAAATAGCCAGACTATAGGAATTGTATTAGTCCAGAATAGTTAGGGTTCCTTAAGGTTCAGAAACTTGTACACTTAAATAGAAACGAATATGCTGATAGAATATGGGGTAGTTCGCAGAACAGACAAAAAGACTCTGAACAGGCTCTCACAGGAACCAGGGTTCCAGGGGTCTCAGGAGGGAAGTAACTGACAGTCTCACCAGGGCAGGTTCCTCTAATGAAGGCACTTGGCTGTCGTGCCAGTCCCAGCATTGTTTCACTGAGGTTCTGCCAAGAGAGCAGGACACCTTGACTGCTAGTCCCAATACACTGTATTCAGCAGAAGGGGAAAGTATGTATTTCCCCAAAACAAAATCTAAATATAGAAATTTAGATTGAAGGTTGGATCTATCAGATCAATTTCATAATGTAATGTTAAAACTGATCTCGTTACCTAACACATTAATTCTCTTTCTCTCTGCCTTGAGTTGTTAGCTAACTTGATCATCCTACTTTCTGTTTTCAAAACTCTCTTTGATGAAAGTATTGAAAAGAACTGGCATAATTACAGGCCCAAATTGTATTCCTTCAAAGACCTTCTGGGTTAATCTGTGTATCAGTCTCCCTTTGAATGAGATTGTGTATTGGCTAATAATTGATACATCTTCATTCTTCCCATAAGAAAACCTTAGACATATTTTTAAGAACCTTAATGAAATTCAGTTTTCCTTAATTTATTATATCATTCTGATAACCCTAACTTGAGGAAAATGAAGTCAGTTTCAAATGACTCTTTTTTTATTCTTTTTAAATTATTTATTTAATTAATTAATTTATTTAGAGACAGAGTTTCACTCTGTCACCCAGGCTGGAATGCAGTGTCCTGATCATAGCTCACTGCAACCTCAAACTCCCAGGCTCTAGCGATTCTCCCACCTCAGCCTCCAGAGTAGCTGGAACTATAGACACATGCCTCCATGCTCAGTTAATTTCAAAATTTTTTATAGAGATGGTGTTTTGTTATGTTGCCCAAGCTGGTCTAAAACTACTGGTCTCAAGCAATCCTCCTGCCTCGGCCTCCCAAAGTGCTGGGATTACAGGCGTGAGCCACCGCGCCTGGCCTCAAATGAGTCATGAACAATTCTATTGACCCATAGTGATTATCACTTCCTAATGTTTACTAAAACAATCAATTGAATAATCAATTCTAAAATGTTGCTGCCTATTGATATACCAAGGTTTTATTCCAAATTGATATGCCATATTTATATGTCTGTAGATACAATAATTCATCTTTTTCATACTTTTTGAACTATGGAAACCCTTTTGTTTCTCTTAAGTTTTCGGCTATCTCTTTATCTTCATAGGTGTTCAGATATTATCAGTGGTAGTTCTGTAATTATATAAATGTTTGTAACTCCCCTACCAGCACATTAGTTCTGTGAAATGATCTTGGTGGTAACATTAGTTTGGGAAACTTTGCGCATAACTCTAGCTCCGTCTTATATAGTCAGACTCTAAGAAGATCCACCATGAAGAGAACTGTTTAACCCAGCATTTTTTAGATAATTTGTCTCAAAACCTTTTCAATATCATGCAAAATTAGTGTTCTAAGGAGCTTATTTTTGGAAATCATACTTATGCTGATAGTCATTAGGTCAAAAATATTGAACTTAAATAGTCATGGGATTTCTTGCCAACTTCTCATCAATGGCAAGCTTCAGCTCCCTTTTCATGTTTAAGGATTCTTCCCTTTAGTGGAAAGGATGGACAAATAGAGGCTAATATTAATATTATCCTACCTTTTGTCAATTATTAAACTATCTCCTCCACTCAGTCCTCCTTATCTTATGCCTTTCCTGGTCATATTCTTATTCCAACAGTTTATTTAAAAATAAGCCTTTATGAGAATTTTTCACAGACACTTTTTCTTTAGCTATGTGGTGAGATTTATGTTTATATTATAAGCTCAGACACATAAATTCAAGCCTTTCCAGACCAGCTAAAGATTGCAGAGAAGGCAATGGAAAGGTAATTCCACTTAGATTTCCTGTCTTCACTTGGATTTGACATAGGAGTCAAGTCTAAGTCACTCAAGTAATTATTTCTCACATGAGTACCTCCACTGATAAAATGTTATAAATTGTGTGTAGGGTTCTCTCACTAATTTTGCTTCCAAAAGGAGAAAAATCCTTTCCTCATAGTTTTTTCTTTGTTTGCATATGATTTATGCTATAGGTTATATGAACTCTGTAATCTTGCTGGTTATTCCAAACTTTATTACCACCTCCCTTTTTATTATATTTTTAATTTTAATTTTTTATTTTTATAGATAGCGTCTCACTCTGTCATCCAGGCCCCATCATAGCTCACTGCAGATCAAACTCCTGGGCTCAGGCAATCCTCCTGCCTCAGCCTTCCAAGTAGCTGGGACCACAGGCATGCGCCATCACGCCTGGATAGTTGTTTTTTATTTTATGTAGAGATGGATCTCACTATGTTGCCCAGGCTGGCTTCAAACCCCTTTCCCTTTCATGGAAAGGATGGACAAACAGAGGCTTATATTAATATTATCCTACCTTTTGTCCTCCTGCCTCAGCCTCCCGAGTACTAGGATGACAGGCATGAGCCACCATGCCCCACCCCACCTCCCTTTTTAAACATGCTGCTAAGCAATTGAAACTCAGTCTGTGCTCTTGACTTCCATGAGTTTTCCTTATTTATTTGGAATTTTCCATGTAAATATCATCAGAGATATGTGTTTCAAATAAAAGTTCACCAATATCATAAACACATATTATTGATTAGCTTTGTAAATAGTTTTTACCTCATGAAAAGTAATCTTTTTAAATCGGATGCATCAAGTTTCTAAAGGCAGAGTGACCTACCGGTGGCTGTATCACTCATCTCTGACAAAGGTTCAAACAGAACTTCGAATCAGATCAAACCTTACTTTCATGGGCAGCTTTTATGGATCTCTCAGGAACCTTGTCTTTATACTCATTAGAACTTCTGTGGCAACTGCCAAGCCAGTGTCCCCGGGTTGAAAAGGAACAAAGGAGAAGAAGGAGGTGCTGGTGAGCCTGGAAAGTCTGATTCGACAGCCCAGCAGGTAAGAGGGGTGTCGGGGTGGGGAGGGGGGTGTGGACCCTGTGGGTTCTCATAGCACATTCTCTCAGCTGTTACTCCTCTGTCCTCCAGGGTGATACAGGGCCTCGGGGCCCTCCAGGAATCCCAGGCAGAGAGGGACCAAAGGTAAGGAAGACTCTCCTCCACTTCCCTCTGTGGGACCGTCAATTTAGTGTAAAAATAAAATGAACCCCATTTTAAAATATAAAACTTTTAAAAAATATATGTAATTGGGGAAAGTAGTGTAAAAGCCACTTCCAAATGTTGTTATTTATTTTTTCCCTAACTCTGTCCATATTACATGCCCCAAAGTATTCTTAGATTTTTCTTATTGTTCCCACAGATAGCAAAATGATCGAGTGTACTAGCTGAATTTATTGTCTTTTTAGGGAAGCAAAGGAGAGCGGGGCTACCCTGGGATACCTGGGGAGAAAGGTGATGAGGTAAAAGATTTGTTTCTGATAATATGCTCCTAATACTGATTCTCTTTATGTGAACCCAACAGAGGAAAGACATCAGTTTTTCTGTAGCTCATATTCAATGCTAAAAAAAAAAAAAAACAAAAACCAAAAACTAGATAGGCCTTTTCAAGTGTTAACACATGTTAAATAATAATGTATTCATGTTTATTACCAGTGGTCCAGTTTTTGAGACAAGGAAATTAAAGCACAAAGTTAATGTATCGGTTACGGTTTTTCTGTTTTCATGTAGCCGGTAACAATTCCAGCTGTCTCAAAATAAAAGGTGAAGGAGAAAAGGGAAATTTACTGAAAAGAATCCCAGGGCAACTAAGAGAATTAAAGGAATAGTTGAACAACCGGCAGCTCCAGAACTCCCTGGGATACTGCTATAACATGATTCAGCCTCAACAACCTTGGTTTGTCTCTGTCTCTGCTCCACTTTGAAATTCCGGGGAGAAAAAATAACTATCAAAAGGATCTGATTGGACTAGTTTTGATCAGCTGCTCACCCTCTGGACTAAAGTTCCAAGTCAAATGGACTTTTGAGATAATGGTATAATTTTCTGACTCTAAGCCATGGTGATGCTCAGGATATCATTTTTTTCCTGAATAATTCACATTAACTCTTAGAAAAACCAATTAGAATGATGAATTGCTGTTAGTTTAAACAGTTTTGGTACTAATAATTCTTAATGAAAGTAAGTAAGCCATCTGGCATATATTAACCTTGATGTTATTGCAGAAAATCATCACAGTATAAAGTAGATCTATGTTTCTAGTTGGAGTTATATTTCACATTAGAAATTATCATCATGTGTTATTGTTTTTAATTAATATTGCTTCTCTTCTAGAAAACTTTGAGATTTGGCTTGGTTTTTTTCCAAGTTAAAAATTGAAGACTGAAGTAATATAACATTTATTTTCACTTAGAAATAAAACAGTAAAGGCTTTTTATCTTCAAAACAAGTAAGAGTTATTGAGCTTTTGCTTCTACATGCTCCACAGAAGGTTTCACTAAAGTACAAGCACAATAACTGATTTAAATAGTCCAACAGCTTTTAACTGCCTAGATGTCAAAAGGTAGGCTTAGAGGCAATTGAGAAGGTAATAACAAAAAGATCAGGAAATAATTGAAATTCGGATTTTTTTTATAAGTGATTCTAAGTTAAATTCACTAAAAGTTCATTTTTATTGATTCTGCAAGGTAGTTTGCTCTCTTGGTGAACTGAAATCCATTATTAATATTTCTCCACTATTTTAGTATGCTCTTTCTTAGGTACACCTTATGGATTCTTTAGTACAGAATGCACAAAAGTTTGTCCAAGACTCTTTATACATGGGCGGTTCCAGCAAGTCCAGGAGATTCTTTCCCATTGTGTCCTCACGCCACATGAATAATATGAATAAACCTGTAGTAACATATTGACTCAGTTGGGCCTTTCTGAGGGAATGAGGTAGTGAAGTTTTCTCTCCGACAGATGGGAAATAATGAACATAATCTTATCTTCTACTTGGACTCAGATATTACCTGAAATTAGAATTTATTGATTTTTTTAAATGAATAAAACTTTGACCAAAAACATATGTATTTCCAACTTTCAATAAACTATACTGTTTCAACATACTGTATGTACATAATATTGTGTTATAAAATCTCAAATATCTATTCTACTCTGTGAAAAAGACACAGAAGCACACCCCATTATTTTGCGGACTACTAATTATTATGTCTTCAACTTTATTTGTTTGGGAAATTAGAGAAAAGAGTTCCATGCTTGTTTATTGCTCTTAGAAAAGGAACATTGACTTCCACATTTTTTACAGATGTTGTTGCACACCTCAAGGTAGCAGCTTGTAAGAAGCTAATAAAACACTAGAACTCCTCTTAGAGTGAATTCTTGCTTGGAATGCAGGTCTTCCCACAATATTTAAAGATCATAATAATCAATAAATAAAATGAAAAATGTTGTCAGCCATAAATTATAGCAACAGAAAATATTCTTAGTAGCAACTGAGCTAGGACTTTCAATATCAAACATAGAATAGAGAAAGAACTTGACTCCAATGATCTCTGCATATCTGTGTAATAAATTTAAGTTTGTATTTTAGTTTGGCACTATATGTCCTACTCTTTAGCATGTATTTGTCTTCTTTAATGACCATCTTGTCCTCTAAAATTAGCTAATTGCCCTTTATGCATCTATAGTAACTTTTACCCTTACTACAAAATTTCATCTTGTTCAGAGAAAGACTGCTGAGACTGATTTTTTATTTATGGACTGAGGTTTATTTTAAAGTTTAATGTGGTCATCAAAGGTTAATGAGTCCCAAGTTTATAAATTAGACTACCTAAAAACTCACTCAGCATCTCTAGACTGATTCCGTGTTGAGACCAACAGTAGCAAATAGAATAAATAGAACCAGTAAAACATACTGATACACATAGACTTGGGCCCATACAGACACACACACACACACACACACACACAGAATTGCCAGTGAGGATACAATCTTGAGGAAAGAATATGTTGACATTCTTTAACACGACCATACATGAAATTTTGCCCAAGACTTATTATTAATACATGAAGAATTCTAGCATGTTCAAGGAGATATTTTTTTCAGTATGTCTTCACGTCGTATCACATGAATAAACCTGAAACAACACATGATGGCATTTGACATTGAATGGATGAGCCTGGCAGAACTTGGTTCTTGATCCCATGGATGCAAAGAACCTCGATCCAGCTCATAGTCCTTTAGAACCCTCATAAATCAATATGCAGCAATTTTACCATGGTCACTTCATCTAACATTTGTAATGCAAATAGCAATGCATATTTCATACCAAAAAGTAAAGGAATTTTATTATAACAAGGAATATTTTGGCAATATAAAAAGAATACTTAACTCAGTAAAGGAAACTAAATCCTGAAAGAGTAGAACCATTCAGTAGAACTTAATGCATCATATGGTTATCTGCATTAATAAAAGGATATTTAAAAATATTTCTTTCTAATTATAAAAGTGATCTAAGTTAATTATAGAAAATTGGGGAAATACTCAAAAGCACTAAGAAGATAAAAGTTATCCCTATTCCCACTGCCCAGGAAGGATTTCTGATAATAGTAATATTATGGTCCACAAGCCCTTATCCACAAATTCCAAAACACAAAAGCCTCTGAAAACCTAGAAATTTTTCCCAAGTTTGCAGCACATTCATCTGGCAGCCAAATCTGACCTGAACTCACATGGAGCTGGTTTATTTATCCCACTCTGTCAGAATATCATATGTTTTGCTACAGAAATATTTGTGTGTTTATTAGACAGTGCTGCCTCAGGCACCACTGAGGTGTGACATAATATTCAGTATGTGTATTATGTTACCTATGTAAAAAGTCTGAGAAAATCCAGAATTCTGAAACACATCTAACACTACGGTTTCCAGATAAAACATTTATTTTTTGTCATGATAAGATAATAAAAGATTCTATCATTCCCATCTTTTAGGAAGTACATTCATAGTTTAAAAATGTAAGCTCTATGCTATGTAATATTTTGAGACTTTTATGTTTTCATGCTATCCAATAGTTTTCTAAAACATTATTTTAGTAGTTGCAAAATATTTCATATTATGGATTGTATGTAATTTATTTAACCAATACCCTGTTGTTGACACACTTGCTAAAGGAAAAAAATAATTACACAAGCTGCCAGTTAACCTTGCCAATTCTTCTTTGATGTATAAATATATCAGGATCTTAGATTCTATCCAGTGTAATTAGCGTTATTCTAAAAATCCAAGGAGGGGAGGGAGGGGAAATCCATTCATTTTTATGCATAAGCATTAAAGTGTTCCAAATTTAAATTCACCAGTGAGCCACATTTCTTCTTATAAAGAGCTGACCAGCTAAACTAAATATTATGTCATAAACATATTCCATTTTTCCACTAGCTGAGTGAAGCTTTAGTGTAATTATATATTTCTTTGATGGCATTCTGCCAACCCAAAATGTGTATTTCCATGCTTTAGCAGTACTAGATTCTGAGATACTATTGCTGATAGGGCTGCTGTGTAATATCAGAAATGCCTTATGAATCACCAGATTAAATGGTTTGTTACAGATTCCATGGCACAGCATTTTGGTTCACCATTCCTACTCTTTAAAAATTGGTATTTGTATATGGCTTACATAGTGTTTCTCACTTAGCTAAAATATATGTTTAATTTTCAATAGTCAAAATGTTTGATTAACTAAAATGCTTTGTTCTCAATGATGTAACAGATTTTATGGTAGGAACTATCTCTTCTAGGGTCTGCAAGGAATTCCAGGCATTCCAGGTGAACCAGGCCCTACTGGACCCCCTGTAAGTATTTGTTGAAACTATTCCACTCACAGCTCATGTCTGCTGGGATGATGCAAGGTGAATTAACATTCCTCATTGCTTTTCATTCTTTGTGCCTCTATGCTGATTGTCCAGCTATGGCCTAGAAAATTAGCCTCATCCAACCTCTCGGATTTTCATTTAGCATTAGTTAAGGCTGCTCAGAGTCCTGGAGACTTGTCATCTGAATTCTGCCAGACCAGAAAGCAGTCTGTGATTAAGCTAGTCTGTTAGAAATAGAAATTAGATATAAAAGGTTGTTCCATTTTTTAGTTATAATTTTTTGGCACTAATCTTTAGAAGAGATATTCAAATGGCACCATAAAGTGACAATTTATTTTCTAGAGGAAAAAAATGGGCCAAGGATTATTAGATTTAATTTACTCCCATATATAAATTAAAATACCCTCATTTTCATCAAGACTTTCATTGCCCCTCAAACTCAACATCAAAGCCTTTGTGTCTTTGACTATCCTGTTTTCCTAAAACTGAATCCATTTTTCCTTTTTACCTGCTAAACCAAACCTTTTATTCAAATGGAGTTCAATTCTAGGGTTGCCAGATTAAATACTGGCCATGCAGTTAAATTGGAATTTCAGAAAAACAAATAATATTTACTATAAGTTTGTCCCAAATGTTGTGTTTTTATTTGCTAAATCTAGCAACCCAACTCATGTCTCAGTTTCTCCATCTCTTCCCTTCTTAGAGCTCCTATGCAGATAGTCTTTACCACAAAAATAGGAATATAATCATATTTCTTTATATTTGGAATCATGGATTCACCACAATTAAAATTTTATCATTTATGCTTTCACCACAGTTATGTAGAACAAATCTGGCTTTAAACTGTACTCTAAAATTACAAGTTATGAAGAAGAGTTATGAAAGGAACCAAGAAAATTATTGCTAACCCTATTCCCAAAGAAGAATTAAAATTGAATTGTATTTTTTATTGCTGAAATGCAGATAATATAACTCAATATGCACATGTTAATTCTTCCATGTCTTAAAGTATTTAAAATGTTGATCACTACCAAAATTATAGCTCATTTAGGAAAGCATAATGTTATGTAAATTGCTATTTAAACAGCAAGGCTGGATTCTTAAATGTATCAAAAGGTTCCAATTAAGGTCATTACATGTGGTTGACCAAGGTGAAAAAGCGACCACAAATACAAATTTTACCCTTGCAACAGCTTATCAGAAGGATACAGCTGCTGTATCAGCCTGAAGAAATATAAGCTTCTAGGACTGATTTAATTAGGATCAAACGACCTTCTAAATGTATAAGTTTTAGTAACCCACTTCCAATACCCTTTGGCCATTTAGTTGTTTTTTTCTGTAACAAACTTAGTTTTGTGTTTTACAGGGCTTACTGGGAAGAACTGGACATCCTGGTCCCATGGGAGCAAAGGGTGACAAGGTACAGAGAGAGGAAGAGCCTCACTTACCATCCGAATTAGGGCTTGGGGTAGGAGCAGGGTGAGGCCATTTACAGAAAGAGCCGTAAAATCAAGCAAAGCCTGAAAGTGGAAATGGTGTCAGGGAGTAGCTATTCTTGCAGTGTACTTGGAAAAATATAGGTCCAAAAGTTGGTCTGGGCACAGGAGATACATTCCCAGGAGAAAGGATGACTAGAACATTGGTATCCTATAACAAAAGTCCCATCTGGATTCAGGATCCTGAGCAACCATCTGTGTGGAAGGATGGGGATAGGGGAATCCTCCTGAAGAGGTGCAAGTAAAGTGGTTTGTATTAGGGAGTTCCAGCCACAGTACCATCTTAGTTCGTTCAGACTTCTATAACAAAATACCATAAACTGAATGGCTTATAAGCCACAAACATTTATGAGTATGTCTCACGGTTCTGGAGATTGGCAAGTCCAAGTTCAAAGTGCTGGCACATTTGGTATCTGCCAGGGCCCACTTTCTTGTTCCTAGATGGCACCTTCTAGCTGTATCCTCATAGAGTGGAAGGATGACCAAGTTCCCTTAGGCCTCTTTTATAAGGGCACTAATCTTATTCATGAAGACTCCACCTTTGTGACTTAATCACTTCCCAAAGGCCCCACCTCCTAATACATCACCCTAGAGGGTAGGATTTATCATATGAATTCTGGAGGGACATAAACATTCAGACCATAGCAGATGCGAAGGTTCCAGGCAGCATGCGCACTATCAGGACTAGGATTCCAATAACCAAAGGGCTTGCTGAGATAATCTGGAAGTTCTGTCCCTAGTAGGGGAAATTCACTAAGGAACCAGGGCAATTTGTCTCCTAGGGAGGCCAGTTAAGGGACAAATGAGTTGCTGTGGTCAGAAGGGAGGACCAGCAATAGAGGAGTTTCAGACAGGAAGACTGCAGGGCTTCACATGTTTACTCGATTTAGCATGTGCATTGGCCCTACATTGTCAGTACAGGAGGATCCAGCAAATGAGTGGAATGAGCCCAGCTGTTCAGATTAGGGAAGTAAGAATCAAGCGTCCACATGAGTCACTCAACAGGCTTCCACCCACTTGTCAGCTTACAAGTTCCCCGACCAACACGGACCTCAGCGGCATCAAGGAGCAAAGGAATCCCAACAAATTCGAAAGGAAACAATATGCTTATTCTAGAGAGTCTCAGCACATTTTTTTCTGGTATTATCCCGAGGAGCTTGCCCAACCCCGCTACCCTTTTTTCTCTGTTCTCTGTGGAACTTATTCAGTCATACACTTGCCTTTGAAGTTAATGGGCATTCCACACTGAGATGAGCTCTGGGGCAAAAATGAGAGTGAAAATATGACTTTTGATTGTGCCAAGGGGAAAAAAAGGCTTTTCAATAAGCACATATTTTTCCTTGTTTGTTGACTCCTGAGAACTATGACATAATCTCCGAAGGACACTGGCGGCAGTCAGCGGAATATGACGTCTTAGAGAGAGAGCCACCATCAAAGCAGTTTGGGAAGAAATACAATATACTTATTTGTCACACAGGCTCAGGCAGACATATTGCAAGAAAAACTTTACAGTTTATATTCATTGATAAACATACAAACAAAACATTTTATGATACTTTCTTTTGTTACTAAAAAAAATGAGAGGGTATTGGTATGAAATCCTTCATCAAATTTATGGAAAAAAGATTAAAATCCTTCAAATTTCTTGGGCATTTTGAGTAGAAATCCTCTGGATTCTTTTTTTAATTAGCTATTTCTTGCCACTCCCCATGACATAGAGGTACTTAAAACTTTTTATGACGATGTTATTCTAAAAGAAAAGCACAGTTACAGGAAGAACTGGGAAGAGACAGCACAGAGATTACAACAGCTCTGCTTACTATGGACTGATAAGCATCTATGGTTTGTAGAAATCAAAGTGAAATATATTTTTCAAGTTTCACCTTGAATTCATTTTTTACAAATTCCATTTCTAGTCTGCTTCTCCTGTAAGCAGGATGTCTAAGGCTGTTTAAATTGTATAGACTGTTTCCCTTAAACAGTGTTGTACCGCAGTCACTTCTGTTCAGGGAGACGTGTCTGACTTGGTTATAAAGTCTGATAGTAACTTAGAAAATGGAAGAAGTTCCTCCTCCTACAGACGTGCACAGAGGTTGTGATTGTCTCCTTTGGTTTAATTATGTGGATGACCACTCCGGTTCCCAAAAGATGAAGGTGGTGGAGGTGAAGATTAAAGTGAGGGCTGACTATTAGAACCACGGTCCTAGAGCTCACTGCCTGCTTGTAGGAACTCTGTTCTGTAGCCCCCTGTTGGGAGAGTACCCCCAGCTGCACTTGAAGTCCAGGACACAATCACCCCAGTTGTCTGGCTCCTCTGTAAATGGGCTTCATCCCTAGAGCTCAGACAGTGAGAATCTGTATGGGCATAGGGAAAGGCATGTCTCTTTCCTTCAGTCAAGAAATTTATTTTCCATATGTGCACATAAGTGTTGATCGATTAGTTCCAATTTAATGGTGAGTACATGTGGTGTTTGTTTTTCTATTCTTGTGATACTTCACTTAGAAGAATGGTCTCCAGTTCAGTCCAGGTTAATACAAGAGGTATTAGTTCACATATGGAAATAACATTCATCAGAAATTAAGCAGGTGGGAGGGGGGGAGGAGAGGATGGGTAAATTCACATCTAATGGGTACAAATGCACAGTATCTGGGGGATAGGCACGCTCATAACTTGGACTCAAACAGTACAAAAGCAATTTATGTAACCAAAATGTTTGCACCCCCATAATATTCTGAAATAGAATTTAAAAAAAAAAAAAGAAATTTATTTTCCTGTGTAAAGGAGAAAGCCAAGTTGAATAAGACTGTGCAAGACTGAAATAAAACAACAAGCCATATTGATTTAAGAAGATATTTCCCTGAGCGAGTACAACCTGGGATAGAAATGTCCCACTGATACTGGTCTGTATATCCCTTGCAGGGTAACGAAGGCCCCCCTGGGAAACCCGGACCACCAGGACCACCTGTGAGTTGTTTCAGGTTTAAAACTTAATGTTCATATGTTTACTTAAAGGCTTTTGTAACTCAAAGGCCAAACCACATTTATATGGTCTCAAAGATAAAAGTCTTTCGAATTTTATGTATAAATATAAACAATAGCCCGTGTAGCTTTGGGGAGACCTGATTTATTCTCCTTTTGCCTCAGCCCCGATCTGCAATGCTCAGTTTGAATACTGTGGGTCTCCCTACCTTGGACTTAGGAGATCAGGGTGTGTGCTCTGACCCCTCTTCCTGCCTGGGAGCCTCTGGGAAAGTCATTTAACCTCACTGAGCTCCATTCACAGAAAAAAAGAGGGGCTGTGAAAAGAGATCCCTTCCAGCAATGCGAGTTGGTAGGAAATTTGGTATTATATGCTATGTGTGCTCATTCCTATCCATGATGCTTGACATGCAAGGAAACTCTATTTATAAAGCTCCCAGTGAACAAAAAGTACAAGAGCCATTGATGCTTTTGTGTTCATGATTGAGACAGATGCACACTCTGTCAGCAAGGCTGTGGAGAGGAGCGGCGCCTCTCTCCGTGACAAGTCTGCCCTCATGTGGGGCCATGCTCAAATCGCAGCAGAGCCGAGGTTCAGGCCAAACACCCTTCTCTGCCCTACCGCATAGGAACAGTTTAAGAAGCTAAACCCACCAGAGAGAGGGCAGAATCTGACGGAGACTTTCCAAAGACAATGAGGATGCATTACTAGTCTGCGTGCAGTTGCACATTTTGCACACGTAAATGAAGAGATTGGCACTCTGCTTCCTAAACTTGTTTCCTCAACTTGTTCATCTCTGTGACTTACTTCCTCCCTTGACAAGGGAGATGGACAGAACGTATTTGGGGGGTTCAAGTTCTAAAATACACTCCCTCCCCTGTGAACAGAACAGCAAATACCATATGAGTTCATGAAAGGGACCTGTGATTATATAATGGGCTTAAGAAATCTTTCTCTTCTCCCTGAATTCTGCAAAACCATTTATCCTTCAAGACACAGATTAAATGTTATCTTCTCTGGGAAACCTCCTCTGGAAAGCTCAGACAAAATATCCTTCATCTCCCTAGACTTAGCGCACTAAAATCTATTATAGCAGATACTCAGTAACTGTCAAGTGAATGAGTGAAATAATAAAGGAATAAATAAATGGAGGATTTGTCGTCTGTCACTAGTGTTTTGAAGATGCGTGCAGATTGTGTTCACAGAGCACCCCTAGCCAGCAATCATCCACGAAAAGTGGAGCGGTGGCTTCTTCAATTTTGCAACTTAAATGTGAAAATTGCAAAAAGGAAAATGCAGATTTGATTGATTCTATGGACATTTTTTAAAAGAAGGATAAAAGATACTAACTAAAATTTTCATATGCAAATTCTTCCTAAATACTAACGTGTATGATTTTTTTTAACTGTAGAGTAAGTTCTCTTTACATGTTGGTTACTCTAGGACATCAATTTTTTCTGAGAAATTCTTGTTCCTCATTATTCTAAAGATTATGTCTTTGTAGAAACATCCACACAGGATTATAAGTAATATCATCTCCCCATTTACCTTAATTTTCTGTTTGGCATGAAGAGACTGTGGGAAAAAATTACTTTTCAGTAGCCAAATTGTTCCCTATTCACATCTCCATCAGCACTACACATTACAGCCGCAGGTCAGCAGGCTGTAAACAGTTAGCATAAATTGGCAATGCAGAAACTGAATTTTAATGAGCAAATATTTTCCTCTGCATGCATTAGTGTCTCATCTGTCAAACGTGAACATTAATCAAACCCCAGCAGACAGTGTGTGTATGCTCCAGGTGTAGTTCACACGCCTTTTCATTTCTTTCTCTGCATTTGCTTTGGAAAAGCTAAAAAGAGAAACATTGTATTAATTTACTTATAGTATTAAACTCACTTTCTAAAATAGACTAGGAAACATTAAAAAATGGGATAGGAATAATATCATTTGGTAAAATGATTAAAAGTAGAAATACTAAGTATTAACTTATAGGAATAATTCTATCTGGTTTTATCCTAAGGGTATACCATTCAGTGAAGGAAATGGCATGAGCAGTTTATATAAAATCCAGGTATTTACATTTGTAATTATTTAAAATCATTTTCCAGTTATAGGTTCCTGTAAATTTTTCTCATCTCTTTCTTTTTCTTTTTGTTTTTTCCTTTTCTTTGAAGGGAGGTGTGAATGTTCCCAGTTACCCAGGACCACCCGGTCCCCCTGTAAGTACAGTTGTTTATCGCCAAGCACACTTTAGTTGAACAGCCACAGTGAAAAACAAGCAAAAACCCCTCATTTCACTGAAAAATGCATATTACAAATATAACCAAATTTTACAGCAGGAGGAAATAAGTGAAACCAAGTTAAAAAAATTATTAAAAAATTGAGAAAATATACACAGCCAAAATAATGAAAAATAACATTTTTCATAGTGATGTCATTTTTTTCATGACAAATCTAAGAACTAAATCAATGTCCAAGCAATCTCTTTTATGGGTGTCCCATAAAGTTATATTTCTTCATCTATTCTTCAAATCCAAACTGTAACAAAACCAAAATTTGCAAATATTTTTATGTGTATTAAAGCAAATTGGAAAAAAAGTTTCATATTCTGTAATTTTGCTTCAATCATGTTTTGAAAAATGACTTTCCATGTTTTTCTTACAGGGCCCAAAAGGCGATCCTGGCCCAGTGGTATGTGTGTTCCCAGGTCTTGTGTCATTTAGAATATAGGCCTTTGTTCAAGTTCAAAAGAAAAGTATAAGGCAAAATGGCCTGCCTTCTTAGGTGTCCATCAATTAACACGTTGGAGGTGACAAAGCAGGCCACCAAAGAAATGCCAGCAACGTGTTCTTTATTTTCAAGGGACATTAGTCCTGATGTTGTCACTGCCCTTGACGTCTGTCTCTTTCTATCAGTATGTTCTAAAAATCATTCTGTGATGGACAAGAGCACATATAAAGCTCCTGATAAATGGGATACTTTCTCCTAATAATCCTCTTCTGATGATTGATTCAATTTTAAGTAGATCGTGGACGAGAAATGCTTATTGAAAAGAAATTCTGTAATATGTCTGCCATCTCTTCAACAAAAAAAAAAAAAAAAAGGAAGAGACTGTTTATTTGCTTTGAATGTCTTAGGCAATTATTCTGTGGGAGATGTGTGTTGTCATAAACCTGCTCATTAGGAGGAATGTATCAGGAGGTGACACTCAGCACGGAAGGAGCTCGTGTCCTCCAGCCGCCCGAAGGATGATAATTGGTAACAGCATCTTTCTCAAAAGGAGCCTCACTGCAAATGTTCTGCCAAATCCAATCAGATTCTCTTTTTTCCCGGGCATTTTTTCCTGTCGTGTCTTTTTCAACCGTATGTTCCATCCTTCATGTTTCATTTGTATATCCTTTTAACCTTTGGGTATATACTTGAAACTCAAATGTACCTAAAACTGAAAAACTTTCAAACCACTTTCCATTGCCATGTGAAAAAGTCTAAAGCCCTTTCATTATAGGACAGTTTGGTAAAGGTCAAATACATTTCAAACCAGCAAAGAAACAAACCATAAAAAGTAATATTTTTACCTCTAAATATATTTTTGAAGGAGATGCATTAAAGAGCTTATTTTTTTGTTGTTGGGCAATATGTATTAAAAGCCAATGTGTTTTCTCCTGAAAGCATTATTTCAACTAGTTAGTACCATATTCTGAACCCCAAATATGTAATGTAGAAGTTTCCTTTATTTTACTACTTATGCTGCCCTTTCTCTGTCTGCAACACATTTTGTGCTTTCACAAACTATATCTGTCCTTCTAATTTTAATTTTCTTTCCTCTTATTAATAAAAATTTCCTCCTGATCTTTCCCTCTCATACTCACACACACAAAAAACAGCCCCTCTGAATCATTTCCGTGCACCTAGACTTCTCACTGACTTTTCTGGAACATTTTTTTAAGTTCTTACATGAGTAACTGCAGATTAAGGTGAGAAAGTTTTTTTTAAGTATTGTGATAAAGGATAAATTATAATTCACTTGCATTGGAAAGTGGCTGGTGACAAAAAATGTAGATGTATTTGAAGACAACATAAAGAGATTAGGCTTCAAATTTCTTAGGGGCAACAAAGGATAAAGAATAAAAATTGATTGAAGGATGTTCCCTGATTTTAGAGATGTGAATTCAATGAGTGAAGCACAAAAACAGAAAAATTCAATGATAAAGTTAAATATACATGGAGTGTACAAGTTCAGGCTTATCCTAGATAAACCTCTGAAACCACTCTTTCGAGTCATGTGTCAGCACCACCATGCAACTCTCATCATCTCTAACCAGTTGCCCTGTATGGAGAAATAATATGCCAAGGAAATAAGCCAGGGATGGTAGAATTTTAGGTCACAAGGTAAAAAGTTAAGAAGTCCCTTTGAGGAGGGCAGAGGGAAATTTACTCTTCCAATATCCTTCAAATCCCATCGCAGTATATCTGCAGCACTATTTCCAATCTGCTCAGTAAACCTTTATAAAGGAAATTTACCCTTAATTGAATTTATTATCTTCTGAGGTGTACTATTTCATTCCTTTGGCATTCAATTTTTAAGTGATCATCAACTAAATATTTAATTATCAGGTACTTTCAAACAAATATTGATTGATTGGTTGAGCACTTCCTCTGTCCTAAGTACTCTTGAGAATGTAAGCAAAGAGAATCAAAGAGCATATTTCCTTTATCAATAACCCAGGGCCTCTTTTACAGAGCTCTGTGCAGAATAGAATCCGAACATCTTTTTTTTTTTTTTTGATTGATTGACTGATTGACAAGTTATATATGAGGAGTCATTTAAAAAGATTTCTGAAGCATAAAAAGTACTAAGTCATATGCTCACTCACTGAATATTCTGTAGTAAGGGAAATATCATAAATCACAATGGAAGTTAGAGCTTTGGTAATATTTTTGAAGAAGGTTAGAGTTATATGTGCAAAAATATATTCACAGAGAATAAAATTTTGAAAGCTCCCTTTTCTATGTAATTACATTTAAAACAGTAACAATTTTTCCACAGATTGCTGGGGGGGGAGGGGGTGGTGGATGGTTTTGGGATGATTCAAGTACGTTACATTTATTGTGTACTTTATTTCTATAATATTACTATTACATTGTCACTTGACACTCACTTGTAGGGTTTTGATATGAATATCCAAGCAAGTGATTTATTCTGGTCTCTGTGCAGTCAAACCTCTCTGCTAATGAGAATCTGTATTTGCACCTGCTCCCCAGCGCTAGCATCACCGCCTCAGCTCCACCTCAGATCATCAGGCATTAGATTCTCGTAAGGAGTGCACAACCTAGATTCCTCTCATATGCAGTTTACGTAAGGTTCATGCTCCCATGAGAATCTAATGCAGGATTAGGACCAGAGGCAGAGCTCAGGCGGTGATGCAAGAGATGGGGAGTGGCTGTAAATACAGGTGAAGTTTCCCTTGATGCCCACCACTTACCTCCTGCTGTGCTGCACTTTCCTAACAGACTGGTCTGTAGCCCAGGGGGTTTGAGACCTCAGGTTTAAAGCATCCAATGTCCTAGTATTTGCAGTGAACATTAATTCTTTAACAAGAAAGTATCAAACAACTTCCCACTATATATCTTTCTTGATTTAAGGCCCTACTGCTTATTTTTCAAAGTTAGCAATTTCTTTCACAAAAGCTTTTCCAAGTATGTTCCTTGAAGATCTATAGGCTCCAGTTAGCCTGGGACCATACACTAGAAAATGTAAAATACTTTTTAATGGAAAACACTTACCTATCCCTTTTTCAGTGGCCCATTAGCTTGATCAATGGCTTTTAGAATTATCAGAGATGCTGCTCTTGGGTTCATCCTCTTAGGCATTCACAATTCATGTACAGCTACAGAGAATATTTAAGAACAGTAAACTCTGCTTTGAGCACTCTATCTTCACCTACTCTTAAAGAGTTTAGTCTTATTCTTTGGAAATCGAGCAGCACCTGGTACGTCACCAATTGGGAAACTTTATTAAAGCCCAGTCTTTCATTCTAATTCTTATTGAAATTAGAGTTATCTCTGACTAGAGGGATTCATTCTGATTAGATTCTCAATTGGAATAAAAACAATTAATCAAAAAATATACCTCTTTGGAGAAAAGCTTTTATTCTCAAACTGTTTTCAAATATCAGATGCAATAATACATTGCTTAAAAATAGAGCGTACCATTTACTTGCTAAATTACAAGCCAACATTTGGGAGGAAGGTTAAACAAAAAATATCTTTGCTTTTGAAACCAACACTTAAAAACCTTTTGACTATTGCCTCTACATTTCTTATGTTCGTATTTAACAGGGAGAGCCTGGTGCAATGGGGTTGCCAGGACTAGAAGGATTTCCAGGTGTAAAGGTAAGCACAGAGGTTAGAAACATGTTCATTCATTCAAGATTCTAAAATGTTTACTGAGCACCTACTGTTGTGCCAGGAACTGTTTTAGGTTTGGAGATACATAAGGGAAAAAAACAAAAACCTCTGTACTTATAGAACTTATATTCTAGCAAGGGGATACAGAAACTACAGAATAAATATTAAAAAAAAAACAAATAATAGTGTTGGTAAGTACTATGGAAAGAAAGAAAATGTAAAACAGGTTAAGAGAGATCAAGAGTTCTAGGAGGGGCAGGGTTGTGATTTTAGAGTGGTCTGAGAAGGTGGAGGTCTGGGAGAGTTAGCTAAGTCCCCTCAAGTCTGAAGGAAGAATGTTCCAGGAAGAGGAAACAGCAGGTCTAAAGGCCCTGAGACATGAGATTTTCTGCTACATCCACAGAGACCAGGGGAGAAAGTGACGGGAGAGTGGTAGAAGGTGAGGTCAGAGAGGTGGGGGGAGAGGTAAGGAGCGGTCCTGTTACATAGAACAATGCTACTCAATATATGGCCAGTAGGGCAGCCATTTTGGCACCAAGGACTGGTTTCGTGGAAGACAATTTTTCCATGGACAGAGTTTCGGGATTATTCAAGTGCAATTTAATTTATTATGCACTTTATTTCTATTATTACTACATTGTAATATATCATGAAATAATTATACAACTCACCATAATGCAGAATCAGTGGGAGCCCTGAGCTTGTTTTCCTGCAGCTAGACCTGGTCCCATCTGGGGGTGATGGGAGACAGTGACTGATCTGACAGGAGGTGGAGCTCAGGCGATGATGCAAGTGATGGGGAGCTGCTGTAAATACACATGAAGCTTCGCTCACTCGCCTGCTCACCTCCTGTTCAGTTGCCTACTCACTTCCTGCTGTGCAGCCCAGTTCCTAACAGGCCGTGGGACTGGTACCAGGGAGTTGGGGACCACAGCAGTAAAAGACCAGTGCTGGTCTGCAAGCTCTTTATTATGGGTTCTGTGGCAAGGTGAGTACAGAGATTGAAAGTAAGCATCTAAAAACATGTCTAGTAATTTGTCTAAAATTGTCTAGCAAGCATGTGATCAGTAGACTTATCTTGGTTTACTAAATATAAGAAAATAATTAAGTAAAGAAACTGCTCCTTCACCATAAGTAGTTTGAGAAGCACTAATAAGAATGCTTATCAGCCATTGTAAGAACTTTATCTTTCACTCTGAGTAAAATCCAGAGCCATCAGTGGTTTCTGAGTAGAGGAGTGACAGAGCCTGCAGTTGGAGGGCATGGGCGCAAGCAGGGAAGCCAGTTATAAGATATCCAGTAATGCAGGTGTGAGTTGATATGGGCTCTGATGAGAGAAGAAACAGTGGATGTAGTGGAAGATGGCTGGATTCTAGATATATTTTGAAGGTAGCACCAACAGGATTTTTGGATTGATTGATGTGGGTATGAAAGAATAAAGAGGAATCAAAGATCATTGTAAGGTTTAAGACCTGAGCAATTGGTGTGAATGAGTGGTCATCAACTGAAATGAGGACAGGTCTAAGCAGAGCCTATTTGGAGGAGGGTGAGAATTATTGGGAGTTTAATTTGGGATATAAGACTAAATTTGGAGATATCTTTTAGACAGCAAAATATTGAGTAGGAAGTATGATAGAAAAGTATAGAGTTTGAAAAAGAAATCTAAATGGAGATATAAATTTGGCTGTCCTCGGCATATAGATGCTATTTTAAAGCCCAGAGACTAGATAAAGTCAACAAGAGAACAACACTAGAAATTTTAGAAAGAGAAGAGAGGTCAAGCCTGAGCCCTGAGGCCCTCCAATATTAATAAGAGAAGAAGAAAGGAGCAATGGAGACTGAGAAGTGACCAGGGAGGTAGGAAGAAAACTTGGTATCCCAAAACCCAAGAGGAAATAATGAATCAAAGAGAAAGGAATGGTCACCAGCCCCAAATACTGCCAACAGGTCAAGTAGAATGGAGGTAAAGTCAAGTAGGATGATCAAGTATTGACCATTGGATTTAGCAATGTAGAGGTCATTGGATGACCTTGATCAGAGAAATTATTACTATTTCACTGTTTTGGTAGAAGCAACTGCTGGACTTGAATGGATTTAAAAGAGAATGAGAAAAAAATAGACAGCAAGTCAGTATAAACAATACTCAAGGAGTTTTGCTGCAGAAGACAGCCAAGTAGGGTCAAGGTTTTATGAGATGGTTTTTTGAAACCATAGAAATACCAGAAAACTTGTATGTGAAATGAAAGGGGGAGGATGGGGATGATGATATAACAGAGGGAGACGAGAATTACTGGAACAAGGTCTTTAAATAGCTAAGAGGGAAGGGGATGTAGTGCAAAAATGGAGGGTTTGGTTTCAGAGAGGATAGTTTATCCATGGTAGGGGTGGGAAAGCAGAGTACAGGTGGCAGGTGCTGATAGGTGGGAAGATGTTTCATTGGAGTCTATAAAAGTTCTTTTCTGATTACTTAAATTTTCTCAGAGATAGTGGAAGCAAGGTCATTATCTGAGAGTGAGATAGGGAAAGGAGATCGAGGATTTAAGGAGAAGGTCCACGAGGAGAGAGAGGGAATACAGGGACCACAGAAATGTGATGACTGGTCAGCCTAGTGACCCTCTTGGGGTTCATGGTCATGAACTGACGTGAGACTAGTCAGTGAGATTATGTGTGCTTCGCCAGCATGTACAGATATTCAGGTAAAGGCACAGAATAGGAAGGGAGTTGGATTTAAACAATGTTCTGCTTTTGACAAGCGAATACTAGAAACAAGAAAGGGGCAAGAGAGTTAATGGTGTACACAGGAAGTGATTATAACAAGTGGCCATGGGATTTTAACTAGGCAAAGAAGGGAGAGAGGCCATCCAGGGCATGAAAGACAGTAAAAAGTTTGTACCATCAATGGATTAGAGGTCTTGGGGTTCAGGGTACTCAAGGGAATGAGCTAGAATAATGGGGAATGGTGGTCCAAAGTTGGAATGCATGAAATTGTGATTGTGGAGGAGGTCCAGATATTTTTATTGACAAGGTGTCAGGTGTAACTGTGAGAATAAGAGACAAGATCATTAGAGGAGAGTGGACCAAGGAAATGAGAGACACAAACGCTGGGAAGACCATTTTGTCAGAGGGAAGTCCTCTTAACTTTAATCTTTCTCAGATATACAAGTGTTTCCACTGAATTAAAAGTTCCTGTATATTCATTTCAAGGATGAAGATTCCATAATTTAAAAGGAGCGGAGTGAAACTAAGGAATATTATCTGTTTACATCATTTGCCCATTTTTCTATTAATTCTTTTTTTCTTTTTGATGGTAGCTATGGTTTAGATGTTGAAAATATTAATCCTATTGTAGATGTTGGAATTTTTATCCTAGTTGGTCTTTGCCTTTCATTTTTATGTTTAACTGTATTGTAAATATAACTTTAGTGTAGTCAAATCTAAAACTATTTTTCTTTATGATTTCTTGTTTTGCTTTTATGTGCAAAAAAACTTTTACTTTCATTTTCAACCAAGATCAGATGGTCACTAATATAGTCTTCCGGGTCTTTTATAGTTTAGATTATTTTATTTTACTTTTATTTTCAAATTTTTTAAAAAATTATTTTTATTTTTAATTATTATGGGTGCATAATAGCTGTATATCTTTATAGGGTACGTGTGATGTTTTGAGACAGGCATAAAATGTGAATTAATCACATCAGGGTAATTGGGGTATCCATCACCTCAGGCATTTGTCATTTCTTTGTGTCAGGAACACTAACACTCCAATTTCACTCTTTTAGTTATTTTAAAGTATACTCTAACTTATTATTGACTATAATCACTTTGTCATGCTATAAAATATTTCTCATTATAATTATCTAAATATATTTTAACATTTTTGCACCCATTAACCATCTCCACTTTATTCTCTCCTCCCTGCTAACCTTCCTAGCCTCTGGTAACCATCATTCTACTGTCTCCATGAGATCAATTGTTTTTAGTATTTAGCTCCCATATATATGTGAGAATACATGAGATTGGCTTATTTCACATAACATAATGTTCTCCAGTTCCATCCATGTTGTTGAAAATGGCAGGATTTCATTCTTTTTGTGGCTATATAATATTCTATTGTGTATACATACCACAGTTTCTTTATTCATTCATCCATTGTTGGACACTTAGGTTGATTCCAAATCTTGGCTATTGTGAATCGTGCTGCAATAAACATAGGAGTACAGGTATCTTTTCAATATACTGAATTCCCCTTCTTTGGAAGGGGAATTTCCTACATCAAGAATACCCAGCAGTGGTATTGCTGGGTCATATTGTAGCTTTATTTTTAGTTTTCTGAGGAACCTCCATACCGTTCTATAGTGGTTGCTCTAATTTACATTCCTACCAACAGTACACGAGGCTTGCCCTTTCTCCACATCCTCACCAACACTCATATTGCCCTTCTTTTTGATGAAGGCCATTTTAACTCAGGTGAGCTGATATCTCATTGTAGTTTTAATTTGCATTTCTCTGATCACTAATGAATTTGAATATTATTTTGGATTATTTTATTTTTTATATAAGTCTATATGGAATTTATATGGGATACAATGTAAAGAGAGGAATCAAACTTTTTTCAAAGAAATTATCCAGTTACTAGCACTATTTGTGGAATAATACATCCCTTTCTTTACTGAAATTCTATTATAAATGTTGGTCTATTTCTGAGATTTGTTGTATTGATATACTGTTTAATCTTATACCAATATTCCATTATTCCAATTATTATAGCTTTATTTATTACATGCTTAAATATTGGTATTGCTAGTATCTCTATTATTGTTTTAGTTTTTTATCCTCTCATTTATTTATTATCCCAAGTGAACTTTAATATCTTTTGATCAAACTGCAATTTTGTAAGAATTGCATTGAATTTATAAATTAGTTTGGGTAGCAATGACATCTTTACAACATCGTCTTGCCCTCCAGGAACAAAGCATATCTCTTCAGTGAATCAAGTCTTCTTTTATGTCCCTGAGTGAAGTTATGAAGTTTTTTTAATGTAGGTTATGCCCAAGAAAATTGCCATTTTATTATCCCATATATATTATCATTAGTATTTTTAGCATTGTCAGCTTTATCTAAAATACCACATTCCTGTCAAAAAGGAGTTGAGTCACTCTGTTGCTCAGAGCAATTCAAGGAATCTTCTGATTGGTCCAATGAAAAGAACTACAAATCATTAGTTCTAGATCTTTTCATTCTAACCCTACATCCAATGAGACAAAGATAGGAAAAGCTTTTTAGAAGACACTCGGTGTGCTTAATCTTTTAAGTAATAGTAATGATCTTTTGAATAAATATTGACTGATTTTAGCTGTATGTATGGAGTACTATTAAAAATAGGTCACAGAAAGGATAACACAAATGCTTGTTTTCATTAAGACTATTATTTACTTTGGTTTTATATTTTAAAAAAAAAACTGTAACAGGTTCAGTTGGCTACTCATTTTATTTTTCCAACCACCTGCTAGCTTCATACCAGTTAATATTAATAACACTTATCAGACCCAAAGAAAAGCTTTACCAAATCCAAATTATTATTTAAAAATTAATTTTATAAGTAAAGATTTTATAGATACTATTATAAGTAGCAATTTTTTTTCATCCCAATAGGGAGATCGAGGCCCAGCAGGACCCCCGGGAACAGCCGGGCTATCGGTGAGTTCAGTCTATCTCACATCATTTTCACAGGTAAACATTTCTATCTCCTTGATAAACCTACGGCCAAGGACCAAAAGGGGATAGGGAGCATTCTGTAACTCCGATGGCATTAGGTTCCTGAAATTTTTAATTTAATAAATAAAACCACCTCTCCCTTTCCCACTTCAAGAATACGCCATTCTTTATTTTCACCTTTTTCTTATTTTTTTTCTTCCCAGGTCACTTTCATGGAGGGGAGGGAAAACCCAGTTACCTGTGGCTATACGCTAATATTAATATATGAGAACAGCTCTGGAAAGCTTGTTTTGTTTCTCTATTCTTGTCGTATTTCAAGGTTTCTCAATCTTCAAAAGGCAGAGTTCTTATCCTCTGGCATGTACTTCAAGTTCCTTGTATTAAGCTGCAATCTGCCTGAGTTATCCCTTAGCCCGGTGTTATTAGCAGAGCTTTATTGCTCCTAATGTTGCCTCATAAACTAGCCCTTCAATCCTCTCAATCATTTTTGTTGCTCTCCAGTGTCAAATGTTTTAATCTTATCAAGGTCTTTTCAAATGAATAGGAAGTGCTCCAGGAAAGATTGAAATCATTTCTCTGAGCCCTAGGGATCATTCTGATCTTCATTCATGATGCTCTAATTAAAATTTTGTGGTCACGCTTTATGAATAAGAGATTATTTATCCTCTTGCTAGGTGCCCTGCCCAACAGGTTCAGGATATCATTAAAGGAAAGTCAGTGGAAACCATGCGCTTGGATCCTAGGAACATGAGAAAGATAAGAAAGGGCCCTGTTATCACCACCACCACCACCCAATGACATCTACTGACACCCAACACCACCAATAGACCCCTGACTATCACCCGCTGCCACCCACCAATCCCCTACACTTAAACTGCCAGGAGCCACTCTACTCCACTCCATTTAACTGCTAAGTCTGATAATCCATCATCTGTATCCTTTAGAGAGAATGATATCCCCTTAGTTAGCTGTCTAGATCAAGTTAATTATTTGTATGATTGTGAAAGTAACATGAAAATATTTTCTTTAGCAAGAACTTCAGAATTTTTTATGAAAGGAAGTATTCTTCTTGAAAGTTGACAACACACTTAATCCCATCCCCTCCCCACTGCCCTGCTCACCACCATTCCTAGCAACATATTTGAAACTCTGTTTCTGGAATTGTCCTCAGAGCACCCTTACAGTGTGCCCTTCTTATATTCACATCCTGTTTTTGCTTCCATGTGATATAACGAAGATTAATTTTCTACTGTATTTACCTGTGTGTGACTACAAATTACTTCTTGCTATTATCCTAAATTGAGTCTATCTTCAAGGAGAAAATACTGGCCACTATTGAAAGAATTTAAAATATATGCAACAGTCTCAAAAGGCAATCCAAATCAGAGATTCCATTAGATATTTTTTAAGGATGTAGCATTGTTGAAATAAGAGGCTAGCCTGCCAAGCTTATTTGGATGTCTAAGATGTGATACATTTGCTTAAAAAGAAATTTTCATATGTTATAATTAAGAGCATCAACTGACAATTACAGAAGTAGGAACAAGTAAAATTTTACACACGGCAAATATATGCAACTATTCAAAGGTACACCTTTGTACTGTGGCTCAGAAAATAGAATAGTTAAAAGGGTATAGAAACAGTGGTGATAGTTACATGACAGTGCGAATGTACTTAGTACCACTGAATATACTTTGTATACTTAAAAATGGCTAAGATGGTATATGTTATGTAGATTTTACCATGATAAAACAATTTTTTCAAAATAAGCGATTATTCTGGTTGAGGCAGGATTGGGGCCTGCCCACTCACACCCAGCATGGTCACTCAGCTGATTACCAAGAGGACCCAATATTGCTTTTTCTAGAACAGACCAATCTATCCCTTTCCAGGGTATTCAGGGATATCCAGGGACTTCTCCAGAGCTCCTTTCCTCCCTTTTCTCCCAGGAAGCATGTGGGTATACAGGAGGAAGTGTTTGCCAGTGTTGGCCGTCGGCCGGGGCCTTCGGTTAGCGTGCTCTCTCCTAAATGCTCTGAGTTCTCTGCTGGTCCTACCTGTCCTTTGGGATTGCTGCTGCCTTCCATCAATGTCCCCAGTCCCAAGGTCTGAACACTCCATCCCCGGTGTCCCACACCAAGACCCTTTTGGCCATTGGCCTTCTCTGTTCTAACATACCCCCCAGCTCGGGCCCATGGGAACATCAGGGGCTGCTACTTACACAGGCATGTGGGGAGCCGGGGCTGCCCTCTCAGACCTGTGTCTGTCCAGCTTCGCCACTCAGCCACATCTGTACCCGTAAGGAGGTGTACTTCCAAAATTCTAAGCAGCAAGCGGGGAAAAGCCCCTTTCTTTTCATATTCCCCCAAAACCCTAAGGTCTCAAGCCCACACCTACATCCCCACGTTGTCTGTTTTTCCCAACCACATTAGGTCCAAGGGATAGAAGGTGGTTTTCTTCCAGAAGGCAACATTGTAAGCCTGGTCTGGACACTTTGGCACTTCTCTGCTTCCAGTCTCTGCTGGGCTGTCGCCTCTCACGTCCCTCCCTGTGGTCTCCCTGCTCCAGAAAAAACTTCTCTGATGCTCTGTGCCCTCCACCACTACCACCCCCGCACCACCACAAAGCAAAGCTGCCAGGAAAATAGGCACAAGAGGGATTTCCAGCAATAAGGATACATTGGTTTAATATTTTCAAAAATATCCATCCCCCCTACCCACCCCTCTGCCATCTGCACAAATATACATTCAGAGAACTGCCCTCTAGTCTGTAACTTACAGCCTGTGGAGCTGTGTACGTGTCCCCTGGACTCTGGCCCCGTAGGAATGCCACTTTAATTTGGAGAGCCGCAGCCCTGGAAGTATCATGCAGTAATTTGGCTCCTAACGTTTCTCTTGGATTTGCTTTGCCAGGGAAAACCTGGTGCCCCGGGCCCTCCAGGCGTTCCAGGGGAACCGGTGAGTGGCCAGTTGCTTTCGTAACAGTTGCGCTTGTGTTGCACTTGCATGCAGTTTTAAAGCGTTTCTTGGCGATTAATTTTTGTCTGTGGACATGTTTATAGGGTGAGAGAGGACCTGTTGGCGATATAGGTTTCCCTGGACCAGAAGGACCCTCAGGAAAGCCAGTGAGTACTTTTTACTATTTAAAATTTGTCACTTTGAGAAATGTCCTAAGCATTACCTCCTCACACCTGTCTCCTCGGAAATCCTGAGATTTCAATAAGCAGTTTCCAAGGAAGTAAGAACAGGTCCTGCAGATGGATTTTCTGGGGTATGGGCAGGGTGTTCTCACTCAGTTTCCTAGATATCTATGTGATATCTTTATGTCTTAAACAATGGTGAAGAAGGTGAGATTTTTGTGTTAAGTGCCAGAAAATTAGACTCATTATTTCTTAAATGTAATGTTCTCAGCAGAGTTAAAAAAAAAAAAAAAATGGCCTGTCACATCCTAAAATATAAAACAACCAAAGACTCACAGCTCTAATACCTGTATGTTAAGCTAAAGACTAAAGTAGAAGCTATTTTCTCAAATTCCCTCTTTTATAAATGGGCCTCGTTCTTACACTTTCATAAATCACTGCTGCCAAATGTATCATCCCCTGGTGTCCTAAAAGTGCTCTGGGCTACCGATATATGGTATTGATGTGACATTGTAGCAATCATTCCTACTAATTCAATTCAGCATAAATTCATCTGGTCCCTGCTGTTTGCAAAGGATGTGCTGGGCCCTTAGGGAAGGGATATAAAGATGAATAAGACATATCCTACTCTCTGGTTCATTCTTCATAGAAGGTCACCACTCCCTTTGCTTGTTTATTTTCTGTGGTGCATGTGGGAAGAGAGGACTAGTAGGAGAAGGGGGAGACTGAAGGTGAACAAGCAGTGCAGAGCTCTTGAGGCTGGTTCAGCACCACTGTGAAACCTTCAGGGTTGGTGGCCCTCATCTCCTTAGAGAAGACAGCATGAGAAAATGGAAAGCATATGCAATTTAGAGTCAGGAAGATCTGGGTCTGAATTATAACTCAAAGGACTTTATGAGTCACTTCAATGACATGACCTATGGAATGCATTTCCAGTGCCCGACCATGGGAGGTGCTTAGTAACACTAGCTTAATTCCCTGCCTCCATCCCCATCCCCTGAAAGCCATCTCATAAAATCTTGCCATTGGGTCACCAGGAGATTGTGCAAAAAGCAATTTGTTCATTCAACAAATATTTCTTGAGCTCCTAGTATATGCGAGGCACTGTTCTGGGTGCTAACAACTGGTGGGGTTTGCATTCTAATATAGGAACCCAAATAAAAAACAAACACACACACACAGTTTCAGGCAGAAAAAAAATCTAAGTGGAGTGAAGCTCTAGGTTATCATTTAAATAGGGAAGTCAGAGAAAGCCTGTTCACAATTGGAGCAGAAACCTGCATGAAGTAAGAGATCAAGCCATGGGGAGGTTGAGAGAACTATTGTTTCAAGAAAAAGAAATGGCTAATTGAGGGGTGAGCCTGGTGAGGTCAAGGAACAGGAAAAGGCATGAAGTCAAGAATAAACTGTGTGAAATAAGAGTAGGAAAGATGCTAAAGGAGACATTAGCAGTAGTCAGACCACAAGGAACTTCTAAGCCAGGGAACGGAGTTTGGACTTCATTTGAAATATGATAGAAACCCATTGGAGCTTTTGTAGCAAGGAATAACAATGATGGGACTACATTTTAAGGATACTTTGACTATTGTATGGAGAGTATGCTGTAAGGAGCAGAGTGGAAGCAGACAGAAAGTAAGGAAGTATGGCCATAATCTTTATGGGAAATAACAATGATTGGAACAGGGAGGTCATGCTTAGGGGAATTTAGGGTGTACATTGAAGGGAGAGCCAAGAACACCTGCAGATAGACTAGATGGGAAGCGTGAGGGAAAGAAACAGATCAAAACTTTGTTGTGGGGTCTGAGAAACTATGTGAGAGGAGTACTATTTGGTAAAACAGGGAAGATGAAAGTTAGGTGGCTTTGGTAGGGAAAGCCCAGAGTCCCCGTTTGGGGCATGTTCGTGTTGAAGCACTAGTAGATATCCAAGTGGAGGTGTCAGGTGTGCTGTGAATAGATGCATCTGGAATTAATGGAGTGGCCAGGATTGGAGAGACTGAGCCTGGGCAAAGTGGAGTCACTCTGGACAGGCAGGGAAGGGAGCTCTTCAACTGTTAGGAGAGGACCCTGCAAAGAAGACTGAGAAGGTGCAGCCAATGAGATATGAAGAAAACCAAGTGAACGCAGTTTCCTGGATGTCAGGTGAGCTACGTGTTCCAAGAGAGAAGAGAAAGGAGTACTACACATACAGATAAGTAACAGGAAGACTGATCATTCTCCACTGGATTTAAAAAATGTGAAGATCATTGGTGGGAGAGATTACAGCATGTTAGTGTCTTGATAAGAATGATCCAGTTGAAGGGGGAAATTTGATGATACAAGAGAGTGGAGATTCCTTTGAGTAGAGGGGGAGAACTGAGATTCTACTCACAAGTGGAAAGTCTTAACTAGGAACAGAGTGTTCATCCTTCTTATCAGCAGGGTGGGGGAAGGTGCAGAAATTGGGGTACAAATCCACAAAGGTTGAAGGCTCTAGTGGAGGATTGAGGAGGGGGTTCTCCCCTGTTTATTTTCTCAGTGGAAGAAGAATAGAGGTCATTAGCTGGGTGTGAGGAGTAGGCAGGTGATGCTGGAGGTTTGACGAGACAGGAAACTGTGTAAAAGAATGCTTTTGGAAGGAGCAAAAGGGAGTCAAATTGGTAAATACAGAAGGATAATCTGGTAATGCTGGCGGCTGTGGGACTCTGCTGTCGTACATTTAGGTTGAGCGAAGGTACAGAGCTTTCTTCAACTAGTTAGCTGCTCAGATGCAGGTGTGGGGTGAGTAGAAAGTTGGTTGTACCCAGGTGTAGGGTTCTTCCAGATAAATGAGATGAGAGCAGCGTGGAGCAAATACATGCGAGTTATTTATAAAAATCTCCGAAAGCAGGACTCCCCTGTGGACAGAAAGTAACACCTTCATGTACAAAAGAGGACACTCATGATGGTTTTTGATAAATTAGAGACAAAGAAAAGATTATAGGATTATTTCTTTTCTTATATTGTTATCGAAAACATGAATTCCATTTTTACACTAGATTTATCTTCTTTTATTCAAGTGACACAGCTGTTTCTTTCCCTTCCTCTCCTTAATCAGCTTTATCTTTGTTGCTTGTGTTCCTGGATGTAATAAATTCTTTGAACCATGTATTTCAGGTAACATGTTCTTAGTTAAAGTACTCCCGATAATTCCCAGGACGTTTCAGAGAGGTTGGGGGACCATGGTTGGGTTAGCAGCTGTGACAGATGTCATTGCAGTTTACAGCAGTGCGAGCATGCAGTTGCCGACAGTTGCATGCTGATAGAATCCGTGCCAGCACAGCAAGTCTCCAGGGCTTTTCGGAGGAGCGTGGTCACGCAATTGCCCGCCGGCTAAGAAATCGTATTCCTCACTTTGATCTTCCTCTTCAAATCGCATCTTAGAAACACATCTGCTGTTGGACCCTAGGCATTTGATTTGACCCCAAGTACTTTTCCTTCTCATATCTCCCAGCCTTAAAATCTTCAAGCAGGACTAGGCTTTATTACCACTTCTAGAACTACTTTTTTTTTTTTTTTTTTTTTTTGTTGTTGTTGAGACAGAGTCTCACTTTGTTGCCCAGGCTAGAGTGAGTGCCGTGGCGTCAGCTTAGCTCACAGCAACCTCAAACTCCTGGGCTTAAGCGATCCTACTGCCTCAGCCTCCCGAGTAGCTGGGACTACAGGCATGCGCCACTATGCCCGGCTAATTTTTTCTATATAGATTTTTAGGTGTCCATATAATGTCTTTCTATTTTTAGTAGAGACGGGGTCTCGCTCAGGCTGGTCTCGAACTCCTGACCTTGAGCAATCCACCCGCCTCGGCCTCCCAGAGTGCTAGGATTACAGGCGTGAGCCACCGCGCCCGGCCTTAGAACTACTTTTTAAAGTTCAGGAGACTTCCAGTTTTCTAATAAAAGGTCACTATTTAAAACTCTCAAAAAACATGATTACAGATTTCTTACTTTTCTTTTATATTTACATTGAAAAATAACAATTGGTGTCTGGCTGACAGTTTATTTCTTAGTAGGATCATACTCTGACCATGTTATGAAATGCCCCCAGCAGCAACTGAGACCATTTACTGAGAGTGACTCTCTGTGCTAGAAAACTTGTTAGAAGATAACAAAATGCCATATCCCAGCCACTTAGTGCCATGGGTCATCTTCTTGTTTCTCAGAATGTACCTAAGAGGAGAATAAGAAAAGAAAATAACTTTTGTTGACTATTTACAGTGGGCTATGTATTTTTCATGTTATTTTATTTATTCCTTAGTTTTAAGGTTATTATTATTTTCTTCACTTTATAAGTGAAGAGGCTGATGCTAGTGAGATTAAATAAATAGCTAAAGCAAGGTGAATAGAACTAGTCATGGACAGAATCAAAATTTGAACTCAGGGCTGTCTGATTCTATTAATTTGCTTTCCATTTCACCACTTTACCTCACCAAGAACTCAGTAGAAATATGATTAAGGAACAGTCCTTGAACTTTACCCTTTTGTTGTGTTTAACTATGTTAATGCAGAATTAGAAATGTTAATCTTTTTGTCTTTACAGGGAATTAATGGAAAAGATGGGTTACCTGGTGCTCAGGTATGGAAAACATCACTTAAAATAAAAGTTCCAATGCATACTGCATCCAGAATACCTACCAGCATTTAGGTCACTTAGAGATGGAAACTCGTAGCAAGCAGTGATTCTTAGTGTTGACCTCTGTTTTTCAGGGCATCATGGGTAAACCTGGAGATAGAGGACCCAAAGGAGAACGTGTATGTATATTACTATTGTGATTGTTATTCAAGTCTGTCTGTTACAACTTTCTCAAGTTTGGGTTACACAATTATGTATCTAGACCCTTTTAAATCTTCCAATACGAAAAGAGGATATGTGACTCAAGATCTCCACTAGACATAAAATAGACAATTAAAGGACCCAGAGCAGGTCATATGGCAGGTACACTACCTAGTTGACCTCCGTACACAGCTGAGTCTACTTTGCTACTCCAGTTTGGAAAGCTTTTATAATACTACTATCTCAGACACAAATCCCTACTATAACTATTGCCCGTGTTCTTTTTACTTAAAGTAGGGTTTCTCAGCCTCAGCACTGTTGATATTTGGGGCAGATCATTCTTTGTTGTGTATTGTAGAATGATTAGCAGCATCCCTGGTCTCTGTGCACTGCATGCACGCGCACTACCATGCCTCCACTTACGGCAACCAAAAGTGTCTCCAGACATTACCAAATGCCTCCTGGAGATCAAAATTGCCCTGGTTGAGAACCGCTGACCTACAGGAAGACTACGTAGAGTAAGGAAGGTGGTGTGAGGGGCTAGAGAAATGGAAAGGGGCAACTGAATGTATACTGGTCACTAGGAATGCCAATTATGCTATATGCTTTTATTTGAATTATTTTGGTTGCTGGTATCATTACTGCAACTTCCCATTATTTTCTTAAATGAACTTTAACATTTTCTAGCAGGATTAGAGTCCCGCCACTTCAACGGGTTACTCAAGTGTTGTTATTCAGTGTAATTCTATGTAATTCTAAACACGTGTGTTTGTAAACTGGTGTCTAGTTTAGTAGTTTTTATTTGTTATTACACAAATAATCCATATAACTGAAAGAGTGTGAAAATACTGATTATAAATTTTAAAAGAAAGAAAAAAAATCTAACTCATCTCACTTATCCCAGCAATAAGCACTGTGATATTTTGGACATATTTCCATCTCTCACTCATATGTATAGTATACATATATATGTATTAAAATAATAAATATACACATTGCCCAAAGTGGGTTTACACTGTCTTATTATGACTTTTTTCACCTAATAGTATATAATGACCATATTTCTCTGTCAGTAAATATAGATCTACATCTACCTTTTAATTGTTATTAATGTATGTTATTATGTTTGAATATACCTTATTTCACTTACTAGTCCCCTTTTTTCTGGGCATTTAGATTATTTTCAGTTTTCTTAATAATAAACATCACTATAATGAACATCTTTTTACCTAACTTATAAAATAATTTTAATATGTTAAAGATTTTGTTTATTTTGCACATGATCGGAATATTGATATTGATCAAAGCGTGATGGTATTTTTTTTTAAGTCATCTCAGAAATTTCTCCAAATGTGAGCTGGGTTGCTAGACCTGTATACAGATATATTTTTATAACAAAGACAGTAGCATTGTTATTAGGCCGAACTGTTTTTCTTTCTTTCTGCATGGCTTCTTTCTATATCTCTTCACATTTCATATCACACAGATCTAATTGTTCATTTCTTTTTGTTATTTTTAAAATCAAGATAAATAGAGTTTGGCCTTTTGCAGAGTAGTCACAAATAAAAAAATAATACAGTGAGATAGAGGGCAGCTTCAAGCACCGTTTCATCATATTTGGTGTGAACACAACCTCCTGGAGTTGTGCAAATGAATCTTTGAAAATGTATGACTGAAATATCTGCCACGATCTGCCTCTGTCTCCCCCTCTCTTGCACAGACACGTACAGTAGTGGACACACTGCAGGATAAAAGAGAGTATTAAAGAAACTTAATATCAGATTCAGGCACATCTAATGTAATCTCTTCTTCATTTATTATGACATCTTACTCAACTAATTCTCTTATAGTTCATCTACGCTACCGAGTAAATGATCTCAGTGACAACCCTCCCCCCACAAGTCACCTGCTTTGAATCTTCTCAAAGGCTCTCCCTTCTCGCGTTCCTGTGTTGTACATATTTAGGACACAGAGATCACGCTCACATGCATACACACACATGTAAAACACAACTACAGAAGACAAACCCAGAGTCTAATAAAGACCAATTAAACATAAGAAAATGCAGGATGGGGAAAAGCACGTGATTTAGGACACGTTTTGAATGTCCTGAAGTTTTTTTAAGTGAAAAATCTCAGTGATGAGATCCTCTTGGCAACCTTGCTTTATTATTGCAAAAGAGACCCAGGCCTCAAGTGACAGCTGGTGTTGACTTTCAAAAGTGCCATCATTCTAGACTAGCAACCAAGTACAACTAACATTCTCACTAACTTTTATGTATGGAGTGCTTCCAAGGCACCGGACATTGGTGTAAGAACTTTTCTTGGGTCACTTTATTTATTTCTCAACATTATGCTACTCAGTGTATACTATTAATATCCCTACTTTGTAGGAGAAGAGGCCGGGCACAGAGTTTAATTCATTTATCCAAGTCCCCATCGCTAATGAGTGCCAGCATGCATCCAGAACCTTTGCTCTTCACCACAGCTGATGTGGTTCCAGAACAGATAATTCTTTATCTTTTTTTTTTAACAGGGTGATCAGGGAATTCCAGGAGACAGAGGCCCACAAGGCGAACGGGGAAAACCAGGCCTTACAGGAATGAAGGGGGCCATAGGTCCTGTGGGGCCACCAGGAACTAAAGGCTCTATGGGATCCCCCGGCCACCAAGGCCCTCCAGGGTCTCCAGGCATCCCCGGCACCCCGGTAAGTGGTGCTGAGAGCTCCAGGAGCTCCTGGCTTGTACTGACTGTGCATCACCTTTACGATGAAAGCAATGATAATGCCTTTTAAATAAATAAAACAAAGCTAAACTGGTCTCTGTGGGGGTGACGATGGCTGTCATTTAAAGTTATGTGCCAGACACTCTGCTAAGCACTTACGTGTTTGCAATGTGTACGTTACAGAATAAGCTTTATCATGAAATGGGTAAAACTTAGTAAAAGTTTTATCCCATGAATAAAACATTTTAAAGAATAATCCAGCATACTTGTAGTTCTCCTCCATGTTCTCTTCCTTGGAAGATATATTATAAAAGTCAGATACCGACTTTGGCAGTGTCCAGGAATTGGTTAGAAGTTAAATTGTGATTGGGATACTCACATCATGATAACATTCTTTAACTTTATAAAATGAAGTAATAGAAAATGTCTTTTCTAATTGTATAACGCCATATCTTTCTATTTAATAGGAAACATGTTGCTATCGCTGGTTATATTGATAATTCCAGCGCACAGCTTTTAAAGCAATTATGCACTTCAACTTACTCCCAAATTCGATCAAAACAGGAGATATTTATTGCCCAATATAGTCAATTGCCAAAAGCATTTTTCTTGATAAATGTATCTCTACAGAAGTTTCAAGTATGCATACCAACCCAACTATTTCTGTTCTTTATTCATTTGTGTTATGCTCTATTTTAACAGATTTTTTTTTTTTCCTTCTTTAGGCTGATGCAGTTTCATTTGATGAAATAAAGAAGTATATTAACCAAGAGGTCCTGAGGATTTTTGAAGGTTAGGTTTGCTTAATAACATTTATGAAGTTTTCACTGATTCCCACCTCCCATCCACTATGGGGAATCCCTTCAGCAACATTCTTGAAAGACAGTCATGCAACAGCAAAATTCTTCCTTATGCTAAGTTACATTTTGCCTGCCTGGAACTTCCTCCCATCATGCCTGTTCTGTAAAATGACATAGGTGAAGTGTCTTCTTTTATTCACATAACAGCCCTTTGAGTCTTTTTCAACATCCGTCATATTCCTCCTTAGTTTTCTCTAGAGTATATGTGTGTAGCTCCCTCACTATTGTCATCTTGGGAAATGCTTAGTTTGTAAATGGCTCTCATTTATCCAAGGGTATTTTGACGAAGGCACAGTACAGTGTCTTTCAGTTTAGACCAGGGTCAGTGAACTGTAGCCCACCAGCCAAATCCACCTGCCACCTGTTTTTGTGTGACCTACAAACTGAGAATGGTGTTTGCTTTTTGAGGTGGGGAGAGGTCACTTTTTTCAATGGTTTTTAAAAATCAAAAGAAGGATATTACATGATATGTGAAAATGATCTGAAATTTGAATTTATTTCCATAAACAAAGTATTGGAGCACAGCCATCCTCATTTCTTTACATATCTTCTCTGGCTGCTCTCACATTACGGCAGCAGGACTGAGCAATTGTGACAGGAAAATTGTAGTCCACAAAGGCTTAAATATTTACTGTCTGGTCCTTACAGAGAAAGTTTCCTGACCCCTTCTCTAGAATCTCAATAATTCAGCCTAAGATAGCATTGCTTTTTTTTTTTTTGAAAGCATCATTATCATATTGTTGATTCATTTTGAGTTTTCAATTAACTAATAACCCTGGATATTCCTTATACAAATATTTTTAAATGAGGTGTTTCTCATTATGGATTTGTGTTCATTTTTAAAATCTTAGTGTGTGATCTTATGTTTCTTCTTATTAATTTCCAAGAATTTATGTTCATACCTTGTTGCAACCTAAAGGTATCTTTTGAAATGTTGTCTCTTGTAGGGCAAGTTGCCTGACCGTACAACTTTACAACTAAATTTTTTAAGCATGTCTTCATTCTGGTTGTTAAAAATGCTGAATAGGCCGGGCGCGGTGGCTCACGCCTGTAATCCTAGCACTCTGGGAGGCCGAGGCGGGTGGATCGCTCAAGGTCAGGAGTTCGAGACCAGCCTGAGCAAGAGGGAGACCCCGTCTCTACTAAAAATAGAAAGAAATTATCTGGCCAACTAAAATATATATAGAAAAAATTAGCCGGGCATGGTGGCACATGCCTGTAGTCCCAGCTACCCAGGAGGCTGAGGCAGTAGGATCGCTTAAGCCCAGGAGTTTGAGGTTGCTGTGAGCTAGGCTGACGCCACGGCACTCACTCTAGCCCGGGCAACAAAGCGAGACTCTATCTAAAAAAAAAAAAAAAATGCTGAATAAAAAAGCCAAGAGTCAAGGATCAGGCCTTTCTAAATGCCACTGGGTTCCTCTACCCATTTATAAATCAGCTATTAATCTATTGTTTATTGATCTCTGAATGCACAGTTACCCTAAAAATATACTCTACATTTCTTTGTCCATTCACAAGGATATCACATGATTTTTTCAAATGATTTGCTAAAATCAAGAACTCTTCTCTCAACTGTAAGATTAATAAAATGGATATTATTTGTCTTTAATAAATAAATCCACGTTGGTTCTCATGGTTTCTACCCCTTTGCATAGAATCCATAAGCCAAAATAGATTGTTGAATTTTGTAAGGAATAACATCATAAAATACTATGAGTACATCTTGAGGCTTTCTGCTGCAAACATGGAATCAGCTATACTCCAAGGAGCCCTCATTATTTTAAACAATAATTAGCATTAGAGACTGAAATCTCAGTGCTTGGGTGAACATTATCTTGTTTTTTATAAGCACTGGAGTTAGAGCAGAGTAACAGTGGAAATTTTAGCTGCTTTAGTGACAGTGCAGTCATGAATTTATGCCGTTGATTTCAATTTACCTTGATCTCTACTAAGTATCTTTACCCTGGTCTTATTTGACAGTTTATTAATGCAATTGTCCACTCTTTTTTATTGAACTATCAGTCTTCTCTTTGTGATTTTAATGTTGCCTTGAAATTTAGAAATCTTTTCTTTTCTTTTCTTTTCAACTGTGCATCAAGCATCATGGAATGGGCTCTAAAATTTGCAATCCAAGCATTCATTTCCCCCTCCACAAGCATCCCTCAAGTATCAACTGCTTGAAAAAGATATCTCAAGCTCTCCAGGGGAACACTGAAGAAAATATAAGTGGCTACATAATCTGCAGGGCTCAATGAAAAGTGAAAGTGCAGGTGCATTTGTTGAAAAATGATTGAGAATTTTAAGACAGCCAGAGGAGAGCATTAAACTAAGCATGGGGCCCTGTGAGACTGCACGGGTAGCCTGTCCATGAAAGCTGGTCCTGGGCACAGCGTATCTGGGATCTCAGACAGCATCCATGCATTTCATTGGCCACAAGCATAAAAAGAGAATGCCAGCAAATATATGTTTTTGAGTTGCAATCTAAGGTTTTCCTTTAACTCTTAATTTCTGTGGGCTCTAGTGTCACTATCTTTTATCTCAGGTAGTTTTGATGTTGAACTTCATTCTCTTAAAAGGCTTTAGATAAAAACACATTAAATTGCTTAGTAGTTAATTAGTCCAACTTTTTGAAGACTGATTAAAAATGTCAGAAAATGTAAACAAGCATTTTCAGAAAAAAAAAAGATATATTGAGATATGAGAGGTGTTCATTTTGGAAGTCCAACAGACACTGAATGAAGGTATGGCCCCTCGTGGCCTGTTCTGTGCATTCAGCAGAAAAGACACTGCTACTCCCACCCGGGGAAGGCTCCATGCTGCCCACTCCCAGGCCATTCTGTGTCTACTCTCACGAAGGGCTGTCAGTGTTCTGAGGAGCGAGGTCAGGGGAATTGGGCCACTCTCCATCTGTCTTAGGGCGGGCTCGCCTGGCTTGCGCTTTCTGAGCAGCTCCTCCTCTAAGTCTGCATCCTTCCCTGCTGAGTTCCTGCCTCTTCCTCCCCTCTCAGAGTCCTCTCTGGACACTGACAGGTGCAGAGTTTTCCCCAGATCTCCTCAACTTCACCCCCATCTCTCCTACTGCCTCTCTCAGTCTCTACCAGGTGAGTGGCTGGACCCCCACAAGAACCAGGGCTCCCTCAGGAGACGCAGATGTCTTAGCCTCAAGCCAATATTCTGAAGTGACCCACAGGAAATTCTTTCCTGAAACGTCTAGACTCTGAGACTCCATATATTACATCCCTCTCCTTTTATCTCTGTTGACACCAGTCCAGCAAAACTGTCTTCTCCCAAACAAAATTGTACCTGAAGCCCAGAATTTAGTTATTTAGCACTTAAGTTAATTTGAACCAAGATCATTTCAATTCAGTCCATTTCATTTTCCACTGAGAAGTCACATTGCCCATGGCTTCTGAACACCATTTACAGAAAAGAAAAAAGAAAAACTCCATTTTCACAAATCCTAGAGCTCCAAGGTGACAGTTCCCTTTCTCAGAAAGCTTTCTCTCTAAAAGCAAAGGTTAAGTTTCCCGTGTTAAAACAGTTACAGTTAAGTAGTACAGACAGTTAAGTGCTACAGTTAGGCAGCACCCGCCTGCCTCTCCTTTCTTAGCGGTTTCACAAGAGACGGTGTCAGTGACAGCCAGTGCTTGTCTCTGCTGCACGCACCAGTGCACATCTACAGCCTCAGGAGCCATTCTCTCTGTGCGGCAGGTCATGGACTGTCAGTAGGGGCTCGAGGGAGTCTTTGGGAGACCCTGTTCCCCCCACACACTTATCATCCCAGATGTCCAGATTAGAGCCTCCAGTGAAATCCTAGACCAGGACCCAAAATTTGAGATCTCCTTGTGGGGCTTTTCAACCCTCCTTGGGGCTTCCCAGGTGACTCCACTGACACAACGTCCACAGATCTCACACCTTGGGCTATTTCCTAGCCTGCCCACCCTGCCTTTAGCGTCCTTATGGCCCTCCCCAGACCTAACCATGGTGGCAGGAGGTATCTTCACAGCAATCCCAAGTCTGGGTTCCAGGTGAATCACACCGCACAAACATGCATCCACTTCAAAGTTAAATTAAATTCCCAATTTGATTGGCCAACAACAGATCAAGTCCTTTTGTAAGCAAAGTGACTACACGGGGCAAGGACAGATGCTGTCCATGTGTCTCAGCTTAGCATCTTTTGGCTTTATAAGGGCTTTGCAGATGCCCACACAAATTAGGATCTTGCCAGAGCTAAGATTTTAATTCTGGCTATTACACCATCCTATTATACTTGAGGATTTACATCAGCATGCAAGAAGAATTTACCAACCTATGCAGAAATGTGCACAAACATCTGGCTCTCTTAGTTCTTGGGATAAGCACGGGCCCAACAAGGCCATGCCTGCAACTGCAGGAGAAAAGGAAGATTAGGGCTAAATGTCCCTGAACAATATTTCTGTCTCCAGATTTCTAGTGTTCAGGAAATCCCCTTACCTCTGTTTTCTCCATTTTTCATATATATGTTTCATATACATATATATGAATGAATGTGAATATATATATTATCCTGTTCTCTTGCTTCAAGGTTGTAACATCTTCTCTTGCCTCTTTACAACTAAGATATTAATTTATGTATGTGTATATATATATATATATATATACACACATCGTCTGATAGATACACATCACTGGAGATATAAATGTAGATCATTTTAAAAAACATTTTTTACAACATAGTCCATGTTACTTCCGATTTGCTTCTTTCTGTTTATTTGTTTGGGACTCTATTGTTCAGTTTATAGGATTTCCTCAGTGTGCAGTAAGCCTTGGCAGTCTGCTCATATATAAGAGCAAGTTTTTAAAAATTGATTAAAAGTTGTGAGTGAACACTAGGGCTTGCCAACCATGAGGTTCACTGTAGGGTGGTCTAGCTGGGATGTTTAAGTGAGGGCCCCTCAATTTCAGTTTCTTTAAATGTTTCCTCTTAGTGTGGCCAGATTCCCAGTGGAAACACTTCCATTCCCTGCTGGCTGCCAGCTCAACACTGAGCATGTCAACGCCCATTTATTTTTCTTGATTTCAGTATGCAAGCTCAAGTCTCGGTGGAGTCTAGGGTCCCCAGTGCAGAGACAGACTATTTACCTTTTTTAGACAATAGACCTTCAGTCTTTTGCTAGGGTTGGTGAAGGGTGATTGCCCAGCTATATAGAGTAGAGAAAGGAATTTCAAAAACTGCTTCTCAAACAGGCTTTCAATCAGTGTTCCTTATTTTAGTTCCCCTCCTTCACCCCCCATTTCCAGAGGTAACTTGTACTGTCAATTCCTGAGCTTCTTGAGGATTTTGTGGTTTAAATCAGGTTATTCCTCTGCTTCTAGTGGAAGGGTTTGGTTTTCTTGAGTTTGCTAAGTCATATATCACTCACCCTTTTGATTCTCAGCTTCCAAATTTTTGTTTCTAATGTCTCCTTTCATATTCTCTCCATTCTTATGGTTTTATGCCTTTAAGAATATCTTATTGTTGCTTTACAGGGATTCAGGAGGTAGTTACTGCAGATGCATATGTTCAATCTATCGTCTTTACCCATAATAACATTTCAAAGCAACATGCTTATAAAGGTAGTGAAGGATTGGGCCAGAGGTAAATGAAGTAGTAACAACCTGTGGGTCATAATGAACCACAAAATAAATATTAATATAAATCCACCAAATGATGCTGTTGAATTAGTAATTAATGAAACTAGAAAATAATGATTAAAATATCATAGGAAATTACTCTTCCAGTATTTTTGCCCCTTAGGAGAGAACTATATTTAATTTGGGTTTCTGTATTTCAGAGACATATGGAAAAGCCCTGTAATAATGCAACCAAAAAGTGATTTACAAAGCAGATTACCAAGTCTGCTAGTAAAAGTTATTTAACCTGAAGGCTAATAGGTAACCATATTATCAACTATATGACTGATTTCCTGAGGGAAATACTCATTAAATGCTCTCTATTTCCATAATGGGGTAGCAAAATAAAATAAGCTGAAGTTAACCCAAGAAAATGGGTAATTAAACATTTAAATGGACATTAGGAGAAAAAGATTAATTTCTCTCTGAAATATTTACAAATTCTATCTGTGAAATAGAAAGTAAACATGGGCTGGATGACATCTGAATGTCCCTTCCTTCTCCAAATAATGGAGTTTATTATCACATTAATATTAATGTCTTCATTATATTAACAAGCCCATTCTCCAAAGAAATCGAGCCTTGATCTCAGCTGTCAGAATGACTGCTGTGGTTTTGCCTTAGCAGATGGAATATGTGTGTTTTTTTATACATACTTCCATCTGAATTCTTTAATTTCCTGCCTCATTAGAAAGCGTAGCCAAAAATAGTTTAATTGACTAAGGATCCCTGAAAACATTGGAAAGGAAATTAAGAATATACTGGCCTTTATAATTCATTTAGATGCTCAGAAACATATTATTTTAAATTATAGATCATTAGAGTAGGGTTCAGAATAGGTAATTACCCTTATGCTAAATGACTATTTCTGCGAATATCTCAAAGGTAGATAATTTACAGTTAGAAGTAATTATTTAAAATAAGTTTGGTTTATTAGAAATATTAAAAACCACCCAAAGTACATGTAAACTCAATTCATACATTAAAGAGGAAAAATTAGTACTGTGAACATTTTTGTTTAGATATTGAAGGTATTCAAAGAGATATGTTTCAAATCCCTTTTGTGCTGGAGAGAGTTGGAACCCATTCTATTAAGTGAAGTATCCCAAGAATGGAAAAATAAGCACCACATGTACTCACCAGCAAACTGGTTTCCCTGATCATCACCTAAGTGCACATTTGGGAATAACACCAATTGGGTATCGGACTGAGGTGGTGGGTAGGGGGAGGGGATGGGTGTATACCTACATGGTGAGTACGATGCGCACTGTCTGAGTAATGGGCATGCTGAATGTTCTGACTTGGGGGGATGGGGGGAGGGGATGGGTGCATACCTACATGATGAGTGCAATGTGCACTGTCTGCGGAATGGACACGCTTGAGGCTCTGACTCGGGGGGATGGGCGGGACATGGGCAGTATATATAACCTGAACTTTTGTACCCCCATGATAAGCTGAAATAAATAAACAAAACAAAAAAAAAAGAATAATTGTACCTGAAACATATCTTTTTTAAAGTGAAAAACAATAAATATTATGTAGAGTTTCAAACTGTGATCATATGAATGTGATATTTATTATAAAATATCCAGTTTATAATTTCATATAATAAAGATAGCATATTTATATTCAATATGATGATTTATAAAACTATGACTATATATTAATTACATATTTGTTTTATTTATTAAGTTACTGGAATAAAATATATTAACATCAACCAAATGTCCAAGGTAGATTGTCAGGTAGTAAGAATGTTGATGGAAGGCAAGTGATTTAATATCGCTCTTTGATCTTAAATGGGGACCAGCATCCATCAGATCTCTATCAGGCTCTCATTCATCATTCAGTCTGTGGCCAGAGATTCCAGTCCCGTGCATGTTGCAATATGTTTCCATTCTGCCTGCTTTGTGACTTAAGAATGTGAGTGTAGAATGATTGCTCTTTGAATAATTATAGCTAATACTCAATATCTGTTAGGGCTTTTTCATTAATAATTCTATATGAAAAAAACCTGTTTTACTTTCTTAAGCAGTAACAGCCTACATTGTCTTAAAATAATTTTTAAATTGAAAACTCATAGGAAAATGGGTTTTACTCAGAAGTAATTTACTCTTTATCAAAAAAAATGTAAAACATACATATCTGTTTAAATGAAAAATGCCTTTGCAATTCAACTGAATGAACTAAACTGAGTGAGAAGACTGGAAAAAATTGAAGTAAATGTTTGCAAGGTCTGTGTGATTTGGCCTCTGTATTTTCTAACTGACAGTTAAAATTTGTTATGTTCTATCTGTAGTTTGGTCTTCACTGAACAAAGTAAACACTAATTTTAACAGAAAAAACTTTCTTGGAATATTTGTATGGACAAAATGAAGGCTGAATTTTTTAAATCAAAGATTCATTTCTTTTTTTTCGTTTTTAATTTCAAAATATTACAGGGGTACAAACATTTTGGTTACATATATTGCCTTTGCACCACCTGAGTCAGAGCTACAAGCATGTCCATCCCCCAGACAGTGTGCACTAAACCCATTAGGTGTGAATATACCTATCCCTTTCTCCCCCCTCCCACCTGTCCAACACCCAACAAATGTTACTTCCATATGTACAAGTAAGTGTTGATCAATTATTACCAATTTAATGGTGAGTTCATGTGGTGCTTATTTTTCCATTCTTGTGTTACTTCACTTAGTAGAATGGGCTCCAGCTCTGTTCAGGTTAATACAAGAGGTATTAATTCACCATTGTTTTTTATGGCTGAGTAGTACTCACTGGTATACATACACCACATTTTATTAATCCACTCATGTATTGATGGCACTTGAGTTGTTTCCACATCTTTGCAATTGTGAATTGTGCTGGTATAAACATTCTAGTGTGATGTCTTTATTATAGAATGTCTTTTTTTCCTTTGGGTAAATACTCAGTAGTGGGATTTCTGGATCAAATGGTAGTTCTACTTTTAGTTTTTTAAGGTATCTCCACATTACTTTCCATAGAGGTTATATTAATTTGTAGTCCCACCAGCAGTGTAAGAGTGTTCCTATCTCTAGCATCCTTGCCAACATTTGTTGTTTTGGGAGGCATCACATTACCAGACTTCAAACTATACTGCAAGGCTATAATAACCAAAACATCATGGTATTGGCACAAAAAGAGAGATGTAGCAATGTAACAGAACAGAAAACCCAGATATAAAATTACCTGCATATATCCAACTGGTGTTTCACAAAGCAGACAACAATATTCGCTGGGGAAAAGAAGCCCTATTCAATAAATGGTGCTGGGAGAATGGATAGCCACATGCAGAAGAATGAAACAGGATCCATAGCTCTCAGCACTCACAAAAATTAATTCAAGATGGATAAAAGACTAAAAAAGAATGCTAGAAGAAAATGTTGGAAAAACTCTTCCATATATTGGCCTACAAAAAGAATTTATGAATATTAAATAAAAAATAAATAAATGGGACTTGATTAAAAAGCTTCTGCATAGCCAAGGAAATAATCAATAGAGAAAGTAAACAATCTACAGAATGGGAGAAAATATGCACAAGCTATATATCTGATAAAGGGCTAGTAACCAGAATCTACAAAGAACTCAGGCCATTATAAAGTGGGCATAAGACATGAACAGAAGCATTTCAAAAGAAGATATACAAATGGCCAAGAACCATATGAAAATATGTTCAACATCACTAATCATCAGAGAAATGCAAATTTAAACCACAATGACATATCACCTTACCCCTGTCAGAATGGCTATTATTAAAGAGTCAAGAAACAATAGATGCTGGTGTGGATGCAGGGAGAAAGGAACACTTATACACTGTTCTAATGATCTGTCTTAACAAGAAATGCTAAAAGTATTTCCTCAGGTTGAAACAAAAGAAGACTAACTATATAAGTTATTAAGTATGGAATGTCTGATTTCCTTAAGTCTTAATTTTGACAGTTAATATCACTGACATTTCACTTTGACACTTCTTGTTTTATTTTTATTATGAAGGCATATCCTCATTCTTTAAAATGCACAGTTTGGCTTATGATTATCTTTCAAATTTTTTAGAGCAATTTTTGTGAAACCAGGCATAAGTCAAAAACTCATGTTATTTTCAAATATGAGTTCCATTGTGGAACCAATGCAATGCATACAGCTCAAAATATCAACAAAGTGTTTGGGAAGGATGTGGCTAATGAATGCACAGTACATTAATGGTTTGAGACATGCCATTATGGTGATTTTAATCTTGAAAATGAGCCATGTGGGTGATCTGAGACCAAGGTAGATAATGATGAGCTGAAAACTATAGTGGAAGCAAATCCATTTCAACCTATGCATGAATTAGCAGCAAGGTTTAATGTTCCTATTTCAACAATATTGGACCATTTGAAACAAATTGGCAAGGTAAAGAAGCTGGATAGATGGGTTCTGCATGAATTAAATGAGTATCAGAAGAGAAATCGTCTTGAAGCTTGCCTTTCTTTGCTGTCATGATATAAAGGCAAACCATTTCTGCACTGTATTGTTACATGTGATGAACAATGGATTCTTTTTGACAATCAGAAGTGTTTGGCACAATGGTTGGATAAAGATGAAATTCCAAAACACAGTCCAAAACCAAATGTTCATCAAACAAAGCTAATGGTATCTGTTTGGAAGTCTAGCACTGGTAATATCCACTACAGCTTCATGAAACCTGCTCAATTGATGACAGTGGATGTCTACTGCAACCAGTTGGATGATATGATGAGGATGCTTGCAATTAAGCAGATGAGATTGATCAATAGAGACAGGCCAAACCTCTTGCAAGACAATGCTCAACCACATGTCACACAAAGCTGCTCAAACTATAGAAGCTGGACTTGGAAACTCTGTCAGCTACAGTATTCACCAGACCTTGCACCAACTGACTATGACTTACTTCTTCCAGGCTTTGGACCACTTCTTGCAAGGAAAAATATTTAATTCTCAAAAAACTGTGGAAAACACCTTTTGCAATTTCATTGCCACTTGCTCTATAGGTTTCTTTGCTGCTGGCATAAACAAGCCACTGTTAAAATGGCAAAACTGTGTCAATAATTTAGGCACATACTTTGATTATGTACTGCTTCTTGTTTGAGATATAATAAACTACACTTTTGATTTGAAATGGAAATTTCATATTTAATGACCTAAAAATATATGAAAGTACCAAACTCACTGTAAAGGCATGAATATAGTCAACTCCAGAATACTGTAATACTGACATGGTATTAGAAAAGTCATTCATAAATGACTTTTAAGTCTAGTACAAGATCTAAAAGACAAAAGAATTAAAAATAACTACAGCTACAATAATTTGTTAATGGATACACTATATATAAAAGATGTAAATTTAACATCAGTAACAAAAATGTGAGAGAAGTTAAAGTGTAGAATTTTTGTAGGTTATTTGTTTGTTGTCTATCCCTTTGCAACAGTATGTATACTTTATGACAACAGGATCCTTTTTAGGAAGATTGATTTGTTCACTGTTATACCCCACTGCACTTATCACAATGCCAGCACTTACATATTTTGAATTTTTTAAACTAAATTAATGAATGTTAAGGTGCATTTAATATCTTCATCAGGTCATGGATAAAACTGTTATACATTTAGATGACCAAAGATCGAATCTTACAGCAAGTCACTAAATATTTTCCTAGAGTTTGACACGTAGCCATTAATAATCAACTTCAATGTTTGGTTTGGTATCATTTTAAATCAAAGACATCCATGAAATTTGTAATTACCACTTTGTTGATGTGATGACATATTTCTCTCTGACATTTCCTCAATAAATGAATGAAGTAATACTATAATAAATATTTTACTATTCCTTAAAAAAATTCTATTACATAATATATTATTTTTTCTTTTTTAAATGAAGAGAGGATGGCCGTGTTCCTATCCCAGCTCAAGCTGCCAGCAGCAATGTTGGCTGCTCAAGCTCACGGGAGGCCTGGGCCACCAGGGAAGGATGGGTTGCCGGGGCCACCAGGAGACCCTGGCCCCCAAGGTAAGTCTTCAAGTGTAATATTGGCTTCTTAATGTTTTAACTCTAAGTATTTATAACATGCCAATCACAGTGAAGGAAAAATGTGTGTGTATATATGATATATATAAAACGGTTCATATAAAATATCTTGCTAATATTTGATAGTCTATTATAGAAGTAGATATTTAACTACTACTACTTCAAATTTAAAATTGATAATTACCTCCTGTTCTAAATGTATTTTAATAATAATATTTGTTATAACAATAATGGCAATAATACGTGCTTGTATATCATTATGATCTAGGAATCTTAGACTTGTTTAGGCCTCCCCTTTGGTATAAGTAAAACAAGAGTCATCATCTTAGTATCTTAAAGAAACTGAGGGAAGAGTCTTGGGAGACTCTACTACAAATAGTCATTTGGTTCTAGACTACATTTTTAAGAAAATTTAGAACCATTTTGCTTCTACAGCCATAAAAAAGAATGAAATCCTGCTGTTTGCAACAACATGGGTGGAACTGGAGAACATTATGTTAGGTGAAATAAGCCAAGCACAGAAAGACAAATCTTACATGTTCCTACTCATATGTGGAAGCTAACTATTAAAACGACTGATCTTGTGAAGACAGAGAGTAGAATAATGTTTACCAGAGTCTGGGAATGGAAGTGGGGAGAGGAGGATAAAGTGGGGATGGATAATGGGTGCAAAAATATAGCTCAAGGGCCAGGCATGGTGGCTCACGCCTGTAATCCTAGCACTTTGGGAGGCTGAGGCAGGAGGATCACTTGAGCCCAGGAGTTGGAGGCTGCAGTGAGATATGATGATGCCACTGCACTCTGGCCTGTGCAATAGAGTGAGACATTATCTCAAATAAATATATATATATATTTAGATAGAATGAACAGTGTTTGCTAGCACAACAAAGTGACTATAGTCAACAATAAGTTAGGGCATACTTTAAAATAACCAAAAGAGTGAAATTGGAATGTTCCTAACACAAAGAAATGATAAATGCTTGAAGTGATGGATACCCCAATTACCCTGATTTGATTATTACACATTGTATGTTTTGATCAAAACATCAGATGTATCCTATAAGTATTAATATATAAAACTACTATGTACCCATACTAATTAAAAATAAATTAAAAAAATAAGAATACAGTTGAAAATAATGTACATGCAAAGAATTGCTTTTCCTTCACTAGTTCTCTCTCCTTCCTACTGCGTTTATGTAATATTGAGCCTTGTTTTCTGTAGGAAGTGTCCCAAGGTGATTAGTGTGCCTTCCCTCATCTGAAAGAGCAACTCCTGTTCAGTCCCCAATTACAGTGTCTGTTAGGAGCCTAACTTATAATCATGATTGACAAGTCTTTTAGTTTAGTTAGCACAGTATAAAACAGCAACAATCAAAACCCACTCTAGTTTTCTTAAACTAAACATATATTCTACCTTCCTGTTCAAAGGCACAGAGAAATCTTACTGAAAAGAAAGTTTGATTTTTGGTGCCTCTCCAAGACTGCATAACGAATTAAAGGGTTTTTCTATGGTAGGTAAATAAGTATGAAGTGCTCGGAAGATGAAGTCACACATGTAATTTCCAAGCTTTGATCTGCTCAATTTAAAAGCTTTCTCAAAAAGGAAAGAAAAAATGCATATAAAACCACTACTTTAGTGTCCATGCAAACTTTGGACACTGTTTGCTGAATTAGTCCTTTTCTTGACACAGCATGATTGAGTTTGAGAAAGGGTTGAAGTGAGAAATGCCACATAGAAAGGGAAAGAAAACGTGGCCACTGAGTATGACACAATATGTTTTGCCCACTCATTAATTCTGTTGGATGGTGGCTCTTCTGAATTTCTAAAAGAAACTTTGTGTTTTCAGTGTTTGTCAGGAAAGAAATCCATTTTGTTTAAAATGAAGTGGTTTGTTTGAAATATGTGCTATAGAATGAGTCCTTTATTATCTTCTTATCTTAAGGGAAGGCCAAAAATGTAAAGAGGGCTCATAAAGTTCCCTGTGATCATTCTGAGAAGGAGCAGACATGTATTAATAGAAAACAGTGAGAAAACTGATGTGAGACTGTTAGAAGTAGGCAATCCAAGTTGAAAAAGGGAGATACTGCTCCTACCGAGATTCTTGTGATGAAAACTTGTGAATCCTCTGTCAGCGCCCTGATCTTCTTAAAGTGAGAAAAGAGACCATTATGACTTTGACTTAGGTCACCTCATTCATATTTTTTTCGAAATTCCCAAAGGGATGGTTGTTGATGTCCTTTTTAAATTCAAAAGCATTTCCAGAGAGTTTTCGATTTTAGCCATCCTGTGGGGCTCTGACTATTGCCTTCACAGGGTGCATTGACAGGGAGCTTCCCTTGGGGTTCTTCATTCCCACCTCGGGTCTGCAGCCCAGGGCCTCAGGGCTGGTGCTCCAAGGGTGAGCTGAGAATTTGCCACATCGAGATCAAAGAAGCCCCAAGAAGCATGATCCAACTGGGTTTCCCTATATAAATAGGAGAGGTGAAGTCTCCTAACAGACTTTATCCTCCTGTGTGAGTTTTATGAGGAAAAAAAAAACTTTATTTAAACATTCCCCAAATACAGCATATTCTCCACTCATAGAAAACCCCGAGGAATAGATGCCACACTTGAAAGCCCTGTTCGATTCAGAAAGAACCCCACATGGGGTTGGTAGGTAAAAACCAGACACATCCACTCCATGTGTCCTCCATCAGTTTTAAAGGGACAGTACTGGGAGTGTTTGTTCTTATTTTTGAACTTTTAAAATTTAGCTATTACTGGTTTATAACGAAGGAAAACCTTTTGTTATTTGTAAGCCAGTGGCCCATAGCGTAATTCATGTGACTGATAGAGATTTGGCCTTTCAAATTTGTCGGCAGTAAGAGCCTTTGGCAATGGGAGGGCGAGTGAGTGTGTGTCCAAATGACTAAAGGGCACTGCTGTCCATCAGCGGACCAGAACCAAGGAAGCTAAACTGCTTGTAAGGCAGAACCCAAGTGCCCACAGGAACAATTATTTCTCCCAAAATGCCAACAGCATTTTCCGGCCTCATTTGTCCAGTATGCATATAGATGCACAGATTCACAACTGTAGAAGTAAATCTCTAGGATTGAAACTGAAATCTCTCTACTGGAAATAAACACAGTCTAGCACCTGAAAAACTATACCAAACACCAAGTTTCATCAATGACTAGTACCTCTAGGTGGATTCAGTTAGGACACTGCTGTTATTTAATTTCTGTTTTCCTGTATAAGCTACAGTGAAATCAAACTGTCATGCTGTATACTTACAGTGTGTGGAAATACATGTCTGTCTGCAGATAGACCAGCCTCTTGCAAATTTAAAGAGAGGCCTGCCAAGGAAGTGAAAAGCTTAATTCTAGAAAAGGGGAAAGCTGTTATTGACTTTGTTAACATTCCTATCTGAATTTTTGTTACGAAGCAATTATAAAATAAGACCCTATGGCTTTACGGCAGCCTTCAGAATAAATGCACTTGGGTCCTTAATAGGAAATTCAAGAGTAGAAAGCTCTCCTATGGTTGTGTAATTCAAAGGCTTTATCTATGAATAACCGGTAGTTATTAACCTAATGAACTGAGAAATTTGTACAAAGAAATTGCTACATTTGCCAGGAGGAGGAAGGTAAATGTTGCCTTTTTATACAAATATACATATTATCATTTCTTGTTTTTTGATACCATATGCACTGAAATCCATGTGGGATACCATGTTTTTGGATTATATTAAAATCTGAAAACTGAATTTGAATTAAATCATTGGTTTTAGCAGATACATTCTTCCTTTGGAATTGTTACAGTCTTGTTAATCCTCTTGTTAATAAAAAAATTCATATATCTTTGGTTATTATTCTTTCTTCCTCATTTTTTAGCCCATGATCTTAAGTACTTACTGAGATAGCTTGAGGGTCAACTTCACAATCTTTCTATAATAGTGGGACCTGGGTTGAACTATCAAATACACCTCAAATAATTAATGTTATGTTACTCGAGAAATGTTTAAATAATAGATTTGGAAGGGTGCTTTCAAATGACCCTAAGTACAACTATTTTTCCCTGTTGTTCACATATGTTAAGTGAAAGTCATTTATATCAAAGAAATCTTAGAACTATTTTAAATTTGACTATGTATCAACTTAGGATATTGTGCCACATGTTGATGCTGTGATTCTCTCTAGGACTTAGGATTGTATTGGATATCTTTAACATAATTTTCAAATATAAATGTTTGAAAGTTTCTGGCTAAATGTATTTCCAATATATACTTCAAAATATTTTTTAATACATATCCTTTTTTCCACTATTTTCACATTTGTGGTCAAGTCACACCTCTATAGCAAAGAAATAACTGTGTAGTGATTGTGTTGCTAATGTTATCTGGATAATACTGTGTACATTGAATGGCCAAGTCAAAACTGAGGATGGTAACTCCAAAGCTAATGTCTAATTCTCAACAATAATGGGAAATAACTTATTACATATACTGTTCATAGAGAGCATTAAATTTTCCCCTCCTGTCATGTCCTACTATAATAACACACCTTTATGGAAAGGCAAACTAAGTTAGGACCTACTGTTTCCTACCGAGATGCTCTCCCTCTTATACCCTTGCTGTGTGGCTGCATTAATTCTGCATAGCTGCTCTGTTCATTGGCCCTTGGAGAAATCTTTAAGCATGAAAAAGTTGGAAATAAAAGCTCTATTTACCATCACTGTGAAACTCTTTTAGCACAGAATCTTTTCTTCAAACAAAGTTTTGCTTGGATATCAATAAATAATACACAGATAAAAATGTTTTATGATTTTTTAAAAGCAGAGATAAGGACTCCTGGAGACATAAATTGCTCTATTCTGTTCTAGCTCAGGCAATAACAAGCAGATTCAATAATGAAAGTGATTTTATCTTAAAATGTACACAGATCTTAGACCTGATTCATTTTGGTTAAAATATCTTAAGTTGATGAAGTGCATTTGGGAGAATCCCTCAATCCCCTGTTTTCTAGCACTGTTGAAGCTCCTTTGGAATTAGAAACTGCCATGCAAAAACATGGGGTTGCTGTTTAAACTTTCCTTAGAGAGGAGATAATGTTGTTATAGTCATTAATTTGAACACAGACCTGACTCTTTAGATAAGTTAACTCACATGTATTCACACTCTTGCTATGATTTACTTAATACTAAAATCATGAGTTGCTTGTTTATTTCATTTCCTTTAATTCTCAGACTAAGGTCCAGATTCTTATCATATTATCTTGTTCTCATTTTAAGCAGGACTCTTTCAGTATGCTAGTTTTCCTTACCCTGTACCTAGCTTCTAGTCAGAATTCCTAATGAAGAGGGCTCACACACCCTGTCATAACTATTTAAAAGAAGATATGAATGATTGACTTGAGTTACTGAGGTATCATTTTCAGTGCCAAAGATTTCACTAAGAGTTAGACTAGTTGAAACTTTTTATAGTAGTTCCATCTTTTTAAGATCCTCATTGCTCTGTTGCACTCAGTCTGTTTGATATGCAAGTTTAATATGTGGTTAATACAAAGCAGATGGCTGATATTCTATTTATGTTAGGTGAAGGAATCACATAAATATCATAGACTCAGAAAATGGTTCTTTTATGTGCTATTGCCATATAAAACTTTTTGTATCTCTATTTTTATATACCTCTCACTTAGGCTACCGAGGACAGAAGGGAGAAAGAGGTGAACCTGGAATTGGGCTGCCAGGGAGTCCAGGTCTTCCTGGGACTTCAGGTAATAGTGACATTATCTTCACAACACCAACAAGCCTCTAAAAATGGTAACCATGTTTCTCCCCTTTGGTCCTTATATGTCAAGTTGAATGATCCATGTTGATTGGAGGGAGGGCTATATGTGATCTGCGTTCTGATGAGGTCTTTTATTTTATTAGCTCTGGGTTTGCCGGGCTCACCAGGTGCCCCAGGGCCCCAGGGCCCCCCAGGACCCAGTGGAAGATGTAACCCAGAAGATTGCCTCTATCCTGTGTCTCAAGCCCATCAGCAGACAGGTGGGAAATGACACACCTGAAGAAGACTTGGTTCCTGGTGATACCTCCTTGCCATTGGAGTTGTCTTAATATTGTCTGCCAACCCTCATGATATGTGGGCTTTTTTGGTTTTTTTTTTTTGTTTGTTTGTTTTTGGGTTTTTTTTTTTTTTTTTTTTTTTTTTTTTGGTGTAGGCCAGACATTAAAAGCAACCATTTGAATCCTATTCCTAAAGGAATTACAAATCAGCATTTTTAGAATTTTCCCAAATTCATTCCATATGTTTTCCTTTACCATTACTATGCTTTTTATTCAGTTTTATATGAAATGCACAAGCAAATCTTATCAATAGCTCTTCTTCAAAAACAAATTACATCTTATGATTTAGTAGACTGGAGATGATATCCATTTTGTAGACTCATTGACATGTGGTTGGCCTTTGCTTTCTGAATTTTAAAGTTTCAGTCTTGAAGTTTTTTTGTTGTTTAAATTTATTATCATTGCTAAGAATTTTGTCAACTTTTTGGATATAGTGCATTGCTCCTGTTGAATGTTTTTTGACTACTTTTTATAACTTAAGAATTCTTACACCTACATCTGTTCTATTTATGCAGAAAAATAGGCAATAAGAGCTTCACTTTGTAACTTATGTTTTGGAAAAAACACAGGAGCCTATTTTATCAGGGATCCCAAAAACTCACCATAGCCAACTACTGAAATGATTTTGTTAACTCTGTATAATGAGCTCAATTCAAAGCAATCACCACTAGCATGTATATGTACTGCATGGAAAGGAAGGAACGAATTCCATTTGTATATGAGTTCCACAAGAAAAGCCTAACCCTCTGTGGTCCCGTCCCTGAGTTTCTCCTTTGTAAACAGAAAGCTGTTTTCCCCGAGAGATGTCTGGTGGTGAAGGTACCAAGTTGTCTTTGGTACTCCTGAGGCTTAAATGGCCTAGCAAGATCTTTGGGACCCTGTATCCATTATCCTTCTGACCTCATCACCCTCAGACGTTAAGACAAGAACTGGCCATCAGAACAAAGGATGGGATTTGTAGCAACTGGAAAAGAAATCTACTTGCCCTAGAAGATGAATGAGTGGTGTCAGCAAATGCATATTGAGAAAGTGAAGCCCAAAAGCTCTTAAGAAAGATAATGTTTCTCCAGAAACTGCAGCGAGAGGTACAGCTCAGCGAAGGAAAACCATGGGACTGAATATGCAACTAGCACTCAGACCAAAGAGTTAACACTCGCTTCAAAACCATGTCCTCTGAAAGGAAACAAAAATACAGTGATCATCAACCAAACTCCTAAACAGTATTTCTACTGACTAGCTATACATTATTTGAGAAACTGTTGGTTGAAAACAACTGATTTTCTAGAATACTGGGCATGAAGATGTTGCTAAAATCTAGCTGGTGGATTCCGCAGATGCTGGGAGCATGGCACCAGGACCCTATTGTCTCAGAAATCAGAGTTCTTATCTCTTCAAGAAGCAGTGTAGATTTCAATTTGGCTAAAGCAGGGTAGGAGGATTGCTTTTGTCTGTTCGTTGAAAAATGAGTTTGGAAAGACAAGCCCACTGAAATTAGAAAAAGCTGTGAACAGAGTTGTGTCTGAGGAGTGTGCCTAATTAAGGCAGGGTTTGTTCAAATGCACCTGTGATTTGAACTGGTTTTCATTATAAATAAATGAACTGCTGGTCAGGTACTGTCTACATGGCTGTGCATACACACAACCTTTTAGTTATTTCATACTGAGTTATACTGTATATTTCAAGTCCAAGTTTATTTATTTTCTTTTTCAAGGTTATTTTATTTAAGTGTTTTTAACTTTAAATTGATTTTCTTTCTTGTGCAATACCTACAATGGTGCTGTGTTTTAAACTCACACAATTGGAATATACATATGTGTTTTCTTAGTAAAATGATAATTTATCCCAAAAAAGTGTACATAGATCTAAAATTTGGTGCTATGTGTATATCTTGAACTTTTAATTTGTTGAATTTTCTGAAAGCTTGTAACTTATCTGCCACTCATTAATTTACTTGAATTTGTCCTAAAGCTAAACATTTTATGTTTTCAAAGATTATTTTTTCATATTAATTAATAAGTTGTTTATCTTTGTGCCTCTTTGCTAATTTAAAAGTGTTCATTTTATCATTTGAATGTTTTTGTGGACTTTTTGCTGATGATGATCAATTTAGGGGGGATTTTTTTTAGTTGATCCTTTCATATACATAAAAAAAAATTCATTTCTTGTTTTATAAATTCTGTCCATTTTTAGTCTACAAAACATGTCATGCATCCTTCCTTACAAATTGTATATCTAGGAATCTTTCTTTTTCCAAATTCCATTAATGCTTGACTGGTTTATCTTGTTCCAAAGATTTGGATTTTTTTCAGGTAATTTGAGAAGGAAAGGGAGGGAGGTGGAAATATAATATAATATGATTCATATTACAAAGTGGAACTATCATGATGATTCAGGCTCATTTTTTGTAACTGGGACATATTTCTAACTTTGACATAACTAGAAAAAAATGGGCTGTGTCCACATGGTCCAAGCCTCTCTCACCCCATTCTATTATTTACCTGCAGATCCTTTTTTCTGCCTCGGCTCTATATACATGATATGCGACAAAGAGAAGCATGAAATGCTGGGTCCAGCTAATATAACACCAAATGAAGTGGAGATTTGGCATTTCCTAATTTCTTTAATAAAAAGAAAGTAAATAATTTGGCCCCCAAAGTCGGGTGGGAAATTTTCCTGTAAATAACTTCGTGGTTGCCAAATCTTTTCTACCATTTTATTCCATTCCAAGATATGTGTTTATTTCCACATAGATGTCAGAGATGTCCACATCAGGGGAGAAGAATTGTCAAATTTCATTTGCGCTCCAGATAACATGAGTATTTAAATAAAAAATAGGGCCAGGTGCGGTGGCTCACACCTATAATCCTAGCACTCTGGGAGGCCAAGGATGGTGGATCGTTTGAGCTCAGGAGTTTGAGACCAGCCTGAGCAAGAGTGAGACCTCGTCTCTACTAAAAAAAATAGAAAGAAATTAGCTGGACATCTAAAAATATGTAGAAAAAATTAGCTGGGCATGGTGGCACATGCCTGTAGTCCCAGCTACTTGGGAGACTGAGAGAGAAGGATCGCTTGAGCCCAGGAGTTTGAGGTTGCTGTGAGCTAGGCTGACGCCACGGCACTCTAGCCTGGACAACAGAGTGATACTCTGTCTCAAATAAATAAATAAATAAATAAAAATAATTATGGGCCATGATATTAAAACTGTGATTTCCATATGCAAGTATGCTTGAATTCTAGTCTTGCATTTTATTTCAAGATCAGTTAACACTTTCAGATAGAAGTCTTTCTATGCAAACAAGAGATGACTTCAATTAATATTTGTGGTCTTTGGAATCTAAAGGGAAAAGGAAAAATAATGCATGAATTTGTTCATTGTTCTTTCCAACTGAAGACATTAACCATTACTTCTAACTATAACAGAAACACAGCCAGTCTTAACCTTTTAAACTTTGTACCCGTGATCATAATGTAAAGTAACCCCATTTGCTTATTTCTATATTTCATGATGTTGTTGAAACTTAAAAATTTTAGTCACTTATAGAGCTTAAGTAATTATCTTAAGATATGTTGTCTGTAAAAATTGTCCTTTGATATTTGGCTCATAAAGTAATTTTTTATGAGTATGTTTTAGGAGTTAAATAAGGTTTAGCTGTTCAGTCTTTCTCATCTGTTGGGAACCTATGATATACCTCCTTTTGTCCACAAGATGGTGTTTAAAGCAATTTGTTCAGAAGAACTGAACAGACTCACAGAAATAGGAGGCTAGGAACAGTTTAGTGGACAATGAAATCAGACCTTTGCCCTTGCACTTTTTTTTTTAACTTTTGTAACTAATTTTTTTTGTTAATTTATGTTTTTCCTAATTTTAAGTCTTTATGAAGCAGGCACTATACCTTTGATTTGTTGACTGTTTCAGTTTTATTTCTTCAGTGGATATATACATATATAGATATACACACACATATACCTATTTAACATGCAAATTTACTGTTCATAATTTTGCACACTACCCTCATATTTTAGTGATTAATATGAAGACACCTAAGTAATCATCCTTTCAGACAGGATACGTACTCTCTTTTGACAGGCAAGTAAAAAGATTTAGCTTATCACAAGAAGTAGACAATTTCTAAAATTATACAATGTCTAAACTCCATAATGTTCGATGTACTTAAAATTTTACAATTAGATTTGAATAATGTTTCTATTTTTCTACACACCTATCACTATGTACAGAAGTAAGATTAGGAACACTGTTTTTTCAAAATACCATTTTTACTTTCCTAACGTTTATAGTAACGGGATGGAGAATTTCAAGGGCAAGTGTTATGCTGGAGCTGTTTTAATGAATCCTCAGAGTAGTTTTGCAGATTGGTTTATTGCTCTTGTTCTTCAATTGTTTTTCACATTTGTCTGTGTCCACTTCCTTGAGACACACAAGTGTTTCCTGTTGTGGTTTCCCACTCTTGTTTCTTGATACTTCAATGTTGTGGTATAAAAGCACTCTGCCTTTCTACCCTCACCTCACTCAAAGATTACACAGGCTTCTGAGAGGAGGAGGTTCAGAAAAGAATTGGATTTGTATCTTTCAAGCCTATGTACTTCAAAGTGACTTAGCCCATTGAATTGTATTCATGTGTTAGTTGGCTGCTAAAGTAGCATTAATTACGTTAATTTGTTCAACTACTGGGAGATTCAGAAAACAGGACAAATGATAGTTTTCATTTTTAAGGTGTGGTATAGCTGTAGCTATAATCCAAACATTTTACTCAACAAAATTATGCCAGAGTAACTGATCAGTTTGGTTAAATTGAATGAAGCATGGGTGAACACAGAGAAAATTCCATCGGACAGTAGAGCCAGCATAGCAAAATTGAAAGATATGATAAGCTTTTAAGACCAAATCTAAGTCTAAGGAAATCTAAATGGGAAAAAATTTCAAGTTCAAATCCAATAGTGAGTGAAAATTTCAAATTCAGATCTAATAGTGAATGATATGTGGTACAACTCAAGCAGTTAGCTAACTTGCTTCATGAATTTGTCAAAAGTGAATACTAATAAAGTGGGAAGTTTCACTAAAATTAGAGGGTAGTTAAATAAGATTTCAGTTTATCAGAAGCATGCGTGTTGCTTGACCGTGATAAGATTGTGGGTGTAAAGATGCTAGCTATTTTACAACTTTTTATTTTGCTGTGTTAAAGTATATTTTAGGGATAAATATTTTTCAGTGTATTAATGTATTTAAATTCAGATTGTATTAGGCATATTTTATAACTATTTATTTTTAAAATAACATTTAGGATGTATTTTCCCCCATTTTGTTTGTTCTCTATCTTACCTTATCAAACTATTTAATGTTTAATTCAATATACTCACGTTAAATGGAATGGCACTAGTTTTATTCTAAATCCCACATGGATATATATATAATGCTTTGAGCCCTTGATTGCTATATATTCATTGTGCACAATGAGTTTGTAGCCTATCTCAGCAATAAAGGATTTGACCCTAAATCAGGGAATTCTAAGGTGCAGTTATTAATGCCATGTCTACTTTCATTACTTCTTGTGGCTGGAGAGCCACACTTCAGTTTCATTCTAAGTGTCAACCGCAGGGATGCTCCCAAAGTGCTCTTGTACCAAGTGTGAACCCCACAGCTGTCCAAGGAAGCTGTAATTGATCTATCGCAGGGTTTATGTTTATACCGTGCTGGTAATTATAGTTCTGTTTGACACATGAATCATTACATTTATAACCCATCTCCCTGGCAGCTCATAAAAAGCCTAGTCTAATGGTTTCAGATGAGAATTATAAGCAGAAACAAAAGTCAGAAAGCTGGCAGTACTGTGGGACTTTTGTCCCCCAGAGTGATCACCTCACTAAAATCATTTGAGACTCAATTGCTGTAGAGGTCCCTGAATAAGAAATTTCACAATTAGCTTTTCTCATAAATATAAGCTTGTACTTCATTAGTAATAAGACAACAGGCAATAAGTGGTTGAATACATAGCATGTTTTCTTTACAGAAATTAATTACATTAAGACATGCCAGTGGATTTAGACATTAATTTATACTGGGTCATAGTAATGAAATATGCTTATCTGCAGGTTCCCTTCTGATGAATTAACTAGGTGCTCTCTAAGGAATTTTGTATTTTCAAACAGAAATTTTCAACTTGTAGGCCAAAGACAAATTCAGACACATCTCAGAAAGCTAGTTTCTTGGACACAATTTTCCTCATTTGTTCTCTCTGCAGTTATTTTAGATAACTTGAAGTCAAGAGCAATGTGTGAAGGCATGTTAAGCAGAAAGTTGGCATGGATTGCCATTTACTGAAACTAAAAATAATTATCAGTCAGCATCCTCTTCCTGGTACCCAGATCTATCAAATATGTTACACTTCCTCTAGTTAATTATTTAAGGAGCATTTGAGCATGTGTATTTATAGACAAACATTATTACAGTTAGCCCATTGGATTTAATATTTACTGAGGCATATGTACTGAACACTGCCATGTCCTGAGACACAAGTTCACTAAAACAACAAAGTACAAAATGGAAAAGTATTTATCTTACTATATTAAAAAAAAAAAAGGACTTGACCTGTGTTTATTGAACACAAATATTCTCTTAAAAAGATACTATTTATGTCAATTGCCCATTTATAAACAAGAAGATTGCTAGTTTGCTAGTATTTTTTTCCTTAATACTGCTTTTTCACTCATTTTTCAATCCTTGTCCAATATCATTCTTGATATTTGGAATAATTTTATGAATTTCTAGTGATTTTCCACCTATGTTGGTTCATTTTTAAATGCAGACATTTTAACACCTCAAAAACACTATTATAGCCAAAAAAATTAAATAATACAATCAGAGGTGATAGTCTAAAGCAGGGATTTATATTAAGCTTACTTCAGGTGACAAATCAGATTTTACTAATGCTGTTTAAGAATAGTAATATTGGTGTAGTATCCATAATGTAAAGTATCCATAAATAATCAAATTGATCACCTAACCTGATATGACTAGTCATTCACAATCTTCTGCTATACAGAAGCCAGTTACTTAAAACCATGCCAGTGAATTTATGTGCTCAGACTGGGAAGTGATTTTCATAGTTCTTAACCGACCTGTCAGATATTTGGGATGAAAATCATATCATACTACCATAGAAGCCTGGACTAGAAATAAATCAGAAATCATTTGCCCTCAATTAACATGCCAGTTCTAACCAACTTTAAGTATTTACACGTTCTTCTCTCAGTGAATACTCTAGTTGACACTTCATCCAACTTTATAAAATCTCTCAAAGACTATTTGGAGATTTCTATTTTGCTAGAGAGGTATTCTTAGTCAAATTCAGCTCTTTCGTGGAGAGGATTTGCTGGGCACTTTTCTTTGCAATTTCTGAGTCAAGTATCTATTGCTTCTGTAAACTATCTCACTTAACTGAAATTTATGATGAATTGTTCCTGCCATTTTGGAATGTGGTAGTTTTGCATAATCTATTTGTAAGTGGTTGTTTCCAATGTTGTTTCCCATATCTGTGGAGCTTGTTGTACAGCCTTTATATTAATATATATGAGGTTTGTAAAAGTTGATGAACTGTTCTTTGAAATTTTATTTTTTTTAATTTTTTTATTAATATAGAACTTAGAAATACTTTATTTGATTATCTAATTTTTCTTTTGTTGTATTTGATTATGTCACGCCAGTTAAAATAAAAGCACTTTGGCGAAAAGATAATTTCTTTGAATTTATTTTGTGTCTCAGCTCCTGAAAAAGTTTGCCATTTTTATAAAGATTATTTTAGGGAGCCATAGCAGATACCTCTGTTTCCAAAAATCATCTTCCAGACAAGGGGAAGAACATCCTTTCAGTCTGTGTAAATGGCACTAATCTCTACAGCCAGGTTGGAATCTTTGCTAGATTCTAGCACAATTCATGCTAGAAGCACAGAACTAGATGCTATAAGCAGTTTTAAAGAAATCCAAATACAGATTACATAATGATTGATTGAACCAAACAACTAGGGGCTAGAATTTTAAAACATATGGAAAGTGGTATCAAAAATCCTATTAGTGCTTGCTCCCCCTTAACTTGAGAGATTGAGTTCCATAAACTAACTAAAGATATTGACTATTCTGAGCTGTTGTTCTATGCCCTAGGACAAGTCACTCATATGCGCTGTGACATAAAGTGAGTATATTAAGTCTGTGTTGGATAGTTCAAGTCGATGTTAATGAAATAGCAAACCAATATGATTCCATAAATAGAAAGTGCTTCAGTGGTCAGGAAATACCCATCTTATTGTTAAGTGCTTTAGTTGAGCTGCCTTTATAAAATTTATAAAAAATGGTGAAACATAAATGATTTTTGCGGCAATAAAGTTCTGACTAGGAGAGAGCTAACAAACCATTGGAATGAAGGCAGTGGTTCTTAACCTAGAAACCAAGCAAGGCTAGAATTAAAGGAGTCCATGAAATCTCTGAAATGCTATACAAAAATGTATATGCATTTTTGCATTTTTCTGGGGTATGGGTCCATAGCTTTCATTAGAATTCCAGAAAGGTCCATGAAGCTCTCCCCATACACAACACACAGAACATCTGTCGCTGGGTAGCACTCTGTAGAATAGTAAGGGCTTCTTACTTACTGTGTGGAAAAAAACACTAATATTGTAAACATATGCAGTGGTCCCTCCCTTTTTGGCACCAGGGAGTGGTTTCATGGAAGACAATTTTTCCATGGCCTGGGGAGGAGGGGAGAGTGGAGCTCAGGCGGTGTTGCGAGTGATGGGGAGAGGCTGTAAATACAGATGAACAGATGAAGCTTGGCTTGCTCACCTGCCACTCACCTCCTGCTGTGCAGCCCACTTCCTAACCGACCACCAACTGGTACTAGTCCATGGCCCAGGGGTTGGAGACCACAGTTCTATAGAACTACCAGTAATTTAAATTTTTTTAATGTATCTATCTCAGTGATTCCTTTTCGTTGAACGTGGTTATTTGTAAAAAAGCATGCAAGAGATTAAGAGAAACCATATTTATTTCTTTGGTACAACCAGAGATGTTACCTCAAACCTTTAAAATAAATAGTCTCGTCAATAAAATTTATGAATGCCAGGGTATTAAAATTCCTTCTTTGTTTTCACATAGAAGAGCTCAAAATATTAACAGGTTTGGGGTACAGTACATAACAGTTCGACAAAAATTCAGGCTGAAGATGGAAACTAACATGGGATAGAAGAAAATCATTTCAGGTGACACAGCCCCTTCTCGCCACTTCCGAGAGAGCACATCGATGGGATTTTAAGCACCAGTTCTATTGAGTGTAGTGGGATTTCTTCATAACTAGTCTAGTAATCTTCTACGTAACTGAAACAATAATCTGAGAACATCTAAATAAAAAATGCAAATAACTACTGCAACTGAGGTAAACCAAACAGTTGTTTTTGTTTATTGGCACAGTGGCCCACAATATATCACATATGTATAGCACACTAAAGTTCGAGATCCTGGGAACAGGATTATAAATTTATTTAAAGGGAGGTTTGTGTGTGTGTTTTATTAACCAATGACTCTGCTCGCTCCCCTCCAAGGGAAGGAAAGAGGACTTAGTGAATAGCACCATTCTTCTAAATCTGATTGTCAAGTAGGACTTCTGTAATCACGTTGAAGGTAATTGTCATCTTTCCCCAGCTTCAGGTGGCGTTTCTCCTTCACTAGGCGTGGTCTATGCAGAGAGCCCTGCGGCACTAAGCCTCTCACGGATCGGGCCCTTTGCTAAAGGCTCGCTGACCGGCCTGCACGGTGCAGGAGGCGGGCTCACAGAAACCGGGAGGGCCCGGAGGTCCTGGGGGCCCGGGCACACCAGGAATTCCTGCCACCCCTGGGGGCCCTCGCTCACCGTCCCTGCCATTTCTCCCATAGCTGGCAGGGCCTGGGTCACCTGAAACACATAAAAGAGAGCACATGTGAACAGGAGAATCCTTGTAGCTGCAAACTGGCAGAAATGCAGAGTGATGACTGATGACGATGATAAAATCCCTTCACTAGACTTGCAATGGAATTAAAAAAAAAAAAAAACAGACCTCAGTGTGAGTCGGGCTACACTGTGCACCCTGGTAGCCTCTAGCCACATGTCTATTGAGCACTGAAATGTAGCTAAGCCAAATGGAGACGAACTGTATGTATAAAGCCCAACTGGATTTCAAAGACTTAGTGTGGAAAAAACATAAGCTATTTCATTAATACTTTTTGTATCTATTACATGATGAGATTATATTTTGCACACAGTGGGTTAAGTAAACTGCATTATTAAACTTAATCTCGCTTGCTTTTTTTACCTTTTTAATGTGGCTACTTGAGGATTTAAAATCATACACATGAATCACATTTGTGGCTCACACTGTATTTCTTCTGAACGGCACTGCATGCAGTGGCAGCATTCCTGCATTCCTCATCTCTAACAGGCGAGCAACATCCCGGCAAGAAGTATAACTCACTGGTTAAACACACAAGTTTTGGAAACACACAAATGGCTTCAAATTCTAGCTCTGCCACTAGTGTGACATTGCTAATAGTGTGACATTAGCAAGTCACTAACCTCTTAGTTTCTTCATCTGTAAGATAGGAAAATACCTTCCTTATGATTAAATTCTGTGATTGAAAGCACCTGATAGGCCGGGCGCGGTGGCTCACGCCTGTAATCCTAGCACTCTGGGAGGCCGAGGCGGGAGGATCGCTTGAGCTCAGGAGTTCGAGACCAACCTGGGCAAGAGCGAGACCCCGTCTCTACTAAAGTCTCTACTAACAAATAGAAAGAAATTAGCCATACAACTAAAAATATATAGAAAAAATTAGCTGGGCATGGCAGCACATGCCTGTAGTCCCAGCTACCCGGGAGGCTGAGGCAGGAGGATAGCTTGAGCCCAGGAGTTTGAGGTTGCTGTGAGCTAGGCTGACACTATGGCACTCTAGCCTGGGCAAGTCTGTCTCAAAAAAAAAAAAAAAAAAAAAGCACCTGATAAATAAGGGTTACTATTACAATTATTAAGATATTATTGATTAATGTCTTTTAGAAGACTGTGCCATGAGCTCTACAAAATTTCATGGTATTCTTCTCCTCAGGGGCTTACCCCAACGTGAACTTCACCATAGCAAATTCCTTGGGGGCATCTCTTGCATGGCTTCCTTTCTCCATGTTCAACAATTGTATGTTTCACCCAATGGGGCACATGTCACCCCATGACAATGACGAACTTCTGCTGAATGTTTACCCATTGTACCAGTGGTGCTTTCATACTATTAATGCAAAGACGGTGATGAGAAATCAGTGTAAAAGAAAGTGTACATGCCATGATAATATGATACTATAGAGATCTTCATTCCATCTCAGCCACCTTAACTTGGTCATTCAGCCAAAAAGCTGAAAGCCATATCTACATGTTCAATTGCATATTTGTTTAGGCTTAGTTACTTTCCTTCTTTCTCCACGGTTTTTACTTTCCTTTTTCTATTTCAGTGGTGTTACTGCATATGTCATTTTTGGTCTTATTATAGTGGTCTGGTCTTACTCAGTGGTCTCATTACATACATCTCACGTATTTTTAGAAGGAAGGTAGGTTAGAGATCCTATTTTATAGAACATCTCATTCTTCCTCTTGTGCTTACAATTAGATTCACAAAAAGCAATTTCATCAGGCAAAATATTAATAAGTTTTAAGGAAAAATAAAAAGCTATAGATAAGCAGAGATGTAATTTCCCCTAATTTATCCCATAAGCTTTCATTTGACTATGCTGAGTTGTGATGAAACAGATGATTATGTGTTTTCCTCCAACAGTGAGCCCCACCCCCAGAAAGCTTCTCCCTAATCCACGGCATCTGTAGATGAGGCTGCACCAGAACTATGCCTTTTAGCAGAACCTACTCAGATCCCCTGACACTGGGAGCAGTTAAAGGTTAAGTTGATTTTTTTTTTTAAGGTTTAAAAGGTAAGCCAGGTCTAAATGTATATAAAAGGTGATCTTCTCATACTTTCTCAGTATAAATGTCCCGAATGAGACTTACCAGGTCTGTCTTAACAAAATCAAATCAAGATTAGAAGGAGAAAATGCCCAAAGGAGAAGCAGAAAATCAAATGACCATAGGGACTGGTCAGGTAATGTAGATCAAGGGTGGGCAAACTTCAGCCCGTGAGCCAAATCCTGTTTCTGTAAATAGTTTTATTAGAACACAGCCAAGGTCATCTGTTGACATATCGTCTGTGGTTGCTTTTGCACCACAAGGGCAGAGTTGAGTAGCTGCGACAGAGACCACATGGCTCTTAAAGCCAAGGAATCTGGTCCTTTACAGAAAAAAGTTTATGGATTCCTAATATAAAAACATGGGCCTGGATTAAGAAATTGCCCACTGTTTTTACTAAAAGAAAACTTACAGTACAAGTGTAATGAAAATTGGCCACTGGTATTCCGCATCAGTGCTGTGGCGGTAAGAGGGAGGAACGAGGCCCGTGGTGATCTGGAGGGTGGAGGCCGGCAAGGCCCTGCTCCAGCTGACAGCTACCATGGCGGGATACGGGCCAGTGGGGCCAGAGTTTCCAATCATTTTCGAGAGAAGCCAGGAGGCTGAGTCTTTAGATAAATCTCTCTCAATTTTTAAATGTTAGCAAGCAGTACATTTTTTCCCAACATTTGTAGGGCCAGTCCCCTGCCTAAAACCTTAAGGGAATCTATTCTCTAACACACAATATTAAAAAGCAGAAGGAAAGCTTTTTAGATTTTCATGTTTACTTCTTGTTTCAACACATTCCAGAAGTTGTTTCAGCTTGCTGAGTTTATTCCAAATTTCTGCTCATCCTTTGAGAAAACATTTGATGAAGCCCTCCTGTCTACCTTTGATTTATTTTATGAAAAACACCTCTAGTCCAATTCTGCCTTTGGCAGATGTAGCAATTTGCCCTTTGGAGCTTTGGATGATGTCGTCATCGTCATCGTCACCAACACTTAATAAAAACACTTTCCTTTTACCATGTTTTTATTAAATAATGAGCCATTCGCTGTGCTCATTATTGAAGCCATTTTTCTCATGTGTAAACTGAGAGTTAGAAAGGTTATTAAATAATTGACCCTAGTTATATACCTAGAAAATACTAGAGTTAGAAATGAGGACCCTTAACCACAGCCCTAACCCAACTGTATTTTCATACCTGTTGATTTGCTATCAACCCTGCAGAAGGGTGTGTGTTTGGGGTGGGGGGTGTTATTGTGGTGGTGGTAGTGGTGATAGTGGTGTTTGTTTAATTCACTGGGCCTGAGCTGACCAGGGAGTAGAAAGAGGCACAATAACTGAGGGTACTATCGATTCTTCCAGAGCTTTATCATAAGAAACTAAGATATTTTTCTGAGGTTTTGCCCTATAGAAATGCCAGAGAAAAAAGCCAGCTTTAACATAACAGATTGTCAGTTTCTGATCAGTCCTGACCCAGGGCATTTGCTCTCAAGGGTGCTCTAAACTCGTGTGGGGGCCTCACTGGTGGGTGACCTTATGTCACAGTTTAAGTCACTGAAGAGGTAAAGCTGGTTCACACTTGCTCACAGAATAGGCATAAATGGTTAGCCCAGCAGCTGCATTAATGAATATCCACAAACCATTCAACTCTTAAGAAAAAGAGCCAGTACAGATATGAAGTGTCCTCATTCTGCTTTGCCTGGCTCAGCTGTGTTAGCTATACTAACTGCCTAATGATTACACAGTTTTCTGAAATTTCAAGAACCTATAAAAATGTTGCATGTTCCCAACACAAATAAATGATAAATGTTTGAGATGATGGGTACGCTAATTACCCTGATCTGATCTCTATACATTATATGTATCAAAACATCACAATGTATACCATAAATGTGTTAATATAACTATTGTGTCAATTAAGAAAATAAAATTTTTAAAAATGTTATTGCCACACATTTCATGATTTTTAAAAAATGAATGGTGATGTCATTCTCTGTGCAAACACTAGAGGGTAGGCATGTTACACTGTTGAAGGCCACTCCTAGCTGGAACGTTCTGAAGGGGGCAGCCTCTTACCTAATACATGCTATAGAATGAAAGGGACCGTGTATGTGGGCAAAACAAAAACTGCAAAAAACTTTCAGCATTAAACAGGGTATTTGATGATTAATCCATCCGTTATGTAAATTTTATGTATGTGCCAGGGACTTCCTTACATTTCTTATACTGAGCTTACTTTTGTGGTGTTCAATAAAGCAGTATATGTTTAAGGAATTGGTGTAAATTGGCTTGTGTAAGACCCTACAACCAAATAAAATAGCTGCAGCAATGGAAATGGGATAATTGGTTACTAGCACACAGGTGGAAAGTGGGTGCTTTTTTTCTTTAACGTTCATAAATAAATCTCACCTATCTGCAAACTTTGCACAAGAAAACGGAATATCCTTGTAGCCTAGTGTGGTCCGGCATAAAGCCAGCTCTAACCTCCATGTCCAAGAAGGGAAAAGGATCTCAGCTCACAAGTCACATTCCTGGTATTGTTCACATACCAATGATTCTTAATTTATTACTTTCCCTAGTGAGTTTGAATGTACAAAAAGGAAGTCAGGATCCATCTTTCCTTAAAATTCTCAGAGTGCCAAGGAACTGCTCCCACAGGAGCACGTTCAGTGGCAGCAAACAGAGATGGTTACTCTTAATGAGACAACCCAACAAAACAGTAACACTAGCTGACCTGTGAAGTCTCGGGGATCACGAATGTAATCCACACCACTCTGTGAGAAGCAGAAAAGACCCTAAGTGGTTATGGGACATGCCCAAGTCACATGGCAAGGGTGGCAAAAACAAACTAAGCATAGTTTCGACAGCCAGCCCATCATCTTGTCCGCTGTGTGAACTTAGACTCCAGAAGCATGAAAATCTGCCTCATTATAACCCGAGAGGCCTTATGACCAGAGAAACCTTTGTCAGAACCTGTGACTTTGGAGGTCTATATTTTCTCAAATGTAAAAGGAGGAGTAACAATAACAACAACAGCTAAATTAGCAGAGTGTTTGCCGTATGCCAGGCACTGTCCCAAGCACTTTACATATATGAACATGCAATATGTCCTCCTAAATAGCTCTACAAGGTAGATGTGGTTATTCCCATTTGCGGAGGAAGAAACTGAAGCACTAAGAGATAAATAATAGTGCATAAGCCCTGGCAGCCAGGCTGTAGGGGCCAGACTTCTTAAATACTTGCCCTGCCTACTTCTGGCTGTGAGAAACAAACTAGATAATATATGTGCCCTTTTTAAACAAAGCACCATAGCCAAAATGATAGTCGATGTAATGGTTATAATAAAAATCTATGGTGCGCAGTAAGCAATGTAGCATCACAACCCGAAAGGGCAGAGAATACTTAACACCGAACAGACAGAGACTTAGAATTATAGCACTGTAGTCAGAGAACTAAAATTGTCCAGGAAGAATAAAGGAATTCTAATAACTGATAGATAATGAAGGTATTAGTTACATTTTTAAAAAAATATGTTAGATATGTTAGCACTAAGAAGAATGATCAAACTATTTTTTTTTCCATTCTGGAGGATTTGAGCCCCAAATCTAGCAAAAAGGACAAGAAACCAAGCTGCAGAATATGCTGTTCTGCAGGCCCGTTCTTTTGGGTAAGATGTATATTTATCTAGAAGGTTCCAGATAAGCTCCTGCAAAGAGTCTCACTGAAGGCCTCCAGGCCTTAAAGTCCTATTACTATTATGTTCGTAAGAGACCAGAAATCACATTCCTAATCACAGTCTAAGCTCTACAGGAAATAAAAAAATGGTCCAGCCTCTCAGTGGACAATTAACCAGTGAAATGATGTACTGCTAAACTAGTACTTCGTGATTCTGACTTACAGTAGAAGTAGATTTTGAAGGAGACACAGTCTGGGGGTCAGGGGTTGTGCTGATCAAGAGATGAGTAACCTGCTACTGCTGATCCAAAGCAGGAGAAAAAAGCTGTAAGGGCTTCACTGGGGTCCAGCTTTGCCCGCAGCTCTCCTTCATCCACCTCAAAGAGCAAAAACTAGATTTGATATATTAATAACAGTACTAATAACCAACATTTCTTGAATGCCTACTACAGCCAGGAATTGTCCTAAGAACTTTTCTCATGGATTGAGTTTCTTTCATTCTCAGAATTACCCCATCAGAGAGATGTCATTGTGGTCACTATTTTATAAATGGGAAAACTGAGGTGCATAGAAATTAAGAAACTTGCCCAATGCCATAAAGATAGTAAGTGTCAGAGTCAAAATTTGAACCCAGGATATCTGAATCATAGAGGCCATGCTCCAAACAGCCCGTTTTCAGAGTACTAGGCTTTAGGAGAAGAATGACCCAAAAAGCTCTCGTCAGAAACTTGACTGACTTGAGAAATTGTTAGCTCAACATATTCGCAGTGTAGACAAGAGAATGTGAGCTGACCTAAAAACCAAAGCCCCAGTGGAATGCGTATGCTAAATCCGGGCCCTCCATGCCTGCACGCTAAAGCACTGACCCAGCCACAGACCCTCCTGTCCAGCACCTGTGTGCTTTTGAAAGTTAGCCTACGTTCTTGAAAAATAATCTGGAACTCAGATTTTTCAATAAATAATGTCAGATATCCTCTCAACTGAAAGGTAACAAAAGGCTAAAATAAGAAACACTACAGAGGTTGGGGCATAGTAACTAGAAGGAGGAAAGCAAGAAGAGGGAGCTTCAACGTGAGAAAGGTGGAAGGAAACGAGAGCTCATCAGTGACACAGAAGCGAGAGGTGGATAGAAATCCAAGGAGGGCGATGATTTTGGAGGTGGGCCCAGGAAGAAAGGGGCGAGGACTGGCCAGAGGAAGAAAGGAAAAGAAAAAGAGAAAGGGCAGATCTTAGGAGTCCTCAAAAAGGGAGTCCACAAAATGTTTTAACAAATCAGATTTATGAATAAGATTAAATTCCAAGGCCAGCTACAACAAACTTGATTTCTTTTTCATGAGGCAGCCCAGAGAGAGTTGCAAATGGTGAGCTTGTTGTACCCTACCATCTTGCCTACACATGGGTGGTCTGATGTACCAAACAGCAAACCAGCCAAGCCCCTCCCCGACTGAGCAATGGCTGAAGAGCATCCCCCTTCCCCTGCCCGTCAATCAACTCCAGTGGTCACTGCAGATGGGAAATAATGTGCTTCCTTGTGGCAGTCTGGGATGGTGATGTACAGAACTCGTCTTCCTCAATTTTCCCATTTTTAAACTTAAAATATGGGTTACCAACAGATTTTTTGAAAGAATCACTAGAAACCATAACACTTTTTCAATAAAGGAAAATGTTGCCAATAGTGCAAGTTGTGGGTTCAAGAACTGTTAAGTGATTTGTCAAATGAAAGGAGAGCTATCCTATAAATAGATAGATATGGAAATAAACTGTGATGATGATATTTTATCAGCTTTAAAACCTATTAGTAATACTGGTAAAGGAAAAATGCACTCTTAGTATTCTATTTCCTTTCTGTCTTCCAAACATCCATCAATGAATGCAGACTTTATTGTATGCTAAAATCTGCTCTTGATCTCAGTTAGTTCCAACCAGATTTTCCTTTTTTCCCCCCAATCATAAATTTTCTATTTCCAATCACAAAAATGTATTAATTTGTGAAAATATCTTGACAGGTCCATGAATCAGTTTTAGAAAGGCAATATTTGTTTGAACTATCTCCAGACATATTATTCATATTTTTTTTTAAAAAAAGTTTAATGAGAAGGCAATCCCCAGGAGCAATGAAATGGATAATTGGAAAGCAATGATGTTTTGGGCTATAATTATAGCCAAGATTACATATTTAACCCTCTGGCAGAATTAGAAAACAGTAATTTCTTTTCCTAAATTTCCCTAAACCAAGTTTTCCAAATCCTCCATTGTGGAAGCAAGTACCACCTCATTTTTTTTTTTTTTTTTTTTTTTTTAATGTGCAGCCCCTCTCACCTCAGCTGTCCTCAGCAACAGACACCTAGGGCTTTGGGAGCTTCCCTAGGCTATTGCCTCAGCCACTGTAAGAGAGAATTTGCTGGAAAGGTGCACATCATTTACGCTCTTAAACTGAACTGGCTTTCAGCCCTGCTATGCCGCTTCTACAGTTGGGCTTCTAAGCCACTTCCCAATGGATGCATGTGTTCCAGCATGGACTCTGGTGACAGAGTAGCCAGTGTATAAAGAGAACAGAACACCCAGTGAGAGAATCTGGGCTCTTCACACAGGGGCTATTCTATTGCCTCCGTTGACGCAGCTGTGATGCGTGGCTGTGTGTGGCTCTTTGTGGCTATGAGTAGGAATGTTCAGGTTTGTATTTTTTTTGGATATGAGTCTTTGGAGGGTCTGGATGTTTGAAAGGGGAGCTTTTGAAATAGAATTTCATTTATTACCTGTGCAACATGAATAGCTGAAATACAGGTTAATTTTCCTGCTGCTCTGGCATTTTAGATTAAAAAATATATATTAGAAACCGGAAATCGGGTTAGAAATGGATAAGACTCCATTCATTTAGAATTTCATAACAAGTGCATTGGGCCTGGACCTTGACACTATTTTTCTTATAGCATCTATTTAAAAGATTAATATTTCAAGTCCTGATAGCAATTTTCTCACAGAGACTACAGATATAATCTGCAGGTCATTTAACTCTTCATTAAAGGTAGTCTTTAAAAATTTCTGCCAGCCATTATGTTTAACTGATATGCTTAAGTGATCAAACAGCAATTCTCTTAAAATGTTATTCCACTTGCTACCAATTTCTCCACCTCATCCTGCCATACAACACACTTACCTGGAAGACCTGTAGCTCCAGGCAAACCTTTAGGACCTCTTCCTGGAGGGCCACGCTCTCCCTTTTCTCCCAAGTCACCTGCATTTTATTAAAGAAATGTTATTCTTCTATATATCTATAAAAATAAACTTATATATTTTTAAACTTTAAGCAACCCCAAATCCAGAAATCAAAAGGTCATAAAGTTGCCATAAACTTGATTGTGGAAAGTACACAGCAAGACAAAAATCAAGTTCATCATATTGATAAATCTAAAGGAAAAATATCAGATTGTCATATGCATCTACCTGTGAGCTTTTGTGTAAAAAAAATTATATCCATAGATATCAAAATGACAAAATTGAATATGCATTCTTGATAAAATAGTCATTAAAATAAGAATCAATGGGTACTTCCTTAACATGATAAAATGTATCTATTTCAATCCAAAACTAGCACAATGCTTAGTGGGAAACACAAGAAGCAATTCTACAATCAGAACAATGTCAAGATGCCTATTTTATCACTATTATATACATTTGGTTTGAAGAGTTAAAACCATCTCTATTTTCAGATGATATGAGGATACATCTTAAAACTCCAGAAAATCAACGCAAAAACTACTACAAACAGGAAGAGAATTGATTGAACTAGCAAGGTACAGAATATATGGAAATCGATCATTTTCATATATAAAAACAGTATAAGATGTAATTTTAAAAGATACCATTTATAATAGCAATTAAAATATTAAGTAAAGTAGGAATAAGCTTGATCAGAAATATCCAAGTCCAAGATGAAAAAAAATTTAACACATCTAAAGGACACAAGAAGACTTGAAAAACATTCTTAAATGAAAGGACATCATCATAAAAAGTTGTCAATTCTAAGCTGAATTTTCATCATGCTCCCAATAAAAATAAAAACATATTTTTTTAACCAAAGGTAATTCTAAAGTTTGTATAGAAAAACGTATTAGCCAAGAAATCCACAAAAACTCCAAAAAAGCAATGCAACATGAGGGAATTAATCCTATGAGATAGTAAACCAATTAAAACAGTGTGGAACTGGTCCCTGAATACATAAACCAGTGAAACAGAATAGAAATTTCAAAAGCAGGCCCAAATACATACAAGAATTTGATTTATAATAAAAGTAGCATCTTAAAGTGGAAAAAAATTGAATAATTCAATAAATGGTTTTAGAAAAAGTGGGTAGTCAACTGGGGGGGAAGGTAGATGTATATCTCATACCATATTCCAGGATAAATTACAAATGGATCAAATATTTAAGTGTAATTTAAGAATCAGAAGAATACAAGGGAAAATTACCTTATAACCTCAGATTGCCCTTTCTATTATGATTCAAAATATGAAGACTGCTAAAAATCAGTACAAAAAGGCCAAAATCAAAATAACAATGAGCAAAATACATGAGCAGGCAGGTCACTAAAAGGAAACAAAAATGGCTCTTAAATATATGAAAAATTCCCTGACTTCATTCTCATAACAATATAATTGCAAAGTTTTTTTTAAAAAAAGGAGTGCAATGTGCACTGTCTGGGGAACAGACATGCCTGGAGCTTTGACATGGGGAGACAGGCAGTACATGGGCAACGTATGTAACCTGAACTTTTGTATCCCCCATAATAAGCTGAAAAAAAAAAAAAGGATGTTTTCACCTATAACAGAGGCAAAAATTTCAAAGTTTAAACATATGCTAGCAAGTCTATGAAAAAATAGGGTAATTTGACAATAACTATCAAAATTTCAAATGGAAGTAGCATGTTTCCCAGCAATTCCACTTCTAGGAATTTAATCCCAAAGAAAGAGACAGAGATAGAATATATGTTGATATTTTGTACAAAAATAAAATATGTACAATATTGTTCATTGCAGCAGCCTTGCTGTAATAGCAGAAGATTGGAACTAATCTAAATGTCCATTAAAACGTTAAACACATTATGGTATTTCCACAGAATGGAATACTATGCAGCTGTGAAGAGGAGCCAGGAAGCTCTTTGGAATGATCTCCAGAACATACTGTTAAGTGAAAAAGCGAAGTCCAGATCACTTGCTAAAGGGCAGTATGATTTATTGTTAAACGGATATAGGGAAAATACATATTCATATATCCTTATACATCATTGCTTGTAAGGATATATAAGAAACTAATAATAGTGATTACCTAGTGGGAAGGATAAAGGAAACTAGGCAGATGGTAGACAGGGGTGGGAGAGAAACCCTTCACTAAATGCCTTTTTGCACATTTAAAAATTTTTGAACAATGTAAATTTAGTATCACCAAAAATAAATTAATGAATTTTAAAAAATTTAAACTGTGCTGTCACAAGTGTCTACATTTCACTACTGACTCATTATTTATAGGAAACATACTCTGGATTGCAACCAACCGCGTGCATTTACAAGACAGTTGATTGAAATTGGGGATTTAGCAGCCACAGAACAAAGTTGCAGTAATTATCCCAGCCCCTGCAGAGATCAAACCCAGCAACGTGGCCCCATTAACAAAATGCCTTAATGCCTTAGTTAACTGGTCCTAAATGACTTCTACTGCTCCTTGTATAAGGTATTATTCTACTGTAAGAGTAGTGTATTATTATTCTACTACACTATTAGAAAGATGCAATGGCATTTCATAACAAATTCTATACATAATCATTTTTTTCCAAACATCTGTATCAGCCCAGCCTCATTCAATATTGAGTCAAATTTATTATAATTTAAAAAACAAAGTCATGTACACAACAAAAATAGAATGTCTGTACAACCATCTGTTCTTAGTCAAATAGTCAAAAATCTCTAATTTTGAAGTGAATGTTTAGTCACAATACTTTGATTTTAGCTGTGAATGTCCTTATGTGAATGTTTTTATGATGAATCAACTACATTTTCAAAACAATTTAAATTTATATAAATAGCATGTAAAAATTGAACTCAAGTTGAACTCATTTGCGTAAGTTTGTTTTGTTGGGTGTTTTTTTTGGGGGGTTACACATGATCAATGTGGCCTTACTATATTAGGAAGACATGACAATTAGTGTTTTAAAAGCTAACAGCTTAACCATTCTTGTTAGCAATTTAAATGTCATATCACAGGAATTCTGGAGGCTGGCAATCACAAGAGAATCTCTAAATGTGCTATATTATCTGAAGATATGAAATAAAGATTATAAATTAAAATGTAGCTTTCACACTGAGAGTAAAAGTTAAACTTATTTACACATTCTAGCATGAAGCCATACCAACTTTAAATGTTGCTTGCAAGGAGTAAGACTGCTGTGTTAGTCACAATGCTGTTTCTTGGTTATCAGTCATCGAAAAACGAATTTAAGATGAGCTCCAAGACTGAGTACATTGTACAAATTGCTGCTCCACAGCAAACTGTGAATGTTGCAGGGTTAATCTGCTTCTTCAAACCCTGGTCATATCTTCTTTCAAGATGCACAAAAACCAGCTCAGGGAGCTAAAGGTCAAGCTTTGTTGCCTACTCAGTCAAAAAATACACATAAAGAGCTTGTAAAATAAGCTTTAGATAAGGTACAAAGGAAAATATGCAGTTTGAGCAGAAAAACAGCTCATTACAAACAGAATGGAAATCCTCGTCACTCTATAGCTGCTATTTATTTCATTTATTCACAAGCTATAAGTGATGCTCTATCCCCATGTGAGCAGATTAACACTGAAAAAGGTGTTACTCACAATTGTGACATACATATCTCAAACGTTCATTTACATAGTGCCATGTCTGTTTGATTCACACTAAAATATATACAGCTTTACTCACAGGGACTTAAAATTAATCCATACTGTGAACACTTAAAAATAATATTTATGAAACAAAAGACTAATGTAATACTAAGCAAAGTGAATATAAGGGCTGCTACCTCTCTCTCATGTTTCTGATTAAGTGTAATAAAATGCACATGCCTTGGCCCTAACATGTTTGTATGATATTTTATAAGATATGTCAGTAAAAAACAAAGAAAAACTATAGATATGGTCTAAGGTTTGATTTGAGGCATATTTCTTCTAGAGCTCCTAATGAAAATGTTCCAGTGTGTTCTTCAGAGTACTTTTTAGGTGAAAAAAAGTGATTAAGACATAGGCTGAACTATTAAAAGCATTAATAATAAAACTTGATAGTTACTTATGTAGCAGTTTCTCTGGAAAAAAACTCTCAGAGTGACTGAATGGTAGAGCAAGACTCATACCATCCCTTCTCTACCAGGCATGCGGGGAGAAAGGCAACACACAAGACTGAAATACATCTCTTCTCTAATTGGCTGACATTTTAAATTTCAAAATGGTGGAGTGTTTATTCTCAGGGAAAATTTGAGCTGTAAACATTTGGATCATAGACAACTATATGTTTTCTATTAAATACTACTGTTCACATATGTAGTAGAACAAGAAAAATCAAGTCTAGTTACTTGGAATCATGTATTTCCCAACGTATGACAGCACCGACCAAGCCATGCTTGATGAATGAACTCAGTGCTTAGTAGATTTTCCAAGTTCCAAATATAGAAATATACTTTTCTTCCTTTCAAAATGAAGTTCGTCTGCTAGAGCCAGTCCAGCCCAGCCCAGCCACAGTTGGGTGTTGCTGAAGCTTCCCAAACAACTCACCTTTATTTACACTGGTTCTCAGTCATGGCTGCACATTAAATACCAGACCAATTAAATCAGAATTTCTGGGAATGGGACCCAGACATCGGTAGGTTTTAAAGTTCCACAGGTGGCTCCCAAAGTGCAGGCGAAGCTGACAAAGGCAGCTTCAGACAGATTCTCGAGCTTAGCAAGTGACGTAGCCATTTTTACTTTTTAAAGGAGAGTTCTGTTACTAGCTCAAAGTTAAGCTCTGCCCCAAATATGGAGACTTCCTGTTAGGCTAAGAAAATAGGGCTGGGATGTCTGTAGTCCCTACAAGGTGTTCCCTTTCAGTAGAAAAATGGACTATTGTTTCCCACCAGTGCCTTTAGCTGCATCAGAATCACCTGGAGGGCTCGTTAAACCAGATTGCTGGGCCCCACCCCTAGGGTTTCTGATTCAGTGGATCTGGAGTGAGCCAGAGAAATCTGTACTCCTAACTAGGTCCCCGGTGATACCCATGTTCTGGGGGCCACTCATCCAGACCACTGCTCTCAAGGGAACTCAGGAAATCGTCAATCCTTGCGCTCTAGCACAACAGAGCCGAATAAGCCAACAATCCACCGAGGCAGTAGAGTTTCTTAGAAATAAATGGTTTACAGTGTGAACTGGGACTAACCATAGAGAAAGCACCTAAGGTATGAGTCCCCAAACTAGTAGCTAAAAGCAGGACGAAAATGAATAGGTATGTGATTTTTTCAGAGAAAATGTTCAGTTTTCTTTAAGAGGAACTCTCCTCTCAGCTTGCTCTCTATTTGATATTGTCCACTCTGAAAGCTTTGAAATTGTGCCAGCCTTACAAGAGGCCCCAATTAGAGCTTATTTTTTTAACATGCAGAGCTCTGCACATGCCAAAAAAAAAAAAAAAAACCCAAATGTAATTAAATAAATTGTTCCAGCTGAGGATGTAATTAGCCAACTGCATCAGCAATTCATTTGCAGATCCAAAAAGGCAGCTCGCTTGCCCTCTGACCATTCATACCATAATATTTATCCCAAATTGGAGCACAATATTAAAAAAAGTAGTAAGTCCCTCGTGTTTTTGATGCCATGACTTGCTGAAGTTCCTCAAACAGCTGTCAGTCATTCATCATGATACAGAAACTCCTCAATTTCTGTAGTCCTCCCTGTAAATTATCCAGCACACATACACTTCAAGGTGATAAACTTACTCCTCTCAACTAGCAAACTCCACCTGAGGCGACCAGCCCTTGCATCACTCCTGCTGAATACCTAACACTCCCAAGCCCTGTTTTTCTGCAAAATACTGGACATGAGCACTTAATTTTCTTTAAATAAAAATGGGAGAAACAAACTCTGTCACATATGAAAGAAGGAATAAAGTCGGATTGTACTGCAGAGCTGAAAAAAAAATCAAAATTTAATATACAATGTCACTTTTTAAAAGAAGAGAGAGGTAGCTTCAATTCATGGTGTCATTTTTCTTATGTCCTGCTAAAAAATTTTGGCAGTTTAAATAACAAACACAAACATTCTAAGGATGGTTGCTAACTTAGATGAGCTCTACAATGAATTTAGGTTCTCAAAAAAAAAAAAAAAAAAAATAGCTGAACAGTCCTTTACCAGATCCTGTAAAAGTTTATTTTGAACCACGACTGAGGCAGAGTGTAATTAAGCAAGATCAGTAGTGAAAGTCAGGAGACCTTATTTCTAGTATTTGGCTACTGTTATGGTACAGCAGAGTTGAGAGAACATCATATAACAGTTTTCAAATCCTTACCATCACTATTGTAAAAGAGAGAATACATCTTCTCATCTTATTGGATAGTCAGACATTGGTAAAATGTGAATTCCTTGAACTTAGATATAGATTATATACCTGAAAAAGGTAGTGTGTGTTTTTGGTTCTACCTGGGCAACATGGCTTACCTTTCGGTCCTTTCAAACCAAGAGCTCCAGGGGGTCCTTTCATGCCCGGAAGGCCACGAATCCCCATCTGACCTGGGAAGCCATTCTCTCCAGGGGGGCCAGGGGGCCCAGGGGGACCAGGCCGCCCAGGGAGGCCAGAGACACCAGAGTCAGGACGCTTGAGACTAGCAGCCATCTCAGCAAAATGCTCTAAAAGATAATAAATAAAATCCAGAAAAGTCAGAAACACGAAAGTGATTCAAATGAAAAGAGAGGTATTCCAAATGCCTTTTTTCTAAATGTGTCACCAGAGCTTCAAAAGTGATGGTAAGAAATGAATAAAGTTGGATAATTTTCCCTGAGCTTTCTGCCAGGAAGCTTTACTAGTGCTTTTTTATTATTCAGCTCTCCCTGGATATATTTGGTCCTGCTGTTTTGAGACAAAGAGGAGAAGATTTAAAAAAAAAAAAAATGGCCGGGCGCGGTGGCTCACGCCTGTAATCCTAGCACTCTGGGAGGCCGAGGCGGGTGGATCGCTCGAGGTCAGGAGTTCGAGACCAGCCTGAGCAAGAGCGAGACCCCGTCTCTACTAAAAATAGAAAGAAATTATCTGGCCAACTAAAATATATATAGAAAAAAATTGGCCGGGCATGGTGGCGCATGCCTGTAGTCCCAGCTACTCGGGAGGCTGAGGCAGAAGGATTGCTTGAGCCCAGGAGTCTGAGGTTGCTGTGAGCTAGGCTGACGCCACGGCACTCACTCTAGCCTGGGCAACAGAGTGAGACTCTGTCTCAACAAAAAAAAAAAAAAAAAAAACTTAAACTACAGCCTTTGGGGTGAGTGATGTTCTGAAAGGATGATGTTCAGGATTTTCACCTAAATCCTGGCTGGGTATCTGAAAACCCAGGATGGGAAGAAAAATGAGTTTCCTAACATAGGTGCACGTGGATTTCCAAAAGCTTTTTAAAAGCCAAGGACATTGTCCAAAATCAGTATTCAGACACCATTTGAGACCTAACCTCACAGTATTAGCTTGAAGATGTTATATAACCTGAAATATCCTTAGGATTCATGGCTTCTTACAAACCCTCACTCTCAGAAGTTTTTGTCATGCTTGGAATAGACAACATTAAAAATAACCTGTTTCTTGGGAATGGTCACAGTCTGTCTTAAAAATTAATAACTATGTGGGCTTTTTCAGGAACCATTAGATTCAGAATCATCCACTAACTACACAGAGTACAAGAAAATACTCTAAGGAAAAAAGTCTAGGGTAATATTTTTTAAAATTTAGAGTATAGAGGAGAATACGAATTGGAAACAAATTTCTAACCAACATTTTTAAATTGTTTAGATGTGAGTATTCTAAATTAGCCTTAAGTGTTAGCATAAAATCATAATTTCCTAGATATGTAATGTTTAAAACTGAAATAGAGTTTCAAGATAAAGTATGTACAATGAAGAGACTTCTATTTCAAATATAAATGATAATTCCATTCCCATTTGGTTCTGGAAAACCAAACTTCTGGACTTCTCCACAAGTCTACTAAACTAAATAGACTGTCTAGAGCTGTGGTTCCCCCACCCCCAAACCCCTACAGTCCATGGCCTGTTAGGAACAAGGCTGCAATGCAGAAGGTGAGCAGCGGGGTGGAGAAGCCAGCAAAGCTTCATCTGTATTTACAGCCACCCGGCATCCTTCACATCACCACCGCGTAAGCTCCATCTCCTGTCAGATCTGCAGCAGCATTAAGTTCCCATAGGAGCACAAACCCTACTGTAAACTGTGCATGCCATGAATCTAGGTTGCACGCTCCTTATGAGAATCTAATGCCTGATGATCCATGGTGGAGCTGAGGTGGTGATGCTAGTGCTGGGGAGCAGCTGCAAATACAGATTCTCATTAGCAGAGAGGTTTGACTGCATAATAAATGTAGTACACTTGAATCATCTGAAACCATCCCCCCAACCCCTCACTGGTCTATGGAAAAATTGTCTTCCATGAAACGGGTCCCTGGTGCCAAAAAGGTTGGGGACTGCTAGTCTAGAGTACATAAGAAAGGAGAGTATCTCTTCATAACAGAGTTGGTTACCCAGAATAATTATTAATATCTATTAGAAGGCTCCAAGGAACAGGGGTCTCCTCAGTTATACGATATTTTTGTACATCTTCATTTTCTGTGTGGTTTTATCACTGGACCAATTCTGAAACAGCTAACATAACCAGGCCAATCCCTGAAATAACAATTGCTATAGCTACAGATGAATTTAAATAAAGGTTAACAAATGTGAAGATACATTATCAATTTGGTAAAATGCTAGTTATTGATTTTTTACATCTGTGGTACATGAATGGAGACGATGTCCTTACGTTTCTCATGGTGATGGAGTTTGTCATTTGCTTCTCACAACTCTAGGGAGAGCCTGAGACAGTGCAAGGTACAGACTAAGAAGTGAGATCTTAAGAAGGGGACAGACACCTAAGAATCTGTGTTCCAAAGGAAAAGTGTGTGTGTGTAATTTCTTATAAATTAGCTCCCTGGCACAAAAAAAAAAAAAAAAGAAAGAAAAGAAAAGAAAAAAGAAAAAGGCTAATGCAGAAAGGTGATATTTTACTTTGAGGCTACAAGCTACTGTGGAGGGCAACAAATGAATAAAATAGTATTGGCATTAATGCTACTCAAAATCTCCCACCTTTAAAGCATACAAAAAGTCACTATATTTAGCCTTGCATATCTACAAGAATAAAATCTTAAAAAGCAAGAGTTTGTTGTGGAAAAAGTCAAACCACTGTGATTTATTTACCTTGCATGACTCTTATGCAAACCTGCTTAATGTGCTGATCTGTCGGTGCTCTACCCTGGGACAGAAAAGAAAAAAGGCAGTTTATACGTGGAACCATAAAGAGGACATTGTTAAGTTGTAAACTGACAACGGACTTGGCACGAAGTCTTGCAGGTGGCTGGATTTACAACAGCAGAACCTGCGGCTGAGAAGCTGATGCCTAATCTGGCCCCGCTGCTGTGGGATGGAGTCTCCAGAGGGAAGCCACGGAGTGCCCACCACTCACCGGAGGGCCCTGGACACCAGGCAGGCCGGTGGCACCCTGTTCTCCCTGCACTCCTCGGGGTCCAGGTGGTCCTCTTGGTCCTTCCTCTCCAGGAAGCCCCCGAATTCCTTCAGGTCCTCTCAAGCCAGGCTCCCCGGGGTTACCCATCTGGAACAAAATAGCACACTATAAAACCAGAGCTGAGCACAAGTAATGTGCCTGCTTAATATTAATACAAACGTGAAATTTGGGCATTTCCTACTTTCTATTTATGTCCTAACAGGTGTTCCTTCAGAAACTACAAATCGTTTACCTTTACCGCAAGGTGAAGACACACAATGCCACAGAACAACTCACCAGTCTCTTAGAATTCTAGTTCAAGTGAACTTTTAAAAATCTTTCTTTCTGGTATTGTTATTATTGCAAAATATTCATTGGGATAAAACATTTTTTTAAAACCACATTCTTCATAATGTCAGCCACTTCCTTAAGAGCAAGTTAGTTTTTAATAGGGCTTGTTAACATTTTCTGGCCACACAGAGGCCACCAAGTTCCTGTATGTTACTTTGCATATCACCAATGCAGCAAGCATAAAAGAAAGATATTTCCAAGAAGATAAGTTATTTAGGCTTTACAACATTTTTTTAGCAAATGTGAAGATAGCAGTGGTATCCAGTAATTATAAAATCCAAACATAAAAAAATGCACTTAAAATTCCACATTTTAATGCTGCATTTAAAATATTCAATCAGAAAAAGTTCACAATTTGTCTAAGTATTAAGGAAGTTAAAAATATAAATATTAAAGTTAAAAATAAACCACTTGCTTCCTTAGCTCAAAAGCAAATAGAAGTTAGATTTTTTTGTTCTGAAAGCAGACCACTAAAAGCATTTAAAAGTCTTCATCTACAATAACTGCTTTTTAAAAGAGACTAAATTAATTCACTTTTTGTTAAACTAAAAAAAAATGTTAAATTCCTCTGGTAGAATTCGTGGTAGACTAGCTCCAATGTACTGTTGTTCAGAATAAGAATGAGAAGATAAAAAGGAGGCGACAATGGAATGCTAGTGTTCAAGATATGAATGTTTATAAAGCAATTTAATCCTGCTTTTTCATGTGCAACATTTATCTAGAAAAAGCTAACTCTTTCAAACAAATGCTTTAAACTGAAGGTGATAAAGCAATGCTTTCACTAGACACATTCAAATAAAGCTCAGCAAATGTGCTTTTTCCAATCTCTCTTTATGCAAAAAAACATTGATATTCATCTAAGTCAACTTGCCAAAATTGCTTCTATAAAGAAATTATGGCTTAAAAGACTTCCTGAAAGACGGTGTCAACAAGGAAAGATACCATGATGGGAGGCTGCAAAATTGTCGGGTAACCTAGGGTGCAAAACTATAACAACTTCTAAAACAACCCAGAAGAGAAGGCAAAATGAACTCAGAAATGAACTAAAGAACTGGCAGAAAAAATAAAGGAGACCAAATCAGAGTATACTATCCTGCTGGCAATGGCTGAAATATTGCTACAACAAGGGACAAGAACTTCTTGATGAAGAGATTAAGGGACAATATGGCCAGGACATCATAAGGGGCTTTAGGTCTTTAGGAAAGAATTCCTCCATTGAGGAATGGTATACTGAAGTAGAAATCAGCTCACAGACATCTACTGATCAATGATTTGGTCTTGCTGAAATCAATGAGGAAAGTGAAAGTCTTTGTGTGAGTTACTATTGCCCCTGGTTCTGAGACAGTGCACTTCAATTTCATCAGTATTACCTGAGCAATGTCAGGTAAGACACAGTAGGGAAGGAGGTGATGAATCGAGGCCTAATTCCTAATACTATATCCAAATTTGAATGAAATTAACTTATGTTGACCACTGCATGGTTCATTCGCTTTTTTTCTTTTATAGCTTGAATTGAACTGAGTATTTCTAGATAGTGAAGTAGGATTTCTATTACAAAACTCTTTCACGGTTTACTCTTCTTTTTCCTTCAATTCTAAACCATTTCTGTCAAAGATTCTTAGGCATAAAATGTTACTTGAAATTTGAGACATGGTGTTTAGAGGCAGGAAAATTAATAAAACGTATCAATATCCACCTTGTGGTATGCAAAAAGCCCAAGGCTGGGCACTGAAACCAAGTCTGGGTGGCTCCTCCCAGAGAAAGTGGGGCTGGGAATGGATCTAAATGCTTAAGCAGGAAGTAGCTATTCCAAGGAAGAGTGTTCCAGGCTGGGAAAATGGAACAAGATGTTCAACAGCATGGCATGTAAAAAGACATGCAAATGGATGAAGTTTCAGCTACATAGGTGATGAGGTTGGTGAAGCAAAGAACACTTCATTGAAGGCTTTGTATACCTTGCTAAGAATCTGACTTTATTCTATAAAAGCATATTCTTGAAGGGTTTTAAGCAGAGGAGGTATACACAGTGGATTTTATTTTATTTTTTAAATCTAGGTTACATTGGCTGCCATGAAAATAATATGTTGGACAGGGACAGAGAGGAGTGGGGGAGATGCCAGAAATAGGAAGGACTTGGAAATTTACTGGGAGCTGGTGGTAGTGGCATTTGAGATTGAGGTCTGAGCTTCATCTTTTCTCCTTATACTTTCTTAAGTTTCTGATTCTGTTAGATATGCATTCCTTTCAAATTAGTAAGTCATCTCAGGTTTCCTACTAACTGGTTCTGTAATTCTGAATATACCTAAATCTCTAAAGACATCAGTTTAGTTATGTAAAATGACAAAAATTGAATAAGACTATCATTTTCTAGGTCTAATAATCCTGTTATATTTTCTTATGCATTATTCCTCTATCTTACTCCCCCAACTAGAACACACAGGAGATTAAGAAAATCACTGAAATATTTTATAATGGTATAACTGCCAACAAAATTCAATTATACTCTCATCACCACAAAGCACAAGTCACTTCTTTAAAAATGACCCACTTGGGGAGGAAATTAGACTATTATTACCAAGTAAGACTCATTGAACTATTTATGATATGAAAAAACACTTCCGTTAGAGTGGTTAGTTCAAAAGGTAGATCCATATACACCATTGTAAGTTTTTTTCTATTGAATTAATCTATTACCTAAAGAATAAATTTAGACATTTATTTCCATGGTGATAAGTCATTTAAGAATTGAATTATATAGAATGATTTCATAAAGCAGGACATTACATTTTATACAGCTTTATTGATATTTTTAATTTTTATACCATTACTGTTCACTATACTTACAGTTCCCTTTGGGCCAGGTAATCCTATATCTCCCTAAATCAATAAAATAAAATTATATTAGAATAATGTATTCACATCTGATAGTGTCCTAAAAACATTAAAAAGTTATTGTACTGCTGAAATATGAACAGATGAACCCTGGCACTGCAGGAAAATATTAGACTCAGATGTGGATTCTAGTCCCAGTTCTGCTACTTAGCCCTGTGCCCCTCTGTAAGCTATGTAACCTCCCAGCCTTTGGCTAACTTATCTGTTAAATAACAGGGTTGAATCAGAGCTCTCCAAGGTTCCATCCAGAACTATGCTAAGCCTTGAGAATTAAAATGTGTAAGTCAAAAGATAATAAAATAGTATTCTGTTATAAAACACAATAGACATTTAAACCTGATGGCTTCATTTTTATAACTCAAACAATATGTTAAATTCACCCCCAAAAGTCTATCAAGCCAAATATGCATGCTTTTATGCTTAAAAAAAAAAAAAGTTGAAAATCTCCCACCACTAATTCTACTTATAAATTCAGCTCAAGTGTTAGAACATCAATTAAACTCCACTACAAAACAGAATTATTAATATTTAAAACATCCTCTTAGCCCATAAAATGAATAACTTCAAAAGAAAACAAAATAGAATAATCTTATGAATTTACTTATTAGTTGGGAAGCTTTGCCTAATTTAGATGTTAAATTTATATTAACTCTGAATCCTGAAAATCTGAATAAAACATTACTAGAATTTTTTCCTGCACTAAAAGTTCTCAAAAGCTATTTTATGAGAAACCTATTACCTTGATCCCACAGGACCAAAGCATAAGTTTCCACAATAGGTCATGTTAGTTTGTATAAGAACAATAATGATGAGTCAGCAAACCAAGCAGGTCTAGCAGTAATGATAACCTTATTCTCATTTTGATCGACTTCCTGGAAATTTAGCAGTGGCATCCTCTAGCAATGGAGCTCACTTCTTTGGAGGGTTTTAGACTAGAGAGAATATCATCAGGTTGTTGAGCCACAGCCTTCTAACATCAGTTTTCGTGATAAGCACTATTCATAGAGTTTCTATAGTTCCTAAATATATAAAAATTATCTTGAATGTCTAAATATAAAGCCACAAGAGGAGTCACCATCTATAAGGGAACATTTTTGTTCTTCAAAAGTTTAAAGGCAGTTCTGTTTATTTTCAGGGTGTTTCCTCTCTGCTTTATTTGATCGTGGCTGCAATCTTGGAAGTTTTTTGTTAGCTTATAGAAGAAACATCTCAGCCTTTAAAGAAGCCAGGGAAGATAACAGTGTCAGAAAAAACAAAAATATATATGTTTCTAATTACAGTTAAAAATAAGTAAGACTTCATTGTTAACCAGAAAAAAAAAAATCTTACAAGTTCACCCCTTCTTCCTGCTTCACCTTCTTCACCAGAGGCACCCTAAAAGTTAAAATCAAAAGTCACTTTTTTAAATTCTTAGTCCCATGGCTCAATTTGAACCATTCAACCATTCATAAGTGCCCACAGTGCTCCCAGGACCATGAAGAAATACAAAAATGCTCTCAGTGGCTTTCCAGTCTAGCTGTCAGTGGCCAGTCCCAATCAGAAAATAGCCTAGAGAAAAGCCAGAAGGTGAGGTTGAGTCTCAGCTGAAATGAAGGATTATTGACATATCCGGCAAGTTTACAATGAGGTTAGCATTGAAAGAGAGCTCTTACAGTAGAAAAAGGAACCCAGGCAAATGACTGAGTCTAATTCACATGTACAGTTTATTTGCTGAGGTCTTGATCAAGAAAAACTTAAAACATTCTGATGTGGGTATGGGAGGCTCTATCAGACGCGAGTTACCAGTTTGGTTAACCAGAGAGACAGGGCCACCTTCTTCAAAGGAAGGACAGTGTGCAGTCCTGGAGGCAGCACTATCATTAGCTCCAGCTTATTAAAATACTAGATAAGGCTAAGGACCAATCTCAATTCTTGGTGTCACTCACCATGAAGCACATTGAGAAAAACTGCTGGGCTCCATGGTTTTAATCACACCCATAAACCGGCCAGTCCCCCCACTCCCCTCCCCACACACACACACTTGTGAAGTGGTGCACATCAAACAATGCATTTCATACTAATCAAATAACAGGACTTACCTGTTCACCCTTTGGACCAGGTTCACCAACTACACCCTGTAATGAATAAAGTATAACACTTTTTCAGTATTTTGAGCTATTTGTATAATTTTAAATGTAGCAACTCCCCTTATTGGGCTGGTGCATACGCACAAGTGTAAATAATGAGATGGGAGGAGAGAACTTCTCTCACTCCTCACCACCCAGCAACAATCAGAAAACACGGAGAAACTGACAATTGTCCAAGAGTCTTTGGTAACTTGGGGCATCTTTGATCACATCCACGTAAAATTTGACTGGTAGGAATATAAATTTAGAACCAAACAGAAAACGTGATTACAACTGAAATTTTTTACTTTTCAGTTTTTTCTTCTGATAAATTATTAATAGATTTTTTGCTTCTCAGTCTCAACTTTCAGTAATTTAAAATACCTTTCTTGATAGCTATCTATGATACATTCTAGAAAAGTTCTCCATCGGGCCAAAAGCAAACTTGGTTTCTCAATGTGGTAGAAATCACCCTTCCAAATAAGGAACTTTCTGGAGTGCTGGATATATTTCTTACCCTGTCACCTTTCATTCCTGGAAGTCCAGGGGGCCCAGGCAAGCCCGGGAGGCCAGGGCTACCAACAGGACCCTGAAAAACAAACACAAAGTCCCCAGAGTCACTGTCACTGCCACACTGAAAGCACAGTAACCAGACACAACCTGGGCTGTGTTGACTCGTGTGTCTAAAATAAACGTGCTGTGTTTGGTTTAACCCTGCTCCTCAAGTTGCCTCTCTCCCATATTCTAATAGGAAGAGGGGCCAGTCCCCCCTCCTAGCCTCCACCCACCTCTGAGGTCCCCAATTCCCTTTGCTCCTGTGCAACAGTAGGCTCTTTCAGCCAGCCCCCTGCAATGGCGCTGCTGCTTCTCGCTGTGTAAACAAGCACTGCATAAGGCAGCATTCACTCTCAGTTCTCTGCAATTCCAGGAACAACCAGAGGCCAAATGTAGCACTTCGTGTCTCTCCTAGTTTTAGAATATACGCTACAAACCACACGGATTAAAATATCCTTTGAGGGTATCCTAGATATAATTTGAAATATCACGTTTACATTTTCACACATTCACATAACAGTAGAAATCAAGTAGGACTGATTAAATTGTAAATTGTTTTTCTCCTCTTGCTTATTTTTAACAATGTATTGTGTTTCGTAGAAAGCAAATAAATGAAACATGACTTACCAGTTTACCTGGTAAGCCTGGGGATCCTACGGGTCCTATTTCTCCTCGGTTGCCCTTGTGAAAACACAAACGTCATTGTCAACTGGATATTTTGCCAAAATCCAAATGCTTAATTACGATGTAAATAAAACAACATTCTATTTAGGTTTTTGTTTAAATCTACAAGTCATTGAAGTATTCTCCCCATCCTGCAGCTGAAGGCATAGGCCACCATACGCAGGGCCTACAGCCTCCTGTGTCCATCTCTCAGTAAATGCTCTAATGCTTATTGTGATTACAGATTAGCAGAAATAATATCTGATACATGTGTATCAAGTGACAGTAATTTTTAGCATCTAAATCACATTCTAATTTTTATTGTGGTTATTTTTGTACATGTCTTATCCCCTCATTTAGATTCTGTGTTCTTGAGGTACAGGTATATATTAACTTGGAATTCTGCACCATGCCTAGAACACAGAGTAAATTTTCGGGTCTACAGAACATTTTAAAGCAACATCTGGCAAATGATCTTAAACCTCAAAAGACTGAAAAAGGAAACACAGGATAGAGATGTTTGCCTTTAAATTACTATTGCAACTTCAAAAAGACACAGATGGTAGAAATGTATATAGTTTCTGAAATAAAAAAAATTTTTCGTCTCATTCTTGTTCTAAACACATCTTAAAAGATTAAATAGACTTTTAAAAGTACAATTTATAACGAAGATACACCAAAAGCAACACTAATTTTATTGTGAGCCAATTTCAATTTTTTATTTGAAACTTTAAGCTTTTCAAATCTATTGAGGAAAGGAAACACATGAACTTTTCAACTTTTTCCATTGAGAACTTCATGCAATTTTATGCAGTCTGATAAAACCTAATTTTATTTCTAATGCATGTTCAAGTAAGCTGAACACTAACATTATTAATTCCTCATTTTAGTTTCACTTTCATCCTTTAAATTCTTGACCATTCTAATTACATTTCCTGGAAGGTGTATATAAAAATGAGAGGAGTCCTTTGAGTTAGTTTTTCTTTAAAATGACAATGACAACTCCATATTAATGCTTAATATTTATAAATGCTTCTGATAAGATTACTCTATTCTGACCCACATGCTATTCATTCATCTTTAAGTTTAACAAAGTGTCAAGATACATAAGCCTTCTGAAATTTCAATTTCTCTAAAGGATTAAGAAATGTTTGTTAAATTACAACAGTCTCTAGCTATGAGTGATAATTTTGTGATTGTCATTTGAAATTACTTTTAGGTGATTTAAACTAAACGCTCTCAAGAATTTTTCAACAATTTTATATAAAGAACCTATCTGATATATGAGTTTTGGATGACACATTGGTCCTTAACTCTCATGAGCAGCTTGGAAGCCAGAGGCTGTGCCCCGTGAGGATGGATGCTGGAAGGATGTTAAGTCCAGATGAAAAGCAGCCGCTATGATAGATTCCCCTATCCATCTATAATACAAAGATTGGGTTCCACCCCATTAATTTGGCCTAGAATTTCAAAGTTCAAGACAGATGTTTTTTAGTATATTGGCTCTGTTGGCATTTTCAAATAATTTCTCAACTTAATCATGATTGAGATCCTAAATGTCATCGAGCTAACATGACATTAATTCACAGAACGATCAATAGCAATTGGTGGGGGAAAAAATTAATATCAGGTTAATAAGCTCAGTTCTTGACACAACCCCAAGTATTCACTTCTAAATAAGTGAGTCATTATGCTATCTTATCCAAAATAAAGATGATTAATGTACTTTTTTTCTCTTCCATGAACCAAAGGGCTAAATTAAATGATTGTATAACCTTTGATCTATCTTTGGAAGAATTAATTATCTTCCCAGTCAATGACAAAGATTTTCTCTGCTAGAATCTCATTTTCTCTCTTGTAAGTTCTTTTTACAGTTCAAAAGTACTTCCTAACCACTGGCAGACCCTTGTTAATACCTATGAATGAATAGTTCAGGGCCCCGGTACAAACAGCCTGCTTGGCTAAACTTGTGTACCTGTGAGAGCCTGACACATGTAGGACAAGGAGAAAGATCAGTGAAATTGTGGGCATTTACTGCTTATTACTGCACAAAAAGATAGCATGTGGTTCCTCATTTTTATTTCACGTCCACCCTATAAATCCCTGACAATTCTAAATGTAGGTATTTCTACAGAAATCCTCTCAATGTGAAAACCGCCATTGTTTATTTTCCCAACAGTGACCAAACAGTTACATACAAGGTATTAGGGTAAGATTTTCTGGTCATTCTTGTGATTTCTGTGTCTTCTAAAAATATGAATCCTCCTTCTCTAAGTCCTCGAATTTTACCTAATAAGCTAAGATAAACATGAGTAATCAAGATATAAATAGTAATCTGTAAAAACATAGATTAAACTAAGCACATGCTGCAGGGAGTAATTAACCGTGGCACTGGTAACAAGTGTGCTAAATAAATGATAAAACTCTTATGCTTCGACAGCTGTGGTGATAACCATATTCTCAGATGTGGGCAAGTGAGGTGGTAGGAAATAGCTATTCTTCCTGGTTGTTAATATTTGCAAACCCCATGACAACAATAGATTTGTAACAGGAGAATCAAAAGGAACCAGAATAAAGGCAAAATTTGATCATTAAAAATGAAAGACGGCCGGGCGTGGTGGCTCACGCCTGTAATCCTAGCACTCTGGGAGGCCGAGGTGGGCGGATCGTTTGAGCTCAGGAGTTCGACACCAGCCTGAGCAAGAGCGAGACCCCATCTCTACTAAAAATAGAAAGACATTATATGGACAGCTAAAAAATATATATAGAAAAAATTAGCCGGGCATGGTGGTGCATGCCTGTAGTCCCAGCTACTCGGGAGGCTGAGACAGGAGGATCGCCTGAACTCAGGAGTTTGAGGTTGCTGTGAGCTAGGCTGACGCCACGGCACTCACTCTAGCCTGGGCAACAGAGTGAGACTCTGTCTCAAAAAAAAAAAAAAAAAAAAAAAAAAATGAAAGACTCTAATACAAAGCTCTATGTTTCTCTTGGATGCTCTGTGCTGCTATATATTTCTCCAACAAGTTCAGACACATCTGCCAACTCATCCTTATTTAAGAAACCAATTAAGGCTTTAAAAGAGATGCAGACCCTCTATCAGTGATTCCCAGCTATGGCTATGCTTTAGAATCCCTGTAGTTCTTTAGGAATGTATTGCAGTAGATGTCTTCCCCCACCCCATCTCCCCATTTCCTGTCTTTATTCAGCCTCCTACCCTCTGATTCTAATTCTTTATGCCTGGGGTAAGACCCAGGAATCTGCTTGAGCTTACATTGTGTGTGTTTTTCTTCACCAGCTTTATTTAGACTTTGTTAAATGTTCACCACCAAAGTTCCATATGTCTCATACAATCAGAATTTGGCAAGCAAACTTCAACTAAAAAACATCCTGCACAGGGCTATGACTTGAGCTACTGTGACATGCAAGGGTGGAGAGGAAAACATGGACCCTGAGGCTGGGGATGATGGCTCACGCCTGTAATCCTAGCACTCTGGGAGGCCGAGGCAGGAGGATCACTTAAGGTCAGGAGTTCGAGACCAGCCTGAGCAAGAGCAAGACCCTGTCTCTACTAAAAATAGAAAAAATTAGCCGGGTATGGTGGTGCTCACCTAAAGTCCCAGCTACTTGGGAGTCTGAGGCAGGAAGATCCCTTGAGCCCAGGAGTTTGAGGTTGCTGTGAGCTAGGCTGACAGCCACGGCACTCACTCTAGCCTGGGCAACAGAGAGAGACTCTGTCTCAAAAAAAAAAAAAAAAAAAACATGAATGCCAAGCCCAACTGCCAAATTTGAAGCCAATTTTACCAGGTACCAGCTAATAACTTCAAACAAGCAACTTAACCTATGTCTGTTTCCTTGTCTATAAAATGAAAATAGAAACAGTACCTACCTCATGGGTTTTTTTCCAGGATTGAATTAGTTAAGATATACACATCGTCGCTAAGAACAGTGCCTGGCTCTTAGTGACCACAATAAAAGTGTTAGTTATTATTATTAATTTTCTAAGAGACAGAGTCTTGCACTGTCACCCAGTCTGGAGTAAGGTAGTGTGATCATAGCTCACTGCAGCCTCAAATTCCTGGGCTCAAGTAATCCTTCTCCCTCAGCTTCCCCAGTTGCTCCCACGCCTGGCTAATTTTTTAAATTTTTGTAGAGACAGGGTCTTGTTATGTTGCCCAGGCTGGTCTCAAACTCCTGGCCTCAAGCGATCCTCTTGCCTGGGCCTTCCATAGTGCCAGGATTACAGGCATGAGCCACCACACCTGGCCTGTAGGTTTAGTTTTATCAGTTTGATATTTTCCTCTTTTATATCTGTTTTTCTCAAGCAAAGTGACTAGCTTGTCTAATAAATACATGATTCATGCCCCATTGGGAATAGAGAAGATTTAACAAGCACCACTTTTACCATCATATTTCTGTTTATTGTGCCAGACATGACACTATGCCTTGTTGTTTTCATGATGAAGTAACAGTAGTTTTTATTTTTAAAAGAAAGATTAAGAGGAGAAAAAAGTTTGCCCCCTTTCTTTTCCTTCTGTTCTATGAGCATCTGTTCCTTTAATGAGACGGGTCTGTGACAGTTATTAAGCTACTGTTTCTTGGCTTCAAATCCATCGTTCTATGGTCGGTGTTGACATGATAAAAACGGACCCTCCTCCAGGCCTGCACCATAAAGCAGGGCTGCCCCCCTCTCCAGCCCTGCCCCCAGTCTTTCTCATGAGGAGCCTGCTAGTGGGTACAGACTGCCCTTGTGTCTGCAGCTCCCAGGGGTCCTATACTCTGACAGTAGCTCACATTTTCCCTTTAGCAATTCTTTATAAATTTTAGCTGAATTATTCTTTTTAGCGTGCATGGAAGCCATGTCTTCCTCTATTTCAGGTCAGCCAGGGCTCACTACCTGTCTCTGCTTAAAGGTGCCTGCCTTTCCTTAGATCTCAAACAAGTTAAATGCCCTTCGACCTCAGCCCTCTGTAGGGTTCAATAAATTACGACTTCATAAATAATCCAGCTTTTTCTTGTTGGTAGGAACAGACATTTTAGGACAGGCCCTCTTTCTCATATTCTTCATCTTAAATGAAACATGTCTGGAATACCCGGCTCAAGCAATCCTCCTGCCTCAGCCGCCTGAGTAGCTGTGGCTACAGGTACACACCATCACACCAGGCAAACTTTTTTTTTTTTTTTTTGCAGAGACAGGGTTTCACAATGTTGCTTAGGTTGGTCTCAAACTCCTGGCCTCAAGTAATCCTCCCATGTTGGCCTCCCAAAGTGCTGGGATTACAGGTGTGAACCACCACACCTGGCCAAGTTATTATTTTTATCTGAGGTGATTGCTAAAGAAATCAGTCAAAATTATGTTTTTTAACCAAATGTTTATTTAAATGTTGTTTGCCTTTCGAATCCCCCAAGTCTCTTTTGAAAACACAAGTTGTTTTTGGGAAAAAAATAAGTCTTCATTCCTCATGTCTCCAGTTTCTGTCAACACCACTGATCACCAAGCAGGGAGCCTTCTTTATAAACAAGTACTGGGTGCTACTTGGTAAAAATCATTTCCATAAATACCTAGGGATACATAATTCAAGTTGAAGCCTTCCCTTTTAAAATGGAACTTTTAAAAGATCACAGAAAATATGAGACAATTTAATTATATTTCTGTTGCTAAAATTATTTCATTAAAAAATGGATTTTATTCCATTGCATTCTACCTTGTAATGTCTGTTGTATTTGCCCAATTATTCAAAATGCTAACTAGCTGTATAATGAACACTATCCTTAGTATCTTGCCAATTTTAGAAGTGGGTAATTATATATCACTATACTTAGCCTGTACTATATACTAAGTGCCTGTCTCTCTCTCTCTCTCTCTCTCTCTCTGGCAAAAAGGATGTTGATTAACCCAGAAGATTATGATTTCTGTAAGATTGCTGCTTTTACAAACCCATTTTCATATTAACATTGAAAGCTCATATTAGTTCTACTATAACAGTAACTTTTAGATTTGTCAGAAAGATATTTTTAAAATCTATTCAATTTTATGACACCATATAATTGCATTTCTATCTAGTGTAGTTTTATATATTCCCTCACACAGAGACAGAAAAAAACTTTTTTTAAACTGTAACTATCACACACATCAGCTTCACAAATTATTTACAGAGGTAACGTGCCAGGGCCTAGGTGTGATGGGAGGGCAGCTCCCATCATATATAGGGACTTCTGTGCTTGAGGCTGTTGCTGTCAGTGTTGGGGGCAGGGGGGACTGCAGAGAAATGAGCGAGCCTCTGTACCACAGAGCATATTGTCTTCAGAAAAGTGGAGGTAGATCAGCATGGCACATACCCTAGTCAGAGCGATGAGAGAAGAGCAAACACAACCCACTTAGCAAAAGCCTTGGCAAGTTCTGAGAAGCCAGAAAGACAGAAATGGACCAGGAGCCATGACATGGTGGGACCAAATCAGAGAATCAGGCCCAGGCCACTTGCCTACCCTTAACCAAAAGCCACCCAGACCATGGGAAGCATGATGGAGAAAGCGGGAAGCATGGCCCAAGTAGCAAAGAGAGTTGCTCATCTGAAATCACTGGAGGAATCAAGGAAAAAAAAAAAAAAAAAACCCAAAACCAACCAACCAACTAAAAATACTTTTTTTGCTTTTGCAGTGGTATTGGCAAACACTGATGAAAACACTACTTAATTTCAAATCCATGCTTCTAGGTAGGACATGTTAGAAACGTATTCTCATTCCTTCTACTCAGTTTGATTTGAGCTATGCAAGAAAAACTGACCAAACTTGTGAGGCATAGTTAAAAATGTGTGAACTTACCTACAAAACTGAATTTAATGATGTAAAATGGAAGAACAAACGTATTTTTCAGTAGTAGATTTGGTGTTACAATGCTGCTCCAGAACTATCGTATTTATAACCTATCATGACATTTTTTCTGAAAAAATTATAGCAGGTGAGAAGTCAATTATTACCAACAAAAACAGCAGGGCGCGATTTATGATGCCTCCAACTCAATTCACTTCAAGAAATATTTACTGTGTACTATCTTATGGCAAGCCCTGAGTAAAGAGATGTATGAAACATTGAGGTCCTTCAGATATGCCCCTGCCTTCCTTCAGTTAGTGGTACAATGGACTCAAGAGTTACAGAGTTCAGAATAAGGAAAGATCACTTCTCTCTGGGGGACAGGGCATCATTGGAGATGCCAATGAAAAACTCATGGTAGAATTAACATTTCAATTACATCTAAGAGACCATACGGAATGTTGAGTCAAAGAAATGGGGGAAAGAGCCATCTAACTGCAGGGTCTGTCCTAAAGGAAAACAGGCAGGCTGAGAAGTGCAGGGAGTGTTTGGGAATTAGCACCAAGTCCAGCCTGACTTGAACACAAGATCTAAGCAAGGCAGACATGAGAAGTAAAACTACGAGGTTAAAAGACATTTTAAGATTTTAGACTTTCTCTTATTGTCAGTAGAAATCCATTGTAGATTTTTAAAAGGGGAGGAGGAGTGAGGTTGCAAGCTGTACTTTGGAAATACCAGTATGGTGGTGGGTGCAGATTGGGGGCACTCTTGTTCCCCAGGACTGTTGGAATCATGTTTGGCATTTTAGTTTGCCCCAATGACTGTGGAGACACAATTGATACTCTAAGGCGGAGGTCATGAACGTGAGACACTTTGTAATGTGCAAAAAAGTTCTAGAGAACAAAAAAATAGCCCAGCCAAAATATCAGCAGTACCCCATCAGGAGACACTGGTAGAGAAAGACCAGAGCTGAGAAAGCAAATCAGGAGATGACTGCACTAATTCAAGCAGTAGGTAATGACCTGCACCAGGGTGGTAGAAGTGGGAATAGAAAAGAAGAGTCAAGTATAAGAGATCTTGAAGAGACAGAATCAAAGGTCCTACCGGAGATAGGAAATGTGATGGAGGAAGAATGCCAAGGCTTTGAGCCTCAGGAACAGGAACAATGTGAAGAATTTGGACTCTGACGGAAATTCAAAAACCAAAACCTGAAAATCAGGCCCAAAACTCTGCACCAGCATAGCCTCCTGTGATCTGCTTCCCCTCACATAAGAGAATCAATACCTCCCCACTCTCTCCTTAACCCTTTCTGAGGTTCTGCCTCTAGTTCTTCATTTCTTTGTACATCCCACGGCATTTAACTGGTGACAGGCCAAGCACTCTCTACTCTGTGTCATGTTTTGTGTTCAGTAAATGGTCTTTGCATACAACAGGTGCTCAGTCAATGTTCCTTCAACTATGCAGAGTTTTCTGCTCATTAAAGTAAATAGCAGATGTAACAGTAAACACTCTAAAAGTTCTAATGCCCCCACATTGCTAAATCTTCTGGGACCAGTCATATAGCACCTCCATTGCTTTAGAAATATGATTTGGCTATAACCTCATCACTTTGACAGCTAATTTATGGAAAATGTTTTAATTAGAAATTCACAAGCTCCAAACGAAAAAGAAGTATAAGCTAGGAACAAGTGAGCAAGGAACATCATGAGGAGTAGGAATTGGTTTCTTTAGCTGCAGAGAAACTTCAGGAAACCACCTCGTAGAGGTCAGTTGAGGAACATCTGTGAGAAGTAGAAAAACTCTACTCTCATGCCACAAGGCACCTGGAATATTTCACTTTTCTCAAGTATGAAAAACCCATCAAGGCTACAATAACCAAAAAAGCATGGTACTGGTATAAAAATAGACAAATAGATCAATGGAACAGAATAGAGAACCCAGAAATAAAGCCACATAACTACAACCAACTGATCTTTGACAAAGTACACAAAAACATACACTGGGGAAAGGCCACCCTATTCAATAAATGGTGCTCAGAAAATTGGATAGCCATGTGCAGAAGAATGAAATTGGACCACTATCTCTCACCATATACAAAAATTAACTCACAATGGATTAAAGACTTAAATGTAAGAACTGAAACTAAAAATTCTAGAAGAAAACCTAGGAAAAAACTCTTCTGGATTTTAGCCTAGGCAAACAATTTATAACTAAGACCTAAAAAGCAAATGCAATAAAAACAAAAATAAACAAATGAGATGTAACTAAACAAAAAGCTTCTGCTCAGCAAAAGAATAACCAACAGAGTAAACAGACAACCTACAGAATGGGAGCAAATATTCACAAACCATGCATCTGACAAAGGACTAATATCCAGAATCTACAAGGAACTTAAACACCTCAAGAAAAAAACAAATAATCTCATTACAAAGGACATGAACAGGCATTTTTCAAATGACGACATACAAATGGCCAAAAAATATGAAAAAAGGCTCAACATCACTCATCAGACAAATGTAAATTAAAACCACACTGAGATATCGTCTTATATTAATACCAGTCAGCATGGCCACTATTAAGAAGTCAAAAAACAATAGATGTTGGGAAGGATGCAGAGAAAAGGGAACACTTATACACTGTTGGTGGGAATGTAAATTAGTACAAACTCTATGGAAAACAGTATGGAGATTTCTTTCTTTCTTTTTTTTTTTTTTTTTTTTTTTTTGAGACAGAGTCTCACTCTGTTGCCCGGGCTAGAGTGTCGTGGGGTCAAGCTCACAGAAACCTCAAACTCCTGGGCTTAAGCAATCCTTCTGCCTCAGCCTCCCGAGTAGCTGGGACTACAGGCATGTGCCACCATGCCTGGCTAATTTTTTCTATATATATTTTTAGCTGTCCATATAATTTCTTTCTATTTTTAGTAGAGACGAGGTCTTGCTCTTGCTCAGGCTGGTCTCAAACTCCTGAGTTCAAACAATCCGCCCACCTCGGCCTCCGAGAGTGCTAGGATTACAGGCTTGAGCCACTGCGCCCGGCCCAAGATTTCCTAAATAACTAAAAATAGATCTACTATTCAATCCAGCAATCCCACTACTGAGTATCTACTCAAAGGAAAAGAAATCATTAAATAAAAAAAGATACCTGCTCTCACATGTTTATCACAGTACTATTCACAGTAGCAAAGATAAGGAATCAACCTAAGTGTCTATTAACCAATGATTAGATAAAGAAACAATACATACACACACACACACACCATGGAATACTACTCAGCCATAAAAGAGAATGAAATCATACCTTTTGCAGCCACATGAATGGAACTGGAGACCTTTATCTTAAGTAAAATAATTCAGAAAAAGAAAGTCGAATACCACATGTTCTCACTTATAAGTGGGAGTTAAATAATGAGTACATATGGATATAGAGAGTGAAATAATAGACACTGGACTCTCAGAAGGGAAGGAGGGTGGGAGAATGGGAGGTGAGTGTGGGACAAGAAATTACTTAATGGGTACTATGTTCACTAGCCGGTTGAAGATTACACAAAAAACCCAGACTTCACCACTCTGCAATATATCCACGTAACAAATCTGCACATGTACCCCATAAATCCATAAGTATAAATAAATGTCAAATTTAAGTGCATAATGTTTAATTTTCTAATCAGTTTCTAGTGTATCTAGTGAGAAAATATGCATGCTATAGCTGTTGTAAAATAGGCAAGTTTACAAACACACTAAAAAATGTGTGGCAGTTTCTCCAAAGGTTAAATACAGAGTTACCACATCACCCAGCAATTCCACTCCTCGATATGTACTCAAGAGAAATTAAAACATGTCCACACAAAAACTTATACAGGAATGTTCATAGCAGCATTATTCATAATGGCTAAAAAACAGAAACAATCCAAATGTCTATCATCAGATGAATGGACCAATAAAATGATGTATCCACCCAAGTAATCCATATAATTATTATTCAAGAATAAAAGGAATGAAGTACTGATACATGCTACAGTGAACCTTGAAATATTATGCTTAAATGAGAGAAGTCAATCATTTTTTCAAAACCCACATACTGTACGATTCCATTTATATGAAATTTCCAGAATCAGCAAATTTACAGAGACAGAAAGTGGATTAGTGGTTGTCTAGAGCTGAAGAGATTGGGAGGAAATGTTGGAGGACTGCAGGTGGGTACAGGGTTTCTTTTCAGGGTGATGAAACTGTTCTAAAATTGACTGTAGTGATGGTTGCAAAATTCTGTGGATATACTAGAAATCAATAAATTGTACATATTAGATAGATGAATTATATAGTATGTAAATTATATCTCAATAAAGTTTTTTAAATCACACGAAAATATTTCCTTCAACATAGGATGAAAGCAGAAAGGATCATCATGCTTCTTTTATACACTTCATTTTGTGAAAACAAGATATATTGTATATCTATACAGCATTCCGTTTCCTTGTGTATCTGGACCAGCACATGCTCAAACATCAGACAGCATTCATGTATGAATGAAGGAATGAATGCCCAGCAAAGTCCTGAGAAGGTGCCTTGGAAAGGCATGACAGAAAAGGAGTACTCACAGGCAGTCCCCGGGGTCCTCGGGGTCCCACCTCTCCTGGGGGCCCCTGTTGGCCCTGTTATGAGGAAGACAGGTAGAGAAAAAGTTAACCACCCCTGATCACAATGGGTTAGAACTTACCGAAAGGTAAAATAGCATCTTACCGGTTTGCCTGAATTTCCCAACTGACCGGGCTTCCCTGGAGCACCTGTAGTTCCCTAAAGGTAAAATGCAACATTCAAAGTAACTTATACTGTAAGAAAGCATAATCACCAACATGCCTTACCCAGACTGGGGGTTTCTCACATTTAAATAGCATTAATTTCCTGATTTCACATTGAGGATATGGGAAGGTGTAGAATCTCTTTCTGGTTACGCACATCAAAGTCCTTTAGATTCAGGATACTATTAGTCTGAGAATTATATTAAAGGTCAGATGTCAAAAAATGAAGGTCTTCTGGCCTTCGTTAAAAGGGATCCCCTTCAATGAGAGGATTTTTCTTTCTTCACAATATTAATAATGTATATCCTTCCTTTACCATTTCCACCTCCAACACACTTCTTTGAGCCCTTTTAACTCACATTGACACCCACTATTAAAATTATTAAGAATCAAGTCAGCATGAGGAAATAGGATATGCTGTTGGAAAAAGCCTGCCAGCAAGCTCCAGGAAAAGCATATGTCTGGAGATGCCTTCTCCACCATCAATCTCTCAAGGTGCTCTTGTTAGCAACTGTCCCTGCTCAAGATGCCGTGGGCCACTACGATTGGAGGGATGCAGCCATACACTCGAGTAGTGACCAATTTCTACATTATTCACATTTATCTCTTTGATTCTAAAGCAAAGCTGTATTTTATCCCTTTAATTTTTTCCACCTATTGTTTTTAACTGCTTGTACTTTAGTTCGGTATAGAATATAAGCACTGGTTGATCACTATTGTGAACAAAATGACTAACATCTTTTTAGTTTAAACTGAATCATCTTAATATTCACTGACACAAGTTTTATGGCTTAATAATAGCTTCCTTATTTTAAGTGGTAAGGAACAATAAAAATTTTATTTGTTTTATATTGGCAAAGGATGACATTTTCATTAAGAAGTCTAATCAGCAGCACTTTGTCAAAGCATTCTTTCTGCAGCTAGGAAAAAGATTAGCATTTGAAGCCTTAAAGCTTTTACTTTTTTATTTCTCCCCAGGGTCAAATATAAAATAAATGGCAGCCTGGAAATACTAAAATTACAAATAAAATGTATTAATAAAAGAATAAATTTAGAAAAATATTAAAAGTTTTAATCTTTTACCTTTGCACCAGCAACACCCTTTGCACCGGGAATTCCAGGCACACCCTAAAAGAATGCACACAGAATCTGAATTCAGTCACATCATCCGAGAATCCATGAGATGCCAAGCCCACTGCACGCTTCCCAGGGGCTGGGGGAACCATGAAAACCTCAAAGCTTGAACGTGAGGGAGAGACCTCCTAGGTCCCAAAGTCTGGACAGTCAGATGTGGAACTCCCCACAGTTTAGGGCAGCCCTTTACTGTAGCTATCTGGCTTGTTACCGCTGAATACCCTTAAAGCAAATCCTACCTCTAAACTAAAGTTATTTTTCAAGGATGAATGTCCAGATTAGAATCCAGCACCATTTTCAGGTCAACAGGAGCTCTAATGGACAGGACAGAGGGTACAGGGATGTGGCATGGTTTCAGGTACAGGACAATAAAATGAGGACCCAGACTTTATGGTAGAAAAAGGGAATGGCAAGAGGATGCTGGGCCCAATCAAGATTTGGTACTATTGGGAGTCCTAAAGTTCTCTGATTATTTAAGAAGTGTCAGATGTCATAATAGATTGGGGGTGGGGGGGCAGTCCTTGGCATTACCAAGTATCCTTTATTAACTTGAAACATTTACCTCCAAAAAGCCAAGAATACATGTGGCACAATCCAAATGAATTTCCAGACACATTAACGTAGGGAAAAACCAATTTGAATGATTCAAAAATAGCACATAATCCAAAAAAACAATATATCTCACACTGTTCCTGAGCATACTTTCAACTCTCCTGTGGCTCAACCCTGCTAACAAGAACTCCAGAACTTATTAAAAGTAGAACAAAGTATATGACACTGGCCCATGACTCAGGGTTAGTAAAAATATATATATATAAGGAAGCCTGAGTGAACTAAAGAGAGAAAAGGGACATAAAACATAAAGATTATTAATATTTATAGTTATTACAGAAATAACTATTCAGAGAAAAAGTATAAAATGTAAATGTAAACTATAAAAATGTGAAAGTAAATCATATCTTCTCCATTATATAACATGTAATTGTGTAACATGTCTCTCCCCAAAATTCATATCTTTAAAATATGCATATAAATCTATAAACACTTAAAACATCAAATACTTACGGGTAACCCCTGCAATCCTGCATCACCAGGAGGCCCATGTTTCCCTGGTTGACCCTGAAAAAAAGAGTTTCTCATATCCTTGAATCTGTATAAATTGCCATATTTCTTCTAAGACAGGAAGGAGCATATCCTTGAACCCGATAAAATGCTGTTATTTCTTTTAAGAAAGGGAGGAGCACAGACCTCTAAGTAAAGAGAGTGTCCCAACAGCTGACCTTACATGCACTTTTATAATGTGACTTAATTTGGGGGAGGAGGGACAGGGAACATAGGACATAAACTCAATCAAAATGCACAATTTCACTCAGCCTACTCCCATCAACAGGACAATTTTACTGAGTTCCTGAAACCAAGCAAATAAGCAAACTATTCTAATAAGTATTTATATTTGACACTTGATTAAAAAATAAAGAAGGAAAAAAGCCAAAGGTGGCTAAGTCAACCTCCCGGTAATTTAGTAATGGAAATGCTGTGCTCAGGTGACAAGGACGGAAATAGCCTCATTCACGCTTGCACCAAATTACACAGCTACCTTTGTTCCAGGCATTCCAGGGATCCCGTCACGGCCGTCCACACCTGGCAAGCCCTAAAGACACACAAAGAAACACAGTGTCTCTTGCCAAAAGTCATATTCTTCTTCTCTTCATTATTGTCTAAAGTTTTATTACAAGTCAAAATCACTTTGAAAAATGCGCTTGATGGCTACAGCTCTGTACATACCGTGTCTCCTTTGGGCCCAGGGGGACCAGCAATTCCTCTAGAACCTTGAGCCCCCTGAAGGACAGAAGAGAAAGAATAGACAAGACATACTTAATTACCACAATACTTAGGACATGTTTAAGAGATAATCACAATCAACAAATGACACTGAAAAGCAGGATGCTTGTAGTGATTGAGACTAATTTGAACTCACTCTATCTCCCTTGGGACCCACTTCTCCCAGAGGTCCTCGCCGTCCTTGATCACCCTGTATGAAAATTAAATTTTGTTAATATAAGCCAAAGGTACTTATTGATAAACTTTTGAAAATTAGAAAGGATCATCCACATTACCTATTGCTCTTTCACCATAATGGCTATGCTCTGTCATGGATGCCTAGCTCAAGAAATCTTTTTAGTATTCTTTTTTTTTTTTTTTTTTTTTTTTTGAGACAGAGTCTCACTCTGTTGCCCGGGCTAGAGTGAGTGCCGTGGCGTCAGCCTAGCTCACAGCAACCTCAAACTCCTGGGCTTAAGCAATCCTACTGCCTCAGCCTCCCGAGTAGCTGGGACTACAGGCATGCACCACCATGCCCGGCTAATTTTTTGTATGTATATATTTTAGTTGTCCATATAATTTCTTTCTATTTTTAGTAGAGACGGGGTCTCACTCTTGCTCAGGCTGGTCTCGAACTCCTGACCTCGAGCGATCCACCCGCCTCGGCCTCCCAGAGTGCTAGGATTACAGGCGTGAGCCACCGCGCCCGGCCTAAGAAATCTTTTTATAAAAAATTGTATTGTCTTCAAAACTGATATTGCTATGGAGATAATTGAGACCTGCATGCCTTTTGTTTTAAGTGTATAATGCTCTGTGCTCTTTGAATATATACATATTAACATCAAGACCCCTGCTGCAGGTAATGACATCAGTAACTACATCTGCATACCAGCTACACTCATCAACTGTTATAGCAGGTTGAGGTTTGGATTAGTTGGCAATCTTTTCTCCATGTTATTTAATTTCCCAGTCAGTACTAATGGTTTCTCTCAAAATTATCCAGCTAAGGTTGATATATGGTATAGAGAGTAATAGATGAGAGGATGTCTCTTCCTAAAACACAACTTTTGTTGAATTGCTTAATAACTCTAAAACCTCAAATGGCTCCCTATTGCTACCAGATGAGTTCAAGTGGCTCAGATTGGCATTAAAATTCTTCATGAGAGATAGCATGGTGCAGCGGGAGTGTGCTGGGCCCATAAAATTCTCCATGAGGTGGTTCTACCTTATCTACCTAATCTCATCTTCTCAACACAAACTGTCCACTCCAAGCAGTGACAGGCCCCATGACAGCACATACACCCCCAACAGTGCCCCTCCTGTACCTTGCTGCCTTTCCCACCAGAATGGCTTTCCAAACCTGCCTCCCTCTCGGGTCCTGTTGCATGGATTACCTATCATGTGCTCTACCATTTGATCTTGTAGTTTGTCACCGAGTTACATTCTATCTTTCCCACTGCATCATAGGACCTTGATAGTTTAAAATACTAGTTTACTTATTCTTTTTATATGGTATAGGTGATTACTAATGGATGGCTTTTATGTCTGTTTCCCTCCAAAAAAAGGCTTGAAGGAGCCTACACATGTTTATATGACAATTAAAATATGGAATAATGAAATCAGAAACCATAGAAAAGGAAAAGGATAAAACTGCCCAGGAACTAGAAATGAGATAGTTACTGTGCCTCTAAGCATCCTGACAATCAAGGCAAAAGGAAAACAAAGCAAACAAACACTTAACAATTTAACTTAGCCTATATGGAAAAAATAAATCAAGTCAGAAAAACATTTCTCTGTGCCCAAGAAATGCTTTTCTTAATTTTTAAAATTTAAAGTAAATATAAAAACTATGGCCTATTTTTTCACTTTAATTATTCACTTGTCTATGATACTTGCACACACACACACACACACACATATACATAGCAAAAAAAAAAATAATAATAATACCATTGTTAAAAAAAAGATCTATCATTGGGTTTTGTGGAAATAAAACCACTTACGGGTACACCAGGAAGACCCTGAGGCCCAGGTTCTCCATCTAAGCCCCGAGCACCCTGCATAAAAACAAGAGAAAGAAATAAAATTAAAATCAGTCATGTATGTTAAAAGGCACATCCATCTTTCTAAAGAAATTAAATAGCCAGAAGAAAATGAGGTTTTGTGTTTATAATACATACTCTATTTATCAGTAAGCCCTGAGGAGTATTTACTCAGGTACCTCAGATATTAAAACACTAGTTTACATCTACTCCTCACAGCAACAGTATTTAAACACAATCTTTGATACCACTCTGGATATTTTAAGTTAACTCTGCATCCATTCTCAATTGCTGACATGAACTAAACATTGGTACATATTCAGAGAACTTGGTAAATCTATTAGAAGAGGTTTGGCAGCCACCCTCCAGGGTTCTCAGAATGTCAACGGAAATTCATTAATAGTGAGGGCTACAGAGCTACCCTAAGAACAGCTGCCACACTCTGTTGGGACTTCTAGGACGCTGGATCTCCCACCAAGATCTAGATGTCCAGCCATGTGATTCAGAAGAATGAATTGTTAGAAGGACCTGAACATCCCCTCTCCCATCCTGGATAGATGTTAGTTCAGTTTGTGTAAAGTGACCGGTCTATTTTCTGGACAACAGAACCACCCTACACCAATGGATAGCATAAGAACTACCCAGAGCTTTATAAATCTAATTAACCTTGAAATGATCTCTGACTTGGCTACATATTGCCTATATCACCTCTTTATTTTCATTATGAGAATTGCAATGTGAGTTTTAAAACAAAAATACAGTTGTCTCTACTTACACTACCTGACAAAATACAGCCCCCTTCTGTAAATATTGTTCTCTTCTACTAAGTGGATAAGAATGTGTACATATAAAACTGAAGTGAATAGGCAGTGTCCTAATGAACCAGCTTGAGACGGGGAGATGATAAAACAAATAGAAATAGTCAAAAGAATATTGGATAGATGTCAGGCCAAGCAAACCAGGTGGATAGCATCTGTAGTAAGAATTAAAATTAGAAAATCTTTGATAGAAGGTTCAGACGTAGGGAGAATGAAAGAAAGAATACAACTGAGGCAGTGGCACCAAAGCGCCTTGGAATTCTTTGATCCCTAAAAACTAGAACAGAGCAGAAGTCATTTTACATTCACCAGGGAAAAAGAGATTTGGAAGACATGAAAAAGACCTTGAATTTATCATTCACCTTGCATTATGAGAGCAGAGCCCAGCCTTTGCATTATAGAAATGGCTTTGATGCACTCGCGCTCTCTCTCTCACTGCTGTTCAGCGTGAGCTCAGACCCAAACTGCTGTTACTAGGTAACCACTCCACGGGTCTGAGTTCACAAGAAGAGCCTTTTTTTTTTTTTCTTTTCTTTCTTCTTTTTAAAGCAATTTGACAGAAATCAGAGGAAATGAGAAATTTTTACCAAATAGAAAAATATCTCAGATGAAGAGCATATCAAGAACAGTAATTGGTTTCAAAGTGAGGGGGTCACACACTTTATGGGACAATTTATATCCAGAAAAAGTGAAGGCTTAGGTATCAGCAGCTTCGGAATAAATGGGATTTATTATTTTACAAAAGAAGTGATACATACTGAATATTACTTAATGTAATATGAATATAGAAATATGAAAGACTATATGTTTTTACAAATACAAAGTTTTTAGAAAAGAAATATTCTAGAGAGGATGGAAGAGAAAAGCAGGCAGAATGAAAATACCTAGAAGAGACAAAGAGCCTGAAAAAAAAAAAATGAAATTGAGAGAAAAAATAGTAAATAAGCCAGACCTTCAATTCACAAAAATGTGTTTTTTTTAAAAAAAAAAAAAAAAGGAAAGATTTAATTTCATTTATTGAACGTCTACATTGTCCATTGTCCATTTTCCAAATTATTGTTATTTCATTGTTAATAACAGGCTCTGTGCTGCTATGTGGAAATGACACAATTAGCTATCAAGGCTGTAACGAGAATGAGGCCAGGGTCAGAAGCGGGAGTGAGCAAAGATGCTTTTTGTATTTTCTGGGACCTACAGCTGGCCCTAATGTCCCTGGGGGTGTCCTGCCTTTTCTCACTTCTCCCTTCCTGCCTTCCCCTGTCTTTCCAGGCACTGTGTCAGTGTTATCAGTGCTAACTACCAATAATGATGAAAAGATAAGAGATAGCAACCCACTTATTCTAATTTACTCAAGATAATTTAAAGTATATAATACATGGTAAGTATCATGTGTATTGCTCATTCCTACCATCTGTGCTTACAACAGAAATTTGAGAACCTAACCACACATCTACAAAGCAAATAAAAAGTCATATTGCTGAAGATAAGAAGTTATTTTTAAGTGGCCAAAATTTTAAATATTGATATTATTGATATTATGTCATTGTCATCATCATCTTACTTTTTCCCCTTTGTCCCCAACTATGCCAGTGATGCCTCTCAAACCTTGAGCTCCCTGGAAACACAAAAAAGAAAAGTGAATTGTTTTAGTTAAGCACATATTTTTTAAATCTCATCACAAAAGCTGACCCAGAAGAAGGATTTATCATAACCAAAGGTAACATTAAGAAATACTGACATTATGTGAACAAACTTTTCTAGTTTAGAAAGGAAGTCCAAGGAGAATTCTTCTGATGGTAAAATGCTTTTATAAAATTCTGAAGACGTACAGAAAACAGGAGATCAGCACAATCACTCATGACAAAAAAGTAAATATCAGCATAAGAGAAATTATAATAATGTATTTTGTCTTACCTTTTAGCCCACATACAGAACTTACACTGCCATTCCCATTTCCTTTACGACTTATGACTTTGTGACATATAACATGATTTATAAACCTTGGAATACTTTTTTCCCATCAATATACCATCAAAGACAGTAGATTCCTAGGCTAGCCCACAAAAGCTTATGACTAGAAATGGAGCTGGAGTCTCCACCAACCACTTGTAATCACTATTCGTTATGTCCTTTCTATATAAAAGCCATTCTGAATTCCAAGTTGGGGCAGTAGGAATCCATCCCACCCCATTTCAGGCACAGGAGTGGGTAATCCTAAAAATGAGGGGCCAGGTGTGATTTCTAGGATCCCTTTCAATACTAAAATATTGCCATTCTCGACTCTCTGGTTCCAAAGCAGGAGGGCTCCAGAAGTGGATCCTGTAAAGGGTGAGCTTGAGGACTCCCTTCGGGGGCAGCTCTGGGTGGATGTTCCATCAGGAAAGTGGGATAGCTACTTCTGTACAACTTGCTAACTATCCACATTGGCTTAAGATAAAGTAGCTCTAGGCCAGTCATTTCCCTCATCTTCTCACTTGAAGAAAATGGGGCAAGACTATGACCAGCTCTTCATCCAGTCAGTCACAAATCCTGTATAGATCACTCAGGAACGGCCTGAAACTCAAATGCACAGGTTGATCCAGCTTGGGATATCCACTTAGGCTATCAGGTGAGACGTGGCCATTTCAGATTAAAGCTGCTCTTTCTTGTGTAGCTCATTTACTGACTCTAAAGGTAATTCTACAAAAAGAATTCAAAAAATATTTGGGTCAGTAGCAGTGACATGAGAACGCCACATACGGTCTCTTGAGATGACTACTTTGAAGGGCAGAGCTTTGTATAAATATTCCAAGAAGCATATTTGTTTAATTTGTATGTTACTTTATATTTATTTGTGCATGTATATTTAAAAAGTGAAAATTTATAAATTTTCTAGAAACATTTTGGCAGACCTATTCCCAAAAAGCAGGTCAGCAAGCACTAACCACATCCCCCAAGGAACCATTTGAGCCACACAGCACCCAACATAGATCCTTAATCCATGAAAAGACTTTGTAGAATGCGGTTTGCAAAATCCTGTTCTGAGAATCTTTGGGAGTGGCTTTAAAAAAATAACTTTAAAAACCTACCACATTTTCATCAAATTAAAAAAAAAGGCATATGTCTCTTACACTATTTGTCACCATCTCCCACCTGTGAATGAATAGAGTCCAGCTCCTTACTGTCTCATACCAAAGGGTCAGGGAAGGCAAGCTTCTGGAACGAACACCTGGATGCCACAGATTCCCTTAAAGTTCTCATGTAGCTGAAAAGCAGAGACTGTTTCTTCCAGATTCTCTGATTTATTTCTGTTAGCTTGATTTCCCTTAAACTTCAGATTCCCTTAAACATTAGTAAGCACAGCTCCCTGAACCCTTTTTAAAAGGCCAGTCCTGTGGGGAAGAGCAGAGCTGGTGAAGGGTGGCTTTGTGTTTGTCTTCCCTAACTCTTTATCGCCTATACCTTTGCTAGCTGCAATGCTCAATGAATATTCTGCAATTATTATTTCCATAATTGATATTACTCATTTTAACAGGAAAAAGGTATAACAATTCCACTTTCCTATAGTACAAAAGTAATGTAAATTCTGATTTAACAAACATTTGAAATTGAAGTATGTTAATGTCCCAAATTACCTTACTGTGAATATTATTGCAGAAATCTGCCAAAGCACAAAGAAGCAAATTTTTATTAAAGGACACGATTATGAGCAATTAAGAATGTTTTAATTATAATGATTACATACTGGAATAAACTACATTAATCCAGTGGATGTGATACCTACTGTATATTGAGAGCATACAAAATTTTCTCATTATATCATGTGATAATACCATAGAAGACATATATCATCCTCTTGTGCTTAATATTTGCTTTTAGATTTCCTGGCCCTGAGATCTAGTAAATGAATGTATGTAATTATAGGTAGAATTTTTCTGGTAAAAAAGTGCTTGAATGTACTATGGGGACCCTCTCTTATTTTGAAAAATTGGTTATCTCCCACTGTTGGCTTGGCAGAAAAATAGAAAACATCATGTTAATGCAATGCTATTAATCCAAATGCTAAATAGAAAATATTCCAAGAGTCATGAAAAAATGAATATTTGCATAGCCTGGTTAAATATTTTTTTAAAAATACTTTACTGGAGGTCCTTGAGCTCCAACTTCTCCCAGTTCTCCCTGGTCACCTTCTTCACCCTAAAAAACAACAGAAAAAAGGAAAATGAACATGGAAATCGGCTCAGTGTAACTCACCATGTTTTAAATTCATTTGGCATCCCCAGAATTATTCTACTTTCTTAAGTTTTTTATGTGGGTAATCCATATTAATTGTAGAACATTCAGAGAATAGAGAAGTATACAAATGAATTAGTCACACAAATCCCACCAATTAACTTTAAATACCAATAACATTTAGCTGCTATCCTTTCAAAGCTTTTCTAAGGAGAGGAAGAGAGACAGAAAATTTATGCAATACAAGTGTGTGTCTGGGAGGGGAGTGTATTATTTTAAAAAACGATATTATGCAAACTTTTCCATAAGCTACAATATTTGTAATTATAATTTTCATTTTACTTTTTCTTCTTATAATTTTTTGCCATATACAGTTTTTTAAGGTAAATCAGACTTTTCTTTCATGGCTTGTACCTTTGATGTCACTCATAGAAAAGGCTTTTCCACTCCAAAAATATATATTCATCTATATTTTTGTTCTAGTATTTTCATATCTCTTACACAGAAATCTTTAATTATCAGTAATTTTCTGATGTAAAATAAAACAGAAATCTTCTTCTTTTCTTGGTGATTGGCCATTTGTTCCAATATCATTTATTGAGTAACAGATTCTCTCCAACACTGATTAGAAAATTCATTTTCAACATATACTGAATTGTTAAATATGCTTGGTTCTAGACTTCTATTCTGGTCTACTGATCTTCTGTATGATGTTGCCAATATCACATTTTCATTTTTGAAATTTTATAATACATTTTAATTTTAGATAGGGAGAATTTTCTTATCTTTATTTTTAATTGGTGGTTACTCTTATATTTTAGATTTTCCTAATGTTTATTCTTCCAGATGAATTTTAGAATCACTGGACACTGCTGGGATTACAGGCACTACCACACCCAGCCTATTTTTAATATTATGTGCAGAATATTAAAGTATACTTTAGAAATTTTCACAAAAAAAGGAAATGTCATACAGAAGATTTAACAGTATGCAAACTGTGCTGTGCCTAAATCATTTATACCTGAGTTTTAAAAGAATTATGAAGAGTCTTAAATTGGTTTTGGTCTAATAATTATATTCAGATTATATTCCATTAGAACCTACGATTGATCATGGGAAGAGGCAGTCCCAATGGGAAAGCCAATAAATTAGCTAGTTCATGGAGTGGATAATCATCACATGTGCACAATTAAACGCTACCTGTATTTCCTTACGAAAGGATAAAACTAGCTACAAAAACAACAGTGATTGATATGTCCACTACAATTTTTCCTTAGCAGGGTATAGGGTATTTTCCCATAGGTTCTCCATAATCCTTGGAGTAATATATCTGAATTAAATATTTCACCTGCAGATGAAAAGACATAACCAATCAATAACCAGGAAGTTAAATCACCTAAATTTAGGAGTAGCAATTTATTATTGTTTTACTGAAAGATTTTTTGCATGAATACTCATCTGTTGTATGATGTTGCCAATACCACAACATTTTAATTATTGAAGTTCTTACTATTCATTCCTATATTCATAAACAATTATTAAAATCTTCATTAACTAATTTGCAGAGTAAATTCAAGGCAAAATTGTGACTGTAAATGCAAACTTCAGGCCTCCTGCTTTCAACTGAAGTTCAGTCCATCTGTTCGCCCTTCCAAGGTTCATTCTCCAGTGAGCTTTGCCATCCTATCTATTTTCAAAGAAATCACTTAAAGTGTCAAGTGACACAAAAATGTGAAATAAATTAAAGAAATGTTTTCAACAACTTTCAATGAAAATTTTGTACAATTACTAAACACACCAAAAAAATTCACAAGTTTCCTACTAAAGACCAAACTAAATTTGAGAGGCCAGCTAATTTGTATAGGTACCAAAAATACTAGTTTCATGTAGAGAATGGAGAAATATCCTGATTGACAGCTCCATCCCCAAATCCCATGGGATAGGGGAGTGAATGTTTCCCAGAAGAAAGGGTCACCAAAAAAGGAAGGGATGCAGAACATCAAAAATAACAGAAGTCTACTATATCTGCTTTACTATATATGTTACCTCACGGATATCTTTTAATGTATTTAATATTCTTACACACCTGGTTTTTGTAGTTAGCTAATATTCTATTATATGGACATGTCATACTCAATTTAGCAGCCAGTCTCCTGTGATTAGACATATTTTTTTTCACTTCTGTGCCCCCGGCACTCAGAATAAACCCTGGCACATAGCAGGTACTTAATAAATATTTGTTACATTTTTTAAATTACAAACTTTAAGATTCAATGGAAGAATGGATACCCAGAGAAATTTCCAAAGTACTTAATTTTTTTTCTCTCTTTTCTCTAGTTTGACATCAGGACCCCAGCTGTTATATTCCAGATAAACAAAATTCCTTGACTGTTCACATCCTACATAATAAAAGACTTCTAAAATAAATGTCCAAACTGTAATAGTGTACAGAAAATTGGCCTATTTATCCCGATGATTGAGGTTATTCAACAGACTGATTTTAGCTAAAGAGTTCAAGGATATTAACGCCTGAAGACGTTGATAAATTGCCTCTCCAGGCCTTGACTTTCAAAGAAAAAGACTAATCTGCCACTGCCCAATAAAAGGGTAGAAAGACATAGTCAACAAAGTCAAAAGGACCTGCATTAATAAGAACAGTTTGACTTCGTGAAATATAAAATGTACTGAGCCAAAAATTCCACTATGCAGAAAGTCAAATTCTTAGATACTTAAAGATGACTTACCCTCGCGGATGAAAGAAAGGGCAAATAGATTACCCTGCTTAAAATTACAGGCTTGGTTTTTCCGCAGGGCATGCCAGCCCCAATGCCAGTTGTGCTATGGATCCCATGTTTCTATCCAGATAATAATGTGAGTTATCACTAACCTCTAGCTTACTCAAAATCTCAAAATTGAAATGAGGTTAGAAATAAACAGATAAATTATTTCAGAACTTGAGATGAGAAGCTATAAGCCAATTACCAACTTCTCTGTTTGCTAGTCTCAGCAATACTTGTCATAAAATTTTACAAGTGTCATAAAATTTTGTCTGGCAGGGTGGAACAACTAGCTGAATAATGTTTGATTATCACAAGCATCAGGGAAAAAAAGCTGAGTGTGATTGATTTGAAAAGGAAAGAAAGGGTAGCAACAGGAAAAATGAAAATGGTGCCTTTTTTGTAGGTGTTTTTTGTAACTGAACAACTTTAGACTATTATGTTTAGTCAGCTATTGATGCATCTACTGAGAACTTATCAATCAGTATCTGAAAAAGAAGGGTAAAATATCATGCTTTATTATTTCTTATAGTTCCTTATAATGAAAGTGATCACTACCTCATAATCACAATTTACCCAGTAAATACTCATTTTCTCTTTACCTTGTGTCCTTGTCTTCCTGGTTCACCAATTTCTCCTTTAGCCCCTTTATGACCCTAAGAAAATAAATAAATGCAAAAAATAAATATACATATCAGAAGGTGGTCAAGGAGGCTCATAAAGTGACCCTGCTTCCCCCTAAATTGGTATCAATGTGCTAGTAAGAAAAAAGTTATGTCACAAAGAAAATTACTGCCTTAAATGACCTTAATAGCACAATGTGTATTATATGACTGCTTACATATAATATTACGTGCAAAGGGAAAGCAGTAAAGGGACGTGAAAGCTGCATAGCACGTGAAGATGACTCGTATGTCTTCTCCTCAGGCCACCCGTCCGGAGCATTTGTGCGCTTTGGACAGTAACATAAGGCAAACTGTGACACAAACACTGCAAAATTAAGTCTGTCAGAACTCTTACCCCTCAAAAGTCTTTTTGAAACATAAGACACCAATCCAGGCCCGCATCTTCTGCAGTTGAGAGAACCCACCAAAATTACCCTTAGAGAAACGTTACGGAACACCAGTGCCTGGGGGCCTTTTGGAGCATTGCAGGACTCCACTGGTCTGGACTTTCTCAAAGTCATTTCAAATTCCGAGACCAGAAAAAGAGAAAGCTATTTATCCCCAGCATTTGGTATTATATTTTTTGCTTTTATGATATATTTTGAAGTAATTATGATGGCAGTATGGGAGAAGAATGCTTTTGGAAAGTCTCTTTTCCTGACTATTTTGTATGGTTTTTCCAATTTTTTGTTTAAAACAGTTTCAAATACATTATGTGCACAATCCCACACACACACACCACCCCCACCACTATCTCCCTTCATAGAAAGAAAACTTCTGTGTTTGGACTTGGTGTTCTAGAGTCTCTCAATCCAATGTATTTTATTGGTACGTCTTCCCCGGACTATAAAAGCATTATGTGTAATTAAACATCAGTGTCTCAGTAGCAGTATCTGTCAGGGGCACCAGCAGAATGTCTAGGACTAAACAAGCACCACAGAATAAGCCACAGAGAAAGCAAACACAGACTTGTCTATCATACCTAAATGAGATCTCTGTACCAGGAGGGCCAATGCTTAAAGTAGAGCTCCATTACTTTGCTTTATGTGGGTAATACTTTAGAAAATAAAATGCTAAAATTATTCTCTTACCCTCATGCCTGGTAGACCTGGATATCCTGAGCGACCTGGTGGACAGGAATTGGGACACTGCCAGAGAGAGAGAAATAAAAGAGAAAGAGAGAGAGAGTATGTAAACTCAGGCCTCCACTTTGTGAGGTAGTATTTTTGTTGGGGAGGGGGGGCTGGATTCTAGCTACAGAACCCCAATGCAATTATATTCATTAAATAACTCTAAACACCCCTTTCCTTTTTATCATTTCATTTTTAGACTCAAATACTTCTAGCTGACAGAAAGTTATATATAACAAATACCCTTCTCCATGTAGCTACCAGCCAAGATTTGATAAATGTTAACATTTTGCTCTATTTATTTCAGATCTAATTTATTAAGGAAACAAAATGTTTTCAGACAACCTATTGTACCAGGACCTGAGCCATTTGCCCTCCCCATCTCCATTGGAATAGCTCTATCCTGAGGTTCGTATCTCATCAAATGGGCCTTTGCATTTAGTGCAGTTTACCATCATTTGACTATTAACCTACAAGTAAAACAAAGCTTAGAGGGAATTATTTGACTTCTGTTTAAAATTGGAGTGCTGTAGGGAAAAGCATGCCTTAATCTATAAAGTAAAAATATTATATAAAAACAAAGATACTTCTATAATGAAAAACTGTTATAGTCTGAGTATATTCAAGCCACCATTCCATTAGTGTTACAGATTTGAGTAAAACACAGAAACACAGTATCTTCCAAAGGGATCTTTTATAGAGAATTCATCTGAAGACTACATGGTCTTTGAATTAAAACTATATGCTGTCCAAAGGAAAACATCTTACCAGTGGATCTCCATCATGAAAGCCAATTGCTCCCTAAAGTAAATAAAACATTAAAGTTCAGAATATAATTAAAAAATTAATTCAAACCTCCTAATAGTCATTGGGCAAAAATACGGTAAATGTAATTGTTTAATAGTTTATAAGAAGCAAATAGGAGCATATAATATGCTAATATTCTAATAACATGATTCATGAGCATATTCTTTTTAGAGAACCCTAAATGACAGTAGATTATTTCTTTTGGGGGATTGAAGGGAGATAAAATAAGAGGCAAAATAGAAAATATGGGGAACTCTGAATCATAAATTACAAATATAAATTATTTCCTCTTGAAACTCCTATTTTTAAAATTTCTTACTATAGAAACTTCTGTAAAAAACTACTTCATTTGAAAATGCTTCTTTTATATGTCAAAGTTTTGAGTATTTGAGAAATCACAAGTGCCAAAGAACTTCAGATGTAATGAGTAAGACTTGCCCTGTAAAAACCACTTTTTAAATTATTGTGATCCTTTAACTTTTCTAGCCTAAAAAGAACCATGCTCTGAATGAATGAAAAAGTGGTAGCCATTTTGGAAAGTTGAAACAATGACTCAATTAACAGGCACTTCCATCTTTGGTTCTTAGATGTTTTTTCCAATCCCACCTCTCAGAGGCAAAGAGAAATTCAAGCTGCAAATAACTTACACTGGGTCCTGGGGGGCCAGGGGGGCCAGGGGGTCCTCTTCTCCCAGGGTCACCCTAAGTTATTTGAAAATTATGACACAGTGGTTATACACAGTGGTTATGTGTCAAAACACAGTACATAAAACTGGTGAGGCATGAGAGAATGGTATTACTAGAAACCCCTACTGAGCTCAGCCATGCATAGACCTGCCATCAAAATCGATGGGTGGCCCATAATCCAATTAGTGCTACAAAACCAGAATAATAAAGGCATTCCAATTTCACCAAGGTAATAAAACTAGGCAGAGGGAGACAAGGGGGGAAAAGCAAAGTCAATTCTTCTCTACAGGATGATCACTTTATCTATTCTGAAAACAAACTGGAAACACTACTTTTATTTCTAGTTGATTTACGGAGGAACCAGAGCAGCCCATACCGTGCCATCCAGCTAATCAGAGCCAAAGAAGGCTTGCACTCAGCCTGAAGCTATGAAATGGAAGGTTAACCTCTGCAGTGCCTGACTCTTGTTGGTGCTGTTCACCCACAATCTATCATTTGGTCTGTCACTGTACTCTCTTGCACTGGGTCAGAAAATCAAAGAAGGCTAAATTCAAATAAGTCATTCAGATGAAAATGGGTTCCAATTATTCTTACCATCTAACATTTATTCTTGGTATATTTTCCTTCTTAATGTTCTACCATAAAAAGTCAAAAGCCTCTTAGAGTTATTTTAACTTTCCAATCATTTCATATTTGTTCAGTAAATAAATTTATAATATATGGCTCCTTCCCTTAATGAGTTTTTAATTACCTACCTTCACATGATATCACTACTTCAACATTTTTGAAATATTTACTGAATACCAACATGAAACATTTTAATGGACATTTTATGAAGTCCAGCTCTTTAATGTTAAAAGTTAAATTCTGTTGGTTCAATTATAATTTAATGATCCTAACATAAATATACAAGGCATTAGTTTTAGACTCTTCACATTTTACTTCATGAAAAGTCTACTACAAAAGCCACTGAACCCCAAACCTGGCTGAGAGCCTGTGAAGTGGAGAAGACACTCCCTTACTTGACACTCAGTCTGGAAGTTGGGAAGAAAAGTTTAGCTGAAAACATTAGGAAAAAATTAAAATCACTCTACAAAAATGAGTACTATCCCTGGTCCGCATCAATATTATGAACTTAAACACAATTCATCTGCCATTGTTTTATTTGCAAGGGAAAGCGTACAGTTGGGGTAATTTGTCTTTCCTAGTACACTTCCTATTAAATCAGCAAATGTCTATCAGAATGCTCTGTGGTACTCACAACAGGTCCTACACGACCGAGCTCTCCAGGGAGTCCTGCTGTCCCAGGAGGACCCTAAAGTCAACAAATCAAAGGAACATGGTGATTTATAGATATTTTTATAATCTATCATAAATGTATCAAATATGATAGGTAGCAGATTTAGAATTCTGTATCTGTGTTAGCTTTGGTTTCCAACGAGACAATAATTCATTTGACCAAACTTTAATTAGGATGGAACAGAAATTTCCTCAATTAACATTTAGCAGGATAGCCACCTAAGATCATGCAGGTAGAACACTATAAACACCATTGGGTAGAGTGTTAGTTGGAGAGTAAGGTGGAGATTTGAGAAATAGGACATTTTTATAGACTGTGTAAAAATAAATGATGTCATGAGACTTACAGGGGGTCCAGGAATACCACGACCCTAAAAGATTAAAATAAAAATGTTTATAGCATGTGGTTTATACTTAGTATAAATATGGACATAGACATAACTCAGTTTAAAAATAAGCCATAAATTCTATAACTAAATAAATATATGATGTTCATTCTAAAGCAAGCACTGGATAAAGAAAAGCAAACATGGCTCTGCTTCTAAAGGAAGCAAAGCAGAAGCTTGTTTAAGCTCAAACATTCCTTTGATGTCTATGCTAATGGTAATGTTTTTCCAAACTTTTTTAAAAAGAAAATCAAAGTATAGAAGCCTTCTATGCTTGCCCTCAAGAGAACTTACCATCACTCACAAAGAGGCACATCACAACCAGAAAGTTAAAGATTTTATTCATTTGTAGTATATTATGAAACTCACATTAAAAGCAGTGTAGTTTTATAATTTACATAAAATGGCATTGAGAAGTTTCCTAAACAAACATTCAATACAGAGAGTCAGGAGAGAAAAGGGACAGAAACACACCTCCCTTTTGACAGGTAAGGGCTATATTTCCAGATCCTAATTCCAGTGGATATTGAATATAAATGGTGTCACTCTTGAAGTAATCTACAATTGGTAGATTGGTAGATTAAAATGGTACCCTAATTTAATATGCTAAATTTGACATTAAAGCTAGTCATTCTATCTCCCTCTCCTTTACACTTTCTATCTTTCTAGCAACACCAAACTGTATATAATCAAGAATTAAAACTGAATCTTATTCATCTTCCTAATCCTAATTCCTAACACAGAGCCTAGCGTATAATAAACTCTAACAATGCGCTTGTTGAACTTAAAACTGTACATCAGCTGCCCAGAATCCCTATTCCCCCTTTTTGCTTTCCAAGTTCTTTTTCTTCCCCTTGGGATTTCTCGTTTTTCTGTTTTCTCCTTCCTCGGCTTGAATAGCTTTTATTCACAGCTGTCTGTGATATCATGTTTATGTTAGCTTTTCATTCCAGCCTTTTCTAAAATATTCATATATAAAGCATCCCATGGAATCGATACACACCCTCTGATAATTATATTATTTCTAATTATTTAGGAAGCCCAAACAAGCAAAAACTTCACATGGGCAGTATGTTTTAATATTAAGTGGGACTTTTTAAAGGCTTTCTTTGAAAAATTACTCCTATTTGAAAATTTTAAAACAGAGATCAATTTGGGAACACACAGATGTTATGCTTGAAAATACTAAAGTAATCAATAAGTCATTTCATTATCAGAGACCTAGATGTTTGGCAAATTTCACTGAACAAAAAAGGGCATCTCTATAAGATGTTGAGATTGAGATCTGAGTTGAAAAATATGGGAGAAAGGCCAGCAAGCTATTCACTTCTGAAAATAGATTTATAATGGAAAAGTTGACAGATGCTGAAATATGGCAAGGAAAATAGCACAAACAGGAAAAAAGGAGGAAAAACACAGATTAATGACAAGAGCAAAAGAGGAACAAAGAAAACTAGAAAGGAAAAGCATCATGAGAACCTAGTCCTCTTATGTATACAAATAACACACATCCACCGGATTGTGCAATGTGAGAAAAGACTAGCCAGGGAACCAGGTGGGTGGTAATACCTGATTAGTTGATATTTCATTAGAGATAAAACCAGCAGTTGTGAACAAAGTGGTGTGATGCCATGGTGTAAACACTGAATACTTAGATTTGCTATTATTATGCAAGAAATGTTTTCTATCATTTGGGAGTAGAGAGGGAGTTGTTTATTGAGAAATACCACCTGGAAATAGACATAAGTATTTCATACTGCACATTCAAATTTCTCTACAATTTTTCTACTCACAGTACGAATGCTTACCATACCACAGAAATCATAAACTCCATTGTCATGTATATTTTGTAGAAAACTGCATTTAAAAATTCCACAATGGCAGAATTTTGCCAAAAGATAGAAAATTTTCAATTCTGTTGCTTTACATTTACTTACTGGAAATCCACGAGGTCCAGGTACACCAGGTTCTCCCTAAAAATAAAAATAGTTTTGTTGTACTGAGATTTTTGTAGCAAGAATATGTAAATATGAAAACTGTATAAATGTTGAAATCATTAAAACACTCCATCTTGGTGTTTTTAAACATAATTTTAGTTGAACAAGTGTATTTCAGCTACTCCATAACTTAATGTTAGTTGATTTGCAAACACCACAATAAAATTCTACTTCAGCATTTAATTAATAACAGCAATTAATAACAGGTAGCTAACTTACTTTTTGTCCCCTTGGTCCAACGGGGCCAGGGGATCCATCAGGTCCTGTTAATCCCTAACAAAGCAAGATAATGATGTTAGAATATCATAACATCCTTAGGCAAACCACTAGGTGGAAAATTTTCATTTTATGTATTAATTATCTACAGTATGGTTACATATGTATGATGCAAGTATTAAAAAGAAATCTCTTCCTATATTCTTACTCAAAAGTAAAGATTAATATGAGATCTTGCTGCTAGTTATTTTTTATTGATAAATTGTATCATATTCCTAACTTCCTGCTAACTGCACTGTTTATCATAGGATTCAATAATTTAGTGTTTTTTGTCTCTGCTTTGAAAAAATGCAATAGAATAATGATAGTGTTCTAATAGCTAAGACTGATAGGTCTTCACTCTGCCATTTACTCAGGTTTGTGTACCTCCTTTACTTCATTTATAAAATAAAAATACCATGTGTCTCTCCAACTACAGGACAACAAAGTGCCCTGTCTTGCAAGTTAATAAAATGTTTCCTTTAGTAGAAATTAAACACAAACAGTCTAATTATTGCCTTATAGCCACTAACAGCCATCTTCTAGCAAAGACAATTGCTTATTGAAGAACATTAATTTTTAAAGTTGAAACATTCGAGAGCATACATGTTTCTGTATAATTTTCCTTAGTAAAAATAGCTATAATTAAATATATGTTTTTTATGCCACTCAGTATATAGAATTTAAGCCTATTATAAAACACATTTATAATTATCATATTTAATACTAAAGAAGCTATTAAATACATATTCTAAACATTCTGATTTTTTCTACTAGAACTTATTTTATCATCAGTATAAAATATATATTAAAGCATGATAATACTATACGTACACCTAAATTTCCATATTTGGTAAAGATTCATTTCTATTTTTAAATGTTTTCTTTGGTCTTTGACACTTTCAGATGTTGTCATTTACAATGTAATCTTGAAATTATACCCTCCTAAAGATAAATATGTGTACTTATATATGCATATGTATGCATACATTTATATACATTCATATATAAATATCTTATAAAACACAGCTATTATCAAGATTTTGAAAAAGACCAAAACAATATTAATTGAGAGAGGGATCTCTTGAAAATATGAAAGCCATACTTAAAAACAGATCACCAAAATTCATATTTAGTCTGTCAAAGTCTGCATAAATATCAATAAAATGCTTTCATCTGATTCATATAGAAAACCAGTTCATTGACCATCATTTTTACATTTCTCTGCATCAATTAATTTCCCTAACAACTTCACAGAGTGAATCAAAGGAAGTAGAAAAATGTTAATTACTGGAAATTTACCAAAGAAGAAAAATATTAAACACACACAAAAGAATTTTTGACTGTCTTTGATTTTCAATAGGCCTAGTCTAATTACAACACCGTAATTTGGGAAGAAGCTTCAACAGATTAGTAGTTAAGCACCTATGGTAATGGAATGTTTGCTTTCATATATCAGCAAACAGACCATACTTCCAGGAGCACTCTCTGGAAGGACATATGGCACGTAAATTTCATAAACCTCAGGGCATATTTAACTAATGTATCCTCTAACTCCCACGTAATGCCTAAATCCTCCAACCAATCCTGGTCAATTTCCACACACACAACTCACCTTCTTCAATCTGTGACTGGAATAACTGATAAGATTAGAGGACAGTAACTACTATATATGATAGAATTTGAGCTGCATGCAATATAATAAAGCAGAACCAAGTAGATAGTTGGATAAACTGGAGGCTGTTTCCAGGTCACTTCATATTTAAAATATCCTCAATAAGACAAGCTGATGAACTATGTCTATCACTGGGAAGTTCTTTGAATTAAACTGAAAATGGATCCTGGTATCAGATATCACAGTGAAATATTATAAAACAACTATGTAGAAAAACGTAAGCTCCACGAGGACAAGGACTACATGTCCATTACAATCCTAGCACGTAGTCCCTGGCATCAAACAAATACTCAATATGTGATTATTGAATAAAATGAATTTAGGGTAGCCTTTTAGGTGGAAGGCTATCACACTTGGCCCTTCACACATCTTTAGTTTTGGCTGAAATCCTGACCCTGCCACTTAGTAGCTGTGCAACTGTGGGCAAATTGCTTAACTGTGCAGTGTTCTAGATGCTGTTCCTCATTGAGAAAAGGCCCTACAAATAAACAAAGAAAAACATCTAGATATTAACCAGGGCACTGTACTTGTTGGTCTCCCCACACCTCTTCAATGCCCAATTATTTCCACCTACGCTGATCTTTCAGAATAACTTCGTAATAGTTCACGATCCTAGTCATGTAACATCTGCCAGTGATAATAGTTGTATGTATTCAGAGGATACAAAGCATCTAACCTTTTTCCTGTAAAAATGTGGCATGATTTAACTATAATTCCTACACTTAATTCTAGTTCCTCTTTTACCTGATATAGAAAGTACAAGAAAGAATAAAATACTGTTTTAAAGAGCTCTCTGAGCATGTCACAACAAATAGTAGCTATAAGAATATCTCTATCGATATTATTGATGATAATAGCACAGTTATCCTTTGGGTGTTATAAACAAAGCTCTGACTTCTCTAATTTTACATGTCCATAAAGAAGAATCAACTAAAATTAAAAAAAAAAAAAAAGAAAAGAAAAGAAAAAAGAAGTAGAGAGAGATTTGAAATACAAACACAATTTTCAAAGTTCAATTTGCAAGTAGAACCCTCTAATTCTTATTTCAAAGAAATGACAGAGGAAAATATTACCAGTGGCAGAAAGAAGTGACTTCCTATGAATGTTTATGCAGACAAAGTTCTACACAGGAAGATATTAAAGCTGACTGTGTCCGGAACTTTCACACTGCTGTTTGGCAGAGAACACCAGTCCTCAATGGCGATTTCCTTATAACATTCCAACAGCTCAGCTGTCAAGACTTAGAGCATACTCCTACAAGGATAGCTGCTATGATTCTTTTACCTTTACTGCCAAAAATCCATTTAATGTAGGATAATACTGTGTTCCTTTCAGATTCTTCCAAACATTACCCAACTAACCATTTTTTAACATTACAAAAAAATAAGCTTTGGAGTGAATGAAAGAGAAGACGAAAAGAGTAGAGATTTGAGGTTCTACCACTACACTCACGTTTCACCTACCAAGAAAGAACTATTGAAACTTTCCTACTTATTTAGCTCCCCTATGGCCAGGGACAGACAGACAGCAAACTCTGACCTAATTACTATATTTCATTATTTTCAAAAAGTAAAAGATTTTTTTTAAAATGTCAAATCAATCCAAGTGTAATAAGAAAACCTTTCAATTCCAGAAGTGCCATGTGGCTCCAATTCAAAAGTTGGAGGATATAGAATATATCAATATTTATAAATAATTCTAAAATATCAATTATAAATTGATATCCATTGAATTTTATTATCCATTGAATTATCCATATTCTTCTTCTTAGTTGACAACTTTGGTACTAAAAATTCACTATCACTTCTTATCTGTATTCTCTCCAATTATTCCTCTACTAAGAATCTTATTTGTATCTACATGAGGCAGAATTGCCTGGGAAGTCTAGAAATCAAGGATCTCTATTCTTTTGCTATCGTAGCAACTAAATCACCCTGGGTCTCTGGGGAAACCACTCCCTCCTCGTAATTATTGGGTTTTCTTATCTGTGGAAAATAATATTAGACCAATCTACTTTCCAACCTTATTATAAGGTTAAAGAAAATAGTATTTGTGATAGTGCTTGAGGAAAAGCTCACATATGCAAATAACATAGTTAATTTTTCCCTTAGATCTAGGAAGTATGTAAAATACTGGCACGTACATGAATTTCCTCCTTTTTTCTCTCTTGCTCTTTTCCTTTTGCTTTCCTCCTCTGGCCCAGGAGACTGACTCATCTGTTTCTCCCTGAGGCCTTCAAGATCCAAGTTCAATGATCTAAGAAGCCTTACTCTTTTAGATCTCTTAATATTTGAAATCTGGTTTGTACTGCACTATAAGACTATAATTATAGACCAAAAAAAGTTACTTGCAATTGTTTTTACACTGTACTTCTAAAAAATTTCAAAGAACTTTCATTTGTTTATCCAAAATTTCTGTTAAAGTGGGAAACCATAAGGAAAAACCAAAGATTCTCTTTATGACATTGGGGTATATGGTAAAGAAGAATTTGTTGAACAAGCTACAAAAGCACTATTAAACTGAGGGACAGATAAGTCTAGTCCTCTGTCTGAAATTATATTGCAACTCAATAGGAAGATATGACTTCAGATGACCAGTTTGCTTCAATTATCAAAATTTTTTAAATTTAATCAGAAATTTTCTTTTCACCCAAAAGCCTACTTGAAATTTCAAAAGAATATAGAAATAAATTCAACCTGTATTGGGCTACTAGTTTATTTAGTGGCCTCGTATTTATCAGACTTTTATGATGGCTTGAGACCAAGCCAAGTAATTCTCGATGTTTCAGAGAAGGGCTTGACAGCCAACAACAATTTCAGTTTGTATTACCCAAACATTACTTTGGTATTCAGTTTGTGTTAGCCAAATATTAGTCCTTAGGTACTTCATGTTCTGCCACTTTGCATACACAGAAAGTTAACTAGGGGCTCTGCAATATAAAACAAAGTCTACCTCCTAAAGCACTAAGTAGTACAGAGAAATACCTTCATTATGGTAATCTTGACACAGTATTTCTTAATAACAGCTAAAACTGAGCTACATATTTTTCTCTCAAAATAATCTGTCTTAAACTCTAGTCAAAAATTCTTGGAATTATAAATGCAGGTTTTCAGATGCTTTCTTTCATTTAGAAAGGTCTTTAGTTTTTGGAAAATACCTAAGAGTGGTAACTTGAAGGATAACTTGAGGGATGCACCATGACATGTTCTCCAAGAACAGATAGCATTTCCTAACTTCGCTTTGTTTTGCACGGAGAAAGTTAAGGTGGTCTGTGGTGGGATCTCATTAAGTATTAGTAGAATGCATGGAAAGAGAAGTTGAGCATGCTGAAGTCATTTTACTCTGAAGAAATATTATTTAGTGTTGGGTTTACCATATAACTCAGCATCTGAACTTCCTTCAGATGGAGATAGGGGGTGAAGATGAGTAAATGGAAAAAAGGTTGCTGGTTCCCAATCTTCAAGCAACCCCAGCCAGCTCATTTCTGTCAGCAACGCCAGTCAGAAAAAATACCACAGAAAGAGGGAACACTGGTTTTGAATTTTCTATTCAATGTGTGTTGACCATTTTCCCCACTTCCTTCAAGCACATTTTTCTTTTACTTATAGTCCTTGGAATTTAGGGGTGCTCTGCCCCTTTCCCTTCCTGCAGCTTCTTTTTCTAAATTGATCCAGAGAGTGCTAGTGAAAGGCACAGCTGTGAGCCCCAGCTCCAGCCAAGGCCAGGACAATCCCACCCCCCAACTTCTAACCCCCGGTGCCAGCAGTGGGGCTGAGACTTTGGTGGGGGCGGGGGCGGGATGGAGCAGGGAATTGACTGTTAGAGACAGGAAGCAGATACCCCTGCTGTTTTCTGAGAGGAAGAAATGTCAGCCAGCTGCAGTATGCTCTCCCCAGGAAGCCTTGAGGTAGATGTAACTTCACCTTTGATGGCCCCTTTACAAAAGCTGCCAGCTCCACCACCACGGCCAGTTCAGGGACACACGGAGTTCTCTCCCTCCCTCCCTTCCCCGCTTCTCTCAAACCCTCCCACCCGCCGACACACACACACACACACACACACACACACACACACACACACACGATCTCACGCACCCCAGGCTGGCACGCTCCCCAGCACCCGCCTACTCACATCAGCGCCTGGAGTGCCGGGCTTGCCTGGAGCTCCCGGCTTTCCCGGCTCTCCCGCAGGACCCTGAGCGGTGAGGTGAGGGGTAGGGGACAAGGCAGGGAGAGAAAAATGTGCAAAATTGAGACCTTTCGAACACATGTTGCTGCAAAACACGTCTAATGGAAGGAAGTGGAACACAACCGGCCCATCAACTTACCACGGGGCCTGGGGGACCCTTTGGGCCTCGGTCACCCTGGAGGGATAGAAGGAGAGCACAGTCTGAGTGGGAGACACTGGGAACCAGCCACCCCCCCCACCCCCACCCCCACCCCCACCACACCCGGGACAATCCCATGTGGATTCACCACATGGATCCAACTGGAACAGGGTAAAGGCCGAAAGGTGGAGGTTCATGACCAATAGGTACACTTCTATCTCCCCCTCCCAAAATTCTCAGGCTCCTGGGATCCCACCCCCAACCCCCAATTCTCACCCAAGTCCAATCCTGCCTTTAAGGAGGTGATAGGAAGGGGGACCCTGACCCTCCCTCTCTAAAATCCCATAGGAGCTACGGGGGCGGGGTGAGGGGGAGTAGGAAAGAGCCTGGAGGGGAAGAGAGGGCGCCTGGAGATAGAAACTTACGTCAATGCCATCAATGCCTGGAACCCCAGGGGGCCCTGGAGGCCCGGGGGGACCCCGCTCGCCAGGGGGACCTCTCTGGCAAAAACAGCAGACACAGATTAATGGAGCACGTTGGGAACAAGGAGCTACTGGGCGCAGTGTCTAGAAACCCCCGCCTCCTCCCGATAACAATACCTCCCTGCATAGCCCAGGTTTTTGAAACGCAATGTAATAAATGTGTCTCAGGCTTCCTAGCAAGCGCAGGTTGGGGGCCCCGCCATACTCTGAATGAGGTCAACTGTGAGGTTAGAGCAGGATTGACTGACGGCCCTAAGGTGGGAGGAGGCTTCCCTGGGCCTCACCTGTACAGAGTGCATTAAGCTAAGCTGGAGAGAGGTTGTGAAAAGGGAGAGTCTAACTCCTTTTTTTTCCCAAAGGGATTTAAAAATGAAAGGGGGGGGGATCATTCGATACCTCGATTTAATCAGTAATTGCAAGTCAATGTTTGGCCAGAATGAAACAGCCAAGAATGGAGACACTCCACCCCAGAGCGACACAGTGTAGCTGTAAATCTTTCCATGTTCAGAAGGGGGAGGGGGGTATTCTTGAAAAGATTTAGGAGGAGTAGGGCAGGACCGCTGTGAAACCAGCACCTGGCCTCATTTCAGTTTTACCTGCAGTGACATTCCCTTGCATGAGGTCTTTGCACCTCGCTTCAGAACTACACCAAATTTCAGACTGACCCTAGGCTTTGACCCTTTTTATCGCCTGCAAATAGCTACCCTTTGATGGTACTAGAAGTAATGCTGGCCTCTGAAATAGTATGGACATGTTGCTTTGGGAATGTGAGACATTTTTTGCTTCTGATTTAAAAAAGAAGAAGAAGAAGAAGAAAGACTCTTTCATCAAGGAAAACTTTGTTTTTCTAAACTCCAACGACCAGACAGGTTACAATGGGGTCTTTGTCAGAGAAACCTCAAACCTCAGCTGGGCTTTCCAGCGCCTGCCGGGTCCTCTCCAGCTTGGGAGGGAGGAGACACCAGAGCCTTTAGGAAGTTGCTGAAATTTTTTTGTGAGCCAGGGCTGCCCAGCTCCAATCCAGGAGCCGCCGGCACTGCTAGCATCACTCACGGTTTAGTGCAGCCACCACCGGCTGGAGGATCAGGAGAGGGAACTTGTCTGAATTCCCACCTTCTCCAGCAAGGCCTCCTCTTGACTGTGACCCGGAGGTGCGGGGGCGGGGGGCGGGGGAGTAAGAAGCAATACAGGCTAAAAGTTAAGCCTCGGTCTCTAGTCACCTATTACCTTCAGCCCCAGAGACTGCAGTGTTAGGGCCCAGGTGGAGGAACAGGTGCCCTTTCCCAGACCAAGAGGTCATCTAGGGTCCCCGATTCCGACTGCACTAGCTGCAGGTGCTCTTGGCTGGAGGCGACGCAGGTCGGAGAGCTGAGGATGCTCCGCGCCTTCCCCACAGCTCCCCCGACGGCTGCGCCCCAACCTTGCCTTGAAAAAATACAAACACTTCTCGTCCCCAGCTTACCTCGTCGGTGGTCTGGCTGGGCTGGAGAAGAAAAGATGGGGAGAAAGTGAGAAAGCGACGCCCAAACTCTCGCACAACTTACTTGAGCCGCACACAAGCAGAGCCCTGACAGCAAGAGCCCCAGGGCGCCGCGGTTCCGCGCTGTCCAGGTCATGCCCGCCGCCCTCGGCTAATGCCCTGGCCCGGCTCTGCAGCCTGTCGCCCGGCAAAGCTTCCGGACCCGTCACTTGCATAAAATGGCACTTGGACCCGCAAAAAAGAGCCCCCGGGAATAGCGTTTGCAAAGGTGTCCGGGCCTAGGAGGCGTACGTTCCCCCTGTATATGAATGGCCCTGGAGAGGGTCCCGGGGATTGGAGGAGAGCTAGCGGGCCAGGGAGGACGGATAGAATGACAACAGTCTCCCTTAACCCTTTCCCCGCAGGGCCTCACAGGCGAGGCCTGAGCGCGTAGCCCCGCCTGCGCCCCACCTGCCCCTGACGCAGCCTCTGGTTGTCCTCCGACCCTCCCTCGTGGCCCGTGCCACTATCCGCGGGTAGATTTGCAAGTGTTCTTGAAGAGTTGTTTGGGAGTCGGGGAGAAGGGTCATAGCCACCAAGGGGAAAACCGGACTCCCAGAGGTGGTTTCTACCAGCCAGGTTGTGAGTGGAACCTGCGCTTCCTTAACACTGGTTTGCTCAATGCAGCAAAGCACAGACTCTCTATGGAAAGAAGGTGGGGAGGTTGATGAGAGGGTGGGGTGAGCTGGGCAGAAGTATCCTTTGCAAGTAGGTAGTCAAAGGACTCACCGTTATTCTGGCTGGCAGCTCATGGCAAGTTTCTCTTCTGGGTCGCAGGGGGTCGCAATGAATCAGCATCCATTGAAGTTCAAACTGGAGAAAGGTAGCAGACAGTCAGTTAAGGTTCCTTTGGAAGACAGAAGCTGGTCATTTAAGAGAGAGATGAATTTGTGCGATTGGAGACCAGCTGGAACTGAGTGAGCTCATTGGACCAAGACTTTTGCTTTTCTTTGAAAGCAATTTACTAATGGAAATGGGCTGGAAGCCCTTCCCAGGTTTCTCTATTAATTGGATGTAGATGTCTTTAGCTTTGAGTTACTCCATCATAGCCCTAGCCAGGAAAACAGACCACCAAAACTAATTTTCTATTTCTGTTTGCACCACAATCTCAACAGGTAGATCCTTTCAAATCAAGGTTCAGCGAGAACGAAGAACTGTCCAAGTTGAAAGCCAATAAGTGTCAAAGTCTGGGTTGAAATCCAGGCCTATTGAACTCCACAGGGAATATATGTTCTAAAATTTTAGATGGGAAATTAGAGACAGAGACAGCAAAAAAAGGTGGCAACCACGAAGACAAGTAGAAGAACGAAAATCTAGTCCTGGAAAAAAAATTGTATGCTAGAGAAGACATTCTCCATGGAGGGGTCACAGCTTAAAATAAAGGAAAGATCCAAGGTGAAGAAAATTAGAGGGAAATCTAACAGTGGGGGGGAGACTAAAAATTTTTTAAATTTGTATAATTTTACTCATTGGTTGAAAAGATAAAAATTTCTAGACACTTGAAATCCAATGTATCCTGATAACTTCTTACATTTTTAGCAAGTGTTAAGGAAGAAAAAAGAAGATAACAGGAAAGGAACAGAGCAAGTGATGACTTGCCAAGTCTGAATCTGAAAAGAACCTCAGGCAACAAGGCAAAAAAAAAAATGTTATATCCCACAGGAAGCCTGTAGCCATGTTCCATTTCTTGCTAGGCACTTCCAATTGCATCCATATTTCTTGGTCAGTAGATTCTACTGGCATTATGCAAATGTCTGGCTAAGGATCCAGGCCCCACATCTAAATATTACCTCTTTTTGTTCATCCAATAGTGATTTTCATTCCACCCCACCTGCCAAATGGATTCTAGACCTGCTGAGTCTAGAATGAAGTAATATATGTTTTTTCTACTGTTTTGGAATCATCCAGAGTTGAGGTTACTGAATGGAAGATCAAAATTGGAGACGATGAAGTCCTTCCCTTCTACCCCCAGAAAAAGGGGAACTTAGACAAAAGGAAGTTTTGGCTAACCGGAAAACCTATATTCTTTGTTTAAATAGTTCATTAAAGCTACTCATTGCAAATGTGAAGTAATTCATTAAGCTGTTTTCTAAAAAATGTAATTTTCTCTGGATAAATTGGTACACCTGTTTAAATATGTGAGCTGCAATTGTGGCACGGGATAATGGGGGAACAAAATGTAATTCATCTGTGAATACAGGCTGGGTTGTTCAGAGTGCCACATAGATCAAGGGTTTCTGAACACATCTGCGCATCCACATAAACACCACCTACGTGCTAATAATCATCTATAAAACAACAACAATTTTTTGGCATGCAATATAAATTCCAATTTGCATGCTAATTATTTTGAAGGCAGATTGGCAGAGTGCCTTGGTAAAAGTCACTTTCATTATACATCTAAAATGCTGATTTCCACACGTTTCTCATTTTTATACCTGAAATCATTTGTCTCTTTGAATACTCACTGACAAAATATATGTGACAAATATTTTAATTTAGTCCTTCAGTCAACATTTTTGAAGTCCCAATATAGGACAAGTACTAAGGAAACATTCTAGGAAAAGCAGATAATTCCCTTCCCCACAATGAGTTCATAATTTGTAACACTTGAGAATAATACAAGTAGAGAAATAAGAAGGGTTTTTTTTTTTTTTTTTGGTTTACTAAGTGGAACATAAAATTCCCTAGCAAAATTCATCCTTCTCAACATAAAATAATTCTCCACTGTCTCAAAGAAGACTGAGTGGTGTGAGTAGCCTTACATCTGCTCAGATTTGGCATTAGTCAGTTCTTTTCTATAGGACTGTTGTCATTGACATTAAGGTATAATTCCATTCTTGAGGATAGATTGATGTCCAGCTGATAACACATTTAAGCAAGGAATTTTGGCCCCAACTCTTCATTCTTTTAATAGGGTTAGTGATTTCTACTTATTTTGCTAGGTTTTTGGGAAACATTAAGATGGTATTTAAGCCCTTCATAACAACCAAACAAAAATGAACCCCAGACACCTATCTTTTCCTCCTGAGAGAGTGTTTTAACGACAAACTATGAAATGTGGCTCAATGTTAATGAGATTGACACAAGGCTTGATTTTTGCAAACTGAATTACAATTAAATTTTACAAACATAAAACACCTAAAAACAGGCTCTTTAAAGGTAGATGTTTCTAATAAGACAGTTGTTTCATTAAGCTTTTGTTTTCAGTGGCAACAAAGATTTAAAGACATATTTGAATTCTCACATTTCAAACTTCCTTTCAGTCTATGACAAAATGTTGGTTTCTACCATAACAAAAGCTCTCCTCCAAGTGAAGCTTCCTGGTTACTGAGCAGAAGGCTCTGAGCGGCCTCAAAATGAGAAATTTCCCCAACTCTATGTAGACGAGGCCATGCAGTTCCAGACATAGTGCTAGGTATTTAGTTACGCAGGCAACACTCATCTGGATCATACCAAAGGCTGCAGCAGAATGGTGAAAGGAAAAAGAAGCAGATTTGGAGTTAGCAGACCTGGTATATAATCATTTATTTATTCAACATATTTTTATATAACACATTCATGTGCTTTGAGATAGGCACTATGAAAGACACAAAAATGTCTAGTATATAAGGCCATATCTAAGCCAAAAATGCTTTTGACGATAAATACTATAGCAGTTGAGATGGCAGAGATATTTTTCTGGCGAAGGTCTTCAATGAAAAGATCAGATAACATGTAACAAGTGAGTGGAGCCCTGGAGCCCCATGCCCCGCAGCCTCACTTCTGTCTTCATAAGCAGAGATGGGGAGTGTGAAAGTTAGGGTTCTGAACAGAGCAGGTGACAACAGGGCACAAAAGTGGGAAGTGGTACATAGAGAAGAGACCAGATTCACTGGTGTAGAGTAGATAGCAGATTTTTTTGACCTTGAATTCTAAGCTAAGGAATTTGAATATTATTGCATAGATTACCATTCAACTGTCATTAAAAGATTTTTTTGCAAGGGATGGAGATGGGGAAAGGTGACCTGATATTAAAGGCATCTCAAGGAGATTCATTTGGTCATAAATGCCTGATCCTTTGAGTCAGAAGGAGGATAGTGTGGCAAAGCATGGAGCATTACACTCTGAACTATCGTGAGGTATCCTGAGTTATTTGCCAATTAAAAAAAAAAATCTCTCCCTTCATTTCACATCCCTCTTCAGCTGCCATCCTATTAGCTGTTCCCCTTTATACAAAACTCAAAAGAGCTGTCTATATTCATTGTCTCCGATTCCTTTCCTCATTTTCTCTTGAACCCTTTCCAATAAGACTTTCACTCCCAACCCTCCAATGAGTCTTTTCTTAAGGTCACCCTCATTGGTTTCTAAACCCAATACAACACCCCCCCCCCACTCCACTGCTAAATTTGACTAGCTTTTAAAAATAAATACATAAACAAACCCACCCAACAGTTGACTCTCAGTCCTTATTTTACCTATCCACAGCACTTGAGTCAATTTCTTATTCTATCCTCTTTAAAATACTAGCCAGAGCACCACAATCTCCTGATCCTTTCCAATATCACAGACTCCTCCTTCTTAATCTCTTTTGAAAAATCTTTCTCAACTCAGCAACCTCTAAATGTTGGTTATTTCAGGACTCTGTCCTAGAACTTCTCTATTACACTAATCTCTTGGTGATTTTATGGCTTTAAATACCATATACATGTTGACAACCCCCAGAGTTCTATTCCCAGCAGGACTTGTCTCTTGTACTCCAGAAGCACACATCTAACTGCCTGCTTAGCGTCTTCACTGTGATGTCTAATAATGAGCAAACTCCTGGTCAGACTAACACATTCCAAACCAATTCATGATTTTCTCCTTAATACCTGCTCTTCCCACAGTCTTTCCCAGGTCAGTAAATGGCACCTCTATACTTCTGATTACTCATGCCCAAAATATTGGCTCATCCTTGATTCCTCTTTTTCTCTTACACCCCAAATTCTTTTTTCTTTACCCTCAAAATATATGGGGATCTGACGACATTGCACCACCTCCACCGTTACCACCCTCTTCCAAACCAAGACCATCTCTGCTGGAATTATTGCAGTAGTTAAGATCTCCCTTGCTCCTAAGTGCTTCTATCCTTCTCGTCCCCCATGGTATATTATCAACATGGCAGCCTAAGAGATCCTTTTAAAATATGAGAACATACTGCTTATCTATCCAAAACCATCTGATAGCTACCCATCTCACACAGCATGAAAGCCAAAGGTGCTAACACAACTTCCCCACCCATCTTTATCATGTTACCCTCCAGCCTCATTGCCTCCTTCCTCAGTCTCATTCCAGCCACACTGGTGTCCAGGTGGTCCTCAAATGTAAGACAATACCAGCACCAATCCTTTTCACTCACTGTTCTCTCTTCCTGGAACCCTTCTCCCCAGATGTCCACATGCTAATTCCCCCAATTCCTTCAGGTTTCTGCTAAAATATTTTCTTCTCAGTGAGGCACTTCAGTTTCCTTCTTCATTTTTCCCCATAGCATTTATGATCACCTGGCATACCTTACAGGTACTCGTTTATTCACTGTGTCTGTCTCCTCTCCCCAGAACGTATACATTGGAACATTAATTTCTGTCTGTTTCTTCCACCACCTAAAATAAGTCCTATAACTTAGCATATGTTTAATAAATAGCTGTTGAATGTTAATGAATGAATACATAGAGATGAATAGTAGATATAGTAATAAAAGAATTGATAGTATTTGCCTTCTGGTTTGATTATGATTTGGGGCAAACTCCTTTCCCTCTCTGGATTTCAATTTCTTCACATATAAACTGAGTGGTTTGGAGTAGATGTGCTCAAAGTTTCCTGCAGCTCTGAAAAGCCATGATTCTGTTGACACCACATTGTAACCAAAAAATTCAACCATACAGAGATTAACATGAACAAAGATTTCTTTATAATCTTAGCCCATATACATTTTTATAGAAATATAAAAACTAATACCCCTGATTTTTTTATTGCAACAGTATAGAAACAGCTGAGGCCAGTAAAAAATTTTTAGTGCTTTTAATTTTTGATTAAAAGCAAGTTTAACCAGCATTTAGTTTTTATCCTAGTTATCCACATCCTCTTCCCCTCAATCCTGACTCCTCTGTTAGCAGCTCTACGTTCTGTGTGTTCTCGTTTCATCGCCACCTGGTGGAAACCCCAGCTGATGTTAATATGGTTTGTAATGCAGCAGGCTAGGTTCCATCTCCCAAAAATTGTTTTGACACTCAGCATTCAAAAATATTTTAATCGAGTCAAGTTTTATAAAAAGTATCTCCTATGGATATGTGTAGATAATATTACCATTTCTTTTTATTAATTTAGTACTTTCAAGTGAAAGAGTATTTGTAAAATATGTACTTGTCAAAATAATTTAATAAGCAAACTTAGTTTAGATATTATGCACAGTAGATACTGTGCATCCCTTAAACCACTAAAAACATAACTTTTCTGCAATATTTCTCAAATTCCAGAAATAATATTAATCATAACCTCATGATTTATTTTTTCCATATTATAATTCATGAAACTTTCATTGTTTTTACATTCAGAGGTTAGTGCGATTCAATTCTGTGGAATACAGAAAAAGCAAAACCACCAAGAGTTTTGCCAGCTCTCACATTTTCTCTGAATCTAATGAAGACAAACAAGGAGCAACACATTTGAAAATATATTTTTAAAAGCATTAAACCTGTCTAATTAATCATATTCCATGTTGGTTTATTTGGAATATGCACAAGTATAAAGAATGGCTTAAATAATATATTTGTGTAGCCACATAAACTTTTATCTCCCCTCAAACAAGCCCAAACTCCCAGTGTACATCTCTGAAAAGGGAGAAAGGCCAACTTTGTCTTCTAATAGAGCTATACCAAATAACTCTCCTAGGCAATCATGCTGACAACAAACAATAAAGAACCTGTCATAAAATAACATGTTTTTATGGTATGCTGCCAGGAAACAGAGCTTTGCAGTGGGATAAATGGCACCATCCTAAAATATTGGCACAAAGGAGAATAGAAAATATGGGATTTATTGCTTTAAAATCAAACTAACAATGTATTGCAGCAGTGCATCGGGAAAAAATATAAAATGCTCTGAGCCCACTAAATAACCATGAATGATGAGAAGGTATTTGAGTTGTAGATCACGTGAACAGCTGTAGCACAAGCCTTATGAAAACCTTTTGAAATTGGCTTCTCTTTTTCATTTAAAAAAGGGAAAGGGAACAAAGATAGGATAAGCAGGGGGGAAATCACAAACAAGTACAATATAAGTGAGTCTTTTAGCATTAGTGATCCATCAAATGTTGTTTTCAATTGCATTTTTTAGTATGCAGTTGCTGGGGCTACCTTTTGACATCTGACAGTGTCTTTACAAGGGACATCTTGTTTTTGATTTATCTATCAAAGAAAACCAAGGGTCGGCCCTCAAAAAAAGTATTCAATTAACGTAGAGAGTCAGAGATTAGAACAAATCCAACTGCATGAAGAAAATTTGAAAAATATACTGCTATCTATTGTTTTCATGCTCTCGTTTCATGCTATTTCATTTTAATTTACAATTTTTTACACTGTAATACTGAATATTTGCTGTCTTCGAATTGAGAGAAAGATGACCTATTGGTACAGTTCTTCTACCTCTTAGAATATGTGCATATCACTACCCCATCACTCTCTAAGATCTCAAAGAGACAGATAGTCATTGTCGATCTTCAATAATTGCCAGCAACTTCGGATTTTAACCAAGTTGGTGAGAAGTCCAAGATAATAGGCCATACAATAAAAACAAGAGTGTAGGGACAACTAATGGACACTTGGGCTTTGTCTGTGGACTTGTATGAGCCTTTACCTCTCTTCAGTTTTGAAAAGTAAGGAATGGTGTGGGAAGACTAATGGCTTGAAAAGAAAAGAATTGATATATGTAAGAATTTCTAAATGAGAGTCCTTTTGCCTGGAACAGTGGACCTTCTCCTCTCCTGGATAACTTATTCATCCCCGGGGTTCTTCTCAGACATCATATCCTTCAGGAAACATCCTTGACCTCCACTCTCAGGCCTCCCTGCCCTGCTCTTGGTGAGGAGCTTTTTCTGTGTGCTTCCTGGAACACAGTACTTGTCGCTGTCATGGTCCTTATCATGTTATATTGTGATTGTTTACTTATCTCAACTCCTCATTCTCAATATACTGAAGAATACAAAGCCTGTGATGTATCTGACTTTGTATACCCGGTATATCTGTACCCAGTGAAAGTTTTCTAAATGAATAAACAAGTAGGATTAATGTCTGAGGACGTGTTTTATATTGTCCAATCTTCTTTCTTTTTATTTTTTTTTTAACATTTATTTTGTTTTTCTTGAGAAGTAAATTATGGAGACATATCACAAATGCCTTCCAAGGTAAGAATAATGACATGCTTTATAAGGAAACATGAATGGCTGCACATATTTTTCATTTTATCAAAAGAAAACTAGCTGGCATAGCAGAAAATAAGATAAATTAGAAATTTTGTGCCTAACCCTGCTTCTTACAAGCCAAGAGACCTACCTGAGGTAACTTCTTCAGCTGAGAAATGGAGATAACACTATCTGTACTTGCTGTCTTTTAAAGTTGTTGCCAGGATCAAAGAAGTTAATGGGAATGGAAGCATTTTGAGAACTTTAAATTGGTATATTAAGGGTATTAGGATGATTTTTAATAAGCATAAGTGGGCTTTTCTTACATAGTTTTCTAATTCTTTGTCTTATACAGAGTGAAGGTTGAAGAACACATTGTCACTTCCAGTCCTTGAATGTGGGTAGGATTTTTTGGCCTATAACCTTGATCTAGTTTAACTATTATTGTCACTACCACCACCACCAACACTATCATCATCCAATATGGAACTTTAATGGGCTGTTAGGCCCAAGTCTCTTTTGTGTTTCCTGCTAGGGGAGTCAGAATTCAGTCTGAAGAAACAAATCTGTACATGCCTATTTCAAATTCTTTTTAACATCGGTTACAGCATAGTGACTTAGAAAAGCTCCCCTTCGTGGACCAGAAGCATAAGGTAAAACCAGCTGCCAGGTTTCTAGTTGCATTCTGCACGTGGAAGAATAAAACAGAAGATAATTTCTACTAACTGGTCTCCAATGTTATGTGAGACTAGACTTGGCAGAAAACCTACAATCAGCTATGACATTATTGGCAAGACTATAATGTAGTGAAGTAATATTGAGACTTTACTATCCTGGCAATCAGACAATTTAATAGCATCTTAGCATCCAGAATTCAGAACTATAAACACTTAAAATATTTTTTAAAGCCAAAGAATCAATAAATCAATTTGTAAATACTCAATTGATATTCATAACAGTGAGGAAATAACCTAAAGTTTCTTCCCCCTCACCTGTCATCCAGAAATGACGCAGCTATTGCAGAAGTTTGGTGTTATCTAAAATCCTTTCCTGTATCATTGCAAAGATCTTGCTGCACAAAATTTCAAGATAGCACAACAGTGGTCCCATCGACTTTCTAACCCAGCCACTCGAGGTGTGATAACTCATTAAATGAAGAAATACTTTCTCAAGAGTCTACAAGCCAGAGTGGTAGCGTGACAGTTACAAATTGTTTCCTGTCCATCACAGAATATAGAAATTTCACACTACCCTTCACACTAATCACAATTCTTCCCTTGAAACCAAGTTATTTGAACAATTCCATTACTGAAATCCCTGTCCCTGATAACCTTTTTTCTTTGGAGAAGTACACAGAAACAATTCAAAATCATTGTATCACCTCTGCTACACTCCATGATATGGGGCTTGCGACTAGAAAGTAACAGCTCCATACCACTATGACGGGGTTGAGGGGGAGGCGTTGCCATCAATGGTTTATTTATTGAGCTCGAAATTCTTTAGTTTCCCCAAAGAGACACTTGTCCTCTAAGCTATATTTTCTAAATTCCTGTTATAATATTATAAAATAGCCTTTTAAAGGATTGTTCAGCAAAAGTGTAACAATTCGAAATGATAGAACTATATGGTACTAGTTGGCACAATTACTTTGTCATTATATAATTCCTTACCTTTATAACCATGGATACTTATAGTAAAACCATGAACAGAGAGCCTTAAAATCCTTTACTTCTATAACATGCATGCAAGATCTACTCCTAAGTAGATAAATATTATGCCATCTATATAATTTTCATTCTTGTTGATCAGATATCCTAAACTCCAATCTCACCACTCTGTAGGTAGCATCCTTCATCCGGTCACACACACACGCACACTCCCAGATTTTCATATATATCATGATACATCATTCAAATCAGCCAGTCCTAGACCTTTGAATGTGCCCTACCTATTCTATGCTTCTTTTTCCCTTAATGGTCTTACACTCAGCTAGAATGCACTTTCTCCCATTCTTTTGCTAATTTAAATCTTTCCATTTTAAAGTCCATTGCTTCTAAGAAACCTGGGATTCTTGACTAAATCTATCACCCATCTTAACCTTACTTTGAATATTCTCATGAATTATAAAAGCACAGTAAGTGCCACACCAATATGGCTTTCTTTCTAAATTGCCTCAGAAGGATTCTGGGTGCTCCAGGTGGGCATGTAACACCTTCCAAGGAAACTTTAGGCTCCTCAAGACCGGAAGCTATCTATGTAACTTCCTCTGATTCTGCATTCCATCTGGTACACGCTACGCTCAAAATAGGCATTGAAAGCTTTTTGAATAAGAGCTTGAGTCAATTTTTTAAAATGAATAACTGTTGTTTAAGATATTCAACTGATTATCAAAGATGTCTGAGGTATTAATTTTTAGCAGCATGTTTTTGCTTTAATCTTAGATCATGGTTTTATACTTACTGGAACAGAAACTTGAGGGTTATCTACAAGTTTTCCCAGCACAGCGAAGCCATCGACATTGATTGGGCCTCTTGGCTTTATTGGTAAGGATTCAATCCTGTTGCAGTCAACAAAAAGAGTAGCACTGTTCCTTTCCACACCAATCATGATCTTATGCCACTGGGAATCAAACAAGGAGGGCAAATTCGAAAAGGCTGCAGTTTGGAGACTTCCATCCAGTCCTTTGTATGAAAACGCAACGGATTTTGTTTGGCCATTAATCTTTATGCCAACTTGCTCCTTCCCTGAGGAATCCTGAATCTGCCAAATGTTCCAGTTCTTTTCAAGTGTGCTTCCAGTCATCCGAAAAGTAGTTAAAAAGGAGTATTCTTCAGGTAGTCCACTGGGATATAAATTCCTAAGTATAATTTTAAAATAGTAAATATCAATGATGTTTTCTGTACCCATACATATTTACCATATTCTCTTTTTATGTTAGATTCTTGACCCATGGAAAGGCTACAGTGTGAAAAACTATATAGTATTTGTTCTTTCATGACTGTTAATAAAGGCCTTCACAGAAGTTCAATCATTCCATCTTAAAATACATGTTTTAAAAAACCCTCCCTCATAGCTAAGGAAGGTTCCCAATGCCACATAATCCCAACAATATTACTATTTATGATTCCCAAAGAGCTACTGTTCAGCAATTTCATCTCAGCCAAAAAACACATTCTTGCAGACTTCTTGGCAACAATTCTTTCACAAGTGAGAGACAAAATCATTAGAAATCCAAATCAGCTCTACTAGTTTATGAAACTACTTAAAGCAGTCAGCAGCAGCTTTTAATTTTTTATTTTAATGTAACATGTTAAGATTATTTGTTATTTTCATAACTGCTTGGGAATTCCATTCCATAATTATATCCAAGACCCACATAAGCATTTTGAGAATCAGTAACTGTAGAGACCTTAGATGCTTCTTCACACTGAGTATGTTTTTTTTTGGGGGGGGGGTTGTTTGTTTGTTTGTTTGTCTGTTTGTTGAGATAGGCTCTCATTCTGTCACCTGGGTTAGAGTGCAGTGGCATCATCATAGCTCACTTCAATCTCAAACTCCTGGGCTCAAGTGATCTCCTGCCTCAGCCTTCCAAGTAGCTGGGACTACAGGCATGTGCCACCATGTCTGGCTAAATTTTTAAATTTTTTGTAAAGACAGGGTCTCACTATGTTGCTCAGGTGGGGGGGTGTTTGTTGTTTTAAGGAGTTCAAAATACTATGTTAAAGTAGCAGCTTGTCACTGGATGTGTGACAAGGGAAAGGTGACCAGTTCTTATGTTTCTACTCCAACCCAGTTTTTCCTTAATCTGCCAACTGAGACTGTAACATTGCTAATTCCTTTATTACTTTAAATGGTAGCATAAGACAGGTTGTGTCCCTGAGGCATCTCCAGTCTATATAAAGACCATAACCTGGAGCTGTCCCAGCTACCTGGATCTTCTGTTGAAGCCAACCTACTAGAAGCTAAAGACTGAACTTTAAAAATCAGAACATGTTAAATGTAAACACCATCTTTCAAGGATTTGAAGGTTTTATCCTTCTACCTTCCTGCTTCTAAGCATAGAAAAGTTCCTAAGCAAGGAAGGAATGCTAGGCAAACTAGATGCCATTGAATTTTCTGTGCTAAATAATAAAATTTGGTATTTCTGAGAACAGTTATGGACCAGGACCCAGAGTCCCAAATAACCTTCCTTTAGGTCAAACTTTTGTTGTGTATCCCTCTTCAATTTGCTAAGATTTTCTGCCTTTACTTTGACTTTAACTATAAAATTTTATCTCTTCTGATATCATAAACAAACCTTTAACTTCTTTTTCTTAAATATTTTTGCAAACTTTCCATAAAAGGGACAACTATCTCAACAAATTGTATTGCTTTTTTAGTTTTATAAGGATAACAAAACTGTGAAACTTCTCATCTGAGTACCCTTCCTTTTATCATCTGAGTCTTCCTTGTAGCCATTATTTTCTAATATTTTGGTTTGTATTTAGGGTACTGGGTGAATTCCTTTATCAATGCACATTTTTATATGATCACTGGTGATGTGTATTATTATTATTGCAGAGTTTTCAATTCACCATATATCTTTTATATAGGGCAAGTGTACAGGAGGTTTGACCATGTACCTTTAAAAATATTCAGTTTGAAGCTAAAGAAGAAAAATTTATACAAGAACCATTTGCTGTTTCCCATGTGGAACTGTCTAGCACATCATTCCAGATATTTGTTTTTAATATATTTTCTGTTTTTCAATCTGTTTGTCATATTCTCTTTGACTTTATATTTTTCAGAATTATACCTATTCCAGAATGACCCCTAGAGAAGATACTAAGGTTCACTAATGACAATATAATGTATTGTCTATTATATAACTATAAAATCTTATGGCAGTTTCTACAACTCATTTAACTGACCTTGATAAATTTGAAGCTGGGATTTGGTGTATGTAATGCCTATTATATAACTATAAAATCTTATGGAAGTTTCTACAACTCATTTAACTGACCTTGATAAATTTGAAGCTGGGATTTGGTGTATGTAATGCCCAAAACTAGAAAAAGGGGTGGTTGGGGTTGCTGAATGAATACCTCATTTGTAAATATGTATTAAACCAAGGTTATCTGTCTCTTTCTCTCTGCACATATGAAGATAATATATACGTGTGGATATGTGTACAAATATAATGTATCACGTTATTCATTTTTCTAACTATACTAGTACAGTAAGTCAATATGGTAAGAGGAAAAATTATTTTATTACTCATATTAATAAAGTATGTATGTATTCATACATACCTAAGACCATTTAAAAGTCTCACAAGTCTAATTTATAGAACAGCCAGCCCCATTGACTTTTTTTGAACACCTGAAATTCTGCTCTTGCAAATAAGCTGTACACATCGATAAGTACACTTGCCAGCATGCATAATTTAAAAGAAGTTGGGTCTATAAATGATCTATTTCATTATGTTACAATCTTCACAGAGCACCTTAAATGAAGAACCATAAGGATTTGAATAAAAGATTAAAAAGTCTTTGAGCCTTGGAATATTGTTTATGACCTTGACCCAAAGAAAGCTAAAGACTGTGTTTTTAAGGCAAATAAGCAAGATGTTTGTTAATGGGAGTTGAGAATGCGAAATGATTATGTCTAAAGAATAAAAGACAGCAAAAAAATTACGTGTCTCATAAGCTTTCAAAAATTGAAAAGATAAATAAGGATAAATTGTGACTCTATCACATTAATTCCATATACCATATTCTACTTTTCCTCCAACAAAGATCCTGCTAATAGTTTCTTTTCGCTGTCTCAGGGCCTATATTCTCCAACACAGAAAATCCCTTTAAACCAAGATTGTCTACTCCCTGTATTCCCATTTCTACCCTCCCTGTCACCTGGCTTTTGAATGAGGAGGGCTTAGAGGGCAGCTGGAAAAGAAAGGATCCACTAAGAGAAAATACTCTCATCTATATACACTCTCCTCTTCTAGTGCTTTCCACCACTAATAATAAACACTTACCTAATACCACTGAATACCAGGCTCTGTTCATGCACTCTCCAGTTATTAACATTTACTCTACATAGCAACCTTACAACATAGTTCTTACTATCGCTGACTTTAATCTGAGGGAACTGAAACAAAGACAGTTAAAGTAACTTGCCCGAGAATAGATTTTACTGCCTATTTGGGACTCCACATATCTCAGCCCTCTGACTCTCCCTTTGTCTTTTTCTTTCTTTCTCCTATTTCCTTCTCCTAATTCCTTCCTCCTTTTCTCATCTTTTAATAAGCCTTGACAGTAAAACAAGAGTTTTTAGTCTTTGTGGGGGCAGAGAGTCAAGGATGTAATGAATATGAGACATTGGTTATAGCCTGGGTGCACGATTTAGAGAAAAACAACCACCACCACAAAGGTGAGCAGGAGGTAGGGGAGCTATATGGCCTCAAGTTGATCAATCTCTGAATTTAGAGTTAATGACAGTCCAGATTGCAATCTCAAATCACAGAATAGAAAATTAAGTCAGCCTTGGGAGTCTTATGTCATGTTTAGTTGTTTTATCAAAGAAAAAAATTTAGAAGCTTAAGAGCACAACTGTACGTGAAAAGAAAATATAAGCAAAAAAAAAAAAAAAAGTCAGTGTAGCTGTTATCATGCCAATAATCTTTCCAAGTGATTTTCTAGGGTCAGGATGGAGTAGTGGTTAAAACACAACCTCTGGAAACCATGCTGCGTGGGTTTCAATCCTCCCAGCATGTCCCAACTTTGTAACCTTACACAAATACATTAAACTTTTAGGGCTCAGTCTCCTTCCCCATAATATAAAGATAATAATGCCCCTACATCATAGGGTTGTGATGAGGATGAGATTGATATTAATTAGTAAATTTATAAAAAGAGCTTATACATGCACTATGGTTGTATTATAAAATATATAATAATATATTGTATGTTCAAAATATGTATTTCTACCTGCAATCTCGTACTATATTATATCAGATTATTTTAATTTGATCAATTTTTTTATTTTTATCAACACTTGAGCTTTGATATTATTTTCCTGTCCTAATTAACTATTATTTACCTTTATATCTTAATCTTTACCAAAGTCCTGATTTTCTTATTTGTCTACTAAAGGAATATTAATTCTACTTTTTTGCAGTACCCTAAAATATATAATAGTTACAAGAATCACAGACAAGGTATTTAGGTATATCAAAGGTATATCAAAACTAAATCACTGAAGTTCATTCATAATGAGGAGGACTTAACACACATACACTAAAGTGTGTCAGTTATAAATAATTTAAAGACTAAAAGGCTTGGTTCAAGAGAAGAAGATCAGTGAAGTCGGGAATTTATTTTATTATTATCATGACCATTGTTTCTGTTATAATCATTTTAGTTCTGCTTTTGTTTAGTGTCTGCCAGGAGCCAAGCAGAGGAAGTGCGGGTCTATTAAATATTTCAGCACCACAATACTTGAACAGCACCCTTGTGAGTCTTCTATCCACTCTGTGGCTTCTAGTTAAATTTATGCTTAACCTCTGGCACTTTTTACAGAGGGTCCTTTCAGTCAAAACCAAACAAATTATAGAAAAACAGAAAGAAAAGTAATAAGAACATGTCCTAAATCAGTGTATAGTAGTCACAGTGATGTTTTTTTCCTGAAATGGAAAGTAAATTACATACTGAAAACATGAAGACCAGTATTCAGGCACTGAAGATAGGTAGGTAAATAAGTTCCTTCATCTTTAAATATAATTATGATCCGAGAAGCATTGAGTATGAGAAAATGCTCTAATATTAGATCACTATCCATTTTTAAAAATGCATTTGAGGCAGATAATTAGATAAAATGTTTTAGACACATTACCTTGTTGGAACTCTGAAGTCTACATTATTTCCCAATTTGTAAGCCACTTGTAATGCAGTTGATCCCACAACTCTCTGGATAGCTCTTCTAGATGCTGCTTTATCTACCTGGAACTGAGAAATCAGGTCAAACCCTATAGAAAGGGAATACAAAATGAAAAGTCCAAAATGAAATTGGTTTTATTCCTTTCCACAACTGTCCCACATAAAAGAATATATCAGGTTTACAGAAAGCATGCATTTTCAATGTGATACATTGCTACTTGCCTGGTAAGTCATCTTGGCCAATTCTGATCTTTGGACAGAGTTCATTTCCACCGTTAGAATCTGAATTGACAGGGAATCCTGTAAAAGACCAGGGTGGAACAATAATAATAACTTAGCAACTATTTAAAATACAATATTATATCAGCTCCTTTATAAGTAGTGTATTTGGCTTTAACTCTATCCCTCTACAATTATAATTCTTTCACCTTCCACTCATCCTGGAAGGGATACAAGGCACAAGGTTGCTTTAATAATTTGTGCTGGTAAAATGTTCCTTTTGGAGAGGTTAGGAATTTGTTCTTTTTGGAACCAAAAATGCATAATGTCCTGAATTGCACAGGGTCAGAAGCCTGTTTGGAAAACTTCTGGTGGTTTGGGCTAGAAAATTATTCCTTAAAAACCATAAATTTTAGAATTTCAATGACTATCCAGAGCCAGCCTTGAGGCAGTTCTAGAGAGTAGAATTTTTAGGAATTTTTGTCAACTAGAGGAGAGAAATGGGGAAGTCTTGGGATTCATTAATCCTAAATAGAATATAGAGCATAAATTTGATTTCAAAAACTCATTCTAAGAGATCAAGTAAAGGTCCCAACTAGATTATTGCTAGCATCCTAGAATTGGTAAAAGTAACAAGATGAAGAAAATCATCACAAGAAGGATTAAACCCTCAATTTGATGAGAAATCCTAGATTAGAATTGGGTTCTCCTTGCACAAGTGGGAAGTTGCAGGGAGGAAGACATTTTTCACCACCACATTAGGCTTCTTGTCACTGTCCAACCTCAGTGCCTTGCTAAGATTCATCTGACAACAGAGACTTCCGAAAGTTCAGAAAAAGCATTACCCAGTTACAAAGCTTTGGCCTAGTCATCACGGTACATCAAAAATACTCTTTACACCTCCCTGGCCCCAGATTATCGAGGTCCGCCCATCCATCCATCCATCCATCGATCTACTAATTCATTCCTCCATATAGTCACCCAAACTTTACCAATCTCCTTCTGAACCAGGCACTGCACTAGACACTGGAGCAGACAGATGGGCCTTCTTGCCAACTGGGATCACTGCCAGGACTTACTGTCCATACCCAGCATCGACCACAAAAAAACAGGCACTAGAGTATCTCCGTGGCCCGAAGCAGGATGGAAGAGACTGAGGGTATGAAGGATCGTGGATGCCTCACTCAGTCTGCACCTAGCCCCAGCCCTGCCCAGTCCTTTCTGGAAACAAGTGATATTTCAAAATCTAAAAACTATGGCCCTTACTTGGGTGACGCTTGATAGCCGCAGATGCCCAGGGTCCCACGAAACTGCATACAGAGAAGAAAACTGGAATTTTCCTGAAGGTAGAAAGAAGAAAAATGACTCAAAAAGGAGTCTCTCCAGAAGAGGACTACTTTCATATTTTCAAACCTGGTAAACCTAATTAATGTAGGTGATCAAATACCAATATGGTTTATTTTTTTATTTTGACTTTGAAACTTTACTGAGAAATGTAATAAATTCATATGTGTCCAGCACTCACTGTCCTTGTTTTATCAACCTCATCTTCTCGGCGTCTACCTGTCTCACTATTTCTATACTTATTTCCTTGTCTTTTCTTTTATGTTTGATTTTCTGCCTCTCTTTCTGCAGCTGTCTCTTTCTCTCTTTTTCTCTCTCTTCTGTCTTCAGTGATTACTCTCATCTTGCTCTTTCATCTGTCTGTCTCTCACCTTGCCTCTGATTTCTCCTCATCCTACTGCTGCTGCAAAAACACAGACCCTTGGTCCTGAGCGCCCCCAGCCCAGACTCCCCACAGCTCTTCAAAGTGTCACGGTCTTACCAGAAGTTCTTCATTTTCCTGGTTGGTTTTCTTTGGTTGCCACAGTCCCTGTGAAGAAGGGGTTGGAGGGGAGTCACTGCTCCCCCGAGACCCCTTCCCTGTCACCTTAGGACTGTGAGTTCTGGGCCCAGTCTTGGTGCCTCCTGCCCCTGTGAGGGCTAAAAGCAAAGGGAGAGAACCAGAGGTATCTGGTGACACTTTAAACTGAAGCAGAGGAAAGGGGTGGGAAGAGGCGGCCCCGTAAGTCCAGGCCTAGCCAGGGGTGTGTCCTCAAAGCTAACAAGGTTGCACTGAAGGAGGGATTAACAGGGGAAAGTTTGCTGAAAAGAAAAAATATAAAATTAGGATGTGGGGAAATTCAACAGAAAGATCCAGGCAAGCTGCTATAGGAACACAGTGGCAGCTTTGAGAACTGCCATAGGAACACAGTGGCAGCTTTGAGAACTGCCATAGGAACACAGTGGCAGCTTTGAGAACTGCTATAGGAATACAGTGGAAGCCCTTGGGTGCTGAGGTTGCAGTAAAGAGGTGCCCCTGGAAGGCAGAGGTGTGAGAACGCATGGTGAGCCTTTGAATCCTCATTTGTTCTGACGCTTACTAGTTGTATGTCCTTGGGCAAGTTTGTTAACCTTTCTGTCACTCAGTTCTCCTAACTGTAAAATGGGTTGAAAATACATAAAAACAATTGTTTTGAGAATTCATCATAGCCAACACTTCATTTTGTGCCTCCGTCTATTGAATATGTTCGAAGCCTAATGACATTTAATTCTCACAACAACATTGCAAGGTAAGACTCAAATTTCTTATTCTCTAGATGAGAAAATTGAGGCACAGAAAATGAAGTCATTTGTTCAAAGTTGCATGACTATTATTCAATACGTGTTAGCTCTCTCTACTTCATGGCTAGAAATCTTGATAAAAATGTAACATCAAGTACCCTAGTTGTTGTTTCTCCTTAAACTTTGAGGTTACAATATAGTCTACTAAACTCTGGTAATCTCAGAGCTGTACTATACCTGGAAATAAGCAACATATTATTCTCCATTAACAAGTTGAGAGCAAGTTACAAGGTGCACCTACTTGGAGAGATACATTTTATTAGCACCACTATTAGACAAGCCACACCCTCTCCCTCTCCCCAGAACCTGAGCACCTCAAAAAAAGGCCCAAGAGACCCCATAGCTCCCATCCCACCCACTCAGCATGGCCTACTCTGGCCCTATCTTGGGAGACGTGAGTGTCTAGTTCAAAAACAGATTCTCAGGGTCAGAAGATCCAATGATCTCAATAAGTCATGGTGTTGAGTGCAAAGTGGTTTTGAGGTGGCTTTGCTCCTTTGAAATTTCTTTTAGTTTTTTAATTGATTTATTTTTTTATTTAATTATGAAACAACAGCATTGCTTTTTATTTTTTATTTGTTTATATCTCTTCAAAAAAGTCCTTTTGTCTTCTGCCTCCCCTAGCTCACTCATAAACAGTGAACTAAGCAAACTTTAATATCCATGTGCTTCTCCATTTGTTTTCCAATCATAACACACCTGTCAGAGTCCTGTCTCCCCCTCACAGAGGGACATCCTTGTCCTTGTGCTGTTTGGGGCTTTCCACAAGGCCCTGTCATTCACCTTCTGCCTATCAAAATTCTCGTTCCCTAGGGAAACCATCCAGGCTCTGCGACAGAACTACAAATGGCCAGAGCCTAGCTTATTTGTTTAGGTCAGCCAGGGCTTATGGGAAAGAAGCAGACTATTAACCTCAGAGGAGAAATGGTGTAGCTGTTGTCGGCTGAGGACCCTCCTGACATCTTGAAATCACACAAGGTAAGCCAGCCCTTGATCCACAGGGAAAAAGGCAATTTCCAAAGGGACTTTCCATCAAAGTTCTTTATTTGCAATACAGATGCTCTTATATTACTTACTCTGGTGAGAAAGAAGAGGGGCAGATTTTTCTATAGAATGAAGTGTTTTAGAAATCCTTTCATTAAGTGTTTTAGAGATCTCGCCTCTGTGTTTTCCCCTCCTCCTCCCACTTTAAAGAATCCTCTTCAACCAGAATCTGAAACAGAGTGAATGACCTTTTAATAAAAAATAAAAGAATAAAGAGGAAATAGGTTTTCTCGTAAGTGGTTTGGCCTCTTTCTAACTTGGCAGTTTTATTTAAGATGGTGATGAGCAAGCCACAGCTCTATTAAAGAAAGATTGTAAATCCAGAGAAAACAAAGACACATACAATCTTTAAGGACACTTTTTTCTCCTCCTTCCACTCCCATTTTCTATTAATCATGTTTCCTAACATGACATTTGAGTCTCACAGACAACAGTACAAACCCCACCCTATACTGGTCTGGGTCAGTTTGCACCTCAAAGTCACAGACACATGAGCTTTTGCACCATTAAGACTGTTCCCTACCTTTACCTAGCAGCTCTGCTCTGAAAAACCATGGGGAAATGAAATCTGGTCAATCACGTCAGATTGCAAATGCACTGACAGCTTGATGTTTAAAATGATTCATTTTAAAAATGGAAGCATTTTATACAGAATAATTATACTTTCCCTCCTCTTTACTCCCCCTTACCCCACCAGACACACTTTGTTCTACAGAATATACACGCACATTAATCTTCCCCTTTTCATAAATCAAGAATTTTATTTATTTACTGCTTAAATTAGGGAACATCATCACAAATGATGCTCTACTTTCTTTCATTTGTTTATTCAATCATTAATTGAATAACTATATACCATAATGTATGTACCAAGTATGTGCCAGGTGTTGAAGAGACAAAAATTGTGAAAAAAACACAACTTAGCCCTGAGAAAGTTCACAGTCCAGTGGGGAGGTCCACTATGAAAATGACTGCAATACAGAGAGTAAAAAAGGCTGTAGCATCACTGAGAATATGTATGAGCACAGTTCAAGGGCATCAGGAAATTTTTCATAAAAGATGAAATCTTAAAGGATGAATAGAAGCCTGCCAAGGGAACAAGTGGGTGCAGAACATTTTAGGCAGAGAAAATAGCAAATACCATGACCAAACGGTAGAAGAGAACATCTGGGGAACCACAAGTTTAGTTGAGGAATTCTTTCATTTGGTAAATGTCTATTGGTATCTCTTCTACCATGACCTCTGAACTGGTCTCAGCACTAGAGATACAGCAGAGAAAGACCAGGTCCCTGCTCCCATGGAGCTTACACACTGGTGGGGAGACAGATAATAAACACACTTACAAAAATAAAGAAGATAATTTCAGTTAGAGCTATTATGGAAAATATAGAAGAGGGCAATGCATGCTAGAGAAAGTCTGTGCTAGGTTTAGAGGTTGATCTAGATTGAAGGGTCAGGGAAGGTTGCTCTGAAGTGGTGAGTTTTAACACAGACCAGATGAGAATGAAGAGGTAATACTCGATAGGGTTGATCGGAAAAGGGTTGGGGGAGCAAGGAGAACTACCTGGTTTTGAGCTTGAGCAATTGAGTAGATGGTGATATCATTTTCTGAATGACAAGTAGGAGGACCAGGGAGGAGGAGCTAGGTAAGGGTTCTTGAACGACACTGAAAGAGTTTAGACTTTATTCTGGCTGTCATCTGAACTGGAGAAGAGTTTAAGGCCAAGAATGACTTTTTTAGATGTGTCTTTAAAAAGATGGTTCTGGTGCTGCTTAAAGGATTGATTGAATGAATTTGATCAATAGGCGTACATGCACACAACTGAAACAAAAGATTCAGAAAGCAATACTTACCCATGTAAATGTGATGTAGTCTATTTTCTGTCTTATTCTATTTCATTTTTTAGTGATGATGACCAGCTCAATAAATTGATTTCAGGACCAGCTTCTGGGTTGCTACCCACGGTTTAGAATACATTGGATTAGAATACAGTAGACACTAGAACTGCCAAGAGATACCTTTCCTCTTGTTTCCTGGTATGGAGCATAATCGTTGGGATGCCTTGCTTAGTTTTAACACAACTATGTATCTTTGAAAACATTCTTTTGAAGTGAAGTAGCTGTAAACTGATAACTTTAAAGATGCCATGACCCCCATTTTAATTACTTTATAGATTAAAATAAAGAAGAGGCATTTTTTTAAACTAGCTTCCTAATGGTATCTAGTTTTAAGCTTTATTCCATCTATCTTTCCTTTAAAAATAAAAGACCCAAAATGCCTAGTGGCACATAACAGTTGTATGAGGATGCTGCAAATTAGCCACAGCTAGAGCCTGAAATTTATCATAGAAATCTCTGGCTGAGAGGCTGATTAACAATCAGAGTTGCTAAAACTAGGACTCCCACAGTTTTACATTGGGTTCAGTTTTACTGGAAAGAAATTTAACCATAATCAAAGCTCTATTTTTAATCTGCTTATTTTGGTCCTATACTTGTAATTGTAGCCTAATCATCTATAGCAAGCAAATAGAGTCCCACGGTGACAGCCATTTCTCTCTGAAATCACTCACAAATAAATGTGTTCTCACCATGGAACATTAATACAAAAACATATTATTTAGCATAAACTTCCCCGACCCCCAAGCTTTTCAGCATTTCAGCAACTTTTGCTTCTTCTAAAATATAAGCATTTCCATTTTCCCATAGAAGAGAAAAATCAATTCCCCTGCATAGCACACGTGCTTCCAGGAGCTGTTGCTACATTTGCTGCCTTGTGGGTCCTCAAGTCTATAGCAGCTGATTCATGTCCTAAGCCTCTCTTGCTCCCTTCAATAAACCACACACAGCCGCCCACCAGCATGTTTCTCTACATGCTGTAAAGCCTGCTTTTCTAACAGTGGCTATCAAAGCTGTACCAGAATCACCTGGATAGCTTGTTAAACCCATATCACTGGGATCCAGTAGTTTCTGATTCAGGAGATTTAAAATGGGCCCGAGAATTTGCATTTCTAACAAGCTCCCAGGTGATGCAGGTGCTGCTCATACAGGTCATATTTCCAATCCCATTGGGCTACCTCTCCTTTGTTACAAGTGGTTATTGACTTGCAAACTCTAAGTGTACAATAAGTATTTGCTAAATAAAATTTTTAAATAATTGTCAGTTGTACCCACAAGATCTACTGAGAGCTTTTGAGGCTGTGAAAAAAAAGTACTAATTTCCTTACTGGAACATCAATTAAGGAAATGTACTTGGCAGAATGAAGTACAGAAACCTAAGCCTTCTCTTCCACACTATTATTACTCATCAGCCTAATAATAATAATAAAGTATAATCCTATATTGCGTGTTAACCTTTATCAAGAAAATATAGACAGGTCCTTGATTCTGAAATTCCTCTTTCTCTTTTATGAAAGAAACCTTAAATACGCCCTTTTGTTATGTTGCATGCTATGAAATTTTATATGCATTCACTAGCTTTCACATGCTGGGAAAACATTTTCTCTGCACTAGGTGGCAATGTAATCCTGAAATTTGAAACCTAAGCTAAGGAATCAAAGACTGAAATTTGATTTCCAGTCTTCAAGTAGGTAACTTTGATTTTATGCAAATATTCCATTCTTGGTTATTTTTCATATGTATTTGGAATTGCTCTCAGAATAAATGTGCGAATACAATGCACCCTGATTATTCATGAAAACCTATTGAAGGAGAAAGACACTAAATGAAAAATTAAAATTAACTCTGCCCTGATAGGTGAGTCACCCACCCTGCGCTCACTAACCGCCACCAGACTTGTAACTAAACAGAGCCACACCTAAGGTTAAGAGTGTAGGCTCTAGAGCCAGATTGCTTAGTTTCAAATCTCAGCTCCACCACTTTCTAGCTGGAAGACTGTAGAGATAATTAACCTCTCTGCCTCAACTTCCTTGTCCATAAAAATAAATAATAAAAGCACCCAGCTTATAAGCATACTATAAGGATTACTCTCAACCTTAAAATACTACCTGACATTCAATAAATTTTAGCCATGATTTTTCTTATAACTTGTTCTTCACTACTTTCTTCTACTCACTCCCAGTCTGCTCCAATAAATGGTGGTTCATTTAGATCTCCTTAGAAAAGATGAATGTGGCTGTGCTAGATGCAAAAAACTAACCTAGACAATATACAGCTGTCATAGAGCAAATTGCCTGGCTGCCTGATACCACAAAGAAGCCAATACTATGGCACCAGTAATTGAGAAAAGAAAGGCTTTACTGCAAAAGTGACCAGCAAGGAGACAGGAGGCGGGCTTAAATCTGTCTCTTTGATATGGGGTCTGGGGCAAGTTAATGGGCTCTAGGGCAAGCGAAAGGATTTAGGAATATCAGTTTGGCATGGTCTGATTGGAGGGCTTCAAATTGACCATTTATGGTCACATAAATGATGAGTCAGATTTTAGCTCTAGATCCTCCAGGCCAATGGACACCTCACTCCTGAAAGAGTTCCCATGTTCAGGTTCCAGTCATGTCCCAGTTTTCTTGGTTAAGAGGGGAAGAATTGTTAGTTCCAGGTATTGTTAGAGGTCAAAGCTTTTTCTATTGCACATGCCTAGGCTACATGACTTGTAGTTATGGGCTTTGTTATACCTACGAAGTAAGTCAACATTTTGTTATCAACAGAGTAGGCCCAGTTTGGGTTGGACCCACCGTTACACAACTATTAAAAAAAAAACCCACCTGTAGATATCAAGGTAAACCAATTGAAAGCCCCCTCCTCCCTTCCATACCCACATCTTTGTTCGCTACACTTTTATGATTCTTCTTCCTATAAAACTGCCCTTATAAGTCCTTCAAGCTCACCTCATCATCAATAATACATTCCCTTTCATAATGCTCTGTAGTGTTTCAAGAATATAATCTCATAATCATCATAATCTCATTTGTACCTCACAAGAATCCAGCAAGACAAGTGTGACTGTCCTGTTTTCCTGGTAAAGAAACTTAGGTGAAGAGACCTACATGAGTTCATGATTTCTTGGTGACAGAAGAGATACTCAGTCTACTCACTGAGTTCTGAACAGATACAAAGAAAAGGCAACTCCAAAAATCACTGGAGAACCAGTGAAACAGCTGCTTACAGAACACTTTGCATACACCATGACCAGTGCCTACTGATGAGTCCTTTTATTAAGAAACTGTTGCAACTTTGTTTTAAATATATATACATATACATAAATATAATTGATTTCTTCATTTTAGAAGTAATCTGTGCATATTATAGAAAAGTAGAAAATAGAAAACAGAAAAAAATCACTCATAGTTTTACCACCTGGAGACAACTCACTATTAACATTTTAGAATGTTTTCTTCCAGTCCCTTTTCTATGTACAAGCTGTGGTCTTTTAAAACTTCCTTAAATGCATATCACTTAAAACACTTATGCATTTGCTGTTACAAAACTTGAATGCAATCATATAACACATACAAAATAGATAGGAAAGCCGAGGTGTAAGGACATTGCCTTGAAGTCAAGATTACAGGTTTTAATTCTAACTGATGTAACCTCAAGGGAGAAAACCAACATAGAGAAAGAGACATTTGAGTAACTGTGAGAGATTCTTCCAGCAGGTCTTGGTTTTCAAAAGATGTTCTTTTTCTCACCCAAAGCCATGTGGGACTGTAAACTCACAGCCAACGAACCACAAAACCTCAAAGGCATGTGTAGACATTCCAGTGGCACCAAAGGGCAACCACAGGAGAGTCCTGCCTCCTACCATTCCTTCAATCCAAGTGTCTGTGAAACCAGGACTAATGCCAGGAATAGCAGTAGCAACTTACATGTGGGCAGGTGATAAAGAGCCTTTGTCCTTAAAGGCTGAACTCAGAGCCATTACAAGCTGAAAAGGCTGTATAGCATTAGCACACTCATAGGGATTCCAGGGAGTGGTCAGTCCAGGATGGACCAGCAGGCAAAAAAGATGGACAGGGAGTACTAGGGTGGGGACAGAGGAGGGACAGAATCTAGATTTGTGTTATCCCAGTCTTTCCTGGTCAAGGGCTTCCCTAGGACTTTTAGGACTTTTTCTAAAAGTGCAAATAAGGAAGAAATGGAAGAAGGAACACCTCCACTATGTCAGGAACTGTACTGCATAATAAAAAACAAAAAGACATTATCTTCTTTAATCTACACAACTTATTACTATTGCCATTTTATATATGAGACAAGTAACGTTCAAAGATGTTAAGTAACTTGCTAAGGGAAACTCGAAATGGTAGGCCAAAACCAAGCTTGGGTTCCTCTGACTCCAAAATGGATGTTCTTTCTATAATTTGTCATTTTCTGAGCATGAACATACACAAACACACACACTTAAGTACATTATCCATTTCATTGTGCATCTAATTGTTCCCTATTATTTTCTTTTCTTCACAAACTCTCAAGCTAAAGATCTTAAAGAGTTGATGAGATTTGCCCCTAGTACTGGTCACCAATTTCATGTCCTAATTGAGCAAGCTATCTCCAAAGTTACCTCACTGGGGGCTTGCTAAATGCTACAAAAAGCAGTGGTAAAGATCTCTCATTAAAATTTCACATGTATAGGGATTATTCCTGTTTCTGTGTCCCAGCCCTTATATAAATTCTTTATTATTGACTCAATTTATAATGGCATTTGTTAAATTTTTATGTATTTGTGGTATTTTTTTCTCTGTTTCCCTGTGGTTCCAGCCATATCAAAATTTGTCTCAGATTCTAAACTCTAACAGATTAGGGACCTTGATTATAATCTCTCCCATACCCCATACGTCATTTATTACCTGCTGCAATCATTTTGTATACTTCTAGGCAATCAAAACTTCAAACAACACCATATTTAAAGCACAGTGCCAGCTGCTAAGGAGATTTTCGGAGCCAAATAATGCCTTCTCCATCCTCAAGGAAGAAGGAGGGACACACAAAACTGGGAAACACACTTTGGATGGACTAAAAGAACCACTCAAAAGAAAGTAAGTATTAACAGAACCATAAACAAAAGTGTTCTAGGGACAGGAAGGCAAAAGTAACCAGTTCTCTCCAGAAAGATTGAGAAGCATTTCACAGAGAAAGTGACCTTTTAGCTTGACCCTCAGGAATGAATCATCTTTTACAGGCAGAGAAAGGCAGAAATGGCTACTAGGCACTTGGAACAATGTGAGCAAAGACTCAGAGGCATGAACGTTCATGAGTGTAATTATGTTTAAGGCATGACTTAGCTTTCTGAAAATATTACTTGTGTGTCATTGTTAACCCAGAGGTTGGGAAAATTAATATCATTACATTATATTTGGTAAATAAATAAATAAATAATAGGTCCAACAATGTTTCTGACTTTCTTATATTAGTCTACCTTTCCTATCAATATTTTGTCACTGAAAATCAAATCAATCCATTAGCTGCAGTGGGAAATCTGGAAATAAAGATTTCAATTACAGGATGACCCAGTTCTAGAACCTCTGTGTTGTCTACAAAGGATTCTCAGTTTGGAGATTCCATCAGGACATAAGGAAAGCCAAGTGCCCTGATGCCAGTGCCAAGGGAAAAGAAGAAAGACATCTTCGCCAGGACATGAAAAGTTACTTGTTACCACTTAAATGACAACATTTTTCTATTAATACTAGCAATAGGCTACTAAGCTTGCCTAAAGTCAGGTGCTAGGAAGGGTCAGTAGCATAAGCAGGTAGTTTTCCCTTGGGGAAGATGGGTAGAAAAAGTATAGATTACTTAAAAAAATAAAGATCCAAGAGAGTCCTGGGCATATACTGAGTGATGGTTTCAGGCTGCACGAACGAAGGCACAGTGCCAAGAATGGGAGATGTGTTATGTGCAAGGAAAAGATTTGAAATTGAAGTTGCTCTGAACAGTGAAATGAGCTCTCAAGTGGAGCTGAAAATGGAGACAGGGAAAAATGCAGAGTGTAGCTGGAACAACTCAAATGGAAATCAGCATGCCCATGGTGTATTTCGTAAAACCTCTTCAGTCGAGTAGAACAAAATAGTAAAGAAGCAATAAAAGAATAAATGACCTAGAATTATTGGCCTCTCCAAGCATAACCTACTACACAGGGTTGGTTTCAGAAACAGATGTAGAGAAATTGCAGCCCCACAAGGCTTTCGTCGCTGTAGATATTCTTTTAAGCTTTGTTATCCGACAGGACACTGTTGAATGTGTAAAATGTTATTACAAGAATCAGAGAAGTAGCCAGTAGAAATCTGTCTCCTGGTACAATATTGGGAAATGTCTTTTGGCTACAGATTTGTGCCATAATAAAGTTGCCCATAAATACACACTCTCAATACAGAAGGCAAGAAATAAATAACTTTGATGTTATATCCAGAGGCTAAATGATAAATTGCTGGTATGCTATTGTGAGTAGTTATTTAAAAAGGAAAAAAAAAACCCAATAAGTTAGTTGACCCTTGTTGGATTATAAATAACCATAAAAAAGACTTTTTTTAAAAAATTGAGAGATTAAGAAAAGCCTCAGGACTTTGCTATGTTGCCTGTAGAGCCCACCACGTTCATTCCTATTACTCTGTGTCCAGAGTTACACTGGCTGCAGATTCAGCTGTAATTTGTACAGTTGCAATTCATGTGCTGCCTTTAAAAATGAAACACTTTCTGCCAACCCCAAGGACTGCTATTTTCTCAAATGAGAAATAGTGAAATTAATTTTAGTACAAGACTTGTCTTTTCATGTATCGTATCATCTAAAAAATCACTCATCTTCTCTCTATCATACTGCATGCCCAACGCTTCCAAGCCCTTCTCAAGCAAGCCCCAGCTCTTCCCCAAAGTTCCTCTAGTACCTGCAGAGAGCTGCTCTCCATTCTGATCACTCCCAGGAAAGACTGTATACATGAAATGATGCTACATTCGGTTGCATAGTCAGAAGAGTATAGAGAAAGCAGGGGCCTCTATAATAAAATCAGAAAACTTGGACTTGAGCCCTTGTTCCATCAATGCATGTCCTTTCCTTAGTCTCGTAGCAGCACTGAGCCTGTTCCTTTCCTGTCAAATGAGGACTTCCCTGGGAGGCCTATTGTGAGACTCAATGAGTTAATCCATGTGGGAGAACTTTATAAAGCATGAAGTGCTCTAAAAAGGTAATTATTATTTCAGAAATATTTACGAAGCACCTGTTATATTCAGGGCACAGTTTTGAACACTCCATAGTAATCAAAACTGAAGAAGGCAGATTCCCAACTCTCAAGGACCTTAAAATATAGGAGAGGAGGGTAGACATGGATCTAAATCATTAAACACAGGATAGTACACAGCAAGTGCCTTAAGCAATACCACCAGGACTTCAACTCAGTTTGACAAACATTCATGAAACAGGCTCTTGAGATACAAAGGTAAACACAGTAGGTCATTGTCAACCTGTCCAGTTGGAAGACAGACACACAACAATGAAATACAATGTAGAGAATGATAAACACTATAAAGAAAGTACATATCAGGGGTCAATTAGGTCTGGGTAGATAGACACACAGAAAGGCTTTGACCTAAATGTCTAATGGTAAAGTTTGAGAGGAGCTGTCAGAGCTTAGAATCTGTTTCCAAAGATTGGGTTTTTCTTCCAGACAAGGTGAAAAGGAGCAAATCTGGTACCACACTAATCAGCTCGGTGGGCCTGGGAAGAAGTGGATGTGACCGTGGAGATTCAGCTGAGCTGGGAAAACACCCGAGTGAGAGATTAATGGTAGGTTAGTGACTTCTGCAAGGCCACAGCCGAAACCCAACTGCAATGGTGGGGAGAAGAGAGTAGCGTCAGCAGAGGTCGGGGAGCTAAGGAATGGGAAAAGCTAAGACAGTGCTTAGAGGAGGACACGATTCTTTTGGGGTTTTTTTTGGTTTTTTTAAATAATAATTTTAAAATAATTAACACTTGTATGATATTTACTACCTGCTGGGTATTGTTCTAAGTATTTTACCTAGATTAACTCATTTATTGCACAGCAACCATAAGTGGTAGGTGCAACTATTCCCACTGCCGTGATGACGAAACTGAGATGGGGACAGCTGATGACATCTGTGGACTGAGAAAAAGGGGCCAGCACAGAGAGAGAGATGGCAGATGACAGGAAGGAGGCCATCAGAACTGACAATGGGAAGAACTCCGGGATGAGGGGGGAACTGTAACTTTCCTTTCTATACTATTATTTGACTCCTAACTTCACAATAGGCATTATCACTTTTGTAATCAGAAAATTAAACAATATAAAAATAAGAGATCACTTAAATGGTTTATATTGTTTTAAAATTAGTCTCCATTTCTTCTATATAAAAATAAGCTTTCTAATAAGGGAGTTGGCTCCCTGAGAGTAGGAATGGTGCCTTATTTCTCCCTCTCCCCTATCAACTAGCACCTGACGTGTGTATTTTATTTATTTTCATTTTTTATTTTAATTTTTTGTTGTTGTTTACATGCAAGTCTGACCATGAATGTGTGTGTGTGTGTGTGTGTGTGTGTGTGCATGTGTGTCTTTTAAAGGGAACAAAAACCAAAAAACCAAAGCCCTTGTTACCATTGCCCTAAATTTAGCTTTCAGTATATTAACTACCCTATATTGCTGCCTTGAAGTACTTTTAGGATCTGTTTTTAATTTTTCCTTCCTTCCAGTCCCCCTTGCATTGTCCCACTTCCTATCACCACTACTCTTGGACCTTAGAAAATATGAAAAGCCTTTTGGGGCCGGCCAGATGGCAGGTCTGTTCTGTTACTCACTATTGTTTCCTGTATTGGGGGGATTTACAAGACCAGGATATCCATGTAATAATTTGAGCATACTGTCATTTTGTTTTCTTGTCATTTTCACAGGCTTAGGGGAGTTATAGGTTAAATTGCAGTCTTTTATATTCAGTCTTAAAATAATTTAGCTTTCTCTCAAGTCGTTAACTATTGAAATTGGTTGTTGTTGTTTATTTAGGAGAGGGGAAAGCAAAACTGGCATTTCATGTTATTGTTTTGTGTATTTTGATATTCCTTCGTTTCCCCTCTTTCCCTCTTAGCAAACCCATCCCTGAGATTCAAGTTTCTCCTTATTCCTATGAGAATTATTCCTGCTAGGTTCCTCACTTCTACACATTAAAAATTCAAGGAAGGAAGCCTAGATTCCTAATTTTCATGTATAAGAAACCCATCCTCCCAAGTTCCAATGTGGGTCCAAGCAGGGCTTTTTCTAGGAAAAAATCATTTGGGAGGAATAAAAATAAGCATTTTGTCTGTCTCCATATGCTGGCCCTTGTGTGGACCTACATCTAGCGCACCCACAAATGAGGAAGACAGAAGTGTGCACACGCTTCACACGAGAAGGGCAGGTAAGAGGGCTCCCAGGAGAGTGAAAAGAGAACACTTAACATAGAATGTAGGCTCTATTCCCAGTATAATTATATTGAAGCTGCTACTTATTGCCTGATATTCTGGAACTATTTGTCCTTTGAACTTTTTGATCCATACAGCTGTTAGAAGAGCATATTAGGAGGCCAAAACAGGAGAATTGCTTGAGGTCAGGAGTTTGAGCCAGCCTGAGCAAGAGTGAGATCCAGTCTCTAAAAAAAAAAAAAAAAAATAGAAAAAATTAGCCAGGTGTGGTGGTGTGCACCTGTAGTCCCAGCTACTCTGGAGGCCGATGCAGGAAGATCGCTTGTGCCCAGGAGTTTGAGGTTGCAGTGAACTAGGATGATGCCACTGCACTTTAGCCAGGGTGACAGAGTGAGAAAAAAAAAAAAGCATATGGGCATCTTTTTAAAAATTCAGCTTGGCTCCATTCCCAGAAATTCAGATTTAATTGATCTGGGATGGACGCCTAGACGTCAGTATTCTTTAAATGCCCCCACCTCCATCCTTTACCCTGACTACCAATGATTCTAAGGTGTAGCCAGGTTGAGAACCACTGGAATATAGTCAATCCAAAAGCCTAAAAATTTTAGGAGTGATTGAATATTCAGTATATCTTTGGATCTTGGAATACATTTTAGGTCTCATTTTTAAAATTAAGATAAAGATTGTATCTGAGGTTAAAATAGAGTCAAAGCTATTCACCAAATTATCTCTCCCTTTTCTACAAACATGCACATAAACATTAACTAAAAGGGCTCTTTTGGGGCTGCTCAAGGGACTTACCAAGCAATCTGACCTAGTTATCTTCATACCAGCTGTATGTAGCATCGCTAAACTTGCTAATGAGCTAGCAAAGTAGTTTGGCATGGAAAATTATCTTTACATGCTAATGAGCCTCTGAGCCAAGAAAGCAAAAGAAGCATATTCCTGCTGAAAGTAATTAGGATAATGCTCAGTACTTAAAAACAAAGTCATCTAGTCAAAGAGCTTACATAATTCTGGCCTTGAACACCAGGATATATGAGGAGCTTTGGGATACAGAAAGCCATTCCTTGCTTTAATTTCTGGTTTCCAAGTATGTGATAGGTCAGCATTCAGTAGGTCAAAGTAGAGAATATTAACATTTAAAATAACAAAACTTTTCACCCCTCAGTCACAAGTGGAAACTGGAGAATCACACCCCAATTTAGGGGGCACAAACTAAGATAAATCACACTTCAAAGTCTCAGTTATCAGCTAACTGCAGCAATGATCTCTACTCAGTTTCTTGGCTTTGTTTGCAACTGCATTTCACTCCTGGTTGGTTTCATTTTCAAGTTAGGCAGATAGACTAAGGCCCTTTCCTCCAGGGGCAAGGACTTACTTCCTGCAATGCACAGAAGGCAGTGAAACACAATTCTCATGACACTCAGTTCAAGTGGCTCTTTGTCTTGTAAAACCTCTAGGCTTAGGTCCATGTCGCACTCACGTTGTCTTTGCAAAAATTTGCATTTCATCCTCAATAATATATAAACAAAATATGTAAAGTGACCCATTCTTCCCAGTTGTTTACCCAATACTTTCCCAGTTTTAGCCCTAAAAGTCCACATCCTGGGAATGGCCCCCTATGCCTGTCCCAGACAAATCAGGATGGTTGGATACCCTAAAAACAACCAGAATCAGAATCAAGTCTGGAGTAGACTCTGAGCTATTGGACCCATCCTTCAGGCCGTGTATTCTTCCCTGATAGTGATAATACAAGCCAAAGTGGGACAGATTGATACCACCAGCCACCATGTAAACTCCATGCTTTGAATGTGCTCTCTAGAATGCTCCCAGCAAATGTGTAAGGTAACTCCCTTTGTCCCAATATTATGATATAAAGAAACTGAGGCTCTGATAAATTAAGTGACCTGCCTAAGATCACACTGGTAGTAAGTGGTACAGTTGAGATTCAGGTCTAGTTCTGTCTGACTTCGAAGTGCTCATTCTATTTCACTCTCTGCCTCTTGCATTCTGAAGTCCATCAAGCATAACAAATTTTAAGAAAACCTACACAGAGGAGATTTTAAAAGAGCTAATGACAAAATAGGTAAAAAAATATATAGAGTAAGAATGGAAATAACAAAATATCAGAATCTATATGAATTCATCAAAATATAGGGCAGAAATAAGACAACCAGCAGCTAATTGATGGATTGCAAATTGCCCAAAGTCAAATTCATAAGATTCTTTATAACATACTTTCAAGTATTCAAATAAAATACCACCTTAGGTAAAAAGAGTTTTCTATTTATATGAAGGAAATATTTTTTTCCTAATTATTTCTCCTCAGAGTAAGAATGTCTAGTATAAATGTGATTTGTTGCTTAAATTTTGGTATTTTGATTTATCCTATATAAAGAAAAAGAGGATCATAAAGCTGCCACTTAAGAACTGTCTGAAAGGTACAGTAACTGTTGATTTATAATTTAAATCCTAACTATGCAGATTTATTCTCGGCACACATCTAAATCTGAGTTAAGTCAGCACATATTTCTGCAATAACAGAATTTCAAGGATACTGCTAAAGAAATTCATGTCTGCTGCTTTTTATTTGACATTCTTGTATGCTCCTAATGTCTTCCAACTCATCAGTCCTACACTGGGTCCTTGCAAATGTGCATACCAAAAATTTCCTTCTTGTAGCTACACATTGAGAAAAGGAGTTGACGTCCACCAAAGTTAATGGTAGAGAGTCTTGACATGTGAAAGCTAATGGAAGGGTCTCCATGTGAACCTCTCAGCAGAACAGCAGACAGGCAGACTTTCTGGCACTGACCTTTAACTGACCTTTAACTGACCTTTTTTAGTAGGTGCTCTTACTTCACCCCATCTTAAGGTTGTTAAGCAACTTTTTAAAAATGTTAAATATTCAGGTGTGGTCAGACTACCAGATTGCTGGTAGAATTTCAGCAACCAGCTCTAAAATTGTCAGGTCTCAATTATACCCTAATTTTTGTATTGTGGCTCACCAAATACTACTGACATCTTCTGGAAAGGGTTAATACAATGGCTTTAGGATATCATTTCCTTCTAGCTCTAGGATATTTTTTCTCAGAGAAGATCTAGACATAACACATTTCAGAGTTTTCTATAAAGGTCTTTTTCTGAGGAAAGCTTGTATAGACTTCATGTTGGTATGGAAACACCACTGAAATGTTACACTTGTCAAACATGACTAAGATACTCCTTGGCAGCATTTACCAACTAGCCGTGATAGAGCATCAGGGATATAATTTAGCCTGTATGGATTAGATATTCTCTAAAAGATGTACAGTGTTTCCTAGTAGCAAGGATGACTTCCTGTGAACTTCATGTGAAAATTAAATGGACTCTCATAGTGTTTTAAACTCGTATTTGTGGGCATTAAGTTAGGGCTGGGAATCTTCAACTAGCTGATGAAGAATATAAAAGAACCAAGAATGAGGAAAAAAGTTTAGTTCCTTTTACTTTAAATTAGGTACTACATGTATTCAGCATAATCAGATTTTCTTAAATCCTTATAACTGCTTCATCTGCACTATCAGAGAAAAAAAATGGACAAGAAAAACCTGAAAGAAATGTAAACTGAATTTTATAATTGCAATACCTGTAAGCTTCTGAAAATCTCAGGGGTTGTATTATATTTCTTTATTTGGCCAATGAATGTGCAGATGTATTCCTTCTTTGGATATATTTTGCTTCATCCCCAATGGAAAAAAAAAAAAAACATGCAAGCTTCACTTTATTCTGGGAATTCGTGAAGTATGTATGGATATTCTGAATAGTGACAAAAATTAAACCATATAAACAGAAAAAACTCTAAAATAATTATTTTACACAAAAACTCAACTGAAAGGGTTAAAGACTAGCCATTAGTTCTCAAAACAATTTCAGTACAAACCAACACATATGTGTAATACAAACTATAGGTCATGTTTCCTACTTACCTATGCTCTTTCTACATCAATCATTATACATTAGCAAGACAAGATTGGGCACAAATGGACATGTTAATTGCCCATGCCATTAGAGTTCCCATATTTCTGTGGTATGAATGAAATTGCAAAACTATTAATTAAAATTAAAATTACTAATTTGGGTGTTTCTTAAAAAGCTTACATTTTTATACAGGAATGTGAGAGTGAACAGAACAGAAATAGCTCTCAAGGTAGTTGTTGAGTAAAGAAGTTGGTTTTTACAGTTTTCATTTTGTTAGGAACTCATAAGCATTGTTTTTTTAGAAACGTAGAAGTTGTAGCGTTGTGGGCTGGGGTAGGGTTAGGAAAGAGGAGAGACAAACTGGAAGAATCCTGGAACAAGGGCTTTGGGATTTTCACTAGTGGCAAAACAAGTAGAAATCAGGTTGAAAGATTCTCAAAATATCTTATATCTGCTAGCAGCAAACTGTGAGTCAGATCCATTTTGTTCCTCTGCAAGGGGACAAAACAGGAAATAATTTGGGAATCTAATAATGTTTCTTTTCTATTGTATACTTGGAGAGTTTTGATTTCCTAATTAAAATTGTAATCTTTCTCAGTTGTCATGTAAATATTTTCTCCATATCCTGAATATTAGCGTGTCATAACAATCTCCTAGGAGGGGCTAATGTGACACATTGTCACACCCAGGCAGGTCACACAATATGCGCTGAATGCAACTCACAGCAGCCAAATATAAGGAAGAGTAGAAAAACAAACCCATTTCAAAGTAGGTGTCAGTATTCATGTGAGGGAATATAGTCTCTTGACGATAAAAATTAAGCCATCCAAACAATTGACAAAGTGATTATAAAGTGCTTTTACATGTACAAACACAATAAAAAAGATTTAAACTTGACACCACTCCTAAATACAAAATTCAGTGCAAGTCAACACCTATGTGTAATTACATATTATATCTCTCTACTCCTTAAACTAGAAATATTAGGAAACAGGGCAGTCAAAGACACTAGAAATCTAATCAAAAGGGTCAAGGGCCCTACTTACCCCAGTGCCCCTCCCTACAGTGAGGGGAACTTGGGGAAACTGAAGCCCAGATTTTGTTGGCACTGTAGGTCATACTATTATCTTTTAAAATACTTCAGTGCGTGAGCTAAGGAAGATGAAGATCATTGTTAAGAAGTGTGAATGATCTGAGATTTTACCCTACTTGCAAATTAACATGATAGGCTACCATACATTCACAGAGCCTGGCTGAAGACACAAGATCCCCAGGTCAGAGACAAATGACAGTTTATTACTCATAAAAATAGCTGTAGCCAGAGTATAAGCATTTGTGCTGGTCCCCTGAGCCCCAATTCCCACAGGGTAATGTGAAAAAGACCAAGTGATATCTGCACATTAGTGGGGCATGTTGCAGGAGAGTTTAAGGAACCCAAATGTTTTATAAGGAGCAGTAAGCCTGATGGACCTTGCCCTGCAAGGAGGCATATGTATTATACTGGAGAGTAAGGAAATTCGATCGTGCTCCAGATAAAGACAGGATCATTATCTTCCAAAGCTGTTCACTATACAGACATCCTTGAACAGTTAATCTGCAACAAAGACAGTGAGTACCTCTGCTCAGAAAATATGTGGAAACTTAAAAGACCCATGGAGAATTGTCTCCTAACATGCACCGGCCAATGAAACTCCACATTGATACAAATGACTTATGGTTCTTTCTTCAAAGCTTTCCAACTGAAGCTTAGGACAGCACAATACCATCCTCCTCAGAAACTCCATAGTTACCACCCTAGTCCCAAATTGCCTCATTTTTTTTCCTTTTGCTCCCCAGTGGCTTCTCCGTATTGATTCTAGACCTTCTCTTTAATCTTATTTTTGCTCTAGTGCCTGAGCTACTTGTTCCCAGCCCCAGATCTTAGATTCTCCTGTGACTCACGTGTCTAGCTCATACCTTCTGGAAAGATGCTCCCATAGGTAACCTACCAGTAACAACGTCCTTACCTAACTAATCCTGGAACTCCAGTACTGCCCTGATAAGGAGCTCTCCCCTCGGAGGGCACTTATTGGCTATGAAACTGATAGTTCCTAGGGCTACATAGGACAACCTATAGGTGACTGGAAAATCACGACAGGGAACCGGGATTGAGTTCAGCCTGCTCTGGCTTCTTTTTAAATATATATGAGTTGTCTAGGGAAAGATGAGTCTCATCCTATGCATATGCAATTTTAGTTAATGTTGTTTGGAATAGTCTTTCAGTCTGTAAACCCAATATGTTGCCTTAAAAACAGGTCCCCATGTGAAACGCATGCAATCAATTTTGAAATTATCATTCAGAACACCTTCATAAAATGGAACGAACCCAACAGATACAGATATCCAGAATGTCAGGATTTAAGTAATAAGCAGCATTTTCTTCTTTATTTAATTGTTTTAAAGTCAAGAAATGAAGAGCAAAGAATCCAACTTAGGTATACAGACGATCCTCTACTTACAATGAGGTTACATCCTGATAAACCCATCATAAGTTTGAAATATTAAGTCAAAAATGTATTTAATACATCTAACCTACCAAACATCATAGTTTAGCCTAGCCTAACTTAGACGTGCTCATAACACTTACATTAGCCTAGAATTGGGCAAAATCTAACACAAAACCTATTTTATAATAAAGTTTTGAATATCTCATGTAATTTACTGAATACTTTACTGAAAGTAAAAAAAACAGACTGGTTGTATGCCTACTCAAAGTACAGTTTCTACTGAACGTGCATCGCTTTCACACCATCATAAAGTTGAAAAATTGTAAGTTGAGCCATTTGTACGTCAGGGACCATCTGTACATGGAAATAGAAAGGTACTCAAAGTAAGAAAATTCTTTCTTGATTATTTTGTTCTTGAAACAGTGGAATAATTTACACCATTTAAAAAATACAAGATCATGTTTCAAATGACTAAATGGTATTAAGAATACAATATGGGGGAACAGTTCAGTTATTCTCCTTAGCAAAGAAACATGTAAATATATTTATTCGAAGAATTTCAATATTTAGAGTGGATTTTAAATGCTCCCTTGTATCTCTTTTCTCCTTGAAGATATTTTAACCACTTAATGTTCTCAAATGGAAAATTATTGGGAGTTATGTAGCCCCCATGAAAAGGGAGGCAGTTTTTAAAATAAGGAGAATCCCCAGAATTTGGGGACAAGATCAGAAATTTTTCTACCTTGGAATTCATGATTAAAAAAATAAAATTAATGAAATGAGCCATCAGTAAAATAAGTTTGCCCCAAATGATGATTAGCTCATGTGTTGCCAATAGAACTTAAGGTTTCCCCAGTTTCTTCCTGGAGTTCACATTATCTCATTAAAATTTAATCAGGAAAACACTAGTATAAAATGTTTAAAGAAGTACTACTGTTCAATGCAACTTTCTGTAGTGATAGAAGTGTACTGTAATCTGTGCCGCCCAACATGGTATCTACTAGCTACATATGAGTATTATGCACTTGAATGTAGCTAGTGACTGAAGAGCTAAACTTTTTTAAAATGTCAATTAATTTAATTTTAATTTAAATTGTGATGTGTGGCTACCATTTTGAACAGCACAACCTGATCACTTAATACTCAAGGAGTTGGGGTCAAACTGATGAGGTTCAAACTCTGGTTTCACCACATATTCTGTTATTCTTCTCTCCTCTGTTGTTGGGTTGATGTCAAGATTTAATGTGTTATGATTATTTGCTATATAAATCTTAGCAATGATTATTATTATTATATCCCAGTTATACAATTTACCAGCCACATGGTCAAGTTACCTAAACATCACAGAACCAATTTCATTTACTAATAATACTAAACTATGGGGTAGTTGTGAGAATTAAATGAAATAATGTGTTAAATTGCTTAGCACACACCCATCACATGGAAGAACTCAATACATGTGAGATGTTATTATTAAATTATTAAAACAATATTTGAACAAGAGAAATTTTTTAACTTGCAGGAAGTACTTGGGGAAAACAGGGTAAGGTTGTAATAATTATTGAGCCAATAGCACTGAGTCAAACCAAATTTGTTCACCAGCAAAATTTAAGATTTTTTAAACCCAGAGTGATTTCACCAAGATTTATAGAACACATGGGATTCATCTTAACACAGTCTGCCAACTTTTCTTTTCCCAAGCTGTAGCCTTATTACAAAAAAAAAAAAAAAACTTTATAAATATGTATTCACCTTGTCTTTTCTAGTATGCTGTCACTCTCTCCTTATTTTCATACCTGGTAGCACAGGAAAGTTACGTAGAACAAATATATGTCTGCAGGAAATCCTGTTTCCAATTATTTCAAGATGTGCAGAGCCCATCAATGACACATTCAGCTCTGAAAACAACATATTTATAGCCACAATTTTACACATTTTAAAAGATTTCTTAATGTGAAATTCAAATCAACCAGTAACTCCCACATACATATTAACTCCTTTTCTATTTATATCTTAAATGCAGCCCCAAAAGATAAAGCATCTAGAATCTAAGAGTTCGGAGAATTATTTTTTTAACACTTTGGAAAAATGTTTCTGCAAATTGACAGCAATTCATGAAGTCTGAGAAGTCTGAATTGGACCACTGTTGGTTGTGGCTTAAAACGGTTTTATTTTATAAATGGACCTAGTGTGCTCCTCTCATCATTTTTCTGGCATCTCAATAGTAGACAAGGAAAGTTCTTGTTTTTCCAGCAATGTCTGCTTGGTAAAGTCTAAGTAGGTCAGGGCAAGAAGCAAAAAGCATTTCTTTCAGTGAAAAATTAAAAACTCAGAACCTCTTTTATATTTAAAGCTGCTTTCACTGTACAGTTGCCTAAAAGCAAACAAGTAGCAGGCCCCTTGCTCCCAGATGCCTGCTCACAGATCCTAAAGAGAAAACAAAACTTCAGGGTTCAAACTGCAAATTTTCTGGAATATTTTGTTCTAAATTGCCAATGGGATATGAACGACATGGCGAATTATAGTTATAGTAATACTTTTACCACGGCTGCCAATGAGCAGCCACTCTTTAATGAGCCGTTAGTTCTAATTAATAGTCCACTTCTGGCAGAGAAGGTCATGAATGTGGCTTTGTGTAATTTTCAAGTACAGATTGGAGTAAGAGTAGGGCATCTGAAAAAGAAAGAAGGAACTAAATAGGATGATTGGAATTAGATTTAGAGACAGCAGGAAGATGATCGGTTTCCAATTTTCCCAAATCCTCACAAATTGGATTATAGCGTCTGGAACTGTCAGGAGGGCACAGATTACATTTGTGCCGTGCCCTTTTGCAAGAGATAATGCTTCTGCTGATCTGAACTTTCAATTAATGGCAGTATCCGATGATAAAGGTTTTGATAGCGACATTTAAACACTTTATTATGCTAACATGTATAACCCAGATGGTAAGTGGGATCTCCCCATTCCTTCAAGTTCTAGATAAATTTGCCCTGGACTGTGTAAGTCCAAAGCTTATCCTAGGACTTTGCTGATTTCCACATCCACGAATGTGTCTTTACTTCACTAGGCATTGATTTTAACCAAAAATATAAACATTGGATCAATTTCCACCACCCCAAAAAAAGTCCACTCAAAGAGAACATTCATGTGATTAGTAGAACTGACTGAAGTTTCAGTGGCGGGGGCACCTATGAGAAAAGTCACCTCTCACATCATTCCACAAACAACTTAAAACATCTATTAATATCATTACTTTCCTGTGTTCTCAAGTCGTCTCTGACTCCTGCTATCAGGCAAGGTGGGCCTCTGGGCCGGAGGTGACTAGGGGACACACAAAAAAGAGGACCCTGCCACAGGCTGAGCAGCAGATGGCAAGTGGCACCAGGTGAGACTGTTTGACACCAACAGAGCTCTAAACAGTGCTCATGAGTCTTAAACCTCTGAAGCCTGTGCCTTACATTTCCCTCGCCTTGGAGTATGGGCCCAGACTTTTTGTGGCATAGGATTGCAAATGTAGGTACACCACCCCTTGGGAATGATATGAAATAAGATTAAACAGCATATGTTTAGGTAAGCCAGGAGACACACTCTCCCCCACTCCCCTGACCCATTCCACAATGTCCCAGATGATCATGGCATAATGAAAAAAGTCACTTCCATATAAGACTAAATGGTGTTCTGGGGTGGGGTTCAAATGCAATCCTCCAAGAAGTCAATGCCGGCACATACAAGTATTAACTACTGCATCTACAGGAAAGACATAAATGAGAAAAATGGCCAACACATGCACACACACACAGAGCTCTATACGGCAGAGGGTGGGAGGGGGAGAATGGTAAGAAATTAACCAGAAAAACTACCTGACCATGATCTTTTTTTCACCACCAGAAAAAAAGAGAAAAAGAAAAGAAACCTTTCAGTTATTACTGTGGCCTAAGGCCAATTTCTTGATAATTGAAATGAATTTTTTAAATTTAAGATTAAGCTTCCCGGTTAAGCATGTTGTATGAACTACTAGATACTGGCTTGTTTCAAATTCTTAATTACTTTTATTTTCCCCTCTGGGAGGGATTTGGAAAGAATCCCATTTAGAAAGTAAGCCATCAAGGCAGGAAAAGAATTATTAACACACTAACGTCAGTATGTATACTTAAGAGAGCCTTATAACCTTGATTTAGGTGCTAAGCTAAATATGGTATCTCATCATATTTCTGCACTTGTGAGCCAACACCACAGAAAAGCAAACTGAAATGAATGAAGTTCTTTGATTAATTTTCTAGTACAAGCAGTTTGAATATCACACTGCAAAGTAATTTAAATTAGAGCAGATGGTAATGGCAGCGTCCCTAAATAGATTCCTACATACTCTTCCAGGATTAAGAAGTCTCTTCTTTAAGTATCATGGCCCATCTTAATGTGATCTGCTTGTTGATGTCTGCCCCTCCTGGGGAGCTGCTAGGTTGGCGAAAGGAAGCCACCATCTCTTTCTGCTCTCACAGTCAAACTCCTGATCAGACTTGTTCATGATGACTAAAGATAGAGGCATTTTTTTTTTTAACTTGGGCTTCTTTGCTGCTTAAGTTTACCTTCCTGGCATTCATTATTCAAACCAGAAAGACCTTTCTGGATTTGTCAGGCCGCTGAGCAGTTGCTCAGTACTCCCAGACGCCAGCCTAGGTAATTACTGCGAAACCTGAGGGCCTTAAACTACTGACTGCTTTCCAATTTCCTTTGGCTCCCAAGGGCTATTTTCTCTTCACTTTCCACCTCTTTCTTGTTCTTAGCGATGACTTGAGAGATTGGTGGGATTATATTCTGTGGTAGGCAGACTAACGATCCCCCAAAGATTTCTGCACCCTCATCTCCAGAACCTGTGAATATTTGATTACGTGGCAAAAGAGACTTTGAAAATGTGATAAAGGTTATGGATCCTGTAATAGAGAGGTTATCCTGGATTATCAAAGTAGGCCCAGACTAATCATTTGAGCACTTAAAAGCAGAGAAATTTCTCCAGCTGGAGTCAGTCAGAGAGCTGCAATAGAAGGTAACAGAGGCAGAAGAGATAAGGCAGAAGAGGGGGTTGGGGAGATTCAAAACCTGAGAAGGGCTTGACCCGCCACTGCTGGCTTTGCAGGCAGAGGGAGCTATGAGCGAAGGAACTCAGAGAGCCCCTAGCTGCTGAGAACACCCCTGGGCAACAAACAGTGAGGAGACGGAAACCTCTATCCTTCAACAACACGGAACTAAATTCTACCAACAAACGGCTTGAATCAACCTGGAACTGAATGCTTTCCCTACCCCTCCATGGGCCTCCAGGTAAGATCTAGGTCACGCAACACCTGGATTTCAGCCTTGTGGCACCCAGAGAAGAGAAGCCAGCTAAGCCTACCAGACTTTTTTTTACCTACATAACTATGAAAAATAAATTTGTGTTGTTTGTGGAAATTTATTTACAGCAGCAATAGAAAACGCATACTGATTCTGTTACCAGGAGTGGGGCGCTGCCGTAACAAATACCTAAACATGTGGAAGTAGCTTTGGAATCAAGCAGTGGATGGTGATAATAAGAATGTTGAGGAGCGTTATAGAAAAATCCTAGATTAGCTTTAACAGGTGATTCGTAGAAATGCAGACTTCGACACTGCTTCTGGTGAGGTTTGAGAAGAAAATGAGAAACACAGTATTGGAAACTGCAGGAAGGAGAATCTCTGTTATAAAGGGGCAGAAAACTTGGAGACATTGTGTCCTGTAGTTATCTTGAAGGCAGAACTTATAAGCGGCAAACCTGGTGATTTAGCTGAGGAAATTTCCAAGCAATATATTGGAGGTGTGAACTGGTTTTTGTTGCTGCTTGTAGTAAAATACAAGATGAGAGAGCGAAATTGAGGGAAGAACTTTTAAAAAGGAACGGGTACTTGATGATTTGAGAAATTCTACACCTATATAAATGGAAAAAGAATAAAATTAAGAGATTTACAGTTGAGAAGGCAGGTTATGAACTCAGGGTGTGACTATGCAACCTTTTGCTAATGCCTTAGAAAACTCAAAAGGCCATAATATTAAGTTACACAAAAGGCTACTTAAAGAGATGAAAGGTGTGACTCATTGATCTCCTCAGCCATCTCTGCCGAAGCCATAAATAGAGATGGGATTATCTAGGAAAGATCTGTATGTAAGGCAAATCCCCATGAAATACATGGGAGGCCCGTAAAATTCTTGAGAATATTAAGACAGTAGCAACGCTGCCAGCTAAGATTGAAAGAGGCAAAGACAGTACAAAATTTTAAAAGGCTGTTCAAAATTTTGGTCGGTCCACCAAAATTCTACCTGCAGGAAACAGGCTGCTATAGTCTGAACATTTGTATCCCCTCCAAATTCGTATGTTCAAATCCTAACCCGCAAGGTTATGGTGTTAGATGGTGGGGTCTTTGGGGAGGTGATTAGGTCCTGAGGGCAGAACCCTCATGAATGGGATTAATGCCCTTGTAAAAGAGGCCCCAGAGAGCTGCCCTGCCCTTTCACCGTGTGAGATGTAAGAACGGGCCTTCACCAGACACCAAATCTTCTGGTTCCTTGATCTTGAACTTCCCAGGCTCCAGAACTATAAGGGGAAAAAAAAAGTCTTCATTAAATAGTTTATAAGCTGTCGAGTTTATGGTATTTTTGTTATAGCAGCCTGTACGGACTAAGATACAGGCTGATAAAACTACTCAGCTGCCATCCTGTGCTACCTTTCTGCAATAAGGAAGCATGACTCAGAGGAGAGAACCAAGAGCACTGAGGATGGAGCCAGGAGCCACAGAAGATTTTGCTTTTTTTCCCCCCCAGGCTTTGAAATCTAATGGAGTTTGCCTGTCTATATTTCAAAATTGCTTGGAACCCGTGACTCCTTTTATCCTTCATTTTCTCCCTTTCTGTACCAGAATGTCTACACGTGTTATTCTATGCCTATCACACCACCGTATGTTTGGAGCAGATAACTTGTTCCTTTTAGTTTTGAGGACTGAGAGGAATTGTGCCCCAGGAAGGGTTACACCTAGAGTCCTACCTATACATAATTTAGATTATTTAGGTGATTAGATTTGAAAGACTTTAGAGTTGGTAAAATTGAGATGAGATTTTGAACTTAAATTGATGCTGTAATGGGATGAGATTTGGGAGGACTCGTTTGATAAGTGTCTTTTGCATATGGGATGGATATGAATCTTTGAGGGCCAAAATAATGATACTCCCCTCCCCCCACAAAGATTTCCATGTCCTAATTTCCAGAATAATGTTACTTTGGATGGCAAAATGGAAGGGACTTCACCAATGTGATTATGGTTACGGACATTAAACTAGGGATATTATCCTGGACTATTCAAGTGGGCCCAATATAGTCACTTGAGTCCCTAAAAATAGGAGAGGAAATCAGAAGAGTTATTCACAGAAAAGCATCAGTAAAAAGACAGAAACATGAAACAAAAGGATTGTTTAGAGAGATCCTAAGCATGGGAAGCACTGGACCTACAACTATTGTCAGCTTTAAATATGAAGAAAGAGGTCCACAAGCCAGAGAATGCAGGTAGGCTGTATAAGCAGAGAACAACAGCCTCCTACCCACCCCCCAGCCAAAAACCGACAAGGAAATGAGAATCTCACTCCTACAATCACATGGAATTGAATTCTGGCAACATCCTGAAGGAGACCGGAGGTAGATTTTCCTTCAGTACTTCCAGGTAAAATCTCAGGCTAGCCAACTACTTGATTTCAGGCATGTGGTGCCCTGAGCCTACCAGACTTCTGACCTATATAAACTGCAAAATCATAAGTTTATGTTATTTTAAGCTGTTAAGTTTGTGATAGTTTGTTATGGCAGCAATAAGCAACTAATACATATTCACTTACACAGGTTAACATTATTAAAAGGATTTGATCCTCTCTCTTTCTGATAGTATGATAATAATAATCCCCTACCTTCGTGTAAATTATAATCAAAAGATCACTCTAAATGACTTTGTCTTTCACAGAAGTAATTTCGAAAATTTATTTTGTGCCTTTTGCTGAAAGCTGGAATGGTCTCTATTATTTGCTACTCTTTTTAGGATAATCAGTTCACAGATTCAAGATCTAAAATGTACCCGAATGTTTATAGCAGCACAATTCACAATAGCAAAGATGTGGAAACAACCCAAGTGCCCATCAATACATGATTGGATTAGTAAGCTGTGGTATATGTATACCATGGAATATTACTCAGCTATAAGGAATGATGAAGATACGACATCTCTATGGTTCTCCTGGAGAGAGTTGGAACCCATTATATTAAGTGAAGTATCCCAAGAATGGAAAAACAAGCATCACATGTACTCACCAGAAAATTGGTTTCCCTGATCATCACCTAAATACAAATCTGGGAACGACACCAATTGGATATCAGACTGAGGTGGGGGGTGGGGGAGGGGATGGGGGTATGCCTACACAATGAGTGCATTGCGCACCGTTTGGGGAGTGGTAACACTTGAAGGTGCTGACTCGGGAAGGGGGGGTGGGGAAGGGAGGGATATATACCTACACGATGGGTGCAAGGCGCACGACCTGGGGAACAGACACGCCTGGAGCTCTGACTTGGGGGAAAAGGCAGTACAGGAGCAACGTATGTAACCTGCAATTCTGTATCCCCCATAACAAGATGAAATTTAAAAAAAAAATAAAAAAATAAAAAATAAAAAAATAAAAAGAAATAAAAAAGATCTAAAATGTACTTCTCCAAAATTGGCCAAATCACAAGAGTGTAGTACTCTCACGAATTTCTCCCTTGAATCATAAGTGGTGAATTTGAGTTCCAGAAAATCAACGTGTTGTGCTGAAGGAGAGCTCTCAGCTAAATCAAGAGACCTGAATTCTAGTCTCAGCTCTGTCATCAAAGAGTCAGAAAGCCTCTCTGGAGAAAACCAATTAATCTCTCTGGATCACATTTGCTCCCTTTTTAGAATAATGGGGATAGAAATTCCACTTCATCCATGATGAAGTGTTGCTTGGTTGAAATCTGGAGGACTGGTAGCATTAATGAGGCAATTAAGGTGGGTGCATTTAAGGAGGAGATCGGTCTAGGAGGCTCAGCATGTCCTGCTTTATCCCACCTGCCACGACATTATTCTCCTGGTGAATTAGAAAAAGTGAAAAAGAAAAAAAGAAAAGAAAAACAGAGCAAAAACATGGTCTATAAATGTTTCTAGAAGAATGCACACCATTTGTTGGCAGTATTACATCTGGGGAAGGCTAAAGGGTGAGGGCTTAGAGAAGCTTTAAGGAGTGGTGTTTAAAGGCATAGACTTTGTTGCCAAATCTCCTAAGTTTAAGTCTTGGCTCTGCCACTTACTAGCTGAGTGTTTTCTCTAGATCCCTCAGTTTCCTCCTCTGTAAAATGTGTGTGTGCATGCAGGTATTGCTTAGGACAGATCTTAGCATATAACATGCATTATATAAATTAACAAGCACTATACAAATATTCATCATTATTATTGCTATGGAAAGAATTGTGTCCCCCCAAAATTTAGTTATTTGGAGATAAGGCCTTTGGGAGGTGATTAGGTTTATGAGGTAATGAGAGTGGGGCCCTAATGATGGGATTAGTGTCCATATAACAAGAGACACCTGAGATCTTGAGCGTATAGTGAGAAGGCAGATAGTGGTCTGCCAGGGAGAAAGAGAGCCCTCACCAGATTCTGACTATGCTGGCACCCTAATCTCAGACTTCTAGCCTCCACAACTGTGAAAAAAATATATTTCTGTTGTTTAAGCCATCCAGTCTATGGTATTTTGTTATGGCCAAATACAATTGCTAAAATAATTATTAAGGAAAAATTTAGTTTTTGCTCTATAGCTTCTGTTTTAACTTTTGTATAATGAGAATATATTCATGTGTCCTTTATAATTTAAAATAAAGAAAATCAATCAAGAAAACAAAAGGTTGATAATTCATTTGGAATGATACCTTCAGTTATCTCTTCAACTTCAGAATTTGACCAATTGCAGGTTGAATGAGCTATCAATGAAAGACATCAACAGACAGTTTCGTCAATACTTACTCCCCATTTGTAAGATGTATCATTGATCCACTTGTCAACTTTAAAGTGATGCCATTAACAAGTATTGCAGTTAAAAGATCCCTTAGAATAAATCAGAAATTCAGGAGAGTGTTAAAATGCTGCTCTTCTGATGACATTTAGATATACATAAATTTCAGCAATTACTTTAAAGCTGCATTCCCCAACTCCAGGGCTGTGAACCAGTACTAGTCTCTGGCCTGTTAGGAACCTGGCTGCACAGCAGAAGGTGAGGGGTGGGCAAGCAAGTGAAGCTTCATTTGTATTTACAGCCACTCCCCATGGCTCACATCACCGCATAAGCTCCGTCTCCGGTCAGATAAGCGGAGGCATTAGATTCTCATAGGAGCTTGAATCCTCCTGTAAACTGAGCACGTGAGGGATCTAGGTTGAGCGCTCCTTATGAGAATCTAATCCCAGATTATCTGAGGCGGTGATGCTAGTGCTGGGGAGCAGCTGCAAATACAGATTATCATTAGCAGAGAGGTTTGACTCCACAATAAATGTAATGGGCTTTAATCATCCCAAAACCATCCTCCCTGCTCCCCACCCCGGGTCATTGGAAAAATTGTCTTCCATAAAACCAGTCCCTGGTGCCAAAAAGGTTGGGACCACTGCTTTAAAGGATGATTTTATGAAAAAGGAGAATTCATAAAATTCACAAAATTCAGACTTTGAGAATCATCTATGAAATTGCCAATATCTTAACACTTCTGAGAGACAATACTTAAAGGTGAATAAGTTGCCAAATTAAATATCTCTTTTAAAAGATCAACTGTATGCCTGTTATTAAAATATAATTAATGCTTCCTTGGAGCTTACAATTTAGTGGGTAAAACAGATATTAGTCAAATAATCAAACATACTGTGTATAATTAACTATAAACAATAATTTGGATTTTACTTTGTGTCCTCTCAGCACTATTTTTCAGTAGTACTTTTCAATAGTACTTTTTAGTTATTGCTATCAATCTCACTTGCTTAGACTCTAAATTGGCCTTTCCATCCACTCCCTGTAGATTAAAAAATACACACGATACAGAAATTACAATATAAGGCAAAAATTTCTGGCCTGAAAATCAGTTGATTCCCAGCTCTGCCACTAACCAAGTGAATTTTCAAAGTTCTTTAAGCTCTGTAAGGCTGGGTGTTGCCATAGATATGCTTGTAGGGTTCTTTCAAATTTAAAATCATACAATAAATATATTTCCAACCTAAACATTATTTTAGATCCCAACAATTTGCCATTTCATCACAAATAAAATCTGTGTCTCCCAAAAGGGAAAAGCGATTAAAAATGAATTATACGGTGGCTCATGCCTGTAATCCTAGCACTCTGGGAGGCCAAGCTGGGCGGATCGTTTGAGCTCAGGAGTTCGAGACCAGCCTGAGCAAGAGTGAGACCCCACCTCTACTAAAAATAGAAAGAAATTATATGGACAGCTAAAAATATATATAGAAAAAATTAGCCGGGCATGGTGGCGCATGCCTGTAGTCCCAGCTACTCGGGAGGCTGAGACAGGAGGATCGCTTGAGCTCAGGAGTTTGAGGTTGCTGTGAGCTAGGCTGATGCCATGGCACTCACTCTAGCCTGGGCAACAGAGTGAGACTCTGTCTCAAAAAAAAAAAAAAAAAAAAAATGAATTATGTACAAAGAATTTATACCAATAAGTAAAAAAATTTATAAGAATGCATTAAACTTAGTTTTAAGAAACATATAATAAAGAATGTTCAGTATAATTATTAATGTACAAGTTTAGTTGTGGCAGGAAGGTTGGTTAAACTGTAGGATGTTGAAATCTTTTTCTCTGGAGATCTTTAAAAGCAAATCATATTCCCAAAAGCAGTGGGATAGCTTAAGAGAAGAGAGTTGAGATGAAATACCAGGCACGTTTAGCCCTCTGAACATTATCAGAAGCACTTTCTTCATACCTAAAGCATTTTTCCGTAAAGGAAAAGTTGTTTTTAATTATCCACAGACATATTAATACATTATTAAAACTCTATCTTTGAATCATAATTCATGTTCAAGACCCTAGAAGGTAAAAGTGTGGATGAGAATGTATGAGAATTTGAAAACTCCACTCAGGAGGTCATTGAGAGTACATTAAAAGGCATTTACTTTGTTTAGATGTAATGTACTTTGTTATTAGGGCTGATTCACACTCACTGCAATACTCCAGGGAGATTAACCACATTAATCTAATTATGAGAGTTTCATAGCACTCTTAGCAGAAGGTTGTTCACCAAACATCAATTATTTTTAGAAGCTCTATCTTTGAATTTAATTTAAAATGTGATTAATTTCCCTTTTCGGTTATCTAAACTGAAGCAAAGGCATTGTTTAAGCTTATGCAAAGCCAAAAGAATAACTTTATTAGTTTTTATTTCCTTATGTCACTTAAATTTTAACAATAAAATGTTACATACTTTTATTTATAACTGATGATGTTATTCTCTAAACTAACACAAGTTTCATATTGGACAATCTTGAACTCAATAGGTACAAACTTAAAATGTTTTTATTTTTTTCCTAATCAGTACCTGCAAATATACTTTGGTCAAATCTCCCTTTCCTGACCCTTAACAATATGTTGGGCAGATCCCGTAACTTTCTGGTCACTTTGAATATTAAAACAATCCAATCCAATCTAGCCAGTTTAATATTTTAAATCTTACACACTATTCAATCTGGTACCCATATCCTTGCCTTCCAAAGCACTGGCATCCTGAAGTGCATGGAGGTGCCCAGATCATGGTCTGTTCTTTCACTCCTTTAAAGAGATGAGAACAGAAAAATGATATCAAAGAAATGGGAACAGTGGCCAAGACCAAAACCAGTAGTGCTTGTCAAATATCCACGTGCTCCTCTACATTTCTCAGCCCGCACTCATGGAAGTGGAGAGATGTAACTAGTTCTCACCAGCGGAATGTGGGAGGAAGTAAAGTGTCCCTTCTGGTTTGAGCAGTTATAATCAAGTGTATCTTCTGCATGTTCACCCTCCCATGCCTGTCTGGCTGAAAACAAAGAGCTCGATTCCCACATGACAGTGTTGAGCTGGATGTACCCTGGGTCCCTGGGTTGCCACTGGAGGGGAAGCAGTGTGGGAGAGCTGCCAGGCGTCTGCATCAGACCTTGATGTGCAGAGATATGTATCTCTGTTTTGCTAAGCTATTGAGAGTTCAGCATAATCTAGCCCATCCCAGTCAATACAAAGATAGATCGGGAGGTGAGGGACAGGAGGCAAAAGAGTAGGCTATCCTGGAGATATCTGACCAGAGAAAGGACGAAGAAAGAGAGAATGATTGTATGAAAGAGTAACAAACTTACGTGAGCTTGCTTATAGGCAAGTGAGAAGGAGCCAGTAAAGAAAGAAACTGGCAATGCAAGGAAGAGAGGAGCCAAGAGATGGATCCATTTTCATGAAGAGAAAGACTGAGATTCAGGACACAAATGAAGACATGAGTTTCAGAAGGAGTCTTTCCTCAAAGACAAAAACAAAGGAAAGTAACATGGGAGAAGAAATAAATTAAGGGGGAGAAATGATTAAAAGTTGAAGAAAACCTAATAAGCAACCAAATGGGCCATTTTTATCCACTTTCTGATAGAAGTATAACCAAAGGAATTTCCAAACGACTGAGCTTGTATTAAGCTCTCGCACACTTAAATTTATTCAGCTTTATCCCCACAGACCACATTTAATACCTATCCTTAATTTATGTTAAGCCTGCTATCTTCTAAATCTGACATGCTTTTAATGCAATTCTAGGCAGAGTTATTCATGCTCCGTGCACACTAGCAATGTCATAAATTCAGATTGGGAGCTGCTGAAGTATGAGAAAGCTCACCAACCTGAACTTAATAGAAGTCCAACAGCATTATGCACAGGTTTTACAGAATGGCATTTTGTTTGAATTGAGCATCACATAGAAGAAAAAGATATATGGCATTTGCAAAAATGCTTGGAAAAATATAACTTACAGAAACATGTTTTCTGCTTTGTATTAAAGAGATAGGAAGAAAATAAGAAAAGAGGGGAAAGAAGGAGGGAGGAAAAGGTGCCAGTTCTAAAATTTTGTTAAATGATAAGATATTCTTTCTTTCTATTTTTGCTCCTTTCCACTATATTCCTAAACCCACAATGACCAGGTCAGTAGAGATGTGGGCATTCAAACTTACTCTTCCCAATAGATAAGTCAATAGATTTGGAAATATTAATTTCTTTTATATGTGACAGTCTCATCTTTAAAAATAGGTGATGGTTCCTATGTCAGTTGTTCTGTCAATAGATCAGACGTAAGCATCTTCAAGGACCTTGTTTCAAGAGCACAGAATAATTATCTGCTAGTTCCTTCATACAACTGATAATCAAGACCCCTCTCTTATTCCTTCCCAATATCTCTCTGCCTACTTCTTTCATTTGCTCAGTCTCACACACTATTGCAGTCCTTCACCACCTTATACCCTGCTCCGCTTGCTCTTCAGAGTCCCCAGCCCTCCAGTTTAAAGCCCTCCCATCTCCTTAAAGCATCATCTTCATCACGTTATTCCCAGGCTTAAGCACCTTTAATGCCTTCCCATTGTGTTATTTACCTGGTGCTCATGGATAGACTTCATGGATTTGTGAAGGCACCGAAATTCTGTGCAAACATTTGTGTGCTGTGCATTATTTTGCTGGTAAAAATATCCAGTTTTTTCAGATCCTCCTTGAGGCCCTAAAAAAGGTTGAGGATTTTCAATCTCTAGAACAGAATCCAAACTCAATGGCCATTGTTCAAGAAGTGACATCAAGCCTGCATTTTATTTACGGCCCCTAAGTCAGGACTTCAGGTGAGTAAGTTCTCCTCACCCTACACATTTATTTATTCATTCATTCAACAAACATTCATTGAGCACTTCTGTGTTCCAGACTTGATTATAGGAACTGAGGACATAGATGAGAGAATAGTCTCCTCCCTAAGGTAGTTCTAACCTCTTATCAGAACTCCCCTCTCAAGCAGCTGGGGAACTACCTCTGTGGCTGGGCTTGGTATTTCAGGAATTGAAGATAGGTATTGGAGTAGGTGAGAGAAATGGCCCTTAGGGGTCAGGAACAAAAGGGAACTGAAAGTAACATCCCAAAAGATTCTCTAACACGGCAAGTCCAAAAGGGAGTGATGGACAGAGAAGGTGAAAGTCAAGCAGTAGCAGAATCCAAAACTCAGCCAAACTAGATGGAGCAAATGAACTTAAGAGGATAAACAACAGATGGAGCCAGGAGAGAGTCTCTGCAGGACCCATACCTAGAGCCATGTTCCTTTCTACAGAGCCTCCTTCAGTGCCAGTGGGAGAGAGCTGCCAGGCCTCTGCGAAACAGCAAAAGTGCTTGGGACACTGAAGTCTGCTGAGAGAGTCCTGGAAGGCTTTACAATGGTGGTCACATATAAGCTGACCCTTCAAAGAGGAGCAAGACTTTGTCAAATGGACAGAAGTGAAGGCAAGACATTCCATAGAAGGGAATATTCAATGCAAAGTCCCAGAGTCTTTATACAGCATATTTTGGTGAACAAAAAGTGGGTTGAGTATGAATGTGGTCTTGGAGTGAATTATTTAGAGCTGATGACTAATATCCTCCCTAAGTATATAGATACTTGACATTCCAAAAGAAAATTAGATATGCAATTCAGAATTTTAGAGCAGAAATAACTGGAGTTGCTAGACTCAGCCCCTTTATTTTCAGACCAAATAACTAAAGTTTGGAGAGGATATTTGTCTCACTCAAGCCAACCAAGTGCAAAGTCAACTCTGGGTATCTTGTCCACTAGTCCCAGCATTGCTTAATGTTGTGCATATGCCACAGAGCCAGCTCCGAGACCAAATCCAAGTCATTTGTCCTCATATAAAAACCAGAGCATCCAGGGAGGAAAAAAAAAGACCTTCCAGTGACCATGATGTCAGAGGGTAGGTGGGAAAACAGCAATTTTTCACTTTAATAGTTTATAATACTGAACAGCTTTGGAGATTCTAGTGAGAAAAAAATGAGAGAAGACATGAAAAAGACTAAGGTAATCCTATTATCTGTCCGTACCAGAATGGGGACGCTGTGCTTGGTGCACAATCAGTGGTGTGTTGGCAAATGTTGGGGAGCTCATTTGTAGGATTTTCCAATTTCTGTATTGTAAGTATTCCCTTTATGGCCGATTTCAAGCTACCAATGTGATATAATGGAGATGCTAACAATTGGCTCTCAGGAGTCAGTACAAACTGGTTCAAATGCACTAATGCTATTAAGAGTAGATCTCAATAAGCATCCCATGAATCCACCCCAACAACCAACCAACCACCACCTACGGGGCCTTCAGCCTCTTCTGGCTTCAGTCAATGCTTGAGCCAGGGCTGCCCATTCCTGGCAAACAAAATGAAATAGTTAATATAGCTAAGAAGTACTTCACTTCATAGAAGAATTTGAAGAGGTTAAACTCTCCCTTCCTAGCACTATTGTTCTCCTCTTCCCTATCTTAGCTAACTAGCGTGGACTTGACTTTGGTCTAGACAGTGCTGTTGCCCACAAGTGTGACAAAAGCATTGGCCAGAACCAATGGAAAGATTCCTTCTGGAGTATTTAAATCATCCAGCCCTGCTTCTGAAATTATGTTGAAATCGAGTAGACAGAAGTCCAGCAGCAGGCACGCAGAAATCATGTGAACTACAATACCCCAAGACAATGCTGAATGATGAGAGAAGCCTATATGGAAGCCTGGTGACAGTCACAAGCAACCAATAGAAAGGCAGAGGCTCATTCGCCACTGGCATTGTGCCCTTAATGTAGCTGAATTAGGTAAAAGCTCTGGAACAAGAACTAATCTGGTATCTCTCTTTAGACCTGAGCCATTTGTTCCCGAGCCATGCTAAAGTGGGTATTTGAATGCTCCTTTAAGGAAACGCATTCTAGGGCTAGAGAATCATGCTGGTAGCTTCCTCTGCAGGCTATAACCAATTAATCAGCCTATCTGGCACTTCTGTAACACCTACTGGGAGGCTTTCTGGCTCTCCTTCCAGCTTTTCCCTTGCATTCTCACCTCCTAAATTGACTCTGAGTCAAGCAGGCTACCCTGGCAGCTCTCTGCTGCCCCCTTCTGTCAAAAAGTGGTAACGACTACAGTGGCCCCATCCTATGAACAGGTATCTAAGGTTATCCAAAATCCCTTGCCCAAAGCTGGTGACTTCTCTGTTCGTTCTTTTCTGGTTTCTGCATGTTTCTATGAACTAATAATACATTCTGATTTATGCTTTTGTTTGGCTTCAGAGACATCTGTCTAGCCTGGATTTTTTCTTAACTTTTCTGTTCACACTTGTGAGTCGTTCCCTGAATTTCCTCTTCTTTATCTCATTAATAATGAACATCTTCAAAGAGATGATGATTCTTCAAGGACATCTGGTTCTTCCTTCTATATTCACTCGTAAGGGGAAATCATCCTCTTACAAATTTTCAAACAACAGCCTCAACAAGACCTAACATTTCATTTTCTCTACAGCCCTACATTGTTCACTATTTTTTTCACAATCCTGAGCTGGAGTTAATAGGTTAGCAGGCTGGTCTGGCCCTGGCATTCTAATGACTAGACTATGAGATCCAGGCCTCTAAAGGGCAAGTTGTACAGGTCTTTCTTAGATAATTAAAGTATTACTTCCCATGGGGATGGCTGGAAAAACTTCTGCTGGAAATTTATTAAAGCTGAAAGAATTAAAATTAATCAGAACCAAAGAGCAGGTAAACTGAGTACACAAACTGAGACAATAGTGAAAGTAGAGACATTGTCTTGATATGGGCGTTGGCAAACGGTTTGCTATGGGAGTCCATGTTAGATCATGTGACCATGAGTTGAGGTTTGCTAGCACAACAAAATGGTTCTTAACCTTTGGAATGTTGCTGGACTCAGAAATATCAGGGACAGACGTGATGACTTCTTTAGGTTCCCATCTAGCAATCTATAATTTTAAGATTGTGAGGAATACGGGTAATAAAACATGGCAGCACTTAAGGGCATTTAGACAAAAAGATAATTCACTAACGATGCTGTTTTCCCTAGCCTCCCCATCTTCACCCCTGTGCAGCCCTATTAAACATGAACAACTTCATAATTTACAAACCCAACACATAGGCTAATTATTCTATTTGTAAAATGATGGAAAGATTCATCGTCTGCCAAAGTGAGTTCCAAACCAGATGATCTATTGAGGATTAATTTCTAAGCTTATCCTCTCTAAATTCATCCATAATAATAAGATTTTGGTTCACTTAAATATAAATGCTGCAGCTGAGTATCTGGAAGCTGGATTTATTAAAATCCCCACCCAAGTTATTATTAAATATGTTGCCTGTACGTCTCACATGCCTTTTCCAAAAGTAAATTGACATTTACTCAGAAGTGGGCTTAGTCCACAATACAAGCAAATCACCTCATTTCTATTTTCAATAATTGTACTTTATTTTACCTTTTAAACTAACTTCAGGCATTTTCCACTTTTAATAAAGAAGTATTTTTCTGTCACTGAATAAAATCCAGCTGACCCAAATCAAATTTCATGCTGCCAGTTTATCAAAGTAGATCACTTTGAAGTAAACATAACTTACTATGAGTAATACAATATGCTTATTATAACACAGTTTAAAAAATGGCTTCATTAAAGTTGCCAGTAGATAAAGACATTAAACATTGTATTTTACATATTCTAAGGATGTAACAGCCTATTCTTGACTTTGAATGTGACAGACATAATTTCATCCATCATATAAACAAACACATGGTATAGAGATCCATCACTATACAAGCATGAAAACATATTTTCAATTAAAACTTTATTTTTTTTAATTTATTTTTTAATTTCAGAATAGTACAGTGGTACAAACACTTTGGTTACACTTATTGCCTCTGCACTGCCCGAGTCGAAGCTACAAGTGTGCCTGTCCCTCAGACAATGCACACCACACCCATTAGGTGTGCATTTACCCAACCCCTTCACCCTCTCCCACCTGCCCAACATCAGATGAATGTTACTTCCATATGTGCACATAACTGTTGATCAATTAGTACCAATTTAGTGGTGGATACATATGGTGCTTGTTTTTCCATTCTTGTGATACTCCACTTCGAAGAATGGGCTCCAGCTCCATCCAGGATAATACAAGAGGTATTAGTTCACCATTGTTCTTTATGGCTGATTAGTATTCCATGGTATACATACACATTTTATTAATCCACTCGTATATTGATAGGCAATTGGATTGTTTCCACATCTTTGCAATTGTGAATTGTGCTGCTATAAACATTCAAGTGCAGAAGTATTTATTATAGAATGTCTTTTTTTTCTTTGACTAAATATCGTAGTGAGATTGTTGGGTCAAATGGCAGTTCTACTTGTAGCTCTTTGAGGTATCTCTATATTACTTTCCATAGAGGTTATATTAATTTGCAGTCCCACCAGCAGTGTATGAGTGTTCCCATCTTTCTGCATCCACACCAACATTTGTTGTTTTGAGACTTTTTGATAAAAGCCAATCTCACTGGAGTTAAGTAATATCTCATTGTGGTTTGATTTGCATTTCCCTAATGATTAGAGATGTTGAGCAATTTTTCATGTTTGTTGGTCATCAGTCTATCTTCTTTTGAAAAGTTTCTGTTCATATCCTTTGCCCATTTATTAATGGGGTTGTTTGATTTTTTCTTGCTGATTTTCCTAAGTTCTACATAGATTCTAGTTATCAGCCCTTTATCATAAAGTTTAATTTAAAACAATGAACATAAGCAACATTTAACATATATATGTGCATACATATATATCTATATCAGCATTTAAGATAATGTAGGTAATATTACTGAAAAATTAACAAATTCTTCAGTTGTCTTCTGTTTACACTACAAACAGAAATGTTTTTGTAAAATCCTGTCTACCTCAATTGTAAGTGGTCAGAAACTAGTAATAAATTAGTATGTCTTGTATTCCCAAGTTTTGTATTTCAGGCCAACATCAAAAAATGAAAGACATATAAACACAGAGTTCACTGCTTTGAATTAAAGAGTAAACATAACAATTAGTCATTAATTTGCTGATGGTTCTTAGGTTCTTAACATTTCTTGGACATTTACCAACATTTGTACATTTAAAGCTCTGTAGGAAACCAGTATTTCTTAAGCCTTGCCACTAGATGGCATAGATTGGGAGACCCAGTCTTGGCCTAAAAGTAGTTTAAGCAAAGCCCAAACACAAAATCCTTCTAGGCTTAGTAAACAGAGAGAAGTAAAGTTTATAATATCTTGGGTCAAAGAAAATAAGAAGAACTAAGAAGGAATATTTCTTTATGGCAGATTTAGTTTTCCCATATGAAAATTTAGAATACTAGCATTTTATAATTTGGCACACATGAGAACAGGGAAGAAAACTGATGGTGAAAGACAAACTGTTTTTCCTGAAATTTATCTATTTTTCACTATTACAAATATTACAACAGAATAAGGAAGAATTAAAACCCATGACCACCTCCCGACTGAAAACAGATAAAAATATATATGCAACTATTAGAAGCATAGACTTACAAATTAATAAATGAGTTCCATTTGAATTGAAACCATCTGGTGACCTATTGAGCAATTTAAATGCCTTTAAATATAGCTTTTTATTTATAAATTTCCATGCTAATTTACTGTACAAACAAAATTTTTAATGGCATCATTGAGATAAAATTCATACAACATATAATTCAACCATTTAAAGTGCACAATTCAGTGCTTTTTGGTATAGTCAAAAGGTTGTGCACAATCACCACATCTAATTTTAGAACTTTTTTTTTCATTTTTTTTAATGATACATAATAATTGTACATATTCATGGTGTACATGTTACATCTTGATACAAGCACACAACATACAATGATCAAATCAGGGTAATTGGGACATAATTCACCTGAAACATTCATCTTTGCTTTAGGTTGGGAGCATTTGAAAACTTCTAGCTATTCTGAAATACAATAAACTATTGTCAACTATAGTTGCCCCATTGTACCACTGAACATCAGAGCTTCTTCCTTCTATTAAACAGAATTACCCCTTCACCAACATCTCTTCATTATCCCTTCCCACCACCCTTACCAATCTCTAGTAGCCACCATTCTATTCACTGCTTCCTTGAGGTCAATTTTTTTTTAGGTCCCATATATGAGTGTCAAAATGAAATATTTGTCTTTCTGTGCCTGGTTTATTTCACTTAAAATAATGTCCTCCAGATCTATCCATGTTTCTGCAAATGACAAAATTTCCTTCTTTTTCATGGCTAAATAATATTCCATTGTGTACATACACCATATCTTTTTTATCCATTCATCCCTTGATAGACCCTTAAGCTGATTCCATATTTTAGTCATTGTGAATAATGCTGCAATAAACACTGAAGTGCAAATATCTTCTGGTTACATTTTATGTCTTTGCCTCGCCCAAGCAAGGTTTAGAGGCATGCCTTTCCCCTCTGCAATGCTCACCGTGTCTGTGACCCTTAGTTGTGGGTTTGTCCCCCCTCAACCCCCTAATCCCAGGAAAATATTACTACCGTGTGAGGTTCAAACATACAAAGGTTAAATATTTATACTTTTCAAATAAGTTTGTAATTTCAACATATAATAACACTATGCCTAGCCTCCGTAGATACTCTATTAAAAAATGATAAATGAATGAATACACACACAAACCTGTTTGATTAATTTTTTTCAAAAACAATTTATGGGCCGGGCGCGGTGGCTCACGCCTGTAATCCTAGCACTCTGGGAGGCCGAGGCGGGTGGATTGCTCAAGGTCAGGAGTTCGAGACCAGCCTGAGCGAGACCCCGTCTCTACTAAAAATAGAAACACATTATATGGACACCTAAAAATCTATATAGAAAAAATTAGCCGGGCATAGTGGCGCATGCCTGTAGTCCCAGCTACTCGGGAGGCTGAGGCAGTAGGATCGCTTGAGCCCAGGAGTTTGAGGTTGCTGTGAGCTAAGCTGACGCCACGGCACTCACTCTAGCCTGGGCAACAAAGTGAGACTCTGTCTCAACAAAAAAAAAATAATAATAAAAAAAAAAAAAAAAAAACAATTTATGTATCTCCATCTTCATTCTGACTTTGTATATTTTACATATGAATTATAAAATTCTGAGAATTCACAATATATATGACACTGGCAAATTTATTAAATTCTTATTTATATTTATTTTTCTTCTTGGTAAAAATTATTACTACAAAGAAATTTGTTTAAAAGACTACCTATTTTGAAAGAGCATCTGGCCAAATGGTCAAATTCACTTGAAATTTTTTTTTTTAACATTTCTCATCTGTGCTATTTCTCAAACTTGCCCCCAATCTACTGGTAACAACTGCACATGACACACAAAATACCTCATGAATTTACTTAAGAAAAGTGATATACAATGTGAAGATGACAGCTACCACCCATTATTGAGCATCATACCAGGCATTTTGCATCTGTTTAAGCCACTAGCCTGGGATGGCAAAGTTAGTAAGCTATGGAGCCTAGATTCAAACCCAGGTCTGGCTGACTCCAAAAGCAATTTTGCTGGCCTCTAACTTGTGTCCTCTGGAGATAGTAAGAATTGTACTGAATATCCCAATGAATACCTAAGACATGGTGTCTATAGGTAAATAGACAAGATTTGGATTTATAATGATAATAATGAGGGGCACATAAGCCCCAGCTAATATCTTAATACAAATGTACATATATCTGTAAATAGTTATCAGAGTAGGGAGCATGATAGCATTAATTCATTTGTTCTTTTATTCATTCAGCAAATATTTAGAGTACTGATTATGAACTAGACATTATTCTAGGTAGATATATCAATCAACAAGACAAAATTCTTGCAGTCATGTACCTTCTTTGTAGTGGATAGACATGGATAGGAAAAACAGACATTAAAAATAAAATAAGATCATTTCTGATGGTTAAAAAAAAGCCATGAAGAAAATTCAAAAGGATAATGAAATAGAGTTATGAGGAGGAGGGGCTCAGAGAGTCAGAAAAGTTCTCTATGTGAAAATAACATTTGCACTTACACCAAAAAGAGAAGGTGCCAGCTACATCAAGATCCGGGAAAAGAGAGTTCTAGGTAGAGGACATAGCAAGTGAAAACACGTGGAGATGAGAATGAGCTTTGGAGGAAAAGATAGAACAGTAGATGAGGGTGAAAGTGGTAGGTAATAAAGTCTGGGAGACAGGCTTAGGTTGGACCATGTAAGCTCTTGTCCACTATGACAAAAAGTCTGGTTATTACTTTAATTATTGTGGACAGACATTAGAGGATTTTTTTTTTTTTTTTTTTTTGAGACAGAGTCTTACTCTGTTGCCTAGGCTAGAGTGAGTGCCGTGGCGTCAGCCTAGCTCACAGCAACCTCAAACTCCTGAGCTCAAGGGATCCTTCTATCTCAGCCTCCCGAGTAGCTGGGACTACAGGCATGCACCACCATGCCCGGCTAATTTTTTCTATATATATTTTTAGCTGTCCATATAATTTCTTTCTATTTTTAGTAGAGATGGGGTCTCGCTCTTGCTCAGGCTGGTCTCGAACTCCCGAGCTCAAACGATCCGCCCACCTCGGCCTCCCAGAGTGCTAGGATTACAGGCGTGAGCCACCACGCCCGGCCTCCATTAGAGGATTTTTAAGCAGAAAAATAACATGGCCAGTACATATAATGAGAAGTGGTCACATTCAGGATATACTTTAGAGAGAGAACCAGGAGAATTTGCTGAAGTATCAGATAAACCAGGTGATAGTCTATGGCTATACCACCTTGAATGCACCTGATTTTGTCAGATAAACCAAGTGATAGAGTTAAATTCATGAAATCAGGTAAACTATAAAAAATAATCCATATTTCTATTTTTGTAAAACAAGAGAAATTCCAAGTTTCCTAATGTGATTGAAAATAAATTAAAAGAAAAAACGTTTCCCTTCTCTCTCTCCCCCCATCCCACCCTCATGGAGAATTTTACCATCAATGCATCAGTTTACACATTCCAACAATTTTAGTCACACCATGCCTCTGCTGGTAATGATAGTTTATCGTACCAATGTGTGAAGGAAAGAGATAAGTTATGCTTGTTCCAGGAAAAAAAAAGAATCAACTATTTTGCCATTTTCACCAAAGGGCTTTTCATTTAAATAGTTGAGTGTGTTCCAAGTGGGAGATGTGTCTGGGGGTACCTGTCCCATACGTAGCCTCTGTCTCTGAAAACTACTTTTACCTGTAATCCCACCCAAAGAGCCAGCCCAGACATCCATGTTCATACCACACAATTTCATTCCCTACCCCCAAGACCAGGCTTGCCCATGGCTGTCTAGTTTATTGCTAGATTAAAGGATTGATAGAACAAAGATAAAGAGAGCCCACTTGTGTTAGGTTCTGGAACTGACAGGTCAGGGAGCTCAAAACCATACCATAGTAAGACAAAGCCAAGTACATGCTATAGTTATAGGGAACTGAAACTGTAGCAGGTCAGGGGAGAGGAGAGATTAGGCCAATATAAAAGCAGGAGAAGGTGACAGACCAGAAAACTGAAACAAGAGAGCATGCAGACTCAGAATTCAACAATCTAAAGGTTTGGGTGGGTGTCTTGCAACAAGAATTCCTGCCTAAGATACTCCCCTATTCCATTTCAAGATAGCTCGAGACTGTCAAGATCATAAAACCTATAACTCTAGGAAAGGGAAGAAGTTTAAAAATTATAACTCCTTTTCCCAAAAATCCCTATCTGGTATTCCATGCCACGAAAAACTTCCATTATGGTCAGCAAACTGAGAGTGGAAACCACAAGAAAAGGCATTTTCTTCTGGCCAATTTTATCTGAACCATCACTAATTTTCTAACTGAGATTAAAATACGTTTGGTAAAAAGACGTGGTTTTGAGAGTTACAAGTACATTATCACATTGTGCTGTATTGTGAGGCAAAATAAGAAGAAAATGTGAAGGGCTATTACTAGAAATGTGTGGGAACCTGATAAGGAAAAATGAGTGTGGAATGTGACAAAGTCTACAGATAAATATAACCAAGTGTAGCAAAACTCAAATAATAGATAGTCTGGGCACTGAAAGATCTAAAATAGAAACAATATGATACATTTTAACCGGTATACATGTATATCATATACATATATGTATGCGAATGCATAAAGAGAGGGCTGGAAGAAGGCACAGCAACTGATGATACCTGCAATTACCTCTGGGAAAGCCGCTAGGGAACGTGAACGGTCAGAGGGGACTTGGGCTTTATCCATACTGTCTGACTTTTTTTTTTAACAACAAGAGCACATTCATGAATTACTTATATAATTAAATGTACTTTTTTTGTTTAAGAAAAGTATGAATAGAGACTTGAAAACCAAAAAATTAAAAGCTGCATTATAAGAAACTGTACTAATGCAAAAATAGTTGCAAAAGGCAAGGGTGGGATGTTACCCAGTTTGCCAACCTGGGAACCCATGGAAATCACGGCTAAAGCCTTACAAATTCATACTACCAAAGTCTAAGCACAATTTTTGCAAGTCCCTACCATCAGCTGTTTCATTGAAATGAGAAGAGGTGAGATCTACCTAAAGACTGCCAAATGGGCAAACTGCAATAATTAGAGAATGCTAGATTCCTTTACAGCTCGGTTTTCCACAAAAGATGAATGGGCCTGAGCTTTTTCTCATCTAATCGTGGCAAATCTGAAAAGTTGTCCCTGTCAGAAAGTTGATAAGAGATTAGCTGAGGCAGTGGTTCTGATAAGGAAGCCTTTCTTCAAACTGTTAAAGTCTGAGATGCCTTCATTACAATAAATTAGCAGTGGACAAACAGAGAACAACAAATGACGGGTGACCTCTTCTAAAAATTGCTGTTAAAGCACAACCTAAAATCGATTTATCAAATAATTATCCATCTTGCCATTTCTTAATCACCCCATTCAAACCACCCTAAGTTATTCAACACATAACTGAAATTTCTCACGTCAAGCCCAAAACTTCCCAACCATTTATCAGAATACTAATCACACTTTTTAAACATTGTAAAAAAAAAAAAAGATAAGAAAAAAGAATAGTGAGAAATTCACTTGCTCGTGTGCCAGATATCTCAAAGCTTTCAAAATCATGACCTAATCTAACATGTTCTAGAAGCACAAGATAAAATCATATTTATTTCCATGTGTCTTGTAGACACCTTGCCTACCTCACTGAAGATGTTCAGAAGGAAAATTTGAGAGATCATTTTGGTGCTAAAATAAAAGTTCTCTCTGAAAAAAATACATAAAATGTTAGAGTAATTTTCAGAATGTCTAGGAGAAAGAATATAAAGGGAGATTTCCCATAGAATTCTTCCTGTCTTCTGTTTTTGAGGTAAAGAATACAAATAATTAATTAAAAAGCGCTCTTTTTTAGTATGCTTTTGTGTACATTACTGAATCACTGTTAATAGGGTATTTGGACTTCCAATTGATTTTCCATTAATAACCACAGATTTGCACACATTTATCCATTCTTTTAGACAGTGCCCCATGGGTACAATACATGCATTTTCACAATGGCTAGAGACAGTCCAGAGTGGTGCTGCCGGCCCCAAAGCAAGTAAAGCTAATTGGACTATGTGAGAATTGAACCCATGACCTTGGCCTCCACTAGACTGTAATCAAAAGAGTTAATAACCAACCAATAACTGCTCAGATAAAAGCAACTTTCAAGAATAACAATGAGAGGAACAGTACTTCAGAAAATAAAATTTAAAGCTTATTATTGAAAATTTGGATAGCAAATAGTGGAGTGTAAAATAAATATCTGCTTTCCAATCATGTCCAAAATGCTTTTTTGTTGTTGTTTTTAAACCTCAGATAGCTTTCGGTGAAATAATTTTGAATGTATTTTTAAAGATAAAGTTTTACTTCTGTGTATTTTTAAAGTCTTTATTCTTTCAAAAGGTAATCTCTATCAAAATCGGTATATTAAGACTGTGAGTTGAGTTCATTGCTATGGAAACTATCATAAGCTATTGATCAGAAAGGATTGGGTAAGATCAAGTGGGAAGAAATTAACAACTAATAAACTAGTGAGTTTCCAGCTTCTGTATCTGCTGGTACATAAAAACTAAAATCAACCGCAATGTTACACACAAACTACCAGCAACATATGGCTACATCAACAATGGTTCTCTCTTAGTAGATCCCAAGTGAATGGAGAAGCCAGACAAACTGTGAGTGAGGAACTGCAGTGTTTCATCGTATAAACTGATTTGGCGAGGCCACGGTACCCAGCATTTGGTCTGGAGGTTTCTGTGAAGGCATTTTTTAGATGTCATTATCATTCAAATCAGTAGATTTAAAGTAAAGCAGATTAAGATTATCCCCCATAACGTGAGTGAGCCTCACTCACTCAGGTGAAGACCTTAAAAGAAAGCAGACTGAGGAAATTTTGCCTGTGGTCTGCCTTCAGCCTTGAGCTGCAACATGAACTCTTCCCTGGGACTGTCGGAAGGCAATGGTGGACTACAGAAGACCTGCCAGATGCTATACTTCAGGCAAGAAATGATGGTAGCTGTAGTCATTAGGTGGTAGATAGGCAATTCCATCAATACATGGGCGAAGAATTCCAAATTGGAGCTGCACCTCTTTGGAAATACTGAGGCCTGAAGGCTGCAGCTGATTGTGGCATACAGAAGTGACCAAGCATTATGCAGGGAACCAGCTAAGCATTCTTAGTAGTTCCTGAAGGGGACAAGTAGAAAGATCAATCAGAGACTTTGCAATCACAATGATTACCTTTATAGTCATGCGCCACATAACATTTTGGTTAATGACAGTCTGCATATAAGATGGACTGCATATATGACCATAAGGTCCCATAAGTGGTCACCTAGTGACATCATAATCACCCAAACACCATAACACAACAAATTACTCATGAGTTTGTGGTGATGCTGCTGTAAAAAAAACCTATTGCACAGCCAGTCATATAAAAGTATAACACATACAATTATGTCCAGTACATCATATTTGATAATGATAATAAATAACTGTTACTGGTTTATGTACTTGCTCTACTGTACTTTTTATTGTTATTTTAGAGTCTACTCCATCTACTTATAAAAATGTTGCTTCCCATGGAGATTTTCTTGAGTTCCCACACTAGCAATGATAAACTTTACTTTTTCCTTCTTTTTTATTTTTTTTTAATTTTTAAGATAAATTTTATTATGTATATTTAAGGTATATAGCATGATGTTATGAGATACATATATATAGTAAAATGGTTACTATCGTGAAACAAATTAACATGTTCATCATCTCACAGAGTTACCCACTTTTTTCTCCCTGTGGCATATACAGCTGTGATCTACTCATTTAGCAAAAATCCTGAATACAATGCACAATTATTAACTATAGTTCTCATGTTGTACATTAGATCTTTAGAATTGTTTATCCTACATATCTGCTACTTTGTAATCTTTAACCTACATCTTCCCATTTGCTCCCCTCCACCCTGTCCCTGACAACCACTGCCTTATTCTCAATCTCTGTACATCATCTCTTTTTAAAAGATTTTATATGTAAGTGAGATCACACAATATTTTTCTTTTTGAGTTTGGCTTATTTCTCTTAGCATAATGTCCTCCAGGTCCATCCATGTTGCGGCAAATGTCAGGGTCTCCTCCTTTTTAAAGGCTAAATAATATTCCATTGTATATACATATGCCAATATCTTTATCCAGTCGTCCATCAATAGACACCTAGGTTGCTTCCATATCTTAGCTATTGTGAATAATGTTTCAATGAACATGAAAATGCAGATATCTTTATGAGGTGATGACTTCATTTCTGTTGGGTATGTACCCAGAAGAGGAATTGCTGGGTCAGATAGTAATTCTATATTTAATTTTTTTTAGGAACCTCCATATTGTTTTCCATAATGGCTACACCAATCTACATTCCCGCCAACAGTGTACAAAGGTTCTTTTTTCTTCACACCCTTACCAATGCTTAATTCTTGTCTTTTTGACAATAGCTATCCTAACAGGTGTGAGGTGATATCTCATAGTGGTTTTGATTTGTATTTCCCTGATAATTAGCAATTGTTCATATTCTGGTTGGCCATTTTTGTATCTTCTTTGGAGAAATGTCTATTCAGGTACTTTGCCCATCTTTTTTTAATCAGGCTGTTTTTGTTGTTGTTGTTGTTGTTTTCTTTTTTCTTTTTTTTTTTTTGCTATTGTGTTGTATGGGTTCCTTACAAATTTTGGATATTAACCCCTTATCAGATATACAGTTTGCAAATATTTTTTCCCAATCCATAGATTACCTTTTCATTTTGTTGATCGTTTCCTTTGCTCTGAAGTTTTATAGTTTAATGCAGTCCATTTATTTATTTTTACTTTTGTAGCCTGAGTTTTTGGTGTAATATCTAAGAAATCAATACCAATGCCAATGTCAAGGAGATTTTCTCCTGTGTTTTCTAATAGGAGTTTTATAGTTTCGGGTCTTATGTGTAGGTCTTTTATTCATTTTGAGTTGAAATTATAAACCTTAAAATTTGTTGGATAGTTATACATTTCATTTTAAATTAATAAAGTGATTCAAAGTTATATTTACAGAGATGCTACAGGTTTAACTTACGTGAATCAATCCTCTTGAATCAGAATGCTCGGAAAATTTCAGGTTTCTGTGTCTTACTAATTATCAAGAGAATAGGCGTTTACTAGGCAAAGAATTCAGGGGGAAAAAAGTGAAGGAATGAGATGTGTAAAACCACAGAGCCAAAAAAGGGAGTGGTGTGTTCACATAATTGTGTAATGTAAATGAAGCAGAGACTGAGCATTTGAGCAATGTTGAGGGATAATTTGGGAAAAGTCATTTTGGGTCAGATCATCCCCTGAATGCCACAAGGAGGAATCTGGATTTTCTCCTAAGGCCAAAGAGAGTGGGCTCTATTTGTAAGGAGAAAAATAAAATAGCCATATTTGTTTTAGAAAAATATCTCTGCTAATGGTATGTAGGATGGACTAGAGTAAAGAAAGACTAGATGAATTGGGTTTTAGGAAAAGTCTCAGTGGAAAACTACGTAGAACTGAAGAAAGGCAGGGACAGTGGCTTCAGAGAGGAAAAGAGTCAACAGCACAATGCAAAACAACCATATATGGGTATTAATGGAGAAGCATGGACACATTTAGCTTAGTCAAATAATTAGAGAGTAATATCATTAACTGAGATAGGAAATGCAGAAGGAGAAGCAGGTTTGGGTGTGGGGTGGGGGAGAGGATATATTGAGTTTGGTTTTGAACATGTTGATTTTGAAATGACTATGAGTCATCCAAGTAGAGACGCCCAGAAGGCAATGGAAACTACGAGTCTGTACTTCAGGAGAGCCATATGGGCATCAGCTGTAACTTGGGGATTTTCTGTAAATGACCGGAAAAGTTATGGAATTTGGCAGTGATGTGGGGTGTTCAGGGAACAAACTGATAAGAAGATTAAAAATAAAATTCTGAGGACCTACAATATATAAGGTGTTGACAGAGATAAGAGGAGCCATTCAAAGATTTTGAAAAGTAATCAGAGGTGTGGGCAAAGAATCAAATGGGTATGATGTTTTAAAAGCCAATGGAAGTAAATGTTTTAGGATGAAGAGAGAAGTCAGCATTCCCAAATGCCCAGAGTGGGCTAAGAGAATGAGGTCCACTCCATTTGCCAGTCAAGTCACTGCTGATCTTTCCCAGAACCATTTCAGTGGAGGGGAGGCAGAAGTAAGATTTCAAAGACATAAGTGAGCACAACTCTTTCAAGAAATTTGGCAGTTAAGAAGAAAAAGAAAATGGCAAGGTGTGAAGGAGGCAGGATCAATCAAAGGAAGAGTCTCAAACTGAAGACCTGGAGTCTATATGGTCTCCCTTATTCTTTCAATCCAACAGAAAATATGTCCTATTGATATTTCATTCAAATTCTTTTCATAATGGACACTTCCTCTCTTTCCTTCAGTTGCTCAGTTGCTGTCAAGGCTTTCTTGTTTGATTCTGACCCGCTTCCATCCTCCCACCTATTCTCCTTGCTTCTTTTTGTTCTTCTTTCCAGGTCAACCTCCGTCCTGCTACGAGACAAATCGTCTAGAACATCAGTTACCTCATCTGATTCTGACACTCAAAACACTTCAAAGGTTCCTCATTCACTCTTATTCCCTCTTCAGCCTCACATCTGACTTCACCTGGATGGGCTCTCCCTAGACATCCTCTAACCATCTCCTTCCCTGCTTCAGCCAAGATGTACTTTGCACCGTTCTTACACCCCAAGCCATGAACAGACCCTCCCTCCTGACTGACACATCGCCTGCCTTTTCTCAGCTAATCTCACCTGTCCTTCAAGAATCAACTTCCAAGTCTTCTATAAAAAAAGAAGGAGGAGAGGGAGGAAGTACGAATCATTAGTAAACAATTTTTTCTATTTTACCTTACTAGTGGTCTAGAAAGAAGGGAGAAAGTAGATGAGAAGGGGAAACTAGTTAAGAAAATAAATAATAATGTCTATATTAATGTAGAGATCAATAAGCATATACTTTTGAATATTGTATCCCTTCTGACCATTCATTTACATACTTTTGATATGAAAATTCCCTGTTTACTTCAAATATTAATGTCTTGTTTATACAGTAGGATAGCAACTCTTGTATTAAGGTTTCTAACTTACTACTGAATATGTGAACAATTGCTATTTGATGGATTTTGGACTCAGCTTTACAATTCACAATTCACGCACTAGAGGAAAATACCTGGGAAGCTTTTGGAATTACACACACTCCTGGAGATTCTGTTTTCACCTCCCTTGGTTGGCCACATCCCTTAGCTGAGACTCCCTGCTGCTTTGCGAGTCTTCTCAGTGATGGGAGTGCACCCCTTTCCCCAGAGGTAGGTTGCAGAACCACTGCAGAGTATGTTGGGTGAGAAAAGGCAAAATTACAAAATTTGAGGTTGGTTGTTCCCGTGAAAAAGAAAACACACACGCAAAAATGAGAGCAATTAATTGGATGACTCCAATTCCTCAGAATACAAAGAATAGCTCCAGGAAAGTATTAAATATTATAAGGAGATATTTTTCTCCTTAATAATAGTCACTAAAGAATTTGAAAAACATGTAAAGAATGCAATATCAAAGCAAAAATAAATCAGTCAACAGATTGTCTCCAATCTGTTGGGTGATATATTTGGCATATTTTATAATTAAATGAGCTGACCTTTAAAGTTGTTTTGAGATTATAAACAACTACTTAGTTTTCCTAATAAAACTGTACAGCACTCTCTATATTATCCATTGTTAGTCATATCGATGTTGCTGTGTCCTGTAGAGAGACTATGCTGCTTTTTCCTGCTACACTGTATTAATAGTTTTAATAATATGGATGCAGTTCCATTGGGGCAGTATTTTTTATTCGGTTTATGAACATCAAACAATCCCAAGCTATTTTGATAACCAGCACCCTAGACCTGTGTTATTGCCTTTTACTCATAGCAATGATAATCAGCGTTTATTTCAGGTTTATTTTTAACAAACTCACAGAACTCTGAAATAAGTAGGTGCATAGATAGCGCTGATGAAAGATACTAAAGTTCCAAAAGTTTAAATTCTATCCTAGAATTTTAAAATCAGAGGGGACTTGGGCCATCACCTGCCCCATCGGTTCTCACTTACAGTGAGCATCAGAATCTCTTGGGGAGCTTGTTAAACGTACAAATTCCCAGGCTGAGAAGTTTTAATGAGGCTCCGAAACCTGCTTTTAAAACAAAAACTCAGGCTGAACTTCAGTTTGAAAATTACTGACCAATAACCTCACATGATGAAACTGAGCGCCAGAGAGGATAAATTACTTACCCAAGGTCACATACCTAGATAATGACAGTCAAGTGCAGAACTGATACAGCCTAACCCTTAGTTCCGTGCTCTTTCCGCCCTTGTACTTTGCTGTCTAGACTGCCCTCCTCCAGGATTCTTGCAACAGGGGATCCTTTCTATGACCTACTACTGCTGTGAAAAAAAGTTGACACAGAGTATTCTGTAGGTGCCACGGACAGAAAGAAGTTAGCACTGGGTGAGTAATAGAGGAAAGACTTACTTTGAGGCTATTACCTTCATCTTTCTGAGTTTCAGTTTCTTATCTGCGTGCAAGCACCAATGGAACATTAAAGCAAAATACCAAGAGCTTGGTGAGATAGGAAAAGACTACTATGAAATGGCAAGTTTACTCATTTACTCTCTTAACACAAATAAAATAGTAAAAAAAAATAAAAATAAAAAAACAAGATTTGTACTACTGATAACTAAATCTCAAAAGGTTACACTCTGAATTTACTTTATCTTTCTGAATTTCAATTTCTTATCCATAAAAAGAGTATGCTAAACCCACATTCTAGGCAGAATTATCTTGAATGCAGCAGTATTATATGAACAGACTGCTTCATGCCGTGCTGGCACATGGCAGATACTCAATACATGCTATAATTTTTAAAAATATTATTAGATGGTGGAAGGGCCAGGCTGATTACAATTGCATGCATACCAAAGTAGAATTATTAATACCTCCCATCCCTTGAGTGCTGTTGAAACTACAAAACAGGGCAGCCAGATGATGTAAGAAAGATTCAGGAGCTAAAGAGAACATCTATATATCATAACATGGATGAATCCACGTATAATGGAATATAATGTTGAGAAAAAGAAACAAGACACAATAACATAAACACTATGATTCCATTTATAAAGGTTAAAAACAGGCACCATTAAACTATATTGTTTGGGAATGCATAGTTAGGCAGCAAAACTATAAAGCAAAACCAGAATTTATTAACAAAAACACCAGGATAGTGATTCCCTCTGAAGGGTACGGAAGGGGTTGCCATGAGGAAAGGCACATAGGAGCTACTAGGGTGCTGGCCATGTTGTACTTCTTGACCTACGTGGTGCTTACATTGCTGTTTCCTGTAAAATAATTGTGTCTATTTTTGTGTTTTGTGCATTTCTATGTATGTATATTATATTTCACAACAAAGTTTTAAAAATGTTTTTAAAAGACACATTTAGTAGATTAAGCCCAAAAGAGTTATTAGAAATTCCTAGTATGGATAGTTGAGTTGTCTCTCCATGTGGACTACTAAGATACTAAAGTACAGCTGTGCAGCAGGTTTATGTAAATATTTATTGTGTACTGACCCAGAGGACTCACACCCTGGAGCTGTTCTGATGTTTAATTGGAAGGCATTTGATCAGAGGTTGCCAGGATCCATTCGATACTAAATATATCATCAACCTAATTCCATATGACTTACTAGTTCAGTCCTCATTACATTCAAAATCATCATAGTCTTAAAAATAGTCGTGTTGGCTTGTTCTAGCAATGTTTTCAGCCATGGTTTCTATGGTTCTCAACCACATATGAAGAAATAATACGTGTCCTAAAGGGGAAGATGACTGATTTTCTGAATTTTACAAGGGTAAAGCTTATCATTTTGCCACTTTGAAAGTATTCCTCAATCTATTTTGATCTTCGAGTGTTTAACCTAGAGAGTAAACTAAAACTTTAACCAGTATATTAAAGGATGAAACTATAGTCAATGACTGTGGTTTATCATTTTATTATTTGAATTGACTAGCACTCTTTTGACACCTGGATAAGACTGTTTTAGATGGTGTGTCTATATGTATTGTATTATTTGTTTTAAGTTATAGAATAATCAGAAACTTAAAAACAATGTAGTACCAGAGTTGGTATCCACTGCTCTCATGCAAATAAATCCTTAAAATGTTTACAATTTCCTGTAATTTACTTTCTGAAGCAAGAAAAGGAACCTAACGTTACTATGCTTTTTTAATTAATTAATTAGATTTACTTTAATAAAATATATTATACAAACAAGGGAATATAATTTATGTGTACAGTTTAAAGAATAATAATAAAACAAACACCCATGTACCTACCACACAGCTGAAGAAACAAAATAGCCAAAACCTTTGTTCCCCTTTCTGCCCCATAACAGGAAAACACTATCCTGAATTTTGTGAATATCACTCCATGCTTTTCTTTGCAGTTTTACCACATGTATGTGGTATATATAATTATGTGTATTGCTTTGTTTTTACATGTTTTTAAGCTTTATATTAATGAAATCAGGTAGTAGTATTTTTCAATGACTTTTCTTCATTCAGCATTATATTTTTTAGATTTACCATGCCAATAAATGTATCTCTACTTTATTCATTTTAAATGCTGTATATTTTATATATATCCTAAAATATTCTTGTATTCATATAGAAGGCATTTGGGGTTGTTTCCAGTTTGAGTTTTTCTTTTTTGTTTTCAAAAGATGATGCTATAAACATTCTTACACATACCTCTTGGTGCTGAGTGCAAAAGTTTCTTTGGAGCAAATATCTAGGAGTTAAATTCCTAGATTTAGATCCTAAAGAAAAAATATAGAGGAAAAAAAAAACAAAAGGTAAATAAAGAACACAGAATTTCAGGACCTATTCCTAGAAAAATAGGCTAAATTCAAACAAATAGTTCATCTAAGACTCAGAGAGACTAAAGGAAAGTTGGCTTTCCTTAAAAAATGAACCCGAAAGACTAACAAGATATTTAAAAAGAGAGGAAGAAAGAATAGGAGATGAAAAGTTGTCTGTGGAGCTCAGGGATGAATAGAAGAATAAGATGAAACTATCACAGAGCTAAAATTACCACTAGAATCAACAAAAGGTAAAATAGATATGGATACAAACAGTCTGAGACAGACGATAGGCTTGAGAAAGTAACATAAAATGAAATGAGAAAGAACAAAGAGATAAAGTGATAAGAAAGAAGAGGGTAAATATGGACAACATACAAACATACTGTTCTGAAAGAAGAGAATACTTGGAACAGGAAAAATTCAAATATATAATTGAATATGATTTTCCTAAAACAAAGATTCAGATCTGTAGTTTCAGCCAATGCCCCCCAAAATTTAATGACGACTAATTAACAAGAAATATCTTGGAAAATGAATTTGGGGGCAGCAGGTTGTAAGAAGTTACGCAGGCAAGAAATAAAGAGCACATGAACCAAGTCTACCAAAATGAGAAAAAAAAAGATAGAAATTATTTGAAGAGATATTTGGGATCCTGGCCTTTTGTAAGCCCAGCATAGTGTGATTGTTAAGATTCCAGCTCTGTAGTTAATCTGCCTAGGTTTGGATCCCATCTCTCCCTTTCATTACCTGTGTGACCGAAGCAAGTTATTTTGCCTCTTTGTGCCTCATTTTTATTAACTTTAAAATGGAGATATTAATAGCCACTCACATAATACAGTGACTATAAAGATTGAGAGGATACATTTAAAAATGCCTTGCCCATATTCAGCACAATTATTTATTATTAAATTCAACAGAGCTTGGTCATTCTCTGAAAATGGGAGAGTAAAAGAGAAGGAAGAGACAAAGATGGTTCCTAGGTTTCAGGATCAGACAATCGTAGCACCATTCACTAACCAGAATGCAGAAGAGAAGATTGTTGTAAAAGACTCTTAATTATAATAGATTCATTTTGGACATTTTAAGATTGAAGTATCTTTGAGAAGATAGGTAGAGACGTCCTGTGGGCACCTGGAGCTCAAGAGAGCAGTCACGACTGGAGGCAGATGTAGATGGCTTTAATGTCAGTATTGAAGCCATGAATGTGAATAAGTTCTCCTTTGTGACTCTCTGCAATGACAGAAGAAAAAGGGTGAGAACTGAACCTGTGGACCATCCTCATTTATGGGCTGGGCAGAAGACCAAGGCTTGTGACAAGGGATCCGTGGAAAAATAAAGAAGAGGGAGAGGATAAATGATGGATCAAAGGTACAAGAACATTAGAGAGTCTGTGGTCAGAAGCACAAATGAATAGGTTGGCCTTCATCAAAAGAAGCACACTTCTTCCACTGAGACAGAAAGAAAACTGTAAGGTTGTATGTGTAAGCAGGTAAGTTTGTAGCTTGCAGTTGGTAAAGCTGAAAGCACCCACCTGGTGCTTTGATTTCTTCTATAAGGTACGAGAAAAGCCATATGCGCTAAGTGGGAGAAGTCAGCATGGCAGAGGGGATCAGGAGTAGTTAATGATAGGAGGCTGGCCAGAGGTGTCCTCTCCCTCCCAAAAACCTTTTTTTAAGCCACATACAGTGCTCAGTAAACATTTAACATGCGAAACATATGAATTCCTTTTGCATTTTTTTCCAGCAACTTTTCCAATGTCCTGAATGTAGAAACAAGATGACAGATTGGCCCAGGATAGAGAATTTGAGATAAGACATAGCACGAAAAAATTTTAACATGGTTACTTTTGCCATAAAACAAACTAGAAAATAATTAAATGTAGTCCATTTCAAGAGTCACCTAAAGTGTAGTGTTGGCTTACGAGACAGAATACCTGGACCCTGCCTAATGCCCCTATTGTTTGCTGAAAGGTTTTTAATCCTATAATAAAATCTCTCACAGCATACTATGGAAAGTATTTCCTAGAATTTTTTAAAAGTAATGAGAAGGAAGCTTGAATATGCTGATTAATGTGTAAGCTAGCTACTGGAAAAGAAAAGCAAGGTTGAAAGATCATTGTTTTAATATCCTTTCAGCTACTCTAAAAGATTACATATCTGATTATAAAACAAGTTATATAAAGTACAAGGCTTAGTCAAAGAAACATCAGTCTCATACCTGCATTTTCAAACTTAGTATAAAAGTCTAGAAGATTTTTTATCCCCCACCTAAATATGGCTTAAAATTCCTATACAATGCTCTACTAGCATAATAGACATTTTGGAATTAATTATTGCCAAGTAGTTTGTGTAGATAAATGCATTTTTGTTCAACTTTGACATGAAGTAGTTTGTTGTAAGTTGTTTTGAGTATATATAGGCAATCTCTTCGATGATCATTTCCAAGATACAATTGATTAAGTATCTTACTAATTATTCACAAAACAACAATATAGGATTAATAGTGGAGCTCCCTAGTAGATAGAATCATTACTTTCACCCTTTCAAGGAGTCAGTTGTCAATATAAACAATACGTTTAAGGAATGGGTGGGTGAAGGAGTCACAAGACAACTTATTGAAGGATAATGAATCAAACTGAGGCAAACACAGGAAGTGACAATGAAGAATAAAGTAGTAAGTAAAGAACTAATATAAGAATAGTAAGGTGCATTTTATAAATAAAATTTATGAGGCAAATTCTTCAGAATAAACAAGCTGTAAACAATGAGTCTGTGAGGTGCTGCCACTGAACTTTAGTTTCTTGTGTATTTACACTAGCCTCCACTACCTGTGGGAGGCTAGTATAAATGACAATTAGCAGGCTTCCCACCAGGCAAAACTAGAAAAATCAATGAAATTTTTTTCAGCAGCAGCACATCTTCAACTCCTTTTGCCCCACTTCTTCCTTTTTTTGACATTCTTCCTCAAAACAAAACAGTCAATAAAAAAAGTTCAAAGTTCACTCAAAAAAGATTCGTACTAAGACAAACACAGGTGTTCTGTGTCTAAAAGGAGAAGGGAAATACAGGTTCTTAAAATAAGATAGACTATGAAGATAATAAATTAGTTAGAATTGATAGGGAAAAAACCTTATGCCTTAACTCTTTCCACCATGGTATTTTTTGTGTGGTATGTTATTACTTCAGTATCCTCTTCCTATAATGATCTACATTAGATGTGGGTATAAATAATTTTTTGAATTATGAATTATGTTCTTAGTAAATATTCTATCACAATAAACCAATAACTCTCTAATAACTAGTCACATATGTGGCATCTCTACTTCATAATAGAAGGAGGAGCTTGGCCTAATTTGACTAAACTATGATTCATATGCCTTTTTTATTGTATAATAACATATTCATCTTTACTAGTTTGATTTTTTAAATTACCAACACCTTTGATTTTTTGAAACCTATGCAATCAATCCTTTTTCTGTTCTTTGCTAGTATTATTTGAATTTAAGAAAGTTGCAGTTCAAAGAGAATATTGGTTACAATTATAATTGAAAATGAGAGTCCTAACAATCTACTGATATACTGGAAAACCTAGCACATGGTTCACTCTTACTTTCATTATTTTACTGGATGACTAGTAAACTAAACTGGTTGCCTAAAGTTCCCTTTGGATTTATTCTCAACTTCAATTATATGTACTATTTTAATTATCCAACCTCTATTGTACTAGGTTCTTAGATTTTTCCACATCACAATTCTCCAGTTTCCATTGTGTTATTTCCTGTTGTGAGATTATTCAAAGTAGTTTTTTTTTTTTTTTTTTAATTGTTGTTTTTCAAAGGGAGGCAGGCTGACCAGTCGTGTTTGGGGTTATTTCACAATGCCAGTTCCTTCCTGCATACACATTCACACATGCACCCTTATACTCATGCACACTGGCCGTAGGTAAGAAGACAAAGTTGCCACGTGTTTGAAATCTTCAGACCATTCTTTCTCCTCTCCTCCTTTTGGGAGCATCCCCTCCTCTTCAATTATCCTGCATCCTGCACTCTCCCCGCTTCCTTACAAAGAGCCTGGTGTCAGTCACAGCTCCTCCTGCTCCCGAGTTACAGTGGCCTGATTCTGAGGCATGCACATACTCGGTAGCAAAGCAAAGGGAAGCAGCAGACTTGCCTCCCAGCTGGCAGCAGCCGCAGTCTTTCTGGCACACCAGTGCTTCTCCTTCTTACAAGTTACATCCTGTCTGCAGACAGACTGGTCCAACAACAAGGTTATATCTATTGAGGTTAAACTTCCCCAAAAGGGTGTTTGTTAAAGCAGACAGGCAGAAGGAAGGCTGCCTGTGAAACAGGAAGGTGGATTCTCAAAAGAATTAAAATCCAGCCTGTCAAATTCTATATGTGCTCAGTCAAGTAAAATAAAATGATATTTTGTTCTATAAGGTAGTAATATTAGCATATTCTAGAGGAACAACTTTACTTCAGTAAAACATCATTGAGAGATATATGACTAAATGTCAAAAATTATTTTGAGATTATCTAATACACTTAAGTTTAATGAAGTTCTAAATATATAAAATGATTACAAAAACACTTTAATAAATATGAAATAGGTGACTGGGTGGAGTTGAAAAAGGACCACCCAAATATTAATATTTTAGATTGTTCATTTCTTACATATATTTGATTTTATGTGTGAGAGTGTTTGTCATGCTGATTCTGAATGAAATAACTTTTAATGGTACTTGTGGAATTACTTTTTTCTTACCCAAGGAATAATTTATTGTGGAAGAGTTGAAAAGGTACTCTAATTTGCTAATATTGTGAAGCATCATTTATTTTCTCAGAGAAAGAACCAGAAAGATTAGTTCCAAATTGAAAATGTCTACACTGGTACTTTAGCATTCAAAAATGAGTGATTACATGGAGTCACCAGTGATACTTTTTAAATTTATGTTCTTGCTATGTGTACAGTTTTTGGCCAAATCTTAAGTATACCAAGGTGAGCTAACAGTCTTCATTTCAAAATGTTTCCCCAAAATAATTTCTGAACCAAATAGCAGAAATTTGATACAGATGACTAAATTTGCTGTCATATTCAGTTATTATTAACAGTAAAACCAACAGAGAATGCTAGACTTTAGAACTAAAATCTTAAAATATGAACTTATGTGAAACCATACAGAGATATCATCTTAAAGTACTTTTTCTCTTGAACAAACAAACCAAAAAAAGCAAAGATCAGAGATGAAGGGAAGAAACATACACTTAGTGACACTATATGCCAGCCAGACACTCGGATAGATACTTTACATACCTTAGTTCATTTAACATTATGGGTAAATAGCTAAACAGAAAATGTTTTCAAGTTGTGGAGACGTTTAACTAGTTTTTCATTTTCTAAGCAAGCATAACCCTTGACTCACATGTTCATCATGCAAAGATTATTTGCTCTGCCCTATGTTTCTCTTGCACAAGATTTTTCTCTCTTTTATAAGCCTTGTTTCTCGATTCATCATCTGCCTCAGGCTGGATGTGGTGTGGTCTCTGAAAGACTGGTTTAAAACTTCAACTCACCTTTCAAAATATTTCCAGTGCAGGCCACTCACTCAGTATCCCAGGTACCTAATGAGTCATTTTCCCCTTCCCAATCAAGCGAACAGGGTATCAAAGCCTCCTTTATCTTTCTGGGTGGATACAGAGTCATTAAGCTTAAATATGCCCTTTGCCAATAGACTTGAGGGCTGGGTTTAGTTATTAACTTGGTGAGTCTCCACCCAGCTAACTATTCTAGGAAATAATCTGGTGAGTCAGGTGTTTTCATATTCAAGTTTCATCAACCAGTAATCTGCCCTAAGTGCTGCGGCTGAAGGCTGAATGTCCTGAGAGTTCGCCGTCACATCCCCCTTACTGCAGAAGCACTGTTCTCTTTTAAACAACGTTGTCTTGTTTATTATAAAAGATCAATAAATATTTGTTCATTTCTTTTAAACAGCATTGTCTTGTGTATTATAAAAGGTTAATATGTATTTGTTCATTTCAGTTTTGATGAGGCTATGAGCTGTTATCATCAAGCACAGAGCAACATCCTAACTTTGGGATCGTGGACGTGGGAAATCCGAAGTGAGAGTTGATGGTGATTAAACGGGACTGAAAACTGAGCCACTCCTCCTCCGCCTGGTAGAGAAATTGTGAGCATATGCCCTTCTTGCCACTCACAGAAAAAACTAGACTCACTGGTATGTTTTCCTTATAGTAGCCTAGGGTGTGACAATGCCAAGTGATACAACTTCAGTGATACCCTCCCTTCCAGCTGATCCAAAGGAGAGCTTGGAGGGGGGAAGAAGGGGGAAATTTTGAGAAAACACAGCAAGTTGGACACCTCCCCCTTTTCACAGGAGTAAGTATAACATGTTTTCATCTACCCTGGGAGGTGAGGACACTACTCATTCATAAGACAACATGAACATAGTTTAATTTCCTAACTTTCAGGACATAAAGAAAATTTAATCTTCTTTAGGAAAAAAAAAATCTTTCTAAAATCTAATAATAGCTAAATTTGTATTGAATTCTTGCCATGCAATAAGTACTGAGCCAAGCACCTTACATGCTTTTGCTCACAACAAAGCTCACAACACCACAATGTTGCCATTATTTCACCATTTCACAGATGAAGAAATTTAGAACAGTAACATGCACAGAGTTGCACAGCTGAGCCAAAATTTAGATGACTTCAATTGCATTTGTTTTTAAGAGCCAGACTATTAAATTAGGTTTAGTTTGAAGAGCCAGAACTATTGACAAGTGTATTGTATTGCCTATATAGTAATTAAGTAAAAGAAAACTAATGTAACTAACATATAGCTGCATAGCTAAGCTTACAATTCATTTGTATTATATATATACACACATATATTAATACATAATAATATGTATCCACATAAAATGTTTATCATTTAAAAAAAACACAAGATGATGAAACTTTCAAAGTAAACATTCCAAAACGATGAGAAACAACTCTATCAAAATGTAGCTAAAATTCATAAAACAGGTAGCATCAAGATTCAATTTCAAAAGCAATGAACCCACTGAAAGTCACAAAGTATTAAATAAAAAAAAGACAGTGTTTAAATTTGACAAAGATGGGTTGTGAGGACCCAGGTATTCATTATACTTCCATCTTTTCATATATGTTTGAAATATTTTACATAGAAATATGTTTACAAAAACATGGATCATGACCTATGCCGAACTTCTGGCCATTATCCTTATCTTGGTTATGCCGTAGGGAACCATATGCTCTAACTTTGTATCTGAGATCACAAGCAAAACCAGAAATAATAAAAAGAATATATGCTAGGTCGAAGCCCATCTTAAAAAGTAATTTTTTTACAGGAAAATATGAAAATATTGTAGGGCCAGATGGCTTCAGTAATAAATTCTTTTAAAATACCATGTGATATAACGAAAAAAACTTCCAAATTTATTTTATCAGGTTTACAAACCTGATGCCAATATTGGCAAATGCAAAAGAAGGGAGGGGGGACAGCGAAGGGAAGGTGAGAACAAGGGAAAGAAAGAGAAAGGAAAGGAAATTAAACACAATAGCATGTGTGAATGTAGATGGAGAGATGTTAAATACGATTCTGCCAAATCAAATTCAAAAATGTAGTAAGAGAAAAATCAGCCTACACCAAGGAAATTTTACTGTCATGAAATGAAAGGATAGCTTAATTTAGAAGGCTAGACATACAACATATGGCATTTGTACGTCAAAGGAGAAAACAAGAATAGACATCAAAAGGGTACCTAATAAATTTAATGCAAATTCCTGATTTTTAAACACCCACAGTAAACTAAAGGTAGATGGATTTCTCTCAAACATGATATAGAATATTATCTATTGTATTAGTTAAAGAATATTATCTATTGTATTAGTTAAGCTATGAGACATAAACTTTGAAATCTCTGTGGTTTATTAAAATATGTTGATTTCTTGTTCCTTCTGTAATCCAACCAGTGACAGTGTCAGGGAAGTAAGGAGAGGATGGGTTTAGGAGTGCAATGTGTGAGGTACTGTCTACATGACCATTAAGATACTCAGGATGATAGAACCTCTACCATCTTCAGTACATGACTTCTAAGGCTGCCCTGAGAACTGGCATCTAACCAGCAAACAGGAAAAAAGAGAAGATCATACATGGGTTATTTTTAATACAGGTTATGTCAGGAAGTGGTACTCATCACTTCCACTAATATCCTACTAATTAGAACTTACAACTTGGTTGTTTCTAACTGCAAAGAAGGCTGGGAAATGTAATCTATCTGTGCACCAGAAGAGAGAAATGGGTTTGGTGAACAACTAGCCAGTCTCTGCTGAGTCTATTCACCTGGTTATACCTTTTACTCTTCTTCTCACACAGAGCTTACTTACCCACTTCCCAAAAGAGGGAATCAAAATCCCAGCCACTTACTATGTCCAGTTCGAAATCTAGGATCTCCTGGTGATAGTGGTGTAGAGTTCTTTCTCCACCTGATAAGGATGTGGCTGTATAGTCCAGCAATCTGTCAACTAAAATGATATATTATCTTCCCATTTCACTCTTCTACACACACACACACACACACACACACACATATACACACGCTTAGGCAAGGTAGCACTTACTACCTCTTAATTTACTATATAATTGTCTTTGGTGTACTGTCCCTCACTTTCCACTAGAACTTAAAATCCATGGTAATAGGGATTTTTCCCTCCCCCCACCCAACTGCTGTATTCTCTCAGTGCCTGTCAAATAACTATTTTTTGCACTGCCCAAATGAGCATGTATTGCCTTTATAATAAGATTATTAATTTTAAAAACAAACAGAAGCCAAGTGCAGTGGCTCAAGCCTGTAATCCTAGCACTCTGGGAGGCCAAGGTGACAGGACTGTTTGAGCTCAAGAGTTTGAGGCCAACTGAGTTCTGAGCAAGAGCGAGACCCCATCTCTACTAAAAACATAAAAATTAGCCGGGCATTGTGGAGCTCACCTGTAGTCGCAGCTACTCCGGAGGCTGAGGCAGGAGGATCCCTTGAGCCCAAGAGTTTGAGGCTATGATGTATGAGTTATGAGTTATGATGCTGCCACTGCACTATACCCAGAACAACAGAGTGAGACTCTGTCTCCAAAAAAAAAAAAAAAAAAAAAGGAAATTAAAAACAAACAGAAATATAAATATCTTAAGAAGTGGTTAAGCATCATTCACACATTGGTTTCAATGTCCTAAATCTCATCGGTAGAACAGAGTCACCTCTCTCAGACCTGGGGTTTGTATTGGCAAGGAAAGAGGTTGGGATGCTGGAATGCAGGACTATGGAGAACTGAAATGGTATGAGGACACCAGTACGCAAGAGTGCAAGGAAGGGGAGCCAAGAGGTAAAAGACAGGATCGGAAAGGAAGGTGAGAGAGTGACAAACTTCAGTTAGAGCCACAAGGGTAATTAATTAATTAACTGATTAGGAACGTGTAAACACCTTCATTCAATAGTGACATGTTGACTTTTATACACCAGTACTGTGGTAAGTATTGGGGATTAAAAAATTAACAAGACATAAAGCATGACTTCAAGAAATTCGTATCTAGTGCTGGGGGACAGATTATAGTGAGTATATGAGTATGATGACAGAGGTGGGAATGGGTGTTATGACAGCACAGAAAGAAAGCAATTAAGCAGGCCATGGCCAAGTGAAGGACAGTTATAAGAAAAGTTTCAGGAAGAAATAATCTGAGTATTAGAATCCATTTGCAAAGGTTTGGAAGTGAAGGAGAGAAGGACATAACACATTCAGAAGATCGCTAAATGTAGACTGGACTTTAGGGTAGAAGGCAAAGTGATCAGAGATGTTAGCAGGGGACAGATTGTGAAGGTCCATTCTTGTCCGGCTGTAATTCTTTTAAGCCACCAAGCTGTTCCTGCATGCATACACACACACACACACACACACACACTACTATATAAAAGGGGAGTCCTACTTCTTATATATAACTACTTTTTGTTTTTTATGCATACCCTATTAAATATTATTTTGATACATTTAGAACTGCTCTTCTCTAATATTTTATTTATATTTTTTTAGAGATAGGGTCTTGCTATGTTGTCCAGGCTGGTCTTGAACTCCTGGGCTCAAGTGATTCTCCTGCCTCAGCCTCCCAAAGTGCTGGGATTACAGGTGTGAGCCACTGCACCCAGCCTCTTGTCTAAATCTCAACCTTGCTCCCTGCTGGATAAAATTGTAGTCCTCATCTCTGCAAAAGCTGCCTCAAGCTGTCTCAGTTAAATGCTCCTCCTGGTTCCATTAGCTATGGGATCCTGTTACTCCTTCTGCCAGTATTACTCCCATACCAGATGCAGACTTTATAAGCCTTCTATAAATGTTGTTAAGAAATGTGCATTTGACCCTAGGTAGCCACCAAAGAATTTTAATTATAAGTTTGATAACATAATAAAATTTGCATTTCAGAAAAATAGCTCATCAGTGTGGACGGTGGTTTGGAAGAGCATAAACTAGAAGAAGAAGACATTCAGAGTAAGCTAAAAAAAAAAATAAGGGCTGATATTAGGCCTTGTTATTATCAGTGAAATAAAATACAGTTTTAGAGAAATGACTGTGTTGAAGGGACTTTGAACATATCAGTCCAGGTATGTTATGGATCTGTTTGTTATTTGTCTTATGGAGGTAGAAAAGAAGATGAGCTAAATAATAATATCTTCATTATAATTAAAAAATCATCTAACATTAAATTTTATGCTTTCTACCTACATGTCAAAAAGGCAAACTATTAATTTATTTTCAAAGGATTTATTAAACTGATTTCAGACAAGACATAGTTTTATTACCCTATTATTATACTATGTCTAGCGAGACTAAAAATAATAAATTAACTCTTTAAGGATTAAGAAAAGTAAGTGATGGGTTCTATCTGAACTTTTTTCTCAGAGGCCAAGAATTTTTAATCAAATATTATCTTAACATACATTCTTAATAAATCATTTCATTAAATAAGGCATGTGACACCATAAAATATATTTAATTGAAGCTTGCTTTGTACACGGCACTACAGCAAATAGAAAGAAGAGCAAAAGACATTTTCTGCCTCAAAGGAGTTTTTAAACTAATATATATCCCAGAAAAACTCAATGTAAGATGATTACATTCTTATGCCAGGAGAGTACATGTGACTCTCCTATAAATACAAGTACTATAGACAAAATATTCAGATTCCAAACTGAGGGCTTGTAAATAATTGAGCAGACCAAGCAAGGCCCCAAATCTACCTTACTCATCCTTTCTTGCTTAATGAAATATTCTGAGAAAACATGAAAGACACAGTGAAAGGAATGAAAGAAATAAACTGAACAGGGTATCTTAAGCAGGAGAATCACAGACCGATGGAGCATTTGACATTAGCATCCTTTTTCCAATACAGAAGAAGAAACTGAGGACTTGGTTGGTTACATGTCTTGCCTAGATTCACACAGTTAAGTGACAGCACTAGAGTTTTGAATCCAGTTCTCCAGACTATTAATGCAACAGTCCTTTCATTTTGCCAAATTGATAGGTAGAAGAATAGACAATATGAAATAGTAAATATTTTCTGCAGTTAGGTGTAGCCAAACCCAAGTCTTCTCTACTTTATGAAAGTATCTTTGAAAGAAAGGAGAGTTTTAGGAAAAACATTTTTCTATCTTTAATTCCTTCGACTTTGCTATCTTGATACTATGGTAAGGACAATCTAAAGTAAAAATTCCCTAGGAATTGGAAGATATCCTTATTTTGATACTAAGAGACTAGAAACCTATGGTATCTAAGCCCTGTAGTACTGAGTATGAGAAGGTGGAAGGAATCTTAGTCAGGGGTAAGAAAGTGAATCAAAGAGCCAAGTCTGAAATATGATCAGTTTAGCTAAAGCGAAGGCCAAGATGGAAAACTAGATAGGTGCTAAATTGAGAAGGGCCTTTAAAAAATCAAACAAACATCCGCTTAAGCTAGGATTACAGGGACTGTATTTACTGTTCCTCTGTCCCTCACTTCCTGCCTAAAGTCACTAATAAACCCCCCCAAAATATATGAAATAATGTTTTTCAAGAATGAGGTATCAGGCAATGAAAGACAATAATCTCTGAGAAATAGTAAATAAGAGGAGCCCTATAATTACTCTAATTTACTGCATGGAGAGACTATGCAGGCTGTAGATCAGGGAGGGGAATCGGGGATGTCCTCAGTGCAGACACATTTGCTGAATAATGGCCTTCAATAATTGCTTCTGTTCTTCACGTTCACGTTTTCTTCTTTTGAAAAACTCCAAAGGCTTGTCTTTTAATGCCTTGGTCTCCATGTGGCGAAGCAGTCTTGATGGTTTCCTGGCTTTTTTTCCTCTCTTCTCTGTGAGGCTGGTTTATCAGTCTTCTTGGAATCTGGTCTCATGAGAATGGGAGCTGTTGGGGGCGAGGTCCTCATACCCCTGCTGTCTGCTCAGGGCTCTTCAAGGCTACTAAAACAAACTTTTAGAAACAATGAGTTAGGCCACAGGTGGTTAATCTTAAAGACAACAGGTTAAGCTGCAGGTGATTAATCAAACAAGGGGCTGTTCTGTGTTGTGATCTTTCCCTTCAAAGGGGCAATCATGTGTTGTGAGTTTTCTCCTTTTCTTCTCTGTTAGATAGTTTGTTTTTCTCTATTAGATAGTTTATTAGTAAGGTCATCCTATCAACTATTTATAGCAAAAATAATAACAGCGCATTGTGAGGTTTGTAACACATGTAGAAGTAAAATATATGACAATAGCATAAAGGCTGGGAGGGGAAAATGGAAGTATACTGTTTTAAGGTTATTAGGCTACATGTAAACTGGTATACTATCACTTGAAAATACATTATAAGTCAAAAATATATATGATAAACCTTAAAATTACCTTTGAAATACCATTTAAAAGGTATTAGCTAATAAGCCAACAAAGGAGATAAAATGGAATCATTAAAAAATATGAATGCAAAATAAGGCAGAAATAAAAGAATAAAAAGGAATAAAGAACAGAGTACAAATAGAAAACAATCAACAAGATCATAGAATTAAACCCAATCATATCAATAAATACATTAAATGCAAATAGTCTAAACATCCCAATTAAAAGCCAGAAATTGTCAGTTTGGATAAAAAAGCAAGCATATCTATATGAGACCTTCAAGAATCTCACTTTAAATATAAAGACACAAATAGGTTAAAGTAAAAGTATAGATTATATACCATGATAACATGGATCAAATGAAAATCGGAATGTTTGTATTAATATGATACTAAGTAGGTTTCAGAGCAAAAAATTTTGCCAGGGAAAATGAGGGCCATTTCATGATTATAAAGGTGTAAATTAATTGAGAAGATCTAACTATCCTAAGCAAATATGCACTTAATAGAAAGGCTTCAAAATACATGAATTAAACATACATAAAACTACAAGGAGAAATAGCAAATCCACAATTATCAGAAATTTCAACACCCAGTTCCCAATAACTGATACAAGTAGACAGAAAACCAGTAAGGACACAGGAGACTTGTATAATACTATTCATCAACTTAAGATACATGATCTTTCTAGAATATCCCACCCAATAGAAGTAGAATACACATTCTTTTCAAGTGAACACAAAATTATTTATAAAAACAGTCCACATTCTGGGCCATTTAAAAAGTATCAAATTTAAAAGGATTCAAGTCATACAAAGTATGTCTTCTGACTGCAATGGAATGAAATTATAAATCAAGAAGAGAAATACTCCTAAAATATTCCCAAATATTTAGATACCAAGCACCATACTTTTAAGTGTCCCATGAGTCAAAATGGAATGAAACAGAAAATTACAAAGTATTTTGAATAGAATTAAAATGAAAGTAAACATATCAAAATCTGTGGGATAGAGCTAAGACAATATTTAGCCAAAAAAAAAAAATCATACTATTAGTCATCTATATTAGAAAAGAAGAAAAGTTTCAAATCAACAACCTCAGTTAAGAAACTAGAACAAGAACAATGAAACCCAAAGCAGGCAGAAGAAAGGAAATTATAAAGATCACAGTGAAAATTAATGAAATAGAAAACAGAAGAACAAGCAAAACAAACCAATAGAAACAAAAGCTAATTCTTTATATATAGCAATAAAATTGGTAAACCTCAAGCCAGACTAATTGGGAAAAAGAGAAGATACCAATTCAGCAGGATCGGGAGTGAGAGAGGAGACATTACTAAAGGTTCTACGCTTATTTACAAGGATAATAAGGGAATATTATGAAAAACTTTATTCCAATAAATTTGACAACTTAAATTCCTTGAAAGATATGAACTCTCAAAGTTCATTCAAGAAAAAACACAAAAGACATAACCATAATTGCCTTAAATCTATTAAAGAAATTAAATTGGTAGTTAAAAATTTTCTCACAAAGAAAACTAGATGGCTTCATTGGGGAATTCTACCAACATTTAAAAATGAAATAGTGTCAGTTATACACAAAATCTTCCAGTAATTTGAAGAGGGGCCAGTCTTCCCAACTTGATCAGTCAGCATTACCTTGATACCAAAATAAGGCAAAGACATTACAAGAAAATAAATCAATAGACCAATAGTCTTCATTGACTCATTAATATAGATGCAAATACTTTGAACATAATTTTAATACATTGAGTCTAACAATATATAACAAAGACAATGCATCATGACCAAGTGAGATTTATTTCAGGAATGCAAGGTTTGATTAACACTTAAAATGACTCAGTGTAAGTCATCATATTAGCAGACTAAGAAAGAAAAATGTATATATATACTTATCTTAACAGAAAAGCATTTGACAAACTCCAACATCCGAATCTTGATGAAAACTCTCAGCAAATCAAAAATAGAAGAAACTTCCTTAAACTGAAAAAGGACATCTCTAAATACACTTTTGGGTAATATCATACCTCATGGTGAAAGACTGAATACTTTTCTCTCAAGATCAAAGTAAGGCAAGATGACACTCTCACTACTTTTATTCAACAAAGTGCAGGAGGTTCTAGCCAGTGCAATAAAGGAATAAAAAAGAAATAAAAGGCCTCCTGATTAAAAAGAAGTAAAATTGTCTTTACTCACAATGTTATCATCTATATAGAGACCCAATGGAATCTACAAAGAAAGCTATTAGAACCTTCATTGAGTTTGGTAAAGTTGTAGGATATAATACCAATATACAAAAATCAATGGTATTTCTATATACTAGCAACAACAATTAGAAATTTAAAATAAAATTTATAATGGCATCAAAATAAGAAATTCTTAGCAATAAATCTGACAAAAGATGTGCAAAATTTGTACACTGAAACTTCAAAATATTGTTGAGAGAAATTATGGAAGATCTAAATAAAGGGAAAATTTATTATAATAATGGATTGGAATATTAATATTGACATCAATTCTTCCCAAACTGATCTATAGATTCAACACAATCCCAATCAAAATTCTAACAGGTTTTATTGTAGAAACTAACAAACTGATTCTAAATTTATATGGCAATGCAAAGGATCTATAACAGCCAAAATAACTTTGAAAACGAATGAAGTTGGCAAACTTTTACAGTCTGACTTCAAGACTGATAAAACTATGCAAGACAGTATGGTATTCATATACAGACAAATAGATCAAAGGAAAAGAGTAGAGTCTGGAAACAGACACAAACATACATGTTCTCTTGATTTTCAATAAAGGTACAAAGGCAATTCAATGGATAAAGGATTTATCTTTTTTGTCTTTATTACAAATGGTGCTAGAACAAATGGATTTCCATAAGTTAAAAAAATTAAATCCTTATCTCACACCAATATAACAATTAGCTCAAAGTGGATTTTAGATTTAAATGGTAAAACATTTATAACAAAACAGCTGAATATCTTTGTCACCTTGGGTTAGACAAAAATTTATTAGATATGATCAAACATACATAAAGGAAAAAATTGACAAAATTGACTCCATCAAAATTAAGAACTTCTGCACTTCAAAAGAAATAAATGAGAATGCAAAGACAAACCACACATTTTCATAGAATATATTTCATATGACATATTTGCAAATCACATATCTGTTAAAGGAAGTGTACTCAGAATATAAAAAGAACTCTCAAAACTCAATAACAAGAAAACAACTCAACAACAAAATGCACATGATTTACACAAACACCTCACCAAAGTTACAAAGATGGAAAATATGCTAAAGAAAATGTTCCACATCATTAATCATTGCAGAAATGAACATTAAAATTACAACGAGATACCATTACATTCTTATTAGGACAGCTAACATTAAAAAGATAGACCATATCAAGTGTTGGCAAGGATGTAAAGCAAATGAAACTCTCATATGCTGCTTGTGGGAATGTAAATTATTATAATCACTGGGAAAACTATTTGACAATTTCTTTTCAAAATTAAACATAAACCTATCATAAGATCTAGCCATTTCATTCCTCGGTATTTATCCAAGAGAAATGAAAACATATATCCATACAAATACATGTAAAAATGTTTATAGAAGCTCTATTTGTAATAGTTCCAAACTGGAAACAACCCAAAGATTTATCATCAGGTAAATGAATAAACAAGTTGTGGTATATCTATACAATGGACCACTACTCAATAATAAAAAGGAGTGAATTATTGGTATGTGCACCAACATGGATGAATCTCAAAATTGTGCTGAGTAAAATAAGTCACACAAAAAGGAATGCACTTTTAATATTCTCTTCATGTAAAATTCTAGAAAATATAAACTAACCTATAGTTAAATAAAGCAGTTCACTGCTTACCTAGAGATGAACATGAGTGGGGAAGGGGCAGGGAGTGGGGACTACAAAGAGGCATAAGGAAACTTTTAATGGCCATGCCTATGTTCATTATCTTGATTGTTGTGATGGTTTTACAGACAACAATGTACCAAACTGTACATGTTAAATAAGTGCAGTTTATATCAATTGTATCCCAATAAAGCTATTTTTAAAATCTAAAGAAACTTTGCATAAAACATCTGCAAAAATTTTTCTCTAACTTTATTGAAGTATAATTGACAAATAAAAATTGTATATATTTAAGGCATATAATGTGATGTTTTGATTCATATATACATTGCAAAATGATTACCACAATCAAGCTAATTAACATAATCCATTATCTCACATAGTTACCTTCTGTGTGATTGGGGTGTGTGTGTGTGGGGGGGAGAATATTTAAGATCTACTCTCTCAGTGAATTTCAAGTATGTAATACATTATTATTAACTATAGTCACCATGATGTACATTAGGTCTCCAGAACTTATTTATCTTATAATTGAAAGTGAAATCGGGAGACGTTGGTCAAAGGGTACCTGTAAATTCTTCATCTACAAATTTCAATCTCAACAATACAGTGTATATTGATCATTTTAAACCACCATAAAAATTAGTAGAAAAACATTTTAATGGATAAATTTAATAAAATCCTCCATCAACAGCTGATTCTTACATTCTCTATGGTGATGAAAAAACAAAAATCAATTGCCAAGATTATTTTCCCTTAACCTGTAAAAGCAAGCACATAGGCACATTTCCTCTTCAAGGAGTTTCAAATACAATCAAATAGAATCACTCAAAAGCTAACAATTTGCTCACTATCCAGATCACTTTAAATCATATTTTTTGGCTGAATATATTGAAAAAGTGAGTTGAATAGCCTTTAAGGTATAATAGAAATAATGAATTAGATTCATGTTTTTCATAACACAGAGACAATTTTCTTTCTCTATTCCCATGGTAAATTCAGCAACTGATACACATTGCACAAGAAATCTAAGGATTTGGTAGTTAGCCATGAAGGATATAAAGCATGATGACAACTGGAATCTAGAAATATGATTTTATTGTTGTGGTTTTTTATTTTTCCCCTTTCTACTGTGTTCCCATCAATGGTCCCAATACAAAAACTAAGAAGTGGAAAGGAGAATATTTTTGCTGGAGAGATTTAAAAACATATGAGGTTCATTTTGCATTCTCTATGGAGGTCAGTAAATTGATATAGGAATTTAGAGTTGTATGTGTTTTTTTTTTTTGAGGGGGATTTGAACACTAATTATGGATGCCTTTATTATAAGTTCAATTGATCCATTAATCTATCATTATTTCTCACTACTGCTATGGACAGGAATATTCAGAAAGGTGTACCTTTTTTTGGTAAAAGGTCTTTGTAATAATCAATTTCACAATATCTCCATGAAGCAGCTTATTATGATACCCCTCTAACAGATTAGGATACTAGAAAAGAAAGTCATACAAATTTATAAGGTCATAGATACTAAGAAGATATTTCGAATTTTTGATTATGTGCTAAATTCATGAAGTAACTAATAAAAAGTATTTAATGTATTATCAAAATAATCCTAAATTGAAAAAAGGCAAGAACAATAAATTTTGATATTCTATAATGTTAAGCAAACATATGAAAGGGAACATACATAAAAAATGACAACAGGCAGATTTGTTGATGTTAAGATTTTTCCTTTTATTCATGTTTCAATTAGGATTTAATGTTATAAGTCACCAGTAATTATTTTACAATTACTTGTTACAGACTGATTATTCAGATAATGCAATTAAATGAGTCTACCAAGAACCATCTATTTCAGAGGCAGTGTGGGAGCATAGTTTCTCAGAGATACCTGGGTTAGAACCACAGTCTACCACTTACTTGTGGTAGGAGCTTGTCAATTTCTTCATTTATACAGAGAGTTTTTAATGCCTATGTTGTTAAAATTTTGTTGTGAGGAGCAGAGATAACATATAGAAAGAATTAAAACTAGCACCCAGAAGATGATATAGGTTCAAAAAAAGTTAGCTATTAATACTACTACTTGGATCAGAAAACTAGAAGATATTATAGTAGCTTAGGTAATGCTTAGAGTTTTACTCACTCTACCTTTTTGTTTTGTTTTTGTTGTAAAATGTAGATGTAAAATTGACAAATTTCCTTCATTTTCATTCACATTGTACCTAAATCCTTTTCTCCAGTCACACCAGAAGACATATTCCTTTTTTTGTTCAAGTCTGACTTTTCCCCTGGGACTAGAAAAGTGTTTTTTTTTTTTTTTTTTTTTTTTTTTTTTGTTGAGACAGAGTCTCACTTTGTTGCCCAGGCTAGAGTGAGTGCCGTGGTGTCAGCTTAGCTCACAGCAACCTCAGACTCCTCGGCTTAAGCGATCCTACTGCCTCAGCCTCCCGAGTAGCTGGGACTACAGGCATGCGCCACCATGCCCGGCTAATTTTTTCTATATAGATTTTTAGTTGTCCATATAATGTCTTTCTATTTTTAGTAGAGACGGGGTCTCGCTCAGGCTGGTCTCGAACTCCTGACCTTGAGCGATCCACCCGCCTCGGCCTCCCAGAGTGCTAGGATTACAGGCGTGAGCCACCGGCGCCCGGCCTAGAAAAGTGTTTTGAAATAGAGAAATATTTTGAAAGAAAACTCAAACAGGACATGGAAATGGAATGGATGGGAGACAAAGGAAAGGGAAGCATCTGTGGCTGTGAGGTTCTGGGCCTAGTAAATGGAAGGGGGAGGGGCATTGACAGAAACCAGAAGGAGAGAGGTGGATCCGTTCGTGGTGCAGAAAGGAGAGCAGATGAGTCGGGTTTGGGATATATTAAATAAAAATGTTCAGCTGGATATCCAAGTGAAACAGTCTAATATGAAGCAGAATATATGTGACTGGAGTTGACTTAAAGACCCAGACTCATGAATGTCTGAGTCATAGATAAGAAAAGTGAGATAGTTGCCCCAATGTGCTTGCTATCAAAGAGCAAATGATAATAAGTATAAATATTACATCAAAAAAAAAAAGCCTACCATGGTAAGTTTCAGGCATGTAAAGAAAAGAATAATTCAGAAATCATTTCATTGCTGTCACTTGATACTGGATAATTATACTTCACAGGAATGAATTCGGTGGGATGGCAGTAGGAGGAGAGTCTTCTATCTGACAGATTGACTCTGAATACTTCAGACACTCTGTCTTGGGGAAACCTAGGTAATCTGAGTTGCAACCAAGAAGTCACTGTTTGCCCCTTTTCAAATCATATAACAATGTAATCAATTATGCAGCATCATGTGGTTTCCTGTAATATATTATCAAAAACTATAGTATGTGTATTGTAAAAACTGTATTCATTTTACAGAACCAAAATTTTTTTTCCTTTAATACATTCACTAGGATCAAACTCAGAATAAACAATAAAAATTTTCCTTCCCTCCCCTGACCAAGTATCCCAGGCTTCAAGTTTCCCTCCTATAAGCAACCAACATTATTAACTTTAAAAAAATAGAAGAAAGGAAATCTTTTTAAAAAAAGTTCTAACTGAAGGATTGCTATTAGAATACAAGGAAGAAAAACTCAGACTCAGTTATTGAGTTTTATATCATGATTTAAGATCATAGTTCTTTCAGCAAGTCCATGGCTATTAAGTCATGAATTATATTACAACATTGTTATGAAGTAATACATTTGCCCTTCTAGTGTGTAGCTGTTACTAACTCATGAAGGAAGTCCTATAATGAAACTTTGTTTTGCTCAACCTCATATTTGTTGTTAAAGTAATAGAACCTCTTAAAAACCCCTTGAGTACTGTGAACAATCACCCAAGTATCTGCAAATGATTAAATCTATACTTTGCGTGGAGACAAGAATGACCGCCCCAGAAGGAAGGTTAATACTTTCTTAACACTTAAAATACTTTCTTTATTAAAGAATACTCTAATTCTCACCAAAAAGAATTCAAAATTCCCTGTATAAAATGCCAAAAAGAATCACATTGTTGGAAAACGTTGTGGAATAATTTTGACCATATCTTATTTTTAATTAAAATTTTCAAAGTTGATAGTGACTCTACTTAACACAACAGGAATATTTTTAAAATCATAAAGCTCAGGAAGGAAGAAGCAAGCTTATTTGCTTCGTGAACTAATGTCTTGCAACTGATAAATATGAGGCATCTTTCCATGAAGCTATTTTCAAATTTACAATATTCATTTCTTCTACTATCTCAATCTTTGGCTCAGTCAATATTGTGCAACTGTGAAAGGGAGAGATAACCTGATCTTCCGTTTAAGAGAATACTCCAGTTAGAAGGGTTCAGCAAAGATTAAAAAATACTCTATGCTGAAGTTAAATCATGTAAACCAACTACAGAATACAAAGGATTCCAAATCTTGCATTCTTTGAACTCAATTTTAAATTCTTTGAATACTCACAACTTGGACTGAAATGACATATATAAGACCTTGCTTAAGGTACATTAAATGTGAAAAAAATGTTTATGAGCATAAAGGGTGAATAAATTCTAGGGAGATAAATGAGAAATAAATTTAGAATCATAAAATATCGGAAGAAAATTCTAAAGGAATTTAAATTCCATATAATCTGAATATCTTGTTACATCTGAAAGAAAACAGATCTCAGGAAGCTAAGAGACTCTCAAGATTACGCAGTATACTGCAGAATCTATAATAGAACTATTAATAGAACCCAGAAAATCTGACAATTAGATCAATGTGTGTTATACTCTCTAGTAGTCTATATTTGGGAGATACTATAATTTTTCTAATTTTCTTAAGGAGATTATTTTATATTCTTCTATAGAAGCATAATTTCCAGGAAGCCTTGCCTAAATATTTAGGCTAGTTAAGGGCTCCTCTTCTGCGTTTCCAAACAGCTTTCTGCCTAATCTAATTTTAACTGGAGCAGACTTTCTTGTTTTTCATATTTCCTGTCTCTCCCTACTAGATTGCAAACTCCCTGAGGGTTGAGACTGACTTAGTCTTCATTGTACTCCCTAGCAACTAGCACAGTGCTTGGCACCCAACTAATAAGCAATAAGAAAAAAATCAGTTGAACTGATCATTTTTCCAAAGGTTTACTATGATCCTTGTCAACTTCCGCAGCCTCACATCCTTAAACAGTGGCACAGAAGATCAGTTTCTTACTGTAAAGCTTTTGTTCAAGCAATCCTTTCTCCTTTCCTCCTCCCCACCACCACCACCACACATCTCACTTCATCAACTTTCTGGAATCATTTTCTCCTGGAAGTCTTTCCTGACTCATGGCTTCTCCCCAACCTAAATTGGATTAATGCTTCTCCTATGAGCTCCAACAGCTCCCTGTGCATATATGCCTGCACTACACATGTCACATCATAGGATAATTATGCAAACACTCCACCCAAGTTCTGTTTTATTCATGTTGATATCTTCCAAGATTAGCACACTGCCTGGGACATAGATGATATAAAAATGTGATTCGAACAAAAAGACCATGGAACAGGGAAAGAACCTTGGCACGGTGTGTAATTTAGGGATGCATGAATGTGGAAATGCAAATAACTGGTTGTTTGGTATGTCTTCCTAAGACACAGTTGGAACTAAAAGAATAGAAAAAGCCTTTTTCAATTTTGAGGCTACAGTTCAAGTCGCAAAACAAGCAATAAAAGCCCTGTTGGAGAAGATAGTAAAATGGTATAGGGCTATAAAAAAGGGGACAGATTAGAAACCAGGAAAGTAAGCCATTCACGCAAAAGCTAATAGACTGATTATCACAGCATAACAACGGGACACACAATCATGTTTTTTAAAAAAATAGATACACATTTTTAAAAAACAAGAGGTTAAAGTATATTCAAAATCTCTCTCCTTCAAATGGCCTAGGCTACAAGGCATCACCAATTGCTCCCAAATGAATACACAAAGCTTTTTCCTAATTCATTGTTATTGTGCACACTGAATTTTATGCACCACAAAAGGTTCTGGTGGATTATATTCAGAAACAGGGAAGAGTGAAATAAATCAGTGAAGAACTATCCTTCATGGGCTTCTGTCAATAGTATTTAAGGGCCAAAGGCTTCACTGTATCGGCCCCCTCCCGCTCTTTTGGGAGTCATAAACCAAGAAGCAACCAGATCAGCACCCACATCTCGCCAAAAACGCAACGACTGTGTCCCGAAAGGCAGCTGGGGACAGCGCAGACCGCCTGCAGCTTCCTTTCTCACTGTACAAATTGAGTATCGCAGAAACCGGGTTCTCTACCCAGGACTGCAAGGAGGAGGTGAAGAGAGAAGAAAAGAACGAACATTATGGGGAAAACAGCTAAAATCTTAGCACTCCCTCTTTCTGCCCTTCTCTTGTTCCCTACTCTTCAGTAACTTCCAAGTTCATTCCCTTGAACCTACATACTCTCCTTTACTTGGGCTCGCGCTTTGTATTGACGCAAACTTCCCGTTCTCGCGGGAACTTGGGAACGGGAGACGGGGAAGGCGGACAAATCTCTCGAAATCTCAGTTGGTGCTGGAGCTGGAGCCGCGGCGGAGGCCCTCGAAGGGCGGGGCGCGGAGTTTGAAAGGGGCGGGGCCTAACCTCAGAGAGGGGAGGGAAGAGGCGGGAGGAGGAGGTGAGAGAGGCCGGGGGCGGGGCCGCGCGGCCGAGGACCTGTTGATCGCAGGTATAGCCGGCTGGCCCGGGCTCCCTCGGGACTGGGGCGACTGCGCATGCTCGCTGGCCGCGCCGGGCCAGTAGCCGAGCGGCGGTGACGAACCCGCTCCTCGGTTGCGGTGGTTGCGGTTGCTGCGATGGCGATGTGAGGGGGCCCGGGGCGGGATGGTGCTGACCCGGGTACGGCCGGATTCTTCCAGCTGGACAACGAGCTCCTCCGCCCGACAGTCGGGGGAAGAGGCCGAGTCGGGCGAGAGGTAAGCCCCTAACTGACCCCTCTGGCTTCCCGGCTCCCGACACCCACGACCCCTCCTTCCGTCCCTTTTTCCCAGGGGCCAGGCAGGAAGCGGCCTCCTTCTCTTCGAGTCCGGCTTGCCCGCTGCGGCCCCTCACACGACTGCTGGCGGTCGTAGCCCGGCCCCGGCCCCGCTGAAGGTCGGTGGGGACAACGGTGCAGGACGCTCTCCGGGAGGCGAGGGGCCGAGGCGCGCCTCTCGCCTGGTGCTCCCTGCCGCGCGTCCCTCGACTGGCTCCTCCTGAACCTCATGCCTCCTGTGTGCCAGCCTTCGCCTGCCCTTCGCACCCTGCTTCTCCGTGGTCGCCCTGTCTCTCCTTTACTCACCTTTGGTGGTTCTGCTTTTCCATCCCGCGCCTCCCCACATGCCTTTCGCCCCGGTGATCCCTCCGTTGGAAGCAGTGTATCCTTTTGCTTCTCTCGATTTCTTCCCTCCCACTGTGCATCCCTAGTCTGGCTCTCCCTACCCGAAGCTTCTTTCCCTCGCCGACCACATTTCTCTGTTACCTCCGTAATTTCTATCTTGGCTGTCTTTTCCTCTCCTCCTTTTGGTAGTTTTTCTGGCTCTTTTGTTAGTTGCCGATTGTATGTTTGGCTTTAGCATCGCTTTGCACTAGAGTTCGTTCTGTGCCCCACCTTACCTTTGGAAGCCCTCACTCCCTTAGTCCTCTCTTGGTAGGCACCCTATTTCATCGCTTTCTAATGGCCCCTGTCTTTCCATCCTTTTCCGTACTGATCCCAGTTCTAGTTTTTATTCTTGATTTTTTTTTTCCCTCAAACTTTTTTTTCCTGTTTGTATCAGTCGAGTGTCTTAATTAACTTCAGTCCGTTTACCTTACTTTTTATTAAATCTCTGAAGAGTTCTAACATACCCTTTTAGTTTCTTCTGCTTTCCACCTAAACTAGAATTCAGTATTCTTCGTTCAGCTTCCAATTTAATATCTTCATCTTTTTTCTTCACCTGTTGGAAATACCATCAAAAGAATGACAGTAGCAATAAGCCTGTTACACTTTCTGATTGAGGCTTTCTTTTTTAAGAATTATGTTTACCTGATATGCCAGGAAAAGCAAATTGAGTACAGACTTCAACAACCCTTTATAGGGTTAAGATTGGTTAAAGGTTGACCTACAAACATATGCTTAAATTTGGAAATTTTCTTGTCCTCCAGTATATGTAGTTGTCCAAGAACGAATCTTAAATGAAATTTAACACAATTTATTTTATAAAATTTATTAATTTGACATTTTATACGTTTTTTATTGTAATTGGTTGCATCATTTTCCTGAGAGTATCTGTTCTCTTCAATAAATGTATGCAATTTCTGCTAACTTAAGAATAGAATTAGTGTGCTTACTGAAGGAGAAAACTGTGAGAAGTATTAAATTTTTGAATTGGGCAAAAGAAATTTCTAACCACTTTTAGAGTCTCTCCCCTTCATTTGGCTTAAATAAAACTTCTTTTTCTAAAAAATAATGATAAAGTATCTTATTTTGAAGGCATCTGCTGAAGCAATTACTTTTAGTAAAGTTTGCCTTTATTCCAGGTTTGAAGATCAACTGGATTATGTATTTCGTTCTGGAATCTCAAAGCAGTCCACAAAGAGTAAATTCTTCCTTACGTTGTCTATGTCAGGTAGGAATTAAGTTTTCTCTTTTTGTTTTAAGAAGGGAAATGAATACTAAAGCAAAAAAGTCTGGTCCCTTTTTTAAAGTGATTTAGAGGTAAAAGTAGGAGGCTCTGCTTGTCATTAAAGCACACTTTTAGACAAATCAGCAGTTGTCTATGGTAAGAGGTGAACTCAGCTTTCAAGTTTTTTAAATGATTTTTCAAATGCAAATAGAGATAACTGCTGCTTCTGAAGAAAGCTTACACTTCAAAAGCATGTATTTTTATTTTTAGGTAAATATTCTTTAAAAAAAGTAAACACCTACAAGTTCGTGTTGGTATTTTTAGTGAGTTGATTCCTGTGCTTTTAGAAATTAAAATGAGGATTCACGCAGACAGCAGGCACAAGACTAGAAGTCAGAAGTTGTGAACTCTTATGACTCATGACATTAGAATGTAGATCCCACTTAACCTCTATAGCTCAGTGTCTCCACCTGTAAAATGTGGATAATAAAGGTGGCCACCCAGTCATCTCTAAATAGCAAAGTAAGCCCTAATCATTTAAATATGCTTAGGGCCACTACAGACAAAAATTGCTGTAAAAATACTTAATTTTTATCTTTTTAATTTTAGACTATGTAGTAAGAGTGCAATTGATTACTTAAATCCTAGATCAAACTGGGACTTAGATCCTTTTTTTGGTTTAATTTCAGACTTCTGTGAAAAGTGTAGTACAATGCTAATGAACTGTGGACTAGCTTAGATTAGTTAATGGTCATACACAGTGAAACAGACACTGCAGTATTCCATATGTAAAGCAGATAAGCCCTTTTTGTTTGCTAGGAGTTGACACTGAAAGGAGATGTAAAAGTTATGCATATATCTTTGGTTACCTCCTTAATTTTCTGTTGTCATATGTTTTCACTTTGTTTACTGTAAATATAGACACTTGAGAGTGGGGAGTTTTTAAGGGAATAGAAGGGGCAAGGATTTCCTTTGCTTTGATTCTAGGTATTGAGGAAAAACTACTTAAAAATGAGTTTTTTTATATGTACATGTTTGTGTTTAAATAAATGGATGGAGATGGGGACATATAGACTTAAAGGGAGTAGTGTTTTTGTCATGAGTTGTTTGTCTGGAAGAAGGTTTAGAAATGAATAGGAATAAGAAATGGAGTGATGTTATAGAAGAAAGCATTCTTAATGGACTCAATGGCTTTTCAGAAAAGTTACAAAGTGCAAGTTGTTAGGCAGGTCTAGGTTTTTCAGAAGGAGAAAGGTAAAGCAACTCTTCAGTGGGTTTCACCATTTTATTTTTAAAGATTGGCAGTTTTTAACAGATACATACTTGGTTACCAGTGATGTGCTAAATTTAAAATAAAAATTACCCTCTTTTTTCTCAACAGAAATATAAAGGTATAAGGCATGTTAAACCATAAAAAGATATCTCCTACTTGAAAAACTCCTTATTTGGTAGTTCTTATTTTGATTAAACTTTATGAACTATCTCTCAACTGAGAAACCATTCTGAGAAAATTATAGCATCTTTCCTTTTATAGCATTAGGTCTCTATCAGAGAACATTTAAGTGTTATGAAATGTCCTTTTGCTATAATTCTTAATTTAAACTGAAATAAAGAATTTCTTTATTGGAATCCCCTTGAAGTTGCCTTATAGGATGCAGCTGCTTTATTCATGATTGTTTTTAGAGCAGTGATAACTGACACCTGCTCTTTGATGGCCTCAAGTTGCCAGTAAGTGAGGGCTTATTGGCAATCATAATTTAAGACGTTGGAAGCCTTTGCCATTACTTTTGTCTTTTTAGAATTGAGAACCCCAGATTTTTAGAACACCATCATCCTTACTCAGGTTTACTTTAAGACTGAAAATTAGTTTTCTTCCTCAGGCAGATAAGGTTAGAATGTAGGCTGTTACCAGCCCCTTTCTGTAAAATTAATCATTTTGTCAAAGTATAATAATAGCATAAAATGAAAATGCTCGTAAAGGGCCAAATTTTAGTGGTAGAGTTCTAAAGTAGTCCTCTAGGCAGGGGGGAGTCAGGGAAATGTCAATAAAGAGTAAAATCAGTAGAAAAATTCTTTGACTAGTTGAAATATTCACTGGTATTTTTCCTGTTTTTCTCTAACACCATAGAATATTTTAATTAGAAGCCACCCCCTCTCCTTTTAAGGTCCTGTGGCCTGTAAATGAAAATATTTTTCAAGCCATGCAATTGAAACTTGTAATAGTAGCCTATTTAGTTGCATTATTTTGAATAGACATTTCAAAGGTAATCATCTTTAAAAATTGATATATACAGTGTAAGCTATTTATTGAGCACCAAGTTCCATGTTTAGTGCTTTGTATGTATTACCTTTTCAAGCCTTACCTTTGAGCTAGGAATTATAAATATTATTCTCATTTGAGAAAAGTGAGGCTTAGAGAGTCTGAATTAGAATCCAGGTCTGTCTGATACAAAAGTTACTGGTAGACTAAAGAAAGCAAGAAAGCATGGGATGTCAAGAAAACATTGTTTCTTAGAATATTTTTCAGGAAGAATATTATAATTCTTTTTATTCTGGTTCTGAGCTTGTTTTCTGTTGATATAACCAATAAGAAGAAATATTTTGAGAAATGCTGAGCACATCCCAGAACTATGTAGTAGATGATGACTGTGGTTTTTTCTCAATTTCTCTTCCTGTTAAGAGTAACTTGTTTTTGGTAATTTTAGCTGTTCTGAAGTTGTTAGATATAAAAACATGACATATTTGAAGACATTCTGTATTATGTTTCTGACAGGTTTGTTTTGTAGCATGTGTGCCTTAAAAGTTTGTAGTATCAGAGGTAGCTTTCATGAAGTGTCACATAATGAGCAGAGTTCTTTCTCTGTTTATTTTATTCTCTTGTAGTTAGTGAACCATGAAAATACTCTCAGTGATTCCTTCTACGTTATGTTTAAAAATTGCTTTTGTTATGGATTTTTTATTGTATTAACACAATTGCCCAAAATTAATAATGTTCTTTTTGAGAATGCATACTTCTTAATGTAAATGTCAGTTCTAAGATTAGCAATAATGCATTTCCCTTTTATTAGACAGCAACTATTTAAACACAGATTTTAAAGAAATTGGAAGAGAACAATGCCTTTAAAACTTTTGTTTGTATGGGCGTGGGGTGTGAGAAATTTGAGGATTTCATAATTAGGAAATAATATTAATTACTTGGGAAATTGAATATAGTTAATTTATTAAGTGTAATTTTTTTCATTAATGTTGCATTCTTAGTTTTTCTTTTGGTACAGGAACATTTATCTCATGGTTTGATGATCATTGACTCTATTTTCTACAGCAATTCAGGTGTGGACTTTAGAATTAGGCAGGTGCAAATATAGGCCATGGTGTTTGATACCTTTCAGTTTTTTGTGCTGTTCCATTATTTCCTTACTGTGTGATAAGTTAGGTAAACTTTCTGCTCCTTAGTTTCTTCACCTGTAAAATGGAGTAATAGTAGTTCTTTCATATTTTTATGAGAATTACGTTAAATAGCGTCATTAAAGCTACTGGTGCAAGAGTAGGTATGCCAAAAAATTTCAGCGACTATGTTTGGTTTTTATTTTATGTTGCTATTTGGTCTATATTTGGCATTATCAACAGAGAAACATATAGATTTTTAAAATATAACTTGTCGGCCGGGCGCGCCGTAATCCTAGCACTCTGGGAGGCCGAGGCGGGTGGATCACTCAAGGTCAGGAGTTCGAGACCAGCCTGAGAGCAAGAGTGAGACCCCATCTCTACTAAAAATAGAAAGAAATTATCTGGCCAACTAAAATATATATAGAAAAAATTATCCGGGCATGGTGGCGCATGCCTGTAGTCCCAGCTACTCGGGAGGTTGAGGCAGTAGGATTGCTTAAGCCCGGGAGTTTGAGGTTGCTGTGAGCTAGGCTGACGCCACGGCACTCACTCTAGCCAGGGCAACAAAGCGACACTCTGTCTCAAAAAAAAAATATATATATATATATATATACACATATATAACTTGTCTCTTAAGCTATTCTTATTATCTTTATTTTGGAAAATCTCCCTTCTTCCCCTCTTCCCCAAAGAAAAAAATTTAGTAATCTATTCTTTTCTTAAATATTTCTGTAATTCATGCAATGTGGCATAGGCTGGCCCTCAGGAGTTCATTTTGATGAGTGAGGAGTGTTGGCTAAAGTTTCTAGACAAGTGATTTTTCTTATTTTATGTGCCCTCTTTACTGTAACGATTCCGATGAGCTCAGCTTTGCTGTGAGAGCTGTTACTGATGAAAGTTGTATTGTACGTGTGAACGATTGTAAGGCAAAAGAAGTTTAAAAGTGATCTGAGTGGTGGTAATCTTCAGAGTCAGGCAAGTGACAGGTGGCTTGGCCAATTTAGAACAGGATATAATCCAATGACTGAGCATGTTTAGCCCCTGAAAGAGGAAGGGCAGGGTGTCAGGGTCTCAGCTAACGAAGAAGGGAGTTGAATGTAAATCAAGAAATAAGACCATAGCTTGGATATTCACACTGAACCAACCAATGTAGACCTAACCAACTCAGGTGGCCAGAATTTACACTGTATAGCAGATTGTTTTCAGTTTATTGCTGTATGGTCTGACTTGGTCAAGATTAGCTCAGAGACTATTAAGGGCTAGAGCATATGTGGATTGTTCTCCTATACCATAGATGAGTGGGACTTAGGAAAGGTGGCACCTGAGTATACCTTCCACAGAGAAACCCATCTTCCGACTCTCCTCAGTCTGCTATAGAACATGACTGTTACAAGAATCCTTTGATATTCACAAGAGAACAGCATTCTGAAGGCTTCTGAGGTCACTCCTGTTTTGTTCCTGCTTATTCCTTTAGAGAAGTCCCAAGAAAAAGCAAAATTAGACTAGCTAATATTAAATGTATTAAGTTAACCTCCCTCTGGATCCAGAAAATTTCTCTGTTCCCATCATATTCCTATTTAACATGCTGGAATTTAATTATACACATCAGATGTTCTTCCCTCGGTTGGGCCTGGATCCGAAATGTTAGTTTCGGTTCCCACTTATCTGTCATAGCGTGAGCCCCTCATCTAATTGTGTGTGAATCTGCTGGTCCTTCATTTGGTGTCAGTTCTCATATGGCTATCATAATGTGAGCCTCTTACTACATTGAATGAATGTTTAAAGGTGTGTGTATTTTTTTGTACAATATGGCCCCTAAATGCAAGTTTATTACATTATCTAGAGTTCAGCTAAAGAAACTGAATTTTCTCCTAAAGCTGGAGGAAAAAGTGATTATGTTGTACTTAATGAGCATGATATATCATTTGCTAACATGAGATCTTTCTAAGGCATTTTTAAGGGTAACGTGGTCCGTAAGCAATTTTTGCCTGATGCAGTGTCTTTTGGGCATCATGATTTGGACTGTCAGTTTTATGGGCTCTGAGCTCATTTGTCCCATGGTTGCTAACTTGGGAGTAGAATTCAGGAACTGGAGCCATTGCCTTCATAGTTGATGGAAGTGGTCCCCTAATTCCTTAGGTTGACAAGGGGAATGCCTGGAGTCTCCAGTTTGTTCAACTCTGTTACTCTGCCTTAGGAGAAAGAACATTTTCATAATTCAAGAGTCAAGGCTATTTCTTGATTTCTGTGGGAGAATCTGATAGTTCCCTGTGGTCTCCAGCTCATCTTGAGGGACCTCGGACCTGTGCCTCTTAGTTTCAGGTGTTTCCACATCCTCTTTTAGGTTCTGAAGCACGCATGAATTCTGACTGCATTCAAGGTGGTTAGCTCTTGTTTTAGGATCACTGTAAATAGTGCAGGAGCATCTCCCACATTTTTCCAGATATCCATGCCTGAACTCTCCTTTGTGTATATTCTGTGTCTCTCAGCTGATCTGATGGGAGTGAGCATCCCTGTAGTCTTAGAAGTTATGCATGGTTTTATGTACCTATCACGATTTCTGAGGCAGTTACTATACTCTTAGCAGTTAAAGGGATGGTTTGGTATTCCTAGACTATGCTGTCCAATAGAAATATGTGAGCCATGTAATTTAAAATTTCCTAGTAGCCGCATTAAAAAAAGTAAAAATAAACAGGTAAAATTAATTTTAATAATGTAACCCAATATATCAAAAATATAATTTCAAGATGTGATCAATATAAAAACATTAATGAGATATTTATTTTTTTTGTGCCATGTCTTTAAAATTCATTGTATACTTTTACAGCATATCTTAGTTCACACTTTCTGTTTAGTACTCTACATTTTTAATGATTAAAGTAAAATATAGTGATATCAAAACAATAAAGCTATGTTTAATGAGAAAATATTTTACACTGCTTCAGCGTTTAGATTTAAATTAATTTAGAATTAAATAAAATTAAAAATTCAGTTTCTTAGTCATACTAGTCACATTTCAATTGTTTAGTAGCCACAAGTGCTAGTAGCCACCGTGTTGGACAGAGTAGTTCTAGGGGACCAAGAATGTCTTTCAGATTAGTTAAAGACTTTGTTTCTTTGACAGTAAACTAAATTTTCATAAGTACTACAAGGTAGTTGTCAGATTGTTCACCCTGTCAGGTTTGATTGGCAGAGAAATCCCTTCTTGTCTCTCAGGGCTTTTCAGCATGTTTCTCATTTAGTATTGGAATCATTTCCTGTTTGGGGTTCCCCTCTGGCTTCTTTGGATTGGAGTTTGTAGTTCACTCAACTAGATTCTTTCTTAGTGACCCAAGAAATGGCCCAGAAGGGAGCCCTATGTGTATAGACCTCCAGATAATTTCAGTTTTATACCACTTTGCCAGATCCAGGAGAATAAGTCAGCTGATTCCTGTAGCTTCAAAAGCTTAGGTTAAAGTGAAAGGTTCTGAGCCTGCCAGCAGACTGTGCAGGAGGGCCGTGAAACTCTCAGGTCCTGATGGGTGCAGAGAGTTCCTTACAGTGAAGTGTCCCATGTATCAACTAGGTAAAAGGAAAGAAGCTCTTTCTGCAGTTTCTTTAGTTCTTGAGAGGGAACAGACCAGAGTTGAGGAGATGAGGTCAGAGAAGTTATGAAAGGTCCATATTATTATAATGTCATTTTATAGGCTATCGTAAGACAGTTTTACTAAATAAGATGGGAAGCCACTGAGGGTTTGGAACACAGAAGAAAGACAGAAGGTGCTTTTTTGAAAATAGTCTGAGGAGAGGGGATATATTAGGGTATAGATTAAGTGTAGTTGTTGTCACAAAGTCTGAGCAGGTGGTAAGATGTTCAGGAATCTAGAATCTTTCCATCTTTTTGCTTTACCATCTTCAGGGCTTTGTCCTATTCTGTGTGATCAATACTAGATCACTGTGAAAAAGGTATTACAGCCTGGATGAAGGGGAAGCAGACGAAGTCCAGGGAAAAGAATTCCCTCACTTTTAAACAAGGAGGGAAATAATGCATGTATCACTTAAGTTGACATTCCATGGGTAGGATCACTTGGCATCAAAGGAGATTGGGAAATAGAGTCTCAGTCTGGGTTGCCAAATTTGGCTAGGAAGAAGAAGGAAACAAATGACATAGTCTACCACAGTCTGTCACTCTGGCTAACTAAATATCCATGTGCATCTTTCAACCTACCTGTTGGAAACACTCCTACCTCCCTTTCTCAAGGGAGACAATCCAAGGTACCATCAACCTGTTACATTAATCCAAGTTCCCTGAAAGGTACAGTATTTTCTGTGAGATCTGCAAGTCTAGTGACCTATTAACAAAATACAGTTATCTTCTCCTCTTGTCCTCCCACACATAGCCAGCATATACCCAACATATTGTGGTGGATCAGAAACAGGAAAACACTCATAAAATCTCCCATTTGGGAAAACAGGCAAAAACCAGATAAACATTCTCTGGTTGAGAACAGTACTGGGCAGGAATGATGATGCCTTGCATTGGAGTAATATCCTTAGTTCTGCTTTCTGTTAAGAATGCCTATGTTCATTGCATTATGATCTTTGTCTTTGCTGTCTGGGTGTTTCTTCCTTACATTAACCTCCGTGGCCACATCTGAAGTTGGTGTTGAAAGTTTGTCCATATTGAGGGGTATACAGTTTTCATAGCCTGCTTCTGGGACTGCAGGTTTGCCAGCTTACAAGTTACACAGTCACAGGCTTTTGTGGGTTAGTTTAAAATTTCTTTGACAAATACAATTCTGTCGAAAACAGAATCTTATGTTTATCTCCATTAAGTTCTGTGTGCTGGTAATGACACCAAAGTTCTTTGCTGGATGTAGTTCATAAGCCTGCCTTATTTATTTCTCTTGTGTGCACCCAATGGTACATCCTTGTTTCTTATTTTAATGGCCACTGTCTTGAAACTATCTACAACAACAGGCATTGGTGGGATGACAGCATCCTTAATCTAATCTTAACTGTAGAGCTGGGTCCCTTTGTTTTGTGAAGAAATATTAAAAGAAGTCCTTTGAGAAAGGTGTTAAACATGGGGTATTGAAGTAGTTGGCTGCAAGGCTTCACGTTTCTTCATTCTTTTCTTTCTTTCTTCTCTTTCTGTCGCCCAGGCTGGAGTGCAGTGGTCTAGTCATAGCTCAGTGCATCCTCAAATGCCTGGGCTCAGGGAATCCTCTGCCTCAGCTGGGACTACAGACACATGTCACTATGCCCAGCTAATTTTTTTATATTTTGTAGAGATGGGGTCTTGCTATGTTTCTGGGCTGGTATTGGACTGCTGGCCTCAAGTGATCCTCTTGCCTCGCAAAGTGCTGGGATTACAGGCGTGAGGCACTGCGCCTGGTCTCTGCTTTATTTCCTTTCATCGTTGCTTACAAACTAGCCAATTCTTGCCTGAGTAAACACAACAAAGAACCACCGGCACACAATGTTGTGGCATTTTTCATCTACTTTTCTTGGGGCTGTGGACTTTTAATGGGTACCTAGTTCTGCAGGTTATTGTGGGAAACAGTTTTATCATTTGTTTTGTTCCCACATAACAGGGATCAGTAGTATGTTTTCCTACGTACTTTTTGTTATAGTAATGCCCTGATTCTGGTATTAATTTATGTATTAAGGAAAAGGCCAAAACGCTATAATAGGGCTCCAAAAATAAAATGGCTTAAATGAGAAAAAAGTTTCTTTCTTTTCCATTTGACAGGCCTACTGATTTAGGTAGTGGGGTTGCTATGTTCCATAAAGGAAATGCAGATATGAAGAAGACAGCTACCAAAATGTCGGATCTGGACTCAGACCCCAAGCCCATATTTTAACCATTGTGCTATGCTTGTATATATTTAGTATATCTCTTCCTGATGGTTAATTAGCTCTTTGAGGTCAGGAACATAGCTGTACCTTGTACCTATTGCAACTCCTAGCCTTTAGTAGGTGTTTAATAAATGCTTGAATGAATGAATACCCATTTCATATCTGAGTATGTTAAGGCATAGAAACTTGACCAAACTTGACTCTGAGTCAGAACCAGAGTGTGATCTAAACCTTGAACAAAATAATATATGTACAATTTTTCCAATAATAATAAAATTGGAATGTCTTATATAAAGATAGCATTGTTTTGATCTTCTTAGAAATAGTTATTAGAAAGTCTTTTGATATGATTGTTAAAGTTTAAAATAGCAGTTGTAGAAATCAGTAAATCTACATCTTTATGATGGAGAGAAGAAAAAACTCTGTTGAAGAGTGAACATGGTCTTTATTCTAACATTTTTAGTACTTAAAATAATTTACCAAGGGCAAAACATATTATTTTTCAAAAAATTTAAGCAGTATTTGAAATGTGAGAAAAACTCTTTATAGCATATCAGGCAACCTTTTTTTGTCAAACTATTTTAAATATCTCTTTATATTAATACACATACATATATTTGTACATAAATATATGAAATTTCAGAAATCACTTCTATTTAGGGAGTTATTTAAAATGGTAAATGGCATTTTTGCATCTTAAAAATTATTAATAAGCTTATAATGTTTTGGTATTCTGAGGATTGTTACTGAACTAAGAAAGTACTCTGTTTGGTATTGTACTTTGAATTATACATAAGTGAATCCTTAATAGAAATATAATAGCTAATGTTGTTATCAGTGAAATTGTGAATGAAAACAGATCTCAAACTTATTCCTGTATAGCCATTGGGGACTCGGAAGTAGGGGAGGATGGGAGGGGGTTAAGGGATGAGAAATTACTTAATGGGTGCATTGTTCACTATTCTGATTATGGTTACTTTTAAAAGCTCAGAAATTCACCACTATGCTATATATCTATCTAACAAAACTGCACGTGTACCCCTTACATTTATAAAATTAAAAAAATAAACCTTATTCCTAAACGTTACGGAGAATGTAGATTTTTTTATATAAATTGAGAATAGGAAGTAATTAACAAAGTATAGGTTTCCTTAAGATAGACTTTTTTTATTTCTACTGTTTTGTTTGAGATATTGTTTCTTTCTCATAGGGGGAACGATATATTTTTAACAGCAAGAATCAGTAACTGGAAGTACAAGATTGGTTATTTAATAATGTTAAAATGAAATTTTGATGAGCACAGGTAAGAATATGACATTTCTTTCGCATTTAATTCATAATAAATTGGAATATGTGCAAAATTTCTATGAAAGAACTATTTCAAGAACTGAGAAGGGTCTGAGATTTTGTCCTACTTGCAAGCTAACAAGTTAGCCTGCCACAGTGCCATGGATGTTGGCAGAAGACATGAGACTGATATATCAAAGACAAGGATGGTTTATACTCACAGCAGTAGCTACGTACCAGGTGCCACCTGCATATGAGTAGGTTATATTACAGGAGAAGAATCCTGAGTTTCTTTAGGGAAACCTGAATCTTTTATAATGGGCAATAAGCCTGCCTGACTTTTTTCTTGGAGGGAGACTTTATCTTTATTATAGAGAACAGTAAACAAAATCTGCCCTTTGTTCTTGTATTGAGACATGCCTCTGACTTCTAAGATTGTTCACTGTAGGATGTTTCACTTTAGAAATATCCTTGAAAAGATAATCTGGAACAAAGGCTGTCAGTGTCTCTGCAAGACATGCAGAAACACAAGAGGTTCATGGAGAATTGTCTTCCAAAGAGCTAAGCAGCAATTAAACTGCTTTTTAAAATATGTACTACTGATAAAGATGATTGTTATGGTGTTTTCTTGAAATTGTGAAAAAATGGAAACTACTGAAATATTCAACATTAGGTGGTTTAAATTATAACATGTTCATGATGTAATAGTTAACAATTAAAAATAATTTTGTAAAGCTACATTTATTAACCTAGATGTTTATTGAAAAATTAAGTGAAATAAACAGGTTATAAAAGGTATGTGTGGCTTAATTCCACTTTTATAAAAAAAATTGTACAAATGCATACATATGAAGAATGTATACCAAAGTATGTATTTCAATGGATGGAATTGTGAATGTTTTCTCTTTTGCTTGGTCTGTTTTTTTTTTTTTTAAAAACACTTCTTTGAAAATGAATACTTTAGGCTTTTGTAGTGAAGGAAAAAAGTCGTCTTTTTTTAAATTTAAAAGTGATAATTCATTTAAGAACTCTACCTATCAAAGAAAAACCTTTCATGGATTTAACTGGGGATTCACAAATGTTAGTTCTCTTTTTGACTCTGCAGTTAATTTTATGTGCAATGTAGAACTAGAAAAGAATAACTAAGTAGCTTGATTTTTTTTTTTAAGTTACTGTCTTGTCTACAAGAGATCAAGAATTTCTTTTATCTGATCTCAGGGTGTTCAGAAAAAAAAAGTTTATTTTAGTAATTTGTTATATTGTTTATTATCACATAAATGAAAGCACTCTATCAGGACAAATCTTATAGAGGTGCTATTTAGTAAGTATAGATTCTGGTGCTGTTTAGTTGGGTTAAGCTGTTAGGTACACTGAACCAATTTGCCTCGTTTTTATTTTCTGCCTATGTATTATGTTCTAAAATATATTTTAGTAATATTTTTATAAGTTGGCATTTTTGTTGTGCTTCTCATTTTTTCCCCCTTCTTTAACAAAGGTGCTGTTACCAGATTTGTCTTCTGGGTATAAAGTAAAAATGACTGAAGTTCAAGCAATGGTAGAATTCTCTGTAGAGCTAAACAAGTTCTACAATGTGGATTTATTTCAGAGAGGGTATGTATTTTATTATGAAAATTATATATTTTGCATAAGATAAAGATGTATAGCCTTAATTTAAATGTAATTACATACTTTTGTTCCAGCATAATAAGGAAAATAATGAGCTATATTGAAGTAATTATTTTCTCAGAGAAATTTTATTTGTTAGATAGATATTGGAATTATTTACATGAGTTTAATGATAATGCTAGATATATTGAACATGTATTTATGAATTTGTACTGAGCATTGAGAGGACTTTAATGAAAAAGTGTAAGATCTCATTTTTCCTTTTTAAAAGACTGCAGTGTAGTGGGGAAAATAAGATATACACAGAAAACAGTTAAAAGAAATACAAAGCACATGTAGTGATGCAGCTTTAATAAGTATATATAGGAAGTACTCTAGGGGTCAGAGCAGAAGGACATCTTGCTGGGTTAATATGTTGGGAAAGGCATTATGAAGGAATAGGATCAAAGTATGGATAGGCAAAGGATGAAGTAAAATCCTTTTAGTAGAAGACAGCAGCATGAATCAGGTATTAGAAATAGGAATGAACATGTTATTTTTAAGAATATTTAGGACATTGGATATTTTCTAGGAAAATCACAAAAGAAAGGTAGTAAAGAAAGGCAAGGTTATGTTTGTTGAAGGGCTTTTAATGTCTGGAGATGAGTTGACTAGTGATTTGGGTAACCATCAGTAGTTTCTAAATAAGGATAAAATTATCACTGTTATTACAATAAGCATTTACTAACATGGTGCAGATTATGATATATTAGAGTGATGGTTGTGTAGAAGAAATAGAAGCATAGGTAACAGTTTAGAGGTATTTACAGTAGTAATAACTCAAGATATAAGTCTGAAGGTCTGTACTAAGAATGATGGTAGTGGGGCTATGACTAACAGAAGTAGGAAGAGAGAGATTTTCTATTTTTTGGCTTGGCTTTGTCATCTTGTTGAAAAAGGAAAAATAGCTGTGCTATACTCTGCTCCACATGCACTCTCATCCCTCAACAGGCTAGCCTGGGTTTGTTCTCATGGCAGAGATAGAAGTCCAAGAAAGAGAGCAGAAGGTGCAAGGTACCTTAAATTAGCACAGTGTTGCTTCCACTGCATTCTGTTGGTCAAGCAAGTCACAAGGCAAGTCCAGGAGTCCAGGCTAGAGGGTTTTGGCCAGTACAACGCATTTTAAAATTTTTGTAGGCTTTCTGTATGGCTGACTCCATGCCATGCTTTAAAGTCCACAACCATAGTTGTTTTTGGAGACATGCTTGTTCTAGATCTAGTCACTACTACTTGGAGATCAGAATTCTATGGGATCATGCCCAGAAACTTCCTAAAAACCGTTTTGTCAAGCTGAAAATGTCTATTTAGACCCTGCTTTATTTAATTCTTTCAGTAATCTTAAGAAAGGAACCTACAGCTACTTCCTTGATTTGGCCTTTGTCCATGGGCTTCATTTTATTTTGAAAATATTACAGGAGACCAGAGATGAAATAGTTTTATTTTCCATCCCATCAAGTCCTAATCCCTCTATATTCCCTCTAGATTCTGCTTATAAAATGACTGGCTCTTTCTTTAGCTCATCTCTTTCTTGCAGAACCTTATACTTAGCTAGGAGCAAGCAGTTGGCTTTTTCAGCATTCTGTTTGGAAGTTAGCTTGCTTAAATCCAAAAGTTTCTTAGATACATTGTCTAACTTATTCCAAGTTATTATAGATAGCATATTTTAGCACTGTATAACATGGATTACCATTTTTCTAGTCTCCTATAGTTTCCTCATTACTTTTCCACTTTCTGTAAATGTAACTGTTAGTTTGAGGCAAAGTCAGTGCCACTTACTTTAAGTTTTTGTTGTGTCACACACAACTTCTAAGTATCAGTTTCTGTATTAGTTATTTATTGCCACAATAATGTAGCTACCAACAAACACAAACCCTCAATGGCATTACAGCAGTAACATTTATTTTTGCTCATAAGTCTATGAATCAGCTGAATGGTTCTGCTGATCTGGGCTGGCGTGGCTAATCTTTGCTGGGCTCACTCATGAATCCACAGTCAGCTGGCAGTTGGCTGGGTGCTAGCTGTTGGAGAATGGCTTCAGTTGGGCAGACTCAGCTCTGTTTTACAATCTCTCATCCTACCTTGTTCTCATGAAAGAGACATGGATCTAAGGAGGGAGAAAGAGCCATGCAAGGGGGCCTCTTAACATCTAAGCTTGGAAGGGGCACACTGGTACCTTGACCACAATGTATTGGTCAAAATAAGTCATAAATAAGGCCAACCCAGATTTAAGAGGTGGGGAACTACACTCCAGTTCATAATGGAAGTCCCACTACAAGAGGTGTGAATACAAGGAGGAGTAAAGAAATTGGTGACATATTTGAAATCAATCTACATGTTACATTCTATAGGTTTGTTTTTTGAAACATGATTTACGAAAGCTAAATGCTTAAGAAGCAATTCATAGGCCTGATGCGGTGGCTCACATTTGTAATCCTAGCACTTTGGGAGGCTGAGGTGGGAGGATTGCTTGAGGTCAGGAGTTTGAGACCAACCTGAGCAAAAGCAAGACCCCTTTTCTACAAAAACAAACAAAGAGAAAAAGCACACAAAAATCCCAATTCATTATTGGAGTTGGGTTTGAAGACTAGTTTGGCTAGAAAACAAATTGCTCACATAAGTTATATAAATGAAAAAATAATCATATTTGGAAACCATTAACTGCCATTTACAAGATATTTTTCATATATATGTAGCTTCTTCTGACCTATATATAATTATGTATAATTATAAAATGAGAACAAAATATTTTAATGTGTAATGTAAATGTAATATAAAATGTTCTTTCCAAGTAAAACAATTTTTTTACTAAAAATATCATGTTTATTCATTATGTGAAAGTACCTTGCTTAATAAAATCATGTTAATTTTTACCTCATATTGTTTTGTTTTGACACAATGTTATAAAGTCAGTGCTATAAATAATTAAGAGTTCTAAGAAATAGGATAGAAATGTAAGAACTTAATATTCACAAGCACATTCTTTTAGCCACTATGTTCAGTTTTCTTATCTTCCCTCCAAAAAAAATTCAGGTTTTCCATTAATGAAAAAGTAGGTATGTATTTAAGATTTTTTTCTTTCTGTGCCTGCTACATCTCTGTAAAGATCTCTGTAAAGATACTAAAGAGCAGTTCTTTCTGATTTGACTATTCCTAAAAGATTTATCAATGTTATAGTCCATTTTAGCTTATCTTTTATGTAAAAAACTAGATCTAAACAGGTTAATGCCATATTAGTGCCCTTGAAAAATAATTCAGAGAAGATCAAAGTTAAATTTTTGTAATAAAGCGCTATCCTCTTCATGTGTGAGATTGTTTTTGTGACCCTTTGCAACTTTCTTTCTTAATAGGGTATGGGAAATAAATAATATATGCAATAACAACTGAAAAATAGATTGTTTTACTTTAGTACTTATCTCATTGTATTGGATTCTTTATAGATGAATTGATTATACCTATACATTTTTCTAATTCAAATATTTTCTTCCATTATATTCTCTAACTGGTTATTTTTCAGTGTAAAGGAAGACATTAACTTTTACATATTCATTTTTATCTGGCTAGGGCTTTCCCAATTCTTGTAATACTCTTTAGGATACTAAAATACACCTAAACGTCAGAAATACTTATACTGCCATATTTAATTCTAACCTAATTAGTATAATAGTTAATTTTTCTTTTTAATATATCTGAATTGTAGAGACTATTGTTAAACAGAGTTATAAGGACATTATAAAGCATCTGGTTAAAAAAAACTTACACAGTTTATAAACTGTATAAGTAATTTAAGTTGCAAAACAAAGTTTCTAAGCACAGTTATGTTTGGGTGACCATATAATTTATGGGCCAAATCAAGATACTTTTTAAAGTGAAAAAAGGCACTGTTAATAGTATGTCCAGACAACAGATGAAAACCAGGATTGTTTCAGGCCAACCAGGACATAGTGGCATCTCCTTGTAATGATCAAATAGTCCTTAAACAGGTCTTAACTTTTTTTTTTAAAGTGACTTAAAGCAATAACCATTTGTTGTTTTCCTTAAGTGGTTGGCTGATGGCAGCTAAGCTTGCTCCAGCATCTATGGTCAGCTGATGGGTCAGGTGTAGGATAATTGGTCTAAGATGGCCTTGGCTAGGATTCCTCAGCTCTCTTTCACACAGTCTCTCATCCTCCAGCAGGCTAGGCTGGACTTAACAACTCTTAACTTTAATTGAATTGCAAAATTATATATTTGCTTAGACTTGTTGGATATAATAGATTAGTCAATGTTAAAAAAGATTCCTTAAAAAAATTTTTACCTGCTTTCAGAAGAGTAAACAGATTACTAATTCATTTACATAATAATTTTTACTGTAATTACATTGTTTTTCCTTAATGGTGAATAAAAAGCTCAGATGCTTACAATCTAAAGAAAAGCTAGTTTTATTTTAATTTTAGTCTATTCTCCTGTCATTTTGTTTAATATAGTGGGCTTATAAACTCTGAAAACAATCAAAATTCTAAAGCATGATCATAAATGTTATTAAGTGGAATGTGGATATATGTCTTATAAATTAAGATTTTTATTATACTAGAAGTATCTGATTACAAGATGGTTGACTTCCCAAATGACTTTATTCAAAATACATTTGTCAAGAGAGCTCCAAATGGGGAGGAAGTATTGCCCTTTAAATATATAGGGAAAAATTGCTATTTTTGAACACCTATTGTTGTTGGCATAAAGGATAAGAGAATGGGATTAAATTGAAGTTGTAGCGTTTCAGTTAGGTATTAATCTGGGTGAAAAATTTTCTCTCTTTGGAGACCATAGCAAAATTAGAACATCTTTTTCTAGAATTCTTTAGTGTCAGTGCTGTTCTCAGTAGCCTATCTGCAAATGGTTTGTTACTGGTTCAAGAATAGATGAGGCACTTTTGTCAGAATATAAGTTAATGCACTACTTTCTTTGAGAAAGTTTTGCCTTTAAAAAAACAAGTCAAGTGACATAAAGAGTGTGCTTTGTGATATAGTTGACTTGCTTTATTTCACTGCAGATTGGTAACAGATGTTTCACAAAGATGCACCAGTCTGTGTACCACATTTTAAGTAGTGCAGCTTTAGAATATTAGTAAATGGCTTCTAGAATGGAGTTGAGTCTAATTCATTTTGGAAGGAAGCAAATGGACTAGGTCAGGTATTTTCAAATATTTAGAAGATATGGGAGCTTTGACAAAGTGCCTCCTTTTCATATTCTTTAGCAAAGCAAATGAAATGTTATCAGTTTGATTTCAGGTATGTTTGGGAGAGTCAATAATGTAGCATACTGCTGATAATAAAATAACTAGTGAGGAAAATATTGCTGGGGCAGAAGGTGAAAGTAATACTTTATTCTTTTTAATTTTATTTCATATCTCGGTTACCTTAAAACAGTTTAATTACATGCCTGTAACTACTACGGCTTTTCTTAGTCATGTGCTGCCACCATTTCCTTGTCAAAGATATACTATTAATATTACAAAGTGAAGAACATATTGTGACTTGGAAATGAAGAAGAATATGGATTTAGAAATTGTGTTCTTAAATTTTAGTAATATCACAAAATCATGGAGCTTAAATCCTTTTGGAAAAGCCTCATAGAAGCCTAGAAACCAAGTTCCATGCAACATAGTTTTTAACAAAATTATCTTCATCCCTTCTGTTTATGATTCTGAGATTGTTAAACCATGGAAGATTTGTAGTTTGATTAAAAAGGACTGTCAGCTAAAAGAGACAGAAATTTTCAGCTGAATTTTTGTATTATTGACATTGATTATAACCTTGGAAAACAATTATTTTTTATCTATTAATATAATGTCTTGTGTATGTTGTATGCTTAAAGTTCATGAATTGAGGACTTCTGATTAAGTAGTGGTGATTGAAGCTCAGAAGAAACTACATCAAGTAGTTAATTATCTGATGTCAATATTGTGTCATTATTCTTTTTAACACTTAGAGGAAGCCCTTCAGGTTGATTTCTGTGAATTTCCCATGTGACAGTCTTAAGTAATATTTAATAGTGTCCTTATTTTCCACTATGACTAGCTGTTCCAGACTTTTGTACATTCCCTGCTCCAGGCCTGGAATCAACCAAGGAGCCCTGAATCCTTTTATTGGGAAATAGGATTTAGAAATCATAATATACATGGCGAAGGTACACATTTTTAGTGGGTCATTGCTTCTAAGCCTTTTCAGTTAACAGAACTAACAAATACATTTTTTTCTTTTGTTTGAAGATACAGTCTTACTCTTTGAGGAATCACATTTAGAAATATGACAACATAGTGTATACATAAGATTTTTTTTTTTTTTAGACAGTCTTGCTCTGTTCCCCCAGCTAGAATGCAGTGGCATCATCATAGCTCACTGTAGCCTCGAACTCCTGGGCTCTAGTGGTCTTCCTGCCTCAGCCTCTGGAGTAGCTGGGACTATAGGCACATGCCACCATGCCTGGCTAATTTTTGTATTTTTTGTAGAGATGGGGTCTTGATCTTGCTCAGGCTAGTCTCTAACTCCCAACCTCAAGCGATCCTCCTGCCTCAGCCTCCCAGAGTTCTAGGATAACAAGTGTGAGCCACCATGCCAGGCGCAAATACATTTTTATGAGAAAAATGCATCATGAATTTAATGACATGAATAGAAACTTCTCAAAAGAAGATATAAGAATGGCTAACAAACATATGAAAAAATGTTCAACATCCCTAATCATCAGAGAAATGCAAATCAAAACCACAATGAGATATCACTTAACCCCAGTGAGAATGGCCTTTATCAAAAAAACCCAAAACAACACATGTTGGCATGGATGTGGAGAGACAGGAACACTCATACACTGGTGGTGGGACTGCAAACTAGTGCAACCCCTGTAGAAAGCATTATGGAGGTATCTTAAACAGATTCAAGTAGACCTATACTGGTATTTCTAATTTAAGTTCTAATTTAAGATTACAAGGACTTTACTGTTTTGATTTTATGTTTGTATCTCTTTTCACTTACACTGAAAATCTTGGTTCTTAACAACATAGATCATTACTTACTTGCTTGATTTATATATGTTTGCAGATATATCTATGTAAGATAGTTTCAAAATAATACTAGCAGCATTACCTCCAAGACCGTAAATGTTTAAAAATTTTTCGTAGTTCTCTTTTACTGCGAAGATACATCCTGTGAGGAATATACAATCAAAATACTGTTTTAAAAATCATTTGAAGTACTTTTCTGTGGAATTGCAATCAAGTAGATAAGTTCATTTGTTTTAAAGTTAAGGATTTCTTTTTGTTTAATTTTGTTTTGTATTAGGTCATTATGAAATGTCCAATTTCCTTACATACTAAGTTTGACAGTTAATATCTCTGACATTTTTACTTTAATACTTCTCGTTTTGTTTGTATTGTGAAGGTACATCCTCATTCTTTCAAATGCGTGGTTTTTAGCTTGTTATTATCTTTAAAATTTTTTTTAGAGCAATATTTGTGAAACCATGAATAAATCAAAAATTCATGTTATTTTCTAATGAGTTCCATTGTGGAACCAGTGCTGCGCAGACAGCTCAAAATAATCAGTGAAGTATTTGGAAAGGATGTGGCTAATGAACGCATAGTACATCAGTGATTCCAGAAGTTCCATTCTGATGATTTTAATCTTGAAAATGAGCTACGTGGGTGCCATGAGACCAAGGTGGATAATGATGAGCTGAAAGCTGTAGTGGAAGTGAATCCATCTCAACCTACACATGAATTAGCAGCAACATTTGACGTTACTATTCCAATGATATTGAACCATTTGAAACAAATCAGCAAGGTAAAGAAGCTGGATACATGGGTACCACATGAATTGAACAAGCGTCAGAAGAGAAATCATCTCGAAGCTTGCCTTTCTTTGCTGTCATGACATACAGGTGAACCATTCTACACTGCATTGTCATGTGTGATGAAAAATGGATTGTTTTTGACAGTTGCAAAGCATTCGGCACAATGGTTGGATAAAGATGAATTGCTGAAACACAGTTAACAACTAAGCATTCATCCAAATAAAGCTAATAGTGTCTGTTTGGTGGTCCAGACACTGGTATTATCCACTATTATCATGAAACCTAGTCAATCGATTATAGTGAATGTCTGCTGTAACCAGTTAGACGAAATGATGAGGTTGCTTGCAATTAAGCAGTTGAGATTGGTCAATAGAGACAGGCCAATCACTCTTGCAAGACAATGCTCGACCACATGTTACACAAACAATACTTCTCAAACTACTGAGGCTGGACTTGCAAACTGTCTGTCATCCACCATATTCACCAGACCTTGCACCAACTGACTACCACTTCTTCCAGGCTTTGGACCACTTCTTGCAAGGAAAAATATTCAGTTCTCAAGAAGGTGTGGAAAATGCCTTTCATGATTTTCATCATCACTCGCTCTCCCAGCTTCATCGTTGCTGGCATAAACAAGCTACCATTAAAAGATGGCAAAATTGTGTTGATAGTGTAGGTGCATATTTTGATTAATTAGACTGCTTGTTTGAGATTTAATCTACACTTTTGATTTGAAATTGGACATTTCATATTTAATGACCTAATATCTTGTCAGTTCTTGAGTAATTTTATAAAGATATATTTTTATACTTTATATTGACAGTTTTAGTTGTTTTTTTAGCAAGAGATTGTTCTGAATAACCTAGCCTACCACAACTCTTAGAATGACAGTGTTTTATCTTTTGATTTTTATATTGAATTCTGTCATTTGATACTTTATTTTTACAAATAGTTGACTAATGTACATTTTAAAGTTTTATTCATTTAAAAAATTATATACTTTTAAGTACCATTAATTTTAATAAAAATGTACTTACAGTAACAGGCTGCTTTCATAAATATTAAATAAACTTTACTTAAAATAATGTTCGTATTTTACTGTTTTGTGCTTTTCCCCCGGTCCCGTATGTGTAGTACCTATCACATAGATCCCCAAAAAGTGGGGAATGAATGGTATTCAGGGAATTTTAAATTACTAGGTGATATTCTAGTAGTATGCATTAGATACAGAGTTTTTTTTTTTTTCACTTTTTAACATGAAATACTTTATTGACATGATTTCTTGTAACATTTGGCAGAACTAGTGCTCGTGGGACATGCTTTGTGATAGGCTATTATAAAAGTATTTTTCTTTGTTTTCTATTTTTTAATCCGCCTACTAATTTCTATTTTAAAATCATAATTATGACCAGAAAAATCTAACTAGGAAGCAAATCCAATGATCCATAGTATCCTTATTCTTAAACTAAAGAAATGTTTTTTCATGTAATATTAGGTGAGATACTATTAAAACGCACTACAGTGCTATTGTGGAAATATGTAAACAGGAGTGGGAAAACTGTAGCCCTTGGACCAAATCTGGCTTGCCACTAGGTCAGTTCCAGTCATATTCATTTGTTCACTTTGCTTTGGTTTCATTTGCACATCAGCAGAAATGAGTAGTTACAACAGAGACTGTATGGCCCACAAAGTCAAAAAATATTTATTACCAATCCCTTTAAGAAAGTTTGTTGATCTTTGATATAGAATATAGAATATTAGAGAACCATCTTCTTCTCACAAGATGGTTACTATCTAATGGTTTTTCCTAATACATTGTAACAGAGAGGCAGCTTTTTTTGATATTTTTGAAAGATTTTTTTTTATTAGGTGTTCCTTTTTTTTTTTAGGTGTTCCTTTTTTTTTTTATTATTATTTCAGTATATTATGGAGGTACAAAAGTTTAGGTTACGTATATTGCCCTTGCCCCCCCCACGCCCCCCCCGAGACAAATGGTAATTGTATATATTTGTGGGGTACAGTGTGATATTTTGAAATATGTATACATTGTGGAAGGATTAAATCAAGCCCATTAACATATTTATCACCTCACCTGCTTATTTTTTTGTGATAAGAACATTTGAGTCCATCCTTTTAACAATTTTAAGGTATACATTATTATTAACTGTGGTCACCATGCTGTGTAGTAGATCTCTAAAACTTATTCCTTCTGTCTAACTGAAACTTTGTATCCTTTGACCAAAACATCTCCCCTTTTCCCATTTCCCACCCTACTCTACGCCCCATACCCCCAGCCTCTGGTAAACATCTTTAATACACACTCTGCCTCTATGAGTTCAACATTTTTAGATTCCACATGTAAATGAGATCATACAATATTTGTCTTTCTGTACCTGGCTTATTTCACTTAATGTAATGTCCTTCAAGTTCATCCGTGTTGTTGCAAATGACAGTGTTTCCTTTTTAAGGCTGTATAGTATTCCATTGTGCGCGCACGCGTGTGTGTGTGTGTGTGAGAGAGTGATGTTTTTCATTCATTATCCATTCATCCCTTGATGGTCACTTAGGTTGCTTCCATACCTTAGCTACTGTGAATAATACTGCGGTGAACATGGGAGTAAAGCTATCCCTTTGGCATGCTCGTTTCAATTCCTTTAAATATATGCCCAGTAGTGGTATTGCTGGATCATATGGTAGTGCTATTTTTAGTTTGTTGAGGAACCACTGTACTGATTTCCATATTGGCTGTACTAATTTACATTTCCACCAACAGTGTATAGTGGTTTCTTTTTCTCTACATCCCCGCCAACACTTATCTTTTTTGTTGTCTTCTTGATAATAGCCATTCTAACAGGTGTGATTCTTATTGTGGTTTTGATTTGCATTTCCCTGATAAATAGAGATGTTGAACTTTTTTTTTCATGTATCTGTTAACTATTCATATGTCTTCTTTTGAGAAATGTCTATTCATGTACTTTGCCTACTTTTTAATCAGGTTGTTTTTATTCTTGCTATTGAGTTCCCTATGTATTTTGGATATTAGGCCCTTATCAGTTGTATGGTTACAGATATTTTTTTCACAATCTATAAGTTGTTTCTTCACTCTGTTAATTGTTTCATTTGCTATGCAGAACATTTTCAGTTTGATATAATCCCATTTGTCTATTTTTGCTTTTGTTGCCTGTACTTCAGAGGTCATATCTAAGAAATCATTTATTAGAACAATGTTGTGGAGTTTTTCCCTATGTTTTCTTCTAGTAGTTTTATAGTTTCAGGTCTTATGTTAAGTCTTTAGTTCATTTTGACTTGATTTTTGTATATGGTGTGAGGTAAGGCTCTAATTTCATTCTTCTGCATGTGGATATGCAATTTTCCTACCACCATTTATTGAAAAAATTGTCCTTTCCCCATTGTGTGTTCTTGGCACCTTAGTCGAAAACCAACTGACTATAAATGCATGGGTTTATTTCTGGGATTTCTATACTGTGCCATTGGTTGATATGTCGTTTTTATGCCAGTACCATACAGTTTTGATTATAGTAGCTCAGAAACATACTTTGAAATCAGAAAATGTGGTGGCTCCAGCTTTATTCTTTTGGGTCAAGATTGCTTTGGCTACAATATGAATTTTAGCATTGTATTTTCCATTTCTGTGAAAACTGACATTAGATAAATGTAAAGTTTTGTTTAAATATCTCCAAACTTCAGCAAACATGTGTTGAGCACTTAATTGTGTATAAATTGTTTTGTTAGGACTGTGGGTATACACTTATGAAGAAGACATGGTCTCTATGCTCAGTAAGTTTAAAATGAAGCATCTATTAATTACTATTCAGTCTTAATTAGCTTTAAAACATGTACTTATATATTTTAAAATAGCAATATTTCACTTAACCTTTAGTCAAAATTCTCAGCATGGGAAGTTCCTAGAAGACTTGGTTCTCCTCCAGTTCCAAGGCTCCAGCTGATTCCACTTTGATTTTTGTTCTCAGTTTTCTTATGTTTTCAAGCAGATCTCTTCTTAGTCTCAATGAATCATCTATCTCTGTGGAGTTTTGGCATGTTTCTTTAAGGCCACATTGTGACTTTAAAAATTTTAAATTTAACTACTACCCTTCCAGTCGCTCTTCTTTGTGATCTGATTATATATCCCTTTCCAAGATGACATCTTCCTAGAAATAATAGTAATTAATATATTTACATTTTTAATCTTTATATTATTTGAAAATTTAATAAACTATAGGAAATTATTTTAAAAAAATAAACATTAAATATTCAACTCCCCAGTATATATCTAAACTTTGATGTATATAATAACATTAATTTAGCTTTTGGTGATTGTGTTTGTGTGTAAAGTTGTGTGTATCCTCCATTATATATATGCAAATTTGCACTATAATGGTGTTAAAACACAACTATATTATAATGTTTTTATTTTACAATTTTTTTGTAATTTATAGTTATTGAGTGGTAGATATTTAAATATACATATATATACTATTTCAAAATTTTAAGTAAAAGTACATAACAAATAGTTCTTACCTTGAAAAAAACACAGTTGATTAAACCAAATACATATTTTTATCTTGTTATAGTATAAATCTACTTTCTCAAAACCATTTATAATGAATAGTGTATTTTATCAAAATTACATTTGAGTAATTATCTTTTAAAAGAAAAAAATGAATAAATCAAATTAAACAAGGAAACTCTTAGTTGCCTGTCTAATTCCACAAATTGCTATCATATTCCTTCATGTAAAGTAAGAAATACTATATATATTGCTTCTGTTTCTTGCATTCATCTTTGTACATTCTGGGTTTCCCCTTTGGTTTTATCCTGTGCTAATATTTGATATGTGGGTCTGATATTTAATTTTTCACCAATAGAAAATGTTATGGGAGACTATAATTAGATAATTAGACCAACTTTATTATTTTGATATGTTTACAAATATGGAAGTTGGGGCATTGCATATTTTTAAATATGTTCTGAAATAACTTCCGTGTCTATTTTGCTTTAGTTTTTATCAGATTCGTGCATCTATGAAAATTCCACCAAGAATTCCCCACAGAGTAGAAGCTAGTTTGTTACATGCAACAACAGGTAAGCCAAGGAATATTTTTAAGTTAAAATAAAATCTGAAGCAACATTATAATGTGCAATGATAACATTTCAGAATTTTTTTATTACAAATATAAGATATGAAAGAGCATCATTGTGATGTCCATTATAAGAAATATATCGGGGGCTGAGTGGGGTGGCTCACGCCTATAATCCTAGCACTCTGGGAGGCCAAAGTGGGAGGGTGGCTTGAGGTCAAGAGTTCCGGACCAGCCTAAGCAAAAGTGAGACCTCCATCTCTACTAGAAATAGAAAACATTAGCCGGGCTTAGTGGCACGTGCCTATAATCCCAGCTACTAGGGGGACTGAGGCAGGAGGATGGCTTGAGCCCAGGAGTTTGAGGTTGCTGTGAGCTAGGCTGATGCCACTGCACTCTAGCCTGGGTGACAAAGTGAGACTTGTCTCAAAAAACAAGAAAACAAGAAAGAAAGAAATATATCGGGACCTCAACAGAACAGGCTTGATTGTAGATACCCTGTCTCCTTCTTAGGTTTCTTACCATGAGCACATGAAAAAATAAAGTTTCATGAAAACAAACATAGGTAGAAGTGGTATTAATTATGTTATGTAAAATACAAAGTAAAAAGATGCAAAGTGAACGTAAACATATTTTACTTATGATTACAAAAAGATACTTGATAATAAAGTTTTATAGTATGCATTCTGAGAGCATTTTTTTAACCAAATTTTTTCTGGATTAGGTACTTTAATTATAAAACAAAGAGCCAGAAGGCAATGTAGGAAGGTATGAAATAGATGTGTTATAACAGGTCTGTTAGTTAATTCATATTCTAAGGAGAGGCACTAGCATTAAAAGGTTTAAGTTAAAACTGGTGGCCCTGACATAATCAGTGAACGTTTTTCAGCTTTTCCAATACAGTATATGCTGTTTTATTCCATGTAGTTAGGAAATGAAATGACAATGAAACATTCTAAAAAGTTATATAAGCCTAATGTGAATTACTAGTTTTTAAAGCATCATAAAAATAATAAAGTGCACCCAACACTGAAGCTTTGCTGAGCATAATTCAGTCCATTTTTGAAATTTAAAAGAATTTAGTTGGAATTTGAACTATTTAAGATTATCTTTTTATCATATTGTGGATACTAAAATGCTGTTAATGTTAAAGTTTAATGAATTGTATATAATGGAGAGTTTTTCTTCCTGAAGGCTATCAAAATGCTCCGGAAGGTCTGTTGCTTGTGACCAAAAGAAAAAAAAATTATATCTATATCTATATATCTATCTGCATTCATTTTCTTAAAATGAAAAAAAAACTTTCTTATTGGTCTGGCATACATGTTAATGTATATATTTATTGTCATAATAGAGCTTCTTTTGTAAGTCTACTTTCAAGAAACACAGAAGTAGTAAAACAACTGATGTTTCAAGACAGATTTGGGTACTCCCTTTTGAACTTCTCCAAATCTAGTAGACTAAATCTCTTGCTCAATTTTATCTCCTGAAGTTGCCAGTTGAGAAAAACCCTCAGACTTTAGTTTGTGAGATATTTTCAAGATGGCAAGATACTTGACATAAATTCCAAAAGGTTAAATAGGTTAACCGCTTTTAAGTAGTGAATTTTAAAAGTAGAGTCAGTTTATTCTTTGTGATCATGAAGTTTGGTGAGAAATAATGTCAAACCTATGAATATTAATTCTTGACTTGTAAAATTTTTCTCATATGAGAACCTGAGAGATTTTTGTGGAATTGAATTAATAATCTATACTGAAGATAACATTTTTGTATTTAGGGTTATTTTAATATGGAATTAATGGAATAACATTGCTTTTTAAATGTTTGGAGATGAGATTATTTAATCAACTTAACTCAGAAAAATCTATTCAAGAGGAAAGAAAGATAGTAATTCTAGAAAGAGAAATGGGGAAATAGTATAAAACAGAGAAAACCAGATAAATTGTAAATTCTTAGCAAATGATTTAAAGGCCAAAAAGAAGGGCGCCAGAAGCAAATATTTGCTTATTTCCTAATTTCAGTTACTATATAGTCTTACTTGTATAAAACCCAAAAACCTTGGTATGTTAGGTATTATTTCTTCATTCTTTCATTATTACTGTTCTGGACAAATAGATTTCATGTTTAAAAGATTAAAAAATTCTCTTACCAATGAAACATTTTTTAATCATTAATTTTTTTATTTAGCATCTTTCTCTATCATCTAGAGAATTGTTTCTATCTTGTTTCTCTTAGATTCCAAATAACTACCTCAGAGGACTAGAAATTTTATCTATGCTTGGTATTACAAAGAAATTCCAAGAATGATTATGGATATCAGAATTAATAGCCAATAGGAATGATGACTAGGGGACAAATCTGTCATTTGAAAGTGAAATCTTGTTAGATTTTTAGATTGGTGTAGAGTATATAATTAGATGTCACAGTATTTAATTTGATCAATGGGTTTCATTGAAAATGATTTGCTTGATAGTAATGTAACTTCCTCCTTTCTCAATAAGTTATCTTTACCTAAACTGTATGGAAACATTTTTTCTAGCTCTACTTCTTGACTGATGAGTTGAAGATAAGGAGGAACATCAAAATTAAGTTGTCAAGAGATTTAGCAGTAACTCCTGATTACTCTTAGTAATCCAGTAGTCCATGAGTGACTTTGGTTGCTGCTACTTATATTACAGTTCAGTCGGAACACCTTTTTCTGCCCCCCTGTCAGGAAGAAAATGGCATCATCTTGGTTGACAATAGTTTGGAATTAAGAACCTGGAGCAGGGATCTCAGGGTCTAGAGGTTGCAGTGATCTAAAGTGAGGTGTGTCATTCAGTAATTTCTGGTCCTTTGAGAACAGTTTATATCCTAACAACTCAAGAGTGCATGCTGTGTTTTGAAGAACACGGATGTACTTTATGGCAACAAGAAAATGTCCTTTCTATGTTTTCATAGCATAGTTGTTTTTCCAAGGCCTTTTGAGTGTTTTGCCTTCAGTAATTTGTGAGCTAAGTACATGACTTACACTGTTTGCTTCAGTGACTACGTACTGTAAAAACTGAGCTTCCAGATCTGGTGATTGCTCATTTATTATTGTATTTGATAGTGACAAGGTGGCTCTACAGACTCAGTCAAGATTCTTTCCATAGATAGTTTCATGGCATCAACTCATCATTCAACATTTATTAGCTGATACCTAATCTTTGAAACATGAACAATTTATTTTTTTTTTATTTTTTTATTTTATTTTTTTTTTGTTGAGACAGAGTCTCACTTGTTGCCCAGGCTAGAGTGAGTGCCGTGGCGTCAGCTTAGCTCACAGCAACCTCAGACTCCTCGGCTTAAGCGATCCTACTGCCTCAGCCTCCCGAGTAGCTGGGACTACAGGCATGCGCCACCATGCCCGGCTAATTTTTCTATATAGATTTTTAGTTGTCCATATAATGTCTTTCTATTTTTTTAGTAGAGACGGGGTCTCGCTCTTGCTCAGGCTGGTCTCGAACTCCTGACCTCGAGCAATCCACCCGCCTCGGCCTCCCAGAGTGCTAGGATTACAGGCGTGAGCCACCGCGCCCGGCCAACATGAACAATTTAAATATTGTGATATTTGTATTTAGCCTCCTCTTATACCAAAATCTTCTTACATACGATGTTTTATGTTTCAAATGAATATATTTGTTCAAATTAGTTTGGTCTTGATTTACTCACCAGAAAAGTGAAAATTTTATAGCTGTTCAGTTACCTTTGTCTTTTTAAGAGAAATATTCTAGAAAAAGGTAGAAATGAATTTATGTTATGGACAACCCTGTTTGAACCAAACTCCTTAATCATTACTCTATCAGCTAAATACTGCTTGGAAATGATTTGATTTTTATAAAAATTGACATGAGTCAGAGTTTAATCTCTAAGTCACCTGTATGGCAGAAATATCACATAATTAATATCATTTACAAAGTAATATTATTTTGACATTATGACAAATTGTGTTTCCAAAGTGCCTAGATAGACTACCTTCTCTTAACCTTTTCTTGGGGCCTGTGATTTTTTCATTTTTCTTATTTATAAGTCTAAATTTAATCATTGCTGCTGCCAATTCAGTTTCTAGGTCCTGATACTCTTCAACCGTGTGTTATATACTGTGAAATGTGTGTGATCTGATAGTTTACTAGTGTGTGGAAAGGAAATATTTTTAAAAAATAAATAGTTTATAGCAGAAACCAGTCTATAAAAGAAAAGCCTAGTTTTGGAAAACAATAGATTTCTATATGATTTTAGCTTGTATGTGGAAGCATTATCTATGTATGTATTTTTATAGTGTTATACTAGAAATTTTTTAGGAGATTGCATACTTTTTAATTAAATTATAGCAGCTAAAATAGCAGTTTCAAGAATTAGGTTTTGGACCAAAAAAGAAAGAAATACATAAAATCTCTTTCATACTTTTTTCTCATTTTTTTTTAAAATAGCAAACTTTGGTCTGTCATGTCTAAAATGTACTACCAAATATGACTTCTCAAGATATTTTTTATTCCAAATGTTGTCAGTGTGTTTTAGTTTTACTCTATAACTTAGGATATTTTGTTTTTCTTGTTTATGGTATGCAAAGATATCTGAAAAACTTAACAAATAACGTGACCTTGAACGAATTGTGATGTGTGCTGTTTTTCCCCCTGCCCAGCACTATTCCCAGTATGGTTACCTTTTATATTATGTAGTGTTCCACAGCTTTTGAATCTTGTTTCATCCTTTCAACACCTCTGTGGTAAGGTAAATCTGGTTAGATCTCATGTATTTCATGTCAGCGTAGCCCAGAATAGCCTCTATCTTGTTAAATGTTAAATTAATATGTAAATTACAGAGAGTAGTGGTTGATGGAGTGTGGTGACTTATTAGAGATTCATAAGTGTTGGTTAGATACAAAATAATGTTCTTCTGTCTAGATGTGTTTCCTCACCAGCAGTATGGAAAAAAGGAGCAAAGAAGGTAGCCTGTTTATTATAGTCTTTGAGATAATGTTTCTGTCCTCTGTGTCCTTCCTCCCTCAAAATATTAATATATTTCATTTTACAGTAGTACTAAGGAGTTTCGGGAGTGTATATCTTTTGAATATTAGTAAATTATTAGGGAAAGGTATTTTTCCAAACATTTTTCTGCCTCCAGAAATTACTGTTATGTATTTAGCTAACTTTCTTTTAATAAATACATTTCATTGATGTCCAGCATCATTTTTTAACATAAATATCTTTATATAGAATAGTTTTCCTTCATCCTTGATGTTAATTCTCTTTTACTTATGCTCCTTCAAAATTCCTTTTTTCTTCTAACAGTTTGGATTTTCTCTATGCTTTTTATTATGTGCTCTATTTTTCTTCTAACTTTGATTTGTACTTTCATCTCAATACCTTTTCCTTCCAGCACTTCATTTTACCATAGTTCCTATACCTTCAGTGTATTTTTGGAAAATTTCTAGGGAAAAGAAAAAAATAATGATTTTTGTCTATGAGTTACGGTGAGACAGGTTGGATGGGATGGGAATTAGGGGGTATTATACAGCACATTTAAATTATTTCCAGCACAAGATTGTGCTGACAGTGAGAGGTTTGAGTCAGGAAATAGCTGTCATCGATAATAACGTCAGTCATGAAAGACAATAAGTACAGGCCTGTTGAAAATTGGTTAATTAGAAAGCATTCATAGACTTCTGCAGAAAAATCATTGCTGGTTCTATGAATCTGGCCTCAGTTTGAAATGTTATATAAACGTATATAACATTTATATATGTTTCAAAAAAGTTCAAATAACAATTTTTTATTTCTAGTGATGATAGTATTATTAAAATGGAATATGTTTTGTTTGCTTTTTAATGTTAATCCATCTCTTTTTTTGGAAAAAAATAATTTTTTATGAAATAATACAGGCATGGTTAAAAGATCAATTAATCCAGAAAGACATATAGCTGATTCTCCAGGTGCAACCACTTTTAACTATTTTTCTAGTCCTTATGGTTACCTCTATACTGACATTGTCAATGGACTTCCCGTTATAATAAAAGACAATTTATCTTATTTATACCATTTCCTCTCTCCGTCTCTTCTGCCTTTAAAAAAAGATACTATTATTCTCATATCTTTCTCTGACCATTTCTGTAGCTTCAAATAATATATTTAAACTTGTATTTCCTATTTCAGTGATTATGACAAACCCCTCATTTTGTAATAAGGATATAAAGATTCTCACCTCTGTTTTAAAATTTTCTCTCTCCCTCTACCTTCCAACCTCTGTTAGACATACCCCTTCTTTTCATTATTAAGGCTGCTAACATTCATATCTTGTTTTGTAACTGTAGTTAAATCTTCTGTGCTTCATCTATTGGTTGATTCTGAAGGCTGAAAACAAGTAAACAGCTTTTGCATTTTTGTGGTCACTCAAGAGGGAAAGGGTTTATAGAATTGAAATGACTATCCAACATAAAGAGGATCTTAAGTGTTTAGTAAGACAGTTAAGGCAGGTCTAGTTACTTTGGTATTGATCTGGGTCACTGTTAATAATATATAGAGATATGTCTTATGTATTCTAGAAACTGTTGATTCAGAGATGCAGCTCTGATATAGTTAACAAAGTAGTGACTTGGAATCAGGAGACCAGCTTTCTTTTATGCTACATCAGGAAAACTCACTTAACCTCTCTGAGCTTCAGTTTCTCACCTATGAAATTTATTACCCACTTCACATTAAATGGTGTGAATAAGGTTGTACATTAAATAAGTGAAAGTATTACTTAGCAAACTGTAAAGGGCTGTACATATGTAAAGTATTATTTGACGTCTAGAAATGTAAAAATAATGAGAAACAGTCCTCATACTCATCATATGAACCATTTAATATTGTAAAGACCTTAAATAATAAACTTCATTTTTCCTTTTTTCCTTACGTTTTATATAATTTCTATTATACAGCATAGTAGTTAAGCTCATTAACACAAGATGTTAATGAATTTAATTCAAAAATTTAATATTTGTCTGAAAACCAATAAAACCATTTCTGAGATGAGAAGCAAGGGCAAGAAGGAAGAACTGAAGAGAAGAGACCTCACAAAAGACCCCTGAATTTATAACATATTAAAGAAATCTAAGTACTTGGGCTTGCATTTCTATTCTTATAAAACTAGCTTAATCTGTAGAAAATGTTTGAATTTGGACAAAACTACTTTCAAGTCCTGTCTGCCATTCACTAGCTGTATGGTCTTAAACAAATTATTCAGTTCCCCTGTGCCTTTTCCTAATCAATGAAATGGAAATAATCCCTGTCTCACAGTGTGCTTGTGAAAATTAAATTCAAAAATTGTGTAAGGAGACCTCAGTAAGCATCAGTCCCTTTTTTCTGTCCTAAATTGACCCAGGTGTTAAAAATCTTAAGTAAGACGAACTCTAAGGAGCTCAGAACCTGCTTGGTTTAAGGAAAGACGGTCTATGAAAAAGGATCCATTTATATGTCTTTCCCTTCTTTGTTTTCAAGAATTAGCCTTACATGTAGGCAAGTTTGCTGATTTTTACAGTTTAGCCTTTTTATACCTCCCTTGAGTCTTTTCTTCTGAGACTTCTCCTATTAGTGTAGGAGTTCTGTGGTGTGTATAAGGGAACACATACATTTGAACTAGTTTGTCAGTGTGACATTGAAAGCCAGGTCAGGCTTTGGTGCAAACATCTGTGGCATTTGCTTCCTGGGCAGATTATTTAAGTCATTAGAACCTTGGTGTCGATAAAATGTCTATATTAATTCTTACACAGTTACAAAAAGGATTAGTTATGATACTCAGAAGGCACAGTGCCCAACAGAAAATGATCTGTATTTGGTAGCTAATAGTAGTAGAAGATTGCCATTTAAGAGGAGAAAGAAAAGGAAATTTCATAAAAATTTGAACAATAATGTGTCAGGAACATCTTATTGAAAAATATATTCTCCATTTTCATAGAAGCTTTACAACTTGATAAATATTTAGACCAGCAAGAAATCAACAAAGGTTGATCAGAAAAGAAACTTCCAGTTATTTGTATTTGTGGGGTTTTTCCTAAGGCCGTCCTCTGTTGTGTTCTGGATAATATCTTTGTGTGTGTATATATATTTCATTTTTCTTCCTATGTATTACCACTCAGCTTTTATACACATAATAGCAGTAAAAAAATTAACATCAAGGAAAAAAGAAAGGTTGGAAATAAGAGCTTGTTATCAAAGTAAGGAAAGGTTGTCCCAGTTACTTTGTTTTGGCAGTGGTTAATTAACCACTTGCAATAAAGCTTCAGCTATTTTAAAGTACTGCCAGTAGAACTGTATCTTTTTCCCTTACTAGTTGTCTCCTTAAATGTTGCCCAGTCACCAACTTTTCAGGGCCTTCCTTTAAGAGCAACCGAAATGTTGGGTTAGTTCTGCTGAATTAAGATTTTTCATGATTTGACCTTATCCTACATATCTTATTTTGTTTCCCATTGTTCTCACTGTGGATTCTATGGGCCGACTTCCACTTTCTCAAATTTGATGGGTTTTAACTTTCTTCATGTTGTGTGTGTGCTCTCCCCTCCTCATTACCTCTTTTTTTAAGCCATAGATAACTCTCCTAGGCAGTTAGAAGTTTCCTCGGCCATGTTGTTATAGCACTTTCTATATATCACTTTGAGCTTTTATCATAGAATTATACTAAAAGAAACATTAAACCTCATGAAAGAATAATGCTTTAAAAAAAACAAGGAACATTTAAAGTAACATATAGCCGGAGACAATTTGTATTATGTCCATTACTGTTACCAGTAACTAAATAATCTCAACAGCCATGAATGGGAAACTCACCCTAAAGTTAGATCCTTCAGTAAACTTTGCAAAGAGTATGAAATTTGGCGTTACAACCCTCTATTTGGCTTTCTCCAGATTCAACAGCTTCCTTCTGTCATTGACATTTATTGTCTTTTTACCTGGCTTAAGATACAGTAATAATTACATTGCCATTTGCTTTGGCCTGCTGAAACAGGGAGTTAGGAGATTATCACATTGTACTGCAATTATTTGTTTGAACGTTTCTATACAAACTACACTAGGAACTCTGAAAATGGTTAGAGTTCTTATTTATGTTCATATCTCTTAGTTTCTAATACTTTAGAGACTTAATACATTTTGATTGAATGAATGTTCATTTTTTCACAAAACAAATAAAAGATACCAATGCTGTTTAACCAAAGGAAATGGAAATACAAAGAGATAGTGATAGGAATAAAATGCAAATTATCATGACTTAAGGTAAGTATTTGTAGGACTTTAGTTATCACAAGTCTCTAAAACTGTAGGTCTGAATGTTTGTATTAGCAGGTAACTGATAGGCAAAATGAAAATAGTCATTTGAGCGAGGAAATAGGACACTAAGTTAAGGAGTTAGATAAAAATGCATTTATTCAGTAACTACTTGACAGTTGCCTATTTTGTGTAAGACATAGTGCTCAGTCCTAAATTACAGCAATGAAAAAGATAAATGGTGGTGTTATCATCTAGAAAGTATTTAAAAAACAGTTTCAGATTCAAGACAATAAACTGAGTATACACACATTTGGGACTTCTTGTTTCTACGACCCTTTGGTGATAGCAATATAGAAGTATAAAAAGGAATAACAGAAAAATATTTCAATAAGTTTTTGAAAGACAGAAAGCAGAAGTAGAAATGGGAGCTGAACTACATTTTGGGGCATCTCTTCCTGCCAACTCTGAGGGTTTTCAGGTTTAAAGTTAGTCAGGTATAGCTGATGATGGGAAATGAGAGGTGGGCCTGAAAATGGGAATAAATTAAAGGCCTACAATAATGTTAGCTGTGATACTTGGGCACCCAGCCCCAAGAACAGAATATGAGGAAGATTACTGTTTAGGCAAAAAACTTCATACTTTTCTCTAAATAAATTGTCATGGGGTATTAACACTCCAGAGTAAAGCACTCATTTTTTTTATTGTGATAAAAAACATGTAACACAAAATCTACCCTCGTAACAAAGTTTTTAATGTACAGTACAATATTGTTAAGTATATGCACTTTTTTGTACAGCAGATCTCTAGGACTTTTTTATCTTGACTAACTGAAACTCTACACCATTGAATAGCAACTCCCCATTTCCTCCTCCCCCTGTTCCTGGCAACTACCATTCTACTTTCTTCTTATGTGAGTTTGACTATAGATATTTCATATAAGTGGAATCATGTGGTATTTGCTCCTCTGTGAGTGGCTTATTCCACTTAACACAGCATCCTTACGGTTCATCTATTTGTAGCGTATGACAAGATTTCCTTTTTTAAGTCTGAATAATATTCCATTGTATGTGTATACCACATTTTCTTTATCTTTTCATTTATAGATAATCATTTAGGTTTTTTTTTTTTTTTTTTTTTTTTTTTTTTATCTTTTGGCTATTGTGAATAATGCTTCTGTGAACTTGGGAGTGAAAAAATCTCTTTGAGCTCCTGTTTTCAATTCTTTCAGATAAATACCCAGAGGTGGGATTGCTGGATCATATGGCAGTTCTATTTTTTATTTTTTGAGGAACTTTCATGCTGTTTTCCATAGCAGCTACACTATTTTACATTTTCACCAGCAGTACACAAGGGGTTCAGTTTTTCCACATATGTAAGTGCTAACCATGTTCATAATATTATACTATGTGAAGTAACAAATATATGAGACATGGCCCTTGCCTTCAAAAAATTTCTGTTCCTTCCTCCTGAAATGTTCTTCCTTTTAATCTTCATTTGACACTTTTTCATGATGTTTTAGCTCAAAAATTATATTGTTAACAAAGCCTTTCCTGGCTTCACAGACTAGGTTTATCCTCATATGATAAAATGTTCTGTCACTTTGTCCTCTGTAACACTTAGTGCAGGTGTAATTGCAAAATTAGGTAAGATCAAAGAAAGTGGTTGGTTTTTGAAGATTATATAGCACATAATTTTATTAAATAATAAAATGAACACCCAGGTACCCAGCCCTTCATTTAATAAATAGAACTTACTCCAGTACTTTAAAACCCACCTGTGTTCCCCTTCTGACTTTCATGTTAAATTATTCTTTTGCTTTCTTTATAGTTTTAGCACCAGTGAATGTATCCCAAGGAAATACTGATATCTTTTGAGTTTGAAAAAACCGAGTAGCTAGCACAAACCCAATTGTATAAGAAAGGGACAATATCACTATTATCAAAAGAAGATTCCCAGAAGAAGAAAAGCTGAAGGATCTCTGCTTCTATATATCAAAAAGGTTTTAAGGCCTCCTTTGGAGTAATTAGTGGGCAAGGTCAAGAGTGGATTGTGTAAAATTGAGAGTTCACCACATTCAGGCCTCTGGCAAGGTTGCAATATGACAAAGTATTGGATATCTAACAACTGGAGTAAGCTGATTTGCATGCAAACTTTCCATGACTTTCTTCCAACTAGTGAACAGCTTTGGAAGTTATAGATAGTATCTCTGTCTAGAGGATAGAGTAAATTTGTTTACTGTCCAATATAATAATGATAATGTTCTCCCTTCAGTACAAAGGTTAGACAGGTTTTCTTAGAGCCCCTTATAAAAGATTGAGGTTTCCTAAGTGTAGAGTTCCTCAATTGTGACCAAAAACCCACTGCATGAGTAGCATCCACCTGGGCCTGCTTCCAGGTCACTCCATGGGACCTGGGTCAGGGGAGTGAGTACAGGGGAAACTGATGTAAACAACAAGGTCATGCTGCTTGTTGTGAATAATAAAATTTTTTGTCTTTGACCCAAGAGTCTTGTGTCTTCTGCCAGCATCTATGAAACCATGGAACCATGGCAGGCTAGCTTGTTAGCTTGCGAGTCGAGCAAAATATCAGATTCTATAGTTCTTGAAATATCACAGAAGACTTTTGTCTATATCATTCCTGGAGAGGAAGAATCTGTCTGCCAGCGAAGCCCAGTAGAGGAAGATTTCTGGGAATCTTTGCATATAGTATTCAATATGCCTGTGCCCATGTACTAATACTCTCAGTTTTCCCAGGTGACTTTCAGTTCAGAGGGCTATTATTTTATCCTCTTCAGGGAATAAACCTCCAGGCTACTACAAGGGTGAAGGAGGGGCAGCAACCTAGTGGCATGTAGTAGGGGAAAGAACGTAGGAGTCTGTTTTGTTCTTTGCTGATAGATTGTCTTCTCAGGAGAGCATTGCCTGACTTTTCTGTTTAAAATTGCTGTCTTTCTCATCCCTTTTTCCTCTCTTTAATTTTCTCCATGGCACTTGCTACTTATTACTTTCAAACATACTGTATTATTTACTTATTATTTTTATTCTCCATCACACCCCCTCCCTCCATTAGGATGTAAGCTCTCAGATCAGAAATTCTTATCTCTTTCATTTTACTGTGTATCCCCAACACCTAGAGAGTGCCTGGTACTAATAGGTATTCAACAAGTATTTGTTGGTTGGATGAGTGAAGGAATAACTTGGAAGTTGCACATCTGTTTCCCATTGCTTCTGGTTTAAGAATAAAATTAAGGCAGAGTTTATTATCTGTAAGTCATTGTTATGTCTTCTTTAAAACTTTGTGTATTGATACCAGTTGAGGAAATAGGCAACTTTCACAGAAGGTTAATAGTTGTTATTCCAAAGCAAGAATTATATATTTTGTATACAATTTCTTATCTGGTGCTAGAATCCCTTTGAGAGCATTCCTAAAGGTAGTCTTCTTTTTTTTCTGTTTAAGCATTTCTAGCGTTTATTGGTAGAGCCAATAAAGTTTGCTGAATAATTAGATGTGAGGCATGGAAGAAAGAGAAGAATTAATAAAAATCACAGATCTAATAAGTGGCAGAGCCAGGATTTAAATCCAGCCAGTCTGGCTTCAAAGTCTGTGTTCTTAACCATAGCATTATGTTGCTTCTTGATTGGGGGGCGGGGGCGGGGGGAGCAGCTTAAAAGGACTAAAAAGAGGTGGCCTGTGAGGAATAAAACCACTAGAGTGTGATGTTCAGAAAGCCAATTTAAAGAGGTATATCAAGAATGAGAGAATATGTAGTTATGTCAGATGCTGATTGTAAGTCAAGTAAGATGACCATTGGATTGAGTAAGGTGGAAGTCATAAGTGTTACTGAAAGTTTGGCACTTGTCCCAAGGCCGCATCAGAAGAAGAACAAGTGGTTCCAGGAGAAGGAAAGGGAGATTTATTAACCTCTTGGCAAATGAGGAAAATGGCAGACTCCTGTTTTAAAATACCAATTTTCCTATCTATAAGCAGCAATACAGAGCTTTTAAAGGGAGAGTTTTAAGCTTCAGACTATTTCTGTTTAACTGTAGATTATGATTCTGATCCATCCCATCTCCACCCTGACAGTTCTGTTTGGTCAGCTCCTGTGGTACAAAGAACAAAGGACACTCCACTGGCCTGAGGCAGGGATGCAGATCAATTATTCATTCTAAAATGTTAACTTTGAGATTTTTTTCATTTATATTTCAGAGTAACATAAGTCACATAACAATTTTATAATGGCTATAATGTACTTATTCATTTTTTATTATAGAAATTAATAAACTTTCAGAAGTGTTCTAATACTGCTATATAAAATGGTAATGACTCTGGAGTAATATACTAAAACTTACAGTCTCTTAAAATAAAAGTATTAATTTATTATATTTTGCCTTTTGGCATGTCAGTTACCAATCTTATCTTTTTTAGGTATGACTTTAGCCTTTCCAGCATCAGTTCATGATTCTCTGATTTGCAGTAAAACATTTCAAATTCTGTACAAAAATGAAGAGGTTGTTTTAAATGATGTCATGATCTTCAAAGTTAAAATGTTGTTGGATGAAAAAAAGGTAAACATCTCTTTATATATATTTAGATAAATATTTTTTGTAAACCCTCGAGACATATTTCTAACTTTCTATAAATATTTAAAAAGTATCTCATTGTAATTCTCTTCAGATTGAAGAAACTCTTGAAGAAATGAATTTCCTGTTGTCCTTGGATCTACACTTCACAGATGGAGATTATTCGTAAGTAGCTAATCAAACAATTAAAAAATCTTTAGATACTCATGACTGTTAATTTGTTAGTATTAGATTCCCCATTTTCTTCTTAGAATCCAGCCTATCCCCATCTTGTTTATTTTGAATTACTTCTATTTTCTGGGGGAATCTCATGAGAATGGTTAGGGTTGCTCTATTGCGCCCATTCTGATTCCATAAGCTCCAAGTAGCAAAATCAGACAAGTTAAAGAAATATAATTTTCTAGACTCTAGAAATGGCACTGACAAAATATCACTATTGTGAGGCATTTAAATATAACTGAGCTCTCTTCCACTGTATCACTGGCTAATCTTTCTTGGTGGCATGAGGTATGCCTTCTTTAGATGGGCCTTTGTTGATATTCTGAGAATTATCCAGACTGATGACTCTTAGGCTTGACAGTTCTATTAATAGTTCATTAAATTCTAGAGCCCTAGAGAAAGTTTTAGGACTGGCTACTGCAGACATGCTCACACCCCTAGACATGCAGTCATATATCTTAGGTACAAATTGTGCTTGTATTCATTTAAAGCAAGAATCAAAGATCCATTTAACAGTTTTATTTTTGGAGGATTTTTTTTTCCTCATTTCAAATGTAGTTTTAGCAATACTTCTTGAAAATGATATTTAAATTCGGACTTCATGTAAGATTAATGACTAGTCACAGTATTGAAAAGTCTACTTTTTTTAACCAAGTCGGAATTCTTTTTGAGGAGTAAACTGAAATGAATAGGTAGTTTATTACCCATAGGTAGTTATAATGTATGGATGGATTTTTTAAAAAGTATATTTGGTTATAATTTTTCATGGCCTTGTTTCAGATTTTTTATTTATGTAAATCTAATGACAGACTAAATATCTATAATAAAATATCTTTATTTTGCTAAATAAACAATGGCCTACTTATTTTTGAGCAGCATTTAATAAAATGTTATACAGTAAAAATAATTTGAAGTATCTTTTGGGACTTACTATACTAGAATTTGACCTATGTTATACTTCAGCCTTGTAATAAACAGTATTTCCTATGATGTAAAATTTACTTTAATAAGAGATTAATTCCTGAAGAATCAAAAAGGACTCATTTTATAGGGATATTAGTGGAAAAAAAAGTTCACATCATGGTCCAGTAGAAAACAGTGGGTAGGATCTGGTTATTTTCTCAATTGTAATGTTTCATATTGTTGTCTAATACAAATTTGATGCTTTTAAAATTATTCTCATTCTAAATTTTAAAAAAGTAATTAAGTATAATGTATGTTTCTGATAGTTGAAATTACAAAATATTGGCCTTTACTAAATATTCTGTACTTATATGCAAATGTTTTGCTTTTTACAGGGCGGATGATCTGAACACCTTGCAACTAATAAGTAGCCGAACATTGAAGCTGCACTTTAGCCCCCACAGAGGCCTCCATCATCATGTTAATGTTATGTTTGATTATTTTCACCTTTCTGTTGTGTCTGTTACTGTCCATGCATCATTGGTTGCACTACACCAGCCACTAATAAGGTAAATTTAACCAATGCCTTGGAACTTATTAATGTAATGTCTTTTATTTGTATAGAGAAAACATACTTCGATAAAGATAACTGAAATAGTAAGAAATTTTTAAATTCATAAATATTTAATAAATACTTTCATTTTATATTAAAATAAAATTCAAGAGCTTGGAAACATTAGATTGATAACTTTTTTATTACGGAAGTATGGAATAATCTTTGTCAATTCTGAGTAAGTTGACCAAGAAAAAGAATACTTTCTGGAAATAACCATAGCAACATTGTTGAGTCTGTACCTGTGTTTTTGTGCATTACTATACTGTAATTACTCATTCTCTGGAAAAATATATGAATTTTTTTCTTAGTTTTTCTCTTTGCCTCTTTTCTAAATGGGCTAGGTTTATTTTCTTCATATCATATGATAATTTTTGCTCTCTAAGTTATGAACCAATTTTATTGATTTTTACTAAGTGTTTTAAAACTATACCATGTACCATTTTAGTTTAAAGCGTATATAATATTCTGGATCATAGTAAATGCATTGGGATAATTATATTTTCTGTTCACTTCCATGAGGAGATAGATTGGCTTTCATTAATGTAAAAGTACACTTCAGGCTCTTCAGTTTTTACGGCAGAACATCAGTCTTGTAGTATGGGCAGCCAATGGACACTTCACGTCAGTAACTTATATGAAAACACTCCCAATTGATTTCTGAACTGTCTATAATTTCTGATGCAGATCTGATTCTGACAACTCATATTAGGGATAATGCCTAAGGGATATGGTGAACTCATTTATCAGATAGCTAAGTAGGTCATTTTTGCAGAATTACCCTTAGAATTTATAGAAGTCCAACACAATTTAACATATTGACCACAAGTAATAGCCTCCTGTAGCATATCTTTACATTATTTTAAAAACTAATTGAGAACGTCTATCATTGTGTTGCTCTCTAATCTCTTACTGAAAGATCATCTTGACCTAGTTCCTTTGAGAGCACAGGTCCAGGAAGAAGTATATTTCTCCTGATGACTTGCTTTGCCTTCGTATTCTATAATAAGATCTGTAACTGGTTGTTTTGCTGTATTTGTCTTACCTTCTTAGGCCTTTGAGAGGTTGTGCTCAGTTGCAATAACTTTTACAAAGAAGAAGGTATTTTTTATTATAAACTTCTTGAAGAAAATTTTGAAAGTTTTTCTAAAATAGATTAATATGTCATAACATTATAAGTTAATGAAACTTGTATGACAAGAAAATGTTTTTGAAATATAACTTTCAAGTAATATACAATGTTGCATTTATATGATTATTACATGTTAGATTTTAATGCTAAAATTTTATCTATATATAAAGTACATTACTGTAGTTTTCTGAATATTCTTTTTGTAGTTTCAGCAAGATTTCCTAATTAAACTGTTTTAACCATTTCTTTTTAAAATTTAACAAGACTATCTTTACAAAACTAGCTTAGTTTCTCATTTGAAAAATGCACAATTCATAGAGGTTACCTCAAGTTATTAATTTTGCTGGTTAAGACTCTAATTAAACAGAATAGTGAGATTCATGTCACTAATCCTAGTGAGTTAAATGTGTGCTTCCTCTTGAAATACAGCAGCTTTTGCCTCAGACTATTAGGAGAAAGGGGCAGCTCATCTCCTAGAGGCCGTTTACTGGAAGAAGACATTTTTGGCTCAGAATCAGAAGCCAAGAGGATTAACTGTTGGCTCTGGTTAGTGACTGGAAAAGAAAACAACATGCCTGCAACAGCTGAGGTTGCTGTTCTCTACCTAGCTACTCTTGTATCTCTCCCCTTTCTTGCTGCTAAAACTTTGCCCTGAAAGAAGCAGCATCTTTGCCTGCCTTCCTCTGCCTGTACATAATAGGTTGGGAAAGGGAAGCAAGCAGGGGATAAAGGAAAGCTTTTTGCTGGTGGTCTGCTGGTAAAAGGGTCATGTCTAAGAGTAACATTCTCTACCATTTATTCTTCAACAAGTTTTTCCTGAAGTTTTATTATAGATGGCTTTTTATCCTCTAAGCACATTGAAAAAATTTTAATTTGTAACATTACCTTTTTAAATGTCATTTTATTTAAAATAATTTCTATGATCAACCGAATTATAGATATTATATTGATTAGTTAAAGTAAATGTCTTAGGTTTCTTTCTTTGCTTAATTTTTACATGACCTATTTTTTAAGTATAATTTTTATGACTCAATTCTGAAAACACATTGTAGCAAGTAGAATTTACCATTGATTTGCTGGGATTTACTCTTCTTTGCTGGGATATAGATGTTTTATTTTTGCAAAGCTAATTGATATTGCAAACAAAGGCTGCTCTCTGTTATGGCAGAATTGGTATATTTTCCTATATTTTCCCTTTTGCCAAACTACCAAAAATTCCAAATACTGTGGCCTACTTTATCTCAAATATAACTGTGTACGATTTTTAAACATTCAAACAGGAATGTGCTGCTTATTCTATGAAATTTATGGACTACTTAATGTAATGTTAATACTAACAGAAGTAGTTCATATATGGTTGAGATGGTGCCTTGAAGCACTTATAAAAATTATTTTAATAGCATTTGTAGCCTTTTAGTGAAGAGAATTAAGAGAAATAACTTATTTTTGAGAAATAGAGGCATCAAGTAGATTTAGTAATTTCTCTTCCTTTGCATTTAAGTGAGTACTCTTTATTTCTGTAAATAGCATCCATACTTGATTAAGTGTTAATATTTTAGACTTGGTAAATAGTTCTGACAGATCAGTATTTCCAAATTCAGCTTGACTCTCATGTCATTTAGCTACTCTTCATCCCACCATGTTTTATCTTTAATGTCCTTTGGAACTTCCAGAAATTCAAATATAAAGAAGCAGTCTCAAATATCCAGCCTTAGTTTTTTTATACTCATTATATTTTTTCATAATTATTCAAAATTAAAGGAAACACTAATAATACTTTAGAATTCATAACTTTGCAAAATCCTTGCTCTTCTATAAGATTTTTTTTGTAAATATTTAAATATGTTCAAATAAACTATTACGACAATAATAATATAATACTTACTCCTCCAGCTTTCCTCGCCCTGTGAAGACTACTTGGTTAAATAGAAATGCACCAGCACAAAACAAAGATTCTGTGATTCCCACTCTTGAAAGCGTGGTCTTTGGTATTAACTACACAAAACAGTTATCACCAGATGTAAGAAATGAATATGTTTATAAATCTTCTTTTCCTTCTTATTTTAAAAGAAATGCTTTTAACTGTTTTATCTGTTAATGTGATATTTCTTTTATTAATAATTTGAGCTTAGCAACTAACAGATCTACTTAAATATGATCTTAACAAATTGTTTGGTTCCAATTATCTATTTTGAAAACTAACCTGATACTTCAAAATGTTAACAGATTAGTGGATAGAGATCTTTGATAGTCAGTTCCTTTTAAAACTTGTACTGTTACCCCTTGCTCCCTTAGCAAAACTGATAGAATCATTCCAGAGGCGTGCCTTTAAAGAACAATTGCCAGAGTTGAAACCCAGTTTAGAATAGTGCAAATACAACCATTATTATAAAAGGAAAGGGGGTTTATCCTATAAAAGCAGAGTTTCTGTTCTTCAGTTCAAATGTAATATGAATCTCATGTTATCAAAAAATCATAATTTCATTTGCTTATAATAAAAATCCACTGTAACTGAAATTACTAGGGTCTCATTTCATGTGTTTAAATCACTTATATGAATAACTCTCTAAAATATTGCTGAATTTCTTATATGTTTGAGAATAACTGTGATTGCAAATGCTTAGGTATTTTTTCTTTATTATTTCAAGTGTAATATTTTTAGATTTTGGGTTACTAACCTCTATATACCAAAATCTATGTTTTGTTTAGGGTTGCAGCTTCATCATTGCAGACTCCTTCCTACATCATGCCTATCGTTTTCATCATACACTTTGTGCCACTTTGCTGCTAGCCTTCAAGGGATTGCACAGCTACTTCATTACGGTAACAGAAGAGATTCCCTCTTGTCAGAAACTAGAACTGGGTATGTTAAAAGTAGCAAGACCTATCCTACAGTTGAAGTCATTCTCTTCTTTCTTATATTGCTAGTTATCAGCTTTGCCATAGTTTTTCTATACTAAAACTACAATGTTTTTCTACTTCACTTTTACTTCTCTGTCAATTCCATCATTTTCAACTCTGCAAATCACTTTTTGCAGTTTAAAAACAGTTTTTACAATATTGAGAAATAATTTCTTGGTGCTAAGTTTGAAATGAGTCTTTTGATAGAGTTTTTTTTTTAAAAGCCATATGTCAATATACTACTACTCTTAAAATATAACCAGAAAACATGCTAGAAAGCAAATGTAATTATCTATGGAATCATAGGAAGGTAAATTAAATTCATACTTTCAAATATTTTACAGTCTAAGCAGATTGTAAGTACTTGGAACATTTTTAATACGTGTGGTTTTCAGATCTCTATTCTTTTTATATTGCTTTAGGGAATAATAACATTACTTACTGTTTTAACATTTTGAAAATTATTTAAATCATTAAAAAAATCAAGCTTCAGGTTTAATCCAAAAATAATATCTGTATATAGCCTTGATTTCATATACCATTTGTAGTTTGCAAAATGCTTTTACATGTATCATTTCACAGATGATAAATTACTGGGATTGGCAAAATAAGTTTTTATTCAGACTTTTTATGTCAGTTTTATAAGCTTTTATTTTCAAATATCAGCTAATAGGTTATAAAAACACATGTAGTTATTTTCTCAGAATAAATTATTTTTACCATATATGTGAAAAAATCATGAATTGCTTTTTGAAGTTTACTTAATCAGTATTCTTTGTTTATTCCTTTGTTCCTCAAGGATCTCAGTCTTTTAATAATATCAATGTACTCTCTAAAATAGTCATTGTTATTGAAAATAGTTCTTGGGTTTTAGACTAATGAGGCTGTTTTTTTAATTGTCTGTTTTGGGTTGCAAAATAATTGCAAGAAAGTGTAAGGATTTGTACCCCACTTAAATTCAGCTGTGAGAAAATGCTGGCTGTTGTGCCACTGCCTATCAGCAACTACTCAAATGGATTTAACTCCATTATTCAGTCAAGTTAGTTCACACTATCTTGACTTGACTAGACATAAGTATCACAAAATTGACTGTTAGAAATGCTTGATTCAGTAATCCCAATGTTTACACAGATAAACAAGCAATAGGAAAATGTGTTTATTCCTTCTTGACTACTTATTCTTTCTCAAAACAAAAATGGTAGTGTGGAAGGGATAAATCTTTTGATCATTATTCTCCAAAACATTCTCTTTTTTCCTTTTATTTTATATACTTAGAATCCTTCTATTTTCTTTTTTTTTTCTTTTTTCTTTTTTTTTTGAGACAGAGTCTCACTCTGTTGCCCAGGCTAGAGTGAGTGCCGTGGCGTCAGCCTAGCTCACAGCAACCTCAAACTCCTGGGCTCAAGCGATCCTCCTGTCTCAGCCTCCCGAGTAGCTGGGACAATAGGCATGCACCACCATGCCCGGCTAATTTTTTCTATATATATTTTTAGCTGTCCATATAATTTCTTTCTATTTTTAGTAGAGATGGGGTCTCGCTCTTGCTCAGGCTGGTCTCGAACTCCTGAGCTCAAACGATCCGCCCACCTCAGCCTCCCAGAGTGCTAGGATTACAGGTGTGAGCCACCGCGCCCAGCCCTTCTATTTTCTTTAGGAAAATTCTACAGGAGACTACTGCCCCAAATGTAAATTTTTTAAAATTTTCTCTCCTAAAAATGAAAGCATCATTTGTAGAATAGAGCTAATGTAAACCATTCTTTATCCTCAATTAGTAGAAAAATTGTGTTCCAAGTATTTTTTAATTTGGTGGTTGGAACTCAAAAACATTTTTGTAGGAGAATTATATTAAAATGTTGGTTAGGTTTGATGACCATATCACAAAGCTATTAAACCACAATATTAATGAAGGACACTTTTCATGTGCTTGAAAAGTAATAGCATAAAAAGTAGTGATGTAAAACTTAAAAGCCATGTGTAATAGTATTTCTACAAGAAAATGTGTTAATAGTCTCAATATGTAATACTACAGTAGAATTCAGGGAGGCATTATCTTGTGCTTACAAGTGTACATTCGGAACCATTTCTGTCACTTACTCACTTTAGGTCTATAAACAAAGTGATTTCCATTTTCAAGGTAAGGAGATTAAAGGGAATCAGATGTGGTGCATGTATCAGAAAGGAAAGATAAAATCATCCAAAAGGCAGAGGATGTAAAGGAGCTCTAGGAATAATACTTCTTAATTAATTCCCTTAGGCTTTTTATGAGCACCTATTGTGTCAGGTACTGTGCTAGGTATAGAGGAAAGGATAGGTCTCTGTCTTTAAAGAACTTTGACTTCTCCTCTTCCCTCTCCTCTCACAACAGTAATAAGAAATCAGCTTAGCATTGGGATGAGCAGGAGAAACTCACCCAGCGAGATGACTATATTCATATTAAGATTAGCCGGGCCTATAAATGCCAATATAAGGACAATATCATCTGTATATAATTTGCAAGTAGATTTAACATGTAATATTTACAAATAAAAAAAAAATCACATTTTAAGCTAGAAAAAATTTCTCTAAAAGGATGTATGTTTATGAGTAAAATTTACATTTAGTAATGAAACAAAAATATTTCACTTTTCAAAGGCAAAGATTTATTTCATATAGCTTAGACAATATTAGTACTTTATTACTAATTTATTAATCTACCCTCAGCTCGATAATTTATTTATAAGATTTTCAATTTTCTTTCAGGTAAGGATGGCTTTTATGTCTTACATATTACTTTGGGCTTATAATATTAAAAAATAACATAATAAAAGAGTCCTTATATTTAATTTCAGGGGTCAGTTACCAAATGAATGTCAGCTTTATTCCAGAATACTTGCTTAAAATATTTTATGATAAAATAAAACTCTAAAGCAAACGTAGGCTTCATTCAGTTTTGATAAATAAATAATAGAGTAAGATTATTAGTACCTTACACATATATTTACTCAAAATATATTTGTTGAATGAATGAATGAATGAGTGAAGTAGTTCGATACAGTTTTTGTTGTTACCTGAAGAAGCATAGGCAGCAACACATAGCTTATAACAGGTTTTTAGTGATTTTTAAAATCAAGACTCATCTTCAATAAATATTGATAATACTTTGTGTTCTTAAACTTTACTATTTAAATTTTCCTTTCTCTTTATTGTGAATTTTAGATTATTCTTGTATGGTTCTTCTAGGAAAACATCTAAAAATGCTCTTAGCTGTTCAAAATAAAAGTATTTATTGCATATTCTGAACTATCAATATTGTTTATTTGTATCCTACCAAATTAAATTGTGGTCACTAATGTATTTCCATAATAGACTACTGACTAAACATCACTATATTCACCAATTTTAATAAGTAAATATAAAGTAGTTCTTAATTAGAGAATGTATTATATTTACTTCTATTATTTAGCACTTTTCTTGAGGTTTCAAATAAGCATTATATTTAAAATTCTTAAGCTCCACCATGCTTTGAAAAATTGATCTAAAATCTGTTCCCTCTTTTAAAATAATACCTTGAATTCCTTTCTGCTTTTTTGCATTTTTCTTTTCTCCTAGATGAATGATGTACATTTTATGATGACAGATAGTTAAATATTGGTTTGATGCAAGAAGCTTTTACTGAAAAGAAGAGTAAGGAGTTCTGGAATCTAGGTTTTGGCAAGTCATATAACCCATCTAAACCTCAGTATCTACAATTGTGAAAGCAGGGAGTGGGCCTAGCTGATCTCTGAGATCCTTGCCAAAACTCAAATTCTGAGTCTAAGAAATTAAAATATAGAAATGATATTGGATTATGAAAAGTTGATGGCAAATTTAAATAGAAAAAAAGTAATATAAACGTGAATGTACATCATTTGTAATTCTAATAAGCTAATTACCTAACTGCACTATCAGATCAATACTAAGTCTATTAACAAGTTGGAAAATTCTAGTAAATTTTGTTGTAAAAGGAGTATAGTAACTAGTGCTGTGTACAATCCTTATAACTAGCCAAGGCCAACATGCAGGTCCTATATGAGCGTCTTCTCAGAAGAAAACAGCCACGAACCCAAAAAGACACCTGTCTAGGTATGTTTACAAATAGGCTAAGTAAATAATCCCTTTTAAATAGTATGAAACTTTGCTTTAAATTAGCATCAATTTCATAAATATATATTTATTCATATAATGTGTTTTCACCACTCTTAAGAACTTACCTTTAGAATCAATTTGGTTTGTAGATAAGTTTTGGTTAATTCCTTAATTAATTTGTAATATTTAAGTTTTTATTTAAAACTGGAAATGGTAAATGCAAAGAATATGCTTCTTCCATATTCTTTCTAGAGTTTCTACAAAGAGCACTTTTTTGTCTCTCTCCCTTTTTTTTTTTTTTTTTTTGATTCTTTTTTCAGCATATTGTGGCGGTACAAAAATTTAGGTTACGTATATTGCCCTTGCCCCCCACCCCCCGCCCCGTCAGAGCTTCAAACATGTCCATCCCCTAGACAGTGCACATCGCACTCATTATGTATGTATACACCCATCTCCTCCCCAACCCACATCTGCCCAACACCTGCACAGTGTTATTCCTAAATGTGCTCTTAGGTGATGATCAGTGAAACCAATTTGATGGTGAGTACATGTGGAAAGAGCACTTTTTTGAAACCCTGCTTATTGCCAGAATTTGTTGGTTTTGTGATATTGCCTTAAATTTGCTCTGAAAGTAATTTTATCTTTAGATAGACCTGATAATGAAATGTGACTTAAAAACTTGTTTCATGCAGAAATTGGGAAGAGAAACATCTTCAGTATCTGGTTTTGTTTTTTTAAGTCAATTTTTATTTATTTTTTTGTTATTCTATATAAAAACAAAATAACATCAAATTACCACTGTCCACATATGTTACATGTGGTAAAGGAAATATTCTGATCTCATTATTTTATTTGTATACTTTTATATATATTTTAGACATTTGTTCTTGATTATCAATAGCACTTAATTTACTATCTTTCTATAAGTATATTAAAAGGATTTACTTTGTGTTGAATAGACCATCACAATTACCTTTTTTAAAAATTATGAAAAGTTGAAATCAAAAAATGAAATAAAATCACAGTATTTATTTTTCGGTTTTCAAAAGTATAAACAAAAATAAATTAAGATACCACAATCTTTCTCAGCATTTCTTAGATGAAAACTAGCTCAGAAATAACTGTTGTGTTAGTTTTCACTAAGACTGTTAAAAGAAACTGATTTTCTTATCAGATAGAAAAAAGAAAGGTTGAAAATTTATTTATAGTCATTCTTTGGAGTATAGTTTTTTTTATATGCTCATATAAAGTTACTGTAAAATGAAAGAATTCATCATGTGAAATTGTGGTCATTCATTTATGACATGTTTTAGCTTTTTTTTAGTGATTTAAATATACTTGTAATTTAAACTATTGTATTGCCAGCCTATCAGTTTACATGTGAGCATTCTAAATAGTTTTACAGAATGCTGTTTAATATAATAAGGAATATAGAAAGAAAGGGCCAGATCTTGGTTGGGGAGAAAAAGGCTTGATTCAAAACTAAAGCGTGATGAAGTTGATTAATTAACACTTTTACTGAGATATCTTTTATCTTTAAACTTGGCATTTTCTGAGCTGTCTTATAAATATTCGTTGAATGAATGGATAGATGTATGGATGGATAGGTTTAGGAAATAAATGTAAGATACATGTATGTACCCTTTGACCTAGCAACCCCACTTCTGTTAACCTGTATCATAAAAATAAGACACTAGTATGGAAAGACACAGATACAAGCAGGTTTATTGCAGTATTGTTCTTAGTGGCAAAACACTATCAACAAAGATAAATGCCCATCATTTGGACAAAGAGCAGAATGCAGAAGAAATTATGATGCACCCACATCAAGGAATATTATGTAGCCATTTTAAAAAAATGCTTTAGAGCTGGGCACCAGATTTTTGTCAAGTAGTGCTGAGAGAAAAAAGCAAGATGCAGACAACTATGTAAAACACAATCCCATTTTTGTAAAACAGTAACTCCAAAACTCATACATGTATATGTGTATTTGAAAAATATGGAAGGATATGTTCTAGATTATAACCTTGAACTAACAAGTGGAGCCTAGGACCCTCAAAAATTTATATAATGATCACATTTATACATTTCTATGAAATTGTATAAATGGATATGCAGCATACCCTTGAACAATGCAGGTATTGGGGCACCAACCCCCATATAGTAAAAAGTCTGCATATAACTTTTGACTTCCCTAAAACTTAACTATTAATAAATAGCCTACTGCTCACTGGAAGCCTTACCAATAACATAAACAGCCAATTAACACATAAAAAGATTAGTATATACATATATTTTATGTATTTATGACATACCTTTTTCATAATTTATTTGATATTTCTAGGCTACAAAGTTTGCTAGGTTTTGAAAATTATCGCAAATCTCAAAAAAAATTTCCAATTATCTATTAAAAAAATGTGCAAATAAGTGTATCTGTACAATTCAAACTCTTATTGTTCAAGGGCCAACTGTATATGTCATTTTAAAAAGAAAAAAATTAAAATAGAATTTTAAACTTGGTTAAAAATCCTAAATGATTTTGAAATAATTTTGATCCTAAGATTTTGAAGTTTTGTTTTTAAACATTCTTTAAGATGTTGTTTGCATTGAAGTAGCTCTCACTAATTATAATGCAGATGTACCAGTTACTGCATTTAGGCTCTTGTATGTAAACATTTAAAAAATGTGTCAAAACTCTAGAAAGTTTATTTTCATTTTTTTTTTTAATTCAGAGGTAGGATATGTAACCGACTAAGACTGATTTGACTGATTTTCTTCTATCACAAGAAAAGAGCACAAGTAATATGAAAACAGATGTTGCCATATAGAAGTTGTAATTTTAATGCAGGGTCTACTGCTGATTTTGTTTTAGTTTTGTAAAACCTAATATTAGAAGCCACTGATTTATCTGACAATGAAATGATTTGTGAAATCTTAGCAAATTTCTCTAGTTATAAACAAGTAGACCAAATTAGTGATCTATTTCATGGTGTATGTCAATATGCAATTTTATTTGTATATTTTGTGAATTATAAAATGTATATATGTGTTCTACTGGTTTTAGTAACCAACAGAGTATTTGTTCACATTGTAGCTTGGTTGTGTTTATCACATAATCATGACTACTTATTTTACTAAATTTAAATATTTATCATTCTTTTTGTCATGTAGTAAACCTTCAGTCTATCTTATGAGATATGGAACTGACAAGCGAATTCAGGAATGTGATAGAATGTACTTTTGCCTTTGTGTGAGAATGATCCGTTAAACTTTTATAATAATCGATTATGAAATTTTATGATTATAACTATGCTTTTCTTTTAAGAGAATTTATTTTAGTTTGATTTCTAGTTAAAAATTAAGTCTGTTTAAGATATTTCAGGCTCTAGGCTCCCTGTAAAAACTAAGTAATCAATCTTCATATTCTGTTAGTTTCTGTATTCCCTTCTAAATATTACCGTTTTAATTGTAAATATATACATCCCTTTATAGATAAGTATAGCATACATTAAATAAATCAGGATTATGTGGCAAAAATCTGCCTCAGTTTAGTAATATAGAAAAATGAATTTACTAAACTAAATTAGGAACTACCTTTTTATTGAAAAGGATTTTGTCATTCATTTTTATTAAATAGTTATGCTGCAGGTATGTTTTAAATGTTTCAGTTATAAAAATTAATTTCACTTGAGTGTTTTAGGAATAACTTTGTAAATAAAAATGCATATATACATAAACACACAATTTAAACTTTACAAGAAATTACAAAATATGAAATACAGTAAAACCTAATTATACATTTTTTCTTTTCTGTGACACAGTTATGCAAGTTACTTTACATATATAGTTGATATTTCCTTGACAGTGTTAACTCTTGAGAACTGAAATACACTATTTAATAATAAAAACCTAGCATTTAATAATCATGTTAACTATGTAATTAATGTATTTATGAAAATATATTACAGTGAAATTTAATTTATTGAATATAGTCCAAAAGATATTTCTCAATCTTCCTTTTTTTTAGGGGAATTTAATTTACTTATATAATTTCAAAAATAGTTTTCAGATCTAACATTGAAATATTTCCTCTAATTACTCTTTACTCCTTCCAGAGGAAATGGATGTAGAAGCTCGGCTTACTGAACTATGTGAAGAAGTTAAGGTACTTGGACTTTTAAAATTCACATTATCAAGTTATTTGAGTGGTGTCTGTTTCCTATTCTAAATATTTGGTCTATGAAAACTCAAATTAATTAATTAATTGTCTTTCCTAAAATGCAAAGATGAAATGGTTAATCATGGTAGAACCACAACTTAATTGATCAAAATACATTTGACTTTAGCATCAAGTTAATTTATGTTCTAAAAAGTATATTATTCTGCATATAAATGAAATAGCAAAGATAATTAACTGATCAAAAATGTACATTTTCTAATATTAGGTCATTCAAAGATTTTCTGGACAAATTTTTTAAGCATTACTTAAACTTTTATAGTTTTGTAAAATGATACTGTTTAAAAATGAAAATTTGTTTTATTTCAACACGTCAATTTCTGTGTCAGATAATTTTTTTAGTTCATTTTTACAATTAAATTGAATAGATGTCTATTTTCTTTATTTCTTTTTTTTTTTTTTTTTGGCCAAGACATTAAATGTTTTGACTATTTTAAGTTCATTATGTATTCGGTCAGCTACAATGGAATAAATCAGACACATGAATCAAAGGAAAATATGTATTTGGTTTGAAATATGTTTTTGTATATAAATTGGAATGCAGACTAGACTGAAAAGGTATTTACCCTCTCAGAAAATTAAACATATGTGGATACATAAGTAATTTTTTTTACTATCCTAGAGGCTTTCTTTGCAGTTCAAATAAGATAAGATTTTCTTTAAAAAATCACTAATGTTCTTGTGCCAGTTGCTTGAAAGAACATTAAATACTTAAAAATAATCTTAAGATGTGTGTGATTAATATGAAAAAATCTACAGTGTTTCACTGAGTGAAGAAAATTTGAATAAATAAACATATGATACTCCTGTATAGAAGGATAATCACTGAAAGTTAATCAGATTTTCTCAAGTTAATCATTTTAATGAGTCCAAATCAAAACCACTGGGAATTTTTAAACTTACTTTAAAAATCATTTGAAGAAATATAAGAGCAGTTAAGAAAAACTTGGCAGGACTTGCCCAACTAGACACTAAAATGTGTATAAAATAACAATAACAGAAATAAGGTAGGACTTCTCTAAAAGAATAGACAAGTCAATGGAACTATTAATAAATAGCACTAAAATAGTCACTAATATGTTTAATAACTAAAAATTGAGGTTTATAAATAATATGGTAAATTTAGTTCTTCATACCATGCTACAGAAGCATTGTAAATGGACTAAAAAGTTAAATGTCAAAAAATATTTAGCAGGAAAAAAGTTACATGTAACTAGCAATCTGATCTTGGGATATGAAATGACTCTTTCAGACAATAAAAAGAAAAAGAATAAAAGAGACTAAGGGACAAAATAAGATATTGATGATTTGAAACTTCTTTATAACAAAATATACTATAAATAAAGTTGAAAGCAAGCAATAGACTGGAAGAGAATATTTGCAATATTTAAAACCAGTAAATGCTTAATACTCACAATATATAAAGTGCTCCTGTGTATCAATTTTACAACACCCTTGTGAAAAAGAGATACACAAAAGTAGTGCACAATAGGCAATTCTTAGCAGAACAGGTTAGCTACTGATATGATGCTCATTCTTACTGAAAACCAGGGAAATGCACATATTAATAGTATTTTTTTTTTTTTTTGCCCATGAAATTTGCAAAAATGAAAATGACTGCTAATCTCCATTGCTGTTAAGGGTGTAGGAAAACTAGTATCCGCATACACTGTTGGTGATGGTATAAATTGGTACAATATTTTTTGAGATCAATTCATCAATCTATTTTAAAAACATTTCTTAAACTCACATTAGTTCTCACACAGTTTTTATTTAATAATCTATTTTACAAAAGTATTCCTAAGCTACACAAATATGAACATAAAGAATTGCATCATTAGTTGTTATAAACTCCCATGTAGTCACTTAAAACAATTAGGTAGATCTCTTTGTATTGTCTTGAGCTATTTAATTCAAGAAATATTTATTGATCTATGACATCAGATACTGTTTTCATGGTGAAAAGCCCTTCAAGGTATGTTAATTGAAAAAGATAAATTGAAAAATATCAATAATATGATTTCATATAGTACATAAAAACTAAAAAGCTAGGTATTTGTGTTTATGTGTTTATATATAAAGTATTTGAAAGTATATCTATATATATTCCAAACTGTTAACATTAATACAGAAAAAGGTTGCATGAAGGATAAGGAATGTAAAGGGGAATCTTTTATCTTTATTCTTTATATACATCTATATTAAATTTTTTTAAATATATAATAGTACTAATAAATTTTTAAGATACACATTTAAATTTCAATTTGTAAATGGACATCATAAAATTTAACAACAGCATAAATTTTGACAACAGAATAGACAAAATATATAATGACAATATTTAAAGAGCTTATACAAATCTGTAAGAACACATGTAATTACCATTTTGCATATTAGCATAGGAATAAACACCCAGTTACAAAAATGGCTAATATGTGAAAAATATTGTCTCATTAATGATCAAAGAAACAAAAATTTAAATATTATGATACCATTTTTAACCTATCATATTGGCTGTGATTTTTAAAATAACTTTGTGCTTTGTAAGATATGGTGAGGTTGAGATTCTCATACCTTGTAGATCTTTTTCAGAGATTGATTTGGCAGTATGTATCCAAAGCCAAAAAGAGTATCCCTTTTCAGTCATATACCAAAGACATAATCAGAGATTCATGCAAAGATTTATAATACTGTAAAAATGTTAACCTGAATAATACCCACAGTAGAATAGTTAAACAAATTATGGGATCCTCATAATCTAAAACTATACAACCTTAAAAATGGTGCTTTCAACAAATGTTTGATGTAGAAAAATGCCCATATTGTGTGATTCAGTGAGAATGGCATAAAATGATATATGATTTTAGCTTTTGCTCTATATATTTAACTGAAAAAAATTCAAAGCTTATGCACCAAAATGAACTTTTATTTTCTTCTTTTATGGTATTTTCTAAGTCTATTAAAGTAAGCAATATTTTGTAATCAAACAAGATCAGTGAACGTTATGAAAAAATGTATATCTGTATAAGACAAGATAATGTGATTTGAAAAATATGCAAATGTAAAGTCTTATTCCTACCTTTATGCTTATAAAGGATTTTGCCAAACTTAATTCTAATTTCTTTTTTTAATGTAAGAAAGAATTTTACCATTATTTATTTTGGATTGATTACAAGAGATTTATGTAAACCAGAGGAGTAATTTATTTATAGTTGAAAGGACACTTTTCCAATAATGAAAATACTAAAATCCTGTCTTAGGGCCTTGGTACCATGATCCCTACGAAATAAAATTAGTAATTACTGGGTATCAAGGTAGCCTTGCTCTCAGAAAAGAAAAAAAACAAATTGTGTACTTTATTCAGCCCCTGGTAAGGCCAAGACACATATTTCTACTTGTGTGTAGACTATACTAGATTTAGTTTTCCTACAAAATACTATTTAATTACTTTCACATGCTTATCCAACTCTTGTTTTTGTAAACTCTGTTAAAACCATCCTTGGGACAATAATACTGCAGGTTTTGGCTTCTTTTAGAGTGTATTTTAATATGTATGTTCTTAAGAGAGACATGAAACACTTGTTAGCTTCATTTCTAATACATTTATAAAAAGATTTCCTGTGGCAAAACACATCCATAGATTCATCATATGTTGATAAATCCTTATTCATTGTATATTGACTGTGTTAGCTTCCATTCCAGAATCCTGGAATTTGTAAACATTTTTCATAAATTCTGGGAGCTTTTCTTTCTTAAAAACATAAACATCTTCCACAAATTCTGTAAACACATAATCTTTTTCTGTAAACGCTGGATGCTTTTTTTTTTTATCTGAAGCCTGTAATTCCTCATTCATTCATTTATTCACTCAGTAAATATTTATTGATTTACTACTATGTACCAGTTACTGGAGTCACAAAAGTAGATAGCACATGATCACAATCCCTTCCCTTCTTACTAATTTTGCTTATTTTTATTTTGTGTCTTCTCTGAGTTAGTATAGATAAATGGAAGCTTGATTTGTGTGGGGGAAACTGAGTAGCAGTAACATATGTGATAAGCAGCCTTTGTAGATATATATATTAAAAATATATATTATACTTAATATTTTATATAAGAATATATTCAAATATTTAATATAGTAAATATAGTTTTTAAATAGTAATATATATGTTTTTAAGAATGGGTACGATTGTAGTGCAATTGTAGGTAATGGGTCTGGAGCTCAGGAGAAAGATGTGCTCCTAAGATACCAATTTAGCAATTGTTAGTTTATGTATAGATGGTAATTGAAACCATGGAAGTGGCTTTCAATATCAACCCCTATCTTCTTTAGGATAGGGAAATGAAGTCAGCATCCATCTGTATATTTAAGGTAGATTTGCAAGGGTTGCTAATAATTGAAAGATAAATTTTTGCAACAAGATATTATCTGTCTGAAAACTAATTGCAGCCTCAATGAATTAAAGTCATGTCCTCATAATAAAAATGCTTGCCCCAAAGAGAAAGCAATCATTCTGACTTACGGTCTTTTATTATTCTTTGTTTCAAAATCCTTCTTTTGTCAACTCGAGAAAACCAGTTGCATTTTAGAAGATTCTACATGTCATAGTACAATTCAGTACTTTTAACTTTTATGATCAGTTTAGATGAATATTTAAATAAGGGGAATAATTTAATACCACTACTAGAGCACTCATAATAGTACTTTATAATAGATTATTTACCTGCTTTTCTCTTCTCACAAGACTGTGAGCTTCTCATATTAATCTTTATGTCTCTAGAATATAGACCCTAGCATTTAAAATGTGTTCAATAAATAGTGGATAAATGAATTGTTAGAAAAGAAAAAGAAATAAGGTGTTTGACAACTCTGTAAAAGGGTTACCCACAAGTGGAGTAAAGCCTCTTTTTCTGAAGAGGTACAGATAATTTAAATACTTCACTTAGCTGATTTGGGGAAAAATACTTTACAAAGTTATTGTTCAAAAATATTTATAATAACTTTCATCCTCATTAGTACATTATGTTTAAAATTCCCAATATTTTGGTGTTAGAAGTTGATCATCCTCTATAGAATCTTCATTTGTACTTTTAGATTATAATTAACATTATTTTAATAACAAGTTATATCAGATATTGGAATATCAGAAAATCGCTATAGTAACTATCAGTTAAGTAGAAAACCATTGGTCAGTTGGTCTTTTTCTCTCTCTACACACATGTGCACACATACACAACAAATTTTTTAAACAACAAATTTGCCTTTGTATTCATAGGCAATGTATTCTCAATAACATTATATTTAAGTATGTTATAGTAAACTCAGGAAGCAGTGAAGTTTTTTTTTCTTATTTCAGAAAATAGAAAATCCTGATGAACTGGCAGAACTTATAAATATGAATCTTGCACAACTTTGCTCTCTTCTGATGGCTTTATGGGGACAGTTTCTGGAAGTTATAACACTACATGAAGAACTAAGAATACTATTAGCACAAGAGCATCATACTTTGAGGGTAAGTTAAAGAAAAGTGATGTTAGAGCATTTTAATGAGTATTATTATCTTTAGAAATTTCTTATGAATAAAAAGGCTGATTTTTACCTAAGGTTGATAAATCAGATAAGAAACATTTATCATTGTGTTATTGTTTGACTTCTAAGTTAATAACAGAACAAGTCAGGCACAGTGGCTCATGCCTGTAATCCCAGAACTAGGGAGGCTGAGGCATGAGGATCACTTGGGCCCAGGAGTTGGAGGCTGCAGTGAGCTAGAATCATGCCACTGCACTCCAGCCTGGGTGACAGAGTGAGATCCTATCTCTAACAATAAATAAATAAATAAATAAATAAATAAAAAATAATGGAATGATCCATTTAAGCATGTGACCTGTCTCAGTCACAACCTTGCTTGTAAGGAAAACCACCTAAAAGTAAATAAAATAGAAAAATATATGATACAAGATAGCCTCTGGAACCGAGAACAGGAATTATAGCCAGGCCTCATTAGGGACAGGCATCAAGAACAAGAGAGCCATCTCAAACTAATGTGGAGTCTGTCTCTTCTTCGCCTTTTCCTCTCTTCCCTTTTACCTCCTCCCTCCTTCCCTCACCTCATATAAAGATGTGTATTACAATTTTGGCAGGGTGGAGGAAATGGTCTAGACATATGTGTTTGCTATCAGCCTCGTATGGACATCATGCAGAAATTTTTATACAATTTTATTATATAACAAGAGACTTTAAGTTGTTAAATATCTGATTATCTTTCCAGTCACATTTCCTTATATACTCTGCACGCACCCTAATTTTCCTTAACCTACTAGGAGTTTCCACACATCATGTTTATTTTCTATTTTCCTTTTTTTATTTTTCTTTTCTTAATTATAAAACATAAAGTCAGAAAAGTATATAAAACATGCGCATTTTATCAACTAGTTGAAAAGAACACACCCTTTTGATTATTACCCACATCAAGAAATAGAATGCTGTGAACATTACAGGTATCCCCTATGTGTCTTTTTCAATTACTCTCCCCTTCCTGATACTGAGAAGTAATCACTATTTTGTCTTTTATGATGATGAGTTCCTTCTTTTTCTTTTAGTTTTACTACCTATGTATGCACACTAAATAATAGAGGTTATTTCCACCTGTTCTATATCAGTGAGATTTTACAGTGTGTATTCTTTTGTAACTTGCCTTTTTTACTCAAGACTTTGAGATTAATCCGTTTTTGTCAGTGGCTGTAGATTGTTCATTTTCACTGCTGTGATGTACTCCATTTGAATACACCTACAATTTATTTATCTATTCTACTCTTGATGGGTATTTGGATTACTTCTAACTTGTAGCTGTTACAAACCAAGCTGCTATGAATTCTTGTACATATTTCTTGTCATACTGGTTTCTCTGAAATATTTACCTATGAGGGAAATTGCTGGGTCATAGGGTATGCATAACTTGAATTTTACTAGCTAATGCCACACTGTTTTTCTAAAATGGTGCCAATATTCACTCCCACCAGCACTGTATGAGAGTCTTGTTATTCCACATACTCTCCAACTCTTGATATTGGCAAACTTTTTAAACTTTGCCAATCTGATGGATGAGATATAGTATATTATTGTGGTTTTAATTTGTATTTCTCTGATGACCCATGCAGCTGTATATTAGTTTGTATGATTATTGGCTCTGTAGGTGTCCTATTTGTGAAGTGCCTTTTCAAATCTTTCACCCATTTTTCTATAGAATTATCTTTTTCTTCATGATTTATAATAATTTTCTATGTATTCTAAATTCTGGTCCTCTGTTACATGTTTTTATAAAGAGATCTTCTCTTATTTCATGATTTTCTTTTTTCACTGTCTTTATATTGTCTTTTGATGAACTAGAGGTCTTAATTTTAGTGTAGAAGGAACAAAGGAGAAAGGCCAGACATAGACATATGCCTTTTTGGAGATAATATATGCAGATCAGCCTGGAAGAGGTGAGATTGTCAATAAATGATGTTGGGACAATTGGGTGTCCGTGTGGAAAAGTATATAAAATTCAGTTCCATGTGAACTGAAGACTTAAACATGAAAGGCAAAACCATAAAGCTTCTAAAATATAATAGGAAACTTACAGAAGGCTTAAAAAAATAGTACAAGGAGCTCCCATATGCTTTTTATTAGGATCACAAATTACCATTTTGGCACATTTGCTTTATCATTCCCTCTTTTTATAAATAGATACACACATAAATGTATACATACATATATTTTTTTTTCCTGAACCATTTGATACAGTGTTTTTTATCCCTAAATACTTTAGCATGAATTAATATTTCCTAAGAACAAGGCCATTTTCTTAACCACAGTACAGTGACCAACTTCAGAAAATTTTATATTGTTACAATACTGATATTTAATGTATTAATGATCCCCATTTAAATTTTACCAATTGCTTTAATAATTGTTCTGTATGATAACTTTTTCCCTTTGCCAGGATCAAATTGAGGATCACACATTGCATTCAATTTTCATGTCATTTAATCTGGAATAGTTCCTTATCTTTGCTTTGCCTTTCATGACTTTGACTTTTTTGAGGAATATTGGCAGTAGTTTTGTAAACCGTCCTTCAGTTTGGGTTTATATTTGCATCAAATATATAATTAAGTTCATGATTATATTATGTATAACATAATATGTATTATGTATATTTGTATTATATATAATTGTATTATATTTTGTGATGATTATATTAAAGTGGTGCAATTTTGTGGTGATACTACATTTTTTTCCCAATCATTTTTGGTAAATTATATTTTTCTAAGTTTGTTCATTCTAAGCTTTTAAATTTATTGACATCAAATAGTTCATAGTATGCTTCAGTTATGTTTTTTTACATCTGCAATGTCTGTAGTACTTTCCACAGTTTCATTCCTGATATTAGTTACTTTTACCTTCACTTTTTCTTTCTTGAATGGTCTTACCAGAAGTTTGTCATTTTATGGTCTTTTCAAAGAACCAAATTTCGGTGTTATTAATTCTCTCCCAAGTATGTTTTGTTTTCTGTTGCATTACTTCTTCCATATTGTAGTAAATAGGATCCTTATAGGAATACTTTTGTTTTATAGAATTTTTTCTAGAAGTCTTTCATTAAAGGCCGGTCACACTTGGGAGGATCACTTGAGCTCAGGAGTTCGTGGTTACAGTGAGCTATGATTGGGCCACCACACTCCAGCGTGGACAGCAGAGCAAGACCCCATCTCTAAAAAAAAAGAAAAGAAAAATCAATCACCTCTAAAGGGCCAGAAAAAGGGGATTGTACAATGGATACAATAGTGTAATTTTACTGTATTCAACTTACTGATGGCCTGACTTCATCTTAATATAGCGATTTAAAATGAATAGCATAATTAATGGAATGCCTATTTTTTAGGCAATTTTCATTAACATTATTTCTCACTACCAAGATTTTGAGCCATGATAAATTGTGGTAATAGCATCAGAAGTATAGTCAGTTTCAGCATAAATTACATTGACATTGATAAGCATTAAAATATTTTATTGACATTCTTTTTTAAAAATTTAGTACTCTGACCAGGACTTGAAAGCCAGCTGGCCTCCACAGAGAGGTGAGCTGAATGTATAGGAACACTTCAGCTAAAATTTTCTTGAAAAGTACATCAGAATACACAAACAATGGCCCAAGTTTGTACACTTATAGAATGGAGGTCAGCAAACTTTTTCTGTTAAGGGCCAAATAGTAAACATTTTGAGTTTTAGGAGCCATGTGTCTTTGTCTAAACTACTCAGCTCTGTTATTGTAGCATGAAAGTAGTCATGGACAACATGTAAATTTATGGCTGTATTTCAATAAAGATTTATTTACAAAAGCAGGTGGCAGGCTAGATTTGGCTCTCAGACTGTAGTTTGCCAACCCCTACATTAAAAGGCTAAGAGGAAAGGTGATACCTCCTCCTGTTAAGAGTCACCACACAATAAAGTCTATTTGAGGTTATTTTTAGCGGCCAGTAGAAGTAAAGGCCAGCAGCAAGAAATAGTTTTGCATGGGGAAGATAATCTTCAGGGTATTTTTTTAAACTATGTTTTTAATAGAGAAAAATAGTATAGTTCATTGAATTGTTAATACCTTGTCCCACCTAAATGTAAGTTCTGGGAAGAAAGTGATAGCAAGGATTAGAGGCAACTTTATAACATGATGCTCCATGGGGAAGAAGTTATCCTGGTCTACGTAGAATGGAAGCAAGAAGGTAAATTTAAATAGTCAGAAAGCAGCTGGAGAACGTAACTTTGAGAAAAGAGGGCAAAGAAAGAGGACCAAGACAAAAATCAGGTTTATGGAAAACTAAAATGCTAAAGGTAAACTTTGGAATTTTACCTAGAGCTTTCCTTTTTTCACCTCATTCCAGATGCCACTCCAGGGCCTCTTTTAACCCCTAAAGGAATCAAGGAGGAATAATTAAGACACAATAATAAAGTGCCCTAATGTGAATTAAGTAGGCATAAGCCTTTTGCTGCCCTGCAGTGTATCATGAAAATGGTGGAAATGGTAACATATTATGTTCCCTGGCTCCCATTTATGTAATTCAACAGGAACTTTGCTTATAAAGTGTCTTGGTACTCTGAGAATACAGTGCTAAGCTTAAAATATCAAAGCAATCCAAAGGTCACTCAGTGTTTATACGGGAACTGACTTAGCTATAATAAAGTATATGGGCTGTCTGATAATGTATTCAGAAGCAGCACAATTGAGCTAAGTCACAGAAATAAGCTCTGATATGAAATCTCTCCTTATTGGTATAAAAGCAAATAATGAAGTAAGGAGTAGGACTAAAAAGAGGAAAGGTAAATCTATGCTTGAAAAGAATAGTTTTAAAATTAGCTTAAAACTACTTCAACCATATTTGCTATCAAGATCCAGAAAGTGCAGATTTTTGGATTTTTGGCAAATTTAAGTCATCCAAAATTATTGAGCTTCTATAGTTATATGCCATACACGTTCACACTAGACCATAGAAAGAGACTATTGTATGTAAATGATTCCAGGTATCCCTGGAATTCCAATGCTAATTAAAAAGATTAGACATTTAGGACCAAGTGAAAGATGTTTTGGTCATTTCAGACTGAGAAATGGAATGATCAAGTGAGACAACATATAAAAAGCAAAAAAGTTCTGAAATTATACTGAATTTTGTATGTGTCAAGAACTGGAAAGAATCTGAGATTTTGCCCTAATTACAAGTTGACAAGTTAGTCTACCATAGATTGATTCATGAATACTGAAGAGTACTCAGTTATATTTGGATTTCAGGTAAACGGGAAAGAATATTTTAATATGAGTATGTCCTGTGCCACCCTATCAAATAGTGTACTAAAGCATCAAAGGATTTAACTGTGTTTTGTACAGTTTTTTGTATAAATGAAATATGTCTTAAGGAGATACAGAAAACAGAATTTCTTGGTCAAGAAGAAAACTAATTTTGAGCTTATTATTTTTGTGTGGAAACAGAGCCTGTGGTAAACATATGGCTTTACTCAATACGCGTACACTGTTATTTGTGGTTCTAACCTAGAGCAAAGAAATCCAAATTGATACGGTGATTTTGCCATTCAATTACTTAGTATTTTGATATTGCTCATTGAAACTTTTCACATTATCTTTCCTTGAACTGTAAAATGAAAATCTTTTACTTTATCAGCCTTCCTAAAATAATATTTCAAACTATACAGTCATCAGAATGAGAGAAATTTAAAGATTCTTCATTGGACATCCTGATATGAAATCTCTATACCCTGTTTTGCCATCTCTGTTTTATTCAGAGTTGTGCCCATCTTTGCTCCTCCTATAAGCTTATCTTCTTTTTTTCTTTGACTACTTCTCTCTCACTTTGTAATTGCCTATTTATGTTTGTATTTGCATTCATAGCAACAGGTTTGGTTTGTTACTAACACTTTATTGAAACTATAAGTGATTCTTCCAGGACCACTGACTATAGTCCCAAGAAATCATCTAAAAATTGGGAGGAGGGAATGCTGTTTTTCCTTCATGGATGGGTAGAATACATTATGCTCTTGGAGGAGAAAAGTTTTGTCTCTTTCCCTTAGAATGTTTATGGAAGGACCATGATAGTTTATTTATAAATTTTTACTGAACACACATGTATATTAAGTAGCATTTATTTTCTGCCTAAGGCACTAATTACTTTACAATTGTTAACTAATTTAGTCATCAAGATAATCCCATGAAGTAAATTTGCTTTTAGCATTCCCATTACTAAAGAAATATAGATGTTAGAAAGGTGAGACAATTTGGCCAATTTGCATGGCTTGTACCTGGTGGAGATTGGATGTGAACCCAGGCAGTAAATGTAGACCTGATATTTCCACATTTTATGTTTCCCATGAATTTGCAAAATATCAAAAATGAAGTAAATTAAGAATTCAAACATAATAGTAGTCCAAACATTTAAACATTGGAATATTCATTCATTATGATACTGTTTTGCTATGCAATTCATGTTTTACATATAAAAAGAAATACAATCTCAAATATAATTTTCAGTGATTACCTTGGTATGGTATAAAATACGGCTTTTGACTTTTTTTCCAGTTGAATTTGAAGAGAACTTGTCATTTGCCTTTAATCACTGGAATTAATCATAAAAAATACTGTGGAACAGTAAACATGCCACCAATGGTCTATCAGCTAGGAAATCAAAACGCTTATGGACAGCACCACCAGAGTAGAAGGGTCAAAAGCATAGGTAATATGTAATATAATCTCTGTAGATAACTGTTTCCTAAGATTGAATTTGTTGGGGGGATGGATATTTTTGAAGGAAAAATTTTACATAACATAAAGTAACCATTAACAGTTTTACTGTATACAATTCATTGGCATTTGGTATATTCACAATATTGCACAACCATCATGTCTATCTATCTAGTTCCAAGATATTTTCGTCACCCAGAAAGAAATCCCTTACACATTAAACATTCACTCCACATTTCTCCCTTCCCTGGCAAACCACTGGCCTCTTTTACTGATTCTGAATGTTTCATATAAATGTAATCATACAACATGTGACCTTTTTATCTGTTTTTTTTTTTTCACTTAACACAGTGTTTCAAGTTTTATCCATGCTATTGCATGTATCAGTATTTCATTTCTTTTTATGGCTGAATTCCATTGTATGAATATACTACATTCTTTTATCTGTTCATCCATTGATGGACAATTGGGTTGTTTCCACCTTTTGAGTAGTGTGAACAGTGCTGCTATGAAAATTTGTATACTGATATTTGTTTGAATACCTGTATTCAGTTCTTTTGGATGTATACTCAGGAGTGGAATTGCCGGGTCATATGGTAATTCTATATTTAGCTTTTTGGAAAACATCCGAACTGTTTTCCACAGCAGCTGCACCATTTTACATTCCCACTAGCAACATATGAGAGTTCTGATTTCTCCTTATCCTAACAAACATTTGTTATTTTCTGTTTTTTTATTATGGCCAACTTCGTGTGAAATGGTATTTCATTGTGGTTTTGATTTGCACTACCCTAATGACCTTGAATACCTTTTCATGTCCATATTGGCCCTTTGTATATCTTCTTTGTGTCTTCAAGTCTTTTGCCCATATTTTACGTGAGTGGTTTGTCTTTTTGTTGTCTGAGTTTCAGAAGTTCTTTATATATTCTGGAAGCTAGACCCTTTTATCATATATGATTCACAAATGTTTTTTCTATTGTGTGGGTTGCCTTTTCACTCTCTTAATATTATCCTGTGATGCCTAGGACATCAAGACAGGAGGACAAGTTTTAAATTCATTTTCCCCCCATAAAAGGGATTCTATAAATTAAGACAAATATATTCAGCAGTTATTTTAATGGTAAAATGTTTAAAGGATATAACTTAACCCTTTATTTAATTGAGAGAAGTATTGTGCTTAGGACTGCTGCTAGTACAGTTTTCTTGGAATAATTAATTTGTTGCATTCAATTGGAAAAATCCACATGTTAAGGGGGACAGAAATGGTTTTTTAATCTAAATTTAATTAATGTATTTATCTATGTTTTAATAGACTCTCATGCCTGCTGTCAGTATATATTAATATTTGATTTTTTAAAAATGTATAGTCCTCAGAGAGGTTTAGCCCAGAAACTTTGTATTCAAGAGATCTAAATTTTGTAAATGCTTATACAGTCATGTGTCACTTAATGATGGGGATACTTTCTGAGAAATGTGTCATTAGGCAATTTTGTATTGTGTGAACATCATAGAGTGTCCTTACACAAACCTAGATGGAATAGCCTACTACACACTTAGGCTATATAATAAAGCCAGTTGCTCCTGGGCTACAAACCTGTACAGCATGTTAGTGTACTGAATACTGTAGACAGTTGTAATATAGTGTTAAGTATTCATGTATCTAAACCTATCTAAACATAAAAAAGTATAGTAAAAATATGGTATTGTAATCTTATGGGACTACCTTCATATATGTGGCCCATTGTTGACCTAAATGGTATTAGATGTAACATGACTGTACAAGCTTCTTGAATTATTAATATCACCTGTAACATATTTTGAAAACCAACAAATAATATTGACTGTTTTAATTACTTCAAAAATGACCTTGTGCTGCTTTTCAGTCAATTCCCACACCCCATAAGCAACCACGGCCTTGATTTCTATCACCATAGTTTAATATTATCTATTTTTAAAATCTATAAGAATAGTATTTCTATTTGCTTCACTCAACATTATTTTTTTTTTAGATTAGCCCATGTTGTCGTATATATCAGTAGTTCATTTCTTTTTATTGCTGAGTAGTATTTTATTGTATGGTATACCATAATTTATTTAACTGTTCTGTTGATGATTTGTTTTCTTTTTATTTTTTTGCTATTCTGAATAAAGATGCATAAACATTCTTCTATAATACAAATCTTTTTGTGACCATAGGTTATTATTTTATTGCATAAATACATAGGAGTGGAATTGATTGGTCATAAGGTAGATTTATCTTTAACTTCATAAAAAATACCCATTTTTTTCCAAAATGGCCATATAGTTTTAAACTCCTACCATCAATGTATGAGAATTCCAGTTGTTTGACATGCTTGCATTATTTGGTGTTGTCAGTCTTTAGCCACTATAGTGGGTGTAAAGTGGAATTTCATTATAGTTTTATTTTGTATTTCTCTGCTGGCTACTGATACAGGGGGATTGGGTTATGACTTCAGTTTTGTAAAGTGTTAAATTAGGTAGTCTTTTTATTGACTTATTAGGAATATTTATTCTAGTTATAGGTCCACTGTCAAATATATGTATTCAAAAAATTCTCTTATCCTATAGTTTATATTTTCATTTTCTCAGTGGCATACTTCAATAAGAGAATATTTGTTTAAATACAGTTTATCTTTTTATTCTTTTATGTTTAGTGCTTTTGTATCCTCCCTAAGAAATCTTTGTGTATCACAAAGTCATGAAAATATTCTCCTATGTTTACTTCAGGAAGCATTAGAATTACAGCTCTTACATTTCGGTCCATAGTTCATCTTGAATTAATTTTTGAATTTAATGTGAGATGTAGGGGTCAAGAGTCATTTTTTTCCTGTTCAGTTCCAGCATCATTTATTCAAAAGACTTTTTTTTTCCCCTATTGAATTGCCTTAGCATCTTTATTGGAAATCAGTTGACTATTGATTTGGGTCTATTTCTTGACTTTCTTTTCTGTTCCATTGGCCTATCATGTATCTTTATGTTAATACCACACTAACTTGATTATAGTGGTATTAGAGTAAGTCTTACAGCCAGGCAATTGTTAAGTCCTCCAATTTTTTTTTTTTTTTTTGAAATTGTTTTGGCTATTCCAGATCCCTTCCATTTCAATACAAATTTTAAATTAGTTTGTCAATTTCTATTTTTTTAAAAATCCGATTTTAGTTTATATTGAGTAAAATCTGTAGGTAAATTTAGAGAAAATTGCCTCCTTAACCATACTGAGTCAAACAGTCCATGGATATTGTATAGCTCCCCATTTATTTAGCTCTCAATTTCTCTCAGAAGTGTATTTGTAGTTTTCAGTGTCTTAAATTTATTCATAAGCATTTCATATTATCTATGCCATTGTAAATAATTTCTTTTAATTTCATTTGCCAAGCAGTTGCTCCTAGGATGTAGAAGTACAATTTTTGCATATTGGCCTTATATTTTATGGCCTTACTAAATTTTAGGTATTCTATAAGTCTTAATTAGGCCAGGTTGGTTGATACGGTTGTTCACTCTATATTCCGGATTGACTTTTTTTCCCCTCCCCTGTTCTCTACTTTAAAGATACAGCATTGTCTTCTGGCCTCTATAGTCTCTGATCAGAAGTCAATTATTTAATTGTTGTTCCCCTCTCACTGCTTTTAGGATTTTTCTCTTTATCCTTGGTTTCTAATCATTTGACTATGATGTGCATTGTTTTTTTTTTTTTTTTTTTTGTTGAGACAGAGTCTCACTTTGTTGCCCAGGCTAGAGTGAGTGCCGTGGCGTCAGCTTAGCTCACAGCAACCTCAAACTCCTGGGCTTAAGCGATCCTCCTGTCTCAGCCTCCCGAGTAGCTGGGACTACAGGCATGCGCCACTATGCCCGGCTAATTTTTTCTATATAGATTTTTAGGTGTCCATATAATGTCTTTCTATTTTTAGTAGAGACGGGGTCTCGCTCAGGTTGGTCTCGAACTCCTGACCTTGAGCAATCCACCCGCCTCGGCCTCCCAGAGTGCTAGGATTACAGGCGTGAGCCACCGCGCCCGGCCTATGATGTGCATTGTTGTAGTTTTCTTTGTATATATCCTGCTTGGATAATGGATTTGCTGATATTCTTAGAATCATAAGTTTATTTTTACCAATTTTTGAAAAATTTGCCATTATACCTTCAGATATTTTTTGTGCCCTGTTTCTTTCTCTGTCGTCTGCCTCTTATACTCTAATTTCGCTTATTAATGTATTATATCATTTGATATTCTGTTTTTCAGCAGTTTTTCTCTATGTTCTTCAGATTGAATAATTTCTGTTATTCTACCTTCAGATTCATTAACTCTTTCCTGTAGTGTCTAATCTGCTCTTAATCTCCTCTAGTAAAATTTCATTTTGGATAGTATACATTTTACTTCTGACGTTTCCATTTGGCGCTCTCTCTCTCTCTCTTTTTTTTTTTTTTTTTTTTTTTTGTGATAGTTCTTTTTTTCTGATGCAGTTTCCTATCTGTTCACTCATGCTTATCAGCTTCTTTCAGTCATTGGGCAATTTATAATCATTGCTTAACAGTATTTGCCTGGCCTTCTAGTTTCCAGTCCAGCATATAAAAGTCTTGGAAGTCATCATACTCCCATCCTAACAAGAAAAAAGCTGAACAAATTAAAATTCACAACTCTTCTTAGATCTATTAGAGAATTAAGATCACAGGCAAACAGCTATCTCCATAATTGGAAAATCAGATAGTGAGTTACAGAGAATCCCATCTAATGGAGCAAAAACCACCACTGCAGCCAGTAATCAGGGTAGAAAAACTTAAACTGTAATTGATGAATTTCTGGACACTCAGTGTAGACAAACAAGTTAAAAATTCAGGGGGTAGGGTAGTCCCCATACTTTCATGACTTTTGCCTTCAAGAGCCTCACCAGGTTCTCATTGTGAAGATTGGAGAAAATCCCCTAATGCTTCTGGCTAGGGGAGAGGGAATGTAGCCATTTTGAAATATGTCCCAGAACATTCTGTCCTTCTTAACAAGACACGCCTCAATGGAAATTAGCCTAACTGACCTGAGGGAAGGGAAATATCCTATCCCTGCCCTCTCTACCCTTCTATGTGGGGCGGTGGGGGGGAGGGGGGAAGAAAAATACCCAATTTATCATACGTTACTAGGAAAGTACAAATTAAAACAATGAGATCACCACTATGCACCTATAACAAGGGCTAAAATCCAAAATACTGACAACAGCAAATGTTGGGGGGACGTGGAACAGGAACTCTCATTCATTGCTGGCAGGAATGCAAAATGGGATGGCCACTTTGGAAGGCAATTACTCTTACCTTATAAATTCAGCTGTCACACTTGTTGGTATTTACCCAAATGAGTTGAAATCTTATGTCTACACAAAAACCTACACATGAATGTTTATAGCAGCTTTATTTATAATTGCCAAACCTTGAAAACAGCCAAGATGTCCTTCAGTAGGAGACTGGATAGAAAAACTTATACATTCATAGAATAGAATATTATTTAGCAGTAAAAAGAAATGATCAATCCTTGAAAGCATGTTTCAAACCAAGAGAAATGATCTAAAAAGGCTATACGTATACTGTATGATTCCAACTATATGACATTATGGAAAAGGAAAAACTGTGGAGACAGTAAAAACATCAGTGGTTGCCAAGAGCTCAGGGGGTTGGAGGGGGAGGGTAGATGGAGGGACAAAAAGGTGGAGCATAGGGTTTTTAGGGCAATAAAACTATTCTGTGTGATATTGTAATGGTAGGTACATATCATTATACATTTCTCAAAGCCCGCAGAATGGACAACACTAAGAGTGAACCTTAATGTAAACCATGGGTTTTAATTAATATATCACTATTAGTTCATCGGTTGTAACAATTGTACCACATTAACACAAGATGTAATAATAGAGGAAACTGGAGGGGTGGGGGTGGGGGAGAAGGGCTATGTGGGAACTCTTTGTATTTCTGATCAATTTTTCTATAAACCTAAAAGTGCTCAAAAAATAGAGTTCATCACTTTAAAAAAAATAGAATTCTCTGCTAATTCTAACATCTGAATTCTGTTGGAGTCTATTTCTGCTGACGGCTTTTATCTCTTGATTGCAAGTTACATTTTCCTGCTTCTTTGCATGTCTAGTACGTGTTCTTCAATACTTGAAACAGTTGCTTCCTGTATTTTATCCAGTTTTATAGTTATTTTCAGAAGGAGGGCAAGTTTCATACCAATTTGTCTGTGATACAGTAAGTAGAAGTTAAGGTTTTAACACTAGCTGTACATTAGAATCACCCTGGGAAACTTTTTAAAAACTACCACTGCTGGATGAGGTACAGACCTGGGTAATATTTTAAAGTTCTCCATGTGATTAACCAGAGTTAGGCTATGCCCTGAATAAGATTATTTTTCTAGGAAGAGTAGGAACAGAAATTTGACCCATCTGCCTTCGAGTTCAGTTGCATCTGCCTGTAGGAGAAGGTGCTGAAATTTGCACTACAAAGCTGCCATATAGATTAGCAAGACCCCAGGTTCTAATGTGTAGCTACTACCTTCCAGTAAGGAAACCAGTGAGTCAGTGAATTCTGATTACCTTTTACTGAGATTTTTAAGATCTTAAAATGATATATTCAACAATATTGATAAATTTATGTTCTAGAAGAGGGAAAGAGTTAGAAATAGCTTGTATTCTTTCCCAGTTAAAGAACGTCTACAATGATGTGTTATCTATTCACATCATTAAGTTTGCACTTTTAAAGAAGAGATACTTATCTCTAAAACTACGTGATCTGATATTCTTATAGTACAACCATATATATGAACCTTAATATATTAAGCTCTATTTTCTAAAGTAGAAGGACTTCTTTCTGGGAACATATGCTTATTTATAGTGTTTAATTAGATGCTTTTTGTTTCATATTTTGCAAGATTTGAAGTTTGCAAACTTCCAATTTCACTGTGATTATAAACAAAATGTATTATAGCTTTTGTGTGTATATATACAAAACATATCTAGCGTTTTTAGTAAATAAGTCTATACAAAAGTAAATTTTGTTATTTTCAAAAAATGTGCATTTTAAAGGGTAAATTTTTTTCTTAAATTAATTATTCTAACTATTTTAAATGGAAACTTTCTGATGTGATTCATGGTTCCCTCCTTTTGCAAGTAGACTATGCAGGCACCTCATTTCATTGCTCTCTTTGCTTTATTGTGCTCCAAGGATATTGTGTTTTATACAAATTGAAGTTTTGCAGCACCCCTGCATCAAGTAAGTCTTATTGGCACCATATTTCCAACAACATGTGCTCCCCTAAAGTCTTTTTATCACATTTTGGTAATTACTGCAATATTTCAAACTTTTTCATCATTATTTTATCTGTTATGGTGATCTCTAATCAGTGATCTTTCGTGTTACTATTGTAATTGTTTTGGGGCACCATGAATCATGCCCATATAAGACAGCAGGATTAATCAATATATGTTGTGTATATTCTCATTGCTCCACCAACCTACTTTCCTCTGTGTCTCTGCCTCCCCTCAGGCCTCCTTATTCCCTGAGACACAATAATATGACCAAACAACCCTGCAATGGCCTCTAAATGTTCAAGTAAAAGGATGAGTTGCATGTCTCACTTTAAATCAAAAGCTAAAAATGATTAAGTTTAGTGAGGAAGGCATATCAAAAGCCCATGTAGGTCAAAAGGTAGGCCTCTTATGCCAAATAGTTAGCTAAGTTGTGAATGCAAAGGATAAGTTCTTGAAGGAAATTGTAGGTGCTAGTTCAGTGAATACATGAATGATAAGAAAGTGAAAGAGCCTTATTGCTAATGGGGAGAAAGTTTGAGTGGTCTGGATAGAAGTTCAAGCCACCCACAACATTCCCTTAAGCCAAAGCCTAATCCAGAGCTAAGCCCTAACTCTCTCCAATTCTGTGAAGGCTGAGAGAGGCCAAAAAGCTAAAGAAGAAAAGTTTGAAGCTAGCAGAAGTTGGTTCATGACGTTTAAGGAAAGAAGCTATTTCCGTAGCATAAAAGTGGAAAGTGAAGCAGCAAATGCTGGTGTAGAAGCTGTAGCAAGTTATCCAGAAGATCTAGCTAAGATCATTAATGAAGGTGACTAAACTAAACAACAGATTTTCAATGACAGACTTCTGTTGGAAGAAGATGCCATCTAGGACTTTCATAGCTAGAGAGAAGTCAATGCGTAGCTTCAAAGCTTCCAAGGACAAACTGACTCTCATTTAGGGGCTAATACAGTTGGTGATTTGAAGTTGAAGCTAATGCTTATTTACCATTCTGAAAATCCTGACTCCCTTAAGAATTATGCTAAATTGACCCTGCCTATGCTCTAGAAATAGACAATGAAGCCTGAATGACAGCACATCTATTTACTACCAAATACAGGCAGTCCTTAGGTTACAGACAACCTAATTTATGGTGTTCCATACTGAAAAATCGGCTCCCAAGGCTCCCCATAAGGATACTTTATAATTAAATTAATAATTCAGGAAATAGTTTCTTCTGTGCATGCAGACAAACCTGCATGGCATAAACGGTTCATTGGCACAGCATCTTTACACTAGCAGCTAATCTCATTGTTTGTATGGTCACTTACACACAGCATCACTTCATCTTTTTTATTTGATTTTGTGAGTCTGTGTTTACCCTTAAGACCATACCTGCAAAGCAAAAGTCCAAGTGAGCCTGCAGCAAAGAGAGAGGTGATTACAATGGAAACAAAAGTAGAAATAATAAAGCATTCAGAGAAAGGCCAGATGGCATCATTCACTGGGAAAGCATTAGGCTTCGGTCAGTCGACTGTCGTAAGAAGTATAAAGGATAAAGTGAGAATAATGGAACATGTGAAAGGCAGTGCTCCAATGAAAGCAACAATTATTACTAAGCAGCATAGTGAATTAATTATTGAAATGGAAAGGTTATTAATTGATTTGGTTAGAAGATGAAAATAGCATAACATTCTTATTAGCCTAGTGCTGATGCAACATTAGGTGAGTGTTAACTTCTAATATTCTTTTTTGAAATTTCTCCCATCTCGTATCTCAACTTTTTGTATGAGTTTGTTTTTATGTTCTGTTTGAATTAAAAGAAAGAGCACAATAGTCTCTGTAAATTATTACTATTACAGTACAGGGGTTTTATTACTACAGTATTACACACTGTTATTATATAATGGCTACATATAAGCCATTATAGTATTATTATTATTACCGTATATGTGCTATTCATCAGGCATCCAGGTTACATACAAATTCAACCTAAAAACATATCAGGAACATATTTTGTCCATACTCTGTGGTCTGCCTATATTTTAAGCCCACTGTTGAGACCTGCTGCTCAGGAAAAAAGACTTTTTCAAAATATTGCTGTTCACTGACAGTGCACCTCACTCAAGAGCTCTGATGGAGATTTACAAGGAGATTTAATGTTATTTTCATGCCTGTTAGCACATCATTCTGCAGCCATGGATTAAGGAGTAATTTTATCTTTCAAGTCTTATTATTTAAGAAATACATTTTGTAAGACTATAGCTGCCACAGATAGTGATTCCTCTGATGGATCTGGGCAAATTGAAGGGTAAATTGAAACCCTTCTGGAAAGTATTCTCCATTCTAGGTGGCATTACGATCATTCATGATTCGTGGTAGGACGTCAAAATATCAACACGTGCAGGAGTTTAGATTCAAAATCTCATGGATGACTTTGAGGGGGTCAAAGACTTCAGCTGCAGCTGGGGTGGAAATAGCAAGAGAACTAGAATTAGAAGTAGAGCCTGAAGATGTGACTGAATTGCTGCAATCTCATAATAAAACTTGGATGGATGAGGAGTTGCTTCTTACGGATGACCAAAAATGTGGTTTCTTGAGATGGAATCTACTCCTGGTGAAGATGCTGTGAATATTGTTGCAATGACAAGGGACTTAGAATGTTACATAAAGTTAGTTCATAAAGCAGTGGCAAGGTTAGAGAGGATTGATTCCAATTTTAAAAGAAAATCTACTCTGGGTAAAATGCTATCAGAAGGCATTGCATGCCACAGAGAAATTTTTCATGAAAGGAAGTCAATCAATGCAACAAACTTAATTGTTGTCTTAATTTAAGAAATTGTCCCAGCCTCCCCAATCTTCAGCAATCACCACCCTGGTCAGTCAGCAGCCATCAACATGGAGGCACTGGCAAAACCATTACAATTCACTGAAGAGTCAGATGACTATTAGCATTTTTTTAGCAGTAACGTATTTTTAATTCAGGTATGTACTTTTTTTAGACATAATGCTATAGCACATTTAATTGACAACCATATAGTATAAACATTTATATATACTGGAAAACAAAAACATTCATGTGACTTGCTTTATTGAGATACTCACTTTATTGCCATAGTCTGGAACTGAACCCACAATGTCTACGAGGTATGCCTGTACTGAACATAATTTAGCCCTTTCACAATGATTTAGTATCATTATGAATTTTATTTAATGTGCTCAACGTTAATACACTAGTGTTCCATGCTATAAAAAAATAACGAGATATTTGATCCTCCATTAAAATGAAAAGGTCCCAAGTTATATTAATTTAATTTCTTCTGTGTGCTTTTTTATAGGGATAGTCTAGGGTTTTGTTTTTTTTAGCATCATTTCTTATAACTGCCAATGTACACTTACCTCTATAGTTCTTCATTTTCCTTTGTCTAATTTTCTCTCTTAATGTGCTGTGGATTGAGAAACCAGATACTTAAACCATGCAGAATTGTATCAGATAGTAAATATAAATTAGTGTTGTGTAGTAAAAGGGCTTTATGGTATTTTGCTATAAGTATAATGCAAGGACTTAACATTTGCTCAGTAACATTGGCAAGACACCTTCTTTTTTTAAGGCAACATAGATATTATAATCTCTCAGATGTAGACCCTGCATTCAAGATTAGAATCTAATATGGATATACACATATAAAATTGTATTGTAAAAAATATTGTGTTAGCAATTTGAATAACATATTAGGTCATACACAGATAAAGGAGCATTTAACTCTGTAAAGCATCAGTGAATACCCATTTTTGAATGCTCAGTTTTTTCCTTGTAGCTCTGCTTAATTTTGAACAGTTGATGTTGTCAAATAAGTGAAATTTTTTAAAAAAGTACAAACACACCCCTGATTTTTTATAAACATATATAACGAAAGCAGTAATATATATTCCTCATATTCTAAGTTTAAATTTATAAATTTAACATTTTTTTCGTATATATGTCTTTTGCCTAAAATTAAAGCTGTATTACCATCAGGTGGCAGTCATACCTTAGTGATGGCCACACTCTACAGTTAATAAGTTTATTCATTACACATTGCTGCAGCATGATCATCATGGTGAGAGAGAATTTAGAAAGAGAAGTTCATATATGAGTGCATACAGAAATGGAAAGATTTTCTGGTAGTGGATTCTTAATACAGAAAGGAAAAGATAAGTGGTTTGGAGCACAAGATTTGGAGTTTCTTAAATTTTTATTTGAATCCCAGGTGTATTACTTATTAGCTATCTTGTCCTTGCCAAGTAATTAACCTCTTTGTGCCTGCCTCATTTTCCTCACTTATTAAATGAATATATCTACTCTATAGGATTTTGATACAGTTTAAAGCAAAAAATGAAAATTAAGAAATGAAAATAGAGCCTAGTAGGTAAGATACTGTCAAGAAATGATAGTTATTGTAGGACTTAGGGAAGGTAGAGAGGGAAAAGCAACTAGCCAGTTTTACACTCCCAGCTACAACTGTAAGAATCCAGAAAACTTAAAGATGCTTCCCCCCCACCACCACTTTATAGCCTCCAGGGAAAACATCTCTAGGAGATAGGCTGACAGGCCAATACTTTTTCTCACCTTTCCCTTAGTGTTGGAGAGAAAGAAGAGGCAATTGGACAGCATTTGAAAGTAAAGACATAGATTGCATCCTTGTCATTAAAGAATCATACTTATCTTTCCCAGCCTTCCTAATTGACTTGTTCCTCTGAAGACTCAGGCTCATCCGCTTAGGGAAAGAAGTTTAGTAAGTCAGAAATTAATCTGGCCAGACCTTGATGACAAGTAAAATACATATCTAATTCATTGTACATTTGAAAACCAAAGAACCCTAGATCATATTCCCTTTAGGAAAGAGTCTTAGATATAACATAATTTCAAGATATAATGTGATTTCTCTCCCTGCTCTGTACTGTCCACATAAGACATCTTTTCCATCTTTGTTGCTTAACATTGTTCCAGTAGCTGAGAGAGCCTTTCCTTTCATAACTAAAAATGAAAGGGTTAAAATACAAATATGATGGAAGAAATATTCAGCTAGATTCAACAAGCTTTTACCAAGTGTTTGTTTCTATAACATGCCAAGGTACATATTTTGGGGAATACAAAGGTCATCAAAACAGTTCCTACTCTAAAGAACATTACACTTTAGGAGGGGAGATGTTTCATATATACAATTATTTTAACGCAAAATGTGAATGCTATAAAGGCAATTAGAATAGCTTATATTTATATATACTCTCCAGATTACAAACTGTTATATGTTACATTGTTCTTCAGAATAACCTTATATACAGGATAAGTGTTAGGTTTAATTTAACAATGAGTCACCTGAGGCTCAAAGATTAAATACCTAAAGTCACTATGCCAGAAAGTCAGTTCAGCTGGCACATGCGTGGATGCCTGGAACATAGCATAGTGGAAGTGCTGTCTGATTGTATTGTCTTCTCCATGTGTTGAGTGGGCACTATTCCAGGTATACTGAGGATGTAGTGCCAAATAAGACAATCTTTGCCTTTAAGGAGGATAAGTGGGATCTAGAATGTAAACCTAAATTTCTCACTCTAAAGTCTGTTGTTTCTTTTATTTCATGCAGTACCAAAATAAGTGCTTAGGCAACAATGAAGAGGGAGAAAGGAAGTTTAATTCTCACAGGGTAGTTATGGAAGGTCTAATGGAGGTGGTTTCTCTCCCTACCATCCAATGCCAGATTGACTTTTTAAATGTACCATATTATTAATACTCTGTCTTGGAATTTTTTAGGTACGCAGATTTTCTGAGGCATTCTTTTGTTTTGAACATCCAAGAGAAGCTGCCATTGCATATCAGGAACTTCAGTGAGTAGTATAAATCCAAAATTAAAATGATTTTATTTCCTTTAACATAAGATATCTATCTTAGAATTTATCAGTAACAGAATATACATTATTAACAGTAGAAGAAATTAGGGGAATTTAAAGTTCAGAAGTCCCCTTTTTAATCAAATAGAGTTTAATCTTATGACTTACTTCATGAAAGCCCGATACTTTACACATAAAGAAGCATAATGCACTGTACCGCTTCCTCCTCTTTTTTATCAGATCTACTATAACCTGGTAGTCCCATACATCTCTGGCTCCAGCCTTCCATTTGGCTATCTTGCTCTGTCTTTATTTTCACAGGTCAGCATCTGTTACATTCATCATTTTTTATTACAGATTTTCATAGGTACTGCTTTCTGCAATGTAAATGATTTACAGTTAAAATATCCTGAATAAATGCCTTCCATCTTTCCTACTGAGTATATTTATGTCTGGTTTTCTTTGGCTTTAAAGAATATTTTGAGGACATTATGCTGAGCAAAAGTAGCTAGACGTAAAAGAGTAAATACTGTGTGATTCTATTTATATGAAATTCTCAAACAGGTAAAACTGAGGTGAAAAAAGTCAAGACAGTGGTTGTCTTGGCGTTGACTTGGGCTGAGAGATTGGGAAGACATGAGGGAACTCTGAGTAGATGGAAATGTTCTGTATCATGTATCCATTTGTCAGAATCATACAGCTAAGATTTTTATAATTCAGTACATTTAAATTATACTTCAAAAGAACTGTAAATAATAGTAGAGGTTGGGGTAGGTAGTGAGTCATGAGGTATAGATAAAACAAGAAGGGCAAATGTTAATTGTTGAAGCTGGGTGATGGGTATATGGGATTTTTTAATACTATTCTGTTTACTTTGATTTGTTCAAAATTTTCCACAAGAAAAGTCTTTTTAACTGTTCTATATTGGAAAGTTATATACCTTGTTTTAAATAGCTGTTAATTTTATTCATCAATATATATTAAGTAAAGCAGTGACAATGGAACACATTTTTTTCCCAGCACTATCATCAGATAATCAGTGGGCATTTAAGCTTTTGGTATTTCTCCTATATGCTATTCACAGCAGATTAGGAAGTTCAGACATTAAGCATAGAGACTCACATTGAAATAACATAAAGTATAGAAGAATATAATAGAAATTAAATAATTTATTAGCAAACCATAATTTTATAAGTCAATAATTTATTGCCAAAAAACCGTAATTTTCATTTTACCAGTTTTTATCTCTCACCAAGCAGCTTTTTCATAAGGAGATTACGTCTTCAAAAAGGGAGATAGGAATGATAGGGGGAAGGGGACAGAATAGAGTCTGTAAAGTAGTGTTGGGTGTAATTTTTTTAAATTATAATCTGACTTAAGAAATATTTTTCAGTGCTCAGAGTCATCTACAGATGTGCACCGCTATCAAAAATACTTCCTTCTGCAGTTCTCTTCCACCCCTACCTATTGAATGTAGTGAATTAGATGGAGATCTCAATTCATTACCTATAATCTTTGAAGATAGGTATTTAGATTCAGTTATTGATGGTAAGTATAATCTAACTAAAATATACAAGCTATCTGTATAGTTTTCAGTATATTCTTCCTAATATACATAAAACCATTCCCTAATGTGGAGCAGTTTTTTTCCCCCTGTAGTTTTATTTATTTTTGAGGATATTAGAAAGTTATAGTTAGAAAAAGTAGTCTTAATCATATGAGTTCTCACACTGTTTTAAACCTGAATCTTTTTTTCTTTGGATAAAAGACTTAGATGCACCCTGGATGGGAATTCAGAATCATCAGAGATCAGAGTCCAGTAAAATGGATAAATATGAGACTGAAGAAAGCTCTGTAGCAGGAGTTTCTAGCCCAGAGTTGAAAGTCAGACCTGCTGGTGCCTCCAATATTTGGTATACAGAAGGTGAAAAGCAGCTAACAAAATCTGTAAAAGGAAAGAATGAAGAAACAAATAAATCCAAGGTTAAGGTTACTAAGCTTATGAAAACAATAAAACCTGAAAACACAAAAAAATTAATAAAACAGAACTCTAAGGATTCTGTGGTTTTGGTAGGCTACAAATGTTTGAAAAATACAACATCAAATGATCTCACTAAATGCTTTGAAGGCAATCCTTCACATAGTCAGAAGGAAGGTCTGGATCCCATAGTATGTGGATATAATTTTGACCCAAAGACCTACATGAGACAGACGAGTCAAAAGGAAGCTAGCTATTTGCCAACTAATACAGAGAGAACTGAACAAAAGTCTCCAGATATTGAAAATATGCAACCAGACCAATTTGATCCTTTGAACTCTGGCAACCTAAATCTTTGTGCAAATTTGTCCATTTCAGGTAAACTTGATATCTCCCAGGACGATAGTGAAATTACACAAATGGAACACAATCTGGTATCCAGAAGTTCATCAGACGATTGCCATGATCATCAAACAACCCCAGCTTTGGGATTTAGAACAACTGAAGTAAAGCCCAGTAATACAGATCCTTTCAGTGGAGAGAAAATAACTGTTAAAATGGGACCTTGGACAGAGCTTCGACAAGATGAAATATTTGTGGATAATTTACTACCCAACTTTGAGTCCTTAGAATCTAATGGTAAATCTAAATCTATAGAAGTAACACTTGAAAAGGAAGCTTTACAAGAAGCAAAGTGTCGTTCTATTGGAGAATCATTAGCTAAATTAAGAAGTAATCTACCTGCTACTTCTACAAAAGAATATCATGTTGTAGTAAGTGGAGATACAATTAAGTTACCAGATATTAATGCCACATATGCCTCATCTAGATTTTCAGATTCAGGTGTTGAAAGTGAACCAAGTTCTTTTGCAACACATCCAAACCCTGACATAGTCTTTGAAACTGTGCAAGGGCAAGGTCCTTACAATAATGAAAGATTATTTCCTCAGCTTTTGATGAAACCTGATTATAATGTAAAATTTTCATTGGGGAGTCATTGCACTGAGAGTACAAGTGCTTTAAGTGAAATACAGTCATCTTTGACATCCATAAACTCTCTACCTTCGGATGATGAACTGTCACCCGATGAAAATTCTAAGAAATCTATTCTACCTGAATGCCATCTAAGCGATAGCAAAACTATATTAAATCTAGGAACAATTGATTTGCCAAAATGTGATGATACTAAAAAGTCAAGTATTATTTTGCAACAGCAGAGCGTTGTATTTTCAGGGCATTTGGACAATGAAACTTTAGCAATACATTCCTTAAATTCAAGCACTAAAGACTCTTTACAATTTGTTTTTTCAGATGAAGATACTTCCAGTGATGTGAAAAGTAGTTGCAGCTCCAAACCTAACTTGGACACTGTGTGTACAAGCTCCCAGAGTCCTGATAAATCTAATAACTCTGGAGGGACAGCAATCACATTAAATTCAAAACTGATTTGTTTAGGCACTCCCTGTGTCGTTTCAGGTTCTATTTCTACTAATACAGAAATTAGTGAAGATAGAACTGTGAAAAGAAAAAATAGTGATACATTAAATCTCAAACAAATATATTCAGAAGCCACTACAGTTGAAAGTGAAACTCATCTGGATACAAGTGACCCTTTTTCAGCCAGTACTGATATAGTAAAGCAAGGGCTTGTGGAAAATTATTTTGGTTTTCAAAGCAGTACGGATATTTCTGGTACATGTGCTATTAGCTACAGTAATTCAGTTAGCCCTCAGAAGGAAACTTCTGAAAAAGAAATTAGTGATCTTCAGCAGGAACAGGGTAAAGAGGATGAGGAGGAAGAGCAGGATCAAAAAATGGTTCAAAATGGGTATTATGAAGAAACAGATTATTCAGCTTTGGACGGAACAATAAATGCTCACTATACAAGCAGAAGTATGTTATCAGAAGAAAGACTTATAAAATCTGAAAAAATAAATAGTGACTATCTGAGTGATGGTATAAATATGCCTACTGTCTGTACTTCTGGTTGTTTGTCTTTCCCATCTGCACCACGAGAGTCTCCTTGTAGTGTTAAATATTCTTCTAAAAGTAAATTTGATGCCATTACAAAACAGCCACGCAGTACTTCTTACAACGTCACTTCTTCAATTTCCTGGTATGAAAATTCACCAAAACCTCAGATACAAGCGTAAGTAATGGAGCACAATAGTACGTGCTAATAAGTATGTGTGTGATATATATATATATGTAGAACATCATAAATAGTACTAAATGGTTGAATATCTATTTTCCTTTACAGTTTCTGTAATACAAAAAGTTATTCTTTGGTTAGCCATCTAAAATGGAGACATGCAGTATACTCTTTCATGAACAGATCTATGGTTCCCAAATAATTGTCCTGTTCTAAAGACTACACATTCCTGATACAAATTTTATATTGGTAATTTTGTGTTAGAAGTGTGGAGTAATTGAGGTTAAAACCCTTTTTTCATCAGTACCTCATTTCTCTCTCAGAAAAAAGCTAAGTTTTATGACTGTATCTAGGAAATAAGGACAATATTAGATAAATGAGTAACAGGTTAGTAGAAACTTCTTAAACCTACCCAGTCCCTGATTGCCTCTGCTAAGTCAGTGGTTTCCAGAACTGAGGTTTCATGAACCAGTAAAATATCCAGAAAAATTTGGAGATTACATAGGTTTACTAGCATATGCTGGTTTTTAAAATATTCTGCTGTTTCAGCCCAGATTGAATCATAATCTTTGGAGTGAGAGGTCTGGGCATATGTACTGTGGATTTTTAAAGTTCCCAGATTATTCTGATTAATGCATGAAAATTAAGTTGCTTAGAGCCTAAAGCTAGTGAAACCAGTGAAGTAACAATGGCTGATTAAAAAATTATAATATGCTAGAAAGCTGGGTACCTCAAACTGTCTCTGAGTCATCAGAAAGCAGTGATCTATATGTTTTCATCCAGTGTATCCTATTCCATTTAGTGTTCATCAGCTTCTTTCAGTTTCACTTTTATCAGTATAGATGATTTAATGTTAAATAGTTAATAATTTCTAATGTTTGAAGGCCCCAAATTGGTTGGATTTGTCAGTCATTCCAAATGAGTGTATGCCACCAATTTTATTTAGTCACATCCTCCTTTTCTGCTCCTTCTTACTGATATTGTTAGAGAAAAATACAAATAATTTAACCTGCTAAATACTATAACTATCATTTTTACTGTTACATCTTGTAGAATAGCTCCTTCCCTTCCATTTGTGTATGATTAAAAGGAGCAAAGAGGGTAAGATTTGATGACAGGAAAACATCTGATTATTATCTTTCTAGTGCCTCTCCCAGCTCTTCTATGCATACAGTATTAAATTTTATAGAGAGCCTAACTCCACTCCTAACGTTTTCTTAGTTGATTTCAAGTTTAAAAGAATGTTTTAAGTGATTTCAGGTTTAAAATACTCATTGTATTTGATCAGAAGATGCACTAAAAATAGTAAAGAAAATTATCTTCTGATTTCTAAATCATTTACGTGATACCACATATTTTCGTGATTTTAAAACCAAATATTGTTGGATTTCCTTCTCTGCTATTCTCTAAATCCAGGAGTTTATCTCTTTGGTTCTAAAAACTGAATAAGATCCTTAGTAAAGGATATCTTTCATAATATTTTACTTCAGCTTCCTTCAGGCAAAAGAAGAATTGAAGCAACTTAGACTTCCTGGGTTCATGTACAGTGATGTTCCTCTGCTGGCATCCTCAATACCTTATTTTAGCATGGAAGAAGAGGATGGTTCTGAAGATGGAGTACATCTCATTGTCTGTGTACATGGTTTAGATGGTATGTCACATCTATTCATGTAACCCATAGCAACTCAATATATTTTCTTTTCCTGATGGATCTCACTTAGTTTTATTTAATCTTTCTACTAAAAAAGACTTTTACATTGCTTAAATTAATTGAATCTTAAATACATTTTAAAACAAAAATATGCTTAATTTTACTTTTTCTAAATGTAAAATTAGGTTCCTTTTTAAGTAAATTTTCTATGGAATTGACACTCATGTGCCAACAATTTGTTTACTTTAATTTTAAATTTTATTGTCTTCTCTCTTACCGTTGTTTTTGTCAGCTGTTACCTCGGGACAATCATTTTGTCTCCCTTTGCTAGTCTTCCTAGTTCCCTTTTAGCTTGCTTTAAACCATATGGACTAGAAAAATCAATATTCTTAGGAATTAAACTTTCATTAATTAAGATATAAATTAAATTCTAAATACAGGTACCTGGCTTTAGTGCTATGGTTTTATGACAGCTATTTTGGTTACTCAACAGTTTTTTTCTTAGATGTAGGAACTATTAGAAGATGCTAAATATCTCTCTAGACTAATAGGGTATTACTGTATTATAATAAGATTCTATAACAGCAAACTAGAATTTAAGGATTATAAAAATGCTAAAGTGCTACTGAATTGTCATAAAATTAGAGATTTTCTAAAAAAAAAAAAAACCAACCAGACTCTCAAGAAAAAAAATCCTTAATACTAATACTTTCTTCCTCCTCCCTACATAATAAAATTTTCAAAGACTTAGTCCCCCAAGAAAGATTTCTTGGCCCAGTGGAATTGCTGGCAAATTTTTCTTTGAAAGTTTCATGAAATCAGTTATCCCTATGTTACATAAATTGTTCTAGAACAATAGGAAAAAAGACAGAATACAGCCCATTTTATTCCTTTAAGGTAGCCTAAACTTATTACCAAATCTGATAAAGGTATCATATTGACACCGCAGATAAACAGTAAACAATCTGACATACTGAATAAACTCATAAATGTACTTAATAAAATTCTAGCACATGGAATTAATATATTAAAATAAGTTACTACAACAAATAGAGTTTAATTCCCAGAACACAAAGATAAATGAATATAAAGAAATTTAATAAAATATACTACATAAGCAAATCAAGTAAGAAACCATTGATAAATTTAATATTCATTTCTAATTATGACAACTAAGCATAAAACTTTGACCTTAAATAGGACTAGTCTATAATTCATTAATGTGATTAAGCGTATGTATTTCTAGCCCATGGAATAGTAAAACCCTAGAGCTGTTCCTTTTAAAACCAGGAATAAAACAGTTATCTCCATCAATGCATTAAATCATGAAATATCTAAAAGGTAAATATTAGAAAAGTAAAATAAAAATTTAACAATTGATAATGACGTTTATATTGCTTGTAAACCAAAGGAATCAACTAAAAATCCACCAAACTAATTTTTAAAGATAATTATTTTCATATTTATATACGAGGAGACTTCAAAAAGTTCACAGAAAAATGGATTTAAAAAACATAAACTTTATTTCTCAACATTGTCTCCATCAAGTTCAAAATACTTTTGTAAGCAGTGATACCAGCCATTTAGTCCATCTCTAAAGAACTGAGGGTTCTGGAATTTAACCATGTCAGCGCAGTTTTGTTTTGTTTTTTTATATTATTAACTGAAGAAAACTGGATGCCCTTTACAGATTTTTTGAGATAGGGAAACAAACAAAAAGAAGTCAGAAGGAGGCAAGTGAGGACTGTGAAGTGGATGCCTAATGATTTCCCAGTGAAACTCTCACAAAACTGCCCTTGTTTGATGAGAGGAATGAGCAGAAGCATCATGGTGATTGACAAGGACTCTGATGAAGCTTTTCTGGATGTTTCTCTGCTAAAGCTTTGGCTAACTTTCTGAAAACATTCTCATAATAAGCAGATGTTATCCTTCTTTGGCCCTCCAGAAAGTCAACAAGCAGTATACCTTGAGCATCTAAAAAAACTTGCCACGACCTTTGCTCTTGACCTGTCCCCTTTTGCTTTGACTAGACCACGTCCACTTCTTGATAGCCATTGTTTTGATTGTGTTTTGTCTTCAGGATTGTACTGGTAAAACCATGTTCATCTCCAGTTACAGTTCTTCAAAGAAATGCTTCAGGATCTTGATCCCACTTGTTTAAAGTTTCCATTGAAAGCTCTACTGTTGTCTGCAGCTAATCTGGGTGCAACTGTTTTGGCACCCATCTACTAGAAAGTTTGCTCAACTTTAATTTTCCAGTCAGGATTATGTAAACTAAACCAACTGAGATGTCTAAGATGTTGGCTAATGTTTGTGCTGTTAATCATCGGTCCTTTTCAATTGGGGCACAAACAAGATGAATTTTTTCCTCACAAATTAATGTGGATGATCTACCACTGTGGGCTTTATCTTCAACATTGTCTTGTCCCTTCTTAAAATGAGTTATTCATTTATAAACTACTGATTTCTTTGGGGCATTGTCCCCATGAACTTTTTGTAAAGTGGCAGTGGTTTCACCATTCTTCTACCCAACCTGCACCTTAAATTTGATGTTTGTTCTTCAATTTTAGCAGAATTTGTGTTGCTCTCATGGGGGCTCTTTTCAAACTGGTGTCTTATTCTTCCTAGTGCCTCAAACCAGATCCTGTTCAGACATATTATAACAAATGAGTGTGAGTTTATTTTGGTATAAAAAAATTTTGAAGTCCATGCAGTTTTTTCATAATATACATTTTCCATGAACTTTTTGAAGATCCCTTGTATTTTATATCTGTATCATAAATATATTTTTATATCTTTTGAGTTAATTATTAAAATAAACTAAGATATTTAAATGGATTTTTATTTTTCTCAGTATGTACCAGTACCACCAAAGGAAAGTCAACAAGTTAAATATAAATCTAAAATGTATTCAGTGGTTTTTTTTAAATGATCACCTAGAATGGTGATGGTAAGGAGTCAGTCATTTATAGCTACTATAGCCAACAGTCACCAAAGTGATGTACTAACAGTTTGGTAAACAAACACACTGCTAGGTAGAAAAGTGAAGCATCAATGTGACCAAAACCTCTAAGAAACAAACTGTTGAATGATATTATCTGGCTAATAGAAATTAGCTTTGACATAAAAATTGAGACCTCTTTATTTCAGAGCATATTGTCTGTTCATAAACGGCAGAGGCCATAAACTTGTCTCCAAAAACTATAAAAGTGTATGATAGTATACTTTGTACCTTTATCTCATCCTTTAAACATCATTTTTCATTTTCTAGGTAACAGTGCAGATCTCCGATTAGTAAAAACTTATATTGAACTTGGACTGCCTGGGGGAAGAATTGATTTTCTTATGTCTGAGAGAAATCAGGTACAATATGGCAGTGTTTTCAGTGGAAACAAACATTTTGTACCAGTTTCTACCTAAATGTTTGCTTACTAAAAAATGCCTATACTAGTAGACATAATTTTTCTGATTTCTATGAAATTTAACATAAGTTCATATCCAAAGGAAATATATATATGTTCTACATTTTTACTTATAAGCTCTTCTCTTCACATATGAAATAATCTATAGAATTTTACATTTCTATACAAGTATTTCTTTAATTGAACCATTATAAATATTAATACTGGTAGAGGACCAAATAAATAACTAAAAGAAGCAAGTGTTATTAAGAATACTGAGCATTTTTCCCCCTAGAAATTCACTATTTTTCCTTTTTTTTTTTTTGAGACAGGATCTTGCTCTATCACCCAGGCAGTGCAACGATCATAGCTCACTGCACTTCAAATTCCTGGGCTTAAGCTATCTTCCTGCTTCAGCCTGCAGAATGGCTGGGATTACAGGCATGTGCCACCATTCCTGGCTAATTTTTCTATTTTTGTAGAGATGGGGGTCTCATTGTGTTGCTCAGACTGGTCTCAAACTCCTAAACTCTAGCAGTCCTCCCCTCTCAGCCTCCAAAAGTGTAGGTGTGAGCCACCACACCTGACCGTTTTGCTATTTTAATATAATGAATATTACATTTACTAACTTCTCTAAAAAAAACTGGACATAACTATATTTTCAGTATCTAAATTAAAAATAATGGTTATATTCAGTTTTTCATGTCATTATACATATTTCAGAACATAATGTATCTGTTTTGGTTTTTTTTTTTAGAATGATACTTTTGCTGATTTTGATAGCATGACTGATCGTCTTTTGGATGAGATAATACAATATATTCAAATATATAGTTTAACGGTTTCAAAAATAAGGTAACTTCTATAATATTACACAATTTATTTTTATATGTCTATGAATTATAGAAAAACTAAACAATTTGTGGTAGTGTTGTCCTATTATGAAACATAGACTACAACTGCATTAATTTAAAGTGAAAAAAATTGAAGATTTTAGGGAAAGGCCATATTATGTGATAATATTTATGTGAAATGTTCAGAAATAGCATATTATAGAAATAGAAAGATTAGTGATTTCTTAGGGCTGGGGAGGATGAGGGATGGGAGGTGATAACTAAAGGATATAGGATTTCTTTTTGAGGTAGTAAAATGTTCTAAAATAGATAGTGATGATAGTTATAACTCTGACTTTGAATATATTGAAAAACATTGAATTGTACATTTTAAATGGGTGAATTATATGCTATGTGAATTTATATATTTGTATATGAAACAAAAAAAATTTAAGTTTTATGACTATTGTATACGATGTGAGTCAGTTTTCCACAAGCAAGAGATGATGATCACACCAATATGTCTTCTTATTTAATTAGATATTGTGAACAGATATGAGAGAGAAAAAAGTCTTAGTTTCTGCTAGTCTAGTAGGAATTAAAGAAAAAGGCAAAACTAAGCTTCCTGCTTCAAAAAGGGTAGAATTAAACTGATTACATTCATATCCCAACTAGAGGAAGAAGCTGGCTCTGTATACCATAAGCTTTTGTAAAGTTTATTTCCAGTTTGAAGTTTAAAGACTAAAAGGAGAGATAAGCAATTTTTACTTTAAGTCATTCTTTAAAAACAGAATTCTGTTAAAGTAAGGTAAGAGGTGCAGGTATGTTGGAAGGAGGAGAAGTTCTTGTTCTAATTATTTTTTTCATTTATGGATTTAAAAATTTTTTTTGATTACTAAAGTTTCTACAGTGATCTTGTATTCCTTTTATTCATTTATTATTTTTGATGAGAAAAATAATATATTCAATTTTTTCATTCATGCATAAAAATATTAATTACCTCTTTTAGATTGTCAGTTAGTTACAATCTACTATTTTCCAAAAGCATGATCTGGTTGATAGTAGACGATTAGCTACTATTAAACCACCATAATTCCCACCGCACTCCTTTAGGAACTTCAGTTTGGTAGGGAAGTTTGTCCTGAGCTTCTCACTAGATTTATCTGTAAACCGATGTTGAGATGGCTTTCACACTCTCTTCTTTCACTGCTAATTGTCCCCAGAGATTCTATACCATCTATTATAAAACAATGGTAAGTAAAAAGACTCTTTTGATTTAAACTATCCCATAATAAAAGTGAAGTGCTCCATAAATATTAATCTTTTTGTATCATCTTAAATTTATTATAGGAAAATGCACGTATGTTACCTGTGCCTTGAAAATACTGTTAGTTGAAAACTTGCCCAACTTTGAAGTGCAGACCAGAGAATAGGAGAAACAGATATATAATTTCTCCTAAGTTGTCCTTTATGAGTACAATTTCATTATTTTGTTTGAAGTCATGGCTTAACAAGTAAATAATTTGTGCATGTGCCTAAGGAGACAAATTTATAATTTAGTAATTATTGTTTTTAAAATATATTTATTTCTAAGGAGTTATAAAGTCTGAATAAAAATTTTCTAATAAATATTTTATTTCTATAAACATTTAAGTTATATGATGATGGAATCTTCTATAACATTCTCACATTTTTTCCTTCAAAAATATGTCATTTCAAAGTATCAAAGCAGAAATTTAAAGCATATTAGAAATTTTCATATTCTTAGTATTTCACGTCTATGTAAAGTGTATCAGCTTTGATTTTTGCTCTTAAAACTAATACTGTGGAAGAAATGACTTTTTCTTTCTCTTAAAGCTTTATTGGACATTCATTGGGCAATTTAATAATACGTTCAGTGCTTACAAGGCCAAGGTTTAAATATTACCTCAACAAGCTTCATACCTTTCTGTCTCTTTCTGGACCTCACCTTGGTACACTCTACAATAGCAGTGCTCTTGTTAATACAGGTAAAAAGTTTTATTGTTCTGTAAAAAAAATATGTTGGGGGGAAATTTAAATATGTATTTAGTATTTTCTGGTGTTTATTTTTGAGCCAACTTGTCACATACTTGGAATTTCATGAAGCAAAAAATGTAGCTAATTTTCTGTTTTGTTGTGCACATGAAATAAGTTGATAAAAGTCATTTCAGGAAATGATTATTCTCCTATTAAGATGATATTTTTCAAGTCACAAGAGCATTTTTTTCCTTTTTTCCATTAAACTCTAATTATTTTAGCTTATCATATAAATAAGCTATTTTGTCATTCCATTAGTTGAACAGATAACAAGTAAACAACTATATGTAATATAAAGTTGTAAAATGTTTTATGTAGAGTGTTAACTCTTTGGTAATAATAAAGATATAAGAATATAATTTTTAAGAAATTAATTCAAAATTTCTAAAGAAGTTAAAATGAAAGTTAAGACCCTAATTTTGATTAGTATATTCTCAGGGAGAAATATTTGATACTTGATTTGTCTTTTGTTTGGCTTGGTTTTTCCCTTAGATTTTAAAAAATGGTTTGTAATTTAGCAATTGGTCACCATTGTGAGAATAATTCAGATTTCATTCTCTTTTTATTATCCCTGAAACCCTTATTTCCATTTTCTTTTCCACTTCCTTTTATTGACAAACTATAGCATTTTCCTTTGTATCCCATTTGAAATTGGTGATTTCAAAGTACAGCCAGTTCTAGATTTTTACAGTTTCAAAAAGAGGGCACGAGAAAAGTGAAATCCTTAATAATACAAAACAGAACCCAACATGAATAGGATTGAATTTCTTTCTTCACTAAACTTTTTCCCAGATGTGCTCCCAACTATCAGATTTAATCAATTAAAGGGTTTTTCCCCCACTCTTTTCTTCCCCTGCTCTCCTCTATAATATTGGAAGCAATGAAAGTTGAAATGAATATTCCATAGTCCTGTAAACCAGTTTAAGAGTGATTTAAGATTCCATTCACTTAATTTCTTTAAGGGAAAGATACATTTAAATATGGGTTACTGCTGATCTAAAAAAAAAATACAATTAAATAATAAAACTTGTATTCAGATATCATTAGAAAATATTAAACAATTTTTTCATTCTAAGGGGTTGGTCCTTTGGCACTTGGTCTACCATAACTTATCTGTAATTATCTATAAACTGAAAACTCAGTGCTTAGGTATTTGGACCTACTACTGTGTTTGAAGTTTTTCTCCCTCTGCTTCTTTATAATTTGAACAAATATATCTAAAGTTACAGTTTTCCTGTATTTGTTCTTCATATGCTGTTATCTGTTTCATTACCGAATGAGACAGAACTAGCAAGCCCTCCATCAACCACTGTTAATCCATAGTTAACCTATGCATGTTTGTTTATATGTTATCAGAACATGGAAAATTTTGCAAATATTATTTATTAGTCAACAAAAGTGCTAATTTGGGAGATGTCATTTTCTTTAAATTAATGATCTTGGCATAGGTTCCTATATATTTCCTTTTATACTTATATATCATATATGACTCTCTAGGTCTCTGGTTTATGCAGAAATGGAAAAAATCAGGTTCACTTTTGCAACTGACATGTCGAGATCACTCAGACCCTCGCCAAACTTTTTTATATAAGCTTAGTAATAAAGCAGGTAAGTATATAGTAACAGTTTGGAACACATGTACGTGAAAACCTTTTCTAAAATTGACTTTTATCAAATAAATTATCAACATGTCTTTTTGGTGATTAAAAAGGTATCATTCTACTGTAATTTTTTAATGAAATGGCCCACTCACAACTAAGACTAAGCAGTTGATAAAGTACTTCTTTAGTTTTTTCATATGATTATATTTCTCTTTTATGAGTTACACAGCTACTTTGAAATTATCCTAAAAATTTTAGCATTTGTAATTCAGTGCCAGTTTTGTTAGTCTCGGTTTTTTAAGTAGTCTTTTGTATGTCCTTGACCTCCTTTCCTAAGTGTCTCCCACCCCATTGCTCAACCCTTTTTATAAACTGCCACATGTCTTTCTGCCTTCCTATTCCAGGGCTATCAAACATTTCTGATAAACATCAGAAACTAAACTATTAGTAGTTATTCCCTCTACAGGATAAATCTTGTTACCCATTTCTTATTAACTGATTACTGTATATATTCTTCATCTTGCATATATATTCAAGGCTTTTACAGCCTGAAGTCTCCAACTGCTCCTTTGCCATTCTTACCCTGTATAGATGATCTTACCTCTGACCTTACCATCTCCCCCAACTCATCTTCATACATCTTACTAGCATATTTTTTCCAGTGTCCTTTGAAATCTCCATCTAAGGGAAACAGACTGCCTTCATCTTTACTTCCATCAAAGAATGCTATCTCCACTTCCTTCTGAAAGTAGAGACATAATTGAAACCTAGATTTTTCCCACCCCACCCCATCTCTCCACTCCCTTGGCTATAGAGCAGAGTCCAGCAAACATTTTCTTTAAAGGGCCAGATAGTATAATAAATATTTTGACTTTATATACAATCTCTTTGCAGCTACTTAACAATACTATTATAGTATAAAAACAGCTACTCACAATATAGAAAAAAATGAGCATATGTTCCAAACAAATTTTTATTTATTAATAAAAAGGGGGGTCAGCAGCCAGATCTCATAGGCCCTAGCTTGCAAACCCCTGCTATAGAAGAAGTTCAGTTTTTTGTTTACTAAGAACCACCTACAGTAAGGGAAACAGTCCTCTTGCTTTCCATTTCCAATTGCAATCATTATTCCTCCACTGTCATGTAAAACCACTTCCTTTGACACTTGTACCATCCAAGCTGTGCTACTTTCTGTTCTTTAAAATAATGACCCCTTGGTCACTCCTTACATATTCAGTGAGAATCAAAGACATTGACAAATATTTATTACATGATTATGTTTGAGAAAAGATGCTGTTCTTGGATCTTAGTATACTTAATCCTAGAGTCATTTTTGGCAATTTGATGAGTCAGCCCTTTAGATGATTCTTTAAACATTAAGCCTTTTTCACCTCCAGTGACCCTTCCTATTCCACTCCACTTTGAACCCATACCCAAGACTACTCTCTGCTCCCACAATTTCAACCAGCATTCTATTCTGTTACTGCAATATCTTATCCTTCTTTTTCTTTTATTTCCTTATTCTCATTTGCTTTTTAGACTCGTTTCATATCCCTACTACATTTTGGTAAGTCTACTCTGTCCTTCATGGTTTTACTCCCTCCTTGACCTGTCTCTGCCTCCATGAATTTTCACCTTGGTCATTCATGTGTTATTGCTCTTTGTTTTTCTATTCTAACCATCTAGCAAATCTATATTACTTTTTGTATCCCTGGACTATTGAGTTCTTCCAGAAAGGATCACATAGACATACAGATTGATTATCACTGTAGATCTTCAGGGTCCCTCTCTGTCTCTAATTAGCTTCTTATCTGTTCCCTTAGGAGCTTTTCCAATTTTTCACCTCCTTTCCTAAAACTACTACTACCTTCACTTCTCACAAATGACTTGGCTTTCTACTTTATCTTTGAAATTCAAGACCATCAAGCAAGAACATTTCTTTCTTTAAAAAAATTTATTTATTCATTCATTCATTCATTTATGAGATAGGGTCTTGCTCTGTCACCCAGGCACCCAGGCTAGAGTGCAGTGGTGCAATCATTGCTCACTGTAACCTCGAACTCCTGGGCTCAAGCAAAACTCCCACCTCAGCCTCCCAAGTAGTTGGGTTTATAGACATGAGCCACCACACCGACAAGAGCAAGAATTTTTCTACTTCCTTTCTTTCGACATATAAACATGAGCCATCCTATGCTTTTCTTCTAGTTCTGTGAAAGATACATCTTTTGTTCAAGAACAATTTCCCTCTCTCTGTCTTGGGAACCCATTGCTTTTCATTGGTATCTTTAAACTCTCTCCCTTTTCTAATCCTTTAACATAAAAAGTTACCCTGTTTCTTTCATCTTTAGTAATAATAATAATAAATATCCCTTTTGGTCAAATATGTCCTCATCTTTTTTTCACTCTTTAATTCATTGCAATCTGATTTCTGTCCTTACCACTCCACTGAAGCTTGCCAGATCCAGTGATCTCTTTTCTTTCTTTTATTTGACCCTTAAGATGTTTAAAACTATCAAAAACTTTTCCTTGAAATACTTTCCTCCCTCCATTTCTATAGTATCAACCTCTCCTGGTTTTCTTCCATCTTGGTTCTTCTCTTCTTCCTATGTGGGCTCCTTTTCTTTCCTTACCCCTTAAATACAGCCTCTCTCTTTTGCTCTTCTCACTCTACATTCTTCTTTGTCTACATCACTCCATATCCATCTTTGCCATTGGTAACTCAAATATATATCCCTAGCTCATCCTCTGTGCTGTGCTCTAGACCTATACGTTCAGCTGTCTACTGAGCATCTTCACTTACGTGTCTCACGGGTACCTCAAATGCAGTGTTTTCAGACACCACATCTTTCCCCTCAGATTTACTTCTCCAGATTCCACATCTACAGGAATGGCATGACCATCTGTCTATCCAGCCAGAAACTTAGAAGTTTTTCTACACTCCTCTTTCTTTCTTGTACCCGCAAATTCTACTGAATTACCAAGTCCTAAAACATTCAGCCTTCTTAGTAGCTGACTGCTGGTTGCTCCTCTTCCTCTTCTTTGTCACTGCCTTAGTTCAGCCTTCATCACTTTTACCTAGATTATTGCTATAGCCTTCAAACTGATTACCTTGTCTCCTGTATACCCCCTTTACTCCAGTCTCACTTCCTTATTAGATGAAATGATCTTCTGAAAATGAAATCAGACCATACCTTTCATGCTGTTGGTGTTTAAGATGGAGTTCAGAGTCCATGGATAAGGGTTTCAAACCTTCCATAATCTGGTTCCTGATTCTCTTACTTTCTTTGTATCCTACTCTTCCAACATGCATACAACCTTTGCTCTAGTCATGCCATGGATTTTTATGCCTCCTTGGATCCACCCATGCTTTTTCTACCCCCTCATTCCTCCTCATGTGTTTACCCATCGTTTTAGAACTAATTCTCTTCATCTTCTAAAGTTAAACTCTAACATCATGTGCTGTTGAAAGCTTTTCTTGGTGTTCTGACTTAATGCTCCTCTACCAAGAGTACTCCATATATACCTTTATATCCCAAATCTTTTGTCTGCAGGACTGACCTCATTAATGAATTTCAATCCTCATTTGCCTACTAGACATCTCAATTTGCATATCAAACTAAATATGTCTAAAACTGAACATACCATCTTCTTTTGCTACCTCTTCTTTTGTCCTTTTTTTTAATGGTACTGTAATTCTTTAAATTACTTGTTTGAAACACCTTGGGGTCATCTTTGAGCCTACTTCTTTGCCTCCCATGTCCCAAGATTGTTAATATTATCTCTGAATTCTCATAGCATTGTATATGAACCTCTTTTACCATACTCATTATAGTTTCTCTCATTTCAGTTATTTTTATGTCTTAACTTTCTTTCCTTAAGCAGAATCTGTCATGACAACTCTTTCCCATTTGCACTTACAGCAGTATTTACTATAGTTCTTCCCAGTAGGGTTCAGTAGCCACCTACTGAATCAGTGAATGAATCGATGAGTGATCTTTTAACTATTATTTTCAGTATCCAAAAACAGTTCAAATATTGTATAGTAAGATGTCAGTCTAGCCCATATATTCGGTGACTGGTAGTTCCAAGTCTATTTAAACTTGTAAACTTAAGCTCTAGTCTTTTAAATCTGTTTTTATCCTCATTCCTGTAACCCGTGTCCTCCATCCTACTCTTGAAACATTTGATATGAACACTGGATAGACTTTGTTATTGAAAATAGCACTTCTTTTGAGTCCTGTTTTAGCTTTTTCAGGATCCTGCCTTAAATGTTCTTAATATGAGAAAGATTTGGGAATGGTTATTACATGTATTATCTGTTATTAGAATCAGTAAAAAAAAGTTTTTTTATAGGTTGGGTTTTAGGATTTTGTTTGTAAGGATCCAAGCAACAATAGTAGTAAGTTCCTTATAGTGTACAGAAGTATATACTTGGTTGTAAAATTACAAGATATGCCTACAAAATTACAGATAGCATATACTTCCCATGTGAAAAAACTTACACTAGCTAGAACCATTGTGTAGAGCTGTGGAGTTTATACTATTGCTGATAGGTTAGGAAATATGTGAAAGGCAAAACTGAACATAAATGTTCCCTGTGTATTTATACTGCATTATACAAAGTAAAATTTTATTAGCAACATAAGAATATTAAAACAATAAAGAAAGTATAACTAAAATTTTACAATATACATTCTATAATCCATGGCCTTCCACATCTGAACAGATATTTGTATAACTAAATCTATAATTATTAACAGGAGTGAGTATATCTTTTGTACTTGTGTTATTTCTCAAGGATTACCTAAGATTTTTCCTTTTAAGTCATTAATTTATTATTTGCTTTATAATACTTGATAAGACTTTATGCCCCCTCTAGTTGTACTACCCTAAAACTGGTTGAGAGCCAAACTCTGATATCACACATAGATATTAGTTGTATTTCAAACACTGACTAGATTACTTAATTTAAATAAACTCAGTTTCCTTACTGATAAAAATTAGAATAATAGTATCCACTTCACAAGATTATTAAAAAGATGAAATGAGATAATGCATGTTAAGTGATTAGCATTCTGTAGAGAAAATAACTTGATAAACATTAGATGGTAAAAATAGCCTTAAGTGAAGAGAAGTGCCTGAACTAAAATAGTACTAGTATTAAAGATTACAGAAATTGACTTTCACATTAACAATAGATATCTATTTTTTAGATATCTACTTTAGGAAATTTTTTAACAGAACTCTGAAGAGACAGCTCAACTAAATATCAATATTATTTGTTATAAAATTATTCTAATGACTTATTAAAATTGTTTTTATGTTTTAAGATTTCTGTTTGTACTCAGATATGAGTTTATCAGTGTACACCTGAATCAAATTAATATCTGTATTGGAAGATAACATTAAAGAGTACTGTTTTCTAATCACAACTAATGCATTGGTTAGTACTAGACTATTGGAAAAATAATAACTAACAGACATGTAGCACTTACCATGTTCTAGATACCATTTAAGCACATTATACATATTAGTTTATTTAACCTTCTGTGGTAGGAACATCATTGCCCTCGTTTTGCAGATGAGGACACTGAAGCCCAGAGAGGTTGAGTGATTTTCCTGAGGTCATAAAGCTAGTAAGTGATCGTGCATGGTTCAGACCATGTCAGATTAAGCCAATGATACGTATTTTCAAAAACTTAAGAAGCTACTTCTAAGAGCACTTTTAAATATCAATAAATATTCATCAATTGATTTTAAAATTATTTTATTATGAGTCTTGAAGCAAGTCTCTCTTAAGCTATGTTTTTTCCCTGGGGGGGGGGATGATCTAGTGAATTGTGAGAAATGAGTAGTCAATTCCCAGGAAGTTGCTATACCTATATATATACATATAATTACTTTATTCACAAAATAGAAATAATAAAGGTTCATATCAAAAACATAAGTAAATAAAACAGGAAAACATAGAACAAAGGAAAAGAACACTTAACCAACATGCTATCCTGAGTGTTTTAAAACAATAAAAATTGATCATTTTTCTTTTATATTTTATCGTGCTAAAGCTACAAAGTCTGGGAATCCCTAGTCTGATTCAGTTTCTTCTGAATGGCCAATTTCCCATTTTTTTTTTTTTTTGTAAAAAGCCTAAAATTGCTCGTCTAAATCAAAATTCAGCCTTTTGCACTTTTCTCTTTTTTATTTAAGCAAAGTCTCCCCTGTGAATCTTTCTTTTAAAACAGTCTTTTTGTTTGCAACATATCATTAGTTAATAGCTTTCCTTAGGTGAAAGCTATTCATTTTTGTAAAATGAAGAAAGCATTTTAAAAGCCTAAAATATTTGTGTGATTTCTAAAACAATTGAGAAATACTATATTTTTTATAAAAATCATATATTTATTGTGAAATTGTCTTCTTTTAAAAGGAAATTTTTTTATTAAGACATGACAATTATAAACAATTAAGTTTTTACAGCAATTTATGGCCAAAAAAACGTATGGCATTCTAAAAATTGCTGATAGAACATGCAAATAATTTGCACATCGTATAGTAGCACCACAGCATTTGAATAGCGAGGGAAAAAAAAAGAAGACAAAGGAGCTAGAGCGGTGTGGAAAGTAAAATGTGTGATATATGGATTAGGTGACACCAGTGTTGAAGTAGGCAAGGTTACTAGAGCGGAGAAAGGATCATGGACACTCTGGCATTCCATAATGAGGGATATTCCAAAATAGCCAAATAAGAATCTATTCATTATTGGAATTTCAAAAACAAAATATCGTTATTTTAAGATCTTCCTAAAAACAACTGCTTAGAATCACTTTACCAGCTGATGAGTTGACAAAAGTATTTAATATAATGATTAAAGAAGTCTCCTGCTGTGCTACTATGTCACAAGATAACCTTTTTTTCCAGAAGATTACAGAGGGGTTTAATAATAGGTCTCACTTTTGATTTGTAAATAATATTTATATTTTGTTTCTGAAAGTGTGGAAAAGAACCAGCATCAGCTTACATTATTTTAGGAAGCAAATTCTTTCAAATGTATTTAAAATAAATGACTAAAAGTAGGAATAGTTTAATATTATTTAGAATATATCAATTTTAAAAACATAGGGTTTTCTCAACCTCAGCACTATTGACATTCTGTGCTGGATGATTCTTTGTTTTCAGAGGTTGTCGTGTGCATTGTGGGATGCTTAGTAGCATCTCTGGTCTCTACCCACCAGATGCCAGTAGCACTTACACCCTATCACCCCCAGCTGTGACAACCAAAAATATCTTAAGACACTGCTAAATGTTCCTTGAGCCACAAAGTCACCGGTTTAGAAACACTGCTTTAGCCAATTCTGGAGAGTAAACATAAAATGATTCAATATGAATTGCATAAAACTCATTAAAATTTTAAGAACAAATGAGTAGCCAAAAATATCAAGAAGACTAAGATTATGAAGATGAAGTTGCCATTAAGGTGTTCATACAAAAATCATATTATGTAATCTAAAGAAATATTTAAGATTTACTTTAATCTTTTTCTTGGTAATCCTGTAAAGTAAAATACATAGAAATTTTTCTAGTTAAACCATTTCATTCTATAAATGGGGAAATCTTGTCACTTTCCAAAGTTAAAGGAAACTGTTGAACAAAGAATTAGCCACTTCAGGGGCTCAGTGAAGTATTAACTCATAGATTAGTTAACTAGGTTATCTTTTAGCAGGTGGAATTAAGGTGCATGCAAAGATGAACCTAGAATACAAGTCTCCCAAATAAAGACTTCAGACATTCTTATTAGCTGGACTTCAACTCAGATGAAGTATTGTGGTAATTCCTACCAGCATTGTAACTCTGGGGCCTGTCATGCTCCACTTCGAGTTTTGCCCTTTCTAGCCAACACTGGTAGACAAGGAAATTGAAACCAAAAGATTCAAAAAGGGCCATAGTCTATGTAACTAGCTTGGTCCTTGACTAATGTAACAACTAATACGGTTCTTGACAAACCTTCTATGCTAAAGCACAATATTAGTATTAATACATTTTTGTTGAAAAACTATTTTTAAAAACTGATTACTAAGTTTAAAATGCATTTTAAAAGTACAGTACTAGGCTGGACATGATGGCTCATGCCTATAATCCTAGCACTATGGGAGGCCGAGGCAGGAGGATCGCTTGAGGTCGGGAGTTTGAGACCAGCCTCAGCAAGAACGAGATCCCCCTCTAGTAAAAATGAAAGAAATTAGCCGGGCAACTAAAATAGAAAAAAAAATTAGCCAGGTATGGTGGCGTATGCCTGTAGTCCCAGCTACTCAGGAGGCCAAGGCAGAAGGATCGCTTGAGCCCAGGAGTTTTAAGTTGCTGTGAGCTAGGCTGACGCCATGGCACTCTAGCCCAGGCAACAGAGCAAGATTCTGTCTCTAAAATAAAATAAAATAATACTGTCTTAGGAATTACGTTTAAAAATATGACAGAGTATATAATTATCAGAATTTTTTATTTTATTTCTTTCATCTACATGGAATCTGAGAGTAAAAGGGTATCTTAGAAATCCTCTGACTAATCTTTATTGACTCTGCATACTTCTACTGAGCTGCCTCAATGTGAGGAGCCATAGACACTTCCTTCAAGGAGCTCAGTCTAAAGTAGTAATTCTCAACCTGAGTGTCGTTTCTCTAGAAAAGTACATCAAAATCCTGCAAAGAGCTTTTTTGGAAAGTATTTAATATAGTCTTATTTGGAAAAAATATAATGCCTATTCTTATAAATATAGAAATAAAGCTTTTTAAAATCTTGATCACTGGGGGAGCTTATGAAGAAGTTACAGTGATAATACAATCTGACAAATACATAATTAATTCATAGAGCATACATTGGGAGGTGGCATATAATGTCATTTATGCCTGAGTGGCATAATGTATACTCATAACAAGCAAACAGAAAAAAAATAGGCGAAAGATAAGAGGCAGTTACCAGAAAAAAATACAGAAGGCCAGTAAACACAGAATCTTTTCCAACTCTATTTGTAATCAGGGAAAGGTACATATGAACAATAACTTAAACATTTTTGCCTGTGAGGTCGGTAAAATTAAAAAGATGATATCCAGTATTGGTGAATGTGTGAGCAAGAAGAAACTGTCATATATTCTAATGGTAGAAGGAGAAATTATATGATTTTTTTAAAGAGTATGTTTATCAGAAGTTAAAGAATGCAGTCAGCAATTCCACTTTAAGAAATTTTCCTACCAAAATATCACACAGTTTAAGTAAAAACTATTCATTGCAGTGTTTTTTTTTTTTGCTTTTTTAATTTCCCCTCCCCTCTGAAATGGAATGAACCTAAATGTCCCTCAATAGGGAAATAGGAGATATACTAAAATTTAATCACAGAAATTCCATGTAGTTGTTAAAAGAATAAGATACATGTATTTGTACAAACATAAAAAGATTTCCCCAAAATATTAAGTGAAAAAATCAAGACACGAAATGGTATATATAAAAATACTATAATACCAATTATATCTTTTTTTTATTTCAGCATATTATGGGGATACAAAAATTTAGGTTATGTATATTGCCCTTGCCCCCTCTTCCCCCTGAGTCAGAGCTTCAAGCGTGTCCATCCCCCAGAAGGTGCGCATCACACTCCTTATGAATGTATCAACACATCCCCTCCTGCCCCCATCTGCCCGACACCCAATTACTGTTATTCCTGTATGTGCTCTTAGGTGATGATCAATGAAACCAATTTGATAGTGAGTACATGTGGTGCTTATTTTTCCATTCTTGGGATACTTCACTTAGTAGAATGGGTTCCAGCTCTATCCAGGAAAATACAAGAGGTGCTATATCACCATTGTTTCTTATAGCTGAGTAGCACTCTAAAATTAAAAATAAAAAGTCTTGTGTGTGCCAAGAAAGGAGTTTGCAATGATATACAGACATACCTCGGAGATATTGCAAGTTGGATCCCAAACCACTGCAATAAAGTGAGTTGCGTGAATTTCTTGGCTTCCCAGTGCATATAAAAGTTACGTTTGTTTACACTATATGTTAGTCTAAAGTGTGCAATAATAATAGGTCTAAACAATGTGTATACTTTAATTAAAAATACATTATTACCTTAAAACTGGTAGTAATCATCAGCGCCTTCAGCATGTCATAATCGTCTTGCTGGTGGAGTCTTGCCTCATAGTTTATGGCTACAGACTGGTCACGGTGGTGGTTGCTGAAGGTTGGGAAGGCTGTGGCAGTTTCTTCAAATAAGACAACAGTGAGGTTTGCCGCATCAATTGACTCTTCCTTTCACAAAAGATTTCTGTGTAGAGCGATGCTGTTTGATAGCATTTTGCCCACAGCAGAATTTCTTTTAAAATTGGAGTCGATCATCTCCAACCCTGCCACTGCTTTATCAGCCTAGTTTGTATAATATTTTAAATCCTTGGTTGTCATTTCAACAATGTTCATACCATCTTCACCAATAGATTCTATCTCAAGAACCCACTTTTTTTGTTCAGCCATGAGAAGCAATGCCTCATTCTTTCAAGGTTTATTGTAAGATTGCAACAATTCAGTCAACATCTTCAGGCTCCACTTCTAGTTGTCTGTTTCCACCACAGCTGCAGTTACTTGTCTTGAACCCTTCAAAGTCATTCAAGAGCGTTGCAATCAGTTTCTTCCAAATTTCTATTCCTGTTGATATTCTGACCACCTATGAGTCACAAACGTTCTTAATGCCATCTGGAATGGTGAATCCTTTCCAGAAGGTTTTCAATTTATTTTGATCCACATCCATCAGAGAATTTCTACCTATGGCAGCTATAGCTTTATGAAGTATTTCTTAAATAATAAGACCTGAAAGTCAAAATTACTCCTTGATCCATGGGCTGCAGAATGGATGTTGTGTTAGCAGGCATGAAAACAACATTAATCTCCTTGTACATCTCCATCAGAGCTCTTGGGTGACTAGGTACATTGTCAATGAGCAACAATGTTTTGAAAGGAATCTTTTTTTCTGAGCAGTAGGTCTTGACAGTGGGCTTCAAATATTCAGTAAATCATGCTGTAAATAGATGTACATTAATATCCCTGCTTTGTTCTAATTATATAGCACAGGCAGAGTAGATTTAGCATAATTCTTAAGGGTCCTAGGATTTTCAGAATAGTAAGTGAATATTAGCTTCAGCTTCAAATCACCAGCTGCGTCAGCCCCCAACAAGAGAATCCGTCTGTCCTTTGAAGCTTTGAAGCCAAGCATTGACTTCTTTCTAGCTATGCAAGTCCTAGATGGCATCTTCCAGTAGAAGGCTATTTTGTCTCAATTAGAGAAATCTGTTGTTTACTGAGGCCATCTTCATCAATGATCTCAGCTAGATCTTCTGGATAATTTGCTGCAGCTTCTACATCAGCACTTGCTGCTTCACTTCCCACTTATAAGTTACAGAGACAGCTTCTCTCCTTAAACCTCATGAAGCTAGCAACCTCTGCTAGCTTCAAACTTTTCTTCTGCAGCTTCCTCACCTCTCAGCCTTCACAAAATTGAAGAGAGTTAGGGCCTTGCTCTGGATTAGGCTTTAGTTTAAGGGAATATTGTAGCTGGTTTGAGCTTCTGTCCAGACCACTACAACTTCTCCATACCAACAATAACACTGTTTCCCTTTCTTATCTTCATGTGTTCACTGGAATAGCACTTTCAATTTTGTTCAAGAACTTTTCCTTTGCTTTTACAACTTGACTAACTGGGGCGAGAGACCTCGCTTTCATTTGGCCTATCTTAGCTTTCAACATTCCTTCCTCACTAAGCTTAATCACTTCAGGCTTTTGATTTAAAGTGAGAGACTTGTGACCTTTCCATTCAGTTAACACTGAAAGGCCATTGTAGGGTTATTAATCGGCCTGATTGCAATAGCTCTGTGTCTCGGGGAATAGAGAGGCCTGAGGAGAGGGAGAGAGATGGGGAATGGCTGGTTGGTAGAGTAGTCAGAACACACACAACATTTATGGATTAAGTTTGCCATCTAACATAGGTGAGGTTCATGGTGGCACCCCAAAACAATTACTGTAGTACCATCAAAGATTGCTAATCACAAATCATAACAACAGATATAATAATAATGAAAAAGTTTGAAGTATTTCAAGAATTACCAAAATGTGACAGGTAGACACAAAGTGGATACATGCTGTTGGAAAAATGCACCAATAGACTTGCTTGACGCAGGTTGCCACAAACCTTTGTTTAAAAAAAAGTAATATATGTGAAGTACAATAAAGCAAAACACAATAAAATGAAGTATGCCTTTCCTTATGCTAGCCGACCAAAAATAAAAGATATGCCTATATAAAACCATGATAGTTTTATAAATATGGAATTTGAAAAAGGTAAACATTCTAAGTATACAGTCTTCTGAGATGAAAGCCATACTAATATCTGATAAAATGATATGTTGCTGTGAATTTTCAGAAATAACAGACATCAGTGAAATATTATTTTATACTCATGCATTTTATATAAATAATCCAAATATACATGAAAGTCTGGTTTCTGCTTATGATAAGAAACCCTTTGAAAAAACCCTTGTAAAAAATGCCATAAAGTGAAGCACAATAATACAAGGTATGCCTGTACACAACTATTAGCTGTGTCCTTGATGAATGAGGGGACAGGTCTGAGGAGGTGGTAAAGGAGGAATCCTTAAAGACTATTTTTTAAAATAAAGAAAATGAACCAATAAAACTGCTTCAATTCTAAAAATAAAAAGGGGGGAGTGGGTAAGCAATCTTTCTCAAGCTTTTTCACATCAGGACATTAATAGCAGATAATTACATTTTTAAAGCATAATAGGGTAGGCTATTGTAAGGTAAATGAACCAATGAACCACCCAAGTTGCTCCCCAGCAAAAGGGACTAGTGTGAGGACTTCTGCCCTACCCAGACATCTGAGAATGCCAAGGGGATCAATTTTTGGATCCACCCATAATTGCACACCATAGGAAACTCTCCTTTAACCTGTTGATTTGTTTATAGTCATTAACATTAGTCTCCATGCTGCACTGAAATACAGTAGTTTCTCAGGGATAGAGCATTTTAACTCTGAACAGTTCCATCTGTGCATCCCCAGCCCAGTGAGTCCTTTCCTCTCAACTAGACTGTCTCTTAACCTGGGTAAGCTCCTCGTTACCACCAAAAGTTAGGCCCAGGTTTTGAAGTTATAGACTACTTAACCTAAATTGCGTGGGAGCCAAATATTGATTGTTTTTGAGGAAGGGCATATGCTTTATAGTTTAAAAAATATTTGGAGACCAATATTGATTGTTTTTGAGGAAAGTCGTATACTATATAGTTGAAAAACTTAATCTAAGACATTAGCTAAGACAAGTCAAAGGTATGGTCACTTTTTGATCCCTTCCAGAAGTATTGTATAACTTAAATTTTATAATGGATATGAAATTCTAAAGGTTACAATGAAATCCTTTTTTTTACAAAGAGGAAGCAATTAAAATAGATTAAAATTCTTCCAAAAAATTGAAAATTGATTTGAGAGCAGCATATAAAATAAAATTTGCAGGAAAGAAATTTAGAAGTAGTGAGACAAGAAAGTGGAGAATTACAGTACTAGTAAGAGGAGAATGCAACATTACACAGAGGGAGCAAGCAAAACTTTGATGACTTATTAAAAAATGAGGGAATTAGAAATTAAAAATGACCAATATTTCTTATTTTACTATAATAATAATAGGCTTATGGAATAAAGAAGTCAAGATAGCAAGCACAATTTTGAAAGTAGAATTGAATGTTAGGGATGGTGAATGTTAAAGTGACGCAAAGTCACGTCAAGTTATCTGGCAAGAGAAGCAGGCCAGAAATTGAGATTTGGGAATCGGATATAAAAACAATAATTGAAAACAGAGGGATAGGTGAGTTATCTAAAGAGAAAGTGTCACATGTGCCTAAAAATCAGGTAAGTTTTTTTCACTCCCAAAATTATCTATCATAAAAGAAGGAGCTCCCATATATTCAAATTGCTTACAAAATCACTAATAACAAGGTAATCTCTCAGTTACTTTATTTTTGACTTGCATGGAAAAAACACACTATATTGTATTTTGGATGTAAATTCGGGCTACCTGACAGAATAAAAATTCTCAGATGAAGCCTGAGAATTGAGCAATTGATTTTTAGCAATGTCCAGGTCATTGGTGATCTTGAAAAAACAATTTCACTGACGAATGAGGAAGAAAGACTTCTTAAAGTAGATTCAGTAGAGAACAGGAGGAAAGGAATAGAAAGCAGGTACATAGAGAACTCTTGAAGAATTTTTCTATAAAGAGTGCCAAGAAATGGGTTAGTGATTGCAGAGGGATATAAGGTTCAGGGATAGGTTTATTGATTGATTTTTTTTTTTAAGATGGGACACATTATAGTGTTTTGTATACTAGCAAGAATCATCAATACAAAAGAGAAAATTGCATCTTGATGATGCAAGAGTGAGAGGGAACAACTACTAGAGTCATGCCCTTAAATAGGAGAGGTTGGGACTGAGTATACACATGAAAGGGCTGGCCTTAGATGGAAGAATGGGCCATTCATCAATAGGAACAAGAGCAAAGGTAGAACATGAAGGTACAAGTACAATAGGTTGGTATGTGTTAAGGTGGGAGTATATGGAAATTCTCTTTTGATTTTTCTTTATTCTCAATGAAATAGGAAGTAAGACCATAAGCTAAGAGTGAAGAGGGGGTAGAAGGTACTGGCAGTTTAAGGGAAAATAGTCATTTAGGAAAATATAATACAAAAATGAATATTGTTAAGCAAGGCTGCCACAGGCTGGGCAATGCACAGCTCCAAGGAGTGTTGTTTATGTAGAATGTGATATGAATGGCAGTCCTGGAGTTATATGATACAGTAGCCCTTTATGGAGAACACAAATATGTGCGTTTTAGATATATGAAAAAGCCAATTGTGCTAATGTTCTAAGACTGGTTTCATGCATCTTGGGATAAAATTTTAATAATGGTGTCATATGCAAGATTCAAAAAGTACAGTATCTAAAACATCTTAAATACACGTGAATATGATGAACTGTGGGACAGTGGTTTTCACATTTTTTGCTTGTTTATCCCTTAAAAGAATTTTTAAAGTGATATACCCCCATGTATAATTTTAGGATGACACCTAAAAATTTTTTCTGTAAGTTTAAATAGTTGCAAAGAATATATTTTCTGGCATATTGAGTAGTACATATGTGCTTTAATTATATTTTCATAAAAATATAAAGTTTCAGCTCATTTTATTAGAGTTACAGATTTAGCTCATTCAATTTATGGGAAACATGTGCTGTAAAATCCAATTGGCAAGGCCATTTCTCATTGTCAAACCATCAGCCAAATCAAACTTAATTTTTGTCAGAAAAAGTTAGACTTCATATTTTGCTTGGTTCCACCAGAGACTTTTATACCCTAGGGCCATACACCTTAATAAGATCTGAAATAGACTGGAGAAATATATTTCTCTTGTAAAGTGGGAGAAGGGCAAGTCATTTTTAGAAAGAGGTCATATGGAGGTTAGGATCTGGAAATCAGTTTTCTTAAAGCTATACATGCCTATCTACACCATGGAGAGTGTTAGATTATTCCAGGGTAAATGTACACCACCAGTTTGAAGACCTATACTATAGGACACATAAATGATTCCCAAAGTAGGGCTAATGATGATGAAGACATTAGTGTCAACTGATACCAAAAGTGGAATGAATTTGTTTCATGAAATGTGAGATGGGAAAAAAAAATCATTTTTTAAATATTTTTATAAAAAGTATTATTTTAAATATGTATGTGCAAGTGATTAATTTATATTGTAGACATTTGATTATTTCATTTATTTGCCCAGGATTGTATACATTTAAATTGTCACCAAAAAAAAGTGGTTTTGTCACACTAGGAAAAATGAAGGATGGCCTTATTTTTGGCATAGATGGTATCATACTGTCCCACCTGGCTGTGTGTGGGTCCATACTCTTCTCAAGATCAGGATCTGTAAGTTCTAGGGGAGAAAGTGAATGTCTACAGAGGCCTCCTACATTCAGGATCCACAGTAGTCTCCACAGTTGGCCTGTCTCTAAGAATCTGAATTTCAATGGGCATAAAGTATCAAAATTTTACTCTGGAACATGCCAGGACAACATTTCATGTACTACACACTCTATTGATTTGTATCTTATTTAATAGTCACATAATTTTTTATTTACTAGTCTGAGCCAAATAGTAAAATTAGAATATTATCAGTGCTACAGACATGAAGAACATGGTTTCAGTACTTAAATGAGTTAATTAACAAAATATCTCAAGGTCCTAACCCCTAAATTCACCTGGCTTACTAAAAAATAAAATCAGAGGAACCTGATAAAAATCTGTGGATAGATCACAAAACCCGTAATTATCACTGAAAAATAAAACCATATGTCCTCCTGACATCATACTCAAATAAAGAGAAAATATGAATAATACTAGGTATCATAAATGAAAACTTAAAGTCAGCTTTAAATGATTTCATATGGGTTGTTTTGTTTTTATGGATGAGTGTAATTTTGTTTCATTGGAAATATTTCTAAGTATTGATGAATACCCTCTGGAAGGTAAGAATGTTCTTCCTATAGAACATTAGTATTTAGTTTCTCCCCTACCTCCACACCACCAAGCAGCAATCCTGGCTCTCACTCAGTGCAAACACATATTTCTCATATCTGCATAAAGACTACATGTAATGAATCTGGGTTTTTGTAGAGAATATTTAGAAATTTGGAGAAAAAAATTCATAAGGTATTTAAGAAGTCATAAGCTTAGGTACTGCTGAGGAAGTAAATATTTTCTGGTCATTTAATATACTAATAAATTGTTTTAAATCTAGTTAACTATTACATTATAATTCATTATTTTCTATTTACAGGGCTTCATTATTTCAAAAACGTTGTGCTGGTGGGATCTCTACAGGATCGCTATGTTCCTTATCACTCTGCCCGAATTGAAATGTGTAAAACAGCTTTAAAGGACAAACAGTCAGGTAATTAAATAAGTTAAAAGTATGTGAAAGAGTTATATCTATTAATGAGATTTTTCTCAAATTTTTCTTGTAATTACTTTCTCTCTTCTCTTACCCTTCTCTTTCCTTTTTCTTCCTTTTCCACCCACTGATATTAACAGCTATCCTTCCCCCATTTTTCTTCCTTTCTTTCTTTCCTGCCACATGAGCTGTCTTTACCAAGGAAATAGTTCTTTTATCTAATTACAAATGCTTCTCCATTTTTCTGTCTCATAAGTAATTCACACTTTGATTTCCTCTGGATTATTGGGATTGGTAATTGTGGTAATGGTCATGCTGCATGTTTTGCCATATCTCATTTTTAAGCAAAGATGGCAGCAAGAACTTGACCCTGTTTACTGAGAGTGAGTGATAAAGATTTTGTTTGTTTATTCTTTTGTCATTTAAGAATGACAAAAGAAATTTAAATCATAGCTATTTGGAGCCAGAAGCATACTTGAGTGCTATGTGCTCATTTTGTAACTGAGGCCCAGAGATACTAAGTGGCTTGATCCAAAGTCACTGTCAGTTAATTGCAGGCTTAGGGCAAGAACCTAGTTCTCCTACCTCTCAATAATGCCTCAGTTCCTTTTTTGGAATGAGGCTGATTTTTAATCTCTTGATCCTTTGCTTTTTCCACATCATGACAGTGAACAGCTCCTTAAGGCAGGAATTCCCTTAAGCACATTTGTATTTTCAGTGCCTAGCATGGTGCTTGGCACATAGTAGGTATTCCATTTATTTAACAAATGTTTATTGTACATTTGTGATATTGGAATAACCTTTTTTAAACTTCTGTGCTAGCAAAGGCTAGAGTCCACTTAAGGGGAAAATTCAGAAGAGGTTTAACCTTCAGATGGGTAGCTGAAACTAGATAAACATCCTTTGTTTTAACAGTGAGATTCTGTGCCCCTGAGGGACAGGAAATCTCATGAAGACATGTTTGGACTTCTTCCTGTGTAAACGTATTTTTAAAATAGCATGGAACCAGAAATCCAACTTGACTCACAACAAAAACTAAGAGGAGAGGTGGGAGTAAAAAGGTTTTTTAATGAATTTATGTGATATCAATCTTTCTCTTAAACACCTGTCTCCTCTTTCTCTGATTGTGCTTCTGTATACTCTTTACTTCTTGTCATTACTCAGGGCTGCATCCTACCTCTCCTCTGAAATATAGTATCTACCTCTCTAAAACACATAGGTTCCATGGACATGTTAGTATTTATCTATTAGTGATATAGTAGTGTATAAGCATTATAAACAATATTTTGGCCATTGTAAGGCAGTTTGTACATTTATGCGTATGTATTCTAATCTTTATCTTTTATGCTTAGCATGAGCTCAATAAATCCATTGTAAGAATTAACCAAAAAGAGGTAAAGAGGAACGCAACTTTGAATTAAAAGTAGAACCAAATATTAAATAAACCTTCAGACCAAAAAAAAAAAAAGATCTTGTTTGTTCTTTGAGCCAAGCTCACATTGTTCTTCTGACTACAGGAAGTTGCTATTTTTTCTTAAAATAATTTGGAAATGCTGACTGCCGTAAAAACATTTCTCAGGTACTTGCTGTAGACTAAAGTTTATAATTTTGCCTTATAAAATGTTTCACCATGGCTAGCTTATTTTCATAATGGTTTAATGAGTTATAAGTAACTTAGCATTGAAGAAAACTATTTGCTTTCTTATATACATTGCTTTGAGTTAAAAATATCAAATTGACAAGAATAATGTATAATAAGTGTATTTTCACTTGGCTGGATAAATAATGTGGTTACTTATATTTTCTATTAATATAAACATTCTGAAAATGATAGCTGAAGAAAAATAAAACCTTTTAAAAGACATTTTTCTGCTTTCTAGAGAAATAAAGTAACAATTTTATAAGTTATATAAAACTTGATATATAATTTTTTCAGTTACTTATATGAACTAATTTTCGTTTTTTCCATTTGTTCCATAGGACAGATCTATTCAGAAATGATCCACAACTTGCTTCGCCCGGTTCTGCAAAGCAAGGACTGTAATTTGGTTCGATACAATGTCATCAATGCATTGCCCAATACGGCTGATTCACTCATTGGGAGAGCTGCACATATAGCTGTTCTTGATTCAGAAATATTTTTAGAGAAATTCTTTCTGGTTGCTGCCCTCAAGTATTTCCAATAGGATGAAAGCATTGTTAGAGACTGGACAATTACCTCATTCAACAATGATTCAAATAATGTATTATATTAAAATGTAGATGCTGATAAGTTCTAAGAAATATTTATACCTTTTATATGGAAGATGATTTCTATCATCCATATTTAGAGCTTTTTAAACATCAACTTTACTTTCTAGGTAATGTGGCTGTGCAATATTTTTTTAATTTTATCTTTTTACTTTTCTATTACTTTTTCATATATTTTGCTACCTAATTATTTCAGTGAAACTTTAAGCCCATGTGTATGTTTGATTGGTTATTATTGGCTTTCCACAATCTTTACGTCAGACTACATTATATTAGAGTCCATTACTGCTAGAATAGCATGGGATTTTAAATTTTCTAGTATTGGGGTATTATTTAGTTAATTATAAATTTTACTTTTAACATTTTACTGTGTTTTAACTGGAAATAAAATTATGGCTGCTACAATATATTTTTTGAAATCAACTTCTTTAGTCCTGAAATATACCTTTATCATATTATCAAACCAGGCAGTTCATATATGACAATGTTATAAAAGTTTTCTATAAAATCATTACTGTTGCTATTAAACATATGTCATGCCTATTAAAATATATTTTCTACTGATGATTTCAACATTATTTCTCATACTTTTATTACTGGAAATTTTCATGTTCATGTTAGCAGCATATAAAGATTTTTGAATGTTTGAATGCCCTCTGCCTTGATTTGGTTGGAATCTTGCTGAATTGGTAATGTTGCTTGAACTTTGTGACTACATTTCTTTAACTTTTTTCATGGACTTCCTTATATGTACATAATTAAATGTTAAAATTTATGAAATACTTTTATGAATTTAAATAATTTTTAAATATTGTTAAAATTTTTTGAACTAAAAAGTAATGTAAATAAAATAATTCATATTTAAAATGCAACAAAATAATTAAATTTACATGTCTAATGATACAGATGCAAATGTTTTTGATATATGGAGATGTTGAGTCCTATGACTTTACTAAAAAGGTGCTGAATAGCATTAAATTCACTATTTTCCTTTTCTGTTTTACTTGCAAAAATAATGCACTAAGGGTGGATAGAAGTTCTGTTTGCATTCACCAATTGTGATGGACACAGGTCTTTTGTAAGTATGTATTGTATAATTGATGCATGTTTATTTTTAGTGTTGTATTATTGCCCCTGGTGTTAATAAATGAACAAATGACTATCTGGAGGAAGAGCTAAAACACTTGTAATCCTTTGCTTATTATCAGAATACTAGAGGTATATATTTTTATTTGTAACTCAATATACTATATAAATTAACCCTATACACCAGCATAATTGTATAACTTTTAGCCTTTGTAAAAGTATTTTTATAATTTATATCTTTCATATATAAGTTAAAAGAATTTTGATTGCTCTTGATAACTTTTTACTTTTTAAAAAATACTCAAAAATTCCATAAATTGACTAATATACCAAGTGCATTATAACTGGAAAATGTAAATATATGCATATCCACCACATATTTCTGCCACACACATTTTTTATCTTCACATATATCTTGGCCCTGAGTTTGAATGTAATGTATCTTCTAAGTTTAGATAACTTCCAGGTTTATCATTCTTAGTCATAATCATATACATAGTATTTAAGGGTAAATTGCTCTTATGATCATAGTTGGTTGACTGCTTGTTGGTTATTTTAATGCAGTTTTAAAAGTACATCTGTTATCATGGTTTAAAAGCTAACAAATTTAACTTCTTTGATTTATCAGGGAAATTATCATATGCTATTCACCTCCAAATTCAGATTGTGGGAGATTGATTGGGGATCTGAGGGAGAGAGTAAATGATTACCTGAAATAGTCTAATTGACTATTAGAGAATGAATCTTACTGAAGTATACCAGTAAGGGTTTTGGTTGCAAACAACAACAAAAAATTATGATTAACTTAAGCAGAAAAAGAATTTAATGGAAGATTATTAGGTAGCTCACAGAATTGATGGAAAGGCTGGAGAACCAGGTTTGGAAAACAGAAACCAAAGGAAACTAGATGACCAGAATCATAGCCAAGTTCTGATGACCTCAAGAAGAGCTGGAAGACTGTGTATTCTGCTGGCAGGGATGCCCCTGAAAACTGGATTTCAAATATTTATTTGCACCACTTCAGATTCAAAGTCAGGTGGAATGTCCAACTTACCAAGTTTAAGTCTTCGCCAGTGCTTGAGCTGTCAGGCATCAAAGGCAGCAAAGATATCCGACTCTTTCACCTTCCACAGTAGAAAATGAGACTATTTCTTCTACCAAGATTCACCAAACATATGAAATGGGTTTGACGACAGCTTCAAATATAAGAACATATCAAATGTCTACCATAGTCCATTCTTTGTCTTTCCACCATCTGCAAGCACCATTCTCCCCGTATTTACACATTTAAAATGCTTCCTCCTGACTATCCCTCATCCAGCTTCAAGGATCTCAGTGTGATGTCCTGTGGTTCTCTGGTTCTGCAATGATCTTGTCTCAATAGTTTGCAGCTCAGAGACAAAACTGTGACCCAACCACCACCCCTATACACAATAATAGTATAAGATAGGGAAAAAAAGAAATTATATAATATGCATGAGCCAGTGAGGAAAGAAATATAGCTAGAGCAATGCGTAGCAAATGTCCTTGGTGAGAATCACCTGGGCTGTTTGTTCAAAATGCAAATTTCAGGGCCCCATTACAGATCAACTGAATCAGAATTTCCAGGATAGTGTAAAGGCAACAGCATGTTTTATGTCCCAAACTTCTCTTATAAAGGACACCTATGGTAAATACAATACTCAGTTCTACCACTGGTCATGTCTAGATGGTTATGAGTTCTGCACACCACCACCTATTTCCTGTTTCTTTTGTGTTCAACCAGCACAAATCAGCTGATCAGATTTCTTTGTCTAGCGGGTGTCCCAAAGATCTGAGATGTGGATGGTCTTGCCTATATATGGTTGTAATAGTGTTGGCTTACTTTTTACAATTCAATGTGATATTTTAAAAAATGAAATACAAAAACATGGTATTGTGAAGAGGTATTCTAGGAAATCCCCTGAGTTCTAGTCAAACTCCTCCCTTTTCCCCCGTGGTCGTCAGGGCCAATCCCTCCAACTAGCACCATCACCCCTTTTTCTAATCTAGAGAAATGAGGAAAAAATGACCAGGTGGCAATTCCATCTTCCAATTTAGAGAAAACATTGTTGTATCCTCTCAAGGGAGCACTCCTCCTCTGGGTGCAAAAATTGCACTAACACAACTTGGAATCACTGAGATGGATGGCAAGAGTAGTGAAGGGTCTGAGATTTTATCCTACTTGCACACCAACAGGCTAGCTTGCTACAGTTTTGTGGACGCTGACAGGATACTCCTGGGTAAAAGACAAACGGCTTTATTACAGCAAAGTAGTAGCCAGAGTGTCAGCATATTTGCATCAGTTCCTGGAGTCCAAATTCCCCGTGTGAGGCAAAGAGCCAGGTGACACCTGTACACATGGCAGCTTGTGTTACAGGAAAAGAATCCAAGATCAAGCAATTTTTGAGCAAGCAGCAATCAAACCAGTCTCTTCCCCCCAGGGGTGGGGGTGGGGGTAGCAGTTAAATGGTAATAATGCTGTAATTCCCTTGACCTACTTAGGTCCCTGTATGACTAGCTACAGAAATGCTCAGTATGGGGAGATGGATAATACTTGCAGTCTGGCACTCTTGGCAATAATATACAGGGATGCTCAGAGCCCATGGCAGATTGTCTCTTCTCTCCCACAATGGAAAGCAAAATATATTTTACATCAGTATGTCAGATGTAATAGTGAGGTGTCAATCCCTTTTCTTCTCTTTGGACTTGTTATTCTGTCAACAGAAGAGATATCACTGAATACTGTTAAGATATTTAGAGCATATGACAAATCCTTTAGGATAGCATCCCAAAGTATATTTTCTCACGTGGTTCCAAAACAACCTTCAATAAGGCTGTCCATCATTCCATAAAACCAGTTGCTTCTGGATGATGGGATACAAGATAAGATGAGTGAATCTTGTAGGTATCAGTCCCCGGCTTTACATCTTCAGAGGAAAAGGAGTTCTTTGGTAAGAAGCAATGTATGAGATGTTGTATGGAGTATAATGTATTCAATAAGCCCACAGATCAAGTGTATAAAAGAAGCATAAATCAGGAAGAGCAATCCAAACCCAGAATAATTGTCTATTCCTATAAGAACAAATTGCTACCTCCTTCATGATAGTAGGATTTCATTGTAATCAGACCTGCCACCCAGGCTACCTAATAGTATATCACAGAATTGAGTTGGTCACGCAGTTGGCGAGTAGTGGTGCTAGCCAATTGGTCACGGCAGGGAAAAGACTATGTTAAAAGTTCATATGTGTTTCCATTCCTGCCACCATGGCTACCTTGTTAGTGGGTCCACTGAGCAAACACAGCTGTGGTCGGGGAAGGAGGCTGACTGATGTCCACAGAGTGTGTCACTGTGGTAGGCAGCCTTTGTGTAATCCTCTCTCTTTGATAATGGACCTAATGATAGAATACAACAAAAGTGGGGAGATGTCTCCACTGAGATTACAAAAAGATTGGGGCTTCCATTGTAAGTAGTCTTGCATGCTCTTTGGTTCATTCATTCTGTGTAAAGCCAACTGCTATATTGTGAGATGGGTTTTGGAGAAGCCCACTTAGCAAGGAACTGAGGAAGGTCTCCAGTCCAAAAGTCCACAAAGAACCAAATCCCGCCAATAATCATGTGAGGGAGCTTGGAAGCAAATCCTCACGTAGCCGTGCCTTCATTTGAGACCAGACCGGAACTCCAGCAAATGGCTTGGGTGCACCCTCATTTAAGACCTAGAGCCAGAGACACTCTGGCTGCTGGATTCCTGACCCTAAAAAACTGTGGGAGAATAACTGTTTATTGTTTTAAGCCACTAAATTTTGTTATAATTTGTGAGGCAGTAGCGCAAGAGTGAAAGGTGATCAATCTTTGTATACTGTAAAGGAGATCATTCCAGGAGACCTTTTGGCTCTAAGAGGCAAAAACAGAATTATTCCCTCATTTGCCTTAGCCATGATTTTGGGTTTCATCAACACAGTGTTCAGGGTAGTTTGGGTCTTCCTTGGTGAGACGGGTGAGCCACTTCCCCCCTCGTTTTTAGCTGGAGTCTGGCTCAGGACCGCGGACTCCTAGAGCTGGCTACAGAGGCCCCGCCCCACGCAAGCCCCGCCCCCGTAGGGCGGCCCGGGCGCCGCCGCCTGCTCCTCTCCCCGCCCCTCTGCGCCTGCGCGGAAACTGGGGAGTTGGCGCCATGACCCTATCGAGGCTCCCCGGGTTACTTAGCCGTCCCTTAGCCACTGCATGGACAGCGACAAGTAAGGCGATCTGCCCTGGGGCCAAGGTTGCGGGCGGGGTTGCGGAGGCCCGGGCGCCGCGAGAAGTGCCTCTCGCGGAGGAAGCCGCGTGTGTCCCTGACATTAGTTGGCGCCAGGGGCTACGGAGCTTCTCTCCAGCTCGGCCACCCGCGCCCTGGCCCTGCGCAGGTCCCTGCCCCGCCCGAGTCTCAAGGGTGGGACTAGAGCTGGGAGGTTGCCACGGCCCTTCCAGCCCGGACGTCCGCTTCCTTCCGGCAGCTGCTCTGGCCTGGGAAGACCTCAAAGGTTCCGAGTTGTTTATGTGGGAGCTCCTAGGGGGCACTGCATTCATGTCCCTGAAAAACATGGAAAATAAGACCCTTTAGGAATGGGAGTCATTCATTTCCTTGTTTATTTACATCAAAAAGGATTTGTGGCAATTGACAGTATGAAAATAATATTGGAAAAGTGCAGAAGTGGGCCCAAGACAAATTAGTATAACAAAAATTAGACGAAGTCAGGAGTTGTTAGTACAGAAAGCATGCATGTTTTCAGTAGAAAACATTTCTTAATCCATTTTTGTTGGAAATTTTTCTCAATATTTAACAGTTATTAGCAACCTACGGAGTATGCTAACCATAATTTTAATTTATAACATACAGAGACATGTGTATGAGTTGAAAACGGAATTACTTCCCTTACAGTAAATGGCTTCAGATTTCCATGCAATTTTTTTTCCTTTGTGCAATCATTTTTCCCAAATACAAACATTTTACTTGTTGACTGTAAAAATTTTAAATGGCCCAGGAATGAGTAATAATAGAACGTGGAAGTCCCACATTATTCAAACCTCAAGGTAATGACTTTGAAATTTGTTGTGTTCATTCAGCATCCCTTTTTCACTCATTTTAAACACTTTTGAAGTATTTGATACCAAAAATATATACATGTAGCACAATGTGTACGTTATAAAGCAAAACCAACATCTATGAGCTTATTCTCCAATTTAAGAAATAGACTCTTTCCATTGCCAAGGAGCTCCTGTGTGCTGCTCCCTGATGCAATTGTGTAACTTTGTTTTTGACTTTCACAGAAATGGTTTCATATCATTTCTATTTATTTTATTTGCTTTTTTTCCAGCTAACACTGTTTTGAGATTGATCCATATTGACATATGAGGTTGTTATTTATTCATCTGGTGAATATATATTTTCCATTCTAAAAATTTCTTTAAATATGTTATTTTATATTCTGAATTCAGTATATGAAATCTTTATGGTCTGGGCCCACTATTCTGTTGTTTGTTGATTCTGCTGACTTTTGTTTGTGATGGCTTGTTTCCTTGAATTTTACTGAGATTTTCTTTGTGAGACTTCTGTGAGACGTAGGTTGAGAGAATATTTCTCTCCTCAAGGGGATTTGCTTCTGCCTTTACTATGTATCTGGGAGCACTTCAACCTTAGACTTGGGTCCACATTATATTAATAGTAAGATGCTCCCTTTGGGGGGTTTTGGACTATGCAAATAGTGTGTATTCAGGCCTAAATACAGGTGTGGTCAGCTAGTGGCTTTGTTTTTCACATCTCCACTCAGAACTAGGGTTGAAATGGACACTTTTCTTTCCTTAACTGTTCTCTCTCTTCCGTAACTGGAAGTTTTCTTCTAGTTCCTTGCTCTTTGGTCAAGTAGCATGAGCATCACCTGGGAGCTTGTTAAAAGTGCAGAATCATAGGCCCCACCCAGAACTACTTAGAATCTGCATTTTTAACAAGATCCCCCCAGCTGGTTGGTGTGCACATTTTAAATCTGTCAGTTCACTTTCTTTTTCTCAGTGCGTGAGCCTCCCTGAGTCCTGGCCTCTACTAGGCTTTATCGTTTTGCTCAGGCTTAAGAAACTGTCATCTCCCCACTCTCCTGAAAGCTCTATAACCCAAGCTCTAGGCAACAAACACACAAGATAGGTAGCATTTTCAGTTTATCACGGGACTGCTTTTTCAGTTTATCACTATTTACTTTCTTAAAATTTTTTTCTCTGATTTAGAAGTGTTTTATATATTTTTTGACCCTTTTAGATGTTTAATTGCTATAGAGTTTTGCATTTCTGATTTGTCAGATTGCCAGAAACAGGAGTTCTGAGTTGTTTGTTGTTTGTGTGTGTGTGTGTCATTCACTCTTTTGCTTTTATTATTTCTTCTTTTAGAAGGTCAACTTCTTGCCTGTAATATACATGTAAACACAATTCTAAATAGGCTTTGGATAAGGCCAAACCACAGCTTAAAGTAGAAGACATGGGCTTTGTGGTGGTGATTTCCTTATATTCTTGAAAGATGTGTTTTTGTTTTAAGTTAATCAGCTATTCTCTGTAGTTGAGGTAGTAGTAAGTCAGCCGATAGCCAAAATGTAACACTAACATTAATATAGTTACTATTGCTCAGCACCTACTATTTGATAGGCAGAATTAACAGGAGAGGCCCTTGGGCTCACCTTTGCCTATCTACTAATCCTTCTCATCTGATACACCTTTCTTGTTGTCTGCCCTTGAAGCTACTTGTCTGTGTCTCACTACCCCAACCCCTGCCCAGCTGATGTACTTGCACTCGTGTCCCAAGCTGTCTAGCCTCCAGGTGCCAAGGAGTCTTATCTCATGCTGTGCAGAAACAAGGGTAATTTTCTTCCCCCACATTCTTTCATACCGTTACCTGCTACAAACATAGTTCTTTTTTTGCCTCCAATGGTCTCAGAGACCCTTGAGAAAACTGGTCTTTCAGCTTTCTCTTGTAACCCTTCTTTCTATAGGTAAGGTCTTTCAGAAGTGTGCAAGGCCAGCCTGAGAGACCAGTTTCTCAAACATACTTTGCTACTCCTTTCTCTTTCCCCAAGATAAACTTGTGTTCCTGTTCTTCACCAAAAACTCTTATGCAAATTGACTTCTACATCCCATAGTTAGGCTCAAGTTACTGATGCACTTACTGTGTGCACATACCCAAACACATGTTCATTTCTCATACCTATTTGTATGCATATATATTTGTGTATATATTTTTAAGCAGGGGGAATGGTTATATAGTGATGACTAGAATGTGAATAAGATATATATATAATGAAATAACATTCTAATTGTATGTAATGCTGTCAAGAGCTTCCAGATAATTCTATAAAAATAATAGATACAATTTATCATTATATTAAATGCTTTGCATAAATTGTCCTGTTTATTCAGTAATCTCATGAGATAGGTACTGTTATTTCCAATTTAGGGAGAAAGAAACAAAGAGGGTTTAAGTAACTTGACCAAGGTCAAACTAGTAAGTGGTTATATTAGTTTCCTATTGCTGCTGTAACAAATTACCATAAACTTAGTGGCTTAAAACATTTTACAGTTCTGGGGGTGAGAGTCTGAAATGGGTCTCATTGAGCTAAAATGAAGTTGTTAGCAGGACTGTGGTTTTTCTGGAGGCTCTGGGGAAAACCCATTTCCTTCCCTTTTCCAGCTACTAGAGGCTGCCCACATTCCTTGACTCAACCCCTTCCTCCATCTTCAAGCCAGCAACATCAGCTCAGGTCTGTCTCTGCCATCTCTCTGATTCTCTCTTCCAGTTCTCTCTTCTCTTTTTAAGGACCCTTGTGATTGCATTTACCCACTCAGATAATCCAGGATAATCTCCCTAGTTTAAGGTCATCCAATTAGCAACCTTAATTCCATCTGCTACCAGAATTCTCCTGTGCCATATAACCTAATCTATTCATAAATTTTGGGTATTGGGTTCTGATCATCTTTGGGGCACTATTCTGCTTACCACAGGAGTGTAGCTGGAACTATTACCCAAATTTATCTGCCTCTAAAGCTATTCCTTTAGGAAGTTGAAAACCCCAGCAGTGGGATCATTTTTGCAGTGTGGTTTTGCTCTTACTGAACATTATCTTACCAAGGGGTTAAATCACTTTCATAGAACTGAAAGTATAACTTTCTCTTTACAAACTAAGGAGAAAATGATCTCGTTTACACACTGCAGATGCCCAATACATTTTTTGAGTTGTTAGGAAAAGAGGACCATGATTAGGATTTACATATAAGAATACTAAATATAGCCACTCGTGACTTCTAGAGATGTAAATACTAAATATTATTTAAAAGTTCATACTGATGTACTTAGCTACTCTTAATGTTCTGACTCCTGGTATTTTGGCATTGCTTCAGACAGACATTAGTGGTTTATATAAGTTTCTACAATTTTATAATTGTTAACTAACTTACTTCATAGATCTTGTTTTCAAACTGGTTATCTCCCAGGAAAGGAAATGGCTATCTAGAAGATAGGGGCAGAGGGAAGAATTTTCAGTATATGTACATGTCCCTTGTACCTTTTGAACTTTGATAAATGTGAACATATAAACTAAAAACAAATAAATAAAATTATTAAATGTTTAAAGTAGAATAAATGAACAACTCCTATTTTTCTATTATCTCCACTCTGCTAGGATCACCCCTTCTCTGTCAGTCTTTGAGGAAAACAAGTTCTTCTCAAGGAGGAAAGTCTGAACCCATCAAACAATCACTTAAGAAGCCAAAGTTACCAGAAGGTCGTTTTGATGCACCAGAAGATTCCCATTTAGAGAAAGAACCACTGGAAAGTGAGTATAGTAAAGCTTCTCTCTTAAGTATCACAGAAAGTATTTAAGTGATAAAATAAATGTTATTTTTGCTTATAATTCTTTATTAACAATATAGAGCATATTTTACCAATGAGTAAAATCATCATATTATCATATTGACCATCAATATAAATGGGTTTTTTTTTTCCTTTTTTAGGAGATAGGGTCTTGCTCTGTCACCCAGACTACACCACAACGGGGTGATCATAGCTCACTGCAGCCTCACACTTTTGGGCTCAAGCAATCCTCCCACCTCAGCCTCTGGAGTAGCTAAGACTACAGCTGAGAGTACACCCACCACACCTGGCTAATTTTTTTTATTTTTTGTAGAGACGGGGGTCTTGCTATGTTGCCTAGGCTAGTCCTGATCTCCCAGCCTCAACCAGTCCTCCCACTTTGACCTCCCAAGATGCTAGCATTACAGCTGTGAGCCACCATGCCTGGCTGTATGGGTTTGTTTTTGTTTTTAAAGTTTCCAAGCCCTGATAGGTATTTGGTTGGGTTTGATTGAGTTTATTTTTTGTTATACCTCATTATTCACATGACAAAATATGTAATTTGAGACCTTCTTTGATACAAATAACAGAAACCTACTTAAGCAGAAGTGAGGCACCCAGGGGTAGTGATGACACTGGGCCCTGGAAAAAGACTAGAACCTCGAAACTAAACACTATGTGGAAACCAGGATACTCTCCCTCTTTCTCTTGTCTCTGGTCACTTTTCTTCATTGTTTTCTGTCTCCAAACTAGCTTCTCAGTCCACTGGGCAGAAAATAACTGCTCCTAGCAGTTATTGAGTTCAAGAGATCAGCCAAACTGAGACTAGAATTTCTTACTTCTAATTCCAAATTCCTTAAGAAGAAAGCTCATTGGCCAAGCTTGGCTCAGATGTCCCCAGCTGAATCAGTCTTAGTGACCCAATCTGAGATGGGTCACATGTGAAGGTGATTGTTCTCACTATAACCACATGATTAGAGACAGAGAAGGGGTAGTTTTGAGACTAAAGAGATTGGAGGAGGAAGTAATTCAGTAAACATTATTTTGTATTCAGTATATGTAAAATTTGGCTCTCATGCCTTAAAGCTCATTTTAAAAGTGCTACTTTATTTTCATTCTATACCTTTTTATACCTCTGAATTATAGAACATGTACAAGCATTGACTATTCAAAAAATAAAATTTTAAACATCATAAATATAAACGTACCATTTTGAGTCCTTGGCCAGGCTGTCCTGCTTGTCTAACTTTTCCAGTAAAATGAGAGTTAACCCTCCTATGTAATGAAGCATCCTAGGCAAGAAGATATCAGGATGCAGGGATCTGTCTCTGAAACTTTTCTAGACTATAAAAGGTTTAATTGTTTGCTCATTTAGTTGTCAATTTATAGCACTTTACCAGTCTAATAGTCTACCAGGCCCAGTCTAATAACCAGACCAATCAGCCAAGATGATAGAGACTTTTAAGAAGTTGTCATACTCTAAAGGCAAAATTTTTCTTTAGTGGTTTTTAGCTAAACAGAAAAATCAGAGGGGAAATATTTGCTTAAAACATCAAGATTAAATTAGGTACCTTGAGATAGGGAGGATATCCTGGACCACCCAGGTGGGCCCAGTGCAATCACAAAGGTCCTCAGGGAAGTAAGAGGGTCATAGAGAGATTGGAAGATACTGCACTGCTCCCTTTAAGATGGAAGAAGGGGTGTGGGGTGTGGGCAAGTATGTGTGTGTTCAAGGGCAGCCTCTAGAAGCGGGAAAAGGCAGGGAAACAAATTTGCCCCTAGAGCCTCCAGAAGGAGCGCAGCTCCGCTGACTCTTTGATTTTAGCCCAGGGAGACCTGTGTCAGGTTTCTGACCTCAAGAACTATAAGATAGTAAATTTGAATCATTTTAACTAAAAAAGAAAAAAAAAATCACACAAGAATTAAACAGTAAGAACAGAAATCAAATCTCACATGTATGGTCAATTGGTTTTTTATAAGGGTGCCAAAACCATTTAAAGGACAAAGGACAAGCTTTTCAATAAATGGTACTGGGAAAATTGAATATCCACATACAAATAAAGAAGTTAGACATTTACCTTACTATCAACAAAAAATTAACTCAAAATGTATCAAAGATCTGAACTTAATAGCTAAAACTATAAAACTCTTAGAAGAAAATATCAGGAGAAATCTTCATGATATTTCATGGATATGATATCAAAAGCACAGACAATAAAAAAATAGATAAATTGCACTTCATCAAAATTAAGAACTTTTTTATATCAAATGACATTATAAGAAAGCAAAAAGACAACCTATAGAATGGTAGAAACTATATGCAAATCATATGTCTGATAAGGGATTAATATCCAGAATATATATATAAAATACTTCTGCAACTTGACAAAAAACAAATCCAATTCAAAAATGGGAAAGGACTTGAGTAGATATGCCTCCAAAGAAGATATACAAATGACCAATAAGCGCATGACAAAATGCTCAGCATCATTAATCATTAGGGAAATGCAAATTGAAACGATAATGGCTATAATCAAAAAACTGGAAAATAGCAAGTATTGTCAGGGATGTGGAGAAATTAGAACACTCATGCATTTCTGGTGAAAAGGTAAAATGATGCAGCCTCTGCAGAAAACAGTTTGGCCATTCTTCAAAAAGTGAAACCGAGAACTACCATATGACCCAGCAGTTTCACTCCTATGTATATATCTAAAAGAATTGAAAGCAGGGACTTGAACAGATATCTGTATACATACCCATGTTCATAGCATTATTCACAATAGCCAAAAGGTGGAAATAATCCAAGTGTTCATCAACAAATGAATGGATAAACACAATGTGGCACACATATACATGCAGTGGAATACTGTTCAGTCATAAAAAGCAATGAAATTTTGATACATGCTGCAATATGGATGGACCTTGAAAACATTTTGCTTAGTGAAATAAGCTGGACACAGAAGGACAAATATATGATGACACTTAAATGAAGTACCTAGAGTAGCTGAACTTACAAAGGCAGAAAGTAGAATAGAGGCTATCAGGGGCTGGGGGAAGAGAAAAGGGGAAGTTATTGTTTAATGGGTACGGAGTTTATTATGGGAATGATGAAAATGTTTTGGGTATAGATATGGGAATGGTTCCACAACATTGTGAATGCATTTAATGCCACCAAATTGTATACTTACAAATGGTTAATGTGATAAATATTATGTTATATATATTTACCATAACAAAGAAAAATGTTTCAATAACATTTGAAAAGTCAGTTATCTATTTGACATGATGGTAGGCATTCCTCTTAATTTTAGAATTACTCAAGTTTATGTTGATCCTACCATCCCTTAGAAATTGCTCTGGCAGACGTCACCAAATCCAGCAGATGCTTTTTAGTTCTCATTTTATTTAAACAATCCACAGCCCTTGACAGTGTTAACTAGTGATTCTGGAAATCTCCTGCTTTAGTTTCTATTAATATTATACTTTCCTTAGTTTCTCATTTTGTTTCTTCAACCATTTCTTCCTGGGCACCTTTGTAAGTTCCTCTACCTCTGTCTAATACCTAAATGTGGGTATTTGCCAGGCCTCTCTCTTTGGCCCCCTAAGCATTCCTAGGGAGATCGTATATTTTCCTAAGATGATTTTAAATATGATATCACATATGTGTTGGTGAGTCATGCATGTATGCCTCTAGTCAGATCTCTGTCTTGAGCTTCACTTTCCTATTTCCAGTTGCCTCCTGAACATCTTCCTTTGCATATTCCAAACATCTCAGAATTAGTATTTCTAAAACTTAACTCATCCTGTATGCATTTTTCCCAGTCACCTTCACCCCTCCACCAGCCTGAATCCACATCTTCCTCTTCCTCTGGATTCCCAGTCTACCCATCTGCCAAATCACCCAAGCCCGAAATCTGAAATCCTTCACTCCTGTCTCTCCATCTCCTGTATCCAATCACTAACCAAGTCTGGTTGATTCTGCCTCTTAACATCTCTCAATTTCCTCCCCTCTTATTTATCCTACCAATAAAGCCAAAATTAAAGCTGTATCTAGCTCTAGCTGCATTGCCATGAGGATAAGATGAAATCTATTCATTCACTCATGTGGTACATATTAAGTGTCATCTATGAGCCAGGCACTGAAACAGCAGCAAATAAAACACACAAAAATACATACCATAGTGGAGCTTAACATTTTAAGCGGAGAGATAGACAATAATCAAAGTAAATAAGAAAAAAAATAGCAATAAATGCTAAACAGAATGATAAATCTAGGCAGGAAATGGGAAGTATTGTGAGGGTGGCAAAAAATATAGAGACACAGTTTAAGAATTAGGGTTCTTTCTAATAGCTGGTTCCTCTCCTGTTTTTTCCATATACAGAGCAATACAGTGTATAGGCCAAGAGTAAGACTGCAGACAGAATATCTGAATTGGAACTCAGTTTCACCACTAAACTGTGTGGTATTGAGCAACTTTCTTAATCCTTCATGTTTCATTTTCTTCATCTATAAAATAGGGATGACAATTGTTCCTATCCCATAGGATTATTATGAAGGTTAAATGAGTCAGTATGTATAAGTGCTCAGAATTGGGCCTGACTCATGATGGGAACTTCTATTATGCACACATAGTATTAAGAATAGTAATTGCTGACCGGGCGCGATGGCTCACGCCTGTAATCCTAGCACTCCTGGGAGGCTAGGCGGGCGGATCATTTGAGCTTAGGAGTTCGAGACCAGCCTGAGCAAGAGCGAGACCCCGTCTCTACTGAAAAAAAATAGAAAGCAATTAGCTGGACAACTAAAAAAAATATATAGGAAAAATTAGCCGGGCATGGTGGTGCATGCCTGTAGTCCCAGCTACTCAGGAGGCTGAGGCAGGAGGATCACTAGAGCCCAGGAGTTTGAGGTTGCTGTGAGCTAGGCTGATGCCACGGCACTCTAGCCTGGGCAACAGAGTGAGACTCTGTCTCAAAAAAAAAAAAAAAATAGTAATTGCTATTAATATTATGTCCATAAGTGGTCTAGCTAACCATTTACTGAAGGTAAAACCCTATGATGAGGGGTAATAATACTAATAGCTGAAATTAATTGACATTCTTATGTACCTGGCATTATCCTAGACCCTTTACCTGTAATACCTTGTTTAATTTTTAACACAATAAGGCAAGTATGATTGTTCTCCCCATTTTATAGGTCAGAAAACTGAGGCATTGAGTCAAAGTGACTCATTCAAAGTAATCTTATTTTAAAACCTTCCAAGTCTTATGAATTTGCTCTCTGTGTTTTCTGCACCTCTCCTCTTCTGTTTGGATCCAGCACCACATATGCAGCTACTTCCCAGATCCGGGCCTGAGAGCACTCCCAGAATTCTAAGTCATTAGTGTTGATAGTAAACTTGATTGAATATGAAAATTGTATCCAAAAGTGATTTCTCAAACTCAGGAAAAAGAACCACATGGACAGTTTGTTTAAAGACTGCGTAGTAACTTGGTCAGTAATATTTAGCCTATTATGCAACCCTGTCTTCAGCATTGACCATAATGCTTTTCCTGGCTTGACTGCTTTTTCAAAGAAGAATTTCTAATGTACACTTTTCTATCTTTTGTATCTTATGTATTTTTATATCTTTTGTTTTCTGTAGAATTTCCAGATGATGTTAATCCAGTTACCAAAGAAAAAGGTGGACCCAGGGGCCCAGAACCTACACGATATGGAGATTGGGAACGAAAGGGACGCTGTATTGATTTTTAAGTCACATGTTCTTTAATCTCAGTATTGTTTTCTGAATATATACGACTGAATTAACTTATTTCTGATTTTTTTTCTTTATATCCTTTAAGTCATGTAATTTCCATAATGTGTTTAAAAATATACATGATGGCTTTGGAAGAAAATATGCTGCTATGAATTAGGAAAGGGAAATTTATTGGAGTTTATAAAGATGATGAGAGCTGCAAATTTTTACTTCATCATTTTTCAGTTTAAATTAGTTGCTTGTAAAATGCACATGTAAATAAAATATTTTTTTAAATGATTATGTTGTCATGTACTAGGTGGTAGTTAGTGGCTTTTTAAATGATAGTTGAATAATGCATTGTAGTTTGAGAAGGCCACAGTAACAACACATTTTCTGTTGGAGCCAGATTACTTGGGTTTAAATCCTGACTCTACTACTTATTTCTTTATGTGACCTTGGGTAAGTTATTTAACTTCTCTGTGCTTCAGTATCCTTGTGTGTAAATTGGAGATAATAATAGTTAGGCAGTTAAGAAGATTAAATGAATAATAATGTGTATATTAGTGTTTTTCAGAGAAACAGAACCAATAGGATAGATAAATAGAGATTGATGAATTCATTATGAGGAATTAGCTCATGTAATTCTGGAGGCTAACAAGTCCCATGATCTGTCATCCCCAAGCTAGAAACTCAGGAAAACCAGTAGTGTGATTCAGTCCGAGTCCAAAGACTCGGAGCCAATGATGTGAATCCAGTCCAAGGCAGGAGAAGATTAAATGAAATGTCCCAGCTCAAGCAATGAGACTGAAAAAAAGGGGCAAATTCCTCCTTCCATCTTTTGACCTATTCAGGCTCTCAATGAATTGGATGATGCCCAGCTGCATTGGGGAGGGGCATCTGCTTTACTGAGTCCACCAATTCAAACGTTAATCTCATCCGGAAACACCCTCCCAGACATATCCAGAAACCGTGTTTAGTTTGGGTACCCCATGGCCTATTCAAATTGACACATAAAATTAACCGTGCCAACACGTAAGCCACTTGAAGCCGGGTATAGTATGTACAGAATCATAATTTAAAGCTATCCTTAAATTATGATTCTGTTTTTCCAGGTCTCTAGGCTTCCTGGGGGGAAAGATTTAAAAAGCAAAATTTGAAATACTTGAGTTAAAGTTATTTTATATGACTAGAACACTAAAAAAATCATTAGTTGAAAAAACGGTGATTATTTAAATGAGTGAATAAATTAAAACATATATTAGCTTGTGGAACATAAAATTAAGGTAGGTGCTATGGTTTGCATGTTTGTCATCTCCAAAACCGAAGTTGAAACTTAACCACAGAAGTGGCCGTATTGAGAGGTGGGGCCTTTAAGAGGTCGGTTCCCCACCACACTGTTCCAGGATGCTGGACATGGAAGTTGAAAGAGATTATTCTCCAGCTTAAAATGTAATGTCTGCCCCTTTGGGTTTCTGACTTGCTAGGGGCCAAGTCCTTTTCTTCTTTCTTATTTTTCCCCTTTGGAATGGGAATGTGTATGCCGTGCCTGCCCCACCATTGTATCTTGAAAGGAGATAACTTGTTTTCACAGGCTCACGGATGAGACTTTGGACTTTTGAGTTGGTGCTGGAATCAGTTAAGACTTCCCTGGTAGGGGATGGAATTAAGGTACTTGTATGTGAGAAGGACATTAGTTGGAGGGGCCAGGGACAGAATGTTATGGTTTGAATGGTTGTCCCCTCTAAAACTCATGTTAAAACTTAATCCCCATTGCAACAGTATTAATGGGTGAGAAATCCATCTATGATATTGGATAGGTGGGACCTTTGGGACGTAATTGTGAGGGTCATGAGGGCGGGCATTAGTGGCTTTGTAAGAGGAGAAAGACCTGAGCTAGCGGGCTGGCCCCTCACCATGGGATGCCCTGTGCTGCCTCAGGACTCTGCAGAGAGTCCCCACCAGCAAGAAGGGCCTCGCCAGATGCAGCTCCTCAAGCCCAGACTTCCTAGCCTCCGGAACTGTAAGATATGAATGTTGTTTTCTTTATAAATTACCCAGTTACAAGTTTCTTTTATAAACAACAGAAAACAGACTAAGTAGGTGTAGAGGGAAAATATGAGAAAAATAGGATAGAATGGGCCAGCTTAGTCAGTTTTGATGACTCAAAAGCTCCTATCCTGTGGCCTTTCGATAACTGGGTCAGGAAAAGTCAAGTCCAGTTTACAGATCTGGAATAAAGGAAGGACACGAACTGCTGGGCCCCCTGAGGCATTCTTTGCTGCATATCCTCTGGCCTCATTGGCGGAGGTTGGCCCTTCAGATCCTAGGCTACACTTGAATTTCTTAGAAAGAAAGGGTTTTCGGAACCTAAAGACACAATGCAATAGTCTAATAATTGTGTTATATGAATTATAAGTACAGTATTTTTTGAGAAGATTATAGGGAGACTCATTTAAGTTATTGTCCCCAGAAACAAACTAGCATGCTAATTAGGACTAATCATTTGATTTTTATATCAGTTTTCTGTCTTAGTCAACATTTGTTTTTCTAGTTGCAGTTATTGTGTATGCTGCTAAGTAATAATCACATTTCTTTAAAAATATTCTATAATTTGGTCAACCTACAATTAGCCCAAACCAGTAAAGGTTTTCACTAAGTTAGCATTCCCAAAATAGTATGTTAAATTTTTTTTATTGTATGGTTTTGCTTGTGTTCTACAATAATCATCATGATATGTGACAAAAGAATATTTATAAGCGGGGTGTGGTTGCTCACTGCTGTAATCCTAGCACTCTGGGAGGCCGAGGTGGGAGGATTGCTCGATCTCAGGAGTTCAAGACCAGCCTCAGCAAGAGCGAGACCCTGTCTCTCCTAAAAATGGAAAAAAATTAGCCGGGCACATGCCTGTAGTCCCATCTACTCGGGAGGCTGAGGCAGGAAGATTGCTTGAGCCCAGGGGTTTGAGGTTGCTGTGAACCAGGCTGATGCCACAGCACTCTAGCCCTGGCAACAGAGCGAGACTCTGTCTCAAAAAAAAAAAAAAAAATGTATATACTCCAAAAGCTAATATAAAATACATAACAACCCAAGTGTTGTATTAAGATAATAGAATCCTTAACCTCTGTTAATAGTTACATGTTTCATGACAGTTTTCAAATATAGAGGTAAAATTTGGTGGCATGAAATCATTTATGGTCTATATGTCTATCAAATATTAATGAAAAAACATGAAGACTATCAGTTTGATACCTACAAAAGATGATATGGCAGCTATGGAAATGCATCTCCCAGATCTCCCCCTGTGGGAAGCAGCGTTGATTGAGAACCCCAGCTGCTACCCCATGGGATCCACCACTATGTTCCTGCTGTTCCCAGCCAAGGAATGAGTATGGCATGGCTATTAATACTGGCCCACTCCCCTGATGGGCAACATTAGCTCAACGACTCCCCTTTAGCCTGCGTAGAATTTTCTTAGGACCATGCTATATGGAAGATTCTTCCCACCCAGTACTCCTTTCCTGCAACCCTCCCCTTCACAGGCGTCACACCATGCCTACTCCACTCTTTTAAAATTCACAGCTGTCTCCCCTAATAAATCTTTTTCCGACTTAATCCCATCTTGCCATCTGTTTCTTAGAGAACCCAAATTAATGTGGATAATTTTAAAAGAACAGCTTATAGACAGGTTTTCAGAAAATGTCACACAAAGCTTTTGACTTTTTCTAGTATAATCATAGTTTAAACTCTTTGATTTTACATTGCTTGGGGGATTTCTGGGAAATTATATGTTGTTATGTACAAGGCTCATACCATGGAGCCATGTACATATTGGGTGTTTAGGTTGAATGAAATTATGTCCAGCATTTTTTCTTACTTTGATGTAAGTTACTGGGACCTACTATCAGTCAAAATATGATATTACTTATTATTAAATGTGTAAGAGCAAGCCTAAAACCATATTCTGCTAGTAAATAACAAATGTTCATTGGATGAATAAAATAGTTTACAGGGAGAAGACTTTGTAGTAGCAACCATTAATGATGTATCAGCAATTTGATAATTTCAGAGCAGGACAGTAATTTTTCTAAGTATAGGATAAAAATGTCAATGGGTTATTAGTTAATCAATGCTGATTGATCAATTAGAAGGAAAGTAAAATGAAGAGTGACTGATGAGTTCATTCATTCATTAAATTGATTCATTCATCATTGTCAATTATCTATGTGCTAGATATTCTGCTAGGCTCTTCATATTTGGTGATTAATGAAACAGCCCCTGTCACCCTGGCATAAAGTCTGGTGTGTTTGATTTGCACATGCGAACAATTCCAGAAGATCGGTTATTGAAGACTAAATGGACTGCAGATCCACCAAGCCAAAGAGAACTTCCTAAATTTGATGAGACTATCAGTTTCTGAGCTTTTGGTACTAGGTGGCTCTTCAGAGACCTGGATTTTCACCTTTGAAATCTAAACTGACTCTGTGTGATATTTATTAATTAAATTAAGTTTTCATTCTGTGAGCAAATATGTTCTGACTTTGCCATATATAAGCCTCCACGGACATGGATCAAGAAGTTATGGAGTGATATAATTAAGATTTCTGGATATAGATAAAGATTCCTTGAGCCATTGCTGGTCCAAGAAGAGCATTTCTAGTGGGTATCCTTCTGCATAACCACTGAAACTAAGTTTCTCCAGACTTCTCTAAGTGAGGACTGGCTGCTGTAAGTGAATTATAAAAGATTATTGAACTATCCATGAACATGAAGGTATATGTGAAATTAATATGTATGATTAATGAGTACTTTGTTTTAAGTGTTCCTCAAGATCTTTCATTTGTAGAAATGGATAACTCCTGATGATACTTCTATTGACCTTGGCCTTGGTTCTAACATAGGCTGCATTTTGCATCTCCCTCTCCTTCTCCTTCTCTTTAGGGAGAAAATATCGTGTATTCTCTCTAAACCAATATTTTCTTAATCACCTAAATTTGGGTGGCAAGTCAAAGAAAAATGTAGCTGTCTCTGTTAGTCAAGGTTTTTAGATGAAGATGACAGAATCTACACCATATCAGTGGTGATTAAACTTGTTGGTCTTAGGACACTTTAATACTCTCAGAAACTTTTGAGGTCCCTAAATTGTTGAGGACCCCAAAGAACTTTTGTTTATGTGTGTCATATATATCCATACTTACTTAACTGTATTAGGAATTAAAGCTGAGCAATATTTAAAACATTTAATTCATTTAAAAATAGCCCAGTAATAAGCATATTGCATGTTAACGTAAAATAACGTTTTTTTTAAGAAATAACTAAACTAAAATAACTTTTCCCAAACAAAAAAGAAACTGAGAGGAGTGGCATTGTTTTATATTTTGGCAATTCTCTTCAATATCTAACTTAATAGAAGAACTGTATTCTTATATCAGCTTCTTCATTGTGATGTTTCGATTGAGGTATAGTGAAGAAAAGCTAGCTTCACATAGATACATAGTTGGGAAAGGGAGGCTCTCACAGACCCCCTGAGTCGAGCAGCCTCAGCGTTCTCAGACCACACTTCCAGGAACTGCTAAGCTGATTTAAGTAGGAAGGGAGATAGTCAATAAGAATCTTTGGAAGGGCTAGCAGCAGGACCCCACCACCACCACTGCACAGCGCTGGCTGGAGAAGAAGGCAGCTGCTGCCTATAATCCGAGTTACTTGCCCTTCTGCAGGCAGAAACCTGAAACACCACCACCGGGCCCAGAACCCAGGTGTCCCAGTGATTTCCCTAGGTTTAACCCATTTCTGCATCTCTCTCTTACGCAGATATATCAGTCAGATTGATGAACACTAAAGTCAGATCCCTTCCCCCTAGCGGAGGCTGGGAAGTGTACTTTTGCTGAATTCTATGTGGGTAAAGCAGACTTCATAATGGGGAACTATCAGATGTAGAGATGGTGTTTAAAAGATTTCCGGACAGACACAATTGTTACTTGTCCTCTGCCATCATCTCAACCCTAGACTGGGTTAAGTGATGCCCAGATAGTGGGTAAAACATTATACCTGGGTGTGTCTGTGAGGGTGTTTCCAGAAGACGTTAGCATTTGAATCCACACACTGGGTAAAGATCCACCCTTACCAATGTGAGCATACATCATCCAATCTGTTGAGAGCCTGGATAGAACAAAAAGGCAGAGAAAGGGTGAATACTCTCTCTTTTCTGGAGCTGGAACATGCATCTTCTCCTGCCCTCGAACATCAGAGCTCAGGGCTCTCAGGCCTTTGGACTCAGAAGGAATCATACCACCAGCTTCTCTGGGTCTTCAGCTCACAAACAGCGTATCATGGGACTTCCTGGCCTCCATAATCTCGTGAGCCAATTCTCATACCAAATCCTCTCCTGTATTTCTCTCTCTACCCTTTGGTTATGTTTCTCTGGAGAACCATGCCTGCACTGGCTACTGCGCTGACTATGCCTGGTCATCCTCTCACTGCAGCAACGCCTTGTCCCTCCTGTAGATGCCCTGGCTGCCATGTAGGATACTTCCCTTCTGCATATCTGTGCTGTGGCTGTTGTGGTGACATGGCTTTTGTTCTCTATTACAACTTTTTGGGGAAGCTTTTCCATTCTGTAGGACTGCGGTCCCCAAACTCCTGGCCAGGAACCAGCACCAGTGCATGGCCTGTTAGGAACCGGACCGCACAGCAGGGGGCGAGAGCAGACACAGCAGCGAAGCTTCATCTGTATTTATAGCCACTCCCCATCGCTCCTATGGCCACCTGAGCTCTGCCTCCTGTCAGATCAGTCGCTGTCTCCCATCACCCCCAGATGGCCCCTTCCAGTTGCAGGAAACCATCCTACTGATTCTGCATTATGGTGAGTTGTATAATTATCTCATTATATATCACAATGTAATATTAATAGAAATAAAGTGCACAATAAATGTAATGTGCTTGAATTATCCCAAAAGCATCCCCCTCCCCCCCCCCCACCTCTCTCCCGCCCTGGTCCGTGAAAAAGTTGTCTAACATGAAACCGGTCCCTGGTGCCAAAAAAGTTGGGGACCACTGCTGTAGGAGTTAGAATGCCAGAAACTACATTTCTAATGAGGGTTTCGTGTGCAAATTAAATTGTGCCAATTAGATACACTTGTTGGGATTTGAACGGGATGTTAGGCGGGGCCGCCTTCCTGCTGCTAGCTTCTACGGCTGGCTGGTACCTCGTGGAGACTGAATTTGCAGCCGCACTCCACTGTCAGGTTGCTTGCCTTTTGGGGTCAGGAGGCAATTGCAGTAGTGACATCCATAGCTTCCTGATTCCTGGGTTGCCCCTGTTCATTCTTGTACTGAACAGTGACAGGTGTTAGAGACTTCTGATTGCCCACCTTCTGCATTGTGGCAGAGGTGAAATGCCCCCTGTGGGCCAGGCTGGACATCTACTACTTGGAGTTGTCCTTGGAAGTCCAGTCTAAAGTCTGCCCACCCAGCCCTTCCAGAAATGTTGTCAGCACTTAAATCCCTTTTCAAAGGACTAGAGAAGTTTCTGTTTCCTACAGTGAACTCTGACTGTCAAGGTATTTATCTGTGACTAAACCAGCTGTGTCATGTCCTGTTTTATTCCTGGACTCTGTACCCCCTTTTCTCTATGTACCTGGAACTACTTGACCCTCACCCACGTGGCAATCCCTACCTCAGCTAAGAGGAGTGCTAGAAAGATAGAGAAATAGAGAAGTGAAAATTATTAGAGAATCAATACAAGACTATTTATCAGAATCAAAGGATATATTATCAGACTACAGAGACCCACCAATACTGATTCCAAGTCATCATGAAATTGCAAATTATCATGAATAAAGAGAACACCAAAAAGCTTCCAAAGAAGAGAAAAAATTTCACAAAGGAAAAGCAAATGTTACCAAGTTTTCCAACAGAACATTGGATGCTGTAAAACAGTAAAGCAACCTGATACAAATTTTGAGGGTAATTATTTTTTTATTTAGAGTGTAATGCAGCCAATATGACCTGTCAATAAAGTGTGAGCATAGAATTCTGTACGCAGTCAATCAGGTATGAGAATAGAATAAAAATATTTTCAGACAGCAAGGGATGGAAGAAAAAACAAAAACAAAAATAAGTTACTCCCATACATCTCATCTTAGGAATCTACTGAAGGTGCTTTCCCAAAAAGAGGGAATAAACCAAAAAAGAAGAATACATGGGATCCAGGAAACAGGGGATTCAACGTGGGTGCAGCAAAGGGAAGTTCCAGTACACAGCTGAAGCAGCCAGAACAATGAGTCCAGACAAGAATAAGAGGTGGGAGGTGTGTAGGAGAGAAATATTTGTGGAGGAGGGAAAGAATGGAAATAATCTATCATTTAATGTGCTTGATCATTAGAAAAATTATTTGTAAACATTTGGCAAATGTTAGATAATTTAGAAAAACCATCAAGCAGGTACATAGAAAAGTATGCAAATAAAAAAATGAAACAAGTATTAAATTATTAAATGTAGGAAAATCAAAACGTTGTACAAGAAAGGATATGTAACTACAGTACACTACCTGGCTCAGAAGTTAGCAATTTATATAATCATAAAAATTTTTTTAATATTAACTATTGAATTTTTTAAATTGTGGCTTAACTATATGAAGAGAAAGAGAGAGGAAGTAGACAGAGGCTGGTAGCATCAGCTAAATCTATAACTCATTAACAATATGTCAATAGGTAATTGCTAAAACTGATAAATTTACAGATAATGTGTACATAGTACTTAGAAATATGGAGGTAAATATCAGAAGAATCAACTAGAAAAGATATAAGTTGTTGCTTCTGGGGGTGAATTGGCTGGGCAGGGAATGCTTTTTTTCATTATAAGTGCCCTTTCTTAAAATTAATTACTTCTGAATAAAATAGTTGTTATTTTAAAAAGTAATATGGGCTCACTTAGGAAATCTTAGAAAGCAAAATATAAGGACGAAAACAAAAATTATCTATAAAACTGATTAAGCTTTGGTATATTGTCCCCTGATATTAGCTGTTATCCTAACAATCACATAGCCAAAAATGATATTTTACAATTTTAATCTTCACAAGTGACATTAAACACTTTTCCCTATGTTTATCAGCCTTTTGAATTTTTTGTATTAATTGCTTTTTCTTGTATTTTTCTCATTTTCTACTGGATGTTGGTCTTCTTTCAGTTTGCAAGTGACTTGCTTCTTGGATGTGCTTGTTTATGCAGAAGTTTTAATTACTTTTATGGGATCCAATTATTTTTTTCTTTGTATAACTTGACCTCTATGAACTTAATTTATTAATGTCCCTTCAAAAATTCCTTCAGTGGTTCCTGCCCATGATGAATTCTAAGTTCCGTGTCCTTCCTGGTCTGGCCCTTGATATCTGTTCAGGCCCCTCCTCCACGGGCCCCCTCCAGTCCAGCCAAGCCCCACCACTCACAGCCTCTGAAACAGCTTTTCAATACCTGCATACGTTGGTAGATAACTAGGCCTTCTGCCTGAAATGCCCTTTTCTTTATTATCTGCTTAGAAAATGCCTATAGAACTATACCTCACCTCCTTGACTATCTTTTCTGTGTCATTTCCACATTCAACTACTATAAACACAGTAACTTGTTTTATAATTAATCTTTAAGTATGTCTCTTCCATTAAGTTGTGGGCTTCCTTACCTATCTTTGCATTCTTATTAATATTTTATTCAGCTTTATAACACCAATTGCATTACAGTGCTTGGTGTTTAGTGGGCACTCAGTAGATGTTTGCACAGTGTTGAATAAGTCAGTATTTATGATAGGCAGAATTCTACAACGGTCCCCAAGATTCTTTCCCCTTGATGTATACACACTGTATATTCCTCTCCCCCACCAGTGTGGGTGGGACCTATGAATATAATGGAACAGTCATTTCCTTGATTAGGCTACATTATTTGGCCAGGGTGGTGGGGTAGCTACTCCAGTGACCATGTTACCTTTTATAAAACTTTACCACAGCCAACTGGAGGAAGATTCTCCTGTTGGCTTTGAAGAAATGAACTACCCCTTTGTGGGATTGCCATTGGCTAGGACATGAGGGTGGCCTGTAGGAGCTGAGAGTGCTCTCCATCTGACAACCAGCAAGAAAACAAGGACCTCATTCCTACAACCACAAGGCTCTGAATTCTGCCAACCACCTAAAAAAGCTAGGACTCCAAACCTCAGATGAGGTCCCAGCCCCAGCCAACACCTTGATTTCAGCCTAGTAAGACCCTGAGCAGAAGACACAACTAACTGGCACTCAGTCTCCTGACCCAAAGAAACTGTGAAATAATAAATGTGTACTCTTCCAAGCTGCTAAATTTATGGTAATTTCTTACGCAGCAATAGAAAACTGATGCAGTATTCAAGTTGCTTGAATTCAGGTCATTGACCTTGAATCTCCAGAGCAATGACTAGACTGGCATAATGACCTTATCCTTGCCCTTTCTTGTAATTTCATTAAATGGATCCATGTTTTGATTATTTGTACACAAAATCCCTCTAAGACTTGCTCTGCCAAAACTCTTACCATTGTCTCCCTCAAGAGAAACGAAGCCCTACTATCTATAGCAGCAGTCCCCAACCTTTTTGGCACCAAGGCCAGTTTCATGGAAGACAATTTTTCCACAGACCAGAGAGGGATGGTTTCAGAATGATTCAAGTTCTTTACATTTACTGTGCAGTCAAACCTCTCTGCTAATGATGATCTGTATTTGCAGCCACTTCCCAGCGCTAGCATCACCGCCTCAGCTCCACCTCAGATCATCAGGCATTAGGTTCTCATAAGAAGCGCACAACCTAGATCCCTTGCATGCACAGTTTACAGTAGGGTTCATGCTTCTATGGAAATTTGATGTTGCTGCTGATCTGACAGGAGCCGGAGCTTATGCGGAGATGCGAGCAATGGAGAGTGGCTGTAAATACAGATGAAGCTTTGCTAGGTCACTCACCGCTCACCTCCTACTGTGCGGCCCAGTTCCTAGCAGGCCATAGACCCGTACCAGTCTGCAGCCAGGGGGGTGTGGACCACAGATCTGCAGGCATGCTTCCCTGTGCCAGCTCCCTGTTGATCAACAAGTTTTAAATAGTCACTGCTCTTGGATTCCTTCCTGCCATGTTCTGTCTACGTATAATGTTGCAGTAATACAGATCTCCCTTCCCTATGGAGTTAACACCTGCTACTTAATGTGGTAACTTTTGTGTACTGCGCTAGGCCTGCTGGACTGAACTTCCTTCAGCTGCCTACAGCCTGCGTCTTGGTCCCCACCCCGAAGGCACATCTGTTTCCTTGCCACACAGTCCCCTCTAATAGTAGTTACCCAGCTCAGTGTTTGGAATTGGGCTCAGTTTACTAGAACTGCACCAGTCGGGCTCCTCAAGTGAATTAGAATAATTAACCCTAAATCATTCAAAGAACACATATAATGCTGCTTGTTTTAATTTAGAAAATATTTTGAGAAACATTTCTAAAACTTTGAATTGCTATAAAAATGTGTTATACCAGAATCTTTTAGGAATTTACTTATTAAATAAAAATGCACTATTTTTCAAAATCAATTGAAAATGCTAAAAGATTTGGAATCCCCTGAGATTTCTAATGTCTAATGTCAATATAAGAAAGCTAGCAAAAGTTCCACCTTGAGTTGCAGGGCACAAGTGATTGACAAAGGTGGGAGGTGGTTGAGGAGGATGAGGCTGAGCCAAGTCAAGCTAATGTGTTGCGTGAGGGAGAAAGAAGGGCTGGAGAGGGCTGGGAAGTGTCAAGTTGGGAGGAATCTTACCCAGTAATAAACTAGGTTTCAAAATGTCTGAGACTGGTCCTGGCTTTAATCTATAAGCTCAGCCACAAGGCATTTGCCTTCATTTTCTATAAATGAACCAAAAACTCCTGAATGTGTCAGCCTGGCCCTACTTATTTTCAGGACCATTCAGTTCACTTAGAACACCTCAGATTATGTGTATTTAATTTTTCTTGAGAAAAATCTAAAGAGAATTTACTAGAAATGGGAATCAAGCTATAAGTACAGCAAGTACCAAATAACAGAATAAAGACTTAACCACATTCAAATACTTTCCAAAATTTAAAATAGTTAAAATGTAAAAGGCAAAAATAGTTTCAGAAGAGAATAAGACTGACATTTTCAGATGTTCTGCCAAAGCAGGGCTGCCTCCTGTGTCGTGTAGCAGCCTGGCTGAGACGGTCACGGGGGGGGGGGGGGGGGGGGGGGGGGGGGGGGGCAAGCGGGCTGCTGCTGGTTTCCCACCAAACCAAAGCACACCCCCACCTCCACACCACCCTCTGCGGGCCACCAGGTGAGCCGAGTCACCACTCCAGGTCAGGTCCCTGGGAAAGATGCTTGGGTGTGAAATGTCATAGCTATTTCAGCAATTGAAACACAAGACATTTCCTATTTTTCCCTTCAAAATGTGAGTACTAGGTAAAATTTTAGGGCACGCTCAGAACCAGTTCAAGACCTACATATCATGATGTAACTTAAGCTCTCTCACTAAACTTTCCTTCTCCCAAGCTTCTCCCCCCTGAACTTTATAATATCCCCACTTGGAGTCACTCCAAATTTCTAGATGCACACTTGTCACAGCTTGAGGCATAAAGGTGCAATTTAACATGTGTCACTCACTAGAATGTGTTAATTGTGTTTGACATATTCATTGCCACTTGGCCTTTAAACAATCTCCTGTGGAAAGAGACCAGAGATGTCCTCTTTATTGTTGTTGATTAAGCTTTTGTTACGGAAAATTTTAAAATACACAATGGTTGAAAGAATAGTGTAATATATTCCCCATGTACCCATCACCCAAGTTTAATGATTATTTATATTTATCAAGTTATTAATTTTGTTTCATTTATCCCCTTACGTACACTTTTCTCCCCGCTGAGATATTTTAAGACACACAGTTTCAGACCAGATGTGTAAATTTCAATGTAGAGTAGTTAAAGCAAATTTCAGAGCCTGGGTCTGGCCGGGCAGCCTGGCCAGGAGGGTATGGGAGGTGGGGTTACAGGGGTAGGGGGTTGTCAGGTAGGAGCGAGTAATGAATGAAAGTTTAATGAATTTTTAAGTGTATATTTTCTGAGAAACAAACAACTAGTCTGACTGCAAGCCCCTCAAAATGGTCTTGTTCTCTTAAGGTTTTGTCGCATCTTAAGTGTAGGAAGATTGTGCCTATATTCATTTATTTCAAGGTATGGATTTTAGACTTAAAGTACTCATAATTACATGGAGTTTACACATCCTCTTGTAAGCAGGATGTTAACCCCGCAGTTCTCAGTCCTTCAGTTTTATAGCCTACTCTCAATGGCAAGGGCAATGATTTCATGGATTTTGGCAAATACATACAAAAGTTTCATCATCTTTTACATTCAGGAAAATCATTATTATTGGTTTAGTTCTCTTTGGTTATATACTTTATTTCCAATTCTTTGGAAAAGTGGAAATTTGGCTCCTTGGGACACTTCTATTCCTTAAACAAATATTTCACAGTTTCCAATATTCAGCATACAGTCTGTCAGATAGTCCCCTGTCTGTTGTAAAATCCAGCTGTGACCCAAGCGAGTACCTCCTTCTTTGTGCCAAGCATCGCCTTCTCGCCTTGCACTAGCATGTTAGGGGAAGTGTTACTGAAAGCTCCGAGGCCAAATCAATGATAACCAAGAATGAGGACAAGTGGTTTGAAGAAAAAGGAAAGAGAAATTTATTAATTTGCTAGCAAAGGAGGAGGGCGGCAGACTAGCGTCTCAAAGCCCACCAACCTGCCTTTAAGCAGAAAAACGAGCTTTTTAAAGGGGGATTTTCGGGGGGTGGGGGGGGTTGGGCTTGGGTCTATGTGACCAGTGTCACGTGTTGCAGCTTCAGGCTATTGTTGCTTAACTGTGATTGGTGGTTTTCGTCTTGGGTTATTATGACCTTTTCTCCAGTAAGGACAATCTTTTGAACCCTTGTCCTGACAATTCTGTTGAGCCATCTCCTGTGATTTAAGATAATAGAAAACAAACAGCAAAGAACATTTTTCTGCCCCTTTGATTACTGGCCTTGGAAAGGAATGCAAGTTTTAATTCCCAAAAAGGGAGAGGTTTTAAAGAGAAAGCTAGTGAAACATTTCATTGCCCTCTCCCAGAACTTTACCTCTGTTACAGCAGGGGGTTCCTTACAGGACGGCGTGTGAGTTAGTCCTGCATGCAGAGGGGTCCTGCCTGCCCATCTGCAGCTCACAGCCCTGCCCGCTATCACCAGCCCTGTCTCCTCTCAGTGGGACATGATTCATCACGCTGGCTGTGGCGGGAGCGTGGTGGTAGGAGACCCTACCTCCCTGCACCTCCATGTTGTTTACACTACTTGCTCCTTATGTCAGCCTTTCACTGAAGGTTTGGGGTGACTGCAATTGTGCTTGGGACAGCACAGAACAGGGAACAATTGCATACCAACATAATAGGGGAGGTTACTAAGGAAAAAAATCAGTAGGCTTTTTTCTTGAAGTTAGTGATTTCCTTTAATTACTGTGGCCTCACTAGGAAAGAATAACTTCTTTATCCCTTCCACCAACCCGGGAAGGAGAGGCCAATAGTATGTTTTTAAGGTCCCAGATCTTTTTACATCCCTCTTACTCCTCCAGGGAAGTAAATAGCTGTTGTGACTTAGGTCCTTTGAGGGGCCACCACCGAAGGAAAGGTAAGAGGACTCAGGCTTTGGCTTAACGAGTGAGTATGGCCCATTTTTATCCTACAACAAGCAGCACCCCTAGTAGAACAAACTCGAGGGGATGGGAGGAGATAGCTGGGGACTAAATGGCAAGTGCCACAGCCTTGAGAGCTGTATTAGTTTCCTAGGGCTGCCGTAACAAAATACTACTAACTGGGTGACTTAAACAAGAGAAATGCATTCTTTCACAGTTCTGGAGGCTAGAATTCCAAGATCAAGATGTTGGCAGAGCCATGCTCCCTCTGAAACCTGCAGGGAATCCTTGCTTGCCTCCTCTTAGCTTCCGATGGTATGCCAGCCTTCCTTGGCATTCCTGGTTTTCAGGTTCGCAGCTCTGCCTTCGTAGTCACTGGTGCTCCCCCCGAGCGTCTGTGTCCTCACAGGGACATCTTTGTATAAGGACACCGGAAATGTTGTATTAGGGGCCTGCTCTGTGCCAGTATGAACTCATCTTAACAAATTACATCTACCATGACCCTATTTCCAAATAAGGTCACATTCTAAGGTATCAGAGTTTGGAGCCTCAACACATATTTCTTGGGTAGGTACCCAATTCAACCCATAACAAGAGCCATAACACAGGATGACTATACCAAGCCTGGTATGGAGGAAGTAGCCACCAGCCTTTGAATGCGCCAGGCATGCTTGGATAATGAGTATTCTCAGCAGTGGTAAACTGGAGACCAGAGACCCTCTCCAAAATGGCTAGATTGTATAAGTACTTAGGGATTCTTACAGAGCCTCAAAGAGGGGAAGGAAGCCTCCCCCACACCACTCCCACCACCCCAAATAATGAGACTGTACTTGCATTTCCCTGGGGGGGATTGATGGTTGAGTGCATCGGAGCATATTCAGACAATTATGCTTGGCATCCTGTTATTGAAATACTGTGGACTGTCCCAGTTCCAGTCATTTCTCACCGGTTGGTTTCTCTCTCCAAATGCCTCATTCTTTTATTTACTTTCCACAGATGCTAGTGTTCTACACTCAGATTCCCCTCCTTTTATTTTGCCAGTCAAAATATATCTGCATAGGCAAAAAAAAAAAAAAATCTAAGGTCACTTCCTAGTCAAAAGTACCATGTACTCTTAATAGGCAGGCTTAGTAATAAAAAATGTCGTAGTTGCTTTTTTCTTTAAGAAATTGAAATTATATTTTAATAAATATAATATTTGGGAAAAGAACTTATTTCCCTACCAGTCCCTATAAGCAATAAGAAAGAGATAGAAAAATGTGTTCTTCTCCTTTGTAGAGTAAGTCCCGAGGGGTTGAGAATATGGGAGGCTGGATTTTTCCTTCTGTTTATGTAAAAATCAAAGAAGTGCCCCATTTCTGCTTGAATCCATTTGAGATATCTGATTTTTCTTAGATTTAAAACTAGAATCTGTCTGCAATTTTTTAAATCCCATAAATAGCAACCTCCCACACAGAGACAAAATGGAAACCTCTGTATACTGTTCTGTAATCAAAGCATCTTCACATAGTTGCACAGAGGAAAAATCCGAGAAATAAGGCAACAATAACAAAGTATGTTTATAAAATTATATAAATATTATGTTAAAATATATTGGTTGTATTTGGCAATACAGCTAATTATCAATAACATATTGCCTATGTAAAACCACTTTATTTGTTGAATATTTTTTTGATTCCTTTTTAAAACAGTAAGCAGGTGGAGCTGTGGGAAATTGACCATCAGACCATCACCCCACCTCAACTGAAAGTCATTAGACAGTTTCAGCTACCTGAATTAGGGGTCATTTTACAAAGAAAAAAATCAATTTATTTTTTAAAATATATACACACGCACATATATATTTGTACACATACATATTTATACACATATTTCTGCCCCCCTTCCCCCAGAGCTTTGAGTGATCTAATGTCTGAAAATATTCACAGCCAGCTCATGGAAAATTACTGTGGTTCGTTGACTCATTTACTTAAACATTTATTAGCCATAACCTATTGAAATATTTTAAAAGATAAACAGGCACATTAAAATTTTCAGAAGTTTATTTGAGCAGACAGTGATTCATGAATCAGGCAGCACTGAACATCACATTGTTCAGGGCTCCATGGCCCTTAAGTGTTCAAATGAAATGAAGAGTCACACATCTCTCACTTTAAATCAAAAGCTAGAAATGATTAAGCTTAGTGAGGAAGGCATGTCAGAAGCTAAGACAGCTGATTTTAGGCCTCTTGTACCAAACAGCCAAGTTGTGAATGTGGAAAAGTTCTTGAAGAAAATTGTAAGTGTTACTCCAGTGAATATATGAATGATAAAAAAGTGAAATGGCCTTATTGGTGATATGGAGAAAGTTTAAGTGGTCTGGATAGAAGATCAAACCAGCCACAATATTCTTTTAAGCCAAAACCCAATCCAGAGCAAGGCCCTAACTCTCTTCAACTCTAGAATACTGAGAGAAGTGAGGAAACTGAAGAAGAAAAGTTTGAAGCTAGCAGAGGTTGGTTCAGGAGGTTTAAGGAAAGAAGATGTCTCCATAACACAAAAGTGGAAAGTAAAGCAGCAAGTGCTGATGTAGAAGCTGCAGCAAGTTATCCAGAAGATAGAGCTAAGATCACTGATGAAGGTGTCTATAGTAAGGCAACAGATTTCCAGTGCAGACAAAACAGCCTTCTGTTGGAAGAAGATGCTGTCCAGGACTTTCATGGCTAGAGAGGAGAAGTCAATGCCTGTCTTTAAAGGGCAGGCTGACTCTCTTGTAAGCCAATGCTCATTTACCATTCTAAAATCCTAGGCCCCTTAAGAATTATGCTAAATTGACTCTGCTTATGCTCTAGAATTGGAACAGCAAAGCCTGGGTAACAGCACACCTATTTACAGCAGGGCTTACTGTATTTTGAGTATTTGAGTATTGAGTATTTTGAGCTCATTGTCAAGACCTACTGCTCAGAAAAACAGATTCCTTTCAAAATATTACTGCTCATTGACAATGCACCTAGTCACCCAAGAGCTCTGAAGGAGATATACAAGCAGATTAATGTTTTCATGCCTGCTAAAATATACTCCATTCTGTAGCCATGGATCAAGGAGTAATTTTGACTTTCTAATCCTATTACTTCAGAAATATATTTTGTCAGGCTACAGCTGTCATAGATAGTGATTCTTCTGATGGTTCTGGGAAAAGTAAATTGAAAACATTCTAGAAAGGATTCACCATTCTAGATCCCATTAAGAACATCCATGATTCATGGGAGGAGGTCAAAATGTCAACATTAACAAGAGTTTGGGAGAAATTGATTCCAACCCTCATGGATGAATTTGAGAAGTTCAAGACTTCAATGGAAGTCACTGCAACTGTGGTGGAAATAGCATGAGAACTAGAATTAGAAGTGGAGCCTGAAGATGTGATTGAATTACTGCAATCTCATAATGAATCTTCAGTGGATGAGGAGTTGCTTCTTATGTATGATCAAAGAAAGTAGTTTCTTGAGATGGAATCCACTCCTGGTGAAGATGCTGTGAATATTGTTTAAATGACAACAAAGGATTTAGAATATTACATGAACTTAGCTGATAAAGCAGTGGCAGGGTTGGAGGGAATTGACTCCAATTTTAAAAGAAGTTCTACTCTGGGTAACATGCAATCAAAAGGCATCACATGATACAGAGAAATCGTTTGTGAAAGGAAGAGTCAATTGATGTGTCAAACTTCACTGTTGTCTTATTTTAAGAAACTACCACAACCTCCCCAACCTTCAGCAACCACCACTGTGATCAGTCAGTAGCCATCGCCATCAAGGCAAGAGTACTACTTGCCTTGCATGTATTTTTTAGCAATGAAGTATTTTTAAAATTAAGATCTGTGCATTGTGTCTTTTTAAGACATGCTATTGTACACTTAGTAGACTATAATATAGTGTAAATATATCTTTTATATGCACTGGGAAAAATAAAAAATCCATCTGACTCCCTTTATTGTGATATTCACTTTATTGTGATCGTCTGGAACTGAGCCCACGGTATCTCCAAGGTATGCTGCAGAAGCTGTTTGCAGAAGCAAGACAAAGGAAACCTTTTGTTGGTTACATGGAAAGTCCCTAGAGGTTAGCTGGTGGTTTCTGATTGACTAAGCTTAAGTTTTGTTTTCTTAGGCTGTAACCACTCTAAATTGGTTTAGGTTTGCTTGGGTAGGATCCTAAGGTGCTGGAGCTGTCTCAGTCTAAAGGCCTCCCAAACAAATATAAGAGGGCAAAAGGGAGATGGGAACTATAGGATAATGCCTGGATTCTATTGTTTAAGAACTGAGAACTATACCTCTAGTCTATTGTTGCAGGATAGAACCAGAATGGGTCAAATGTATCTCTTGAGTAATAAGACTGTGTGTTCCAGGAAAGATGCAGGATGAGGGTAAGGTATTCATCTTAGAACCATACCTGTTAGATTCTTATCATAGGCATTAGATCTTGAGTAGGGTTCAGCTGAGCAAACAGAGGTGCAGAGACATGTAAATCACCTAACTGAGGTCAGGCAGCTGCTTTTTAGCTCCAAGGTCAGAACTTAGGTACCTTGACCTCCAGCTCAGTGCTCTTGACTCTCCCGACCCACTATTGCTTCTCTTGTCACTAAATTAGAAATTTTCTGGTTTGAATTTGTTTTTTTTTTAAGAAATATACGTCATACCACTAATGTCATATTTTCTCTGTATTTAGCCATTTTGAAGTATAACATACAACATGGATGAAATTGGTAGTCAAGCAAATATGAAGTGAGTTGCTAACCCCGATTCCAAAAATTCTCAGCAATCTCATTTGTGTTCTTAATTCCGTATGGAACTTAAAGGGGTGCAGTCAATGATAGCATTCTATACCTATGGACCTGAATGTGTTTTCCTGGCCTCCAGCATCTGAGTTAACAGTATTAACTTAGTATTGCAATTGCTTCTTTGCCCCAGCAGCTATGAGCTTTAATTTGTTTCCTTACACAATCCGTTACCCTCTGGAAGGCATTTAGCAGAACAGATGCTCCTTAACTTAGGATAGGGTTACATCCTGATAAATCCATTGTTATGTTGAAAATGTTATAAATCGAAAATAGGCATTTTGTAGATATGCTAGGATGTGAAACACAGAACACAGCATTTAAAACACACTGGCAACACAGCACACTGTAGAGTATCAGTTGTTTACACGCACGATCTCATGGTTGACAGGGAGCTGCGGCTCACTGCCGCTGCCTGGCATCCCGCGAGAGTATCATACTGCATATTGTCAGCCCAGGAATAGATCAAAATTCAGAATTCGAAGTACGATTTCTACAGAATGTGTATTGCTTTCACACCATGGTAAAGTCTAAAAATAGTAAGTCAAACCGTCATAAGTTGGGGACCGTGCATATAATATATAATACTCTAACACCAAGAAATATAAGCATTACCGGTTTAATTGGCTAGGTACAAATCATTTCCATAAAGTTTATCACTTATTTCTTGGTTTTACAGTTATTGATACAAACTACATCACATATTGGGAGGAAGGCATTCAACTCCAAATTACTAGAGGAATTTTATACATGGAGGGTATAAAGCAAAGACCATCTGTTATCTGACTTTCAATCCTTTTCTTACACTATTTAAACTTTTCTTCCAAGCCATCCATTTTTCTGGGAAAAAATATTTTTTCCTTAGAAAACTTAAGGTGGAAGAGTCAAAAAGTCTGAAATATACATAGAGGTCATCTCTGCCTCCCAATCATTTTGTTTTTAAGTTGGTTATTTAGAACTTGGAATTCATTTTGCCACCAAAACAGGGTAAGTAGACAGTCAAAAATAGACTACTTAACTTGTAAATGAGCTTTATTAACATGTAGACCCTAAAAATCCATTTATAACATTATGTTTCCTATGGAAAAACTGGCTCAAGTTCCAGCTAAGGAGTACATATTCGTATCTATAGTGGTATTACTAGGCTAAGTGGTATTAATTGTTAGACTAACCTGAATACTGAAAGCAATTTAAAAATTCTAGATAAAATCTACACACACACACACTCACACACAGTCCCCTTAAAGGCATCAAAGTGCTATTGAGGCAGTGGGGAGTGACTTGACAGAGCAGCAAGTGGGATGGAGAACAGTGAAGCCATTTTCCCCTGAGGCATTTGTCAAGGCCTCGGAGCTGCTCAAAGTGGAAAATTTTTAAAGGCAGTGAAATGATTTGCTGTCCACATCAGGACCTTATGGGATCAAAGCGGGGTGTGATAGTTAGTTTCATGTGTCGACTTGACTGGGCCATGGCGTGCCCAGGTTTTTGGTTGAACATTATTCTGGATGTATCAGTGAAGGTATTTCTGGATGAGATTAACATTTGAATCTGCCGACTGAGTAAAGCAGAGTGCCCTCCCCGGTGTGGGTGGGGCTCATCCAATCCGTTGAAGGCCTGAATAGAACCAAAGGCTGAGTAAGGGAGAATTCACTCGCTCTGCCTGTCTTGGAGCTGGGACATCAATCTTCTCCTGCCTTCAAACTCAGACTGGAACCATACCATCAGCTCTCCTGGGTCTCCAGTTTGCTGATTCAAAATCTTGGGACTTCTCAGCCTCCGTAATAGTGAGACCCAAATGCTTATCATAAATCTCTTTATTTATACAAATGTATATATACATACATGCATATACCTATATACACACATATATACAAATACAGGGGGCTTATTAATACTTACATTGGAACAACAGGTGTAAACTAGGGCTATGCTGAGCAAACCAGGTTGTAGGATCGCCCAATTTGTAGGAAGCCCTCCTCCCATCATGCCAGGCCTTCAAAAGGCTATACCCTTAGTTAGGGTTAGGTTGAACTGGAACTAAATTCACCCCTTTCTTCAAACCCAGAGGAATATAGATTAGGCTGTCTTAGGCTTCAGAACAGCAGGAAAAGAAAAAACAAAGGAAAACTCACACACAACACCCAAACCCCAAAACCCCTGTCCTTGAGGACTTGTGCCAGAGATCAGCCTTGGAAATTGGGTATGTAGGGTGGGCCAACAACTATTTCCTTCATATACCTGCAGAAGTGTACAGAAAGCCTCACTGAGGCAATACATTCATCCTCAGCCCCAGAAAACCCCCCACAGATAATATTTCAAAGACAATGACCAGCAACTAATTAAAGATAACCAGGTCCATGAAGAAACAAGGTAAATTGAGTAAGAACCAGCAGAAATGATAACAAAAACAGACCTACACATACTTCAGAGAGTAGAACAATCAGATATAGATTATAAATCAACTATATTTAATATGTTTAAATAAAAAAATTGAACATCTCTACAGAGGATACAAAAATATAGACAGTGCCATAGCACACATGAAAAACAATGAGAACATGAAAAATACAATAACTGAAATTGAATCCACCCGCTGCAGTTTCAAAGATGACTTCGAGGACTACTCTGGGAGAAATTGTAGGTGAGGATACTAGTGGAGAGAGTTACTATGTTTGGAGCATTTAAAAATTTGGGTGATGGGAGGAGGGAGGTGTACAAAGTCCCTGGTAACCTCCAGAGCTTCCAGAGCTGCAGAGATCTCTGAGGCACTGACTCTCTCTGACACATGGTAGCAACACCATCAGCTCCAGGCTCTCACTCAGCAGAAGCCAGGCTTCTCTGGGAAAGGAGGAAAAACAATGAAAAGAAAGATACCACTAATTCTTGTCAAGTTGTTCAGAAGTGAGAAATGGGCACTTCCCAATGCATTAAAAATTCCAAATTTGATCCAGAGCAGAGGAGAATAATTAGCATATTAAATAGTTATACTTCTGTTTGTGAAGCTAATTGCTTTAGAGGCTCTTGAGAATCAGCTGTAACTAAGTAAGAACATGCACTACACGTAAATTCTTCATTCAGTTCTTATAAGCCAAGAATTCAGGTTCATCAAATCTTTTCAGTAGGTAAAACTTTTCTGATCAAGGCGGAAGGTCTTACTTAAGAAAATAAATAATCCTAATGGTAGAATAATCATAGAATTTGGCACCCTAGCTGGGCATGGTGGCTCATGCCTATAGACTTGGGAGGATGAGGCAGGAGGATCACTTGAGGCCAGGAGCTTGAGAACTTGGCACTCAGAAGACACCAGAGAATTAATATTTCTAGTCCTTTTATTTCACAGCTAAGCAAACTAAGGCTCAGAGAGGGTTATGTGTGGGAAACATAAGATCACAGAGAAAGTCTTCCAACCTCCAGTGTGAGACTAAAGTGACACAACCAACCAAAGCAGCCTCCCTTGATGAATACTTTGTCCATCACCTGGTGATGTCCATCACAGGGTGAGAAAGACGACCACCTGGGAGGTGGTGAATAGTTACCTACGAAGAAACCTAATTATCCACAGACACATCCCAGGGAGTTTTCAGAAATTGGACTGGGTTCTGGATTTTTTTTCCTGTAATTATGAAATAACCCTTTTTAAATGAAAGATTGACATATTTATTTATTTGCTGAACTGATATGTAGAATGGCTGTTTCTGCACAGAGTTTGGAAACTATGCTTTCACTGGCATTTATTACTCTAATATGTTTGGCAGGATCATCTCAAATTTGAACAGCAAATTACAAATTTGAACAGTCCAAATCAACACATTCATCAACTCCAAGCAGAACTAAATCTCAATTGGTGACAGAGTTAAAATTAACTTGAAAACAGGATATGCTAAAATTCTTTTTAAGAAATAAATAAACTAAACTACTAGTTACCTGTTTTGATTGTTAGAATTACAACATGGAATGCATATAGTAATTTTCTCCTATTAGTAATATGTATATTTTTGCACATATAATACATACACTCAAACTATCTTGAACAGATAAACATATATTTATGCACACACACACACATTAGGAATAGGAAATGTGTATTCTTAAAGCTAAGCAGGGAATTACTCTTAGGAAATAGTTCTTCCCTCACCCCATTTCCTCTATTACCTGATTGTTGTATCAATCAGGTTAGACTAGCATCTATTGGGGTAAAAAATAGCCCTTGGGTTGGGGGCTCACGGGTGGTGTTAAGATACCAACAATCACAAACACTTGTAGCCAGGGGTTATCATTTCTTTCATGGTACCACTGTCTCAAAAACTTAGTTGGCCCCATCCCTTTCCCTTTTGTTCAGATAGGGGACACTCAGCTGAGTGTCTCTGTGCAGAGCAGGGCTGGAGCTGGGGTGGAGGGAACTTGGTCAATGTGGTCTGTGCCTCCAGAAGAGCTGGGACAAGGAGAATGTTTGGAAGAATGTTTGGAAGATGGATTCCATATGGAGGGATTGAGCAGAAAAGCAAATATGTTAAGAACAATGGGAACCAGACTTCTTACTGTTAGAGAAAGGAGGTACAAATATGGAAAGAGGGAAGGCTAGAATACAGGCTGGTGTATTGAATTGGAATTGGAGATATCACTGTGAACATTTGGTTTTCAAGATAACTAACTAGCTAGATGATAGGTAGATAGATAGTTGCATGTATAAACATACATATAATCCTTAGCTTTTTCTGCCAAAAGTCTAAATATAATGATATTTTCGTAGCAATGAGTATACAAAACTACTTGATCTTGGTTTCTAAATACCATTCTCTACTCCAGGAACCAGGACTCTTGAATAAATGACTGTTTACAGGGCTGGGGCACGGAAAGTATCAGATGAACCTGGAATATCTGGTTTTGCCAGAAAGAAGGAATGTGTTCAAAGAATAATGAGCAAAAAGACACAGGAACCAGCTTCAAAGATCCCCTACCAGCAAAATATGAAACATTTTGAGCATAGATGGTGATTCATGTTATGCTGTGGCAAAATATATGGTAAAACTGTTGCCTGTGATAACTTGGAAGGCAGATGATGTGTCTCTGAATTTGAGATTTTAGGGGAAAAGACTGGCTGATAATAGCTGTGTTTCACAAATTAGCACAGGACAGATGGGTTCAGAAATAACTGGCAAGTTTACAAGCGGGAATAAAAGGGAATAGATAGTCCAGAAATTCAGACCTTGTGGCATTGGAAGAGGAAAATCCTGCTCAACACTAACGAATAAAAGATAAAAATAAAGAAATATATTAAGGTTGCAGCAAAAATCAAACCAAAGATATGGCTGTCAAACCCATGATTAGACCTCTGGATAGATCAGGTGGCACCCAGTAAATCCCTTAAGTTGGGGGAAAAAAAAAGTGTCAGGGAAAACAGACTAAATAGTGTGTTTCTCTGGAGTTCCCCAGTTGTTAACATTTTAACACATTAACCTTACATATTCATTATCTCTCCTCTCTCTCTCTCTCTCTCTCTCTCTTTCTGTACACACACACAAACATGCACATCCCGTTATTATTATTTTTACCAGACATCATGCCCTGTTATCCCTAAATACTTCAGTGCAATCTATGAAAAACTCATAATTAACATCATACTTAATGACTAAAAACTGAATGCTTTCCACACAAGATTAGGAACTCAGTAACAGGACAAGGATGTCTGCTCATGCCACTTCTATTCAATATTATACTGGAAGTTCTAGACAGGGCAATTAAGTAAGAAAAAGAAATACATCCAGATTGGAAAAGAGGACATGAAACTATCTCTATTTGCTAATGACATGATTTTGTATACATAAAATCCCAAGGAATCCATTAAAAAACTATGAGAACTAATAAACAAGTTCAGCAAGGTAGAAGGATGCCAGATGAATTGTATCTCACATTATCAGTGAACAAGCCAAAATAACATTAAGAAAACAATTTCATTTACAAGAGCATCAAGCAAATACAATACTTATGAATACATTTTTTAAAGGAAGTGCAAAACCTGTACTTTGAGAACTACAAAACATTATTGTAGAAATCTACAAAGACCTAAATAATGAAAAGACATTCCATGTCCATGGATTAGAAGACAATATTGATAAGATGGCAATACTCACCAAATTGATTTATAGATTCAATACAAACCATATCAAAATTTCATCTCCCATTCTTGAATAAATTGACAAATTGATTTTAAAATTCAAACACAAATGCAAGGGACCCAGAATAGCCAAAACAATTAACGACAACACAAAGAACAAAGTATGGAGGACTCATACTTTTTTATTTTAAATTTTACTAAAATTGATAGTACTCAAGATAGTGTGATACTGGTGTAAGGATAGACATACAGATCAAAGGAAAACATTGAGAATCCAGAAATAAACCTTCACCTATGGTCAATTGATTTCTAACAAGGGTGGCAAGACAATTCAATGGAGAAGAATAATCTTTTCAACAAATGATTCTGGAATAACTGGTATCTATATGCAAAGGAAAGAAGTTGTGCTTGTTCCTACAGCATATACAAAAACTAACTAAAAATTGATCAAAAACTAACTAAAAATTGATCATAAACCTAAATGTAAGAGCTATCAAACTCTTAGAAGAAAACATAGGAATACGTCTTCATGATGTTGGGTTAAGAAATGAATGCTTTCTTAGATATGATGGCAAAAGCACAAGTGTCAAAAGTAAAAAGATAAAACGGACTTCATTAAAATTTAAAACTTTTGTGACGATATCCCACAGAATGGAAGAAAATATTTTCAATTCATATATCTGACAAGGGATTTGTGTCCAGAATATATAAAGAACACTTATAACTCAATAGTAATTATACAAATAGGCAAAGGACCTGAATACACATTTCTCCAAAGAATGTATACAAATGGCCAATAAGTACATGAAAAGATGCTCAACATTATTAGCCATTATGGAAATACAAATTAAAACCACAATGAGATACCACTTCACATCCACTATGATGGCTATAATAAAAAAGCTAAATAATAACAAGTGTTGGCAAGGCTGTGGAGAAATTGGAGTCCTTACACACTACTGGTGGAAATGTAAAATGGTACACCTGCTTTGAAAAAATGTTTGGCAGTTCCTCAAAATATTTAATGCAGAGTTACTAGATGACCCAGCAATTCCATTCCTAAATATAAACCCAAGAGAAATGAAAAACTTACATATGAATGGTCATAACAGCATTATTCATAGCAGTAAAAAATGGGAATAGTTCAAATGTCCAACTTGATGAATTAAAAAATGAAATTTGGTATATCCATAACATGGAATATTATTATATATTCCAATGAAAAGGAATGAAATACTGAAAGCATTATGCTAAGTGAAAGAAGCCAGTCACAAATGACCACATATTGTATAATTCCATTTGTATAAAATGTCCAGAATAGATAAAACCATAGAAACAGAAAGTACATTAGTGTTTGTCTAAAGTTAGGAGGAAGATTGGAGGGAAATGGGGAGCGTGTGCTAATAAGTATGGGGTTTCGGAGGGATGAGGAAAATGTTCTAAATTGATTGTAGTGATGGTTGTACAACTCTATAAATATAGTAAATGCCATTGAATGGTATACATTAATGGGTGAATTATACGGTTAATTATATTTTAATAAGACTTTTTTTAAAAAGAAAAAAGTATGTTTAATTATAGTGAAAAACTAAAGAACTGAAATGTCTAACCAATTATACACTTTCAGATTTGTTGCAAGTTTTTTTTAAAATTTTATACTGAGAATGTATAGGTAAAGTTCTGTGTTCAAAAGTTACTTGGATTAGTTTGCTTTTTTCTCTGTAGTTATGATGTTTATTTGAAATACAGTTAGGTTCATTTTTATATATTCAATTCCAGTTTTTTTCTCCATCCTTATTCACTTTATTTTATTTTTGAATATTTAAAACATTTGTATTTCTTTTTTTTTTTTTTTTTTTTGAGACAGAGTCTTCCTCTGTTGCCCATACTAGAGTGCCGTGGCATCAGCCTAACTCACAACAACCTCAAACTCCTGGGCTCAAGCAATCCTCCTGCCTCAGCCTCCCGAGTAGCTAGGATTACAGGTGCATGCCACCACACTCAGCTAATTTTTCTATTTTTAGTAGAGATGATGTCTCACTCTTGCTCAGGCTGGTCTTGAACTCCTGAGTTCAAGCGATCTTCCTTCCTTGGGCTCTGAGAGTGCTAGCTAGCATTACAGGTGTGAGCCACCGCACCCAGCCTGAAACATTTGTATTTCTAAAATAAAAAGTATACATGTTTTGGAAATACAAATGTTTTAAATGTTTGTATTAAACATTTCAGGGAAGTATTATTCCCTTCCTTATTCTTTCCATTTCATTTCTACCCAGGCCATATACATGACCAGTTTCATTACTTTTTTGTTATCTTTCCTGTGTTTCTTGTTAGGAAAAGATTGTTTGAGAAGCAACCAAATAAAAACTGAAGACATAACAAAACTGGAAAACATAATTGATATAAAATGAATAAACTCACTTATTAAAAATCTGAATTATAAAGCAAAACCTAAATATAAGCACCAAATAGTAGGTATATATAAAATAATGTGACTAGGTTTGGAATTAAAAGAATGATCAAAGGTATATCACACAAAATCACACAAAAAGAAAAGAAACCCCCATAATTAATATCAGACAAAGTTGAATTTACAGGAAAAAGTATGAACTAGACAAAGAAAGTGACTTTACAATGATAAAAGGACACAATAAAAATTCATACACATTGACCCAGCAATTTCACTTTTAGTTAAAATATATATGAGTTATGATTACAGTGTTGTTTATAATAGCAAAAAACTGAATATAGCAAAAAATATATAGCATTAGAAGACTTGAATAAATTACCGTATAAAATACTATGCAGCCAAGGAAAATAATGCACTGCTAAGTAACAGCAGTTTCATATATATATATATATATTTATTTATTTATTTATTTATTTTTTTAGAGACAAGTTCTCACTGTCACCCAGGCTAGAGTGCAACGGGCGATCATAGTTCACTGCAGCCTTGAACCCCTGGGCTCAAGCCATCCTCCCATCCCAGCCTCCTGAGTAACTAAGACTACAGATGCATGCCACCATGCCTGGCTAATTTTTTTTTTTTTTTTTTTTTTGTAGAGGAGGGGGTCTTGCTATGTTGTCAAAGCTGGTCTTAAACTCCTGGCCTCAAGTGATCCTCCCACCTCGGCCTCCCAAATCCAAAATATATTTTTAAACAACACCAAAAAAAGCAAGATACAGAACAGTGTGTACAGCATACTTCCATTTGGAGTTATATTCTGCATGTGCGTAGACAATTTCGAAAGGATCTATAAATTACCTCTGTAGAGGAAAATTGAAGAACTGGGTTGAGGAGATTTTGTGTTATTTTTAAAATATACCTTCTCACCCTGCTTGGATTTTCCCAATATACATGTATAAACTTTTCAATTACAAAATAGCTAATTTTAAAAGGTTTAAGAAGAAAATCCCTTCCAGGCTCCAAACTCTATCATACCTTGTGATGCTGTCTAATAGATAAATCTCCAAGAATCAATTATAAATTGAAGTATGAACATTAGAAAATGATAGCTAATGTGTTTGGAAACTTCAGTGCTGTTGAGTATTTTGTAAAAACCATATGTTTAATTTTATCACCATATGGCTAGATATCATAGAATGTACCATAGGATATATCTGGTTATTTCTTACCAAGATGAAATGAATAGTCTACAAAGGCTACAAAGGCTACAAATTTCTGGAAATAAGTGGGAAAGTTGAAGGCGTCAAGGTAGAGTAGCAAGTGCATTGCTGTTTGTATCAGACTGGAGTTTGAATCCTGGCTTACTTTCTGTGTGACCTTGAGCAAATCACTTTGTCTCTTTGAACCTAACATTCCCCTTATAAAAAAAGAGAATTATTAGGTCATTAAATAGGAAATGTTCAATTTTTGAATCAAAAATGTAGTTTATTATATCTCAAACAAGAAGCAGTACAATTAACCAAAATATGCGCCTAAACTATTGACACTGTTTTGCCATCTTAACAGTAGCTTGTTAATGAAGCAGTGAAGAAGCCTGGATTGCGAGTGACAATGAAATCATGAAAGACATTTTCCACAGCTTGTTGAGCATTGAATATTTTTCCTTGCAAGAAGTGGTCCAAAGCCTGGAAGAAATGGTAGTCAGTTGGTGCAAGGTCTGAGGAATATGGTGGATGACAGAGAGTTTCCACGTCCAGTCTCTGTAGTTTGAGCAGCGTTGTTTGTGCAACATGTGGTCAAGCTTTGTCTTACAAGAGGGATTGGCTTGTCTCTATTGACCAATCTCGGCTGCTTAATTGCAAGCATCCTCATTTCATCCAATTGGTTGCAGTAGACATCTGCTATAATCGATTGACCAGGTTTCATGAAGCTGTAGTGGATAATACCAGTGCTGGACCACCAAATAGACACCATTTGCTTTGTTTGATGAATACTTGGTTTTGGACTGTGTTTCAGCACTTCATCTTTATCGAACCGTTGTGCTGGACACTTGTGATTGTCAAAAAGAATACATTTTTTATCACACATAACAATACAATGTAGAAATGATTTCACCTTTATGTCGTGACAGCAAAAAAGGGAAGCTTCAATACGATTTCTCTTCTGACGCTCATTTAATTCATGTGGAATCCATCTATCCAGCTTTTTTACCTTGCCAATTTTTTTGAAATGGTCCAATATTGTTGGAATAGTAACGTCAAACCTTGCTGCTAATTCATGAGTAGGTTGAAATGGAAATGCTTCCACTACAGCTTTCAGCTCATCATTATCCACCTTGGTCTCAGGTCGCCCACGTAGCTCATTTTCAAGATTAAACTCACCAGACCAGAACTTCTCAAACTGTCCACGTACTGTGCATTCATTAGCTATATTCTTCTCAAACATGTCATTGATATTTCAAGGTCCTATGTAGCATTGGTTCCACGAGGGAACTCATATTGAAAAATAACATGAATTTTCAACTTATCCATGGTTTCACAAAAGTTGCTCCAAGAAAATTTGAAAGATAATCACAAGCCAAAATGTGCATTTGAAAGAATGAGGATATAGCTTCACAATAACAATAAAACAAGTGTCAAGGTGAAATGTCAGAGATATCAACTGTCAAACTTAGTACTTAAGGAGATTGGACATTTCATACTTAATAACCTAATATTTCTTCCTTCCTGGTCTCATAAGGGGTTGTAGGGATCCAGTGAGATAATAAGCATGAAGAGGCTTGCCAAGTCCAAGGGGTTATTAATTTCACTAAACATCAATTACCTACTCAGCATGTGTAGATCAGATATTGAAAACATCTTAAAAGGGAATAGATAGATATTCAATTATTATCAGCTTTTCAGAGTTTTACGAGGAGACAGAACAACTGAGCAGCCACCATGGACCTACTGGCTCATTAAAATGTGTAAATTGGCACCTTAATCAAACATCTGAGATGAAGCTGTTTGTCAGATACCCATTTTTAGGATCATGGAGTGATATAGAAATACTCAGGATAAGGTTTAAAGTATTTAATTACTGGGACCTCAGAGACTCACGGTTGCTGTGGCAAATATATCAGTACATCTTGCTTTGGGAGAATTGTCATCTCAAAGCCTAGCACAAGAAGAGTAGGAAGTAGAAGAGATGGCTTAGTCAAAAGGCAATTTTAATAGCTCAGATTAATGGTTGAGAATGCCCTTTCCACATGTGATCTCAAAGAAAAGGAATGAAGGGATTTTTTCCCTAATAAGGTAAAGACTGCAGGTGCAACAGAGCTTGCCCTGGGTGGTTCCTGAAGGCCTCATTCCGGTGCAGGTGTAGAACACCATGTATGCATTCCTATGCGGTTTGCAGGCACACTCGCACATAAACCTGTATCTCCAAAGGTAATCGAAAACTTTTATGCATTAAAGAGGTATTAGCATGGCAAAGAAGTACAGTATTGCTTAATAATTCAGCACATGCATTAACGTAAGAAGGGTTTAAAAGTCACTTACAGAAAAGAGTACTTTATTGTCAGCCATTTTCAATTGCTAATTTTATGACCATTTTATGCCAAAGGTTATCACTTCTCTTTTTTATGTTTTCTTTTATATTCAGTTTAATACTTTTATGTGACAGATTTAGTAATATATCATAAGATATTGTTTCTTAATTATTTTTTACTTCTCTAAGTTTTTTTTTTTTTTACTCTTTTGCTATCCCTTACCAATTCCTTTTCCCTGGAGTATATAACAGACTTTTACCAACAACAGGAAATTAACAGAGTTTTTTTTTAAAAAAAATTGTTGCTTTTCTGATATAGGATCAGGGAGACTTCCTGGAACAATAACTTGTATTAAAAAGACAGTGGGATATTAGTGGCCAACGAGCTTAATATGCACAACAGAATGATAGATGTTTAAAAAAAAAAACCCCAAAAGGCAAAATAAATTTAGGTTCTATATATGGAAATAAAGTGCTTGGAGCACAGGAAAGCAGTAGTTCTGTTTTCTGCTGATCGGACCACAGCTGAGATAAAGGGTTCAATTTAGGGAAACATAATCTAGGAGAAATGTGGAAGAGGGCCACCGGAACAGAAAGAATCTGGAAACCATGGGAGGAGGCACAGGAGGACTTTGGGACAGTTGACCTGGGGAAGAGAACAAAAGAGAGAGACAGGACAAAGGTCTACAAAAAGACAAGCGCTACTAAGTGAAAGAAAATGTGAACTTGTTTTATGTTTATTAATAGAGCTAGGATTCTTGCATAGAAATCAGAGGGAGGGAAATACATTATGAGTTCAATTATTTAGAATTATGTTCTGGCAAATAGACCTACATAAAAATGGAATATGCTGTCTTGGAAAGTAGTCATTTCCCCACCATTCAAGCAGAAGATACATGGGCATCTGTCAGGGATACGCTAGGGCAGCACTGTCCATAGGACCTTGTGTGGTGATGGAAATGTCCTATGTCTGTCCTGCCAACACAGTAGCCGCTAGCCACATGGTACAAAAGCCCTTGAAATCTGACCAGTTGAATATGACAAGGAACTGAATTATTTTATTCTAAGTAATTGTAATTGAAATATAAAGGGCCACATGGGGGTCTTGGCCACCGTATTGGAGAGTGCAGCTGTAGAGTCCAGAAGAAATCCCCGTATTGGGCTTGAATTTGGAATAAACAACTTATAAAAGTTCTTCTAAGCTTACATCCCCATGCCTCCCCTCACCTGCCTCCTTACTCCCTGCCCCTATGACCCACTCTAGTAATACTAAATTGCTTATGTTTTCTTGAATACCCAATGATATTTCATGTTTGTTTGTTTTTCATGTTTTCTTTCCATGGAATGTCCTCCTCCAGCATGTTCTACTGTTACTTATCCTTCCTAACCTGCATAGTCATTCCGCTTCTGGAAATCCTTTTCTGATACCTTAACACTTACCTCTTCTGTATCCCGGACATATGTCTCTTATTAAATATTTTAACCATCTGTTTACATCTCCCTCTCACCCACTAGCTTTAAGTTTCTTAAGGGTAGGGCAATTTTATATCTCCGGCACCTAGAATGATAACTGGCTCCTATAGCACTGCCATCGAACAGAATTGGAGGATGAATGTGCCTGGTACTCCAGCTGCTACACATATAATATTTTCAAAATGATTTCTAAGAACTCTCTTCCACATAACGGCAGATTTACAACTTGTATAATAATTTACAAATAAAAACAAAGGAGTCAAGTTTTTAAAATAATTTGTCCAAAATCATGCCAAAAAAAGTAAGTAGAAGAAATTGGCACATGATAGTAACCCACCTCACTGCCTCATTGTTAAAGATCATTGTGTCAGGTTAAGTACATTACTTTGGAAGAATTTTAATTAAAGCTCTTAAAGCTGCAAGAGATCTCAAAATATCCTTCTGCCTTCTAGCAGTGAGATCCAAAAAGGCTAACTAAGCTGTCTAAGTTTCTTTACTCAGCTACAAAGTACCAGAGTTGGCTTTAAAGTTAGGTCTCCTATTTGTTAAGAATTTAGTAGAGGTCTGTAGTAGCAGATAATGTCCAACAGAGGAGGGAGGGAAGGGAGGTCAAATCAGATCATGTAGGATTTTGTAAGCAATGATAAAGTGTTTGGATTTTATTCTAATGTGATGGAAGTCATTGGAGGGTTTTGAACAGGAAATGAGCACAATCTTATGTATCTATATTAACAGCTTTATTGAAGTATAATTGCTATTCAAAGAACTGCACATATTTTAAAGGATCACTCTGGCTGATAAGGAGAAAATATCGATGGGATGCCACCCTCCCATAATTTCAGTTTCAAGCACTTTGCTTTCTGATCGCCACCTTCCAACTTTCTAGCTTACTGGCTCCAGTATCTCTATCCCAACAATCTTAAACTCCGCTCCTGCAACCTCTTCATATCTCTCACTCCACTCCTATTTCGGGCCCCTCCTTGTGTAGCTTGAGTTCCTGGGTCGATAACAATCATCCCCTCGAACACAGCCTCTACTCCTGTGCCCCTCATCTCTTCCTCACGTTCACTTGGCAATCCCGAACACTATTTAAATAGAACCTCCACATACTATCCATTCTTCCCAAAGATGGCTGGAGAAAAACATCCAACTTAACTAATTTCATTTTAAATTTAACCTTCTAAACTCAAGGATGCCCATAATTCCACTCAGCAATCAGACTATACTTCTCTTATCTAGTCACTCTCTCACTTTCCCTGGCGACAATACCTTCTCATTTCTCCTAAAGTCTTGGGCTGTTTCTTGATTTTCACTCCTAGCGAATCACTTTGCTGTAGGTACGTTTGGGCGAGGAATAGAAGCACTCAGAAGAGAGCCTCCACGAGTCCTCCCCCACTGCCTATCCTTAGCATCGGTGCACCTGTGCCCTGACCACGTGATGCCCCCCTGTGCCCCTTGCTCCTCCATTTGCTCCAGATCCCGTCCATTTTCACCGCCCAAGGACAGCACCCTAGCAATTCTCCCATCTATCGCCTGTTTCTTCACATTTCATTATACAACATATGCTGTAATTTCTCTCATCTTAAAAAACCCCACTTTTTATTCTCCTTCCTCAACTGGCTACTACTCTCTTTCTTTCTTTCTCTTATAGGAAGAAAATTGTTAAAGAGTTGATAAAATAGTCACTGTTTTCAAGTCTTTTCCTTCCATTTTCTCTTGAACCCTCTCTAATCAGCCTTTCCTTACCACCACGCCACTGAAGCTCCATATTGCAAAATCTCATTATCTATTTTCAGTCCTCATTTACTCCATCTGGCAGGGATTTCATCTTTGAACCCATTTCTTCACTTGACTTCCAGGACACCAGAGTCTTCTGATTTTCCTCTTATCTCACCGGAGCTATTCCTTCTGAACATCAAAGAGCTCAGACACGGGACTTCTCTTATCTGTCTACCCTGGTGATCTGATTCAGCCTGTGGCATTTAATGGCACACGTATGAATGCCACACTCCCAGATTTTGTCTTTGGGCCAGATATGTCCCCTAAACTCCAGGCTTATATATTTAATATAACTTCCTACCCAACATCCCTTCTTAAGTGTCTACTTGGCATCTCAAATCTACTATACTACAAATTGACATTTTATCAGCTCTTCCAAACTTACACCACAGTTTTCCTCATCCAGGGTTGATGGCAACTCCTCGCTTTCAGGTGTTCAGGCCAAAAGTCTTGGAGTCATCTTGACTCCTCTTTTTGTTTCACATCTCACATCCAAATTTTTAGAAAATTTGCCCATTTCTTGCCACCTTGGGCCACCCCAGCTCTCCCTTATAGCTCCAGAGACTGCGTACTTTCATATCTCATGCACTAGAGGTCTGTAGCAGACCATTTGAGAAGTGCTGAGCATGCAAGGGAGAACAAGAGATGTAAGGAGAATAAGAAGAAGCTTTCTTAGTAAAAGAAAATAAAAGCAGGGAAGAGTAAAATGACATATTCAGAGGACTACTGGTAGTTTGACATAGCCACAGCAAGGGATGTAAGTGATAAGGCTGGAGAAATACGCAGGGGCCAGATTATAGAAGGTCTTCTATTATCTACCAGGCATTGTGGATGTTAATTTTGCAGGCAATGAGGAGTCACCAAAAGGTCTTAAGTGGGGGAAAACATAATCCAACAGATTAGTGTTGAAAAGATCACTCTTACAGCAATGTAGAAGGTAAGCTATCTAGGACACACACCTGGAGCAGGAGGGGCAGTTAAAAAGAAAAGCTATTACAATAGCCTCAGAGAAAGACAATAAGGGCCTGAGCTAAACTGGAAACTATGGGGATGGAGAAAGACGGGACAAAGCTGAAAATTTTAAAAATATGGAATCCCTCAAATTTGGTATATCATTGACTATGGGGAATGGAAGGAGTCAAGGAGGATTCTGTTTTCTGACTTGGGTGTGTTTGGATGGTGGTACCACCACCTGAGACAGGAGATAGGAGTAACAAGTATAGAGGAGAGATGATGAGTTTCTGTTTACAGAGTTCTGTTCAACAGGCATCCAAGGATGTCACAGTAAAGACATCCAAGAAGTTGTAAATTTTATGGGTCAAGAGCTCTGGAGAGATGTTTGGGCTGAAGATACGAGTTCAGGAGTTATTTGAACACACACCACTTTGTTCTAGCCTGGGCATTGGGATTTCTTAGAGACAGTATACTGAGGGAGAAACAATTTAGGATAATATTAAGTAGGTATAGAGGAAAAGGAGCCCATGAACATTCAGAAGGGTTGGAAGTAAACTGAGAACCAAGAGAAGGTGGTATCTCAGAATTTACAGGAGAAATTTCAAGAAGGGAGAGTTAGCAAGTAACATGAGGATTGACTTAGCTCAGGCTGTCATAACAAAATACTATAGACTGGGTGGTTTAAACAGCAGACATTTATTTCTCACAGTTCTGAAGACTGAGAAAGTCTAGATCAAGGCACCAGCTGATTTGGTTATTGGAAAAGGTCCTCTTCCTGGCTTGCAGACAGTCCCTTCTTGCTGTGTCTTCACATGTTGAAGGTGGGATTGGGTGGGAAGAGAGAGGGAGGAAGCGGGTGGAGAGAGAGAGAAAGTGAGAGAGAGAGAGAGAGAGAGAGAGAAGTACACTAATCCTATCATGGGGACCCCACCCTTATAACTTCATCTACACCTAATTACTTCAAATACCTTCAAATACCATCACATTGGGGGGAAAGGGCTTCAATACATGAATTTGATGCAAGGGTAGGGGGAGGACACAAATATTTAGTCCATAATACAGATTAAAGGGGTCCTTTAGATTGGAAGTCAAGAAGCATTTGGTGGCCTTGGTCAGAACAAATGTTGGTGAGGTTCTGAGTATAGATGGTAGATAAAGGAAATAGAAGTGTTAGACATGGGCACTGCATTAAAGCATATCATTGAGTTATTGGACTAGCTCAGAATTCAGAATCTCTGGTTTTGAAAACTACTGCAACACTGCCAAGCAAATATGCATTAAATTGCTATTGTATAAATTTACATTTAAATTCAGACTACCATGAAACTGATTTGTATGAAGCATTAAGTCTTTTTAGAAAAATTTTTCTGCAAGAATCATTAGCTCTAGATGTACTAAAATTTATGTTTCAAAATACTTTATCAGAAATTTATCTCAGTGTTTTTAAACCTGAAACATACTCTTAATAGCTCCAAGAACAGTTGAATCAGCAGAAAGATTCTTCTCAGAATTATCCAAAATGACTTGCAATGTTGTATTTGAAAAGAGCAACTGACATTGTTTTCAATTATAATGATTGAAAATGAAATTGCTAAAAGTAAAAATTTTGACAATCTAGTAAATGAATTTGCAGAAAAGTGAGCCAGAAAAAATCTTGTGATTAAGATGTCACATTCGGCCGGGTGCGGTGGCTCACGCCTGTAATGCTAGCATTCTGGGAGGCCGAGGCGGGTGGATTGCTTGAGGTCAGGAGTTCGAGACCAGCCTGAGCAAGAGAGAGACCCCGTCTCTACTAAAAAATAGAAAGAAATTATCTGGCCAACTAAAAATATATATAGAAAAAATTAGTCGGGCATGGTGGCGCATGCCTGTAGTCCCAGCTACTCAGGAGGCTGAGGCAGAAAGATTGCTTAAGCCCAGGAGTTTGAGGTTGCTGTGAGCTAGGCTGACGCCACGGCACTCACTCTAGCCCAGGCAACAGAGCGAGACTCTGTCTCCAAAAAAAAAAAAAAAAAAAAAAAAAAAAAAAAGATGTCACATTCATAAACTATTATGTATTGTACTATATGAAGTCATGACACCAAAATTTTTTTTTTTTTTTGCAATTTGTAAGCTTGTTTTATTCATATATCACTATTACCCCTAATGTATAAGTAAGGAAATATTTTTAAAGGAAAAACTTTATATTTTAGTACCTTAACTGCTTTTTCTTTTTTTAAAAAACGGGCCCTCCAGTTTCATTTTATATTGAGTCCTGCAAATTGGCTGAGCTGGGTGTCAGGATAGGATGTTGAGGGAGTCCAGGTCTGATACACTCAGTTTCTTTTTTTCCTTTCTGGAAAGTTGGAGGCAAGACAAAGAGTTCTGGGTGTTGGCTTGAGGGAGACTATTAAAGGTTAAAAATGTTATGTGAGCAATCAGTGAGGGAATGTAGCACTTTGTCTGAGGGCTTTAAAACACTTTCAATATAATAATTTCCATAAGCTTTTTTATTACTACATCTATAATATGCATTTTATGAGCAATCATAAAGAAAATTACATTTGGGAATTATCCTATGTCTACTAAAACATTTGCCAGCTTTAATATCATGTTGTGAAAAGTGGAATACAATTAGCTTGACATGATATGAAATCAGTGGCGTGCTAAAGTCTCAATTACTACAGATGATAGAGAACGAATGTAAAAGTGGCATATAAATTGTAAAGCGCTATAGGTACTACGGTCATTAGTTTTGGTTAAATATGAATTTTAAAAATATGCTTTTGTTTTTTAAAAGTAGCATTTTTCAGTTTATAAAATTGGCCATACGCTTTTTGTTGAATCTTTGAAAATTTTGTTAGAGAAAAAAATTACTCACAGGTCCTTCTCTCAAAGTCTACTACTGTTACCATTTTGATATGTTTTCTTCCAGATTTTTCTTCTGCAAAGTAGTTTGAATATGATTGTAATCATATAGTTACATGTTATATAAATTCTTCATAAATATCACTTTAATATTTATATGATCATCCATTATGTGGCTCTCTCATACATGACTTATCCTTTTACCTATTTTTGGACATGTTTGTTGTTTCTAACTTTCTTGTGATTTTATATAACTACACGAAGATTCCTAACTGAACTCCTTTCCGTTGAAATATTCCTGAAATTAAATGAAATTAATCATCCTTGGTTTCTCTGCCTATCCCCCTTTTTTGCAATCACAAAAATGTGAGTCACTAACCTATTTGAATCTTAGTTACTATCCTAAGACCATTGTACATAACCAAAATTATTCTTTGAAGGTATTATAAAAGGTGAGAAAACACCAAAGGTGACCTCACAGGAAATTACCTTTATGAAATTATTTTCTGTTATATGGCCTCACTGTTGAAAGTGCCTGAGAATTTCTTAGTGGGGAGGCAAGGAAAAGGTTCAGCTATTATGTGATTCATGGAATTAATCATTGAAGGAGAGAACTCAGGCTGGAAACAGGATGAGGATCCCTGACAGATATGATAAGATGTTTTCTGTTACCTCTAAACTATCTAAATGTAAATACTATAGGTCATTTGGGAGCACATTTATATTTTCCCAAATGACCACTCTAAGGATGTTTCGCTTCCCCTCCCTTTAATTCACTCTCACCACTAATGGGTGTTCCAGGATATTTATTTTGTGGTCGGGAGACTTGAAAGAGTTAATGCACTTTACAAAATGCCTAACTTGTATTTGGATTAATTTACTCCCACGGCAGGATCTGGCTTATTACAGCTTCAGATATGTCTAAAGAAAATTCTATGGTAGAGACATCACTGAAAAGCTTGCTGTCTCACTGGGAACCACATGAAATCAGCTTGGTAGAGTAAACTTATTTTTGTCTTTTTCTTCCCATGAGCTTTCCACAAAACAGCTGGCCTTTTCTAAAATGAAGTTGACTAACCATTTACAAGATTTGAGAAGGGACTAATTACTATTGTAGGCTGATTGGGGATGGGAGCTATTTTTATTTTTTTAAAATCACATACAGAGAACCATTTGTTTGGTGACTTGCTTATAAAATTACTTTTCACTAACCACAGTGCTATAGTGTGGCTATTGCATAGGAACAAAGCCAGTGAGTCTTTATCACTGTTTGCCATTGGGCCCGTTGTAATCATTGTTACTCAACTACGTGACTGTACATAGTTTTATAAGTTGAGGCAAGAGATAATGGTAACCCTGACCTCTTGTTTCACAGATGTCTTTATTAATTTCCCCCAAAGTAGAGGCTAGGGCTGGAGTTTCTTCAGGATTGAAAAGAGATGACAGGATGTAGCACGGGCATCTTGCAGCTCAGAAAGTAATGATCATAAGGGACTCTTCTCAACCTCCCTCCCCCATCCTGCCTCCAATGAGGAAGTTCCTTTAGTGTTCTCCTGACACTGGGCCAATTCTCACTTTCAAAAACAGCATCATGAATAACACGAAAGAACATTGTCTAAGTTAATTCAGGCTGCTATAACAAACAATATCTTAGACTGGGTAATTTATAATCAATAGCAATTTATTTCTTACAGTTCTGGAGGCTGGAAAGGCTAAGATCAAGGCACCTGCAGATTTGGTGTCTGGTGAGGGCCTGTTCCTTATAGATGGAGCCCTCTCTGCGACCTCATATGGTGGCGCTCTGCTCCCTTAGGCCTCTTTTGTAAGGGTACTAATCTCATCCATGAGGGTGGAGCCCTCATGACGTAATCACTCCCCCAAAGGCCCCACCTCTTAATACCACTGCAATGGGGGTTAGGTTTCAACATGAATTTTGGGGGGACAATTCAGACCATAGCAAACATGGACAGACTTTTCAGGGTTGAAGCCCCTAGCTTCCAATCTCATTACTGCTCTTCTTTCACTATCCTCCAGCTAGTAAGTCCTGTACTTAAGTTCTATACTTGGAATTTCTAAAGAACCAGGATGTCGCTTTCTTCTTTAGCTACATTATTTGTAAAACCTCAGCCTGAGATTCCTTCTCCATGCCCCACCCTCGTTTGATTAATTTTACTTACCACTGTCTTAGTTTAGAGGTCAGCTTCCCTGACCACATTCTATTCCACTAAGAAACAAAAGCAAACAAACCAAAAACCCTAAGAGATAATGGCAGCAGCAACAATAAATTTAGAACCTATTCACTGTTTTCCCCACAGCATCCAGCACGTAAGCTTGAAATAGCACCTGTGTTCTATTACAATCGCCTGTTTACTGGGGAGGAGGGTGGCCTGTCTCCCTGTTAGATGGTAACATTCTTGAGAACACTGTTTATTCATCTTTATATGCCATTATGTTAAAGAGATATAAGATACAGTTCCTTTCATCAAATAATTTGCTATCCATTTGTGGATAAAAAGGTGTATTTAAAGCCAATGGTAAAAAGTGTACATAATATACATAATATACAAAATACACATAATTAAGTTCAAAACTGTTTGGTACAATAATTAGATCAACAGGAATTTATAGACAAGGCTAATACATTAAGGCAAGTGCAATCTCACGAGTCTTCATGGGGAAGTTGAGATTCGAATTGGCTAGATGTTGGTGTTACCTTAGGACTATGGAAGGGGGTAGGTGTTGGTGTTCTAGGCTGAGAGACTAAAATTAACAAAAATATGAACATTTGAAATGAACCTAAAAAATGCATAAAATTAGCCAAATGGAGAAGGCTGAGACATGGAGAAGGAATCTAGGGCAGAGGTCATAGCAAGGATGAAGCAAAAGGAGAGAACTAGCCTTAGTAGAAAGAACACTAAGTAGTATATACTATATATAGTATAAATATAATATATAGTATACTGTGGTGAGGAGTAATTTAGGTTGGACTTGATGGGCAATAAGGAATAATTATAGGTTCCCAAGCAAAGGATTGCCATGGTAGTTTGTTACTTCCTGTTGACTCCCAGGGTTTATGTTTTTATATATTTGCCTCCCACATTTACCCTGAGCTTGGACAAGTGACTTGCTTTGGCCAATAGGATATCACTCAATATGACCTTTAGTGCATTGGGGTTTGTCCTTTTGGAATGCTGCTTTTGCTATGTGAGCAAGCCCTGGGTGGGCTCCTTCATGTTGAGAGACCACCAGGAGAGACGCCTTGCTGTGCCAGTCATTCCAGTGATCCCAGCTGAGGCATCAGAGTTGTGAGACCATCTTGCATTATCCAGCCCCAGTTGACGCACCAGAAGATTACATTTGCATGAATCACTTCAGGTGAGACAACAGAAGAACCACCCAGCTAAGCCTCAGACTGCGGCAGAGTTCTGAGAACATTTTGGCCAGACCAAAAGGGGTCTTTGAGCCAACACTGCCTGTTAGAGGAGTCACTTGTCTTATAGTAGTTGCCTTCCCGCCCTGCTCCCTCTATGCCCACGCTTGGTTATTGGCTAGCAGCAGCCCAGGGGAAGCACGGCCTTGGCGAGAACACAATGGTGGATCCAGAGGAACAACAACTCAGACTGTCAGTTACCTGTGTGTGCTTGTAGCAGGAGAGCGCCGTGGTGGGCTTTTGTGACCCACCATAAGGCCCTGTGTGGTTTGATCTCAGCCCATTTCCCCAGCCTCACCTTGCTCCATGCTGCCCGCTGCCCTTTGTAGTCTCATACTATCTATACAAGTATTTTGTTACGTCCATGAATGTTACGCGTTTCCAACCCCTCTCCTCAGCTCAAACACTAATTCATTCCCATCAATTTTTTAGTGGCCAGCTCAGTTGTCTCTTTACTTAGAGAAGATTTCTATGACTGGGACCAAATCTGTGTTTTACACGTGCTGATAGCACTATAAACCTTTCTTTTATACCATTTTTTGTGTGATTATTGTCTGTCTTCTCCTCTAGACTATAAGGTACTTAAGAATAGAAAATGTGTCTTTTGTTTCATTGTGAATAAATCTCCAGTGACCAGCACATATAGTCCATGTTCAAAATATTTTTGTTGAATGGATGACTATGACAAAGAAGACTCAAGTCCCTGACCTGCCGGTATCTGGGGCACTTTTGGCCTTTTCATGTGCTTTTATCTGCATTGAGTTGATGAACAATTGATGACCCTGCCCTTTGCTGTGAGGGCAGAGCTTAGAAAATGGCATGACTGGTCTGGGAGAGTCTGGAAACGAAGAGGCCCATCTGGGTGGAAGGAGCTGATGAATTGAATTACAGAAGACATTTTAAAGAAAGAAATGAAGTGATTAGGTCACTTCTTGGACATTTCATTTATTTAGAATGAATCAAAGATGACTCTATGGTCTTAAGCCAGAAAATTGGGATTATGGAATTGCTCATGTTAGAGGCAGGAAAGTTGGAAGGTGGATCCTGAATAAGGAGGAAGATGAGTTTAATTTTGAAAACTGACTTCTAAAGGAGGCCAGGCTCTCCTAGTGGAAATAATTAGAGTGGCACTTGGAGATGTAGAAATGAGGCTGGCGTGAAAGCTCTAAAGTCCATGGAGTGTCTCCTCCTTCAAGAGAACTGCCATGGCAGCCAAGTCTTGGGAGTCTGGGTTGGCTGAGGAGGCAGGGGCAGCTTGCCCTCACATGCACTGGGAGGAGCACAGGGAGATAACTTGAGAAAGAAGGAAAATGTGAATTTGGCATCCAATAAACCAGGTAGATGATCAGAGATGCTGCCAGTGCACAGCATCAAGACAGAGATGTGGAATCTGGGTGGGAGCTGACTGAATGGAAAGTAGGGCTGAGGAAGAGATGGAAGGTTTGAAGAGGGTGATGGAAAGGAGACCCTGGAAAGGATTCTCTGAGCTTATGGAAGAATGTCAGTCAAGGCCAGCCAGGTTTGCAGCTTTGGCCATGCGCAAGAATAGACCCTGTATGCCAGTTCCTCAGAGTAGCAGTGATGGTGGAAACTGTGAGAATGAATAGACCCTGAAAAACACATGTGCTTTAGGAAAGAAGAACAAGGGGCTGAGGACTCAACACCGGCAATGAGGGAAAAGAATAAAGAAGAGGAATTTTAAGAGGTCCAGAGAAGGAGAGTTGGTATGCATTAGGGATTATACAGAAGTGCCAAGAGTAGAGTTTCAAGAAAGGAGAAGGGGACATGCTTGGTATAGAACCAATAACAATGGGGAAAAAATGAAACCAAATTATGCTCAATTTCCTAGTGGTCTTATATGGTATAATGTCCTCCAATACCCTTTTTCAATATTTTCTGTTGAGGTATAATTTATGTATAATAAAATGCATAAATGTTAGGGATACAGTTCAATGAGTTTTATAACTACATCAAATCTGTGTAAATCACCACCCCAATTAAAATACAAAGCACTTTCATCACCCCAGAAAGATCCCCCCCATACATCTTTCTAGTCACTCCCCATCCTGCTCCCTCCCAGGCAATTGTGGGTCATTTCCATGTCCATATATTAGTTTTGCCTGACCTAGAACTTCCCATAAATGGGGAATCATACAGTATGTACTCTGTTGTATAGGGATTCACATCATATGTACTGCATATCGTACTTGTGAGATTCATTCATGTTGTTTTATATACCAGTAGTTTGATCTTTTAATTGCTAAGTATTATTCCATAATATAAATATATCATTATTTGCTTATCCATTTTCTCTTTTATGAACATTTAGGTTGTTTCCAGGTTTTCGCTACTATGAACAAAGCTATTATGAGCATTCTTACATAAGTCTTTTTGTGAATATATTCTTTCATTTCTCTCAGAGTGGAATTGCTGGGCCACAGGAGTGTGTATGTTGAACTTTAACTGACAGGTAGTTTCCCAAAGTGGTTATAACATTTCATGCTCCCACCAGCAATGAGAATGCTAGTTGCTTCTACCTACTTAATATTTGATATGGTCAGTCATTTTAATTTTAGTAATTCTAGTAGGCTTAAAGTGGCATCTCATTGTAGTTTTTATTGCATATTTCCCTAATTACTAATGATGCTCCATATGATTATTGGTCATTCATATATCTCTTTTTGAGATGTCTCTTTAAGTCCTTTGCCATTTTTAGGGATTGTCTTTTTATTATTGGTTTGCAGGTGTTCCTTATATATTCTCTAATAAGTCCTTTGTATTTATCATGTATTACAAATATGTTATCTTAATCTTTAGCCTGCATTTTCATTTTCCTAATGGTGTCTTTTGAATAGCAGAAATTTCAAATTTTAACAAAGTCCGATTTTCAGTTTTTTTCTTTTATGGTCAGTACATCTTGTGTTCTAAGAAATCTCTGCCTATCCTAAGGTGGCAAAGGATAAAACTCCTAAATTTAAAATAAACCTATGCTTATTTCTTTTCTCCCTTCTTCCTAAAATGAGGCTACTTTTTGTTTGAAATTACTGAGATGATATTCACCACTTTGGTAAGAAGGTCAAGAGTGAGAATGGCAGAAAATATCATGTGTAAAAGGTTTCATCCCAGTAAGGCTATCAAACCTCCAAGGCCTAGAAGGAAAGGAATGGGTTCCTTTAAAGACTAGAAAAGAAGCTAAGTTCTTCTTTGAGAACATGCTGTTTAGTTCATTTGGGCTTCTATAACAAAATACCTTAGTTTAGGTAGCCTGTAAACAACAAACTTTTATTGCTTACCATTCTGGAGGCTGGGAAGTCCAGGATCAAGGCACCTGCAGATCTGGTATCTAGTGAAGGCTCACTCTGGTTCAGAGATGGCGCCTTCTTGCTGCAACCTCAATTGGCAGAAGGGGTCAACAAGCTCCCTTCGGCCTCTTTAGGAGGGCACTAACGCCATTCATGAGAGCTCTGCCTTGATGATCTAATTACCTTACAAAGGCCGCACCTCTTAATACTATCAATTGGGGATTAGGTTTCAACGTATGAGTTTTAAGGGACACAAACATTCAGACCATAGTATGTGCCCCTCCACTTCTACCAAATGGTACATGGCTCACTATGAATAATGTTGCTGCTTTACATAAATCTGTTTTAGTTTGACTTGTTATATCTAACAAGCAAAAGAGGAATGCATAGGAAGACTTATGAGTGGTAGTCAAAGAATCTAAAGGAAAGCTAAAGAGCCCGTCTTCAGAAAGAACAGGAGCTAAAGTAGCTGTGAGGATCAAGGGAGGAGGATCAAATAGATGAACAGACATTCAAAGGGATGAATGATCTCCAGCCGTTTCTGTCTTTGAGTTACTTCCCTCAAACTCAACTTGCAAGAGGAATATCTGAATGGCCTAATTTTGTCATTGAATGGCTGGTCACATGCCTAGTATGGGGACCTTGGTTAGAGTCATTCCTTCAAAACTGCATTCAGCAGGGAAGGGGGATAATTCCTCAAAGTAAAATTGGGGCACTGCTACTAGAATAAAGGGGGATGGACTCTGGGCAAAGACAATAGATACCTATTTTACCCTTAAAAAGGCAAAACACATATCTTTCTACTTGTGTTCATGTCTCCTGTCTTAAGTAGGATGAAGTTGCTTATTCACTTATCCTTGAGTCTTCCCTCAAATAACTGGGAATTTAAGTTACTCTCAAAGTCAGATTTGTGAAAACAGTGTGTACCTAACAGAGCTCATCCCAGGTCAGTTTTGCTGTTTGTTTTCTATCTTGAAGTTGACTGAGTATTTCTGATTACTTAGAATTTATCTTTCAAAATTAAGATGAAGAATTAAGATGTGAATTCTAATACTAAGTGGGGAAAAGGCAAAAATACCAAATAAAATATAACTTGACCAAAATGGGAAGCGAATTAGGGGTGACATAAATAGGATTTTTGTGCATTAGTTTCTCTTTTTAAAAGAGAACTTTAAAAAAGTTGCTTAAAAAGTGTTTCTTCATTTTGCTTCTATTCATATACAAGCACCTACATTGAAGCTCATTTGCTCATTCATGCATTCAGCAAACATTTATTAAGGCCTTGCCAAGTACATTAATGGTGTAGGCTCTGGAGATCTCCAAGAAGGAGATGGTAAGGGAAGCTGATCTCTCACTATATAACACGGACAATAAACTGTTATAGGAGTGAGAGATGGGGCTATGACTGTTTTATTTACTATTTTTTTCCCTAATGCATATTCCAGTGCTTGAAACATAGAAGGAACTCAAAAATATATTGTTGAGGCCGGGCATGGTAGCTCACGCCTGTAATCCTAGCACTCTGGGAGGCCAAGGGGGAGGATCACTTGAGGAGAGGAGTTCAAGACCACCCTGAGCCAAGAGTGAGACCCCATCTTTATTAAAAATAGAAAAATAAATTAGTCAGACAACTAAAAATAGAAAAAATTAGCCAGGCGTGGTGGCGCATGCCTTGTAGCCCCAGCTACTCAGAAGGTTGAGGCAAGAGGATTGCTTGAGCCTAGGAGTTTGAGGTTGCTGTGAGTGAGGCTGATGCCACAGAACTGCAGTCTGGGCAACAGAGCGAGACTGTGTCTCAAGAAAAAAAAAAAAAAATATATATATATAGTTGAATTGATGACTGAATTGGGGGAGTAGTCTACCTTCCTGTCAAAAGACTGGTGGGGTTGGGATTGTGGAGGATAATAAGAAAGGGCACGTTCAGGAAAATTTTATTAGAGTTGTTTAATTCTGCTTCAACAAAATGCTCAAGAGAATATCTAGAGTTTCCATGGCCAGACTTGAGGACTAGACACCCTTCTAATGGATCCATCAGGCATCTGCCTTCAGTTACACACATAAGTTGGTTTTCCTGCCTCCAACATAGGACTTAATTGGTTGGATATGCTCTTCTGGCTCCTTGTATCAGGCCTTTTTTTTTTTTTTTTTTTGTGACAGGGAATACAGGTTGCCCATATAGCCACTAACAACTCACTTCTTTTTTTTTTTTTTTTTTTTTTGAGACAGAGTCTCACTCTGTTGCCCAGGCTAGAGTGAGTGCCGTGGTGTCAGCCTAGCTCACAGCAACCTCAAACTCCTGAGCTCGAGCGATCCTCCTGTCTCAGCCTCCCGAGTAGCTGGGACTACAGGCATGCACCACCATGCCCGGCTAATTTTTTCTATATATATTTTTAGCTGTCCATATAATTTCTTTCTATTTTTAGTAGAGATGGGGTCTTGCTCTTGCTCAGGCTGGTCTCGAACTCCTGAGCTCAAACGATCCGCCCACCTCGGCCTCCCAGAGTGCTAGGATTACAGGCGTGAGCCACCGCGCCCGGCCACAACTCACTTCTTAAGAAATGAGAAGGAGTGTGTGGAAGTCACACACTTTTGACAGTGATCTCATTCTCCCCATATTGAGGAGAGTCCACTGGTATCTGAGCATAAATCAAAGAAAAGTGCTTGACTTCATGATAAGTGTTCCTTTTGCCTCGGTACACTTGGTCTCTCTTTATTTCTTGTCCTATCTCTTATTTATTTCTAGATCTAACTTGTTCTACTCTGTTTTCCATCCCAAGGGATAACAAAGCCTATAAAAAAAAGCAGGGTCTTAATGTCAAAAAGACATAACATTGAATGCCAGTTATGCTGCTTAATATCTAGGCAACTTTCAACAAAGTACACCTCTGAGCCACAGTGCTGTTCAATGATATTTCCGTTTCTCCTCTTAGGTAAATAGTGAGATTGTATTTCTGGTTCCTTTGATATTAGGAGGGGCCATGCACTTGCTTTGCCAATGGAATGAGAGTGGAAGTAGACGTGTATCATTCCTGGGAAGAAGCTGTTAAGGGAGTCACCTTCATGCCTTTCCCCTAAAAAGTGATGCAGACTCTATCAGCTTGGTCCCTGAGTGAGGGCAACATGGGGTAGAATTCCTACCAACTCAATGCTCATGTAGCATGATCAAGAAATAAACGTCTATTGTTTGAAGTCATTATGATTTTGAGGTTATGTCTCAACAAGAAATAGCCCATCCTGGCTGGTGATTCCTGGTATTCAAAACGAGTATAAGATTTACCTAAGAATGTTGGTATGAACATTATTAACCTACAGTGGGGGATTTCATTCTCCCAGCTGTCCATACCCACTGTTCTCATCAGATGTTCCACTTATGCCCTCATATGTGCCTCACTCTTGTACATTGCATTCAACTCAAATTTTTTCCTTCATTTTCCCACTCCCCTTCTTTCCCTCTTTTCCCATAGTCTCTGTGGAATACTGGTTCCACTGTGGTAAAACTCCCTAAACTTCTTTCATATCTTTTTCTTCCAACTGGAAACAAAAAATTTTAGAGTAAAAAGGGACTTCTTCTCTCTAAGAATTTGCAGAAACAGACCTTCAACTTCGCTCCCCACCTAAGCATAGACACCTTGACATCCTGGACTTCATCAGAACAAGTTACTGTACCCCTTCTGTGAACTGTCAGTATCCATTTCCTAACTACACCAAATCACGTCTGGCTTCAAGGAAACCTATAATCATTTGGCTGCTTCTACTTCACCTCTCCCACACATACTGAGGATACTTCCCTTACCTTACACTCTATAGTTAACTCTAGCATGGCTTCCTATACTTGTACCTTTCTTCTTTTTTCCTTCTAACCACCCCTGTTCCTTCCTCAAAATTTCACTGGACCCACCAGACAATCATAGTCCCTGGAAGCCTCACCTCACCTCAAGATGATTTTTCTTCTCCTGCTAAGATTTCTCTTCTCGTGCTCCTGGGCTAAAGGAAAACAATGAACTATACAGACCCATGACTACATGCTGTGTGTATTGTCTAAAATGGAAATATTTGACTTTTCTGGAACAGTTGGCATTGGTGTTTGCCCTTACTTAGAAACCCTTCGTTCCATGGCTCTGGTTCTCTTCCTGGCCATGCCTCATCTTTCTTTTTAATGGTTCACCTTTCTCTGTCCACTCCTCATTTAGTGGGCAATCCCCAGAGTTCTGTCTTTGGGTCTCCTCTTTCCTTTATCCACATGTTTTCTCTGGAGGAATCTCATCCATCCTTATGGCTTCTATGACCATTTAAATGTAGATGACTCCCAAATGACTTTCACCAGCACTGACTTCTCTCCAGAGCTCTAGAAGTAAATATACAATATCTTACTGGACATATGGAGTTGGATGTCCTAGGCACGTCTTAAACTTAATATGTCCTCAAGCAAACACCACTTCTTCCTGACCCCAAATCTATACTATTCCTTCTATTCTTTTTTTTTTTTTTTTTTTTTTTTGCTGTTTTTACTGTTTCACAGCAGAATGCCCAACCTAGAACATACTTGCAAATATTCAGCTGTGCAAAAGAGGAGATAGTGCTTAAACAAAAATGGGAGACATGGTTTTTTTTAAAGAAATACTTAAACACAACTTGGGTCTTTTAAGATCTGGACTTCACGTCTGCTTGGAAAAGCTGCCTCACCTGTGGACGTACCTCCACTCATAGACTCAGGGAGCCAATGGTTGAATATGAGCATGATGAACCCCATTCTACCTTCCTTAGCCCTCTACAGACATAATATGGCCAGGACAAAGACAATGAAATTTCTCAGTGGTCAATGGTCCATAATAGCTAAGTTTGCTACATGAGTCTCATGGTTCCCATTACTATAAATAGTAAGGAGTCATACTTAGATGCTTTTCTTCAGTTCCACATGCAGGAACAGCCAGAAGCCTCCCCCAATATCTCTGAGAACACTGAACCATGTACTCTTGAGGAAGGCTTTGCCCCTTTCCTCTTTGAAAATCTTCCCCCAGCAATTGAGGGTCCCTATGGACAATATGTTGACTCTTTTGGACCCACACAGGATCAGAGGGGAAGGAGACCATGCTGGCTACAACCATCAGAGTCTGGGCAATCATCTGGCTCACCACGACGTGGGTGTTCTTAGGGGATCAGGGAGCATGCCTTAGGTCTTCAGGCTGTGCAGCAGATGATGATACCCTGCACAGTGACACTAAAGCCCTGGTACAGGCCCCAGATCCTATCAGACTTGATGATCTTCATTAGTTTCCTAGGCCTTCACACCTGAACTCTGGCTCCGTGCCTGGTTTCCCAACATCGGCTACTAGATCTACTGGTGAAATCCTGGGGGTAGACAACGCAGAGAGAGGTGGCTTTGGCTGCCCTGCTAGAGGCCAGATTGCTGGCAAAATACCTCCAGAACTGCTTGTCCATAACCCTGGAAATACCTGTGTGTTCTTATCCTTGAAGGCAACGTTCAGGGCTTGCACAAGGAAGTGGTAGATGACATTGGCCAGGTCTTTGGGGATGCAGACAATGTAGTCCACAATGCTTGTGTAAAGCTGTCAGCTGTGATCTGTTTACCGATGTGTTGCACTTGCAGCAGCAGCTTGATCCACTCACTTGGGGCCACGACCTTCTTGGAGATGGTGACAGCAATGCTGCTAGCCAGGAAGTCCTTGGCAAAGGAGATGGCTTGTTATGTCATAGTAGCAGAGTGAGCTGCTTAGTGGGTGGTGACAACCAGAAGGTTGGTGCTAGTAGCTCAGCCCTGCCACTGCCAGGATCGAGAGACCTACCCCTTCTATTCTTGATCTGGGTTAATGGCATCACCATTTACCTGTCTCCCAACTTAGAAATCTTGGTGTTATTATCACCTTCTTTCTCTCACCCCCCACATACAGTCAGCTGCCAAATCTTGCTACTTCTAATTTTAAAACATCATTTGATTCTGTCTCTCCAAAACCCTATGTTACTTGCTTAAAATAGGCCTTCAACCTATCTTCTTCAGACTATTATTGCAACAGCCCTGTAATCTGTTCCCCTGTTAACAGTTTTTCCCCATCCATGTTCTCCATACTGCCACTGCAGTTACTGAGAACAAAGCTCATGAAGTCATTTTTCTGTGTAAAAGCTTCTGTTGGCTCTATAAGCCCATGGGGTTCATGCTCTGTAGCTTGCCTACAAAGCTCTTAACCTCTTGGCTGCAATCTCTCTACCTTGTGTCCTTTCCTAACTTCATGTTCTCTGCATACATTCTAGGTTCTTTGTGCCTCATATTCTCACTACTTCCAGCATATAACCCTGTACTTTCAGAAGTCCATGCACATTCTTTTCAAGCTATTCCTTTTTCTCTTCTATACCTCCATTCACTTGAAAAATTCCCACATCTGTTAAAACCAAGTTTTAGCATCACCTCCTTGGTGAAACTTTCCCAGATTTTCCCAGGATACTGGATATTCTGTTCCTTTGCTCCCAGAACACTTTATATTTGCTATAGATCTTACAGTGTAGTTCTTAATTTTTCTATTTACATGTTTATATCTCACAGTACACTGCATGCTTCTGATTATCAGAGAACTGGATAGAAGTTGTTTAATAAATACTGGTGAATGAATGCAACGTTGTTTCCTTCCCAAGATGTTTTTGGCATCAATCTCTTCCTTTCTTCCTACTATATCCTTAAATATAGTCAACTCAAACTTAGATTTTAATAGTTTCTAAGCTGACCATCTAGAGCAACACTGTTCAATAATGTAGCCACTAGTCACATGTGGCTATTGACCATCAGAAATTCCATTACTCCAAATTGAAATGAGCTGTAAGTGTATCATAAATACTGCATTTTGAAGACAATATGAAAACAAGAATGTAAAATGTCTCATTAACAATTTTTATATTACATGTTGAAATAATATTTTGGATATATTAAATAAAATAAATTATTAAAATGAATTTTACCTGTTTATATTTCTGTTTTTAAGTGTGGCTACTAGACTAAAGTTACATATGTAGTGTACAGTGTATTTCCATGAAATATTGCTGCAACCCTTCAATCTATCCTGTAGGTCAGTTTTGGTGGTAAACTCGTATTCTGCTTTTCTGAATCCTTGCAGTGCTAAGCAGAATTTTTGGAGGGAGGGGGGATATTAAAAAAATGATGTTCGTTAACTGGTTACTTCTGGACTAACTTTCCTAAAAGATCTTTTTTATTATGCTACTATCCTAGTTAAAGAATCTACAAGTTTTCTATTGTCAACCGCATCAACCAGATTACTTTGTCTGGCTTCCCAAGTCTTCCAAATCCTGTCATACTTGATTTATCCAGCCTTATCTCTCAGTCCATCCTAAGTAGTGCCCCTGCATTCCAGTCTGTTTTCCAAGCTACTTGAAGTCTTTCTGCTTTTGAGTATGCTGCTGTTCCTCAATATCTCCCTCCCCAGCCCCCATCTAAGTCAAGCCTATCTTCAGGACATGGCCCATAAATTCTATCTCCCATATGATTTTTTTTTTGTTTATTGGAACTCACCCTAATATCTCCCTAGTTATTGTCAGAGCTGTGCAGCAAAGCTTTAATTTGTTTAGTTATTGAGCATCTTCATTGCCATATCCATTTAAATCTAATTCCACAAATATTTTTGAGCCTTGTGTCAAGAACAGGGCTAGGTAGGCATGATGGTCACATTTATGTAGGGCCTAAGGCTAGAAATTGGCCTTACAAAAAAGTGTAAGACACAGATTCCAACATGCCAAATCATTCAAACTGTCTCACCCAGAGTTCAAACCCATGAACCTGGATTAGGGAGCTCTGGGCTCTAATCAAGATTGTCTTCTTTCTCTTGTTCTCTTTTTCTTGTATTAAGAATCACTGTTTATACAGCTTCTTGTTACAGTAACAACACCTCGTATTTGGCTTTCTGGTCGCACTTTCCCCTTTATGGAAGGGCCTATTGCCTGACTCTGGAGCCAGACTGCTTTGTATTTGAATCTCAATTCCTCCACTGAGTAGCTCTGTAACCTTGGCAAGCTTCCTAATTCCTCAAGGCCTCCCTTTCCTCATCTGTATAATGAGGATAACAATATCATAGGGTTGTGGTTAGGGTTAAATGAGCTAATAGCTCATGGCACAGAGTAATCAATAAATGTTAGCCCTCAATACCTGTCACTACCAGATTATTTCTCTCCCTCCAAAAAACCTAAGATGCTGTTTTTCCTATTTTATTCCATGCGTGTCTCTAGCTTCTAGAATAGTGCCTGTTTCAGAACTGCAGGTGAATAGACATCGAATGAATAAATGAATCCACCCAATCGCTTATTAAGTCTGCATCTCCAATGTTATACCAGTAAAGGCAAGGATACAAGTGAAAGCAGCCTCTTTGTAAAAGATCTTCCATTACCGGGTTTTCTTAAAGACAGTCGGGGTTTTACTTAAGGCTCTCAAGGACAATCACATCTCAACAATGGGGAATCACACACTGGGTAGTGCCAGACACCTTTCTGGAATCACCTTGGGCAATGGCCCTACCGCTAACAGACTCCGGCGACCAGGGTCTGTATGTTCGGCGCATGCGCAGCGCGCCCGGCGCCCGGGTTCCTTCCTCCGCGCCACCCGGAAGCCTCGGCACCATCCTCCGCCCCCTCCCCTCGCCGGCTCTAGCGGTGCGTGAGGGCCGGCAAGGCGAGGAGGCGGGGCACGTCGGCGCTGCTGCTGCCGCCGCCGCCGCCCCTCCTCCTGTTCCAGCTGCCGCCGCGGCCGTCTCTTCCTGGGCTGAGTCCGCCCGTGGTCCGGGCGGCGCCAGGTGCGTTCACTCTGCCCGGCTGCTGCCAGCGTCCGTCGCCGCCGTAGCTGCCCCGGGCTCCCCGCCCCGCTGCCGAGATGGCGACGCGCTCCTGCCGGGAAAAGGCTCAGAAGCTGAACGAGCAGCACCAGCTCATCCTATCCAAGCTGCTGAGGGAAGAGGACAACAAGTACTGCGCTGACTGCGAGGCCAAAGGTAGCGCGGACGTCGTCGCCGCCCATGGTCGGGGCCTCCCGCGACCGGTGACCTTTCCCTGCCCGCCCCGGCCCTGACGGGAGGACGGGCGGGCGGGCGGGCGCGGGGCTCCCATCGACCCTCACCTCCGCCAGAGGCACTGGCGAGGTCAGGCCCGCGGCCCGGTCAGTGGTCGCAGCCTCCTCTCCTCCCGACACCGCGCTGAGCCGGTACCCGCGTCGCAAAGCTCGGAGCCTCCACAGGGCTGGGAAGGAGCGGGGGTGGGAGGGTGGAACTGGGCGCCGGCTCGGGCAGTGCCTAGGGTTAAACAGTTGCCTTCCTAGCTCTGCTCATAGCCACCTCTGTGGGTGAGGCCCCCTTAGGTCTCTGTCCCCTCCTCTACCCTGCGCTGTGACCACGTCCTCCCTCTCGGGCTCCGATGCTTGGTCTCCCAGATGGAGCTCTACCTGCCTGTCTACCTGACAGCTTTTGTACAGGGCTTTTGCCTGTGCTTCCAGAAAAAGAGTATGGTGGTCTTTTTCAGAGGGTTGGAGTTTTCCTGAATAAAATAATTGGGAAAGGGTCTTTATTGGTAGTAGTAGTATTGGCTTTTAGTTTGGCTATTAGCCAGAATGAAGAGAAATTTCATTACTTGAGTTTCTTGGAGGACAGTGGGCTCATGTTCCTGAAGATTTTAGTAATTAGATTCTCTCTGAGCTGCTAGTTTGGGAGAATATGTGGACACTGGTTTGTGTACCTCATAAATGTTGAAAGTGCATTTTAGAGATCCAGAGATGGAAAAGCCCTAATTTTGGTTTGTTCAGTTGGAGGGCTTCAGCCTCAGCCTTTGGAACTATTTTTAGCTGATATGTTTTGTATTTGGAGATCTGATTTATATTTAATGTCTTGTAAGTAATCTCATGAGAAATATGCTTCAGATTTTTTAAAACAAGCGTCTCATGTAGTTAAGAAAAGATCTTGCTTGTTTTTAATTGGTTTATTTTATTATTTGGTGAAAAATAGATAGATCTCCAAAGCAGTCTGTCTTTAGGAATGTCATGTAAGATTTCTGCATTATTTGACCTAGACTTTTCCTGAAGCTGTATTGTTCTTTCTCAATACTATATAAATGAGTCACATTTCAGTAGGCTGACAATATTTGATCAGACTGAGCCACACAGCGTTAGCAAGTTACTTCACTGTCATAACAGGTACTGGATTACTGGAAGAATCATGTGGGAATACTTTAACTAGATCATTTTATGAAGCACTTTTCAATATAGTAACTTGATTGAGTCAACCTTATATTTATCCTATGTAACCTTTCAGGTGATGAGTTTAAAAAAATTGTGTGCCTGGTTCTTATAGTAATATTTGGTTACCTGATACTTGATTGTGTGTGATTATTTGGGAATACTGTACTGTATTGAGGCTCGATTGCTTGCTCATCGCTGCACTAGTACAACACTGGAAACATGGGCCTTTAAAAGGCAAAAAAAAGAAAGGAGCTGAAGTTATATTGTACACATTTTGTCATTTTGAGTAATAAATTACATGATTAAGTAGAGATACTGGTAAATATTAAATCCATTAAAAATTGAATAATAGGTTCAGAATTAACCTTCCTTTATGTACAGAAATAATTAAAGAATAATTTTTTCTCAGATTTGTTTCTCTAAAAAAGTACTTTATAAAATCAGGTTTTCAATAATGCTTCCTAAAATAATATAGGTTTTAAAAAATCCATTATTAGGCACATTAACATTTTTTTCATTTAGTTGTTTTGGGGTGAGAGGAGAGTCACATACTTCTTAAATTAGGGTCAAAAGTTTTACTTCTTTTGACCCAAAGAATAGGAAGCATTTGTTTTACTCACTATATTGCCACTGAAGTCAATAGATATATATTGAATGAATGTCTTTTGTATTTTGGTTTTATTTGGTCTTTTTTGTTGTTGGTGGTGGTTCATTTGTTTTTGAGAAGTAAAGGAAGTAGGAGAGGAGAGAATAGTATGAAGAGTTCAAGGGTACAATCCGAAGGGCATAAATTCCACAGTCATGATTTAGAAAGATTATTTTTTTCTCATTGCTACTAAATCTAGAATAATGTTAAAATAATCTTATAAATTATTTTATTGTTTCATTTTGATCTTTCAGGAAATAAAAGTCACAGGTAAGGCCACTTATTGGTTTAATTAGACCTGATTTCATAGTTGTAATTGAAAAACTTGACATGATTGAGCAATTGATAGATTTGAATACATTTTTGCAAAGTTTTTGAGTCTTTGGTGTAGTTGCAACCCATTATGGAGCCCTCTTATAGTAGAATTCTTGGCTTGTTACATGATTTTGGATCTGTTATTATATACATCAAATGAGATAATAAATGTAGGTAGTGAAATTCTGATTAAATGTACTTTTAAAAGATACGCCAAGGGTCTTACTTTACAGTTCACTTATTAAGAGGTTCCATTCTGTATATGGATTGATGTTTTTTTCACTAATAAATTGCATCAAGCTTTTCATGTACTGTATTTTGAAGTTATTTTCTAGTTAACTCGATTTTTTTCCTTCAAAGAATGCTTCTCCCACTGATCCTGGAGAACAGGTACCAAAACTAAAGCCTAGGGTTTGAGACTGCTGTATTCTGTTGCCTTACATTATGGTAGTTGGCAGAGGTATGTCAATTGGGTTTTGACATTGTCTTACTGAGTCACCAGTTTGTGTTTCCTGAATTGAGAGTATTTATGAAGTAAGGAAGGAGAAAAGCATGGCATAGGTGCCAGTTTTCTGCTCTTGGTCCTATTCTTACCAAATCTGTTGAGCAACTGGAGAATAAGAACATGCAGATGAAACCGGTCCTCTTTTCCCCTGGCCACATTTGTGACTCAGTGGGAGTTTTAAAACAACTCTTGTTGGTTATTAGTTGGTGGCACTTTAGTGAGCAGTGAGGACTGAGATCCTTTAGCCAACTTTAAGTTTAGTTTTCAATATTTAAACCTTCCTCCACAGGGAATACTGGCGTTGATTTTGAACATGTTTAAACTGGCATGAAAATTAGTCTTGCCCAGTAATTTATGGGATATTCAGAAATACAAGGTATTTGAACCCTAGAGATCATTTTGTTCAGCCTTTCTGGTATTGAGAGGGTAAGATCCTTGCCCAGATCAATCATTTCCACCGATCTTGAGGATACACAGATCATTGAGGATACACTGTTTGTTAGATACTGTGTTAAGTTATTGGGCTAAAAAAATTTATAAGACCTATAGAAATTTGTTTAGCAGGGGCTGTATTTTTGCAAGTAAATATTTCTAAAACAATGTGCTAAGTGTTATAATAGTGGTTGTAAGAAATACTTCCGTCTCTTATTTTGGACTGCTGTTTCCCTTGCACCTTGACTTTTGCCTATTGGTGGTCTTACAGTTCCCTGGAATGCTGCTTCAAGACCTTTACACATGCTGTTCCTTCTGCCTAGGAAATTCTCATACAATTTTTTGCCTAATCAGCTTTTATGTATCTTCCAGTTTCTCCTTAAGTATCTTTTCAAGGGGAATGATTCTCCTTGATCCTCCCAGATTAGGTTAGTCTACCGTTTATACATGTAAGACAGCAGCACCCTGAATTTTTTATTGCAGTTATCACAATTGTAATTAAACATATTTAGGTAATCATTGGGTACTTTATATCCCTGTTGGATTATAGCTACAAGAGAGAAGAGATCTTATTTATCTTGCTTAGGGTAGTTAGTGTCCCTGTCTCTCAGCACATGTGGTAGGTAAATGTAACTTAGCAAATATCTTTTGAATGAAAGAGTGTGTGAATGAGCGCAGAGCCCCTGGCAGGCAGCAGGGTGCATGAAAGGGAGTGCACCTGTGAAAGGGAGTGGCCTGTGAAGTAACCCTATTGGGAAAGAGTCATAGAAAGAGTCTCATTTGAGCTAGGTTTTGAAGATGGTATGGGATTTTACCAGATGGAGAAGAAATTAAAGGACACAGTCAGCTGTGCACACAAAAGTACTGGTATATGAAAGAACAGAAGAGGTTTCCATACAGCCTTTATTGGGTAAGCATTCTTTATGCATGATTGGATTTGGTAGTGGTAGGTCAGAGGAAGAACTGGGATGGTGAGAGATTGCAGGCAAGCCCTGAGTTAGGAGATGTTTAACAGTAGTTCAAAGAAGAGAGTAAAAGGACTTAAAATCAAAGTAATGTCAGAGTGTCAGTGAGGATGTAGAGCAGGAAACAGAGCCACTGTAGCTATTTTTAGCTACAAAGGGTTTAAGGGATCAGGTACTTACAAAATTATTGGAAGGGCTAGAGGAGGGAAAGTCAGGGGGCCACTTCTGCACTTCTGGTTTCAGGGCCACACATGCTGCCACTGCTACCACTGCTACCACTTCCCCACTTCACGGCTGCTTCTCACCCATGAAATCGTTGTGTTGATGGGGGAACAAGGACTGTGGTGCTGCAACCCCTCAATGTCTATCAGACATTTTTTTGTCAATTGCCTCTTCTGTAGGAATATGACCTCTGCCACACTTGTGCTTTCCATGTGCAAATATTTGACAGAACCTAATTTATGTCCAACATCTTGCCTTCAAGGGAGTCTTTTAGCTTTCTAACCTCTTCAAAAAGTAGAAACGTATAGAGGCCATTTGGTTGTGAGAGCCAATCCAAGAGTTCACATTTTTCACTAAGTGTTTGATATTTATTTTAGAGTTGTTATTTCAACCTATTTAAAAGTGTAGCAGTTCTTACTAAAAAATAAAGTTCACCTTGGGGAACTGTTGTTTATGATGATGTTGATGCTTATAGGATAAATTCATATGAACAAAAGTCTGTAATTCCCCTAAAGAAATTTGCCTGTCTAAAAGTTCTCTCAAAATGCTTCAGTCAGAGTCTGTTGTTCTTGTAATTCTGCTGATGTTGAGGTTTTCCTTGATGCTTGTGTGCAGAGCCCTGGTGTCAGAGCTGGGATGGAAACCATTGGTCTTTCTCTGAGTCATCGGTTTACAAATGTGGGCTGCATGTTGTACTCTTTTTTTCTTTCCAATTCTTCTTTGTGTTTTTTTTTTAGATTAAAATATTCTTTCATTACTTGAGTGTTAATTAAGGAGACTTACATCTCCTTAATTCCTGCTGTATGACATATACGCACAAACACATACGTATATACACACATATACACACGCACACACACACATATATATATAATCCTTTTACCTATAAAGTATTTGAACCCATGCTCTCTTTAAGGCAAAGTAAAATATTTGACACCATAATTATATGCTATATATACTCAATCCTTTTTTTTTTTACTTCTGTTGCTACTGTTACTACTAGTGTTTTCACTGGATAGAATCAGACCATTTTCTTTCCATTTCTCAAATTTCTCAATGGAAGAAGATCAAAGAAACTTGGAAGCCATTCCATTTATGTTGTTGTAATTATTATCAGAAGGGTTGACTGCCTTACATTCTGACCACTGTGAAGAGTTGATTTAACAGACACATAGTTTTGCTGGTAAATCAATATATTCTGGGCACTACAAAGATTAATTACCATGCTAGATACTGTTGTTTGTGCTAAAAAGTTTTGGGTATGGGCCACAGCTGGTTAGAGATCTCAATAGACATGGAACAATTATCAGTTAACTTCTAATCTGTGTTTTCATTGGTAGATTCATTAGAAGTTTAGAGATGGGATAGGTTGAGTGTGACCTGGAGAATGTTCAAAAAAAAAAAAAAAGCAAATAATAACATTACATATATACACATAAATTATGTAGTATTTTCTTCTTGTCAGTGTTGCTGTGAGTACTTTACATATATTAACTAATTTAATCCTCAAAACAACCTTTTGAGGTAGGCAATGTTATTATCCTATTTGACAAATGAGGAAACAAGCAAACAGAGCTTAAGTAACTTTCCCAATGTTATACAGCTAGGAGGTGGTGGAGCCAGGAATTTTTTCATTAAATAAAAGTTTTGGGTGACTGCAATATTTCAGGCACTTTTCTGGGAGCTAGGGATTAAAGCAGGGAACAGGTTGATAAGGTCCATGCTTGAAAGGACCAGTAGACCTACTAGTCTATTGGTGTGCAGAAAAGACTTAACAAAGTAGGCCTAACAGTCCTTGCTGGCATCAGGGAACTTGGATTTGGGGATGGTCCCACCTTCCTAAGTTATGAGAGTGTCATTTCATTATGCCTAAACTCTTTGTATAAACAATATGATTTATACTGAATATCTGCTTTCCTTCTGAGTGTCTGGAATTTGCATATGTGCCAGGGAGAGGTACCTACATGACCAGCCCCCCAATAAAAACTTTAAGCACCAAGTCTCTAATGAGCTTCCCTGGTTGGCATAATTTTGCATGTGTGTTGTCACAACTCACTGCTGGGAGAATTAAGTGTGTTCAGTGCAACCTCACTGGAAGAGAATACCTGGATGCTTGTTCCTGATTTCTCTTGGAATTTGCTCCATATGCCTTTTCCCTTTGCTGATTGTACTTGGTATCTTTTTGCTATAATAAATCATAACCGTGAGTTCAACTATATGTTGAGTCTTATGAATCTTCTTAGCAGATTACTGAACCTGCGGGTGCTGTTAGGGACCTCTCAACATAATTGTTAAGATATATTTTCTCCCAGTATATTGTATATGACATGTTGGAGTATATCTCTGCTAACTCTAGAACGTAGCCTACTAGAGAGAAGAGTACAACCCAGAGGAGCAGGTATGAACATTAGAGGCTCTTGTAACCTGGGGCAATTCTGGTTTTACCAAGATGAGATAGGGTTGGGAATCAGAATTGTAGAGTCAGGATTTGAGCCCAGAAGACCTAGCCCCTGAGTCTATGCTGTTAACCATGTCTTTGATGGTATGATAGATAAAACATGTTTTTGCTGTTGAAATTTTATGAGGTAAGAGGATGTTGATGGGAAAACTGCACCTTCAGCTGACTTAAGGTTTTTCTCAGTGAGATTATTGCCAGATGTGTTCACAAGTGGAAAATACCTTTATTTTAATTTATTTGTTTGCCTTTAATAGCAGAACCACTTTAACTTCAAAATACCAATTTAAACAAATTGGAATTTTTGCCTTATCTCTAAACTTTATTTTAGAAACTGATAGAATACATAGACAAGTGCTTTAGTGTTTAGTTTGTTAATTAATTAACTTATTTATTGTGTTATAGCTTCCTTGTTTTCTATTTTTGCACTTATGTCCTTAGGTCAGATACTCTTCCTCTACCTGGGCTTTTTTTTAACCATAGAAACAACCTGCTAGAATTGAAAGAGCACTGGCCTAGGTTAACTTGGTAAAGCTAGGTTTTAGTCCAAGCTTTGCCTCTGACTTGCTTAGTGACCAATTGTCCCTGTGCTCTTTGATCCTTAATGCAAAGATTTATTTCAGCTCTGTTGTGTCTGTGTTATTTCTAGAATCCCATACCCCATGTAACTTCTATGTCGGTATTTACTATTATTAATTAAAAAATTCTATTATTGAGCGTTTATTTTTTGGAGTCTTATTGAAATTTGAATCATGATCAAACTTTTATACTTTTTAAAGTTTTTCACTGATGATTTTGATCTTGCTGAGCAGATTTACTTGAATTATCTTTAATTATCTCAAGCCATATTTTATTTTATAACTCATAGGAATATTCCTCATAGGTTGAGGAGTCCTTTTGTTTGAAACTTTTTCACTGTATGCTTTCTTGGAGTAATTAGAGTAAAATCAAAGAGATCACTACCTCCTGTAGTCGACTGCCAAAGCCAAGACCCCCTTTTAATCATCATTTTTAAGAAAAGACCTATAGGTCTGTTAACTTTCCAATCACCCATGTACATTTATCAATGTCAGTGTTTCCTACCTAAGATGTTAGGTAGATCTGTGTTTAACTCTGAGGCATTAGCTACAGTACCATATAGAAATGATTTTTAAAATTATTTCACTTAAAACAGAGCTTCAAGTGCTATTGGAAACATGCTAATTTTATGTTCACGTATATTTTGAGTGATAAATGTGAGGACCTTGAGGGTCCAAAGGTAAGAGAATTATAAGCTTTCCAGTAATCTTCCATTCTCTGTGTCACCCTACCTCCCCAACAATTTCCAGTCTCCATTTTACGAGAGATCCAAGTGATTACTTGTGGAGTGATTGATGATAGACTTTCAGATGTCTGTCATTGATGTTTTTGTCAAGACTGTGTTTCAAGGACCAGTGATCAGCTCAGTTCCAAACTTAGAAAATAAAGGGAATTCTGTGGGAAATCCTATCTGGGATAACTTTATCTTCTAGTGTAGGAAAATTCATACAAAATAATGGTTTAGTTATAGATGTTATTTAGTTCATGCATTTCTGTTCTTTAAAGTTGCCTTTGGTGTAGGGCGATGATGGTACATGATGCCAAAAAACTAGCAAAAGTATGCTTATTGAAGTGAAATGATCATCACTGGTATAGTCATTTCCTACTGTTACTATAAAAAATTTCTACAAACTTAGTGGCTTAAAACAATGCAAATTTATTATCTTACAGTTCTGGAGGTCAGAGTCCAAAATGAGTCTTACTGAGCTAAAAGCAAGGTGTTAGTGGCCCTGTATTATTTTTTGGAGGCTCTAGGGAAGAATCTGTTTCCTCTTCTTTTCCAGTTTCCAGAGGCTGCCTGAATTCCTTGCTTGGCTCATGGCTCCTTCCTCCATCTTCAAAGCAAACATCATGTCATCTTCTATTCTGCTCCCCTCAAATCCCCACCTTCCATAATTATATCTCCTTCTTTGGCACTTTTAGGACGCTTGTGATTACTTTGGGCTTACCTGGGTAATCCAGAACAGTACTGCCATCTCAATGTCCTTATTCACAGGGATTCCAGGGGTTAGAACAGGAGCATCTCTGGGGGCCATTATTTTGCCTACCAAAATGGATTTGTGATAAAAATTGTATATGGAACTTAGATTTTTTTTTTAGATTTTTAAAGAATATTTAAATTGCCATTTCTTTTTTTTTTTTTTGGAGACAGAGTCTTGCTCTGTTGCCTGGGCTAGAGTGCTGTGGTGTCAGCCTAGCTCACAGCAACCTCAAACTCCTGGGCTCAAGCAATCCTCCTGCCTCAGCTTCCCAAGTAGCTGGGACTGCAGGCATGTGCCACCATGCCCAGCTAATTTTTTCTATATATTTTTAGTTGTCCAGCTAATTTCTTTCTATTTTTAGTAGAGACGGGGTCTCGCTCTTGCTCAGGCTGGTCTTGAACTCTTGACCTTGAGCGATCCTCCCGCCTCGGCTTCCCAGAGTGCTAGGATTACAGGCTTGAGCCACCACACTCAGCCAAGAACCTAGATTTTTATAGAAGGTTCTGCTTTCGATATATGTAAGACACACAGTGTGGTGAAGGGAATGCAATTTAACCATTCTCACAGGACTTATTTAAAAAATATGTGCATACAAAGCCATTTAATAATCTTTTTGCAATGTAATCATTTATGTAGAAAATCCTAAGAAATTTATAAAAAAAGCTACTAGAACCAGTAAGTGAGTTTATCAGGTTTGTAGGAATCAAGTGAATATGAAAAAATTAACTATTTCTGTATATTATCAGCAAACAATTGGAAGTTGAAATAATTACCACTTATAATAGCATAAAATATAAAAACTTCAGGATAAATTTAACATAATATGTGCAAGACCTGTACACCAAAAATTAGGAGAGATTGCTGAGATAAATTAATGAATATAGTACCTAAAGAAATAGAGATATCTCCCATGTTCTTGGATTAGAACAGTGGTCCCCAACCTTTTTGGCACCAGGGACCGGTTTCATGGAAGATAATTTTTCCACAGACTAGGTGGAGAAGGCAGAGCAATGGAGAGTGAGCAGCTGTAAATACAGGTAGATGAAGCCTCACTCTCTCGCCTGCTGCTCACCTCCTGCTGTGGACTCCCCCCTTCCTAAGTGTCATGGAAGACAATTTTTCCATGGGGGGAGGGTTGGAGGGGCATGGGGGTAGGAGGGGTGGGTAGCGGCGGAGCTCTGCTGCCTGGTCCCTGACAGGCCACGGACTGGTATGGGTCTGCTGCCTGGGGGTTGGGAACTGCAGGATTAGAAGACTCAGTATTTTAAGATGTCATTTTTCTAGATTCAACATGATCCCAGTCAAAATCCCAGAGGCTTTTTTTGTAGCTACCGATGAGCTGATTCTGAAATTTTTAATGAAATGGAAAAGATCCCAAAAAATCATAACAGTTTTGAAAAAAGAAAAAAAATATTGGCAGTCTTACACACCTGATTTTAACTGTTATTATAAGGCTACAGCTACCAAGACAATGTGGTGTTGGTGTGAGGAGAGACATAGATCAATGTAACATAATAGAGAGCACACAAACAGACTCTCGTATGTGGTCAGTTAATTTTAACAGAAGTGCCAATGGGGGAGAGATAGTCTTTTCAACAAGAAAAACAAAAGAATGTACCTCAAACCTTACCTTACACTATACACAAAAATTGAAATGGATCATAAAACTAAATTTAAGAGCTAAAACTATAGAACTTCTAGAAGAAACCATAAGAGAATAACTCTGGGACCTTGAGTTAGGCACGGCTTCTTAGGACACAGAAGTGCAATCTGTAAAGATAAAATTGAGAAAATGGACATCATCAAAATTAAAAACTTTTGCTTTTCAGGAGACACTTTAGACAATGAAAAGGCAAGTCATAGACTGGGAAAAAATATTATGTTTGATAAGGGCTTACATTCAGAATATGTAAAGAAATATTACTACTTAAGACAAAATAAAACTTGAATGTTCATAGCAGCTGTATTCATAATAGCCAAATACTGGAAACAATTGAAATATCCATCAGTTGGTGAATGGATAACGAAAATGGTACATTCATACAATGCAATAATATTTTGCAATGCAAAGGAATGAACTAGTGATATAATCAGTAATATGGATGAGTCTTAAAAGCATTATACTTAATGAAGGAATCCATATATAAATGACTACATAATAATATATGATTCCAGTTATATAAAATTCTAAAAGGATAAAACGTATGGGGACAGAAAATAGATGAGCAGTTGCTAGGGGTTGGGATGAGGAAGTTTAACTGTTTTTCAGAAGTACATACAAGTATGTCATTGAATTCTTTTGGTGATGTTAACAGTTAATGTAGATGATACAGCAGTTTCTCAATTCTTTTATTTGAATGTATGTAACATATACACTGCTAAAGTTATTTTCCTATTCCTTGAAAATAAATTTAATGGTCTGAGTAAAGATTTGCAAAAGCAGTACTTTCCTTGGTCCTGGTTTAAAGGATGAAAAATCCTTGATTGGTGCTTTTTGTTGTGTGTGGGTTTTTTTTTTTTTTTTTGCCAAGTCAATTAGAATACTAATGAGCACTTTAAAAACATCATGGAATCAGTGATTTAACGTTTTATTTTTCTTGAGGAGTTGTGTTATTCATATGTAGCTCTAAAGTTGCTTATGGCATCTTTAGAACATCAGAGCTTTTTTGATGCTTCTAGGTGCAGGATTTTCTATTAGGCACTAATAGGGCTGCAGGAATAGCAGGTAGGGGTTCCTTTTCCATGGCTAAGAGCAGGTAGTTTCTCTAAGAAGCAAGTGTGGCATATCTAATTAATACATTAATGCAAAATTTAGAGAAAATTTGATCTAAAACACAAATGAAGTGGTTAGTTTTGGATAGGAGGAAAAGATCAGGGAAAATATGGATTGGATTTTGAGGAAGTAGAGGTCTGAAATGTGAGGGACAATTAGTTGATGAAGTCATTTACTGAGAATAAGGATAGTGGGACATTGTAGGGGGGTTAAAGTTATTCTCTGCACAGTATATTTGCTACTAGTAAGTATTGTAAAATACTTTAAAAGTCATAAAAAATAATCTGTCCCCGCTAATGGGTGTTTGTTTTCTCACTTTTGTGGTAACATATACCCCTGCTATCAAAGCTTTGTGTGCACACTTAATTATTTCCTTGGAATGAAATCTAAGGTCTGTGTTAGAGTGTGGCAGATTAAAACCTCCTCTTTGATCTATCTGTATTGGCAGGAATGTTGGGGCCAGTTTACCTTCTGACCACTCGTATATAAAGACTGGATGAAATCTGTACCTAATCTGTTACTGAGTATTCATATTTCTAAAAAGTTTCCTTCATATGGTTGGTGAAAATGGTATCACACTATTTTGCATTTTCTCAATACCCTTAAGATTGAACACTTAAATTATACTTGTCATTTCTATTCTTTTATGATTTCCCCCTAAATTCTAGAAGGTGGAGTTTGGTAGTCTTCTTCACATATTCTCTTGACTAATCCTTGGGCCAAGAGAACACACAATTCCAGACAACATTCATTCCTCTGGGTATGATGGTAAGCTGTACTATTCACCCCTAGATTCTATCAGTAAGGCCTTGAATAAGTGGTTTGAGCACTTGGGAAAGATTTTCAATTTCTGATTTTCCTTTCTCTCTCTCTACCCTTCTCCCTCTCCTTCCCTCCCTCTCTTTCTCTCTCTCTGTGTGTATGTATGTATACATATTTAGTAATTACGGAATTATAGAAAGAGATACAAGAGTCCTGTCATGGTATCTGTTCTAATCTCATATTAGCTGAAAGAGGTTAAATGACTTGCTCAAAGCTATGCAACAATGAGAGAATATGGGAGTGAACACAAGTCTTCTGGAAACTTGTCTGTTGCTTTGTCAGGTCAGAAATTAATGTATTACCCTTGACCTTTACGAAAGGTAACACTCAGATTTTTAATCTTTTCATTCTTTAAGTTTAGTTCAGTTATTGTACACAGTGAGAAGGGGGGTAAACTCTGGTTGTTTATGCTTAACCAAACCATATCTATATAATGGCAGCATATTAAGAAAAAAATTAGTTTAGAGAGAGCAATGATTATCTATTAAGTCTTTAGCCAGTTTATTCAAACATAAATTTGATGATAATATAGACGTATTTCAAAGTTTGGTATGCTGTGCGGTATCTGCAGTGTTATCTGAGAGCAAATGATTATCTTATGAAATTAATCAGTTAATAGTGTGGATAATTTAAAAGAGATATTTGTATTTTTAAATTATTTATTTATTTCAATAGATTTAGGGGTTACAAGTATTTTTTGTTAAATGAATGAATTATATACTGCTGAACTCAGGGCTTTCAGTGTACCTTTCACGAGAATAGTGTACATTGTACCTGATAGTTAGATTTTGATCCCTCACTCCCCTTCTATCCTCCCCCTTCTTAGTTTTCAGTGTTCATTACACTGCTTTATGACCATAAACATCCCTCACTTAGCTCCCGCTTGTAAGTAAGGAAATGTGGTATTTATTTTTCCATTTATGAGATACTTCACTTGGGATAATGATCTCCAGTTTATCCAAGTTGCTGCAAATGACATTATTTCATTCCTTTTTATGGCTGACTAGTAAGTACTCCATGGTATATGTATACACACCACATTTTCTTAATCTGCTCATTGGTTGCTGAGTACTTAGGTTGATTGTATATATATTTTTTTAAATTTCAAAATATTATGGGGTAAAAATGTTTTTGTTTCATGGATACCTTGTGTAATACTTAAGTTGGGGCTTTTAGTGTACCAGTCACTATAATGGCATTAATTGTACTGGATAGTTTTTATCCCTCATTCCCATCCCATCCTCTTCTTGATTTACATTGTCCTTTACATCTCTTTGTGCCTGTGTATACCCATTGTTTAGCTCCCAGTTATTAATGATTATGTGTGTTGTTTCTTTTTCCATTCCTGAGATACTTCACTTTAGGATAATGGTCTCCATTTCCATCTAAGTTGCTGCAAAAGACATTGTTTTGTTCTTTTTTATGGCTGGGTGGTATTCTGTGGTCTATATATACAACACATTTTCTTTATCCATTAGTGGATTGATGAACACTTAGGTTGAGTCCACATCTTTGCAATTGTGAATTATATTGTGATAAACATTCAAGTGCAGGTGTCTTTTTGATAAAATGACTTCTTTTCCTTTGGGTAGATAACCAGTAGTGGGATTGCTGGATCGAATGATAAGTCTACATTTATTTCTTCGAAAAATCTCCATACTGTTTTCCACAGAGGTAGTAGTAGTTTACATTCCCACCAACAGTGTATAAGCGTTCTTCACTGTGTCTGTGCCAGCATCTGTTGTTCTTTGACTTTTTAATAATGGCCATTCTGATGGGGTAGGGTGGTACCTCATTGTGGTTTTAATTTGCCTTTTCCTGGTGATTAGTGATGTTGAGCATTTTACATGTCTTTGTTGACCATTTGTCTATCTTTTTTTGAAACAAATCTGTTCATGTCTTTTGCCTACTTTTTGATGGGATTATTTGTTTCTCGCTGATTTGTTTGAGTTCTTTGTATATTAGATCCTGGATATTAGCCCTTAGATACATAGTTTGTGAATATGTTCTCTGATTTTGTAGGTTGTCTGTTTACTCTGTTGATTTCCTTTGCTGGGCAGAAACTTTGTCATTTAATTAAGTCCCATTTATTTTTGTTGTTGCTGTATTTGCTTTGGGGTCTTACTTATAAATTCTTTCCCTAAGCCAATGTCCAGAAGTTTTTCTTACACTTTCTTCTAGAATTTTTATAGTTTCAGGTCTTACATTTAAGTCTTTAATTCATCTTGAGTTAATTTTTATATATGATGAGAGGTAGGGATCCAGTTTCATTCTTCTGCGTGTGGCTATCCGGTTTTCTGAGCACCATTTACTGAATAGGGCATCCTTTCCCTAGTGTATGTTTTTGTCTGCTATGTTGAAAATCAGTTGTATATCATAGCTACATGGCTTTATTTCTGAGGTCTCTATTCTGTTCCCTTTATCTATGTGTCTCCCTTTATAACAGTACCATGTTGTTTTCGTTACTATAGTCTTGGAGTATAATTTGAAGTCAGGTAATGTGATGTTTCCAGATTTGTTCTTTTTGCTTAGGATTGCTTTGGCTATTTGGGTTCTTTTTTGATTTCATATGAAGATTCAGATTATTTTTTCTAGATCTGTGAATAATGACATTGGTATTTTGATGGGAATTGCATTGAATCTATAAATTGCTTTGGCAGTATGGACATTTTAACAATATTGATTCTTCTAAAACATGAGCATGAAATGTTTTTGCATTTGTTTGTGTCATCTATGATTTTTTTCATCAGTGTTTTGTAGTTCTCCTTATAGAGATCTTTCACCTCCTAGGTAAATATATTCCTGAGTATTTTATTTTCTTTGCAGCTATTTGTAAATGGTATTGAATTCTTCTTCTTCTTCTTTTTTTTTTAGAATCCAGCGGCTTTTATTAGTTTTGTCTCTTATGCCATGAATTCATAGGGAATAGGTTCCAGCAGGCTCAAGGTCCTTTCCTTATGCTTCTTACAAAGTGTGCTATGCCTATTACGCCATGAATTCACAAGGATCAGGTCCCAGCACCTCAGGCTCCTTCCTCTCCACTGCTTCTCACAAAGCGTTAGACACCTATTGTGCCATGAATTCATAGGGAATAGGTTCCAGCAGCTCGGGCTCTTTTCAATTGGTTCTCACAAAGTGTGCTTCTCTGGGTGGAGCAGGCTGGTTCTTCAGTTGAACCCAGGTACCTTTCTCTTTGGCTTCCTTCTTTTTCTGATCATTTTCCTTCACACGTTTCAGGAAGCTCTCTCGATTCTTAGAGTGCTTAGTGTGCTCAATATGCACATTAATCCTCTTGGCAAGAATCTTGCCCTTAACTTGTTTGTTTACAACAATTCCAACAGCATGCTGAGTAACACTGTAGACTTTTCCAGTTTTACCGTGGTAACATTTGTGGGGCATGCCTTTTTGAACGGTACTCATTCCCTTGATGTCTACCACATCACCTTTCTTGTAGATTCCCATGTATGTAGCCAAAGGAACAACTCCATGTTTTCTAAAAGGCCTAAGAGAACATGTATTGGGTACCTCTCCTCTTTCCCTTTGTGTTAGTCATTTTGGCGAATTACTGGAAGATGGCAGCTCCTGTTATTGAATTCTTGATTTGACTCTCAGCTTGACTGTTATTAGTATATAGAAATGCTACTGATTTGTGCACATTAACTTTGTCGTAACCTGAGACTTTACTGAATTTATTTATTAATTCTAGGAGTCTTTTGGTGGAGTCTATAGGGTTTTCTAGATATGAAAGCATATCGTCAGCAAACAGGGATAGTTTGACCTTCTCTTTCCTGATTTGGATGCCCTTTCTTTCTTTCTTTTGCGTGATTGCTGTGGCTAGAACTTCCAGTGCTATGTTGTATAGAAATGGTGACAGTGGGTGTCCATGTCTTGTTCCAGTTTTTAGGGTAAATGCTTTTCACTTTTCTCCATTAAGAATGACATTGATGGTGGATTTGTTATATACAACTTTTATTCTGTTGAGGTATGTTCCTTCTATACCCAGTTTGTTGAGGGTTTTTTAATCAGGAAGCAGTGCTGGATTTTATTGAATGCTTTTTCTGCATCTGCTGAGGTAATCATCTGGTTTTTGTTTTTAATTCTGTTTTTGTGGTAAATAGCGTTTATTGATTTGCATATGTTGAACCATCCTTGCATCCCTGGGATGAAAGCCACTTGATTGTGGTGAGTTATTTTTTTGATATGCTGCTGGATTTGGTTTTGTTGTTGATGATTTTTGTATCTATGTTCATGATGGATATTTGTCAGTAGTTGTCTTTTTTTGTTATATCATTTCCTGGCTTTGGTGTCATGGGGATATTGGCTTCATAGAATGTGTTAGGAAGAAGTCACTCCTTCTCTATCTTAATGGAACAGTTTCAGTAGGATAGCTGCCAGTTCTTTGGAGGTCTGGTAGAATTTGGTTGTGAATTCATGTGGTACAGGGCGGTGGTGTGTTTGTGTGTGTGTGTGTGTGTGTTTGTTTGTTTTTTTTTTTTTTTGTGACAGAGTCTCGCTTTGTTGCCTGGGCTAGAGTGCTGTGGCGTCAGCCTAGCTTATAGCAACCTCACACTCTTGGGCTCAAGCAATTCTTCTGCCTCAGCCTCCCAAGTAGCTGGGACTACAGGCATTCGCCACCATGCCCGGCTAATTTTTTTTTTTTTAATATATATTTTTACTTGCCTGGCTAATTTTTTTCTATTTTTAGTAGAGATGGGGTCTTGCCCTTACTCAGGCTGGTCTCAAACTCCTGACCTTGAGCAATCCTCCTGCCTCAGCCTAGGGCTTTTTTTTTTTGTTGGGAGATTTTTTATTAATATTATTAATCCAATCTTGCTACTCATTATTGGTCTGTTCAGGATTTCTATTTCTTCCTGATCCAAGCTTGGGAGGTTGTGTATTTCCAAAAATTTATCCATTTCCTCTAGGTTTTCTAGTTTGTGTGCATATTCATAGTAGTCATGGATGATATTTTGTACTTTTGTGGTATCAGTAGTAATGTCTCCAGTTTCATTTCTGATTGAGCTTATTTGGGTCCTTTCTTTTCTATTTCTGGTTAATTTCATTAGTGGTCTGTTGATTTTGTTTATCTTTTCAAAGAATCAACTTTTTGTTTCATTGATTCTTTGTATTTTTGGTATCCATTTTGTTTATTTCTGCTCTGAGCTTTGTTATTTGTTTTCTTCTGCTAGCTTTGAGTTTGGTTTGTTCTTTTTCTAGTCCCTCGAGGTGTGACATTAGGTTGTTAGTTTGTAATCTTTTGTCTTTCTGGTATAGACATTTAAGTCTATGAACTTCCCTCTTAGCACTGCTTTGGATGTATCTCAGAGATTTGGAAGCTTGTGTTGTCTTTGTTGAACACTCTTTTGATTTCCATCATGATTTTGTCATTGACCAAGGATCATTAAGCATCAGGTTGTTTCATTTCCATGTAATTACATAGTTTTGACAGTTCCTCTTGAACTGTCTTGATTTCTTGATGTCTTGATTTCTAGTTTTATTCCACTGTGGTCTGAGAAGATACATGGTATGATTTTAATTCTTCTGAATTTGCTTAGACTTAAATGTTCCATGTGCTGATGAGAAGATGTATATTGTATAGTTTGGGGATATAATGTTCTGTGAATGTCTGTGAGGTCCATTTGTTCTACAGTCCCGTTTAAGTCTGCTGTTTTTTTGATTTTCTGCCTGGATGATGTATCCAATTCTGTCAGTGGAGCTTTGAAGGCCCCAGCTATTATGATGTTGCTATTTATTTCCTTGTTTATATCTAGGAGAATTTGTTTTATGAATCTGGGAGCCCCTGTGTAGGTGCGTATATATTAGGATTGTTATATCTTCTTACTGAATTGCTCCCTTTATCATTATCTAGTGACCATTTTGTCTTTCTTTAGCATTGTTGGTATAAAATCTATTTTATCTGATATAAGAATAGCTACTCCTGCTTTCTTTTGGTTTCCATTTGCATGGTATATATTTTTTCATACCTTTACTTTGAGTCTGTGAGAATCTTTGTAGGTTAAATTGGTTTCTTGGGGACATCATATATTTGGGTCATGTTCATTTATCCATTCAACCAGTCTCTATCTTTTAAATGGAGCATTAATAGTGTTTACATTTGATGTTAGGATTGATGTGTGAGATCATGTTCTGTTCATCATGTTGATTGTTACCTAGTTGCTTTGTTTTGTCTCTTGTGTTACTGTTTTATAAAAGCTGTGAGTTTTAACTTTCAGATGTTTGTATAATTGTGGGTATTGATTGTTCTGTTCCATGTATAGAGCACTGTTAAGCATGTCTTGTAGGGCAGGTCTAGCGGTGACAAATTTCCTTAATGTTTGCTTGTCTGGGAAAAGACTTTATTTCTCTTTCATTTATGAAACTTAATTTTGCAGGATACAAAAATCTTGACTGGCAGTTATTCTGTTTAAGAAGACTGAAAATGGCACCCCAGTCCTTTCTGCCTTTTAAGGTTTCTTCTGTTAAGTTTGCCATTAGTCTGATGGGTTTTCCTTTGTAAGTCACTTGATGCTTTTGTACTGCAGCTTGTAGGATTTTCTCCTTCACTTTGACTTTGTCCAGACTGATGACTGTGTGCCTTGGTGATGTCTTATTTGCCGTGAATCTTCCAGGTGTTCAATGACCTTCTTTGATCTGGATGTCTAAATCTATAGTGTTACCAGGGAAGTGTTCCTCTATTATTCCCTCAAATAGGTTTTCCATGCTTTTTGCTTTTTCTTCTTCTCCCTCAGAGAAGGAAATATGCTTCTTTATATTTGTTTGCTTTATGTAGTTCGTATGTCTTGTTCATTCTTCTTAATTCTTTTTTCTACATTTTTATGTGACCAGGTTAATTAAAAAGCCTTGTCTTCAAACTCTGAAATTTCTTTCTTCTGCTTGGTCTGGTGTTTTGTTAAAACCTTTTAGTATATTTTGAAATTCTCTAGTGACTTTTAATTTTTAGAAGTTCTGTTGTATTTTTTTATGTTATCTATCTCTTTAGTGAATTTTTCATTAATGTTCTGAATTTTTTTTTTTTTTTGGTGTCTTTGTGTTGGTTTTCAATTTCTTCATCCATCCCATTGATCTGAGTTGCCATCCATATTCTGAATTCCATATCTGACATTTCAACTATTTCATTTTGGGTGGAGTCCGTTGCTAGAGAACTATTGTGATCTGTCGGGGGTGTCAACAAAGCCTGTTTTTTCATGTTACCAGAGTTCTTATGCTGGTTCCTTGTCTTCTGAGACCTCTTCTTTGAGCTCAAGGCAGATAGCTTTTCAGTACACCTGTTCTCCTCTGGTGGGAACTCTGTTGCTTAGTGAAGAGAGGGGGAGGTTTTTGCATGGTACACTTGAGTCTGACTCCAGAAGATTGACCAGGCAGGAGAGGAGTGGATGCTCTGTGAACCTTTAACACTGCTGTTCTCCTGTGTCTCCTTGTTTCCCTGTGGTTGTCACATGCAGTGGGCACGTGGTGTGAGTGTTCACCTATTCAGGTCTGGTGGTGGTGGCATTTGTTGACGTGTTTGCCTGCCCAGGTCTGTTGGTCATGGCATTACCCAGGTGATAGTGGCAGCAGCTGCTCCACCTAGATAGCAGTGGCAGGCGCCTGGGGCTGAGGGCACTCTTTCCATCCTGTGTTCCCATGGCGGCTGTGGCTGAGATTTTATTAGTTTCCTAAAGAATCTTCCTTATAAATTTTTCAATGTCCTTATATTTTGAACTTGTTTATATATTTATTTCTTCATTTCAAGTTCAAAGGATAAATATAGAAAATAATAGTACTTATGTAAAAACTTTTCTGCTATTCTTCCTCCAATTGACTGTGTATTGGTAGAGTCACTGCTCTGCTGTTATCCTTGAGAGGCAGATTAGTTTAATAGGGCTTTGAAGGCTGACTGCTCTGGGTTAAAATCTCAGCCGTCTCACTGCTGGCTCTGATTTCTTTTTCTTTCTCTTCCTCCTTCCTTCTTTGTGGTGGAGTTGTGGTATTTAAACTTTCTGAGCCTTGGTGTCATTACATACAGAAAGGTGATACCTGTGTCACAGGGTTGTGAGGATTAACTGAGCTTGCGAACTAATGTATGGCACAAAGTAAGGATTTGATAAATGAGTAGGTGTTCGGTAATTATACCAGGTCTTAGGCCTTTTTTTTTTTTTTTTTTGCACTTATAGTCATTTTATTACTTTGCAGGAAGTATTTGTCAATTATATTTTGTCTATTAAAAAATGTAATTGAACAGATTTTTAGACTAGACCAGCAAAAGAATACTTTATGGAAGGCTCAGGAGAAGAAAGTAGTTATTAAATTTTTACTTTTTATCTGCTGGTCCAGTAGAGTAGACATCAGTAAGAGATACACAACAGAAGCCTTGACCTGCCCTGTCCTGCCTTGTCCTTAGGAGCCTTTACTTTAAAGAGACAGGCAAGCCATAAGCACAGAATATATTCTGGGTGACTGTGTGGAAAGTATAGTGCAAGCATTAGGTGTTAGTTCAGAGAAAGTAAAAATCACCAAGGGGTTGGGGAAGGCTTTTAATAAAAAAGGAAGAGTAGAATCAAACTTAAAGAAGAATGGCAAAGTTATTCCAGGTAGGGAGAACCTGGTAAACAGGTTTGTGCATATACTTAGACATGCTTTGCACATTCCTAGAGGCAGGAATAGGTACTGGGCAGATATTTAGGAGAGAGGATAGGCAAGGAGGTGATTGTTGATTTGGGAGTCATCTGGATAGAAGTATTTGCCAAAGCTATATGACTGCATTAGATACTTGTCTAATCAGAGGGTCAGTGATCAAGACCTTGTAGGGAGGCAGCAAGAGGAAGTATTAATAGAATCATTGAAGGAACTAAATATGAGCCTGGGAGACTGCAGAAAATCAGAACAGAAAAGACTTGGGAGAAGAGGGTTTTAAGAAAGGGATATAGTCAGGAAAATTAAGTGCAATCGTGAGGTAAAAGGGACTAGAAAAGGCCATTTTAGGCCGGGCGCGGTGGCTCACGCCTGTAATCCTAGCACTCCGGGAGGCCGAGGTGGGCGGATCGTTTGAGCTCAGGAGTTCGAGACCAGCCTGAGCAAGAGCGAGACCCCATCTCTACTAAAAATAGAAAGAAATTATATGGACAGCTAAAAATATATATAGAAAAAATTAGCCGGGCATGGTGGCGCATGCCTGTAGTCCCAGCTACTCGGGAGGCTGAGACAGGAGGATCGCTTGAGTTCAGGAGTTTGAGGTTGCTGTGAGCTAGGCTGACGCCACGGCACTCACTCTAGCCTGGGCAACAGAGTGAGACTCTGTCTCAAAAAAAAAAGAAAAGGCCATTTTATTTTTGTGTTTTTTTAGTAGACTTTGAAACTATTTTCTAAGCTCTTATGAAAAGGTGTGTTGTGAAATTGAACCCAAATTGCTTCACAGCCCGTTTTCCACCTGCTGTGCAGTGCAGTGCAGTGCAGTAAGATTTAAGAAAGTGAGTTTTTAGTATGTTGGCACCTTTTCTCATGTTTTTCTTAGGCAGATCATTTGCCATTTTCTAGCACCTTTGACAAATTTCATTGCATGTTTTGTTTTCTATGTTTGGTTTACTTTTGAAGCAAATCCTTATTTTCCCTTGGAATTCTGACAACTTTAGTGCCCTGTGAGGAAAATTGTTTGGAATTTATTTTGCAGCTGAAGGAATGTTGTTAATATGTATGTAAATGTCCCTTGAAATAAGGCTTAGTTGAAATTTTTTCAGAGTTATTTTGTTTTTTTTGAGGTATTGTAGTTAACTATTGAATAAACTGATAAAATTGACAAAAATTGTTGTTTGAGGAGAACTGTCAGTGTTTTTGAAAAATATGTATTTATTTTTAGCACATTTATTTCATACCTTCAAGAAATACAATTCTGTTTGTTCAAATGAATATACTAGTGTCTTTTGGTTCAGTACCATTGGACTTCTTAAGCATTTGAATATGGTATACTAAGTGGTGGTTTTTATATTAATAATATATATATCCGCCATCTGCTGGTGAAAATGCATTATTGCTCTTAACTCCATTGGTTTAGTAATATCTTTGAATGAAATAATACTCTAATTTTTCAAGAATAGCCATAAAATTACATTTGGGGAGAAAATGCCCTTGTCATTTGAAAGGATTATTCTCTTTAGGACAATTCTGCACAATGAATTATTCTGCCCAAAACGCCAGTAATGTCCTGTTTGAGAAATATTGACCTGACACACTGATGATTATTTTTATATTGTGGCTATGTGTGTGTTCTTTTTTGAATTTTTCTCTAAGTTTTAGATTTGTTCTGTCCAGGTGGGAGACATTAGGCATAAGACTATTTAGCTGAACTTAAACATTCAATTCCTTAGTCCCACTACTCACATTTCAAGGCTCAATAGCCACATGTGGCTAGGAGCTAATGTGTTGGACAATGTAGATTATAGAATGTTTCCAACATCACAGAAAGGTCAATTGGACAGTACCATTCTAATTTTTAAATTTTAAATAATGAGTATTGTCATTTTCATGAAGTAATCATTGTTACATTTGTAATGAATTTCTTTCTTTGCCAAGCATCGTTTTCACATAAAAATAGTTTCTCAGTCAACAGCTCCAATTAACTGAGGGAATCTGTTTAGTAGGATTTTAGATTATTAAGATTTTATTGTACCTTATTATATACTGCAAGTTATATATATTTATTATAAAATGATTATAGTTTTATCAGTGTAAGGCATTGAGTATTTTTAGTGTTTTGATTCTCTGTTTTGAAGACTAAAGTTAAATTAAAAATTATGGTAAGGCTGGGTGCTGTGGCTTACACCTGTAATCCTAGCATTCTGGGAGGCCAAGGTGGGAGGATCGCTTGAGGTCAGGAGTTTGAGGTTGCTGTAAGCTAGGCTGATGCCATGACACTCCAGCCCGGACGACAAAGCGAGACTCTGTCTTAAGAAAAGAAAAAAGTCATATTTTCTCTGTGCCATTTAATTGAGGTAATTACTTTATTTATTTTAGAGAAAATAAAAGAGTTTCTCAAACATATGTAGAAAAACTATAGTGTGTGGATTATATTTTAATATATGTTGGATGATTACAAAATTATATAGACGCTTGACCCAGTTTTCTCTAATGGTAACTAACATCTTATAAAACTATAGGAGAATATCACAAGCAAGATATTAACATTGATACAACCCACAAATCTTATTGTAACTTCTACAGTTTTACCTGTACTACTTTTGTGTGTGTGTGTGTGTGTGTGTGTGTATTTAGTCTATACAATCATATCACATGTGTAGATTATATATCTGCCACCACAGTGAAGATACTGTACAATTACATCACCACAAGGGTCTCTTGAATGTCTCTCTTAAAACCACATGTACACACACACACACCCACACACACACGAGCACCCGTTCCTAACCTCTGGCAACCACGAGTCTGCTTTCCACTTCTAAAATTTTGTCATTTCAAAAATTTTATATAAATGGAATCATATAATATGCAACCTTCTGGGATTGGCTTTATTCACTCAGTATACTTCTTTGGAGATTAATCCTAGATGTTGCATCTATTAATAGTTCTTTCCTTTTTATTAGAGTTTGATGATATGATTATATATACCATAGTTTAACCATTCACCTGCTAAAGAACTTCTGGGCTGTTTATAGTTTTTGGCTATTGAAAATGAAGGTGTTAGGCCGGGCGTGGTGGCTCACGCCTGTAATCCTAGCACTCTGGGAGGCCGAGGCGGGCGGATCACTGGAGCTCAGGAGTTCGAGACCAGCCTGAGCAAGAGTGAGACCCCATCTCTACTAAAAATAGAAAGAAATTATATGGACATCTAAAAATATATATATATATAAAAAAAAAAAATTAGCCGGGCATGGTGGCGCATGCCTGTAGTCCCAGCTACTCGGGAGGCTGAGGCAGTAGGATCGCTTAAGCCCAGGAGTTTGAGGTTGCTGTGAGCTAGGCTGATGCCACGGCACTCACTCTAGCCCGGGCAACAGAGCGCGATTCTGTCTAAAAAAAAAAAAAAAAAGAAAAAAAAAAAAGAAAATGAAGGTGTTAACATTTGTGAACAGGTTTTTGTGTGGACATAAGTCTTCATTTCTCTCATAAGTACCCAATAGTGCAATTTGCTGGGTTGTATGGTAATTGCATGTTTAGACTCATAAGAAAGTTACTAAACTTTTTCCTAGTGGTTGTACCATTTTATATTCTTACTAATGATGTATGAGCGAACTAGTTTCTCCATGTCTCTGCCAGCATTTGATGTTGTGACTTTTTAATTTAACCATTCTGTTAGACGTGTAGTGATAGTGATATTGGTTTTGATTTCCATTTTCTTAATGGCTAATGGTGTTGAATATCTTTTCATGTGCTAATTTATCATCTGTATATCCTCTTCAGTGAAATGTCTGTTCTTGTCTTTCATTTTCTAATTGGATTTTTAAAAAAATGGTTCAGTTTTGAAAGTGCTTTATATATTCTAGATACCAGTCCTTTGTCAGATATGTGCAAATACTTCTCCTCTGTAGCTTGTCGTTACATCCTTTTCACATGGCCTTTCACAGATGAACAGTTTTCAATTTTGCAGAGATTCAATTTATTAAGTTTTCCTTTTATGGATTGTGTTTTTTGACAAGTAATATTTGCCAACCCCTAGATACTGAAGATTTTCTCCATTGTTCTTTCCTGAAAGTTTTATAGTTTTATGTTTTATATTTATGTCCATGATCCATTTTGAATTGCTTTTTATATGTGATAGGAGATATGGATCAAAGTTAATTTTTTTTGCATATGGATATTCAAAATGTCCTTCTAGGTCATTTCTTGAAAATATTTATCCTTCTTCCTTGAATTACCTCTGCACCTTTGTCAAAAATCCATCGACTGTATATGTTGGGGAATATTTTGGTGTTAATTATGTTATGTTGATTTGTTTGTCCACCTGTATGTCAGTATTACACAGTATTGATTATTATAGCTTTATAGTAAATCTTGTAGTAAGGTAGTATAAGTGCCCCAAATTTGTTACTCTTTTCCAGAGTTACTTTGGCTATTCTAAGTCTCCTGAACTTCCATATGAATTTTAGAATCAGTTTGTCGATTTCTACAAGTAATCTTTTCAGATTTAAAAATTTCAGAATATTAGAGGGGGACAAATGTTCTGGTTATATGAATTGCTTTTGTATAGCTTGAGTTAAAGTTATAAGTGTGTCTATCATGCAGATAGTGTGTGTTGAAATGGTTAGGTGTGAATTTACCATTCTCCTCCTCCCACCTGCTTGATTTCCATTGAGTTTTTACTTCAGTATGTGCACATAAGTGTTAATTGATTAGTTCTAACTTAATCATGAGTACATGTGGTGGTTGTTTTTCCATTCTTATTATACTTCACTTAGAAGAATGGCCTCCAGTTCCATCCAGATTGTTACAGAAGGTATTAGTTCACCATTTTTTATGGCTGAGTAGTACCCCGTGATATACATATACCGCATTTTATTAATCCACTCATGTATTGATGGGCACTTAGGTTGTTTCCACATTTTTGAGATTGTGAATTGTGCTGCTGTAAACATTCGAGTGCAAGTATCTTTTTGATAAGATGACTTTTTTTCCTTTGGGAGAATACCTGATAGTGGGATTGCTGGATCAAATGGTAGGTCTATTTTTAGTTCTTTGAGGTATCTCCATACTACTTTCCATAGAGGTTGTACTAGTTTGCAGCCTATCTCTCTGTATCCATGCCAATATTTGTTTTTTTGGGACTTTTTGATAAGAACCATACTCACTGGAGTTAGGTGATATCTCTTTGTGGTTTTGATTTGCATTTCCCTGATGATTATAGACGTTCAGCATTTTTTCATGTGTTTATTGGCCATCAGTCTATTTTCTTTTGAAAAGCCTCTGTTTATGTCTTCTGCAAACTTTTTAATAGGGTTGTTTGATTTTTTCTTGGTTATTGCTTGAGGTCTTTGTAGATTCTGGTTATTAGCCCTTTATTGGATGTATAGCATGCAGGTATTTTCTCCCATTCTGTAGGTTGTCTGTTCACTCTATTGATTATGTCCTTGGCTGTGGAGAAACTTTTTAATTTGTTCAGGTCCCATTCATTTTTGTTGTTGCTGTAATTGCTTTTGGAGTCTTCTTCATAAATTCTTTGCCTAGGCTGATGTCTATGAGAGTTTTTCCAACATATTCTCTAGATTTCTTATAGTTTCATGCTTTAGTTTTAAGTCTTTTATCCACTGTGAATCACATTTATAGATTTGTTTATGTTCAACCATCCTTGCATCTCTGGGATGAAGCCCACCTATTAGTGGTGGATTATTTTCTTGATGTGCAGCTGAATTTGGTTTGCTAGGATTTTATGCATCTATATGAATAGGAGATATTGGTCTATATTCATAAGGGATATTGGTCTGTAGTCTTTTTTTGTTCTTGTTGTATCCTTTCGTGTCTTTGGTATCAAGATGATATTGGCTTCATAGAACGAGTTGGGGAGGACTCCTTCCTTCTCAATGTTATGAAATAATTTCTGCAGTATGCGTACTAGTTCTTTGTAGTTCTGCTAAAATTTGGGTGTGACACCATCTGGTCTAGGACTTTTTTTGTTGGAAGATTTTTTTATTCCTGGTTCAATTTTGTTACTTGATATTGGTCTGTGCAGTTCTGTTTCTTCCTGATTGAACCTGGGGAGGTTGTGTGTTTCCAAAAATTTGTCCATTTCCTCAACATTTTTAAGTTTATGTGCATAGAGATTTTTATAGTATTCAGAGATGATGTTAGGTTAGTAAGTATGAAATATCTGATTTCCTTATGTACTGAGTTTGACAGTTGATCTCTCTAATGTTTCACTTTGACACTTATTCTTTCATTTTTTATTTTGAAGGTATATCTTCATTCTTTCAGCCACAAATTTTGGCTTGTGATTATCTTTCAGAATTTTTGTTAGAGCAATTTTTGTGAAACCCTGGATAAGTTAAAAAAAAAAAACCTGTTATTTTTTAATATGAGTTTCATTATGGAAGCAATGCAGCACAGACAGCTCAAAATAGCAGTGAAGCGTTTGGGGAGGATGTGGCTAATGAATGCACAATACGTTGATAATTTGTGAAGTTCCGTTCTGGTGATTTTAATCTTGAAAATGAGCCACATGGCAGCCGGAAACCAAGGTGGATAATGATGAGCGGAAAGCTATAGTGGAAGTGAATCCATCTCAACCTATATGTGAATTAGCAGCAAAGTTTGACATTACTATTCCAACAGAATTGGACCACTTGAAACAAATGTGCAAGGTAAAGAAGCTGCATAAATGGGTTCCTCATAAATTAAACGAACATCAGAAGAGAAATTGTCTCAAAGCTTGCCTTTCTTTGCTGTCATGACGTAAAGGCTAACCATTTCACTACCATGTTGTTACGTGTGATGGAAAATGGATTCTTTTTGACAATTGCAAGTGTTGGGCACAATGGTGGGATAAAGATGAAGTGCCGAAACACAGTCCAAAACTGAATATTCATTAAAAAAACCACAAACTAATGGTGTCTGTTTGGTGGTCCAGTGCTGATATTATCCACTACAGCTTCATGAAACCCAGTCGATTACAGTGGATGTGTACTGTGACCAACTGGATGACATGATGAGGATGCTTGCAGTTAAGCAGCCGAGACTGGTCAATGGAGATAAGCTAATCCTCTTGCAAGACAACATTATTATACAAACAACACTGCTCAAACTACAGCAATTGGACTTGTAAGCTTTCTGTCATCCACCATATTCACCAGATTTTGCACCAACTGATTACCACTTCTTCCAGGCTTTGGACCACTTCTTGTAAGGAAAAATATTCAATTCTGAACAAGCTGTGGAAATGCCTTGCATGATTTCCTCACCACTCGCTCTCCAGGCTTCTTCATTGCTAGCATAAACAAGCTAACCTTAAGATGGCAAAACTGTGTCAATACTTTAGGTGCATACTTTAATTAATTGTAGTACTTCTTTTTTAGATATAATAAACTAAACTTTTGATTCGAAATCAGACATTTCAGATTTAATGACCTAATATTTTGTATTTTTTTGTGATATCACTTGTAACATCTCATTTTTCATTTCTGATTGAGCTTATTAGCATTCGTTCTTTTCTCCTTCTGGTTAATTAATCTAGTGAGAGGCCTGTCAATTTTGTTTTTATCTTTTTAAAGAACCTAGTTTTTGTTTTATTAATCATCTGTGTAATTCTTTTGTAATCAATTTTATTTTGTTCTGCTCTGACCTTAGTTATTTCTTTTCTTCTGCTTAGTTTGGGATTTGTTTGCTTTTCCTTTTCCAGTTCCTTGAGACCTTGAGATGATTCATTAGATTGTTGATTTGTGATTTTTCTGTCTTTTAGATGTAGGCATTTAAGGCTATGAATTTTCCTCTTAGGTCTACTTTTGCTGAATTGCACAGGTTTTGATAATTTGTGTCCCCTTTGTCATTTAGTTCGGAGAATCTTTTGATTTCTGTTTCAGTTTCCTCCTTGACTTAGTAATCGTTCAGCAGGTTGTTTAATTTCTATGACTTTGTGTAGAGTTGAGTGTTTCTTTTGGAATTGATTTCTAATTTTATTCCGTGTAGCTGAGAAGATACATGGTATTATTTCTTTTTTAAAAATTTGTTGAGACATGTTTTGTGGCCTAGGATGTGGTCAGTCATAGAGAATGTTCCATGAGCTGCTGAGAAGAACGTGTATTCAGTAGTTTTGGGGTAGAATATTCTGTAAATGTCTGTGAGGCCCATTTGTTATAGAGTCCTGTTTAAATCCATTGTTTCCTTGTTTATTTTCTGCTTGGAGAATTTGTCCCATTCTGTCAGTGGAATATTGAAGTTCCCAGCTATTACGATGCTGGTGTTTATCATTTTGTTTAGATTAAGTAGGGTTTGCTTTATGAATCTGGGTGCTCCTGGGTTAGGTGCATTAATGTTTAGGATTGTTATGTTTTCTTGTTGAATTGCTCCCTTCACCATTACATAGTGACAGTCTTTGTCTTTCTTTACTTTTATTGATTTGAAGTCTATGTTATCTGATAAGGGAATGGCTACACCAGCTTTATTTTGGTTTTCGTTTGCATAGAATATTGTTTTCCATTCCTTCACCTTGAGTCTGAATGAGTCCTTTTGGGTTATATGCGTTTCCTGGAGGCAGCAGTTACTCAGCTTGTGGTTTTTTATCCATTCAGGCAGTCTATGTGTCTTCAGTGGGAAGTTCAAGCCATTTACAATTGTTAAAATAATTGATGAGTGGATTTCTGTTCATTCTTTTGCATAGAACTTTATTGTATTGTTTTTCCTCTTGAGTCATTGTGGTATCTGGGCTTTGACCTTTAGCTTTTGGGTTATTTTACACTGGTGGGTGTTTATTGTATTGATCTGTGTGTAATGCAGATCTGAGTACTTCCTGCAGAGCAGGTCTAGTTATGACAAATTTTCTCAATGTTTTGTTGTCTGGAAAAGGCTTAATTTCTCCATCGAATGTGAAATTTAGTTTTGCAGGACACAAAATTCTAGACTGGCAGTTCTGTTTAAGAAGATTGAAGATGGCGGCTCACTCCCTTCGGGATTGTACATTTTCTGCTGAGAAGTCTGCTGTTATCCTAATGGGTTTTCCCCTGTAGGTCATCTAGTTGCATGTAGAATTTTCTTATTCATTTTGACTTTGGCCAGGTTGATTACTATGTGTCTTGGAGTGGTCTTATTTGCTATGAATCTTCTCAGAGTTCGATGGCCATCTTGTAGCTGAAAGTCTGGATCTCTGGTGATACTGGGGAAGTTTTCCTCAATAATATCCTCAAATAGTTTTTCCATTCGTTTAGCGCTTTCTTCTTTTCCCTTAGGGTTACCTATAACTCGCATGTTTGTTCGCTCACATAGTCTCATATCTGTTAAGTGATTGCTCTGCCTTTGTTGTTCTCTTCTCTGCCTCTTTACAGATTGGATGAACTCAAGAGCATTTTCTTCAAGCTCTGAAATTCTTTCTCCTCCTTGATTTAATCTGTTCCTGAAGGTTCCTGCTGTGTTTTGAAAATTCCTGAATGACTCTTTCATTTGTTTTATGTTCCATTGTATCTTTCCCAATTTTGTCTAGTTCTTTTGTGATTTTTTCATTGATTTCCTGAAATATTTTTTGGGCTTCTTGTTGGTTTTTAACTTTCTCTTCAATTCCGTTCATCTTATTTGCCATCCATGTTCTGAATTCCGTTTCTGTCATTTTGACAGTTTCCTTGTAGTTGGAGTTCACTGCTATAGCTCCATTGTGATCCCTTGGGAGTGTTGATCTGGTTTGATTTTTCATGTTGCCAGGGTTCTTTTGCTGTTTTTTTCTCATTTGAGATTTCTTTCTCAACTGTGGGCTAATAGGTTTGCAGGGCTGCTGTTCCTTGCTGGAAACTCTCCTACTTGATTAAAGTAAGGGGAGGTCACTAGATGGTGCTCTTTTATTCCCTCCCTACTCTGGAATGTTGACGTGGCAGAGGAGGGGTATGTGCACTAAAAGCCTGTAATGAAGCTGTTTTGATTTGTTTTGTTTTCTTGTGATTGCCTCTGTTGAAGCCTGTGCTGGATGCTGTTTGGGTTGGGTGTTGGCTTGTTCACTAGATAGTTGTAGGATGTTTGAGTTGGGAGCTGGGTGAAACTCTCCTCACTGAGGCTATTGTGGGGATTGCTCCATCTGGGGTCTCCGCACAGAGGTAACAGCAGCAGCTAGATGTGGTGTATGTTTCCTCAAACCACGTTGCAGGGTACTGGTGGCTTGAGGGAGTCTCTGGCGGGGTGTTGGCCTTTGGAGCAGTTTTTCCGGCCCTGCTGCAGTGGTGGAGGCTCTGGGGTGGGGTCTTGGGGTCCAGATATAGCACTGAAGACTTGGGATGGTGTCTTGGGCCTGGTCGGGGTTCTGGAGGCACAGAGATGGAGCCGCTCTGGTGTGAGCTTCAGAGCCAGGACTTGGGAGGAGCCAGAAGCAGTGTGGTCCTCCAGGCTGATCTGAACTGGAGGGCGGGGTTAGGGCCAAGCAGGCAGGAGGCCATTGGGGTCTGTAGGGTGGATTCTGGGCTGAGCAAGTGGCAGGCTGTTCTGCAGGCTCAGGTGGCCGGTGGGTGCCAAGTCAGGCGGGCAGATGTTGTTTCCTGGGGCCCAGGGACCGCGGATTTCTCTGCTCCCCACCTGGGACCTGCCAACGCGGTTCCCCACAGTCTCTCAGGTCAGAGCTTGCTGTGCCCCAGTCAGTTCCCGTGCTGAGATCCCGTTGCGCTCTATGGGAGAAGTGCTTGGCTTCAAGTCACAAGGTATGGCTCAGGAAAGCCAAAGGTCAGTAAACTATCTCCCCAGCATGGTGTAGACCTGACGCGATGTAACCGAGAGCACAGGATGGCTTTAGCTGCCGCCCAGTCCTCACCATGCCTGTTGTCTGATGCAATGGCTCTGCACAGACTCCAGGCAGGTCCTGGGTCTGGCCAGGCAGAGGTCTGGGGGGGTGGTGGGAGTGAACTTGAAGTTCAGTTCCCATTGCGCCAGCAGAGTGGGTGTGGCACCCCAGCACTGTATCCTGCTAGTGTTCCCCACTTCTCTGATCTTGTCATATGTATCACCCCGTCACTTTTTTTTTTTTTCCCCTACTCTGAGTGTCCTGCGTTGCTTCTCTGTGATTTCACAATGCTGCTTCAGAGAAGAGTGATCTCTGTGTAGACAGCTGCCTGCACCTTTCACTTCTTCTCTGGGGAGCAGCTTGCTGGCAGGTGGCTTCTAGTCTGCCATTCCTTTCCACCCGCTTTCAGATTTTAATTGGGATTGCTTTGAGTCTGTAGATCCATTTGGGGAGAATTGATATCTTAAACAATATAGAGTCTTCCAATCTGTGAACAAAATATATCTCTCTATTTATTTAGATCTTATTTAATTTTGCTCAGTAGTGTTTTATAGTTTTCAGTGTACAGGCTTTGCTTATCTTTTGTCAGATTTTTCTGTAAGTAGTTTTAATTTTTTAATGCTATTACAAATGGCATTTTTAAAATTTTAATATCTGTTTATTATTAGTACATAATAATACAGTAGGTTTCTGCACATTGATCTTAATCCTGCAACCTAGCTAACCTCACTTATTTGTTTTAGTAGCTTTTTTGTAGATCCCATCAGATCTCCTACCTAGACAATTGTCATCCTCAAGTACAGACAATTTATGCTTTCTTTCCAATCTGGATGCCTTTTATTTCGTTTATCTTACCTTATTGCACTGATTAGACTCTTCAGTAAAATGGAAGTGATGAGAGTGGACTTGCTTGTCTTGATCCTGATGTTAAGGGGGAAAGTGTTTGGATATATGATGTTAGCTGTAGGTTTTTTATAGATGCCTTTTATCAAGTTAAGGAAGTTCCTTTCTATTCCTAGTTTGCTGAGGATTTTCATCAGAAATGGATGGTGAATATTGTCAAATGCTTTTTATGTATCTTTTGGGATGATCATATAGTTTTTTAAATCTTTAATATTTTCAACTACATTGATTTTCACACAATAAGCTTGCATTCTTGGGACACACCATTCTTGGTTATGGTGTATTATCCTTTTTATATATTCTTGAATTTGATTTGCTAAAATTTTTTTAAGACTTTTACAACTTTTCATGAAGGGTGTTAATCTGTAGGTTTCATTTCTCATGATGTCTTTGTCTGGTTTAGTATGAGGGTAATGTTAGCCTTACAAAATGAATTAGAAAATATTTTCCATACCCCCTTTTTTCCCTTCAGTTGCCTGAAGAGTTTGTATAGAAGTGATGTTATTCCTTAATTATTTGGTAGATTTCTCCAGTAAAGCGATGTTGGCTAGGAATTTTTGTTTGTTTTTTGCTGAAGGTATTAAATTGTAGATTCAGATTCTTTAATAGATAATGAGCTATTATCTTTTCCTTCTGGAGAGATCTCATTTGTGTCTTTCAAGGAATTGTTGCACTTATTAATGTAAAGTTGTTTATAATGTTCCCTTATTTTTGTGATATGTGTAAAATCTATAGTGGTGTCACTTCTCTCATTCCTGATATTGGTGTTTTATATTTTCTTTCTTAGCCTGGCTAGAGGCTTATTATTAATAATTTTATTGATTTTTCTCAAATAATCAGCTTTTCTTCTCAGTGTCTTTGTTGCCTTTCTGTTTTCTGTTTCATTGATTTCTATCCTGATTTTTATTTAACCTTTGTTTCTGAAAGATATTTTAGCATGGTAAACAGTTCCAGGTTGATAATATTTTACTTTCAGTAGTTTTGAGATCTTCCACTATCTCCTAGCTAGTATTGTTTCAAAGAGAAATCTATAATCATTATATTTGTTCCTTCATACATAATGTCTTTTTTTTTTTTTTTACCAGCTGCTTTTAAGGTTTTTTTCTTCATCCCTAGTTTTAAGTAGTTCAGTTATGAAGTGCCTTTTGGTAGTTTTCTTCATGCTTCTTGTTTTTGGAGTTCTTTGAGGGTCCTCTTGGTTCTGTGGGTTTATAGTTTTCAACAAATTTAGAAAAATTTCTGCAATTATTTCCTTACATACTTTTTTCTGTCATCTTCCTCTTCTAGTTCAGGGATTCCAATTATAAATTAATTAGGCTGCTGAAATTGCTGCAGAGCTCAGTGATGTTTTTTTTTTTCCTCTTTGTGTTTCATTTCATATAGTTGCTATTGCTTTATCTTCAAATTCTTTAATAGTTTTTTTCCCTTCTGTATTGTCTAATATCCTCTTAATTCTGTCCAATGTATATCTTAGGCATTATAGTTTCATCTTTTAGAAGTTTGTTTTGGGTCTTTTGTGCCCACACACATGCATACCTCTACTTAACATGGTCAATCTTTGCTCTACCTTCTTGAACATATAAAAGTCAGTGATAATTGGCCGGGCGCGGTGGCTCACGCCTGTAATCCTAGCACTCTGGGAGGCCGAGGCGGGTGGATTGCTCAAGGTCAGGAGTTCGAGACCAGCCTGAGCGAGACCCCGTCTCTACTAAAAATAGAAAGACATTATATGGACACCTAAAAAAATCTATATAGAAAAAATTAGCCGGGCATAGTGGCGCATGCCTGTAGTCCCAGCTACTCGGGAGGCTGAGGCAGTAGGATCGCTTGAGCCCAGGAGTTTGAGGTTGCTGTGAGCTAAGCTGACGCCACGGCACTCACTCTAGCCTGGGCAACAAAGTGAGACTCTGTCTCAACAACAAAAAAAAAAAAGTCAGTGATAATGGTCTTAATGATCTTGCCTATTAATTCTATCAATCAATGTAATTTTGGGGGTAGTTTTAGTTGATTAACTTTTCTCCTCTTTGCACATCATATTTTCCTTTTTTTATGACTGACAATTTTTATTGGATGCTAGATATTGTGAATTTTGCTTGTTTAGATATTTTTGTGTTTTTTTAAGTATTCTTGACCTTTTCTCTTGGATGCAGTTAAGTTACTTGTAAATAGCATGACTTTTTTCAGATCTTTCTTTTCAGCTTTATTAGGTGAGACTAGAGGAGTGTTTACTCTGGAATTAATTTATCTCATTAGTGAGCCAAAAATTCTTCTAAATACCACATTTGATAATCCATGAATGATGAGGTTTTCAAGTTTGGCTTATGGGACACTATTTCCTACTGTTTTTGAGTTTTAAGATGTTTTCCTCTAATTGTTTTGGATGGGTTTCTCCCTGCCTTCCATAATTTCCTCACACATGTGCACTAATCAGTACTAAGTTGAATAATCCAGGGTGACCTTTCGCAGATCTAAGGAGTTTTATCTGTGCATCTCTCTCTTCTCTTGTACTCTGCCTTGTAAAATCCAGCCACCTTGGTCTTTGTGGACTCCCAGATCACCTCCTCAAATCAGAGAGACCACTGGGCTGGGTTTATCTTCCCTGTGCCATGGCCTGGATGCTTTCCCTAGACAGTAGTAAGCTGAGTTCATTGTAGGGCTCTTAGCTAGTTTGTTTTCTGACTCTTGACTTCCAATCTCTTCAGGAATGTCGTTTTTTATATTTTGTTTGGATTTTAAGTTGTCCTAGGCAGTTGGGCAAATTCAGTGTCTGTTCCTCCATATTTTGGCTAGAAAGTGGAACTCAATATAATATTTTAGTAGAAAAAAGGCATGAAAAGAAAATTACTTTTAAACCTTTTGTTTCTTCTTATTGAAACTTACATTTTTGCTAGGCTCATGAAGAGAATAGTTATATTTAAATTTATTTATAACATCTGTCCTCATGTAATTTTAGAGTTACTAACACAATACAGGAACAAATGACAGAACTATTGATGTTGCTAGCACTCATCTGTTCCAATGAAAACTTGACACTCCCAATTAAATGATGCAAAACAACTTAATCTACTGCATTAATCCTCCCCATTATCTGAAGGCTAAATCAACTTACGGAGGAAATTTCTTATGCTGTGCTGTATTCTTCATATATAAATTTGATGTTACTTTGCTGACTGCTGATATCACAGATTTTTTTCCAAGTCAAATGAAAACATTTGGTTATATTCTGCAGCATGTTATTTAAATTGTCCATGTTTCAAATATTCTATTTCTTACTGTTGAAAACATCTGTTTATATAATTATAGTTTGCTGTTCTCAAATTGGTACAGAATTTGCCTCAGTCTTTGCGTTTATTCTTTCTAAAAATGCAAACAAGGCTAATATATTCCACCGTGGTATTTGTTAAAATCTTGATATATCAATGTTTCATAGTTTTATTACTGATCTCAAAGACATTAAATGGAGTTAGACAAGAAAGTAGTTGGACTCTATGACTAATTTATAATGTCATTTTAGCTGACAGTTTCTGCCTTTTTTTAAAAGACTTTTTAAAAACACCAGTTCTAATATATGGAGATATTAATTATTTAATTTTTCACTTCAAACTGAAATTGCTATTGAGTAGGAATCTAAAGACAAATATCTATTAATAACTTGTTTGTCTCTTTGTCTTGCTCCATTGGAATGTAGAGTTCATGATGGCAGGGACTGTTATCTGTTTTATTTCCCTGCTGGATAGCTAGAAAGTTCTTGGCACATAGTAAGCATTCAGCATATTCCTGCTAACAGTGAGCCACTGAATTAATGAACAATTAAGCTTCTAAGTCATTTCTGCTCATCCAGATCTTGTCCATCTTTCCAGGCCCAGTTCAAAGTTATACTGCATTCATGAAGGTGTTTTTGAATAAAATTGTCACCAACTCCTTTAGCTCATCATGCTCTTTTCCTCCTTTGAACTCTTTTACATCAATTTAAAAGAGACTTTTCTAACAGATATAACTGCATACCATTGGAGTAGGCTGCAAGAAGGGAACGTTCTATTACTTGAAATGTTTAAGGAGTGATAGGGTGGCTTTGTGAATAAAAGGGGAGTTGACAGGTACAGTGTTCTTACTTTGTGGTAGGTGCTTATATGCTTCATGCTCTTTAATTTTGAGGGACCCTACAAAGTGTAGGTGAACTCTCCCTATTTTTTATTTGTGGAAACTGAGGTTTAGAGAGGCCATATAATTTGTCTATGGTTCCGTAGCTTAAGTGTCTGATTCAAACCTGGGTCTTTCTTTGTAGAAGAGCTATTATGTTGCCTTCAGTGGGTAATTACTTTATAAACTTAAGGTCCATTATCATTGTATGAAGTATGGAAGTTTGGCATTTCTCCCAAGGAATGAAGGCTTGAGTAGGGGAGAATGATAGCACTTGGTGGTTAGGAAGAGAAGAAAATTTTTGGATAAGGGGATAATTAGAAACACTAAAAGAGAAGGAGAGGCACCAAACTTTATCATTCTGTTCTTATATTGACCTCGTGATATGTTAAGATTTTTGACAACAAAGTTGGTGGATACTATTTTGATTTTTTAAATAAGCATTTATTGTTGGAGTTTATTGCTCTGGTTTTTGTTTTTATATGATTTAAGTGATACTACTTAAAAATTTTCATGGGTTGTTGCTTGGTTCTCCCTGTGGTCCACAACCATACCCAACCCATAATATAGCTGACCATGAGTATTGAAGGGCTAAGTCAGTACTCTTAGGTAAGTAACAAAGGGCCTTGTGGTAGGGAATGAGAAAGGGTTTCTTCCGTGTTTCATGCTTGACTCTGGACAGTATTTTGATATAGGTAGTTTCCCTTTGGAATCCTGCTACTACTCTGGTGTGTGTCCCTTTCCCTAGGCATGCGCTACTTACAATGCTTTCTTAATTACCTTTTACATCTCAGTTGATTTCGCTGTCCTCTTCTGTTCCCTTAGTATCCTTTGCAGTTTCTCTCTCCAGCAAATAAAACAAATTCATTTCTTACTGCTTCTAATCTTGGGTATTATAAAGAAAGAAATAAAGTGAACTTATGATAATTTGGGAAGGATTGATACTTCCAGATAGGTGAAAAAATTATTTGCATCTTTTTATTATTAGCCTCAATAGTAAGTGACTGGGCATTTTAAAAAGTTGACAAAGTAGAGTAAAACCAGTTAGTTGGTATTAAGGGAATTGTGTTTATTAATAGATTGATGGAATTACCACAGTAGGAGCCACAAAGTATTCACAGTTGCATTTGGAGATCTGCCTGTGTGACAGTCTTACTTAGTTCATTCTTTCCTGCTTTCTAGCATTTTTTCTTTATGTTTTGAGCCTAAGTTTCTCAATCTCTAAAATGAGGTTGTAATATTACCTATCTCACATGTTTGTTAGGATTAAACTAGACAGTGGTATCTGGAAATACAATGAATGATGTGTTACATATTTAGTAAGATGGTGATTTCCTCTAAAAATACTCTCCTAAGCAGTTTTGGTTAACAGTAACTTAGAGGGCTCATGGTCTTAGCTATCATTTGTAAGCTAGACTGCTTAAATTTTTATACCAGACTTGTGCTTGGTACTGAATATAATGGAGATCTATAAAATAAAGTACCTGTTCTTGAAGAGATCACTGTTTTCTCAGAAAAGACAGCTAAAACAATTAACTATAAATCATTGTAGTAAATGTTATTTAAAAAATGCTGTTGGACATGTTGGCGTGGATTTGGAGAGACAGGAACACTCATACACTGCTGGTGGGACTGCAAACTAGTGCAACCCTTGTGGAAAGCATTATGGAGGTATCTTAAACAGATTCAAGTAGACCTGCCATTCGATCCAGCAATCCCATTATTGGGCATATACCCAAAGGAAAAAAGGTCATTCTGTAACAAAGACACATGTACCCGAATGTTTATAGCAGCACAATTCACAATAGCAAAGTTGTGGAAACAACCCAAATGCCCATCAATACATGATTGGATTAGTAAGCTGTGGTATATGTATACCACGGAATATTACTCAGCTATAAGAAATAATGAAGATACAACATCTCTATGGTTCTCCTGGAGAGAGTTGGAACCCATTATATTAAGTGAAGTATCCCAAGAATGGAAAAGCAAGCATCACATGTACTCACCAGAAAATTGGTTTCCCCGAACATCACCTAAATACACATCTGGGAATGACACCAATCGGATATCAGACTGAGGTGGGGGGTGGGGGAGGGGATGGGTGTATGCCTACACAATGAGTGCATTGCGCACCGTTTGGGGAATGGTAATGTTTGAAGGTACTGACTCGGGAAGGGGGGGGTGGGGAAGGGAGGGACATATACCTACATGATGGGTGCAACGTGCACTATCTGGGGAACAGACATGCCTGGAGCTCTGACTTGGGGGGAAAGGCGGTACATGGGCAACGTATGTAACCTGCAATTCTGTATCCCCCATAACAGTAAGATGAAATAAAAAAAAAAAACGCTGTTGGGGTATTGGAGAAGGCATTACAGAAGAACTAAAAGTCTTGAAATTACTGTTAGTAGTTAGTGTTAAGTTTTCTATTCCTCATTGTATTTTATTTTCTATTTATAAAAAATACTTAAGGAAGTTTTTGTTTGGTAGTATATCATCATGATAATCAGAAATTAAGAGAAATTCTTTCTTAGAAGATCATACAATTTTATCTTATTTCTCAAATGGTGTGAAAGCTACAAGGCAAGTATATTGAGATAAGTAAAATTCCTGTTAGCTTTTTAGATATATAATATTTTTTTACGTTATTTAGACTTACAATGATTTTTCATTCACTCAACCTCATTTTTCCACTTTCTATAGGGTTTTTGTACCCTAGAACTATCTTTCATTTCTGTCTGAAAATTATTAGTCACGATACCATACAAATTTTTGTTGCATATAGATTAAAACTTAAATTAGTATTTAAGTGAAAAAACTTAGCAGCAATCAGGTACTGCAATGTTATATATTTTTTGCCATATATTACAGCATAGGTAAAACTGTTCAAGATGGGAGGGGGTACATTTTAAGGAGAATGTACCTTGTCCTTATACCTTGTTCCGACTTTACCTGCTATAACTAGATCTTTTTATTTTTATCTATTTTATTTTCTTTCATTTCATTTCATATTTATTTATTTTTTGAGACAAGTCTCCCTCCATTGCCCAGGCTGGAGTGCAGTGGCACTGTCATAACTTGCTCTAAACTCGAACTCCTGGGCTCAAGCGATCCTCCTGGTTCAGCCTCCCAGGTAGCTAGGACTACAGATGTATACCACCATGCCAGGCTAGTTTTTAAATTTTTTTATAGAGATGCATCTTGCTGTGTTGCTTAGGCCAGTCTCAAATTCCTGGCCTCACATGATCCTCCCTGCTTGGCCTCCCTCCTTACCTGGGATTACAGGCATGAGCCACCTCACATGGCCGCATCTATCTTTCAATAACACATCAAGTGCCACTGGCTTTACAAAGTCTGCACTAATATCACTGGCCAAGCTTCATTTTTTCTTCTGTGTCCCCTGATTATTTGTACTTGATACTATAGCCATCATCTGATTTACTAGAGTTCAGTCACCATGAAGGCAGGATTTGTGTTTTATCTTCTTCATTTAATACTTTGGTTAAAATACATAATTGATGATTTAAATTAAATTTAGAAAACTCAAGTTTGATAAAAAAAAAGTGTTTTATTATTCTTTAACCCCTTTAGAATTTTGGCTCTGAAATCAGGGATTATTAAATCTCTGGTGTGTTGTTTGTGGCTACAAACATTCAAATATAATTCACATTGAATTAGGTAGATTACAGGTTTAGCTGCTGTAACAAAAAGACCCCAAAATACTGTGGCTCATATAGGATAGAAGATATTTTCTCTTTCATATTAGTCTGGAGATGAACTTTCTAGTGTGGATAGAATAGCTCTGTCATCTTGAACATGGGGCTTTAGTATGTGGATCCAAGGTAGCAGGTTCATCTCCCAGCAAATGGAAAAGGGGAAGAGGCCAGAGGAACACAGGCCTGATTCAAGTAATGGCAAAACACATCATTTCTGCTCACATTCCATTGGCCAGAACTTGGTCATGTGGCCACGCTTTCCTACCTGGAGAGGTTGAGAAGTGTAGAAACATGAGTAGCCATGTTTCTAGCTAAAACTCAGAGACCTTCATTACTAAAAGGAAGAATGGCCACAGTGATATTAAAGACAGAAATTTTTTTTTTTTTTTTTTGAGACAGAGTCTCACTCTGTTGCCCAGGCTAGAGTGAGTGCCGTGGCGTCAGCCTAGCTCACAGCAACCTCAAACTCCTGAGCTCAAGCGATCCTCCTGTCTCAGCCTCCCGAGTAGCTGGGACTACAGGCATGCACCACCATGCCCGGCTAATTTTTTCTATATATATTTTTAGCTGTCCATATAATTTCTTTCTATTTTTAGTAGAGATGGGGTCTCGCTCTTGCTCAGGCTGGTCTCGAACTCCTGAGCTCAAATGATCCGCCCACCTCGGCCTCCCAGAGTGCTAGGATTACAGGCGTGAGCCACCGCGCCCGGCCAAAGACAGAAATTTTTGCTACAGTTTTTGGTTTTTCTGTTCTGAAAAATAGTAGATAGGTTGCTCCAGGAATCAAAGAACTTGAGTATTTGACTAAATCATCAGACCTGACAGATTTTTTATTATACAGCCCATGTTCTCTTACTATAGGTGATGCAGAAGGCCATATAGAGCCTTCCCAATGAGAAATTTACTATCTACTTCAAGAGACAGGACTAACTACAAATAAAAAAACCCCACCAGGTACCTATTGTGACATATTGTGTGCAATAAAGTGTCATGAGCTATGGACGTTTATAGGAAAGGTGAAAGGAGGGGTGATGTCATAAAGAAACGCTTTAAGAAGATAGGCCTTTGGATATGGGTTAGGATTTGTATGGTCACAAGCAGAACATTCCAGGAAGGGAAATGGTGTGCAGGAAAGTGCCAACACTGGATAATTGAATGGTATTCAAGGGAAAGCAGTTAGTCTGTTCTTATTGGCTCCTGGAGTATTTAAGATGGAGTTGTGCAAAATAAAGTCAGTTTAAGAAGCATTAAAATCAAGATGCTCAGGAAAGCAATACAGAATAAAATAGAAAACCGTGTTTAAGATTTGGAGTAGGAGACTAACATGGTGCAAAAGTTTAATCTGGTAATGGAACTCAGAATGGGTGAATTCCCTCCCTCCCTCTTAATCTACTAATGGAATTCAGAGTGGATGAATTTCCTCCCTTTCACTCTGCCTAATCTCTATGAAGTTACCTGTGACCTCTCAGTTACCTCAGTTACCACATCCAGATATTCTTTCCTAGCCCCATTCCTCTTGACTTCTCATTTGACGTTTTTTAATACCTGTTCTTTAAAATTTCCTCCTCCGATTTTGTACAGGTTTTCATTTTCTGCCTAAGACTTAGTATTCCACTTTTTTCCCTCTCGCTTCTGTTCTTAAAACTGTAACCAGCTTAAAGAAGGTGATTATATGTGTATCTCTAGTTTGAACTTTAGTCTTGTGTTCTTAATTGCCTGCTGGACATTTTCATCTCAGTGTGTGTCACTGTCATTTACTGTATTCAGCAGATCTACAAGGGTTTCTAGCTCCACAAGTACTTTTAAATCCCAGGTGTAGAATTTGCAGAAATTTTGGTCACTATCTCCTCCTTTGTCACCGTATTTTCTATCACTAAATCCTGTCAGTTCTTCCTGGTTATTCATACATTTTTTCATTTCCATTCTTTTTGCCACCACATTTAATCTATTAATATGGTGAGTATATGAAAGCAAATCAGGAAGTATGCTGAATATTTGAGTTGATGACTTTGCCAAGAACGCACTAGAACCTTGCTATTCAAAATGTGGTCTGTGGATGGCAGCGTGGGCATTGCTGGGAACTTGTTAGGAATACAGAATCTGAGGTGCCTCTGTGGGGGGGCTACAGAATTAGAGTGTATTTTCATAATATCCCCAGGTGATGCTCATACTCATTAGAGTGTGAGAGGCACTGATCTAGAATTCACTGTGCATTTCTTTAACTTTTCTTAGTTTGAGATCTAAATGCTAATATAATTAAACCCTCCAGCTATTTATCTGTTTGTAACTCTTTACCTTAGATTTTTGTGTAAGCTTCAAAACAGATTGCTGTGTTATAAATGGCTATAAGTGTTAGAAATCATGAGACAGCGGAGAGTTACTGGGGGAGGCAGCTCTATCTGGAGTAGCCATAGATGTCCCAGATGTATGTCTGTCAGTTTATAGATGTCATTTCTCAAATTAAAAAGTAGGATATTTTGGGATAAGTTGTATATAAATGCTTTATCTTCTGTGTAATTAAGGAATTTGGAGGGGGCGTATGTTTAGTTTTACCATATTTTAACTACTGGCTTTAATGTTTTGTAGCATAACTGTCACCTTTAGATGAAAAGTATGTACATGAAATAGAAGCCTGCATTTTAAAACTTGATTTTTATTGATATATCATACTATATATATTTTTTCATAATGAAGTAATTTATAGAAGTCTGTTAGGTATAAGCTTCTGAATATTTGACATAATTTCCAAATATTTTACTTTTCCATTTTTATTTTTTTAATTATACAAGCAATATGTGAAAATACTTGTAAGAAAATTTAAAATTATGATGAGAGAATACATTCAAAAGTATGAAAAATAGTATAGCTAAGGCTTGTATTCTCTCATATATATATATATATATATGTATATGTATATATATGAGTTTTTTGACAGTGTTTTCCAGAATTGTTTGACCATGACCCAAAGAACTAACATTTTATAGCACATCTCAGTTCATGTATGCATATTATGTGTTACTAAAACAAAAGTTTGTATTCTTACTACCAACTCAGGAAGTTAATTTTAACTAGTGCTCTCCAAGCCATGATGGACTTTTCCCTGATCCTCTTTCCTCACCATTAGTTGCCTATCTCAGTTTCATGACACTTGTAGATACTTTTAATTAATATGCAGTATGCTATTATTTTATATATTTTTCAACTTCAATAAATGGTTTCATACTGTATGTATTCATCTGTAACCTTTCTTAATCTCAGTGTTATATTTGAAATTTAGCCATGTTGACATAAGGCTTTTTGAAGCAGACCACATCGTTTTTCATCCTTGCGAATACTTAGTACTAATAGATTTAAAAAATTCTTTCCCAATATGTTGGGTGCAAAATGGAGGTCACTGTAGTTTTAAAGGGCATTTCCCTAATTACCAGTGAGATTGTGTATGCTTTCATGTTTATTGGTTATGTATTTCTTCTTTCATGTTTATTGGTTATGTATTTCTTCTTTCATGTTTATTGGTCATATATTTCTTCTGTAAATCACCCATTTATATCTTTTTGCCCTTTTTCTTTTTGGTTGCTTGTCTTTTTCTTATTTCTACATTTTATTTTTTAAAAATAAAAATCTTTGATTTTTGTTAATTTTTAAAGCAATATCTCATATTTAATAAAGAAATTACCTTTTATTATGGGATATTACTACTCCTGGTTCAAATGTGCTGAGTGAACGGTTTACATGAATTAGTTTTAAAATCTTAGACAGATTTTGGTTAAAGTTTCTAGGAAAGCACAATTAGTAAAATCATTAAGGTTCTTGAGGGTTGCCAAGACATGTCTTCTTAGCAAGCTGCTGCCAGTACCATTTGAAAATTTGTACGTGTGATTTTTGTACACTTCCATTATAATTGTATAAGGACCAGAATACTTCTAATATGTTGTCCTGGTTCTTATTTTAGTTTTTAATACTTGCTTTTTTGGTTTGTTTGTTTCTTCTCCTTAATTAGGTCCCCGATGGGCTTCCTGGAATATTGGTGTGTTTATTTGCATCAGATGTGCTGGAATTCATAGAAATCTTGGGGTTCATATATCCAGGGTCAAATCAGTCAACCTAGACCAATGGACACCGGAACAGATACAGGTAGACATTACCTTACTAAGAAATTATTAAAATATTTAAAATTATTTAAAAATATTTAACCCTTGCATCTAAGGACTAACATTGAATAAATAGTACTGTATATTGAAATAGCATATGCCACATATAAAATTTAAATGTTATTTGAATTGTCAATTTACAGATGTTTATTTCTTTTTGGGTCTACAGTAAAGTAAGTTTTTAATCTGTTTTACCTGAAATGTTGATTTTGAAGTATTTAAAAAATACTCTTTGTAATATAAATTGCCGATATAATTCCATAGTTTGTTTAATTTTCTTGTCAGTAGAGGGAGCCTGAGTAACGATAAAGAAAAAAACCACCTCAGCCTAAAAACTGACTTGGAGGATTTCTATTCTGTACAGAGGTGTTCTTGGTTTTCAAACAGGGCCTAGTAGCTGGAAGACAAGCCTAGTGAGCAAATATTCTTATGACCAATCTAGATTTGTTTATAATGGTTTAGCTACGTTGGAAATAAATTTGTAGTTTTAAAGGTTTGTCATTTTTCTAGTATGACACTCCTAAATTTTCAAAATCTTACTTTCTAATCCTTCAGGCTGGCTGCTAATGTAAAAATGATTACTTCTACTGGTCTTATTTTGTAATTTACAGTGAAATTACACTACTTTTTCTTATGCTCTTTTGAAATTACTTTCAGTCATTGCGAAGTGCTGAATACATAAATATATGTGGTTGAAACTCAGTGATATGTGTACATACCTCAGAATCAGAAAAAAAACAACCCCCATATTTGCATGGGTTCCTTGAGGTAAGGGTAGAAAGAACAGAATCGAGATCTTCAGGCTATAAAGTCAAGCATAATTTATTTAGTTTCATCTTAAATTAGTTTTTGAGCTTTTTGCTGGCTAGGGAATAAAAGGAAATATCCTTTCTGTACTTTCAGGATCCTTGAAGAGAAAATACACTAGTTATATCAAAGAAGCAGAGCTTTTCAAACACTTCATATGAGGCTGTGTTCTTAGTATCTCTGTAGCAAATGTGGTAACAGATGTCTTGATGTTGCAAGTTTTTTTCAAGAAAATATGAGGTGTAGCTTGACAATATAATTTGGTATTTATAATGAGTTATGGAGATACAAAACACTCAAGACTAAAGTGTCTTACCTTTTTAATCAATCATTCATTTCAAACTAAGGATAAAACATGGAATCCTTTAACAATTCAGTTCAGAAATACTATTTTTCTCAACTTAGTTGTTAAGAGCAGTTAAATAGCAAGTTATTTGAGATGGATAACTGTATAGCTTAGAGCAGAACTTTCCAGTCAGAGTTCACTGGTTTTTCTTTGGAATAGGTTACAGGAACATGGCAAGATATTGGATTATTAAAAATATAAGAATTTTAAAAGTAATTATTAAGTAATATACAATATTTGAAATTGTATTTGAATATTGTTTGGTTTCACCTGTCAAATTCTTGAAATAGGAATTATTATTTTACCATGCAAAACTTTATGATTAGTACTTATCACCAGAGAATGCTGTGTCTAGCTCTCCTATATTCCACAGACCACCTCTTTGAGATGTGCCATGATGAGAAATAAAGTTAGGGTGTACCCAGAAATCCAATGAGTAGACAATAAAGTTTCATGTTAAAAAAAAAATAGAGAACCCTAATCACATAGATTGACCATCCGGTATTTTTGTGGTAGGCCCTGAGTTCTTGCAAACAAAGCCAGAGTTGTTTACAAATTGTCCTGCAACATAAATGTGTAATTGGTGAAAACTCTCAAATTCCAAACTGTAGAGGACAATCTTTATTTCAGCCTAGAAAAATTCAAGGCAGCTGACTCTAGAGAGGCAGTAGAACAAAGTGATTAAGAAGTTTATCTCCAGAGGTAGACTGCCAGTAGATCTGTGTGATACTTAACCTCAGGGTGCCTCAGTTTCTTCATTTGTGAAATGAGAATAGTAATATTGCCTCCTTTTATAGGTTGCTGAGAGTATCAAATAAATTGAGTTAATTTAGGATAGTACCTGGCACATTTTAAACACTCAGTAAATGCTAGCTTGTTAGTAGTAGTATTAGTTTATTTATTCATTATGTAAAACCCTCAGTATTGCTACCTCGAATATCTTTCTGATCTCAAGCAATTTAGCCTCCTAGTTAGTATTAATATATTGTGATGAATTGGTTGCTAAATTTACTACTCAGTAAAGAAACAAATTGATCCATTGTATGGTATTATTGAGTATAAATGAATTTCTTTTTGAGAATATTTACCAAAAACAATTATTTCATTTTTGGTAGTATTGGATGTTAAGGCATTTTGAGATGAATAGTTAGTTAATTACAGAATTTTCTATTGAAGTTGCTCCTCATTCAGGTTTAAGCATATCCTATTTCCTTTTGTTGTAGGTATGTTTCATATAATCTAACTCTATTTATACCTTGTCTGTCTGGCTGGCTGGCTCCCTCCCTCTCCTCTCTTCCCCCCTCCCTTTCCTCCCTTCCCTTCCTTCCTTCCCTTCCCTTCCCTTCCCTGCCTTCCATCCTAATTGAGGCATAATTACAGAAAGAACAATTCACAGATCTCAGTGAGTTCTTTGAGTCTTGGCAAATGTCTATACAGTGTTACCAACACCCCACTGAAGATAGAGTATTTCTGTCACCCTAGAAAGTTCCCTTATGCCAATTTCCAGTCAAGTCCTGCAGGGGCAAACATTACATTGATTTTTAGCCCTTTAGGGTAGTTTTATTATACATACATTGAAATGCCTATCTTTTGGAAGCTGTTCCTGTTCACTTGGACTCTTAATTCAAATTAGGAAAAGTGATGATCACAGTGTGATGTAGTATTCCATATTTACATATTTTATAATAATTTTTTGCTATAAAAATGCTTTGGAGGTATTTATTTATAGAAGTAAGGGAAACAGTTTTTTGCTGCACATAGTTTTACCCTATGTCTTCCCCTGCCATCACCCCCAGCATTTCATGATAATCGTGTTTCTCATTTTTAGAGATGATACTTAGTTTTGGTTAATTCTGTTTTTTTTAAAGATTTTGTTAGTAAATGTGGAAATGTGATTTCATCTCTGAACCCAGTCAAGCTATTAAATAAAAATGTTCTTTTTGTGTAATGTATGATTCTGTAAAATGTAACTACTAAGTTTTCCCTTAAGGTTACTTATAAACTGATATTATATGTACCATATTTTTATCAGTTTCGTGTATGTTGTGTGTGTTTGTCAATTTTTAGGGGATCTGCCATATGTATAACTATGTTAGAATTGCTGCATGCTTATTTTTAAAAGAAAATAATTTATTTACCAAAACTTACTTTGATTTTTGTTAACATAGAAATAAAGTTAAACACCTTAAAAAATCCAAAAATTCTTTATTTTAATGTAGTTCATGGACAGATTAAATGTCTTTGATCTTGGGTTTATTGTCTCAAATTTTTGGAAAGGAACAAATTTTTTATACTTTTATAAATACTATAGTTTTTATCTTTTATTTTGTACTGATTCATTAACACCAGGTCTTGATTACCATTTTCTTAATTTTTCTCCCATTATTTAAGAATTCTTAATTATTCATTTTAATATTTTCATTTATTTTTATTTTAGTAGATTTAGAGAGGTACATTTTAGCTTTTTAAATGTCTGTATTGAACTTGTTTTTCTATAAAAATTAATGCCTTATTTTTATTGTAGAGGAACATATACTTCCAAATTTCTTAGCTCACTTGAAATTTGTGCTATTGAATAAAACCTTTTAATGAGACCTTGACCATAATGGAAAATACACTTCATATATTTGGTAAATTTAGCTTGATAACTTTTGACCACTTTTAATACTTTATGTTTCTGTAAATCTTCTAGTAATCTTCCCATATAGTCTTTTTGTTTAATGTTTGCTAGTGTCATTTATTGATGTGGTACTTAGTATTTTCTTGGAAACATCAAGACTACTCAATTACAATTTATTCATTTATAAAATATATTTTGGGGAACTTTACATTTGAAATTGTCCAGTCTCTGTAGCCATATGACTTAACCTTCCTTAGTGACCTTGCCTTCAACATTTTATAGATATTTTCACTCCCTCTGTTTGTATCTTTACCATTTTTACTTTAGCTCTGACTCCATTTTGGCTAGAAGGAAAGCATCTTTAAACCCACCTCTTTTCACAACCTGGTTTATTATTGCAGCAAGAGATAAGAGCTTTCCTCCCTCTTATTTTCTGTTTATTCAACCTCTGAATATTTCTACTTTGACTAAGGGGCAAGAATGGAGGAAATTAATGGTTACTAGTTTCTTTGCCTGTATTTTCATTTCCAGGTTTCCTTCCCACTTTTCCACCTAATTTGGAATAATTAGATTCACTTTGAGGCATTTCGAAACTTTCTTCTTCCTTGAAATGTGTTTCCTCATTCCTTGTTTCAGAAAAAAGTCTCCCTCATACCCCTCTTTCTCTCAATATACATGTCTTGACTTGGCTATTCGTTTCCTTGTTAAGTCAATAAACATGTATAATAAACATGTATTAAGTATTCATAATGTGCCAGCCACTGTCTTTCTAGTGACTACCTCTTATTTGTAACACTTGAGTTTCTTGAGGAAGGTCTTTCACTGCTGTTTCATTTCTTTACCTTACTTTTGCCTCTGCTAACTCATTTCTATTCCCACCATTCCCCCTACTGGCCAAATCCAACTCTCCATCCTTCTCTTCCTTGATCTTTCTGCTTTACTTGATACTAACCGCTGCCTTCTTGAAGCCTTTTTTTTCCTTTGTAAAGGAACAAAATTACTCTCCCACATCTTTTATTCTGTTTATTTAGTTTGTATATTTTTTTATTTCTTTTTCTGCTTTTCTCTTTTACTTGGAGATTTTCTGCAGTTTTGTTTTTAGCATTTTTGTTCTTTTTGCCTTTCTCCGTAGAAAAACTCATTTACTCTCATGGATTCAGTTGTAATTTTTCTGTGCAGATGCTTCTTTTCTGTTTTGCCAGTAGTGACTCCCAGTAGGACAGTGAATTGTCCTTTTTTCAGATTGCTTATTAGAGTCCTTTGGTATTGATGGATTTGTCATTGGCATGAAATGATTGGTAATTTTCTCTTGTATCCATTTTAATTGTATGTTCTGTGAGGCTAGAGTTAGCTAGTCAGATTGATTTCATGGCCCTGGAATCTCAACATGGTTTTACATTTTCTACTCATCTTTGTATATTCAGTAACTCTTATGAAGTAATTAAAAATCTTCTTGCTTTATGAAAAATTCTTTGCAAAGAAAGCTGGCTGTTAATGATAGAATGTTAAGAGAATGACAGAAGTTAAGAGAAAGCAATAGCTATGACCAAGGATTGATTTTTTTTTTTTTTTTTTTTGCAAATAACATTATACATTTGGATAGAATAAAAAGTTGAATATCAGAATTAGTTACTGCTCTATATAGCAGCATTAATCAACCCCTCCTCTCCCATATATTCCACATGGAAATAGGAAACAAGAATTTATGAAATTGTTACAGTGTTTTTAACTGTGGGAAGTTTTGGCTATAGTTATAGTTATTAATGCATAGCATTAAATGGTGAGATTAGTAGATATCTTTATTTTACTTGCAATTTGACAAATCTAAAATTAAAATGAGCTAGTTGTCCAGATTGGCTTTTTCTTCCTTAGCAAATGTCATTGACCAGTTAATCTTAAAAACTTGTATTCTATCAGTTCTTAATTCTCATGTTGTTTCTGCTGCTTTCCATTCTTATTTCTCCTACCATGTCCAGGGCTTTATCTTATTCCTGATGTCATCATCACTGTCACCTCCATCTTATTTTACAGAGCATATCCAGAGTACTCTTCCTAGAACACTGCTTTGATCATTTTACTTCTATTCTAAGAGATTTGCATTGGTTCTTCTATGAGAATCATAAACATTGTATTTTCATTAAATTGGTATTCAAATTCCTCTGCCTTCTGGTTTTATCCTTTGTCTTTTTTTTTTTTTTTTTTTTTGAGACAGAGTCTCACTCTGTTGCCCAGGCTAGAGTGAGTGCCGTGGCGTCAGCCTAGCTCACAGCAACCTCAAACTCCTGAGCTCAAGCGATCCTCCTGTCTCAGCCTCCCGAGTAGCTGGGACTACAGGCATGCACCACCATGCCCGGCTAATTTTTTTTCTATATATATTTTTAGCTGTCCATATAATTTCTTTCTATTTTTAGTAGAGATGGGGTCTCGCTCTTGCTCAGGCTGGTCTCGAACTTCTGAGCTCAAACGATCCGCCCACCTCGGCCTCCCAGAGTGCTAGGATTACAGGCGTGAGCCACCGCGCCCGGCCTATCCTTTGTCTTTTGCCCTTACTTCGGATGCTTTACAACATATAGCTGGCTATATCCAGACAGCTCTTTGTGCTGAAAATCTGATGGTGTGTTCATTTGTTTTGTATATTTTAACTTACCTTTGCAAATGTCTGTTTAACTAAGTTGTAAGTTTCCAGCAATTAAGAATTTTGCCATATATGTCTTTGTAGTCCTTGTAATGGCTACCACTGTGCTAGGAATACAATATGTACTTAATTTTTTTTAATGGCATGCTGAGATCAGTCTTTGGTTTGATACAATTCTGTGAATTAATGCCTACTATCCTCAGCAATGAGTGGGGAATGTAGGGAAAAAAACATGAAGCATTTGCGGGTCCTCCACCCATTTATCCTGTATTTTTTATATAGTGTCTTTTTTCATTTGTTGATCTCTGTCATTTTCTTCCTATGTTCCTGTATACTTTTCAAATTTCAAAAATACAGCAGCCTTAGGGAATATAACTTAAGCTAGCATGTGGAAGTTCCAAGGTAAATATGCAAGTACTAGAAAGGCAGTATTTTCCACTATTTCAAACCATCCAAAAATGAAATTACATTTGCCTTGAAAGGTAGTGAGTTAAAGATTGCTGGAATGGTTTGTAAAGAGGCTGGACAACCACTTGGAAATGTATAGCTGGGATATAAGCATTCAGTGGGCAGTTGGGGAGAAGTTTAGATGACTCTGAAGTCTCTCGTATTCTTATGATTTTTTTAGTCGTGTACTCAGTCCACTTTAGTTCACCACAGCAGTTCAGAAAACATTTTCATTACTTGCCTTTGAATAAAAATCATATCACACTTAATGATGTCATTCAACTTTTCCAAAAATCAAATTCAACCTCAGAGCATAAAAATTTTCAGTACTCTTTGATAAAAGAATGTGACAAGATTCTCAGGTTAAATCTAAAATACAGATGTTCTTTCTGAATCTGAAAGAAATGTTTTTAGGCACACTTTTGCTGTTTATATTTTCTAAGAAAAAAATCACTAGCTAAATGGACATAGATTTGTATTATAACCTAGTTATTCCTAGAAAAGCTACTATGAGATAGCCTTTAGCTTAACTTAGCAATAGTTATGTGATAGTATTGACTGCTTGTCTTAACTTAAATTTTTGCTCTTTCTTAGAAAAAAATTTTTCTTACGGAAGCCAAAATCATGAGTTTTCACCAGTTATCATCAGTAAACTTTGCTTTATTCTGAGGCTTCAACTTGAATTCTTAATCAGGCCAAATACAGAGTGAATAGGCAAAACAATATTGATAGATACCTTAAATACTTCACTAGCTTAAAAAAGCAACTAAGATTACAGATACTTCTTATGTTAGTGGTCATGTTGTCCTCATGTTCAAAGGCAAAATTGAGATGTAAAGGATTATAAGAGGAAAGGGATAAAAGTGGTTAAATACATTAAAGAAATTTTCTATTCTTTGACTCTCTGACAGTATATTTCAGGTAAAGTTAAATTTTATCATTTAAAAGCATATTAATTTTTCAAATAAAATGACTTTCAGTCGATTCAACATTTCTGTATGGTATCTCTGCCATCTTTAAAAAATAAAAACCTAGAACTAGAGAGAAGCTAGAATATTGATAGGCAGTTGGAATTTAATTTTACATAAGTCATGTGGGTTTGTGTTATTTGGAGCAGGGTCAAAGAATTTATTGCTTTGATACTTTCTCCTGGGTTTTGTCTTAGCTGTTGGTAATTAGTAATAGATAATCAATTTGTTACCAAAAAAATTTTCATGACATTAATTTTTAAGTCTCTAGATGAAGGTGAGATAAGTTTATTATGTTTTGCATGTGAGTTCTGCAGAGGAGAAAGATCTAGTAAATAAAATATATTATCAAAATTAATTTTTTTTAATGAGGCTTTTAGAAAATTTAAAATGACATAACTGGCTCAATTATCTTTTCATTACATAGCAGTTGTATAGATGTATAATAGTTTTTATGCATTTGCCAGTAGCCACTGCAGATTTCTTTTGCTTAATATTTGCATGATATACTTTCTGCCATGCTTTTATGTTTAACCTACCTATAACTTTAAACATAAAGTGAGTTTCTTTTAGACAAGAAATACCTACATGTGGTATATACCTTCAGTATGTAGTTTCACATTATTTCAGTGAAGTTTTTTGAATTACTGTTTTTAATATTCTGTTTCATTATTTTTGTTTTCTTCTTCAGTGACTCCTCTTACCTGTCACCTTCTCTTGGATCCTTTCCATTATTTTTCTTACTAAAATTTTTTTCCTTCTTTTGGCTCTCCATTTTTCTTAGGTCATTATTTGTTATGTTTATTTTTTATCATATTTAATTTTATTTAGTATTTATTTCTGAAATATTTTTCTTTTATTTCTAATTCTTTCCTGAGTTCTGTCATTTTAATTCTAAGTGTTTTTAATTTTCTAATTTCTAATTTGGTGCTTTTTTTTCATAACTTGCCCATGTCTTTAAACTAATTTGATACCACATATATCTTTTAATTTGTTCTGAATTAGTAGGTTACAGTTTTCATCTATTTTGTGGGCATATTTTTTCTATTGTGGTTTCATTGTAGAGATGTTATTCTGCTTCTTATTCTTTTTTTTTTTTTTATCTTACAACCTTTTGTAAGATTTGACCTTGATTCTTTGTGTTGATCATTTTTATGTGACATCAGTTTTCTTTTACTTTTAGGAGGAAGTGACATTTAAGTTAGCTTTTCTAACTTTAATTGTTTTCATGTAGTTCTAAAAAAACAAGGCCACTTTTTTTCTGAGACTTTTTGCTCTGTTTCCTTCTCCCACTTTTACCTGCCCTGCTCAATTTTGACAGCTCCTGGGAAGTTTTTTTTCTCAGTTTGGGGCCCTGTCCTAGAAGGGAGACTTGGTTGTTAGATATGGGAGTTCACAGGGACTAGAATGTTTTCCCACATTCTGAGCTTATCATGGACTGTTTGCATTTATTTGCTATTGGACTGAGTAAAAATCCTTTTCAACTTCATGTACCTTTCTCAGATTGGTTCACTGTGATTCCCAGTTTGTATATCTCTTTGACTATTTTGGTGTTTAGTTCTCAGATCCTTAAGACCCCCCATTAGTTGAAGGCATCAGGCAGGTCTGGTGGTTGTTAGTGATTTGTCCCTACCTGATAGCATTTTGGGGTTTGTGGGGATAGTCTATTTTTCTAGTTTTGTTGTAAATATTACATAAGTTTTTAGTTTTTCTATCAAGCTATTCTCTATTTTTTTCTGAGTAGATTCTGGGAATTTTAAAAACTGTCTCTGCTCTTACTGAATTCCCATGATAAGAAATATTTAATAAAACAAAATTCCAGTTAAAAAAGTTTATTTGGAGAACTCCGTGATTTAACCACATTGACCTGCATGTGTTAGAACATTGTTTAGTCTCTTAAAGTTTTGACCCTTAGATAAATTTTCATTAGTGCCTTATGGAACCAGGCACGTAGTAAGCTTTCAGTACATAATTTTTGGTACACATTAATTCAAGAAAATCCCAGATCAAACAACCTTTTTCTTATTTTGTGGCAGGGTTACTCATTATAATTCAATCAAGCTGACAAAATCTCTCAAATCATGGCCTAAGTACATACTTTGTAAGTTGATTGAAATTCAATTTATGATGAATCCTTGCTAGGATCATTAAATGTGTTTTCAAAAAGGAGCAGAGAATTAGGAGCAGCCTACAGCATTGGGTTTATGTATTAATATTATTTGCATATTAAGAGTGATGTAAAGAAAGAAATGTGTTATTCTTTATAACAAAATTTAATCTGTGAAGTTAAATAAGAGATTTGCACTTTTAAGCAATCTATTTGGGGAAAAAAAAATCACATAACATTTGAATTGGAATGTGCAAGGTTGTGCCCTGTATTTTCTTCTTCCCCTTTATTTGCTAATTTTTTAAGTTAAACTTTAAATAAAGTCAGTAATAGTTTGTTTAAAGGTACATATTTTAGAATTCTCTATTACTAGTGATTGGCTAGTTCTTGTGTCAAAGTAGTGAACAAAATTGTAAGATATTACTTAGTGGAAGTCTTTGATTAATTTAACTCTATTCTATGCTGCCTAACCTAGGTAGAACTGAGAGAGTATAACTAAAGAATTAATAAGCTATTTGAAGATAAGGGCTTACATCCCCATATAGAGTACAATATTTTGTAGGAAATTGTTAGGGTGTGTTGAATGAATACAAATAAGAATGGATTATCTGGAAACATTGTTAATTTCATTGCACATAGCATTTTAGAGGTATAGTCGCGTTCTTCCCTGCTTTGGGTGAAAATAATAACAATAAAGGATAGCAAATTTAGTTAAAGTACTGGCCTGGGGCTATAGAACTGGTCATGGTTCTGGCTCTATTAACTAAATGATAGGTAATCCTCAGCAAGTCAAAAAAGTAGCTTTTTTTTTTAATATTACAATATCTAGTCATCTGGTAAGTTTTAACATTTTCATAATGTCTTATTACAATTTTTACAATAACCTTTGTTTATGAATTACTAAAAGCATACTACAGTGTGTGGAGGGCCTTCCAGGCAGAAAGATGGAGAAAGCATGTTGTGTTTGAGAAAGTAAGGTAGTGTTCTGTGACCAGACTGCTAGGTGCAGAGTTATATGTGTCATACAAGGTGAAGGTGAAAGTTATAGCCAGCGACTGGTTTGGTGTTGATCCTATAAGTGATAGGAGGTGGGGACAGAGAGAGAGTCAGGAGCTTTTAAAATGTTATAAGTTGAATAGTATTAATAACATCTCACATTTCCTTTAAGAAGATAAATCTGGTAGCCTAGGCAATAAATGGCTAGATCTTGAACTAAGGTAGTGGCAATGGAGTTGATAAACAGGGGAGGCCTGCAAGGAATATTGAGGAGTTAGAATCACTAAGACTTGGCAGGAGAAGGAGGAGTCCAGGATGGCTCTTGAGTTGGGTTTTAAGCACCTAGGATGAAAGTCATGGTTTATTCCTAGACTTCAAATGGTATGAATTTTATATCAAGCAGAGATAACAAAAGAGTGTAATGTGAAATTTTCCCAACTTTTTGTCATATCAATGTTTAATTTCATTGCTTTTAAAAAATGCATTCAGCTGAATTTGTAGCAATAACAAATGCAACAGATAAATCAAGATCTAAGACTACATGGAAATTGTGAAAGATATGAAAAATCTCTAATTCCACATCATCATTAAAAAATTTAAGTTGTGTGGTTTATTCTTAAAAACAATAATTAAAACAGAGAACAACTTCCCCTAAAAAACAATTTTATGAAACTGAAGGAATGGACTCTGTATTAAGTATTTCCAAAGAGTTCCTGAGACCAAAAATGGTGGCCCTTCTTTTCCAGCAGCTGGAACCCAAAAGATCTTGAAACCAGTCCTGAAAGGCTTGCTCCTATGCAAGAAATCCTGGTGGCTTTTGAGAGGAAGATAGAGAACTATTGTGGAAAATTTCAAGTGGTAGTAGAGGTGAGTCACTGACATGAAGAATTTATCCAGGGACTACAAATATTCATTTCTCTTTTTAAAAAAGAGATTTTTTAAAAAATAGGCATTCAGCTGAAAATAACATTTTCAGTTGAAAATCTTAGTCTTCATGTTTTAAGATTTTAATGAATAGTAGATAGTAGAGCAATTAGCTCCCTAACCCCCACCTTAATACATTAAAATTTTAAGAAGCTTTCAGTCTTCAGCAACAATAGTGTTTCTATGAGAAGATGGTGATACTGGAAAAACGCATGGTAAATAATTGCTATATTTATGCTTTGAATGTATTTTAATTGTAAGATCTGCTTGGATGAGTTTTTTTAAATGTATACATTTGATTTGATTCATTGCCTTTTTGATTCATCAGAAGACTTTTTTCTCCTTGGTAGAAGGAAGTCCCATTGCTCTGATTCAGATGCTGCTTGGATGCGCTACCTAAGATCCCTCTAGATAATATTTTATTTAGAAACTAAAACTAATAAACTAAACTAAGCAGAATTAATATAGCCCCCCTCTAATCATTTTATTCAGTTCTTCGTAATAGACAATATATGGATATGGTCCAAACCTCAAAGGGTACAAAAATGTAAATAGAATACTCTCTCTCCTACTTCTGTCCCTGAGTCATCTAGTTTCCCTACATATAAGCAACCACATTTATCAGTTTCTTGTATATTCTTCCTGAAACTTATTTTTATTTTTAATGTTTTTTTTAGAGACAAGGTCTTGTTCTGTTGTCTAGAATTGAGTGTAGTGGCGCGATCATAGCTCACTGCAACCTCCAACTCCTGGGCTCAAGCGATCCTCCTAGTTTAGCCTCCCAAATAACTAGAACTACAGGTGTGTGCCACCATGCCCGGCTAATTTTTTTTGTTTTTTGTAGAGACAGGGTCATACTATGTTGTCCAGGTTAGTCTTGAACTCCTGGACTGAAGCTATCCTCCCGCCTCAGCCTCCTAAATTGCTGGGATTATAGGCATGACCCACTGCACCCAGTCTCTTCCTGAAATATTTTATGCATATATACACAAACATGTAAGTGGTGTGCATTTTTATATTCTTACACAAAATCTTTTGACTTAGAGGTAAGGTTCTTGTTTTCCTGAATCTATTCCTCAGAAAATTGGGTGGAAGAATTTTGCTTTAAATAGTTTTACCTTTCTTCCCCCATGTTTAACATAAACATGTAGCATCCTTCTATTACACTTCAGTGTTTAAGATTTGATTTATTATTATAATATCTTGGAGTTGCCATTGGGAATGTAGAAGACCTAATTGGAACCTAATCATTTGCATATCTGCTATTCTGTTATCTTTTCCACTTATCTCATTTTTTAAAATAACCAGTAAACCCTAAAGGGCAAGTCAGTATACATATACAAATCTGTGAAAACTATGCAGATAGCTTCCTGAAATAACACATTAATATTTTAATATAAATTTTAGTTTTACTGTTAATGGCTGTCAACCAGGTACTTCTTAGCATTTGAGGGACAAAGTTCAGGAAACATTGCAGGGACAGATAGGAGGAAGGTACTGAGAAAAAGGGGAGATGCACAAAGAAGGGAGGTCCAAGCAGCCACGTTTACTAGACATAGCTCCTGAGCCTGGAATAGACTATATATTTGGCTTTAGTTGCTGGGACAAATGTACCCTGAAGTAGTTTTATCACTTAGAGAGGTCTGCTTTCCAAGATTTTGGAAGCTTAAAACAGAAAAAAATTGGACAAGTCTTATTCTCAGGGTAATGAATTAGTAACTTGGAATTTCAGGTGGCCTGTCATTTATTTTGCCTTTTATTATGTTTAATTATTGTTTCCTGATACTGACAGTGGCTCAAACTTGGGCACATTTTGTTTCTCTCTGTTTCTGTTACCTTTTATCTTCAGACATTTATTTCAAGGGTCTGTTTTCAGTAAAAGCAATCCTTCCATTTTTTTTACCCTAATTTTGAGATGAAGCCTAGTTTATTAAGTAAATAAATATTACTTAAAATATTTTTAAAGCAAATTTAATAGAAACTTTGACTTAAGTAATTAAGAGTCTTTCTCTTCCCTTTTTCGTACTTGAAGTGTGAGAGAAAGAAAAAAAATACTGATAGGGAATGACATGACTTTTCTAAAGCTAAAGAATTTTCAAAATTACTAATATCTTTGAATTTTTAATAGCTTATTTTCTACATTTCCAAGTATCTCTCCTATTGGAGAAATGAAAGTAGGTTTGGAAAATTAAGTGTTTCAGAATGATGCTAAGTAGTAAGATAATACTTAGGGTCTGGCTTGATTCACAGGAACTAGATGGTAGAAATTCAGATAGCTAGTTCATTACTCATAACTTACATTTCCTATTGGTTACAAATAATTAAAAATGTAAAGCTTACTTTTTCTTTCAAATGAAGTATATATCATTTGTCATCCCATTTTATTTATTTATTTATTTTTTTGTAACCAGTCTGCTTGACCCAGCTCTGGTAAAGTGCATCCTTAATTGCCAAAGAATAAGCAACTAAAATTCTCCTATCAGTGCATTTGCTAAATCAGTTTGGTTGAGAGAGCCTAAAAGAAAAGGAATAATGTTTCAATAACAACAGTGATGTTTTAATAATTGGAGGCAACACTTTTGTGGTGAAATTTCCTAGATACTTACTTTGACTAGCTGCTGCTTGGTGGTAAGGATTGGGAGTGAAGGAATTGGATCCTGGTCTCATTTTGTTTCCTAGCAGAATAATCATATAATCTCTTTGTGTCTCAATTCCTTATCTGTAAAATGAAAACCTCCAAAGCAAAGAGCCTGGGGTTTGTAAGCTGTGCAGGACATAGTCCCAGTTCCACTGGATGAAGCTTAGGATATTTAAACTACTGATGGCTGATGTTCTATCAAGAGTTGCATCATGTAGACTGATAATCTTAGGCCTGTCACTTAGCATCTCGCAGGTTCAGTTTTCTTTCCTGTCAAATTAGGGTAATAATATCTATCTCAGGGTTGTTTTGAAATTTAAAATTGTAAATACATATATGTTAATAAAGTGTTGAAGCTAGTGCTTGTCACTATAGCTGTTATGCTATTTTCATTATTTTTTCCTGCCAGTTACTGGGCAGAGTTTGCTCTTCAGGGCCAGTAGAATACATTTTCGTAAGTGTTCTGTAGGATGCCTACCTGTAGTGTCTAGAAAACTTGCGGTCAACTAATTTGTACCATATTCCTTATTACCTTCCCAAAATGCCAACTCCATTGTTTTCCACCTCGCCCTAACTGTCTTCTACAAATTGCTCAACGTTTCCTCTCCACTGATCCTTCCACTGCTGACTTCCCTCCCACCCAGATTCTCTATTCTACTTTTTAGAAACTTAGAAACTAAGCTTACCAATAACCTCTTTATCCTCACAAAATGATCTCTTTGCTTCTGTGATGTCATTGAATCCTTGTTTTCCCCAATCTCAACTGAAAAACACACACATCCACCGGCATCCAGTCACTTTTGGCAGTGGTCTCCTGTAGAAATGGCTCATTATTTCACCTCACTTCTCCCTTTCAGATTTGTATGCTACTATCTAATTGTGATGGATAACATCACTAGAACATTGTTTAATAATTTGGTATGATGTAAATGTATTTCTTATTCATAATTACTTTTTATTTTACCAAAATAAAATATTAATGACCTTCATTAAATAAATGTGTACAGTCATATTCTTTGTATGTAAGATATTGCTGACTGTAAGAGCACATCCATTTTATGGACTAATAAAAAATTATCAGTTATTAGACACCATCAATTTTGAGATGCATTCCTATTTCTTAGGTTGTTAATATGTGAAAAATGTAAATGAGGATTGATGAGTTATGGTATGTATGATAGATACTGTTTTTAGTCATACTATTTAAAATTTCTATGTACTGTTGCTTGCTTGATAGAAACTTCAAATTTTCTTACTTTTGCAGTTTCAGTGAACTATATCTACTTTATGCTTCATTACAGATGTTGTGCAAACTAAGAGGCATTTTTTTTCTTGGTCTAGTTCTTTCCAAATGTTTAATGTCTTTATGATTACATAACTTGATCATTTCTGCTTCCAAATTCCCATCATGGCACAAAGATGCAGCATCATTTGGGTGCTTGAGATGGAAAACATTTTTTTTTGTTTTCAGGAAGAGTGAACTTACTGAAAGTTTCTCAGCTATTCTATCCACACATAGAATTACACATTTAGCTCTGCTTATACTAACTTCATGCTAGTATCTACTTTGACACAATAGAGCCCTCTGACCACGTGCTGTTAGTTCACCTTTTACAATTTTTTCCCTCTTACACAGTTTTGAAGCTCAAATTTATTTTGCCTTAGTTTCTGTTTCATCTCTAGAGCTAAATGATAGAAACCCTTAATTCTGTTTCATTTATTATCCCTTTTACTTCCCACCCACCCTGTTACTTCACTTGCTCATTATCTCTAGAGGAATGACTTAAAAATCTGGTTTACTCTGCAAGAATACGTACATTGAGGTGGGGTAGAATATATACCCAGAAGTGAGCATATATTGGAATTTTGTACACCTTAAAACTCTCAGTTGGGAGAAGTCACTATATTTTTTGTTTGAAGGAAGATGGTTCTGTGTACATTTGAAGGCTACAACTTAAGGTAGCTAATAGATAATGTGTTAAACCTGGGTTATCTTCTCATGCGTGTAGGAGTGTGTGTCTGGGAAATCCGGAAAAAAATTATAAAAACTGATCTCTTAATATTTTATGAAGCTCTATGTCAATGATGTAATATAATATTATAATGATTTGTTTGTAAATCTTACATTTAGTTTCTAATGTAATAGAATATCAAGGAAGTACTGTTTGGCTAGTCATTACTCATAGATGATACTGAAACTTAATGAAACTGGTTGAAATGATTATCAAATTATTTTATGCCTACAGAGCAGTGGTTCTTACCTTTGGTGTTCATAGATTTTAGGGAGGAGATTCTATGAACTTCTGAAGTTGTATAAAATTTGACTGTTAGACACAGTATTTTTTGTATGGTTTTGTAGGGAAGCCCCCCTCAAAGGGGTTAATAACCCCAAAGAAATTAATCCACTTCTGTAGAGTTCTAGGTTAGCACTATTTCTCTTTATCTGGTCTCCATTGTGATCTTGATTGTAAATCATGATAATCCCAGGGTATTTTGGGGCTATTTCAAGGAAAACTTGATCTTGAGTTGTTATTACTGGAAATGGCAGCATTGTCAAGTGGTATATTTATAAAAATAATAATACTGCCCACAAATTACTAGGGAATTTACTTTTAGGAGGTAGTGAGTGTAAAGGTGGTATTGTTGTCACAGAAAAAGACAGAAAACCATAGATCTACGTATGTTGAAAAATGTGAAGGATTAAAAATAGGCTTCTATTTTGAACTTGAGTAATTTCATGTTGTGATTTAAATTATTTTTCTAAAGAGATGAATGTATGTTGGAAATAATAAATGTTATTCAGTATTTGTGTATATATGTGTGTATGTATATGTATGTATGTATAGGAATAACTTTTACATGTTCGTGTGAGTAATAAAAACACTTGAATTTTTTTTTTATTATAGTGCATGCAAGATATGGGAAATACTAAAGCAAGACTACTCTACGAAGCCAATCTTCCAGAGAACTTTCGAAGACCACAGACAGATCAGTATCCTTTAAAACTTATTTGTTTTGGGCTTAAAAATAATTAACTCATTTTTACAGTTCATATTTTATCTGTTAGTATTTAGGAAGATATAAGCTATATCACACTGTTGTTCATACAGATAGAAATTGATTTGTCCTGAGTTGTGTTTGTATATAGTAAGTTTTTATCTGATATTTTAGTGTAATTACAGATAGTCCTCAACTTATGATGATGGTTTGACTTTGATTTTTCATCTTTACTATGGTATGAAAGTGTTAGGTGTTCAGTAGAAACCATACTTGGACCACCCATGCAGCCATTCTATTTTTCACTTTCAGTATAGTATTCAATAAATTACATGAGATACTCAACACTTTATCATAAAAAAGGCTTTGGTGTTAGATAATTTTGCTCAACTATAGGCGTAAGTGTTCTGAGCACATTTAGCAGAAACTAAGGTAAGCTATGATGTTTGGTAGGTTAGGTGTATTAAATACATTTTTAAATTAAGATATTTTCAACTTACTATGGGTTTATTGGGATGTAACCCCGTGGTAAGTTGAGGAGCATTTGTATTACAAGTATAAAATGTTATGACTGATTGTTTTTAATTGATCTCCATCTCTTGATTGGAAATGTATGTTGTTTATTTTAGACTATTATTAGAGATTTGATTTGTGAGCATCCTGAGTATTTTAAAAATCATTTCCATTAGGATATTCTTTGATCACCTTTATGTAATAATTATATTTATGTGATGCATTGTTGCATTTAAAAGACAAATTACATATTTAATGTAAATGCTGAATAATTTATGCTAATATTTACTACTGACATTCTGTCTTTGTTGTAGCTTACACAACTGTGTTTGCTTTACAAATCTGTCCTTAAGAGTGGAGAGAATATTCTTCCACAGGCATTTTATTCGGTATGTTTTTCACATTTGTTAAAGATAAAACTATTTGCTTCTATGGGATTTCTAAAACTCATATTGAAATTTGAAAAAGAAGCTTATCAAAATTATGCTGCTTTATGAATAAGATTATAAAATTAATTGTAGGTATTTAGATTCTGTCCAAAGGTAACATCTATGATTTTGACAATAAAACATAGTTTCTTAAAGATCAATTGTATATTACCCATTTTTATGGTAATACAACTTGTGTGATTTTTTTTCTTGCACAGAGATACAAGCCATTATATTAATATATTTATTTTCATATTTGGATAGAAATCTTTCAAGTTATAATTGAAAAGGTAGTAATTTGCATTTGACCTTTTCTGTTTCTCCTCCCCACGCTCCCTTCCCACAAATTTAGCAATCTGATATCCAAGACTATTTTTATTATAGAAAGATTGTAAGGTAAGAGCAGGAGGTATATTTCAGGTATAAAAAATTGTGTGAGTAAAAGTAAGGTGTGAGGAAATACGACTTTTTAGGATTTTGATGTAACAAGATTTGTTTTGTGGGGCAAGTGGCAGAAGAAGCTTAAAAGGTATTTTTGTCCAGAATGTGAAGGATTTTCAATATTATGTAGAGCAATTTGGACCTCATTTCATTGGCCTAAGTATTTGAAAACCCATGAAGGGGTTTGAAGGAGGAGAAACATTAGAAAAACTAACTTCTACCACAAGGGAGATTAGTAGGAGGTAGGAGGAGATCCTGGAGGCAGAGAGACCATGTAGAATACTAGTACAGCCCCAAAATGAGCAGTGATGAAGATCTATATCAGACAGTGGCATTGAGAATGAACAGGAAGGAATTGGAAAGATTGGAAAGAAATTAGGAAAGTAGGAGTAGTTGGACTAGGTTAAGAGTGGCTTTGATACTGAAGACACTAAGGTAACCCTAAAGTTTCTAACTTGAGTAACTGTAAAATTTATTCACTGAGAGAAGGAATTCATTGCCAGAAAGAGGATTAAGAGTTAGAAATTAAAAATAATGAGCCATGCTTCATTACTTTGGGCAGATTGAAGTGTCTGTTACAGGTATACGTGGAGTTACCTTACTTGGTAGCTGGAAACATGAGTCTGGACCCCAGAAGAAAGTGGTACAAGTAGATTGAGGATTCACTTAGCATGTAGGTGGTATAAAGTGTTAGGTTAAGTTATGGTCACCTGGGGCCGTGGTCTTTTATTCTTTTTTGGTTTTTGTTGAGAATGCTTTTTCCTTCTCTGAAAAATGAAGGCCTGTGGCTGAATCCTGGGGAAGTAAGCTTGGTATGAGGAAATATAGCCAAGCAAACGAATCAGTGTCCTAGGTGGTTGTTACCAACTTCTTACCCCTTTTTCTGCTCCTCACCCACAAGCCTGAGTTGATATGTAAGACCCCTTAAATTGAAGAATCTCCCTTTTCTAGAAGTTTTTGTGCATGGCGGGGGGTTTGGGTTGGATTTTTTGGGCTTCTCTTGACTACTATAGGGTAAGTTACTTGAGGTTCTTGAAAGTTTGCGCTTTATCCTTTATGTAGTACCTTGTGGATAAAAGTACCTTCCAAGTTATTTAATTCATCACCCTCTGATTCCATGTTGTTTTCAAATAAGCCTGAAAGATATTAAGGGAAAAACAATAGCTTCTTGGTATCCTCATTTATTGAACTCTTCTATGTATTATTAGGGTAGGTTGGTAGGAATACTATTTCTCAAGTAATTTACCATCAATTTTATGATGAACCTTAGAGAAGTAAGGTTTAATAGGGTAGTTCATTATTAGTTCTATTATCTTGGCTGATGTATTTTAATATATTTGATCCTTATCTAAATATTTCAGAAAAGATGAGATTTTCATAGTGAATTAATTAGTGTCTGATGTCTTTAAATTCTTGGCCTTTGACACAGTGAAAATATAACAGTAGAAACAATAGCTATAGTAGCTTTACTGCTTAATAAGAGTTTGCCCTATGCCAAGCCCTGAGCTTGATATTTCATTTTATGTACATTATTTTTTTTAATTCTCAGTAATTCAGTGAAGTAGGGCATAATATTTTCTTTTTCTGGGGCAATGGAAGAATGAGATGCTCAAAGAGCTATTAAGAAACATCCCAAAGCCTCTAGATTTTCCCTCCTTTATGAGGGAACTTAAATATTTAATGATAGTCTGAGTAAAGTCATTGTTGCCACATTCGAGTCTTGATTGCCTTTAAAAATAGATAGGCTTATAGTTTGGCACTCTGCAACTAGATCATAAGGTGTAGGTGAAGATTTCTACTTTTCAGTACCTGATATGATTCATGATAGGCTTTTGGATTAAGTGTATATATGTTATTGTTCCCTCAAGCACGCTTATTTGATTTTTCAAACCAAATATTACTTCTTCCAAAGCATTTACAAATTATGGTCATATTTACATGAGGTATTGAACTTTTATTGTTCACATGGTTGTAGGAACTCTTCAAAGAGGGGCTTTGTCTAAACATATTTGAGATAGATGACTACTTCTGTTAAGAGTATAAATTGACAACTCTTGGACCATGAGACCAGCCCCCCATCTAATGTAATACTGTAGCCTTTAAAAAATTACCTTAGTTATTAAAACAATACTTTTATCATTTTTTTAAATTATGAAACAGTGTGATTTAGAGGTTTTATAAGGAAGACTATTAAGAAAAGCAGCCTCCCTCCCATCATTCTGAAGCTTGTGGCTTTTTGAAAAGCCTAACATCTCTACACTTTTATAGATATAAATATAGTTGTCTCATCCCTAGAGGCAAGTGGAACCAAAGTGAGTTAAACTCATATTGCATTCTTAACAAGATTTGTCACTTTTTAAAAGCTTTGCAATTTACAAAAGTTATGCAAAAGCTACTGTAAAAGTGTAATTTCTCATGTGAGATGTGGTTAATTATAGGCTGCATGTGCTAGTGCATGACAAATGATAAAGCTTTACATTAAGCTTTTCATTATTAGGATATTTCGTCTTATCTAAAAACTTTAATTACTTCAGTTCCATGAGATCTATTGTGCACCAAAGCTAATCAGCAGTTCTTCTCCTTTGAGCTTTTCAGAATTTTACTGCTGTCAGTGCTGTGTCTGGAACTGGAAGATTTTGTTCTTTGGGAGTAGATACTAATTTAATTGTCTTTCAAATGGTATCTTTAAAGAAAGGAAAAAAATCTTAAAGTACAAACACCTGTTAAAAGATAAAGCATGTAGTAATGTTGAAATTTTTTCTGGGCTTGTATAATACCAGTTTAGTTTTGGGGACAGAAAGAAGTAAGGGTGCAGTACTGAATACTTTGTAACAATAGCCATGGGGAAGATTGTGGGATATTTTAATGTTTATTTACTAAATCCCAAATCAGCCACTTGTACTTGAATTGTTATTAATATATTCCTTACCTGATTGCCTGAAAATATTATTCTATTTTTAATTTTCTCAGTTATATTATTTATCTACATCAGTATAAGTCTTTATGTCTCAAATGACTAGTGGAGACTGAAAAATGAAGCTAAATATTTGCTTATCTCCAAATTCATTGTTTCTTTCATTGTGGTTTCTCATTTACTCATCTATTTAAACTTGGTGGGATGCAAGCCATCTTGACCTTAACAAAGTAGTTGCTATTTCCTGTTCCTACCATCTTCGAAAAGATTTGCTTATCAAAATACTTTTATGAATAATAGAGCTAAAATTTAAATAACATTCAATATGTGCCATGCACTAGTCTTAGTTTTTTTTTAATTTCAGAATATTATGGTGATACACACATTTTGGTTACATAATTTGCTTTTGTACAGTTTGATTCAAAGTTATAAGTGTGCCCTTCACCCAGATAATGTGCATTGTACCCATTATGTATGAATTTACCCATCCCCTCCTTCCTCTCCCCCCCAACTGCTTGATTTCTGTTGAGTTTTACTTCCATATGTGCACATAAATGTTGATCAATTCATTCAATTTAGTACTGAGTACATGTGGTGTTTGTTTTTCCATTCTTGTGATACTTCTCTTAGAAGAATGGCCTCCAGTTCCACCCAGGTTGCTACAAAAGATACAAGATCACCATTTTTTATTATGGCTGAGTAGTGCTCCATGGTGTACATATACCACATTTTATTAATCCACTCATGTATTGATGGGCACTAGGGTTGTTTGCAAATCTTTGTGATTGTGAATTGTGCTCCTGTAAACATTTGAGTGCAAGTGTCTTTTTTATAAAATGTCTTTTTTTCCTGTGGGTAAATTCCTAGTAATGGGATTGCTGGATCAAATGGTAATTCTACTTTTAGTTCTTTGAGATGTCTCCATACTACTTTCCATAGAGGTTGTACTAGTTTGCAGTCCCACCAGCAGTATACGAGTGTTCCCGTCTCTCCGCATTCATGCCAACATTTATTGTTTTGGGACTTTTTGATAATAGCCATACTTACTGGATTTAGGTGATATCTCTTTGTGGTTCTGATTTGCATTTCCCTGATGATTATAAACGTTGAGCATTTTTTCATGTGTTTGTTGGCCATTAGTCTATATTCATTTGAAAAGTTTCTGTTCATGTCTTTTGCCCACTTTTTAATGGGATTTGATTTTTTTCTTGCTGATTTGCTTGAGTTCTTTGTAGATTCTGGTATTAGCCTTTTGTTGGATGTATAGCATGTAAATATTTTCTCCCATTCTGTAGATTATCTATTTGCACTGTTGATTGTGTCCTTGGCTATGCAGAAGCTTTTTAATTTGTTCAGGTCCCATTTATTTATTTTTGTTGTTGCTGTGATTTTTCATAAATTCTTTGCCTAGGCCAACATCTTTGAGAGTTTTTCTAACATTTTCTTCTAGAATTCTTACAGTTGCATGCCTTAGGTTTAGGTCTGAATTAATTTTTGTGAGTGGTGAGAGGTGCACATCCTGTTTCAGTCTTCTACATGTGGCTATCCAATTTTCTCACCACCATTTATTGAGTAGGGATTCTTTTCCCCAGTGTATGTTTTTGTCTGCTCTGTCAAAGATCACACGGCAATATGAGCATTGTTTCATATCTGGGTTCTCTGTTCTGATCCATATAGATCCATGTCTCTGTTCTTGTGCCAGTACCATGCTCTTTTGGTTACTGTAGCTTTATAGTATAGCTTGAAGTCTTGTAAAACGATGCTTCCCAATTTGTTCTTACTACATAAGGTTGCATTGGCTATTTGGAGTCTTTTCTGGTTCCATACAAAGCATAGAAATATTTTTTGTAGATGTGCAAAAAAATGACATTTGTGTTTTACTGGGGATTTCATTGAATCTGTAAATCACTTTGGGTAGTACAGACATTTTAACAATGTTGATTGTGATGATCCATGAGCATGATATGTTTTTCCTTTTGTTTACATCCTTTGTGAATTCCTTCCTCAGTGTTTCTTAGTTTTCCCTATAGAGGTCTTTCACCTGCTTGGTTAAATATATTCCTAGATGTTTTATTTTCTTTGTTGCTATTGGGAAAGGTATTGAGTCCTTTGATTTGTTTCTCAGCTTGACTGTTGGCATATATGACAGCTACTGATGTATGCACTGATTTTGTAACCTGAGTCTTTGCTGAATTTATTTATTAATTCTAGGAGTCTCTTGGGAGAATCTTTGGGGTTTTCTGGATATAAGATCATATCATCAGGAAAGAATAATAGTTTGAGCTTTTCTTTCCCCATTTGGATACCTTTGATTTCCTCCTCTCATCTGATTGTTCTGTCTAGGACTTCTACCACTATATTGAATAGAGGTGGTGATACTGGACAACCTTGTTTGGTTCCATTTCTGAGTGGCAATGCTCTCAGTTTTTCCCAATTCAGTATGATGTTTGCTGTGAGTTTGTTGTACATGGCTTTTATAGTTTTGAGGTATGTCCCATCTAGGCGTATTTTATTAAGGATTCTTATCATAAAAGGGCGCTGAATTTTGTCAAATGGTTTTTCTACATCTATGGAGAGGATCATATGCTCTTTGTTTTTGCATCTGTTTATGTGGCGAATTAAAATTCTATATTTGCATATGTTGAACCATCCTGGTGTCTCTGGGATGAAACCCATTTGGTCATGATGAATTATTTTTTTGATGTGAAGCTGAATTTGGTTTGCCAAGATTTTATTGAGAATTTTTGCATCTACATTCATAGGCGATATTGGTCTGTAGTTTTCTCTTTTTAGTGTGTCCTTTCCTGGTTTTGGTATCAAGATGCGAAGAACAAGTTGGGGAGGATTCCTTCCTTCTCAGTGTTATGGAATAATTTCTGCAATATAGGTACCAGTTTTTCTTTGTAGGCTTGGTAAAATTCGGGTGTGAAGCCATCTGGTCCAGGACTTTTTTTTTGGTTGAAAGATTTTTTATTGCTGCTTCCATTTTGGTGCTTGATATTGGTCTGTTCAGGAGTTCTCTTCCTTCCTAATTGAGCCTAGGGAGGTTGTGTGTTTCCAAGAATTTGTCCATTTCTTCCATGTTTTCAAGTTTATGAGCCTAGAGATTTTTATTATATTCAGAGATGATGTTTTGTGATGTCAGTTGTGATTTCTCCTTTTTCATTTCTGATTGAGCTTAGTAGAGACCTTTCTTTGCCGTTTCTGGTTAATCTATCAAGAGGCCTGTCAATTTTGTTTATTTTCTCAAAGAGCCAACTTTTTGTTTCGCTAATCTTATGTATAACTCTTTTGTTCTCAATTTCATTTAGCTCTGCTTTGATCTTGGTTCTTTCTTTTCTTCTGCTGAGTTTGGGATTGTTTTGCTTTTCCTTTTGCAGTTCCTTGAGATAATTCATTGGATTGTTGATTTGTGACCATTCTTTCTTTTGGATGTGGGTATTTAAGACTATGAGTTTACCTCTCAGGACTGCTTTTGCTGTATCCCATAGATTTTTTTTTAACTTGTGTCCCCATTATCATTTAGTTCAAAGAATCGTATGATTTCCGCCTTTAGCTCCTCCTTGATCCATTAGCAATAGGTTGTTTAGTTTCCGTAACTTTGTGTAGGGATGAGTATTTGTTGGAATTGATTTCTACTTTTATTCCACTGTGATCTGAGAAGATACATGGCATGATTTCTGTTTTTTTAAATTTGTTGAGACATGTTTTCTGGCCTAGGATGTGATCAATCTTAGAGAATGTTCCCTAAATTGATGAGAAGAACATATATTCAGTGGTTTTTGCATAGAATGTTCTGTAAATGCTAATCAGGCCCATTTGTTCTAGAATTCTGTTTAAGTCCATTTTTTTCTTTGCTTATTTTCTGTTTAAAGGATCTGTCTAGTTCTGTCAATGGGGTGTTAAAGTCCCTGGCAATTATGGTGCTGCTATTTATCATTTGTTTAGATTGAGTAGAATTTGCTTTATAAATCTGGGTGCTCCTGTGTTGGGTGCATAAATATTTAGGATTGTTAAGTCTTCTTGTTGAATTGCTTCCTTCACCATTATATAGTTACCATCTTTGTCTTTCTTTACTTTTGTTGACTTAGAGCCTATGTTATCTGACATGAAAATGGCTACACCCGCTTTCTTTTGGTTTCCATTTGCATGGAATATTGTTTTCCATCCTTTCACCTTGGGTCTAAATTAGTCCTTGTGGGTTAGATGTGATTCTTGGAGATAAGAGATACTTGGCTTATATTTTTTATGCATTCAGGCAGGCTATTTCTTTTGAGTGGGCAGTTCAAGTCATTAACATTTATTGAAAGAATTGATATGTATGGTGGATTTCTGTTCATCCTGTTGGGTAGACCCTCATTACTTTGTTTTATCTTTTGAACCATTGTGATATCTGGGCACTGCACTTTAGCTTTTGGGTGATTGTACATTGGTCGGTGTCTGTTGTGGTGATCAGTGTATAATTCAGGTCTGAATACTTCCTGTAGGGCAGGTCTGGTCTTTGTGAATTCCCTCAGCAATTGCTTATCTGAGAAAGTCTTTATTTCCCCCTTATATGAGAAACGTAGTTTTGCAGGATATAAAATTCTAGGCTGGCCATTATTCTTTTTTAGAAGACTGAGGATGAGTCCCCAGTCCCTTCTGGCTTGTCAGGTTTCAGTTGAGAAATCTGCAGTTAGTCTGATAAGTTTTCCTTTGTAAGTTACCTGCTGTTTTCACCTTGCTGCTCATAGGAGTACCTCTTTCATATTTACATTGGCCAGCATAGTGACTATGTGTTGTGGTGACTGCCTCTTTACAATGAATCTCCCAGAAGTCCTTTGTGCTTCTTACACCTGGCTATCTAGATTTCTAGCAAGGCCAGGGAAATTTTCCTCAATTATTCCCTCAAATAAATTATCCTACCCTTGTGTATGTTCTTCTTTGCCCTCAGGGCTGCCTATGATTCTTATGTTTGGTCTCCTTACATAATCCCACATTTCTTGTAGGGTTTGTTTGTTCCTCCTGTTTCTTTCTTTTGGGCTAACTTGTTTAGGTCAAAGGTATTATCTTCAAGTTCTGAGATTCTTTCTTCTGCCTGATCTAGCCTATTCCGAAGGCTTCCCACTGTGTTCTGTAATTCCTTGAATGAATTTTTCATTTCCAGAAGTTTTGGGTTTTTTAAATACTTTGATGTCTTTAGAGAATTTTTCATTCATTTCCTGCATTGTTTTTGTGGCTTCTTTGTGTTGGTTTCTATTTCCTCTTGTATTTCATTGAGCTTCCTTAAAATCCATGTTGGAAATTTTTCATCTGTCATTTTAATCTTTTCATTTAGGTTGGTATCCATTTTTAGGGAGTTACTGTTTTCTTCAGAGGGTGACCTTTCACTTTGATTTTTCATGTTTCTGGAGTTCTTTCGCTGGTTCCTTCTCATCTGACCTCTCAATCGAGAGCCAAGGGTGTTAGGACTGGCTTATGGGCCTGTCTTGGAGAAGAGTGCTGGTCCTGAGTTCCCTTTGGGATGCTCTAGCAGGTTCGATGAACCTCTCAGGTTACCTCTGACCTGTTGTCTTCACCTCTTCCCAACAGTGGGTAGTGAGTTAGGTCCCCTCCCTTAATCTTCAAGATGGTGGGTGGAATTTGTGGGTTTGAATCTTCCTGGACCTGTTCGCTTGAGTTGTAAGGTGCTGTATTTAGCAGTGGGATTGTTCCCTCTGTCTTTAATTGTAGTTTGCTGGAAGAGCCAGTTGCCAAGGAGTTCTTTCGTGCCTGTAGTAAACTCTGGTCCCCCAGATAGGGCACATGGATGCCACATGCTTTAGGAGGGATCATGTAGCTCCAAGGGAGTTGCTTGATTTCTCCTCACCCCCCGAGGTGGGGGAGGAGTAAGATAGATCATGACTGAGTTGCTAGGACCTGGGAGGTTTTATTGAGCCTCAGCAGGGCTCAGAGTTTGCTTATCCAGCCACTAGGGTGAGCCGCTGATACAGAGTTCAGGGCGATCTCCTCAAGCCCGGAGAGAGCTGCTCTGGAGGGAAGGGACCTGATGGTGTGATTGCTAAGGCCTCCAGCAAAGCTTTTTCCTTCCCTGCCCACTAGCCCGGTTTCCTAATGAGTGGGGCGTGCACCCTCCATCTTTTCTCCTTGGAACTCTACAGCATTCTCCCCTCTGATCAGTATGCATGTGTTCCCTCTCCACCCAAGATTGGGTCTCAAGCAACCCCACAGTTCCCGTTTCTGACCCACCGGCATAGGTCTCCGCTTAATGCAGGTGGGTAGGGGAAGCTCCAGTTGTGCTCTCCTGTCCCACCACTAGAATCCAATGTGAGGGAGGTAGGACTCTATCTACAGATGTCTCTGCCAGGGCACGCTCCCACCAGGGGAGAAGCAGCTGCTCACGAGTCTCTTGGATCAAACTGCACTCGCTATTGTCCTGAGTGGTGGGAGGGACCACTGTTCCAGTTCAGTGTGGGTGCCCCAGGCATTCAGTTGCCATGGGAGCCAGGGGCTAAGCTAATTTAGTCCCACTGCCACAGCCTTCTCCACTATGGCGGTTCTTTAGCAGGGGTAGGGGATGGGGTGCGCTCACAGACCCCCGGCTCCTCTGTGCCCCTCCACGCTCTCTTGGTAGATATGGTCACAGGGGCCACCAGATCCTGGACCACAACCTCTCTCCTGTGTCTCCCCATCCCAGGAGCACCATGTTCAGCTACTTGTCTGAGCCACAAGTGGACGATCCTGCCAAATACCTGTGGTGGGAGGATTGGGGACTGTGGCTTTCCCATGGGCTCTGCCAGGAAGGCACCCCCATTACGTTCAGTAACTGCCTACTGGTACCAGCACAGAGCACTCTGGTGGCTGCTATGGCGGGGGGTAGGTGCCTAGTCTCCCTGTACCCTTCTTGTGTGGGGGAACACCGGGTCCTGCCTGCCTGTCTGAGCTGCCATTTAGTGATCCCCCAAAGTGCCCCCATAGCGGCTTCACTCTCCCAGACGGGCTCAGCTGGGAATGTGCCCATCTCCGAGAGACAGGCCTCTCAGCACAGCATTTTGACAGTTGCTATTATGGGAGAGAGGCCATGGCTACAGCCTGGCTTAAGCCAAAATTACTTCCTAGGATGCCAGGACTGGAGGCGGTGCAGAGAGTGGGCATCCAGATGCTGCCTCCTCTGGTCCCTCGTGGCACTGCCCCACGAGATGAGAGGATGAGAGCCTTGTGTTCCGTTGCTGGCCGGAGGCACCCAGGTAGGGGAGGGGAGCCCCCCCTTACCCTTTCACTGGGGTCTGGGCCTTCCTGGATTTGGTCTACTCTGCTATTCTCTCTTCTCTATCCTCCCCTCACTCAGCTTTGCTATTCTTAGTTCTTTACATGCATTAAGTTATTAATTCTTACAATAACCCTTTGGAATTATTGAGTACTGGTATCATCCCCATTTTAAAGGTCATGAAACTGAGGTACCAAGGTATAGTAAAATAAAAATTAACTTCATATATTAAATGCGTACAGTTTATTAGATACTGTACTAAGTTGTTTATATATATATTGTTCCCAAAACTCTTGACAATTTACTGTGAGGTAAGTATTGCTATCCTTTTTACTTATCGTGGGTATAGGTTCAGTAGATGAGCTGACTTCAAGGTCACAGTAACTTCCTACTGTACCAGCAATGAGGTTGTACATTGGAGACTATCTGCTTTGGGAATTAGGTACTAAAGTCAGCAATAATGCAAAATTATGGTCAAAATTTCCTTTGAAATTCTTTTAAGTTGTCTATAATGATCGTTTACAGACACAGAGTCCCTCTATTAATCCATCTTGGCAATTATTTGCCTTCTAGCATTGAAATAGAATTGAGGAGTCAATAACTGCAAGCCCATGGGCCAGCTGCCTGTTTTGTAAATAAGGTTTTATTAGAACCCAGCCATGCACATTCATTTAGGAAATTTCTGTGGCTGCTTTTTTGTTATAAAGGGAGAATTGAGTACTTGAAAGATAGACCAACTGTTCTGCAAAGTGTAATATATTTACTATCTGGCCGTTGAAGAAAACGTTTGCCAACTCCTAGAATAAAATCCTTGTTTCTTTAGGTGAACTAACTGAAGAATTGGTTTGCATTTGGGACCTTGTACAAAAATTTAAGGACTATGCTGTAAGAGGCATGTAAGAACTGAGAGCAACCAATGATGAAGCATGTTTACTAAATCACAGTTGTTTCTTGGGTGACTCCCATGGAATTTAAAAACTCACTTTACAGTATGTTTTGATCATTTTTGAAAAAGTGTAAAAAGTAATGTTTTATATTAATAATTAGGAAGGTTTTGTAAGTTCTCCTGCCCTGATGCTTTTATTTTATATCCTTGAAAAACAATATATAGCAAACATACCAACTTTGGATTCATATATTTTTTTAAAAATTGCATACTTCTTAGATAATTTCTGAAAGGGTTTCTTATATAAGCAGAAACCAGACTCTCAACTGTATTTGAATTACTTATATAAAATATATTAAGTATAAATTACTATTTCATTGATATCTGTTATTTCCAAAAAGTCACAGCAACATACCATTTTACCAGATGTTAGTATTATTTTAGACTCCAAAAGATTGTATATTTAAAATGTTTACCCTCTTAAAATTCAATATTTATGAAACCGTCATAGTTTTCTGTATAGGCACATTTCGTTTTATTGTGCTTCTCTTATTGCACTTTGCAGGTATTGCGTTTTTACAAATTGAAAGTTTGTGGCAACCCTGCATCTATTGTCACCATTTTTCTAGCAGCATGTGTTTACTTTGTGTCTCCATGTCACATTTTGGTAATCTTGCAGACTTTTTTCATGACCACTATATCTGTTATGATGATCTGTCATCAGTGATGTTTGATGTTCTATTGTAGTTGTTTCAGGGTGTCATGAACTGTTCCCATAAAAGACAGCAAACTTAGTCAATAAATGTTGTGTGTGTTCTGACTGCTCCAATGAATGGCCGTTCCCCATCTCTCTTCATCTCTTCTGGTCTCCTTAATCTCTGAGACACAATAATATTAAAATTAGGTTAATTATTAATAACAACCCTACAGTGGCCTCTGAGTGTTCAAGTGAAAGGAAGAGTCGCATGTCTCTCATTTTAAATCAAATGCTAGAAATGATTAAGCTTAGTGAGGAAGGCATGTCAAAAGCCAACATAGGCAGAAAACTTGGCCTCTTGTGCCAAACAGTTAGTCAAGTTGTGAATGCAAAGGTAAAGTTCCTAAAAGAAATTAAAAGTGTTATTCCAATGAACGCACAAGGAATAAGAATGTGAAATGGCCTTATTTGCTGATACGGAGAAAGTTTGAGTGGTCTGGATAGGAGCTCATACCAGCCACAACATTTCCTTAAGCCAAAGCCTGATCCAGAGCGAAGTCCTAACTCTTTAATTCTGTGGTGCCTGAGAGAGGTAAAGGAAGCTGCAGAAGGAAAGTGTGAAGCCAGCAGAGGCTGGTTCCTGAGGTTTAAGAAAGAAGCCATATCCAGAACATAAAAGTGCAAGGTGAAGCAGCAGGTGCTGATGTAGAAGCTGCAGCAAATTATCCACAAGTTCTAGCTAAGATAATTGATGGAGGGTCAGATGATTGTTAGCATTTTTATCAATAAAGTAATTTTTAATTAAGGTATGCCCATTTTGTAGACAATGCTACTGTACATTTAATAGACTACAGTATAATGTAAACATAAATATGATCTGAGAAACCAGAAAGTTCTCCAAGCTATCTTGAAAATGAAGAAGCCCTTCAAATTTGATACTCTTCTTCAGATTTTATAGCATTTATTATCATTAGCAGAGATTAACTGACTGATTCACAAATGAACTTATTATGAGTCATAACATCATCCTGAAGTTAGATATCCAACTTCCTGGTTTCAAATCATAACTCTCTTCTACTGTAGAATGCCAGAGAACTTTCTTAAACTTTCTGTGGCCTGGGTTGAGTTGTGAAGTGGCACTTACCTCATAGGTTGTTTAGAGGAAAAAAGGAGATAAAGTTCCTTTAACTTACTCACTTTGTAGAAAACTTGTCTTTAAAAACAGTGTTTGGTCATTCTGCTTATTTAATAAGTGGAATGTTAAGATTTCCAGCTTCCTGTCTCTGGCCCCCTTTGAGTGCTTTCATAATTCCTCAATTCTTTCAATATCCACCGTATACAGTAAGTCCTCACTTAACTTAGGTTCTTGGAAACTACAACTTTAACCAAAATGACATATAGGGAGATCAGTTTTACCATAGGCTAGTTGATGTAAACAATTGATATAAATCTCCTATGGCATGTTACTGGTCACAAATATATCACCAGACTTCTAAATAAAAATCTAAACCATTTCTAATGTTGAACATTGAAATAAATGTGAGCTATACATACATTTAAAAAAGATTAATAAAAACAGGATCATTTTTTACCTGATTTTTGGTGAATCAGTAAGGGATGGCAGTTGTAGTGGTGGGTTAAATCAAGGAATAAATGTTTGCAAAGCAAACATTGTTAAGGAGCACTTCCTCCCACCATGCAGTTCAAAAACAAACAATAACAAACATGGTGGGCTTGCTGAGCGCTTTCATACTGCATCGTTTATTGTGCATTAGTATGATTATTATATACTTGATTAATTTTTGTTTCATAATAATTTGTATTCACTCATTCATTTTCCAACCTGCTTAATCCAGTTTAGGGTTGCAGATATCCAGAGCCTATCCTGGCAGTTTGGGACACAAGGAGAGAACCTACTCTGGATAGGACACCATTCCATTGCAGGGTGCACTCACACACCCACATTTACACTGAGACTATTCAGACATGCTAATTAACCTAATGTGCACAACTTTGGGATGTGGGAGGAAACTGGAGTACCTGGAGAAAACCCACACAGACATGGGGAGAATTTGCAAACTCCACACAGACAGTTGCCCTGGCCAGAAATCATTTTTTTCCTTCTCATCAACGTTATAATGAAATGACATTGAATGAAATGGCATTCTTCTAGGACCTGTTGTATAGTCTGTCAACTATTTCTATTATCTTTTGCTATAGCTGTCAATGTAAAAGTTTCTTATTAACTTACAATTAAGGGTTATTGACTGAAAATATATTGTTTTACTGCCCAGGTAACTTTTCCTTTGAACAGAGTGATGTTTTAACCTGGGGATCCACAGAGAGATTGTATTTCAGTGTAATTAGTTTCTTTTGTGATTCTATGAATTTTATGTGATGCATTGAAAAGCATTATCCCAGAAAGGAGTCTACAGGCTTTAACATGGTTTCCAAAGGGGTTCATGGCACTATAAAGGTTAACAACCCCTGACGGAAGAATTCTTATTTAGTGGAATATGATAAATCAGTGATTGAGTCATAAGAGAATTCATCTATGTCACATAACTCTTAAACACTAATCCCTCTCTGTGGCTTACTCTATCAACAGGCAAGGCAAATCCAGCCAAATTCAAAAAATTAAACAGTACTAGCCTTGGTTTTAGCTTCTTGATTTCTCCATTCCTCAAAGGTGCAGGGAAAAATTCTTGGACACTATTCTTCTAATACACAAAGAATCCTATATGATATACCTAGAGATAGTGTATAGTGGGAAAAAACATAGGTATTGGAATCACAATTGGTTAATGTTTCCAAGTTGCTGATTCTTCATCTATGATGTGAAAATAATAATATATACATTACTGTGTTGTGGGAGGAATTAAAGAACACAAAATATGTACAATGTATAGCACACAGTGTCTCCTACATTGTTGATACTTGCTTGGATGTTATTAATAGTTTCCTTATACTGAAAACCCAAAGTGAACCTGAACTGAATTTAGAGTTTGGTGGTAGGGGGATGGTGGTGGTAGTGGTGTGGGAATTAAGAATTGTGATCATTTACTTTTCTTTCCAGAATTGGGTTGGGTGGTTTTTGTTGAGTGGGAAAATTTTCTGAAAGAGGTAGACTTCTTTAGGAGAAAAAAAGTAGGTTACAGAATGTAGTTGCAGAAATAGTATGAGAAATCACAGATTGGGGAGTAGGAAAATTAAATTTAGAATCTAGGCTTTGTGGAGAGGAGTAAACAAAGGGAAGTATACATGTCACTGAACTCATGTTTTTCCTTAAGTTATCTGTTTTCAGAGCAGTGGAATTTTTCATCAGAGATAAGTATGAAAAGAAGAAATACTACGATAAAAATGCTATAGCTATTACAAATGTAAGTAAAACCTTCATCTCTTATCAACTGATGTTTGTGGAATACATCTCAAACTTTTATGACATGGAATACAGCTCAAGTTATTTATTATAAAAATATACTAGTTACATATGTTTAATGCATTGACTGCCACACTAGAAAAAAATTTTTTTTCCTTGGTGCCACGGTGTTTTATTACAAAAGTAGAATAAAAACTTTGAACAAAATGATCCTTTCTAATTTAATGAAAAATGAAATTTATAGACTTCTATTCATTTAGTCCATGTTTTTAGAATTAATTTGTCAGTATTAATTGTAACAATAAGAACATCAACAGGTAAGATTTTCACGAACTAAATGCAGGGCTTTGCATATACTTCTTGGCCATTTGTGTATCTTCTTTTGAAAAATGTCTATTCGGATCCATTGCCCATTTTTAAATGGGATTTTTTTTTTTTTTTGCTGTTGAGTTATTTGAGTTTCTTATATATTCTGGGTGTTTGTTCCTTGTCAGACAAATAGTTTGCAAGTATTTTCTCCCTTTCTATGGCTTGTGTCTTCACTCTGTTGATTATTTCCTTTGCTGTGCACAAGCTTTTAAGTTAGATATCGTCCTTTTTGTCCATTTTGTTTTTGTCACCTGTGCTTTTGAAGTCTTGTCCATGAAATCAATGTCCTAAAGCATTTCCCCTGTTTTCTTCTAGTAATTGTATAGTTTTGGGTCTTCTTTTTAAGTCCTTAATCCATTTTGAATTGATTTTTAATATATGACAAGAGATAGGGGTCTAGCTTTATTCTTCTGCATATGGATATCTAGTTTTCCCAGCACCATTTATTGAAGAGGGTGTCATTTCTTCAATGTATGTTCTTCTTGGTGCCTTCATTGCAATATCAATTGGGTATAAATATAATACTTGGATTTATTTTTGCTTTCTCTCTTCTGTTCCATTGGTCTGTGTGTCGGTTTTCATTCCAATATTGTGCTGTTTTGGTTATTATAGTTTTGTAGTGTATTTTGAAGTCAGGTAGTGTAATGTCTCCAGCTTTATTCTTTTTGCTCAGTATTGCTTTGCTCTTTGGGGTCCTTCGTAGTTCCAGATGAATTTTAAAATTGTTTTTTCTTTGTCTGTGAAGAATGCCATTGATATTTTGATAGGAATTGCATTGAATCAATAGGTTTCTTAGGATGGTATGGTCATTTTAACAATGTTAATTCTTGCAATTCATGAACTTAGGATATCTTTCCATTTTTCTCCTCTTTAATTTCTTTTGTCAGTGTTTTGTAAAGTTTTCCTGATAGAGAGGTCTTTCACCTCCTTGGTTAAATTTATTTTTAGGTATTTTTAATAGCTATTATAAATGGGATTGTTTTCTTGGTTTCTTTTTCAACTAGTTATTGGTATATAGAAATGCTACTGATTATCGTATGTTGATTTTGTATCCTGCAGCTTCACTGAATTTATTTATTCGTTCTAAGAACCTTTTGGTGAAGTCTTTAAGTTTTTCTATATATGAGACCATGTCATCTGCAGAGAGGGACAATTTGACTTCCTTTTTTTCCAGTTTGGATGTCCTTTATATCTTTCTCTTGCCTAATTGTTCTGGCTAGGGCTTCCAGTACTATGTTAAATAAGAGTGGTGAAAGAGGGGTGTCCTTATCTTGTTCCTGTTTTTAGAGGAAAGGCTTTCAGGTTTTCCCCATTCAGTATGATATTAGCTGTGGATTTGTTATATATGGCCTTTATTATGTTGAAGTATGTTCCTTCTATGCCTAATTTGTTGAGAGTTTTTATAATACTATGGAGAAATATTGAATTTTTATCAAATTCTGTTTTGTCCTTCATTCTGTTGATGTGATGTGTCACATTTATTGATTTGCATGTGTTGAACCATCCTTGCATCCTTGAAATAAATCCTACTTGATCATGGTGTGTTTTCTTTTTGATTAACTATTGGATCTTATTCACTAGGATTTTGTTGAGGATTTTTGCATCTGTGTGTTCATCAGGGATATTGGCCTGTAGTTTTCTTTTTTTGTTGTGTCTTTGTCTGGTTTTGGTATTAGGTAATGCTAGCCTTGTAGAACAATTTAGGAAGAATTCCTTCCTTTTTAGTTTTTAGAATAGTTTGAAAATAATTGCTATTAAATGTTTGGTAGAATTCAGCAGTCTGGTCCTGGGCTTTAAAGAAACTTTTTATTACTAGTTCAATCTCATTGCTCATTATTGGTCTGTTTACGTTTTGTATTTTTTCCTGGTTCAATCTTAATAGGTTATAGGTATCCAGGAATTTATCCATTGTGTCTAGGTTTTCTAATTTGTTAACATATGATTGTTCATAGTAGTCTCCAGAGATCCTTTGTAGTTCGGTGATATCAGTGTAATGTCTCCTTTTTGGTTTCTGGTTTTATTTACTTGGGTCTTTTATATTCTTAGTCCAGGTAATTTGCCAATTTTATCTTTTCCAAAAACCACCTTTTTATTTCATTGGAATGTCTTTCCATTTTTTTTGTATCCTCTTTAATTTTTTTCTATTTCCTTTTAATCTCTATTTTGTTTAGGTCTTCTCTGAACTTTCTTTCCTTCTACTAATTTTGGGATTGGTTTGTTCTTGCTTTTCTAGTTACTTGAGGTGCGTAGTTAGGTTGTGTATTTGAAATCCTTCTGCTTTCTTGATGTAGGTGTTTATTGCTATAAAATTCCTGCTTTGTATTGCTTTTGCTGTATCCCAAAAGGTTTTGGTACATTGTGTTTCCATTTTTATTTGTTTCAAGGAAGTATTTGATTTCCTTCTTAGTTTTTTCCCTGACTGTACACTTTGGCTCCCTATGTCCTCTGGCAGACTCCCTGATATGATAGACTGCCTATTTTCCAAGGTGTAGGGTGCTGGTTATTGTATTAATTTTATTTGCTGTTTAACATTACTAGAAATATAGTGGCTTAAAACAATGCAGATTTACTATCTTACAGTTTCTGTGGTTAAGAGTGTGGGCATGGTTTAGATGGGTTCTCTGCTCAGGATCTTAATAGGCTGAAATCGAAGACTTAGCCAGGGCTACAATCTCATGATTCTGAGGGTCTTCTTTCAAGCTCACAGTTGTTGTCAGAATTCATTTCCTTGTGGTTGTATGACTGAGGTCCTATGTTCTTGCTAATGTTAGATGGGGCCTGTTGTCAGTTCTTAGGGGCCACCCTTGAGTCTTTGCCAAATAACCTCATCCTCTCACAACATGGCAATTTCTTTCTTTGAGGCCACTAGGAGAATTTCTCTCACAAATCAAATCTCTTATTTCAGAAAGGACCTAGCCCCTCTTAACTGCCCACCTAATTAGGCCAGGCCTATCCAGGATAATCTTCCTTTTGATTAATTCATCATCACCTGATTTAGGATCTTAATTCTGCACAATTCCTTCACCTTTGTTATATAGCAACCTAATCAAGGGAGCAAAATCCATCATGTTCACAGTCCTGCCTACAGTCAAGGGGAGGGCATTATACAGGGTGTGTACAGGGAGTGGGAATTCTGCTTACCACACTAATATAGAATGAGTCTGCTCTCCCTTTCTTCCTTAATTCAGTGAGTGATAGGGGAAATTAGAAATACTTTGCCTGCAGAAATCTGTCCTGTCTGCCCTCTTCCCCTTCCCCTCTTAACCAATTACAACTGGAAGCACAGTGAAAAGTGAGTTGCTAGGAGATCTTTAGTAGATGAGGCTAAACGGCCACATTGTTTGCTCTTTTCCTCCAGCAGCTCTTCTCTTTCCTTCTTCCCCTCTCTCTCCCTATCTCTCTCTCACCGCCCCCCCCCCCCCCGCCCCACCTTTCCTTCTGCCTCTCCCTCTACCTCTCTTTAGCTAGTGAGTTAGGGTTTGTGTAAAAGCATAGTTTCTGGTTGGTTTTCTTTGTTACTACTTTTTATTACAATTTCAGTTTCCTTTTCTATAGAATAGGGATGATTATAGTGTCTAAATTTTATAGTATTTCTGTAAGAATTAAATAAGATAAGGTATGCTGTATTCTTAGTAGGTATCTAGCACATAATTGCTTAAAATATATGCTTCTGTGATAATTACATTAGCAAAGAGGAAGGAGGATAGTGGCAGCAAATGACTGTAAGCAGGTAGATAATTAAGAAAAATGAATACCTGAACTTAACTATAAAACTTTAGATCATTGGAAAAATTTTGGCTTAAGTTCGCTTTCATTAATCCTTCCACATTTTAGTCTCAGCCCTTTAATTATGGGCTGCAAGGTAACTTGATGTGGCAATTAAGAGACTTAACATTTTGAAAGCTTTTCAGAATTCTACGTATTTCTTACTGACTTAGCCAAAGATTTTAAAGTTACTACATTAAGATGTGGGCTTTTTCTACACATTTGGAAGCTATGGTTATTTAGTTAAGTTTATCAAAGTCTTTTAAGCTTCCTAATGATAAGTTTAATTGATGATGTCTCGGGTGATTTATTTATTAGTTTAGTAAATGTATGGATTTTCAGCATTTGTAGCTAAGAAATGCCATGGAATGTAAATGCAATTAGAAATCATATGTTTAAAATAATTTCTAGACTTCTGAGAAACTTGAGCTTCATGATATATTGAAAGCCCATGAGACAGCCATATGAGAACTGCTATGATAAAATCTCCATTTAGAAAACATATCCAAGAATTTCCAAAATGAGTTTGAAGCACTCTGTTGCTAGCAGTTAATGCATATGGTATTTTTCAGTGGTCATACCTTTTTCAGTGTTTTGGACCAACAGATTTTATTTTCATAATACTATTCTGTTTAAAAGGGTGGTAAGTAGCAAAGATTTCAAAAAATTCATCAAGAAAATAATATAACTTTTGAAAAAGTAATTGAACATTTTGCTTTATTGCCTTCAATTAATCATATCTAGTGTTTTTATAATACTTCATACTTTTTCAGAGGGTATTTGTTCACCTTATTATTGCAGATAGGAGTTGGGAACTTGTTTTGCCTGATGAGTTTTTCTTTTGCAGGAAGTGAGTTTATGCAATTATACTGTTCTGGGAGTTTCTTCACATGTAGTTTATTTTGATGGTGGCCTAGAGGAGAACTTAAGAATAACTGAAGGAAGGACGGTTAACTCATTTTATTCCTGAAGAATGTCTTCACTGGGTTCCCACTGTGTATGCTTTTATGGATAGAAGGGGTGGACAGGAGAGGGGTAGGGAATAGAATAACATCTAAATATGACCACTGAATTTACTGACACTACCCATTTCCAGCAAAATTTTCTAAGGTCAAAGTCTTATGCTCTATATGTATAAAAATACTAGAATCCAGTGGAATGGAATTAATATCTAGTTACAAAATGAATTCTAAATTTGAAAATAAATGTAGATAACTTAAAGGGTTTCAGAAAAGTATGTTAGCAAGCCAGTGAACTTTCAAAGGACGATGATAACTGCTGAGATTGAACCTCCTTTTAGTTCTCCCTCTGAGGTGCTTCATTCCTCCTCTTTTCTTTTACAGTAACATTACAGAATATTTATTGAGACTTTTTGAATGTCAGATGCTAAAGACAGTGAACAGCATAGAAACAGTATCTGCCTCAGACAACTTTGATTGAACAAAGAATACTGATTGAGTCATCAGATCTTTACAAGACAGCATGTGATAACTTCTGTAACAGGGAAATATTTTAGGAGGTGCTTTGGGGGGCACCTAAAAGAGCTACTTACTTCAGTCTGGAGGTATCAAGGAATACTTTGAATACTTCTTGGAGGAAGCAGTATCACCTCAAAATTAAAGGGTTGCTAGGAACTAGTAGAAGTGTGGGTGTTTGAAACAAGGAATAGCAAGAGCAAAGGCCCCTAGAGTCAGGAGAAGCAGACTAGAGAGCTGAAACCAGGAGGAGTTGTGTGTAGTTGGACAGCCGAGTGTAGCCAGGACAGGGAAGGATAGGGAGATAAGGTAGATGACAATTGATTAAGAAGTTTGGACTCTGCCCTTTTATAATTGTATAAACTATATAAGGCTTCTGAAAAGCAGGGCTGTGTGTTGATCAGACTTGATTTGAGAATGACACAATATGGAGAATGGATTTGGAGAAGAGCAAGATTTGGGGTAAGAAATCTGGTTAGAAGGATTAATCCAGAAGACAGATATTGGTGATTTTCTACTAGGGTGGTTAGTGGATGTGGTGAGAAGTGGATACTTGTAAGAGATTTAGAAAGAAGACTCGAGAGTACGTAGTTTTTCTTGCCTCCATATTTTCTTTCTTTTCTCCTTACCCCTGTCCATTTTTTCTTCCCTCATCTTCTACCACTATGTTCTAATCTATAGTGTCTCTTTGCTTCCAATTGTCAATATGTTAACCTCTATTTCTTTATTCCTTGCTCATATAATGTATCTAAGCCTACTCACTGACTTTTTAAAAACCAACTTCATGAGATACAATTTATATACAAAAAAGGCAGACATTTTAAGGTACAGTTCAATGAGTTTTGACAAACCACCACCACCACAATCAAGATATTCAACCTTTCTATCACTCCAAAAGGTTCTTTTGTGCCCCTTGCTAATCAGCTCCCAACAGTGGCCCAGGTAGCCTACTGATTTACTTTTTATCACTGTAGATTATATTTTCTTTTCTAGAATTTCCTATGAGTGGTTTCATACACTGTGTACTCTTTTGTGTTTGACTTCTTTCTTACAGCAAGTGTCTGAAATTCATCCCTGTTTTTTTGTACTCTTAGTTCATTCCTTTTTTATTGAGAAATAGTATTTCGTTGTATGGGTATACCACAATTTGTTTATTCATTCACTTGTTGATATGCACATTGACTTCAAATGTCTTTCCTATTGAACAAGTTTCTATTTTCTTTCCCAATTGGAACATGGTATTAAAGTTTTTTTTTCTTCCCCACCCTTTTCCTCTTCCCCTCCGCTTCCCCCTCCCCTCCCCTCCCCTCCCCTCCCCTTTCCTTTCCTTTTCTTTTCTTTTCCATTAAAATGTTTGTTCAATTACTGGTATTTATTGAATAGAATTTTAAAATCCTTCTGAGTGTTAAAAGTGGCCAAATCAGTTTATCATTCTCAAAAGGAGAACAAGCATTTTTACAATGAATTATCTTGCTAGGTTCTAAGGGTTAGTAATTCTTGACATACTAAATGTCCCTACTCCTCTTTTATATTTTTATGTTCTGCTTTTTATGAGTTTAGGCAAAGAGGTATTTATGATACAAGTCATCTTCTTAAGTGATTTTATGGCTTTTTATTCTCTTGTTTTCTACATAAAGTGGTAACTAAATATCACTGGCAAGTAAATATTCAGGAGGACAAATCAGCTTTAAGCAAGGCTTTAAGGCACAGTTTTTACTTTTTTTTAATGGAAGATCTACATTTCGTTGTATTGTTTATTTTCTTCTATGTGTAATTTGCATTAGTAGTCATTAAATGGCTAGTTCAGACAATTAAAACAGAGCCAATAATATGCAAAGAATAAAACCCTAAAGCCTTGGGTTGTGATTCAAGAATTGCTGCCATAACTAACTTAACAAGTGGATTGGAGGAGGGCTTGTCATCTTGCAATGTTATTTTGACATTACATAACGACCTATCTGTAATAGCACCTTTTAGTTTTAAAAATCCCTCATAGGCACTATTGATATGATAGGGCAATATAGAGATGTCAGTTTTATAGCTCTGAAGATCTACTATGCATTTTGTAAACGTATTTCAGTTATATTTTGGCAGTAAAGAGAGCAGGAAGATAATGCTTCCATTAAAATGATCAACTACGCTTGTAGAAATTGGGTAGGAAGATGTGTGAAAAAGCTTTTAGATGAAACCCATTTTCATGTATAAATTTCCTCTGCTGCGTATATAACTGTCTTATAATGCTTTGGAGTAATTCAGCAAGTACTGCACTGGAAATGGTGTTTGCCTACTGATCTTAAAGTAGGAAGTGTATAAATTGTTTTATAATAAGCCTGCTGCTCAGCTGTTATATTAGTCTACTCTTTTTTCTCCCAGCCTATTTTCTGTTTTCTTAAACAGTTGATTAAAATTTTAATTAACTTTTACTATTTCAGCTCTGTTTTATTTTCCATTCTCAAAAGTTGGTGTAAGTAAAAACAAAAACTCATTTTTGCTATCCTGCTACTTGGGACAATGTGTCTTCATGCTTCAGAGCATTAGTATTTCAATAGTAACGTTGACTAAAAGTGAACTATAAGAAAACCTTATTTCTCAGATACTTTTGGTATGATCTTCTCTGAGTACATTTAAAATTTTATATCTCAGTAAAGTGTTTTAAGTCATACATTGTTCTATATACTAAATTCTTTTAGAAATTTCAAATGAAATTTTAGAAAAGCAGTACTTCCTTCTAGTGAGTGATTTTCCTTTGTTAACATACTTCTAAGTGCTTCTGTATCTCAGAAATGTACAGGTTATTTTTTCTTTCCTTTGCCTGTCAATTCTGACTACCTTCTTTTTGTTTTTTTCTCCTGACTTTTCATCTGTACTCCACAGATTTCCTCCTCTGATGCTCCTCTCCAACCTTTGGTATCCTCTCCTTCTCTGCAAGCTGCTGTTGAGAAAAACAAATTGGAGGTATGATAGTGTTTTAGTTTAGCTGCATTATGTGGTATTCAGTGGTAAATGAACTTCCTTTTGCAGTGTGCCATAATTTGGGAGCGCTGTAATAATTGTTTATATTTCGTATGATCCGCAGTATTAAATATGTTCAATACAGCAATTTCTAGAATATTTCCTTATGTCACAGGTATGATTAAAGGGCTTTAATCTGTATATAATTTCAGACTGATTTATTGGTGCCATAGATATATCTCAGTGGTTAAGAAACAATTAGCCTTTTGTTGTGTTCATTACTATCTTCTAGAAACCTTTTTACAGTTTGTTGTTGAATTCTTTGATCTGTTAGGAAAATCTTTGACTAAAAATCATTTCTTTCTATGATTGTGTTGTTATAAGCACTTAAAGTTAATATCAAGTTTCTTTTTTTAAGCAGTAGTGACCATCATACAAGTAAAATGTACGTAGTGTGGGATCATGAGTTCATAATCATCAATGATAATGTTAGAATGCATTTTATGTGGGGATGGTTAGGATACATGGTACTACCACTATGTAGTATTTTTAAAATCATCCCTACAGATATTTGAGAGTTTTAATTTTCTTTGACTTCTTTGCTATGTTGACCTTTACGAATTAGCTTTCAGCTATCATTTCCCATGTCTGCTCCTTGATAAATGGTGTAGTAGACATGAGGGATACAAAGATAAATAAGATATAGTGCCTTTTCCCAAGTAGCTTACAATCTAATGGAGAAAAACAGATAACGATACAGTGGTTTATAATGCAATATGATATGTGTTGTGATTAAGCTACACTCACTATGTTTCTGTTAATACAGGAGATATACTTTGTATGCATCTTATACTGTGGATGAGTATTCAATGTAAGAATTAGGAGGCATTCCAAGTAGAGAGCAACTTGTGAAAAAACATACAGGCAAAATGTAGTGTTTGAGGAGTTGCAGGTAGAATGGCATGGCTGAAATAGGAGCAGGATAGGAACAGAGGTGGGAGAGGAGCCTCCTTGTGAGCCTACTGAAGGAGTTTGGTCTTCATTCTGAAGGCCCAGGTACTTCAGTGATGAGTTTTAAGGGGAGGTGGGGTGACAGAATCACATTTTCATGTTATATTATAGCACTGCTCTACTGACTTCATAGAGAGTGACTATTGTGGTGATGGATGAAGAAGAGGCTTGAGAACCTGTTGCTCTAATCCAGGAATAAAATGATGGGGCCATGTATCAAAATGGGAGTGGAAAGAATGAAAAAGAGAGTGTAGTTTTAAGAGATCTTAAGAAGGTAGAATCCATGGGATTTATTTATTTTTTAATTTTTATTTTAGTGATGGGGTGTTGCTCTGAAACTCAGGCTGGAATATAGTGACCTGATTATAGCTCACTGAAGCTTCTAACTTCAGGGCTAAAGCAGTCCTCCCCCCTCAGCCTCCTGAGTAGCTGGGACTACAGGCATGTGCCACCATTCCCAGCTAATTATTTATTTATTTATTTTTAGAGACAAGTCTCTCTGTGTTGTCCAGGCTGGTCTCAAACTCCTGGCCTCAAGGGCTCCTTCTGCCTTGGCCTCCCAAAGTGCTGGAGTTACAGGCATGAGCTGTCACACCTGGCCCATGGGATTTAGTAATGGATGAATTACGGAGATGCTTTGAGAAGCCTGTGACTCCCAGTTTCTGGCTTGAGCATCTCAACAGATGATGGTGCTTTAATGAAATAAGGATAAAAGCTGAAGAGAAGGAATGGTTTGAGGAGAGAAAGGAAAGAGAGATGAATTGAAGTTGGACATGTTGAGTATGAGGTAACTGTGGAACATCCAGGTATCTAGCAGGTGGTTGGATATACAGGTCTACAGCCCAGAGGAAAGAAGGGGCCCAGGGGGTGGGGGCCGGAGAGAGGGAGAGAGCAAGAGAGGGAGAGAGAAGAGAGAGGGATTGAGATTGAGTAACAAGAGGAGAACCATGAGAATAGAAAGGTGGGAACAGTTGAACTTAAGTGATTCATTCTAGTGTTGTTGATGGCTTAGGTCAGCAGGCGGGCTCAGAAAAGAAGCACTCCAGGAGTGTGGGGGTTGCCATGAAAAAGTGGAAGGATGCCTAAGGCAAGTTTGACCTTTTCAAAATTTGCCCTGAAAAAGACGTTAGAAACCCTGGGTTTACATTTTTATGCTATGTGGTTACTGCCTCCAAGTCTCAGAAAGCAGTGGTCTAATTCCATGCCCTCTAAAGTCTAGTGTGTGTAGCACAGGCAGTCCATTTAGAATGCCTATTCATGCTTTTTTTCTTATCCTTTTAAAATTTCTGTTCTTATGTGGATATTATGTTATATATGCCTTATAAGTATGTATATACATTTGGTGGAGTATATATGTTTACAACTTTTTGATATGGGAGTACATAATCACAAATTTTGGAGACTGTTTTTAATTAAATCATTCAAATAAAGTTCCATTATAAGGAATCCAATATGTACTTTTCTCTATCTTATCAGACTTGAATGTTTTTAACAGTTTTCTTGCACAAGACATCTGCCATTTCGCTATGTTATTTGTATGTATTAACATAACCTCCAAGTTTCAGAAACTACTATTGCAGTTCCAAACGCTGCTGCTATATTTTGTTCTAGCTGAGAAAATAGTTTAAAACAACTTAACTTTTCACAGTACTCTTTGATCTTTTAGCAGCTTTTGATTCTATAGATGGGAGTCATCTGTGGGTTAGACCGTGTGATGATTTTAGAGCCCATGCTGTTAATGTTACTTCAAAGCCTGTGTCGTAATACCACTGCCAGAGCAGAGTAGATGACAACCATATTTTGACAGTTGAAATTCCAATGTTAAAGAGCATCAAATCGGGCTCTCCCTCTATTAATTGTAGCTAACTAATTTGATTTATTTTTAGTGATTTCATATGTGCCCACCAATCATAGTTTGATTAGGAAGTCAAACTTCTTTCCCACTCATGACAATGGCTTCCTCAAGCAAAAACTGTCTCCATTTGTGCCGGCTACTAACAAAATACAATATATTGAGTAGTTTATAAACACCAAAAATTCATTTCTCACAGTTCTGGAGACTGGAAAAATCAAAATCAAGGCTCCTGCAGATTCTATGTCTTGTGAGGGCCCACTTCCTAGTTCATAAAATGGCATGTTTTCATTGTGTCCTCACATGGTGGGAACGGGCAAGAGATCTCTCTGGGCCTTCTTTTATAAGCACACTAATCCCTTTCATTAGGGCTTCATCCTCATGACCTAATCCCCTCCCAAAGTCCCCACCTCCAAATACCATCACATTGAGGGTTAGGTTCTGTAAAGTTTGGATTCAGTCAAAAGTCCACACTTAAGGACCTAAAAGGCCACATGTAGTCTTAAGTCCTCACCCTTGATTCAGACCATAGCAATAACTAACAGCTCTGAGAGGTTATAGAGCAACTTATCCTCAACATATTAGTGAGAATGTTCTATCACATTGCTTTCCTCACTAAACTTTACTGTTGCTAATAATAAATATCCAGAAAACATTTTATAATATATAAAGGATTTTTGTACATCTTGTTTTCACTTATAAAGTGGGGATAATATCCTTATTTCATAAAGTTGTTGTGAGATTTAATAAGTCAAAACAGTCCCTGGCATATACTAAGAGTTCAGATAATATTAGCTATTGCTGAGGAATGACAAACCATAATAAAAAAGCTCCACAGGACCACAGTGAATAGTAAGACTTGAGAGTTTGGACTCTATAGTCCCTCAGCCCTGCTGCTAGCTTTGATTAGCTATGTTGCTTTGAGCATTACTTCCCTAAGATTTTGTGTCTTTTTTTTCTTTTTCTTTTTTTTTAGATTTTCTCTGTTTGTAAGATGACAGTAATGACAGCATTTTGTACAGTTATTGCAAATATTAAATTAGACAATAAGATGCTTATCACCTGGCCCATAAGAAGCATGTAATAAGTGGTAGTTGTGTTTGGAAATGCAGGTTTTGATTGGAAAAGGGTTGAGTCACCAATAGGTAATGTTTCTATTTACCCTTAAAGAGTCACATCTTCCTTATGTTCAGTATGAAGTCCAGGCACTTGAACAGATATAAAAATCCTTTTTGGGAAATATACCCAACTTTCTAGGTGGTCTTCTGTCTATGCTAGACTATGTTAGTATCCTTAATGTTCATAGCAAAATGTCACTTTTAACATATGCTCATCTGGTAGCTAAAACATATAGATTGCTCCTGAGGTTTTAGCATTTTAGGTATTCAGAAAGCTCAATTTTATGTTGAATTTTATCCTGTTCCTGAAAAACATTATTGAAATAGATGATCTTAGAGAATCTTAGCCTAAAGGAGCCTTAGATATAAACTCTTCTCATCCAGGTCTGGAAATTCTATCCATGTGTTCGCCTTTTGCTGCAAAGCGATACACCTACACTGTGTGTTAGCTTAGGCCGCTACTCAAATGCTTTCACTGATTGGTGAATTACTATTACTTCATTGCTTTCTATTAATGGCTAATAAAAGAAGATGTTAATAAGGAAATGCTTTAGAATTTTTCCACTGTTCTTAAAATTATAGTTGAAGACAATGCTTATTCATGCCCTCAGTATGAAGATCTTTGCTGTGAATTTCTTTTAAATGGAAGTAGGACCAAAGTTTTTTCTTTTGTCTTTTTTTTAAGTCATACCGCAAATACTAAAATTATAATTTCCCATATTTGTGTAGTGCTTTACAATTTACAGAGTTGTTTTTGAGGTTTTCATGCCTTTTATTTTTTTCTTTTTAATACTAAAATGAACATTAAATGTGTTTAGTTTGATAAATGCTTTTAAAACTATCACTGTATAACAAACATTGAAACTGAACAGTGTTAGCATTTCAAAAGCTCCCATGTGACTCTCCCTGTTTATGAATAACCTCATTCTGTCTCCTTAGAGGTAATTAGCATCCTGACTTTTATCATCATCATCATTACTTTTTAGCTTTTCTTTATAGTTTGATACTAGTATATATACCCCAGAAGAACACAGTTTTGCTTCTTTTTGAATTTTATATGAATGGTTGCAAAACCTTTTGAACTTTTGTTATTTCTTTCTCCTGATAGCCTAAGAATTGCCAATATTGCCTTTCCTGATTTGCAAATGGCAAATTTACTCTGACAGAGGTTACCTCAAACATCATTTTAAAGGAAGGGGTGCAAATGTAACCTGTAGGTGTTTTGACTAAGTTCTGTGTGTTTATCATGCTGCCTTTCCTAGGTTCATCAATTTATCTTTTCGTGTTTGCTGCCAGGAAACTAAGGGCTAGGTTAGTGCTTAGTTGTAGTAGTCATTCAATTTGAGGTTTTTAGTCTTCTCTCTCCTCTAAATATCTCATTAATGCTCTTTGTTTAATCTTTTTTCATTTTCCTTTTTTGGCATTTTGTGGCCCTTAAGGGGGGTGGGGGTGGTGGTTGTTTTAGAGACAGGATTCTGACTATGTTGCCCTGTTGGGCCTCAAATTCGTGGGCTCAAGTGATCCTCCCACCTCAGCCTCCCAAGTGACTTGGACTACAGACTCACACCAGGGTGCCTGGCTTGTTGTTTTTAATCTTTAAGTCTTTAATATTATATTCTGTCTCATCTTGGAAATCCAAATTGTGAACATCTTGATATCATTATAGTTTACCTTGACTGCCTTACATTAGTTAGTTGGCTCTGGTCCCCAAGCACTATCTTTTTTTTTGTTTTTTGAGACAGAATATTGCTCTGTTGCCCAGGCTAGAGTGCAGTGGTGTCATGATAGCTCACTGCAGCTTCAAACTCCTGGGCTCAAGTGTTTCTCCTACCTCAGTCTCCAGAGTAACTGGGACTACAGGTGTGCACCACCATGCCCGGCTAATTTTTCTATTTTTTGTAGAGATAGAGTTTTATTCTTGCTCAGGCTGGTCTCAAACTACTGGCCTCAAGCAATCCTCCCACTTCGACCTCCCAGAGAGCTAGGATTATAGGTGTGAGCCATGGCACCCAGCCCCAGCACTATCTTTTAACATTTTTTTCATTAGAAAATTACTGTATTTGCCTTTTTTTAAAGCAAAAAACTATGATAATGAATTGAAAATACTTGTGATTTTTTTTTTAATTAAATTCATTTTATACTTTCCCCACGTGTTTACCTCTTATAATTTGTCTTTATCTCTTGTGATAATGAAGTCTGTTCCATCAGTTAGTTTACTTTTTCTTCTTATTCAAACTTCAACTTTATGGTTCCTGTCAGGAAGCCTTAACCTTATGTAAGGATATAGTGAGAATTTATTAGAGTTCTCATTTGTTTAAAACAAATATGAAACAAAAACTAAAATATCAAAAAAGTTTTAAATTGTCTCATCTCTGTCTTAATTTTTTCAGAGATATTCTTTATTGTGTCATCAACATGTAACCTCAATGAGAATTAATTTGCCATGTTTACTTTTATATTTCAATAGCATCTGGATATTATAATCATTGAATATTTCTCCTTTCTCAAATAATGACTCAAATGAATAAAAATTAGTCAAAAGTTGCCATTTTAAAAAAAAGTAAACTTATTATCAAAACTTTGGGTTGTGTTTTAGAAAGAAAAGGAAAAAAAAAAGGAAGAGAAAAAGAGAGAGAAGGAGCCAGAAAAGCCTGCAAAACCACTTACGACTGAAAAGGTAAAATTCCTTTCTGGAAAAAAAACTCTATTAAGATTACTGTCTTATTTATATACTTATATATTAATGACTTTCTGGATATTTATAGCATGCAAACGATCATTCTTTCAACAAGCAATTGTTGGGTGAATACTGTGTTCTAAGCATGTCCTTTTACTTTGTCCTATATGATTTGTAATCCGGTATACACTTTTGGACATAGATATCTAAGTTCCTCAGGGGCAAGTGTTCTTTTATAAATGACATAGAGAATGGTGTTTTTAGTGGAAATTCAGAGAATGAACAGATCATACTTAAAAGCCATCAGAAAAGACTCCACGCTTAAGGTTAGCATTTGAGCTAGATCTTAAAGTGTAGGTAGGGTTAAGGTGGAAAATAGGAGTGCATGTTTGAGAGAACAGCTTGAAGATAGGCATGAAAACTGGAAATAAAGTATGTTTAGAAAAATAGTGAGTTTTAAGAAAGGTATTATATATGTCTATGTAGAGAAAGTAGTGAAAAAGAAGACCAGAGTGGTAGATTGAATTGTACATCAAATTGTAGATGCATATTCCTTTTTGAGAGGAAAGGCCTGTGGGCAGGACTTCAGAGTTGGTAAAGGAAGTTATGTACCTGATTGAGAAAGGTTGTTTTTGAAAATTATTTTGGCAGTAATATGTAGGATGGATATGGTTAAGCAAACTAGAGGTAGGGAGAAGATTATACTTTGTGAAGGAATTGGTTAAATGATTATGGTGGCTTGGCTTTAAATGGATTTCATCGTAGAAACATGGATGCATGGTAAGAGAATTGTCAATAGAGGGAGCATCCTTGATTTTAGTTGTTGAAATTTTAAAAATCAACTTTATTGGGGTATAAATTACATACTGCAAAGTACATCCATTTAAAGTATATAATGAAACAATATTATATACTTCAATATTGTTTTTTTTCCCTGTCATGTATTGGAACAGTCTCTGCCTTCAAAAAGTTATAAACAAGCCTTTCGCAATTAAGACATACTAAATGTCTCAAGACTCCCCATCTTTAGTGTGGCAATCAGAGCCATCTATCATCTGATCCTTCACTTGCCTTCCTATCATTTACCCTCCATTCTTCACACCAGATTTGTTCACTGTCACCTAACTGTACTTTCCATCTCTCTTCACTAAATTGTTTTGCCAAGAATGTCCTTTCCTTTCTCCATCTCTTACCTAAATCTTATTTATTCCACCTTTTCTGTAAAGCCCCTCTAAACATTCCAACTGGATATACTTTGTCCTTTGCTCAAAGTTGTGGTGACATTCCTACATACTTGATTTTACTACTACTTACCTTGTATTATTATTTAATTATATTATTAGATAAATTGCTTATCTAACAGGTGCTTAGATGTTTTGTTTCCTGAGATCATACATTAATCTGGTGGGGCTAAGTTTTATGTTTCTTTGTATTTCTAACAGTTTCTTGTGAGTAAATGCTTAGCATAAATGCATGTAGAATGATTTGTTGAAATTTTTCATCTCATAATTCCTGTTAGTTGATTCCAAGGTCATGTGGAAAGATTAATAAACTATTATTTATTAAGTAATTAAATACTAAAAACCATAAAGCTGTATTGCTATATGGAATTTTTCTTACCTTTCACCAAATTAAATTTAGATGTTAAATATTTTAATACTTAAAAAGAGTGATTAAGTTGGTGATTATAACCTGATAATTTAAATAGCTTATTCTCCTCTGGTAACTTTCTCTTTAATGTGCACTAGTAAGAAGCTGTAAGCGAAATCTGTTATAATTTCCTGTTTGATTATAAGTAAATTTTAAAATCACTACTAGGTTTTATCTTTTGTTTCTAAAAATTGGAAATTTCAATATAGTTTATGTAATGCCTTGTACTTGGCAAGACATAAAAGTTAGCCACTTTTAAAACAACATATATTTGTTTTCTCCATTAAAAAAAAGATATTTTACCACTAAAATATAGTAAGCATATGATGTAGTAACCTCGTATGTTTTGTAGCCTCTCATGTAAATAACTGCCTGCTGTTGTCTGCTGTGAAAATGGGCCACAACGATTTCCACAAAATGGAGTCTGTGGGCCAGAATCCTAAGAAGAGCCATAGAGGGTGTGTGAGCAGTGAGGAATCTAGCACATCTCTTTTACTGTTTCCTTTCAGCATGTAGGTTTTATTAACCCCAGTTTACAACTCATCTGTTGTTTTTACTCAGCCTGCACAGATTCAGGACTCTTGCACCTGCAGACAGGGTGGCATTGCTAAGAGAGAAATGATGTGGAGGGCAGAACTTTAGTTCCTATCAAAATTTTGTGGTCAATATAATGCAGAATATATGAGCAAGAAGACACATTTAAAAGTATCACAACGAAGAAACTAGAAGAAAAATAGCACAAAGAAGCTTTACTTCACAAATAAGCATTTTTTTTTTATATTCTCCCTGAGCAGATATTTTCAGGGGACATAAATAATCCACAGAGAAGATATTAGTGTAAATAGTAGTCAAAATAGTAGCAATAGTAGCCAGAATAATATTATCATCATTATCTTTAATTGTTTTGTAGTATTCTATTGTATATATATATCTGTTCTTCTTTTTATTTATTCTACTTTTCACCATTTGAATTATGTAGAGATTTTGACTGTTATAAATAGTGCTGCTATGAACACTTGTACACATCTCTTTGGGGTGTACTTAGGAATGGAATTGCTGGGTCACAGAGTATGTGTGCATCTGGAAATATACTAAATAATGTCAAATTGTTTTCCAAAGTGTATACCAACTGTACTCTTAGCACCAGCAAAGTAACTCCACATTCTCTACAACACATGGTATTGTCACAGATTTTAGTTTTTGCAGTCTTTGTTAAGTATATAATGGTATCTCATATTTTTAATGTCTATTTTCTTGATTACACAATGAGGCCCAGTGCCTTTTCATATGTTTTTATTTTTTGCCTTTTCTTTTTTTGTTGCCTATGGCTTCATTTATTTTACATTAAAAAAATGAAAATAATATATATAAAAACACAGGCACATGATTTTTAAAAAATGAAACAATACAGAAAAGAATGAAAAGCAAAAATCTTCCTTTTCATATGTTTTATTGCCCATTTGGATTTACTCCTTTGAAGTCCTGGTTCAAGTCTTTTGCTGATTTTTCTGTTGGATTGTCTGCCTTTTCCCCATTGATTTTTAGCAATCTATATATGTATACATACATATAGAAGATATTAGCCCTTTTTCAGTCAAGTGTTTGCAAATATCTTTTTGTTTGTTTGTTTGTTTGTTTGTTTTGTTTGTTTGTTGAGACAGAGTCTCACTCTGTTGCCTGGGCTAGAGTACCGTAGCATCAGCCTAGCTCACAGCAACCTCAAACTCCTGGGCTCAAGCCATCCTCCTGCCTCAGCCTCCGAGTAGCTGGGACTACAGGTGCGTACCACCACGCCTGGCTAATTTTTTCTATTTTTAGTTGCCAACCTAATTTTTTCTATTCTTAGTAGAGATGCAGTCTCACTCTTGCTCAGGCTGTCTCAAACCCCTGACCTCAAGCAATCCTCCTAACTCGGCTTCCCAGAGTGCTAGGATTATAGGCGTGAGCCATAGTGCTTGGCCTGTTTGCAAATATCTTATCTCTGCAGCTTTATTGTGGCTGATTTTGTTACTCTTTCTCTTTCTGGTTTGCGAATTGGTGATGGAGGACATCTTGTCTTATTCTTGACAATCAAAGGAAAAGCTTTTGGTTTTTCACCTATATGTGTTATCTTTATTCCCCACAAAAACTGCAAGGTTGTTGATGGTTCCATTTTACAGATGGAGGAACTAAGATTCAGAGAAAATGCATGGTTTGCCTATTGTCACCCTGTTTAGTTAGAGAATTATGGAGTCTGGGTTAGAAAAATAAGGGCTTTTATTTATTTATTTATTTATTTATTTTACGGCAGCACTGATTAACCTCCATCTCATATTTCTTCATGTATTTAAAGGAAAAATGCTTGGTAGGGATTATGTATTCTAGAATCCCTTTTCTAAGTCCCACTTATTTCTGTAAGTAATTAAAGCTATTAGTGTGTTTCTTGACACATAGTAGGAGCTTAATAAATGGTACTTAAATATATATTAATTTGGGGGTTGGAAGGAAACTTGCTTCTCTAGTACGCATCCCTTATTTGAAGTAAACTAAATTCTAGAAGGACCTCAACTCACTCAGAATTGACATGCTCAGTGTCAGCAGTTGGTGGTAGCTCAGGGATTTGAACCAAAGAATCCTCTGTGTGTGTGTGTGTGTGTGTGTGTGTGTGTGTATTTTGATTTGACATGTACACCTTCAGGTTTTTTCTTGTTTCAGTTTTTAGTCCTGTTGTATGTTCTACGTCATTTTATAATGAATTCTCTAGGTTTTCCTAAAAAAGAACTGTGTGTTTATATATAACTCCATCCTATACTATCCTAACTAGTGAATTAGTAACTTCTATTGATTGGTCAATTTCTGGTTAGTGGCTTTTTCCTTCTACAATTAAACTTGTCTTTCTTGAGTGTTGTAATATTGTTTAAATTATGTTTTGTTTAGTTAACCTGAAAGAAATAAGCTGAGACAAAATTAACCTAAGTAGAGAGTTTGTTTGGGCCATGCTTGAGGATTGTAACCTAGGAGCATAGATTCAAATTGCCCGGAATATACACTCCGATTAGCAGCAGTTGCAGTGGATTTTTAAAGGCAAAAAAGGGAAGACTGGGAGTGAATGGATGGATACAAATTTGTTTGTCAGGATTTCTCATTGGCTTATAGAAATAGCATTGATTAGTGATTGGCTACATATTGTTAATCTATAGGGTGTGGGTTATAGTGTCCGGTGTGGCATTGTTAGGTTAATTTATTACTTGTGGCAGTAGCAAGCAGTTTCAAGAGATGAATTCATAGCTCAAAGTGGGGAGTAGGGTGTGACTGTGGTTTCATTTTAATGCTCCTCTGAGCCTGATAATTAAAAGGACTTGCATTCTTCAGATAAAAGTTCTTTTCTTTTCTCAGTTTGTATTTAAGTCTCATTGAGGTTTACATTTTTGTAGTATGCCAGCTTATATTACTAATTGGGTCAGCAGGAGCCAAGTTTACTTTCTTTTCTGGGAGGAAAAAGGTACAACCTAAAAATTTAATGAATCAACTGATTAATAAGGCAGATGCTTTTGACATTTAAATAGATGCCTCTCCTTTGTGCTTTGGATGTACTAGTGAAAATTGTGAATAAATTTCATTTTTTCTAAAATAATGTGTCATACACTGGACATTTCTAATTCACTTAGTTTAGATCTATCTACTAGGTTATCTCTAAAGTAATCAATGAATCTATAAATATGTTTGTTTAGATGAGGACTACTCTATTAAATGAATGTTATATGCGTTCTCTTTCAGTTTAATCAGGTCTTAATTTCTCCTTTGGAAAGTTCTAAGTTTTATAGTTTTGTTTTTCTTAAAAGTGTGCATATCAAAACATGGAAAATAGAACCATAGTTCAATTCCTTGCTGGGGAAAAAAGTTAACCCCTTTTCAGGTGATTACTGTTCTGGTTCTGGTTATATTACTATTGATTGCAACCCACCATATATACAGTTGACCTTTGAACAATGTGGGGGTTGCAGGACTGACCCCTTGCAAGGCAAAAATTCACATATAACTTTGGACTCCCCAAAAACTTAACTACTAATAGTCTGCTGTTAACCAGAAACCTTAACAGTAACATAAACAATTAATACATATTTTGTATGTTATATGTGTTACACACTGTATTCTTATAATACACTAAGCTAGTGAAAAAACGTTATTAAGAAAATCACAAGAAGAGAAAATCTGACTATTCATTAAGTGGAAATGGATCATCATAAAGTTCTTCACCCTTGTTATCTTCACATTGAGTAGTTTAAGGAGAAGAAGAGGTTGTTCTTGCTCTCTCAGGGGGTGGCAGACACGGAAGAGTGGAGGAGGTGGAAGGGGAGGCAGGAGAAGCAGGCAAATTTGGTGTAACTTATTTAAAAAAATCAGTATACAAGTGGACTTGTGCAGTTCAAACCTGTGTTGTTCAAGGGTCAGCTGTACTTATTATATTTTAAGTTCTGAAACTTCTGATTGTATGTTAAGATATCTTTAATGTAAGAGTCAGCAGACCTTTTTCTGTAAAGAACCAGATAGTAAATATTTTAGGCTATAGACCTTAAGGTGTCTTTTACAACTACTCAACTCTTTTCTTGTAGCATGAAAACATAAAATTAATGTGTTCTAATAAAACTTTATTTACAAAAACAAGCCACCAAGTTTGTTGAAACACTTTCCTCCCCATCTCCCCACAATGAGAAATTGTTGCAGTGGAAGAAGCAGGGTCAGGAGGAGAGCCAGGCTCTAGCCCCTAATCTGTGGTTCACTGTGTCTCTTTGGCAAAGTCATTTAACTGCCCAGAGACTCCTTTTCTTCATTTATTAAATGATAGGATTGGCCTAGATCATATCTAGAGACTTTTCTGGTAATAAATAACTTTAAATTTAGAATTGCTTATTCCACCTATTGAACACAGGGGCATATTCCAAACATCATCTGAATTTACCCTTCAAGATAGCTTTCAGAACTCTACACAGTTGGTTTTTATTCAGTGACTTCTGCTATTATTTCAGACTGGCTTCTTACCCACCTTAGTTGCTACTCACTTTAGTCAGTTTTTTTTTTTTTCTGTTAAAATGCAAACTCTAGGGAAAAAGATGCGCAGTTATTTCTAATGCAGGCTACTTCTCTGTGTGTGTGTACGTACATGTGTACTCTCACTGGTTCCTTGTGTATGCCTTGGTGAAGTTTTCTTAGTTTAAAAGAGATTGCTTTCAATGGTATGTAGTCCACAAGGTATATGTTATGACATTTTTAATGTAAAAAAAGTATTTCTTATGCACATACTGGCCACTAGCTTCTTGAATCTTATGGGAAAAAAATCACTTTACAAAGTATATCATAGTAGAATAAATTCCAGGAAGGAAAGTAGAGAAACTGTAAGAGAAGGCCCCTAATTTTGATGATACATGCTTGTCAGCATCAGTAAGTTTATTTCAAGGTATGGCAAGTATTTGAATCTTTAAGGAGATGATATAGATGAATAGTGATTTTTTTTTTAACTAGTTGGGAAAGAAAAACAACCATTAAACTTTCTCTTTTGAACAAACCTTTTATGTTAATGAAATTTTTAAAAATGATTTTTTTGATAAATAGAAAGGAGCTAACCTACTAATATAAGCACAAGGTACAATTGCAAATCTGTTCAACTTGAAATTTCAATATAACCATCTAAAAAAGTAAGTAACCAGTTGTAAGTCAAGTAAGTTGTTCTTAGTAAACTATTAAAGTGAAATTAAATGGCTTATTGCCAGATGCTAGATTGATAGGTTACAGTGTTTGCCAGTCTGACAGAGACATTTACACAGCCACCACACTCTCAGTGTAATTTAGGCTAAATAAACCTTTCATGTAATGCATGAGTGCACTTGAAAATAAGATATTTTCAATAATTAATGCTTTTATAGAAATCTTAGAAGTTATGGTCTAGGTGAGTGAGCGCAACATATGTCTCACAGAGCAGTTTTGTAAGTTAGGTTGGAAGATTTTTTTATATTTTCCTCAAATCATTGAATTTCCTGCTTAAAGATGGACCTTGAGATTAGATTGATCTTTTGTTCATATATTTTTAAAGATAATAATAGGTTCAGTATCATTATATATTAGGCTTAGAAAGCATTAGTGCTGCTTCCCTGTTGCCCAAGTTTTATTATGGTATAGATTGCTAGTTGCTGTTGACAACTCCCTATCTTTCTTTAGCTATTAAGCATTTTTTTGAAATAAACCTTTTGTCTCAAATAGAAAAGATTACAGTAGTAGGCCTAAGTGAAAAGAAACCATCTGTCCTGTCTGGTAAATTTATAGGGTTTGTCATTCTTTAACCAAGAGACTGGGTAGATGTATTTTTCCTCCTAGTGGATTTTTTTTTTAAAGAGATGGGGTCTTGCCTTGATTCTCAGGCTGGCCTTGAACTCCTGGACTCAAAGGATTCTCCCACTTCAGCCTCCTGAGTAGCCTAGACTACAGGCATGTGCCACTGTGCCTGGCCTACTTCCTTGTAATACTCAAACCATATATATTTTTAAGAAGTTACGAAATACACATAAACAAGAAGAAAAAATAACATCACTACAGATACCACCACTTAGAAAAAATTATCACTAACATCTTGGTGTTCATCCTTCCTCATTGTTTCCCATGGAAATGTATATATCCATATGGGATCATACATATTGATATACGTATTATTTTATGACCTACTCTGTTCCTTTGTCATTTAACAATATATCTTGAATGCCTTTTTTTATTGATAAATATACCTATGCCTTTCTAGCTTTCATAACATGCTATTGAATGGATGTAGCATTATTTATCTTCCACTGAACAAAGTAAGATTCTACTTAAAATTTTTTTGTTTTTGAAATAATGAATATCTATCTATATATATATATTCAGTGTACAACTTTGATAACTTCTTAAGATCAGTTTTTGAAATTGGAATTGCTAAGTCAAAGGATACGGACTTTTAAAAGTCTTTTGAAAAATATTAACAAACTACTACAAGACAAATATGGAAGAACCTAGACTTACTTAGAAGACTTTAATTTGATTCTCAGCTCTACTATATACTAATGTGAGACCACTCCATGCCTCAGTTTCCTCATATGTAAATCTATTAATTCAGCAGACATTTCTGAGTATCTACTACATGCCAAGCACTATTTTAGGTGCTAGGAATAGAGTAGTGGGAGCTGCCCTGTGTCCTATAGGTCACAGTGGTCCCCAACCTTTTTTGCACTAGGGACTGGTTTCATGGAAGACAATTTTTCCATGGACCGGGGGTTGGGGGGATGGTTTCAGGATGATTTGAGCACATTACATTTATTGTGCAGTCAGACCTCTCTGCTAAGGATAATCTGTGTTTGCAGCCGCTCCCCAGTGCTAGCATCACCACTTCAACTGTACTTCAGATCATCAGGCATTAGATTCTCATAAGGAGCCCACAACCTAGATCCCTCGCATGCTCAGTTTACAGTAGGGTTTACACTTCTGTAAGAATCTAATGTCACCACTGGTCTGACAGGAGAAGGAGCTTATGCGGTGATGCAAGTGATGGGAAGTGGCGGTAAATACAGATGAAGCTTTGCTTGCTCACCAGTCGCTCACCTCCTGCTGTGTGGCTGGTTGCTAACAGATCATTGACCAGTACCAGTCTGCGGCCTGGGGTTTGGGGACTGCAGTTGTAGGATGTTTAGCAGCATCTTACCAGCCTTAACAGTCAAAAATATCTTCAGATATTGCAGAATGCCTCCTGGGGGGCAGAATCACTTTTCAGTTAAGAATCCTTGGTTCAAAATATAGAGCCATAAAACTGGTCCTTGATATTATAGAAGAAAGAAAACCCACAGGAGGGTACCAATAAGATCAAGGCTTTTTTTGTATATGGTCATCCCTTGCTATTTGTGGGTGATTGGTTACAAGACCCCTCAAAGATACCAAAATCTGTGAATGCTCAAGTCTTTCATTTAAAATGGAGTAGTAATACTTGCATATAACCTATGCACATCCTCTCATATACTTTAAATCATCTCTAGATTAGTTATAATTACTAATACAGTGCCTGCACATCACTTCATTTGTGTGGATTCAGTGTAGTATTCAATGGATGGCAAATTCAAGTTTTACTTTTTGGAACTTTGTGGAGGTTTTTTTGGTTTTTTTTTTTTTTTTTTTTTAATATTTTCAATCTGTAGATGTGAAACCCATGGATCGGGAGGGCCGACTATGTACGGTAGTCCTCTCCTTATCTGCAGGGAGTACCTCCCAAGATGTATCCATTGAAACCTTGGATAGTGCTGAACTCTATATTAATACTATGTTTTTTTGATCTGATAACTGAGATGGCTACTAAGTGACTAACAGTGAGTAGTGTGTAAAGTGTGGATGTGCTGGACAAAGAGATGATTCATATTCTGGAAAGGATGAAATGTCATCACACTATTGAATTATTTCTGGAATAATTATTCCAGAAATAATTCATAAGAACTTATAAGTTATTTCTAGAATTTTCCATTTAATATTTTTGGACCATAATTGACCGCAGGTAACTGAAACCGCTGAAAGCAAAACCTCAGGTAAGGGAGGACTACTGTAGACACAATATCCTTTTCTCAGCAGTTTTTCTCTGATGCCAAAAGGAATGGTATAGTTATATATATGAAAAAAGTTTATAATAACACCAGTAAGTGGAAGATAAAATATAGGATCAAGTGAAACATAATTATAAGTTATCCAGAGTCAGGTTTATCTTTTAAAATCACACATCTTCTTATCTAATTCTATGTGGTCTTGAGCCACAGAAAGCATTAGCCTATGGCCATAAACTTTGTTATTCTTCATTTTCTGAAATATTGCTTTTCTGGTACTTATAATTACTTGTCTAGATTACAGCATTTATTTGAATGTACTGCAGTGCCAGAAAAACTGGAGGCAGGAAAGAAAGATTTTTAACTTCATCAAAACTTAGTGAGGGCCTGAACACTGGGGAAAATTATAAGAGAATAAATTAAAAGATAACTAAGCCTAATTGCTTACAGAATAGATACTAATAAAGCCTGACTCCTTCAGAGTCTGGCTGTTAACCTTCTCACCTTCCATTTTAGTTAATCCCTCCCAAACCTCTCAAGTTCCAGGGAAACAGAACAGAAGCTGTCTCTTTTTTTTTTTTTTTTTTTGAGACAGAGTCTCACTCTGTTGCCCAGACTAGAGTGCCATGGCGTCAGCCTAGCTAACAGCAACCTCAAACTCCTGGGCTCAAGCAATCCTACTGCCTCAGCCTCCCGAGTAGCTGGGACTACAGGTGTGTGCCACCATGCCCAGCTAAATTTTCTATATATATTTTTAGTTGTCCAGTTAATTTCTTTCTATTTTTTAGTAGAGACGGAGTCTCGCTCTTGCTCAGGCTGGTCTCGAACTCCTGACCTCGAGCAATCCTCCTGCCTCAGCCTCCCAGAATGCTAGGATTATATGCATGAGCCACCGCGCCCAGCCAGAAGCTGTCTCTTGAACATGCCCTTCTTATTCTTGTCTCAATAGCTTTGATTTAGTTTTACACCCATGCTCTCAGTATGTTTTTCCTTTCTATCTAACCAGGTCTCCATCTTCTCCTAAATCTTTGTTATTGGTGATAAATATTCAGCCTCATTTCTTTTCATAGCAATTTTCCTTTATTGTAAAAAACATGTAAAGGTAAAAAGGAAAATAAGTTTAAAATCACCTCTCATCTTACTGTCCAGTCTCACCATTTTTAACATTTTAGTTTTTACTTCCAATTTTCTTTTGACAATATAGACAGTATTAGCTTTGTATTTGGTATTTTTCTTTCCTCAACCCCCCTCAACTTTATATTATATTATATACATTTATTTTATCGTAATGGTAATGTGTTGAAATGACCTATGGTAGTGCCAAAGGGGAAAGTCACAGGCGTCCAGAGAGTACCCAGAAAAGGTCCGATTATCCAACTGAGTAATAATTACCCACCAATTATTAACAGATTGGAATAAGTATATTTTATCTTCCCATTTATTACGTCATCCTTACAAGTGAGGACAGTAATGCATTGAAAATAAATTGGCTTGTTATATAAATATATTTGCATAATATATTTTATTTAAATGAATAAATCTAATTCTCTTAGAGGCTTCTCCCCACCAACCCTTTATACACTATGTGATGGGCTACTCAAAATAATAAAAGATTAATATTATGTTTTCTTAATTATATAAAATTTCAAAATATTAAAATTATATCTTTTTTTTTTTTTTAACTTGCTCAAGTGGGTTTTCACTATTTATTTATGACATATACACCACATTCCTGATTCTCTCCAGTCAGAAATTCTTTGAAACGATGCCATAGGCCTTGGCCAGTTGGAGACTGGAATCATCTGACTCACCCATCCTGCGAATGGCCCCATAGATAGGTTTTAAAATGGCCTCTAAATCTGCCTGTATCCTTGTCAGCCTCAGCCACGTTCATCTGAATGAACGCATAGTCCTTGACATTGATGATGTGGTTGCTGGCGGAGCATTTCTGCAGCACGTACAGGTCCACAGACTCTCCGGCGTTGTTCTGCATGTCAAGGCCTGAGCAAAGAATCACCACGAGGCTCATGAGGACCGCAGGGCCCTCGCCCCTATCCCTGTGCGATCTCTACTTTGTACACCACCGTGGATATATCATTTTTATCTTCTCTTCATCCTTCCTTCCCCTTCCCCTACACCCAGATTAAAACTAGTGCAGAAGAACTTGTCCTAAACTTATAGTGCCCTGGATGTATTGGCATATGCTTTCTTTGATAATGTTTGTATTAAAAAAATTTTTTTTAAATATTTATGTATTTTTTAGTCAGGGTCTTCCTCTGTCACCCAGACTAGATTGCAGTGGCATCATCCCAGCTCACTGCAACCTCAAACTCCTAGACTCGAGTGACCTTCCTGCCTCAGCCTCCCAAGTAGCTGTGTCTACAGGTATACGCCACCGCACATGGCTAATTTTTCTATTTTTTGTAGAGATGGGGTCTTGCTCTTGCTCAGGCTGGTCTCCAACTCCTGGCTTCAAGTTATCCTCTCGCCTTGGCCTCCCAAAATGCTAGCATGGCAGATATGAGCCACTGCACCTGGCCTAAAAAATATTTTTAAATACATAAAAACTCCCAAGAAAATTTTCAGAATCTGTTTCTTTCTTAATTATACATATAAAATGGTTAAGATGGTAAATTTTATGTGTATTTCACTGCAATTAAAAAATTAATACATTTTAAAATGTAGACATATATAATTTCATCTTCATAATCTATCTAGTTTTAGTGAATTGAAAATGATTTTATTCTATTTAATCCTTAATTCATCTGGTAGAATGTGACTGAAAACAATAAAATCTGACCAGAAAGTAAAAAATGTTCAGCGATGAAAGGATGAGGTGTTTCTCCACTTACATGAGAAGCATCCATATTCTATTTTTTAAAATGTATGCACCAGTATGTAGTAGATGAACCCCTGGCCTTGGGAGTTTCAACTCTCTCTGAATTGCTGCCTTCTAATAGATGGATGTTCCAGCTTTTAGAGTTCCCTCTTTCTAGGTTTATGGCCTCCTTACTACCAGCCTGGACTTAAACTATCACTGCATTTAACATTCTTAGCCGTGGATCTGGAGAGATAAAGAAGGACTCTTTCTGATAGCAATGATAAATAGTTTTGACATATTGCTTCAAAAGTATCCTGAACGGTTTTATGTGTGGATTATAAAAACAAGTCTCATGACTTCATAGCTATGTGAACATCTTTAGAATCTGATGAGAACATTGATAGCAGTGGATATAATAATCTTATAGAGACCACTATGTATTCTTTGTTTTTTTCCCTCTATGTCCAGTGCTCTTGAGACCTTTTATCATTTGAAACCTTTCCCTTTTAGATTCATAGGCTGTAGAGCTTTGAGCAGATGTTCACCTGAATTCAGTTTCCTGACTATACCATCTGATTTCTTCATCCCCACTCACACTTAGTCCTCCTCTCTTTACTGTATAAAGCATACTGTAGAACTAGTTGTTGCTGTTCTAGCCACTATGATATTTGGTGTGACTTAAGAGTGAGGCTGAAAAAAGTAACATTAAGAGGGATTTTGGTCTGACAGTTTGGTTGTTCTTGAGTAGATTAAATACTACCATCATTTTGTGTCTGTTTCATTTTATAGTGAACTATCGATGACAGTTATCATGGCCTTGTCAACACACTGCTGTAAGCTTCTGTTCATTACTAAATGTGTGGGATAGTCTAGATCCTAAGGGGCCAAATGAATAGGCAAAGGGTGGACAGATACAGAAATATTAATAGCTGTGTTTTTCCTATTCAGAAGTTAGACTACAGCCCAGTTTTTAATGACTATGGTAATATTAGTATTTTATAAAAATTTCGCTACTATAGGTTCATTCCTGATCTTCGTATTGCTCATCCTAATTGCTGATAAGTGGTGCTGTACTGATTAAATAAGTACATTCGTTTTTAGTGTCATATCTGGGTATAATTTACTATCTGAAAGATTTTCTATAATGCTCACAAAGTGTTAAAGTGGAATACCTTCCCAGAGTATCAAAACACTATATGTTGACATGAAAGTCTAATTTATTTGAGTTAGTTAAGATAGAATAAGTAAAATTGAACATGTAAATTACCTCCTCCATTTTGTGGTGGGCAATCCAATTGTGTAAGTTGTCTTGTCAGTCCTGATGCTTGGCCCATAACAGTTACACAAAATATTTGTGGAATTTGGTATTCTTAGTAAAGGACTATGTATATAAAATGTGAGAAATAAACATAATTATATAAAAATGTTTTTAAGGCTTTCTTTAGAAAGGATACTTTTTTTGGTCAAACTGCTGAGCAGGTGACCGATGGCTAGCTCAGGAAGGACAGAAACCTTCAGTGCAGCATCTAAAAACTTTTAATTCTATTTCATGAACCCCCCTTGTTAATAATGGGATATGGAGATTTTAATCAAAGGATCATTCTCTTGAGATGAAAGTAAGCTTAAAAGGCAGTTAGACTGAAATAGGATGGTTGTTGTCAATCCCTATACACTCATGATGTGTTTTTAAAAGTTTATATATACGTATATTGTGTATATATGTATATATATTTATGTATGTGTATGTTATTTAGAGAGATACATTGAAAGATTTCTGGGAGGAAATCTTTGGATTGAATGCAACAACTTTTAGGATGCCTGCAGTATATCGGCATGCAGAAGGGTTGGAAGGAATATAAAAATGATGAAAACAACTGACCCTCAAGAATCTTAACATTCAGAAAGAATGAGTGATTGAACAGGGACAATATAATAAATAACTTTAGCAAAAGGCAGATATGATATAAGAGACAGAGGTTTAGAGAAATGAGAGGTATGTTGAGATTATTAGGAAAGTCTTCACGGAGGTTGTTTACATCTGACATAAGCTTTGAAAGATTTTTAGAAAGGAAAAAGAAGGGAAACAGACAGAGAAGGATAGCATGAAAAGAATTGAAATTGTGAGCCATATTTTGACAATAGTCAATAATCCAATTTAACTGAGTGTCAGATAATAGAGTATAAGACAATAAAAATAATATTGAGAGAATCTTAAATTTCATGATAAACAGTGGATTGTTTCTAACTTTAAGTGGGGAAGCATATTGATTTGAGTGATGCTCTAGTCAGATGATATCCTGGCTGCAGTATGTAAGATGGATTAAAGGGAGGTGAGGCCAGAAGAAGAGAAACTAGCTGAGAGACTATAAGCAAAGATGATTGAGACTTGATGTAGAATCCTATTTATAAAAGTAGATTTGCCAGCATCTGCTTCTAAAAGAATGATTAAAAGACTTTTCTACTTTGCTTTTTAACAAATAGCCTTGCCATACTCCAAGGACAGCTGTATCAGTTCATGCATTTATTCGCTCAGTATTTACTGAGCAGTCACTATATGTCCAGCACTTGTGATATAGTAATAAATAAATTTCCTGCCTTAACATGAGAATGTATATATACATTTCAAGCACATATGGTTCTTTGCCAATAAAAGGTGTGATGATTATCACTGCCATTACTTTATGTTAGCCAAAAGCCTAAAATGTCATTATTTTGCCAACTCTTTGTATTTTATCTCCTGAAAGATTTTTTTTTTAAACTGATTTTTAGACTTTATAGCATTGGTAAAAGTTTAAAGACTTAGTACTTTGTTTTTAATGTCAAGTATGCATTTACAACAATGACAAAAAGGATAATAGTAAAAACAACATAAAAGAAGCAATGTCTATTTCAGATATATTGGTGATTTATGGACATTGCATTGCATCTAACAGATCCCCCCCAATTCCTCTTCGCCCCCCTACCAATAGGTGGGTTTTTGTGACAGGACCACATTCCCAGAAGCAACAGTTTTCAAACTATATAAGAAAACTGCCACTACTGGTTATTCTGATTTAGCAGATCTGGGATGGGCCCCTAAAGTTTGTATGTTTAACACACAGACTCTAGGGAGATGAAATACAGCAAGAATATATTCTTCTACCATTTTCTCTACTTCTCAACTACTAATCTTGTTCAGGCCACACTTTATTATTCTACCTAGTAGATACTAGTACATTGTCCCTATTTTTTCTTACTATACCTTAGGACCTTTATTGCTTTAGCATTGTAGACTTTAAATTTTGGGAACTACTAGAAGAAAGAGCAGTACTTTCTTCATAGTTGATTTAAAAACATCTAGAGAAAGATCTATTTGAGTTTCTGCTAATCTTCTGATCTCTGGAAGATTAAAAGTGGTTTGTATAATCATGGTTCCTTGTAGTCACATAAAATAGAGTTTAGGACTTTCTGCTTTTCTGTAAGCTCATACCCATTGTTTTCAGAAAACTGGGACTTTTTCTCTTCATTCATAGCTATGGATTAAAGTCCTCACCTTCATTAAAAAGGTCCATTTAACACATTAACTGCCATGAGAGTTGTATTTAACTCACTCTAGTTTTGGGGCTGTGTGAAGCATATATATAAAACCTTACTTGTTGATGTCTTTATTGTTACAACTAATTTTAGCAATTTAATTCTAAAAATGGTGGATTAAAGGAATAGAAGTCAATCAATTTCATTTTTCTATTTATGTTTACCTTTAAATTGCACTTGCAGTTTTTATTCCATTTTCATAATAAAACACTGTGGCCCCAAGGAAAAGTTTCTGGGTTTTTTTTTGTGTGTGTGTGTGGCAGTTAATGTGTTAAATGACAAATGAACAGTGCAGGTACTTTATTAAGCATGTTCTTTGCTGCTTTTATGTTCATTTTTTATTGCTATCCCCTTTGTAATTGTTGTATTTCTAAGTTCTCAAAGATGTTCAGAGTTTAAATTTTCTTTAGCCCCATTTCTTTGTTGATTTTAGGGAAAGGTCGGAAAATGAGTTTGATATTTATTTTCCACAACCAGGCTGTTTTGAGTTCCCTGGAAACCAAGTAGAAGCCAATAAGGTCCATAAAGGAGTAAAGGGATACCCTTTAAACTAATTTCAGAAGACTCAAGAATGTTGAGAATTCTCTTTGAAACAAAAGCAAATCAAGAGCAGATTGTGGATTTGAATTTAGATCTGTTTTGTTAGTTGAAAAAAATATATGTCTCCAGACTAAATAGCTAACAGTGACCTTGTAGATTTGTGATTTGCTGCTGAAGAATCACCAACAGCAGGTATTTCTTTTCGTTCCCATTTCTCCATTATTTTCCACTTTCCCCCTCTTTCTAAATCCTATTTTTAAATATTCTGGTAATTTCAGTTACTCAGGTGTATCAAATCTTGTTTTTAATGAAAGTCTGTTGCTGTGGTTTTTCATATCATGCTGTTTTGCCACATACAAATGTATTTGTAAACAAGATGTTAATAGAATAGAGAGGGTTATAATAGGAATTGGTATTTAGGAGACACTCCTGGCTTTGAGGTAGATGTTGAGGTGGAGAGGTTTGTTTGTCAGACCTGCTTTGCTCAGTTATCTGTCTTGCTTCTTGGCTTTCTGTCCCTCTTTTCTTCAGAGGAGGAGGTGGAGCTGGGCTGGAAGATGTTAGATTTTTGGTAATGGAAGACTTGTCCCTATAGAGTGTTGGCATTCCTCAAACTGGATGGGGATATATATTTACTGCTAAAGTATGATCATGGTAGTCTTTTTATTTCCTGTTTATAGGAAACTGTGCTAATAACATTTCCCCAGTTATAAAATTTTCTACCGTGTTATTTTTTAAATAATAGGTTTATTGAGGTATAATTAGCATATTATAAAAGTCACCCATTAAAATGTACTATTCAGTGGTTTTTCTTACATTAGCAATTGCATAGCCATTACCACTGTCCGGTTTTAGAACACTTTCATCAACCTGAAAAGAAACCTTATAGCTGTTAGTAGTGACTCTCCATTTCTCCCTCCCACAGCTCCTGTCAACCACTCATCTTTGTCTCAGTGGATTCACCTATTCTAGACATTTCATATAATGTTATCATATAATATGTGGTCTTTTTTGACTAGCCTCTTTCACTCAGCATAATATTTTCAAGGCTCATCCATGTTATAACATGACAGTACCTTATTTTCTTGGATTTTCTTTTGCTATTTTTGCAATTATGGAACAAAGAAATGGTCATTTGCTCATCAACATAAATATTAAGAGAGAAAATCTATATTTTGTCATGTGTTTGGAGCTGAAGATATGATTAAGGATGAGATGTTGGAGCCATGTTGACTACAGAATGTTATGAATAAGTAAAAATATAAAAAATGAACTCAAATCCTCCTTGTGTTTATATTTATATGTTTAAAGAATATCTACCCTTGGTTAAGTAAACTTGAGCTAGGATACACACTAAATAGTAATTTACCAAAGACAATATATCTATTGGATGTATCAATAGAGATATTGTTTATAGGTTTTCAGGTCATTTTTCTATAGTAAAATGTAAGGAAACAGTCATAATTGATGTTATTGTGAATTTTATACAGAAGAGAAGGAAGAAAACTCTTGATTTGATGGTAATAGGTATGATTTGCCTTGGTACAGAGACTAGAGAAAAATTGCGAAAACTTTATTTATTATTCAAGGTAATTGGAGCAAATGAGAGAGGAACTTCTGTCTAGGACAATCTAGCAGATTTTTTTCCCCATTTAATAATACAGAGTGAGTTAATTCACTTTCCTTATAGTAGGCATTATTTAGAAGCCTGGTTTTCACCACAGTGGAAGAATTCTTAAGTAAGTGTTTAAATCCCCAGACTCTTCTTTTTAAATAGGCTAAACTATCATACGTAAATGAGCAATCAGTACAACCAGTAACTGTTGTTCAAGGGGATAATCAATAGCTGCTGGATTTAGACCTGGTAAAGTCTGAAGTTTGATTTCTCTATCCTTTTCCTCAGTAAAACCAGTATTACAAAATACCACTCTAGGTAGCACTTGAAATTCCTGTTGCGATTTCCCGCCTTCACCGCCCATCCACATTTTTTGAAGGTGTCCTATTTTTAAAGAGAAAATTAAGAAGATTTTTAAAAATTTTGTAATTGTATTATGAGTATATATCTATCTGAAAGTGACATTTTGTAACTTCATAGAGATTTTATTTTACAAGTTAAATTAGTTTTTAAAAATTTCTTAACCTTTTTATTTATGTAATGTAAATCTTAAATTTAAAGGTCACTGAATTTTTGCCAATTTATATACTTGTGTAACCAACACACAGATCACCATACAAAACATTACTAGCACCTCTGCACTCTTTGTCCTCCTACTCAGTATTCTCCCAAAGTTAATTACTATTCAGATTTCTATCAACATAGATAAATTTTGTATATTTTTGAATTTCATGTAAGTGGAATCATACAGTGCTACTTTTTCTGTGTCTGGTTTCTTTTGCTTATCATTGTGTCTGTGAAATTCATCCATGTTATTGCATGTTCATTTCTTATTGCTGAGTGTTATTCTATTGTCTACATATGCCATACTTTATTTTTCCATTCTGCTGTTTGTGGACATTTGAGTAGTTTCTGGCTTAGGATTTTGATGAATAAAGCTGCTATGAACATTCTTGTACATGTGTTTTTGTAAACTTGTACAATTATTTCATTATATATATATGTATACCTAAGAATGGAAATGCTGAGTCATAGGGTATGTGTATATCTAGCTTTAGTCCTTCCTCCAAAGTTTTCTAGGGCGATTATATCATTTTATATTCCCTTGAGGACTGTATGACAGTTACAACTGCTTTGCATTTTTTACCAAAACTTAGTATTGTCATTTAAAAAAAAAACTATTGTTTTTTCTAGTTGATGCTAATCAAGGGTACATTGTGTCCTGGTAGTTGAGAGGTTATCTTAAATGAGTAAATAATTTAATTAGCTTGAAACAATTTTGACTACATGAAAGTTCTTTCAGCCATGATGGTTAGCTATGTTCTTACTATTTTACCTAGTTTTAAAAAGAAAGAATGGAGTAACTAAAATAAGAATTATTGTCTTACAGAAAGCAATAACAAGATGATAGTAACCTTACTTTGTTAGTTAAATAACTGTATACTAAAATGCCCACAAGCCTAAAAGATGGAACCAGCCAAAGTTGTAATAGCTTTTTAATACTTGCTTACTATTAAAGTAACTGTGATGATAAAGAATGTATACGTAGTGGCAGAAAACCATATTTTACGTTCTATTACAGGCTTGCAGTAAATTGGAAACATTTTTTTTCCTTCGTGGAATTTCTAAAATGTTTTTGCAACCATTTAAAGCTTTATTGCAAGTGAGGCAATAAAAAGGGAAGAAATCCAATTACTTTATGTGCAAAGCTCTCATTTCTTATTTAATGAAAGAAAGGCTTTTGTTCAGTAAGCATGCAAGCTTTACAGTTCTTAGTAAATTAGAAATTTCCTTAAATAGGAAATTAAGAAAATTCTTCCTCCATAAATGCTTTGATAGAAGGTAATTTTACTAAGTTAAAGTTTGTATTTATGGGTGTTGCAACCAAGGTGGAAGGGTCAACAGTAAGATTAGATGAGTCATTGAAGGTAATAAAAATAGCAAGCACTTACCTTGTGTGCTTAACATATGCCAGGCATTGTTCTAAGCCCATTACATATATTATTTCATAGTCCTCACAATAGCTCTGTGAGGTTGATGCTTTTATTCTTATTTATGGTGAGAACTTGAAAGACAGAGGTTTGGCAATTTATTCATGGTCACACCGCTATTGAGTAGTGGCCAAGCTGAGAATTGAATACAAGCAGTCTGCCTTCAGAGTATGTACTCTTAGCCAATATGCTGTATAGCCTCTCAGTATATTACTATGCCATACAAAAGTGGGGAGGGGAAATAAAGAAGGAAGAAAAGGTAAGGGCAAAGAATCATTTCTTTATCTTTGATTTTCTGCAATTTGAATATGGTATGCTTAGGTGTAGTTTTTTGGACATTTGCCCTGCTTAGTGTTTTCTGAGCTTCCTAAACTTGTGGATTGATATCCAGTATTAATTTGTGAGAAATTCTGTCATATTGTTCCAGACACTTCATATGTTCCATTCTCTCTTGTCCTTCTGGTATTTTCATTACATGTATGTTGCACTCTTTCAGTTGTCCCACAGTTCTTGGATATTCTGTCCCATTTTTTTTTTTTTTTCAGTCTTTTTTGTTCTTTGCTTTTCTTCTGTTTTGGAAGTTTCTATTGTCATATCCTCAAGCTCAGAGATTCTTTCCTTAGCTGCATCCGGTCTACTAATGAGGCTATCAGAAGCATTCCTCATTTCTAATTTGTAGCGTTTCTTTTTGATTTTTCCTTAGAATTTCCATCTCTACTTACATTACTCATCCATTATTGCATGTTGTCTACTTTTTCTATGAGAGCCGTTAGCATATTAAGCATAGCTGTTTTAAATTCACAATCTGACAATTCTAACATCCCTGCAGTATCAGAATATGGTTATGATGCTTGGTCTGTCTCTACAAACTATATGATTTGCCTTTTAATATGTCTTATAATTTTTTATTGAAAGATGGACATAATGTACTGAGTGAAAGGAACTTGAGATAAATAAGACCTTAGTAATATGGTGGTGGTAATGTGTTGGGGAGGGGAAGTGTTCTATAGTCCTATGATTAAGTCTCAGTCTTTTAGTGAACCTGTGCCCCTGGGCTATGAACTTTACAAGTGCCTCTGTCCTGCATCTCCTTAGGTGGGACAAGATGGCTGGAGGGACTGGAATTGGGTATTTCCCTTCCTCTGGGTAGTTAAGCTCTGGGCTGTCTTTGAATTCTCTTTTTATAGTAGAACATATGATGTACAATCCAACAGCTTTTGAATAACTCATTTGAATTTTTGCTAAAAATTTTAGTGAAGATTTAACCTACTATGAAGATTTCAATAGGCACCCAGACGAGATAGTATTCTGGGAATTTTATGTTGCTGAATAACTTGTTAGAAAACATATTTCAAATATCAAGTTCTACTGAGGCAGTAGATTAGTGTTAATTGTCCTAAAGCATTGCTCTGACCATGTCACAGCCACATAACTTCATGCTAACAGTGGTCAAATTTTTCTTCCTTGGTATAATTCGTATGCACAGCACACTTCCCCAGGAGTAATGTCTTTCTTTTCTCTGTCCCTCCCCCTTGAAAATCAGTGGCCTATCTGAATACTAGTTCTAATTGGCTATTTAGGTGCTTCCACCTTGTAAAATGAAATAGAATAAAAATATTCAGATTTATCTTTTATTACTTCCTTATATGTAGACCTATAGTCAGATATACCTCCTACCCTAGTTCCTTTCCCACTAACCCATACTCAGTTTTCTTCACATGGTGTCTTTGCCAACTCCTCCCTATTGGACTCCTTCCTATTCTCCTGTACTTCTGAAGTTAATGTCGTTACCTTTTTAAAATCTTAATCAACCCACGACCTTTGAACTTAAAAGACTCCCGTACCTTTCATGTGGTTTTTATATTCTACCTTGAGTTAAAATTATTTGCATACTTGCTGCCCTGACCGTCTGTCAGATTGAGATTTTATTTTTATTGCATTTTCCCTTTATATCATTGGAAGAATATGCATGCATCATTAAGCATTGGGTAAATATTTATTTTTAAATCTAATTTGTGATAAATAGAAATTATTCAGCAAAAGGCATCATGGTGCAGGGGAAGAAGCCCTGTTAGGAGATTAACCTTTGTGACTATAGCCACTTACAGAGCCTTTGGACAAATTATGTCACTTTAATATCCTTAACTTTAAAATGAAAGAGTTGAACATAATAGATTCTAAGAATGTTAAAGGAAACTGATTATAGGTAAACTAGTTAAATTACAATTCGAGATGTAGTCAATTTTTAAAGAAAATTTTGAATAAGTACCTCTAGAACTTAGAAAGTTATATAGCTTCCCTATTCTTATGTATTTATGCTACCGAGCTGTTAAAGAATAGTGAATTACATTATAGAGGATCAGCTATTGTGTCTGTTATTTAAAGGGATAGGAAATGGTGCTAAATGTAGGAGCTGGAAACTAAATAGTTTTTGATTCAATTATATTCTGTGGAGTAGCATTATGAATCACAAAAAGATTCAGTAGTGAAGCTTCTGCTAATAAAATCTTTAATAATTTGAATGAGACATCTGCTGAATATGAATCTAAGGAAATTACATTTTATAAAATTGCTTTCTCTAAGTAGACCTATGTTCTAGCTTGTTAGAAAATTTTGTATAATAAATTATAAATCACCTAATTTTATCCACTCACAGTCAACTGCATTCCTCACTTATTAAAAGGCATATTCCCTAAGTGATGTTTTTAGTAGCAGGAGAATTTAAAGTGGAATGATTCTGTGCATACTGCTGGCTATGTCTAAGCTCAATGTGAAATATCAAAATGGTGACAGTTATATGAGGGAAGATGTGGTCATCACGGTCTTGATTTACTGTTATCACACTTTAATAGTCCCTGCCCATAAATCCTAACAAGAGAATAGCACTTTTATTCTTGAATCTTCTAAAATTTTGCTTTAAGATATTACATACTTTGTATTTACATGATAGCTATATTTCAAATATCTTAAATAATTTTATCTTGTTATTCTTTGCAAGGTACAACAAAATTATTGTGCTATAAGACAAAGGTACAAATGAATAGTTTCTATATTCATATATTTGTTGTTTGAAGTTTACTACCTTTATATCTTGAAAATATTTGATAAATACGACATCTTGTGTTACAGGCAAACCTGGAAAAAATCCAACATGTTCTTAAAGATTTTTTCATTTTAGAAGAGCTTGTCAGAAAGGCATAATCTATTATACACATTTATTTGTTAACCAAAGTGTTTAATTGGAATATATTTTGGAAATCTGCTTATAGTTCTTTTCTGAACATTAACATTGGTGATGTGTGTTATAAATAAAGAAGAAAGCAACAAGTATGCTTTGCTGTAACCAAGAAACTAAATAGACTTCAGAGTAGCCTTGAGAAGACAGGGTTTTTAGTGTGAACACAGAGTACTGCTGCTCTCGTGTTGATTAATCCAGGCTAAAGGCTATCACCTTGCCTTGTTGCTATGGATATTGTAATGAGGGACAAGAAGAAAATTATTCTGAATTTCCTATCTTATTTCATGAGATTTGATTTTAATAATTTTAAATGTTTGATTTTTGAAATGCTGGATTATACAATGTGACAAAGCAAAGAGATTTATTTCAACTGTGCTTTCTAGTCCAATATCTGAGGCTATCCATGATCTTCCTTCTCAGTCAAAAACTGGGTAGCTGTCTCGTCAGCTTTTACAATATGGCAGTGTTAGGCAGCCCTAGCAGTGGACATGATTTAATGGCTGGAAGTAGTCCTTTTTTGAAATAAACTTTGATCCCTGTATTTAATGGTGATAATATTGGGCATAAGTGTGCAATATAATGGAATAAAATACAACACATGGGTATTTTTTTGATTTTTTTGAAGATTGAGTATGTATATCTGTTTTAGAGGATTACATATTTTAGGTTGTTTTGAACCCTTATAATGGCAGAATATATGCAAAGATTTTTTTGTTTTAGCCTTTGTCTCAGTCCATTTGTGTTGCAGATTAATAGAATACTGCAGACTGAGTAATTTACAAACAATAGAAGTTTATTTGGCTCATGGTTCTGAGCAAGGTACAACAGAATTGGTATGCTATAGAACAGAGATAAAAATTAGTAATTTATGTATTCATATGTTTGTTGTTTAAGGTTTCTACCTTTCTGTCTTGAAAATATTTGATAAATATGACGTGTGTTTTAGGCAAACTTGGAAAACATCAGACGTGCTCTTGAAGATTTTTTCATTTTAGAAGGGCTTGTCAGGAAGGCATATCTATTACACATGTGTGTGTTAATCAAAGTGTTTAATTTGGGAAATGTTTACTTTTAGTCTGTTAAGTCCAAGGGTATGGTTCTGGCATCTGGTAAGGGCATTTATACAGCATAGTCCCATGGTGGAAGGTGAAAAAGCAAGAGACTGGGGGGACAGCAAGAGGAGGCCAAACTTGCTTTTTTAACAAACCCACTCTCTTGATAACTAACCTATTCCTTTGGTAATGCCATTAATCCATCACCTCTTATTAGGCCCCACCTCCTAACATTGTTGAATTGGGATAAAGTTTCCAACACATGCATTTTGGGGGGCATATAGCATCCCTTGAGTCTATATTTTTAGATATTATTACTCATCTAGGACTAGGAAAAAAAATACTTCCCTGTCATTTTATACAGATTATATCTATAAAAATTATTATAAATATAAATAAAAATTGATTTTCAATTTTTATTGGAAAGTCATTCAAGAAAATTTTACAGAAAGTAACTTTTGCAGGAGACTGAGGCAGGAGGAGTGCTTGAGCCCGAGAGTTTGAGGTTGCAGTGATCCATGGTGATGCCACCACACCCTACCAATGGCAACAGAGCAAGACTCTGTCTCAAAAAGAAAAAAAAGAAAGTAACTTTTAATGGATATTCACCTCTAAAAGATTATTTATTACCCTAAAATTTTAGAGATTTTTTTTATGTATATAGTTTGGTGCTTTGATGTATCTGTTCTTGAGTGTTTCAAAATAAAAATAATGAGGTAATTTCCTATGTTTACATTTATGAGTAAAGAAGAATATCATCTGAATTCAATATTGATAGCTTTCACTAATGTATATAAGGTAGTACGTGGATTACTATAAGGACATAGAAGATAATCTCTAAAATTACCTTTGCCACACTCTGATGTGTTCAAGTTACTGCCTCAGCAAGATTTGAGGGTGAAGGGATACAGGGTAGCTTTTGAAGTGATCGACGCTTTTGCTTTTTTGATTTGTGGAACAACCTATCAGATGCCAAATCTAAGGATAATTCATGTCTGAATTGTTGTAATCCATCCATTATAGAATAGCCAATTCTATTGTCAGTAATAAGGTTTAGGGCATAGACATTTCTCACTCATAATTTGACCCATTGTAGGAGTAAAGGAGCGGACTGTCTTTAGAGCAGTGTTTCTCAGCCTACCACTGTGGTAAGAAATACATTCTATATTAGGATCCAGATTTGTGCTCCCATGTGTATGCAAATGTGCAAAACAACAATTCTGGATATTTACTTTGTGCAGTGCACTCTATTTTCTGTTCTATTTCATTTTTTTTACGTGACAGAAAAATTTTTAGTTGTGGTCCATAAAATAGATTTTGTAAACCACAAGTGGACTTCACCTGCATTTTGATAAACTGTTTAGGATATTCCCTTATTCTTTTCTTCGAGTTTGTCTTTACCCTGCACAAGTATACTTACATGTGTTCTTCATTATACAGTTTACTATGGAAATGGTCAATGCACACCCATTTAAACTATGATGCAATTGAAATTTAAGGAAGAAAGGAAGCTCTTAGGACAGAGATAGATGTGTGGGCATCGGGAAAGATGTTTTCCAAATTGTTTGTAGTAGTTCTGGGAGTGAAAGTCAGGATCACAGGAAGACCTCTACATTGTTTGATTTGGCATTTTCTCCTCTTTTCAAACAATGAAGGCTAGCTTCATACTCAGCAATATTTCAAAAGATAATTCTAATTTGATGGAGAAATACTTTATAAACCAGAATTTGGATTTGAATTTTTTTAAAAAAATCATTTTAGCCTGAAGAGGTTCTAGATTCTAGACCATAGAAAGTGAATGGGAAGGAATCCCTCACAGGTTTGTTTTGTTTTATGCTTCTTTCCATGGAAGAAGATTCAGTAAAATATACCAAAGAAAGAATTCTGCATTTTAGTGGCAGAAAGTACTAGTTTTAGTTAGTCTGTCCCTATTTGGCATATAATATCTGAACCTCAGTTAATTTGCAGAATGAATGAATTTGGCCAGATTATCTAAGTTAATTTTTAACTTTAAAATTTTCTAATTTTAAAACAAATTCAATCAGTGATTAGATTTTTTAAGTACCCACTAAGTATAAGGCACTCTGTAGAATACTATAGGCAGGGATGTGACCAATGAAGACCTAACTCAGGAAGGATGATGCTCGGATCCTGCTCTAGAATATTTGAAGTTTACATGCTGTGGCCACTTGATCCTCAGATTTTCTTACAGATTTGAGTGTTTGTAGTAATACAGATTGTCCAATAAGTAAGTAAGTAAATAAATAATTAAAAGTTCTAGCAGTTTAAGTAATCAGTTGAAAAGAATTGCTTCATTTATTACAAGCAATGCTTTCTTTGAAATTATTTTGAAATCCTTTTGCTAAGCAGGATAAATCTTAACCTATACTGGAAGTTGAAAAGTGAAAGAATAGAGAATGTGGAGTGAATTACGTTAAACTTCTGAAAATTACATATAGTTACAGGCTGATAATTCTGTATTTGACAGTGTTGTTAAAGAATCGATATCTGTGATGATAGGTTAACTGGTTAAAAAAAATTCTGAGGAGACAGTAGTATAAAAAACAAGAAAGGGTAGATGTATGTTCCTAGAAATTGTATATCTGTGATAGCTAACAAAAAGTGAACCCATATAACAACTAAGTTGTGAATTCTTTAGGTAGTTATAGAAGCAATGATTTTGAAGGAATGGTTTAAGAAATGAATGAGTGAAGGGACAAATGTTTTATTTTCTTAGTTTAAGAGAGGTAGGCTTTAGAGTTGAGAATCCATTCGGTATAGATCTTTTCATCCTGTCCTACACAACGTTTTTTGTGAGAAAGGAAAAGAAAGTTTGGAATGTGTAGCTGTGACTTGGCCTCCTGAGAACTATAAGAATATTCTATTTAAAAAGTAATTAATAATATAGATTCAGGAGGAAAACATATCAAATAACATTTCAGTAGGCTTTCCTTGGTGCAGTAGTGTGCATGTAACATACAGCAGTGTGGATGAGAGGAGAGCAACAATGTGCTCATGAAGACTCCAAGGCCTCCGCAATCTTGGCTAACAAGGGTGCATTGACAGTAGCTAGGAAATAATATTAAATGCATTTCTCTAAAAGCATAATTTCATATAAAGGAGTTAATGGTTAAGAACAATTATATTAAGAGTTAAATTTGTATATTCACTATTTTGGGGTCTTAATATGTAAGGATTGCCATTGCAAATTCAACGATCATGGTTATTTGTTTTTATATAACAAAAAATGCTCTGGGCTTCATTATACTATGTTTCATATGCTCCATTATACTTACTTTATCAAAAGTATGTGTAATTAATCAGGGCTTAAAAGACTTCAGTTTATTTAAGAAAAACTAGTAAATATAATTGTTTCCTTTAAAGCTACAGAAGAAAGAAGATCAGCAATTGGAGCCTAAGAAAAGTACCAGCCCTAAAAAAGATGCAGAGCCCACTGTTGATCTTTTAGGACTCGGTAAGTAAAAAATAACAGTCACATTAGCATTACAAAACAGTTGAAACTTTTACTTGAACTGAATGTGATGGCTTTATCTTCAGTATGCCAAAAGATAACTATTAACTGAATTTGAAAATGGTATGATTAGTTTGCTGAGTTCCCACAAAAGGAAATCTTTAATAAGGGAGCCAGTGTCTGTCAGCACTCTCTTCACTGAAATACAAGTAATGAGTTCCTTGGGGAAAAAGATATATCAAAGTAATCTTCAAAGGTTTGGTAGATGTGACATTTTATCACTTAAAATAAAGAGTGAATTATTTTCTTTCTCTTCTTTCGCCCCTCATTTCAGCTCCCTCTCTCTCTCTCTCTATTTTTTTTTTTTTTTAATTTTGTGCAGGATTTTTCCCCTTGGTGAAATAATTCTGGGTTATGATCAAATGTGCTGGTTTAAAATAAAATTTAATTTTGGTTAACTGAAGCAACATGTTTTATAACCAAAACTAGATTTATATCACATATCTGATGACAATGAGAAGTACTCATTTTAATTTAATTTTATTCTCATGGCTGACAGATGTGGTGTGGTAAATAAACAGGCTTCCATTCAAGGGGTGTTTATACTGTGCTTATCTACAAATATTGTTAGCTCTTTTTTACATTCTTCTCCTCTTCTAAAAGAATTAGCGTGATAAATGGTTATTTTTAGTAATATCTGAGCTTTGGTATAGGAATTAACTTCAAAATTTTTTTTAGCTTGGAGAAATATTGACAACTAAAGGAAAAGAGTGAAAGACAGTTGAAGGATAACGTTGAATTTCATTTACTGCCTTTCCAAAAAAATTGATGTTAGTTGAATATTGAATAAATTCTGTTGTATGAATTACAGTTGAATGTTTTATTCATTTCTTAGGAAGCTGGTATGTCATACAAATATACTTCCTGGAAGTAAAATTCTGTGATGGTTAAAAGTAGTATGTTAGAAATATAAAAAATAACTATAATTTTAAAAATAGGGCTTCAGTATAGGGGCTCTAAATATAATCATGTTGAATTCTAGTCCTTATAATTTTTGTATTTTATTTCTTTTGCTGCAAATAAGATAAAAGAAAAAGAGATTTATTAAAAAAGTATGAAAGTATCTTACTAAAACTATATGCATCTTTGTCTGCACTGCAGCATTTCTTTTCCAGTTTAAGTGCCTGGTTTACTGGTTTATAAACTAGACCTGCTTATCATCCTACATATTCATTCTTTAATTCAACAAATACTGAGTGCCTACTATGTGTTGAGGTACCATTGTAGGCACAAGGGAGATAGCACTGAAGGAATACAGATAACAATCCCTGCCCACTGGGAGCTTTTATTCTATCTGGGGAGGTAGTGAGTAAACAGTTAAGTAAAATATATTATAGGTAATATATGGTAAGTGCTGTAGATGAAAGAAAATAAAAATAGGTGGTTGTAATTTTAAATAGGTTGGACAGGGAGGAACTCACTGAGGTATCATTGGGGCAAAGACCTAAGGAAAGTATGGGTATCTGGGTACGTGGGCAAGAGCATCCCAAGTAGAGAGAACAGCAGATGCAAAAGGCTCTTCACTAGCAGCCTACTTGAACTATGCAAGGACCAGTAAGGATGACAGTGTGGCTAGAGTGGAAGGATCTGGGAGAGATGAGTGATAGGGAAGGAGTGAAGAGGGGGCAGGCATATTGTGACAGGACTTTGGCTTTTACTCTGAGTGACTTGGAAACACATGGGAGGGATTTGCAAAGAAGTAATAATCTGACTTTGGTATTGAAAGAATTATTGTAGCTACTGTGCTGAGAAGAGATTATAGCAGGGCAAGGTGGGAAACAGGAAGACCAGTAAGGAAACCATTACAGTGATAGAAATGAGAGATGAATGATAACTTAGACTAGGTGGTGGCATTGGATGATAGATGATGTAATCAGATTCTGGGTGTATATTAAAGATGGAGCCAATAGGATTGGCTGATCAATTAAATATGAGAAATGAAAGAAAAGAGGGAATTAAGGAATGGCCAACATGTGTTTAGCCTGAGCAATCAAAAGGATGGAGTTGGACTTACTTTGATGGGAAAGTCTGCAGGCAGTTTGGATGGAAGATTAAAAGTTTTGTTTAGGTCATAGTAAGTTTGAAATGCCTATTAGAGCAAAAAAATCTAATTTTAATAAAAGGAGATCTTAATTAGGCAGTTATATGAATTATAAGTTTAGGCAGAAGTCTGGGCTGGGAATATAAAATTGGAAGTCATCAGCTTTCATGTTTTTTAAAGTTAAGAAACCAGATCAATTCACTAAGGGAGTGAATATAGACCAAAGAGAAGAGCTTCAAGTACTGCATCCCACAGCACTCAAATGTTTAGAGGTCGGGAGATAGAAAGGGGACCTGGAAAGGTGGTCAGAAAGGAGGGAATGGTGAAGTAGCAGCAAAACCAGTACCCTTTGGTATCTATTGTGTAAGCTATCAGTAAGTCAGATTAGAACTTCTGTGCCATAGTTATGCTGTGGTAACAAACTTGCTCAAAATATTGTTGACTTAAAGAACAAAAGTTTATTTCTCGCTCGGGCCATGTCCATCTGAAATGAGCTCATCTTCACTTCAGTACCCAGAATGATAGAGCAGCCTCTATCTAGAATAAGCATTGGCAAAATTTTTCTGTAAAATTGCAAAAAGTAAATATTTTAGGCTTTGTGGGCCATAAAGTCTCTGTCATAACTATTAATACTCAGCCATAAATAATACATAAATGAATGGACATGACTGTGTCCCATTTAACTTTATTTACATAAAAAGGCAAATTTGCCCTAGTGTGTTCATCCCTGATCTAGAACATTGCTGGTCATATGACAGAGGGAAAAGAGCACATGGAAAATCACATATCGGCTCTTAAAGGTTATGTTTTCAAGTTATGTCTGTCATTTCCACTCTCGTTTCATTGATTGCATTGTCACATGACCTTGTTTTCATTCCGCAAGAGGATGTATGGTCCATCTATGGGGAAATTTCACCAAATATTTGTGAGCATTAATGCAGACCAAATGAGGAAGAAAATGTTCAGGAGAGGAGGGACTAAACAATGTGTCAGATGTTTCTGACTAACCCAGCATAATGAAAATTGAGAATTAATCATTGGATTTAGCAACATAGATGACCTCACATCTGCATGGGGTGCATATCTCCATTGAATGATGCCTGTGTTTTTAAGTCTGTTATAATTTGTTGAAACCATTGATATTTTCACCTTATACATTTCCATGTATTATAAATGCATTTGTCTTTATTTATAATGGGATTTTCATCTTTTTTAGGGCTGAATAATGTTCCATTGTATGTATATACCACATCTGTTCATTTGCAGTGGACGTCTGGGTTGTTTCCACCTCTTGGTTATTGTGAACAATGCTGCTATGAACATGGCTTTACAGATACCTCTTCTAGATCCTGTTTTCTTTTGGGTTTTTTCACTGTTGAACTCTTAGGGGAGTTCTTTATATATTCTAGATATTTACCCTTATCAGATATATGACTTGCCAATATTTTCTCCTGTTCCATGGGTTTTCTTTTTACTCTGTTGATTGTTTCTTTTGTTGCATAATAATTTTTAATTTTGTTGTAGTCCATTTTGCTTATTTTTACTTTTGTTATCTGTGCTTTTGGCATCATATCCAGGAAATCATTGTTGAATCCAGCATCATAAAGCTTTTCATGTATGTTTTTTTCCTAGGAATTCTGTAGTTTCAGGTTTTACATTTAGGTCATGGATCCATTTTGAATAATTGATCAATTCGTATGTATGGTGTAGAATAAGGATCCAGCTTCATTCTTTTGCATGTGGATATCCAATTTTCCCAGTACCATTTTTGCAGAGGTTTTCCTTTCCCCATTAGATGATCTAAGACAAGTGTAGCTTTGGGGTGGTAGAAGTGTAAATATGATTGATGTGGGCTCAAAGAGAATGGAAGGAGAATAGAGTGAATATATACAGCTCTTTAGAGGAGTTTTGCCATGAAGAGGGGAGAGAAAATGGAGCATTAGCTGTAGGAGGATGTGGGCAGGAAAGGATGTTTTTTTTTTTTAACGGTGACATTATAAGATGTTTAATGTTAGGAATGCACCGGTAGAGCAGACAAATCTGGTAATTTCAGGACAAGGAATAATTGCTATTAGCAGTGTCCTCAGATAGCCTAGGGTGGATGGGATCTAGTAGACAAATGGGATGACTGTACTTTGAAATACTCAACTATTGCTGCAATAATACTGCATAGTGAATAATCCCCGGATTTCAACACCTTATGACTAGCAAACATTTATTTCTCTCACTGTCTTTGGGTCAACTAGGGCAGCTCTGCTACAACTTCATTTGATACATTTTCTGCCTTCTAGGTTATTAGAAGGCACTGTTTACCACCCATTTCAGGATGGCATATCGTGTCTCCATTTCTCAATTTCCTGTGAATGTTTGCTTGTCTTCTGTCACCCTGTCTCGAAGTCAGTACCACAGCTTTTAGGGTTTGGTTATGGCAACACCCCTCTTTTGGTATCAATTATAGTCAACTTTGCTGACCATGCTACATAGCAAACAACTCCAAAATCTCAGTGGCTTATGTTAACTAACATTTATTTCTCTCACTCACGGGTCTGTAGGTCTTCTGAGACAGCTCTCTTTTAAACAATGGGGGAGCTTCGGAAAACAGTGACTTTAGAGAAGAACCAAGGTTTGTTTAGGGGGAAAAAGTGAAGGGAATGTTTGGAAAAGAGGTTAAAGATATATAGGGGATTTTGCTGGTGACTGATAGTGGGTTTTAGACCATATAAGGGAAGAGTTCCAAAGGTTGGAGGGGTGGAGATGGGTCAGAAAGAAGGCTGTCTTGCTGATGAAGTTTTAACAACTAAAGAGGACGTGTCTTACTCAGAGCAAATAGAGCTCCTTACACCTGCTGGTTATCAATATCCTAAGTTCTTTTTAAAATTATTTTCAGACTTTTTTTAAAGCTATATTAAGCATAAGATTTGATGAATTCATGAAAGTCCAGGAGACAACAAGGAATTAACGGTCTCTTTCAGCTCAAAACAAACAGTGGTTCTAAATTTGGATTGGTTATTGGTGTCTACCTTGGACAGCAGACTATTTTTCTGCTCAGGAGCATGCGACTCTCCTCTAATGGGACTGTACTTTTCTCCTGTAACTTGAAACACATGGGGATTTGGGAGCAGATTCCTTGAAGTATGATTTATGATCATGCAAAAATGATAGCATATCTCCAAATGAATGAGACCATTAACTTAAAACATTTCCAACAAATACAGAGAAAACCCTGACAGACATAGTTCAGTTACACAGCCATGGAAGGCCATGAATTCCAAGGATCATGGTCTTCTTGATCACACTTAATAGTTTCATAATAGACTAATAGTTAAGATCAATTTTTAGAAACTTGATCTTGCCTTTAAATGGGACTTTGGTAAGCCCATTCTCTTCTTTTCAACCTGGTAATTCAAGCTAAACCTAATTTCTTTAGCTCACTTTTCCTGACCTATCCCATCCAAAGGTCAAACATAAAATCCTTTATTATACTTTTTAGCAGGGGTTAGCAAATTTTGTCTGAAAAGGGCCAAATAGACAATATTTTTGGCTTTTCAGGGCATGTAGTCTTTTTTGCAGCTGCTCAACTATTGTAGTGTGCAAGCAACCATATACAAATATGTAAACTAAAGAGCATAGCTGTGTTGTAGTAAACTTTAAAAATAGATATGGGCTGTGGTTTGCTAACCCCTGCTTTATGTTCCCGATCATACCTGCAAGAGCTGCTTCATATTTAGATGTTCATTTGTGTTTGAAACCTACAGAAATACTATTTATTTTAGTGCTTTGCTCTCTAATACCAGAAGTGGGGTGAGATACTTAACTTGCCCTCCAGTCTTGGAAATTACCTCAGGACTTGGGGACAGCCTTCTTGACTAAGTGCCAGACTGAGTAATCCCCGAATGCACCATACTCAAACCAAACACAGACACATCTTGCCTTGAATATGTACCTCCCGTGTTAAAATAGAATTGAAATAAGCTTCTAGGGTATGTTGGGGTAGTGCTCTTCATGTCCCCTTACCTGTGTAGCTAGTCTAGGACTGTGAATTATACTTCTAGGCTAGTGTCTGTTATTTGTTGATTATTACTTAGTTTTTATAATGATAAAAACCGACAGACTGCTTAACAATTGGTTAGGATAGTTCCCCGAGACTAATACTTCCATTCAGTGGTACTTTTGGTAGAAGACCTCCTCTGAGAATAAAATCTTCAAGAGTAAGCACATGCTTTAGGAAAAAGGCTTGAGAAGAATCATAAATTGCTGGTGTTAAAAGTGACTTTACAGTTTTCAGTTCAATCTCCTATCAGTGGTTCCTGCAGGGTTTCTGTTGAGTGGCCATCCATGTGCTGCATGCACACTGCAGAGCAGCCTGGCCCCTTGTCAGGAGGCATTGACCAGCAGTCCATCAGACACAGAGTTCTTTTTTTTAAATAATTTTTTTTTGTTTCAAAATATTAAGGGAGTACAAATGTTTTGGTTACATGGATCGCTTTTGTAATGCTTGAGTCATGGCTATAAGTGTACCCATAACCCAAATAGTGTTCATGGTACCCATTAGGTAGGTTTATGCTCCTCCCCTCCTACCCACTACCCCCTGCTTGGTTTCCAATGGGTTTTACTTCCTTCTATGCATTTGTGTGCTCATCGGTTAGTTCCAATTGAAAGCAAGTACATGTAATGTTTGTTTTTCCATTCGTCAGATACTTCACTTAGGATAATGGTTTCCAGTTCTGTGCAAATTGTTGCAAAAGGCATTAATTCATCCTTCTTTATGACTGATTATTACTCCATGGTATACATATACCACATTTTGTGAATCCACTTATGAATTGATGGGCACGTGGGTTGATTCCACATCTTTGCAATTGCGAATTGTGCTGTGATAAACATTCAAGTACAGGTGTCTTTTTGATAAAATGACTTCTTTTCCTTTGGGTAAATACCCAGTAGTGGGATTACTGGATCAAATGGTTTGTCTACTTTTAGTTCTTTGAGGAATCTTCATACTGTTTTCTGTAGAGGTTGTACTAAGTTGCAGTCCCACCAACAACATATAATCATTCCTTTCTCTCTGCACCCATGCCAGCATCTATAGTTTTTTGGACTTTTAAACAAAATCTCTTCTAACAGGGATAGGTGATAGCTCATTGTGGTTTTAATTTGCATTTCCCTGACGATTAGTGGCATTGAGCATTTTTTATATGTTTATTGTTGGCCATGTGTCTATCTTCTTCTGAATAGCTTCTGTTCATGTCTTTTGCCCACTTTTTAACATAGTTATTTTTTTTTTCTTGCTGATTTGCTTCAGTTCTTCGTAGATTCTGGATATTAGCCCTTTATCGAATGTATACTGTGCAAATATTTTCTCCCATTCTGTAGGTTGTCTGTGTGCTCTGTTAATTATTTCCTTACCTATAGAGAAGCTTTTTAGTTTAATCAAATCCCATTTACTTATTTTTGCTGTTGTTATAATTGTCATTGGGGTCTTAGTCATAAATTCTTTGCATAGGCCAATAGCTAGAAGAGTTTTTCCTACATTTTTTTTCCTAGAATTTTCATGTTTTCATGACTTAGAAATATTTAAGTCTTTTATCCATCTCAAATTAATTTTTGTGAATGGTGAGAGGTAGGGGTCCTCTTTCATTCTTCTGCGTATGGCTATCCAATTTTCCCAGCACCATTTATTGAATAGGGATTGTATTCCCCAGTGTACATTATTGTCTGCTTTGTCAAAGATCGGTTGGCTGTAGGTAGATGGTTTTATATCTGGGTTCTCTATTCTGTTCCATTGGTCTATGTCTCCCTTTTTGTATCAATACCATGCTGCTTTGATTAGTATAGCTGTGTAGTATACTTTGAAGTCTGGTAATGTGATGCCTTCAGATTTGTTCTTTTTAAGATTACTTTGGCTATTTGAACTCTTTTCTGGTTCCAAATGAAGCCTAAAATTATTTTTTCCTAGACCTATGAAATACAATGTTGGTATTTTGATGGGGATTGCATTTAATTGGTAAATCACTTTTGGTAGTATGGACATTTTAACAGTGTTGATTCTACCAATCCATGAGCATGATATGTTTTTCCGTTTGTGTCATCTCTGATTTCTTTCCTCAGTGTTTTGTATTTCTCCTTGTAGAGATATTTCACCTCCTTGGTTAAGTATATTCCTAGGTATTTTCGTTCTAGCTTTCTTTGTAGCTATTGTGAATGAAATTGGGTCTTTGATTAGACTCTCAACTTGACTGTTATTGGTGTATAGAAATGCTACTAATTTATGTACATTGATTTTTTAACCCAAGACTTTGCTGAATTTATCAATTCCAGAAGTCTTTTGGTATGGAGTCTTTGGGGTTTTCTAGATACAAGATCATAATCATCAGTGAAAAGCGATAGTTTGGCCTCCTCTTTCCTGATTTGGATACCTTTTGTTTCTTTTTCTTGCTTGATTGCTTTGGTTAGGACTTCAGCACCATGTTGAATAGAAGTGGTGACAGTGGGCACCCTTGTTGTCTTCCAGTTGTTAGGGGGAATGTTTTCAGCTTTTCCCCATTTAGCATGATGTTGGCTGTCAGTTTGTCATATATGGCTTTTATAATTTTGAGATATGTTCTTTCTATGCCTAGTTTGTTGAGGGTTTTTATCATGAAGGGGTGATGGATTTTATTGAATGCTTTTTGTGCATCTGTTGAGATGATCATATGATCTTTGTTTTTGCTTCTGTTTCTGTGTTGAATCACATTTATTGATTAACATATGTGAGCCATCTTTGCAACCCTGGGATGAAGCCACCTTGATCATGGTGGATGATTTCTTTGATGTGCTGTTGAATTCACTTTGGTAGTGTTTTACTGAGGATTTTTGCATCTATATGCATAAGGAATATAGTTTTCTTTTTTTGCTGTCTCCTTTCCTGGCTTTTGTATCAGGGTGATACTGGCTACATACAATGAGCTGGAGAGAATTCCCTCCTTCTTGATATTATGGAATAATTCTGTAGTATGGGTACCAGCTCTTCTTTGTAGCATTCACCTGTGAATCCATCTGGTCTGGAGTTTTTTTGTTGTTGCTGTTGGAAGATTGTTTATTACTGCTTCAGTCTTGCTGCTCATTATTCATCTGTTCAGGAGTTTGCTTTCTTCCAGATTGAGGCTTGGGAGTTTTTGTGTTTTCAGGTATTTGTCCGTTTCCTCAATGTTTTCCAGTTTATGTGTGTAGAGATTTTCATAGTATTTGTGGATGATGTTTTGTATTTCTGTGGTTATCAGTTGTGATGTCTCCTTTTTCATTTCTGATTGAAGTTATTTGGGTTTTTTCTCTTCTATTCCTGGTTAATCTAGCAAGAGGTCTGTTGATTTTGTTTATCTTTTCAAAGAACAACTTTTTGTTTCATTGATCCTTTGTGTTATTATTTTTTGTTTTGTTTTCCATTTCATTTAGTTCTGCTCTGCCCTTAGTTATTTCTTTTCTTCTGCTGGCTTTGGGTTTGGTTGCTTTTCCTTTTCTGGTTCCTTGAGATTTATATGTGGTTGTTAATTTGTGATCTTTCTCGTGTAGGCATTTAAGGCTTTGAATTTTCCCCTGAGGAATGCTTTTGCTGAGTCCCATAGATTTTGGTAGCTTGTGTTCTCTTTGTCGTTCAGTTCAAAGAATATTTCAGTTTCCATCTTAATTTCATTCTTGACCCAATAATTGTTCAGCACCAGGTGGTTTGGTTTCCATAACTTTGTGTAAATTTGAGTGTTTCTCTTGGAATTAATTTCTAGTTTTATTCCACTGTGGTCTGAGAAGATACATGTTATGGTTTCAGTTTTTTGAATATGTTGAGACCTGTTTTGTGGCCTAAGATGTGACCAGTCTTGGAGAATATCCCATATGCTCGTGAGAAGAATATATATTCAGTAGTTCTTAGGTAGAATGTTCTGTAAATGTCTGTTAGGTCTATTTAATTTGGAGTCTAGTTTAAGTCCATTGTTTCATTATTTGCTTTCTGCCTTGATGATTTGTCCAGCTCTGACTGTGGGCCGTTAAAGTCCCCAGCAATTATGATGGTGCTATTTATTTCTTTGCTTAGATTTGGTAAAATGTGCTTGATGTATCTAGGAACTCCTATGTTAGGTGCATATATATTTAGAATTGTTATGTTGTCTTCTTGAGTTGCTCCCCTGCTCCCCTTATTATATAATGACTCTTTTTGTCTTTCTTCATGTTTTATTAATTTATTGATGATTTTACACTGGTGGGTATCTCCTGTGGTGATCTGTGTGTAATGCAGTTCTGAATATTTCCTATAGGGCCTGTCTGTTCATGGCAAATTCACCCAGTGTTTGTTGGTCTGAAAAAGACTTAATTTCTCCATCAATTGTGAAACTTAGTTTTGCAGGATACAAAGGCTAGCAGTTGTTTTGTTTAAGAAGATTGAAGATGGGGCTCCAGTCCTTTCTGGCTTGTAAAGTTTTTGCTGAGAAGTCTGAAGTTAGCCTGGTGAGTTTTCCTTTGTAGGTTAGTTGTTGCTTTTGTCTTGCTGCTTGCAGAATTTTCTCCTTCATTTTGACTTTGGCCAGGTTGATTCCTATTTGTCTTGGAGATGTCCTATTTGCTATGAATCTTCCCAGTGTTTGATGTCTATCTCATATTTATCTGTATATCTAAATCTCTGGTAATACCAGGAAGTTTTCCTCAATAGTTCCCTCAAATAGGTTTTCCATACTTTTACCTTTTTCTTCTGCTCCATCAGGGAGACCTATAATTTGTATGTTAGTTTGCTTCACATAGTCCCATATCTCACTCAGTGATTGATCAGGCATTTTTATTCTTTTCTCTGCCACTTTGAATGACTGGGTTAGCTCGAGAGCCTTGTCTTCAAGCTCTGAGATTCTTTCTTCTCCTCGGTTTAGTTTGTTGTTGAAGCTTTCTGCTGTGTTTTGGAATTCCCTAAATGAATCTTTCATTCTTTAAGTTCTATGATATCTTTTCTTATGTTGTCTAGCTCTTTAGCAAGTTTTTCATTGATTTCATGAAGTATTTTTTTTGGCTTTTCTTAGTAGGTTTTCAAGGTTCTCTTAAATTCCATTTATCTTAGTTGCTATTAATATTCTGAATTGCATTTCTGTCATTTCAACAATTTCCTTTTGAATGGAGTCCACTCCTGTAGCACTATTGTGATTCTTGGTGGTGTTGAACTATTTTGTTTTTTCATGTTGCCAGGGTTCTTTTGCTGGTTTCTTCTCATTTGACTCCTCTTCTCTCAGTTCTGGGTTAATAGGATTTCAGGGCACCTGCTCTCCTTTGCTTTGAACTTTCTTGTTTAGTTAGGGGAATGGGAGGACCCTAGGTGGAGCTTTTGTGTCCTACTCTAGAATGTTGATCTGTCAGGGGAGGGGCAGATGCAGTGAGAGCTTGTAGAATAGCTCTTCTGTTCTGACCCGTTCCTCTGTGATTGAGCCAGTACTGGATGATCTTTGTGTGGGGTAGAGGGTTTTCCCCTGCTCGTTGTTAGGAGTTTGAGTTTGGGGCTGGATGCAACCCTCTCCATGGCAGCTGTTGTTGTGGGGCATTGTTCTGCTTGGGGTCACCCAGTGGAAGTGACAGTGGCAGCTGGGTGAATCTGTTTAGGCGCAGTGGTCCTGGGTGACTGGGCTGTGGTCATTTGCAAAAACCAGGTCCAGGAGTAATGGCCACTCAGGGCTGGGGGAGCACAGGACATCAGGGAGGTTCTGCTGGCCCAGCGGCAGTGGTAGAGACTCAGGTTGGGTGGGGTCTTGGGGCCCAGGCGTAACTCTGGAATCTTGGGGGTGGTGTTGCAGGCTTGGCAGGGGCCCTGGAGCTACAGGGGCAGAGCCTCAGGCTCAGGCACAGTGAGAGCTTCAGAGCTGGATCTGGGCATTATGGGGGCAGAGCCACATAGATGGAGTGGCTGTTCTGCCAGCGTGGGAACTGTTGATGTCCAATCATGCAGGCTGGGATTTGACTCAGTCACCCAGGGACTGCGAAGGAGTGCCTGAGCTGCTAGTTGGCCGAGTTTCTCCCCTCCCTACCTAGGTCCTGCTGAGGCAGTCGCCCAAGGCTTCCCTGTTGGGGCCTGTGGCATCTGAGGCTCCTCCTCTGCTAAGATGGGGGCAGCGCGGGAGGAGGGAGTGCTCTGCCCCCAGTCTCAGGGCACAGCATGGGCGAGCGTCTGTTCTGTCTGCTCCTTCCCTGGCCTGGCTTGCATGATGTGAAGGCTACTGCTGGAAAGCTGAGTCCCGAGCAGACCTGGCGCCATGCACCAGAGCTATCAGGATGGCATCGACTGCAGAAACCCAGGATCAGCAGCCACCAGATCTGTGCTACGCCTGTTTTCCTGTGCCATGTCTCTGCACAGACTCTGAGCAGCTCCTAGATCAGCCCAGAGGTCTGCAGTTGAGGAGGGAGACCCCTTCCACCTTGAGCCACCTGCAACTTTTATTCCTCTCCTAAAAAGAGCCTGCTCCTGCAGGCTGCCTCTATTCTGCTGTCTCCCCCTACCCCTAGCAGTGTGAATTATATTGGGACCTCCAGCTTAATCTCTGAGATGGTGAGTGGTGTTTGTGAGTAAGAATCTGCCACACCCTGTTTGATTGAGCCAGCAGATGCTCTAATGAACTGTACAGTTGTTCTTTGTATCGGTAGTTGGTGCTTTACAGGAAAGAGCCAGCTGCAGTGCTGTTCTTTGGTGCCTGTAATCGGCTCTAGCCCCTCAGGAGAACTCCAATGCTCTTGCAGCGCGAGGGGCCCTAGAGCTCCCAGAGGATTGCTTGTTCTCCACCACAGCAGAAGTAGGTCCTAGGCATGAAAGGTCAGCTCCCAGGCCGCCGGGGAAAGCTGCTGGGAAGTGGGCTGAAGTGGCCTCACCAAACCAGAAGGTCTTCTCATGGGGAAGTGTCCATTTGTAATTCACCAACTGGCTATCCGGAGTGAGTTCCACTCTTCTCCCTCTTCCCCTGCCCTGTGATTCTCCTTGCAGTGTCTGGTTGCAAACAGGCACCCCAACTTGCTGAGCTCGTCTGCAGTGGCTACGGGTTGGGACTTCACTACCCTAGGTCCTGCCCCAGTCAGAATGCCCAGCTTTCCTGTGGGGGGATGGGTGTTCCACCAGTTCGCTGCAGCTCGGACCCACACAGGCACAGAGTGCTGAGGGTGTCTGGGAGGATGGCATCCTCTCAGTGCTCTAAAGAGCATCTCACAAAGAATCAAGTAATCTCAGTAATTTAAAATCTAGCTCAGGGGTGTAGTCATGTGTTTCTGTATTCACTGTTAAAATTGATTTGATTTTATCTATTCTTTTTTTCCCTATTCTTATCCTTACCTCAGGGAAATTTCTGCCTAAACATTTAATAAATGTTACTTCAAATTATTTTAAATACTGAATTATATAGAGAAGTAGATAGAAATTCCCTCAGCTTTTTATTAATTGAAACACTCAAAGGAACATACAGCTTTGGGTGCAAGTTTATGAGAAAAGTTTGCAAATTTTGGTTTCCCTATTCATGCTCGTGTTCAGGAAATAAAGGTTTTAACTTATCACGATGGTCAAGACAACGCTAGTGAAATGTAGCTATCAGTACATAACCTATTTGATGACTAACAACATATATATATCCAGTTTTATATAATGGGAGATATGAACATGTTATCCTTTTTCCTTCAAATACATTTATTTCAAAAAGATTTTCTGGACAGAAACAAACTAAAGAATAAAACCCACAGAAAGCACTCTACTTACCTTTTTAGCAGAAGATTCCTACAGAGAAATTTCTAACCATTTCTCAAAGTCCACATGCTATAAAATAAAACAAGTTTGGGAATGAGCTGAGTAAAAGAATGCCATATTTGGCATCAGTGGTCCTAGTGGTCCACAATTTCCAGCGGTCCGGGGAAACCACCAGTATCGTAGAGCTACATATTTGACCAGATCTGGAGGATGTTTGTGTGGTTGTGTGCACATCACCCTTTTTTGGGGAGAGGAGTGAAGGGGGAGGAAGACTATAGCAGAAGTGCCCAGGAAATTTTATAGTCTTATGGTTTTCTGATATGGTTTAAAACCTATTTAACAACTTGTATTGCTTCTGTTCAGAAGAGTATGCTCAGTGTTATTCTTAATATGAACTATTATTATCCTTTCAGAAAGGAGGTCTTAAGAAGTGTGTGTGTGTGCGTGTGTGTGTGTGTGTGTGTGTGTGTAATCACACTGTGTAGGAAAGAAAATGCAGATAGGTGAATATATCAGTATAAGGGAACCTGGCAATGGGCAGATACTTGCAAGTGGTCTGAGTCCATGCTAGGGCAATTGGGGAACTGGTACCAGACACGGGTGGAGGAGGAGGGGGCTTGATGATATCACAAACTTTAGAAGATAGCAAGAAGGGGCAGCTTCTGGGTAGTTTTGAAACAGCACAGAAACCTCCAGAGAATGTGCTGGTGGATGAGAGACATCAAAGAGAGAATAGTTAGGTGTTTCAAAGAGCAAAAATGACCTGTGCATGAGTCTACTTCAGACTGCTAGTAACAGAAAGCCTGAAAATGGTTTAAACGTAAGAACGCTTAATTATCTCACTGGATGAGAAATCTGGAGGCCTGGTGGTTTGGGGCTGTGCAGTGGTGAAACAGTGCGGTCAGGGAGTCGGGTTCCTCTTTCCTTCTTCCCATTCTGCCACCCTCATCACAGCACTGGCTTTTCTCTGTAGTCTTGTCCCGTCCTGATCAATAAGTGGATGGTGCATCTCCCAGCATCCCATCCGCATGGGACTACACCCAAAGGGTGGTTGTTCTTCATCAGTTTCTTTTCTCAGGAAAAATTTTCCCAGAAAATTCTCCAGCAGAATTCCCAGGGTGTGCTTGGTCAGAAATTGGATTTCATGACCTAACTCTAGTTGCAAGAGAGGCCAGGAAAATAGCATTCAACCTCTACAGTGGAGGTGGGCTTTGCCAGCAAGAAGTACCCAGGTGGGGCCTTGGCAGTCTGTAGCATCTGGCACAGGTGTCGTTCATCCTTACAGCAACTCTTTAGGGTAGAGAGTATTTTGTGCACACACACACACACACTTTTTCATTTTTTTTTTTAACAGACAATAAAACTAAGCTAACAGAAATTAACTTCAAAGGCACAACTACTATATAGTAGAACTAGGACTCAAACCTAGATCTGTCTGACTCCAAAGTCCAATCTCAGCTCTTAAGATGAACCGAAGTATTAATAAGTTGTTCAACCCAAGTATTAATTAAATTATCTTAAGAAACAGATAGTGCTATGTGCCAGGAACTATTTTGAGTGCTGATAGATATGTATTCATTGAATCTTTACAACAATCCCAAGGTTGGTGAACTACCATTTCCATTTTATAGACGGAAGAAACTGAGGCACAGAAAGGTTAGGTGAATTGCCTGAGGTCACACAGCTAATAGGTTATAGAACCAGGATTTGGACCAGGTAGTCTGGCTCCAGGGCTTAATGTTCTTAACACTATGTTGAGCTGTGATAGAAAATAAAACTCTAACAATACCAGGTGAGATTGCACCACACAAAATAGACATTGGACCCATTTGTCAGCTCAATAGATGGCAGTATTACGTCATGAGGGGAATACTGGATTTAGAGATAATACCTGTATTTTGTCTGACTTCTAGCATCTTTGTTTTGGTGATAGAAATAAGAACCCTTGTATGGTTGATGACCAAAATAAATAGGGTGCTTTATGTGAAGCATCTAGCACAGTAAGTTGCACACAGTCCTGTGCTGAGACTATAACCTGAACGCTAGGTCAGAAGAGATCAGTAAGAGGTAGTTCAGACCTTTGAAGGGGTGTGTAGAGGAGGGTCTCAAATTATGCTGAGTAACATAGAAATAAGACTCCTGCTGGGTTATTCCTCAAATAGCCACTGCCATTGAGAGAGAAAGAGGGAGACAGATGGAAATAGTGATCGCAAAGCATGGTTTTTGGCCTATAGAGGATTTGCAGCTGTCTCAAAGAACTGAGGAAATTTGGTTGCCTCAGAAATCTAGTTTATCACCATTTTTTAAACATTTAAAAAGAAATTTGGTTTTATCTTTATATATTTCCTGTATTTTGAGTCTATAAAATGGTATAGAGATATTTGAGATATATATATATATATACACATATATATATTTAAACAATTCTATAAAGTTTTTTCCTTACACCACTTCTCAGCAATCTCAATAGCAGCTTTAAATCAATGTGTACCTGTCTTCTGAAAGATTGATAGCACCACAGGGCTTCCCCCTACACAGCATTGTAATGCCTATTCATAGGAGCATCCCCTGCTCAAAAGTTGGCCGGATTGTAGGAATGTGCAGAAGTAGATTGTCCTCCTGGTGCAGGAGATTGGCAGCTTGGTAGGGGCTTGGAAAGGAGGGACGAACAAAGCCAGGAGGATTAGGATCATCTTTTAAGGCCATGTCTGTCTTTTTAGCAAATTAGCCTAATACCAACTATTTAGTAATAAGAAAAGTTAACTAAAAAATAAAAATAATTCCACCTAACTCCCAGGTACTTTATTTTAAAACATTTGAAAACAACATAAAGCTTGAAAATTTTGATATCCTTCCAATGGACATTTGTGACTTTGGATTTACAAAGTAAAACACATGGAAGTTTATTTGATTTCATAAATCAAGTCATGTATTTTAATATAAAAGAATTCCAAATAACATTTTTATTAAGAAAAAAACTTTAAATGATTTCTTGAGTAGAAAACAAAAAGCGTTCTTTGATCAATGTGAAAATTTAGAAAGCTTTAAGAAGTTTTGCCATTAAGGAGAGCATGCACCACTGCCTCTCATGGAAAATAGCCTTCTTTAAACAATGCTGTTTCCACTTTAAATTCATCCCTGCTTATCATGACACCTCACTAGTTACCTAAGAAGAATTAGACTTGGCAGTTTTCATTGTAGCAAGGGTGTACTAAAGGCTGAATGTTCACGCTCAGTCAAAAATGATAATGAAAAACATAACATCCATTTACTTATCACATTCTTATCTGCCTAAAACTAGATTAGTAATACATAAAATCTCATGTTGCTCTTTGACATTTTAAAAATTATTTGTGCAAATAGATTATGACCAGCTAATGCCTCTGACATTCAAGTAAAGGAAGAATTCAATTAATATTTATTGAGGACCAGCAGAGTTCATGGAACTCCAGTAAATACCAGAAAATGCAGCTCTGCGTGTTTACAGTAGTGCAAGTGGGAACTGGAGTTGCAGTCTGGAAACTGAAAGACAAGAGAATTATCATGGAGGGAAGAGATGGGATTATGTAAGAGAATTGGTTGTGAGAATTCAGTTTGAAGTCTGGATTAATGCTAAAAATTTTTAATTGAAATTTTATTTTCCTTAATTCAAAGGTTAATTTTCTTGCTGTTGCTGGTTAGAGCAGAAGCAGATAAGTTTATTTTGTAGTATGCAAACATATTTCAAGTATAAATCTAATGTTTTATGGAGATCATCTTTAGAATGAATAACAGTTGGAAAAGATAAATAAGTACCCAGATAAGAGTGCCTTACTTTTGTAGGGCATTTTATGATTTAAAACCCATCTACATCTTGTTGAGCAGAGAGCCTGGGAGTACCTCTCAGGTGCTATGATAGGACAGTTGGAACATAACAGTAGGAGGACAGGATACGGCTCCAGCCAGCCAGGCGGCAGGTATAGTGGTGCTGTGGCAGCAGTGATGCATCGAGCTGTGGACAGAGTGACTGTGGAGACACACTTCTGATTTAGAGAGAGAACCCTGGCCTTACTGTAATCGGTGAACTGGAGAGAGGAGGCCCTGGTGTAGGGATTCCAGTTAAGAAGCAGTTGTGACATGATGGGCGCACAGTTGCGTGGAAGCTGTGGCTATGAAAACAGACAGGAAGAGGAGCCAGCTCAGGGTGTGCCTGCCCAATCTAAGTATATTAAGATGCCATGAAAAACTGAAACTGAAAAAGGCAAGGTGCTTGGGAAGGCCACCACTTTGCAGCCCCTGGACTAGAGAAACATTTGGGAGGCAGAGTCAGTAGGCTTGAGTGACCAGATGTGGGTGGTATGGCCTGCAGTGGAAGTGGTGCCGGGCATTGTGGGCAGGAGTCATGCATTGCCTCAGAAGGGAGCCTCGCCAAGTACTGTGCCTAGGCTGGGCAGTAAGGCCAGCCCCTGTCCTCAAGGTTCTCTTTTAGGGAGGTAAGTCGTTGGCCATGTAAACTATTTTAACTGTGGGTAGGGAAGGGGAACTGGTTTCTGCCCGGAGGTTAACAGGAAAAATTTCTCAAACTGGTTATAGCAGTTGGATTTTCCAGGTGCACCAGCCAGACCTCTCTTGAAGTTCTGCGCTTACTGTGCACATTCCCTTGAAGTGATGTACAGATTAAATTGAGGCACTTTATGTAAAGCATTGGTCTTAGTACTGGGCACATAAAATTTAAATAAATAAATAAAATATTAGTGCTTAAACATGTATTAAAATGTAAAGTGTTATATTCTTATTTCCTTTTAGTTTATAAATTATCATTCATAGGCACTTGGAATGAACCAAAAGGAAGACACTAAATATTGTTTAAAATACTTAGTTCATCTTTTTCCCTTTTGGATTATTGGTGTCAGATGAGTTCTGGTATAGTCACAGTTAATAGAATAGAAAGGCTCCTTACCATATTGAGGATTTCTAGGTAACAGAGACTGGCCTCCAAGACTTTTGTCATATTTGAAATGTTATCTTCTTTCTAAGCATCTCTGTATCTTGGTGTGAAGTAGGCCAGTGAATGCATGCTGGGCATGCCTTATGTTCATGTAAGATATAGCACTGATTTTAACATTTTTTTTCTGTAGCTCAAAACATTTTAACCTTTTCTTGTCAATTTCTGGTATGTGTTTAAAACATTCATCTCTCAGCTCAATTCCCAAGTAAATGCCAGCCTGAAATCTTAAGGTAATGAAAGAGAATAGTTGACCACAAGCTACTGACTCTAGGTTTGATGCCTTGAAATCCCTTCTTCATTTTACTGCATTGTCCTAATTTCTTCTGTTTGCTCATTGCCTGTTCAAAGGGTCCTTTGTGCTTCATTATTGTTCTTTATGATGTTGTCTCCAGCTAAATTTCTTCCATTTGCCTTAGGCTTTTCTTGTACTCTGGAGCTCCCATTATTTTTATTGTCCACCAACTACTGTTTCTGCATACTGATTAAAGGGAGCTGCTGGCTGCTCCCACCACTATTCTGTAGCTGAGCAAGGAACACACACAGTAAGGTGCATGTCAGTGGTGGATTTTGATCAGTTTGCAGAGACATCACCTTATCGGCCCCCTTATCTCATGGAAGACACTGTGTGGTTGTTCTGAGGTCCTCCACCCTGAAACAGGAAGTTTCCATTTGTCTGGATGTGGGTGCGCGCGTGCGTGTGTGTGTGTGTGTGTGTGTGTGTGTGTACAAGCATGCACATGCGCAAACAAGACATAACCCATCCTGATTTAAATGTTTTTCTTAAATTATGGTGATTTAAACTATTAGATTTGAATAAGCCTTTTTCTTTCTAAATTTCTAAGTTATCTATCTGAAAAACTATTTTCAATGTCTTCGTGTTCTGTTGCCTTTGTGGCCTCTGAGCTTTTATTCAGTCAGCAAGAACCATATTGTTAGTGGGCTCTTGATCAAAAGGATGCATTTAATTCCTAGTGATTTGTGAATACTCTCCATTGACCAAGGGCTGATTATATCCCATATAGGTGCTGCCCTCAGTCTAGTTTGCTCATTGATGACCATATCCTCTGGTTTCCCTCCCTGTAAATTGAGAAGACATTGGAGTTGGTACAAGGACAGGAGAGAAGATGAGAAAGTGTTGAAGTTCTATGCCAAATAATTTTTGGATGGTTTAAGTCACTGCTTCTGAAACTTAGTACAAATAATTAATTACCAACTATTTAAAAGTTGGTTTTCAATTTCCAGAATTTTAAGTGATTTCTCTGTAATTAGGTACAGTTGTAATTACATGGCTTTTGATGAAATGTGGTTTGAAGAAAACTAGTCTAGGGGTCAGAAAACTCTATTCTGGTACAAGTTTTACTTACTACCTAGATGAGTGACACTGAGGAAGTCCTTTAATCTCTCTATGCCCTAGTTTCTGTAACTGGAAATAGTGGAAGGAGATGTCCTTCTCATCTTTCCTGGGGACAAAAATGATAACATGTAAACATTCTTTAAGAACATCCAGGATAAATGAGATGTTTATAATTGATGGTAATGATGAGTCTTTAATTGTCATTTTTAAATACAAAAAATTAACACAGCTACCTTAAAAATGAATTGAAACAATGCTTTTTAAAGAATGTGTTTAGCAAGCCAAATGTAGTATGTAAAATTAGCAAACATTGAAACCCATTGGGAACTTGTATTTACTGATTCTGCAAGGCTGAGTAGCTTTCATTTAGGTTAAGAATTTGCTTTTCAACAATTCTGTGAATGTACAGCTTTGGTAGTAACTGGGAAAATTGATGAGAATGAAATCCAGAACCCTTTGTTAAGGGATCACATGGGGAGAGGACTGGGGTAGAAAGAAAAGAAGGGCAAATATGTTGTAGGTGTGAGAACAGAGAGGAATCACCTGTGCCCATCACAAGGCAACTGTATAGAGGAAAACTTTGGACAGGCCTGGGGTGGGGGCAAGTTCCTTACCTCAGATTTTTGGAGTTATGAAAAAATTTTCCCTAGTCAATTGAAAATAGTGTCAGCCTTGCCACAGAGATCCCTATCTCTAAGCAGGCGCTTCCTCTGTCTCATTCTAAAGAATGCCAAAGCCCCTCAGACTTACATTGTGAATTGACTTTCATGATAGCTTCATTAACCATGGTAGGTGGTTATAAAGAGAACAGACTTTGTTGTTTGTGTGAAATGCCTGAGATTTCAAGAGGCTAATTTTAAAATATTAATTGAAAAGCACACACACAGAATGAGAGAATGGAACTGTTTACAGTGCAGTGGTAAAAAACAGAAGTCATGTTACCTTGCAGTGAAGGGATTTGAGCTGTGTAGACTTAATGTAAAGGATTGTTGATGTTCACTGTTCTATTTTTGTAATGGTGAAAATCTGGAAACTACCCAAATGCCCATGAATCACAAATTGAATAAGTAAGTTATTGTAAGTCCATGTAAACCCCCCACTTACATAGATTTATATAAAGAAGACTCTTTTTGTATAGTCCAATATACATTGTTTTAAAAATTGTGGTAAAAGACACATAAAATTTACCATCTTAAATATTTTTAAGTGTACTGTCAGTGGCATTAAGTACATTCACACTGTTGTGCAACCATCACCACTACCATGGTGGGGACTTTTAGTTTCTTCATTTTTGGATGGTTTGGATCTTTTACAAGAATGTGTTGCTTTTATAGTGAAAAATGAATAAGATTGCAATCTTTGTTGTGACTCTGTGACACTGGGCAAGTTATCGTCATATATGTGATCCTAAAGGGTGTGAAGGGTAAAATAAGACTGCAAAAACCAAATAATGTGCTGTATGTTGTTTCACAGGTAACATACTCACTAGATACTGAATGGGGTTTAGATGTAAAAGTATAAATAAGTTAATATTCTAAGAGAGTATAATGTACTATGTAGAATAGACTTAAAATTTCTGAAAGTATGGTTTATAAAAGTAATGAAAACGTATCATTTGCTCATAGTGGATGAACCTTGTGGTTTCTCACAAAGTGCATTCTGGGCACACTAGTATTCGGTGAACTAGATTGACATGTGCTGTGGTAAAAACTGATAGTATTTTCTCAATTCACCAAAAAAATTAAATGAACAGTATTTTCTCATGCTAAATTTTTTTTTTCATAAATGTATCCTAATCGTTTGGGTTTGCTATTGCTTTAAAAAACAAAAAAAAAAATTAACTGAAAAACTGAACATAGTTGCTTATATTCAGCTTCTCAGCTTTTTTTTTTTTTTTTTTTTTTTTTTACTTTTGCTTCTTTTCATTATAGTATATTTTGTTTTGGAGGACATGTGCTTCTGTTTGTAAGTTTATATATATATATATATACATACATATATATATATGATAGTTATATTTTCTGCTAATAAGTGCTTCCTCATTCATATGATAGAATTAAACATGTCTAGTTGATGGGGTTGTTTCCCTATCCACCACTACGTACCTTATGGGTTAAAGCACTACTGGCTTCAATGTCATTATTATTTGGGTTTGTTTACTGAAATGCTGTAAATACCACAAAGAAGGTATTCCCTTAGTGTTTTTTGTGTGTGTGTGTGTGTGTGTGTGTTTGTGTGTTTATTTTGAGACAGGATCTTGCTCTGTCACCCAGGCTAGAGTGCAGTAGCATGATCACAGTTCACTATAACCTCGAACTCTTGAGCTCAAGTAGTCCTCCTGCCTCAGCCTCCCAAGTGGCTGGGACTACAGGTGTGCGCCACTACACCTGGCTAAATGCTTTTATTTTTGGTAGAGACAGGTTTCACTATTTTGCCCAAGCTTGTCTTGAACTCCTGGCCTCAGTGATCCTCCTGCCTCAGCTTCTTGAAGCACTTGGGATTACAGGTGTGAGCCACTGTTTCTGGCCTAGTTGTGTTTTAAATCTAGAATACCTTGTCCTTTTAAAATATAGCTTTATTTATGGCTAATATTTACATGATGGACTACACATCATATAAATGGAATATGGAATGAACTGGAAAAAAAGTAGCTCTTTAAAGAGGTCTTACTTCAAAATGAATGTTGCCATTTGAAAGGGTTAGAAATAAAAAAATTACTTTCATGTATGAGTCTTACCTTATTAGGTCATTAAATATGAAATGTCCAATTTCAAACCAAAGGTGTAGTTTATTATATCTCAAACAAGAAGCAGTACAATTAATCAAAGTATGTGCCTAAACTATTGACACAGTTTTGCCATCTTAATGGTAGCTTGTTTTTGCCAGTAGAGAAGAAGCCTGGAGTGAGTAGCAGCGATGAAGTTACAAAAGGTGTTTTCCACAGCTTATTGAGACTTGAATATTTTTCCTTGCAAGAAGTGGTCCAAAGGCTGTAAGAAGTGGTAGTCAGTTGGTGCAAGGTCTGGTGAATACGGTGGATGATAGAGAGTTTCCAAGTCCAGTTTTTGTAGTTTGATCAGCTTTGTTTGTGCAACATGTGGTCAAGCGTTGTCTTCAAGAGGATTGGCTTGTCTCGATTGACCAATCTCAGCTGCTTAATCACAAGCGTCTTCATCATTTTGCCCAATTGGTTGCAGTAGACATCCACTGTCATCGATTGATCAGGTTTCATAAAGCTGTAGTTAGTTGATAATACCAGTGCAAGACCACCAAACAGACACTATTATTGATGAATATTCAGTTTGGGGGCTGTGTTTCAGCACTTCATCTTTATCCAGGCATTGTGCTGAACGCTTGTGATTGTCAAAAAGAACCCATTTTTTATCACATGTAACAATACGGGGTAGAAATGCTTCACCTTTGTGTCGTGACAGCAAAGAAAGGCAAGCTTTGAGACAATTTCTCTTCTGCCGCTTGTTTAATTCATGAGATACCCATCTTCTTTACCTTGCCAATTTATTTCAGATGGTCCAATGTTGTTGGAATAGTAACGTCAGACCTTGCTGCTAATTCACATGTAGGTTGTGATAGATTCGCTTCACTATAGCTTTCAGCTCATCATTATCCACCTTAGTCTTAGGTCGCCCACGTGGCTCATTTTCAAGATTAAAATCATCAGAATGGAACTTTTCAAACCATCAACGTACTGTGCGTTCATTAGCCACATCCTTCCCAAACACTTTGTTGAGATTTCTAGCTGTCTGTGCTGTGCTGGTTCCATAACAGAACTCGTATTCAAAAATAACACGAATTTTTTACTTATCCATGGTTTCATAAAAATTGCTCTAAAAAATTTTGAAAGATAATCACAAGCCAAAATGTGCATTTTAAAGACTGAGGATGTACCTTCACAATACAAATAAAAGAAGTGTCAAAGTGAAATGTCAGGGATATCAACTCTCAAGCTTAGTACTTAAGGAAATTGGACATTTCATACTTAAGCTAGTAATTCTTTTAATAGTTGTATCTTAAAATAGTTTAAAATTCTGTAAATTATAAATTATAATCTATACATTATTGCTTCACCTTTCAATGTCCATAGTGATTGATATAGATATAATGTGTAATGCATATATATGTAGTAAGCGTATTTCTTTTTTATGGTTATGATAACGTGATATCACTGAAAATGGCTTGAAAAGTACTTGCAGTTGATATCTTCCAAATTAACCTAATTTTGGTTTCAAAACACTCTTTTATAAATTAATAATAAAAAAATATTTTATTGTGACCATTCATTGATAATTCTTTGTAATTCATTGAAGCTTATACAGGGAAATAGAAGATATCCATTTTTGTAGTTATACTTGGAAAAAGAGAAGAAACCTGTGAGTTTTTGTGGATTGTGGTGTAAATACGCATGAGGTAGTAGACCTTCCATGAAATTTGTCTAATATTTGAGTACCTACTTTGTGCAAGACATCCATTCAATATTGAAAAGAGTTCTATAGATGACTGATTTAACTTTGAAGAGAGTATAGCATATCAAAAGAGAGATCAAATGAGATTGTACATTGTTCAAATAGAAGATTGATTAGGAGATAAGTCCCAAGAGATTGTAGTTGTGATGCTCTGGACTGTGACTTGGTTGTGGCCATAGAAAACTAAACCGTACGAGATGTTCCACTCCCTGGAGCGCCATACTTGCAAACTTTCTCCACTGTACCCTACTCTAAACTCTCACTCCTTACACCTTGTAAATTGTTCACTAACATAAAAAGGGGATATAAAATAAACTTTTTTTTGAATTTTTGAAATTGAAAATTTTTAAAACTTTTTTTTAAAAATTGAATTTTTAAGTAGGAAGCTCAGAGTCCCTTTCTCTATACAGTTCAGTGGGTTGGTATGGCCATCACTAAAGGTGGCTATGCTTGAATAAAGAAAGGGTTTATTTCAGTTTTATGGATGTTTCCTGTAGAATCCGCTTAAATGTATTTTTTTCTATCTAGGTTTTTTATTCCTTATTGTGGCTTTACAATACAATATTTCAGACATTTTAAATCATCTGGCCGGGCATTGTGGCTTACACCTGTAATCCCAGCACTTTGGGAGGCTGAAGTAGGAGGATCACTGGAGGCAAGGAATTTGAGACCAGCCTTGGCAAAATAGCGAGACCCCATCTCTACAAAAAAATTTTTTAAAAAAATTAGCCGGCTGTAGTGGTGAACGCCTACAGTCTAGCTACTCGGGAGGCTGAGGCAAGAGGATCACTTGAGCCCAGGAGTTTGAGGTCACAGTGAGCTGTGAATGTGGCACTGCATTCTAGCCAAGGCAATAGAGCGAGACCCTATCTCAAAAAAAATCATCAAAATTTATTTGTAAGGTAGGTAGAAATGAAATGATCTCCAAAACACATACACCCACACTCATACTTAATGGAGGAGCATTATTTATAAGCCTGGTATCAAATTCTACCTTAGCCACTTATCTCAAAAGTAGTATCTATCTCAAAAGGTGAGCTAATATATGTAAAGTACTCAGAACAGTGCCAGGCATGTAAGAAGTGCTATAAAAAGTTTCTGTGATCTTGTTATTAAAAAATCATGATATAGAATAATATGAATAGTATGATACCATTTGTTAAAAAGGAGGTTGGGATATATACCTAGAAACCAGTGGATAAGAATATTTCTGGGGCAATACAACTTCTGGAAATGATTTCTTTGGGAAAGGAGATAGATACTGGAGAAGAAGGGAGACATATATTTCATCAGCTTTTGTGCTCCCCCCCCATTTTTTAGCATATATTAATTTTTAAAAGTAATGCCATATTTTAAATAATTTAAGAGAATCTACCTTACGATAAGAATCTACATTCTTTTCAGATGGCCCTGCTGAGGCACCAGTGACCAATGGAAACACAACAGTGCCAACCCTGAATGATGATCTGGACATCTTTGGACCGATGATTTCTAATCCCTTACCTGCAACTGTCATGCCCCCAGCTCAGGTATGTGGTAAGAATATGGTTTTATATGGTCACTGCTTGTTTCCTTTTGGAAAAGTTTTGAAATTTCAATTTTGAAAGAATTATTTCTGAACAGTCACTGATTTAAGAGCCTCCTGTTCTTTAGGGCAGGGCTTTGCAAGCTAAACCTGCAGCTCGTCTTTGCAAATAAAGTTTTATTGGCACACAGCCACTCCCACTGGTTTCAGAGTTTAATAGTTATAACAGGGACTGTATGACCCACAAAGCCTAAAATATTCACTGTCTTTAAAGTTCTAACCCTTGCTTTAGGGAAATAACAGTGTTTAAAATGAACAAGTGGAAAAACTCACGCTACCTTAACTTTACCTGAGATAAAGTCACTTACTTCGGATATTTTAAAAGTATTATGGTGAAGAAATTTTGAATTGACTTCTCAACATTACATGGAATTGCTATAAGTTGAAGATATGAATGGTCAGGAAGCAAGTTACTCTTAAACAAACAACATGAAGATTCTATTTTATATTTATACTTTACAAATAAACAACTAGTTTGTTTCAGTACAGCATAATTTTTGAGATAAACTATTTCCTTTTCTACAGGAAAACTGAGCCAAATCTGAATTGTTTGGATAGAAAATTTTAATAAAAAGTCTTATTAAGAAGACTAACAATCTATTTTTAGTACACATATTTATTGTTATAATGATAGTTATTGTATAGTTACCACTAGAATTAACAAGTAGATTTCTTAGGAATATTTTAAAATGGATCTTAATCAAAATTATCTGTAGCAGTAGTGCTTATTTTCAGCAAAGACAGCTTATTTTATGGCTTTGCCCTTTTCCCCCTCCCACAGCACATAAAAAGAAGGACTAAGTATTGTTACTGTTTCAATTAATTAGCATTAATTACCTTATGAATTTGTGCAGACATCTGACAAAAAAATTGTCTAATATTGTGACTTTAGAAAGAAGCATTTAGGATCTTTGACAATCAGAGTATGAAAAGCAGTTTATTTTGGTTTAGCATTCTAGTTGAGGCTGTTATATTTGCTAGACTTCTTTAGATTCCCCTGGGGTGTGAGAGCTGCTTTGCAACTGCTTACAGAATTAGACCCCACCTCTGAGGCTTCAGTGTCCTTCACATATTCTGTTCAGTATCAAAGCAGAAAGTGGCACAGTGCAGACTTCATTTAACCTTTTTTTTTTTTTTTTTTTTTTTTGGAGAAGGTGTCTCACTATATAACCCAGGCTGGTCGTAGGCTTGAACTCTTGGTCTCAAGAGATCCTTTCAGCCTCCCAAGTAGCTGTGACTACAGACCCACCCCACCATGCTCAGCTAACTTTTTTTTGTTTATTTTTAGAAACAGGGTCTCGCTGGGTTGCCCTGGCTGGTTTTGAACTCCTGGCCTCAAGCGATCCTCCTGCCTCAGCCTCCCGAGTAGCTGGGACTATAGGCGCATGCCACCACGCCAGGCTCATTTAACTCTTAAGTAAAAAGTGGTGCCATGAAAAGGAGTGTGGGGTGTAGCTCCTGGATTTTGGAGGGTTAGGACTGGCCTTCATACTTTGGGCATTCTGATCAGTACCTGGGAGAATAATAGGGTTAATTTTTTAAATCATAGCTAATTCTTTTCGTGGAACATTGTTTCTGGACCAAAATTGTGCCAGTTAGATTGAGTCCTGTAAAATATTTGGTGAACAGAATTATAGTTCATCTACATATAATGATTAAAATCCAGACATATTTACAAAATAATGCCTTTGAAAATGGAGGGGGCTGCTGAAAATATAGATTTTATATATATATTGGTACTATGTAATTTACTAATTTTGGAGGGTTTTTAGTATGTGAAATTGAGCTCAAACTAGTTTGGACACCAAGATTATGAATTATTCTGAATCCCATATTCTTTCATTCCTGGTGTTTTTTCTGAGTATGTATAAATACTAGTAAAGGATTCTCTAACTTGTGAATATGAATTAGATTGATTTTATCATCTGCTATGTGTGTCTGGAATCTAGTCTTCCCTGAAGAGGGTTAGAAATACTCAGCTGACAGGAGTGTACATGTGTATTGGGAGTCAGGAGAAACAGTTTCAGAATTGCCAGTGTTGATGTAGAGAAACTCCTTTCCTGTTCTATCTTTCATATACATACACTACCAGTATCTAGACCTGCACAAGTGCTGAGTCCTGTCCTTGCTTGCTTAGCCCTGGAATCCCAGAAGACAGAGAGCCTTTGGTTAGAGGCCCTGCAACTTCCTGAAGCACAGAATGACAGCCAAATTTGTTCTCTTTTTATCTTGGGGTTGTAATGCTGGCAAATGGAGCTCCAAAAAAGTAAATGGACGTTTGAGTGCTTGGTAGCCCTGCTGTTTGTTTTGGCCATTTTTAGACTGTGTCCATGTTGTAGATGTTACATCATCAGAAGAAACATACATGATGTTTAGAATATGTGAATACTAGTCAGGCTGCTCCAGTATGAGATTGGACTCATAGCTTCCCCTACCATTTTGGGTTTTCTTATAGTTCTCTCTCATCCACAGGGAATAGATCCTTGGATTTTCAGCAGATTCTTAGATTGAAGAGAAACTAAAAATGATAAAAAGACCACTTAGGGATATAGTTGCTTTGTTATCTAACAATATTAACAATAAACACCAAGTACTTAACCTAGCCATTGTACAAAATACTTCTTGTGGTCATCAAGCTCATGCCTATTCTATGGGGGAGAGACTGGAGAAGTTAACATGTCTAAAGACACACTGTAGTAAGCCCTGGCAGGCTGGCTGCAGCCCATGCTCTTAGCCTCTGTGACCTGCTGTTGCTTCACTGGTAGCTTAGATATATTTTATTCAAGGGCATTGTTAAATTTGATATTCCATCATGTCTAATTTCTTACATATTTCAGTGTTCTTGCAAAATTAGGTGGCTTTTTTTTGTATCTCATAATTGTTGCTTAATTAGTCATAATGGATTCAAAATTTTGCTCTGCTTAAATTGGTTGGTGAGTAGAATGCATGGTAATTTATTGCATGATGTTCTAGCTGGGACATTAAATGTTTGAATTTAACTTCTACTTGCTGCTCACTTTATTCTACGGTTTGAGAAAAATCTTAGCCAGCTTTTACTAGTCTTCATAGCATTCTTTGAAACTCTTTTCATATTTAAAGCAAATCCATATAAACAGATGTGAATGTGATTGAATATTTTATGACTGCCAAGATCATTAAGGTTCATAGTTGTTACTGTACAATACTATATGTGTGCAAGATATAGGTGATTAAATGAACATTTTTGTGTTATATTAAACATCTACATGTTTATTTGTGTTTATGTTCATTTGCCCCCTTATCCAAAAATGGAGTGCAGGATATGGTTGAGAGTGCAGGTGGTTGAATTTTTGCTATACTTCATTTCTGGATAGATTAGAAGCATTCTAATGTTGTGGTTAAAACTTACCTAGACTAGGTCTATAAATCTCTTATGATGAAGCTTTTTATAATAAGAGACAAAACCTTTTAAACAACCACAGAAGGATCCTCTTGCGGTCTACTGTAGTTGTAGAAATGTTCTTTATTCCAAGGGATACCAGTTCCTTGAAGCAGTAGTTGCCAAGGAGTGCTGGCCCTCAAGACAGCAGCCACATAACTACTGTTGAACCCATTGTGTTCAGGATGTGATGAGCAAAAATGTGGTGTCAGCCTAGTTTGTAAATGCAGTTTATTATGAAAGAGCTTCATCTACGTCTTTTACATTAACAGATTCAAAGTAAGAAACACTGTACCTTTGACTCTAGATGTTTGTGTGGGGGCTTATCCTCTTGAATATTAGATACCATTTTACCTTCTGCAGTTGTTTGTCTAATTTTATAACTTTATTTGGATTTCAAGTTACAGATGAGCTATGCTTTACTATGCAGAAATCAACCCCTTATTTTGGTGTTTGTCTCAGGGGACGTCCTCTGCATCAGCAGCTGCTGCCCTTTCTACAGTAACATCTGGGGATCTGGATCTATTCACTGAGCAAACCACAAAATCAGAAGAAGTGGCAAAGAAACAACTCTCCAAAGACTCCATCTTATCTCTGTATGGTACAGGAACCATTCAACAGCAAAGTACTCCTGGTAATTACTTTTGAAATCTGCTTTCAATGAATTGTGACATTACTAGAAATACATCTACTGTAATTATAATAATATAAATTATATTTCTTCCCTATGTTTCCATATAGGGGTGTTTTTGTTGCAGTTTACACAACTATGAAACTGAAATGAACCAAGCGTTAGAATTAAAAAATTAAAGAGCACGTACAGGATTCACAAAACTTTATTCATTTAGAATTAGCAAGCTGTTCACATATCACTTAATATTGTTTCACAAGCTCATGGGACCTGGATAATCTTTGAAGAATTATTGAAATTTTATTTGCATGAAGTTTATGACTTTGTATACAGTACATTTTCTTTGCAGGTAAATAATAAACAGTCTGAGTTATTACATTATTCCAAAAAAGTTTGAAATTTTTTTGTAATTAGAATGACATACTAGCATACCATTTGTTTACAGTTTTAATGTGTTAGACCATTTCCTCTAAAATAATGAGCTGCATTTCACATATGAGCTAAAATTGTATGATAATCCAGCTACTTCCATCAAAGCCAGATATAGTCAACTCTCACTTGCCTATTGGGTATTGGGAGACCAGTGGTACAAATCAGCAGAAATGGCATATAATCTCATGCTACGTAGTTTGGTCTTCACAGTGCTTTGTGTGGCTGTTGCATAAGATTTATATTTCTTAGATTTACTCAGGTTGTTAACTGATTTGCCTGCATTCTGGAAATAATCAGCTCTGAAGGTTTAGGTGTGGGCTGGTCTGTGCAGTGGGAGCAGACTGGAATTAAAAAGTTTGTTTGCTATGGGTAATTCAGAAAGACAGTAATCATTTTTCTCTGACTATAGTGGTGAGTGCAGCTATATGCAATAGCCCTGTTTTCTTCATTCATTTTCTTCTCATGATTCTTGTGATGCAGGTGTGTTTATGGGACCCACAAATATACCATTTACCTCACAAGCACCGGCTGCATTTCAAGGTTTTCCATCAATGGGTGTACCTGTGCCTGCAGCTCCTGGCCTTATAGGAAATGTGATGGGACAGAGTGCAAGCATGATGGTGGGCATGCCCATGCCCAATGGGTTTATGGGAAATGCACAAACTGGTGTGATGCCACTTCCTCAAAATGTTGGCCCCCAAGGAGGAATGGTGGGACAAATGGGCACACCCCAGAGTAAGTTTGGCCTGCCGCAAGCTCAGCAGCCCCAGTGGAGCCTCTCACAGGTAGGGGTCATTTGCTCTCCAACTTCTCCCAAACCAAAGAAACCAGATTTATTTTCTAAATGGTTTTATTTGTTTTTAAATCTAATGATCTGGCAGAAAGAATCTAGTAAGAATAATATTGCATAAGGTCAAAAGTGTTTATAGATATTAGGAAGTTGTGTTGAATAGACAAATGATATGCCATCCCATCCCTATTTTTAGAGTATTCTGTAAAGAAACATTAAGTATTTTTCATTTCAGATTGTAACACAACCATACTGGTGAACATCCCTAATCTGTTTTGTCAACAGCTAGAAATTATCTTGGGCATCATGAGAGACTCCCTCTCTGACACCAGGCTTTCCCAGCTGCCTGGTGGGGTGTTTTTTTAGTAACTTTCATGAATTAGAAAGAAAATCCAGTCTCCTATTCTCAAAGCACTACTAGGTTTAGGCTCTCTTCCAGGTCATATGGTTACTTCTCATAGATTTGTAGAAATTCTTTTTGTCCAAAAACCTTTGTAAAGTTGTATTTTCTTTTTACATATCCTTTAATGACTTTTATGTTTAAAAGAGTACCCACTGGCTCAAGAATTCCCATAAGGTATGAACAAGTCCCTCTTTGTCTCAGACATTCCTTCATGTTATAAAATCCTATTTCTACCTAAGTTAGAGCGAAGAGATGACATTTCTCTAGCTCCTTAGGTGCATGCTCCCCAGTCTTCTTCCTTTTACATTTCCTCCAGCATTTCGGTGATGTTGGTTTCTGCTTGGTCAGTTGTTTTACCCTGGGAGTGTTCAGGGAGTAGTCTAGAATGATTTCTAACTAACAAACATTAGCAAAATCACCGTATATCCCATGAATGCTCCAAGTTATTTTTGCTGTCACCGTTTACAGGAATATATCTAAGACATTGGTCTCTACCCTTTGGGAATCTCAAAAATTGTAAATGTCAGGTGTCAGTCACAGCTTTTATGTGGTCACAGTGCTGAAGCACACCCTGCTCAAATTAAAGTGCTAGATGATAACACTGGCTCTTACTGCAGATAGTGCAGAGGAGTGATGCTGTTCTCCAGCACCCTGTCAGTAGAATCTGGTGGCCAATGACAGGTGGTTAAAAATCCTTTAGTGGGTATGAAGATGTGATCTGCCCCTTCACTTATGCCCCATCAGTGATGTCTTTCAAAAACTGCAAATAAGTGAATTTTGTTAAGAATACAGTCTGACCCTGAGCATAGGTTTTGAACCTACTCTGTACTTTACATCTTGCCTTTCCTTCACTTTTCACCAATTTTGGAAGTAAGAGAACCACAGAGTTAAGATACTTATATATATTTGACTCTGATCTGGAAGAAAAATACATGTAATATATTTTATAGCATATAAAGAAAATTAATTTTAGATGTTTATGTTGTTAGATCAGCAAAAGAAAAAAATGTACGTTTTTAATATATAGAGCCATTTAGGATTTTAATAGAGAATATTAGCTATCATACAAAGTTTATAGGCTAATTTTAGACTATTATTTTACTTTCTAAAAATTTCTTAGTCCTTAGTAGTTAAAGCACAATATCCTAGTGCAGTTGAAAGTTAGAGTAATGGACTCATTTTATAATATAATCATATACCCAGATACAAATTCAAAGATTGCTTTGGTAGTTTTTTTCAGCTGTGGTTAATCCTTAGGGATAAGAAATTGAATCTAGAAAGTGAATAAATATGATTGAGATCACTTTATAGGCAGTGCTAAAAAGTAGAAGAAAACAAACAAGAAGGAAACAAAGCTATTTGTTTTCCTGTTTGCTTTCTTTAAAAAATATTTGTATGGTAGCCTGCTTTTACTCTAGTGCTTTGACTAATTTTCACATTAATGAAAAAATACCCAACTGCGCCTAAAGAAATAAGAATTAAAAGTGAAGTAAAGCCTCTTAAACAAAGCCTTTTCTGTGTTTCACAGATGAATCAGCAAATGGCTGGCATGAGTATCAATACTGCCACCCCCGCGGCGGGTTTTGGCCAGCCCCCTACCACAACAGCAGGATGGTCTGGAAGCTCATCGGGGCAGACTCTCAGCACACAACTGTGGAAATGAAAACTGAGATACAAGTGTCATCCAGAACTACCACCTGACATTCCTTGCTAAAACGCATCTAGTTCCCCTGTTTATTCATGTACATATATTTTTTTTCTTTTTACCCATTTGTTCATATTAAGAATTATCTGATTGACCGTGTTGGTCTGTACTGATTAAATTTGATGTGGTGAAAAGCAGGTTGATAAACCATTTTATGTCAAAAGCAGCTTTGCTCATATTTCCCATGATTTCATAAACCACCATTATTTGAGAAGCTGCTCAGTCAACTTGCATAATCAGTTTTACTCTCAGTAAAATTATAGCTCTAATGTTTGCATATAAGGGAAGTAGTTATCATGTTAGTAATACCTCTAACAGTATAAACCCCACCCCCCAAATTAGCCAATAATCCTGTAGGAAGGTCCTGTACTGTATGATCAAATGTTTAATCACATAAATAGAATGTAAATGTATCACAGAGCACTGTTTTCTAGTGTATCAAAATTCTTTTATTTCATCATTCGCTCCACTGTGCTGTTGTTATGATGTGCTTAACAGGGAACGTGGTTAGTGAAAGGAAGATAAACCTGGATGTTACTACAAAACTTAGTTTAACGAATGTTTAAAGAATTCAAATTTTATCTGCCTCTCTTGTAATTTGGATCTCTTCTTATGTACATAGTGCTAACATGAAGACCTTTTTCTGCACTACATGCAAACAGGGTAACTAAAACAAAGCCACTTTGAATCCTTGAAGGTATATCCAGGTTTATGACAGTAATTGTGTTTACATTTTATGGTGCCTAGTATTGACAAAATGTTATTTCCCTATATTAAACAGATGACTCCCTAGACCTTTTCAATTGTGGGGTTTTTATTTCCTATGATGTATACTGCCACCAGTCTTCCAAAAATTATTTAATGTTGCAAAGTCAGGAATTGGGAACATTTAGCTGACAAAATACCTGTCATCTTGTTTCTAAAACCTGTTCAGTGCTACCAATTATAAGGCCAAATTGGGGGCGGGGGGGGGGGGGAAGAAAGTGTAAGATACTCAGAATGGTATCCTGCAGTGTCGTATGACTGTACTATACAAAACTCTTCCAATTTAGTGGTAGGGAAAACATGCAGAACAAATGAAGACAAAACAGGTTTTGTACCATCCAGTTAGCTTGTGTTAACTGACAAGCACTGTTTAAACAGATGTCCATCAGATGACAAGAAAGGCTGTTGTACTGAAGTAAAATGAACAATACCTGAATCTCTGCAGCCTAAACTCCAAACATCCTCGTCCACATCCTTTGGCCAGGCAAACTGCACCAGTTGTTGCTTTGATTTTATACCTCAATTTTCACTGTGTCCAGGTGGTACTTTGGCTCGTTGGCGAGATTAACCTTCTCTGTCCGAGTGTGCCACACGAGAACCTAAAAGAGAGGGAAATATGTTAAGTAGCACACTCTGAACGCTGACACTGAAGGTCAGGCAGCACAAGTGAAATAAATACCTTGGTGCAGTTATTTGCTTTTGGTTCCAGTTCTTCCACTGTTGTTATTTGTTTTAGAAAGTCAGATTCTTGCATCCCTGGCTGGGATCCACGTCGCTTAAATACAGCTTTGGGGTTGGACAGGATGACTTGAAGACTTACAGCAAATCCTTTGTGAAAAGTTAAAAAAAAAAAAAATGACTTTTAAAAGTAAAATATTGGTGTGCTTCTCTTTTTCTCTATATAAATTTGGTTGCATCAAAAACAATTTTTTAAATACTATATGTCAGGTCTTGGTATACAAATGTGAACATTACCTGTATTGCCGTCTCAAAAGGAAAATCAACCATTACAATAATTGTGCATTCAGTGCAAAGTAGAGGTGTGCACGGCGGGGCATCTATGCAAAATATGAAGTCTAGTCTGTTGATAATAAAGGGTGAATTTTATAAGCTGCTGTTTCACAGAGGTCATCACATCCCCACATTTGACACTTTGGAATAACCAAGAACTCAATGCAGCTGAAAAGCATCCAGACTTACCCTGACCATCCTTGGAGTGTGCGACTGCCTGCCCCGTTCTTCTGCCCGCTCTTCAGCATCACTGCGTGCTCTATCAACATCAGCACTGCTCTGATGCACTTTGCGTTTAGAAGATTGAGTGGTAGAAGTCAATTAGCCAGAAAATGAATAATACCTAATTTACAATCATTTGGTTTAAATTTCTAATTCGGCTCAATCTGAAAAGGGTAGGGGCTTTGGAAATTAGTATAGGCCATTTGATAAATTTGTTTTTTGTATATCATTTACCAAAAAAAAAAAATAATAATAATAAAATTAGTGTAAATTTCCTTCAGTGGTTTGGTCATGTGAAAAATCATTACTGTTTAACCTGTAGTTAAACAAACTCTGTGTTTCAGCCTCAGCCATTAAAGCAACTCTGCAAGTAACTGTTTTGCGATCTCAGCAAGTAATTATTTTGAAGGTCTGAAGCCCTGGATTTCTTTGCTCTTAATGACGAAGGTGACACTGTAAAGTCAGGCACCCTCCCAGAGTTGAAGCTGTAAGACCAATCCCCAGGAACACTTCTTAGCAACTTTTTGCCCTTCTCTAATTAAATGATTTATGCTTCTTTTTGCAAAAGACAGCAAAGTAAGTACCAAATGATAACAGGCTGTAATGGGGGAGTGGTGAGAACAGCATGACCACCATTCTCATAGCCTCTCCATATGCCAGACTGGGCCAGTCTCTTGTTTTGGACCCTGCTGCCTTTTGGGAAGAATTAACACTAAGCCACTACAAACACAACTTGGTACAGCAGGTGCTGAGTGAAGCAGAGCGAACAAACAATCATAAAGCATTAGCCTTAGGACAATCCCGGTATCCTCCACCAGTCCTGGAGGGAGGCAGCACATTCCAGCAGAAAGAACACTGAATTTGGAATTAGAAGCCTTTTGTTTTTGCCTCGGTCTCCTGCACTGGCCAAGTCATTATCTTTTCTTGATTGTGCAACTTCCCCATTTCCTCATCTGCAAGAGAAGTGTGACAGCTTCTCAACTCAGTGTTTGATGGAAAATTAATGTATGGAAGGACTACTCTACTGACTGCAAAGCACTATTCATAAGATAATATAATATATAAATAAAGATACCATTGTAAATATTATCGTGAGGGGCAGGCAGTATTAGGCACCATTTATGGCTGGAAGAATACTGGTTGACAGGTAAAGGGCTAATGTAAGTTCTGGGTGGCAGAGTCAGGCCACCTGCATGTCCACCACTATGGAAGCAAGTCCGAAGCCTTCCTCAGGCACAACTAAGCCAGCCACAGTACTCAACAAAAAGCCAAAGGTTCAAATTAATATACAAAATGCCTTTTCTAATAGGTCAAATGTTAAAAGAGTCCTTTTTTTTTTTTTCATGCACTTATAAATAAGCTTCATCCTTTTTTATCTAGATTAGAGTGCCCTTCCCAATCACACTGAAGCTTCTGGGTAGATTCTTCCTGTGGCTGCAAGGTACTGACTCTATTTTTCCATTCTCTCAAAAACATAGGATCCAAATAGCGCAGAAGTTATTCTGAAAATGATATGAAGCCACTTTGATCTGATTTCCTTCATTTCCCCCCAAGACTTTAACATCATCACAACCACTGAAGGATTCAGATTAACAGTATTTTGTTTTCCTCAAGTTAGGGATATCCTTCTAGCTCTTAACACAGAGTTACATGGCAAAATCTACAACTGAGGCAAAGTTGACAGCCAGTCATGAACCACACATTGTTCTGCTGCAAAACCGCCTTTCCTGGTCTCCCTGGAGAACGGCGCACACCTGGAAGGCCAGCACCCTGGAGATACGTTAGCGTGGCCCACCACAGTAGCCAAGTGCTTTTCTAATACCAAGGTGGAGATGGCACAATTCAGATGCTCCTTCACCAGCTACCTCAATTTCCTTTGCCAGGCCCTGCTCAGTGAGCTCTTCAAAGGAGCAGGCAGGGACTGCCCGTTTGTTAACTAGGCCAAACCCTGGGTTGCTTTTAGGGAAACGTTTGACCTGCTGTGAAGCTGGGGAGACTTAAACAGAGTTCTCCCCTCTGACGCCATGGCAAAGACTTTTTTTGAGCTCTTAAGGCATTGATTTCCAACCTAAGATGGACATCTTGAGTTTTCTTCAACTGCAAGTATTTATACTTCAAATATTATATCTTCCCTTTTTTAGTGAGATTAGTTTATCTTTAAAGTTATTGCAGTAGCTTCTGAGATACTAGGAGCCTTGCAAAAATAATGGGAGCAGAGTTTTCTGCCCTGGTCAGTTGTCTAAAAAATGCATATGAAAAATGGTTGTTCACTGTGAAAGCAGGATCTCCTGAGTTCTTCAAATGGAGTTAGGTGGGGAGGATATACAGTCACCCTCCATATGTGCAGGTTCTGCATCTGTGGATTCAACTAACCGCAGATGGAAAATATTTGAAAACAAACAGTAAAAAATAACTACAACAATAAAAATACAAATTTAAAAACTACACAGTATAACAACTATTTGCATAACGTTTTCATTGTCTTAGGTATTATAAGTCATCTAGAGATGACTTAAAGTATATGGGAGGATGTGCATAGTTTTTTTATGCAAATATGCCATTTTATATTGGGAACTTGAGCGCCCATGGATTTTGGTATCTGTGGGAGTCCTGGAACCAATCCCCGTGACACAGATACTGAGGGACAATTATTCTCTCCCAGGCAGAGGGACAAGGCCTGCCTCAATATGTGCTTACTGACTGATAACTGAGTAGAAAGTCTGTAAGACATTCAAAGCCCAACAAGCCATTTCCACTTATGGACAAGATAGAGCAACAGGTTCTGTTTCTCCCCCACTGTTTTAAATAACTAAAAACCAGAAAGAATGTTTGAAAAAAGTTTCCAAACATTGGGAAAGAGGCACACAGGACAGAGATCTCTGAGAAAAGAGAAATGTGAGCCCTACAACTGCCCTAGCTTCCTCCCTGAAGTGAGTTTTCAGGCTACACCACGTGGAGGGGAACCCAAAAAGCTCTGCATACTCCTCAAGTTGAGGAAACAGAATTGAGAATTTGAGGAGGCCAAGACAACTAGAATTTGCAGGGCAGAGTATTGGAAGATTCTCTCAAGTCTTCAACTGAGTATGATCAGCAAATGCTCACAACACTACCTGAGGCCAGGTAAAGAACTATTGGAAAGGAGCAGGTGACTTGATTATCGGCTCTTACTCAGGGCTGGGAATAGTTCACTTTCTCAACAGCCAGAGTCAAGCTACCTCGTGACAGCTGGGGTACCTGGGAGAGTACCTGGAAGGTTACTGTGTACATTGTGGGGTCAACTTAGCCCTAAACTAAAGGCTAAGCTGGTTCTGCCCAACAAACTTTAAAAGCAAGCCAAAAAAGGATCAAATTGTTTCCAAATTAACTTAGTTGTGTCTCAGTACAAAGCTCAAAAGCTCAAAAAGATACACATATATATTTATATACATTACATATATTTGTTTTTATATATATGTGAGTGTGTGTATATTTCATCCAGTACCTAGCAACATAAAATTCAAATTGCCTGAGACACAAAAATTACCAGGTATACAAAGAGTAGGAAAATATTAATATAATCCCATAATGAAGAGAAAATTCAGTCAACAGAAATGACACAGATGAGAGAATTATAGAACAAGGACATTAAAATATATTGTAAATATACTTCATATGTTCAGAAAGGTAGAGAGGAAAGATTCAGTATGCTAAGTAGAGATATGGAAGACATAAAAAAGACCCAAAGACAGCTCAGTGGGGAAAAGTACAATGTCTGAGATAAAAAATACACTGGGGTAGGGTTAACAGCAGATAAGATACTGCAGAATAAAAGATTAGTTAACTTGAACACATAATAATAAAAACTACCAAAATGAAACACAATAATAAAAAAGCCAAAATACACACACACACACACACACACACACACAGGGTCACAAAAACAAAATGAAAGGTGAGAGAGAGAAAAAAATATATGAAGAAACAATGACTGAAAAGTTTGCCAACTTGAAAAATCAGGAATGGTATATAATGCTTAAATAATCCTACCAAACAACTATACCTAAATGACATTTATAGAACAATCCACCCAACAATAGCAGAATACACAATCTTTTCAAGTGCACATGGAACATTATCAAGGTAGACCATAGTCTGGGCCATCAATCAAGTCTCAATACATTTAAAGGAATTCAAATTACACAAAGTATGTTTTCTGACCACAGAAGAATTAAAATTGAAGTTGGTAATATAAAGATATCTGGAAAATCCCCCAAATATTTGGACACTAAACAACATAATTGTAAATTAAATTCAGATCAAAGAAGAAATCAAAAGGGAAATGAGAAAGTGGTTAACGGAATGAAAATGAAAACAAATCAAGATTTGAGATGCATCTACAGCAGTGCTTAAACAGAAAATTTTTTTTAAAAAGCATTAAGCACCTATTAGATAAGAAGAAAGGTCTCAACTCAATGACCTCAGCTCCCACCTAGAAAAAGTAAAGGAAACACAAGGTAAATAGAAAAAAGGTACTACTAATAAGAGCAGAAATTATGGAAGTAGAAATAGAAAATAATAGAAAAGATAAATGAAATAAAAACCTAGCCTTGAGTGAGGGAAGTCAATAAAATTGGCAAATATCTACCCATACTTACCAGGAAACAGGACACAAATGACCACATTAGAAATGAAAGGGGGGATATCAGTAGAGGTTCTACAAACATTAAAATGATAAGAAAGGAATATTATAAGCAATATTTTATGGCGGTAAACTGGACAACATAGATCCAAATGGACAAATTCCTTGAAAGACAAGCTACCAAAATTCACTCATGAAGAAATAGATAATCTGAAATAGCCCTGTATCAGTTAAGGAAATTAAGTTTATAATTAAAAATCTTCACACACACATACACACAACCCTTCAGAGCCAGCTTCACTGGTGAATTCTACCAAACATTTAGGAAGAAATAACAGAAATTCTACATGAATTTTCCCAGAAAACAGAAAGGAGGAAACACTTCTCAAATTACTCCATGAAACCAGCATTTTTTTGGTACTAAAAATAGACAAAAACATCACAAGAAAACTACAGACCAACAACCTTCATGAACACAGAAAGATTCTCAAAATTTTAGCAAATCCAACAATAAGAAAGACAAAGAATCATGACTACATAAGGTTTATCCCAAGACTGCAATGTTGGTTTAACATTTCAAAATCAATGTTATTCACCATATTAACAGAGTAAAAAGAAGAAAATCTATCTCAATAGAAATGGAGAAAATGCATCTGAAAAAACCCAACATCTAGTTAAGATTAAAAGAAGAAAAAAAGCCTCTCAGCAAACTAAGAACAGAAATGAACTTTCTCAACTTGATTAAAGAAAGGCATTTACAAAAAAACAAAACAAAACAAAAAACCCTATCGCAACATTATACTTAATGGTGAAAGAGTGAGTATTAGACTCCTGAATTTAGGAATGAGGCAAGGATGACTGCCCTCAACTTTTATTCCATAATGTACTGGAAATCCTAGCCATTTAAATAAGGCAAAAAAAAAAAAAAAAAAAAAAAAAAGGCACACAGGTTAGAAAGGAAGAAGCAAAGTATAGCAAACCTCCTCTTCCCCCTTCAGCCACAGTTCATAGCATCTATAGTGCTTATCAGTCCCTTCTATTTTCTAAGTATCAATTTAGTCTCACTTCCATAAACTTGTCCCACTACTGCATATGATTATAATTATAACTTCAGCAGGGCTGTTACCCAAAGGGAAAAAACAAAACAACTATTTCCAGTTCATAACAGATGGCTTTTGGCAACAATATCTTTATAGTCTGGTCACAAGAAAGAAAATAACTTTTTCTCTGTAATAATCACTCTAGCTGGGAGTACTATAGAATATTGGCCTCTTGACACACTTTTAGTATTACCAGTAGGTATCAGGTAATTTCAAAAATCTACCGACTTTAAACAGTATTTAAAATGTTAAACTTTCAAATTAAAAAATGTATATATACACAGTGCCATCATGGAACTCGCTGGAGAAAGAAAGATATGTGTGTGGTACCTCCTCTCCTCTCCTCTCTTCTCAAATTCTGAGGTGGCCAACTCTCCTTTCATGTCTCTTCCTAACAAAGCAGACACTACCTTTTGAAATGTTGTATGTGTCAGTCTTTCCTGATCATTCCCCTTATTAAGATATAATTAATTACATTAAAACTTGATCTTTTAAAGGGTATGATTAAGTAGTTTTTATTACATTCATAACTCTGGGCACCGTAAGACTATTCTTTTCCCATTGAATGGTTTTGGCACTTCTGGCGAAAAAATCAATTGACCATAAATGTAAGGGTTTATTTCTGGACTGTCAACTCTATTTCTTTAATATCTATGGTTAGCCAGTACCACACTGTATCACTGTAGTCCATCCTCCCTCCCTCCCTTCTTGCCCCCAAGCTGGTCTAAACACCTGGGCTCAAGTGGTCCTCCCACAGCAGCCTCCATAGTAGCTGGGACTACAGTCACCACCATGCTTGCCAATTGTATTACTGTAATTTCATAATAAATTTTCAAATTGGGAAGTCTAAGTCCTCCAACTTTGTTCTTCTTTTTCAAGATTGTTTTGGCTGTTCTGACTTCCTTGCTTTTCCATATGAATTTTAGGATCAAGCACCTTATCAATTTCTGCAAAAAGGGCAGCCAGAATTGTGATAGAGATTACACTGATTCTATGTATTAATTAGGGGGAATATTGTCACTTTAGCAACATTAGATCTTCTAGTCCATAACAGTATTAAGTTTTCTAATCTATGAACATAAGATGTCTCTCCACTTACTTAGTTCTTTGTTTCAATGATATTTTGTATGTATTTTCTAATATATATCTTATGCTGTTTTAATTACTAAGTATTTCATCATTACTAACACCATTGTGAATGAAATTGTTTTCTTAGTTTCATTTTCAGATTGTTCATTGCTAGTATATAGAAATACAACTGATTTTCATATATTGATTTTGTGTCATGCAAGCTTCGCTGAACTCACTTTTAGCACTAAATTGTTGTGTGTGGGTTCCTTAGGATTTTCTATGTAAAAGATTATGTCATTGATAAATGGAGATAGTTTTACTTATTCCTTTACCATCTGCATATCTTTTATTTCTTTGTCTTAACTAATTGCCTTGGTTACAATCTACAGTACAATGGTGAATACAAATGCCAAGAGGGGTCATTCTTCTTCTTGATCTTAGGGAAAAAGCTTTAAGTTTTCGACTATTAAGAATAATGTTAGCTGTTAGTTTTTCATCGATATGCTTTATCAAGTGGAGGAAGTTCCTTTCCATTACTAGTTTATTGATCTTCTGTCTAGAGTTTTTATCATGAAAGAATGTTGGATAGTTTCAGGTGCTTTTTCTGTACCTATAGATATAATCATGTGGCTTTTGTTGTTTATTCCATTGATACGGTATCAATACATTGATTGACTTTTGTATTTGAAGTAATCTTACATTCCATGGATAAATACCACCTGGTCATGGTGTATAATCCTTTTTATATGTTGCTGGATTCACTTTACTAGTACTAGTATTTTGTTTAGGGTTTTTACATCTATGTTCAAAAGAGATATAGATCTGCAATTTTTTTTTCTTTGTGATGTCTTTGTCTGCATTTCGTATCAAGGTAACATTGGAGGCTGGGCATAGTGGCTCACACCTGTAATCTTGGCACTTTGGGAGGCTGAAGCAGGAGGACTGCTTGAAGCCAGGAGTTTGAGACCAGCCTGGGCAACATAGCGAGACTCTGTCTCTACAAAAAAAAAAAAAAAAAGTAACATTGGCCTGATAGAATGACTTCAAAAGTGTTACCTTTTTTCTATTTTTTGGAAGTGTTTGTGAAGGATTGGTGGTAATCTTTCTTTAAATTCTTGGTAGAAGTCACCAGTGAAACCTTCTGGAATTGAGCTTTTCTCTGTAGGAAGTTTTATTGATTATTAATTCAGTCTATTTGTTATAAGTCTATTCAGATTTTCTCTTTCTTTCTGAGTCAGTTTTAATAGTCCTTCCAAGAATTTGTTCATTTTTATCTAGGTAATCTAATTTGTTATAATTTTTCATAGTATTTTCTTATAATTTTTTTAAACTTTCTGTAAGGTTGGTAGTAATGCTCCTGCTTTCATTCCTGATTTTGGTAATTTGAGTCTTCTCTCCTTTTTCCTGGATAGTCTGTCTAATGGTTTGTCAATTTTGCTGATGTTTTTAAACAACAAATTTTTTGTTTTATTGATTTTTTTTCTATTTATTTTCTAGTCTGTATTTTGTTTATTTTGCTCTAATCTAATAACGTCCTCTCTGCTGCTGATTTTGGATTTAGTTTTCTCTTTTTCTAGTTTCTTATGGTATAATATCAGGTTATTTGTTTGGGATTTTTCTTTTTAATAGAGGCATTTGAGGCCATAAATTTCCTTCTAAGCACTGCTTTCGCTATAGCCCATAGGTTTGACTATGTTGTATTTCCATTTTCATTCATCTCAAAATATTTTCCAATTTCCCTTGTAATTTCTTCTTTGACCAATTGATTACTTAGGAAAGTGGTGTTCAATTTTCATATATTTGTGAATTTCACAAACTCCTTTCTTAAAATGATTTCTAATTTCATTCCAATATACTCCAAGACCATATTTTGTATAATTTCAGTTATTTTAAATTTATTGTGACCTGTTTTATGGCCTAGCAGATGGTCTATCCTGGAGAATGTTCCATTGTACATTTGAGAAGAATGTTACCATTATTGGATGGAGTGTTCTATAAATGTTCATTAGGTTTAAATGGCTTATAGTATTTTTAAAGTCTTTTTATCCTAGTTTATCTTCTATCTAGTTTTCTACCTAGTATTCAAAGTGGATGTTGATGTTAGTAACTATCATTGTTGACCTGTCTATTCTTTCCTTCAGTTCTGTCATTTTTGCTTCATGTATTTTGGGGCTCCATTGTAAGTCACATATATGTTTATAAGTGTTACATTTTCTTGATATATTGACCATTTAATCAACATAAAATCAACTTTTTTGGGGTCTCTAATAATATTTTTGTCTTAAAGTCTGTTTTGTCTGGTGTTCATATAGCCATTTCAGCTCTTTTGTCATTGTTGTTCCTATTGGCATTGTGTATCTTTTTCCATCCTTTTGCTTTCAAATTACTTGTGTCTTTGAATCTAAAATATTTGTTTTGTAGACAGCATATAGTTGGTGCATGTTTTTTTAAGCATTCTGCCCATCTGTGTTTTGATTGGATTGTCTCTACATTTACATTTAATGTAATTATTAATACTAACAAATTAAGATTTACATCTGCCATTTTACAATTTGTTTTCTACATGTCTAATATCATTTTGTTCCTCTATTTCTCTATTACCACTTTCTTCAGTGTTAAACAGATATTTCTTTGTGTATAATTTTAATTACCTTGTCATTTCTTTTAAAATTTTCTTAAAGGTTGCCATGGGGATTATAATCAACATTCTAATATCTAACAATCTAGCTCAGATTAATGTCAACTTAATTTTAATAGTATACAAAAACTTTGCTCCTACTTAGATCCATTCATTCCCCCCACTTTGTGCTGTTATTCTCATACAAACTACATCTTTATATATTTTGTGCCCCTGAAACCAGATTTCTAATTATTGCTTTATGTAGTTGTTTTTAAAAACAGATGGGGAAGAAAGGGGTTACAGAAAAAAATTACATTTTTACTGCCTTTCACATTTACCTATGTCATTATGTAATTGGCCCCATAAGCAAGAAAACATTTTTTTAAACTTTTTTTGGTAGTTCTCTTGTTTCAAATTCCCAAGCCTGTGAGAACTTTGTAACTTTCTGTTGCACTGATGCATTTCCTTTTGAGTTTCTTTCCCAGAAAGGATGAACCTCCTTGCAGTCACAAGGGAACTACAAAGCCTTATACCCCATGTTTGTCCAGAGAAGACAAGATAAGTGATACCCCATCATGGATTGTGCCCAAGGACCTACTGAGCCTATGCCCAAGGCTGAAAGAATGACCATTGTTAACCCCTAGCTCATTATAATGCTAAAATCCCTGGCCTGGGAAGAACTCATATGCCATTTTTTGATCATGGTGTACATATATATATATACTAGCATGATTTCTCACTGCACTTGCATGCCCTACACTCCACCCCAAAAACGTGATGATGCTCTCACTCCTCATACATTATTCATTTCACCTCCAAAAAAACCCCTGATCCTATTGATCAGAGAGACGGATTTGAGGCAGTTCATATATCCCCTTCTCAGTAGACACATCCACTGTAATAAATCCTTTCTTCCTTGACAATCCTCATTGTCTCAATAATTGGTTTTCTGTTCAGTGAGCAACCTTAAACCCTGCCTTCTGGGTTCGTTAGCAGTTACCTTACCAGTGTTTTTATTTGTTCATGTGTATTAGAGTTACTGTCTAGTGTCGTTTCACTTCAGCCTAAAGTACTCCCTTCAGTATTTCTTGTAGTATTCCATGTGCTACTAATGAATTGTATTGGTGTTAATTGGGAATATCTTCATTTCTCCTTCATTTTTTGAAGGATTGTTTTGCTGGATACAGAATTCTTGGTTGACAGTTTTGTTTTGTTTTGTTTTCCCCTTTCCTTCTAACTTTGAATGTGTCATTCCACTGCCTCTGGCCTCCAGGGTTTCTGATGAGAAATTAGCTCTTAATCTTATCAAAGATCTCTTTTTAATAATGGTACTTACTTTTGCTGCTCTCAAGATTGTCTCCATCTTTGGCTTTTAGCTTATTATGATGTGTCTAGGTGTGGATCTCTTTGAGCTTATATCCATTGAGCTTTCTGAAATTCACTGAGCTTCCTGGATGTGTAAAGTTTTCCATTCAAATTTGGGAAGTCTTCAGTTATTATTTCTTTAAATATATTTTCTGTACCTTTCCCTCTTTTTTTCTGGGACTCACAGTATGCATATTGGTACATTTAACTCGTGAGACTCTAAGGCTCTGCTCACTTTTCTTCATTCTTTTTTCTTTCTGTTCCTCAAACTGAATCAACTCAATTTACCTATGTTTCAAGTTCACTTATTCTTCTGCCTATTCAAATCTTTTCTGAGCCCCTCTAAAGAAATTTTTGCTCCTGTTAGTGTACTTTCCAACTCCAGCATTTCTGTTTAGTTCTTTTTCAAAAAACATAATTTCTATTTCTTTATTAATCCTCTCTATTTGTCAGACATCATTCTCATATTTTCCTTTATCTATTTAGTCATTGTTTCCTTTAGTTGATTGGATATATTTAAATATCTTATTTAAAGATTTTGTCTAGTAAGTCCAATATCTGGACATTTTCAGGGACAATTTCAGGGAAAGTTGACTGCTTTCTCTTTTGTGTATTGGCCACACTTTCTTGTTTCTTTTCATGTCTTGTAATTTTTTTGTTGCTGAGTGTGGCCACCGAAGTCTATGCTCAGTTAGCTTAGAGGTCAGCTAAATATTGGACACAGATTTCCTTAAATGCCTGCTACCAAAGAATCTGTCTTTGCCAAGATGTTCTGTGTTCATATTGGGTATATTTTCAACACTCAGCCAGGCAATTTACAACTCTGGCTTAGCCTTCACTTCCTGATTGCACAGACTCAAGATCAGCTAGAGGGGTAAACCAAGGGCTCTGTAAGGTTTTTCTTGAACACGTACATAGCCCAGGGCATGCACACAGCCCTACACATCCACGTGGCATTCTAGATTCCCAGAAACATATTAGAGCTTTCTATAGACCCCTATGGAATAAAATACTTCCCCATTTTTTAAGTTTTTGCCAAGCTTGTTGTACATCACAACTGTTTTCATTGCCTCAGGGAGCTGTGATGACAAATAATCACAAGTTGTTTTGGAAAAATGCCCCCAGGGAAAAGGCTGTTTGCACTGGGTGAGCTCTAAGTGAGATCAGATAAAGACAATGCTTTTGAGCAGGGTTTTCTAGGGAAATGCTAGACAGATCAAATAATGACAATTCTCTTAGAATGGATCTTTGAATTAGTTCCAATGTGTTCTGCCCTTCCAGTAGTTAGGCTATGGTTTTTAAGGCTACCATGAAGCTGGAGAGAAGGAGGTGGGAATAGGGTAAGTTGACACATTACAATACTCACTGTTCTTGCTAAGATTTAGCCAGTTTTTTTTTTTTTTTTAAATAAATACTCCCCAGATTGTTACATACCTTTGGTTAATTTCCATAGTTCTGAAAAAGTTGATTTTGACAAATTTTGCCAGTGTTCTCATCACTTTTATGGAAGAGAGAATATTCGGAGTCCTTACTCTGTCATTCCCAGTGACATTACTGCCTTTCTCTTTTTGCAACCCCCAATCCCATTATCACCCCTAGAGATAATAAGTGGCAGCTACCCTAATGTAGGGCAGGAAGGTACTTAAGCACTTTTCTTCATAATCGTGTACTTTCTAGCCCTGGCATTTTATAACTATCCAACTGAAAAACAAATATGTTAATAGTATTGTTTTAGGAATCATTTCTACTAGATTTAAATCAAATGTAGAAAGCAGAAAAGAGGGCTATATAAAAGGAATGTGTTTTTTGCTTATTTACTCTCATCTCTAAATTGCCACTGTTTCCTGCAAGTGTTCCACTATAGATTTTCATGGTTCTAAGACTCAATGCTTACATGTCATCAAGTGTTCTTTCACAGCCATGGTAAAGACTCCTTCCCAACTGCCATTTCTTAATGGGTAGACAGAAATATAGTTTCCCACATTTACTTCTAATTATAATTTAGAATCATTTTCTTCTGGTGCAGAAGAGAAATGAAAAGCATGTCTTGGTTGTTAAATAGGTCTGTTAATCTACTCCAGAATACTGACTGAAACTTTATGATTGCTTCAGGGTGAAACTTTTTTTTTTTTTTTTTTGAGACAGAGTCTCACTCTGTTGCCCAGGCTAGAGTGAGTGCCGTGGCGTCAGCTTAGCTCACAGCAACCTCAAACTCCTGGGCTCAAGCGATCCTCCTGTCTCAGCCTCCCGAGTAGCTGGGACTACAGGCATGCACCACCATGCCCGGCTAATTTTTTCTATATAAATTTTTAGTTGTCCATATAATTTCTTTCTATTTTTAGTAGAGATGGGGTCTCGCTCTTGCTCAGGCTGGTCTCGAACTCCTGAGCTCAAACGATCCGCCCACCTCGGCCTCCCAGAGAGCTAGGATTACAGGCGTGAGCCACCGCGCCCGGCCCAGGGTGAAACTTTTTAAAAAAAATTACTGTCTAGTTTTAAAAAATCCTCAAAAGTTATTTAGCAGCCATCATTCTTCATGGGAAAAAATAACACACTCTGCATTTCTAAGAAGTATTCTTTATTTAATCTATAAACATTTCATTTAAATTTCTACTCTGAAAACAAAAATGCATCATTGAAAACTAAATCTTCTAAGGAAACAATTAGGATGATGAACAAGGATGGAAAACTTGATCCTAATAACCAAATATAATTTAAGGGGGCTCATTAATTGAATATTGAAAATATTCATGAATGATCTTCTAGTGGGCATGCCTAACATTGAAGTTTGGTGGGGGAAATGGTTCTATTAGCTCAACAGCCAAAAAGACTATGATGGGAAATAAACCACTGTATGTGCTGGGAATGGCGGAATCAACATGCTTCACACTGTGTGAGAGCTGCTGTTTCATACTCTGTTTCACGTTTGCAATTGTCTAGTTTACATTCTCCATGGTCACACTAAGCCACTTAGTCCAACTGAGAAAACACAGCAGAACAGGGTGGAGAAGGTACTTATGCTCTGGTCCTCAACCCCTGTGATTACCAGGGAAATAATTTTTTAAATAATTATTCTTCAAGGATTCACTAATGAAGCTGTTACTCTTATATCACCTCCTGCTTTCATATGGAAGCTATGTTGGTTTCTGATGTGAAACTTTTAGAAGTTTCCTAAAGACCTATTTTAATAAAATAGTGTGGCAGTATAGGAGAGTAGTTGAGTGAAGGCTTTTAACTTAGAGGGCCTGGGTTCAAATCCTTGCTCTGCCACTTACTATTAAAGTGACTTGGGGAAGTACTTTAACTGTTCTGTGCCTCAGTTTCCTCAAATGTAAAAAATGGAGATGTTTTCCTATTATAAGGTTTTTGTAAATCTTAAATGAGCTAACACATATAAAGCACAAAAAACAGTACCTGACACATTAAGCATTCTGTGTTAAGCACAATCATCAAAAAGAGATCTTTCTTATTCACCGATCTGGTTCTAAATAACTTCTTTATATTATTCTAAATAATGTTACCTTTCATTTTTCATGTTCCCTTTGACATTATTCACTCATTCAAACAATCTTTATAAGTATCTTGTTTGTCTTTAGCGGTGGTGACAAAATACTGAATAAGACACGGTCCCTGCCCTCTGGCAACTCCTAGTCCCATTAAAAGAATAGATGTGGCATAGCTGTGTCACAAATGCTACAACAGATAAGTAGAGAACTTCGGGGGCACAGGAGTTGGAGAACCAAATGTTGTCTGACTGGAATAAGGAAGGTTACAGAGATAGAGTGAAATCTGAGATGGATTTTAAAGTGCTTGAAGCATTATCCATCCACAAAGAGGGAAAGTAGTTTTGAGGCCGAGTATTAGGCTGGAGCATCGACGGGTGACAAGCCTGTAAAGCTGCTTATGTGCAGGACTCTGCACCCCACTTACTGAGCTGCACACTTTAAAATGGTAAAAATGGTAAATGTTATGCTATGTATATTTTACCACAATAAAACTGCATTCCCAATGAATACGGGCAATCTTTTCACTTACATTGTTGGTGATGCTTTTCAGTTACTATGATAAAAAAATTCCTGGCCAGGCATGTGGCTCATGCCTGTAATCTCAGCACTTTGGAAGGCCAAAGCAGGAGAATCACTTGAGGCCAGGAGTTCGAGCCCAGCCTGGGCAACATAGTGAGACCCTGTCTCTTTAAAAAAAAAAAAAAAAATTCCTATGCTTAAATTCTCTTCATGCTTGACCCCAATGGCAGAAGTATTTTCTGTGGAATAATTCTATGGAGCATTCCCAAACTTTGCAATGAGGCTATGCTACCTGTGACTGACTCAGTGGTCACAGGAGAGGAGCTGACCACTAACGGACTGCAGTGAGCCACAGGAAGGAACATGCGAGTAACTCTGATCACCTGTACCAGCTGCTCTTATCCCTGGCTACACTTTATAATCATCTCAAGACTTAATTAAAAAAATAAAAACACTCAAAACCAGACCGCACACCCAGAGACTGTATGATCTAATTGATCAAAGGTGGAGCCCAAGCGTGGGTATTTTCCAACGCTCCCTTTGTAAGTCTTACGCGTAGCCAGGTTGAAACCCACTGAGTTAGACTCTCCTTAGAGAGCTCTCTGGAGTACAACTCGGCATCCCCCCTTTTTAATTTCACCATTAAGAAATGCCGACAATGGTGTCTCAGAAGCAGTAAGAAGGTTTAACTTTTAATTTTGATAATCTTTAAACTAGAAAAGAAAAACATGATAAGATTCATGAACTCAGTAAACATTTGTTCTGGCTGCTACCATCAGGGTGTGCCCAGCCTGGAGATGCAGGCAGACGGGATGCGCGGCCAGCAGAGGGAGCAGGGGGCAGGGAGGACACGGATGCGTGCGCCCCCGCGTGGACAAGTGCGGAAGCGCAGGATGCTGTGTCCGGGAACAGGTGGGAGGGGCAGCCACGCAGGGTGGAAAATCAGGAAAGACTCCTCAGAGAAAGCAATTCCTACATCACCGGTGAGCAGGGAAAAGTAAATGGAAATCAGCCAGGCAGGCAGGGGAAGACAAACCGACATTCCATATTCTAGGAGGGTAGCGTGTGCCACTCTTGATTTACTCAGGCCCATCAGCCGAGGGCGATGACAGCTGATCCCGGCGGCTGGCTGTGGTTGAGGGATTTGAAACTGAGGCGGACTGACGTGCAGAGTGTTTGGGGTCGGGGTAAGTATGGCCATTCAGGGAGCCCAGGATGAATACCTGCTAACTAACTTCTGAAACTGGTGCAGAGAAACGTGTGGTAGTCACAGCTGCCAACCAGCATGCCAAGGAGACTAGCATGCCAGCACCCAGGTTAGTGGTGCACAGTAATAATCCTTAATCCTAATTATTTATACTACTGAATAGCCTACCTCTTTAATAGATTCCAAATGAAAACTCGTAGGAAAGTCAAAGTGGTAAAAAGGACATTTCTCCCCCTTGTGACTTTATTAGAAAACATGAGAGTCATTCTTTTCAATCCGTCCCCATGTGCCATGGGTAATTTGTACAACGGATACATGTCTCATGTTCCACACAGACTCGCTTATCTACAGAGGCAAGCTGGAACTTAACTGCACCAAACACTCCGTGAATCTAAATGCTACAAATGGCATTTTCTTTTGAAAGCTCAAGTTCTTTTGTTTGTTTAGTTTTTCAGCTGGGAAATTATAAAAATGAGCACATATCTGCTCCTAAACAACTCTGTAATGATTTTTTTTTTTTTTTTGGTTTTGATTTTTCTCTTGTTGATTACTCTCTTTTGGGGTATTTCATCTGAAGCAAGGGCTGGTGTTTATCTCAACATGCCGTCCTGCACGCTGCGCCAATCTGTTGAATGTTAACACGCAAAGGTCTACCAGCCAGGAAAGAAATGAAGTTCACCATGGACTCAGAGCAGAGTTTACATGTTCTTAAGTATTACCTTTAACAGTAATTTGAAATAGCTTTATGTGGATGCAGATTCAGGCATTCACAGACCAGCAGGAACTTTTGCACTTATCCTCTCTCATCTGAACCTCACCATCACCCAGAAGGCAGCTGATACGATCCCTAATCTACAGGTGAGGAAACGTATTTCCCTAGATCTTCAGGTTGTACAGCCTGCTTGTGTCCGAGTGGTCCTGGGGGTCAGTGATTCTCGTACTCCACAGGTGCCTGCGTGGACCTGACCACTATGATAATCAAACAAAGCACTGATCCAATTCGTCAAAACAAATGCGTGAGCCAACCGAACACAAAGATAGTCTGATCTTGTTTCTTGCTTAAGAGACATAACATTCATGGAGTGTCCACAATGTTCTACTGGATGCTTTGTATGTGATGTCTGATTTTGTGAAGAATTTCATTTTTCCTATTCTACAAATGAACAAAATAGAGGCTCAGAGACCAAGAACTCGGTCACTTGGCGGTAAGTGGGTGAGTTGAGGTTCAAGGCAAGTTGGGAGGTACCTCTGTAGACACACTGATCTGACGCTGAATCCCAGCTCTACCGCTTCATCACTGTGCTGCCCTGGGCAAGCCGCCTGGCATGGCTAGGACTCTGGTTCCTTATATTTAAATGTGAATAATAAAACTAGCATATCTTTCACAAAGTTGAGGATTAAATAAGAAAGCACATGAAGTACCTATGAATGCCTGACGCCTGGTAAGTGCTCAGCAAACAGTATATAATTACCGAGTCTGTTGGACTTTCCTGATATAAAGAAAACTTTAGGTTTTCAAAAATTTTAATCTTGAATGAATGTTTTATTCCATTGAAATCTTGAGTGAACTCCAGTATGTAAAGGCAGAGCTGGTAGAACTGAAGTGGGATGGAGCCCTGGAACCCCTCTCTCCCCTTCCCTAGCAGCCCTTGGAGGGCTCCGTGGATCCCTCCCCCTCTACCCCCATCCCACCTGGCCCCATCTCCAGCTGCTCCAGAGAAAGCTCCCTGGTCCTGAGCACTCAGATGCACGGGTGCTCCCCATCCCAGCCCAGCCATGGCCACAGCACGTGTTCACAGGCCAAGTCTCTAGAATGCCCTTCATTCTGGAAATGGGTAAGACATGAGCAGCAGGCTTGCCTGTTGTCCCCAAACTCTACCATCATCCCTGCAGGTCTGTAAGTGGTTAGGACAGAATTACCGCCCCCTGCCAGCTGCGGTCCTCTCCCAGTGACAATCACACTGCACTGACCCAAGGACAAAGTCCCAAGCTGGTCCCCAAACCCTGCACTAAAAGGCACCATAAGACACATCAAATCACTCTACTGAGAACATTCAGTAACTTTATCATTGTCATACAAAACATTCATCCATGGAAAACAGCACACCTAAATTACAAATGACTCCCAAGTGACAGGAAGGTCACTCCCTCCCTTTTCTTGCAGTATTTACATTCACGAAGCAAGGTAAAACTGTGACAGAATTTTGACTCTGCTCATTTGGCTTTGATGATCGTCTGATCCAGGTTGGACTGAAGTTTATCACAGCACTATCTACCAAGAAAGGATTTGCCAAGTAAATTAACGCAGGCAAAATTCCTTGTCAAAGAAGGCCCTGAACAACTGTTATTTCCACGTCTCTTCAGAGAGTCCACAGAGAGAGAGAGTTTTAGTGATCTACCTAGAATTATTCCTTGGCCCTCTCCAATTCCATAGGCATCAGTTATAATCATTAAAAAAAAAATGTTTGCCTGGTCAAGTGGCAGTGAGGATAGACACTCTGGGATAGGGCAATTACACAGCCCGCTTGCAGGCTGCGGCTGTCCCAAGGCTAGGACCAGGGCTGGACCCGGAGCAGAGGACAGGACAGCCCGGGCTGGTCTGCAGGAGGCTGCATTCTGGGCAGGTGAGCACGGAGCTGATGAAGCGCCAGCAATGACAGTGAGAGATATAATGTCACTGTGCTAAGTGCTGCGGAGCCTGAGAGCACGGGGTGATGGTGGGGCAGAGGGCTGTCTTACTCTGGGCTGTCAGCACAGGCTTCCCTGAGAAGGTGGCCTGAAGCTGAGACCTGAAAGATGAGCAGGGCTGAGCCTGGAGTGAAGGGGACGATGTGCTGGAGAAACTGACCTTCGTCCCCAAAGACTGGGTAGAGGGGAGCGAGGCTGACAGGGTGGGCAGGACTTGGCGGGCTGAGAGCTGTGAGCAAGGGATGGCCAAAGATCCGGTTTGCATTCCCGAAAGATCCCTCCCACTTCTCGGCAGTGGGCGCTGGAGAGAGCAGGTGTGGATGCAGGAGGCCGGGCAGGCGCCGACACTGTCCTCCTCCCTGCCAGCCCCTCCAAACTCCACGGTCCTCCGCCAGGACAACACTGCCACAATGAACCCAGAGCCTGGAAACTTTAGTCAGGTAATGTGATTTATTCCCCCCTAATACGCAGACTCTTATTTTTACCCAACTGGTGCTCTGAGTAACAGAATGTTCTAATTACACCAGATCACCATATTTTCTGCACATAAATTACAACTCAAAGGATAATACAAATTACACCAATTAAAACTCAACCAAACTTAAATGTAATACATCAGTTATCACCATTCTCTACAACAGAAAAGGTGTTACAAAGATCTAAATGTCTGCTGATTTATAAGCATAATCTGAAAAGGCTTGTTAAAATTTTATAGGTCCCTAATAGCTGTGGTATTTAAGCCCTCCTCGCCCCTCCCCCCCAACCCCATTACCCTGTACGCAGATGGCCCAGCCCCCCTCCCCCTTGCATCTGGCACCTGCCGCCATGTGGTTTTCAAACCGTCCTTCTGATCCCATCAGTCCTCTACTTGACAAATTTCAGACTCTTCAATATCCACAGAGATGAAGACAAATGTCTCATCCCACAATCAGCCCTCACCCTCCGACCCCAGCTTGCCCTTCCCCAGAGAGCCACACACCCCCTGGATTTCCCAGTCCCAGAACACCCCCCCACACACACCGGCCGTGCCCCTGGCCTGTCCTGCCTGGGCCTGGCGCTGAAGGTGCCTCTCCGGTGCTACCTCTTCCACACACCTGTCCTGAACCTCCCCCGTGGCGGTTCTGTTTTCTCTTTAACTGTGACCCCCAAACATTCCATTTGTACTGCATTTTCTATCTCATGATATGGTTGGTTATGTACTTATTAATAAAATAGCCCTCCTCCCTCTGCTAGATCCAAAACTCCCCGCCAGCGGCCATACATTTCCTACAGTTCTAAGCTCAGTAAGTGACTATGGAATTCTGTCAAATGTTACTTCCCCCTCTCCGTTAACATTTGGTGTATGGGCAACTCCAACAACTGGCCCTTCTGCCTTCTCAGCAAGTGGTTTCCTTACCGATCTCACCTTTGGCCTAGGAGTCAGAGGTGATTCTGTCCAGGTGAATCTGTCCATCTAAGGTCCTGATCCCCTTCCTTTGCTCTCCTTTGGGACTTCTGACATTTTTTTCTCTTACAACTTCAACTTCTTCTTCTCCATCCCTATTCTCCTACCCCTTGAACTGCCACCGTCTCCCTTCCCTTCTCGTTGCTGCCACAAGTCTGGGAAGAGCTGTCTCCTGGCCCCTACTCCCCACTCCTACCCTAGCCCTGCCATCTGCCCACTTCCCCCAGAGGTCTCCAGCAACTAGAAACTACCACTAGCTGGAAAGACAGCACTAAGCCACAGGGTAAGGATGAGGTGTCACCAGAGAGAAGGGCATACACAGGGTGGGCCCCTTCAACAATCCTTAGAATCAGAACTTATCAAAATCACACAACCTTCGAGTTGGAGGAGACCTCAGCCATCATTGCACCCTTCCTCTTCCTAACCCACACCGCCTGGCCACTCAGCTCCACACCGTCCCCTATGATCGCTGTCCTGCCAAACGGAAGCCCCTCGATCCTTCCACAGATCGAACTTCTCCTCCCTCTTCGCTCTGCTAGAAACCTAATGTTCCTCAGGCAATTCTGCTTCCGGCTCTCACACTGCCACACTCGCCAAAACCCCTTCTCCTTCCACATGAAATACCCAACAGCCGAATGACTTCATGATTCACTCACCTCTTCTCTCCAGCAACAATTGTCACTGTCTGCCCCGACACCCTCTTCCAGGGCCTTACCTCCTTCCCCAGCTCCTCCCCTGCAGCCACTTTAAATGACTGTCCCCAAGAGGCAACACAAGGCCGCCACAGAATCTCCCTGTGAGGGCTCATCCAATCCCAGGCTCCGACACATCCTTGTCCACAGGACTCCAGGCCAGAAAATGAAGTCTTCCTGGATTTCTCATCTGTGAGGAAGGGCACAGAAGACCTAGGTTCTCCCCAGCTGCCCCCACAGCCCTCCTCCCCCATATGTTTCTTCATTTGGTGGGTCCTAATTTGTATCCTTTATAATATACATTATAGCGATTAGCACTTTTCTAAGTTCTGTGAGTCATTCTAGCAAATTATCAGACTGGGGGGGGAGGCGGGGGTGGGGCTAGGCAGAAATGCAGGTGGCCTGGGAGTCCCCCGTGTGGCTGGCTTCCGAAGTAAGGGCAGTCTTGTTGGAAACCGTGCTAAGCTGTGGGGTCTGCACCAACTCCGGGGGGTTGATGCCAGGATTTAACTGCAGTACACCTAGTTGTGTCTCCACCAGAATAGCGTAACTATGTGCACCATGAACTGGACTGCGAACCATATATATTGTCATTCAGGGAGCACAGGGCCCTGCCTGCCACCTCCTAGAGTCAATAGTAAGGTGCACGCCAATGCTGAAAATCCCTAAAAATTATCTCAGCCTTAATTTCTGAACTTGAACAAATTTACAGCTTCTGGCGAGGCTGAAGATTACTTTAAGCTCATTTCTTTCAAGAAATGGTTCTTATTTACACCTTCCTGGAAATGGCCAAAGTGAATCTGTCCCTGAAAGTAGTTCCCTGCCTTCCGAACAGAGCTAAAACCTTCGTGTGGACTGCCTTACTTTTACCCAATCACCAGTGCGGGGTGCAGGCATTGAAGCTGGAGGCCCAAGCTAGCAGAAAAGTTCCAGGGTCTGCCTGGCTTGGCAGAGCAGCTCACCACTGATCAGCCACAAAAGCCAAATTCATGCTGCGGCGGGGCTGTCTCCCGTGTTTTCCTTCCACCTTGTGGGTGGATATATTAATTATTTAAAGTAGTAATCATTAGAAATTTGTTTTTGTTATCCAGTGGGACAGAAATAATCTGTACGTCTGCCATTAACATCGTACGCACGAGATAATTTCAAAGTATTGTTTCATGTCATCTGAGAGCAAAATTTCAGCATTGGGCAAGTCCAAGATGGCAATAAAAAGAAAGTGTAAGAACTGCATGAATGGTGTGAAACATCGTAGTTTCACCGTCTGGCACTCAAATGAGCTCCCCAGGGCTGGGCTGTGAGATGACTTAACAGAAATACGACAGGACAGGCCCTGAGGTGCTTCCACCCAACGTGCTCAGACCCACAAGGCAAGACACCTGTGGAAATGTTACAGTTTAGCTCTTTAAGTTTCATTTTTAAGATTTTGAGGGAGAAGGGGGCGAGATGGCTGACTAGAGACACTAGTCACCAGATCGTATCAGAGAAATGGAAAACTTTTAGATGAAAAAAACAAAACAAAAACAAAAATATAGCTCAGGTGTAATTATGAGGGAAAAAGGCCAGAACCTACTGGAGATCCCCCAGGAGAAGGTTGTGGAGCTGAAAAAGAAGGAGCAAGATGTCGGCAGAGATCAAACCCTGAGAAATGTGGGAGTCCTGTGGAAAGAGTAGGTGGGGGTTTTGTTTCTCCTTCCCTCACACCTCTAGCAGTCAGCAGGCTCCCAAGGTGCTGGAGAGCTTTCCTACCCTCACAAGCCCAAAAGCCGCTGCTGCCAATGAACTAGAAGCTTCTTGAAAACAAAGCCCCCTCAGGGTCGCACCCCATTATCACAGACCGGAGCAGAGCCAGCAGAGCCCAGAAGGCAGGCACCATACTGCTTCTCCACCCATCCTGTGCTTTTGTCCTCCCCAGGGAGCTTCAGCCGCTGTTTTTGTGCCTTTTGTCTTCACAAAAAACATTTCCCAACTCCAGCTCAGACTGTGGTGGCCACAGGGGCCAAGGGTCCTGGGGGAACTGTGTGATCCCAGAGCTCAGACATTCCTGGTGGGCTGCCTTCTGGGGAGAGGGGCAAAGGGGACCAGAGTGCCAGCTCTCCTCCATTCAGACTCTTTTCCTCCCTCTCTACTCCCCTGCCCACTGCTGCTGAGTGGCATGGGTGCCCCAAGGGACAATTGAGACAATATTCTCAGAAGTAGCTCCTTCTTCTCTGTTGGCACAGCCACTACATGGAGGCTCCCACAGAGAGTAGTGCTCACACCTTTCCTCTTAAAGACCTGCAGCGAACCAAGGGGTGCTTAGACTGTGAGCTCTCTCCACTGCTGCTTGCCTGGCTGCTCCAGAAGAGTATGACAAACCCTGAAATGGAGGGACATTAAGCCTACTTGAGCACTCCACAGGCAACTCAGGACACTTCTCCCTGGCACCATCAGGAATTGAACTTGGGGGGCCAGGGGACAGGCTTGCAGGCTGGATCTCATTTCCCCAGGACTTGATCAGGTTGCTCGGGGCACAGAGGGGAGATTTGTGAACTAATCTTGGGAGGTGAGGGAGCCTATGTGGGCAGAACTAAGAGAAGACTGTAGTGTGGGTCTGAGCTACAGTGCACTCAGGAAGCAACCCTCCCTCTACAGGAAAGGCATGCTTTCCCTCAGAGGTGGGATCCTGGACAAGGAAGCTCCTAGGCTGCGACGACATAACTGGTAAGCTCAGCTAGCTTGGGCTGCTACTTCCAGTCAGATGATGGAAGGACACCTCAGGCAGGGGAGGAGGGAGAAGAGTGAAACCCACTCCTGACATTCGGACTAGGAATCCCAGATGGCCCCTCCCCAATAAGCAGTTATGGCTTGGTGGGGGCACTTGAGCCCCTCCCTGGTGGTCTTCCCCAGTAGCCTAGGAGCTGACCATTGACCCCTGCCAAGAAAGCTCTTGGGCCAACCTTTGGGAAGACTGAATGCAGGCTCAACCAACCCAGCCCTGACTAGCCTCATTCCTCAACCAATCTCTGCTATGGTGGAGAATAAGGAGTCCCCAGGAAGCTCCAGAGCCCCACTCACCACCTGGGGCATTTGAGTGCTTCTTCTGAGAGGCTAGCACTGGTCACAGGTCCCAAGAAACAACACTGCAGCTGGCTTTTTCCTGCAAGTGCCATCTGCAGGCAAGGAGGACAACTTGTCTAACCTATTACAGAATTTACTGCCTCACTCATACAGGACACGGCTAATTCTTACCCACAAGCATCACCTACTGTCTCAGAAATTAAATAGGGCATCCCAATATAATTCAAACTGTTAAGAAGATCACAGGGCTGGGGAAAAAGAAAGAAATTCAAAGATTTCCACCTTCCCTTGTTAACAAGAGACATGGAATCTGCCCAGGCACATAGTACACCACTGCTCTAGCCGACAAATAACTAGCAATTCAGAAAACCACCACACTAAGACTATCTATAACTAAAGTACCCATCCAGAATCTAGACCCCCATTCAAGTCCCCACAAGCAAACCCAAAGGTCCTTACCCAACTTATGCTACAGGCACACCCTTAAGAGAGTGGGAAAGCCCCGTATAAACAAAAGAAAACCCAAATACAAGAAGTAAGTGACAACTGCACCAGATGAGAAGGAATCAGTGTAAGAACTCTGGAAGTATGAAAAATTAGAAGGAAATGACCCTGGCAAATGACACCAGCTCTCTAGCAAGGGATCCCAGCCAAAATGAAAATACCAAAATGGCAGAGAAAGAATTCCAAATATGGATTGTAAGGAAGCTCAATGAAATCCAAGAGAAAATGGAAAACCAACTCAAAGAAACCAGGAAAACAACTCAGGAAATAAATGAAAAATTTACTAAAGAGATAGACATATTTAAAAAAAAATAGGCCGGGCGCGGTGGCTCACGCCTGTAATCCTAGCACTCTGGGAGGCCGAGGCGGGTGGATTGCTCAAGGTCAGGAGTTCGAGACCAGCCTGAGCGAGACCCCGTCTCTACTAAAAATAGAAAGACATTATATGGACACCTAAAAATCTATATATAGAAAAAATTAGCCGGGCATAGTGGCGCATGCCTGTAGTCCCATCTACTCGGGAGGCTGAGGCAGTAGGATCGCTTAAGCCCAGGAGTTTGAGGTTGCTGTGAGCTAAGCTGACGCCACGGCACTCACTCTAGCCTGGGCAACAAAGTGAGACTCTGTCTCAACAAAAAAAAAAAAAAAAAAAAATAGAACTTCTGGAAATGAAAAATTCACTCAGGGAAATATAAAACACACTGGAAAGTTTTATGAGATGATTAAACCAAGCCGAAGAAAGAATTTTAGAGCTTGAAGACAACTCTTTCAAGTTAACCCAGTCAGTAAAAAAATACAGAAGAATCAACAAGAATGAACAAAGTCTCTGAGAAACATGGGATTATGTAAAATGACTAAATATAAGAAACATGGGCATCTCTGCGGGTGAAGAAGAAAAAAGCACAAGGCCTGGAATACCTATTTGAGAAAATAATTGAGGAAAACCTCCCTGGTCTTGCCAGAGATATGCATATCCACACAGAAGAAGCTGAATGAACACCTGAGAGATTCATTGCAAAAAGGGAATCACCAAGGCACATAGTCAACAGATTGGCCAAATGCAACTCAAAGGAGAAACTCCAATAAGCCATGAGGTGAAAACATCAAGTAACTTACAAATGAAAGCCCATCAGACTAACAGCAGACTTCACAAGAGAAATCATAGAAGCCAGAAAGAAATAGGGTCCTATCTTTAGTCTCTACAAATAGCATAACTGCCTGCCAAGAATTTAGTATCCTGCTAAACTCGGTTTCATAAATGAAGGAGAAATAAAGTCTTTCCCAGACAAGCAAACCCTAAGGGAATTTGTCATGACTAGACCAGTCCTACAGGTAATATTCCAAAGTGCATTATGCATACAAGAACACAATTGAAACCACCAGTGTAAAAACACCCAAAAGTTATAGCTCACAGCTATCATAAAACAATAGCATAAGAGGGAAAACACAAAAATAAGGTACCATCCAACATGATGAAAAGAACATCCCACATATCAATGCTAACACTCAACATGAACGGTCTGAATGCCCCTCTTAAAAGACACAGACTGGCTAAATGGTTGAAAAAACAACCCAAGTATAGGCTATCTCCAGGAAACACAACTAACCCACAAAGACTCACACAGACTCAAAGTGAAGTGACAAAAAAAAAAAATATTCCATGGAAATAGAAACCAAAAGTGACTAGGTGTAGTTAGCTATTCTCATATCAGATAAAATAGACTTTAAATCAACAATGGTAAAAAATAGACAAAGATGGTCATTATATAATGGTAAAGGGAGCAATTCAACAAGATGACATAACAATCCTAAATATATATGCACCTAACACTGGAGCTCCCAGTTTCATAAAGCAAATTCTTCCAGATCTAAGCGAAGAAATGAACAGTAGCATCTTAATAATCTGAGACTTCAACACTCCACTGACACTACTGGACAGATCACTGAAGCAGAAAATGATTTTGAAAACACTAGACTTTAACAGAGTCAAGAACAAATGGACCTAAAAGACATTTTCCAGATGATTCTTCCCCCAAACTACTGAATATACATTTTTTTTTTACCAGCAAATGGGACATTTCCCAATATTGAACATGTCTCAGGCCAGAAAACAAGTCTCAGTAAATTAAAAAAAAATCAAAATCATACCATGTATCTTATCAGACCACAGTGGAATAAAACTAGAAATTGATTTCAAGAGAAACATTCAAATCTATACAAAGTCATAGAAATTACATAACCTGCTACTGAAGGATTCTTGGGTCAATGAAGAATTAAGATGGAAATCAAAAGATTCCTAGAACTGAATGACAAAGGAATCACAAGCTATCAAAATCTATGAGATACAGAAAAAGCAGCCCTAAGGAGAAAGTTCACAGCCATAAAATGCCTACATCAGAAAGACAGAAAGATCACAAATTATTATAACATCCTAATGTCACACCTCAAGGAACTAGGAAAACAAACTAAACCCAAAGCTAGGAAAAGGAAAGAAGCAACAAAGCTCAGAACAGAAATAAACAAAATGGAAACCAAGAAAATAATATAAAGGATCAATGAAACAAAAAGTTGGTTCTTTGAAAAGATAAATAAAATTGGTAGACCACTAGCCAGATTAACCAGAAACAGAAGAGAAAGGATTCAAGTAACCACAATCAGAAAAGGAGACATTACAACTGATACTGAAGAAATACAAAATATCATCCGTGAATACTGCAAAAACCTCTATGTAAAAAAACTAGAAAACCTAGAGGAAATGGGTAAATTCTAGGAAACATACAAACTTCTGAGCCTAAATCAGGAATAATAAACAGAAACTCTGAACAGGCCAATGATGGGCAGTGAGGTTGAAGCAGTAATAAAAAATCTCCCGATAAGAAAAAAGCCCCAGAACAGATTCACAGCTGAATTCTACCACACCTACAAAAAACTGGCAATATCCTACAGAAATTTTTCCATAACAGTAAGAAGGAGAGAATCCTCCCTAACTCATTTTATGAAGCCAGTATCACCCTGATACCAATGGCAGGAAAGGACACAGCAAAAAAAAAAAAAAAGAAAAGAAAACTACAGACCAATATCCCTTATGAACACAGATGCAATATTCCTCAAGAAAATACTAGGAAACTGAATTCAGCAGCACATCAAAAAAATCCACCATGACCAAGTGGGCTTCATCCAAGGGATGCAAAGATGGCTCAACATATGTAAATCAATAAGTGTCATTCACCACACAAACAGAAGCAAAAACAAAGACCATGTGATCATCTCAATAGATGCAGAAAAAGCATTCAATAAAATCTCTTTCATCATAAAAACCTCAACAAACCAGGTATAGAAGGAACATATCTCAAAATTATAAAAGCCATTTATGACAAACCTATAGCCAACATCATACTGAATGAGCAAAAGTGGAAAGCATTGTTCCTAAGAACTGGAAGAAGACAAGGGTGCCCACTGTCACCACTTCTATTCAACATACTACTGGAAGTCCTAACCAGAGCAATCAGGCAAGAGAAGGAAATAAAAGGCATCCAAATCAGGAAAGAGGAGGTCAAACTGTCTGTTTGCTGATGATATGATCTTGTATCTAGAAAATCCTAAAGATTTTACCAAAAGACTCCTGGAATTGATAAATAAATTCAGCAAAGTCTCAGGTTACACAATCAACGTACACAAATCAGTAGCATTTCTATATACTAGAAACACTCAAGCTGAGAGTCAAATCAAGAACTTAATACCATTCATAATAGCCACAAAGGAAATAAAATATCTAGGAATACACTTAACAAAGGAGGTTACAGATCTCTACAAAGAGAACTACATACAAAACACTGATAAAAGAAATCACAGATGATACAAACAAATGGAAAACCATCTATTGCTCATGAATTGGTAGAATAAACATTGACAGTATGTCCATAATGTCCAAAGTGATTTACAGATTCAGTGCAATTCTCATCAAAATACCAGTGTCATTTTTTACAGATCTCAAAAAATAATACTAAGCTTCATTTGAAAACAAAAAAGAGCCCAAATAGCCAAAGCAATCTTAAATAAAATGAACAAATCTGGAAGCATCACGTTACCTGACTGGAAATTACACTACAAGGTTATAGTAAACAAAACAGTGTGGTATGGGTATAAAAGTAGAGATATAGACCAATGGAACAGAATAGAGAACCCAGAAATATAATAAAACCATCTACCTACAACCAACTGATCTTCATCAAAGTAGACAAGAACATACACTGGGGAAAGGAATTCCTATTCAATAAATGGTACTGAGAAAATTGGATAGCCACATGCAGAAGAATGGAACAGGATCTCTACCTCTCATCATATACAAAAATTAATTTAAGATGGATTAACAGATTAACTGCCATGTGAGTTGTATTTAACTCATGCCAGTTTTGAGCCCAGGGTCTCATGAAGCATATATAACTCAAACGTCTGTTTATCTTGGGAGCCATGTGGTGTGCAGGCAACTCACGCTGCCATGCTGTAGCACACATGTTACTTGATGAGTGGCCCCCTGAGTGAAACCCTGCAGTTGGTTCGTGAACATCCTACTTGATGATGTTCTTATTGTTACAATTAATATTGACAACTTAACTGCATATAACTCACACAGAGAAAACAATAAAAAGTAACAAATTTTTAATTAAGTTAGAAAGGATCATTTTGTTTTCAAAATTTTTATTCTGTTTTCATAATAAAACACTGTGGCCACAATGAAAAAAATTTTTTTTCTATTGTGGCAGTCAATGTGTTAAAGACTTAAATATATGGCATAAAACCACAAAAGTTCTAGAAAAAATGTAGGAAAAACTCTTTTAAACATTGTCCGAGGTAAAGAATTTATGAAAAAGACCTCAAAGACACATATAACAAATAAATAAATAAATAAATAGGACCTTAATTAAAAAGCTTCTGCATGGCAAACAAAATAATCAATACAATGAATGGACAACCCACAGAATGGGAGAAAGTATTCATAAACCATACATCTGACAAAGGACTGATATCCAGAATCTATACAGAACTCTCAGCAAGAAAAAAACAACCCCATCAAAAAGTGGGCAAAAGACATGAACAGAAGTTTTTCAAAATAAGATAGACAAATGACTAACATATGATAAAATGCTCAACATCACTGATCATCAGGGAAATGCAAATTAAAACTACAATGAGATATCACCTTACCCCTAGCAGAATGGGCATTACTAGAAGGTCCAAAAACAATAGATGCTCGCATGGATGCAAAGAGAAAGGAACGCTTATACACTGTTGGTGGGACTGTGAATTAGTACAATCCCTATGGAAAACAGTATGGAGATTCCTCAAAGAAATAAATGTAGACCTACCATTCCATCCAGGAATCCCACTTCTGGGTATCTAGCCAAAGGAAATGAAGCCATTTTATTCAAAAGAACCTGTACTCAAATGTTTATCACACCATGGCTCACAACTGCAAAGATGTAGAATCAACCTAAGTGCTCTTCAATTCATGAGTGGATAAAGAAAATGTGGTGTGTATATATATACCATGGAGTACTACTCAGCCATAAAAAGGAATGAAACAATGTCATTTGCAGCAATGTGGAGGGAACATTATCCTAAGTGAAGTGTCTCAGGAATGGAAAACCAAACACCATATGTTCTCACTAAAAAGTGGAGCCAATAGGTGGGTACACATGGGCACAAAGTGATATAAAGGACATGAGAAACCAAGAAGGGGGAAGAAGGGTATGGGATAAAAACTTACCTATTGGGTACAATGAACACGATTCTGATGATGGGCACACCAAAAGCCCTGACTTAAGTATCATATAAGATATCCATGTAATAAAAACACTTGTACCCCTTTAATTAATATTTTGAACTAAAAAAGAAATTTTAAAAAACTGATTGATTTCCTCATATAAAAAATTTCATTTTTTCTTAATCAGCTTTGCAAATATAAGAGATACTCAGGCTCCACTGTGGTCCTCTCATTTGATCAGAGCATTTTCAAAGCAGTGCTCCTCAGACTGTCCACAGCAGGGGTGTGGGCTCCCAGCTTCTTTCTCTCCTTCTAGAGATTGTGAAAGAGAGAGAGAGTGTGCATGTGTGTGTGTTTGTATATGTAATCTGAAGATGAGGTGGGAAGAACCATTTGAACGTGAAGGCATAAAAGGTCTTTTCCCTCTTCCCACAGAGAATAAATGAATCGTATGTGGAGCATAAAGAAAGCTCTGAATTTTCAAGTTTTAGAATTCAAACAAACAGTCTCAAAAACAGAATCATTATCCTAATCAACCAAATCACTCACACTTAAAAGACTTCCAAAAATATTAATAATTTACTGAAAACTAAGATGCAAAGCAAGTTCGTATGTGAAATGAAAAGAATTATTTGGTGTGACAAAAGTTGTTTTCTAAGAGACAGCTATTTTATTCCTATTTTAAAACAAAGATAATGAAAACAAAGCAAGCAAATCGTTCATAGTTTATTATCATGGGTATGTCTTTACTGTGCTTTGAAAATATATAGAAATGCTTAGAAAAATCCCAACATTGGTCATGTCATGGAGAAAAATTTCCCATAGAATTTGGCAGTGAAAGAACATCAAATGTCTTGTCCCAGGCCAGCTGCATGCACAAAACCCATGTGTCTTTCTTGAATTTTAGAAATATCAATTTGGAGCCAAATTCTGGGGGAACCAATACAAATATTCAACAAGCTTATTGGATACCTGATCATCTACATAAAGTTCTTACATTAAGATCTAGGAAGAGTTACCCAATTGCTCTCATCTTGAAATGATCCATGCAGGGTACCAGGTAGACAGCCTGTGTGTGAGGAGCCATGCCTGGGGAGTGTTTGTTCAAACAAGCTCTGGGACAGATCAGGGACTGCCGGCTGCTTGGGCAGTCACAATCCTCACTCTGAAGTCCAGGGGCTTGGGCATTTCTTTGAGCTTCTCAAGGTGGGAAGCCAGCAAATGGAGGCATACATGAGAGGGCCTTGGTGGTCTTCTGTAATTGCCTCATTGTACAGGTGAGGAAACTAAGTCCCAGAGAAGCAAAGGACTTTCCCTAACAGTCTCTAAATTTTCTTCTCAAGAGTTCAGTTCTGGGCAGCAAGAGGGCTGGTTTTTAAAAGATCCATTATGGTCAGCCTTACAGTTTCAGAGCCAAGGACTCAGACTGGATGACGAAAGGGCTCTTTTGAGAGTCCTCAGGAGCCTCCCAGGACGGCTCACCTGCCTCTCTGTCTGCCTCCAGGTAAACGCCTTGGCTGAGGTGCCAGCTCGGCCCTGGGGCTGCAAGAACTGAAGACCAAAGGGTGTGGCTGGGGTTGACAGAAGGGTGGAGAGGGGACCTGAGGGAGGACGATCAGGGAAGGGCAAGAGATCTAGACTGCCCTGGGGGTCAAAGACCACAGCATGCAGTTCCACAAAGCTACGCTCTGGCAATGTCTGTTTAACGTTGAGTAAAACTCTCCCAATGTGTCTTCTCCCATGACGCAGTGCAGTGTGACAGACGCACCACGCGGCTCTCCGTGAGAGCCCTGCCCCCAAGCGATTCCCAGCATTCTTCATGATCTGGCTCCCTCCAATTTACAGTGTCGCCAGAACACAAGTGATGAATCCAGTTTGGAACACAGCCTTCATCCCATCAGAATTCTGAGCATAGAGATTTTGACACCAGTTCGGAAGCACGCCCGGAAGATTGGGCCAACGCAGGCTGACACGCAGACAGGGCTGTGCTTCAGAGCTGAAGATTGATGAGACCAATTCTGAAGCCTTTCTGCCTTCATCTTCTGGGGTATAGATGTCGGTGATTTTTTTCCCCTCTGAGCCTCATGTTTCAAACTGCATGCTTCCACAGTTATCACAGGCATCCTTTTATATAACCCACAGAAAATGATTTGCTTTATGACAAAGAAGCATTTTAGAGTTTGTGGTCTGCTACAGGTCTAATTGAATTCAGTTGGTTGTTCAGGGAACAATAACTTTAAAAGACAGTTATACTTGAAGTTAATGAATGCTTGAAAACCAATAATCTAATTTTATATTGGGATTATATGTATCCGTAAAGCACTAAAATTATCAGTAAGCATTGAAATGACTTGTCATTTATATCCTTATTGCACTTATCAATAAACACATGACATATTTTAATATATTGACCTTCTCGAGAAGGGGACCGAAAGGTAACAGACCCCTAGAAGGCAGCAGCCAGGTCTGGCTTTCAACACTGAATCCCCAATGCCCAAGCCAGGACCTGCCACATAAATGTTTTTTGGATAAACAGGTGACAAAATGGAACAGAACATTTTCTAATCCCCCCCCAAATCAGTTTCTACTTGAATTAACCAAAGAGCCTAGTTTAAAAGTTTAGTTAAATATTTCCCCTGCTGAGTATGATACTCCCTAGGGTTTTGTCCAGATTGGTCTTTTAACACATTGACTGCCACACTAGAAAAAAAATTTCTTTCCTCCAGGCCATGGTGTTTTATTACAAAAATAGAATACAAACTTTGAAAACAAAATGATCCTTTCTAATTTAATGAAAAAATTGTTATTTTTTATTGTTTTCTGTGAGTTATATGCAACTTGAAAAACAGTACAAGTGGCTCCCAAGGTAAATGGACGTGTGAGTTACATACGCTTCACGAAGCCTCAGGTCAAAACTAGCGTGAATTAAGCACAACTCCCATGGCAGTTAATGTGTTAAAGCTTCCTTCTTCTGGTGCACGTCACAGGAACAATCAGGCAGGTACAAATGTCCCCATCCACACTCCTCACCTGCCATGTCGATGGCAAAAGGCCTGTCTGCTCTCCAGCCGGTGTACCAACCGACAACTTTGCCGTTTTCCACCAACGGACGTTCATAGCGTCGCCCACCAACCAGGCCCACGGGCCAGACAGAGACCTTGCGTGTGGTCCGCATCTATAAAAGGGGAAAAGAGATGTGTTTTAAGTTTCCTTAGGGAAAAGAAGGGAGGAAAGAAGTGTGAGCTACATGGAAGCATGTGGTGGGGTGTGTGTAGATTTTAAACGTTGAAGGTTTCCAAACAGAATCCCTCTGTTGATGGACCACTGCCCCAATCCATTATGTTTGTCTGTCCAGTGCCATGGGCTTTGCACTCAGGCATAAATTTAGCTGGTGGTTCAAGGCTCAATAAAAAGAAAGTGGGTGTCCATGCCTCAACATCACTTATTTGAAGCTAAGGTGTGACTATCAAATATTTTCTATTTGTTTCAAAGTTGAATCTTTTAAATTATACTTCAGATCTTCTGAAGTAAGAAGATTTAATTCCTCTTAAGACAACTTCATTACTCAGAGCAAAAACTTCACTCAGAGGAGCCACAGGAATATCCTTTCCCTGAATTTTTATTGCTATAGATACATAAAAATCTTGGCTGAGGACATTATTAATGGGATCCAGATGCAGAAACAACACCGGGCATCCTCCAGAGCGACAAAGAGAAACACGCACCCTAAAAACTTCCTTGCCTTTCGAGGGGAACTGGGCCAAGCTAGAGAGAAGAATGACTAGTACAGGCAGCTGGAGTAGCGATCCTCGTCTGGCACACACTATTATAGGTAGTGAAATCCTGGTTAAACACAATCCTCAATGGAAAGTTAATAGCTGGATTTGTTTAAGGGGAAGACATGCTCACAAGAAATCTTGCTGGTATCAGGCAGTGTTTTGGGGGAAGATCAACCACTACCACCTCCACCCACCACCTTCTTCTAGGGCACAGGTGAGCAGTCCACGTGGCACCTTAGTGCAAACTAGAAAAAGGTGTCCCTTTCTCAGGCAGACACACTCCATGCTGGTGCCCATGGCTTGGCCAACACAGGACAAGCTGTATTTAAGCTCCACTCACACTCACAGCTGGGTGTGCCCTTAGGGTACCTGCAGGGCTGCGTAAGGTGGAGCTACTGTTGAAGTAATTATAATTTCAACACCAATGCTTTACTTTTTATTTGCTACAGAAATGAACTGGGTCACGATTAGTTAACCAGCGGTTAAATTATGATTATCAATCAAGGAATTTTTTTATGAAAGGAAGAAAAATGACATACTTGGGACAAACTTTCAAATACAATTGAAATGGAAGCCATACAAAAGTCAAAGTAACTAGAAGCTCCCACTAGCCAAGCATCCCAATTTTACTTATTATTATTCCCACCTTGTTCTAAAAAGAAGATTTAAGGGGGTGGAGCATTCCAGGTAATGAAGATCTCACCGCATTGGTCTGCCTCGAATCTGAAATTACTATTTTTTATACTATCACTTTTTCAATAGTTAATCACAATTGTCTTCTGTTAGCTCATATTAACTTCTATGATGATTTTTTTTAAATGCTCTACTGGTGGTACAACTGACTCCAGAAAAAAGTTAATAAGCCTGAGACTGTTATCTTTAGAAAGGTCTGCTTGCAAGGCTGGCCCTTAGCTAGGATCTGGGAACTTGACTGTTGAATCACTCCTATACAGATAAGGTTGCTTTGTCTGCCTCCGGCACTGAACAACTCCTTTCCTTTTGGGAATCTGAAATTTTGGTGGCCCAGGGGTGCCTGAGACCAGCCCCCAATAAACACCCTGAATTCTGAGTCTCAAATGGGTTTCCCTGGATGTAAACATTGTATACCTGTGGTTACATTTTCATTGCGGGAGGGAAAGCGTGCTCTGTGTGATCCCTCATGGAAGGGAGGAAGAAGGGTAGGAAGCCGGCATTCGGATTCCTCCAGCCCCTGCCTGGTGTCTTTTTCCTCGACTGATCCAGCTGTGCACTCTTGCTGTGTCCATGTAATACATCTAAGCCACAAGTGCAACTGAGTGCTATGAGTCCTAGTAAGTCACCAAACAGGTAGTGGTCTTGGGGACCCCTAAAATACTGATAGAAACTAAAATACACTTTTAAAACTATATAATACATTTCGACATATTTATGTAGGCATCACCACGATTAAGATAACATATCCAGCATCCCCTGAAGTTTCCTTTTACCCATTTCTAATCTACCTCTCCAGTCCCTCTCCACGTCCCCTATCCCCAGGGAACTCCTAATCTCCTTTCTATCATTATACATTAGTTTGGACTTTCTGGAATTTTACATGAATATAATCATATAGCAAGTAGAGTCTACGTGTAAATACAGCTTCTTTCACTCAGCATAATTATATGAAGATTGATCCATTTGTAACATGTATCAATATTTCATTCCTTTATATTGCTGAATGGTATTCTGTTTTGTGGATTGTATTAATACTACAGTTTATCCATTTCCCTGTGGATGGACATTTGCGTTGTTTCGAGCTTTGGGTTATTACAGATGAAGTGGCTATAAATGTGTGTACAAGTCTGCGAATTTCATTTTTTTTTAAATAAATACCTAGGGGTTGAACAGCTGGATCATTCCGTAGGTGTACATTTACCTTTTTAAGAAACCACCAGATTATTTTCCAAAATGGTTGTGCCATTTTACATCCCCACCAGCAGAGTATGAGACTTTCAGTTCCTCCACATCCTCACCAACACTTGGTATGGTCAGTTTTCAATGTTAGCAATTCTAACAGGTGTTAGTAATATCTCATTATGGCTTTAATTTGCATTTTTCTAATGACTAACGATGTTGAGTATTCTTTCGTGTGCTTACTGCCATTAGCATTTCATTTTTGGTAACAAGTCTGTTCAAATCTTTTGCTCACTTTTAAAAAATTGGTTGTTTTCTTACTATTGAGTTTTGAGAGTTATTTACATATTCTGCATATAATATTTATATAATTTATAAATATTTTCTCCCAGTCTGTGGCTCATCTTTTCATTCTCATAACAGTGTCTTTTGAAGAACAGAAGTTTTTAATGTTGATGAAATCCAATTTACCCATTTGTTCTTTTATGGATCATGCTGTTGGGTGTTATATCTAAAATATCTTTGCCTAATCCAAGGTCACGAGGATTTTCTCCTCCTTTCTAGAAGTATTATAGTTTTAGGTCATACATTTTGATTATGACCCACTTTCTGTTAATTTTCATATGTGGTATGAGGAACGTAACTGAAGCTTTTTCCCCTCTTTTTGTATATGGATATCCAAAAATTGTTCCAACTATATCTAATTGTCCTGGAACAAGTGAACTGCTTTTCCATCATTGTCAAAAATCAGTTGCGCATATATGTGTGGGTTGTTTTCTGGATGCTCTATTCTGATCCATTGTTCTGTTTGGTGATATTGATGCCCATATCAATATCTGGATTTACCATAGTTTGATGAGAATTCTTATAACAAGTAATATTAGCCTTCCAACTTTGTCCTTCATTTTCGAAGCTGTTTTGGCTGTTCTAGGTCCTTTCATTTCCATAAGAATTTCAGCAACATTTGTCAATTTCAGCAAGTTCTGACTGAGATTGAATAGAATCTATTAATTTAGTGAATCTTAATATTGTGTCTTCTAACCCACAAGCATAATCTCTCTACATTTATTTAGGTCTTTAATTTCTCACACCAATGTTTTGGTGATTTAATTCTTGAATCAATATTAACACCTAATGCTTTTGTGTCCTAGGTCTTCTCCATAGGTGAGAAAAAATTCCAGAAAATTTACTAATATTTTCACAAAAATAGAGTCCCTCTTCCCCAACTTGTGACACCTTTGGGCTGCTGTTTTCCTCACATACTGCAGAAAATGAAAACATTTCAAGTTTTTCATTTTACATGTCAAATATGCCAAACACACAAAGAAAGTAAGTTAAACCTAACACATACATTTGTTTTTTCAATTAACAGAATGACTTTATATATAGGTCACTAAAAATAGTACTTTTTTTGGGAGGGATGGTATTTCCTTGAACTGATTATGATTTTTCAGCTCTAAACTACTTTTGACCAGAACACTACATTTTTTTTAAATCTGTGAAAAACTAATGGGCAAATCCCATCTCAGACTTCTATGTCCTCTTGAGAGTACATAAGGTTGTGCTCTGCACACAGCAGGTGCCAAACAACTCATGAGAAATGTCTAAGCACCAGGTAGTAATTGAAACATGGGCCTACACATCATAAGCAATTAGTACCTGTCTGCACTGTGCAAGAGACCTGCTCACAATTAAAGAGGAAGATAATGAAAGAAAAGGCAAAAAAAATATTTTAAAGAAGGAAAAAAAAATTGTCATTAAAGAGAATGATAAAGTATAACTGTGGGACCACTAGGAAGGGAACAATTCATGCCTGTAATCCTAGCACTCTGGGAGGCCGAGGCAGGCGGATTGTTTGAGCTCAGGAGTTCGAGACCAGCCTGAGCAAGAGCGAGACCCCATCTCTACTAAAAATAGAAAGAAATTATCTGGACAGCTAAAAATATATATAGAAAAAATTAGCCAGGCATGGAGGTGCATGCCTGTAGTACCAGCTACTTGGGAGGCTGAGGCAGGAGGATTGCTTGAGCCCAGGAGTCTGAGGTTGCTGTGAGCTAGGCTGATGCCATGGCACTCTAGCCTGGGCAACAGAGTGAGACTCTGTCTCAAAAAAAAAAAAAGAAGAAGAAGGGAACAATTAAGTATGGCCATTGGAATTAAGCATGTTCTGTGGCAGAGTTTTCATTTAAGCTGGGCCATAGAAGACATGCAGGATTTTGTCCACAGAATATGGATTGGCCTAGGTAGGGTTCTAGGTAATCAGATGAATCAAAGAGCATAAGTTCTCATTTCTGAGCCAGTTTCACCCTAGCAAATGTAAGTTTTGCTTAGCGCACTGCAAATTTCTGAGAGCGAGTCAGAGCCAACATTTGTTCATGTTTTATTTTTCCAGAGGGTTGAGTGTTAAAGGTGAGGCGATGACTATCTGAATGTAGGTGACGTGGCAGGATTATGTGTCCAAGTATGCTAAATTTTAACAAGTTGGTCATATAAATGGTTAGGAAATTTGAAGATTCAGAAGCCCTTACCATCTACGCAGGGCTGGAGACTCACGGTGGAATGCTTCATCACAGAATTAGATACACAGCCCCTCCGCTCAGACCACTATACTATATAGAGTGCGCCAGACATTTCAAAGGAAAATAGCACAGCTATTTACAGAACATCTTCATTTCACCCCTGGGATCTATCCTTTGTTCTGTGTCCTTTTCACTCAATCTATGCTCTTTAAGGATTCCTTGGCAGCCACTTTCTTTTCTGAGAGGGGAAAAGATATAACAACTGTGGCTATTAAAAGTAAAAGTACCTTTGTATAACTAAAACATTCTCAGTATTTAAAAGGTTTGTTACTGTCTTAACACAAAATAGCAGTTACATAACAGGCACAACTTCAGGTGCTTGGTGAGAACTCCAATCTAAATAAAGCAATGGATATTACAACAAAGAAGCAGCAATTCACATATTTATAAGAGTTATAATATTATAAACAGGTCTGGCTCCAATAAGCACTCTCTTCCTATTTATTCAATGCTGTCATTTATTCCTCCTGCCACAACCTCCAATGAAATGGACAGGGCCTGCACAGCAATGTTAACCAACCAAACCCGCAGCCGGAGTAATTTCCATAGACCCAATGGCCACAAAGGACACAGAAGATATATTTGGTGCATCTCCCAACTCCTCCAGGCTAAATGCCATTTAAACCTTCCCAGGGCTGGTAGTGCTTGTTTACTGCATTGTCATCTGCTCTAGGAAAGGAAAGAGGCAGGTGACTACTGTGCACTCCACGTCCAGTGACCCTTACACCAAAAACCAGCTCCTGTTTCTTTAGCTCACTTTTCTTTCTGTAGCTTTAAGCTAGGTCCCTTTGTTCCCTCCTTGGGAGATGGCTAACAGCCAGCCCCAGGGACTGCAACACTTCAGAAGATCAATGCAGGCGATCATCAGAATCCCCTTACAGCAAAACACAAAAAGTTAAATAAATGCCTTTAGCTTCCTTGAAGATATACCGCTAGTTGGAATCTTGTTTTATTTTTTCCAAAGGGAAATGAATAAAGCTCTTGATCTTCTGAAATTTAAAATGCTATAGGCAACTTTAAGGAGTAGAGTTACAATAAAAAATGTGACACTCTGTATCTTGTTTTTTAAACTAACAATTTCAGTAGCAAAAGACAAACAAACAAAACCCACCAAATCCAATGGGATCCAATGAACTAAAGACACAAAGGAAAGAGCAGTGTAAACATGGTAAAGATTTGAATACAGAGGTGAAGACTTGGAAATGAGGGTCCTTTCCAATTTCATGCCCATAAACACCAGATATTTTCCAAAACAGAGCAGAGCTACATTTATATAATCCAACACACCCATACTTTTCTTTCTTTGGAAGAAGCTTGAAAATTAGCATAATGTCTGCTCTTTTCTTCACCTTTCTCGCATCTGCCTCCTAAAGATTTCACCATCTATTTCTTTCAACTCAATGCTATTCATGCCACACACAGTGCCCTTCATATAACTTTATGTTATTCTGGATACTTTTTTTTTTTTTTTGCCTATTTTAATTCCCATATAGTGCCATCACCACAGCACAAACTTTGAGATACATAAGCAAATTATTTTAAGGACCTAAAAATCCCAGAAAGCAGACCTGTTCTTAATGCTATATTCTCAATCCTTCTCCTATCTCCTTGGGCAGAAGACTCAGTCTAACATTTCTTCCGTACTTCACTTTTGCAATAAATATGTACCACATATCGAACGTGTGTCCAGTCCTGTGCTAGTCCTTGAGCAAGTCAGACCAGGTCTTTGCCTCACAAAGCCAACATTTGAGGAAAGAAAAAGCAATGATATAACTACAGTCATGTGCCTTATAATGATGTTTTGGTCACATATGACAGTGGTCCCGTAGATCATAATGGAGCTGAAAAATTCCTAGGGCTGTATCTCCTAGTGACGATACAGCCCTTGTGGTGTGATGAGTTACTCACATATTTGTGGTGATGCTGGTGTTAAAAAAAAAAACAAAAAACTAATGTTTTGCCAGTTGTATAAAAATATAGCACATACAATTGTGTATAAAAGACTTGATGATAATAAATGACTATGTTACTAGTTTGTGTATTTACTATGCTTTTTTTTTTTTTTTTTTTGAGACAGAGTCTCACTCTGTTGCCCAGGCCAGAGTGAGTGCCGTGGCTTCAGCCTAGCTCACAGCAACCTCAAACTCCTGGGCTCATGCGATCCTCCTGTCTCAGCCTCCCGAGTAGCTGGGACTACAGGCATGCGCCACCATGCCCGGCTAATTTTTTGTATATATATATTTTAGTTGTCCATATAATTTCTTTCTATTTTTAGTAGAGACGGGGTCTCACTCTTGCTCAGGCTGGTCTCGAACTCCTGACCTCGAGCGATCCACCCGCCTCGGCCTCCCAGAGTGCTAGGATTACAGGCGTGAGCCACCGCGCCCGGCCTACTATGCTTTTTTAAATCATTAAACTGTACTCCTTCTACGTACAAAGTTAACTATAAAACAGCCCTAGGCAGATCCTTTATTCCAGAAAAAGGCATTATTATCATAGGAGATGACAGCTCCATGTATGTTATTTCCTCCGAAGACCTTTCAGGGGACAACATGTGGGGGTGGAAGGCAATGGTATGGATGATCCTGACCCTGTGTAGGCCTATGCTAACCTGTGTGTTTATGTCTTACTTTTTGACAAAAGAGTTTACAGAATAAGGATATAAAAATATTTTTGTACAGCTGTACAATGTGTTTGTGCTTTAAGTGTTTTTACAAGAGTCAAAAAGTTAAAACAATTTAAAAGTTTATAAAGTAAAAAAGTTATAGTAAGCTAAGGTTAATTTATTATTGAAGAAAAAAATTTTCATAAATTTAGTGTAACCTAATTGTACAGTGGTTTATAAAGTCTACAGTAGTATATAGCAATGTCCCAGACCTTCATATTCACTAACCACTGTTCACTGACTTGTGCTGAGCAACTTCTAGTCCTGTAAGCTCCAGGTGCCCTATATAGGTGTATCTTTTTTTTTTTTTTTTTTAATCTTCTATACTACATTTTTACTGTACCTTTTCTATGTTTGGATACACAAATACTTACCACTGTGTACCACTAACTACAGTACTCAGTACAGTAACATGCTGTACAGGTTTGTAGCCTAGGAGCAATAGACTATACCATATAGCCTAAGTGTGTGGTAGGCTTTGTGCAAGTACATTCTATGATGTTTGCACAATTACAAAATCACATAAAGATGCATTTCTTGGAACATATCCCTGTTGTTAAGTGATACATGCCTCTAAGTACAAAATTAGTTACTTAATCTCTGTGCTGATAGGGCTATAAGGGAAATAGATGGTGTTATGAGAGCATGTTACAGAAAATCTGACCTGATCTGGGATCTCCTAAGGTTTCCTTGAGGACATTAGCAAGAGCTTAGCCCAAAGCATTAGTTAGCATTAACCACCATGGACAGGAAGACCAAATACCTACAAGGAAGAAAGGAACCTAGACCCCATCAAAGTACCCACAAGCAAACCCAAAGGTCCTTACCCAACGTATGCTACAGACACACCCTTAGAAGTTGGGGCCAGAGGTAGAGAAAAAGCACCATCTAAACAAAAGAAAATCCCCAAACAAGAAGCAACAGCTGCTCCAGATGAGAAGGAAATCAGTGTAAGAATTCTGGAAGTATGAAAAATCAGAGTGAAAAGACATCCTCAAAGGAGCAAAACTGCTCTCTAGCAATGAATCTCATCCAAAATGAAAATAATAAAATGATAGAGAAAGAATTCCAAATATGGATTATAAAGGAAGCTCAATGAGATCAAAGAGAAAATGGAAAACCAAAGAAACCAGAAAAACAATTCAGGAAATAAATGAAAAATTTACTGAAAAGATAGATAAATGTTTTTTCAAAAAAATAGAACTTCTGGAAATAAAAAATTCATGTAGGGAAATACAAAAAAAAAGAGAAGTTTTAAGAATAGACTAGACCAAGCAGAAGAATTTAAGAGCTTGAAGACAACTCTTTTGAATTAACCTAGTCAGTCAAAAATAAAGAACAAAGAATCAAGAGGAATGAACAAGTCTATGAGAAATATGGGATTATGTGAAATGGCCCAATATAAGAATATTGGGCATCCCTGAGGGTGGAAAAGGAAAAAAACACAAGGCCTGGAAGACCTATTTGAGGCAATAAGTGAAGAAAACTTCCCTGGCCTTGTTAGAGATTTAGACATCCAGATACAAGAAGTTCAATGAATACCTGGGGGATTCAATGCAAAGAGGCAATCACCAAGACACACAGTCATCAGGCTGTCCAAAGCCAACACAAGGGAGGAACTCCAGTGAGCTGTGAGGTGAAAACATCAAGTAGCTTACAAAGGAAAACCCATCCGACTAACAGCAGAGTTCTCAAGAGAAATTTTACAAGCCAGAAAGGAATGGGGTCCTATCTTTAGTCTCCTTAAACAAAATAACTGCCAAGAATTTTATATCCTGCTAAACTAAGGTTCATAAATGAAGAAGAAATAAAGTCTTTCTCAGACAAGCAAACACTAAGGGAATTTGTCACTCCTAGACTCACCCTACAGGAAATGCTCAAAAGTGCATGATACATGCAACAGTACAATAGATATCAACCACTGTAAAAACACCCAAAAGTTATCGATCACAGCTATTATAAAACAATAGCACAAAAGGGAAAACATAACAATAAGGTATCATTCAACATGTTGAACAGAACAGCATCCCACATATCAATACTAACACTCAACGTGAATGGTTTGAATTCCCCACTTAAAAGACATAGACTGGCTAAATGGATGAGAAAACACAAGTATTTTCTGTCTCCAAGAAACACATCTAAATTACAAGGACTCACACAGACTCAAGGTAATGGGATGGAAAAACATATTCCACACAAATGAAAACCAAAAGTGAATAAGTGTAGCTATTCTTACAACAGATAAAATCGACCTTAAATCAACAATGATACAGAAAGACAAAGATGGTCAATATGTAATAGTAGAGGGAGTAACATAATAAGAAGACATAATAATCCTATATATATGTGCACTTAACACCAGAGTTCCCAGTTTCATAAAGCAAATTCTTCTAGATCTAAGCAAAGAAATAAATAGTAGTACCTTAATAGTCAAGGAATTCAATATTCCACTGACATAACTGGACAGATCACTGAAGCAGAAAATGAATAAATAAACACTGGAATTAAGCAGGACTCTAGAACAAATGAATCTAACAGATATTTACAGAATATTCTACCTAAAGACTGAATATATAGTTTTACCATTAGCACATGAAATATTTTCCAAGATTGATCATATCTTAGGTCGCAAAACATATCTCAGCAAATTTAAATCAAAATCATACCATGTACCTTCTCAGACCATAGTGGAATAAAACTAGAAGTCAATTCCAAGAGAAACACTCAGATCTACCCAAAGTCATGGAAATTAAACAACCTGCTATGGAATGATCCTTGGGTAAATGACTAAATTAAGATAGAACTCAAAAGATTCATGAACTGAATGACGAAGGGGACACAAGCTTTCAAAATCTTGGGATACAGTAAAAGCAGCCCTAAGGGGGGAGTTCATAGCCTTAAATGCCTACATCAAAAATATAAAAAGATTACAAATTAACAACCTAATATCACATCCAAAGGAACTAGAAAAAGAAGAACAAACCAAACCCAAAGCGGGCAGAAGAAAAGAAATAACAAAGCTCAGGGCAGAACTAAACAAAATGGAAATCAAAAAACAAAAACCAAGGGTTAATGAAACAAAAAGTTTGTTATTTGAAAAGATAAACAAAATTGATAGACCACTAACCAGATTAACCAGAAATAGAAGAGAAAGTACTCACAAAATCTCCATCAGCAATAAATACGGAGGTATTTCAACTGATACCACAGAAATACAAAATATCATCCATGAATACTACAAAGATATCAATGCAAACAAACTAAAAAACCTCAAGGAAATGGATAAACTACCGGAAACACATAACCTCCGAAACCTGAATCAGGAAGAAATAGAAACCCTGAACAGAACAATAATGAGAAGTGAGTTTGAAGCAGTAACAAAAAATTTCTCAATAAAAAAATGCCCTGGACCAGACAGATTCACAGCCAAATTCTACTAGACCTACAACACGAACTGGCACCTACCCTACAAAACAAACCAAAACCCCAAACAAACCCACATTGATGGGGGTGTGTCAAAGGGACCTATCCAACTGAAACAGGTGCTAATGGCCAAAGCTGGGATAATTTGATCAACAAAGTAATGACGGATGCATGTATCCGTGACATGATGTCATGAAAATGGTGTGGAGTGGCTACGTCCCCTGCAGCAGTGCCAGCCCTCCGCTGTTTGCCACATTCCGCCCCACAACACACTCCCCATCCAAGCCCAGTGCTGATCTGTGTGTCAATCTCCAATCATCGCCAGCTTATGCTCTCATGGGAGAGACCGTATTCCTCTCTTTACAGTGGGAAACGGAAAAACAGAACAGTCACCCATTTCAAGAAAGTGGAGAGGCAACACTGTTATATTACGGAAATGAGGAATGTTCTTATTTATTTAACACGCAAAGTGTGTATATAAAAGTTACCATTAGAAACAAACCATAATAAGAGCCATGAGAAATATGTGGGCTAGGGATATGATCAAAAACATTAATAAAGGAAAATAAACCATGTTGAAATTTTAGTCCTTTAGGTTTTAATACAAATAAAGTAATGCTGCTTATACAAGAAAAGCTTCACTTATCTGTTGCCTGCTTTAAGTCATATGAATTTGTATATCCTGTTATGGACTGTCTAGAAGGAGCTTGCTTGAACTCTGCATATTATAAAGCTATAGTAATCAAGACAATGTGGTATTAGTGTAATGATAAATATATAGACAAAGGAACAGATTAGAGAGTTTAGAAATAGTCTCTCCTACTTATGGTCAGTTGATTTCTGTCTAAGACACCAAGCCAATTCAATGGGGAAAAGGATAGTCCCTTCCACAAATAATGCTGGAATGAACAAATATCCACAGAAAACAACGGGTGGGGGGGATACATAGTACAGAGAAAAGGGAACCCTTGTACATGGCTGGTGGGAATGTAAATTGGCACAGCCACTATGAAAAACAGTATGGAGGTTCTTCAAAAAAATTAAAAACAGAACTACCATATGATGCAGCAATCCCACTACTGGGTATATATCCAAAGGATATGAAATCAGTACGTTGAAGAGAATTCCCATGTTGATTGTAGCATTATTAACAATAGCCAAGATATAAAATCAATCTAAGTATCCATCAACAGATGAATGGATAAAGAACATGGGGTACATATACACAATAGGATGCTATTCAGCCTTAAAAAAAAAAAAAAAAAGATGGAAATCCTATAACTTGTGACAACATGAAAAACCTGGAGGACAACATGTTAAATAAAATAAGCCAGGATAAGAAAGACAAATACTGCATGATCTCACTTACATAAGGAATCTAAAAAAGTTAAACTCACAGAAACAAAGATCAAAATGGTTGTACCAGAGGCTGGTTGGGGGAGTGGGGGGAGTTGGGAAGACATTGGTCAAAAGACACAAAATTTCACTTACACAGGATGAATAAGTTTAAGAAATCTATTTTACATCACGGTGACTATAGTTAATAAAAATATATTATATACTTAAAAATTGCTAAAAGAGTAGATTTTAAGTGTTCTCATCATACACAAAAAATAAGTATGTGAGGTTGTACATGTTAATTAGCTTGATTTAACCATTCCACAATGCATACATATATCAAAATATGTTGTATACTATATACATATAATTTTTGTCAATTAAAAAATTAAAAAGAAAAAAAAAGAATCTTAACCCCTATATCTCACACTATTCATAAAATTAACTCAAAATTGGATCATGAACCTAAACACAAAAGCTAAAGTTTATAAGTTTTATAAACTTGTAGGAAAAAATATAGGAGAAAATCTTTGAGGTATTAGGATAAGCAAAAATTTCTTAGATAGGACATAAATATGAATGTTAATAAAATCTATAAATTAGACTTCACTGAAATTAAAATTTTCTACTCCTCAAAAGATACTGTTAGAAAAAATTTTAAAATAAGCCATAGGCTGGGAGAAAATATTCCAATACATATATCTGACAAAACACTGGTATTCAGAATACATAGAACTCTACAGCTCAATAAAAAGAAAACCCAATTTTAAAAATGGGCAAAAGATATGAACAGACAGTTCATCACAAATAAATGAATGACCAATTATCACATGAAAAGGTACTTTATATCATCAGTCATTATAGAAATGGAAATTAAAACTGTAGTAAGATACCACTATCTACCTACTAGAATGGCTAAATTAAAAGACGGTATCAAGAGTTGATGAAGATACGGAGTAACTAGGACTCCTATACATTCTTGGGAGTAAAAAAGGGTACAACTACTTTGGAAAAAAATTTGATAGTTTCCTATAAAATTTAAAAAAACATACTTACCTTATGATCCAGCAATTCTATCCCTAGATATTTGGCCAAGAGAAATGAAAGCATATATCTACAAAAAAACCTGTGCAAACTTATAAAAGCTTCATAACAGCTTTATTCATAATAGTCATAAGCTGGAAACAGCCCAAATGTTCATCACTTGTAAACAGATAAATTGATAAATAAAATATACATACAATGGATTACAACTCAGCAATAAAAAGTAACGAATGGCTGATATCCATAACATGTATGAATCTCAGAAATATAATGCTGAGTGAGGGAAGCCAGAGAAAAGGCTACATTTTGTATTATCCCACTTATATGAAATTCCAGAATAGATAAACTAATCTATAATGGTAAAAAGCACGTCAGAGGATGAGAGTTGTAAAGACTGACTGCCAAAAGTCATAGGGGAAAGTTACCAGTTAGTTATGAGGATGTGTGGATTTGCTAACGTGTGGGAAACTGCACTTAAAATGAGTACATTTTACTTTAAATCAACCAAGTTGATTTAAAATACAAGCAAAATAATTAGGTGGTTTTGATATGAACTCATGATTGAAGGGCCTAGAAAAATTAACACCCCAGTAGCAATAAAACACCTAACACACAGATCTTGATTTGTAAATACCATTCTCCACTAAAAGGAGCCAAGGCCCCTTGGAGAAGGGGTTGATTGCAAGTCTGGCACAGGGTTGGGGAACCGAAAGTACCAGATGAGTCCAGCATATCTTGTGGCAAAAAAGCAAAGAAGTTCTCAAAGATAAACAAGGACGAGTTCAGTGAAGACAGAAGCTGATCTGAAGGGTTCCTGGCCAATCTGTGAACAATTTGAACATCAAAAAGAAAGACATGATGGATTAAAACACACTAGGAGAAAAGCTGATCCACAAGTTTATGGTTATAGGATGGTGTGTGTGTATGTAGCTGGTTTGGGGTAAAAGTTGTTGGAAAACAAAATATTCTGTCTCAAAGTATCACCCCAGGGGTTATTTATTAATTCCAGGAGGAAAATATACCTTCGCAATAAAAGATTCAGTGATCGCCCCCTTGACCAAGTGGTCCAGCGTGGCATCCCCATACCTAAGATGGCCTGACAGTATGTGCTGCCTCACTGGATGCAGGAGTAGGGAGACAATATCATCTACGTGGTGTCCTTGACAAAAAGGTTTGGCCTAAATATGGTTATGAGGAAACAAATGACTGCTGGGAGATGAAACAGCAAAATGGGCTTTGTGTGTGTGTGTGTGTGTGTGTGTGTGTGTGTGTGAGCCTATCATAGCCAAACCTCTGAACTATTTAAATTTCTATATTCCTCAAGGTTTCTAGGAAAGCAGCAACTGTTGCAGAAAAGAATCCCAGACTAAGAGTATAATCATTGTGTACTGTAGTACAGCTATTGGGACGATATTGGGGAAGAACAAAAGAAAAGAGCTACTGCTTTGGAGGTCCTCCTGATCCACAGGAGCCTGTCCTCTCTCCTGCCATCAATGTTAAAATACATTCCTTTTAGAAAAGTCAAATGAGCTTCCTCTATTCCACTGCCCCTTGTATGGGTCTATATACTTTAGTAAAATTTGATGTTTATTGAAACTATGAATATAAGTAACTAATTGCCAATGAGTATGTTAATCTTCATTTGGATATCAAAAACGAAAACCGTATACAAAATTATACTTAGGTTTGCAGAAAACTTCTAAACATTAGCACATCTAACATATTCCAATACTCTAAGCTGTTGCCCCTTTAAAAATTGGATTCTTTGCTACATATTCCCCCAAATGTCTCAAGGGTTCTGAGTTCTGCAATGGCAGAGAACATGCAGCTCACTTCTGTGGCAGTAGGTCCAACATGTAACAGAAGTGTTTGTCCAAATGATATAGTTCACTTGGTATGGGATCTGGGGCTCTTAGCAACATTGGATGGCTGATCTCATTAGTCCCTTAGCCTTTTCATGTAATAGGCAAACTCAGATACAAAGAAACTAATCTGCATCTCAAAAAAGTTATACATTAACACCATTGATTGAAAGCATGATCATGCCTTTCCTTCTTAAAGGAAAAATCAATATGGCTTTAGAATATGTCTTCTGGTGCCATGTGTCTGTGTGCAGGGAGAGGGGCTGGGGGGCATGTATTGGATTGTTCAACTCCTTTTCTTCACTCCATACAAGATGGCTGAGTTCACTATAGGAACAGTTGCCTTGGCCACAATCTATTTTCCCAAATAAGTACTGACCCAAAGACCTCTTCTGTAGTTTGCTTGGTATTATGATCATGTGAGGAAATTCAAATTGCTTCATTCTGGTTTCTTAATTTCTCCATATGAAAACCAACTACCTATCTCCTATTCTTCTCAGGGAGAATAGGAGCAAAAGAGGTCTATAAAGCACACAGGCATTCTTAAAAGATGCTGTTTATTAATCATCCAGTTTCAGCACTAGGTGTAATAATCTGGGACATTAAAGAAATCAAACTTCCCTAACCCCTACCACCATGACCACCTCCCTCCGACACACACAGCATTTTCTTAAAACAAGTTTTGAGAAAAAGCATACAATCCTACTTTACTTTTCCCATGCAATGAAATATAACCTCTCTCTTCACAGAAATGAAATATAATATTCTTTGCCTTCTTATTCTTAACCCCATACCCTTCTCCATTTAAAATCCTCCCATCTCTGGGTTTCTTTCTCAGAATTTAATTAACATCTAATATTGATCCAAAAAGGATTTAAGACAATTTACACAAACACATAGACAAAAGAAAGTTGAACAGCGGTGACTGAAAAATCAATCATTTTCCTACACACAAGCAGATATAATAGAAAACAGCATTACAATAGCAAGAGCAAATATGCAATGCTAGGCATAAACTTACTGACAACAGTGCAGGAATCACATGAATAAAATCGCAAACTTTACTATGAAACCTAAATGATGTTAATGAGTATAGGAACTGGCTGTGGCAGATACTGTCAGTTTGCCTACTCAACATGTTCTCGCTCCTCTTCCTTACTGGCTTAGCCTGTCTGGTTCAGATGGTGGCCAGCCCTTCCCCCACATGACTGAGGAGAGGGTGACCCTCTCTCAATGCCAGGGTTAAATCACGATGTGTCAGTGATCAGTGTGGGTGTTGGCAGTCCTGGCCATCAGAGGAAGTGTGCTGGGCTGCTTCTAGGAAAGGTCCCCTCATTTCTGCCTCAGCACATGGCCATGTCCAGTTGTGACGGCTGGATTACAGCATCCATCCTGCAACCAGGTGGAACACCAGGCTGAGGACAAAGCTGACATTCTGAGGATAGCAGGGTGGAGGGAGATGGAGAAACTCCAGGACCTTGATGACACCACTGAGTCACTAGGTCAGCCAACCTTAAAACCTGCTCTATATCTGGACTTCCTGTGAAGGAAATGTGGCTCTTTGTTTATCACAACTTTTCCTCTTCCTAAGCTCATGGGAAGACTCCATTTCTCAGCATCCTTTGCAGTTAGGATGGGATCATATGACGGATGACTGATGTACAGGCAGTGACGCATGGGCAGAAGTTATATAAGTCAATTCCCATCCTGGTGCTTAAAAACAATCTGTGATCCACCAGTCCTCTTCCCTTGCTAGGGTGACATTACAAGATATGTGTTGCAGATAGTGCAGTGACAAGATGGAAGCACTGGGATATCTGGGTCACTAACTTTTCCCCAGAGAGTCGCCAAACCCCAGCAAACTGTGTTGAACCACAGCAATGACTTTTTACTGTACAGAGCCTCCTACAAGTCAGAGTTTGCCTGCTGCAGCAGCCAATGTTAATTATTCTGCTAATATAGTGAGATAATATGTGTGCTTATCGTTTAAGCTAATTCAAGTTGGAGTTTTGTAGTTTGTAGCCAAAGGGTTCCTGTTAGTCACACCTGCCATTTTGTTAGACCAAAAGTCTCAACAATGCACATAATTCTTTGCATTGATGCCCAAAGTAAAGCTTGCTGACAATAGCTCCCTGGGATATAGCTATTCCCTGATGCTGGTTTGGTGCAGGGCCATAAACGCTTTAACTACTGTATTCGAGGAAAGTGTGGCATGATTTTATGTAAATAAACCTAAGGCATCTGACAAAGATGAGTGCCTAAATGGAAGAGGCTCAGGGCATCAGGGACATCGTCCCCAGGGAGTTAGTCCTAGGAGCTAGAGGTATTGATCATTTCTGTGTATGGTTCACAATTACTAGGACCTGATTCCCAACAAAGTGAAAGCTTTCCAATTAGGTGGTCTTTGACTAAATAGGCTCTTGGAACAGCAGGAGTGAAGTTTAATTTTTTTCACCAATTAGTAAAGCACTAGAGTGCTATGGTGTAGAATATAGGGAAGTACCTTGTGGCAAATTCTAATTTCCCAAATAGAGCATTTATGAGAATTCCAATTTGAAAAAAATGTTTCACAGTTAGAAGCAGCAGACTGGAGGTGTACACAGCAACATAAATAAAAACATGGTAAAGCATGAAAAAAAAATCTATTCCGTGATGCCATTTATGTACATTTAAAATACTGCACATAAAGCACTACACATTTCACAAGGACACGTACAAATAAAATAAGGCACTGCATACACATTAGAACAGATGCCTGAGAATAAGGATAAAAGGAAATAAACAACAAGAGAAGAAACTTGCATAGAATGATACTGATAACAGGTTAGAACTGGGGAGGATGATGAACTCTATCTCTACACTTGAAATATAAGAGAAAAAAATTTCTCAGGTTCTCCTGGTAGAAAATAGAACATGTGACAAAGGAATAAAAGAAGAACATGGAAGGAACCGTTTAAGGTAATAGAAGTAATTAAACACGCCCAGAAAATATTTTAAAAGGTGGAGATCTTCCAAATTTGACAGAACCTTTCATAGAACAATAAATAGACCTCTTTGTAGCTTCAGTAAAAGATTATTTTACAAAGTTATCATGACCAATCATCACTTAGGCAAAAAGTAAAGATATAGGTGGATTTTGAAAGGAATTTAATTCAATTCTCTCTTTCACTCATACACACACACATACACACACATACACACACACACACAATGCTGAGGCTGTTTGCTCAGCACCAGATCACAGCAGGATTTATTTAAACAAGGCTTTGTTTACAGATTATTACCTCCTTAATTGGGAGAAGAGTATCAGAAAATCAAAGTGGATAAAGAAACAAAAACCAACTATACACTATTTACAACAGACACACTTTAACTATAAGAACATAGATAGGAAAAAAGTAAAAGGAGGAGAAATGATATACAAACAAGTGAAAGCTATGTGGCTTTATTAATATCAGAGTAGGTTTTAAGGCAAAAAGATTACCACAGATAATGAGGGACATTTCATAATGATAAAAGGCTCAATTCATCAAGGAAAAATAAACAAATCTAAATGTGTATGCACCAAATAACATAGCTTCAAAATATATGAAGCAAAAAAATAAACATGAAAGGAGAAAAAGTATAGTCATAGTCAGAAAATTTGCCAGTTTGTATGTGATAAAGCAGGAAGACTAAATATCAACAGGGATATAGAATATTTGAGCAGCACTCAACCTGACATATATAGATCACTATATCCAACAAGTGGAGAATAAACATTCTTTTAAGTATACATGAAACATGAACCAACATCAACCATATACTGAAATATTATTATAAAGCAAATCTCAATAAGTTTAAATTGAGTAAAACAAGATTACATTTTCAAACCATATAGAATTAAACTAGAAATCAAAACCAAAGATAATAAGAAAAACCCTAAGTATTTAGAAATTAAGCAGCACACCTTGAATTTGGTAAAATTATAGAAAAAATGTATGAATATGCCAATAAAAATTAGAAAATATTTTAAAGTAAACAATATGAAAATACACCATCAGAATGTGTGGGGTGCAATAGAAACAGTGTTTAAAGTGTATAACTTTAAGCATAATGTATATTAGAAAAGAAGAAAGGTAGAAAAATCAAAGATCTAAGTTTTCATCTCAAGAAACTAAAAAAAAAAAAAAAGCAAATTAAACCAAAAATAAAAGAAATAAAAGCAAAAAAAATCATCAGAAACAGACAATAGAAAGAAATGTTAAATAGATAGAAACCTACCTAGAGAAAAAGCAAAGTACAAAGTTGGATCTGTGAATCTGACTCTCAGCACTCAAATCTCAGCTCCACCACTAACTAGCTGTGTGGTCTCAAGCAAGTTATTATGACCAGTTCCACATACATAATTGGGTATAATAACATCATAGTGTCATCTCATGGGATTATTTTAAAAACTAAGTGAGTTAAAACATATAAAGTGCTATATGGTTCTAGCACATAAATGCCACATAAGTGTCTTCTGTCATCATTGTCATTAGTAGCAGCAGCATCATCAACACAGGTTGCTCAGCGGCAGAGATTCTCCAACCCTGATTTAGACATTGGGACCTGCTACCAGGAAATCAGGAAATCAGTGACAACCCTTTTCTTAGATACTTAAGAAACAAGACACTTATCTTTCCAGGAAAAACTGCACCGAGTAATTTCTCCAGGCACAGGCCTGGAATAAGGGCTGTCCTTCTTTATATGTGTCAGAATTTAGAAGTTTAATCTTTGATGTATGTTTGGGATCAGCTCTGCAGATGAACATGAACAAGAATCAAGTCATTTAAAACCATGCTCAGAAACATCTCACAGGCACACAATTAAACAGAAAACCCTGAGTTATTTTATTCCAGGGTTTGAAAAGGACTTGACTAGGCATTTCTCCAAAGATAAGCAAATGGCCAAAAAGCACATGAAAAGATGCTCAACATCTCTAATCATTAGTGCAATTAGGGAAACGCAAATCAAAACCACAATGGGATACCACTCCACACCTTCCATAATGAGATTTCACTTTACTTCACATTTTTTGGATGGTTATTACCCCCCCCCCCAAAAAAAAAAAACAGACAATAGAAAGTGCTGGCTAGGGTGTGGAGAAATTGTTACACTTGTGCTGTTGATGAAAATGTAAAGTGGTATAGCTTCTGTACGGCAGTTCTTCAAAAAATTAGTCACAGAATTACCATATGATCTAGCAATTCCACTTCTGTGTATATATCCAAAAGAATTGAAAGCAGGTACTTGAACAGATATGTGTACACTAATATTCATGCCAGCATTATTCACAGTAGGTAAAATGTGAAAGCAACCCACATATCCATCAATGTATGAATGGGTAAGCAAAATGTGGAACATACATATAATGAAATATTATTCGACATCAAAAAGGAATGAAATTCTGATACATGCTACAATGTGGATGAACCTTGAAGACATTAGGCTAAGTGAAATAAACCATAAACAAAAGAAAAAATGTTGTATAATTCCACTTATATGAGGTACCTAGAATAGCCCAATTTGTAGAACAGAAAGTAAATTTGAGGTTATCAGGATAAATGCATAATGGTAAATGTATGTTTTATCACGTCTGAGGTTACCAGGGTAAATGGAAAATGGCTATATTTTACCACAATAATAATAAAAAATGTAGGAATACTCGATTTTTGTTTCTGCCCTTCTTCATATTTGGGGAAAAGAGACAACAAGAAACAGAATAGGCATGCACTTTTAAATGTCCCTGGCTTTACAAATGAACACCCATATTTTAACCTATAGAACAATCAACTATTTTCAGAGGAACAGCCAGGGTTGCTGTAAAACCCCAACTCACTGCCCACATAAAGTACAAGCACAGTCAACCCAACCTCTTAAAACTTTTTGGTTTTTAATCCTAAAACAAAGGAGAAAAGCAAGACCAGAAATGGTAAAAACTACAAAACTTGTCTTATCAGTATCCACAGCAAGAAGCAAAGGCAATAGGCAAATAGGTAAACATATTAAAGAAAAATGAAGACAATTAAAAGAACTTTTCATTAAAAAATTGAAAATAATAAAGGGCATGAGTCTCAAACACTGGAACTTTCCAGCAAAGCAAGGCTGCAGCTCTCCCAATAGAAAAGCCTTCCCAAGGACGTCTCTAGCACTCTTGCCAGTGTGAACAGATGTAGCTGAGGAACTTATCAAAGTTATAAAAATATCCCCAAACTGTCACTTGACCTTTAAAAAGGATACTGGCATTTTCATCTTGCAATGCCAAGTTTATTTAGATGATAAACAACACATCCACATACGGATCATACTTACACTCTAATTCCCATTGGCCAACAGAGCAGCACCTTGCGGCCACAAAACTTGTTGGGATTGGAGCAGCTACAGTAGTTAGGTGGCTTTCTGACATCTTGCCTTCTGTAGCCTCTCCACAGCTCCTGTGGCCACAGACTTCTGAGAGAAGATGTCCGAATGGAGAGGGACATTACCCTATATACTCCCTTTACACATCTATCACCTCACTTAATTATCACAACCACCCTATGCATTATTACCAAGCCCTAAGAGGAAGCTGATTATTAGGGCTTTTCCTCATTTGTAAAACAGACGATGAAAATTAAACAGCGACACAGGCACACATCTGAATGCTGAGGCTGGGACCTAGTAGACAGTGAAAAAATCAGAAAACATTGGTCAGTTTCCTTGAGGGCGTGGGGGTGGTGCCTTTGGCTCAGCTAGGCTTGGAGGCCACATCTTCCAGTTCCTTGTGTGCTCTTTCTACTGAGACATCAGTTTTCAGACTGGAGGTGCACAGTCCCTGAACGTATACAAAGACTCACCATGGAATATGTGGCCACAGACAGCTTTAAGGGAATAAATTTCCAAACCCTCAGTCTCCCTACACACATGGTAAGGTTTCCTAAAACTAACCTGCTTGGAAAGGGGCAGGTTCTGCCACCCTCTCCCACCTTCTCCCACTGCACAGAAGGGCCCTTTTCTCACCCATCCTGAACTGTATTAAATGCACCATCCTACCTGGTAAAAGCTCCAGGGCCATAAACAAAGATAATTAGAAATATTACTGTCTTTATTAAGAATGTAAATGTCTCTAATAAATGGGTAATAAATCCTTTGGGAGGCCAGAGGTTTCTAATTATTTGTATTCAACAAAACTGAAGGGGACCTAATGTCATCAACAGATCACCAAAATAGCTTTTACTGAAAGATTACCATGTGATTTTTGTCTTAAAGCTTGAGAATTCAAAAAATAGAGGAACGCTGCTATAAGAAAATGCTTTTCATCTTATTTCCTTCTTTATGTAAACAAAGTTGACCTAATAGGAACATAATTTATACTAAATCCTATGTTTTTCTAGCAATTTGTAATGTTCAATGAATATGGAATATATAATGAATCACATAGAAATGCTCCATCCATGTCAGTAAGATATCAATTTCCAATAAATGTAGCATTTATGCTTAATTGCTAATTACCCAAGTCTAACATTTATGTTGTTTTGATTAACTATTTACCAACACTAATTGTAATGTTAAGGCAATCCTAAAGAGTTTTTAAGACAGAGGCTGATACGATTTCTAAAAGATTTTAAATTCTATCTGTATTTGCAATTTTTGTCATTGCAGATATGTCTGACAGGAGGATCAATAAAGGACCCTGAACCTCAAAATATTATGCTAGGATAAAATTCTGAGGGGAAATGGAAACAGAAAAAGGAGCAATATAAAATTTCCAAATGTCATCGAAAAGTCTGTTTATTAATTGAATGTATCAAACTGTTACAGTATTTATAGAATCTACTGGATATATTTAAGTTTTATTTACAAATGCCAATATTTATAATACACTATACATCACAGGCTTTGCAATTATTTAAAATGATTTTGAAAATTTAAATGTCAGTTTGAAAATATCCCAGAGGATGTATAATTTTACAAAATTCTTTTAAGAATTATGTGAACGGAAAATATTGAGCACCACTGCATCAGACCGCTGAGTCTGGCCATGGTTCTTGCCAGGAACGGACCTGGAGGGGGTGTGAAGAACGAACAAGGAGGGCAGCCTCTGTGTTCACAGGTAAGGAGGGAACCAGGAGGCCCCGTGGGCAGACAAACACCCACATTCTCCAACTGCTACACTGTCCTCACTCTGGCTGAAAATAAACTTTAGTATGTTTTTATTTATGAAAATCTAAGCAATGTTTGAAAAAAGAGAAACAAGCTTATCGGGGCTTCCTAATAGGCGCCAGTGAGCGGAAGACCAGCTAGGGGCTTAGTGTCCCCAGGTAAGGCTGGGAGGGGGATGGATATGAGGCAAGGCTGGCATGGGATCCTCTCTGCCCCCTCCAATAGCTGCTGGACAGAAGAATATTCCTAACCTTGCCAGCCCAGGAAATGACCTTTAAAAAAAAAAAAATCAAACTATTGCTTCTAATCATGTGCTTTATAAATCTCTTTGATTTCTCCCTATTAAGCCACCCTCTCCTTTGTGACATACTATTTCTTTGATTCATTCATTCATGCCAGCAATAATCAATCTGTCATGTACTAAGTCTGCCCTAGGTCCACGCTAGGTCCTGGGACTACACAGTAATGAAAAGCCACACCCAGGATGTGCAGGAAGTTTAGCATCCTGATCTGAGCTAGAAGCAAGCCAACTTCCTAGCTTTCACATAGTTATTAGTCAGCCTCAGACCCCACAGGAGAACGCCCTTCACCTCCTCTCCACCTCAAATGTCCTTTAGATGCTTTTTACTCTCACATCTCATTTCCAGGACTCTTTGTAGACAAGCCCTATTTAACTCTTGTCCCTCCAAGCACTCTAGTAACACCCAAAGGTGTAACTAAGATACCCAATTTATGCAGTTCCACTTGGGTACAAACTAATTTGGGAAAGTCAAGTACTTCTACCTCCTTCTCCCCCCAGGCCTCTGGAAACATCATCCAGATGTCAGGAGCAGAGTATTTAGAGGCACCTAACAAACTGAGACAGTGCAGTGATCCGGTATATCTCCATTGGGGCAGTCTCCCACAGCAGAGAGAACAAGGTGGAAAGAACTAATATTTATAACTCACCTATAGTTCAGTACTAGCAGCAATCACACCAGGCAGGCGACCCTTCTCAATGAACGCAAGCACCACGTGGTGAAGCTGGATTTGAGCAAGGGGCTGTTACGGCTGTTTGAGGTCCCCACCAGCGTCCAGTCTTTCACATGGGTGAAGAGACCCAATACTCAACTGGCTCACAACTACCTGGACACACCTCCCCCCAGTGGCTACTGACAAGGATGCCTTGCTACAGACATACATATTTATGACTCCCCCTTTCTCTCTTTTAGCATGAAAGCTCTTAGAATCAGAGGAACAGGGGCCACATTTATCTTTAAATTACTGTTGAAAGGACTCAATATAATCTTAGACATACAACACAGACTTCAAAACTGTGATTTGAATGACAACCTCTGTACAAGGACTCCTTGCTGGGATTAACTTTCTTTTGTAACAAATTCCTTCAGCTTCTAAGTGTCTCGTAATTCATTCATTCAACAAATAGCATTAACTACAAGCTAGGCACTGCTCTGGACAGTAGAGATACAGCAATAAATAAAATTATTATGCTTGTATTCTAGTGGAAGAAACAAATAAATGAAATATATATAGAGGTACTATGTTATTTGATGTGATGTTAGGTGCTATAAAGAATCCGCAAAAGCCTACATTACCACTTCCTTGGTACAACTAGATGGACAAATACTTATCTATAATTTTTCCATCAATTTACTACCCACCTTATCCAAGGGCTGTTGAACAAATTAAAGGTCAGAAATTTGCCTAATGGGTATTCTAGAAACCAGATGCAATCAATCAAGCCAAAAGCATACTCCTCGCACTGCTATGTACACTTTCAAATTCACAGGTTAACGCAAGGATATGATAGCATCCAGGAAGAAAGAGCATGACTTAGATACCACTTCCAAATGCAAAGAAATTGGAGACTTTTTTTTTTTTTTTAATAGGACAGGTTTGGGGAGAGATTCGAAAGCTTCTCTCAAAGATAAGAATCACACTTTGACATGCAGGAGATGGCTAACGGGGCTGCCTACTTCTCCACCTCACCCTCTCATCATCTTGGCCTCCTGCTGTCAAGAGCATCTTTCAGGTCTCTGAATAGTCCCTGCATCCTATTTTCTCAGGTTCACAAGTGTGGCTCTCTCTCCCTGGAGAGCTCTTTCCTCCCTGCCGCATCACCCACGAGGGCCTGTTGTCCTTTGCTTCCAGCTCAGATGTCACTGTCTGCTACTACTCCCACAACCACTCCGGTAGGCGCCTCTGCTTTACATTCCCAGGCACCTGCGTTTCTGTCAACAGCCACTGATCACAGTGAGCATCTTTAGTCCAAACAGCAGTCTGCAAGGACTGGGATGCTCTCTGTCCACAGCTGTACTCCCCCTGCTTTAATTAAGCCCAGTGCCTGACACATAGTCGGCACTCATTATTTGTTAAGTAATAGAGAAGGCATACTGATACCTTATATTCAAATAACTTTTGAATGTGATAATGTTTGAGTTCAGGTAGGTAGAAAGAATCTTGCAGAGTAATACACTATTACTGCTAAGACAATTTTTTTAGGTAGCTGAAATCTTAGTTAATGAAAAATGGTCAGCATTTAGCACACTCAGCTTTCATTAGACAGAAGTAGGTGCAATTTATAAATACCTACAGTTCAAGCTGAAGGAACACCACAGTCTTGAATTCAGCATATAACATGCATACTGTTTAAAATTGCCTTTCCACAGATGGAGGAGATTGATTTTAAAAACACACTACTGAGTTTTAGTTATTTTGGGGAAAAGGACCAAATAATCTGACTTATTCTGGAAAACATGACTGCCCTCCTTAGCACAGCCACCTCCAAGTTTTTTAGCACACTAAAAGACTCAACCAATGATGTATTTTTGTTTCTAATCCAAGCAAATTCCTAATCCCATAAGAAATCAGATAAGAAAATTAACACCCCTTCTACCAACAGGTGAGCAGTCAAGTGAATCTGGCCGTGTGGGCCGTCAGCCACCAGCACAGGGAGCACACTGGTGTGGGGAACAAAGGTTCCTCGGAGCCCATCTCTGTGCTCCCAAGGGGAGCTGTCTGGGCCACTTTAACTTCAGCTCAAATTGGCTCAGGCCCCCAGCTCCTCTCCTCTGTCCCAATAGTAAACCCCTAAGCCCACTGGAAACAATTTCGTATTTTCTCCCATTCCTATTTTACCCTGAAAATTATTCTTCCATTCAATTCTATCTGCCCTGACAAGGTACATGCCCATGAGACAGAGTTGCTGATATATATATATGTGTGTGTGTGTGTGTGTGTGTGTGTATATATATACACACACACACACACCTCAACTGAGGAAAACATTTTAACACCTTGTCTTGCAGAAATTATCAATTCTTTTTTGCAAGAATACATAGTTTAAAATAATATGTAAGACTACAGTTTATATACTAATGTGGCGGTTTTTACCTATCCTGAAAAACCAATCTAAATATCCAATGGTCTATATAAATTAGAGATGGTGAGAGAGGAAAAAAAAATTTCATAAGACCAAATGGTATCAGGAGAAAAATAGGTAGGGGTGGGACGGGGGAGATGTTTGGCTAAAGGATACAAAATTTCAGGAAGAATAAGTTCAGATCAATTGTACATGTACAATTGTACAATAATATATACAACTATAATGCAGTTATAGTTATTAACAATGTATTGTATACTTGAAAATTGCTGAGAGTAAATTTTAAATGTTCTCCCCACATACAAAAATGATAAATATATGAAGTAATTGGATTGGTTAATTAGTTTAAGTCATTCCACAATGTATACCTATATCAGATCATGTTCTACACAACAAACATATACAATATTTGTCAATTAAAGAAAATAAATTTGCTAAGCAAAAAAAAAAAAAGGAAAGAAAAGAAAAACAGTCAAAAGACAAAATTAAAAGTTTTTATAGCCAAGAATAAAGATGTGAGTTCAAGTATGGCAGAAGATAGCAAAAATAACAGAAGACTCCTATTTATAAGATGCCTTACTTATTACAGTGACATATTTCCATCTGATTGCACATGTTAAATGAGATGAGCTTCAGGACAGTAAATAGTGCAGGGTCCAAAACCAGAGCCCTTGGGTTCAAAATCCTGTCTCTGCCACATAATGGCTACATGACCTTTTCAAGTTAATTCTTGGTACTTCTTTTAGAAATGGAGATACTGATTATATCAATCCATCAGAGATAAACAAGTGTATTACAGTCAGGTTGTACTTAAGTCCCCTTAAACAAGTTCTTACCAAAGGACTATGTTCATACCTAAATATCAGCATTAGCATAGGAAAAAAAGGTCCAGTATAAGTACTTGTCTCAGCAGGTGTCATAGGATTAAATAAGGTAATACATGTAAAATTCTAAGGGTGGTTCTTTGCCTAGAGTAAATGCTCAGTTGATATCAATTATATTTTGCTTGTATCCATGGTAAAGGTATTTTTTAACATTTATTTGAAATTGTACACAAAAATTACCTGGCATGAACAATGAATTATCTTAGTTTTATTTCTGTGAATTGGAGATCCATTCTAAACCTTCCTACCTACCTACCTATTAATAGATTGATACAACAATTTTATTTGTGTTATGGTGGGAGAATTTGAGAACCATGTAAAACCTAAATTTCATGCTTCAACAGCACTGTGAATTAAATACAGAATAATGCATTAACTTATACAGAATGAACAAATATCCCATCAGCATCCAAAAGGTTTGAATAACCATGCCACTGCACTTCAGCCTGGGTGACAAAGACCCTGTCTCAAAAAAAAAAAAAAAAAAAAAAAAAAAAAAAAGATTTCACAAAAGGTTTGAATAGACATATCTGAACATTACTGAATTCCGTGCCAAAAAAAAAAAAAAAGCCATAAAACACCACAATACCACCTGAAAGAGTTAATAAGACTGTTGACTTTGGTTCTTCTATTTTGCTTTTGCAGCATGCCTTAAAAGCAATTACTATTCCATTACTGTTCACACAAGAGAAAATTTACCAGCTTGTAATTTAGAGGCAAGTGGAGTAGACAGAAGAAAATGGAGCCACCCGCTATAGTTTCTAAGGAGCAGACAACAGCTAAATGTTTAAAAGACACAACATTCATTACACTGAACAATAATCCAAGCATGTTTTCATGTCTATTCATGAGAGAGAATAATCAGTGAAAACTAGGTTGAAGAAGAAAGAATGATGGACAAAGACAATAGGAAGAGGCAGAAGGAAGAATGTCTTTTAAACCCAAATTGTTATTTCTGGCCAATTAAAATATCAAAATCCAAATGGTTTCCAAAGAAAATTCTGTCAAAAATGAACCATAACTCAAGTACTGTCTACCCAAGGAGAGTAAGGAAAATCTATAGATTTAACATTTATAGCCTAAGAAAATTGGCTATAGTTTTATATACACATTTTTACAAAATTCTTGCACTTTATCAGGTCTATGGCATGACTATTAATACAATTTCAGATGGGGGGAAACCAAAGACAAGGGGAACATTTCAGGTAAAATAGTCTTTTTATGAACCTTCTAGGTTTCTTCACTTTAAAAAGATAATTACCTTACACAAAGTAAATATCTCAAGCATGAAAGATAGGTAAATCTTATGTCTCCATTCAGGAAACATATACAGAATTACTATTTAGGGAGAAAAGTGCCAAATATTGTAAACTTGAATATCTTTTGGATTATGGCTCCAACAAGCAGCATGGAAAGGGGGAAGCACAGAAATGCTTTAGAAAAGGAACAAGACACAATTAACCCTCAACTCCTCCACCTGCCCAGTAGACAAATAGCTTAACGCACACCACAAAAAATTCAAACAAGGGCTCTCTCTAGTTCATTGCTTTCCAGAAACATCTTCACGATTCATTCACTGACTCCTTTCATGAACCCCTTAAGTGTCTCAGAGACAGTCTGTCTTCCAGTCTTACCTCATTAAATTTAACATTTCTGAAGTTTTTTTTTTTTTTCTTCTTTCTGGGAAAGTGCTATTTTTCAACCTTTCAATTCAATTGATTTCCAAAGGTGAAACCAACTTCACCTGAAAAGCATCTGCTTTAAAGTTAAGAAAGCTTTGAAGGTTTTCTAGCAAAGAACAGAAATTTGATCAATAGTGTCATTGAAAATATGACTAGGTATAAAGCCACATTTATCTGTAGTTGTGGCTTTTATTAAAGCAGCTTAAATCCTTTGCAAATAAGCTTTTCCAGAGAGCTAGATCGATAGGATGTGCACGCAGGCAGGATTACCTGTGATCCATAGTGCGAAATCCCATCAATGCCACAGGAAGAACAGGAGTAGTAGTTAAGGTACTTGCAACTTGAAAAAAACCCTGCCACCTCCTTCTGCAATGGACAGCCCCATTTTCTGTGGCTAAGACTCACGCTAAGCCTCATTTGCAAATGGATTTGGCTGTTAAGGTAGGATTGTTTAATGCAAATATTTTTTTCCTGGCAGCACAGCTCAGTTGAAAAGAGAGGCTGAAAATTAGTTAGCAGTATGGGAGAAGAAAAAGCACCATTCCAGTTACTAAGGAGGAATAATTGAACACAGATTGCCTGTTGCGTCTTTAATTTAATTTTGAGACCTTTCATCCTTTACTTTCCTTCATTTGCAGCCAATACTTAGTGAACTAATTTGCACCTGGTTCATTTTCCTCCTTTTATCTTATCTTCTTTAACATCAACCATGGAAATTAGAAGCATTATGAATAAAAGATGAAGGCTGACTTGGGACATTCTTTCCTTAAGTACCGTGAATTACTTAAAAACTAATTTGTGTGTGTGCACAACCCAGAGGGCTGAGATATGTGCCTCAGCCCTCCAGCATCCCTGGGCAGCATCTTACCTTTTCCCCACAGAGCCACAGCTTTTAAATGTTTTGCCTGGTCCTCCAAGGGAACAATGTCTAGACTATAAGCCCCATGGATTCATTAATCCAAGGACGGGTGTATGATAAACTATCTCATTAATAAACTAAGGGTTTATAAAAAAAATTTCAAGTTCTGGAAAATGTGCAAGTCTAAGAATTTATAAATTCCACTAATCCAATGAGTTCACCGGTGCCTGCCATGCAAGGAAAAGAGTCAGCTGTGATAAGGAAAATTGAATGTATCAACATATATATATGGCGAACAGAGGCCTCATCTATCCCAAAAATGTAGTGGTGGTGGTAGAGAAAGGTACTAGTCTTGAAATTACTGTTTGGGAGAAATGTTCAGGGACCACAAGACCAATTCTAAGTATGCCATGCCTATTATGCTTAAAACAAGAACAACAACAACAAAACCCCTCATATTCTGTTGTATATTTTACATACTTGGCACCACTCCATAAAAAATAGTTCCATATGCTCTTATTTTAAGATAAACTTAATTTGATTATTTTATTACTTCCCACTGTACAAAATTTTAGTGTCTTGAAAGTTGTAGATGTTTTCCTTTATAATTTCCTCTTTGACAATACCATTTTTTCTCCTTACCTTATTTTCTTCCCCCCACCTCGCACCCATGCCCCATAATCCAGTGAAAAACCTACTGGATTTTTCTCTTGTTGCTTAATATCCCCCACCAACAAGCCCTCCTTTCAGCTTGGGAAGCATCAAAGGAAGGCTGTGTCCTGAATCATTTCACTGCCTGTGTGTGCCAACTCTTCCAAGCATCTAACATCTCACACCAACAGGCTAGAAGCTGGGAATAAACTGAATCATTTTCCCTTCACTATCTAACCTCCTACAGGGTTCGTTAACAGTGATGTCCATTATTTTACTTAAGACCATGCATATTCACAGATAAAGCAACTTCCAAGTTGTAGAAGGGGGAAAAATACTTTGGGGTTTAAAATTATGGTGCATTAAAATGTAAAGTCTCTGCTTCAGAATACAAGTCACTTCTTTTTGGGGAAAGAGTACCCAAGCAGGATCAAAATAAAAGCCCAATTAAAAAAAATCAGATGGTATCTCTAATCTTGGTTGGAGACCATATTATACAATGCTAAAGAAAGTCCTCTATAGTGAAAGGATGGAGAAGAAATGATGAAGAATAATTACTACTCCTTTTATTCATGAAGGGGAGGATAAATGGAAATGAAGGCAGCAATTACCTTTAAAAAGTGGATTTTTAAAAGCCACACAGAAAAATTAAACTGGAAGAGTACAGAATAGCTCTGAGCTGAGGCTGAGATTAGGATGAAAGTGGAGGGAGCAGTTAGGGTATTTGATTACTAGACACACAGATTATTTTACCACTTCAGTGTCCAGCTCATGCATAGTATTTTTCAAATGTCCAGTTTACTTGGGAGAAGAGACGTTGGATTTTTCTCTTCTCTCTGAGGCAGGATATTAAGAAGTTTCAGGTGAAGGAAGGCGACAGTATGGCAGGGCATCAAAGAAATCAAGATTACATTTAGCTATACTTGTGTACAGGGAAGAAGAAACTGACAAAACCATGCAACTCAGTCTCATCTGCAGACTGCACACACGTACTGTAAAATGCCAGCCTCAGGGAAGAACACCTGTTCTGACGCTGTGCCTGTTGGCTGTGTGCGCGCGGGCACAGGGCTTTCCAAGGGAACGCATGGGCCATGTCAGCAGCAGGTGGCCGGGCCGCGCTCAGGACCTCAGAGAGCAGCAAAACACAGTGGCCCCGGGCAAGTGCGGCCTGGCTAACTCTCCAAAAAGAGGCCTTAGAGAAAGTTTGGGAAAAGGAGCTGGTCAGACCAGATGATACCTCGGGCTGCAAAAAGACATAACCGCAGGGCAGAACAATCTCATTTGTCAGAAAGGGTTTACTCGGGGCGGGGGGGGACGGTAACCTTCAGGGTCAGAAAGGACTATCGCGAGGTGCGGGGTAGAGATGGGGGAGGACCCCCACAGAAGTCAATGTTTTCACTAACAACCATTTTCGTGCCAGGTGACTGTACTAGAAGAAATTTGTCTCTAGGCTTACCATCTCCACCTTCCTCCCTACATGGTTCTAGACTCGGAATCACAGCTGTAGGCACTGAAGGGCCTCAGAGTACACCAAGCCTATCCCCCTACCGTGCAGGGTCCCTCTCTGATCTCTCGCAGCCTGCCTCACAGACAGCGCCTCCAGGTCCGGGCTCCATCTTCAGGCCAGCCAGAGCCCGGTCCCTAGTAATCATTCCCGTGCCTAACACCTGTGCTATTCCTTTGGCTCAATCTGGAGACAGAGAGCCTCAGAGCAGACCCCTTGAGCCACAGCGGTCCTCCTACCCCCCCACCCCCCACCCCCCCGCCATGGCCAGCGGAGGCTGCGGACTGCCCGCGAGGAGCAGCTCCACTCGGTGTCCCGAATGCGCGCACGGAGAACTGAGAACTCAAAAGTGCAGCGGCAGCGCAAGGGGGAGAGTGACGGCATCCCAGCGGTCCCGAGGCCCCTCCCGCCCTTCCCTCACCCTCCCCCCCCCCCCCGCAAACCCACTCCCGGTGGGTCGGGCCGGCCGCTACCTCCTGGAAGAGCTCCAGACTATAGGTGTTGTCGTCGTCAGCGAAGAACAGCACACCGGGCTGCGCGCGCTGGTGCTGGTGCCTCTGGCGCAGCCAGGCGAGGCCGGCGTTGCGCTGCTCGGTGGCGCGCGGCAGCCCGGGCCGCTTGTAGCGCCGCGGCGTGGGCACGTGCAGGTGCGTGCTGGGCAGCCCGGCCCGGGCCAGGAAGCGGCTCACCAGCTCGCTGCGCGCCGCCGCGTCCTCCACCAGGATCCAGTGCAGCTGCGCCACCTGGCGGAACGTGTTGGCCAGACGGGTCAGCTCAGCTTTCTGCACCGGGCGGCTGTAGGTGGGCGTGATGGCATAGATGGTGGGCAGCTGCGGCTGCGGCTGCGGCTGCTGCCGAGACTCGTTGCGCTTTTCGGCCCCGCGCACGGGGCCGGCCCTGCGGAGCGAGAGTCGTGGGCCCCCGCGCCCCACTGCATAGGGAGAGAAGTAGGGGCGCGGGGTGAGCGGGGGCGCGGGCCTCCGCGTGTCCACGTCGAGCATGATGATGACGATTAGGATCCAGGGCAGTAGGATGAAGAAGCGGCTGAACAGCACGGACTTCATGGTGCGCGCTTCGCGGCCTCTCAGACACCCCAGAGGGGGACGAGCCAGGGGACCCCAGTGCGCAGCCTGGACGGCAGCGGTGCCAGCACTCAGGAAGCCGTGGCCGGTGCGCTGTCCATGGGGCCTGGGGTGCTGCGGGGACCAGGAGCCGCGGGGCTCACCAACCGGGCGTGGGGGATCCGCGCAGGTTCGGGGGAAGCTGGGGCTCCAGGGCGGGCAGGCAGGGGCTGCCCCCAACTCCGGGTGAGCTGGCGGGAAGCAGGACTCGTCCAGCCGCGCGCTGCTGGCCCAGGAGTTGTGCGGAGAGCGGGGAAGGCGGTGATCCCCACCGCGCTCTTTCCGAAGAGTGGGAGCCGGGAACCGGCACCGGGTGCGCCTCGCCGCTCCAGTCCCGAGGTGCTGCGGGCAAAGGGGCTCCAGCCACGGGTCACAGTATGGTCTCCGGGACACCTTCGAGGACGGGAGACAGGCGCTAGGGCTTTCCTTCCTTACATGCCGGCCGGGGAGGCGAGGACGGGAAGGGCGCGCCGGGGATGTTGAGCCCCCAGCTCGGTTCGCGCGCCGCAGCGGAAGCCTGCGCTCCTGTCCCTGGCTCTTGTCTTCTCAGAACCTCTCTCGGCTCCGGCAGCAAGATCCCAAAGCAAGGAAAGAAAGAAAAAGCGAGGGGGCGGGGGCGCTGCAGACTCGAGCGTCCTCCCGAGTCCTCCTGTGGGAAGACAACAGCGCTGCTACTGGCGGAGAGGGGCCCCCCCGCTCTCCGCTGGGTCTGGCGCTAACCGCCCCGCGGGCTAGCTCGGGAGGCCGCCGCACCGCGTGAGGATGAGCGGGAGGATGAGCGGGAGGAGGGTCCCCGTGGGGCTGCACGACCTCCGGGAGGGGATGGTGCTCGTTCGCCGATCTCCGCGCGCTCTCCGAGATACTGCACGGTCTTTGGAAATGAGCCAGGAAAAGCCATTCATGTGCGGAAAACTCGCCGGGCTGCGCGCGTCGATGCGGGTGCCTAGGCTGGGGAGTGAGAGGAGGGAGAGAGCAAAGGGGTCTCTTCGCTGGCTCCCAGCTGCGGGGTTGGTGTGGGGGTGTGTATCGAACAGCGGCACAAAAAGCGCTCTCGCTGAATGGCAGACATCAACAGAAGCCCACGGAGATGGAGGGGTGCGGCACATAGGTGTTTGGTGAGTGAGATATAGCCCATAAGAAAGAATCAATTCAAACGATCAAACGGTTTCTGACTGCAGTTAGCTCACCGGGGCGGGGGGAATTCCTAAAACTCCAGCTGAGTGTGTGTAACTTATTTTTCTTCAGTAATTTGTAGTCACAGTCCCTCACAGTTCGCCGCCACCGGAATTATTCCGTTTGACCCTCCCAACGATCCTTTCAAAGAGGCCTGGTAAGTAGAATCACCTTCATTTTCTGGATGAGGAAACAGAGGCTCAGGGTTTAAAGTGATTCCTCTCGGGTCAGAGGCAAGTGGCCAAGTGGAAATAGAACGTGGGACTTCTGCGTATAGCTGGTGGCTTCCCCACTGCATGGCCTGCAGAAGTCACACTTCACACAGCCAGCCAGGCAGGGTTGGCCTTCTTAAATATAAATGTGGTGCTTTCCAAATCAGAGCATATGATGACATATAGAATCATGACAGTGTCTGGAGGACACCAAGAAAACAGTGGGCGCTTAGTTGGATTTAGTTTGGAAACTTTTTCTATCTAGTCGACCTTCTAGCCGAATGCCTGGTGATATATAATGTACCCCGAAAAATGAAGAGGAGCCATGCTTCCCAGGAACGGCCCAGGGAGGTGTTTGCAAAGCGGCAGGATCTTCTCCATGTCCCCTAGCCTGGGATAAATGATTCCTGGACCCATTTTCCCTCCGTTGTCTGCCTTTCTAAGACTTGTTCGCAAAGAAATCTCTCCGACTGTGCGTTCTGAGGGTGCAACCAAGAGCTCTGGGGCTGTGCCCCTCCAGTCTTCCTGATGCCCCTGTTCTCCCAGCCCTACTCCTGAACCCCCTACCTGTTAATCAGGTGTTGGCTGTGAATTTCCCTAACTTCCCCCTCAGATTCTGAAACCTGAAAGTGAACTTCCAGACTAACACCCTGCCTCTGCACACTCGCTAGAGCCAGCCTTCTATCTCGACTTCCCTGTGTCACCTACAACTCATACTTTTTGAGCTCTGCAGATGAATGCATTCTAAACATAGGAAACAAGGAATCCATTAGCTCTCTTCCTGTATTCTCCAATAGCTTAATGTGCCTCTGAATATAACACAATCTCAGGAAAATGTGTCCTGGTCAGGCCTTGAAGTGCCTGCCAGCATCATGCGGGGAGGAGGAAGGGGAAGGAAGTCAAGGTTTCCCTTAAAGAAAAGGCTTTTCTTAAATATTAGAAAGCAGCACACACATCCACTTGCCCAACCTCCCCCTCCAACCCAAGGTTACTGAAGTCTAGTTTGTCCAGTTGGGATTTTTTAATTAGGTTAAAGAGAAATGCCTTGTCTTAGCTGGAGTAAAACAAGCAGTTACTGAATTGTACTAAAAACATCACTAAATTTGGTAGTGGGAAACTGTTGGTTAGTCCCACTGTACCATAAAACCTATTTCCTAATTGTGTCTTCTCCAAGAAACAGAGCTATTCAGAAATGGAACATTTTCAAAACCAATCAAATTTGCAGTTTAATTTGAAACTTTAGCTGATGCCCAGAATTCACTGGTGTCATACAACACAACACTTAACTAGCACATTGAGGACTGTCACCTCATTTTTTCTATTATCCTAAGTCAGCATTTGCACCCAGATTTACCTCATTCAGTCATCTGTTGGGGGCATGATGGTTCTTGGAGTTAGGCAGACCTGGCTTTGATTCCCAGCTGGGCTACTTTTACTCGTGCGAGTTTAGAAAGTCAATGAGCCTCCTAAAGCCTACGTTTCCTATTGTGGAAAATGGAGTTAATAATACATACTTATGGGAATCTTGTAATGATTAAATGAGATAAATTAGGTAACATATTTTGCAGACGAGCTGGCATTACATGGGCAGTCAATAAATGGTATGTATCTATATACAGGCAACACTATCTTAAAAGACTATCTTAACACTGGAGATCTTGATGGGTCATCATTATCAAATGATCATAAAGTGAAATCTGTTCTAAACAGGACTGACAATGCCTCTACATACAGTACCTTCACCTGTAGGGAAGGGGATCCCTGTTAGTGTATTAGAGTCTTCCCAAGTCCGTGTAGGGAGGGGAAGAAAGAAGAAATCAGTTTGCCCCAAATATGAAATACAGCTTGTCATGCAATAAGGATAACATGATTCCAAGTGGCATTTATGTGAAATGGCTGAATATGCCATATTGTTTTATTAATGCATTCAGTGGCTTAAAAATGTGTCCCTAAATCCTTTACGATCAAATCTAATGATTTAAAAATACAAAAATTATTAAGGATGTCCATTTGAAGCACAAAACCAGGGTAAAATACTTTTCAGTGCAAAATATTATGCTTTTGTTAGAATGGAAACAACTCCTTTAAATGGAAACTTGAAGAAAATGTCATTTTTATGAAGTGTAATCACTGAGTAGCTATAATACTTTTCCATATAGCTTATGATATTCTTACATAAAACAATTCAAGCTTGATCTGTGGCTGATAATGAAGGTTGGTAGTAGAAGTCACTAGAGTAATTTAAATAATTACCTAAATTCAGAGCTTCTGCACATCCTCTCAGTGTTTGTTTTCATTTAATCTCTCTAATTATTTGTGTAGCAAAGTGAATATTGCTTCATCTCTACTAATGAAGCCTTAGATTGCTGGCATCAGCCATTGCATTTCAGCATTCAGTTGTTGTTCTCAAATAAACAAAGGTGAAAAAAAAATCCCATCTGGGGAGTTAACAAAAAACATACCATATAATCACTAAACATTTACATTTTGCCTTGATGAGTAATATGTGACTGTAACCTTAACAGCAAAAATATTGCAGCATGATTAGTGCACTGTACAGAACTGATCCCATTTGACATTTGAGCCTGGGGTTCTGCTAGTGTGACTAAATCATCCTTCAAGAGAGCATTTGGGACAGCTTTGATATTCTTAGTCAAGTAGGAAAGAGATCAAGAGAAAGCTCTACATAAAATCAAGTGTTTGTACCTATCTATATAATAATGTGATTATGCAAATCAGGTTTTGAAAAGAATCAGAACTAATTCATGTGCACATAATGTGCAAGTATTGATAGTCAATACCCACATGCATGTGAACATACTTTCTGTTAAAATATCAGACACAATTATGTGAAAGAATGTCGTCAAAATAAATAATTCTAATAGTCCCCAATTCCAGGAATACATGACAGTTTCATTGATAACTGTCAGAAAAATGACATCCAAACCACAAATTAAATGGCTCATTTGGTTTGTTTTATTTTCATGCATCTAGATCCTCTGCAGATATCACTTTGGGCTAAGAATTGTTCAAATTATAAGGTTTCCTTAAAATTTTAGGCATTTGTAGTCACTATGTATAATACGTGACGTTAGGTAGTTTGTTTAGTAAAATCCCATTTTTATAGGATGGATTGGGGAAAAGGTTATTCAGTAAAAGTGATTTCCTAGAAAAGTATAAATTGGCAATTTACCCTAACAAGTAACATGCCAGTGAAGGGTTAGGGTACACAAAAACTCAATAAAACGTGCATAAAGGTATACTGGCATCCTTTCTTTTTTTCCCTCATCATCTTAAAAATTGGCATTTTTGTTAAAATAGTAATTTGTTAGAAATAAATTTTACTGTAAAACTATATAACCTACATTTCACAGCTGTTATGAAAATCAAAGTAGATAATGTAGACAAAAGTATTTTAAACAATGTAGTTTATACATGTAAAACAGAGGAGGGGGATGAAACAAGATTAGCACGAGTTGATGACTGTTAAAACTGGGAAATGAAAACATGGGGGTTCCTTATCTTTCTGGGCCTATGTTTTACATGTTTCAACACTTCCATAATAAAAACTTAAGATACATAAAATAGGTTATTATGTACTAAAATTTGTTTACCAAGATAATAGTGCTGTCCTACTGCCCTTGTTTTAAAAACTACAAGTGCCTGAGTTGTGCAACATATTATGGGTTGTGTTATGGGTTGAATCATATCCCCTCAAAATTCATACATTGAAGTCCTAACCTGTGCCACTACCTCAGAATGTGACCGTATTTGGATATAGGGTTATTGTAGGTATAATTAGTTAAGATCAACCTGGAGGAGGGTAGATCCCTAATCCAATATTACTGGTGTCCTTATTAAAAAAGGACATTTTGGGGCACAGGGGCACAAACCCAGAGAGAACGCCATGTGAAGACTGGAGCTGTACTGCCACAAGTCGAGGAATGCCAAAGGTTTCCAGCAAACCACCAGGAGCTAGGAGAGAAGCATGGAACAGATGTTTCCCTAGTGTATTTGGTGTGAGCATGGCCCCACTAACACCTTGATCACGGACTTCTAGCCTCCAAAACTGTGAGACGATAAATTTCTGTTGTTTAAGCCACCCAGTTTGCGGTATTTTGTTACAGCAACCCTAGCAAACTAATATGCAATTACAATCTGATAGGGACTTGTGCATAATGATTGGAGGAAACCAACAGGTGTGCGCGTAGGAATAAAGAAATAGGTGAAGAGCACTGAGTACAGACCTCATCAGCTTCCTCAAGGCTCCAAAGTGAAATGTTGATGGGTGGGTCTTAAAATCAAGACTGGTGTGACTGATGGTAAGTAGTACTTCAGAGGCCTAGGCAGGAAAGAGGCTGGATGGAGGGACCTGAAAAGAAGGCTTAGTAAGTGAACATTGTCCTCCATACCCGAGAGAACCTTCTGCCTCAGTTAAATATTACTTGAATCATCTAACTCCACCGTATGACTCTCAAAGCCAATGTGGTTCTGGCTGGGGTTTTGCCAAGATGTGCCAACCCCAAGAGAAAGATCCTTGCTGACCACAGTGGGCCATATTGGTGGCCATGGGCTCAGGCCTCTCTGCAGCCAGATCAAAAGCGGCAGTCACCATGCCTTTCCTGGAAAAGATGATATTAGAGTGCATTTATAGGCACTTGATCATAGTAATTTTTCTATTTTAGATGAAGTTTCAAATAAATGTAGCTTTTCATCACATCTATTTGTAATTCACTTATGTTGATCAAGAATGCAACCTCTAAATTATTAATAACAATGTTTCTATATGAAGATTTTGGGAATGAGGGCAAATTCTAAAAGTAAACTTTAGCAAAAATGGGCAGGGACTACCTCTAAACGGTCTATATTTATTTAAATAAAAATGTTCTTTGCAAATGGCTGTTGGTTTGGTGGGATGCAGTTTCTTAGATATTTCAGTATGCCCTTCAATGTTGAGGGCAAAAATTAGGAGCAAACACTATACATTTAGGGAATGGGTGCCAAATAAAGGCCAGAGAAAGTTTCAGCCACAGGGTAGCTCTCAGGAAAGTCTGTCTCTGAGCCTCAGTTTTCTCATATGTAAAATGAAAGAGTTTAGATGATCTCTCTCTAAAGTTCATAGTGAGAAATAAAAATAAAATCCTAAGCCTCCCAACCAACTGAACGAAATCCAGAGAAACCTTAAAACAGAAATCATGGCCAGGACAGGATGTGAGGTCAGACGTGTCTTGTTATACTCACTCCCTCATTAACCACCAATAGGCTTTTTTCCCTAATGGTTAAACAGAACTATCCTTTTGAAAAAACTTGCTCGACTACTGATTTCAGTCCATTGCCAAATGCTGCTCCTCCCTTTTTTTGGTTTAGGCACTACAACTGACCAGCATTCCTTCCTCATAAGAGGCCACCAACCATGGAGTGGTTCTGACCAGTCTACAGAGGATGCACGGTGAGAGTTTTCATATCCTCTGCTCCACCTTTTGAAGTTTGAGGGCTGAAAACTCCACCTACAGATCATGCTAATGCCGCCATTTTTCGTACATGCAACCTATAAAGGGGCTTGAAGCTCAATTGCTCATGCGCATGGTTTTTCTTTCACAAATATTCATGAGCCCTCCTATAGCTTGTTAAATATGTATATACAGCTACCCCACTCAGCATAAATTCCTGTTCCTGTTACTCATGGATGTACATGCTTTTGGCTTCTGCTCAAGGCTATTGCTTCCCAGCCTGTCAGAATGGCCACCCTGCAGGCTGCAATCCTTTAAGAAATAAAGCTCTTATAAGGAAGTAAAACTCAATAGAAACCAGATAGGTGGAAGAGGGGAGGAGGCGATGGGTAAATTTACACCTAAGGGGTATGAAGCACACTATCTGGATGATGGGCACACTTATAACTTTGACTCAAACTGTACAAAAGCAATTCATGTAACCAAAATGTTTGTACCCCTATAATATTCTGAAACCAAAAAAGAAAAAGAAATTAAGCTCTCCTTTCTAAATATATGAACCTTGTAATTCTTCAGTTGACAGTAGGAAATGAACTTTGAATTTTTTACAGTTTTGTTGATGGACTTGCATTAAGCTATTTTTGTGTGTGTGTGAGACAGAATCTTGCTCTGTCACCCCAGGTAGAGCACAGTGATGTCATTGTAGCTCACAGCAACCCCAAACTCTTGGGCTCAAGTGATCCTCCTGCTTCAGTCTCCCCATAGCTGGAATTATAGGCACATGCCACAATGCCTAGCCAATTTTTCTATTTTTGGTAGAGATGAGGTCTTGCTCTTGCTCAAGCTGTTCTCAAACTCCTGACCTCAAGCAATGCTCCTGCCTCAGCCTCCCAGAGCCCTGTATATCTGCTTAAAGGCCGAAGGCATTAATTTGAGACACAAGTCTACCACCCTCCTCATTTGCCCAAAAGTTAATAAACTTCTCTTTCTTTTTCCTCAAGCCACTTGTCCTTGTTCTTTGTTCTCACTGATTTGGCCTCAGGGACAAGTACTGGACTTTTGGTAACAGTATTTGCTAGTCAAATCTTACTATGCCCAGTTGCACATATCTGATAGCTGCAGACAGGGTTAAAGAAGGTTTGTAGTATCTTCTTAAACAGGAAATTATCTCCTGTCTGTTATCTCAAAAGTAAATCTAGTTCCTTTTGGTAAACACATGTTTTATGAGCAACCCACCAAAATGTAAGAATTAAAATAGAACACTGTCAATGTTTTAAGTTCAATTTCTTCTAAATATGGATAGTCCAGTGACTTGAATTAGTTTTTTATTATTTTCATAACAGATTCATTTATAAGCCTTCAGTTGGACAACTGAAATGCCTACATTTATTAGTTTCTGTTTCTTGAGTGTCAAATTATGCATGACTTGGATCATACATATTTGGGGTTCTGAGTGAAATATGAATCTCTTTAAGTGAAGAGGGGTTTGTTCCCTTATTCCTCTGCCCACCAGTTTATAGACCCAGCCTAAGAATTTAGCCACACAGATTTAGTCAGAAAGGCAGCCATTAAGAGAGCTTGTTTCTGAAGCAGAAATAGCATAAGGGCTGCAAAATTGAGTCCATTATTTTTCAAGAAAAGTACTTGGATTTCTATTCAAATAGAATGCAATTAAGGCAGCAAAATCATCACTCCCAAACTATAGCATAATTGCTAAGAGTCACACTACAACTAACCAAAAACAAAAGCCCTCAAATTCCAATGAAATTCATGTTCTAATTTAATCTCCAGTGGCTAGGTCTCAGGCTGTCACTTTGTAGGGTCTAGAAGCACCTGATTACTTAGAAAGTGGTAGTAACAGAACACAAAAACTTAAGTGTGTAATCACTGTCTGCCTGGCATAGTTATTACAGTGTTTAGATATTACCTGAGATCCAGGCCAACCTTGTCACGAGAGTAGCAACATGGCATCTAGGAACGCTGCCTTGGGATCAGGAGACCTGAGTCCATATCCAAGGTATCCACTCACTGGTTACCTGTCTGCACTTGTTTCCTCACTTGTCAAAAAACTATGATGATAATACTTGCTATCTGTTGTTGCTCCTATAAGTAAGAGATGCTGTACAAAAACTATCATGAACCAGGTTCTATTCATTGCACTAAACATACTTTAATATAAAAACCCCATAGAGTAGGTGGAGTCACACAGCCAGTAAGTATAAGGGAGAAATTTTGAATTCAATTCTGTTTTTTTTTAATTACAAAGCCAATATACTTTCCACTATAGCTGTCTTCTACAAACGTGAGAGTTGAATGGGTAATAGATCTGTAAATGTAAGTTGTCTCGGCATTTAAAGTCCTTGTGATTAAATGAGTTGATAGGTGTAAAACCCTTAGAACAATAATATAGTACGTATTCAATAGGTACTGGCTGATGCTTTTGTATTATTATTGTGTAGGGTACACTTTTGGCCTCTGAATATGCAGTGAATCAGTGGCAATCAGAATAGGATTGATTACTTGCATTTTAAAAAATGAGTAATCAAGTGGTCATTGTAATGCAAAAGCATAAATTAGGAGAAAAGAGGCCTGGAATTGGGGTCAGAAGATCAGGGGCCCAGTTCTGGCCCCTCCCATTTTGCCACTCTTAGCAGTAAGAGTGGAAGGGGGGCTGGTGGTTCATAGAATTAACTTCTACAGTGTGTGAGTGAAATTCTATTTGTAATAGGCACAGCACTATAAACATACTAGTCAATATTTAGAGAAGGTAATCTCTTTTGAACCTAAGGATTTATTGATACTCCATGTTTCCTCTTTGTTGCTGCCAGCATCAGACTTGTGGTAACTGGAGAGAGAAAGCAGTATTTACTGAACCACCTGTAACTGATGTAATGTGGCATATAAACTGTGGGCTCAAAGGAATGATTCCTTTTTTTTCTTAAACAAGGACATTTGACTGTCAGGAGAAAACAAACCCCAATAATAGACATTTTAAAAATGTATTTAGTATATTATTTGTTAATATATGTGGAGTTCTTCAAGCAGTGCTTGCACTTGGTAAGTGCTACTTGTGTTAGCTGGTATTATTATGCAGATTTTAGAGAAATTGACTAGGAGGGGCAAACTGTACTGCCAGCCCTGTCTACTTCAGAGGGGTGTCATGAGAATCATACTTCTTTTTTTTTTTTTTTTTTTTGAGACAGAGTCTCGCTCTGTTGTCCAGGCTAGAGCGCTGTGGCATCAGCCTAGCTCACAGCAACCTCAAACTCCTGGGCTCAAGTGATCCTTCTGCCTCAGCCTCCTGAGTAGCTGGGACTACAGGTGAGCACCACCACACCCGGCTATTTTTTTCTATTTTTAGTAGAGACGGAGTCTTGCTCTTGCTCAGGCTGGTCTCAAACTCCTGACCTCAAGCGATCCTCCGGCCTTGGCCTCCCAGAGTGCTAGGATTACAGGTGCGAGCCACTGTGCCCGGCCAATACTTGTTAAGGTATTGGCAAAGACTTTCTCCTCTGAGCCCTCTCTTCAACTGGGCCTCATTCTTGGGCCTTGTCCTCAAGCCTGCCCAACCTAGTTGTAGCAAGAATCCTGCTAAATCAGTTTGGAGAGAATCCCCACCACCATGACATCTGACCACCCTTTAGTATCTCCTCAAATTCCTCACTCCCCACCCTGGATATCTGATGGCTATGGTCTGCCTTCAGCAAGAACCACCCCTACCCTTGGTGTTTCCCCTTAGTAATTTCCTACCCACTGACCTCCCACCCTGCTCCTTGGCTATAAATCTCCACTTGTCTATGCTGTATTTGGAATTGGGCCCAGTTCTATACTGAGGTCTCTTCTCCCCTATTTCAGTAGTTTCTAAATAAAGCCTGTTTTTACTACTTTAACTATTGTCTGGCTCTGATTCTTTTTGACAGTAAAACAATTTTACATTTCTGATATAATGAAAACTATACCTTTTTATGGTTTTGAATAGTTATGGACAGATATATATATAAATTATAAGGGGGGAAATGGCAGAGAGAGAGTTGTCGGGGGAGGTAAGGAGAAAACTTCAGAGAGAAAGGGGTATGATGTTTAATTTTATGTGTCAACTTGATTGGGTTAAGGGATGCCCAGATAGCTGGTAAATAATAATTATTTCTGGCCAGGTGTGGTAGCTCACACTTGTAATATCAGTACTTTGGGGGACCAAGGCCAAGGGATTGCCTGAGGTCAGGAATTCAAGACCAGTCTAGGCAACACAGTAAGACCCAATCTCTAATTTTTTTTTTTTTTAATTTAGTTGGGTGGGGTGGTGGCACCTGTAGTTCTAGCTACTCAGGAGGCTGAGCTGGGAGGATTGTTTGAACCCTGGAGTTCAAGGCTGCAGTGAGCTGTGATCATACTACTGCACTCCAGCTTGGGTGACAGAATGGGACCCTGTCTCAAAAACATCATTTCTGGGTGTGTGTGTGTATGTTTCTGGAAAAGATTAGCATTTGAATCAGTATGAGGAGTAAAGAAGATCTGCCCTCACCAATGTGGGCAGACATTATCCAATCCACTGAGGGCCCAAATAGAGCAAAAGTGTGAAGCAAGGGAAAATTCTTTTTCTCTCTTCTTGAGCTGGGATATCCATCTCCTCCTGCCCTTGGACATCCTGGTTCCAGGATCTTTGGATTCTAGGGCTTATGCCAGTACCTCCCCCAGTCCACAGCCTTGAACCCAGGCCTTCGACCCCAGCCTGGGAGTAACACCATCAACTCCCCTGTTTTCGGGCCTTTAGCCCCAGAGAGAATTACACCTCCAGCTTCCCTGGTTGTCCAGCTTGCAAACGGCATATGGGGGAGCTTCTCAGCCTCCATAATCCTGTGAGCCAATTCCCACAATAAGTCTCCTTCTGTACATCTCTATATTCATATATCCCATCGGTTCTCTTTCTCTGGAGAACCCTGACTGATACAAGGGGCTAAAGCTGTCTTGCCCAGCAGGGTAGTCACCAGACAGCCATGCGTGGCTACTGAGTAACTGAAATGTTGCAGCTACTTTGAATTGTGGTGTGTGTATAATGCATACAGGATTTCAAAGTCTTAGTACAAAACAGAAAAGAAGAATGTAAAATACTTCATTGATATTTTGCATATATTGGGGTAAATAAAAATGTATAATTAAAATTAATTTTAACTAAGTCTTATTATCTTTTAATCTGACTAGCAGAAAATTTAAAATTCCTATGTGGCTTGCATTGTATTGCTATTGGACAGCGCTGGGCTAGAGGAAAAGGGGAAGTAGAAAGGGAACACGAAGGGTCTTCAGGGAGAGAGAACGTACTCACAGACAATCACGGATCTAAACGGATCCACAGGACAGTCACACAGAACTTTGCATTGAGGATTTCCTGATAGTGCTGCTTTTTGTACCCCCAGTACAGGCGCAGATAGGAATGCTATCACGGTATTTGCCCAGCCTGCTGGGAGCCAGATGAAATAAAATCTCATGGTCACATCTGGCCCACAGGTCACAACTTCCTAACAATTCCTAATTCATAAAAAGGAATTAATTGCTTTCTACTTGTTAACCTTCTCCCCCTCCCACTTTGAGGACACTGTAAACTGGGTCATACTCACTCAAATAGACACTTTTGCATAAAGACCGTCTATGATTCTGGTTTTCTGTCCCCTACAACCTAGCACAGTGATGGCGCATTAGTGTGCCCTCTGTGTGCCTTTAGTAGGCACTACAGAAATGTCTGTTGAGTGAATGAATATTTGGAAACATTCAAATAATTAACTCAATCGTGACATAGATATATCCTGTGGTTTCTAATGCTGAGCACTCAGGGATGACCCACGTTCACAGGCACATGCTGCCCAGGGGCTGCTTGCTTCATTCTTTCCTGGGCTTCACACGAGTGGAAGTCTGTCTGCTGAAGTGGACAAGACCTTCCTTACCAGGCCCAAACACACACGGGAGGCCAGTCCTTTGTTACCAGGCTTAAGTGTGAAGCTTCGTCAGCATCAAGGCCAGGGACCCAGAAAAGCCTCACTCCTGCCTGCCACTGAGATTCCCAAGGGAAGGAAACAAGAGCAGAATAAAACACATGTGTATTAACACCTGGGCCACCACTGCTATTCCGGAGCTGAGCTCTAATACGCAGCTAGATTGAAATTTTCGTAAAGGGACTTCACCCCACACATGTAAAGCGGGGACCTTGAACAGAGGTTTCGCTGAGGGGAGAGGCAGGGAGTAAGGGGGACAGAGAAGGCTGCATTCCAAGAAGGACGCACACCCACTGGCCCACCCGGGAGGCTACATGTGCTGGGAAGGAGAGTGAGGAGCTTACCCAACCAAGAGCTGGCTCCTGCCGGGGGGCAGGTGTCCCTCTGAAGGCACGAAGCAGGATTAGAAGGGAGGGGAAGGCAGAGCCTCCGTGAGACTAGCAACGGCAGTCCCAACGATGTATTGGTCTCTGACCAGTCAGACCAGCAACTGCTCCTCCCGCATGGGCAGAGGCTAAGAAGGCAAGGCGCAGAGAGGCACAGGTGTGGACAAGTTGCCTGAAAAGTTCCTTTGCCTCGGAATAGGCCAAAAGGCAAAACGCAGCTGAAAGGGATGTTGTAAATCTCCCCTGAGGCACTCAGGAAAGGGGTCTGCATCAAGGCCTGAGCGTAGGAGCCAGGACTGCGAAAGCCAACTCCACCAAAGACTTTATTAGGATCCCTTGTTACCTAAGCACTTATCTCAGCTGGGTTTCTTTAATGTTTTTTTTCTCATGTTTCTTCTTGTCTTTTCCTCTTTCCTGATCCCCACTCCTTTTTACTTGTTTTATTACAAATATACTCATACATATGTGTATATATCAGAATTTGCCATTGTTCAGTGATAGAGGCTGGTTATTTAAAATTTTTTTATATTTCTAATAAAAAAGAGCTATTTATTCAGTAGTTACCATGTGCCAGTCTTTTAATGTGCTAAGCACTTTACACATGTTCTATCCTTGAATCCTTACAACAATGCTACCAGGTAGTATCCTGTTTTACAGATTAGGAAACTGAGGCTAGAGATCATTTAACTTGGGAGTGGTAGAGCTCCGATGTGAGCACAGGCCTGCCGCAACCCAGCACACATGCTTTTAGGCTCTCGCTGTGTGGCCTCACTTAACTTGCCTGTGTCTCTCCAGCTTAAGCTTCCTGCTTCCAATTTTTACTTTTTAAAAAGTTTACTCCTTTTCTGTTTTCTTTGTCCTTATTCCCTTGCTTTATTCTGTTAAATTTACCTCCCCCCCCTTTATTATCTTATTTAAAAATTTTCTTTCCTATTCTCTTACACTTCATTTTTTAAAGTAGCCTTTAATGGTCAATGGTGTAAATACAGATGTGGTGACAGTGGTAAAGCCACACCACCCTCCTCCCCCAGTTCTGGCAGTGGCCCTCTCCTTCTCTTAATGGTGATGGTTCTCAGACTTGAGCGTGCACCAGCATTGCCTGGCTGGAGGGCTTGCTCAAATGCAGAGGGCTGGGCCCCCACCCCCCGAGTTTCTGATTTAGCAGGTCTGGGTCTGGCCTGGGAGTTTGCATTTCTAACCAGTTTCCACCGATGCTGATGCTGTTAGTCCAGGGACCGCACGTCAAAAAGCATTGCTCTATGGAGCTCCCACCACGTTCAGAGCAGGTTCTCCAAAATGCGTGTGTCGACTTTTGGGAGACCCACACGTGTAAATCCCTATGAGGATGGGTTTGTGTTCTCCGGGAACTATGATAGTTCCTGAAAGTCATGTCAATTGTGCATTTTAAAACCCCTGGTCTCTGGTGCATAAATTCATTGACATTTGGACAAATTGTGTCAATAATGTCATGAGGAAGAATGCAGCGTCACGTGGCCAAGTGAGAGATCATTCTTCCCCGCACAGCCTGCAGTCATTACTTGGTAACTAATCACGTGATTTTGAGTCCGAACAGATGTGGAGGAGGGCTAGTTCAGTTCAGGTACTGTGGAGGTGTTCCTGACTCCTGGCAGCATTTTCACAATGGCTTGATTCCAGACTGGCCACTTTGTTCAATGACAGGGACATAATAGATGGTCTTGGCATGTGGCTCTCTGTTTCTTCTCATCATGAAAGTCAAGGAGAAATTGGCTTGAGTGAATGTTAAATCTAAATAACTAGCTCAGTTCTACTTATGCTGGGTGGTTTTCTTAATTAGGATCTAGACGGGTCTTCCCAGACCTTCCTAGAACACTCAGGTACAAAGGACAGGAAAAGCAGGTCTAACACTTGGGCCTGGGCCCTTTCCAGGAAAGACATTAGGATTCTGGGAAACATCTACAACTGGGCTTCTTCAACCCTTTGGCAGCCTGCTGAAAAAGACTGGAGCACCTAAAGTCTCTTTGAGACCTGAGACTAAGTCTCTAATTTCTTCCACTTGATATGTGGGTCCCTTCACAAGACCCTCCCTCCCTCTGATGGGCTCTGTCTGGTTGCCTTCTGCTTAACCTGGTTGTTTAAACCTCGCACCCAGCCTCGGAAAGTCCATCAATTCTGACTTAGCAACTGCTCACCTGTGCCCATTGTCCTACTCCTACTTTATTTTCCTATAATTCTTGGTAATTCTTACTATTTGCCTAGTTCACACCAGTGTCAGCAATGTGGTTCAAGAAGCTCAAGGACTTCCCTGTTACTGTGACATTAAAAGGAGCACAGTCCACAAAACTATCCTCACTCTGACATCATTTGCAAACTTGAGGGTCTAAGATCAGCCTTGAGTTCAATAATTTGGTGGAAGGACTCATAGAACTCATTGAGAGCTGTTGTAGTCACTGTTCCAGTTTACTAGAGCTAAAGAATATAGATTAAAATCAGCCAAGGCAAGAATGCACAGGACAGAGTTCAGGAAAGTTCCAAACACGGAGTTCCCAGTTGTCCTTTCCCTATGGAATCATGGACAGTGTTACTTTCCTGGCATTAATGTGTGATAATACACAGGAGTATTGCCAACCAGGGAAGCTCACCCAAGCCTGGCTGGACACCCACACAGCTGAGCTCAGTCTCCAACACCCTGATTGGTCGAGCTGCTATCACCCAGTGCTCCTGCATCACATTGTTGAAGTGGCTCCAAGCCCCCATGTAAACAAAGACACTTTTTATTAGGTAGGACCTTCCAAGGGTTTAGAGATTACCTCCTGAGGCCCAGGGAAAAGGCTAGGCTTCTCCTTGGACAAGGCAAATTTTTCTACTACACAGTTATCAAGACCAAATCTGGGTCATGGTATGCCACGAAGAGCAACAGTGTTTGGAGTGGCAAGTCACATAGTTGGCATCTCAACCCATCCTATCCCATCCCATCCCATCCCATCCCATCCCATCCCAATTTCCCTAAGAAGATGCCAAACCTACCCCAATCTAGGCTCTAAACTTAACCAGCAACATAAAGTAACTGTACTTCACGTAACTTCTCAAGGAGTATAACTTCAAACTTTCTATGAATCACAAGTTCTGCTGAAAGGATGTTTATGAAGGACAGCCAGATAGATAGTCTCTGCTATTTTGTTATTAATCTTCAGAATCTGTGCAACTAGACATTGCCAGCTACTTAGAACAAATAAATACTCTTGTGTACTATGTAAAATAGAAAATGAACTCAACAGCATGTCACCAGAAGTGCTGTTACCGCAACCTGCTCACTTGGGAAGATGCATCACAGACGGAGTTTCTGACTAATTGGGGCACCAGGGAATTCAACCAATTGGAACTCCACATGCCCCATTCACTCCCTGGTCATCAAACATACGCCAGCGCTCAGAATCCAGTGACTAAAGGATAGTGGTAATTAATTTAGCACTACATAAGCAATGTGGGTCCACTAAAAAGAGGAATTGCCTGTGGTTATGACAGATAAGAAAAAAAAATGATTGTATCCATCACCCAAATCCATATCTAGGAAATAACATGACAGGGGCAAAATATATTAGTAAGGTTTTGCAAAAAGGCAAAAAAAAAAAAAAAAAAAAATCCCTCTCCCCTCCAAAAATCCCAAATTTGGAAGACTGCAAATTGTTCATGTAAGACTCAAAGTTTCACTAACCCTTACATTAATTCTTATTTTTTTTTTAAATAAGGACATGATTAGGATAAATGTTTTAAATAGCAATAAAGAGTAGGAAGTACAGTTCCCTGCTGTTTCACTTTTATTCTCCCTCCCCCAAGCCCCAGCACTAGCCCTCTGTACTAACCACTATCAGTAGTGTCTTTGAGTTCTGTCTGAGAGGGCGCCCTCTGCCCTCCACGACCTATCTGTGCAGCAGGTCAGACCATGAAAGAGCTATAAACGTGAGCTGCATTTATGCTCCCTTCCTACATTTGCTCTTGCCACGCCGCCCTTTGCCCTGATGCACGCAGCCTACCCAGAGAGTCATTATAAGGCAAGACCCGGGATACTATGACCATGTCACTGTACAAACATTGTTAAGAGCTTTGTTCATTAGTTCAGGTTGTTCTCTCAGTGAAGAACTGCAAGAGAAATTTGTCCCTAGTCTCCCAAAACTGGGAATGGTCAAGCTTCTCCAGATTTGTTTTTGTCTAAAGGACTGTTGCAGTTGCTATGGCTACATAATAAATTACCCTAAAGCTTAGTGTGTAAAATGACCATTTATTTTGTTCATGAATTCTGTGGGCCTGGAATTCCAATAGGAAACGATGGGGTGGCTTGTCTCTGCTCCACAATGTCTGGGGTCTGCACTGAAAGACTCAAACGTTGGCGGCTGGAATCTTCTGTAAGCTCATTCCCTCATGTCTGATGCTAGCTTTGGCTGAAGCCTTAGCTGGGGATGTTGGCTGGAACACTTATATGTGTCTTCTCCATGTGATCTGAGATTGTGGTTGGGTTCCAAGCATACTTACCCCCAGAGAGAGAGAAAGAGAGAGAGACAGCTTAGTAGAAGCTGTGTCATCTTTTATGACCTAGCTATGGACATCACATAGCATCACTTCTATTGCTTTCCACTTGTCGAAGCAGCCCCCAAGTCATTTCCCAGGCTCAGGGGGAAGGGAAGTAGATTCTTCCCTTGAGTGGGAGCAGCTGGAGGAACGTGAAGGACTGGAAATATTGCTGTGTCCGTTTTTGGAAAATATGATTGGCCACAGGTTGACTCTATGTACTAACTACTTAGAATTCCTAAAGGCACACCTTTGGCCCACGTATGTGAGAGTAGGGACCTTCGTGCCATGCATTGCGCATACAAACCCTTCTCTGGCTTCCTCTTGCTTTCCTCCCCTTATTTTTTCCTTGTGTAATTTTCCTCGTCAATTTCTACTTTATCTTGCAATATTTTATGTAGCTTTCTAAATCACTATAAATAATTTTTTGGGGAAAACTAAGGTATAAATTAACAAATGGAACTACAGAAAAAAATTATGTCTAAGCACCAAATTAATTTCAACAGGAAGAACAAGAACATGACATTCAGGAATCAAAACTCAACAAACACTCTCTGATATCCAAATCTTAACCTTAATTTACAATGACTTGGCATGGAAACCCAGAAGAGTAATTCATCTTTTCAAGTTAGTTTTTTGATTCCTACATTGACATAGTTTTGATTTACCATACTGGAAAGTATGTTAAATAAGTGAATCCACTTTATAATTGTGCAGTTTGGAAATATTAATATGAATCTTAAATAGTTCTGCTGTACTTATTTTATCTACTTAAAATGTTTGTATAGCACCACTTAAAAAATAATATACTTTTTCTGAAAAGATAGGCCAAGAATTTATTAAGATGCTTGGCATTACTTTTTACAAGGAAGATAATACTATTTAATTTTTCAATAAAGCAATATGTTAGTCTTCCTATCTTTTGCACTAAAGATGAGATATAATGTAATTCTCAGATGGCATAATTAACATTTTATTTGACACATCTATATTAGGGATTTCTTATCTATGAAGACCAATGAGTTTTATTAAATATTCTATCTACCATAACAGATTTATTACAATGAAATTTCATTTTGCTTTATTTGTTTACTGTAATACTTCAGGGCTGTAAACCCAATTTGCTCTCCTGTATTTAAATTGATTATTTCATGAAAAGGTAGCCACTTTAATGACTAAATACAAAATCTACCATAATACAGATTGCAATTGCCCATTTAGCCACTCTTAAATCAGGAAGTTTAAATGTGATTGTTCTGTAAAAGGGATTAATTTAACAGCTTTGTGATTGTTTCTCATAATAGACATTCAACAATATAGTTAGAAATTCACAACAACCAAATGCTGCAATAGAGGAATTAATGTACTTAAAAACCATGAAAATATAAATGTGAGACACTGAGTCTCTCATAGCTTTACTATAAGAATTAGAATTAATTACTTAAGGTTTTACTGATCTTTTTGAATAAGTTTTAAGACAATTGACTAAGTCTTTTACAAACAAAATTAGTTAGAATGGCAATCGCATGACTATCAAATAATCACCATAACATATCAGGTCCCTGTTCTCTTGACAGACTGCTGTGGTTTTAACGTTTGCGCTCCTCCAAAATTCATATTGAAACTTAATTAATTATCAAGAGGTGGGCCTTTTGGGAAGTGATTAAGTCATGGGGGCTCCAATCTTCTGAATAAGATTAATACCCTTTTAAAAGAGGCTTCAGAGAGCTGCCTGGCCCTTCCATCTCTCCTGCCATCTGAGGACACAGAATTTGTCCCTTTTTGCCCTCTTCCTCTTTTTGAGGAGGTAGCAAGAAAGTGCCATTTTGGGAGCAGAGAGCAGCCCTCATCAGACACCAAATCTACCAGTGCATTGATCTTGGATTTCCCAGCCTCCAGAATTGTGAGAAAATAAATTTCTGTTCTTTATAAATTACCCAGTGCCAGGTATTTTTATATAGCAGTACAAATGGACTAAGACAGACATCTTTCATTTTCCTCCATTGTTGAATTTGCTTCTGCTGCCTTGAAATGCCCTCCTCCATCTCCACCCTGGACCCTCCTGTTGAAGTCCTATCTAAATTTCAACACCTAGATCCTATATCAACAATTGCAGCAACGTTCTACTTTCTCCAAGGTGCAATCTCTCCTTCACTTTGTACTTTGCTGACAGTGTTCATCAGCCTATCCTTGCCTTAGCAGTTTATGTGTATTTCTCATTTTCCTAGAGCCTTCTTCCAACTTTCTCATATCCTATGAGTTCCTGTTGGGAAGATATAGAGAAAAAATTATTTGTACCACTTATTAAAGATGATGAGGCAGTCCTTATGCAAGGGGGACCATGGCAATTGGTATGGGGACCACTGCAATGGGATCTTGCAGTGGGGGAGAGAGACTGGACTGAACTCTGCAGACAGCATGGGAAAGCAGGAATTTACAGTCCAGGAGCAAGGTGGGGGTCAATAGATGAAAAAATACTAAGAGGAGGCTAGGTGAGGAGGCTCATATCAATAATCTCAGCACTTTGGGAGGCTGAGGCGGGAGGATTGCTTGAGGCCAGGAGTTCAAGACCAGCCTGGGAAACAGAGAGAGACCCTGTCTCTATAAAAAATAAAAAAAATTCGCTGGGTGTTGTGGCATGCACCTGTCATCCTACCTATCTGGAGGCTGAGGTGGGAAGATAGCGTGAGTCCAGGAGTTTGAGGGTCCAGTGAGCTATGATTGTGTCACTGCACTCTAGCCTAGGTGACAGAGTAAGGCCACATCTCTCTCTATATAAAACAAAATAAGAGAAAATTACTAAGAGAAAAATATCACCAATATCACATATCACAGGTAAGGGAGTTTCTGGCTAAACTGACCTAATAGGATTCTTGCTGAAGACAGGCCAAGGAAATCAGACACCAACTAAGGGATAGTAGAGGAGGAGGAACCCAATTAGATATTGAAGAGATCAGATATCAAGGGTGGGGATGTTCTTAGCAGGGTCTTCGCTAAAACTGGATTTTATAAGGAAGTTCATAGACAGGCCTAGGAGAGGTTTCAGGAGCCTGACTAAACTTTGGTCAAACAAAAGGAATCTTTGTCAGAAATATTGTATCTTGTGCATTTTTGCCTTGCCCACAACACTTGGGCCAGGGCTATGCACATAGAAATTGCTCAAAAGTGTTGATTGAGTTGAATTACTAACCGAGGCTAGCATATCCATGAAGCTGACATTAAAATATGTAATTCCAACCATTATGAGATGATAGCTATTATATTCTGTGAGCCCACTCTGTTTTGTTGGATATGTATGTGTGATGTTGTTTTTAAGTAATTTGTAAATATTTTTCTTTCTCCTATCATATTGACCTGAATTTTCTCCATTACAATGCAATATCCTATATCTCAATAACAATACCTCTCCTTTCTCTCAAAATATGTATAAAAGCACAAATTGACTCAGAATAACCAGATATCTTTGACAGGCACAATTGAACCTAGAGAGAATAAATCCTTCACAATATTCTTCCATCTAACATAGTTGACATGCGCTTCAATTTTCCAAGCAAATTACCATGGATTTTATTTCAGCTGAAAAGAAAACTTATGTGGGAAGCCATTCTTACAGTCATGCCAGCCACAAAAGTTATAAAACCTGAACTAGGCTCATACAATTTGTGGGCTAGTAAAACTTAAATACTATTGCTTAACTCCTTCATTTTTCAGAGGAGGAAACTGAAGCCTAGGGAGATTTAGAGGACTTGTTCAATGTGACCTGCTCATTAGTGGCAGAGCTTGCAGTAGAACTCAACTCCTATGCCTTCTAGAGCAATTCCTATTCCACAGACTCTAGAATAGAACTCCTGCTTCTCCTAAAGCATCACAGTCTAAACTGTAAGTCTGAGCCCAGCACAAATTCAATCACTGGCTGTTCATGAAGGCTTCTGTTGTATGTTCATTCATGTGGCTTCTTTAGTGTCTTCTCCATTTATTCCATTGCTCTTAAAAGCCTGATTCAAAGATAGCATATCATGTATTTTCATTATTTTAGATGTGAAAGATTTCCAAAATCTCCATATTTCAGGCATGACAAAACATAAGTAATAAAGTCTTTTTGAATTTTATTTATACATGTGATATCACCTTACTTAATTGCAGTAGTAGCTTTCTTCCTGCTACTGTATTTCTGGAGTTGACTACAATTTATTGATAATACAACTAAGCTCTATTCCGAGTACTTATACATCTGTCCTTGAATTAAGCACCTAAGAACATGGCAGCTGTCATAAAAAGGGATAAACTTTTGTCTGCCTGACTTGCTTTACTCCCCATCTATTATATTGCTAAATTGGACAATATTTTCAGCTAAAACTTATTCATTGGGTATCCAAACACAAACTGAGCCTAGGATCTTTTGCCTCTAAGTCTAAGCTAGTATCACAACACCTGGATCTTGTGAAAAAGTCAATATCCATTATTCGGCCATCAATACCCTTTTCTTGGATGTAGACGGTCACAAACCCTGCCGTAGCAAGTTCAGACTGAGTGAGGTGGTCTGTACAGTCCTGAATGTCTACAGTTATGACTTACAAGATACTCGGCGTGTATTTTAAAGCCATCATATGACAGACAGTATTTAGGTTGCATTTTAAGCCTCCATAAGAGTCATATTTGTTTACTCCCTTTAAATGCTTTCATCTGGCCCACAGCAGTGGCCCTGCAGAAGAGAGAGAGTGTTGTTCAGAGACTTCACTTGTGTGTTCAATGACTCCAGTTCTACTCCCCTCGGTTTCTGGCTTGTTTGGCTACATACTTTGCCTCCCTCTCTTTGCCTTGTACCACGTAGATTCACAAGTGGATTTCAGACTGCCTGCCAAGATCTAACCTGTCGCGTTCTTAGGAAGCCTCTTCTAGTGGCCACACTAGGGTCCTGGCCTCTAGAGGCCACTTATTATCAGGGGAGGGAATCTCAATATTTATGGTATTCTAAGTAAACCTAAAAATTAAGGATGCCTATTGAATACATGGATATTGTTATTGTTATTGTTATCATTTTTACAGTTAGATTTCTGCTGGTTAAGTTTTTACTTTTGGGGTCCTTTTTAGACTGATGGAAAACAGATAAAATACAATCTGCAATGTGGATATTTTACAGTGACAGGCTGAGAGACAGTGGTGCCCAGTGGCAAAGTAATGTGTTTTGTGTCTCTTCCCTTTGCACTCTAATTTGCCAAGACCAGTGGTTTTGTGGATCCGCACAGACTGGCTTCTGGAGACACGAGTCCCCTTCTGCACTCCTCCTCCACAATGCTTCTGGCAGTTCATGATGTATAAAGGTTGTTGGAAAGTTATTAGCCTGTTTAGTTTTCCTGTTGGAATTTCAAAGGCTGGTTTTAGGTAACATTAATAGGCTCTTACTTTCTTGAACGCAATAGCTGTATTTGGTTTTCTGGAAATGAAGAATTACAGAGCAAATGCTTGGCTGCTAAAAGCATTAAAGACAAAAATCTTAGTTTATACTAGCAAACATAAAGGGTTTTATAGCTTGCATTTTTGTGCTTACCTCACTTCTCATCTCAGCTCCACTTTCCTACTTTCATTAATCTGTGTCTCAGTTTTCCAATCTATTTTAAATGAATTTTATCTGGTTATATTGCTTGAGTTTTATAAGCAATCAGATCTTTCCTGGTGCAAGGTGGGTTATGCATAAACAGGTTTCAGAAAGCAACAATATAATAGATGTTGACATTTGAGAACTATATAAAATATTTTAAAGAAGGAAGAAACATATGATGGAAGCTTGATTAATCCTAATTTGGTAAAGAGACAATTCTGGTTAGGTGAACTGTATGGTTAAGTCAGAGTTAATTAGGAGACAGTTACAGTTTAACTATTGTTAAGAATTTTCCTGAAGTTATATTGCTGCTGTTATACTCTAGTGAGTGTAATGTACTGAACAGAACTGATTTTTTCTTAGGTGACTAAGACTCTCACAACGGCTGAGGGATATCACTGTGAACATCTATGTGGATTGGGCCATAATTGGACATACGGAAGGTTTAAGAGATGAGGTTAAATTTGTATTGGCCCAGGGCAGATTTTAAGTTGATTTAAAAAAATTGAATCTCCTCTCTCAGTTTGGTTTTTAGTCATCCATTTTCCTAATAGAGGCTTACAGCAAACAAAAGCTCCCTAATCACTTCCACACAAAGAAATACAAATATTTTATTAAAGACTTCTTTTTGAGGTCACTTTGCCTGATTAATTAATTAGTTTGATGGAGATCTTATTATTTACAGCTTTGGGGCTGTGGCACTATAATAAAGAATGAGATCACTACTTCCTAAAGTGGAAAGAAAACTTGGAATGACTCATATTCAATTTGTCTTTGAAAATTCAGTAAAATACTGTTTGGGAATTTTTAAATTAAGCAAATCAAGTACTTTTATTAGAAACAATGCATTAAAATTGTGTGAAAGAGGAGCAAAGAAAAAGGGGGGGTGGAATTTGTTTGCCAAAGTACAGGATAATCAGAACCTAGTGAGAACATTTAGTCTCTAATAAAGAAGGAAATTTCGACTGAATTACTGGATGGAGATAGAAAATTCATGCTCCATCTATCTGGTGGTTGGACATCTGACATTCTTTATGACTCCCTAGGTAGCTACATACTCAAAATAAGAACAGATTTCTTTGGGTAGTTAGGAAATCCTATAGAATGGAATTAGAGCTTGCCTTAGGGTATACTTTGCATTATGTAAAACTTGATTTAACAAGTTTAGTCATTTGGATTCTTTGGTGATCTTCAGTACTGTCTAGGTTTTAGAACGGAAGGAATTAGATATAATGGGAAGTTAGAGACAGAGACAGAGTGAGAGACAGAGACTGACAGAGATGAATGTGTGTGCTGTGTTGAGTGTGAGACCATCTGAGTATGGGCACGTGTGGGCAGGTGTGGCGTTGGGAGGTTTCACTGGGAAGCCAACATGTCAGGAAATGACAGCCATCGGAACAGAGGAAAGCACAGCATCTCCAACTATATAAATATAGGCACCTAGAGAAATTTGTTTACATATTTTATTAGCACAGAAGGTCATCACTGAGAATCAAAACACAATATAACTAAACCGATGTTTATAATGATAACATGAAATGTCAAGCAAAGGTTAAATGATCATAATACTTTTAAGAAGTCAGAGAGGTACAATATGTTTTAGACAGATTTCTTTCAAAAATGTATGTGCCTGCGTATGTGTTTAAGTGTTATCCCCTCAAGTATAATCTTTGTTTTCCTGAAGTTTTATTTGTCCAACTATAACATTCCTAATGATAATAAATACATAGGATTTATGTATTTCGTAAGATAAATGGGACATATTTTGTAGGGGTATTTATTTTTTCCTGCCTTTATGGAAAAGGTAAGTAGACTACACCTAAGGTAAGGCCCCTGAAAAGAATGTTTACTATTGTTTTAATGTTTAAGGAAGAAGAAAATATGCATGAAAAAAATATGCCTTAGCATTCTATAAATTCTACAGCTAACTACCTCTGAAGATGTCTGTGTTTGCAACAAATCATATTCAACCCTGGCAAAAACTTTCTTCCTTGGCTTCTCTCCAAAAGGCATTATAATGTTTATGTCATGCATAGCCAGTAAACCAGGTTAACACTAAAAAGCCACTGATGCCTGGCACAATTTAATCTTTTATTTTAAGCATTTACCTTGAATTGTAGAAATTGATGTCACCTCTAGAGAATGTTTCTTTTCATTCATGTCCAGGTGCACCATTTGAAAGGCCTTCATGGGGTTTAACAGCATAGGCTTGAGTTGAGCTGGTGAGTAATGTGCATTTAATCAGAATGCACCCTTTGTTCCCCAAACCCTTCTGCCTTTGTTAAGGTTCTCTGTTCTGCCTGATAAACACATTGTGTCCTACTTCCTTCTACAAAAGCTACTACCCTACCAAATCTGTTTGATATTTTCCTTTTATATAATGCAACATTGATAATGGCAGAGGAAAAAAAGGGTTCTCCATTTTTCTTCCCCCATTGGAAAAACCTAACAGGATGAAAGTATTATGGCAACCCAAAAGGGCTAATGGTAGAAAGGACTGAAGGTAGCAAGGTCTGCTCATACATAGGGTATGGTTTTGACAGCTTGCCATTTTCTCATGACAAGCATCATTCAGATCACTAGGAATTGCTTTGGGTTTTCCCTTTAACCAATTCAAATAAAAGGGCATAAATAATATTTTATGAGCCATATAAGATAAATGGAAACCAAGAAAGTATTGCTATGAAAAGAAGAAATGAAATTGAACTCTATATATATAAGTCCCCATAAATATAACATCTCTAAAATATGAGGTATGATTGCAAAGTAATTTAATTTATTAAAAAACATACATAGTATCAGAACACATACCTCCAAAATGAACTTTGTTACTTTCAGAGTTGTGCCAGTCTGGTCAAAAGAAAACTGGCTTTTACACCTAAATGAGTTAGGTCAATTCACTGGACTCACCACTCACTACCAAGCCACCATAACTACCTGGGCCTCAGTTGCTCAATTACTGGATTAAATGATTGGTAATGATGCCTATTTCCCAGGGGAGTGTGAGGGCTGAGTGAAAATGCACTAACTCGCATCCTCAGGTATTCAACAAATTTTTAGGACCCTATTCCCCTTCCATACAGAAATGGAATGGATCAAAATACTTGAGAGCAAGAGCAAGAGAACAAGAGAGTTTTCTAACTGTGTCAAGAGGCTATATTACATTTATTTCAATTAAATAACCAGATTTGAACAACTAGCACCTGCTGAACACATTACTTTTGAATATCAAAGTTTTATTTTTAAAGGTGGATTTGAATTTTGGTTACTTCCAAAAGTTCCTATAGTCAATTCTTGTGCCTATAGTGGACAATCAAGCTTGGGTAAATCTTTTTCAGTGACATCACACACACACACACACACACACACACACAGACACACATATGTGCATACATGTACACACAAGTATATATGCACTGTCTGACTATAATGAGACAGATTTGTATGTCTTTCAAATTTTTTCTAAAGGTATTTCCAAAAATGTTTTGAGCTTCAGCAGCACTTGCCTATCCTGCCCAGGATGCCTAGTTGGAAGATCAGAATTCAATTGCATACGTATATTCTGGTTTGTGGAGAAAAAGTCAATCTTATGCCTATTGTTACACCTATAGCTTACCTTGAAGACCATTTTGAGTTCACATTAATGGTGCCACGAAAGACTCAAGGGCCACAGTTACTATATGTGGGTTTATCATAGCTAATTAGCCTTCATTATCGAAGTCAAGTTACAGTTGAGCAATTGGGGATGATGTCATGATACAATATAAATAAGAAAAGAATGAATCTCTCTGCTTTTGCATAAAAGTATCATATTTTATTTTTTTCCTGTGGCTGCTGTGTATTTAAGTAAGAATGGGGTCATTAAGTTCAATGCACCCTCAAGGAGAGGGGAATTAAGGTCCACTTCTTGAAGGAAGAAGTATACAAAATGTTTAAATGCACTTTTAATCACTACAGGCAGTGATAGGGGTGTCAGGAACTGGCCAACTTTTTCATGGCTCACTAATGTAGAGTTGAAAGTGGCTTTCTGTGTCCCTGCACCCTAAAACTCCAAGGTCATAGGTAGACTGGTGGCAGTATCTCTAGAGGCTGGCCTACAGAGATGAGTATGAAGTCCTGTATTCTTTATGTAGCCCAGGCTGGTATCGACCTCTGGGCTCAAGGGATCCTCCTGCCTCAGCTTCCTGAGTAGCTGGGACTACAGGCACATCCCATCGGTCCCAACTCTATTTTATTTTTGTGAATGATGCCTAAGGGAGTGTTTGAATGAAAAAGAGGAAACTTCCCTAGTGCTGTGCTGTCCAGTGAGGTGGCAGGGTACTCTCATTCCCAGGGACACATCTTCCTGTGTCATTTCTGAATGCATCTTTTTTTATATTATTCCGTTGCCCTCCAAAATCTAGCTGCTAATTTCTAGCCTTAAACACTCACAATTGCCAGTTAATCAAGTTAAATCCTTGGTTAAAGAGAAGCTACTTTATCTTAGAGTCTGACTGAAAATAAATCTGTATTTCAATAATACAGACTGTCACATTGAATAGAAATAGCACTTTTTAAAATGCCTTCTTCAAAGTAGTAGCTTAAGTCTAGTGGTCTAAGTTTCAGTGGTGAAATTTAGGATGACTTACTTGGCAGTGGCTTCTGGAGAGCAATTCCATTGTGGGTTAAATGGGAATAACAAGACCTTCCTGACCTACCTAAAAGGTTTAATATAGGGTTCATTAGAGGTAAGAAATGAGTTAAATATAAAGTGCTACAAAATCTGCAAATGGTGGCTTGGAAAGGACTTTAGAATTCCAAACTCTTCATTTTAAATATAGAAAGTGGGACCTAGAAAAGTGTCAAGAAGACCACACGCAAGTGGCAGGAATTTCCTGAACTGGCAGTATTGATGAATGTCAACGCAACTTTCACATTTTCACTTTTCTAGCTGGAAGTAGCTGTGGGACATCAAGAATCTTCTTAGCCTACACACAGATGTTCTACAAAGTCATTGTCATTAAATTCACTTATAAAAATTAGAATAGCCCTTAATTTTTAAAAACTAAGGTCATCATAAAAGAGAATTGCCATGATTTTCTTACCTTCAGAAAAGAACTTCAGTCTTTGTACAATCCTTGTGCTGTTCTTTGATCCATTTTCTAAGTTCATCCCTGAAATTTTTAAAAAATGTTTACATTGTGCTGCTTTAACTATACTTCTACTCTAGTGGAGTGTAGGCATTGTTGTTACCATGCCTTGACATGTGGCATTTTCTCATACAGACTGCGTGGATTGGGAATGATTGAATTTTTCTGCTAAGCAATGTCTTTAAATCAATTCTACTCCTTTGTTTGTGTTCTCATTCCCATGAGTACTTCCGGTTATATCACATTTTTCTCTGACATGGAAATCAGCGACTGCACATGCTATGGCCAAAGGTAAAGCATCACAATAATGAAGAAGCTTACATGAAAGGAAAATTGATGAATGCAGCGGCATGTTTTTGTGATTAAATCAAAGGCAGATTCAAGGATTCTGGCAATCCTGCCTGGCAATCCAACCCTATTAACTGTTTTCCCAATCCTGATATAGCACAAGGTAATAGACAACGACAGGAAAGGGGGAAAATCAGACACAAAATCGAGTATATTGCTGTCAGATGGTTACCAAAACAAATTGCCCAGCGTCTTCCAGAGTTTTCATATTTCTAGAACTTATTTCTGCAATCAAACTTATTTTCAAAGACAGATAGTAAAACAGTTTTCAGTATCTAGAGAGTGGGAAAACATTAACTAAGTTGTTTGTAAGAGCCAGTCAGAAGGTCATCTCTCTTTGCCACTTGCAACTTGTCTGTTACTCTGCACACACACACCTTCTAAAGTCAGCATCCCAAACCGACGGATTATTCTGGGATTGTATGAAATCCCTACCTTTTATTTATTTAAATAATAATGATGTTGAAGTTAATAAATATAATAGCTAATCAAAGCTATGATTTATTAGATGCCATAAATGTGACACTATTTTTATTTTATTGTAATTTCTAATTCTCACATGTGTATTTGGTGAGAATATTTCCATTTTATAATAAGAAAACTGAGGTTCTTGTTTGTTGAGTACTTTGCCTAAAGTTATATAAGTAGTGAGGTTTGGAGCTTGGGCTGGTCAGACCCTGAATCCCATGCTATTTCCACTCTTCTATAACTTCTCTTTATTATTTATATCCTCCATAGATTTGTGAGGATATCACAGCATGCAACTTTTTTTGACTTTTATTTCCAATATTGTCTCAACACAGTCAGATAATTAACACAGCAATGCAAAGCCAGCAAATTTTCATTATTAAGGCAGAGGCAGTAAAAAGAATGTGGGATTTAGATTCAAATGACCTGGCCCTGCCATTATCAGCCATGAAACTTTAGCCAAATCACTTAATTCCATTGAACCTCAGTTTTTATAATCTTTAAAAACAATGTGTTATCAACGAGTTGTGTGATGATTAAATAAGGTACTATTAACCAAGGAGTTTTTGCAAATTTAAAAACTCTTTGCAAATATGGGTTATTAGTATTAATCGGGAGACTGTTCAGTGAGTCTGTTTGTCAAAGCAAATCATCAATAAGATCGATTATGTCATGCGGGAGACTCAGAGATGTTTCCAGCTGAGACCAAATGAAATGGCTAAATACTCACAGTCAGAATGTACTCTTTTGGTCTCACTCCCAAGACAGGGACACACTATTTTTTTTTTAAACATCTTTAGCAATTTCATCAGTGTGCCTGTAGAGTCCAGTAACTATTCACTGAGAGAAAGGGAATCACACAATGAGGTTATTATGCTTGTTGCCCATATCAACAGAGAGAGGCTGGGCACATGCTGAGACATCATGAGAACAGCTGCTGTGAAGAGGAGTAGACTAGGGCTACACAGGTGGCAGGAGAGGGGCCCTGGAGAGACACATGGAATTAAGACTTGACCAACTTGGCAATGCTGCTAATTGACAGATGCTGGGGGACAGCTCAGCAGGTAACAAAAATGGAGTTGTGTTTCTGGAGTCAAGGCACCTGGAGGAGTGTAAGTTCAGAGGGGACACCGCAAAAGTACCTAAATAACCAGCCAAAGGCAAGGGTTCTAGGTGCCCGTGATGGGCAATACCTTGCTCAAACCATAGCTTTTTTACAGCAATATAGTCATACCCTCACCTGTTTTATTATTTTCAAAATGTATTTGGGGGGATGAAGAATAAAAATAATAGGTGGTATGATCAAAGTCCTTTTTTAAAATAGTAAATTTTATTGTGCATTTTAAAGTATATGACTTGATGTTATGTGATACATATAGATGGTAAAAAGGTTACTATAGTGAAGCAAACCAATTTTTTGTGTTTGTGGCAAAAGAAGCTAAAATCTACTCATTTAGCATGAATCCCATATAATTTTTATCACGTATAGTTCTCATGTTGTACATTGGATCTCTCTTCATCCTTCATATCTGCTACTTCGTATCCTTTGATCTACATCTCTCCATTTCTTTCCTTCTGCAGCCCTGGAAACCACTATTTTGTTCTCTATCTCTGTATATTTGAACCTGATAAAAAAGATTCCACATATAAGTGAGATCATGCTATATTTTTCTTTCTGTGTCTGGCTTACTTCACTTATTAATAGTAGAATGTCCTCCAGGCTTATCCATGTTGTGGTAAATGACAAGGTCTCATTCCTTTTTGCAGCTGAATAATATTCCATTGTACATATGTGCCAGAGTTTCTTCATCCATTCATCCATCAATGGAAACTTAGGTTGTTTCCATATCTTGGCTATTGTCAATAATGCTGCAATGAACATGAGAGAGCAGATGTCTTTATGAGGTGGTGATTTCATTTCCTTTACGTATATGCCAGAAGAGAGATTGCTGAGTCATGTGGTAGTTCTATATTTAATTTTTAAAGAAACCTCCATATTGTTTTCTTTAATTGCTGTACCAATATACATTTCCACCCTTTTCTCCACATCCCACAAAAAACATTTGCTATCCTTTGACTTTTTGATAAAAACCATCTTAACAAGTGAGAGGTGGTATCTCATAGTGGTTTTGATTTACATTTTCATGATGATTAATGATGCTGAACACCTTTTCATATACTGGTTGGCCCTTTTTATGTCTTTTAAAAGAAATGTCTATTCAAGTCTTTTGCCCATTTTTTAATTGGGTTGTTTTCCCACTATTGGGTTGTATGAGTTCTATAGAAATTTTTGTTACTAACCCTTTATCAGATACATGGTTTGCAAAATATTTTTTCCCAAACCATAAGCTGCCATTTTATTTTGTTGATTGTTTCCTTTGATGTGTAGAAGCTTTTTAGTTTGATGTAATCCCATTTATTTATTTTTGCTTTTGTGGCCTGAGCTTTTGGTGTGATATCCCCAAAATCATTGTGAATTATGAAAAGGATTTGTTCTGTAAAATTTGAATTCAGTCGAAGGCCACATGTGGCCCTGAGGCCACAGATTTTCCACCCATGGAAGGGCCCAATTTCATTCTTTTGCATGTGGACACATTCAAATCACAGCAGGTATGAATTTTAGGATTTTTTCCTATTTCAATGAAGAGTGTCTTTGGGATTTTGATAGGAATTGCATTGAATCTGTATATTGCTTTGGGTAGTATAAACATTTTAACAATATTAATTCTTCTAATTCATAAGTATGGATACCTTTCCATTTATTTGTATCTTCTTCAATTTCTTTTATCAATGTTTTATAGTTTTCAGTGTATGGATCTTCCCCATCTGTCATTAATTTCTTCATAGGTATTTTATTTTTTTGATACTATCATAAATAGGATTTTTTTCTTGATTACTTTTTCAGTTAGGTCATTATTTGTGTGTAAAATGCTAATGATTTTTGTATGTTGATTTTGTATCTTGCAACTTTACTGAATTCATTTATTATTTCATTCAGAGTTTTTTTTTTTGGTGTGGAATCTTTGGGGTTTTCAACACATAGAATGATGTCATATGCAAATAGAAATAATTTTACTTCTTCCTTTCCAGTTTGGATGCTTTTTTTGGTCTGATTGCTCTTGCTAGTACTTCCCGTACTAGTTGAATAGAAGGGTTGAGAGTGGGCCTCCTTGCCTCTTACCAGATCTTAGTGAAAAGGCTTTCGGTTTTTTCCTAAATGATGTTAGCTGTAGGTTTTCCTATGATGTTAGCTGTGGGTTTTTCATAAATGATCTTTATTACTTTGAGAAACTTTCTTTCTAAACCTAAACTGTTGAGAGTTTTTATCAAGAAAGGATATTGGATGTGTTGAATGCTTTTTCCATGTCAATTGAGATGATCATGTGGTTTTTATCTTCCATTCAGTTAATGTGACGTATCACACGGATTGATTTGTGTACGTTAAGCCAGCTTCACATGACAGGAATAAATTCCACTTGGTCATCTTGTATAATCTTCTTGATGTGTTGTTGGATTCAGTTTGATAATATTTTATTGAGGATTTTTGCATTAATATTCATCACATTAATTGGCCTATAGTTTTTTCCTTATGATATCTTTGTCTCACTTAAGTATCAAAGTGATGCTGCTCTCATAAAATGTGTTTGGAAGTATTCTCTCTAGCTCTATTTTTAGGAAGAATTTAAGAAGTATTAATAGTAATTCATTGAATGTTTGGTAGATTCTAGCTGTGAAGCCATCTGGTCTTAGGGTTTTCTTTATTGGGAGTTTTTTTTTATTACTTCTTCAATCTCTTTTATTTGTTATTGATCTGTTCAGGTTTTCTATTTCTTCTTGACTCAATCTTGGCAGGTTGTATTTTTCTAGGAATTTATGTATTTCCTCTGGATTATCCAAATTTTTGGCATATAATTGTTCATGATAATCCCTTCTGATCTTTCCCCATCCCTGAGACATCTCTTGTAATTTCTTCACTTTCATTTTTAATTTTATTTATTTGAATATTCTATTTTTCATAGTTAAACCCATAGATTAGCTAAGGGTTTGTTAGTTTTGTTTATTTTTTCAAAGAAACAATTCTTCATTTTACTTATTTTTTCTTATGGCTTTTGTGTTCTATATTTGATTTATTTCTGTTCTACATTTTTATTATTTCCTCCCTTCTGCTAATTTTGGGTTTAGTTTGTTTCTTTTCTTAATTCATTGTGGTGTAATGTTAGGCTATTTATTTGAGATCTTCTTTTTTAATGTAGACATTTATTGCTATAAACTTCCTTCTTAGAACTGCTTTTGCTGCACCCCATAGGCTTGGGTATGTTGTGCTTCCATTGCTTTTTTTCAATCAAGAAATTTAATTTCCTTTTGGATTTCTTCTTTCACTCATTAGTTGTTCAGGACCATATTGTTCAATTTCTATATATTTGTAAATTTTCCAAGATTTTTTTCTATTATTGATTCCTAGTTTTATACCACTGTGGTCTGAAATGATACTAGATATGATTTCAATCTTTTTAAATTTGTCAAGACTTATTTTGTGGCCTAACATATGGTCTGTCCTAGAGAATGTTCTATGTGTAGTGGGAAAAATGTGCATTCTGTTGCTGCTGGATGGCAAGTTCTATATATGTTTGTTAGATCCATTTGATCAAAAGTGCAATTTAAGTCCAGTCTTTCCTTATTAATTTTCTGTCTGGTTGATCTACCTATTGTTGAAAATGGGGCACTGAAGTCCCCTGATATTATTGTATTGCTATCTATATTTCCCTTTATGTTCATTAATATTTGCTTTATGTATTTAAATGTTCCAATGTTAGGTGCATATATATTTACCATGGTTATGTCCTCTTGATTGACTCCTTTATCATTTATGAATGACCTTATTTGTCTCTTGCAACAGTTTTTGACATGAATTCTATTTTATTGGAGATAAGTATAGCTCTGCTCTCTTTTGGTTACCAGTTGCCTGAACTTTCTTCTTCCACTTTTAGCCTATGTGTTTCCTTAAATCTTAAATGGGTCACTTGCAGGCAGCATATAGTTGGGTCTTGTTTTTTATTTTTGTAATCTATTCAACTATTTTGTGTCTTTTGATTGGAGAATTTAATCCATTAACATTCAAGGTTATTATTGATAGGTAAAGACTTACAACTACCATTGTTCAATGAATACATTTTCTGGTTGTTTTGTAGTTCCTTTGTTTCTTTGTTCCTCTCTTGCTGTCTATCTTTGTGATTTGATAATTTTTTATAATGTTAAGCTTTGATTTGTTTCTTTTTATTATTTGTATGTTTGCTGTAGTTCTTTGTTTTGTGGTTACCTTGAGGCTTATGTAAAATATCTTATAGTTATAATCTACTATTTTAAGGTGATGACAACTTAACTTCTGTTACATATAAAAGCTCTGGAATTTTACCCTCTCCCCAATAATTTGTTTTTGATGTCATAATTTACATCGGTTTATATTGTGTATTATTTAACAACTTACTGTATGTTTAACTATTTTTGAATTTTTTACTTTTAATCATCATACTAGAAATATGTATGATTTACATACCACCATTACAGTATTGGAGTATTATGGATTTTACCATGTATTTACCTGTACCAGTGAGTTGTATGCTTTAATATGTATTCATGATTATAAAATAATTGTCCTTTTGTTTCTGCTTGAAAAACTCCCTTAAGCATTTCTTATAAGGCAGATCTAGTGGAAATGAACTCTCTCAGTTTTTGCTTGTCTGCAAAAAAAATTTATTTCTCCTTCATTTCTGAAGGACAGCTTTGCTGGCTATGGTATTCCTGACTGGCAGTTTTTTTCTTTCAGCACTTTGGATATGTCATTCCATTTTCTCCTGGCCTGCAAAGTTTCTGCTGAGAAATTTGCTGATATTCTAATGGATCTCCCTTTTACGTGACTTGACACTTTTCTCTTGCTGCTTTTAAAATTCCCTCTTTTTCTTTGGCTTTTGAACTTTTATTATAGAGTAACTTGAAGAAGATCTCTTTGGGTTGAATCTATTTGGAGACTTTGAGCTTCATGGATCTGGATGTTCATATCACTCCATATCTCTTTGTGGATCTGAATGTCCATATCTCTCCCATGTTTTCAGTAATTATTTCATTAAATAAGTTTTATGTCCCTTTATTTCTTCTTCTGGGACTCCTATATGCAAATATTTGTTTGCTTAATTGTATCTTATAAGTTCCATAGGCTGTCTTCATTCTTTTTTATTCTTTTTTATTTTTTTTCTCTGATTTAATAATTTAAAAAGATCTATTTTCAAATTAACACATTCTTTATTCTGCTCCATCTAGTCTGCTATTGAAGCTTTCAAATAACTGTATATTTAAATTTCATTCATTGAATTCTTCAGCTTCAAGATTTCTGTTTGGTTCTCTTTTATGAAATCTATCTCTTTGTTGAGTTTCTAAGTCATATCATGAATTATTTTTCTGATTTCATTGAATTGTCTATTTTTATTCTCTTGCATCTCACTTATTTTTCTTAAGATCATTATTTTCAATTCCTTTTTAGGAAATTCATAAATTTTCTTTTCATTGGGGTAAGTTACAGGATAATAATTGTATTCCTTTGGTGGTATCATGCTTCCTTGCTTTTTCATGTCTCTTGTGTCCTTGTGTTGATGTCTGTACATTTGGTGGTGTAGTCACTTCTTCCGAACTTTACAGAGTGGCTATTGTAGAAGTCTTTCACCTGCAGATGGGCCTGAGGGTGCTGGTTGGGCAGGGTGTGGTGCCTTTGGTTTTTGTAGGCACAGTGGTATAGTCTCATGCAGCCTCTTCAGTTGTGATCAATGTTAGTCATGACTGTGAGTCCCTCACTGGTCTAGGCTGCAGGAGGTTGTGGCAGTGGCAGTATATGGGTTATTAGGGCAAGGGCTTTAGGAATCCTCCTTTTCTTGTTTTCTTCATAGCGGGGAGCCTTAGCTGAGAGGATCTCTCTTTGTGTTGGGTCTGACATGGCTTACAGGCAGCCACAGCAATACTGGGATCCAAGTGCTCAGAGCAGCTATGGAGCCGTGTTCCTGGGCTCAGAGTCTTGCGAAATTGCTGTAGCACCTGGGACTTGAGGTGCAGGTTCACTTTCCAAGGTATATGTGGGTGCAGTTTTCCAGTGGAACCAGGACCTGTTGCTCCAAGGCACATCCCAGCAGCTTGGGCCCAGGGAACTGGGAGGTAGCTGTGTTTCTGGCCTGGGGGGCTGGGGGCAGGGAACAATACTGGCATGGCTCCAGGGAAGTAGAAGTGGTTCAGAACCTTGGGCCCTGGGGAGTAGGGCACAGCTGCAATATGGGATCCACAACCATCAGGGCACAATGGCAGCTCGAGCTCTGAGAGAAGAGGTACTATGTATCCCAGGTACAATGACTCTGGACCCTGGGATGATGGGACATGGCAGTAGCTTAGGCTCTGTGAGGCCAGGTACAGCAGCAGCAAGGACCTAGGAATGGCAAAATGCTGTTATGGCTTGGTCCCAGTGAAAAGACAGCAGAGTAGCAATGACTCATCAAAGAGATTGTGTGTCTCAGCAGCTTGGATTCTGGGGGACTAGTCCAGTTACAGGTAGGTGAGACACTGTGGCTGTTCAGCCTGGAGAGTGGGGTGGCACAGCTCAGCCAAGGCTCTGATTCCCTAAGATGTAAGGCACTATGTCTGTTCAGCCCCAGAAATTATAGCTACAAGAGTCAGTGGAGCATCTGGACCCCTGGGGAGTGAGGTGCCATGCCAGCTGAGGTCCTGGGATGTGCAAATGCTCTGGTGTGTAGGAGACCTGAGGTCCTCAGGGGGCAGGGTACAGCATCTGCTGTGGGACTAGGTACTCAACTGTTCTAGTGTTCAGGAGGCAAGACGTCCCCAGGGGGCAGGGTGCTGCTTCAGCTGTGGCTCTAGGGGCACAACTGCTTTGGTAGTTCAAGGTTCTGGATCCCTAGAGGCAGGGCACCACTTCACTTTGGCCCTACAGGGAGTTGCACCAGCAACTAGGATGGGTGGGATGGAGCAGCTCTGCAGTAGCTTGGTCCTGGGGGTTTGGGCATCACAGTAGCTCTGTTCAGGGATGGTGAATAACTGGGTGTGTGTGGTGCAATGGCAGCTGAGCCTCAAGTCTGGAGTGATACAACAACTATCACCAAACTGAACTTGTGTCTGTTCACCCAACACAGCAAAGCCAAACATTGATATTGAGATTTGCAGTGTGAGCAAAAGGCATTTATTGCATGGTACCAGGCAAGGAGAATGGGCAGCTAATGTTTATGATCCAAACTCCCTGATGACTTACAAGACAGGGTTTCTAAAGGCAGGGGTACATTTCAGGAAGGCAGAAGTTGTAGGCAAAAGTGTAAATCAATACATGGAGGTTATACATTGGTTTGGCCAAAAAGGTAGGATATCTTGAAGTTGGGGCTTACAGGTCATAGGTGGACTCAGACAGTCTTTGATCATCAATTGTTTAAGGAAGCAAGGCCTTGGCTAAAACTTGGGGTCAGCAGTAAGGAATGTTAAGATAGGTCCTTCTCCAGGCTCTTCAGGAAGAAATTTAGAAAAAAAATAACGGTCAGAGTTCAGTTATTAGTTTTCCCTTATCTGCATTTTCCACCTGGTGGCAGTTTCTGAAAAACAACGTAAGAAGGTATATTTAAGATGTTATCTTTTAGTTTCTATAGGGAACCAAAGCACCTTGTAACACTGGCTTGCTTGGGAGGCTATTGTTACTATCTTCTTACTTATCAGGTTGCTTATTTACTTTTCAAGGATAGCTAGATGCCTGGAATTTCCCTTGAGGGGACTCAAGATTTTTCCTTATTTTCATGCTTGAGGGGCCTAGCAGGCCCTTAAGCAGGGTCCCTGCTCCATCTCATGGCTACTCCCCCTGGAGTAGGACTCCCCTTAGCAGGGGCTCCAGTTTCAAGATGGCACAGATGGCAGCAGCACAGGCCACAGGATGGCCAGGCACAGTATTGGCTCCTTTTCTGGCTCTGGGAGCTCTCTTGGCTGGATTCAGAGCCTGTGAGCTCTACAGGAATCTCCAGCAGTGAAGACATCAGGTGTTCGTGGTGGTGATGGGGACTGCGTAGGTCCTCTTGCTTGCCTCTTCGCCACAGGAAGAAGTCCCTCCTGCTTCCAAGCTGATCCCAACTGGAGGATTGGATAGTGGAGACAATGTGTTTCCTTCCCTTCTCTATGTAGCCATCTCAGGCTTCTGTGGTCTATAGCTGCGGTCCCCAACCCTGGACCAGTCTGTGGCCTGTCAGGAACCAGACTGCACAGCAGGAGGTGAGTGGCAGGCGAGTGAGCAAAGCTTCATTTGTATTTACAGCCACTCCCCATCGCTTGCATCATCACATAAGCTCCGCCTCCTGTCAGATCAGCAGCAGCGTTAGATTTTCATAAGAGCACGAACTCTACTGTAAACTGCGCATAGGAGAGATCTAGGTTGTGCGTTCCTTATGAGAATCTAATGCCTGATGATCTGAGGCAGATCTGAGGCAGTGATGCTAGCTCTGGGCAGTGGCTGCAAATACAGATTATCATGAGCAGAGAGGTTTGACTACACAATAAATGTAATGCACTTGAATCATCCAGAAACCATCCCTCCTTCCCTCTAGGTCTGTGGAAAAATTGTCTTCCATGAAACTGGTCCCTGGTGCCAAAAATGTTGGGGACTGCTGCTCTATGGGATTTCTGCTGGTTTTTTGCTGTTCCCTAGTGTTCTTCTTTAGCTATTTGGTCAACATATAGTTGTATATTCATTGTTTTGGGTTTTTGGTGCATGTGTGTGGGGTGGAGGAAGAGTGGTAGGATGTTCTAGTTGACCATCTTGCTAACGTCCTAACTGGTATGATAACAGTCTTTATGGAATTGCTAATTTGTATGAATCCAAAGATAGCTGAAACATAAAACAGAACCTATTCACTTCAACTGCAGACATGAACCAAAGATTTGCATTGTGCATCCATGACTAAGACCTTTAACCACAATCTAGGGACACCAGACTAGATTGCCATTGACAGTACTGCACCTTCCTGAACTGTGTTTAGTGACAGCAGCTAAAAAAAACCTATGAACTAGGGAAACCAAAAAGTACACAGCCCCCAACAAATAATATGTATGCAATTTAACTCTCCACAATTTTACCATCTCTTTCCTTTCTTTCTGTCTGTCTCTACCCTTCCACTTCTCTCTCTCTGTCTCTCTCTCTGTTTCTCTCTTTCTCTCTCTCTCTCTCTCTCTCATACACACACACACACACACACACACACGCCCTCCCTCCTGTTCCTTGCTGGGGTGCCAGCCAGGAGGGCTGCATCAGAAGCCAGGAGGCTGGTCCCTGGCTTGGCTTGTTTTCTGGGCCACCTCTTGCTTGCCCCTCCCCCGGGTGCTCTGTTCTCTTCTCCATTATCTTCTTAGGTGCAGGGTTAAGCCCCCTTTGCTCTTGTTCCTTCAGTCCTCTTTTCTCCCTGACATGAAAACATCCCAAGAAATTTGCATATTTGGTTATAGTCCAGAGGTCTTGGACAGTCTTCAGTGCCTGTGTTGGAACCATTTTCTTTTCTCTCACTAATGCCATAGATAGGAGATGGGAGTAGGGGTGGTGTGGATTTCACCACTTCCCCCTGAAAGGGAGTAACTGAATCGATAGCACTGTTGCTGTTTCCATCTGTCAGGGTGACACGCCAACTGGCTAATGCTGAATTATTGATACTGCTTCCCAGAGCAAGTTAACCAAACAATTCAAAATCAGTGAAAAGAGGGTGGTCAATTGCAAATGAGGTTAAGTCCATTATGTTACAAGGACAGGAAGCTGATGGCTGCCTCCAAACCAAATCTGCTTGATTTATGTTATCGCTGAGAGAGGTCCTCAGTGCCACAAAGGGAAAGAAGACAACAGAACAACAAAATTACCCTTTTTACAAAAGAAGATTCAGATCATTCTCCAAATGAGCCACATTTACTAGCTAACCCCCACTCCCCATCCCGTAGCAGAATTTGTGTAGACATAACCAAAGGGGAAGTTCTTTCATAATCAAAAGAAATGCCAAGGTTTTCTTGAATAACTGTGATTCTTCCATGAATCTGATCTTCAGTCCTGAGGAAAAGGTGATTACTGGAAACACAAAGGCTCACTGGCTAAATTCCTACTCTGATTCACCTACTGGGTGTTAGGATACACAGAGCAATTAATAAACCCAAGATATGACAGCCCGTTGATTTTCCTGAACAGTGTCTTGGGAGGTCACAAAGCATTCTCGTATCTATTCACTGTCATAAATTCTATCCTTTAGGGAGAGCATTAATTGTTATGCATTGAGGAAACAGCTGCTTTATTTTATACACAGAGGTGCCAGGAAGTGCTTGCCCTGAAATTGTGTATGCCTCAGGTTGCCAGGTGTGATAAATAAATGGGCAAGTTGTACGTTTCCAGTCACTTGGATGGAACTTTCATTCAAGTGCCTGCCAAGACACATGAGCAGACCAGAGTGTTTAAAGGATTAACGTTCGTAGGTTTTAGGCATTCCATAGTCTTTCACCTGTCTACAGTTTTCACTCATCTTTCTCCGAGCCCAGTGAACTGTTACAAACACAGGTCTGCAGCACCATCTAGTGGACAGGAGAGTGGGGTAGTGCGCAGACAACTGGCTTTGACATTCGAAAGCCAAGTTTTGGGTTTGGCCCAACCCTCTTCTTCATGGTCGGGTATCCCAGCCATATTCTGAGCAGAACGAAACGTGAGTTGGAAGGCAGGCACTGCGGCCACAGTTTGGCCGAGGCATCCATTATTGGGGAGGAAAGAGCGCGGAGGCTGCGACCAAATGGAGCAGCGTATCGATCCGTGCATTTTGATCAGTGGAGAAATCAGTTATTAATCAACAAAGGACTATGGATTTCCCAGCACAGTCTGAGCCAGAAAGCAGTGTATCAGCTGATACTATCAACAACCAGAGTTGGGACGTTAACCACCAGCAACTATGCCCCTGGCTTCAGTAAGCAAATCATTAAAAGATGGGAAGGTCCTGACCTCTCCAGAGGGAGGGTTAGAGGAGACTGAGGAATTTTAAACAAAACATGAAAATAATCTACATTTTGTGGTTCAAAATGGTGCTAGTCATTAGTTCTCTTTACGTAAAAACATTGTGAAAACTACATATTTATACCATGTGGGTTCTTTTGCTTAACTAAAAATGGAGTTATTAGGACTAATAAAAAATCAATAATCAACAAATATTTATCGAGTGCCTAGCTAGTACCGGGTACTTCTCCAGGTGGAACAGACATTAAGTCTCTGCCCTTGTGTTAGTATTTAATACTCTCTGCTCTGTGACGTAGGTTCCATGGCGCTGCCACAAATTGGAACTAAATTTTCTCTAATTTTGTAACAACACACTTTAGAGTTACATTAAAATACCATTCTTGTATAAGCTATTTTTCTCAAAGAGAAGCAATAACCAAATATATTCAGTTTAGCTGTTAACTTTTTTCTCCTATTTCATTTTAATGAGATCATCCTTATTGATAACATTAAATATTCGGGCGTTCAACAAGGTTTTCTTGTGGAGATTGTCCTTTATAAGCAGGCTGGAAGCAATTTCAGATGAAAGACTGTGAAGTCCTTCAGGCACTTGGATTAAGGTCAGGTTCCTAAAAGCTTGCTCCACAGGGTCCATTGTCAAAGGGAAGGAATTGCAGTTGGAGGTTGCCTGGCTGGTTGGATAATCGAGATTTTACACCCTGTTCAAGAGCAGTTGTACAACCAACTAACTTTAGGAAGAGTTGACATTTTCAGAGAATCTGGTAATTTAGGGAAGAATGAAAAGTGGCAGGAGGAAGGGAAAAACCATAGGTTTCTTTGTGTGTGCGTGTGTTATGAATAGGATTGTAAAAAGTCTGGAGTATGAGAACTTGTTTCTTTATAATTTATTTTTTATTTTTTTGAGACAGAGTCTCACTCTGTCAGCCTGGTTAAAGTGCAGTGGCATTATCATAGTTCACTGCAACCTCAGACTCCTAGGATCAAGTGATCTTCCTGCCTCAGCCTCCCAAATATCGGGGACTACAGGTGTGCACCACCACGCCTGGCTAATTTTTTTCTATTTTTAGAAGTGGGGTCTCACTGTTGGCTCAGGCTGGTCTTAAACTCCTGACCTCAAGCAAACCTCCCGCCTCAGCCTCCCAGAGTGCTAGGATTATAGGCGTGAGCCACCACACCTGGCCTTCTCATTATTTTTTTAAAAATTATTTTTTCCAGCTTTATAAAGGTATAATTGACAAATAAAAATTGTATATATTTGTGGTATATGTGATGTTTTGATATATGTATTTGCTGTGAAATGAATTACCACAATCAAGCTAATTAACATATCCATTGTCTCATATTTTTTATGTGGTGAGAACATTTAATGTCTACTGTCTAGCAATTTTCAAGTATACAGTATGTTATTAATGTCTATAGTTGCCAAGCTGTACGATAAATCTCCAGAACGTATTCATCCCAACTGAAATTTTGTGATTTTTTTAAACCAATATCTCCCTGTCACTGCCGCCCCTCCTAACTTGTTTATTTCTTATTTGATTTGTAAAAGTGATTGAGAGACTTTTCTATGTTTCAGACACTGAAGAAACTAAGATGAATCAGACAATTTCCCTGCATGTGAGGCACTCTTTGTCAAATACTGGGGAAAAAGAAACACAGGTAATTACTATACAGTGTGATGAGAACCAGCCTAGGAACACCTTCTAGAGCAGTTCTCAAACTTGAGTGATTTGTTAAACTACAGATTGCTGTGCCCGTGCCCAGATGTTTGGCTCAGGAGGTCTTCAGTGGGTTCTGAGAATTTGCATTTTTAGCAAGTTCCAGGTGATGCTGATGCTGGACCGCTATTTTAGAGGGGGGAGTTGGGAAGGTTTCATGGAGGAGTGACAGTTCTGCTGGGACTTGTAAGAAATATTAAGAGTTTGGCAGATGGAGAGGGGATGAGCATTCCAGGCAGAGAATGGTGTGAGAAGGCACATGTGGGCATTGGTAAACCCTCCAGGGATGCTAGAGTGCTAGGCACATGGGGAAGGGCAGGGAGGGGAGGCCTAAACGGCAGGCTGGGGCTTTGGGTGCTGGGCTAAGAGTCTGAACATTGACCCATAAACAATGTGGACCCATAAGAGGTTTTTCCAGAGAATGACGTGATCAGATTTGTTTCCTACAAAAGAAATTGTCTGTCTACCATTTGAAGAGAGGAGAACTCCAGGCAGGAAAAGCAATTAGGAAGCTACTTCAATGATCCAGGTGATAAAACATTAAGGGCCTTAACTAAGCCCATGGAAGTTGGGATGAAAAGGCAGGAGCAAATGAGAAAGAGATTTAGGAGGCAGAATCAATTGTAATTAGGGACAGAGAAAGAGGTATTGAAAATGGGTCCATGATGTAATGCTGAGTAGAAGGTCTTGGTATAGGTTAAGATACTATAAGATAAAAACCAATTTCTGGTGAAAAATGGTTAATTTGATTTCAGAAAAAGTTGAAAGTGTTGTTAAAAAAAAAAAAAGGGTAAATGAATGAAAAGTTTGGCTGTACCTGTGTTAAACTGAATGGAACTAATCGATTGGTGATGGGATTGGAGTTTACATTCACCCTTTAAATGTTAAGCCAGGAAGAGATGAACTCCCATTTCCTTTCTCTTATTATTTCAATGCAGCCAGTCGAGATTTGGAGTTCATGTAATCAGGGCTACTTTAAAAAAATTATTCATTCTACTAATCACACACACTATCTATAATGTGCTTAAAATATAATTAGGGAGATGAAACAAGGACACTTGAAATGACAACATTAGACTTTAAATACACACCAAATGAGTGATGTAGATAAAAATGAGATTATTTTCAGTTAAAACATTCAGAGAAAGCTTCAAAGTCTTCTTTCCCTTCTACTTCTTTTTTCTGACACTTATCAATGAGGTGTCTTTCTCCCCTTGTTCATACCCATAGGCTAGCAGAAGGGTTGAACAGAAAAATATCGTTGAAACATAACTAAAATGTGTTAGAGGCCCAGAAATTCTCAATGGCAGAAAGTTAGAGGTCAGACGGTCAGTGAGAACAGTGCTTCTCAATTTGAATGTGCTCTTGAGGCACTTGGAAATCTTGTTAAAATGCAGACTCTGATTCTCCAAGTGGAATCTGGCGCTCTGCATTTCTAAGGACTCTAAAGTCATGCCTTAATGCTGCTGAAAATCCAGGTGCTCGGGCACTTCCTGTCAGCATGGTCGAAGCTATTGGCAGTGGAGTTTAGACAGACTTGAGACAGAATATTGCCTCTGTCAATTGGTAGGTGGTTGACCTTGGGCAAGTTATTAAACCTCAATCTAAGTTTTCTCTTCTGTAACAGTAATACCTTACTTATGGGGCTGATAGTGTCATTGTGCTTTCTGACATCTTTGGTAACCTTGAGGATAGCTTTTATGCTCAGATTTTCAGGGGCTGTTTTGGTTTTAAAAAGTAGTATTCATTTTAAATAAAGTTATGAATTCAAAAATTTAAGAGCTTAGACTTGAGTAGATGCCCATGTTTGAGTCTTAGCTCTATATGACTTATTGTTTTTATTTCAGGATATTACAGGGGTACAAATGTTTAGGTTACATATATTGCCTTTGTCCCACCCAGGTCAGAGTTTCAAGCATGTCCATCCCCCAGACGGTGCACACAGCACCCATTAGGTGTGAATATACCCATACCCCCTTCCCCCTTCCATCTTCCTGACATTCAATGAATGTTATTACTATATGTGCACTTAAGTGTTGATCAGTTATACCAATTTGATGGTGAGTACATGTGGTGCTTATTTTTCCATTCTTGGGATACTTCACTTAGTAGAATGGGCTCCAGCTCCATCCAGGGTAATACAAGAGGTGCTAGATCACCATTGTTTTTTGTGGCTGAGTAGAACTCCATGATATACCTATACAACATTTTATTAATCCAGTCATGTATTGATGGGCACTTGGGTTGTTTCCACATCTTTGCAATTGTGAATTGTGCTGCTATGGGCCAGTGACTTATCCTCATACACATCAACTCACTTAACTGTCACTACAACCCTGTATAGGTGCCATTATTACTCCCAGCTGAGGTCTCACTTTCCACTTCTGTAATCTGGGAATACTTACAGGGTAGTTGTCAGGAATAAATGAGTTAATGCATAAAAAACACTTAGAAAAGGCTTTGTGCATAAAAAGCTTTTATCATTATTCCTTAAGCCTTTGTTGGGTTCAACTCATAAATCTTAGCTTTTTATTTATAAATCTAGTGAATTTTAACAATGATTTATAAGGTAACATTTACAACCTAATTAATTTACCTTATACACTTTAAATTGCACCAATCCAGCATTTTTTATTTTCAAGAAATTCAGTTGTCTAAAAAACAAACAATATAAAGTACCTAAATAATTCTCATAAATCTAAAACTTTATACTTATAAATATGGGGAGTTTTAAGTAGTAACAGCAATGGGACTGATACATATGGTCCACTTGGAGTACAGACAATGAAGAAGTACATGACATGTAGAGAATTTAAAAACAATAAAAAAAACAATTAAATGATGGTTTTTATTATCATCATACATTGCCATGGTAACAATAACAGTGACAAAATACTCCTCTAAGCTGGAATGGACCACTCTTAGTCTTTACCCCTTCATACACCCATTAAGTTCTCTTTAATGTTCCAACACAGCTTAAAATGTTAGCAAAATTCTGTTTTACTTTTCAATTAAAAATAACAAGTCTAACTTGTCCCTCAGCTTCTCTATTAACTACTATAGTATGTCATTGAATATTATAAGTAATTAAAATATCAAATATTCACTAATTTTTCCCTAAACCTAGCTTAAAATATTAATACTATAGGTTTGATTTATGTGACCATTTATGCATTTGATTATTTTCCCAAGGCTTTACAATATTGACTCAATAATGGAACACTTTAGCATAGAATCTAAACTATGTCATGGATTAAGAGTATAAATTCTTGGGGCAAACTGCCTGTTTTGAAGACTGGCCCTGTCACTTGCTAGCTGTGTAACCCTGGGCTATTATATAACCTCTCTGTGTCTCAGTTTCCTCATCTATCAAATGGGGACACTAATAGTAGGTAGCTACCTTATAAAATAACTAAATTATTATACTAAACTGCTTAGTATATGTTAGAAATCGATTGACCATATAAGCATAGGTCTTTATACAAATTCTCTATTCCATTTTATTAATCTATTCATCTATTTTTAGACCAATACTATACTGTCTGGATTAGTGGCTTCATATAGAGTGTTGAAATCAGGTAGCACACGTTCTCCAAAGTTCTTTTTCAAGGTTGCTTTGCTATCCATCACTAGTGCAAGTATCTGGGCCTGAAACTTTCTTTCTGGGAAAGTTTTTAATTTTGAATTCAATTTCTCTAACAGATACAGGGCTATTTCTTTTTTAAAATTTCTTACAGTGTCAATTTTGATAATTTGAGTCTTTCAAGGAATTTTTCCATTTCATGTAAGTTGACAAATTTATTGGTATAAAGTTGTTTATAAATAGTACCATATTCTTTAAAAAATATGTTGTTTCTGTCTACTCAAACTATTGCAGGAAATCGAAGAGGAGGGAATACTTTCAAACTCATTTTATGAGGACAGCATTACCCTGATTCCAAAACCAGAAAAAAAAAACACAACAAAAAAGAAAACTACAGGCCACTATCCCTGATGAACATAGATATAAAAATTCTCAACAAGATACTAGCAAACTGAATTCAACAGCACATTAAAAACATCATTTACTATGATTAAGAGGGATTCTTCTTAGGGATACAAGGATGACTTAACATACACAAATCAACAAATGTGATATACACATTAATATTAGTAGAAAGACAAAAAACATACGATCATTTCAATAAATGCTGAAAAAACATTTGACAAATTTCAACATCCCTTCATGATAAAAACTCCCAACAAACTAGGTACTTCAACATAGTAAATGCCATATATGACAAACCCACAGCTAACATCATACTAAATGGAGAAAAGTAGATAGCTTTTCTTCTAAAAGCTGGAATAAGGCAAGTGTACCCAATTTCATCACTTCTGTTAAACATAGTCCTGGAAGTCCTAGCCAGAGCAATTAGGCAAGAGACAGAAATAAAGCCATCCAAATTAGAAAGGAGAAAGTCAAATTGTTCCTGTTTGCAGATGACACAGTCTTATATATAGAAAACTCTAAAGATTCAAACAAAAATCGGTTAAAACTAATAAATGAATTAAGTAAACTTGCAAGATACAAAATCAATATACAAAAATCAATAGTGTTTCTATATGCTAATAGTGAATTATCTATAAAAGAAATCAAGAAAATAATTCCACTTACATTAGGTATGAAATAATAAGATACATGGGAATAAACTTAACGAGGTGCAAGATCTCTACACTGAAAGCTATAAAACATTGGTTAAAGAAATTGAAGAGGACACAAATACATGGAAAGACATCCCATGTTCATGTATTAGAAGAATTAATATTCTTAAAATGGCCATATTGCCCTAAGTGATCCACAGATTTAATGCAATCTTTATCAAAACACCAATGACATTCTTCACAGAAATAGAAAAAACATCCTAAAATTCATATGGAACCACAAAAGGCCCAGAGCAATCCTAAGTAAAAATTACAAAGCTGGAAGCATCACACTACTTGACTTCAAAATATACTACAAAGCTATAGTAACCAAAAGAGCATGGTATTGCCATAAAAACAGACACGTAGACCAATGGAATAGAATGGAGAACTCAGAAATAAATTTATGCACCTATAGCCAACCACTTTTTGACAAAGAGGCCAGAACAAACATTGGGGAAAAGCAGATACCCAAATGCAGAAGAATGAGACTAGACTCCTACATTTCAACACATACAAAATTCAATTCAAAATGGATTAAAGACCTAAATGTGGAACCCAAAATTATGAAACTACTAGAAGAAAACATAGGGAAAATGCTTCATGACATTAGGCTGGGCAAGGATTTTTAAAATAAGACCTCAAAAGCACAGCCAATAAAAGCAAAATAGGCAAATGAGATTATATCACACCAAAAAGTTTCTGCACAGCAAAGGAAACAATCAACAGAGTGAAGAAATGACTTATAGAACAGGAGAAAATATTTGCAAACTATATATCTGACAAGGGTTTAATGTCCAGAATACATAAGGAAGTCAACACAATAAAACATATAATCCAATTTAAAATTGGTCAAAAGATGTGAATAGACATTTCTCAAAAGAAGACATACAAATGGCCAACAGGTATATGAAAATATGCTCAACATCACTAATCATCAGGGACATGCAAATCTAAACCACAAAGACATACCACTTCACTCCAGTTAGAATGGCCATTTTCAGAAAAACAAAAGGAAAGTGTTGGCAGGGATGTGAAGAAAAGGGATCAATCCCACTATTGGTAGGATTGTAAACTAGTACAGTTATGAAAAACAGTCTGTAGGTTTCTCAAAAAATTAAAAATAGTACTATATGATCCAGCAATCCCACTACTCATTATATAACTGAAGGAAATGAAATTAGTGTATTGAAGAAGTATCTGCACTCCCATATTTATTGCACACTATTTATAATAGCCAAAATATGGAACCAACCAAAGTGTCCATCAACAGATGAATGGATACAGAAAATGTGGTATATACACATAGTGGAATACTATTCATCCATAAAAAGAATGAAATCCTGTCACTTGTGACATTGATGAACCTGGATGACATCATGTTAAATGAAATAAGCCAGACATAGAAAGACAAACACCACGTGATCTCACTCATACATGGAATCTAAAGAAAAGAGTTGATATCCTAGAAGCAAAGAGAAGAGCAGTGGTTAACAGAGATTGAGGAAGCAAAGAGTGTGGGGAGAATGGGGAGATCTTGGTTTTGTATCGACTGGTAGAAAATTACAATTAGGAGGAATAAGTTCTAGTATTCTAGTACACAGCAGGGTGACTATGATTAATGGCTAAGTATTGAATACTAAAAAAATAGCTAGAAGAGCTAGAAGAGCTTTTGAATGTTCTCACCACAAAGAAATGAACAATGTATGAGATGATATATACACTAACTACCCTGATTGGATCATTATATATGTATCAAAACATCAAATTATACCCCTAAATATGTATAATTACAACATGCCAATTTAAAAAATACATATTATTTCCATAGATAGGCCTAGTCTTTCATTCCAGATATTGGTAATTTGTTTTCTTTCTTTTTTTCTTGATTGGCCTTGCTAAAGATTTATAACTTTTGTAAATCATTCAAAAGAACCAAATTGCTTTGTTCATTTTCTCTATTACTTGTCTATTTTCTATTTAATTGATGAGTTGATATCTGTTTTATTTTTATTATTTCCTTCCTTTCATTTACTTTGAGTTTAATCTGCTTAATGTAAAAGATTCTTAATATACTTAGGTTCTTAAAGTGGAAGCTGAGATCATTGACTTTTAGACATTTTGTGTTTCAAATATCAGCAAATAAATCTATAAAAATTTCCCTCTAAGCACTGTTTTAGCTGTATTCCACGCGTTTTTATGTGCCTTTTTCATTTTTATTCAGTTCAAAATAAATACTTTCTAATTTATCTTGTATTTTCCTTATGGATTAGTTCATGGTTAATAATTTAATTTCCGATTATTTTTCTTTCTGTGGGCTCTTAACTTTTCCCCTTCAGGTAATCTTCCTGTACCCCTCTGCTTATTGCACTGCAGTTTCTTTTGCATTTATTTAAGAAGAGAAGGACAACTAGGCTGGTGCTTTGAGGAAAATGATTAAGCTGATTATTTAGGTGAATTATTATGGATTGAGAAGTTGCTGTGTGCTCAATGCTGATCTATTTTATCAATAGCTTCTGGGACTAGCCTCACAGCTATAGGGAGAAGGAATGTTCCTGGTATCTTTAGTGTAAAATGTTTCCAAAATTCTAGGGTTTAAGGCACCTGCATCATGCTCTAGGAAAGGATTTTTATAGTTTAAATTGTTGACGTTACTTAATCCCAACATTTTTTCTAAGTTATGGTGATATATATTCAAATATTTGGAGAGTCTTAGGCTTTAACTTCCTTTTTTCAATGGGAGGAAATTCTGATATGGGTCTAAGACAAAATGGAGTCCCCAAGGACTCGCTGGGACTGGTTTCACTGTGCTTACAGAGGTAGTGCCAGGTTGTGTGCCCAGGGAAAGGGGCCATACAATAAGCCATTATCATCTGGACTTGCCTGCCATCTGGACCTTTTGATAAGTCCAGGAAACAATTATCTAAGTGTGGAGTCTATATGGTGGCGCAGGTCTGGAGGATTCTCCTATAAATCTCTCTCAGAGTAAAAGCACATGGTGGCTGAATAGGAATATGTGGGTTGTTGCCATCCTTTCTACCTCAAACATGATTAAGATATAACAGTTTGCCAAGCAACTGGAATAACAGCTAATAATATTAGCTAACATTTATTGAGCACTTTCTATGGATCAGGAACTATGCTAAATCTTTCATAGCCTATCTTATGTAAATCACACGAAGTCCCTAAGCTAAATACTGGTGTTATCAGCCTCTTTGCATTTGAGGAACTAAGTGAGTTGCCTCAGGTCACTTACAAGGACATTTTCTTCCGACCTGTTTACACCCAGTATAGCTTATCAAAATAATGAGGAGACTTCCCTCTTTGTCCTGGGCATTTGGTCACTTTCTGTAATAGAGCCAACCTTGTTTACAGGGCAATTGGAAGTCAAATGTATTTGGAAAAGCTCTCAATAGAATAGGCATCACAAGGATTGAAACATTTTCTTCCAGTGGTGTGGTCTCTATTACACAGCAAAACAAATGATGCAGAGAAACCCAAGACATTTTTGACAAGCTTCACACTGACAATGGGAGCAGGCAGCACTTCCAAATCCCATTTGTTTCTCCACTGCATACTAATCCCAGAGTTTATCAGTTTGAATTTATTCCCCAAAGAATAACTCCAGACTTAAGAATTCATTCTTAATTCTTAATTCTTGAGGGGAAATTTCCATATCCTGCATTAATAATCATAAGAATTCAGCAGCAATGTCACCAAGAGCACTCAGAAAACTGTTCTGTTCTCTCACATAGAGACAGTTTGATAATGAACTGATAAATAGAACCTTGAGGAATCAAAATTTACAACATAATACTTGTCATTCAGACATGTTTTCAATATGATGGCTCTAATAACGTACCTCCAAAGCATTTATTATAATGCATAGAAGAGAAAAATATTGGGGAAAGAGAATCAGCTATGCTTATCCAGATTTTCCCTTTTAATATGAAACTCCTGGATGTAGGGTCAGCGTCATGGACGTGTGACCTGTGCATTTGCACAGCACCCAGACTCAGAAGGACCCTGCACTCGCTTTAATGCCCAGCAGTCATCCTCATGAAATTGTGAATAATTTTATCTCTGAATTCATTTTTTGTAAACTAAGTATGATGGAACAATGAAGCACGTGGGTGAGCAGAGATATGTACACTAGGCATGCCCACCACTCCTCAGCACCCAACTGCATTTAGTGTTTATGATACCCCATGAGCACAGGACTCTGGTGGACCCACAATACATGAGAATTCTCATATTCTCAAAGGAATACAAGGATAAGTGTGTTAAGCATATGACTGAGTCTGTGGGAAAATGTGACAGTCCACATATTTCATTTGAACCAGAACTTGCTTCAAGTGCAAAAAGAAGGCAATGACATTCCGAGATACATGAGTGACAAAAGAATTCAATCATATCCTTTTTCCCATGTCCTTGTCACTTTTTCATTTGCATCACTTCCCTGTATTACCCGTACAGAAAAATCCAGAACATAAAGGAAGGGAACGGCAGAGCAGCCCACAGTTCCTTTTCCTTTCAGTCCCTTCTTTGCTCATCAATAAGCTGAGGGTAGAGGGTGTCAGGAGAACGTGTACATATTAAGAAGTGAAATAAAACAGTTGAGTTTGTGAGGCATTTCTGCTGTTCTGGTAAGAACAAAATATATATGCATATATGAGCTACAAAATATAAATTGTGTAATTCTAGTGATTCTGCATATGAGTTAAATGCTTTTATATTTGCATTGAAAACTGGCACCGCACAATATAAAGATGAATAGTAAAGTTTATGCTAATAGTTTAAAATTTAGGTTTTCTTTACCTAGAGTGACATTACATAGCAAATATAAAACCCCATGGCAAGTCAAGAGAGACTGCAGAAGGAAAAAGTTTTATGTTTTATAGTACCTTTAATGGTACATTTTCCTGCTTTTTTGAATAAGGGGCTTCACAAATTATGTTCCTAGGTTTGAGCTCTGTAGCCACAGACATTCTCTCTCGGCATCCATTTTGACCTTCACTGCATCTGACTGCTCTTTAATACTGTAGGCTTGGGGTTATATAAACCTCTTAGCTGCATTGAAGACAGAGTTTGCATTTCTGTCTCTCCTTTTCCTTATTGCTTTTAGATAATATTTTAGAGAAGGGAAAACTGCCATTTCTACTTGGCTAATTAAAAACTTCTCTGGCTTTCTGGCTTTGCCATTGGGATGATGTAGTCAGTCCTGGGCCTATCTTCTACTCCACTCCACCTTCTCGGCTTGTCTCTGTTGCTCTGGGTCAGGAATGGCTGCATTCCCAGCCTCTTCCCACCTGGGTTGCTCACACTGACTGCTGGCTGGGGCTATGAAAAAATGCCTTTGGGTATTAATCAGTGATGTATAAAAACCTTGCCCTTTAGAAGAAAAGAAAATGTGTAGTTTTAGTCATCTTTGAGAAACCTAATTAGATACTATAATATTCCTATGGGATCTGAAAAGTCTGTATTTTTATATTAAAAAACTTGCAGCTTTTTCCTGGAGAAATGTACAAGTAATTTTCAATTCCTAGCTCACTTCATCTAGAGACTCACCCTCAGTCTCAGTAACTTCCTGCACTCAGTATCACATCCTGGTTGCAAAACTCATAATGGATTCTCTAGTAATTTTCTTATGTACATGCACATCAGTGATTTTCTGTATTGGCTGCTTTTTGCTCCTGAGCTCCGTAGCTAAGGAATGAATAATTACTCAAAACACATAGTGTTTAGAGAAGGGGAGATGCCAAAGTCTGAAGGAGAAAATGGCCTCCTTAGCTAAGTTCCTCCACGTATTTCCAAGGACACGTGTAAAGGGTCAAGGCTGTCTGCTAATTTAACAATTTCCATACAGGTCAGCTGTTTTCAGCTGACTTTTGCACACAGCAAACAAGCAGCTTCGGGCAGGTGTTTTCGCCTGACCCTTCATTCACCTGCTCACGTTCTTTCCATCCATCTTTCTTCTAGGCCCACTCCCCACACGTCCCCCTTTATTTAAAATTAGGGACGGAGTGTGAGTAGGAGAAAGATGTAAGCTTCAGCCAATGTCTTTCCATAATAGCATTGGGAGGTCATCAATTGGCAGATCCATCATCCCAGAAAGTAAAAAGACAGGAAGTGACGAGACCAAGCATGACTGGTTGATAACAGATATTTTTGGGTGGTCATGGGAATGCACCACATTGTATTATGTAAGTCAGTAACACAGGAAGATTAGAGGAATGATGTATCACTGACTCCGTGATATTAAGCCAGTCTGTTCCGTTTCTCTGTCAGGAACGTGGAGGCAACCATACTCCTCCAGTCCATGTCGAGTCATTGGTAGACAGAGGGATCTCTGAGTCCCACCATGTTAGGTGAGCAGCCCTCAGGGTATCTGCTATTATGGGCAACAATAGCCAAATACGCTAGAAAAGTGTTCCCTGGGGTGTGAGGAGCCCCCAGTTGTGTTCCCATAGCTGAGGCTGGTGTCTCTAGTTGTTTCAATTGACCCCACCTGATCCTGGGCACCGTCATAGTGTTACCTGTCAGCTGCGGCTGGAGGGAGAGACATTTCATTTGTGGAATCGGGTTGCTGGGTTGATTCTTCCAGCTCATGATGTAGGTGAACTCATCTGGAAGGGAACCACTCGGGACCTGTAGAATTTTGAACACAAACATATCCTCTTCCCCATGTTAACTCAATTACAATCAAAGGCCAATCTCTTGGAATTAAAGACAGCTGGGGAAGGCCGGGTTGTAGAGGTCCCATCGGGACTATAATATCATTAAGAGCTCTTAGGTCCTGGAGTAAATGCCACTTATTGTTCTTTTTAGGTATGATGAATACAGAAGTGTTCCATAGGCTCAGGGAAGGTTCTATGTGTCCCACTTTAAGTTGGTCCATGAGATTTTAATTGTTTTAATTTATCCTGCTTAATGGACCACTGCTCTAGATGGGCGAATGAGTAGTCATTGTAAAGGTGTGGGTTGTATTGGATGCACCTGAGCAGTGGCCCCTAATGAAAAGGCTGAAGTTAGAAGATTCTATTGTTCTAGCAAATCTCATCCCCAGAAAGATTACCCCTCTCGTTGGCAATGTTGAAAAGTGGATGGGTTAACCAGGGGAGGACTAGAGTCCCCTTTGAGAGAGGGAGGAGGAGGAAGGCGCTCCTCCTGTTGAGCAGCAGAAGGCGATGGTGGAGAGAATGGCTCAGGATTCAGGAATTTTACGGCAGGGGACGCTGGCTCCTCCTGCAGAGCAGAGGAGCGGAGGAGGAGGAGCAGCTTCCCACAGATTAGAATCCGCAGAACATGTAAAGGAGTCAGCGCTGTTCGCACCAGGCTCCATGTAGCTAACACGGCAAGGGACACAGGAACTCCCTGTCTGAAATTCTTCTTAAAAACCTTCGCTACCTGTTCCCAGAGCTCTAAATCTAACGTGCCCTCATCTGGGAGCCAAGGGCAACGCTGTCTTACTGCACTTTAGAGTTGTCGTAAAGCTTTTGGTTCAACAGAACACCGGGCAACCTTTAAGAGTCGTTGCAAAGTGCGCAGATAAATTTGCTGATCTTTCGTCAGGTGCTGCCCCATTCTAGAAACCCCCTTCTGAACTACGCACGTCGGTCCCTTTCCCAAAGCAGCGGGCGGGACTGTCCCTTACCGGGATGATTCCCCTTGTGGTCCGGAGGGTGAAAACGCTCACTGGCCGCGCGGATTCATGAATCACATCGGGGTCACCGCCTGTAGTGGCTGCTTTTCGCTCCTGAGCTCGGTAGCAAAGCAACAATTACTCGAAACACCTAGGAGTTAGAGAGAGGAAGAAAATGCCAAAGTCCGAAGGACAAAATGACCCCCTCAGCTAGGTTCCTCCCCATATTTATTTCTAAGGACACGTGCAAAGGGTCAGGGGCCCTTTTGCTAATTTGTTTAACAACTTCCATACAGGTCAGCTGGTTTCAGGGGACCTTTGCACTCAGCAAACAAGCAGCTTCGGGCAGGTGTTTTCTCTCGACCCTTCATTCACCTGCTCACGTTCTTTCCATCCATCCATCCTTTCTTGTAGGCCTAGCCCCCACAATTTTCTAGACTGGGTCTAATACTATCAAGACCATATTTATATTTCTTCTGTATGTAACCACAATCTAAATTTTATAAAAACTAAAGTTTGCACCTCCATTGTAGCTGTCGGCACAGTGCTACGGGAAAAACACCGGCCAGGCTAGTAAGAGACTGGGCCATGTTTATACACTCAGGGACCTCAGAGACTGACCTTTCTCTCCTGTGTGTTGGTTGTCTACGTGTCTCAGAGGAGATTAAGGAGGGAAGGAACACAGCCTGTGTTTCTCACGCCAGTGAGTGAGATGAGCACGGGCTCTGGGCTCAGACTTCCTGCCATTGCCACTTAACTAAAAGTGTGATTTTGAACAAGTTCTTAATTTCTGTGTGCCTAGGTTTCTTCTTCTGCAAAATGAGGATGAAGATGCCAGTAGTACCACCTCATGAGGTTTTTGGAGAAGTCAAGCAGATAACGTACATAAAGTGCTGGGGAAGTAGTGCTTCGTAAATACACATTGTTCATGTCGTGATAGGGCTGAATCCTGTGTTCTTAATGAAATCCTAAGGAGGAGAGTCCAGTTTTTGATACTGGGACTCCGGAGGAGGACGTGTGGGTGAGGGGGCTTGCAGGTGCCGTCACACAGCCGGCAGCTAGAGCGTCTCACTTGGCCGCAATTAGAGATCTTCTCTCTGCCGGCCTGGCTCTGCCAGCCACTACACCAACAATTAAGAACGTGGCTGCTTCTGCAGCTGCTCTCATGATGGGCATAACTCTTGTCGTTTACAAAGCACTTTCATACATTTTTCTCTTTGCCTTTTTAAAACAATTCTGTGAGGAGGGCTTTATCATTCCCATTTTACAAATGAGACTTACATTAAGTGATTCTCCCAAGTTCATGCTACTTGTAAGAAGTGGAAGCTGTTCTCTAACCAAAGGCTTTTCCTTTATTGCATGCTTGCTTTACTAAACTGGTTTTTGAGTGATTTGGAGATTGACCACAATAGCCTCTAAGACTTGCTCTCCAGGGTGTTTCTTAAACTTCAAGGTTTACAAGAATGAGTAGGGAACTTTCAAAATGTAGACTCCTAGGACCAGGAAGTCTGAGGTTTGGGAAGGGAACTCGGAATCTGCCATTTGTTCCTCTACATCTCTTAGGATCCCATTTTGACCTTCACTACCTTTGGCTGTGGTTCCTTTATGATTGTAATTTGGGGTTGTATATACCTCTTAGCTGCATTGAGCATTGAGTCAGGTGATTCTGTTCACAGGTGGCCTAGGAAACTACAGTTGCTAGAGACAAGAGATGAGTAAAAGAGACAGTAATTTCCTCTGTGGAGTTTGCAGACTAGTGTGAGAAATGAACAAGTAAACAATCCAGTTCCACACAGTGTGATGAGACTCTTACATTCATCTGGAGAACATGCCTGTCTCAATCCTGCCCTTGCTATGTTTTTGCTTGTATAGAGTTAGGTACAAATTCACCAATTTATCACTGGAGGAGGTTTGCCTAATTTTGTGCTTTGAAGGTCCTATGTTAGACTGACCCAGATTTAAATCACATAAAATTCTTACAAACTGAACACAAGTTTATACGTATTTATATGTGCAATTTCTTCTCACCTCTATGTCTATTCTTTTCCTTTACTCACCAAAAATAGCATGGAATATCACTCCACAACCATCTCATATGATAAATACCATGGCCACATGTTTGCTCAGGGACTTACTACTTATCAAGTGCTTTTGCTTATCTGTATTACTTGATTCTTGTAATGACTTGGCGAGGTAGGTAGAAGAATTATTACCTGTTTTACAGAGAGGAGGCAGAAGTTCAGGGAAGTTTTGGCTTGGCCATTATTACCCACCTGGTTAGTGGCAGAATGGAACACAATCCTCATCCTCTGACTCCCAACCCAGGGCTGTTTCCATGGCATTGAACAGCAAAATCAATCAGCAAACTCTGGGCAGAGCTGCAGGGACTGGAAAATACCTAACCTGGATGGAGCTTCTGCAACACAAACATGAGAATCCAGGCATCTCCTTTTAGTAGTACTGATCAATGACCTGGTCTGCCCAGTCTTTAAAGCTGTGTTTTGAATATTAATGGCGACAAGCAAATTACAGGGCAGAGGGCAGCAAATACACCAGGCCCATTAGGCATGAGTAAAATGGCCACTTTTAAAAGCTGCTGTTGTGCCTCACAGGGAAACATACACATGAGTAAAAGGAGACCAAACCCAGTAGCGTAATACCTTAAAAATCCATCAAGAAAACTTACCTCAAGCAGAGACTGTAGTTTCTGTCAGTGAGAGATTAAATGTTACTGTCTGCTTCTGTCATTTTCTTCTCTTAGCAGTTTTGAATTACTTTTTAAATAAAATCATAGTTGAGAATTGTTTGTTTTCTAGAAAGTAAGCAAACTCTATTCTTGTTCCATCTGATCATTTTTATTTGGACACTTTGGACATATATAAAATATTGGAGACTGTTACAGCAAGGTTCTGTAAATTGATTAGCAACATACAGTTTCTTAATGGATAGGTTCGTTAGGGTATTTAAAAATATAGCCCCAGAGTAAATGTTGTCCAAATAGTGGCATAAGCCCTATCTGAATATTCACATTACCAACCAAACAGCTGGAAATCGTGAGTGCATGATTCACTGGCTTTGAGGGTGGCTTCATGGTGAATAAAGTAGCTTTATAAAAATCAATAGAGTGATTACAATTACCAAGTGCATTACTTCAAAGATATTAAAAGCCATAAATCAAACACATCAGCTAAAGAATAACGATGCTGTTATGTATAAACAAGAAAGCATGATACCAGCTGAAGAGGTGTCCAGAATCCTATCTGAGACTTCTGAAGAACTGAAAACAAGTGGTTGCTCTTTGTTTTTAGAATCACTCTTAAGGCAGTTTGTCACAAGTCTTACAAAGCAAAACACACAATTTTGTAATCACTGACAGACAGTTGGAAGGGAGAAGAAATCCAATCATGCTGAAAGATTTGGCTGGAATTGTCTCTGCTCAACTAGCAGAGATTGGCTTGGCCAGGAGTGCGTTAGTCAGTGCTCTGCACTCCCACACAGCATGATAGAGCAGAGGATGTTCCAGAACTGCTAAGTACCAAAGTGTCTGGCATGCTAATTAATTTGAACCTTAGAATGTTAGAGTTGGAGGGTCTGCAGAAACATCGTCCGACTGCTCACGTGATGCTGACAACTCTTTTACAACCCAGAGTGGTTCCTGCATGTTCAGGCCCATGAATCCCTCTCTCCCCAAGCAGCCCATTCCATTCTGAGGCCAATTTTGTCTGGTAGGAAGTTTTGAAATTAGTTTTGACTGGTAACTCAGTTCTGCTGGAGCCACCTGGCATCCTCTCAACTATTTGAAAATTACCTTCCTATAGGCAGCACCTGAATCTTCTCTTTTCCAAGGTAAATATTGCTAATTTCTCCAGTTATTCCTCATCCTTCATGCTCTCTGGCCCTTCACCTTTCTGTTTGGGCTTCACCAGACATGCTCTAGTATCCATTCCCTTCTTGAAGGGTGGCACCCGCACATGAAGCATCCTGGACAGCCTGACTAGTGCAGAGCACAGGGGACTCTCACGTTCCTCTTTCCTGATGTTTCATTTCTGTGAATAGTTAACACCTCTGGCTCCTAAACCCTACAAATGAGGCATACTGATACCTGATTTATTCATCCAGTATTTATGGAGCACTCACTATGTGTCCGGTGCTGTGCTGGGGATATATACATCTTCCTACAAGGATTCTATAGTGTAGCAGGAAAGAGTACTATAGATATGGTTAATTAGAAAATAACGTGAAAGAAGCTATGGCAGGGAAAGTGTAGGGGGCTGTAGTCAGACAGAAGATGGGACCTTGGTCGGCAAGGGGGAGTGGTGGTGATGGTGGTGGTGGGACTGGAGGAGGACTAGGAGGCTGGGTGGGGGCTTCTGGGAAGACGTGGAGCTGGACCTGCCTCCTGATGGAGGATGGGAGTAGCGAGAGGAAAGGGGTAGGGGGAAAACGGCATTCAAGGCAAGGAGATTGGTAAGTGCCAAGATTCAGAGGCAAGAGAGGAAAATGAATAACTTTAGGAGATTTCAAGTATCTCAGTGTTACTGGTGGGGTGTGCTGAGAAATGAAAGAAAAGAATTAAGAGGAGTATAATGGGGTCATGCAAGGGGTTTGGATTTTATTCTTAGCACAATGGGAAATCGCAGGAGACTCTTTCTCTCCTAAACAGATGTGGAAAGCCTCTAGCAAGGCAGAAATAGAAAACTCCCAGATCCGTTGCTGGCAGAACAAGAATTACAAGTCCAACAACCCAGATACTGGGGCTGGTGACATGGCTTCCCAAGCAGCTTCCTCACACAACTTTAAGTGGCAATATAAATTGTTTGTGGTGCTGGCCTCATTGGACATATGAAAGGTAGTGAGCCCATAGTTCTTTGGTTCTCCACACGAGCAGCTGAGACCACAAAACTTCTGGTATACCTCCACGAGATCAAAGAAAGGGGGCGGAATTATGCCCACCACATCCAGTTGGCATTATCTGTACCTTTTGCAATGTTTGTTTGGATGCATCAAAGTAAAGATAACTTCAAACTGAATCCAAGTCCTCATTCTTGCCCATCTACGACCCTGGAATTGACTCTACAGTGTGGTCTAGTCCAGAAAGGAAGAGACAGATCTGATTTCCTGGATTGGAGACTGGGAATTTATTGCAACATTGATCCGTGAGAGTGTGTGATATCATTCAGCAGCAATCAGTGGCTCAGATGTGGAAGGAAAGAAAGTGGACACTTTTCTGGGTGGGGAGCAGAGGAGGACCAGGGGGGCAAGGACATTGAGAATATTGGTGAGTGTAGTTGGCTGAAAAAAATTGGTTCCCCCAAAATGTATTCACTTCCTAATCCCTGAAACCTGTGACTATTACCTTCTATGGCAAAAGAAAGAGTAAATATTACCTAACATGGCACAAGGTGTGATTATGTTATGGAACTTACAAGGATATGCTTATCCTGGATCACTCAGGTGGGCTCTAAGGGTCATCACATGTATCCTCATAAGAGAGAGGCAGAGGGAGCTTTGATACACACATGCAGAGAGGAGGCAACGTGAAGATGGAGACAGAGACTGGACTGCTGTGGCTACAAGTCAAGGAAGGCCTGGAGCCAACAAAAACTAGGAGAGACACATGGAACAGATTCTCTCTCTGAGCCTTTGGGGGGAGTGTGGCCCTGCCAACATCTTGATTTCTGACTTCTGCCTCCAGAACCGTGACAGAATAAATTTCAGTTATTTAAAGCCACCAGGTTTGTGTTAATTTGTGGCAGCAGCCACAGGAAACTAATACAGTGAGAGAGTCGGTAAAGTGGGGGACCCTGGGGCCTGGGTTAGGTAGGGAGGATGGCATAGACAAGGAGGCATTGCTGCAATGGGAGGAAATGGAGGTCTTCATGAGGTCCCGGGGATAAGACAGCAAGAGAATGAGAAATCTGGATGGAGAGAGAAGGCTGTGCTTAGAAAGGGTTCACATTCCAGTGATGGAGCCATGCTGCACGGTGGCCATGCCCGTGCGGCCCTCTTAGCTAAGCATGCTCTGAAGTGGAGTTGAGGAGATGGAGGAACAGAGAGACTGTGGTTCTGGGTGGGTTGTTCACACGCACACTGCTGCCACCCAGGATAACGGCAGGACTTGTGGCAAAGGAGAAGATTGTGAATCAGTTGCCAAAGTCCTCAAGGCATCAGGAGGAATGGGAGGAGATACAGGGGAAGGTGTTGGGGGAGGTCCGGGAGAGAGGCTGGGGCAAAGAAACGCCCACAATATCATCTGGGCCCACGGTACATGGGATGTGTTGGGAAGGGAGCATCTTATACTCAAGGGATCTCCTGGGGCAGGGGGATTACATCCTTGGAAAAAATCAAGACACCCCTGTGGGCCAGGACACAAAGAGCACATTCATAAAAGTGGTTCAGGATGAAGGGGTGTTTGTCAACATGCAATGTAATATATTAATTAATGCAACATACAACAGCACTGGGAAGCTCTGACCAAGACACGATAAAACTAATGATGCAGTCATAAAAATGCAGTGTTTCTGGACTTTTGCACATGTGCCGGGTGGTGGAAGTGCTTCAGCACAGCTCGGTATCATCCAGCTCCTAGGCTTCCCAGAGAATGATGAATTAGCTCCCTCAGTAATTTTAGTAATGGGCTAATTTTAGTTATTTTGTAAATATTAAATTTTAGAAATTGTCAATAACTAATTTAGCAAGTTACTGTAAGTAATCTTTAGGAGCATATAAAAAAGGGAGTCTATGGAATTGCTTGTCATTTATTTGTCTCTTAGAATTAAAGCACGGACCTGCAGTACGGAAACATTTGGAAGAGTCTCAGGAGGTCTTTTATAATTCACAACAATTCTCTAAACTGATATTCTCTCATTAATTTGCATTGTTTTGCTTTGTCATTTAACCAGCTACATGTCAGAAAATTGTATTTATACCTATTCTTCATTTCTCCATCTTGTCCACAAATACATCATGAGAGGCTTGGTTAAGGTTTCCCCAGGCACCATGAGCTTGAACTGATGTATTAATGACAACTAATATTTATTAAGCACTTTACATGGATAATTCTCATTTAATCCTCTGAACATCCCTATTAGGGAGATAGTTTTAGTTTCTCCATCTTACGGATGAATAAAATGAAGCTTAGGGGAGATAGGTAACTTGCACAAGGTCACAGCTACCAGGCAAAAGGACTTCAGAAACTTTGTTGCTTGTTCAGCTGAATAGGCTTACACTCTCTGGAAGGAATAAAAATGAGTGTGTGGATGTCATAACATTGACAAGGTGCTCTGTTGTTTTAAGCCCAAGGGCACCCCATTTAAGCTCCACATGCAAGCGCTGACTGCTGGCCTGCAGCGTGGCTCCAGCTGCATAGCTCCTCCAGCTGTAGTGGCTCCCACATTCTTTGACAGCACTTCTCCTCTCCCTGCAGTGTGGTTGGTGTCCTGAGCCCTGTGTGGCCCAAGCCCAGGGCACCAGGGCTGACACCCCCATCCTGGAAGACACCTGCAGTGTCTCCGTGCAGCTGGGAGAGTGGGTGCTCTCCTGCTGCCTTCTCCCGGTTCTGGGGGCTGGGAAGCATCACACAATTTCTTCTTCTTCAGAGGGAAAAGTTCTTACCCTCCTTTCCCTCCAGGGCTAAGGTTTCTCATCTCCTACCTTCTACTTCCACTTCTGCTAGTGCTCCTCCCTGTCTTTCTCAGTCTCTATCTGTCTTTGTCTCTTTACCTCACCCTCCCCGTCTAGATTCATCCTCCCTCTCTCTGGGGACCCTTGTTATTACACAGATACATGATTTGTGCTATATCTTCTTTCCTTATCTGTCTACTAACCCAGTCTGCGCAGGAAATGTGGCCAGCCAGTCAATACTTGTGATTCAGTTTCCTATCCTAAGCCTTCTCAAATCATCCTTTTGAGATTTAATCTTAGAATCTCTCTATAGTTTATAGGATCAATGTCTACAGTTTATAGAATTTCCAGTTTTGACAAAATCAGAACAATGTTCGCCTATTTTCAGGCTTCCAGCACAGGCAGTGAATCAGGGACCTCACCTGTATGTTTTGGCCCATGTTCTGGGATGTAATTCATCAAGGTCTGGAACTTAACTTCATCTAGAGCAGGTAGAAGTTACCTGACAATCTCCCCACCTACCCCAAGCTCTCAATCCCTCTTAACAATGTTTACTCTGTCCTCGCTGAGCCTAAAAATCATTCTTATTGACAGAGAAGACTATAGCGGAATGAGCGCGGAGGGCCAGGAGTTTGGTAGTCCAGCAGCACTACCTTTGCACTTGAGACAGATTATTTGCATTTAACCCCTGGAGGCTATCTAAATTAACTCTTTTGGCTTTCAGCCGAGGTAATTTGTAAGAACCAGAACTAAGAACCAGAATTAGTTTTCCTGACTCTCAATCTCCATACTTTCCATTTTTAAATTGTGTTTTAGTAACACGTTCTCAAACTGAATAAATGTAGATCAAACATAGTAGATATATTTGGGACTTGAGATCTTTAAAGTGTTTTTATTTCATTCTTATTTTTAAAGCTTTATTTAGGGACATTGTATTAGCTATATCAGAGAACAATGGTTCCATTGTTTGAGCTTATGAAATAAATTGATGGGATAGCCCTTACTATGGTCTGAATGTCTGTGTCCCCCGGTGTCCCAAATTCATATGTTGAAATCCAACTCTCCAAGGTTATGGCATTAGGAGGTGGGGTCTTTTGAGAGGTGATTGGGTTACAAAGGCAGAGCTGCTATAAATGGGATTAGTGCCCTTATAAAAGAGGTCCAGGAGAGCTGGTTCATTCTTTCACCATGTGAGGACATAGGAAAAAGGCACCATCCATGAGAAAGAGGTCCCTTACCAGATACCCAATCTGCCAGTGCCTTGATCTAGGACTTCCCAGCCTCCAGACCTTGAGAAATGCATCTCCCTTGTTGATGAGCTACCCAGACTATGGTATTTTTTTATAGCAGCCCCCAAAGACTAAGATTGCTCTCTAAACTCCATCCTTTAAAATTCAGCTTGAAAGTAAAAAGATAGCTAGAGATATAATAATTTCTTGTTTTTTCCTAAAATCATGCACCTTAAAAGATGAAGTCATCCACAAAACACTCCTATCAGCAAATGGAAGGACTTTCCCAGTGAGTGTGCATTGGGATTGATATAAAACATGGATAAGTGACGCGATGGGGGAGTGATTGACTCCCCGGCACAGACATGTTCTTGTTGCCTTTCACAGGAGGAATATTCAGGTTCATCTGAGGCTGGCCTTTGTAAAGGAGGGTCAGAGGACCTTTCTAGAGGTAGGTACAAGAAGTTCAACTCCTGGCAGGTGATGTACATGGTAAGGCTACGACTGTAGAGCCAGAAGAGAAGGGCCTTCCCCACCACACAGTTCATGTCAGAGCATTGTCAAGTCTGCCCTTTTCTTTGCAGTCAATGGGTGAAAGTTCCATTATGGTTAACTTTTATTCTTCAATATCTATTGACTCTTCAAATAATGGAAGAGAACAATGAACTAGATTGAAAAATAAGCTACAGATAGTTTGTCTTTGGCTTGCTGTGGCAGGTGGAGTTTTAGGCTGGTCCCCATGATCTCCACTCCCTGGGGATACTCCTCTGATTATGTTATCTTACCTGGTGAAAGAGATTTTTCAGATGCAATTAAGGTTACCAATCAGATGATCTTAAGATGGGACAGTATCCAAATGGGCCTGACCTAATCACATGACCTCTTTAATAGCAGAGACTTTTCTCTGGCTGGTTGCAGAAAAGAAAGTTGGAGAGATGTGAAGCTGAAACATGACAGGGATTTGGTGTGAGAATGTTCTTTGTTGCTGAAATGGAGGGGGCCACATGGTAGGGGCCTGAGAGCAGCCTCCGGGAACTGACAGCCAGCAAGACAATGGGGAATTCAGTCCTGTACCCACAATGAAATGAATTCTGCCAATGACCTGAGGGAGCTTGGAATAGATCTTTCCCTAGTCAAGCCTCTGGATGAGGATATAGCTAACTAACATCTTGATTTCAGCTTCATGAGACCCTGAGCAAAGGGCCCAGCTAAAATGTGCCAGATAGTTAACCTCTGGAAATAGTGAGATAATAAATCTGTGTTGTTGTAAGCCGCTAAATTTGTGGTAATTTGTTACACAGCAATGGAAAACAAACACAAATGTGTTCTAAGATTTTCCCTAAAATTAATTGGGTTTTACTTAGGTTCATATTACATTACTCTCAGTCCACTGGATGGATGAGGTGTCCTTAAAGCACTATTCGGTGACAGTGGAGAGCTAATTTGGGATTTAAAGTTGGTGTGAAAAACCTATAACAAGATCTAACAGTCACTGTTAGAAGAGCATAGTGATCATGTGCATGGACATTGGAATCTGGACTCTACCATCTTGCTACTTGTGGGACGTTGGTTAAGCTACTTAAGCACACTTCAAAATTGGGATACAAACATTTACCTTGTATACCTGGTATGTAGTTTTAGTGAAATGCAAAGTGCTTAGCACAGTGCCTGACACACAATAAATATTTCATAAACAGTCACTATTATCATTCTCTTTTAAAAAGGAAAGGCTGTGAGGATGATAAAGGACCATGACAGTAAGAAGGAGAAAAAGTAAAAAGCAAAGATGTAGAGGGAGAAATGCATCTAAATGTAAGCTTTTGCTGTGGGTCGCACAGCTATCACAGGTACTCAGCAGCCAGATTTTATTCATGGGGAAACCTTCAAAGAGCCTGGAGATACAGCAAGTGGCTTTTTTTTTTTTTTTTCTGCAGTGAAATAGATTACATCCCCAGGTTGTGTGTCAGTCACCCAAGACCTGTTCAGAATGTGTTCCTGTTTTGAATTTAATGCTCTGCCTATCTCACTGAACCCGAGGCCACTCAAGAGTGACGCTGGAACTACATATGACCAAAAAGTGGAATGCACAGAAGGAAAGGAAGTGAGTCACATGATCTGTCTTTCAAACCTGACTTCACTGGCCGTCTTTCAGGGATGGGAAGAATGAATGTCTCCATTTTGTAAGGCTTTGGCATCCTCACTAACACTAAAAGCAGAAGTCCTTACTTATATGGGGCTTCAGAAATGTAAAAAAAGGGAGAAGAAACAAAGACTGTTATCTACAGATTTTTTCCCCTCTGAATTTAATGGGTCCAATATATTCTACCTTATGAAACATTGGAACAGGTAACAACATGGGAAGTTAAATTGATTAATATTTTATGTCTTTATATTTTTAGATATAATTTGGTTATAAAATGGAAGATGTTTGAATGAGATTTAATGAGTTTAGTGTTAGATTCCTGAGTAGAAAGTGTATTGTGTGCATGTTTTCTTTTTTTTTTTTTCCTGAAAATTCTCTAAAATATTAAACTATCCTTTTCTGGCTATCAGTGACATCTATTTTGTTTCAAGAATATACTATGGGTGGTATCCCTAGGGATATTAAAGTTCTTTTTCTCTAATATCAACAAACTTAGAAAATAAAAATATAAATTTAAAATTTTCATCTTACATAAAATATTTTATTACTTAGTGTCTCTCTTTAAATAACAAAACGACATTAAGAATTCAGTAACCGTCAATGACTAGTTCTTATCTTGGTATTTTTGTGTCTTCCCCATGGCCTCATCTGGGGCCAGACCCACAGCAGCGACCACTGAATGTGGGAGAAATGAAATAGTTCAGGTTCTGTTCCCTGAGCAGCAGCCTGGCCTGGTGAAAGGAGGACTGGACTGAGATCCAAAGCCCGGTGGCCACCGTCACGACGTGGCTTTGGCAAAGTCACTTCCCCTCTGGGCTGTGGTTTCCTTGTGTGAAAAACAAGATGGTTGATCTGTTCCCTTTCAGCTCTGACATATGTGATTCTAACGAAGTGAGGAAAATTCACTGAAGTAGGACAACAATGCTTTTTATGAATATGCAAGAGAATAACTAGCTACACAGCAAGGCAGGCTTTGGGAGAGGGAGAGAGGAAAGAGAGAGAGAGAGAATGTGTGCGCATGGAGGGGCACTTTCAGGCTGAGTCTCAACATTTTTGACAAATTCTGCTTCAGAGATGTCCAAGAGCTATTGAAAGAGCTCCATTAAAAAACGTCCCTTTTCTTCTTACAAAGGTGATCTATTGTCCACCAGCGTTCGTTTCAGAGGCTATGACCTATAGGGCACATGTATTTGCGTGAGCATGTGTGTGTTTGCGTGTGTGCGATCAAATTCATGTTGTTAAAATTATGACCGAGGGAATAATCACGATCAAACTGCTGTGGCAACAGTTCACTCACAGAGCCTTACTTTTTGTGTTTTTTTATGTCTGAAAAGGAGGGATGTGGGTGAGTGGAAACGACTCCTATTTCCAGCTGCTTTTGTCCTCAGGTATAAAGCATAACAGGTTTCAAGAGCAAAGGAGGAATGTGAAGGGTGAGAGCAAAAGGAATAACTCTTTGAAAACTAATGGCAAGTGATAAAAATAAGTTACTGAAAGACAGAGCACCTTTGGATACAGAGCAAGCTTTGATTCCGACAGCACTGGCTCTTGCTGGAACAGGCACAGAGAAATGAGAGCCTTGCCTGTTTCAGCCCTTAGATACCTATCCCAGAAAATCCTGCTGGAACCAATTACCAGGCATTTTATACATTTCTGCCATAGGCTCTGCCAAAGATGCCATCTGCTCAGACATACCCACACAGCACTGACCTATTGGTTTCCTGACCCGCACAGGTCCTGGTAAGAGACAGCTGCCTAATACGGTCTGCGTGCTCCATGCCCCGAATTTGTCTTACAATGAGATGGCTTATATAGCTAATGGGCTGGACAGACTGCAGTGCATCCTGCAAATGAGGTCACGCAAGCTGCCAGCCCTCCAGTCTCTCGGGTAATGAGCCACTGGGAAATGCATCGAATGGGTCCACCTTTCAAGAAGACATTGACAAATATATCATTTATTTACTACTGTGGCTTATACATTGGAGAAAAGCTATCAAAATGAAATATTATAAAACATGATGCTGTGAAACAGAACCACAATTCTCATGTTATTTGGAATCAGGTCACTGGAAAGACAGCCTATGTTGCTTCTTAGATTCAAATGGCTTCAATGTAAAATGTTATCAGAATCTTGACTGCTTCAATCTCAGATCTTTTCTCCACTTGATACACTGATTTTTTTTGGGGGGGGGAGGGGGTTGGGGAGGGGGCAGGGTCTCTCTCTGTCACCCAGGCTGGAGTGCAGTTGCATCATCATAGCTCACTGCAACTTCAAACTCCTGGGCTCAAGCAATGCTCCTGCTTCAGCCTCTCAGGAAGCTGGGACTACAGGCACGTGGCACCACAGCCAGCTAATTTCTGTATTTTTTGTAAAGATGGCACCTCACTATGTTGCTCAGCTGGTTTCGAACTGCTGGCCTCAAGCGATTCTCCCACCTTTGCCTCCCAAAGAGTGATGATTACAGGCATGGGCGTGGCAGCAATACATTGATTCTTTTAGAGCTTATTGTTTGCTGAGGAAAATGAGATCGACTCCTTTGAGAAATCCTGAAGCAGGGAAGGATGGGGTAAAGCACTTTGGGGAAGAAACAGGAGACTTGGTTGGGCCTCCCGGTCTACTCATTACTAGCCTGTCACTTGGAGTCAGTTTCTTAACCTGTTTGCATCTCAGAATCGTTATCTGTAAAACAAAGTTGAGAGTACATTTTCTGCCCACCTCATAGAGTCTTGGAAATTGAAGAGAGGTGTTGTAAAAGTCTTTGAACACTCTTCCCTACAACACTGTGAAGTGCGAGACAAGCACTGCACTTTAGTGCTGCAAATTCCTTTGTGCATTATCACATTTTTGTATTGCTCGGTGAAAGATTCTTTTCAGAAATAATAGCCGATCTCTAATATCAGCACTCAGAGAGACTGTGTTGACATTAATAAGAGCTCAGATGAAACGAAGCCATTTCCTTTCTTTACTCCAAACTTTCAGGTGGCTGAGGCTCAAGCTTTCCGGAGCCCCCATTCACTGTACTCGGTGCTGGTCAGGGCACATTTACAGCTTTTCCTTCAAATGTCCACATTTGGGACACTGACTTTGGAAATTTAACTGGCAAATATTTTTACCCTAACCAGTAGAAAAATATTCCAGGCTTTTTAGGATTTCTTGAGATTCTAACAATTGTCTTTTGTTTACAATGTATGGTCTCATAAAGCACATATTCTTTTTCAGAATTCCTCACCCCATTTCTAAAACCTCATTCAGAGTGTCACAAATGTGTATTTCAAATAGGCACTTTTGGTGGGAGTAGTATGAAATATGTAGTATTATAACTTAACACATTTTTAAGCCATGAAACATTTGCAACATGCTTAGATCCCATGAACTAAATTAAAGTTTCCCATGTGCCTAATTCAGGCACTAAATGTAGACGTTCTGACTTGGAACATTGGGCAAAATACTAGTCCTAGGCCTGGTTTGAGAACATTAATACTTGGGTGACAGAAAACAAAAACTACAACTGGGTCAGAGGAAGCTCACCATCTTTGAAGATAATTTTCTTGAAACCAGAATTTTAATTTTTCCTGCTAATAATTGAAAAGAAAGTCTGAACTTACGAAGATAGAAAATAAGCATATGTACAATAATTCCAAAGCCACAAGCTTGAAAATATATGCTAGGAAAAAAAGTTGTTTTCTGTTTTATTACAGATTCTTAGGTTGGGTGTAATCAACATTTGCTTTATTGATACTTTAGGAGTTTAATTGCTTACTATAGTCACTCTCCAAAGAATAAGCAGTTGGCCGTCTGTATTATTAAAGTAGCTAATGTACATCCTAGCTTTGTTATCCTTTCTTGCCAATATGCTTAATAACATTTCTCCCGAAAGGAACATTTGCATACTCTTGGTGTGTAATATACATGAATTGGCCTATAGAGCTATAATTGAGAAAAAATATTACTTTGCCCACCTCCTTTGGAAGGGTCCTATTTGAGTGTAACTGGCAGTATTCTCTAGAATTATCCCCCAGTTGGCCTCTGTGCCATCTGGAAAGTAGGAAGCCCTGCTTTCTAATATGTGTGCTGATGAGTGTGGGTCCTTGGACATTATCATAGTCTCAGATAATTATAGGGAGTCCTCTCTTGGCCCCTTTGTTCATCTGAAAAGCAGGGCTTAGTTGTAACTTCCAGGAGCCAAGTGGCTCCTTATGGCACTCACAGACAAATGCTACCTAGCATCTATGCCACACCAAAGACAGGACATGATAGCCCATAGAAGTATAAAATGAGAAATGAGTATGAGTATGAGTATGAAAGAAGTCAGATCTTCTTTTAGATCTTCTGCTAATGATTAGGCCACCTACGTATTTAAGAAGATAAGAGATCTAGATTTAGAACCACATAGTTAGAAGGAATCTTAGAGAATATAAGGGTCAACTCCTTATTTTAAACAAGGTAACCGAGGCCCAAAGAAATTAGGTGGCCTTCTCGAGGCCACAGAGAGGACATCTAGTGTTGATGGCTCTTTTTTTCTCCCCATATAATGATTAATATTTGCTATCTTGGGGACTTTATTCACAAGTTTCCACAAAGGAGGCAAAATATTCTATTTAAAACTATCAGCAAGCCAACCAACCACCCAACCTGACTGAAGCGTCTTGTTTATGTGTGTTTGGGAACAAACCATCTATGTTGCCACGGCCTCCTTTCTGCTTACAGAGACTGGATGTGGGCGTGCAGAGAGGGAGGTGGCTATGCTTAAGAATTTGTGTGTGTATCATCAGCATCATATAGGTATTGAATTTTCTTCTAAGAGCATTTTTAGTACTTAAGGATCAATGAACAATATGTAGGTATAGATGGCCAGCAGGATAAGTTTCTAAATGATTTTTAGGTCCTGTTTTGCAACTTCTATTCATAGTTTTCATTCACTTGCGTGTATTCCTAACATTGCCATAAAATTTCGCATTTCTGTAGCTCAATTGGGTCTTATGTTGTAACTTACTCATTATAAATAGGAACACATAATTTGTAACAAATTAGAACTTATACTAACTATAATAATAATTAAATAAAATCAGTGGAAAGTATGCATTGACACATTTTGAAAAGTCAAAGTGAGTTGGTGTTCAAATCACCTATTACGCTGTTATTGTAATGTCTCTATTTTCCATTTTTGCACATCTTAGGTTGTTCCCTGAAACAAAATGAAACAAACCAAAATTTGTTTCTTTGGGTGTATTCTTTTTTCACTGTCCTTGTACCTCAAATGATCACAAAATAACTGACTTTTCTTAGGGAGTAGCTTCTATGGGAGTAGTGTCCCATAGAAGTACCATGGTGACCACTATCCTTTCTTGACACCTCTTTTTCTCACACAAATTGTGTACCATTATGTAAGTTGGTTTGAATACTAGTGCTTACTTCCCAAGTGCATCTGATTGCTCTAAGCTGGCACCAGCATATTTGTTTTATTTGCCTTTATTTTCCTAACTCTAACAGTAAGACTAATAATAAATTTGAATAATAAAATATTTTTGAGGATCCCAGAGAAATTATTGTAAACTACAGTTATGGTAATTGCTTAATAACTGATCTTAAAATCATGTCCCTACTGTGGATAAATTATAAATAAACAGATTGCATACATACCTAGGTTTTCAAAAATTAGCTTTAACAATTGTTTTTTGCAAAAGCTATAATACTCTGACCACCTCCCCAAGAAATTGTCTTGTTGGGTTAAAGATACATGCATATTCAATGTTCCAAGTTAGAAAGTCCTGAAATAGTGATTTATAAAAATAATGCACTACATATATAAACCATTCTAGTAAAAACAACTATCATGAACACTTTTGTGAATGCCATTGCTTAAGTATTTTCATTATTGAAGTGTCTTGACTAATACATGTACATAAATAATTCATGTACTATGGGAAGGGACCCAAGAGAGAGAAAGGATGCTTTTCTATCCACACAGCCCCCCCTCCCCTGCCTGTGTGTATGTGTGTGTGTATTATGTTTATACACATATAATACTTTTTCTATCACAGGAGCCTATATGGATAGGGTAATTTAATCTGATATAGTCTTGTTGCAGAGTGATTAATTTATGAAGAAATCAATAAACCCCAAATAGTCTGTCTTGAACAGCTGTCTGAACAGATGGGGAAAAAATGAGAGAACACTCTGCTGCTGGTTGAGGGGCTGAAGGGAAGGAGAAAGAACAGGGAAGAGAGACAGTCCCACCCTGGAAAGAATTTATATCTTGGTAATTCCAGTAGGAATCCTGTGATTCTTTCCTCACCTATTTCCCCAAAGCCAACAACTCTTTTAACCCCTCTTTTCTCTCTTCTTGAACTGGAATATTTACTATGATAAAGCTATTTTTTTCAACTGTAGGTGTTAAAGTACATCACAATAATTTAAAGCTATGTAAGAAATACCTATTTAAGATTTAGAAAGAAGGTTTTAGATGCTGATTGCTTCATTATCTTCACGGTTTATCTGTCTTAGCTTAAAAAGGAAATGCTTCATGCTGTATTGATGTTGGTGCAGGACGTGAGGGGGTGCTAATGTGCATACTGTTTTATTGGACCTTTCCAGCGGCAAGATTGGGTAGGATCAGGGTGAGATTCTCAGGATGCGTAGGATCTTGTGTGACTCAGACTTAGTCCACAGATGAAAACAAAGGTGGATGCCAGGTGGAGAGGAAGTGAAAGTGAGAGATAAACCACACTTAGGTTCAAGAATTAGGATGGAAAATAAATTCACTCATGAGGTTTGGATTTATCTAAGCTGCTTGAGAATATTGACCCCAGCCATTAGAAAGTATAATAGCTAGTCAATTTCTCCCAGCTTTGGCTCTTAGTCTTTCAGACAACACAATATTGTGATAAGTGGGATTTGAAAGGACTGGGCTTCTGTGTCTGGCTTATTGTATGTTTAGTACTGTTAAATAATTGGTGAGATGTACTTCCACCCCTCAGTTGAAACACATTAAATATTTTATATAGTCTACATTTGAAATGGAAGGGCCCACATGAGTTCTAAGAAAACAAATCCTGGATCATTTCCAAAAAGTGATAATAACAACATTATGTGATCATTACAGTCATTTGTAAATATAAGTATGATAAATGCAACAGCTGCCTGTATGTACTTAGGACTGTTGGATTTTATTAATGATGAAGATGGTTCATTGCAGCAGTTGGAGTAATGTAAGCTTGGTTGTGACCTGTTAATTGATCAGAAAATCTAAGCACAGTAAATCTAAATAATATCGCCTTACACAATAATTTAAAAACCACTTACTTGCTTCTCATACTAATTCACCAATTATTGACTTCAATATATTAATATAACAGGATGTGGAATCATTTCAATGACTTTCCGCTTGGTATCATTAGCATCATATAGGGTGCTGCAGTTCATCCAGAAACATTATTCTCTGAAGAGTGTCTTGATGCCATAGCTGCTAAAGTACACTTCCAAATGACAGTCATATTATTTTCCTGACTTCTGTTTATCATTATTGATAACATTGCATCATTATTCATTGCATTACTATAGCAATTTTAATATAATAATTTGGCTGAACCTTTATTACAACTTTCATGCAATAATATATCTTATAGAATATTATTATGTAGTAAAAATTGTAGACAGTGCACTTGAGAATAATTGAAATTAGTGGAAAGTCCCTGAAAAAAATGGCATTTGATTTTTTTTCATAGTCAGTCAGAGAGCTAGATCAATTCCTAACCTGAACACTAGAATCTGCAGTGCCAACAACTCCAGGATACCGGCTGCTGAGAACAAAGACCATGGTGAACGTACGTACACACATATGGGAATGCAAAAGGCTGAGTGTCTCCTCCTTGAGGAACTAGATCCTTTCAGTCTCTTTTGGTCCAAAATATGAAGTTGTCCTCAATCTTGTTTCAGGTTCTCCCATTCAGTATCTGTGTGCTAAGGCAAGTGGATAAAAACAGAGATTAGTCATTGTTTTGAATCATTGTTCTTTTACTTCCACTCTCCATTTCAACATGAGCCATGAGGACCTCCCTAGAATAAAGAAAGCAATATTGCTTTGAGAAAATTAAGTGGTTTTACTTTAAATAGAATGTTATGGCCACCTAGCATATCTTTTTATTAAGTTGGCAAATGCTTTCCTCATTATGAAAACCAGGAGTGTGCATAGACACCTTAATTAGAGCCCTGTGTCCCTTCAGTATTGAGTCCCTTTTATTCTGGTCATGCCAGCTCTCAGCTGAGCTGGCCTTTGAGCCCGTTGTGCACAGAAAATGATTACTGTGGCTTCCGATGTGCGGGCTTTCTTCTGAGTGCTCTACCTGTGCTACCAATTCAATCCCCACAACAGTCTTAGGAGGATGTGTTATTGTGATCCCTGTTACACATATGGGAAAACCGAGGCACAGAGGAGCAATGCCACTTGCCAAAAGCCACATAGCCGGGAAGAACTGAAGCCAGACTTTGGACCCAGATGGTCTGGCTCCGGAGTTCAGATTCGAAATTCCTCTCCATGTTGTGCAGTCTCTCATGCGCTTCTGTTAGTCCCATAAGATTAAGCACCACCACAACAAAAAAGGCTTTAAACGTGAAATATGAGAGAGAATTGATGTCAAATGTATTCTGATACTAAAACTGTGAGGTTATTAAGAAACATTTAGAATGGTACAGAATCTTCTAAGGAATAGCACACCTCTTGTTTCCAGTCCCATCGTCTATGGATGACACTGTCCTGTTCATATGACGTCCTCTCAGAAACTCTTTTCAGGTACCAGTGTTCTCCAATGTAAGTCTCCAACCTTTAATTTCAAAATAGCTCTCACCATAAGGAAATAGGGAGTGGCTTCCAAGGGGTTTCATGGTCCAGCCCACCCTCTTCTGAATTTGTTTCTCTGACAAAGAGATAGTCTTGACCCAAGGAGTGTCACTTCAGCGGTCATCTGTCTTGCAAACACTCATGGTGGTATGGTGGGTTGTCTTTGAATATAACTGTGAAATACAGTGAAAGAATATCCCCAGGGAAAAGGCCAGTAGTTGCAATATATTTTCTTTCAGAGCTTTTGTATATACATCCAAGTAAATGATTACTGATTCTTATTGTATGTCAATTTTTTTCATAAAAGGTAGCAGAGAAAAAGACAACTAAATTTTGCATTTTTTCACTTAACAATAAATATGCAGTAGTTCTATTAATGGAGGACAAAGTTTATTGGTATTAAACTAGGGGAAGCGTAGCAAGATCTGTTTGTTCAGAATCTTCTCTCTCTCTGATGCTTCGTCTTCTGAGATAAGGATGTCTCTTTCCTCCAGGTTTAGGGAGGGCACCTCTCACATGAGGGTCTTGTGACCTGCTTTAGGGAAAGGTTAGAAAATCCTTCCCAGGTCTTATGTATGACCTGCTGCAGGGAGAAGGGCAGGGGAAAGGTCAGAAAGACCTTCCTGTTTCTGCTGTTTTCTCAAATTTCCTCAACTTAAAATATTTGATGGGCCCAGGTGCCGTCTTTTGGGGTAGCATGTTCCGAGCCCCATAACTCTCTGTAGTAATTGTATGAATTTATGTGTCCACCTCTGATTCACGAGTTTGCCTGTGCCTCACCAAACAGGGTGTACTACTGAACTTTTATGTTTTTGCCAATATCTTAAATGAAAATTGATATGTCAATTTATGCTGCTCATCTTTTCGTGTTAAGAGCTATTTGCATTTCCTTTTTTGTGAACAGTCTGTTCAGAGTCTTTGCCTGTTTTTTTTATTAGATTGATTTTTTTTCTTCTCAATTGATGGAAACTCTTTGTATGTTAGCAAGATTAGCTTTGTACATTATGTAAGTGGCAATTTTTTTCCAATTCTTTGTCTTTTGACTTTGTTTATTATTATTCTTTCACTATGCAGACATGCTTTTTTGGGTATGTGTAAAATATATCAATCTTTTATTTCATGGCATTATGGACTTCTTTTAATGTAAAGCTTAAAAAGGTGAAAAGACATGTTTGTGAAGAATACACATAAAAATCATGGATTTTTAACCTGCTTCAATGTGTGATATATTTTTCCTCAAAGAAATTGATTTCTGCACAGTGTGTGACTTGAAACTGCCAAGAAAGTTAATGCCCTAGGCCCTGGCTACAAAGTGGAATTCAGGCCTGTGGAGTTATATAGCCAAGGGATATTTATCATGGATTTTTGGAAGGTGCCCCCTTTCCCAGGGAGCCATTCTGCATTCTGGATAAGCTTCCAGCCAAATGTTCATTTTGGGGAGCAAGAGCTGTAGGAGAAAAAAAATGGGCAGCTTAGAGAGGAATCTGCCAGCAGAAATTGAATCCTATTTCCTTTAACAAAAACCTTTGTGAGAGGTTTCAAGAAGACAAGTTTTATTGTTGAAAATCCAGGATTCCTCTCCAGATAATGATTATAACTATAAAAAACGCTTTGCATGCATTTAAAATTTAATCCTTACAATAAATTTATGTGATAAATTCACTAAAATCTTCATTCTGTAGACAACGTGAGGCTTGGAAATGTTAAGTCATTTACCTGAGGTTACACAGCTAGTGAGGGACAAAGTTGAGAGTCAAACTCAAATCTCATCTGATTCCTAAGAACAGACCCGGCTTTTCAGGACAATCTTAGCTGCCTCTACAGTCATAAAGGGGGTAGCCTAATTTTGCAAGACCCAGTTGTCTTCAACAAGGTAATTTAGCTTTGAGCAGAAAGCATGAATATTTCTGTATCCACTCGTGATAACAAAATTCCCTGAGGTTTTTTTCTTCACTGTTTTCAAATGGTAATAAAAAAGCTATGATGGAAGCATCATATCCAAATCTGAGTAGAGTGAGCTGCTTGAGTCCAGCTGCATCTTTATTCATCTTTGTGTCCCTGGGCCGGAGCACAATGCCTGGCGTACATAGTCAATAATGCCTGCTGAATGAATATATGAATAAATAAATTCTCTGCTCAGTATCCTCGTATTTATCTAACTGATTTGGTTAATTTAATTTTTCAACTAGATAATATTAATACATTTACATGGTTCAAAATTTCAGGTGCAAGAGGGTATGTGGTAAAAAGCCCCCCATCTTCCAACCCAGCTCCCCTCTCCACAGGCAATCATATTATTGATTTCTTATGTATTCTTCCATAAATTTCAAGCATATTTAAGCGAAAATCAATATATTGCCCTTTGAACACAATCTAATTCTTAAAAACACACATATATATTCATTAGAAAGATGTAAAGCCTATTAATAAAAATGTGAATCATGTAAAGTAGAAAGAAAAAAAGCTCTAATATTGAAATGATCCATTAGAAACATTTTAGGGTATTTTCTTTTGTCTGATGGAAATATGAGGTACCCTCTGATTGCTGTTTTTCACTATGATTTTCCCTAAGTCAAGTTCAGATGTTAACAGGAATGGCTAAGCAGCGCACCCTGGTGAGGTTTCGACTGAACTGCTCTTAACTTTGGCCCCTGCAGGAGAGCGGCTGTCTTAGGGCGAGACACAGGGGCAACTGTAAAATGGTGACTTCTAGGACCAGAAAAGGACACAGATGACACTGGTAAGGATTTTGCAGCAGGCTTCCTAAGTGGATCTTTTCGAAGAATCTATTCACCTTTGCAAAGATTTGCAGAGTCTGGAAGAATGCAGATTCGAGCAGCCGTATGCAGAGACGAAGAACACTATACAGTTAGCCTATTGGTTTTGATCAAAGAACATCCTGAGTCTATGTGGGATATAGCATGCGTCAGTGGGCATACACGCTGGTGGTGGATGGAGAGGTAGGTCTGTGGCCCACTCTACGCAATGCAGAAACAGAGAATGCTAATCCAAATGACATCTTACCTTGTTTTTTCAAGCTAAGGGGTACTTCAAGCTATGGACTTGACTAGTATTCTAATCGAAGACATGGATAAGGTATACTCTATCCCTGTGTAAATGTGTTGGAATATTGGACGTAGTCACTCTGTGTGTGTATACATACTTTGTGAATGTGTATGTGTCTGTGTATATTTATACCCACACATACAGACTTTTTGGTACATACAACATTTTCCATTACAAGTAGAGTTCAATCAATTCTCGATCCATCAATTTTTTTGTTTGTTTTTAAGATTGGGATTAAAAAGACATTCATGTGTGGTTCAGAAAAGTGTCTGGTTCATGAGAATTGAAACACAATTATGGTAATGTGGGCCCAGAGTGGACACACTAGGGAAGCAGCAGCCCTTATAAATCGGAGTCTGAAGACAATAGAGTCCTGTCTGGATGCCACAAACCACACAGGCATTCTGCAAGGCTCTGGCTGGTAAGTCTTCTCTCTCTTAACTTTCAGCTTCGATGAATTGAGGCTAACATGTTCAGTGAAAAGAGTTAAGACATTCTCCGTAATGGAAGTCAGAGTGTAGAAAATACCCATGCAGTAAACTCACATGCAGAAGGTTACAAAGTGATTGCTTTCAAGCTGCTCAGCCTTGTCCCTGCTCCCCTCTGTGCATTGTGGTTGTTGATGTATTTCCGCCTGCCGCGGCAGCCTGTTGGCGATGTGGTGAAGGCTGGGACACCAAGGCCTTACGAGGAGTCTGGCACATAGTAAGTGGTCACTAAACATTTGTTGAGTGAATATGGAATATATTTGCATTTGTTTAAAGAAATAGGACAGTGAAGGCGAAATACAAACATTTCTCTCCGGTGACTTCGGATAAATGAGGGTCCTTCTAGTCTATTGTCACTCCTCTATCACCTGTCCTTTGGTCCTTTGAAATGAGATCCTTTTGGGGCTTCTGACTTATTGTCTTGAATTACTTCAAACTGTTCTAATTACCTCTGGCAGATTAATATTTCTACAGAACAGATTTAGGCACATTCCCACCTGCATGGAAAGGTATTCACTCTTTACCTAGGCAACATGTCCCCATTGTTTCTGTTTTCCCACTATATGCCAAACCTATATCCTGTAGTTGAATTAGGCTGAGCATCTCTCGATTTCCCAAACATATATCATGGTTTCCTATATTCACACTTACTGCTATCTGTACATGCATGGTGAAATCCCATAGTCTCTGCCATATGAAATCTATCAACCCATTTATTATGTCTTTCATCATAACTATTCCTCTCCCCATCATGTGTAATGTTTTCCTCCTCTGCCTGATATTACAGCTTCTTACATACTTATCTCATTCTCCACACTCCTTTTAAATATTACTTTTATTTTAAATTGCACATATTTATAGGGTACAATGTGATGTTTTGATACACGTAATAATTAAATCAGGGTAATTAACATATCCATCCCATCAAACATTTATCATTTCTTTGTGGTGGGAACATTCAAAATCCTCTCTTCTAGCTATTTTGAGATATACAATAACTTTTTGTTGACTACAGTCACCCTACTGTACAACAGGACACTGAAACTTATTCGTCCTTTCTAATTGTAACTTTGTATCCATTGACCAACCTCTCCCCATCCTGTCCTCCCCTATACCTTCCCCTGTCTCTGGTAACCACTGTTCACTACTTATTATGAGATCAACATTTTCAGATTCTGCATATAAGTGGAATCATGCAGTATTTGTCTTTCTGTGTCCAGCTCATCTCACTTAACATATAATCCTCCAGATTCATTCATTTTGTCGCAAATGTTAGGACTTTGTTTTATGGCTATAGTGTGTATATACGCCACATTTCCTTATTTCATTCATCCATTGTTGGACATTTAGATTGATTTCATATCTTGGCTACTGTGAATACTGCAGCAATAAACATGGACATGCAGATATCTCTTTTATGAATTGATTTCCTTTCCTTTGTATTTATACCCAGTAATGGGATCGCTGAATCATATAGTAGTTCTGTTTTTAATTTTTTGAGGACCTACATCCTGTTTTCCATAATGGCTGTACTAATTTACATTCCCATCCATAGTGTGTAAAGGTTCCTTTCTCTCTAACACTTGTTATCTTTTGCCTTTTTGATAGTAGCCATTATAACTGAAGTGAGGTGACATTTCATAGTGGTTTTCATTTGCATTTCCCTGGTGATTAGTGATGTTGACAACTTTTCCATATATCTGTTGGCCATTAGTATGTCTTCCTTTGAGAAATGTCTATTGATGTCTTTTGCCCATTATTTTAATCAGATTTTTTTTTTCTGTTGAGTTGTTGATATTCCTTGTATATTCTGGATATTAGTCTATTGTCAGATGAATACTTTGCAAATATTTTCTCCCATTCTGAAGGTTGTTTCTTTGCTCTGAGGATTGTTTCCTTTGCTGTATAGAAGATTTTTAGTTTGAAATAATCTCATTTGTCTATTTTTGCTTTTATTGCCTGTTCTTTTGAGGTCGGGCCCCACAAAATGCTTACCCAGTCTAATGTCATGAGGCATGTCCCCTATTTTTTCTCCTGAGAGTTTCATAATTTGGGGTATACATTTAAGCCTTTAATCCATTTTGAGCTAATTTTTGTAGATGGTAAAAGACAGGAGTCAAGTTTCATTCTTCTGCATGTGGATAACCAATTTCCCTAGCACCATTTATTGAAGACACTGTTGTTTCCTGAATGTGTGCTCTAGTCTCTATTTCATGTATTTCTGCTCTGATTTTTATTATTTTCTTCCTTCTACTAATTTTGGGTTTAGTTTGCTCTTGTTTTTCTATTTCTTTGAGGTGCAATGTTGTTTATTTGAAATCTCTCTTCTTTTTTGATGTGTTTGTTGCTATAAACTTCCCTCTTAGAACAGCTTTTGCTGAATCCCATAGGTTTTTGTATGCTGCGTTTCCATTCTTGTTTGTCTCAAGAAATGTTTTAATTTGTTTTTAATTTCTTCATTGACTCATTGGTTATTTAGAAACTTGTTGTTTAATTTCTGTGTACCTGTAAGTTTCTGAAGTTCCTTCTGTTATTGATTTCTAATTTGATACAATTATGGTCAGAAAAGATTCTTGATATGATCTCTATCTTCTCAAATTTATTAAGAGTTTTTTTTGTGGCTTAACATATGACCTACTCTGGGAGAATGTTCCCTGTGCAGTTGAGAAGAATGTGTAGTCTGTAGCTGTCAGATGGAATGTTCTGTAAATGTCTGTTAGGTCTATTCCTTCTAGGGTGCAGTTTAAATCTGATGTTTCTTTGTTGATTTTCTGTCTAGATAATACGTCCATTGTTGACAGTGTCTCCCCACCCTTGAATTAAATTATTGGACTATAGGGGCTGAGCTTTGCTCATTTTTCTACCCTCTGCAACAGTGTTTTCCAACTTTCCTGGAGATGAGAATAACATGGAGCCCTTGTTACCTGGAAATTCTATTTCAGTATGTTTGGATTGGACCTCAAGGATTTTTTTTAAAGCAAGTACTCTGGGTGATTCCTAACATCATATAAATTTGTGAAACCTCCACAGCCCTGGGCAGGACACATTATACATATGAATGCTCAATAAATATCTATTAGGTAAATTCAGTTCACTATTTAAGAATCAGCAGTTGGACAGAGGCACCAGCAGCCCCATATATATAAGAAAATAGCCAGATTTATACTTGAATTTGAATACCCAATAATATTGCAGGAATAATTTAATGAGACCCTCAAAAAAGATGACAATTTGAATGTGGGCACAATAATTTAATTTTGAAGAAACATAACCTTTTTACTGTGTAGTATATGGACACAGTCATAGAAAAGTAAATGGGTGCAATGCATCTTATTTTAAATTTTAACCATTCAGCCATATTTAAAGAAAGTTGTGTTATTTCCTTGTGAGTATGATTAATAGTAGAAATGGAAATACTTAAACAAATTGCTCATTTCCTAAAGGGAATTTTTGAGTTCTCATCATTAGCCCATGGTATATCTAACCACTCTATCTCCTTAAAATCTGTTGCTTAAAAAGCAGAAGCAAATTATCACCCAGAATGCCACATTATGACATATGAGGGAAAGAATTGAAGAAATCTTAGAAAGAAGACCCACTGAGAACATTTCTATTTAGTTTTGATCCACTGGATTTTACTCATCCTTCTTTGTACACCCTCCTGAACTTTTCTCTTCTTCAGATGTCTTTTCTTCATGGCAGGAGTCTGCACGCTGCCTTCTATTCTTGTCTGCTTTGACTGCCACTTGCCCCTATCAACTTCTCAACTTTTACCCTGTATTTAATTGAAATTATTGATAGGTCCATCTAATTTCCTTATCTTTTTTTTGTTTGTTTATTTATTTGGGAAGAGCTTTCATACTAGTCTTCTTTGTAGATTGTGGGGAGACTTTAGATTACTTGCCCTTTATCTATTATCTTTGTGGTCTGAACATCTTGACCAAGGCACCAGGTCATGTGACATAGTACAGTCCTATTTATATGTGAGGTGGCCAATGGCCATTGTCCTCATCAAGGGCTAGTGGGCAGGAAAAATTAGAAGGGCATGGAAGTGGGGAGCTTGCCAAGGCTTGGCTTCTCTGGGATGTCTCTACTATATTTTGTTTCTTCTTTACTTGGGAATGATAGTTCAAAGTTCATTTGCTTGCAAATATATTTTTGTACCAATTATATATAAAATATACTATCATTTATATATATGTTTATATATATAAATTCTTTCTGAAGACCCATGCAAATACTTAAAGTACTTAAAATCATTAACTAAAAATAATGTTAAGTAAAAAATAATATTACCAGGCCCATGGATACATAGAGCCAATCAGGGCTCACATCCAAGAAGTATTCTAAATATTGGTGTTGCTTTTATCATCTTTATTCCTTCCTGACCTTACCTCACCATTGGTGGAACACCCTCACATTATTGTTTGCAAGTCTAAGAGAAAAATTAGTGGAGTGTCAATAAATGCATTTGAGCCAAGTGCTTCAAACACAGTGGAGACAGAGATGGTTCTGAGACTAGAAGGGGAGAAGCATGGGGCTATCAAATACTATTTGTTGACCACAGCATCTCTGCCACGGCAGGGAAGGGATCACAACCTCTGCCAGCCTCCATCTCCTGGAAATCTGGTTATACTTGGCCCAAATCCAATTCTGTGGACTTTGTGAGCCATGCCTGAGAACCTCCTCAAGGTTTTGGCTTGGTCCTCTGTGACTCTTTGATCTATGTCTCCTTATTCCCACAGCATCCACAGGTGCTGTCTCAGTCTTGGCCATGTTAATTTGGGTGCAAATGTAAGTCCTTTCTTCAGTTGTTTTTTTCAAAAAATCCTCAGCAGAGATATTTTCTCTGATTTCAAACATTGCATAAATTTTATTCACTCTTCTGAGAATTTAAGGGTTATGAGTAGGGATTGAATTAGGGGGGTGTCAATTATCCACCTTCTCCCTGGCTCTCCCACACTCTGTCTTTGATGCAACCAAGACCTTTCTCCCCTAGTCTCGCATGTTCTCTACACATGTCTTAGTCCATTTTGTGCTGCTATAACAGAATACCTGAGATGGGGTAATTTATAATGAACAGAAATGTATTTTCTCATAGTTCTGGAGGCTTGGGAAACCCAAGGTCAAGGTGCCAGCTTCTCATGAGGGTCTTCCAAGGAAACCACTCCCATGATAATGAACCTACTCCCATCAGAACGGCATTAATCCATTGATGAGGGCAGAGCCCACATGGCCCAATTATCTTTTGAAGGTCCTACTTCTTAATATTGTTACGATGGCAATTGAATTTCAGCATGAGTTTGGGAGGGGGCAAACAAGCCATAGCACTACATTCAGGACTCTTTAAAGGGTGTATCAATATGTCTCCTCCTGAGCTATGAATAGTTTCACATTAGAGGTGAGACTTGAGATCAGTTTCAACCTTCAATGATTAAGCAAAACATTCCCTTCCTACTAAGTCCACTTTAATTGTTAGTAAATGATGGCATGAACAAATGTTTATAAGGATGGGGAAGCAACACAGGGATGAGACAGTGTAAAAGGTTGTTGAAAAGAAGAGTAAAATGAGCAAAGGAGAAAAGGCAGGTACCAGTGACTCAAACTATTATATGAAATATATAGTTTTGAAAAGAGACCAATATTAAGTATATTGGGAGGAAGGGATGTGTTTTTTCATTTTATCATTCTTCCAACTAATTCTACATACCAACTTTGCTCCTTTCTCATCTTTTCAATCTTTTCCAAACTTTTCCCCTCATTTCCTTTTTAAAATTGGGAGATTTTTTGGCCTAGGTAACAATGTAAATTTGATAAGTCAAATAATTTCTTATATTGTAATATAAGTTTTAACTTTTTATATTTTTAGGATTATTGTGAATGAATACAGACTTTGGAATGGTGTCCATGCAATTCACATATTAAAGAAGATTTGTTCTAGAATTATAAGTTGAACAGAACTCGTAACAGATGGCTCAGCATCCGTGAAAGGTATTAAATGCATCTTTAATTGGTATTAAATACCTCCCTCTTCTGCAGGGAGCGGAGGAGAAAGGAGATTCACAAACACTGAAATGGCTTGATTGTCTGAGCACAGCCGTGATGCATTTTTGTTTATCAAGATGGCATATGCTTTTCTCATCATTAAATGTCCACTAAATTGTGCTGAAACCTGAAAGAAGATTATAAGCCAATACCTGGGAGTGTGTAGAAAATACCTACAAGTGGGGAAATCAGCTTGTTTTTCTGGTCCTGGCTCTGCCACAGATGGTGTGACCTTTGGTAAAGCAGTAAACTGGTCTCTGGGTGCTCTCGGCTTCACATCTGTAGGTCGATAAAATCCTGCCTTCCTATCTCAGGGGGCAAATTAGAGCATAAGATGGTCAAATACTATGAGCTCTGTAGTTTATAAAATATATATTGTCCCTTAAAATGTGACCATTGTGGGTAATCAAAATTCTGAAAAGTTGTAATATAAATGGCAAATTCAGTAGCACAAATAGAGCTCAACTCTGTTGCTACAATTTAATATAGAAGGACATAGACTTTGGGTTTTAGTCGTAAAACGTTCAAAATGACTTTAAGGTCATATATTTGAGATAAAACAGAAAGGTTTTAGAAATAAAATGAATTAGACTTTCAGATTGTTGGTGAATGTTACAGTTTTTCTCTTTATTTTACTTTTCAACTATCTTCTTACTTAACTTTTCCTTTTCAGTATATTGCTTTCCTAGGCTACAGGCTCTCATGGTCCTCTTTTTCCCCTTTCAAAGGAACTTAGGGCAATTGACAATGGGTGACTACAGATTCAATGGTAGGAAATGAGCTACAATTTGTTTCTTGTATCTTTGTTAAAACCAAACTCTCAAATTAATTATATTGAGTCACCATTATAATTCCATTGAAAAGTCTAATACGTTTTTTTTTAACTCTCTGATTATCCAAATAAAGCCAGAAATTTAAAAAATTTTAGAGATTAATATGTTTTCTGGGAAGAAATTCTCAGCAGAGACATTTCCATTTAAGTATAATTAACATTAACCTGTGGAAAAGTAAATGGCAAAAATGATTAATTTTTTATACACTGTATTTCAGCTCTTTTAAGATCATTACTGGGCAAGAAGTGGAATTTGATTTTATTAAAGAACAATAGACATAATCTATCTTTTATTATTTAAAACTGTGCTAGATGGTGCATCAGGAGATAAACAGTGTGTCATTAATCAGATGCTGGAAGCAGAATAGCATTTCTACAAGTCTGCAAATATTAGACCACAGATTAAAAAATGGTCTGGAAAATTATTTTCTCATAAAAATCATGTAAAGGAATAAATTAGCATCTTATTTAAATGCAAACCAAAGAGTTTTAGTAACACCTGCCAAGACATAGGATTACACAGGGAAGTGTCACTCAGAGTTTATTATTTTGTTCTGTAGAAACCAGTCATCACAATTCAATTGGAGACATTCTTTCAACTAAATTAAGTAAAACAGGAAGTACATAGGATAATCTATAACAACCACTCAGAAGCAGTTAAACAACACTTTATTAGGCCCTACAGGAAGATAATGAAATGTTCTCACCAAAATAGAAATGAACACTTGGGCTTTGACCCAAATTTGGTCCTTCATTATCTAAGTCTTTATGATGAGGGTGATGTACTCTCCACAGAGCCCTCCAGTTCCCATGTAAGTGTACAAAAAGAATAAACCATCAAATCACAGAGCAGCAGATGAAGTAGGGCGTAGAAAAACCTAAACACCATCATTAAGCCAAAAATACTATATATTTAAATGAATATACCATATATTTATTATGTGAATATTATGTTTGGATTCCAGTTCTTGAAAAGCTGAGACAAGTGGGGCTTAATATAGCAATAGTTAGACGTGGAATTTAGGACATTTAAGGGCACTTATTTTTCTGATGATTATATTCATTGAAGTTTAAAAATATATATAAATATAAGACTTCTCATGAACAAAATACACAAGGAGCACAATATCTCCTATGAAGACAAAACATTTGCATGCAGCACTCTTTGCCATAAACTCAAGAGATACTAGAAAATTACTTCATCATTTATTCAACTCACTTTACACATGTACCTTATTTAGGTGGGATCCCACCTGATGTAATAGCTATTTATATTTAATAATTTGTGCTTCTATGATAGTTGCTTGAGAAGCCATAGACTAAATGTGTGATAATGTTCATAGGTGGACTTTCTCAGAATCATTGGATGAATAACAATAGAATACTAAAGCTTGAAGAAACCTAAGGATTATCTACAACAACACCCTTCTCTCCTATTCCTGTTCCTCAAATACTCTTTTTTTTTTTTTTTTTAATGAGCACACTGAAGCTCAAATGGGTTAAAGAGATTAAATGACTTTCTCAAGATTACAGGGGTGTCAGAGCAGAGCTGAAACTGGAACCAAGGTCTTCTCATTCTCTTCTTTACAACTCTCTGCTTCAGTAATGTGGGTCGCAGAGTGCAGGGCAGTACTCTCAGCAGGTTTTCTGCATGAATCACACACATTCATTTATACCATTCCCCAGAGTGTGCAAAGCCATTTCTAGAGAAGATGCATTTCCTTTTTTCATGGAGTGCAGTTCAGATGTCAAAAGTCATGTGAGATCATCTTGGAGTGAGTCATCTGTATGGTCCTCCAGAGATTCACTCCATCCTTCTCTCCTTAACTGGTGCTTCTCAAACTACCTGTAGAAAGGACCAGTTATTATTATTCTTATTGTTATTATTTTTTAAAAATTTCCAATGTTCTTGCCACATGTGTGAGTTCTACAACACTTGAGCTCATCTATATCTATTTAAGGAAAGAAGGCCATTTCTCATGCACTTGGATATTGTAGTAATGTCAACTCGCTATAAAACTCTCTAAATGGTTATCTCAACTTCTGTACTTCATGGGTTGAGGAAAGGCAACAAATAGGCTGCAAACCAACCCTGGTTTGTGGACCACACTTTGAGTAACACAGACACACTTGTGAATAAAATGTGCCCAAATAACATGGCAGAGACCCCAACATTTTCTATGCCCCTCAGTTCCTCTCTAACCTCCCCCACAACTCATGTGACCAGAGGACATTAATTTCTCCCTGAAAAACAGGAGCTAGTAGGCAAACACTTGCTCCCTAACTTCACTCTCCCTATTTCCACATTATCTGGATAAATTAGATAAACATCTTCCCTCAGCTTTAAAGAGGGAAATGTCTTTCTCTAAATCCAATTTGGCAGGATGGTTAAGAGCACTTTTTCTGGAGCTAGGTTACCTAGATTTAGGTTCTGACTTTTCACTTAGAAGCAGTGTAATTCAGCTGAGTAATCTTGTGTCCTAATTTCTTCATCCATAAAGGACTTAAAATATAGATTAATACATGTTAATACTTAAAGTATACAATGATACATTAAATGTGTAGTAATTAATCAATAAATGTTAGCTGTTATAGTTATCCAAGACTAACCTTGCTGTCTGAGCTCTGTATCTGCTCCCCTTTCCATTCCTCAGGGACCTGATGCCAACAATAGTAGCCCATATCCCTGGTAACTTCTGTCTGACATGGCTGTGATCCTGTATTTCTTACATTTATTCTTAATGGTCCCTCATCCTTTTATAGTCACCCTTTTAGAAAAGAGAATCTAGACTTTTTGCTTCAATTACCTCACCTCCCATTCATCTTGTTTCTCTCACTCATTTATTTGTATAATTCAATGTGTTAAGAGAGGTACGGTGTGGTGTAAGAGAACTTTCTGGCACCTAAAGGAGATTAGGAGGGCAAAGAAGACTTCCTGGAGGAGGTGACATGTAAGTCAAGGATGAGTGGGAGTTATCCAGGCTAAGAAGGAGTCTTCTAGGTTGATGAAACAGTATGGAGCCTTCGAAGAACTGAAAGGCAATTCAGTGTGGGTAGGATGTAGAGGAGAGGACGAGCGGAGAAGAGGACTGGTAAGAGATGGGCCTGGAAGGCAAGTAGGGGTATGTAGGCAAAATAGGCAAAAATTGGATCCTGGGAAGGCAGATACTGGGGGTACCAGCACAGATGTCCACTTTAGAGGGAAGATCACTCTTGTTCAATGAGTGCCATAGAAAGTTGAAAGGTCAGTGAAATAATCAGATTTCCCTTTTAGAAAGACCACCACTAGACCTGCCCTACAAGGACTGCTTAAAAGTGTTCCATACATGGAACAGAACAATTGATACCCACCACTGTAATAATACCCAAAAGTTAAAACTCACAACCATCATAAAACAATAATACAAGGGAGAGAAAAAAGGAACTACGTAGCAATCAAAATGATGACCGGAACAGTATCTCACATATCAATACTAACAATGAATGTGATGGTCTTAATGCTCCCCTTAAAATATGTAAATTGGCTGAGTGGATAAAAAAACACAACCCAAATATATGCTGTCTTTAAGAAACCCATTTAAGTTGCAAAGATTCCCATAGACTCAAGGTGAAGGAATGGAAAAAATGCTCCATACAAATGGAAAGCAAAAGTGAGTAGGAATAGCTATTCTCATATCAGACAAAATAGACTTTAAATCAACAATGGTAAAAAGAACACAAAGTTGGCCATTATATAATGATAAAGAGATTAATTCAACAAGAAGATACAACAATATTAAATATATGTATACATAAAACAAGAGCTCCCAGATTCATAAAACAAATTCTACTAGATCTAAGCAAAGAAATAAATAACAACATCATAATAGCCACGGATTTCAACACTCCACTGACAGAACTAGACAGATCATCCAGGCAGATTGACAAAGAAACATTAGACATAAATGGGACATTAGAACAAATGGACCTAACATTTACAGAATGTTCTACCCCAAAACTGCACAATATACATTTTTCTCATCAGCACATGGGACACTTTCCAAGATAGATCATATATTAGACCACAAAACAAATTTCAGCAAATTTAGAAAAATCAAAATCATACCATGTAACTTCTCAGACCACAGTGGAATAAAACTAGAAATCAATCCATGAGGAACTCTCACATCTACATAAAATATAAGAAAATTAGACAATCTGCTGCTGAATGATCCTTGGGTTATTGACAAAATCAAGATGGAGATCAAACATTTTTTGAATTGAATGACAAAGGCAACACGAACTTCCAAAATTTATGGGATACAGAAAAAGCAGTGCTAAGGGGGAAGTTCTTAGCCTTAAATGTTCATGTCAAAAAGACACAAAGACCAAAAATTAAAAAATAAGGTCATATCTCAAAGAAATAGAAAAAGAAGAACAAAACAAACCTAAATCCAGCAGAAGAAAAGAAATAACAAAGCTCAGAGCAGAGCTAAAGGAAATATAAACCAACCAACCAACCAACCAAACAAACAAAAAAAAAAACCAATACAAAGGATCTGGTCTTGTTTGTCTGAAAAATATTTTAATTTTACATTTATTTATGAAAACTTTTTACAGTATATTGAACTCCAGGTTTGCAATTACTTTCTCATAGCACTTAAATACATTTTTTAATTTTCTTCTAGCTTCCATTGCCAGTTCTTATATTAAGAACTGAACTGTCAGTTTAATTGTGGCTTTTTAAAAGATAATCAGTCTTTTCCTTTTGGCTGCTTTTAGGATTTTTCTCTCTGTCTGGCAGTTTTATTATGATGTGGTAAAAATTACTTTTTGTTTATCCTGTTTGGGGTGTGTAGTACTTCTTGAATCTCTGGCTTGATGTCATTAATCAATTTTAGAACATTCTCTTAGTCATCAAGTCTTTGAATATTGTTTTTAAGCCATTCTGTCTTCTCTCCTAGACAGACTCTGTTTACAGGTATGTTAGAACTTCTCACTGTAGCCTTTCTGTCTCTTCTCTGTCTTCTGTATTTTTCATCTTTTTTGAGTTTCCACGGTTCATTTTGAATTTTTTCTGTTATTTTCCAGTTAATTATTTTTCACCTCAACAGTATTTAATGTTCTGCTAAATCCATTCATTGAATTCTTTATTTTGGTTTTTGTATTTTGCAGGTTAGAATTCCCATTTTGTTCTTTTTTTGATAGATTTCAAAAAAATCCACAAAAATTCTTACCCACCAATTTCTTAGTTTTATATTTTACCTCCTTCAACATAAAAATTTAGTTGTTTTATAACAAAACAACTGATAACAAAAATATTTGGCTGAAAACAAAAATATTTGGCATCTTTGTGGGTATAAATATTGTCCTTTTTTGGCAGTGTTTTAATCAGGTTGATTTATTTTTTTATACTTTATTTTTTAAAAAATAAAAATAGATTTAAAAATTTATTGAAGTATAATATTCAAACAGAAATGTGCACATGCAAGTTTATTTACATGATAAATTTCCACAAATTAAACACATCTATGTATCCTTCACTTAGATCAAGAAAAACATTATTACCAATAGCCCAAAACCCCCAAAACTCTCTTTTTCCTCTCCTGTCCAACCCACCTAACAATATCTACTATTCTGTCGTTGCAGGGCATAGATGAGTTTTTGCCTGGTTATTAGACTTTATATTAGTGAAATAACAAAGTATGTATTTATACGTTTTGCTTTTTGTCACTTAACATTGTCTTTGTGAGCTTCATTTATACTACTTCATGTAGTATCTCTGGTTTGTTCATTCCTACTGCTATGTTGTATATTTCATTGTGTGACTATGTCACAGGTTATTTAGCATTATATCATTTACAGTTTTCAGTATGGGGCTTTAACAAGTAGGGAGGCAAATATTCTCATGCATATCTTTTGATGAACATGCCTAGTTATTTTTGATTGACTGCCAGGCTCTGTATTAGCCAAATTGTAGGAAAATTTTACACTTAGGATGTTGTTATCTTTCTCTAGACAAAGCTAACATTTTTCTTCTGCCTAGAACAGCTTCAATTGAGACTGTGATGATTCTAAGCTGAGTTGCAGTCCCTGTAAAGGCCTATGTCTGGGTCATTCTTGTCCCAAAATTACCAGCCTTTGGAGGGTCCTTAACTCAAAGCTAGATCTGCCCCCATACACTCCAATCCTTTTCCTCCTACCTTCGCCTGTAAAAGCTCTAATCAGGGCCGGGCGCGGTGGCTCACGCCTGTAATCCTAGCACTCTGGGAGGCCAAGGCGGGAGGATTGCTCGAGGTCAGGAGTTCGAGACCAGACTGAGCAAGAATGAGACCCTATTTCTACTAAAAAATAGAAAGAAATTAACTGGACAACTAAAAATATATAGAAAAAATTAGCCGGGCATGGTGGCGCATGCCTGTAGTCCCAGCTACTCGGGAAGCTGAGGCAGTAGGATTGCTGGAGCCCAGGAGTCTGAGGTTGCTGTGAGCTAGGCTGACGCCACGGCACTCACTCTAGCCCAGGCAACAGAGTAAGACTCTGTCTCAAAAAAAAAAAAAAAAAAAAAAAGCTCTACTCAGGCTCTCAGGTTCTCAGTCCCACACCTCTGGAAGCAGCAAATGCTCCTAGGAGAAAAGTGATCCCATATATTTGCCTTAATTCCCTGAGATCTGTCTTCCCCCAGATACTGATCCAATGATATTTCACCATCTTGTTTGTTTTTTGATGCATTCAAGCAGATTCATAGTATATTTTGTTCAACTTTTCTAGTTGCAGTCATTAGGAGAGTAGGTCTAATTCCTGGTCCCTCCGTTCACTCTGCAATCTACTTTTTCTCTCTCTCTCTCTACTGAAAACCTCTTGCCAAGAACACTAATAGTCTTTTATCTTTCTTGTACAGCGGACAGTTTTAAATCTTGTCTTACTTGATCTCTTGTGTGCTTGATCACACAGATCTCTCCCTCATTCCACAACTCTTTCTTTCTTGCCCTTTATACCTTAACTAGCTCACTTCTGGTTGCCTGCTTGTTCTCTGGTTACCTTGTCTCAGTTTTCTCTTTCAACTCCTACCCTTAAATATTTGGTTCCTTAAAATCTCCACCTTATATACTTTCTGTGGGTGAAGCAGTTTCATGACTTCATCTGCCACTCATATGCTGATGTCTTCAAGATCCTTTCTCCTGTATTTCAAAGCAGTATTTATTTCTTTTTGAGCTCAAATATCTGTTTGGCTATGAGATACTCACATACGTCATCATCATCATCATCATCATCATCATCATAAAACAAATGCAAAGAGGTTGGAAAGTATTCAGCCTCTACGGATGGGACTTTGTTACACATGGGATTGCTCATGCTACACTAAGTCTCAGAATGTTGCTCTTTAGCCTCTAGTCAAAGGATGAGACATTTTCTGTATCCTCCTTCCCACAGTCTATTCAAATAATACCATCTCTTAGGCATACATTATTATTACTGTCTACCCCATTTGAGTCACTGACTCAGCGCTATGTATTTTTAAAGCATGAAAATATCAATTTGTGCATGTCTTGTAGGCCCATGTGCAGAAAGTGGCCTATGAGTTGGCGGAGTCTTTCTCTAGTTCTCCTTTTCCTTTACTAAATTCTTCCATTGTTTGTACTGTAGAATTCAGCATAAATTATATGTTGCCTTATTTTGTTCTCTAATTGTTTCAAGTGCATTCACTTTGTATCCACAACTTGAAAATTAGCTTCCTGGGAGCAAGGCGTGTGTTTTCCATTCCTTTGTGTTCTTTGGTGCCTAGCACGGGGCTGGGCTGCAGCAGGTGCCTGATTACCACGTGCTGTTTGACAGAATCAGCTAATTGTTAGAGAAATTAGAATCATTCAGAACCTTTGGGATTGCTGCTTCTGATTCATAAAAGAAGCAAAAAACTCTTGCTCAAGTGGAAATTGCCTTGAACGTGTCTTATCCTCCTAGCAAAAGCAAGTATTATATTGTTCTTGCTCTTTGAGAACTTGTAAATGGGGATAGAGGACAGTTACACATGAGAATAATTACTGATGTAAGAGCAGTGACTTTTAATATGCTCATGACTGGAAAATGTCTCAGAGCTTTCAATTGCTTTCATATTCATTATGTAAATGGTTATGTCCAGGGTGACATCATCAGTTAAGCATGTAGTGACAGGACTGCTTCTAAAAGATTGTTTTTAGGGTCCATACACAATATATAATATACACTGTTGATTACCATAACGTGAGAAAGAAAGAAAACAGCCACTGGAAATAGATTCTTTAAAGGGACTCTTGTGAGGGGAGCGACACATTACATGAATTTGAGTCAGGCTCACGGGCTGCGTGGTGCCAAGGGGAGAACCCTGGACCAGGAATCAGAACTCCTGGGTCACATTTCACTTCTACCAGCTGCTGTTGTGATCTTGTGTAAATCACTTACTATGTGCCTCAGATTTCTCATCTGTAGAACAAGACTTTTTTTATTTTATTTTATTTTTTGAGATAGGGTCTCCCTCTGTCTCCTGGGCTAGAGTGCAGTGGTGTCATTATAGCTCACAGCAACCTCAAACTCCTGGGCTCAAGTGATCCTCCTGCCTCAGCCTCTCAGATAGCTCGGACTACAGGTGTGTGCTAGCACACCAGGCTAATCTTTCTATTTTTTTTTTTTTTTTTTTTTTTGTAGAGACGAGGTTTCACTCTTGCCCAGGCTGGTCTTAAACTCCTGGCCTCAAGCGATCCTCCCACCTTGGCTTCCAAAAGTACTGTGAGCCAGTGCACCTGGCCTAGAACAAGACATATAATACCATCCTTGGAAAAATTTTAACTGTATTTCATCCACTATAACACACATGAAAGCATTTCAAAGTCAGGTAAGCATTATAGCAATGCAAGGGAGCCATGACTGGGACAATGTGGATTGGCAGCAGGGTTTGTGAGGAAGGACTCTGCTGCCCAGTGGCTGGATGTCAACCCCAGCTCTGCCACTTACCAGCTGGGTGACCTTAGGCAACCCTCTCATTTTCTCCTCTGTAAAATGGGGCTCTAATGAGAGTGCCTACCTCACAGCATTGTTGTGAGGATTAGATAAGTTAATACACATACAGCACTAACATTACCTGGCACATACGAAGGACTACATTGTCATTAGCCACTATTATTCTTGCTAATTTTATGCATGATCTAAAAAACAGATAGTTTGAGATGTTCTTGACATGCTGAGAAACACTTGGCCAAAGAACAAAATAATTTATTAAACAATTCATTTTTCTGATCTCTAGGTTACATTTTATGGGACATGGACAAAGTCCCTGTTCCTCATAAATTTATATTCTAATAGGATGGGGAGAGACAATGAATAAACAAATAAATACATTGGGCAATGACTAAAACGATTTGTTGGAAGGTACTGTAAATACAATGGACAGTGTGTTGAGGCTGCTGTAGCCGTGTGCTCAGGGAAGGCTGCTTTGAAGATGGGATGGTCGTGCCAAGGCCTGAAGAGTAGGTAGAACTTGTAATTAGAAGAGCGCAAGAAGCGAATGCTGAGGCAAAATCTTAGGGAGGGTCGGGGCTTGCAGACTTGGGGACAGAGAAGGGTGACATGGCTGGGGTTTAGTGTGGGCATTAGGGCATTATTTGGTAAGGTTGGAGAGAAGGATTAGTTCACACCAGGCCTTTTAGGCCAGGTCAAGGAATTGGATTTTATTCTATGAATACCAAGAAATTATTGAAGTGTTTTGTTCACAAAAGGGATCAAAGAAAGTTATATAGAATGTTTCATTTTACATGCCAAAGTTCTTCTCAGAATTAAAAGTCAGTTTAAATGATGAACAATGATTTTGCAATACATTATTTTTCTCAATTAGCAGATTTTGATGGCTTTAGACTAGTTTTCAAAATAAACTTAATTGATTGAGATTAGGATGTCAACTAACTAATATTTAAGGCTTGTATGCTAGGTTTGGATGAACTTTTGCTTTGGGGATCAATGTCCTTTAAATCCATACTATTGGTTTAAGCATCACAGGACAACATTAATCTCACTGCCACGCTCCCCCCAGCACCAGGGTGACTGTGTGGCCTCCAGGGAAGAGTAATAACTTCTCATTTATCAGACTTAAAAGGGCGGGATTGGCTCTGATTACAAATAACAAAAAAAGATTAATAAGTAAGTATATGAGTTTATTTATTTTTTGCTTCATGCAACACAGTCCAGAGTAGGCAAGGGGTTCAGAGGTTCAAGTTATATGAGTCCACTTTGCAGTTCTCTTGCTACCCCTCATGGTCCCTGGTTGGCTGCTGTAGCACCTGCCAACACATCTAGAATTCAAGCAGGGAGCAAAGGGTGGTGCCTGCATCAGGAAATCAGAGACTTTTCCAGACATTCGCAGAAATCTCTGCTTATTCCTCATTGGCTTTAACGATCTCATGGACTACTTTTGTGTTTCTTTTCTTTCTTTTCTTTTAAATTTATTTTTATTTTATTTAGCAGCAAGGCAGTCTGAGGAGGTGAATTTTTTAGCACCTATGGTCAAAGGAAAAAAAATTTGAAATGGATTTGAGTAAGCTACTGCATGTTACTTTTTCACTGCAGGTTTCTTTCTGAACTTCAGTTCCCCCAGCAATGACAAGAATGATGGCAGATACCAAACTGCTGGAAACTCTCGGCATTAAAAATTACACCTAAAAATGGTTATCTTGGGAGAGCTAAATAAATTTTCCATCTGACTATGAAATCTGAAAGTGAAGGTGAACATCTGTATCAAGTAGTAAATAAAATTTTAGGATTGACTAACTTCCATAATTGATCTCAGATTTTGGTGATTAGTTACACATACAGCCATCCATTTAAATGGTCTTTGTACTTGAGAGGGTGAGATACTTGGCTTCACTTAGCTGTATAATAAAGCATCCTGATGCACAAGCACAGTGGCTTCTGAGTGAGTCGGGCTCTTTGGCTAAAGATCAGCTTGTATATTTTCATGCAACTTTAGAGTATTGTCCCTGTGATTTATTCTTGGATAGAAAAGGAGATGCAGACTCAGATTTTATATAGTATCTGGAAATGTCTTTAAAAGGGAAAAGAAGGCTGGGTGTGGTAGCTCACGCCTGCAATCCTAGCACTCTGGGAGGCTGAGGTGGGAGGATCTCTTGAGGTTGGGAGTTCGAGACCAGTCTGAACAAGAGCAAGACCCCATCTCTACTAAAAACAGAAAAATTAGACGGGCGTTGTGGTGCATGCCTGTGGTCCCACCTGCTGGAGAGGCTGAGGCAGGAGGATTGCCTGAGCCCAGGAGTTTGAGGTTGCTGTGAGCTAGGCTGATACCACAGCATTTGCCTGGGCAACGGAGACTCTGTCTCAAAAAAAAAAAAAAAAAAAAAAAAGGAAAAGAAAAGCAGTTAAGTAGCCGGAAGAACTATAACAATTGTAAATCCTAGACAATGTCTTCACAGAACAATGAAACTGATTTGTCAGGAAGGTGATAAATTTAATCAATTTAAAAAAAATCAAGCTTGATTTGTCAGTGAGTGTAGTGAGAGTGTACAGTTGAGGAGTTAGATGAACCTCTGCCACTTACTGTGTTCCCTTGGCAAGTTCCCTCAAGTGTAGAACAGGGAAAATAAGAAGTACTGTAATGACATTTGCATTTGGGCACACAATAGCCAAATATCCTTTAGATTCTGAAGGAGACTCGGCCTCTTTCCCCCACCTGAAGAGAAAATATTTCCCCCTTTTATCTTGGGGAGGCTAGAACCCTAGGAGCAAACAGATTTTGCTGAAAATTATCTCTAATTGCTTTCTAAGAGCCAAAGAGGCAGTTGGATGTTAATTTTTGAAAGGGGTTGAGTTATAGTCTAACATTCGGTGTCTAGTGTCAGCTGTCTACCTAGATGGCTTTGGTGACAGTCTTGGCTGTGCCTTTCCCAGATTCCTCGGAACTCAATCCCAGTTCTCTGGGCTTCCCATAGAGTCTTCCAAAATATCCACTTGCTGTCTCAGGTAACCAGTGTGAGTTTCTGGTATTGGTAAGAAGGAATTCTACAGGGACAGGGTGGTTGTAGTGGATGTGGCGATACCACCCAGATCCTTCCAGGAAGGACTTGTGGCTCCGCTGTCTGCTCCGTCAGGGTTTGCCTCAGCAGCAGAGAGATGCGTGGGCTGGATGGGTGCCAACTCTCGACTTCATTCTGTGCTATGCCCCATTCACATACCCTTAAGTGTTTAAAAATCTGTCCCCTCGGGATGTTCATTTTTACAAGCATTTAAAAATGCAGCTTGGGAATCTTTAGTCATTCCATTAAAAGACTCCTTCGGGGTGTGCCTCAATTGGCTGGGTTAACTAGTGGCAACAAATAGTGATTCTTTAGAGCACTTTTTACTGCCAGAAAGTTCATCCTTGCTGCGTGTAAAGCTGTTATTTCTTCAGGCAATAAACTAGCACAGTTCTTGAAAGTATGAAATATGAAATTATGTCCCCCTCTAGAGTAGCTATAGCTAGTGAGAATATATCCTGTTTATTTTTACTAAATTGAATACGAACTAATTTTGGTAAATTTTTTGGTATTCAATACATATTTGGTGACTAATTCAATCTCAAATTTATGAGGGAAGGGAAAGTAGCATTTCTTGAGCTCCTACAATACTCCTGGCACTGTGCCTGGCACTTGCATATACTCTTCACTAAATCCTCCGCATACTGCATACTGCAACGTAGGCAGTATTGTCTTCACTTTATACAAAAGGGATTCTACAAATCTGAGATTCTGATTATTTACAAATCTGTGATTCAGATGATATTAAAAACAAAATTAGTTCAAGTCCACCCAGATAAGAAATAGTGGCAAAAAGATGTCACACAGCTTTGTCTAATTCCAATACTCATGTCTTTTCATTCATCTGGTCATTAAATATTCAGTGAGTGCCTAACTTGTACCAAGGAAAGGGTTAAATAATGAGCAAGTATCTAAAGAGACTTTTCAAAGGGTCTATGGACTAGGAAGTGAGACAGACCCAACAACATATTGAATCTATCTATCATCTATCTGTCTATCTATCATTTTTCTCTATACACACACACACACACACACACACGCATGTACAAAATACAGTGTGACTAATCCACACTAGAGGTGTATAGAGGTTCAAGGGAGGGGCTCAGCTGACACGGTGGTCAAGGAGGGCTTCACTAATGAGTGAAGGCTGAGCTGAGGCTAGAGGGAAGATCAGGGGTCATCCAGGTAGAGGAGGGAGAGAGATGGGTCTATCTACCTACTTATCTATGAGAATATTTGAGGAAATGTGGTGGAATGATGGGTAGGTGATGAGACCAGAGAGACAAATAGGGACCACATGTTGACAAATCCTATGGACTTTAAGTTTCAGCTTTCCTTCTTCAGGTATTGTGGAGACCATCACATATTTTAGAAGGAGAGCCACATAACTAAATTTTCATTTCTTGCATCCAGGACCAGCTTCATGGGCATGAGGCTCATGCAGTTACACTGGGCCCCACACCCAGGAGCGTCCTGCACTTGCTCTAATCCTCTGCTGTCGCCATCTTGAAATCCTTGATGATTTTGAACAAAGGGTTCCTCTTTTTAATTTTACACTGGGCCTTGTAAATTATGTAGCCAGACCTGATAACATTTCCTCTAGTGGTGATAAGAAATACAAACTGGTAGAAAGCCGTAGAAAAGAATCAAGAAAGAGTGTGGTAATTGGGGTGAGAAGTGACAAGGGTCCACTGCACAGCACTGGTAATGAAGACAGAGAGAAAGAGAAGGATGAAATAAATATTAGGTGCCAGAAAACAGAAGGCTCCGTGAGCAGGTTGAGTGAGAGTAGGGATGCAGTGATTCCCAGGTAACTAGTTTGGGGGTTGTTAGAGTATCCTTTAGAGCTTGGGGGCCAATGATTTCAATTCTGGGCATGGAGAGTTCCGTGGGCTTGTGGGATGCACCAGCAGGAATGATTATGCTACTTTGTGGGAACCTACCTTGTTAATTTGGGAAGGCCTTAAATGGGGCCAGAAACCCATGATAGTGACATGTAATGGTACATTTGTAATGTTTCCCTTTTGCAGGAAGTGGATGGAGGTAATTGGTGTAACTATTGCTTTTGTACGAAGAATACTAGAACTAGGCCCCCATGTAGCTTATATATCTATAGAAAAGAAAGAATTATTCAGTGCCTTGAGGATCTTTGCACAAAGTTTCTTGTAGTTAAAGAATTATGCTGAAATTTGATATGGATGGATGGATGAATAGACACAAAGAAAGATAGGTAAGGGAGAAGTATACCCATTAATTTTCCAAAGGGCACTCAATTTCTGTTCTAATCAAGATGTATGAGAAACATCTGGGCTGTGCTTGCAGAGGCTGTAAGCCAAATGTGTCTGTCTTGTCCCAGACCAGGGCCCAAGGTCGTTGGGAAGGTTGAGGACCCTGACCTTCAGACAGAGTGTCCTGGCCATGTATGGGGTCATATTTTACATTTTAACTATAGGAACAAAAAAAAAAAAAAAAACCTAACACTTAAATGAGCTCTGCTCATTTGGTGCCTTGTGTTTTCATTTTTATTGTGACTTTATAACTAATGTTGGTCTTGACCCAACTTAGCAGATTGTGAAACACAAGCTACAAAACTTTTTTGAGCCTGAGTTTTTCCATCCTGTTCTATTAATCTCACATAGTTGTTGAGCGTTATCAATTGAAGAAGTTCATGTGAAGGGATTTTGTGTACTAGGAAGTGTTATACAAATGAAGGATGGCATTTGTAGTGACAGCGGAGAAGATCTCTTTGTGGGGAACGAAGTAATTGTGGGGAGGTAAGTCATGGACGTCGCTCTCAAGTGAGCAAGTGCAGAAGTCATTTCCCCCACAGCACCCCCACCATGTGGGGCTGGGTGGAGAAGACCTGGTGTAACTTCTGCTGCATGTTTTGTTTTTTTTTTGAGACGGAGTCTCACTTTGTTGCCCACACTAGAGTGCTGTGGTGTCAGCCTCGCTCACAGCAACCTCAAACTCCTGGGCTCAACCGATCCTCCTGCCTCAGCCTCCTGAGTAGCTGGGACTACAGGCATGCACCACCATGCCCGGCTAATTTTTTCTATATATTTTTAGTTGTCCAGCTAATTTCTTTCTATTTTTAGTAGAGACGGGGTCTTGCTCTTGCTCAGGCTGGTCTCTAACTCCTGAGCTCAAATGATCCTCCCGCCTCGGCCTCCCAGAGTACTAGGAATACAGGCATGAGCCATGGTGCCCGGCCAACACCTGCTGCATGTTGCTCCTTTGGGTAGAGGGAGGCAGGCGCACGAGGCTGGGGGTAACTTCTCATTTATAGCCCATCTACTTTTGTTTTTGTGGTTGACGTCCTGACAAACCCAGACTGAGGAGGCAAATCCCACTCATTACTCAGGACTCCAAACAGCTCCACACATCAAGCCATGGTGTCATTCATTGCAATTTCTCCATAACTTAAAAAATATTATTTTGTATTGACACACCTGTGCTATATTTCTATTCTCTCTCCATACATTTAGTTATATTTCAAAACTGTGCTGTAAAACTATTTTTTAGGTAGATGGTGAGGCTTCTTTGAATGGTTGTGGTCTGTAGGCTGCTGTTACTTGAATAAAAATAGAGCGAAAAAATGGGTCATGTTAGTTTAGCTTTTGCTTTTTGGCACATTTCTGAAGTCTTTCTATGAAAAAAAATCACAGATTCATAGCTGGAATGGGCCTCAGAGATCATGTAATTAGATGGCCTCATTTTACAGATGAAGAGGCCCATAAATGTTAAATGATTTGTTTAAGGGTGCTCGGTAATTACTGGCTGGGGCAGGACGAGAGCCTGAGCTTTTCTTCCTCTGAACTCAGTGCTTTCTGGATCACACTGTGGCTGACCTGGGGAGAGGTCCTGGGCATCTATCTCTTTCCAGGCCATATCTGCTGCCACTCTAGAACACAGCTTTCCCTCCCTGTGTGGCAGTGAGAAAGAGAATGAATTCATTACTTCAGAGCTCAATAGAAAATGATATTGCTTATGCCAAGGATGTTTTTACAATATATATTTTTTATGATTCCATGCTTGTTACTGAATTTAAAATAGGTATATTTAAATAGGGTATGCTTTGGTATTTTTACTTGTAATTCTTCCGTAAGTTTACTTTAAAAGCATATTTTTTGGCGTGGGCATTTCTTTCTTTATTTTTTTTCTTCAACAGATATTACTAACATCTCTTATTTTTCTGAGCCTCCTATTACCTCTCCCCAGTGTTTGCTAGTTTTATTTTTTAAGTGCTCTTTTTCCTCTTGAATAACTTTTCTTCCAGAGTAAGATTTTCTGATCGTTTACCTTGGGTTTTCTTCTTAATGTTAATGCTAATGTTGATGCCAGGTGATCTTCTCTGCTTATGTTATTACACCTGCTGTGTGACAGTAGGTGAGCTTTGCCCACAGCAGGACATGGCTCTGGGCACACCACGTATGCACGGGCCATGACGTAGGGCAGGGTGTGCCCACCGAGAAGCTGTAGCCGGCAGGAAGGCAGCTGAAAACTTTAGGTTGTTCAAATGCCAGAGTGAGGATGGTTTTCCTTTGAAGTCCCAGTCTCTGCACCTGAAATCTTAAGCTTTCCTGCCATGGTTAATTCAATTTATCTGGAAAGGAGCTTTCTATTTTGCATGGGGATAAAATGTCTCCACCACGCTCTTAGTGCTGGGGTGGTGATGAGGGCAGAGGGGTGAGGATTAGGGTGGGGAAGCTGGAGTGCATAGTCATTCCTTTGCAGACTTTCAGAGAACTCAGCCTCACCCCATTGCAGTTCCGTCTCTTACTCCTCTTATGTAGTGATAGAGAACTAGTCTATACGCAACTAGTCTATACGCAAAAGTTGACCTGTGGTCCAGAGCTAATGTGGAGTTGTGAGTGCTAGAGTAAATAACTGAAATGGAAAAAAACCTTTCAGGCTAATTTAGAGTGTGGTTACTAGGTAAGACCCTACCAACAACTTGTGAAATATGAGATTTGCAGGTGTAAGCCAAGGGATAAGTAAATTTGAATTGTTGAAAAGTGGAAAAGTTTCCTACTGTTGAAAAGAGGAAAATTTCAAATCATTATAAACAGGGATTTAAAGACAAGAGCATGATAAGTTATCACACTGAGGCCTGGGTTAAAAAATTAGATTGAGATCAACAAAATATTACATGGTCATTACCGACAAGCATCACCTTCAACTCTGGAGCTGTTAGAAACATAGAGCCCACTTAGTCAGACCCTTTATTGCACAAAGAGAAAGATGAGACATAAAGAGTTTAGTGACGCCAACCTTTAAGCCATATCTTAATCCCTCCAAGCCCATTATACTGTAAATGTAGACAGCCTGGAATCATTTTACAACATCTCTGCTCTGGTCTTCCTCATTACACATTTGATTCATTTCCAAGGACGAAAGTGTAAATGTGCTTTCAGGATGCTGACTGTTCAATAATTTATGTAAGGCTGTAAACACATTTCAGCACATTTAGGAAACAGATTTTCCTTAATTTTTTTTTATAGCATAGTCTCTAAACAATTTCTGGTCAATTAAAATCCCTTGTGATCAATGGTCTTGTCACTTCCATCTTTCATAATTTTCAGAAAATTTATTCTAAAATGTACTACTCACCGTGTCATCATGTCTAAGAATTATTTTTCTACACCTTTTGTGTGTACTGCAAATTTTACCAAAATCATTTCCTTTTGTCAGCCAGAGATCTTAATATCGTTATTTCTCTTATAAAATATTATATCATCCATCAGCATTAATGTCACCGATCTCCTCTTTACCATGTTTATGCCTCTCTTGTATACACAGCTCCTTGATATCTTGAATCCTCCCTGCCATCATTTCCTTATTTTAACTATGTCTCTGTAATACTGAGGATATGGCATACTTTTGTTTTTCTTTTAGAGAGATATCTCACACAAATCAATCTTACTATATAATTTCAACAATGGCTAGTCTAATAGACATTGCATTCTGGAGTTTCCTTTTTTCCACTTAACTCAGCTTGACTTTTCTTTTTATTTTTATCTTTTGCATTTGCCTGTAGATATAGTCTTGGTATTTATGTTTTATTTTTCTGCATTAATTTTTGTGCCATTAATATAAAAAAGTCAATAAAATTATTTCCCAGATTAATCATGGGATTTTTAAGGTCAAAGGAACCATAAAGGTAATCCATTAGAAACTTTAATTTCCTTGATAATATCTACTAAATGTTTATACCTATTGTGTTTAAATGATCACCATCTCCCAAGTTTGTTTCCTATGTGTGCAGCTTGAGTTTCAGGGAGTTTTTCCTTGCATTGGTACCAAATCTGTACCAAATTACCTCCTTGCTTTTCCCTTCCAGTAAGTATTCTTTTCTCAATATTTAATACATCTAACCATGAAGGATGCTATTTGCACATTTTCTTTTTCTTCATTTCTTATAAAAGGCTCCTTTATTGTTAAAAATGTTACCTCTTTTAGTAAACATGGTTTTTAATTTGTATCATTAAACATCATAACATGCTATTTTTCTGACTAATTAGAAAGGCTATAAAAACCAAAATCATATAAAACCATGTACCATTAAATCCTATATTTCATGAAAGAAGTGATTGTGTGGTGAGAATGAACTAAGGTTTGTGACGGAAAGACAGAACAGCTTCATACAAACTGCTTGATGTTTTTTCAGACACTATACAGTTGTCCTACCTTACCCTGGCGGATACATTCTAAGATCTCCAGTGGATGCCTAAAACTGAGGCTAGGACCAACCCAATTGTTATCAATTGTGATAGGTTTCTGTTCATGTCTTCCATCCACAAATTCAATGCCTTTTCCATCTTAGCCAAGCACTTATCACACACTACGGCCGTAACTTTTACAGTTTGAAGAGCGACAGCAAAACTAGCACAAATTTCCTTTTCTTTCTTCACGATTTCACTGATAGAAGATTTGCTCTTACCATAGATCTTAGCAACCTCAATGGATGGATTTTTTTTTTCATATTAAGTCTAAAACTTTCACCTTTTCACTTAAAGGAAATACTTTATGTCTTCTCTTTGGCATATCCAAATTGTTGGCATCACTGCTCTTGTGGTTTGGGGCCACGGTTAAGGAACATGAGGGTAACTTGAACACAAGCTCTGTGATCCTGAGACAGTCGATCTGATAATCAAGTCTGCTTGTAGGTGACTCCAGGTGGGGAGCACGTACAGTGTGATACGCTGGACAAAGGGAGGACTCGTGTCCTGGGTAGGGTGGAGCAGGATGGCGTGGGGTTTCATCGTGCTTCTCAGAATGGCACGCAATTTCAAACTTATGAATTGTTTATTTTTGGGATTTTCCATTTAATATTTTTGGACCTTGGGTGATTATAGGTAACTGAAACCATGGAAAGCAAGGTGGGGCGGTGGGGGGGTGGCTACTGAATTAGTTTTTTTATTGTTGCCATAACAAATTACCACAAATGTAGAAGATTAAACCACACAAATTTATCATCTTACAGTTCCGTATGTCACAAGTCTGTGACTGGTCTCACTGGACTGACGTCAAGATGTCAGCAGGGGTGTGTTGCCTTTTGTAGGCCCTGGGTAGGATCCATTTCCTTGCCTTTTCCAGCTCCCAGAGGCTGCCGCTACCCTTGGCTGATGGCCACTTTCTTCAGTCTTCAAAGCAGCAACTGTGGTGGGGTCCTTCTCCCGTGGCATCACTCTGACCTTCCTCCTGCCTCCCTCCTATGAATACATTTTTAAGGACTTGGGTGATTAGATGGACCCACCTGGATAATCCTGGATAATCTCCCGTCTCACTTTGACCACATCTTTGACCACAAGTCCCTTTTGCCGTATAACCTAATGTAGTCACAGATTCTGAGGATTAGAACATGGGCATCTTTGAGGGCCACTATTCTGCCTGTTATGGACACTGTACCTGAAATTTTAGGGGTTATCACCATGGACCCAGAGGTGTCTTGTGCCACTTGTTACTAATAATTCATTGAACCTATTGAGCTAGTGAGTACTTACTGTTTAAAAGCTATTATGTTAGAGATGCTAAGAGAAGTTGAAATTATGTTGTTTAAGCCATTTCCATCAGATACACATCTTACACATCTTTTCCAGTTTCTTCAATAATGCCTAATAACAATGTCTTCTTTCTCTCCTGTACCGGTTGGCCCTCCACTTTGGAGCTGAATGAAACACCACACTGTAGGGACTGAGATCTGGCAGACCCATGGGGCTGAATGATACAATCTCAGAGTTCAGGGGAGTTGGCCTCCCACGCAGTGAACCTGGCTCAAAGGGAAAGGGAGCTGGGAGTTGGCTGACAGTTTCCCTGCCTTTGTCTGTCATGTGGGCTACTGTAAGGCACAGCTCCTCCTTACATCATTCAGGAGAAGTTCTGCATGCGGAGTGAACACACCTGCTGAGTAACTTCTGTGTTTCTCCACTGCTAGTTGTGAAGCAACAACTAATGCAGTAACACTTTGCATGACATTTTCCTTTCCTTTATTCTTTACTCTTTGCCCTCAAATAAATTGTTTACTGTTTAATCCTTGCCTCAGGCTCTGCTTTCTAGAAGACTAGGAACACCATACGCCTGCCTTCTTTTTTACAGCTTTTGCTCTTGCTCTTGTGCTGAACTTCACATTAAAAACGAGGAAATCGCTCTCTGGAAGGTGAGGAAACTATGGGTCAGGCAGAATTAACCAGTGTGAGATACACCAAAATTTGGACTTTTTGCTTCATATTAAATAAACAGCTTTTGTAAGATTTTCCTTATGTAATCTGCCCCAGTGTCTACAAATGCACCTACAAATGCCTCATTTTACCAGTTGGCCATCAGCTCATATTTAGAGTCTCTCTTGTCATTCCAACCAGGTGGTAAGCATTTGTGGGCAGGTTCTTTCTTAGCATTTTTGGTTTCCTCACAAGGTCTATCAGAGTGCCTTTTATATTGTAGGCACTTAATAATGTTTGATTTATTATTGGAAATGACTGCCAATGATCACTCACATAGTAAATGCTGAAACGAACTGAGAAATCTTTTTTTTTTTTTTTGAGACAGAGTGTCGCTTTGTTGCCCAGGCTAGAGTGAGTGCCGTGGCGTCAGCCTAGCTCACAGCAACCTCAAACGCCTGGGCTTAAGCAATCCTACTGCCTCAGCCTCCCGAGTAGCTGGGACTACAGGCATGCGCCACCATGCCCGGCTAATTTTTTTTCTTTCTATATATATTTTAGTTGGCCAGATAATTTCTTTCTATTTTTAGTAGAGACGAGGTCTCGCTCATTGCTCAGGCTGGTCTTGAACTCCTGACCTTGAGTGATCCACCCGCCTCGGCCTCCCAGAGTGCTAGGATTACAGGCGTGAGCCACCGCGCCCGGCCCGAACTGAGAAATCTTTAATATCTTTTCTGTTTCTGCACAGTGATCAGAGAATAAAATCAACAATACAAAGATATCCTCTACACCCTGACTTGACATTTTTCTATTCAGTTCTGAAGGTCTTCTGGATATGACCAAATGAGGGATCATAGCCTATAACTCCATGTCCAGAAGACTATTAAGGTGTATATTTCAATGTACCTACACCCAGTAGAAAGCAAGAGCAGAACAGCCACGTAGCTTACCCCTGGGACTGTAGATATTCTTTGTCCTAAGATAGATTATACAAATCCTTCTAGAGGACTTACTCCTTTAGCTTTACAAAAATTGACCCCATAGAGTGAAGAAACAAGCAGAGTGTGTATTTGCTATTTTTATATTTCAGAAGTAGAAATTCAAATTATATTAATCTCAGGTGATATTTACCTTGGTTAAAGCATGCATCTTAAAGCAGTCAATCTTTTCCTAGTCAAAGTGGGATTGATAGATAGTTTTAAAAATAGTCAGATCAGCCTATGGTGCACATCAAGCTACAAAAATAGAAGCCAGGTCTATGCTTGACAGTTTCCAAAGATAGTCTTTGGTATGATTAGCTAATACAATACTGCAGGTCTCTTTAATATTAATGAACCACTAATGTCAATGTAAGAAGCTGCATAAAGAGCATGGAAGCCTTTTAATATTATCACCCTGGCAGCAGTAAGATTTACATTGGGGATTTTGCAATAATTAGAGAAATAATCATAAATAAGCATATGTTAAAGTACATCCATATTACAAGATATAGTGTTGTATGTATACTACAAGAGGAAAGATAGTTGACTGTTACAAATTGAGAGTTATTAATACTTTCCCTGACTTGCTCCTTGGTCAATAGGCGCAAAATGTGTCTATCTATACAACAAGGCATCCAATAGCTTCTATGCGTCAAATGCCCAGATCTGTGAAACCTCCTCCCTGTCTGCACTGAACCAGAGATATTCTTCTAAACATGTGGCAGGATAATTTATTCAGATTATAATGTGTATTCACTGTTGATGAAGAGTCAGAAAGAACGAGACTTTTTTATGTTTTACATTCTCTTCATTTCTCTTATTCCCACCTTCATATATATTATACATTAGGTTGTTTGCAGGCCTACATCAGAAGTTTGAAGACATTCTCTACTTTGATTTTGAAGAACCTAAAACTATTTTAGTTTCTGCTAACAGTCCCCAAAAAGGGAAAGAGAAGAGCAAGGTGCACAAGGCTGTCAGGTACTTTCTAAAAAGCCCTACTGTATGCTCCATTATTCTGTGTTACAGTGTCATATTTGTCTCTCTCCCCCACTGAATGCTCAATTGGAGTAGGGGCCACGATAGCAAACTAGAAGCAGCCTGCACATGCTCCTCTCACAGAGAGGATTGTAAGTGGTGAGTGGATATTCACCGTCAGGTCACTTGTCTAAGAGAGAGCACTGGGACTCAACAGAGAGGGGCAGGAGGCTCCCAAACTGAAGGAGAGGGAAGAGAGATGACTTTCCCTGCAGCATTGGAGGTACATGGGGAAGGTGCCCACACATGGCAAAGGGACAGAGGAGAGACTATTGGGGCTCTACACTTTCCATTTGGACATAGCTATCAGAGCTGTGGGAGGGACCCTCCACTATAGCAGGCTACAGGACTGACATAGGGTGCTGACTGGAGACTGTGCAGCAGCATTGCTCCAGAGAGAAGGCATAGGAATTGCTCCAGAGAGAAGGTTCCACTAGCTTGAGAACCCTGGGCACTGTAGCTGGTGCAATTTTGAGATCCCAGACCCAGAGTGTTGCATCTACCCAGAGGTCAGATCCATTGCTACTGCAATGGGGACATCATCATACTAGGACAGGGAGGGAGCAGGGAGGGCGGGAGCTCTTGTGAATCCCATGGGCAGGAGCCGTGCTTCCCCATCACCACCAGGGGACCTAGGAGGGTGAACATGCAGTCCACTGTGGGCCAAAGAATGCCACAAACTGCAGACTTGGGCAGTCAACTCTCAAGCCAGCACGGGATAACATTCGCAGCCACCCATGGATGTGAATGGAGCAGCACTCAAGCCTCTGTGGGCTGACAATTGCTAAAGTCCATGGACTTTAACAGGGCAGCACTAATGCCACTGCAGGGGACAATTGCCACTGTTGATGGAAGTGGTGGGGCAATCATTCAGTCTGCAGTACATAAACTGCCTGTGAAAGTCACAGGGGTATGGTGAGTCAGGAAACTCAGGAAAGCAACAGAGTGTTAAACACTCATGGTGCATCTGCCCATCTCCTGCCAGGTCAATCTTCCAGAGTGGGACTCAAGTGCACCATCCAGGAACCTCTCCCTCTCTTCAGTAACTACAGAGCTTCCAGCAGATGAGAACAGGTGCATTGCAAACCTATCTGTCTTGAACTAAGAGAAGAAGTTTCAGATGAGAAGGAACCAGCACAAGAACTTTGGCAACATGAAAAAAAAAAAGCGGTTTTGACACCCTCAAAGGATCACAATAGTGCTCCAGCAATGGACTCCAATTAAAAGAAAATTGTCAAAATGTCAGATATACAATGCAGACTATGAATAGCAAATAAGATCAATGAGATTGATGAGAAAGTTGAAAACCAACACAAAGAAAACAAAAAAGTAATTCAGAACATAAAGGAAAAATTCTCTAATGAGAAAGATAACATGAGATAAGCTCTAACAGAACTTAAAGAAATGAGAGAGTCATTTAGGAAATTTCAAAATACAGCAGAAAGTTTTAACAGACTAGACCAACCAAAAGAAAGAATTTCAGAGCTTGAAACAAAATTTTCAAATTAACCCACTTAGTCAAAAATGTAGAAAAAAGAATAAAGAAGAACAGTCACTTTGAGAAATATGAGACTATGAAAAGTGAGCAAATATAAGAATCATAGGTATCCCCAAGGGAGAAGAAGAAAAAGGAAAGAGCATGGAAAACATATTTGAGTGAATACTTGAAGAGAACTTCCCTAGTATCACTACAGATTTAGACATCCAGATACAAGGTGGTCATTGAATACCTGGAAGATACATAGCAAATAGGACAAAGCCAAGACACAGTGATAAGTCTGGACAAAGTCAAAATAAAGGAGAAAATCCTACAACCTGTATGATGAAAGGAACAAATAATTTACAAAGCAAAACCCATCAGACCAATAGCAGACTTGTCAGCAGAGACCTTACAAGCCAAAAGAGACTGGAATTCCATTTTAAGTCTTCTTAAACATAATAACTGCCAGCCAAGAATTTTGTATCCTGTAAAACCAAATTTCATAAATGAGGGAGAAATAAAGTCTTTCCCAGATAAGCAAACACTAAGAGAATTTGTCACCACTAGACTTGCCCTACAGGAAATACTTAAAAGTGCTTTGTACATGGAAAAGAATAATTGGTATCTGCCAGTGTGAAAACACCTGAAAGTTAAAGCTCACAGCTCTTATAAAATAGTAATACAATGGGGAAAACAAAGCAGCTAGGTAACAATCAACATGATGAACTAGACGGTATCTCACATATCAATACTAACATTGAATATAAATGGTCTTAATGCTCCATTTAAAATATATAGATTGGTGGAATGAATTAAAAAAGAATACCAAATATATGCTGTCTCCAAGAAACCCATTTATTTCACAAGAATTCTCATAGACTCAAGGTAAAGGGGTGGAAAAATATTTCATGCAAAAAAAACCCCCAAAACTGAGCAAGAGTAGCTATTCTCATATTAGATAAAATAGACTTTAAATCAACAATGGTGCAAAGTGACAAAGATAGTCATCATATAATGATAAAGGGAGCAATTCAGCAAGAAGATATAACAATCCTAAACATATATGTCCCTAACACAGGAGTTCCCAGATTCATAAAATAAATTCTAGATCTAAGCAAATAAATAAACAGCAGCATCACAAAAGCCAGAGACCTCAATACTACACTGACAGAACTGGACAGGTAATTGAGGCATAAAATCAACAAAGAAACATTGGTCTTAAACACAACTCTGGAAGAAATGAACCTAACAGATATTTACAGAACATTCTACCCCAAAACTTTGCAATATACATTCTTTTCACCAGCACATGGGACATTTTCCAAGATAGATCATATATTAGCATACCAAACAAATCTTTGCAAATTCAGAAAAATATAATTCATACCAGGTATCTTCCCAGACTATAGTGTAATAAAACTAGAGATGAATTCCAAGAAGAACTCTCAACTCTACACAAAATCATGGAAATTAACCTGCTGCAGAATGATCCTTGTGTCAATGACAAAATTAAGATGGAAATTAAAAAAAATGTTTAACTGAATGACAAACATGACACAAGAATCCAAAAGCTATGGGATACAAGAAAAGCAATGTTAAGGGAAAAGTTCATAGCCTTGGAGGTTTATATCAAGAAGATAGAAAGATTAAAAATTAACAACCTAATGTCACAACTCAAGGAACTAGAAAAAGAAGAACAACCCAAACCCCAAACCAGCAGAAGAAAAAAAATAACAAAACAGAGCAGAACTAAATGAAGTGGAAACAAACAAACAAAAAAACAAGAAAACCCAAAGAATCAACAAAAGAAAAAGTTAGTTCTTTGAATAGATAAACAAAATCAATAGACTGCTAGCTGGATTAATCAGAAGTAGAAGAGAAGGGACTCAATTAATCTTAATCAGAAATGAAAAAGGACACATTACAACTGATACCAAAGAAATATAAAATATCATCTGTGACTACTATGAAAACCTCTATGCACACAAACTAGAAAATCTAAAGGAAATGGATAAATTTCTGAAAACACACAACCTCCCAACCTTGAATCAGGAAGAAGTAGAAATTCAACAAGTAGTGAGATTGAAACAGTAATAAAATATCCCAGCAATAAAAAGCCCTGACCCAGACAGATTCAGAGCTGAATTCTACCAGACCTACAAAGAACTGGCACCTATCCTGCTGAAACTGTTCCATAACATTGAGAAGGAGAGAATCTTCCCTAACTCATTCTACAAAGCCAGTATCACCTTGATATCAAATCCAGGAAAGGACACAACAAAAAAAAGAAAACCACAGACATATATCATTTATGAACACAGATGCAAAAGTCCTCAACACAATACTAGCAACGCAAATCCAACAGAACATCAAAAAGATAATTCACTGTGATCAACTGGGTTTCATCCCAAGGATGCAAGGTTGGTTCAATGCATGAAAATCAAACTATGTGATTCACCACATAAACAAAATTAAAAACAAAAACCACATAATCATCTTAACAGATGCAGAAAAAGCATTTGATAAAAATCCAGCACCCTTTCATGATAAAAAGTCCTCAACAAACTAGGCATAGAAGGAACATACCTGAAAATAATAAAAGTCATATATGTCAAAGCCACAATCAACATCATATTGAATGGGGAAAAGTGGAAAGCATCTCCCCTAAGAACTGGACAAGGATGCCCACTGTCACCACTTCTATTCAACATAGTACTGGAAGTCCTAGCCAGAGCATTTAGGCTAGAGAAAGAATTAAAGGACATCCAAATTGGGAAAGAGAATGTCAAACTATCTCTGTTTGCTGATATGATCTTATAGCTACAAAACCCTAAAGAATCCACCAAAAGACTTCTAGAATTGATATATAAATTCAGCAAAGTCTCAGGTTACAAAATCAATGTACACAAATCAGTAGCATTTCTATGTGCTAATAACAATCCAGCTGAGAGCCAAATAGAGAACTCAATACCATTTACAATAGCCTCAAAGAAAATAAAATACCTTGGATTGTACTTAACCAAGGAGGCAAAAGATCTCTACAAGGAGAACTACAGAACACTGGTGAAAGAAATCATAGATGACACAAACAAATGGAAAAAATCCCATGCTCATGGATTGGAAGAATCAACATCTTAAAATGTCCGTACTTCCCAAAGTGATGTATCGATTCAATGCAATTCCTGCCAAAATACCAACATCATTTTTCATAGATCTAGTAAAAATAATCTCAATTTTCATATGGAACCCAAAAAAAGCCCAAATAACTAATGAAATCTTTAGCAAAAAGAACAAATCTGGAGGCATCACATTACCTGACTTCAAATTATACAAGGCTATAGTAACGAAAACAACATGATACTGGTATAAAAGTAGAGACATAGGCCAATGGAACAGAATAGAGAACTTATACATAAAGCCGTATAGCTAAAATCAACTTATTTTTGACAAAATATACAAAAATATACTGGGAAAGGACACCCTATTTAATAAATGGTGCTGGGAAAGCTCGATAGACACATGCAGAAGAATGAAACTGGATCCCTACCTCTTACCATAAACAAAAATTAACTCAAGATGGATTAAAGACTTAAATGTAAGACCCAAAACCTTAAAAATTCTAGAAGAAAACATAGGGAAAACACTTTCAAACATTGGCCTTGGCAAGGAATTTATGAATAAGACCCCCTAAAACAAATACAATAATAACACAAATAAATAAATGGAACAATTAAACTAAAAGCTTCTGCACTGCAAGGGATTAATCAACAGAGTAATTAGACAACCTACAGAATGGGAGAAAATATTTGCAAACTATACATCTTACAAAGAGCTAATGTCTAGAATCTAACAAAGAACTCAAATATATCATCATGAAAAAAATCAAATAACCCCATCAAAAATTAGATGAAAAGACATGAACAGATTTTCCTCAAAAGAAGATAGACAAATGGCCAACAAACACATGAAATATACTCAATATCACTAATCATTAGGGAAATCCAAATTAAAACTACCTTATCCCTGTCAGCATAGCCATCATTAGAAGTCAAAATAGTATAAATGTTGGAGTGTATGTTGTGAAAAGGGAACGCTTATACACTGTTGCTAGGAATGTAAACTAATACAACCTCTGGAAAACCGTATGGAGATTCTTCAAAGAACAAAAAGTAGACCTACCATTCAATCCAGAAATCCCACTACTGAGTATCTACTCAAAGGAAAAGAAGTCATTTTATTTTATTTTGTTTTCTATTTTTTAGAGATGGGGTCTTGCTCTGTTACCCAGGAGTGGTGTGATCACAGCTCACTGCAGCCTCCAACTCTTGGGCTTAAGGGATCCTCCTGCCTCAGCCTCACAAGAAGCTGGGACTACACTAATTTTTGGTGTGTAAAAATTAGCCTGGCTAATTTTTAAATTTTTTGTAGAGATGGGATCTTGCTCTGTTGCCCAGGCTGGTCTTTAACTCCAGGGCTGAAGTAATCCTCTTGCCTTGGCCTGCCCAAGTGCTGAGATTACTGGTGTAGCCACCACTTCTGGCCTGCTTGCCTATTTTTGGACTGTATATGAACAAAACATATCTGCATGTTTTCTTCTATGGCCAGCTTGTTTTGCTCAATATTGTGTGTGTTGCTTCATTGGTGGAACTGCCTGTGAAGGATAAAGGGGAGACTCCTGTAACAGGTTTGAGGACTCTCCACTGACTTAGCAAAATCTTCCTTGGAACAGCACTGCAGTCTGTAATTCTTTCTACCCCAACCTTTGTTCTGCCTTTTCATAGGGTCAGACCTGCATCATGATCTGACGGTTCTTTCCACCTGTGTTAGTTTCCTAGGACTGCTCTAACAAATTAGAACAAGCTTGATGGCCCAAAACAACAGTAATTTATTCTCTTGCAGTTCTGGTGGCCAGACATCCAAACTCAAGGTATCAGCAAGCTGCACTTGCCTCTTCCAGGTTCTCATGGTTCCAAGAGTTCCTTGGCTTGTGGCTGTATAACTCCAATCTACCTTTACATGGCCTTCTCCTCTTTCTCTTTCCCAAATCTCTCTCTGCCTTTCTCTTATAAGGCATTATCATCGGATTTAGGGCCCATCTAGATAAGGTAGGGTGATACCATCTCAAGATCCCTGACTTAATTACATTTGCAAAGGCCCTTTTGCCAAATAAGATCAGGTTCTAGGACATGGACATATCTTTTTGGGGCCACCAGTCAAGTCAAAGTTCAATCACCTTCTTTGGAGCTCCTCCCCTTCATTTTTTACATGTGGTCCCCCCAATAAATGTGTTGCATGTCTAGCCTTATCTTAGCATCTGATTCTTGAAGGATTTGAACTAACCACAAATTATTGAGTATAACAAGCTAGTCCTGAAATTAGGAAGACACAGCCTCAGATTGTGATGCAGGTTGGACCATGTGGAGAGAAGAAAGGACACCGAATCAGGTAGGAAGAATCTCACACTGAGGAGCAGTTCTGGGAAAGATCTGGCTTGGCCAGTCTTTAATGAATCCTTGATCCCATTAACAGAGTGCTGAATCTCACAGGTGGAGCCTACTGTGGCTCACCCACTGTGTGTAGTCATCAGCAGGGAGCAGAGGCAAGTGGGCCCTAGGCAAGAGTGTGGCAGCATCTGAGGCTGTCAACTAAGTACGCTCTCTGCAGCAAAACAGAGAGCTCTGAGAAGCTCCTTTCCATGGCTGTGCAATCCACCTCTTGCACTGCATAGATCTACTTTGTCCACCCAGGTTTGGGAATAGAACCTCCCTGATTCCAGCAGGTCTCTCTTTCTGAGGAGAAACTTAAAAGAGGCAGCAATGTGGTCTGAATGTTTGTGTTCCCTAAAGTTCATATGTTGAAACCTAACCCTCAATGTATTGGTATTAGAAGGTGGGGCCTTTGGGAGTGCAAAGCCCTCATGACCTAATCACCTCCAGAATGCCTCACCTCCTAATGGGACTAGGGTCCTTATAAAAGAAGGCCCAGAGAGCTGCCTTGCCCCTTCTGCCATGTGAAGACACAGCTGGAAAGCGCCATCTATGAATCAGAAAATGGACCCTCACCAGACATGGGGTCTGCTGACATCTTGATTTTGGCCTTTCTGCCTCCACAATTGTGACAAATACATTTCTGTCATTTATTAGTCACCCAGTCTAGATGCCAGGCAGGTTGTTCTCTTAAGGACAAACTCAGTCCCTGTCACTGTAGTTGGTGTCAGAGCCATAGCCATCCCTTTCCCTCTCCCTCTTCCACTGTCCACTCTACATTCCCACCACACTCAGCTGTCACCTCAGTAGGTCTTGGTGGCTTGACTTTGGAAGTTGTGGTTCAAACCTTCATTGCTGAGGGGTCTGAACCCTTGATAATCACACCCTTCTTTTGGGGTTGCTGCACACGTGTATTCCCAGTACAATGGAGCAAGGGAAAATTATCCTTTGGTTCCTAGACCCACGTATTCTTCCCGTGGGGACAAGGCCATTTTGAGGCTTCTGACTTAATGTGTGTGCTGTGCCATGAGGGATGGCACCCCATCTGTCTGAGTGCTGTCTCTAAGCTAGCACTTCAGTCTTGCCCTCAGAAAGCCATTCCTGTACTCTATGAGGCTGGTTGCTTCTGGATGGTCCAGTATGTGATATAACCAGTGGTCATGGGCACACGCCTGCATTTCACTGTGCGGGTGTGTGTAGTACTCTCCATTTACCCCTCTTTCGAGATCCATTTTCTGTTCTTCTGGGCCTTGCGCTATATCCCAGAGGGCTAACCCTTTGTGATGACAGCACCAGGTTGCATTCAGGCAATAGGGTAAGGTGGGTGGAAGAACATGCACTGGAAGAGAAAGTAGACAAAAAGTCTAAGAAGTTTTCTGCCAGACTCCCCAGCTTTGGTCTGACAGTTACACATGATTGTGTCCCTCTGTGTGCTTTCATAGCTCCCATTATCATCAGACTCCAGATGAGATTCTATTTCCTAGGGGTGGTAAGATACCATGTTGTGTAGGTCCCAAGCCTGTGGATCACGCACCCTGGAGAGTGGTGCTGGCTGAGGTTTGGAGGAGAGGCAAAACCTTACATGGAATAGGGCTCTATCCCTGGGAGGTGAATGCCAGCCCTTTCATGATGGAAGGGGTCTAAAGTAGTCAACTCACCGCTAAGTGGTGGGTTGGTCTCTTCGAGGAGTAAACCTTATTAGGGCTCAATATTGATCTCTTTTGCTAGCTGGTTAGACATTCAGAGGCAGCAATAGCCAGGTTGGATTTTGTAAGTATAAGTCTGAGCTGTTGGCTCCACATTCTTGTTCCAGCTTGGCCACTGCAACCACTCCACCCACGTGCCCACCTGTCATGCTCATTCTAGGGTGGCTGATGGCAACTAGTTGGATCTGTCCATCTTCTAGGTTATTTACTGCTTCTGCCATGGTGGTGCATGCTCTCTGGTGGGTGTTAACATGTGACATAAAAGTCTTCACACTTCGTGCCCACTGCCAGATGGCTGTCCCCATGCCTCTTCCCCAAGCCACCCTGCCTGAAGAATATAGTAAATAAGGTCCTCTTGGATGAGCAAATGTAAAAAAGAAAATTCTAGTCTTCTACAAAGTTGACTAGTTCAAGAGACTATTACAAATATACAATGACATAGGTTGGAAAGTTTGATTAAAGTTGTGATTAGTTAAGATTTAGAAATGTTTCATTTGTTATTCTTAGAAAGCACCACCAACCTTATATCAAAGGGAGAGTGGTTCCAAAGGAGGGAGAAAAAGGGATTAGGAGAGTTTTCCTGGGTAGTTACTAATCCTGAGTCCTCATGGTAGCTAGACACTGCTGACACAAACGCAGGAATGGACAAGGTGAACCAGGGAATGAAGCTGTAATAAGTGGGTGAAGTCAGCGAGGGTATGACCTGAATTTGAGGCAAAGAACTCTCAGTAGGAACTGCCAAATGAAAGCGAGAAGGATTAGCCTACTGTTTTAAACTCCTCTCTTCCCACCAGCTAGAATAGGAGCCTTCTGGGATTTTGGAGTAAGAGAACTTCTGGTCTGAGGAATATTCCATGAGGGACCCTGCGAAGGGCCTTATGAAAAGGCACAGTTGGAGCAAACAGCCTGCTGACAGTTGAGATTTGAATTTCAAATGCAGGAACTTCTGAAAGAAAAACAGTCTCAGTGCAACATAAATTGCTTCCAAACATTCAAAGACACAGCAGAAAGGGCAACAGAAAACCACATGAGGCAAAACAATTTTGATAAACTGTTATGAAATCTCTTCTCTTTTTCTACTCCCCCTACCCACTTCCCCAGTAACCAAAAGAAGCAAAAAACTAATTGAAACTGCACAGGGAGTTCCAAGAAACCCTGAGGAGGGAGGTATGTTTGAAAACCAGATGATATGACTGAATCAACATTCTCCACTGGGGGCATATCCCCTAGAGCTGTGGTCCCCAACCCCTAGACCATGGACCAGTATTGGTCCGTGGCCTGTTAGGAACCGGGCTGCACAGCAGGTGGTGAGCGGTGGGTGAGCGAGTGAAGCTTCATCTGTATTTACAGCTGCTCCCCATTGCTCACGTCACTGCCTGAGCTCTGCCTCCCCCACCTCCACCCCATCCATGGAAAAATCCTCTTCCATGAAACTTGTCCCTGGTGCCAAAAAGGTTGGAGACCACTGCCTTAGAGAGAGGGAGAAATTCCTGATTGAGTGTGAAGTCAGGCGGTCAATTAGTGTATATTTAACCTGTAAGGACGGACGCTGAGTGTCCTGTTAGCCAGCTTTCAAGCTATTCCTGAAGGCCCAATAAGGTGCATGCATAGCAATTAATCACCCCATGTTTTGTCGTCAAGCTCTCTATGATAGATTTCAGACATCTCAACTGAAAGAGGCTCCATTTCATGCCGGGAAAAAGAACCTGTGAAAGCATCCACCACTGTGCGGCTGGGGTATGAGAGGTGCCAAGTGTATACATGTCATATGCCCAGAAACCATCAGAAGTTTAGCTCTGTTCACAGAAAGGAAAGTATGAATTTGTGAGCTATACCTGAGGAGCCAAGCAAGATAATTTAGAGGGCAAGCTTCAGAATGAATTTAAAATGTACAGGCGGATGGCTGTTTTCCCATACCTGCTTTTTATTTTTTTCTTTTGCGTTTAGTGTATCCCTACTCATGACCCAGTCAAAGAGCAAATGTTGGATTCCTGTGTTTGAGGCTACAGACATATTATTCTACCAGTGGGAAATAAGGTTCTCACAGTCCTATTATGGAAGCCAAATTGCTTCATCCCCAGAAGCCGGAGGATTTCACTAGCTAGCAGTGGGGAGCCCATACAAAGCTGTAATTTGCAATCTGAATCTAATTTCAAACCTCATGCCAAAAAAAAGACAAGAAAATTAATATATTGAAAAAACTCCCTGCACTACTAATAGCTTGCTCCCAAATTCTTTGGAATTTATTGGTAATCGATTTCTTGAAGAAAATTGGTCAGGATTTAATCGTTGTTTCACATATTCCTTTTTTTTTTTTTTTTTTTTTGGTATATACTAACTATGGTAAATGTGGACGAAGACCCATTGTACCTGTTAAGAAACAATTCATCATATTACCCAGAAGAATGAGTACCTTTCAAATATTACCAGCTTAAGAAAACAGTTTTGCCTCTTATTAATAATAAAAGTGAAAAATTTATGTGAATTCAGCCTTAAAATAGACTGGTAGGAGAGCGCTCTACCAAAGTGAGATTGAATTTAGGGGCTGTCACTCCTGAAGATGAAGAGAGCGATGGGCATGAGAAAGGTCACGCAGGTCTAAGCTTTGACTCCGCTCACCCGCACCCACCCCTTTCTAAAGCTGAATTAATGAGCAGGCTACTGTCTCCAGCGTCCCGACCATAACGTTCTGGCAGAGGAGTGAAGGAAAAGAGCACGGGAAATTCACATCTGAGAGATGACTTCCCATCACTTGAGAGGTAGCCAAGACAAAACAAGGATATTGTTATTAATAGACACCCACACACACCACGCTGCAGTAGTGGAGGCTGGAAATGAGAGTACAGGGTAAGCCTTCTCAAAAGAAAGTTGCAAACAATGCCAGAATCCCTTCTCGTCAACTTCTCCATTTCCCATTTGATCTTTAGAGCTCTTCACAAATGATGAGGACAAGCCAGGTTGTGTTTTTCCTGCCTCCCGCTTCTTTGTCTGCTGAAAGTAAGAGCTAAAAAGCTGAGAAATGCTCACAAGTTGGACAGAAGGCAAGGAGTTGAGTCTGAACAATTCACCAGCTGTTAGTCAGTTCTGGGTGATGAAAGCCTGAGGACACTTACCAGTGTAGAGGTTTTGTGGGACCTGAAGGGTATATAATTTGGGGGGCTTTCTTTAAGGAAAAGAAGTCCCATTTATGAAATCAGCATTAGGTAGGAAGGCATGCAATTTTTCAGAATGAGAAATCGTAAGGAATTCCAAATTTTTAAAAGCTGAGAGATACTTCTACATCCAGGACTTGTCATTTCTCATCTCAATTAGTACACTAATTCTTTCCTGGTTCTTTTCTATTCTCACCGCTACTGGAGCTGCTGTTGTCAAGACCAGCTACATAATTTGGAGAGCCCATTGCAAAATGAAACTGTGGGTCCCCTGCTCAAAAAGTACTAGGAATTTGAAGATGGCAACAGCAGAGCATTAAAGCAAGCTCAGGGCCCTTCTGAGTGTGGGGCCCTTTGCAACTGTGTAGGTTGTACCCTAATGAAGCTGGTCCTATCAGCACCACAAAATACAGAAAAATAATATAAATAATACAATATTTTTATTAACCAATGGGCTCAGCTCTATGATACATTTTTCCTACATTTTTGGCTGCATATTTTTCGATTGCCATTTTATATGACTATGTTATAACATCTTTTTCAATAGAGATATGGGAAAAATAATTCAGTCTTTAACACGTCTGATTGAAATTTGCCTTTTTTTTTTATCATTGGTAGGTTGTAAAAGTTTCTTTTAGCATCACAATTCATTATCGTTCATGACATGTAGGCTTTTAGGATTGTGGTCAGATTTGGGAAAACCACTGTCATGTTTCTTCTTTATAGGAGCAGACAGGCTTTGTGCCACCTGCATGCTTCTGGATCCAGGCTCCTCAGAATGAGTTCCCAATGCAGTATGACCTCTGGCCCTGCTATGACGCTGGTGGAGTTGGCACAAGAGTGGATGGTGGGAGTATTCCTTGAAGCCATTCATTCACCAGAACAATCAGCGATAACCTGAAAGTGATATCTAAAACTAAATGATTCCTAAACTTAGGTTCCTTCTGGCTAGACTGCAAAAATGCCCATTGCCCCAACACCAACAGACAGGAGGGAAAGTGTGATTGGGGTTGGGCAGTGGGTCACAATGTCAAGGTGGAAAGAGGTAGTGTTCATAGTTGACCATTGTTAAAATATTTTACTTCTGCAAATTTTATAATAACATGGGACATGGAAAGGGCCCATGTAAGCTCAACCTTCATTAGCCTCATAGTAAATACCCTTCTGTTAATAAAACACATCACATTGGCACCTGGTGATCTACCCACTTAGAGCACAATATTAGGCCAACCACAAGGTAGAGCCTTGGAGCTGGCTCTAATACAAGCTGGACAAATGGTGGCCATTTTCTTTGTTAGAGGACAAGTGACCTTTTAAATTCCACATGGCAAGGCCTGCTGGCTGCCCTTTTGTGTTTTTCGGTGGATGTTTCCACTTAGGTAATAAATCAGACAGCAATGGCATGATGGACAATCATACTTACTATAGATTAAGATGAATGAAAAGAGGCTACTCACTTATTTGAAATAAATGGCTACTTATGAACAGATCACTTGGCATTTACTCCTAGAAAAATGCCGGCACATTTATGATAAAGAAAATTTTCCAGAATTCTGTTCTGAAAGGAAATATTTTACTCACTCCTTTATAGGGCTGGAATCATAATAATCAAGGATTGCACCTTGGAAAAGAACAAATTTTGCAATGCCCACTTCACGTCATGTCACCAGGCACCTGGCATTTCTCAGAGCTTAAGAACTAGCTGTGGTTCTCAGACACTGGTGTGACAATCCAAGTCCAAGAGACAAACAAGACCAGGGCCTATAAAACAAATGGAAGAAACTATAATGAACCCAGCAGTGTTGAATGTGTCTTTAGAGTCAACTTGCAATTCCTTATGCTAGAGAGAGGAGCAGTGACAAGAAAAATCGAACATTGGATAATCTGTCCAGGTAATCAGGCCCACCTCATTCTTTGGGGTAAATCCAGTGGGCTCTTGTTCATCCTCATCCTTCTTGAGCCCTCAGCCATCCTTGAGACTGCTGAACTTTTCTCCTTCTTGGACTCCTTTCTTTCTTTGACTTTGCTCTCTCCATACTCACCTTGGCTCCCCCTATGGTGAGTGTTCTGTTCCCTCCTCCACTCTGCCCCCTCTATGCTCTCTCCCTGGAGCTCTCAGCCTTTCTTGACCTCATTGATGCTCTGTGGATTCTTGCTCTCACTCTGATGCCTTCGTCCCCCTCTAGTCTCTTGTGACCGACCCACTGGCTTTTAAAGCCTCAATAGGCCTATGATTGTCCTTCTATTGTTGCCACTCCAGTCCTCCCAGTCATTCATGTCAAAGATTTGGGGTCATCTATGACTTTCCCAATCTCTACTTCTGAAATCTCTCTCTCATCTGTCCTTTTCTCTCTGTCTCCAATAGCGTTGTCTTAGTGTATGCCCTCGTCACTGCTTCACTGATTAATCAATCTAATTTTTTTCTCTGCTCCCATCCCCATTTTTTTAATCTATTCCAAGTATTTTCTTTCAGTACAATTAAAATATTACACACCACTGCTCAAACTCCTTTCATATCTCCCCATTGCCATCCTTCATAAAGTACAAAATTCCTTGGCACAATATTTGAAGTTTTTCATAATCTGACTTCGACACATCTCTCCAGCATTATATCATACAACTTTCCCTCATTCACCCTTTGATTTGGTAGAGGAGAAATAAAAGGACAATGTACAACACAGGATCTTTTTGTGGATAATTTAGATCTGGCCAAATTTTGTATTTCCCCCAGAGCACCAACAATTTTTTTTGTTTGTTTTTGAGATACAGTTTTGCTTGGTTACCCTGGCATCATCACAGCTCATTGCAACCTCAAACTACTGGGCTCAAGCGATCCTCCCACCTTTCTCCCTCAGCCTTCCAAGTAGCTGGAACTACAGGCATGTGCCACCATGCCCAGCTATTTTTTTTTCTATTTTTTGTAGAGACGGGGGTCTCGCTCTTGCTTAGGCTGGTCTTGGACTTCTGACCTCAAGTGATCCTCCTGCTTCAGCCTCCCAGAGTGCTAAGATTACAGGCATGAGCCACCACCAAATGTTTTGATGAGAGATTTAATGAGAAAGGACATGTAGCTAGGTTAATCGCTACGGAAATGAACAGAGGGACTGGGCCAGTAATGAGCACAGATGCTCTTGAATGGACTGAGCTGGAGACACACTGTCCTCACCCGTGAAATGTGTAAAGCCCTTGGAAAAAGCAACTCTTCAGTTAGCAAAGCAGAATTTGCAAATGTCCCTTAGCACCATTACTGGGACATGGAAATCTTTTCAAAATCATTATTAGTGGACTAACAATTTCTTCCTTTCTTTATGAAAAGGACAGGAAGATGCTCCAGAATACTTACCCTGACATACTTTCCCTAGGTCTCCTATTATCTCTTTCTTTGCACTGATATTTTATGTCATCTCCTGTAGAAAGCTAATTTTAAGGCAGTTTTCTCCACATAACTTTTTCTCAGAAGGAGATCTGATCATTTGGGGACATAAAGGAGGTCAGGAAAATGCATTAGGCAAAATGAAGGCTAGAATATTAAGAAAAAGTGACACTGTAATAAAACATAGACAAAAATAATTTTCTTAAATTAATTTTTTTTTGTTAAATAATTGAAAGAAGAAGTATGATAAGAAAATATAGATTCTTATTCTTAAATGTCCAAACCCTATTTTGGTTTACCTTGATCTACTTATATCAATTTTACATTTGTAATAAAGTTTACTTCTCACAGACACATGTCGAGGTCATACCTCATTCTCCATCCCACCACACACACACACACACACACACACACACACGCACGCCTACACATATTCACACCATGTTTGAAAAAATAAGATGAATGAAGTCAGCATTTAAAGCTTATTTAAAGCCATTGATATATATGTTTAACTGACAATGAACATTCAGTTTAAGTATATTTGCTTTGAGTAAAATTAAAATCAAAAGCAATGGATATACCTAAGAAATGAGGTACAAAGAGTTTGAAATTTAGGAGAGGATATTTTAGTGTAGTTTGACTTTAATTGAATAGAGGAGATTTTATCATTTTGAAAAGCTATATATATGCCTTAAAAATTATGTTGTGATAAATTGAATTCAAATAAAGCTCATTGAAAAGTTTACAGATTTAATCATTTAAATATCTTAAAATACTTTTAAAATTAAAAACACTAAAGTAATGCATAATTATCTAGTCCTTTAAGCAAAGAAAATTAGTTTACCAATATTAATTAAATCTCTAACTGACATTAGAAGTAAAGTAAGAATATTATTAAATTGATTTTGCAAATGGCTAAATTGAGACAGAGAACCGTTAAGTGAATTTCCCAGGGTTATCGTTGAGTCAGTAGAAATTGGAACCTGTGGATTTTAATTTACTTTCATATGGTTTTAATGATTATTAAAGTGTGTCAATGGTGGGAGACAAGATGGCTGACCAGAAACCCCAGCTGCCAGATCATCTCAGAAAGAAAGAAAAATTTTAGGTGAAAAAGAAAGAAAGAAACAAACAAACATAGATTAGGTATAATTCCAAGGGAAACGTGCCAGACCCTACCAGAGATTCCAAGGGAAGAAGTTGCGGAGCAGAGCAAAAAGGAGCAAGATATCAGCAGAGGCCAACCCCTGAGAGGCTTGGAGTCCGGAGAGAAGGGCAGGTGTAGGGGTGTGTTTCTCCCTCCCTCATGTCTCTGGCAGTCAGCAGGCTCCTGAGCTGCTGCAGAGCCTTTCTACACTCATGAGCCCAAAAGCTGCTGCTGCCAGTGAAATGGGAGCTTCTTGAGAACAAAGCACCAGGCTACCAGCCCCCTTGGAGTCACTTTCTGCCACCACAGACCTGAGCCAAGATGGCAGATACCATATTGCTCCTGCATCCACTGTGCGCCTTTGTCCCCCCCAGGGGGCTTCAGCCCCTCAATTTCATTTCATCCCTACATAAACATTTCCCAACTCTAGCCCAGACTGCAGGAGCCACAGGGGGCTGGTGGGTCCTGGGGGATCTGTGTGACCTCAGAGCCCAGACATTCTAGGCGGGCTGCCATCCAGAGAGAGGGACAGAGATAAACCGAGTGCCATCTCTCCCATATCCAGACTATTTTCCTCCTCTTTTCCTTCCCCCACCTGTGGCTGCCTAAAGAGACGATTCAGCAGGGGCTCTCAGAAGCAGCTGCTTCCCCTCTGTTGGTGCATCCACTATACCAGGGCTTCCACAGAGAGTGGGGCTCGAATATTTTCCCCCAAAGACCTGAAGCGGACTAAGGGGTGCTCAGACTATGAGCTCCCTGCTCACCAGCCCTCCCCAGTGCTGCTTGCCTGGCTGCTCCATCAGAGCAGGGAACACCCCAAAGCAGAGGGACATCAAGCCTACTAGAGAACCCCATAGGCAACCCAGGATCAGCATGCTTCTCCCTGGCACAGTCAGGGATTGATCTTCAGGGACACAGGGACACTCCTGCAGGTCAGATCCTGCACCCCCAGGACTCAATCTTGTTGCTCAGGGGCACAGAGGTGAGATTTGTGAACTAAACTTGGGAGGTGAGGGAGCCCTCATGAGCAGAACTGAAAAGAGAGTGCACAGTGGGTCCCAGCTGTAGGGCACACGGGGAGCACCCCTTCCCTTACAGGAAGGCCACACTCTCAGCCCAGAGTGGGATCCTGGACACGGAAGCTCCCAGCCCTCAGTGCCATCACTGGGGAAGCTCAGCTAATTTCAGCTCCTGCCCACTGGCAGACGCCATAGGAAGACTGTAGAGCAGGGGAAGGGGGAGAAGAGAAAAAACCATTCCTCACAGGCAGGCTGTGAATCTCAGACTGCCCCTCCCCCACAAGCAGACTTTCTGGTTGGGTGGGGCCCCTTCAGCCCCTCCCTGGCAGCTTTCTCCAGAAGCCTGGGAGCAGACCTTTGACCCCTGCCAAAACAGCTATTTTACTAGCCTTAGTGGAGCCTGAGGGCAGGCTTACCCAACTCGGCCCTGCCCAGCCTCACTTTCCCACCTGCCTCTGCCATTACGGAGAATGAGGACTTACCTGGAAGTTCTAGCCGCCTTCCCGCTACCTGGGGCATTCCAGTGCTTCTCCTGAGGGGCTAAAGCTGGTCACAGATCCCAAAATCAACACTGCAGCTTGTTCCTTCTGGCAAAAGCCACCTCCTGGCAAGGAGGTCAATTTGCACAGCCCCTTACATTACTGACTAAACCATTCAGTGTATGGTTGATTCTTACCCACAAACACCATCTACTGTCTCAGAGATTAAACTGGGCATGCCAATACAATTCACATTGTTAAGAAGACCACAGGGCCGGGGAAAGAGAAAGGATTTCAAATACCTTCATCCTCCCTCATCAACAAGAGACAGGGAATCTGCCCACACACATAGGTCATCACAGCTATACCCTATAAACAACCAGCAACTGAGAAAACCACCACACTAAGGATATCTATAGCCAAGGCATCCATCCAGAATTTAGACCACCATCAAAGCACCCACAAGCAAAACCAAAGGTTCTTACCCCAAATATGCTACAGACACATCCTTATGAATGAAGGGGACAAAAAGCCCCATCTAAAAAAAAAGGAAATTAAAAAATAGGAAGCAACAGCTGCTCCAGATGAGAAGGAATCAGCCAAAGAATTCCAGAAGTATGAAAAATAAGGCCAAAAAGACACCCCCAAAGGGGAACACCTGCTCTCTAGCAATGGATTTCAACTGAAATTAAAATATTGAAACGATGGATAAAGAATGCCAAATATAAATTGCAAGGAATCTCAATGAAATACAAGAGAAAATGGAAAACCAACTCAAAGAAACCAGAAAAACAATTCAGAAAATGAATGAAAAATTCACTAAAGAGATAAACATATTGATAAAAAGACCAGATAGAACTTCTGGAAATGCAAAACACAGTGAGAAGTTTTAAGAATAGACTAGACCAAGCAGAAGAAAGAATCTCAGAGCTTGAAGATAACTCTTTGGAATTAACTCAGTCATTCAAAAATAAACAACAAAAACCTAACAGGAATGAAAAAAGCTTACAAAAAATATGGGACTATGTAAAATGGCCAAATATAAGAATCACAGGCATCCCTGAGAGTGAAGAAGAAAATGCACAAGAGCTAGAAAAGTTATTTGAGGGAATAATTGAGGAAAACTTCCCTGGTCTCACTAGAGATTTAGACATCTAGGTACAAGAAGCTCAACAAACACCTGGGAGATTCATTGCAAAGAGGCAATCACCAAGACACATAGTCATCAGGATGTCCAAAGCCAACACAAAGGAGGAACTCCAATGAGGTGTCAGGTGAAAACATCAAATAACTTACAGAGGAAAACCCATCAAGGTAACAGCACACTTTTCAAAGGAGACCTTACAAGCCAGAAGGAATTAGGGTCCCATTTTCAGTCTTCTTAAACAGAACAACTGCCAGCCTAGAATTTTGTACACTGCCAAACTAAATTTCACATATGAAGGAGAAATAAAGACTTTTCCAGACATGCAAACACTGAAGGAATTTGTCAAGACCAAACCTGCCCTGCAGGAAGTACTAAGAGCTTCAATATACATGGATCAGCACATAGACACCCATCAGTATAAAACCATCCAAAAGCTAAAGCTCAGAGCTCATATAAAACAATAGCACAAGAGGTAAAACAAAGCTATAAGGTACTACTCAACAGGATAACCAGAACAGCATCCCACATATCAATTCTGTCAATCAACATAAATGGTCTGAAAGTCCCACTCAAGAAACATAGGCTGGCAATGAACACACATGTGCACAGAGGGAAATAAAACTCAGTGGAAATTATGCAGGGTGTAAGAGGGAGGAATGGATGGGCAAAAACTTACCTAATGGGTACAATGAACACTATCTGGGTTTTGGGCACACTTATAGCCCTGACTCAAGTATTACAAAAGCAATCCATGTGTCCCAAAACATTTTTACCCTCATAATCTTTTGAAATTAACAAAATAGTAAAAAAAAAAACAAAAACCAAAGTGTGTCTTCCTCTAAAGCATACCAGTAAATGACATTAGTTATACATACAAAAGAATTTACAAGATCTATCACTCTTTTGAGAATCAAGTTTCTTCTGGATAACTAAAATTTTAAAAAGCAAAAATTAATACATTTCTCATGCAAAGTAATAAAAATAAATATTTAAAAATTATTTAGATGTATGTCTTTTAAAAATTATTTAAATGTATGAAATAATATAAAAATAGCTTTTGCGGTGAGAATAGAAGATATGAATTGATGTGAGGATAGGTGAAATTTAAAACAAATATCAAGGAAAACCATGACCTTTTTTTTTATTCCTCCTACTCTCAAAGATCATCCACTCATGTTTTCTAACGTGGTTTTGAGTTTATTTGTATTTTCTGGCCAATTGGGTATTTCTTCTCCATCTCTCCAGCTAAGCTTTGTGATATTATTGTGATATTATTTTTTATCCAGATTCATTAGCATAGTCAGCATGTTGCCAGAAGTTCCCTAATTTTTCTGTATTTTTTGCTTTGTGACCTTGGAAAGGAGAAATAAGCCCCTTTTCTCGATATTCGGGAATAGAGGCTGATAACACCTGTGTTAGCCAGAAGGTGAGTTGATACTCTCAGAGTCCATTAGTAGGAAGGTGAAAAGATGTGGGCATTGGCAAAGGCTCTGAAACAGAAAAGGGGAGAGTAACTGGACCAGGGAGTCAGGGAACCAGGAAAGTGCCAGCATCCCCATAAGGCTAAGCTGTTTTGACCATCCAGGCACAACAATGCCTCTCTGCCTGTACATGTAGCTAGGCACCAGCTGCCCATGTTGCTTAGTAATCAACAGAAAGCATATGGCAGAGGAAGTTGAGTATACCTTGTCCCTCTCTGATTTCTAAAATATTTCAACTTTCAATTTTTAACAATTCAGTTTACAAATGCAAAAAATCTCAGGGTGAATTAGCCTTATGTATTTTCACAAAGTTAAGTTTATCTTTAAACTTCTAAATACTGTTGAGCAGAATTAGAATGCTTTTTGATATTTAGATACTTTTACTTTGGCATTTAGATCTATGACAAGAAAGATTTCATCCTTTTGATGGGTAACATTAATAATGCTGTTTCTGCAATATGCTATCTATGAATTATGTCTCTTTGATGTGCACTCTCAAGATTATTTATCATAATAAATATTTTATTATACAAAACAAGAGGCAATTTTATAACATTCAACTTTTCTCATTCTGTTTAACCCTGTTTTATAATGTGGTAAGCATTAAAAAAGTAGAAATTTGGTATGGCTTTGGAGAATAGTCTCAAGGAAGAGAGATCTACACCATGGCCTAATTTTGCACAGAGGTCAAGAAAGCACCTTGATTTAAAAAAAATTTTCCCCCCTGGGGCAGCATAATGTAACATTAAATCAAGCAAATTCAATCTGCCATGAAGTCAGGCTTGTTAACAAACAAAACAAAACATGCCGCTAGAACTTTATTTGCATTCCTCTGCTTGATCTCCCTGGAAATCCGGAAGACAAACAGCCTTTGTTCTCTCTTACTTTAGATCAAGTCCCCTTGGGAAGTGGTCCCCCAACCTTTTTGGCACCAGGGACTGGTTTCATGGGAGACAATTTTTCCACAGACTTGAGGTGGGGCCAGGTGGAGCTCAGGCAGTGATGCCAGCTATGGGGAGGGGAGGGGTTGTAAATACAGATGAAGCTTCATTCATGCCCACTGCTCACCTCCTGCTGTGCAGTCCCCTCCCTGCCCCCCTTCTTAAACTTCATGGAAGACAATTTTTCTGTGGACAGGGGTGAGGAAAGAGAGGGTGGGTGGCAGAGCTCTTCGGTATCGGTCTGCAGCCCAGGGGTTAGGTACCGCCACCCTTGGGTATACGGTTTGATAACACCCTAGACCTCACCTCCTGGTGCTTAAGCACAGTTGCAGTGGTATACTTGTGAGATTAATGTCTAACCGCACCTCTAGAATGAAAGATCCACGAGGGCAGAGATGGTGATTTGTTTTGCCTTCAGATGTGTCTCTAGCATCTAGCTCAGTGCCAGGCTCTTAGGAGGTACATGGTGAATATTTTTTGAATGAATTTATGCACATACAAAGAAATGAACATATTATATAATTATGGACTGGCTGTGCTATACCATGTAATAATTCTTATAATGAAGAAAACTTCCGATGATCATTGGAACTGGCACAAATGTAAGAAGTGCGAGTGTCAGGATAAAACCTTGTTTACTATCATGCCAATTTTAGTTGATTTGAGGTCCCATCTGGGAACCAGTTTGCCAAGGGCAATGGTTGTCAACTGTTTACTTTCTCATATGTATTAATTTGATTCCTTTTATGTGTTTTTATTTTCTTTCCTCTGCCTTCCAAAGTCTATTACTTAGTTTTCTCTAAAGATAACTATGTAAGAAGTTCATACAAATACCATTTTTAAATTACTAATTTTGGGGCGAATAAATGTAGAAACAGAAATTCAGGGAAAAATATTGTATAATTTTTTTGATTTGTATAGGAAACTTTTTGTTCCTTTAACACCTGAAACATAAGAGGTACCATTTACAATTCTGTTTTTAACAATTCCACCCCTGAAAACAATTTACTTTAAGAGATAATTATAATTTCTTCATATCAACAAAACTATGACATTTAATTAATAGAAGTCTGTCTGATGAAACATGGCTTGATTCAGTACATACCCTGAGAATATTTTCATCAGTATTTAGATTTGAACCTTGGATTTATTGTGGCCATTGTGGTCCTCTTATCATTGTCAGTAAGCACCTATACAATTTTATTAAAAATGTTTGCAAATGAGTTTCAAAATCTGGTTACATTTAAAGAGAAACATAGGAGTTTCATTGAAATAAACTAACAGTGCCAGGTTATAATACACTGAGAAGATGAAAACAATAACCCCTGCAAGGAAAAAAACATAACAGAGGAAGTTTTTGGCCCAAAGATTTAACCAAGAGGTTATCTAAGGTGAGGAAGAAGAAATAAAAAGGACTAGAAGCAATAAAAAGTTACTTTGCAAGCTGATACCTCAACCTATAATACAGGCTAGATACTTATCTGAGACGAGTAAACTTCATTCTCTTCTGGTTCCCAGAAGTGTGTCCTACTGTAAGTAAATTATGCAACTAAGTTTAATTTGTTCAAAGTTCAATATTTAAAAATTATTCATGCCTATTACATGGGGGAGGGCAATATATATTTCTCAAATGAAATAATGTCCTTTAGGAAATAAAGTTACTCTTGGTGGCTATTTTTTTCCATGTTTCTACCAACACTGGCCAAATTACTTTTGTGTGGTTATTGAGCATTTTTATTTTGAAGGCCTTTGTAGCAGACTTTTCAAAAGTTGGGACCAATCAGGAGATGGCGACACAGCAAGCTGCCCTACCTAGATGCTTTGTCATGTGCTCATCACCTTGAGGATTTGCTTGGCATGTCTCCAAGAGATCTGGGGTTGACATAAATTCAAAATTTATCATAATTTCATTGCTAAAGTTGGACAAGATAGAGTGTAAATTCTGAGGCCTGGATAAACTGGTTACAGAAATGAGGAATTACTATTTGTAATGTAACAACTATAGATTAAAGGGATATTTCTTAGATCAAGGAGGTTTTTCTTTCTTTTAATGTATGTCTTTTAAAAAGGTGATTATATGATTTCTCTCCATGAAAGACAGGAAGATGGGAGAACTATACCTGTCTCACAAGAACGGGTTGATGATAATGTCATATATTGTGGAAGTGCTTTGAAAAGTGTCCAAGATGCAAGAAGTCTAGTTGAAAGATTCTTTTATTGTTATTAATAGCTGACATTTTAATGAATAACAGAATTAAAAAATATATTTTAAAAGGAAAACATACCTCTATTACAATGTTTTATAAAATAGAGGGGGAAGTATAATTTGTGGATGTGTTTGTTATGCAATTAAGTAAGGATGACAGGGTTTCTAAAAATTCAGTTGAGGTATCTTAGATTTCATTAATTAAGGCAAACATTTATTGAATGCTCATCATCTGCTGGCAGTTTTTTAGCTGCCGCGGATTCAAAGACTTACATGATTATCGTCTTTGAGAGCAGTAATCCACCGACTTAGAAAACTCATCCAAAAAATAGGTGGTGCCTGGTGAGTACTTACACAGTATAAATCAAGATCTTTGGTTTTTTCTATAATAAACATTTAATTTTAATTTCTAAAAGAGAAATGAACACGCCTTTACAAAGACAGTCTTTTTCCTCTAAAGCAGCGGTCCCCAAACTTTTTGGCACCAGGGACAGGTTTTCATGGGAGACAATTTTTCCACGGACGGGGGCGGGGGCCAGGGGAGGAGAGGAAGCTCAGGCGGTGATGCCAGCGTGGGGAGCTGGGGAGCAGCGGCTGCAAGTACAGATACAGAGGAAGCTTCCCTGCTGGCCCACCGCTCGCCTCCTGCCCTGCAGCCTCCTTCCTGAGTTTCCTGGAAGACAATTTTTCCACGGAAGGGGAGGGGGGGGTGGGAGGCGGTGCTCTTCGGCCTGGGCCCTAATAGGCCATGGACCGCTACCTGTCTGTGGCCCCGGGGCTGGAGACCGCAGCTGTAAAGGCAAAACATTATTCTAGAATTACAATAGATCTTTAAAAAGAAGACGGATGGTAAGGGGCCTATTAAAACTGTGTCATGGAGGGACAGCAGCGGGGAGGAGGGATGCGCAGTGTCAGTGGGCACGCTGTCTTCACACATTCTGAGGGCTGTCGGGGGAGTGGATCAGTCTCACTCTGTGGTTCAAAGGTCAGAGCTGTGAGGTTGGGAGTAAACGCCTCTAAGTAATGATGTTTTTTCCAAGTAACCTTTGGAGTTTCCAGCACTGGTAGGGGCTCTCTCCCGCCCCAGGAGTTCCTGCAGCAGCTGAGTACCCACATGTCAGGGTAGATTTACAGATAAATTTCCAAATCAGGAAGAAGTTGTACTTGGTAAGCACTAGGAGTCTTTCTTCCTCTGCTAGGACCTTTGGATTAGGATGTCTTGTGTGTCAAGACACGGAGTTGTTACTGAGGAGCCGTCTGTGTGGGAGAAGTTATTAGCTGTTAAATATACATGGCAGTATTAATTTACTTTTCACAGACACCCTAATTCCCTGGAAACCCCATTTCCCTGGACACCCCACAGAATTCGACAAATCAATGAAACAATGATATGGTTTGTTACATAAAGCCATTAAAACACTTTTATCAGAGACCAAAAAGGTTAAAATTCACACCTGGCTTCTAATTTAAAAGCAGAGAAAGGGTTTCTTAGAAAATGGGGATGACTGGGTAGTAACCCATTCTCTTATAAATGAAAATCAAATCACCATAGTAGCAAGTTCATAAACCTTTCAGGAGGCCCTAGGGAAGCTATGATGAAAGGAATTATTACAGCTTAATTGACATTACCATAAGGAAACATAACAGTAATTTTTTTAAAATCAATTAGAGATTTCAAAATATTTTAAAGGAGCCACAAATAGTGTAATGGTTTTCAGCTACAAAATGGATTTTTGAATCCAGATAAGAAGGCAGAACACATATATTTTGTGCAAAATTAAATTTTCATGTTTGTGGTTTTAAGAAGCTCTAGTAGAGGGATGAGCTCAGCAATATTGTACCCTTAGTAAATGCAACTAATAGAAGCAAAGGAGAGGAGTCCTACAGGAGATATCTTTCCATCATATACGTTATAATCAGATTCCCACTCGTCTGTGTCCTTGCGCATACCCGTGCCAGCCCACTGCACAGCCCAGAGGGGTTCCCAGAAAGGGAAAGTTAATACTAATGAAAACATTTGCTCTCTCTATACTTACGGCTTTCACTTAGTCTCCTGGGAAGGTATAAATTCTTTCTAGATCTTGTGATAGGCTTATCCACCTATCACACCTGTCTGTGCTCAGCCCTCTTCAATTTTTTTTAATCATTTGGTTTGGAGTGTGTTGACACAAAGGCAGATGATTATATGCCAAATGCATCTTCCCTATCCCCCTACAACCAAATAATAAACAAAATGAGCAGTGCCTGGTAAGGAAACCTATTTGAAAATGAAATAAATAGCCCTGTTACTTCAATGGCTTGTATGAATTAAACACCCAATTTGATGGGATGGCCCTCTCAGTCCATTTGTTCTCGGTGACTCAGGGATCACTCTGGGACTTTAGAGCTGGAGGGAATCATAAACACTATATAGATCAGCGCTTCCCAAACCTGGCTATTTCAGAGTCACCGAGGAGGTTTTTTAAAATTTATATTACTATACTGAGCTCACTGCAGATCTAGCAAAGTAGGGTCCCTAGGCTTGGATCTGGCAATTTTACCTGATAATTCTGATTTGCAGAGTAGAGATCTGGTCTTACAGCTTTACTTTATGGAGGTCTAGAGAGAATGGGGATTGTGTGTCATTAATGAATTTAGATTGGATTGAATTAAATGACTTGCCCAGGGGCTGGTTAATGCCAGAGCCAGGACCAGAACCCATGTGTCCCTGATTCCAGTTTTCTTTTTATACCACCACCCACTTCTGTGGCCAACATCATTTGGAAGCAGATAATTTGTACTGACTTGTGAATAAAAAGTGTCCGGAAGTACCTGTCTCAGAATATTACACACACACGCACACACACTCACAGCTTGGGCTTGCTAACTGTCTTAGACACACCTTTCTCCAATTCTATCTCTCGACATTTTAATCTGCTCCTTGAGAAAGCTTTCTGAACTTGGTCTTCTCTTTGGCTGCTTCCCTCAGTCTTCTCTCAGGACTCCCAAAGGCTGTTCATCTGTTCTCGCTCATTTTCTGCCAAGACTGTTCCTCACAGGAGGGCTGGCCATTCTGTTGTCTCCCCATTTTCCAGTCTGTTCCTTCTAAGCTTAGTGAGACTGCCATTGTGCAGACTCCTGATAGCAAGGAAGTTTTGTCTGATTTCCTTTCTTTTATCTCTGTGTGGACACAGGCGCTGTGACATTTGCTGTGGAAGTGGATATAACTGTGGTCATCCTCTTATTGCCTATATATTTTCTTAAGTGCCGTTGCTAGTCATTTGAGGAGGGTTCCGTGGCAGGGGAAGAAATCCTAGTTGGGCCAGTTGATTGTATAATAAAAGTTGGTGATTAATTAGTGTGTAGCACAGAGATAATTGTGGAAAAAATTGCTAAATTGTGACATCCCATATTTGAAATGAAGGTGTATTGACCCTGCAAACCGTATAATCGCTGGTCAATGTATTTACGGTGAATACTAACGGCATATCTACTGCTGGCACTACTCTACAAGGAAAGTATCTAATCTGATGTTCAAAAAGCAGTTGTAGTTAATATTTTCATCTTTAGTAATGTGACAATTTTATGGTACTTTGAAGATAACTTTCTTTTAGGCTTTAAATGTATATTATAACTAAGGGATGAAATACGTGAATTAAAATGAAGAGTAAAGAGATATGGAAATCATTTAATTATAAAAGACTTATAAGAAGTCTTACATTCACAGCAAATTGCCAGTTATAATCTGTTCGGTACAGGAGACCTGTTTTTACCTCCGCTATACTTGGGTAATTATAATTTACATAGTAGTTCATTCATTCATTCATTCATTTAATCATCCCATGAGTATGTATTGAGCACAAAGCATCAGGCACCACGTTAGGCTGCAACCCTGGAGGAGCTCCTGGTCTGGTGGGGCACCGTCACGTGGACAGGCTGCAGTAAAAGTCCTAAGAGAGGCAGGCAGCCTGGTGTGCAGCCTTGTGCTCTTTTTGTTATGCTCACACAGCTATGTTTTAGTCTTTGATTTTTCAATAAATGAGATTGTGTCATACTCTGGATTTCCCAGCATTAACTTGTAGAAATTCTTCCCAGTCAAGAGTAAGGCATATTTCACCATTTTTATAGGCTGCATATTATTCCATGGTGTGGATAGGAGATAATCGATTCAACTTTTCCCCTAATTTGGGCATTCAGTTTGTTAGTAGTTGTTCTGCCATTGTGAACAGTCTGAAGGCTGCATCCTTGTGTTTATGCCCTCATGTCTCTGTGTGCATGCCACTTAGACCTTCTTTGGGAGACACTGCTTCAGGAGCATGGGTGACTGACAGCCTCCAGCTCCTGCCCCTTTGGATCCACCACTGTGGCATTCACGCTGAGGCCGTGCTGCCCCCAGCCAATGACTGAGTGTGTTTCATTCCTTCCCAAAGCAGGACTCCTCCAACAAGTAGTCTTTGCTTGAGGACTCCCCATCAGCACAGCTGAAATGTTCCCAGAGTTGTGCCGCAGTCTGAGGCTCTTCCTACCCCAACCCTTCCCACTCTCTCTCCTTTCACAGGTGTTAGACCTGCACCACAGTCCACAGACTCTCTTCACCTGCTCCTGCTCCCCTGCCTTTGTTCTTCACAGGCATTTTCTCCCATAAAGCTTTTGCATGTCTAATCTTTTCTTTGCTTCTGTTTCATGGAGGATCTGAACTGGGACATTGTGCTTTTATTTCCATGTATATTTTTAATTTTAACAGATGTTGCCAGATTGCTTTCCAAAAAGGCAGTACAAATTTACATTACCATCAGCAGTGTATGAGAGTACCCTTTTCCCTGACTTCCTACCAGTGATTGGTATGATCATGCCTTTGAACTTTTGCCAGTCTGACAGGCATAAGGTGAAACTTTCTATTAGTGTATTTCAGTGTTCTTTTTTTTCATTTTTGCCATTAAGATGTTCTCTTCTGTAAACTGTCTTTTCATATCCTTGGTTGATAATTTTCTTTTGGGTTGTTATCTTTTCTTATAAAGTTTTAATCATTTTGGGGGTATTATATATGGAAAAGGATGTTAAATTAGAAATTTTGACTAAGGCACAAAGATACCACAGATATGACACACTAAAGTGAGTGGTTAGGGCAGGAGATGAATTTTCAAATGAACATTAAGAAGTTGAGAGAACTCCTAGTTCTCTCAACCACGCTGAGGATATAAAGGTTGCGGAAGAAAAAATGTTTTAGAAAGAGGATTTCATTGGGGAAGCTATGAGACTCTTCACCGTGAGTCTACAAAGCAGGACTTAAGTGAGACTACTTGAAGAACATGATGTGTGTCACTTGTGGTTAGGGAAATGTACTGGTATGTGACTCCTGTGTGAAGAATTACAAGGCAGAGATTAGTTTGGATGCTCTGACAGAGAGAGAGAGAAAGAGAGAGAGAAAGAGAGAAAATGCTTGTTTGACTTAGGTGGTCTGTAGTCCAACAGTTGTCAAAGAAACAAACATGTGAGTGTTTCTAATGGACCTGATAAGGGTCCCAAAGGGAGAGAGAACTGGCACAGAACTGCTTTAAATCCTTGCCCAGAGGTGTTGCAAGTGTCACTGGACACCAGAAGAGAGTCTGAATTGAATGGACCACAAGAAAACTAGATCTCTAGGGTGTAGCTGGAGGAAAATATATTTCCCATGTTCAAGAAAATGCAGTAAAATATTCCTTGTAGGGGCATCTGAAGAACTCTTAAAAGCACCCAGTATTTTCCAATCTAATTTTTGTATATTAATTTTTAAATTAAACTTTTAATTTCGAGATAATTGTAGATTCACATGCAGTTGTAAGAAATAATGCAGACATCTTTTATACACTTTACTTAGTTTTCCCTAATGCTAACTAACATCTTATAAAACTATAATACAGTATCACAAGCAAAATATTGACACTGATACAGCCAAGGTGCAGAATATTTTCTTCACCCACAAGAGTCCCTCCTGTTGTCCTTATACAGGCACACTCACTTCCTGCCTGCCCAGATTCCCTAACTCCAAGAAACCACTAATTTCTTTTCCGTTTCTGTAATTGTGTCATTTCAAGAACCTTATATAAATGCAGTTAAATAGTGTGTAATTTTTTGAGATTGGCTTTTTATTTTTTTACTTAGCATAAATCTCTGAAGATTCATCTAGGTTGTTGCCTTTATCAATAGTCATTACTTTTTATTGCTGTGTAGTATTCCATACGGACGTACTGCTGTTTGTTTAACCATTCGCCTGTTGAAGGACATCTAGATTGTTTCCAGTGTTTGGCTATTATAAATAATGCTGCTATAAAGTTTTTCATATACAGGTTTTTATGTGAAATAAGTTTTCATTTCTCTGTGATAAAGACCCAGGAGTAGCGTTGCTGGATCATATGATCATATAGTTACATATTTCATTTTTTATGAAAAGAAATGGCCTAAATGTTTTTCAAAATGGCTGTACCATATATTATCACCAGCAATATACAAGTGATCCAATTTCTCTGCATTCTTGCCAGCACTTGATGTTGTTACCATTTTTTATTTTAGTCATTGTTAGATGTGTAATGATACCTCATGATTCTTTTTCCTAATAATAACCTTATTAGGTTTTCCATAATTAGGTTTTCCCTAATGGCCAATAATGTAAACAACTTTTCATGTTTATTTTCCATTTTCATCCCTTCCTTGGTGAAATGTCTCTTTATGTCTTTAGCCCATATTCAATTTAATTGTTTGCTTTTTTGCTGTTGAGTTTGGGAGTTTTATTTTTAAAAATAAAAATAGCATGTTAGATACTAGTCCTTTGTCAGATGTGTGGTTTGCAAATGTTTTCTACTGCTCTGAAATTTGGTCTTTTATTCTCTTAACAGTTCTTTTATATACAAAGTGTTTAATTTTGATGAAGTTTAAGGTATCAAATTTCTTTTTATGGATTGTACTTTTGGTGGCAAATCTAACGACTCTTTGCTAGCTCTAAATCCAAGAGATTTTCTCCTATTTTCTTTTCTAAAAGTCTTATGGTTTTGTTTTACATGTAATCCCATAATCCATTTTGAATTAATTTTTATATAAGCTGAGAGTTAGGTAGAGGTTTATTTTATTTTTTTTCTTTTTGCCTATGGACATCCAATTGCTCCAGGACTATTTGTTGAAAAAGGCTATTTTTTTTCTATTGAATTGCTTTGTCACCTTGCAAAAAGTCAGTGGGACATATTTGTGTGGATTTATTTCTGGGTTTTTTATTCTGTTCTTTTGATCTATGTGTCTATCCCTCTGCAAATATGGTATAGTCTTGATAGCTGTGGCTGTATAGTAAATCAAGTAGACTGATTCTTCCCACCTCATTCTTCCTTTTCAAAATTTTAGATACTATTCTAGTTCCTTTGTCTTTTCATATAAATTTTAGAATAATCTTTGTCCATATCTACAAAATATCTTGCAGAGTATTCAATTGGAATAATGTTAAACTTGTATCAATTTGAGGAAAATTGACCTATTTACTATGGTGAGTGTTTCAATTTATAAACATAGTATATGTATTTATTTAGATCTTCTTTGATTTCTTTCATTAGCATTGTGTACACCAGCGTTTCAGCATACAATTCCTGGGCATGTTGTGGTAGATTTACACACAAGTATTTCAGTCTTTTGAGTGATCATAAATGGTATTAATTCTATTTTTAATTTTGGTGTCCATGTGTTCATTGCTAGCATATAAATATACAATTAATTTTTGTAACTTTATCTTGTATCTTGTGACCTTCCTGAATTCATTTATTAGTTCTAGAAGTTTTTCAAAAATTCCTTCTGTTTTCTATGTAGTCATGTCATCTGAAAATAGGGAAAATTTTATTTCTTTCTTTCTGATTCATATGACTTTTATTTATTTTCTTGCTTTATTGCACTGGCTAGAACTTATAGCACTAGGTTGAAAAAAATATTGAGAGTGAAATCCTTGCTTTGATCCTAATCTTATGGGGATAGCATTCAGTCTGTTACCACTTAATATAATGTTAGCTATAGCTTTTGGTCTTTATCAAGTGGAGGAAGATCCTCTATATTCCCCTGGAAATGGCAAATATCTGAGTAAATGCAAAGGACTTTTGCCTTTTTGCTTTTTTACTCTAAACTACTCTATAGATCATATAACTTTTTAGGGCAAAAATTAGAACATTGACTTATTGGAGTTTATAAAGTATATAGATGTATTTCATTTAACAACTTAATATCATGGCTGGAAGGATGTTAAATTGATCTATATGGTTGTAAGATTTCTATATTTAATTGAAGTAATAAAATGTTAACTCTAAGTAGACTGTGAAAAGTTAAGGAAATACAATAAAATGTCAGACCAAACCTAAATATATCAATAACTATACTAAATGTTGATTGACTAATAACACCAATTAAAAGCCAGAGATTGTCAGAATGGATAAAAAATAACATTCGATAATATGGTGTCTATAATGGGTGCATTTAAATGTGAAGACACAGCAGGCTGAAAGTAAATGGAAGAAAAAATATATACCATGTAAACAGTAAACATAGAAGGTTGGAGTGGCTATATTAATATCAGATAAAATAGATTTTACAGAGTATTACTGGAGATAAAGAGGGACATTTTCATATAATTAAAGGGTCAATGAATTAGGAAGACATAATAATTATAAATGTGTATGACCTACTAACAGAGCATTAAAATATATAAAGTCAAAATGTACAGAATTAAAAGGAGAAATAGACAAATCCACAATCATAATTGGAAATATTAACATCTCTCCCTCCCCACAGGTAACAGAATCACTAGACCAAAAAAAATATATCAGCAAGGGCATAGATAATATGAAAAATATTATCTACCACGACTGAATAGTTGTTTATAGAACACCATATCCAACAATGGAGGAATACATATTTTTTTAAGAGTATATGTAATATGATTCCACTTATATAACATTCTTGAAATGACAAAATTACATAAATGGGGAACAGATCAGTTGTTGCCAGGAGTTAAGGAGGGAATGTGGGCAAGTGAGTGTGCTATAAAAGGTCAACATGAGGGATTCTTGTGGTGAAGGAAATATTTTTCACCTTGATAGTATCAATGTCAATATTCTGGTTGTGTTATTGTACTATGATTATATAAAATACTAGCATTTGGAGAAACTTGGTAAAGTGTGTAGATTTCTCTATTATTTCTTTTAAATGCATGTTCATCTATAATTATTTCAAGATTAGAAGTTTAACAAAAATCAATATACAAAAGACCATATGCTGACTATTAGAACAAGTCTCAATGAATTTTTTAAAAATGGATAGACAATTGTTACAGCTCCACTTATTACATAAACTCCCACTTCTTCATTTATTTGAAATAACATCTTTATCACGTAGGAAATTCTCATCTATTTCTGGAGTTTTTATCCTGTCCCACCGATCTGTTTGTTTAGTTCTCTGTCAGCACCTTCCACTTCCACTTAATGAATAATAAATACATTTTGTCTTCTTTATGATTTTCTTAATAACATTTTCGTTTCTCTAGCTATATTATAGGAACACAGTATATTATATAAATATATAAAACATACAAAATATGTGTTAATCAATTGTTTATGTTACTAGTAACCTTTTGGTCAACAGTAGGCTATTAGCAGTTAAGTTTTGGGGGAGTCAAAAGTTATACATGGATTTTTGACTGTGTGGGGTAGTTGGTGCTCCTAACCACTGTGTTGTTCAAGGGTCAACTGTACACAATTATTTTTCTGTCTTTCTAATAGGGAAATTATGTCTTGTCTGTATATATAATAGAATCTTTGGGGGTAAAGTTTTTATTCTCTTTTTGTTCTGCCATTATCTAATTTCCAATGTTGCAGATAAGGAGATTGATGCCAGTCTGATTTTTGCCTTTGAAAATACTTATTTCTTTCTCTCTGAAAGCTTGTAAGAGAGTATCTTTTATTCAATAAAAAATATTTATTGGATGCTTACTGTGTGGAAGTCACTATTCTAGGTCCACAGTTAAATAAAAAAGAAGTCACAGCCTTGTCCTTACATTCAAATTTATCCTATCCTAGCCTGTGTTTGGGTATATATGGGGCATGATGAGCCCTTGAAATCTGAAGACCAACGTCTTCCTTCAGCTCTGGGATTTTTTTTCTATTATTTTTCTGTTTTTCCTATTATTTGTTTAATTTTTTCCTCTCTTCTAGATGAAATGTTTTTCTCTCCAACATTATTATTTGCATGTTAGGTCTCCTGTATTTATATTCCAAGTTGTTTATCTTTTACCTTATTATTTCCATATTTTTCTATATTTGCTTTGAGCTTTGACATATTTCTTCCACTCGGTTTTGCAGTTTTGCAATTCATCTCTCAAATGTTTTTAGTTCTTTAACTTTTTTTTTTTTAGTTACAGAAATTTGTTGGCAAATTATTGCTTATTTTCCTCTTATCTGATTTCTGGATTCCCTTAGGTGTGTTATCATTTTCCCTTGCCTGGTCAATGGGGCTCAGATACAGTTGCTGGGGTGCCTTAAATGGGGTTAGTTTCATAAGCTATGAAGACTAATGGTCTCTTCCCTGTGGGTTGGCAGAGGAGTAGCAGGTAGGTCTCAGTCCTGTATACCAGGGAAAAGCCTCTGCAGTCAGACCTTCAGCCTCTGGAGTTAGGAAGGACACAGCCCACTGGTTTAGCTCCTCTCTAACTCCTCAGGGGCAGGCACACTCTCATAGGCTATGTAGACCTTGAAGTTCAGAAGGGAGAAACAAACTCTGTGGGCCAAATTCTCTTCAGGCTTCTTGCTGTGATCATCTTCCCAGTGCTGGTGCATGGACTTAGCCTCACTCACCTGCAAGATTTAGCAGTTGCTAGGCTTAGAAGAGAAAAATAGGTCAGAACAGGGAGGTGTAGAAGTTAAAAAACACCGTCTTTCCAGAAGCCTGTTCTTTTTTTTTCTTTTGTCACAAGTGTAACTATTTCTATTAAAAGGTTATGATGAATCTTCAGAATTCATTCTTTCTCTGTCAGTCTTGACTGAGAGCAAGATACTTAATGTATGCAAGAAAGACATGAAAGTTGTGGTACAGTGAAAAGATTGGCCTACTACTTTTATCAGGTATGTCTATCAGTTTTTCAGGAGGCAGCTTGTGCATGAAGTCTTAAGAAACCTTTCCACTTTTGGTGACTTTAGTCTTTGACTTAAATTGGGACATACTAAAGATGTTGATTTTCCTGTACTTCTATAGTGTTTACTGTGCACAACTCACTTGACACAGAATAGTAACAGCAACAAAAATAAAATGTAATATTAATTAGTTTAGCACTATGGACTTCCATGAACAAAATAAATACTTGATAAATATTACTTTCAGTGATGGTGATAATAACCAACCAGTCAGTAAGTATCTTTTTTCTCCCTAGAAATTATAGGGTCCTTAGTGCTACCATTTGTCTGGGGTGGGAGGGGGGAATAGCCAGGAAGATAGGGACATAACAAATATTCTTGAAGAGTTTATTATTTTCTTTGTTGAGAAGAGAAATTAAATCTTGGAAATGTGAAAAGACAGCTAAATCTCCTAATCTCTTCTTTTACCCTTTAATAAAGGTGAACGATTTTGGAGAATTTCCTGTAAACAAAAGAGCAATTATGGAACCTCAGTTATGGGGCAAAAAATATCATTTCTATTTTAGTTTACCGTAGAAACAATATATTGTAATTAGAAACAAAAGATTGTTTTAAAACTCCTCAGCTTCAGAAAAAGTATCAACAAAGAGGTAAAGAAAGTTGCAAATAACACTAAACATTTTAAACATGTTTTAAAAAATCAAGCCTTTATTGTTTAAAATGGTAATATGTAGCCTAGAAAATGCAAATGCAATTCATGATGTAGTAATTTTTAGAAGTCTTTATACATTGCATAGTTAGTAATTTGATGATTTGTAACTCAAGTATTTGACTAATTCCATAAACAACACTATCTTGAACCCATACCAGCACAATACCAGAAGTTTAAAAAATGTGTCAATTGAGTTAGGTCTTTGAAAAACTCTGACTCTATCCTAGCATTTACATGTAAAAACTGTAGAATAAGCTACACGGATATGTCATTGTACTTGCTGTTTGTTCCTACTCAGCCCTGTACCTGTTTTTTGTTTTTGTTTTTTCTTTTCTTTTCCTTGTTCTCTCAGGGCTATGAGTCTGAGAACTCCATTTCCATGACTCATCTGTCCACTGGGTTTTGGTTATGATCGGCTAGTAGGAGGCACTCACGAGAACAGGAGGTGAAAGGAAAGCAGCAGCCCTCTGCTTCTGCAGCAGCGCGAGTGCATGTGCAGAGAGGCGGGAGCAGCATCGGTGGTAGTTCTTACAGAATAGTGGACTGTGGAGCCCGAGAGAGGGTGGCAGGCACTGGGACCCTGCTTGGCCACTGTGCCAATTCTGCTGCAGGGGCTCTGGCAGATTCTGAAGCGTGAGAATTCCTGGGCCCTGGGTCCCATCTCCATCCCATTTTGCTCCTTTAGCCCTTTCAACACATTTGTAACCAATTCCCTCTTAAAATTCCTTTTCATCACTTTTCTTACGAGTCACTCAGTTTGAAATAACCAGAAAACTTTCTGTTTTCCTGGCTGAAAATTAACACATTCAGGTAATGAGACTTCTAGGTAAGGGGTTTGGTTATAATGAGATTGAGTGTGTTAAGTTAGAAAAGCAGAAGAATCTCCATAAGTTTGGCAAACCGAACTGTAGGTTTTAATTTTTTTTTATTTCAGCATACTATGGGGGTGCAAATGTTTAGGTTACGTACATTGCCCTTGCTCCACCTGAGTCAGAGCTTCAAGCATGTCCACCCCCCAGATGGTGCACACCGCACCCATTACGTGTGAATGTACCCATCCCCTCCTCCTCCCTTCCATCTGCCCGACACCAGATGAATGTTCTTACAATATGTGCACTTAAGTGTTGATCAGTTAAAACCAATTTGATGGTGAGTACATGTGATGCTTATTTTTCCATTCTTGGAATACTTCACTTAGGAGAATGGTTTCCAGCTCTATCCGGGATAATACAAGAGGTGCCATACACCATTGTTTTAAGCTGTGTTTGTCAAAAATTCCTCTGGGAGTAGATACTTTTTCCTTAAGTTTAAGGTTAACTTGTTTCATGGAGGCAGAGTTCTTCATGTTGCATCGCTTCTTTCTGCTCCCTTTTCCCCATTTGGTAATGGCCTTGTCTCTAATACCGGTTGGTCACTGCAGTGCTTCTGACTAGCTGACAACTTATACCCCAACAAAATAGTGAAATAGCAGAAAACATTGTATCAGTCATTTATACTGATGATATGACTAACTAATACAGCAATGTCCTTCAATTCATGGTTATCTCCATGAGGCATTTTCTTTTTAAACATGTAATTTCTAATTTGCAATTAAGATCTTTCCCTCATTAATGCCATTTTAGGCATCAGTAAGATATTTTTCATCCCATGCACACTCCAGTGGATGCTGTGGTACTGTCATATTAGCAGAGCCAGCTTTGAGGTTAACCCTGATGTGTTGTCAGCAATGAGGCTATTTTGTATGGGTGGCCCCCTGATGTCCCAGGGAAGATGGGAAGGTGCTCATTGTGCCCTCTTCTAATAATTCATTTATATTATTCCAAACAAATGCTTATTGATCATCATGTGTAGCAGGTACCATGTTAGGCACTATGGAGACAGCTATGATTAAAATTAAACAAATCACATGGCATGTTAGTCAAGAGCTCTACTGCTCTGTCACTCAGAGCTTTGGGAGCTTGGGCATGTTATTTTGAGGCTCAGTTTCCTCATCCACAGTGTAAGGAAAATCATGATACACGTTGCAGCTAGTTGTGCCTACTTCCCAACACACATCCCCCCAAACTGCCGTGGGCAGAGCATTTTACGTATCTTTATACCATACTTTGCCTCAATATAGAACTGCCTAATAGGCCCTGAATTTGATACAATTCCTCCCTTTCTCTCCCTTGGATCCAGAGTTTCCAGCTGCTTCTTGGTATTTTTCAGATTTCTGAGCTTCCAGATGCATTTTATATTTAGATTATATGCCTTCCTATTTAATGATATTTTATAACACAGAGATCCTTGTTCTTGTATCTTAGGCCTCATTTCTGTGCCTTTTGCATTATTTCTATCTGTAGTAATGATGTTTCTCACAAAGCTGTGTCAAACATATTCTCTTTATTAATAAAGGTATTCCTGTATAAAAATCAGTCTGCCAAGATAATAAGGTACTGCTTAATAATCAGAAAATCTTCATAAAACAGTCATTTTTGACATGTCCCAATTTCAAGCAAAGGGTAAAATAGCCATTATATCTGGTATAAACTCAGCCTTCTGCCTTATCATCCAATTTAGCACATTCTTGCATTTGATATAGGATTGCCAAGGAGGATCTGGGGAAATGTCAATGACAGTGACAAAATGACTGTTGTACATATTCAAAGCTTCCCCAAATAGCCTTTCAAATGATAAAAGAACGAAATAAAGTCAAACTGCTGCTGGGAATATTTATATAACACTACTCATTTTCTTTATTAAAATAAATGTCCCTTCTATTATATAGGCCACAGATAAGGATGTTTATACATATTTGACATCACTTTAATTTTCCCAGATGACTATTTCCCTGTACAGTATTTGGATTTGTGCTTTCAGGCTGTTGCAGCCAGAGTGCCCCTGCAAGCAGAGTCTGAGAAAAAGACGGTGATCAGATAGTTTATGTGAGAAGGGAGCTTGGAAGTGAAATGACAAAGGAGGGACCACCCAGGCAAGGATGAATTAGCGAGTTGGCACTGCTGTGGGTGGCTGAGGCTTGAGGCTACCGTACTCTTTTGTCAGCCTGCATTACAGGATGCTTATCTGAATCACCTGCCTCCGGGAGGAATGGGAGAAGCACTTGTTCACCCCAGCGCCCACCGGCTAAGGGCTGCCCCATGCATGGGGTGTTACAGCCCCTGCAGGTCTCCCTTGAGCATGCGCGGGGGTGAGTGGGCGCCCATGCCAGGCGCCCGGAGCATGCGTGGTTGGAGGGGCTGGAGTGAGGCACTGTTAATGGGAGTGGGCGGAGCCCCTGAGGAATTGTCCCCTCCCCTGGCAGGAAGCAGAGATGAGGCTGAGGAGGCTGTGCAGCTAGCGCCAGCGTGTCCAACACAGGTGGCCAGTACTTAGTTGAAAAAAAATTTAGACCAAATAGAACAAAAATTATTTGTAAGGCAAATGATCTGGTTTCAAGATTATATGCTTCCCTTGACTGCTAGTATCTGTACTTTCATATTTGGTATATAGACAGCTTATCAGAGTTGGAAAGATCATTGAGTTAATTAAATATGATAAATCATGTTTTAACACTAGGTGGGATGATTAATTCTGTATTTCTGAATCTAGCCTCATTTGGAATATACCCCTGGGGCTCCTTATTCTTACATTTATAAATTATGAACTCAATGAATCTAATATTTTGCTGATAATGGGTATATAATACATTAAGGCTTGCTTGCTTTAAACAGATATTCTTCTTAGTAGCAATTAGGGAGGGAAAAAGAATATCCTTTGTTATGGTCTGTCTTCATTTCCAGACTTTCTTATAGTTTGGCTTAGTGATTATAGTAATATAATCATTAAAACAACATGAATGAATGTAAACCCTCCACAAATTTAAGCAAAACAATTACAAAAATGAACTGACGAGTGAAACTGAAATGAAAAGATATGGTAAGTGAGAACGATGATACACGTAAGAGTGGACTTAGAGGTAAAGATAAAAAGAAGGAAATTCTTGTGTTGATATGTGAGGAAAGATATTCTGCATTACTTTGACTTTCATGCCGTTCAAATCCTTCAATGGCTTCCTGTTGTTTTTAAGATCAAGCCCAAAGCAAGTCATTCCAGAGCCTCCACAAGCTGACTCCAGTCTACCTTTCCAAACCTGTTTCCCAGAATTCGCTTGCAAGGGCTCTCCCCTCCAACCCACCTGATCTGAGTGCCTTAAAAATAGTAACTCACTAAGTCTGTATAAAATGTCTGTGAGGCAGCTCCCATTATTATCTGTATTTTACAGACGAGGAAACTGAGGTGCACACAGGTCAAGTAACTTGCCCAGATGATCAGCTAGTAAGTGGTGAGTAAAGATTTGGGATGAGGCGTTCTTCCCATCGAGTTCCTGAAAATTCTTTAGTCTAGTCTGGATCTTAGCCCCTTCCTGTCTTTATAAAGTTTAAATGTATTTATTGAGTCCCATCTGTTGAGAATAACAATGGAAGTAAGAGCCATAGGCTCTTTCCTGCTTGAGAGGGACATGGCAGCTCAGCTCCCTGCTCTGTCCCTTTTGTCTCTGTCTCCATTCCCTTTCTCCTTCTCTCCAGAGCACCTCCGCCAGAGGCCTGCTTGGCCACCTCAGTTAGGCCTGACCAATCCCAAGACCATGTTTGGGGCCATAGTCAAGTACCATTTTGTTAAGAAATTGCTCTCCCTGTGGAAATTTCTAGACCTCACAAGTATGTGGTAAAGACTCCTTTCCTCAACTGATGTTTGATTATGTCCCCTTTCTTTACCTCCACAGTAGTTCCTCTCATGTTATGTCAGCTTTTGCCTTAAAATAAACATCCCTAAACATGAAGTCTGAGCTTCCTGATTTTCCCCAAGCATCCTTTATGGAAGAGGTCTTCCCGGAGAAAGTACAGCCTTGCAGATGTGTGGCATGGAATATATACAATTCCCAACTGTGAATTTCAAGAGCCATTAATGGAGTAAGAGAAGTTGTTTACTAACTTTCTCACACACTCGATAACTTACAGGACATTAAGTTATGTTATGGTTTATTTTTTACTTTTGGTCAGGATTTTTGGTTGTTGTTGTTAAGATTGTTAGACCTTAGGCAAGATTGCTCCTCAGCTGTTCTGACAAAAATGAGCATGAGTAGGAAGAGTATTTTCACTTGTTACCAGGTTGTGGGATGAGAGGGGATTTATTTCATTGTTTCTCTTTGTTATTTAAAATTATAGTTCTTTACTCTCTATAAAATTTAATTCTATACAAAAATAATTTCTTGATAGTAATAGGCACACCTATTAAAAATGGAGATGAATTCTTTAATTTGGTGCTTCTCAAATTTTAATATGCATGTGAATCACCTGGGGATATTGCTAAAATGCAGATTGGGAGTGAGGGGTTCATCCTGAAGCTGGTGAGTCTGCATTCCTGACAAGCTCCCAGGTGATGCTGATGCTGCTGGCTGTGGCTCTACACCTTGAATAGTGAGAAGCCACATGCAAGGCAGCCCTATTCTTTCTTTTTCTTTTCATAAACTTGTCAGTATGACAGCATTTGTCCCTTTTTCCCCCCAACGCATCTAGAGTGGGCTTTGCCTAGGAACTAATAATCTGGTTTCCTAGGATTGGTGTGAGGATTCACTGATATAAACGCTTGCGACTCAAACTGTGATCTGCAAACCAGAGGGAGCAGCAGAGTCACCTGGGAGCTTGTTAGAAATGCAGAATCCCAGGCCCCACCCCAGATCTGTGATTCATCTGCATTTTAATAAGATGCCTCAGTGATTTGGATGCACATTAAGGTTTGAGAAGCACTGATGTAATCCAGATTAGTTCTTCAAACCCTATGGTTTATTTATATTTTTCCTAATTTATAATTGAGAAGACTGTAGCACAGTTTGTAAGTAAAAGGACTAGAGTTCTAACCTAGATCTTTTGATTCCAAAACCTATACCCTTAATATTGCATAGCTTTTTCCCTAAAGAAAAGTGAATTTCTTGAATAGTGGAGGCCTTGATGCTTCTCACCTCTCCTTTCAGCTCTCCGTTATCCCTCAGGTACTCAGGCACCTTACTTTTTAAAAACCAGCAATGTTCACCAAGGTGCTTCAGACAGGATTCCCTCAGTGAATCCCATCTCCTTTTCCCCAATTAAAGCATTACCTGCTGTTTGTCCTCCGCTCTTATATTCCTGTGGGGTTCCAGTGAAGGCTAATCATGTCCTGTGTTAATCCCCCCCAGAGGTATGTGCCTTATGCAGGGTTTTCTGAGTGTAATTTCTTTGCTCAAAGGAAGTACTCCTCTGAGGGAAAGTGTGGACTTTGTAGGATTGGTGGGGGTGTATTTTAGGATGGGAATAGGGGTGGGGTGGAGACCACATATATGTTGGGGGGGGGGTTCTGTAGAGATTTCTCCCAGAGTCCCTGAATCCCAGCTCTTGACAGCCACCTGCTCCATTCATACGAACAGTTGTATTATGAAGACCATTTGCCCTGACCTGATTATGCTGCTTTTGAATTTAAATTGAATTTTTATTTGACTTTACTTTCACGTTTTTAGAAAAAGCTAATAGGCTGTAGGCTCGCTGTGATAGATTAGTCATGTCTCTTTGTCTTAATTGCTTTATATCTAAACTTGAGGTGCTTTTCAATTTGCTCCTGTCTCACCTCATGGGAATTGATTGATTTAGTTTCTTTTTGCATATTTGTTAACAGGAATTGAATGGGCTTGATGATTCTCCTTAGGACTGTTTTCAGTTGGATAGCTTCATTTAAAATTGGGGCTTTTATTTAATATTTTTGTTTATCCCCTGGTTTTGTCTCCTGGATTAAGACCACTCCCCAGATAATGAAGTCATAAGTTTGGAGGAAAGCAGGTTAGGTCTCTAATTATTTTCTAGTTTTTTTATTATTGTTATTGTTATGATTTGTCTGTTTAGTTTCCAAATGTGTCTTGGTCTTGGGAATAGTATTAATATAATATTGTGGAGGAAGATAACACTTTTGCAGATATATTTAAACAAGTGTGAAATAAATGAAAGATAATTTGCTTCTCCCATCCTAGATCAACTTGGGACGACATTCCTTTAGGACTGAAATGTAATAGTAGAGAAAGCCTGCCATTGGTAAATGTGAGAGACTTAGGCAAATCTTGTAGGTCAGTGGTCCCCAACTTTTTGGCACCAGGGACTGGTTTCATGGAAGACAATTTTTCCATGGACCAGTGGGGGGGGGGGTGATGGTTTCTCCATGATTCAGTGCATTACATTTATTGCACAAACCTCTCTGCGAATGATAATCTGTATTTGCAGCTGCTCCTAGTTCTAGCCTCACCGCATCAGCTCCACCTCAGATCATTGGGCATTAGATTCTTATACGGAGTTCACCACAACCTAGATCCTTCGCATGCGCAGTTCACAGTAGGGTTCGTGCCCTTATGACGATCAAATATCACTGCTGATCTGACAGGAGGTGGAGCTTATGTGGTGATGTTAGCAATGGGGAGCAGCTGTAAATACAGATGAAGCTTCACTGGCTCTCCTTACTGCTCACCTGCTGCTGTGTGGTACTGATCCGTGGCCTGGGGATTGGGGACCACAGTGATAGGTCACATCAAGGTATGCTGTTTCCAGTGATATTTTGTGAGCAAGGATTTACTAGGCCACCATAATGAAGAAATGGTTCTCTCCTCTGTACCTGTTCTCCTATGTACCTACATATATACATACACTGCTTTGCCTTTAATGCAAATCATTTTAAGAATATGAATTTTGAAATCTATGGTCATGGCTTTAATGACATAGCAGATGGTATTTATCATATAATGCATGGTAAAAAGTAATGATCTATCACTTGGCACCAATATTATACAGTATTTATACATCTATTCTATGTGTGTATGAGTGATTATTTGTGCTGGGGTAAATCTCAGTCCATAAGCTCAGGTGGGCAAGAACTGTGCTTTCCATTCTATAACTTAATTTTTTGATTTTTGAGCTTTAGTCTGATGGGAGTGGGCAGAAAAAAACATTACATTATCCCTCTCCTGAGGTTCCACCCACACATGCCCACCTTGGTGTTGCTCCACAATTCCGAGATCCTACTCAGTTTCAAGGTATTGAGGTTGGAGTGGGGGAAATTGTCACCTGCCCCCATATTGTCACTGAGGTATTCAGTGTCCTGGTGTCCATGGCCTCTTCGGGTCCCACTTTCTGTTGCTTGGTGTCATTCTTTGAGCCTGGAAATCTTTCCCTGGCCTGTCTGTGTTCCTACCTTCCTAGACATAGAAGACCGCTGATCTCTCCGGGGTCTGACAGTCTGGCTATCTCTGTTTGTTCTTGAGAATCCTGCTTTCTTTTTCATTTTTTTCTTCCTTCTAACCTTGAGGGATCCTCTCCTAGTCTTAGAGAAATTCATCTTTCTTCATATGTATGTCTGCTCAATCCTTTCCTTTTAGGCTTTTGGGAATGAAAGGTGAATTTTCTGCTGGAGAGTTATTCCCGCCCTCCCCGAAGCACTGAATATGTACCTAAATGGGAAGAGGGGAGGTGGGAAGGAGACAGATACAGAAAGCTGTCTTGAATAGAGGGGTAACACCTCCAAGTATCATCTCTGTGCATATTCTAGGGTCTAGTCATGTCTGTTTCACTGTGTGAGAACTATTCCAGAGTACTGTACTGATGGCCTTTCCTTTCAGTAGCAGAGTCTACAAGCTACGTGAAACCAAGTGTTCATCTCCTCTCTGTCACTTATCGAATAGGCTATTTAGTAGAAGAGACACAAATTGTAAACTGGGCAGTGAAATTATCTTTCTGTTATAAGTTTCTAAAGACAATTGATTATAGGTGGCTGGCAAATATGTGAAAAGAAGTGTATTGTTCGGTAGCTATGTGAGGCCAGGTTTTTCTCCTCCTCCTAATAAGGCACTTAAAACCTTACCTTTTAAATATATTCCTTGATTAATGTGAATTATATCTGCAGCATGACAAATATTTTTCAGAAACAAAGAATTTTCATGGAGGGAAATCAAATCAGAAATAAATGAATGGGTGTGAAATCCTTTCATTGCTACAATAATGGGATAATTTATGTAATACCTCAAGCATCCAAATCTTTTAATAGCTTTTTTAAAATATAAAAGACTGAAAAAAATCAGTTACACCTCTTCTCTCCCTCACTGAGTGTTTATTTGAAAAACTCCTTGTTCAGTTAATGTTCTCTTGAAAAATAATAGCATCCTTGTTTGGAATGGAAAGAATTGAATTCTTATGGTTTTCTTCTCAGAAATTTCTATAGTAATTTTGGGGGAAATGGTTTCCTAGCAATAAAGTTAATCCTTTTTTTCTTTTAGTATTCTGATAATAGCCAATGCTGTTACATCCTACTTCAAATTTCTAGTACTTCTTCAAATCTGATGCCCAAACTTTTTATCAGATTTCATTTTTTTTTCTCAGTTTACCACTTTCCAGGCCCCTGTCACCTCACCTCTAGATGTCCAGAGTAGAACAGTGATTCTCAAACTATCTGTAATGAAGGACCAAGTTCCTAAATTTGTACTCTCAGTTCCTGTACTAATGTCCTCACAGACTGGAAACAAGCAGCTGGCCGATTGCCACTGGTGTGCGGGCCACACTCAGGGTATTCCGGGGTCCTGTTCTAGCGTTCACTATCTCTACCCCTCCCCCATGCCATCATGAATATCTTCCTAAAATACTGCTTTCTACATAGAAATCCCCATTCATCATGCCAGGGCTCAAGACTGCAAAATCTGACAACACCCTCTCTCTGTCCTACCCCTGCACCTTAACCTTCTCTGTGGTTCTTTCCCTTTCCTGAAAAGTAATTCGTCAGCACCAGCCAGAAGGAACCTTTGTCAACTACAGTTGGCCACATTGATTTCTAGATATCCTGATTACCTATAACATACTGAACCACAGCACTGCTCTTTAATTGTATTTTTTTTTCAGATAGATTCATTTTAGTGGTTGCATGTATTTTTTTCAATGGATTGTTTATTTTAATTAATGAGTAACTAATGAATTATGCGGACAAAAAACAGAATACTCCCAGTCAAGGGGAGAGGAGGGAAGGGAGCAGGCCACCATATCTATAGGGCCTGGGGTGGAGGTGGTGTAAGGAGAGACAGAAGTTCTTAGCCTTGGGTCTTTGGGGCTGCCTAAGAGATAGTCTGGGGAGAGTTTATGCCTGATCTGAACACGCACACGTGTGTGTGTATGTGTGCACACACAGAGGGGAGCCTTTATAGAAGGGAGGGCTATAACTTGTGTATCATATTTTTAATTGAATTTTTAATTGAGAAATTTATAGATTAACATCTAGTTGTAAGCAATAATACGGAGAGATCCCATATACCCTTTATGCAGTTTCCACCATTGGTAGCATCTTGCAGAACTATAGTTCAGTATCGCAACCAGGGTATTGACATTGATTCAGTCCGCCAATCTCACTCAGATTTCCCAAGTTTATTCATTTTCGTGTATGTGTATGTTTAGTTCTACTCAAGTTTAGTAAATGTGTAAGCTCCTGCACCCACCAGCGTCACAAGGACCTGTCCTTTTCTAACCACGCTCACTCCATTCCTCCAGCCCTTCTCTGATCCTAACACTTTGCAACAGCTAATCTCTCTTCCATTTCCTAATTTTGTCATTTCAAACAATGTTATGTAAATGTACCGTTTTGGGATTGGCTTTTTTTTTTTCTCAGCATAACTCTCTGGAGATTCATCTTAGTTGTTGCATGTATCACTAGTTTGTTCCTTTTTATTGCTAAGTACTCTATGGTATGGATGTATAAGAGTTTGTTTAACCATTCACCTATTGAAGGACATCTGGGCTGATTCCAGTTTTGGGCTATTACAAATAAAGCTCTTATGCACATTCATTTGCAGGTTTTTATGAGAACATAAGTTTTTATTTCTCTAGAATAAATGCCCAAGAGTGCAATTGCTGGGTCATATGTTAGTAGCATATTTTACTTAGTCTATAAAACTCATTATTTAAAATTATTTTCCTACTCTATATTTCTGTATTATGATATAAAGTCCAGTTGCTGGAGCAGTTACGGCTCTGATAATAATTCCTGAATAAAACCTTCTTTTTAAGATTTTTTGCCCCCTTCAAACATACATCTCATTTTATAATTTCAGCAAATCTATAAGCTTAGTGGCATTTACAGGAAATTGAGACACAAGAGAAGTTAAGTAACTTGGGTCATATAGAGAATTAGTGGCATGGTCTGAATCAAATTCCAAGACCTGTAAAGTAGAATTTTTGAAACTATATGTGATATATAATGGGTCATGAAATTGACTAAGTTAGTCACAACCAGAATATTTTTACAAAGAAATAGACCAGATTAGAATGCAAAATATTATTGTGCATTGTATGTAGTAAGAGTATACATTATATAATTTTTGTATACATATGCACATGTGTGTGTATTTATATAACATTGAATGATTGTTAAAAGTGCTAGAAAACTCTATCTTTGCAGCTTAGCTCTTTTCGTTAAACCCCCCTTATAACTATCTTGTAATTCCCCTGTGCCTAACAAGGACTTAGAATACTCAAACTATCATAGAGTTTCAATTAAATAATTCTTGGTTTCTGGTATCAGGACAGGATAGGTCAAAAAAATTCTTCGTTAATATCACTATAAAAGTGAGTTGGAAAGAGATCTTCTCTTACCTGATAGGAATTTGTCGAAATGTTATCTGCCACCTTATGGAAGCTTACTTTCTTTCCCACTTGACACAGACTTCATACACAAATCTTCTCAGATCATAGAAAAAAAGAAACAGTGACCAACTCGTTTGATAACATTCACTTAACTTTGATAAGAAAACATTACAAGGGCAATACAAGAAGTTAGATGTTAGAGGACTTCCCCAAGGTCACGCATTTAGAAACTGCTAGAGTCAAGACCCAACTCCAACTTTTCTGAAACCCAATAATACGATTTTCTTGAAATTGTATACTAACTCTCTGTGGGATATTTTCTAAGCAGCATATTATAGTTAGGTTGATTTTGTTATAAACAGACTGTATGTGCCAAGCCTTTCACATGGGGTTTATTTCACCCGCAACTGAGAAGACTAGAGAAGATAGACTGTCTGTAAATACTGGAGGGCTGTCAGGTAGAAAGGGAGAAGATTGTTCTGTCTCAAACCACATGGCAGAATCAGGACCTAAGTTTGGCAGTTAGAAGGAGGGAAACTGGTTCACCTTCAAGAAGGTATTTTTAAGTAAGCTGCCCCGAAATGAAAGAACTGCCTAACACAGTCTTAAACTAACCAAATGAAGTATTTATTAATGCACCAGAAAACCATCTATTCTGGCTGCTGGAGGCAAATTCTTCTATTGGACCAAATGTTCTTTAAGGTCTTTTCCAAATCCAAGTTCCTAGGAATCTACTGATAAATGACTTTCTCCCCTATTAGTCATTTATCTCTGCATGTTCTGCCCACATACCACATTTCCTAGCAATCTGTTTAGAGTTAAAGAAATTATTTCTAATAGAAACCTTTACTACCGTGATTTTATTTCAAGTAGGCATAATTTATCAAATGCTGAGCTTAAGGAATATGCATTTTTCTCATAGTATGTTGAATTGGTTTATAAATCAATTAATATCGTGGAATGGAATAGAATGGGATGAAATGTGGAATTCAGTATTATCAATGTGAAATAGAGACCTCCTTGATCATAATCCTCAAGGAGTAGGAAGGGGCAGGAATTACTCAATTGGGAATTGCAACAGAAAGAGGAAAAGTGATTTGCTCAGTCATGGGGCTAATAAGTGATCACATGGCTAATATATGGTTACACAGCTAATGAGTCCTGGATCTATTAATGTTTTTATGTTCTCCTTGAATAAATATTAAACTTTCCACAGGAGACTATGCATAATGAGAAACTACTGACTTCGAATGAAAGCATTTTCAGGGGGTTCTGAGCCTAAATATACATTATTTATTGTTTATGTGATAAAACTTCTTTGCTGACTAATATGTTGCTGAAATGTTAGAAAAATAGAAGATACTTCCTTCTGCTATAGGTTTTCTTTTCTTTAGGAACAAGAAGAGGGTTCCTTTATGGATAGACACTTCTATTCTGAAGGCAAAGCATTTTAAATCATAAGATTTTACTTCATGAACTTACTTTTCAAACTCCTTTACATAAGATAGTGAAGTGTGTAAGTGCAGTCAGGAAAAATGTGAGTGTAACTAAGACAGTCAAGTAACTCAGTCCCTACCTTTTTACATTGCAGAGTCAACTAGGAACAATTACGTTTCTTGTGCTCTCACATAATTTCCATTTTATCCTGTTGTATTTGAGATTAAATTCTTGTCTGCTCCACCAGAGAAAAGAGTAGACGTTGGCTCCGATGTATGACAGGTGTCATTCTTAACATCTCTGGGCCCACCAGTAACAATAGGGGATTGTTAGGTTCTGATTTAGAGTTCTAGAGATTTGATTTGAAAAGACGTGGAAGGGAGAGATGAGGGAGTTGGCAATGTGAGAGTGAGCGTGATTACTGTACTTGAAGGAAATGATCTCACAGAGAGGATCGACCCAGTTGTGGTGAGAACTGTATTTTCCTCCCTAGGGCTTTTTGTCTCTGTTGCTTGCTGAATGCCCCCTCGAACATTTAAAAATATGGCCAAGAGGAAGAGGACATGGGGGAGGGGCCAACCTCAAAGTCAGCCTCTGCCTCTGCTGTTTGAGCATTAAACTGTCTTTACTGCTGATGGCATCACAGATCTGGGCCTCTGCAGATTCTTTCTAACCCTAGAGAGCATGCTGAAGAATTTTCAGAAATTGTTCTTTGGGGCTTCAGACAGTAAGAGGTGTAGGAAGTCTTACATGTTGCCAGCGACTCCAAGAAGTTACTTAGAAAGATACCAATTGACACAGTTTATCAAAAATGCAACTTAAAAGGATCAATGCTAAGGGGGCTGGCAGAAGCCTTTTGCTCTTAAGTTTGCAGCAAGTGTGTACATGAGAACTGTAAGGAGGAGAGCCAGCTCTGTGTGTTTGAGTAGAGGGTAGCTTAGCTTCCTGGCCCTCTTCTCCCCCCAAAGTTAGAACAGCAATTTCATGTTTTATACCTTCAAGTGAGGGATTTTGGTGATTGAAGAGGGAGCAAAAATAGATCCTAAGAGTTCTATTTAATTTTAAAATATTTTTGACCATTTTATAGTCTCTTTTTTATTTTGTTCTTTTATTTATTAATATATTTTTATTAAATTTCATTTTTAGATAATTATAGATTCACATGCAACTGTAAGAAATATATATAAGATGCTTTACAATGGTAAAATCTTGCAAAACTGTATGACAATATCACACCCAGGATACTGACATCAGTACAGTTAAGATATAGAACATTTCCATCATCACAAGGATCCCTCCTGTTGCCTTTAAAGCCACACCCAATTCCCTCCCATCTCATCCCTTCCTTGGCCCCTGGAAACCACTAATTTTGTCACTTTCAAGAATGTTATATAAATGGAATCATATGTTACACAACATTGGGATTGGCCTTTTCAATTCATAATTCTCTGGAGATTCATCTTGGTTATTGTTTTTATTGACAGTTGATTTATTCACATTACCAAATAGTATTCCATGATGTACCATACTTTGTTTAATTCTTCACCTGTTGCAGAATATCTAGACTGATTTCAGGTTTGGTTATCATGAGTAAATCTGTTAATAACATATATGTACAGGTTTTTTTATGAACATAAGTCTGTGTCTTTTCTCTTTTTTTGTCAGTTTTGTTACAGATTTGTTCATTTTATTGACTTTTTCAAGGAACCAGATCTTTAATTTATTCACTGTTTCTATTGCTTTTGTTTTTGACTTCAGTGATTTCTGTTCTTTATTGTCTCCTTGCTTCTGCTTGCTTTCTGTTTTTCTAGGTTTTTGAGGTGGGAGCTTAGATGATTGATTTGAGGCTTTTCTTCTTTTCCAGTCTATGCATTTAGTGATTAAATTTCTCTTTCAGCATTATTTTAGTTGTGTCGCACAAATTTTGATGTATTTTTATCTTCATTCACCTCATGTATATTATAAAACAAATTTCCCTGAGTCTTCCTCTTTGATCCATAGATTATTTAGAAATGTGTTGTTTGGTTTCCAAGTGTTTGGAGATTTTCTTACTATCTTTCTATTATTGATTTCTAGTTTGATTCTGTTGTGGTTAGAAAACTCTGTATGTGTTCAGTTATTTTAAATTTGTTGAGGTATTTTTATGGCTTAGGTGTTGTCTTTCTCAGTGTATGTTCTGTGGAAACTTGAAAGTAATATGTATTGTGTTGCTGGTGGGTAGAGTGTCTATAAATCTCAATTAGATTGTGTTGGATGATGTTATTTTATATACTTGCTGATTTTCTGTTTAGTTATTCTATTAATTGTTGATAGGGATATTAAAATATTCAACTATAATTGTGGATTATCTATTTCTCCTTTAGTTTTATGAATTTTTCTTCACTTTTTTTTAGCTCTTTTGTATGGTGCATACGTACTTAAGATTTTTACGATTTTTTTGTAGATTGGACTCTTTCATCATTATATAATACCATTCTCTCTCTTTGGTAATTTTCTTTGCTATGCAGAAAACTTTATCTGATATGAATATAACCACTCTTACTTTCTTTAAATTTTTCTTTTTTTTTTTTTCTCTTTTAAAGATGAGGTTTTGCTTTGTCACCCAGGCTGGAGTACACTGGTGTGATCGTAGGTCACTGCAACCTTGAACTCCTGGGCTCAAGCAATCCTCCTGCCCCAGCTTCTCAAGTACCTGGGACTATAGGCATGTGCCACCATCCCTGGCCTCTTTGATTAATGTTCTAATGATATATATTTATTCATTTTTTTACTTGAAGTTAATTTATTATAGACAGCATAGAGTTGGGCTATGTTTTTAAAAATCTACTCTACTAATCTCTATATCTTAATTGGTATATTTAGACCATTTACATGTAGTATAATTCTTGATATATTTGGATTTAATTTTGTCATTTTATTTTTTCTTTTCTGTGTTTTTAATTTCTCTGCTTTATTTTTCCCACCTTTCTGTGGGTTGTTTGAACATTATTTAGAATTTCATTTTGATATATCTACAGTGTTTTGAACGTATCTCTTTATATAGCTTTTTAAAGAGTTGCTCCAAGTATTACATTTTATATACAGAATTGTCATAGTCTACTGGTATCATAATTTTACCAGTTTGAGTGAAATATAGAAATCTTACTTCCATATATGTCCTTTTACCCTTCTCTATTTATAATATAATCATCTTACATATTTTCTATACGTATTTTTAGAACCACACCAGACAATGTTATAATTTTCTTCAATTGTCAAATGTAACTTTAAAAAACTTAAGAGGAGAAGGAAAATTAATAGTATTTATCAATATTTTTGCTGTTATTTTTTCCTTTCTAATATTTTGAACTTACTTTTTTTATCATTTCTTTTCAGTTTAGAGAATTTCCATTAGCTTTTTTTTATATGGTATGGTTTTGCTGGTAACAAATTTTCTTCATTTTCTTTCATTTGAGGATGTGTTCATTTCCTCTTAATTACTGGAGTATATTTTTGCTAGGTATAGGATTCTGGGTTGACAATTTCTTTCAACACTTGAAAAAATATTGTGCCACTTTCTTTTGGCCTCCATGATTTCTGATGGGAAATCTGTTGTCATTCTGATTATTTCTCCCATATAAATAGGATGTAATTTTTCTCTGGCTGTTTTGAAGATTTTTTTTTTTTGTATTTGGTTTTTAGAAGTTTTATTACAATATATCTTAGTGTGGATTTCTTTGGGTTTATCCTGTTCAATCTGTAGGTTTACATCTTTGCCAAATTTGTGAAGTTTCAGCCATTTTTTCTTTGTGTACCTATCCAGCCTCATCCTCTATCTCCTATTGTTCTGGAACTATAAGACATGAATGTTAGATTTTTTTTGTCATAGTCCTACTGGGAGTGAGTGGTAGCTCTGCCTCCCCACGTGATCTCCACTGACACCATAGTGGCAGTGACCTCATCACCACTGGGTGATGGTGAAGATCTTGATTCTCCACTAGACCTCTTCTGACATCATCTCAATGGGCAATCAGAGTGGTGTCTTGCTACTGCTGGTGTGGATAGAAGTCTAGGACTCATGTGGTTTCCACTAATACCATGGGTAAGAAAGTTGTTACTGGCTAGTGAGAATGAAAACATGGCTCCCTACTTAGCCCTCTCTGACATCACCCCAAAGGAAGTGTTTGGGTGCCTCATAACAGCATTGGGAAGATAGAAGTTTAGGCTCCCCACTTGGCCCTTGCTGGTGTGGGTGAGTGTGGGGACACATTGTTTTCCTGTGGTGTTTGGCAGGGATAGAAAAGTTATTATCTAAGGCTTTCTGTCTTGATAAGCTGTTCTTTTACTGGCCTATTGGATATAGAAAGCAGACTTTTGTTGGAAATTTTTTCTCTCTGCATTCATTGGAATTTCTCGGTTGCTGGATTCTTCCTCCAAGTCTGGGATATATGAGGCAAAAATAACCCAGGGGGTTACCATCATATTATTTCTTGGGTCTTGTGATTTTTTAGCTGGGCTGCTTTGTTCTCTTCACCTTTTGCAGTCTTAATTATGTTTTTTTAATATATAATGGCCAGGAGTTTTGGTTGTACTTAGTGAAAAGAATAGAGAAAACTATATCTACTCCATCTTCCTAGAAGTAGAAATACATTCTTTCATGTTTCCTAAAAAAATTTTACTTACATAATTATTTTATAATCTTTATCTTATAATTATTGTATTTTAAATTCTTAGAGACCTACTTTTTTTATTGCTAACTTTTATTTATGTATTTCCTTATGTTCGGTAATTCTAATTTGAGTCTAGAATTGGTCTATCCAATCCTGTGCTGAACCTAGGCCTTATATTGAAGAGATTTTTCTCCTTAGAGAACTTTCTTTTATTTCTGCTCCTAGATGCCAGAATATGTTACCTGGGATCATTGTAGCAACTTCACTGCATCTGTAATTTAATTCAATTTACTTCAGCTTCAGGGGATCAGCTTGTCCTCATTGTCTCTGTGTCAAAGGCCTACTCTCCTGAGTGCAATGTAGACATTGGAATCTTTCTTTAGGGAATTCCTGCCTTTCTTTTTCCTAGGTGTATAAAAGAGAGAATGTGTGTGTCTGTCTGTGTGTACATGTGCATATGGCTCAGTGCTCAGGTTTTAGCTCACGCATTCATTTTAGAAGTTGGGGACTCCCTTAAAGAGTTTTCTTATATTCTGTGAGCCTAGAAATTCAGTACAATTATGTTCTAGTTCTTTTGTAGAAAGAGAGTTGTACTGCCAGAAGCTGAAACTATTTCTTTTTCTTTCCCGCTTTCAAACATTAAAAAAACCCTAACACAAAAACTCACTCAAATTATTAATAATTCCCAAAAATCCATTGAGAAACATCTCATAACATTAGAGCTGCTTTTCTCAAGCAATAGTCTGTTGAAATTTAATATCCTGTCTATAGATGGTAATAGGTTTTCCTCCAAAAATGTTTCATGGTAAAAAAATTGGAGGAAACCATATATACCATATCTACTGCCCTTAGGCATAAATAATATATATTATCATGTTAAAAATTCTGAGAACTTGTGCAGTAAATAAAGTTTTAAAATTGTTATTAATTTGCATTTCCCAAACTTATTTGCATGTGGAATCCCAAACTTCATTATTTATTTATTTAATGTATTTATAAAAGCATTTATTCACATATCTCAGGACACTATCATTTTGTGGAACAGTTTGGCTAACGCTGAATTAGAGTCTCTGTTAGAAAGTAGTGGATTTGAAACTAGAGGATAGAGGTTCCAGTCCCTGACTTTGTCAAGCTATAAGACATTAGACTAGTGCATAACCTGTTTAAAACACAGTTTCTTTCTTTATAAAGAGGTTGAAGAAAATGATTTCTAGGGTGTTTTCCAGCTCCATTATGCTCTTCTCTCAATCAAGAGAGTCACCAATGCCTCCTCTCATAGGATAAGGATGTGTGCATTGGAATAGTATCAGAAATGTGTGTCACTGCTTTTCCAGGCTTACAATATTCCTCACTACCCCAGCATTCCCCTCTCATGCTTCCCACTGCAGAGGACTTGCCTTTCCTGGAGTTTTCAGAGCCACCATCCCTTTGAGTCCAGGTTGGTTATTTTCCCTCAGAGATAGATTTTTGTTTTTCAATCACTATTACAACCAGCCAGGCCAATAATGTAACTGTAATGAGAAGAACCCACCAATGATTGTAACTTCCTAGCCTATGTTCATAAGATGAGGAGACTGACCTTGAGTGACAGGTATTAGTTTAACTGCTATTCCATTTTCCTATATTTATTGGCTCAAAGCAAAAAAGAACAGTGAATCTGGAGCCAGAAGACTGGGTTTGAGGGCCAGTTCACTGATGTTGGGTCACCATTGTAGCATACCTGAGGCTTTCTTTCCCTTCCCTAAAACAGTGACGATGCAAATTATTTTGTCTACATTAGAGGACTCTTGTGTGGATCCAGGACCATAATAAATAGGACACTTCCCTGTGTACTATGAAAGCTTAGCAAATAGAAGGCATTGTGAAAGGCAAATAATGAGCTTTATGATTGAGGTTACGTGTAGCTTGTAGAATAGTAGGCTGAAACAGTAACTAGGGATGCACATGCTGAAGTTGTTTCTGAAATATAAAAATTTCAGGAAACAATTACGTTTAAATATTCTATACCAGATGTTGTCCCTGACTTGCCTCTCCTGTTTTCTTTTTATATGAGAAGTAAAAACATAGGAATCTAATTTAAAAGAAGTCATGGAGATTTCTAGGTAAATAAAGTTTAAAGAAAAGAGGGGGCCGATTTAGGCTAAGGCATACTCATATGCCCAAGTTTAAAATCAGTCAAAAAACTCCTTAGTTTTATTCAACTGAGAAAAATGAAAACTGATGACCTAGAAGTGAAAATTTATATATTCTCCTACTTGGTCTCATAAGTCATTCAGTTCTAATTCCTTTTTGAATTCATATAATCCTTTGCCAATGAATTAATGAATAATATTCTTCTAAATGTGTTCCTTTGAGAGTGATTTTTTGTGTATATAGCTTATTAAATCCTTGTTAATATCTATGATTTTTACTGTATTAATGAAAGCTCCAAAATTATGCCCTTGAAATGTGGAGGAAAAGTTACAAGATTATTACCTCAATATTCAATAATCTTTCTTGTGAAAGGGCCATGCTACAACGTTCTTTCTTATGAAAATAATGAGTGATATGAATCCACTCTATAAAGCTGTTAGGAATTTGTCTTGGCGGGCAAACATGCCTTTGAAATCCTCATAATTGTCACTGCTTTCTGACATTTTCTCCATTTTAAGAAATGGGACTAAAGTAAAATAAAGAGAACCTACCCTAGAAGGACTGAGTCACAGCCGGGAGCATTCACATTCCTGTGGTGTGAAATGATAGTTGGAAAGTCTCTAATTAATGGGGCTACATGATAAAAGGGGAAGTAGACCTTGCCCATGTGCTGACAGCTCAGCGTTGCTGCAGTGCAGGGTATAAACCACCAGGATGAGGATGGGCATTTCTTCTCCCTATCCCATGGCCCATTTCCATCCTGGGCTCCCAGGTGTGTTGGCTTACTATTTCAGATTCTTTGAGGATAGAACTTAAGTACCAAATGTTTGAACTGGAAAAGTCATGTTATTTAATAGAAAATAGCTAAGAAACACCTTTCTTCTCCCTAAAATATCCATTCCCTTTCCTTGCCTGCCTAATTCTCACTTAACCTTCTGGATCTTAGCTTAGATCTTTTCATCTGTACTGAAAAACGTTTCTAAGCCCTGTGGCCTGCGTCAACCCCCTTTTCTGTGCCTTTAGGCACCCTGGCACCCAGTGTAGCATTGATAAGAGGCTATTGAAATTCCCTGTTTACTTGTTCCCCCAACCTTCACACAAACACAACCAGCACATCCTACAAAAGTTTCTGAAATGATGGAAATGTTCTAATCTGTGCTGTCTAATATGGTAGCTATCAGTCACAGGTGGCTATTAAGCACTTAAAATATGGCTAGCATAACCAAAAAACTAAACTTTAAATTAAATTAAATTTAAATTATATTCATTTAAATTATTATGAATTATATCAACATTATTATTAATTAAAATTACTTAGGAAAACTCTAAATTAAAATAGCCACATAGTGGCTCTTGGCTACCATATTGTACAGCACAGCAACAGACTGTAAGCTTCCTGAGAGCTGGGACTGTGTCTTAATTACTCCCATATTTCCAGCACCATAGAACAGGATCCAGCACTTTCTACACACTCAAGAAATACTTACTGACAGTTGAATGAATGTCAGCGGCCTATGCTTCTTTCACTATCATCACATTGTGTTTGATAGCTGAGACTCAGAGAAGCCTGACCTCTGGAGTTTAGATTCTGGCTCCATTACTTAACATTTATGTTAAGGGCAGCTTAACCTCTCTGTGCCTCAGTTTCCTTGGCTTTAAAATGGGATATTGGTAATACCTGCCTCATAGGGTTGTAATGACCATTGGATGAATTAACACATTTATTGTGAATTCACTAATGTAATAAATACATTTACTAGTGCTGAATCTGGTGGTTGGCAGATAAGATGTTCTACTATATGCTAGTTATTCTATTGATTTTATTGGTATTATCTTTGAGAGGATGAATGAGAGAGAGAGACAGAGAGAAATGGAAGAAGAAGGGCCACTAGGCAGAAACTGTTGAATTTTGTGTCTGTAAGAGTTTTTCCAACATTTTCTTCTAGAATTCTGATAGTTTCACGCCTTAGGTTTAAGTCTGTTATCCACCATGAGTTGATTTTTGTGAGAGGTGAAAGGTGCAGATCCTGTTTCAGTCTTCTCCATGTGGCTATCCAATTTTCCCAGCACCATTTATTAAATAAGGATTCTTTTCCCTGGTGTATATGTTTGTCTGGTTTGTCAAAGATTAGATGGCTATCTGAGAATGGTTTTCTATCTGGGTTCTCAGTTCTGTTCCATTGGTCTGTGTCTCTATTCTTGTGTCAGTACAATGCTGTTTTAGTTACTATAGCCTTGTAGTATAGCTTGAAGTCTGGTAAATGGATGCCTCCCCATTTGTTCTTTTGGCTTAAGGTTGCTTTTGCTATACAGGGTCTTCTTTGGCTCCATATGAAGCATAGAATTATTTTTTCTAGATCTGTGAAAAATGATGTTGGTATTTTAATAGGGATTGCCTTGAATCTGTAGATCACTTTGGGTACTATAGACATTTTAACAATGGTGCTTCTGCTGACCCATCAGCATGGTATGGTTTTCCACTTGTACAGCCTCTGCTGTTTCCTTCCTCAGTGTTTAGTAGTTCTCCCTGTAGAGGTCTTTTGCCTCCTTAGTTAAATATATTCTCCGGTATTCTATTTTCTTTGTTGCTATTGTGAAGGCTATTGAGTCTTTGATTTGGTTCTCAGTTTGACTGTTGTTGGCATATAGGGACACTACTGATTTCTTTACATTGATTTTGTAACCTGCGACTTTGCTGAACTTGTTTACGAATTCCAGTAGTCCCATGGCAGAATCTTTGGGGATCTCTAGATGAAAGATCGTAAAGTCAGCAAAGAGCGATAGTTTGACCTCTTCTGTCCCCATTTGGATGCCCTTGATTTCCTTCTCTTGTCAGATTGCCCTGGCTAGGACTTCCAGCACTATGTTGAAGAGAAGCGGTGATTGAGGCAACCTTGTTCCCACTTAGAACTGGAACCAGAAAGGTTGCCCTGGAACCACTTCTCTTCATACAGAAATCAGTAGCATCCCTCCAAGGGCGGGACCTGCTCTGCAGGGTAGGGGCAGGGGTGTGGCCTGAGTCTGTTGCCTGGGCAACACGCCACAGCGTTTTTAGGCTATTGACACCCAAAATGGTGGCTGCCCACCCACAGAAAGCCAGCGCTGGAGGCAACTGCTTGGTGGGTAGCGGGTGCTGGGTTTGGCACGCCGTCTCTAAGAGCTGCCTGCTGAGCCCACTGCTTCCCTGACACCCTGACTCACGACTGTTCAGTAGGAGGGATCTGTACTCTGTCCCACCCTGCTCCCGCCGAATCTTCGGTGGTTTCCAAGGGCAGAGCCTCCTTTTCGGTGTTCACCTCCCTTGTTCTGGTCCTGGCGGCCTCCAGAAGTGAGAAGCCTGCCTCCGAGCTCCCTCCTGCCTCCGAGCTCCCTCCTGGGGACCGGGAAGTGTTCACTGGGACCAGTCCCTCCCCGGCCCAAAGCAGACCCAGCACGGGGCACTGGAGAGTTCAAAATGTTTCCCGCTCCTGTCTCTACTCCTCACACCCTGTAGGCCTGTGCTACAACTTCGCCCTGATTTCGGGCGCTTCCCTGCCTGCGTGGGTGTGGAGGTCGGTGGAGGAAGAGGCGTCCTCCTGTCGGTCAGATCACACTGCCCGGCTGGCTGCCGAGGAGAGCGGCTGTCCCGTGCTCTATTCCCTGTTGTACATCTCGCACTCTCCAGAGTTTGCGGTGGATTCTCCAGTTCACTTTTTTTTTTTCTGGTGCTGCTTGTCCCTCGCTGCTTCTCTGCAGATTCGCGATGCTGATCCTGTGGGAGAGCGATCTGCTCTGGGTAGCTGTCTGCATTCTTCACCTCCTGCTCTGGGAGCAGAGAGCCAGGAAGTCACCCCTAGTCTGCTATTTTAAATCCCACCTCCCCAGATACTATTTTTAATGGTTGTAAATATATGAATATCTTAAGTGCTTAGAACAGTGTCTAACCCCTGTAAATACTATGTTATGTGTTAATATTGTTAATAATATTGCTTAGTTTGTTATATCCCACATACATGAATTATTTGGCTATTCCTGAGTTTTCTCTCTGGCCTAGGGTGTGCAGAAGTGATGGCCCTATTCTCGAGAAATTTCACTTTATTTGGAAAGACAAGATTTAACCTGTAAAGAGATAACCAGCAGTGAGTATATGTAAAAATGCCAGCTACATAATCCAGTCAATGCTTGCTGGGACAGGGGTGAGCTTTATCGATGAGGTTGCCCAGGACTAGGTCAGTCAGAAAACAGGTGTGTGTATGTAGGAGGGCAGTTATGTAAAGCAGGGAGAAGGTGGGCAGTGAGGAGGGGTCTTCAGGCTAGGCGTTTCTGCAACAGCAGCATTTTGATAGTTCTAAGCGGAGGTCAGTGAAAAGTGGGGAAGTTGTGAGCAAAGAAAGGGAAATGAAAAGACACACGTGGCAACATTGCACAAGACTGCAAGTCTCTGCATCTCTTTTGCTATGAGGCCTCTCATCTGGGAAGAATAACTGAGTTCTCAGCCCCTGTAGCAGGTAGAGTGATGGTACCACATTCCAAAATAGCAAAACCAGGAGGCAGAGGCTGGCTGTGAGAGGACAACACATTTGACTGCTTCCCTGATTTGGTTGTTGGCAGGATTGGGTGAGACACTACATATAAATCACTTAGCACAGTGCCTGGCACAGACTCAGTTCTCAATATATGCTAGCTACTATTACCTATGTGCTCTAGAGGTTGCATTGCATTAATGTAAGTACAACGCTAAGAAATGCCAGGCATGAACGCATATAAAATGTGCACATTATATTTTCTCACTTTGTTTGCACACTTGGGTCTTTTTTTCCCGAAGTAAACAAAATATATTTTTATGGCTGCAAGATTTAACTTGAATTATCACCAGGATTTTAGCTGTGATAAGAAAAACTAGGATAATAAAACACCGTCAGACTTTAGGTGAGGACTTCCAAGAGGCCTTAGGGAAGCAAATTAGCCAACATTCTGCCACTTTTTCCTCTGATTACAAATCTCCCTTAGAGTCATTTATTTCCACCTAGAATAAAGGAAAATGAAAATCATGACAGCTTTTGGTTCAGAAACAGTGGATGGTATTGTTCGAACAAGCACATTCATTATGTGCTATAAAGCTCGCTGAGAGTGCTAATGGCATTTATAGAGTCATGTGGGTGAACCGCCAGAGGAGGCTTGGTTGTATTAGAGTCCCGTGTACATAAGGCAATGTGTTTAATTTGTGAAAAATAGATTTAATAATTTGTCGACTTTTGTCTTCTTTCTATACTCTCTACTCTCCTTTGCATTTTACTTAAAAACTCATGTACTTAAATGCTGCATGAACATTGAAAGCAAGCATTGTAACTGAAGTTTTACACCACTGACTGCAAAATTACAAAGAATGGTGGGGGGTGGGTGAGATGTAAAGGAGCAGACAGTTACTGCTATTTGTTTTAAGATGTTTTCATTGGGAGCTGGTATCCTTTTTAAAAGCAGTCCACAAACTGTGTGTTTGTCCTTTTTCACTATCAACACAAACTGAGGTTCTAGGGGCAAAGAATACTAGAGCTGGGAGGTGGCTTGGTGAAGGTCTAGTGTGATTCCACACTTCATAGATGAGGACATGGAGGGATTATGTGACTTGTTCAAGGCCACAGCCGGGCCAGAATTTGGACCAGAACCTGGATCCTGTTGCTTGCCTGCCTGCTTCCTCCTTGTTCCCCACCTCACTCTGATGTTCCCCACCTCATTCTGATGCCATTGACTGTTCATTACTCGTAACTGGGCTAGGATAGGTTAAAGCATTAAAGATTTCAGAATGGGAAGGGGCTTTTGGGAGCATCAGCCTCCAAGCTTTGGTACACCTCAGGGATTTGCCCAGGGTCATGGATAAGAGTGAGCAAAGAGGGCCTGGACCCAGCTCCCATGACCATTTGCATTTCTTTAAACCACTCACAATCCAGTGGACTGCTGTCAAAGTAAAGGCAATAGGGCCCGTTCTCACCAAGACCTGTGTTTCATACTTCCACCCACTCTACTTTTCTGGGTCTTGAGTTCTCTGCTGCAGACAAGAGGAACTGGGACAGATGGTCTCTGGGTTCTGCTAGCTCAAACATACAACATTTTGGTGATTCTGGGTACAGTGCATAACTGAATTCCCTAGATTCCTTCCATAAACCTTTTGCGGCAACCAGACTAATCATTTCTCTTTCAAACAACCAATGACATTTCCTGCCTTTGTGCCTTTGCAAAACCTTTCTTTCTCCCTAGAACATTCTTTTGCCTTATCTTAATTTATTTAATTGAGCTCCCTGTGGAATGTAAGTGCCAAGGGATCAGAGACCTGTCTTGTTCTGTAGTCCTCCACTTGGAGCGGTGCATAGTATACACTCAATAAATACTTGCTAAAACATGAATCGAAATGATTGTAGTGCTGCTTGGTTCCCATCCTCTGAAGCCACATTACGTCACATCTAGGGGTCCTTGATCCTTACATGTAGGCTCAATTTCATCATGGACTTTTTCCTCAATTCTGACCCAGACAGATGAGATGGTAAGGCTCTTGCCAGGAAAGGTATGACTTGTAATCAATTTTGCTTCTACCTGGGCTCTGTCTTGGTCTCTAGCTCTGGACTTTGCTTTCCCTCTTTATTGTAGCCTCCAGAGTGCATCTAACTCTGACTATGACTTCAGTGCCCTTCCCTACCAGGTGGCAGTTTGGTACACCTTGTTTAACTTTTTGTTTAAAAGATCATGCCATAACTTCTGGATATCAAGTTCTGCTTCCCAGGCTGACCATCCTTCTGGCCCCAGCTGCTGACTCTGCCCCCACAGTGCCTGTTCTCCTCTGGGGGTGGGTTACTCCAGGCCCCATTTCTCCCTGTCCTACTCTGTATGGGAGTCACTCTCTTGGTACCCTGGTACATCAGTGTCTTAAGATATTTTTCTTTCTGGGCCTGTTATCTAGGATTCTCTCCCTAACCTGCAGTCAGCTTGCCAACAAGGGTCCTGGAGGATGCTGCTTGCTCAATTTATTGGTGCCGCCCCAGGATTCCTCTCCTGGTGCCGTGTCTTTTGTTGAGTCACCTTTGCTTGCCCTGTGGACTTGGACTGGCAAAGCCAACCACTGGCTTCTGCAGTGTTTCATCATAAACTCCAGTTAGCAGCATCCACTGGCTACACTGATCTTTTCCCCTGAGCTTTTGAATGGGTCTCTTTCCTAATTATCTTGCTCAGGGAAGGGTGGTGCCTCCCTCATCTAGTTTGTGGTTAAAAGCTAGTGCTCTGGTGTCAGAGTGCCTGGACACCAGGTGTGTGAATTAGGCAAGTTACCTCCAGGCCTTAATTTCTTCATCTGCAAAATGGAAGAGGAATGTAGGCAATAGTAGTATTTTGTCTCATATCCTGGTAGTGAGGACTGAGAAGTAAATGTAGCCAGTAAATTCCATATGAGATGCAGAGTTAATGGGCTCCCCTGCCAGCTTCAACTCTCTAAACTGTTTTATCCCATGAGCTCCCATAATACTTATTCTCAGCACCACTCATTTTGGATTCAAAGGTACAGTCACACATTGCATAACAAAGTTTTGGTCAACCACAGGCCCCTAACGTGATGGTGGTCCCATAAGATTATGACTGTACTTTTTCTATGTTTAGATACACAAGTGCTTACCATTGCATTACAGTTGCCTACAGTATTCAGTACAGGAACATGCTATACAGGTTTGTAGCCTAGGAGCAATAGGCTATACCATATAGCCTAGGTGTGTAGTGGGTTATACCATCTAGGTTGATATAAGTACACTCTATGATGTTCACACAAGAATGAAATTACCTATGAGGACTTCCTCAGAATGTATCCCTGTTGTTAAGTGATACATGACTATGCTATATTGGAATAGTACTTTACATTTTAAGATCCAAGTCTTGCATCTTCAGCTATATTGTCAATTCCTTCAGGTAAATATCTGTGTCTGGGCTGGGCATGGTGGCTCACTCCTGTAATCCTAGCACTCTGGGAGGCCGAGGTGGGAGGAACACTTGGAGTCAGGAGTTTCAGACCAGCCTGAGCAAGAGCGAGACCCTGTCTCTACTAATAATAGAAAAATTAGCTTGACATGGTGGTGTGTACCTGTAATCTCAGCTACTTGGGAGGCTGAGGCAGGAGGATCGCTTGAGCCCAGGAGTTTGAGGTTGCTGTGAGCTAGGCTGATGCCATGGCACTCTAGCCCAGGTGACGGAGAGAGACTGCATCGCAAAAAAAAAAGAAAAATACCTGTGTCTGGTACCATCTTGTATGTACCAGGCCTAGCCCAGTGCCCTGCATTTATTAGACACACAATAAACACTTATTTTTATTGTTAGTATGAATAATGATCTCATTTATTCTAAAAATCAAACACCATCATCCCATAAACTCTGATGAGTTTGCTCAGCCTGAAGTACATTTTCTTTGTTGATAGTGTATTGGCAAGGACAAATGCCAAGGCAGACAAAGACACTTATTAACCATCTTGGGGCTTATGCAGGTGGCAGCTGTCCTGGGACGATGTTCCTTGTTAATGACGTTCTTAGACTCACGCACAGCAGTGGTGAGAAATAACAGTGATCCTGCTGAATACCTGCTTTTCCATTAGCTCAGGAAGAAAGATGACATCTGGGACCCAGCCAGCTGGAGACTAAGAGATTCTCTCCATGGTATTTCAGAATATTGCTTCACTTGTCATGGCAGGCTCCATTCCTCACTAGTTTCCTATTTTCCCATTTGATTGATGATTTCCTTGAAACTATACACTTTTGACTTTACCCAGTATTGACCAATAATAGAATTAAAGCTGCCACAAGTGTCATCACTAAGTTCAATTTTCTTGGAGAAAGGACTTTAATACAATTAATTTGACACATGGGAATAGTTTTTAAAAAGAGCTTATTTGGGTTTTAGTTGAAAGGCAACTGCCGTTTGTACTGCTACGCTATAACATACATGCAATGAAATAATTATAGGAGAGGGGAGAATCAAACAAGTGGAGTTATTGCGAGATTGTGTTAGTCCATTTTGTGTTGCTATAAAGGGGTACCTGAGGCTGGACAATTTATAAAGAAAAAAGTTTTATCTGGCTCATGACTCTGATAGCTGGAAAGTTCATAGTTGGGCACCTGAATCTGGTGAGGGCTTCAGGCTGTTTCCTGGCAGAAGGCAGAGGGGAGCCAGTGTGTGCAGAGATCACATGGTAAGAGAGGAAGCAAGAGAGAGACTAGGAGGTACCAGGGTCTTTGTAACAACCAGTTCTTTCAGAGTGAGAGCCCACTCACTTGGGAGTAGTGGGGATATTAATCTATTCATGAGGGATCTGCTCCCATGACCAAACACCTCCATTAGACTCCTACCTCCAACATTGGAGATCAAATTTCACCATGCGATTTAGTGAGGGACAAACCAACCATATCCATACCATGGCATGGATATTCCAGGATTAAGATTGGAGGCTACAGGTAAAGGTTGTGAGGACGTGGGCTTGAAGAAAAGGGAACAATCTATTTTCCTGTCCTATCTTCCTCAGAGGATTATTGTAAAGATCAGACATAGCAATTTTTGTGGTGATCCTTATAAACTTAAAAGCACTGAATACGTGTAGGCTGAACAAGGTGGTTTTGTTGACTGCAGCCCCCTCGGAACCTACTGGTGTTCCCAGTGCCTGGCATGGTGACCTGGACAGACTAGGCCCTGGGGTGCAGGGTGTGATGTTTTGGTGGCTGCTATCACTTAACTAGAGACAAGCTGATCTGAAGCAGGGCAGGACACTCTTGGGGGTAAGCCCTGCTTTTCTTTTAGACTGGATTTGAAAATACTGATATAAGGATATAGAGGCTTTTGTTCCTGACCTTAGGGAAAAAGTCCAGAGGAAACATGATCTTGTAGCAGAGTGTCTCTTTCTCTCTCTAAGAGAAGAAATCTCTAGACACATCAAGAAGTAGATTATTATTTTTCTATGGGTCAGTCTTATTTCAGGAGGAGAGGATTGAGAAGAATGGATTTAAAATTTAAAAAGGGATATTGTTTGGCAAAGAGGGGAGAAGGTGATTTTTCTCTAGGAAAGAAAAATATGACAGTCAGAGAGCAGAAGAGCTTTATGTCTGCTTGAAGGTTGGCAGCAACAGAGCCCATTACCAGCAGAGGCCTGGGTAGACTTCTGGATATTTTTAAGGAAAAGAGAGATAATTACCTTTCCGAGGTGACTTAAGGGCATCTCTTTTCAAGGCCTCTTCGATTTCTTTGTTGAGTCTATAAACTTTGTGAGGGAAAACAGAAATGTATATCCACTTCAAGAATAATGTGACAAGCTATCTTTTACAGAGAATTCTTGCTTTCTTAGGCCTTTGTATTTTTTAGTACAGATACTTCTAAGAAATGAGGAAAAACACTGAAATTTGAAAGCAAGGTGTCATGAAAACATATTAGGAACTAATTTGTCAAGCGTGTAGTATAGTTTCACAGTAGGTCAGTTGTCTTGTTAACTTCTAGAAGTGTAGTCCCCAAATACGATTTCTATAAGGGATGGGATGATGAAAAAGCCAAATATAGATAATTTTGAAATTGAAGTGATCTGTTGTTCAAATTCCCAGAGGCTCAGAAAGAAATTGCCAACATCAAATTTTTTACCTTTCTTCAAGAGAATAACAAAGTAGTAACAGAGTAGAAAGAACGTATAAAAATAACTGACCCAAACAGTGAAAGCTTTTGGCACACTTCAAAATAGCCTCAAGGGACTAGAGGTAAAATTATACTGTATTTGGGATTCCTGCTAAATGAGTAGCTTTTAGCTGCACTTGCCACAAAAAACAAAATGGGCAGCTATGTGAGATGATGGATATTTTAATTTGCTTCACTATAGTAACTTTTTTACTACCTATATGTATCCCATCACATCATGTTGTATGCCTTAAATATACATGATAAAATCTATTTTTAAAAATCAAAAAAACAAAACAACAAGAACAATAAGCAACAAAACAAAACAAAACAAAAACAAAAAAGCCTCAGGGAGTCTTCCAAGAGGCTTCCTTGGGGAGAGATTCCTGTAAAACATTTTTAGAAAAACTCATTTTTCTTAACAGTGTTAATAACATTAAAGTTTCAAGAAGTACTTTCCATCTATTAAACTTTGGGGGGAAAAAACACTTATCCAGAGTCAGGAAACAGCTCATGCTAGATGATCCATTAATCCCTGAACTAGGCCTATAACTGATATAGTTTATAGAGAAAAGAATTAAAGAATTTACAATCTTTGTCAAAAACTCAACATAACTCCTGTTATTTCTCTGTTTCAAATAAAGATTCACAGGCAGATCCGAAGAGTAATGATTTTTAAATTAAAAAGTTTTATGAGCTTTTCAAATAGAGGAATAAAGCTAGAGGGTCAGGCTTTATTCCTCTATTTCTTTCTCCAAGAGGGGAAAAAAAAGGACGGCGTGGGCAGAGACTATAAAAGCAAAGCAGGGGAGAGGAACAACCTTTTGAGGAGTGCCCACTAAAAAATATTTACAGAGTACAGTAAAACTACTTATTCTCAACCTCTTATTACTAAGAGAATGGTTCCCTAAGCAAATTAATGGTATAAAGAAGATTTTAGGTAGGGTCTAGAACTCAATTATGAGAATAAGTCATGCTTCTCATTAGTATAATTTGCAAGCCAAAAATGTCACTTGATGCTTATATGTTCACAGTAGAATGGCTGCAAACAGTTCCATGTGACAATACTCTTGTAAACCATCAGTTCGGGCTAAATGTTTATAACAATCATCACAGACTTTTACAGTGTGAGGGACATTGGAGAAAATCTAAATTGATTCAACCTCTCAATGTATACCTAAGAAAATGGAGTCCCATTGGGACTGGGTGTTTGATTAAAGGTCACAGCTAGTTGGTGAAAAACTTGGTCTAGGATCATGTTTTAAAATTTCCTATCCAGATTTCTTTTCTCTACAATAATGCCTTACTTAAAACACCCATAAAATCATAAATTTATTCAGGTTGGGAAGAGGCTTTAAAATCCATCTAAATTTTTTGAGCAACCTTTTCATTGAAGTACACCATACCTGGGGAAAAGTACACAAGTCATAGGTATATAATGGATGAATGCCCTCAAATTAAGCATACCCACCGGTCGAGAAACAGAGCATTACCACAATTCCAGAAGATCCCCTGGGCTCCCTTCAAGTCACTGCTCACTTCAGCCACCCAGGGTCAAATATTTTTATGCCCAGTTGAGGAATGAGTAAATGGAGGTCCACGAGGGATAAATGATTTGCCCAAGAGCAAATTATTAGTGAGAACATGAAACATGGTCTTGTGAAACCCACTTCGGTATTTTCCCATTAATTAATTAATTAAATTGAATAATCATCTGGAATTAATTTAGTTCCATCTAATTCAACACGGTAAACGTCAGCACAATGTAAAACTGTAGTGAGCCCCAAAATGTTTCACAGAATGAATTAATGAAATTATTTCTGTCAGGTGGTTGTCTAACTCACTCTCAAATATTTATGCATCGACTGGAAGCCATAACTTTCTTGGGTTTTATTTGATATTAATCCTAATTTTGGCAGCTTCTTCCTGTTTCATACATTCTCTCTGTGTCCTTTATATGCTTTTCTTGGTCTCCTCACATCATGTGATGACTCCAGGCTGTCTCTGAGTAGTTGTGAGTGAGGCACTGTGAAGCTGTATGCGCGGGTGACATGTCCCTTTGCAGGGATTTTCTCTAAGGAGATTGGATGTGAGCCACCTATACACTAGGTGACCTCCCCTATCCATATTTGAAGAACTTTTTTTCTGGAATTATCTTACTTTGCTAGAAAATAATCCTTGAAATGCCTGGGGGAACACAAAGACTTCAAGTATTTTGGAAGCACTATGGGAGGAGTTTTGTGGGCCCACTCATCATACAGACTTTCACTAAATCCTGTTTTCATTTCTGCACCTCATTCCCGTTTTCCTTTGAGGATGGGTAAAAGTCAATATCTTTTTTATTATCACCATGCAATGCTAATTCTAAATAACGTGATAAAATATTTTTCTCCTCTCAAATGTTAAGTTGGTCTGGTTTTGAACAATTGTTGTGGTTATTGCAATTTTTTGGCTTTATTGAGGTACATAACATAAAAGACACCTGGTTTAAGCATACGTTTGATGAATGTTGGCCATTGTACAGAGTTTGATGAATTCTGGTAATTGTATTCAAGATAGAAAACAGTTTTATCACCCTAACAAGTTTCTTCTGCCACTTTGTAGTTGATTCCCTGCCCCAACTTCCAGTCCCAGGCAACCTCTGCTCTGATTTCTCTCATTGTGCTTTTACTTTTTCTAGAATTTCATGTAATGGAATCAAATGGCATCTAGCAGTTTGTGTTTATTTTCTTCCACTTAACATAATGCTTTTGAGATTCATCCATGTTGTTGTGTGTATTACTATGTTGTTCCTTTTTATTACTGAGTAGTATTCCAGTATATGGATATATCACAATTTATCTCTTCACAGGTTGGTGAACATTTGGGTTGTTTTCAGATAGTGGCAGTTGTGGATAATCCTTTGTGTATGAGTCTTCCAGTGAACACACATTTTCATTTCTCTTGGGTAAATGCCTAAAAGCAGGACTGATGGGTATGTTTAACTATGTGATGCTGCCATGCTGACTTCCAAAGTGGCTGTGCCATTTTGCATTCCCACCTGCGATGTATTTATCGCACCACAGCATTGTGAACACTTGGTATTGTCAGCATTTTTAATTTTAACAATGCTAGTGGGTGCGACGTGTTATCTCATTGTGATTTTGTCATTTTAATTTCATTTACTTGATGACTTGAGATGTTGAGAGTATTTTCATATGGTTATTCTCTGTTTTTTAATCTTCTTTTGTGAAGTTTCTGTTCATATCATTTTGTTTTCTTATTAATGGCTTGTTTGTCTTCTTCTTATTGAGTTGCAAGAGTTCTTTTTATATTTTGGAGACATGCCCTTTGTTAGATATGTATTTTGAAGATATTTTCTCCTAATATATATGATTTGCCTTTTTGTTTCCCTCACCCATGTCTTTCTAAAAGTAAAAGTTTGATTTTGATGAAATGCACTTTATCAGTTTCTTTTCTTTTGTAGATCTTGTTTATTGTGTCCTATTTAAGAAATCTTTTCCTGACCCAGGTTACAAAGATTTTCTTCTATTTTTTTTCCTATATATTTTTTTGTTTTTGAGGAGAAGGAAAGAGAAGTTTATTACTTTGCCAGCAAATGAGAAAGTTGGCAGACTCCTGTTTCAAAGTACCAACATCCTCCTTCTGAGCAGAAGTACAGAGATTTTAAATGTTCTGATCAGTCTCATCTTTGGCTATGACAATCTCATGACTTCCACCCAGATTAATCCCATCTCCTATGGCACAAAGAACAAAGAATACTCCCATGCCCCTCCTGACCACTGGCCTGAGACACGGATACAAATCCCAGTTATCCAAAAGGAGTGGGGGATGTTTTAAAGAGACATAAAACATTTTTTGCCATTTTTTTCAAGCCATTTCTTCTGTTACATATTTCTCCCTGTCAATATTACCCTTCCATATCTATGGGAGGAGGGGTGACATAGTCATCAAGCTGCTTCCTGCTGAATTGGAGCAATGTCTTAGATGGAAGGTTTATACTTAGGTATGCCATTGCGAAGCTTTGACAATATATTTACAACAACAGATTACCAGGCAGAAAAAGTCATAAGAAATAACTACAGCAGTGAGGATTGACAAGGCAAAATTCAGCTGTTGCCTTGCACCCAATGCAACTATGTATCTAATCCAGATACAGGGCTGGGTTAGAAAAGAAACATGGGACCTCTGAGTGCAGAGCTAATAGTTGCACACTGTGGGAGATCCCAGAGACTGGCTTCTGCAATTTCATAAATCACATACAGTACCAAACAAGGTTTAGGATGACAAATCCAGAAGCAGACAGATCAACAGAGGAGGCAATAGCCTGGGGAAATCCTCACCACGGAGATGTCCCTCTATCCTACAGACGGAACAAATAACCAAAGAAAGATTAGTGAAAATATCATCATTTTCATTTTCTTCTTTTTCTCAAAGAGATACTTTAGATTGACTAAAAATTGGCCCCTCCATTGGGGGCTACAGCTCTTTACTTTGATATCATGGACCCAGGGTTTCACTTCTGACCATTTTAATGAGGTGTGAGTTGTTAGAAGCACTTCATGGGGTCCCTTCCACTTCTCTGCTTCCAACTAGGGCAGGGACCTGAAAGAGACAAAGTCATGCATAGTGGTTAGCACTTGACCCATTCATTTGACATAGTGCTTTACTCTGCTTTCTTTACTCATGGTTATATTACCATACTTACCTCAGGGTGCTAGGAAGAGTCTCTCATAAACTTTCTTAGGGGCTTAAGCCTGCTTCTAAAGGGCTACTCTTATCCAGAGAGGGCAAGTGGCAATACCATATTCCACTTTAGATAGGTTTCCTGCATCAATTCCAGGGCTTTGTTTACTTGCTAGATAACCTCTGCCACAAAGGAGGGTCCATTATCACTCTTGCAAAATGCCCAGGGCTCTGTGGAGTGTGTTCCTGGGTCCTGTTAACAATGGCGTGTCTATTGATATTCTCACCGTAGGAGGAGGAGCTGTTGAGCCGTCTCTGCAGCTGTCTGTTCATGGTGCCCATCACCAGCATGTCATTCTCTATCTGCTCATCCTCTTTCCCTGGACTGCCAATGCCCACTATCCCATTGTCCTCCAAGACCTGCTCCTGCTCCATGCTGGTATCTGTGTGCAGGAAGTCAGCAAAGGCCCTATCTCAGGCCAGTAGCTCCTGGTAAGAGCCCATCTAGGAACCTTGGAGGTTCTCTCTATTCAGGCAGGACAATCCTCTATCCAGCCTGAAAAGTTACCTACCAATACACGCCTAGGCATCTGAGTAAAGCTGCCAAACATCAAAAGGCTGGACCCCCACATGTTGGGCTCCCTGTGTAGCATGTTGCCTTCCTGTCCTTGGACTGTCCCAAGCACATAAGCAGTCCGTTGCAAACAGGATCCTCCCAAATGAGCCCCTCTCCCCAAATCCCTTAAGACAGTATGCACCAAATATGTGCATTCATGTAGGTGTGTCATAAGAGACCAAACCAAAACTTCGGGTAGGAGAATGAGTCTGATTACTATTTAAGCTCTTCAGCTGCTTGCCTACAGCTGCCTCACTGCTGCTTGGCCCTCCCCCACTGTTCCCTGCCTGACTCACAGAGCACTGGGCGTGGCTGGTGCCGGGCTGGGGTGGCGGCTGGGGAAAGGAGCCTCTTGGACCGCTTCTATCCACATGGCTTGGCCCAAATTGAATCTCCACTGTCAATATTTGCCAGGGCTCCTGTAGGGATATTTGGAGGCAAGAGGCCCTGGCCCCCTCCTTCCCTGGCTGAATCCTGGGCTTAAAAGAACATTTGCTCTCCTGGGAGGTTCTTGCTACCTGGAGGCTTTTGTAACTTTGGGCAACGTTCCTTTCAAGATCCTCCGTCACAAAAAGTCAGTCGGGGGTGACTTTTTTGCCCATTCCTTTTGACTGTCTCAAAGGACCCTTTGGCTGTTCTTGTACGTGCAAGCTTCACTGTCTGATATTGCTGCAAATTGCCCACCCTGGCTATGGGTTACCTCTGGCCCAAACTGAGTCTTCCGCTGGGAGAGACCATTCCAAACCCAAGTCATAATTTACTGGGTATGAGACTGAAGAGTTAGTTCAGGTGGTGCCCTCCCCGACCCCTCCAAGGGAGTGGATGGTGCCAAGATGGTGGATGCGGCACATGTTCCTTTCCCCTTGCTGCCTGCTGCTCAGCGGTGGGCTGCAGGCGCTGATCCTCCCTCTTGCTGAGTCCACCCCCTGGACTGTGGTCCCACCCAGCGCCTTGCCCTGGCTGGCTGTGAGGGTTCTGGTGGGGGTGGGAGGACCTCATTTATCAAAAATCATATAAACACTGGTCATTTTGCATATCATAAACAATGAATTTATCTCAAGCAGAGAGCTTGAGAGTCAACATTTTAACCCTATAGTAGCAGGTTGACCATTTGAGTTCTGAATTTTAAAATAACCAACAGCTCAGAATAAACCACCACTTTCTCTTACACTCCATACAAGTGTTATCATAATAATCTTTAGATATAAGTACAAAAACCCAGACAAAAACCCACAAACACAAACAATATAGGGAATTCCCAACATAAACAATGTAAAATGCCAAGGCCTATCAATCAAAGGGAATTTTCATTTCATGGCCACTTCTCCTCACACTCCAGCACATACGTTGGGTGATAAAAACACCATTTTCTTTGCACGTGGGTTTGTAGCTATAAGTTAACCATTCAGTCCAAGTTTTCCCAAGGGGCTTTGAGAAGGAGCTTCCTTATATTGCAACAAAACTCACAAATAACAAACAGACAACACAGGGAATCCTCAACACAAAAATGCCAGGGCCTATCAAACAAACAGGAATCCAAAGGGGACAGATGCCACCCCAAATGGCACATCAGATGGTGCCTCAAGTGCCCTGCCATAGGGCTGGAAGTTTCACAAATGGGAATCTAAAGGGGATAAACATCAGTCAACTAGAAAGTTCAAGACCCTTCCCAAATAGGTGGCCTAATCCTCCCATTCCCTGGGAAACTGTCCCCAAATGGTGGCCTAGTTCCCCTCATTCCCTGGGAATTGCAAATGAACTCCAAATTCAAACCAGTTTCCCTAGTTCCACTTGACATCGTGACTTCTACCCCTAAAAGATGAAAGGTGCCAAACAAAACCAAGAGGAAGGTCTGAAAATCCCCCAATGGGTGGAGTTAGGATCTCGGGCTGTAGCCTGGGAACTTACTTGACAAACAAATGGCTGAGGCTGTCCAGACATTTCCAAATCCTTTTCCTTCTCCTGAATTCAGTTAAGGTTGCAGGGAGCCATGTCTACTTCAGAGAAACAGAGACTGGAGTTCTCTGGAGCTAAAACAGGCTCTGACAGCTGCTGGGACTGTCCCTTGCTTTCTCACCTCAAAAGGAAATTGCTCCTATACCACGGCTTTGACCCAGGGCTGCTTCCTGCCTCTTCTAGCAGTTGTGGGGTTCCATTCCACTGGAGTACTGATGGGCCCACCCAAGAATGACAAATTCTGTTACCAAAAGTGCAGCACTTGTCCCCAAGGCCACATCAGAAGAATGAGGTCAAGTGGTTTGAGCAGAAGGAAAGAGAAGTTTTTTAATCTGCCAGCAAATGAGGAGGTTGGCAGACTCCTGGTTCAAAGTACTAATGTCCTCTTCCTAGACTTTTTATAGTTTTAGTTCTTATGTTTAGGTCTATAATTCATTTTCAGCTAATTTTTATGTATGATGTTATGCATGGATCAGAGTTAATTTCTTTTGTACAAATATCTAGTTGTTCCAGCACAATTTAGAGAATATCTTTTCTGCATTGAATTACCTTGGCCTGAGAAAGGACTTGGCATACCACAGGAATAGAAAGTGGCCTGAATCTAGTGAGAGAAGAGAGGAGTGTTGTGTAATGATGTGGGAGAGAAAGATAAGGGCCAAATCTTGTAAGGTCTTATGGACCTTGATAAGAAATTTGAATTTTATTCCAAGAACAATATAATTGCATCAAGGGTTTTAAGCAGGGGCATTGCATGATCTGATTTACATTTTAAAAAGATGTTTCTCCATCTGTTTGCACCAATCGAGTTAAACTCACTCTGATGAAGGTCACTACTGACCATGCAATGTTAAGCTGAGTTTGATGGAGTTTTATTGTTTATTTAGTGGTGCAAAATTTGACCTATAGCTCAGCAGTTCTTAAATTGTCAACCACACATTTGCCTTTTCCTCTCTTCTTGTAAGAGACTGTATAAAACCAGAGCTAATGCACTTTTTTGGATGCTAGCTTATATGCTGCTACTGCCAGAAATTTTTGCCAGGGATATTAAAAATGCTACCTGGTGCTTTATATCCTTTTGGCTTCTTTTCCTTTCTCTATTTCTTTATTGCCAAGGTAAACACTATGCTAATGCCAATAGGAAAAAGCTTAAAAAGGCTTTATAGTTTATTAGAGATTGCATACCCCTTGGTGATTTTTATCAGCTTAATTTGAAGTATATGAAATTAGCAAAACAAGAGAAATCTAGGATAGCATTTTTATACTAAAGAAAAATATAATGCATTGTGATCATCCATTAAACATGAAAATAATTAAATTGGCTTAAATGAGAAGATAGATTTTGACACAAAATACTGTTCTGTGTTAGAGTAGGTTATAAGAGAAATTGTAGAAATTTCTAATAATAGAATGGATTTGTTTTGACTAATTGTATTGAAGGACAATTAACTGATTATATTTAGATTATCTTTCCAGCTTAATTCCAAAAAGCTCTTTAACTACATATTTGCACTTTAAGTGTAGTAGTTTTTAGTAGATGCTTTAAGTTTCAGACCATTAAATATGTTGAAGTTAAGAGATGAAATGAAAATTAAATCATGTTGTTACAATAGCTTATTATTTTTTCTTTTACTGAATGAGTTCTGTTTGATCAATGTCTCTTGCTCAGCTTATGCATTCTCCAGATAAGTTTCAGAATTTGCATCATAACTCTATAATTTTTCTACCATTGGGTTAATATTGGCTAGGAGGATAGATAACTTCTTAAATAAAATGGTGGTACTAGTCTTAATAATATTGGCATTCGTTAATTTTACTTCTTTATATTACCTCCACATTAATCCAAATTTCATTTTAAAGGTTATTTTTAGGCTCTTAAATATACAATTAAGTTTTAGTCTTATAATGTTTTATTATTGATTGAAATAGCCTTGCTAGAATGGAGGTGGAAATCTTTTATTTATAGCGATATAGAGAAACTTCCATTTCTATTGGACTAGATATTGCAAACTACTCCCACCAGAAGCATCTAGAAATTATGAGAGGAATATCTTAAAAACAAAGATAAAACCGAAACTGGAGTGATAAGTTAGCACTAAAGCCCTGACTTCCCTGGAGGTGTCTGACAATACGAAAAGCAGAGCCTAGGCTTTTGACAGACTCATAAAGGAATAGGAGATAAGGCCTTTTGTCTGGCAAGATGAGCAAATAACTAAGACGCAGACATAAAACTAAGATGCTCAGAGGGCTTGACCTGTGGTGAAAAGTTGAGCTAGGAAAAAAAAAAAAACATTTCTTGGTGAAAGGACCCAAAAGGAAACTTTTAAAATTTTAGTTCTGGCTACAGGTGAGGGGAAATTTCCCTTGAGAATTCCGAATTACAAGCCTATCTGTTTATGAGTTTAGGATTTGAATTTACAACACCTGCACAGTTCAAGAAATGCTATGCTGACAATGTAATTTAAAGTGCTTCCAGGGGGATAGTGCACCAGATTAGTAGAGCACCTACCAGAGCAAACTCATTCATTTGGAGAAAGGCATTCTCAATTTGCATTTTCTTCAAATTAAGGTCAGCCAAATAGTAGCTCACAAACATAAGGAAACAAGCCACAGTCAGCAGAGTCAACAAAAGCAACAAACAGTGAATTAGATGAACCACATAGGACCTAAAATGTTGAATTATCTAATGAAGAATAAATATAATATGTGTGCTTAAAATGTTCCTATAAATAAAAATCATAAATATGATTAAAGGCTAAAATAATATTTTAAAAATTACATATAGTTGAAAAAGAACTAAATAGATTTTATAGAAATAAAAATATATTTATTTACATTTAAACTCAGGGAATAAGTTAAATATAAGACCAGACACAACTGAAGAGAAATTAATGAACTAGAAAACAGATCTGAAGACTCAGACAGGATTTTGCACAGGGAGGTTAAGAAACATTAAGGACAGGGTAGAGATATGGAAAACAGAATAAAAAGGTCTGACATACACCTAAGTGTAGTTCCAGAATAAAAAAGTCATGACGAGAGAAAATAGTTTTGATATATCAGATAAAAATTTTCCACAATTGAGAAAAGACAAAAATTCTTAGACTTAGGAAACACAGAAAATTGTGAACAGAATAAATAAAAACCAATCTTAAACCAGTCACATTGTAGTTAAATAAAACCACCAATGACAAGAGAATATTAAAAGCAACTGGGTAAAACCAATAACCTCCTTTCAAAGGAACAAAAATTAAAGTGATAGTACAGCAGCAAAAATGGAATCCAGAAGAGAATAGAAAAACATCTTTAATGTGTTAAGAGAAAATAAAAGTTAATATAAAATTGTAAGCCTAGTTAAACTCTCTCTCAAGAATGGCAAAGAAATAAAGACATTTTCAGGCAAACACATACTGGGGGAGTTAATCACCAACAGACTTCACTAAAGGAACTTAAAAACAATGTAGTACTCAAGGAAAAAGTAAAATGATCCCAGTAGAAAGGTCTAATATTCAAGAAAAAAATGACAAGCCAAAAATTGGGAAAAATGAGGATAAATATAAGACAAGTATAAAAAACATTTATTTTGTGGTAAAATATAGAAAAAAATATTGTAGAATAATAATGTTTAAAATGGGAGAGAAGTTATTATGGGTTGCATTGTACCCCTGACCCCTGAAAGATGCATTGGAGAGTTAACCCTTTCTATCTCAGCATAACCCCTTATTTAGAAATACGTTCTTTACCAAGGTAATCAAGTTAAAATTAGGTCTTGTCTTGTCTTTTCTTTTCTTTTCTTTTCTTTTCTTTTTTTGAGACAGAGTCTCACTCTGTTGCCCAGGCTAGAGTGTGGTGGCATTAGCCTAGCTCGCAGCAACCTCAAACACCTGGGCTCAAGTGATCCTCCTGCCTCAGCCTCCCAAGTAGCTGGGACTATAGGCATGTGCCACCATGCCCAGCTAATTTTTTCTATATATATTTTTAGTTGTCCATGTAATTTCTTTCTATTTTTAGTAGAGACGGGGTCTCGCTCTTGCTCAGGCTGGTCTCGAACTCCTGACCTCGAGCGATCCACCCGCCTCAGCCTCCCAGAGTGCTAGGATTACAGGCATGAGCCACCGTGCCCAGCCTAAAATGAGGTCTTTAGGGTAAGTAGACCCTAATCTAATATGACTGGTGTCCTTAAAAAAGGGGGAATTTGTGTGCATGGAGAAAACATACACACAGGAAGAAAACCATGTGAAGATGAAGGCAAAGATACTAGTGATGAGCCTCCACTGGAAATATGGCTGATACCACCTCTGGGGCAGGAAAAGTACAGGATGATTCTGGAACATCTTTATACCAGAAAGCAAGAAAGCACACAAAGATTCTACTAAAGGGCTCATAAACTCATCTGATTAATCTGCTCTGGCCAAAGATGGTAAAATTTATACATCAATAAAGATAACTACAATGGATTGAAACATATCAAATATATTTAAATCCAGAAGATTGATATCATACTAATTATTTATGATTTATAGAAATACATAAACTCATAAACTCATTTATAGAAATACATAAACTGTTTACCTTTGAAGGGTCTATAAAATTATCTCATTATTTTGAAAATAATAAAAAAATCAAAAATAACCTCTATATTTCCTAAAAGATTTCCTGAGTCTTCAGACTTACAAATAATTATTGTGGGAGTTTTGTTTCATAGACTAATTCCAGGAAATAAATGTAGAAGAAGTTGTGAGAACTGAACTGTCATAATTTTTTAAACCTCCTGATGAATTCATGGATCCAAGTAATGATCACCAATGGCAGATAAGACCATAGAAAAGAGAGAAGCCAGACATTATATAAATCCTTGTAGAAGTACAATGTACCACATATGAGATGGTCTCGCCAAAACATACAAACAAACAAAAAAATGAAACAAAAAAATAACCCAAAAATCTGATCAAGGCTCTGGGTCTAGCTAACAAATTTCAGGAAATACAAAGGGACAGAGGACTATGTTGACCAATTCCATGTGAATACAATAACAAAATCCAAGCTGAAGGAAACTATAGAACAGATGACCTTGTTTATTCAACATATATTTAAAAAAAAAAGAGAGATGGAAGGAGAACATACAGATGAAGAGATTTAGGAGACATGTCAGCCATGACATATCAATATTATTTGGATATTTATTTTTTAAAGTAAAAAAAGTATTAAATCATCAGGGAAATAGGAACATTGACTGAATATCTTATATTAAAGATTTACTTTTAACTTAAAAAATTAATGGTGGTGTTATGGTTGTGTTAAAAGAAGAGCATTTCAAAATCATCTGTGACCTGGTGGTGGTAGAGATAGGGCTGTTTAGGGGGAAATAAGTAAAGGTCTAAATAGAGAGTAATTGGCCATATATTGGTAATTACTGAAGCTGGGTCATTGGTATATTGAGTTAATTTAGTTTTATATGCCAAAAAATTCTGTGATAAAAAAGTTAAAAGTAAAATGATAAGAATCTTCAGTTCACAGTATGATGGTAAGAATACAAATATTGATTATACTTAATAGTACAAGGGGAGATTTCTGGTTCCAAAATGGCAGCATAGAAGCAAGCTGGCTTCACTCCTAACCCAGAACGCCAAAAACAAATATATGGTGCTGAGATTATCACCAGAAATATACCAGAACTCAAATAAGAGGATGAGCAAGTTCCTGAAGCCACAGAGAAGTGAAAAAACTCCAAGAAGATGGTAAGAGAATCACATTCCATATCCTTGATGCTGCTTCCCCTAGTTTGCCTGGCATTAAGCATGCAGAAACTGCCTCCTGATTCATGGTTTCTACACCTGATTCATGGTTTCTACACTTAAAAAAAGTAAAATAGAGGTGGGTAACCAGCTTCCCCACCATCCTGGATTCCCATAATGTTTTCCATAAAGGTTATACCAATTTGCAGTCCCACCAACAGTATATCAGTGTAACCTTTTCACTGCATCGACACCAGCATCTATTGTTTTTTGACTTTTTAATAATGACCATTCTGACAGGAGTAAGGTGTATCCCATTGTGGTTTTAATTTGTATTTACCAGCATTTTTTAATGGATTTATTGGCCATTTGTATATCTTCTTTTGAAAAATGTCTATTCATGTCTTTTGCCCACTTTTTGATGAGGTTTTTTTTTTCATTGCTGATTTGTTTGAGTTCGTTGTAGATTCTGGATATTAGTCCTCTGTTAGATATATAGTTGGCAAATATTTTATCCCTTCTATAGGTTGTATATTTACTCTATTGATTATCTCTTTTGCTGTGGAGAAGGTTTTTAGTTTAATTAAGTCCCATTTATTTATTTTTGGTTTGTTGTATTTGCTTTTGGGGTTTTAGTCACAAATTCTTTGCCTAGGCCAATGTCTAGAAGAAATTTTCCTAAGTTTTCTTCTAGTTTTATGGTTTCAGATCTTATATTTAAGTCTTTAATCCATTTTGAGATGTTGAGATACATGTATGTATCTACTATATATCCAGTACCATGCTATTTTGGTTACTATTGCCTTGTCGTATAATTTGAAATTGGATAATATGATGCCTCCAGATTTGTTGTTTTTGCTTAGGATTGCTTTGCCTATTGAAGCTCTTTTTTGATTCCATATGAAATTTAGAATTAGTTTTCCTAATTCTGTGAAAATGGCGTTGGTATTTTGATGTTAATTACATTGAGTCTGTAAATTACTTTGGGTATTATGGACATTTTAACAATATTGATCCTTCTGATCCATGAGCATGGGATGTTTTTCTATTTATTTGTGTCATCTGTGGTTTCTTTCATCAGTGTTCTCCCTGTAGAAATCTTTCACCTAGTTGGTTAAGTATATTCCTAGGTATTTCATTTTTTGGCAGCTATTGGTATTCAGCTCTTATTTGAATCTCAGCTTGGCTGTTACCAGTGTATAGAAATGTTACTGATTTGTGTACACTGATTTTGTAACCTGAAACTACTGAATTTATTTATCAATTCTAGGAGTAGAAAAGGATTTCTCAAACAAGACTTAAAAGCCACAAACTAAAAAGGAGAAAGACTTATTAGATTTGACATTGTCATCTTTTTAAAAAGAGATTACATTTACAACACCATATTCATGATAAATGAATCAATAGAATTGATAACTCAACCAATTACAAAAGATCAATTATATATATGTAAAATTGACAAAGGAGATGAACTAGCCACTCATAGAAGGCAAAAGTAAATGGCCAATAAACATAAAAACAAAACTGCAAGAATAATCAGGGGAATTCAAAATCAAATAATGAGATACCATCCACACATCTCATATTAGCAAAAATTAAAGAGGGCTGCAATTCCAAGTATCAGTGAGGAAGCTGACCAATATTGATCAGTAAATCTACTTCTAGATATGTACCTATGTTGAAAAACTCTATTACATGTGCAAGGAACATGTACAAGAAAATTTATAGCATCATTGTAAGAACAAAGTATTGGAAATAAATGTCTATCGTAAGCAAAACTGATTTTAAAAAGTTGTGTATTATCACAACAGACTACTATCAAGCAATGAAAATTAACTATATTCTCAAGTGTTAACATGGATGAATCTCATAAATATCAAGTTTAAACACTCATAAATATATTAACAAAATTGCTAATACAAAATTCAGCCAAAAACTCCTAAATATAAAATTCAGAGTAGTAATTATGGGTTGTGGAGAAGTGAGCATGTCCATAACAGGATATGAATGAGTTGGGTAATATTTTGTTTCTTAATACAATTGGTGGGTGTATGGTTACAAAACTTATATATGTATTAAACATTCTATGATTAACAAAAATATTAAGAAATATAGGTAGAAAAATATGAATATATTCATTGAGTTTCTTGAATGAATGAACTATGCTAGACCATGGAAAGGAATATCACATTGTACAACAAACACATAGCTTTTAGCTTTAATAGACCTAGAAATCTATCTGGGAAAATACACATTGAAAAAGTAGTTACCATCATTCCAGATCACTTGCCATTTCCCAAACATATGATTTTTTTTTTTTATGAATTCATCCCTTTTCTTGACTCTGCCTGCTCTTCTCTTGAGCCGTCTTCCACCATGTAAGTCTCTGTGACTATAGGTTTTCCTTGATGTTTCCTGTGGTATTGATCTTGCCTTTATCTCTGATATCAATGTGCTTTATTTTTTAACTTCCAAATTGCAATTATTAGTTTACCTTTCCGTCTCTGCTAACAGTCTGTGAGCGCCTTAAAAATAAGGAGAGCTTAGTATCTATCCACTATCATGGCACATAATCTATTTTGAAAAGTTGTGTGGACATGTAAAAAGTGAAGTACTGAGGCAATTATGTAGATAACAAGACTCAATTGAAAATAATACACAAAAGTCCTTTGCCTCAAAAACTAAAATATCGTTGGGCAAAGCTTGTTTTAACATAGCAAATATAAACACAGTTATAGTTACCACCAAAGGCTTTTTGTTGTTGTTGTAACAAAAAAATAACTTGTTTTTTTAAAGGTTATTCTTTTTTTTTTTTGGAGTTGCTTTGTTGAAATACTGGCTTTCTCCTTTGTATGGAACTTCTTTTATACACCATCAAAATAAGTAGGTAAAGTTAATAGAGAATTCAGAAACTTTTGATGAAAACATTCTTATTCAAGGACATTTTTTTATATATTTGATTCTTACAGAATTTTGTTCATCAATGGCCAAATTTCCTGGAAAAAAAACTTTTCTTTTAGAAGTATGTCAGTGAGGAAAACACTAGCATTTTTTAAGTTAATGTTTTTCTCCTTGAGTTGACACATTATAAGAACTTCTCTTTGAGTGGCTTTATATGTATAAGTATTGATATCTTTTTATAGCATTAATGTTTTACTATAAATTTGGTTACTACTTCAGAAAATGTGCTACTTTAGTATAACATAACTTTTTTTCCAAACTACTCCCAAGGATTAAGTTTTAAGTCTTACTAAATAAAATTTCCAGAAAATCTATAATACTTATCCTGAGGCACTTATAATTAAAAAGATCCCAATATGTTATTATTAAATTCACTTGTAGGCAAAAGCAACTTGAAATTGAGGTGACAGTTTTTCTATTATATACATTTGGCCAAAACATATGCCAAAAGATATATTATCTGCTGCCCTGTGACTAAAAATTTCTTTCAAGGTTTCCTACACTAAATAATCTCCAAGGACATACACATTTAAGAAAATACTAAATTAAATACCTTAAAATCATAAAAGCACAGGTGAATTTAGTTTTCCATAATACTACCAGTGACTGGGATCTGGCTTTTGTCTTAAGACTTGTTCTCACAAAGACATATCCTATTCCCATTATCAGGACTACAATGGCTTTTATTAGACCACCTCATCAACACAGAGAGAGGAAGGCAGCAATTTGGTACATGTAATTCAAAAGAATTTCTTTGAGACTTCTTTGAGGTAATATCAGAAAGTTCCCTTGATTTCTGCTTTAAAAGAAAATTGGATCTTAAATTTAACTCCACAGAAACACATCTTTTGGAGTATCACAAATAAAACAGGTTTTCTGCCTGGGGACACTTGCCTATTGCTCTAGCAGATTGCACTTACTATACTATGGAAAATGAAACACTACTGCATTTATCTGTCTGAAAAATTACCCTGAGAAGGATGCCCTCTATCTCCACTATTATTTCATGTTAAATTGGGAGTATTGGACAATGCATTCAGACAAAAGAAGTAGGGACATAGAATGGGGAAAAATAAATAAAACTCTCTCTATTTGCTATTGATGAGATAAGATAATATTCTTGGAAAACCCAAGAAAATCAATAATAAATGAACACATACATAAATTCTGCGAGGTAACAATACAACTTTAACATATGAAAATCAATAACCTCATATATACAAAAAATAACCAGTTAGAAGTCGTAGTGGAAAAAAAAAACTCCATTTACAAAAACAAAAAAACAAAATACTTAGGTATAACCTTCAAAAGAAATGTGAAAAATCAGCCGGGCACAGTGGCTCACAGCTGTAATCTTAGCCTTCTGGGAGGCTGAGGTGGGAGGATGGCTTGAGCTCAGGAATTTGAGACCATCCTGAGCACGAGGAGACCCCATCTCTACCAAAAATAGAAAAAAATTAGCCGGGCATTGTGGTCTGTGCCTGTAGTCCCAGCTACTCGGGAGGCTGAGGCGAGAGGATCACTTGAGCCCCGGAGTTTGAGATTGCTGTGAGCTATGATGATGCCACTGCACTCTACCCAGGACAACTGAGTGAGACTCTTGTCTTAAAAAAAAAAAAAAACGTGAAAAATCTATCTGAGGGAAACTAAAATAATGTCCGAAAGGTACAAAGACAGATTTTAATTAATGAAAAGAAATTCTTTATTCTTAGACAGAATGACTCACTCAATGTAAAAAAGCTAATTCTCCCCAAGATAATATATAAATTAAATGTGATCCAACAAGCATCTAAGTTTTATTTCTAGAGCTATATAAATTAATTCTAAAGTTCATATTGTAAAATAAACAGACAAGTGTAGCCAGGAAAATTCATTCTGAAACAAGAGTAATTAGTTTTGCCAAATTACTAAATATATACAAACTTTTATAGTTAAAATAGAGGGTACTGGTACATGAAGAGACAGATCAGTAAAAGACAGAGAGTAATTTCAGAAATAGAAAAAAGTACATACAAAAATTTAATATATGATGAAGATGGCATCTCAAATCACTGAGAAAAACATGGGCTTTTAAATAAGTTATGTTGGAACAACTGGAAGGCCGCCTATACTTCACACCAGAATAAACTTCAAATAGGCCAGAGATCTAATGTCAAATCTGAAACCATACGCTATGGTTTGAATATGTTCCCTCCAAAATTCAGGTGTTGCCAATGTGATAGTATTAAGAGGTGAAGCCTTTGAGAGATTAGACCATGAGGGCATCTCACTTGTGAATGGGATGAAGGCCATTATAAAAGAGGCTTCATGCAGCACTCAGCTCGCTTGCTAATTCATCCCTTCCACAGTGTGAGGACACAGCATAACTCTTCTTTTGGAGGGTGAAGCAACAAAGTGTCATCTTGGAAGGAGAGACCAGTCGCTCATCAGACACTGAACCTGCTGACGCCTTAATCTTGGACTTCCAGCCTCCAGAACTATGAGAAATAAATTTCTGTTCTTTATAAATTATCCAATCTCAGGTATTTTGTTCTAGCAGCACAAACTGACTAAGATGCAATACAAGAACTGGAAGAGAACTGGTGAAATTTTTTAGTAACCTGTGGGTGAGTTATGACTCAAATTCTAGATGCAAGACGGATACATTCGAGTACATTAAAAAAAACAAAAAACTTTTGAATGACCAAAACACCATAAACAAAATCAAGTGACACATGGCAGATGAGGAGAAAATATTTGCTACATCCATCTGTCTCAAAAATTACCCTAAGAAAGATGCCCACTATCTTTGCTATCATTTCATGTAGAATTTATCATATGTAAACCTAGAGTTAGTATCACTCATATATAAAAATTTCTTGAAATAGTTTTTAGAAAGATCAACAACCTATTATGAAATTAGCAAAGGACGCGAGTAATCAGTTCACAGAAAGATATACAGAAGGCCCTCAAATAATAAAAAGTTTCATAACTTCTGTCACGATAAGAGTAATGCAAATTGCAACTTTAATGAGATACCATTTCTTGTCTGTTAGAATGAAAAATATTCAAAATCTTGATAACATACTTTGTATACAGGGCTATGAGAAACAGTTTCCCAAATATTGCTAATGGGAATGCAAAATGCTACAACCTCTATGGAGGGATTTGGCTTTATCTGAAAAAATTACATATGCAGTTACTTTTGACACAGCAGCAATTCCCACTTGTGGGAATTTAACCTGAAGATACATTTCCACAAATGTGAAGGAAAAAAACAACAACATATGCACAGGGTTATTCAGTGAAGCATTATTTATAATAGCAAATTATTGGAAACAACCCAAATGTCCAACTACAGGAAACAGGTCAAATAAATTATGGTGCATTCATGCATGGAATATTATTCATTGTAAAAAAATTGTGAAAGAGCTCTGTGAATTGATATGAAGTGATTCCCAGGATACATGGTAATTTGGAAAAAAAAATCCACCCCAAATATATGTGGTATTCTATCTTTTGTGTAAGAAAAGGAAATGAGACTATATACACATATTAGGTAGATAAATTGATAGATAATTAGATGACAGATAGATGTGTGTATGTGTATATGGTAAAACAGAAATACAGGAAGGATAAATTGAAAACTAATAAAAGTTTTTACTACAGAAAGAGGTTGGGTGGGAACAGGGTGGAAGTGATAGCACTGGGAGTAAGATTCCTTGGAATGTATCTTTTTATATAGTTTTGACTTTTGAATAATATAAATGCTTTGCACATTCAGAAATAAAATTAAATGAAAAATATAATCCTATAATTGGTCATAAATGGAAACAAATGGGCCTAAAGGTGACATATGCTAAAGTACCTGGTGCAGAAGTGTCATGATGTCTGCAACTTATTTTCAAATGATTCCCCAGAAACAAACAAAACCATCTAGAAAGTAAAAGGGAAACAACAAACATGGTAGAATGCTAATAATTAGTGAATCTAGGTAAAGAGTATATTATTATTATACTATGCTTTAAACATTTTTTGTTGGTTTGACTTTTTTAAAATAAAAAGTTGAGGAAAAACAAATCATATTGCAAAAAATAATAATAGCAACTTTCCCTTTGAGACTGCAATCAGATTGGTCCAATTATAGGAGAAGAAATTCTCATTTTTCTGCTCCAACCACAGCAACACCCTCTTAGAGTCTAAATGCCCTATTCCAGCTAAGGAGGAAAACTGTGTGGTAGAATTTTCCTAAAGTCACAGAGGCTTCATGGCATGCTTCCTAAAAGGTTTAACATTGTCAACAAGACTGTAGAAAAGATAATAAAAACGATGACTCTTGGGTTGGAAAAATATTTTTGAGTGGGCCAAGCTCTTTTTTGTGTGCCTTAAAACAAAATACCTGTATTTGAAGACTCTTACTTGTAAGGCAGTCACTGATTTAAGTATCTTTGTTTCTTTGACTAACATTAGTTCTTACCCATTAGGTGCAATTAAAGGTGACTAGGTTGGTAGTTTGCACTTCAGAAAATCATGAGCTGCTCCAGGGCAATCTATACTCTCTGGGTAGCTTGTCTCCCTACCTTTATTTCTTTAGGGGTTTTCCTTAAATGTATGCATTACTTCTTCAAATGGCGAATATGTGACTTGATGTATGAAAATGTATTTAAGCCCATATAATTTATGACCACAGCCAAAGTCACGTGTGGGAAAGAGAAGTGAGCAATCCTTCTGTGTCTGGTCACTACCACCAGCCCCGACAGTAAGCTGAACTACCAGGAGACCGACCATCCTTCAATTTTCTTTTCCTTTACTGATCTTCTGAGAGTCAATTCTGATTACCTTCCTTGCAAGAAATTAGACAAAATGCAAAGCATAATTACCTTAGAGCAATGCTTTTTACTCTGTCAAAGCTCAGACCTTCCATTTTTATGAATAACATACAGTCCCAAAACATGGTGAGGGATAGGGAGAAAGTGTCTTCAATTCTCCCATTTAATGTTGTTCAGGATTATACCTAACCCCGTATTAGAATGTCCATCCAGGCCAGTGGAGCTGTGTGGTCACCAAGGGAACACAGGTTTTGTGGAGCTAAGGTCATACAATTTTCATAAGCAACTTCAAGAAAAATAATTAAAAAGTTATAAACAGAAAATCAGGTACAATGTTTATTTAGAATTAGAAGAAAATTATATCTAAGTATAACTTTTGAGAGCTAACAAATACCACAAATAGAAAAATCCTGAAAAATAATATATATATTTATTACTCAACTGCCTAATACCTATTTTTATTTTGTGTCAGTAATTTATTGATCAACTTTCCATGAAACATCAATTTTGTAATATTTTCTATAAAGACGATGGTTAGGTAATTCAGTCTTTCCTCAAGCACAGCTGATTGAGGTTTATGGAATTCAGTTACCCAGAGACTTTCTACTTCTACAACTTGTTCTTGGTAAGGCTATGTTATGAAACTGTATGGATTCTTGCTAAATTTGGAAAAATCTCTACCAAGTTTCTTTCATATGTGAATTGCAAGATTTCAGGCCATTAGTGAGTACATTTTAGATAGGACAGAATTTCTGTTTTAATTGTGAATCAATAAAAGCCACCCCCCCACAATTTTATATATCTGATTATTGGAAGAATCTTCCACAGATTAACTTATGTTTCCAGATATTTCAAACCTCATTTCTCCTTCACTGCCCACATAGTTCTGGGACTAGGAATTGTGGGCACCTTTGTGTAACATGCTGGACAAATTGTCACAGGAGATGTAGCATTTTTTCTGGCAGCAAACTACACGGGGTGACTAGCAATTTAACTACACACGGAGCTGGCTGTGAGCCACGTAAGTACATTCTTCTGAACCCAACACTCTCCACAGCTGCTCTCGGCCCTCCTGCCAAGAGCAGAAGTATGATGGAGGAGAAGTCGCACTAGAAAATGACAGTAGTTTTAAGTGATTGCAATAAAAACATCTTACTTTAGCAAATTTTACAAAAGAATATGACCAGGTGAACATTTTACTAGGAATTAATCTTCATTAGTTTCATAGTAAAGCCATCTCTGGCTGTCATTACAATAGGAGAGCTGTCCTTTCCAAGTCTCTGGTCGCTGGGGAGGATCCAGGAACACAGGGACCACCATGCTTGTGGCCCTTTCCATCCACCCATGCCATGAACATCTGTGTAAGAGTAAGAGGAAAATATAGTTTTACTCTTCTGTTAGTGCATCTTCATCTGAGTTTGCCTACATGCAGAGGTAGGCATGAAAAAATCAACAAGCTCTTTGGGGGAGTGTGGTGGTAGTGGTTTACATGGCCTAACAGGACATTGGGAGACTTTTAATTACAGGATCACTGGGGTGCCTCATAATTGTACAGGAAAATATTTCAAAGAACATTTTCAAATGTAATAAAAGTTTAATATTCAACTAAAAATTTATTAGGTGAAAGGGATTAATTATGATCTTAAGGGAAAGTGAGAAAGATTAAATATAATGTCCAAAAAGGCAAAATGATATTAGCATAACATAACAAAATCCAACAGAAATATTTGTGAAAAAACTCCTAGGGAAGAAGTTATTTATGTGGAGTAGAAAATCTGATGGGATATTTCCTTTATGAAGGAGGTGGCAGGTGGCTGCCTGTTGGAGTGTGAAAAACAAGTAGAATCATTTGGATGCAATTCTGAAAATATTAATCAAATGACAAAAGTACAAGTAGGGAATAATTTTCCCCACCTCTTGGGAATTTTTTTGTGCAGAAATTCAGGCAGATATTGGAATAATGGGAGATGATAAAACTATGTCTTTAAGAAATAATAATTGCCAACGTAAAAAGAGATGCATTATTTGAAAAGATTGCTATGGTTCAAATATCTTCAATATAGATTTCTTCTTTAGAAGTTAGTTACCGTGCATTTAAAAATGATTCACACAGAAGTCTTCAGAAGCACATCACGTGCAATATTGCAATATATCTTTATATTACAGCCCAAAGAAACTGATGAGGACCAGTGTTTTAATTGGTATTAGTTGGGTCTGACAAACAAATCCTTTTCGATTTTTTTATGCAGAGGGGTGTGTGTGTGTGTGTGAGAGAGAGAGAGAGCTTTCACACCAATAGCTTGATAATCTAAAAGATTATGTTTTATTTCTACCTCTGTAACCAACGAGTTTTTCATTTTAGGAAAATTACTTAAACTGGTCTCAGTTTTATCATCTGTATAGTGAAGACTGGATGGGGTATTTAATATCTAAGAGATTTCTTTAAGTTTCAACATTCTGTGAGTCTATGCATGTCTGACTGAAAATTCGCATTCTTTTACTCAGGGACTTGATGAAACAGAATCTAGGCAACTGGAAAAATGAAAATAAGGTCAAGATTAAGATTCTGATCTCCGCACTAAAGTGACCAGGCAATGAGTATTAATGGCCGTAGGTTATTTTACACTTCCACCTATGGCTGCCATCTGTCTGTCAGCCATGATTTTCTGACTCTCCTCGGTCCTCCCTCTCAGCAGGTGATCTTATCTCCCACTACACTGAGAAAATAGCAACCATTAGACTCTATCTTCTCACGGCCGAAGCTACAAAAGGTACCTGAATGTGAAACCCTTTTCTCCTTCTTTTCTCTCGTTTTGATGTATGAAATGTCCCTTCTCCAGTAAGGAGCTAGTCTTTCTACTTCGGCTTGCAGCCCTTTTCCTCTTAACTCAAGGAGTTCCATGAAGTCCTTATTGTGATAGCCTCCTCCCTCAGCTTCCCTGAAGGCACACCCTCCTGGATTTTTATCTACCATATTGTTCCTTCTGTCTCCTTTTAGTTCTTTTCCAGGGTTCCCTTTCTGCCTCGGATCTGTCATTATTGGGGGCCATCTGTGCTTGGTCCAAGGTCCTCTTCTGTCTTTTTTCACCCCACTTCTAGGTGATCTCATCCATTTGTGTAGCTTTACATCCTGTCTATTTGCTGATAACAGCCAACTTTGTATGTCCAGCATGTGAGAGCAACTGACTATGTGATTCTCGTTTGCATGTTTCTCAGATATTTAAACTTAGGCTATATAAAGTCAAACTCTTGATTCTGTCTCTAACCCCTCTCAACTTGAAAATAACACATTCAATTCTCTCTCCGTGTATGGCCTCCATGCTCCCCACAGCTCAAATGAGAAATTTAGTACCATCCTGATTTCTCTTGTGCCTACTACCAACATTCGAGCCAGTGAGTCCTGTTGTGTCTCCCTCCACATTATGGCACGACACAGGCCACTTCTCTTCATTGCCAGTGTCAGCCGCTATAGTCCACACCACTATCTTTTCTCACGTGGGCCTTTGTACTGTTTAGTGCCCTCTCTGCTTCCACTGTTGCCAATATATATCCTATGACTCTCCCAGCATTCAGGGTAAACCCTAATGATGGCATTATTGGAAAAGTGATATAAAGACATAAATTATTCAAGGAACATACAACAGTAAAAAGAACAATGCAAAAACACTCTCCCCAAATCCCACCATTTGGAAATATTAGATGAATATTATTATAAAAATCTCATTATACATTTCTTTAGGTAGGTGGACAGACAGCAGAAATTATTTTTGTGAAAAGAGATCTCATTTAATATTATTATGTTTTTCTAATAGCTGCTCCTTTGAAATGCATATATATATATATGCATACATAGTTATAACATTTAAAATGTTATCAAAATAAGGAGGAAAACTGTATAAAGAACAAATAGCGCAAAAGGTCTTGCTGTGAAAAGCAACAAACTGTTGCCACGTCCCATCCCTTCCTGTCTGCCATTTTAAATGCTCAGTGGCTTCTATGCATAGATGTTTAAAATTCTAAATTGATTAGCCATGATGTTTTGGATTATCTACTTTAAACATTGTCTATTGACTTTCTGCCATGGGAAACGAGGGTTTAGTTCACTTATACTTCCCTGGACTCCCCTCTCTTTCTCTTTTCACAGGAAGTTTCACTATGTTTATTTCCTCTTTTTGTTAGTTTTGTAACTTCAAGAATATATATTTTCCCTTAATTTCTTCTTCCTTTAGTTATAGACCATCTATTTTGACCCTCTATCTTCCAAGGTGAGGCCCTCGATCCCTCACCCCTTTCATTTTCTTACTTTTGCAAGCTTTTTTTCCCTTACTTTTATATTGGCAAGACTGAAAAAAAAATTATCTTTTGTTATATAGCCACAGTTAAATTGTCCACACTTTGACTTTGTTTAGATTTTAAAAGTTGAAAAATCAGCATGCATTGCTTACATTAATTATCCTAACTGAGTGAATGTGGCTCATTGCTGAGCCAAGCAGTACTCCCACGATGACATATGGTTTTTGTGTGCAGTACACCTCCCCATCAAATTTCTTCTTGCCTTTCTTTTTTCTTTAGCTAATCCTTAGGTTTGTTACTGCAGTTTCAAAGATACTATCAAGTCTATAGAATATCCCCTTCACCCTCACATACTCCTTTTTTTAAATGCACACTTATTTCGAGACCCTACTGTAAGACTGATTTTGCTACACAGCCACCATCTTGGGTCTTCCCTTTATTATTTTACTTTGATTTTTTCCTTTTCCTCCCTTTATTGTTCTCCCAGGTTAGATTTGCTGTTTCCTACATCCTATGCCCTTATCATTCTTAGTTACTTTCTTGTTTTTTTCTGATCTATAAGTAACTTCATAAAAAAAGGAGATAAATTTTCTGAGTCTTTAGATATTCGAAGATACTTTTATTCTATCAGCAAACTTGATTAATAATTTGGCTAGGTGGATAAAGACTTTTGAGTTCAAAATAAGTTTTCATCAGACTTTTGATGGTGCTGCTCCTTGCTTGCCTTTAGTGTTGCTATCTGTTCTCTCTGAAATTTTAGGATATTTTCTTTAACCTTGGTTCTTGCAAATCTTTCAATATTATGTTTAGGACTGGTGTTTATTTCACCATTGTGCTGGACATTTCCTTGGACCTCAGGAAAGCTAAATGAATGCTACAATGTTTGTACAGTCATGTGTCACATAATGACGTTTCATTCAATGATGGAACATATACAGCGATGGTCCCATAAGATTACAATGGAGCAGAATATTCCTATCACCTAAAGAAGTCATAGCTGTTATAATGTTGCTGTGCAACTCATTACTCACGATGCTGGGGTAAACAGACCCCAATATTGAAAGATTTTCATTAATAGAGAGGCATGTTCATGGTGCATTATTTGCTTTAAGCAAATCTATGATGAAAAAAGAAAAAAACAAGCAAACCACTATGGACATATTTCTGAAAAGAGTGACAACTCCTCAAGAAGAGCCTCAGACAGGTCCTTCAGAAGGTATTCCAGAAGAAGGCATTGTTATCATAGGAGATGACAGCTCTGTGCGTGTTACTGCCACTGAAGACCATCCACTGGGACAAGATGTGGAGGTGGAAGACAGTGATATTGATGATCCTCTGACCCTGTGTAGGCCTAGGCTAACGTGTGTGTCTGTGTCTCAGTTTTTAACAAAAAAGATTTAAAAGTAAAAAAAAAAAAAAAACTTAAAAATTTAAAAAGCTTATAGAATAAGGATATAAAGAAAGAAAATATCTTTGTACAGCTATACAATGTGTTTGTATTTTAAGCTAAGTGTTATTACAAAAGGGTAAAAAAAATTTTAAAAATTGAAAAGTTTATGAAGTAAAAAGTTATGGCAAGTTGATGTTAATTTATTATTGAAGAAAGGAAATTTTGTTTTATAAATTTAGTGTAGCACAAGTGTACAGTGTTTATAAAGTCCAGAGTAGTGTACAGTAATGTCCTAGGACTTCACATCCACTCACCACTCACTCACTGACTCCCCAGAGCAACTTCTAGTCCTTCAAGCTCCATTCATGACAAGTGCCCTATACAGGTGTACTATTTTTAAAAAAATCTTTTATACTGTATTTTTATTGTACCTTTTCTATGTTTAGGTACGTTTAGATACATACCATTGTGTTCCAATTGCTTGCAGTATTCAGTACGGTCGCATGCTGTACAAGTGTGTAGCCTAGGAGCAATAGGCTACACCATCTAGGTTTGTGTGAGTACACTCTATGATGTTTGCACAATGACAAAATCACCTAAGGATGCATTTCTCAGAGCATATCCGTGTCATTAAGCAATGCATGACCGTATTCTTTCACATTTGAAAAAATCTGTTTGTGGGCTTTCTGCTTGAGTGGAATCTTGGCTGGATACAATATTTTTGGATCACATATCTTTTTTAGTTACAGTTTAGTAGACATTGCTTTGTTGTCCTGTAGACCAGACTGTTTCTCCAGAGGAGACTGAGGCCAGTCTGCTTTGTTCTCAGTTATAAAAGACTTATTGTTTGTCCCTGGATGGCTAAATAATTTTTTTCTTATCCTTGAAATTCAGTAACAAATTAGAACAGATAGTGTTGAATATATCTTGTCTTGTCTTGGAATATGATACGCACTTTTGAGCTACAGAGTATCTTATTCCTGCATTTCAGGATTATTTTTCGATTTTCTGTTGGAATACTTTTTCTGATTCACTTGTTGGTTTTCCAATTCAGAGACACCTATCTTCCTTATGTAATGTCATCTTTGTGACTACCTCATAGCTATTATCTTCTATTTCCACTAATCTGTTAATCTTTTTCCTTTGATTTTACTTGCTTATTTCAAGTCTTTCTCCTATATAAATGCCATTAATTTTTAAGTAATTTATTTTTCAGCCATGTCCATTCAATATCTTTCTGCCTGTAATTTGTTTATAAGTTCTGAAATGGCGTTATTTTAGTTTCAATTTGTTTCCTTATATTTTCAATTTTCATTTTTACCTTATTCTATGTTGTCATCATCTTACATTTGAGCTTGTATTGTATTCAATTCATGTACTCAATAAGCTTTTCTATAGTATGAAACATTGGTGAGATGCTTTTCTGTGTGTGTTAGGCCCTGGTTGCTGTAGAGTTTCTTTCATTCTTAGTTTTTGTTCTGCTTTCATAGTTCTCATGTTATTCTTTTCTCATCTTGCTCATATTTCCAGTGAGCCCTATATCTAGGCTTCGCTTTTTATTCTGACACAGACTGGGTGAATTCTCCTGAAGTGTCTTCCCATATTCTCTGAGTCTGCGGGTCTTTCTCCACAAGACACAGCTTGAGAGCTTGTTACTGATTTCTACTCATGTCTAAGTAGCCTGAGGATTCAGGTGTGTGTGTTTTGGCAGATAGGTAGGAGTAGGCAGAGAGTTAAGCTGGGACCAGATACAACCAAGTAGTTCAAATATTCTATATTCTTCTAGCTTTTTCTAACATCTCCTATTATAGGTTCGGATTTATCAATTTTTATAATCCTGTCAGTTCGCTCTGCCTAGTGCAATGTTATGTTTAGATGCATAGATGTTAAAAACTATTTTATTGTCTTGGGGATTGTTCTCTATTATTTTGTAACGCATCTTACTATAAAATCTGCTTAGTTTTCCCAAACTTTATGTTCAAAATTTACTTTTGGTTGGGTGTCAGGTGTGCCTTTTATAACCGGGATATAGCTGAATTTATGTTATTGTTATCCCATCTGATAATCCCTGCCTTTTAATAGATGAGTTCTATCTATTCACGTTTACTCTGCTATCTTACACATTTGGGCTTATTGGTACCATCTCCTTGTGTGCTTTTTGCTTACCATCCATTTTCTTTGTTTTCTTTTTTCCCCACCTTCTGTTGTACTGATAAAGGGTTAGGTACTTTTCTTTGTCTTCATTTCTTTCCTTCTCCTCTTTTTCCTCCTTCTCTTTCTCTAAATCCTATTCTCTCTCCTTCTTCTGATTCACCTGGTGGTTTGGAAGATATCAGAGTTATTTCTATTTCTATATTGGTTACCCTAGGGTTTACCTTTATTTTTCTCTTTTACTTATAGCAAATATACAGAGATGAGCATATTTATATGCATAAATGTCCATTTCAATGATTTTTCACAAAGTAAATATACTGTGTAACTATAACCCAGATCAAGAAGTAGAACATTCCTGGCACTCCAAATCCCCCCCACATTTCTCCTCCCAGTATCTCCTTTTCCCTTCCTGAAGTTAACCACGTTCTGTTTTCTTTACCGTAGGTTAGCTTTGCCTGTTGTGAACTTTGTATAAATGGAATAACACACTATGAATTGTTTGCATCTGGCTCCTGTTGCTCAATGTCATGTTGTCAGACTCACTTGTTCTTGACTGTACTGATGACTCGTTTGCTTTTATTATTGTGGAGTATCCCACTGTATGAATATATCATAATTTATTTATCCATTCTATTCTTGCTGGACATTTAGGTTGTTTGCAGTATTTGATGTTTATCAATAATGCTGTTTTGAATATTCTTTCATTACATTTCATTCTTTGAACCTGTCTTTCATTCACATTTCTTTCACAACTCTGTTGGGCATATACCTAGGAGTAAAATAGTAGAATTGCTGGATTATAGACTATGCATATGTTCAGCTTTAGTAGATATTAACAGTTTTCTGAAGTGGTTATACCAATTTATATTCCCATGTATAGCATGAAAGCTGCAGTTGCTCCATGCCCTCACAAAGATGCAGTGCTGCTTGTTTCTATAGATTTTACCTATTTCTGATGAGTGTGTGGTTGTATGCACACAATTTTCAATTCATTGAGGAATAATGATGTTGAGTATTTTATATGCCTATCATCCATTTATTTATTCTCTTTCATGAATTACCTATTCATGTTCAGGTTTTTTCTAATTTTTCTATGGATTGTCTGTCTTTTATATATTGCTTCACAGAAACATTTGTATATTTTGGGTAGTAACCTTTTGTCAGGTAAAAATATTGAAAGTATCTTCCCTAGTTTGTGGCTTTCTTTTTCATTCTTTCACTGGGGTCTTTTGATGAACAGAGGTTCTTAGTTTTAATTATGTCCCATTTATCAGTATTTAAAATTTTTTTTGCCTATTCTAAGGTCATAAAGATATTCTTTGTTATCTTTTTGATATTTTATTGTTACTTTTCACATGGGCATATGCCCCATTCCCACCCCTTCCCCCTAAATTGATTTTTGTGTCTTGTGTAAGGTAAGATGTCAAGATGTATTTTTTTCCCATATGGCTATCCAGTTAACCCAGAATCATAATTAAAAAGACCATTCTTTTCTCATTTATATTAATTATACTTTACCGTGAAACAAATGGAGATACATGTTTCTATTCTGTTCTATGTGTCTGTTTGTATATTCTTGTGCTAATGCCAAACTGTCTTAACTATTGTAGCTTTGCAATACATCTTGACCACTCTTAGAGCAAGTCCTCGAATCTTGTCCTACAAAATTGTTTTCTCTAGTCTTGGTCCTGCACATTTCCACATCTAGATACATTATATTCAATTTGTTAATTTCCACAAAAATACTTTTAACATACAAAGCTACAGATTATAAATTAATTATAAACTATAATTTTTAAAAACTTGAAGTTAAATAGTATTTTTATTCTCCTTTCAAACCCAATAATCTAAATATGCATCAATTACAGGTTGAGTGTCTATTTTCCAGCAACTTGCTTTTGTCGCCTGGTTATCTGGATGTACTATTCTAAATTTCCAGTTCCCCTTATTACACTGAATATATTTCTCTATAGTTTTATGGCATCTGTGGTTGCTGATGAAAAACTTGCTTGGTTTATTGTTTAATTACCATTTCTTCTTGGTAATTTTTTTTCCCTCCTTGTAGCTGGTAAGAGTATCCCTTAATTCTTGATGTATTTCAGTTTTATGATGGGGAATCTAGGTGTGAATATATTTTTACAGATCCTGCTTGGTTCTTATAGTTCACTTTCTATTTGAGGACACACTTTTTTTCAATTTTGGAAAACAGGGCTTTTTTTTCTCTTTAAATACTACTTTGCGATTCTTTTTATTCCTTTCCTTCTGGCAGTCCTATTTGTCTTTTAGTCTATCCTATATATTTCTTAGGTGACCGCATCATTTACTGTCTAAACTGAGATGCATTTGGGAGTTAAAAGAAGTGCCACCAATGCTTACATCAGGCAACAGATGTAAATTGGAACTCTCCCAGGCATACTGGAGTGTACGATCTCTCTACTTAGCATGCTTTCATATTTTATTCTCTATGCTGTTGTCTGGGCGAATCCCTCAGTAATATTTTTCAATTTATTATTTTTCTTTTATTGTCTCTGTTCCAAAAGCTGACCTCATCTTTCAAATTTTTTTATTTCAATCAATATGCTTCCAAGGTGTCTAATCACTTTGTTTTTTAATTTGTCTGACTTGTTTCATTTCTGTATGTTTTTTTATATTTTTCATTTTTTAAAAAATTATATAATTTTTTCATTTTGCCCCTTAAGCATTCAAAGCATACTTATTCTAAAGTTTTGGCTAGAACAATTTCATAAAATTTCACCTGGAATGAAATTATATCCCAATTGTTTTTTGGTAGGGTTATTTTCATAGCATTAGAACTCTTCCTGTGCTGTGAGCCTCATTTTGAATGAGATTTCCTCCTTTCTTTCTGTTTCTGCACACTTCTCTGTCTGGTGATTTGCATTTTCCTTCTCCCAACTTTCTGAACCCCACTTCCAAACCAGGTATTGTTATGGCGTTGCAGAACACCTGCCCTCGATCACAGCAGGCTTATGACTTCAGCCCTGGGCCAGGAACATTTAGCACCATCCTTCAGGTGCAATGTGTGTGTAGTTCTCTTGTTTCTGAAGTATTCTACAAAGCCATAGCCCAGAAAGTGGCTGGCTTTAGATTTTTAGCCTCTTTTCACCAGGAGGAGCCCCGCCTCCGCTCTGTTTTCAAACCTGCCGGCAGTCCACTGATCTCCATGGAGCATCTTTGGGCCTCCTGCTCTGATTGCCAGCTGCCGCTGCCTACTTCAAGGAGACCAACGTGGCTGCAGCCTCAGCTGCGCTCAGCTCTGCATTTCTTTTCTGTTTCTGGTGCATAAGGACGCCTAATAAATTTTGAACCCGGACATACGTTTTGGGTCTTTCCTTTTATACTTTTGCATATCTTTGCTATGTTGGATTGGGGGGTGGGGTACATTAAAGTATGAACAAACTGCTCTAATTTGACCAGAGTACATAAAATGAAGTACATAAATACAATAAGTTGTATTTATTGTAAACTAAAACATGTGATTCTAAAATATCCAGACTTACCAAAATTTGGAGGACATTTAGAGATAGATTTTCCTTGTACAAGTCACCAAAACATTTTTTTAAATGCACAGCAGTGGTAGTACTAATGGAAAGTGTAGAATCTTTTGTCCATAAGATAATTTAAAATATTTTTTGTGAATCCACAATTATTTCTCTTTCCTAAATTTCTTTATATGGAAATCTCCTGTGAGCTGTAGCACTTTTTGGTGCTATATGACATTATGACTTGGCTATTTTGAAATTAGACACATTTTACCTGGTTAAAAAAGGCAAAAAATCAAATTTCCCAAGTAAAAACAATTATGCAATATGAAAAATAAATAAATAAATAGAGAAAGGAAGAAAGAAAGAAATGAAAGGGCATATTCACTGTAGTACTTTGAGTAATGCCCGGCCCTTAGTAAATATTTGTGGAAAAAATTATTGGATAACTGTCTGAGCCTCACCCCATTGCTGGTTAACGGGTGGCGGGTATATTGTGGATGGGACGGGGTGAGGAAAGCATCAGGGATCACTGATGTGAGTGTGAGAATTGGAGTGAAGAATAGAGTCAGTGTAATTGTCAGGGTGTCTGTTATTTTATAACCTGGTTTTAAAAAACAGTGATTTTTAAATTTTGACATTTTTATGTGGTTGTAAGTTTTCTGAGCCCAACCATGTTTAAATGTCACACATCCCATTTGGAGCCTATTACCGGGCTCTACTGACCACTCAGACGTGAGAAGAGACAGGCCAGCAGAGTGAGGTTATTCACGAGTGTCCTGCGCACTATGACGTGAACACGTTTGGAGGACAGGAGTGCATGAGTCATCCCACTGGTGCAGTCCTGGACTGTGGATCCTAAAGAAAAGGTCCATTCAAGGCTGACCTGGAATAGGTGGTTAGTGTTTCCGGCACACTCTACCAATCCTCATCCCATCTATTAATAAATCCCTAGAAGAGAAACCATGAGTAAGGCTGGGCTTTAAGGAACCAGACAAACAGAATGACTATGGTCCGTCCTGCAGCCTCAGCCTATGCTCTGCTCCCACCACGGTCCCTTTCTGAAGTGCTCTGTGGGAAGCAAGGACCTCTCTTTGGATTGCTTATTCCTAAGACCCACTCCCAAGAGAAGAGCTGTTCAATACCTATTAACTCAATCACTTTATCCTATTAAAGGAGACAAAATTTAACAAAGGGATATGAAAGTATTTTGACGAGCAGGTCTCACTCAGCAGCACAGAGTTTTCTCTGAGTCATTGTACGCTCTAAGTCACAACATGCTCTGGAGCTGAATATTCCCTTTCATTCCTCTTCCTAGGTTGACGTGTGCTCAGTTTATCATTAGCCAAAGACTGAAGAGAGTAAACAGAACTTTGAGTAATCTCCCAAACAGGTGGGGAAGTCAGTTCCAGGAAGTTTCAAGGGCCTCCTACCTCTGAGACGAGCTTCTAGGGGTTGGAAATGTTATCACTTATAATACTGTGCAAAGAAGCCAGGCCAAGGTAAACTCATCAGAATTAAAGACTCCCTACAAGAAAGACAGGAAGGGGAGTTCCATCACAACTTGTAGTATCTGTTGGCTTTATTGCTTTAGCATTAGACTTAAAATGGCTCATAGTTGCTTCTTTAATTTCCATGCTCTTGGAAAGGATTTGCCAGTGAAATAGTTTAGTCTTCCTTGTGATTCATATATTTCTCAACAGGGAGGAAGTGAATTTACATTTGTTTAGTCCTTCATGCATGAGATTTTCTTACATTATCTCATTTTATGCTCATATTAATATTTTGAGGTACATTTTATCTCCTTTTATATATAAAGACACTACACATCTGAGGTAAACAACCTGGCCAGGTCGTCAGCTTTAAGTGAGAGGTGGGATTGAAGCTCAGGAAGGCCACAGACTCTTGACCCCAGTTCCCAGTTTAGTCATGTAATTCTGTGTGACTTTTATCAAGTTGCTTAACCTTCCTGTACCACCGTTATTTCAGTTTCAAATTGGTAATAAAAAACATACCTCCTCCTAAGATTATTATAAGCTATTTAAATAAAGCATTTGCAACATAGTTTGACACAGGCATTTTCATTTGTTATTGATGGAAATATAAATTGCCCCCTCTTTAGAATTAAATTTGGTAATTGTTACAAAATTTAAAATGTGCATCTCCTTTGACTCAGAAATTCCAATTTAGAATTTTTTCCTCCAGATATACTCACACATATGCACAAAAATACTTACACAGGATGTTCATTTTAGCACTGTTAATAATAGCAAAGAGTAGGAACACAAATAGAAGCATCAATGGGAAAATTTTAAATGAATCAAGATACATAAAATGCAATGTATAATATAATCTCCAAGACATATTGCTAAATGAAAGAAAAGGTGGCATAAAATATATGCATACTATTCTGCCAATTGTGTGTGTTGTGTGTCTGTGTGCATGGGTAATACAAGTATAAATGCTTGTGTGTGCATTAGGTATATCTTAAATTATACATAAGTAGAACTGTTTATCATTGGAAGCCTCTGAAGAAGGAGGTTAGAGACTTTGGAACTGCAGTCAGAAGAGAATTACTTTTCCTTGTATATTTGTTTTCTCTTAATTTTTTATGCAAATAGAATTTTTTTTTCACTCAAAAGGAATGAATTTTTAAATTACAATATTAGATTATTGAACTAAGGAGACTTGTCAGCCACTCATATGTGGGTGTATTGGGGTAATCGCTGAGTGCTGGTAGGACCCTTTGGTGCAGTCTAGGGGCTTGTGAGAATGAAGCTGCCCAATGCATGGTGGCTTATAGTCACTTCTAAGTTCCATGTGACCCCTCTGAGTGTGGAAGGAAGACTTGGACCCAGTATAATTTTGTTAGTAGCACAATTAAGATTTAAAACAAGCATCTCAAACACATTTCTGTATTTCCTTCGTATGTTATGATGCTCCTCTCTAAATCCCAAAATTTCTTCAGTTCCTTCTTTAACTTGCATTTGACCTAATATGTTGGTTAAACTTGTGAATTATAAAACCAGCTTGTTGGCTTCTAAGATTCATGAAATTTTCTTAATTAGCCACACAGAATGCCTGCACTCCAGGTCATTTGCCTAGAATACATAGGCTCACAGACCCCGATTAAACAGTGCATGGTGAAGGTCTGGCAGGGAAGTAGATGGGAAAGATTATCTTGAGCTATGCATCTGCTCACTACTCTGTATCCTCCAAATTCTCCAGCTAATGCCGTCTTCTCAGAGAGGCCTTCCCTGATACTAAATCTAAACAAGGGAATGCCTCTACAGTCCCTTTAACTCTCCATAGCAGTGTTAATTTTTATCATCTATCACAATTTGTGATTATTTTATTTCTATTATCTGTTTTTACTTCATTTCCTGACTCCTCTCTACCCAAATGTGAACTCCACGAGGGCAGGGACTATGGTCATTTTGTTCACAAATGTGTGCCAGTACCCAGCACAAGTGCTTATTAAATATGTATCAATGTCCTTGGATCAAGCCAGACCACAAGAAAGCTATACACTTGGACAGTGACATTCCTGTCATTGCTTTTGTAGAACTGTCTCTCAATTGTTAGCCATGGGCTTTTACCTCAGTTTGCTCTCAAAATTAGTTAGGCAAGTTTAATTTATCAATTTGCCACAAAATCAATATAGAGATGATTGTGATTATATCTTATTACCTGTATTGTCACACGTGAGCTATGTTTTCACCAGGAAAATTTATTCTACCAAATATTTGGTAGATGCCCTAATTTCATATAATGATGTTTAATAAATGTTAAAGCTTCCCCCTTCATCAGGGCTATGTTCCAGGGTTTATGTTCAAATGTAGTCACTGTTGACTCCTATGATTGGTGTATACCTCCCACTCCCTCTTTCTGTTCTATTTTATTAACCTTATGGTAAATGTCTCCTCTCTCTTTTTCAATAGTTCACTTCAAATACTTTTTGGTAAAATAAAATGTAAATACATTAAATTATGAAAATAAAATTTACTTTTTTCTATTTGTGTCATTATTTTTTCATTTCATTAGGTCTCTACAGCTAAGATTTGAGTCCATGACATATTTTGGTTTTTGGCTCAATGCGATCACCATCTGGTCTCTCTCTGCCCTTAATCTTTTTCCTATTTTCTCCTGTTCCCTCCCACCAAAATGCTGTCACCAAATACATCTTTCTTTCCCATCATACTACTGTTGCTGCCACCTCCCGTATCATGCCTTGTCCCATAAGATCTTGCACTGTGTCATAAGCACTTGCTTCAGCTCGTGCCTACCTTTGCTGTCTTCTTTGTCCTACTTATAGCCTCCTCTTGACTTCATCTTCTCTTTCTTTTGCTTTATAATGCCTCTGATGTGCTGTAACACAAATGACTACCAATATAAAATCCCATGTCATTTGTTTCCCCTCTAATAATCCTTGGAATCCATTTACTTATAAAAATCCTTTTAAGCCTCAGCAATAATATCCATCTATCACTACCTAGAGCTTCTAAATTTATACATTATTTTATAATTATAGTACTATTTTATTAACTGTATTGGGGAATAGTTCCATGTAACTATAAAGAAATTGTTAGAAGTAGTCCCTTAACCCCTTCTTCCCCAACCAAAAATATGATTTAATTATTTTATATATATGTATACTTTCTCCAAAGCCTTTTCAGGATGATGTCATGTAATAAATTTAACACAAGACAAAACCAGGAAGGTAACAGGCAATTAGAAAACTGGAAAAACATAGCGCTAACTTGGAAACTGATTAACTCCTTTTTAGTTGAATAGAGGATGATAAATAAAGAATCAAGTCTGGGAAGAACAAAGCCAGAATCTTTGGCTTAAGTTTCCTCAAATGTGCAGGTATTAAAATGAATTATAATGGGGAATAGTGTTCCAAATTTATTACGTAGTACAGAGCTTATCAGGTATTAAATTGAATTGAAGACTGAAACTAAAGGAGATATCATAGAAAAATAAAGTGGAATCTTGTAAAGACCCCGTTTTTCATATAAATTGTTTGGCTGAAGCTGTTTGACTAAGAGTACGAAAGAAAATTGCAAAGTCTCTTTACTTTAGAAATGGTTGTATTCACTGACATGCTTCAACCTGGTAATAAATCAGCTTGGGAACCTTTTACATAAAAAGATGTCACTATAAATTAGCTTTTACATTTTTATCTTAAGTAGTATCATCATAAAATATTTAATCAAGACACTAAAACTGTCAAAGTAGGTGGATAATTTGAGATCTAGTGTTTAAAAAAATCCAATTCTTTCATGTTGGCATTTTTTTCCTTGTATATAGATTTTGATTTGTGAATTTACCAGAACTTGTCATGGTAATAATCAATAGATGATTTGTTCACAAATTTTACCTATCACAAATGTTGGCAACCACAGATGTTAATTAAATACTTTGGTTAGAAACTAATAAGAGCAGACTAAATTAAAATACACACACACACCCCCCAAAATGCTTTGCCCTATTTGGCTCTGCCACAAAAAGGAAAATATTCTCACTATGCTGCTGTTTTCTTTTGAGTGTTTTTTCAAGGTTATCTATCTTTCCATATATTCCTTAATTATATCACAAACATTAACAATTACACAGATAACGATATGTTAGGCTTCACATACAAGATTGAATGTGACCTTTTCAGCAAGGAGAATAGGAAACATATAATAAAAACTAAAGCCTAGACAGGTCACTAGGCGTCACTTTTGTGCTGGCTTCTCACACTTCAGAAGGCAGCAAGAGCTCATTTTCTTGGCTGTTTCCCAAGAATGCCATTTTGCTCGCTTCCTCCTAGCACAGGGCCCTTGTTCTCATTTTCACTGGCTCTTTGACCCACAGGCTGCACCAGTTAACTGCAGCCTGCTTTGGGCTTTTCTTGCCTTGTGACTGATTTATTTATGCATTTCTGACTTTGACCTTTGACTCCACTATTTGTGCTCCACCTCCCTGCAACCATAGAGGCCATGAGAGAAACTTCCTGCTACGTCCCCCACTCCCTCAAGCCCCCTTGAGCTAGGCCAGCTCTGTCCTGCCTCCCATAGCGAGAGGGAGATCAGACACCCAGTCTGGGAGCAAGAAAGTCCAGATAGTAACTCAAGTGAAATCATGCCATTCAAGTGTTGAAAATGACAACCATCACAAGTTCTTGACTATTATGTCATTAACAGGCTGGCTACATTGATCAAAAAAACACAGTTGTTATGAAGGTGGATCTGTGAATTCCTCTTACTTTTTAAAACAGAAGTAATAAATTCCCAAGGTATAAGGCTTCAAACAACATCTGTTGACTTAATTAGAGAAGAAATGCTTCAAGGATGAATTCTTTTCCTACTCTGTTGTCTTTTCAACAGATGACGCATCCGAAACAATACGCAGGGAGCAGGTGTGTGATGGTCTGAGTCTTAGCTTGCATTTGGCAAAACTCTGACTACAGAGTGAAGCCATTAGAGATGTTGTCAGTGAGATGGATGATGTTACGCATTTTGAAATTGTCCTTGACAAAGTATATAAAATGCACAATTCTTCTCCAAAGACATATCATGAATTGTTGCAAAATGTAACACATAATATACCCCTTTTCAGGGGCGAGGACTGATGTTCAGTGAGGCACATACACCCAGATTAAGACAGGTGTCTGAAATAATTCCACTAAAATGTGTCATTGTAAACAGTTCACCGAGTCAAGTGAAGTGAGAAACATGAATGAGCTGAGTGAGAGGAGGCTATTTAAATAACATCATGAACTTCTCCTATTGTTAAATTCCTCCTTCCATGTGGGGTGGGGACCTGGTGTGGGGACCTGATCTGGGCTTTGCAGAAATAGACCCCAAGTGCTGGGAGAAGACCATGGATAATAACCCTGAATCCGGTGTGCCAGTCCAATGTGTTGACCTGAGCTTCTTAAACTAGGATGCATTTGTCCTGTGCATAGGAAGAAATCAGAGGAACATCTGCCCAGATAGATTGGGGCAAGATCTTCACTCCTTAATAATTGATAACTTTAAAATATTATTTTATATTAAAACAGATATATTATGAAGTACAATTTCAAATTCCCTTAGAGTTTTTAAAATGAAGAATAACAATTCAAAGAAATCTGTGTTTGCACTGATTGGCCACCCCTCCAGCTGTTGGTATGCATCTACCTGCCTTGGACTTCTGGATACTTATATGGATGTGCTGGACCAGAAAGTGGGTATCTAAGTATGGAGTCAGAATGAACAGGCAGAAGCACAACCTTAGGAAGCCTGAAGAAACTTCAGAGACCAAGGCTGAAATCCATGGAAGATTGATCTAAAAAGCTCTTCCTACCTTCCAAGAATATGACTTGTTTAGGAACTGTGAGTATGGTTCTTGGTATGAATATTAGTTTCTGAAGTCAGATAGTAACAAGGAAAGTTGGCCTTAGACATCTACTTATTCTGACTTCTCATTCAGTGCTCTTTCCACAAACCCTTAGTAGATTTTCTTGATTACAAAGTAGTCAAAAGGAAACTGGTCTGGCAGAACTCTGAAGGGGAAGTCCTGATGAAAGCCAGCCAGGAGGAAAAGAGCAAATGACATCATAGGTAGTTATGAAATCTACTTCAGTAGAGCAATATGCAGAGCTCCTGACCACCTCCTAAGACTAGGACAGGACGTTCTTTCTCCACTTTTGGGTCATGAGGCTTGTTTACTGAAGAATATTTCCTCGTTGGTTCCTCATCTCCCTCTCCGAGGTTCCAGAGTTTGCAGATGGCCCAGACACACACCATTGCTCTGCCAGTAAGGGAGGGATTAAAAAGCTAGTGTCCTATTCAACAAAATTAAAGGATCTACAATAAATATCAGAATGAATCTAGAACACTTTCAATTCTAGAGAATTGACTGTGTGTCACTTTCAGAAATCCTAGGACATTATTTCAAAGTGATAAAAACATTTCACTTTTAATAAAGCAATAGATTGCTTCCACCATTTCTCTGAGCTTTTCAACAAAATCAGGTGTAGGTTTTACATCTTTTAACTGATGTTGAAGTCTCCTCACATCATTAGGTATTTTGACCAACCATTGCTGGATTTTTGCTCTATGTTCCTGCTTACAATCAATTTGCTTGAGAACTTTCAGAACATTGCCATGCAAAGTTCCTGTAGACAGAGTAGCACAAAGTTCTTTTCCAGGAGAAATGATAGATTTTGAAAAATTCCTTCAGCAAACAGGAGGCTGTCAAGAGTGCTGGACGATTACATAACCAGAACTTTTTATTACATAAATTATATAACCAGAACCAGCCAACACATAGCGGAGAAGTTTTAGAACACCATCCCAGAAGGGCACAGGATAAAGCACAACAGCATGATAAATGATATAAAAAATTTGTGACTCTAAAAGAAAGAAAAACATGTGTATCCCAAATCAGAAAACTAAAAAAGAGCAAACCAGGAGAAAACTTTCAAGTTAAAGGAAAAGACAGAGGATATACTTATGCTTCTTCATAATCAACAAGAATATGATCAAAAGCAAAAAGAGGAACAAAAATGAAACAAATGGACAGTTGACAGAAAAGTGTATAAATGCCAACGAAATATGCTTATATTTAAAAGAAGCTAAAAGAAGAGGAATAGAAAGAGTAAAAGCAGCAGAGCGATCGTGAATGCCAGTTTGAACTAAAATTACTACTGAAAGTTATACCCAGCAGAATAAACAACAGGAAGAATTTTTGAGGCTTGAAAAGGAGATAAGGGAAAAGGCAAGGACGGGGGCAGGGCTCAGGTGGTGACGGTGATGGAGTGATGGGGAGCTGGGGAGCGGCTGGCTCGGCCCACTGCTCACCTCCTGCCGTCCCCTGCTTTTTAAGTTTCATGGAAGACAATTTTTGCACGGACTGCGTGGGCAGGGGGAGGTGCGTAGGGGGCGGAGCTCTGTGTCCCGGTTCCTAACAGGCCATGGACCAGTACTGGTCTGGCGGGGCTTGGGGACCGAAATGCACAGACCATTTTGAAGATACTTTGGTTTTGTCATGGCATAACAAAAATAATTGGGACAATCAGAGTGACATTTTTGAAACCAAAAAATTTGCAGTTTTTAGAACCTAGAGGTAAGTTAGCTTAACAAAAATGTAAAGGTTTTTCAGAGTCATAAATTAGTAACTTTTTAAGTATAACAAATTGATAGTGTCACATTTTTATGTAATAAGTATTTTGTATGTTTGAAGCAAAAAAAAAAAAAAAAAGAAGAAGAAGAAGAAAAGAAACTTTAGAAGAGGAAAAATATCTTTTCTTTCTATCCATCTTAGGTTCATGGGTTAGGACCCCTGTAACAAAATACAGATTAGCAAGAGAAAAAACATGCAATTTATTTCATATAAGTTTTATGTGACACAGGAGCCTTCATGAGGAAACAAAGACCCAAAGAAATAGTTAAACCCAAGTATTTGTTAATAGCAGGCTTGAAGAGTGGATGGTCATGGAGAAATATGAGACAGCGAAGAGTCTGAGGTAAGTGCAGGAAACTGGGGAAACTTAGGAAGACCTGTGTGTTCAGATTCCACTGTCCCTTTATCTTAGAAAATAGGATGTTACTTTCCTCCAGGTGTAGAGAGGGCTCCTCTCACATGAGGGTCTTATAACCTATTTCAGGGAATGCTCAGAAAATCCTTTCTAGGTCAGAGAGATCTTCCTAGAGGTAAGTTAGCTTGAGTAACAAAAATGCAAATGTTTTTCAGAATTATAAATTAGCACCTTTTCTAAGTATTCTTAGAAAACAGCTTCTGCTGTTTTCGCAGTCATTATGCCAAGGTGTCATATTTTAGAGTAGTATTTCTTGAACTTTATCAAAACTGAAGCACATACCAGTTCCCCAAGGTTGCAAAGCCACAGCACAGCTGAGATCAAACCCTGAGCTGTCTGGCTCTAGAGTCCATCCTCTCAAACCACCATGCAGACTGCCTCCTAATAGAAGAAAACTTTAAAAATCTAACAATATTCTCATAGATATTTGAGAAATTATTGTGGCCTTAAATCAGCAATAGGGTACCCAAGAAAGGAATAAACAAAGACCGAGAAGAGCTCTTAGAGGTTAAAAATGGGAATGAGCAAAATAAAACAATAGAAGGAGCAGAAGACAATTTCTCAGATCTGCCAAAATAGTAGTTGCATGCGATTCGTCTGTGTACCACCCCAGATCTGCAGTAACTGAATCTAGCAGCGACAGCTGCTGTTCCCATGGTGATGAAGTCAGGTCACTGCTTCTGCTGCTCCTGCTGCAAAGGGGCCTGCTGTGCCAGCTGCCTTTGGTCCTTCATGTCACCTAAGGACACAACCCGACAGCATCTTGCCTCTAGCCCCTGCAGTATCTTTTACCTCCTACCTTAGGGATTCCTGATTGTTGCCAAGGACTCCCTTGGCACCAATAAATGTGCAACCTGCAAGTGTGTAGGAGTTATCCCGTGCAGCAATCTTTAATCAAAAGGAGATGGGACTCGGAAAATTACACTTTTTTTCTCTTCAGATGGACTCTGTGGAGAGGCATGTCTTTAAGCTTTCTTTCTGAAGATGTCCTGCAGGACCCAGCAATCAGCTTTTCACAAAGCTGTGGACTTCTCGGTAATTTCCTCCCTCTTTCCTTGCCTCTTTCTATTTTTCTCTCACTCCTGCTTCCTGTCATAACACTCCCAATAATAAGCTTTCACCTCCGGTGCTTTCTAGGACACCTAGCCTAAGACAACAATCTTCACATTGGAAGGGCTCACCGTGTACCCAGAAAATAAATGAAAAAGACAGTCCCTAGACAAAGCAGCATGAAGTTCCAAAGTACCAAATAAAGAAAAGATGATAAGAGCTTCAACTGAGCAAAATAATATATCATTTACAAAGGAACAGGACTCAATCTGGCATCAGCAACCCTGAAGGCTAGAAGACAAGAGAGCAATGCCTTCAAGTTTATACTCGGCCAAACTCAGAGCCAAGGGTGAAAGCAAAATGAAACAAAAAAATTCAGACATGCAAAGAATCAGCTCATTTGCTCCATACACATCCTTTCTAAAGAAGTTACCTGAGTGTACTCCAGGGAAACAAGGGCATAACTAAGAAAAAGGAAGACAGATTCAGGACACAGTGATTTCCACCTGGAAGGGAAAGAAAGGGAAGTTTCAGAATAACTGATATGCAGATGACTAATGACAAAGCTGGGCAGATTGGCCAGGAGAATGGAGGCCTGGGGGGGAAGGGAACTTCCTGGAATAGTCTGAAACTGTGAAGGATCAAAGAAAATGATGCAGAAACTAAAGAAAGGGAATTAGAAATTTTAGGAAAAAATAGATAAGAAAGTCATTATTTAAAATGATTAAAGTATAACTTCACATAATTTTAAATAATTGGGAGTATAAAAACAGGTAATCCATTTGATCTTGTTGCTTGGAATAGTCTAGCAGTGGCATAGGGGTCATGAAATTAGAGAAGGAAGTATAGTTCTCTCTTACGTTTGGCTCAAAAATAAACAATATTTATAGTGTAATAGTAATATAAATACTATTTATATTTAACAGTAATAGCAATGTTGTTTGTTGGTTTCTGCCTTTTAGCGTGAATCTCCATATGAAGCAAGAGAGATTTGGTTATGGTAGAAGGGTAAAAATAATGGCAAAGTCCAAGTGTAGTTGACATAAGAAACGAGGTGGAATGGGAAAGAAGACTGTTCATATTCTTCTATTACAGAATGGGAAGTTAAGAAATATTGTTGAAAGTTGATGGACAAAATTAGAGATTTAATTCTTATTGTTTAAAGTCACAAGGAAAACCAACAGAAAAATGACATAAATTATTAATACTAGAAGGGGAAGGGGGAAAGAAGGGGATGAGTGGTGTTTAGTGAGCTATATTGTCACCTTTCATATTGGGAAGTCAGTAGACATTGTCTAAAAATCAAGAAATGGAAGTATGAGCACACTACTTGGAGTTATGGAGATAACAAATAAAGACAGCACTGGTTAACAGAGGGTGCGTCTGTTTTGTGAGGCTGTGGGCAAGGAAGAGTTGTGCAAGACAGCACAGAATTTTCTTTATAAACTTTCTGAACTCTGACTTGTTTCATGAGCATGACTCAGTTTTAGAAACATAAATACAAAATTATTTACAAAGCTATCAGCATACAGATGGCAAATCAAGCTACAAGAATTGATTGAATTACTTGGAGATAGAGTGCAATGAAAAGTGAAGAGGGACACCTAGGATAGACCCCCAAGGCATTTCAAAAGTTGGAAGGAAGACATGGTAGTAAAGGCCTAGAGAAGACACAAAAAGGGAAATGGGAGAGCAAAACAGGAAGGCATGACAAGGACACCAGAATAGGATGTGCTCAGTAGTAGGGAGGGAGAAGTTGAAAGCCAGAAGACCAGAAGATGTGAGAGGGAGGACTCCACCAGAGACCAGAGAGGGATTCCACGGAAGAGGAAGAGGACACTTCCGCCTCTGCAGCAGATAATTACATTTGGGTGTGTGGCTGCCAGGAGTTTGGGGGAAGTTCCTGTCTGAAAGCTTCTAATTCTTCCATGAATGAAGAGGCCCATGTCTGCAGAAAGAGAACAAACAGGTGGACAAGGGCTTGGTTTATTATGTGATTTTTTTTTCAGCACTCAGCAGGGCAGAGGCAAGGCAAGTGGAGAGCTGGATTCATCCAAGATTGGGGTTTTGCTAGGTGCATACAAAGAGTGAATAGGTATTTTCTTCGAGCTCAAGAGGAGGAAGGCAGAGGCAGGCCAATTAGCAAAAGGCTAATTCGTCAAGAACTAATCCTGTAAATAGTGAAAAGAATTTCAACTTCGTAATGAACAAACTTTTTTAGTGCAAATCAACAGAGAAGTGAGTTGTGTGGTAATGTTCAAATACCAAGCACAACACAAATAATGTTTATATTCAGGATTTATTAACCTAACTCCAGCTAGAGGAAAGCCCTGGATCTCTCCTGCTAAAGTTGAAGGGATTGGGATTTCCAGAATGTAGGGAATCTCTCCTATCCAATCTCAGTCTTAGTAGACAATAGAGAAAAGTGTCCTAGAGAAAAAGGCTCAGATATCAGATGAGCTCACTAGGTGAAAGGAGCCTTATGTATAGATGACAATTAGGATGGAGAAATGAGATCACAAACTGCTATGGAAATATTCCATGTTTATAGGAAGGGTACATGAGTATGTGGATTATTCTGGAAAAGGGCTTGAGATCCTTGGAGTCAGCCAACTGGACACTGTGCATCTCTGGCCTCAGCTCTGCTCAGCTTTTCTGGAACGGACTTTTGGCAGCTCGGGTCCCTCCTACAGGCATCAGTGGGGCATTGATGTTGGCGCTGGGTCAGGAAGAGAGGCCCCTTCCAGGTGAAGGCAAACTGTGGACCACAGTCACTATCATTTTTCAATAATTCCAAGAGCTGCTTCTGAGTCATGTCCCCTAAGAAGGTCTGGCAGTCAGTAGTCTGTGGCATGAAAACAAGGATCTACCCATACTAGGTATGTTGGGGAACACAGGGCATTTCAGAAGGAGGTTGTGATATGTAGTGGTGTCCACTACCACCATACGCCCCATAAAATAGACCTGACCAATGTCTATTTACTATTGGATACTAATTCTGTCATCTTCTCTTTGTTTGCTGTTGTTGTCTGCAAGCTCAGGAAAACAGCACTTAGTGATACACTGACACATGCTGTTTGTGCTAGAAGTTGAGAGAAGGAAAGTGAGGACTCTGTCCGAGTCACCCTGGCTTACAGAAATCCCAGAGGACAAAGTGTGACAGCTTCAACTTTGTGCTTGGCGGTTACTAGGATAATGGCTTGGTTATGGACTCTGTCCTCACTCTTTTGCAATCCCAACAACAGAGACACACATTCCTTTGTTTGGTACTTCATTCATTTGAGCATTTGTTTAGGATTTTTATGTGCCATGTACTGTGCTAGATACCAGAGATGAACAATTTAATAAAGACAGGGTTCGTATTCATAAGGACTCAGAGTCTACTTTTCTCCGAATCCCCACAGCATTTTCTCTGCATCTCCCTTGAGATTTTTATCTTGCTTCACTTTGACCTATAGTTATTTATTTAAATGTCATCTCTTGTCTTAGGCTTGTAAACAGAATTTGCAAAATGACTGCTCTGAGTACATTTGATATGTAGATGTGTTTTTCTTTTTCCTTCAGAACTTTAAAAAAACTTGAATTAATTACTACATATAAAATTTAGAAGTCTTCAAATAAAAATGATTTCTGGCTTCTCTTAAAATATTAGAAGATCTGCAACACTGGGTGCAAATTCCCACATCTGGAGCTGGGAAGAGGCTGTCCCTTTCAGACAAAGCATGAACTTTCCAGTACTCCCCAGTTTCTACCTAATGGCTTAGTCCATCTGTGATGCTTTATTTGCCTCTGGAAAGCTGGAGACTGGTTAGGAGAATATGATTGCAGATTAATTGTGAATCAATAAGCACTTGGACTACTCCAAGTGGTGGTTAGGAATAAATGGGAGGGGAAGGAGAGTGATGGTGTTTCTAGCAGACATGGTTGGTAGCCTGTCAGATGCCCTTTACCAGATGGTACATACATTTCCCAGCTGCTTCGAGAGTTGGCTGATAATGGTTCACAGTTTCCTTCTTCTCCAGAAAATTACCATCCACTGAAAGAATGGGAGTGTAAACAGGGGGAGTTTACTCACAGTACCCTCTGTGGAGATGGAGGTCCACTGTCAGTGATTGATGGACGTGGAAGTATAAAAGGCAATCCTTCTTGCCTCAAGGTGAGATCAACTCAGTGGTACAATTTATGCTCCAGAGCTGCCTATGGGATCGGCTGAAGCTGGACTCCAGCTGGGACCACAGCCTTGTTTAGTTCCTTCCTCTGCCATATCCTGCTTACCTTACTCCTTTCATCCTGAGAGCACTCAATAAATCATGCACTCAATAAATCATGCACACCAGAGTCTCAATAAATCATACATTTCTTGGGAATCCAGCCTTAGATAGTGTTTATAACAGAATTCAGTAGTTTAAAACTTGGGAAAGGCTAATGGTGGGGAGACAAGATCTGGGAGCTCCCCCTTGTAGGATTGCTTTCATAATCATGATTTTATCTCTAGCTTGACAGCACAGGGCCTGGGATACACAAAGTGTGAAGCAAATGTTATTTCATCTGTCAAACAAATTTGATTTGGAGTCCATTGAGTTTGAAGAAACAGCAGGATGTCCAATCTGAGATGTGGAACATGGACACAGGAAAGTGGCTGGAAATTTAGATCTTTTAAAGGGAGGAAGCAGTTCAAGAAAGATGAAATAATTAGTGTCAAGTGCAAATAAAATCTTGAGTTTTTTTCAATGTAAGGGAGCCAGCATTTGTCTTTACCTCAGTTAGATATCTAACTCCGATTACTCTAAATCAATGAGTTACGATCCTTTGGTAATGTTTAGGCAAGATTCCAATTAGTGAGTTTTGCTCACTGCTAATAAGTAGGTCTAGTGGAAAAGAGGATTGACATCAGATTGGGGAAGTATTTATGGATTTTGCTTGTCTTCTGTAGTCTATTGCCAAATGATTGAGTGAGCCACCGGAGATTCTCTTAGGACAAGGAAGTGTGTAAAATATGTAAAATAATCACAGTATTTATTGTACTTAATAAGAGATTTATGACCACTTCTTATTATTAAATAGATTATATTTTCTAAAAATATAGAAAAGAAAAAAAAAAAAAAAAAACAGACACAAGCATTCATGTGTCCCAAAGATTACATTATTTATGTTTTCAAATACAGGTCTCCATTATTCCAAGGAAGGTGGTTTTGAATGCTTTAAACGTTGGTTGTATAATTTCATCCCATAAACTGTAATTATAGCTCTTTATAACATGCTAAATAATTCCTCCTCTTACTGATGTTTATACCTTTCAAATATTTATAGGCTGTCATCATTCCTTAGTCATCTCTTCACAAAGTTGCACATATTTTGTTCCTGTAATGTTTTCCATAAATCAATTTCCTTAATACTAAACTACTTTCCTTATTTCTCCATTCAATTTATCTCCATCTTTTGATACAGTGCTAATCAAAGTAAATGAGATATTTCAGGCACAATTTGTCCTAAGGTGGTTTGAGAGCATTTAAAATTTCCTCATCAGGGTTAGAATTCCTCATTTATATGTAGCTCAGAATAGTGCTGACTTTATTGGTGTTTTTGTCATTTTACTTCGAAATTTCATAACTAATTTCCCATGTAATAGCATTCAGAAATCTCTATGCCATTACTGTTTCTTCACTGATCATAGGATATGTATGGATTAAATGAGTTCAGAATATATTTCTGTAATTTGTTTCTTATTATGCAATATTGAATCACATTTCCAACTTTTTTGTATCCATACACTATTATTATTTCTCAGTGTCCTTCCAAATCAGTAATATCTGAAAACTTAAAAAATGTTATTTTCACTCCAGATTGTTCAAAGAGATATTAAATTCTTTCTTGCAATTTCATTTTTCATCTTTCAACATAATTATTTCTTTCCAACAACTTTTCAGTTGGCCAGGCTATGTAATTATTCTGACAATTTGCTAAGACAATTTCTTTTGCTTATTATGTCTTGAACATCCCACTGATATCATATATTTAATATATGTATATATACACCCTAAGTATAACAGCTATTGTACAAAAATAGTATAAAATGCTCAATGTTTTTTCTTCAAATAACATTATCCCTCAACAGCCATGTCTTGTATTTATACATTGCAAGCTTTAAAATATTTTTTCATCCCTTCTTAATTTAAAAGCCTCATATGGCCCCCTAGTACCAGAAAGGATAATGACATAGGTCTGACCTCTGACGGTCCCACTCAGTCTGACCCCCTCCACCTTTCTGGTTTCTATAGTACAATTTTCACTGAGCCCCATGAGCTCTATGCTCAACTACATGCATTGTATCCTCTGTGAAGCCTTTTGAAGTATCCCTACAGAATTAATTGCTCCCTCCTCCTACTTCTTTTTGCCTTAATTTGTACCTCTCTGTTAGTGCTTGTTTCACTCACAGATTTACTGTTATTTGTATACATTGCTTGTCTCCCACACATCATCACGTAAGCTTGTTTTCTCCCCGCCTAGTGCCTCACAAGCATAGTGCTTAATGAGTAACTGTTGAATAGTGGCAACTCCAGATTTTACTTAGACAGGATTTTGGGTGATGGTCCAGTTGGAAACTGGGAGGCTTGTCCTGAAGCTGCACTGACAGAGCAAACACACTGCCTTTACTGAGATTGCTTATTTGGGGTGGCTTTGGGTGGGTGGGAGGAGATCATGCAGGGCCACCCTTTGGTGTCGGAGGCGATCAAGTAAGGAAGGAAGTGAAGACAGACAGTGAACAATGAAATGACACACAAAGATCAACTTATGAGTGATCAAAATTAGAACTCTGGGCTCTTGTTTTCATTCATGGTGTTGTTCCTGTGATTCATTATTCCATTTTGCATTGGATGTTTCTCTTCCTGTTCACTTCTTTTTTCAGTTTTATTATTATTCTTACAAATAATGCTGCTGTAAACATTTCTGTACATGTCATTTGGTATACATATGTACCGAATTATGTTGCCTAAATTTCTGGATTGGGGTGTATGTGCATATTCAGCTTTAGAAGGTATTGCAAAACACTTTCAGAAGTTGTGTGAATTCACGCATCTATGCACAGTGGATGAAATTTTAAGCTCTTCCATACCTTCCACACACTGGTTTGATCAGTCTTAGCTGTCTCAGTGAATCTGTAATAGAATCTCATTGTGGAGTTAATTTGCATTTCCTTGATGGCTAATAACACCGAACACCCATCCATCCTTATCAGCCATTTGGATATACTCTACTTCAAAATGCCTACTTGAGTTTTTAGCCCATTTGTTAGAATGGTTCTAATTGATTGTGGGAATCTTCACATATTTTGCATATAAGTCTTTTCTCATATATATGTGTTGTGGATGTCTTCTCTTAGGCTCCAGCTTGCTTCTTCACTCTCATAATATTGTCTTTTGCTAATAAATACTATTCATCTTAATGTAGTAATTTATCAATCTTTTTCATTATAGATAGAGCTTTTTGCATCTTGTTTGAAAAGTCTTTTATAATCTTAATACAATTTGTGTATTTCCCTTTGTTTTTTTTTTTTCTGGAAGTTTTATTGTTTTGCCTTTCACATTTATTTTCTCTTTTGTAATACAAAATATTAAGGGGGCACAAATGGTTTTGTTATGTGGATAGCTTTTATAATGCTTTAGGCAGGACTGTAAGTGTGCCCATCACTCAAATAGTGTTCATTGTACTTGTTAGGTAGGATTTTAACCCTCCCCTCCTTCCCCCTCCCCCTTCTTGATTTCCAGTGATTTTACTTCTCTCTGTGCCCATCATTAGTTCTAAATTATTAGAGAGAACACGTGATATTCGTTTTTCCATTCTTGAGATACTTCACTTAGGGTAATGGTCTCCAGTTCCATCCAAATTGCTACGAAAGATATTAATTCATTTCCTTTTATGGCTGAGACTCATACTGACATCAGATAGAGCAGATGACATTTTTCCTACTCTCATGCAATCTGTTTGGGAGATCACTACAGCCATATCACCCTGAACGCACTTGATCTCGTCTGTTTGGGAGATCATATCACCTTTTCTAATCCTGACCCCCATCAATTAGTGTCCAGTCAGAAAAAAACAGAAACCACTCTAGGTATTTCAAACAGAGAAGATTTCATACAATGGTGGACAGTGCTGGAGCCACAGAAGGTTGCTGAAGTCCAAGGCTACCCACTACTGACAGAAGCAGTCAGAATTTTCTTTTTTTTAAATAAAATAAATCTTTTCTTTTTCTTAATCTTTCCAATCTCCTGCCAGTGCCTCTTTTTGGAAGAACCTATCCAGATGTTACTTGGTTGAGAAATTTGGGAAATTTAATTTTTAGTAATGAAAGGATAGAAAGGAAACTGAGAGAAAATGGGCAAATAAGTGTCAAACACCCTTATCCCAACAAATCTTTGGCATAATTACCATTCTCTGCTTTGTCTTCTATTCACAAAATGATGATAGCAAGTTAAGTTTAAATATCAGTGTACCTTAATGTCAATGGCTTGGACTATGGCTGTGATGGCCAGGAATGGGTTAACTTGGAGAGAGCCCTGAGGACAGCTGGCACAGCCTCCCTGCTGTGGGAGGCAGGTCAGGGAGGGGACTGGAGGGGATCAGGAAGACACTCTGAGGAGCAGTTAAGGCTGGATATATACATTCAGGGATCATCAAGATCTAGTTTTCATAGCCACAGGGACTAGACAGTATTGATACAGTAAAAGGGGAAAAGTTGAGGGCCCAGCACTGAACCCTGAAGACTATCTTTGGGTCTTCTAAGGCTCTGAGGAGAAGTCTAGCTTGAAGAGAACTGCTTACCTCCAGGGCATGTTAATTTCTACGGGTTCACATTTGTGTCTTGAGATCACTAACATGAAATTCCATTCAGTAAATCAACTTTCTATACTACTTCAGAGACCAAGGAAGATGTTGTAAAAGATAAAAGCCAAAGAAGCAAACTTTAAGAGTTTTATATCTGGAAATATGTACAAAAATCTAGGATATGTAAAAAAGAGCAACTCAAATCTGACAGGTGCCATAAAACAATTATAGAGCAAAATGGGAATGTGCAGACAGCTAACTGGAAGGCTGCATGGAGAAGGTGGCATCAAGCTGGTCTTGAACGAGGTGCATGAATTTGAAAAAAAAACAGATCCTATGTATACACACGTTTGTGTGTATACATATATTAGCTCCATGCATACACAAATACATTTATTTCTGTATCTATACTAGTCTGTATACATATTTCAAACTACGAATTCGTAGCTCCAATCCAATTTCAGTTTAATACCACAAGGTTTATTCTTTCTCTAACAGTCAGAAACCTGGCTCTCCCAGTTTGCAGCTTATCTTTTGTTCAGTCTTAATATACACAAGCAGTTTCAGAATTGCTAACTCATATTTCTGTGAGAATCACATTTATGAATTAGAATATAGTAACTATGTACAATAGTTATTGTCTTTAGTTTTAACAGTATCTGATTAAAATACTGATTTCTAGAGTAACTTAGTTTAGTTCTGTTCCCCACCTGTGTCGTGTGGTAATGTTTTTACATCTTATGTAGTAATGTTAGGCTAGTAACATTTTCTTAGAGTTTGTATTCCATTTTGGGGTACTTCCACATCTTAGCATACTTTTATTTAGTTTATATAATGTAAGATTCACTCACTGTGGTGTATATGCTTTGGGTTTTGACAAATACTTAGAGCCATGTATCCTCCACCACAGTATGACCCAGAACAGTTCTACCACTCCTCAAGTTCTCTTGCGCTGCTTCTCTGTAGACAACCACTACCCTCACCTCTGACCCCTGGCATACACCTACTTATTTTCTGTCTCAATTTTGGCCTTTCCCAGAAAGTTATATAAATGGAATAATATAATTTATAGCCTTTGGGGCTTGGCTACTTTGACTCGGCAAAATATATTTGAGATTCATCGATGTAGGTGCAAGTATCAATAATTCATTCCTTTTTATTGCTGGGTAGTATTCCATTGTGTAGATGGATCATGCCTTGTCTGTCCACTGGTTGAAAGACATCTGGGCCATACAGTCCTGGCTGATTATGCATTGAGATATGCTAAACATTCATGTACAAGTTTTTGTGTGAACATAAGCTTTCAATTCTCTTGGGTAAATGCATAGGTTTTAAATATTTTTCCCTCTTTATGTTTCGTTTTGGGTGATTGCTATTGATGGATGTTCAAGTTCACTGATTCTTTATTATGTCTACTGATGTGCCCCCGAAGGCATTCTTTACCTCTGTTACTATGGTTTTCATTTCTTGCATTGCAATTTGATTGATTCTTCCTTGTAGTTTCCATCTCTCTCCTGAAATCACCCCTCTGATCTTGCACGCTGTCCTGCTTTGCACTAGAGTTTTATCATATTACTCTTAGTTATTTTAAAGTTCCTGTCAGACAGTTCCAACATCTCTGCAATATCTGGAGTCTGATTCTGATGATTGCTTTATTTTTGACAGTATGTTGTTTTCTCCCACCTTTTTGTGTGACTTCTAGTTTTTTTATTAAAACCCAGACACCTTGTTTAGGATAGTAGAGATGAGGAAAACAGATTGCATGCCTGCAAATGCATTCGCTTGTTCTGCGAAGTGTGTTGACTTTGAGTTAGGCGTTGGGTTGAATTTGATTCTCTTCCTCAGTGGCTATGGTTACCCTCAGTGCACCACAGTCTTCGTCATATTCCTTTAGTGAAGCTCCCCCAGTGCTTCAGCGGGGGCTGGTTTACTGGTAGTTTTTTTTCCACGTTTGCTCCACCGTCAGCTTTACGTTTTCCCCTTGTGCTGCACCTCAGAGACGGTCTGTGTCCACACTCCTGGTCCTCTTCCAGCAGTATCCCTCTGTCACCTGTTACTCAGCTTGTGAGCCTGGCGGTGGGGAAGGAGGATTCTCTGTCCTGTTAAGCCTCAGTCTTAGGCAGCACTGGGTCTGGTCTTCGCAGTACTCCTGCCCCTCCCCGAGCTATAGCTGTGGGCCCCTCAGGTATTCTAGCACCTCACCCAGGTTGAGGTGACCAACACCTCCTGGTTGGTGAGAGGCTTTTCCAGTTTTAGCACAGAAAGTCCCACGTCATTCCCAGACAAACTGAAACCGGGGAGTAGAAGGGTTATGCTATTTTCTGTTCCTCAGCTGCAGTGGTTTCCCCCAGTGTCCTAAGGGTGATGGCGTGTGTTACCTTGCCCCTTGCAGATGAAGGCTGTTCTTCCACAGGAGAGACAATAAAGGAGAAGGTCCCTGTGGGGGTTTCTTGCCCCTTCAGCAGAGGATGCTATTGTGTTCCTCAGGCCTGCACGACCAGGGATGCTTTCCCAATGTGCTCCTGGTGGGGTTCGCAGAGAACAGCCTGCGAGAAGGTACCAACTCTCCTATACCTGAAGCTCCCAGGGACTCCACATTTTCCTGCCGGCCCCCAGGCAGCCTCCCCCAATTCATTAACTATTCTGGCTGCGTTCTATCTCCTAGTGCCCGGCTGTGTCTGCCCCAGGTCAGCAAGTGGTCTTGTCTTCTCCCTCCCTACAGCCCCCTCTCACTCCCTAGATTTTGGGCTAGTTGGTTGTTCTGCATCCTCAGCCCTGTGATGGGTTCAAGAAAAGCAAAAAACTTGTAGTCAGTCTGGCAGTGTCTTATCAGAAGTAACAATGAAATTTTATCCTAAGTAACAATGAAGCTTCTTTCAAGCCCTCTACATTTCTGAGCCAAATATTTTATTTTTAACATTTATACTAATAAAAAAATTTCAACTGAACACACAGAATACACACACACTCTCTCACACATACACTACACATTCAGTGCAGAGATGCCATAGGTTGATGAGTGTACTCATAATTGATCTGTATCAGTCAGGAGGCCTGGTTAGAGCAGGCAGGTCTGGCTGTAGTTTCAGTGGCCCATCCTGAAGAAGCATCATTCCCATTTCTCTTTTACATGCAATCCAGGAATTCTGTGTGAGTTTCTTTGGCATTTAGGATGTAACCCACCATATTGATATTGTCTTTCTGCACATTGGGCCCTCTCTTTTTTTTCACAAATTGGGTTTGTATTGTTTACTTAGCTTTATTTTTATTGCAGTAGATTCATTTAATAAATACATGTTGAGTGTCTACAGAGAGTAAGGCAGATTAGAGATAGAAAGTGCATATTGAATTTTTATAGGAAGTCCCAATATCTTAACAGTTTTAGGCTCAAAGGTGTCTTGTGAGTTGATATCTTATTATTTTCAACTCTGTAAAAGTCTCTGTGTTGGGAAGACCTGCATAAGCAGGTCCATATGAATCCCTCTGCTAATCCTGTCCCCTGGCACGTCTACATAATGGCATATCCTCAGATATGTACAGATTCTGTTTACCTTGAAGTACTGAGAGCCAGTTGATATGTAGCCATGACCTCCAAGCCCCCAGTGTTCCTCCTCTCTTCCAGCTACCCTGGAACTCCCCACAATCCAGCAGTGGGCAGAGCATGGAGCCTCCAGCAATCTACCCTCCTGCCAGCATTCCACTTGACTGGAGCCCATGATATATGTGTTCTTTTAGATTTAGAATATTCTACCTGAATAATTCCCTCAAGTAGTTTGGTCATTGATGGATCTTTAGAAAAGGCAAAGTCTAAGAGGCACAGTGTTCCCAACAGAACATTTCTCGTGGTCGAGGGAACATTGCTGTGCTCCCCAGTGTACACAAAAGGAGGCTGCAGGCTTTGAGACGTTAAGATCTTTACACATTTAAATCCCATAGCATCATCTGCTCTGATTTCAGGCTCACCGAGCTGGGTGGGCAGATGCTGGAGTGTGCTATGCTTATCTGTCACAGTTCTTATTGCGAGTTAAGAATTGGCATTCTGGTTGTATGTGCTGATCTCTTGAGAACTCAGCCCAAGAGCTAGTTAGTATGAGTGAACACGTTCAAGTCAGATCAATTCAGTGATGGTGACAAGTTACAGGTTCTGAGCCTGTGTGGCTGAAGGCAGCCTCTCTGCCTTACTGAATTCACCATGGCAAATGCCACCCAGTAATAGGTGGTGGTGGCCAGATATCCTCTCCAATGAACCCTCTCTGCTTCCACAGGCCAACTTCTGGGAAATTCTACAGTCATCAGTAGTTACTAAATATTGGTTTTCTATATTCATACAACACGTCATTGACTTTAAGTAGCGACGAAACTTATAAAAGTTGTTTTAATCTCCCCTAAGTCTCATTTTAATGTCAAGAATCAACCCCCTACCTGCAGGGCTAGGACTAGAGTAAGGCAAGTAAGGTGCTTAGGGTGCAAAATTTAAGGAGGCTTCCACTCTCAGCATCCTGCCAGTGCCCTGAGCCTGTTCCAGATCAGCTCTGCTGTGTCACCTGTATTTCAAGAACCAGTGAAGAAGAGGAAGGAAGCTGCTAGTGATGAAACCAATCGAGCTGATGGAAGGCAAGAAGGAGAACAAAGCTCCTGGCCACTTTTTCCCTTCTATGACTAACATTCTTGAAAAAATATGTATCTTCTACACCAGCAGGCTCTCCTTCCTCCTTCTGTTCTAATTTATTATCTATTTTCACCATTTTACAGAAACTGCTCTCCCTAAGGTCACAATATGCCAAATTCAACAGCCTCATTTTAGCCACATTCCTCCAATGGGTCTCCTCAGCTTTTGACATTGACCTTGAGAGTAGGAGGAATGTGTCTTGTTTGCCATATTTTTACCAAGATCTATCACAGATAACAGTGGTTCCTAGAAAGCACTAAATACATTTTTACTGAAAGAACAAATAAGTCCTCTATTGTCAAAGGAAAGAAAATCATTCCCTGTTTCGTGCCCTCACAGCATTTTGTTTGTAGGATCTCATATCGCATTTATATGTACTCATCTGCGTTCCCAAAGGATTGAGAGCAACAATTGTGCCTCGTGTATAGTTGCATCCCAACCTAGAGGAAGACCTGGCATATAATAGGTTCTCCATAAAAGTTTGTGGAACAAATTAAGTTGGTGACTGGTGTTGACTCAATGATGATGTTCCAGTTACTCCAGTGATTTGTAATAAATCATTCCAAAATATAATGGCTTAAAATAAAACAATAATCACTTATTTTCTTGTACTTTTCTGTTGGTCAGGAATTTAGGAAGCGATAGGCTGGATAGTTCTCATTGTTGAAGTGTTGGAGGGAAGAGGTCTTTTATGTGGTTGCTATCAGATGTCAGCTAGAGCTGCAGAAATCTGAAGGCTTGACTGGGGCCGGAGGATCCATTTCTAAGGTGGCTCACTCACGTGGCTGACAAGTTTGTGCTGTCAGTTGATATGCAAGCAAGCAATCCAAGGGAGCAAGGTGGAAGCCACAATGCCTTTTATGACCTAGCCTTAGAAGTATGCACTTATCACATCCTGCTACTTTGATACGTTAGTTGTAGAATAAATGTTTGGAAGATCCCAGGGGTTCATCAGAATCTTGGCAGAAGTTTGGGTGCAAGTGAGGGAATTTAATTCATTTGTTACTAAGATTTAATAGTAAAATATTTGACACATTCCATTATATCCACCACATTTTATTGGCCACAGTATTGGTCACAAAGCTACTCTGTAAGTACTCTTCTAAAGGTAATTGTTAGCTATGAAGCCTGTAAGAAATAGTTGTTGTGCAGTAGGATGGCCCCTTTCTTTGATGAGATGGCCATCTGCAAGAATTGTACTTCTCCTTGCCAGACATTTCCATATTTCTGTTCTCTTCTGATGGAGTTGCTGCAGTCTACCAGGAATTACTCTTTAACCCTCCAACCCCTGAAGAGCACACACATCTCATAGAAGGGCAGACGAGAGAGAGACTCTGGGGTTGGTTTAGGCTTAAGAAGCTTGGACTCTTTTTTGGGCAGGAGCATGATTTGGTTCCTCTGGCACATGAGGCTGCAATTGATCCTAAGATAAAGGACCAAATTCCTGCCCTTAGGTCTCCCTGTATCCCCTGTGGTGTGTCCCAAGGCTCAGTGACAGCAGAACTGCAGGTTCTGGTGGGTGCTCATAGGGGTATCTGCACTCAGAGTAACCTGGAGGAAACCCATCCCTACAACCTGCCTCCGAGCGCTTTTCACAAAGAGAATGGCAGAAGCTCTGAGGCATCCTGGAGTAAACCCATGACAATCACATATTCCTTGGCTACAGATTTCCAAGTACACTTCTGAGCTGGGGAAATGTCCAGAATGTGCTTACATATCCATTTCTTATTCAGTTACTGTAATGCTTTTAAATAATCAGATAAATTTAAAGGAACAAAAAGAAAAATTATATAAAATAGAAACAAATATTTAATGGAATAATTGGAAAAAAATATCTATTTTTATTCATGGAAAATAAGCAATAACTTTGGAGATGATAGGCAAAATTTCTCTTACTTTCCTTTTTTGAAGCCAAATGTTCCTATATCTTATAATGTTTACATACTTTTTTTAAAAAATCAAAATATAGTCTAAATGCTTCTGAATTGTCCAAAGAAAGACTTCAAACATTGTTTTTAAATGCGTTACTATTTTTTAAATTTACATATGGCTCTATTTTTAATCTACTGGCTGAATTTCTTCACATACTTATGCAAATGGTTTATTACCAAGTTCTTATCTTAATTTCAACTTACCTTCCCTGATGTCTTATTATATACTAATTCAGCACTCATAAATTCTATGAACTGTTACCTTTGCTTTATTAATAACTTTAATGTGATTGGTACAAAGGCTTTTTTTTTTTTTTTTGAGACAGAGTCTCACTCTGTTGCTGGAGCTAGAGTGCCATAGCATCAGCCTAGCTCACAGCAACCTCAAACTCCTGGGCTCAAGCAATCCTACTGCCTCAGCCTCCCGAGTAGCTGGAACTACAGGCATGCACAACTATATCCCGCTAATTTTTTCTACATATTTTTAATTGTCCAGCTAATTACCTTCTATTTTTTTAGTAGAGACGGGATCTCACTCTTGCTCAGGCTGGTCTCGAACTCCTGAGCTCAAATCATCCTCCTGCCTTCGGCCTCCTGACTGCGGGGATTATAGGCATGAGCCACTGCGCCCAACTGGGTACAAAGGTTTTAAGCTGTGAAAATACTCAGTATTGGATATGAATCTAGAGTTGGCCTTAGAATTGTAAACTATTTCTTAGCAATAAATTAGTTCTTTAAAAATGTTAAACATTCCCTTTTAGCAAACCACATTACATGGACTGTAGAATATACAATTTTGCTTATTTAGATGTCTCTGAAATAAGACACATCTTTGAATCAATGCTTCTTAGAGTCCATGGAATGCAGTACATTATCGCTTTGGTGTATTAACCAATACTCCAGTGGCCTGAAAAAGGCTGCAGATGGCACCTAATGTACAGCCAGGTCAGTCACCTACTCTCTACCCTTTTACTTTACTACGAAATAATAAAAGCAATAAAAAGCCCTACCAGAAATAATGTAAACGGAGTTGCTTTTTATAAAAGAAGCTAAAGATTGTTCCTTGAAAAAGCAAGAACAAAAATCTAAAAGCCCAAAATTAGTTGTTCCAGCCTGCTTGGTTCCCACTTCACATGCCTGCTCTCTGGCCACTGCGGTTGTAGGGGCTAATCTTGTTCTTGCCTTGGGCCTTTGTCTACACCACTCCCTTGGCCAGGAATGCTTTTCTCTCTGCTTTGGGTTAACTTCTTCTCTCCTACACTTTATTTCTTCATTTATATGTAATGTCTTCAGAGAAACATTCCTGACTCCCCAGAGTAAAGCCAGAGCCCTGAGATCTCACTTTGCCTTCTTTGTACTTACTATGATTATTTTTCAGTTTGCTGAATTTCTATCTTTGCTAACATAATCTAACCCCCCTAAATCAGGGATTCTACCTAGTGCACAGCGGCTGTCCACAGTGGATGCTGGTGAAACAAATTAAATGAAAAAAAAATGAAAATAAAACAAATAAAAATACCCAGAAGTACACACTCATTATATACTGCTACTTTGATAAACTAGATGTAGAATATCTGGAAGATTCAGGGGTCCATCAGAATATTAGTAATAATGTAGACGCTAATGGGGGAATGTAATTCATTTGTTACTAAGACTTGATAGTAAAATATTTGCCATTTTATATCAGTAATAAAAAATACAGAAATCTCTTTGCTACTGCAAGTTCAATTTACTTAAAATTAGATGAATGTGTATTTATTTCTGCATCTCATTTAAAGCAACCTTGAAAACTTTGGTTCTGATATAAAGAAATTGCTTCAATTGCTGGGCACTTCTTTGGGAACAGTAAGAGAGAATTTTAAGGACGAGGTAATGGATAGCAGAGATATGTTTTCAGTTAAGCCTTGTAAAAATAAAAGAAACATGCAGGAGAAAATTTGGGTTGCATAATTGCATTGTCCAAAGAGGGAGAAAACAGACTTTTCTAAGAGAGACTGTTCTAAAAGAGTGGTGGTTAGGGGGGATACAGGAGAGGTAGACTTGGGAGGTAGGGGTTAACACTTCAGAATCATACAAGAAGAAAAGTATCAAACATTTGCGAGGAGAAAGGAGCAGAAAAACAAAACATTTTGTCTTCGTAAATTATAAAACATTATAAACTCCTACCTTAGGAAAGGCAGATTCTAGGAAATTTCTGGCAAGCCTGGTCTGGTCAGAGACTCCATGCGAGGTTGCACATGGCTGTGTCCTACATGAAGATGTTTAGTCCAGGCCCAGCTCAGCAAGCCCTGGAGAAAGGGGCATATTATTCTCAAGGGTACAAAGGTCCCATGCATGCTAGCAGAGGCCCTGGCTACAGTCAGTGGAAGGGGATATTATAGCATGTTATTTCTCATTTAAGATGTTTCTTTAGGGTTTTGTCTTTATTATTTTTTTAAGACTATTTTTTTTTTCTCCATAGGTTTTAGGTTCCTGGGAGCTAGTGAGTAGTTAACTCCTGAGGTTATTGAAATAGCCCTTAATCTGCCCTTTCATTTTATTTGAAAGACTCTTAAAGAAAATTATGTAACAATAAACCTTTGTTAATGTCCCTAAAACACAATTGACTATAAAAAAAAAAAAAAAAAACAGTTCAAGATATGCCGGATGTATTTGGGTTCCATCCAAAAAAGTTTAGTTCCTGAAGCGCCAGTTCCTCCTTAAGCTCCTTAACATGGCCTCACCCTTAAAGGATTTCAAAACAAACTTGAAAACAGAGTTACACTGGAGGGCGGCTACGGTATCTGCATAGTTTAGGGTAGGATATAGGGAGTCAGAAACTATATTTATTATAGTCCATTGCCATACTAGTTTCTCCTTGTTCCATATATATTTATATTATTATTGAATAATTTTTTTTGTTTGTTTGTTTTGTTTTTTTTTTTTGAGACAGGGTTTTGCTCTGTTGCCCAGGCTGGAGTGCAGTGACATGATCATAGCTCACTGCAGTCTCCAACTCCTGGGCTCAAGTGATTCTCCTGTCTCAGCCTCCAGAGCAGCTAGGACTGCAGGCATGAGCCACCGTGCCCAGCTGAATTCAATGTTCTTTAAAGACATATTGATGAATAATGATTAGAGATAACATGTATTGATAAATTAATATGTACCTGACACTGGGCTAAGTGATGATTTTTTTTTTTTTTATATGAAGCAAAGACATGTGTCTTTAATGTCCATGCAGGAATGTTACATACTCTCAAAGGTAGAGATAATAAAAAAGTTTAAGTATCAGCAAGGGTAATTCCTGTATACAGAATCTGGGAATAACAGACCTCCAGAATTAACTTTCTTAAATACACAGATTGGACACAATGTGGGCAAGGTTATTGCACTAAACTTAATTTAAAAATTGTTTTATATTATATAAGGTTGTTGAAATACTTCATGTAAAATTATGCTCTTTAGAAAAATATTGAACAAATTGGCACATCATTTATAGCCTGGATCTCTACAGCCTGGTTCTCCTGTTGCAAATCTCTACAGCCTGGTTCTTCTCTTGCAATGTGTGAAGAGAGGCAATCCTGATTTATCTGTGGAATGGGCACCCCGTTCACCTGATTCTTCCCTTAGAAACAGCCCTTGTACCTTGATTTGGCTTCCTATTTCATCACGAAGCATTTAAAAAGAAACTATTCATTCCAAGTACAACAGTTTGGTCTTAAATATCTAACCCATTTTCTTGGTCCATATTCAGCAAATGTTTACTGAGTACCTACCAAGTTTGTGGCACTGTCCCTGGCACCAGTCTATACAGCTGGACAAATACAGACACACAAACAGACTGGGGGCTGCCTGCAAGGGGCTTTCCTTCTAGTTAGAGAGTTAGAATACACGTTTTACAATAGTCTCTTTTCTCTGGAGCACTTGATTATGCTATTTTACTTACCATTAAGTACTTCTATAACATGGTTCCCCCTCCTTTCATTTACAGAAGAGACCAAGAGGGCTATAAGGATTCTTCCCTTAGAAACTATTCGTCTGTTCTAAGGATTTGACATTTTTTTTTTTCTACCCAGAGCACTGATTTGGAGTGGGTGTTAGTAACACTATCCACAAATCAATATGATAGTCTAGTGGTTACTGTTGCTTCTGTTTCAAGAGACGTTTGCTCATTAGATGATAGCTTTGACTTTAGCTAGAACACAAGGGTTCTAGGTGGCTGCCCCAAATACAGTCGTGGTAGCTTATTTTCCTGTTTATATGGTGCCCAGTCAGCATTAGCTTTTGTCTTCTGTTGCAGTTAAATTGTCTCCCTCCTGGACCAGCCCAGAGAGAGGGAGGCGGTGTGGACAGGACCCGCCTGATAGCAGTGACACCTCCTGCGATATCACGTCCACGCCAGTGCCCAGCTCCCAGCGCTGGGCGGGATCACTCTTCCCGCTCAACTGGGAGGAGCCCCGGGCGGGTGTCCCCAGCCTCGGGTTGCGGGGAGGGTAGCAGCAGAACCCGGTCTGCTCCAGGGGCCGCCAAAGGCCGAAGGAAGGCAGGCCTTCCAGGGGGAAGAGTGGAAGTGAGGCGCGTTCCCGGGGGCCGGGGCGGCGGCGCTCAGGCCCGGGGTGGCAGCTCATTCCCCTGGGCTCTGGGCTCGCGCCGGCTCCCGCCCGCGGGGAGAAGGAACCAGATGGGCGGGTTCGAGCGTGTGCGGCGGCGGTCCCGGGGCCGCCGGCTCCTCCCCGCGAGTGTGCCTGTCTGCCGCTGGCCGCGCTGAGGCAGTGCGGCGGCGGGCGCGCCTAGGCTGCCGCCCTGCGCCCTCGCCGCGGCCATGCCCGGGCCCTAGCGCGCCTGCCGCAGCCCGCGCCCCGCAGCCCGCAGCCCGCGCCCGCCACCGCCTCTTCAATGGGCAACCTGCTCGGCGGGGTCAGCTTCCGCGAGCCCACCACCGTGGAGGACTGCGACTCCACCTGGCAGACGGACTCGGAGCCGGAGCCGGAGCCCGAGCCCGAGCCCGAGCCCGAGCCCGAGCCCGAGCCCGAGCCCGAGGAGCCGGGGCCGGGTGGCGGCAGTGAGGGCCCGGGGCAGGAGCCCGAGCAGCCCGCGCAGCCCCCGGAGCAAGCTGGGGGGCGGCCCGGCGCCGGCTCCGCGCCGGACGAGGACGCCGAGGCGGCGGGCGCCGAGCAGGTACGCGGCCCAGCGGTAGCCTCGGGTCGGCTGGGGCGCCCCTGCCCCCGGCACGGGGAGAGGAGCAAGTGCCGAGCCACCCCCGCGCACAGAGAGCGGGGAAGCCGGGCGGCTGCTCGCCCCCTGGGAGCCGACCCTCAGCACCCCAGGCTGTCCCGCCGCCCGGGGACCTGGGGGCCTGCGGTGGCCGGGAGCGCCAGGGCCGCCCACTGCCGGCCTGAGGCCTGGCTAGGGGCACGTGAGGGAAGTCCCCAGTGAAGTCCCCCAAGGCAGAACCAACTTGAATGGGTGTTTTCATTGCCTCTGCAGCGCAGCTGGGTGATGCGAAGGTGGGGGTGGGAGGAACCAGTCTAAAAATAGAGAATTGTGAAAACCCCTTTAGTGAATGTTTTTGGTAAAAAATTACTCAGGATGAGATGGGGCTACAATTGCAAGCAGCCAGCACGCTCCCCTACAGAGGGGTCTACAGTCATTAAAAGTATTGTAGACGGTCCCCATGGTAAGTTAAAACGTCACAGTTCTTACCCCAAGTCAGGCCTTTCTACCGAGGAGTTAGGGCAGAGGAGTTAGGGCACTCTTCAAAAATCTTATTTCACCCAAAAGACTTGTTGATCTAACTGCGCTTAAATCATTTGACTAACACAGTTTGGGTACAGAGGTTAGAAAAGAGATAGATAACCCCCTTAACCTCTGATGGACTAAAAATAATCAGAAACTTTAAAAATGAGGAAAACTGTGTACCTTATCCTTTGAAGTGTGCACCGTGGAAGTGTTTAAGGTTTATGGTTTTGCATTGGCTATCCTCTTTATCAGCTATGGGGGATCAAGAGTGGGAAAATGGAGCCCAAAATCCGATGTGACTACAGGGTTTAGGGGAATCATCACCTAAATGTTACCGCCAATGCTTCCTCATCCATCTTGATGATCAGCTCTTTAGGTAAGGAGGAATCATAAAGTCTTAGTGCAGGCTCTATGCTAAGCATGTTATTTAAATGAATTGCAATTTGGAAGTGGGGGTTTGGTGTTTATAATCTCCATTTTAGAGAAAACTGGGGCTTAAAGATAAAGTGAAACTTGCCCAAGATCATTCAGGGAGAAAATGTTGCAAACCCAAATACGTCTGTCACCAACCTCAGAACCTTGGACCTGTTGGAATTCTGAATATCCTCCTGCACCTTGTGCTCTGATTTGCCACTCTGTCATTTTGTATTGCTAATTTAAGCCTAGGAAAGTATTTGATACTTTGTTTCTCCCTTCCACTTGTCTCCCAATTAAATTTATATAGAAATTTAGGATATCAAAAAACAATAGCTAAAATTCAATCCAACTAACCAGGCCCATTTATATGAAACAATTTAATAATGTTTCAATCAGTTAAATGTAATCTCAGTAAATAGTAGGCCACACCAACCCTCCCTATTCCGTTTTAATGATTATTAATTTTTCTTGCTAATATCACCATCTAACTTCTAAAAAAAAAATCTAGTTTTTGATTTTGCTTTTTGACTGTCAATCCCATTTGTTCTGTACTCCCCAGAGTCAATCTACTTGCAGGCACTACTGGATTTACCTTTAAATTATATTCCAGACTGACTACTTCATACCACTTCCATTGCATCATCCTAGTCCCAGGAAATAGTGGACAAATGATGGTGCTATTAACTAAGATGGAGAAGTTTGGGGAGAATGCAGCTTTAGAGGTTAAAGCAAGGATTCTCTTGAGTTTAATATACTGTTAGATACCCAAGTGGAGTTGTTGGGTAGTTAATTGTATCTATGAATGGAGGCTCAGTCCAGGATTGGCGTCATCAGTATCTAAGGTCAGTGGTATTTAAAGTCATGGGAAGATATGAGGTCATCAAGGAGTGATGAGGAATGAGGACTAAGGCCTGGGCACTCTTCTATTTAGAGGGTGTGAAGAAGAAAAAGGGAGCTAAAAAGGAGGCTGACAAGGGGGTTCAGGGAAATAGGACGCAAACCAGGAGAGACTGGTATCCTGAAAACCAAGTACTAGCAGTGTTTCAGGAAGGAGGGATGCCTTAACTGGCCCAGTACTGTTGAGAGCTTGGCTGAGATAAACATTGAGAAATGCTTTGGCAAGATGGAAATTTGTTGGTGAAGTTCACAAGAGCCATTTTGATGGAATGCTGAGGAAAAGGCCTGATTGGAGTGGGTCATGGGAGGATGGGGGAAGAGGAGAAAAAGACAAGAGTGTGAGCAATTCTTGGGTGATGGTTTACTATAAAAGAGAGCAGAGATATGGATCTATAATTGAGGGAGGACTTGGGTCAAGGAAAATTTTGTATGTTTATTTTAAGATTACAGATGGTACAACATGCTTGTTTGCTGAGGGGAATGATCCAGAACAGAGGGAAATTTTGATGATCTAGGGAAAAGGAACAATATTTAAGGAACAAAATCCTTGCCTGAGGAGGTGAAAGGGATCTGGATAGAGTCCAAGAGGAATAGAGGTTGGAGGAGCAGGAACAGATGCTGGCGAGTTGGTACATTTAGGGTTTGGAAGACAGTCATTCTTATGATAATACTGGGAAATAGGTAGAGCATGAGTCATTATTTTCATTTCACAGATGATAAAACCAAGGTTCATTTAAGTGATTTCCCCATGTCCTCACAAACACTAAGTAGAAGAGTTAAGATTCTCCTTAGTCTCCTGACTGCAAGTCTTAAGCTATTGATATTATACTAAGATCTCCATATATCCTTCATTTTTAGTGGAACAGAAATTGATTCATACCTAATTAGTTGAACTTGAATCTTGGAACCTGGAATTGTAGTTCTTGCCCTGTCACGGTGGTTGGTGGTGTTTAGCTTCTCTAAGCCTCAGTTACCTTGTTTTTAAGATGGAAACACTAATAACTGTCAGCCAGGTGTGTTGTAAGAATCAAATGAAATAATATACATGTAAGTGCTTTGTAAATAGAAAAGTGCTTTCTATACAAATGTAGGATGATGATTCATATGGTTGTAGCTCAGGCTAAATAGATTCAGAAACTTGCTAGGCAGAGCTATTTTGAAACATGTGGCAAGGACCAGAATTCAAGCTTTTTCTTGCTTATGTAACATGACAGAGTAACTAATGTTAAACATCAAAAGATTTAGTGTTAAAGTATCTCTGTACTTGTAGTAATAGTGAGAAATCACACCACTTCAAAAATGTGTGAAAATTACTTAGAGGTCTGTCAACACAGATGGGGGGGACGATGAGAAAAGGGTTGAGGGCAAAGCTTTTAATGACTGTTGTGGTCTAAACTTTGTCTTCTTTTTCCTCATCGTCATCATTCTCATTGTCCTTCTGATGACACTGGACACAAAGCACTTTCTCATATGTTATAATCGTACATATAGAGAATGCAAATTGATTCTGCTGACCTGCATCTTATACTTTAAAAATGACTTGGTGATGGGAATTTTGCTTAGAATTTACATAGTATGAGTAAACTACCACATATAAGTTATTTCAATCTGACATTTATTCCATTTGAGAGCTGCTTATTGCTTTTCATGTATATATTTTAAATTGGCTGGTATATATCACATTGTAATACTGTTGATGAACAGATGATTATTCATGCCTCTGTGTACTTGTTATGGTGCTAGAAAGGATGGAGTTTAGAAAGCAATTTAGTTTGTTTCAAAATCCTTCTTTCTTTTCATAGACATTACTTGACTTCCAAGTACAGCTAAATGTTGCAAATATAATGACAATTTTCTTTATAGAATTGTTTTTGTATTATGTAACTATTCTCAAATAAGTTTTGTCATAGACTCACTTCCATAACACCTGGTAAATAATATGTCTTAAATTCATTTTTGAGTCCTATTTCTGACATTGATCTATAACATTTGGCCTCTATGGGCTTTTGGTTAATAATAAAGTTTTTTATTTGGTAATATACCTTAGGACAAATGTTACTGGTTCAAATAAGGAAAATAGGATGCCAATAAATATTGCTACTAAGCATTTTTGAAAGAATATTTATAATATTTTTATTAATCTGGACAGGTTGACAATTTTGAGGCTTTCTTTGTGGATTGTCATTATTTTAAATTTGAAAATTTCTTGGTGAAATTATCTTGCTTCAACATATAAACGGATTTTCACTTTTTATTTTAGAGTAGTGATTCCACTGAAGCAACTGCCAAACCAAAGAGAAGTTTTTATGCTGCGAGGGATTTGTACAAATACCGACACCAGTACCCAGTAAGAGTATGAAATGTTTTTTCTAAAATATAAAATATTTCCCTTCTGTGTGTTTTTCTTTTGAAATTTTATGATGCCAATGATAAAACATACAAGAAGGATCCTTGTGCCTTTTATTTATTTCCATATTCTGGAGATTGATTTTTTTTTTCTTTAGCAGAACTTCAAAGATATCCGATATCAAAATGATTTGAGCAATCTTCGTTTTTATAAGAATAAAATTCCATTTAAACCAGATGGTGAGTAATATGCTACCTTGGTAAACTGCAAACTTTAAATAATAATAGCATACACCTGATTAGTCTTTTTTCCATGGCTAGTACCTATTTAATGCATTTGCTCGTTGATAGGCTTTACTTTGCTCTGCAGTCTAATGTGTTCCCCAAGTCCTAGACCCAAGAGTTGTGAGCATCCACTTGTAAACTCTGGAGGAATAGCTGTGGATTGGTGATACCTTTCTACCACCTGTTTACCATGGCTATTATCTGAAAGGTAGTAATGGCAATTTTTGTGAGAGGAAGAGAGAGAGGAGATTTACAGAACCATAGAAGTTTAGATTAATATGGAATATTAGGGGAGATGAAATTCACCTTCCTCATCATGAAGATGAGGTCACTGAGACTTAAAGCTTAAACAACTGACTTGGCTGTGTCACTTGATTAGAGAGTTGGGTCTAGGTTCCAGAGTCCACTGTTCTTTCCACTGTGCCATACCTGAGAATTATTTAGGATATAGATTGAAAGTGCTATTTGTGTTTAGAATGATCTTTCCTGTCAGTTTTCAGATTCAGGAGTCAGGAAGCTATAGCAGTCCCAGTTCAGTGTTCCAATATCCTGGGAAGGGAACAGCAAATACATTAGATCTCCATCCACTTGTCTTCCTCACAACTAAACAATTGCCCTTATAGGATCTTTTCCAAACCCATAGTGAGTGGATGCAGCTGCTATGGTAATATGACCACAACATTGCATATTTCATTGAGGCATCATGCTGTGGTTCATGGTAGGCATCCTAATTTCATCCAGGTCAAACCAGCCTGCTTCTCTCTTTAGAGCCCTTATCTGTGTAAGGTGATCAGACGGCCCTGGCTCCTGCTCTTTCCTCTCTGTAGAAACAGAGCCAGTTCCACAGCAATGTGAGTCAGGGAATGAAGGTAATGGATTGCAAGGCTTTCAAAGTGGCAGGACCTCACACTCGTTGGTGAACTAACTGGAGGAAAGAGATCTAAAGGCTGGATGGAGTACTGGGGGGAGGGAGTCCTCATACTGCACATTGAGAGAGGTACCAGTCGGAAGTTAAGGCTTAGGAACATTACTAAAATGGCCAGATTCACCTGTCTTTAACTTCTGGTGCCCTACAAGCAAAAGCTCTGCTCTGATTTGGAGGGAAACCTCTGGATAAAAATGCACTATTGTTATTTCTAATGAGAAAAATGCACTGCTTCATTTACCGATAGAAAAATATTAATTATATTATTATTACAGTTTTGTTAGGACTTGGGGTAAGAAACCCTTTTGAAAAAATGCAATGATAAATTGTTAATTTGACTCTAATTTGAATTTCATAAAATTTACCTAAAAGAATGCCTTCAATATTAAAAACATTGAACCTAAAACTATGATGGTATTTAACTCTGTTTCTATGTTTCTAGTAGTGAATTTATTTTTGATGTATTAATTTAAAACAGTAACTTCAAGAAATATATTTTTTGTAATCTTTATCACAAAATTTATTTTGAAGTTTTATATGATTGGTGAGAACCAGAAGTTTTAGCTAAGGTCACAGAAAATGTTATTCTATTTTATGATATAAATTGCATCAATTCACTTTCCTCTCCACTATGTACTTGTGGACATGCACACCCCACCCCCCCAAACAACTATCAGTAAGCATAACCTTGCAATGGCATATTTTACTTATCAAGTAGGAGGAGGGGGAGTTGGAAGGGAAATTAAATGGAAAATTACAAAGCTCAATGGTTTTAATATGCTAATAAAGCCAACAGTATGATTCAACATAACTTTTTACCAAATCTTCCAAGAGTGGACCCCTACTACAAACTGGTGATATCTGGAGGAAACAAGAATAAAATGAGTTATGTTTAGAGAGATATTATGTTGTTGTATTTTTTTCTCTTAAGATTGACTAGCCACATAATCAGTTCAGGAGGATTCTTAATAGACTTAAGAATCAGGAGGATTTTGTTATAGTGAGTTCTCATAGGGAACAATGGGATGTGGTGAAAAGGGCTTACTTTTTGGAACCAGAAAGACCTATGTTTTCCTTTGAGATTTATTTTTTTATTAGTGTATGACTTTGAACAAATCACACAATTTCCTGATTAATAAAATGGAGATCATAACACTGGGCGAGTTCTGTGAGGATTAAGCTGGGTAATGTACACTGTGTATAATATGGGCCCAGCATGTAGTAGGCACTCAACAACTTTTTCCTTCATTTTGCTATCCTCCTTTTCCTTCCCATTATCTTTGTTTCTCTCCTCATTTCTTTTCTTCCCTCCCTACTTCTCTTTTTTTCATTTTCTCTGGGATACTTTTTATTTTGATCCTATCTAGTATTTAAGGAACCATATAACCCTCTAGGGCAGGGGCTGGCAAATCTTTGTGTCGGGGGGAAGATAGTAAATATTTTAGGCTTTGCAGTAAGGTGGGTCTATATTGCAGTTGTGATGCAAATGCAGCTACATAAATGAACGTACATAGCTATGTTCCAATAAAACTTTATTTACAAAACAGCTGGCAGGCCATAGTTTGCCAGCCTCTGCTTTAGAATACATTGCCCAATAGAAATTTCTGCAATTTTAGGTGTCTTTTTTTTTTTAATTAGGCTTATTACATAACTGAGTATATGGCATAGGTATTCATCTTTAAAAACCATTATTTTTGTGTGCCATTATTATATTTTAAAAAGTTTTAATGTAAAACTCAGGTGATTCAAATCTTAAAATGCCTTCACAATGTTTTAAACATCTGGTTAATTTTCTAAATTTTACTATTTAGGTGTTTATATTGAAGAAGTTCTAAATAAATGGAAAGGAGATTATGAAAAACTGGAGCACAACCACACTTACATTCAATGGTCAGTTATATATTATCTATCTTGAGCCATGTCCTATATAATCATGTATGTTTTCCAGATCATATTAATAGAAAAATTTTATTTTTTTAAAACATAGGCTTTTTCCCCTGAGAGAACAAGGCTTGAACTTTTATGCTAAAGAACTAACTACATATGAAATTGAGGTAATACAAGCTCATTTCATTTTTATATGAAGGGGGCACATAATATTATTGTTTTACTGTCCTGGTAGCTACTGAATCATTTCAGCTAACTTTTTTTTTTTTATATTAGGAATTCAAAAAAACAAAAGAAGCAATTAGAAGATTTCTCCTAGCTTATAAAATGATGTTAGAATTTTTTGGAATAAAACTGACTGATAAAACTGGAAATGTTGCTCGGGCTGTTAACTGGCAGGAAAGATTTCAGCATCTGAATGAGTAAGTAAAGCCCTTGTGACAAATCAGAGGTCAGCACAGTGTTTTGCCTTGGTTGGAGTTCTTGATGGAACACAAGAACAACTAGTAGATGGGCCCAGAAATTTGGATTCAAAAGCCAATGTGAAATGCATTTTATTCCCTGTTCTGCATTCTAAAATAAAATAAAACAACAACAAAAAATGATGAAATTCCAGGTAGAAACATGACTATTCAGCTTGAGAGCTGTTTCTCCCTGAAGCCTCCCTCCTCTCCACAGCCAAATGCGGCCTCTCTCCCTCTTTGTGCCCACGTTTCTTGGAATCTATGGTTATTGCTTGTATACAGTTTTGTGTATCCCTCTACAAGGCTGTGAACTTCTTGTGGTACAGTCTGTTTCTAACATTCTCAAGCATGGTGCTTTCTTAGATTAAAATTCATGAATTAAGCCTATGATATATAAAAATCATTTTATTAGGATGACATGTGCCCAGTAGTTATTACTGCCACAGAGAGAAAATTACAGTTATTGTCACTATTTAGGTAAAAATCAAAAACCCGTTTTTGGTTAATAAGTCCCAAAACCTATGAGGAAAAATTTAACATAGTTTGTTTGGAACTGTTTTGTTGTATTCTTTTGTTTGAAGATTTATAACTTTCATTAATACTTATAGTTGAAGTTTATTTTTCTTAATATTATCTTCATGTGCAAACTGGCTTTTTTTTGTTTGTTTGTTTTCTTTCTTTTTTTACTTTTTGGCCTCATTTGGAAATATAAACTGGCTTTTTTTTTTCATTTTAAATTATAGGGTGATTTGTGAGTGCTGGACTATAAAACTAACAACTTTAAAGCACTTTTTAGCACATTATAATTAGCTAAACTGGGCAAGTACTAAGAGAAAAGAAAATTAAAACTAACCTAAGCGATTTCTCTTTGGTCAAAGCAATATGAGTTTTGTGCATCTGTTAACTAATTTTTTTGTGTCTTTCTAGAACTTTTGTCTTGCTTTGGTAAAATGCATGTAAATATTAATGTTAAGTCTTCCTTTTACTTTATTAGTTATAATCAACAATATTAAAATGGTAGCTTGTACTAAAACACAAAAGATATGGGCATAAAGCTTTATGTTCCTGACTATAAGACCTATTAACTCATAACTCAAGTTAAGTTTGATTTATACAGGGCATTTAACACATAAATATATATGTCTCTACCTAAGCAATGCAGGTAGTTATCTCTGAGCAAAGTTTCTAAGCACTTACATCACATTGTCAAAGAAAGCTGTGTGCTCTTAGCCTGTTGACATGAAGGGTGGCAACAGTAAAAGTAAATCTTTGGAGAGGATCTAATGATACCTCATCTTTCACGGACTCATGATTATCATTTTAGAGACTCTTTCTCCCCAACTTGTTATTTTTGGCTGGAATAGCAAGCTTACTTAGTACAATAAATTTTTGTTGAATGAGTAAACAATGAACTAAATATGGTCTTCAGCTTAAATCTTCCATGGGGTTTTATCATCAGATCTTCTGATTTATAGGTGGAAATAGAGCCCTTTTTGAAGGCTTTAATTAATTGATTTCCTGATTTGAGTCAGGGGCAGGAAGCCTGAACAAACAGGCACTTCTCACTCCTCTGCCCCATCCAGCTCCCTTTCTTTCCACCACTTATTGTCTCTCTCTTTCCTTTCCATGTGTACTGCATAGAGCTTATCTAGCTGTGAATTAACTGCCTTAGAATCTATCAGAAAGTACATTTCCTTTCTGGTTTAGTTGCCAAAAATTTGTATTGACTAGATTTGAACAAATTATAGGAGATTCTATGAAAACGTCTACTCCATTTTCTTCTTCAGTTGGGTTCTTTTCTGATTTATTCTTAAATGTCATAACTTATTTGGGTTTTAATGCATATGGCATCATGAGTTTTTCAGAGTAGGCAGGGAACTCAATACATTTATAGTAGCTAGACAGAGGAAAAATATTGCATCAGAGTGAAAGGAAATAACATTGAGTGAACAAGTGACCAGGACTAAAAGAGGTGAAATATTTTCAAACATGAGAGTACAAATGTATGTAACAACAACTAAGATGCATTTCCAATTGTATTTGTAATCAACTTGGATTACTGAGCCATGTTTTAGATCCTGGAATATCTTTAAACTTTTATTTTATGTCTCCTGGTTCCTGACTTTTGTGTGCCTTTACCTAGCTAGTTGTCCTGACAGTTTTAACATTATTTACTGCCCTTGCCTCTGTCTAGAGTCTCAGCTTCTTTCTTTTACCTGCTGTGTAACCTCGAGACTGCTTCTAACACTAGAAGGGTTTTAGCCACACTGCTCTCTTCTATTCAGTCTTTCGTTGTGACTTTTATTTCAAATCATACTGAAACACCAATTGCTTTATTCCATAGTCCTGATCATCATTTTCTTCAACCCAAGTTTTTGTCCCTTTATATTGTTATGTAAATATGTTTAATTGGAGAATGTAGATACAGATAAATATATACAAAAATTTAACTTGACCTTTCGTCTTAGGTAGGTTATGTGAAATTGAACTGGTTGCAAATAGAGTAAATTTTGTTTTGTCGAATGGCTCTTCTTTGTTTTGAAAGCATTCTTCTACCTTTCCATACATCTTTTTCCCATAGATGTATAAAGCAGATATTGCCCAAGAGCACTGTCACTAAGTTTTTAGAGTGTACAAACTCTGTATGAATTTAATAACTAAGTCAGTCCTGCTGTTAGTGGCACATTGTCTTAACTTTACCCAAATTTGTATCGTCTCAAAAGACTCTTACGACCTAACTACTAAAAAATACAGATTTATAAAACTGAAACATATCTGTGCTATGTTTTATTCTTTGGGCTTCAAAGAGTTGAATGTTAAGATGATACTTTTTTGATAAACATCCAGAAGGATGGAGATGATAAAAACTGTCGGTCTTGTCTTTTCATTGTTTAGCCTGAATCATTAAGGTTTTTGTTTTATCCAAACAAACTTTCTCATTAAAATGTATAATCATGGAACCACCCTCTTCCATCCCTTAAATAATTCATCAACATCTTTCTCCACCCTTCCCAAATAATTTGCTAGTTGTTCCTAAGTAAAAACTCCAAGCACTTTTGGAAGCTAGGGCACGTATATGCAGTGCTTGTAGAAAATTCCGTGTCTGAGGTATAGAAAGGTTTTAGCAGGTTAGAAATAAGTGATGGTCATGGTTGTGTGGCAATATTGGATAAATAAATACCTGGGCTGTTGATGACACTCATGATTAATATATGTAACTGAAAATCCCTTTAGAATTTGGCCAGGCATGTATAATAAGGCAAGGGTTGAGCTGAGTGAGGGCAGGGGGATAGACTATGAATTGTGACAAAACAGATTTGGAAAGCATTCATCTGATTATGGCCTTAGTTTTGAGACAGAGAGAAAAGATGTTAGTGCCATCTGGGGAAAATACATCTTTGGAATCAAGGCCATTAGAAATAAGATTTAAAATTATCTTTGAGGGAAAGAGGAGACAATGATCAGGGATGGAAGAGAATGAGGTTATTAAGTTGGGAAAGGTACAAATATGGTGGTCCTTAATATCAAATCTTTAAATAATGATAAAAATGGTTTTAAATAGTATCTAGTATTTATTGATTTCTACTTACCCTGTGTGTGTGTCATCTCATTTGATTATTACAACAGTCCAGGAAGTTGAGGGGCACTTTTCACATTTTATAGACGAGGATACTGAGACTTAGAGAGATGTCCTAATTTGACTTATCTGCTCTGTGACAGACCAGGGCGTGAACTCAGATCTGCGCGTACTCTTAATTGTTAAGCTATGCTCCGCTAAGTAAGTCAGGTTTGAATTCTTTGTCAGAGTCATTCTGGCAGAGTAGAGTGGTTTTTGCTGCCATCTCTGTGAATTGGCTTATGTGGTGGATTTTGCTGATCAGCTGACACCATAAATTGTACCATTCAGCTGTTAGCTAGTGTGTTTATATTCACAGTGGTTACTTATGACGAGTACAATACATTAGTGTTGTTGCAAATAAGTGCTCTGTTAGATCATTTGTCCTCGGTGTATTTAATGAACAAACAATTCAACCACAGTAGTAATAAATGTAAATCTAAATATTTTTCTAATACGAAGAACTGAACAAACAAGGGGAGTTTATTTTATATATTTGAGTTTCACATAGCTTGACATTACATCGAGGCATAAGGGTTTAATAGCTTCTAATTTATTCTTCTTAATGGTGTCTAATTTGATTTTTTAAAAAGTCATTACAAGGCATATGTCCATGGCTTATAGTTTCTTAAAAAATGTTTTTCCAGTAGTTTTCATTCTCCTGTTGTTTTCTACCTGTATTTTCCCCCTCATTTTATTCAATCCTCTCTTCCAGGTCCCAGCACAACTATTTAAGAATCACCCGTATTCTTAAAAGCCTGGGTGAGCTTGGATATGAAAGTTTTAAATCTCCTCTTGTAAAATTTATTCTTCACGAGGCTCTTGTGGAAAATACTATTCCCAACATTAAGCAGAGTGCTCTGGAGTATTTTGTGTATACAATTAGAGACAGACGAGAAAGGAGAAAGCTCCTGCGGTTCGCCCAGAAACATTACACGCCTTCAGAGAATTTCATCTGGGGGCCGCCGAGGAAAGAACAGTCAGAGGGAAGCAAAGCCCAGAAAACACTTGCCTCTCTGGCCTCCAGTCATAGCAGTCAAACTTCTATGCATAAAAAATCCAAGGACTCCAAAAATTCCTCCTCAGCTGTTCATTTAAATAGCAAAACGGCTGAAGAAAAAAAAGTGGCACCAAAAGAGCCTGGGGAAGAGACCGACAGGCCGGATCCAGAGCCCAGCAGTGATGATGCCAAGCTGAGAAACACAGAGGACAGCGATGCTGAAAATGTGAATTCTCAACCTGAAAAAACAGTTACTGATCCCACAGAAAAAAAAGAGAGTGCATCTCCTCCTGAAAAAGATGAAGACAGTGAAAATCCTAACAGAGACTGTGAAGATCCTGGAAATACAAGTTGCCACGATGATACACTATTGCAGTGAATTATCACAAAACCCACAAGCCAGTTTAGGTAAGGGAGGAAAAAAACACTGTATAATGTATCCTAAAGAACAGAGATCAAGTCTCATTTCAAAGTTTAGGCATCTGTTTGTGATTTTTGTTGTAAGTATTTTGTTGTTTGTTTTTTATTTTGGATGACAATGAACTGAATATTTAATAAGAAATTTTAAGACAACACCCAATAAATGAATGTATTCTGTAATGCTTTTAGGATGTGAGTTTTCAAATTCTGTATATAATTACTTTTAAATTATTTTCAAAGTATCTATCTAGAAGTAATCATGTGATATTTGATATGTCAAATATGTTCTTTCATGAGATTATAGTCTACATGAAGAAAATCAAGAGGATAATTTCATTGGATTGCCACGCCTTTATGTGATTTATGAATTAATTTTTTTAAACTGAACGAGTTTGGTCTTTTCCAGTGTATTCAGAAAGTAATTTGGATTCTTTGATTTCAGTACCTCAGTGTGTTTTTTAGATTCTGATAAGGGAAATGGGTGCCCTTGGGGAGCTCTGACCTCCCCAGCTCAGCTGTCCTGCTGTCTTTTCTTCTTCCTCTCTCTCCAGGCTCAGCCTTGAGCTGCCGTCTTTTTCAGCTGGCACTTGCGTTTCTAGTGCAGTCGGCTCTCCGTATCCATGGGCTCTGCACCTGTGGATTCAACCAACCACAGATCAAAAATATTTGGAAAAAAAACGGATGGTTGCATCTGTACTGAACATGTACAGACTTCTTTTCTTGTCATTGTTCCCTAAACAATGCAGTATAACGACTGTTTACATAGCACTTACATTGTATGTTTTAGGTATAAGAAATCTAGAGATGATTTAAAGTATACAGAAGGATGTGCGTAGGTCATAAGCAAATACTACACTACTTTACATAAGGGATTTGAGCATCCCTGGAATTTGGGGTTTCCTGAAACCGGTCCCCGACAGATGCCAACTGTATACATTAGGATGATTTCCTATGTTGAAATCTAAATGGAACAGAGGGAGACTTTTAAATGTATCATTTCACAAACTTGCTTTGTTTAAATTAATAAAAAAGTGTTTTCAGTATTAAGTGCTTAAAAACAAATTTTGATGGAAAAGTCCATGAAAAGAACTTTGCTTTCTATGGCTGTTCCATATAAATTTGGTGGTTGATTTTGAATGCAAATGACTGAAGAATTAAAAAATAAGAATGGACATTATTCATTTTTAAAAGGCATGCCTCTTGCACTGTCAGCAAGGCAGTAGTCCCTAAAACCATGACTATCTCAGTGTTACATGGATTATGAAATGAGTAGTGTTGCTTAGTCCACAGTTATGTTTTTAAAAATATACATAGCTTGATGCATCAACAAGTAGTCAAACTTTGAAACTGAGAAAAAATTTGAAATTACATATATTCAGTTTTAGTAAGCACTTAATATGTTATATAACATGGTTAAGAACAAATACTTTTATTTCCTGTATTATTATTATTATAAGTCAGAAAACAATCAGAAATATTGTGATGAGAATTTCAAAACATAACTACAAATAATAGTTAAAGCAATGAACAGATAAAACATTTTCACTTAGAAAGGAATTGACTTTTTTGACTCTCTTAGGCTTTTAAGAAAAGTTCTATTCACTTTAACACCCCCAGAGAATTTTTAATATGTCCTGCTTCGTATCACATATCATCTTTTGTTGCCTGTTTTGATCTACATTTGCAGCAGTGGATTTCTAGAAAATTATCACACCAGTAGTATGCCTTTAGAAATATGATTTTATTGCTTTGAAGTTTATATGAAACATCTGAGTTGTGTCACCCTAATTTTTAAATGAATCTTAGTAGCACTCATATTGTATATCATATTCCATAAGTATTATATAGAACATTTTCTCATTTTTAGTTCGCATAGTATGCCAATTTTTGCTTTGTACTGTTCCATGAAGGGAGTATTAGGATTTTAGGAAATAATCTGATTTTACATTTCAATTTCTATTTTACATGCAATAAATACGTGGACCCTCTTATGTGGTGCTAGTTTTAGCAATGTCTCCATCGAGCTCAATAAACAGTTTTACTGGGTAAATGAGAGTAGATTGTCAAATTAGGCTGAGTTGTAGGAATACAATTAATTTAATTCAAAATATTTTACCAGTTTTGCATACCTAGAAAGGTATTCTGACCACTTTCTAAATGCATAATATTAAACATTATAAAATTAAAATATTAATAAACAGTTACCAGATACTAAAATAAATGAATCTGAATTACTTAGAAATTGTAATATATTGGAGTCCTTAGAAGTAAAAATATTTCATATTTCATTTAACAATTTAACTGTTAGAATATTATTCTTAATTAGGGGCTTTGATTATATTATACTATTTTTAATTGGAAAATATTTAGTCTCAAAGGGAAAATTGCCTGGCTTCCATCTTTAATTGTGGCCTTTTTCCACTATGGTGTTTTTAAAATGCATATTCACATGTTAACAGTATGTTTCCTAAATTTAATCTGTAAATAACTTATGAGAGAACCATTCAGTGAAGAACAAGAGGATTGTCATTCCTTTTGCAGATAAAAATTGAGTGTTTAGAATTTTTTTTCTATTAAGAATACTTTGTACATTTAATAGTTTTTTAAAATAAGATCTATAGATATGTATTTATGTGTGTCTTATATATGAAACAGTTCCCTGGGTTTGACTCCTATGTTTTATATTTTTAAAAATGAATATATGCTTGCAGAAATTTACCGAGAAGCTGTTATAAAAAATGCAGTGAAGCATGACCAAATAGCTAGAAACATTATTGAATCTTTGCAAATATATAGTCCTTATTATTGTATCATGGAGTGCAAGGATACTAAATATTGGCTATTGATAAAAAACAAACTTGCATTTCATGGCAAATAGATGTTATATCGCTTGATTAGTCTAGTACATTTCTAATATTTTGTGCTTTTTCTATATCAAAAAAGATAATATATGTGAAAATATTTTGAAATCCTATAAAGTGATATATAATTATAAGATATATTTCTGTACAGTAGAGAAAAAGTTTATAACATTCAGAATATTGTACCATTATACATTTTCATGCTCAGTCTCATAAGAAATTCAAAAGAATCATGATAGAAGTGAAAATATGTTTGCTTTCTCTAAATCAAGTCTAGTCGTCAGTTCAAAAATTATGTTGTATAGTTTCATTTTGAATTTAGGTTTAGAAACTACTTGTTTCCAGCTTCAAGGAGAAAATAAAATCTACAACTCAGGAGTTACTAGGGAAGTTCTAAGATTTTTTGCAAAGTATTAAAAATATAAACATATGAAAATGTCATAATGCCTGTCATAGTCATTATGTTTCATATTTTGTCATATAAAATTACCTACCCTGCTTCTAGCTTTTAGATGTTAATCCAAGTGAAAGTATGATGCGGTGAAAAAGGAAAAACAATACAGTGTTACATCTGAGTTAGTCTTTGAAAAATAATTTTAGTAAATAAACTTCAACATCAAGTGGTCAAAAATTGGTTAAACTAATAGAGAATATTTGCTTAATTGTTGTGATGTTAAATTTCCAAGTTTATAGTAGAGTTAGGACTAAATTTTAATCCCCCGAGTGAATAAATCAAGCACTTTTTAAACTGTAATTGAGGCTCTTCAAAAAGCTTTATTTTCTAACCTAAGAAAGGAAGGATCTTCTTGATCTTGCTTGACTGTAATTGCATCTATAGGTCTTTAATGTCTATTTGGGTTGAGTGGAGATCCCCTGTTGTAGGGGATCCCCTGTAAGATTTCTACTTAGTTTCCCACTTAGAAAATTCCCCTTTTTCTTTTGGGATTTGTGTGTTAAATATAAGGTAGGCTGGTGTTAGACATGCTAGAGTCATTTCAAATGTAGGTGCGGTTGTAGAGAAAGATGGCCTGAGTCAATGTGGGGTCTAGAAAATGAGGAATATACATCTATTGACTTCTTTCGACTGTGAATTCTGTACTGTTTAATACAGGAACAGATTTGTCTGGGTAATCTCTAGGGTGACAGTGAGTACTACCTTGCTTCTCCCACATTCTAGTTATCCAACCCACCCAGCAGATTGTGTCAGGGACAGACAGTGTTTTTAGAAATCCCTTACTACTGAAATTAATAATAATATAGTTATAAATATGAATGCCTGGAGGTGCCCAGATGTGCCTTAACGAATGCAAATGGTTTTCATTCAGAAGTTTACATTTTTACTTCAATGTAAAATCTTGTCATAAGGAACTTTTCCAAACTGTGAATGTCAGTTCTTTTAATGCAATTTACTTTGGTGCTTTATCATTTTGGAGAAATTGCTGTTTTGAGACAATAGCATCAGTTCATAAAGAAGTGTACTCAGCACAGTATTCAACAATGTGTTATATTTGCCAAAAAGGGTTAAGAGTAAGAAAGATTAACTATGTTGTTTGTTACATTTGTTTATGCTTTTTCTCAGTTTAGCTTCATGCCTAATTTTCATTTTGAACATTGCTTAGTTACTAGAAGTAATATTTATCTGTGTTTTACTTTTGGTTCTTAGATGCAGATAGATATAGAAAATGGAATCATATTAGAGAAACTATTAAAAGATAAATTCCAGTAGAAAATTAGAGGAATCTGAAATTAATTTTAAAAACTTTTATGCCATAGTCTTATGAGAAACATTTAGAAAACACTGTTCTTGCTTTTTTCCTAGTTAGAGTGTTGTTTGTCATCTTCTTTTTCCCCTATTCGGTTGTGACACTTATTATTTCAGTTTCTTTGGTGGGAAATAACTTACTAATATGTTTGTTTTCTTGAATTAAAGTTTTTATGTGGAGAATACAATTAAGTGTTGTGTGTTATGGCCCAAACTCTGCCTGGAAGTGGAATTCAAAGAAGGAGAGGTGACTAAGAGTCACTGTGGATGTCTTGGAGAAGTAGAGCCAACACTGGGCTCCATTCCCTGCCTTGGCATGATGGGTCCTCAGAACCTCCTTTGGTTAATGAGGGTGTTGGGCCCTGTGACCTCTGACTTCTGGGGAAGATGGGCTACCTTGGACTCCATTCACAATTTTGATTAGTATCAATTCTCACCAAACGTCTGTTATAATTCATTTGCCACCATTTTGTAGTTGTTTAGAAAATTGTGAATAATTGGGCACCTGCTATGTATAATAAATTACAGTTGTATCTTTATAACTATCTTGGGAAACATATTTAAATACCAACTTCTCCCCTTGCCCCAGTTCTCTAGCCAAAAAAAATTTTAGGTTGTTCATTCATAGAGAGAGATAATATGTATAGTTTATATATAAACTCTTTATAAAACGATTCAGAGAAAAAGCAGTAATGCTCACTTGTTATGCTAAAAGTTGTCTTTTTTTCTAACTCAGATCACCTATGGAAAAATATTTAAGCTATGAGGTTTATTTATCATATTTTCAGTTTTTAAATTATAAAGGAGTTTGTATGACCATTTACATTAGCTATGGAGATGAGGTATATAAGCTTTGGTCCTAAGAAACGTTTATGTTCTGAACTCATTGGTCAAATGAACATTTTTTTCAGTGCTAACAGATTTAGTTGCATGTGAATAAAATGAAAACACAAATGAAACAAAAGACTAGAAACAGTCACAAGAAACTCACTACAGAAGTAATGACATAACCAATGGTAAGTTTGTGCAAGTGCCAGAATTACTCGAAGCAGAGGAAGAATGATCTTGAAAAGCTTTATGGTGAGAATGTGCTTTAAAAATCAGCTCTATATTTGTGCCAAGGAGATCAGATGTTGGTTTGGAAACAGATCTCATTAATACTCTCATTTGAACCATGAGTCCCACCTACTGCACATTGGAAACCTTCCAGTAGACTGATGGAAGTAATCAAGTGCTGAGACACCAAGTTTAATGCCTTTGCCTGTGTGTACCACCAGGTGGTGGCTTTACTAACAAGAAGTTAAATTGAGGGACTAGCTTCAGATAAGAGAGGGATTCAGTGATACGTGGTTTATAAATGAAGTAACTGTCTCCCACACTGTTGGGAGTTGACAGCATATCAATGTGAGGCATTATGATTGAGAGAAATGAATGAAAGCAAAATCTTAGGTCCTTTGACATGCATTTCCCCCCAGCCCCCCCCCCTTTTTCTTTTTTAAAAAAAGAAGCTTTTATTTGGTTCTTAAGTAACATATCTATTCTTTAGTATTACCCAAGAAGATAGATGGAAGATTGGGTCTAGTCACTATTTCAATTTGAAAGCTATTGTGCCCTTTGTATTTTAAATATTTCAGGAAAATGGGTATGATTGTTACAAAGATGTGTGTTTTACTTATCACATAAGCTCTGATTCTCTGCTGGCCACGGGGCCTTCTCTGTGTTCTGTATTCAATTGCGGTATGAATTACAGAATGCTGTGCATGTTTGTTAGTACCAATACCATGTGTATGTGGTAGAAGTTGTAACCAGTTTCTGGATCTGTATGGTACTATAAAATACTTATTTTATAATTCTGTAACTGTATGGCAATGTTTTGCCAAAAATGTATAAAGAGCAATAGTTTCTGTTGCTTACTGCTGTATTTTAAAATATTGTTTCTAAAGTAATAGAGTTAGAGTTCCTTTAGAGTAATTATTTTTAATAACTATTGCTGAATATACATCTTGTAAAACTAATAAAAGCCACTTCACCTTAGGTAACATTTTACATTGTGCTAGAAGACATTATGATGATTTTGCACCATTAAAATATTTTTAAAGAGCTAGAAAAAGTGACTTGCTGTTTTCCTCTGATTAAATATATTTTTATGAATAACATGAAATTAACATCATTTCCTCGTCATCCTAAAAAGTAAATATTTTATTGTGAAAAATGAAATCATATTTACATATGAAGTTATTTTTATTATATTTTACAGAGCATATTACATGTGTAAATACTTGGATGTTTGTTGTTCTCTCTTTTATTTTTCTGTAATGCAAAGTTTTAAAAGTATACTTCATACAGATGAATGAGTATGAGTAGCTAATGGAGATGATACATTTTTTTCACCTAAGCAGGCTAATGTTTTTAAGAAGTCAAATTTTCTATTAAGAAAAATCCAGTTGTGAGATGAAAGTGAAGAGGTTGCTCTGAGAATCACAGGACAATGTGGACAAAAATGAGGAAAAGTGTTGACATTTGCACTTGACTGCATTCTGTAATATATAGTCAGGAAAAGAGGATGAAAGAACTAAGGAAAAATTGTGGTAAGAGTGAAGTCATATCATGCATAAAGGAAGAATGAACACATTCTGGTAATAGAAAATAGAAGGATTTTCTTTTCCCCACAGATTGACTGTCTGAAGGCAGTGTAAAATCTTAAGAAAATGGAGATTGGCAGGATAGTGTAAAGTGCAGGACTGAGCCTGCATTTCTGCAAGACTGTAAATTTTAATATGGAAGAGATTTTGGAGAAAAGATTTATAACATTTTCCTTATTTTAAGTCTCAGGTGGATGCAAAGCAGGCAAGCTGGTATTTCAAGGATGGAAGGAAATCCCAGCCTGGATAAAAGTGATGACAGGCAGTTTGGCTTCTTGTGGATGATGGATTGTAGGCTTTGGTGATGATAACTGAGTAAGTTGTCAGATGAATACAGGAAACATGTAAGGATTATCCTGCCCTTGGGATTGTCCCTATGAATATGTAGGATTAATTGGAAGCGCATTTTAAAATAGGATACTAAAAAGACAGATTAGAGAGTCAGTATGGTTACTTAGAACACTGAGATTGTTTGACATCTTTAAATGGATGATTTAACCGTTGTGAGGAAGAAAAGTTCAAGACAAAGCCCTGAAGAGGGAAAAAGTAAGGGCGAAGAAACACTTAATGGGGAAAGAGCAGGTTTTGAACCCAGATGGACTTGGGTACAAATGGTAACATGGTCAATTACAATCAGCTGTGTGGCCTTGGGCTCTCTGGTCTGTCATTGGTAATAATACCTACTCTGTGGGTTTCTTGGAGGGATTAGAGAGAGTGTAGGTGAAATGCCAGGAACATATTCCAGACACTTGTTCGTAGCAACTGCCAGTGTTCTATTAATAGAAAAAAATAAGGAGATACTTAATCACAACAGGTATTGTGTAGCATTTATCTCAGTGGAAATCAATCTAATCTAATCTATGTTAACCAAGTTTACAGATTGAAACAAACATTGTAAGTTATAATTTTAATGCAGTTTTTACTAAAAAAAAAAAGCCAGTAGGTATAGAATTGATGATTTTATATTAGATATTCTGATATTGACAAGGCAGAAAATTTTCCTCACTGTGAATGTAATGAATGTACAAAACAGCCCTTATTACTTCCTTAATAATTTTTGAAATGGTTCCCTCTCTGCCAGGAAAAGAGCTAGAGTATGAGGCAGAGGTGAAGCCTTTCAATCAGAATAAGAAGTTGATTTAGTTTATTTTAGCACACTGTCAGTTTGATTCTTAATAAATAATATTGTGCTAAAGAAATACTCATCTTTCAAAATTCTAAGTGGTAGGTATCTTCGTACTGTGACATTAAAATGGGGTCACTGGAAGTCTTGAGTCATTGTCTTGTTAAGCCCTTTAACCCCTCAGAATGCCACACATGCACTATACTCAAGATATAAAATAAATTCTCATTGACTTGAATAGAAGTTGAACGCTTTCATTTTCTTTGAAAAACAAAAATCTAGCATTCATTTCAACCAATTCCCTCTCAATTTGTCTGATTCAATGTCCAGAAATGGGAAGGGAAATTATAGACTTTTTAGTTGGCAGTGAGTGTGCATCCTAATTTTACAGAATGAAGCTAAGGGGTGGAGAGGTAATAATGTGACTTTTCTCCCTCCAAAAGCTGCAGATGCAAGGGTTCGAGGTGGAACCCAAGCCATGTGACTCTCTGTGTAGTGGGTTTACTATGTGTGGCTCCTTTAAACTCAGTGGACACCCTTTAATAATTAGAATGGATTCAAGAGCATCAACCCAGACGGTGGCTGACCTATGCTGCAGTATTCATCTGAGACCAGAGTCTTCATGAAAGAGCCTTTCTCACCATTTAGTGTATTTGCCACCTGGCCAGTGCTTGTGTGTAGTAGGTTCTGAGGCAGGTTCAGACATTTCCATTTGGGAAACAAACCACCAGGGCTCTGAAAATGGTCCTTGAATGTGATCATCTCTGACATTGTGCTTCACTGTATATGGTAGATCTTACAGATTTTATCCCTGGGGTAATGTGGGGCCTGATGTACTGCTCTAACTCTGACATTTGTAATCTTTTTGAGTGGGATTGCCTTATCCCCAAACTGGACACAAGGAAGCTCTTCCTGACTTTTTATCCATTGACACACAATTGCATAACAAATTGTGTTGATGTTACTCCTTGAATTTGTCTCCAATCCCCCTACCCCATCATCTCCTCTACTGCCTCCATAGACCTTTACTGCATAAGAATCCTAACTCTTCCCTCTGCTGCCAGGGAGAACCCAGGTTTCACAAAATGCCACAATGTATCTTTGTATCCTAGGTCCCTAACATAGGGTCCATAATAAATACTCAATAAAGTTATCGAATTTAAAAAAAGTTCAGCAGTAATGTCTTGAAACAAGATGCACAAGTGTATAGACAGCTATTTGTGATCCATTTTTGAAATAAGATGTCTTCCTCAAGACAAATAGCTTTCAAAATAACTTGTTTGTATGACAGTACAGAGATTATATTGAAACATTTCGTAAGTATTTAATGTTTTGTTTTACAAACCCAGATCATAGGTCTTCCTGGTTTCTAGGATCAATTACCAAAAAGTGTCATTAATTGGTTTTAAACTGATTTAACAGCAGCTTCAAATTTCAAAGTTAAAAAAAGAGAAGGTGTTGTTCTCAAGCTCTGAGATTCTTTCTTTTACCTGATCTAGTCTATTCTTAAGACTTTCCACTGTTTTGTATTTCCTCAAGTGAATTTTTCATTTCCAGAAGTTCTATTTGATTTTTTTTTAATAATTCCATTTCTTTAGTGAATTTATCATTTATTTCCTGAATTTTTTTTTGTGGTTTCTTTGTGTTGGTTTTTCATTTTCTCTTGTATTTCATTGGGCTTACTTATAATCCATACTTGGAATACTTTATCTGTCATTTCAATATTCTGGTTTTGGTTGGTTTCCATCGCTAGAGAGCTGGTGTTCCCTTTTGGGGTTGACATTTCACTCTGATTCTTTTCTGGAGTTCTTTTGCTGATTCCTTCTCATCTGGAGCAACTGATGCTTCTTATTTTTTGATTTTCTTTTGTTTATATAGGGCTTTTCCCCCCTCACCTCATTCCAAAGTCTACAATGAACTCAAGCAAATCAGCAAGAAAAAAATCAAACAACCCCATTAAAAAGTGGGCAAAAGACATGAATAGAAGCTTTACGAAAGAAGATATATAATGGCCAACAAACATATGAAAAAATGCTCAATGTCACTAACCATCAGAGAAATACAAATCAAAACCACATTGAGATATCACCTAACCCCAGTGAGAATGGCTTTTATCAAAAAGTCCCAATACAATAGATGCTGGCATGGATGGGGAGAGAAAGGAACACTTATACACTGGTGGTGGGACTGCAAACTAGTGCAACCTCTATGAAAAATAGTATGGGGATTCCTCAAAGAACTAAAAGTAGACCTACCATTAGATCCAGCAATCCCACTACTGGGTGTTTACCCAAAGGAAAAAAAAGCCATTTTTTCAAGAAAACACTTGAACTCGAATGTTTATAGCAGCACAATTCACAATTGCAAAGATGTGGAAATAACCTAAACGCCCATCACTATGTGAGTGGATTAATAAAATGTGGCATATGTACACCACGGAGTACTACTCAGCTGTTAAAAAATTAATTAATACCCTTTGCAACAATCTGGATGGAACTGGAGACTATCCTCCTAAGTGAAGTATCTATCACAATAATGGAAATACACCACATGTACTCACTGTTAAATTGGAACTAACAGGGCAGCACTGATGTGCACAGATGGAAGTAAAACTCAACGGAAATCATGCAGGTGGGAGAGGGGAGGAGGGGATGGGTGACATCACACCTAACAGGTACAATGCATACTGTCTGGGTGATGGACACACTTATACCTTTGACTTAAACAGTATAAAAGCAATCCATGTAACCAAAACATTTGTACTGCCATAATATTGTGAGATAACAAACAAACAAAAAAAACAGGAAAAAACCCACTTGTACCCTTTAAATATATACAACCATTATGTATCCATAATAATTAAAAATAAATTTTTTTAAAAAGTTTAAAAAAAGAAGGGAAGCACATGGTCCCATTTTTCCTGCTTGGCTTGAAATTTTAAATAAAATGAAACTAATCCTCGCTTGGGTGAGGCAAAGACATAAAATGTAACCAAAATATTTGTACTTCCATAATATCCTAAAATTAAAAAAAAAAAAAAGAAATAAGAAGGGGCTATGTAGACCTTCTGGAACATTCAATATATACCTTATATCTTAATAATAATGCAGGCCGGGCGCGGTGGCTCACGCCTGTAATCCTAGCACTCTGGGAGGCCGAGGCGGGTGGATCGCTCGAGGTCAGGAGTTCGAGACCAGCCTGAGCAAGAGCGAGACCCCGTCTCTACTAAAAATAGAAAGAAATTATATGGACAACTAAAAATATATATATAGAAAAATTAGCCAGGCATAGTGGCGCATGCCTGTAGTCCCAGCATGCCTGTAGTCCCAGCTACTCGGGAGGCTGAGGCAGGAGGATCGCTTGAGCCTAGGAGTTTGAGGTTGCTGTGAGCTAGGCTGACGCCACGGCACTCACTCTAGCCTGGGCAACAAAGTGAGACTCTGTCTCAAAAAAAAAAAAAAAAAAAGAAAAGAAAAAAAAATAATAATGCTTGTTAAAAAGAAAAAGAAAATGAAATACTTTTAAAATCCTATTCAGTAGATCAGCAAAATACCTGTTTCAGTGCCTGGCTGAGAGTTAGATGCATGGAAACAAGTGTGAACATGAGACGGAAGTCTTTCTACAAGAGAACCATCTGGAGCATTTGGCAGAATAAAGACAATTGCCCGGCAGTTCACAGCAAAGTTGATTTTTTGTTCCCTCTGTTTTTACAAGTTAGACAGAAATTCTGATTGACAACAAAGGCTACACTTTTAAGGTATAGCTTTTCCCCTTAATGTTTAATTTTCAGATTGTATTGTTTCTTTAATTTGAGCCTTTCTTTTTTTCTGCATGTTGACAACTAAACTGAAACTGAAAATTCACTTATTTTAAGCTTTCCTTAAATGGAAACCCTAGGGAAGTTTTAGAGGATGGAAGTAAATGATCACTCAAATTCCTTTAACCTTCCTCAGCGTGAGTTTTAATAAACACATAGAAAACACTTGAGCTTAACTTGACTTTGTGAAAAGGCTGGTTTCTCATTCTGTTTGTCCTCCTTTAGCTTATAGTAATAAATTCAAATTATAAAACTGTAGTGAGGTCACAAAATCATTTGTACCAATCTCTAATATGTGAAGAAATGTAGCACCTATTTCTTAATAGCTTATTCAGTCTTCCTCACGACCCCCGTCCATGCCCCACTCTTTGTTGGGGACATCCTAGACTTGGCAATGGGAGCTACTTCTATCACTTCATGTTTATATTTCTCCTTTTGGTTTAAACATCCAGATTATTCAAAATTTGAATCAGGAACAGTATAACAGCCTCTTTGGAATGACTATTTCTTTCAGTAAATTACTAGTTATTTGGATTTTATACACCTCTTCCCCCGTCTTTTCTTGCCCAAGACAGCTTCTGAGGTTCATTGAGGAGGTTTCATTGCATATTTGTGGCAGCAGAGAAAAAGTGAAAAGATCCGTGTGGATGCCCTCTAGTGGCAACTGTGGAGTGGCTTGACAGGGCTGCTCCCTGAACTAGGACCTGCTAAAGTTCAATTGGTCTCCTCTGACTATTTGGGCTTAAACCTAATCGTGTCCATGGTGGAGCCAATAGCCTTCAGTCTTGAAGTTCTTACCCATAGGAGACACATCATTTAGACTCCAAGCTCCTGTAGAGCTATGAGCAATGTTAAGAGGCATCTGTATGAAGCAGAGAGATTTGGTTCTGTAATTTCAGTCTTATTTTCTTGATTTGGCCATGGGACCAAAGTAACTAACTTTGGGAAAGTAACTAACACTCTATGAGCTTCAGTTTCTTTGTTGCAAAGTGGGAACAATAACACTTTGCAGAGGCGAAAGGTTATAGAATTGCAATGTTTATTCTTGACACAGAGTAGATAATACAACTATTATTATTGTTAGCATTTCTTAAATATTTGTGGCTTCTGAGTGTTCTCTTAAAGTCCAAGATCAAAAAGAGAAGAGGAAGGAGTGAAGAAAAGGAAGAAAGAAAAGAAACATAAAGCCAGGTCTCTATATAATACTTTAGATTGCTCTTTGACTTTTGTTTAGAATTTGTTTCCTGATTAGATAACACCTAACTCTTCTTTTTCTAATTTGATTGGTCTGAGAAAAAATTGAGACTATAAATAAAAGAAACATTATATAAGTTAATATGTTATTGTTATATTTATAATATAATTATTTCAGGAACCTTGAGCAATCTATTTTTCAAATTAAGGAAAATCTATAAAATACCCATCAGGGGATTTGCTGAGAAAAATAATATGATATTTGATTTTTCAGAAAGTTAGTTTCCTCTTTATCAGCAATATTTTTGTGTGGAAAGCAAAAAGATCAGTTAGTTAGATTTCCCAAAAGTGTTTTTAAGAGAATTTTGTCCATCTAGAAAAAACTTTGCTGATAAAACATTTTTCTCTACTCTTAATCTTTAGGTCTCCTACAAGTACACTGTAATTGCATAAATGCTATTGCTGATTCAAACTAAAGTATGGGAATTATGCTAAAAGAAATATACAGCCTTATGAAAATATTTTCATAATGCCCATTAATGCAATAAATCAGATAATTTTTAAGTGGTAACTATATGTAGATTTGTAGACTGAGTAATCCATAAAAGAGCTGCGTTCAACTTTAAAGACCTAATTATCTTGATAAGTACCTTCATAGTTGATACCAGGAAGACTTGTTCACTTATACAGTCTCCCTTGTATGTTTTTGTATTGACACGCTTGCAAGTTGAGGTTGAGTGAGGTTTCATCTGGAGATATATTTTTCTAGTATTTCAGGAAATTCTCTTCTAAACTGGAAATGTTTCCAACTAGGAACTCACCTCCCCTGTTATAATCCCTCATCCACTACCACCAATTTGGGGAAATTATTATTCTAGGAATTAAACTAGTAAAACTGACAAATAACGGGTGAGATTACTTTCTGCGATAGTCAATTCCTAAGACAGTCTGTCTGAAGTACTTAGGGATAAATTTAAAAAAATATATGCCAAATCTGTACATTGAAAACTATAAAAGATTGTTACGATAAATTTTAAAAGACAAATAAAAAGCAAAGATACCTGAACTAGAAAACTCATATTGTTAAGGAATCGATTCTTCCCAAATTGATCTATAGATTCAGTGCAAACTCCATCGAAGTACCAGCGGACCACTTTGTAGAAATTGGCAACCTGATTCTAATAGGATATATGGAAATGTAAAGGAACTAGAATTGCCAAAATAATTCTTAAAAAGAAAAATAAATTTGGAAGACTTCCATTTCCCAATTTCAAGCCTTAATTCAAAGCTACGTAATCGAGACCAGGTGACGTTGGTGTAAGGGTAGACAAATAGATCAGCAGACTGTAGGAAAGACTTCAGAAATAGACCGGTACTTATAGAGTGAGTTGGTTTTTGACAGAGGTGCAAAGGTAATTCAATTAGGAAAGAATATTATATTTGACAGCTAGTGCTGGAATATCTGGATCTTCAAATAGGAAAAAAAAAAAATGAGCTTTGACCCCTACTTATCCTGTATACAAAAATAGTGGATCATAGACCTAGAGTAAAAACTGAACTTATAAAATTTCTAGAAGAAATATAGAAGTTTTTCAAGATATGGGGATAGGCAAAGATTTTGTAAATAAAACATAACCATAAACATAAAAATTAATGAATTGAACTTTATTAAAATTAAAAACAATTTTTAATTAAGTTACAATCCCTCCCATTATAACCACTACTCTCCCAAAGGTATCACTCACTAATAAAATAAAAAAGCAAGCCATAGAATGGAAGAAAATATTTGTGCTATATCTAGCTACTGATCTATCTATATATGACATAGGACTTACATCCAAAATATGTAAAGTTTTCTCACAACTCAAAAATAATTGAGATGACAATTTTAAAATGTGAGTAAAGGTTTGAACAGACACTTCGCAAAATATATATACAATGGCCTATAAACACATGAAAATAAGGACATGAACATTCCATTAATCATCAGGGAAATTCAAATTAAAACATAATAAGATATTACTATAAACCTGCTAGAATGGCTAAAATAGAAAAAAGACTGACAAAATCAAATGTTGGAAAGGATGTGGAGCAACTGGAACGCTCACAGCACTGCATTTGAGAACATAAAATATTATAACTACTTTGGAAAATAATTGGTCAGTTTCTTATAAAATTAAACACATATTTCTATATGATTTAGGCTTAGGTCACATGGAAGTATATAAAAACCTATGTCCAGGAGAAATGAACCTTTTGTCTACAACAAGACTGGTACACTAATGTTCATAGCAGTGTTAGTCATAATCGCTCCAAACTGAAAACAACCCAAATATCCATTTATAGATGAATGTATAAACAATTTGTGGAATATTCATGCAACTTACCCATAAAAAAGAATAGACTACTTATATATATATAGCAACATCGATGAATTTCAAAAACACACCAAGGAAAAAAAAAAGCCAGAAACAAAAGAATATTTCTCGGGAGGGGGGTGATGATTATATGGTATATACATTGTCAAAGCTCTTCAAACTGTACATTTAAAATAGGTCCATTTTACTGTATGCAAAATATAATTTGATAAAGTGAAAAAGAAAGAATGAGAAACAGACTATCTTCCCAGTCAAAAAAAAAAAAAAAAAAAAAAAAGGTAGAGCCTAGAAGGTCCATGTAGCATGGAATAAGTGTGAAAAACCTAAGGAGGACACAAATTCCCTCCCTATGTTTCCATCCTCTTAATAAGAGGAACCTTCTCCTACATCCTTCCCAAGTTTGTTTCACCACCTTTCATAGCTTAAAAAAATAGTTTAAAATCCTCATAAACATCAAATTAAGCAGTAATACATTTCTAGCCAGTTATTTTTCTGTCATATCAATTTCATATATTTTTTCTACCTGTCATCTTAAGTGTTGTATTTTCTGCTTCATCATTTTTTTAAATTGTGGCATCTCTAAAATAAAAGTAATTGGATCATGTTCAACACAGGAAAAATAATTCCTGTGTTTGTTCTTTATTGATAATCTCTCCCACATGTGCCTTGTTACCTTCGCTTTCTAACTAGTTTCTAACTAATCTCCCTACCCCCACTCCATTTACCATGGGACTATCACCATGTGAATAATCCTTTCAAAGCCTTTCCTTGATCAAATTATTCCCCTTCTCAGAAACCTTCAGTTACTTTGCTTACCAAATAAATATCAGATTCATTAGTTTCCAGGTCTGGTTCCATCTTATCTTTCCTAATTTCCCACTGTCGCTCTGTAAATGACACATGTTCTAGCTGTCATTCCTTGAAGTGTCTCCTTTCCTGCCTCTACCTTTCCCTCTTTGCATGCCAGGTCTCACCCACCTTCCAGACCAGTTTGCATGTCTCTCATCCACCATCACTCACAATAGATGCCATTCTATCCACTCAAGCATTTTTCCTTTCCCTTACAGTTACTCCTATATTAGATTATAAACTTTCAGAGAGCTGGAGCTCAGTCTCTGACTTCTTTGTTTCTCCTGCAGAATGGCCTGGAATCTAGTAGGGAAGATACACAATTTCAATGAATACATGAAATGAATCATGCTGGTTCATGTAGTTGAGAAGCGGAAGAGTGAAGACCACAACCACTATCTCCTCATTCCTTGCTCTATTACTTTTTATAGCATGCGTGTTCAAAAAATCTCCCACAGGACTTTGAATTGTCTCTAGGAGAGGATGGGGAAAGCACATTTCTCTAGCCATTTAAAATTGAATGGAAGAAGGTAGTAAAACCTGCTGCCAGGAATCATCCTAACAGAAAGATCAGCTTGGATGCTTTTTGTACTTCTAATCTTATGTGGTAGTAGAGCAAATGGACTGTAAAAGTCTCCTATGGAAATTTTGACTTCTCATTAAATCTTTTTTTTACACACTTCCCCCCCCCCCCTTCAAAAGGAGGCTAGTTGCAGGCTTATAACACATTTTGTGTGTGGTCACTACTTTGTAAATGAGTCTCAAACCTTTTTTGTGTGTTGAGGAATGTTTTCACAAAACAGAATTTGGGACGACACTTTTGGAAGGTGTTAGCTTCCAACTGCGTTTCTCGTGGCACACTGACTAGGCCACCCTTTAACCCCGTGACGCTGTTGGAGGAGCCATGTACCTTCTTGACCAGCTTTCTTAATGGCATTGCATGTTCCCATAAAACACAATCTTTCTTTGTGCTGGCTTAACACTGACTATTGCTGTTACATTTGCCCCCTCCTTGCACCAAATTATATTTCAGTGTTCTACCTGGCAAGCAATGTTAGAAAGTATGTTGTCTGAGTTGTAGCAAAGGTACATTTCTAGTGTGGACAAAAATGTGACCATTTGCCTATGACATGACACATTATGTGGCTTTATGCTACTTTTAATGATAGTTGAAGCAGATGGACAAAACAAACACACCATGTGGTGGAGGCCGTTGACTGTCCTCCTTTTGTTTCTGCGATGAAGTTGTAGCTGGATTCATGGCTGTTCAGCCAGAGACTCATTTCCCAGCCTCCTTACAACTACACGTAGACTTGTGATTATGTCACTGCAGTGGAATGAGAGAGAAGCCATACGTGCAGCTCCTAGGCTCGGGCCTTGTAATATTGGCTGTGTGCCCTTTTTTTCACAAGCTGGAACTTAAATATGGCCACAACCCAGCTTCTACCACTTATCAAGGTGAACACCTCAGAGTAGGGTGTGCAAACTTCTTCTGCAAAGAGCCAAAGAGTAAATATTTTCAACTTTGCGACCATTCAAGTCTCTGCCTTGTGCTGTGAAAGCAGCCAAAGATGATACATAAACAAATGGGCATGGCTGCATTCCAAGCAAATGTTATGTACAAAACAGGTGGCGGGCCAGATTTGGTCCCTGGGCCTGTAGTTTTCTAATTCCTGCCCTGTGGTGAAGAAACTATGGAAAGACACTGGGTGCCTACATTACTACACTGAGCAGAACAGCGCCAGGCCAGACCACTCACCTCAGGATTGCTTATGAGAGAGAGCTAGACTTCATTTTCTTTAAGCCCCTGTGCTTTGGGGCTGCTTTGTTTAGCAGTTTGGCTTTTCCCCTCACCAGCACCCACGAGCAGGCATTCTTACTCTTCCTCACATTCAACTTCACTTTGGAAAGCAGGAAGCTTTAGCTGGGCTCCAGCCATTGGAGATTGACTTGTCGCTGAGTCTTACTTCTCCCCAATAGGCTCTAAGTTATTCCTTCCGTTTTATTTAAGGAAGATAGATTAGTTTTCTCAGTAGCCATCTATCTATTTGAATTATTGTCTTATACTTTCTTAAAACAGACACAGGTATTCCCAGGGTCTTTGTGACCTCTCCTGGGTTGCTTAGGGGACAGTGTAGTATCTAGATATAATATGTGACAGAGGTAAAATGTTTCTTTAGAGATTTTTTTTGTTCCTCCTCTGTCCAAAGTCCTTTTTTCCCCTCCTCAGAAGTCTCTTCTATTGTCCTGGTCTTACTGCATTGCTTTTTCCTAGCTTTAAATTAAAATGATAGTTCATACAACTTAATATGTTCTCCTTTTTTTCCTTGTTTTTTTTTTGTTGCTTTTTTTTTTTGGATTTGTTTTGCTTTTTCCAATCATAGATTTTATGATCTATATAGAAAATTTGGAAAATATAGAAAAATTGAAAAGTTATGCATGGTACAATTCCCAAACACAGTCTAGCAAATAATTCTGATGTATTTTCTATCCAGTTTGGGCTTGTATTTGGACATAGTTTAACAAAACTCTTCAAAATCCAAAGAAGTGTGATTCAATAATGAAAACTAATGGCATTGGTGAATGATAAGCACAGTCTGCCTAAAGATCAGGGAGGGTTTGATGGAAGGGGTAATATTTCAGTTTAGTCGTAGAATATAAAAAGCATTTTGAAGTACAGAGAATAAGGAAAAAATATTCTATAATAAAAGAAAAACAGGAAGGCATAAAAGTATATATCTATATGAATAATTTAATGCTCAACTGTGGTCCTGAGGAATCTATTAAAATTTTGTGCTCTGGTTTTCTTGTTTATGCATTGGGAATAGTCATATTTGTCTTTTTCCATTTCACAAAATAGAATTTTTTTAAAGATAGTCCACTTTTAAGTACTTTGAACTGTTCAGAGGAAAGGCACCCCAAAATTAGCATAATTGAGGTATTAGATTCTTGTCATGGTTCTATATTATGATTTTATTCATTATCTGAATAAGATATGAATAAGATAAAATAATTCTTCTAGTCCTTTCCATGAAAAGTTTACAAGAAAAAAGGTATCACATGTTTATAATAAATATTTGTTTTATTATCTGGATTTTTATTCACAAGGAAAAGCTGTTGGAGAATCATCCTTATTCTAGGTTAAATAAGAATGACATTAATTTAATTTTTCTTAGCTGTTTTTGGATGTTTCTGACTGTGATATATGTTCCTCTCAATGCTTTATAAAGTGAATTTTCAATTTCAATCATTATTAATTTGGCTGTCTCAAAATCATGTTATATTGTAAAGCACTACTCTTTAGTGTCATTAAAACAAATGACTACAGTGTGTTCAAAAAGTACACATTTCGGCCGGGCGCGGTGGCTCACGCCTGTAATCCTAGCACTCTGGGAGGCCGAGGCGGGTGGATCGCTCAAGGTCAGGAGTTCGAGACCAGCCTGAGCAAGAGCGAGACCCCGTCTCTACTAAAAATAGAAAGAAATTATCTGGCCAACTAAAATATATATATAAAAAATTAGCCGGGCATGGTGGCGCATGCCTGTAGTCCCAGCTACTCGGGAGGCTGAGGCAGTAGGATCGCTTAAGCCCAGGAGTTGAGGTTGCTGTGAGCTAGGCTGACGCCACGGCACTCACTCTAGCCAGGGCAACAAAGTGACACTCTGTCTCCAAAAAAAAAAAAAAAAAAAAAAGTACACATTTCAGTTGCAGACACTTAGAAATAATTCAGAGTATCTGTTAATATGATAGCAGTAACATTTCAGATATTTCTGCTATTCTGGTAAAAAAAAAAAAAAGCAATGCAACAAAGAGAAAATATTGACAAGTAATCTGATTAGTACCCACATGAATACTTGGAAATGTTAGACTTTTACCCCTTATAATCTTGAATTCCTCATGTTTTATTAATATATAATGAGCATTATAACTTCTTGTTAGGCAACATGTCAATAAAATTGTACAGGATCACATTCAAAGTTCAGATTGTATTCTAATGTTCACATGGACTGAATCAAAATCTACTTAGATCTACACAGGAGTAATTTCACTGTGATTTTGCAGGTTGCATTTTATAGTTTCAGTAATCAAGACATGATTTTTTTTTTTTTAAAAGGAACTGTAACTCAAGTATGACAGATGTAGCAAATAAACTCAACTGTACAAGAAATATCCTGGTTCTTAGTGCCTTTAAATCAAATTAAACAGACTCTGACTCCCACCACACCAGGTGTCCAGGAAATCCAATTTCAATCAGTTTTGGGTTTGCTGATTCTCAGGATCATACCAATATTTAGGAAGTCACATGGTGTGGGATCAAGAAAAAGGTCTCTACTTGCTGAGTCATCTTGGTCCCAAAAGACATACCATGGTTAAATTTCAAGATCCATGGTTCCTTAGAGTTTCACGGCTCTCTGTGCCATAGCAAGTCAGGGTATGCGGCTCTTTGCCGAGGCTGCCAACACCTAGCATCTCTCCTTCCTAAGTGCACCACAGAGGCACCTGCAGCCTTCCTCTGAGGTCTTGCTACATTTTTTTCAGGGACACCATGCACAGTGGTACACTTTGCGCCCTGCACAAAGGGACTAGATTGAGGGGGTGAGGGGGTTTAGAGCCACATGCACTGTGCCTGCCAGGCCCTGTGCCCTGGTGTAGGTTGATTCATTTTCCTCTGGATGAAGGCACCATCTGCTCATCACGTCATATGCTTGCTGGGTTACATCTGCTCAGAGGAGGGCGCTTTTCAGTTGATGCAAGGTCTTCATATACAGAATAGTTGTGGCCGGCCACCTTCCGGCACTGCCACAGAGCACAGCACAAGTTGCTGCCAACCGCAGAGCCCTTAGATCTCTGGCCTCTTCCTGCAGCATGAAAAAGGAATCTCTTCTCTCAACATTGCTGCTTCTCAAAGGCACTGTTCTCCTGTCCTCTTCTAGGACTCCCAGAAAAATCTCCTTTGAGGATTTAGGAGCTCACAAAAGAGTGAAAAAGGCCTTTGGCTCCAGGTTGTTTTGTTCTCTGCCTGGCCAAGATATCCTCGGAAAGGGATTACCAGGGACTGGCTACCAGCTCGGAATAGGAGATAGGTGAACACTAAGAGTGCAGCACACGCACTAACATCTCAACCCCCCCACCGCACAAGCACTAACAGGAGGCATTCAGGTGTAATGTTTCAGCTCTGTTCTACCTTCTGTCTCTAGGGAGGAGGGACCATTTTTTTGGCCAGACCATCATCTTGGTTGTGAGGAATGCTGTCCAGGATGAGGAATGAGGGAAGGGTTGTACATAAAGGATAAAGGAAAGGAAGGAGGATAGAAAGAGGAGAGGAGCCCCAGCATGGAAGAGAGAGGAGAACAGGGAAGGGAAGCCAGAGGAGGAGGCAGGGCACCTGAGGAGACAGTGGTGTGCTAGAGAGCTGCGGCGCGGCGAGTGTCCTTAGGAAACCCTGCTGTGTACATGTGTCCTAACTCTCCCACCGCCTTCTCCTCAAGAGACTTTAAGTGATGACCTATGTGGCTTTTCCAGGCTTTCGGGGGGTGAGATTTGTATTTTTTTAGGCTGTGTCACTGTGCTGAGATTGTCCTCCAGGTGGCCCACTGTAGTTGAAGCATGGGGTTATTCTGTATCATCACCAGGGAGCGTGCTATAGTGTGCAGACTTTGTGCCACAGAGGAAATGATAGCTTTAAAGACTTTGACTTAGAAGTAAGTCAAAGATAAACTGATACATACTTGTGAGATGTCTAAATTAAAAAAAAACAAAAACTGGAAAATGCCAACTATTGCTTAGGATGTGGAGGAACTGAAAGGCTCATTCTCTGATAATGGGCTGTAAATTGGTATGGGTATAACCACTTTGGAAAACTATTTGATAGTAGCTACTAACGCAGAAGATATGTATATTCTGTGGTCCGGCAGTTAACTCTTAGGTGGGTGCTCTACTGGTGTGTATACATATGTGTACCAAAAGACATAAGCTCTTCATAATATCTGTCCACCAATAGCAGAATTCAAAAATAAATCATAGGGAGAGAGTGGCAAGATGGCTGACCTGAGACACTAGCCAGAGCGTCTCAGTAAGGAGGAAAACTTTTAAATGAATGAGAAAAAATGAACAGAGAGGCATAGATCAGATGCAGGTCTGAAGGAAGGGTGCCAGAGCCCTCAGGAGACTCCACGGGAAAAAGCTGTGGTGGAGAACAAGATGGAGCAGGGTTTCGGCAAAGATCAACCCCTGAGAGGCTTGGAGACCAGTGAGAAGGGTAGGTGGAGCAGTTTGTTTCTCTCTTCCTCGCATTTCTGACAGTTGGTGGGTTTCTGAGCTGCTAGAGAGACTTTCTGCCTACGCAAGCCCAGAGGCTGCTGCCACCAGTGAGCTGGGAACTGCTTGTGCACAGGGCACCAGACTCCCAGCCGCCCTGGGTGCTTCCTGCCCGCTCCCCCGCCCCCACCTGAGCTGGGACGACAGGCGCCATATTGCTTCTCCACCCACCATGCACCTTTGTTTTCCCCAGGGGGCTTCAGCGCCTCAGGTTAAATCCTGCCCATTCCCACACAGACATTTCCCAGCTCTGCTCCAGACTGCAGGAGCCACAGGGGTCCAGTGGGTCTCAGGTGATCTGTGTGACTACAGAGCCTGGACATTCTGGATGGACTGCCACCCAGAGAGAGGGTCGGAGACGACCAGAGTGCTAACTTTCCTCCACCCAGACTCTTTTCCTCCCCTTCCCCTCCCCCGTGCATGGCTCCTGTGAGAGACAGTTGAGCCACCACACTGAGGCTTCCACAGAGAGTGGGGTTCAGGCCTTTCCTCTTGGGGCCCTGCAGCAGACTGAGGGATGCTCAGACTGTGAGTTCCCTGCTCACCAGCCCTCCCTGGTGCTGCTTGCCTGGCAGCACCATCGAGGCAGGGCACACCCTGAGGTGGTGGGACATTAATCTTGCTCAGGCATCCCGTGGGCAACTTGGTACCAACATGCTTCTCCTGGCATGGTCAGGGATTGATCTTCTTGGTGTTGGCAGGTGAGGGAGCCCTCATGGGCAGATCTGGGGGAGAATGCAGTGTGCGTCCTAGCTGTGGCATGTTCTCGAGGCACCCCTTCCCCCATGGGAGGGCTGCACCCTCAGCTGAGGCCAGGATCCTGGGAGGGGAACCTCCAGGCCAGCAGCACAGTTGTGGGGAGCTCAGCTGGCTTGGGCTCCTGCCTACTGGCAGACTCTGAGAGGAGACTGTGGAGCAGAGGAGCGGGGAGAGGAGTGAGGCCCACTGCAGACAGCCAGTTTGTGAATCTCAGATGGACCTGCCTCCACAAGCAGACTTTCTGGTTGGGTGGGGCCACTTCAGCTCCTCCCTGGTGGCTCGGCCCAGAAGCTGGGAGCAGACCTTTGTCCGCGCCAAAACAGCTACCTTGCCAGCTTTTGTAGAGCCTGAGGGCAGGCTCATCCAACCCAGCCCCACCTACCCTCACTCCCCCACCCACATCTGCTATGGCAGAGAATAAGGACTCACCTGAAGTTACAGGGCCCCACCCATCACCTGGGGGATTTGAGGGCTTCTCCTGAGGGACTAGAGCCGGACATGGGACCAAAAAACAACATTGCAGCTTGTTCCTTTCGGCAAGCGCCACCTACTGAGAGAAAGGTCAAATTGCATTCCCTTTACAGCATTTACTGACTCAATTTTACAGGGTGTGAGGGAGTCCAAGGAGTGGCCATTTGGGGGAGCACGTACCCCTGCCCACAGAAAAACTATGCTACTGGATAAGGGTGGAAAGATCCCAGCCCGGGGCATTAGCATTCAAGGGTTTAGGCCCTCCCCCATGAACAGCTCTCCAGGTTTGGAGAGCTTGTCCTCACCCACCTAATAGCAGCTCCCCCTAGTGGCTGGAAAAGCGATTTCTGAACCCCACCGAGGCTTTGCAAAGCCTTTCAGTCTCCCACAACCTAGCCACAAACTGCCTTGCTTCTCCCCGCTCCTCAGTGGTTGTGGTGGAGATCAAGAAAGCCCCTGGGAGGGCCGGGCGCGGTGGCTCACGTCTGTAATCCTAGCACTCTGGGAGGCCGAGGCGGGTGGATCGCTCAAGGTCAGGAGTTCGAGACCAGCCTGAGCAAGAGCGAGACCCTGTCTCTACTAAAAATAGAAAGAAATTATATGGACAACTAAAATATATATAGAAAAAATTAGCCGGGCATGGTGGCACGTGCCTGTAGTCCCAGCTACTTGGGAGGCTGAGGCAGTAGGATCGCTTGAGCCCAGGAGTTTGAGGTTGCTGTGAGCTAGGCTGACGCCATGGCACTCACTCTAGCCCGGGCAACAAAGTGAGACTCTGTCTCAAAAAAAAAAAAAAAAAAAAAAAAAAGAAAGCCCCTGGGAGCTACAGGGTCCCTCCTAAGCTTGGGGCTCTCAAGTGCTGCAGCTAGGGGACCAGAGTCTACCACAGACACAAAAGAACATCTCGGCAGCTGACTCTGTTACACAAACATCAACCACTGACATGGGGAACAATGAAATACCTCATTACAGCATATTCCAACTCAAGCAAACAGGGTGTAGTTGATTCATACGCACAAGTACCACCCATCACCACCAAGAATAAGCTGGGGGACCTAATTCACTACACACTGTTGGGAAGAGGTTGCCCGAAAGGTAAACCAATCCTGCTAGAACACCCCATAGGCCACTCAGGACCAGCCCTCCTCTCCCTGACATGCTCAGGGATTGCTTGTTCGGGACAGAGAGACAGGCCTATAAGCCAGTGGAAACACAGTGGAAAGCCTTAAGAATAGGCTAGATCAGGCAGAAGAAATAATCTCAGAGCTTAAAGACAGCAGCTTGGATTTAAACAAGACAGTCAAAGAGAAAGAATTGAGAAACAAGAGGAACCAACAAAATCTACAAGAAATATAGGATTATATACAGAGGCCTAACATAAGAATCATAGGCATCACTGAGGGTGAAGAAAAAAATACACAAGGGTTAGATAATTTATTTGAGGGAATAATTGAGGAACATGTCCCTGTCCTTGCTAGAAATCTAGATATCCAGGTATAAGAAGATCAAAGGACTCTTGGGAGATTCATCACTAAGAGGCAATCACCATGACATATTAGTCATCAGACTGGCCAAAATAAACACGAAAGAGTCACTGCTATGAGCAGCAGATAACTTAAAAGGAAAACACATCACTAATTGGAGATTTCTCAACTGAGACCTTACAAGCCAGAAGAGATTGGGGCCCCATTCTCAGTCTTCTCAAACAGAATAATGTCCAAGTTATATGACTTATAGAGTAGTTAAGAATAAAAAAGCAAAAAGTCAAAGGCACAGCCAACATCATACTGAATGGGGAAATAGTGAAAGCATTCCTGCTTAGAACTGGAACCAGACAAGGTTGCCCACTATCACCACTTTAGTTCAACATAGTGCTGGAAGTCCTAGCCAGAGCAATCAGACAAGAGAAGAAAATCACGGGTATCCAAATGGGGAAAGAACAAGTCAAACTATTGCTCTTTCCTGATGATATAAACTTATCTCTAGAGAACCCCAAAGATTCAACCAAGAGACTGCTGGAATTGATAGCAAGTGATGTCTGGATGGAGTCTTAGAAATCTCTGGTAAATATTTTGCCAGAAGGTTTCAAGCATAATTCAAGTTTATTTAAAAGTCTAAAATAGTTTCTTACAAGCCAAAAAAAAAAAAAAAAAAGCCTCTATCCTGATCAACTTGACACATATTAATATTAAATAATAATTTTAAGTTACTCTACCTTATTTGGAGAGTTTGTAATCAGTATTCTGAGATAATACACTTCAGTTGCCATAAAATTCCTCTTTGCCTTTTTTAGTAATATAAAAGTATTCTTTCCTCCATCAACCAACATTTAAAATACATTTCTTTCATATTAGTGGAATTTTATGTGCCTGCTAAGTACCATGTAGAAATAATCAAGTCTCATTATGAACCCCAGACCAATTCAACACCAATTTCAAAGCAGTTTATTCACTTAGTATCTGCAGCTAGGCACTTTTTAATTTACAGTTTAACATTTAAAATCCTTTTGTTGTAATTTTGAGTCTAATTCTTCGATATAAGTTAATTACTTCTGCAGGCTCTTGACCGTGCTGGAGTTTGTACCACTGAGAAGGAGTGCTCACTACCCCAGGTAACCAGCTGTGTATGACATTGGAAGATGTCTCCTGACAGATAGCTAGCTTTCTCTCTTTCCTTCTGGGACTTCCACGGACTTTTTTAGATTACTCAGGCTCAGCTTGGGGAGTGATTTCAGTTACCTAGAGAACGAATGCAGATTCTCCACTCACCTTATTCTCTTTCAGAGCCATGGTGCCAGAAGTATCTGTTTTCTTGACCATGTGTGTTGAGGCTGGCCGTATGGCAAACTTCAGCTCACTTTCCTCCCCCATTCCGGACTCTGAGTGCAGGTCAAAGGGATACAGACCCGTGGCAAAGGAGACACTGGCAAAGGGAACCCAGAGGGCTTCTCTAAGGTGTTCAGGGCCTGAGTAATGACTCTGAAAAGGCCTAAAATCACCTGAGACATTGGCTATTACTCAAAGAATAGATAGCAAAGATCTAAATGTAGGGTACCTAAGACCAGAGGGACCCAGATTCTCTCTTGAAAAAAGTGCTCAGTCATTTCCTATCTTGTTTTTGAATCAACTAATTTGCTCACCTCACAGCAGGGAAGGCTTGCTCCTGCTGGGCTCTGGCTTCTGGCTTGCTCTGCAAGCTTAAGCACCATAGTTTCTCTCTGCTAAATTTGAAGAGCACTGTCATCATTTACAAAGGTCTTTACTGGCATTGTCATTGTGAGCCTCTGTTCATTTTCTATAGTTCCCAGCCCCTGAGCCAGCTCCTGTCTGCTGGCAATGTTCTCTGTGACTTCACCCCTCTGGACACCTGCTCTAAGCACTGTCTACACAGCCAGCTGGCCTGCCATGTTATCTGAACGTCATTCTGCCCAGACTCCAAGCACACTTCACTTTGTCCTGGTATTTTAGAAACTAGGTCTCATTTTGAAATCCAAAGATGCCACTAAAGGACAACAAAGAAAGAAATATTCCAAGTACTTAGAATTAGGATAGATGAATTTTTTTAAGGAATAACATTTCCTGGTTAAAGAAAAAGTAGCTTCCTCTCATCATTATAAAAGTGGTGCATGATCCCGGCATTGAGAAGTGGCAGGGAAAATGACATAATGCTAGGCACTGCACATTCATTTATTCATTCAGGTCTGAAAGCAGTGTGGTAAACAAGACAGACAATGGCTCTGCTCTTGGGGATCTTACATTCCAACGAGGCAAATAGGCAATAGACAATTAAATCAATGAGAGTTGTACATAGTTAAGAAGTCATTTGAAGAAATAATAGAGCATTAAGGAATAAAGAGTGTGCCAGGTCCACTAAGGAAAGAGGGGTTAGGCCTGCCCAAGAAGGCAGGGGAGACCTGGATGATGAGAAGGGGAGAGTTGTGCAAAGACCTGGAGGAAGAGCCTTCTAGGCAGAAGGAAGAGGAGGCACGAAGATCCTGAGGCAGGAATGACTTGATTTATTTGAAGAACAGACAGAAGGGCAGCATGTGTGCTATAGGTCAGTGATACGAGCTGGGGACGAGGATTAGAGATGGAGAGAGGAAATGCAGTCTAGAGCAGGGACACGAGAGCTTGTAGGCAGTGGTAATTAGTTCCACGTTTAGTCTCAGGGCAATGGGAAGCCTCTGGAGGGTTTAAGTAGGGAGGGATGTGACATAATTTATGCTATAAAAGATCACTTGGTTGCAGTGTGGATAATGGATTATACAAGGAGAAGAGTGGAACAATTAGAGGTTATTTCTGTAACTCAGTCAGGAGATGATAGTAGCTTTGATGTTAGTGGTGGAAGCAGGAGAGTAGAGAAGGGATGCAGGATACATTTTGAAGGGAGAGCTCATTGGAATTGTGATGGATTAGATGTGGGAGATGAGGGAAAGATATGGGAAGAGCAAAATCAAGGATGGGCAACTAGTTGGGTAATGGTAATATTTACTGAGATGAAAAAGACTTCATTTATTTCTTACAATGGCCCTTTGAGGTAGATTCTAAAATCTCACCTCATCTATATTTATTATCCTTATATCTATCCTATCCTGTATCTATGTGTACCTATAGATACCTAATCTGTGTCTATCCTATATTATCCCTATATATATATATATTATAACACAGAGAGGAAAATCGAGCCTTAGGGCTATAGGGTAATCTGGCCAAGGACACATAATTAGAATGCAGTGAGCAAGAAGTTGAGCCTGTTCTGGCTGAATCTAAGGTCTGTACCTTAATCACCACTCTAGGACTATCTTTTGCTTTCCAGGCAACAACTACCACTGTGAACATTTTATTTATTTCCTTTCAGCCATAACAAATATTTCTGGGTTTTAAAACATCTGTGATATGTAGTTTTATATATTATATTTCTCATCACCTATTATGAGTATTATTAAACACTCTTCATAACATTATCTGCTACGTAAACTATCATACTGCAAATATTTCTTTTCAAGAGAGTAAGACTTTGAGTATCAATGCATGGGGAAGAAACAGGTAAATGGCCTAAAAAAGTTTCCACAATGCATGAACGGATAAAAAAAAAAACGTGGTGCAATGGAATACTATCCCTGTCATTCGCAACAACATGGATGGAACATATATTGATTAAAGTATGTTAAGTGAAATAAACCAGCCACAGAAGGACAAATATCACATGCTTTCGCTAATATGTGGGAGCTAAAAAAAAAAAGTTGAATTCATGAAGATAAGAGTAGAATGATGGTTATCAGAGGCTGGGAATGGTAGTGGGGAGGAAGGGATAAAGAGGGGATGGTTAATGGGTACAAAAACACAGACAGACAGAAGGAATAAGATCTAATGTTCAGTAGCAAAATAGGGTGACTATAGTCCACAATAATTTATTGTATATTTCAGAATAACTAATGAGTGAAATTAGAATGTTCCTAACACAAAGAAATGATAAATGCTTGAAGTGATGGATACCCCAATTACCCTGATTTGATCATTATGCATTGTATACTTATATCTAAATATTACATGTACCCCATAAATATGTGTACCTGTTATGTACATAATAATTTAAAATAAAAAATTTAAAAACAAAAATGAGCATTTCCATGAGGGGTGTGAATAAAAGAAAAAATAAATGTGTCTCTAAATATTTGTTCTTAAAAGATTTTCATTTGAAAATCTCTCTAAATCTATGCTTTTAATAGAAAGCATCTCATTGCATGTTATTATATTTATTATTAAACTATTTTAAGAAGTATTTAGTTTTATTCTTTAAAGTTACCTCCAAACTTTCAGTACCTTCTCAAAAAATCTTTAGCCCACAGCGTTGAGTAGCTGACTAGTTCGCCTGTTCCTTAATACCTGGTTTAGCATGACAGCAAGTGCTCTGCCTCATTATTTTATTCTAACTCACTTGTTCTCAAGTAACAGAGACACAATCAAACTACTTCAAGTGATGACAATAACACCAATAATAGTTATCTTGGACTGGGTTACCTGGGAAGTAGAGATTGAAGCAAGCAGGAATTTTCAAATTTTATTTGGGAGGTAAAAACCTAGGGGAACCAGAGTGAGGAAGAAGGAAAACTATGCAAAGATTGGTGAGAGAATCAATGGGATGTGGGAGCCATGGTGAGACACAGCTGGTCATTCAGAAGGTCCACCAGGGACTTCTCCAGGCAGATTGTACGGAGAAACTCCACCTCGGAGCAGTCCAGGTGTGCAGGAGGAAGGGGGGTTGATCTGCCTGGCTCCCTCTCATCCCTTCCCTGTTGTTCAGAGTTTGCTCCATAGGGGGTTTAACTCCCTCTCTCTTTCATATGGCATCATGAGACACCTCCAGTGGCTGTGCAGGGTATGTGGCCTAGCTACCTTGCTGTCCCAGGGCAGGGCCCTGCACTTCCAGCAACGTGGGCTGTCTGGGAGGTGAGGGCTAGAGATAATCTGAAGAAATGCATAAGATTTGTTTCTGATATATCAGAATGGCCTGTGCTGAGCACTATGCTTGGATTATCTGTTTGGAACCTCACCAAAACCCTATGAGGTGCCTATCACTAGCCTCAATTTACAGATAGGAAAATTTAAATAAGTGGTAGATTAAGACTTTCATGTAGGCAGTTGGACCCTAGAGCTCATACTGTAATCAATATATGTTCCTTTTGAAAGTCCTGGAGGGGTGCTGAGGGGCTTATTAAAATAATGAAATTCCAGGGAAATAAATATACAGTGGGCTCTTCTGAGAAACAGGGTTGGGAATTGGACTACACTGGGAGCCAGGCCGACTGAGAGCTTGTAGGGGCTTGTACTTTCAGGCATATCTGCTTCTTTCTGTGATTCTTAGCCTTTTCCTTACTCTACGTGTCAGCCTCCTCTGCTCCTTCTCAACTTTGACTAGTGCACAGTCATACCTTCCCTCACTTCCTGTGCCTTCTCTGACTCTGATTCTGCCCTGGCATCCTCGCAGACCCTGCCCTGGTAGTACACTGTGTCTGCGTCCTGGTTTTCTATTTCCACATTTCTCAGGGAAGCATTGGCCCAACCTAGTAGTTAGGACGTGTTGGTCCAAACAACAGAAAGTTACTCGATTAAACTCTATTAAAAGTGAATTCATTAAAAAGTATGGGTAGAGTAAAAGAACTCTGTTTGGAATTTATGGGACCTAGGAATATCCAGAAAGTATTAGAATCAAGCCCTGATAGACATCCCAGATATGTACCAGGCCCAGAATGTTCTTTTTCTTTTCTTTTTCTGCATAACATGGCCTGATGTTCAAGCCATGGAAAAGAGAGTCTGAATGGCCAAGTGTAAGAGATGTACCGGCCCTTCACTGTGCCAGGCAATAGCAGGGAAATTAGCTGAAGGAGTCTCCAGCGATGCCCGATTCACTTTCCCACCAGGATTGCACATCACAGGGTAGATAATTACTTAGGGGGATATTAGCATGCCATAAGGAAGTTGGGGGATGAATGTTGGGTAGACAAAATATGACAAATATTCCCCCTGCCCAGTTGGTCTTTTTGCTTAGCACAGCACACGACTCATCATTTGCTGACTAATCTGTAAATGGGCTGTTCTATAAAGTTGCAGCCAGTCTTAAAGCATTTCAAAGTAAAATAGAAATGACTTTCCAATTACCTGCTATTTTGAATTATTTATGCCACTACTTCCTTCTGTTTGCACATCCTACATCTGATCATGGAAAATGACTATATTACAACCGTTTATCAGGCAAAACTTTGGCATCATATTTCTTGATTTACAAATATTTCTTCAGCATTGGTCTTTTTATTTTACTACACTGGCAGATGCTAGGAGAGATAGAGAAGCACTGGATAAGATGTGATTATTGTGTTCTGGGGGCTTAGAATTGAATATAGGAAACATATTACAAAATAGTGTGAATAAAAGAATATAAAACAGTACATCATTAAAGATAAAAAAATTATACCAATGTGTATAGGGGTAACAGCATGGTTGAGAGTGTAACTTGTGTTAATGTATGAGGAGCTAGGTGAAACATTTAATTTAAATCTTAAAAGGATATATTTGATCTGAGAAAGAGATAAATTTGTAATGTGGCAGCTAGTTGATCTATGTCCAGGCTATATTAATCTAAATTACAATTTTTGCTATTCATTTGTTCCTAAAGATAGGACAGAGATTGATTTAGAGTCTCTGTCTCTTCTTCTGTGTGTCATATACAGATTTTTGTCCCAGGGTCAATTCCCCTTGGCCACAGTCCTTGCAGGGAGATGCTACAGTTCTGCCATTTTTAAATGGCGCAGGCCTGGCCCACCTGTCTACTGCTATCTTTCCGCTGCTAATGTCATGAAATGCCGCTGGCAACATAAATAACGTTATTACTAAGCTGTAGAGTAGAGCAAGTTATTAATATTGTATGAATTGCATTCTATTCAATTTTTTACCTCTAATGGGAAGATATCTCACTATATTCTGGAAAGTATATCCTTAAAACTGCTGAGTAGCCTGTATTGAGTGAACTGAATTAGGAAGCCCCATTGCTGCTGGAAATTTTGATTGCAAGCTTGTTTTAAAAACTTCTGAGATCCTCATTTTCTTTAGGAATTCAATTGATTAAGGCAGCCTAACTCTTAGGAGTAACTACAAGAAATTAGATTTTACTGTGCAGTATAAACAGGTCAACAATTGATGATAAACATTCTGAGCATTATCAAGAGGCTTGTGGACTGCTTTGTTATGGGAGGTAATTGGCACTGAAAGCTTTTGAAAACTGAGGTTTACAGGATCAGGTCCAAGTCAATGATATTTTGTTTTATCTGAGGTATTTGAACAAGACATTAGTTGGCATGTTCCAATACCATGTGATGAAGCCAAAGCTTAAGCAAGACAGTAACCTCCTCTACAACAAGCAGAAGTTAAGTCAGAACAGATAAAAAATAAAATTCCCACCAGATCTTTGAGGAACAGAGGAAGAAAGTGTTCTACATGTATCACAGAGTGAGCTTACTTTGATAGGGTTTATTTCTCTTGGGCCATTAATAACCATGTTAAATTTTCTCCTTTTTGATGTTTAAAGATTGAGAGTCCATCCTACCCTTTATTACAAATTGATTTAAAAACAAAGCCTTCTACAAAACTCAAGACACTGGGTTCTAGACCTGGATTTTCCACCATCTCACATGATTTTCAGCCTCTATGTCCCCAATGACAAGAAATACTTGACTTGTCACATTGACTTGCATAGCTCTTCCCCAGGGGTTTCCCAAAGAGTGTGCAATTCCTGGCTCACTAGCAGGGAATAGACTGACCCTCTTCTCTCCTGCTCAACAATGAATTCTGGAATGCAAATGAGCACGTTACAAGAATAGTCATAAATTTGATCTAATTTCTGGGAAAAAAGTAATGATTTTCAAATGTCACCATTTTATTATTAATAACAAACTACTTGTGACATACCTTGGTCACAGTGATGGTGACCTACCAAATATCTTAACACTTGGCTGGGATCTACAGTGCTTGTAATCTTGAATGAAGCACTTGATTCCTCTGTGCCTTACATTCTTTATTTGTAGGCTCCTTCCAGTTCTAAAATTCTGCAAGTATTGTCTTATAGGAGTAACCAAGCCAAATAAGGCAACTCTATGTATATTTATGTCATGCTAACGTAAGAAATCGCCTTATTATTAAGTCTTATAGTTCTTCCAACACCAAATTTTTGAATTTGACAATGGCATAGGGTTATGATAATTATTCGCACTGGCATTCTGACTACAGAGTTATGGCTATTCCCCTAAAAATATTCTCACATTCTTTAAAGTCCATGTTGGATTTTTCAACTATTAATGCATAATGAATGCAATAAGATTATGATGTAAATATTAGTGTGATATAAATACAAAATTTATATATTTATATTTGCAATCCATTTTGGCCATCAGGGCACTAGTCTGTGAATTCTAGGGGAGCCTGGAATGTGGTCTGGTTTGTTTACTGTTCTATCCTCAGAACCTGGCACAGAGATGTCCAGTTATTTTTGTTGGGTCAATTAATAACTACCTTAGTGATGACTTAATAAATAAAGTAGAGGTGTCTTCTTTTTTTTCTTCCTTTTTTTTTTTTTTTTTTTGAGACAGAGTCTCACTCTGTTGCCTGGGCTAGAGTACCATGGCGTCAGCCTAGCTCACAGCAACCTCAAACTCCTAGGCTCAAGCCATCCTCCTGCCTCAGCCTCCTGAGTAGCTGGGACTATAGGCGTGTGCCACCATGCCTGGCTAATTTTTTTTCTATGTATATTTTTAGCTGTCCAAGTAATTTCTTTCTATTTTTAGTAGAGACAGGGTCTCGCTCTTGCTCAGGCTGGTCTCAAACTCCTGACCTCAAGCGATCCTCCTGCCTCAGCCTCCCAGAGTGCTAGAATTGCAGGCATGAGCCACCACGCCCAGCTGAGGTGTCTTTTTAAAATTATTATTACCCAGATTTTTTGTTTACATGCGAAAGAAACCCAACTTTAATGAACTTCAGCAAAAAGAAAAAGATGCTGTTTGTGTGGTCAACTCCAGAATGAAGGGTGTGTGCCTGGCCTTAGGAGTAACACTCAGGGGCCAGAATCAACAGGATTTCTGTCTCCATCTCTGATCTCTCAATTGTTCCAGCGTCCTCCAAAAAGTGACTCATGGCCACAGGCAGCATCTCAGTTCACATTTCAATTTTATGGTTAGAGAGGGCGCACCTCTGTTTTTGAATTTCAATTTTTTTTTTTTTTAATTTTTGAAACAGAGTTTCACTTTATTGCCCTGGCTAGAGCACAGTGGCCTCACCATAGCTCTCTGAAACCTCAAACTTGTGAGCTCAAGCAATCCTCCTGTCTCAGCCTCCTGAGTAGCTCAGACTACAGGCAGGCACTACTGCACCTGACTAATTTTTCCTATTATATTTTTAGTAGAGACAGGGGTCTCACCCTTGCTCAGGCTGGTCTTGAAATCCTGAGCTTGAGCAATCCTCCCACGTTGGCCTCCCAGTGTGCTAGGATTACAGGTAGGAGCCACCACACCTGGCCTTAGTTTCAATTTGATTCCATTTTTTTTTTTAACCCTTTCTTGGTAGTGGCAAAGGTTAGGGGCCAGGTCAAAGTTCAGTATAGGGCCATTTATCAAGGATTGGTTCATGTTTAAATACAGGTTAAAGAAAGTTTAAAAAGGATATTTCTTAAATATTGTGTTGTACCTTAAATTAATTATCTTTTGATATAAAGCCAAGACCTTTCTTTTTTACTCTTACACTGTTGTTTAGAGCTCTAGCTTTTTCTTCTTGAGAAAACCAAACCCTCCCTCTTTAAAATGGAGGAAAGACTTACAGACACCTGCAGTCAATCAGAGCGCAGAATCGCTGTAGATGTTTGAGAATTTCCCCTTAGTTGTATACAGTGCTTTTTCCCATAATTAACTTGTCAGAGTTTTTGTTTGTTTGTTTTGCGATTTTGTTTTATCTAGTTTTCCCAAAGCTTTCAGGATACATTTTACAAAAATAAAACCTTCGTTTCTGTTGCACTCGTTTTATGTTTGTTTAATATTTAATGAAATTACATGCTTACAATAACTAGTATAACTGGAAAAGATGTGAGAATAAATGCAATAGACTCTTGGTTAGTGTACAACTCAGAAGGGGCAACTGAAGTATGCAGACGTTCTAAGAGATGCTGCCTGCCACAGTGCATATTGTGTCCTGGGTAGCAGCTGGTCTTTTAGGAGGGGAATGAGGAGTATCTGTGGCTCTGGTGCTTTGGGTTTGGCAAAGTTAACATCGCCACCTTTGAGTCTTTCCAGTGTATGGGAGGGACAGATACGCACATATAAAAACAAATAATGCAGAGCGTGAGGGATTGTAGTGAAGATATGTACTATGAGAGGAAAGTAATTCTGCCCAAGGGTAGGAGGTAACTTGGAGCTGCTTCTTTAAGAACAGCAAAGCACAGAAAGGAAATGGTAAGTACCAAAGCCGGATGTGTAAAAGAATGTTACAAGGCTTGTGCCCACTTCCTGGTGAGGATTCTGGATTATTAAAAACCAAGGAAATGCCAAAACAAATTTTTGAAAACTGTGGCATATTTTAAATGTTTACATGTAATAATTTTAAACCATTAAGACACAGAAAGGCTCTATTTACAAGAAATCACAGAATTTATTTTAAAAAGGCATCCAGGCAGGATGGGCCACCAATAGGCATGTTTAAGATTGTGTGATGAACAGGTGAATGGTGAATATCCTGTCGGTGTATTTATGTGACTCTATGTATAATACCATTTGGAGATAATGCCGATAGCCTAACTCTGAAGTGGTTATAAATGTCAAACCATAGCAAAATGGCTCTCCTCCATGCACACCTCTCTGCTCATATGCAAAATGAAAGTGGTTGGCAATGAAGAGTATGTAGGTAGATTTTTAAAAATTACAAGAACTAAGCAATATTGGGAGATACAAAAATCATGAAAGACCTTGCAGCCATGCTCAGAAATTTGGAAAAAAGGTAACAGAGATCCCAATGTTCCCCTCTCTGAAAAAAGCTATAGGCAATGACAAGCCAATGCTTGCATTTTCCCATTCTTTATATCACTTTCTTATAAGACTGCTATCCTCTCCTAAAAATATCGAGTGGACTCAGAATTAAATACCAAATCATTATGTACCCATCAAACTGGATGACAAAAACACTGAAAAATAGCCTTAGTTGAGTAACTTGGAATGTGGAATGATCTGGCTTAGAGATGGAGTTTTGGCTTATGTTGAATATGAAAAATGTTCAAGAAAATACTTAGCGCAGGAGGTTTGCACAGATTCTGACCTAGATAAAGCATCCTGGTATCCCATAGGTTCTGCTGTTCTTCTACAAGCTTCTGCCATCATCACTTACTCTGACATAATCTATAAGGGATTTGCTGGCGATGTCTCTCCCTCCTCCGATGCCGTATCTTTACCCCAGTAAGGTATGGCTCATGGTGATAGATGTCATAAACATGCACAGACGGCGTGAACATAAAAAGGTTGTGGTGTCTCAAAGAAAAAAAATAGCAGGGAGAATGATGCTAGCTGTCAAAGAATGTGATGATCAAGGCTATTTTCTCACAGTTGTTAATAACTTCATATTTTATAAAGGAGAAAGGAATATACGTTTGAAAACATTATCAGGGAGAATAACCTTTAATTGAAGGAAGTATATCTGACAGTAAGTCATGGATGGATTTTTAAGAGGAACGAATACTGCTATAATGAGCTCCCATAAACTGGAAAAAATCATGAGATAGTTGACAGTTTTTCAAGCATTAAAACTTTCCTTTTAGCCCTGAGTCATAGAGTTTGATTCTTTCAGGCTTGACCAGGCACTGACAGGGCTAACATGTTGACTCTCAACACGACTGACTGAATGGATTAAGGAAGATTTAAAAATATACCTGACATTTCTAGGAGTCATGCAAATACAAAATTGTTTGAAATTTTGATTTTTTACTTATTTATTTCAACTATTTTTATTTTTCACGTGGAATTTAAAAATCTTCTTTACAAATGATAAAATGATAGGATTTTACAATTCAATTATTGATCAGTAATATGACAGAATTAAAAAAGCCAATGTGAAATGGTAGTTAGGGTAGAGGTAATGAAATGCAAAGGCCAACCTTGAGATTTTTGCATTGATGATTAGGGTCAGGCACTTGAAGGGGCCCTGAAATGGTAATTTGTTTGGCTTTAAGAGATGCAGTTTGTGTGACCTGTCTCCATTATGACATGTCTGCTTCGAGCTTAGCGTTTCTACTCTGCCCAGTTCTAAAATGGAGAATGCATCTATTCTGTTTGTTAGCCTCATGAATGGACCCAAAGTGGCATGAATGAAGATGAATATCTTGGTATATAAGTTTATCCTTCATTTCTACCTTTTCTGAGCTCTTGTTTTGATTGGGATAACTATGGTTTAATTGCATTAGGTATTGCTACTGGTAAGTAAATCTCACACTGGTCTTACATATATTAATCTATTTTTAGGTGAAGGTGGTAGTACACCAAGGGCAGCATTTTTTACCATGACCCACAATAAGAAATTTATTGGATGTCAACTCAAAACATACAAATATACATTTAAAACATCAACATATATTTATAAAAGTTCTATGTATATATTATACAAATATCATATGTGTAATATTTATATAAATATGCATACAATATTCAAATAAATTACATAAATATATATGAAATGAAAGTCTCACAAAAAAAACTTTATTCGTACCACTAGTGATGCCCTTTGGGACCCATAGGATGTGTAGCGCTTCGAAATCAATATGGCAACACCATCTGGCAGCCCAATCTCATACAATGCCACAAAAGAAAGACTGTGCTAGCCAGCAAGAGTAGTTCTGTCTCCTGGCCACTTCCTGGAACCAGGGTCTGGTGATGGGGCCCCAGGATGCCCCCCTAGGCATGAATTTCACTCTTTGCAGCATCTGGTTGACCCTAGGTAGAGGTAGAGGGTTGTAGAATGGAGCATCCCAAAAACGGGAAATAGGAAATGCGACCCAGCGGGCTCCCTGTCCAGCACTGCAGGTCCCAGCCAGTCCTAGGCACTGTGAGGAAGCCACTCCAATGTGTGGTAGGAAGAGATGCTGACAGTACTGATCTCTGATCTAGTCTATTCTAGTCTATTCTTTCACAATTTTAAAAATGTCTTCTGACCCTCTAAACCAACAATCTACAATCTTTTTATGCCTTTCTGTCCCTCCATTCAGTGTCTGGCGACAGAGAATTTGAACAGCCAATTTTGAATGAAGTGTCTATGCCTGTGCTAGTCAGCTGTAGAGAAGGGGGACAAGAAGTAGGATCCTGGGGTCCATTCAGGACCTTTTCCGTCACAAACCTCCTGTATCACAGGGAGAAATTCCAGCAGGTGGCCATCCTGTGAGCCAGGCAGCCATACTAGATGACATTTGCTAGAGATACCAATATCTTAGGATTTTAGACCTTAGCCCTAAGCTTCTCAAAGATTCTAGTTCAAGGGACACTGACAAGTAAGAAGTACTATCTGAGTTTTCTAGAGGAGAATTCAAGAAATAAAATGATGAGTGATCTACTTACAGTCACATGGGGATTTTATGGAAGAGAAAAGGCTGGATCCATGTCTTCTTACTCCTAGTCCATGGTACCTTGTTGCTTATTCAATGCAACAAACTCAGAAACCTATTGGCACTGAAACGGTTTTAAAAACAAAAATAAAAAAAACTCTACACAATTCTAGTTAGAATGATGCTCTCCAAAAAGCTGTGTCACCACTACATATCTTACGTAGTATTATGGAGGCTTGTTTGATCATTTGCTCTGGTATACATGTAAGTCCAGCAGTCCGTAATTTCCTGTGACACTCCTTTTCCCTTTTTACTAGATAGCAAAAGCATTTCCTGTCTTTCATCTTTAGAGGTTTTTTTGTGACCATTATAATTCCTCAAAATGAGGACAATGTGGTGACAGCAGAAAAGCAATTTGTGATCCTTCAAAAAGATGCAGTGCAAGTGAAAATTATTACTCCGTGTTAACCAAGTAACATATGACACCTAATATATTTTACCCTGATCTTCATGTCCATAACTGGCTTTTCCAGAAATTATGTCTATGAAAGTATATCTTTAAAATGTAGAACAGACATTGGTCAAACTGTTAGAAAAGATATATATGCTTTTTCTTTTTTTTGTAATTTAGAGCCACTGGGATTATGGCCATGGGCATTTGAGGAAGCATTAACTGCTATTAGTTGAGGACATTGGCAGCCCCAAGCTAAGACATTTTCTGTGTTTCTGTCAGGGCCCTGATTTAAAGATTTTTTAGAAAATAGCAAAAACCCAAGGCAAGCACCCTCACTTGGTCTGAATCATTATGATTTGCTTACATTTACACTTGCTGACTACCCCATGAGATCTCTGCAAGGAAGAGTAATGCTTTAGAAGTGTGTGTGTGTGTGTGTGTGTGTGTTCGTTTGTGTTTGTGTGTGTGTTTTAATTCAAGATGTAGGTGACTGCTCCTTTAGAAAAAGAAGCTTCCAGTAGAGACTGAAATACAAGGAACTCAGCTAGTGGTGAGGAAGGAACTTAGCCGGAGGTAGCAATTGTGTTTTGTCAGATGTGAGTATTTGGTTGTTATTGTCATAGAGAAATCTCTGGTTTCTGCATCAAAAATTTGAGCACAGTTTTATTTTAACTCCCCTCTGATGTTTATTCCGAATATCTTGCTCTCCATAGAAAGGGTTTCAGATGAATCAGTATTTTCTAAAACTTAACTAGATTTAATTCTCCCCTTGCTGACGGAAATGACAGCATCCTATACAACTGTTACCCTCCCCTGACCCAACAAAATCTCCTCTCCTACCTTTCCAAGCATGAACTTGAGCTTCTTCCTGAAAGTATTACTCAATACTACTGGGAACTGATAAATTGAAAGTATTGAGAGTACTGAGCAAGAATTTTCCACCAAAGTTAAGGTTTAACAAGTGTGGAGGGGAGAGTTCTCTATCTGTCCTTAGGCTTTTCCCTGCACATGGATCTACTCTCCCTTCAGAGGAACTTGGTCTCCCCTTAAGGCTTCACCTATTTCAACAGACTATAGGGCTGTTATGTTATTCTGCTAGTTCCCTCTGTAGAAGCTTTCTTTTTCACATTTTAATTGAGCATAGAAACAAGATCAACCTACACAGGGAGGAGTTTGGAATGCTTAGCTGAAGTTGGTAGTAACAGAGCACAGATGTTTGTAGGTGTCCAGACAAATTGTTGGTCCCAACTCACCATAATTATTCTACTAGATTTGGGGGTAAAGTTATTACCTTCTGAAAAGAGTTTCCGGTAGGGAATAAGCCGTGAGGGGTTAGCTTTTCACTGACAAATATTAGATGGTTCCCCAAGATGGGGCAGGAATGTCTCCCTTAGGAAGCCATTACTTCCAGGATGAGCTATCAACAAACCATTCCCTGTCTATAGTTTAATTAAACTGTACACATTTTGGGAGGATATAAAATAGAGATGCTGACATGCTAGCATTTATGCTGCTGACACAAATGTTCTGAGTATAGTTGATATAAGTGGTGCTGACATAAACTTCCTTCAGAACAGCTGCTAGAGGTGCTTTTCCGCTACCTTCCAGTGGATTAACTTTAAGCATTGTCTGGGATGAGAGATGAAGCGTCCTCTACTGAGACCTAATTTCCTAATATGAAAAATTAACCTATTGATTTCTCAATTACTTACTTCTTTCATGTTAACAACTATTCAAATTAGAGCATGATTTCTATTAAAGTTCAGGGAAAGATGAAGAATGCAGTACTGATTATTTTTGTACTAGAGGCTTAGTTTGCAGCATTCCAAAGATGACTAAAGTTCATTTAGTTTGAGGTGGAAAATACAGGCATGACTATTATTGCATAAAATAAGTTATGTAACACAGACTTCATGTTAATGTGACTTGTGAACTACCTAGTTAACTGACAATTAGCTGCTACTGCTGATAATTTTGCAGATGAATGTGATGAAAGCTATAGATCTTCTTCAAGGAGAATTGCACATACACTCAATACACACATATTTAAAGGTTTAGGAGATTCTAAAGTCACCCATGAACCAGATGAAGAACTTTCTTCATAACAACCTGGATGGAACTGGAGACCATTCTTTTAAGTGAAGTATCATAAGAATGGAAGAACAAAAACCACATGTACTCACTACTAAATTGAAACTTATAGATCAACACTCACGTGCACATAGGATAGTAAAGTTCAATGGAAATCAAGCAGGTGGAAGGGGGGTGGGAGGAGATGGGTAAATTCACACCTAATGGGTACGATGCACACTATCTGGGTGATGGACACACTTATAACTTTGACTAAAACTGTACAAAAGCAATTCATGTAACCAAAACATTTATACCCCTGTAATATTCTGAAATTTTTTTAAAAAAGAAACTTCTTCATTGATTCCATTACATGATGAGAGATGGCATTTGCCACCTACATTTGGGGGTGCATTATCCCTAATAAGTCTGTTAGAAGATGCAATCTTCACCCATAGTATCTTTCTTTAGTTTTGATAATTAAGGATTTTGTGAGTTAGCAGGATGCACCAGATGTTGGGGGTGTATCAGTGTAAGTCTTCCAAGAAGCTACTGCCAAGATGGAATTAGATAGGCAAGAGATTTATTGTGCAGAGGAAACTCCTGTGAAGGATGAGGGAGGAGGAAGCAGGAGGTGGCAGTGGCAGATGAGCCTCCTGACTTGGAAGCATTAGGAGTCCCACACTGGTCAAGGTGGCCTGCCTCTAATAACCCCACCTGCTCCGTCTTCACCTGGAGAAGCCCGCAGAAAGCATAGTCTAGGCATGAGTGCTGTGCTGGACTTGAAAGGGCAGTGGCTGGAGCTGTCACTCAACCATGCTCCCCATGCAGGGTCTCTTGAAAGGAGGTCCAAGGAGTGATTTCCCTGGTCACCACAGGGGGGTAGGAACATCTTTGTAGGTGAAAAAGTGCAAGTTCCTCTCTTCTCTCCTGCCCCCGCTTACATTTGATAGCTGCTACTCTTTGCCATTATGAATCTGCCAGCCAGTGTGTTACACAGGGACAGGTAAAATCATACCTTAAACTTACAACTTAGTTTCTTGTCTCTTTCAGTACAATACGGTAGCCACTGCACTTGTTTAATAAGGAGCAGGGGTGAAGTAAACAATATCCACTGAGATTGAATAAATCAGTTTTATATTACAACATTTACCTTTTGTCCTGGGGCAATGAACAACAACATCATCATCAAAACAACTACCTATTGTTTAAGTGTGGAGCCCATAATACTCACCAAATCCTACAGAAGCCATGCTATTAATAATATCCACGGCTTCTCCCAGCTTGTGTTCATGGTGGGATTAAGGCCTAAGATTGGTGTCCATTTTTTATTTCCCTCCTTCCAACCAAACCATGAAGGCTATAAGCCCTTCTCCCATGGCCACTCTCTGGGGTGAGAATGGACACAAGACACGTGGAGGATTCTCTTGGCTACAGAGTAGAGCAGAAAACAGACTCCTCTCCTCTGGGTTGTGTTCTCCAGGGGAGTGAGATGCGTTAGAAGTGCCCTGGGTGGGAGAAGAGAGAGGACTTCTAAGAGCATAAGGGGGCAGGGAAAGGACAGGCCCCTAAACAGAGCTCCTTTGTGGTAGGAAAGTGAAACAGTCCCAGGACTTAAGAGTTTTTGGATAATTCATTCACTCATGCAACAAATAATTATGGGGAAGTTAGTATGTACCAGATACTGTTTTGGGTGTATGGGACTTATCAGTGAACTAAACAAAGATTCCTGTCCCCTTGTAGCTTTCATTCTACCAGGGAGACATTAACATGTACATAAGCAATAAACACAATGCATAAGTAAATTATATCCAAATAAATATATTACATATGACATACAGCTTTTTTAAAAATAGGTTTTCAGTGAGAATGACCTCATTTGCTGTTACTAAAATCAGAGTTCTCTTCTCTCGGTTTTCTTAGCTCTTTTAAGTTTTCTTTCACCTTGGCTTCCTGTTTCTTCCCCTGGGAAGGAAACACTTCCTTTGTAGAAATCCATCAAGTATAATTTCTAGGAAGTCACTGACAGAGTAAGATGACTCTGAATGTATTATTTAATTAATATCTTTAAACTCAGAAAAGCTTGCTTTTTTACTGGATTTTGATAAACTTCCCCACGCTGGTTCAGAAAATACATTTAAAATATATTGGCTAAAACCAAATTAAAACACACAGGTCTGCAATTAGAAATTCAGTAGAAAAAACCTACTGACCTGGGCATGGCACTGAGTAAAGAGAGCCACGAGCCTCACTGATCATGATCTAAAATCCCCAGACCTCCTCGGTTATGAATAGGGGTGAGGCAATAAAAAGTGCTCAACTGTGAGGAAGGCAGACGTTTCAATTCCCCCTTTGCTACATTAAACAATACAGCCTGCAATCTAGAGAGACAGGAGGAGAAAGCCAAGTAAGAAATAATGACTTCAAGTGTACAGGCTCACAATTAAACCCTAACCCCAGTCTGCAGCAGCTGAGCATATACAATTCCAACTGGATTTAATGGGAGCCTCTATCTGAATCTCTTGTTGAAAGGGCTCTTTAAGGTCTTCTGGGTTTATCTTTTTAGGAAAAAAAAATTCACTTGTTCATATTGAGAATTAAAGGATATATTTTAAGAGAGAGTATAAATGAATTATCAAACTACTTCTCTACCCCAACCCCAGGCCTATACATAGATTCTATTTTCAACTTCCTAAATTAAAAAAAAAAAAATTATCTTAGTAGCCGTGGGCAGTTGAAACTTTAATGAAACTTAAATTAGAAGACAATGTAGGTGACAACCAGAAATCATCCACAGGATGTATGGCAACACCCTTCAGCCCTGTTACAACTAACATTTCTAAGAGCAGGCTACACTCTCTGTCCCCACTGTCTCCCCACGGGCTACACATCATTCTGCTACCACTGCTTTGGTGACCCGCCCTCTCTGAGGTTATAATGACAATGACTCCAGTCTTCCTCTGGCTCAGACTCAACATTCTACACCTTTGGTCTCCTTTCTTGGTTCCTGTGACACTGTGCTTTCCTGGATCACTTCATCTGGTCTCTCATCGGATTCCTTCACTTCCTTCTCTTCTTTTCCTAACTTTTAAAAAAGAGGCAGAACCCCAAAATCCAGTTTTTGGTCCTCTTCTTTTCAATATTATTCACTTCATAGTTCCCACTATCATGCTTTAAGCCCTGAATTTTTCTTAAAGCTTCACATATGAATACAACTATCTGCTAAACGTCTACAAATGGCCCCCTGCTTGTCAAGTTCAAAAGTCTGAAACAGAATTAACTTTATTTCCCTTTTCCTACTCTTCCTATGTTTATAATATCCTCTATGTTCTTTCAGTCTTTTGGGCCAGAAAATTTGGTCAGAATTATTTTCATGCTCTTCTTGTCTGTCATTCCCTATGGTTAATCAGCCATCAAATCTAATATGTTCTGTTTTAATAATTTTGTATTTCCATTCCCAGTTCCACCTGACATATTTAGGCTCATCTGAGACTTTCTGTCTGGATTATTACAATGGCCTTTTGACTGGAATTCCTTTCTCCCTCCCTGTCTTTCTTTAAGAAATATTGATCTATTTCATATTATGTACCAATGTTGTCCTAAGAGTTTGGGATGGGATGCAAAAGGAATTAGACCAGTCTCCTTCAAGGAGCTCACAGTGCATTGGGAAAGAAGGATGTGACTAAAATCCACTTCTGTATACTACGATGAGCACTGTATATATGAACACAGTCCTAGGTGGCCCAGAAAGAGGGGAGGTTAATTTTGCTTGCAGGAGTTAGACAGAGGGAGCTAACAAGGGCTTAAACATAGAAGGTAGTTTTGGGAATGGGATTTGGGAATGGGTAGGGTTTCACCAGATGGAGAGTCATGGAGAAGGACATTCCAGTTCAAGAGGACATTATGTCACAGAAGCATTAAGGACTGTGAGGCATGCAGTAGGTAGACACGAGGCTGGAAGGTGGGTTGGGCCAGATGATGAAGTGCCTCCAATAAGGCGTGTGGGTTTTGTTCTATAGTTTGGAACTATCAGTTTCACTTCCTACATTGAATACAATATGAAGTTCTGAGTAGAATCAATCAAATAACACTTGCATCTGATTTATTTTGACTAATTCCATTGGCCTTGCCTTATTTCTAGCTCTATTCTTGGACATCTTTAGTCAAATTTTCTTTATAAGAATAAGAACATCTCTGTATCCCACCCTCACCATTTAACTAATGATTTTTTTTACCTTTCTTATTAAAAAAACAATGGGATTGGCAATGCATGGCAATATTAGGATCTGTGTGCAAATTTCCTAGAAGATAATATATATAGTTATATATTTTTTTCATTTAATTTTCCCTAAATTACTGTGATAAACCTCCCTATCCAGAAATTGTGCTTGCTTGCTGGTTTAATTTGGCTACCAGAGAGTGGAGATATATTTCCACACTGGTTTAGCCTCAAATAACATTATGAGTGAAAAATTACTTCTGCCACTCATTTCTGCCCCAAGGGATGTAATGGAAGCAGTCAGAACATCTGTCACTGAACTTGGATGTGGAGGATAAGCAAAGCTCTCCACGTTTTCCTGTTCAGGAGTTGCCACATCTCCTTAGTGGGTCCTAGGCTGTTTAAGCTTTTGAAATACTCCACATAGACAAAAGGGTACAAAAGCAAGATTGCTAATATCTAACTGTTGCCTTGAGTAGAAAATAAATGGAATTGCAGAATAGTCCTTTGGTTTCAAAATGTCGCTTGGTGTTAGAAAACGCTGTCTCGTTATTTATTACACAGGATCATAGCAGGCCTATCTTAGAAAAGGGAACATCCCTAATTTTGGAAAGGTTTTAAAACAGGCTCTCACTACCTCTCACTCAGATTATTGTGCTTACAGACAATGATTTCCCTGCTTCCTGTCTTCTTCTCCAGTTTATTTTACATTCTGCTCTCCGATTTTGCTGTCTAAAATGCATATCTGCCACCTCTATGTTTAAACAATTCAGCGTACTTCTCTTGTTCATGAGATAAAGCCCCAAACTGCTTGGCGTGGCCTACCCATCTCTCCAGCCTCATCCTCCATCTTGACCCAACAACAACACATACAATTTCTAGGAATAACTCCCCAAACATGTGGGAGCTGTATAATTTGTGCGTTTATCAGAGATTCTTGACATAGTGTTTATGGAGCCCACGGATTGATTTCCGAAGGTCCTTGAACTTCCTGAAATGAATGCTCATTTTGAGTAAGGTATATGTTATAGCATTTTCTTTTGAGACAGGGTCTCTCTCTGTCACCCAGGCTGGAGTGCAGTGGCATCATCATAGCTCACTGCAGCCCTGAACTCCTGGGCTGAAGCGGTCATCCTGTCTCAGCCTCCAGTGTAGCTGAGACTACAGACACATGCCACCATGCCTGGCTAGTTTTTTGTAGAGATGGTGGTCTCGCTATTTTGCGCAGGCTGGTCTTGAACTCCTAGCCTCAAGTGATCTTCCCGCCTTGGCCTCCCAAAGTGCTGCGATTACAGGCATGACCCACCACATCTGGCAGATCATAGCATTTTCTAGGGGGAAAAGCTCCATATCTTTGATAAGATTTTCAAATGGGTCTTTAAACTCTAAAAGATTAAGAATCACCATATATCTGTTAAGAGCTAGGTCATAGACAACTGAATTTAATAGAACAAAATACAAAATAAGAATAGAGTCTGATCATCAGGTATAGAACCTCATTTATATAGTGTAGAAACTGAGGCCCAGGGAATTGTAGTGTCTGGCCTGAAATCACTCACACATTGAACACAATTTAGATTTAATTGTGCAATGTCTTCTCTATTGTTTGCTTTTTTATGTTTAATTTTTTTCAATTAGAATAGAGTGAAAACCACTTGAAAGCAGCAACTATGCCTTAAAATGATGATTATAATGATGACAATAATGATCATAAAGATGATTTTGGAGAAAACAGTGAATAAGAAATATGTCTAAGGTCAAAGGGTAATTGTTAGAGGGTTTCAAACCAAAATATAAGAAATACACCTTATTAAACAGTGCTACTTCTTAAATGTAGAGAGCACTAAATTTACCTCTTAAAAATATTGGATAATGAGAATTTACTAATTTAAATCAAACACATCCAATAGTTCAGGCAATTTCCAATTAAGTGTGAGTTTTTAAAAAATGAAATACTCTTGAATGATGGATCCAGTAATTTGCAGATCTGAAAACGCTTTTTTTTTCATATGGTACCCAATTGATTCATAAATTGATTACAGAAGGAAGCTGAAATTTACCCAAGACATCTTTTATTAGCCTATGGGAAGCAGAGGAACTTGCTTTACATTTTTTGTTTAACCTTTATCGGGTAGCTCAAATCTCATTGTGTATTTTACTGATTTCTAACAGGTTTTAGAAATGGTTTTATTTTGCTAGAGAACTAAAGTGCCCTCTACTGTTTCTTGTCTGTCATTACAGTCAACTATCTGTTAAGATACAAAATTTAATAGTAAAGTTGTCCTTATAGAAATAAAAGCAATAAATTCATTTCTGATAAAGATACATTAAGCTATAGATTCTACTTACAAGAAAGAAAATTATTATTAAGGATTAATATTTTTGAAGCATTTACAAATTTTATAAGTTGATCAGTAAATAAAAATCTCAAATATTTACCTTAATCATATTTTTTCACTTATATGTTATCTTAAAAATTCAAATTCCACTGTATGAAAAACACTTTTAGCATTTGGCATTGGTTTCAATTCATTCTATACAGCCTAAATATTTTTTTTATTATGTTGACTAGTATCTTTTAAAAAGATACATAAAACAGATGTTTCCAATTTATTCAGAAACACAAAATAATTAAGAAGGGCCAATTATAGTTCTCTGAATGTAATTAATTAAATTTACTACTGATAAAATATCTGCTCTTGTTAAGATAGCATGTGATTAACATTCTGAATAACCTAAAAATAGAATCATCTTACAAGTTTACATATTTGCTTGTTTTAAACTTCAATTTTGACTAAAAAACCATGCATATTATTTCCAGTTATTAAAGGAAATCAAGTTAGCTCTAATTCATTTCAACCAATATTACTAATACCATCATTTAAAAGATAAATAAATGTCATCTAGTCTTAAAATTTCAGTTATCTACATTTTTAGAGGCCTAGGATCTGTAGAGAACATTCTTTTACGAGTTCATAAATATAATTATTTCAGAAACATTTTTCTCTTTCTCACTTTTTCATAGGACTTTTCCATCAGTGCCAAGGTTTTAAAAATTTTCTAGCTGTTGGTAGCTATTCAGTTCTTGCACAAAGACACAAATCTTGGCTGCTGGCCTTTTGGCATCTGCTAATATTTTCATAGACCTCGACTGAACTTTCAGTCTGTTCATGGAGCTTCAGAGGCTGACAACAGAAACAGCTCCTATTGGTCTTTCTCGCCCTTCACTTCTAACTCCTTTCCAGAAGCTACTTGAAAGTACAGTACTTTCTGGGCAGTTCAGGGACAGAGAGGGAGAAGATGGAAATCTATGTTCCCTCCATAACGCTTTGAGTCTCCATTTTCTTTTCATCCAGAGAAAAGCAAATTAAGCAAACAAACATTAAAAATGGTAATAATATAGTCTTCATGTAACTCAGATTGATGTCGGGTGTGCCTTGATCTTACAATGCAGTCATGCCAGCCTCTTCTGTTGTGCCAGAATGAATCTGTAGAAGCAGACATAAAAGTTCACTCAGAAGAAGAAAAATGGCTTAGCAGCGTGAGGCAGAAGCAAGAAGTGCCTGACAGAGAGTACAGAGCTCACGCTAAACAGAAGTCCAGAACTCTAAAAATTTGCCATAACGCGTGGGTCCTTCTTGGGCCTATAAATTAGGCACTTTTGCCTTTTCTGAAGCACTGGGAAGAACGACTTTCAGTTGCTTTTCCCGACTGTCACTACCTCTTCTTCAAGGGCAGAAGCATGGCCTGTGGTGACTGCTGGGATCTGGCTTCCCCAAAGCCAGCCCGTCCGGATCAGAGCTCAGACTGTCTGGAGGTGGTTGTGAAGGCCGCTGGCCTCGCGCGGCAGCCATTCTGGCTGAGTGGGTAACTCTGCCCGAGGTAGACTGCTCAGGGAGGACGTGTCGTGGTTGCTGATCTAAACTGTAGTCTTCACTCAAATCCCGTTGGTGGTGAAAATGTTATGTGGCTATCTGGAAGATGTTAGGGGGCCAATTTATTATGGTGCCATTTGTCTCCGATGTATTTTCCCCACGCCCAAAGTGCCCTTGTATTGTCAGCTAGTGAACTTGTAGGGCCAATAAGCTTCGGCACATCCACATTATAAACCCTCTTGGCCAGTTTTTAACCTTCCTATACTGAGCGTATTCTGCAATGTGTGCTGTTTAATTTGCTGTGGGCTCTCTTTCTGACATTTATTTTGTGTTCTAGCAAACTTTTCAGACCTATAGTGTCTAACAAAAACATATGAGGGAGGAAATGTGGAACCAATTGCAAATAAAGGAAGCTTATTAAGATGGATATTAAAATCCAAGTTTTGCATGGCCTTTATAGAAGTGTTTGCAGGAACACGGAATAAAAATAAATGACAATCTGGGATTGGTGGAAGTTCTTTAATGTCCTGAGGATCATTATAAACTTTATGGAAGCCCAGGAAGATTGGCTGACAACCATATCAGTATTAGGTAGAAGAAACTGTGGCTGGCTTCCTGGGATTTGAAGAGAAGGGAAAAGCAAGCGTTGGATGCCACAGGCAGCCCATTTCCTTAGGAATAAGCTATTCCGTCTAACCCTAGATTTAGCCATTTTTCCTAGAAGCCTTGGTTCCTTTTAGTGAAGACCAAGTAGTCATTGCTACTCTGATATTTGCTTCTTGGCTTTTTCAGGAAAGAGAGGTAAGAAATCTCTCTCTACACACATACAAACACACACGTATGCACATGCATACCAATAGACAGAGCTATGTATACATATAAATGCACAATATATGTGCACATAAACATTCATATACATATTTTAGAAATCATGAGTTCACACCAATACTTCCAGTTCCCATCCATTCCCAAAGGGTTATTTCTTGCCTTCCAGCATTACATATTTATATGTCCCTTCCTCCACAGTGAGAACTTTCAACAGCATCAACACATTTACTCATTTTTTCAGCCTTTTAGTACGCCTAAAATAGGTTGAGAATTGCTTTGCCCATGTCATCACAATAAAACATTTACCAAAATGAGGTTGGGATTTGTTTGTAGTTTTTCTTATCCCTCTACCCGAAGAAGGAAGGCATATCGGTAAATACTATGTGTTTAAATTACTTTAGTGGTTCCTTCCTCCTTCCCTTCCTTCCCTTTAACATGGCTACGGTATTCATTTAAAATATAATTAGGTTTATAAGCCACTGGAATGTACAGTGAATGTAATTAATTAAATTTACTACTGAGAAAAAAAAAATCTCCTCTTGTTAAGATGTCATATGATTGACATTCTTAGTTCCCTTTCACTTTTAGAACTTCCTTCCTTATTCTTATTGATTTTATTTTTAGAATATGTAGAATATTAATATGCTTTCAAAAGTCAAACTATACAAAAAGGTATAATTGGAGCTGTGTCACTTCTTCCTGTATTCCCTCTATCCAATATCCCCAACCCCTTGTAGGCAATTAACTTGACTGTTTTCCGGTTTGTGCTTCCTGCGTTTCTTTTTTGTAATAGTAAGCCATTATATACATTAAAATTTCCACTTCTTTTATACACAAAAGTTAACTATATTGTATGTGTTCTTTTGCATTTTGCACTCTGTCTTATTCTGTTTTATAACTGCATAGTACTCCGTTTGTGTATGTACCATAGTTTATTCAACCAATCTTCTATTCTTGACTATTACAAATAATACTCTATGAATAACTTTGTGCATATGTATTTTCATATTGTTGAAGATACATGTTCAGGATCAATTCATAGAGGGACTTCTTGTGTTGAGACTTGGTTATATATAGGTGCTTAGAGAATGTGAAATTCCCCTGCATGGGGCAGCAATGTGTGACATTACCTGTTTCTTCACTGTATCACCAATACTATGCATTGTCAAGCTTTTAAATTTTCATCAATTTGACAGATGAAAAATAAACTTCATTGTAGTTTTAGTTTGCATTTTATATGAATTAAATTGCATATCTTTTTATATGATTAAGGGTCATTTTTATATCTCTTTTTGAGTTTTTTGTTCAAGTCTTTGCCCATTTTTTCTATAAGGTTTCTAATAGATCTTTTTTCTCACTTTTAGAAAGCTCTAAATAAATTAAGGCATTAACTCTTTATCTGTGATATATGGTGTGACTATTTTCTTCCAGTTTGTCAACTGTTTTTCACTTAGTTGATGGTGTTTTGTAGGCCTTGAAAATATTTGTATCATGCAGTCAAACTTACCTTTTCTTTTGCTGTGTCTTGGATTTTAGTCGTAGTTCGAAAGTCTTTCCTTACACACCAGTTTTAGAGGAATTCACCCATGTTTTCTTTTGGTATTTGTACAGTTTTACTTTTTATATTTAGATCTCTGATCCATTTGGAGTTTATTCTTGAGTTTGATGGAATGAATGGATCTACTTTTATCTTTTTCCAAATGGCTACTCAGTAGTCCTGACACTGTGTATTAAACAGAGCATCTTTGTTCCAGTGACTTGAGATACCACTTTTGTCATACACTAGGTTTTTATATGTAGTTGAATCTACTTCTGGAGATTTTATTTTATTCCATTGATCTGATAGTTTATTCCTGCACCCACACCATACTGTTTAATGAAAGAGCTCTGTCCCATTTTTATAGCTGGGAGTAGTTCTGCCCTCCAGCCACTACCACCTCTCACAGGTCTTCATATTTAGTAGTTTCCTAGCTATTCATGTATTTATTTTTTATTTTTAGTTTTTAATTAAACTAGATTTTTTAATCAATATGAAGATGGCTTTCACTATATCATTAATAAGTCATACTAAACCTGGATTATGAAAACTGCTTTTATAAACAGAGGGGGTTGATCACTATTTTATTCTTGCCTGTGAAAAATAATTTGTTTCTCTATACAAGTCAATTACAAAAGTAAATCATTTCAGTTTAACATAGCCTTGAAAAAAACATTAATTTATTTTATTGTGTTTTTTCTAATATCTCCCTATTCTTACTCTTCCTCTCTCACCAGCACCATCACCTCTACACTCCCACCACCAAGGAAGGAGGAAACCATGCCACCACCATGTTCTGTGGCTTCTGCTTCACAGACATGGAATTTGCATTTGAAAACAGCATTTTACCTCATCACTCTTTGGATTAATAGAACCCTCAATTGTGTCTATTCATGGCCCTAAAACTAACTTAAGACAACTGTAGTCTACTGCCTCTGCCTCGGGATTGTGCCCCTATAGAAGGCCAGAGGAGATTGACCCAACCTAGATTCCATCATGGTAATTCATGCTAGTTTAAATTAGGGTATGCAAAACTAAAATCTGTGATTCAAAAAATCTTATCTGAGGACCTCAGTGGTCCATAAGGTCTTAAAACTCTGAATCCTGTAGAACTTAACGTTTATTGTGATACAGAGTACATATTCTTTGGTTTCTGGCATAAATTAGCATATTAATATTTATCTTCCCATGAGATTTCATCAAAAACAGAACCATTTTCTCCATTAATTATGGAAAATGTTTTGTAATCTCAAGGATAACCACAAAGAATAGTTGATCAATAGAATTTTATACTCCATTGACACAGTCCAAAGCTTTAAAAAAAAAAATGCAGCTCAAAAGATGTATCATACCAACTTAGATTCTCAATTTTATGTGGCTATGACAAGCCAATGGACCATTTCATGGAGGCTTAACTTTTCAATCAGAAGAAATTGATCTCAATGTTAGAAAACTTTTATTTTAGAAACTTTTGTGATTACACTTGGTGTTGAAATTTTTAAGAATTTCACTAGCTATTTGAATCTCTTATGAATTATTCTTTGGTATATTTTACCATTTTTCTATTAAAGTCTGTCTTAATTATGTAAAAGTGCCTCACATATTATGACTATTAATTTTCTCTGTGGGGTAAGTTTGCAGTTATTTCCCCAAATTATTTGTTCTCATATTTTGTTTGTTGTATTTTGATATGTAATATTTTAAATCTTGTTTACATTGGTCCTTTGTCTTGTGGATTTTTAAAAATTACTCTAATGCTTAGGTTTTCCCCCATTTTCAGATTATATAAATATTCACCTATTTGGCCTTTTAAAAATATTTAACTCTTTAATCCAGCTACAGTTTACTTTGCAAAATGGTATATGGTAAAGATCTAACATTTTTTCCCAATAGTTAACCAATTATTCCTAGTGCTATTTATTGAATAGTTTATTCTTTATCTATTGGTTTATAATTATCTTTCTCATATACATAATTTTATATGTAGGCTCTTTTTTCTATTTCACTAATTTATCTATTCCTGAGGTAATATTTTTTCATTTTAATTATTGTAGCTTTGAAAAACTTTTCAATATCTGGGTATAGCAAGTCTTCTTCAATATACTTTCCAAACATTCTTGACTATTTTTACCTATTTTCTCTCACCTATTTTTTTTTTAAAAATAGAATAACTTCAGTGTAATTTAATTAATTATTTGTCCAGAACCCACCACATTTATTAATTTCATTTCATGTTTGTAGCATGAGTTTGTAGTTTCAGCAAAGTTGGTAGTTTTCTTCATGTCAGTCTTCACATAGTACTTGTGTATTTCTGTAGGTCAGATGTCAATTGTCATGGCTGGTTTCTGTCCTGGTTTCACAAAGATGAAGTCATGGTGTTATCAGGGCCTGCATTGCTTTTTGGAGGCTCTGGGGGTGAATCAGCTTCCATGATCATACTGTTTGCTGGTAGAATTCCACTGTCTGTGGTGGTAAGACTGAGGTCCTCATTTTCTTGCTGGCCATATGCTGAGGGTTGGTCTGTTTCTAGAACCTAATCCCTTTCCTTGACTAGCAATCCCCTCCCTGATCTTCAAAGACAGTAATGGCAGGTGGAAACATTTTAATGCCCTGAATATCTCTGATCTCCTCTTCTACCTCATTTCTCCTCTGTTCTCCACTTTCGCCTACATCTCTCTCATCTGTGTTTACTTTGCATATGAAATTTATCATCAACTTATCTAGCTCTATAAAAACAAAATGCAACAGAATTTTTATTGGGATCAGATTACATTTATAAATTAACTTCAGGGGGAACTGACATCTTGATGATGTTGAGATGTGCTAATAAAGATGAGATGTCTTTCCATTGTTTTGCTCCTACTTCCACATCTTACAGAAGTATTTTTATAGTGTTCTTTACATAGGTTCTGAGCATTTCTTGTGACATTTTTTCCTAATTACTTTATCTGTTTTGTTACCATGGTTTTTTGCATTCATTATATCTTCTGTTTTTTATTTGTGTATATGAATGCTACTTATTTTCACATGCTAATTTTACATCCTGCTACATTATTGATGTTTTAAATTGTTTGATTTCATTTTATCATTGATTTTCTGGAATTTTCCACATATACTCTGATGTCATCTGCAAATACAGATAATTTATTTCTTATTTTACTACTTCTGTACTTCTGATTGTTTACTTTTGTCTAATTGCATTGACTCAGTATTATCTTCAGAAAATGCCAGATACCAGTGGTGATAGTTGGCATCCTAACTTAGTGACTGACCTCAGTGGGAATGTCACTAGTGTTTCCTAATTAAGGAAGGAAATGGGCTATTTATTACTATTTTTCTATAAGTTTTTACTAAGAGTGGGTGTTGCATTGTGCCATAGTTTTCAGCCTCTATAAAGAAAATCATCATTTTTCTCAATAAGCTTATGAAAATGGTAAATTATATTAATTTATTTTCTAAAATCAGTCCATTTCCAGCGTTAACTTTATTTGGTCATAGTGTTTTGATTTCTTAATGTGTTTTCAGAGTCCGTTCTCCAGTATTTTATTAAAAATTTTATTGTATCAGTCTCCATAGGGATATCGGTCTGCGGTTTTTTAAACTTTCTTTATCAGGTTAAGATATCAATGTTAAACTTGCTTCATAAAAAGAAGTTGAAAGTTTTTTTGATTCCTTATAGTCTGAGACACTTTATGTAGGTTCAAGATAGCCTGCCCTTTAAAGGTTTAGTAGAATTTTCTTCTGTATGATATCTGGGCCTGGTACTACTATGTGGGGTAGCAAGAAACTTTTTTCTATTTCTATAAAAATTGATCAAAGTTTTCTATCTCTACTGGGATCAGTTTTAGTCACAAATATTTGCCTAAGAAAGTATATATTTTCTAGAGGTCTTCAAATTTATTTGCATAAGTGCATGCAAAAGTAGTTATTTATGATTTTACAAAAATTCCCATTGTATCATAATTATTTCTTTGTAACTTGTTATTTTGTATATTTGTGACTTATCCCCTTTTACAGATTATCTGGTGGTTTGTCTATTTTTATTTTCTCAAGAACCAAGGTTTTGATTAAATTGACCTACTGCTTTTCTGTTCTCAACTTCATTAATTTCTGCTTTTATATGTAATAATCCCTTCCTTGTACTTTCATTTTATTCACTTATTTTGTTTTTTGCTTAGTATTTTGTGTTGGAAATTTCATTCATTAATTTTTATTGATACATATATATGTATATATAGGGCTACAAATTATTCTCTAATCATTGTTTTAAATGTATACCATGATGTCTTTTTTTTTGTATTTCAGAATATTACGGGGTATACTTTGGTTACATATATTGCCTTTGCATCACCTGAGTCAGAGCTATAAGCATGCCCACCCCCCAGAGTGCACTGCACCAGTTAGGTGTGAATTTACTCATTCCCTCCTCCCCCATCCCACCTGCTCAACACCCGATAAATGTTACTTCCATATGTGACCATAAGTTTTGATTAATTAGTACCACTTTAATGGTGAGTACATGTGGTGTTTGTTTTTCCATTCTTGTGATACCTTACTTATAAGAATGGGCTCCAGCTCCATCCAGGATTATACAAGAGGTATTAGTTTACCATTTTTTGTGGATGAGTAGTACTTCATGGTGTGTGTGTATATGTCTATATATTATACACACACCATATTTTATTAATCCACTCAAGGATTGATGAGCACTTGGGTTGTTTCCACATCTTTACAATTGTGAATTGTGCCACTATAAACATTTGAGTGCAGATGTCTTTTTTATAGAATGTCTTTTTTTCCTTTGGGTAAATACCCAGTGGTGGGATTGCCGGATCAAATGGTAGGTCTACTTTTAGTTCATACTACTTTCCATAGAGGTTGTACCAGTTTGCAGTCCCACCAGCAGTGTATGAGTGTTCCTATCTCTCCGCATCCACATCAACATTTGTTGTTTGGGAACTTTTTAATAAGAGCCATTCTCACTGGAGTTAAGTGATATCTCATTATGGTTTTGATTTGCATTTCCCTGATGATTAGAGATGTTGAGCATTTTTCATATGTTTCATGGTCATTAGTCTATCTTCTTTTGAAAAGTTTCTGTTCACATCCTTTGCCCACTTTTTCATGGGATTGTTTGATTTTTTCTTGCTGATTTTCCTGAGTTCTATATAGATTACAGTTATCAGCCCTTTAACAGACATGCAGCATGCAAATATTTTCTCCCATTCTGTAGGCTGTCTTTTCATTCTGATGATAGTCTCTCTGGCTGTGCAGAAGCTTTTTAATTTGATCAGGTCCTATTTATTTATTTTTGTTGTTGCTGTGATTTTTCATAAATCCTTTGCTTCTGTGTTGAGTGCATATTTAGGATTAAGTCGTCTCATTGAATTTTTCCCTCCACCACTATATAGTGACTATCCTTGTCTTTCTTTGCTTTTGTTGACTTAAAGTTTATGTTATCCGATATGAGAATGGCTATATCAGCTTTCTTTTGGTTTCCATTTGCCTGGATTATTGTTTTCCATCCCTTCACCTTGAGTCTGAATGAGTCCTTATGGGTTAGATACATTTCCTGGAGACAGCAGATACTTGGCTTGTATTTTTTATCCATTCAGCCAGTCTATGTCTCTTCAATGGGCAGTTCAAGCCATTCACATTTATTGAGAGAATTGATATTTGGCTGGATTTCTTTTCATCATGTTGGGTAGACCCTTACTGTGTTATTTTACCTCTTGAGTCATTGTGGAAGATGGGTTCTGGACTTTAGCTTTTGGGTGATTTTACACTGGTGGGTATCTATTGTACTGATCAGCGTATAATGCAGGCCTGAGTACTTCCTGCAGGGTAGGTCTGGTATTCGCAAATTCCCTTAGCAATTGCTTGTCTTGGAAAGTCTTTATTTCTCCCTCATAAAAGAAGTTTAGTTTTGCAGGATACAGAATTCTAGGCTGGCCATTATTCTGTTTTAGAAAACTGAGGATGGGTCCTTAGTCCCTTCTGGCATATAAGGTTTCAGTTGAGAAGTCTGCAGTTAGTCTGATAGGTTTCTCTTTGCAGGTTACCTGCTGTTATCACCTTACTGCTCATAGGAGTGCTTCTTTCATGGTTACTTTGGCCAGCCTAATAACTATGTGACTGGTGATTGCCTCTTTATGATGAATCTCCTAGGAGTCCTGTGTGCTTCTTGTACCTAGATAGATTTCTAGCAAGGCCAGGGAAATTTTCTTCAAATATTCCCTCAAGTATATTATCCAACCCTTGTGTATTTTCTTCTTTGCCCTCAGACCTGCCTACGATTCTTATGTTTGGCCTCCTTACATAATCCCACATTTCTTGTATGTTTTGTTCATGCCTCTTGTTTCTGTGTTCTTTCTCCTTCATTGATTTGTTTAGCTCTTAGGTGTTATCTTTAAGCTCTGAGATTCTTTATTCTGTGTGTTCCAGCCTATTCTTAAGGCTTTCCACTGTGTTTTGTAATTCCTTGTATGCATTTTTCATTTCCAGAATTTCTGTTTGGTTTTTCTTTAATACTTCGATTTCTTTAGAGAACTTTTCATTCATTTCCTGCATTGATTTTTGTGGCTTCTTTGTGTTGGATTTCTATTTTCTCTTGTATTTCACTGAGCTTTCTTATAATCCATATTTGAAATTCTTCATCTGTGATTGTAACCATTTCATTTAATTTGGTATCCATTGCTGAGGAGCTATTGATTTCTTTTGGGGTCATCTTTTCACTCTGATTTTCATGTTTCTAGAGTTCTTTCACTAGTTCCTTCTCTTCTGGCCTCTTGGTCAAGAGCTAGGGGATGCTAGGACTGGTTTATGGCCCTGTCTCCAAGTCCCCAAAGCTTGTTCCTTGACTGTTCCAGGGAGAGGAGTTCTGGTCCTGAATTGACTTTGGGGTGTTTTAGCAGGTTTGATGAACATCTTGGGTTGCCTCTGACCTGTTGCCTTCACCTCTTCCCAATGGAGTGTAGCGAGTTTGGCCCCTCAGCTTAAGTTCTGAGCTGGTAGATTGTACTTGTGGGTTTGAATCAGCTGCTCCCTAATAGCTTGAGATAGAAGGAAGTACGTTTAGCTATGGGGTTGTTCCCACTGTCATTGATTATAGTTTGTGTGGAGGAGCCAGTTACCAAGGTCATCTATCATGTTTATGGTAGGCTCTGGTCCCCCATTTGTGATATAGGAAAGCCTCAAGCTTTGAGAGGGGCCTTGTAGCTCCCAGGGGTTGCTTGGACCCTGCTCCCCTCAGAGGTGGAGGGAGGAGCAAGATAGATCATAGCTGGGGTGTGAAAGCCTGGGTGTGGGGCTTTGCTGAGCCTCTGTGGTGCTCAGAGATTGCTTATCCAGATGTTAAGGGGGAGCTTCTGATATGGAGTTCAGGGCTATCTCTTCAAGTTTGGAGGATGCTCCTGATGGGAGGAGCCTAATTGTGTGATTGCTGAGGCCCCTAGCAAGGCTTTCTGTTCCTGTCCACAATCCCGGGTACTTTCTTCTCTGATCATTCCACTTGTGTTACCTCTCTGCCCAGGACAAGCTCTCGAGCTTCCCCAATGTTCATGTGTCTCATCTCCTGGCATACATCTTTGCGTGATGCTGGCAGACAGGGGGCTCTCCAATTGTGCACTCCTTTTCTGCCAGGAGACTGTAATGTGAGGCAGGTGGGCCTTTCTATCTGCAGAGGATTCCACCAGGGGGACACTCTCACCAGGAGAATAGTGGCAGCTTAAGAAACTCTTGGATCAAGCTGCACTCTCTATTAAAGTGAGTGGTGTGTAGGCGGGGCAGCTGGTCTGATTCAGCCTGTAGCATCCGAGGTATTCAGTTGCCATGGAAACCAGTACTTATGCAAATTCAGCCTCAGTGCCACAGCCTACTCCAGTATGGCAGTTCTCTAGCAGGGGTGTGGATGGGGCATACTTACCCCCCCACCCCCCTGCTCTCCTATGCTTCTCCACACCCTCCCTATGGGTAAGGGCTCTCTCTCTTGCCACTCGATCCTAGAACTGGGACCTCTTCCCTATGCCTCCCTGCCCCACTGTCTGTGCTGTCAGTAGGTGAATGCATCAAATGCCTGTGGGCAAGAAGATTGCAAACTGTGGCTGTCCCACGGGCTTGGGTGGGAATGCACCCCCAGTGCTGAATTTGAGTCACTCAGCACAAAGAACTCTAGCGGCTACTATAGTGGGGAGAGAGGCTGCCATCTCCCTGCACTGCTTTCATGTCCAGGTGGCACTGGGTCCTGCCCTTCTCTCCGAGCTGCTGAGGTTATGCTCTCTGAGGTAGGTTCGGCTGGGAATGTGCCGCATTGCAAAAAGCCAAGTCTCTCAGTGCAAAGCACTTTGGCAGTTGCTATGGGGAGGGTGTGGCTACATGGCTACAAGCTGGCTTAAGCCAAAATTACTTTCTGGGATGCCAAGAATGGAGGAGATGCAGAGGAGGAGGCAGAGGAGATGCAGGGATGCTGGCTCTCTGGTCCCTCATGGAACTCCCCTGTGGGATGAGGGCCCTGTGTGGACTGAGGCACCAGGGTAGGGAGGGGGAAGACCCCTTATCCTTTCCCTGGTCTCTGGAACTCAGTGGTTTGTGTTCATGCTGCTGATTTCTCTTTTCTATCCTCTTCTCTCTGAGCTGCACAATTCCTCCTGGTGGTGTCCTTGGATTCCACTGTTGTCTGTCCCTGTGGTCCACTTCTGAGCAGTAAACACCTTGCTCTCCTCAGTGCAAGCCTCAACTCTTCCTGGGATGGCTGTCTCTTGTCAGCCATCTTGGGTTGCTCCAGCGTGACTTATGATATATAGTGCTTTCTTTATCATTATTTTTCAGAAATTCAGTAATTTTGTGTTATTCCCTTTCACCCAAGAATTATTTAATACAAGATTTTTTAATTTCCAGATGAAGAGTCTTTTATTTTTTGGTTTAATTTTAAATTTCCAGTAGTCAAATCAGTTTTTTGGCAATATTTCTACTTTGTGGAACCCACTACAAAGTTTTCTTTGTGTCCTAGAACAGGGGTCAACAAACTATGGCTGACAAGTCAGCACCTTTTCTTGTAAAGTTTTTTAAAAACATAAGTTTTTTTTTAATGAAGCATTTTAAAGTAAAAAGAAGTATAATAAACTTTTTTTTTAAATTTCAAAATATAAAAGGAGTACAAATGTTTTTGATACACGGATACCTTGTATAATGCTTAAGTTGGGGCTTTTAGTGTGCCCAACACCAGAATAGTGTTCATTATGCCTGATAGGTAAGTTTTCATCTCTCCCCTCTTCTTGGTTTCCAATGTCCTTTACATCTCTTTGTGCCCATGTATACCCATTGTTTGACTCTCAATTATTACTGAGTACATGTGGTATTTATTTTTCCCTTCCTGAGATACTTCACTTAGGATAATGGTCTCCAGTTCCATCCAAATTGCTGCAAAAGATGTTATTTAATTCTTTTTTTATGACTGAGTAGTATTCCGTGTGTGTGCGTGTGTGTGTGTGTGTGTAAGTCTCTGTGTGTGTATCACATTTTCTTTATCACTCCTGAATTGATGGACACTTAGGTTGATTCCCCATCTTTAAAATTGTGAATTGTGCTGTGATAAATATTCAGGTGCGGGTGTCTTTTTTTATAAAATGATTTCTTTTCCTTTGGGTAGATAACCAGTAGTGGGAGTGCTGGATCAAATGGTAAGTCTACATTTATTTCTCTGAGGAATTTCCATACTGTTTTCCATAAAGGTTGTACTAATTTGCAGTCCCACCAACAGCATATAAGCGTTCTGTTCTCTCTGCCTCCATGCCAGCATCTATTGTTTTTTGATTTTTTAATAATGGTCATTCAGATAGGGTAAGGTGGTATCCCACTGTGGTTCTAATTTGAATTTACCTGATGATTAATGATGTTGAACACTTTTTCATATGTTTTTTGGCCATTTGTCTATCTTCTTATGAAAAAATTCTGTTCATGTCTTCTGCCCACTTTTGAATGGGTTTGTTTGTTTTTTCTTGCTGATTTGAATGCTTTGTAAATTCTGAATATTATTAGATGTATAGTTAGAGAATATTTTCTCCCATTTTGTAGGTTGCCTGTTTACTCTGTTGATTATTTCCTTTGCTATGCAGAAGCTCTTTGATTTATTTAAGTCCTATTTATTTATTGTTGTTATTGACGTATTTGCCTTTGGTGTCTTAGTCATAAATTCTTTGCTTAGGCTGATGTCTAAAAGAGTTTTTCCTACATTTCCTTCTAGAATTTTTATGGTTTCATGCCTTACATTTAACTCTTTTATCCTAAATTAATTTTTGTACATGGTGAGAGATAGGGAACCTGTTTCATTCTTCTGCATATGGTCATCCAGTTTTCCCAGCGCCTTTATTTGAATAGGGCTTCTTTCCCCCAGTGTTATGTTGTTGTCTGCTTTGTTGAAGATCAGTTGGTTGTAGGTAAATGGTTTTATTTATGGGTTCTCTATTGTTTCACTGGCCTATGTCTCTACTTTTATACCAGGATCATGCTGTTTTGGTTACTATAGCTTTATAGTATAATTTGAAGTCAGGAAATGTGATGCCTCTGGATTTGTTCTTTCTGCTTAAGATTGCCTTCGCTATTTGGGCTCTTTTTTGGTTCCAAATAAAGGTTAGAATTATTTTTCTAGCTCTGTAAAATATGATGTTGGCATTTTGATGGGGATTGTGTTGAATCTGTATACCACTTTGGCCAATGCAGACATTTTAATGATGTTGATTGTACTAACCCATGAGCATAGGATGTTTTTCCATTTGTGTCATCTGTGATTTCTTTCATCAGTGTCTTATAGTTCTCTTTGTAGAGATCTTTTGCCTCCTTGGTTAAGTATATTTCTAGGTATTTTATTTTCTTTGTAGCTGTTGTAAATGATATTGAGACCTTGATTTGACTCTCAGCTTGACCGTTATAATAGTATATAGAAATGCTACTGATTTGTGTACATTATTTTGTAACCTGAGACTTGGCTGAACTTATTTAACAATTCTAGGAGTCTTTTGGTGGAGTCTTTAGGTTTTAGATACAAGATCATATCATCAGTAAATATGGATAGTTCCACCTCCTCTTTCCCAATTTGGATGCCATTTATTTCTTTCTCTTGCCTGATTATTCTGACTAGGACGTACTATGTTGAATAGAAGTGGTGACAGTGGGTGCCCTTGTCTTGTTCCAGTTCTTAGGGGGAATGCTTTCAACTTTTCCCCATTCAGTATGATGTTGGCTGTGGGTTTGTCATACATGGCTTTTATAATGTTGAGGTATGTTCCTTCTGTGTCTAGTTTGTTGAGGGTTTTTATCATGAAAGGGTGATGGATTTTATTGAATGCTTTTCCTGCATCTATTGAGATGATCATATGGTCTTTGATTTTGCTTTTGTTTATGTGGTGAATCATGCTTATTGATTTGCATATGTTGAAACATCCTTGTATCCCTGGGATGAAACCCAGTTGATCATGGTGAATTATCATTTTGATGTGCTTTTGTATTCTGTTTGCTGGTATTTTGCTGAGGATTTTTGTATCTATGTTTAAGGGATATTGGTCTGTAGTTTTCTCTTTCTTTCCTTTCCTTTCTTTCTCTCTCTCCTTCCTTCCTTCCTATTTGCCTTTCCCTCTTCCTCTCCCTCCCTCTTTCTTCTTCCTTCTTTCTCCTTCCTTCTTTCTCTCTCTTTTCTTTCTTTCTTTCTTTCCTTTCTTTTCTCTTTTTTCCTTCCTTCCTTCTTTCCCTCCTTCCTTTCTCTTTTTCCTGCCTTCCTTCCCTCCCTTTGTTTATTTCTTTCTTTTCTTCTCTTTCTCTTTCTTCTCCCCTCCCTCCCTTCCTTCCTTCTGAGTTAGGGAGAATTCCCTCCTTCTGGATGTCATGGAATAATTTCTGTAGGATAGGTACCAGTTCTTCTTTGTAGGTCTGGTAGATTTCAGTTGTTAATCTGTCTGGGCCAGGGCTTTTTTTGTTGGGAGGTTTTTTATGGCTGCTTCAATCTCACTGCTCATCATCAGTGTGTACAGGATTTCTATTTCTTCCTGATTCAGGCTAGAGCGGTTGTCAGTTTCCAGGAATTTATCCAATTCCTCTCCATTTTCTAATTTGTGCATGCAGAGGTTTTTGTAGTATTCATGGATGGTATTAGTACTTTGTATTTCTGTGGTATCAGTTGTAATGTCTTCTTTTTCATTTTGATTGAGCTTATTTGAGTCCTTCCTCTTCTATTTCTGGTTAATCTGGAGAAACATAATAATCTTGAAGGTCAAGAAACATCCCCACCTTATTGTTTCCAGTGATAACCTCTTTCTCCCATTGTAGAGGAAACTACTAGGCTGAGTTTTATGGCAATCACTTTCTTTTCTTCAGTTTCACCCCTTAATATAAATTCCTAAACAATATAGTTTCATTTCACTGGTTTTACCTTTATGAAGATGGAATCAATAGTCTTGCTTTGTTTTTTAAATAATACTTTTAATTTATAGATAATTGAGAATTCAGATGAAGTTGTTTAATAAATAAAACAGAGATCCCACATGCTTTTTTTTTTTTTTTAATTCCTTCATCATAGCATCTTCCAAACCTGTAGTACAATATCACAACCATGATAATGACTTTGGTAAAATCAACCAATCTTATTCAGACTATCTTAATTTTCTCCTTTTATTTCTCTTTCCCTCCACCACCTCATATCCAAGAGGCATGACATTCTCTCTCTCTCTCTCTCTCATCCTCCCCTTGAAGCACTGCTTCTCAGAGGCTGCCACTTTAGGTCCTGCACACTTTCAAACTCTTCTTCATAGCTAGGGATGTGAACTACCAAGTTCCAACCTGTGTTTGACATTTTTGTATGTATTCTTTCACTTCTTCCTATTAGAGGTAATGTCAGTGCTTAATATAAGTCCTCTGCTCTTCTTCAGGAGGCATTTCACCTCCCTCCATGCAACTCCTCTCCACACCCACAGAGTTGCTGTGATGGTTTGCAGGTATTAGAAGCTTTGATGGAATTTCTTTTTTCCTTGTAAGTGACTTGAAGTTTGCAGTGTTTTCTGTCTCTAAACAACGCTTAAGTCATAGGTCCTATATAGTTTTATTTATTCTCCTTGTGGTTCTTATAGTTATTTTGGGATTGTGAGGGGAGATTGGAATCAGGCTACTGCTATTTTTCTTCAACTTCATCTAATCTTTCTAACAGCTTTATAAGTTATTATCAACTCTCAGTTCATTAAATAGAAGTAAACTGAGGCCCAGAGAATTTAAATGATACTCAGGATGTTGATAAGTAATGCACTTGGGATTTGCTGATACACATTTAATAAAATCTCAGGATTGAAGGGACTGTAACATTTTCATTGCTTAGATTACACACATGCCCAGAGTGGCTAATGAAATTCCTGCTTGAATATCTCCAGTGATAAGGGAGTGATTGCTTCCAAATAAGCCTGATCCATCTTTAGCTTCCCTAAATATGGCTAAAAAGATCTATCTTATGTCGTGTTGAATTCTGCTTCTCTGTATCTTTCAGTCTAGTCCAAGTTACACACTCTCAGGTTTGGGCAAAGCCTAAATCTAAGCCCCTATCCCTGTTCTAGTTCTTTATTACTAGAAGATAGTAATGCACCCTAGTCTTTGATAATGCATTTTTGAGTTCTTTTATCAAATGGACACATTGCCTTAGACATGTCTTACTTTATTTATACCTCTATTGTATAAATAGAGTACTGAACAGTAATGAACACAGAACTACTTGGAAAATCTGACCAACATAAAATAGAGTAGGACAGTTTGTTCTACTCTGGAAATTACATCCTGTGTATGTGTGTGTGTGGACCATCATGTCACTCTGTAGGTAATATATGTAGTGGTCAGGAAAGTTCTAAGTCTTCTTCTTCATGTGATGATGGCAAGTAGCATGTCCCCCATGAAGTCCTTGTGCAGTTAGCTGTCTGACTCCAATGGCTGGACTTCCACATTTATAGCAATTGAATTTCATTGCATCCAACCCTACCCATCCTTTCAGCCTACTGAGATTTTACTTGGACCCTGATTCATCTACTGTAACACTCTATTTTCTTGTTTCCTTTAAAAGAATTAATCATAACTCCAACAATGTCTTTATCTTAATGAATATAAAAATGTTGTGTAGAACAAGATTGAAAAGAGAGTCCTGTTGCTTGCTATTCAAATTTTCTCTCTAAATTGATGATGCTTAAAGTAGTACTATTTAAGATATGTGACAAGCTATGATTAGAATATAACCTATTTAATTATTCATTTAATATTTATGAATGCACACCTACCTGAAAATACAGCCCAACATTTGAGGATCTTGTAAAATTTAGGATTTTTGGTTTTGATTTCAGGTAAATGGGTCAAATAATCTTCCCTTTCAGTGGACTAAGTCTTCATTCTTTCCCTATCTTTCTACCCCCTACCCTAGTTTATTTATCAAAGAATAAATACACACATGTATTTTTCAATAGGTTTCATTGTTTCATTTATTTTGAGAATCAACAGTGTACATAATCTAACATGTTTTCTATTAGCTTACTCAGCATGCATTGGCATTTTAATTTTACCTTTGTGTTTTTTCTCTCTTCCTTAGATAGGATGGCAATCCATTTGCCAGTTGGCTGCCTGTACGTTCCTAGTAATAGACTGTGACCTAATCACAAGTTTATAGCAATGAATATACTTTATAGGAATTTATCTCCTATACAATTCTCCTATATAGTACACATCCATATAAGCTCAATAAAGTGAATGATCATGTTGCTCTAAATAGGAGGTCAAGGGTTTTTTTTTTAAATTAAAGATTGTCATATTTTGATTTATATCAAATCCCAACCCCCATAACAACAGGAACAACAAAAACCTGAAGGCTTGCTGTAATTAAATAGGTCTTAGATCAAACACAGGGTCTGTTGGAAGAACCTCACTTTGCACAATAATGTATATTTTATTTGAGCTTTATTTGCTAGTGGCTATTACCAACAAAGAGTGCTGAAGCTATTCATGTCATTGAGAAAGTCTTCATCCTCTAAAATATAAGAAACTTTAATATGTGTTTAGATTATAGGAATGAATGATTGAAAATGGTATCTCAAAGCAAATTTTATACCAATCATCATTTAATATGACTAATAAGCTCATATTAAACAAATCTATATGTTTGAGATCTGTAAGATTTCTAATGCTCTAATTTCTAATTGACACATGGGAAATAACTTTAAAAATTCATCTGTTAAAAACTTTTATAGAATGTTCTTGAAATGACACAATTATAAAGACAAATGGATTAGTGGTTGCCAGGAATTAGGGCTGGTGGAGTGAAGAGGTGTGGATGTGACCATAAAGAGGGAGATCTTTGTGGTGATGGAACAATCTGTATATTAATTGCAGTGGTGGTTACATGAATCTATGCATGTGATAAAATGGTATAAAACCACACACATACACATACATAGTACCAATGTCAGTTTCCTGGTCTTGATACTGTACTGTAACTTTGTAAGATGTACCCATTGGGGAAAACTGGGTGAAAGGGTACATGGGATCTCTCCATACTATTTTTAAAACTTCCTATAAATCTATAATTATTTCAAAATAAAAACTAAAAAATCCCAAATTTATACAATCTATTCATTGTATAGTTCATCCCACAAAAGTTAGCTCAGTATCATTTTACAGATATTCATCAAGATTAATATAAGTTTTTTGCCTCTAGTCATTTCTGGAATGAAGTAGGACTATAAACAAATAAACTCTAAAATGTTTAAAAGTTACTGAAATAAGAGTTAGGAATTTTGTGATTAAATAAATAAAGTAACCTTACAGAGTTAAAGTAATCAAATAATCAGTTTTCAGCAAGTAATACAAAGTGAAAACCCCCAACTCTCTAAAAAGTTAGCCCTGCTAGTTAAGGGGATAAAGTCTCCTCTTTGTCTTTTCCATACTATGGGGCAACACCTATTACCCCAGAAGTCATTCAGTAACTCAAATCATGTACAAGGAAGGGTTCTCAGAGTCTTCTATTCATTTAGGTTTCAGGAAGATAATCCTCAGGAAAGAAGTTCAGAATTTCATGTGGTTCTCTGTTGTTCATTATCATGGCAGTCAGTTGTATACAGCTAAATTGTTGTGTGTAGTAAGCTAGTGGAGTGGGAAATCCCCACAATTCTGAGTTTAAACATGAGAAACTGAATAATTTGGTGTTTGTGTATATAGAGAAAGTGATATATATATACAGATAGATAGGGAGATAATAGATATAGATACAGTTGATGGGATTACCTTACAGAGTCAGAGTATTTGAGTGACAATTAATCTTGCACCAGCACACACCATGAAAACTACAAGCACAGTGACAAATCTGAGTAATACTCAGGACAAATTAGCGTTCTTTAGCTAACATTATTGTTGACAGTCTGTTGCTAGAACCTGAACCTCAGAATTAAGAAGCCCAGAAAAATTTCTCATGCAGCTGCAGATCATTATATTAAGCTCCTTACCAAATATATGGGCCAGAGAATGACAGAGATTTTTCTTCTACATGCTCTTAATCTTAGTCTTGGACTAACCATAAACAACAGATTGAATCTTTTAAGCATTTTCATTACTATCATAAAATTAAAAAGCAAGCAAAAGAACTAAATTTGGGTTCATACAGGTCATACAATACCAAAAGAGAGGTAAAAAAATGTAAAAAAAAAAAAAAAAAAAAACACCAAACAAAAAAAACCATGAACTGTTGAGTCTGAGAGACTTGGATTCCAGACACATATCTGGTACCAACAAACTATAGCAGTTTGGGCAAGTTATTAGGCAAATTGTTAAATTTGGGCTAGATTATGTTATGGTTACATTCTCCTTCCTCTAACTTGGCTCTAAATCTCAGAAGTTTACCAGTTCCTCTATGTGTGCAACACTAGTCAGCAAAGGGATGTTGTCCAACATAGTCACTCCAGGATCAAGGTTGACAAGGGCTCTATCTTGAAAAATCTTTCAGCAACGCAGAAGAAAGGGCACACAGTAAATTGTATATGGGCTCTTAATGCTTCCCTGCCACTTCTATTCACATTTTGTTGATGAAAGCAAGTTACACAGCCACACCTAACTTCAGAGCATGTGGAGAAGTACAATTTTCTAGTGTGTCAGAAGGAGAGAACTCGAATATTTATAAACAACCCCAGTGAATACTATATTTTCTTAACTCTTTCAACTTCAGTTTCATCCCCTGGAAAATTGGGACAATAATACCTAACTTTCAAGACACTTAAGTGTTTCAGTTCATGGTTATAAGCAGATCTCTGGTGCCACACTGCCTATATTGGAATCCCAGTGTTAAGACTTGTTAGTATAATCTTGGGTAACTTTCTTACTTGCTTTCACCTCAGATTTCTCATCTGAAAAATAATATTCATGCCCATTATTGAATTGTGAGGATTAAATCTGTTAATATAAACACATAGTATGGGCACGAAGTATTTGCTCTTGGCCCCTAGCATGACTTCTGGAGTGTAGAGAATCCTCAGTGATGATGGTGGTTGCCATGATTATTTTTATCATAATAGAAACCAGGCTTGTTGCTGCCCAGCACTGACTTATTGAATACTTATGAAAGAAAAGTCAGTAAAAATCTAATCAGATGCCACCAAATGAACTGGATTAGCTGACACAGAATTTAAAAAGTTCTCTGAAGCAATAAGCATGGTAGGTGTAGCCCCCACAAAACTAGAAGTTTCCTGAGGGTGGGAACATCTACTTGTTTTCTACGCCTGTCCAGTGCTATGGCTGAGATGAGTAGATATTTGTGGAGTGGGATGGAATAGAATGGCCCAGCATAACTGCAGCGACTGCACTATAACTAACCGTGTCTGACCAGAGCTAAAGGAAGGCAGTCAGATGCCCCCTCAGCACATGCATGTGACTGGGCTGGCAACACAAAAATTATTTTAAAATTCAAAGGTGGTTTTAAACACATGTGGTTTTATTTATCTTCCTAGGAGCATTTAGCCTAGTATTGAAAGCTTTTTAGTACGGCTAGAAATTCACAGCTTTCTAGTGACTGAACTACATGGTGAAGTCCTGGATATTGTCAGGTTTTCAAATAATGGGCAGTACCAAACCACAGAAATAACTGGTCTACTCCATAAAACTTGGAAGTTAAAATAGGATGTATTTTCTGAACCAAAAAGTAAGCATGTTAAGGCCATAACTTGGCTTTTTGGTGAACTCAATGTTACAGAAATGTACAGAAAAAAGTCACAAGACATTTTTCTAGTCAGTCGGGAGGTAATTTTTATTGTTTACTTATGATTATTTTTAAGATCATCACTTTTGTCTCTTTCAGACCTGCAGGCTCCCAGGTAGTACACTAGAGATATGTGTTAAACTTAAGACTTCAAAGTATACATAGTTCAAATTTTCCTAAAAATAATCTTTAAGAATATGGGGGAACTAATGTTATTTTGGTCAAAACTATTTCTTTTTCAGTGGGACTTTCCCAAACTTCATAGAAGTGACATTCCTCAGTTATTGTGGCAACCAAAAATGCCTGCACACATTTCTAAACATGCCTGTGGGGCTGCATGGGCTTCAGATGAGAAGCATTAAAGGGATCTTGTTAGCACATGTGACTTGATACGTGACCGAGTCAAGATTTTCGAGTTTTGGTTGAATATAAAAAGATTTTATAGTTCAAGCTGAAGTTTGAATTTGGAGGTTTTTTCCCTTCATAAAAGGAAATTTTAAAAGACAATTTTAACAATCACAAAACATTCTTTTGTTCAAGGAAAGGACAAAAACTCAATAACAGTAACCATCCTAAGAATTAAAAATAAGAATGCTAAATGTACAATCTATTCATATTCTTAATTCTGAGTAAAGCTCTAGTTCAAAAAATATGATGGTAGAGGATGTATATTTTTCTAGTCCAATCCTGAGTTACCTGGTTGTGGAAAGGCTGAGACATCACAGAATCCAAAGCTGTCAGTGTCTCCTTCGGTCCTCCTGTGGCTCCCAATGGCCCAGTGTCCTGGGAAAGCCAGTTAACCATGTCTTGACCTCCTTCCCTGCAACATGTGTGAGTGAAGCAGCGCAGCAGCCTGGCAACAGCTGAATGCCTTGACATCAGCCTTTTTTCTCTGGCCTTTTAGTAATTTGGTTGCTTGCTAGAAAATGGGGATCGGACTGGTATAGTGAGCTTTCGAGGGGAGTGGTGTTCTACAAAATGGTATACACTGTAGTTAGTTTCTTGAAGAAAAGAAGACGTTTAGTTAAAAGTCACTTTGCTATATGAACTTATGGATGGTGTCATCTTTTGTGCCAGTTTCAGAGAATGTTCCTCAAGACATGTGCTGTCAGTATGTTTTGAAAGAAAGACGATCTGGGAGAAAGCATTTCTCTTAGTAACTGTTTGAATAAGAGTTCTACCTGCCTTATTTTATTTAAGATCAGGTGATATAGCTTTTTTAATAATTAATTTTTGAGAATTTTTATTAAAGTATAATCTACAATTAGAAAAGTGCAGAAATAAATTTCTGGTTGAGGGCTTTTCATGAAGTGACATCTGTGTAACCAGTACTCAGATGAAGAATGGGCACATCCCCAACACCCCAGAAGTCCTGTGCCTCATGCCCACTTCCAGTCATTAGTTCCCACCCCACAAGGTAACTATATCCTGACTTTTGTCAACATAGATACAGCTTTGCCTGTTTTCAAATTAGTATTAACAGAAACATATAGTTTGTTCTCCTCAGTTTTTGGCTTATTTGGTTCAATTTTATGTTTATAAGATGCACTCATAATTTCACATGAAGTCATAAATCATTCATTATCAGTGCTGGATAGTATTCTGTTGTATGAATATATCACTATTTATGAATCGCATTATTGATTGGCTTTTGGATAGTTTCTGATTTGGGACTATTACAAATATGTTCATACAAAAAACATTCTTATTTCTTTTGGAGAACATGGTACAAATTTCTGTGGGGTAGGTAACAACAAAAGGGACATAGGATTTGTTCAGCATAAGCAGAGACCATCAAACAGTTTTCTAAAGTGGTTGTACCAACTTATACTCTCATTAGCAGTGTTAGTACACATCCTTGCCAATACCAGATTTTTTTTAATCTGGTATTTGTCTTTTTAATTTTACCCATTTTAGTAGGTATGTTTTAGCATTTAGCTGTGATTTAATTTGCATTTACTTGATAACTAATGAGGCTGAGCAACTTTTTATGTTAATTGATCATCTGCATCTCTTTTGTGAATTCTCTGTTCAAGACTTTGTCCATTTTTCTACTGAGTTGCCTGTTTTTTCTTAATAATTTATAGGAATTCTTTATATATTCTGGATATAAGATATTCTACATGTTGCTAATACCTTCTCTTCTATACTTTGCCTTTTCATTTTCTTAATGTTGTCTTTTGATGAACAGAAATTCTTAGTATTATTATAATTCAAATTATCTTTTTTTTTTTTCCTTTCTGTTTGGTGTTGTAAACTTTTAAAGGAAATCTTGCCCACTCCAAGGTCATAAAGATGGTCTATATTTTATTTCCTAGAAGCTTTATTGTTTTTCTTTTCATATTTAGATCCACAGATCATCCTGTCCCCAGTGTACTTTGGTATCTTTATCATAATGGTATCTCTTGTTGTTATGCTAATACAACACTGTGTGTTATGCCACACTCTCATAATTATTACAACTTTATAATAGGTTTTGATATATGGTAGGGTAATTTCTCCATATTTTCTTCAAGATTACCTTGGCTATTCTTTGGTGTTTGAATTATAAATTTTAGAATCAGCTTGTCTATTTCCAAACACACATACATATATGCCTGCTTATATTTTGATTGAGACTGCATTGAATCTATAGACCGAGTTGGGGAGAATTAGCCACTTGACAATACTAAGTCCTGTTCTCTCTGAACATAGTTTATCTCTCCATTTATTCAGATCTTCTTTAATTTACCTCAATACTACTTAGTTTCCACTGTAGAGGTCTTACACATCTTCTGTTAGATTTATCCTTGGGGTATTTGATAGTTTTTGATATAAATATTATCTTTTTAAAAAAAGATTTTTATTTGTTGCTGATATATAGGCATACAGCTGATTTTTATATATTAACCATATAGTTTTTCCAATGACAAAGTTAATCAAAATAAAGCCAACAAATCAATGTTGGGATTAATAACCTGGTTCACAGAAGTTTTAAATGAAGAGGAAAGCAGAACTATATTTATTTATTTATTTATTATTTTTTTGAGACAGAGTCTCACTTTGTTGCCCAGGCTAGAGTGAGTGCCGTGGCGTCAGCCTAGCTCACAGCAACCTCAAACTCCTGGGCTCAAGCGATCCTCCTGCCTCAGCTTCCCGAGTAGCTGGGACTACAGGCATGCGCCACTATGCCCGGCTAATTTTTCTATATATATATTTTTAGTTGTCCATATAATGTCTTTCTATTTTCAGTAGAGCCGGGGTCTCGCTCTTGCTCAGGCTGGTCTCGAACTCCTGACCTTGAGCGATCCACCCGCCTCGGCCTCCCAGAGTGCTAGGATTACAGGCGTGAGCCACCGCGCCCGGCCCAGAACTATATTTAAATTTATATAAATCTATGCCACAGTAGTTTTATAGAAATAGATCACCACTAGACATAAAAATATATACTACAAAGACTGAACTAACTTAAACAAATAGAAACAAGGAGATCATGAATTTATAAATGAATAAAGTATACATGACATATAAATAGATGTTCACATTTAAAAATGGTCTGTTCTTTTGAAGTCTTTACGGTATTTGTTTAGCCAAAAATATACAAATATAATGTAAAGATAAATCATCCTTATCAGCATCTAGAGAGCTAGACTTGAACAGAGTATGATTCAAATTAAGTTTAGTTGTACTACATACAATGATAATTTGAATATATATAACATATGTATATATAACATACACACACATATAGATACAATCATGTAACTTTTTATATTATATAACTTCTTAGCAATACCTTCTCAGTAAATATATGAGGAGACTTTAAAAAGTTCATGGAAAATGTGTGTTATGAAAAAACTATGCATGGATTTCAAAATTTTCTGACACCAAAGTAAACTTGTACTAACTTGTTATAACATCTCTGAACAAGATCTGGTTTGAAGCACTAAGAAGGATAAAACATAAGTTTGGAAAGATCCCCTATCAGAGCAACATGAATTCTACTAACAAACATCAAATTTATGGTGAAGCTTGGGTGGAAGAATGGTGAAATCATTCATGCTTTACGAAAAATTTATGGGGACAATGCCCCAAAGAAATCAGTAGTTTTCAAATGGATAACTCATTTTAAGAAAGGATGAGATGATGTTGAAGATGAAGCCCAAAGTGGCATCCACATCAATTTGTGAGGAAAAAATTTCATCTTGTCCATGCCCTAATTGAAGAGGACTGATGATTAACAGCAGAAACAACAGCCAACACCGCAGACATCTCAAGTGGTTCAGCTTACACAATTTTGACTGAAAAATTAAAGTTGAGCAAACTTTCCACTCAATGGGTGGCAAAACTGTTGAGCTCAGATCAGCTGTAGACAAGAGCAGAGCTTTCAATGGAAATTTTGAACAAGCAAGACCAAGATCCTGAACCATTTCTTTGAAGAATTATAACAAGAGATGAAACATGGCTTTACCAGTATGATCCTAAAGGCAAAGCACAATCAAAACAATGGCTACTAAGAGATAGAAGGGGTCCTGTCAAAACAAAAGTGGACTGGTGAAGAGCAAAGGCCATGGCAACAGTGTTTTGGGATGCTCAAGGTATTTGGCTTGTTGACTTTCTGGAGGGCCAAAGAATGATAACATCTGTTTATTATGGAGTATTTTGAGAAAGTTAGATAAAGCTTTAGCAGAAAAATGCCTGGGAAAACTTCACCAGAGAGTTCCTCTCCACCAGGACAATGCTCCTCCTCATCCTCTTATCAAACAGGGCATTCTGCAAGAGTTTCCATGAGAAATCATTAGGCTTCCACCTTACAGTCCTGGGTTAGCTCCTTTTGACTTTTTTTTTGTTTCTTAATCTAAAAAAAAATTTAAAGGACACCAATTTTTCTTTGGCTAATGATGTAAAAAAGATGGCATTAACATGGTTAAATTCCCTGGACCCTCAGTTCTTCAGGGATGGAGTAAATGGCTAGTATTATCACTTACAAAAGAGTCTTGAATTTGATGGAGCTTATGTTGAGAAATAAAGATTTTTATCTCTTAATTCCATTTTTCCATGAACTTTTGAAATCTCCTTGCATATACATAACAATGACCTCTCAAGCATGTTTATTTTTGTACTACTTACCCACGTCACAAAACAGGCTAGTTAACAATGAGAACATACCTGGAATAATAATGCTAAATAAAAAGGCTAACAATGTTATATAGACAAATCTTGAAGTTTTTCATAGATAATGAGATAAATGTTTTAGAATATTTAAATATACATGGTTTTGAAAGACTGAAAGAGGCAATAATATCATTGAATAAAAATTAGGTATTTTACACAGATACATAGAATAAACAAGATGTTATATCCTGACACATTATATATTTATTAATATTTGTATGTTCCATCACAGAAAGGATTTTGCTTCTGTTCTAAACTGTGCCTAAAACTACACATAGTAGGTACTCAATAAATATTTCTTGACTGATGGAATGAATTTCAACATATATTTGAATAAGCTTTGAAAAACCTACATTCATGTCTGAAAGTTAATGTCAATTTAGATCTGGATATCTGAATGCTTTCTCTTTTAATTTAGGCAGAATAACTAAAAAGCTACGGCAGAGCAAACACATCATTCCCCTCCTGCTTGAAGCTGCTTTTGCCCTTACCCATATAATCTGAATCTCCTGGCAGAGAGCAAAATTTCAAATATCCACAGTAATTATTTCTCTGAGAAGACTGTAGAACATTGTCCCAAAGAGGGTTTCCATAGCCTGTAGGCAAAATCTCAAAAGGTTAATGACTCAACCAAGCTGGAGTTGCCCAGCAAGCACTTCAACAGTGTCTACCACTGCTGCAAGGCCAGCTTGTTCCAGTACTTCCTTGAAACCACATGCTAAAGTCATTGTATTTATACACGTTTTTTGTTAGACTCGTATAAAACAATCATTCCTATTGTATTAGACTCTACTTTCGGCAAGGACAGGGAAATTAAAGTTCCTCTAATAATTTTAAAGTAATATTATAGAATGTCCTTTAGTTTAAATGACTGGTATATGCTGATATGTCAAGACTCTTTATTCAAGTAATTGTGTCCAGATTTGTTTAAGATTTAAAGCAGGCATTAAGTTAATTATTTTAACCTCTTAAGGGCTTGCTATGTAAGAACATACCATATAATTTAAGTACTCTCTTTGAAAAGAAGGCTTATTTAATGTTGATTAAAAAAACAAGATATGGACTCAAATTTGGGATAAGTCAAATTCTAGATAATAAGTTCAATAAATCTTTGATTTGAATGATTTACATAGAAGAAGAAATGAAGAGAATGTTTCTTCTGGTTAACGCTGAACTTAGAAGTCAGTTCTTTGGATTTTTCTTAAAATTCTTTTCTTGTACCCTACCCCTTGCCTCTACCCCCCTCATCATATCTTTTCTTGATAAGTCTATTAGTATATTCTAGCTTTATATAGCAGGCCTTATTCATACTGTTTATCTTTACCATTCTTTAAGCATAGGCTCCAAACTGCCTCTGATCTCTGATAAAATAGCAAGTGCCAGGATGCCAGAACTTTTGCTTTAAAAAGCACTAAATTCAGTGTAGAAATGCAGTTCAGGTTAATGGAGAGTTGTTTAGCTTAATATACAGGCACTTAATGTTTTGTTGCTTTTATAGACCAGGCTACAGCAACCTACAAAATGTAGCCTCATACTGATTACCAGAACTTTTATCCTTGGGTATTTGGTAATCTCTTTTTTGCTTTTAAAACTACATGATACAGTGAAAAGATAACTAATCTTACAAATTATTTTACATTTCTTAGCATGACTTAGTCAATTCACTTTTTTTCTTTTAGAGTTGACTTTACAAACCAACACTGGATAGGATTAATTATAAGATGTATATTCCAAATCCGTTTCTTTTTAGTTGATTTCCAAGGCAGAGAGAGTAAACAGCCTTCTCCCAGCTTTCTTACTTTCCACAGCTGAGAGTGTAGGATGTTTACAGTATCTGTCGCTCAGTGCTCTCTGGGGCGGGGTTGGCAGTCAGCTGCGTAAGCCTCAGGAAATCCAGCACCATTTCAAGATACCATATTATGTTACAGGAAAAGGTCAGAAAAGTATACTTGGGACTAAATTATGGCTTTTTTAGGAGTAGGGCTGGAAGGGTGGGTGGGGAGGCCACATGACCCTTACTTTCTTTCTGCCTGCTCAGTTACTGTTCCCTTCCTGTTCTGCACAACCTAGGATTTTCCTGAGGTTTCCAGCTGTGGCTTTGCACATTCACGGATTCAGTTAACTTTTAATTTTCAATATTCTATGCTTTCTCAAAATCGTCTTAAAAGATTCACCACCCTCCTTCCTTTAACGGCGGCACATATTTCCTTTCCGACTGTGGGAAGACATGAAATGCAGCTTCTCACTCTTTGAGCTATAATACTTTGTTCCACCTCCCTCTTGTACAGAACTTAGAACAATGGCTGAACTGTGCCTACAGACAGAAAACCATCCAACAGTTTAATTACTGAAAGTTAGTTATTTTCATTATGGGTTACACAGTAATAAATTCATCTGAATGAGTGAAAAGTAAATATGTTAGAACATAAATTATATGTATAAAATGGTGTATTTCAAGTTGCTAACATAATGCTGAAATTTTAAAAATTTCATATTTGGAAGTAAATATAATTAGAGTCATACACGAGTGGAATTAGTTGATTCTTAAAGTTTTTTCTAAGAATGACTTTTCAAATGGTTCTTAGACTCCATTTGCTAAATTGATCTAAGGTGCACAAAATGCTTGGGTGAAGAAAAAAGTCATCAATACCATACATCACAGAACAATGCTACATAAAAGAACACCACATTGTGAACAAAAGTTACAAATAATTTCAGACTGTTACAGGATATTCTTCATTCATTCATTCAACAAACATTTATGTGTACCTGCCATATACCAGCAATGTCTTAAATTCTGGGTGATGAGAAATGAATGGTAATATCTTTGCTTTCAAGAAAGACACAGACTAACCAGCAAGATACACACATAAACCATTGTTGTAAGTGTGGCAAGTGTTACAGTGGGTCAAAAGACACTTCTGAGTTGGCTGATAGCCAGGCTGAGTCTTGAATATTGAATAAAATTAGGTAGGTGAAGATGGTGCTAATGGGGATTTGGAAGGGTGGGCAGTGAAGGGGACAGTGTAGCTTAAAGTGTACCAGAAAGAACAGTCATATGGATAGAGAAAGAAAGACAAAGATAACGTGTGCTGAGACTTTCAAGAATTCACCAGAGTTGGAGCCAAAGATGCATGTGGGTGAGGAGTAGGGGAAAACCACAGAGTGGAAAAGGCAGCGGTCCTTACATGATTATTCAATATCAGTCCTAACTGAATATGGACTAATTAAGGGGTTTGGGAATCTCTTAATGATGGAGGCCACTGAAAGAAGGTAAGCAGGCAAGTGGCATGACCATGTCTGTACTTTAGAGAATTTATTCTAGTCATAAGTCTGCAGATAAACAGAAAAAAAGGCTGCAGAAAACAGAAAAAGAACTACTGCAGTAGTTTAGGGGAGACCATGAGAGCCTTAACTAGGGAGAGGGAATAAGAACATAGAGAAAATAAATATGGGAAGTGAGAAAGGCAAAAACAACAGCAGAACTCAGTGAGTGGGTAGTTGAGGGGAGAGGCTCTGAGGAGAGGGAGAAGTCATGGGTAATTCACAAGTCTGGGTTGGGTGACAAGGCCTTTCATGCAGCAGGGAATGAGTAGGAAGAGAGGTGGTGAAGGAAAGAGCTCTGAGGAGTAGCAGTGATAACTTTCATGGCTTTGGGCTGGAAAGTTGATGAATCCATGTTTAGTGACTACTGAATTCTGTCATAACTGAAGGGATAATGACATTTTGAAGGACTAAACCACACGAACCTCTTCTTTATTTTGCTGTTTTTGCATTTCTGCTTACCCTCTACCTGGTGAATGCCCATACAGTCTTCAAGTCCTATATCAAGTATTCTCTCATCTGAAGCCTCCTCTGGTCATCACCATCCGTAACACCCGACCCATCCTCCAACCTGGGGAGGAATTGTTCATTCTGTCCTTCCACCACCGCTATACTCTGTGTATGCCTTGATCACAGAACTGAGTACAATTATTTGTTTACCTGACCATCTCTCTACTAGAAAAGAAACACCATGTTTCATTTCACTTCATTTCATTTCATTTTTAAAAATTCACAACATGTAGCCAGGGTTTGGCACTAAAGAAGGTTCTCAGTAAATATTTGATGAATGAATGAATGATGCCATCTAACACCTGACCAATTGTTAACAATTTGAAGATTATTCTGGCTTTTAATCTTTAAATAAAAAACTTCAGTTTTTGAAAATTTGTTTTTAATTAGGAAATGTTGGTTCTCATTTGAAAAAAAAATTGTTTTTAAGTTCCCCAATAATTCAAGATTAGGCTGCTTTTCTTTTCTAAGGAACTCACAGCTAAGAAGAGAAATTACTGCATTACAGTCTTTCCTTAAATGATAGCATTAACTCCTGGGAAGTTAACTTTCATGAAGGCTGTCTGATTTTTAAATTTATTTTTTTGATGGCTTCCAAGTGAAGAAAATCAGGGTACATAGTGAGTGCAGAGAAAGAAAATCCATGTAAACAGTTTAAAAATGGACAAGAATGAAAGGAAATGGCCCGAAAAGTTGGGTCTGAATATTGAATAATCATGTAAGAGTTTAAAATGTTCTAACTGGAAAGAACCACACCCTTATAAATACAGTCATTAAAATAATTTTAGTTATATGAAATGATTTTAACCACTCAAAGAGAAGTCGAAAAGTTACTGTTGTAACATGGAATTTACTCTTTTTGCTTCAATGGGGCTTTTGATTTAAAAGGCATTTTAGTCATGTAAAACCAATCTCCGATAAACTAGCACCTGGTCATTTTCAGTTTGGAATGAAAAGACACTTATTTCGAATGTATATTGTATCTGGTCACATTTGGCACATTCTGTATTCAAAAAAAATCTTTTTATGTATCCATTAACTTATATTTTAAAAATTCTAGTGCACATCACCTTTCAGGATATACAGTAGCTTTCTCCAACTCTCATTTTTAAATTAAAATGTATCACTTTTAAAATAGCCATAACTGAAAAAAAACACCGTTCCTGTATTTGAAGCTTACTGTACCTTGTATACCAGAATTCTCAGCTGCTCATGCTCTGCTCAATTATTGCTGTTACTAATTCTTAAAGTCAGGCTCTAGGTCCCCTACCACGGTCAGTTTTAGAGATAGAAGGAAAATTCCCTGGTGAGGATGCTTCTTTCTTTGTCCATAAGCTACTTTGCTACCTGCTCCCTTCTTCACCTAGTCTAATATTCGTCATTTTACCTTCCATTGTGCTTTCAACTTGCTCAGTGTATGAGATGAACATTTAATAGAGAATCGTCATCCCCTAGTAGAAAACAAAATCCAAACAAAATCCTCCCATTAATGCACCAAACATACCCTCAAGGAAGAATGAACTATATGGAAATTTCCAGGAAACAACTATGAGGAAATCACAATGAAAATATAACAGTATGTGCTCTATTTTAAGCCTCGTTAATTTATAGCAAAGGATCTTCCTCTAGTTTGTTATTTACCCTGGATCCTAAAGGAAAATTGCAAGCATACAATACCTCACTCTATTACAATATATGGAAAATCAACAATAATGTGACATTACAGTAGATAAAAGTATAGAATATAGTCATAAAATTCATGGTGATTTATCTAACTCAGAAATTCTATGGTTTTATGCAAATATCCTTTGCTCTGAGAAAATCCACACCCTCTTTAATTAAGCTTCTCATGTTCATCCCGGGGGAAAGCTCTCTTCTCCCTGACCCCAAGGTGCTGTACTTTGAATCTCTGTTTGATGTGATTTTGTCTCAAGTTATCACTGTAGCTCAAATTAACCTGTTTAGTTCCAAAATTAAGTAAATGCTATAGTGTGAGGGAATAGCTAGAAGTTCATAACATCTTTGTATAGAATGCTATGAATAGATTCAAAAAACGTTACGAGACCAGTCAGTCTGACGTAACCTATTCAATCACGGTTTCCTTAAAAACTCTTTGGGTTCTTGATTCGTTTTTTTTACACTTATTATTTCATTTAAGTTATTGTGCCCTGAAGAAAAAAGGGGTAACCTTGTTATAATGACTTCATATTCATTTTACTGTCTATTAATATTAGTTTCCTTTTAAGTATATAAATATCAAGCTTTTTTTAACATTATGGAAGTTGAGGGCTTGAACGAAAATATAAGTGGATTTTCTAAAAGTGATGAAAAAAACAGATTTAAACAAAATTTTCTTATAGGCAATTTTTGGAGTCCTCCCCCCATATATTCTGTAAGCAAGGTTACAAGCTACAGATCATTCTTTACAATTTTAGCCGCAAGAAGTAATTGTGAGCTTTATATTTAAAAGTTAGCTAATTCTAGCTTACAGCCATGGTGATGGGTGTGTGACACTATGACTAATCTGACCAGTGTCACTGAATTTAAACATTCGTTAAAAGACTTAATCTGTACATGATTAGCATTGCTTTTTAATTTAACCTGGAAAATGATAGTCCTACCAATATTTTAGTTAAATCTTGACTATTTACTACAGGCATACTGGAATAACTTTAGAAATTACTGTCACTGCTATAGAATATCAAATTGTTATAATACTTAGCATGTCATGAGTTCAGAGTTTGATAAGACTAGTCCCTTCAATGAATAAGTTTTACTAATACGAAGCTACTTTGGCTAAATACTATCAATGATGTATCAAATACACAAGGAAGCAACCACTCATCTCTATATTTAACACAAAGAGTGTGTGTTTGTGTTAGGGGTGTATCTGGAAAGCTACACATCAAACTGATAGTGGTAGCTACCATTGGGGAAAGGAGGAGGGGATGGGGACTGGGTATCAAAGAACATTTCAACCTTATTGGCAATATTAATTTTTTAAAAGCATAATACACTCACACAATATGGATACAAATTTGAAAATTATGTTGGGCATTTAAATTTAAATTCTATCATTCCCCAAATTAAAGATAAGGCTCACTTGAAATTCTAGCTTCCCTACAGATTTAATCAAGTTGATTAATTTTGTGGCTTTGGGTACTCTTAAAATCCTCTCTGAGCCTTAGTTTTTATAAAATAATAAAATAATATGGTACATACCTCATGGGGTATGGCAGGCATATTATCAGTAAGTGCATGTCATCAGAAGTACTTTATGCCATACTATTGGCATGAATATTTATAATTTTACCATGTAACAATGTCTTTATCCTTCCTGCCCTAATTAGTTTTCTCCTGTATATAGAGTACAGACTTTTTTCTCAAGCCAAAGGTGGAAATGCAAGGGACACCAGCTGTTCTCTCCATCAGGGCTTCTGGCCCAAGTACCTCTGCTACAGAAAGGGATATGGGGCCAGGATGGGAAAGGCTTCTTAAGGTACATTCTAGATGATAGAATGATTCCTTACAAAAAATAGTCTGGAAAAAACAGGATCGAATATTAAAAATTCTATAAAACAAAAACAATAAAAAAAACCAAACCAAAAACCAAAAAACTGGTGCCACCAGGTGTCACTATAACCCAAAACACTGTTGGCTGTTTTTTTATTCAGTTGGAAAGAACCGTAAAAACTCCACATTATAAAGAAATGAGTACTCTCTTACAAGGCTTTCCAAGTCAGTAACTTACATTGTCACACAATTACTTAACTGCCTATTCTAAATAGATGAGAAAAGGCACAAGCCTAATTTTTTTCTTTTTCTTGAATTATAACATAGTGATTAAGATAATCAATGCCAAGTGATTTAAATGCAGGAAGTAGATCTTTGTATGTTCAGAATTTCAAATTTTCAGTTTTGCCTTTCAGTAGGCAAACCTAAAGGTTCAGGATTATGGTGATCTGTCATTTGACTGAAACACATTTGATCCAGGGTGCAAGTGAGTGACTCCAGCTGATCACTCAACACTTCTGGTTCTCTACTCCATATTGGGTTCACCTCTTAGAGTAATAAAAAATAGTAAGTGGAAAATCTCATAATAAAGTTATAATAATGAATTATAAGATTGATTTTTGAGACAACTTATTTTAATAACTGCGGGCATTTTAACATCAGTTTTGTACCTTTCTTCTCTCAATTTCTTAAAAGCATATGATCGCTTAAGCAAAACTTGTAACATTGTATTTTGTATTTTAAAGTATATAGATGTGATATATATGGCAATAATGGCACAAAGGGTGGACAGGAATGGAAATATAGTGTTGCAATGCACACACATGTGTGTGCTTGTGTGTGTATATATATAAACATATATTTTGTAAGTTAATTCATTAATAATTTTTAGTTAATTGTGATAAATTAAAGAAGCATATTATAATACCTATAGTAACCATTACAAGAATAATGCAAAGAAATGTAGCTTAAAAAAGACAACAGAATTAAAATGACATACTAAATGTTTGTTCAACAAAAAAGAAATCAGGAAAGGAAGGATTGAGGAACAAGCAACACATAAGACAAACAGAAAATAAATAGCTAAGTGGCAGACTTAAATTCAATTACATTACTAATTGCAGTAAATGTAAGTGGACTAAACACTCTAATCAAAGGCATGTTGGGACAAGCTGTATAAAAAAGCTAGACCCAACTATATGCTACCCATAACAGAAACATTGTTCAACCTTAGGTCCGAAATGGCTCCCATGTTTATTTCCGTTTGCTTAAGCTGTAATCTATTCAGGTTATTTTCCATTATGACAGTTTGCTTCTCAATACTTGGGAGTCTCCTACAACTTATCAAATGTTAATTTGTGAAAGACAAAGCAATTGTCTCTATCTTGTCACTGTGTTGCCTCTTAGGTTATAAGGTCATGAAGGGCAACAATCATGTTTATGATATCATACTACCAACTGCACAATCGTCCATGTGGGCAAGCATTACATGTATTTTGTGATGATAACATGCTTTTATCATTCAGATTTGCTTCAGGGAACACATCTGGTACGACATGCTTACAGCTGTAATGCTATCGATTAGTGTTAACACTCAATATTATGAATTCCCCAAATAGTAAGAAAAAGAAAATTCACTCATTAAAATGCAAAGATGATTCTTCCATTGAATTACCTGAATAAGTCACATGTTATAAAAGTTCTGGATTAATGATTAATCAGGATTTCACAATAATAGCTAACATTTTTGAGTGCTTTCCATGTTCCAAGCATTGTGCTAAGTGAAAATTATCATAAGGCTATAAATAACCCCATATAGATGAGAAAATTGAGGCTTAAACTTGCTCAAAATCACACAAGAGTTAGATCTAAACAGAGAGAGTATGAATGAAAGTACACTTGGGTTTTAAAAGTTTAATATTAATATCAATTGATATTAGAAAAGTAGAAGAGACACAGATGTATCTGGACACTTTACAGTCCCTTATTAACTTCATATAGCACTATATAAAATTTCAAGTTGATTCTCAGGGATCATGTGATATCTTTATCAATTCTTGGCTATCAATGTTTCAATATGCAATAATGAAATAAAGAAGACCTGCTTCCCTTCCAGAGCTATAAGCATATAACTCCCAAAAGAAGAAATTCAAATAATAATATATAGAGATAGATACATTTTTATAATTTTAGCATTTTGCAACTACTAAATTAGCAAGATTTAAACACACAATATACACACTGCAGGCATACCTTAAGTAAATCTGTTATACTCATATGAAGCAAAAAAAAAAAAAAAAATCTGCTTATGACTTGGTGGTATTGCTTAAGGTGGTTTATTATAAGGAAATAAAGTGACAGAAATCAAAATACTATATAGGAATATTAGTCATCAAAATGAAAACAATTCAAACAGTAATTTGGTACAATGAAGCCTATCAATAATATGCAGTCATTTAATATGATGCCTTTTTATAAATACTATTTTTTTAAAAGTATACTACTTTCAATATACCACATGATTGCATCTGCACAAAAATGGGCAGGTACTGGAGGGTAATAGGCAAAAACTAAAATATCTGTGCTTGAATATTAAGATTATAAATCATTTTTCTTTGAGAAAGCTTTTGTTCCTATAACTTTTTTTGTTAATATTTTCTTAATGTTTCAACAATTTTTAAGACAAAGAAGGACAGGAGAGCACCTCGTCTCACAATGATGAGACTTACATACATGATATAATTCTCTTTTTAGGTAGATCAAAGAAAAGACATTTGCTCCTCACACAATTGATTGTGCATTTAAAATAGGAGCAAGAATGTAAAAATTTCTTAGGTGGCTGATTATATTCATTGAAACCTGAATAGCAGATTTCTTACATTTTAAGAAAACTTCTGACACAATGATTTCTTTTCAGCAGCACTGAGGGTGGTATCCTTGTGCAGCTTTTTGCAGCTATTGTGTATTAACATGACAGAATGTTTTCTTCTGATGAAAAACAGGACCCAATAGAATTAAGCAAAGAAGAAAAACATGCTGAATTTTTTTTACAACAAATGAGAATTAAAATATTTTGCTACTTTGTCTCAGTACTTAATCTTTAACTGTTTCTGTGTTTATACACACAGATTAAATTTATCATAGATCTTGATTTTTTCCATCATATTAAAATTGAAACTTTGTTTCAGTTGAAAAAATAAACTTACGATTAAAAGTCTTATGATAAAAGAACATGTTATCTTGTTGCCTTTGAAAAATCAAAAATTTTAGCCTAGTCTACTCTATCTACTCTCCACCAAAAAGAATCTTTGAAAAAAGCTGAAATCCTATTATCATATAATTTATGTAAGAATTGCATATTTCCTTTCGATGCTATCTGAAAGCTGAGGAGTTTGCAAGGAAAACAAGAAAAAGTTCAAATGTCTAAACAAAACCCGACTGATTCCAAATCTAGTTGCTTAATCACCAGGGCCCAAGTGTCTCTGGGGCAGTGAGAGCCATCTGTGGGGTTGAAAGGAGCAGAACTTACAAACTTGAAAGATGTGTTTCCTCACCATCTCTCCTCTCTCCCCACAGGAGAGGAAATAAAGCAACACTAGTTAAATCTTGAGGAATTAGTAGTTACTTTAGAATTAGGCCAAAGAAATGAAAACTAACATCAAGTAAGCCATTTCTTTTTATTAATCATTCAATATTAGAAGTTTGAGGAGAGAAACTGGAGTGCTTAATTAATACACAACTTTCAGATTAACTATAAGCTTCATTTACATTTGACATCCTGGCCTCATTCATTCTGATAAAGAGTTAATACATCCCAACGAAGAGTTGCTTGTGATAAAGTTTAATGCATTGCCCTTTATGTTCGTTATGCTTTCTCTATAAAGACATACCAATAAATATTTATAATACTAATTTATCTTTTTGTTTTAAGACAATTTTATAGGGTCATATAAATAAATAGAGTCCAGAGATATGAGTTTGAGTCTTGGCTCCACTTATCACTTGTGTGACCTTGCGCAAGCTATGAACTTCAGTATACTCAAGCTTTAGAACAGAAATGATGATAATGATAGTACCAACTCTCTCATTAAGATAAACCTCAAGTTTTTTAATTGTCAAAATTTAATAGGTGCTTTTTCTTCAAAAAAATTTAAGGGCTTACTATGTACCAGCACCGCTCTCAATTATAGGGATGTAGCAATGAGTCCCTGACATTTATGAAGAGTTAAATACAATCAATTAAGAAATTAACATACAATTTGACAGGTGGTGACAGATGCTCCAAGAGAAAGTATAGCAGGTTAAGTGATCAGTTGGGAGGAGAGCTATTTTAGATGGAGGTGGGGGTCAAGTAAGGCCTTCCTTGCTAAAGTTATATTTGACCAGGAAACTAAATGAAGCAAGGGGGGGGGTGAGTCATGTGTGTATATCTGGCATCCCATATCTGCCTAATTTTATTTAGGCAAGTTTCTACATCTCACTATAATATGCATTCGTACAAGAAGCTACTATATAGAGAAACAAGAGTTTGGAAGAAGACTGAGAATTAAATAGACCAGCAGGAAAATACAGAAAGGAAAAGAGAAATATTTTAGGTCATTAAATATGAAATGTCTGAGTTGGAATCAAAAGATAGTTTATTATATCTCAATCAAGAAGCAGTACAATTAATCAAAGTATGTGCCTAAAACTATTGACATAGTTTTGCCATCTTAATGGCAAATTAGCTTGCTTATGCCAGCAGCAAAAAAGCCTGGAGAACGAGTGGCAATGAAATCGTGAAAGGTGTTTTCCACAGTTTGTTGAGAGTTGAGTATTTTTCCTTGCAAGAAGTGGTCCAAAGCCTGGAAGAAGTGACTGTCAGTTGGTGCAAGGTCTGGTGAATACGGCAGATGACAGAGAGTTTCCAAGCCCAGCTTGTATAGTTTGAGCAGCATTGTTTTTTGAGACCTACGACCTTGCAAGAGGATTGGGCTATCTCTATTGACCAATCTCGGCTGCTTAATTGCAAGCATCCTTATCATTTCATCCAATTATTGTAGTGAGACACCTGCTGTAATGGATTGACCAGGTTTCATGAAGGTGTAGTGGATAATACTAGCACTGGACCAACAGACACCATTAGCTTTTTTTGATGAATATTTGGTTTTGGACTGTGTTTCAGTACTTCATCTTTATCCAACCATTGTGCCAAATGCTTGTGATTGTCAAAAAGAATACATTTTTCATCACACATAACAATAGGGTGTAGAAATGGTTCACCTTTATGTTGCGACAGCAAAGAAAGGCAAGCTTCGAGAAGATTTCTCTTCTGATGCTCCTTTAATTCATGCGGTACCCATCTATCCAGCTTCTTTACCTTGCCAATTTGTTTCAAATGGTCCAACAGTGTTGGAATAGTAATGTCAAACCTTGCTGCTAATTCATGCGTAGGTTCAAATGGATTCGCTTCTACTACAGCTTTCAGCTCATCATTGTCCACCTTGGTCTCAGGTCACTCATATGGCTCATTTTTAATATTAAAATCACCAGAATGGAACTTCTCAAACCATTGTCATACTGTATGTTCATTAGCCACATCCTTCCCAAACATTTCACTGATATTTTGAGCTGTCTGGGCTGCACTGATTCCACGATGGAACTCATATTCAAAAAAACACAAATTTTTGACATCTATGGTTTCACAAAAATTTCTCTAAAATTTTTTTTGAAAAATAATCACAAACTAAAATGCATGTTAGAAAGAATGAGAATGTACCTTCACACACACAAAAAAGAAGTGGAGTCAGTGAAATGTCAGAGGTAACAACTGTCAGACTTAGTATTTAAGGAAATCGGACATTCCATACTTAATAATCTAAATAATACATCAATGGCAAGAAAAGGAAACATTTCTTTCCCTATGGGCAACTGGAGAGGTCTCGCATGTAGATTCTCGGTTTTGGCACAAACACTCTGGCCTATAGGATCCCCAGAGGGTGGAAGGGAAACTGAGTACCTACAAGTAGGCACCTGCAGGGAGAAGCTCCAAGGAAAGAATGAGCATTCCTTTTCGTCACTGCCCTCCCAGAAATGTCCATTATTGCCTGGCTCTCTGAGAGGCTGAAGGGTAAAGCAGCTGTTGTAACTAAGTGGTAGACAGACCACAGCTGCAAAACAGCATGTGCAGAAGTGGAAGCTTTTCAAGTTACTGAGATTGTAAAATCAAATATGGCGTTGAGGTCTAGATAGATTGGGAAACTGGTTGAACTATGTAACAAATAAATCCTAAGATACTGAAATTTGGATTTCAGTGGGAGGCACAAGAGGTATTCAACTTTAGACACAGGAACAAGCTACAATGGAAACAGGGAAAAGGAACTGAGTTAGGGTTAAATAGTGGTCTTGGGCCAATTATCTTATGTTTCTCCACCCACAGTCCTTGTGAGATCTGTTCATGGAGTATGATTAACTTAGAAATCAGTATAAGAGTCAGCCCAGGTGTAGCACATACCTAAACAAAGAAGGACTTTCAGAAAATGATTGATAAGAGCCCCCTGGAGAAACAGTGGGAGAGATGGATGTTGCATACACAATTCTCTGAAAACTCTCTAAAGAACATCAGGCTTAGGCAATGTAGTTAAAAAATTGACTCATTGTTCTGCTAGGTTTTTTTGTCTCCGCTGTAGCAAAAGAATCAAAATTCTTATATGGCAGTTCTATATTCAAAGACATTTACTTCAGATGACAGTGCCATTTTTATAGCATGTTAACCAGGGTATGTGAAAACTATTGCTAGCACACACTGGAATTATTGGGGTGAAAAGTCTATTAATACTAAATGTTTTAGAAAATAAGCTGCTCCAAATTTCAGTATCTTAGGATTTATTTGTTACATAGTTCAACCAGTTTCCCAATCTATCTAGACCTCAACGCCATATTTGATTTTACAATCTCAGTAACTTGAAAAGCTTCCACTTCTGCACATGCTGTTTTGCAGCTGTGGTCTGTCTACCACTTAGTCACAACAGCTGCTTTACACTCTCAACCCACCCTTCAGCTTCTCAGAGAGCCAGGCAATAATGGACATTTCTGGGAGGGCAGTGACGATGTCTGACTTGCTCACAGCTGTCTCCTCAACTCTTTCTTAGCACAGGGTCCGGTTCAGAGAAACAACTTAATAAATATTTATTAAATGAATAAACAAATGTCTGCAATCCTCTGTCTTGGATCAGCAATTATCTTTTATCTTTTCTGAGAAGGATCTTGGAGAGAAGGCAGGCAGGTATTTATTTAATGTGGGTGCTGATTTTTATTTTCTTCCTTTCTTATACAATTACTGGATGGACAGAAAAAATGTGTTAGGCAAAGTACATATGACCAAGTCTCTCAAGATTTCCTTGTGGGGAAATTTAGTCTGAATCCTAATACAATTAAGGAGACTCAAACTACTGAACAAATGTGTTCTACTGGAACTGATGATTAACAGATATCAACTTGGAGGAGACTGTTGAGAGTCAGCCATTCCAGCTCTGTCCTTGCTTGGACATTTCCTATGCAACATTTTAATTTTATTAATTTCTTCAATTAAACTAGAGAAAGAAGGTTTTCCCAATTTGACATAAAATTGAAGAAGTTAGTAATTATGTTGGATTGGTGAATCAGGACCCAAAAAGACTATGACAGATTAGCACAATAGGACAAATCTAACTTAACAATTAGGCAGCATTTCTGAGAAATTTCCTAGGAAGAGAAAGGTGACAAGGTGGCAGCTCTTGTGAAGTCTTAGTGATATTCAAATTCAGGGAGTAGGCCAAACAAGTACCAATGGGGCAAAAAAATAATCCACGTGAAAAAGGAAGGAATTTTAACTGAAACTAAGCCCAACCTGAGTAACACCGATGACTGTCAAAAAAAAAGAGCTAATTTGATTTTAGTCAATATTAAGAGAATTGTGCTATTTTTACAAATCAACCAAGTATTTATGGAACTTCTATTGGCATTGTTCTTGGTGTAGTGGAGGATACAGAAGTGTCAGGCACATCCCTATTTTTAAGGTACTATTTAGTCATAGGAAGATTAGCAATTAGTCTCAACTATCAAGGAAATAAGCCCTCAAAACTCCCAAAGCCCAAAACCAAACAAAACCAAAAAAACAAAGCAAAACAAAAAAAACTCAGAGGCTTCAATGAACTTAACAGGCATTGCCCATTAACTAATGTTTATAACCATGGCCCTAAGTCATCAGGAACCTGCTGTAAATAAAATCCATTACTCTCTTTAGAGAAATCAAGTAATGGAAATACATTTTAGAAATTGTCTTTTTTGTTTAGTTATTTTAGTTTTAAATGGGATATAATTCAGTTATCTGGAAAATTTAATTGTGGGGATTAGCTCATTCCTGAATGGGGTCAAATAAATCAGGTACCACTGCACACAGAGTTAAGGACTAATGTGCACAGGTCAATACGTAATGATTGAGAAAAGAGGGAAATAAGCATAAGCAGTCAGAGAAATAAGGTATTCCATACCAAACTCTCTAAAGAGCCAAGCCAGACTTGTGGGCTCCAAGTTCTTTGAGATCAGGCACAACAAAAGACTTTGGAGTGCTGATAGGAGGATGGGGGGCGGGGTTGGGGTGGGGGAAAGCTGCTGCTTCTAGATAAGGCAAGTGTATAATCTACCAAAATACCAGCATCATGTTATTCTTTACAGCTATGGTGTACTACATACCAAAACAATGGCACATTTCCTTCTCAGGTGGGGTTTCCAGTGCACAATAGTCTCCCTTCTTTGTGCCTATGTTTGGACTTCTAACTTAATGCTACAAAAAAAATCATGCCACCAAGTGGACACATGCCACTCCAAACGTGTGGCCTCTAATCTCAGTTGGCCCACAGTGAAGCACAGAGTGTGTCCCACAGCCAGCTTTCTTTTCTATACTCATCGCAGCTTTCCTGAACCTCCACCTCGTCCCTATTTTCATCCTCTTTAGGCATGACCTACCTCACCTCCTATTTCATAAAGTGCATTCTGTCCTGCACATTTCTGCATCCCAGATCGACATCCACCCATCCTTTCTTCTTCACAGGAAAGATACCTCTCCTTATGTTCAAGGCTAATTCTTTCATCTTTCTGCAGCTATTCATACTGCTGACTTCTTCCTCCTTGACTCCCTTCTGAGTCTCTTCATATTCCAGCCTCATTTTCCTCTTCTTCCTCCTCTGGAGGCACCTTTGAGCCATCCTCCTTGATGTATCTTTGTGGCATCTTCCTCTGCCCACCTTTACATGTCACATTCCCCCATCGACACAGATTTTGTTCATGGTCATCTTCTCACACTGACTTAGGCAGCATGGCCCACCAGGAGATTTTCCTGAGAAGGCTCCCACACCTCTGCCCTTTGCACATACTGTTTAGTGTTCTGGGGTATCTGCTCCACTGATCCATTTGCCCAGGATCTGCTTGTGTTTCAATGTGTTCAAACGTTTCTTTTTGAACTGTTTCTTGATTCTCACAATAAGCTCTATAGATCTTCTCTGTACACCTCTTCTCCTAAAACTCTCAACAGCACTCCTACCACAGGTTCTGTCATGCAATCAGTTTCTATGTTTCTATTTTAAGAGGCTGCATTGTTCTTTGCTGTATTTTTACAAGGAAATGGGCTCAATAAACATCTACCAAGAGAATGAGTGAATTTTACATGTGCAAAGTTTGATGTTGGTAATGACCTCCCTGACTCAAAGATAGCCAAACACTGCCTGGATGACCAACTGGTGGGGTTACCATTTGATAAGGATGTGGACCACACAGGATTAAGTAACTTAATGCTCCTACCACGAGGAAGAGTTTATGATGTTATGATGATCCTGTACCAAGTAAATCTCCTTAAAGTTACTTTTCTAAAGACTAGAAATTAACAAAGTCTAAATAAACTATATGATAAATTAAAAAGTACATTGGTGGTATCATTTTTTTCCTTCTTATTTTTCCTAACAGACATTGAAACACTTCAAACACAGAATTATACTTTTTGCTCTGTGTTATGGTGGGATGAGTCATTGCCTAATGAAGACCTAAACCATTCTTGTATCATACACCTGTAAACCTAGTAGGTCTTGGAGGAAAGGGATCCACCTTAGTTTCTCAGAAGGTGTCCTCTAACTTTCTACAGTAACTGCTTACCAACTATTTGCCACTATGTGCTGGGTGTGCTAAACCTAAGAAGCTTGTGTCTTCAGCAGCTCCCTTGGAGACCACATGGGCCTGGAAGCAAACAGGGGATAATGACAAGAACATCTTTCCTTCTATCTTTTGCAATTTTTATTTTCATGATGAAGCTACTTGTGTTAAATCTTTTAAAAATACTACATCTTATAGTGCTTGTATGAAAGAAAATAAGTTCATAGTTTCTGGCATGGTTGGAGACATTAAAAGAGCTCTAGTTGTTGAATAAAATCACAGTATTAAACCTTCCTGAAAGACTGCTATTTCCTGACTAATTCCTCTTAAGCAAAATATTTAAGATCAGTATGAAGTTAAGAGACTACAGCTTTTTCTTCTGAGGATTACCTTTCATGGAAATGATAAAATGGAAAAATAATTATTCCGTAAAGGCCAATAAAAAGGCAAATCCTCCCAACGAATCCACAGATACAATTATCCTTAAACACCCTCCACTTATCAGGGGGAGAAAAAGAAAACTTCCTCAGATCCATTCAAATATAAAAACATTCTTTACTACATTGAATTTTATAAAATCCCATTGTTAAATACTTCCTCTCAAACTCCTGCCAAATGGGAGGATTACTGCTGAAACAGACAAGGAATATGTGACCTCCTTCCCCTACCCTGAGGGTTACACTTTGGCACACATACAGATCTATTTTCTACAAAGGATGCAGCTTTTGAGAGATGTGAAGGATCTGGAATAAGAACACTGGCCCTCATCAATCCACTTCCTCTATTGGAAGGGAGTCTCCCAAATAAGTCTTCTAAAGGAAATACTGAAATGAAGTCACCCATGTTCAGTAAAGTAACAGTAGCTTGATGATGTGATTGTCTCAAAAGTGATACAAGGTACAGCAGTTAGACTGAGAGTTCACTGGAATTTTTAATAAAGCAATGTTAGACAAATATTTGCACAGATGCACACACATAGTTATTTGTTCTGCTTCAACGGGACTCACCCAAGTGATAGTTTTAAAACATAAACAGTGGGAAACTGCTGTAGTAATGACTAGCAAACTACAGCAATTATTTGCAAGAGTTGAAAACTGTTCATCTAATAAAACGTAGGAAGCTGTGTGGGAGAAAAAGGAGTGAAATTCTCTAGCAAGTGAGGCTGGAATTTTATAATTCACTTTGGCAATCGCATGTGTTTAGTCAGCAGGCCAACGTTCCTACTGTGCTGCACAATGCCAGGGACAGTGTTCATCTTAAATACGCACTGTTAAGAGAGCAAATGTTTCTAGCCAAGCTACATAAATACTATTACTGCAGCAGACCTTGAATATATACCATTTGTTACATATCTCTGAGAAGATCTGTGAAGCACAGAAAAGGCTCTTGTTAGTTCAGAAATTAATTTGGCTGAGATGGCACCACAGTGTTTGAAAATGTATTAAGCAGTACTTCAGAAGTGGCCTATATATTAGCAGTTATTTCTTTCTACTAATAAGTAGTTATGCTCTAATTACAGAATATAGGATAGTCTCCAGACTATATTTTTAACATCTCCTTAGCAATATAAACAGACACCAAGACATGGAAAGCTCTCATGGTCTTCTCTTTTTATTAAGCAGTGTTTTACTCTTCAAGGATATTCTCTTCATCACTGTTTATCAAAATTAACTTCCTCTTCAAATGTGGAAAGATTCTGAGAGTTCTAATGGTATATAGATGTAACTGATAATCAGATTAATGTAACACTTATTGTGCAAACAGCTCAAATTTATAAATAACAAACAACTGGCCATCTATGGAAGGTCCATATAGGAATCAGGGACACAAAGAAATGGAAAGTATAAAAATAAGAAGTTGAATTTATATCTGTATACATCTATTCATATAAATATCTTTGTTTCCTGTGCTTATTCTCTGGTTGCCTTATGTTTGAATCTTAAATTATCATTTAATTAGTTAAAGTAACATTTCACCAGGATTTGTCCTTCAGTAGTTATTTATGGCAACCTAAAAGCCACAGACCTGTTTTTTCCAAGTAGCACACCAATAATGCAGAACAAATATTTTTTCCTTAGTAGATATATGATGGAAATGTTTGTGGAAAAAAAATCTAAATATTCTTTCAGTGGAGGAGGAGAGAAAATTTGATGTTTGGAGAGAGGGACATTCTGTGCATAAAGAAGCACAGAGTTTCATAACTCCTGGGCAATGTGAGAGACGTGTGCAGTTAGTTCCAATACGGAGTTACTTCCTTTCTACCAAAAGGCATCTAGTTATAACCTGACCCATCACTACAGCAAGGGGCAGATCCCACCGAGCACAGCCCAGGAGAGGTCAGCATCCTGCACACCAGAGACCCAGAGTGAAGCCTGGTGGCATCAGAATGAGGAGTGATTTCCTGGTGGCACATGAGTAATTGGAAATTTTTAGAGTGCACTAGAGAAAAGCAATCATCTCAGAGAAATAGTTGAGGAAGACTCAGTGTTAAAGTCTGAATTTAGAGCAATAGTAGATTGAGAGATTAAAAAAGTCTTTCAACTTATACCCTAAGAGCTGACCAGGAAGATCTAAGAATGATAGGTATGGAACAAAGAAGCATCTTGAAGGAAAAGAAGAGCCAAGTCTCATTCAATTGCCTCAGCCTCAGCTGTCTATGAAGCTGGTTAAGTTTCCTACTTGGAAAATTGAAAGTTAGTGCCTGTGTCTAATTTGATGAATTATAATTTAGTTTTTAAAAAAACTTTTTAGAAAATTGTGAATAGTTTCTCGCTAGGATTCCTCACAGTTCTTGTTGAAGAAGGCAGCTGTGGTACAGAAAAATAACATCCTATTATGGCTACCTTTGCCAAAATAGCTTCTCCCTCTGCAGACCCAGTCTAACCCAGACCTCAGAATCTCCTGGACTATGAACAACTCAAGCCATTGTGATTTGGAAGTATCTTAGTGCTAGAGAAGACACGGGATGGCCAGGAGACAATAGCAGCATTAGAAGGCCCTAGTTGAACAGAATATATAATTTCACTTAACAGCTGCTGAAGCTCATTAACTACGCTGGCATGAATGATTCTTTACAACTACAAAAAGAAAGAAAAACAGATAGCAGCCTACTTACAGATGCAGCATGAGCTGTCCCTTGTTTTCCAGCTTTCAAGAGAAGCAAAACATGTCTGCATAATAACTTTAACCTACAATTCAACACTATTTAAAAGTGTAGCTTGCCATAAGCTTAGAGAGATATTTTTGCACAACATTTTCAAAACCTCCACAATATTCCAGCAGAATTTTTGACTGCGGCTTGCTATTACCTGCTGAGGAGTCAATCAGGCAGCAATCTAGCTGGCCCAGTCTCTCCAGGAACACACCACCATCCTTGCACTCAAACACTTCTTTCCAAACACACCCTGTACGTCTTCATGTCCTCAACCTGTATAGCTCAAATGCCTTTCTTATGTGATCTTTAGCACTTCTTGTTTTTCACTTTAGATTCTCTGCCACTTACTGAGTGACCTTGAGCAAGTCACTTAGCCTTTCTGTGCCTCAGTTTCCTTATATGTAAAAATATGATAGCATCTACCTCACACTGCTGTTGTGAGAATTAAATTATGACTAACACAAGTAAAGCACCTAGAATAGTGTCTGGCACATAGCCCACTCAATAAATGTCATTTAAAATTTCATTATGACTATAACTCAGGACATGATGTACCATTATTACTTAAACATGCACATCATCTACTTCATCTCAAGGAAAATTGCTTGAGGGCAACTACAGGCATCTAGGAGGTATATAGGTACATATCAGCCTCCTTCCTTGCCCTCATTCCTCTTCCCACTCCTTCCTCACTCTCCATCCTCCTCCAAACACACACATACTGAGGAGTACCGCTATGGTGGGGTCAACCCAACAGCCAAACATTTCTTGGCTGTTGGGTTGAGCTGAAGGTTCAAGAACACATAGACACGGTCACTATGTGTGTCTATGCATAGAACTCCTTGTGGATGTTCTTCCACCCAGGAGTAAGAAGCAATGTGTCCCATTTTTTTAAGACAGGTTAATTTTTACCTCTTACCTATCTTCTCAGATAATCTCCCTTCTTCAAAATGTCTCATAAATAGAACTGCCCGATATGGGGTTCTAGGCTGAGGGAGTGTGAAATAAATGATTCCAGCCCAATTCATTAGCATTCTATATAGAGGTTGGAGCAGATGCTCTACTTAGTGATAAGATGTTATTTTGTTTGCTTTTCCTCTTCTGAGCATGTATTTCCCATGGAACCTTTTCACAGAGGGGTGCCTGGTCTCAGGTAATCCTGGGGCTCTGGTCCACAAAACAACATATCATTCCTCTCTCCTTTGCAACCACAGGTATCAAGGCTTTTTCAACTTTGTACCCTTCAGCCCCTAACACTTGGTATTCTTTATACAAGTAGGCATTCAGTATTTATTGAAGCAAGCTATTATTCACCTTTATAAAAAAAAAATGTTACTAACATTCTGGTAGGGTCAGTCACTATGATAGAGGTTCTATCATTTAATTAAACTAAAATTCAAAACTCAAAGAACACTTCATAATAGCAAATACCAATCTAATGCCTATTAGTAAATTTCAGCTGACTGTCACTATGACCTACAGGCCCTACATTACCTGGCTTTTGCTTACCTCTCTGATTATTCTGTGCTATAATACTTTATAATTTTTGTTTGATTCAACTTCTCGTCATTTGCACTTGCTGCCCCCTCTGCCTGGAATGCTGCCTGGAATTTCATATGGTGGAGTCCTTCTCATGATTCCTGTCTCAGGACAAAAAAAGGTACCCATAGCAGGAAGACAAGGCAAAAAGGGAATTCTTCCCCTGAGGAAATGACAAGTAGATTGAGTGGTAAAGCATGAGTGTGTATGCATATATATGTGCATGCAAGAGTGTAGGTGTTTGGGGGTAGAGGTGAATAAAATGACAGCATCCAATCTATGCAAAGGGAAGAATAAGGCAAAGGTTTCCAGGCATGAAGGAAAAGAACAAGGTTGTTTGAAGAATTACAAGTCAGTGTGGCTGGAGCTTATGCTGGGGGACAGCAGATGGGGCATGAGCCAGATCACAAGGACCTCTTTAGAAGAGGCTCCAAAAGAGGGGCAGTACAGAAGTTATATACATTAGCCCTTAAGTAATATCTTAATCTAAGACATAATAGTTCTTCCTAAGGAAAAAAAAAAATCCTGCCTTCACTGGTATTCTCTTAGTCTTCTTTAACCTAGAAATAATCAATAGTGCTAGAAAAGTGTTAGTCACCCTGGGACTTTTAAATTTCCTTCAGGAAAAGTGAGCTACCCTGTCCTGAGATTCAGGGGATGGGACTGTTTATATTAGGCCCTGGGAGCTTGTTTTCTAACCCTAAACATAAACCTAACCTCTCCAGCACTAGTGCTACTGTTGTCTCAGGAGGTAAACTGAATGATTTTTTTAAGGTGATTTAATTACCATATCACACATATTCAATAAGAATTAAATTTGTACCAACAACCTGAATAGATTCTACTCTACACAAAAAGAACAGAGAAATTACACTTCAGCAAATTGCATTTTGATAAGTTGAATTTTACTTTTAAAATAGCCTTAAATTTTTAGAATGTTTAACAACTCATGATGATTTATTTTGAAATACTCAGAGATTTAGGGTCAAGGTATAAGAAATCAATAAAATCAATACAGAATCTAAAGCTAAAACATAGAAAAGTAGATGATTACTTTAAGATACAGTTGAACATTATTTTATGAATCAACAATGTGTGAATTTCCTAATTTCTTATTCAATATCTAACTGTCAGAACTTATTTTAAGTAAAATGTAGATTTACTGGGCTAAGAGAGTAGAATGAGAATTGGGGAAAGACAACTATATATCTGATATTGCCAAGAAAGCCAATGAAAGCATTTGAAAAAGAAAAATGTTTGAAAATTAAATTTTCTAGAAGAGTATTCAATAGTTTAAAGATTATAATTACAAAGAAAATTTTAATCTAACAGGATAATTAAAGAATAAGGAATTTATCAAAATCACTTCTTTAATATGCACCTTAAAAGACCTATTATGTACAAAACATGAATATGCACACATTCTGCAAATGAATATATTTCTACTGACTGGGAATCATGACTACAAGTGCCACTGTTTTATGGCATTGAGACATTTATTTATATGTTTAACTGCATGTGGTTCTTTAGCTTTTACATAAATTTTCCTTCACTTATAGGATTTGTTATAAGCATTTGCTCTTTTCAAGAGTTTAATTCTTTAGCTGAAAAACACCAAATCCAAAATTCAGAAATGGTAGTCAGGCCATACAAGGAGGCACACTGAGAATAAAGAGCTGATAACATATTGGCACACTGTAAAACATTTATATTTTACAACACACTTTCCAGTAAGGTATGTCACATCCTGAGATCTCATGGCATCATTTTTGAAATGAGAGCTGTGGAGAGATTCTGATATTACTCAGAGTTGTGAAGTTACCTGATTTAGTTCCTTCATTAATTTCTCTAACCATGTGGGGCACTGAAGTCTGTAGGGATAGTACATTCACTTTTAGTGTTTGTGCCAAATGAATCCCCAATCCACTTTGTTTTAATTTGCATCAAAAAACCTCCACACTCAAAGTAACTGCAATCATTAAGCTTATACAACAATTAGATATACAAATTAGGAACTTGCCCACCACATTCACACTGCAGATTTAAAAAGAGTGTATTAGTGAGAGATATTTGTCCCTACATTACAACTGAAGAAGCCTATTAAAGAATATTCAACTTAATTCATTGACTATTATTTCTAATAATAAGTATATTCAGAAGATACGATTTTTAAAATTTTATTTATGGCCCTTTATTAATTTTATTAATGGCCTTTTGCCATTAATAAAATTTTACTCCACTAAGAGGAGTAAAATGAAGAGGAAAAATAATAATCATAAAAAACTCAATCTCAAATGATTCAACAGCTTAGTTTTATATTTGCTTGGCAGTACATACAAAACAACTATACTATGCATTAGCAAATATATCTTCCATGTCTGTTTAGAATCCTTATTCTGGTATAGTACTATGCAAAGAAAGTCTACATTATTTTAGTGAGACTGTTAAGATAGTTCATTCACTAGGAACCATCTTTAAGATTTCAGAAAGTCTGCCGGGCGCGGTGGCTCACGCCTGTAATCCTAGCACTCTGGGAGGCCGAGGCGGGTGGATCGCTCAAGGTCAGGAGTTCGAGACCAGCCTGAGCAAGAGCGAAACCCCGTCTCTACTAAAAATAGAAAGACATTATATGGACAACTAAAAATATATATTAGAAAAAATTAGCCGGGCATAGTGGCGCATGCCTGTAGTCCCAGCTACTCGGGAGGCTGAGGCAGGAGGATCTCTTGAGCCCAGGAGTTTGAGGTTGCTGTGAGCTAGGCTGATGCCACGGCACTCACTCTAGCCTGGGCAACAAAGTGAGACTCTGTCTCAACAAAAAAAAAAAAAAAAAAAAAAAGAAAGATTTCAGAAAGTCACTTAAAAAATTAGAGAAATAATCAACTTCCTGTTACTCTTCTGATACAAAAAAACAACTGGCAACTTTGAAGTAGTGTTATTAAGCCACCAAAACCTCACACCACTCAGGAAAACTTCTTTCCCCAAATGGTAACATTTAGCTAAAATCTTAGAGAGAAACAAGGCAATTCTGATGACGATCTGCGCAGAGATAGGTTTTGCAGGTCTAAATACCAATGCCCACACAGCTGCCTTCACATACAGCTCCCTGGTCTCCACAGTCCTTGAGCCTGGTTTTAGTTATTCTGGAGTAGAGGAAAGGCTTCACACATGTGTGATATTTATAGACAGCATCACTACAAAATGGAGTACAGGTTCAAATCAGAATTTTAAGGTCAGGAAAAGCAAGTATCATTTAAATGAATCACCACTGCCACTTTTAGAAGCTCATAACTTCCTTTAGAAATCTCCACTTAAAAGATGTGCCAATTTTTATTTTGGCAAATCATGAATAAAAACTAAATGTACAGTAGTTAAGAAGATTACTCAGTGTGGTGCTATTTTTTAAACATTACTAACTTCACAGCAATACTCAGTTACATTTATCTAGCACACAGTTTACAGTGTTTTATTCTCAATAATGGACCTACTATAGTCTATTTTAAGAATTGTATGTTCTAGTTCATATTTGATATTTTATTATGCAGATATAAATGTGAAATTTTAAAAATTATATTAAGAAAAAAACACACGAAAGCAATTAGTGATAGATCTAACTTATGTTAAATATTAATTTATCTTACTTAAGTGCATAACTTTGTCCATGTAGTTGTAGAAATATAATCGTGTACATTTTTGAAGTTAGAGATTTTTGTAAAATAAAAAAATTGCATCCAGATCTTATTCAACTATAAAGAGCACACAGTTGATATTATTTTAAAATAGCATTTTAGATTATTACTGTGGAAACATGGGGCACAAGACATAATAAATAATAGGTATTAATTTCAAAACTACCCACAATAGCTTACGGAGGTTTGTGTTTGTTGGTTTAAGAATATTTAAGAATGTTGTAATCTTTACAAATTAAAAAAATTCCAATAACTACTTACATAAAGAAAATAACCAGAGGTGGAAAATGGAAAATTTAGAGGGCAGTGGGGTGAGGGAGGGGATGTGAAACAACACAGGAGGAGAATCTAAAGGAAGTGAAGGTCAAAGAATTAGGAAAAGTTTATCCATTTTGTCAAACTTGTAGTTATTTACCTAGAAAATACGGTTGGGTTCCCTGGGACACAGCTGAGCTATTTGCTCTAAGTGTTTTCAGTTTACTTATTAAAACAGGCCCCATTCTCAATTCCAGACCCCAGGGCCTAACAGATCTCCCCCACACCATCTCGCATTTCAAGGGCAGCTGACTAACTTCTCAAGGCCCAGCATGACTAATTGAGTTTTTTTACTTGATGGCTTTATGTATGAGGGAAACTTAAAGGTGCTTCTACACATCTCTCTCTCTATCCCAGGTAACAAAATGCCCACCATTTTAAATAGTGGTATGATCACACTGTTTCAGTATCACCTCTTATCAACATCATCATCGGTGGGTATTGAACAGAAAACAGAAGCTGTAATTTCTACATTAATGAAAATACTACACATTTAGAAAATATTGCATTTTAGAGAACAAAGAATCTCACTTTTCTTTTTAAAGTGTCTTATTTCTACTACCTTAAGTGAATAAATTACTCATATTAAAAAAAATTTGCTATAAGAAAAATATAGATTTATAAAAAAAGACAAATTAGAAATTAGGTCCTTCATAGAAATCCACTATAAGATTCTGAGTCTTAAATGGCCTCATATACTTAAGATAGAATTTGTTGCATTTATTACTTTTAAGAAACGTGAGTTATTACATAAAGCAAAGTTCAACAGAATGAAGACAATATCAAATGTGTAAAATACCCTAATAAGCTAAAATAAGAACAAATAGATTTTTCAAATAAGAGTTAGAGTCAATATTAGTTTATTTTAGATACTTCATTAAGTTGAAAACTGTTACTTTATTATTTAAAGACTGAAGCTATAAGAAAATTAAAAAAGGCTTAATGCAAGCAATGTGAAAGTGAATTAACGCTTCACTTTGGCCTTTACTTTTTTTTCTTTCTAAATAATTTTGATCTCATTAATGGAAATTTTGTGAATGGCTCTAAAAAACACCTATTTTGAAACTGCAGACAAACACAAACAGCAAGACAAATCACTTTGTAGAATGATTTCTGAAATATTCTCCTACTGTACTTTAAAAAAAAAACAATAAAAATACTACAATATGTTTTCTCACTTCTCTCAGGCATACTTCATCTTATTTTTGATACTGCAAATTCTATAAACACACAGAACACCTCTCCTCCTGCCCTGCTGAAGCCCTCTAAAAATGTCCAGAGATGGTTTAAAAGTAATTTGATTTATACCACTTTTACCCAAGCTTTATAAAAATGTATCAAAGGGAAAGCAAGGTATTCCGTTTTAGCAAACAAGATAATTGCTCCTAAAGTAGCTCCTTGAAGTCCGAGGCAGTAGGCAGCTGCAAACATCCGACTGAAAGCCCATCTGTGGCTTCACAGCTTCCAGTCGAGGATGTTTACAGTCGCTCACTGTCAACAGTAATATACCTTCGTTAGCTTTCTGTTTGGTTAACCTGAAGAAGGGTCCCCAGCAGGTGTTTCTAAGATGTACAAGCAACAATTTTGTAAATTATTAAAGCCTCATTCAAACAGAAATATTCTAGAAAATATCTCAAATTCAAAACAAACAAGAAGCTTCATGGATGTCTATTATTCATCAACCAAGATTCTATAAAATTTCGTGATATACTAAGACAACATATGCAAATGGATTTCATCCATTACTGTTGGCCACAGAAACAAATAGGCAAGTGGCCAGGTTACTTAATATGACTCAAACACACATTATGTAATTAAAATCTTTCTTTAAGCAAAATGACCAAACATAGAAGCTTGATTATCTTAACAGCATAAAGCACATATTTAACATTAAATACTACAATTAGTGAACTTAGACTAAAATGAACATACAAGAGATCTATTTGGAAAGTTATACACTCTGACAAAACAAAAAAAAAAAAAAAAAGACTTACAAGCTGCTTTTATCCATCACTTTTGTTCTAAAATCTGTTCCCAGGGAGGACTTGTACAGTCAGCTGAATTTTTAAAGAGTAAGCAACAATCAGGAGAAAAACAGAAAAGAATAACGAGATATATAACAGGCAAATATCAGTTTGTGGATCAAAGTTTCCCACTGGAAAAACACAGAACCTATCACTCGCAACAGAGTGACGCACATTAACTCCAAATTTGAATGTTTTGAATTCCACTCCCATTCTCTTATGAAAATAAATGAGGAAAACTGAAGGTTAAGCTCTATCAGTCACTACTTTCCTGAAGTAATCCAAAACCATTCTGAGTCTAGTGAAAGATTAAGTTGATACAGAAAAGAGGGTGTGCCTTTCCCTGAGATTTGTTTTTAGATGAAGTTACCATAGGTTCTTAAATTGCAGAAGTCTTAGTAGTTTGTGATACCAAACCCAAAACAAAAACAAAATCCACACCAAACAGCATCATGTTTACTGAAACTTACAAATGTGAAGTGCTCCATAAATTACTTTTTCAAAGCAAAGTGTAACTCTATCCCATTAAGGTTAAGAAAGTTAATCTTTGAGGCAGCAGGTGAAAACAAGTTGAATTATGTTGTGGCCTTTTTCTTTATTAACTAAGGACTTTGAACTATTAAAACTTCCTAGGGAACCACATTTTCTCAATGGGTCAAGTCACATAGGGGAACAAAGCAAACTTTATCAGCGCTGTGCAATTCTACATTCCAGAAATTCTTAGTACTTGGCATTCATATACCACTGCTGACTAGTGCTTGAGTCAATCCACCGAACTCAGCTAAGGCTACCAACCTTGTGAACTTCTCACCAAGACATCCACTTCTTTTAAGTTCGCTACGAATAGACAGGCAGGGTACTCTAATTAAAACAGATAAATACCAAGCCTTACACCCCGTGAGGACATTGTATATCAGTAACTGTTTACAAAAAGAAAATATTCTTACTCCCATAAATTTTTCTCAAAGTGACAGATCCCCTACTTGCTGTGGAATCTTAGTACTTTTAAATAACTGTAAAAAAAAAAAAATTAAAAAAAGAAAAACAGAAAGTTACGACTATTTACTTGATATGTAAGTAGTACTTAGTACGTTTGCTTACATACTAAGCAATCTTAAAAAACAAATAATTCACTCAATATGTGGAAGAGATATCAAATCTTAGCTCAACTTTAAAAATCCAGCCTTTAGCTCAGAACATTAAGAATAAACATAAAAAATTCTCCAAACAAAGCATGAAAGACCGTAAGATCTTAGTTAGAAGAGTTCATAAATAGAAAAGCATTTAACAAGCATCGGCATAGTACTTTATTGCCTGTATGTATGGGCTTGTTTTTTAGCAAGATAACTAGATGAAAGCTATGTGAATCTATTCCAATAAGATGCCAAACAATTTTGCCAGGTTAAGTGCTATTTAGTTTTTTCCACTATGTGCTTGTTTTTTGGTGATTGAGCAGTACAGGTCCCACTTGGAACAGTGATTCTCCGAGTGAGAGGGTGGCAACAGAATGACCAGGACAGCTGCTTCTAACCCCTCACACTTGGACTGCCTTGGCCCCATCCACTCTGCAATTTTTATTCAGTAGATGGGAAGGTCGCTGGGTATATGAATTTTGCAAAAGCTATCAAATGATTTTGCTATACCTTCCTGGCAGAGAACTACTTATTTAGAAGGATTGAACTAAATTAAGTTTGCTTAAGACTAAAAAATCATCCCACAACCTGATAAATGTAACCAGTAAATCCATTAAAAAAAAATCATAAATTAAAACAATTATGGCATAATAAGATACAACTGTGTTCAATGCATTACACCCTGATTTTTTTATATAATCCTGGAAATGCCCATAGAAAATGACTTATCTAGTTCAAAACCATAAGAATCCTGGCTGCTTTAGCCCATTAGACAAAGTCCCTAAAAGTCTTCTCACCCAAAAGTACAGCTCTGGCTGTCTGTACCCTGGACAGGTTTTATAATCTTCCCCATATCAGGTTTTTTTTTTTTTTAACTATTTGAATTATTAATTCCTTCTGGTGGTGGAGAGTTTAGGAGCAGCTCCAGATAAAGTTTAAAACTTTTTCTTGGCTACCCTAAACTTCAATCTTGAACCTTCTCAAATCAAATTTATAATCATGTATTTTCTCTAGGCTATGCATAACTAAAAATACCTTAAAATATTATAGCCCCCCAAGTTCCCCCATCTTCCCTCCATTTACCTACCCAATTCTCTGAATTTTAAAATATCAGCATCTTTAAATTGAATGGTGAGATTTTGGCACTTAGCAGGTGGTGAAAGTTTCCACTGCTAGCTCACTCCATCTATCCATCTCTCCATCCATCCATTCATCCTCACTCCTCTTTGGCCATAGAAATGCAATAGTTCATGTAGGGGTGACCCTGCCCACTTAAAAAACTAGAGATGCTTTTCCCTTCTTTCTCCTCCCATGTCCATCTAACCTCCACGCCCTCTGGCTTTTGAGTGTTTGCACTGGCACTCTAGGAATGTACATGTTCCGTGTCAACAGAGCCCAGAGCCCAGGCTCTGCATCCTTCCACCCTCTATCTCTCTGAGGGCCTAGGGTCCTGCGTAGCGGCATTAATAGTATTGGCATTCAGCCCCTGTCCTGTTACTTTAGAAAACACATTCAAAAACAAGAAACACAAGTGGTCTCCGCCTCCTTTTGTAGACGCATACATAGAACTAATCTGAAATGGAAGTAACCTAAATGTATAAACAAAATTCTCCCCTCTTAAAATTAATCTTCACTTTCTCTGATTCATTATTTTATACTTGGTAGTTAACACTCTTTTTAGCCTAATTCAAGGACTTCTAATTTTCATTATATTTCTTGCTGATGACAATAATGACAACTCTTCCCTTGCTTTTCTTTGTAATTAATATAAATACAGACCTACTCGCTCCTTTCATAATGAAAATGAAAGAAAACTGTAGGAATTTACTAGGAACAATTTCCCATGGATTATGCAAACATGCAAGATTAAGAAATTCAAATTCTAGAAAGAAAAGCATTATCTTGGACAGTATAGAGCTCATGGCTATTAAGAGTAAAATCTCTTCTACTCTAGAAATGAATATAAGTATTTTTGTTCAATTAGCATTCTCTAATAAAATGACAGTGAAAAATAAATTGAGAATTAAGCTAAAGTATATATATTCAAGTTTATAGCCTTAATTTTGACACAACCTCAACTAAGTATTTGTTGTATGCCAGACAATGGTACAATCTCATTTCATCCCCACTATAAGTAGATAAAGCATCTATAATCATCATCATCACATAAACCAGGACACCAGGTTTGGAGGGGTGAAATCACATTCACCATTCACTTTTCTACTCTGATTCGTTGTTTATTGTAAGCTTTTCTGAATCAGGCAGGGGAGAGCATGAATAAGTAGGAGATAGTTCAATAAAAATTATGTTTTCATTGTAAATTGGACATAAAAAGTTAGCAAATGAAAAAACTTATGAGTAGAATCAAATATCCAGATTCTTTGGTGATCAAAGCATTCATTCAGTCACTCATTCATTCATCTTATATACATACATTTCCCAAACGTCCTTTTAAGGTAATACTGATTGACTGTCAAAGCCAGGGTTCCCCAGACAGGAGCTCTCAAAGCTTATCAGAGACCTTTTTTGTTGCTGTCACTATACTTTCTCTCTCCCAACCCCCGTGTACAGGAAGCCCCTCCTCTCCTGCTTTGCCTGGCATTCTCACTAGGGAGGGGGATTCCAGAGGGTCAGGGCATCCCATCCTCCAGGCTAATAAGGGACTTTCCATCCCACTCCTCCCATCCCAGCTCCTTCCCTTCCCTTAGGCACCTACTCAGCAATTCCTGGGCACCCTCCCTCAGACACCTGCTGGCTCAGCTCTTCCCTTTTCTGGGGCTCCTGCTCCCTTGGACTCCTTTCACAAAGAAATACCCTCCCAGGTCCGTTGAAATAGAACTTATTTCTAAAGGGACATTAGGTGAATTTATGATGAATTTCATTATAATAATTGTATAGCAGAATTCAGAATTAAAAGAACTTTTTAAAAAAATCAAAGCTATTAAATTCCCCGAACAATAAAAATTGAACGTGATTTAGAGTAATGAGAAATTATTTCAGAGGAAAACGATTTGATAATAGAAACTACATTTTAAAATAATTGTTTTTTTTGTTTATAAATGTCACAATTGAAAAAACCCATTTCTAATTTAGGTCAACTGTACATAGTTAATATGTCTATCAATATTTTAAGCAGGTTAAGTGATTTTGGTGTGTTTAAGAAAGATCAGAAAGTAATCTGCTACTTCATTATTTTAAATTTTAGAAAGCATTTCTAAAGCCAAGGTTTGTTTAGAGTCTTTTATTAATCATTCTGTATAAAACGATAATAATCACCATAAAAAACAGCCAGATTTCTGACACACTTAGAAACTGACCCATTCTGAAATTATGTAATCATTAGAACAAGTTTACAAAGCTAAGCAATGACAAACAACATTAGATACTCCATCAAGTTAAAGTCAAGAAAAAAAAAACTTTATCTACGATATAATTACCATATTAAAAATTTCTGATTTTTTTCTACTTTTCTGTATTTTATAAATTTTCTTTAATGTGAATACTTTAATACAAATATGTAGAAACAAATGACCCATTTCAGACATAAGAAATAATATCTTTCATATCTCAAGAGTAATGTAGACAGTACCTAGACATTTCTTATGAACAGTTCTCTATGTAGGTAAATCTTTGGAAGGGGAGAAGACTGCATAAACCTCTTCCTTGAAGGCCACGATTCTGTCCCGAGCACTGTTGTATTTACTGGAGTATCCCATAATGTGCCTTGCATACAGTACATGCTCAGTAAACACTGGCTGAATTTTTAAGATGCAGATGAGGAGATTCTTAAAAGCTAAATAATTTATAATTATTCAGCATCTTTCTTTTGAAAATTTAAAATCTCATAGCTTTTTAAAAGTGCATTTTTCTTCCCTTTAAAAAGTGATGAAACAGAAACAAAAGTTAATAATTGGTCCAAGTTTAGAACCAGAGCCATACTACGAAGATGTGGTTCCCCATCCTGTGGTCTATGAGAACTCTTTTGAGACCAGCCGATGCTTCTGCCAAGGTGGGAAGACATCTCAGAGTGCTAGGCTGTTCTGATAGATGACTGGCAGGTACAGGCTTCTTACCCTAAATGAGCCTGTTTTCTCCGTGAATGGAAACTAGATACCTATACCTCACAGAGCGTTTGACAAGTGACTGAGGTATGTACAAGAAAGTACCATATACACATTAGTTATTTTTCCTTATGATTACCTTCTGATTATGAACATGCTAGGGCAGATTAAACAGAACAATGTCTACTAAGGGAAATGAACTACTAAAATGTTATTTGGCCTTTTAAACTAGTTACATGATTTCATTTGACCTCACTGGACATCTATTTCTTCAACTATAATAAGAGGGTTAATCAGATTCTCTCAAAAATCCTTTCAGCTATAAAATCCCATGACTCTAATTCCTTTATAGCTTGAATTTATGAGGTAGAGTGGGAATTGGAGCGAGGGAGGGTTGGAAGAACTTTTTAAAAAATTAAACATAACAAATCATGGAAACAGATTTCGTTTAACCAGTGTGATTTTTCTTAATACAAAGAACTACCAATTACCCTGAATTCATTCAACATCACTTCCCACACCCACACATTTTTAAAAATAGGACCACAAAATAGTTTGAGAGTATATTTACAGACACAGTAGTCAGTAGACAGCTTATAAAACTTTCTACAGAAGAACTTAATTGTCTGGAATACTGTTCAGCATGGAAAGCAGCAAAAGAAAAGAGGTTCATACACTTTATACCTATGGCAAACAGTGACATAACATACAGAATATTGGGACAAAAATTCTTATTCAGAGTCTAATCTTTAAATCAGTTTGCAATACCTCTCTAACATTCCGTAAGAGAATGGGCAACTTAACTTGAAATAAGCTCTCTTCACCTCAAAATCAAAGATACCTTCAGCAGAGTTTTATTGCAATTTAATATTTGACTTAAACTATTTTGGGCTATCAGCAGCTCAGCTGCTCACATAAAAATATTCTAGATTTTCAACAAAATAATTGTAAACTCCTAAGATAAAAACAACACTTCAAAGAATAGTTATTAAAAAACTCATGATTGCCTTCTACTGTATTAATTAATATGTTCTCACAGCAGGTTTGTGCTAAATTTGAACCACTGGGGATGACTAATGATGGAAATACAGTGTGACCGGGCCTAATCTCATTTGCAAAGGTAAGCATTAAAAGTGGAGGTAAAAAAGTTCAGGTCAACCAAACAGGGCAGGAACAGAAGTAATAGCAAGAAACCACCAACTCCTATTTCACTCCTCTTGCCTCCAGGGAGGAAAGAGAGTCTGAGAAAGCATGGGATGATTTCCACTAGCTTCTAGGCTCAGGTTGCATTTCTGCCTAAGTCTGGAAAACCTTGGTGTGGTGGCAATCTGGGATGCACAAATGAGGAAAACAATGGAGGAAAACAAAACTTTCTGATTACAGAAGAAGATGGACAAGTGGGAAAAATGTATAAATGAAAAAAGAACAAATAAGATAGAAGAGCTCCCTTTCCCCCTTTCTAGTTCCTAATTTATTAGTGATTCCTCAAATGTTTGAACAGCATGTTATTGCCATGCATCGATCAAGAAAAAAATCTTTAGTTAATTTTGTTTCACAGATGGTGATCTAACCAAACCTGTAAGATCATGCGTCTCTACCTAAGAAATGAACAAATATTTTAAAATAAATTTCTTCAAATCAATAATTTTACCATTTAAATTAACTCAACATTTTGTTATTCAAACTGAGTGTTTTTCCTAAATGCTAATGAATAATCTACCTTTTCTACAGAGAGCTGGATAAAAAGAGAGCATTCGGGGGACAATAAAATTATCAGAATGTTTAAGAGTAAGATTGACCATATATCTTTGATTTTCTGGAAGGCTTATAATTTCAATTATTCTGTCCCAATATAATCATAACTCAATAGAAAATACTTTCAGACCTGTGATATGACCAAGAAAAGTCATTACAGATGATTTAAGCAGCATCCAAAAAATTCTAAATTCACAAAAGAATTCTTATTCTAAACTTAGCTTTATGTTCCATGGAATAAAAATGCCACACTTTCATTTTACCTAAATTATCTCAAGAAAAGAAGACTTATATGTAAGAAGAATACTTTACACTCACTTTAAAAAAAAAATCTAACTGATGAAATGAACTATCCTAATTTAGAGTCTTTGCAATATTAATTTTAAAAAATTACCACACTGGTTAGGATTCTAAAGCATGCAAGTCCTTAGCTTTTCTTTTTATTTTTTCTTTCTCTCTAAAGCTATTCTTAAAATTGCCTCTGGTATTTTCTAAATGTGCTCAGAAGTCCTAGGGCTCTGGCAGTTTTTTAACTAATAAAATAAACATAGCAATCCAGTACCTGCAGTTCTGCTAACAGTATTGTTTGTATTATAAGCCCTGTCCGCAAAGGCTACAGAGAAAAATAACCAGTATAAACAAACATTACTTAGATACCAGTGGCATCTTAAAGCAGCACACCCAACTCTCAAAATGCAAAAGGAAGAAATTTTCCACTCCCACGATGCCACGCACAACTCCCTGGTGAAGCACATATCAGGCAAAAGAGAGTGACATTGCCTCTGTTACTGTGAAGTTGGGGAGGAGGTGTGGGTGTGAAGCAAATCAGTAATTGTCTCCCTTTACTTTTTTACCATCTTTTTCCCCCTCAATATATCGCTTCTTTTCCATGATGTCTTTCTCCTTTCTCCATAGTTCCTACTTTTAGCTTCTTCCATCCAATTCCAACAGAATTTGTCCTTGAATTCTGTTGCTTAACATCAATCTCTAAATTTCATACAACACACATACATAAACACTACTGGATAATATTTCCAAAGGAATACAAAAAGGGCAAGGAGGGAGATAAAGTTAAGGCTGGGGAAAAAAATCCTCCACAGTTTTTGCAATGCCCAAGCTTCCAGCTGAGAGAGATGTTAAACCCTCCAGGGGCAAAAAAAAAAAAAAGCCTGAGTCAGCCAAGAAATGCTAGGAGGAGGTAAGACATAAAGGTTCACAGCAACATAAAGATATGAGGATCACATGAGCCAGTACGGCCACCTCACCAGCTGAACAGGCAGCTGAAACCCGAGGAGTGTCTCCTCTCTCTAAGTTTGCCCTTTGCTTGTAAAGCCCAAAGACTTAAAATTGAGGAAGGAGGACATGTTGCTCTTTCAGACTGGGCCCAGCTGGTCCTTTCTGAGTAGACTCGTCTTTCCAAAACTCTTGCACATCTTTCTGTTGCTTCTTAGCACTACTGTTAAGTTATCCACTCTGCCTATACTTATCAGTCTTCTCCTATTTAGGGATCAACCACAAAATAAAACTCTTCTGTTAGTTTTCTCAGTTGGAAAATGAAGATAATTGTAACTACAGAATTAAGAGGATTAAATAAGCTAATACTCATAAAGAGGACATGAAACATGTCCCAGTGTTTGGAACATGAAAGTATAACAATTTGTTAAATACAATGAAAACAAACCATCTTTCAATACATATATACAGATTCAAATGACAATAAGCACTTTACAATAGCAAAAGAGACTTCAAACAGAAAAGAACAGCAAATGTATTGACTTTGTCACTGTATCATCCATCAGTCCAGTAGAATTACCAAGGGTTGACAAAGATTTCCTAAGGAAGCAGGCTTTATCTAAAGCTTCTGTATATAGTCAATTCTGGTCCTGAAACACTAATTATTAAGGAAGAAATACATCTGTTTATCTGCTGAAACCACATCTTACAAAATGGAAGTGCAAGAGTTTCCCTTCACTATAGGACATCCTGTATCCCACTACTGGCAATTGCAGTCATTTGCATTCTTTTAAGTATTATTTAGAAAACATTATTTAAAATGTTCCACTGTATATTCTAAAAAAAAGGATAGATTTAAGATGTTCCACTGTATATTCTAAAAGCAGGACAGCCTTTGAAGCTAAATGTTTGAGAGAAACAAACTTATTTTCATTTGAGGTGGGGCTATAATGAAATGAAAAGGGCAGCTGTAATGAGAACAGAAAAAGAAGAAAAAAGCTAGCACAATATTGAAGGAGAGATGATGATAAGAAAATGAGGTCATTTTCAGACAATGGGACTATTTACCCCATGCTTGTAATGTATGGATAAGTAAATGATATAATGACATCAAATCATATTACAAACAGAGAGCAGAATGTATGTTGAATATGGATCTATTTGGGAAATATAAAATTACCCAATGAAAATGAAAAGTCTGATTTAAACTTTAATTTTCCTATGTAAAAACTGTTTTTAAGGTAAAAATGTCCCAAAAACATGTCTGAAGTTTCAAAGATAAGTTGCCAGAAATTAGCAATTACATGTTTTTATTTTTATATCAAAATTTAACAAAGAGGTTAGCTACTTTTCCCTGGTCATTAGAAATATCAATTTAAAAACTTGTAAGACAGCTAACCATATTAAAAATTCTTCCCATAGACTGATTTCAAAAATTTAAGACCCAGAAATTTTTAAACACTTTAGCGGACAGTCTCTAGATGATAGTAATAAACTGCTAAGATTTAAAAAATAAATATATTTGAATTAAAAAAATATTTTGTTTATAATAAAATTCTACTCATAGCAATTCAGGGAATATAATTAAGAGTTTTTGTTTAAAAATAGATAATTTAATCCTTGTTTAATAAAAAGTATTAGCACTGACAGTTTTAATCTACACAAATGCAACTGAAAGATTTCCAAAAATTTATGTTAAAAAAATATATAGTTTTGAAGTGTTAAGCTTGTCTGAATTTTAGCACTGTAACTTAAAGAGTTCTAACTGCTGCAGGAAGAAAAGTATGCTTCATTTAAGCAAGAAATTTCTATTACTTCTATATTAAGAAGCCACACCCCATACAACTAATGACAGGAAAGCATTTTAATTCAAACCTCTAACACTATGCAGCCTGAAGCAAAGTTAAAAAAAAAGGCACAAAAATACAAGCACAACTCACATTTTCAGAGAAGAAAGGAAACTCTTGCTAAATAACTAGCAATTATGCTGAAGAATTTATATGCTAAGCACGAATGAATGTAAAAACACCAGAGCAGTCAACCATAGCTTTAGCACTTTGAGTATGATTAACAGAATGAAATTTCAAAGGTCAATTAAATGTCAACACACTTTAAAGGGATATTCTTAAGTCTGGTCAATGTATAACAGCACCTCATAATTCAGGAGTATCCTTAGTTTAAGTTCAATATGCACAAGTTACATGTACATATATACGCAGATTCATATCATGTCTCCAATCAATTATTACAGAAAGTCATCTAGCATCTACCCTAGAGTTTTGACTATGTTGATGTTTTCTAAGTTATGAAATGATTAAAAAGAAAACTATATTCTTCTGTAGCACTAATGAAGAAGAAACGCAAAGTAAATTATAAATCCTTAAGATTAGGGTTTATTCAGTAGTTGATCCTATTTACTATACCATAGGAAGGCATTCCCAAGGATAATGCTTTATTGTCCATAATACATATCATCCAGATACCTAATTCATGCCCCACTAATCTTCCCTGAATTCTTGTGGTTCAAGAGCTTGCCAGAGAAGGTACATGGCATTTAAAAATTGTCAAGTTTAGCACTAGAAATCTTTGGGATGGAGTAAGTCTGGAAGACACTGAGTGCCCATTACTGACACTTCCATCCAAGAACTCAATAAAAGCCTCAATCTGTCTCACATAAGCAAGGTCAAATTGTCCTTGAACCTAAGAATGAGAAGTGACTGTCAAGATTATATGGCCCAATCTTCTCCATCAACAGATCAAGAAACAGATCCAGACAGACAGAGCAACCTGGCTTGGCTCACATAGCTCCTTAGTAGAAGTCTTAAAACTCAGTGCTTTCTTCTCTGTTATCAAATCCATCACACATTGTTTTCTCCATTAAGGCTTTAAGACCAGGTTATAACTGTGACCAAATAACTGTGGCTCCCATAAGAATTCAGGGGAAGGTAAGATCTTTAAGTTAATGATCTAAGAAGCCTCCAAGAAGGCATTGGAATTGAAGAATGAGTAGAATCTAGGTGGTTGGAAAGGAAGTATCATAATGATGGAAGCAATACAGGCTAATGCATGGTGTCTGCCACATAGGCAGAGAGAGTGTTTAGAGTAGGATGGGACCCTGGTTATAAGGTTACCTGATAAGCCAGGCAGAAGAGGTTCAATTTGATAGGGGAACAAATATAGAGCAATTAAAGTATTTTTATTTTAGAAAAGTGATGTGATGAACACAAAGACTAGCCTAGCAATAGGTGTGTAAGAGAGAATGGAGGTGAGGAGACAAAAAGATTTGATGTGTTTCATAGGAGCCTATCTAATAATATTAATAATACTTTATAGGGCTATTGTAAAGAACAAGTGAGATAATATGAGAGAAAGTATTTGACAAGTATAAGTAGCTCTAGAAAGTAAAGGTTGTGTTAAAAGTCTGGGGGTACGGGCCTCTCTGATCATGTCTTGGTGACATGTATTTCTCTAGAAAAGCAAATTTGGAGTTGAACTCTGGATCTATTCCTACAGGATCACAGATAGAAATCTCTTCCCCTCAATGATTCCAAAAGCTAGATTCCAAGGGGAGAGATGACCGTTGCCATCCTTAAGCCCCTGCAAGGTTGAGGATCAGTGATACTAAAATCCAAAAACAGGAGTAAAACTTTGAAGCAGACCACATAGTCAGTGTTTCTCTAAGTGAGTCAAGAAAGCATATAATTAAGTGCTAAATAAGGTAGTACAAGAAAGGAGGAGGACAGCAGAGACAGCACCTGAGCCAGGGAAGAATGTGATGAAACCCAAGTTATTCGCTGATGCTGCAGTCAGCACCCTTCTCCTATCCCTTTTCCCTCTGCTCAACAATTACTACTTACTAATGAGACTTTCCACAGTGTCCAGAGCTACTTATCTCTTCCCATGTTGTCCTCCTCTCTTTTCCTTCTTCTACAGCAACTCACCAGGGCTAAAAAAGAAATTTGAAAAAGTTATTACAATAAACTAAAAGCCATATATATCGAATATATACTGTGTGAATTATTAGCTGATGGTGTTTTAATTGATAATCTCATATAATTTCCAAAACATGTACCAAGTACCAAAACAAGAGGCAAGTACCATTATTCACATTTTCCAAATAAGAAAACTGAAGCTTAGGTCAAGAATACAGCTCAAGGCCACCCAGGCAGTAAATTGCAAAGCTAGGACTGGAATCAGGTCTGCTGACTCCTCAGCCTATGCTTTGAATCTCTTTCCTAAACTCTTCCCCTTTTTTTTTCCCCAATAAGCATGAAAATTCTCACTTATATGCTGAGGTTTTTATGGATACAGAGGTTATGAAGAATTATATGAGTTTGTAGATGAAAGTTTCGATAATAGACACTAGGAGTGCCTGGGTTTAACATACACTTGCCTGTCAAGTTATCATCTTTAGGACTGAAGTCTCCAAATGTGAGAACTAAAGGATATTGAGGGGACAATTCTCTACCCAGCATTCTTGTTCTGTTCTCTCTCAGGCCTTTTCAGTCTCTTAGGGTCCATTTCCAATCCTTTGCTTATCCTCCTAGTTCAAGAGAGAGAGGAGGCTGGGAATGGCGCTCCCACAAATCACCAACAGGCTGGTGAGGATGGTGGGTGTATCCCACTAGGAGGAGGGGTCTGTGAACTGTGGTCTCTTGAGCCTTGTGCACCTAAATAGCCTTAACTATATTTGTAGGAGGTATACCATGTATTGATTTACCTGCAGAGACGTTTCATGAGGGGGTCCCTAGCCACAGGGCCCAACAAAGAGATGACACTAACATGTCTGGTGCTGTAGGGGAAGTGATCAGAGCAGTGAGCATCTGGGAGTTTTTTTAATGCTCCTAAAAGAAAGCAACACTGGCCATTACAACATTGGCAAGAAAACTCTAACACTAATTCTTAAAATTTAGTGTCATTAACTCTCACTTTGGAAGGAGCCTGTTGGAACATAGATTCTAGATTCTGCTAATAGAAATTCTGATTCTGTAAGTGTGAGAGGCGCCCAGGAGTTCGAAGTTTTCTAAGTGACTCTGATACAGGTGGTCTAAGGACCACACCTTGAGACACACTGCTCTAACCTCTTACAAAGCTGTCCAACTAACAAATTTGCACAGAGGAGAACACATATTCTACAAAAACAGCTTGTTCAAATACCAGTGGCAGGTTTTAGGTTGAGTAGTCACTTTTTAATAAGGCTACTAGGCTTTCCAGAAGTTGCCAGGCTTACAAATGTTGAGGCCTTAGTATTTTCCTGATGTCACCAAATAACTATTACACAGGGCCCTCAGGAATAACATCATATCTCACCGCAGTCTACATTAGACCTCTTATACACCCAGTGCTTGTCTAGAGTGAAGACCTTCTTAGCAAGACACTATTTCCAGTGTTTTATTTACATTTAGTTTAAGATCGATGATAATTTTTCTCATTGCAGATTTAGTTGATTTCAAAAAGTACACTTTCCTTAATGCAACTGAGCTGAAAGGTTTTTATTTCATGCTATTTTAAAAATGAGTTTAAAAATCAGATAGCACTCAAGTGAAATATTATAGTTATGATTAGGCCATTTAATTAGATATCCAATCACAATGCAAACAGCTACTATTTATTTAAGAAATATACCTTTTCAAAGGTTTCTGTTCTTCAAACAAAACTAGGTCATAAAATGTATTATGTTAAATCAATATTGCTATCTTTCTCCTAGAAACCCTATCACTTGCCTTTGTCTCTTTCCAAATGTGTGTCCCTATTTTAAAGTATAAACTTTCAGGCTAGATACTGGAACTAAGCTGTTTTTCTGCCAGTTCTTTCTTCGATACCTTCTTTCTTTTCACTAAAGCATGATCATAATTCTCTTTGGGATGGACATGATGGATTTTTAATTATTTCTCTGGTACTTTATTCAGCAATTTTTTTTAGTATCTATATTTATGCACTTATATATATATTTTTTAAATCAACTTTTGTTGCTATAAGCTCCATGAAAAGAGAAAATGCCCAGTGCGGCACCTGACATCTAGAAGGCACTCTCGTGAAATGGTGAGAAAACTAAAGGGCTCTGTCATTTACAGAATGGCATAATTAATAATTTCTCCTGTATATATTACTGACAAAATATGCATGCAATATTTAAGAGAATTTTGGTTACAAAAAATGTTTGATCTTACTTTTTATGGAAGAAATGCAGGTTATCATGATAACCAAAAGTTAACACTCCATTGTTTTGCAATACAACCTGTGATGGCAATATTTCAATACCATTGCCTGACTAAACCTTTAACATTAATTATTTATAAAAATTATACACGCTACTAACACATCCCAACAAAGCAGATTATGTAAGTGAGCTGTCTTGGCGTCAGTGATACTGAACACAGTAGCTATTTTCAATCCTTCATTAAAATTAGATCAAGATGTACTTGAATTATGTGTTACTGTTCCTGTGAGGAAGATTTACATTAGTTTAAGATTTACTTTGGTTGTGACATTTTCTTTTCCTTCTTTGTCATAAGAGTACCCTCCTCCACTCCTTCACCCAAAAAAAGTTTTCAGTAGAAAAAAGCAATACAGAAAACAAAAACAAAAACACAAACACCTGCCCAGTTCACCCTCTCCTATGCATAATAAATGCCTTGTTCTCCCCCTAAACTGGGTTTGGAAGGGACTGTTGGGAACACCTGCCACTTGACCCTCAGGCTTGGCTCTCTGTCCCCACTCTGGCCCCTAGGACTCCAAATGGTGGAGCAAAGTAGACCAGTCTTAAGATTAGTAAAATAAGCAATAAGTAATTTATTTCTTACTAATGAAAGCCTTTAAATATTTCTGCTTTAAACCGCCAGACTTAAAAGTTACTTCTGAGTAGTATAAAAGGTGTATCCAGGCGCATGTAAAAATATCCTGGCCTACAGCTTCATAACTCGTGCACCAAGCTGAGGCCCAACAAAAATCTCTAATGGAAATGTATTTTAAAAACTAGAAGACATCATAAATCACGTAGATGTAGCCCCATATATCACTCACGAGGAGATCTAAGTGGTTAAGTCACTTGTCCAAGGTCAAGCTGAGCCAGTTATGGGCAGAGCTGGTCCGCGACCTTCTAACCTTTCCACCCCTGTAACCCCCTTGAACAGGCTCCCGGTAGCACAGGCCCCATAAGGTTCCCACGGATACGGTTCACAAGTCAGTAGCATGTTAATGCCTTTCAAGCTACCGCACTTTTATTTGTTCTCCCTGCCAGCTCCAAAAAGTATTAAAGGCTCTCTCCACACATCCTCCCAAGCCCAGGTGCCCCAAACCTCTTGAGCCCACCACGCCCAAAGCAGACTCACCCGCAGACAGGGGTGCCGGAGCCCTCGGACGGACTCCGGCCCACCTCGCAGTCCTCGCCGGCCGCGCTGCGGCCCCGGCTGACGATGAGTCGAGAAAGTCACCCGCGGTGACCGCGGACGCGAGGGGCGGGCCAAGCCGTGCCGCCCCGCTGAGGCGCCGCAAACTTTTCCCGGCTCGCAAGTTGCCGGGCTCGGCGGCCGCGGACCGACTTCCTTCTCTGGCCGCCGGAGCGAGGGGGCGCCCCTTCCCCGGGAGGGGGCTGGGCGAGCCGGGAGACGATCAAGTTGGGGTCCGGGGAGCGCAGGCGCCCCGCACTCTGAGACGCGCGGGGCCGAGCCGGCCGCATTGTCTCCACGGCCTCGGACCCAGCCAGAGCGGAGTTGCAGTACCGAATTTGCCACCGCTTTTCGCCGCCGCCGCCCACCGTGTTCTTTGTGTGCCTCTCGAAGCCCTCGGGCCGCTTCGCCGCTCGCCTGACAGCTGATGGGCTCACCACGCCGGTCCCGCGTCCTCTCGGCCGCCGCCAGCGGAGCCCGGCCCGGCCAGAGGAGGAGGGGACAAGAGGAGCGTTGACAGATGCTGTCTCGGATCGGCCACCGCTGGGGGAAAACCGGGACTGCCTCCTGTAGCCGCTGCCGGCAACCAGCCCCGGCCCCGCACTCGCCCCCTAGACCCGGTCGGCGAGGAGACCCTTGCCTCCGCGGCCGCCCGCGCAGGTCCGGTCCCGCGCCCGGTGCCCGGCTCCGCGGACAAGCGCGCTCGGTCAAGAATCCTGGGGAACCCGCTCCGCCCCCTGGCTGCAGCCCTCTCCAATGAGCTCGGCCTAAAGAGGGCAGTTCCGCCCAATCAAGTGTCGGAAAGCCCGGCCAGTCCCCGACAGTGTAGCCAATAGGACGCGCCTCCGGCAACACACCCGCCCTGATCCCCTAGGAACAAACTGCAAGGAGCCCAGCGGTGCGACCCTGATCCTGGCGCCCAGATCGAGTTAAGTCTGGCCTCAGCTGTGTCGCAAAGTCTGTCGAGGGAGGTCCGGTGTTTAAAGTATTGTAAGGAGTTGACCAAAATGGGAACGATGGACACACTACTTTTGTAGGTCATCTAAATCTCTACCCTCGATTTAAACGCCTTTCCTGGCCAAAGTTTGTATATGAAAGAAAGCTGAACAAACACCTTGTAGCGAGCGCTATTAACTATTTAATTTAAGGCCTTTCCTGTTAGAACATTGCTTTAAGGTGCCTATCAGGCGGCGCTCAGGTTGTTGCATTCACAGTCCTGAGCATTTGTATCATGAATAAAATTTGCCAGAACATCAGGTATCTGAAACAGGTTAGTTTCTATACTGCTCTAAAACGCAGACTGTCACTGGCGCTGCCTTGTTTCCCCCTCCCCCCAAGAATGACAATATAAGAATTCTTTATGTATATCATCTTTACTGTGAATTTTATTTCTATAATAAAGTCACACAAAGTATCTTCTATATCTATCTTTTGATCACAGTACCTTGAACTGGCCTTGAGCCTTGGCCTCCCAAAGTGCTGGGATTACAGGCTGGGATTACTGGTCACCACGCCTGGCCAGTACTTTGCAAATAATAGGCACTTTATAGTTATTTGTTTCTTTGATTTAAATAGGATTACTCATTTGTTATTGTTCAAATGAAGTTTATAAACTTTATTGAGTTCTTTATTGAAAGTGGACTACATCATGATGAAAATAGTATTTGGTGACACATATTTGCTTATCTTAAAATAAAATTATATTTTATTTGTACTTTAAATAGTTGTCATGCTCAGTTTATTTCTTCTGGTAATAAACTTTGCATTTTAAAATTTTTTGTACACATATTATATGTCTCTTCTGCATCAATTATTTTGATAAATTTATTTTTTAAAGGATGATCTGGTTCATTAGATCATTGGATAATCCTATGAACCAAATGGAGAGAGGGAGGGAGGGAGGGAAGAAGGAAGGAAGGGAGGGGATATCAAACAAGAAAAAAAGCTCTATATTACCACCTTGCTTTCGTGATTAAAACTCACCAGGCCTTACCACGTTAGTTTCAGGGTATAACATGAGCCCGAAGACTAACTTTTGTCAAAAGATCCAGGTTCTGTATTGACCTTGAGCAAATCTCTTAGTAACAAACTCTGTTATGCTAGGGCAATATGCCCAGTTCTGCCTGCCTCATGCGGTGCTGTAAGATCCAACCAAGATGTTGTGCCAGGTGTAAAGCAGTCTTCAATGTGTCATTATTATTGTCTGCTTTTCTACAGGCAAGTATCTTGATACTTGCCCACTAGCAGCTTGTTAATATTTCCTTTGCACGGTTTTTCAATCTGAAAATTTTTTTGATCCTATCAGTTTTCCCTCAAAATGGATCTGAATAAACTCCTGTCTCCTAATTCTAGAGCAAAGCAGTGCTCTCAGGGTTTCTTTCTTTTTTTCTCTTTTTTAATGGAGAAGGTGTTAGGAGAGAAGGTAAGAATACTTAGGAAAGAATTCTGGATAGGAAAAATTTGAGAACTTTTGTTCACTACTGATTACTCTTAATATATTCCTCAAAAAACAAGATGTATTATAATGTCCAATTTAATATTCTCATGTTCATAATGTTTAAAAACTTATGTAAGTTTCAATGTACATATATATAAAAAATTAATGTATCTGATGTCTGCTAATGTGCATAGTTTTACCTGGAAGTTAATGGCTGGGTCAAATTTATACCTATATAATCAAGTACTGAATTTAAAATTTTACAGGCATTTATTAAAGATTCACTTATGGATTTTATGCTTAATTTTCAAAGAGGAAAGTAAATGTGTATTTTTAGACATATTTCCATGTTTCATAATGTAATTTGTTTACTTTGTTCCAAAATATGCCTAGTACAGAAGTTTAATTATTTCTTCAAACAAATGTACATATGGTAACACTAGAATGTGAAATTTGCTGAATTTAATTGAACCAGCAGTTGTTATTTTCAACTAATTAACTCTACATATTTCATTTTTGTGTGAAAATTGTGGAAAAATGGATCAACATGAATCCAATATATGTGACTTATTCAGTATATTTAAGTCAAAACCAGCATTTGTTATAATTTCTTGATAAGTCCTTACCGATTTAATATAAGGAATTAATATTTTATCAATTATCTGGTTAACATTTGTGACTCCACTATCGTGATGTTTCATTTACTGAGTGATATTTTCAAAGTTTTTCATCAGTTGTCCAGAATGAAACAAAAGAGTTGTAGTTGTTGGAAAGCTATCAGTTTTAACACATTTTTAAATGTTTAGTAGAGAAACTGTGACTTTGGGGTTAGTTTTAGCATTTGTAAAGGCAATTTTTTAAAAATACATAGACATATGGTCTCTTCTAAGTTGCTTCACATGATCTGTGGTAATATGACTAATCACAATATTATTTTCTCTGTATTTCTACATTTAAGAAACTGTCATCTTAAGATTGCTTCATCAATGAGTATGACAAGTAACGGCATTTATATCTTCTGAATTCTAATAGTTAAAATGCCTCTGAATTTCTGTGTCTTGGACAAATCCGACTTCCACATGACTTCTCTCCAATTCACTGAATCCAATTCATTCATATGAAAATGATGTCATTGGGAATAATGAAATAATCTCTATATAGAGGGAATATAAAAATAATTAGCTCTATTTTTCTTTATATTTCTGACATGCGTGAGGGAAAAAATGCTTTTGTGAACCACAATATCAGATCCCTTTAACTCTCTTTTTACAAAACTTGTATTTTTCTTATTTCTTGAACCCAACCATGCAGTTTCCTGATCATGTGATATATTTGGGGCAAGAATCTTTTATGTGCATACAGAGTAACAGAGAAAATTTCAGAAAACAGTGGTGATGGACACACTAGACTCCCTACCCCATTTTTTCTTGGGCCACAGTCCCTAAGGAAAAATTCTTTTAGACTTAAGCATTAGAAAAAAATGTATTTCTTTTGAAATTAAATATTTGTAACATATTTTTGTTTCAACTATCAGAAAGCTCAGAACTAAATTTACAGCTCAATTTAGCAAGGTATTATGGCTTCCTCCACTGTAATTTTGTAATAAATATAATTTTTACCTTGCCTTGGTTTACTTTTCATTTATACATTATTAGCTTATAATTGTATGTGTGCATTTTATGTAAGCTATCTAAAATGCTTTCTGAAATGAGATAAAATATAAATGAATGAATGACATGTTTTGAGTATGAAGAGCTGAACATAACTTAATCAGAATGTGTAGTGAGGACAATATGAAGGATTTTCCTGTAGTTTTTCTTCACAGAGGAATAGGAATCTGATTCATCAGGTATTAGAAAGATCTCAAAACCTTTTTCAGAGAGGTAGAAAAAAATAGAGATATTAGACTGGGAAAATGTATTACATTATTTTTTAAAGTTAAAATTATTTTTAAAAGACTTCTCCTGAGTGAGATACTATCTTGATACTGTTGCAGAACTTTATTTTATCATTTTTGCTTTTATACGATATATTGTAATTAACTAGAACTTATAGGTTAAAAATATCCTTTTAAAATAGAGTAGTTTACACAAAGTAGATGGTAGCATCCCTTTTCCAGGCCAGAAGTCAGCATGTAGGAGACGCTCAGTGGAGTTAGAAGGGTTTAAGTTATAAGTGATAGAAAACTCAGCATAACCTCACTTAAACATACAAGCAAATATATTAGCTCACATAATTTAAATTGCAAAACCTTGGTAAAGTAAAAGTAAAGGTATAGCTAGCTGAGAGGAGGTGGGATGAAAGAAGGAAAGAAGGGAGCAAAAGCAGAGGGATGGGTAGAGGCATGATGCCACATAGAAGGGTATCAGAAAACTTTATTGGACAAAATTTAGTTTTATCCTACTTTATTGGATAAAACTTACTGGACAAAAAAGAGAAATGTAGGTAGATATTTCTAAATTACAACCAACAAAACTGAAAATAATACAATAAGTGCCAAAATTAGAGTAGTATTGAAAGAAGGACTAAACTAAGACCTTATTTCACATATCTCATTTTATATAGCTGCAGGTCAAGCAGATAAATAAATAATAAATACATAACAAATATAGAAATATATTAGTTATTTCATTATTTAAATTCCATACTTTTTTCAAACAATAAGTTCATTGTTTAGTTTTCTACATGAAGAAACTAGAAGCACAAATGAGTAAAATACTTTACCTTTTAGGAGGGTTGTTACAATTGGATTTGAGGTAGGTTGTGGTCTTATTTGATTTTTGTAACTGAGTATAAATATTTTTTGATGAAAATTATCAATATTGCAGAAAAGATCTTAGCATTAATTTATTAAAAATAAATGTAGGATATCAATATATGTTGGGAAACCATAATTGTACAGTCTTTATTTAACACAGGATAAGATGGGGTTTAAGTCCCAACTGTAAATATATGTGGTGGCTTTATGAAAGCAAATATAAAGGATATATAGTAAAATTGTTTTATATCTTCACAATCAATTTATAATATAGTATTAACAGATTATCTTTTTTGTGCTTGAGAACAACTGTGCCTTTGGATCCTACAGATTTTAGGGCAGATTGGGTATCATGAGAATGCTTGTTAAATGCCTGTTTGTTTTTTGATGATGTAATTGTATCATTTGAAACTGTTTGACTCAGCAACAGGAAAACTCTATAGAAAATGTGTTCAATTGTGAGCTTCATAGCTTGAGAAATGAATGAAAATTATGGAGAAGACTCTGTGGAAAGTTACAAAAAGAATTAGAAATCTGGAACATAGCTGATTTTGAGAAATTAACATTTTTGAGCTTGTGGGGCTTCAAATTTTAAGATATAATTCATAGTTAATTTTCTGTGCAAGTGGAGGAGAATAGTGGGCCCCACTGTGAAATGCTCCAGGGGGGTCTATTAGAATTGGTTCATCTTGGGTAAAAGGGAAATCAACATCAACCTGTTGGACTTGAAGAATACATTGTAAGTATTCATAGACAAAGAAAAATATCATTACCAGAAGCCATGGAGGAAGAAAAGGGGTGTGTGTGTGTGTGTGTGTGTGTGTAAGAGACTAGGCTAAATAAATGTTTGGATCACTGCCAGTTGATAACAAACAAGATAGATCTAAAAAGCAAGCCCAGAATAATTAAAAAAACATGATAGAACTGAAAAATTACTGTCAGATATAATGTTTAATCCTAATTTGAAGACGATGTTTGTGGAAACTCCCTGAACCCTAACCAAGGTATCCTCATGTAGATGGCATCTTTCCAAGGTTTTCTGTAAATAAATACGGCAATGATAAGCATTTTTTCATGCATATTTTTTTAATTTGGAAAGCACCTTCACATATGTAAAGTCATTAAATCCTCGTAACTTTTTCTTGAGATGATGAAGCAGCTTGGTGTAGTATTTCAATTCACAGACATGTTTGAGCTCCACTACTTCAACATCGCACCACTAATTTCTCTGGGCCTTTAAATGAGGATGATAATAATTACAGCTGTTATAACCATCTCTTGTTGTATTGTTATGAGAATAGAGGCAGGTAATTTGTGTGAACATGATTGGCTTGTAACCTTATGTGGGTCCCCAATGTCCTTATTAGTGTAAATTCTATCTCCATTTTATAGATAATGGAAAAGGCTATGCAGTGATCAAAAGACAATTAACCAGTTAGGTAAGATGGGTCCATGGCCCCAGGTCCCCAGGTTTCCCCATTACTCTCAGTGCTCATTCTACTACTTTGATGCATGCTTTAAACTGTGGCCAATAAATACAAAAGTGGAATAGTCTGGTGGTTTTCTCAATTTCTTTTTTGGATTGAAGAGTTAGAATAGTTGATTACCAGGGTTCTTCTGGCTGTAAATCTTACAATCGTCAAGAACTTGGTTCTCCACCTCTCTCAGGTAAGTTGAAGAAAGAATGAAATAATTCACAATGTCCTGAATGTGAGGATAGATGTTGAGAGAGGATTTCTATTAATAAGATTCAAGTGCAAATTTTAGTTAAAATCTTCTAAACACATAAATGGCCTTGTCTATGTTTTATTGTTGTTATTTGTTTGATTTTGTTTCAATGGATTCATGTGGAAAGTGAAGGAAAATAAGAGGTAACCGTAAAAATGTAAACCGCCCCCCCTTCCTTCCTCTAGAAATCTTAGAAGAAAAATTGGCAGGCCTTTGGACATCTATATCTAGATGACATATAGAATAGAATGAAAGCAAAAAAACAAAGAAAGATAAGCCCTAATTGTTTCCCTTCTTTCTTACTATTGCTAAAGCCCATGAGTTAGAGAAACAGAAAGAAAAATTGCTGAATGTGGAGATTATTGCTGAAAAGTAGAATGATGTATAGATAACCACACATCATGTGCTTACTGCTGTAAAAAATAGTGGAGAAAGCTAACTATATCTATCATAGCAAATTTTGCCCTTAAGGTATCATCCAGCAAACATTAATTCTTACTGGGTAGGGTATATATTGTGACCTGTTAAGGATATAGCATAGGATATATTTATTATATATAAACGGAATAAAATCTAGAAGGATGAACACCTAAATGTTCCTTATGACTATCTCAATGATTATGGTAATCTACATATTTTTCTGTATTTTCTGAAATGTTTCCAATAAATTTGTTACAATTAAAATAATAAAAAAATCTTTGTAAATGGTATATAACTGATCAAAAAACCTTCATTACTCTATTGCTACATTAGTTATTATAAAGTTTATAAATAAAAAAAGAAGTGTATGCATTAAATGAATTATATTAAATTATCTACTTCATATTGAAAGTCTCTTTACTTGGACTTTTGAACCAAATGTTTGAATATTCATTGTGATAAAATAATTTAGATGATTTTCACGACTAAGTGAAAACAAGGAAATAATGTAAAGAGAAGTGAAATGAAATTTCAGTGTGACAGTTACCACTAACATCTAAATTACAGTTTTTTTGTCAGTTGTTTATTTCCCTTTGAAGGATATGGAAAATCTTAGTTGCTTATTAGCTCATTCTAGGTAGAACATTTAAGGACTGGAAAAATAATATAATAGTAAGTACTCCCAACTTTTGAAAGACAGGAATTTTTACTTTTTGAAGATTTTGTAGTAGATAAAGAAGATAGGTAATATGTAGTGGCACTTTGTGAATGATATAATTTAGACCAGTGTTCTCAGTCAGGAAGATTTTGCCCCACAGCGGATATTTGGCAATATCTGAAGACATGTATGGTTGTCACACTTGGGAGCAGGAGGGTGCTATGGTATCTAGCGGGTAGAGGCCAAGTATGCTGCTACACACCCTACAGTGCACAGGAGAGCTCTCCAGTGCAAAGAATTTTTCAGCCCAAAATGTCAATAGTACACAGATTGAGAAATCTTGCTTTAAATGTCTAATTATTTATGGAGAAATGAAATAACATCTTCAACTCCAAAACTTAAAAAAGAAGACAGTCCTTATTTATGTGCTTTCTTTCAAGCAATGGCAAATAGAAATTTTATTTCCCTCCCCTCACAGTAGAAATATTTCTAGTACATTTTTGTGATGTAAGATAATACTTAAAAATTAAGAAACATAAGGTAGCTATTCATGGTGTTTGAGAAAAGAGAATTGGAACAGTAAGACTCTTAGAAAACAAATGTACTTCTGCAAGTTATCTGAAAATGGCTTTTTAAAAAATATTCCTCAAAAGAATATTTTAGCTAGTAATTTGTAACTGTTGGGAATGAAAATCCAATGATCTGTCACAAACATACATTAACAATGACTGCTATTCTCCCAAGAAATAAATGAAAACACAAAATGCACTTATTTCAATGTTTTATGTGCCCTTCAGAATCTCAAGTGATCAGAAAGGCACTTCTAGGACAAGATGGATGTACACAGGGCAGAAGTCTTTTTCTCCCCACCATCCCAGTGTGAAACTTGTGGTCTCTCGGTAAGATTCTTGGATTAAGAAAACAACAACAGGAAGGTGGGCAGCGTTTTGTATTGTGTTAACCTCACAACCCTGAAGAATTTCTTCAGGGCATTTAAAAATATGCTTTCTGCTGGTTAGTTTATGAATTTCAATGAAGGTCATTGCATCTTTTTTCTGCCTCCCTAGAGAAGGCGTTCATGTGGTTGCTCGTAAATAAGAATGAAGACTGTTAACGAAAGTGTACTTATTTGTCCTTTATTACTCTTTTCCTCAAAGAACAAGGTAAGTTTTCATGAAGGATGAAGTGATAATTTATGATTATATTTTATTTTAGCTTTTAATTAGATGTGTAATGCTTAAAGATCTTGCCACAAAATTGTCTTTGGCAGGCTAGCTGAAGACATGCTGATTACCAAGTTACTTTTTACTGTCAGAGGCTTTCTTTTTAGGATGTGATAGAATTGATTGTATGAGCTTAATCAGAAAGGCATAAATCCCTGTCTGTAGATATTTATTATATGTTTTAATTTGTGTAGTCATCAGGAAGGAAAGAGGGTTACAGATTACTTTGTAAAAGTTCTGTACTTCTTTATAATTTTATATTTTTTGGTAATAATTTCTTTCTAGTCATAAAAGTAATATCTGCTCACTACTTAAAATTTGGAGAATTCAGGAAAACATAAAAAGGAAAAATATCCTAAGAGACCGCCGCTTACAACATAGGTCAACTTCCTTCTAGTTCTTCCATAAAACAGGGGTCACTGTATGCCCAATCCCACCTTCTGGCTCTACCATATCGTGAACATTTACCCATTCCACCAAACTTCTTCCAAATCAAGGTATATAGTAGTTGAATCATGTGTTTTAAATGACGGCATCAAAGTTAATTCTACAAGTGATTCTGTTTTTTTCTCCTGTGTAACATACACAGATCTATAACATGGATAAGCCGATGAGTTCTGCTGCACACATAAATAAGAAAGGCTCTGGTTTATACATTTCCTCCTTGGACATTTGCCATTGTTCTGTCACTTTCTTTCCCACTCATAAAGTGCATTGTAATAACAGTGAGAGTAACAGTGCAGAGACAACCTTGACTCTACCCTAATTTATTAAATAATGTTCAAGGTTTGGTACTTTTGCTATTAGTAGTAACAAATTACTTGTGACACACCGAACAACTGAGGGTATTTTGTGACATCTCAGGTAGATAACACTAAATTTAACTAAATGCAGATGTAATGTGGCAATGAATGTCCCTGCCCTCAAATGTTCCTTAAGTATTTCCTTAAGATAACGGGCTAAAAGAAAAGCTATTGAATTGAAGGATATACATTTTTGATATAGGTTGCTAAACTTGATTCCAGAAAATTGTTCCAATTTCTGATCTCACATTCAACAATACTGGACTTTGGAAATAAGTTTTGTTGATTTGGTAAGTGACAAATCTTGTCTTTAAAACAAAAGTATTTGAAATTGAGTAATTTAATCCTTCCCCTCATGTTTAGTTTTTCTTTTTTTTCCTTATCTTTTCCTTCCTCCTCTCTCTCTTCCTTCCTCCCTCGCTCCTCTCCATCTTTCCTTTCCTTTTTCCTCTATGAAATATCTGTTCATAGAAAAAATTATATTTATTTTTTCCTAATGATAGAAATTTCACTTCAGTGTTTGATGCCCTTTCTTGTTGTAGGGAAATTTCAAATTTTATTCTCCATGGTCAAATTTATACTGTTTTTGAAGGGAGCATTTCTTTCAATGCTTTTATAGTTAGAAAGCATTTTCCCATGCTAAAATCTGTTAAATACCCACATTTTTCCTGGTTTTTTTTGTGTGTGGTTTCAGTTTTTAACATTAAAATATTTAATAATTCTATAGTTTATTTTGTTTTTATAGTATAAAGTGAGGAACTATTTTATTTCAATATGTTAAATAATTATCTCACACCATTAATAATTGTCTTTTATATCTTTACTCATTTGTGATGTCACCTTTGTTTCACATAGAGCTTTTTAATTCTCATCATTGTTTTGTAGTTTAATCTACTAGACGCGGCTGTGGCCTATCTGTTCTATACCACTGTGATATCTATTTTCACTATTTCCACTAAAACACGCTTCCCCTATTGAACTTTCAATTTTTTAAAAATTTTAGATTCTCCCATTTATTCCTCTGGTAAACTGTAGAATTGCTTTGAAAATATACTGTTCCTATGACATCCACATCCTAAGGATTTGTATTGGGACTTTGATGGGTTACATTAGAGCTATTTTCTCCCCATTCAGACACAGGTATGTTCTTTTCATGAAAGTCTTTTTATTCTTCTCACAAACTCTTATAATTTTCATTGTACCAATCCCACATCCCACGTAATTATTTTAAAGATTATTCTTGTAATGGTATATCATAATATTTTGGTTACTATTGTGAATGGGATATTATTCATTATATATTGGATTGGATACTATTTTTAGCAACATGATTAATTTTTGTGTATTCATTTTGCATTTGATCACTTTACAGAACTATCCTATTAGATCCAGTACTTTTTCCAGTTGATTTTCTTAGGTTACTTAGGTAAACAATCATATACCTGAAAATAATGTATCTATTCCGATATATTTTTTTAAAAATTAACAAATACACTTTATGTTTCTCTTGTGTTTGTTTGTCTACCACTTCTAGAACGTTTGGAAGTGATATTGGTAATAACATATATTTTTGACTTGTTTATTATGCCTTTAGTGTATTGTTAAACAATATGATGTTTGCTATATGTTAACAATTAATAAATAATCTTTACTATGTCAATGAAGCATCATTTTATTCTAAACTGTTTAAGCAAGTTTTGAAACTCAAGAGAGTTTATTAGGTTTTGTCAAATTATTTTTCACAACAGTTGAGATGTTTATGCATTTATTTTGCAACTTATTGGTGTGATGTATTCATTAAGGTTTATATACATACATTCTTTAGGGCAATCCTTAAATATTCAGGGTAAATTATTATTTTAATGTACATGAATTAAATATACTAATCTTTTATTTGAACTTTTCCATCTATAATAATTATTTTTAGATTTTGCTGTGAGGGTGATCTTAGCTTTGTGAAGTGAATTGGAACATGTTTCCTATTACTTTTCTATGCGCAAGAAGAGTATACCTAGTAGGAATGATTTATTTCTTGAAAATTGAAAAGTGCTCTTTGATTAAAAAAAAAAAAAAACTCTTGGCCTTGCAGCTGTCTTGAAGGTAGTTATTGAAAACGTTTTCAATTTCATTTCTTCAGTAAATATTGGTCTTTTCAGATTTCATTGACAACCGTTTCCTTCATTATCTTTGAATCCTCATGAAGAATTTCAAATATTAAGCTAATAAATTTGTACTAACACCTTTAAAATCATATTTTAAAATAATCTTTAAATCTGTTATTAAATCCTTTTAAGATTATGTGTTCTTTCTTATTTCTAATTTTATTTATTTGCTTACTCTTTTTTTCTTGATTAGTTTTGCCAGTCCTATTGTAGTGTGCTTTGTTCTTGCCTTTAGGAATTCAGTACTATAGTTTATTTGTTAATTTTACTGTTTTACCATTTTCTCATGCATGCATTCATATATTGATTTTAATTATTTTCATCATCTTTTTTTCCCTACGTTCTCACATTGTTCTGTCTTAACTTGAAGTTAAATTTGATTTTTTAAAAGTTCTTTTTTAACAAAAACAAAAAGTATTTCAGGCCACATATTGCATTTGCCTTTGGACACATTCCATAAAGTTTGATAAGTCATGGTCCTATTTTCATTATTTTAAAACTAGCTTGTAGTTTTACCTTTGATTTTTCATTCCCAAATAGCTATTTAGGAAAGCATTTATAACTTTCAAAGTGTTTGGGTGTTGTTTGATTGCTTAAACTTTAAAAAATAAATAGTTTCATTGCATTGTGGTCAGAGAATGCAGCCCCTATAATTTCTGATTTGGAAACATTTGAACATTTTCTTTAGGGAACTATTTGTTAAATTTTTATAAAAAGTTATGTTAATCTTGAGAATAATTTGTATGCATGTATTTTTTCAGTTTTTAGAATAGAGAAGTCAGTACTTTTGTAGATTCACGCTTACTAATTATACATATTAATCAAATATCTGTTTATCAGGGGCTGAAAGAGATGTATTAAAGTTTCCTGTATGAAGATGCTTTCTTTTTCACATTTTTAATATTTCTAACATCCATGTTTTATCAACATATTATCCTATTCAGTTTATAAAGTGCATAACTATTAGGTTTTCTTTGTGAAGTGTATTTTTATTCATATGTAACCCTCTTGGAGGTGACCCTCTTGGTCACCATTGATATATTTTTGCCTTTTGCCTTTTCTGATATTAGTATTTCCTGTTTTATTTCATGAATGCCTGATGTATATTTGCCCATTCTTCTATTTTTAACTTGCCTATGTCATTTTGTTGTAAAGTATCATTTATAAGTATCATGTAATTCAATGTTTTTAAACTGGATCTGAATTATTTTTGTCTTCTCTTAGGGAATTTACAATTATTCATAAATATTATTACAACTAATATATTTGCTCACGTCTTTTATCTTGGTTTGTGATTTTTTTCTGTTTGCTTAGTAATACTGCATATATCTTATAAGCTTTTATAATCTCTAGTATTTTAGAACTGTGGTACCCAACCCCTGGGCTGTGGACTGGTACCAGTCCATGGCCTGTTAGGAACAGGGCCACACAGCAGGAGGTGAGCAGAGGGTAAGCCAGAGAAGCTTCATCTGTATTTACAGCCTCTCCCCATTGCTTACATCACAGCATAAGCTCCGCCTCCTGTCAGATCAGCTGTGGCATTAGATTCTCATAGGAGCATGAACGCTACTGTAAACTGCACATGCCAGGGATTTAGGTTCGCGCTTCTTATGAAAATCTAATGCCTGATGATCTGAGGTGGAGCTGAGGTGGTGATGCTAGCACTGGGGAGCGGCTGCAAATACAAATTAGCAGAGAGGTTTAATTGCACAATAAATTCAATGCTCTTGAATCATCCCCAAACCATCCCCTCTGCACCGACCCTGTCCGTGGAAAAATTGTCTTCCATGAAACCAGTCCCTGGTGCCAAAGAGATTGAAGACTGCTGTTTTAGAAGACAATCATTTTGTTTTCAACTGTTTTAAAGATTACCTTTGCATTTTTCAAAATTGTGCTTTAATTTGTATTTTCTAGTGATCAGAATTATAAAAGATAGAGTCTGGCTCCCTTCATACAAAATGAGGAAGTTAGCTCAGTTTCCTTCTCAGCTTTGTCTTTCTTTACTTCTGTGTTTCCCTTAATATAATCTACAATTTTAGGCCCAAGTAATTGTCATTAAATTAATATTTTTACTTTTTGTATTTGCCTTCTGTTTTATAACCATATTAACAATGGTTATTGAGGTTTACCTTTCTGTTTCACTGATTTTGATGACTTCCTCTTCATTAGAATTTATCTCTTGGTCAATAGGAGTATAACTTTAACCTTTAAAGAACCACACATGGATAGTTTATTTTCTGAGCTCTTGCAAACCTGATAATATTATTTCTGTTTCCTTCATACATGAAGGTCAAATGCTCTGAGAACATAATTCTTGAAACTTTTACCCTTACAATTTTCCCCTAAAAAATGTTGCTGCATTGTTTTCTACAATTTTGTTTGTTTAGAATAAAGTCTTAAAATAGTATGTGCTTCAGTTTTATTAGGAATCATTAATTCTTTTCCTTCCTGGATGTTTAAAATAAGCTTTTTTAGTCATCGAATTCAGTTTTTTTTTTTCTAGAACATAACTCAACGTAGTTGTATTTCATTTTTTCCATGAATTTTTTGCCTTGAATATGATCATCATTTTTAATCTTAATACTCAAGTCCTTTAATGGTGTTATTCATGTAAAGTGTTGATTTTTTTCCAACTGGGACATTTTTCATCATCACATCAATTTGAATTGTTTGTGTTTCTTTTTCTTGAGATTACCTGTAACTCTTGGGTTGAGTTTTGATTCTATCTTCCAAGACTACTCTCTTCTTTCTGAAGATTTTCATTCTTTCCATTTTCCTCTGCTTTCTGGAAAAACTACTCAGGTGTGTTCTTAAAATCTCTGATTTTATTTTCCACAGTGCCAATTCTTGGACTTATTGCTTTTATTGTGGATTTAACTCAGCTATTGAATATTTTAAGTGTTCAAAAATGAGTTTATTTACCCATTATTTTATTGATGAACATTAGGGTCATTATCAGAGTTTTGTTATTATAAATTCCTATACTGTAAACATTCACACATACAAATCCTGCTGCACCTCTACAGGAGTCTCTCTAAGGGTACTTGTCTATGAGTAGAATTTTGAGTTACAATTACATTTTTAGTTTGTATGTCTTTTTTAAATCACTTGTCTCTTTTAATCTTACTTCATTTTCATTTCTTTTATTCTTCTTCTAACTTTCTACTCCTGTTTCATAGAAAAAATATTTTCTTGCATGCCATAAAAGATGACAAACATAATCCAAAGTAGTTAGAACAACTTTAAGAGGTATGTTTTTAATATGGAAGTTGAAAATTACATTCCTTTTCCCTTTTCCTTCAATTGCACCATTTTCAGTTTAGTGCAAATATTGCTTATTTTTGGTATCTATTCACACTTAAATAACCGTATTTTTCTATGCAAAGTTGTATGTCAGTATATCTTAGCACCATGATTTTTCTACTAGGAGTACTCTTAGACAAGCTACTATGCCAGCTCTTGCCCAATTAATACCTTATATTCTAATTGACAATTTTATTGCTTATGATGAGTCTTCCTAAACCTCAATTCCTGACTTTCTGTCCATCTGGAAAGTTGTAGTATATAAAAAACTGAAATTCCCAGTATGCTCCCCTGGTTTCAGGGCTCCTCCTCTCTCTGCCCAATTGTTTGACATTCCCAGAGATCCCTCTCAAATCCTGCTGCCACAGGTTGACTAAGAGTCTTAGTTTCCTTTCATTTTATTTTCACTTTTTCTTTAACTTTAAATAAATTTGGGTGAGAGGCTGCTTGGAAGGTTTGTCTTTCTTTCTTTGTTTTTTAAAAGAGAGTCTCACTTTGTCCTCTGGGCTACAGTGCACTGGTGTCATCATAGCTCACTGCAACTTCAAACTCCTTGGCTCAAGGGATCCTCCTGCCTCAGCCTCCTGAGTAGCTCAGACTACAGGCATGCTCCATCACACCGAGCTAATGTTTTCTATTTTTTGTAGAGATGGGGTCTAACTCTTGCTCAGGCTGGTCTCGAACTCCTGACCTCAAGCAATAATCCTGCCTTGGCTTCCCAAAGTACTGGGACTACAGGTGTGAGCCACCACACCCTACCCAGGGTTGTCTTTAAATATATACAGAATACTTTGTATATCTCAAAGGAATCCTTCCAGGACAGAAAGACTTGTTGCCCTAACATCTCAAATTCTGGAGGGCACTGTGAAATGTTGTATCCATATTACTCAATTAAGCAATCAATGATGAGAATGAATAATTCAAAGAATTGATCATCACACACATACTGGTGTGTGTGTTTTTTTTCCCCCAGCTTGGTACTTCCTGCTGACCTACTTCCTTATAAAATAACACAACAATTCGCTGGTCATGCAGATCTTACTGAAACTAACAAAGAGTGCCATCTGTCGTTGTGCATAATATGTTCTCCAGTCTCAACCGTAGATTGCTTTGTGTAACTCAAAGCACTTCTTAGTTTTATTTTATTTTTAATAATTTCCAATACCTTAGGGTCACTGTAAGGAAAATTTAAATCATTCCCCTCTTACAGATAACCAACATGAGGCAAAAAGCAGGGGCAATGTGCTGTAATCAAACAGAAAGTCACTTCAAAAGTCAACAGTGTAATCCAACTCACATGATTTCCGGGTCAAGGATTCCCCCTCTTCTTAGCATCTGAGCACCTTTCCCTTTTATAACAAGTATTTGTAACTACTTGTGAAGTACACGTCTGATCAGTGCTGCTCTTTCTGAGAAGACTTCTTTCTCTGCAAAGCACACATTTGCAAGCATACCTTAAGGAGTAGTCAGGGAAAAGAGTTATGTGTCCAGCCAAATGTAACACCCTCACCTTTATTGCTTTAGTAATAATCCATATTATTGATTAAATATTTTCATTCAGAAAATTAGCAAGTATTTTAATGGTCTTAAGATATCTTTTTATGGCCAGGTGCAGTGGCTCACGCCTGTAATCCTAGCACTCTGGGAGGCTGAGACAGGAGGATCACTTGAGATCTGGAGTTCAAGATCAGCCTGAGCAAGAGCAAGACACTGTCTCCACTAAAAATAGAAAAAAACTAGCCAGGCAACTAAATGTAGAAACAAAAAATTAGCCGGGCATGGTGGTGCATGCCTGTAGTCCCAGCTACTCAGGAGGCTGAGGCAGGAGGATTGCTTGAGCCCAGGAGTTTGAGGTTGCTGTGAGCTAGACTGACACCATGGCACTTTAGGCCAGGCAACAGAGAGAGACTCTGTCTCAAACCAACAAACAAACAAACAAAAAAATTGAAAGAGACCTAGAAAAATATAGGATAATATAATCAATAATAACAATAACAATAATAATAGAAACAACTCACATTTTTTATGTGCTTACTACATATCAGGTTCTTTCTACATACACTGCAACTCATTTAATCCTCAGTACCCTAAATGAGGTAGTTAACATTATCTTCATTTTATAGATAAGAAAAATGATGATTAAAAAACCCTCCAAAGACCTCACAGCACGTGTATTGTAGAGCCAGAAGTCACACACAGGCAGTCTAACACTAGTGCCTACATACTTCCTATCATCCCATCCTCCCTGCAAACAGTGAGCCAAGAGATTTTTCAATCCTGTTTTGTAAACCGAGCTGATAAATTTAGCTGATTAATCCTTGGTGGATGAAATAGTGCTCAGATCATATGGGAGAAATTAACAGACTCTTTCTCAAAAAAACAAATACAACAAAAATAATAATGCTAAAGAGGACATGCTGATGGATATTAATTCAAAAGATGTGTCTCTTTGAGACATCTTTCCACATTCTTCCATTTGTTTCACTCCACTGGGGTTTGCCCAGCCCCCAGCTTAACCTTTGCTTTTTTGGCTGGCTTAGCAGCCTCAAAAGTGGGAAACATTATGAAAAGAAGCACAAGTGTCAGAGTAGCCAGCTGGCAGAGGGACATTCCAGTCATATTGTGCATCCCCTTGTGAGCTTTTTGTTTCAGTTGTTCTTTGGCACACACAAGTCAAACTCTCAGCTGGCTATCTGCTTCTTGGGGGATGACAACCCTGAAATATTTCAAACGTCCAAACACAGCTAACCAGATCTGGTCTTCATGGACGTTGAGCAAGCCGTAGTGAGTGAAAAAATTATAAGCCAGTGCATGGGTCATAGGTTCTTGAGAAATAAAGTTACAAGAATAGAAAAGAACAATCTCTTTGTTCTATGGCTTTGGGTTTCTAGTAGGCTAAAGGCTGAGGAACAAACCTCAAACATAGCTCTCTTGTATCATAACCATGCTCAGAACTGCCCTCTGGCTCTGTAGGGCCTAGAGCATAAAGTCAAGGCACATCACTTGGCATCTGAAGTGTCCCATTGTCTGGCTACAGCCTTCTATCTGGACTCATCCCTCGGACATGCCGGGCTGGTATTCGGAGGCTACTCACTGCTAAGCCCTGCCATTGGCTGCACATGCGTGCATTCTGATTGGTCAGTGCTTATGCCTTGGTAGTTGTTAAACTTTGTAATCTTACTCCCTTCCTCCCCTATGCTTCATATACCACACTTTTTGCGTGAAATCCTCTTCTTCTACTAGACTTTATGCTTTTTAAGATCATTATTTTTTTCTTATTCCATTTTATATTTACGACAATGCCTAGCACTTTCTGGGCCATAGTAAGTGCTAAAGGAGTTTGTGGTTTTAATAAAAGAATCCTAAATGCTGGGAGAATATACTTCTCTGCTTCTTATCTTTCCCTAAGAGGGAACAACAACTGTGGGTGGACCTCCGCGTAGGGCAAGGATGGGAATGTCAGCTTGAGAAGGAAACGTGTATGTCTCCCGATCCTCAGGTACAGAAATTCCCCAAAGCTGTGGGAGTGTAGGGAGAAATTGTGAAATTATTCTGTTTCTTAGTGGGTAGTGAGAGGAGAGAACCTCACCAGAAGTTCAGATAGTTTCTGTGGAAGGGGAAAAAATTAGGCCAGTATATAGGATCCAAGGAAAGAAAAATATGGAACCAGGACTGAGAAATATCCAAGAGTTTCACACTCGAGGAGGACACCCTGGGCAGCGGAGCACTAACCTCCATGACAGCAAACACCCTGTCTGTCCAAGGGTCCAGAAATGGAGGGAACTGACGTCAAATATTTGCTAGTGCTGACTAGAAATATTTTAAAAAATCAACCTCAGACTGTAGTGCCAGGCTTCTTGGATTCAAATTCTGGTTCTGCCACTCACTGGTTGTGCTATGTGCCAAATAGGATGGTTAACAGGGTTATAAAATAAATAAAAACTTATAAAGTACTGAAAGTACAGGCTAGTATGTAGCAAATAACATATAAACATGTATTAAATTGGAAATGTGAACCCATTATTTCCTAACAAGCTCTGTTTTATGTAGTTTTGTGTAGTTCGTTGTAATTTTATAGCAACTTCAAAAGTCATGGTACTAAAAGCTGGCCGTCTATATTCCCTATGACTCAGCAATTCCACTTCCAGGTATATACCCAACAGAAATGTATATATATAGTCACCAAATGCACACACTAGAATGTTCATAGCGGTACTCTCATAATAGCTCCATACTGGGAACTATCTAACTGCCCTTAACAGTAAAATGGGAAAACAAATTGTTGTATATTACATTGACTGCCACAATAGAAAAAAAATTTTTTTTCCTTGGGGCCACAATGTTTTATTATGAAAATAGAATAAAAACTTCAAAAACAAAATGATCCTTTCTAATTTAATGAAAAATTTGTAACTTTTTATTGTTTTCTGTGCGTAAGTTATATGCAACTTGAAAAACAGTTCACACGGCTCCCAAAGTAGAGACAAGTGAGTTACATATGCTTCATGAGGCCCCGGGCTCAAAACTAGCGTGAGTGAAATACAACTCACATGGCAGTTAATGTGATATTCACACAACAGCTTGCCATGCAACAATGAAAACAAAACGTCTATCTCTACTTGTGGCAATATGGATGGATCTCACAAACATGTTAAATGGAAAAAGCCAGGTACACAAAAAAATACATGCTGCTTCATTGCATTTATATAAAGTAAAAAATAGGCAAAACTAATCTGTGCTGTTGGAAATCAGGATAATTGTTACCTGTGTACAGGGAAGCTCCTGGGGTGCTGGTTATGTTCTGCTTCTTAATCTGGGTGTTGGTTACACAGGAGAATTCATTTTGTGAAAATTCATATAATATACGTCATTACGGTATGTCTATCATATGTATACTTTTTGTATAGATTTAGACTTCAATAAGAAGTTTTAAGAAGTGATGTGATAGTGAAATCAAAGTAAAAGCTATTGTAATAAGTAAGCAAATGATAATAGATTAATATATCAATGAGGAAGGTGCTCAGAAAGATAATCAGTAAATTTTGGGGCATGTAGTTGGAAACTTTTGGAGGTTAGAACTAACCAAAGCAGAATTTGCACTGAATAGCTTAGCAAAGAATGTTCTTCCAGAGAGGAGATTTGAGAACTACTCCACCATTGAGCTGCCTCACAAAAGCCAGACATCAGCTAAAAAGACATCTCTGGGGACCAGGTGATAGAGAGGACCTGATCCTCTCTATTTCTGTGAGACCCAGTAGATGTGACAGTAGTTTGAACAGATCATCCAAAAAAGAAATCATCAAAGCAACACAGACAATACCTGCTCAAGGGGGAAATTTGTGTTATACCATTGAGTTTTGTATTTCAAAACAAAATGGGAACTTCGTAGAAGTGATTTATGGCATTATTATAAAAAATACTCCTGCCATAAGGGCTAGTGATCCTACTCACCAACTTAGGCTAACTATGAACTGTCTGTGAGTAAGAGTATATCCATCTATGTGTGCAATTAAGTGTACGGTGTTGATAGTCTTGAAACATCCTCCCAAGAGCAGTTGTTATAAAAGACAGTATTTGAGGTGGGCTCTATATTGCATCAGCATGGTTCTATTCTATATTCAGGGGTCTAATAAGTTAACAAAGCTGACCAGGCTGGGCTGGGAGCTTAAACCATCTCCACATCCTTCCATTATTCGACGTATAAACATTTATTAAATTGGAAATGTGAAGATATTATTCTGCACCATTATATCATTGGAGCTGAGGAACTATGAGTTCTTAGTTCCAAATGACAAAATTCCACCAAACACTGTGGAACTGCCTTTACTACCAAAAGACATTGGCAAGATGACAGTTTAGCCACTTGGAGAGTAGGTATCATATTATTTTTGTGTGTATTAATCCAGGCAGCCAACAGACTTGGCTCACTCAGTTTTAGCCTCATCATTTTAATCTTTATAACATAAAAGAATGAAAGAAATCTAGATGGTAAGAGAGCCTACCCTACTAAGACTTCAATACCTCAATCCTGTCTGTTTAGTGGCAACCACTGGTTAATGGGCAATTGATATTAATAGAAGTGAGGCTTTGGCTGCTGAATTATATCAAAACTAAGTTTTATTTCATTCCTTCTTGGCAATCTAAAATTTGTATCATTTTTGTTGCCTTTTAATCTTTTAATTTTACTTAAGTTCAGGGGGTTTGATGGCACTGGAGAAGGTGTTAAACTGACACAAGTTTCTTCTACTTCATTCCATTAGCTCCATTTCCATCTCCCAGTGCTCATAGTTAAATCTCTTCTCTCCTGCATCTGTCTTCTTTGACTGTTCTTGCTGCTGTAGGGGCCTTTTAGCATAGCAATCCCTATGTCCAGTCATTCTGTCCTCTCACAAAGACTATGGCCTTTCACAGATAAATACAGCTAAGGAGTTCTTATTTCTTATCACAAAAGAAACTAAACAAGCTTCGTGAGGCAGCATTATTTATCTTATAATAAGCAAGTTAACAGTTTTTTTTTCTTTTTAGAAAAATATCATTGCTGTCAATACAAATAATGCATGATGCCCAGAAAATATTGACTAGATTGGTGAGTTATTTTGGTATTTATATGAGTGATTAATATCTTAAAGAATATGTGTCTATGAAGGAATGACTTCAAGGTTTTCAAAGTATTGTGTGATTAGATAAAGGGATGGCAAGTACAGTTTTCTGGATTTATATAGAAGTTCAACTTCATGGAGGAATTGGTAACTTAGGAGAGGCTCAAATGGAGGCAGGCAGCTGGGTGATGGAAGGATATGGACATGGAAGGCCCCTGGCTTATGAGCTCCTTGTCTAGTGACCAAATATAGGATTAATTAAAATCTGGTTGGCTCTTGATAAGTATTTCTTGATTGAGTGAATAAATAATTGAATAAATAAAAGAAATGGATTTCTCTCAAGCAAAGGCTTTGATCTGTTGATGAAGATCTTATCTTCTAATCTATTGTGTGTGGATCTGGGATTAAATCTTCAAAGTTAAGTTCAAACCCCATTTATTCCCTGAATTCTAGATTTCCCATCAAGAATATACTCAATATTTCACAAGACTCAGAAGATTTTTGTGTAGTTCAATTTTATGTTTTTGTTGATATATGTAAATATGTTTGGGTAAAAATCCATATAAACAGCATTTAAACCAATTTCATAGCTTCAATAAATATTAATTATGATGAGCACATACTTTAAGTGTAATGTGAACAAAACAAGCATATCTTAAGGAATTTTTTCTTTCATGAGTTTAGATATCTACTTGTAGTCACATTTCAGTTCTTTCAGATACTAGCATTTCCACAAAGTCTTAAAAGACCTGTAAGAATACTGACAAATTGACAGCTCATTATTAGCTTTCTCTGCCCAGTAGAGATAATTATTTATTATGTGCCACATACTTTATGCATTTAAGCAATCCTTAATTCTTAGAACTACTCTCTGGTAGGTATTATAATTTATATCACACAGATAAGAAAACTGAGATTCACTAAGTAACTTGTTCAGGACACAATACATAAGTGGAGGAAGTAGGATTCAACCTAGGTCCACCTGGTTCCAAAACCTGCTTAGTTTCAATGTACAGCACTGTCTCTAGAGACAGTCAGAAGAATGTCAGATGAATGAACACAAATACATACATACAAATAGCAAATTTACTTACCTCTATCCTAATCCAAAAATTTGTATTGGCACCAAAAGCATACAGGTGTGATAATTATGTAGGCAAGCAAAAAGAAAAAAAATAACCTAGAGACAGCATATTCTGAATTGCATAGAACATGGTTTATTCTTGTAATCACTTACCTGAAAGTAGTCATTCCATTGTGACTCAGATTGAAGCACAATGGAAGGTTAGAAATTTTGTTGATGGTTCCTTTCACTTACTTTATCCTTTGTAAATGTCACAGGGTGCTGGGAATCACTCCACTCTGAAGGATTCCCTTGTCTCCGTGACCCAGTTTCTCTGACACCGTGTTTATTCCTATGATGACAGTGGGGGAAGGCACTTGATGAGATCCCTTTTCCACTTTCATTGTCAATGGAATTTAATAGAACAACTTCTCTCAGGCTCTTCAAACACTAACTCTCCTTTTCAAACTGTTTCCAAGTATGTCACTACTAAATCGAAATTTCTAGGGAAAGAAATAAACCATATGCTTCTTTTCCCTTCAGCTTATTTTAGCCATATGGTACTAGAAATGGGAATGTAATAGTGCTATTAATTTAGACTCCCCGTGTTCCCAACACTATCATTCCCCAGTTAATTTAAAGAAATCTTTACTACTGGCCTGGAAAACTGTCTTTGCCAAATAATTAAGGAATAAGGATAGGAGAGAAAATGTAACGGAAAGGTGCACTCCTGATGAAGTGAGCCTGGGCTTAAGGATGCCACTCAGGACCAGAGTTCACACTGAACTCCTGCCTGGATTCTCTTTGTTTGCACTTAATTTGGCTTGAAACAGAGCTCACACGTTGTCACTGATACAGTACTCATTGTTGTTAACATAAGGGCTAAGTCTGGAGCATTATACTTCATTTGAATTACGTTTACTGAATACTTCAGAAGCAACAGAAGTTATTTGAGGTAACACTGTAAAAATGTTTCAATAGAGGAAGAATGAAAACTTATGTTCCACATAAATTCAGTAGGATATTAAGATTTTTAAAAAGTATATATGAAATTAAGGCTTAAAGCCAGGCATGGTGGTTCACACCTGTAATCCCAGCACTTTAGGAGGCTGAGGCAGGAGGTTCACTTGAGGCCAGCAGTTCGAGGTTACAGTGAGCTGTGAGCGCACTGTCACTGCAATCTAGACTGGGTAACAGAGAGACTCTGTCACTTAAAAAAATTTGTTAGGTGGCTTAAAATCTGGAGAAAATTAAGAAATTAGTTGCATAGAGATGCAATGTTCACTTGTCAAATACAGCTATTGATTTAAGTTAAAATAAAACAGCATCAAATATGGTTGCATGTAAACCAAACAGCACAACTCGGAGCCTTTGCAAATTTCATATTCCAGTTTGTACTTTGCTTTTCATTTTGTTCATGGTGTCTTTGAACATGGATAATGTTTATTTTTAATTTTAATGTTGTCATGTTTATCAATCTTTTAGGGATTTTGGCTCATTGAGTCTCATTTAAGAAATTCTCCTCTATGTCAAACCCACAAAAATGTTTTAAAAAATTTTTTCTTTAAAAATTTTAGTTTCTACTTTTAGATATTGATTAACTTTGACATTTATTTTTCTGTATAGTAGGAGTTGATATATGATTTTTTTTCTCCATGAGGAAAACCAATTGTTGCTATATCATTTATTGGATAATTCATATTTCCCAAATAATTTGTAATGACACTTCCATTATACAACATTTTTTGAATATATCTATGTCTATTTTTGATCTCTGTATTCTATACTCTTTGTCAGTTTGTTTATCCTTGGGCTAATAAATACCTGTTTTAATCATTATAAATATAGAAAATGATATATAATCAGACAGTTTCCCATTTAATACTCATCTTCACGATTGTCCTGGCTATTTCTGGCCATTTATTTTCCAAATGAATTTTAGGGTAATTATGTCAATTTCTTTAAAAATGTCTTGGAGCTAGGTTGTATGACATTGAATTTATAAATGAATTTGGGAGCAATTGTTGCTTACTTCATATTCTCTCCATTAATATTTTGTTAGAACCCTGGCATCAAGAGGTTTTGATGCTATTTTAAATGCTATCTTGTCTTCTTTTACACTTTCTTAGTGGCTATTGTTAGCGTATTGAATTGCTATTTATTTTGTGTGTTGGTTACACAACCAGCAAACTTTCTTGACTTCTTAGTATTTAAAATAGTTTGTCTATTTCTATGGATTTTTCCATGCAATCATGTCACCTGCAAATAAAAATGTAGTCATATCTTTCTTTCTAATATTTGTATCTTTTTTTCTTTTTCTTATCTTATTGCAATGGCTATGACTTCCAATAAAATGTTGAATACAATGGTGCTAATAGTCACCTTTATCTTGTTTATCATTTAAAAGCTTGCCCCTAGGCCAGGCATAGTGGCTCACACCTGTAATCCTAACACTATGGGAGGCCAAGGTGGGAGGATCACTTGAGGTCAGGAGTTCAAGACCAGCCTGAGCAAGAGTGAGAACCTGCCTCTAGTAAAAAACAAGCAAAAATAAAAAATAATTATCCAGACAACTAAAAATAGAAAAAATTAGCCTGGCATGGTGGCATGCACTTGTAGTCCCAGCTACTCAGGAGGCTGAGGCAGGAGGGTTGCTTGAGCCCAGAAGTTTGAGATTGCTGTGAGTTAGGCTGACACCGTGGCACTCTAGCCTGTGCAACAGAGTGAGACTCTGTTTTATAAATAAGTATATACAAATAAAAGCATGCCCCTAAAGTTTTACAATTAAGGACAATGCTTGCTTTAAGTTTTTATAGCTATTTCTTATCAGGCTAAGGAAATCGCCTTCTCTTCTGAGTTTACTAAAATTTTTTATTCTAAATACAATTTAAAAATTTGTATATGTATTCAGCATCTACTTAGATGATTATATTATTTCCCTCGTTGTTACACTGGTGTATAACAGGTTCATTGATGATGAACCATGTTGACACCTAGGGTAAACATTTCTTGTTCATAATATATTTATTTTTAATAGATAGCTTAATTACATTTGCTTGTATTTTATTTAGTGCTTTTGCATCTATGTTTATAAGGGAGATTGGTCAATACTTTCTTGCATATTTCTTGTCTGATACTGATTGTAGATTTGTTGTTATTGTTCTTGTGGTTTTCTGCAACAGTTTATATAAAGCAATAATAACTTTTCCTTGGACTCAGGGCTATTGCTAAAGCAATCTAGGCCTCAGGTCTTTTGTGGGAATCTAACAATAATGTAATTATTAATAATATAATTTCTTTAAGGTTCATTGCCTTATTTTGGTTCTCCATTTTGAGTTTTCCTTAGTCATTTATATTTTTCTAAATATTATCCATTTCATCAAAGTTGTAAAATTTATTTGCCAAAAGCTTTTCCTAGTATATTATATGAGTTTTAAAATCTTTTTAAAATCTGTAGTTAGTCCTCTTTTAATTTCTACTATAGCTTATCATATCACCTCTTTCTCTGTTTCATGACTAGTATTTCTGGAGGTTCTAGTTGGTTTTCTTGATCCATTCAGTTGTTTCTTAGTGTCACATTTTATTATTTTTTGCTCTTATTTGAATGATTTCCCCCTTTAATACTTTCTTTTGTTTCACTGTTCTTTTTTTAGTTTTTTGAGCTGAATATACTGAATATTTAAAAATTATTTTGATATTGTTTTGTTTCAATACAGGTGCTTAAGTCTATAGTTTTACCTGTAAATATATTTTAGCTTTGTCACACACGTTTTTATATGATATATAAAAAGTTCATTCTAAAAATTTTGTAATTTCTCTTACTGTTTCCTCTTTGAGTCAGGGATTATTTAGGAGTTTTCAGTTTCTATTCACACATATATATTTTACTATATTTTTATTGGTAATTTATAGTTGTTATCAGAGAACATGTTCTGTATAATTTCTTTACAGCTTACTGAAACCTACTTTGAAAACAATATTGTTTCATGTGTACTGAAAATTTTTTCTTTCTATTTTCTGGGTTCAGTATACTGTTGATATTGTAGTATCTTTTCTATATTTATTCATTTCCTGCCTACGTGATCCCTAAGTTTCTAATGAAAATATGTTAAACTCTTATACCATGATTGTGATCTGGTGGGTTTCTCCTTGTTATTCTTCATAATCATCCCCTTGTCTTTGATAATTCTCCTCTGTCAGTTAGGGTGTGATCAGAGAATCAGAACCATTGGCAGTAATGTTGAAGAAGGGATTTATTAAGGGGCTTGGACGGTAAGCAAGTGTGGATTCTGTTTAAACTGTCTGTGTTGCATCTTCTTTGGTGCTGGGCCCGAAGGCAGCAGGGCCAACAGTCAGGAAGGAAAATGGACATGAAACAGGGAGAACAAGGATAAACTGGAAGCTTTGAGGACAAGATGAAAACCTAGAGGACACGCTGGAAACTCTGTCTGTCTCCCTACCTCCAGTCCTCCGCCGTTCATGACATGGTTACCTGAAGGGGAAGCTGGTGCCCTTTGCCACAGAGATGTACAAACTGATGCAGAAGTCACAGAAACTGAGGGAGGAGACCAAGCAAGAGTCAGAGGAGCTCTGGGCCCGGCTGCTGCCCCAGGTGCTGCAACAGCTGAGCTGCAGAGCACAAAAGTGGCTATTACTTAACTTCTGCCTTCCAAATTTCATGCAAATTTCTACTGAGGCCAACCCTAAGTTGGAAACACACAGGGAAGGGAATTCTGGAAAGTTTAATTTCAGTTTAGCTAGATTGACAGTGCAAAGCCAATAGAGTTTCCTTTATTATTTAGTTTCATTCTTTTAAATGCTTTTAGCCTTTAACTATTTTGTTTGATATTAATATTCTTACATTTTCTTTTGTTCAGGTTTTGCTTGATAGAAATTTCTCATTCCCTTATTTATAACTTTCTGTTTGTGGTAACCATGAAAATGCATGGCTCAGATCACCTGCTCAGGGAGCAAAATCGACCAGGCACCCAGCTGCTGTTCTGGATCCACCACGGTGCTCATGCTGAGGCCGCACTTCCCTCAGGCTACTCTCAGGCAACGACTGAACACATTAGTCCCTTTCTATGACATGTGGAACTTCACAGTCAGGTGACTTTGGAGGACTCCCAATTAGGGTGTAAAAAATGCCTTGGAACTGCACTGCCATTTAAGACTTTTCCTAATCGATCCTTCCCCACTCTGTATGATGGTCTGAAGGATCTCTCTCCCACACTACCCTCCCCTTTTTTCTTCACAGGCATTTATTTCCTCCAATAAATTTCTTACACATCTAATCCTGTCTTGGTGTCTGCTTCTTGGAGAACCTAAACTAATGCACTGTGTATGTGTCACTTTGAAAGTGTGTTTTTAACAAGCATATGATATATTCCTGCTTATCTCATTTTACTTCTGCTGTTTCTGAACCATAGAATTATCATATTTTTAAACCTAGGTTGTATTTTTTGGCTTTCTTCAAAAAAAATTTTAAACATTATTGGCACATGTTCAGAGCAGAGGAGGACATCACAGGATGAACTTATGGCACTACCTTGATTGAAAATCTCCATTGGATATTTTATGTGATGATATAATGGTATCTATTTACTTTGTCATTAAAATCATAAACATTGAGTCTAAATGAAGTTACTCCAGTGACTGATGAGAAAGTGAATTCAAAGTTACTTTTCACATGGGATACATCACAGTTTGAAAACTATAGGTTTTAAATAGAGTTATTAAAGTAAATCAAATCTTTAAGCAGAAAAGAACTATTTTTATAGAAAATGATATAAAATTGATTTCAACAGAGAATCTTAGTTCTGCATTTGAAAATGACAAAAGAAAAATAAAATCAGTTACTTAGTAGAGTCATAAGTTTTGTCGAGGCAAAGAGCCAAAGACAATGATATGGACAAAGAATAAGCTAATTCTATGCTACCAGAAATGTTCACTAATAGTTTTTCATTTCATCCAGTCTTTCATTTTAGAGCTCCAGTGGTTAATGTTCGGCTATTAGCTTATTGCTTAACAGCTAAAAGGATAAAGGAAGTGATAACTTATTTTTTTGAGGATGAATTTGATTTCCTTACACAATCTTCTTTGTTCTAGTCTCATGGCTAAACCATGAGAGTTATCTGTTGAAGAAACATAGGTGGAAGGAGGCTGAGTCCCTCAATCACTACCTTGCTAGAAACATCCATATTGGACTTTTAGATGAGTGAGAAATAAACTTGTGTTATATGACTAAGATCTGGTGGTGTAACTAGTGTCACCCTATCTAACACAACGCTGGATGGTACATGGCCATACTTATCTGTTCTCCTAGTTCTCCTAGCAGATTAAAAAAAAAAAAAGGTTTTTTCAGCTTAAAGCTGTATCATTTTCCATAGCTTCAATTTTTGTGCGTCAGAAGAAAGCCAAAAAAATGTGCTTTATATTTATAAAAGTTATTTCCACATAATCAACTCATAAGTTTTTAAAACAGAAAACAAGCTATATATACATAATGGAATTATAATTTTATTTTCTGTTAAAATAAAGACATATTTTATTCATTTGGGTGGTTTCTTGGTGATCTGTACCTATTCAATGACTGCTTATCGAATTACTTAAACTTGGTCTCAAAAACTGAAATGGGATTTGAATGAAGTCTATCAGATTTTGAAAGTTATCATTGGGATGAAATGCTGTTTAGTTTACTAAATTATAGAAAACCAAGAAAGAACAGGGTTTTCCTAGTGAAGCTTGAGAAAGATTATTTTAGAATTAATAAAATATAGGAGTTTCAACACTATGTAAACAATTCTCACTACACTCTCTTGAAATTGCTAACAGATATTTTTTTGAGCAACTGCCATGTATAAACTACCATGCTAGGCCCTGTAGGAAATGGAAGAAAAAGAAAAGAAAAAAAATAAAATAAAGGAAATATGGTCACTCTCTCATAGCCTATGTCCTCCAGGATCCTAAATTTTGGAGGCAAGAGGTACTCAAATACATCACATGAAATAGTGTATGATAAATGCCAAGAGTGGTAGAGCAATAAGTGATGTCGAGAATTAATCTAGAGAAGGATACAGTACCTCCAGATGGGGTAATTAAAGGAGGTTTCGCTTGGAAAAAAGGGAAGATTTGGTGTATTTGTAACAGCTTGAACAGCCATACCCAAAGCTTACCAAACTAGGCAAGATGGTTTGTGGCAACGGTGTCTTCAGACCCTCCCATGATTATAACATGAGGTTGAGTGATTCTTATCAATTTTAGGAAAGACATGATTCTGGCATTGGTTGACAAATTTTGGATTAAAAATGGACACAGATTTCTTTGACATTTCTCCCATTAAATGGTGGAGTCTTTCCCCTGTCCCTTGACTCTGGGAGAGATGGGCTTGGTGACTGTTTTGTGCAGTAGACACAGTGGAAGTGATGCTGTAATAGTTTTTCAGACCATACCTTAAAGATTGGCAGATTCCATGTGCTGTATTATAGAAATTCTCACTCTTAGAACTGAGCTATCATGCTGTGAGGAGGCTCACATATAGCCCAATAGAAAGGCCCATGTAAGAGACAGGAGGCCCCCAATTAACTATTAATACCTCACTAAGTCTCTAGTCAATAGCTATCACTCACTTGTCAGTTATGTGATTGAACTGTCTTGGGAGTGCATTATTCAGCTGTTACTTCAGCTGACACTGTGTGGAAAAAAGATGAGCTTCCCTGTCACGCCCTGTAGATGTTGCAGATCTGTGAGTAAAATAAATGATTATTAAGTTTTTTAAACCACTAAATTTTGGGATGGTTTGGCACTCAGTAATGAATTACCACAACAGGATATTTAGTAAATGAATTGCTACTTTAGAGTGTGCTAAAATTCACCAGATATGTTTTATTTGCTTCAACTATAGTTTTTTTAAATTATATATTTTGGGATGTCTTTGCAAGAAATATGTTTCAGAACAAAGAAAAGCATCTTCATCTAGTTCAGGCTACATTACAAGCAGCTCCACAATGGATTTAATGATACTTGAATTGTTTATGGCAGATAAGAATGAGATATGGGGCTTGGGGTAAGGTAGTACAAAAATTACAACAGAGGGGCTGGAGAAAAGTCATGACCCTTCATCATTATACTCTTCTTCTTTTGAAAAATGGCTCTTTGGTTTGCAGAAACTGAGCATTTCAATATGGAATACCAGGTGACCATGTGACATGAGCTATGAAATGTATTTTTAGATATTGTCTGATTCGTCCACTGAACTTCTTTCAATATTTAAGTGAATTTTGGCTAGAGCTAAATTCCCTCAAGTTTTATCTGTCTTGAAATATCTTTATTTGACTTTAATTTTGGAAGAATGCTTTCATGGGGTACAGAATTTTAAATTGACAATTTTCTTCTTTCCTTCAGCATTTTAAAGATGTCATGCCATTGTCAGTTGACTTCCATTATTTCTGCTGAGAGGTCTGTCAAAATTCTCACTGTTTTATTTTTCCTGAATATAGTGTTTGTTTGTTTGTGTGTGTGTGTGTGTGTGTGTGCACATGCATCCATGCATGTGTGTGACTGGCTGCTTTTAAGATTTTCAGAAGCTTGACTTTGTATTTATCTGTCCTTTTTGAAGTTAATTGTGTTTTTTATTTTGGATCTGTGGTTTTGATATCTTTCATCAACTTTGGACACTTCTTGGCCAATGTCTCTTCCAATATTTCTTTGGCTCCATTTTCTTTCTCTTCTATTTCTAGGAATCCAATACACGTGCATTCAACCATTTGCTACAATCCTGCAGGTTTTGGATGCTTTTCTCAGGTCTTAAATTTTTTTTCTCTTTTCATATTAGTATAGATAATTTCAATTAATTTGTCTCTGAAGTCACTGATCCTTTATTTTGCTTTTTATAGGCTGCTATAAAACACCTCAAATGAATTCTTTATTAATGCTATGTACTTTTAAATCCTAGAATTTACCTTTGTTTGCATAAATTTTCAGTACTCTACTAAAATAAAACCTGTCATCTGTTTCCACATGTTAACCAAATTTTCTATTAGTTTTTTTAAAAAAATATTTAACGTATTTATATTAAGTTTTTTATTTACTAATTCTAACATTTTGATCACATTTGGGTCTACTTCTATTGACTATTTATTATATTGACTATGGGTCACATTACTCTGCTCATTTTTATACCACACAATTTTTAAATTTTTTGCCAGAAATTGTGTATAAAAATACTGAGAATATTATTTACTCAAGAAAAAGGAATGACCATTCCTATGACTATTTGCAAATAATGAAGCTAAAGCAATTTAATCTATGGTTGAGCTGGCTCTGAGGTTTGTTATAGTTTTTGTCAGATCTGTTAGTTCACCATAGGTTTCAAATATTTTATAAGAGGAATTGGAACTAGTTTGAGCACCATACAATTCTGGAGATGTCTTTATGTTTTACATGCCAGTGATTATCTTTATGTGCCACCCAGATTTTTGGGTTCCTGTGATGTTCTCTGACTCTTCATCCCTGCTTCTGACTTTCTAAGGCTCACAAGATGTATTTATACTTTGCTGCTATGCCCTTAGCTTGTGGAATGCTACTGTCTTGCATTCAAGTAAAGGCCCTGGTTGACTTGGAGATGATACTTCTTGGCTATACTGTTGTGCCTCCAGCTTTTGGTTTCTGTGTACTTGATTCACATTAGAGGAAATCTCTCTCAAATTAGTTCCTATTTTTTAGGCTTTAGAGCACCACTATTATGCATGCATTAAAGCCTGTGGTATGGGAATCTCTCTCTGCTCTCCTTCTCTGCTCCCATTCTTTAACAGGCTACTGCATGTGTTCAGTGAAGGACCTGTGGGATGATTGGTGATTGGGTGTGGAAGCACACTCTCACAGGACTTTCTTGGAATTCTTATCTACCATGTCAGCCACATGTGGCTATTGAAGATTTATTAAAATTTTGGCTAGTTTCTCCTTACCTCCGTCTATGGTGGATTTACTCTTCCTCCTTATATGCCCATGGATTTGGAGTTTCTTCTCCCATAGGAAGGATTCTTCTCCTTCTGAAGTTTAATTAATTTAGATTTTAGTTTTACCTTCAGCACTCTAATGGTATTAATAATAAAACCCCACAAAATCATAATTTTACAACTTCTCTGGCCTGTTCTCTTTGTTAGAGTGGGAAACAGAATATCATATCTTTATAATAAATTCTTTTTCTGATTTAATTATTTAGAGTTATTTTTGATGTTTGCAAACAATGACAAGGATTGATATTAGTTATCATGTATTAATAAACAGAACTGTGTAACTTAATCATAATCATAGAAATTGAATTATAAAGGTATTTAGTGTCAGATAACATTCAAATAATTATTTTAGAAAATTACTATGACCAAATAAACATGAATATAACCACTACTTCTTTGAGATCTTAAATCTTTTCATTCAACTAAAATCCATTTCTTTTGATTCTCTTCTGAAGCGAAATTTAAAAAATACTATAATGGGTAGATGTCCTTCTTCATAAATACATGAAAATAAAATTTTGTGTAGCCCTATATATTCTTTTAATTAGTATCTTAATCCCTTAGTTATCCTTTTACTTAATATTCCTTTAATTTCTTATATATATGAATATGTACTATATATAATATATACATATATTTATATAATTAGTCATTTTTTTCTGCATCTTTTCTAGAACTTCTAAAATTTCCTTAATTCTATGATTATAGGAAGACCAAAACAGTCATTGTGTTGAGAGAGAGAGAGAAAGAGAGAGAGAAGAATATATTTACTGGTTTTATTTTCTTTTATAAAATTGCTACTATTTTTTATTCCAAGGATCACTGAATACCCCATAGACAAAAAGCCATTACTTTAAATTATTATGTGTTGATCTTGTGAATAGATACTTAATCCTTTATCATATCCTTGCATTTTATTTTATGCCTCTTATACAGTGGAGACATGATTAAAAACAAATGTTTCCAGGTTATCAAATATGTATATAAATTTTCCAGCTTTAATCTTTATAAATGATCACAGTGCATTCATCCAATGCAACAGTGCATTTAATTTCTTAAAGAAAATATTTGAAATAGCTATTTGCAGAAGTATTTTTTCAGTTAAATTATTGAAATAGTTTGAAATATATTCCAGAATTGGTTGTATGATCTCTTTCTTCGTTTGTTGTTGTTGTTAACCTATGGTGATAGATTTTTCTGCCCATTGTCAAGGACTCAATTATTTTTTGTTTGTCAATATGTCTTCTTAAGCTCTAATTCTCATACTCTAGTATATTCATCAACCTCTATTATGCCACACTCCTATTTTCTCTACATGAAGCACATTTCTCGTTTGATAGAAACAGCCTTCTCTCATTTGGTAGGAATAGCCTTCTCACTAGTTGACGGAGTTGATTTACTACTTGTTCAATATAGAGGGAATACACTACTGACTCAGAGACAGGGCATCTGGTCAATGAAGGATGTGGAACATAGAATAAAGACGCTGAGTGTGGACGCCTGTATTAATGTCAATATCTGCTGCCTTTTCCTTGAGCACTACCGTGTACCATCTATATGTGAAGATTATGCTTCCCTGATATCAGGTCTTACCATGTGACTTGCTTTGGCTAGTGAAAAGTGAATAGCAATGACATGTGTCAGTTCTGGGCAGATAGATTGGGAACTATTGCATGACTCTGCCATTATTCTCTTATCCCTACTGTAAGAGTAGCAAACGCCTAGGTAAGGGCTGATCCTTCAGTGAACATCCCACAGAAAAGAAGACATATAGAGCAATCTATGTGTAACATGAGTAAGAAATAAACCTCTTTTGTTGTAAACCACTGAAATCTTTAAATTGTTTCTTATTATGGTATAATCAAATAAAATTTTACTTTTACCCGTAGGGGATTTTGAGGGTTTGTAACTGTGTGCTGTATTTATGGTTTGGTTTCTAAAGTAAGTATGGAAGTACAATTCTTCTGGAAATGTTTAAAATATTTATACATGTTCATTTATGAGAACTATTTTGTATGTGAATAGAGATAACAACTTCTCTAGGAACTTTCCCCAAGTCCCCAGCTTTATCTAGATGCTCTTTTTTTCTCTTTAGCACCCAGTACAAACATGCAAATATTGGTTTGCTTAAGAGTCTTATCAGCTAGACTACATTCTTCTCGGGAGCATATTTGTTTTTAGGCACAGCATCTAGCACAGTGCCCAGACTGTGGCAGGAGCTCACAAATGTGTATTGATATAAAGGTACAAAACCATAATCTGAAAAAGCAAAAAGTGGCTAATTTTCCTGCAAAACTTGAGCTTATCTGAACTCATTTAACAACAAAACCTAATCTGAACTGACACAAAATTATTTATAGTCATCAATTAACCCATATCCCACATAGAGAGAACATTTATAATTTTTTTGAGGAAAGACTAAACAGTTTATTTTAAGGCGCTATTCTAATTTTAGGCCCCTGGGTAGCATTATATAATAATGGCATAATTCTGATTTCTAAAACATATCTGTTTCCAAGAGTTTAAGATAAGAGATTGTGGGTCTGTGTCAGCCAATGAATATTTTTATGGACTGTCACCAACACTTTTTCCTCTGTAGTTATGTTGTATGTGTCTTCATCCTTTAACAGATAAATGTCTTCTTGCTTTTTCATATCCATCTTGATTGAATTTTTAACTTTCAGGAATTTATCACATGACTACATGAAAAGAGCATGCTTGCAATTTCAGCATACACAGTATGATTATAATGTGACTTTACTATTGTAGATATAAATGTTGATGGCTCTTGTTTATAAGGTTTACCGCTTTCACATTAAAAGAAAACATGTAAATGTTATTAAGACACTTTTAATTTGTAGAGTAATTTCTCTAATGGAAAGTGGCTAATTTGGAGCTGTGAACAAATTTACTGTGAACAAATAAAATTTGTTCTTAGTGCTTCTATTTATGCAAGAAATAACAATCATTCTGGATTAGGAATTAGTCACTAATATAGCATTATATAATAGGTGGAAGGGTCATGCACATACACACACATGTGCATGGACAAGAACAATATGTTCTGTTAGATAGTACAACCAAGGCTGGGCATATCAGTGTTTTTGTAATCCACAAGCAGCATGGATTGGTTAGTGCTGGTCATGCTTAGATGTACAGATCTACCATATTTTCTATATGTATAAAATCTTATTTAATTATAGATAAAATGGCAATAAAAATAATATAAGTTATTTTTATTTATGAAGTCCATGCCATTCATAGCTTTTTGATATGAGCTGCTTTATATTCTGATTATGTTGCTGCTATGAAATGAACAGAGAGCAACATGGAATTTGATAAAAACAAGAAAACTTTTATTAAACTTTTACAACAGTGAAATAAATTATTCATGTAATTGCATGAATAATGGTATCCATGCTGATTAAATCAGCTAAGAAGAGGCAAAATATTCACATGCATGGCATGAGTTCCATTTTCAAACAGTTCTGAAATGAAAATGCAATATAAAACAACACAGTGGTCGGTCCCCAGAAATGGAAAGAAAAAAAAATGTGGAGTACAGTATTAATTCAAAAGAGGAGGGAAAAGTTTAATGCACTTGCACTTCTGAAATCCACTGGCCAGAAGGAATTTTCAAAGACAGAAAAAATAATCCACAACTTCAAAGGAATTTAATGAAAGAGAGAAATAGCAAAGATGACTAGGGTGCAAGCGGGACAGACCCGGGGCTTAGATGAGGGGGAGAGTGAGTATTTATCCAATGAACCGTTCATCGTTCCTCGCCTATTCTGTCTGGCGTTTGAATAAAATAGGATTCTCTCCAAACTCGGCTGTTGGGCACATGCCAGCATTTTGGGATGATCTGAGAAAGGAGCTGCTGCTGGAGTTAACAAATAAGATGCCTTACACATCTCCCCTGCCACCTGTTTTAAGATTTGTGACTATCACTTGTCCTTTCATCAAAATGTTAGCAAAAAGTAAGTGTCAGAGTTCATGCTTGTCTTTTCACATCACTGAGCACATGAAATGGAGGCGAAAACCCTTGCCACCCACAGAATTCCAAAGAGCTGAGTGCATGCTGCAGAACGCACTGGAAAAGGAGGAGGAGAGGGAAAATAGTTCATAAATGAGCCCAGCAAAGAAGGGGGGAGTATTAATAAAAAGGGCACATGGGGGAAGGGGACTGGCCAAAGTGGTAGAATTCCTTACCAACAGTGCTCAAATTCACCTTCAGAAAAATTCTTCACCACAGTCTGGGTGCTTTTCACCATTAGGAAGCCTCCCTGATTAGAGCGATTGCCTCTAGGCCAGTATGTAGGGACGACTGGAGTCCCCTGGTGTCTGCAGGACGCCCCACTGACATTCAGTCGGTGGGTTCTGGTGTTCTTATTGGCTGCTCAGGTCCATGCTGATTGGTTGGTCCCGCACGCTGATTGGCCAGTGCCAGTGCCCCGCTACCTGTTGGTTGTAGTGACCCTCACCTCGGTTCTTAACCCAGCCGCTGAGACTGCCCTGAAGAATTCTCTCACCATGGAGGGTAACTCTCCCGTTTGTTCCTGTGTTCTACCTGTGTCCCTCCTGTGTCCCCCTTCTTCTTTGTTTGCCTTCTTTTCTGACTAGACTCTCAGTTTCCCTGAGGCATCTGTGAGCTCTGGAGGCCTTTTAGGTCTAAGGGAATAAAGATGCAAAGGTGACCATAGGACACTCACTGGAAACGCATTGCTCCTTAGAAGATACATTGTAGTGTATACCTGTTTTAGTCTTGCCTTAAACTTCTTTTGAAAAGCCATCTGTTGTCACCCAAATGCTTCTGGTTTCTTCAGTTTCTAAGGCTCCCCCTTTCTTTTGATAGTCAAATAAGAACCGAGTTCCCAGTCTGCCTGACTGTAGGAAGTCCAAGGCTGTTCCCCAACATTTCTGAGCATTCCTAGGGAGTGTCTAAATGCTGCATAAGCTTCTTGGGCTCCTGTTTGTCACTTCTTACCAGGGACCACAGCTCAAAGACCTTGCCCCACCAACCACCTCATTACTCTTCCAGGCTTCCACCACTACCCTTCAATTCCCCAAACCAAAGCTATTGTGTTTGAGAAACTAAATGAAGGTATCCAAGATGTGAGAGGGGATTGATATAAAGAATGAAAAAACACTTTACACTACCACTGTCAGAGTCTATCCTATCTTCCAAAGGACCCCCTTGGTTTCTCCTTCTTCTTGCCCCTTATAGCTGCCACAGCGTGGTGCTCAACCCTACGCTATATAGTTCCTTTCTTGGGTCCTCTCTTCCTAGAACATAGAGCCCCCACCCCCTATATCTGGGACCATAAGAGGAAGCAAAAAACATTATTGGATATTATAATGGTCCCAACAGTGTCATGCTATCCTCCAAGAAGGCAACAATTACTTAAAAACAAAACAAAACAAAAAAACCAGAATACAGTGTGTGAAAATCCCATTCAAAAGAATGGGCATTTGAATGTTTCACCACTCAGCACTTCCCTGAGAACAGTGGCTAAGTAAGTTCATTACATGTGCATGACTAACGAAGGCCCAGCAAAATGGGCTCTCTCTTACACAAATCAAGAGTCTGCACCAACGATAAATTTCAACTCAAGATTTAGAGCCTCAGAAAGTTGGGAAATCTTTGGATCCAGTTCAAGGACCCCATCCCTTACATGTAATGGGTTTTTAATGATAGTGGTACAGAAGAGAAGATGAGAATATCTCCATTAAATGAATACCTTGTAATATAATGCTGAAACAGAGAATTATTTAAAGGCTAGTGATCCCATTTCTTTTTTATACACCAAACTCTGCTGCCATTAGTGGTGGCTCTGTTATGTAATGGAGCTGCCACTAATAAAGAAGAATGACCTTTCTCAAATCATAGAGCTGGACTAGGCTTCCTTCTCCATTAGCATCGTGTTGGATCTAGTGGGTGTGACAATATTGAACCATTAACAATATTTCTTAAATCCTACATGTTTCAGGCATTGTGCTAAGTGTTTAGGATAAAGAAATTATTAAACTGTGGTCACTGCCCTTAAATTGCTTCCCATCTAATAGGAGAAACAGACTTAGAAGTACATAGTATCAGTAATAAAAATGTATATGGAGTACATTGTTGATTATGGGAGGGATGAGGAGAGGAGAGAGGAAGAAATTCTTTGAGTAGGTCATGGTTGAGTTGAATCCTGATAACAAGTGGTGTTTTCTACGCAAGTTAGAGGTGTGGGGGATGAATTTTCAGATGTGTCTGGAGTGATGTGTATGACAAAGGAGGTGTGTGAGCCTTTGACTAATTGTGTCCTTCACCACATCACTGAGACTTTCCTCTTGTGACTTCATATTCTAGAATAATATAAGATTTGGAGATGATACCTTGTTGAAACCAAACAGAATAAGCTTCAGAGTTCATAATGACACAATCCTGCAGCAGATGAAATGATTTCTCCAGTTTTCCCTTTCTATATCCCACTCTTTATTGTAGTATACATAACACTCTCTCTAAATGCTAATGGTAAAGACATCAAATCCAGGACCAAGGTGGGGGAAAGGAAGATTGGGTAACTATGTAAGTAACAGATCTATATTTACTCAGGAAAGTCATGACTGAACTAAATTATGAATCTTGTCTGTCAAAACTGCACAATATATAGTAAAGTTGCTGATGTCAGAATTTATACCATGTATTGTTTTTATATGTGAACTTGTTCATAGGAGGAAAATTTTTGAGAGTCCATCTCGGTATAAATTTCTAAATGCAATACAGCTTGAAATATATTTCTACTATGTAAACAAAATTTATGAAGAATAAAAGCTAGTCAAAATGTGTTTAATATATTAAAGTCCAAATATTCTTTGTCCTGTGGTAGAGGGCTGAGGGCTGCAGGATATTCTAGAATTCGCTTGGGCAGGGAGAGAACGTATTCCCCACTGTATGTAAGTGTTTGTACTACCTCTGCCATGTTTTGTGCCAGAGAGACCCAGGTCTGATTAGCGAAGAAATAGGTTTTGGCTTAAAAACTCAGCTATGCACAAGCTGAATTTTCTGAGTGTCCATTGCTCTGCAGTGAGCATATAGTTTGGGCAGGAAGACATGTACATCTAATTGTGATAATGGTAAAAAATCATAGAAAGCAGTGAAGAAAGGAGTTGCTCTCCTTATAATTAACTAAACATGATATTAGTAGCCTCTATGTGCTCAGTACTCTGCTAGAGTCTCTGAGGGACAAAACAGAAAATTAGTCAAATGATGGGCCATTTTCCTTCCCACTCCCTTCAATGAGTTCCCATACCTTTCAGTAAAAATTAAAGGCTAGAAGGCCCTGCACAATTCATGGTCCTACCCCTGTATCTCCGTGAGACCCCTATCGCTTTCTGCTTTTGCTCTAGCTTATGATATTCTAGCCGTACTGGACCCCTTGTTTTCCTTGAACATGAGGACATCCTTCTGCTGCAGGGCTATAATTCTGGTCTCTCCATCTCTTTCCCCAGGTATCCTCATGGTTTAGTTCTTCAGGTCCTATCTCAAATGTCATCTTCTTAGTAAGGACTCCCCAGCACCATATTTAAAATTTTAACACAGCACCCCACCCTCATTTTTCTACACTTCTTTTTCCATCCCCTGCTTAAAATTTCTTCATTGCCCTTATCACTATCTCTCATACTAAGTATTTTTCTCTCTTGTTTATTGACTCTTCCCTAGAACATAGGGAACAGATCTTTTAATTTTTTTTCCATCGCTGCATACCTAGAGCCTAGAACAGTACCTGGCACATAATAGAAGCTCAACAAACTGTTTATTCAACAGATAAATTTAGTTGCTGCCCCTAAAAAGTGTTGTGCAAGGCCTAAAATTAAGGCTCCGTATCATGTGCTGCCTTGACAGCTGGTAAAATTTGGAGGATCTCAAATGGCCTAAGCATAAGTTTCCCTCCCCACTCTGCTCCTGTGCATAAGGTCCTCCTAGTCAAACAACCCTCTTTATCAAACAGACCTGGGCAGTTCCTGATTATAGCTGACTATCAGGTTTCAATTCCTTAAAAGTCTATGGAATTGTTCAAGCAAGCCACTCATATACGCTCATGGGAATCAGGGCACCCCAGCCTCTTGATACTACCTTCCACAGTCCTGGTCGTTTACTCTGTTCCAGAGTGCAGACCCCATGTCGTCCTGTGTGGTGTGGGGTCTTCCTCCCAAGTCTTTAAGTATGTGTGACTAATAAACTGTTGTTGCTCTTATCTGTCCAGTGTGGAGTGTTATGTGCTTGGCTACACTGATTAAGGCTACAGTGGAATCCCTCCCTCACCAACTGATGAATAGGAGATAATTAAAACAAAGAGTTGCAACACAGAGGCAAGATACATGCAAGAATCAATAATACAATTAAGAGTGTCCAAGCAAGTGGTAAATTATGTAATATTAAGTAAAAATACCATGAGAGTTTAGAAATATTTGTATACATGAATGATTTTAGTTTAACAAACAAAGTCTTTTATGAAAAGTTATGAAAGACTTTGAAACGGGAATAAAAAAGATGAGCAAGTGTCTATTTAGTGCATTCTTTGGGGTTATCTCTGCCTTCCGTTGTCTTTGTGCTTTTTTACAACTCTGAAAGTTGCAGAAAACTGATAATAATGCAAATGACTCTTATCTGTAGAAACAAAATTTAATTATATCTGCTAAAATACAATTGATTATTGCCCTGTGAATAAACCCACTTTGCATCTATTTGTAATTTCCCTTCAAAATTTCTTACTGTTATTGGGATTCTCCTTTGTACTAGTTACAAAATCTCTGACACATGTTCATTTTATATTTGTATGAGAGTCATCATTTTGTCCTTTAAAAACATTATCCTTTAACAATGTCATTTCTACTAAAACATGAAAAATAGCTTATACCATCCTTTTCTTATTCTTGTTATAATCCAGAGAACATTTGAGATTTTGAACAATATGGTAAATTACAGTAAAATTACACATGTGAGACTATGACTATGTCTACCTGAATCCAAATGTCTGGATGAAACATGAAAATTTCAGACAGCTAAAATTCACATGTTTGGCTTTCAGTAGATATAACATCTGGATTTTGTGAATTGGTTAATTTCCATCCGGCTTTTCTATTTTGGCTTCATTCAGACACAGCCTTTGTCCTGACCCCAAACTTTTTCCTGGCACTACACAACAGCATGATCTGTTGTGTAGAAAGGATTTATATTTAATTTACTTTTATTTATTTATTTTCTACCTTTCTCATCTCCTCCACACGGTATACATGACAATAGACTCTATTTTTACTTAGTTATTACTTAAACTATTGCTTGAACCCATCAATAAGGACAAAGAAAAATAAAGACTAGTTTTTAGTTAGTGTACCTGAGAAATAATTTTATTCTGGTCTTTGGCCGGGCAATTAAAGGAAGATCATTCATTTATTTTTATATAATTTTGTGAGTTCCCTTTACATGGGAGCTATTTCTGCTAAATATTCCACAGTACTGCACAAACAAAAAAACATTTCTGCCCATTTTGTATTCAGTGTCACACTCCTGCAAAAAGGAAAATAAGGAAAAATCTCTAAAACATTGAAGACTTATGACGTGCTTTAAAAGATGCCTGGATACATGGTACCACAAAGTCAAGACCATGACTAGGGAGGAAGGTAATGGAGTCAAAAATATACCTCGACCTGAAAGTACAATAGAACATTCACTTTCATTCCTTGAATGGTGATTCTAAGTAGTCAAAGCCAAATTGTGAAATCGATGACTTTCATTTTTATTTTCTATTACAGTTTTACCACTTGGCAACTCTTTCTTACAGCAATAACAACAACAACAACAACAGGAGAACAACAGCAACAACAACAAGAGTGCATAAAGAACTAGTGCAGTGAGTTGTCCCAGTTTATATTCAGTTCCAGTTTATATTCAGTTTTGTCAATTTGACCTTCACAGGTCTGTAATTACTGTAATCACAGCCTACTGAACGTGCTAACAATCAAAGCATCCCAATTTGAACAGTTCAATAATAGCCTTTTTAATAGGGGTAAAACCATGCCAGAAAGACTGGATGCCTTACTTCCAGCCTTTTCTGAAGACACTGAATAATGGGAAACAGGTATCAAACAATTCACCTTTTAAAAATATGCTGCACAGAGAAAGTGACTCCAGCTGCTACTGATAGAACCACTCCACAGCTACAAAGAGGATTGCCTCCATTCTTTTATGGCTCTGATTCCTCCTAATGTTACCCAATGATATGGATAAAGAATTATTTCCTTTTAAGATTTTCACTTTGAACACCCAACGGTGCCTATAACATTTTCAAAGGTCAAATAAAATTAGTAAAATAGGTAAGAATGAGTTAGCCCAACATGCATTGCTGGTATTAGGAACTTTTTCTTCCTGAGTTAGAGGGAGAGTCATATAGATTTATAAGCATGTTAACCTCATGCTTGTGCTGTCCTTTTTTGTTGTTTTCTTCTACTAATTGCCACAGATTTACCCTGAATTATCTATTATATCTTTCTCAATATCCTCTGGACAAAAATAGACATTTATAAAACTCTGACTAAGACTAAAAGAATAGTTTTTGGTCATGTAACTGAGTTTGTGTGTTGTTCATGTTTTTGTTGTTTTTGGTGCTTAACAAACTGATTCCTGTATGAATTATAATCTATAAATCTGTACTTGTAAAATTCTAGATAGAATATCAGGTTCAGAGGAAATTAGAAGACATCTAGCCTATGTCTTTAATTTTTCTTTTTTGCCACAGGACACTTTTAATAAATTAAATCAGTATATAAAAATAGATAAAAGCCAAGTTTCTCTGAGTCTAGATCCCCAGAATCCCATCTGCCAGATGTCTCTTTTATCAACTGCCCCTGCACCCCGAACATAGCAGAACTTCAAAAGTCAATGGAGCATAGTTCTAAAACCTGTGATTTAATCCAAGTTTCCAATGTCTAGAGAGATAAAGTGACTTAGACAAGGTCATGCCTAATTTCTGGAGTCACGTTTCCCTGACCAGCTGAGTCAACCAGAAATAAGCACTAAAAATATTTTGGCAAGCAACTAATCACTCTGTAACATTTTCCACTGTCTTACCCTGACTATTCTACTCCAAAAGACAGTCAAGTACTTTCTCAGTGACTCTGGCTGTAGTGGCGGGCAACAGGACTAGTCGAATCAGCAGTGTGGGCTTGTGCCCACCTTCCAGAACCAGCCTTGGTTAGAAAAAAGGGGGGACACTCATAGGACTGATGGCACTGAAGGTGAGAACCTGTTTTCACTGAGGGTACGTAGTGCACACGCACTGTAGGGCACATGTCCAGGTTGGCAAATAACCTCCCGAAAGCCTGACTTTTCTCGCTACCAGACTGCAGTATGTGCCGGGCAAATGAGAACATTGCAAACTTTGTATCTCCACTGTCTTTGTCTGAGGGTATGGAAAATTACCCTGCTTGCTTGGGCAGCTCAGATTGTCTTTGTTAAATAATTTCACAAGCACTATAGAAAGTGCTCAGAGAGTGAATTCACCGGGGATCCTTGTACTTTTATTAGGATTTACCTCTAATTTACTATCAAGGAAGATAATGGTTGGGCCCCACTTGATTATGAAGGCTCTATATTGGACCACATCTGAGTCCAGAAGAGCCATTAAACTAAGAACAGGTTAGGGTAAATCGACTGTAAAATGTCAGAATGAAGAGATAGGTAGAGGACAGAAGAACTAATGTTTCTTGAGTAGCTGCTGTGCAACACTCACTTCCCCTGCTAGTTCTATAATTTTCCAAGTACTCATGGTCCTGAGTTAAGGCATTAAAGGTCACGATTAAATGCAAATATTATCCAAGCACCTTAGCTGACATCTAATCCAGATCAGTTAAATGGCACCAACCTCCACCCAGTTGCTGAAGCCAAAATCTTAGCGTTATCTTTGATTCTGTCATTCCTTCATGCAATTTATAATCAAGATGTGTTAAATCCATCTTAAAGCATCCTAACCCTGCCCTCTTCTCTCCATCACCATGACCTCTCAGCCGGGTTGCTATAGTTCCTTTCTACTCTGTCCAGTTGCTTTATATACTTTAGAAATACTTACAGTAACCCAATACGAGAGCCACTATACAACCCTATGCTGCACAAACATCACGATCACAGACCCATAGCTACCTGGGTCCTACAGCTGTCTAGCAACATTCACTGTAGAGTCACTTCCTAGAATTTTGACAGTAAGAAGTTAAGCAATGTTAGCGATTTTGAGATTCACTTTTCACAGACTGTAAAAAGAAAGAGTTCGTAGGACACTCTTGTCTATGTTCCTCAAGAACATTGTAATTTAATTAAAGGCAAAAGAGCATGGCACTTTAAGGTCCTGGCTTGCTAGTATATTGTTAAATAAGTTACCACCTTTGAGGACTAAGTAGAACCTGTAATTTGTAGGCCCAGTGTAGCACTTTTTTTTTTTCTTTTTTTAGGATGAGTTGGTCATGATAAATTGATAATTGGAATGAATGAAAACTTCACAGTTTCTAAAATATAACCAAACAAGTTCCCCCAAATTCAATTATGTTATTTATTCTGAGCAAATAAGAAACTTTAACTATCAAACAAACTTTTATATCTAGTATCTGGCATATAGTGTATCCAAAAGAAGGAAATAGTTATGACTATTGCGTGGAATGTTTCACTACTAACATTCTTATATTCTAAAGTCCTTATACTAATCACTATTTAGGACTGCTCTATATATCTCTGTTTTCTCAAAGTGGTAGAAAAGTGGCCTGTAGGAATGAGGACAGCTGATGAACAAAGTGAGGAAGGAAATTTTAAATAAGCAATTTCACTAATAAAATGCTCAAGCAGTCTAGAGTAATTTGGGTACTTGGTGAATCATTGCTTAGCAATTCATGAACACTGTGGGTGCTTGGAATTCAATTCCATTGTCCTCTATCTGAATTGCTTTGAAAAAAGGTCACATGAGAAGGAAAGGAAGTTTTGACTTTCACATGCCTGTTATTGCTAAGGAAACCACTTCCTCAGTATTCACATATTCAGCATGTCTCTAGTTTTGGCTTCCATACAAATTACATCTTGGTTCTGCATTAAGAAACAAATAAGGGTGGAGAATATTTTCAAAACAGAATTCAACTATGACATATTCACAGAACAAAAAGAGGAGGCCTTTCGGACGCCCTTTCTTTTCTGAAGTACTCTAGGTATGCCTGGATGGAGCCTCTAAGACCTAACAGGATGTCTGAGCTTCGAGGGAAGTTGCCTGTGATCTGCCAGTAAACAAATCTGAAGCTAATATGGCTTTGTTGTATTTTCCGACTGGCAGTGGCTCTGAACTATCTCCTACTTGTAGTTGCAGACAAAGAAACAGGAGATGAATTACCATGTTCTAGGACTTAGTGTTCCTTTCCAATTCAAATTGCAATAAGAAATAAAAATGGTTAGGCTTCCAGTGTGTAGATTATATAACTCGTCTCCTCTGTTTTGTGGTTTTGTTTTGTTCTTTGTCTTTTGAGGAGAAAAAAATGAATAAAATAAAGGACTATTTTAGAATGACTGGGTCCATCAGTGGGCCTTACTGCAAATACAGCTGAACTCAAAAGTGGCTATTTTGGCTCAAGTGGATCTTCACTTTTTGATGGCTTCTTTGCTTTTACTTATATGTCTATTTTTGACCCAAAAAGAAAGATCTTGTGTAAACTGCCTCTTTATACATTGTAGAGATCCAATTATTTTTAATTCTCCCTGCTGCTGAGAATAATGATTAGGACCCAGAAGACCACAATTCTGAGATGCCTGGGGTCTACCTGTTTGAATAGCCTGGTTCTCTCTCTTAGCACTAGGGCTTATGGTTCATCTTCTGCCTTTTTGTTTTCTAACTTGTTCATGAATCATAGGTTTAGAACAAAACTGCACTGTTATTAAGAAAAATCTGCAAACAGCTACTCTATAGTGACCTTAGAAGTGTGCTCATTTGATATTACATGGTGGCAACTACAAAAGAGGCAACTCTTAGTTATATTATAATAAAGCTGGAAGGCACAGCATTAGCTGAGCATTTGGAAAATTTTATACCAACAAATAATAGATTCAATATCAAGTGGGCACCTTAAACACTTAAAAGGTATTGCTTTAGAAATCATGGATTTAATTTTTATTTTTAATATATAAGAAAAAGATATATTTTAAGACTAATAGAGAGAATACAGAAAGATACTTAATAATTTATTAATGATCTTCTATGTATACTCCCCATAATTTGCACTAAATTAAGCATTCTATTTCTGGGTTGATACTATAAAAAATTTGTAAACACTGTAGTGTGCTTTGGTTTCGATAAGAACTGGGATGATGATGATGATGATGATATTTCTATAATAATAATAGAAATATTTTGCCAATATGTATTGAGAATTTATTAAATACCAATCACTGGGGTAAGCTTTTTATATATGCTACCTCATTTAATCCTCACAAACCTGTGAGATTGGTATTATTATTATTATCCCTGATCTTCATATGAAGAATTGAGGCTCAGAGAGTTTAAGTAGATGCTTAAATTCACTCATCTAGTAAGTAGCATGGCGAAAGTTTGCGAACTAGTGTTTCCCCAGAGTCTGAGCTCATAACCACCAGGTATCTATAAAGAGGAAGCCTTTGACATAGACTAATTTGAGATGCCAAAAGGCTACAGGAAGGACAGGAAGGAAAGGACCCCACCCCTTCCCGCCCTAGCAAATGCATGTGTATAGCTTGTGTGTGGTTCTTTTGAACTTAAAGAGGCAGATACCACAGTCCCCTGGATAGGGAAGTGTTCACTCCCAGCATCAGTCATCGAGGAAAGAGGAGGCCTTGTGTAAGAAAAAGTGAGTATTTGGGCACCAGACTAGATGAGAGGAGAAGTCTTGTCTTGGGTGTTTGGATAGTGGATGTGCTAAGATAACAGTGACTCCCACCACTCTACTATTCTTGTCTCCTGGGACAGACAAGGAATTTAAAAGGGAACTGTGATGGACAACAAGTTAACGAAAAATTACATCTTGTTAAACTGAAAAATTGAGTTTCCATAGAAACTATAAGAACCTTCTGGGCAAAAGTGATGGTCCCTAGGTGATGGGCAACATTGCTTGATTGTGAGTGATGAGAAGCTTTTCTACATTTGGGCCACAGAAGATTGGGTCCCTTGGGTCATTTGAAGTAAGTCTCTTTGTCAGTCAAGGCTTATTTCTTCTTTGCCAGTGTATCTTTCTTAAAAATGTAGTGTGTAAAGTTTCTGTGTTGGTTATTCTCTGTTTGGCCCATCAAATATATTACCTTTTTTGCTTTATTCTGTGCCCCAGGAGCTGACCTCTATGGACTGCATTACCCAGGCTTCCTTTTCCTCTGGATTTTTGTTGGTTGGGTGTGTGGGAGATAGAGGTAGGACATTGAAGGGCAGGATTTAAGAGAGAGGTCGCAGTATTAATCCCTATCCTAAAGCTTCCTTCCCCAGCGTTGGCACAGTCCTTGCAGTGGCTGCTTTGCTGTGTGGTCCCAGCTCCTGTCTGATGGTCTTTCTTCTGTAGCTCCAGACCTCACCAGGATCCCACCATGCCGTGCTGTCCCTTTGTCCTTTAGGTCTAGGGGTGGTAAAGGTTTCTTGTGGTTGCTAGTTCCTGAGTACCTCATCAACCCTAATGCGTACCCTAACTCTGACATGCTTCTGTAAACTGCTTCTTTATTAAATTTCCTCAGTTGAATGATTTGTATGTGTCATTTTCTTTCTGCAAAACTGAGTAATGCAGCTTCTTCCCTAGTTGATTCCAACAGCTAGATGAGCCAGTGGACACACGAAGACATTTTTTGACATACTTTTTGGATTTGCCATATTTCTATGCTTCCTTGATCCTATGCATCTCTCTTTCCCTTGACTTAATTGTGAGGACTTTGGGCTCTGTGATATCTGGTCCAATTGAAAACATCACTGTTTATTTTTCTGAAATACCTTATTGCATTCAGTGGTGTGATGGTCACACCCTTTGTATTAGTTTGTTAGGACTGCCATAACGACATTTCTCAGACTATGTGATGTACACAACAGAAATTTATATTCTCACAGTTTTGGAGGCTGAAAGGCTAAGATCAAGGTGTCAGCAGGTTTGGTTTCTCCTGTGGCATCTCTCCTCGGCTTGCAGATGGCTGCCTTCTTGCTATGTCCTCACATGGCCTTTTCTCTGTGTATGCATTCTTGGTGTATTGCAGTCCTCTACAGAAACAGAACCAATAAAAGACTGATTTATCTATCTGTCCTCGGCATTGGGTCACATGATGATGGAGGCTGGTAAGTCCTATGATCTGCCATGTGCAGGCTGGAGACCCAGGAAAGCTGGGAGTATAACTCAATCCAAGTACGAAGGCCCAACAACCAGGGAAGATGGTGACATAAATCCCAGTCCTAGGCAGAAGATGAGATGAGATGTCCCAGCTCAAGCCATGAGACAGGAAAAAAAAAAGGGTGAATTCCTCCTTCCTCTGCCTTTTGTTTTACTCAGGCCCTCAACAAATTGAATGATGTCTAACCACCCCGGTAACGGCAATCAACCTGACTGAGTTCACTGATTCAACTGCTAACCTCCTTCATAAGCACATGCACACAGGCACAGACACACCCAGAAACAATGTTTAATCTGGTCACTTTGTGGCCCACTCAAGTTGGCACATAAAATTAACTCTCACATTTGGTGTTTCTCTCTCCTTATAAGTACACTTGTTTTGGATTAAGGCCCCATCCTAACAGTTTCATTTTTAACTTAATTATCCCTTTAAAGGCTATATCCCCAAATAGGGTTACGTTCTGAGTTGCTGGTGGTTAGAACTTCAAGATATGAATTTTGAGAGGTACAAAATTCATCTCGTAACATCCTTGATATGACCCTTGTCAAAAGGCAGGATTTCAGTTGGCCTTTGACTCAAAGCCTTTGGTATTATCTTTTATTTGTTGAAGAGATGAAGTGGGCTTCGCCAATCCTGCAGCTTCCCAAATTTCTGGACACTTCCTATTTTCTTTTACTGACGTTTGCACACTACTTGATTGTTTCTGAAGTCATCTCTTTTGGTGGTGCCCTACCAAATACAGTCATGTATCACCTAACGATGGCATGGGATACATTCTGAAAAATGCATCATTTTTTATACTCCTGCGAACATCAGAGAGTGTAATTCCACAAACCCAGATGGTCTAGCTTACTACACGGCCTATTGCTCCGAGCGGCAAATCTGCAAGGCATGTTACTGTACTGAAACTGTACTGAATACTGTAGGCAATTGCAACACAATGGTAAGTATTTGTGCATCTAAACATAGAAAAAGTACAGTATTATAATCTTATGGGACCACCATTGTGTATGCAGTTCATTATTGACTAAAGCATTGTTACGTCGTGCATGACTGTATGGTCAATTATAATCAATACACAATCACTCACACTGTTTTCCAATCTTTTTCTCTAGGGCTTCATTTTCTGCCTTCCATGTTACCACAGGCGACGGTTTTACCAAGTGTTTACTACATAACACAGACCACCATCTTTCCAGTCTCCAGTGATAGTTTGCTTGCCATCCACTGCTCAGTCCTCAGCCACCACCATATATTTTAGGCTTATTTGCTGTGATAGCGCTCATGTCTAGGTATCCGTCTCTGTATTATTCAAGAAAAGGGTTTTGCTGCCATAAAAATACAGATTCATTTCTCGTTTATGTTACATGTCCACCAAGTCATCAATGGGTCTCTGGTGGTCACTTGGGCACCCAAACTGAGGGAGAGGCACCATCCTGAACATGCCCAGGTGCCACTGGGATAAGAGAGCCACTGCGTCCTAAAACTTCTCCTCAGGTAAGACACGCATCACTTTTTGTATAGGTCACTGATCAAAGTGAGCCACTTGGGTACTTTTAACTTTAAAGGAACTGGAACACACAGCCTTACTATATGCTTGAGGAGAGAATCCCAAACACTGATGAATGGCACCAATGACTACTGCACAGCATCCACCCTCAATAATTGGTATTTAGTTCTAGAAATTGAGGGAAAAAATGGAAGGAAACATTTAGGATCATCTGGGGCATAAACTGTGGGTCCAGGATAGTATTTTTGTTTTCCAGACACTGTGCCACTATTTTTTCCTTCACACACACAAAAACAACCATCCCATTCCCTAATGCCACAGAATTGCGTATTCAACTCTATCTGTGAATGTCGGCTGTCTATTGTGTGTCATTTGGTAATTTCCATATCTTTTCTTTCTTGCTACTAAAGAAGTCCAAAAAGCTGTATAAATAAGAGTCAGGTGGAACTCTCTTATGCTTTATTGTTCTTGTGTTATGTATGATATGTATGTATCTTATTCCCTTCCAAATGCATTTTAAAGAGGAGTCACATTTGAATTTGTCATTTTCACAAAGCAAAAAAGAGGGTATTTATTGTCATGCACTGCCAAACAGACTGGCAGATGCCACTAACAAATGGTAAAAAATTCTTCTATGGATCATTATTTCCATAAAGACATACTATTTTTCAGTTAGCATTTCTGAAAAAGAACACAAACCCAACTATAAATGACAAAAGAATAAGGGACCGTCAAACCCCAGTGCAGCATGTCATTAGGAAGTTAGTGAATAAGTGAAGTTAATCATAATACTTTGCATTCGGAAAAGGACTCATAATCCAGGGTTCCAATTAAAGTAGTTCCCAGTCTAAAATAGATGTGTCTGTAACAGGAATCACTAACAATGGGTTAAAAATGAAACCAGGTACAAAGCATACAGTGGAAAAGTATGCATAAAATTATATTGTTTTGATTAGCTACAGCCTTTTCTTAGAAACTTCTCTGGGAATAAATTATTTTGCTTAAAATCCTTTTCCCCCATTATTCCATCTTTTTCTCTGACTCCAAGTGACTTTTCTGAAATACAAGTCTAATCTCGTCATTCCCCCACTTAAAATTAGTCTGTATGGAACTAGGTTGTCATCAGGAAAGAGTCTCGACTTCTTAGCTCCTTGAGCCTAACATCTGTACTTCTCTAGACCATTCTATCAATGTCTGCTCTGATCTGAATGTTTGCACCCCCGCCCCCCGCAATTCGTAAACCCTAACCTCCAAGGTGTTGCTATTAAGAGATGAGATGATTAGGGGATGGAAGCAGAGCCTCATGAACGGTATTAGTGCCCTTTTAAAAGGGACCCGAGAGAGCTCATTTGCCCTTTCCGCCATGTGAGGACACAGAGAGAAAGTGCCCTCTATGAACTGAACAACTTTGCCTTCACCAGACACCAAATCTGCCAGTGCCTTTGTCTTGAACTTACCAGATTCCAGCACCATAAAAAATATGTTTCTGATGTTTATAGGTTACCCATTTTACGGCATTTTGTTATGGCAGCCCAGACAGATGAAGACAATGTCCCTCTACATACAGTAGTGCCCCAGCCATCGAGCTGCCTGCCGTGTTCCGGCTCCTCCTTCACATTTGCTGGTCTCTCAAAGCCCAAGTGAATGTGCCCTCTGCTGAGAAGTCCTCGTTTTTTTTGACTCCTCTAGGCCCCCTCACCACCTGTAATGCATTTACTATTCATTATTGAGGTAGGTAATTTATAAGTTTTTCCCCTTTCCTAGATTTGGGGACAGCAATTGCGTCTTGAAAATGTGTGTTTGTTTATGTCCCATCTCATTTTCATAAAGGCTTTAAGGTGGACAGAGTCCTACTCATTTCTCTTGTTGTTTTTGTATCCTAAGAGAACTAGGTATTTTTTTTCTCATTTAACTTAGGTCATGGCATTAAATCAGATTATAGTGTATTTTTCTTACAGAGAATAAATTGATTATTTTATTTTTTTCATATTTTGTAAAGGATTGTAAGAATTTTCTGCTAAGGTGGCATGTTGTTGAGGTCTAGGCCCTGGAGAAAGGAGTACGTTTCTTTTTTGAGATATAGGTTTGCAGTATTTTGTTTTCCAAATGAATACTAGTGGATAACCATTCCATGAAAATGCTCTTTCTAAACAGCACAACTTGTAGAGCTATGATATTTCCTGTCAAAATGTGTCTTTGAGTATTATATAGAATGCCTACAAGGTGCCTAGGTTGTTATGATTCACTCTGGCATGCAAAGTGGGGAGCAAATGAAGGTGGGGAGGGTGCACCATTAAACTATACAGATAGTGTTGGTGGGTATACATATGATCACCATATTTACTTAAAGATAACTTGAAGTCCTTAGTGGACCATGACATTGATTGTCAGTGCCATTCTTAAATCCTTCTGCTTTCCTCTATCTGCTTCCTACATTCTTCCATGATTTATAGATTCTGGACTGCTTTTCCGATTTCTTTTTATAGTTCTCAATAAATTTAATGAAAGAAATTTACCTGACCAAAATTTTGAAAATCAGCCTTGCCTTGCCTTGTTCTTCTGCAATTGCAACATGATTATTCTCTGAGTGCATTTTTTTCATGTCATATATTCACCCTGAGCTCTGACTGCCACTTGCCTTCCTGGCTGCGGACTCATGGGTATGATCCGTTCTTTTGGGTGTGGAACTCTCTAGATTCCTGACCATGTGGTCCCCTGCCTCACTGGTACTCCTGGTTTCAGCATGTTTTTTGTCTCACTACCACCGGATACCCTTGATCCCCTTCCATATCTTTTCAGAGATCCCAGTCCTAATATACTGATTTATTGTGCAATCTTGGGTAATTCATTTAACCTTTCCATTTCTTAGTTTTTGCATTTTACAAACATGAGCTTAGAAAAATCCCAAAACTGTCCTCATACAGCTTGTACAGATCAAGTAAGATAAAGTTTATGAAAACACTTTGTTACGTACAAAGTGCTAAACTAATGTAAGCTATTATTTTTATTGCAATGTTGTTTTCACTGAAATGTCATTCCTGGATGCCACTGTTTATGTACAGAGCTGTATTATTTTAAAAGTATTGACTGTTAGCTTGATACATTAGCATATAGGTAAGGAAGAAAACAATGATAACTATTGTTAGTAATATTATACCATATGCCAAGTGCTGTGCGGGGTGTTTTCTATATGTTATCTAATTTAATCTTTACATCTAGTCTGCAAGGTAGGTTCTAATATCTCCATTTTACACTTGAACAAAGACTCCGAGACATAAAGTAACTTATCCAGGAATATATAGTTTGTAAGTCACAGAATAAGGGGGTGTGTTTATTTTAGTTTTATTGCAGAGCTGTGATGTTCAGCACATGCTCTCTTTGAGACACCTATATGCTCCAAATGGGTTTTGGATTTTCTCTGGTCTTCCCATGCCAATCTGTTTCCACCCTAGGCACTCCTTACCATGTGACACTCACGGTGCAGTAGGCAGACTTCCGAGGTGGCTCCTGGTGAGCCCTACCTCCTGGTCTTGACATTGTGCCCTCTCCTCTCCTCAAGTGTGGGCTTGGCTTAGTCACTTTTGTCTAATGAATAAAATATAGCAAAGGTGATAAGATGATCTCTTCTGAAATTAGTGTACAAAAGACTGTGACTTCTGTCTTGCTGGCATTCTCTTGCTCTCTCCTGCTTGCTCAGTTTGATGAACCCAGCTGCCATACTGTGAGTTGCCCTATGGAAAAGCCCATATGGCAGGGAACTGATGACAGCCTCTGACAACAGCTGCCAAGGATCCGAGTCCTGCCAGCAAGTGGTGAATGAGAGTGGAATCAGATCTTATCCCAGTTGAACCTTAAGATGACTGTAGACTCAGCTGACACCTTGATTTTATCCTGTGAGAGACATGAGCTAGAGGGCCCAGCTAAGCCACGTCTGGATCCCTGAGCCACAAAATTGTGAGATAATAAATGTTGTTTTTTAAAGCACTATATTTGGGGGTCATTTGTTATATAGCAATAGATAACCAATACACATATTGTGTCCTAAAAAGCATTATTACTAGGAGTCTGCAGTATAAATGACTGGTGATTGAGGAAATTAACTTTGACACGCCCAACTTTCTCACCTACTAAGCAAAGACCAGTAAGAGGTGAAATTGGAACTCATGTCACTCTGAGTCTGAGCCATCACTCCCTTTGCCAAGCTGCTGGAGAGGGGCCTTTCATGGGTGACGAGCCTGGCAAGACTGTTGTTTTGATGGCCAATGTACAAATGAAAACAGGTAATAATATCATATCTAAATATAAATTGGTAGGGATGTCTTTAGGGACCACGAATCTTAAAGGGTTCCTCAAATATAAACAGGTAAGTTAACCTTTGCTCCACTTGGGCATATAGCTACTATGACCCAAAGCAGAGGACTTTTTATGAAAACAATCATATAGTAAATATTTTTGGCATTGCAGGCCCCAAAAGTGTTTGTTGCATATTCTTCTTTGTATTTTTAAATAAATCTTTAAAAATATAAAAAGTTTTCTTAGCTCAGAGGTCCCATAAAAACAAGATGTGGGCAGATTTGGCCCAGGCTGTAGTTTGCCAACCCTTACTGAAGAGTCAAAGTAGGCCTCAAAAACCATGGATGGATCTAAGTGTGGTTCTCTATGGGATTCCAAGAGGAAATTAAGTTCTATCGTCCTAAGGAAGGCATCCATTGCTTGCAATGAATCAACTTCTCTCCAGTGGATCTAGAATGGTATTTGTTATGTAGATACTTGGGAAGTTTAGTAAATAACACTCAAAACATTGTTGTGTTCTCTGGTTCAGATGACAAGCACTGGTTGGGAAAGGCTAGTGGCACATACGCCTATACTTATTCATTCAGTAATCATTAAACAGCACAAACTAAGGGCTCAGTGTCATATTATGTGCTGTAAAATTACCTCAAAACATCATACCGAGTGAATTGTAAGAAATTATGAAAATAATTTGAAGTCATGCTCTAGCAGAAACAATATAATGATCCTAATAACTATTTCTTTTTCACTTATATAATATTCTTGCTACAGATGAGAGCATTTCCCTCTCTTCACAGGTCTGTTATCTGTGCTATGAAGACCTATTGATAGCTGTCTGAGAAATAATAAGACCTCCTAACTTCTGGGGGTCCTAATCCCTTCCCTGCCACCAACTATGTGAATTCCAACAACTACTTAACCTCTTTAAGATACTGTCTAACCACAAAATGGAGGAAATTATAATATTTATTTCAACGGATTTTTGGGTGAATTTAAATGAGACAAAACATGAAATGTACTCAGGAGTAATGTTTAATAAGTAGCAAAAGCTCAACAGAAGTACAGGCCTATCTCGTTTTATTGTACTTTGTTTTATTGCACTTCCCAGATACTGTGCTTTTTACAAATTGAAGGAGTGTGGCAACTCTGTGTTGTTCAAGTCTGTTGGTGCCATTTTTCTAACAGCGTGTGCTCATTTTGTGTCTCTGACACATTTTGGTAATTCTTACAATATTCCAAAGTTTTCCTTATTATTATATCTGTGGTCAGTGATCTTTGACGTTATTATTGTAATTATTTTGGGGTGCCACGAACCACACTCCTATAAGACAGTGAACACATTTGATAAACGTGTATGTTCTGACTGCTCCACTGACAGGCAGTTTCCCCCTCTCTCTCCCTATCCTCAGGCCTCCCTATTCCCTGAAACACAAGAATATTGAAATTAGCCCAACTAGTAACCCTAAAATGGCCTTGAAGTGTTCAAGTGAAAGGAGAGTTGCACATCTCTCACTTTAAATCAAAAGCTAAAAGTGATTAAACTTAGTGAGAAAGGGATATCAAAACCAAGATATGCTGAAAGTTAGACCTCTTGTGCCAAACTGTTAGCTAAGTTGTGAATGCAAAGGAAAAGTTCTTGAACAAAATTAAAAGTGCTACTCCAGTGAACACAAAAATGATAAGAAAGTCAAACAGTCTTATTGCTGATATGGAGAAAGTTTTAGTGGTCTCGATAGAAGATCAAACCAGCCACAAGATCACAGCATCCCTTAAGCCAAAGCCTAATCCAGAGCTAGGCCCTAACACTCTTTAATTTTTTGTGGGGGGAGGGACAGAGTCTCATTCTGTTGCCTTGGCTAGAGTGCCGTGGCATCAGCCTAGCTCACAGCAACCTCAAATTCCTGGGCTCAAGCAATCCTACTGCCTCAGCCTCCCGAGTAGCTGGGACTACAGACATGCACCACCATGCCCTGCTAATTTTTTCTATATATTTTTAGTTGTCCAGCTAATTTCTTTCTATTTTTTTTTAGTAGAGATGGGGTCTCGCTCTTGCTCAGGCTGATCTTGAACTCCTGAGCTCAAATGATCTGCCTGCCTCGGCCTTCCAGAGTGCTAGGATTATAGGTGTGAGCCATCACTCCTGGCCCTCTCTTTAATTTTATGAAGGCTGAAAGGAAGTGAGGAAGTTGCAGAAGAAAAGTTTGAAGCTAGCAGAAGTGGTTCATTAAGTTTAAGGAAAGAAGCTATCTCCATAACATAAAAGTGTAAGATGAAGGTAAGTGCTGATATAGAAGCTGCAACAAGTTATCTAGAAAAATCTAGCTAAGATAATTGATGAAGGTGGTTACAATAAACCATACATTTTCAATGGATACAAAACAGCCTTCTATTGGAAAAAGATGCCATCTAGGACTTTCATAGCTAGAGCCTGATTTCAAAGCTTCAAAAGACAGGCTGACTCTCTTGTTAAGGGCCAATGCAGCTGGTGATTTGAAGTTGAAGCCAATGCTTATTTACTATTCCAAAAATCCTAGGGTTTTTAAGCATTATGCTAAATCTACTTGCCTGTGTTTTATAAATGGAACAACAAAGTCTGGATGACAGCAATCTGTTTATAGCATGATTTACTGAATATTTTAAGCCCACTGTTGAGACCTACTGCTCAGAAAAGAAAGATTACTTTCAAAATGTTAGCACTCATTGGCAATGTATCTAGTCACCTAAAAGCTCTGATGAAGATGTGCAAGGAGATTAGTGTTGTTTTCATGCCTGCTGACACAACATCCATTCTGCAGCCCATAGATCAAAGAGTAATTTTGACTGTAAAGTATTATTATTTAAGAAATACATTTTCTAGTGATTCCTCTGGTGGACTTGGGCAAAGCAAATTGAAAATCTTTTGGAAAGGATTTGCTATTCTAGATGCCATTAAGAACATTTGCAATTCATGGGAGGAAGTCAAAATGTCAACATTAACAGGAGTTTGGAAGAAGTTGATTCCAGCCCTCATGGATACCTTTGAGGGTTTAAGACTTCAGTGGAGGAAGTAACTGCAAATGTGGTGGAAATAGTAAGAGAACTAGAATTAGAAGTGGAGCCTGAAGATGTTACTGAATTGTTGCAATCTCATGATCAAACTTGAATGGATGAAGAGTTGCTTCTTATGGGAGGGGGGACAAAGAAACTGGTTTCTTGAGATGGAATCTACTCCTGGTGAAGATCCTGTGAACATTGTTGAAATGACAACAAAGGATTTCTAGTATTACATAAACTTACTTGATAAAACAGTGATAAGGTTTGAGAGTATTGACTCTAATTTTGAAAGAAGTTCTACTGTGGGTAAAATGTTATCAAACAGCATCACATGCTACAGAGAAATCTTTTGGGAAAGGAAAAGTTAATCAATATGGCAAACTTCATTGTCGTCTCATTTCAAGAAATTGTCACAGCCACCTCAACCTTGAGCAATCACCACTCTGATCAGTCAGTAGCCAAGGCAAGACCCTCCACAAGCAAAAAGATTACAACTTTGCTGAAGGCTCAGATGATTGTTAGAATTTTTTTTTTTTTTTTTTTGAGACAGAGTCTCACTTTGTTGCCCAGGCTAGAGTGAGTGCCGTGGCATCAGCCTAGCTCACAGCAACCTCAAACTCCTGGGCTCAAGCGATCCTCCTGCCTCAGCCTCCCGAGTAGCTGGGACTACAGGCATGCGCCACTATGCCCAGCTAATTTTTCTATATATATATTTTTAGTTGTCCATATAATTTTTTTCTATTTTTAGTAGAGACGGGGTCTCACTCTTGCTCAGGCTGGTCTCGTCGAACTCCTGACCTTGAGCGATCCACCCGCCTCGGCCTCCCAGAGTGCTAGGATTACAGGCGTGAGCCACCGCGCCCGGCCTATTGTTAGAATTTTTAGCAATAAAGTATTTTTTAATTAAAGTATGTACATTGTTTTTTAGATGTAATATTATTGTAGACACACACATGTGTGTCTATGTATACATATATATTTGTGTATATATATAACAATATGGTGTAAACATAACTTTTATAGACACTGGAAAACCAAAATATTTGTGTGACTTGCTTTATTCCTGTGGTCTGGAACTGAACCCACAATATCTCCAAGATATGCCTTGTAATTATTATTATTTTCAACCTAGGTCCATTGATATCAGGAGCATCATATATATACTCTTAGCTTTTTAAGAAGTCAGATCCAATTACTACAGTTGTTTATTTTCTATGAGATATATCAAAAAAGGGAAACAACTACAGTTTTGTCCAATTGCCTTGGCTTTCTCAGAGAACTGGGCCCAGCTATGGAGGATAAAAAATACCCAATAGGGAATCTACAAATCTTGAATATATTTAATTTTAGAATAGTTTGATTTTTTTCAATGCAATAAATTGTCTGCACTAGAATGGAGAAGAAGGGGAGGGGAGGCATCCCACTTCAGCAAATTTCTGATTTTTAAATTATGTTTTTGTTCCTTTTCAGAGATTCTCTCCTGCAGAAAAATGACACTCTTCTAGATTTTGAAGTAAGAATAACAGAATCAACTTTTAGTGAATTCCTGCACTGCACTGGGCTCTGCACATTTAATGCTCATACAGCCCTATGAGATAGGGAATAATTTTATCATTCACAATTTTATGTGTTCAGGTAACTTGAAGCATAAAATGCCTACATAACTTGCCCAAGGTCACCTGGTTGGTAGACCAGTAGCCCAGGTGGGTTTACTTCAGAGCCTAGCTCACAATCCCAGTGTTCTACTGCAGTGTTGTACAGTAGAAAGATTTTCTGAGCCACATATGCAATTTTAAATTTCCTTGTAGTCACATTTAAAAAAGGAAATAAAAACAGGTGCAATTAATTTTAACAATACATTTTATTTAACCAAAATATCACCATTTCAATATATAATCAATATAAAATTTTTAATGAAACATTTTATATTCTTTTTTTACACACTTCATTTTTAAATTTGGTGTGTACTTAAGGCTTCTGTACACCTCAATTTGGACTAGTCATATTTCAAGTGCTCAATAGCCACATCGTGCTGGTGGCTTCCACACTGGGGAGCACAACTCTAATATCTGCTCAGCTAAAGCTACTTGAGTTTCTATTTATTTCTTTATGTTTACATAATCTTTATTCTTTTTGTTTTGGTGCCTTCAAAAATGGAGAGACGATGAGTACTAAAACTGAAAGTAAGTTTGAAAAAACAAAAAGGAAGAAAAATCCAATACTAATATTGTCATTGTTTAGGAGTTTCTAATAATACTTATGGAAGCTAATGTTCTTAAGTGTCTTCCATCAGATTTCTGAAATATTTTTAGTTCAACTGCATGCCCATTTAAGAACATAAGGTTCATTTACCATATTTCCCCCTTGGCCAAGCAGAAATCTAAAAATAAACTCTTAAGTTCTTAGGTTTGACTTAAGTCTTTATATAAATATCCGTTTGCAGTTGTTATTTTAGCAAAAGAAAAATTCAATCCCCTAAGTCTTTTGGTTGTAAAAACTTTAGGAAGCTGATTTCTCTCTTGAACACTTCCTTCCTCTAAACCACATACAAATGGGGGAGGGTGGAGAGGGGGAAGAGAAGGAAGCAAAAATTAGCTTTTATTTTGGTTTCTTTTCCCCACAAAAGGACAAACGAGACAAGCCCCACCCCCAACAACATTCTTTTGTCATTTCCCTTCCCACTACCAAATTTTAAATGATGATTAGTGTATGAAAAATTGGTCCCTTAATATAAAGCTTAACTCCGTAAACCCCATAGAGCTTCAGTCTGAGAAGTAACATCCAACTACCAAGTTTGGAAGTGCCCTGTGGGAACTTCCATGTCACATATACCCCTGCCTGTGTCTCAGCCAGTGTTTCTCCCAACACTTGATGAACAGAAGATGACAATAGACAGTGCTTGAAGTAAAGTTATTTTAATTAATTGGAGGAAAGTCAAGACAAATTTTGTGTTCACTATTTTAAAAGTGGTTTATTATTTCCAAATATATTAATGGAAACACTTAAGAGAAATATTTCAATGAGAAAGGAATGATCTGGGAGGAAGGAATGACCTAAAGAAGTGGTAGAAACTACGGGAAATGAAAAGGCTGATTAGCTTCTATGGGTTCCTCCTTGAACCTGTCTTCAAATGAAATTTTAATACACACAAAATGTAAAAATTAAATATAAAAAGAAAAAGAAAAGAATATATAGAAGAATATTTGTATAATTTTGGTCAAAGGAGAGACTTTAAGGTAGGCAGGAAACAGGATGAAAACATGGTTATATTTAACTGAAATAGAATGAATGAATATATATATATATATATATATATACACACACACACAATCATGCACCACTTAACATGGGGATGCATTCTGAGAAATGCCTTGTTAGGTGATTTCATGGTGCAAATGTTATAGAGTGTACTTACACAAACCTAAGTGGTATATATAGCCTACTGTATGCTCAGGCTATATGGTACAGACTGTTGCTCCTAGGTTACAAACCTGTACAGCATATTACTGTACTGAATACTGTAGGCAATTGTAACACAGTGGCATTGTGTATACAGACATATTTCAGTATAGAAAAAGTACTTACAGTGCACACTATCTGCACGCACTTATAACTTTGACTCAAACTGTACAAAAGTAATTCATGTAACCAAAATGTGTGTCCCTCCATAAAATTCTGAAATTAAAAAAAATTAAGAACATCTATAAAAGACATTTTGGGGAAAATTAGAAAAATCTGACTGTAGGGAACTACTGTTAACTTTGTCAGGTGGGAAATGGTACTGTGGTTATGTAGAAAAATATTCTCTTCTTTAAATGTATACTGAAATGAATTGTCATGATAGCTGTAATTTATTTTGAAATACTTGATCAAAATGGAGAATATGGCAAATATTAAAAAAAGAAAAAGTACAGTATTATAATCTAATGGGACCACCATTGTATCAGAAGTCCATTGTTGACCAAAATATCATTTTTTGGTGCATGACTCTATGTGTGTGTGTGTGTCTGTGTGTGTTTAAATACACACCCTATACAAAACAATGGATTGGGGAAAATATATGCAATCAAAATGCCATCAGAATAAGTTATATTTCTAATATACAAATGGCTACTAATAAAAGCAAGTTGCAATAAATAAAAAATTGGCAACAAACATTTTCTTCTTCACTAGTGAATCAGAGAAAATACACAAAAATTAGATGGGATTTTGCACCCATCAGCTAAGGGCAACTTAAAAAAAAAAAAAAAAACATGTAGCACCATCGAATACCAGGAAAGTAGGCCCTTCTGCATAGCTACTGGGAGTGTGAATTGCTCAAACCTTTTAAGAAATTAATCTGGCAATAGCTATTACCATTTAAAACATCAAACACTTTTATTTAGCAATCCCAATTTGGAAATCTTTCCAAGGGAAATTAAATTACCAGTGCATAACACAAGTGTATGACAGGGTTTATTACAGACTTTTTAAGATGGTAAAAACCTACAAATGAAGTGAATGTCTACTAAAAGGGCAATGATTGAATAAATCACAGTGTGACCACAATATGGAATATTATATATCTATTAAAAATAATGAGATTTATATGCTTTATCCAGGAGGGTTAGTTATGAGTGCCAGAACTCTGGGATTCTCTTGGTTTTCCTCAAATCACAGTCTGGGGAAGAAAGGAGTGGGACTTCCTCTTGGTGCTGCAGGAGCCACGCCCGCCATGCCTTCCCCTCCTCACCCCATACACAGAGATTTTTCTCTTGGTGTCCAGCAGCTATGACTGGGACATCAAGCCTGTGTTTCGGCTACCTCAATGGTGGGAAAGCAGGTCTTCTTTCGTCATTTTCCCAGTGGGAAGCTGCTGTCACTATGTGGTTTATGGGACAACAAGAAGGGCACCCAGGAAGTTTGTCCCAGCCTGGTTCAAGAGAGCCCGCTGTGCCGTGGTGTAAGAGGAAGATCTAGCTACACACTTGGCTTGGCTCCCTCCGACCTCCGCCTCTATTATCTTCTGCTTTCAGTCAAGCTGAGTGCCTGGCATTGATTAAGTATCCAAAATCTATTCCTCTCATCTCGTGCTTTTAAAAAGCTTCTGGGCAGCCAAGGAAACTATCATTACAGCAAATAGACAACCTACAGAATGGAAGAAAATATTTGCTTTCTACACATCCGACCGATAAAGGGCTGATAACAAGAATCTATATAGAACGTAAGAAAATCAACAAGAAAAAAATCAAACAACCCCATCAATAAATGGGCAAAGGACGTGAACAGAAACCTTTCAAAAGAAGACAGACTAATGGCCAGCAAACATATAAAAAAGTGTTCAACATCTCTAATCATTAGTGAAATGCAAATCAAAACTACAATGAGCTATCACCTAACTCCAGTGAGAATGGCCCTTATCAAAAAGTCCCAGAACAACAAATGCTGGCACGGATGTGGAGAGATTGGAACACTCTTACACTGCCAGTGGGACTTCAAATTAGTACAACCCCTGTGGAAAGTAATTTGGAGATACCTCAAAGGCTAAAAATAGAAATACCATTTGATACAGCAATCCCACTACTAGGCATCTATCCAAAGGTAAAAGACATTCTATAATAAAAACATCTGCACTCGAATGTTTATAGCAGCACAATTCACAATTGCAAAGATATGGAAACAACCCAAGTGCCCATCAATACATGAGTGGATTAATAAAATGTGCTATATGTATACCATGGAGTAGTATTCAACTATAAAAAACAATGATGATCTAGCACCTCTTATATTATCCTGGATAGAGCTTGAGCCCATCCTTTGAAGTGAGATATCACAAGGATGGAAAAACATGCACCACATGTACTCGTCATCAATTGGTACTAACTGAGCAATACTAAGGTGCTCACGTGGTAGTAATATTCACTGGGTGCTGGTCAGGTGTGGGGGGGGTAAACTCACAACTGACGGAAGCGGAGCGTACTGTAGGGGGAAGGGCACGCTTGTAGCCCTGGCTTGGGTGAGGCAAACACATTACACGTAACCAAAAGGTCTGAACCCCTATAATATCCTGAATTAAAAATAAAAAAATAAAAATAAAAAGTATCACACCAATTATTGTATTTTTCCAAATAGCTTTTAATGTTAATGGATGTTAGATTATGATGATGTTTAATTTGGTTACCTGGTTATTTATAAGATAGTAGAAGTACAAAATGACATAATTTTTAAAAATGGCTGGAAGTTCAATAGGTACATCATTTGGTATTATCTGGTTAGAATGCTCAGAGAATTTGTACCTGAAAAATGGAAACTGTGATTAAAAAAAAAAAAAAAAGGATTTTAAGTAAATATAGTAGACATCATAGAGATTTCTATTGACTGATAACTACCAATAACATTAATGCTACGTATCTTTGCTCAGAACATTTTAGCAAAGCATCATTTATAACTGTGTGCAGGTTATGTAAAATCATATTCACTGTCTTCATATATATATATATTTATATATATATATCCTAAAATATAAAGTCATATTAACCAGCTCAATAATTTCCCTTAGGCAATCAACTTAACTTAAAATAGCATTTGGTAGTTTCAAATCAGATTCTTCCTTTTAGGACATTGATTTGTCACCATTCCAAAGAATGTGATGCTGACTTTGAGGGTAGTTCCAAAAGAGAAGTTTTCAAAAATATCTGGACAATGATAATATCAATCAAATTAACCCACAGCCTCTCAAGATGACTACTCCAACTGAAACAACATTCATTTGATGCATAAATTCTGGCACATTTGCTAAAAACGAGTAACGCTACTTTATAACCAGACTTGAGAGAGAGTAATAAAAAGTAGTTGAAGCAATTTAGGAGTGCGGAAGCTTCCGCCCCTTCTGGTGGTCTTGTGGTGAAGCATCAAAAGTTCTAATGATTCTCTGCTGTTAAAATCTCGATTTTCCTGGCCTTGTTCCAAAATACTGGGGCCTGTGTTTCTTTTTTCATTTATTTCTACGCTTACTCACATTTTCAGGGCAGCAACTAAATTCTTTTATGAGTTCATTTTCACCTCATTCGAAACAGAATATTTTAGACAAAAATCCCCTCTAATTTTATTATGCTTGACAGTCGCTCCCTTCTTGAAAGTTAATTACAGTTTTACGGCAGATAATGTTTTCAATAAAGATGGAAATGAATACTTTTCCAGGTTCCCACTTGGGGCTGCTATATCCACAACTCCAGAGGTAGGTTTGCCTTGCTCTTTGCAAACGGTCCTGCACTATACCACTCCTCCCAGCACACACAAATGGCACTCCCTGGGCCTGTGGGCTGCAGCAGCTTTGTCATGCCTGCTGTGACTTGGTGTGCTGTATGTTTAAATCTTTAAAGCTTGAGATCTAAAGGGGAGCTTATGCATAGTTGTTATTATAAAGTTCTAAATGCTATGTCTACAGTATTTTAAAAGTAATTTTTGTGCCTAATATAATTTTAACTAATTTGTATTTGCTGTTTTTTGGAGATGTATGCCATTTATGAAATATTAAGCTAGAAGAAGATGCTATGAATACTGATTTTCAAAAAGATATATCGAGGAAGGCAAACGACGAAACACAGATGTCAATCACAGAGTCAGGTGACTTCTTCACAGATCGTTTGCTTCCGATGAAAACGTGCATGGTGTTTAGAGGATTTCTGCTCAAGCAAAGCCTTTGGATTAACTACTACTGTCACAGAGACAGTGTTTAGAAGTATCCGTTTTGATTCCTGATAGTCCCCAGGTGCCCTGGCAGTTGGCCTAGACGAATTCTTCACCAATCCCTACAGGGATAGTTTTGGTCCAAGGGTGCAAACTGCTTTGGTCTTTCTCCTTTGTGTGTCTTTCCTGCTGCAGTAGCCCTGGAGGCTCAGGACCCCAATGATGTTGCTCCAAGGTAGAGGAAAGCTTCCCGGCAGGTATCAGACTGCGCTGTGAGCTGAGCTAAAATGAAATATTTATTGGGTTACACTGGTGAGAGTTGAGAGTCAATTTGTGATCACTATGGTCTAGCCCATCCTAACTAAGATAAAAAGGTAAATGGTATTTTTAGGGACTAAAGAATAATTTCATCCTGAGAAAACCTGGTCTATGTAACCCTTTAAATCTCCATCTTTAGATATCATTGTGTAGTGTTTCACTCCAGAGATTTATTAAATAATCTGAGGAACGAGTACATAGTTGTTGAATGTACTACACATTTCCACATTTTCAAAGAATCATGGTGGAATAAAATACCCAGCCTTATGAATTATATGGAAGACAATTCACTTTACCATATATCATAGATTCTAAGCTGCAACTTATTTCACATTTTAACCCTCTAACATTTGGATGCATCTTACACAAGATCGCATCTTATATTTGATGAAATATTTCATTTTTGATCATTTGGAAGCATTTTTAGATCTTCTATAACCTGCAGGTTACTATTATGTAGATAGGTTCTCATTGATCTGTCATTATACTTGTTAATAGAGTGCCCGCGGTCCTCTTCAGTTGCAGCTCCCAACTTAAAGTCGTTTCTTATACATACTGTTTCAAACCTACTGTCCTGACTAATTCCTCATTCTTTGGAATTCTGACACTATTACATGTTCTCCTATTTTTCCCCATGCCTTTCACGTGAGACTTTGCTCTCAGCATTGCTTTTCTAGCTACAACTTTTAGGTCCCTACAGCATTGTTCTCAGAATGCAATACATAGAAGATTCAGCTTCCTCCCCCTTCTCCGCAGTCACCTTTGACTCCAGACTCCAGCTTTGGGCTCAGGGGCCACCCCCTGTGCACTCCACAGGGCCTCTCATCCCAATTCTCCTGCTACATTTATCCAGGCCCCACATTTACTCAACATAAAAACCACAGCGGAGTGGGGGGAGAAGGTAGTAACAGCAATAAATTGCAAAAACCATCATTGCCTTCTTTGCCAATGTTAAGGTTAATAATCAAACATCATAATACACTGAAAATTCTAGGAATATTTGGATTATTAAGTAATTTTCACAATTATTGGCCTTTTCAGAGGGTCCAGAATTCCTAAGTAAACAGAGTTTGAAAAATCTTGTTCATAAATTTATTATTAACAAATAGGTAACTTTTCATTTACCACACATAGTTTTATAGATGAGGGTAGAGTGCCTGGAAGCCACTAGCTGATACTCTGAGATTCTGTAGGAAAATATTACTTCATAAAGGTATTTGTTTCCCTAGAGAACTAGGATTATTTTCAATAATTTATCTTTTCGAAGATACTATGGTGGTAACTTTTTTCCTTTGTGAAAATAAACTGAAGTTGGTTAAAAAATTCTAAATACTTGCCAATAAAAGAATAGTTAAAGTGCATTATTTTTAGACTTTATAATGTAATAAATCTATTAAAGTGAAAACTAGGAAGAGAATGTTGATACATGGAAGATGAGCATGAAATAACAGTAAAAGAAAGAACAGAGCACAGGATTTTCTGTACTTTCAGGTTAAAATCACAGACATAGTTCCAGAGTAAGGACTTTAGCTGTGTAGCTGCTTTGAATTCAGGTTATCAAAGTGTTCTTTATTTTTTCATGGACTGATTAAGGGAGGGTGTGCTTCTGGGAATTCTATTTCCAGGAGAACTTGAATAGCTTTCCCAGAACAGGCAATAGTTAACATATTGGAGTTCATGGCTGAATCCCAATTACTGAGATTCAAAATAAATATGGGACATGGGAGGACGGAGAAGGCATAAGGGCTGTGTATGTTGCCACTGGGAAGTTCACCAAAGGGACAGGAGGGAGGGCTGTGATGCACAAGCTTCGTGCAGAGACACTGATAGATGTTTGGGTGAGGGATGGGGGAAGCGGGCAAAGGTAGGATCATTTTGAGTGTAATATTTAGCAAATGTCATTTAGAATTCTTCAAATCCAACCTCTTCCACAGCCTTTGTCCATTTTCAAGCACTTGTGCCAAGTTTGGAGTGAAGCTGAAAAAGCAAAAATTCACATAAATAAGCTGAACAATGTATGTGTGTGCGAGTGTGTGTGTGTGTGTGTGTATGTGCGTGTGTAATATAAAGAAAGTAAAAACTTCCTGTTTTGTGTCCTAAAAAGGAAGTTTTAATAATGTTAAGAGCAGGACCATTTTCCTATTCAGATCAGTAATGATTGGTATAGAAGTAAGGCCAGCCTCATATCTATTGCAAAGACTCAAGGTGTGGTCAGAACAGATGCAATAACAGCCATTTGGAAGTACATGGTTCCTGAAATAAATGGAGAAAATCTATTTCTCCACTGCATCTTTTCTGTGTATATTTATTGCATGTGGTCTAGGGAAATGTGAATTATGTAAGCACATAAAGATATGCATAGAAGATGTTAAATAGGACTGTTCTCAAAGTCCTGGAACCTGTGAGAGTACTTTGAAGTTGCAGACTGTATACTTTAGTCATTAAAAACTTGGGCTTTAGAACAAGACTGTCTGGGTTTGAATCCTGGTTGCCCCTGTTCCTGATATAATCTTTATCAGATTTCATAAACTTCTTTGTTTTGGAATTCCTTCATCTGTAAAATGTGATTGTCATGAGGATTAAATGAGTTAATACATATAACATGATAAAAATGGTTTCTGGCATGTAAAGTTTAGCTGTGAGGTCATGATAATCATTGTGATGATGATAATGTTAGGGGTCAAAGCTGATGAAATAAAGGCCAGTGCATGACCCATATTTTAAAGAAAATATCCAGCAATTTTATCTAGGCACCCCTAGAGCTCATTTAGAGAGAGGTCTGGCCTTATAAGCTCCAGAACTGGCTTTGTAAACTCCAGCTACCAACTTAAAACTCTTTGTGTTCTTCCATAGACATAGGTATATTAGTTAGGATACCTCTGGGTACTGGAGCAGAAAACAGAACAGGCTTAATGCAACAGTGGTTTATTTCTTCTGCAAAATCCGCGTGTGTGTTATTGGTCAGAAGATGGATTTCCTCTATGGAGTCAGTTATGAACCAAATCTCCTTGCAGGCTGTATCTTTACTATCCCAGAGGATCGAAGTCCTCTGCTTCCAACTGCCAGAAAGAGAAAGAGAGAGCAGAGAGAAGTCACCAGCTTCTTAAAAGCCTGGGACTGAAGGAGCTACATCACCTCCATTCATATTCCATTTGATAAGATCAAGTTGCATGGTCCTGCCTGCATGTCAGTGGGGCTGGGAAACACAGTCCCCGAATGGGTTATGGTCTCTTACAGACACATGCACACTTTGAAAGGCGAGCATGCATTTTCATAGACAGCTAGCTCTCCTCTCAAAAAGAGAAGAGGGAGAGAAGTTTGAAGAGGAACTTGTGAATTGCACAAAGGGGACAGCAGGCATCTCATCTTTGACTAAATGCCTATTAAGCTGTAGAGCTGGCAGAGCCACCCTAACACATCCCCCGAGACAGAGGAGAGGGAGAACTTGGGGTTTGTTCCCTGGAATTAGAGGGCCAAATGTGAACATGAACACTGGTGCTTATTTCTCATCTGGTGATTTTATAAGACAGAAAGAAGCCTTACTAGAGCAACTGAATCAGTGGAGTATGTGACAACTCTGGTGTAGGATACATGAGAAGAACATGGGGACAAGCTCCCAATCCATCATGAGGTCCACACAAGGACCTCAGGAATTGCAATGTCTCTGTAAGAAAGTGCATGAAAGTTAGAGGAAGAGGCAGAAGTTATGCAGTTGTTTAGGCAACTGCTGATTAGACAGGTGATGTCCTACTCAGAGCCGGGTTTGGAGGCATAGATCTCTGGTGTAGCCTAGAGGATGTGGTTGGTCCTCTCTGAAGGGTTCCTCAGTAGAAGAGAGGTCATGGTGAAGCAGAAGAGTGCCCCTAAGAAATCGTGCCTAACGTGTATGCAAAGACCCTCATATTGGTGGAGACCTCAAGGAGTAGAAAGATCAAGCCTGAGCTGTGGGGAAGAAGAAATATGAGAGTCTAATTTAAAATGAGAAGAGTTGAATGAGCCTACTCTAAAAGGGATACAGGATCTTCCAGAGATAACACTAGCAGGGGGCCCCAACCTATGGTGAGCTGTATAATTATTTCATCATATATTACAATGTAATAATAATAGAAATAAAGTGCACGATAAATGTAATGCGCTTGACTCATCCCAAAACCATGCCTCCCACTCCCCGGTCTGTGGAAAAATCCATGAAGACAGTCCCTGGTGCTAAAAAGGTTACAGACTGCTGCATTAAAGGGACTAAAAAAAGAAATTCTGCAGATTACAGTGATAAGGAAAAGAACCCCCAACATATCATGTATGTGTCCATCAAGACGAGACTGCAGAGGAAACAGGTTTCCTAAACACATGGATATAAAAGCTGGAACCTGAGCTAGAAGCACCACTTCCTCTCTAGTTTGTTTGAATCGATTGGCTCCCGTGAGGCTAATCCATTGACTCAGGTCTGCAGCGCAGGTTCACCACAGGGAGGAAGGTGACTTGTGTGCCTGTTGAGCTTTGGAAGGTTTCAGAGCCCAGGTGTTGCTGTGGGGCACTCATAACTGAGTGCATCAAAGTGGGAGGGAGGGAGGAGACAGTTTTCTTCTTCCACATGGCATTGAGAGCCTTGGTGCTGGTAGGATTGACAGCTGCTCTTTGGAGCAGCAGAGCCCAGGGAGAATCCTGGGAATTTAAATATTTAAGAAGTACTTTTTAGGGACCAGGATCTCTTTTATGAGCAAATGAAGGCTTAAAGCTAATGAAATTCTGTTTATTGGTTTAAATGTTGTCATTCTCATCTACAAACTAGTAAGACCAGTGGACATGTGGGTTTCAAGGATGAATAATTAAGAATAACATTTATTTATTCATTCATTTTTATTAAAAAGGGGGGAGGCTAAAGAGAGAATGGTTCATGGGTACAAAAATACAGTTAGAAAGAATGAACAATATTTGATAGCACAATGAAGTGACTGTAATCAGTGATAAATTAGAATATACCTTAAAATAGCTAAAAGAATGGAATTGGAATGTTCCTAACACAAAGCAGTGATAAATGCCTGAGGTGATGGTACTCCATTACCCTGATTTGATTAATACACATTATATGCCTATATCAAAGCATCACATGTACCCTTTAAATATATACAACTATTATGTACTCATAATTATTAAAAATTAAAAAAATATATTGAATAGCTACTAGTGTTATGCACTATGCTAAATGCTGAGCCTACAATCGAGAGTAAAATATCCATGCTCTCCCCGGCTAAACTTGTGAAAACAGGTACAGGGAGCTTTAAATGGGCACCCAATCTGGTCTGAGGATAAAAGAGGACAGTTCACGGGAGTGACAAAAACGCTCAGTGTGTTAGGGTAACAGTAAACAGTGTTTCTCATGTTCAGAATTTCCCTTAATGTTTTTTTAATACTCCTTTCATAATAAATAATAATCATAAAAAGAAAGAAATTAAGAATCTTGGCACAGTGAACCAAATGGATAATGGCTTTAAAAGAACCTCATGTTTCTCCTTATAGTCCAAGTAAATTAAAAATCATTTAACTCTCTGGTAAAAGGTCTTCATCACCTCATTTTTAGTTTCACTGCTGAATCTAGAGAGCATCTTCCATTTGTTCATTTCCCCTTTCTTTTATTTCATTTCATGCTGAGTCTCACGATATCCTGTTCATTTCCTCTTGAAATAAATCACCTTAAAGATTTTTTCTTGGTCTATGCTGTAATTTCAAAATCCTTAAGTAGTTTCAGAGGAAGAATATTAAATAAAGTTGTAGATCTGTCGTCCTTCCTTGTTACATGCTGAAAAGTTAAGAAAAAGATAGCTGTAGTGGCTTTTAAGGAATAAATCAAGTTGTTATCTGAGGAACTCAATAGGCAGAAGTGCTTTGAAAGCAAATGATGAGTCTCTCATGATTCTCAAGTAAAGTCTGAGAAAGTAGATTTAGATGCCCAGGTGGACTGCGGAAGAAGCTGAAAAGGTTTGATACATGCATTCATGCTGAGCATGAATTAAAGCATCCCCAATTCACATCTATTCTTCTCTCTCTCTCTCTCTCTCACTCTCTCTCTCTCCCCACACAGGGATTCAAGATGTATAGCCACAAAAAGACATTGAACATTTCTAACTAGTCTGTAGACTGAGTATAGACTAAAAACCCAGAATTATTAATAAATGTAGACTTTAATATTAACTGAAACACTAAAGAAGTTAGTGATGTAAAATTTTCCTTCAGAAAATGAGTTTTCTGTTCATTTCAGTATAATAGCAATGAGCAGTCCACCTCAGTAAGGTATACATGAGTGGCCTAGCTTCATGATATACATATCAATCTAATTGCAAGAATATTTAAAAATAGTAAGGTCAAAGAGTAGTATTCTAATGGATTCACTTACATACTTGAATTAAGGAAGCTCTCAAAATTTGCATAATCTCAGACTGATTTCTGTCTACTTCAGGTCAGAGTCTCCGACAGTGGCTGTCACTAGGGAAGTGGGACTTTTGATCATGATTTCAAAGTGTAGAATAAAATGTGGAGTGAAGAAGTAAAAGAAATACAGAAAAGGAAAAAAGACTAGGAGGTTCATTCCCTCCATGCTGACCAGATAAAAATGCATGAATGTTGTATAGATTGTATTTGCTCATTATGAAACAACTATTTTGCTGTCTAAACAAAATAGTCTTTTTTTTTTCTGAATTGGGTTTTGCGCCAAATAAAATTTTCGTATCACTTCAAAGCTTCCATTTGATAATCTAAATTCAAGCATTTATATAAAGGAGCTATATATTTTATAGACGAATTTCTGTGCTTGTGTGTTAGGCAAAAGATCTCTGCTCAGGACACCTATTTGGTCAAAAATATGATAAGACATATTTAGGCAGGGAGAGAACTAACTAAAACATAATAAAAATTATAAAAGTAAAAAAACATTTGAACTTGCAAAAATGGACTTATATGTATGTGTAACACAGTTTTTAAAATACAGAAATTTTTACATGGCTTTTTTTTCACTTAACATGGTATCAAGAGCATTTTATTAAGTCTCAACCTTAACTACTTTTTTAGTGTGCGTATTTTTTTTTCAAATTTGGTATATAGCTGCAAGCGTAAGCTGGGTTTGGGGAACATGAGGGTGTATGGTAACTTGCCAAGACATTTCTGTTAATTGGTTTGTTGGTCACTGTTAGGATCTTGAGAAATAAGGTGAAGATTGACAGATGGAAACCCAAAACATTGGCAAAGTTAAAGTTTGTACTTCATGAGAGATAAATAGTCCTGCTAACTAACTCTCAGAGAGACTTGCTCTATTTGTAATCCTGGAGCCTGGTGGGTCCCCCAGCATGGGGAGCAGAGGTAGCACAGAAGGGTGAAGGAGCAGAGGGCCTCTCTCTCCCAAAGACGATGGAGGGTGAAACTGAACTCAGCATGCACAATTTACTCTTAAATTCCCAGTATGATAAATTACTCTACTTCCCAGGGGAAAGGGAGTAAAGGGACAGAAAAAGGGCAGGTGTGTTTAGGAAAAATCCCTCCTTATAGAAACCAGAACAGCTGAGAAAATGTGTTTCTCTCTAGCAGAAATGACTCCTTAATCCCTTTGGATTTTTTCATTTAACACTCTTGGTGGCTTTAGCACATGGTTCAAGGTGGCTTTGAGAGATTAAGCATCAAAAATTTAAGATGGGTAATGCAGTGCAATTGGTAGCACTGTTTTGTATTACTTTAAATCTTCATGTTTTCTTTTGGGTCCTACGCCCAGAGCTGTGTTAATATGCTTGAATGTTTTAAGCTTATTATAACTAGCTACAACTGATAAGAATTGTTGACAAATAAGCCACTAAGATCCACATACTTTACTTCAAATGGTCTAGTTCCACAAACAAATCAATTATGCTTTGTCTTACCCTACTGGTGTTTGTTCAAATATATCAGTTACATCATTGTTCCGAATTTTACATGCTAGATTTTATTCTACACACGAATTAAAGACGTTTCTTAGTTTTTAGAAGCATGGGAAATGTGGTATTCATATAAATACAAACAATAAAATTCCTTTAGAAGTTTACTTTTCTGTCACTATATGTATACATACACACACATATATAATATAGGCTCCTAATTGTATTGTCTACCATGAGGATCAAAGGGTGTATGATTGTTTTTAGTAAGAAAAGCAATTAACGAGAGATCTCAAAGTTAAACTGTCTCTAGATAGGCCAAATTAAAAAATTGTTTTTACAAAACTTACAAATCTTAGTTTTCAAAATGATACTGAACAAACATGACTAAAGTACAAATATGATAGGTATTATCACCTCAATTCTTGCTGATTTCTATTAAACAAGTTTAAAAACAAATGCATAGAGAATTTTAAATGAAATCTTATGAGCTAGGAGTCTTAGCAAGAATCTTTTGCCATTTAGTGATTTGGTGGCCTTTGTAGATTTCTTACGATTTGGGTGAGGAGGGGAAGTGTTCTTGGCTGAGGTCTGTGAGTACATGCAGGGACTGAGAGGGCCTGATCAGAATTCCAAAATAAGTCTGCATCTATAGCATGCACAAATCAGGGCCGACTTGGAATTGAGGCTGATTTCCCTTGATTTCTAGAAAGGTGTCAGGGTGCCCTCTTGGGCCCTGGTGAAAAACTTTTTCTCACACTTTCTTGAATTCTCTGGTCCCTCAAGTCAGAAACCTCAGAGGCCATTGGCAAGGTGTCAGCCAGCTGAAGTGGAGCCTGTGAAGTGATAGCAAGGTTATGACTGACTCAAGTCTGATTTGCCGGTAATTGCCAATCTACCTCCAACTGTCCACTGGGCCATTTCTAACCACTGTGACATTACCATGCTGGCCTCCCCGTCTCCACAATAAGAACATCTTACAGCTGCTTTAATGACAGATTGAACTTGTATTGTGACTCTTCTGGCAATAATGTTAATAATAAGGTTCCTTAGCTAAACCAGACTGTTTCTTGAAGTGCCTTCAAATCACATCATGTCATTTGTTGCTTTAGCTATACAGACTGTAGAATCTCAGGGTTACAAGAACACTATAGATTATCTAATGTAAGCTATTTGTTCTGTCAACAAGGAAATGAAGAATTAGGACTAATGCAACACAGTTTAAAAACCACAAGATTTGAATTTAGAACCTGTTATTTTGAACTCTAGTTGAATTGTTTCCATTATACAATGTTTACAACAAATATGGGAATGAGTCAGGACAGGTATTACTCCTATTACAGATAAAGCTATTGAAGATCATGAAGGTTAAGTAACTTACACAAGAGCACATGAATAAGTCAGGACAGAGCTAGAAAGGAACTCAGTTTCCGTGACTTCCAGTTAGTAATTTTTACATGCACACATGCATGAAGATAAAGTCAGAAACCAAGACACAAATCGGTCACTGACCAATTAGTCAACTATTGATCAAACATTGAGTGACAGGCACTTTCCTGTTCAGTAGGGATATTGTTGAACAGGATGGAGTGTACGTGATTTCCAGGGTGTAGTAGCCAGCACTAAGGTGTCTCCCCAGTGATTTTTGCCTCCTGGAGTATTTAATGCCCTTGTCTAGTCACTTCTCACCCTGAATAGGGATGACCTGTGTAATCAATAGGGCAATGTTGGAATGACCGTGTGTTACCTTCAAGACTAGATCATAAAATATATTGTGGCTTCTGTCTTGCTTTCTCTTGAATCACTTGCTCTCAGGGAATTCAGCTGCCATATTCTAAGGGTGTTCCAACAGCCCTATGGAGAAATTCGCATGCAAAAACTTGAGACTGGTGTTTGATTGCCAGCATATACCTGCCAGCCATGTATATCAGCCACCTTGAAATCAGATTTTCTAGCCCCAGTCGAGCTTTCAGATGACTGCAGCCCTGGCTGATATCTACCTACAACCTCACATGAGACCCTGAGCCAGAACAATCCAGCTAAGCCATTCCCAAATTCCTAACTCACAAAAACTATGCAAGAGAATAAATGTTTGTTGTTTTAAGCTGCTAAGTTTTGGATAATTTATCATGCAGCAATTGATAATTAATATAGAGGAAGTGAAAACACACACACATAAATTAATAAATAGAATAATTTCAAATGTCCATCAGTGTTATGAAGAAGATAAAATAGGACAATGTGACAGAGGGATGAGGAGGAGATGCTTTCCTAAGCAGGGGAAGGGAAAGCCTCTCTGAGGAAGTAACATTTAAGTTGAGAAAAGACTGAGTATAAAGAGGCAGCCCTGGAAAGATCTGGAGGAAAAGAAACACCAAAACAAGCAGAAGTAGGTGCAAAGGCCCTGAGTTAGGAAGAAGATTGGCATGTTTCAAGGACAGGACGAAAGTCAATTTGGCTGGAGTATGAATTAGGTGAATTAGGGAGAAAGTTGAGAGAGGTAAAGTAAGAGATATTGGCAGGGCTAAGTCACAAAAGCCTTGCAGGTCACAGGAAGCCAGTGGAGGATGTGTAGGCAGAGGAGACATCTGATCTGATTTATGCTTTAGAACGATCTCTCTGGTTGCTGTCTAGGCACTGGACAGTTGGAGGGTGGGAATGTGCACAGGAAGACCAATTAGAGGCTGCTGCAGTTGTTCTAAAGAAAGTTCCCAGTGGAACTGGGGTAGCAGCAGTGGAAGCTGTAAGAGTGAGTTGGGCTTGGGATATATTTTCAAGCCAGGGCTGGCAAGACCTGCTGATGGAATGGGTATGCGGTGTGAGGGAAAGTGGAATCAAGGACAACTCGGCTGTGAGACCTGTGGTGGAGAAACCACTCTTGGCCTTGGGTTTTTCACATGCAAACAAAAAATGGGTAATAACTGGCTCTATCCTTGTGATATGACACACTCTATGGGAAATGTCTTTAAAAAGCATTCAGCATGCTGTAACTTCAAGAAATTCTTACTTCTAATGACCTCACTCAAGTTCAGCTGTTTTGTTTAGGAAAGACAGCAAATAGTGGCACAAACCTGGCTGGGGAGATGAACTTATGATTCAAAAGGGGTCCCTACTAGGAAAAAAGCAGTAACAACTGCAGTATGAAACGTATATTTTCCCTAGAGTGGTGAAGTTTGAGTCTGGTATTCGGATCATATTCCTTAAAGTAGAAAATATTGTTCACAGAAATAAATTTTCTTTCCTTCAGAGGAAGAAATAAGTATAGGATTACAATTACTCTTTTCTCTTAAATTTTTGTGTCTTATTGGAGACTTTTATTTAAGAGTTTCTGGGCATCTGTTATATTTACCACTTTATGAAGATAATAATAAAAAGCAGCTTATTTCTCAATTGTTACATTCTTTTCCCCTAGGAAATACGGTCCTAAAAAATATTAAAATCAAAAGGCAGTTTTCAGTGTAATACAATCAAGCCCAGGAATTAAGTACCTATTTTTAATGTCATCATATATTTTAAAGAATGTCATATTATGATTTAAAAATGATAAGGTAGACAACTATGTGTACTGTTTATGTTTGGGAAACTCATAGTCCTGTTACATTTCATCCCAGGAGGGAAAGACCAGCACGGGGCAGTCTAGCCCTATAATGTTACAGTTCCATGACATACTCTGTATCAGCTGTTCTCTCACTCATTCGCACACACAGACCCTAGCTACTTAATATACAGTTAAGCACATTCTCTAAAACAAAATGAAAATTCATTCAAATGCTGAACAGATGTGAATAAAAAGAAGAGGGTAGTTTAAAAATATTTCTGTTGCTATCAGCAATTATTTTGTCCCATGAATGGCATGGGCTATTGGTGTAGAATGTGAATAAAGCTGGTTTGGCTACTGTGGAAGTTGAAACAATAGCAAGTTTCCCATTTTCAGTCCATGAGATTGTTTATTGAAATTTTCATTATGTCTCTCAAACTATATTTTAAAGAAAGCATAAAATTAAATGGAAAATAGTTTATATAGACCAGAAAATGATTTTGTTCTACACATTCCCATAGATATGACCATATACAAAATGTTACAAAAGCTGCTTTTTAAAACTCTTGTTGTTGAAATATTTCCTAAGCCTGAAAATAACTGTATTGCTGTCTTTATTGAGGCAAAAATTTCCTTGGAACCATATTCAAACAGACACTTTAAATTAAATAATTAGAAATTGGTTTGCTCTTATAAGGTACTGTTTTATTTAAATACTACTATTAGCTTACTGGAAAATTATAAAACATAAATGTATTCTAGCAAATTGATTGCATATACCAGTGATTTGACAATTCAAAATAATATGAAGACATCCAATGGGTTGAATTTTCTAAGCACAAAATCTTTATGAATAGGCACATGGTTTTATAAGAAGTCCAACCAAATGGAATGTCAACCAACTGCAGGGAAAGATCAAAATGATGATCAAAGGAAAAGGAAGTGAATACTATACTTGAAATTAAAACATGATTCTAATAGAAAAACTAGGCTCAGAAACAATGACACTGAGCTGTGTATATACCTAACTTACACAGAAAAGAAAATATTGTATAACAGAACTGTATTACTCAGGTTCCCCAGAGAAACAAAACCAATTGAATGTGTGTATTTAGAGAGTGATTTATTTTAAGCAATTGAGTCAATGGGATTGTAGAGGCTAACAAGTCCAAAATCTGCAGGATAGACCAGCAGCCTAGAAACCCAGAAAAAAGTTGATATTGGAGTTTGAATCTAAAGGCAGTCTACTCACAGAATTTCCCCTTCTTTGGGCGAGGTCAGTTCTTTTCTCCAGACCTTTAATGATTGAATGTGGCTCACCCACATCATGCAGAGTAATCTGCTTTACTCAAAGCCTACTGTTTTAAATGTTAATCTCATGTAAAAAACAAATATCTTCGCAGCAACATCTGGATGTGTTTGACCAAACATCTGGGTACTGTGGCTTAACCAAGTTGACACATAATATTAACTATCACAAGAAGATGGTAAATAAGTTACTCTCATGCATTGATGGTGGGTATATTAACTCTTCAACAATTCTGGAAAACAATTGGGACGTTCTATCAAGTTTTGAAATGTTTATAGTCATTTTTTTAACCAAATAATTTCATTTCTATTCTATGGAAATAAATCTAAATGCAGACACAAAGAGCATAAACCATAAAAGAAAAGTTTTCTAAATGCAATATATTAAAATTAAAAATCTGTGCAACATTAGATGCCATACACAAAATTAAAAATAAGCCATCAGCAAAGAAAAGATACTTGGAACACATACAGCCGATGAAAGATTAGTAGCCAGAATACCTGGGGAACTCTTAGACTCCTACAATCAATGAGAAAAATATTTAAAATCTTATGGAAATACAAGCAAAAGTTAACAGGTAAGTTCTTGGAAGAAGACAACTGAATGGCTAGCAATCAGTTGAAAGGATGTTCAGTCTAACTTGTAATCAGAAAAATGCAAAGTAAGACAAGTCACTTTTCATACTATCAGAAAGACAAAAATTAAATGTTTAACAATGCCAACTGTTAGTAAGAGTAGAAACTGGTATAACCACATTGGAGAATATTTTGTCAATAGCTAGAACAACTCAAGATGTGTATACCTTAAAATTTTAAAATTCTACTCCTATGTCTATATAACCTAGTGAAATTCTGGCACATGAACATATGTATGCACAAGGACTATGTATTGTTTGTAGTATTGTTTATAAGTTCAGAAAAGAGCAAATAATTTAAATATCCACCAGCAGAAAAATCAATAAATCTTGATGTAGTTATTATAGCAAATAGAATATTGTATGATAGTTTAAATTTAAAAAACTATATTCATATTTATTACCACAGATTGATTATGAAAATGTCAAGTGAAAAAAGCAAGTTACAAAATTATATGTATAGCATGATTTCCTTTATGCCAACTTTAAACACATTTAATTGAGAAATTCAACTAAATCTTTAAGAAATCATAATACTATGTTATATTATTATATACTGTACAATACTTTACCGTACTATACTATACTATACATGCATATGTAGTAAAATTATTTTTTAAAATGAAGTGAAGCATCCCCCAACCTTAAAATATTGTTTATTTCTACAAAGATTGTGAGGGCAGTGGGTGGGTATGTGTGCATGTGGGTACGCATACACGTGCAAAAAGAAGAGAGGTACAAAAGGGATTTAACTGGATATGTACTATTTTATTTCTTAAAGCAAAAAAATTAAACAATTATGGCAAAGTAATATGTTAAGAATGTACAATACCAAGAGTGAACCCTACTATAAACTACGGACCCTGGGTGACAATGACGCACAATGTAGGTCCATGGATGGTACCATATGTACCACTCTGGTGCTGGATGTTGATAGTGGGGGAGGCTGTATAAGTGTTGGGGGAGGGAGTATATGGAAACTATGTGCTTTCCGCTTAATTTTGCTGTGAACCTAAAACTGCTCTAAAAATAGCTTATAGATTTAAATAATATGTTAGGTCTAGGCAGTGGTTACACTTGAACATGTCACTTCTCTTTACAGACGTCTTTAGTGGCCCTTCAATGCCAAGTCCTAACTGTTTCCAGCGTAACATGACTCAAACCTCTCTTTCTAACCGTATCTGTCATTACTGTCAGCACAAACTCTGGGTTTCAGGTGAAGCTTCTCTACTTATTGTCTCTTCAGTCATGGGACTTCCTCACTACCACCTTCCTTCTGTTCATACTATATCCCAGATGTGGAAAAATGAAATGTCTTTCCCCAATCAGCATACTTTTCCAAATAATATTCCTGGTTAGACATAAAATTTTCCCCATACTATAAAATATTTTACCTTCCTTTCAGCCTTCAAGGATCTTCCATATATATAGGGAAGACATTGTGCTTGGGGCAAGCCTCAGTAGCACCTTGGCCGTGTAGTCACTTAAAACAAAACACAACAAAGCAAACGCCAAAACACAGCTCAATTCTTAAACTGTAAATTATAACTTATTTTCAATAGGCATTACTTTTGCTATTCTTTTTTTATTTCTCTTAAACAAGAGAGAAAACAAACAAATAAGAAAAACTATTATTGGAAGTACATCATACAGATAACATGCTGATAAATTCTATCCATCAGTTTTTAATCTTTGATAAAACACAAAGACTTTCTTGCTTTGCTGCAGAGTGTGTAAAATATAGCTCAGGGTTTTGGCTGACCACAGCTTATTATCAGCACATAAAATGATGTGGCAAAAGAAAAAAGATTAGACTGCATTGAAGAATTCATATTTAGATCTGGGGAAACAATCCTACCGTATTCTACACTCCACGTAGAAATTTGTAGAAGCATAAAAACTTTAACATTATGAAGAAACATAAGCACCTAGCTGAATGAGGGATTTTTTTTTTTTAAATACAAAAGTTCTGTAGGTGGGGGAACTAGCCTCAAGGTCCTGGTCATTATTGCTGGAGCTGGGACTCTGCCGGCTTCCCCAGTCAGGAGCTCTGGCTTCTGCCTCATGTGCCGCCACCAAGGGCTGTGTTTCTGTTGGATGTTTTGAAACAGCCATTGATGAATTGTACTGAGTCTTGAGGAGGACAGATGGTTTGATAAACGTGTTGGTAGTTTTCTCATGTCAGAGATGGTGAAAGGAATTTAGAGAGAATTAATTTTCTCTCTTCTTCTGTAGAAGAGGGAATCAGGTGGCAATGTGTTGCTCTAAGGCACAACACGAGGATCTTTGTAGGTTGTTATAAAGAGGTAGCTTTCAGCCCAGTATGGTAATTCTCGACAGCAGACAACATGACACTCACTAAATAGTTGCTTCTCTGTATTTCCAAGTCCTCTTGAATTGAGACAGTGTGTGTATCTTGTTCTGGGTAATGAAATGTGAGCAGAAGAGACGGGTGCAACTTCCAGGTTGGGATGGTAAATGCCATGAGTGATTCTCTGACTCTCCCCATCAAGGAAGTGTTCTGTAATGGCCACAGAGTCGTGTGGCCTTGTCAGCCTGAGTCCTAGAGTAACCATATGAGCAGACTTCCCTCAAACCACCACTGTCACAACTATCACATCCCTTGCTCTCCATGAAAACATTTGTGGCAACATAAATGTTTTTTTTAAGCCACAGGAATTGCTAACTGCTGATTAATAAAGACCAGTGTTTCTCAACCATTTTTTATAAAGAAGACTTTCAAAACATTTCCCCCCTAATTACTGCCCACCCTTCCTTCACAGTGAAGTTTTAATACTGCAGATATACTGTGTATATATGTTTATACACATATATTTATACAAAAGGAGTAAAATTTTTGTCTGTTCCTTACATAACCAATTTTCCCGCTGTTGGGGAGCAATATCATACTCAGTGAGAATGGAAAATAACCTAGATAACCTATGACTACTAAACTGGTTCAGCAATGGAGTGGATTGCCTTTGAGCCAAGATTCCCATAACAGGAAATGTTCACCCAGAGATCAGAAGGACACCCACCAAAGATACTTAAATGCATGCTTCCCAGTGTAGGAGACTGAACCAGGTAACTTCTCGAGTTCTTTAAAGCTCATATTATTTGACTTCTTCCTTGTTCCTGGAATGTTTTCCTCTGGCTTCTGCTACAGTAAACCACATAGTTCATAATATTTCTACCTTTTTTGTTTTCTCTTTCTATCTGTGCTTCTCAATTGTGAGTCTTTTATGAGGCACCATCCTTAGCAATCTGTTTTTCCCGCTGTATGTGCATAGATAATTCAGTCTCAGGGTTTACTTTTAGCTCTATGTATATAAATTCCAAATTGACCCTGACCTCTCATTTGAAATTCAAGTCCATATCTCCAACTATTTAAGATGTCTGTACTTAGGTGTTGAGTTATCATTGCACAATCCCCCTGTCTAAAGGAGCCCAGCTCCCCCCAACCCCATTGTTATTCGCTGAAGCCACAGTCAATGTGGTCTGGCCTGAGCTTGGTGTCACAGCAGAGGAACATACTCCAGTAGCAATAGTATTTGCGAAATGGTTGAAATCATTTTCTTATGGTCATTAAACATCATAAAATAAAATGTATTTTACATAAATTCTTCTTAAAATCCTATTTTCCTCTCACATCTACTTTGCCTGCACACCATGCAACTACTCCCAAGTATTTTTTTCTCCCAAAACTCCTCTACCATATCTAGGTCACTCCTCTCTCTCTCCTCTCTTAACTCTTCGTCACAAAAGTTAAATTGCTCTTTGCCAAAAAGCTGGGCACACGTGTATGCTAATTTGTCATTAACATGATCTATTTCTATTACCTATTATTGACAGACACCAGACATCTAAAAGTCTTTATAAACTCTTTGATCAAACCCCTAGTGGACACATGTTGATACAAGGACTCCCTTATCTCCATCCTTCCATCACACTGATGGGTTGTTGGTAGTCACTTTATACAGTATGATCAGGTAGGCTTAGTGACAGATAATTAGAATCAGGCTCAAAGTAGACCAATCAGAATGTGCGGAATTTTCAAAATAGAATTGAGAGATAGTCTCTCTTGCCAGCTAAATCCATAACTTGTAAGCTCCATAACTGGCAGAGGTCAAGAGGAAACACTCGTGATGCTCAGAGTAAGGCCACCCCTATTCTGGCCTCCATCCCTCTATTAGAAAGGGCCAAAGGGGAGCCCTCCCACACATGGATAAGACTGCCGCTTGGTGGGCTTCCTGCTCTGCTTACACAATTTAGTGGTGAACTCAGGTACTCGGTGTAAGCCCATGGTAAGCGTCCATTACTCCATTAGCAGGGGTCAAGGGGAAGTCCTACTTTTCTGAGCTCTCCTTCAAGGCCCTTCTCTTCCCCTCCTAATACTCACAGCTTTGATGGGACCATCAAGAAAAATCTTACCATGTCCCATATTCTTGTTCACGTCAACCACCACTGGAATCTCCTGTGGCTGTGGACCTCCCTTTCCTGACTCTACCTTCTACCTCTTTGCAATATCTAAAACCCTTTCACCCTGCCCTCTGGAACTCTTGGTTAGTCACCAGCATAAATCTGTGCCCCCCAACCTCTTTTATGAATGTTCCCTTAAAGTTGTGCTAACTGGTATGTGGTTCTCCCCTGAGTCATGTTTCCTTTCACTCCTCTCGTGGCCCTGGTCTGGGAGGGAGAATAGATATTCTTCTAGATCCTCATTGCTGCTTTCAGACCCTTGACTCTTTCTCTTTCTTAAAAAATCTCTAGGACTAAATTTCCTCCAGATTCTGATATCCACTCTTTGCTGCAGTCACTGACCAGCCTCAGGGCCACTCTCCTCTTTGCTTAAAGACTCCTGGGTCACTGCTAGTCTTTAGAACCTGCTCCTGTCCTACTCCTTGGTGATTTCAAAATCCCAGCTTCTTGGCTTTTCAGGAAGCTGACCTCTTCTCCACTCATAATATGCCCTTTAAAGTTTTAGTTTCCTCTTATCAGTGAAATAAATATAATAATGACTTCCTCTTAGAATTGTTATAGGAATTATTAAGAGATCTTGAAAAAACATGCTGCGTAAAGGCTACCTGAAGTTGAATCTGAATGACTTACCATTTTTAGCTTGGAAACTGTGCCTTAAATGAAATCTCATGCAGAGGGCTAAAATGTATAAAAGTGGAGCTACTTTTGTTGAAATGAGGGAGGGTAGTGAGAGTGGAGAGATCTATGAAGCATGACAAGCTAAGCTTGGAGGCTCCGGAACAGAATTTCTAGAGCTTGGCCCAGAACGGTTTGGAAACCACTGAACTACAAGCCATTTAATCCTTGATCTTTTCTGTGTATGACCTACATATCAATTGAAGTCATTTACCTAAAAAGTATACTTTAGTGCTCCATACACATTTTTTCACAAGAGGAAAATTTAATATTTATTCCTTGGCTATTATTGATAGTTAATAAGTGAAAGCTGGTCATACGATAGATTTGTGGTATTTTTGAAAAAGTTTTATATATAAAAAATAATATGTTTAATTTTTTCCTTCTGTAAACTTTGAAACAATGAAATTTCAGAGATTAGTGCTTAAAAAATGTTTGCCTCTTCTGCTGAGTTATTACATTCCCTTATGTTGTATGTTCATTATATAATGTATTATGTTTTGTTTTTTGCTTTGGCAAAATTTATACTACCTGTTTTTATCTTATCTTTTTTCAGGCACAATTATTTTAATATCTTTGAAATCAGCTTATGTTGTTTTATCCTGATAATTTTAGTGACATATATTTTATTGTGAACACTTAACATTCTTTTAGCAATAGAAAATAGGCAGATTAAAATTAACATGATCTAAATAATAATATGTAGAGCAACCATAACTCATTTTTTTAGAAATTTATATTTTTAACAATTTATAATAAATTTAATCTTTCAACAGTTGAAAATATTGCTTACATTCTCCTCTTGCAATCTTTTGGTGAGAAAGTACTCATTGACTCAATAGTATATCCTTAGAATTATATTAATAGAAATCTTAATGCCCTTAACAAAAGTGGGTTCATCTGGTCAGTCAACAAAGTGATCTCTTAATTACCTAATGGATATGATATAGATTATTTAGGAGATGAATACACTAACAGTCATGTAGCAAAATTACTCTTGTACCTCATAAATTTATACAAATAACACCCCCCCCCAAAAAACACCAAAGTGATCTTTCGATGAAAGAAGAAAATGGAAATGGATTAGATTTATTCTGTTCACTTCTAAGTGATGATAACTTACATTATTTTAGAATATTTGAAAAACAGGTTTTAGTTTTGTAATATCTAATGTTCATGTCAAGAAAAAGAGTTTTCTTTTTTGGACAAAATGCCAATAAACACCACCAAAATATATTGTTTTATTATTAGATCATTTAAAAACTCTACTTCTAATAGCTGACAATTTACTGCAAGTAGACAGTACATTGTAACACAAATTAATCATATTCTAGAATAATTTTATAAGAGTCTATCTTTTGATAAATTTATTTAAAATGATACATTTAGAGGATGGCGTCTTGTAACAAATAGTATTAATTTAATCCAAGATTGCCGTGTAACCACTACTCTTACCATGTTTTACTCTAAAAAAGCATTCATATGGAAAAAATAAATTACAGAGTTTTAAAAAATATTGGCATTAAGTTTTGAATTTTAAGTATAAAAGAAAAACAAAAAAGGAAAAAATAATATGATAAATAGAAATATGCATAGAGAAGAAAATTCCAACACCTAAAAACAGATTAGACTGTAAACATTAACGTTAGTAATGGCTGATAACTAAGCAATACTTTCCTTTAAGTGGGAAGGTAGAGGAGAAAAGTTGACCTTTTGTATTTGTTTGAGTAAACGTATATTTGGCACATTTCCAAAAAGATTTTGGATGGAAGAAAATAACTACAAAGAAGCCTATGTTTAAATATCATGGTTGTGACATACACTGACAAACGCCAGCCCTTCAGTCTGTCACTCCTCCAGCTGAAGCAAACAAAGCAGGGACCTGAGGGAAGTGTGGCATGTCCGTTGGAACACACAATTTTCTGGCTTTTGTCATTATGTCACACATTGTATTTCTTTTAAAATATGCTTTTATATTTTATACAAACCTCTCACGGATCTGGGACATGTGACAAGCAGCCTAGAAAATAAAAAAATAAAAACAAAGACAGTGGTGAAATTTAAAACTATATCCCTTAATCAATCATATTAGGTGACATGAGACACGTCAGTGTGGGCAGCATGCTAATGTTGCTGTTAGAGAGACAGGGCGAGGAGCAGAAGACTTTAACCTTTAATCGGTTCGCTTTTACTTTTTTGATCTGTCTGAAATCAAAGCTGTATTTCTGCAGTTTGTTTCTATCTCAATATCTCCACCATCATCCACTGGTAAAAGAGGGAGAAACAATAGCTCAGAGATTAAAAAAAAAATTGCAACATAAAATACTATGTTTGGCCATTTTGCCCAGTGTTTATACCAAATATTTAAGAAAGATTGACCCAGAGTAGTATAGCTTTCTTACTGAACACCACAAAGTGTCTGCCCTGGTAATGATATCAACCAGCACTGAAACACTGTTCAGATTTGATCATTAGCATGCTCATTCTTTAGCTTAAAATGCTGCATGCTAAGTAAATGCTTAAAACATTGAACTTCACTTCTGGACTTTGACCTAGGAAACAATGAATTACTTAGGTTTGTGACCTAATGGCGTCAGTTAAGACAAATTCACAATAATTGCAGCAGTGAAGACCATATTGATGACAAGTGATGGAATCAAACTCAAACTGATTTAGGACATTTATTGTCTCATGTATCTGAAAACTTCAGCTATCTGCAGCCAGAGGCCAGATCCAAGTCACCAAATGACATCATCAGGACTATTTTTCATATCTTTTGGCTTTGCTTTCCTGTATTTCTCTCCTTATCAGATAGGTCTTCCCATGCTCTGGCAAAGATAGTGACTAGCAGGTCCAGGCTTATAGCCTAGCAACTCAGCCGCTTAGCAACCCCAGCAAAACGAGAACTTCTCTCTCCAAAAATTTCCAGCAAAATTTTCCAGACTCACACTTATTAGACATATTTGCTTCATTTGTCCATCTCGAACCAATAATCACGGTCAGAGGATAGAAGAGTGAATTAGCCAGGTCTGTGTCATATTCCTACCCTCAGGATAGGCTTGGAAGGGGGTGGAGAAGGATGGAGGTTTTCACTAGGTCAAACCCACAGAAACAACAGGTTGAGAGTGGAAGAGCTTGGCTTGTCCATGGAAAATGACTACTACCATAACCTAACCTTACCATCCTAGTATGACTCACAGATTTTATCTTCAAAATGTGTCTAGACATTTTTCCTCAAGGGAAAAGAACCATATTTTACTAGTTAAATAAGAATTCTCAGAATGTTCCAAAGATGTGATCTTTGTACCTTTTAGTGATAGCTTCATAGTACAAATTTCTGATTTACAAGTTTCTATAAATTACACATACAAACATTGGTACTGTTTGCATAAATCCCATCAATTAAGAGTTAGTCTTTACTCTTCATGTACTTTAAATTCGTGTAAAGAAAAATTAGCAAGCCACACAACTGTGTGTAACCAGAGCGACTGTTCTATAGAATTAATGTAATCCAGTTATTATTCTGTTCACATACATAGTGAGTTCTTTTACTCATCTTAGCTGAGGGAAAAGTAAGAGGTTGTGTTAGTCTGGGTCCAATCAGGATCACACAGAAAGCTGAATAGGGAAAGTTTAATATAAAGAATTATGAACTAGAACAGGTGATTGGAGTAGAGGGATTGGGTAGGAAGAATTGGAAAGAACTCTAGAGAATATAGGAATAACAGTGTAAGGTGCAGTCATGCCCAGGGCTGAGCTAGAGAGCCCGAGGAGGAGCTCAGACTAAGAGCCAGACTTTGTTGGGAAGGATCACTGCCCTGGCTCACTGGATAACAGAGAATTTGCTGTGGTGTCCTGTGGACAGAACTTGCTGGCAATCTAACCTCTTGAGAGCCAGGGAAATCCATTCATGGGGAGCTATCTCACAGGAGGAACCCCACAACAAAACCACAGAAGAGGATGGTGGGCGAAGAGGCTGGGTGCTGCTGACCACGATGCACGGCAGGGACTGGACACCACAGATGTCACAAATGCTGCAGGAGCTGGAAGTACTCCACCACAAGATCGCCCACTGGGAGGGAGAGTTGTTGGAAAGAGCTGCTGGCCGCTGAGTGCTGCTGAAACCAGACACGGAGATGCTGGGAGCACAGGAGCCCTGTGCTGGGGAAGCTGCGAACACAGCAGGAACCTGCTGAGGGAGCTTCCTGGGACCAGGAAGCAAAACTCATTTTTCTCCTGCAATGTCTTACTAGCACCTTCTCTTCACAAAGCTCTTCCAGGCCAGCTGATAAAGGAAAAATATTTAAAGGGCCCAGATCCATTTTCATAGAGCAAGAAAATCAGGTGAATATGGAGCTGAGAGGCAATGCATACATAACCAGCACAGAGGCATTGCAAAGCTGTATTTTGACTTCGGTGCCATTATATTACCTAAAGTGTGCACATCCTTTATTTTTCTTATTTTCTCAAGTTTCTTTTCTGTGGAGATAATGAGAATAAACATGGAATTCCATGCCACAGGCAATGAGGGCACTGATGAGTCTAAACATCACTTGACCAGCTGTGGAAGGAGAATTAGTGAGAAGCAGCCTGAACAGGTTTCAGAAGCAGGGATCAAATTTCAAACAATTTTTATGTTATATGGTAGTTTTTTTAACAACCCAAGGGAAGTTATTTATACTTGACCTTTAGAGAAATTGATTCTTAAAAGATTTTAATAACCTTTACCATATATTTACCTCAGCATATGGTAGGGTTAATTATTATTGTATATTTAAGTTTGGGAACATAAAATACAATGATTCTTAAACTTCCAAAATGTTTTTTTTCAAGTGTACTATATAAACATATCTAAAATGTACAACTTGATGAATTTTCATAAACTGAGCCCACTTGTGTGACCAGTATGCAGAGTTCTATAAATAATTAAGATACCAGAAGCTCCTTTGAGACTCCAAAGAAAGTTGAGGCCTCTTGTTCTAGAATAGGCACAAACACAGAAAGTTGAGTTTGAAACATCAAAGTTTTCCCAGTACTCTGGGAAAGAAGTCCTATACTAAATAAACACAAAATAGATTTTCCTTCCCTATGAGAATATACAGGCTATTTATTCAGTTTTAGTTTCTTAGTTCAAAGAACAGGAACAAATGATAACAAAGTACTAATCCCATGGATTTTTGGAATCACTAAATAATTTGTGTTGTTATGCATTTTAATTGGTAATGAATATTAAATAATGAATTGGTACTAATTATATTGCCTTGATTAAAAAGTAATGCATTTTGCTGCTGTTTTTTATATACATATGATCAGGTTTAATAATTTTAATAACTGACGCATTTTCCAAATAAGTTGTACTAGGTTTTTTTTTTTTTAAAAATTTTAGAATATTAGGGGGGTACAAATGTTTAGGTTACATATATTGCTTTTGCCCCATCCGAGTCAGAGCTACAAGCATGTCCATTCCCCAATATTTTACTGCTTTTTAATAATAAATGTATCAACATATTTTAGATGAATATGATTTCTCCTCAAAAGATATTAATAGCTGAGGAATTGTCTTAATTTATGCTGGATTTTTGCCTCTTTTTCAATTTCAATTTAAACATATGTATTGATATAACATACTCTGTGGAAGAGGTTAATTATAGGTAGAAATGGTAAAATTCTTGAGACTACATTTATATCCTAAATTCTTCAATATTTGCACCCAATCAGACATTTTCAGTTCAAGAGAAAGCATAGTTTATTAATCCTAAACACAGATGTGACTGAATGGGAATTATTACTTTGGCCACCAGATGGAGCCAGTATTGTTTCAGAAATGCAATGGGTCCTGCTACTTTTCACAATTTCCCACTGCCACCCCACCTAGAAGTTTTAAACTGGCTTGCAGATTTGGCCAGGAACTCCAGAACTACTATTATTAACAGAATATATTATTGTTAATTAAAATTTATATTCATTATTTCCTATAAACCAACACAAAAATTTCTTACTTGTAAAATGAAGGAATTGTTTTAGGTGACTATGTGGTCTCTTTCCAATTTAGAATTCTCTAATATATGCTGAGAATGTTTTAAGAGTACCATTCAAATTCTATCATGCCACCTAGAAGGCATTATTTTATATTTCATTATTCACAATCATGGCAGTCAATATTGATGTTATAAATGGCAATTTAAAATCATACATTAGATAATAAGATTGAGAGAAATAGAGGTGGGATACAATAGACTCTTAATGGTCTCTATTCCAAAAGTCCATTAAATGTCTATACAGAGAAAGTTTCATACTGTTGAGCAACCTGGTCCAAGAGAATATAAGTTTGTGTGTTTGAAGTCTCACCGTGAGGCCTTTTCAAGTTCTGAGTAACCTTATGTCCGTCCTCATGAGGAAGATATAGGGAGGTAACAGAGAAATGCTAATATTGTTCATAAAAATTGGAATGTTTAAAAATTATCATTTGCTCAAATTGGACTTCTGGAAATTTGATACCCACTAGAATTTAGGATATATTGAAGAAAATACATATATATTCATATATGTGCTTATATGCATGTATCTATCTATCTAATGTTGATTTCTGCTGTTCTTTTGCTTTCTCTTTCAACCTTTTGTGTATAATAAATACAGGACCTATCTTTCAAGAAGTTGGTTTATATATATACACATATACACACACATTATATATACATATGTGTGTGTGTATATATATATATATATATATATGTTTTTAATGCTTGAACTTTACCTTTTTTCTGTCTTACTCTGACCAAATCAGCATTGGGGCTAAATTTGAACATGAGGTTGCTGGTGGAAGGGAAAACTGGAGCTGAGAGAAGAAGAAATGACCCCAGAGTAGCAGAAAAGGATTAATCCAAACTGAGGACAAGGTGTCATCTTAGGAAGATTGTGTGTGTGTTGGTGGCCAGGTGGTGACAGAGCTCAGCAACCTTTCAAAGCCGGTAACTCAGGGGAATGGAATTCACACAATTAGCCTAAGTATGTAGTGTGAGAATGGATTTGACAATATGTGAAAGGCAAGAACATGAGGCTGTAATTGATTTCACTAATAGGAGTCCAGAAGGGAAGCTCTAGGTGAACAATAGGAGAAGTTCGGTGTTTGATGTTATATAAACTTAACAGGCATAGTTGGGAAAGAGCATGTGGTCTCTAGGTTACTATCAATTACAATATAAAAATGAGAAATTGTTGCCATTGCTATGACTGTATCTAAATAAAATTGTGCTATGATTAGGCTAATGGAATATAAAATCTGTTTGGGGGGCTCATTCTCTAAATGTGAAATTGGCATGTGAGTAAGGATGGAAAGGAACAAGGAAGAAGAGCTAAGGACTGAGAATATAGACTCAGGGGTGCAACTGTGAGTTCTGATTCCTGTACTGCTATTTCCAAGCTGGCTGAATTCAGCATTCTATGTCTGTGTTTTCTCATCTGGAAAAATGGAATAAAAGTGATGGTTAGGATTAATTGAGATGATATATAACAATAGAGCTCAACTGTGATATATGTTGATAGCTTAACGACAATAGTGGTGAACAATATTAATGTCTCCAGTCTGTTTTTCCAGGAGATCTTTGGATGGCACTGAACAGCAAAGGACACCTCTGAGGAGGAGACAGGCTCACCCTATTTCCTCAAATAAGTAACAGCAAATGGCTAAGATTTGCCAAAGGACTAAGTGCCTTTTACTATGGCAGGGAAAAGTATTCCATTCAGGTAATGAAGTCCCCTGGGGAAATACTAAGAGGAGAAGAGCTGCTCCCTTCCAGGATATACATTTTCTAAGTGGCTTGCCTGTGGGTCCACTTTCCTGTTTAGTAGCAGGGATCCTTCAGAAATGTTGCTCAAGGATTTGAGATGAGTGAACAAGAGTCTCACCCACTGTATTTCTCTAAAGCCTTGAAACTTGGGATGGGGTCTAATTCTTAAGACTGATAAGGAACTTTTTCTTACAGAGAAAAAAGAGAGATGCAAATGTAATTATCTGCCAGAAAGATCATTCTGCTAAAAGCAGAATATTTGAAAATTCTTGACTTGTCCTGAGGACATTTTTATTGCTCAGAAGGAGGAAGAAGCAATGAAAAGATTGGAAACGTCAGACTTTGAACAGGTAATGTGCTATAGATAGCAAATAATTAGATGGCAAAGAAGAGGCACTGTGGGACCCCCGCAACTCCAGTCATGAAGGAGGACATGCGAACCTGGCCCGGGTAGAAACCCCTTAACTGCAGTGGGATACAAGCTAATGGAAACCTCCTGTTAACCCTCATATTTAACATGGGGTTAAAGTACGAGATGTGTTCATTTGGTTTGAAGTCTTAGTCTTTAAGAAATGTACTCACCATCAAATTGGTTTCACTGATCATCACCTAAGAGCACATTTAGGAATAACATTGATCGGGTGTCAGGCAGATGTGGGTGGGGGAGGGGATGGGTGTATACATACATAATCAGTGCGATGAGCACTGTCTAGGGGATGGACACGTTTGAAGCTCTGACCTGGGGGGTGGGGGGGCAAGAGCAATATACGTAACCTAAACTTTTGTACCCCCACAATATGCTGAAATAATAATGAAAAAAAGAAATGTAAGGAGCAACAATTTATAGTGTCATATTGCAAAAATCAAAGTAAACTTATGATCTTCAAAAAAATATCTATTCCAGCTTTGTATGAAAGGGGTCAAGAAGGGCAACAATGTGTTTGCCCATTGCTGACACAAGAATCCACACAGCCCTGTGTACAGGTTTGGTCTCTTATACTCCCCTTCAGAGAGAAACACCAGCGTTGCTAAGGAAGTAGCTGATTCCATATCTTGGGCAATGGAAAATTCAAAGTGAGCAAAGAACATCTTATTGTTGCTGGAAAGCAAGGAATCTTTTCAAAGATGTTGGTGGGGGGATAGGTCTTAAGAATAAAAGGGCAGTTTAATAAGGCTTCTTTTGACTAAGCTGTGACAATCTGTTTAGAATTACTGGCAATAAGTGATTTTTTAATCCTTGAGAATTCAAGAAAAGACAATATAAAGGGCACAGTATCTCAATACAAAAGAAAGGAAAATATAATGGTATGTGTTTGGTTTATTGTTTTTAATTAGGAAATATTTAATATATGGATATCTTGGTTTTGTTATTCAATTTATATTTATAAAGTATAGATATGCACTTTCATTTTGTGTAAGTAGGAAGTGAGTGAGTCAAATAGACTTGAGAAATGTAGCAACTGGACCAAGAATTTCTGGTACTAGTGAGTACACCGAACAACCGGGTAGAATAGGGTCCCACACAAATCAGAAGGGATGGTTCATATAATAATCAAGTAGAAAGGAATCAACATTGGGTGTACTGAGATAATGAATTAAATAACAAACCATGTAAGAATCAGTAACTGGGCAAGCTCTATGCCTTATCTGTTAGAAGATGAAACCTCAATGGATTTTCTAATAATATCATATATCAAAGCATATGTGATAATGCTAGCAGACCAGGTCTGCACAGTATGGGATGAGTTGTAACACACTGGCCATGTAAGACTTGAAAACATACACAAGAAAGTGTGAGATAACAGGTTGCACAAAACTTAGGTGAAAGAATGAAGTTAAAAAGTCTTAGTGACCTAAAATGCGAAATTTAACTCTAAAAACAAAATAGACAACACACAGATGACTAGCAATTCACATGTGACTCACTTTAAGAGATTTTTTGCCTCAGCCAAAGAGAAATTGATTGGTTATCCAAATCCTGGAACCTCAACTAATCTGAGATGTTAATTAGAGGTGAGGGAAGCAAGTTGAATTAAAAAAAAAAAAAGTTGTAATAAATGTAAGTATACAAACAATAATGAGAAAACCATAAAATAATGAAGAAACAGTGAGGAAAAATAAGCACAGAGTCTTAATTTTTACAAAACAGATGTAAGTGTAGAAATAAATTTTATACTTATTGCATTTCTACACATTTTGTCTGTTGTTTTTGGAATTTAAAAATACTCAAAAGAATTAGTTATAGTAGATTTATAATTATTATTTAAATCATTTAAGAGATGTTATTACAATTAAGACTTTAATCAATGTTTAACTGTTTGAGGAAATTTAATTTCCATAGTTTTGGTAATTAGTTATAAGTTTAATAAATTGGACATAAAATAAAATAAAAATGATGGTAAGCATTCCTTTCAAAGTACAGAAATCCCTCCTGGATATTAACTAATCTAATCATTAAGTCAATACAATCCTTAATTTAAACCAATAGTTTAATTCTAACACTGGGGAAATAGGATGACTAGAAGCACAGTAGTGGTTACAGCACCTATAATTAGCCTGGTATCACAGTGAGGCCTCAGGTGGGTGTTTGGGAGGGGGAGGGGAGAGTGGAGAGAGGATTAGAGGCGTTGTGATTTCCCCCATTGTTGTTCGGAGTCGATGAGAAGTGGTTTGGGAGGGCAGCTTCTCTTTCATAAAAAATCCTTGCCAGCCTCTTCCTGAAGATGTGTAACGATGAGTTGAGGCTTGTTACCTTTCCATGTGTTCATTTATTTCTTGGTTCTCATTTTCCCAAAGTGGATCGTGGCTCTTATGGGGCTGGACTATGTACAGGCTGGACTGGGATGAGAGGTGAAGACTCAGGCTCAGCCAGGCTCAGCCACGCCCAGACACCTTGCTCTGGGGCAGAGCTGTGTGACAGGGTTTCAAGGAACATTCCTGCAGCCGCCCTGGAGTTTGCATGAGCGGCTTTTCAATTCAGATTCTAAATTTGATGCTCGATCTGTCATCCTGACTAACAGCATCATTACTCACTTTTCTGCCTTGGATTGCAAAGATTCTCAGCAGCTTGAATTGAGTAACAAGGAGATTCTTCCTGTTTCTTCACTATTTCAATAACCTTATTTTTATGGGAAAACCTTTAACCATTCTTTCCTGAGCCCTCTGAGAAAACAGGCAAATGCTTTTTTGTTCCTTATCTCCCCAGCCTTACTCCCACAGTTTGCACCTCGGAACTTGTCTCAGAATGTCAGTAGTTCTTTTCCCATAAAAAGGCTGAGTGGTCAAAAATTTTTGGAAACGATTAGATTAAACATTGTTAAAAATAGTTTCTGGTTGAGGGCAAAGAGTGGATCAATAAACAAAATGTAAACAAAAAACAGTGAAGGTAAACAAGATCCATCATTTGCATGGTAGTGAACAAAGTGAAGCATACCTAAACTACCTCCTCTCCTCTCCATCAAACACGCAAACAAATAGAAACAGCCAAAAAATACCCACAGTGTAAGGTAGTAGAGAAACCTGGCTTCACAAGTGTCTTTATGACACCCCACCTGCCTGGCTAAACTAACAGTGCCTTGAAGGATTGTGTTGCGGTCTAAATGAAGTTAGTTACACCGCGTAAAATATCAAGTCCAGTGCCTGTTACATGGTAGATGTTCAATAAATGGTTGCTGTTCTTGTGATTCTAATACAATCATAACCCCAGATGTTCCTTTTTGATATAATAAATGTCCTTAAAAATAAAATTTCCTGAAATTTGGACATTATAGAGCACAACCAGTGTCTCTAAATCTAGTTTGCTGAAATTAAAGTAATACAGTTGACAAATTCCCTGAAATGTCTAGGTGAGTCTCAATTTTAGACATTTACTGTAATTTGATTAAAGAAAAACCCTTAGTGAAGTTAGGATATGCCCAAGAGAGACTGTCCACTAAAAGGGCTTTTAAAGTGACCAGCTTTGGGGAAATACTGTACAGCACAGGTATGGACCCCACCAGGGCAGACTCCTCAGACCACTAAGAATTGACGGATCTCTCAGGGCTGCGCTGGGAGTGTGAGGGCTCAGAAAGACCCAAGCACAGAACTGAAAGAACAATGCATTTACAGTGAAAACAATGACTGCCAGATGGACTAGGGTACCAGATTCTTGCATTTCCTGACTGGTGCAGTCTTTCTCTGAAGTAAACATGATAGGAGGCTAAACCATATTCTGAAGTTCGTTTGATGAATGGAAGTCCCAAAAGGAAAGTGGCTCCTTGTTTGGTGTCTGCCATGTGCCAGACGCTTTGCCAACAGTATTTCACTTTGTTTGCTTTGGAAACATTCTGCATTGTTTGTTCCATTTGAGCCCCATTTTACCTAGGAGGAAGCTGAGAGGCAAAGTAAGTTAGTTATCAAAGATGACATTGCTAGTGAGGGGTGGAGCCAGTTTTTCAGGCCAAAAGCCTTGCAGTCTTGACAGCTGTGTCTCTCACATTCCACATCCAATCTTTCAAGATATCTTGTTTTCACTTCTTTTAAAATATATCCAGAATATTACCTTATCTCTTTCTACTTTCTCCTGTCTTCACTCAATTCCTGCCATCCTGGCACCCTTGAAATTTTTCAGACATGCCAGGAATGCTCCTATCTTTGAGCAGTTGCTCCAGCTATCCCCCGGCATGGAGCATCCTCCCAGATATCCATTTGCAAGCTCCCTTACCACCTTCAGGTCATTTCTCAAATATCACTTCTCAACGAAAATTCCTTGACCATTCACATTAATACCACATCCTACCCTTCCTCCAGAGCCCTCTCAATCCCTTATATTCTGTTTCTTGTTTTAATTTTTCATAGTACTTCTTTAGTTTCTAACGTACCATGTGATTTATTAGGCCTAATGCTTATTGCCTACTTGTTACTTAGAGCAAGGGTCTTTGTTTTGTTCACTGACATGCTCTAAGTGTCTAAGCAAAGTATTTGGCTCACAGTAGGTGCTAAGTAAATATTTGTACAGGGAATGGAAGATAGTTCTGGCTGTGAAGCCTGTATAACCATCATCTCAATAAGAGAGAATCCAACGAGTCAGATTCTCTGTTCGAAGACCCCCGACCCAGAGATTTCTTAGATGAATGATGCCAAAGTTTTCATTTCTAATTTTGTTTCCATAGCTGATCAGTACCTTTTTGACAAATTCTTTACTTATATAAAGAGGAATCTTTTACCTGGTAACAGCCAATCTCAGCATACTGGAGCCAATGTCTTTAAGGTACTTTTGCAGACTTTTGTCTTCTATTAAGAATCATCTGAGATCTTAGTTTTTGAGGAGGGGCATAGTTCATGGCACCCTGAAACTGCCAATTAAACTGTTACTATCTTAGTACCCATAAACCATTGAAATGTACCAAATTTCCAATGCTGTAATCAAACTAATGCTTTGTGACCCTAGAAATAGCATTAAATTTTTTGGTTAAAATTTTTGTCCAGGTTTTTGGTTTGGTGAATATGCTTATTATGCACATTGGTGGCTGCTTTGTTTCCAGGGTCAATTCTCTTCTTTGCACATTTTGAGATAATGAGACAACTACTGGTGCCCAAAGGCTCCAACCTACAAGAAAGTGGTTGTCTACTCCAACCAGCTGGCTCATCAAGTGAGGAAGCGGGGACAAGGGAAGAGGAGGATCTTCCTTGCTCCCTGACCCTGATGTTAATATAAATAAAGATCCCACTGTCTTTGCTCTGGGAGGCTAGAAGGGCAAATCCATTCAGAACTTTGACTAATCTCAGTATAACTAGCAGAAGATCTTCTTCAATTATGTTTTTATTTTTCCTATAGTCTGCTTTGAGATGAAAAGAAGCAAGTGTCAGGGGAAGCTGTTAGGAAATAGTGAAAATATCTAGGCAGTTTTAGTAGCTATCTGCTGCTTCTTTTTCCCTGCTCCGCATTCCTTCTCTTGGGTGAGAGCAGGAGGATGTCTACCGTGTTCTTCTCCCGCATGGGGGACAGAGGACGTGAGATGGCTGATCAGAGCATTCTCTTCTCCTGGACACAGAGATTGGTCCAACTGTGAGTGTATAATCCAGGGAAATACAGCGTCCATTTGGCAGACTGGTAGGCATATTGTGGATTGAGGGGTATGTATGGCCTTCTCATTGGAATGCTGGTTGTAAGGAGGTTCTAAGGTTGGAAGTATAGGTAGACATCTTTTCTGATACATGCAAGAGACCTGCCTAGGAATTAAGCCATCACTGAGGAAAGTAAAACTCAGGGGGCAGAGGGAAAGAAAATGATATTATTTGAACTCCCAGATCTGGCTGTGGCCAAAACTTAGCCTCTTTCCTTGGACTTCCCAATTACAAAAGCCATAAAAATTTCTCCCCTCTCTCTTTGTTTTAAAAAGATAGTTTGTTTTGGGTTTTCTTTCACTTGTAACTTAGAGAGTCCTGACTAATAAAACAATGTTCCACAATAGAATCACCTCGATATCCTGCATGTTATTCAGTTACATATTTTATACATAAATCTAGAAGTTTATGTATAAAATAGTAACCTGATGCTCTGAAATAATAATGGAAAATCAATTATGTTTTAATTTCTTCTTTTTTGCCCTTCTCTCCTTTCCTCTACTCTCTTTCCTTCCTTTATTCCTACCCTCTCAGCCCGTCTTTATTCCAAAACATGTTAAAACTGACTGCATTCACTACATAAAAAGATAGAAAACATTACAAGCAAATATTCAGTGTCAATAGTTACAGCAACACATTTTCTGATTATTCTTCAGTTTTCAAAAAAAATTAAATAAAGCAGAATTTTCATGTCCCAAATGCCCTGCTACCTGGTTAACAAATATCCGTAGCAAAAGGATAAGGTCTTTTTTTCCACTTTGCCATTTTCTAGTTGTGTTACCTGATCAAGTTTTTTTTTTTTAAACCTTTCTGAGACTTAGTTTCCTTATCTGTAAATGACAATTATGATATCTACCTGGAATGCTCCCAATGAGTAATAATGTAATAAGACAATATATATAAATTGCTTGCTCCAGAGAGAAGACAATAAATGGTAGTTATTTTTATATTAGCACTATCACATTGCTTTTGCCCACTATTTTTAGAATCAGGAAGGAGAATGACATAAAGAGGTATTCTTACTCAGTCATTAAGAATAGCTAAGGAAAATAGGACATTGCTAAGCAAGCAAGAAAATTTGTGTCCCTGTTTCATGCCTACATTTGCAATAGTGTGAAATAGCTACAAAAATGAAGTTTCTTTTGTGGTAGCCTCTATGTTTTCTATCCTTATATCAATGATATCATATTTTTTCTCTCGTTTTAAAGATTCTATCCAAAAGATAAAACCAGTGAGGTGAATTGGCAGAAGTGATAAAGTCCTAAGGGAGAAAATGTTCCTTACTCATATGCAGATTAAGCATGCGTTTTCTATAACAGAGCAAACCAAGCTTTACTGGGTTAGCTGCACATTTGACTGCAGATTCTGCCCCTGAAGCTAGATTTTTACCAACCACAATAATGGCACCTATTTCTGTTGCATCATTCCCAGTCAAAAAATATGCATATTTTCAATGGCCTGAAACTCCAAGTATACAAAGTATGCAGGCAGGAAGGGTAGGTAGGAGGATGTGAAGGAAGATTAAGAAGGAAACATGACATAACTCTTGTTTTATCAGCTTTTCTTAGGCAAAGCTCTTTTGGGTGTTTTGTTTTTTTTTTTCCTTGTAGTGACTGGTTAAATGTTCATGCTTATGGCAATGGAGATACTTAAAATTAACTGAATATCTTAAAGTACAGAGTTTTTCATAACCACACAATATAGTCTTGAATTAATCTTCTACTTTTCTCATAATAGGTATCAGTACAAAAATAATGTCTTACATTTGCAGTGTTCAAGGATTTACAAAGTGGTGCATGTGCTTTATCTCATTTTATCCTTCTAATAAAATAGTAATGGAGATAGAGTTTGTATGCATCTCAAGCTTTGCTTTAAAGTTGTAAAATTTGAGACTTAATGTGTTCAAATATTTTGCCAAAGGTCACAAAGCTAGTAAGTGACATACTTGGGATAGATTTCTGGGTCTATGGGCAGTGCCTTTTTTGCTATACTAGATTTCTAGGGTTATTTTGCTTGTTTGTTGCTCATTCAGCTATTTTATTTGTTTTAAAATGTTGAACTTGTATGTCTTCCTTGTGCTAAGAAAGTCTTATTTTTCAGGTGAATGCAGAACTCCTTTGTTTTCATTTGAGTAAAGAAGAGAGTCAATTTATACTTTCCTACTGAATTTGGCTCCTACAAAATACTAATTCGACTCATCAGCTTTTAATAAGCAGACAGTGGCTATTTGGGAAGTTTGAATAGCTGGGTGATGGCACACTCACTCAACTCCCTTACCAACTAAACTCCTCACTTGGTTGTACATAGTGAGGGGATAAGACTGGTTAGCACATCCAGCACACTCTTGGGGCTTGTGTTTTACAGCAGCTGTGTGGGGGGAAATCCCATGAAAGCTTTCCTGTCCTAAATTACTGAAGATTGAGAAAGTGGGTGAGAGAGATATAAGTTCCACCTATGCATTACTTCTTTATCCACCTTTTCTTTTTTTCCCTACTGGTAGGGTAGTGATAAAAACTGGATAAGATACTGTCCTGAACTGGAAAGTCTGGAAAGAATAGTCTAGACTAAGGATGATGGATTGTAAACAGGGAAAGTGCTAACATTTTTCATAACCCAGGTTCTGTGCAATACTCCCCCCGTTGTACCTTGTCCCCTTCCTTTTTTTCTCACTCTTTTTTTTTTCCCGGTAAAGGTCTTTCTTTTTCATTTGCTATCCATATAATTTTTCTTTCTCTACCACAGAGTATCATTAGCCATTACCCAAGAGTCAATTCAAGCTTCTATTTCCTCAGATCAAATGATCCAAGGAGCCTACAAACTCATTTGGAATAAGCGCTGGATATTCCACTACATCTCAGCTCAACTGAGTGTGCTCTCCTCAGCTCCATGATTGTTAGCAGGGTTCATGTGGAAATCATAAGTCCCCAAAAACAAACGAAAATGAAAGAGCAGTGTGAGACTCAGTGAGGTGATTTACATTTGTATCACTGCAATTTCAGAAGAGGGAAGGGAGAGGATGAGGCAAAAGGAACATCTATTGTTATATCCGTGGTATATTCTCCAAAGGTGAAGATTAGAAAGCACTACCAAGTTACGACAAATTCATGTCATATCAAAATGGCTAAAATTCAAAGATGAAGTTGAGGAAAATAAGGGATTAGGGAACTGCTGATAAGAAACAGAACTGGTTTCTATCAAGGAACATTCGCTGTCCCTAGATTTGTGGGCCTTGACAGCAAGTGCCTGGCAGGATTGCATAATTGTCATGGACCAGTGAATGCTAAGTATCTCTGTTCCTCTCTCTTTGAAATGTGAGTGATTGGTTGAAGATATTCTCCCCTTGTCTCACTAATGTTTGTTGGATGTGTGGGGTGAAAATAACTACTTAGTTTAGAGATCCATAGTTTATGGAGAGCTCTTCCCAAATAATTGCACTTGAAATATTTTCATCTAATAAGCCTCATTTGTATCAGAACTTCATGCAGGTTGCTACAGCCTAGACTTTAAGCCTTATGCAGTGATGGGATGAGATTTAGAGGGTCTTGGGAATGGGTGAGTGAATTTTGTTTGTGGGAAAGATGTGAATCCATGGGGCCAAAAGAAGGTCTAGGATAGATTTTAATCAATTTTTAATCAGTAATAGCCACCAATGAATAAATCCTCCCAGTATTCAGACACTTAAATATTCCCCTCCCATTTGGCTCTGAGATTGGCTGTGTGACTTCTGGCCAATGAGATACCAGCAAACATGATGCAAACAGAGAACCAATAAGAGGTTGTCCATTGATGTGTGCACTCTTATAATACTACCTCTAGACCACCATGACATGATGGAGCCTGGATGGAAGATCATTTAAAGAGATTGGGCCAGCAACTCCAGCTATCACAGCTGAGCCTATCCTTAGGTTCCCACCAACTGAATACAATCACATAAGTAAGCTCAGACCAGGGCAGTAGACAAATCCATCAGTAAACTCACAGGATCTTAAAAAAAAAATTGTTGTGGTTTAAATCACTATGTTTTAGGGTGATTAGTTAATCAGCAATATGTAACTGAAATAATATGCCATATTTAATTTTTAAAATTTTACTTAAAATGCACTTCAGGGAAGGAATTGTTATAGCTTGTCAGGAATGATATATTTTCCAACTATATGTCTTTTTTTTTTTTTTTTTTTGTTGAGACAGCGTCTCACTTTGTTGCCAAGGCTAGAGTGAGTGCCGTGGCGTCAGCTTAGCTCACAGCAACCTCAGACTCCTGGGCTTAAGCGATCCTACTGCCTCAGCCTCCCGAGTAGCTGGGACTACAGGCATGCGCCACTATGCCCGGCTAATTTTTTCTATATAGATTTTTAGTTGTCCATATAATGTCTTTCTATTTTTTTAGTAGAGACGGGGTCTCGCTCAGGCTGGTCTCGAACTCCTGACCTTGAGCAATCCACCCGCCTCGGCCTCCCAGAGTGCTAGGATTACAGGCGTGAGCCACCGCGCCCGGCCTCCAACTATATGTCTTAAGCAAAAGGTATCACAAAGCTACATTTACGAATGGAACCTGGTAATTGTACAAAACTCTCATGAACTGTGTCAGTTTTGTAGATTTCAGGGATCTTGCCTTCTCGTGTTGAGTAACTCTACCTACTCTAAGAAATCTGAGTTACAACTTAAAATGGAAAAGGAAAAACTCCCATAAGTTGCTTTATTGTTACCTCAGTTGTTTGGATTCTCTCTTTCGTCCCTGACGGTAGTCACTATTATCACCCTGCATTATGGGGTTCAAGGATAACAACTGAAACTGATTAGATTCATGAAGATTTCTATAAAATGTATGGATAGCTTCTCTTTAATACATTACTGAACTACATTCTTTGGAGAACAAAAATATTTTGGTGTCAAACCAATAGCAGGATGCATACCAAGGGAAATCATAGTCAGGGGAACAGTTAAGATCATTTTAAGACATTTATATCACTTTATTTGGATTGAGATAAAACCAATGTTTACATTTATTGACTGTCTTCAACTAATTTTAAACTATTTGTGGCTCAATAAAATTTAAAACATACTTGTTTTTTCCCTGTCACAGTTTTGTAATATTTTTATTTTTAGGCAAACATCTCTTTATAATTCTCTAAATTAGTTGATTAGCATATCCTTATTTATTGTTACTTAATTTCTTTTTAAAATTAATTCTTTTTATCAAGGTAAAATATAAATATATAATTTACCATCTTTACCATTGTAAGTGTACAGTTCAGTGGTAATAAACAAATTTGTATTTTTTTTCCCCCTCTTTCTCCCCCCATTCCCTTTCCTGGACTCTACTAACCACCATTCTACTTTCTATCTTCATAAGATACACTTTTGTAGCTTCCACATGTGAGTGAAAACATGCAACATTTGTTTTTCTGTGCTTGGCTTATTTCACTTAACATAATGTCCTCCAGTTCCATCCATGCTGCTACAAATGACAGGATTTTATTCTTTTTTATGGCTGAATAATATTCCCATGTATATACATATACCACAATTTCTTTAACCATTCATTTCTTGATGGGCACTTAGGTTGATTCCATATCTTGGCTATTGTGAATAGTGCTACAATAAACATACGAGTGCAGTTATCATTTCAATATATTGAATTCCCTTCTTTTGGATATATATCCAGTAGTGAAATTGCTGCATCATATGGTAATTCTATTTTTAGCTTTTTGAGAAACCTCCATAATGTTCTCCATAACAGTTGTACTAATTTAAATTGCCACCAACATTGTACAAATATTTCCCTTTTTCCACATCTTTACCAGTAGCTTTTATTGCCTGTCTTTTTGATACAAGCCATTTTAACTGGAGTGAGATGTTATCTCATTGTGATTTTGATTTGCATTTCTCTGATTATTAGTGATGTTGAGCATTTTTTTCTTATATCTGTTGACCATTTGTACGTCTTCTTTTGAAAAATGTTCAGATCTTTTGTCCATTTTTAATAGGATTATTTCGTTTTTTGCTATTGAGTTGTTTAGCTCCTGATGTATTCTGGTTATTAATCCCTTGTCAGATGGATAGTTTGCAAATATTTTCTCCCATTCTGCTGGTTGTCTCTTCACTTTGTTGATTGTTTCCTTTGCTATACAGAGGCTTTTGAGCTTGTAATCTCAATTGTCTACTTTTGTTTTTGTTTCCTGTGCTTTTGAGGTCTTACACAAAATGTCTTTGCTAAGACCAATGTCCTGGAGTGTTTCCCAATGTTTTCTTCTAGTAGTTTTATACTTTCAGGTCTTAGATTTAAGTCTTTAATCCATTTTGGTTTTGTTTTTTGTGTATGGTGAGAGATGGTGGTCTAGTTTCATTCTTCTGCATTTGATTATCCAGTTTTCCTAGCACCGTGTATCGAAAAGACTGTCATTTCCCCATTATATTTTCTTGGAATCTCTGTCAAAGATGAGTTGGTTGTAAATGCATGGATTTATATCTGAGTTTTCTATTCTGTTCCATTGGTCTATGTGTCTGTTTTTGTGTCAGTACCATGCTGTTTTGATTACTTTAGCTTTGTAGTAAATTTTGAAGTCAGGTAGTGTGAAACTTATGGCTTTGTTCTTTTTGGTCATGATGGCTTTGACTATTCAGGGCTTTTGTGGTTTGTATAAAAGTTAGGATTTTTTTTCTATTTCTGTGAAGATTGTTTTTGGTATTTTTATAGAGATTGCATTGAATTTGTAAATTTCTTTGGATAGTATTGTCATGCTAACAAAATTAATTCTTCCAATCTATGAACATGGAATATCTTTCAATTTTTTTGTGTCCTCTTCTATTTCTTTTATCAGAGTATTATAGTTTTCCTTGTACAGATTGTTTACTTCTTTGGTTAGATTGATTCCTTCTTTGGTTAGATTGATTATATTTTTGTAGCTAATGTAAATGAAATTGCTTGCTTTTTGATTTTTTTTTCAGATTGTTAGCTGTTGGTGTATATAAATGCTACTGATTTTTTATGTTAATTTTCCAGATAGTCAAAGAGAATTGAACATTGTGATCTATGTCTTTGGTTTCTACAGCTGTTTCAGTGCTAGGGGTGCCCCAAACCTAGTAATGCTTTGACGCTTGAAGACCCCTGGTGGTACCATCTTGGTAGACTTGGTTAAGATATGGGAGAATTCCCTGTATTATCAGGCAATGCCTCTCACTCTTTTTCCTCACTCCCTATGCTGGGTTGCTGGAATTGGGGGAAGAATGGTGCGGGCATTCTGTCATGGCCACTGTTGCTAGGACTGAATCTGGTCACACCTGAATCCAGCCCAATCTCACCCAAATCCCACAGTGATTGTTGCCTGGGTACCTTTTATGTTTATTCAAAGCCCAAGGGCTCTTTATCCAGCAGGTGGTAAATCCAACCAGGACTGGGTTCTTCATTTCAGGGCAGCATGTTTTCTTCTGGCCCAGGGTGGGTCTAGAAATGCTGTCCAAAAACTAAGGCTTGGAATCAGGGCTACATAATTCTGCTTAGAACTTTTCCTGTGACTGAGTTGCTACCCAAGTTGCAAAACCTTGTCTTCTGAATTATCCCCTTTGCTTTCCCTAAGCGGAAGAAGATTCTCCCTTAGGTGCACTGCCTGGAATTGGGGGAGGGATGACATAGGCATGGGCTTCGCCATCACTATTGGTGTTTCACTGAGTCACATGCACTCCAAGACCACTGGCTCCAAGCCAGCACAGCCATAGAAATTGCCCAAGGACTGCACTCTTTGTGGCCAGATTGCCTTATGAGTTTAATCCAGGCCCCAGGCTACTTTTCATCAGCTTTTGGTGGTGTTAGCCATAATTTGGGTTTTGTGGTAGAGGATTTCCCTCTGGCCAGGCTGGTCTAAATGCTCCTTCTATGGATGCCAGCAGAGTTCTGTCCTATGCTGTGTTCCCCTGTGATTGAGCAGGCCTGAGTTCCAATGCAAAGTCCCACAAGTACTTCATTCTTCTTCTCCTGGGCCCATTGATTCTCTCTCCACTCAGTGTGCTGGTGCAGTACTGTTGGGGGATGGAGAGGAGTGTTGTAGGCAATGTAAAATTGTCCTTCCTGCCTTCTTCCATGCCTCCTTCCTTGATGTAATCTCAAAATCAGGTACTGTGATTGCTCACTTGAATTTTGATTCTTCTGAAGGTGCTTCCTTGTGTGGACAGTTGTTAAATTTGGTGTTCGTGTAGAGGTACAATTGCTAGAGGATTCTATTCAGCCATCTTATTCCTCCTCCCAGGCAGTTTTTTTCTTTCAGCACTTTGACTATACCATCCCATTTCTCCTGGCCTAAAAGGTTCTGTTGAGACATCTGCTGGTGGTCTACTGGGAGTCCTCTTATATGTGACTTTACACTTTTTCTTGCTGCTTTTAGAATTCCCTCTTTGTCTTTGACTTCTCACCATTTGATTATAATGTGGTTCAGAGATGACCTTTTTGAGTTGAACCTATTTGGGAGTATTGAGCTTCCTAGATCTGAATGTACCTATCTCTCCCAATACTTGGGATGTTTTCAGTTATTATTTTGTTAAATAAGCTTTTTGTGCCTTTCCTTTCCTTCTAAAAATTACATAATTCAAATATTTGTTTAATGGTGTCCCGTAAGTCTCAAAGGCTTTCTTCATTCTTTTTTATTCTTTTTCTTCTTACTTACTGAATTATTTCAAAACATCTATCTTCAAATTCAGAAATTCTTTCTTTTGCTTGATCTAGTCTGCTGCTACAGCTTTCAATTGTATTTTTTATTTCATTCATTGATTTCTTTAGCTACAAGATTTCTGTTTGGTTCTTTTTTATGGTTTTCATTTCTTTGTTGAATTTTCTATTCAGATCATGTATTGTTTTCCTGATTTCACTGAATGGTCTGTATTCTCTTACATCTCACTGTTTTGTCAAAATCATTATTTTATGTTCCTTTTCTGACATTTTCTAAATTTCCTTTTCTATGATGTCAGTTACTGATGAAATATGTTTTTTCTTATGTCTCTACATTGGTATCTGTGCATCTGTGGAACTGTTGTCACTTGCAATTTTATGGAATACCTTTGTTAGGGAAAGATATTCTCCTGCAAATGTATGCTAGGGTGTCAGTTGGGTAGACTGCATTGGCTTTGGTTCTGGGTGAGTTCAATAGTGTAGTCTCCATGCAGTTTCTTCTGTTGTAATCAATGCCACTGATTGATGTTGGCTCCTATATGGCCTAGGCTTCAACTGTTTGTGCTGGCAGTGATGTGGCTTTTCTGGGGCTGGGACACTGGGATGATTTTCAAACCAAGGGGGTAATGTAGTGGGTTCACTGCCTTGGGCTCAGCTTTCCCTAGAACTTCCCGTATACTAGAGGACAGGGCAACACATGGGCTTGGGCACCTGGTTCATGGCTATTCTGTTGGGCCTAGCCTCTAAGTAGCTAGAATCGTGGTGCTGTAGTCATTTGTGAAAGCATGGTGGAATGACAGTTGAGCCTCAGGGATAGAGAGATGCAGTGGTTACTGGCCTTCAGAGCAGAACAAATTCTAGCAGTGGCTTCAGTTTCTAGATGGCACTATGCCATATTATCTTGGTTCAAAGCAAGTTGAGGGGGTTCTAGGTTTGGATGGGCTCCTTCACTGAAGTCATAGAGCTGTATGAACTCCAGGTAGTTCCCCACACTGGGCTTAGGGCCTGGGATTACTGCAGAGTTCTCCACTAGTAAAGACTGCAGCTGTCTATGGTGGTAATGGGGGATGCTAGGGATCCTGCTTACCTTTTCTCTGCAGGGATAAGACCCTCTTAGTTCAGAGCTGATCCCAACTGGGGACATGGGGTGCCAGAGGTGGGGCATTTTGTTCTCTTCTCTGTACTGCCAATCTGAGTTTTTGTGCTCAATATGGTTTTCTCCAGCCTTGTTGCACTCTACCACCCTCCTTTAGAATCTAGTTGAAATGTAGTTGTTTGTTCATTGTTTGCACCTTTTTTACGAGGAGACAAGTGTTAGGCACCTCTAGGGAGCCATCTTACTGATATCACTCTTAATCTTAATTTTTGATAGGCTTTAGTCACTGAGAAATTATTGCCTCTGCCACCTTCCTGACACCGCCCTAAGTAATGAATACCAGTACCCCTTATATGGGTTCTTTTATTTGCTTAAGCTTCACAGGGCAAAGTTTAGAGAAAAACTGGGCCAGTAGCTAAAAGTGTAGATAGGAAACAAAGGATAAAATAATTGGACAGATTTTCTTGTTGACTCAAATATTTTTTTATGAGATAAATTCCAAAATCATTTGATTGATGGTTTAGGTGTTGCAGGACAATATTTGTTCAGATATGACATCATAGTAAGTTTAATCAATGCATGATCATTTTTAAGTCCCTTCAATTTATGCTGCATAGTAAATACAAGAAAGTTAGTGTGAGTTAAAACAGGTGAAATAATCATAGTCACTATTAAAAGGCACAATGCAGAATTTGACCATGAGAAGAAATGACATCATTTTGATTAAACTTTTAAAGCCATTTGACATTTTCAAGCTAAGAATTCATAAAAGGTCAAAGGATCAAAAATTAATTCTAAATAAAGGTTGGTTTATGCATTTTAAGGCAGGTCAGCTTTATATAACATGTACTGTGATCAGGTGACACTGCTTGTGCTATGGAATGAAATATTTAAATATGAAAAATCTTTGTGCTTTGTTGATTCAGAACTATTTATAATGTGTTATCTTTTCCTGTTCTTCCCTACTCCCTGTGTCTTTGCATTGCCCTTGAATTCTATAAAGTGGCACCTTATTGAGGTTTGTCTTTCTATTTGGCATTTTTCTCCTTAATCTTCCATGTCTAAAGTAAACATATTTCCAATTAAAAAATCATGAGGAAGTTGCCCTTTTAACCAAGATGTAATAACAGTGAGTGGATTTACACTCTGGCCTAAAACAAAAATAAATGTACAAATGTAAAGCAATGGTTTTTATTAATAAGATATTACATATTAGGAAATGAAGGACAATGATCCCTGAGAGAGAGGAAATGAACAATGTGAGCCAATGGGCTACCCCATATTAGAGCCTTGAGTGTGTTTTCCAGTTGTGGTGCAGGGAGGGAAACATAGGCAGAGCCCAATGAACTCCCTGGGTTGATATTTTGGGGATTCATCCTTTACCACATATATGGTTTGCAAATATATTTTCTCATTTTATAGGTTGCCTTTATACGCTGAGAAGATTCTGCTCCTCCTGGAGGCAGAAGCTGGAGAGGTAGAGGCATCACAGGGAGTACATAGGCCAGGCAAGATTGGTGAAGGCTGACGGACAGGGGCCAATGATGGAGGATGATTCAAGTGTGTTCATGAACATGTGTGGTATATGCTATACATCCAGAAATACATGAGTGGAGGTTTTCAAGAGATTGGGGATTCTCTACTAAGCCAGTGAGAAAAAAGCAAACAAGATTGGATATTAATATTAATATGGTCTCATTCTTATCAATGATCATTTGGGGTCTAGGTACATTCATGCAACGTAAAAATCAAGTGAGAAAAAAAGGTTTAGTACTAGCCAAACTTCAGTAGGCACTCATTTTCTTTATTTTTTGCTCTCTTGTACACATATAAGAGCAATATATATGCATATATTAATATACAATATGCATACACTCATATTATAGTATTCTAATTGGCATTTTAGGAGAAATAAAATATAGCATAAGAGGTATTAAAGGGGATAGAAAGTCACATCAAAAAGTGTACTCACTTTTAAAACAGATGGACATAATTTATCATATAAATTTCATGAAGAAAAAGTCTTCTAATAAGGTTTAATATTTATTTCTGCATTCCTTCATGATTCATAATAAAAGTCTTACAAAAATGATATAATGTGCAAGCATATTTTTTACTTTAAAATGTGAATAAGAATATTCAATTCTTTAACCTCTTTTCCCAAATGGGCTGTTTTGAAACAGTCTAGAACACAATGCTTTGCAGTCTGTATTCCACAGAACAGAACCTTAGGATTCCCCTTAAAATTTATCAAGGGTGTGAGGTTGTTGAGGGGTGGAGGGTGAATGATCCCTTCTTGCTTTTTCTGTTTTAGGTATTGTAATTTCAAGTAAGATTTCGTTTGAAAAAATGACTATGCTACTGGAAAAAATAAAGAGAACAAAAGGAGGAGAAATAAAAGCCACCATTATAATAGAAAGATCATTAATTAGGAATCAAGATGCCTGGAATATAATCTAGCTATGTGCTTTTGGACAAATTACTTACTTTTCAAATTCTGGCTGCAAAGATTAAGAGTAATATAGCTTAACAACCATTAAATGACCTTAGAATGGGTCAATAGGTGAGGGTGGTTAAACTTAAAAATAATGATTGCTTGAATATCAATATGTTAGATATGTTCAAATGACCATGATTAAAATATTTCCTTTTCGATCAAATGTTTATTTTTAAAATTATAAATTATATAAATATATATATTGTATATATAAATTATATATACAAATTATAAATATATTTATTAATAATATATAATATTATATATAATTAATATATATAAAATTATATATAAAATATATAAAATATATATTATATATAAAATATATATAAAATTATACTTGCCTATCAATAAAAATTACCATTTATTGAAGTATTATTTTATTTAATTGAATCTTTTCAACAATCCTATGATTTCGTATGTTCTCCATTTTACTAATGAAGGACAATGAATCTCTAAAATGTTCAAAACTTGCCAAAATTACATAGTTCTTCAGGCCTTGATGGCCTTAAAATCCTTCCTTTCTACCCCACAGGAAGCCTTTTAGTATAGCATTGGGCCATAGTGCAGATTATTTGTGGAATCAATGTCTGAGTGTTGGGGATATTTCTGGTTTCTGTTATTTAATGAATCAGTGTTGACTGGAGTCATAGTCTTAGTAACAACATATACACTGAGGGGGAGTTCAAGATGGCTGACTAGAAGCATTTCGTGCCTGTCTCCTCCACTTAGAAGAACCAGAGTAGTGTATAGACAGTCACACTTTGAGTACATTATCTGGGAGAGAATGCTGGAATTCAACAGAGAAGTGATGGGGGAAACCAAGAACAGGGAAGGAGGAGGAAAGGCAGTCTTCTTGCCTAGGATTGGTTCGGAGCCAGAAGTGACTCCCCAATGTGGGGAAGGGTTCAATGAGAGACTTTCAGTGGCCACATCCCCCCTGTGGAATCATGCAATTTTGGTCATGGGAGAAGCCTTCAACACTCCGAACCCTGAAACTAACATAGGAAGCTGCTGGGAGACTGTGGGATGGAACTGCTTAAGGGAGTGAGATTATGCAGGGCCCCACACTGTTTCTGGGTCCTAAGCAGCTACAACAAGGTGCCATTTTCAAACCTAGCCTCTGGAAAACTGTCCACTGCACACTGTCCTGGCACCCAGGTGGGAATGGGGCATTGAAGAAACTGGGCTGATGCTGCTTGGATGGGGATCAAGTCAGGAGTGCTCCCATAGCAAAGGCTAGGAAGCAAGTGAGGCATGGGCAGCAGCACCAGTGCCAGAAAGTATGCACTGCTGGAATCTAAGATGGGGATGTGAGTGGGGTGTGAGTTACTGCTGGGACTTGGTCATGAGCTGGGCATGGGCTCCTGCAGCCAGAGTGGAACGCATGCCCTACTGCAACTAGGGCATGAAGGGGATGCACATTCCTCACCTGCCAGTCCAGGCTGTGGCTATTGAGGGAGGACAGCCCATCCTCTCCTATGGCAGGGCCTCAGTGCAGCTGCTACTGTCTCTCATGTGAGCACTCCCCCTGGGGCCTGAGGATTGCCCTGTCCTCATCCACCATGACTGATGCCTGCTCTCACCATTGAGGAACTGGAGCACAAGTCTGGCTTCAGCTCCCACCCTCAGAACATATAACCTGAGGTCCTAAGGACTGCTTAACCCAATACACCACCTTGAATACCTGAGCACTCCTCCCAGGGAACTAAGATTGGGCCTAAATTCCTGGCTGATGCCACCTCAGCTGGCACCTATCTACAGATAACACCTGTGGGCCTGGAGAATGGCCAGCCCAGCCCATTGCAGTCACTGCCAACATAATGCATACTGCTTAAGACCCAGAGACTTGTTCTGCTACTGCTACAACCATCACTCATGCCATGCCAGCTGCCCATGGGCTTAAGAATCTACCCAACTTCCCAGCCCACTATTACCATTACCAGCATCCAAGAAAATCATGTAGAGGGTCAAGAATCAACCTGCTGGTAACCAACAATGCAGGTGCCAATATACATTGCCCTGGGACACAAAGATAGGCATATTCAGCTCACTGCTGATACCAGTGGGACCTAAAGACTGGCCCACCTGCATCTAAGTCTGCAGAGCAACTTCACCAGAGCCTCCACTAATGACTGCACAGTAATTCACTGAGGAAGTCATAGGTACCACTAAAATGATACCAAAGCCAGAGAAATAATATACAGACTACACTACTGCCTATACCTACAATCAAAGCCAAAGTACCCTACCAACCAACACCATAGCTATATCTTCAGGAAAAACTCTCCCCTATGAAAATTAATTTAAAAATAGGAAGAAATGACTATCACACCATATACACATCAACATAAGGAAATGGGCAAAATTAAAAAGCAAGGAAATATACCCCATAACTTTTTACAAAAAAAAAAAGGAACAAATACTTGGTGACCATACAAGCAAGATTTTCTTGATCAGACTTAATTGCAAGTGTTTTCCCCCAGCTTTATTAAACTATAATTGAGAAATAAAAATTGTATGTATTTACAATGTACATGATGTTTTGATGTACATATACACTGTGAAATGATTAAATCTAACTAACATATCCATTATTTCACATACTTTTTTTGTGATGAGAATATTTAAGATCTAATCTAGCAATTTTCAGGTACACAATTCATTATTACGAACTATAGTCACCATACTGTGCAAAAGATCTCTAGAACTTATTCATCCTGTCTAACGGAGACTTTGTACCCTCTAACCAACATCTCCCCACCCCCACCACCACTTCCCACCCTCGCAGCACCTGGCAACCACCACTCTACTCTCTGTTTCTATAAGTTTGACATTTTTACATTGCACAGATAAGTGAGATCATGAATTCTAAGTATTTCCCCCCTTTTGTTCACTGAAGTCAGCGCTTCATTAAATACAACTTATTCAGCTCAGTAAGCAGCAGAGCTAAGATTCAAACCGCTGTGAGGTTCAGTTTAAAAGCCATGTTATTCTGCGTTCCAATACTTTCCAATCTAGTGGATTTCAACACACCCTACAATTAAGGCTTTAATTTTAAAATGGTAATACAGTTATAAAAATCTAACTAAAACAATCTCTTAAGACATTGAGCTTCTTCCTCTTTCCCTTTCAGCACTAGATTCATTTAAATGCTGCACCACTAATCTTAACAGAGATCTTGTGTCTGTCTGAACAGTTAAAAAATATCCAGTTTCTATATTAACCTGCTTTCTAAATTGTGGTGTCTGCATTAATGAGGTATATTTATATATACACAAAGAGTTATGTAAAATACTATGCATCAATAAAATACATTTATACAGTTTATTAGGCTTCCCTATTCTTGTGTTATTTAATGGTTACTGGATAAACTACATTAAATGATGACTTTAATTACTGACAATTTGAAACAATGGGAAGATGAATACCTCTATCTGAAACATAGCTCAAAGTTATAACATTTAGTCAATCACATTTTTTTATGATTGTTACTTTAATTTTACTTCTGAGGCGGAAAACTATTTTTTTCTTGATTGTTAATTCAATATTACAGCTGGGCCTAGACTATCACAGATCCCCTGAGCCTACATATTTAATATTTTAGGCTGGTTGAAATGCAAAATGGCTGAGCCACAGACTTCCAGCCTAGGGCTTCAGTTTGCATTTTCTTTCTTTCCTTTTCCCCTATATATTAAAAATCACAGTAGGAGCCTGTTAACATTGGTGCTTACTGGTTACCAGATTTCTGTTTTACAGGGAGGGAAAAGCTCTGTACACCAGTAGGTGCATGGCGAAAAAGATTGTTATAAATAAACATTTTGTAATTGGGTTGTATTTGATAACATCCAAAATTGACATAGGAGGAATTCGAGTTCAGGCTTTTCCTCTCAAAATTCAGAATTCTATTAGTTACTAGTGCTAATAAAATTCCTTTTGGTTGCTAGTATTCAAAACAATTATAAATTTATATTATTATGGTAGCTCTCTTCCAAAGAGCCTAAGGCTTAAAAGCAATATATAGATTATCAATAGTACTAAATATTTGGGGGAAGATAGTTTTGCATAAAAATTAAAAAGTTTGAATTCTTTTCTCAGACTGCCTGAGTTTGAATTCAGGTATCAGGACCAAACAATCTTGATGGTGGATTAATTACAGTGCATATAGATGTTGTCTCACTGTCACCCGACCTCCCTCCCTCCTTCCTCCCATTTCTCCCCCTTCCTTTATAAAGAACACTATAAAGAGACACTCTACCCCATGTCACAGTGGAGTTGGTGTAGCATTACGGTGAACATTAGGCCATCCAATTTCTAACTCTAGTTCTGCATCCCGACCTGCTGCATGAATCTGGCTTCTGCAAAATAAGGGATTGATCTAGATCAGTAAATATTTATTTTCCTTCAGACTCCAGGAGGATAAATTCAACATGGCTTTTCTCTCTTCATTCTGAACCTGTGCTACAGCTATCTTCTTAAACAGACTCTGTAAATATTGCTCAACTGTGATATAGTTTGGCTGTTTGTCCTTTCCAAATCTCCTGTTGAAATGGATCTCCAATGATGGAGGTGGGGCTGCATGGGAGGTTTTTGGGTCATGAGGGTGGATCCCTCATGAATAGCTTGGTGCCTTCCCTGTGGTAATGAGTGAGTTCTTGCTCTATTAGTTCATGTAGGAGGAGCTGGTTGTTTAAAGAGTATGGCATCTCTCCCCCACCTCTCTCTTGCTCCTGCACTCACCATGTGACATGCCTGCTCCCCCTTAGCCTTCCTCTTCCACCTTGATTGGAAGCTACCTAACACCCTCACCAAAAGCAGATGCTGCTGCCATGCTGCTTGTACAGCCTGTAGTACCATAAGCCAAATAAACCTCTTTTCGTTATAAATTACCTAGCCTCAGGTATTTCCTTTACAGCAACACAAAATTGACTAAGACATCTGTATTTCCACTGAATCCTCACTTACATTTTATTTGAGAATGAATGGCAAAGGACTTACATTGATTTGTAATTTGGGAGTGAACTAGACTCTTCCAGTTGTAGAAAATTTTGTAACTTAAATTCCATTAAATTTACTTTAATACATATTAAGTTTTAAATTTGAGGATGGAGTATATGCTCTTTTAGTGGTCAAAAAAATTGTAATTTAATTAAATGCATTCTCATCCTAGGTCTCAACAAATTTCTAATTCTGATACTATCTCTATATACATACATATATATGTATGCATATATATTTATCAATATCAACAGCAATATATTTACTCTTCTTTGTTTTCCATCCTGTGATTGAGTTTTATTGAAAGTCTCCAGCTGTTGTGCCTCCTATTTTTTTTAGCTGTATCTCTTTGAGCTTTATTTCCTCTATCTCTTGTAAATAAAACACGATCCTTAAGAATGAAGTATTATTAGCTTGTGTTATTAGACTGAAGGTAGTACAATATTTCAAAGGCATGTCTTCTAATGAATGAAATACAGCCACACAGAAATGTCCACAAAGCAAACACATAAAATAGAAACATGTAGTCATACTGAGGATAGAATGCTGAACAGGAATTCTAGGTGCTATATTTTGTGGTTTTGTTTTCCCTTTTGCCACTAACCTGGGATAAATGATTTAATGTTGTGCCTCAATTTTCCATTTGTGGAGGAAAACCAATATCAAACCTGTATAAATTGCAAGATGAGAGTTTGTGCTGTGCAACTTTGGAACTGGTAAATCATATTCCTAGTAAACCTGAAACAATCTGAATCTTCAAGCAGTTAAACTGGGGGATAATCATTTACCTTATTCAAGAGATATACCATTCATTTGTTCAGCTTCACACTAGGAATGTCAGTGGACACATATGTGAAGAAAAATATTGTGAACAAGTATAAGGGACAAAAGGGACACTTAAATATGCTACATAAAAAAACAGAAGGTGATGTGTGCTTCAACACTGGTACCAAGTTCTAGAGGAATTGAGAGAGAAAAGGCTAAGGAGCAATTTTACTATTTCAATGGCACTATAACCAGAGTAACCTAAATTGGCAAATTAAAGGATGAATCATTATATATAAAAAAAAACTGCAAAAAATTAAATAATATTGTACTTTCCTGAAGATACTCCTTGAGATTATTTGGGTTACATGTTGGGTGGTCACATATTTTATCTTCCAAATAGGGCCACTTTTGAGAGTAAAAGGAGGTATATTAATTACTCTGGGTAATGGATGTAAACTAGGACTATCTTGGGCAGTCTGGGATGTAGTGTTCATTCCGACACTGGACCGAAATTGAGACACTACTGTACTTGCAAGCTAAAAAAAAAGCCTTCCAGTGTATCTCTCTATCTATGTATATACACACACACATATCACTTATACACGTACATACACACACATGCACACACACAAACAGAAACATGAGAAAATAAATCAGGAAATGGATCTCTTATTTCCTCACAGAGGATCTTGAGTCAGTTTCTCACGTCCCAATTTCCCATGTGGAAACTCAGTGAGAGCTGGATGTACCTGCACAGGTAGCACAAGAGAGGAGCATCACATTGTGACATTCAGAACTTACACAGAGCAGCTGGCATTCCTGCCCATCCTCTCTCCTGGGGAGGGAAAGATAGAGATAGATATGGAGATAGATAGATAGAGATAGGGAGATACCTTTGCCCTGGAATGTAAACCAATCCTCTCTGGGGAGAGGAGGGGAGGTGTCTAGTTCATGACATTTACCACTGTGGAATATAACCATGTGGCTCCAGGGAGATAAACTGCTATAGCTCTCTAGAGGTCTCTATATATAGGGTTGCTATTCAATTATCTTTTAACCCAGCTGCCAGTACTCTTTGCTCAGAAGCACAAAAATACTCATGGAACGCTGTCTACTAACAATGACGTCAACCTAGCTGAATATCACTGGTGTGCATGACTATCTTTTCAAAACCAAAGACAGTTAAGGTTAAGTTTCAGATTTTCGGTGTAACCTAATGCTTTCCTAGACTTCTAAGATAGCCTGTTTGGGGTCAAATATATGTGTTCATATTTCGATTGCACATCCAGATTGAAAGCAGCTGAATTTCCCACAAACTTTTGGGATGAGAAATATAGGCATTAAGTCTGTTTTTGGAAGTAAACTACAGAAATCTGACTTGAGCTAGCTTAAGGCAAAACATAAAATTTGTTATAAGGCCACTGGGTATCTCAGAAAACCCAAGAGAAAACAGAGCTGAGATGAAGGATTCTGCCTCTCTGCATCTTTTTCTTAGCTCTCTCTGTGCCTCTGTCTCATTCTTCTCTTTCATTGAAGACCAGAGCTCTCTGTCCCTGTCCATATGGTTTAATATATAAACTATAGGGTACTTTCATTTCAAAATCCTAACACAGCTTTTAATGGATATTTTACACATCTCTTTGTCTTAGGCTTTTGGTTGCCAGAAACAGAGACTAAATCAAATTACCTTGAGCCACTCATGCAATAACAAGGGAGAGCCTGTGGAGCTTAAAAAAGGAAATCATGGGTTTCCAAAGGGACAAAATCTAATACTGAGTTACACAATGGAAGCAGGTTAACTTTTTGCTGCTAGGAAGTTAGATTTTGTTCATCTTTTGCCTTTAACATGATTCAGGAACTTACTCTGCTCCTACAGCTACCTGCTACTGGTGCTACCCAGCAATAGGTACACCACTACTGGGCTGTCTTTCTGAAAATATTCTCACCTGAGCACCCTGGCCTCCTTTTACATCGGTTTCAGTTTTTGTCCTGGGAAGAACTACTCAAGTCTCCTTTCAGTGGCACCTTTAGAATTTCTATATGAGTGGGGCTCAAAGGCAGCCATCAGACTTGAAGAGGAACCTTAAAATAGTGTTTTTCATTATTAATAAAATTACCTATTTTAAGAAATTAAGATTGGAAGCGATAAAGATTATGGAGTAGGAGAGAAATTTTTTTCCCACACTAATGTCAGGGCTAGAAACGTACACATTTCCAACAGAGAAAATCTGATTGGAATAGAAAGTGGCTGTCATCTCTGTTTGAGCAGAGCTTTCGCACTGCCCCCGAGTCATGTGCCCTCCCTCGACTAATCAGGAGTGTCCAGGAAGGCATGGTTATATGACACAGCTCAAAAACACCTCCCTAGAAGCAGCTGCCCAGACCTCATTACCTAAGGCTCCTGTGCCATCACCATGAATGCTCCTCCAATTAAAGCAAAGGGAAGCTGACTTGCAAGAGCACCAAGCCAGGGCCTTGAGCCCTGCCTCTGTGGTTCAAAGGGTCAGCAACTTCAGGCAGGTTACTTCCTGTCTCTGATCCTCAGCTTTCTTGCCTTTAAAATGAAGAAATTGACCCTAATTGAGAGCTATAGTGAAGATCAAATGAGACAGTGGATAGAAAAGAATTTTGTGATTGGTAAAGCTGTGTGAAAATAACGGGTTAACATTTGTAATGTAAAACTTTCAAAAGACTTGGGTAAGACTAATACATAAATAGTCAACACTTCCCGAATGCTTCTGCTCTAAAACCTTTATGCATATTATTTAAATTAATTGTTATAATTTCTCTATGGGGTGCATAGTATTATTATTGCTACTTTCAGATGACAAATCCAAATGTGCACAGAGGTTAAGCAATTTGCCCAAGGTCATGCAACCAGTAAGTAAAGTTAGAATTTAAACCCAGATGGTCTGGCTCAAAAGCCAGTAGCTTGTTCTCCCTGTCTCCAAGACTCTAATGAAATTTCATGGTAATAAACAGTATAAAAAGTATAAATTCATCCATTGGATAGAAAAAGTAGCTGTCAGCACTGTCTTAAGGAACTAGTGATAACCGTAAGAACCTAAGGAGTTCTTATAAGAGAAAAACCTCTACTTTATACACAGCTGATCTGACCAAAGTTTTGTCATTTGCTAATTTATATGATTACCTTCATTTATTTTACTTTTATTTTCACATTTAGATTAGGAGGATCTCCTTATTCTCTCAGAAATACCCATAGATGTTGGTAAACTCTGTTGGTTGTATTCCTGGATTAAAGAAGTGCTAGGCCAGCAAATTAAATCCTTTGATCTTTTGTAAAGAAAACAGCTTTATAATTATCAACTTTTTGTTAAAACATTCAGTTCCTTTAAATCATGAGGGATCATATGGCAAAGTAAACATTGATTTTTCTGAATTCCAGTTTTCTAATTTCCTTAGTTAATACCTTGATGCATACATATAGATTTTCTGAAAATAACATAGAAAAATTCTATTGCCCAACCTGATTCTATTATAAATATGCAGATTTTTATAATTGAAAGATTAGGTGGGCAATTATTTTCTTCTTTTTTACCCTCACTTATTTTAGCTTTAAAAAATTAACATGCATTTTATGTTAATAAAATAGTTATTTTTAAATTAAGGCATCTAAAAATACTTTACATGATTCTTACTGACCCTGAACATATGATTCAAAAGTGGGGAGAAGAAATAGGCATATATTGTATTATCATTATTTTAATAGCCAAAAATCACCACATATGTTTTCTCTGTTTTGGGTACTGTTTTAAGTGCTTTTTATGTGTAATTCATTTAATCTGTGTAGCTCTACATCATTGGCATGGCGACATTACTGGGTTTCCCTCTACTTTCTACTCTCCCCTTTTGCTATACATTAGATGTTTTGGCAACTCACATGGCATCCCTCGAAACTAGATGTGGCCAATGATTATGTTCTAGCCAATGGGATATAAGTGGAAGTGATATGGGGAACTTCTGGATCATATCTTTAAAGGAAATGAGGACACATCCCCCTTTATCTTACTTATCCTCTCCTGATGGCTAGAATGCAGACATCATGGTTGGAGCTGAAGTAGTCATATATAGTCCATGAGATGGAAGCCACCTTTTGAGAGAGCAGAAGAATGAGACACAAAGTGCCCAATCCCACAGAATCATGGTGCCATCTTATCAGCCTCAAATTCCTCCAGCAGAGAGAAGCAAACTTTTATTTTGCTCATTATTATATAGCCAAACCACTACTCTAATTAATACAGTTGGTATCATCATCATTCTCACTGTAAAGTTGGATAAACTGAGACACAAAGTAGTTAAGTGATGAAATGGCAGAGTCAGGATTTGAACCAGAGCATCTGTCTCCCCAGTCTACCCTTTTAATCACACACCTCTACTGTCTATGATAAGGTACAATGTATATTTGTTCTTTGTTAATTTTAACACATGATTTTCTGCCACATGTGACTTAGGGACTTAGGGATGGGAAGTCAGGCAGTTTTTCTGTGCTATTTTGGCCCAGGCAAGGAGTCTGATTGAAATCAATCTGGATATGGCTAGATCCATGCAGGGGAGGAGAGTGAGGCTGACAATGGAAACCAGGGAAAGGATAACCCAAGTAATGGTATGCAGAAGATTGGAATGAAGAGATAATGAAATAGAGAAAGGAGTGCAATTAAAGAGATTCAATTCTTGCATAGCTGATGTGGTGAGCAAATAACAAGTGTGTAATAAAGAGCAAGAAGACAAATTACATGTTTTCATATCAATGATGGCTCTGGATCCATGTCAGGTGAAATCAAAGCTGCCTGACATCTTCAAGTTGGTCCAGCTAGCTGCAAGTTCCACAGGATGATGAAGATCATCTTCTCTACAGCCTCAAGGAACATATGATGCTCTGAAAACTTGAGTTTCAGTGTGAGCCTGTCCACAATAGGTCTTCCTGGCTGCCTGGAAACTGCCAGAGCAGCATTTCCTGCAGCAGCATTGAAAGCTGCTGTTCTATTCCCCTGTCTATCCTGGTTTCTTCTGTCTGCTTTTTGGCAGCAAGAGCAAGATGGACTTAGGGATTAGAAAGGTATGGTGTCTAAAATTAGAAGATTCTGAAACTATCTCAAAATGAGCCCTTACTTTCCACATAGATTGACCTAAATTTCATTTCAGAACACAGGTGTTTCTTCTCACCACATGATTTTTGAGTGTGTTTCTTCACTCCTCTGTGTTTTATTTTTCTTAGGTGTGAACAAAAGACTTGAACCAAGTGAGCGCGAGGTCATTCACAGAACTGCCTCCCATGGTTTTGCCCTTCTCCATAGCTTTGAATTACCAAAGCACTGAAAAAGAAGTCATAGACCATGAATTTTCTTGAATATTTAATACTTCCTTACTCTTCAGTGCACCAGTTACTTACATAATGGGAAGTTTTATGCATTCGTGCCTTTGTCTAAAAACCCATGAAAGAGGAAATGTCTCATTAGGAAAGGTGACTTGTATTTGCTTACACTGTGACTAAGGCAAAAAGACAATACCATCTTTAGGAAAGTGGAATTGTTCCAGAGAGAACAATAAGAAGATGCATCTGGGCTGCACATTTCTGCCATCCAAGCTCACTCTCTCATTGAAAGAAAATTTCCTAACTTGTAACTTCATCAACATTGCTCTAGGAAAGGAGTGGTAATAACCCTCACTAACAAAGAATGCAATACAATTCAGAATATGCGTGATGCAAAGCATCATCAAGTTGATAGCGCTTTATGCTTGGCAGAGTGCTCTCACCATGCAAGGCCCCCTGCCCAATGTGGGTGAGACACAATGAATAAAATACGATCCCTGCTCAGAGGGGCCTATAATCCAGGGTAGAAAATAGACAATGTATAAATAATTCCAACTCAAGACAGACCCTGATATATGCTTTATTAAAGGTACAAAGAAAATGCTAGAACAGCAGAGAGGAAGAAGTTATGTCCCATAGGGTTGTAAATGAAGGTTTCTTGAAAAAAGTGAGAATTTGTCAAGGCTATTGCTAATAGCAATCATAATTAGTCACCGACTTTACCTATTTCTTTTATTTCTTTTAATTTTCACAATAACCCAAATGAGGAAGTAGAACATGAACAAAAAATTGGAAAATGCAAACAATGTATTGTCTTATGGGGGCATGTAGAAGGAATTGATGCTGCTGTTCAACCTGGAGCAAACCACATGGAGTTGTCTGTGTAAGTAGCATCTAGATTTTAGATTAATGCCTATAATTAGGGAGTGTGCCCTATGGCTTTTGACTTGGGCCACTTAAAATTAATTTTATGCATGCTTCATAGTCCATATGTCTGACTGTACCTAAAAAGGGTTACTAAGTAAATGAGTGAGAAGGTGGGCATAGAGAGAAAGGAAGGGGTACGAAAGGCACTCGTTTCAATTATAAGATTAATATACAGTCTCTCCTTGGTATCTGTGGGAACTTGTTCCAGGATCCACCATGGATACCAAAGTCCATGGATGCTCAGGTCCCTATATAATATCATGTAGTATTTGTGTATAACCTATGCACATCTTCCCATATACTTTAAATCATCTCTAGATTACTTATAATACCTAATACAATGTAAATAGTTGCTACGCTGTATTGTTTAGGGAATAATGACAAGAAAAAAGTCTGTACATCTTCAGGATAGACCCAACCATTCATTTTTTTTACTTTTGAATATTTTCAATCCGCAGTTGGTTGAATCCATTAGTGTGTAACCCACAGATACAGCAGACCAATTGTACTTTTGTACTTGAATGTGGACATAGAGGTAGCGTGAAACGAAAAAAGGATGTTTTTAAAGCTTCAAGGCTAAGAAAAGTACATATAAGAAGAAAAGAAGAATCCTCAGATAATGCCAATGGTGATTTCTCCTTCCACTAGTGATTTCTCCAGCCTTTCTCCATTGGATGACACTCTGACAGGGAAAATTGATAACCTTGAAATGTTAAGTGAAGACTTCAAAGACATGGGGAGGCCTGAATACTACATTCCTAGATGTAGTTTCCAAATGTACAGAGATACTGGGTGTCCCTACGTCTCCCACTTTTCATCTAGCTGATCTGGAAGTTCCTTCTCTTTCCACGTCTTTTCCAGTTGGATCCTGCAGGGCAAGAGTAACCATGTCTAATAATATTGTCCTTTAGAAACTGTCCTTTAAAACTGGAAATAACTCTGGTGAAGAAGCTAATGCAGTATATTCCAAAGTTTATTTCTATTCCAGAGAACACTAGTAAGTGTAAAAGTTTTTTAAAATTTATGTACAAATAAATTTAGAAAATATTGAGCTAAACCAAATTTATACAAGTTTTCTCTTTTCTTAAATGCTGCTTTTCTCAGAGATTTTTTGTAAAGTGTGTTGGGATTCTCCAAAATGGGATGAGAATATGATATGGTCCCTAAACTTATTTTACTACTAAACCTTAATGAACATTTCATGGTTCTAGTGTTTTATGACATACACCTAAGGAAATGTTGACCTAAGAGTGCTTATCTGATATATTTGTTAACCTTTTAGTTTGGAGTTGTTCCCTTATTGCTGACTAAATTTTTAACAAAAACTTGAGTAATTACAGCAGAAATGCACCAAAAACTTATAGTTAGATATACAGTATAATTATAATAATGTTTTTTAAAAACCCTAAATCTAGGTAAAAGAGTAAGAGAAATTATTTCACATTATCAAGAGTAGTCATTTTAGTGTAATGAGAATATGTGATTTTCCTTTATTTTTTTTCCAAATACTATTTAAGAATATGCCATTAGTAGAAATAGAAAATAAATTAAAAGGAAGAAATAAAACAAATTAAAAAGGAAAGGTGACAGAGGAGAGTGACAGCAAGAGAGTGAGACATAAATTCTGAAAATGTTTTTCTTATATAGGTTCCTTTCATTTCATCTTTTGTGACTGAATATATTGCAGTTCTTACCTTAATCCTCAAGAGTACAGATTGAAGGTATCAGCTGACACTGTCAGGTGGTGGAAAGGGCCCGGATCCGGAGACTTAGGGGACTTAGGTTTTAATCCTGGCTCTCCTGCAAAAAGAAAAAAGAATAAAAAAAGAAAAAAGAATAAAAAAGGAAAAAAAAAACCCACAAAAAATTGTTCAATAATATGTAGTTTTGTGCATGTCTCTATCTTTCTTCTAGTTTATTCAAAGTTCTATGATCTTAATAAACCATTTAATCTGAGCCTCAGATAGCTCATCTGCTGAGCAGTCATCTCCTTCATAAAGTAATTGTGTAAAATCACCCTGATAAACATATATTCTGATGTTCATATGAAGTGGCTTTTTAAAATATATTTTTATCATAAAACCAATACATATTCATTATAAAAACCTTAGAAAACATAGAGAATTAATCAGAAATTTATAAATATTACCCATGACTTTACCACTCAGTGATATCCCTGTTGCTTGCACTTCATTTCATCTGTTTTAAAGCAGGGAAACCATCTGCTTTTATCCTACTGTGTTCAATGAACCTGGGCAGGTAAGGAGGCACTTACTACATGTGTTGAATAGATAGGATAAAAGCATGGTTTCCTTATTGTCTTCTTCAAAACTCTCTTATTTGTGACTTATGCTGACTGTATCCCATGCCTTAAAAATAGGCTTTCTCAAAACTTGCTACTCCTCAGTTTTTTTCAGGGCCTGGCTACTGTTCACCACCGGGTCCCTCAACCATAGTGTGAAGCTTCTATGACAGCCTTCCACTGTTCCAGTGCATACTTGTAAAATGACAGAATGTTCAATGTGGACAGACCCAGGAAATCTTCTGTTCTCCTCTCCAGTTCCCAAAAGGGGAGTCTGAGTTATCAAGGAGCCAGTTTAAAGTTATAGAGTTGACTCCTAGTGGAGACCTGACTCACCTTGAAACTCCTATGGCCTAGAACACAACATTTAGAACTTGGTGACAAAGTTAATCTTAAAATATTCCTGTCCACATGCAGAGAAGTCAACTTGAGGAAGCGTTTAATTGTATCCCTACTTCAATTTATGAGGCATTTCTTTGTTGATACAAGGTCTAACTCAGATTTTGTAGGCTTCTCTCTCCCTGACACTACAAAGGAGAGTCCCTAAGGATCATCCTCACAGCCTTCACATTGGCCTCTGTTGAGTCTAAGTTTTCCCCTTAGAATATCCCTCTTGCTTCTTTTGCATTCTTTCAATCTTAACTTTTTAAAAAATATTAAATGTTTTATCATCTACATGCTTGTTGTGAGCATAGTCTTTAACAGCAGCAAAAACCAGGAAAGAGCAAAAGGAGACTAATCAGCAGCCATGTTACACAGTAATTCATGTTAGTGTTTTGAAATTATTGTGTTCTTTTTAATGGGATTCATATAGCTTTGGTATAAATCGGTGTTATTTTGGTGCTCAGCTCCACAAAAACTTCCCCTTTAAAATTGATAATGAAAGATTTTCATGTTAGGAGAAATAATCCTGCGAAGTATATTTTCAGTATAGGGAAAGTCCATCTTCTATTCATCCCGAGTTTTCTGTCAATTGTCTCTTGTGAAGCTGCCAGTCAGCTCAGTGATCCTGATTACAGGCTTGATTCTCAAGCCCCAAGAACTGCTGATCACATGAAAACATACTCTGGACAGTCTCGGTTCTAAATAAGACATATAGGAATTCTGGGAGAGTTTTAAACACATTTCTGCATTGCAGACTGCTTCAATCACATAAACTCCCATTTTTGTTTGTTTTAAATTTTTTTATTTCTTATTACTTATTTAAATTTACAAATAAAAATTATATATACTTAGGATACACATGACGTTTTGAAATATGTATACATTGTGAAATGACTAAATCAAACTAACATATGCATTACCCCACGTACTTACTAATTTGTGGCAAGACCACAAAATCTACTCTCTTAGCAATTTTCAAGTACACAATACATTGTTACCAACTATAGTCACCATGTTGTACAATAGAAGTCTCCCCAACAAATGGTGTTGGAAAACTGGATATCTACATGAAGAGCTTGAATTATTATAGATGGGTATCTCACGCTGCGTGCAAAAAAAAAATCAACACAAAATTGAATTACAGACTTAAATGAAGAAAACATAACCTCCCATTCCTAAAGATTTCTTCTTGCCTCTTTTTGGACAACAATCATGCTTCTAAGAATTTTTGTGCAATTTGTGCATTGTTTTTATCTTTCAATATGGTGCACTTCCATATAAGTGTCGATAGTACTGTATTCAAGGTATTGGGAAATTAGAGTAAGGGGTATGTATTAAAGGTCACATATACTCAAACATATTATACCCTTTAAATTACTTTCTCTCAATCCTGGCGATGAGAGGATTTTCATAGGTAATGCGAGCTTTGAAAACAAAAAAGAAAACAAATGGGAACAACCCAGCGACGTGTCTTTTAGCAGCAGGCAGCGGTTGCAACACATCAACTCAAGCACCCTCCCAGCCTGGTGCGCTAGCGACCCGAGCGCCCTCATCGCTGTCTGCACGCTGCAGCCGGACGTCGGGAGCCCTGGCCAGCCGGTCACTCCTTCCCGCGCAGTCCACCGAGGAACCTGTGCGTGCAGACCAGGCATCTGCGCTAGCGAGGCCCCGCCCTGGCTCTCCCGCTGCGCTTCTCCGCCCGGCTTTTGCGCAGCAGAGCGAGCTGCAGGGAAGGGAGCAAGAGGCGGCGGCCCGAGGGACAGGAGCGACGAAAGGGCAGGGTCCGCGAGAGTTCCCCAGTGAAGTGTCCCCACTTTGTGTTTGCAGACCGCAGGAAACCAGGGTCCTGGAAGACCTCCCAGCGTAGGTCTGCGGGGGCGCTTTCCTCCCCAAAGCCCTGAGGGCTGTGCCGAATCAGATGCAGGGGGACCGCGGGCGTATTCCCTGCTCGCCACTAGACTTTAGTTGAGCAGAATTCTAACCCCACTTTCAAGACCCCACCACAGGTCCCTCGGGTGAGGATTATGATTCATTAATTTTCTATTTCAACCCCCTAGAAATCATTTTCTCAATGTCAGCACTCCTAAATAAACAGGTGGTGTTTTTTCTTTTCTTTTTTTTTTCTGAAACGTTATGGAACCTCCACGACCTATCTACCTACCTACCACCCAGCCCCTTATTTATAGTATCCTCTAATCCGGGGTGCCTTAAAATCCTCTCACACACTGCTGGCTTTTTGATCGCATTGGGTCATCCCCCTTTCTAGTATTGGTATGTTCGACTTACTGTCAAAATATGATAATTACAATGCAGCGTAAAATATTACTTACCATTTAGCCTTTTTTTCTTCTCACTAGTATACAGCATGAATCACTAGGAGCGTAGCTAGGGAATTATAACCTTGTTAATTAACATAATTTCCTCATCACTTCTGTGAGTCACGATCATGTGAAAACTGCTGAGAATTAGACATAAGGGACAAGGCACACACCTTTTCTAAATGGAGATGCATTCCCCTGCTCTCCACATCCCAGTGTCTCTGGGGATTAATGAGTAATACATAAAACTGTGTAACTATTAGAAAAGGGAGCATACTAGTGAAAAAAAGTTGTTAATTTGATTTAATTCATTGTTTTATCAATTCAACTGATTAGTAAAATAATGATGATGCAAAATGCTGAAATATAACTAATGCCTTTTGCTGCCAGAGAGCAAAGCCTAAAGTACACAAGTAGAAGATGGAGAGCCAGGGTAAGATATTGGAAGGAAGGGCCTGGAGTTTCCAAGCTCCCCTCCGTCTCCTGGAAGAATAGTTTAGCTGAAAGTGTTTCACTGACAGCCCCGCTTAGAAGGTGGGGAGTTGTGGAGCTCCCCTCCCAGGGGCTGTGAGATTCCTGCGCTTCCTGCCAGGGTTAACCTCCACCCAGCAGGCTCTTCCCTGCTCAGCGCCCCACTATTACTCCTCCAGCCACCACTCCTCCCTGCTCCACAGCCAGGACCTGTGCTCAAGCCAGGATGTCTTCCCAGGAGGCTTCCTGGAGCAGAAAAGGCATGGATGTTCTATTAATAGCTTCTCCTGTTCTGCCTCCAAACAACTGTCTGGACCTTTTAAGGATTTTGAAGAATCCCACCCCTCACCATATAAATATAGGAATTGGAATTCTACATCCTAGTGTGTCAATTCTGACCCTGTCATTTACTAGCTGTGTAAGTTGGGGCAAGCTACAAAACCATTTCAAACCTATTTCCTAGATTTGTAAAATGGCAATAATAATAGTACCTAGTTCATAGTGCTGTGGTGAGAAGGAAATGGGATATTGTGAGTAAAGCCCTGACACAACATGAGCTATCGATAACTATTATTTCTTTTATTTTTTTCTGTCTCCAGTTCCTAAAAGCTGTGTTATTTTGGGCACAGTTTGTTCATCAAATGGGGGAAGGGGAGGTGATAATAAAACCCATTCTTAGAGTTCTCTTGCAGATTAAATTAATGAATGAAAAACATTTAGAACAAGACTGGGCTCATACCCAATGCTCAAAATGTTAGCTCACTTTATTCCATTCATTTACTTCTATATCTGGATGCTCGATTAATGGAGAAAGCAGAAGAACACAGAGTGTAGGTCGCTATTCTGTTCTATAGCTGTCCAATGATAAAGAAAGAACACACAGACATCCCTTCAAGAACTCCCAGACTGCTCTCACCTCCTCAGTGTCCACTATCTACTTCCAACCTGCCTTCCAGGCTCCCCACACTAAGTCATTCTCTGACCTGAGGAAGAGATTAAACGGAGATGGGGCCAGTGGTTTTTTTTTTTTTTTTTTTTTTTGGCCCTTAACTGAGGACTGGAAAGCATGCAAAGGACATCTATTCAGAATGACAAAATCATTGTAAATGTGGCGTGATCTTGGGTTTTTGTCTATCTACTGGGACTCTTAAGCTTCTCCCATCAGGCTGACTGGTCATTGACATCCATCTTCTCGTCTTTATTACTTCAGTTTGAGGTTCTGGCACTTGTTAAATCACACATGCCTTGGAAGGGCATATACTTCTAAATTGTTTTCAGTCAACTTTCATCAATTCTTTCAGCCAGTATTGACTGATCTGGTGTGTAAGGTTGGGCGCTGGAGTCCAGCGATATGGTGAAGAACAGAGCAGAGCTGGTCAGCCTCCTTTACAGACGTCAAACAGGTAATCCCAGCTATCAGCTGGCATTTATTGTGCAGATTTTGCAGCAGTGAGCACACAGGACCTAATGGTGCTAGGTTCTCATGAAGGAGGGAAGTTAAAATGAGGGGACTGAAAGAATAGTAACAAAAAGGCCTTTCTTGACATTTTTCCAGAGCTAGCTGGGTTTTTACAACTGGCTGCTTAAACACTGGGTGGGACATGAGACATGTTTCTCTTCTGCTGCTTTTCTAAAGTTTTCTTAATTGCTCTGACGCATATAACATACACAGTTTTGAGAAGCAAAGCTCAGTGTCTTAGTCTGTGGTCTGAGGAAAGAGACGCCCCTTCACTTGGAGAAGGCTGCTTCTTGCTCTTAACACTCAGTGTCTCTCTCTGTAGCTGCTTTGAAAGTAGTATCAAAATTGCTTACTTGGCATCAAGGAATGGGGTGGTGGCGGGGTTGATGGGAGAGAATATGTTTCTGCTACAAGTTAAAATATTTTTAAAATATTTGGATGCCAAATATCCTTGAACTGCCAAATTCTTGGTTCAACTTTCTTTTCTCTAAAACGGAATGCTTTTCTAAAGACAGAAAGCATAATACTTGCTAACACATAGTGCTAGATTTTTTTGCATTATTGGCTAATGCTGCAGGGTTAAAACAGAATACATTTTGGCCATGCAGTTGTCTGAAAGGAAATTTTGGTCATGTTTAGTTTCTGGAAAGAAGAATCTGTTTTGTTTTAGGGATGGTGAAGGATGGAAATGAGAACTAACTCCCTAGAAAAATCTCCAAGATTGCCTGTGGGATATGGATATTTGCCTCCTAAATGTAGGCAGACTGCTGAGTGTTTTAGATCCAGTGATTATACAATCTGTTATAACATAAGTGGATATCAATTTTAAGCTCAAAATGGATTTTCCTAGTGGATCATGTGTAAAAGCTATTTCCAAATGAAAAAAAAAAAATCTGATTGTAGTTAACTGTGAGACATTTTAGCTGAATAGAACTATAACAGAGATTGATTCAAGTAAAGAATCTGTTTTCCATACAGTATGTTTCTCTGAAACAAAAAACAAAAGCAAACAGGTATATGTGTCTTAATTACCTGATTAATCCTGAGAAAAGTCTCAATTATGCTGGTGATTATATCTGTATAGAAATGGTTGAGAATTAAAACACTTTTTTTCCTGTTAAAATCATGCTTTTACTTTCATGGAAGATCACCTAGTACACAATGAATTTTGTTATCTGCAGGCAAGAGTTTAATCAGCACTGTTGTAGGAAAGGGTCCAATTCTTGGCAGGGCCTGGCAAAGAGGGCCTGGGGTCTGTAGATGCATTCATAAATAAACTTATTGGGTTTAATTTATAAGACATCATACAGTATATAGGAATTGTTCCCACTATTTTAAAACAGCAGCATTTGCTAATTTTCAAAAAAATAGGAGGAAGATTTTGGCCTAAGTTCCTGGAACATTTGTGTGATTGCTATTTTGAGTTCCAGGGGTACTTTTGAAAAAGGCTTTCAGAAAGATCTTCTATCCCTACCCTACAGCATCTATTCACAGAGAGAATTCTGAGTTCTGAGCTAACGTGAAATGATTTATAATTTTCAGCCACATTTAATTAATTTTCCACCTCATTACTGTTTACAAATGCTATCTCATATTGAATAATGGCTTTGTATTTATTTGTTTGCTGGATAGACCATTATAGTCAGAATCAAGGTTGCAAATTTGCAAATGTAGAGAACTGTTGTTTAAATAATCAAAAAAGGAGAAAGAAGACAACTTAATTCATTCTATAGCATTTAATTATGCCATTTAAGAATTTTCATACACTTTTAAAACAGAGTTTCTTAAGCTGGAGTCTGTGGATCATAGATCAATTCTTAGGCTGCCCAAGGTCTGTGAATGTACTGTAATTATAAAGTGGAATTTCAAATGTGTGTGCATATGTCCTCTTTATTAGATATAGATATTCTCACTTACATCAGATTATCAATGAAGTTCAGAAATTTAAAAAATAACCATAGAAGAATCACCAATTTAAAGGAATCATGCATGCTAAATTTTAAATTAAAAAAATGAATGCATAGATAATTTGTAAAACTTGCTATAGATTTAATTTTCTCCTAAATGATAATTTAAGGATGTCTGAGACCATCTCTTAAAATAAATATTTTAATAAGTGATTATTGCTAGCAAAGAATGTTTTGTACTTTATTGGTATAAAGTACTCATTCTAGTATTTAAGGCATGGGCTTTGTCAAATTGAGTAATGACAGTCATTTCTAAAATCCATAGCATGAAAAAACAGAGCAAACTTGCTATTTCACAGAGAACTGAATACTTTGTTTATCAAAGAATTATATAGTATAATAAACACGGGTAATCAAGTTTTTATCAATTTAGTAGGTTTGTCTCACTTTTTTTCTTTTAGAATATTATAGGGGTACAAATGTTTTGGCTACACAATTGCTTTTGTACAGTGTGAGTGAAAGTTATAAGTATGCCTATCATCCAGATAGTGTGCATTATGCCCATTAGGTATGATTTTACCCTTCCACTTCTCCTCCCTCCCACCTGCTTGATTTCTGTTGAGTTTTATTTTCATACGTGCACGTGTGTTAGTCAATTAGTTGCAATTTAATAGTGAGTACATGTGATGTTTGTTTGTGTATTCTTGCTATACTTCACTTAGGAGAATCGTCTCCAGTTCCATTCAGGTTGTTATAAAAGGTATTAGTTCACCAATTTTTTATGGCTGAATAGTAGTCCATGGTATACATATGCCACATTTTATTTTTCCACTAATGAATTAATGGGCACTTGGGTTGGTTCCACATCTTTGCAATTGTAAATTGTGCTGCTGTAAACATTTGAGTGCAAGTATATTTTTGGTAAAATGTCTTTTTTTCATTTGGATAAATACCCAATAGTGGGATTGCTGGATCAAATGGTGGGTCTACTTTTAGTTCTTGGAGGAACCTCCATACTATTTTCCATAGAGGTTGTACTAGTTTGCAGTCCCACCAACAGTGTATGAGTGCTCTTTTCTTTCCACATCCACACCAGCATTTGTTCCTTTGGGACTTTTTGATAAAAGCCGTTATCACTGGAGTTAGGTGATATCTCACTGTGGTTTTGATTTGCATTTCTCTGATGATTAGAGATATTGAGCATATTTTCATATGTTTATTGGCCATTAGTCTATCTTCTTTTGAAAAGTTTCTGTTCATATCTTTTGCTCACTTTTTTAATGGGGTTGGTTAATTTTTTCCTGCTGATTTGCTTGAGTTCTTTGTAGTCTCTGGTTATTAGCCCTTTATCAGATGTATAGAATACAAAAATGTTCTCCCATTCTGTAGGCCATTCGCTCTACTGATTATTTTCTTGGCTGTGCAGAAGCTTTTAATTTAATCAAGTCCCATTTGTTTTTGTTGTTGTTGTGGTTGTCTTTGGTGTCTTCTTCATAAATTCTTTGCCTAGACCAATATCTAGAAGTGCTTTTCCAACATTTCTTCTGGAATTCCTATGGTTTGATGCCTTATGTTTAAGTGTGTTATCTATTGTGAATTAATTTTTGTGAGTGGTGAGAGGTAAGGCTCCTGTTTCAATCTTCGACATGAGGATATCCAGTTTTCCCAACACCATTTATTGCATTGGGATTCTTTTCCCCAGTGTATATTGTTGTCAGCTTTGTCAAAGATCAACTGGCAATAGGAGGATGATTTTATATCTGGATTCTCTGTTCTGATTCATTGGTCTATGTCTCTGTTCTTGTGCCAGTACCATGCTGTTTTGGATACTGTAGCCTTGTAATATAACTTGAAGTCTGGTAAAGTGATGCCTCCTGATTTGTGCCTTTTGCTTAAGGTTGCTTTGACTATTCGGGCTCTTTTCTGGTTCCATACGAAGTAGAATTATTTTTTCTAGATCTGCAAAAAATGATGTTGATATTTTAATAGGGATTGCATTGCCTCTGTAAATCACTTGTTAGTATAGACATTATAACAATGTTGATTCTGCCAAGCCATGGACAAACATGTGTTTGTCCATTTGTTTACATTTCCTGCGATTTCCTTCCTTATCATGCATATGTTGTGGGAATTATAACTCTCTAGTTTTAGATAAGCAAAGTGAAGTTGTTGCATGAGTTGACCACCACAGTAAATATGAACCAGACTTGGATATAGGTCTTTTTACTTCTAAAATTGTGGGGGTTTTTATTACAACATGTTGGTTTTTTTATATGTAATGATAACAGCTATTATACTTTAATAATTCAGAAAGCACTCTCAGAAGCACAATTTGATTGTTATTGTGGCTGTTGTTTTCATCATACAATTTAAAATACAACCTCTCATAATTTAAACTTTCTGATAATTTGGACTCTAAGCATGACAGTAAACATCATCACAAGATTATTTTTGATAAAAGTGGTTATAAACAAAATTCATTTTGTAATATTTGGCAAGTTTCAGACTCACTTTCAGTTACATCAGTAAAATCATTAATTTGATCACCTAGCCCTTGACTCACCTATTCTAACACATGCTGACATTTAATTTACATGTCACATATAACAAGAAAGGATATTCAACTCTGTAAAAAGCAGAATAAAATAAATGTGTTTATGGAATAGAGATGTTGAAAAATTGTTCAGGTAATTTACATATATTTGTTTGGTATTATAAAATTTTAAGTGTGGTTCAAAATTATTGATTGAGTGCTTAAATGGTCAGGCACAGTGATGGGCTCTAGGCATACAATGGTGCATATGATGAACTCTGTCCCTATTCTCAAGGAACTTGTATCTAATGGAGAATTGGGACTCTAACGTCTGGATTGTGTCAATATTTATATACAATATTTATATCATGAATATGTGTGAAAGCCAGAATATCAGAATATGGGGTGATATCTCTTTCTACTAATTAGTTTCATGTTGTAGATGGAAACTACAGAGAGTCCATGTTTGGTTTCTCCAGTTGTCTTTGTTTTGCAAGGATGGAAATTTTCCTGTTGGGGAATAACAAGTACTCTAGTAGAAAGGGACTTCCAGCAGAGATTTGACAAGGTCTTGGGGGAGTTGTGGAGGGAAATTCAAACATCAGTGAGTAGCCATTATAAGGAAAATCGAAATTTTCTTTCAACCTGCGATTTCATGACTTTTGAGAAATCTTTTAACTTAATGCTGCTTTAGGTTTCTTCATTTTTTGAAATGAACTAAATATATTTATCTACATTATAAGATTGTGATAGCTCTCTGGATAATTTAACAAACATTTATTGATGCGTAATTTCTGAAGATTAGCAATTTGTCCTAAAAATTTATTGTTTACTTATAGTTTTATAGAAAAACATCAATAGCTTATATACCTCCTCAAACTAACAAAAGAGCCCACATAGTTTATTTCTTGATAAAACCTCATTACTTCAGAAAAATTTTTAAATATAGACTCTTTAAATTTACCTTTGTTGTTAGTTTCTTTAAGGTAATTGGAGGGAAAATGAGAATTTATAAACATGTATTTTTAACAGCCTTATCAAGATGTAATTTACATGCAGTAAAATTCCTGTTTTGTAAGTGAAAATTAAATCACTTATAGTAAATTTATAGAATTGCACCCATCATCCAAATACAGTTTTAGAACCTCCTACTACCCCCAAAATATCCCTCAAACACATTTGTAACCACTCCTTCTACTCTAGCCCCAGGAAACCACTGATTTGCTTACTGTTTTTATAAATTTAGTACTATTGAAAATTGCAGACAAATGAAATCATACAATTTGTAGCTTTAGAGTATGATTTCTTCCAATTAGAATAATGTTTTTGAGAATCAGCCATGTTATAGAATTTCTCAGTATTTCATTCCTTTTAATTTATGAATGGTATTCTATGATATGGATGTATACATTTTGTTGATCCATTCACTACTTGATGGATATTTGGATTGTTTCCAGTTTTTGATTATATGAATAATGATGCTATAAGCCTTCACATAAAATTGTGTGGACATAAATTTTCATTTCTTTTAGATAGGTAGATACATTAAAGTAGAATTATTGGAATGTATGGTAAGTTCCTGTTTAAGATTTTCTGAAACGGACATACTATTTTCTGAAGTAGCTGTATCATTTTACATTTCCACCAAGAATGCATGAGGGCCCCTGTTTTTCCACATCTTTGTGAGTATTCGTCATAGTCAGGCTTTTTGATTATAGCCATTCTAGTGGATGTGTAGTGGTATGTCATTGTGGTTTTAATTTTCATTTCCCTAATTACTAAGGATATTGAACATACTTTTTCATACTTATTAGTCATTTGTATACTTTGACAAAATGTTTATTAAAATATTTTGCTTATATTTTAATTTGGTTATTTGTCTTATTAGTTGGAGAACTTAGTTTTACATATTCTGGATATAAGTTCTGTATCAGATATATGATTTGAAAATATTTTATCCAAGTCTGCGGCTTGTATTTTAATTTTTTTTAAACAGAGCTTTTGGAATTTCTTTTCTTTTCTTTTTTTTTTTTTTTGCTTTGAGGACTTTTTTTTTTTAATTTCAGAATATTGTGGGGGTACAAAAGTTCAGGTTACATATATTGCCCTTACCCCTCCCCCCCAAATCAGAGCTTCAAGCATGTCCATCCCCTAGACGGTGCTTAAGAGGGCTTTTAAAATTATGATGAAGTCTAATTCGTCAAGTTTAGTTTTAGGGATTTGGCTACTAGGGTTAAATTTAGTCACTCTTTGCCTAATCCTAAATATCAAAGTTTTTTTATGTTTTCTTTTGCAAGTTTTATAATTGTAGGTTTTACATTTATGTCTGTGATTAATTTTTAGTTAATTTTTGCATATAATGTGAGATATTTAGAAAATTGATCAGGAAGACTTCTCAGGAGAATAACTTGGAAAATTGTGTCTTTACCAAGCAAATGTGTAAGGAACAAATTGTATACCCAAAGAAGCCCTTATCTTGTCTGTTGGAAAATAAGGAAATTCCCTTTACAAAAGAAGATCAGGAGGGACTTCTGCTTTGCAAAGTTGGGGTAGTAGGGATCAGATTTACCCATCAGCCTGAAACAACCAAAAAAATAATGAAAAATATACAAAACAATGCTTTTCAAGATACTAGACTTCAGGCAACAAAATACGGTGATCATGGAAGATAGGAAATTAATGGGAGAACTTAGGATTGCTCCAGTTTACTGCTTTGACATAAATTCCAGGTCTTGAGGCAGGGAGGCAGAAACCAAGTGGAGGCTGCAGACTTCCTAAACGAGGTAAAACAAGGCAGTCAGAATTCTTAGGAGATCATACTAAAGACCAGAGAGATACACATAGAGAGAACTCTAAGCATTTGCAAAGGGTCCTCTACAGCAGGAGTCCCCAAGCTTTTTGGCACCAGGGACGAGTTTCATGGAAGACAATTTTTCCACAGACTGGGGGTAGGGGTGAGGAGGAAAATTTGGGGTGATTCAAGCATATTACATTTATTGTGCACAGTATTTCTATTATTATTACATTGTAATATATAATGAAATAATTGTACAACTCACCATAAAGCAGAATAAGTGGGAGCCCCGAGTTTGTTTTCCTGCAACTAATGCTGCCACTGATCTGATAGGAGGAGGAGCTTAGGCGGTGATGCAAGCATGGGGAGCGCTGCAAATACGGATGAAGCTTTGCTCACCTGCTGCTCACCTCCTGCTGTGTGGCCCCGTTCCTAACAGGCCACGGTCTGGTACTGGTCTGTGGCCCGGTGAGTGGGAACTGCAGTTCTATGGTATTCAGCTGAGTACTGTTTAGTGTACAAATGTGAGGAAAGTATGCTAGGCAGAAAAGGAATGATCCAAAAGGATTAGCTGTAACAGTTCATGTGGCTCACAACAGATCAAAAATCATGTTTGCTCACACCAGCCAGACTAGAAAGTTTAATAATTCAGATGGCATTGTGTAAAGTATTCACAAGAGTCTTAATTCAGCAGTGGAGAATAATTAGCCCTAAAATAAATATGCCCTGGTCCCACCTAGCAAATCTAAAAAGCAAGGCCCAAGGGATCAAACCTGCTTCCAAGTAACTTAACTGCACCACAGACAAAATCTAAATACTATTCATAGGAACACAAAAATTTTCAGCAATTTTCAAAAATTCATAATGCTTGAGATCCATTTAATAATTACTGATCATGCAAAGAAGCAGGAAAACAGGATGAGAAAAAAAATCAATCTTATTAATCAAACTGATCCAGAACTGACATAGTATTAAAAGTTTTCAGACTAGAGCATTAAAACAGCCATTATAACTCTATGTCACAGATTTAAAAGTTAAGTTAAAACATAGGTGATATGTAAAAAAAGAACCAAATCAGATTTCCAGGGAAGAAAACTATTAATACAATATGGAAGATGAAGAATATACAATGGGATAGTATTATGGCAGATTAAATTTTGTAGAAGAAAAAATTGAACTTTAAGAAGTAACAATAGAAAATAACAAAAATAAAACACAGACAAAAAATAGTTTTTAAAAAATGTTCTGAGTCAGTGTGAGTGAGTTGTGGGACACCTTCAGTCAAAATCCCTGAATGGGAGTAAAGAAGAGGGAAAAAACTTGATTTGAAGAAACAATGGCCAAAACTTTTCCAAATTTGTTGAAAACTATAAACAGACATATTGAAGAAGTTCAGCCAACTCAAAACTCAAGAAAAGAAGACTTCATCGAGGCACATCACCATCAAATTGCTTAAAGCCAGAGATAAAAAGAAAAATCTCAAAAGTAGCTAGAGAATAAAGACATATATACACTATATACAGAGTAACAAATGTAAGGATGACTTCAATTTCTCATCAGAAGCAATGGAATCAAGAATACAGTAAAGCAGCATCTTTAAAATACTGTAAGACAAAAAAAAAAAAAAAGATAACCTAGAATTCAATACCCAGAATTCAAAATGGAGACAAAATAAAGTCCTCTTAAGACCTACAAAAGCTAAAAGAATTCATCGTCTGAAGACCTTTACTACAAGAAATGTCAAATAAAGTCCTTCAGGATAAGGAAGATGATACCAGGTAGAAATACGAATGAGTGATCCAAACAGACGCTAGGATCACCACACATGGTAACCGCATGTATGTATATGAACCGTTACCTCTAATTCTTTTTGATAATTCTTTCTCTAGTCTAGTGTAGTTTCCTCACATTCGTGCACTGAACGGTACTCAGCTGAATACTGTAGAGGACCCTTTGCAAATACCTAGAGTTCTCTCTCTGTGCATCTCTCTGCTCTTTAACATGCTGCCCTGAGAATTCTGATTGCCTTGTTCTGTCCAGTTTAGGGAGTCTGCAGCCTCCACTTGGTTTCTGCCTCCCTGCCCCATGATCTGGAATTTCTGTCAAGGCAGTAAACTGGGGCAATCCTAAACTCTCCTTGTTTATTTTCTGTCTCGCCATGGTCACTGTGTTTTGTTGCCTGACGTCTAGTGTCTTGAAAAACATTGTGTATTTTGCCTTTTTTGTTTTTTTTGGTTGTTTCAGGCTGGAGGGTAAATCTGGTCCCTATTACCCCAACTTTGCAAAGCAGAAATCCTTCCTGATCTTCTTTTGTAAAGGGAATTTCCTTATTTTCCAACAGACAAGGTAAGGGCTTCTTTGGGTATACAGTTTGTTCCTTACACATTTGCTTGCTAAAGACACAATTTTCCAAGTCATTCTCCTGAGGAGTATTCTGGATCAATTTTCTCAACAGTGGCAAAACATCTTTTCTTTGAACCGTATTGATCCCTTTAAGAATATAAAATGTAGTTATACCCCCATGGGCAGTGTATGTGGCCTGAACTTTTGTACCCCCATGATGATAAACTGAAATAAAAAAAAAAATGGCACCAATAGACTTGCTAGATGAAGGCTGTCACAAACCTTCATTTTTTAAATAAAATAAAATGCGGTATCTGCAAAGTGCAATAAAGTGAAGCACAATAAAACAAGAAAAAATATATAACAATTTAATTGATAATGTTCCTTTTATTATACAGTCTTCTATTAGTCTTTGCAGCTTTCTTTGTACTGCTTTTCTCCTTTATGCCTCGATTGCAGTCCCAGCAAAGGAGCCCCACTCCTTTTGGCAAAGGAGACTCTGAAGAAAGCTTTTTGGGGGTGTCTAGTCTATAGATAGTTTCTTCAAGTTGCAATGGAAAGTGTTGAGCTGAAGAGAGAGCCTAATTCATTTGATTTCCGATTTCTGTGATAGCATAGTCTCCCTAAGCACAGTAAAAAGTTAAGGTCAGTTGCAGCTAATCGTCACAGGATTTGAACTTCAAAAAAATGGAAATAGGAAGTTTTTATGAAAATCCTTAGATCCTCTTGCTTCATTTCCAAGACTTACAAGAACATTTATTTTCCAATCTCAGGGCAGATTGAAATCATTATTCAGTCTCGTCCTAAAGGGGTAAGAATTTAGCTAATACCCATTTAAAAATGTTTCCTTTTCTTAGCATGCGTATTCCTCAGTGGATTTTGTGAGGATTACTGAGCTCTTGTTTTTGTTTTTGTGTTTCATTTTTCCTTTTTGTAAAATAGGTCAAGCTCCTTAGAGGAAAGTAATTCAATAAAATAGTTTTCTAATGTGAAGTTTAAAAGACATCTGTTGAAGAGGGCTAGACAAGGGGAAAAGGGAGGAAATGACTTATATATATCAAGGCTTCTGTGTACAAATATGCCCACTCATTTTATGGATGAAAACTTACTGGCAAACCCATTAGGGCTGCAGAGGAGGCCTTGGGCTCTGAGCCAGGTTGCCTGGATTCAAGTCCCCGTCCTTGCCCTCGTTAGCTGAGCCATCTTGGCCGAGTTACATAACTTCTCTGTACCTCCATTTCCCCAGTTGTAAGTGGGGGTTGTGAAATCGCCTCTTTCATAGGTTTGATACGAGGATAATTAAAGTTAACATTTATAAGGCACTTAGAATACTTCCTGGTGCACAGAATGTACTATATAAGCATCATATAAAATATATATTTTGAAATATATTTACTGGGCAATATAACCATTTGCTGACCCAAGAATCACCCCATTTTCTGAATTGTCATTTTACACAAATGTTATGAAGGTTGAGTTCTAGTGGGAAATTTAATTCAAATATCTGTAAGACTACTTACATAGAAAAGGCTATTGTCTCCTATATGATAGGAGCTTATAATAAAGCATTTTTCCACCAAAAAATGTATTGAGGGTTTCCTGGGTAGTGAGCACAATGAAAGGTGCTAAGAATTTAAAGATAAATAAGGCCTAAGCTTCACTTAAGGAACAGTGTATTTAACAGACCAATAAATGGATCCTTTTAAAACAATGTGCAGATGCAATAGCAAGAATGTTTCAAAGGAGAGCCAGATAAGAACACCTAGTCCAGGAGTATGTTTGTGGTTGGGCAAATGGGTCAAAGAAAGCTATCTGGAATTGTTGAGTGTAAATAAATCAGGCCATAAGGAGGGAAAGTGTATTCCTGGCAGATGGAGAAAATCATCATTGTGATCCATAGAACAAAGTGAGTCGTGTATGTTCAGCATTGCTGGAGCTCCTGGTGAGTCACTCTAGGTTCTGGGACTGGACTCAAGATCTGAAGTTGAAGACACAAATTTATTATTATATTTATCCCACATATGAGCTGAATCTCAGTGTTGACACATAATAACCAGACTCATAAGAAGCTGATTTTCAACCACATATCATATTATGACAATACACAGAACTCTAAATCTTGCATGATAGCCAACTGATCATATGTTCACAGGGCCTCCAATTTTTACCCTATTGGTTGGACCCATTTAGGAAATCAAATTAGAGATCAGATTGCTGATTGGTCAGCATCAAAACTGAACAAAGGTCATAGAAGTTCTTGGGGGACGTTTCCAACAATCTACATTCATGGATGCTCTATACTTTTTCAATCTGCAAATATCTCAATCTCAACCTTATTCCTTGAGGATTAGATGAAGCATCCTCTTCTGGTGACAACTGAATGAAATCTGATAATGTATTGCTTTCTGGCTTCCTAGTTTTAGAATCTGTGAGGGATTATGGACTTATTTTAATATATCCTTATTTTAGACTATTACATTATAATATGATTTACTTGGCAATAGCTTTCTCTTTCAGGATAAAAGCTGAAATATAAAAACCAAAACACTATGAGAAAGTTACTCTACTTCATTTTTAAGCTTCAGAAAAAGAAGAGAAACCCCAAATGTCCTATATTTTCATTCTTTGAGTCTTTCTTCTGTGGAATATTACCCAGGCCAAATCAATACCTTGCCCTCTTCAATACCTTTAAGTCAATCTCTTACCATAGAAGGTCACTAAATATTGTCCATGTCTTTTGGATTTTGTCTTATATTTAATCAGTAATGATTTCCTGAGTTGAGTGTTGTAATATCTACCACATGGGACAAAGAATCATCTGTTGAAAAACATAGTTCCCTTGTCATTAAGGATCTCAGATTATTGTTGGGGAAACGAGATACAACATGTGAAAAAAACATCAAATATATTTTCACTGAAAATCAATATATAAATGTTGTTTTCTTAGAGAATATAATCACTTGTGAATTTCAAAAACAGTTATAACAAGGATTTAGAGCGCTCAAGAAGGTTTAACATTTCAGGTGGGACTTGAGATGAATCTTAAAGCATGGAGCATGGATGGATTAATTAAGAGGTGGCACAGAGGATATTGTAGAAAAGGAAAAATGTGAGAAGTAGCAGAGATAAGAATGAGGGTGTGTGTGTGTCTGTGTGTCTGAGGAGCAAGCTATGTTAAGTAGCCTTATTGGGAGAAAGAATGTTCTTGTTCTGAAATACAGGTAAATATATTTGAATAGGTAAAAATAGCTATCATTTATAAGGCGCTTGCAATGCTAAGTGTCCTAAGCAAATTATCTCACTTTATCCTTAGCCAAAAACCTGTGAAGTAGGCAGCACCATTTTCATCCCCATTTTACAGATGAGGAACCTGGCACTTAGTGCCTGAGGTCACACAGCAAATGAATAGCAGAGCCAGGACTGGTACTTGGGAAAGCTTGACTGCTGAGTCTAGGGTGCGTGTACAGGACAATCAGGCCACATATTTCAGGGTCTTAATACCAAGAAACAGGAACTCTGGCCTGATGCCTTAAGGTGACAGAAGGCCATTATAGCTCTCTGAGTGACATCTAAGGATGCATGGACTATCAGAGCTACATAGAGTGATTTGGGATGAGCTTATGAAATCAGTGGGGAGATGGGGATAAAAGTGAGGAAAACTCAATGATAAAAATATCACCACTTCCTTGTCTCTCTCCATTTTTTGACTGTACTCCTGACAGATGTATTGGATAGAATAAGAAGTTGAACAGCATAGCCCACACTCCTCCCAGCACTACCCATTTCTCCCTTGAGCTCTTTCTGATTTAGCTAAAGGAACTGGACTGGGTCTTCTTTGTGGGATACTTTAAGAGGCTTGAGTGATTTGGCCAGTTGCCCGGAGATTATTTCGTGAGCCAGGAAAGAAAATGAATAATACCTTAGATATCTGGAGTGGGTGTAATTTGTTGCTTAAGCATGCCTCATACTCACCTCAAGGCTCATTTGATTGGGCTGTAATTCAGGGTTTAACATTATTTTTATTAATGCACACCATGACCATGAACATGTTTCCTTTCTGCTACATATGGCAGTATGATCTGACTTTCTCTTTTCTTCTTCCAATTATACCTTGGCTCTTAACTAAATCCCACTACACTCCTGGCCGTTTTGACTGATTCATGCTTTTAATTTTTTTCAAAGAATCCAATGTGCTTTGACATTGGTAGTTCTATAAATCAATGGAATAAGTAGAGTAATAAGTCCAAGCAACAATAAAATTTCTCTTTTGAATTCAGCAGACAGAAATGGTTTAACTTCCTAGTCTACACAATACAAAAAAAGCATATTCTTGTTAAAAAGGAAAAAGGATAGCTGAAGTACATAGGGTTCCAGTCCCTGGAATTTTCTGTATCAAGAACAACAAAATAATCATGCTTTTTGGTTTATATATAGCTAGACCTTAAAACTCAATGAGCAGTGTTATTGCCAAGAGTAATTAAATTATTCAGAATTTGACCATATGGAATATAGTTATAACTGTTTTAATGTCCATTTTTCTACTAATTCTATCATCTATGCCATTTTGGAGGCTGTTTCCCTTGATTAATTTTTCCCCTTCATTATGGGTTATATTTTCCCACTGTAATTATATCTGTAATTTTTGATTGGATACCAGATGTGAATTTTATGTTGTTCAGTGCTGATATTTTTGTTTCCTTTAAAATATCCTTAAGCTTTGTTCTGGGTTTCAGTTAAGTTACTTGGAAACAGTTTGATCCTTTAAGTTGTTCCTTTTAAGCTTTGTTAGGTGAGATCAGAGTGTCCTTTAAATGTAGGACTAAATATTCCTCACTACAGGGGCAATACCTTTCTAAATACTGTATCTAATGTCTTTCTTTTTGTGAGTCCCCCCCCTCCTCCATTCTGACTGGTGGGAATATGAACTATTTCCAGCCCTGTGTGGGCTCTGGAGATTGGTCTGCCTGCTTTCTGACGGATCTATCCCCGCTCAGGTGGTTTTCCCATAAACAGGTCCTCATCAGTACCCAGCTGAAACCCTCTGTCAGTTGCTGGATCTCTCTTTCTATCTCTCTCTCTCTCTATCTCTATCTCTCACCCCCTCTGTGAAACTCTCTTGTCTCTGTGCACTTCTCTCCCCTCTTTTCTATCCACTATTTTGCCATGCAAATTCTATCCAACTTTGCCTCCTTGAATTCTCATCTCAGTCTCCTTGGCTCATAAAGACCATAAAACTCTCAGCGCTGTGGCCTGGAAACATTCTGCAGGCGGCTGGCAGGGGAAATCCTAGGCTCACCTAGTTTGTTTCCCATCTGTCCAAGATCACCTTCTCATACTGTATATGATGTCCCCAACCCCCGGGGGGCCACAGACCAATACCAGTCCATGGCCTGTTAGGAACTGAGCCTCACAGCAGGAGGTGAGCGGTGGGCTAGGGAAGCTTCTTTACAGCCACTCCCCCTGCTTGCATCACCACCTGGGCTCCTTCTCCTGTCAGATCACTGATGGCATTAATTGCAGGAAAACAAGCTCAAGCCAGTGATTCTGCATTATGGTAAGTTGTGTAATTATTTCATTATATATTACAATGTAATAATAATAGAAATAAAGTGCACAATAAATGTAATGTGTTGAATCATCCCAAATCCACCACCCCTCCACCCCAGTCCATGGAAAAATTGTCTTCCATGCAGCCAGTCCCTGGTGCCCAAAAGGTTGGGGACCACTGCTGTACATTGTTCAATGTCTAACAACAGAAGTTTTTCAAAAGAAGATAGATGAATGACCGATAAACATACGAAAAAATGCTCAGTCACTAATCATCAGGGAAATGCAAATTAAAACCACAATAAGATATGGCCTTACCCCTATTAGAATGGTTTTTGTTAAAAAGTCCAAAAACAGTAGATGCTGGCATGGAAGCAGAAAGAAATGAAAACTTTTACACTGTTTATGGGACTGCAAATTATTACAACCTCTATGGAAAACAGTATGGAGATTCCTCAAAGAACTAAAAGTAGACCTATCATTTGATCCAGCAATCGCACTACTGGGTATTTACCCAAAGGAAAAGATGTCATTTTATCAAAAAGACACTTGCACTCAAATGTTTATTACAGCACAATTCACAATTGCAAAGATGTGGAATCAACCCAAGTGCCCATCAATTCATGAGTGGATTAACAAAATGTGGTATCTGTTCATGATGGAATACTACTCAGCCATGAGGAAGGATGACTTAATGCCTTTTGCAACAATTTGGATGGAACTCAAGACCATTATCCTAAGTGAAGTATTTAAAGAGTGGAAAAACAAACACCATGGGTACTCATTATTAAATTGGAACTAACTAATGAGCACACATGTGCATAAAGGGAAGTAAAATTGAACAGAAATCAATCAGGGGGGAGGGCGGAGGAGGGGATGGGCAAAAGCCTACCTGACAGGTACAATGAGCACCATCTGGGTGATGGGCACACTTATAACTATGACTCAAGCATTATAAAAGTGATCCATGTAACCAAAAATATTTCTACTCCTGCCATACTTTGAAATAATAAATAAATGTAAAAACTATTGTTTCATACATGTAGACTGTTTTTTTAGTTGTCTAGGATGGATTGTATATCTGGTCTCAGTTTCTTGTCTTGGCTGTAAGTGAAAGTTAATTTATTCAAATTTTAGGTATGTCAAAATATAAAATAAAAAACTGAAAAATTTTGGTGCTTATCATAAATTATGAGAGAATAACTTGTGCTCAAACTGAATCTGGACTCACTTAGAAGATGTTCTGTAAGCCCTGGGAGCAGAACATGGATCTCTTCCAGATTCTCATTATGTCTCTTCACAGCAAAAATTGTTGTTCCAAAATTCTGTTTTCCTACACGTCAAATTTTTGTGATGAGAAATGAGTCAAAAAAAAAAGTAAAAGAAAACAAAGAAGCAGAATAATTTCAAGGCCAGTGGTTGTGGAAGTCTATTAACTACATTTGGGATCAAACAGTGGTGAAATGTATATTTATATATGTACAAAAACCTATATATTTTGTTTTTAATGGTGTTATAACTAATAACTGACAAAACATTATTTGTGTTATGATTACTTGGGTTTTTGGTTAAATTAATATTAATTTGATTTACCTTGTTTTATGCCTTGTGTTGAAAATCTTTCTAATATTATTTTATTTACCTAGTAAATAGAGGAAACTTGAGGTGTTTAGTATTGAACATGCATGTATGATGCTAGTAGTACTTTCAGATCAAGGTGTTGAGCATCAGTAATCACGTTGTAGCACTATAGATACGATTAATGTAGTTTCACTGGGGCTCAGTCGTCAGGACATTGATCAGATAAAAGTCATTCAGCACCTAGGAAACCTGACACAGACATGTCCCTGGATCAGGGTTAGCATATAGTCTGGGGAAGATTCCAGGAGCAGGAAAGGTCTTGGCTAGTGGGACTTGACAAGCAAGAATCCAACAGGAGCAATACATTACTTGCAGGCAGAATGAAAGATCTGGCAGTAAATAGAATGCTCCAGATCCAGGAAGAATGTGATTTTGGGGAGATCCGTGTGTAGGTAACATAGGCAAATACATAGGAACTAGAACTTCAGTCTCTGAAAAACATGGAGTAGGGAGAGACAGGCAAGGCACTATTCCCCAAGGAGCTGGGGAATGAGAAGGGAAGAAAGACCTGGATAAAACAAGAGTAGAATTATCTAGTGGCATTAGAAAGTTACTTGGTTAAAGTGGTACTTGCTACAGGGCTGAGATGTGGTTTCCCCCAGAAATTTGCCCATAGCTGTGGGTCTCATTTGCTTAGTTTAAAGTGGGGTCAAACCTAAATGTGTAAACGACTCTAGACATCAGTCAGAGAGTCCTTAGAGAGAGGGAGCCAAGCAGATGGTTATAGTTTTGGGGAATGTGCTGAATGCACCATTCCTGACCTTTTGAATCAACTCAATGTAACTCCACCAACATATGCTGGGAGGGTAGTAAAAGCTGTCAGAGACATGTCACACTGGGAATTAATCCAGTCCTCCACCCTCTAACCTGCTCACGATATTCTTCTATAGTAGCTCTCCCTGTGTTTTGAGACTCAAATCCTTTAACTACACACTCCCAGTTTTTATTTTGACACTTTCCATCTTGTCCTTGATTAAGGTTCTTGTTTGAGCTGGTCTTTTCAAATATGGTGGGCCTCCCTCCAGGACGTGGTAGACCTTGTGTGCCATCAAGGGCCCTGTGGCACTCATTGGTGTGTCCTTTAATCCCTTGATCAGTGGACAGTCTTGACCCTGAGTCATATTCCAGAAATGACTTATTTGGATAAATCTCTCATGTAAATTTGTTCTCTTTGATTCATTTCAACACCCTCCTGTTAAATGTCTATTGTGAGCCAGGGCACTGACTTAGGTCCCAGATCTGTAAAGATAAATGAATAAAGCACAGTCTCCACAGTTGAGGAAGTTGGAGTTTAAGGTGAAGAACTCAGAGGCAGAAGATAATTACATTTGAGTGTGATGAATGTTTTGAAGAAATCTACAGTTGCATTTGCTAAAAGGTGTGTGTGTGTGTGTTAGGGGGCATTTAACAAACAGGAAGGAGATAGTTAACTCATCCTGTGGATGAAGGGGTTAGAATGCTTGTCATTTGCTTCATTGTCTTAAAAAAAGGATACAGAAAAATTCTTATCAAATGAAGTTTTATCATATGATCATAAGAAGTATAATAATGGATTCAAAATACTTTAAGTGGGCAATTTTCATTATAGTGCTCTTAGGATATTGTTAGAGCCCAGTTCTAGGAATTATCAATCATTTGTTGCTCTGGACATAATTTTTGGCCCTGCCATTTAGTGGCTGTATTCATGTCTTCAAGGCTTGGCGCAGCCCTATGTGATTACAGGTAATAGTTACTTTGCAAGTGTGTCAATTATCAATTTATTACCTCTCATTCCAAATGCACTCTTCAATATATGCTCTATGATAACAGAATTCCTTTAAGCATTTCTCATTTAAATGATGTTAAGTTTTCTCAATTGAGGGTGCTGGAAGGACATTGGGGTGAAAGAGGTTTCCTGCAGTTTCTAGTGTGGGTTAGGGAGACGAGCAGTGTGGACGTGAGGGCATCCGGTAGAGCATGCTCCAGCCATCGGCCCAGAATACAGTCTCTCTGTGATTCTGTGGCCTTGCCCTGACAACCCCTGTTCTGCAGCTTTCTTGATGTGGAACCTGGAGGTCTGTGCAGCCTGTATGCAGCCGCCATGGCTTCACATGGCAGGTAGTTAGTTACTCCTTCTGTATGGGAGGAATCACTGCCACATTCCTTGCACCTGGAAGGCCTCCAACCCAGATGGTGCCCAGATTCCTACTGCACACCTGTACCACTGGCTACTGCTCACATGCTTACCGCTTGCACTGTGGAAGGTGGCATGTCATTTGCCCAGCAAATCTATAGAATTTCTGGCCTGGCAAATCATCAAACTTCTCTGCTGCCCTGTGGCTAAACCACACCATCTCCAGCAAGGTCTGGCCTTTTTCTAAAATTTCCTTTCTCTTTTACTCTCCTCAGCCCTGCACTACCTTATGTTTTCTCTTCTATCATAGTTTAATTAATCTTTATATTAAACTTTTCTGTTTACCCTATTGTATGCCTTCTATCTCCTGATTAGACCCAGATTGCTATGGCAAGTTTATCATGAGGATTACATAAAACAACATTTGGCATAGTAAATGATAACAATTATAGCTAATCTTGTCTCTTTTTCCCTCTCTCCAAGAAAAGCCTGAAGTTTGCTTATAAAAATGTGTGTGTGTGTGTGTGTGTGTTTAAGGGCTTGTGTGTGTGTGACTGTGCTTATCCAGCGCTAGCTGTGCTTCTCCTCCTTCAGTCTGCTGTACTGGTACTTATTACCAGATGCTGGAAGGAAACTTTAAGATCACCTAGTTCAAGTCCACAAACAGAAATTGATGATCAGGAAGACTAAGGTTCTTGCTCAGAGTCACACAGTGAATTCCGGGTGGGACCTGCAACAGAAGCCATCTATCATGAGGACCAGTGCCGGGTTTTCTCTATAGCTAGGATTTGTTCTCTGTATAAGTTTTAAATGTAGAATAGTCTAGATGGCTGGATTGGTTTCCTAGGGTTGCCATAACAAATCACTACAAACTGGGTGGCTTAAAAAAACAAATTTATTCTCTCACAGTCTGGAAGCCCTACGTCCAAAACCCAGCAGGGACATGCTCCATCGGGGGGCTCGAGGAAGGAGCTGCTCTTTGCCTCTCCCAGCTTCTAGTGGCTGTCCTCATTTCTGGGCTTATGGCTACATCACTGCCTCTATCTTTGTATGACCTTATTCTATATACACACCTGTCTTCTTATAGAAAGGACACTAGTCATTGGATTTAGGACTCATCTGTATAATCTAAAATGATCTCCTCATCCCAAGATCCTTAACTTAATTACATCTGCAAAGACCCTTTCTCTAAATAAGGTATCACACACAGGTTCTGGAGAGTAAGATGTAGACATGCTATTTTGGGGGCCACAAAATCAGCCCACTATAGTGTTTTTTTTAAATATAGATTTAGATCCCTAGGGTGACATGATACAGTGCTGCATTAGCTCAGTTAATAAAACACAGACATAGTTTTCTAATAGTTATTTATTCCATGGGCATATTATGTAACAAAGTGATTTGCTTAGATTTTGTAATAAGTCTTGCTATAAGAAAATAATTTGGCGATTACTTAGGGTTTTTACTATTATACATTGTAGCCAGTTGTTTCATGTAGCTGACAGGCTAATTCTAATGCAAAGTCATTTTTAAGGAAGATCTGACCACGACACAATCTAACATACATTAATAAGATATTTTCCCCATACCATCAGGCAGGTGCTGTGTTCCACTAATATCTGAGGCTGGTTAAGCTTTAGAGAACATACTTGAATTTTGGGTCAGTGATCACATGGACCAGTCTGTTGGCTATATTCTGTAGAGGTTTAACAGCAAAACTTTCTTTAAGGGGTATAAATATAACCTATTACTTCTGTGTATGTTAAATTGGCATGCTTTGTAAGAGTTCCTCCTATATTCCATAGTTTCCCCCCTTTTTCTTCCTTTTACATCAGTTCACATTTAATGCCATTTAGGTAGAAGTGTTTTTAAATATTCATTATGTTAAATGAAGTTCATTTTGAGCATAATAATAGTCACTGCTCGCGCAGTAGGATTATGTGCTGTGGTTGTGAAAGAGGGAGAAAGACGTTCTCACGTACGAATGTTGGTTAAAAAATACATATTAGATTCAGAATAATTACTGCTAATTAATTCTAGAATGTGGACAGCTGGGAACCACTGAAACTGACTATGACTCCATAAAAGTGTGCCTTCTGATAGGTCATTTAGTTCCATATCATACTGATTCTGGTGGTAAAGAAGAGATATGATTTAAAAAAAAATTCTGGGAACTATCTTTTCTCCCTCATATGTTTGTCTTTATTATTTTGGGATATGCCAGGAGTGATGACTTTTTCTAAGCCCAGTTTAGGATCCTAAGACACTAATTAAGTTGGATTGGGTGAAAGCTAAATTCAGATGATTATATTTGCCAAACTAAATGTCAAAATACAAGTTGTGTCTTCATTTCTTGCAGCAGCCAAAAAGAAAAGCTAAAGCTAAACCCTGCTTCCTAGAAAATGGAATTCCCTAAGTAGAGTATTCCCTGCATTTTTTTTTTCCTTTCTGACATGTAGATGATGTTGAATATCATTGATTCTTCCTATATGTGTTTTCTAACAAGAAAAATCCAGAATCCCTTGGGGAAAGAACACAACCATGACTATTTGTTCTCGACACACAAATACTTTGGAATCTGCCCTCATTTTCTCTAAAGTGTTATTTCAAAGCTCTTTTAATTCTTATAACTTCAGATGGAAAATCTCAATTAGAATGATCACTTTAATATCTGCAAATATCCTTTTCTAGGGAAGACAATTAGTAATAGCAGTCAGTCAGAATCAGAGAGCAGCTCCTTGGGTCTGTAAACCTGGAAGACTGTTTTGTCCTACCACTTTGCATAGTCGAACTGATAAATGCATCTCCAGGAAGATGAGAAAGGATGGGTCCAAAAATAAAGATCCTCTGGCTTGACTGAAGCTTGCTGTTTATGTTTTCTAATACTCTCTTCTCTGCCCTTTGCCTTGTCTTTTGCCTTGTCACTAGGAGAGGAATCCCTTTCCTATTCCATCTGGCCTCATTCGTTCCCAGTTCCTCTTTCACTGTACGCTAGGAAAGTCTAGACGTTTGTTCATTCAACAAATATTTGTTGGGCTTAACTATGTGCTTTGCACTATGTTAGATGGTGCCTATAGAGTAATGAATAAACAAAATGCTGGCTCACATGAAGCTTCTGGTCTCTCAGGAAAGTGGATCCTGAACTAATAGTTCCAATGTGTCACAAGATGGAAGAATTCTTCACCAGAATTCCAGAAAGCTGTTCCCCGCAAGGGAAGATCCTCAGCAACATAGACCAGATTCCACACGCAGGGCTGAGCATAGGAGAGATGGTCCTGTACAGAATGGCCTAGTAGCAGATAGGCAATAAAGCCTCTGAGAGGAAGCAGGGAAAATTTTTTGTAGCTGCTTAGAGTGGGAAGTTTTAAGGAGACAAATATCGAAAGCGTTTTTTTTTAAACTCTTTGCATGAAGCACTATATAAAATGCCTAGGCTTTTAAGGTAAAGAAAATCCATATTAATATGTTTTCGAAAATGATTCTTCAGGGTTTCCAAACTGGAATTTGCATTTGTGTTTGTGTCTCTGGGTAACACTACGATGAGTGCTGTGGCTGAGGAAATAAAGGAGGTTGGTCTGGCCCACAGCTCGCTGGCTGGAGCGCGCTCCCTCTCTTTCCCTCTCTCTCTCACTCTCAGTTCTGCTCTTAGCTGTGTTTGTCAGCTGAGCTTCGTCCTGATGAAAGGGAGAAATCTCTTTTCCAATAATTCCTGCAAAAGTTCCATTAAAACCTTTGGTTAGCTCAGTGGTGCCGCAGGCCCATCCCAGACATCATCACACAGGCAGGGATACATGACACTTTGAAGGGCCTCTCTAGAGTTGGGGGTTTGGTAAATCCCCAAAACCATGAGGTCTGAGAGTAGGGGAGGGATAGCACCCAAAGAGAAAACATTCCATCCCTAGGACAAAGAGAGAATGCACTCTGGAAGGACAAATTAAAAGGTGTTTACTACAGCAATGACTGGAAAAGATTAGCTTCAGTCTTAAACAGTTTTTCTCTTTTCCTCTTTGGAACTCATTTCCTTTGCTTCTCTTTTTTCATAGTATTCTAGTAATTGAGACTTTTGAAATAAGCCTTTTGGTATTCTACATTTTGCCCTTAATGGACTTGTTTCCCCTGTCAAAGGTGAAAAGAAAATATCTTCTGGACAAGGCTATACTGAATATGGTACTTTCTTATATTGTGGAGAGGAAGGTAGTAAATTGGCACAATAGTTGAGAAAATAAAAATAAGTATAAAAATGTTAAAGTGACTCCTACCATTTGATGCAACATCTGGATTATATAATCAGAGAGGCAAGCAAAAGATGTTCATTATGTTATGTTGTTCACAATAGTAAAAAATTAGAAAAACTAAAGTTCCAAACATGGGATATTAGCTTACTAAATTATAAAATATCTACATAATTACTTACTAAGTATGTATAAAAATAATATTCTGAAAAATATTTAGGAAACATAAATATATAATGTAAATTATTAAAAATGTTTAGAGCACTACACAGAATTGTATGGGCTATGTTTTATTGCAAGCTTATAAATATTATTGATACTCCAAAAAGTACAAATGAAAAATAAAAGGAAATATACAATTTTAATCTCTAGAGTAGGTGAAATTAGGAGTGTTATTTTCTTTATATTTGTTAAATAAATTTTCACATTTAAAAATGATGTAAATTCTTTTAGTAATCACAAAAAAGAAATAATAAATGTTGCATAAACCATTCAGATTTATAATGAAAACACTCAAGAAAATCTTGTTTTGCCCTATATAGCATATCAGGTGCTAATAAACTACAGGGTTTTTGTTGTTGTTGTTAACAATTAGCTAACTGTTGTCATCCTTCTATTGAAGTTGTTTAACTTCTTCTAAAATCCTTCTACTATTTACTTATTTAGTGGCCTTGTTCTTAGCATTTCTTTGGCATAGTGAACTCATTTCTTCAATAATGTGGTTTTTTTTATAATATGTAAATTATCATGATTTTTTCTCTTCTTACCTATATATCTCGACCTTTGTAGCCTTTATTTTAAGCCTTTCACTTTCAGACCTGTTATTCGCTTTAGGACCTCTTTCTTTCTTCTTCTTCTTGCTTTGTTTTTAAATTTCAAAATATTAAGGGGCTACAAATGTTTTAGGTTACATGGATTGTTTTTGTAATGCTTCAGTCCTGGCTATAGGTGTGCTTGTCACCCAAATAGCTTTCATATTACCCATTAGGTTGATTTATTTCCCTCACCTTCTCCACTGTCCCTCCTGGTTAATTTTCACTGAGTTTTACTTCCTCCTGTACACATGTGTGCTCTTCGGTTAGTTGCAATTTAATAGTGTACATGTTGTGTTTGTTTTTCCATTCTTTAGATACTTTGCTTGGGATAATGGTCTCCAGCTCCATCTAATTGTTGCAAGGGTATTATTTCATCTTTTCTATGGCTGAGCAGTACTTCATGGTATACATATACCACATTTTACTAATCCACTCATGGATTGATGGGCACTTGGGTTGATTCCACATCTTTTCAATTGTGAATTGTGCTGCAATAAATATTTGGGTGCAGGTATCTTTTTGATGAAAAGTCTTCTTTTCATTTGGGTAAATACCCAGTAGTGCTATTGCTGGATCAAATGGTAGGTCTACATCTCATTCTTTGAGAAATCTCCATACTATTTTTCATAGAGGTTGTACTAATTTGCAGTCCCACAAACAGTGTATAGGTATCCCTTTCTCTCTTCATCCATTCCAGCATCTATTGTTCTCGGGCTTTTTAATAAAAGCCATTCTAACAGGGATAAAGTGATATTTCATTGTGGTTTTAATTTGCATTTCCCTGATGATTAGTGACATTGAGCATTTTTTCATATGTTTATTGGCCATTTGTCTTTCTTCTTTTGAGAAGCTTCTGTTCATATCTTTTGCCCATTTTTTAATGGGGATGTTTGTTTTTTCTTGCTGATTTGCTTGAGTTCTTTGTAGATTCTGGTTATTAGCTTTTTACTGGATATGTAGCTTGTGAATATATCTCCCATTCTATAGGTTGTCTATTTGCTCTGCTGATTGCTTCCTTAGCTGTGCATAAGCTTTTTAGTTTAATCAAGTCCCATTTATTAATTTTTGTTGTTGCCACGATTGCCATTGGTCAATGTTTTTATATCTGTTGCCATTGGGCCATGGTTTTATATCTGGGTTCTCTGTTCTGTTTCATTGGCCTAAGTCTCCATTTTTGTATGCTTCTTTTATCTTTTTAAATTTTTTTCTATTTATTTGGGGAAAAGAACTCTACCCTCACATGGTATCTCAAAAATCTAAAACTACAGAATATAAACCTCAGCCATTTACTGTGTAGTTTTATGTTCTCAAATAATTCCTTTAAGTTTTATGGCTTGAAGATACTCTGCAGAGATCATAGTTCAACCTATTTGTTTTTCTCTTTGTGTCTTGCATTCAAAAATGAATAAACTCAGGTTGAGAGGGGTTAAGTCACTGGCCTGAAGTCAGAGAGCTAGTGAACTGCTGAACTATCTAGTAATGCAGTGTTCTATCTGTACATGCTCCTCCTGACTTCTTTCCTCTACAATTTCCTAACCCATAAAATGGTGTTAACTTTTAGCTCCCTAATAGAAAGCATATCATCATACCATGAAGTCTCTCTGCTGATGAGAGTGTTGCTGCTCAGTATATTCCATAAACAATGATAGAAAATGCAAACTCTGGAAACAGACAAATGTAACATTAGAAACAAATGTATGGTATATTTAGCACCATCAACAAATTTATTAGTTCTATTTTAATGCCAAATAAATTATGTAAGAGTTCATACTCTGATTGTGGCAATTTGAATATGACAAAAATTGAACTCATGGTCTTCTTCCACAACCCCCAAAGCTGCACCATCTATCTAGACTGTTGGAAGCCAGAAACCAGGTGGTTATATTTCCCTCTCTTTCTCTCTCACACTTTTTATTCAATCTCCCATGAGGCTCTGTCAGTTTCAACTCCCAATTATCTCTTGCATCGATTCACTACTTTGCCTCCATCATCCCTGCCTGCCTCCATCATCCCTGCCTGCCCCCATCCCAGCCATATCATCTCTTGTGGGGGCTTTTGCAGAACCTCCAAACTTGCACACCCTGCCCAAGATGGTCTTGGAAGTGCAAATATGATCACTAGATGTTCCTGCTGACAAGTTCACTGCTCTAGTGATAAAGAGAAAATACTTAGCACGGCCCTCAAGGCCTGCCCTGTTTATCTTTAGTATATAACTCTGCTCTTCCTCTCACTGGCCCCTGGTACTGACTGTGCTCCCCACTCCCTCCTACCCCAGGGTTTGTGCATATGTTGTTTTCTCTGCCCAGGGTACAATTCCCTCACCCTTTTCCTCTGAGGAACTCCTACTCAGTCTTCAGATATTTGTTCGATCTTTACTTCCTCCCTCTGGGAAGCCTTCTCAGTTCATCCTGCCCTGGGGAAAAAAAAATCACTGTTGTATGCTATTATAGCTCCTTCCTTCTTTCCTTCCCAGCGGGCTCACCATTGAAACATCCCATTTATTTGTGAGCTAATTCGATTAATGTCTTGTTCCATGAGACTACAGGTTCCAGGTTTTGCTCATAGCATATGGAAAACAGTTGGTAACCTTTTGTTGAATGAATGAATCAATGAATGTGTATTTAATATCCCACAACTATTACATTTATATTAGAGAGCCAGCCTATGTACTTTTTTTCTCCTGGTCATCTTGCTTAGATGTTGTTCCCCTTCCTCACAGCTGCTCTTCCAAATCCAAATTTTTCTTTTTAAGTTGCCTACTCCACCCCCACGGCCGTCATTATTCTTAGTTGTAGGGATCTGACCTGAGAAAAGCGGTTCTATGAAGACTGAAGTCCCCGCCTATGCACACATCTGCCTTTGTCCCCTTCCCTCCTGTCTGAGACTAATCCACACCCACGTACTCGGTATCCCATTTTCTCTTACTCCCTTTAGCATCTCCCTGGATCAATTCACCAGTCTTTTTTCCAACGTTCTTTCCACTGGCTCTAACCCTCAACATGTATACACTTATAAACAAAAATGTTACGAACAAAACATAACATGTAACATACCATAAGTAAAACCAGAAACCCCTCTGTAAAATGTAAGAAAATTAGAGGCACCTTATTCTAAAAATCTGAATGTTTGAATTTGGCTGCCAGCATCTATACTAGCAATGCTGGTAACATTTTTCTCTCTCCTGAACCCCTCCAACTTCTCTACTGCACATTCTCAGTCATTAAATTTAATTTGTATTTCACAGAGAAAATGGAAGCCATAAAAAGAAAATTTGCAGATCCTCTTGCTGCTGACCTGTCGGCCTCTGTGTCTACATACTCTGCTCATCTCCTGCTACTGGGAAAGGGCAGTGCCCACTCTTATTTAAAGTGATTGCCCCTATTTGTGTAAAAGATACTGTCTTTGCCCTCCTCAAAGACATAATTTTCTTCTGAACAATTCATTTTTTTCCTTTTTTGTTGAATGATTTCCATAGTCTGGACAATATTTTTGGCACTAGTTTCCATTTTAAAGAAAAACAGCAGCAAACTCTCTTGATCTTATCTTCCGCTCCACAGAAATAGCTCTTGTTGAGGCCAATTCTGACCTCTGCATTGCAAAGTTCAATGCTCAATTCTCAGTCATCCACATCCTCATCCTGTCAGTAGCATTTGGTAGAGTTGATCACTCCATCCTCTTCAAAACATTTTCTTCCCTTGCCTTCCAACACACGACTTTCTCAGTGTGGCCATTACCTCTATTCCCAGGCGTCATTGCTGGCTCTGTCTCACCTCCCAACCGCTCAGCACTGCGATGCCCCACAGCTCCCTGCTTGTACTTCTTTTCTTTATCATCTGCCCTTGCAGCTAGTCCACCTCAGCCATCGCCTGGCTTAGGACAGCATTCGTGTGCCAATGACTTCTAATTTTATGTTGTCAGTCCAGAACTGCCTCCCAAACTCCAGATTCATGTATTTAATGGCATAGAGAATCAGTGTCTACACTTGCATGTTCAACAGAAATCTCAAGTAACACATGGGCCAAACCAAAAACCCTTCCTTCCACTTTTCTCTCCTTGAACCCTGCTTCTCCTCCAGTGTTTCTCCTCTTAGCATAAAACAATTCCATTCTTCCAGTAGCTCAGGCCGAAAGCCCTGGAGTTTTTCTTGACTCCTGGTTCATCACACCTCACATTTAATCTGTCGATAAATCTTTTTAGTTATACCTTCAACTACATCCATAAGCTGACCACTCTGGCCACTTTGAGCATCGCTGCCTCTCATCTGGATTATCACAACAGCCTCCTAAGGGGCCTCCTGCTTTTGCCCTGGCTACCCCTACCCCAGCGCGCGTGCACACGCGCACACACATAAACACACACACAAACACACACCCCCTATCTGGTCTTCACAAAGCAGCTGAGTTTTAAAACATATTTGTTATAAATTTTACTAAAGTATGTGTATCACACAATTTTCAAATAAAAATAGAATGTGCACACAATACTTTTATTGATTTTTGCCAAGACCTGTAAGCCTCTTAGTATTTTCACAGTGGTAACAACAAGTCAGTTGGCAAAAGTCTACATGACTTATAGTTGTGACAAAGGGAGTGAGGTCATTTAATGCAACATCATGTTATAATAGGAGTTCCCAAATTATGGGCCACAGACCTTTTGCATCAGAATCACATAAGGGGCTTAAAGAAAAAATAGATTCAAACTCCTGGAACCCACTCCAGACTTACCCAACCAGAATCTCTACAGTTTGGGAACCAAGAATAAGCATTTATTTTACAAGTTCACTGAGCTTAAAAAGAACCACCTTATGCCATGATGCAATGACAGTTAACCCAGCCTCTATTTGAGACACTGTGGCAATGAGGAACTTGTACCAGAGAGACCATCTTAAAACATAGGTTAGATACTGTCAGTCTTGTTCTCCAAGATTATATGTGTATATATATATATATATATATATATGTATATATATATAATAGCTTTCAGCAGAGTAAAAGCCTAAGGATTTATGATATTTTCTGTGTTTATGTGCCCTAGATCTCTGATACTTCCTTGGTCTTATCTCCTCCCACTTTTTCCTTCCTTTGTTCTGTTCCAGCAACACCGCCTCTGTGCACACCTGTTGACCACCCGAGCACATTCTCAACAGAAGGTCTTTATACTTCCTGATTCCCTTTCCCTGTAACACCTTTCTTTCAGTAACTTCATGGCCTCTACCTTTATTCTGATATCTTTTCCAATGTCACTTCATCAGTGAGGATTCTCATGATCAACATAAATCAGCACCCACCCCAACCCCGCCCCATTCTACTCCCAGGTTCCTGATCTCCCTGTACTGCTTATTTTTATGTATAGTATGATGTTTGTCCTATGCCCTTCTCCTCTAAGAAGACTCACTTTTCTAAAAAAGAAAAAAAAAAAAAAGACCCACTTGCTAATTGAGTAGAATCTTCTTATGCTTTACAAATACTCCATGTCAAATCCTGAAATTTAGAAATTCCCCTCTCTGGCCACACTCTGCCATCTGTCGACTAAACACTGCTTTTGCTAGTTCTTCACGGTGATGCCTCCTATTCCCGTGCTCCATTGTCCCGCCTGGCTTGGCGCCATTGCTTGGCTGGCTCCCTCCCTTACTGCTGCTCTAACACACACCCCATCCCCACCATAGGTTTCCCCAGTTCCACGCTGGTCACCATTGTTGTAGAAAGGCCCAATAGGAGCTTTGCTCGCTAGTCCTCCCACTTCAAATCAGTGCTTGCCATAAGTTGAGTGCAGAAATTGTTCAGTGCTAGTTAACTCTTCTCCATAACTCACTGTAGCATGTTTTCCTCACAATGACTCTCCCAACCTTTGCAAGCCCCTTAGAGATCTTCTTCTGCTCTGTCTCTCAAAAAGTCACTTTTGCTTTTACTTCACTGGTGGACGAAGATCACCAATTCCTTGATTTCTTTCTTCTACGCAAAAGATAATGTGAGCAAACACACACACACATACCTACACACAAAATGCTCTTCTGTATTTGTTCCTCTCTTTGTTGACCTGTAACTCAGCAGAAGTTGTTTCCCGACTTGCAGTCTGATAGAACATCTGTTGATGTTTCCTCTTCTTTGTTTTAGTCCAGTCTCTATAACTCTCTTACCACACTGATTCCTCTTTACACTCTCTGAAAAGACATTATAAAAAATAAATACATAAACCCCAAACTAAAAACCAAAAATAGAAAATTCCAATAATTCTCCCCATTATAGTCAGGGAGGGTTTTCTTTTCTTTTTTTTTTTTTTTTTTTTTTGAGACGGAGTCTCACTCCGTTGCCTGGGCTAGAGTGCTGTGGTGTCAGCCTAGCTCACAGCAACCTCAAACTCCTAGGCTCAAGCAATCCTCCTGCCTCAGCCTCCTGAGTAGATGGGACTACAGGCATGTGCCACCATGCCCAGCTAATTTTTTCTATATATTTTTTAGTTGCCCAGCTAATTTCTCTCTATTTTTAGTAGAGACAGGGTCTCACCCTTGCTTAGGCTGGTCTCAAACTCCTGACCTCAAGTGATCCTCCTGCCTCGGCCTCCCAGAGTGCTGGGATTATAGGCGGGATTTTTCCAGATACAATCCGATCCGAGCTTATTTATACTTCCCCCTTCCATGCCCCTCACCTCAGCACTTCTCAGGGCTTAGGATATATTTAAAATTCCCTCTCATGATTTGTGTGGTCACTCTCTCCCCAAGTCCTTTTTCCCTTCTACACCCCTCTCTCTTTTCTGTGGGAGTCCAACTGCTCAAAACAATTAGCCATACACTCTAACTTACTTCCCACTCCTTCCTTAATCTGTCCTTTCTGATCATTCTGCAGAGACTGCTCTTGAAAAGGTCACTAGTGATCACCAAAACAAATCTCAGCAAATCTAGGGCTCTGCTCTCCATCCTCAACAGCCACTGCAATGTTTGAAGATACTCTACAACATTTCTTCCTAAAATTTTTCTTTTTCATTGACTTTCAAAGAATAAATTATTTTTTCATGCCTTCCCTTTAACTCTGCATTCACTATTTTCATGTCCTCTTTCTGGATCCTCTTTCTTTCCCCATCCCCTAAATACAGAGATTCTCCCAAAGCTCTTTTTTACACATATTTCACCCTCTACACACCTGAGTGGATGACAACATTATTGTCTTTCTTGTGCTTCCAGAGGCTTTTGCATTTAGAGGGTTGCACTTGGTCAAGTCGAATCTGCCTGGTGCTAGTTCTATGCATATCTTATTCCCCTTATTTCATTGCAGATCTCTTTATAGAAGGAACTGAGCTTTAATGACATTTATAGCTTGTTTTATGCCTCTAGATCTGCATGCAGATAGTAGAAGCTTAGAATTGTTTGAACTGAATTAATAGAGTCTGGGGAAGCCAAGGTCATGTGCTAGATAGCAGCATTGTATTCCATGATCATAGCCCAAGTTAACGGCTTCATATTTTTGTATTCCTTGAGTCAAAGGGTAAAATGGTTAACAAATATGGACTAACTAGTAAAACTTAATCACAGACCTAGGTAAAATAAATCAAAATCATGTGTTAAAAATCCTATATATAACCTGTAGTCAGCAGTCAAATTTCATTAGGAATTTCTTTAGTATTATTTTAGCCTTTTGATCCTCTCTTAGTTCTGCTCATCAATCTGGGGTCTGGGAGATATAAAGAAGCACTTCTTTTCCTAGCTACTATTACTATATGCCCAATATAGGAAGAGTAATTCCATTTAATCCTCACCATGCAGCAGGTAAGATATTATAATCTTCATTTTTAAGATTATAAAATGATAAAGGTAGAATAAATTGTCCAAGGTAAAATAGCTAGGAAGAGACACAGCTAGAAAGGAATCAGGACCTATCCGACTGCAATGCCCATGATGTTAAGTAGTATGCTCTCTGAGGTAGGGGTCAGATCCAAGGGCTGAATCCTTCCCTGCAGAGCGGTTCTGTTTGGGTGCCACAGTACTCACACGTATTTCCATTTAATTTGGATGCTTTTAGGTGGGGTGTGCCTCAGGCCCAGGACTCCCTCGCTTCCTGGGACCACCTGGCTGATTCATGAATTCACGCTACATGCCTAACATCATTATTCATCTCAACTCTCCATGATGAGGCATCCTTCCTGCCTTTACTGAGATTATATTAATACCACAGTTGAAGGGATAAGAAGAGAAACAAAGAAAATATATCCAATATTACAATTTAGTAGATCTTAGGACATATTTTAAGGTTCCGCATAGGTGAGGGAAATGTACTATGGAGCTGTAGCTTACATTTACAGAGCAGTGTGCTGGAAACTGCACTATTTTGTAATCATCACCTGATCTACACTTCCTAATAACACTCTGAGGTGAGGCTTTTATGATCCACCTTTTACCAGTGAGGCACCTGAGTTCTGGAGAGGTTAGGTCATTTTCTAAGACTACAGCTGGTAATAGGCAGGGGCAGGACTCAAACAGAAGCCACCAGATCCCAAATTCAAGATGGTAAACACTCCTCTATACTAATTCTGATTTAGTTCATTACTGTAAAAAATGGGCATGTGGAGGCACATCTAGTAGGATCTTAAAAAGCAACATTTTATCAAAGCATAACATACCTACAAAAAGGTACATGTCTCAGAAATGTATATACCACATTGAATTTTCACCAGCTGAGTGCACTGAGATAATCAAGACCCAGATGAAGAAACAGAAGAGATAAGCACCCCTGAAGCCCCCACTTGTGCCCACTCTCAAGGGTAAACACTGTCCTGATGCTTAATAGCATAAATAAGTTTTGCCTGTTTTCTGATAAATGGATGCATACAGTACGTCTTCCTTTGGGTTTTGCCTCTCTCACTATGTGAGTTTCATCCATATTGTTGCATGTATTTGTATATCAGTTCTTTTCATTGTGATTTAGCTGAATGGGATTTTATTATTACATTCTGCTTTTGTATTAAATAAAGATATTGCTGATCATTTTCTTTCCTGGCACAGAAAAAAAATTGATGTTCAACTAAAGATTCCTGAAATGCTATCATTTAAGTAGATGCAAGAAAGTATTAAAAAGTGAAAGTAGCTCATTCCAGGATATTACTCATGTGTGTTTGTAAATTTATAGCAGTTTTGATGGAGAATGCCACAGTTTATTTTAGGAGATTATATATTATCACTTTCACAACCTGCTATGAATACTTATTTTGTTTAATGTAAATTGTTTATTCATTTATTTTTTTGAAAAAGTTTTCATATCTGGAATGAGTCATATACAATAAGGTGGAAAATACCATGAGCAAAATTAATCACAAATATTTGTATATTAAAATAAATATCACATCTGTTTTTAAATAGGTTCTCTAAAAAATAGAAATGATAAACATAGGAGTAAATGATATGTTTTCATTTAAATTTTTCACATTTTATAATCATTTAAATTATTTTGCATTCAATTAGTCTTAATCTGAAAGTTTCTTCAAACAACCCTTCAACTACCCAAATATGAACCTGGAGGACACTAAAGTTTTATATTTCATCAGCAATGAAATTTTTCCTTTCATTAAGATGCTCTCTCCTCTAGGCTTTTCATTCTATTACTATATCCCTCCACTCCTCCACCCAGAAGTCTAAGTTAAACAGAAATAGAAGAAACAGATCTTCCTATTACAGATTTGTTTTTCAGCAATAAATAAGGCACGGAAATGCATAGTACCCAATAATTATTATTTTAATGTTTCACTGATTCCCTTGTTTTAATCTCTAGTGCATGTACATGATCCTACTTTCAACGTGTCTCCTAGTTCTAATCCAAGCTGTGCCTCGGTTGCTGGTTTTCAGAAAGGCCCCTGGCTAGGCTTGCTTCTACTCTGCTTCTAGTTTTGCTTTGGTTCTTCTGGGTTAGATCTCTTGCCATCTCCACAGCCTCCTCTACCTGATCCTGGTACTTTCAACTTAATGTTGAACCTCCTGGTTGCATCAGTTTTCTTCTGGTGCACAGCTAATGGGCAGCTGATTTGTTATCAGCCTGGGAGTTTGATTTCCTTCAGAGATAACAAGGTAATATTATTCTGCTTGGCTGTCACACTAGAGCAATGGTCCTTAACTCGGGCTGGTCATTCTAATCAAGTTGAGTGCTTTAAAAAGCTCTGAAGCCCAAGTCCCAACTCTCAAGATTCCAAATTAATTGGTATGGGGTGTGGCCTGGATATTGGGATTTTAAAGATTTAGGCATCCAAGTTTGAAAAACACTTGCATTCCTTGTAGCTCTGAAGTCCAGGGTACTCTAAATACGAGATAGATTCCTACTTTGATGAGGCCTTTGGGATGGTATTAAACTATTTTCTTTTGTCTTTTTCCTACTATCTAAATTTTTTGCCCAACACTGAGTAAGAGTACACTTGTTTTCTCATCTGAGTTCTAATCCTGTTACCTGCCTATTTGGACTTTTCCTCCCACCTCCTGATTTTCCATTTCCATTTCCTTCCCACTTCATTTTACAAGTGTAAATGGTCCATCACATTGCAGGAGCACCCACTCCCTGTTCTCACTATAGACCAAGCCCCAACCCGCTCCCTGTGGCTCCTCTGGGAACCCTTGGATTCTGGTCGCCTGCCTGGAGCTCCCCTATTTGTTTGGCTCACTTTACCTCTTGGTTCTTACCTCTTACACTGAAATTTCTTTAAGCTGTGGACTAACTGTGATGTGGGGAAGGGTAGGGAGTGTCTGGTCCACTGTAGGACAGTAAGTGAAGAACATCTCACTAGGGTTTCTCTAGGTCCATTTGTGATCATCTCCTGGCCACCTCTCTTTCTGATGTGGCTTCTTACATCAGTGGAGTTCTTAACATCATCAATTTATTAATTCATTCATAAGCATTCATTGAGTATGTTGTGGGTCTGTTTTTAGTTTCATAAAGTAATCAAAGATTGATACATCGAGTCTGTTAGTTGTTGCTGCATTTTCATCTAGAAATAAAGAAGTCCGTAGTGGATAAACATCTTTTTAAACAGTCAATTGGCTGATGACTACCAATTTAAATATATAACAGAAGTGGTCTTCAATATCTTTGATACTGTCAAAACATATCCTAAAATCTAGAGTGCTTAAGCAGGGTAACAGATAACAGAACCACGAAAGGAAAATTTCCTTTTTATTATTTTTTGATTCATGTAACAGAAGTTGAGTGTGTATCATAAGGCAGATATTGTTCCTACCCTTAAAAAATATAGTTGAATGGGATACACAGACACCTAAAATATAGTAACAGAATGATATGTAACAGCCATACACACATATATGAGAGAGGGCGATAATAGATAATGTGGCAGAAGCACAAAACCCACAGGAAGTAACTCTGGTTGGGAAGGGGCCAGTTGGAAAAGACTTAGTGAGGAGATGCCATTTAAACTGTGTTTTGTAGAGTGATCAGAATGTTAGCAGGCATGAAGAAGGTGGATGGATGGTCATTCCAGGCATAGAACGTCACATGAAAGGGCATAGGGCAGTGGGAAGGCTGGTGGGAAAATTTCAACAAGCTAAAATATTAGCATGAGTGACACAAGAAAAGTGTATACCTAGTCAATATTTAGCTCAGAGTAGATACCCCACAAAAGGGTATCAAATGAATGACTGGTTGGAAAGATTCCTGAAGGAATTCACTAGGTGGCACTCTTTCTTCTTTGGCAGTGTCTTCATAATATAAGTGGCAGAATATTTGAAATTATGGATGAATTTTTGAGATTCCTCCAGACGCGTGGTGTAATTAGATACAACCTGAGACACTATAGCCTTTCTGTCTCTGTGGGTGGTTCAGGGAATGCTAGGAATGAGGATTCTCAAGTGATATGGAAAACACTAACAGAATAACTGAGATTCTTGGGTGTGTGATAGTCTGGAATTCTTTTTGCCTTGGTAAATTTTTGTCTGTATTTGCAATTCTTCTATTTCAATCATTTATTTAAAGTTCTCTACTCCTGGGGAATGTTCATAATTTTTTTTATATATAGCTTGCATTTGAAAGTCATCTGCTGACTCTATTAGAATCAAAACTTTTTTCACTTTTCATTTTGGAAATAAGAATATTAAAACATAAGTTTTTGTAATCTCAAAGCCATAAAATAGAAAATTTCATGTAAAAGGATATTATCAATATATAGCTAATAATTTTTAATTACAATTAATTCAATGTCTTCTGGAAATAGTTGAAATATATAAAATCCGTAAATAAAATTATGGCACATATTGTGTCACATGTTAATTTTGAAATATACAGGTCCTAAAATCAATTAATTAGAAACTATTTTTGCCACTGATTTTGACATGTTTGGAGAGAGATTGGCAGGTATTTGAATAACATGTGCAGTGAAGTGGCAATTTAAAGCCAAAATTCTCTGGAATAATTACACTTCCAATTATCCTTAATAATACTGCAGATCAAATTTTGTTGTTGTTGGTTCTTAATTCAACAAGAAACATTGTCCTAATGTGCCCTTTCCAGGTTCTTCATCTTCTTAACAATTGTTAATTATTTAGGAAAAAACATTAAAAAAAAGTTGCAATAAAAATTCATATTTTAGCAAGGTTTTTTTTAAATGGAATTCTGATAAGAAAGAGGCAACAAAGTTTTCTAAGACTTCCAGGTAAACCAGCCAATATTCTCACCGAGAATAAAGAGTAAAGCTAGGGGAGGACAAAGATAAAAATCAAAATGAACATGCAAACAAACTTTAAAGAGAAAGTCTGTGAGTAGTATTTCTATGTATTTGATGCAAGAGTATGGAGAGTTCATTACACGTAGTAGAATATAATAAGCCTTGTGAAAGGAGAAGAAACTAACAAAATAAATATACAAAGTTTTTTGTTCTTTCCTTATCTTCATATTGTTTGCACCCAGAGCAGATCTTAGACATTGATTGCTAACTTGTCTGGAAATGCCCTTGAGATGAAGTACTGACAACGGTTTTGAAAAGCAGCTTTCTTGCACATGTAGGATAATGTGTGATTGCACCTCTTACCCATCTCCCTTATGATTCATGATGTATGTATGATAAGGTATGCCCTTGACATACTCTGTTCTTGAGACCTAGAATGTCTTCCCTCATTTCCCAGTGAACTGTTCTTCAAGGCTCAGGTTGAATATTGCTGCCTTTTAAAATGTCCAAGAGCTTCCATCGGTGTTCTCCCAGTTCTGCTTCCATCGTACCAAAGCTGGTTGCTTGCTGTGCAGGTGAATGCTGATGCTCCCCAACTTTTGGGCTTCTCTCCTTCTTCCTATGTGCCTACTATATGATTTCCCAGTTCCTTACAGTTAAGGGGAATTGTTTCGATTCTAGCCAATTGAATGTGGATTGCATGGATAAATGCTACTTCTACATTTACTTTATAAAAGGCTCCCACAGGCAAAAAGTCACTCTCTATCACCCTTCTGATCCTGAAGACCATTTATTGAAGATGGTGGCACCACAAGATGGGAAGAACCTGTGTCCTTATGTCACTTGTTAGACTCATTCCACTGTGAAGGGAGAATGAAAGCTCAATTTATTAAGCCACGTGATATTCTGGGGTTGATCTATTACACAAGCTAGTATTACTGAGGTTATTTTTTGTCCTCACTCTATTCCTTGTTGCCAGCACTCCCCTTCTCTCAACTACTTTTGCTAAGATTCTCAATGGCCTATATATTGCTAATTCAATGGGATCCAGTGGGATCCAATGGGATTAGCAATGCATAGGTATTGCTATGAAGAAAGCCTTCAGTTGCTAGGCTCTTCACTTCATTGATTCCTCCTAAAGCTGCATCTAACCCTTATTCCTGAGCTTCCCACAAGGGCATGAAGTGCTTATTTGGCATCTTTGCCTGGATGTCTCTCGAACACCGTGAGTTAAATTCATCATCTTCCTTGCCCGATTTACTTCTCCTCCAGTGTCCTTATTTCAATCACTGGTTCCTCTCAACCAAACCAGAAACCCCAGTTTCTCCCCCATATCTTCCATCCAATCAGTTTTAAATACTATTAGTTCTATCTCCTAAGCTGATATATATATAAAAATTATATATTATATATACTATATATAAATTATGTTTTATATAGATATATAATTTGTTTTCCCATCTTGATGACTATCACCCCAGTCTACAATATCAGCTTCTCTCCTTAGGCCAGTGAAGTCACCTATACATTGGTCCTCCAGCACTCAAAGTAGTCTGTGGACTGGCCTGAATCTGGGTGATGAAATTCCAAATCTGATTTGCTTAAAACTTTTCTGGGATTTCCCATTGCCTTTAGGACAAAGCTCAACACTTCCTACACCTGCATCCTTCTCCAGGCTATCCCTCTTCCCACTCTCAGTACATACTTTTAAGATAATAAACTTCTCTCAGCTCTTGCTTTGTGCCAATCCTATCTAGCCTCTAGGCCTCCACACATGCCAATTCCTCTACCTCAGGTTTGACAAAATCTTAGTTATCCTTCAGATAAATGCTTAATGGTCATTTCTTCAGGAATCCCAGACCTGGTTCCTTAGACTATATCTCTATCTAACATGTTTTCTATATTAAATTTATATCTTTTGTACCTATACTTTTCACCACTGTATCCTTAGATCTTTACACCATGGCTAGCACAAAGGAGAAAAATTAAAGTTAAATAATTGAATTATTTTATTTATTAAACAGTAACAAAAATGTTATTTTTATGCATCTTTCTTTCACTATAGTTTGAAATCCTTAAACTCAGAGACCAGAATTTCCATTGCTAGCACAGCATCTGGCTCAGAGCTGGTATCTAAAAGCACTGAATGAATAATTATGTGATTGAATTAGCAAAAGGAGTTCCTATGCTCGACCCCTGTCCTAAGAAATAAGATGTGACAGTTAAGTGTGATCACGGTTATGATTGTGGAACTTCAGAGAGTCCTGAGAGACTATAATGTCTATGTAAATGTCTAATGTCTTTGTGTGTGGGAGGGGCTTGAAGAGCTTCTCTAGAGTTCTACTCATCACGTATATGAAACAGGAACATAAACAGGAACATAAACTACCAGTTAGTCTGGTATTCATGGGTGGGATTTTTCTGCACCCTTAAGAAAAGATATTGAGGGAGCAAATGTGAAATGTAAGAAAAGCTAGTACTCGCTGGGTTAGAGTAAGAGCTTTTAGTGAAGAGTTAAAAATGAGATGTGAGGAGAGAAGCTTTAGGATAGATATGGGTGAAAGGACAAATGAAATGCAAGAAGAATGAGGGTGGAAGAGGGAATTTTAAGAAGCTGTGGATTAGCAATTCATATTCATTAAGGACCATAAATCATCATTTTAATAAATATTTAATTACTTTGGATGTTGGACTGTTTGGTTAAATGTAACTCCATGCTGAGATGGGGCCATATAAATCCAGGGGATTTATTTGGGAAAGAAAAAAAGCACTTATTTTTTTAAGTTTTATTTTTAATTTTCAAATAATAGTTGTACATATTTATGGGGTACAGTGTGATGTTTCAATACATGTATACAGTGTATAATGATTGAGCATTTACCATTTTTTGTGGTGTGAACATTCAAAATCCTATCTTCTAGCTATTTTGAAACATACAATTTTATTGTTAACTATAGTCACCTATGGTACAATGGAACACTAGAAATTATTCTTTCTATTTAATTGTAATATTGTACCCATTAACCAACCTTTCCCATTCTCCCCTCCCTACCACCCTTCCCAGCCTCTGGTAATCACCATTGTACTCCCTACTTCTATGAAGTCAACTTTTTTATATTCCTCATATGAGTGAGATCATGTGCCTGGCTTATTTCATTTAACATAATATCCTCCAGTCTCCTCCAGGCTGCTACAAATGACAGGATTTCATTAGTTTTTATGGTTGACTAGTATTCTATTGTGCAAATATATGACATTTTTTTAATCCATTCATCTGTTTCTGGACACTTAGGTTGAGACCATATTTTGGCTATTGTGAATAGTGCTGCAATGAACATGGGAATGTGGATATCTCGTCAACATACTGATTTTATTAACATTTCCTTTGGATATATACCCAGTAGTGGGATTGCTGGATCACATGGTAGTTCTATTTTTAATTTTTTGAAGAACCTCCATACTGTTTTCCATAATGGCTATACTAATATACATTCCCACCCATGGTTTATGAAAATTTCCTTTTCTTTGCATCTTCACAAACATTTATTTTTTTGTCCTTTTATTTTTCACTCTGTGAACATATTTAGTTTATTTGGCCTTTGTCCCTCCCCTCACCCCCAAACAAAGAGAGTAGAATGAAAAATATGTAAGTGAAAAGGGCTAAGATTCAGTATTTAGTTCAACTCTGGTTTTATGATACTTAGTTTTTCTTTTTCCTTTTTAAACAAATCATTTAGAGGAGAAAAGAATAATCTGAGAAATAAGACAGAAAATGCAAAAACAAAAAGATTTCTCTCTCTCTCTCTTTCTCTTTCTCTCTCTCTCTCTCTCTCTCACACACAGAGTGAGAGAGACACAATTTAATAGAGATTGGATCAAAATAGCCAACCAAGCATAAACACCTACACCTTTCCTATCACCTAAAATCACATGAAATGATAAAGGAGATACTTTTAAAAGGTAAAATATATCCTAGGGAAACAAGAAAAATTGCCAGCAACAAACCAGAAATGTTGAGAAAAGACAATACAGATACATTACATCTCAGAAAAACAAACTGAAAGGAAAATTCAGCTCAGATCATGGAGGGGGGGTGTCTAAGGCAAAGGTAGGAGCAGTTGGGGAGGATGTGCAAGCTCACAGTTATCAGGTCAAGATATGAGGGGGAGGGCACTGAGGCATTTGTCAGGGAAAGTAATTGGGGAAAAGATTTAGGGTAGTTAGGCTAGTCAACTCCTTTCTCCTCCCTACCTGAATCTAAATTGTGGCCCAAGGAAGCTAGACTGCCAGAAAAAACAGGAATCTCCCACCCCTTGAAAATGAACTATCAACACATCCTTGCTTGCTTTTTTTTCCCCTGAGGTTTTTTAAAAAAAAAAAATGACACACAATAATTCCACCTATTTATGAAGTACAGAGTGATATTTCCATATATGTATACAATCTATAATAATCAAATCAGGGTCATTGCATGTCCATCACCTCAAACATCTATCATTTCTTTGTGTTAGGAGCATTCAAAATCCTCTTTTCTAGCTATTTGAAAATATACAACAAATTATTGTTAACTATAATCACCCTACAGTGCTATAGAATACTAGAACTTATTCTTCTTATTTAGCTGCAATTTTGTATTCATTAACCAACCTCTCCCTAATCCCCCATCTCAGCTTCTAATAACCACAATTCTACTCTCCATTTCCATGAGATAAACTTTTTAAGCTCTCACATATGAGAACATGTGCTACTCACCTTTCTGTGCTTGACTTATTTCATTTAACATAATGTCCTCCGTCCTCATCCATGTTGCTGTGAACAACAGAATTTCATTCATTTTTATGGCTGAATAGCATTCCATCATGCAAATATATCACATTTTCTTCATCCATTTATCTGTTGGTGGACACTTAGGTTGATTCTATATGTTGGATATTGTGAATAGTGCTGCAATAAAACATGGGAAGGCATGTATTACTTTGATATACTAATTTCCTTTCCTTTGGATAAAGCTCTGACTTGGATGGTGCAAAGGCAATGTATGTAACAAGAGTGTTTGTACCCTATAATATTCTGAAATTTAAAAAAATACCCAGTGGTAGGATTGCTGGATAATATGGCATTTCTATTTTTAGTTTTTTAAGGAAACTCCACACTGGTTTTCATAATACACACTTTCATCAATAGTGTATTAGAGTTCCCTTTTCTCTGCATCCTAACCAGCATTTATTATTTTTTGTCCTTTTGATAACAGCTAACCCTAACTGGGTTGATATGATATCTCATTGTGATTTTGATTTGTATTTCCCTGATGATTAGTGATGCTGAACATTTTTTCGTATGCCTGTTAGCCATTTGTGTGTCTACTTAGACGCTTTGTCCATTTTTTAGTGGGTTTATTTTGGTTTATTTACTTTTTTTTGCTGTTGAGTTGTTTGAGTTCCTTTTATATTCTGAATGTTAATCCTTATCAGATGAATGTTTTGCATATATTTTCTCTTAATATGCAAGTTGTCTCTTCACTCTATTGATTATTTCCTTTTCTGTATAGAAGCTTTTTAATTTGACATAATCCCATTTGTCTACATTTGCTTTTATTTCCTGTGATTTTAAGTTCTTATCTAAAAATCCTTGCTCAGATCAGTGTCAAAAGGCATTTCCTCTATGTTTTCTTCTAGTAGTTTCATAGTGTGGGGTCTTACATATAAATCTCAATCCATTTTGAGTTGATTATTATGAATGGTGAGAGATAATGGTCTAGTTGCATTCTTCTGCGTGTGGTGTTCAGTTTTCCCAAAATCCTAAACAGAATACCAGCAAACTGAATCCAACAGCATGTCAAAGAGATTCGTTGCCGTGATCAAGTGGAACTCATCCTAGGAATCAAGGATGGTTCTATATATGCAAATCAATAAATGTGATACATCACACTAACAGGATATGATCATGTCAATAGATGTAGACAAGACATTTGGTATAATTCAACATCCCTTTATGATAAAAGCTTTCAACAAATCAGGCATAGAAGGAACATAACTCAAAATAATAAAGGCCATATATGACAAAGCCACAGCTAACAATGTATTGAATGGGGAAATGTTTAAAGCCTTTCCTCTAAGAACTGGAACAAGACTGGGATGCCCACATTCACCACTTTTATTCAACATAGTATAACAAGTCCTAGCCAGAGCAATTAGGCAAGGGAAAGAAATAAAAGAAATTCAAATTGAAAAAGAGGAAGTCAAATTGTCTTAAATTCAATCATATATAGAAAACCCTACATACTCCACCAAAAAATATGATAGAACTAATAAACAAATTCAGTAAAGTTGAAGGATACAAAATCAACGTACAAAAATCAGTAGTTTTTCCATATAGCAATAACAAACTATTTAAAAAAGAAATCAAGAAATCAACTCCATTTACAGTACCTATAAAAATAAAATACCTAGGAATAAAGTTAACCAAGGAGGTGAAAGAGCTCCACACTGAAAACCATAAAACATTGATGGAAGAAATTAAAAGGAACAGAAATAAATGAAAATATATCCTGTGTTCATAGATGGGAACAATTAATATTTTTAAATGCCCACACTACCCAAAGTCATCTATATATTACTCATTATATTATATTCAATGTAATCCATATAAAAATACCAATGACATTCTTCAAAAAAAAAAAAATAGAAAAACAATCCTAAAATGTATATGGAACCACAAAAGATTTTGAATAGCCAAAGCAAACTTGAGCAAAAAGAATGAAGCTGGAAGTATCACACTATCTGACTTAAAAATACACTGCAAAGCAATAGTAACCAAATCAGCATGGTACTGGCACAATAACAGACACATAAACCAGTCCAGCAGAATAGAGAATCCAGAAATAAATCCACACATTTACAGCCAACCAATTTCTGACAAAGGTGCCAAGAACACACATGGGGAAAGGACAGTATCTTCAATTTAAAAAAAATCAGTTCTTATTGACATTTTTACATGCCTATCTCATTTGACCTGCACTGAAATCAAATGAGTAGTTTGGATCAGTATTATCATGACCATCTTATACACAGAAATCGAGATTTTGAGAAGTTAATAGGCCTAACCAAATTCACAGATAGTACACGAAAAATGGGAAGTCATCCAGGTTCTCCCACATTAATCCCACACACCACATGGTATCTACCACCCTTTATGCTACCACTGAAAAAAGAAGACAGAATATTTTATTCATTATTTTATAATTAAGCTTTTAAAAATGAAAATGGTTAAAACTGCAAGAATCGTTACTTAAGATTCTTACAAATAGTTTTATAGAATAAGAAATAAATCTTGCTTTTACATACTTTTAACATCAGACTCATGTGCTTATTTGCCCACAGGAGAACGTATTTCTATTTATGAGTTTTTCCCAATATGCTATCACATTAACTGACTGACTTTTTATTTATTCATTCATCCTTTCATCTATTCAACAAACATTTATGAGCACCTGTTAATACCAGCCAGAAGACTAAAAGATACATAAGATAGAGCCTGTTCTCAAGGAGTTCACCCATAGTGGGCAAGAAGATGTATTTATAGAAAATGAGAACATAATAACATTAAATGCATTCATAGAAAATGGATGGAGTGTTATAGGTGCACCAAGGTGAGTTATCTAGTTCATTCTGGAAGTAGGACCATGAAAGACTTTCTTAGTGGTTGACCTGAGCTAAGTCTTATAGGTGGAGGAAGCATTTCAGACAGTAAGAGCAACATAATCATAGAGTAGATGGCAAAGCATTTGTGTGTGTGTGTGTGTGTGTGTGTGTGTGTGTGATTTGACCATTATCAAGTCTATGTCCAGCAGAAGAACATTTACAAGGTAAGGAGTAGAGAAAATATGGAATAAAATATGAAGAGTCTCATGTGTCCAGGAGTTCAGACTTTATGCTATATGTACACGATGAAGGAATCATTAAAGAGCGTGTCATGATTATATCTGCATTCAGATAGTTGGCCCTGGCTATTAGGTGAAAAATGGATTTGAAGAGCAGAAGATTGAAAGTATTTTATTTGATTATCTTTAAGCCATTTATCCTATGAAGCAAAGACTGATCTAATTCATATATTCATATGAATGAAGCAATGCCAAAACAAATTAATAACATCAACAAACCTTATAGGAATAGAATACAATTCAATTTTCTCATGTTTTATAGTTCTGTCTACATTAATAGCATCTAAAGATTTTGAGACTAGATTTTTTCCATGTATTTCAAGTTCACAGGGTAAGGGTAAAGAATTCATCAAATAAGGAAAAAAAATATCCATCAATCACATCATTAAAAAGAGACAATAACTGCTCAATATAGAAAAGATGATTTTTTTTTTAAAAAAGATGTTTCTGAAAATAACCAGAAAAGGAGAATTTATAAGAAAGATGCTGAGAACCTATGATATGAAACAATGAGTGATCAAGGTTAACAGGTAAGGGCATGCCATGCTTGCATAGCACCTGGACATTTGGACCACATGACTGAAAATTTTTATCTGAATGGATTTCTGCTCATAAATGAAAGATCTATTATCCTCAGTCAACAGATAATTAAGGATAGAGCCTTATATCAAAAGGTCCCCAAACAACAAATGCTGGCATGGATGTGGAGAGAGAGGAACACTTGTACACTGCTGGTGGGACTACAAACTAGTACAACCTGTATGGAAAGTAGTATAGAGATACCTCAAAGAACTAAAAGTAGAACTACCATTTCATCCAGCAACCCACTAGTGGATATTTACCCAAAGGAAAAAAAGTCTATAAAAAAGACAATTGCACTTGAACATTTACAGCAACACAATTCACAATTGCAAAGATGTGGAAACAACCCAAGTGTCCATCAGTACATGAGTGGATTAACAAAAGGTTGTGTGTGTATACCATGGAGTACTACTCAGCCATAAAACAGCGGTGAACTAATACCTCTTGTATTAACCTGATGGAACTGGAGCCCATTCTTCTAAGTGAAGTATCACAAGAATGAAAAAAAAATACCACATGTACTCACCATTAAATTGGAACTAATCAAACAACACTTACGTGCACATATGAAAATAACATTCATCAGAAATCAAGCAGGTGAGAGGGGGAGGAGAGAATGGGTAAATTCACACAATGGGTACAATGCCTACCATCGGGGGATGGGCACACTTGTAACTTTGACTCAAATGATACAAAGGCAATTTATGTAACCAAGTTTGTACCTCTGTAATATTCTGAATTAATAAATTTAAAAAAATGGAAAAAGGAAAAAAAAAAAAGAATCAAGCCAATGCTTCAAAATGAGAGGACCAGAAGGAGTTTATATTATGAACAAAATTCTATTTCTCTTACATTTTTCATACATAAAATGAAATGATGAATATAGATACAGCTTGGATTTTAAATCCTACCAGGAAATTGTACTACTGTATTTGAGATGACAAATTGTTTTCTACTGATCACTTTTTCTTGGACCAGACAAGTATGCAGGAAGAAAGATCAATCTCAAACTTTAAGGGCTAACGCCAAATTTCTGCAAATGGTATTAAGTATCTTTGTGAATGACAGTAGTTAGTTACGCTATTATAAAAAGTTATATTCTTAAAAACAGTCCAAAAGAAGAAAAAATGGTGAATATTTTCTACAGGTTTTGCTCCAAGGATAATTGCATCTCTATATTGCTTGTCATGGAGTTACAAACAACACTAAAATCTTAGGATATAATAGTTTTGAAGAATGTATCCCTTTTCTCATTCTGTGGATAGATGCAGAGGTCTCAAGTAATAACTTTGATTTGAAGTTACTGCTAAAAGGAAAAGGCAGGTTTAAGATTTCAAAGAAAAAGACATATTCATGCAAAACCGAGTTTTAAAAATTCTGCTATATCCTGCCATTCTGACCACTTTAATTGTTTTTAAACTTTGCTGAACATCAGAATCATCTGAAGAACTTGTTAAATAAGTTTTCCTGGGTTCCACCTAAACAGTACTGAATCAGATATTACTGATTACTGGATGTCTCAGAGTTCGTATGTGCTTTGAGAGATATAAAAGGAACAAACATTTTTTACATTGGTGAATTGTGGTACAGTGCCATAAAGTGAGTTGTAAAAACCAATGGCTACTGTTGCCTGCCTTTACTCCATTAATGCATACATACTTTTTCAATTTTGTTTAAAGATCAGTACTAGTTGGTGTAGTCAAAGATTTATTAATCATGTCATTCCTTCTTAGGAATAATTGTCTTTGGGTTTTTAGAACTCTTCCCTCAAATAATGGTTAAATACAACTCAAAAGTAAAAATTTAAAAAAATCACAAAATTAGGTTTTCTGGACTGCCTTTACTTGCTCTTAAAAGATGCACACATTTCACACGGAAACGAATTTTATACAAATATCTGCTCTTTCTCTGTGTATGTTCTTTGGTCAATATTACATTTTTGTGATATTTGTAAGATGGAGGAAATTAAGTATCAAAAAAGTTAAAAGAGAAAATGATCCTTTTTGTTAGAATGCTCTGTAATGGCCTGTGAGTTGCAGAACATCAAACTTGTTTTCGTAATGAAAACTTTCATTTCCTGTATTTAAAAAATAGAACACAGTACAGTGACTCCAGAGGAAAGTTTAAAAAAAAAAACAGAAGTGCCTTCGTAAGTGACTTCTAGTGATCTTGTAAGAAAATACACTATAAAATAAGAAATGAAACTTTTCGTACTCACACATGCATTTTTATTTTCATATCTTTTACTATTAAATTTCTCCACATGTAGGAGTTTAACAATATTTTTGCATTTCTCCTTGCAGCCTACACAGAGGGTAAATAAAGAAATTGATTATAAAAATAGGTAACACCAACATACACAACAGAGTGTGGTACATCTCATAGTCTCACTGAGTGTTTCCACTTTCTTGATTCCTCAAGTAAGAACATATAATCATTTCACCATTATGTATTCTGGAGTACATTAGTTTACCCAAGCACCGCCTCTGGTATTCATTTGTCATTCATTTGACTGGCTTAATTGTATGATCAATGACTGTCATGCACATATTTCTTTGGATGTATGATGAGGGGAACAAAATTTGCAGTCTTTCAAGCCTTCTGAAAATACAAACACCAGGAAAATAGTATTAACAGCACAGCAAGATAATACAGAAAGATGTGGAGAGTCAGAGACAGGGAGGAAATGTCTAAGATGAAAGAATGAGTGAGTTCGAAGATGTTATCAAATGGACCACTGAAGGGTTAAGAACAATTGAAGAGTTAAGGACATACATGACCAGTTCTAAAGAAGGTGAAAGCCTGGAGTCTTCCCTTTCTTTTATTCTCGTGAGGCCCATACCATATATGATACAATAATATCAACCTGTCCCCAGCAACACCCTCACCTTTGGCACTCGGTGTTCTCTCCTGCTGTCTGTGGCAGCAACACTTTAGCACCATGCAAAGGTCGGGGTGTACCCTGACTTCACTTGTGAGCCTGGGCATAAAGTCCCTGCCACCAGTGGGGTTGCAGTTACCACTCATCACCATAGACAGGTGGCCTCGTGTCTCACCTTCTCCAGCCTCTGGTGGTAGCAGGGGTGGGTATGCAGCAGGGGAGGAGGGATTCGGTTATTTACATGACAGCTCAAGCCTAAAGGCTGTTCTGCTGGTGGGAGGGGAATTCACATTTACTTGCAAAGCCAGACACAGAGTTTGTGCCACTCCTGCAGGCAGTGTCACTTCTTATAGCCCCAGACAGGGAACTCTCAGACTCTGGGAAGCATACACTTTGGTTTCCTTTGTCCCACAGGTGCATTTTGGGTACAGTCCACCTTTCTTTCCTTGGAGAGAACTATACCCTGTGGGCTAGTACTGTGGCGACATTGGAGCACCTTTGGGTCCAGCCAGAACTGTGCCACTGTAGCCTTTTGAGTGGATGCTGGGGAATATCCGTGAGAGCATCTGGGATTTGGAGATACAAGGACTATTTTTCCAAAAATAGGATGCAGTCCCATGATGACTGCACTCCCAAAATAGGTCTTTGCTGCAGATCTCAGGTTGGGTGAGTGACCAAGCCCAAGTTCCTTGTCTGGTTCAATTCCCTTGTGGGATGTCCAAATCACTGCCCCTGCTAGTGTCAGGGCTCATGAGAGTAGAGGAGCTCTCTTGTGATTTGGATCACAGCAGTCTGAAGCAGGTATGTGGACTGTCCAAGCTCTCTCACTTACCCTTTGCCTGCAATACTGAGCCCCTCTGGGCTCCTGCTTGATCCCTGATCCCAGCTGAGCTGTCTGCTCACTTCCATCTCCTTCTATGCCTCAGGCATTTCCCATGAGCTCTCCACAGAGCCTAGTGTTCTTTCCTAGATATTCTATTCAACGTATGCTTGTCTATTCAAAAGTTTGGTCCTTCTTTCTTTCTGGAGAGGGTGAGTGTCTGATGTCTCTAGTCAGCCATCTTGAACCAGAATCCTTTTATTTACTTTTCTTGCCTATTTGCTCTGGCTAGGACTTCTAGTACTATGTTGAACATAAATGGTAAGTGTGGATATTCTTGTCTTGTTCCTGATATTAGAGGTAAGGTTTTAACTTTTTACCATTGAATATGTTAGCTATGTGCTTGTCATTTATATCCTTTACTGTGTTGCAGTACATTTCTGTGGCTAATTTGTTGAGAATTTTTATCATGAAAGGATATTGAATCATTTAGCCAAATGATTTTTCTGTATCTATTGAGATTATGATATAGTTTTTGTCCTTTGTTCTGTTGTTATGGTGCATCATACTTACTGATTTGCATGTGTTAAACCACCCTTGCATCCCAGGGATAAATTCCTCTTGATCATGATGAATGATCTTTTTAATGTGCTGTTGAACTTATTTTTTTCTTTTAGTGTTTAGTATATTTTCCATTTTTATATGGAAGCTAGATTATTGTGTGCACAAAAATTTATACTTATGACATCTTCCATATAAATTGAACTCATGAAATATACTTTATACTTATTAAAGATTACTTTGTCCAAAATTGATATAGATATACCAGCTTTCTTTTGATTAGTGATTGTATCTTTTTTCAAAATTTTATTATTATATTAATATATGTTTCATTTTTTAAAATTTAGTTTGTACAGTCTGTATTTTATTTAAAATATTTAGTCTGCTTAATTTAAATGTAATCAGTTATGTTTAGAATTAAATATGCTATCTTACTATTTGTTTTCTGCTTAAGATATATTTTCTGTTCTTTTTTTTCTCCTTCTCCTCCTCATCCTCCTTCTTTCTTTTTTTTCTCTAAATCAAACATTTTAATCATTCAGTTTTCCCAAATTTATCAGCTTGTTAGTCAGACATTCATTTATTTTCTTTTAGTGGTTTCCTTGGATTATCAGAGTATAAAAATGAGTGTTTTTATTGCTTTATAGACAATGTAAAAAACTTAGAATATTCTAATCCTTTAATCATTTCCCCCCTTTGGGCTGTGATTGTGTATTTTGATTCCACATATAATTTAAATCACACAAGACCTTATTATCATTGTCATATAGATAATATGTTGATTTAAATATGTAACCTTTTCATTGCTTTTAATTTCCTCCTACATTTTCAAGATTTCACTGGTTTTATTTTTCTTTCATATTAGAATTGGCTTTCATATTTCTTTTAAAGTAGCTTGCTGTGGAAGAATCTTCTCAGTTCCTTTTCAGTTATTCTTTTTTTTAAGAACTTTTTTGGGATATAGAATTTCATATAGTTATGTCCTTTTATTCCTTTAAAAGTATCATTTAGTTTTCTTCTAGCATATATAATTTCTGCTGAGAAGTTGATTTTTATTATTATTGCTCATTTGAGGTAATAGGCCTTTAAAGCAGCCTTTTTCTTTGTCTGCTTTAAATATTTTTATTGTTTTTGACTCTTAGAAGTTCAACTATGATATGCCTACTTTTGATTTTCTTTTTTGAAAATTTACTCTTCTATGGATTTGTACATTGTTTAATCTATAGCATGGTGTCTGTCATCATTTTAGAAAAATTTTGGTCATTATGTCTTCATATATTGCTTCTACCTTCTGTCTCTCTCCTGTGCTTCTGGAACTACAATTGCACATATACTAGAACTTTTCACTATGTCCCACATTTTTCTCAAGCTGTTTTTTTACTTCCCATATTTTTTACTTTGCTTTAATCTGGACATTTTCTATTGACCTGTTTTGTGGTTTGCTATCCCTTTCTTCTGTTGTAACTAATCTGTCACTATTTGTTTCTAAAATTCAGTTGTTGCATTTTGCATTTGATTATAATTTTTTTATAGATTTGATTTGACAGTGTCTAATATTTTGGTGAAATTCTCCATCTTTTCATTTATTTTCCCAAGCATTTATAGTTAATTTAAACTTCTTGTCTGTTAACTTCAGTATCTTGATCACCTGATATTGATGAAAAATATATCACCATCTATTTGCATCGTCCTTCTTTTCTCTTGGCTTTTGATAATTTGCTTTGTCTCTTGACATTTCTAAAAGTGTTTTATTGAAGGTTGAATAACATGTATGGAAAATATTAGGGATATTTTGAGGCTCTGGATACTACTGTTTTACTCCTCTAGAGAAAATTTATTTTGCTTTTTCACAGGGAGTTATAGTACAGGAACCTGGACTGGAATTGATTCAGTTTTGTAAGATCCACTTTATTTCCAGTTTATTTTTAATCTTATGATACTGTTCTTTCTGGATGTTTACCGTGGCCCCTCCTCCTTCGTAAGCCCCGGGTGCCATTTTTTTCTCTCTTGCTTTATGATTTTTTCCCAAGAGCCCTGTTGCTTATCTTTCCAGACTACCAGACACTGTTTTGTGCTTAGCATCTTTGCCTTGAGCTCCTGTGCTGCTTAAAAGACAGCACATTCCTTCAGGGAAAATATGATGAAGAGTATTGTGCTCCCCTTAATGTGTTTTGTTTCTCTCTGGATTCATTTTTCTGCAATTCCAGCCTACCCTGATAGCCCTGAACTTTAAGTTTTGCCTGCTCAACCTTGATAGACTGCCAGAAGCTCATCTCAGGTTTCTACATGCTAGCATGTATGTTAGCAACCTCTTTCTGCTTTTTCTTTTTTAGCTTAGAAATCAACAAATGCCTCAACTGAAAAAATGCTACAGAATATAATGTTCACCTCAACGTATTTCTCTTTTCTCTGGAATTCTGTCTCCTTTGGTATCTCACTCATGCCTTCAAATAGATGTTTTTTTTTGTGTGTTCTAATCTGACTTTTTAAATTGTTCTGGGTGGGAGTAGTCATCAACACAAATCAATAGTAAAACTAGAAATTTTTATTATATTTTTCCTTTTTGTTATTGTATTTTGACTTCTTAAATTTCCATTTGGTTCTTCTTTATATCTTCTTTTGCTTTGCTGAGAATGTCTGTGTTTTCTTCTGTTTCAAGATGGTTCATAATTGCTCTTTGAAGCATTTTTTTTATAATAGCTGCTTTAAAGTCTGGTCAGATAGTTTCAGCATCTGTGCCATCTTGGTGTTGTGTCTGTTGATTTTTTTCTCATTCCACTTGAGATTTTCCTGGTTCTTGGTGTGACATGTGACTTTTTATTGTATTTAGATCATGTTACTCAATAATACCGGGCTGAGATGGCAGTCAGGTCCCACCAACACACATAGCCTCCACAGACATACACTGTCCAGAAGTAGGCACCTTGCAGTTACTGCTGGGTTGTGGTGGTGACCTCTGCTCATATGGCCCTGGTGTCAGCTGCCACAGATGACAGGTTGAGGAAGGGAAAAATTTTTTCTGGAGTGTGTCTGGTGTTGCCAAAAGGTTATGCCTTGCAAGGCCACTGCCTTCCAGATCCTTTGGCTAAAGAGACCATGTTTATTTTGTTTTGTCTGTTGGAGGTTGTTTATTGTTTGGTTGGCTTTTGGGGGGGGGGGCGGTCTGCACTTATTCTTCTTTTTGGCTTATGAAATTCTCCAATGCCCAGGCTGGGATATTTAGGAGGCAGAAAAAAATTCTGCCAGGTTATTCATTGAGTCTCAATGTGTCTAAGAAGAATAGCTTCTTTTCTTCATATTTCAAAGTCTTCTGATGTTTATTTTATGTATTTTGTTCAAGGTTTTGAGGTGTTATAAACTGAGCAGAATAGGGTAAAATGTGCCTACTTCATTTAGATAGGGTGAACTGGAAATCCTCTTTATCTTTTAATATATATCTTCCATTTAAACATCATTTTACAACCTTCTAACTTTCTAGCTTTACTCAGTATAAAATTGTTACAGAAGTCATGCTCCTGGAAAGCATCAGTCTGGACAGAGCCTTGTACAAATCACTAAGATTCCAGCACCTCAGCTCAGATGCAGAGGATTTTACCCTGGTGACCAGCCTTCTTCTGTAAAATGAGGTGGACTGTCGTTATTTTTCTGAAGATAAAATAAATCTTTATTCACCAGAGTGCAGTTTAAACATTCCTATAATTCTAATAAAGGCTTTAAAATCTCAAATCCAGATCCCCAAATCCAGGCATATAAAACAAATTTTATTTTGGTATATCTTATTATCATATTTAAAAATTACTTAATACTTTTAATTTTAATTTCTAAACTCTTGATAATCTCTTTATTAGAAATTAAACATGTGCACATCTTTTATTAAAATAAAACAATAGCAACAAATTTCTAGACTTCACATTCCTCTTTAGCTACCATCTATCATTTCACTTACTAGCCAGTTTGTCAAAATACTTAAGTCTCTACTTCATCATGTGATACTTCCCAAGTTGTTGCTCTCTGGGTGCTCTCAAGTGACCTCCCTGCTCCTAAATGTGGTGGGCACTTTCTAGCCTTTACCTTGCTTAATCTCTGACCAGCATTTCATTACTAGTTGACATTTTCTCCTCCTCTCCATTTTCTGTTTTAAATAGTTTTTCTATTTTCTTACTATATCAGAAATACAAATTCATGCAAAACATTCAAATGATACTTAAGAGAAAACTAAATCTGCTTTCCTTATCAACTCTTCATGTACTTCTCCAGAGGAGGGCATAGTTAGCTTTCTGCTTATAATTTCAGTAAATAAAGGCTTTCTATTTTACATGATAATATTTTGATACACTTAAGGATGTATTAATATTACCAATTCATAGTAACTTTTTAATTGCCCTTTGGTTATCCCCCTTCCAATGATGTTAGCCCATCTCTTGAGAGGGTAAAATAATTTTTTAAAAAATTCCTCACTCTTCTAAGTTTCAATATAGACTGTTGAAATGCATGTTAAAGTAATGGTTTTGAGAAAAAAAAAATTGAGCTCTGAATTACTGCTATTTGAGTTAAGCCTTATTTCAATGCTTGCTGTCTCACATAAATGGTGCCCTCATCTACACAGTTGTGCAATTCAGAAACCCAGAATTCATCCAAACACTTTCTCACTCTCATCCTCACATCTCTCTAATCATAGGCTCCTACCAATTGTACTTCCTAAACATCACTAGGTTATTCTAGTTTTTCCCATCTTCACTGCCACCACTCAAGTCTAAGCTACTAGAATCTCTTGTCTGGATGTTATTCCATTGTAGACACTATTTCTATACATCTTCACCGAAAACTTATATCTATCTGGCTCACCCAAAACTACTTCCACATTTGCAGCAAGAATGATGCTTTCAGAATGGAAATATTATCTTATTTTAAAACTTTAAAAACTCTTCAGAAATGCTTTATTGCTTTAACAATGGAGGGGGAAGAATCCCAATCATGGCTTACAACGCCCTGTGTATTATGCTCTCATTTTAACTCTCCAACCTCATTTTTCATTCTCTCTCCACTTACTCTCAGCTCTAATCATACAGCTTTCCTACGCCTTCCCGATAAGGTCTGAATCTACTCACACACACAGAGTTGACTTCCTGCACTTTCCTCAAGTGTTTATTCTGAGATAGTTAATATTTCTAATTTTTATTGCATATTCAGATTTTTTGGTATATTTAAAACTTCCCAAATCCTTTTACTGTTTTGATACTTTCTAGATCTGATTTTCTTCTTCTTCTTTTTTTTAAAATTCAGTCTTCATAGAGACTGTCAAAAATTGTCAGTGCTGACTATATTGCAAGTTGTCATGGTGGGGTATTGGGAGAAGTTTCCAATTAGCAGTAATTGTGCCTAGGTAGACCTCACTGGCTAGGATACTGCCACTGTGTGAAGCTAGAATTGATTTTCAAATATAAAATGGTATCCTTCTTAAATAATAATATGTTACTTACTTTATAATATTATTCTGCTTGCTTTCTTCCTTCTTAATTAGTTATATTGCTTAATACTTCTAAAATAATATTCAGTAATAATGAAAAGACAGGGCATCTCTCCTGTTTTTCTAATATGTGTCTAACCATCATACTGACTTTTGAATATGTATATGTATATGTGTGTGTGTGTGTGCATAGGAAGAGAGAGAGAGAGTGTGTGTGTTAACATGGCAAACTTGGGACTGCTATCTTTAGGAAGGTCCGCTTGCAAGGTTGGCCCTTGGGTGGCATCTGGATTTCTAGAGGGTTCCCACCATTCCCTAGTAAGAATGCCTTACTGTGCCTAAACTGTTTATGTAAACAATATGGTTCATGTGGAACTTCTTCTTTCCTTCTGAGAATTTAGAAAATGCTAGGAAGACAGTGCCTGCGTGCCCAGCTCCCAGTAAAAACCTAGGCACTGAGTCTCTAATGAGAATCCCTGGTAGACATTTCACTCATATTGCTGGAGGAATTAAGCTCATCCTATGTGACTCCAGTCGGGGAGGGCTCTTGGAAGCTTGTGCCTGTTTTCCTCTGAACTTCATCCCATGCACTTTTCTCCTTTGCTGCTGTTACTTTACATCTTTTCACGGTTATAAATCATAGCTATGATTACACACAACTATATGCTGAGTCCTGTGAGTTCTCTTAGCGAATTGTCAAAACTGGAATCATCTTGGGGACTTCCAACACACACACACACACACACACACACACACACCTGCATACATAAACACAACCACACCAACATACATACACAGGCACACACACACACACACACACACACATCCATGCATGTGTATGTATATATTATTATGTTAAAATATCCATTGGGTTCTACCTGTCAATATGATTATATCATTTTTCCCTTTGGCTTAGTAATATATATTTTATAAATAGGTTCCTATCACCAAGTTATTCTTTTATCCTGATGTGCTCTCTCTCCTTGACCTCTGTGACACTGCACTATACTGGATTATTTCCCCACCTCTTTGATGGCTATTTCTAAGTCTCCTCCCTGCACACGTTTCTCTTTCTTTGCTCGTCCTTTAGGTATGCTTGTGCTTTGTCCTCAGCTCCTTTTTCTCACTCTTTAATTATAAAGATTATAATTAAAAATTATAATTTAATTCTCAGACTCTCTCATTATTTCAAGTATGCTCCATATGCTCATGACATATCAAACTCTGTCTCCAGTAGCTCTGACCCCATCCTGAATTTCAGATGCATGAATCGAATCACCTCCTGGGCATCACCCCTAGATGTTCCATTTGTACTACAAACTCATTGTGTTTAAAATTGAACTCATTATCTTTCCCTCACTCACTTCTCTGTTTTCAATATTAGTTAATTACTCTAAGCTGTAAATCTGGGCTTTATCCTTGACTCCTTTCCCTCATTCATCCCACACAAACTATCATTCTCCAAGTTCAGTGGATTCTAAACATCTTTCAAGTTCAACTAGTTTGTTCCCCTCCTTTGTACGAGCCCCAGTACAGGTACAGGCTACTTCATCTTTGCTGTTACTGCTAATGCAGTTTCACATTTGTCTCCTGACTCCAGACTGCCCATCAGCCAATACATTATCTATATTACCATCATGGATTATTATAATTTACAAATTTGATCACCTCTCTCTCCTCCTAAAAGTTATAATAGTCATCCATTGCCACTCAGAAGCATAACAAGTGCTACTGTGGCTTACAAAACTCTTCATACTACCTAATCCCTTAAACTACACCACTTGACATAACCTCTTAAGAACACACAGATTCACATTCCAGCCATTCTAAACTATTTTCTTGAGAAGAAATGAATTGGACATGCTTTCTTGACTTTACTACAAGTCTGAGTTGGGAACATTTTCATGGTGCTCTCTCAGCATTAGCACATGTGCATAGTAGCATCACATTCATGGATTTTAATTGCCTTTATTCTATTTTAAACTATTAATATAAGGGCAGGGACCATGTGTGCCCTGTTGCCACCTTATGGTGAGTGTTCAATGCATGTATGTTGCGTGAGTGAGTAAATAATGATGCTACAAATGTTTTGAATACTGCTTTATTTATTTGAACATCACCATCATTGTGCCTATCTCCCCATATGCCTTTCAGAGGGAAGCTTCTCTCTACTTAACCCAGGCTGAAGGGCAGTGATATACAGCCATGTCTAGAAATGTGGGCATGTGTTTTAGTGTTCCATTGTCAGAAACAGATTAATGGGATGGTCATAGGAAAAAAAAAAAACAGAGATGCAGAGAATGGACAAACCTTTTGCAGCTTCCAAAAGTCTCCCCAATTCCTGATGTTTTTTTTATTCCATACTAGTTTTATTTCAGCATACCCTCATGAAAAAATGCCCCCTTACTTGAGATAACTTGAGTGAAACTCTTTTCCTTGGAGTGAGAAAAGAGAAAATTTCAACAATAAGTATTTTTCTCATGTCATTTAAAGTTCTCTAAAATCCCTTTAATAGCTGAATATATTCAATGTGGACTAATGACAATTTATTTAACTAACATTTTATTGCTCATTCAAAATTTTTCTTTTCTATTATAAATATCTTGATCATATACGTTTTTGTACTTAAAAATCTGTGTGCATTTTAAATTATTTCTTTAGTGTTTAGTCTTAGAAAATGACACTCTGGATCAAAAATATAACATTTTTAAAAAGGTAAGTGATAAATATGGCCAAATTCTCTAAATTGCTTTCTGGAAATTTTCTACCAAATAATACTTCCATTAAAATGGGCCTCATGTTCAAGCTTTCCTTTGGAAAGAGACAGGCATGGGCTGCAAAGTCGAGCTCAGCAACAGTTTTTCACCTCCCAACCCACCCACCGCTGCTCTCCCATCTCATATCCACAAATAGTGCTGAGTGGTCAGGCAAGACAAGGGTATGATGCACGACTTATGAAGGCTGCAGGAACAGAATAGCTAGTTGACTCCTGGTACGGTAATAACAATATTGGTGTTACTATTTCTATTCCTATTTGCTTTTGGCACAGATGACAGCCAGTTCTGCAAAAGCTGGAGCTGTTTTCCACTGCCAACATGTTCTACTAATGATCACTGCAAAAATGCCAGCTGCAGCTATGGAGGGAAGGATTTTTTTCTGATTTTCCTGCCTTTAGGAATGAAAAGAAGAAACAGTACTAACTGAATGTTAATTGGAATCCAGTTGGGTAGTAATCCTTCTTTCTCTGGTTCCATACCTTCTACCCAAAGCTGTCACGCTGTACTGCTGGTGATGTAATTCCCCCACCTACTCTCTAATCAAATTTTTCTGCCTTTACTGTGCATTACATCCTCATTACATTCAGAAAGGGGTGAACCTCATCATTATATTCCTATGAAAATAGGAGAAAAGTGCCAACTCCCTTCTCCTAAACTGGCATCCTTTGAAAGTTCTGAAAGGTCTGCAAGGGCAATCAGTGCTTCAGTCTTCATTTAGTCCTCTCTGATCTCTGGAAGTGGCACTGATCAGGACCAACCTAGGGAACACAAATGCTGCTTGGAATTAATAGCCAGAACCAAATTCAGCCAGTGACAAGGCAACTGCCTCTCTGTGGAGTGTTCTGGGAATGGGAGTGGGCAGGTTAATTGCATTCCACAATCCCCAAGGCCACCTGGCCATGGCATTCACATTTATTTCAGCCATTGTCCTGTCAGGTTGATTACATACTTAAACCCAAGACTGTTTTGCATAGGTTTCAGGAGCAGCTCAGCTGCTTAGCTCCTCAGAAGCACTAATGACTTAGAATCAGAGTGACAGGAGAGTCCCAGGCCTCAGTCCTCTACTGTGAGCTCCTGCCAATGTCTGTTTGTCTTGAAAAGAAGAACTGGAAAATAGGAAATTTGCTCATGCCATTTTGTCTTTAGCAATAAATATGTATGCTGCTCATGGAGGGCTTACTCTATGCCAGAGGCCTTACATAAATGATCTTCAATTTTCACAACCCTCCGAGATAGCCACTTTGGTTTCCATTTTGAAGGTGAGAAAACTGAGGCTCAGAGAGTTTAAGGGATTTCCCAAGGACACACAGTTAAAGCTGCCAAAGCCAAGATTTGATTCAAGACTGTCTGGTGCCATGACTTGGGCTCTTCTTCTCAGGAACTACTTCCCACAATCTTCCTTAGCAGCCAGTGAGAGCAATGGTGTATCTGTCGAATATTAATGACCAACTCGATAGAAGCAAGCACAGAGGACAGTGGTTCAGGCTAAGGAGAATGGCGGCTAAATATGTTAGTGTTGGGAAAGAGATGTGGTATTTAAATTTAGCTAGAGATTTTAACATGAAGCAGCTTCTTTGTATTTAAAGCAGACTATTAAAACTTCACAGTAAAGGTCTAAACTGCTCCACTCACCCATTGTCTAGTGGCTGTAACTCCTCTTGTTCTCCCAGTCCACACTGGCAAGGACTTAGGGTGCTCCTCAGACTTTGAAAATCAGATCACAACACTCCTTCATTTACAAACCTTCAGTGATTTCTCACTACCTGAAAGATTAATTCCAAACTCTTTAAAGTAGCAAATAAAGTTCATACCTTTCACTACTCCCACTTTCTTCTCCAGCCCCTCTCATTCTATCCATACTGAATTATCTGGAGTTCCTGGAGCAAAGCCTCCTTCTTCTCTCAGTTATTGTATGTGCTGTTGCTTCTGGCAGTAGCATCCTCCCTCACTCCCATTTCTAGCTTCCAAAACTCAGACATTTGAGAATCAACTACTCTCAGAAGAACTCCCTGACTAATCATCCTCATTTCTTCTCATAAGACCTGCTTATGTGCTCTTCCTCTGTGACTCTAGCATTCCACACTGACTGTTATCAGCACACATCATGAGAAGATGTGGTTGGGTCCACTTGACTTCTCTCTGACTAGACTGTGGACTCCTTGGGAACATGTGTTGCCTAGGAGCACATATTAGGCAGTATTAATAAATACTGGATTTAAAGAATCAGGCAAAGTTTAAATTAGGCTCTCTCTGGCAATTTTTTGGTTCTTACCTTCCTTGGTTCAGAGAGGTAAAAGATTTCTGGATTACCACTTTTCCTGAAAATGTATAATTAATTTGGAATCAGTTCACTTTCAAGCATTTATTGAACTTCTGTGACAAGCTCCTCTTGGAGTCCTGTTTCTTCATGGTAAATGGGAATACTATTCATCTAAAAAATAGAGCTGAAATAGACAAGGTTACAAGCTAAAATTTTTAAAATAAGAATTTGCTGCAAATATTAATGATGTAAAACATGTATTCTATGCCAAACTGATCATATGCAGCATATACAACATAAAGACCCGAGTCAGTCTGTAAACTGATATTTGCTTTGATGCCAAGTACAAGGAGTGAATAATAATATCCTCCAGAGGAGTTAAATAATGAAAGTCAAATACCTGCTTGAAATATATCTTCATGTGAGACAAACATTTGAAAACAATATGGATTTGTTTGGCTTCAGATATATTCTTTCTTTAAACTTTTGGCCTGTGTGGAGTGAGAGGAGGCATAAAGAATAAGGTTGTTTTAATAAAAAGTTTTGGTTGATCTTGAAATTAACATGTAAATAATTCAAATGCCTTATTCATGGGCAATACTTGTGTGTCCTGTCATAGGTTTAGCTTAAGTTATTTAAAATGCATAGGTGTGCCATATTATTTCATGCATATATATCAAATAGAGGTGGTTGAATTACAGGATTGGACTCAGAGTGGAAGACTGCATATTCAGTCCACACCCTATCATAGAGCCTGTGGTCTGCAAATGGAGTGTAGTATAGACTCCCAGAGTAAGGATGACAGCAGAGCAGATGAAAGTTTATTACACATTCTTGGAGAGTCTGTGCATTCACATCATCCACGATGTGGGGTTGTTTTTTTTTTCATTAGAATATTTTAAGGATCTCTTGTTTAGAATAAAGCAACATAACTCCTTAATGCAGAAAAGGGTGAAGAGTACTGTGAATATATATATATATATATTTTTTTTTTTTGCAGAATGTTTTCAAATGTTAGCAGACTAAACCAAATATGTATGGATTATTTGTACAAGTATTTCACATTTGAGAGTTCAAAAAACAAACAAAAAGGTTAAGGTTGATTAATGTGGTCAAAGAAAAAGCAACCTTTACTAGGGTTAAAAAACTTATTTCTAGATGACAATGTGCATTTCAGAACCTTTTTTAAGCTATTGCCCCACTGGACTAAAAAGATTTTATAGAGCTCAACTTTTCTGCTTGCATTGTGAATTTCATGTTATTTATTTCCCATTTATAATAACATATCGTTAGACATGCTTTTTCAAACTCCATGGTACCCTTACCCTACTACCTTGAAAATCACATCAACTTTTGTAAGCACAGACATTAACCTGCCACTTAACTAACCACCAGACTTCAAAAGATAAGGTTTAGATGAGAAATTATTTCATGGCATCAGCTTCTACCCAGAGCATTATGTAGTTCTGAGAATATTTTCTTATTGGTCCAAAAGGCTTATAAAGGGAGGAGAACCCAACCTGTAGGAGGGGTTCCATGGAGTGACTAACACTTCAGGAAAGAACTCATTACATATGAATCTACTTCCTTAAAGAGAACAGGGCAGAGATGTGGGAAGGTTAGGAAAACACTCACTTATTATGCAATTATATTTTCAGCTTTATCCTTGAACTTTAAGAACTAATGCTTGTGTCCATACAAATCTTCACTTTTAAACATCATAAAACTATCTCTTTTTAAAAATAGAATGTAAAAAATCTTCTTGCTCCATACTTAAACTTAGTTACATAATGGAATTTCATTAAGCCTACCTTAGATAGCTAGCAATCCTGATTAAACATTTAAAATGTAAAAGATGAATATTTTAGCCTTTTCCCCCTTGGGAACTTTTAATTTGGTAATCTGTTTACTGTTTCATTAGGTGAGCAACATAATTAGAGACCCACAGTGGCTTTAGAAATTACTAACTTTAATGATTCAGGAATTTCCCTGAAGTGAAAATAACTAAACTGAATAATCTAAATTGATTAGTTTTGCTTGTATCATAACATCTCTTGGGACCCTAATATTAAACTTATCAGTTCAGTATTTGAATTAATTCATGTATATTCCAGTATCCAAAAGCAATTCTGCAAATGCAGTTTACCATTTCATTTTTTAAATTGTTTTTGGCTTTGTTGTTTGGGGACTTTGAGATCTTATAATGCAAAATCATTAGATAAATCTCATAACGAAATCAAGAGTCATTTAAAATATGTGGCCCATCTCTCTGATTCTTGAATCGTCTGATGAAGCAAACTATTGACTATGTCCATTGAAACTGCCACAGCACAGTAATTTTTGAATGCTGTCATTTGGATTTGCTTCAGAGTGAATTACAAAACCACATGGGAATACCTATATTTTATTGATACACATTTTTTAAACCTGAAGATACAGTGGGCCAATTCATTAACTTGACTTTTACTTATTTTCAACTGATTCTAAAATCACATTTCTCATGCTGAGGGTATTAAAATTCCATATATGCCCCAGCATCTGAGAGCACCTGCATTAAAGAGAAGTATGGAATTACCCTAACAAAATGCATGATTTTTCAATTTGGCAAATTTGTTTGTCTAGTATTTGTATAAACTGTATGTATTTATATAATGAATACATATTTGTACAATAGAGTACAATGCTATAGGATTTCAGATGAATGAGACTTGGATAGCAGATAGAAAGGACAGGGCATTCCTGGTAGAGAAAAAAAAAGTAAAAGAACAGTGGAAGGAATTAAACCACAGGGAGACCGGTAAGCATTTCAAAAGATGATTGAAAAGTGATTTTGACACATTTGATAAACAGTTAAAAAAAAAAAGCGGGGGGGGGGAATTCAAACAACTGAAAGATTTCTTGCTATGGTTATTAGTACTCATTACAGAATGAGAGGTGTTGACACTCAAGTAAAGATGGTAATTTTGTATTTAGAAACATGGGATAACATAATTTTGAAGCTAGGAAAAAACTCTTAGATGCTATCTAGTTAGAGCTCCCTTCCTTTATAGAAAATAAATGGAGATTCTTACGCATGCAAATTATTAATAGTACTAAGATGTAAATATGAAAAATATTAACTTTAGAATATTTATTTCTGGTAAGGAAAAGCAGAAAATGTAATTGGAGAGGGGTGCAAAGAAGAATTCTAATCAGTGAAGTATTATTTTTAAAAAGATAGACTTAAACAAGATAAGAGATTAATACTTGCTAAATATGGGTAGTAAATATATGTATGTTTACAGTATGTTCTAATTTTCTGTGTATCTCACAGTAAAAGAGAGTGGAGTTTGAATTTCTAAAGAAAACAAATGGAAAATGTATTTGACTAAAAACATGAAGCCATTCCAAAGAAGCAGAGCTGACACCTGGTAATATTTCCTCTTTAGAATAGAAGTGTGCCTTTCTGAGCAGGAGAGACATTCTAGCGGACAGAGCGGTGATTTGGGGTAAAATAAAAAGTTTGATGCAAGAGGTCTGGCTGTGTTCACAGAGAGCTGAAGGTAGAAACCCCCCCCCCCATCTCAGGACTTTCAAAGGGAAACACGGGGAACAACGAGGCTCAGCTGGGGCCAAGAACACCAGAAGTGTTACAATGCCAAGTTCACCAGTGAGAAGGTAGCAGCTGAAAGATCAGGTAAGAAACTTCCTTATTTTCAAGTTTAAAAAATTATATATACATTTAATAATAAATAATATCAATACTATTAAAATAATTATGTAATATTAAGGAAATTGAATTCACAATTTAAATAATTTTAGTAGAGAAATCTCCAGGCCAATATGGTTTCACTGGTGAATTCTACCAAATATTTAAAGAAGAATTAACACCAATTCCTCATAATATATTCCAGAGAGTAGAAGAGAAGAGAACACTTTCCAACTCATTAAAATCCTGATATCAAAACCAAAGTACAAAAAAACCCCGCTATATATCTATATATATCTATATAAATATATATTGCTCATGAATAGAGATGTAAAAATTCTTAAAGTATTAACAAATAGAATTCAGCAATATAGAATATTAATATAAAATATTATGATATATAATATTAATAGTATGTATTAAGAATTATCTACCATAGGCAACCAGAGTTTATTCCAGGGATGCAAGCCATCAAATTAAAAAGCTGAAAAAAATCACATGTTCATATAAGTCAATGCAGTAAAGGCACTTGACAAAATTCATCATATTTTTACAATAAAACACTCAAAAAATAGGCATAGAGGGAAACTTACTCATCTTGATAAAGAACATCTGCAAAAAACCTACAGCTAATATTATGCTAAATGATAAAAGACTGAATGCTTCTCTCCTAAGATCAGGAACAAGGCAAGATGTTCACTCTACCACACTTGCTCAACATAATGCTGGAAATTTTAACCAGTGCAATAAGGCAAGTAAATGAAATAAAAAACACACATCTCAGAAAGGAAGAAATAAAACTGTCCCTATTTCAGATGGTATGATTATCTATACAGGAAATCCCAATGAATGTACAAAAATCTGCAAACTTTTGTTTGTAACTCTTAAAATTCATATGGAGATGAAAAGGGCCCAGAATACTCAAAACAAATTTGAAAAGAACAAAGCTGGAGTATCCATAATTCTCATTTAAAAACTTACTACAAACCAACTATAATGAAGCCCATGTGATACTAACATAAAGATAGAAATATAGATCAATGAAATAGAATTGAAAGTCATTTTAGAAATAAACTATTACATTTATGGTCAATTGATTTTCGACAGGGGTGCCAAGATTTTCAATAGGGAAAGAATAATCCTTTCAACAAATGGTGCAGGCACTTCTGGATATAAATATGCAAAAGGTAGACCCCTACTTCACATCATATATAAAATATTAACTCAAAATTGATCATAGGCCCAAATGTAAGAGCTCAAATGATGATATAGGAGTAAATTTTCTTGACCTTAAGTTAGGTAATGGTTTTATAGATACAGCATCAATAGTACAGCTATCTTGTGACAAAAGAAAAAGAAATTGACATATTGGAACTCATCAAAATTAAAACATTTGTGATTTAAAGGATACCGTCAAATATTGAAAAGCTAATGGGAGAAAATATTTGCAAATAGTATATCTGACAAGGGACTGGCATCAAGAATATACAAAGCACTTTTACAATTCAAAAATAAAAAATTAATGTCCCAGCTAAAAAAATGGGAAAAATATTTGAATAGACACTTTTTCAAAGAAGATATACAAATAATCAATAAACACATGAAAAGAGTCTTAACACTATTAATTATTAGACAAAAGCAAATCAAAACCACAATGAGATAACACTTCACACCACTAGGATGATTATAATAAAAAAGATACAACAAATGAATGGATAAAGAAAACGTGGCATATATACACAATGGGATACTGTTCAGCTATAAAAAATGAAATTCCATCTTTCGTGGCAACATGAATAAGCCTGGAGGACATTATGTCAAGCGAAATAAGTCAGGGATAGAAAAATAAATACTGCATATTCTCACTCGTATGTGGGAGCTAAAAACAAATTGAGCTCATAGAAATACAGTAGAATTGTGGTTAAAGAGGCTGAAAAGGGTAGGGGGGAGGGGAGGATAGGGAAACATTGGTTAATGGTTATAAAGTTATAGCTAGATGGGAGGAATAAGTTCTAGTGTTCTGTAGCACTATAGGATGAATATGGTTAACAATAATTTAGTGTATATTTTCAAAAAGCTAGGAGAGAGGATTTTAAATGTTCCTAACACAAAGAAATGGTAAGTGTTTGGAGGGATGAATATGCTAATTGCCCTGATTTGGTTATACATTGTATAAAGGTATCAAAGTATCATTCTGTATTCCATAAATATGTACAATTATTACATGTCAATCAAAAATAAAAGGAAAAAAGATGAACAATAAATATCGACAAGAATGTGGAGTAATTGGAATCCTCAGACATTGCTGGTAGGAATGTAAAATAGTGGAATCACTTTGGAAAATGGTTTGAGTTCCTCAAAGAGAGAAACAGAGTTACCATTTGACCCAGAGATTCTACTCCTAGGCATATATAGAAAAGAACTGAAAACATATGGGCATGCAAAAACTTGTACATGAGTATTCATACTATTTATGACAGCCAAATGTGGAAACAGTTCAAACATTTATCAGTTGATGAATGGAAAAACAAAATGTGATATGTCCACATAATGGAATATCATTTGGCCATAAAAAGGAATGAAGTACTGATACAAACTACGACATGGATGAAACGCGATGCTATTATGCTAAGTGAAAGGAGTTAGACACAAAAAGTCACATATTATACAATTCTTTTTATATTAAATGTCCAGAATTGGCAAATTCATAGAGACAGAAAGAGGACTAGTGATTGCCAGTGACTGGAGGGAGAGGAGAATGGAGAGTCACTGCTCATTGATGTGGGGTTTCATTTTTTGGGTGATGAAAATGTTCTGCAATTACACAGTAGTGATGGTTGCACAATTCTGTGAATATTCTAAAAGCCATTAAATTTTATAATTTAAAGGAGTGAACTTTATGTGAATTATATCTCAATAAAGATTTTTATTAAAATGATAATAATAAACTTAGTCATCTAGTGCTGTTAAAACTGTCAACTTAAAATATTTACCTGAAATCATATATTAATATGAAAGCAAGTTGTGCCTGAATATACCTAACTTGACCTACATGGAGTGTAGATCCTTTTCTACATCTAATCTCTCCACATTGGGGAAAAAGCATAGGTTGTTGAATTAGATATTTGACACCCTTAAATTACATAAAGAAACATTAAATAATACAATGATTTATTTATATTTATCAAACAATTGCTACTGATTTTAATTTCTCATACTTTATAGTAAAGTAAAAGCATTATGAATTTGAAATACCTCTTGCTCATTTAAAATCTTCAAATTTCAAATAAACTGTAAACTAATCATAAAAATCTTGAACAATATAAGTATTCTATCTGTTTTTAAAACTAATAGGAATCTGGTAGGTCAATATGTTCTTTCATTATTTCAAAATTTCATTATAGCACTTTGAATGTTCCCATTTGGCAAAGATAGACTTAGAGTGTTGTAAAAGTTTACCAATATATGAACAATGAACAGATGTTATTATATTTATATACATATATATATATATCTTCCTCAAATGAGATAAACAATTCTTGCCTCATGAGAAAGTCTTATTCTGAAGTGATTCTATTTCTTATAGTGATAATCATATTGATAGTTGATATTTTGTTGTTCTTAATATATTTGTGACAGAAAACCTGTATGTTTTTGTTTTTGCTGTTGTCAATTTGTTTCATTGTCTGTGATGTGAAAGTGAGAAGGAGGGATGAAACTGGAATGATTGAGTTAGTTTATAGTTTGCTTTGGTGCCATCGATCTCATATTCGGGATGTCAGAAAAGACCCCTCTGCTTCCATATTTATTTATTTTTACATTTTTTAAATTTCAGCATATTACAGGAGTATGAATGTTTAGGTTACATATATTTCCTTTGCCCTACCTGAGCCACAGCTTCAAGCATGTCCATCCCTCAGATGGTGCACACCGCATCCATTAGGTGTGAAGAGACTCATCCTCTCCTCTTCCCTTCCATCTACCTGACACCCAATGAATGTTACTACTGTATGTGCACATAAGTGTTGATCAGTCAATACCAATTTGATGGTGAGTACATATGGTGCTTGTTTTTCCATTCTTGTGATACTTCACTTAATGGAATGGGTTCCAGCTCTATCCAGTATAATATAAGAGGTGCTAAATCACCTTTGTTTTTTGTGGCTGAGTAGAACTCCATGGTACACATATACCATATTTTATTAATCCAGTCATGTATTGATGGGCACTTGGGTTGTTTCCACATCTTTGCAGTTGTGAACTGTGCTGCTATAAACATTTGGGTGCAGATGTCTTTTTTATGGAATGCCTTTTTTTGCTCTGGGTAGGTGCCCAGTGATGGAATTGCTGGATCAAATGGTAGTTCTACTTTTAGCTCTTTGAGGTATCTCCATATCACTTTCCATGGAGGTTGTACTAATTTGTAGTCCCACCATTAGTATACGAGTGTTCCTATCCCTCTGCATCCACACCATTTGTTGTTTTGGGACTTTTTGATAAAAGCCAATCTCACTGTAGTTAAGTGAAATTTCGTTGTGGTTTTGATTTGCATTTCCCTGTGATTAGAGATGTTGAACATTTTTTTCATGTTTGTTGGCCACGAATCTGTCTTCTTTTGAAAAGTTTCTGTTCATGTCCTTTGCCCACTTTCTCATGGGGTTTTATTTTTTCCTGATGATTTACCTGAGTTCTTTATAGAGTCTAGTTATGAGCCCTTTTGTATAGCATGCAAATATTTTTTTCCCATTCTGTAGGTTGTCTATTCACTCTAATGATAGTTCCTTGGCTGTGCAGAAGCTTTTTAACTTGATCAGTTCCCATTTATTTATTTTTGTTGTTGCTGTGATTGCTTTTATGGTCTTCCTCATAAATTCTTTGCCTAGGCCATTGTCTGTAAGAGTTTTTCCAACATTTTATTCTAGAATTCTTATGGTTTCTTGCCTTAGGTTTAAGTCTGTTATCCACTGTGAGTTGATTTTTGTGAGAGGTACAGATCCTGTTTCAGTCTTCTACATGTGGCTATCCAATTTTCCCAGCACCGTTTATTAAGGATTCTTTTCTCTGTTGTATGTTTTTGTCTGCTTTGTCAAAAATCAGGTGACAATATAGGGATAGTTTTACATCTGGGTTCTCTGTTCTGTTCAAGTAGCCTACATCTCTGTTCTTTTGCCAGTACCATGCTGTTTTGTTTACTATAGGCTTGTAATATAGCTTGAAGTCTGGTAAATTGGTGCCTCCCAATTTGTTCTTTTTGCTTAATGTTATTTTGGCTATATAGGATCTTCAATGGTTCCATACAAAGTGTAGAATTCTTTTTTCTAGATCTGCAAAAAATGAGACATTTTAACAGTGTTGATTCTGCTGATCCATGAGCGTGGTATTATTTTCCATCTGTTTATGTCCTCTGCTATTTCCTTCCTCAGTGTTTCAGAGTTTTTGTAGAGGACTTTCACCTCTTTAGTTAGATATATTACTAGATATTTTATTTTCTTTGTTGCTATTGTGAAAGTTATTGAGTCTTTGATTTGATTCTCAGCTTGACTGTTGTTGGTGTATAGGAATGCTAGTGATTTGTGTACATTGATTTTGTAACCTGAGACTTTGCTGAATTTATTTATCAATTCCAGGAGTCTCTTGACAGATTCTTTCAGGTTTTCTAGATATGAAATCATAGCATCAGCAAAGAGCAATAGTTTGACCTCTTATGCCCCCATTTGGATGCCCTTGATTTCCTTCTGTTGTCTGACTGCTGTGGCTAGGACTTCCAGCACTATATTGAATAAAAGTGATGATAGAGGATAGCCTTGTCTGGTTCCAGTTCTAAGTGGGAATGCTTTCAATTTTTCCCCATTCAGTTGATGTTCGCTGTGGATTTGTGGTATATGGCTTTTAACATTTTTAGGTAAGTCCTGTCTATGCCTATTTTGTTAAGCTTTCTTATCATTAAAAGGGTGCTGAATTTTGTCACATGCTTTTTCTACACATATTGAGAGGATCATATGGCAATAATGTATCTTTTGTGATATTTTAAATCATATTCATAACAGATGAGTTCCTTTAAGTAAGGTCACAGATCAAACTTATTAAAGTGGTCCTTCCCTTACCAAAATTATGTGTGGATTTTGGTTGACAATTTATGCAACTATTTATTTTTAGCTTATTCAAAGATTGGTTAATTCATCTGTTTTAAACTTCTGATACTCTTAATTTCTACATTTAACTACTGCTCATGATCTCAGGATGTATCTGAGTATTGTAATTGTTTTAGTGCCTCATTGTCAAGTGGCATGAAGAAGGAATTTGGTAGCAGTCATTGGAATTTCTTTTTCTGTAAACTGGTATGAGACATGTTCCAAAGGAGAATATCTGACATACCCATAATTGGTAATGAATTTGGGATAAAAAATATGATTGCTACATATATGTATTGCCCAACAGAAGGAAGCAAATTTTATTAATAGATCTTTCCAATCTTTATCAAGATTTAGTAGGTAACTTTGTTGGCCCCAAGGTTTTTTGGCTGGTGAACAACCTTGTCTGATGGGAAAAGATTCTTTTGAAATACTGTGGATTTGTTTCATAAATTAGTCAAGGACAATGAAGAATTGAGGATCAAGGATAACTCAGTGAAGAAATGGATCATTGTAAAGGAGGGAGACTCTTGCAGCATAACAACTAAGGCAAATAAGAAACTTGAGCAGGTCAGGCAGTAGAAACCCAAGTATTAGAGGATTTGAGGGCTAAAATAAAAACCTAAGAGAAAGAATAGACCCCATATAAGTGGTAAATCAAAAAATATAAAAAATTAACTAGAAGTGGTAGAGTTAAAGTGTTTATTGAAAGTAAGAATGTGTTAGGTGCATAAATATTTAGGATTGTCATGTCTTCCTGTTGAATTGCTGCCTTTTCCATTATATAATGACCATCTTTATCTTTCTTTACTATTGTTGATTTAAAGTCTATTTTATCTGATAAAAGAATGGCTACACTTGCTTTCTTTTTGTTACCATTTGCATGAAATATTTTTAACCTTGAGTCTGTAAAAGTCATTATGTGTTAGATGTGTTTCCTGGAAATGGTAGAAACTTGGCTTGTGTTTTTTTATCCATTCAGCCAGCCTATGTCACTTGAGAGGGGAATTCAAATCATTCACATTGATTGACAGAATTGATATGTAGGATAGTGTTCTGTTCATCTGGTTGGGTAGTACCCCGTTTTGTTTTACCTCTGTACTATTGTTTTATATGAGCTCTGATATTTAGGTTTTGGGTGGTTTTACACTTGTAGGTGACCATTATGCTGATCCAGGTATAATACAGTTCTGAGTATTTCCTGCAGGGCAGGTCTGGTCTTGACAAATTCTCTCAGTGTTTGATTGTCTCGAAAAGTATTTATTTCTCTTTCATCTATGAAACTTAGTTTTGTAAGATACAAAATTCTAGGCTGGCTGTTGTTCTGTTTAAGAAGGCTGAAGATGGGGGTCCAATCCCTTCTGTCTTATAAAGTCTCTGTTGAGAAGTCTACAGTTAGCCTGATGGGTTAAACTTTGTATCTTACTTGATGTTTTCTCCTTCCAGCTCACAGGAGTTTCTCCTTCATGTTGACTTTGGCCAATCTGATGACTATATGTCTTGGTGATTGCCTCTTTGCTATGAGTCTCCCAGGTATTCATTGAGTTTCTTGAATCTGGATGTGTAAATCTCTAGAAAGACAAGGACAGTTTTCCTCAATTATTGCCTCAAATAGGTTTTCCAGCCCTTGGGTGCTTTCTTTTTCACCCTCAGGAATGCCTGTGATTCTTATATTTGGCCATTTTACATAATCCCATACTTCTTGTAGGATTCGTTCTTTCCATTAATTCTTTGTTCATTATTTTTGACTAACTGAGTTAATTTGAAAGAGTTGCCTTCAAGCTCTGATATTCTTTCTCAAGCTTGCTCTAGTCTATTCTTAACCTTCCACTGTGTTTTGTATGTCCTTAAATGAATTTTTTATTTCCAGAAGTTCTCTTTGTTTTTTCTTTAACATGTCTATCTCTTCAGTGAATTTTTCATTCTTTTCTTGAATTGTTTCTCTGGTTCGTTTGGGAAGGTTTCCCATTTTCTCTTAAATTTTGTTGAGTTTCCTTACAATCCATATTTGGAATTCTTATATGTCACTTCAATGTTTTCATTTTCGTCATATCCATTGGGAGAGAGCTGGTGTTCCCTTTTGGGGTGTCCTTTTGCTCTGATTTTTCATACTTCTGGAGTTCTTTCAATGATTTCTTGTCCTCTAGAGAGATGATGCTTCTTATTTTTAGATTTTCTTTTGTATACATGGGGCTCCCCTCCCACTCATACAGGTGTATTTGTAGCATATAAAGATTCTCAAACTGAATGACAAAGAGGACACAAGCTATCAAAATCTTTGTGATTCAACCAAAGCAGTCCTAAGGGGAAATTCATAGCCTTAAATGCCTACAACAAAAAGACAAAAGATCAGAAATTAACAATCCAATGACATGTCTCAAGGAACTAGAAAAAGAAGAGCAAATCAAACCCAAAGCAAGCAGAAGAAAAGAAATAACAAAGGTGACAGCAGAACTAAATGAAATCAAAACCAAGAAAATAATACAGAAGATCAATGAAACAAAATGTTGGTTCTTTGAAAAGATCAACAAAGTCAATAGACCTCTAATTAGATTCACCAGGATTAGAAGAGAAAGAGCTCTAATAAGATCAATCAGAAATGAAAAAGGAGACATTACAACTGATACCACAGAGAAACAAAATGACATCGGTGAATACTATGAAAGTCTCTATGCACATAAACTTGAAAATGTAGAGGAAATGGACAAATTCCTGGAATCAAACAACCTCCCAAGACTCAATCAGGAAGAAATAGAATACCTGAACACAAATAATGAGCAAGGAGTTTTAAGCAGCACTAAAAAATCTTCCAAAGGAAAAAAAATTCCCAGACCAGATGGATTCCCAGACCAGAGGGATTCACAGCCAAATTTTATCAGACCTACAAAGAACAGTGTACCCGTACTACAGAAATTAATCCAAAACATTGAGAAGGAGGGAATCCTCCCTAACTCGTTCTATGAGGCTAGTATCACCTTATACCGAAGGCAGGAAAGGACACTACAAAAAAAGAAAACTACAGACCAAAATCCCTTATGAATATAGATGCAAAAATCCTCAATAAAATACTAGCAAAACAAATTCAATAGGACATCAAAAAAATAATCCACTATAATGAAGTGGGCTTCATCCTAGGGATGCAAGGATGGTTCAACATATGTAAACCAATAAATGTGATTCACCACATAAACAAGTAAAAACAAAGATCATAGGATCATCTCAATTGATGCAGAAAAAGCATTCAACACAATTCAGCACTGTTTCATCATAAAAACCCTCCACAAACTAGGCAGAGATAGAACATATCTCAATATTACAGAAGCCATATATGGCAAACCCACAGCCAGCATCATACTGAATGGGGAAAAGCTGAAAGCATTCCCCCTAAGAACTGGAACAAGACAAGGATTCCCATTGTCACCACTTCTATTCAACATAGTGCTCGGCCGGGCGCGGTGGCTCACGCCTGTAATCCTAGCACTCTGGGAGGCCGAGGTGGGCGGATCATTTGAGCTCAGGAGTTCGAGACCAGCCTGAGCAAGAGCGAGACCCCATCTCTACTAAAAATAGAAAGAAATTATATGGACAGCTAAAAATATATATAGAAAAAATTAGCCGGGCATGGTGGTGCATGCCTGTAGTCCCAGCTACTCGGGAGGCTGAGACAGGAGGATCGCTTCAGCTCAGGAGTTTGAGGTTGCTGTGAGCTAGGCTGACACCACGGCACTCACTCTAGCCTGGGCAACAGAGTGAGACTCTGTCCCAAAAAAAAAAAAAAACAAAACAAAACGTAGTGCTCAACATCCTAGCTAGAGCAATGAGGTAAGAGAAAGCAATTAGGCATATCCAAATGGGGAAAGAGGAAGTCAAATGATTGTTGTTTGGTGAAGATATGATGTTATATCTAGAAAACCCCAGAGATTCTACCAAGAGACTCCTGGAATTGATAAATAAATTACACAAAATCTTAGGGTACAAAATCAATGTACACAAATCAGTATTATTCCTATACATCAATAACAGTCAAGCCAAGAGTCAAATCAGAGACTCAACATTGTTCACAATAGCTACAAAGAAAATAAAATACCTAGAAATATAATTAATTGAAGGAGGCAAAAGATCTCTACAAAGGAACTACAAAACACTGACAAAGAAATTGCAGATGATACAAACAAGTGGAAAAACATATCATGATCATTGATTGATAGTAATAATATTGTTAAAATGTCCATACTACCGAATGTAATTTACAGATTCAATGCAATCCTCATCAAAATACCAATGTCATATTTCATAAAACTTGAAAAAATAATTCTATGCTTCTTTTGAAACCAGAAAAGAGCCAGAATAACCAAAGCAATCTTAAGCAAAAGTAACAAATCTGGAGACATCTTATTATAAGAGTTCAATCTATAATACAAGGCTTTAGTAACCAAGAGAGCATGATACTGGCACAAAAATAGAGACACAGACCAATCGAACAAAACAGAAAACTCACATATAAAACCATCCACATACAGCCAACTGATCTTTGACAAAGCACACAATGATATACACTAGGGAAAATAATTCCTATTTAATAAATGGTGGTGGGAAATTGTACAGGCACATGCAGAAGAATGAAATAGGATCCATATCTCTTACCACTCACAATTAATTCAATGTGGGTAAAAGGCTTAGATCTAAGACATGAAACCATAAGAATGCTAGAAGAAAATGTTGGAAAAACTCTTAGATATTGGCCTAGGCAAAAAATTTATGAAGAAGTCCCCAATGGCAATTATAGCAACAACAAAAATAGATAAATGGGACTTGGTTAAATTAAAAAGCTTTTGTACAGCCAACAAAATAATCACTAGAGAAAACAGATAACCTATAGAATGGGTAAAAATATTCACAAGCTATATATCTGATAAAGGGCTAATAACCAGAATTTACAAAGAACCCAAGCAAATCAGTAAGAAAATATCAAGTAACCCCATCAAAAAGCGGTCAAAAAACATGAACAGAGGCTTTTCAAAAGAAGGTAGACAAATGGCCAATAAACATACGGAAAAGTGCTCAACATCACTAATCATCAGGGAAATGAAAATTAAAACCACAATGAGATATCACTTTACCCCTGTTAGAATGACTTTTATTAAAAAGTCCAAAAAATAATAGATGCTGGCATGGATGTAGAGAGAAAGGAATACTTATATACTGTCAGTGGGACTGTAAATTAGTACAACCCCTATGGAAAACAGTATGGAAATACTTCAAAGACCTAAAAGCAGACCTACCATTAGATCCAGCAGTCCTACTACTGTATATTTACCCAAAGGAAAAGATGTCATTTTTATCAAAGGACACCTGTACTCAAACATTTATTGCAGCACAATTCACAATTGCAATGATGTTGAATCAACCCAAATGTCCACCATTTCATGAGTGGATTAACAAAACATAGTATATGTATACCAGGGAATACTACTCAGCCATTAAGAAGGATGACTTAAAGCCATGTGCAACAATTTGGGTGGAACTGGAGACCATTATCCTAAGTGAAATATCTAAAGACTGGAAAAATAAATACCACATGTACTCACTATTAAATTAGAACTAAGTGATGAGCACACATGTGCATAGAGGGAATTAAAAACTGAAACTGAATGGAAATCCAACAGAGGGGATGTGGGTGGAAGGGATGGGCAATAACCTACTTAATGGATACAATGAACACTATCTGTGTGACAGGCAGACTTATAACTGTGACTCAGACATTATAAAAGTGATCCATGTAACCAAAAATATTTGTACCCCCATAATACTTTGAAATTAAAATAAAAGAAAATGTGGTATATATTTATATATATGGTATATGAATAGTACTTCCTGGTATGTATGTGTATATTCAAGGAGTACTATTCAGCCATAAAAAGGAATGAAATAATGTCTTTTGCAGCAACCTGGATGAAACTGGGTGCCATTATCTTAAGTGAAGTAACTCAGGAACAAAAAAACAAATACTGCATGTTCTCACTTATAAGTGGGAGGCAAACAATGGCTATGCATGGTCACGCAGAGTAGTATAATGGACATTGGAGACTCAGAAGGAAGAGGGTTGGAGTGGGGTGTAGGATGAAATATTACCTATTGGGTGCAATGTACACTATTGAAGTGATGCGTACACTAACAGCCTAGACTTCTCCACTATGCAATTCATCCATGTAACAACAAAACATTTGTATTCCTAAATCTATTAAAATAAAGTTCAAAAAAGGACATTTTAATCAATAGGAGATTGTTAAATTATAATTCTTTCTCAAAATGCACTAGGTAAAACAACTGAGGGAGATTTATTTCTGTACTCAAGTCAAAATTTTAAGTCCATAAAATAAACCAAGTCACAGTATGGGATAGCTGGCATGATCTAATTCAAGTTAAAATGCTCTTATGTTTATATGTATTTACGTGGGAAAAAGTCTAGAAGGCTACTCTCGCTTTAACTTTTTTCAGTCTTATATATATTAAATGTTTACAGGGGCTTTTTATCACTTTAGCAGTTATAACACTCAATAAAGAAATTTTGAAAAATGAGATTGTTAGAAGCCCAGAAAGGGGAATGACTTGCCCAGGATTAACTAGGAAGCTAGTGGTAGAGTCAGGACTAAAATCCAGGCGGTAGAGGTATTGCCAAGGCTTGGGAAATTTTAACTTTCCCCCCTAAATTTCTATCATCACCCCTAATAATAGTAACAATGATAATAAATATGTGTTAAATCTAATGTAAAATGTGAATAAAAGTATCTTCAGTGGGAAAAAAAAATCTGTGTCCCTGACATCTTGAGGGGGCTAGAGGAAATGATCGGGAAAAGCTAAATAAAGGAAATTTCAAATGAGAGAAGCCTTGAAAATGGGCATAGGTTTGCTGACAGACTGAGATGGGAATGGAGCTGTGATCAGAGTTACATCAAGTCATGTGAAGGCACAAAACCAAAACAAAATCTTATTTGACAAACAGTCTTTTCTGCTCCTACTCGTGTTTTTATCACAAGAATTATTACAGACTTGTTAAAAAGGGGAAAGATATTGAGTTAATGTGGTAGTCTCTTTGGTTTATAAGTGATTTTTCTTGGAGTGTTAATGGTTTTTGTCATCAGGTAGTAGCAGCTGAACCAAAAAAAAAGAAAAGAAAAAAAGAACATTCTCCTGGTTATTTATGAGAAATTATGAAGGGCAGGGGTAGAGCTGTGTTTGTCTGTTTATTTCTAGGATCTGGCACTTCTGGAAAAGAAGTAAAATGAATCAGCAAAGTCAGATAGTTAAAAATAAATGATCAGTGAATAGTTGGAAGAAGCAATGACACAGATAACCCCCAAAGAGCAAGCAATCCCAGAATCTCTAGAGTGGTACATAATCTCTTTCCCTGGCTCCTCTCTCTCTCTCTCTCTCTCTCTCTCTCCCTCTCTCATACACACACACACACATCTAGTAGAAATCTTCCCCTCTGAAGGAAGAGAGTTCTTAATACGGAGAGAGCACCTTCTATTGTTGGTTGTTGCAAATCCAGTCTGGGAATTTTTAATAGATTCTGACAGGATGGTTAGTAAGACCCAAGATTTATTAATTTACTAGGAATAATCTGTAGAGTAAAATATGTATGCTTATTGATTTAACACCATGACCCAACTCTAATTTTCTTAGAACTTTTGATCTAGGATGATTTTCACAGAGTGTGTTCCATAGGCACTAATCACTGTGAGCTAACCACAAAAAAATGGATTCTTTGTTCAAATAACATTGGAAAAGGCCAGGTTAAGGAAAGTTAAACAGATTTTTCCATGACAGAAATTCTCAGGACCTTTAAAATATACTTCATGAATGAGAGAGAAGTGGTCATCTGTATTAGTACTGTGCAGCTGTTTCTGATTGAATGCCACGGACCTCCAGGCCCTCATTCCAGTGTGCATACTATTTGTAAGAAAAAAATTATTTAATAGAATGTTCTTATTCTATAGCCAGCACACAAAGTAGTTGAGCCAGCTCTGGACAACCTTATCCTTTATCTCATTCATTTTTATTTGTTTGTCTTTGGTACAAATGGTTTTAAATTTTTTGAAAAGAAAAGTATTGTAACATAGACATTTTTTTCATTCAAGAAAATGTTTTACATCTTTATTGGTTCTGAGGAGGCAAAACTCTGGGAGAAGAAAAAAGTTCAGGGGATTTTGGAATTAATTCTACCAGGTCTCTCCATCAGTGTTAATGGCCTTCCTGCTACTCCCTTCCTCCTCAATGGTGTGAAAATAGGTGATGCCAAGAGGAGACCTGGTGTTAGGGGTCTCTTCTTATACCCATGTTCTGCGACCTCCACTGGACCAACATGCCTGGTCTCCAACCTCACCCTTATTCACTCTTCCCCTTGAGGAAGGCAAATGTTATCTCTCTGGGAAATCACAAGCGGGTGATCTATGGAAATGCCATAGTTTGGGGATTGCATTTCTCTTCTTACCTCACCACTCCAGACCAGTGTGAGGTAAGGATCCGGGCAATTGTATCTGCCCTGCAAAACCAAACATTTCCTTGTTACCTTGAGAATTTTGAGGAGTACTGATATTAAAAGATTCCCATCCCTTCAATTGGGATAAGCTGATGTTTTTATCATGACTAGACTGGGGTTATGTGTTTGGAAGAGGAAAACTATAGAGGTAAAGTGCCATTCTTATCATATTATATTAAGAGCACACACTATCAACATGACTTTCCACAGATGGTGTTGACCTTGATCACCTGGATAAAGTAATGTTAGTTAAGTTTCTCCACTGAAAATGTTGTGGAGTTTTGCCATAACACTGTAAATAATTACCACTCTTTTTTTCCCGTTTCCATAATATATTACAGGCCTATCTTGTTTTATTGTGTTTTGTTTTATTGCACTTTGCAGATAATTGCATTTATCATACATTGAAGGTTTGTGCTAACTGCATCATGCAAGTCATTTGGTTCCATTTTTTAAAACAGTATGTGCGCGCTTCATGTCTCTGTGTTACATTTTGGTAATTATCACAATATTTCAAACTTCTTCATTTTTATTATCTATGTTATGATGATCTGTGACTAGTGATCTTTGATGTTACTACTGTAAGTGTATTGGAGTGCCATGAACTGTGCCACTATAAGATGGTGAACTTAATTGATAAATGTTGGGAGTGTTCTGACTTCCCCACTGACAGGCCATTACTCCAGCTCTCTCCCTCTCCTTGGGCCTCCCTAGTCCCTGAGACCCAAGAGTATTAAAAATAGGCCAATTAACAACATTACAAATGGCCCCTAAGTGCTCAAGTCAAAGGAAGAGTAGCATATCTCTGACTTTAAATCAAAAGCTAGAAATAATTAAGCTTATTAAAGAGGGGATGTAGAAAGCCAAAATAGGTCTCTCTTGCCAGATAGCCAAGGTATGTATGCAGAGGAAATGTTCTTGAAGGAAATTAAAATTTCTACTCCAGTGAACACACAAATGGTAAGAATGTGAAACTATCTTATTGCTGATATGAAAGAATTTTAGTGGTCTGGATAGAAGGTCAAACCAACCACAACATTCCTTTAAGCCAAAGCCTAATTCAGAGCAAGGCTCTAACTCTATCCAATTCTATGAAGGCTGAGAGAGGTGAGGAAGCTGCAGAAGGAAAGTGTGAAACTAGAAGAGATTAGTTCACAAAGTTTAAAAAAAGAAGCCGTCTCTATAACAAAAGTACAAAGTGAAGTAGCAAGTGCTGGTGGAGAAACTGCAGCAAATCATCCAGAAAAGCTAGCTAAGATCGCTGATGAAAATGGCTACACTCAACAACAGATTTTCAGTGGAGACAAAACAGCCTTCTATTGGAAGAAGATGACACCTATGACTTTCATAGATAAAGAGAAGTCAGTGCTGGGCTTCAAAGTGTAAAAGGACAAGCTGACTCTTGTTAGGAGCTAATGCAGCTGAGGATTTTAAGTTGAAGTCAGTGCTCATTTATCATTCTGAAATCCTAGAGCCTTTAACAATTATGCTAAATCTACTCTGCCTGTGCTCTATAAATGGAAGAATAAAGCCTGGATAACAGCACATCTGTTTATGTGCTTCTATTTAGCATGGCTTGTTGAATATTTTAAGTCCACTGTTGAGACCTACTTCTCAGAAAAAAGATTCCTTTCAAAATATTACTGCTCATTGACCATGCCACTGTTTACCCAAGAGCTCTGATGGAAATGTACAAGGAGATTAATATTGTTTTCATGCCTGTTAACACAACATTCATTCTGCTGCCCATGGATCAAGGAGTAATTTCCATCTTCAAGACTATTACTTAAGAAATGCATCTCATAAGTCTATAGCTGCCATAGATAGTGATTTCTCTGTTGGATCTGAGAAAAGTAAATTGTAAACCTTCTGGAAAGGATTTACCATTCTAAATTCCATTAAGAAATTTCTGATTCATGGGAGGAAGTCAAAATATCTACATTAACAGGATTTTGGAAGAAGTTGATTCCAACTCTCATGGATGACTTTGAGGGGTTCAAGACTTCAGTAGAGGAATTTGCTGCAGAAGTGATAGAAATAGCAAGAGAATTAGATTTAGAGCTTAAAGATGTGATTGAATTTCTGCAATCTCATGATCAAACTTGTATGGATGAGGAGTTGCTTCTTAGGGATGAGCAAAGAAAGCAGTTTCTTGAGATGGAATTTACTCCTAGTGAAGATGTTTTGAACATTGTTGAAATGACAACAAAGGATTTAGAATATTACATAAAGGTAGTTGATAAAGCAGTGGCAGGGTTGAGAGAGACTCTAACTTGAAAAGAACTTCTGTGGACAAAATGCTATCAAACACTGTAGTATATGTATACCATGGAGTTCTACTCAGCCACAAAAAACAATGGTGATCTAGCACCTCTTGTATTATCCTGGGTAGAGCTGGAACACATTCTACTAAGTGAAGCATCATAATAATGGAAAAACAAGCACCACATGTACTCACCCTCAAGTTGGTATTAACTGATCAAGACTTAAGTGCACATCTAGTAATAACATTCATCGGATGTCAGGCAGGTGGGAGTGGGGAGGAGAGGATGGATATATTCACACTAATGGGTGTGGTGTACACCATCTGGAGGATGGACATGCTTGAAGCTCTGACTCAGGTGGGGCAAAGGCAATATATGTAACCTAAACATTTGCACCCCTATAATACGCTGAAATAAAAAAAATGCTATCAAACAGAATTGCATCCTACAGAGAAATCTTTTGTGAAAGCAAGAGTTAATCAATGTGGCAAGCTCCAATGTTGTTTTATTTTTTAAAATTTCTGCAGCCACCCTAATCTTCAGCAACCACTATCCTGATCAGTCAGCAGCTATCCACATCACGGCAAGACCCTTCACCAGCAAAAAGATCATGATTCACTGACTGATTCGATTATCATTAGCATTTTTAGCAGTAAAGTATGTTTTAATTAAGGCATGTACATTTTGTTTAGATATAATGCTATTGCACACTTAATAGACTACAATATAGTATAAACATAACTTTTATATTCACTGGGAAACCAAAAAATGTATGTGACTCCCTATATTGCGATATTCACTTTATTGCAGTGGTCTGGAACAGAACCTCCAATCTCTGTGGTATGCCTCTCTTTGGAAGGAAGTCACTGTGTACAACCCACACTCAAGGAATGCGGAAATTATGCTCCACCTCCTCAAAGACTGAGTATACTCTGTTCAATTTTACTGTTAGGTCTTTTATACACATGTTTTATACACATTTTACAAGGGTTATGCTGCTTAGTTACTAAGAATATTTATGCACTTATAAGACAATTGGCATACTATTGGTAAAGGTGCAGAACTGAGTAAAGAAAGGAAATGCATTTGTTCATTCACTGTACACTTTGGGAGTTAGTATGACCCTGGCCTCAAACTTAATGCTGTGAGTATCAAAGATCCACTCTCAAGAAGGTTACAATAAAACACAACAAACTAATACAATTTTTAAAATATCATATTTGCACTAGGATATGTGGACAAGAATTTTAAGATACAAATAAAACTATTTTTGATGCCTGGAGGCAAATTTCCACAGAATAGTTCAGTGTTTCCCAGAGTCTGGTGGGAATTCGGTGTGAATAGACATACAGAGTTGGGTCTTTCAAATACTCAGAATGTGACCCTGTTGATGTCTTAGAGAAGAGCCGTGGTACATAACCCTTAGCCTCTGCTGGTGGGTTCCCACAGGGCATGAGAACAGTATAATCCCCTGAACCATCTGTGCAATAGGGCAAAAAATGAGTGGGCCAGTAAAAATAATTCTTCCATTTTATTTTTCACAAGCTGCTTAAGTTTATTCATCTCTTCCATTTGGAATAAAATAGTAAATTTACTCCATTTATTTAATCATTATTTGGGGCTTTAAAGCCTCACCTGTACATCCTTGACAAGAACTTCTCAAAGAATATTCCAAATCACCAGGTCACAGGATGTCCATATACACTATGCCAAAAAAGTTCTTTCTATAGTTAAATAATCTTGAAGTTTCATTGGGCTTAGTGAACTTGAGATTTATTTTTACCCTTTTCTTTTTATTCATTAGACCTAAAATAAATATAGCTTGCACCAAGAGTATCATAAGTGACTTCAAATTATTCATTTTCCTCTTCATCCATGTTGAAAGAGGCTTAATTATATACAGTGTCTAGCTTTGACCAGAATGACTCCTGAGAACACTCTGATTGTTATAAACTTACTACAGTGATCCCATTCTTCTAGCCAGGGGTTTGTTTAGGGTGGGTCCTGAATGGAACTTAGGGGAAGTCTACTGAGAAGAAAGCTTTGGGAGTTTGCATCATTCCTTAAATTAGATGAATGAGGAAGAGCCTTTATATGTCATTCTACGTGGGTTGACACACCATGGACTGCTGTGGCCATTTGTGAGCATACCCTGTGGCTTGAGGGCAGTCAGACATGCCAAGGATGGCAGAACAGAAAGATGAAAAGAACTTTGGTGCCCATAATACGATTGAACAACTGAATTAACAAATCCTGGAGTATTTGTGAGATGACAAGCTTTCCTCCTTGTTGTTTAAGCCAGTGGGTCAAGGTTATTTGCTATTTGCAGCAAAGGCATCCTACAAGATACTAGGATTGTGTACATAAAACCACATACATGAAGGGATTTAGAGATATTTATATTAGGATATTTCAAAAATAATTTTGTCTGTACTTAGTTTTGTAATGTGTGCTAACTCTAGAACCTAATCCCTACTAAAAGGCAATTCCACAGAATGTTTACTGATGAAAGCTAGTAATTTCTTTTTGGTAATATCTATCTAGTTGTCTTATATTTTGGGTTAATGTTCTAACTTATGTTTCCTTTGTTTGGAAAATTTTCACCCCACTATAGTGGTTAGCCTCATTGTATCTCAATACCCTTGATTTCTAGTTATAGTTTCTTTGAGAAAGGAAAAACACAACAACAACAACAACAAAGTGTTTTTCGTATTCTCAAATTCACCACTTAACACAGCACTTTTGCTACCAGATATGTGGGGAATTTTCCCAACAAACCAAGCAATTCTCCTATGGACACCAACTGGTATCCTACAATTTAACTCAATTCTAACACTATTTACCTGGAGTTAGAGTCAGATTCCACAGGTTCAGGGCTCAGTCCCACAAGACTGTCCCCTCCTAGATGCCAATTGCAAGTATTAAGTTGTCACTTATACTTTTGACTGATCAGCTATAGACCCTGGTTCTCATTATGCCCTCCTTAGGTTCAGTTAATTTGCTAAGACAACTCACAGAACTCAGGGATAACATTTACTTATGTTTCCTGGTTTATTATAAAGGATATTACAAAGGATGCAGATTAACAGTCAGATAAAAGGCTGCATAGAGCAAAGTATGTGGGAAGGAGCAGGAAAGTTCCATGCTCTCTCTGGGCAAGCCACGTTCCAGGCACCTTCATGTATTTAGCTATATGGAAGCTCCCTGAATCTTGTCCTTTTAGGTTTTTATGGAGGTTTCATTACATAGGCGTGATTGATTACATAACCAACCATTGATGATCAACTCAACCTTCAGTACCTCTTCCCTCTCCAGAGGTCTGAGAGTAGGGCTGAAAGTTCTAACCCTTTAATCACATGGTTGGTTCTCTTGGCAACAATCCACTCTGACCCCCTCCCACCATTCTGAGACTATCCAGTAGCCCACCAAGCATCTTCTCATTAGAACAAAAGGTGCTTCTATCACCCAGGAAATTCCAGGGGATTTAGGTGTTCTGTGTCAGATACTCCTATCACTCAGGTCTTAGGAGTTCTGTGTCAGGAACCAGGTCAAAGACCAAACAGTAGAACAAAAGATTCTCCTAGTACTCCTATCTACAACCAGCGGCAGAGACCAAATATATATTTCTTACTACATTACAATATCACAAATTTGGACTGAGCTGGACATCTGGTCCAAGGCAGGCCACTTATGCTCTCTTTGGGGTATTTGGATTTGGGTCTCTGAGCTGTGGGTGAGTCTTTATTAGTTCTTGAACTGAGATGTGATACAAATTAAGGTCTGTGTCAGCCATGTTTGGCCTTGTGCATGTCAAATCAGAGAAAGCAATTTTTCAGAAAAAGAGAAAAATTGAAAGAAGAGAAGCAGAAATAAGAGACCATGGCACTCCAGAGAGACAGGGAGTCATTTGGGGTTCTTTATTATCCAGTTTCTGAATCCATTTGTTTCCGAAGGATGGCCATGGGCTCCATGAGATAAATTTATACTTGCTAATGTTTCACTCTTTCTGTTGAAAAACTGAGAGGGCTTATGTTACTTGAAGCTTTTTAATACTTGACTAAGACACTTGTGAACAGAAAGAGAATCATGTAACAAGATTTAATTGTTCCTGTTGTGGTTATGCCATAGCAATTCACATTCATTTATGGCACTAATTTCAAACTACCTTGTATTAGAGCTACATGGTGACTTTCATAATCTATTTTAGTAGTGTGTAAATTAAAGAGCAAAGAGTTGCCTTATTCATTTTTTTCTTACTCTACTAAATTATAAGGTATTATTCTTTGCCTATAGTAGGAACTTAAAATATTTTTTGAAAGGTAACAATAGCTTGAGGAAGGAGGAAATGACATTTTTACCCATCCAAATTGGATGTTTCTTTCTGATATTTTAGGAATACCTGAAGTACTGAATAAAGACATATCTAAATAGAAATTATTTGCTTATACGAAGTTATATAATGCAATTAACTCCTTTTTCAGCATTAATCAACCTTACCTGAGGGATGTTTCAAAATCATAATGGATACCATTGTAAGGCTTTTGCATATTATTGGAGATTAGTTCTTTTTAAAACAAACATGTTCTTTTTTAATTAACTTGAAGACAATAAATTCCAAATGGGATTTTACTGTCAATGATCTTAAAACTTTTTATTAAGCAAAGGCATTGCTATAGGGGTAGCATTGCCCTAATTACCCTTCTTTTAAACAGTGCCTGAATTATTCTCTTTGAACATCGAGAGTCAAAGAAGCTCTGAAAATATCGTGACTACGTTGAGTTTAAAGTTTCCCTCAGTTTGACTAAACAGTAGATAGTTTTCTTCCCAACTCTAGGCCCCTGATCTTTCTTTTCCTAGAGCATTTACTTTAGAAAACTTGTAATCGCAAATTCTTTCTCTGTCCCTTCGAAATGTTTATAATTCTTCTCCCAGCGTCTTTCCAGTTTTGCAACTCAGGAATGGCTTACTTAAGGACCTGGGAGGCTTCCCTTTAAAATGTAATCATGGAGGAAGACAGTGCAAGTGGCTGTCAGAGATCAGCTATGTCCCACTGCCTTGGGCACTTTGCTCCAAGTGGGAAAACTACTTTCTGTCATGAAGATAAGAGAAAGTATATTTTTCTTTTGGGTAAGGCCAATTAGCAAAGACAGATGGTCTACAATCCCTCCCTCTTTCCCCATCTCTTAAAACTCTCCAGCCCTTTTTTGGCAGAGTTGAGTTCAGACAGCATTCTGGTCTCTTCCATTGCAACAATCTTGAATAAAGTCTTCCTTGACTGTTTAAACTTAGTCCAGTGAAATTTTTTCTTCATCAGTTTCTATAAAAGAAAAAGGAAATTTCCCTCAGTAGTGCTTATAAAATGCTATTGGGACACTATTTTTTATTAAATGTTATCAATTTTGAGATATTTAATTGCTTTATGCATTTTATTTGTAAGGTAGTACTAGATTACCCTTGAATAAGGATATGCTAATAGGCTTAACATCACTTACTGTCAAGGGAGCACACTGCCCGGATTTACTTCTGCCCAGCTGGGTGGGGCAGATGGCTCTAATCCCCGTTAGTGCTGGGGCATTTGGAGTTTCTGAAGTCATTTGCGTCTGAGACTCAGAGTGCACTTAAGAGAGATCACTTTGATGATAAGCAAGGATTGTCCTACTGAAGTTTGCAATTCAATACTTTTTGATTTTTACTGCTTGTGACGATTACCTCCTAGTGCTTCATGCTTTAATAACTCTTGATAATGGATATTTACATCTGTGTCAATTATTTTCCCCAGCTTTGATAAGAGCATCTTTTCAGATGAGCACAAATTGTTAGGGACCCAGATGTAGGTAAATGACTAAGCCGTGGTCAGGACTCCTCTCTCACCTTCCAGCTCGGCTTACCTCTTCAGACACCTGGCTCCTGCACGTGGGCCCCTTTTCCTGGGATTTCTCATCAGGGAGACTAAAGAACTGCTCACAGATGAGGGGCAGGAAGAGGAAGGAGAGGATTTGTAAAGGAGTGTCAAGGAAAGAGGGACGAAAGGACAAATGAGAAGAAAGTTACTTCATGGCATGGGAAGTGAACAATGGGAGCTGGAAGGGATGTTTGATCCAGAAATGGTCAAGAAAATAAGTAATTTTAAAAAGAAAATTTTAAAATAAGGAAAAACACAAAGGATGATAGGACAGGCACACATTCTCACCACTCAGGATTACTGGATGGTGAACACTGGATCACATTTTTGCACCTAACACTGCATTCAAGAACACAGTTGAACTGAATAAATTAATCCAATAATAAACAGCTTGCCTCATTTTCTGTGATATTGACTATTCTAAAGCATATCAAAGAAGACATCTTAAAGAATGCTATAGATTTGGGACAGGACTAACAGGCATATCAGAATTAGAAAAAGTTCCTAAATCACATGTATTCATCATTTTTTGAATATTTAGAATTTGTTGAAGATTTATTCTAAATTTTAATAAGTCTTTTTTTTTAATTTAGACTCTCCAAATACCTGGAGTGAAATGCTTTCTACCTGTCATCAACTGTATTTTGACTATTTGCTACTTCTTGAGAGATTTTAGAGATGAGTTGATGGTATTTTTATTTACTTAAAGGATGGCCTGTCTGCCGGGTCTGGTCCGAGAGAGGCTGGCTAAGCGAAGGCTGAATTGAGGCTGTGCTTATAATGGGAAGATACGTATGCAAGGCCTCTGGAAGATGCTGGTTTATAGAGGGTGATGCTATCGAGCTGGTGGAAGGTTAGAGGGAGTAACAGGAATGCCAGTAGTGTGGCAGAAGAGGGACTTTGGGAAGAAGAGATATGTAACATAATATTAATTAAGCTGATGGCTTTGGGGTGTGCATTCAAATAACCTCTATTAAAAGCTTCTGTAAACTTACTGAAAAAATCTTTTGGAAAAATCTGTATCTCTTGCTGCTGCTTTTGATGAGAGAGGATTCTTTATGGTGACTAAAAAAGGCTAAAGCTGTCTTCAACAGTGGTTACTATTGAGCCAACCACATGAGAATTACCTCCAAAAGACTGTGCAGAACTCCTTCACCATGTACAAATGGAAGAACTTATCACCTGGTAATATTTCATGAATATCCACACTATATGGATCTTGTTAACTGGTAGAATTAACATATGCTATTGACATTGTCCATCTTACACAGTGAATGAGGTGTTTGTTCCATAATTTTTATATAGCCTAGCTAGGCATAAATATTTAAGCATGGCTTTATTATTCCTTGGTTATGGAATTACTCATTTACTTAACATTTATTAAGCAAGTACTATGCTAGATGCAATAGTGCCAGAGATGGCTTCTTCAAGTTGCTCATGACTGGGGAGCTGAGACAGACATCTAAACCAATGATTATGATACAACACAACCTGTGCAATAATAGAGGAATTTTTTAAAGTCTTATTTAAGCTTGGGAAGAGAGAGTAGTGCTTGGATGCAGAGCAGGTTAGGAAAGATACTAAATATTATACCTGCTTATTCTATTATCTTCCAAACCAGAACTGTCTTACAAACTTTTGTAGAGACTTTCCAATTATGGTTTAGGGGCAGGAGCTGTTCTGATAGCACAGATACGGTTTGCTAGAATGTGATTATTTTTTGTTTTCTGGTCAGTTAACAAACATTGGCATTAATGCACTAGTTGTAGAGCTTGGCACCCAAATTTTGGAATGGAGGGGAGATGAAAGCAATCTGCTCCAAAATGAAGCCAACAAGATATTTCTGCCAAAAGATGATAGCACTGCTCTAAATGGAGTCTTCTTGTGATGGTAGAAATATTTCTCATTTTCCTTCCCTTTATAGCATATCTTGTTTACATTTTCTTAATAAATGCAAATGCAAATTACCATCACAGAGCGGGCCACTTTAAGTAAATTTGTTTCTAGAGAATTTCATTTAGGTTGTGTTTGACCCACATTTATCTATGGAATACCCTCATTGTGTCACCTACTTTGTCTGCATCTAGATATCACCAACAGGACTACTGAGCACATATTTGGTTTTCATGTGAGACATATGTTCATCTAGGCAGCTACTATAGTTTCTGTGCTGTCAGTTGAATTCCGTAAATTAATCAAGGCAATGTGTACAAACCCAAAGGCCTAGAATAAAAACCAGTAAATGATTACCTATCCTTTCTAAGTTGAGGCAAAAGAAATCTTAAATAAGGAGAATATGCAGTATGTAGATATTTAAAAGTGAATAGTAACATAAAAATTTTATTTAAAAAATATTAATATTAAGAAATAATATAAAGAGGTTAGAGGGTACATAGTTCAGGAGAATACATTGGCATCTTGGCATCCTGGATACAAAATAATGGGGCAGAGAAGAAAATGTGCTCTCTGTTAGGCTTCCATCTCCAGATGTGGTTAGTTGGCTGTTGTTGCTGCTGTTGGTGGTGGTGGTAGTGGTGATTTTTGCTTTCTATCAGCATTTTGAGTCCTATCTTAGAGAATTTACAGTTTAGCTTCCTGGTTAGGATCATTCGTCATTGTGATTTAGTCAGATGCTAATATTCCTGAGGAAGAATAATTCCCTCAGTACCAGTAGGACCCAAACTTTAGGAGGCTCTAGAAATATGTGTGGGTGCTTAACTCAAAATGCAGATTTCCAAACTTTGGCTTTAAAAATTCTGCATTAGTATACCGGGGATGGGGACCGCTGAAGTTGTATCCCTATTAATAGCCCTAGGAGATTTTATCTTTGTTTACTGTTAATATTTTTGGTATACAGTTACATATGCCATCTGTATTGTTTCTTTTGTAGATTACTATTTTGTGTCCTTTGCCAATTTCCTCCTTTCTTTTTTACTGATTTAGAGCAAATCTTGAAATATGTATGTCTTCTTGATATACATCATCTCTCTCTGTACACATATAATAAGTAGATATTAACTTTGCTTTCTTATTTACATTACAAAAATGTTCCCCATGTGCTGTTGGTATTTAATTGTACGTTTGTTTGTGCTGGGGGAGCTGTGTGTGCATGATAAGCAGATTGTAAAAGACAGTGATTCTTGGCCCCATGATCTGCGGCATATTCCACTGCTTACAGAGGGAGAACTAGAGCAATTGGTTTCAGTGGGATTATGTGTTTGAAATATTAACCAGATTTAAACTAATTTTTCCCTGCCATTTTCTGTTCCCTTTTCCTCCTCTATCCTCAATTCAAGGTGAGAAGTGATTCCAGACTCATTGCTTTAGGGAAAGAATGTATTGCCAAAAAGCAGCAGAGGAAGAGCTATTTCTGGCTTTAAGTTTCAAGAGTTCAGGCCCTGCCAGTAATAGAAAGGACTAAGGGTAGCAAACAATAGATTTGACAGAAAAATATGATGAATCAGTTTTTTCATCTTCAAATTTTAAGGAAAAAAAAAAACAGTATTCCTTTGACTAAGGGGAGGGGTCCTTTGGGAGGGAAACTAAGAGGCTGCCTGTGAGAAGTGGGCCCTGTCCCTTCCCTCCCCAGGGGCGTGTGCAGGAACAGAACCCTCAGCAGGCTGGTGGGGTCTGAAAGAAGGGGGAACTTGTGGCCCATGTTCTTAGTTGATTTCTTAGTAGATCCCTTGGGATGAGGCAAATCCCAAGAAACAGTTTCTACAATGTGCCTAGGAACATAAGACCCCAGATGGTTTCGTAAAGTTTCTAGTTCTCCAACATGGTAGGAGAACAGAATGAGTCCTTTATGCTTGATAGTTGAGAAAAATAGCAGAGGTTGACAACTGGATCTGTAATGAACTTGCAGACCGAAATAAAAGACGACTCGATGGCTAACTGTGTGAAACAACAGTCGGGGGGTCTAGACCTCTTGCACTCCCTTCATCCCAGCTCTTGTCCTTGGGCAAAGTTGATCTTCTGAAGGGATGCAGAGCCAACCGCAGGATAAAGGCAGAGAGAGGTGCCAAAATATAAACTAAATTGATTTCTGAAAAATAGGAAAAGGTACTTTGTACTCACCCATTTTGTGTACAGTGCTAAGCCTGGCAGATGTCTTCTTGGAATTGCAATGGAAGCCAGGTGCAGACGAGAGTCACATGTCTTAGAAGTGCCCCAGAAGATGGAATTCTTGACTCCTCTCCAGATCTTCCCAGTCTCCAAACAGATTTGTGTCAATTGCTGAAGTCCTCTCTTTATCCTGGTCACCAGTGTGAAAGAGGGGAGGGTGAGGTGTTCAGAGCAGGATATCATCACCTTTTGTAGTGAGGCTTCATCTGCTCTCTCACTCCCATATCTGACCCTGTGAAGTCAGTTGGGTGTTTACAGAGTGAGCTGCTGAATCTCCTACTTCACCTTCTTTCATCTTGCTTTCTTCCTTGATTCCCTTTTATTGGGTCTAATAATTCTCTGGTGCAGGTTCAGTTGAGTTGCCTTGGCGTATTCACCAGGAGGCTAGTTTCTGGCTCCTAACCTCAGTCTACATTTCCTGACTTTAGATCAGGGCTTGGCAAACGTTTTCTTCAAACGGCCAGACAGTAAATATTTTTAGCTTTACAGGGGATATCGTCTCTTAGTTTGCCAGCTCCTACCTTAGATAGTGCCTCCCTCCACTTTTTGTCTAACAGTCTTCTTGTTGGAGACCAGGAGTTGAGCTATGGTGGGAGGGATATTCAAATCTAATCTGTTTGCCTTTCCAAACCAGGTGCTGGAATGACCTTGCAGAGCACAACCTTGACTAGACTATTGGTGTTATTTAAGAATGAAGACTTACCCAAACTTTGAGAAATGGGCTAAGCTCTGGTCCTAGCTATAGGAGTCAGACAGACGGCATTAGTAGGAAATGAGATTATCCCAAAGGCAATGGATTTTTTTTTTTTTTTGCTTGCTGTAAGATTTATTAATTTATTTCAGGATATTAAGGGGGAACAAACATTTTGGTTACATGTTAAGACTTTGCCACACCCAAACCATGATTTTTTCCCAATCAGCCTGGGCAGGCATGAAGGCCGGCATCTTCTCTCTGGGGCTGTGAGCACATGGGTGGTGGGCTTGGGTTATGCTTCCTTTCTGATGTATGGAGAGTCCTGTTGGTAAAGGCTGAGAGCCCCTTGCCATGTGGGATCTTGTTGGGTCCTGACGGGTTATTAAGGTTGAGTCTGGGATGCTCAGCACGGCCACTTTCAGCAGTGGCAGTAAGCAGTGGCCTTCTGGGCTGCACTTCTCTCAACCCTTAGCTTTCAGAGAGACACAATAAATGTCACAGTTCTTCTCAGTTGTGCTGGGGGAACAGAGGAGGAAGCGCCTCTTCCACAGGGCCAGAGGGGCGCTTCAGTCACGGTCACTGGTTGTTCTGGTGGAAGACCATCTGCAACCAAGGGAGCCGAGTGGCTGTGGGAGCCAAGGGAGCTGGAAAACAGCTGAGAGGCTCGCCTGCAGCAAGTGTGGGCTGGTGACGTCGGAAACTCCCAGAACAGCTCTAGGAACTCTGTGAGCAGGATGAACTTTTGACATACACACTGTTGGGGGCTTGAGTTATAATTGGAATATAAAGAGAAATATAAGCATATTTCATATTCAGCAGCTGACGAGGACACTAGAATAGGTTAAAACTGTTTTCTAAACCCCACACATGTGCTTGTTGATATACATATGTTGTAATGTTTTGTTGTATACACCTTATGGTCAGTTTTATTTTTGAATTTTTTCCAAATATTTAGGAAGATTCAAACTTTTCACTGTTATAATTTTTATAACTATCATTGTGAATAAAGCGTAGTCTGTGTTTTTTAAATGACTTCTTTGAGATAGATTCCTAGAAAGAGATTTGGTGGGTCAAATTAAATGAGCATTTTTAAGTTTCCTGGTACACACTTATATTTTGTTTCTAATGGAGTGTGAAAGTGCCTGTCTCATTTAGCCTTCATCAACACTGGGTATTTGCAGAGATCGTTGCTCATTCCAGAGATATTTTAATTGTATTTATTAATATTTGATTACTAATTAAGTTGAACACTTTATGTGTTTATTAACCATTTGTTTGTTATTTATTTTTTGAATTGGTGAGCATGATTGGCTTCACTCCCCAGGTAAGGAGGCAAAGGCTCAGTCACAGCTTAAGTGACTAGCCTCGGGTCTAACAGCTAGGAAGCTTCAGACCTGGGACTTCAGCATAAATTCCGGTTCTCACTCAGTGCTCATTCCACTGTTCAGTAACATCCTGGAAGAAAAAGACATAGGGCTTTCTCAATTTTCTGTTTCTGATTCTCTCTCAAAGTATTCTTTTTTTTTATTATTATTAATTCCTGGAAATTGCAACTGACACCAAAAATCTCAGGAGAAATTCATTTAAGAGCTTACAAAGCCTCATTCAAAGATGAAGGTCAACAGAGACAAAGTAGGCGCAGTTTCAATCTGTTTTAATGAATCAAGACTGATGGAATGAATTCCCTTTTGTGCAGAAAAAAAAGACTGTTACTGTGCTTTCCTTTCAAAAGAGGATTTTATTCAGTCTTTGATTACACTAAAGAGAACATAATATTTCAAGGACAAAATTCACCTTTATCCAGATGTAGAAACATTTTATCATTTGGAATCCATACTTATTTTCTATTAAAATTTAGATTTGTGGAAAGTAGAATTGGAGTTAAAAAAAAAAAAAAAAGGTGGGAGAGACGGCGAAGAAAATTCTTTGGCAAAAGCCAAAATGTCTTTACTTAAGTTGGTCCTTTCTGTTGCGTACTTTCCTTTCTCAACTATAAAGTTCTGCTTGAAGTTCTTGTTCCTGAGACTCATATTTCTTCTTCTGTCTCATCCACTGATACCCCTTCAGTCTGTAACTCTTGCTTCCCAGTTTGAATTTTCCCTTGTTTTTTTTATAAATTTTATTGTGTATATTTAAGGTACACCACATGCTCTTTTGGGATATGTAGAGATAATAAAACAGTTACTATAGTGAAGTAGATCAACATATCTATCATCTCACTTAGTAACCCGTTTTTATCACATTTCCCCTTCTGAGGAATCCTCTTCAAGCGATTTCTGAACTGGGGCAGCTGCTACAGGTGTGGGTGCCTTCCCAGCTTGCTCACTCAGGGTTAATGACAAACACTTGCTTCTACCAGAGGCTGTTGCTTAAAATCCCCACTGTCCTGAGCTTCTGAATTTCCCAGGCAACGTTTACTTCTAGTAGCACATATTTCCTTTCCATCATCTTTTTCTGTCATGGATCCTTTCCTAAGAATTATCTTTCTAGTCGAAGTAGTAGAAAGGGTCAGGGATGTGTGAGTGGAAATTCTCTGTAAATATGACTTGGGTTTGCAGGATTTTGGATCCTGACAAGGAGAAAACGCAAGTGGGATAGTGCCCAGGAAGAAGGGCAAGGACCTTTCGTAGGTCCGTCCATGTCTAGATTGAACCTTGTGTGAATACAGCCAATGATCTCTGAGACTCAGGTGGACCAAACCTTTCTCAAAAGGCTGAAACCAGATGGAAATTTGGAGTTAGGCCTAAGTTGGTGATGAACAATGATTTGGGAACCTAATGGGTGGGGCTTTGGCTAATAGGAAGCTGTTGAAGATCCAGATACTTGAAAAGATATCTTTCAAGTATTTCTTAATCATTGATAACATTTTCTATAACTGTGTTACTTTCTTGGTCTGCTGCAGCACTTTACAATGGCTTTAAGTGTTTGACATGGATACATATGTTGAGATCAATTCATATTTTGTGGGACAAATTATTTTTTATTTACTATTGAATATCATCTTTAAGTACCGATACAACAGAAATTCTTGAAAAGCAATTACGAATAAAAACAAATTTAAACCCTAAATTATTAATTGGTACATTTGATCCACATTTTCACTATTTTATGCTTTCTTGATTTGTAAACTGAAACTCCAAATTCTTAGCATGAATTTCCTGACTCTTTTATGCTTTAAACTAATGCCCCAAATCTAAATTCTGGTATGTATCAACTTAGATATTTTTGTTTGTTTGTTTATTTCTTAATAGTTTCTCTTGTCTCTCTAACATATATGTGTATAGTTAAAGTTTGTTTTAAGGAAAAATTTAAATAGTATAGATAAATCAAATTATATTCTTGAAAGTATTTCTCTTTCCTTAATAGTAGAATTATAATAGTATATAAATCAAAGTATATGAAAATAAAGATTACATTTAGAATAAGGAATGACTTCAGACTTAAGGCTAGAAGTATTAGCCCTCTGAATCTGATTTTAGTTATTTAGTAACAAAAAGCTAATGAGATATTAATTCTGGTTACTATTATCCTTGCATCAGCTCCAGCAGGAAAAATAATCCTAAATATTTTTGAAATCAGTTTTCTTTAATTTAAACATCATATTGAAAAATGTTTTATATGATTTATTGATTCATGACATTTTTAAGATTAAAATGTAATAGTAATATACTTCAATTGAAAATAATATAAAAATATGTATTTTAAACATTTGTGGAGAGAAATCTAGAACTTTCAATTGCATGTATTACAAATATCTATAGTTGAAATGTTATTCAACTGTATGAGAACACGTTGGAAGTATATTTTTTGTTGTTGTAGTCAATAAAACTATGTGATTTCACTTTAATTGAAATTTTATTAGTGAAGTTCTCCATGAATGATGGGATTTTTAATTTAGCAACATCCAACATCAATTTAAGAACTTCCAATGGCTTTCTACTTAATGGTCTCTTGCCTAATTCTTTAACTTAAACAACAAATATTGATTTCATAATTAAGTAAACAAGTCCCGAATGTTTCAATGGGTAATGGGAAAATGGAAAAAAATTTCATGTTTGTTTAATAGGGAAAAAAAAAAAAAAAAAAAACCTTGCTGCAAGAGACCTTAGAAATTACGGAGGAGGGAGCAGTGAGGGGCACCACCCCCTGAGACCTGCCAGTACAGTCTTTGGGATAGAACAGACCAAAGGCCAAATCCCACTCTGCCACTCATTGGCTGTGTTACCTTAGGAAGCTCATTTAGCTCTCTGAGACTGTTTTGCCATGTGTAAAACAGAGATAATAGTAGTCTCCTTCTCAATATATTTTTGTGAATGTCAAATGTGATAATGAATGTAAAGATTTAGCATTGTGTTTGACCTAAATACTCAATTAATTATTGGTTTTGTCATCATCATATTATTTTTATGAATGAGTCTACCTCCTTCATTTTATTAAATGAGGAAGTTGGAGTCCAGGGAGGTAAACAACAAGCCCAAGGTATTTCAGCTTATCTTTTTCACTCTATGCTAGATTTATAGAATTTAACCTGGTTACCTAATTGGAATAAGAATTGCAGTCTGAAAACTAGAATCTCCAAACATTCCCTAACATCTCTTCTCCAGAAAAATAAAGATAAGACTACTAAACAGTTGAGGACAGCAAACTCAAATCACACTCCTGCGAGGTAAAGTGGAGCTATACAAATATATACTTGCACATATATTAAAAGAGAAATAAAATGCACTGTGTTTATTTGCCGTGTCATTGTAGAACACCTAATCCCTGAATGACCATGTGGATGTTTTTGTGTTTATTTTTATGAATATTCTCCTCCAGAGACATCTGAGAGGTAGTCAAACCTAGCACTTGTCCAGGGGTTGGAACATCTGTGTTTTGGCACCCCTTCTGAGCTATGTGACACGAACAAGAAAATCTGCCCTGTGTGCTTACTTATGTGGGGAATGATGACGTTTACCTCCCAGTGCTAGTATGAAGTTCAACATTTCTAAGGATGTAAATAGGGATTCAAACTCTAAACGCTATACAATCAAGAGGGATTAGTGAACACACTTTAAAACCCAGTGGGTGGTAGGTAATTAATGAAAGTTTATATGAAAACATGTTCTAGTTAAGATGAAAGGAATGCATAGATTTTAGAGCTAAGCGGAAAATATATCAATAATGTTTGAACATTTTATTTTAGCCTGTTCTACCTTGATAGTGTTGTAATTTAAGACTAATTTTTTTCCTGTCATTCGTACACTGTTTTATTTGCAGTATGATCTTTCAAATGATTTTATGTTTTGATTTGAACCCAACAGTACGATTTATAATTAAACATTAACCAATTTAAAAGAAACGTTATTAATAAGCAGTTGTTCATAATTCTTATTTACAAGATGATAATTTTGAAGGCAAAGACGAAAAAAGGGGGAAATTTACCAGACTCGTAAGTTGGAGAAGTATAGAAGGATGGAATGAGCAATTCAGGTCAGAAAAATGAAAGGAGAAAAGATTTAAGAGGACAAATAATGTCCTTAATCTTTTCAATGACTTTGAGTTTGTCATTAGTCATTGGGATGAATACAGTTAGATATTGAGACCCAAATTGTGATTATTTACTATGCAGACGACAATTTGTGATTAGATGAAATCACCTTAGAACAAAGGAAGGAAAATAACAAAAGTCAGAGACTGAAGAAAGAAAACACCATTATTATATTATTTCTAACCAATGCTGAGAGATGTGAGAAGGCAACCAGCAGAGAATGTAATCACCAGGTCCAGGCAATAGCAAGAATGTGGAAGCTGATGGATTAAGGGAACACAAGAAGAGGAATGAAGGCAAGCGAGAAGAGAGAGAAAAATGCACATTGCATGGAGAGTATGTTCCATACATAGAAATGTAGTCATTTTGTAAAGTCAGCTGATTCATCCAGTTATAATCAAAGAGAAGGTTCTCCTTGGAAAGCAGATACAAGCCAGAAAGTAGGTATTGAAGGGGGCAGCAGGTGAGGAGGATACAAAAGACATTCTAAACCAAGTTTTAAAATTCTTTTCCATTTGATTAACTTCAATAATTTTTATTAGTATGTGTGAGATATACTAATAGCCAGAAGACAAAAGCTTTGTCTGCAATTATATTTCCATCATTTTCTAAAGACATTTCCTAATGAATATATTTAGACATTACGATGTATGTTAATGTGTATGTGTTTTAAAGCTATTAACATTTGTACAAGGGCTACAATCTTAATGTGAACTTGTGCTAAAACAAGTTCATCAAAATATTTTACATATAACAGGAACAAATTACATAATGGTGTCAGTCTTAACAGAAATAAGAAGTGCCTTGTGTTTTCAAGGTGTTCATTGGTATATTCAGAAAAATCACAGCATTGGATCTTGGGATAATTTCCAATTAGATTATTAAAATATTGGGCTACAGGTAAATGGACCCCACATAAGAAAGATGATCTAATTCAAAGCATTATAATTTCAACATGGATTTTTTAAAACAAAACCAGTCAACAGTTCAGTTTACAGAAGACCTTAATATATGAAACAATGTTGTTAAAAATACAACACAAATACCTAATGGAATTGACAAAGTAAGTTTCATACTTTAAAACATATATATCACAAAACAAAATGTTTTTCTCATTATCTACTTGAAGGAAATAAACCTATTTAAAAATGTTAATTTACAATAGTGAAAACAGCCTAAAAAACTGTGTGAAGTTTATACTGAATAAAAAAAAAAGCAGTTACTCAGCAAGCAGCCATTCATTGAAACACTCACCTTTAACACATATGGAATGAACACCTACTAGTAGCCAGGCACTGATCCACACCCTGGGTACAGCAGTGAACAACACAGGCAACAGTCCCTGCTCATGTGCTGCAAACATTTTGGTGGGAAGACATATGCAATAAACAAACAAATATACGTGTCAGTTGGTTATAGGATTATGGAGTAAAGTTAAAAAGAATAAAAAGAGACAATGCAAGAAGCGGTATTTAGACAGGTGGTTAGGGAAGACCTCTCTGATGGCGGGTATTTGAAGAGAAATGGAGAAAAAGAGAAACACGTGGTTATCTGAGAGAAGAACACACCATCCAGAGAGAGCAGGAGCATACCTGGAAGATTCAGTAAGCATGAGGGGTCGGAGTCATGGGGATGCACTGAGCAAGGTGCAGGGTGGAGGAAGAGGAGACGGGAGAAGGGTGGAGGGCTACATCATGCAGGGCCTCAGAGGCCACTGTAGGGGCTTAGGATTTACTTGGAGGAAGGTCAGAAGGTATTGGAATGTTTTGAACAGAGGAGTGACATGAAATGATTTATATTTTTGAAAGAGTGGGCTCCTGTGTGGAAAACAGATTGTAAGGGGAAAGACAGAAGTAGGAAGACCAGTTATAGCAATAAGATGAATGCTAGATAGCAGTGGTTTGGAGCAGAATGGTAGGTAAAGGTGATAAGAAATGGTCATAGTCAAGATAGGTTTGAACACAGAACCTACAAGATTTGCTAATTGACTGCTAAGGAAGAAAGAGGAGTCAAGGATGATTTCAAAGTTGAGGGCCTGAGCAGCTGGGTGAAGCATGGAATCAAATAATGATCTCGGGCACGCCCACATAAAGAACAAGTTTTGTGGTGAGGTGGAGCTGGGCAGGAGCGTAGCTTTGGGTATGCTGAGTTTGAGATGCCTATTGGCTGGAGTTCAGGTGAAAGGTCTTAGTAATTTGGGCAGGTGTTTGGCATTACAGATGGTACTTAAAGCACCAGGACTGGATGTACCATTTAGAATGTGTATTCAGTTGAAGAAGAGAAGAGATCCAAAGGACTTGTCCTTACAGGATCCTAAAGAGGCTCTCCAAAATTCAGAATTTGAGAAAGAAGGAGGAGCCAGTAAAGGAGGACTGGCAGGAGTAGCCAGTGTGTTAGGAGGTGAGGAAAGTGTTCAAGGCAGATGTGATGACCTGTGTCAGAGTGAACATTGCAGTTGGCAGCATGGAATTGAATGATGATCTTGACAAGACATTAGGCAGAGCAGTGGTGTTAAGAGCATCACTGGAGAGTGTTCAAGAGAGAACAGCATCTGTGAAAGTGCAGACACAGAGAAGTAAATTCTTTCTGGGGTTTTGCTGTGTGAAGAGGCAGTGAAAAAGAGCAGATTTTTAGAGGAGGATCTAGGAAAAGTTGAGTTTAAATAGCACTTCGGAACACTTCTGATAACCCAGATAATACGTATGATTGGGAATGATAATATAAGAAACCCAGCTATATTATTTTCAGGTATTCCAGGTGCTTCATTTGCATTTCTGAAAATAAATTTATGTTTTTATGCACACAATTACATTTAAAATTCACTGTGAAAACTTGCCCAAGCACTGACAACTCTTCTATCTTTTTTCGTCCAAATCCCTTATGATCTTTGTATCTAAATATTATACATACTTTAACTTGCTACAGATAGTTATTTAATTTGTATTAAAAAAAATGCAACTAAGAACATTTTAAAACCATGAAGATTGTGTTAGACATTGTTAGCTGTCTACCCAGCAGCCATATCCCTTTTGCCTTTTCAATAAAATTCTAGTTTTGTATAGAATGGCAACCTGTTTAGCTCTCGGCAATGAAAATCCCACCCCCTTTTGCCAGATGCTATCTTTGTAGCTGTGGCAGCCATCTCGTGATCATAAGGAAAAAGCAAGAAGCTGAGATTGGTAGAGGAAAAGGTTAGTAAGAGCCTTGGTCTCTGATGACATTGTTGAGCTCCTACACCAAATCTGTAAGCTAGTCTTCTTATTAGATATAAGATAATTAAATCTCTTCATTGATAAAGCCATGATTACTTAGGTATGCTGTTGCAGCTGAAAACATTCATAACTGATATAATTTTAAATTTAATTGGTGACTAGAAATCACAGGTGGAAGCAACTTAGATTTCTCACCGAAGAATACCTTTTATTCCCATTGTGGTGCTTTCATCTAAAGGAGTCTATAAATGTATTTTTAATAATAATGCTATCAACAATAACAATAGCTAAAACTCATATAGTACTTACTATATTCCAAGCATTCTTCTAAGTACCTTAATTGTATTATTTCATTTAACCCAATGAGGTAAATATTTTTATGTTTCCCACTTTACAGATGAGAAAACTGACCACAGAGAGATTTATAACGTCCCTAGGTTTACACAACTAGTTCTTAGCAAGGTTGAGATTAGAAGCTGTAGTATCTGCCTCCAAAGTCTGTGCTCACATGGTCAATACTCCCCAGGGTTATGAGAAGGGTCTCTTGTTGCCCAGTACTTCCTACCATGACCCTGTGGTCAATAAACCCTGATTACCAGATGTCCTATCTTAGTTTACTCTTTTGCTTAACAGTGTGTCTTAGTCATCTTATTTTAATTGTAGGGTTGAACAAAGCCTTCATTTTCCAGGAGGAAGGCGATGGTACACATCAAATATCCTCTCGTCCTGATATTTTGGGCTGGTCCTCAATCTTGCAACACACTCTTGTGCCCTCTTGCCACTTAGCAATTTTGTGTGATTATCAGTGCTGATCATTCTTCCCTTTTCTTGGTAAAAATCTTGTTTCCTGTAATTATATCAATTCTCTTTGTCCACCAGCACCACTAACATAGATTGTAAATAAAGTATAGAATATATATGGGCAATGAAAAAAAATAGAATGTCAACATGTATCCATAGCAATTAATAAACCACTTCATGTACAACTACTAAATAGGATATATGTGTTTATAGGTGTAATATAAATTATCTATCTATACATATTATACATACCGGGTGTATTGTCAGTTAAAGTTTACAGATCCCTGTGACATATTTCTAGCTTCTATTTTAGAGAGGTTCAAAACAGTGAAGTAACTTGTCCAAGATCGCACTGTTAGTAAGTGGCTGTATCATCTCAATGTAAACTTTTAAGGCATCCGGTACCTCTCCTTCCTAATGATTATCCTCAGTCATAATGTATACCTATTTTTTGTGATCATTTGATTAATGTTTTTCTTATGTATAAGTCAGGTTTTGTGTCTTTTTTTACTCAGTATTTTATTACCATTACCTAAAACGGTGACTGATGCATAGTAGCTGCTCATGAAATATTGAAAAAAAATGAATTTTAAAAATATAGTTGATTAAAGTAAGATTTTTTTAATATTTTAAGAATAAGATATGTAAAAATAAATAAAAATTGTAGAGCCTACATTCAAATAAAATCTGACTCCAAATCCAGTCTTCTCTGGCTAGTTTAGTGCTCTCCCATTCAATGTAACTATGAAATCATCTTAGTTACTAAATCAAAGGTGTCATATAAATCAGGGGTGTCATCTCAATCAGGGGTGTCAAATCAAACATAGAAAGCTGCCACTCTCTCCTTTTGTTCCCACAACATACTTTTGCCCACTGAACCTAGGTGAGGCTTCAGAATTCTTTTCCACTCAGGACTTTAGACAATCACCACAGATCAACTGTTGTTGACTAAAAGACATAAAAATATATTTTCCATTCCAGATCTAGAGTGTAATTGAAAGAAGTTTATCCTATTTAATTTATACTAGTTTTGTCTCCTCCACAGCTATTTCAACACTGCAGAGAGGGGAAAACATGGATGTTAGGAACAATTATATCACATTATCACATTTATTAACAAATTCTGAGAGTGGAAAAAAATCTATCTATCTATGGAGAGAGAGAGAAAGAAAGCACATATCATCCTTCTGACAAAATTTCCTAGAAATCCCTTTTCTCAATGCATGGGCCCTAAATATTATAGGCCAGAATGATAGGTGTCCCTTTATCTCAAGCGAGTTATGTCAAACGTAAGGCTGTCTGTACAGGGACACTCTTATCTTGACTGGGCTTTGTTTCATATGATGATTTGTCCTTTAAGGAATCTTGGCCAACAATATGGTTACCCACCCACACTAGGCAAAACCAGCCTCAAAATGGCTGCCAGGCTCACAATTCCCTTCTGAGGAAACCTGCACATTTCCCAGTGATGGAAGCTTCCCTAGACAGTCCATTAATGGGCTGCCTGCCTGGTGCTGCATGACCTCAGCCTTGCTCACAGGGGATGGAATTGGATGTGAATATAGATGCAATGAAAGTAGAGGAATAAGCTAGGAGGCTTTGAGGTCAAGTGACCCTTGGATTTTCTCAGAAAGCTTAAATGAGAGAAACAGAGAAAATTCAGGATGTTAGCCTTAGAGGCGGATGCTGAAAAGACAGAGAGAGACACAGCAGTAGGCAGAAGCCATGAGACAATGGGTTTGACAAGAATGTTTCTAGTTTGTATGTCTCTATGAAAAATTTAAAAAGTCAAGGCATACATGTCTAATTGGTCTAATATCCTGAGAAGTACTTTTTTCGGTTAATATGCTGAGTTTTATATAAAATCTGGGTACCTTTTATAGTATCTTTTTCCACGAATTGATTTTAGTAATGTTCCTGCAGTATTTTCCAAGATATAAAATTAAAATTTATATTTTTTTCATACTTCCCAGATTTGGCTCCCTTTACTTTTCTAACAGTTCCTATTTGATTTGCATTCCCCGGAAAACACATCATTTGTTTATGTATTCTCAGAGCTTTCTGTGTGCAGTTCCAAGGGTATTCTGCAAGTTATAATGGCAAATGTTTAAATTAGTCAATAATGACAAAGGATGTAGAGTACTTTAGGAAATGGAATTCTAACTTAAGAGTTGCTGTGCCTCATATAGGAAGAGTAGAAAGGAGATGGTCATTGATTAGGTGTTGGATGAGTGTATAGTAATGATTTGGGTAAATGGGATTTGCTAATTTTCTGTCTGAGTAAATACACTAATAATGAGACACACTTAGGTGGCTGTTAATTAGCATTTCTGTTAGTAATGAGACTGAAAAATATTGATTTGGCTGTGACCGTAGACGTCCAATAAATACAGTATGGACCCATGACTGGTCTCTTGGCTACAGGATATTTTTGACATAATTCAGGGTAATCAGGAAGCAAGAGGGACACATTAGACAACCAACATGATCTGGTATCTTTTGCAATCAGAAACATCATCATTATCTTTATTTTCTTTACTGATTAATATATAGAGCAAGATATTTTGAATTTTGAATTTAATATATTTTTATTTGAAGCTAATCATGACAATTTTCTAGTATTTATTAATTAATTTTATTTTTTCTAATACATATCTCAGATTTATTTGGTTGGCTTACTCATTTTGTTTTTTGTTCTGTTTTACTCTATAATATATTGGGCAGAGGTTACTGCTGTTGTTATTTTATTTAAAATTTCCATTACCTGTGATTCTCATTATCTTTGGTTAGATATTTTTCTTAATTAAAATGCAACAGATTTTTATTACTGAAAATCTAGAAAATATAGAAAAGTAGGAAAATAAAAATTAAAATTCTTTTTTAAATTTTTATTTATTTTTTATTTTTATTTTTTTTATTTCAGCATATTACGGGGGTACAAATGTTTAGGTTACATAATTGCCTTTGCCCCGCCTGAGTCAGAGCTTCAAGCCTGTCCATCCCCTAGATGGTGCGCACCACACCCATTAGTTGTGAATATACCCAGACCCTCCTCCCCACTCCCATCTGCCCGACACCCGATGAATGTTATTCCTATACGTGCACTTAAGTGTTGATCAGTTAGTACCAATTTGATGCTGAGTACATGTGTCTTGTTTTTCCATTCTTGTGATATTTTTAATCCACAAAGATGACCAATCTTTTTTCTGGCACATAATAAATTATATTATAATACTTGGAAGAAAAAAAAAAGGATAAATTTGGATGTTAGAGAGCTAACATTTATTCCTTTTTCATATATAATTGAAAGAACTTAAGTTGTGAGACTAATCATATATTTTTAAACTACAAGATACAAATAAAAACTTGTGCCAACCTCCTCCTCCTCATTCTGAATATTAATTAGCTACTTTCACAGCTAAAAAGAGAGAAACAAGAATAACTTAAATTTTTGTAGAGGGAAAGATAATGAAAATAAGAGCAGAACTATAATAGAAAATTCATATGTAATAGCAAAGGTGAATGTTGCAAAAAGTATTAGTTTCCCCCAGTATCTATTCTCTTCTTTATTCTTATTAATACAATACCCAACGCCTTAAGGTTGGCATACAGTGGCCCAGAATAATAACTATAATTGCAGCACAGCCTAGTTATGGGGACAGATTCTGGCCAGTGATAAGTTAGTGAATGTGTTTTGTGGCAGCTTTGGGTACTCTTTCTTAAAAGAGAGCTACTGGGTGTTCTTTGCTCTTTTCTTACTTATTTCTTCCTTAATTTTGGACCATGAGGACAAAGATGAAATGATGCACTGGAAAAAGCCTGATTCTTTAAGGTCTTCATGAATGAAGCCACTATGCTGACCTAAAGAGTCATCCCTGAACTTTTATGTGAGACAGAGATAAAATTCTGTATTTCTTAAGCAACTGTTATTTGGAATTTCCCTGTTACTGTCATTTAAAACTAACTCCCTACATCATAAAATCAACAAAGCCAAAGAAAGGCTCTTTAAAAATAGTAATATTTACAAATCTCTAGGTAGACTTACCCCTCTCTTTCAAAGAAAGAAAGAAAACTGAAGAGAAAAAGCTCAAATTTATAATGTGGGGGAAATACAAATTGGTACTTAAGTTCTGCTGGCATTAGAAAGATAAAAGGTATTTAAAAAGTTATGTCAATAAATTTGTAAATATGGATGAAATTTTAAGAATTCTATTACTTATCAAATTGACTTAAGATAGAAAATGTAGTCTTTTAACCATTAAGGAAATTTAATCAATACTTAAAAACCTTCCCATATAGAAAACACCTGAATTGCTTTACCAGTAAGTTCTACAAAATTTTTAAGGTATAGAATATAAGTCAAATTTTGCTGGGTTATGCTATGTACAAGCAATCTTAAAGCAGCAGTCTTATACAACATATACATATTTCTTGTTTACATTTTTATGTTATTATTATTGCTACAATTTTGCTGTAGCTCTTTTCTAGCTGTGCAATAGAATCATGTTTCCTACATGTGTCCTCTAATTCTGGCGCTCAGACCGAAGGAACTGTCTCTGTCCTGGATATGCCTTCCTCTCCATGGAGGATGCCAGGACTCTGCATGACAATCCAGTTGCATTATGGCTTCTGCTTGGAAGTGGCATTTGTTACATCCACTTACATTCCACTAGCCAGAGCAAGTCACTTGGCCAATTCTAAATTCAGTGAGGTCAGAAATTATACTCCTTCCAGAAAGTATAGGGCTTGGGAAGAAAGATATTTGTGAAAATAAAACAGACTATATACAATAACACCCAAACTTTAGACAAACTCAGAGTATAAAGAAGAGTGTGAAAACCCTTCAACTCATTTTGTGAAGATATTACAAAATTGAAACTGAAAAGCAGGAACAGTAAGAGAAAGAAATAGGACAGCCAATCTTACTCATTAATACAGACATAAAAATTCCAAACAAGGCAATGAACCAATACAGCAATATTTGAAAAGATGATACTTACTGACAGCATTGTTTTATCCCAAGAGTGCAAGTTTTGATTAACATTAGAAGATAATAAAGCAATTTACCATATTAATTGATAAAAGAAAAAATATCATCACAATAGATTTAGGGAAATTATTGGATAAAATTCAATATTCAATGTTTCAATAAAAATTACAAGCAAATGAATAATAAATAAAAACTTTAGATTTCAATTAAATTTTCTTTCCTTCTGAAGCAAGTTTAAACTTACCAAAAAGTTGCAAAAATTGTACAAAGGATTTCTGTATACCCTTTCTCAGCTTATCCAAATGTTAAGATCTTACACAACTACCGTGTAGCTATCAAAACCCAGAAATAAACATCAATACAATACTTATTCAGTAATCTATAGACCTTGTTCAAATATCGCAATTGTCTCACTGACTTAGTGTTTTTGAACCAGAATTCAATCAGGGATCAGACATTGATTTAGTTGTCATATTTCCTTTGTCACTTCTAATCTGAGACAATTTGTTACTTTTTTCCTTGATATTTTTGAAGAGTACTGCCAATTTACAGACATATCTCATTTTATCATGCCTTGCTTTATCACACTTCCCAGATATTGTGCTTTTACAAATTGAAGGTCTGTGACAACCCTGCCTTGAGCAAGCCCATCTATGCCATTTTTCCAATAGCACATGCTCACTTCTTGTCACTGTGTCACATTTTGGTAATTCTTGCAATATTTCAAACATTTTAGCTATTATATTTGTTATGGTGATCTATGATCAGTGATCTTTTATGTTAGTATTGTTACTGGGGAGTCCATGGGCTGTGCCCATGTGAGACTGTAACCTTAATATAATAAATGTTGTGTCTGTTTTCACTCTTCCACCGACCAGCTGTTCCCTGTCTCTCTCTTTCTCTCCTCCGATCCTCCCTATTCCTTGAGACACAACAATATTGAAATTAGGTCAATTAACACTACAAATGGCCTCTAAATATTCAAGTAAAAGGAAGAGTAGCACCTGTCTCATTGTAAATCAAAAGCTAAAGTGATTAAGTTTAGTGAGGAAGGCATGTCAGAAGCTGAGATATGCAAAAACTAGGCCTCTTGCACCAGAAAAATAGGCAAGTTGTGAATGTAAAGAAAAGTTTTTGAAGGAATTAAAAGTGCTACTCTGGTGAACACATGAATGACAAGAATGTAAAACAGCCTCATTGTTATTATGGAGAAAGTTTGAGTGGTCTGGATAAGAGATCAAACCAACCACAACATTCCCTTAAGCCAAAGCCTAATTCAAAGAAAATTCCTAACTCTCTTCAGTTCTGTGAAGGCTGAGAGAGGTGAGGTGAGAAAACTGTAGAAGAAAAGTTTGAAGCTAGTAGAGGTTAGTTCATAAGGTTAAAAGAAAGAAGTTACCTCCATAATCTAAAACTGCAAGGTAATCAGCAAATGCTCATGTAGAAGCTATAGCAACTTATCCAGAAGATCTAGCTAAGATAATTGTTGAAGGTAGCTACATGAAACAACAGATTTTCAGTGGAGACAAAAAAAAGTCTTCTATTGGAAGAAGATGCTATCCACAACTTTCATAGATAGAGAGGAGAAGTAAGTGCCTGGCATCAAAGTTTGAAAGGACAGGCTGACTGTCTTGTTAGGAGCTAATGCAGCTGGTGATTTGAAGTTGAAGTCAATGCTCATTTATCATTCAAAAAATCCTAGGGCTCTTAAGAATTATGCTAAATCTACTCTGCCTCCGCTCCATAAATGGAACAACAAAGCCTTGATGACAGTACATCTGTTTACAGCATGTTTTACTGAATAGTTTAAGCCCATGTTGAGACTTACTGCTCAGAAAAAAGAGTCCTTTCAAAATATTACTGCTTACTGACAATACACCTGGTCACCCAAAAGCTCTGGTGGAGATGTACAAGGAGATTAATATTTTCATGCCTGCTAACACAACATCAATTCTGCAGCCCATGGATCAAGGAATAATTTTTACTTTCAAGTCTTGTTATTTTAACAAATACATTTCATAATGCTATAACTGCCATGGATAGTGATTTCTCTGAGGTATCTGGGGGAAAAAGTAAAGGGAAAACATTCTGGAAAGAACTCATCATTTTAGATGTCATTAGGAACATTCATGATCCGTGGGGGAAGCTGAAATAGCAACATTAACAGGAGTTTGGAAGAAGTTGATTCCAATCCTCATGGATAACTTTAAAGGGTTGAATATTTCAGTGGAGGAAGTCACTACAGATGTGGTAGAAATGGAAAGAACTAGAATTAGAAGCAGAACCTAAAGATTTGACTAATTTGCTGCAGTATCATGGTAAAACTTGAACAGATGAGTAGTTGCCTGTTATAGGGGGGCAAAGAAAATGGTTTCTTGAGATGGAATGTACTCCTGGGGCAGATGCTGTGAACATTATTGAAATGACAATGAAGGATTTCAAATATTACATAAATGTAATATGATATATTGATAAAACAGTGACAGGGTTTGGGAGAGACTCCAATTTTAAAAGCAGTTCTACTGTGGGTAAAATACTATTAATATCAAACAACATTGCATACTATAGAGAAATATTTGTGAAAGATAGAGTCATTCAAAGTGGCAAACTTCATTGTTGTTTTATTTTTTAAAATTCCTAAAGTCACCCCAACTTTCAGCAGCCACCATCCTGATCATTCAGCAGCCATCAACATAGAAGCAAAATCCTCTACCAGCAAAAAGATTACATCATACTAAAGGCACAGAAGATCGTTAGCATTCTTTTAGAATTGAAGTATGTTTTAATTAAGGTATGTATATTGTTCTTTTAGACATAATACTATTGCACACTGAATAGACTGACTAGACAGAGTAAACACAACTTTTATATATACTGGGAAACCCAAATATTCATGTGATTCCTTTCACTGTGATATTCACTTTATTACAGTGATCTGAAACCAAACCCTTAATAGCCCCAAGATATGCCTGTATTTTGTAGCAGGTTCTTTAATTTAGGTTTGTTTTATGATTTTCAATGATTAAACTCAGGTTCTGCATTTTTAGCAAGAATACCACAGAAATGATAAACCATCTCTGTACATCATATTAGGAAGCTTGTAATGTTGATATGTCTCATTCATAAGGACACTATGTATAATCAACTGGTTAAGGTAGTACATGCTAGGTATTTTTATTGTATGGTTATAATTTTTCGCTTTCTAAGTAAATAGATATATTGTGGAAATATTTTTTTGATTTTGTAAATATTCTGTTTCTCATCATACTTTTGCCCACTACTTTGAATATCCATTGATCATGCTTGCTGCAAAAATTGTTATGGTAGTATTTGCTAAAATTGTCATTTTCTATTTCCAAGATTATTTCTATGACTAATAATTAAAATTCTGCTGTGAAGAAGATCTTCCATTTCTCCCCCTTTTATTCATTCATTTACTTATTTATATTCAATATAGATTTGTGAATATTTGTTTACTCTCTGGGTTATAATTCATTATTCTTATTATATCTTTTATTTTTCAAATTGTCCTAGTTTTGGCCATTGCATGCCACTTCAAGTTGGCTGCTATGTCCTTTCAAAATGTCCCCATCATTTCTTGGAGTACTTTCTTGTTTTCTAGACTGAAAAGATATTGCAGACTCATCTTGTGTTTTCTGTATCCAGTACACCAATCAGCCGTTTCTCCGTGGTGCTCTAGTTCCTTTTATTGGAGAATGATAATTAGTAACAAAGACCTGTGCGCTAGGTGTGCTCAGTGCCACTGGGATATTATTGCTTTTAGGCCTCCATCAGCAAAACTGAGCTAGAAAGTAAAACAATTAAAACATATTAATGTTTATATATACACACACACATTACGTATGAATGTATATTTAAATGTAGATTAAAAATCATGAGTTTATCTTGATGCCATTGATTCCAGTCCCATCTCAGAATTTGTTCTAGCCTTGCCCTGCCTCCTGAGGCTCTGGGTGAAGATCAGTCCTTGCTTCTTCCAGCTTCCAGTGGCTGCCCAGCATTCTTACTGTTCCTTTGTTGTAGCCACCTTACTTCCATCTCTGCTTCTGTCTTCATATCACCTTGTCCTCTGCATGTCTTTGTGAAATGTCCCTCTGCCTCTTTCTTAGGAAGACCTTTGTGATTGTATTTAGGGCCCACCCAGATAATCTGGGATATCTTTCCACCTAACCATTCTTAATCCTGTCTGCAAACATCCTCTTCCCAAACAAAATAATATTCACAGGTTCTGGGGATTAGGGCATGAGCAAATCTGTGGGAGCCCTTACCAGCCTGCCTCAGTAACTAATCTCACTAGTTGCTGGTTCATCCTTTCTGTGCTTTTTTTCGCCCCACCAATGAATAGACACATACAAATTTTCTTATTTTTCTTTCTTTTTATATTAAAGGTAACATATAATAGATAATCTTTTGCACTTTTATCATTTAACAGTTTACCTGGGAAATAAGTCTATAGCCATTCATACAGATTATTTCATTATTTGGACAACTTCATAGAACTCCACTTTGTGAATCTACTATGGTTTATTTGTCCATTCTCATATATGTGGATATTTAGGTTGTTATTAATATTAATAACTTGCAATCCCAAACAGTGCTGCATGTATATTTTTATATTGTTGAAGGAGTATCTCCAGGGCAAATTCCTAGAAGTAATATAGCTGGGTCAAAATATAAGTGCATACATAGTATCACTAGTAGTTCCAAAAGCCCCTTAGAAAGGATTTTGCAGATCAGATTTGCATTTTTAGCAGCAGTATGTTGCAGTTCCTATTTCTCAGTAGTCTCACCACAATTACATTGTCATGCTTTTAATATTCACAAGTTAGATCGATAAGAAATATTTTAATTTTCATTTCTTTAATCATGAGTGAGGTTGAACATCTTTTCATGTATTTAGGAGCCATTTTAATATATTTTTATTTTTAATTGTCTTTTTATGCATAAAGGAATTTCTCTGGCCAGGTGAATTGTATCTTTCAATAAATCTACAAGCACATCAAATTTATAAAAAATTGTTTAAAGTATTCATTTTAGATTAGAAACAATAAAAGAGTGGTATCACTATTTTTTATTCAACATTGACTTAATTGCCCTGGCTAGTGAAGTTAGGCATAAAAAGAAATAAAAGTAAAAGGATTAGGAAGGAAGAAATAAAACCATAGGCATTCATAGCTATTACAATTGTCTATGTAATAAAACTCAAAAGAATTCATAGTTAACATATTAGGATTATTGAGATGATTTAACAATGTTCCTGATTAGAAATTATCTTAGGACAATTGCATTTCTGAATACCAAAAAGACAAAATGTAATTTATAAAAACATATAATGAAAAACCAAATAAAATGTTAAGTAACTAGAAACAATTCAACTTAAACATTCAAGAGATTTATGGAGAAAATTATAAATTTCATATTTTTTTGAGAGTTATTAAAGAAGATCTGAAAAATGAAGACTTGTGTTTATGGATAAATGACATATGGTTATAAAATGTAACCATTCTTCTCAGGCTGAGAAGTACAGTTCCGTTCAAAATCCCAAGTCACTGCAGTGAAACTTGACTAGCTGAGCCTAAAATTTATGTGGAAGATCAAAGCCATTCCTGAAGAACTAAGGACTAGTTTGGAGCACTTGACCTATGAAACACTAAGACTTCACAGAAGGGGAACCCTGAGTGTTTAATAAGCATAGGCAGAGCTGCTCAACCTCATCCATGGTCAGAAAAGTGTGTATCAAAAATCACAAGATACCATTTCACACTAAGCTAGTTAGCAAAAATGATAAATATGAACAAGTATTGCCGTAAATAGAAAGCAAGTGAATACTTTATACCTTACTGATGAGAACATAAAATTTAAAAATATATTCTAAAGCACATGGTTGTATTAAAAAAGGTTAAAAATGGGTATATATTTTATTGGAAAAATTCCATTTTCAGACATATACCCAAAAGAAAGTATTTAACTTGCACACTCAGAGATAAGTACAACAATGTTCCTAACTGCAACTTGTGAGAGTAAAACATTGGTGAAGAGCTCAAATTTTCATCCATTCGGGAATAAATAAACTATCTATGTAGTGGTGAAAATAGATGACCTTCAGCTGCGTGTGCCAATGTGGATAAATCTCAAGAACAATAATGAGCAAAAAATAAGCACAGAAGACTATATATAGCCTACAAAAAATGTATAAATAGATGAAGCTAAACAATACACAGTTTAGGGATACATTGCTACAGATTTGTGGTAAAGCTATTTTTAAAAAGTAAGGATATGATAAACACAAACTTCATGATAGTGACTAATGCAGATGTTGAGGGGTGAGTGGGCTGAGATAGGGAAAGAGCACACAAGGAGATTTTTAAGGCTCTAGAAGGTTTTATTGTTTAAAATGGACATATTCTTCATACCTTACGTATATACTATACACACTTTTGTGAGTATATAAAAACTGAGTAAAAATAGATATTAGTTAGAAGCATCAATGTGGCTCATGGCCTTTTGAGGAAATGTTTACCGATGTGCTTTGTCATGAGAGGCTGATAGGTCCTCTGTCCCCACCCCATTTATCATGTTCACACACACTTGTTCACATCTAGCTGAATGTTTTGGTCTAGAATATCATTCTCCACTAAAAAATTAAAAAAAAAAAAATCAAAGCTCAGAGAGGATCCGATTCTACATCTCAGAACAAGATAAGCCTAGGATGTGACATCTTATTAGCAGAAAGCAGGAAGCTTTCAGAGCGACAGGGGGGGCCATGTGGCAGCACAGAAGGGTGAAACAGGAGGTGAGCACTGCTGGTTTCCGAGTAGTAATAATGTGAATATCTAACAAAAGCCATCAATATCATTAATTTGAACCAATCGAATTTGGGAAAGGTCATGAGTCCATAGTGACGCTTGAAAAGAGTAAAATGCTCTACGCTGCTAAGAAAATCATGTCCATCAACTTGAGTCAATGTAATACGAGCCCTGTTTCTCACAGATGAAAGGAGGGGTTAAGTCATCTGACTTAAAGGAAAGCAGGCGACTTTGATTTGTTAGTTAGAACAGTACCGTCCTCTCACTGAGTCATTCAAGCAGTTATTGAAGTATCAGTGAGGAGCATTTGCTCTGCTTGGGTGTAAGAAACGCCTTACAACAAAGAAAGATGAGCCTGCTGAGTTAACACTGAGAAATATCGATCTGAGGCCAGAGGCTGGGTTGCAAGCGTCTGCCTCAGGCATAACAGAAGAGAGGCACACCTAAATGCTGAACTTTCAGGAATGAGCTGCAGTGTGCTTCACCTGGGAGGCAGGCAGACATGCCGCCAGTGTGCAGGAGAGTTTAGGAGCTCCCAGGAGCTTAATGGAATGCTCATTCCAATCAGGTGGAATTATTGATGCCTGACCCTCCTGTATTGGCTGTGAAGCTAGCATTGTTTGTGTTCCTGCTCTGCAGATACCTCTTATATCCTTCACTTGCATTAAAGCGTATACATTCTTGGCTTGGGTCTGTCTTTTCATCAATCACTGACACTATTGTGACAGCTGTGCATGTTCCAAAAACACTAGCTCTGAGGCACTTTGAAAAGTGTCATTAAAAATAAAAAGTATTGTGAGATCAAATAAATCTGGGGAATGCTGTGTCAATCAGAGTTAAACAGGAGTCACTGAGATTTCCCAGAGCCTTTACTAGGCATTGTGAATCTCCATAAAAGAGGTTGCATGTAATCAAGATTTTCCACACTGATTTTACCATGATTCCTTATTTCAAGAAGCCTCTGCTTGATGAAATGTATTACATCTCTCTAAGACTATTCACCATCAGGGTCATTTCTACCCTTTCCACCACAAGGACCGCACTTCCCAGCTTAGAGAAGCACAGCATTCTGTCCAATTGCATGAGTCCAGTGAAAAACTTGTATTTCTGGAGCCTTCTCCCTGTACTCTACTTAATCATCTCTTTCCTGGGCCACAGGGAAATAATTTTCCTTCTCATCATCAGATTATAATTTTGGATTTTTTGATAAAATGTTGGTAACATTGGGTAGACATGAAAAGAAAGAAATAATAATAAGTAAGTTATTGGGGACATTGGAGGAGACCCTAGTCATCTTCAGACGAGATGCTTTCTAATAGAGAATGGAATCTTCAGATTTAAGCGAAAGTCCAAAGCACCAATACATTCATTCTTCTGGAAAGCATTTTCAGGGGGCTACTACTTTAGGCTAGGCATTGTGCCTTGCCCAGAGATATAAAGATGTCTCCAAGGAGCTCACTCATAGACTAATGGGTCCTGAGTAATCAATCCAGTCATTGTAACAAAGCTATGCTCAAGATGTTACTGGCATACAAAGAAGACACACAAATTTATGAGGAATGGATTGTCATTCTCACTTAGAAAACTTCTATTACCAACCCCCTAACCGTGTTGTTGTCAGGTCTAATAGACAGCTCAAAAATATGTCCAAAATGGAACTCTAGATCCCTATTTTCCAGCCACCCTCCAAACCTGTCCCTCTCATATCCTTCCCTATCTAATGGAGTATATGCCACTGCCAACCACCCACAAACCTGAGCCAAAAACCTAGGAAGGATCCTTGAAACTTCTCTTTGGAGGAGAAAGCTTACTTCACCTTCCTGATATAATGCAAATGTTATTGTTCTATGACAAATATGTATCTTTGATCTGTCAGCCACTCCTCCCATCTTGGTTTAACCTCCAGTCTTTCCTCAAAAGTGCCAAAATGACCTCTTAGTCTCTCCAACTCCACTCTTATCAACCCATCTCCTCCTTGCCTTCTATACCCAAATCTATTCCCTCTGCGGCTATCGTTTTGTAAAAAAATGTATAAAAAGCATCTTATCCTTGTATACTATAGTTTAATGATTTACTTGTTCCAGCACAGAACCCTCAGTGTTTACTCAAGGCTCTAGAGCCCTGAACAATCTGGCCCCACCTTCTTCTCCAGGGTCATTTCCTACCACTTCCCCTGTCAAAGAGCAGGCTCTGACCATATAAGACACCAGTTTCTCAAACACACTATACTCTGTCCTAAGTTTGTTGACACTTGCTGTTCACTTTCCTGGCTCAACTTTATCCCGTGGGTGGCAGCTGAAATGCCATCTCCTTAGCTGGGTCCTCCCTGACCATCCTGTACACCTCACCACCTCACCCAACTACTCATGGCCACATAACTCTGTTTATTGCCTTCATAGCACTTGTCACAATCTGAAATAATGTTGTGTGTACCTGTTGTTCTTGTGTTTGTTGTGTTTTGTTTTGTTTTTGTCTATCTCCCATTGATAGGACACAAGCTCCACTAAGGAAAGCACTTTGTCTTATTTTTCTCCCTTCTATGTCCCCAGTGCCTTGCACAAATAGATGCTCAGTGAATTCTTGGTGAATGAATGTGGAAGAATTGAGAGACCTGAGTGCATCTGTCCACTGGGAAGTCTGGTCGATATAGTAAAGCAAGAGCAACAAAAATATCTACAACAGTCATTATTTATTGAAAGGGCTTTTATGCCAGGTATGATTCTAACCACTTTCTATGCATTATCTCACGTAACATTTACAACAGCCATGTGAATTGGATATTACTACAGATGATGCAAGTGAGGCTCAGAGAGGTTAAGGAATTTGTTTGAAATATAATTTGTAAGTGGAAGAGAACGGATTTAAACTTAGGTATGACTTTGACGTGTGTCCTTCTAACAGCACTGGCAGCCAAACTTCGGCAGAGCAACTGATGAAATCTGAAGAATCCATCAGTGATGTGTTAAACCAGTCATGTGACAGCCATTCTGTTGGAATTCCTACCATCCAGGTTGCTCCTGCCGGTCTTCTGTTTGTAAAGTGAAGGCACAATAAACAAGCTTGTTAAATGATTTGCTAAATTATTGTGTTTGTCTAGTTTATCACAGTTCCCTTTTGCCTGATACAGAATATTACCCCAAGAGAAAGCAACACGAGAAGACCGAGTTTGGTAAGTAAGTTTGCTGGTAGGGGGCAATTTAGAAGCTTAAGCAAGTAGAAGAAGAAGATATTGGGAAACTTAACAGCAAAATAGACAAATGATTAAATGTTATATCTATATATCTCCCACTTGTAGATTTAAGTTCCCATATTAAAATAGTACGATCACAGATTTTATAGCAAGAGAACCCATATGAATCCATGCTGTCCAAGTTTCTACCTTCAGCCGGCTGAGATATTACCTATCTTTTGCCCAGGCAAAGCCCAGGAAAGTTAAATATTTGCCCATGCTTGGCCTGAAATGAGGAGCATGTCTATAGAGAGGTCTCTGAGTTCCAGGTGAAGCCCTTCTTCCAGTCCAACAGGTTCTTTATTAGATGTGGATGGAAGAATGCCCTCTTCCCACCCCTTGGATGTCCAAGTCCTAATCGCTAGAACCTGTGAATATGTTGCCTGACATGACAAAAGGAATTTTGTGGATGTGATAAAAGATAAAGACTTTGAATTGGGAAAATTATTCTTGAGTATCCAGGTGTACTCAATCTAATCATATGGATTCTTAAAAAGCAGAGAATTTTTCCCCACTGTGGTCAGAGGAGACAAGAGCACAGAAGGGCTGGAGAGATGCAAACTTGCTGGCTTTGAGATGGAGTGTAAGGGTCACAGGCCTAGGAATATGGGCAGCTTCTAGAAGCTAGAAAAGGCAAAGAAATGGATTCTCCTTAGAACCTCCAAAATGGGAACGAGGCCTGCAGATACCTAAAATTTAGCCCAATGGCAGATTTCTGACCTATAGAACTGTTTAATATAAGGTAATAAATTTGTGTTTTTAAGCTGCTAAGTTTGTAGTAATTTGTTATGGTAGCATTAAGAAACTAATATATGGAAATTAGAATTTTAAACTGTTATTGAAATTTTATACAAAAGAATTCAAAATAAAGCAATATTTCAGTAACTCAGGTTAAAAGGTTTAGAAGACTTTATTACCCTCAGGACTCCTCCATGAGTAAAAACATTCATTCAACCAAGATTGGTGGTCTGCTTGTTTCAGGAACTCATTTGGCTATTGTTCAAAGCCCAAATAACACCAACTCCTCTTTCACAAAAGAACACAAAACTGTTTTCTTCTTTGACAGATGATGTGAGGCAAAATTTCATGAGAGAAGCTATGGCTCTAATGTTAGCCAGCAGAGGTGGCTTATTTGTTTTGTTTTGTTCCCAATATGATTAGCTAATATCTCATCCTTATCATAAATTTGGGACAGTTCATGAGAATTTAGAATTCTTATACTATTAAAAGGTAAACTAAGAGTTTTAAATGCAATCTGTGTTTTTATGAACCTACCTGCTTTTGGTTAACTTCTTGATTATTTTGAAGACTACATGGGGGTCCCTGTTGCTTCACCTCATTCATTGTAGAAGGTATGATCTTCTTGTTTATGATTCGTCTTCTTTCCCTCCTTGCCCCAGAAAAGATCAGAAAGCAGCTATCCTGGGAATTAGAACTGTTGTCAGGCTCAAACATTTAATTAAACAGTACATTTGATTATTTCTGATCATATTGTATTAATCTTCTTAGTTCTGTCCTTACATTAGTTGGGAAAGGCTAGGCTATGCTGTAGTAAAAAATAAATTCTCAGTGGCTAAACATGACAAAAGTTATTTCTCATTCAAAGTGTGCAACCTTCCTGAATCAGGTTCCCATATGCAGTATGTAAAAAAATCCAGATTTGTTCCCACGTGTGGCTTGACACCGCATTTTGAGGCTTCCATGTATGCCTAGGCAGGAGTAAAAAGAGCTGTATGATTCTAGTACACCAGATTTTAAATGCTTTGGTTTAAAAGTGACACATCACATGGACCCCCTGACTTCATGGTAGCTAGCAAGTTAGGAGGAGCACGTGGGTATGCAGTGAGAAGTAAATGTCTGCCACAGTACCCCCAAGTCCTACTATCGAATTTCATAAAGAAGTTCCTAAGACATGTAAACTTTCCACTGGTAATTTAAAATTAACAAATGCTATAAGTTGCATTTTGTCATAAGGCACCAATTTGGCTGGCTTATAGTAAAAGTTTCAACACAAAGAAAGAAAAGTAATAAAGTACTAATAAACACAAAAGTTAGATCTGAGGTCCCATTAGTGGACAGCAGAGCACATGCAGTATGTAGAAAGAGCAGTGGTTGAGGAGTTGGTTTCTGTTCCTAGCTCCGCACATGTTGGTGCTCAGTAAGTACGTGAATAAGTGAATGAACTGCCAGTGTAATGAGGATAGAGCCTCTTGATGCCTATATTCTCATTTATAAAATGAGAAGCCTGGCAGATTTAGATTTTTTCCATGTCTACAATTCTTTAATTGCAGAATTGTAGCAACCCAATCTTCAAAGTGAATAATCCTAATGATTTGTATAAAGCAATTATTTTCAAAGTGTGATCTGAGGATCCGTAGGGGTCTCTAAGACCTTTTCAGGGGTTCTGTGACGTAAAAAAACCACATGAATAAAAGATCTACTCAGAGTGAAAGGTAGACCAATTGGTTTTAATGGAATAGAGTGTGCAAGATGATTGTTATGGTTTAAGATTCAAACATTGCAAGTGATTTTTAAGAAATTATTACTTTTTAACTTTTGGTATAGTATCAAAAACCATATCCATGATCATTTGAAAAGGCCCTAAAAATTCTTTTTCCTTTTCTGACTACATACGTGTGTGCAGTCAGATCTTCTTCATATACTTTAACCAAAACAACATATCATAGTAGATTGAGTGAAGATCAGTTATGAGAATCCAGCTGTGTTCTATTAAGCTAGGCATGAAAGAGATTAGCAAAAATGTAAAAAAAATGCCACTCTTCTCATTTTTTTAAAAAATATAGTTATTTTTCATAAAATAGGGTATTTATGTTAATATATAATGGATTTGTTATTGTTATTTTTTAATGAATTAACAAATACGTATGTGAAACCACTCAGTTTTAATCTCTACTATGGTACATATTAGTGTTTAATCTAATAATTTAATTTCTAATATGGTGCATATATCAATAGATACAACGTACATAAACAAAAGCTCTTTGAGTTCTTTAATAATGTTCAACAGTGTGAAGGGATCCCGAGACCAAAATATTTGAGAATGACTGACTTAGAGGGTAAGATAGAATGTGACTGAAAAGAACATGTCCTCATGTGTGACTATCTTTTCCAGTAGAGGTATGTTTTTAAAGAAACATACAGAAGGAAATAACATAATAATACTGTTTTCCAATTGTAGAATGTGAAGAAATTTACAGAGTGTCTTTATGTACTGGGACAGAGACTGTAATTTCCTTTCCAATATGCATTCCCTCTTTCTTTACTAAGAAAACTATAATGTTGTCGAGTTTCCATCTTAACAGATAAACTGCACAGACTCCCTTGCAGATAAGTTAGTACCAGCTAGTAAAAGAGAATTTTTATAATTCGAAATTACTGGGTAGGACTTTGGAATAGGCTCTTGGAAAGATAGGTAAATCATTTGTAATCTGTTTTTGCTCTTATTCCTTTTGCTATTTGTACTTCTCTTTTTGCATGGGACTATGATGTATTAGCTGGAACTCAGCATCCATATTGCAAGTATGAGGACAAGGTTCATACTCTAAGAATGAAAGAACAAAAATCTAGAAGAAGCTTTGGTCCCAGATAATATCAAACCACTACACAAATCTGGGCCTACCTATTCAGTGTATTTTTGTTATGAAAGAGAGAAATAAATTCTTGGGTTGCTTAAATCATTGGAATTTGTGAGTTCTTAACTCAGTTATTAACTAATGCATAGATATTACCTCACTTGATTTCAACAATTCTTTGTAAGGTGGATAAGAAGTTGCTATACTTTCCAATTTATATTAACAAATGAGGAGATTGAAAGTTTAAGAGGTTAAAGTGAAGCCCCTTTAATTGTGTCCTAGGGCTGTCATTTTAAAGTACCACAAACTGGTTAGATTAAACAACATATTGTCTCACAGTTCTGGAGGCTAGAAATCTGAAATTGAAGTGCCTGCAGAGCTGCTCCCTTTGTGGGCTATGACAGAGAATGTGTCCCATGCCTCTCTCCCTGCTTCTGGAAGTTTGTTGGCCATCTTTGGCATTCCTGGGCTTGTGGATGCTTTAGCCTAATCTCTGTTATTACATTCACATGAGTTCTTCCTGTGTGTATGTCTCTGTGTCCAAATTTTTCCCTTTTTAAAAGAACACCAGTCATACCAGATGAAGGCTGAATTTGATGACCTCAATTTAACTTGATTACCTCTGTAAGGACCCAATCTCCAAATAAGATCACATTCTGAGTTACTGGGGATTAAGACTCCAATACATATTTTTGATGGGTCACAATTTAACTCACAACACTACCCAAAATCATGTAGCTATTAATTGGCAGGATTCTATACTTCAATCTTCTACTTGTCAATCCAATGCATTTTCTTCTAAAGTGGCATTTCTTGAAGTGTGTATTACCTTTGTCAGAACACTTGAACATGCACATGGGAGTATAGGTTTAAATTCAGATTTCTGGGCCCCACTTTGTGTCTACTGAATCAAATACTTTGAGGGTAGGAGCCTTGAATTGTCTTTTTTTAACATATAGTAGTAACACTGATATTTTTGGTATAAAGTTTTATGAAGTTTAACACATATAACCACCACCACAATCAAGATGTGGAACAGTTTAATCACCCCTAAAAATGTCCCTCTTGCTATCCCTTTGTGATCAGATCCTTGTCACTAACCCCATCACCACTAGTCTGTTTTCCACTACTATAGTTTTGTTTCAAGAATATAAATAAATGGAAACAGATAATATGTTACATTTTGAGACTGGCTTCATCTCCTCGTAATCCTTTGAGAGTCATACAAGTTTTTGTGTGTATCCACAGTTCCTCCCCTTTCATTGCTGAGTAGTAATTCCACTGTGCAGATGAGCAGGGTTGGTTCATCCATTCACCCAGTACATGACACTTGGATTGTTCCCAGGTTTGGGCAATTATAAATAAAGCTGCTGTATACATCTGCACACAGGTTTTGGTGAGAACTTAGGTTGTCATTTTCCCAGGACAAATCCCTAGGTGTGTGATTTCTGGGTCACATGAAAAGTGTAATGTCTGACTTTATAAGAAGCTGACAAATTGGTTTCCAGAGTGGCTGCACCATTTTAGTCTTCAATTTGATTTTTTAACAAGTGTCCTAGGTGATTCTTAGACACAGAATAGTTAAAAATTTCCACTCAGTGCTTACAGTGGTTCATCCAAAGGGTAAATCTTTTCGTTAATAATGATAAGATACATGGTGAAATTGGGTTTGTTTTTCTCTAAGGCACATTCACTTTCTATATCAAGTAAATTATAATCCATGTACAGAATTCTATTATCTGTACTTTTCACTAATTTAAAGCATGTTTCTACAAAGACATGAATACAAATATTCACAGACAATATGCCTTCCTATCTAATAATAACTTGCTCTTTTTTAGCAAAATGCTTATTAGAGCAATTTTAAAATGGACTATCTTAAGTACACAGTTATAATATAAATAGTTGTGCTGAATAATTAATCCAGATTTTTCTCTAGAAGTATATATTATTTATAAAAACTGTCTTAGGTATGTTTTTAATTTTTAGGATTAAACAAACAGAATAAAAACTGATTTGAGACCTACAGAAATAAAAATGTAAACTCATTCTTATTTTTCAAAGTCTCTTACACACTGAAATCTGTCTCTTTGTTCTGTGGGATTTTGTCAGTCACTACTGCAAGCAAACAATAGAATTTACCAGGTATAATCATAAATATCTCAAGACCCTATACACAGTATTAGACTAATGGTGATCTCAATCAATATCACATACAAAATGCAATTGGGCCAGCTAAAATCATTAAGAGACAGCTAAGATCATTAAAAGAAAATAACCTAGAGCTCTATATATACTGTTTGGCTAACATTGATTTCTACCACTATTATTGGAATCAATTTGGTACCATACCTATTCTGCACAATAATTAGTTAATTGTTTGAGGGCAGAGAATTGACAGAAATTTTCATATATTGTGTGGTAATTGAGGAATGTAACATGCTAAATGACTTCTGGTAGAAATGTATTCTGGAGCGTGCCATATGGGGTATTCTAACATGACAGAAAAATTGATAACAATATAAAAGAGACTGTTCTCCTTTCAGGTGTGTATTTTGCAGATCTCATCATTCCTTGCATTAGCCAAATTACCTTCATCCATGCTTCTTATTCCTAAATTTGGAACCAACTAACATTATTGAAAATTGCCCAAACCATCTCTCTTGTTGGGTTTGAGAGGAATAATTAATGAATATAAAGTACTCTGGAAATTTAATATGCTATTTAAGTACTAAAAAAAGTCATTTGTTGCTCAGTGAAAAGATCTAATCACTGCAGTAGATTAAAATTTTGTTTTTCTTTATCAGATTGCATTTTTGCAAAGGCACTATATCACTGAATGTTGATGGAGTGGTTTTTCATAAAGATTTCAATTTTACTACACTTTCATCATGAATGTTTGAAGGACAACCCTTAAGTAGCTACTAGTTTTCGTCAGAAGAGTTTCTAAACATGTTTTATGACAAATATTAATACTATGGAAAAGTATGCATCATTTTTGCCACTTTGAAAGCATCAGATAGGCTGGGTGATTTATATGTTTATATGCTTAGCTACCTTAACATTTTTGGTGAGTAAACAGAATATCGGTATATGGTTTGGTTTATGAGGGTATTATTAATGTATCAGAGTGAACATGTTGATTACTGTTTTGCAACTAAGTTATACTTAATCTCTCTAAGCCTTAATTTCCTATACATGATGTGAAAATTGATATTTTGTTAGAGATACGAAAATTCTATTTACTTGACCTTATAAAATTTTCCCCTGGGAAGCTACTGAAGAAAGATTAAAATTGGTTATTCACATTTTTACCCATCTGACATTTTCTACAATTTTCAGAGGTAACATATTAAAAAATATTTTGTGTTTGTTATGAAATGTAATTAAATAAATGTTTCCTAGACAATCTCTAAGTACTAGTAAAGTTTACATTAGCTTCTTAAGGGCCACAGAAACCTATGAGCCTAGAACAAAACACTTAAATGGTGCTCAATAAATATATTTATAAGTGAATAAAGGAATTTAAAATAACTGAGTTCAGCTATCAAGCCAGGAATAACGATGCATCTTCATGTATATAAATGATATGAAATAAAATTCTACTATAAACATATTGAAATCCCCCTATCCATACTGAAATTATGACTGAAAGACAAGTGACCAGGATTATAAACTATGTTCTACTTATTACTGTCCCAATCATATACAGTTTTGCCTCTCAAAGGATGGCCTTAAAATTGACTATTGGAAGCTAAAATCACCTAAACCATAAAATTAGCTAAAGGAGTAGGAAATGACCATTGCTGATATTCTTGTATTTGAACAGAAATTCTTTGTTTTAACAGATCAATGCTTATAGGTTCAAATGATCAACAGAGAGAAAAAGCAATGTGTCTACAGTAAACAGAAAATATCAAAACAATGACAACCTTTGAATAAAATGATCTCTGTAAAATTTCAAAGATTGACAGGGCAAGGGTACTAAGAATTGAAAACACTATCTTAGAAATTCTTTCTTATTGCTTAGCAATTTCTGACTTTCATTGAATCTAAGATGTCATTGATTGGAAGGCACACTATTATTTTATGTATGACAAAGGAACAAAAAATGTCACTAACAATTGTAGTTGAAGGACATTACTAGCTATACCAACTTCAGAGATGAAAAGAATGTGCATTATAGAATGAACAAAATACAATATGCAAAGCACAAATTGGGGATAAAAACACTGCTTAGAAAATTTTTTTAAAAAGCATCAAGAAAACACAATAATGGGGCCAAGACCAACTGAAAGAGCTCCCAATGGCCAAAGCCAGAACAATTTGAGCAATAATAATAATAATATAATAATGTATCATAGTCCAAAGTATAAAATAAATATGAATCCATGCTGATATAAATGGTTGAATAAATAAATGGGGAATATAGAAAAATCCGTCATGCAGAAAAATTCCAAGTAGTTCCTGTAGGTACTCTGCCCTCAAGGAAGTAGAGAATAACTCACCGCTCCGTAAGTGTGGGCTGTGCACAGGGACATCCTTCCAAAAAGTACTGTAGGGAGAGGGTTAAAAAGAATAACTTTGTAGTGCAGAAACCCGACGAACACTACCTCATTCAGGTGATCAAGGTTAATATCAACAGTGGTAAGTCACGTTGACGTACATACCCTTAATAGGAGGTGATCAAAATAACATTTACCTTTCCAAAAAGCATTAACTCCAGTCTAATCGTGAGGAAAATATCAGCAAACTCCAGTAGAGAGGCATCTTACAATATATCTGAGCAGGACTCCTCAAAAATCTTGAGGTCATCCAAAACGAGGACAGTCTGAGAAAGTTTCTCAGTCAAGAGAGGCCTAAGGAGACATGATCACTAAATGTAATATGAAACGCTGCATGGGATTCTGGAGGAGAAAAATGATGTTCTGTGAAAAGTAAGGAAATCTGAATAAAGTATAGACTTTAGTTAATAATGTATCATTGTTAATTATTAATTGTAACAAATGTATCAGACTAATGCAAGCTGTTAATAATAGGCAAAACAGGGTTTGGGGGATGTGGGGACTCTCAGTTCTATATCTGCAATTTTTCTGTGAGTCTAAAACTGTTCTAAAATAAAATAAATAAGTTTAAAAGTTTATTTTAAAATGTGCATTGCAGAATCAACAAGACACAGTGTACAAGGCACCCATTGAGGATAACCAACACTGTCTTCCCATTCTCAATCAGAAGCAAAGCACTGGGAAGGTGATATTGATTAGTGTATTTGCGCCTAACAGACCCTTAATGAATTTGCCAAGGATAATTCATGAATACGGTATTTCATGTTGTGAACTTAAGTGAAAAAGGTAGTTCTTATATTTCTTAAGTGGTTTCATTTTTCAACGCATCACGTTAGGCACTTAATTATCAAACCCATAGGGATTAAGCCTTTTTTAAAACAAAGAAATCCTGATCTAAGCTGTTAGAAAACCTGTTTGTATTAGTTTTCTAGAGCTTCCATAACAAAGCACAACAGACTAGGTGGCTTAAACCACAGAAATTTATTTTCTCACAGTTCTGGAGGCTAGAAATCTGAAATCAAGGTGTGGGCAGGGTTTATTTCTTCTGAGGCCTTCTACTGGATAGTAGATGGCTGTCCTGATTTCTTCTTCTTATAAGGACACCAGTCAGATTACATTAGAGCCCACACGAATGACTTCATTTTAACTTAATTACCTCTTTAAAGACTCTGTCTCCAAATACCGTCACATTCTGAGGTACTGAGGGTTAGGATGTCAACATATGAATTTTGGAGGGACACAATTCAGCCCATAACAATATCTAAATTAATCTCTTTGCTCTTTACTCCCGTTCCAGTGATAAAAGTGTGATTCTAATGCAGGTCTTCAGTACTCCAAAACCTGTGCTCATTTCTGTACAGTATCATAGTGGTCATTAGCCGTGGTTAACGTCTCTTACAACAGTTCATCCACAGAAGCTGAATTTTTGTCTTTTTTAAAACATACTAATCCATTGTGACTATTTTACCTAAAAGTGGGAGCTATTGCTATAGGGGTATAGTAGATTCTAATCAAACAGACCTAGATTTAAACACTTGTTCTGTTACTATATAACTGTGCTATGTTCCTCCCAAGATTTTAGGAAGCATTAAATGAGATTATGCAGATAAACACTTAGCTTGAAACAAATTATTGTTAGCTTTGCCCTTATTTAGAGAGAACAGTATTATAGCAATACTACCTGTCTAGTAAGTACAGTAAATATATGAGGAATACAGTGAGATGTTCTCCAAGAATTTAGAAGTAAAAGAAATATGATTGCCTTTTGAAATTTCAAAATCATCACACAGTGGATAAAAACAGTCTCTTCTTCTAGCAGCAGGAGTTGATGTAATATGACTGGAGCTATTAATACAGCTAACGGAAGGATGTGTCACTCCGAGGTAGGGGGGTTAGACACTCATGGGAGCTTAGAAAAAGGAGCCACAGAGACAAATAATAGTAGAACCCATCTGGGCACTTTCAGAAAACAGGGAATTTGAGCCAGTAGATTTTTTTAAATACTAAGTTCCCATTGCCACGCTCCCTACTGTGGGATTAATACCTCAGCCTGTTTTAGTCTTGAACAATAAAACATTCACACTTTCCAATGAGTTCCTTGTGTTTGAAAACAAATTTTACCTGCTCACAGTGTGATACAGATGTGCTTATAGAGATTTTACGGGCCTATCATGCTAACTTGGGTATTTAGCAATCCACCTGTTTTTTTTGTTTTGTTTTGTTTTGTTTTTTGTCTTTTTTTATGTAAATAAATAGACTTGAGTTATGGACTCAATATTTTTGTACTTAGAAAGTCTGGTGTCTGTCTATGAAAGGATGTGGACCCAATTCTACCATATTCTGAATTCATCTCTAATATCCAAGATTTAAGTTGTCAGATTTAACAAATAAAAATATGAATGCCCAGTTAAATTTGAATTTCAAATAAACAATGAATTTTTTTTTTTTTTGGTATAAGTATGTTGCAGACAAAACTTGGGATATACTTACATAAAAAGTTATGATTATTCACTTGAAATTTAAATTTAACTAGTCATTCCATATTTTACCCAGTAACTCTGGAGAGACTTCTTTTAATACAGCTCCTAGTTTGAATATACTTAGAGCCCTTAGCACAGATTCTGGCACATAAACACTATAAATGGTAGCACGTTTTAGTTTTATGTAAAAGAAGTTATATTAAGTGAAAAGTACCATCATTGATGCCCACTAACTAAATATAAAACCTATAAATCTGTATCCTTTTACTCTTCACAATGAAGACCTCAAAAGTTGGTTATTGAGCCTTATGGTTAAGCAAGATCATATTGCTTTTATTTTGCCCATGAAGTCTCCAATAAAATAATATTGATGAAATGGCCAAAATACTTTGCTTCCCTTCTAAGCCTGAATGATTATACAATAGTCTGGTTTCCCCTATTTGACATTCTTTCTTGCTGGCTCGGATGAATGTATATGATGGACACTAACCTAAAACTCCCAAGGTTTAAAAAGTGCTTATTTTCAACCCAGCCACACTACTTGTGATCACTTTCTATTAGCACAATGGGAACGGCATGGAGGGGTAATTGACATGAATCACCCTAAGACTTTTGTAGGGTTGATGAAAGTCAGCGTAGGGAAGGAAAAATATCTTTTCCTCACCTATTCGAGGTTAATGGATGAGGATCCTATAACAAAAGATGGATTAATAAGAGAAAAGCATACAGATATTTTTAATATAAGTTGTACACAACACAGAAAACTTCATAAGGAAATGAAGACTCGAAGCAACAGTTAAATGTGACTATATTTTATAGAAAGTTTGATGAAGAGTGGACTGTGGAGGAGAAATATGATAGGACAAAGGGGCTATGATCTAATGGTAATAAGCTGGGGGAACTCAGCGAGGCCTGTTTGCTCAGATTCCTTGCTGTGTCCCTTCGCCTTCAGAGATAAATAAGGATATTCCTTCCCTTCAGGTACGGGGAGAGCACCTCTCACAAGAGGGTCTTATGACTCACCACAGGGGAAGGTCAGAAAATCCTTCCTAAGTGTTATGACCTGCTCAGGGGACAGCGACCTTCCTGCTTCTGTGATTTTCTCAAATTTTTACAGCTTAAAATATTTTAGGATAGTACACCTGCCCTGAACTCCATCATCAGAAGAGTGAGTGAGGCTTAGCACAAAGAAGCAGCTATATCCAGTAGAAAAAAAGTCATTTTATCAAAAAGACAAGTGCACTAGAATGTTTATTGCAGCACAATTCTCAATCTCAAAGATGTGCAATTAACCCAAGTGCCCATCAGTTCATGAATAGATTAATACAATGTGGTATATGTACACTGTGGAGTACTACTCAGCCATTAAAAAATGAATTAATACCTTTTGCAACAATCTGGATGGTACTGGAGACCATCCTCGTAAGTGAAGTATCACTAGAATGGGAAAACAAACACGACATGTAAACACTATTAAATTAGAACTAACCGATCAGCACTCATGTGCACAGCTGGAAATAAAACTCAACAGAAATCATGCAGGTGGGAGGCGGGAGAAGAAGATGTGTGAAATCACACCTAATGGGTACAGTGTACACTATGTGGTTGATGGGCACAGTTATAACTTTGACTCAAGCAGTACAAAAGAAGTCCATATAACCAAAACATTTGTGCCCCCATACTATCGAAATTTAAAAAAATTAAAATTAAAAAAAAAAAAAAAAGAAGCAGCTGTAATCTGTGCTATGCAAAGCCCTAAGATATTTCTGGGAAAAAAAATAAAGAAAAAAGAAAGTCTTGATGGGTAGTTTAAAAATCTTTTTCTTTCCTCATTTATCTGCTACACTAAAAATTTCTATAAGATTAAAAGATGTTAAGGGCTCTTTTCAATTACTTGGTTTATTGCTGTCCACACAGCAACTTTCTCTGGATAATTTGTGTCAAGCTAATCAATATGTTCTTTCTTTCGTTTTTCCTTTTTTTTTTTTTTTTTTCCTGCGCTGTTCTTTACGAAGACCTCTAATGTCATGAAATATACCAACCAGTCCATTCTCAGCTGGAAGCAATCAACTGAAGTGGGCCACAAGGAGCAGAAATCTGCCATTCTGTGTAGCCCTTGATTTGGACATCTATGACCATGTAGAAATGACCAGCAAAAATAAACGGTTAAGCTAGAGTTGGGGATGCCTTTTTTTTCTGAGTCTAGTTTTTGTGTCTTTTTTCTCTCTTATAAGAAGACAATGGCATCATTAAAAAGCAAATGCACAAAACACGTTACAAGAAGTGTAAGTGTGCTATATATTATCATTCAGCATTCTACATTCATGTGTGCATGTATTTTAATATGACAACAATAATTTGGAAGGAAAAATGATGTATCATAAAGCAAATTTTCATTTATGGGAATTATATGTAAAAGCTCTGGCCTGCCTTTTCCAGCCTGCTTTAAAGAAACAGTTAAAATAAGCTCTCCTCCTGTTACTTAATTTCAACAAATAAGATAAAATGGTGGTTTAAGTTACGTGTCTCATGCAGTGATTTGGGTGGTAAAGCCAAACTGTGTGCATTGTTTAGGAAATAATTACCCTAACAACAACAAGCACTTACTTGGCTTCTTTTACAAAGACTCACAAGATGCTTTACAATTAAAACACAGCAAACTGACCTACTTTCTTAAGGGTGTTCAGGAGTAGGAATGAACAGATATATCTTCAGTTTTAAGTATCCAGACAGAAGGGTACTATGAATAGAATCTGCAAAGAGATACTGAGACTCCAAGAGCCCGGAGCTCATGAGTGGGATAGAGCAAATAGCTGGCTGACTCTGACCTTAATGATCGGCCAGGGACACATGGTTGTCACAAAAGATCTAACAAATTTCCTGGGCCTCAGTCATTAACCGACTCCAGTGAATGATACACCATTTAAGTCAGTATTGAGTTTTATGGGGATTCAATTCTGGAATGTATAACTGGAAAGCTGAGCCACCTGAGCCCAGCAGCCAACAGCACTGACTGGGAGCTACCTCATCTTCAGCTCCAGGTCACAGTAGGTTACTGTATCGCTGGTGATGGCGGCCAAGGCTGTACTCTAAAGCAGATTGTGGGTGGGCAGTGGAGGGAGGTGTCTCCAAGACAGCAGCAGAAGCTGAGGTCAGACAGCTCATGGAGCAGAATTCCCTGGAGCCAATAGTGGTAATATCCAGGAGAGGCTTGCGCCACCAACAGTTCCAAATGCTTTATCTGACTTTTCAAGACAAAGCAGCTTTAGCTGAGTTGATTAGGCATCTACTCTGGATTTTAAGAGGTCATTTATCATCTCTGGCTGGCCTTTCTTACTGTTAGGGTCCTTGGATTGAGAGAAGAAAAAAACCTGAACATTTCCCAGGGATTTGGGCTCAGCCCTCTGGTGTCCAGCCCAGGGGCTCTGGGCCCCCAAAGGCTGTAGTCATCTGACAATGTGCAAAAACAACTAGCCTGCACTATTTCAGTATGGAAATTATGATTAATAAAATCAAATGTCACAGCCAAATTTGTTTTTAATAACAAATATAAAACAATTTCTAACATCATGGTAGATCAGAAGTTCTCAACCAAGGGCAATTTCCCCCCCCCAGGGGATATTTGGCAATGTCTGGAGACATTTTTGATTGTCACAACTGGGGGTGCTACTGGTATCTAGCGTGTTGAAGCCAAGAATGCTGCTAAACATCCTAGAATACACAGGACAGGCCCCCACAAAGAATAATTATCTGGCCCCAGATGCCAATAGTGTTGCCGTAGAGAGACACTGGATTAGATTATATTGTATTCAAATTACTTCAGGCTAGTTGGGGATAAGTATATACAGATAATTTGAGAAGGTTCTAAGGTAGTGAAATCATGGCCTAAATTAAGATATAGGCACATATGCTGCCATATTTGAGGGAAGAACCCAATCAGGGTAACACAGAATGTGTAGGGAAGGGTTCAGAGAGGAGGTGAGGCTTCAGCTAGGCTTTAACAATTATATAAGCAGAGAAGAACCATTCTTGAAAGAAGAAACAGCATATCAACACTGGAGAGAAGTGCTCAAAAGTACAGCAGAACCATCCTTTTCCTTTAGTTCCATGTGAATCCATAGAGGACTGGAGAGCCTCCAAAAGTGTTCCTGTGACTGAGTCACTCCTGCTCCTTTTCTGTCTCCTCCATATCCCAGGAAGTATCTATCCCTGATGGTAAAAGTTGGCAGAGAGGGGACACTGGGTGGGGACTGTGAGACAACTTGTCAATTGCATGATAGTGCCTGGGACATAGCTGTTAAGGTGTTCACACCCATGGCCATGTAGGCTTTTGGTCTACAAGAGGACTTAACTGCTAGGACATTCACATTTTGGTCAGTTTGGGCTACTATAACATAATGCCATGAACTATGTGGCTTAGAAACAAGAGAAATTTATTTCTCGCAGTTCTGGAGGCTGGGAAGTTCAAGAACAAGGCATTGGCAGATTTGGTGTCTGGTGAGGGCCCGATTCCTGGTTCACAGCATCTTCTCTTTGTGTCCTCACGTGGCAGTAGGGGTAAGGGAGCTCTCTGGGTCTTTCTTATAAGGGTAATAATCCCATTCATGAAGGCTCTGCCTTCACGACCTAATCATCTCCCAAACACCCCACATTCAAACACCATCACATTAGAGATTAGATTACATGTGAATTTTGGGAGAACATAAACAGTCTATAGCAATTAAGAAGTTTGCTAATTAATGTGAACCTCAAACTTTTCATGGTTTTTTTGTTTCCTATGGTAGATGATACAGGGTTTTTGCCTTACTCACATAGGCTTTATTAAGGCATCTGTCATATATTTCTTTGTCTTGAACAGTAGCAGAAGTTGTGTGACCCTGAAGCATTCTTGTGTCTCCATTGGTCTGAAGACAGAAGACTTTCACTCTTCATAATCAGTACATGTGTACCCAGTAAGGTCAGGAAAAGGTGACTCTGAAATTGGAGGATGCAAAAATGCTAAAAGAAATAGTAGATCCTTTACTTTTAAAGATCCTGAGCTAACAATAAATGCATTATGAGGAATTAGATTTCTCAAATCATTTTGAGATTTGGCTAGTCATTCATTTCATAGGCTCACCACATTTAATCAACCAGGTATGATGGACGAGGTTACCCTTTTGCAGAAGGAATTCATCCTACTAGATAGTGTAGGTGATGACATTTTCCAAGTAAGTATTTAATAGGCCAGAATATATTTTCAGGTAGAGGGGTTTCAATTCAACAATTATGGCAAAACTGTTATCTACAACTGTATTTGGCTACATGACTAGTATTAAGTATCTGATAAGTAGTCCTAGCAATAACTGGTAGTAAATGCCTCATAAGTAATAATCAGAGAATCTGGTTGGTGATTTGATACCAGGAAGTTAGTGATCTGCATGAAGTCCAGAGAAAAGAAAGTCAAAGTAATTCTTACTCACCAGTGTTCAGTAATAGAATACTCTAATTCTGGAAACTCATTACCCATTCTTCAGTTAAATAGAAACATCCCTTCTAAGTAAGATGGGTCATTTCTTGAGCACTTTGTGACTATCTTTTCCTTTTTTTTTTTTTTTTTTCAGTGATGCCTTGATCTTGACGTCGTTCCTTTCAGCAACCATGCCTAGTAGAGGAAATGCTCTGCATGGTAATGAGCTTCCACTTTCAAGTTAAGAACCTCGACAGGACTTTTTGGCTATAAAATACTTGAACTTCCACGTAAGCTTATTGTACCTGGTTACAAATCCAATGAGGATGAGTAAACAGTGATTTTTATCAGTGTACCATATGGAAAAGGAAAAGAAAAAAGGCCAGCTGGTTTCTTAAAGTTCAGTCCATTGGTCTGTGCCAGAGCTGAGACTCAAAAGCAAGTATACCTACTCTGTGCACGATACGAACATTCGAGAAGAGTTAAAAACACAAAGATCAGGAGGGGAGAGAATGAGCCCTAGGGCCAAAAAATGTGAATGCTTCTCGCTAATGCTTCTCCCAACCTGTACTCCTTCCAGTTCTGCTGCCCCCTGGTCCCTGTGGTTTCCATTCAGGAGACCTTTGGGTGACTCATATTCCTCTCTCACACCCCGGAGGCATTAGGGTGACATCAAAGATGAGGCGGAAAGAAATCGTGGCATCTCCAGAGACATGCTTAGAAGAGGAGAGATTCTTTCTTCCAAGTAACCTGTGAGAGGAAGTGACAGTTACAGAGGTGAATGCCAGAGTGGCCTGAGGAGGCAGATATTTTGAATCATAAGCTTAGCATGTCTTTCTTGATTTTTAGGTGATTGGACACGTAGCTTCATCTGTCTGCTTTAGTATTGTTTTTCTTTATTTTTTTATTTCAAAATATTAAGGGGGTACAAATGTTTTTGTTACATAGATATCTTTTATAATGCTTAAGTCGTGGCTTTTAAGCGTACTCAAAGTTCATTGTACTGAAAGTTCATAGTGTTCATTGTAGCTGATAGGTAGATTTTTACCCCTTCCCCCTCTCCCTTCCCCTCTCCCTTCATGATTTCCAATGAACTTTACATCTCCTTGTGCCCATGTATGCCCATCGATTAGCTCCCAATTATTAGATAGTACATATGGTATTTGTTTTTCCATTCCTAAGATACTTTACTTAGGATAATGATCTCCAGATCCATCCAAGTTGCTGAAAAAGACATTATTCATTCCTTTTTATGGCTGAGTAGTACTATGGTATATATAATATATATATATATATAATATATATCACATTTTCTTAATCCACTCATGAATTGATGGGTACTGAGGTTGATTCCACATCTATGTGATTGTGAATTATGCTACAATAAACATTCAAGTGCAGGTGTCTTTATGATGAAATGACTTCTTTTCCTTTGGGTAGATACCCAGTAGTAGGATTGATGGTAAGCCTACATTTATTTCTTTGGGGAATCTCCATACTGTTTTCCATAGAGGTTGTATTAATTTGCAGTCCCACCAACGGTATATAAGCATTCCTTTCTCTCTGCACTCATGCAAACATCTATTGTTTTTTGATTTTTTTGATAGTGGCCATTCTGACAGGGGCAAGGTAATATCTCATTGTGGTTTTAATATGAATTTCCCTGATGATTAGTGATGCTGAGCAATTCTTTATATATTTGTTGGCCATTTGTCTATCTTCCTTTGAAAACCTTCTGCTCATGTCTTTTACCTACTTTTTAGTGGGGTTGTTTGTTTTTTTCTTGCTCATTTGTTTGAGTTCTTCTTAATTCTAGCAAGACGGTGCAAAAATGCTAAAAGGAATAGTAAATCTTTTACTTTTAAAGATACTAAGCTAATAATAAATATGTTATAAGGAATTAGATTTCTCAAATCATTTTAAGATTTGGCCAAGCATTCATTTCATAGACTTACCACATTTAATCCACCAGTTATAGTAAGCATTCTAGGCACCAGAAAAACATTTTCTGCCTTATTTCTTTGTTTCTTAATAGCTGACTGATTAAGTTCCTTTGGGAAGGTGACATATATTATGCTTTTCTCGGGGCTTAGCTTTCTTTCCAAACTTTGAATTTCCCATATTTACTTATTGTTAAATATACTACATCAAGAAATTCAGAAAAATGAAATTTCTTTAAAGAAATTATTATGTGAGAAAAAATGTGGATAAATTCAATCATATTTAAGACCATACCTAATTATCAAAATAATTCAATAAAATGTTTAAGGGACATTTAACATTAACATTTATATTTAAGTATAAAATGTAGACTGGGAGTTTGAGAATGATTAAATTAAATTATTAAACTGCTACAGAGTCTGTGATGCAGAGATTAAAAACTTTCAGAAAGCAAATCCCAGCCAGTAAAAGGTAATTGTTCTTTCTTTCTTTAAACTGGCACTAACCAGGTTCCAAATTTACTTAATAGCTTTAAAGAAAAGCATATTGTTTATATTTTTGTATCTTCAGTTGCAAGGGCTTGTCACCTGGTTTCATCTTGAAGTGATTCCTTTGAACTAATTTGCCTTTCTCCTCCAAGTAGCAACAGTGTGAAATGCTGAAACTCTTGTTACATTTTTTCAAGAAGTGCTGGATGCCTCTGGAGCTGCCTAGGTTCCATGATTATGTACTTTGTGTTCTGCCAGTTTTGATTCATTCTTAGTCCTTATGAAATCTCTGCACCAGAAGATTTGGGAATAAAAAGATTTGCAACAATAACTTGCTACAGTACAGGAACCTGCTGCTACCTATTGTTTTTTTCCTTCCCTGAAAAGAGATAGAAAAAATGTTCTAAAATTATATGCTGTGAAACTGTGGTCCCCAAACCCTGGGCCACAGGCCTGTGATGGGCCGTGGCCTTCTAGGAACTGGGCCACACAGCAGGAGGTGAGCAGCGGGCAAGCAAGTGAAGCTTCATCTGTGTTTATATTAATAGCTGCTTCCTATCACTCGCATCACTGCATAAGCTCCACTTCCTGTCAGATCAGCGGTGGCATTAGATTCTCATAAGAGCCTGAACCCTACTGTAAACTGCACATGTGAGGGATCTCGGCTGTGCGCTCCTTATGAGAATCTAATGCCTGCTAATCTAAGGTGGAGCTGAGGCGGCAATGCTAGCTCTGGGGAGTGGCTACAAATATAGATTATCATTAGCAGAGAGGTTTGACTGCACAGTAAATGTAATGCTCTTGAATCATCCAGAAACCAGCCCCCATCCCCACCTCAAATCCATGGGAAAATCTTCTTCCATGAAATTGGTCCCTGGTGCCTAAAAAGTTGGGGACTGCTGCTGTAAAGCCCCCAAAGAATGTCCCCCCTGTATAAAGGTAAATTCAAAAGCCTCAAACTGAAAATCAAAATTTTAAAATACCCCTGACTAGTGTTTGTCATCTAAATTTAGCTGTAGTACATGGGCAGGTTTTTAATTAGGAAAGTGTGAAAACAAATGGAATCCTAAGCAACTTTCTTATTTTGGAAGATTCTTGTGACTCTGAGGCTGAAAATTTGCAAGAACGTGCCTTGGTTTTGTAAAACTTTTTCTAATAGAAAAGAATTTCTAATAGAAAATAAAAGTTTCAATAACCTAGTTTCAATAATGTGTGTGTGTGTGTGTGTGTGTGTATGCTTAATGTCACATGGTAGGCTCACCAATTGCTGGGCAGAATGTGGATTCTTCTTGCTATGAATCTAATTCCTGAGACTCTCTTGATTCATTAAAAGCTTTAGGTCAGGTAAATATTTCTTGCAACTCCCCTTTTCTTCAAGTACAGTCAAGAGAAAATAAGCAAAAACATAGTATTATAGTCTAAAAAATTTTAGAAAGGTAGATGTGACCATATTCAGGAAGCACATACTTTTTAAAAAATGATTTATTGGGATGTTTTAGAATAGGGGATGCTTCTTTAATATGATCCAATAAAGAGGAAAGAAAAGAAAAATATTGTTCATATTTATTTTTTTGTGGAATTTGGGTAATTTCCAAATTTTTGTTATTGCAAACAATACTCTGATCTGCCATACTTACATGTTTTATTATTATTTTTTTATTTTTTATTTCAGCATATTATGGAGGTATAAAGCTTGAAGCTTTGACTCAGGTGGGACAAATGCAATGTATGTTCGTATTTCTTTGAATAGAATCTCAAAATCTTATAAATGGTAAGAGATGCTCTTAGTAATTTGTTATCCAATTCTGAGAAAAGTCTTTCTTGATTTGGTCACACTTGGGAGCATTCAAATAAATTCAACAGAATTGAATTTAAAGCACTTTAGTAAGTATAGTAGAGGGCACAAAAGTTAACACAATGTACCATATTCTCCCATAGTGTGCTTCTCATGACATTGACTTAAGAATTCTACAAGAGCATTTACATGTATTATATTTGAGCTGCTTTCCCCTTCCTAATAGATGGCAAGTTCTTTGACTAGGAGGGCAAGACTTGCATATCTGTATCATCAGCAGTAGTACTGTGCCAGGATCACAGTAGATACTGGAGAGTATTTCTAGAGTAAGTGCTGAATTTCACTTTGTAGTAGGAAAAGAAATGATATCTAATGTTACTACCTTTCTGTGTAGTTTCTTTTATTAACCAACTTTGCTAGGCCTGCTAGATTAAAATAAGAATAAATAAACCGGCTTCCAGCTGTCCGCTTATTAAACCAAGATCTACTATGTTTACTAGGGGCAATATCTAAACACAATTATTAATATGTTTCTTTTACTGTGCTTTCATGACTAGGAATGTCACCCTAATTGTCCAGAGCCATCTTTTGGGAGAAAAAGTCAGGGGGGAGAAATTAAGACTCTCACAAGATGAATGTAAAGAGAAAAACATAGATAATATGCAGCTTTGGACACTCAAAGTAGAACAATATACTTTCAAGCTACGCTATTTCTCTGGAAAAGGATTTTCCAAATTCTTGCATTTCTCATTTATCATTATCAAGGGTTTAAACTGGCTTTATAGTTAGATAGAAGAAGGATTTGCTCTAGGGATAGTAAAAGGAAACCCAAGCTCTTTCCTGGGGTTTATGGCACAAGTAGACAGGCACAAAGAGAGAGAGAGAATTAACCAGATTTATATGTCCAGGTTTTTCTTTCTATGTGCTTAGCTCACTAAGGGTTTATAAGTAAGGGTCTCGTTACAGATGTGTGTGGGAATATTCTTGCCTGCACTCTAGTTTTGGACTTGGGAAAGAGATAACTTTCTTTAGCTTCCCCTAAATAACCTGAGGCATGGTAACATCAACTTGAAGCCTCAGTGAACAATTAAAGGTGTGAATGAGTCATTTTAGTTCTCTCAAACTATCCAAAGTTCCCATGAGGCATGGATGCTGAGTTGAGGTGTAGAGGACAACAAAGGCTGCAGGTAAATGACTGGCATAGGACACTGAATGGAAGAAGTGTGCAGACTTGGAAATCTTGAGGCAGTAAGAGTTGAGAAGGGACCCGGTCAGCCAGGGAGCTTCATCCAGCTCTGGCCAAGAGCAGATAGCACACTTCACCAGTCACAGATTCCACCAGCTATGAATGAGGACAAGCAGCTGGCTGTTAAAGAGAGGACGTGATTCCCTGAGACAACATGACTGAACTTGACAACCAGTAGGTGAGAACTTCTGAAGAATATGTAATCATATATGGATGAAAATGTTACCTTTCGTCTGCATATCAAAATTGTGATTAAATTCTGCAAACCTAATTATGAGGGTAGCAGTTTGCCAAAGTCTGGGTGCAGACTAGTCTCGTTTCAACTTGTCGATGATCATGTAGTATTAATACAGGGCAAGGTTGCTCTTAATAAACATTTGGGGTGGTATATTTGCAATTCTTTTTTTTTTTTTTTTTTTTTTTTTGAGACAGAATCTCACTCTGTTGCCCGGGCTAGAGTGCTGTGGCATCAGCCTAGCTCACAGCAACCTCAAACTCCTGGGCTCAAGTGATCCTCCTGCCTCAGCCTCCTGAGTGGCTGGGGCTACAGGCATGCGCCACCATGCCCGGCTAATTTTTTTCTATATATATTTTTAGCTGTCTATATAATTTCTTTCTATTTTTAGTAGAGATGGGGTCTCGCTCTTGCTCAGGCTGGTCTCGAACTCCTGAGCTCAAACGATCCACCCACCTCGGCCTCCCAGAGTGCTAGGATTACAAGCGTGAGCCACTGCGCCCGGCCATATTTGCAATTCTTAATCTAAAAGTGTTACTGATAGAAGAACCTCACCCTCACCCAACCTAACTCCTCTGAAATTTGTCATTCCAGGTTTTATGTAAACAAATGTGAGGACATTTATTTCAAAGGTCAGGATAGGGAAATAATGACTACTTTTAATTCACTCTAGATATCCACAATAACAATAGCTTTAAACAATGATGTAGGTTCCTAGTTCTTAGGTCTTATTCCATTGTTTCCTAAGCAGCAGCAGAAATAACAATTTATTGTGTATTAAATTTAATTGCAAATATAATCTTTTAAAATTCTTACAATCACCCTGAAAATAGAAATTATTATCCTTATGTTTGCAGGAAACTAACTTTCCAAGACTACAGGTAAATTACCAAACATTACAGCTAATAAGAGGAAGGGGAAAGCATTTATTGTCACGGGTCAAGAGTTTTAGATAAGTGATTTGACTTAATCTTCAAGACAACCCTATCAACTGGATATTACTATGTCTATTTTAGAGATGAGAAAGATGAAATAATTTGCTCAAGATTCTGCAGCAAGATTAGAACTCAGGTCTGGTTTGATCTAAAAGCTGCTGTTCTTTCCACTCTTTTATCCTGCCTCATACTTGTGTCTATTTAAAGACCAGTTTGACCACTAATTTATAGATTTATAATATATTATACAACTTCCTACATTATTTGAAGGATGAAAGAACAAATCAAAACATAACAAATTGTGATGCAGTCCAAACTTTCTGAAATCTTATTGTCCTATGTTTAATTTTCCTATCTTGCAGAAATTAGATGTGATAATATATTCAAAGTGCAAAAAGAGGCCTGACACATAGTATACCTTTAAATCATTTTACTTCTTTCTACTCTAGAAGCTCAGAATACAAATAGATAGATGGATAGATACATAGATACACACACACACACATACCCCTTTATATAATATAGATACCTCTATATAATATATACTTTTATATAACATATAATATATATAATTACATTGGTAGTATAAAACTATAAAGGCTAAAAATAAGCTATTTGTATTTGGATTTTTTAATAGTTACAAAATAATTTAAAATGAGATTCTCACAAAGAAAACTGAACATTTAAGTGAGGAGAAACATCACAATTTGATCAAGCCTAAAAATCTTCAGTTAATATTATTAAAATTATAAAACTTTAGTTAGTTGACTACATACTGTTGTTGCTGTTCAATGAAATGGTATTTGTTATAGTTAGTGGTAAGAGCTTAAATGTAATTTGAAAATCAAAATGTTTTAAAATGTACCAAATTATGGGTTTTAAAAAAAACCTATAATTAGGGGAAATATACCTTGGTAAACGCACAAAGCAAAAACACTCTGCAGTGCTGGGCAATGGAATGTCTGTGTAGCCCTTTTGCTCTCTGGGACTTCAGCCAGTCCATATGGCCATCTAATAGGGGGCCTGAAGACTGTGGGTAATCTTGCAGACCATATGTGCTGCAATACCTAGGAACAACTGGAGCTTGGCTAATCACGTGGCAAGAACCTAAATTTGGATTTAACTTGTTTGTCCTGAACAGAACCCAAACCTCACTGTTATTTTTGCACATTGCTTGCTTTGTTTATCATTAACTTTGAAATGGGGCTGCAAAAATATACACATTTCCACTACAGACATTCATCAACTTATCTGTTAACCAATATCTTACTTTTCATTCTATGGAAATTTTTTAAAAACTGAAAGAAAAGATGTTGCAATTCTCCTTGTATGGAGAGACATTAAGACTGGATCCCACCAGTGAGTTGACATTAAAATTGCAGCTGCGAATGACCCAAGCTGCCTCTCTGAGCCAAGATTGTTCTCTAATCTAAGAACTGAGATAAGAAAACATGAATATGTGGTTGCTGAGATTTTAATGGAAGCCCACAGGGAGTAATTTAACCTAGGAATGGACAAGAAGAAAGTCAAAACAGATAGAAAATAAAGGTCTGATGAGATGATCATCAAACTCATGGGATGATGGAGTTCTCCCTAAATTTTCGCTTTCTTGTCTGTTCTTAGATGAACATCCTCTTTTGTGAGAGGTTATCTCATATAAACACTTTACCTTGTTCATGTCACTTTAGCACCATTTACAAATACAGCAAAATTTATCACCAGGGAGTAGAGTAATGGAGACAGAGCCAAGTAAGATAGCATTCAGGGAGAGTGATATTATTCTCAGCTGGGTTTTCTGTTTAAATTCACTAATTAATTATTTGCTTTATCTCCAATTTCATGTTGATGAATAGACATGATCAAGGAAGTGCCAATATTAAGAAGCTCATTCTCAAGCTTAGTCTCAAAGTTTCTGTAAAGAAGCTTTGTATTGGTAAAAAATAATTATAAAATGGAGGAACATTCTTTTACATAAAGATAAGCAGGAAAATAAGATGACTGATGCACTTACTTTGAAGAAATTCTACCCTCCAAGGAGGGATAAGGGGTGTTTTCTATCTACAGAATTACTTATCTACCTCAGTATCTTTGTGAACAATTTGCACTGGATTAAGAAGCATTAACTCTGATCCTCCTTCTTAGGTTTCACATATCAAAGACTACATCTGATGCTTAGAAGCAAATTAAAAGTCCAATTAAGCTTTATGTAAATGCCAACATCTATTTAATTTCTTTTAACAGGTTAGAAATCAGAAGGGTGTGGGGCTTTTTTTTTTAGTTTGTATTGTGTTGCTTTAAATTCCAGTTTGCCTGGTTTATGATTTTAAAACTGGTAAATATGCCAGAGAGATGCCACATTCAATTTAGCAATGTGTTGTCAGATTGCTAGGAAGCAATTTTTTTCTTGAACAGAAGTGAGATCATTTGAGTAATATTAACTTTAATGTTTAAAATTGGCTTGGGTTACTCCCAACATCACACTTGCTGGAAGATTACAAAATGGGAGAATTAGTGCTTAGGTGTTTAGAGGGTTCTAAACATGTTAAGCACTGAATTCTCTGTTAATTTATCAGCAGGCTATTTGATTACCACTAAGTAACAAAATTTATTCTATTTTTGTGGAAACTAATATAGAGAATGATATTGAGACTCCTAGGTTCTCCATGTAGCAATGGTGTTGTAAGGATAAGAAATGTATTTATTACTGGTTCTAGACACTGAACGCTGTATTTCATATTGAACAGAAATTCCTATACAGTTTAGGTGAGCACAAAATAATACTTTCATTTAAGATAGAGGCAATAATAAAAAGAACAATGATCAAGTAGAAGCATGAAATTATGGTCATTGAGCTACATCTGAAAAAGAAATTAATACTGCAGATGATAAGAATTTCTATACCAAGAGTCCTATGGGTATTTTCTCTGAAAATTTTGTGGCACAGTCCCTGTAAAAATAAATGTACTGATCCATTCAACAAATAAACAACCAAATAAAATAATTTCCAGAAAGTGATATGTGGCTATGAAATAGGATAGTTGATGATAAATAGGGAAAGTCATCTAATCTGAAGAGCTGAAATTTGGCACTAAAGCCTAAATAATAGGACGGAGGTAGGAAAGTCAGGCACGTGTGAATACTGGGAGCAGGTTAGTTTGGCTGGAGCACAAAAATGAGAAGGAGAGTCTGAGAGGGTGTTAAAACAGTAGGTAGAGTTCAGATTATAAGGAGCCCTGTAGACCATGGTTGAGGTGTTTGACTTTATTTTATTTTCAGTGAACCCCTAGAGAAGATTTTAAGCACAGAAGTGGTACAATGTGAATGATTCCTTGGAAAGATGATTCTGGTCACCTTAGTAAAAGGGACTTTGCTGATACCCTATCTCAAATTTCACCCTTACCTCTGCCTTTTCTAACATTTCATATCCTTTTATTTCTGCATATTTTTTCCTACATTTATTAATGTATAGTATATGCTACTTCTTTATTTAGTATATTTTCTAGCTCTCCTCCAGGGCAGGAATTTTTTTCCTTTTTTTGAGTCAGTACTCTATTCCCAGGACCTAGAAGAATACCTATTACTATCACATAATATGTGTAAAATCAATATGTATCAAATGGAAGAATAACAAATATAAATGGCTGCTATGTAGATAACGAGCTGAGGAGGTGAATAGAGCCTAGAGAGAGGTGACTATTATGCGTGGAGCAGTGGCCCAGGTGAGAGAAGAGGGTGGCCTGGATCAAAGCTTTAGTGGTGGAGACAATGAGAACTTGGCTCATTCCAGTTACATTTGAGAGTAGAGCACTTGGTGGTAGATTGAGTGTTTGGGTTGTATGGAGAGAGGGAAATCAAGAATGACATTTGACCTGAGCAACTAAGTAAATAAATGTTGCCAGAGATGGCGAAGATTGGTGGAAAAGGTTTGGAGTGTAAATATGTGACTGGAGAAGGTACTTTCTGCAGCATAGACGAACAGGGAGGAGGCAGCCCTCTTTTTGTGCTCACAGTGGACTGGGAATTGCAAGAATTAAAGGAATGAACTTGACCACAAAGGGTTCCTTATGCAGAATTTGTAAATCCTTGTTTAGTGATTTGCGTGGTTATTGAAAACATTAGAAAATGGAACGAGGAAATAGAGGTAGCAGGGATCTGTAATTTCAGTAGCTTAACTAGAGGGGTGAAGCATGGAATGACCAGTTATTACAAGTTCTGGGACAGGAGAAACCTGTTATCAGTCCAACCTCTCCTTTATAGTAGTGTGATAGATTTATGCTCAAGTGTGTTGATCCTTTAAACAATAAAAGTCCTGGACCATCTGCAGATTTTGAATGTTAGAGTGATTTAGACATGGACCTGTACCAGGGATCATAATCAAACTATCAAATCCCATTATCAACAATATCGAATGCATTTGATCGATCTAAATATGATGGAAATGGCAGCCAGTGGGGAGCCACAAGACAGAATGTCATCAAATGCTAAAATGGCAGTATTTCCCTCTCCAAGCCAGAGAAACCATTTTTCTAAACCATTATGCAAACACCAGTACTGTTATACAAAATAATGCTACCTAAAAAGCTGCTAGTAGGTGATTGGTAAAGAAGCCAGTAACAGGCAATTCATTTCTCCAACAGCCTGGAAGGACATGTTGAGGTTGGCATACCCATCAAGGACAGTAACTACCATAGCTTCCCGTGCTTTGACGAAACCTCAGATGTGTGGCCTCCTGGCCAGGTGTCCACAGTTTCATATTGTTGGAGCATTCATTGTATCCCTGGGGGTTGTAGCTTTGTATAAGTTTGGTGTGGCTGCACCAAGAAAAAAGCATATGCAGATTTCTACAGAAATTGTGATTCTATGAAAGATTCTGAGGAGATGAGGAAGGCTCAGAATCTTTCAGAGTGCTAAGTGATTTTGGAATATAAAAGAATTTCTTTGGGTTGATTTACATAGAAGTTTGTCACTGACCTGTGTTCCTAAGCTATGAATATGTGGGCTGAGGAATAGTTTCTCTTGATAAATAAACCACTAACAAATACTGTGAAAAAAAAAAAAAACGGAAGCCAATAACAAAAAAACAAAACACTTTTGGGAAACTCCACATCCTCTATCTATCTCTTTCCATATACAGAAGGTAGAGGTTTTTAACCTTGGTTGCCCATTAAAGTCACATAAGAAGCCTTGAAAAATCCTGATTCCTGAGCCACACATCATACCAATTAGCATAGACCTCTGGGGGTCAGACCCAGGCATCAGAATGTTTTTAAGTCTCCAGGTGATTTTGATGTGTAGCTAACACTGACAAGCACTGTTTGAGAGATTCTTGAGGCACATTAGCAGATTAAAGACCCTGAGGAGTATAATATCATTTTTCTTTCTTTAATCCACAGTTTGAAAAATAAAGTTATTCATTCTTTGTGCATTATTTATAACATCTCAAGGAATACTAATATTACACTGATATATTTTGAGAATGCTTCTGCAGATAATTTAAACATAACCTGTACTTTCGAAGCACTTAAATCTGAAGGGTAAAAAAAAAAAAAAATCACATCATTGTTTTATTCCATTTGCATTTCCTTGTTTATTAGTGAGGTGAACATCTGTTCAGATGTTTATTTAAAGGTCAGAAAGCTTGCAGAGTTGCTGCTTGTGGTTATGGATAATTCAAATAAGGGATTAGGGGAAGAAGCTTCTTAACATAGAGGAGAGGGAAGCCAATGTTCTGGGGGAATCAGTCGTCTGAAAGCAGAGTCCTGGGTTTTTCACTGATATCAGTGTGGCACCATGTTTTTCCCATGAAAATTAAGAAAAGTGGTAATGTTGAAGACCTTGTTTCCCTATTCATATGTGTAGCCTGAAAAATTAGCACAGTGCAAGCCAGATCCTCCAAAAACATTTGGTAAATGAAAGAATGAGTGAAGTCTATTGCTATGGCATTTCTGGACCTTGATAGGTGTCCATGGACATTGTATCTGTTTGCTCGGGCTGCCATAACACAGGCATAATAACATTAAGCCTCCTGGATGGCTTAACCAACAGAAATTTATTTTCTCATAATTATGGAGGATACTTCAAGATCAAGTTGTTTGTAGGATTTGTTTCTTCTGAGACCTTTCTCCTTGGCTTGTAGATGGCCATCTTCAAACTGTGTCTTCACATGGTTTTCTCTTTGTGTTTATTTATGTCCTAATCTCCTCTTCTTGTAAGAACATCAGTCATATTGAATAAGTCCACAAATTGACCTCATTTTAACTTAATTACTTCTTTAAGGACTCTTTAAAAGTCTCAAGGACAGTTACATGCTGGGGACTTCAACAAATGAATTTTGGATGAAACACAGTTCAGCCCATAAAAGACAGTATCCAGGCAATTGGATTTCCAAGCAGTCTGAAGAGATGGCATTGGGACTGTCCACAAATTATCTTAAGTTCATGTGTTCTTTCTCCAGCCTGAACTTTTGTGGGTCTAGAAAACTTATTTTTGCCTTCATACCAGTCGTGTGTGTGTGTGTGTGTGTGTGTGTGTTTTGGATGTGTGTGTCCCAGAGAGAGAGAAACTGTTAGAAAGGAGGCTTCTAATAAGTCAGGCTATTGAAGTAGTCTAAAAAGGACTTGGTCTGCACAGGAGTTAGTGAGGGTGATAGACTGGTCATATTTCTCCTCTCGTGTTTTATTCCTTTGAAGAATTACTTCTTTGCCTGATAGTTTAGAACCTTTCAAAAGGTTTTGGGAGATGATTGGCATATGTGGGATTGATTATTGTCTAGTCCCAAGACTGACTACAGATCTAGATCTTTCTTAATATTGCTTATTTTATACTACTGTAAAGAGGTAGAATTATAAGACAAGAAGGGCTCTTAAAACACTGTGATAAATTCCTTACATAGTAGAGGTTACTCTTAAAACCCCACTTATATCTAGAGCTATTCTTTGCTTCCTAAAGAGCTCCAGTAGTGTTTTCTCACATTCTAAGGCTTCTAATCATTTCCATTTCCCTTGAATTTCTGGATTATTTTTACCATTGTTTCTAGTTGAAGTGATGTAATTAAAAATAAAATACAAGATAAATCTGGTATTAATAGAATAATATTTGAAACCACTCTTTTTCTTATTTTTCTGTTCATTGGGAAGATATATTTAATTGTTAATGTTCTCTTCTCACTTAGATTAAGAGATTTAGGACCTGTCAATATCTGCAGGTATTTTGCATCTTCCTTTGCAATTCTCAAGTCACGCAAAGAAAATATTTATATCTTCATTTTCATTAAAGAGGGATAGAAGAGGCACTCTCTCAGCCCTCCCATGTAGGATGAAATTTCATGCTACAATAAAGAAGTGATAATTACAATGCTTCATTAAGTTTGATATAGCATAATCACTAAATTTATTTACTAGAATCCTAAAGGTATCATATTTATGAAAATTTAGTTGGATATGTATTTCGTGAATTTTTATGTGACAAGAAGCAACAAAAATATCTATAAGCTAAAGATTGCATAAAACATCATACTTAGGAAAATTGGAGAAGAAATCCAGTCTATGTGTAATCTTGTTTTTCTCTCTAACTCTAATCCATTTAACAATAAGTGCAATTTACCTATCTCTATAATAGGTATAATTTCACTTCTTCTGTAGTAATATTTTTCTAATAATGAATATAAGTCCTGTGAAGGCATACAATATACTGGCTGTATGTAGCTATTTACACTAGTTTAGCGAATTCTACCTCAGCTATTTTAATGTGTGATTAGAAGCTGATAATTTAAACATTTGGGGAGAAAGCTCTTTAGAAAAGTCTTACTTCTGGCTTAACTTCTCAAGGTAAGGATGTTTGATGAAATGTTTGAGCTGTAAAATGGGTGTAATAATTGTATCTTGAAATGATTATGACAACTGAGTGAAATGAGGCATATATTAATAGAATATATAAGTACAACACACTAAAGACTTGGTAATTGATGTAACCAAGATTCTAGGGAAAGATTGTTTCAAGGACTCTTGCATGACAGCTAGAACAAGGAAGTATAATGTAACTGATTAATGAGGAGCTTTGACTTATTAAGGTATGATAAAGAAACAGTCTGATCATTCCAGTACTGTATTGTCTATGAGCTGCAGAATTCCTATTTCACTCTAAAGAGTGACTCTCTTAGCAGTCCTAAACTATCCTATTATTTTCAGTCACTTTAGATTTTGTTAATACTTAAGATTCAGTTCCTTTTTTCCAGACAAATAGGTTGCCATAGTCTCTGTGTTGGCTCATTGTTGATGGCCCTTTATTAACTGGCACATTTGACTCCCAGAAAAGATCGTTTTGTTTGTTTGTTTTATCATCTCTGTCTTCTGTACAACAAAACTATGTTCATTAATAATCATAAAATGAAACAAATAATTAAAGGTCAGAAAAGAAATGCAGACAGTGATCATTTTCTTTTAACTTCATATATATATAATCACACCAGTCAAATTTTTAATTAAAAATAAAATAACTATAAAAGTACAGAAAAGAGTAAAAGGAATAGTTTAATACTATTCAATTACAATAATAAATTTTTTAAAAGAAGAAAAACTTGTACCCACATATTGGCCTGTCACATTAAGGAATAATAAAATTAAACTTTCTGTTTCAAGACTTCAGTTTTACAAATTTGTCAGTGACTTTGTGACAATTGGTCTCTTACTGTATGTTCAACAAGCAGTATAGATAGATTAAATCAATCTTCACTTATACTTCATTAGAAACACTTGTCATTAGTTTTAATTTCAAAAAGTATCATTTTCATTAAGCAACAGATACTCCAGTTATCAGGAAAAGTTTTAAATATGAGAATACATCTGAAAGAAATTTGTACAATCTCATTGCACAATAAATTCCAGAAATGTCAACATGTTTTATCCCCAGCATTAATTGTAGCAGCTTTCAAATGTCTCTTCAATGTAAAAAATTTGAACACAGGCAAAAACTCCAGACAGTCACATAGAATGGCATAATGGAAATAACTCAAGTTCTATTTCTTCATTTTTATCATTCTTGTGCTTTTAACTGTTTCAGTGCAGAAATATAGTGTCCTTCATAGGTCGTAATTACAAACTATGCCCAGAGTGAGCTCAGATTATTCTGAACTATTGCAAACTTACTCTATAAAGCAACACATGTGACTGAGCCCCATGTGTTGGGAGACACAACCCACTGCATGGGCAAGTATCACCCAGTCTTCTTCAAGTCACACTGTGGGAACTGGGGCTGAGGAAACTGGAACAAATGCTGATATTCTGGCTTCTGCTATTGCTATGAGTAAGAACGTTCTTTATCTCTGACAGAGGAGTCTCATGTCTTCCACCGGCACCCATGAAATTGTATCAGCCTAACTTGTTCCCTTGCAAGTAGGGTAAAATCTCACTTAGCACATAACATGATTCAGTGACAAATATTTTGAAGATAAATTAACCTATTAAAAGCACCAGGGATTGTAGGTGACTTAAAGGAATAAAGAAGCTTTCTTGATTTCTTAGGTGGGGTTATAAATAAAATGTTTTAGTCTTTAAAAGTTAGCCACATCATGCTGAGGTCATCTGTGTGTTGACATGGTGACAAGGGGCATGTCAGGAGAAAACCAGAGACATTCAAGAGCCATGGGAGAAATAGAGTGGGCAAGTGTTAGATGTGCTCCGTAACAAAAGCAGTGGCTTGTTGGAAGGGATGTAGTTAGGGTTAATGTGAGTGGTTAAGCAGGAAGTGCTATGAGGAAGCTGACTGAGAGGGGAGGACAGAAGTTAAGAAAGAGTGATGGCCAAGGAAGGCAAAGTGGCTGCAGGCTGGATTAGAGGAGTGCAACCTAGTGCACACTGACGACTTTTGTCTTGCCCCCAGTCCTTTAAACCTGCTGAGAGGCTGCATGGGCTACTCCACATCTTAACCTGCTTGCCTCAGACATGAAATCCGCAGGCATAGTATAAATTTAACTTGCTTTATATCTCATTTCTTTATAATTTTTTCATTTTGTGTTACTCCCTTCCAAACCTGAACATTTAAAGAAGAAAATCAATTAAAGTGAGTTCATCACGCTTTCCGACCTCTGGATATTATTGTGGAAGGTTTTTGTTTGTTCACATCCCTTTATTTTAATTTATTGTTCATGATCACCATTACAACTCATTTAGAGCCTCCTTTTCCCTGGTTACTAATCCCTTCAGAGCTGATGGCTATATCACAAGTACTAACGCCATCATTATTATGCACTGGCATGTTTTTATGGAGACAGAGTAGGGAACAGAAAACATCTACATCTTTTCCCTGGAGGAAACTCTAAATGTACCATGGTAGAGGTTAAAGAGCCCATATTAATGTCACAGCCTCTAGAGAATATATTATCTGCAGACTTTTTGTGGTCACAAAGATAATACTAGACTGAGAGTATATTTTTATTAAAGTTCTAAAAATTATGATTTAGCCTAGAATTCTACTATGACCACTAAAAATTTAAAAAGCACTTCTATGAGACCAGGTTGAAAATGACTCCTTATTTCCTGGTTTTTAGAGTTAACTTTCAACTGTAATGGAAAACTCTACATTGGGAGACTGAGACTATCTCGGCTTAATTAAATTCGATTCCCTGTTTACTGAGCACCCACTGGGTTCCAGGTCGAGATTTAGTGGATAAAAGATCTCTTAAGGAGCAGGACCTGCCTTTTCAAAACTGTAATATTCATTTAGGAAATTGGACATCAGTATGAACTTCTTGAAATATATTTCTAATATTTTAGGAAAAAATTTTTGAAGAATAATCTTAAGTAAAAGCTCTGAATAATACTATCTCCTTTTAAAATGCAGATATATTTTTGTTTGTTTTTGGCTACACAGGTGCTGCTTTTAACTACACTGGTTTGAACCAGGCAAGCCTCTTGAATAAAATCATTAGCATTAGCTACTTGGTGCTATAAGCAACAGTTTGGAGACAGCTTACAGACATGACTGATGTCTAGCCTTTGATAGACATTGATAGACATGCTCTGAGAAAAGCTCAAGATGAGGGGATCTCATTAAGGAGGCAATTTGGTGTCTTGAGCCTGCGCCTGATCACATGCTCTCGGTCAGGACTGCAGATATGAAGCTGGAGAATGCGAACAGAAGCAAAATGTAACTTCCCTCCTGCGTGAGCAAGCGTCAGCACAAGTGAGCAAGGCCAAGTGTTTCTCAGGAGGCTGGGGAGGGCCGATGCAGCAAGAGGCTCTGCCTGGTTTGGTCCCCCTGCCCCTCGCCTTTTTAATACCACCTTACAGTGTTTTCACATATCTGCTTTCATTTTCTCTACCAGGGAGTATCAAGTTGATCAAAAAGGGGAAAATCAGCACTTGCTTATTATGGGAAAAGGGGAAATAATTGGAGAAGATGAAGATTTAAAAATTGATTCAATTTGAAAAATCATCAGATAAAAGGTTATTGAAAAAAGTATGGAGGTTAAGACCAAAATAGGTTAGACAGTATATCTGAAGATTAATTTACCACCTCTAACTTCTATCTTCCTTTGAATTATTCAGCTTTTACCAGTGGATATTTGTGATGGATAGATTTGTAATTATGAAACGTTGAGCGATTTCCACCATTTACAAAAGCGTTAGCATTGCTGTGGGTGTCTTGATCTCGTTCATTTGTTGGTTGCATGCTACCCAAGGACAGAGGCCATGCTCTACTCTTGACCATCAAAGAGGGACTGTAACACTGAGTCGCCTATAGACATAAAAGTACTTGCTGCATGGACTAGTGTGTAAAGAAATGGGAAGGAACGTTGGAAAAGAGATATCCTACGGAAAGGTTTCTAAATGCATCTTTCTTTTAGGTGATCCTCTATGTGTTATGTAATAAGAATGTGTTTATATTTTTGCCTCAACTACTGGACCTGAAAATATTTTCAGGATAGCAGTATGCTTTTTCATTTTTAATAATCTCTGAGACCAACACAGTGCCAGAAACATCATGAATGCTCAATAAATGTTTATTGTTTTATCTAACTACTTGTGGCTACCTACATGTGGCTGCAAGTGACAAGAGATCCTCCTCCCATAAAAAGTTAAAGAAAAAACATGAAATCTTTATCAAGGGATATTAAAAAAAAACTAAACATTTAAATAAATGAAAGGCATATATGTTCCTGAATTAGAGAGATTGAATATTTTAATGTTATACTTCTTAAATTAATTTATATGTTCAATGCAATTCAACAAGAACTTCAAAGAGGAAAATAGATAATCGATAAATGAAAGATAGATAGAGATATCAATACATTTTGGAAACTTAGAAGGTGATTTGAAGTTTACTCTGACAAAAATAACCATAACAATTTGGGACAATTTTTCGTGAGAAATGTCCTACTAGATGTAAAAATAAAAAGCTACATTAATAGAAACGTGGTTCTGAGAGAAGATGTAGCAGCTCAAACAGAGCAGACTTGATAGCTTAGAAATAGACAAGGCAGATGTAAAAAACTAGTGTATGATAAATGGTATCATAAGATATTTGGAAGGAGAATTATTCAATACACTATGCTGGGAAAATTTGTGTATGATTAAATGACTGCTCCTCAACAATGCTGCTTTATCAGAGTGAATTCTAGAGATATTAAAACATTAAATGGAAGACATAAATCTATTAGGAAAAAAGAAAGACACTACAGAAGTTTATTTTACTAATCTTGAGAAGAGAAATTAAATTCTACATGTAAAAGCCATGCAAGACATTCAAATGAAATAATTTATATTGTTATTATAAAAAGTAAAGTGTTCTGTGCATTATTATAATTCAAAGGCAAAAACATGGTAAGTTGAAAAACATATTTGTAACATATACAGCAAATTTTTTTTGTCATTTATACATGAAGATTTAGTGGAGAAAATTCACTAAGTCTCCCAATTACAGAGAGCAAAGGATATCATGGAAGAGACTTACAACTGGCTAACAAAATCATTCTCTTTTTCTTCAATAGTGGCAGAAGTGTAGTCTGGCACATGGCTAGACCCATTCCCAGCCTCCTTTGTGGCCACATATCTAAGTTCTCTCTAGTGGAACAGGAACAGAAATGATGTACCACTTCAAGGCCAGGGTGTTTCAAAGAGTGACTATCTCTCTTCTCCTTCTTCAGCTAGTGTGATGTGACCCAATTTCAAAAATAAGGCTTTAGGAGGTGGCAGAGTCACAAGAGAACAAGAGCCTGGGTCTCTCAATCAGTTGTCCACCCGCCAACTTAATATTTATTGGACATTGTGCTAAATAAACCTCTATTTATTTCAGCCTTTACATGGTTACCATTTGTTAATAGCAGTTTAGCCCACCCTAATACACAGTGCTTAAAAGAAGAAACACAAATGACTAAGAACCATATAAAATATATTCATTTTCATTAATAATAAAATATTAGAAAAGTGAAAATCCATTTTTGTCTATCTAATAATTATTGCAAACATAGAAAACAAATGCAAAAAACTCATTTTAAGCAAGAGTTCAGGGGAACTACCATCCTCATACACAGTTACTGACAATGCATGCTGGTCCCAATTCTTTAGAAATAACTTTGCAACATATATTTTTGAAGAGTCTAGGAAAAATCATGTATTTTAACCTAATAATTTGTTTTTGATAAATTTATCCTAAGTAAACAGTGTTAATAAAGATGTATGTGCAAAGATGTTCACGGCAATGTTCCTTATAATAAGACATTTGGAAGTAAATTAATGCTTCCAAATAATAAGATGAATAACTAAAATTTAGTGCATCATATGATGAATTATTATGGACCCATTCAAATTGTGTTTAGGAAGATTTTTAAATTATATTTAAATACTCATAATGATTAGTATAAAAAAAGCACATAAAATGAAATAGAGAATATGCATCTAATATTTGGAAGGAGTGCCAGAACTGTATATACTCATAAAAATAGACAATTTTGTACAAATACACTTATATATTTGAAAGGATATATGCCAAAATATTGGATTTTGTACAACTTATTTCTATAATCTTCCCTTTACCTTTGTGCATTTTCTGGAACACTCCGCAGTAGGTATTTAGTGGTTTATAATTGAAAAAGAAGCAATTTTGGAAAGAGAAAATAGGCTGTCAAGAAACTGAAGTAGGTTTATAAAATTGTATTTGTCCATGTAGCAATTAATTTAAAATATGCTTCTATTTAGAGAACTATGTTAGCTTTCTTTTTGTTGTCTGGTTATAAAACATTTTAGTTTTAGAGCTTCAGAGGGGTAACATTTCTACAGAATATTATGAAGCTAATACATTGCATATTTTTAAAACTTTTTATTAAAGTATAAAATACATAAAGTGCACATATTTAAAGTGTACAGTTTTATGAATTTTTATAAACTGAGAGCACCCATGTAACCCATACCCAGACCAAGAAACAGAACATCAAGCATCCAGAGGACTTTCTTATGTTCCCTTTTAGTTACTTCTACCAAAGGTAACTGCACAGAGTTTGTATATATGTTGAAAGGAATGAAATCACATAGAGTGATTTCTGTTGTGTCTTGCTTCTGTCACTCAGCCTCATGTGTATGACAGTGCGTGAGCTTTGATTGCCCTACACTCTCACTAACACTTAGAAGTATCTATTTCTTTCTGTTTTCTTTTTTTTAGTCATTCCGGTGGCATGAAGTGGTTGACATCTTAACAATATTGGGTCTTCCAATCAATTAATATGCTATATTTCTCCATTTATTTGACTCTTTACATTTTTCTTGATAATACATATTAGTTTACAATGAATACACATTAGAAATACAATGAATGTTTCTTTAGATTTATTCCCAGTTATTTGATGTTGTCTCCACTGTCAATGATATGTATCATTTTAAAAATTTTGTTTTCCATTTGTTTGCAGTAGTCCCTGGTGCCCTATCCCATGAATTCTGCTGCTCTTGTCTCCCCAGATTTTCAGCTCTGTCTCCCCCACCCAGGGAGTCCTCCCTGCTATCCTGCCTCCTTGGACTGTGGCCCAGAAACTCTCTCACAACACTACATTGGGACAAGTTTAAGTCTGACCTCATTTGATTCCTGCCCCCCATGGATTATAGCCCTTCATGTCCTCATGTCCAGTTTCTCAAAAGTTGTTTTTTATATATTTTTCCTTTTGTGTGTGTGTGGTTGTTTCAGACAGGTGTGCAAACCTGGTCCCATTTACTCCATCTTGGCCAAAACACAAAAGATATAAAGTCTGTAGGTGTTTGCTTTATTATTGCTTTTTTAAACCATACAAATACATTTTTGTACTTTTTCAATGAATGTCAAATTTTACATATATAGAATTTTTAGTAAAATTTTTAAGAGCTATGGAGTCCCAATTTTGAAAAGTTACCACAGTTTAAAACAGGTTAGCATACTGTAAGGTTTTTTTCAATCCTCTCTTTCTTTTGAAACATTAGTAGAGGAAGGAATGAGGGAGCCGTGTAGAGACTGTTGAATAACAATTGGGGCTTTTGTCACTGGTAAATAGAAGTAGTGTTAAGTAGATAGGGAAGGATTTTGGGTCTTCTAGGGATGAAAGTGGGTGCTGTTGCCCCAATCTTGGTCCTGCTACACCCTAATTCTCCATACCTGGTAGAGGAGGGAGTACCCTACGAATCTGCCAATCAGAACTTGACGCCAGCCGCAAAAGAATACAGAAGACTCTCTAGCCCACAGGCCAAGTAGCATGGGTACCATAAAGTCTGGAAAGTGACCTAGAACTCACATGCGTAGTTAAGGCTCAGGTCACGTGACTCCCAACAGTCCAATCAAAGTGGTTCCATGGTGACCTTTGAACCATGACGGAGGTCCGTATTCAGGCACTATAAAATGAGACGCAGACCATAGCCAGCCTCTCTCTTTGCCCTTCCTTTTGCTTGCCCCACTGTGACAATGGGTCTAGTCGTCATGTGTGGCATACGTACCATGCTCTGTAAAACTATATCTTGCTCTTGCTCTACAATCCTATCTTTCTCTCCTCAATAAACCTCATTTTCGTGCTTGCCTAAGTTTGATGCGTCTGGTCATTTTTTGGCCATGAACGTGCCAGGAATCGACAGTTTCAGACTAAAACTTGACAGTGGTAGATGGATTTTCTGCTATTCCTTGCTTCAGTGAAGATTATGTTACTGGAAGCCTGTAGAAGCAAAAAGGTGGCAGAGCTGCAGAGTTAGAAATGCAGGAGCTGAAAAAGCCCAGGTCAATTTAAAAATGTACATCAGAATGAAGCTATTCTTTCCAAGTTTAAGGGGAAAAAACACACAAATTTAATTAAGCAAAAATTGATGATACTTTTGACATTCTGATGGCACTAAATCCTACTTAGATTTTTGTACTCTTTTAGGATCCTTCTCTAAATTATGTGTTCTTGAAAACTAACCTCTACTTTGTTATCTTGGGCTTACTTTAGTCAGAGAAGACTCCAGCTTCAATCTGATCTGCAGGTAAGTTTATTTGGAAGCCACAAGTTATAAACTCTCCAGTCTAATCCATCCGCGCCATACTGTTAACTGATATTACAGCAGCTTCATTCTCTTACAGGGTCTCTGGAAGCATGTGAATTTGTGGCTCCTCTTACCTGTACCTGGGTGTCTAGCAAGAGCTTTCACATATTGATGTTTAAGACAGTTATCATAAAAGGCAGGAAACTGAAGCTTAAAGTTACACATTAGGAAGTAGTCAAATGCAGATGTGAACATCAATCTCTCTTTATTTCAACACCTATTCTCTTTTCACAGTCATTTGATTTGCTCCTCTCCTGGTCGTGATGGTGGGGAGAGGACACAAAGGACAGGCAAGCAGCCGGCTGCCTTTCATCAGAAGTTGAACACCTGCAACATGGAAGTGGAGAGGGGCAAGGCAAATCTCACTAGCCTTGTAGATCCAAACCTCAACGTGAAGGCAAAGTCACCATAACAAATGTAGGTGTTAGTCCTAAATCAAAATACTGAAGAAAAGAGTATGTGTTTAGTCAGGTGGTCCTGAGTGCTAGCCAGCTGTCCTTCTCACACTTACTAGTGGTTCTACCTTGGCAAGTACCTATGATTTCTGAACCGCAGGCTCTTTGTAATCTGTAAATTACAGGTAATAATACTCATACAAATGTTGTGCTGGTGAATTTTTAACCATTGGCTCTCTGGGGAAAATGTTTGTATATTTATTATAAATTTCTGATACAGATAATTTAAACAATTTACAAATAATAAGATATGCAATATTCTTTATTGCAAATTTTAAGCAATTATATTAATTTCTGTGTGACTTGCTATTTCTTTACAAATCTGTTAGGTAGATAGTGAGGGATTCTGGATCTCCCAGGGACAAAAGTGGGTGTCTTGCTTTGATGTAATTGCCCCACCTGGGAAGAAGGACAAAGTGGGCCCTAGGCCCCCACCTTGGTCCTAGCCCACCTTAATCCTGTCCAGAGCAACTGCCATAGCTGGGGTAGGAGGGAACACCCCACAAACCTGCCAGTCAGAACTTGGTGAGCCAGCTGCAAAAGAATGCAGAGGACTCCCTAGCCCTCAGGCCAAGCCGCTCTATAGTTACCATAGAGTCTGGGAAGGGACCTGGAACCTACATGCCCAGTAAGACTCAGGTCATGCAGCTCCCAACTGTCCAATCAAATTGGTTCCATGGTGATGTTTGAACCACAGGGAGCTCCCTATCTGGACACCATAAAACAAAACCCAGACCATAACCAAACTCTCTTTTTCTGCTGCAACAAAGGGTCCAGTCTTCATCTGTGGTGTATGTATCTCACTTTGTAAACCTAAGTCTTGCTCTTGCTCTGTAATCCTATCTGGCTCCCCCTCAATAAATTTCACCTCATGCTTGCCTTACTTTGGTGTGTCTGGTCATTCTTCAGCCATGAACGCACCAAGAACTGACATTTCAGACTGAAACCTGACAAATTCACTATCATGTTATAATCTAATCACAAAACAGTGCCACAATATCAGACTATAAATAAATGCTTGATTACTACACAATTTAGCAAAGAAGTTCTTCATGCCACCGACAAGTGACTATAGTTCTGACATGAATATTGGCTGATATTTTCATTTATGTTAATGAGTGAGACAAAAATGAAGCAGTGAAGACTTAAGCTAGAATTTCACTTATTCATCAGTGACATGAATGGCTTCTTTGCTGAATCAATAATAGTTTTGAAATACTGGAAGAAAGTTACTTGAATTTTTTGTGCTATTCTCAATATAATAGCTACTGACACAAAGAAGCAAGAAATAGTCAGATATTTCCTGTTTTAATGAAAATTAGGTTAACAGTAGCCTGCAGCAGCACTCTTAACACTATTACATTTCATCTACCTCAGTGGCATCACTGTCTTAGATCTACACAATCAACAAAAGAGTATATTAAGGCCTTTCACAGTGTGGCTGATTTCCATGATGTGAAGACTCCCACCATGGCCAATTTGAAGTTCCCTATGTGATGTCACCGAACATGGAGTTAGGAAGAGAAGCACCATAGCACACCATTGTACTGTGTTTCCACCATCTGGATACCAAAAATATAAATAACTCCAAGAGCACAATTTATAGAAAATGGACTAAAATAATTAGGAAGTATTAGGTTTTTAAGATTTAGTACCTTTGTTCTTAATACAATTTATTTTTAATGTATGTTTATGTAATTTAATTTTTAATAGTGATAACATTCATTAACTGGCTCAAAAATGTTCTGAAAATTTAATAGTCCACTCTCACAAGCTGGCATTAGCTGGCTCGAGCACACTCCTGCTTAACTACAGGACAGTTGAGATGCTTAGAAATTATATAAGCAAAGTTCCTGATACATAGAAGGTGCTACATAAAGAGTAGCTATAAGCTACACAATCTCCCCTACCCCCCACTAAGGAAGATAGACCCACTAGAAATATTTTTACTTTGTTGATTATAAAATAGGTAACATATTGTGGAAAAACATTTAGGGAAAGGACTCAGTGTGGAGGAGGAGGATTCAGAATTATTTGCATGCCTTGAACTGTCTCTTGGTTGACTATTCTAAACTTCAGTTTCCTCATCAGTAAAGATAATAATTGCATATGCATCCTTGCATAAGGCTGTTGTACATATTAAATAAAATAATGCACACAAAGTGCTTAGAACGACTCCTCATAAGCATAAAATGCTAAATTTTAAACAGTGATGGGGCATCAGATTCATACCTAAACTTGAAACAGTTCCTATGAACAAAGGTCTTTGTCCTTCTCTTCTCCTTTCTGGCTCCATTCTGCACTCACTCTGCCATCGCTTGTCTCTGCAGCACTAGGAATATCTTCCAGACTCATTCATTCAACATTTCAATGTGTTCCACCGGATATATTGAGCTTTAAAAAAAAAAAAATTGAAGGAAACAACCATAAAAACAAATCAGTATCCACACTTGTGTCATAACACCCCTCAAACTGTTTGAGCAGTATACTACCCCTATTAAAATGCTGTAAAGCATAGATTTGTTACTTAAATTAAAGTGATTTGGCTTAGAGAATTTTTTGAAAATTGCATGATACTCCTTGATGTAATGAAAACACTTCAGGTATCGCAAAAGCAGGAAAGAGAATTACCAAGAGGAGCTTAAGCAAAGCATTAGTAAGCAGGGAAGAGAAAATGGGCTGAGTACTTAGCTGCAGCTGGGGCTGAGCCTGCCGTTGAACCTGAGCCCCAAGATAAGAAGTGTGGACTAAAAAGAACAGATCGCAAAGGGAACCTGGAGTGACTTTCTTCCCTGCATGGAGCCATGCATGAGGTGGATGGGGAAAGGACGACACTGTAGGAAAAGAAAGAAAACAGAAAGGAATGAAGTGTTCTTCTTTTCCCTCTAAAAAGACCATTTTGCGTTGGATCTGGACCTTTCAGAATAATTAAGGAGATGAGCACAGAGCCAGAAGACTACAGAGCTATCTGCCTCCCAAACCTGATTGTAAGAGAGCTGGAAGTTCAGCATTCAAATTAAAAAAAAATGAGAGATTTTATTGGTGGAGCAGAGGTTAGAGGCTTTAAGCAGGAAGACCTTGTGTATCTGCAAATGTCTTGAATGAAGTCAAAGATGTATCATGGTCTTGAGGGATCAAAGAAGGCTTGTCAGCCTATGATACCATTGACAAACTAGTGTAGTTGATGGACAGGATTATACTGTCACGAGCTTGTTGATAGTCTGAGCTCAGCAGTGCACCCTTTATTTCTCTCTAACATTGTTTTGAAATAAGTTCCATGAGGCCTTTTAGCACTTGGCTAATGTCATAATTTTCAGTCACTCTCTGATATCAAAAACAAATCCATTTTTAGTAAAATTTCTAGCTAATTTAAATCCATTCTGAGATTATTCCCTTTTTAGAGCCCAAGTTAGATCCACAGATTAGAGATCTGCAGTGAGGATGAGGATGTGTTGTGATTTCAATTTTCATCTTTCTCCTCTTTCTCTCCCATGTACTATTGCTATTTCTCTAGCTTCTCCAAGTTTGGGGGTGGGGGGATGTGCAGGAAAGAAGAGAAGAAAGAAGGAAAGGAGTAATGTACTTTTAATTAGCCAATACAGTTTTTGATTCCTTCTTGGGGACTGGCATGTCATTGTAGGTAAACAAATACTGGTTCTTCCATAGAGCATCTTTCCAGAAATCCCTTCTGGAAGCTTCCAAACTGCACTATTCCCCAACATGTGTGATGTTCTCTCTAGCTGATTTCCTGATCTCCTGAAAAAAAATTTTGTCGATGCAAGTTCTAAACAATTGCTCTAGTTCTTTTTTAGTATCAATAATACATAGTAAGCATCAAAGTAGCACATTATTAGTACTTATCCTTCAGCAAAGATTGTATCCTATAAGAGCATTAATTTGGAGAATTCCCATGTATACAGTTGCTGCCTGACAGACATAGACTCAGCTATAGTGATTCATTTTTGAGAGTAACTTCATAACAGTTTGGAATGGTTGGCACTCCCTTCAAGTATGGTCTGTGTCTCCAACCCCTTGTGGTACTACAGATTCCTGCATTTAAATAGTAGATTCCAAATAAACAATGATAGCACAGTGATCATGATGACAAAGGAAGAGAACACAAGTTACTACACTTCCGTCGTCAGTGTGATCAATTGGAGTTTTTAAAATCTTAAACAGTGAAACAGGTACAAACGACAAGGGGTAATAGATTTGTATAGTAAGTACAAATTTTAGTTTACTCATAAAATTACTTTTAATAATACCTTTAAATGGAAATTTATTATTTTTTAAAATTGCTTTTGTTCTTATTTGTTATTTAATTGCACTAAATTATAATGTTATTCATTACTATGACAGACCAATATGTAGATAGAATTTTTTTCAAAATATATATTAATGTAGTTAAAATGTTAATTCATTGCATTTTTCTCTTTTGTACTATAATATTAATTTTATTTTTTGCTAACATGATTACGTATATGAAGCTTAATTAAAAATTTTTGCAGTCTTCATTTATTTTCTGGCTAATATTATTATTTGTTTCATTTTAGGATTATTACAGAGGAGACAGGTTGTTAAAAAATGGCCCATAATCAAATATAGAGCTGTGGACTAAGTTCCCAATCTCTCCATTTTGTAAACACCTTTCTCAATCTGTCCAAAAAGTTTTCTTGAGGCCCTCTCACTTGGCTCACCATTATCCCAAATGGTTTAGAATTTGAGTTAAGGGAAAGTCTACAGCAACTAAAACCTTACCTCATCTTTTCTTATAGGAAAATTCTTTTCTAAAATCCCTCTACTCCCTCAGTAAAGATATTTGTATGTGCTTGTGCAGGCTAGAGTATTAATCTAACAGAGATCAAAGGAATACTGTGGCAAAAAGAGGATCCTTTCTGACCCATTCCTCCCTGGGTCTCCATTCACAGAGGGACATGGGGGTGTTGACTAGCAAGTGCACTCTGGCTCCACATGGGGGCTGAGAGGCCATGTGGCAGAGCTCCCGCAGGGAAGCCAGCACATGCAGGAAGACCTACCTGTCTGGCAGAGATGTTCCAGAGAGATCCTAGGCCAAAGCCTGAGACCAAACTTCTGATTTCCTTGTCCATTAGGAAAGCTCACACTTTGGTAAAGGGAGCCAGCAGCTCAAGGGAGCTCCTGGATTACAACCCTGTTTTACAAGTGTTTGCAATTTACGGTGTGCCAGAAAAGGACAGAGCTTGGTTTAATGTAATTGATACTCCCCGATGTACTATATTCTCTGCAAAGCAGGCCATTCATTCTGGTTGCTTTGTGTCCGCAAGAGTCAGCACAGAGGTGACATTCAATGCTGACCTATTTCCTACTACAGCCCCCAAAGCCCTCTGCATAGTCCCAGTGACCCCTCACTGAATCAGGTACATGAGGCATTTCAACATTTTTACACTTTGTTATTAAAAGATTTTCATTCTCTAAGTTTAAACTCAAACATCACTTCCTTGATTAAACATTCCCCAAACCCCCAAATTAACTATGTTTTCATCTGCCTTCTCAATGACATTCTGAGTCCATTTCTTTTATAGTTTTTTCTCTAATTTTGAATTGTAATTGATTTGTTTTCACAGCAATTATACCTACCAAACTTTAAGCTCTTTGAAGTTAGAGTTCGTGTCTTATGTACTTTTATATTCATATCTATCCTTCTCTTCAGTGTTTACTGAAACACATTTTTAAAAATTTCCCCTAGTAGTTATTCAATAAATATGTTTGGACAATAATTTAATTAAATGCCAAAATAATAATGACCAGTTTTTATTGAATACCTATTATACTTCACATTATAGTCACAATAGATATTTCAACTAATGAAGAAAATGTGAAAGGCTTTGCCCAAGTGCTTCTAGGATCAGAGATATTGGCCGGGCGCGGTGGCTCACGCCTGTAATCCTAGCACTCTGGGAGGCCGAGGCGGGTGGATCGCTCAAGGTCAGGAGTTCGAGACCAGCCTGAGTGAGACCCCGTCTCTACTAAAAATAGAAAGACATTATATATGGACAACTAAAAATCTATATAGAAAAAATTAGCCGGGCATGGTGGCGCATGCCTGTAGTCCCAGCTACTCGGGAGGCTGAGGCAGTAGGATCGCTTAAGCCGAGGAGTCTGAGGTTGCTGTGAGCTAAGCTGACGCCACGGCACTCACTCTAGCCTGGGCAACAAAGTGAGACTCTGTCTCAACAACAACAACAAAAAAAAAGAGATATAATAGCCAGCTGAATTGGAGCAATTAGAGAGAGCATCTCAGTCCATTTTGTGTTGCTATAACAGAATACCTTAGACTTCGTAATTTATAAAGAATAGAAATTTGTTTCCTCACAGTTCTAGAGGCTGGAAAGTCCAAGGCACCGGCATCTTGTGAGGGTTTTCTTTTTGCTTTATAACATGACAGAAGGCATCACAAGGGCAAGAGAGAGCACCCACTCCTGGACTAAGGTCATTAATACATTCATGAGTACGGTGCCCCATGACCCCCAAACCTCTCATCTTTTAGGCCCCACCTTGCAACACCACTGCATTGGGGATCAAGTTTCCAACACATGAATTTTGGGGGACACATTCAAACCACAGATACCAAAGAGGTACCTTTCTCTGCTATGAGAGCTCTATTACCAATCTCATTAGGATTGATTTAACGAGTCTAGGCACAGGCTATCGTCAAGGTTACAGAAATAAAATTGTCATAGCAAGGATGCAACCAGGAGTCAGAATCAGTTTATCAGCCTAGGTTCAGAGACATCAAGACAGGAAAATCTTGGAGTGAAAGAAAAAAAAGAAAAAAACCAAAGACTAATATAAGCCTAAGATCAAAGTGAAGTGGTAGGGTAGAGGTAATTTAGTTTAGCCTTTGTTGAAATAGGATGGTTCAGAGAATCAGATCATTATCAGTAAAGAACCTTTTAGGGGATTTTAAGTTAGTGAAGTATATCAATGTCTTCTTTGTTTACTTTTATTTCCCTTTTATTTCTCTTTTACAGGCTTTAGTCTACGTGCCTAGACCAGGTTCTATTAAGGATCCTGACTAATTTATGATTTGAGGACAAAATAAAGATGTAAATAGATGAGTACTCAACAAATTACATGGAGACCACCATCAAAGTTGGTGTATTGTGTTGATACAGAAAAACATGTATTCTGCTTCGATGTCTCATTCTCATCTGAATATTCTATTTATATTCAGTGTCTCCAATATTACAGATGTGCCCCACATTCTTAAGAACAAGCATGCAAAGATTCACATTTTCAGGGTAGAAAATAGCTCTTTCATTTATGAAAGATATATTTAAAATATTGATATTGCAAATCATACATTTCTGATTCTACTAAAGGTGGCTTTTGTTTTGTTTTCTGTTTTTGTCTTTATAAAATTTTGGTTTACAGAGCTTTACCTGGGAAAAGGGACAAGAAACTTTACCTGAGAAAAGGAAACTTTACTGTAATAGGTGGGAAACTACAAGCAATTAAACATTTTTTAAATCCCCAACTCAAATTTCGCTTCCTTAGTGAAGCCTTCCCAAGTTTCCTAGTCAGAATCCCTCATGTTAACAATAAGAAAGAAAACTGAGTTACTAAAATTATTTATAGAAGAATACTCCTTAATATAACACAAAAGCAATTGTGTCCAATTTCAGAAACTAAAATATCACATAAAGTTGTATGCTGGTGTGCATTCTGTGGAGTAATAAAATATTAAAACTGTTATTCAGCATGATATATGGAAAACCTACAAATACCAGCATCTATGATCTTGCAAGTTGAACCTTACATTTATGTCCATCATTGTGGAAGCAAACAAGACTGGAGAACTCCTTTCATTGTATTAGATAGGTTTCTATAGGGCTACTGCTCACTGCTCTTATTGGAATAAAAATTAATTATGGTTCAGTGAAAAAATGTTCAACTATACAACAAAAGATGTGGGTTTGAAAATGGAATTTTCCATTTCTGAGGTGAGTAAATTTGAGGAAGTCACCCTACCATTCTGAAATTTAGTCACTCAGCTACAAAACAACATAATGAGCCCACTTCACACAGCTGTTGTGAAAATCTATTGTGATCATATATGCAAAACATATTTTATACAGTATCTGCTGCTCAGTAGAAGGTCAGCAAAGCCTTATTTGGTTTTCACTTTCAATAGCATACTGATGACTTTGTCTGCTGCTTTGTTTTTCTGTTACTTTAGAAAGAAAAGGCTGGGAAGCACTATAGGATGATACGAAACAATGTAAACTAGAGAGAGCTGTGTGTCCTGGTGGAGCATTATGGAATCTTTCATATCTGGAAAGAGTCATATGTGTAGAGCTTGAAGGAACCTTGGAAAATCTAGGTGAGGCTCTGCACCTCCAGGAAGAAATATGGCCTTTGGATGTATTATTTGCTCACTGGGTGGTGGGGACGGGGAAGAATGGCCAGCACATAGGTTTATTGTTGATGTTGGTGTTATTTCAATTTGAATTCAATTCCCTTTAGGTTGAGCATTTCTCCTCCTTTTTTAAATATGCCCTTGTATATTACACAATGTGCAAGTTGCTGTACCTTAACCCTGAGAGCTGGGAATCTAGTCTCCTCCACTCCCCTGTTCACTAGATACCTAAGGAAAGTAATGACGGGTCCAGAGCGACAGAGCTCTTCATGGACAGAAGTACTCATTTGCATGGCAGGGTTCTGGCTCTATCTCCCCTCACCCCCCGACTTCAATTTCTCAGAATTTTCACTTTCCTTATTTGTAAAATGTGGAGGGTTTTGTTAGCACCAGATGATCTCTAAGGCCTTCCCTAGTTCTAAGACTCTGAAGTCAGGTCTTATGAAGTTGAATCAAATGCTCTTTTCTCTGTAATCACAACTCCCCCATTCTCTCCTTTAAGGGAATAGGAAGCTTCTGTACTTAGGAGACAATATAAATCTGACTTCAAAAAAAGTCCATACATACGATTTCACAGATTCAATTTTACATAACAGAACTAATACACTGCCAACCTGTGACCTTCTAAAGTTGCCGACACATAAAAGGAAAGTAAAAGTTCAAATAATTTGATTTTTTTTTCCGACACAACAAGAAATAAAAGTAATTTTGCCTCTAATCTTATGGCTATTGCTGACAATTCATTATATCAGAAAAAAAAGTGGGTCAGGTTTAAATATCCTGCTGCTTATAAAAATATAAGAAACTATAAAAGTCTTTGTATGTGTCTTCTTTGAAAGAGCAGATATTTTAAATGACCCAGCCGGCTTTGTGGATCAAGTCTTTGTTTTCATGACATGGCCACTGGCAGAGGGCAAACAGCTGGTTGCTTCACTGGCTTTTTCTAGGAGGCAGAGATGATTGTAGCAGCAAGTTTCCTAACACCTACAGGTACTAAGAGCTTGCTGTACTAACTTTAGAAAGGATGATATTTAATAGGAATTATGATTTCTTTCCATTTTACTTTTACCCAATTCTTACCTTTTAGTTTTAAAGGCGATTAAAGACGTTCCCAGTGACAAAGATATACATAACCCATTCTACTCCTCACTGATTTGTAGTCTTCATTTTATGATCCTCTTCATCAAATCCCGTGGTGCATCTATAAAGAAAATCTTGTCCCAATGCCAGTTGTAGGGTGATCAAAGCACTTATTTTTATTGCATATTCATCCATATGCAACCACAAGCTCTATTTTGTTTTTATCTTATGCTAAAGAATAGAATTTCTTGAGTCTGTCATGTGCTCATTTGTTTTTGGGCCATTGCCATGATCTATTTGCAAAACTGTAAATCTATTTAAGTAGCAGAAAGCTATCAACCTGACACGTAACTAAAAATGTACTTAATTCTGTTGTTTTTTTATTCATCTCTCTGATTTTGATTTCCACCTCTAAGACAGTCATAGGGCCACTTACTTAGAGGGTGGAAGGGGTGAGGAATGACTTATTGCTGCCTATAAATTGAATGGGTGAAGCAGAAAGTGACAAGAGAGGGAGAACTAAAGTTACATAGATCTTGAAGAAGCCGCTTGGGGCTGCTCTTGCTGTCAAATCATCAGTACTTATGACATCTTTTTTGGTGTTGTAGAATGCTGGCCCTGGGTATTATAGGTGGTTGTATTACATGGGTCATCTATCCTGCTTCTAAATTTTTTCTTAAAATATCACCTATGTCTGCTCCTTCAGTAAGTTTGACTCTTGTGCCTAAACTTGAATCTAAACTCTAAACTTGATTCTTCAAGAAGTCCTTTCTAAGGTGATGCATGCTACTCCTTCAAGTATTCTTCTTCTTACCCTTTCAAAGATGATGGTTTCTGTTAAATTTAAATTTTAAAAGTATTTTGAATACCTACTCTAAGACAAGCACCACAGTAGTCTATTTTGTAACCATGAAAATGTAAGTGTATATGGTCAGAATTTGCAAAAATGAAATCTCAGATTCCATGGGGACTGGGTGGGACCTTCTGACCCAAAACAACCCTCCATAAATCAGGGCAGGAAATCCAATCATTTCTTGGCCTTCTTTCTTGTCCTGAATTAAACAGTCTACTCTTGAGTGAAGTGACAAAAAAATTAGTCATTAACACTCAGATGTGATAGGTTTACTCAGCCCTGCAATATGAAGGGTCTAGAGAATGCTTGTGAGGAAGAGAATGTTCTGTAACTACAGGACAATGACCTCAGTCTGAATCAAACCCACAGCTTCCACATGCTTCCTGAACAAAGCAAGGAGCTTTCCAGTTGCCTTCCAGGAACTACTAAGAGCTCCCTCTGGTACAGTCTTCTGTGTAAGTTCTTCTCTTCAGACAGGCAACTCTGAAAGAATATTTTTGCACAGTCAAAAATATTCTCTCTTTTTAATAGAAAGGCAAAGGGCTCAAAATACTTGCTTCCCATCTCTGAAGGGACATTGTTACAGCATCAGTTACCCTGAAGCAGAAGCTCCTGACTGTGCCCTTGCTCTCACCACCTGCTTTGCCTTTACGCCGTGTAATGATGAAAAGGTCTTTCTGGCACCCTTTTGTCTCCATTAAGGTTACTTGTGAAGCAAAAATCATGTATACCAAATCCCATTTCTCCATTTACACATATTTAGAACTAGGGCAAAGGTTTCAGTGAGATACCAACAAGCTCCAGTCCCTGGAAGCCCTCTACCTTGACCTTGCTGCTCAGACTGCTTGTAAGATGCCATTCTGTGCAACAGAAAATCCCACCATGCAGCTTTGATCCTATTTACTTAGAAGAGTAAAAATCATCAGGACTTGCTCAGAGGAAGTCTTTGAAAAGGGCATAACTCATGGGCTCTTTAAATTACCAATTGTAACAAATTAAAATTCTGTATCAAATATCAGTGCATACCCATAAAGGAAACTCTCAGTGTCTTGTAGTAAATGTTTGCAATGAAAAAAAGAAGTAGTTGAGTACAGTCAAAAGAAGTGGCTTATCTGAGAATAGAAATCTGACCCAGGGAAATTGCCTCTCTCTTCCTTCCCTTTCCCTCTCACACACACAATTCCAGCTCATAGGGCTGATCTCACCTAGTGTGATCTTCTTACAGCAGGTGACAATGAAGTGTGATGGCTGAGAGCTTTAACCCATTCAATGAAGGATTTTTAATCCGATTTCTCATTTCTTTGAGCTACAGGCATTCTCCTGTGTGCTTGTTCTGGGAGGTCCCTAATTCCCTTCCCCTCTTAGAATCTGGAGTTCCCTTGCCACACCCGCCTCTGACCTTGGTAAGGTGCTTAACAGTTTCACAGGGCTCAGCACAAGTTCTATCCAGAAAAAGACATTAGAGATTGTCAAAGTGCATGGAAAATCCCAGCTGAAATTCCCCCATGCAGAGAGTCTAGTAATTCACTTGTGGATTTAAGTGCTGCTGTAACATAGAATTCATTATCATTTCTACTGTTAATTCTATGCATCACATTTTCTTCCTTGTTCTTTTAAAAATAACTGCCCATAATTTTTATGATATTTTAAAAAATGTTTGCCAAACTAATACTTACATACAGTTTAAAAAGCAACGGTGTTCCTAATGACAGTCTTCAGCCGCACCCTGATCCTATCTCCTAGTTTTGATCCTCAGAAAAAATCACATCTAACTCTTTTACCTGTTTCTCTGGCATCTGGTTTCATATTTCTAACTAGTGTTCTTATTTAATTTTTTATTTGTTAGTAAAGTTAAGCTGTTACCTTTAGCCATACTTATCATTTGAAGACAGATGAAGATTTAACTCTAACCCAGTCTCTTCTCTGCACTGCCACTTTCCCCATAAGGGAAAACCAAATATTTTTTGTTTAAATTAGTATGACTATGTGAATGTTGTTTTCACTCAGCTAAATATTGCACTGTAATTTATTTTGTTGTACAATTTTTTGATAATCCTGAAATTAACACTTCCCTTGTTTTGTCATTTTATTAGTTGTCTTTGTAAAGATCACTAATTCTTTCTACACCTTTCTAACAACTTCTCAGTGTAATTTGCCCCCCAATCTTATTTTTCATTTTTACATTTTTGTTGTTGTTGTTGTTTTGGAGACTTTCTTCCTGGAGGTTGGTGGCTCTCCACACCTGCTCACAGGTGTCGCCCTGGAACTTCCCTACAGCAGCCTCTAGCGAATTTCCTTTGCATCTATTCTACATGAAGCCTCTGGATACCCAGGCCCATGTTGTCGTCCTCTTTCTGGTTAACTTTCTTGTTGTATAGTTCACAACCTTGAGTTGCTTCCTGAGGAAGGAGGCCTGGGAGACAAAATTTTGAGACCTTTCAAATCTGCAAATGTTTTTACTCTACTTCCTCATTATTTAATGACTAGTGTAATTGTGTATAGAAATCTAGGATGAAAATTATTTTACTCACCGCCTTCTGCTTCTCAGTGTGGATGATGAAAACTGCTTTACTTCTAATTTTCATTCCTTTTTTATGTAATTTATGTTGTTCCACTCTGGAAAATTTTTAAAGGTTGTCTCTTTATCCTTGGTGTTGTGAAATTCATAATGCTGTGCCTTGATGTCTTTTTTTTCCCCCATGTATTGTGCTTGGCTTTGATAGACCATTTGAATCCATTGATGCATGGCTTTAAGTTTTAGGAAATGCTTTGTATTATTATTTTTAAATATCTCCATTTCTATTTTTTGGGTGCCCTTTCAGATGGGCACTGCTTATACTCTTCATCTGTCTGTCTTTTTGTTTTACTTTCTGGGAGTTGTTTCCATCAGATTTCTGGGGTAGATATTACTAGAGCTTATCAACATTTATGGTTCTCCTCCCCTTCCTGAACATGGGAAATGATTATAAATGTCCTTGTACTTCCAAGAAACCATATGACTTGCTTTAGCCAATGAAATATTGGGACTTTGGGGTAGAACTGTTTAAGAGCTGCTATGTGATTTTCCATGTTCTCTTTCCCTTCCATAGTGAACCCTGAAGCATCATATTAAAATAGGGGCTTCACAAGTTCGGAGCAGCCTACCTGAGAGGTTCTGCTCCATATAGGGAACAGCCATTTGGAAAGTCACAGGCTAGCAAGAGACTATGCAAGCAAGAGATAAATTTTCATTGCGTTAAACGCTTGAGACTTTCTATGTTGTCACCACAGCAAAATTTTGTGTGTATTAAATGATCCCATTTTAAGACATTTTCTTGTGATTTCATTTTTCTCTTTCTGTGGCAACTCATTCTTTTTCCATGAATATAATAGTGTTTCATAGCCTCAAACTCATAAGAATATCATGGTACATTCCATTGCCTCTGTCAAATCTGGGTCCATTTTTGCTTCCCTAATTTGCATGTTTTCATCTCTGGTTTTTCTCAAATATCAAAGGATTGTTGGCTCTCAGTTCCTTTTAGGGTGAGGCACTAAAAAGCTGATTGGAAGCACCATGTGCACGGTTGGCTTGTTGGCTTTTGGATTTCACTGCAGCATAGTCAGCATAGTCAAAGGGAAGCCTGAGTAGGGGTCTTCTACCCACCATTTTGCCTTTCATGATCTAACCTTGGCTGCAAGAGTTGGGGGAGATAAGTAAAGGAAGGGAAGTAGGAGGAGATTTCACTTTCCTGGATGCCTGCTTGAAATTAATCCCCATATTTGTTGATCTGCACCTACTTCTGTGACCTTCTACTGCCCTTGAGTCCACTTTTTTATAGTTCAATTTTTCCAGAAAAGATAGTATAAATCTCCATGCTCAAATGGGGCTGGGGTAAACATCTGACTGTTCAGGACAATGTTAAGGACCTGGAGATCTAATTGTTCTTAGAGCAGGACTGCAACCAATTCTCCTGTTTCCAGCTCCCTGCCTTTCACAGTCCTCATACCTGTGGAAATTCTGAGGCAATCCGGGGTCCTGTGAACAACTCTGCTTTCTTCTTGTTGAATCCCTTCTGTATGTATTTAAGTTCAAGCTTCTCTACTCTTCTATGTCACTCGCCTCTCCTCTGCCTGCTTTTCATCTTCTAAAAATGGTTGAAGGCTCTCATCTGCTGATGCTCTCATTTTCTGTTCCTTGTAGTTTTATACCCCGTTTTTCCCTCTACTGACATTTTAGAAGAGATTTATTTTTGAGCAAAGAGATATGTGCAATCTGCTTCGTTCATCTAGAATTGTCTCTCAAAATGAACTCTTATTATAAGCTAATAAGGTCAACATGCAGATACTTATTTGTTATATAAAATGCAATATATGCCCTATGATAGCTGAGTCCTATATAAGAGGCTGTGGAGAATAAGTTGGAAACAAGGTAAAGAAAAAAAAGGTATGCAAAGGCACAAGATAAAAGAAAATCAGTAATTGAAAGGAGGTCAGCTAGTGGGAACACAGCATGGACAAAGATGATGTCAGATAGAACTGCAGGAGTAGTCATGAATAGTCTTTTAAGCCATGTTAAGAATTTGAAATTTAATCTAAGTGCAACAATGAGCCACTTTCCACTTTTAAGGAGGATAGTGACAAGATCGAATTTGCATTATAGAAAAATAATTCAGACTGAAGTGTGGAAAGACTAGAGGCAAGTAGACTAATTAGGAAGTTGTAGCAGGATAGTAGGAAAGAGATGGTAGTAAAATTATGGATGTTAGAAAAGAAGCAGGTATGGAGATCACGACAATGATGTCAGTTTTAGGGATACTGAGTTTCCAGGGCCTATGAGAAATCCAATATGACCAGAAGGCAGTTAGAGTCTGAAGCTCAGACAGTCAGTATGACTTTTAAATATAGATTTGGGAACATAAATTGTAATAGACAACATGGGGTAATGAGTAGCCAGAATATGTATAAAAATAAGAAAAGCAGATGGCCTAGGAATCAACATTTGAGAGGTGGATAAGGAAATGATTCTCAAAAAGAGTCTGAGAAGACATGAATAGTAGAGAAAAAGCAAAAGCAATAAGGTATTATGCTATGGAGGTCAAGCATAAAATTGCCTTTTAAGGAAGATGGTCAATAGCATCCACTGCTGAAGAGATGCCAATCAATTTAAATAGTGAGGAGGGTGTGACTGAGGGATATTTAGTAGGTATAACTGACAGGGACTAGAGGTTGGTTGACTTTACAGGGAGAGGAAAAATCTCCCAAGTTTTAGCCTTGGGTCCCCAGATGAACAACGGTACCATTTCCTAAGATTAAAATCCCAGGAGGATGGTCAGATTTGGCTGGCAAAGTTTTGGGGAGTTTGAGGTACCTCTCAAACAGCCAAGATAAAACATTCTTAATGAAATTTTATATGTGGGTTTCAAACTTAGGAGAGGAATTTTGTTTTCCTGAGGTCAAAAAAGATAAAGACTATGAAAATGAAGATGTCTTTAATAAAGAGGGCATCACTGAAGCAGTTGCAATAACAGTGTAAGAGAGAAGCCAGATCACAGTGGCTGGGAGAAAACTAGACAGGTGAGGTTGACTCAGCCAGTGTGTGGGTTCACCACCAACTGGGTGGAACTTTTCCCCAAAGCTTAGTTCGTTAGTCACATCCACCCTCCACCCCACTCCCTTTCCCCTTCTGCTTCTCCAAACTTTCCATAAATTTCAAGTGTCATCTCTTTATTCATAAAAAATATTGGCAATTCTACTATGCTTACCCTGCCAATTCCTAAGGCTAAATCAATACAATCTATGTCTTTTCTGCTTTTATACTTAAGCTGTTAAATAATTTAATTAAGTGTGCACAACTCTATTGTTTGCTTGCAATAAAAATTCGTGGCCACCAACTCTATTTCAGCCTGGAAATCTTAAATAATTATTTGCATTCTCATAATTCTTCAGAATCATTTCAAGCCTCCAAAATTTTTACTGAAACTTAATGCTAACAACTTGTTACCACATGAAAAATTTAGAGCCCATTGAGCAGGAGGTTCTTCACTTTTCCACCTATAAAAATATACATCTCAAACCTAAATGTCCTTTTCTTCTTCTTGTAAGAGATGGTTTGGCATAAGTATCACCTCATTCCCACCATGGAGGATACCACAGGCAACCTGTAAATTGGTCTTATAGATACACCTAGAATACGTGGTTCCACTTGTCCAAACAACCTCCTCTCAAGTCTGGACCCACCTTTTAAAATGCACATGTAATGGTGTCACTGCCCAGCTTGACATGCTTCAAAAATTCTTTTGTCTTTAGATTAAATCCAAATTACTTAGCACTCATAAAGGACTTTATGTGTAAATGGATAGAATTGTAAATAAGCATGGTTCTTTAGGGGAATTGAAGCAGTTTAGGGGATAAGTAAAAAATGGTTTGTTACGGGATTGAAGAGGTAGGCAAGGAACAGCTCACAAAGAACCTTGTATCACAAGCCTGGTGGTAGTACCCAGAAGGAATGAGAAAAACAATACCACAGCTAATGTGTTAAGGTGCAAAGATTGGTCCTTCCTGTGACCAAATAGGGGTTACATGGAAAAGACAATTTAATATTTTCCATGAAGATCTTTAAGATGATCTTTTGGTCTTAGAGTGAGCTCCTTCCTGTCTCATCATCACTTGGAAGAATGTGGCCATTGCTGAACTAGGCCTGGTGGGGAGTGGGTGGTGGTGGCAAGGCTATATTCATAGTCTCAAGCATCAGTCTTCATTTTCAATGGGTATGATCATTTTTTTCTCCTAGTGGAATTCCTGGTCAGGTCTACTGTATTTGACTGCTCCTACCTGTATTTTGTATATAACCAATCGTAGGACCCTAAATCTTAGTCAACCTTATAAACTGGAAATGAAAAAGTGCAATGTCAAGTCACTGTTTAATACTCTCCACCTCTCCTCAAGCAGTCACTGATTTGCTTTGTGTCACTATAGGTTAGTTGATATTTTCTAGAGTGATATAAATTAAATTATACACTGTGTACTTTTTGGTCTGGTTTCTTTCAGTAAGCATATTGAGATTAATTCATGTTATCATACATATCAATAGTTCATTATTTTTATTGCTGAGTAGTAGGCCATTTTATGGACACAAAATTTTATTATCCATTTACCTATTGATGAATATTTGAGTGATTTTCAATTAATGACTATTACAAATAAGTATACTGTAAACATTGGAGTACAACTCCAAATCTTTGTATGTGCATATGCTTCCATTTCTCATGGATGAACACACGGAAATGGAATGGCCTGATAAGGTATGAGTATATTTGATTTTAAGAAATTGCTGAACTGTTTCCTAAAGTGGTTTAACATTTTTACATTCCCACTAGCTGTGTATGAGAGCCTCAGTTGCTCTCACCAAAACTTGGTAGGGTTCATTATTTTTTAATTTTAGACATTCTAAATGTATGTATGTAGTGGTATCTCATTGTGGATTTAACTTGTGTTTTCCTAATCAATATGATGTTGAACATCTTTTCATGTGCTTGTTTGCCATATATATAACTTCTTTAGGAGAGTATTCAAGTTTTTTGACCATTTTTATGTGTTCCTTTCCTTATAATTGAGTTTTGAGTATTCTTTATATATTCTGGATTTAAGTCTGATATTAGATATATATTTCGCAATTGTTTTTCACAGTCTGTGGCTTCTCTTTTCATTCTCTTAAAAGTGTTTTCAAAGAGCCATATTTTAAATTTTGATGAAGTCCAATTTATCAATATTGTCTTTTATAGATCACAAGCTTAATGCTATATCTAAGAGAATTTTGTCAAACTTAAAGTCACTGCAATTTCTCCCAAGCTTTTTATAGAAATTTTGTAGTTTTAGAATTCATATTTGTTCTAAGGCAAAATCTGAGTAATTTTTATATTTGCTGTATGGACAGAAGTTCATTTTTTGGTATGCAGATATCCAGTTTTTTTTAGAACAAATCATTAAAAAAAAAAAAAGCTATCCTTTACCTACTGAGGTGAATTTATTCCTTTGTAAAAAAAAAAATAAATCAAATATATGTGTCAATTCTGTTCCTTAATATATTATAGTTATCTAACTTTAATATGATACTGTCTTGATTATTATAGCTTTATTAGTTCTTGAAATCAAGTAATTTTTTCTTCCTATTGTTTTTCTTTTTCAAAATAGTTTTGGCTATCCTATGTCTTTTGTAATTCCATTTGGATTTAGATCTCCAACTCAATTTCTCAAAACAAGTGAACAAGTGAACAAAACCTTGGAATTTTGATTGAGATTATGTTTAGTCTATGGATCATTTTGGTGAGAATTGTCATTTTCACATTATGGAATCTTCCAACCTAGGAGAAGGCATATCTTTCTATTTATTTAGGTTTTAAATTTCTCTCAGCAATGTTATATAGATTTCACTGTAGAATTCTAGTCTATAATTCCTCAAATATATTTATATATATAAATTCCTATGTTTGATACTATTGCAAATAGTATTGTTTTCCAATCTCAATTTCTAAGTGTTTGTGGCTAATATTTAGAAATGTGCTGATCTTGTAAATTTATCGTGTGTCCTTCAACCTTACAAAACTCATTTATCAGTTCCAGTAGCTTATTTGTAGATTCCACTGAATTTTCTACATGAACGAACATGTTGTTTGGACATAAGGACAGTTTGCAGTCTGTATGCCATTATTTTTTTCTTATTTTATTCCACTGTCCAGAACCTCTAGTATAATGTTAAATAAAGTGAGAATAGACACGTCTTTGTTTTGATTCTGAACTTGGGGGTAAAACATCTAGTCTTACACCAATAAATAGTAAATATGATGTTAACCATTGGTTTCTCGACAATAATCTTTATCAGGTTGAGAAAGTTTCCTTTTATTCCAAGTTTTCTGAGAGTTTTCACCTGGAATGGAGGCTTAGTTTCATCAATGTTTTTCTTTATCTATGGAGAGTATCAAATGTTTTCTTTTTAAAAAGATTTAATAGGATAAATTATGTTTATTTATTTTGAATGTTAAACCACCCCTGCATTGATTTTGATCTGATTTTTTTTTTTTTTTTTTTTTTTTACAAATTTTCACATCTCTGTTTATGAGATATGTTGGTTTTTAGTTTTATTTTCTGTATAAGTTTGTCATCAGGGAAATTCTGGCCTCAGAGAATGAGAGGGAACTGGAACTCCTTTATACTTTTCTGGATAAATTTGGGTACAACTCATATGATTTCATTCTTAAATACATGGTACAATTTTCCAGTGAATTCATCTAACCCACAGGTGCTCTTTGTGAAAAGTTTTAAATTATAAGTTCTATTTATTTGATACATGCAGGGCTATTTACATTGCCTATTTTTTCTTAAATGGGCTTTGATACTTTGTGTTATTTCTTGCATAAACCTTTAGGATTACTATATCCTTTTAATACATTGACATCTTTATCCTTATAAAATGTCCTTCTTTATCTTTGGTAATATCCTTTGCTCAGAAACCTACTTTGATATTAATATTGTCACTGCAACTTTATTTTTTACTGTTATTATCATGGTATATATTTTTCTATCTTTAATTTTTGTCTAACCTGTATATTTATATTGAAAATTTATTTCTTCTATGCAATGTATAGTTGGGTCTTGTTTCATTTTTAATAGAATCTGATAATCTCTACCTTTTAATTAGGGTGCTTTGACCATTTATATTTAATGTGATTATCGATTTGGTTAGTTGTTCATCTATAATTCTGCCATTTGTTTTGTATTTGCCCTATTGTTTATCTATTTTTCCTCTTTTTCTACCTTCTTTAGACTTTTAAAAAATGATTCCATTATATTTGTTTATAAGCATATTAGTTTATAACTACTTGTTTTGTCATGTTAGGATTTATACTATACATCTTTAAAGTTTATACTATGCATTTTTAACTTAGCACTACCTATCTTCAAATGATGGTATACTATTTCACATATAGTATAAGAAACTTACTTTTATATCTCTCCTACCATAAATAGTTTTGATGATATTTTTGTCATATGTTTTAATTATATATGTGCTATAAACACCACAATACATTATTGTTGTTTTTGTTAAATAATCAGGTACCTTTAGCAGAGATTTAAATGTAAAAAAAGTCTATGTACTCACATAATTATCATTTCTAGTGGTGTTCTTTCTTTTGTAGATACAGATTTTCATCTAGCAACATTTTCCTTCTGGCCAAAGTACTTCCTGTAACATTTCTTTTAGTGATAGTTTTTTGGTTGATGGATTTTTTTCAACTTTTATATGTCTTCACCTTTGTTTTTAAATATATTTATAATGCATAAAGAATTTTATATTAAATTTTTTCTTTCAGTATTTTTAAAATATTGCTTTACTGTCTTATCAACTGGAATTGTTTCCGACAGGAATCTGCTGTCATCCTTATCCTTATTTCTTTTTACATAATGTGTCTTTTTTCTCTGACGACCTTTAAAATTTTTGTCTTTATAACTGATTTTGAACAATTTGACCAGATGTGCATTGATGTAAGTTTCTTTATCTTTCTTATGCTTAGGAATTGTTAAGCTTCTTTTATTTGTGGATTTGTAATTATTATCAATATTGAAAAAAATTTTTCCATATTTCTTCAAATATTTTTTCTATTCCTTCTCTCTTTTCTCCTTTGGAGACACCAATTACACATATATGTGCACACTTGACATTGTCCCATGACTCACTTATGTTCTTTTTATTTTGTAATATTTTTCTCTCTTCAAGTTTCTTTTTGTATAATTTCTATTGTTATATTTTGTAATCTCCTAATCATTTTTTCAGCAGTGACTGACATTAATCTGACGCCAATCCAATCCTCTGCATTTTCCATCTAAGAGATTATAGTTTTCTTCATTAGAAGCTTGAATTTTTGCATCATCCATGTCTCTACTTAACTTCTTGAACATACAAAAGATGTTTTAATGTCATTTAATGACTTTGTCTACTAATTTTAACATTTATACCAGTTTTGAGTCAGTTTCAATTGGTTTAATTTCCCCTTCCTTATGAATTATATTTTCCTACCTCTTTGTATGCCTTTGGTTGGATATTAGTTACTGTGAATTCTGCCTTGTTGAGTGCTGGGAATTTTTGTATACAAATACTTGTTCCTAAGTTGGGTTCTTTTGTATGCACTTAAATTATTTCAAACAGCTGGATGCTTTCATGGTGTGTTTATATTTTTAGACATGACCATTTTGATGGTCTAGGGATAACTATTCACCACTGCTATTCAAGACACTTCTGAGTACTTGACCCAATGCCCTGGGAATTATGAGATTTCTCAGTCTGCTGTCCTGTGTGAGCACCAAGTACTGTCCAATAATGGTTTGCCCAACTTTAGATAGCTTTCTTTCATACATGCATTGGTCAGTATTCAGCTGAATATTTAAGGAGTCTGTCTGCAGATTTCCAAAGTTCTCTCTGTATGAAGTTCTCTTCTTTCTCCTGCATGCACTCAGTGTTGTCAACTCAGAGAGTCTTCCAGGCTCTACTTGAGTTAACTCTCCCTTAACTGTATCCTGGAAATTTTCTCAAGAAAATGGGCTCACTTCACTGTTATCCCATTTTTCAGGGATCATTGTTTTTTGTTGCCTGATGTCTGGTATCTTGAAAACTGTTCTTCAGATATTTTGTCTGGTCTTACAGCCATTTCAGAAGGCAGGGTAAATCCAATCCCTTTTACTCTATCTTGACTGGAAGTGAAAGTCCTGACTCATTTATTTTTAAAATTTGCTTTTAAATGATAGGAAGAGTTGGTCTTTGTTTCTACTCACTTGCTCTCTGGTATATCATTTTAGCTTGCAGTATATTTTGATGGCAAGTAATAGTAGCCTCAATTTATGCTTTGTAAATCATTGATGTGACTATTCTCTTTGGTTGCTTTACTTTACCTTTGTTTTTAGACATTCCAGTTAGGTCGCTTTCTGATTCATAGAAAAGTGTTTGTGTAGGTAATAATGTTCACATGAAATCTCCTTAGAGGTATCTATATTATCTACTTTTTTACAGTTTTATTCAATCTTTTTCTCAATTTTATAGCATCCTCTTATTACTTTTCACCTTTCCTAAAACCTATATATATTTGTAATTAAAAGGATGCTGAGCAATAGACAAAAATGACAATGGCCATTGATTTCTGCATGTGATATAAGTTTTTTACAAATTAAGATTTTATTTTTAATTGGTTGTAAAAAAAGTCAACCTTCTCACCAATAAACTCTAATTTTAACACAGGTGCACAAATTTTTTAAATGTAAGTTATGTGAGTATTTATGTATTCCAGTCAAAAACACATTTGCCTTCTATTATCTATTTATGAAAACCATTATTTAAATAAAGCATTTTGCTTTGCTAGGGCAAGTATGACTCAGGAAAGATCTTCCCTGAAGCAATCTGACTATCAATATCCTTCCTGGCAACAGTCAAGATCTTATTTATAAGGAGAATGTGATAGGTGAGTTCAATTTTTACTATATTTATATCTTTTCTTTTTATTGATGTTTAATGCTGAAAAGCCATAGTAATACTTTTTATCTTTATTTTTACTTTTTTACCACAGACACTTTGTTTAAGCAAACTGTTACGTGGACACTCAACATGAAAAACAGATGAAAGCACATTGTGCACTGTTGGATTATTGAAACCTTGGAAACACTGCACCAGGAGGTATGTATCCTTTTTTTGTTCTTCTATTGGTGCCTTTTGTGTTATAAAATTGTAGGCAGAGCATAATATATTTTTTTCAGAAAGCCAGTGGTCAATGTCTGATGGCAGTCCAGAGTTGGTATAGAACAAATTTCTAGAATTATGAAGAGTAAAGAGATGATTCCTATGTCTTCCAAATTATTTGGTAGAATATAAAAGTTCTGACTGGCAGGAGCATCTTCAACAAGAATTCTTATGGCTTTTACATTGCTGTATGTGTTCATTTACCCAACTATTTTTGAATATCTATTTATGAGCTGGATATTGTAAAGAATGTTATGGAGAATTGAGAGAAGTAGAACTTATGGCCCTTGGCTAGAACTTTGAATTTATCTTAAGTTCTGATGTCCTCATTCTTGATAAAAAGAGAGAATGAAGCTGCATGTCAGTATCCAATATGATGGGAGCATCTGAACAGATTTGGAGAGGTAAATTTCAATGTTTCTAACTGCTGAAGGCATAAGATCATCCAAATAGGAAGCCAATCTAGTGGTGACTGTATGGTATAATTTGTGAGCCACAGATACTATCATTCCTTTGGATTACACATATTTTTTCCCTACTAGTCACTCATAGATTTGAAATCAACATTGCACAAAATTACTCCCAACTTTACTAAACTGGATCAACTGCTAATCAAAAACTGAACTTGTTTTTCAGTGCAAATCTCGAACAAAACTTCATAGGTGATAAAATGTCTTTCATGAGTTTCAAAATCTCATTTTTGTACTTATTTTTCCTTAAACTATATCCTCTAATTATGATCTCTGTATTTTCATGTTGACATAGAGTAACATTTAAAAAATTCAAGACAGCTGCTTGGGAGGTTTGTATGCTATTCTTGTTTATACCACTAAGTAGCACTGAGACCTCAGGTCTCAATTTACTCATTTGTAAAATGAGAAATTTGACCAGCATTATTTCTAAAGTTTTTTAAAGCTCCCAGATTCTGGAATATTAAGCTTTCCATCAAGGGGGAAAGTACTTAATAGGTCCACATTAACTGCAAGTGACATTTGTCACAAATCTGAAAAAATGCATTTAAAAGAAAAATATATTTGAAATAGATGTGCCAAGTGTTGAGAACTTGGGAATTAGAGCTTCATTATTTCTGCTAACATGATCATTCTGGGCCATTCAAATAAAAGCACTTTCCCTTTACATTTGGATATACTTTTTATTCACTTATTTATTCCACAAATATTTACTCATTCAACAAATATTTATTGAGTGTTTACTGTGTAGTTCTAGGTGCTGTTGCAGACACTTTTTATTTTGAATAATTTTTCCTACATGCTAATATAAAGTGTGGAAAACTATGGGGTCTGGAGTGAGTGTTCTAGAAAATTATGAAACTTAAATGTATGTAGGAGGATGATCTGTCCACCAGCTGCCTCTCTCCCTATTTCTATTCCCATTTATAATCTGGCCAGTCCTTTAGGTTCTTCTCAAATATTTTTGGTTGAATGGAGGGGATAATTTTGATGTACAGGGCAAAGATTGAAGAAGGCAGTATTAGTGTAAAATCCTGAGGCTGGTACTCTGTTTAGTCAGAGGATGGAAGAGAAAAAAAAAGCCAGGAGATGAGATGGAGAAGTCTAAGAGCAAAAATGCATATTTTTGCATAGGCTTGTCCTCATGCATCCCAGAAATAGCTTTTTTCCCTCTTTTTTTGGTAAAGGCACAGCCTGAATATGTGTGTGTGTGTGTGTGTGTGTGCCCACAGTTATGTTTTTCTTTCACATTGCTTATATGTTTTGAATGGCCAACAGTTTTCCTTTGGGTTTTTCACCCAGAGACATTCAATTTCCTATTTATTATCATATTCATGGTAAGTCTGCATTTTAAGGGAATCCATGTATGCAAAACTATAATATAAGAGGACACTTGCTTTAGAAATAAATGCCTTGAAGTAACACATGTTTCTACTTTCTACAAGCTCAAGACTGAGTTCTTCACATCTGAACTATATCATCCATTTTTTCAGGTCTCTCCAACTCTCAGGCTGCACATTTGTCATCTTCATCTTGTTGTTTACATGTTTATTTTGGGAATGCAACATTTAGAAAACTGGAATCTGCTTCAAGAAATAAGAAGTGAGAATCCCATCACAAAGTAAATGCTGAAATCAGGCAGCATTTATTTTTCACACATCTTTTATTGAATTTTATATTTTTGGATATCACCTTTTGGAGAGCTCACAATGAAGAGAATATAAAACACGAACCAACTGTCAACTGAAATTCACATGTTGAAGTGTGGTAAAAGTTTGAAAATTGGAATTGATTGTAAGGTAGTCTTTTTCCTTTTGACTTCAGAAAAATGAAAAACTAATTGTTGAGAAACTGAACAAATTTTTATCCAAAGCACAAGCTCAATATCCTAAAATATCACTACTAAAAGCCTTCAGGATATTTTCTGAAGCCATGATTTATTCAATGGATACATATTGAAATCCTAATATGTATAAATATTGTGCTAGGCATAGGAGAAGAAATGAAACATTTACAGGAGAAAAGTATAAGGCATAATTCTAACCCTGAAAAAAGTTTACAATAGAAAAAAAAAGAATTACCCTTGCAACTCTAGTAATTGACTTGTTGATAAAATATGTCAGACACATATTGTTTTTAATTCATTTGGAAAAACTATAAATCACTTGCCTCATGGCTTCTAATATAATAGTGAGCAGAACTGACTGAGAGAGAAGCCCTTAAAATTCATTAAGAAAAGTTCACCACAACAAAGAATCCCCATCTTAGAAAGAACTCACTGTTCTTGTCATTCACTCAACACCAGCTGAGACAGATCGCAAAATAATAAGGCTCACTCAGTATCCAGAGGGAATCAAGGTGGCTTCTTGTAGCCACCAGCATGACATACCTGGAATTTCATGTTCTCTAAAGGGAAATTAGTATGTTGCAAGCTGCCCTCGAGGTCACCACCAACATCATCACCTTCAGTTCCATTAACTATCTATGTCTACAATTTATGACGTGATGGTTTTTCAGAAGCAAAAGAAGATGTATAGGAATTGAAAGGAGAGTTTTAGGGTCCCTCACTGAACAACTCCTCAACCCATTCTGTAGATTAGCTCTTTGTAGTCGGCCACCACCAAGGATATCTGTGCCAAGAAGCCCAGCTAACTCTATTCCCTAAATTTAAACGTGGATCCAACTCAATTTGTTTTAAAGATTATCTTATCTGTATCTGCATTACCCATCTTAAAGTTCTGACACTAATTTACCACTTTCCTAAGTATTAAGACTTATTTAGAAGCCCTAAATCAAACAATATAGGCTTGGATTACAATGTTTCCTTTAATTTTTAGAATTTCTAAATATATCTGCTAGAATAAATCCTTCCGATGAATAACTGGAAAATATTAAAAGGAACATTTGAGGATAAAGTGAGATCTGGGAACCAGATATATGAAAAGGTAGTTTCCAGAATTTGAATAATATACATTTCAAAACTGTGTCAGTCATGTAATAGTGGTTTTGGTAAACAAAAGAGAATTTATAGAAAGCAAACAAGCTAAGGAGTAAATGCAGAGAAAGTATCAAAAGAGGCAGAATCCTCAAAATTTGAAAAGTAGCCTTGGGATGCTAGAAGCTACAGGATTGTGAGCCTAGAAATAAAGTGGAGTTACTGGTTATCAGGGAAGATACATACGAAGTTATGTGATCTCTACTCATATCACTCCATAGGGAGAGTTACGTGGAGTTTGTTGATTTTATTGTTTGTTTTCTTCTTAAAGTACTGTTCTGTTTTATAGCCCTAAGATCTTACTGATTCCGACTAAACCAAATCTTTGATTTTGTGAGCCAAAAAATAAAATTATATATATTCTAAAACACCAGTCATATTTTTTGGTTTTATTTTATTTTTAATTGATACATAAAAATTGCATATATTTATAGGGTTCAGTCTGATGTTTCAAAGTATGTATACGTTGTGTAATGATCAAATCAGGGTAATTAGAAAATCCATTATCTCAAACATTTATCATTGCTTTATGATGAGAACATTTCAAGTCCTCTGTTCTAGCTATTTTGAAATATAAAATACATATTGTCAACTATATTCACCCTATTGTGCAATAGAACACCAGAACTTACTCCTCTTACTTTGCGCATTAATTTTTAAGTCCAATTACATGAGGTGCTAATAGTTTTTCAGTTATGAGATCAGTTATTAGAATATGCAATATGTCTGGGCAGCAGAGAAGAGAGGCAAAGGACTTTCCATGTGATAGTAAAATGCAATCTGGAATAGGAATCTGGCCCTGTGTTACATATACACACTGGATGATCCAGTTGAGAAGTCTTTGCCTCCTTGACTAAGCATGACTGAATAAATACTGGATAGTACAGACATATTTACAAATCTACCAATTTTATTATCTTTGCTAATTGCTTGCTAGAATATTAGCTCCAAAAGAGCAGGCACTTGGCCTGTTTGATTCACTGTTATATCCCTACAGGACAAAACTCAGTAATCTTTAAATAAAGAATGTGCAAATGAGTGAATTTCTCTATTAGATATATTTTGTCTATTATTAATTATGTATCAAACAAATTGTTTGCAAATTTGTATATAAATAAATTCTTTATAAAAAGAACAATATTTTTTTCAGCATATTACAGGGGTATAAATGTTTAGGAATACCTTAAATGCAATGGGAAAACATTTTATTGAGTCTGATATTCTTCAAATGTGAAGTACCTACAATATATATATCAATTTTAGCTTTGTGTATTGGCATATAAATGCATTTTCAATATAGTCTACTGCATTTTAGAAACTGAATATCTATTAAAAGAATACTTTATGATATTATTTTATGTGATTCTACTGTGAAAGAGAATTTTCTTTTAACTAAGAATAATCAAGTATAAAAGAAAAAATACTAATCACTAAAACCTAAATGCTCATTGACAATTTATAATACTAAAATTCATTTAACAAATATACTTTATAGATAAGACATTTTATAATACAAATGTAACCATGATCTTAAGTAAGGGATTTGCTGTTACTGTTTCCCCATGGGGAATTCATAGTTGTAGGATATGTGCAAAATCCTCTGTGTACTAAAGAACTCTTTCATTTGAGCTCTTGGTCCAAGTCATGGAGAAGATCAGAGGGAAGGAGATCTTACTCCTTTTCTCCCTTATATTTTACAAATTTACCTCTTTTTGGATCCTTAACTTTAGTTATAAAGTTTAGTATATAAACTTTAGTTATAACTTTAGTATATAAATATACTTGCATCCCCCATATTTCTCTCTTAAAGTCAAGGAAAGGAAAAAAATTAGGAAAATATTCACTTTCTCCACTGCCCTCCACCTCACCCCATCTTTTTCTAACCCATGATAATTAGTTAACAGGTAGCATAGTGGCCAGTAAGGTGAGCTCTGAAGGCACAAGGCATGCATTCTAATCCTGGATCTTATACCACCTGGCTCTTTGACCTCAGTTAAGTTCTCTTATTTTTACGTGCTACAATACCTTAATTTGTAAAATGGATATAGTGATTGTATCTAGCTCTTAAGATTGCTGTGAAGATTAAATTAGAGACTTTGTAGAAAGTACTTAGAAATGATAATGCCCAGTACTTACTGTGCGCTGGGTATTGTCATCGTCATAAGCCAATAAGTCTTCTAAACCCACTGTCTGAATTTTGTTCTGGTGAAGTTCATGAAGGCCTCGAGTGACTATATTTCAAGTATGCCAGGGACAATCCCAATGTACATCTCTTTTCTCGGCATAATGATGAATAGTACTACATTTCCATTTCAAAAGTCTCCCAGTTTGGAAACAAATTGCATGGTCATCCTAACAATGACATGCAATTGAAAATTCCAGTCGATCTTTTTTTCTTATATCTTCCAAGCAGTACTTTAAACTATAGTGCATACCTTTATTTCTGAAATTCTCGCTCATGGGCTTCTGTAATTTAGAAGAATGATGCTCATGTCCATTCTACCTGCCCATAAGGATTGTAAGGACTAGGGGGTGGCGAGTCTTCACACAGCTTCCCACTGTGGCCCACAACATCCAAGACAATGCTCTGCTTCTGAATTTGACCATGCCCACAAATATTATACCACTTCAACAATAGTCCTGTGATTACTATGTTCATATGCATTAATATCAAACATTACCTACACGATATTTAAGAAATAACTATGTCCAAACTCCTGTATTTTGCTGAACCCTTTCAGTAGTTGGATTTCAATGTCTTCTCTTGGACTTTTAAGGTTAAGTATTCTTGCTTTAGACTCAACTTATGACTTCTTTAATGAGTAAAAACATCAAGGTACAAAATCCCAGACTTCATGAATGAAAAAAATCACCCATCTATTAATAATTCAGGAAATCTATTTATCTGAAAAATAACTTCACTGTGCCAAATCATTTGACACTCTTGTTAAATCTCAATCCTGTGACATTCACTACATGCATAGTAAAACCCAGAATACTTCTTGGAATTATGGAACATCAGATTCACTGTAGCTGAACCAGGGACCAGAGAAGATCTTTTACCAACATCCTCTTTTTAAATCCTGACCTTATGGAAGAGGAGAAATGAGAGATGCCCATTTAAGCTGGAATTAAGTCATCCCCGCCCCCCAGTTCGAAAACAGATCATCTGTCACCACTCCTACTTCTTCCTCCCAATCAAATCTTTCTTTCAACCAATTAAAATGAGACTCTAATGCACCAAGGTGCACCTCCTACATGTGTGTATTCCCAGGTTGCAACATTTCCTGGCTGCTGTCAGTCTGTAAGACTCATATTCTGCTCTGATTCCTCACTGGACCATCTTTCCAATTAATACAGAATCCGTATGGTCCAGGATCAAATATAGACTTGCAATTCATTTAGCTGGGCTTCACATATTTTCCTTATGCTTTTTCAGTCTCATTCTGGAATCTGTTTTCCCCTATCTCTGCCTCCTTGCCTGGATCTCAGCTATATAAAGAGCTAACTGAGAACTGTAGTTGATGTAGATGTGACTCTTCAGTATTATGTATTACCCAGATTCATTACTACTAACCTCATTGGATGTTTTAATAATAACCACTTCTAAAATTTGTTAGGTGACAGCTGCATCCTCTTAGAGTTTAGCTCCCAACTCCTCCCTTTTCTCCAAGTCTGACTTATGCCTCTCTTTTAATATTCTCCTATGCTTTTGGACTTCCAGAATTATCAAGTCTGAATATATCCAAGCAAAAGTGGTATTCATTTGCTGTGTCACTTTGTTGTGAGAGTTTGAGACATTTTCATATTGCTCCTGTGATTAAGTTTTCTAATTTGTACAAAAGAGGATAATAATATTTTCCCTGCGTGTTCAACAGAGTTTCCCATGGATGGAACAAAACTGTGATGCCATGTATGAAAATACTTTTTAATTATGAAGCAACATACAAATTATAGTGTATTATCATAGTGATTCACTGATGGCTATATATAAAACTTTCCATATAATGCATTTTATTGGAAATCAAGTCTTTGGGGTCTCTTAATGTCTCAGGTAATCCAAGGGCCAGTTAACGTATAATTTAAAATGGGGAAAACAACAAGGGAAAAAAATAATGTGATTATTATGGCAATTCTCCTTTTGTACTTGATAGAATTTTATGTAAGCCTGATTCACTTGTCATTTTCAACATGTAGGTGACGATGGTGACAGGATAGTTGGCTTTAAAAAATTGGATTCAATCCCAGTGCTCTGGTAGGAGGCCTTCAACATACATTTAAATCAGGAAAAGTGAGTAGAACGTTGGACAGTCTGGTCTAAAGACTTGTCATCTTATGTGAAAATAATATTGGAAGGACCCTAAAGCTGCAAGATGTTACTTTTTGCGATATACTTTGTGATAATTTATTTTCTTATTTTTCAACATTCTATTGCCATCTTTCTTTTAATCAATAACCTCAGTGGCTTTTGGTTTTTATTAATTTTAATTTTTATATTATTTTATCTTTTAATTTCAAAATATTATGGGGGTATAAACATTTTGGTAACATAAATTGCTTTTGTGTCATTTGAGTCAAAGTATGCCCATCTCCAAGATAGTGTGTGTTATACCCATTAGGTGTGAATTTACCCATCCTTTCCTCCCTCCACCACCTGCTTGATTTCCAATGAATATTATTTCCGTATGTGCAGGTAAGTGTTGATTGATTAGTTCCAATTTAATGGTGAGTACATGTGATGTTTGTTTTTCCATTCTTGTAATACTTCACTTAGAAGACTGTTCTCCAGTTCCATCCAGGTTAATACAAGAGGTATTAGGTTCACCATTTTTTATGACTGAGTAGTATTCCATGGTATACATATATCACTTTTTATTAATTCAGTCATGTATTGATGGGCACTTGGGTTGTTTCCACATCTTTGCAATTGTGAATTGTGCTGCTATAAACATTCCGGTGCGGGTGTCTTTTTTATATAATGCCTTTTTTTTTTCCTTTAAGTAAATACCCAGTAATAGAATCGCTGTATCAAATGGTAGTTCTACTTTTAGTTCTTTGAGATATCATTTCAATATTTTTTCTTACACTTTTTCAATAGTAGATCTTTGAAAATATATGTATATTTATTTGTAATAACATAAGGCCACAATTTTATTCAAAGTAACAAGGTAGAAATGATAGGATGTAGCTGAAAAAAATATTTTTCTGAATACCAGTGAAGTAGAGTAAAATGACAGTGGTTTGATGAATTTCTAATCCTAAATATGTAGTACATATTCAGAAAATATGCCTGAAAAGTATGAATTGGCATTGCTAAACATTCTGTATCAAGATTTTCAAATATACTAACAATAAAACCTATTTTGTTTACTATTACACTCACTCATTTCAAGAAAAACTAGTATTGGATACTGATAGGTTGAGTATACAGTTACAAAGACACAATCACTTACGGAACTCTGATTTTAAAAGGGAAATTCTAGGGAAAAAAGCCAATAAAACTTAAAACATGTTATGAGAGGGAGAAGAAAGGGAACTCACATTTATCTAGAGACAGATTGGTAAATGGGGCAATAAAAGGAACTAAAGTTAACATTTGGTTTTTATGACTTATGGGGCACAGGATCAGGGAACAAAGCCTAGGAATTCAACAATGGGGAAAACATCAATGGAGACACATTCACAAAAATCTGGGACCCCAGAGTACTCCTGAGTAAGGGTGAAATAGAAATAGCACCTGTTATAAACTACAAGAAAATGATTACCTGTTTCAAATCTTGACATTGAATAGAGGGAAAAACTCTCATTTGATTTTTAACTTTGAACTGTTATTCACTTAAGTTTGAGGAAATTCATATGTCTTGCATAGGTTAAAAATAAACTTATGAGAGAAGCCATGCTTGAACTGAGACAGTGGCTGTACCCTAGCCTGGTGCCCCACTCCCAGGGAAGCCACACCCGAGTAAGCAGACCAGCTGTGAGCCCCCATTGCCTGACCTGATCTAACACAATCTACCTTGCCACCACTGCCACCATAAATTTTTGCAGCCTGGGCGACTGAAGCACCCACAGTAATTGCTAACATTGATTATAGCTAAAGAAGCTCAATGCAGACTACAATACTATACCTACTCGGAGCCTTCCCAACTGGCATCTAGGGCCCATCTATAGGTGAAAGTCTTTCCCTACGAAAGCCATACTATAAAATTGTAAGAGAGATCTGTCATACCAGATGCACAGATATCAATGCAGGGACACAAGAAACATGAAAAAGCAAGAAAAATACGGCACCACTAAAGGAACACGATGTTTTTACAGTAACTGATGACTCTAAAGAAATGAAAACTTATGAATTTCCTGCAAAGGTATTCGAAATAAGATCTTAAGAAAATGCTACAAAATATAAGATAATACTAACAGACAATTCAAGGAAATAGGAAAATAATTCATGAACTAAATGAGAAATTCAACAAAGAAATAAATATCACAAAAACCAACAAAACAGAAATTTTGGAGTTGAAGAATGAAATGAAAAATACAATTGAGGATTTCAACACCAGACTAAGTGAAGTAGAAGATTTTCTGAATTTGTACCTAGGTATTTTGAAATAATCCAGTCAGAGGGAAAAAAGAGAAGAAGAATGAAAAAGAGTAAAGAAATCCTATGGGATGTATGGGACACAAGTAAGTGAACAAATTTTTGTATATGGGAGTCATAGAGAGAGAAGAGACAGGGAAAGGCACAGAAAGCTTGTTTAACAAAATAATTGTTTAAAACTTCCCAAGTCTTGGGAGAGATATTGACATCCAGACCCATGAAGTTCAAAAGTACCCAAATAGATTAATCCCAAAGATATCCTCTCTTAGGAATATTGTAATCAAACTGTCAAAAGTCAGAAATAAAGAGAGAATTCTAAAAGCAGCAAGGGAAAATCATCAAGTCTCATATGAGGGAATCTCTATTGGACTATTGGCAGATTTCTCAGGAGAAACTTTGCAGGCTAGTTGAGCATGAGATGATATGTTCAAAGTGCTGAAAGAAAACTGCTAATTAACAATACTATACCTAGCAAGACTATCTTTCAGAAATGAAAGAAAAATAAAATCTTTCCCAGAGAAGCAAAAGTTAAGGGAACTCATCACACTAGACTGGTCTTATAAGAAATTCTTAAAACAATGCTTTGACTAGAACAGAAAGGATTATAATAACTATCAAGGAAACATATAAAAGTATAAAACTCACTGGTAGAGGTAAATTCATAATACTCTATTGTATTCATAATACCAATACATTGCAATGGTGTAAAACCTTTCAAATCTCTAGAATTAGGGTTAAAAGTTAAAATGGCCAAAAATAACTGTAACTATAATAAGTTGGTAGGAATATACAATATAAAAAGATATAAATTTTGGCAACAAAAATATACATTCTGTGTATGGGGTAAAAATCTAGATTATTTTTATGGTACCAAAGTTAAGTTGTTATTAGCTTAGTCTATCATCACTATAAGATGTTTTGTGTAAGTCACATAGTAACCACAAAGCAAAAAATTACAGCAGATACACAAATAAGAAAAAGAAAGGAATCAAAGCTTAGCACTACAGAAAAACATTAAATCACAAAGATAAACAACAAGGGAGGAAGAAAGGAATAAAGGCTCTACAAAACAACCAAAGGACAATTAACAAATTAGCAAGAGTAATTCCTCACCTATAGATAATAACATTGAAAGAAAATGGATTAAACTCTTCAATCAAATGACATAGAGTGGCTGAATTGATTAAACAAACAAGATCCAACTATATGCTGCCTACATGAGACACATTTTAGCTTTAAGGATACACACAGACTGAAAGTGAAGGTATGGAAGAAGATATTCCATGCAAGTAGTAATCAAAAGAAAGCAGCAGTGGCTATACTTATATCAGATAAAATAGAATTCAAGTCAAAAATTGTTACAAGAGACAAAGATGCTCATTATTTAATGGAAAAAGATCAATGTATCAAGAAGGCCTAACAATCAGAAACATATATGCACCCAACATTGGAGCACCTAACTATATAAAGCAAATATTAACAGACATAAAAAGAAATAAGTAGCAATAAAATAATAGTATGGGACTTCAATATTTCTCTTTCAACAATGGATAGATCAACCAGATGGAAAATTAACATAGAAATACTGAACTTGAACTGTGCTTTACACCAAATGGACCTCACAAGCCACATATAGAAGTTTATATCCAACAGCAAAATATACATTCTTTTCTAGCGGACATGGAACTTCTCCAGGGGTAGACCATATTTTAGGCCAAGAAGCAAGTCTTAAGAAATTCAATAAGGTTGAAATCATATCTAGCATTGTTTCTGAATACAATGGTATATAATTAGAAATCAATGACAAGAGTAATCTTGGAAAATTTACAAATATGTAGAAATTAAACAATATGTTCCTGAACAACCAATGAGTCAAAGAAGAAACCAAAAAGGAAATTAAAAATATCTTGAAATAAACATTAGTGGAAGTATAAAATATCAAAACATATGAAGTGCAGCAAAAACAGGTCCAAAGTTTATAATAATAAATGTCTACATTAATAAAGAAGAAATGTTACCAATAAATAGCCTAACATTATACCTCAAGGATATAGGAAAGGAACAAAAAACTAAAGCCAAAGTTAGCAGAAGAAAAGAAATAATAAAGATCAGAACAGAAATAAGTCAAATAAAGAGTAGGAAAACCATAGAAAAAATTAATGAAACCAGTGGTTGATTCTCTGAAGAAAATGCACAAAATCTCTAGGTAGGATAACCTACAGGAAAAAACTAGAGAAGACTAAAATAAAATCAGAAATGAAAGTGGGGAAATTACAACAGATGCCTCAGAAATAAAAATAAACATAAGGGAGTATTATGAAGAGTTATGTCCCCCCAAATTTGGATAATATAGAGGAAAAGTATAAATTCCTAGAAAACTCTAACCTGCCAAGTTTGAGACAGGAAGAAATATGAAGCTTAAACAGAATAGTAATAAAGAGATTAAAGAAATTAAAACCTTCCAACAAAGAAAAACCCAGAACCAGATGGCTTCATGGCTAAACTCGACCAAATATTAAAAGAAGGATTATTACCAATACTTCTTCAACTATTCCAAAATAAGGCAGAGGAAATACTTCTAAATACATTTAATGAGGCCAGCATCACCTTGATACCTAAGCAAGACAAATATACCACAAGATATTTTAATATTTAAATGTAGTTTCCTCTAAAGAGAATGTTCTTCACAATCCCCAATTTCTGCTGCTTTAAACTTTTCAACAATTTATGTTCTCATATTTTTTACTCCCTGCATTTTAAAAGTGGAGATTTAAAATGGGAGAAGAATTAATGTTGGCTAGCAGATGAAATAAGAAAGACTAGTATAAACTTTATACCATCAGAGGTTAAGAAGTATGATAAAGTGAAAGAGAATATCAAGAGTTGATAGAGTAAAACAAGAAAAGAGTTAATGCTACCTTCTGTTGTGATGAACTTGGAGAATCAAGTAGAAGATGAACAGCAAAGAAATTAACAGGAATTCAAGGCCTGTCATATTCTGTGCCAATCCTGACATTTCTTTTTCATATCATTACTTATTAAAGTAAACCCTCCCCCACATTCAGAGTAGGCTGATGAGTGTCCACTAAAGGGATTTGCTGGTTTTTCCCCTTTTGCCTTTGCGCTTGCTGCAACTTTCTTCCAGAATGCTGAGCTTTTCTCATCCAGATCATGTTTCTTATTCCAGACCGAGCTAAAGTTTCACCTCCCACAAGAAGTCTTCACTGATCATTCCCTACTATAAAGTGCTATAAACTTTCTAGTTCAGTTTAACACTTAATTATTTTCAGTGACGTACCCAATTACCTAGAAGACAGATTTCAATTTCAGCCATTCAGAGTTAAACAAGAAATTTGGAAGCAAATTTTAAAAAAACAGATGACTTGTAGAAAAAATAGCCGTCTTAAAACCCATGTACGCATGAGTCAGTGTCACTTGAGCTCATGGAACAAGACTCTAAACGTCCTGAGGAGCCTTCTGGTCTCCCCGGAGCACACATATGGTTCGTGAACTCTACCCAACTCTCTATAGTCCTGTTACAAGGCCAAACAAAATTCTGTTGTGTTTCCACTGTTTGACAACCTGATTACCTAAACCACTAAAAACCAATTTTGAATTACCACAGTCCTATGAAAAGTTTCCAATATCAGAAAGCAATTAGTAATGAGATTCATAAACCCAATCTTATTCTGAAGGGGGAGACTTAGATGAGAGGCTGTGTTAACTATTTTTAGGTTGCTTTTGAGTTGGGTAATTGTGAATGAAAGCAAAACAGCATGCATCATTTGAATCTGCCTAGAAGATGAGTGGAGTTGGAAGAACACTGAATCCTAAAGGAGAATCTATGCAATCTTGTAGAATTAAAATTAGCTCTAGCAGTTTGAAAGGGAAAGCCCTGTTGATTCAAAATTTTTCAAATTCAGAGTTTAGAACTTACATTTTTCTCTTTCTAGGTAAAGTCTTTCTTTTTCTAACTTAGGTGCTCACACCTCCATAGTTCAAGAAGACCAGAGGCTTATTTCATGAGTTTTCAGTTTTGGAAAAAATTGTCCCAGGCTCTAGTAGAATAGGAAACTTCTGATAAGTCAAAGGGCAAGCCCTACCTGTTGATTAGTGTTAAGCTTGCTATTGAGTAGTTGCCCAAGCCTGTTTCTCAACCAATTTTTATTACTGCCCCTCTAGGGAACCTTTTAAGACTGTTTTTACTAATCACCTATTAGTTGAGTTTTAATATCACAATGTACTATATATCTATTTATATGCTGCATATATATTTGTGCTTTACACACAAAAAGAATAAGCATAACTATTTTAACTCAGTATAGGGTTAAGTACAGAGTTTAAGCTAAAAGTTAAATTCAAAGTTGAAAAGCTATTAACATTTAACTATACTTTTTAACTGTATTTGTTGACAAACTTGTTTACATATGTAAATTATAATGTATCAAATTACATATTTAAATAACAGTTCATACAAAAACATTTTTTCTCTCTCTGTGGAGAGCCATCTCAACCTGGCAGTTGGCTGGAGGCAAGTTGACCAGCTGAACTTCAGATCCCAGGCCTTAGTCACTGCTTGACATCTATGTGGGAAGTCACCAGCAGTGGGGGAGGCAGGCCTTGGGAATGGAGAGGAAACAGGGACACAGGGGAACTCCCTGGCTTGTTCTCCACAGCTCCTACTGCTAGCCCTGTCTGCGGTGCTGGGGGCCTTTCAAAAACAGGTAGAGGGGCCAGATTATATTTTTCCATCTAGTAATCTAAATTATTAACTTTTAAGGGAATAAATAAATTTAGCAGACTGAAATTTTACTTATGTGAAATTGCTCCATTGCCCAAGATATTGTGTCAATGAGGAGTTATTATGCTGTCTTATATTTCTGTTTGTTTCCAATTTGCAGGGACATTTTTTTTGTATCTACTGTAGAAGTGTTCCTTTAGAAACAAAACCCTCTACACCAACAGATACCAAGAATGCAAAAACAGGAGGCAAGCCTCTGCAGGTAGATTATGAGGAGTAATAATTATCTACTCTTGATTCTTAGATGTGTTTATTCTGGCTATTGAGGAACAGCACTTGATACTGGTTGTTGTATCTAAGAATATGCCCTCTTCTATGGCAGAGCACACCAAATCTACAAGGTGTATTTCCCCGATGGCAGTGTAACTGAGTCTTCTGTAGGTCAATTCATTATTCCACCAGGCCAGCAATTTCTGAGAAGTGGGATAGGTGGTAAGACCACTGAAATCCAAAGCTCAGTTGTGGTACTTCTTTTGTGGTGAAATGAGTCACATAAAAGGAAACAATGTTATGTGGAATATGCAAACAGTAAAGGGGGCATTTTGAAAATCCATGAATGGTAGTGCTAGCAGAAGAATGGGATAGGCAGGAAAGGCAAACCCGTATCTGCAACATGTGTCTATTGCTGGGAGAATATATTGCTGCCTCTTCTATACTGAAAGGGATCTGATATAATCTACTGTTATAGTAGGAAGACCCGGGGTGGCTGGTTCCCCTGCTGGTATGATGATTATTGGAGAGTAAACATTGGCTTCTGATATTGGGAGGCTGGGCACTTAGCAGTGGTGGTAGCTGTATCACATTTGGTGAGATGGATGTCTTGTTGTTAAGCCCATTCATAGCCTCTATCCCTGTCTCATGGTCATTTGTACATGGGTCCATTTAGCAAGTAGCAGGTAGCTGAGTAAAGAGTATGGCTGACATCCACAAGATGGTTCATTTAATCCACCTAATTTTAAAAGCCTCACAAAATTGTAAAACAGGTATTAATATTTTATGTACCAAATATCATGGTGGGTTAATAAATAAAGCAAATTCTTCTAGAAATACATGTAGAACTAAACATTTACAAATGAAATTAGGGTGTTAGATTTTAATACATCTTTTTCAGAACTTAAAAAGCAGTAGAAAGAAGAAAACAAAACAGGGATTTGGTGATTCAGTAAGCAAGCTCAATTTTATTTATATAAATATGTATATAGGTATATATATGTTTGTACCCATACTCAAAACATTTTTCTATTATGTTCATAAAATAGTCCCCAAACTGGTTGCATATGAAATAGCCATTTTTATGGATCAAAAATAGTAAAATGTTGGTAATTTCATATGGTCCAATCTAATAATTGGTAAAAATTTTAAAAAGAAATGTACTAAATTTATAGACAGCAATCGATAAGACAAAACAAACAAACAATAAAGTGACTTTTCCTGCAAATAAAAAAAGCCTTTCAGAAGCTAATAATCAAAACTAAAATTATAGGTTCATTAAAAAATTTAAGAGAGGAGGACACTTAACATAAAAACCTATGGCATCCATATAAACCAAACTCAAAGAAAAATTTATGCTCCTAAATGTGCATAACAGACAGTTTTAAAACAAATGTATTAAGTACTTAAAATTAAGAAACTAGTAAAAGAAGAACTAATCTTTAAAAAGTGGGAGAAAGGAATTATTCAGGATAAAATCTTAAATAAGTGAACAAAAACTCAGAAAGAGTAGTAAGGAAAGATAAAACAAAGGAAAATATCCAGCCCTCATATATAGAGAAATACAGTTGTTTTTGGTATTGTGAACTTGAATTCTGTACCTCTGTAAAATTATTTGTTAGTTATAATAAGTTATTATAGGTTCCTTGGTATTTTATAAATATTTTGTCCTTTCACATTTGTGTGCCTTTTCATCATTTTTCTTGTCGCACTAGCTAGGACCTCTCTTGCAATGTTGAATTTTGAAAGTGAAAGTATTCAATTTATCACCATTCAGTATGATGTGGGCAATAGATTTCTACTGTATTTCTTTAATCAGCTTGAGCAAATTCTCTTCATTACTAACTAGCTTGCAAATAGTTTTAATCATGAGTTGATATTGAATTTTGTTAAAGGTAGCTGAGTGCAGTATGGTGGCTTGCATCTGTAATCCCAGCTACTTGGGGGCCAAGGTGGCATGATTGCTTCATCCCGTGAGTTCCAGGCTACAGTGAGCTATGATCATGCCACTGGATGACAGATCAAGACCCTCCTCTCTCAAAAAAAAAAAAAAAAAAAAAAGAATTTTGTCAAATGTTTTCTCTGGGTGTATGCGTATATTGAGATTCAGATTTTTTTTCTTTTTAGTCTGTTGATGTGGTGAATTACCTTTATTGATTTTAGAATGTTGGACTCATCTTGTATTTCTTTTTTTTTCAATCTATGTTCAGTTTACTTTATACAGTAGCCATGAAAATGTATTTGTTGCTTTGAAAAACTAGTCTTTCATGTCAAATTACTGAATTTGTTCAACTTCTAAATGGTCATTTAAAAAAAAAAAAAAACCTAACAGAGTTTTCAATTGTGAAATTATACAACCAGTAAAAATCCATCCACATCTAACTCTTCAAAACATGGAAATAACTATATTTGCCAATCAGATGTTTATCATCTAAGGATGCTAATACAGTGACATTTTCTAAAACAAAATAGGACAAATGACATAAAAACATTTCATACAATAAGGAGAGTCTATACCAAACAGTTTAATTGGCAATCTATCTCAAAAACGTTTGCTTCTGAGCAGTAGAAACATTGTCACACCTTGCTATCTCTGTGCAGAATGGCAGTTAGGATCTATCTTTCCTGTGCCCTATAATTGATAGGAGATTTTCTGCTTTCAATCTGTATATATCTTTATTTTCAAAGTAGGTTTCATAACAATCTGTAAGTGGGTCTTGCATATTTATCAAGTCTGTCAATCTTTGCCTTTTAACTGACATACTGAGATCATTTACATTTAATGTAAATTCTATATGATTGGGTTTAAACCTATTGTTCTGCAATCATTTTTCTATTTAACCTACTTGTTCTTTGTTCCTTTTTCTCTTTTCCTACTTTCTTTTGGATTAAGTTTATGATTCCCTTTTATCTCATTTAGAGACTAACTAAACTTCTTTTTAATGGTTTTTTTAGGATTTAAAATGTAATTTTTAATTGTTTTTTGTTTCTTTTTTTTTTTTTTTTACTTATGATGGTCTACCTGCAGATAATATTGTATCTGTTCACATACAGCATAGGGACTTTCCAACAATATATTTAACATTTCCTCACTTTCTTCTTTTATACAAAGTTTATCATATATTTTACTTGTAAAAATTTTGAAAACCTAATAATATATTGTCAATATTTTTGCTTTAGTAAGTCAATTATCTTTTAAAGGGATTAAAAATAGTGCAAAGTACATTTTAAATTTATTGCAATTTTATGTTTTTCAAGTTTTTATTCCTTTGTATAGATTCAATTTCTATCTATAATCATTTTCCTTCTTTTTAAAAAAATTTTTTAAATATTTTTTATAGTCTGTGTCTGCTGGCAATAAATTCGCATTTTGCTTTATTCTTTATTTTACTTTCATTTTTGTAATTTATTTTTGCTAGGTATAGAATTTTAAATTGACAGCTGCTTCTTTTTCTGTCAGTAATTTAGCAATGTTGTCCCCTTGTGTGTTGGGCCTTATATAGCTTCTGAATATGGATAGTCTATCCTTCTCTGTTCCACTATACATAATATGTCTTTTTATTTTCTTTTTATCTTTGGTTTTCAGCAGTTTGTCTATAATGTGCTTGAATGAGTTTTTATTTATATTTACTCCTTTGGGATTATCCAAGCTTTTTGGATTTGTGGTTTGTTGTATTTTACTAATTTTGGAAAATCTCACCCATTATCTCTTCAAATATATCTTCTGCCACTTTTTCTTGCTCTCTCTCCTTTTCAGACTCCATTTAATTGTATGTTAGTTGTATATTGCACCACAGCTCCAGCATGCTTTGTTCTTTTTGTTCCATTATATAGTGTCTTTTTTTTTCTGTTTGAAAAATTTTTATTGACTTACCTTCAAGCCACTTGATTGTTTCCTGTGTTGTATCCCATGTGAATAAGCCCCTCAAAAATATTCCTCACATCTGTTATCATGTTTTACCTTTCTAGGAGTTTCATTTGATTCTTCTAACTCTCTGCTAAAACTCTTCTATTCATCAATGTTTGCTACCTTTTCCACTAGATTTTATAGCATATTAATCATAATTACTTTGAAGGCCAGGTAGATAGTTCCAATATCTGGTCTGTCTCTGGAAATGGTCCTGTTGACTGTCTTATCTATTGAGAATGGATCCTTTCTTCTTGCTTTTCTGTGCATCTTACGATATTTGATTGAATAACAGATATTGTACTTAATAAAACAAAAAAAAATGAGGCAATTGTATATATGTCCCAAATTTAATTTTTAAGCCTTTAATGTAGGGGTTTGAGTCAATTTGATTAGTATTTTTAAGTCAGAGTTGAATTTTCTTGTTGTCATAGTTATCTTTTGTGTATCATAGGCTTCAAATTCCCCTAGTGGTAAATTGCTGATATTTTATGCTTTGAGTGAGAACAGGACTACTAGAGGATGTTTTTCAGTGATCCTCCTCCACATTCAGATGTCAGCAGGCCTTGCACACCTGTGCCACTAAAGCAGGTCTCTCTTTATGCTCTCTCCCTTTCACTGCAGTAGATTGCTATTGCTTATTATTCAGGACAAGACTTTGTGTGTGAGTGGAGAGTAGAGTTTTTGATTCTCCTGCTCAAGAATCAGTCTTAGACCTATGTACCTGAACTTCATGGGTAGGGCAGTCTCAGTGTCCCAGGGCCTCTATCTGCAGCAGATAGCCTTTTGCTCTTACTTAGTGCAAGGTTTAGTGTGCATTTGGTTTCCTGCTTTCACACTTTCTCCTGTAAACCAAACTCTGCATTGTATCATTTGGGGTCCTTAATGTGAACAAATATTCGCCCTTTCCCAGTAGTATATGGCCTTTGCTTAGTGTCAATGTATAGTGGGTCAGGGCAATATTTCTACTGTTTCTACAGCCACATTCTACTATCACCAAGGACCAGGAAGTGAGGGACATCTTTTCCCAGGGGCAGACTTGTGCCAGTGATGAGTCAGGAACTAGCTACCATGTACTCATGCATGCCTTGATCATGAATGAGCTTCTCCAGTTATTACTGCCACACCTTCAACCATTGCCAGGCCCTGCACACCTGGACAACCAATATGAGGAGATTTCTCAGGTCTTTTTTCCCCTGGTCCCATTCTTTTTGTTTAGCACCTGGTGGAAGTTTATACAAATGAAATTAGAACTCCACTTTGTCTGAGGCTTTTCAGGATCCTAATGTATTATGATAGCCCACATTTGACCTTCAAGAATTTTTAATATTTCAGTGGTCTTCTTACATGATCTTATGGATGTCACCTTTTCCTCTTATGTTCTGTTGATGGTAAAAGGGTTTGTGTGTGCCCTCTCTCCTCAGGATCTCTTTGGAATTCAATTTATATGATTTGCTCTGTGAATTTCACTCAGAAAAAAGTGAGAAAACAAGAGAAATAAGGTTTTTTTAAAAATAATTATGAATTTTATGTAGATTTTTTATGGTTAAGATAGGAGCAGTGTTTCCTTAATACTTTCCATATCTTAAGTAGAAACAGAATTCTTCATGCTCCTTTAAGTAGAGAACTTTGGAAACCACATACCTTTAGCTAAATCATGAAGAGCTCTGATTATGGACAAACCACTTCATCTTATAAGCTCATGCTGAAACACCTAAGAACTTTCAAGGTTTTCACTTTTTTGAGTATGTCATGGAAGGAATATTATTTCAGTGTATGTTTTTCCCTGACAGGATCCAGATGGATTAAGGTGAGAGCCCAGAAGTACATGCTTGGTGAGAAACTGAGTTGGTCAGGAATTTAGAAGTCTATTACATTATTTTTATCACTCCTGGAATAATTTGAACCAGATCACTTAAAAAAAGGTACTACCTGCTGGGAACTTGTTACCCAGCACAAAAGGCTTCCTGATATATATATCCAATTCAGCCATTTGTTCATTGAACAATGATTTATCTAGTGCACACTATGTGCTAGGCTCTATGCTAGGCACTGGAGGCAGTACAGTGAATGAGACAGGCCCTAGCCTTCACTGTGCTCACATTCTTATGGACAAACTGGTAATCTATGGAAGTTTAATTGAATATATGATATAGTTAAAGGTTTCAATAAGAAAAATGAAGAAATATAAGTAGATATGGAATAAGAATGGCTTCTATATAAATAAGATGATCAGAATTAAGTCCACATGTTGGTGTATGATTGAGCCCACATTACCCAAGCAGCTGTGTTTTGCATGGTCAGAGCATGACGTATGAAGAGCTACAAGGCTAATGGAAATTTGCATGTCAGTAAACTTAGAATGCATTTTGAGGACTAAGGTGGTGGTTTAGACCCACCAAAGTGATGTACTTTTGAAAAAGGAGGGTGGATAAAGGGTTGGACATAGAGGTATTAGTGAAAGGCAGTTAAACGAGTGCAATATTGATAACTTTTAGTCCTGATATATTTAACAAGTGTTTGAAAAGCTGATATATTTAACAATACCTAGAATAATTAAATAGAGTGACATATTTATTATACCTAGCGAAAGTTAAGGAAAAAGAAAAGGTGGGACCCTGTCTCAAAGAGTGTGGATTTAAAACTTCACATCTTGGTCTTAAATATCACAAATCTTTGAGTCTGTGCTTACTGAGGTTACTCTAAATGTGAGAAGTTTTCCCATTTCTATTTTGGCTACCTCTTTGAACCACAGTCTGTCAGGAGCCAGATCAGGGATTTCATATGCTCACAGTAGCCCAGAAATAAACAACCTTATGTTTAAGGAGGTAATGCATGTCAATATTTTGAGCTTAAAACTTACCAGGAGTTTTCACATTACAGGAGTTTGAGAGATTATCACAGAGTCCCTAGAGATGAAGCAGATAATCATCTACCATATGTTCCCCATGACAAAGTCCAGTTTGTAATAAAATTATATTTCAATTCTACTAAAATGAGAAGTTTTTCTTTATGGTTTCTATATTATACTTGAGGTAGCATGTGAAGGGAACAAAAGTTAAACTTTTAAAACATTAAATATTCTGACCTTTTAAATTTTTAGATCATTCTGGGAAACAGAGGAGGTAGTTTTCTAGAAATTGGCAAAAGAAGAGGCAGTCTGACTAGAGATCAAGAAGAAATATTGAGCATTACAGGCAGATTGGGAATAATTTTGGCTTGTATCAGCTGATTTTTATTAAAAACAAAAACATGCCTCGCTACTTTAAATGAGTTCCAGTTTCCAGGTGCTGATGAATTTCATTCCAAAGTACTGAAAATACTTCCAGATATAATTATGTAATCAATTCAAGTCATTATATGGAGTCGTGGATCAAGAAAGAGGTGGCAGAATATGAGATGAACAGATTTTTAATTTTCAGAATTCAGGAAGACAGTAGATTCTGGCTAAACATAACATGGGTTTAACGTAAATTCTCAGTAAAATTCTAGAACTGCTTATTAGGCATATGGCTAGTGACAACTGATAAAAGGAGTTCATTAGCAACATCATGAATTTCCCAAGAACAAGTCGTATTAGTCAAATTAATTTTATTTGCTTTTAAAAATAATGAAAATATCATGCAATTTGAGGCATTAGACAAAGTCTCTCATGTACATTGTGAACATACAGAAATAAGTTGTGAAGTTGATTTATGGTCGTGATTAAGGGTTCAGGTAACTCTGTCTTTGGCTCTGCCCCATTTAATATTTCATCAGCAACTTAATTGACTATAAGCATGTCATGCTTAGCATATCGGGATGCAGCAGAATTAGGAGAATGCTTAATATGTTAAGTGGCAAAATCAGAAATTTAAAAGAAAACAATAGATAGGAATAATAGATTAAAATGAAATCTAACCAACACAACATAAAACCTTTCATTACAATTAAAAAAATAAATCATACAGTTTAGACATAAATTAACTTTGGACCTAAAAACTATTTAGTCATTGCTTTTAGCATAACCTCATACTGACAGGTAGGCTGAAAGCATTGCTTTTTTTTTTTCTTTTCGTTTTGCTTATTCTTCTAATAAGTCTGCCCATATTAAGAGATTTCTCTTTAGAAAGGAACAATGCTTGTGACAATGCACTCTGGTGCTAGCTTGGCAGTAATCAGTAAGCCTAGTTCAGGCCAATTCAGGAAACCAGGCTCTGGCTGGAAAAGGAATTGGTAAAGGATTTACAAAACAAGGACATTTGTCTAAGTCTTGAGCTTCAATATTTGGATCAAGGGTAGGCAAAATCGGGCTTCAGACAAAATTCAGCCCACTGCCTCCTTTTGTATGGCTGGTGAGCTAAAAATAGTTTTTATGTGCTCAAATCATTTTTAAAAAATCAAAAGAAGAATAATATTTTATAACTCTTGAAAACTATAAGAAATCCAAATTTAAGTATATACAAAGTTTTACTGAAATGTGATGAATTTTCTATTTGTAGTCTTCCGCCTCACTCTTAATGACCCTAGAGAATTATTTTTTGTACCAAAAACATATGACGAATCCCTCAGGGTATAATTGTGCTTTTAAAAAAAAATTTTTGAAATGCTTTTATAACTAGTACCATTATCACATTTGACCACAGCAAACTTCACATGTCCATCAGAGTAACTGGGTACACAGAGAAATTTCCTGAATCCTACTTCTTAAAAACATTAAAGCCTTGTTGGACATAATTGTAATAATTTGAGATTCCAGAACTTCAGTTTTAATTATAAACTATTACTTTATTTTTGAGACTATCATAAGTGAAAGTCTTCATTTATTTTATATACGATTTAAAATTTTGTCTTCTAAATTAGTTTTGTCTATATGTGTGAAAACTATAAATACAACTACTAGCAAGAAAAAAGAGAACTCAAATTGTATTTTTAAGAATTTAACCAACTTGTAAAATCACCAAACTCTCTAAAGGATCAGAGAAAATTAATACTTTCCATCCATCTTTGATATTTAAACAACTATAATAATAATTGTGAATCAAAAAACTTTACGTCTTCCTCAGGGATAAAAAAAGGAAGCTTGGACTTAATTTTCATTCCACATCAAGCACTAAAATTTCATGATTAAAATATTTTTCTGAAATCACTTGTTAAAAGCTGGAAAATTTGTCCCTCCCCGGCAATTTTTCAATAGGCAAACTTTTCATAGATGTGCATTAGCAAAATGGACTAACTTTGACTTTCAGGATCTAAAAGCTATATGCAAATCGTAGAGTCCAGAGCCGAGGTGAGCAGGAAGAGGCTGAGGAGTAACAAAACAGGCAGAGTAGCCTGCAAAAATTATACTGGGAGTGCTTATTTGCACCAGTGTTTCTTTCAAAGGCCTAAAACTCGACCCCCATACCTTTATTAATTTTGAAGTTGGGATTCTTTGAACCCCATGTCTACTATCTGGCAAGCTGAGTAATTGACACAGATTTGACTGAGCAGACTCTGTTCAAAGGTAAAATAAAAGAATTACTTATCATCATAATTTCTCATGTTGGATGCTGGAAATTCATTAACCCAAGAATAGATACAACACCAAAAGTTTAAATCCTTGGTCTTTTTCTCTTCTATCTATACCAGTCACTGTCTGATCTCATTTTATGCCTTGAAATCTGAATCTATAAGGCTGTAAGTCCTACATTTATATATCCAGCATAAACCTTTCCCTGGAACTCTAAATATGTATGTATCCAACTGCCTATTTAACGTTGCCACTTGAATACCTAGTAAGTAGCTCAAACTCAGCTTGTCCAAAATTGAAATCCTGATTATTTCCCCAGAACTTTTCCACTTGAAGCTTTCCCTATCTCAGTAAATGGTATCTCTTTCCTTCTATTATAATTGTTAAGACTAAACACCTAGAAATCATCCTTCACTTTTCTCTTACCCACCCCCCCCACGCCTCCCCCCTCCCTCCCCCCCCCCCCCCCCCCCCCCGCCCTACATTCAATCTGTCAGGAAATCCCACTGGCTCCACCTTCCAAATAAAGCCAGAACCCAAGCACTTCCCATGACTGCTAAAGACCCTGTTGGTATGAGCCCCCTTCATCTCCACCCTGGGTTATTACAACAGCCCCAACAGATCTCCCTCCCTCTACCTGTGCCTTCCTACGTCTAGTCTCAACACAGCAGCCACAAGAATCGTGTCAGATCACATCACTCCTCTGTTCAAACCAGCAATGGCTCCTCTCTTCACTCAGAGTAGAAGCCCAGTCTTCACAATGCCATGCAGAGCCCTTAAAAATCTCACTTTCTTCACCTCTCTCACCTTATTTTTCATTATCTGTATTAATTTCTCACTTGCTTCTGTAACAAACTATCACAAGCTGAGTGGCTTAAAACAACACAAATTTATTTTCTTACAGTTGTTTAGGTCAGAAGTCTGGCACCAGTCTCACTGGACTAAAACCAAGGTGTCAGCAGGGCTATGTTTCTTCTGGAGGCTCTGTAGAGGATGATCAGTACTTTCTTTGCTTTTCCAGCTTTTAGAGGCTGCATCCATTCCTTGGCTCATGACCTCCTTATTCAATTTTCAAATCAGCATCACATCATAGCAACCTCATCTTTTGCCTCTCTCTTGCAATTTTAAGAACCTGTGAGGACATTGGACCCACCTGCGTGATCCAGTGCACGCTCCCCATTTTAGGGTCAGCTGATTAGCAACCTTAACTCCATCTGCAGCCCTAATTCTCCTTTGTCATGTAACATAATATATTCATATGTGCCAGAGATTAAGACAGGAACATCTTCTGGGGAAATTATTCTGCGTACCATGCTGTCCTTCCCCTCATTCTGCTCTAGATACACATGCTGTTCTGTGAGTATTCCAGGCACACTCCAGTTCAGGCTGTTCCAGTTAGTTCCTCTGCCAACAATGTTTTACCTTACATTTTTACTTGGCTCATTCCTTCATCTTCTTCTTAATGGGTCCTCCCTTGCCGTCTTATTTAAAGTTATAATCTACCCAAACACCCATTCTTGTATTCTACACACATCACATTCCAATGTACTATGTTTGTCTTGTTATTAATTATACTTATTGTTTATTATCTGTCTCTCTTTCCATTTGGGTGGGATATTTGTCTGTTTTATTTGCTTGCTATCCCAAAACCTACAACAATGCTTGTTATATAGCAGTAATGAATAAATATCTGTTGAGTGAATAAAGACAGCAAAATATTTTATTGCTAAAAATCCTCAGTTCTTTTGAAGTAAAATGTATGTAATTGTGACATCATAATCACAAAGTCCATAGCCACCCTGAAATCAGGTAGGAAACTTCTGATTATTCCTGCCACATGCTGCGCATTTCTATAGAAAAGATAATTGTGCACATTGCAGGCATTTAATTTATTAGACTCACCACCAAAGCAATTACTCAGCTTTGTAATTAAGTAGGGCATGCATGTGCTTGCTTTTGTGGTGAGCATAAATCACAGTCCACCAACTTAGCTGTGCAAGTCACTTTTTATTTTTTATAACTCAATTAATATCTGATCTCAAGCTACCATTTACTGCCTTTTTACAGACAGGTCTGGCATGGTATACAGAGCCAAGACTTTGGTGAGAAGTGCACTGAGGGACATTGTCTAGTCCTCCATCTCAGATCTAGCAGGTGCTGCGGACACCTCTATCACCTGTGTCTACTTACTTCTCCTCCTCAGGTCCAGTGGTTATCTACTGGGACCCAAGGTTCCTTGGAAGGATGCCAGTGACCAAAAGTACTGCTTTGGAAGGAAGATAAAGGTTCTCTTTCATCTTCAGAACCATAGACCTCTCTCTTGCTTCTAACCTTTAACCTGGGGAAATACCTTTGTGATCTTTTATCTTCATGTTTTTTAGACTTTCTGTCTATGTCTGCAAATTTCTTTCTCCCTTTTTCATCTTCTTTAAATGTTTAAAGTTCTCCTAAGAGCTTAGGTTTTCAGAAAGCAAGAACCATAAAGACTTGCACATGTTATTTCTGTTTGTCACCCTGTCATACAGCTTCTTGAGGACATGAACAGCTGACTACTTCTTTAAGAGAAAAGGGAGGAAATGGAGGAGGAAAAAAATATAACAATGTCTCCAATTATATGAAACTGATTTTTAAAATTACCTTCTCTGAGGTGAAGAACATTGTCTCAAAATAATTATTAAGTTCTTCTCTTCCTTGCTTTGCTACATGATTTTTATCAAACACAAGTAGAAAACACACAGAATCAACATAAGTGTCCATCAGTGGATGACTGGGTAAGGAAAATGTGGTATATCTACGCAATGGCCATAAAAAGGATGAGATCATGTCTTCTGCAGCAGTATGGATGGAACTGGAGGCCATTACCTGAAGTGAAACAACTCAAAATCAGAAAGTCAAATACCACATGTTCTCACTTATAAGTGGGAGCTAAATAATGTGAATAAATGGATACAGAGTGGGGAATAACAGACATTGGAGAATGAGAAGGGTGGGATTGGGGGTGGGGTGAAGAATGAGAAAATACTTAACGGGTGCAATGTACATTATCTGGGTGATGATTACTCTAAAAGTCCAGACTTCACCCTATGTAACACATCCATGTAACAGAGCTGCACTTGTACCCCTTAAATCCACACAAATAAAAAAGAGATAATTTTGAAAATTGCAAAATTATTTTTTTAATCAGGTGATTTTAAAAAATAGCTTCTTGAGTGGTACTCATTATAAAGCCTTATTGATATACACAATCAGAGCCATGTTAAGAAAAAATAAAATTTTATATAATTTAAGAGTAGCTCTAATCTTATGTGTCCTACAAGAGGGGAAGGCAATTTGTAGTGAAAACTACTTCAGACTTTGGATTTTTCTGTACTGGGAATTTCCCCCTTTGTCTGATTGCTATTGAAAATGTATCTTGAGCCCTTTTTTATAGTTCTCAGAAAACTTTCCTTTGAGCCATTTCTTGCTAAGGACTCACTTTCCTTCAAATAAGATTACATAAAATTCTAAGGAAAGGGGGAAAAGTAGTTTCTCCCTCTTTTCAAATGGCCACATCCAGCAATTTCCTTTCTAATGAAATTTTTAAATTGTCGTAATATATATATTACATAAAATTTGTGATTGTAATTATTTTATTGTAATTATTGTAAGTGTACAAGTCAGTGGTGCTAAGCACATTCACAGTGTTGTACAACCCTCACCATAATCTGTTACCAAAACTTTTTTTTATCATCCCGAACAAAAACTCTGTAACCACTAAGCAACAACTCCCACTAGCCCCTGATAATTTCTTATTTATTTTCTGTCTTTATGAATTTGCCTATTTTAGATACTTCATATAAATAGAATCATACAATTTGTGTCCTATTGTGACTGGCTTATTCCACTTTAGCATTATGTTTTTCAGGTTCACCCAGGTTGGAGAAGATATCAGAACCTCATTCCTTTTTATGGCTGCATAATATTCTATTGTATGGGTATGCCATTTCTTTCTAGTATAGTTTTAATTGTGGTTTTATAATTCCATTTTTTTCCTTTCTTAGTATTTCAGTTATACTTTTACCTTTTTAATAGTTGCCCTAGAGTTTGCAGTATGTGCATATATACACGTAATCCAAGTCTACTTTGAAATGCCAGTATACCACTTCACAGGTAATGTGAGTACTAACAAATTATATCTAGTTCCTTTCTTCCATCCACTGTATCATTGCTATCCATCATTCATTTCACTTATACATAAGCATGCAGAAACATATTATAATACACACATATATAAATATAACATTATAATACACACATATATAAATAATCATATATAATTTAATATATTATTGCTTTATTTTGAAAAACTTTCTGTTAGATCAATAAAAAATAAGAAAAATAAAAGTTTTTGTTTTATTTTCACTTATTCCTTTTCCTGTGTTCTTCTTTTCTTTATATAGATTTGAGTTTCTGATCTATATCATTTTCCTTCTCTCTAGAAAGTTTAACATTCCTTGCAAAGCAAATCTATTGGCAATAAATTCATTCATATTTTTGTTTTGTCTTTATTTCTCCTTTACTTTTCAAGTACAGAGTTCTATGTGGGTGGCATTTTTCTCTCAACACTTCATTATTTTAGTCCACTCTCTTCTTGACCGCATTGTTTCCAAGAATTCTAATGTAATTCTTATTTTTGATCCTCTTATTACTAAGGTAAATTTTTCCCTATGTTTTTTTCATGATTTTTTCATTATCTTTGATTTTCTGCAGTTTGAATATGATATATAGGTTGGTGTAGTTTTTCTGGTGTTTATCCTACTGGGTGGGTGTTCACTGAGATTCCTGTATCTATGGTTTGGTGGCTGACAATTTGGAGAAATTCTCTGTTATCATACCTTTAAATATTTCTTCTGTTCCTTTCTCTCTTTCTTTTGCTCTTGTATTGCCATTACAAGTAGCTTATACATGTAGCTTTTATAGTTTTATAGTTGTCCCACAGTTCTGGGCATTCTGGAGTTTTTTTTTTCTTCTTCTTTTTCTGTTTGTTTTTTCAGTTTTGAAAGTTTCTATTGAGATACCCTCAAGCATAGAGATTCTTTCCTCAGCTGTCTCCAGTCTACTAATGAGCCCATCAAAGGCATTCTTCATTTCCATTACAGTGTTTTTTATCTTTATCATTTCTTTTTGATCTTTTCTTAGAATTTCCACATGGGCCCTACATTGCCCATCAGTTCTTACATTCTGTCTACTTTATCCATTAGAGCCCTTGACATTGATGCCTTAGCACATTGATACTAGCTGGTTTTTATCTTGTTTTCCTTTTTTGTTTTTTTGGGGCTGGAGTGCAGTGGCATGATCATTAGCCCACTGTAACCTCCAACTCTGGAGCTCAAGTGATCGTCCTGCCTCAGCCTCCTAAGTAGCTCAGACCACAGGCACGTGCTACCATACATGGCTAATGGCTAATTTTTTTTCAACCAGCATAACTATGTTATGCATATTATTATATAAAATAGATAAATGGCTAAGATGCAAAAGAAAGGAAACATAGCTGTTGTGTAAGATGTAGTCTTAGCTTGTCTTCATACTTTTTCCCTTTTTGAAGAATGACTATAGGTCCACTCTGTTTTACAGGTATATGTAGGAGAAAAAATTGTGATTGAAATTAAAAGTTCAATCTATGAAATAAATATGGCAATTATTTAAAATACATTAAATCCCATGATGATACAATTCATGGTAAGTAGTTTGGCATTGGGGCAATTCTGAGCAAGTGTCTTAGAACAACTAAGCTTTCAGCTAGCATTTTAGGGCATGTGTTTAGATATTTGACTACTGGTACTTCTTCTGAGAATATTGCTCATGAAAGCTTTCCCCAAGGAGTTTCTCTCCTGCCTCCGCCTTCTCCTAAGCTGGTGATAGTTATAGTCCCAGGGGCTTCTGTTTTGCTTCCAGGGTTCTGGGACTCTCACTGTCTCTACTAGGAGACTCCCTGCAGAGCTCACACCTACCTTCAGCACCGGGCTCTCCAGGACTGGAGCTGTGCCATCCTCTCTAAGCAGTTAGCCCCTCTCTTGCCTTGACATTTGGTTACTCTTGTTGTGACTGTAAGATATGGAATAAATCAAGATAAAGCATGTTAATAAACATGATTTTTTTAAAAAACTGTAGTAACTATTACTGAACTTCTGTTTAAATTATTCCCACATCAAATATAAAAGCTATTGCAGTTAACTCTAAGGCATAATAATTTCTACATTCTTCTGAAAAAGGAGCATATTCAAGCTGTCATCATATGCTAAGGACCATTTCCCTAAAAATTGGGGTAATGTTGTCTTGTCTATCTGTAATTATGCTGCTTCTATAAAACATTTCTCCAGAGTTCCAAGAGTGGTATTCCATCTGGAAAACTAGTCATTTCAAATTCAGTATTTCTTCTAATTATTATGGTATAGGCCTTCTAGATATAATTTTAGGGATTCCAAAAGTATTTTGCTAATGATAAATTAACTATGAACATTTTTGTTCATTATGTGTTACTGAATCAGGCCATCTCTGTCTTTTACTTTTATAATTACATGAAGAAATACATTACTTAAAAATATAGTAAGCAACATAAAAATAAAGACATATACAATTAGAGCATGACTACTTATTTTACAGAAATGAGATAAACAAAACTTTAGTTTATATAAGGGGTTAGTAAACTATCATCTGAAGACCACCTATTTCTGTAAATAAAACTTTATTGGAACACAATCATGCCCACTCATTTACATTTTGTGTATAACTGCTTTCCTGATACAAGGGCAGAGTTGAGTAGTTACAGCAAAGACCATATGGCCTGCAAAGCTTAAAATATTTACTATCTGGAACTTTACATAAAAAGTCTGCCAATGCCTGGCTTAGATTTTTCAAAGAGGAGTGTTTTCAACAGTAGGCGTCTCTGATGAATTAAGGGATTTTCTTGATAAAACTTCAGCTTACTTGTGACTTTTGGGGAATGTATTACTTATATTTATAAATATATTTAAACTTACAGTGACTTTAAAAGGTTTCATTGTTTCCTTTAAATGCAAAGATCATTGGCTTATATTCTGTCGAATGATGAGAGATGACACATCATTCTTGTTTCCATTCCGCTATTCTCTCCTCTATGCTAAGGATAGAATTGGTTGTCCATAAGCAGCAATCTGTGCTCCTATTAAGCAGCAACCTGTGTCTATATTTCCTATCAATGGATGGGAGACTGAAGAGTGGGAGAAAAGAATAAATTGGCCTTTGGTTTTTAATACCTGTCTGTCAATACCCACAAATTTCTTGCCTCTGATCATTACAGAGAAAAGATACACTATACTGATGTACTAGAATCCTCTATCCTGTCTGCTCCCATCCTCAGGCTGCTTGGTAGTGTTGAAGAAAATGCTCATATCAGTGGAGATTGGAGGCACCAGACACTCACGATCTGTAACTTCTTTTAGGCTTTCCCAGACATCCTGTCCATATCTCCAGCTATCTCCACTTCCCATTCCCTCAATAGTTATTGTATCACTTCATCGCTATTCTTTCCTTATGAATTACTCTCAACAGATTACTTTCTTTTTTATCAAACAAGGACTTCCTCAATGTCCACCTTTTTCCCTCCACTGCACACTAAATCTCTATATCCAGACCAATTATCTTCTTTTCTTTCATTTTGAGATAACACAGAGATCGCACTGTCAAATAAAACTCATGAGAATCAGAGCTCTTATCCCTTAGAAAGCTTGCTAATAATTTCAAGGATACAAGCAATCAGCAGGCAGTGATGAAGCAGAAAGAGGTCCAAGACCACCAGCATAGCCCCCACATCCAGCACCTCATGCCCAAAACACATGTTCAAGCCCTTGTCGGTGATCCCACCCCAACCTTTCTTACTAACCTCTCTCCCCACCCCTTCACCCCCGCCCAGTACAGATGATGCCTTTTCATTTATCAAAATTCAATTTAGATTCTGCTTCTCTCAGTAATCCTTCCCTGAATCCCGTCTGGGCAGAGATACTCAACCCATATGTTTCCATACACCCTGTGCTTGACCACATTGTGGTACTCTTCCCACTGAATTTTAATTGTTTTTCTGTCTCCTCCCTCAATGGTAAGCAACTTTTAAGTAAAAACTTTTTTTTCTGTATCTCTAGCTATTAGCATGGTGCCTATACCAAATTAGGTGTTTGATAAATGCTTATTGAAGAATGAAAATACTAAGGATTTCTGCCCTCTGACACACCATAGGTTCCAAAGAGGAAAAACAACATGGGAAGAAGTTATATAAACACAGTGTAACAAGCCAGGGTCTCTGCTCTGTTGCCCTGGCTGGAGTGCAATGTCACAACCATAGCTCATTACAACCTCAAACTCCTGGCTCAAGTGGTCCTCTCACCTCCCTCGCCAATAGCTAGGACTACAGGTACACACCACTGTGCCCAGCGAATTTTTCAAAAAATTTTTTTAGAGACTGGGTCTCACTTATGTTTCCCAGGCTGGTCTCGAACTCCTGGCGTCAAGCCATCCTCCTGCCTCAGCTTCCCAAGGCTCTGGGATTACAGGCCTGAGCCACCATACCCAACTGTAATAAGAGTATTAACAGATGCAAAAAGCTATAAGAACATCAGAGGGAACCATGAACTCTGTCCCAGGTAGCCAAGAAGAATTTTAAAAAGGCAGAGAAGAAATAAAACTGCATTTTGAAGATAGAATAGATTTCTGCCAGGCAGAGCACGGCAGGAAGGATGTGTGGGGCACGTCTGAAGTCATGATTATCTTTCCACAAAACTCAAATATAACAATGAAAATTAGGTACGTCATGTGATAAATTATTCAAGTGTTATGCTTTTGTTTAGTTATAGAAAGCATCTGGTATTTCAGTATTTACAAAGGAAGTGAATTTAGCCTACCATTTGTATTATTAGATGATGAAAGTATTTTTAAAATCAGTGCATAACTTGAAGACAGATTTTTGTGGTGGATCATTATGCAATGATGATTATTACAGATGCACTGTGAATTATTGATTTAGCAAGCAATTGAGTTTTAAAATTGCTAAAACTAAATTTATAAGCATTTTATTTGTACTTCTGAGTACATGAGCCAGTTATTTATGTTTGGAAGAAAAACAATTATTGTTACTAATCAAATGTTCAAATAACAAGTGGAAGTTTTCTGTCAATTGCCCTAAAGTTCTTGATGACCTCAGAACCTTAAGGTAAAATTTTCACTATGAAAAAGGATTGGAAAGATAGTTCTGTTAAGAATAAATAAATGACACATAAACCAGTGTTAACAGTAAGTACAATATATGGCAGCTGATACACATATTAAAATCTTTCAGTTGTATGTAGTGAATTGTAATTTGCAACAGGAACCTCATTCCTCACTGATTGTTGACGTTATCATTGTGATTTAATACCAAGTTTACAGAATAAACAGGTTGAGAGAAGGCATGTCAAATACCTGGAGATTACAAAAGTTTCCTGTGTTCTAAGTATTTACCCAGACAGTTGTTTACGGGTTTTTGGATCTCCAGAGGAAAACTGCATGGGGCCCAAAAGGACATTTACATAATAGAGGTCAGGCCACACCCACAAAGAATTCTACCTTCTACATTCTGGGAGAAACTGAAGAGACAAAGATATACAATGGAAACAGCGTAGAAGGGACATAAAAGGAGCCACTAGAACAGTGATTCTCAATCTGTGGTGATTTTGCCCACCTCCACCCGCCGCCCCCCCACCCCCCACCGCAGGGGATATTTGCCAATGTCTGGAGGCATTTTTAATTGTCGCAAATGGAGGTTGCTACTGGCATGTAGTAGGTAGTGGCCAGGGTTGCTATTAAACACCTTGCAATGCAAAGAACATTCTCCACAACAAAGAATTATCCAACCAAAAATGTCAATAGTGTCAAGGTTAAGAAACTGTGCTAGACCATTATTGACTGAAGATTTTTTTAATGTGAAGAAACAAAAGAAATATGGGTAAGAAATGAATTGGTATTCCCTCTTGGATTATAAATGTAAAACATGGTCTTAGAAGGTATGCGAAATGAAAAATTTATTTGGCATATGCAAATCAATATAAAGAAAAAAATAAAAATCTCTTGTAATTCCACCATCCAGAAGAAAGCACTGTTAAATTTTTAAATTTATTTTTAGTAATCTTTGTGTAAATAGGTTGGAAAGACGCTATTAATCAGATGGAAAACCTGCTGCATTGGAAGAGGGTATGCTATCAGCGTAAATTGGTAGAAATAACGTGAGAGAACTTAGTAAATTTAAAGAAAAAATGTATAGGTTAATGCAGAACTTCTGAAGAAACAAGCAGAGAGGAGTCCAAGAACATACACTGAATGAATTGAGTAAAGTGTCTGCAGTAACTAAAACATGTGTGCCCCATTTGCTATGGTTCTAGCTCTGAAGCTAATATCTTATAACGTTTAATTAGAAAATAAAAACAAACATAGCACCCACAAATGAAATGAACGGTAGAAGTAGGTAACACCTTGGCTTGCAGGGAGGGGTTTGTGTGCTACAGTCAGGGTAAGATTTTGCATCATGTATGAATTGGTTGAACTAGACCTGCATGAAAGAGAATTTTTGGATATGGCAGGCATTTTTTTTCCTCCCAGTGGTTTATATCAATCCGTGCCAATCACCCTAGCAATTAAAAATTTACATATTTTTTTTTTCTGTTCTCTATTTACTGTCATTTTTGCTCAGAAGACTTTGTACTAGGACATGGCAGGATGTTTTTCCTTGATGGCTGATGTCAACTGGTTCAGAATTAGAACGCTTGTCACAGTCACTACAACAGATCCTTCCTATTGTCCAAATCAATGAGAGGAGTAGCAGGAATAGTGCAAGGTGTTAACAACATACACTGTGTGTGAATATACATGTGTTACATCATTTAAAAACTTGGGGTCATAAAGCATAGAGATTTGGTAATCTATTTTTCATCTGGTGTATGTCATGAGCATTTTCTCATTTCATTAGTCTTCTAGATATCATTTTATCTTGTACACACAGAATTCATCACATGGATCTACCATTATTACTTAACTAATTCTTATTGTTGAACATGTAAGCTGTTTATAACTTTTCTCTACTGTAAAATAACTCACACCAAACATCATTATACAATAGATTTTTAAAATAAAATATATTTAGAAATAAATGTTGGGTGGACAAGCAATACATTGGACTTTCTTGTCATTAACAGCTTTACTGAGGTATAACTTATGTATCATAAAATTCACCTGCTTAAAATATATAATTCGATGATTTTTGGTGTAATTACGGAGCTATGCAACCACCACCACAATCTAATTTTAGAATATTTCCAGCACTCCAGAAAGACTTCTCATGGCCGTTTACTGTCACTCCCTTTCCCTAAGCAAATATTCATTTACTTGCTGTCTCTACGGATTTGTCTCTTTTGGATATTTCATATAAATGGAATTATAGAGTATGTGTTCTTTTGTGTCTAGCTTCTTTTATTAGGTTATTAAGTATTAAATGTCTGATTTCCTTAAGTACTAAGTTTGACAGTTGATATCTCTGACATTTCACTTTGACACTTCTTGTTTTATTTTTATTGTGAAGGTACATCCTCTGTCTTAAAAATACGTGGTTTGGCTTGTGATTATCTTTCAAAACTTTTTTTAGAGCAATGTTTGTGAAACCATAGACAAGTCAAAAACTTGGGTTATTTTCAAATGTGAGTTCCATCATGGAACCAATGCAGTGCAGACAGCTCAAAATATCAATGAAGTGTTTAGGAAGAATGTGACTAATGAACACACAGTATGTCAATGGTTTGAGAAGTTCCGTTCTGGTGATTTTAATCTTGAAAATAAGCCACATGGGCAACTTGAAACCAAAGTGGATAATGATGAGCTGAAAACTGTAGTGGAAGCAAATTGATCTCAACTTATGTGTAAATTAGCAGCAAGGTTTGACATTACTATTTCAACAATATTGGACCATTTGAAACAAATCGATAAGGTAAAGAAGCTGGATAGAGGGGTACTACATGAATTAAATGAGCGTCAGAAGAGAAATCATCTCGAAGCTTGCCTTTTTTTGTTGTCACAACCTAAAAGTGAACCTTTTCTACACCATATTGTTACATGTGATGAAAAATGGATTCTTTTTGACAATCATAAGTGTTACGTGTGATGAAATATGGATTCTTTTTGACAATCACCAGCGTTCAGCACAATGGTTAGATAAAGATGAAGTGCTAAAACACAGTCTAAAACTGAATATTCATCAAAAAAAGCAAATGGTGCCTGGTGGTACAGCACTGGTATTATCTACTATAGCTTCATGAAGCCTGGTCAATTGATTACAGCAGATGTCACTGCAACCAACTGGATGAAATGATGAGAATATTTGTGATTAAGCAGCTGAGATTGGTCATTAGAGACAAGCCAATCCTCTTGCAAGACAATGCTCAACCACATGTCACACAAACAATGTTCAAACTACAGAGGCTGGACTTGGAAACTCTCTGTCATCCACTGTATTCACCAGACCTTGCACCAACTGACTACTTCTTCCAGGCTTTGAACCACTCCTTGCAAGTAAAAATATTCAATTCTCAACAAGCTGTGGAAAATGCCTTTTGTGATTTCATTGCCACTCACTCTCCAGGCTTCTTTGCTGCTGGCATAACCAAGCTACCATTAAGATGGCAAAATTGAGTGGATAGATTAAGTGCATACTTTGATAAATTGTACTGCTTTTTGTTTGAATATAATAAACTAAATTTTTGATTTGAAATTGGACATTTCATATTTAATGACCTAAATACTAAGCATAATGCATCTGAGATTCATCCACATTGTAACATGCATCAATGCTTCATTCCACATTGGAATTTTAAGGCTTCTAATTACCTATCATGAGCATGCACACTTCAGATCATTTGACTAAGAAACTTCTGATGTGTTTCATTAACCAGCATGCAGAGTTGATGGCAGGTCTTGGCTGAGTGCCCACTTTCCTCTTACACACCAGGATGTGCAGTTAGTCACCTTTATTTTAATATCTAGATGTAGTTTAGGGGCTAAGAATTTCTCTGTTCTTCTCAATGGGAATAGACACAATTTCTTTTTGCATTCTTTTTTTTCTAAATGAGTACTTCAGTCATAAGATGGTCTTATTAGGTCTAATAATGATTAATCAAAAGACAAAACATATTTGTTGACTTGCAGTTTTAACCTAGTGACACTTAACTGGTGATTGGCCATGGATTTGATTTTCCGGGATTAGACAGGGAGAGACATATGGATAAGGATAACACTTAGAGAGATATTAAAAAAAAAAAAAAAGAAGTCGTCTTTTAAAAAGCCATCCATCAACAGCACTTCAACGTAAACTTATTGGAGGACAGCTGACTAAAACCTCATAACCAAAAGGAATGAAACAGTAGGATGGCCCAGCATGTATTCTAAGATATCTGAGAGGAGGGGATGGTTTGGGGAAATATTATTAAATGTCAAATGTTTCCAAAAACAGAAACAAGAATATAGCTAAGGCAGAGTGTGGCAGGCAAAATAATGGGCCCTCTACAGGTGAGCACATCCTGATCCAAAACGAACTTGGCAGATGTGATTAAATTCAGGATCTCGCGATGGGGAGATTATCCTGGATTATACGGGTAAAACCTATGTAATCACAAAGGTCCTTATAAGGTAAAGAGGGAGATAGAAGAGTAAGAGGAGATGTGACAATGGACGCAGACATTAGACATCAGAACCACTCACTGCCGTGGGCCATGGAGTACAGGAGAACTCTTGGACTGCAAATTGGAAACGGCAAGGAAACAGATTATCCCCTAGAGCCTCAAGAAACACAGTCCTGCTGGCACCTTGATTTTAGCCAAGTGTAAAACATATTTCTGACCTTTGGATTTCTAACCTTCAGAACTATAAAAGACTATTTGTGTTGTTTTAAGCCACTAAATTTTTGGTAATTTGTTACACCAGCAATGGGAAATTAATACACAGAGGTTTACAAGAAGGGGAGAGGAAGAGGCATTAGGCCTACCTTCAGTAAGGAAACGTGAGGGAGGAGAGGAATCCTGGACTCAGCCACCTTCCGAAAGAGATCCTGGGACCATCCTCCTGCAGCAGCACCCGGGCTTGGGCCTAGCTTGTCCTTGAAAATCTCTCAAATTCTTGCATCTCATCTCTTTCTGCTCTCCCTTCTCCATACACAAATTATTCCAAAATGGCTAATTCCAGTTTACCTTCACAATAGAGCTTAGCTAAAATATAATTTAACTGTCCCTCTGTCGCCTAAGTCTGTTTGTATTTTACCTTTTCATATGTGATTGAAATTGACTATCAGGCAGATTTAGTTTTGCAAATTGCCTTTACTACTTTCCAGCTCTGTCCTGGTAAGCAAGTGACATAACATATTTAAACTTTAGAGCCTTCATCTGAAACATGAGGAAATGTTAGTATCTACCTCATGGAGTTGCTAAGGAGATCAAATGAAGCCCAATACTGGTTTTTAGACAGATGTCAAAAACAGTAGCCTTTCTCTTGTTATCACCATTGCCACCATCATCATCACTGGAAATCACTTCATTAGCCACGTGTGGTGGCTGGTGCCTATAGTCCCAGCCACTCTGGAGGCTGAGGCAGGAAGATCACTTGAGCCCAGGAGTTGGAGGCTGCAGTGAGCTATGATCATGCCACTGCACTTCAGCCTGGGTGACAGCACAAAACCCCATCTGTTAAAAAAAAAAAAAATTACTTAGTACCTGACACACAGTAAATACTATACGTGTTTGTGATATAAATAAGGACAAATTAGAAATCAGATGGAGCCTGGATACTGGTGACCCTGAAGATAAACTCTACAGACTTCACAGACCTGCTTATAGTTGGCTCCATCTATTTGCAGAGTTGCTGTGACAAATAAAAGCCACACACAGAGGTATTTCATCCTGTATTGGTTTAATCACTTGACTTGATAAAAAGAACCAGTGTCTGCTTCCTCAGAAAAGTTCATAATGTATTCGTCATGTTTGATTATCTGCATGGCTCTCTCACACTTCTCCTTCAGATTGCCTTGAATTATTATCTTCTCAGGAGAACTTATTATCCAGCAACTCCTTTATTTAACATTGAACTTTCTACTCTTTCTTTTTCAACATTCGTTCATTCTGCTCTTCATAGTATTTTTCTCACACAATCTCTAACACATTATATATATATGTGTGTGTATATATATATACATATACATAGATATGTATATCTTATTTACTCCTGTCTCATCTGTCTATGTATATAATTCATAAGGGGCATGTCTTTGGCATACTTTGTTTACTTCTGTGTCACCAACTCTTACAAGAGTGCCAGGAAAATTGCAGGCATTCAGCAAATATTTACTGAGTTTATCAATGAGTGGTGCATCATGTCTTGCTTGTCCAGTTCTCCAGTCCCAACAGATTGAAGTAAAACTGCGAAATAGTCAAAATCTCACTCAATGCATTTAGTGCAATTTGTGCTAGGGTATAAAAGATAGCTGTTGTTAGGACATACACCTTGTCCTCGTGGAAATGTTTACAAATTGCTAGGCTGCAATCAGAGAATTGAAGGATGGTGATGATTGCTGGGCCCCCAAAGCTCAGGTGAAATAGAATATGACCTGAATTAGATTTATATAAACCATTCCGTATCCCCTTCCTTTGCCAGGTCTGTATCTGCAGCAAATCTGTACTGATGCTCTATGTGGCAGGTGGAGGTGAGGCTCAGGTGACACAGCAGTCAGGCATGTAGACCAGTCCTTTCCTCACGGTGTCCCCTATTCAGCTCATCTGATAAGGAGCTTCCCTCTTGTTTGCCACTACTGCATGGAAACGGATTCACGGGATCCCCATGATAGGACTGGTGCCCTCACCAGAAGAGGAAGAGAGACCAGAGCTCACCCTCTCTCTCCACCAAGTGAGGACACAGTGAGAAAGTGGCCGTCTGCAAACCAGGAGGAAAGCCCTTACCACATCGATTATTCTGTACTCCTCAACTTGTTTATTTATTAATATAAGTTCTCGTTCCAACAGTGAGGAACCTGGTTCCCACATTCTGCCATCCAATTACTTAGTTGTTAATTCCAGTATACATGTATAGCAGTAGGAGAATTATTAACCTGTACCCCCTTGGGAAATAACTTTATCAACTAGAGAGGATAATGTTTAGTCTTACAGACTGGACTCATTTTGAAAGTTACTTACACTAGCACCTTTTACCCCACTGTCTTCAGTGAAGTTGTTTCATACATTTGTGTATGGCTAGATTCCCTTATCACAATCTACATTCCTTCCTAGCAACTTTCCTCACCCTCCTAAATACTTTTTTTAATTAGCACATATTAGCAGGTATATAGGTTGTGCCAAATATATCAGTTCATTTCATCACCATTACACAACCATCCAGAATAGTTTCACTACATAAAAAATTTTCCTGTGCTTTACCTCTTTAATACTCCCCCTTCCCACTGGCAATCACTGATCTTTTACTGTCTCTATAGTTTCACGTTTTACAGAATGTCATAATTATAATCATATATTAATAATATGCAGCCTTTTCAGACTGGCTTTTTTCACTTAGTAATAATCTGCATTTAAAGTCCATACATGTCTTTCTGTGGCTTGATGTCTCACATCATTTTATTGCTGAGCAGTATTCCATTGTACTGCAATTTAATTATCCATTCCCCTATTGAAGGATATTTTGGCAGTTTCCACTTATTGGTGAATATGAATAAGCCTGCTATAAATATTCACATGCAGATTTTTGTGTGGACACAAGTTTTCACCTGAATTGGGTAAACACCTAGAAGGACAACTGCTGGATTGTACAATAGGACTATATTTCACTTTGTAAGAAACTGTCAGAACTGTCTTCCAAAGTGGCTGCACCATTTTGCATTTCCACCAGCAATAAATGAGAATTCCTGTTGCTCCGCATCTTTGCCAGAATTTTCAAATGTTTTAGATTTTAGTTTTCTTAATAGTTGAGTAGTATATCTCACTGTTGTTTTAATTTACAATTCCCTAATGATAAATTGTGTTTGTCATATGCTTTTATTGTCATCTGTATATCTTCTGTAGTGAGGTGTCTGTTCAAATATTTTGTTCATTTTTTGAGTTGCTTGTTTTCTTAGTATTGAGTTTTAAGCATTCTTTGCATGTTTTCGATATAAATCCAATATGATTGCATATGTGTTTTGCAAATATTTGGATACAAGTCTAATACAATCAGATACGTATATTTGCAGATATTTTCTCTAGGTCTGTGGCTTATCTTTTCAATCTCTTAGCAGTATTTTTTTAACAAAGAAAAAGTTTTCAATTTAAAAAATATCAAATTTTTTCATTTATCAATCATACTTTTAATACTATCTAAAAACTCATCATCAAACCCCAAGTCAATAAAATTTTTTCTTATGTGTTATTCTAGAAGTTTTATAGTTTTGTATTATACATTTAGAGTCATGATTCACTTTGAGTTAATATCTGTGAAAAGTATAAGGTTGATGTCTAGATTAATTTGTTTTTACTATGAATCCCTGGTTATTCACCAATCTTTGCTTAAAGGCCTATTCTTTCTCAATGGAATTGTCTTTGCTCCTTTGTCAAAGATTAGTTTATTGTAGTTGTGTGGGTCTGTTTCTGGGCTTCATATTCTGTTCCTTTGGTCTGCTTTTCCAATACCATGCTGCCTTGATTACTGGAGCTTTGTAGTAGATATGAAGTCAGGTCGAGTCATGTCAGTCCTCTGACTTTGTTCTTTTCAGTATTGTTTTGGCTATTTTAGGTTTTATGCCCTTCCATGTAAACTTTAGAATTAGTTTATAAGTAACTACAAAATAGCTTGTGGGTTACTGATTGAAACTGAGTTAAAAATGGAACAGAACTGAGAACCCAGATATAAAACCATCCCCATCTGATCTTTGATAAATCAAAAAAAAACATACACTGGGGAAAAAAATGCTTATTCAATAAATGAGGCTGGGAAAATTGGATAGCCACATGTAGAAGAATGAAACAGGATCTGCACCTCTTACTTCTCACAAAAATCAACTCACAGTGGATAACAGATTTAAACCTAAGGCATGAAACTAAAAGAATTCTAAAAGAAAATGTTGGAAAAACTCTTATAGACATCACTCTAGGGAAAGAATTTATGAAGAAGACACCAAAGGCAGTCACAGCAACAACAAAAATAAATAAATGGGACCTGATCAAATTAAAAAGCTTCTGCACAGCCAAGGAAACTGTCATGAGAGCAAATAGACAGCCTACAGAATGGTAGAACATATTCACATGCTACACATCTGATAAACGGCTGATAACTAGAATCTATAAGAACTCAGGAAAATCAGCAAGAAAAAAATCAAACAACCCTATCCAAAAGTGGGCAAAGGACATGAACAGAATTTTTCAAAAGAAGACAGACTAATGACCAAGAAACATATGAAAAAAAGCTCAACATCTCTAATCATTAGGGATATGCAAATCAAAACCACAATGAGAAATCACTTAACTCCAGTGAGAACGGCTTTTATCAAAAATTCCCAAAACAGGCCGGGCGCGGTGGCTCACGCCTGTAATCCTAGCACTCTGGGAGGCCGAGGCAGGTGGATCGCTCGAGGTCAGGAGTTCGAGATCAGCCTGAGCAAGAGTGAGACCCCGTCTCTACTAAAAATAGAAAGAAATTATATGGACAACTAAAATATATATATACAAAAAATTAGCCGGGCATGGTGGCGCATGTCTGTAGTCCCAGCTACTCGGGAGGCTGAGGCAGTAGGATCGCTTAAGCCCAGGAGTTTGAGGTTGCTGTGAGCTAGGCTGATGCCACGGCACTCACTATAGCCCGGGAAACAGAGTGAGACTCTGTCTCAAAAAAAAAAAAAAAAAAAAAAATCCCCAAAACAACAAATGTTGGCATGGATGTAGAGATATAGGAGCACTCATACACTGCTGGTGGGACTGCAAACTAGTAAACCTCTGTGGAAAGTAATATGGAGGTACCTCAAAGATCTAAAAGTAAAACTACCATTTGATCTAACAATCTCATTACTGGGCATCTACTCAAAGGAAAAAAAGACATTCTATAAAAAAGACATCTGCACTAGAATGTTTATATCAGCACAATTCAGAATTGCAAAGATGTGGAAACACTCAAGTGCCCAGGAGTGGATTAATAAAATGTGGTATATGTATACCATGGAGTACTATTCAGCCACAAAAAGCAATGGTGATCTAGCACCTCTTATATTATCCTGGATAGACTAGAGCCCATTCTACTAAGTGAAGTATCACAAGAATGGAAAATCAAGCACCAGGTGTACTCACCATCAAATGGTACTAATTGATCAACCGTTATGTGCACATATGGTAGTAACATTCATTCAGTGTTGGGCAGGCGGGAAGGGGGAGGAAGGGATGGGTATATTCACACCTAATGGGTGTAGTTCACACTGTCTGGGGGATGGACACACTTGTAGCCCTGACTCCGGTGGGACAAAGACAGTACGTGTAACCTGAATATTTGTACCCCTGTAATGTTCTGAAACAACTACACACACACACATATATATATAAAATAAATAAATAAATTTGGGAAGAATTGACATCTTAATATTGAATCTTTCTACCAATGAATATAAAATATCTGTTTATTTAGATCTTACTTGATTTCTTTCAAAAGTGTTTTGTGGTTTTCTGCATACAGATCCTATACGTATTTTGTATTTTATATACCTAAACATTTCTCTTTTTGGGGTGCTATTATAATGTTTTTTAAAAGTTTCAAATTTCAATTGTTTATTGCTGGTATATAGGAAAGCAATGGATTCTACAAAGCTACTATGATTACTAATTGATTCTAGAGAGGTTTTTTGGTCTCTTCTTTGACATTCTCTACATAATCATGTCATCTGTGAACAAAGACTTTTATTTCTTATTCTCAGCCTGTATATGTTAGTCGTTTTTCAAGTATTCTGAGATGAGAACATTTTATTTTATATTCTAGACTTACTTCACTAGCTATAACTTCTAGTATGGTCTAGAATAGAAGTGGTAAGATGGAATATCCTTGCCTTCTTCCTGCTCTTAGGGGGAAGGAAACTATCATGTTTCTCACCATTAAGTATGAAGTTAGCTATTTTTTTGGTAGATGCTCTTCATCAAATTGAGGAAATTTTCCTGTATTGATAGTTTGCTGAGAGTTTTTGTCATGACATTTTTTAAAAGTCCAACTTATTAATACTTCTTTCATGAGTCATGCTTTAATGTCTAAATGCCAAAAACATGTAAATTGCTTTTATTGCATTAATTGATATGTTCATGTTATTTTTCTTCTTTACCCTGTTAATATGGTAGATTTCCTTATCTGATATTTGAATATTGATTCAGCTTACATACCTGGAATAAATCCAACTAGTTATAATTATTATTGTACATTACTAGATTTGATTTGCTACTGTTTTTCTGGGGATTTTTGCATCTGTGATCATAAGAGATAATGGTCTGTAGTTTTCTTTTCTTATAATGTCTTTACCTAGTGTTGGTATTAGGGTAATGCTGGCTTCATTGAGTAAGTTAAAAAGTATTCCTTTGACTTCTATTTTCTAGAACAGATTGTGAAGAATTGATATCCTATCCTCCTTAAGTTTTTGGTAGAAATCACCAACGAAACCCTTTGGGCCTGGTGCTTTCTTTTCTGGAAGGTTGTTAATTGTTTATTCAACTTATTGAATAGATATAAGCATATTCATGTTACTCATTTTTCCTTGTGTAAGTTTTGGCAGTTTATGACTTTTAAGTAAAATGTCCATTTCATTTAAGTTATCAAATTTGTGAGCATAAAGTTATTTATGTTTATTCATTATCCTTTTAATGTTCATGGGCTCAGTAGTGATGACTGCTCTAGGAATCTCTGTCTCCCCTTCTCTCTCTCTCTCTCTCTCTCTCTTTCTCTCTCACTCTCTGTCTGTCTTTATCTCCCTCTGTTTTATTTTTGAATAGCCTGGATAGCAGTTTATACATTTTGTTGATATTTTCAAGAACCAGTTTGGGGGCTCATTGATTTTTCTCTACTGTTTTGTATTTCATTGATTTTTGCTCCAATTTTTACTTATTTTGTTCTGCTTGCTTTAAGCTTAAATTTCTCTTCTTGTAGTTTCATAAAATGGAAACTTAGATTATTGATTTTAGGTCTTCATTCTTTTCTAATATATACATTAAATGCTATAAATTTTCCTCTATGCACTTTTTTGTTGCATCCTACAATTTCTAGTATGTTGTATTGTCAGTTTCATTTAGTTAAAAATATTTCTTAATTTTTCTTGAGACTTCTTAGGTCCATGTTTTATTGGAAATGTGTTCTTCAATCTCCAAATATGTTGATATTTTCTACCTGTCTGTTATTGATTTTTTATTTAATTCCATCATTGTCTGAAAACATTCTTTGTACAATTTCTATTCACTTAAATTTGTGATAGTGTGTTTTATGCAAAGAAGGTAGCTCATCTCAGTCTATGTTCTATATCAGCCTGAAAATAATTTGTATTCTGCTGTTGTTGAAAAAAATAGTCTATAAAGGCCAATTTGATCAAGCTGATTGATAGTGCTGTTAAGGTCAACCATATCCTTACTGACTTTCTGCCTCCTTGATCTATCAATTACTGAAGAAAAGGTGTTGAAGCCTCCAGCTATACTAGTGGATTGGTCTATTTCTCCTTGAAATTCTATCAGTTTTTTCTCTTGTATTTTAAAGCAGTGTTGTTAGCTTCATACAGGCTAAGAAATGTTATGTCTTCTTGGAGAACTGATCCCTTTGTCATTATGTAATGCCCCTCTTTTTCCCTGATAATTTTTCTTATCCTGAAATATACTTCGCTTTGAAACTGAAATAGTTTCTCTAGCTTTCTTTTGATTAATATTAGCATGGTATATCTTTTTTAATCCCTTTACTGTTTTTAATCGACAGATAAAATTTCATATATTTATCATATACAATATGATATTTGAAGTATATATACATCATGGAATAGTTAAGTCTAGTTAATTAACAAATGCATTACCTCACATATTTATTTGTGTGGTGAGAGCACTTAAGATTCCATATCTTTCCATTTTTCAAGAATATAATATATCATCATTAATTATAGTCACCCTGCTGTACAGTGGAATTCTTGAACTTATCACCCCAACTGTGATTTTGACCAACATCTCCCCATCCTCCCTCTAACCTCCCCAGACTCTGGTAACCACTGTTCTCCTCTTTACTTCTATGAGATCAACTTTTTTAGAGTCCACATATGAGTGAAATCATATGGCATTTATGTTTCTGTCCCTGGCTTGTTACACTTAACATAATGTACTCCAGGTTCATCCATGTTGTCACAAATGACAGAATTTCTTTTATGGCTGAATCGTACTCCATTGTGTATATGTACCACATTTTCTTTATCCATTCATCCATTGATGAACACTTAGGTTTAGTCCATCTCTTTTGGCTCTTGTGACTAGTGCTGCAATAAATATGAGTACAGACATCTCTTTGTCATACTGATTTTATAGCCTATGGGTGTATACCCAACAGTGGGATTGCTGGATCACATGGTAGTTCTATTTTTAATATCTTGATGACCCTCCATACTGTTTTCCATAATGACTTCATTAATTTACATTCCTGCCAGCAGTTTAAGAGTTTCGTTTTCTGTGCCTTCTCACCAACACAACACTTGTTATCTTCTTTTTGATAATAGCCATTCTAACAGGAGTGAGGTATATCTCATTGTGGTTTTGATTTGCATTTCTTTGATGATGAGTGATGTTCAGCATCTAAGGTCAACTAGAAAAATAAAAATAAAAGGTTTTATTTTACCTTCATTTATCCCTTCTCTAATCGTCTTCTTCTCTTCATATAGATCCAAGTTTCTGGCTTATATAGTTTTCCTTCTTCTTGAAGAAGTTTTTAAAACAATTCTTGCAGAACATGCCTATGGCAATGAATTCCCTCCATGTTTGTTTGAGAAAATCTTTATTTCTCCTTAAGCTTTGAAGGATCACTTTGCTGGATATAGAATTCTAGATGGTTGTGTTTTTATCTTTCAACACTTTAAATATTTCACTGCTTTCTCTTCTTGTTTGCATGTTTTCTGATGAGAAGTCTGCTATAATTCTTATCCTTGTTTGTCTTTGGTTTTCGATAGTTTGAATATAACAAAGTGTAGTTTCTTTGTTATTGTTATTTACTCTGCCTGGAGTTCCCTAAGCCTCCTGAAGCTGTGGTTTGATGTTTGTCATTAGTTTTGGAGTGTTCTCAGCCACTGTTACTTCAAATATTTCTTCTGCTCTGCTCCATCTTTCTTCTTTTCCTAGTATTTATGCATATGTTACAACTTTTGAAATTGCTCCACAGTTCTTGAATATTCTGATTTTTTTCCATTATTTTTTTCTCTTTGCATTTCATTTTGGGAATTTTCTATAGACATATCTTCAAATTTACTGGCTCTTTCTTTAGCCCTGTCTAGTCTACCAGTGAACTTACCAGAGGCATTTTTCATTTCTGTTACAGTGTATAATTTCTATCATTTCCTTTTTACTTTTTTCTTAGAGTTTTCAACTCTTTGTTTATGCTACACATTTGTTCTTGTTTGTTGTCTACAGTTTCTACTAGAGCCCTTAATATATTCATCACACCTATTTTTAATTCCCTGTTAATAATTCCAAAGTCTGTGTCATTCCTGAGTGTGGCTTTGTCTCTTCTAATTGTGTGTCTTCTTGCCTTTCAGTACACTTTACAACTTCTTATTAAAAGCCAGACATGATAAATTGGGTAAGAACTGAGGAAAAAGGGCTCAACATGGTGGTTGATGCCTATGATCCCAGCACTTCGGGATGCCAAGGTGGGAGGATCATTTGAGGCCAGGAGTTCAAGACCAGCCTGAGTAAGAACCCATCTTTACAAAAAATAAGAAAAATTTGCCAGGTGTAATGGCACATGTCTGTATTCCCAGCTACTCAGGAGGCCAAGGCAGGAGGATTGCTTGAGCCCAGGAGTTCGAGGCTGTAGTAAGCTATGGTCACACCACTGCACTTCAGCCTGGGTGACAATTTTGTATTAATCTAGGTAGGAATTGGGCTGTATTTACTATTTGTTGTGGCTGCAGTAGCCAGAGGCTTCAAATTCCTCTAGGATCCTCATTTTTATTTTTCCTTTTTCTCTGGGTTTCCCTAGGAACAACTCCTTAAATAGTGTTTCTGCCTTGCAGCTTTTCAGCTGTCATCCACTCTTGTCATACTGGAACTCTCTTTCTTTGGTGATAAATTATAGAGGAAGGAGTGTGCTCTATAATCTTGTGATTAAATCTCAGTCTTTCATTAGTCCTGTTTCCCTAGGATGTGACCTTAACAAGTGTGTCCCAGCTTCTCTCCTCCCCATGGAGGGGAGATTGCAAGGCTAAAGGGTTCTAGAGCTGGATAAACCCTTCTCCCTAGGTGAGATAAGCCTATGGTAAAGTCTTTTCCCTAAAGACTGGTGCTTTGTAATGACGAATACTTTGGGTGTATTTCAAAATGATTACTTGCCCTCCCACCCTTTAAGAACCATGAGAGGATTTTTCTTGGCTCCTCACTGTGAGAACCTCATGTGGTTCCTGGAGGTAAAACTGATGAAGTGTGGGGCTCCTCCTAAGACCACAGCCTCCAAGAGTTCCCCATTCTTACACTAGTGCACACTCAGCCTCCAACAGTTTGTCAAAGTCACCATTTAAGTTTCCTACCAGTTACTGGCTCCAGTAGTTCTGCAGCCAGTAGGCTGATTTTGGCTGTGATTTTCTGTGTTCACCTGTGTCTTCAGATCTTAGGGTGGTAATTTGCCCTGGAACCTCAGTTCTCTGATGAATCTAAATAGAGTCATTTTCTTCTGTTTTTTTTCTTTTGTTGTTGTTTGTTTGTTTGTTTGTTTCTGCTTTATTCGTATTGTGAAGACGGGAGAGACAAGTTCCAAGTTCTTTACATGCCAAATTGAAACTGGAAGTCCCTATATGATTTTAGTCTTTCCATGGATTGCCACCATGCATTATCTGCCAAATGACATCACAGATTCTCAATACGTATTGATCAAATCAAGCCAGGGACTATTGATTACTATAACAGGTAAAGTGTAAGTAGCATGGTTATCTTTCTTATTATTCTTTCTTTTGAGTAAGAGAGACCAGGACAGGGTATTGTTTTCATTTCTGTTGGGTCAGGTCAACTTGGCCTTTGTCAAACTGGTCACATTTACTAACATTTGGTGTTCAACATATTATTCTGCCTTGATTGAGTCCTGTGTGAGAAGGATCAAGGAGGAAAGGGAAAAAAATTATCTTTATCCCCTCATGGCATTAAAATATTAGTTTCCTTAGAGTTCGTAGAAAATCTTTGGATCACAATAGGGAAGATTTATCTCCTTGTCTAGGAAAAACAGGTCTATTTTATTATTACAAATATATGAAAGGAAAAAACTGTGTTAGTTCCTTCCTTGGAAACGTTCATATTTGAGTAAATTCTACTATATTTTTCATTTGCTGAGTCCAAAAACATAACTGAGAAAATGATATTTAGGCTTTTGTAGTCTGGGCACATAGTTGGTTTCAGAATTTTTCTTGATACAAGTAAATATTCTACAAAATATATTTTTATAATGTAAGTATGAGTTGGCTTGAGGCAATATATTTATCTGAAAAGATATCAAAGGTAATTCTGATATCCCAGTAGTTAAGTTTTATCTTAGGAAATTGTGGCATTACTTGTAATTAAAGTTAATAATTAGAAAAATATTCATATTTGAGGGAGAAAGTGAGAAGAAAGTAAGGAGGTAGGAAGGAAAGGAGGGAGGGAGCAAGAGACAGACCCCACGTGGAAGTAAAAAGAAGAGAAGCTCTAATAGTTTGGGTTTTTGGAAAATTGTAGATTATAAAGATTCAAAAATGGAAGCTTTCAAAAATAGAAACGTTAATCTGGAATATAGAAGAATGTTGATAAGGTCATCAGACACAATGTGCCTGGAGGCTGGAGGCCATTATCAGGCTGCTGCTTATGATCCAGGGAATCAGTAGAAGTCAAAGGATTACAAGGTGCCCTAGGCTAAGCCAGCCAAGTGGGACTGCTGAAGTTAGGGCAGGATGCCATAGAACAGAAGAATCCATAACTAAATCCAAGTTTGCTTCTGAAAGATTGTTGTCATTCCTTTTCCTGAGTGTGGCCAAGCAGCTTGGGGAGGTTGGTCAACTTCATCTGCCAAATTCACTGAGAAAACTCAAAAGATTGGTGCCAAGCCTCATAAATCAAAAATGGAATCAGTGACTGTGAGAATGTTTTAACAGTCATAGTAAAGTCTGACAAGTCTCAATTGTGAAGTAATGGTAATAGTACGAATAATAGTAAAGATTTTACTCATAGTAAAAGCTTGATGAGTCTAATTGTAAATCAACCTCAACTGTTGACTGATTTATTCTTCTGAGAATGTCTTCTGTACATTTATGCTGGGTGGATGGAAGTGCCAAAGTCTTGAGGTCATTCTCCCCAGTACAGCTGTTGAGTGAGATCCTCCTAAACTTAAATATTCTCAACCACTCAAGATCTTTTTCCAATGCATCAATAAAACCCAACAGCAGCCATTCAATTCCATAGTCTATATAACTATACTTCTCCCATACTTCTTAAATGCCTGCGACATTGCACTCATAAGTGCACTCCTGTCTATTGGTGTCCCATCCCAGTTCACTACCAGTAAAAATGTTAACAATTGCATTGTTGCTCAGTGACAGAGACCATACATGTTCTACCTACTGCTAGTGATGGGTTCTTCATTACCAGCTGGCCAGCAGGTGATTCAACTCCATAATTCCATTTTTGAGTATACTTCCTTGGACCATTTCTGGTAGTAACTGCTAAAGTTCAGGGTTCCTAGGAAGACATATTCTAAAACTCTATGATTAGCATGCATGAGGATTATTGTGGTGTACTTTCAAGAATACCTGTGAGGGAGCAAGGAAAGATGAATAGGGCAGGGAGATAATTTAACTGCCACACAGTTACAAACATGAACTCCACCATTTGCACAGGGAACTCTAAGGTTAAGATAGACCCCTCCTTATACCAAATAAAGAGGCTGAATCTTCATACTCCTGCAGCATTTCCCAGCCATTGAATGAAGTCTTCCTGTTGGGAGGGAAAATAAAGTAAGACAGCTTTCTTAGTCTCAGGGCACAGCTGTAATTTGTGTTCAGCCAAACTGTTGGCGTTAGGGGTCATAAGTACCTCAATTCTGAAGGGGGATCTCGGTGAAATATGACAACATCCACTATAGTATAGATTCCAATGGAAAAAATTGGGGAATACTACATGCAAGATTTTTTTCTAAAGTAGAGTCTACTGAAAAATATAAGGTTAAGTTTGCGAATTGAGGAAAACATGCAGGAAGTTAAGTCTTTTAAATGGAGACGATATTGTGATAGATATTAGAATTCCTATGGACTTAATAAGGTTAGTGGTTTCATGACTCTATGATTCCATGATTCTATCATGCTCATCCTTATCGTGAAGTAAGATCAGATATCTTTAGATAATATTCACTGCATATGTTGTAGTACTATAACAGAGAAGGGGTAAAATATGTAACTTCAATATTATATGGACAAAATGTGTTCTAATGTACAATAAAAGGATATTGTATTTTCAACACTAACTTCATAAAATTCTTCTACCTGAAAAAGACCACATGCTAATTTTTTAATCAGTCTCTGCAGCCATCATAATGCTATATACTGTAGTGAGCAGAAAGAAAGTTTATAGCTTGGTATAGGCAGCTGAGTCCCCATCCTAAAGCTGAGATAAGCCCTGAAAGACACATATATGTAAGGGTAAAATAGATGTATTTAATAGATAAGAGAATCATTTGAGGTAAATAAGAAATTAGATAAATGTCAGGTTTTTTAGCTTTTATTTTGAAATATTTTTTTTTTTTTTTTTGAGACAGAGTCTCACTTTGTTGCCCAGGCTAGAGTGAGTGCCATGGCATCTGCCTAGCTCACAGCAACTTCAAACTCCTGAGCTCAAGGGATCCTCCTGTCTCAGCCTCCCGAGTAGTTGGGACTACAGGCATGCACCACCATGTCCGGCTAATTTTTTCTATATATATATTTTTAGCTGTCCATATAATTTCTTTCTATTTTTAGTAGAGATGGGGTCTCGCTCTTGCTCAGGCTGGTCTCGAACTCCTGAGCTCAAACGATCCGCCCACCTCGGCCTCCCAGAGTGCTAGGATTACAGGCGTGAGCCACCACGCCCGGCCTATTTTGAAATATTTGCAGACTCACAGAAGATTACAAAAATTGTAGATAGAATCCCTTGTACCATCACTCAGTTTCCTTCAGTGGTGACATCTTATATAACTGCAGTAAAATATCAAAACCAGGAAATTGACACTTGTACAATTCTGTTAACTAGACCTGTTCCATTTTCACCATTTTTAAAACAGATTTATATGGGGAGGGGTGATGTGGGGAGCTTTAGTTCTACACAATTATTTCCCATGTAGGGATTCAGGTAATACTCACCAAAATCAAGATACAGAACTATTTTATCAGCACAAAGAAAATGCCTTATGCTGTACCTTTATATTCATATCTTCTCTATTACCTCATCTTATACCCTGGCAACCCTAATCTGCTCTCCATCTCTATAATTTTATCATTTCAAGAATATTATATGAATGAAAACATAGGATGTGTCTTTTTGGACTTATCTGTTTTAATTCAACATAATTCTCTTAAGATACATTCAAGTTGTTGCATATATTAATAGTTCATTACTTTTTTATTGCTTAGTAGTATTCCATAGGTATGGGTGTACCAGGATTTCTTTAATCATTCATCCACAGAATGACATTTGGGTTATTTTGCCTTTATTAATATATATACTATAAACATTTGTGTATAAGTTTTTGTATGAACATGTGTTTTCGTTTCGCTGTAATAATGCTCAAGAGTATAACTGCTAGGTCATATGTTAAGTATATGTATAATTTTATAAGAAACCACCAAACAATTTTCCAAAGTAGCTATAACATTTTACATTCCCACCAGCAATGTATGACAGATTCATTTTCTCTGCATCCTGTCCAGTATTTGCTATTATCACTATTTTAACTTTAACCGTTCTAATAGGTGTGTAGAGATATCTCCTTGTGGCTTTAATTTTCATTTCCCCAGTGACTAATAATGTTGATAAATTATCAGTTTTGATTCTAGTAAATTGACTAGGTTAATATTTCTGATTTTCTGGCACATATAATTTCATTATATAATATTACTATTTCACACACAAAAAATTCTTAAACTATTTGTTAAATACTTACTGCCATGTATTGTTTAATACTTCTTTGTGCTTTAGAATGTTAGAGACAACTAGATCCTTAGAGAATACTGGTGAAATCCTTAATTTTACCTCGGAGGAAACTGAGGCCTAGGGATGTTAAATAACTTGTATATGAACACATCATCAAAGCTGGAACCAGAATTCAGACAACCAGTCTCTTGGTCCAGCACCCTTTTTTGACAAGACTGTGTCTTGGGAAACTGGATGTATGTGTGTGTGTGCGTGTGTGTGTGTGTCTGAAACCGAATATGCATGTGCCTACATGTGCATGTGTGGCTGATGAATGGTTTTAGGTTTACTACTTTCCTTAGCACCCTGGCCTTCTAGTACCCTTACCTTGGGGATAATAAAACACTACATATTATTATTTAAATATATAACTTATTGCAAAAATCTATCTAGCTGGATCCCTGGGGACATATCAAGTTGAGGCAGTGGGGTAGTGTAGCCAGGGATAAATAAGAGTAGAAGCAAAATTCAGTCAGTAGAAAGACGAATGGAGCGTTGAACTGCTAAGTTTCAAAGAAGGAGGGAGGAAGTACAGAGAAATAGACCCCAGGGAAAGAAAATACCTTTAGAAATGGAAACTCCCACGAGGTAATGAGCTGGGAAGAATTTAACTCCTTGACATCTTTTCCTTGAACTAAATAAAGTCATATATAGCATTAAATTTAAATTCCTTCCCTTATATGTTGTAATTTGCTTTGGTTCCTCCTATACTTCTGATAAAGTCTTACATATTCACTGCTATGGTCTGAATGTTTGTGTTCCCCCCAAATTTATATGTTGAAGACTAATCTCCAATATTATGGTACTAAGAGGTGAGGTCTTCAGGAGGTGATAGGTCATGAGAAGCGAGCCCTCAGGAAAGGGATTAGTGCCCTCATAAAAGAGGCCCAGAGGAGCTTGTTGGCCCCTTCTGCCATGTGAGGACACAGCCAGAAGATAGATGCCTTCTATGAACCAGAAGATGATCCCACCAACACCAAATTTGCTGTCACTTTTATTTTAGACTTCTCAGCCTCCAGAACTGTGAGAAATATTTTTTTTTTCTGTTTATAAGATGCCCAGTCCATGGTATTTTATTATAGCAGCCAAAATGAACTAAGACACCCACCTTGATAAAAATTGAGATACCCACCTAACTGTGTGGAGGTGGTAGAGGGAAATAAGAGTCAATGCCAGGGAAAATGCTCTACTTTCCTACCCTTTCACTATAATGGTTCAGAAGCATTGTAAGGCATGATTTGAGGGTCTGTAATCTCTGAGTTCCTGTTGACCTGGAGGAAAGCGTGTGGTTGGCCATGGCAAAGAGAAGATAGAGATGCCCAGAGGACTAGCAGGAAGCAGGTAGTCTAATTGAGAGAGTACATGAGACAGCAGCCTCTGCTAGCTTCCCTTTCCAAATATGCTAGAGAGAGATAAATGCATGGAAGGGGAGAAATCTGAGTCTTATATTACTTAAGAAGTAATTATGGACTATCAGCTGAATATGAAGGGAAGGGAAGCTAAAATTAGGCTGAAAACAGAGAAAAAAATAAGGTATTAGTGTATTGTGCATGTCCAATTAGTCCAAGAGTTGCAGCAGTCACCATACTTGTCAATAAGGGTAAGTTTCAATTGCTGATTTTTGGAAATGCTTCAGGTCATAGGTATTTAGAATCTATAGAGGGGGCATGAAAGATGCTGAATGGAGTAAATTTGAGACAATTGAGATATACAGAGGTAAACGTACTGGAAGGATCATCTATGGGGATGTTAAAGATATTTTCCATGAGAGCATATCTTGGAGTAGAAAGGAGGCTGTGAGCTAAAGAAAGGGGTGCAAGGTACAGAGTAGAAAAAGTTATACAAAAGAGAGGGAGAATAATAATCTGGAAGCTGCACTTGAGGGAGCAAGGAAGATACTGGCTCTATTTCCTGATACCATGGAACATAGAAAATGCTGAAGAACAATGATCTACACTGGCCATGCTAAGTAGACTCCAAAGGGTGTTAATAGCGCAGACCCATTGTTAGAAGAAGAAAATATGATAATTCATGTAGAACATTTAACACAGGCCAGGAACACATAATAGGCTCAGTTTATTATTATTTTATGCAAATGCTGGAGATATTTAAAGGACATATAATTGTCTCCATTTTACAGATGTGAATCAAGCTCAAGGAGATATAGTCGCTTGCTCAAGTCTGCATGGCTGATTAGTTCCAGAAGAAGGAGCCAAGTCCCTGTATTCTTCTGTCTCATTTCCTATTTGTCTTTAGAGACTGTGATGTACGGATAGAAATGAGTGGCTTATCCAGGGTTGGCCTGTGTGGGGTTGGATTGCCCATCTCAAATTAGGGAGTGGAAAAGAGAAAAATAGGGGAAAAAATTTCCCAGGGTTCAAATTAGAGCATTCTAGGAAAGGAGTGTTTATTTAAATCTTATTTTTAAGGTCTCTCTGCTTAAATAAAATATTATTTTAATAAAAATATGATTAATAAATACTACATATAGAAAAGATGTTTTCCCACTTATTACAATTTTTGGTGCTTATAAAATAATTTAGTCTTAGTAATTACTACGCAAATTCATTTACCACTTAGGAATTTTTTAGCTTTGAGGTAGGTAAAAGTAACATTTGTTTTAAAGTCAATTCAATTTGTCATACTCTAAGACAGAGACTGATCGTAACTGGAGGAGGATCTCACTCAACAGCTGTATTGGCGAGAATGACCTCAAGACTTTGGCACTTCTGTCCACCCAGTATAAACTTACAGAAGACATTCGCAGAAGAATAAAGCAGTAAATAGTTAAGGCACCTAAGATGGAGACTCTTCATATCACATAAAATCAAAATGAAGAACTTGCAAGAAATTACTCAGTGCAAAGAAGGAAATTGGAAGAGAATGGAATGTGGAGAAATTATTCTAAAACATGCCAAGTTTGGCCAATATGGAAGGTGATCAGCATCAGAAGAATGCAAAAGAACCCATGAACTCTGATTCTGAATCAGGAGACAAGTATTGAAAAGAAATAACTCAAAGAAATAATACTAAAAATATTAATGGCTTGGGAAAAGTATGTCCAAAGCTGATTTGACCCCACCAGAAAAGAACAGGATGATGTGATGTTCCTTGCTCTAGGTCCAAGGATAAAAACATTCTCACACATTGAATTCCTCATGAAATAAATGACAATAGTGGAACCTTACCAAAAATCAGATTAAAATAGGTATTTGGCTGAATTTGAGCCAAAATCTGATATCCAGTTTCAGCCAAATACTTTCAGTGAAATCTCTTGAGAGTCAAATGTTCTTTGAAGCCAGAAAGACTATATTTTTGCAAATTACTATAACTGTGTATAAATGGGGTGACCATATAATTTATCATCCAAATTAGAACACTTGTAAGTGAAAGGAGATACTGCTGATAATAATGCCAGTGCAACAGGCACAAACTCAGACAGCTGTGGACAAACCAGGATATATGATCACCTTATATATGAACCATTCTTGTATAATAGATTATGATGGTGCTCAGAAAAGAGGGGTGAAAAATGTATAGGTGGATATGATGATAACTTAAGCCAAAAGTCTAGGATTAGAGTTCATTAGTTAGCCAAAATTGCATGTCAATAGGTGTTGAAGATATTCCAAAATAATTTATCACAAAACTTTCTAGAAATTAAAAACAAACAATTATAACTATGTGTACAAAATCTGACGTCACAAATTCATTCCTTAAAGTAGAAATTAACTAGTACTTTGTGCTTAGCTCTTATATGAATGTGCATGTGTGCACAAACTTCTGTCAATTATACAGTAACGGAATCTTCACTTTTCTCGTTGTCAAGAGAGCAACAAACTCCCTTTCAGCCTTCAGGTCAATCTTCGATAAAAAGCAATCTTCAAAAGAAAAATCATTGCTTTTTTAAACTTTAGAGAATAAACTATTTTTGTCAGAGGGATCGATTACCAAATTAAATTCAAATACATTTCTCTTTTTGAGAATTTTGATGACAATGACGATGACAGCAACAATGACGAAAGGCTCTTGACATCCCCACCATACCACTTGTTCCTTCCCCCAATATGCACACAAATTCCCCATCTCAGTACACGGAAACACCACCAGTCAGCATGTCTCTAGGTTCTACTCACAAAGCACATCTTGCATGTGTCCATTTTCCTCCACTCATACTACACCACCCCAGCCCAAAACATTTTAATTTCTCCTAGCAGTACTTCCTGTTTTTACTCTCCTGGGCTGCTACCCATTCCCCTGCCACTGATAGGCAAAGTAATCTTTTCGTAAATATAAAACATATCATTTAACTCCTTGCTTAAGCTCTTCAGTGGTTTCCCATTGCACAAGAACAAGACAGCATTTCTTGTCCTGGCTGACCAGGCCTTCTATGAGGTCATCTCCTGCCAATTTCTCCTCCCCTTGCAATGATCCTGCCTCACTGGCCTACTTTCTGCTTCTCCAGAACACTGCCCTTTCCTGACTCAGGGCTTTGTCTTTAGCACCTTCCTTTGCTTGTAACACTCTGTGCTAAGCTCTTTTTAGGTTAGTTTCTTTTTTATCCATCAAATCTCTACTCCCAGAACCCCTTCTTAGAACTTCCATGACTACTTATCTTCCCACAGATGCTCTCTTATATCTGGAAAGTTATTTTCTAGTGTAATTATCATACACTGACTGTTCTTGTGTGTTTATTTATTTATGCCTGTCTCCTCCACCTGCACTGTCAGCACCTAGAGCAGGGGTCAACAAATGTCTTTCTGTAAAGAGGCAGATAGTAAATATTTTAGGCTTTGTGAGACATATGGTCTCTGTTGCATCTGCTCAACTCTACCATTGCAGCATGAAAGCAGCTACAGATAATACATTAATAATGGGTGTGGCGGTGTTCTAATAAATCTTTATTTACAAAAAAAAAAAAGAAATAGGCATTTGGCTTGTGGGCCATCATTTGTCAATCCTCTTCAGGGTCATTACCTTATATGCTTTCTTCCCTACCATATCCTCAACACCTAACACAAAGCAGGTGTTTGGTCAATACATACTGAAAGAATGAATGAATGGAGTTCCTTCTATGTGCCAGGCACTGTGAACATATTCACAAACTTTCACCCCTATGAAAACTCTAGAATGTCGGTATTGTTATTTCCATTTTGTAGATTAGCAAAATAAGGCTCAGGAAAGTTTACTAATTCATTGAAACTCACATAGCTGTTTTATTAGCTTCCTAAGGCTGCCATAACAAAGGGCCATAAATATTTTGGCTTAAGACAGCAGAAATTTATTCTCTGAAAATTGTGGAGGCTAGAAGTCCAAAATCAAGATGTCATCAGGGCCATGTTCTCTCCAAAGTCTCTAGGAGCAAATCATTCCTTGCCTCTTCTAGCTTTTGGTGACACCGGCGTTCCTTGGCTTGTGGCAGCATAACTTCACTGTCTCCGTTTCCACATGGCCTTCTTCCCTTGATGTCTCTCTGAGTCTTCAGATGTGGCCTTTTCCCCCTGTATGCTGTGTGTTCTCTCTGTTTATAAGAACACCAGTCACTGGGTTCAGCACACACTCTAATCCACTAGGACCTCATTTCAGTTAATTTCATCTGTAAAGACCTTCCCCCCAATAAGGTCATATGCCGAGTTTCTGGGTGGACACGGTTTTTTGGAGGATAGTATTCAATACACCATACCTGTCAAATGGTAGTGTGAAGATTTAAACTTGACACCAGTTCAATAATTTTCCACTCTGAAGTTAAAACCTCAGCTATGAAATTAAATTAACAGTTAACAGTAGTGTCCAATTTTAGGATTATTTTGAGAAATGATTTGATTGTATCAGTGGAAAAGAGAACTAAAGAACTTACCTTTTAGGAGCTTTGTCTAGGTATAGTTTCTGACAAGTATCTTAAATGTAATGTTACTGTTGACCTTAAGGACATTTGATATAAATCTTATGACTAGAGATTTAAGATGCTTTTCTATAGATATCATTGGCTGAACAAGGAAAATCACATTAAAAGTTTCATGTCTTTCTAGTTAACATCTTTGGATACAAGGCCTGTAAGTCAGAGATTTTCCTAAAGCAATTCTAAAGCATGTTTCCTCCATCAGGGGACAACTTAGTTCTACGGTCTAATACATTTGGGAAATACCAGGCCAAACCAAGTAAAACTGATTTCTTTACTGCAGTAAATAATTGCCTCTTAGCATTCTTTAAATTTGTTAAGATGCCCTGTGAATTTCTAGGAGGAAGTATCATGCACAGTTTCCCACATTCATCTATCATTTTTTGTAGGGTATCTCCAGAAACTAATCATATGAGCCACATACTTTGGTATACCTATTTTGGGTATTTGCTTGCTTATCTAAGTGAAGATAAGGTCTACTTTTCTGGAGATAAATTTGTAAAGACACTTCTGTTGGATGTTAGAGATTGATTTTGAACCCCTCCATAATAGAGGAGATTCCCAACAGAAGGGGAGACACTGACGGGCTGCACCAAGGCACCTACTAATTTATTGGTCAACTCATTTACTTATTTACTTGTTTATTCATTCTCTGGTTTCACATAGATGTATGCAGCCTAGTGAAGTACCTATGAACATAAACATGATTGAGAAACAGACTTCTTTCCATTAAATCACCCAGATAATACATGTCAATCATCATTTCCCAAAGTAATTCTAATAAATGGAAACCACACGTTGTGGACTGAATTATGTTTCCCCTCAAATTCACATGTCAATGTCCTAAACTTCAGTATTTTAGAATGTGACTACATTTGGAGATAGGATCAAAATTAAAGAGGTAATTAAGGTAAAATGAGGTCATAAAGGTGGAACCCTGATCCAATAGGACTGGCATCCTTATAAGTAGAGGGACAGACACAAGGGATGAACAGGCACAGAAAAGAGGCCATGTGAGGACACAGGAAGAAGATGGTCATCAACAAGTCTAAGAGAGAGACCTCAGAAGAAATCAAACCTGTCGACACCTTGATCTTGGATTTCTAGCCTCCAGAACTGTGAGAAAATTAATTTCTGTTACTTAAGTCACCCAATCTGTGGTATTTTGTCATGACAGCCAGAAGAAATTAAAGCACCCAGTTAATTGTTCATTAGGTTCTTGCCTTCAAGAGCTTTACTCCACCAGTTCTAATGACTACTGAGGCTTTATAATTCCTTTATTTGTACTTTAGAAGAATTTCATGAGAACCAACTTGATTGTAAACCTCTTGAGAACAAGGCCTTTGTCTGTTGCATTGTTGCATTTGCACATTGACTATCAGAGAGACAGGCACCTGGTAGAATGAATATATCATGTATATTTCTACTCCCCTCCATGCATTAATAATTGAGAAATGACCTAATACATATCTTGAAGAGAGGAAGAAATAAGAAAAAGAGAACTACAAAATGTTAAGCACATAGTTAGATATTTCAAATATGTCTTATTTGTAATGTTTCGCTTCTGTGTTGATGTAAGTATCTTTATTCCCATTTTACAGATGAAGAAATAGAGGTTCAGAGATGTTAAGTGATTTGGCCAACATCATAAAGTCGTGGGCAGAGCCAGAATTCTAACTCAGTTTGTTTTCCCCTGAATATATGCTGGACTGAGAGAAACAAGTACAATTATAAAAAAAATGAAGAAAACACAATTATGTTTTCATCAGTTGTTTATTTAGAGAAAAGAGGAAATCTAGCTTGGCAGCAGCACTTATGAAAAATAACTGGAAGTTTTAGTGGACTATATGTTCATTTCAATGACATACTCAAAAGTGAAATGGCTAACCAAAAAGTTAGATCAATGTTAAGTTGTGCAAATAAAAATGATTATTATAGAGCATTACTGAGCACTTACTAAGTGCCAGGAACTGTTCTTGATTACACATATTCTTGATACCTATTCTGAAAAGTTAATAAAAAAATTGAGTGTGTTCAAAGGCAAGTGACAAGTCTTTAAAATGAGACTATACTGGTTAGATAAACTGAAAAGGTTTACTCTGCAGAAGACTGAAGATGACATAACTGCCTCAAACATTTGAAAGATTTTCAGTTAGAGGAGGAAGTTAGACATAGGAATGGAATTAGGAGGTAGTGAGCCTTCCATTACTGAGAGTATTCAAATAGATGTGTCTGTGTAGAAGCAACTCCTGCATTTAATGGAAATCAACTAGTTAAATTCTTAATTTCTTTAAACTCAAAGATTTTAAGATTCATAAATATCATCATTATGATCTTCATTAACAAAGTTAGGCGTGGAAGGAAAAAAATGAGTACTAACTTCCTTCTGGAACTATTGAAATAATTCCCCAGGAGAGAAACATATCAATTCTCTCATCATCCTTGCTAAGGTATCCTCACTAGGAAATTGTTCAATTTGAACCTTTCCCTATATTGATTCTTTTATAATTATACTAACAAAATTCAGTCTCCAGGTTTCAAAGCTGATAACATTATCTATTTTAAAAGGATTGTCTATTTATTTTTGCCTTTATCAGCAAAAGAAGCTCATTGTAATGCCTATCATTGGCCCAGGCATTGAGCAGAAGCTCCTTAAATATAACAGGACATCGTTGGGTGTTTTTCTTATCTGGGATCAGTGTTTCTTGAGTAGTACAGAGGGACTACTGAAGTCCCTCTGTAGTACATGTGAGTGAGTACATGATCATAGTGAGCATCACTAGAGGAATTAGAGTAGATAATCCATTTGCAAGCACCAGAAAAGTGCAGTTGCGTGATACGATGGGGCTACCCAGAGTCCACAATGACAAATTAAAGAATTATCATCTTGTGGGCATCTTGAGGGGAAATTAGGATACCTTGCAGAACAGTTCTATCGAAGACGGGTCAAGAAAGACACTGCATTGACTAGTACAACGTACCCAGAAAATCCAGGCTTTTGGAGGGGTGTGTGTGTATCAAAATTATTTTAAAAATTACACTGTTGTGGCTGTGAACACTTGACTAGTAAATAAGAAAGACATGGTGGCAGGAAGGAAAAAAAATGCATCCAGAGGGTGTTCCATCCTGCTGTTCTGAACATTGTGGGTGCTCAAATAATATTAACGCTCTATGATGAAGATGGTAGCGAGGATGATGATGATTAATGCATCCCCTGGAAAACAGGGCTGGGGAGGATGACATAGACGAGGGACCAGGAGAGGGAGGATGACTCACGGGCGAGGGGTACCTGGGGATAGAGCGATGTGGTGTGCACGTTGGCGAGTGGGGGGGAGCGGCTGGGGCACGCGTGGCTCGGACCTGGGGAGTGGGCGGGAGGGTGCCCGTGGGCGGAGCGGCTCCGGAACTGAGTGGCTGGCAGCTATGTCTGCGAGAGCAGCAGCATCTCCCGGGAGCGAAGCCTCGGAGACTCCGCCTAACTGACACCCAAACTCTCCCTCTTCCTCCCGCAGCCCCAAACTGGAGGCAGCAGAGCCTGGGAGCAGCCTCGGCGGCGGCGGCCGCCCCAGCCCCAGCCCCAGCCCCGCCCCCGCCCCGCGCGCCCCGCCGGAGACGCCCGGATCGGCGGAGCCTGGCGCGAGCCCTCGCCCCCTCGCCGCGCCCGCCGCGCCCCCGCCTGCCCGCCCCCGCCGGCCGAGGCTGGGCTGCGGGAGGCGGCCGGGCGGCCCCGAGCCTCGCTAGGGCGACCAAAACAAAGGCAGCATCCGGGGCTGGGTGGATGCAAACAACCATGAAAGACTGGGTTCTCTCTCTCCCCGGCTCCGCTGCTGCCGCCGCCGCCGCCGCCGCCGCTCCTCCTCCTCCTCCTGCCGCCGCCGGGAGGGCTCCGCTGTGAGGGGAAGCAGGGGCGCAGCTGCTGGGCGTGCATCCGAAAGGTGAGAGCGAGAGAGCGAGCGGAGGGGGCGGGCAGGCCACGAAAATGTCCTCGGCCGTGGGGCCCCGCGGTCCTCGCCCACCCACGGTGCCTCCCCCGATGCAAGAGCTGCCCGACCTGAGCCACCTGACCGAGGAGGAGAGGAACATTATCATGGCAGTGATGGACCGGCAGAAGGAAGAGGAGGAAAAAGAAGAAGCCATGCTCAAGTAAGCCACCCCCAGCCGCGCCATCCGTGCCTCCGTGCCTCCATCCGTCCATTCACCACTCACTCACCCGGTCCTCTCGGCTGAGTGTGGGGGAGGGGCGGGCGAGGGTGCTGGGTGCGGGCGGAGGCCCCCGCCTTGGGGCCAGGGGCGCTGGGCTTGAGCAGGGAAGAGGCCAGGGGACCGGAGGAAAGAGGGGTTGCCACAGCCAGGAACCCAGGAGCTGGGAGAGGATGGCTTGAGACTGGGGTACAGAGGAGGATGGAGTGGACAGGGGCCACCCTGGTAGTGGGAAGTGCAGAAGCTGAGCGGAGCAGATCTCCCCACGCCCCAAGTGGAAGGCCCCTGGGCTGGGAGCAGGTTAGGTGGCCGGGGGTGATCAGACGACAGGGGAGGTGGGATGAAGAGGTGCTGAGAACAGCTCCTCTTCTCTTCTTGGAGTTGTTTAGCAGGTCCGGATTACCCCGATGAAGGGTGCCTGTATTTATATAATAAAAATGCTTATTTTTAGTGTTCATTTTGGTACTCATTCATCTCACAGATCAAGGTTGGGTATTTTTTTGGGCAGTTGCCATCTTTGGTAACTGCCTCCCCAGCTTCTCTTTAACCTTTTATTCATAGTCTTCTGCACAGAATACCTGTGTGAAGACAAATTTCCTTACCCATATGTAACGCCAATGGCAATACAAAGTTTTTAATCATGGGAGAAGCTGATGAGGACTCTGGCCTGAATAAATAGAGGTTCTTCTTTACTGGTTTCCAAGAGACACCTCTGGGGCCTGCTCAATTCCTGGAGGAAGCAGTCCAGTAAGGGATTGAATACTTGCACACATCCTCCCTTCTTTAGAGCCCATCACCCCTTAAGGGATCTGTCTCTGGTGCCCCATTTTCCTGGGGATGGGGGGAAGATGGGGCTCATTGCTGGTGGTGCAGGAGTGTGTGACACTGTGCTGCTGCTTGCCTCAGACAAAACTGCTTACATGGTACTGGCAGAGAGACTGGGCTCTCCATGCTCCTTAGTATTGTCCACAGAGTGGAGCTGAAGGGGACTTGAATCCTGTCCTCCCAGGGGAAGTCTTTATGTATTCAGGAAAGTGTTCCAGCCTGGGGCAGGGGAATTCAGAGGCCCTGACTGGGACTGATTTCTTGGTGTTCCCTGCTTAGGCTAGAAGGTGTATCTGGGGGAAGGGGATTGGCATGAAGAGCCAGTGGGAACCTGTTGCATCTGGAGTTAGCTGATAGCAAAGAAGGGGTAGGAAGGGAGCAGGGGTGACTCCCAGGCACAGAGCACACGGAGCATGGCCTCTCCCCCAGCCCTAGGATTGTCTCCTGAAGAGAAGATGCTGCCAAGGAGTATTCCTTCTACTTCCCGTCAGTGCAGCAGTGCCTCACAGGAGAGGAGTGGAGGGAGGCTGCATTCACAGACTGAGGGGTCCCCAACCAGTGCGACTGCCACCAGATGGGCGTGGAGAATACTGAAGGAGAGATGTGGCTATAGAGTTACAGCAAAATAGTAGAAATCCAGCCAGTCCTGTCCTTTCGTTGTACATTCAGAAAAGGGCCGTTAACTCAGAAGGCCAGAGCCGGCCTGGTTCTATAAAGAGCAGCAGGTTTCTGAATTCCCTGCTCCTTCTGATCCAAAAACCAAATACTTTAAGCCTGCTGGCTTGCAGGAGGCAGAACCCTCATTAATCTGCTGCCTGTCCCTAGTGGAAGAATGACGTCCCTAGTGCTGCAGGCTTCCCCTCTTCTGAGACTGGAAGTAATGGATGGTGTCTGATGGTGCTGCTGTCTGTCTGTCTGGGTGTCAGTCCGTCTGTCCTCACCGATTGCAGCCCCTACCACCTGTCCTGAACACCTTTTCTGCTGGTCAGGATTTACAGGTTTGCCGCTGTTCCTTTTGGTGTTTGCTGCAGACAGCAGGTGGATGGAGGCCTCCAGCAGCTAGTGGAAAATACGGGCTTCTGCTTGACAGAGTCCGGATAGAAAGGGGAAGACACAGTGCAAGTAGTGGCTGTCAAATCTCTTCATTGGCTGTTTCAAGCATGGTTTCAAGTGAGGGATTTTAAGTGGGAGTGGGTGAGTTTTAGAACAGAATTCCAAATCTGCTAACTGCCAAAGGATGGCAATTATAAGATTGTATGGGTTTATGTGGACAAATAAAAATTAGGAGCACTGTCCAACTGCTTATGTCTAACACATCTTTTCCACTGCTTTTCCTGTAACTGCTTTCCACTTGCTTGCAATATTGTTCCTTTATTGCACGGATTCACAAGATATCGCAGTATGTGATGCTGTTATACAACAGCCCTCTATAATCCTGGACCTCTGCATTAACTTTATCAATCAGCCTCCTCTGCTAAATGTCTTGGCCTTTTGTGCAGTGACCGATTGGTGAGTGTTTGGAATTCCAGTTTGCTGCCATGTAAGCATGTTATATTGTCTGCAGTTAGTGCAACTGTGCTGAACTTTTTTTCTAGGGGGCACTTTATGCCTTAAAACCTGGAGATCATAGGGTTTATTCAGATGACACACATATATAAGGATTTAATGACACATAGTCATAGATGGTGACCTTTTTAAAACTTTGCTTTAAAATAAATTGGAAGACAGTATGCTTTTCACAGGGTTTTAAAATATTTGTTAAATAAAAGAAAAGTTTTTGTGGTAATGCTTAGTCCATCATATCACATATCTGAGAAATTACTTTCACAAAAGGACTTACAAAGCTAAAGTTCTGGTAACAGAGCAATTAGGTTTAAAATTCACTTTTGTTATTAATGCAAAACCATATCCTCGAGCTACCTATTGTGTGTGCTCTCTTTCTTCACAATATGTAAGAATAGGCATTAATAGAGGAAAGTTAGAAAAGTTAGAAAATTGGGTGAATATGCCAAAGCAACCTTACAAAATATCAATTAAAATGTATTTACAAGTTTTATCAGCCTTGATTGTAAATTACTACTTGAATTCAGTTTTGAGAATGTCTTTAAATATGTATAAATGGAAAAAAAAAAGAGCTACTTTCACATCAAGATTTTAGAAATATTTTATTTGAAATTAAAAGTACTTTATTATAAAAATAATTCATTTTGTTGGCAAAGTACACTAATTTCAAATACCATTGCCAATAACTAGAAATAGTTGACTCCCGCAAGTTATATTTAATGCTTGATTTAATTATCTGCAAATTAGAGGTCTTTTTTAATATTAATAGAGTTTTGGATGTGAGTATGTGTACATGTGTGTTCTGGAGGCTTTATGAAACCTAACTTTCTCAATGAATACCCTTTCAAGTAACTGTCACTAGACATCTTGAGCCAATATATTACATGGGCTGAAAACTGCATTATCTGAAACCTAAATCAGAGAAGATCTCATTAGATCTAAAATCTTATTCCTTTTTTATAACAGCTTCATAGAGAAGAGAGGTACGAACAGTAAGAGAAGAGAGAAAAAAATACAAGTTGAGAGTTAAGGGGATGATTTGAGGATGAGAATTAAGAACATGTTGGAATATTTAACTAAAATACCTACCATTTATTGAGCAATTACCTCATGCCAGCGATTATTCTAAGTTATTTAATCTAATGGCAAATAGTTGAATTATAATCACATTTAATATATATGTAAATATTTAGATTCCCACAGTATGCTGGGCAAAACATTAAGTCAGAAAATATAATTCCCAAATCCTCACATTACACTCACCGAATTCCAGTAATAGCCTAAGATGACTCACATAACATGGCCCAACCAGGATTCAAACCCAGACCTTTTAGTCTAAGTAGTTTCTCATACACTACACTGTGTTTCTACCGAGAAGAAGCTTCTGCTTCATTTATCTTTTCTTTAAATGAATTTCCGGTCTTTCCTCAGTGTCGCAGAAGTGGTTTGGCAAAAGATAAGGCTGATTCAGAAGGTCAGCTGCTGATCATAGGAGGGCCTGGAACTTCACCTACACTCCTTAATAAAGTGTTCCTGTCGATTGAGGGAAAGGAAATTATCTCCAGTTTGAAGATAATAAAAAGCATCATAGTATAGTGGAAAGACCATTAACTTTGGATCCAAGTCATTTGGGGTTCTAGTTCTAGCTCTGCCGCTTACTGTGTAATTGTTGGCAAGAATATGAAATTGGGATTGTATGAGGTTCCATTTTTCTTACAAATCCTGCAACCCATAATATAAATTGATGTATAAAAAGCATTGACTTTGGGCTCCTCTCTCTCTTCTTAACAGGTAACAACATTCGCTTTTTAATCATCCACAGTAGCTACCTCCTTTGTGGAGGGGGGACAGAAAGTAGGAGAAGAATTTTTGTAACTTTAGTTTCCCTTTTGTTTTCCTTCCTCCAAACAAGTTTAACATTGAGTCCTGAAATGTATCCATAAGGCCTATTGTAAGAAACCCCAATTCGCAACTGGGAAAAAAAGGAAAAGTAGACTAGTGAAAACTGGAGAGGATGAGGGTAGCATCTTTATGTATTTAAGTAACATAAATTAATTGAGGTTTATGAAGATTTTCATATCTTATACCCCAAATTATATTGCTGAAGCAGGGATGGGTGAGAAGAAAAAGAAAAAGGCAAGTGTGTAAAGGTGTCCACATATTCCAAGGTGCTGTTTAGGCAGAAAAAACTGAAAGAGAAAACTTAGGGTTTCACTCAGAGACTAGTCTCTTTCACACCATTCATGAATGTGGTTAAACTTAGGGAAGGTTAACCCTGACCACTACTGGAGTTTTCCATTTTCAACACAAACTTATCACAGTAAATGTGCATGCTCAGTATTGTGTTCCTAACTGCTTGTGAAGAAAACAGAGAAAAAGGAAACCTAAAAAATGAAGAATGTGAGGAGTTATTAAGGAGAATGCAGAGTAAGAGACATAACCATTAGTTCACAATTTTGTCGACCTGTCTTGACTTTCTTTTAATTGTATGCGTTACTTAATAAGAAGAGAGGCACCATCGTTTAAGGAAATAGATTACTAAATTGTAATAGAAGAATAATATGGAAACCAGGGTGGGCTGGATGTGTTACTGATGACCTGAAGAATAGAAACACAACATTTTGGGAAGATTATTTGCTAAACTTGTTAAATGGGGAGAACAATTTTTGTAAACCTGTATAGTGAGCTTCCTGGAAAGATATCAGATATGAATTCCTGAAATCAAATTATTATTCTCCCACACCAGTAATAAGCAGATGGATGAGGTTGCTGTACCATGGATTATAAAGTCCACTGTATTGCATTTCATTTATCTTTAGGGACTAGTTTCTATTTTTAAACAACATTTTACATTTGGTCTAGTGACAAGACTTGGTCCTGAGAGTGGGAGTACATTTGCCTGAGGCACATGGGAACTGGAACAATAGAACTCAGAACCCGTGCACGCTGATTCCAAATCTTGAAGGTTCTTTTAAGTCTTTTAAAAAGTACATCAAGCTGTGGGTATTATGACCTGTTTCCCTCTTTTACTGTCTGTGTCAGGCATTTGGCTAGTTTCTTTATGAATTTTACTCACTCCAGGCTCACTTCTTGAGGAGAAGTCTAGGCTGTCAGTGTTTACTCGTTTTCTAATATTAGTGAAATTTCAAGAAATAGCTTCCTGATCCTTTGTTCATGACATTTGATTCTAGAGCCCAGAGAACAAAACTTCGAAGTTGCGAGCAAGAGAAAAACTTCACATGGCTTGTGGCAATTTCCACCCTTTTCTGAGTACGCCTGTCTGGGCTCTCCAGTTCTGGCTACACCTGACTCTCACCCTGTTTGTACTTGGGCCTTTCCTTATCTGCTTGCTCTTTTGCTCACAGGGTTTCTTAATGCTTTAGCATTTTCCCACCATTCTCCTCCACTATGAGGTTATTTTGCTTGCTACTAGTGTTCTGAAGTTTATTTATTAGGTAGGCTGTTTCTAACAAAATATCATATGATATTTAATTCAACAATAAGACCATTGTTTCAGGTATTAGAATTGGGCCAGGCATTGGGCTGTTTGGCAGAATAAAAATAAAAAAGCAGAATCCTCTGCTTACTTTACATGTAAAGTGAAATTTATAATGTCTGTCCCTCTAATTTATGAGGCTTTAACATGATAGTCATCCTTCAAATTACTGTACTCAATCAAGGGCCATTATTATGTTACTCTTTAAAACCATAGAAGAATCTGAAGATCATCTTTTCCTGTGATTTTTGTGGCTACCGGGGGACTTGTGGAGATAGATGAATTCTTGAAGAAGGCTCATCCATTGTATCATGCTAGCAAGGCAGTGTGACCAGAGTTGCAGCTACCAGTGTGAGAATTTGGCAAGCAGTTAAAAGGTAAAATAAGTCCAGGGCTTGGTCTGAGGCTATATTTACCTTTTTCTATATTCTTCTCTACTTCTCATTAAGTAGCTCATAAATGTTCTTAGCACAAAAGGCAATGTGGGTAAAATGATAAAGTTGGAAGTATCTAAAAGGCAACCCTAATTCAAAAATGAGAAGAGAAATGAGCTTAATTTCCTCATATTTTACTAGAAAAAAAATTGGAGAAATAGACTTGTGATTTTTAAGAGGCCATATACTTGTCAAGTTGCAGTTTTTCTTTCATGCCAGCTTTCTGTTGAGTGACATAGTAAGTTATATGTGTTTAAGAACTTTTTAAGACTCTTTACTGGATGCCTTAGGTTTTCTGAATGTATATTCTCACATTCTTACAGGTTTATATACACTTATTTTGATGTAGGTCAGTTTTCTGTGGACACCAAGGGGGGACTATTCTGCAGAATTGACTTTAGATTTCTCTGTTTCTATTGCTGTCTTCTGAAAACTTCCTGTACATGTGAATGTGTATTAAAGACAAAATAGAATTATTTAAAAGGAAGGTGACTGTACATGTTGATTTGCCTGCCCTTGTTCCTGCCATAATTATGGATAGAACCCCTTTGTCTCAATTTTGAGTCTTAAGTCTGGATGAGAAATTTTTGTACCCCTAAAATATTCTGAAATTTAAAAAAAGAAAAGTAAGTAAATAATTTTTTAAAAGAAATTATATTGTCTTCCCCTTTATAAATCTTGCTTCCTCTGCACCAAATTATTCATTTAAAACTTCAAAAAATCAAGCAATTAACAGTCTTAAAATATATCTTATCAATAAGTCATGCGGACAAGTTGTAGAAATAGAGTCTTGAAGATCATTGTTTGGTAAATGGGAATGCTTTTGCTGAAAATGAGGTATTATCTTTTATGGAGCCTCAGTGGAATGCTACTTTTTATGGCAAAGCTGAATTTAAAATTTCAAAACATTTTTCAAATAATAGTAGTTATGAATTGCAACTATACACAGTACTCTCTTCACGAAAATTCTCTTTTGAGCCTTGCAAAGAACAGCCTTCAGTTCAGAGAAGATATATTTAATGTGTGAAAATCCATTGAAATAGATTTTAGAATGTAGTATTTTTATATTCCTCTGAAGTTTAGATCATAAAATAAGGTAATGTTATAGAAAATAATTTCATGCAATTTGTAAGTAATCAATGCATTTAATTAGAATATTAGCTATTTTAAAGAAGCATAATGAATTAAACAGATATCTTTATGCAATGTAGAAAATAATACCATGCTTATTGGTATTACTAGTGTGATTTACACATTATTTAGTATATTTTTGTGTGTTCCTCATAATTATACCAGGTAATTATTGCCTGGAAAATGCTATTATATTTACATAGAAAATGTATGTGAGTTGAAAACCAATTATCTGTACTGTCATAGAAATGTCTTATACTATTTAGTTTCTTTTAATAGACTCATGAATAATATACATATTCACAAGTGGGAACTAATATAGTAGTAGTTACTGATGGAGTTTTCTTACTGTATTTGCTACACTTTACATAATCTATTTGATTAGTTTTCAACTTACATTTCTGTACATAAAGTGGTATTAATCAATATTTGAATACTATTCTTAATCTCAAGAATATATTTTAAAGTTGTACGTTATTGGTGTAAAAGCATCGTATATCACATTATTGTTCTTGTCATCTACACATAGCTTTTAACAAATGCAACAGGAAACTTCTTTAATAAGGTTGCTAGCTCTTTTGTTTTCAATCTATATGGTTTACATTTTGGAAAAATTAGGCAGATTTTACATGAAGTACCGAGGGTATGTATAAATCAATGTATCAAGTGTCTTTAAATATAAAGTAGCATATATCCACATTTAGAGGTTCTATCCAGGTCAGAAAGATTATTTAGTGTATTGGTAGAAAGAATGAAAACAAAAGTAAAGTAACCAAATGGCTTTTCCTTTTATATTTCACCCAGCTTAGCAGATTTATCTTCCTTAGCTATCTCTGTATTGTAATATATTGGAGCTTAAGTCTTCTTTCCTAACGCTTTTTTTCTGGGCAAAAATAGAGACATTTTACATCCTGGTATTTGAAATAAAGAGATATTGAAATGAGCAGTCTCATTTATTTTGGATATTAAAATTTTGATAAGATCAAAAATTGTAAAGAGATTCTACTTTGATGTTCTTCATGAACATCATGACAATTTTCATGAAAATGTAATTTTGAAAAATAAAATACAGTAAAATCTTCTTACAATGAGGATGAAATTTCCAATTTACTGATGTCTGTCTCTAGACCAAATCCAGCCACCTAATATAGAGCAACCTGGAGTAAAAACTTGATGCTGGGCTGAAAGAGATACTATGGTTAAGTATTGTTCCAGACACAAGCATTATAAAGGGATTCTATGCTATGGAGAGCTCCAAAGGCCTAAGCCGTAATAGTCACTATGGAGTGCAGCCATGATTGATAATCAATCAAGTGGCTATCTAGTCTCTGCCTTTCATAAAGGTGGCATAGTTGAAGGCTCTGGGAGGCCTATATGTACTAAAAGAGAAAAAAAAACTTGACTATCAAATATTGGTCTTCTCATGAGTCCTACTCTCTCTCTACCTTCTGCTCCTCCCATTATATACACACTTTGTGGTCAATCTCAAACAATGGTTTTAAGGATACTGATACGTCAATTATTCCCAAATCTATATTATTATATTAGAATTTGTTACCAAATTCCAGACTTATGTACTTAACCACCCGTTACATATCTCTACTTGTGTGTCTATAGGCACTTCAAACTTACTGTGTCCTATTATAATTTTTTTTTACTTTCTGCCTAAACACAATGTCTTCTCTTTATTCTTTGTGTGGGTAGCATTATCATTGAAACTCACCATTCAAGCCAGTATCAAGTCTTACAGGTTTAGTCTTCTTGGAATCCTTTGAGTTTCTCCTGTATTTTCCAATTCCATTGCCATACTTCAGCGTAGGCTCTCATTACTACTACATGGATGCCTGCAATCACCTCCTGATCCATTTTCCCGCCACCAGTCAGACCCCCTCTCATCTGATCTCTACACTGCTGTCAGGGGAACCTTTCTAAAATTCATCAGATCATGTCTGTCCCATAAACCCCCCTTACCTTCAGAGTGAAGTTTAAACTTCATAATCTGAACCCTGCTTGCTATCTCCTTTCTCTTTGCGTGTATACCTTTTCCTTACAGTCTTGCTGAACTAGTTCTCCAGTGGCCATTGCTACTTCACAGATTGGTGACTCTTTTCATGCTGTCCTCTCTATCAGAAATTTCCTTTTTAATTTAACTAGTCTTTACCTTGTCTTTCAAATTAGCTCAAGTGACACCTCATCTGGTACATCTTCCCAGCTCGATTTTGATATTTGTCCTCTGTGCACATTTTTTTCATAACTTTTTCTCTCAACTGTCTCCTCTCAATTCAGCATAAACTCCTGAGAATGGGTCATGTTTATTTGTATCCCTGATATAAGCACAGTGCCTGGAATAGAAGAGGAAGAATTGGTGCCCATTTAAAAAAATGTGCATATGAATGAATGAATAGATTTGGAGGATGAGGATTGACAGAGTCACCTAAGGGAGGAATGTGAGGACAGAGTGAGATGGTTACTTTAACCATGGGAATTCAGTCAGGAACTCTCAAAGCAAAGAATGAGCTGAGTGCTTTTGGTTATTGAGAGAATCAGGTTGACCAGAACTTATAAGAAAAATATATTGAATACTGGATATTTATTACAAGGTAAAATTAAAGTATAATTTTCTGATGGTCTGTTGTATCTTATCACTTACGGCTTTTTAAAAGACAGCATTCTTAAGGTGTTTGAATATCAGTGTGGCAGGATGTAAATAATATATTCTAAAAGGTAATCCTCTGGACAGACATGCTTAATGGAAACATTTTCTTTGAATTAAAACATCACTGACTTCAGTGACAGTTCAAACCATAGTACTGTATATGTTTTCTGATCTAATATTTAGAATTAGATCAGATGTGTATGACCATAAAACATGGTACTGATTATATTTTTAGTTAGAAAATACACCTCACTGAAGTCACCCTCTAGACTTAAACTCCTTGAAGGCAGGTATCTTATATTAATCATTTCTGTATTTCCATGGCCTAGTCCTGTGACCAATACATAATAAGACCTCAACAAGTTCTGTTGAACTAAATTGTACAGTCTGTGTGCACAGGACACAAAAGCACTGATCTTTGCATTTCAGAGCTGGACTGAGTTGAGACATGGATGGGCATTAAGTGACTGTCTAGTCCAGCCCTGGAAGATAATCAGTTCACCTGCAAACACCTGTAGCTAAAATACCATTACTAGTATCAGATGCCTCACAACCTTTCTGAACATAGTGCTCCAGGCTATCAACTGATAAGAGTTAGCAGTCAAGGTGGCAATCAACATTTTAGCCAGCAAAGATTTATTCCAACTCTAAGAAGAGAAAACTAAGGCCCAGAGACTCTTTACAGGTTTTATTATTAGTGAGAGAGCTCTGGTAAGACTCCAGGTCTCCTATGTCCTAGTCCAGTGTTTTATTCCACTGCCATTCTCTCTCCACATGGTTCCATTTTAACTACCAACAAATTCGAGCAATTATTTTTTTTCAATTCTGCTTTGATTTGCTTGCTCTTTAAGATTATATCCTGTTATAGAAAACTCCACGGGAACTTCTAATTATTTTGTTGATTTTGAATTTGGTTATGTTGACTGTTATTCAAAGTAAGTGGATTATTACCAGTGACTAAGAAATATTTTATTTAAAGATTCTCTTTACAATGCTATTTATTGCAATTATGTTTAAGCTGTATCAATATTTCTTAATTGTGATAATTTTATTTTTAATTTTAATTATAATTTAAGATACCATTTCAATATGCAGTAATTTATTTATGATTCAAAAAAAGCATAGCTTTTCCTTTTATGCTATTGAATTATGTACATATTAATATAATTTTGGATTTTTTACTTAGAAAAGTCAGTTGGTTTTGTGGGTTTTTTCTGAACAAAAGATTGTTTCCTCCTCATTTGGAGGTTTGACTTCAGCTAGACTCTTGGTCAGTTATCCAAGGAAAGTCTTAGTAGGATAGGACAGAATAGCTACTAATATATACATCTAAGAACTTATATCTGCATATACATGTATACACTCCTATCTCACCTGTGTCCCACCATGTATGATCTCTCACACCCACACACCTGAAGACTTAAAACATTCTTCCTATAAAGTCTTTTTTAAGGAAGTTAATTTTATCTCATTTACAGAATTTGCAATATCTAGATATGCCTTGCGTTACCTTCTGTACCCACTTCCTAAAACTTCCTGTAAGTTTTAGCCCAGTGGCCATTCTGGAAGAAGCCCTACATCTGTAAGATCCTGCCCTGGCCACAGCTAACTGGACTAATGGTGGACACCTGATCCAAGCCAGATGCCTTACTGACTGGCCAAATACTAATGAGATTCTCTTTAGAATTTAAAATAAAAAATAATCAGAGGGCCAAAGAAAATGAATGCTTCCTGTTGTTTTGTTCTTGAAACAAAAGTAGATTGAGCACTTACGATATGCCAGGCATGATGCTAGAATTAACAGAATTATCTGCTCCCTGCCTTGTGTAGTAGGAAGTACAGTTTATTTAGATAATCAACCATGTAAAATTAAAATCTATGATCAATGAAGCCCAGAACAATATATTATGTTTTGATAAAATAATACAAACCAGGAAATTTGACAAAGATCAGGCCGTCCAGGAATAGCTCCCATGGAAATGATCGTGAGGATTGATCTAAGATCTGAGGATGAGTAGGAGTTAACTAGGCAAATAGGAGGCAAGTACCTGCTAGGAGGAAAGGATAGCTTCTGATGGGAAGTGGAATGAGTCTGAAGAACTGGAAGAAAACTAGAGTTGTGGAAGAGGAGAAAGGAGAAAACCAGATGGAGTGTGGTTTGAGATGAATTTGGAAACCAGACATAGTATAACTCATGTTATAGAGTGTATCTTTAAGAACCAAGAGGTTTTGAAGAGAGATATGATATAATCTCATTAGTACTTTTTAAAGATCATTATGGCTGCAGTAACAAGAACAGATTAGCTGAAGGCCCAGGGTGTGTGTACACAAGCTGAGTGGCTATTGTAGAAGTCCAAATAAAAGATGTTAGAGGACCAGGCATGGTAGCTCATGCTTGTATCCTAGCACTCTGGGAGGCCGAGGATTGTTTGAGCTCAGGAGTTCGAGACCAGCCTGAGCAAGAGCGAGACCCCGTCTCTACTAAAAATAGAAAGAAATTAGCTGGAAAACTAAAAATATATAGAAAAAATTAGCCGGGCATGGTGACATATGCCTGTAGTCCCAGCTACTCGGGAGGCTGAGGCAGGAGGGTTGCTTGAGCCCAGGAGTTTGAGGTTGCTGTGAGCTAGGCTGACACCATGGCACGCTAGCCCAGGCAACAAAGTGAGACTCTGTCTCAAAAAAAAAAAAAAAAAAAAAAGAAAGAAAGAAAAATGTTAGAAACAAGAACTCTGGTAGTTATAACAAAATGTTCAGATTTGAGAGAGATTTGGGAAGAAAAACCCACAAATGTTGTTGTTTTAGTGGCCTGCTTATGGGTTGATTTCTGACTTGTGCCACCAAGTTTTGGGAGCATCTGGAGGGATGGAAGGGAGATCCTAAGTTTAGTCTTGGTCATTTAACTTTGTGAAATCTAAGAAGAGATATAAAGTAGGCTAACGGTCAGGAAAGAAGAAAAGAGGATGAGTTAGAAATGTAATTATGAGTCATCTGTACACAGGTGGCCATGAAGGTGAGAATGAGTGATTAAATTCAGAGAAAAATGAAGCCTAGGAATAAGTGTTAATGAACTTTTGCTTTTAAAAGTTGAAAGAGGACAATGGCCCTGCAAAAATATTAAAGACGAAATGACCAAAGAGATAGAACAAAAACCAAGAGAACCTTATTTCAAGGATAAAGCACACTCACTAGGATGGCTAAAATAAAAAAGACTGGAAACATCAAATATTGATGAAGATAATGAACAACTGGGATTCTTATATGTTGTTTGTGTGTGTGTAATATGCTACAACCACTTTAAAAAGTGTTTGGCAGTTTCTTAAAGAGTTAAGCATGCATCTCCACTATGACCTAGCACGTGCATGCATATGAAATCTCCATACGTTAGCACTCTGTCATCAAGGTACATTGTCCTTCTCTGTTCACATACATCTTTTATCTAGTCAGTTTGTGTTTCTGTCTCTTCTCCCAGGATGCTTTTGTTTATTTTAACTTGAAAGCATTTGGGGATACAGAATAAAGAACAACATGATTTGCTTTAGATCCTTTACTGTTCGGGACAGTCTGGTGGCCACAATGTGACAGGAAAAGCTCTGACCACGCTAGTTTGACGTGTTTCCTATCTCAGAGTTGCAGAGTAATTTGGATTTGTTGTGGGTCAGAGCCCCCCACGAGCAGACTTCTAAGATGGAGATTAGTGTGTGGGAATCTTATTCAGGAGTGCTTTCAGGATCAATACTTATGTGGGAGGGGAAGCCAACAGGTTAGAAAGTGAGAAGTTGAGCGATAGCGCGGGAACAGTAAGACTTCAGTCAGTCCCTTGGGAGTTCTGAAGCTAGTTGGACTATCTTTCACTGATCAGTCACTGGATTCAGGCTGTGTGGGAAATGGGACCAGGCCTCGGGAGAGGTGGCCATTTTCAGCAGAAGGCAATTTCAAAGGGAGGTCTGACAGCTAAGAGCATGCTGGCATCCGGAGGAGTAAGTTCTCCAGTCTTGAAAAAGACATTTGGGCAGCTTAGTGCATCATCCCCTCAATGATTTTAGCTGAAAATCAAAATATCAAATTTATGAAAGCCAGTATTTCTTGCCTGCCTAAAAATTAAAGGAAGTCACAAGATAAATATCAAGTCAACTAATAGGATGATGATAAACCTAAGATTTATTATCAAAATGAAATATATAGGTCAATTGGCAAGAATGTCCAGATTGTAGGCTTCTTTTGACAATTTACAACAGCATCCAAATCTTAAATTACAAATCTATGTATAGAACACTTGCAAATGCCTGTGAGGCAATGAATAAGAATTGTGTAGGGTAATGACTTCATTTGGGACATATAATTTAAAAGATTTGCTTTCATGAAATCTTTAGCTCTATAAGATTTCTTTCCACCATCTTTTTGTAAACACACAATTTATCTGTAACTTCAAACAATATTGAAGATATGCAATAATGAGATTTTAATTCAGTGACATAAGTTTGGGGCAACTATGGTCTTTGGAAAATCTCCTCTTCCCATTTAAGTCATTGTTCCAAAACAATCCTTCCCACTTCCCTTGGTGTGTAGTTTAGCATTAAACTCTAAGGACTCCTTTTTTATATGGGAAAATAGAGCAGTACATTTTAGAAGATCTATTCAGTAATTTCATCTAAATGTCTCCACTAAATTTAAAGTATGTTTTTGACAGAGAAATTAACACAAGCATCTTCCAAATCATAGTGGCCTAACATGATAAAGCTTTTATTTCTCCCTTGCGTAGTTCAACGTGGATTGTGTGGCCTTCTTCCATCTTGAAGCAATGATCCCTGGAATACGTGGCCACAGGCAGGGAGAAGAGGGGAATTAACATACATTGCTACTGTTCATGGACCATTGGCCAGGGCCAGGCAACTGCAAGAAAGGCTAGGAAATGTAGGAGAGTACATAGGATATTTGGTGAGCACTAATTTCAGAAATTTAATTTAGAATAATTTAAGAGTAAATATTTTATTAAGCTACCTGTTCTGCTAAAAAGGAACTATTTACTTTCCATGATATAGAAAGAATTAACTTGTTGCAGGTAGAAGTCAACATTTAGATGCACGGAATTTGAGTTAGAAGGGCTGTAGCACCCAGATGAGTGGTTTTCACACTGTGTCTGGTGCTATTGTCCCAGGGTGCTTGGGAGTAATGTTGACTGGACAAGGAGAAGGCATGGAGGGCAGGTTCTAGGCATCTAGGCTCTATACTGCTGTGTCATTCCCAGCTCTCTGCCTTTATCTGTTTTATATTTTGTGATTTGGGTGAAAAAATGAGTCTGCAGCAAAAGAAAATATCTAGAAATGAATATATTACAACACCCTCTTTTTAAAGCTATGCAGGTTTATTCATCTATTTAACCAATATTTTTGAGCACCTGCTATGTAGCAGGCCCTGATTTAGGCTGTAGGGACAGAGTCCTTGTCCTCCTAAAGCCTACACTCTGGTGTGTCCTAGAGAGTTCTCGTAATTTCCCAACATGGGAATAAAATTTCAGACCTGTTTTCCTAGCTCTCAGTCCTGCCCGAAGTGACAATGAGATTGTTAATTGAGAATATGCTGAAAAAAACATCTAGAAAATCCTGGCATGGAAATGACTAGGGAGTATCTAGAAGAATGGCTTCTGTCTTAGAAAAAGGACACGACCCTCCTTAAAGTTATTTTACGTCCAAAATATGGGTATTGTTTGGACCTTCCTTCTTTCTCATTTCTGACATCTGATTGGCCAACAGATTCTCCTCTAATGTGCAGTATGTTTCCTTTAAGCAAAGTACTATCATCAACTAACATTGCACCTACAGCAAAAAGTGTTTATATACACACTCCTTGTTTATTCTTATTCGGACTCTATGCAGTTAATATGACAATCATTACTACTGCCCCTAATTTACAGAAAAGAAAATAGAGAAAAAAATAATTTAGCTCAAGGTTACACAGCACAAGTAGTAAATGTTCCATGAAACTGGGAAACAAACTTAATTAATATCACAGCCAGGTAATAAAATACAGGTAATGAATGAGAGATTCTGTAATGTAAACTCTTACTACTAGTGGTAATAGTAATTACTATGGGATTCAGGGAGGGAGTACTTGAGCGTGTGGATTTCAGAATCAAAGAGGCCTGGGTTTGAATCCAGGGCTCCACCACTGATTATGTGATCGTGATTAAGTCATTTAATTCCCTCAGTTGTTTTATCTGTGAAACAGGCATCGGTGGGAGGAGCAAATGAGATAACTAGGGTAATATAATACACTTGGCACAACTCCTCATATATAGACAGCATTTATGACTTTTGGCCATAATAATGATTATTTTCTAATAGTATGAATTTAAATAGTAATATGCACCCAGTATTCATATATCTTTGAGTATAAAGACAGGTGCATTTACACTGTGTGAGCACTGTTCCAGCTCGAAAGTACAGTACTTGCTGTTTTGATGCTATATAAAGGAATTTTGAATCACAAATGGAGCTTTGGTTCTTACATTGTGCTAAGCCAGAATACTCTTATTCATTGTAGTGATTTTAGCACAATGCAGTCACCTAAGCTTTGGGAACACACTGAAGTTGAGTGCTTTCTGTTGAACTAGGGTAATAAACCTTATTTTAGCAGCACTTTGGAATAGATTTACCCTGCATTATAACTTACAGATTTAATTCTTCACATTTGTTGTCTTACTAAGGAAACGTTTTGGCTCACCTCTCTAGTTTATAATCTCAGATGAATGCATGGGGATTTACATACATAATTCATATGGTCTGTCTTCAATGGAAAAGAATACTCTGTCTTCGGTTTGTAGCATGGAGGAATACCTCCAACTGGGAATATTCGAACTCTTGGTACAGCAGTACCTTTTTAAAAAAAATTAACAGATTTTCACCTTTAAACAATAGAATTTCTGAGTAAATATTTAAAATAAATGCTATATAAAATGTAAAAAAAGATTCTTCAAAAATATTGTTTAAATGTATTTAATAAGTCTAATGTGGACTTACAGTGGGGAATACTTGACATAATACTGATAATTTCATACAAAATTAGGAGTGGTGAGGTTAATTTCCAATATTTTAGAAAGATATATGCATCACAGCTCTGCACATTTGCTGAGATCAAATGTATAAGAAAAATACTCAAAAATTATCAAAGGTATAATAAAAACATCTAATCTCACTACCAAGTTCTAGCTCACAGCATGTACCCATGTTTCTGTAATACCATATATATGTCAAATTGCCTGCTTTCAATTCATGAGAAAATCAAGCGCACATAATAAAGACTTGTGTTTTGTTGGTGAAACTCTGGTAATTTGGGTATATTTTCCATAGCAGTTAATGAAAATTTCCTAAAACATAGAATTCCTTCCAGAATTTTTTTATACTTAAGCTTGGCAGTGACTTATAAGAATCAGTGTAACTCTGAGATTTACTCTTTATTTTCCTTCAAATTTGAAAGTAAGAGGCTGACATATTTGCCTTTATCATAGTAGGCATTGCTAACTCTTCACATGGTTAGTTAGTAAGAGGACTTGGTGATGTGCAAGGCGCACAGTGTGTTTCCATTTACCTTTTTGAACACCTGGTTCAAGTGGGACTAGTGTTCCCCCTCCTTCCCCCACTCAAAACAGGGGACTCTTTGGCTTTTAGTTGATGTTTTTATTTCTTTAGGGAAGAATAAATGGGTAATTTGGGCAGAAACTTAGGCACTTTATCTTCTTTCTTTCCTTCTTTCCCCTCTACTCCTCCTTATTACAGGAGACAGAAATGTGAGAGCCTCAGTGGGGAATTTTCCCAGAAGAGAGAAATGAAGCACCCATTGCTCCATAATGCCAGTCATTTCCGGAGAGGAGTCATTTTTCTTGTTTGGCCCTTGGGTTCTCTCCTGCTGGATAAATCCAACTCTTTGTGCCGTCTCCCCCAGGGCTGCTGGAGGGGAGACCTTCTGCAGAGGAGCTGTGCAGATAGGAGGTGGATACTCCCTCCTATGAGCTTCCGCTCCTTGACTTTCCCTTCTTGAAGAGTTGGCTTCTCGGGGTGCAGTCAGCTTCTCTGACTTTATAGGGGTGGCTGCATGCAGGTATTTAATTTACTTATAGGCTCTGAGGCATCACAGACAAAACAGTGACTGTGGCTGAGGCAGAAGAGCCCATTTAGAAAGAAAGAGGATGCTGCGTTGGCTGCACAGTCATTGGTAAAGTCTGAGCACCCCCTATTATTTTCCCTTCAGCATGATGTTACAATATGTTTTGTTCAAGCCTAAATGAACCTTTTCATCTGGTAATTAACATTTTTACAGTGTTTCTCCTACCACCATATATTTTTGTTTAGAAAATTAAGACACACAGCCAAAGTCAATGAGTAAAAATGTTTGTTTTGCCGAGTATGTATTTAAACCCGTGAGAGATGATTAGAGGGTAAAATGAGAAAGTAAAAAAAAAAAAAATCATTTAATCTCAACTTTCTTGATTTCCCCGTATAGCAATATTTTCATCCTACTGTCCTTGCAGTTTTCCATACTTAAAGTTTTAATGTTTCTGAAATTGTCTTTTACTAACATTATGTGATAAATGCATTTAGTGACATGTCTTTTATGACACACATTATGACATACATGAAGAGTTGACTCTGAGTTTGTGAAATCTGTAGGGCAAACTGACATCCAAATCACAAGTTAGCTGAGGAATTCCTGGATTCTAGTCCTGATTCCATTTTTTCTAATCTAACCCCCTAGGGTCTCTGAGTTTTCAAGAATGTTTCATTCATTTTAATTAATTAATTGCTTAATTAAAATAATGTTTTGGCTCTGGCTTGCATCAGGAAATACAGAGGTGCACTAAAATTAACAACAATTATGAGATTCTGTAAGTTATTGCTGAGTTTATTACTTTCAGGAAGCTCTATTTTTAATGTACATGTCAGAGCTAGTTTTTAATTTATATGAAGTGGTTTGTAATTATTGGTAATGCTGATAATAAAATTTATATTGTGTGGATCAGTAAAAAAATTACTGTAGGCTCAACCTTTGATTAAATGCAATTTGGACTCTAAAATATACTTCCTGGCACTCCCCATGTTGTTGGTGTCTGTCCTCCTCTCAACCCACCTCTTTCTAAACACTGATTACTCGCTGTGAGCTGAATGGTCAGAGCGTTTCAGCATGACTGTCCAGGTCTCTGTTTAGAGATCCGAAAGGCAGCAGGGGTAACTTACTTTTGGCATGCGAAAGAACTTTCCAGTAGTAAGTCTATCTGGAAGGCTGTGAAAATTAGAGACAGTTCTCTGCATACACTTTTTTCTTGGTCAGGAGAAAATTAAAAATAACTGTCTATTTGACAATAATGTCTATTAGATAAGCTGGCAGTCTAAGGTTTAAGGGGAAATATGAACATTCTATGTTTTAAAAATACATTATTATAGGAGAAAAGTGAACAAAGTAAAACAAAGGTTTCAGCGTATTTGTCTGACTCTGGAGGCTTTGGAACACAGTGAAATATCGTGAGTTCTTGGACTGCACATATTTTAGTGAAATGCTGGCTGTGGGGTCCCGGGGCTGACAACAGAGTCTGGCACAGTCAGCGGTAGCCAGTTGGTGCACAACGTCCAGTACGTGAATACACACTGGGCCACATTATGCTTACCAGTCTCTTGGATTATTAAAATTTTATAACTGAATCATGAAGTCTCATATTCTATATTGATAATTCACAGTTATCAATGATATGCAATTTTCTTATGTTTTAGAGTTCTTTTTAACAGGTTTTTAAGATTGTGAAGTATTTATGCCGATTAGGGCCATGTTTACAGAATTCAACTAAATGTCTACTACTGTCACTATTAAATATCATCTAAATTTTATGACATGAATTTATTATTTTCGGCTCACGTTCTAGGTCTTATCAAAACACTTACTCCCTCTATTCTGTTCTGTATCCTTTGTAATCCAGAATTGTTTTTAGAAATATTTCATATATGTTTGTGGTGATGTGTAGCACCCAAGTGTTATTTCTGGAGTACCTTTGCATATATACTGTGTGCCTCTGGTAGAGTGCAGGCTCAGGGACAAAGGAAGCTAGTTGGGTGGGGTTATTTCTAAGTGAATTTAGATATCCCAGAAAAGGTGTGTAAAAGGTACACTCTGGTGGTTTGAGAATTTACAGTGAGCCAAAGGTTAATTAATTTTCACTCTCCTTTGGTCTAGTAAACAGTGAAGAAGAATTTGGGAAGAGCTAGCAGCTGCAGATGTGAGATGAGATTTCTCAAGCTGGCTTCAGGAGGGAGTCTAAATTGGAGGAAGATACAGGGATATCAGGATGAGAATTTGTCACTAAAGTTCTGCCAGGGTGAAGATTATAGGGCAGCTGAATCTAATTTGGACATTAGGTTCTCAAAGCAAGGCAGTATAGAAGGTGAAATTTGAGTATTGTTGAAATTACCTTTGAAAACCCCTTTGGAAGGAGCTACATTGAAGGCAAACACCGTAGTTATACTGTCCTACACGGGCAGGTTGCCCTTTGGCATTGAATGATGCACTTCCACTGAGCTCCAGAGTATGTAGTTGGCTTGTATTTTAAAGGCAATCTTGAATAAAAAATGTTGCATGTGTCATTGAATTTACTGAATACCACAGTCTCATGCAACTTGGAGAGGTCTTCTGTGGATGAGAGCCATACAGGACCTGAGTCTCCCCATGGGTGGAAAATTCTCATGCTTACCCAGGGTAAATACTTACAGAGAGAACTGGAGTGATGAATGGACTCTTGCCCAGTGTGTAAACAATTTTCTTATCTATCTCTGTATCACCTATACATGGTAACTTCTTTTAAGTTAAGTGCTTATATGATGCAAATGCACTCTCCTTGTGTCAGCTGGCAATAGCAAAGGAAAGAAGCTTCCTTTAGATGCCCACATTCTGGCTGGATGGATTTAGCACTGGAAGTATAGACATTCATTTAAATTAAGGATTTTTCTCTTCCATGGATCACCTCTACAGAAATAGGCTAGAGTTGTTCTCACAAAATCTCATTCACCATAGCTTTGAAACATGCAAAAATTTTGAAATCTTTGCTTCTTTAACACACATCAGTCTAAAGGTGAAGTATTGAAGGACACTCATTTGTCAAAAATCTGTCGGTGCTTTTAAAGTGTAAGACTGCCTGGCCCTGGTGCATCAGTATATAGCAAGAACCACCTATTTAAGGTCTTTATGGGATTTCCATTTGAATTTGACCTTGCTGTTTATCTTACATTAGATATATCTTAAATTTGACCTCGTCCTGTCTCCAATTAAGACCACTGGGAGTGAACTCCTCCTATCAGTGGTACTTCTACTGAAAGGAGGAAATTCTCTCTTCTCCCCAATGTCAACACTCTAGTATTCAGTTTCAAAAAGGGCACCCTATCTTCTCAAATTTTTGCTGCTTTGCCAGGGATATAAAATTTTTATTAAATCTTCAGGTGCATATCCTGGAACTAGTCCGTTGAGTCAGGAGGAGAATTTGGAATTAGGTATTGAAGAAATCTGAAGATGAAGAAGTAAGTGAAAAAACCGAAACTAATCCTTGCCTTTTCTGTAGGCTGCGAACTTACATCAGAAAGGAATGTAAGAATGTGTTTCAGAGAGGCAAGGACTAGTCTGTTGTTTTAGGTAATACACTTTTCAGTTAGTTCAAATTTCTTTTGTCATTGAAACATTTGAAAACAAATAAATCTTTGATACCCAAATTAATTCTTTATTTTTCACCATTTTTCCCTTCCCCAAGTTCTTTATTTCTTACTTTGTTGTGTCTCCAATAAAAAAAACATAAAACACTGCTATGTAAAATATTAGAATATAATTTAAATATTCTACCTTTTTATTGCTGTTGTTTATCATAATTCCTATTAAATTATAATAAATAGTTTATTTGTAAAGCCTTTATGCTTTTAATGCCTCTTTTTTCATATGTTGACATATTTATTTAAGATGCCGTGGCATTCTTCCCAAAGACGGTTCCATAGTCTTCCCACAGCAGTGACTTGTTGCAATGTCCAGGAACATCTTTAATGGTTAAGAAGGTGCTCAAGAGGTTCCAATGAAACATTCGGCAAATATTAGATCTTAGAAATAAATCACAAGCTTAAACATCCAATTTAATTGAACAAATATTTATTAAGTATTATGTGTCAGGTACTGAATCATGTTGCACAGTAGAAAAATCTATTAGTAAAATAAATAGAATTTTAAAGGAAAAAGGTATTTGCTGTCTACTGTGAATCCAATGTCATGGGAAAGACAGATTCGATGTTTCAGTTTTATTTTGCAAACAAAAACCAAATACTTTTATTTCAAAATCCTAGGTAAAAACAAAGGCAAAAAATGGAATCCATTCAAGCTTCTTAAATTTCACATACTAACCTTTGTTCCGAAAACAATTGACTGCAATTAGGTATGGTTTGAACTTTTTAAAAGAAATGGACTAAGACTCACTTTTTCTATATTCATTCAAAGGCTCCTTTGATCTGATTACTAAATCTACTACACATGTGCTAATGCTTAATATAGCCCAAGGTTTCTGAACTATTGCCTGTTTTTCATTAAAAGACTTATTTGAAATATTTTGTCATTTGAAAGATTAATAATATAATGTTATTTTATTTATTTATTTATTTATTTTGGAGACAGAGTTTTACTCTGTTGCCCCGGCTAGAGTACAATGGCATCATCATAGCTTCCTGCAACCTCAAACTCCTGGACTCAAGCAATCCTACTGCCTTAGCTTCCCAAGTGGCTGGGACTACAGGTGCACCACCATACCTGGCTAATTTTTTCTATTTTTAGTAGAATGGGGGGTCTTGCTCTTGCTCAGGCTGGTCTCGATCTCCTGAGCTCAAGTGTTAGGATTACAGGTGTGAGACACTGTGCCAGGCCAATAATATAATTTTATATTGCTAATTATTTTAAACAAGAGTCTTATAAAAAATGTTCCTGGATGATATTTAGGCTTAGCTCATCAATCCATAGACAAATGGATGAATTGACATGGATGTGAAGGGGAGAGGCCAGACTACCAAATATATTTTGACAGACACTAAATTATTTTTGTAGATCATAATGTTGTTTTTGGGAAATCAGTTTATCTTTTTATAAGTTTTTTTAATCTACTTAAATGTACTTGAAGAATATAGTCCATATTCCTCCTGTCCCCCATCGTGTCTCTCTTTGTCTATACTGGGATTTTCATAATGTAACACCCTTAAATAGAGAACAGTTGCATCTAATCCTATTTAAAATGGTTGCTAAGAGACTATTCATAGGAGCTTAGAACTGACTCAAGATCTCCCTTTAAGGAATAAAGGAGGAAAAGTAAAGAAAATGCATAGGAAGGATTTTGACATATGGGTTTGTGTCCTGTGGTTTCTGGTATTTAGCATGTAGAAATCCTTTTCCAGTCTGTGATGTTCCTGGCCTTCCATTGAGCCCTGAACCTAATCCCATCATATTGCTCTCCTGAATGCCTGAGGACTCCCTTGGGAAAATGAGTTTGCACAGCTGGGGTTAGGGTGAGAAGGATATGTCCTTTCTCCACAACTCAGGCGTGGTAGGAAGTGACCTCATGATAGCTAAAGAGTTGATCCATAGCTCCTCTAACCAACTCCATCAGAAGAGGAGGTAAGAGGAGTCGCTGGCAGTGGGGTGGGGAGCAAGGATAGCTGACCAACTGTACTCAATTCTTTACTGCCTGTTTTAGGAAACGCAGAGGCCTATTTCATCATGCTCTGAGCATCTCATTTCTGTTTTTCCCATTTTAGGATGAATGTGCAATATATATTTTTCCCTTCATCTGTGAGAGTGACTTTTATATTACTTTGTGACTAGGAAAATATGATCCTGAGCTTGCCATATACCAGGCAGATTATGCTTCTACTATAAACAATATTTTTCATTTTTTTTGGCAGTTGCAAATACACAGAAGCTTACAAGAGGTAACTTAGAATGCCAAACCAGACATTTCTTCTGATAAACGAAAGTTAGAGATCTCTTTGTCAACACAAAATTTAACAGTGGATTGGATACAAGGGTTTTTTAAAAAATTAATACCTGGCCAGAGATTTTAGAGCCAAGAATATAACAAGAAATTTCTAACCCTAAGTAAAAAGGTTAGGGTGCATTAGTTCTCAGTAGTAAAGGTAAAACTAACATGAGATTAAATATCAAATTAAATATTAAATGTTTATATTTAGCATAATTTAGACATTTTAGAATTTGTATGCAGAGTAATTTGGATATGTTTATATACCAATGCTAGCTAATACTTATTGATTATAAAATATGGACTTCTTACTCTATAAAACCACCAAAATTAAGTGGGAAATTGTTTTAGTCTCCATCTCATTTTTTCAAACAGCTCTGAGATTTATCCAAGGCATTATTTATCCAAGTAATTCATTATTTGCTCTTTATTGGGGAAAACTTAACTCTTTAGGGCTAGCTTCTCAAATCCAAACAAATCACATATTAGGAAACATAAAACATACTACACATTCACTTTTGCTGGATTTAAGTTGCAAAAGGGTCAGGGTCATCCTAAGTTAATAGCCTTTGTGCTTTTTGAATTACTGTCAGAGTACCTTAAATACAATGGGCACTCAGCAAATATTTGTTCACTGAATAAGTTTAAGTGTATAAGCAAATATACTACTTTGATTTAATCCTGTCTGAGGAGCTTGTTTTTATAATGATGACACCAATTTCCACAAGGCAAAAGATCCCTAAATTATGCATAAAAACCCATGGCCTCCCATTCTCATGTATGTGTATTATTTAGTGTTTTCCTATCATTCTGAACTGCTGTCCACCTATATGTTGGTAACTTTTCTGTTTAGAAGATATGTTAATGATATATATTTATACATTTGTTTTTCCTCACTTTCCCCAATTCTGTCACATATGATATTCACCTTTGTCTCTACTTTCTTTCTACCTATGGACAGGCTGATCCAGAAGAAAGCAGTCTTGTGTTATATGAGTTAATCTGCCTTTCTTCAAACAAGGGTTCTGAATGTAAAAGGCCAGCATCATGGAATGTGTGTGCTCTGTCTAGGTGGTCCAAGCTATTTACAACTGTTCACATGCCTTCCTTTCAAAGATCTGTGAATCTTTTTCACTCAAGAACACCCAAGTATCCCTCGCTTCACAGACTTTGCTGGTTCTCCCTCACATGTGAGAGCTTAGGCAGGTCACTTAACTTCACTGTGCCTCAGTTTTCTCTTCTCACAGGACTGTTTGGAGGATTACATAAGTTAATATTTATAAAGCACTTAAAAGAATGCCAAACACAGAGTGAGCACTCTCAAATTGTTTGATAAATAAAATAAATAAAAATGAGTATGGAGGAAAATTAGTGATGAGAACAATGGCAACATCTAGGAAACAGAATAGAAATTCCTCACTTCTAATGGCAGAGTCTCAGAGCTCTGTGGGTTAGTGTTTGGAAAAGCTGGAATGAGCTTCAGGGGTAACTTCTCAACCTCATAGGCAAGTTATTTCCTGCAAAAGCCGACTAAAGTAACTAGCATTCAAAAAGATCATTTAATTAGAGTATTTGAAAGAGTATTTGCAAGCTGTTCCCAAGGTTATAGAGCATTTTCTAACAGACTCCATAGCTGAACCCATTGTTCCATTGAGCAATATTAAAATTTTGGTTTTCTGTATTCCTTTTAAAAATTCACTGCCAGCACTTCTTCCAGTGGTTAATGAGTCACCTGAACCAACTGATATCCATATATCTAAGAATTCACCCGATCTTTGAGTAATTCTAAGCTGATTTTAAAATTACTCTTAAAAAATTATTATTGCTCTAGATTTCTGAGTGTATTATTAATTTACTAATCTGGAGATCATTCCTTCCTAGAATAATAAGGAACCAGGCATATATTTTTTTAAAAAAAAGTCTTGGGAATTCAAAAAGTGTGTTACTCAGCAGATTTTATCACAAGGAGTTTATTCATAGGCAAACCCATCGTGGTCTCACACTGAGCTTGTTTCTAACTTGTGTAGATGGTGATGTAATTAAGTAATTTATTTAATTACTTAGTTACTGCCAATTAGGAGAGGAGGGGAGGGCAACCAGAAGCAGAAACACTCATTTATTCATCCACTTAATACTTATTTACTGAGTTACTACAGTTCAGGGAATATCACAATGACGTCAATGAGACAAATGACAACCAAAGTGCTTACCCTCATGCAGCTTACATTCTAATGAGTGAGTGTAGCATTATGGAGTTAGACGTGTTTACAGTTCAGTATTTGAGTAGAGACTTACGTTATCATTCTGCTGCTTACTGAATGACCATGACAAATTTTTAGCCTCTCAGTTTTCCTATTTGTAAAGTGATAATAAAATTACTTCACAGGGTTGTTTTGAGATTGAATGAGTTAATATATGTAAAGTGCTTAAAATAGTGTCTGGCATAGAAGTGCTGTGTAAACAGTTGGTGTTATTACTGAGTATATGGCATCATATCAAATAAGGGTGTACCCGGGGAGGACAGGGCAAGGGAGCGGAGAACTGAAGGGGCTGCTGTTTCAGATAAGACGGTCAGGAAAGCCTTCCCTGAGGAGGGGCTGATTTGAGCAGAAGCCTGAGTGAAGTAGAAAAGTGAACCATGTTAATGTCTAGTAGAGGAGGATTCCAGGCAGAGGGAACACCAGGGAGCATGGTGTGAGGTAGCTGAATGCTTACATGTTCAAATTAGCATGTAAGGCTGTGTGATGGAAGTTTAGTGAGCCAGAGGGAAAGGACTAGGATAAGAGACTGGAGAAAAGGAGGAAGGTCATGTGGGGCCTGGTGGGACAAAATTTTCAGGAATGGATTGTATTCTAAATAATGAGAAGCCAGTGGAGGGCTGAATCGGGGGAGTGACGGGATTCTGTGTGAAGACCACATGGGGAGGAGCCCAGTGTGGACCTAAGGAGACCATTCAGCAGTCTGTTGCAGAAATTCACGTGAGAGATGGTTACAGTTTGACCTGGAGCAGAATGAGGACAGGATGGGTTGATAGGTAGAGATCAAGCACAAGATACATTTCAAAGGTAGAGCAGACAAGATTTCCCTGTACGCTTGATTGGGTGTGAGTGAAAGGAGTCAAGAGTGATTCCATTTTGGGGCCTGAACATCCAGATGATTGAGGTGCTGTTTGCTGTGATGGTGTGTACTTGGAGAGGAGGTCCAACTGGACCAAGGATTCTTTTACAGACATGATAAGATACACAATTTGACATGCTGAACAGGTAGCTGAATATTCAAGTTGAGAGTTCCGGGAAGTATTGGGATTGGGATATAAATTTGGAGTGGTCAGATTATAGATATTTTAGAAAGTCATGGAACTTGGGTTAGATCACCAAGACCAAGGGAGATGGAGAGGAGTGGAGAGTTGAAGACTGAGCTGTGGGATTGCTAATATTTAAATGGAGAGAAGAGGAAGCAGAGCCAGTAGAGGAGACAGAGATGAAATGACCAGTGAGATTGAGGAAGACCAGGAAAGTGTGGAGTTTTGGAAGCCAAGTGAAGAAACTTTTAAGAAAGAGAGGGTGAAAAAATCCTGCCTAATGCTTTTGAGAAATGTAGTAAAGATGAAGGCTGACAGTTGCCTGTAAAGACAGTGTGGCGGTTACTAGTACCCTTGTCAATAGCAGGCTCCTTGGAGTGGGGAAGACAAAAACATAATTGGAGTGGATTCAAGAGAGAATGAGAAGAGATGGATAACTCTTTTGAAGAGTTTTGATATAAAGGGAATATAAATATGGGCTATTACTTGGAGTGAATATGCAGTTAAGTTTTTCTTTTTTAATGGGAGATACAATCACAAGTGTATGTGCTATTGAGAATGAGCCAATTAAGAGTTTAAAAGAAAAATATTGGTGATGTACCAGAGAGGGGGATAATTATAGGATCAAGTCCTTGCATAAGCAAGTGGGGAAGAGCTTGAACAGAAAGGAGGAGGAGTAGGCTACAGATACGAGCAAGAACAGTTCATGTGTTGTAACTGAGAAGAAGTAGATTAAATGGGTGCAGACGCAGAAGGTGATAGATGGGAAAGTTATAGGAAGATGTGGAAGTTTTGATTGCTTTTATTCTCAGAAATACAATGATAGTTGACAGCAATAAGAAAGTAGGGGTGTTAGAGGAGAAAGGAGAGAATTTGGAACAATAGCTTCAGAGAGTGGGTGAATGAATTGGCCAGAAAAATATGCAGAGTTGCTGGCAATACTGAGGATTTATTTGAGGTTTGAGATCAGAAATTTAATTTGAATTCCATTGCATGGATTTGTGATTTTCTTCATATTCAGCTGTTTGATTGTAGCCTTGGGATAAGTGGAAAGCTGGACTTAACCAGGGTTGGAGTTTTGCCAAGTAAGTAAGAACACACAATAAAAGGGCGAATACACCAAGGTGACTCGTGGTCCATGAAATCTCAGTGGATGAAGGGGTAGAGTCAATGAATTGTGGGTACTTCTGGGCTAAAGAATTGGGAAGAGGGTTCTAGAGTGAGTGAGCAGCAGAAGAAAAAGTGATATTGAGAAAGTGGAATGTTTAAAGTTGAGAATTGATGATAGCAAGGTTCAGCAGGTGATTGAGACCCTGGCTGGCGGGGGATTGACCACATAAGAGGCTGGTGGTCAGATGAATCATCTACACGTGCATTGAAATGGCTAAAACTGGTGACAGGAGTGGTAGTGGAGAGAAAGACCATAGCCACTACAAATGTCTTCAGTGATTAGGGGTTTGTTTCCAGGAAGCAACAAGGAGGTTGGTGGGTATATACATTCATGGCATATGTTTTGACTTTTTTAGGGACTTTTCTAGGGAGAAGAGAGCACCTATAATATTTCAACACTTTATGAGATCAAAAGATGCATCAGACAGTATTCTTAAGGAATTTCAAGTCATTTTGTAGAGGAGGTAAGAACCCTGCCGGAGCAATTTAAAAGCAGGGTAAAATGTGATACATGAAACAATAGAGGTATAGCTAAAACACAAAAGGGGTTTAGCAGAAGAGTTTACTTTCAGATGGAGGATCCAGGAGAAGTCTTTTATGAAGAAATGTGTTTCAGGTGGACTTTGAAGGCTGAGCTGTATTTGAATAGGGAAGGGAAAGAGGGATCTTCATGCACAGAGAAAAGTATAAGCAAAGGCATGAGAATAAGGAATTACAGGTAAACAGCAAGTAGTCCATTTCGGCTTCTAGCATGCAAACAGGATGCAGAGGGGAGGGCTGCAGAGTCTTACTGGGGCCAGATAGAAGGATTCTAATGCCAAGCAAAGGCCTTTTACTCTTAGGCAGCAAGGAATGGAGTGAGACAAAAAGGCACATCAAAACTTTTTGAGCAAAAGAATGACATAGATGTGGGCTTCAGTTAGAGAAATTATGCATCCCAGTGTCCAGTAGTTGGAAACAAGAGTTTGGGAAAAATAGACACCTTAGGAGGTATTGAAATAGCATAGTCAAGGGGAAATTTATATTTGTTTTACAACTTATAAACACCACTATGGTTGGTGCTAGTAGTGATAGTGTCATTGGGAAGGGATAGTAGGGGAAATTGATGAAATTTAATAAAGATTCAGTCAATAAATGTTGATAACTGATTGGATGTGGCATTGAAGAAAGGAGAGATGAAAGTGAAGGATATTACAAGATTTTGACCTTGGCTAACCTGGGGGAACATGCTACCAATTATAAACAGAGCACACAGGAAGAAAAGGACCAAGTATGAGTGGGAAGATTATCAGTTTGGTTTTGGCTTATTGAATTTAAGATGCCAGCTAGCATCCAGGTAAAGTTATCCAGCAGGCAATTTGAAATTTAAGACTGGCATTTGGAAGTCATAATTGTATTGCTGATGGTGGAACTCACAAGACTGGGTAAGCATGCCAAGGAAAGAGTGGGGAGTGGGTATAAGAGAGAAGTAAATAATGTCCAGGATGGAACCTTGTGGAACATTTATATTACCATGGGAGAATGAGGAGGAGTGGCTGGAGATTGAGGTAAATAAGGGGTGGTGAGAGCCCAACCCGAGAGCAAGTTCAGAGACTGTAATGTTACTGATGTTCTATTTTCCAAGAGAAAAAATTTTTAAAGAATGAAAATCTGTTTAATAGTATCAAAAAATACAAAAAAGGTTAAGAACAAGAATTGAAAATATGTTGTGGGATTTTGTAACTAAGAAGTCACAATTGATGGATGATAGAAAAACATCAGTGACATCAACCACCACCACAACAGCTTCAACTCTGTCTGTGACCAACACAGCAACAATATTTTACCACCAGGGGAGGAAACAGATAATAAAAATACCATAAACATGAGAATGTACTCAAATTTATAGCTGTCTTGGGCCAGTTAGTATAAGATTCAGAGTACAACTCATTTCAACAAACCCTAAAGGAATCAGTAAATTATGGTTTAATATAATTGATGCTTATAATGTTGAAACATGAGTCTTTGAGAAAAGATTAATTCACATTACAAATACTTGGTTTAAAAATCAGTGGCATTAAATGCAATGTGGTATCCTGAATTGGATCCTGGAACAGTAAAAGGACATTAATAGAAAAACTGGTGAAACCCAAATAAAGTCCGTACTTTACTTAATAGTCGTATGACAAAGTAAATTTCTTACGTAAGATTTGTTAAGTGTAACATTAAAGGAGCCTGGGTGAAGGGTAACGGAAACTCACTTTACTACTTTGCAACTTTTCTATAAGCCTAAAATTATTCCAAAATAACAAGTTTTTAAAAAAAATATGATCAATAAAATCCAGTGGCACATGTAATATAAAAAGATTTTCTACCCAGATAATTAAGTGAGTAAACTCTTGGTGTTTATGTAAGCGAATTTTAGCTAATGGAGATTTTATTTATGAGAACAAACTCATTCCACATGTTTATTTTTTTTAAATGAGGCATTGTGTTCTAAGACTAAATAGTAACAGTAACGCTGCATAAAACCTCCTTCAAGTTACCTGCTTTCTCCAGTTGACTTTTAGATCTATACCTTAAATAGCCAGCACCAAAGGTGCCTGTTTCCACAATGAAATCAAATCGACTGCAGTTTTGTATTTGCGTTTGGTGTTTCCACATAAAAAGTAGTTGATATTTATGTTTTTTCTTGCTAAGAACTTAAGAAAGAGGTGCCCACTGTTTATTAAACAAACAAATAAATAAATAAGATACTCTAACTAAAAAAAATATTCATATTTGCTTTTCCTGGGACATATATATTTCAGCTTAGTGGGTGATGATTTGCATTTGTAATTCACATTAATAAAAAGCGAAGTCATTCTTCTGGAATTCCTGCATAGAAGGACATCTGTACAACTGAGGCAGGCACCCCTCTCCCTGTTCTCACTGAAGCCAGTGATGTTGTTAACCAAAACTCTGGTCTTCAATACAAGCCATTCTTCAGCTATTTTCTTGTCAATGGGAAGTTAAAGTTCCAAACTCCTATTTTCCAGTGCAAGTATTAAAATTTTCAGATAATTGTGCTGGGCGTAGTGATTCACAAACACGGACTTAATTTGGGCCTTTTGTAGAATCAAGTTCATTGAATTGCATTTCGGCCACGTAAGAAGTTTGCCTATTGCATTAGCAAGCATTGAAGCCAAAGTTGCTTATGAAAAAGAGATGGCAAATTGCAGAAGACTTTTTTCCTATCCAAGTATTGAATCATTCAAAATCTAAAATTTGCGTTTATATTGCATTTTCTCTACTGGCAGCCATAAATATAAAAAAATAGTCATTTATACAAATAGCAACCCAAAAGAAACCTGTTTTGGTCTTTTATATGCAAATGCTATTTGGAAAACTGGCCACTACATCATGTGGTATTTCCCTTATGAGAATTTCTAGTGATATTTCTGATTTTTTTTTTTAACTAGTACTTACCCCAAGCAGTTGTTTTGGTGGTTATTTTATGGATATTGTAAATTTTTGTATTGGCAGCCAAGAAAATCAGAACAAAGTTTGCATCTTACCTTTAACCCCCATATGGGATCCAATGGCATCCATTATGTATGCTTACCCAATTTCAGTCTATCTTCCTGTGCTTATTTTCACAGAGTTTCAATTTTCTCTCTCTCATACACACACACACACACACACGCACACACACATATATATAATGCTGTTGTATGAATTTCTCAGTTCTTCCTCAAATCGTTTTTGTTATGCTAAAATATATGTAACATAATACTTATCATTTTTATCATTTGTAAATGTACAATTCAATGACATTAAATACATTCACAATGTTATATGACCATCATCAATATCTATACTCAACTATGTCTATATCTTTGTCTTCAACAAAATCTCAGTACTCACTAAACAATAACTTGCTTTTCTCTCTTCCTCCCATTGCCTGGTAATCTTTATTTTACTTTCTGTCTCTAATAATTTGCCTATTTCAGACACCTCATGTAAATGGAATCATACGATACTTGTCCTTCTGGGCCTGGCTTATTTTACTAACGATAATGTTTTCAAGGTCTGTCCATGTTGTAGTCTATATCAACACTTCATTCCTTTTTATGGCTGCATGATATTCCCCCAAAATCTTTTTTGGAAGAAGACAGGTATATAAAAAGGAGAAGAGGAAAAAGAAGAGGAGGAGGAGAAAAGCTAGACTAGGTGATTTCTATGAGTGGAAGTATTTGAGGTTTGGTGGAAGTAGAAATGGAGTCACAGTAAAGAAACTTGGATCCCAGTTGTGAGTCTGCTACCTGCCAAATAAGTCACCCTGGGTAAGTCATCTTAATTTTCGCAGCCTAAATTTCTTCTTGTGTCTAATAGGAGTAGTGACCCCTACTTCATGGAGAATAAAATAAAATATGGGAATATGCATAAAATGTAGTATGTGCTCTATAAAAATAATAGTTTGAAAAACCGTTAGTGTTTCCTTTGCTGGAAGCCAAAAGCTGTCCCTGGGATACCCTGTGAGACAAGTGAAATTGATATTTAGGACTTGGCTCCCTCTACTCTCAGGACCTCTCTCCTCTCCCTCAACTTCCACCCTATTCTTCCAGATCTCAAGGCACTCTTGCTCCACTTGGAGTGCTCTACACAGTCTCCACAGTTAGGGGCCCATATTTAAGCCAGTTTCTGAACGTTCACCATTTCTTTAGGGTTTACTTCCTAGTCATCCTTAATAGGCAAGCGTATGATAAATTCATGAATGGCATTAATATTTAATAACTAATTAAAATTATGCAATACTCTTATTTTTGTTTAGTTGAAAGGAGTTGGAACTTCAGATCCCACAATTGTCCAATGTGATGATTTTCCTCAGGGTACAAGGTGGAAAGGAGGAGGCATAGCCTTTCTCAATCTCCTCAAGCCTGGTCTGTAATGGTCACAAGTTCCATGTCTCAACACGCTACTGCATTCAACATGCTACTGAGTACAATACCTCTTTCTATGACTATTGAAAATGGTGATTGGGAATACCTAGAGATATTTTAATGCTTTTTCTACTTAGAAAGAGAAGACTGATTCTACTCTTCTGTTGTTTTAGTAATTAGCTAATCATCTGTATATAGTCTCCCTGAAAGACCTTTCTCAACTGTCTTTCCTTGCCATTGTATTCTTATTTTATGTCACTTTCTGCTAAATTGTTTGTTTGATTGTAGAATTTGTCTTATTCAGCACTTACATGTTTCATACTTTGAAGTAGTATTATTCTACTGTTCAATAAATTCTACCATCTAAATACTTGGTAGTTGGGAACTACGTTAGAGCTTATAATATGATGAAGAACACAAAACACTTATAATGTCCTCAGCTGTCTACAAAACATTTGGTAGACTGGAGCTGAAAGAACATTCATCACAAAGAAAGCCAAGTTCCTATCTTTGCCTCTAGAGGAAACAGGCCTTGCTAACCCAGTAACCAGTTTGGTAATATCATCTGCAAGGATTTATTCTCAGGTTAGTTCCTGTAAAGGAATTTAAGGACTTAAAACTTGTGAGCTGATCATTTATAACAAGTCAATAAAGTGTAAAGATTTGTTCCTGTCTCTGCATTTTCCTCTCATTTTATTTGTTTGTACATAAGAAAATATTGCTAGATATCTTTTTGTGGGTGTTGCCTTCACCAGTAGCACACTATTTATGTTAAGATGTTACATTTCCTCCTTTTCAAGACTGTTCTGTAGGAGAGTCTGAGCTCCTCAGTGGGACTGTGCAGAAATGTCTTGGCATGTGAAGTGGTTACCTTGTCAGCGGTTAATGAATACTCTTGAGTGCATGCAACAGTGTATGACTAGTTGCTTATTTGAAACTGGGATATAGAGTATTTTTCTATCAGTGCTATGGGTTAATTAGGAATAATTTGGAACGATAACTAACTCTACTTTTGCATTTTCTCATTGTCTTTCCTTTTGGGATTATGATAATATAATACCTTTCAACAACTTGATTTGTCAATTCGGGCGATTAAATGTGCCTCTCCCTGAGCTTATCCATCCCTCTGCCTGCCTCCCTAGCTGCAATGTAGAGAAGTCAGTGTGATAAAGTCTATGTCAGAGCTCCACTTATTATTTGTAAAATGGGGATAATAAGACTTCATAGATATTTAATGCTAACAGAAGTCAGGAGAGAGTCAGGCATATGATCAACTAAATGTTATTTTCCTTCTCATTTGCTTCATGAATTGTGGGGGAAAGACTGATGGGACAAATAGTTGTTAAAGGGCTGCAAAATGGGTAATTAAGTATAAATGCAATTGAGAAAAATGATTTAATAGACAATTGGGGTGTTCTGTTAAGTTGGAATACTTGATGTGGTATTTCTCCTCTAGAGAACTTTTCCATCTATACCTATACAAATGTCCCCCACCTCAGTTTCACATTAAAAATGTAGACACAAATTTAAAAATCCAATATTATCAATATGAAAGGATATAACACACATTAAAACACAACTCTAAAGTATTGTACATAAAACTACTGTAATCTTTAGATATCCACATCCATCTCTGCTCAGCATTACACAAACTAACCCAGCCATTTTCTCATTTCATCAGCAGAATCAAAGACCAAATATTACTGTCACATAAAGGGTATAATCGATATTCCTCAATTAAGTTAATGAGTAAGCCTTTTATAGAATTCAAGATATAACAGCAGCCCAGACACTTCTACTTAACACCAGTCTGTTAACTTTTATATTAGTCATGATGTGAATTTTAGCTACATATATTCATGAGATCACTTTACATAAGCAGGATATAATATTAATTCAGTGTACCATAGACTAGTACAGATTATAAATTTAGTGCTGGGTATATAATACAAGGATGCATAGGTATTATTAAATTCATTTCAAATATTAGAAAATTGAAGGAAGCTCATATACCCAATGAGTGGCAAACCAAAATATATCCTAATTCTGTTTAGATCCAAAGCCAGTGTTCTTTTCACTTTGCCATATTGCCACTCCAAGCTACTACCACTCCAAGATGAACTTTATTTAAACTGATTACAGGTAGAGAAAGAAGGCAGAAGCAATTTTAAAATAAATGAATGGCAATTAATAATTTATTTTACCATACATTTTTACTTTAAGATAGGGAAATGGGGAGTAGATAAGAAAATTCTTCAATACCTATGTACTACTCTATGCTTACCTTCAGCAACCTTTTGTTATAAACTGACAGACCATGGCTACTTAAATATAAACCTAAGAGAGTTACTGTGAAGGAGAAAGACATTGGAAGTATTTAGACCTGACTGATTCACGGTTTTCTTACTTGTTACTGCGCAGTTTTGTGCAATGATTTGTAAAATTATTACAGCTAACTGCATAATAAACTCAAACAATGTTGAATATGTAGTAGCATATCCTGTGATGAATAAAGAGTCACAGTGAATTAGAATTGAAAGACAAGTTTTGGTGGAATAAAGGCAGATGTTATTAATTGACTGATTAGACAAAATCTGTTGAAATTCTTAAGGGCATTCATTATGGAGTGTGTGACTGTGAACTTGTGTGTGTGTGAATATCTGGCAGATGTTTTTCTTTGATTGCATGGTAGGGAAATATATTATCGAATAGTAGCAAAGGATATTGTTTAATTGCTAGAGAAATCTACACTCCTTAATATTTTGCCCACATACCAAGTAATGGTTAGCTCTTATTTCTTGGACTTTATCATTATTTTAAAAAAAGGAGAACCGTATTGGCATCATTATCTTAAAACCTCATACATGAAAATAAAAATTATTGTTTTCATATGTTTCTTGGCCATTAGTCTGTCATCTTTTGAAAAGTTTCCTTCTTTCCATTTTCATTTTCCTTTTTTTCTTCCTGAAAAACTCCCTTTAGTTGTTGTTTTAGTATAAGGTTGGTAACAAATTCTTTCATTTTTTGTAAATGATATGCTCAACATCTCTAATCATCAGGGAAATGCAAATAAAAACCACAATGAGATATCACGTAGCTCCAGTGAGAATGGCTTTTATCAAAAAGTCCCAAAACAACAAATGTTGGCGTGGATGCAGAGAGATGGGAACACTCTTCTGCTGATGGGACTGCAAATTAATACAACCTCTATGGAAATTAGTATGGAGATACCTCAGAGAACTAAAAGTAGAACTACCATTTGATCCAGCAATGCCTCTACTGCATATTTACCCAAAGGAAAGAAAGACATTCTATAAAAAAGACACCTGCACTAGAATGTTTACAGCAGCACAATTCACAATTGCAAAGATGTGGAAACAACCCAAGTGCCCATCAGTACATGAGTGGATTAATAAAATATGGTACATGTATACCATAGAATACTACTCAGCCACAAAAACAACAATGGTAATCTAGCACCTCTTGTATTATCCTGGATAGAGCTGGAGCCCATTCTACTAAGTGAAGTATTACAAGAATGGAAAAACAAGCACCACATGTACTCACCATCAAATTGGTACTAATTGATCAACACTTATGTGTACGTATGAAAGTAACATTCATAGGGTGTCAGGCAGGTGGAAGAGGGAAGGAGGGGATGGGTAAATTCATACCTAATGGGTGTGGTGCATGATGTCTTGGACTTGCGCATGCTTATAGCTCTGACTTGGGTGGTGCAAAAGCAATATATGTAAACAAAGCATTTGCACCCCTGTAATACTCTGAAATAATAAAAAAAGAACTAATTGATGGGCACACATGGGCATGAAGAAATGTAAAGGTCATTGAAAATCAAGAAGCGGGGAGGGAGGGGTAAAAACCTACCTATTGGGTACAATGAACACTCTTCAGGTGATGGGGACACTAAAAGTCTCAACTTAAGAATTATAAAAGGTATCTATGTAATAAAAACATTTGCACCCCCTTAATATTTTGAAATTAAAAAAAAGAAAAGAAGAGCATCAAACAAAAATGCAGGAAGGAAAGATGAGCACAGAAAAGGGTAACTAACCATGTAGGAACATAAAAATAAATATTCACTGTATAAGAAACAAACAAAAATAAAATAAAAAATAAAAATTAAAGACCAACTTATACCATTTTTAAAATGACATTAAATTGCTAGGTAAGCAATTTAGTGCGTTTATAAATTGCCACTTGGCCAATTTTATTTCTGAAACTATACAGTCTTTTACAAAATTCTATAGTTTTATGATTGAAGTCAATTTTCTTCATATTCTTCATAACCTAGCAAGTTAGTGTGCTCTACAGAAATTGCAGCAATCAGAATCCTACTTTTTTCAAATAAAGGAATGCATACTCATTCTTTTAAATAGCCGAACAATATGTGAGTGTATGAATGAAAAATGAAACTCTTCCCCTTGCCCCAGTCACATTCTGCAGAAAAGTATGTGATGATTCCAGACATTATTTTTATATATAAATTTATAGGTATTAATATATACACATACAGTCACAACAGAGAAATAATTTCATTCAAACTGTTCTTAAGCTGATTTTTTAAAAAAATTTAGCCATATGTCCTGATCATCCTTTCATTCAGCATATATAGAATGGCATTATTATTTTAGTGATTATCTCACTGTATTCATATAACAATGTTTATTTAGCCAATTCTCTATTGATAGTTTTTCCTTTTGCTCTAAGACCATCTTTCTACATATATCCTCTAAAGTGATTATATTTGAATTGATCTTGCCAACTTTTATCCAATTTTCCTAGGGAGGGTATATTAAAATCAATATGAATTACCAAGTTATAGAGAATTAGGAGGAAGAATATGTATAAACTAAAATTTCACTCTTGAATAACATTTATATCTATATATTCTTTATTAACTCTAACATTTTTACTAAAAACCAGCTGACACACTTTTTTTCTTCATCAAGTCCTTGAATTTCTAGAAAGCACTGCATAGAGCTGTAATTCTCAATCTTGGCTGCACGTTAGATTTTTAAATTCTTGGTTCCCTGGCTGCACCAATTACATTAGAATCTCTCGGGGTGGAACCTGGGTTTAATAAAGACTTCCAGATTATTCTAATGTGCAGACAATGTTGAAAACTACTGACTCAACGAGTAGCTTGTTTTGAATGAGATGTTTCCTGGAGAAAAGCAGAGAGGAAGCAAGAAAAATTCCAAAAAGTTAATCTGTTATCAAGAATTACTATATGTGAAAAACGTGTCCACAGAGTGCCAATTTTTTGTAGGAGAAAGGATCCATTTTTAGACTTAGTATGATAAGTGGAAGTAAAGGGAGAAATGGCAGCATCTTGCTGCTGGTCCTGTTGCCAGCTATAATAGCTTGTGGCAGCTCTCCTTAGCTCTTGTCTTGATTGCATTTTATATTTTCTATTTATTTGTATCACTCTTCAATTTATGTTTCTCTCCCCTGGTAGAGGGTACTCTCCATGAGAGCAGGGCTTCAGGCCGTCTCGATTCACGCTGCATCCCTAGGTCAGGTATAGTGCTGACACAGTTGGCACTTGATCAATATTGGGATTTTGGTTCCCTGAGCTAATGACTATCACTTTGGAACTTCCAAGGAGGGTGAAAGGTAATGAAAGAATAAAGGTGACTGCGTGGGAGCAGACTGCTTTTGTTTTCTCTCTTTTGAAACTCTTATATCTCAGATTAAGAACAAAGTGCATTTTATTTGAAGAAATATTTAACTGCAGTTTACTTAAAATAAGGATTTTATATGGAAAAAAGATTTGGGGGAAAGGTGACTTTACTTTATATACAAATGGGGGAAAGTGTAAGAAAATGATAATAAAGTAGATTTTTGGGGAGAAAAAAAGACATTTTATTTAACAAGTTAGTGAGTACATTTTTAGTAAAGCAGAAAACTATTATATACTTTTCTGAAAGGCCTGTCTTGTATTTAAGCAGGAAATTATTCAGAGGAGACTTGGTTCCCATGAAAGTCCATTTTAATCAAAAGGCAGAAGATTTGGGATGGAATGAAGACAGCATATAAAAGATCTGGGTCAGTTCAGCACTGGAGGGAGGTTTTGAAGACCCTAAATTATAAGAAAATATTCTACAAGTTGAATTGAGACAACTAAAGATATGAAAGTTATCATGTTAATGTGATAATATGATTAGTTAATTTTAATATTAAAATTAATAGTACTGGCATGGCATGAGAAAGAATAAGAATGATTCTAATATGTCCCAGCACTCTGTAAAACTTTGGTATGAAATATCTATTCCAATTGTCAGAGAAAGAATGGAATATTTCAGTCTATTTTTGAAAACTTTTATTTCTATACTTGAGGAAATGAGCAATATTTTAATGGTCAATAACATTAGTGAGATGATGACAAATATTGTCAGAGTGAAATAGACCTGATTTCACAGTGTAAATGCGTAAATAAGAAAGTAACAAGTGTATGGGAGTAAAGATTGTGAATGCATGGAGATACGGATAAGTAAAAAAGAAAAATATTTTGTCTTTTATTATGTTCACAGCTATCTACAATAGATCATTTGTTCACTGTACTTATTTCTTATGCTTTTATGTGCTTACTTTCAAAACTGTTTCAAATTTGTCATCAGAAGAAATATAATGATAAAATGAACCTATTTTTATAATATTATATTTTTATATTATTCTTATATTATAATTTATAATGTTTATGTATTTTATAAATAAATATAATTATTTTACTTGTAAAATAGTTATTTTACAATTTTCCCCCAGAAAAACAAGGTCACTTTTGTGCAGTTAAATTTTTATTCTTTAGTTTATTATTTTTTGTTATGAATATAGGCAGCTGTCCCTGTGGATTTTTTCCTATATAAACTTCACTAAGAACATCATCTGTTACAGATGAAGGGATCCAGCATTTGTGAATTCAATGGCCACTTTAAAACAGACTTTAAGGGAAGTATTGGTTTATTAAAAGTAATTGCCTTAATAAAAGAAAACAAACTAAATGGCTTATTGAAGTATATATAGTTCATTATTTTGTCATATTTGCATTTCTAATAATACTATTATTCACTCTGTGCCTATTGAGAAGAGGACAGAGGAGTAACATTTTAATAATGCTAAGTGATGGCATGAAGAAACATTCTATTAACATTTAGAGTTATATTGCAAGACTATTTAAACATGATATCTTCCATCTTAATTTATTTTAGAGTATTTTGTAAATTAACATAACAAAATTATGATTAACAAATAAGATTTTTATAATAAAACCTGAACCCCCCTGAAACTTGGTATCATTTTTGATATGAAGGTCTGAATGTTTCATAGAATCAGAATTATATTTCTTATGGAAAGGTCCTAGAGATTAGTTTGTCAGTTATACTGTTCTATAGCTGAAAAATTGAGAGCCAACAGGAAGTTACTTAGATAACTCTGAGCCATGATCAGAATCCAGGCACCCTTGGTTCCTTGTCTACGGCTCTTCCATGTCATAGTTTACTGATTTTGGGGTGAATTTGGCCCTAGTCTTTGCCCCCTATGATCTCCCCTTTCTTTAGTAAACTCAGAATTCCTTTTTCATCATGAAAATGAAAATTATCCTCTTCCTACACTCTAAAACTTGCCTGAAGATTTACAAATGGAAATGATGTTAGCACAGACCCAATCTGAAGATATCTGATATAAGTATTTAGATTATACTAAAGTAAAGGTCAGGATTGGAAGAGTGAGAATGGATTAAAAGCAGAAGTAGTGTAAGCACAAAGACTAGAATTTACTAAATATATAAAGACTGGTCACATATTAACCCTTTTATATTATGAAGCCACTAAAAATGGAAATAAATCCCTATATAATTAAATTACATATTGTTGACACTAGTATTTTTGATGCTTAGAATAGATTTTTGTAATCATATTTTCATGTATTCATGTATAACTCCTATGTAAAATACCAAACTCAAATACATTTTACCCTAAGGAATTTCATTCTCTCCAGTTCAAAAATAGGAAGCCCTAATAATTGTATCAAATTATTTTGCATTTAAAAGGGTCATGTAAGACCTCAGGAGAAATATTTGCTTAATGTTACATACTTAAATACAGGGCAAATCAAAACTCTAATTTACAATTGCTTATGAAATATAAAAGAGCAGAAATAAAGTCTCACAGAAATATTTTAAGAATTGACCCGAAGAACCATAACCTTATTTTGCAATGAGTAGGTGCTACCATTTATAGAAGAATTTAAAGATAGCCATTTCACAGACAAATTGGATAATTTGTCATCTTCTAATAATAATAGTGAATTCATCATCATTAGTGATGACTATTAAGTGTCATTTTAAGATACGTATCTTAACATTCAAATGTTCTACAACATGCCAAGGATTTTTTTAAAAAAATCATTTATAAGTGGGAAGATCCCAGAATAAAATTTTATGGAAGTATGTTAATTTTGAGAAAGAAACTCTATAGAAGTGATGTGTTTGAATAAAATTATGAAAAGGATAGAAAAAGGAAAATAAAGATTCTTTATTGGGTTCCTAATATTCCTTTTTTAAAATAAATATTTGTCAAGCACATACTTATATGCCAAGTGCTGTTCTAGGCATTAAAGGATATAACAATGACCCACATGGACACTAATCTCTGCCCTCAAGGAAATCATATTTTATGATTTCTGTGATATGTACCTCATACTGTCAAAGTCAGATCATCAATGCTTTAAATACTTAAGAAAAAGTGGGAGAGGGGGAGTAAGGTGGAGGATGGAGAGGAAGAGGATAGAACAGGAAGTGGTGACAGGCAGAAAAACTGTGAAAGAGAAGTAGACAAATTTCTCAGGCTGTCTCCATCGTGGAACCCTCTCTGACTCCACTTCTGCGTGAGGTATCCTCTCATACGCCCTGGCAGGTCTGTCTGTTTTCAAGTCAGCAGTAATCATCTCACTTGTTTTCCTGTAAATTTTCTTGCCTTTTCAGTTAACTTTAATGTGCTTTGAGTCATCGATCTTTGCATCACAGAGCTAACCATGGTGCCTGGCACATATTGGGTGCTCTATAGTATTTGTTCAATGAATATTAATGGCAATTATCTGACAAAGTATTCAGCTATTGTGGAGAAACATGTATCTCTGTATTTCACCATCTGCATTACATTGGAAACTGAAATGGACTTGTTTGATTGATAAATGATCTCCCTCTGAATTTTTTAAGACCAAAACCCGAATACCAGTGGCAGGGAAAAGAGGTGGTGCTATGGGGAAGAGGATTTTAGCTGCCCAGCTTCCCTCAAATGTATATCTATCAGCTCTTCCTGAATCACACAAAAACAAAATTGTATTAAAAAAACTATGTGAATTTGGCTTCAAAAGAGTTCCATAGGCCTATCTTCCCATCAGATTTCCATTCTAATGCGGTTATCCAGATCTGCTTCCATCAAATGATTAGCTATTGGAAACAATCTCAAATCTTAGGAACACTTTAATATATTTCTTTGAATTATTTAATAATTTTATAAAAACATAATCTGCAAAACAAAAGTCTGACTTGAACTTCTTACTTTGTGGAGCTTAATGAACATTTACAGGAAATCCATATCTTTGATGATTACAAGTAAAAATATACTTGAATTAGTGCCTGGAGAACTAGCCCATATCCTCAAGTTTCTGTGACAAGTACTGTTTTAAGTTCTCTCTCAACTCTATGCAGAAGATCTGGGATGTGGGAGTAAAAGGGTGAGCAGCAGTGTGTGCTTAGTTCAGTTAAAATTAAATTCCAGTAATTCCCTAGTGCAGTTTTCTATTGACTTGACTCTGTGTCACCTCTGGTATTTGCTTTAGCAAATCATTTAAGACACATAACTGTTGTCTTTGTTTTCAAGTTTATAGTCAGAGTGGTTTGAAAATTACTAGTACCTAACATAAAAGCCAGAGATAAATATGGAACGTATTAACACTGGATATAGGTTGTGATGAATCACAGTTTTTCAGCTTTCAAATATTACAATTATCTACCTAAAAATACCCTACTGTACTTGGTCACCTTCCCTGGCTGTTTACCCTGCTTGCCACTTTAAAGACTTCTAGTGCTGTTCCATGTGGTAGCGCTAGCACGCTTCAATATTTTTTACTTAACAATTATCTTTTAATTACCATGTTTATCTTTTGAGCTAAATATGGTAGTTCATTAATCATATTAATTGTTGGTGAGCATTGCTAGTATTGCTGAGATTTATAGATTAGTCACTGTGGGAAGGAAGGGAAGTTGATGTTAGTTGGATTATACTAGTACTGGCTAACTGAAGAAAAAAATAATTAATGGAGACTTTGATCCTGGATTCTAACTCTTAGGAATAACTGTCAAATGACACCAGATTCCTGTTGTTTAGTATTAAACAAGCACAGTACTGTTTTACTAGTACACCTGTCTGATAACTGGAGCTCAAAAAAGCTCCAATATGTTTATTCACCATGCTCCTTAATCGTATTTGTAGAAAAACCACCTTTCCTTCTAGAATTAATGTATGTTTGTGTGTGTGTTCATGTTTGCCCCTAACAAAGAGGATGAGATAAAACTCAGAATTAAAGCTCTGTAAAATTAAACTATTGTTGATATTGAGACCAATGTTAAGTAAGCAGGTTGAATAAAAAGACAAAGTAAATGCAGTTTGAGTAAATAATAACAAAAAGAGTATACAGAGAGAAATAAGCCTAAGATAGCCAGATGGGTTGGTTTCTTTGCAGTTCTGAGACAAGAGATAGATCTAAAGAATTGACCCGTTCCTCTTGCTTCTCAGATACTCTGTTGGTATTAGATTGAAAACTCTTGAATTCAGAGATGAAGAGTGAATATTTTTATCAAGTCACATGGATTTCCATGTGGTCAAATGCATTTACTTTCCACCAACCCCATAAGCTTATTCCATAAGCAAGAAAAGATAATTTATGTACCAATTCACAATCTTACCTGATTTAAGTGCTATGAATTATTTTTCTAATACTGTATATTTTCACATATGTGCTACTTTCATTTTGATAAGAAAAATATATAATTACATAATTAATCTCCACAAACATTGCTTTAAGAAGCATAGGGTTTTCTTAGAAAAATATGGTTTGCTTTAGATATGGTAAGTGGGTAAATTAAAGGAGCAAAACAGCTTTCTCTTGCTGGAAAGAGAGAAGAGCTCATCAGAATATGTTTTCCCTCTGGCCCATTTGCTTTTTGCCTCTCTCCCAGTTTATTGCTGTATCCATCCTGTCTAGACTGAGACCCAGCCTGATATGCCCTTAAAAATGTGAACAAATACAAATTGTGACCCAGGGCTGTGGGAACTGGATGGACTTTCTCCTATCCTGTCAAAGCCATGATTCTTAAAGTTTAATGTAGATTCTAACTGTGAACACAATTTTGAAATCTTCCTATCATGATTCTGCCATTCCCTCTAAAATATTATAGGCATAGAAATTTTCTTGAAGTAATCCTTCATTGTGAGCATCAAGGAATCACAACTGAAAGTATGAACTATTGAGAAATTGATCATGGTTGTTTGTGCTGGAGGCCGATCAGGTGAATTCTCCAGTTCACGTCTCAGAAAGAAAATACTGAGAAATCCCAGTGACTATATCCTTTGGGCTCCCATAGAATACAGTCCCAAGCTTGAAGAAAAGGAAATTGTGAGAGTTGGTTACAAGGGACTGATAACTACAAAGTATGGGTGGAAGAGTTCTGAACCCCTGGAGTAATTAACTGGCTGCCTACCTATACCACCTAGAGCAAAAACAAGCAACAAGTAAGGCAATAAAATGCCCACACAAAGCAGGATGTTCAGTTCAATTCTTCCCTTTGGAAATAGTAGTCAGAACAATGAGCAGATTTATCTTGAGAAAGAACATGGAACTTCCTTTATGGACTCTGCCCTAGATTTTTGTATTTGTAATTAAGTTCAAACACCTGAATTTAGAGAATTGTCTGTTAGATTAGAGGAATTACAGAAGAGTGTATTTGGCTTTGGGGAATATAATGACTTCTAGTGGCTGCTCTTCTATCCAGAGAATATCCATTTTGTAAGACTGACTCAGAATAGGCAGCCCTGTAGTGCCCACCTTTGCTGAAGAGGAACTATTGTGTGTACAGAATTAGAAGTTACTCCCTAATCCCTTTTCCAGTTATCTTAACTATCATCTGAGCAGTGTTGTGGTTCAGTGGCTCATAGTCAGGGAAGACTGAAGTGTTAGCTTTCTGGCACTGTCCAGTTCTGCCCTTGAACTCCTGGGATCTGGAGGAGCCTGAGATCTCACTTCCTGGCTCCGGTCTTTGGCCTCACCAGTGGTGGATGTTTTCCTGTTAGCCAGTGTAACTCTTGGTATCTCTGTCTCAGTTTACCTGTCTAGGCTTAAAGGAGGTAAGCACTTTTCAACGCAAACTAACTTGGACTGGTGTTTTAGTCCATTTTCTGTTGCTATACTAGAATAACACAGAATGGGTAATTTATAAAGATTAGAGATTTATTTGGCTCACATTTCTGGAGGCTGCTGGGAATTTCAAGATCGAGGAGCCGCACCTGGTGAGGGCCTTCTTGCTGGATCATAACATAGTAAAAGGCATCACATGGCAAGATAGGGCAAGAGTGCAGGAGACGGAGAGAGAAAATGGGGGCTTAAAGCTCATGATAATGGCATTGGTATATTCATGAGAGCAGAGCCCTCATGACCTACTCACCTCCTTAAAAGTATTACCTCCCAATACTATTATAATGGCAATTAATTTTCAACATGAGTTTTGAAGGGGGCATTTAAAGCATAACATTCCACCCCTGGCCCCCAAAGCTTGTGTCCTTCTCACATACAAAATATACTCATTCAATTCCAGTAGCCCCCCAAAATCTTAACTCATTGCAGCATCAACTCGAAAGTCCAAAGTCTCATCTGAATTATATATGAGTGAGACTCAAGGCATGATTCATCCTAAGGCAAATTCCCTCCAGTTATAAACCAGTGAAATCAAACATGATATTTACTTCCAAAATACAATGATGAGACAAGCATAGGATTGACATCCAAAAGGGAGAAATAGGCTAGAAGAAATGGGTAACTGATCCTACGTAAGTCCAAAATCCAACAGGGAAAACAACATTTAGTCTTAAAGCGGTAGAATAATCTTCTTTGACTCCATGTCCCACATCCAGGGCACATTGGGGCACAGGTTGGAGTCTTGTTCCTGTAGCCTTTCCAGGCTGGAGTTGCATGCCGGTGGGCCTAGAGTTCTGGGGTCTCTGACATGGGCTCACTCTTACTGATCCACTAGGCATTGTGCTAATGGGGACTCTGTGGTAGACCCCATATTTTCACTGGGCATTGATCTAGTAGGGGCTGTCTGTGGTGGCTCCACCCCTGCAGTAGGTTTCTGTGTGGGCTCTCAGGCTGTTCATGACATCCTTTGAAATCTTGGTAGAAGAATCCATACTCCACTGCTTTTGCATTCTGTGTGTCTGCAGAATTAGCACCACATGGACACCACTAATGTTCATGGCTTCTACCTTCTGGAGTGGTGGGTAGAACTGCACCTGGGCCCACGTGGGCTGCATCTAGAGTAGCCATGGAGTGCTTTGCCAGAATACAGGGAGCAAAACCCTGAGGTAGCTCGGGGCATTGAGCCGTTAGAGGGTTCCCTGGGCTCATGCCCTAAAACTGTTCCGCCCTCCTAGAGCTCTGTGCCTGTGATGGGAGGGGCAACCTTGAAGATCTCTTAAATGCCTTTGGGGTCTTTCTCCCATTGTCTTGATGAAAGATCTGGTTTCCATCTATCTGTACTAATCTCTTTAGTAAACAATTGCTTGGCCACACCCTTGATTTGCTTGCCTAAACATGCCTTTTCACTCTTTACATAGTCAGGCTGCAAATTTTCCAAATCTTTCTATTCTGCTTCTCTTTTAATTATAAATTCTATCTTTGAGTTATTTCCTTCCTCTCACATCTCACTGTATGCAGTTAAAAGAAGCAATGCAGCATCCTGAATGCTGAATGCTTTGTTGCTTAGATATTTCTTCCACCAGATATCCTAGTGCATTGCTCTTAAGTTCTGTATTCCATAAAGTCCTAGGACACTGATCACAATTCTGCCAAGTTCTTTGCAACTGTATACCAAAGATAGCCTTTACTCTAGTTTCCCATACCTTGTTCCTTAGTTTCATCTGAGACCTCATCAGAATGGCCTTTACCTCCCCATAATTTTATCAATATTCTGATCACTACCACTTAAATAATCTTTAAGAAGTTCTAGACTTTCTTTACAGCTCTCCTCTTCTTCTAAGCCCTCACCAGGATCACCCTTAATGTTCCACTCATGGCAAAACAGGCTTTTTCTAGACTATCCCTCCAAATTATCGCAGCCTCTACCCATTACCCAGTTCTGCAGCAGATTACACATTTTCAGGTATTATAGCAAAACCCTACTCCTGGTACCAATATTTCATCATAGCCTGTTTTCTGCTGCTGCTACCACAGACTAGGCAATTTATAAAGAGCAGAGATTTGCTTGGCTCACAGTGCTAGAGGCTGGGAATTTCAAGACCAAGGGGCCACATATAGTAAGGGCCTTTTGCTGTGTCTTAACATGGAGTAAGGCATAATATGGTGAGAGAGGGTGACAGAGGGCAAGGACATGTGAGACAGAGAGAGAAAAGGGGGGCTAAACTCCCACAATAATGGCATTAGTCCATTGGTGAAGACAGAGGCCTCATGACTTATCACCTCTTAATGGCTCCACCTCTTAATACTGTTACAATCGCAATTAAAGTTCAATATGAGTTTTGGAGGGGACATGTAAGCCACAGCACTGGTTAGTAATACTAACTATAATTTGGCCTCCTGAGATGAATAACTCAGTATAAACTAACCACATAATGGCAAATGGAGCTACTGGGCCTGGGGTTAAATACCCTCTGTGCTACTGCATATCTGTGTGAATTTAGGCAATTTAATAAAGTTCTCTGATTTTAATTTCCTTATCTGAATGATAGTAATCATCATATTTACCATGCTGTGTTGCTGTGAGCATTAAATGGGGCAATTTTCATGAAGGATGGTGTCTTGAGTGTGTATCTTCTGTGATGATTATATTTCAAAGGGATTGCTCCCAGATCCTTGAGAAAGACATTTCTGGGTTGTAAAATTGGAAAGAGGCTGAGAGGAAATTTACATCTCAAAGGGGCAGATAAAAAATTTATAATTTCAAGTTTTCTAAAGTAAAGACTTTGAGAAAAGGAAGGTCAGAGACCCATAGTCTGGAACAAAACTATCTAAAGTGTTGTCAAGTTGAGGAGATCTTTAAGGCTGGCTTGTTCAGGTCTATGACTGTGACAAATTGAATTCCTCCTGCCTTATATTATTATGTATTAATGAATTTTTTTTCCCCACTGGAGCAGATTTAGTCTAGTACTTTACTGACTGGATAAACCTATATAATTGCCCATTCATGCTTTTCATGAATAAATATGTTTTTCTAATTACAAAAGTGATTTTTATTATATAAATTTATTGTTCCTAAACCAAGAGCGAGAAAATAAAATTTATGCACTACTCAGAGATAACCAGTTTGCATTTTATTGAATATATCGTTCCCATTTTTTGTAGCTATGCTCATTTGTTTTACAAAAGTTTCAATCATAGTATCATATCCATCACCACCTGCTTTTATTTGCATAGCAGTGTATTGTATATATTGTTTCATTATTATTTCACATTCTGTGTTTTATTCACAGTACCTGTACCTTATTTTTGCTGACTAGAAAATTTGAATAGAAGTATTCATCAATACTTAGCAATTTGATAATTGCTTATCAGGTTAAACTTTTGAAAACATTTTAACTAAATTATTTTACATAATCTGTGTTTGATAAGTATGCCTTTTTCCTGCTTTTCCTCAATTTTTTTTTGACATTTTTTAAGCAGTACTACTTTATTCATTAAATGAGACCATGAGACTCATGCATATCAGATTCCCAGTAAATAATAGTGGCTACCATTACTATAATTATGAATCTATAAAAGAGGAAATATTATAAACCAGAGTTTGCCTGGAGACATTCTAAAGTACTATCTAGCAGTTTTATTACAGAACATTTGTGTAGTCTGTCTGTAGGTTATGGACCACAGACTTCAAAATTTGAGGTGGCATCTTCAGGTTGAGAACAGAGATGGATTTTATTTTATTTTATTTTATTTTTTGCTTTGGTCTGATTGGCAGAGGTCTTCTTCTGAGCTCTCATTTCCTTTCATCTCTTTCTTGCTGCACAGAAGTCAGCCCTTGCCTCCACGGTATCACCTTCTTGTGGGTCTGAGCCTTTTCCTCCATATTGTTATGTCTGCCTTGAATCGATTTGTCACATAGATAATTGTTGCTTCTTTGCCTTTCTCTGTTGATTCTTCCGAATAAAACTTGGGTTGTTTAAATTGGTATTAATTGATCAACATTTACGTGCACATATGGAAATAGCATTCATAGGGTGTCCGGCAGGTGGGAGGGGGAGGAGGGGATGGGTAAATTCACACCTAATGGGTGCAGTGCACACTTTCTGGGGTATGGGCACGCTTGCAGCTCTAACTCAGCCAGTGCAAAGGCAATATATGTAACCAAAGCATTTGTACTCCCGTAATATTCTGAAATAAAAGAATAAATTTAAAAATAAAACCTTGGTTTTAACTGTCTGCTTGGTTTTTGGAGGACATTACATTGTCTTTCAGATTTCCTGCTGTACAGCTTTTGACCGGGCACCCCAACCTGAAGCAAGCCCAGGCTTCCTGATCTGGAATGGGGTACTAGGTTCTTTCACTTCCCATCACTACTCCCCTAAATTCAATACCAGCTCTATAAGACTATTCTTTCTAATAGTTGACACCTTACATTTGAAAAAATTGAGCCCTTGGTAGATTTATGTGCAGACACTGATTTTTCAAGTTAGCTTTCTTTCCTTTCCTTCTGGGCTTTCTTTTATTATGTAGATCTTTGTGGAATTCCTTGCCAGCGCCTTAACCATTGTCTACTCTCTCTGTTTAAGGCCAGCACAAGTAACTTCCCATCTGCTAAAGCTGAGTCAGGTAGGCAACTAATTCTGCACTTATTGTTCTGTTACTAATGTGAGGATTAAAAATAAACTCTTAAATCCTTCCTTGACTAGCCTGCATAAAGAAATTGTAAATGACACCTAAAATTGATCATTCTAAGTTTGGTTAGTTTGGGTAAATATCATTTTTAACAGGGGTCACTTTCTTTAGTTTATATACATTGCACATATATTTTGGCATTTGGAATTTTTTATTTGGATGTCAAAGTATCCAAACTTATACAGTAAAGTAATTTCTTATTTTTCTGCAATACATTTTATGGATGTGTTATATATTATCATTACAGTTTTATGTTACATTTAATTTTAACATTTGTCAAGCAACAAACAGATACAGGTAGCTTTTTTAGAATCCAGAATGGGTTTTCTTTTAATGTATAGTCTATTGCTATGTTATCAGAAATTACCTGGTATTTGGTGAGGAGACATCAAAAGTGACCAAACATTAGCTTGGAATCAAGATTAAAACAATAACACATATAAAAATTTGATGCTTATAAATTATAACATTTTTCTGAATCTCTGTTTATAGATATCTGTGAACAGCTTATTGAAACATACTTGCACTGATTTAGAGCACTACTTTCAAATGAAAAAAATGTGAAAATTTTTAAATGTAAATTTATGCAAATGTTAAAATTACCCATAGGTGTTTAAAGACTTGTGCTTTAAGAGGGGTAAATGTATATTAAAAGGGAAAGGTATGTGTATTATGATCAGATGTGAGTTCAAATTTTGAGTCAAAAAATAAATATAACTAGTATATTAGAGTCAAGATACTGTGTAGGCTATTTGTACATGTTCTCATATACCATAGTTATTCCTAAAATAGTACTGGCATGTTTTTGTTAAAAGAAAGAAAGAAAACTTTACTTACCACTGAGTTGTAAATAATTAATTTCCATTTATAGTTTGAGCTATTTAGAGGTGACATTGTACTCTCAATTTTTAACTTTATTTTAAAATTTGGTTATATTTTCTGGCTATGCTTAGCTATTTGAAACTTGGGATATTTGTGACCAAGCAGAACAAGATTCCTTTAGGAACAATGTTATTGATTTGTGTTAATTTTAAGGTTATGTAGGAGGAATGACTATACATATTTCCCACTGGATTACACTATACATTTTTTGCCCACAGACTCAGCATTCTTAGTAGGGTTAGAGTTTGCAGTTTCTGTGAAAAAATGTTACACAAGGATAAGGAGCCAGCCACTCTTTGAAAAGGACAAACTTTCCTCTTTAATTTGTTGAATTTTACCTATGCTCAAAATTAGCACTGCTTTAATAGTCAGTAATTCTAATCATGCAGTGATTCGGTACACATCAAAGGACTGGCTGTTAATGTGGATGCAGTATAATGCAAGCTGGTTATTTAAAGGCAGTTAAACTTTGTTCAGCATGTACCATATAATATAGGCAGTAAGCAATTTTTCCTTCTCAAAAGCAGCAGTTAATTATTATAAATGTCAAAATTGTAGCTGTCATGGTTATTTGCTCCTAAGTCATTTGAGCATATCAGCTTTCTGATGGAATATTTGAACACCAAAGTTGTGATCCATTCTTTGAATTGCAGCCCTCACAGGTAAAACTGCCAGTCCAGAGTTTTAAATGGCTTAAGCCTATTAAGTGGATAGAAAGTTACAAACTGATAGACTTAAATTATTATATATTACTCAACACATAAAAATAGATTGTTTAGTTAGAAGACTTAATGTATAATATAGGAAACCAAATTCCTTAATTTTTTTAATTAACCATTTCATTTTTCTTAATTTTCTTGGAGCATATGTGTACATAAAATACAATGCATAAAATAAAGAGTGTCTGCCAACTCTTTAAACATTACTTTTATTACTTAGTAAAATCTTATTATGATTACCGTAAATTTTGAGAGGCATTCGTTATTATTTCCATCTTTACATTGTGTCTCATTACAAAAATTTAACTAGAAGAAACATATTTAAAAATAGTTTATATGAATGTATGTGATTATGTATTGTTTAAGACTTGTAAGTGGATGCTGCATATATATTTTTGAAAAGAAAAGGTTGCTAGAAAATAGATGTATAAGCATAAAATTGTGCAGACAAATGCGGTCTTCGCCTCCTACCTAGTGCACGGTGTAGAGAGTAGAGGATAAGCCAGCACTTGGCAGGGGACACCCTGCAACTCTGCTGGGAAGCCTTGCTTACTTCTGATGTGAGGGATGGCATAGATTGAAGAAGATGTTGTGGAACACCGAGTACTACTAGAAAATGTAGAGTTGATGTGAAGTGAGCATCTGAGGGGGAGAAAGGGAGACTGTCATCCTGGTATGGGGCAGAAGAGTAGTGAGACCATTGAGAAGAAAGAGAAAATGATGAGCAATAAGGCTAGAGAATGTCTCTGAAAAGTAGTCCAAGGGTTTAGTGATAATAGGAATAAAAACTATTCCTAACATTGGTATGTGGACTTTATCTCATTTGATCTGTATAGAAATCTTGTGAGATGTCTAGTCTAAGAATACTCAACTTAAATATTACAATGTTTGAACTACAATTCAGGTCCTCAGATTATAAATGAAGCTCTTTTTCAACAATATCCCCCTGACTTCCAGTGATTTATCTAGATGTTGTCATGTAACTACCTTTAGAAGTGGGGTCCCACAGAAGGTTTGTTCACATACAGAAAAATATAATGGCTATGTTTTCTTTATATATCTGAATATGTTGTGTGTAAATTCTCTAGACTTCTACCTAAATTGTCTGCTATACTAGCAGGGTCTTAATAGGAAAGATATGGCATAATTAAGTGGGTAATTTTGAAAGGGTTTAATAAAGGGACTAACTGCAAAGATACGGGCAGCATTTAGGACAAGCAGCAAGAAATGGTGAAGTAACTCAGAGCCAGTAACAGTGGGGGACTGTGCCTCCCTAGGCCTGAAAGAATAAGGAGAAAGAACAATACTGAAAGCCAGAAAGAGAGTTATGTGGAAAGAATAGATATTGAGGGTTGCAGCACTCAGTAATGGGGCAGAGTACTAGAGGGACAGGCACATGGATACTGTCCGACAGGCTATGGAGATAAATACCTCATTCAGTTCTCTACCTTTCAGTTCTCCTATGGGTGCCTTCCATTGGCAAGGCCAACCCAGAACCAGAGGGAGGGGATCGTATTGATGCAGTTCAAATAGATGGGCCTTCCGGGCCCAGAGCACTGTGGATGGGGGTAGACATTGGATCTCTTGGGCAAACAGAAGATGTCCAGCACAATGCAGTGCCTCACCAGCCACATTGTCACAAAGCTCAGTTTTATTATTTTTTTCCTAGCTCTTATTACCTATAATTATTTTATTAATTTATGTATTCTATGCTTATTTTCTATTCTCTGTTTCTCCATGAGAACAAAGACCTTGTCAGTGTTACTCACCATCTCTACCTTTTAGGGCCATACATTACACACAATAAGTGTGCAATAACTTGTTGACTGAATAAAGAAATAATAATTTATTGAACACATACACTCTTAGAAAAACAAAAGAACAAACTAAGCCCAAAGTTAGTGGAAGAAAGGAGATAATAAAGATCAGAGTAGAAATAAATGAAATAGAGACTAGAAAAATAAATAGAAATATCAACAAAACTAAGTTGGTTTCTTGAAAAGATAAACAAAATTAACAAACCTTTAGGTAGACTAAAAAAAAAAAGGAGAGAAAACTCAAATAAATAAAATACGCAAACTTTCTGGAACTAGTAAACAAGTATAGCAAAGTCACAGGATTCAAAGTTAATATACAAAAGTCAATTATTATTGAAATTTGAGATTAAAAATACCATTTACAATAGCACCAGAAATTTGAAATACTTAGGTATATATTGAACAAAATATGTACAAGATCTGTATCTGGAAAATCACAAAATTCTGACAGAAAAAAATCAAGGATGATCTAAATAAATGGAGAAATATTCTGTGTTTAAAAAAAAAGAAATGAAAGAAGAGACATTAGAACTTATACCACTGAAATGCAAAGGATCCTAAGAGATCACTATGAGCAATTATATGCCAACAAATTGGATAATCTAGAAGAAATAGATAAATTCCTAGACAATTACAACCTACCAAGACTAAAGTATGAAAAGAATAGAAAATCTGGACAGACCAATAGTGAGTAAGGAGATTATATCAGTAATAAAAAGTTTCCCATCAAATAAAAGCTCAGGATCTGATGGCTCATTGCTGAAAAGAACTAATACCAGTTCTTTTAAAATGCTTTCAAAAAAAAAAACGGAGAGGAGGGAAAACTTCCAAACTCATTTTACAAGGCCAGAATTACTCTGCTCAAAGCCAGATAAGGATACTACAGGAAAAGAAAATTATAGGTCAATAACTCTGATGAATATAGATGTAGAAATCATCAACAAAATACTAGAAAACCAAACTCAACAGCATATTAAATGGATCATTCATCATGACCAAATGGAATTTATCCCTGGGATGCGAGAATGTTTCAACATATACAAATCAATAAATGTGATATACCACATTAACAGAATGAAGAACAAAAACCATATGATCATTTCAATAGAGGCAGAAAAGGCATTCAACAAAATCCAGCATCCTTTCATGATAAAAAAAAAAAATTCTCAAAAATTAGGTATAGAAGGAATGTACCTCAAGACAATAAGGAGCATGTACTATAAGCCCTTAGCTAACATCATACTCAACAGTGAAAAGTTTAAAACTTCCTCTAAGGTACAGAATAAGACAAAGATGCCCACTGTCACCACTTCTATGCAACATAGTCCTGGAAGCCCTAACCAGAGCAGGGTAAGGGAAAGAAATAAAGCATATCTAAATCAGAAAGGAAGAAGTTATATCATCTCTGTTTGCAGATGACATAATCTTATATGTAGAAAACCCTAAGGACTCCACCAAAAAACTTAGAACTGATAAACAAATTTAGTAAAGTTCCAAAATACAAAGTCAATATATAAAACCCAGTAGCATTTCTGTAAACCAACAATGACCTATCCAGACAAAAAGTCAAAAAAACAATCTCATTTACAATAACTACAAAAAAGTAAAATAAGACACTTAGGAATAAATTTAGCCCAAAAGGTGAAAGATCTATACACTGAAAACTATGAAACATTGATCAAAGAAATTGAAGAAGACACAAATGGAAATTTATGTTGTATTCATGGATTGGAAGAATCAGCATTATAAAATGTGCATACTACCCAGAATGATGTAAAGATTCAATGCAATCCCTGTCAAAATTCCAGTGAGATTTTTCAAAGAAATAGCAAAAACAATACCAAAATGCATATGAAACCCCAAAGAGCCAAAGCAATTTTGAGCAAAAAGAACAAAGCCAAGGTCATCACACTACCTTATTTGAAAATTTATCCCAAAGCTATAATAATCAAAACAGCATAGTGCTGACATAAAAGCAAACACATAAACCAATGGAACAGAATAGAGAGCCCAGAAATAAATCCATCCTTTTATGGTCAATTGATCTTTGACAAAGATGCCAAGAACACACAATGGGGAAAGGACAGTCTCTTCACTAAATGGTGCTGGAAAAACTGGATAGCCACATACAGAATAATGAAATTAGATCCTCATCTCACACCATATACAAAGGTTAGCTAAAAATGAATTAAAGACTTAAACATATGACCTGAAACTATAAAACTACTAGAAGAAAACTTGGAGAAAAAGCCCCATCACTTTGGTCTGGGAAAAGATTTTTTTCAATATGACCCCAAAGCACAGGCAACAAAAGCAAAAAGTAGTCAAATGGGATTACATTAAACTAAAAAGCTTCTGCACAGGCAAACAATCAACAGAGTGAAGAGAAAATCTAAGCCTTGGGGAAAAATATCTGCAAACCATGCATCTGATAAGTGGTTAGTATCCAAAATATAAAAGGATGTCAAACAACTCAGTAGTAAGAAAATAAATAGCCTAATTTAAAAAATAAGCAAAAAATTTCTCAAAAGAAGATATACATCTGGCTGTTAGGTATGTGAAGAAATGCTCAACATCACTATTCCTCAATGAAATGTAAATTGAAACAAGATATCACTTCAAACCTGTTAAAATGGGTGTTATCAAAAAGATGAAAGGTAACAAGTGTTGGCGAGGATGTGAGAAAAGGGAGCCCTTGTACAGCATGGGAATGTAAACTAGTATAGCCATTTTGGAAAACAATATGGAGGTTCCAAAAAGATTAAAAATAGATCTGCCATATGATACAGAAATGCCATTAGTGGGCATTTATCCAAAGGGTATGAAATCAGTATGTTGCAGAGGTATCTGCACTCCCATGTTCATTATGGCATTATTCACAATAACCAAAATGTAGAATCAACCTGTGTCCGTCAACAGATAAATGCAGAAAGAAAATGTGGTACATACACACAATAGAATGTCTTAAAAAGAAGGAATTCCTGTCATTTGTGACAACATGGATGAACCTGAAGGACATTATGACAAGTGAAATAAGCCAGGCCCAGAAAGTTATATACCACATGATCTCACTTATATGTGGATTGTAAAATGTCAAACTCATGTAAACAGAGAATAAAATGGTGGTTTTCAGAGGCTAGCGGGTGGGAGGATTGGGGAGATGTTGATTGAAGGACACATAATTTCATTTAGACAGGAGGAATAAATTCACGAGATCTATTGTACATCATAATGACTACAGTTAATAACAATATATTGTATAGTCGAAAATTACTCAGGGTAGATTTTAAGTGTTCTTGCTACAAAAAAGGTAAGTATTTGAGGTAATGTATATGATTTAGCCATTCCACATGTGTACATATATCAAAATATCATGTTGTATACTATAAATATATACAATTTTTACTTATCAATTAAAAAATCAGCAAAAGCATATGCACTCACACTTGCATACACATATGTATTATTAATATAAATATGTTATATATATTTGTAGTAGATATTCTGTATAAACACTCTAAATTATTTAGTAGACAGGCATTATAGTTTATAACTAGTTTTATCCTAACTAGTACCTAGTACACTAATCTCCACAAAATAATCTTTCACTAAATGCTTGTTAAAGAATTATAAGTGAATATATTCAAGATGGATAATTGAATGTATTCAAGATACTATAGTAAATAATGGTATTCACTTTCTAAGGCATCAATTAAAAGCAATATTATAGGCAAGTAGTCACAATTTTTATTTTTTATACATCATAGGTTAAAAATGTCCACTTAGTTCATTTATTCAGCAACTATCAAATAGGCCTTATATGTATTACTAAAACCTGAGAATATCAAGTGATCTAATCGTTAGTGATGTTATTAAGGTATTTCTGGTTTTCCTTCTGAGCACTTGCTGGGATTATACTTCTCCGCTTTCTTAGATTAGGCATGGCCATGCAACTTGCTTTGGTCAACAAAATGTGAAGAAAAGTGACATTTAATACTTCTGAGTATAAGCACTTAGGAGCCAGTGGTCAGTTTGCTACTTTTCCCTCCACTTACCCTGGGCATTCTTGATGATATTAATGGTAGAGCCTTCTGGAATAAGAACAATGTGGAGCACAGCCCCTGCATACACAATATGAACCTGTAGAATAAGTAGGAAATAAACCTTTGGTATTTAAACCACTAAGATTTAGGAGCTACTTGTCATATAGCATACATTAGCTGAATTTGAATGGTACAGCAAGATAAGGGAGATTAGGTTTTGGCTTTCAGGGATTTCTTAGTTTACCGAAGGAGCTAGTCTTAAAACCAAATTATTATAAAACAACCTAGTAAGTGCCAGCTAGAGATGTCAGAGGCCACAGGAACACAGAAAACAAAACTTCTATGTGAGTTAGAGAAGGAGTCAAGAAGAAGTAACACTAGAATCTGGCCTCAAAGAAAATTTAAAGTATATGCTGGTGGAAAAGATTTAGATAAGCATTCCAAGATGAGGAACAGAATGAGGCATGGCAAGTTTACAGAATGACAAAAAGCCCTGAGTTTGGGGACACATATTTATGCTGACTGCAACAGCCACTGGATCAGATCCAGAGCTCTTTAGCACAGCACGGTGAAGTGGTGGGAGCACAGCTTCTGGAGCAAGACAGCCTGGATTGAACCCTGACTTGGTAGCTGTCTTGTCTTGGGCATGCCACATAGCTTCCTAATACTCAGTTCCCCCTCTCTAAACTGGACAATAAGACCCACCACATAAAGATGCTGCAAAGATTAAATGACATATTTTTGATGCTCTGACAAAGTGCTTGACATGAATGTACAAAAGATGAGTTTTATGATTATTCCTAGTAATATTATACAGGCCATAATAATTTCATTGATGGAGATGAGGATAGGTTGGGCAGTAGGTATGCGCAGAGCTAATCTAGAGCAGTAGGTAGGAAAGAACACTACAGGCTGAAGTGACCTGGGAACTCCTCGGGGCTGTCAGAACAGGGTTACTCTGGGGATGTGTAAAGATTCTGGAATGCTGACCTTGCCAAATCATATTCCCTTATGTTTTTAGTTTTTATGCATTAGGGAGAATCTAAGTTTACTCATCAAACCTATAAATAGGCCGGGCGCGGTGGCTCACGCCTGTAATCCTAGCACTCTGGGAGGCCGAGGTGGGCGGATCGTTTGAGCTCAGGAGTTCGAGACCAGCCTGAGCAAGAGCGAGACCCCATCTCTACTAAAAATAGAAAGAAATTATACGGACAGCTAAAAATATATATAGAAAAAATTAGCTGGGCATGGTGGTGCATGCCTGTAGTCCCAGCTACTCGGGAGGCTGAGACAGGAGGATCACTTGAGCTCAGGAGTTTGAGGTTGCTGTGAGCTAGGCTAATGCCACGGCACTCACTCTAGCCTGGGCAACAGAGTGAGACTCTGTCTCAAAAAAAAAAAAAAAAAAAAAAAAAAAAAGGCCGGGCGCGGTGGCTCACGCCTGTAATCCTAGCACTCTGGGAGGCCGAGGTGGGCGGATCGTTTGAGCTCAGGAGTTCGAGACCAGCCTGAGCAAGAGCGAGACCCCATCTCTACTAAAAAATAGAAAGAAATTATATGGACAGCTAAAAATATATATAGAAAAAATTAGCCGGGCATGGTGGTGCATGCCTGTAGTCCCAGCTACTCGGGAGGCTGAGGCAGGAGGATCGCTTGAGCTCAGGAGTTTGAGGTTGCTGTGAGCTAGGCTGACGCCACGGCACTCACTCTAGCCTGGGCAACAGAGTGAGACTCTGTCTCAAAAAAAAAAAAAAAAAAAAAAACCTATAAATAGAGTGAGGACATAAGCTAATTCAGGCCTGCAAAGTAGAGGCAAGGGGCAATTAGCAGGGCTCCAAGTACACCCATCATATGTAAGGGCTGCCTTGTCCCTGGTGATTAGACAAGCATTTCAAACTCTGCTGAATACATTTATATAGTATGAGAATTTGTCCAAGTGCTTATGGGTGTATTTTTATGCCTCTCAACGCAATATCTTAATGCATTCAAGGTATATATGGAATAGGAATGAGAAATGCATATGACTTGCAACTTTGGTCTCAGTACCCTGTATTAGGATGTACGTTTCTTTGGGAACATCACCTCCTAGGTCCCTGGGTATGGGTATAATAAGTTAACAAGAAAGTCCTTTAAGCTATATAATTATCTTCTCTTCTTTCTCCAAAATACAGGAGAAAAAAGAATAAGAGAGAACAACTGTGTGCTCTGTTCGCCATATATCATTACATATATTTTTGTAAGCAACTACCAGTTGTTTCCTACACACTGCAGTGGGCTTTGGAATCAGACAGCCTCAGAAAACATTTCAAATTTGTCACTTGTTTTTTGGGCCACTTAGCTTCTCTAAGCTTCAGAGTTTTGTTTCGTTTTGTTTTTTATCTGAAAATGAGGACAATAAGTATACCCTTCCCACAGAAATCCAGGAAGAATGAAATGAGCTAGGCAAATTCATAATCTCCATAAATGTTAAACTACCTTAACTCAAATGGCTATGAATTTTCAAGTCATCATGTGGTATTACATACAGAGATTAATTATATGGTTTCCATATAACAGTTAAGGACAAAGTAACTGGAATTCTCTTACACTGGCTGGCAGGAATGTAAAATGGTATAGCCGCTTTGAAGAACAGTTTGATAGTTTCTTATAAAATTAACATACGCTTGACATATGACCTAACAGTTCCACTCCTAGGTGTTTACCCAGGAAAAATGAAAATATATACCTTAGCGAAGATCTATCCTCAATATGCTTAAGAGTCTTAGTCATAATAGGCCAAAACTTGACACAATAAAGTGGCCATTATCTGGTAAATGAGTAAACAAGTCACGATGCATACATAAGATGGAGCACTACTCAGCAATAAAAAGGTACCAACTACTGATACATGCAACAGTACATATAAAGCTCAAAAAATTATGCTAAGTGAAAAAAGTCAGACACAAAAAACTACATCTTTCATGATTCCATTTATTTGACATTCCACAAGGGGCAACATTTTAGAGAGAAAGACATCAGTGATTGTCATGGTTGGTCTAGTGAGGAAAGGGGGGGACTGACTATAAGGAGACATGAGACAATGTTTCTGAGTGATAGAAATGTTCTATATTTTGCCTATAGTGGTCGTTCCAGGACTATATACACATATCAAAGCACATCTAACTGTACACTATTAAATGGGTGAATTTTATTGCATATAGATTATATTTTAATTTTTAAAAAATGAGCTAAGGAAGCAGTTATAATAGGAACCTCTAAGTAGGAGGAACACCAGATACTAGTCAAGAATTGCAACCCAGAAAATAATTCAAGAAAGAAGAACCAAGAGCTTGGATATTGAATATTTAGCTTCTCTAACAGTAGAGCCTCAGACAGTTGAGCCTATCATTAGGACAGTGTAGTAAGTCAAAATATGAATTGAAAAAACAACAACTTTTTAGAAAACCTATGGTTGCAAGGTCATTAGAATAATTTTGGAAGTCCCTTCCACAATTTTTGTATGTGTGTTTGAGAACTAAGATTTGTCCAAATATTTCAAGATGTACTTTTAAAATAACTTGCTATCTAAGCTCCCCTCCAGAAATATTTTTTCCTACTAAAACAACTTCTACTTTTACAGCTTGTTTTTAAGTACTATAGTCTGATGTATTTTTATTCAAAGTGAGGAAATAACATGATTTCCTCTTAAAATTAAAAAAAGAAAACTCAAAAGGAAGAATGCCTGAAGCATGCCTTTTTGTGCATGCTTGTCTTTCATGTTTACGTATTTTATTGGGCTGTCTTTACAAGAAAACCAGCATTCTAAGATAAGATAACATTTAGAATGAGGAATCATTCTGTAAGTAGCTGTAAAACTCAGCACTTAAATTCTTTCTTAAAATCAGCGTGATAAAATCAAATACACTATTGATTAGTTGACTATGGTAAGATTGGAAGATGTGAGAAATCAAAATAAGCACACATGAAGGTTAAGATGCTGTTGTTATACTTTCCTCATCTGTGAGGGACTGTTTAGATTGTTTCCTTGGGTGGATTGATAATATGATGAATGGAGACCTTTATCCTTAATTTTTTTTCTACCTAAGTCCTATTAATATATCGGCTTCAGCTTGGTTAGCTCTTTATTAAAGGAGGTTTTGTTTTGTTTTGTTTTTCTTGCTGTCAGAACCACCTGGTGCTGACAACATCACCATCACTGTATTAGTAATAATGAGGACATTCATTCAACTACATTCTTGCACTCAACAAACAATTTTGGAGTGACTCTATTTCCAATGTAATATTTCAAGTGGAGTAAAAGACTACTTTTAAAAAACAATATTGTACAATTTCATAATGTTTGAGTGTCTTCAATACATTTTATGCACAGTGGTTCATCTGCTACTAAAAACCTTCCCAGATATAGTCCAGAAATATGTTTTTATGCCCACTGCATTTGACAATAATGAGGTACAGAAAGTTGTTTACCTAAAATTTTCTACTCAGGCAGGTACTAAACCAAATGTCAAACTCAAGTCTTCTGACTCCTTGACCTACTGTTCTACCACATTGTCTTTATAAGACAATATTCTTGCTCCCTAGTAAGATGAAAATTGGGCAATTAGATTTGGCTGTGTGGTTGTCCTGCTTTCTGCACCCAGGTCTTGTGGGAGGAGATCAGATGGAGTGTTAGAAGATGGGTCCATATTGGTGGCCTTGTTACAGCTCCATCATAGGCAGTCATGACCTGACTTGGGATGTGTAATGTACAATGTTTTTTTTTTTTTTTTTTTTTTTTTTGAGACAGAGTCTCACTCTGTTGCCCAGGCTAGAGTGAGTGCCGTGGCGTCAGCCTAGCTCACAGCAACCTCAAACTCCTGAGCTCAAGCGATCCTCCTGTCTCAGCCTCCCGAGTAGCTGGGACTACAGGCATGCACCACCATGCCCAGCTAATTTTTTCTATATATATTTTTAGCTGTCCATATAATTTCTTTCTATTTTTAGTAGAGATGGGGTCTCGCTCTTGCTCAGGCTGGTCTCGAACTCCTGAGCTCAAATGATCCGCCCACCTCGGCCTCCCAGAGTGCTAGGATTACAGGCGTGAGCCACCGCGCCCGGCCTGTAATGTATAATGTTACACACCGTTCTGTGGAGTTGGTGGGAAACCTACAGGGATGATTTATGAAGCTTCAGGAAAAGCCTTGCGAATCTACAGTTTTTCTCCCATTGTGCCCCTGTCCCTCCACCCCATGCCAAAATTCTCTGTGACTCTGTCCTTTGGGTGAATGTATTAAAGGACTCTGTTAAATATAGTCATTATCCATGTTGAAAAAAGTTTCAGTACATTTATTTATTTATTCAACAAATATATATTGAGTATTTATTATATGGCAGACAGTTTTCTAGGAAATAGAGATACAGCAATGAATAAAACTAAGTCCTAGCCTTCACAGAGATTTTGATCATTCTCATTGATATTATTATGAATTCACTTCTGCTAAAGTCAGGGAACCTTTTAGGACCTTGAGAATCCATATTGAGTGAGGTACGTAGTTGATGGGGGAAAATGGTGTCCTATCTTCAGAGAATAAGGATAGGTGCTTACTAGGGAATACTTGGAAAACTGGAACTTGGGCATCATAAGAACATACCAGGCAGTTTGAACCTGCTACAGTGGGAGGAAAGATCTATTTTGAAACTGTATACATAGATATCCCCCACAGCACTAAGCAGTGATTCTGGAGAGAGGAGAAATCAGCCATATAAATCTTAGGGCATGGTGTTTTTTTCTCAAGTGTCTGTGGGATGGCTGAAGCCTTCCCGTTGATCTCAGTGGGGCTTCCTCATGCTCCTTCAGGTTGGCTGGGTGGAAGTGACCCACACTAGACTTGGCAGGACTTTGGCTTCAAGCTGTAGGATGGGTTCAGATTTGCAACTTGTGTCTCAGGTTTGTCTCATAATAACAGCAGTTCAAGAGGGAAAACTTCAGTTCAGGAGCACATATCAAGCCCTTTCTTGTGTCACATTTGCTTATATCCCATTGTCCAAGGCAAGTCATAAGGGCAAGCCCCAAATCACAGGGTGGGAAGTAAATAAACTTTGGCTACCATGAGGCTAAAACAAACGGCATAGGCATAACTAAACCTGATAACAAAGAAGTGGGCCAGGAGGGAGGGAATGAAAAAGGGTGAATATTTTCGAACAATAATTTAATCAGCCACAGAGAAGAAAAGAACATTAAGGGTAGAGAAGTAGATCCACTGATGTAAATTGTCTGTGAAAGCATGTTAGCATTCTGACTTACTTCTCATTATTTTTTCCCATTATTTCATACTCTCCCATTACTACTGTACTTTTTCCTTTCAGAATTAGTTTCTTTCCTAAATACAAAAACATACTTACCTCCTAGGATAAATGAACATTGAAATAGCTTAATTCAGTGACTTCCAGCTAACTCTCCAGGACTCTCAAGTGGATTAGGGCTGAGTCGTCAATGAAGAGGAAAGCCAAAGCAAACGCCCCTGCTCTTCTGCTGAGACCACTGCGGCAGCTCTAACAGGGATTCGAAAATTACAGCTCTGAGACTATCTTCATGCTCCTCCCCACTGAACAGACTGAAGTTATAGTAGTGTTGCTTTTTACAATAGTGCTTTTACAGTTTTAAACTGTTTATGCTGGAGAAGAGGTAGATTAAAGAGGTTTAGAATATAGTGGTGGGCAGTTTCCATTCATTTATATAATTTTTAAACTAATAGGATTAGATATGACTTTCATGATTTTTTGTATTTTTCAGTATGTTTCTAATAAAAATAATCTTTAAAATCTTTTGCTATGAGGTGTTGCTCTTAGAAATTGCAACAAATGTTCAGGATTTCTTAGAAAATAAATGTCATTTGCCTCGTAAGATATATGGTATAAGACATATTTTGTGTTCTACATATAATATAGAGTCTTTCAAAATATCAATTCTAGGATTTTCCCAACAATAAATGCTTGTACAATTCTTTTTTTTTTTTTTTTTTTTTCTGAGACAGTTTCTGTTGCCTGGGCTAGAGTGCCGTGGCTCACAGCAACCTCACACTCCTGGGCTCAAGTGATCCTCCTGCCTCAGCCTCCCAAGTAGCTGGAACTACAGGAATGCACCACCATGCCTGGCTAATTTTTTCTATATTTTTAGTTTTCCATCTGATTTCTTTCTATTTTAGTAGAGATGGGTGTCGCTCTTGCTCAGGCTGGCCTAGAACTCCTGAACTCAAGCGATCCTCCTACCTCGGCCTCCTAGAGTGCTAGGATTACAGGCGTGAGCCACCACGCCCAGCCTAATTCTTAAGTAATATTTTCTGAGGAATACTGGATGCAAATTTACCTTTTAAATAATCTACATATAATTCATAACGGGTAATGCTTTTTTTAATTTTTTATTTTATTTATTTATTTATTTCAAATGCTTTTTAACATTATACCATGGTTTGTCCTTTTCCTGAACTCTACTTTCAAAGCGCCTTTAAGATTTTCATGTATATGTAATAATACATTTTGCGGAAAAATCTTCCTACATAAAACAATTTCTTAGCTTTAACTATATTTACACTTATCCTTCTTTTTTATTTTTTTAACTTCAAAATACTAAGGGGGTACAAATATTTAGGTTACATGGATCATTTTTGTAATGCTTGAGTCCTGGCTATATAGGTGTGCCTGTCACCCAAATAGTGTTCATAGTACCCATTAGATTGGTTTACTCCCCTCCCCTTTTCCCTCCTCCCCCCTGGTTGCTTTCCACTGAGTTTTACTTCCCTCTGTGCATGTGTGCTCATTGGTTAGTTCCAATTTAATAGCGAGTACCTGTGGTGTTTGGTTTTCCATTATTGCAACACTTCACTTGGGAGAATGGTCTCCAGTTCCATCCAGATTGTGGCAGAAGCTATTAATTCATCTTTCTTATGGCTGAGTATTACTCCATGGTGTATATATACCACATTTTATTAATCCTTCTGATTGTAACACCGTATAAAGGAGTGAAGTGTTTGTTTTGAAAAAGTGTATTAGTTGTTTGGCTTACATAGTTGTTTATTGGAATAATTGCTTTTCAAAGCATATTAAATTATATCCTACTTGCATGAAAGATGACATATCCTTAAACTATAAGAATCTTGACTTCTTTTTTTGTGCTATCAATAATTTTTGTTCTTTTATTTTTTACTTTTTTATTGAGTTATAATTCACATACAACAAAATGTACAAATCTGAACTGCTCAGTCTGATGAATGTCAATAATAGCATATACCTGTGTTACCACAGCTCAAAACAACATATAAAACATTCCATTACAACCCCCCAACACCCAACACACACAAATCTACACCCTCCACCCAGAAGCAACCACTTTCTGATTCTTGTCATCATTGATTCCTTTTTGCTTCTTCTTGGTCTTTATAAAAATTGAATTATACAGTAAGAACTGCTGTGTTTGGCTTCTTTGTTCAAAAGATATTTAAAATTCATCCATATCATTGCATGTATCAGGAATACATCTTATTGTATGACTATATTTGTGATTCTTTCAATTAGTTCTTCTATTGATAAACAGCTGGGTTTTTACCAGTTTTAGGCTATGATGAATAAGGCTATAGTGAACATTCTTGTACAGATTATAAATAGACCTATGTTTTTATTTCTCTTGGGTAAATACCTAGGAATCAATTTCTGAGTCATAGTATAGGTTGCTTTTTATTCTTGATTTATAAGAATTCTTTATATATTCTGGATACAAGTACTATATATGTAATGTGTGCAGATGTACACATGTATCTATCTGTATGTAACACACGTGTAAGATATATAATGCAAATATTTCCTGTCTGTGGTTGCATATTTATAATTTTAGGATTGTCTTTGGGGGAAATTTTAAAAATTTTGATGAAGTTCAATATTTAAATTTTTACTGTTAGTGAGGGATCAGTAATTTTTTACTTAGTGTCAAAATTAAAATAAATAAGAGGTAAGGGGGTCATTTTAGGTTACATAGCAGTAAAATTATGAGTGATCTAAATAGATGAAGGCAGTGTCACATTTATCTTTTCTTGCCAATGTGCTATATTTTGGGTTAATTTACTATTTAATTTTATATATAAGAGAAAAAATAGAAATTTTTCAATAAGATAATTATGTAGTTTTAGGGACAGTATTTCACTACAGGTTCTCTACATGCAAAAGAAGATATACAGTTATTTGCCTGAAAAATGCATATATGAAATGTGTATATGAATAGTAGAAATGTTGAGTTCGTAATATTTCCATTTACTGTTAGCATGACAGATGTCTATTACTGCAGTGATTACATTTTTATTCCCACACATCTAGTTTAGGAATTGCAAGGAAGTACATTAGAATCTGCTATGCCTCTTTAGTTGTTTTTCTTATAATTTATGTAAGTACATTGTTTACTATCACATAGTGATCTCATGGAGACAAAGATAGAGTGGTGATTACCAGGAGCTAGGAAGGGTCAGGGGGAGGGGGAATGAAGAGAGGTTGGTTAACACATATAAATATACCATTGGATAGAAGGAATAAGTTCTAGTGTTTGATAGCACATTAGGATAACTATAGCTAAGAATTTATTGTGTATTTCTAAATAGCTAGATGAGAAGATTTGGAGTGTTCCCAACACAAAGAAATGACAAATATGGGAAGTAATGAATATCTCAGTTACCCTGATTTGATCATTACACATTGTATCATGTATCAAAACATCTCATGTACTCCATAAGTATATACAACTATTATATCTCAGCAAAAAAGAAAACCTGTATAAAAAAACAAACAAAAACTTTGGGGTTTACACAAAGAATTGTTAGTCTAGGCAAAAATTTGATTCTTTGGTGAGTTTATATTGAATGCTTAGACATTAAAGAATTTTTTAAATTTATTATGTATGTCATCTCTCTCCGTAATTAATAATGGAGAAAAGTATGTACTCTAAAACTACATTGTCTTCCTTTGAAGGCAAACTTTCTGAGAGTTGGGTGAAATATTTATTCAGTGGACCAAAATATGAGGCAGTTGCGTATATTTAGGTAAACATGATAATACTTGAAGACCAAGATGGTGGTTAATTGAAAATATTCCCTACTTTTATAGCATCATTTGGGATAACTTACTTAGCACTGATTATATACCCTGGAGAAAGCATATTTCTCATAGCAATTATGAAGTGTCACCTCATTGTTTCCCAAAATGAATGCTATTCCTTAGAAAATGCTATTAATATATATTATATTTGTTTTAGAGGATTTGACCATGAAATCATTTTGTTTATATGTGATAACACTTATTTAATTCCTATGGAATGTTTCCATGACATTCTTTCAGAAATGCCATTAGTAATTTTGTGTAACATTTCTACTTCAGCAAGATACCATCGTCATCATAATTATCATTTATTAATATATCTACTAGGTGCCGGAGTATGCTATGTAAAGTAGATTAGAATTCCCAAACTTTAAAAAAATGGAGTATTTAATTTTTTCTTGTAAAATATAAGAACTTTTAATCTTGTTAGGTTTCAAGCTCTTTCCTTCTATGATTTCATTTTGCTTCTCTTGAAAAGATTTCACATAAAACATAAGTATAATAGAAATTGAAATTTATGGCTAAAAAAATTGAGATTATGAACATTCTTACTATGTCAACAGAGTTGTTGTAATAAACTTTAAGCTTTGTTCTGAGCTTCCTTGGATCCCTGACCAAAACATGTCATGATAAATATTTGTAATAGAAGAGGAATAACATCTTTCTTGGTGCTAAATTTTGAAAAAAAAATTGATACAAAGTTTTATAGAAAGGAATCAAACTGATGTAATAGTGACCTCACTACTATTTTACAGTAATGGCAGAAGCCAACTCCATACAGCTTTTTCTTGTATCGACCTGTCATAAAAGCTGAGGGCACAACATTAAAATGCAGTTCAGGGAAAGCTATTTTATGAGGGATTATGATAATGTGGTCCAGGTTATGGAGACTTCCTGTGGTTTAGCTTTCTCTAAGGAAGGGACTCATATCTAGTGAAGTGATTGAATGGCTCATTCTTCATCAACACCTGCCTAAATACATTAGAATCACCCGGTGGCAGGGGGTGGAAAAGGGAGCTAATAATATAAAAATTCCTGAGCCTAAACTCAGGCTCTGTAGATTTGGACTGGGACTCAAGGAAGTCTTCTCTTTAAAAACCTCCTTAGATGATTCTGATGTGTGACTGGGTTTGGAAGCCAGTTTCCCTTGAATTTCACTTCTGTCAGTGGGCCTTTTTATATGACCTGGCTATTAGTTACAAAACTTGAGTTTGCTTCCTTCTTGTGGAACTGGAGTGAAAAAATTGTGCAAGAAAAGGAGTCAACTTTTAAGGGAGTTATTAACCAAAAGAAATTCAAGTAGGGTTGTTAGGTTTCTGGAATACATGCCTAGTGAGAGATAGTTATATACTGGTGACAGAGAGAAGTGAAAAGAGGATAAAGGGTTCCCGACCACCAAATTCAAATATATGCAGAGATGTTCTTTTTATAAAGGCAGCAAACTTATTCTATACAGCTTTTCAGGGGCAGAATTATAGAATTGATGTGTGCAAGTTACATAGAGGCAGATTTCAGTAACTACTTATAAAAGAATATTTCAATAGTCAGAAATCTTTAACAATAGAATTAGCTATCTCAAGGCTAGTGGATTCTCTGTTGCTTTAGGTTTGCCTACAGTAGCAGCATGATGTTATTAAGTTAATGGCTTTGAAAGAAGGATGAAAAACTTTAGTCTTAGAGTTTGAAAACCTCTAATGTTTTTCTATATACATGGATCGATAAATAAGTTTATTCAAAGCAAATTTCAGGACTAGGTGGACTCTGGAAGTGATACTGAAGAACAAGGTGAACACTAGATATACATAGTAATAAAAGTGAAATTATTTTTGACCGTAGAAAACACTAAATGATATGACAGTATACATGCATATTAACAGTATAATAGACTAGAATTTTACTCTACAAAATGAATATAGTTTAAATTTAACATTTTAGGGAGAAAAGAGTCTTTATTATGTTATTCATTCTAGATTCATACTCTTGATCTTGTTTTTACCTGTATTTGAAGATAATTAATTTGTAATTAAAAATTAATTTAAGCAACTTCAAGGAAATAAAATGGTATAGTAATAAGAATTCAGCTTGTGAATCTAATAACATGGCAACTTATACATAACAGGGCTTTGTAAATGCTGTCAGGTGGTTGCTATTTAACCTGCCTACCAAATGGAATTGTTGTGAGGATCAAATGATTTAATGCATATAAAGAACTTAAGAGAGTCCCTAGCATATCATAAGTGTTCAATAAATGTTAGTTATTATTATTGCTACTATTTTGATGAGAAGACTGACTTGTTTTCAGTTTGTGATCATAGCATTTGGCATGGTACATGGCACAGAACAGGTATCCTGTAAGTATTTGTTCATTGATTACACTCAACCACTATGTAATGATTCATAAAGATCTCATAATCATCAGGGCGTCCCAGTGGGGCTCTGGAACACACCACCATTTCATGTCCTATTTCCAAAGTAGACATTTCTTGAACTTTTTCCCAGTAGTTGGGCTGCTGCTATTAAACAAAGTCATGCCCATATAAGGAGCTATGTTTTTAGAAGAGGCTGGTGAAGGATTAATGAGAGTACTTAGCCTGGAAGCCTTCCTGGAGTTCAGTACACATTTGAGTTGAGTTTTGAAAGGGCTAAAATATTAAAGAAGAGAGAGAAGGAGGCAAAGAATTTGAAGTAACAAAGATGGATATGGAAGGGAGATTAAAGTGACAAAATGATGTTCTGAAAATGTGAAGTAGATTTACCTAGCTTGGAAAATGTTAGAAATTAAGAGGAAGAATTAGTGAATGAGGAAAATGTATGGTTAAAATACCTTGGCACTAGATAGCTGTGTGTGCATTTGTTATGGTAGGAAATGTGAGGCCCTTTTGTAGGATCTGTGAATTGGAGAGAATGATGCTTGAGGAAGACACTCAAGCAGTCCATTCAAGAAAGAAAATAAATTTGTAAGTAGTAGGTATTAATAAGAAAGGGCAATTTCAAGAGATCTTCCAAAGGACTAGCCAGAGTACTCAGTGATTTTTTGGCCATTAGAGAGAGTGAAAGATTATAGTGTTATCAAAGTGGTAGTATCAGTGATGGGGAGATTTAATTGACTACTGTGTAGAATTTGGGAGGTGTTTAAGTTTGAGAGGAGAAAAACTATTGAGTTGAGTGTTTAGTCTGTTCAGGCTGTTGTTAGGGAATTTTTAGGTAGATATTGATTTAAAGCATGATAGATAATGGAAGGTGAATGGAATTGAATTATCTGGAATGGACAATTCAGGAACCATCATCCCAGGTGAGGGCCACAGGAATGACAGTCCTGTTAGGTTAAGGGGGAAAGCAGAGTGCTTAAAACATGGGCACCTTTGTGAGTGAGGAGTGAGAAATCCAATTCACTGGATTACCTTTCCAAATGTTATACCATTAATCCATGTTTTCCAAAGTATCTATTTATATTTTCATCTGTTTGGATGAGGATGAAAGAAGTTATTTACAAGATTTATTTTCTTTTCTCATTCTAAATAGAAAAGATATTAAGACAAAGTAGCAATCATATTCAAATATTAAAGTTGCCATAGAATTGTCAAATTGATTTGTTTTCATTCTTTTGTCATATTTTAAGTAAAAGAGGCATTGTGGCCTCTTGACAAAATAAAGAAATGTTCATTTGCCATTGAAAAATGAATAGCGTATATTTCTCACCTGGCACTTTAATGTTTTCACATAATAGTTCATGTCAAACACATTTTCATATCTGATTGGCTCCAGTTTGTCTCTAACTTTCTAGGCAGGTGAATCAGCTGAAAAAGTAGTCACAATTAATTGAAAGCAAAGCCTGAAATACTTCATTAATGCTTTTCCAAGTTTCATTTTCCCATTTTATTTTATCTATTTAATATCCACTTAAATCCCACCAAGGAACCATTATGGACCTCTCAGCAGATATTTATTTAGCTATCTGGCTCCCAAATGAGGGAAGAGAATGAATGCTTTGTGCAGAAAAGGCATACTTAGATACATAGAACTACCCTAAAATCATTATTCAAAGAGCTGTGGTTTTGTGATACAAATAAAAAGTAGAAAACTAGTTAGTTGTAAAACAGTGCTGGCGTTTATCTTTACAAATACCATCCATTTCCCCCTGTACTACCAAATTTCATTTTTCACCCTGAGCATTTAGACTATAGACAGTCATTATCTGACAACTATCTCATACTCTTGTACAACATTGAAATGTAGCAAGGGGATGTGAAGTAAAGGCTAGTGCTTACAACTTGAAGTATCCAATTACTAATATAATTGTGTGGCTCTTGCCACAACTTGAGTGAAATGAAATAATTTATTTGCTCAAAACAAAATACTTCACTGGTATCATGTGATCTTGAAATGATGAGCTGTATTTCTAAGAAGAAACTGTGGTATCTCAAAACTAAATTTTGTAACTTGTGTAGCATTATCAGTTTTTTACCTCACAAAGCACCAGGCACAATCTATGACATGTGACCAGATGACAAGACTAAAGGCATGTGGGATTCAGAACACAGTTCCAGGCTCATTGTAGGTGCTCAGTAATTTTAGTATTATTAACTGTTATTTTCCTATTTTGTTGTTGTTTGGTTTTCATATCTAAATAGGTTTACATTTCTTGACATTCATCTTGTTTTGCTGAATTGCTTTTATTCAAGTTAATTAAGACCATTTTTAGTTATATGCCTTTCTTTGAGACTGTTAATATTCCCATTGAAGTTGGCATTATTGCCTACTAAACAGCCTCCCACATCTCACTCATTCAAGTCAGTGATTGTTTCTTAGATGGAGAGCCCACACTCAGCCTGCCCTGGGACAGAGCTAGCAGTTTAGACCAGTGGGCTGTAGGGCACCTAAATTAGCTGTGAGGGGTGTTGAAAGTCTTTATTGATAGAAATGGAAGTATTGAGGTCTATGAACAATTTTGTCTTTAAGATAACTTATGTTAGTTCCAAGACTATTCCTGTCCTATCCTGTAATACTGTCATTCTGACTTTTAGATCAACATTCTTTCTTTAGTGCAAAATAAAATGGCTAGGACTTTTGTTTATTTAACTGGAGCCCATGGTGATATGTTTCACACAGAAGCACAGTCATAGGTGCCAAAGGAACAAAACAAGCTGAATCCACTGATGCAGACTATATTTCCTACCTTACTAGAGAAAATTAGATGTCCTTTTAGTTTTTCTGATGTTCTCCGTTATGACTGTGGATTGTCATTCCCAAGGGAGTTTTCTTTTTTTAAAACAAAACCTCACTCTAAATCTAAAAGACTAAGTTTCTGAGCAGGCTTCAGACACATTTACTTAAATAATCAAATACGCATGGGTTATTGAGAAAGAGAAAGAGTTAACTAGAGTTAGAAGCCTGCAGAGTCTGCCCTGGGGCGCTTACTGATTGCAAGCTGGGCCCTCAAGGAGAAGTGAAAAGAAGTCCCTTCTCTTATTTGCACCCAACAAGCAAAAGAAGAAACTGCCAACTCCTTTCTGCTTTTAAGCTGTGGCAAACCCACTCCCTAGTGCAAATATAACTATTAATATTAGTGGATGATAGTCAGGAGAAGAAGGCTCCCTCAGATATTCCGCCCCCCACACCTCTGGCACAGGTAGGGGTAGGGAAGAAGGAGTGAGCCAAAGGTGCTGCCTCTAGGAGCTGAGTTCGAGATATGAGGAGAGGTGGACAGATGATTTTCATTCTCCTAAACCCTTCCAAAATGAATTTCGTGAAGCATTTATCCTGGAATAATCTTTTTGGGAGAAAATGGGGATGGCAAAATTATGGTCAAATGAAAGGTGACATTTGGAGAAATAATCCCCTCCCTGTTTATCTCATGTCAGCCCTCTCTATCCAGTCTTCTACCCTCCCCTTCCTTTCCTTTAACTCTCCTCCCCTTCCCCTCCTTTCCTTCCTCCTCCTCTCCTCTCTTATCTGTAGCTTTAACTTCTGCCTTTCCCATGGGTAAATACTCACCAAGAATTGTGCCCAAATGTATGAAAAAGACCATCTATCCTTCATCTCTCCTTCTTTCTCAGCTCAGCTTTTGTCTACATTTGCATCAATTCTCTACATTCTCTATCTTCATTTTCACATCACCTTTTTTCTCATCAACCCACTGCACTTTCACTGGAGCTCCATCCATTGTTCTTTTGGAGAGTTTAAAACATGGTTTCAGACCTCTTTTCATGCCTCCCTCTGCTGCATTGGCTAGTGCTTCCTCCTCTGGAAAATTCCTTACTTCTTACTCCATAGGTGTTGGGGGTTTTATGTTTGTTTGCTTTTTTCCCCCCACTTATGGATGAAATGAATAGGGTTCTCCATTGAAGGTTTAGCACAGGAAATTCCTAGTACTCTAGGTTTTTCTAAAGTTGTGTTGGATTTGCAGGCAGCACGTGGCTTTTGGAGAATGAGTGCAGGTTAGTAAGTGGAAAATGTAAATGAGAGAGTGTGTAGGGAATGATAGCAGACATAAATCCATAGGTAAGTATATTATTTCAAGAATTGGGGAATGGAGAAAGAAATTGATTGTGTTAACACAAAATAGTAGTGTAGATAAAAAGAGGCTAATTGAACATGTTGCCAAAATGTTGAAAACAATATTAGAGTCTTGTAGAATCAACCCTATTAGCATTCTGGACACCGAACAGATGATAAACAGGGAGGTTTCAATGATTCAAGAGAAGACCAAGGATTTGACTTCTTACCTATTATTTTCTTATCAGTCTTTGAAAAATTTGTTTTTCCGAAATTTAAAATCTCTCATTAATCTCTGTAGTGCATCTTTGCCTTGTTATCACCTTTATTTTAGAATCCTAGCCTTTTTGTCTTGTTTTGTGAATAACTTCCTGGTCTCTTTAGGGGAAGGTCAGTGGTCCTCATCACTCATTGTGCAAAATGGCGGGCTGGTGTCTCTTTTCTTATAATTGGGAATTTACTTTGCCTTTCATGCCTTTTTTAAAATAAAAATTACTCTGATGTAGCTTCTAAGGGTTCCCTGAATGCACATTGGTGCTATAACAGGCCCTGATGATTTGTGATTAATACATCTAGCTATTCAAAATACTAACATTCGCTTTTCCCTTCTGTTGTAGGATTTTCCCTGTTCCATCTTCATCTTATGAGTAACAATTATCATAGTCATTTATTCACTGTTAGAGTGACATGAATATGTAATTTTTTTATACAACATGAGTTTTAAAATATTATTTTCCAGCTTTTCGTTTTAGAATTTGTGAATGGAAATGAGATTACTTTTGAAGACCTCCCCTGAAAAATATATTTGAAGAGAGATTTGTATCAATTGCACTCTCTGTCTCACAAGTGAATCTTTTATCTTTTCAGCTTTCTTTATTCTTTCTACGTAGACCCTTTCTCTATATACCAGTTAACTGGTCTTGCATTTCACATTCTGTAGTATTCCAGTATTCTATTGGTCTTAAGGTCACTCTACATTTCTAGTTTAGCCAACTCAATATTTTGTTATCACTATTGTTCTGCTGTTATATTTGGAGAATACGATCTGGCGATAGTAGAATAATGTTTAAAGAACACTGAATTCTGTGGAATTGTTTGAATATTTTCAATACTATACCTATATCATGAAATCAATGGTATTGAAACATACCTGAGGATACTGGACTCTGTAACTTTATGATTGGTTTTTATCAGTTTCCATTCATCTTTTAAGCACTAAAGTCAGAGGTCTACATGGAATAGTGGAAAGGACATTATATTTAATGCCACACTGACCTTGATTCAAATCCCGGCTTCTTATAGTATCAACATTTGCCATTTGTCATTGGAAAAATGATTTAACCTCTTAGGTCCACAGTTTCTTCAACTGCCAAATGGGACAGTCATCTCCCCTTGTAGGGTGGTGTGAAGATTAAATGAATTATGCTTTGTATATTTTGGTACATGATAGGTGTTAAGTAAATAAATAGAAGTTCTTATTTTCCTATCCTGTTTAGAAAAATCAGAAAAAAAAGGGATTAATTTTTTCTCTTTACTGTTAAGAAATTTTCTCTGATATAATTACTTTAAAGTTTTATTTGATAAAATATTAGTATACCAAATGTTAAATAGTATCTCATAGGCTCAAAGCAGTAATTGACATTAAAAAGTCCTTTCCACTGAGTGAATCATATGCAATTAAATACCCTTTTATTGTTCAGAGAGAGAATGAATCTTAGTCAAATCATGTGAAAGCAAATTTAATGATTATTCAAGTCATAAAATTTGGTCATAATTTAATTTACAGTTTATAAAAGTTTTACCTAGAATTTATTTTTAAATCACTGTGTTTTAACATGTTAAATTAGTTATTTGAGCTTGAAACCTAGTTTTTTTAGCTCTTTTTATCATGTTTATTCATTCAACAAACATGTAGTGAGTGGCTATTATATGTAAGGCTCTTGGCATATGTCAGTGAACCAAACAGGCAAAGATTTTTGCTTTTTAGAAGCTCGTATTTCAGCAGTGGGAGACAATAAATTTCAGTAAACAGTAGGGCAAGGTAAAGGGTGCATGGAAATATGTGGTTGTGGCAAAGGGGAGCAGATTGTAGGAGTAAGTCGAATAATCAGGGTAGCAACCATCAAAAACTGACATCTGAGCTAAGACTTGAAAGAGATAAGGGGTTTAGTCTTACCAACATCAAGGAAGCATATTCCGGACAGAAGGGAAGGTTGGCGTAAAGACCCCAAGGCAAGAAGGGGCTTGAGGCAGTAAGTAGGAGATAAGTTCTTAGAGTCACAGAAGTCCAGATGATTCCCTAAGGACTCTAGCATTTCATTGTGAGTACAGTGCGGAAACATTGCAGGATCTTGAGCAGAGAGGTGTCAAGATCTGATTTATCTTTCTAAAGAGTCATTCTGGCTGTTGTGTTCAGAAAAGACCCCAGGAGCGGGGCAAAGATAAATGCTGGGCAACCCGTTAAAAGTCTACAGTGAGAATTCAAGTAAAAGACAGTATTGGCTCAGAACAGAGTGGCAATAGTGGAGTTGAGAAATGGTCAAATTTTGCACATATTTAGAAAATACAGCACATCTGGTAGTTGGATTCAGGGTGTAAGAGAAAAATAGGGATCAATTCTCAAATTCTCCAGGTTTTGGCCTGAACAGCTGGAGAAATATATTTACAATCAACCAAGATGGAGATGGCTACCGAAGGATCAAGTTTTGGGGAAAAACACAAAGAGTTCCATTTTGGAAATGTTGATTTTGAGAGGTCTATTACTTATTCAAGTGAAAATATTGTGGAGTCAGTTAGATGGCTGACTCTGGAGTTAAGAAGAAAGGATCCGACTGGAGATAGGCATTTTGCATATATTTTGGGTACTCTGTGGCTAATGCCATGTTAAAGAAGGGCGTGAAGCACTGAACGGGGGGTTTAGTAGGCCAGGTGGCCACTACAGAGCCCCTGAAGTCTCTTCTTGTCTGTTTTTCCCTGTTTGTGTGTGCTTTTAATTGGTGATCAGCAAATCAGAAGATTGTATATTTGAAAAACGTCTCATTTTCTCAAATTTGTATCATTTTAACTGCCCCTAAGATATTTTAGGACCAATGTGGGCTAGTACAATAACACTTGGGAAGCAGGTACAAATACACTTATTTCCCCAGCACTGTTTGAATGTAATTGTCTCCATTGATGATAGGAAAATTCAAAATCCCTAAGATTGAGAACAGAATTGTAAACATGCCATAATCTACTACTTGGCAGCTTACTGCACAGTACCTAGTTTCCTGCATTAGTCACGAAAGATAAAACCATTTAAAGCACAAATTCAGATACATTTTCATAAAACAGTGTGTTTTCTTGGGAGGGGGATTGAGGGTAGTGATTGCAGGCACCAAAATGGAAAGTCAAAATAGAGAAAGTAATTATGTAAATTGTGTTTCTTGAAGGCACTTAGAATTTTTAATTCACATACTCTAAGTATCTGAAAGCACATTTCGTTCCTGTTTTGAGAGATGAAAGCCTTGCCATAGCCTCATCTGCAGGCTTGTGGCAATGTGAGTTTCTCCCGTGTGTACGTGCACTGAAGAGTAGAAGTGGCTGAGTGGGCAGTTGGCAACCATTCATCGCATTGATTGCAGTCATTCATAAAACCCAGCAGCGCGGAGGGCGGAGTCAGGACGAGCATTCCCCTGAGGTGGTTGCAGAATGTCTTATTTGCATAAATCTTCGGTGATACTTGAGTGAAGAGTGAGTGTTCACATGCGGTTAGAGGACTGTAAGAGTCCATGTCTGATAAATCCCTGAGTAATTAAAGACATTGCAGAGAATAAGAGGTCAAGCCCTTTGAACTCCTAGTTCCTCAATCTTCGTGCTAATTCTGGGAAGTGAGCATTGTGACAGCTTTTGTGGTCTCCTTTTGCGTGGCGGAAGTAGTGAATCATCTAGAGACAGATCTTTAAGAGCTGCAACATACTGAAATATGATTGTTGTGTTTCTTAAAGTATGAAGGGTTTATATTATTGCAGTAAGTCTAATGCATGGAAGATAATGGAAATTGCCCGGGTTAAACAATTTCCATACATTAGAACTGACAAAACTATTAAGGTTTTATCCCTCGAAACTGTAATGCAGTTTAATTATAATTTTAAAGAAATGAGAATCCACACAGGCTAACAAAAATCCTGTGACTGTATTATATTTTTAATGTGTCTTATTCTGAGTGTAGGGTAATTTCTTCCTTTTCTTTCTTATATCTAGGAGAAATTTCAGCTAAAAAATCAAATTAGGAAATGTAGGAATATATATTACTATGGCTTAGAGTCCTCCAAAATTAATGGAATAATTAGCAATCTGAAACAAATATTTATAGTTTTTCCTTCTTAAAATGCAGATTTGATAGCAAGCTACATCACTGTAGATCTGAATATTCGTCTTGTGTCAGGATATAGGTTACTATGGAAAATGTTTTGTTTTCCTGTTTTGTTCACTACATTTAAATTAATTCTAAATATGTTGTTTTTGAAGATTAATGTATTTATTTCTATTATTCAATAAAATTTTAAAGTTCAGATATTCAAATGAAGTTTTTAATCACAAAGATTCTATAGCATGTGTAGATAGACCCAGTATGCCAACTATTGAAATTTTAAAACAAAACCACTAGGTACTTGAGACTAAACAAGAGTTTTCTTACAAAGACATGACCTCTTAGTCAGAAAAAAAAAGTTTTGCTTAGAAGCCTACCCTTACTCTAGGCTTTTGTTAGAAGAATAGTCACTTCAATGCATATTAAAAAAAAAAAACAAAAACTCTAAGTGGTAGATTTCTTTTATTTCAAAGCTTTGTATAAATACCTAAGACTTGAGGAGGGGAAAAGAGGAATCAAGATTTCTCATAGATATAATTCTTCAAAAATTTTTCTAAGTTGGTGATATTTCAGAAATTGTCACAAACCAATGCATGTAGATTAAACATGCTGCGTATGCTATTTTTAGTTGAGTGAGAATTGCTAAAGATTTTCCAGTGCTGTGAAATTTAACTTGCTGGACATCATACCTTGTGTAAGTTAAATTAAAATTTCAGAGCTCAGAAATCCTGGTATATTACTTCTCCCTAATGACTGCCTTCCAAAATGTTCTCATAAAGCTGGTGCACAATCATCTTCCCACAGGAAGCCAGAACAAGAACACAAGGCTTTGTAGTTTCTGTGGATGTTTTTTACCATGAACCTGCAGCCTCAAGGCCACATGTGGCCCTCCATATCCCCAAATGCAGCCCTTCAACCAAACCTAAACTACACAGAACAAATCCATTTACTAAAAGGATTTGTTCTGTGAAATTTGGATTCAGTCAAAAGGCCACACTCAAAGATCCAGAAGGCCACATGTGGTCCCAAGGCCACTGATTCCCCACCCCTGGATCAGCTCTTGACAAACATCACTTTTTTTTTTTTTTTTACTTTATCTCAGGTGGAAGGTGTGTTGGGGCTTTGAAATGGCACCATTTTCTTTTCTTGTTACGCTACATATAGATTTTGAAGTCTTACTTGACCTTGTTTGGAATGAGCAGAGTGTGCGTGTGTGTGTGCACGTTTCTGTGCCGTTGTGTCCACGTTTTCCTGTATCATTTCTTTCAGAAGTGGAGAATTTTGCCATGCAGCTTTAAGCTCTGGGAAAACAGTTTATCTACCACTGCCTCACCAGTGATCCACTTCTGGAATAACATGAATGGCCTTAAATTTGAGCAGTGTAGTTGAATCTCCATGAAACCTCTTAAGAACCAGATTCATATTTGAAGGGTTCTGAGTCCTAAGGGGTATTTCCACTGAGCAAAGTCTAAGATGTGGAGTCTCAGTTTTATAACCAATGCTTCCCTATTCAAAGCTGTGTTTGTTTTACACCTTTTGAGGGGAAGGAATATCTGAGCCATCCAAGTACAGCCTCGGATGGAAGTGTTTTCTGATTTCTGCCAATGAATCTCTCCAAAGCTCTGTAAGCCCTGTTTACATGAAAGCAAGAATATCTCTTCCTGCTGCCCTTTGGAGCTTTGTTATATTGTGTACTCTGTGTTTATTATGATGGAGGACTTAAGGCACAAAGACATTTTACTGTTTTTTCACATTTTAGAAGTGTCTTCTCTACTTATTTTACACACATGCTCATTTTATATGTGAGCATTTCCTTCCATCTTTTCCTCTTCTCTTAGTATGAAGGGAATTTGAACAAGGGGGATGTCTTGAGGCCTCTCAGATTTTTTTGCATAAACAGAAAGACCTGTGTGGTGATTAATGGTGTAAAACAAAAGTCCTTATCTTTTAGTTAAATAGCCAGCACCACAGAAAATCCTGCTCAATTTTTAACATATCAATGCAACAGCTGTTTCTATTTTTAATCTTTCAGATGTCTTCATATGGTGAGGCCAAAGCTTTCAGGAGCTTTTCTCATAGGAGAATCATTTTATTGATGCTAAAAGAAAGACTAGGACAGATTTGATGTGGGTATAACTGAGTTTCTGGAATCCTGAGTCAAAGATTTCCAACTCTAGGGGCTTTGCCAGGGCCCCAAGGTTAATATTGAAGGGGCTCGCAAAGACTTTCCTTTAAATTGTGATTTCAGTACCGTGTTTAATTTCCAGGTGTGTTCTACCCTTTTTATAATTAATAGTGCATTGTACTGTCTATCATGCGCCCCAGGTGTGTTGTCAGGGACATGGCGAAGCCTGCCGTCTGCAAAACACCAAGAAATGCTGAAAACCAGCCCCACCAACCTGCACCGTGAGTATGGCATTGGTTTTATTGACTGAAAATGTCGTCTCTTAGCACAGATCACTGGTTACAGATTTATTAATTCACATTGCATGTGGGAGTAAATACTCTGACTACTCTTGTGTATGTGTAATAAAAAGGCTACTATTGAATTATGTAAAATTATGTGGAAACATGATCTCTGGATTAAGAATCTTTGTTAAGCAATGTTTCCAGTACCATATTGAAAGGAATAAACTAATTAGAGGAAAGGGACACATTTTTAGGACTCAAGTGACAGCAATTCTGTTTTTCATTTTGTTTTTGGATTTGGAATGTATATGGACTGGAACATAAGACTGTAGAGAAGTAGGAAGGCAAGGTACACCCAGGGTGCTGAGTGGGGGCTGGAGTGTGTACATAAGAGAAATGCATAGGAGTCCATTACTGAGCCTCACACTACATTTTTAAAGGTAATGGACAATTTTAATAACTGGATTGTCCATCTGTTTTTCTTGTTGTTGTTGTTTTGTTTTTTGCTATTATGTTCTTAAGTGTAGGTACTAGTGATTAAACCACCAACTGAAAGGATCTCATCCACATTTGAAACCCAGAGTTTGCTTATTTGATTGACTTTTTCTGTACTCCCTGCTTTCCCCTTCAATTGGTCACTGAAACGCTTATATTTTGTATATTACATACAGTAATATATAATTTAGAATTATTTATGTTTTAGGATAAATAATTTTGATAAATAAGTTTCAGGAGTCTCAATAGGTGTTATAGATTTTATTTCAATGAGTATACTTAAATGTCATCTTCTACTTTAAATCTGTGTTTTCCAAAGAATAAAAATAGTTTTGATTTAAACATAGCAAACATGATTTATAATTACATTGAAAAAAGTAAAAACTTGGAAGAAGCATGCTTAATGATGTTGCCATATTTTTTCTATAAATGTTTTCGCTGTAAAGCATTTTCCTATGATGCAACTTTTCTTGATAATTCATAGAAAACGTACAGTCCTCACTTTCCATCTTATGTACTAGGAATTCCAAAACAGTTTATTTATATTAGGATTCAAGTAATTTCTGGAAAAATTGTTTGAGGAATTAACACAGATTTTAAAGTCTGTTTTATTCTATGTTTCGAGGTTTCTTTTTAATTGGTCCCACCTATTCCAAAGTTCACTGTAAATTGGACATAATTGGGTATGAAGTAGCAATTGTTATCCTCCCCAAACAGACTTTAGATTATCTTTTTCCTTATTTTGTTTTTACTTTCCGCAGACTTAAAGTTGTGGAACTCTGTTTACATTGTACCTAGTGGAACTTTCTTGGTGGCTCTTCTGAGTATAGTGGCAAAGAAGCAACTGTTGGTTCTCTGGATCCTCCTTTCTAACAGCCTCTTTGCTCACTCTGTATTTTTCCGATTAAAATACTTAATTTATCTGTAGGTGACTTGAAGAATTTAAAGTCTCTGGTATTCCTTATTTTATGATTCCCTATAGAGAGTGGTGTTTGTGAATTTAGCTCTCCATATCCACATAAATGCTTTTCTAGATCGATATGGAAAGGGCAAAAATAAATTTCTAGGGAGTGATTGAGGATGGGCTTGAGCCCATAGGTCTGTTTTTTTAAATAAATTTGTAAATCATGGCCTACTAACGGGTCTAAAAATCAGATAGGCTAGTGACTGGACCTTTTTTTTTTTTAATTTTGAATGGAATAGAAGAGAATAGAAAATGTAAGAGAGTATCCCAGGTTGATATTTTAGGACAGAACTTAGATTTCTGTAGATGATAACTGGGTCAAAATATAAAATATAATAAATATTACATTTAATTATGAGGATTGCACTAATAAGTTTTAATTAGGAGAATGGCATAATCAGATTTGCAGAATATATGTGTGTGTGTGTGTGTGTGTGTGTATGAAATATATATTTCTTTGGCAGAAGTGGGGAAAATGGAGTATGAATGTGATGTGGACAAAAGTAGAGACAAGTAAATCAATGAATGGATTATTGCAATAGTTCAGGGAGAGATGATAAGATCTTGAGTTAGAGGAAGGAGTAATAGAGGGTATGAGAAGGAGACATTTCAATAGCTGAGTAAGAAGTAAAATGAGCAGTGCTTGATTGTCAACTGAATATGGTTTGTCAGGAAAGAGCTTAGGGGGACTGCCTTATTAATGGCTTGGGTGATTAAGGGCCACTAACCAAGAAGTTGAATTCAAGATGTGAACCAGATCTAGGGGTCGGTGGGCAGTGGTGATTTTGTATTTTCATATAGTGATTTTTGTTATGGTCTGAGACATGAGAAAATGACCACTTGAAAGCCGAATTGAGCCAAATTAGTGAGTCTTTATTAGCTGGCCAGCGACCACCCGTGTTCTGGGAAAGTCCAGACACAGAGAATGGCCCCGATCTTAAAGTGGGCAGGGGTTATATACGTTCACCACTAACAATACTAACAATACACATACAGCTCATTGTAATGTTGATTACAATAATTCATAAGCAAGCGACCTTACAGAAGCAGATAGCATCAGTTAAATCAAGGAACATTTCTCCAAGGAACAGCCAAGCGTAGTACAATGTAACTATACACACCTAATGATTTTAAACAATCACTTACAAGTTAATCACTGTATAAATTTTTTTCTGTTATTTATGTATTTTTCTCTCAGCTCATAGGTCATGGGCCTATGAATCACAGCAGCAGTGAGCCTGTACACAAGATGGCTTCACTGTGGCTCACAGAGCTATAGTGATTACTGTGCCTCATCACAATTTTGTGTTACCTGTAAGTTATCTAAGGGTGTAGATCCAGCAAACAGTTGGGTCTGTGAACCTGAAGCCTAGAAAAAATTAACAGAGAGAGCTCTAACTAAAACCAATACTTAAGGAATGGGTGAAGAAAGAGGATCCCCCAATGCAGCTAAGAAACAATGGTTAAAGAAGCAGAAGAACCAGAAGCCAAGGTAGTAGAGGGATTTAAGGGGAATGCCTATTGGTGTCAAATGCAACAGAAAATCAAGAAATAACTTAAGGGATAGAAAATGTGCTTTTGTTTGGGTCATATAGAGGTCATTGGTGCTTTAGCAGTTTCAACATAGAAGTGGGTGGAAAGGCTGTATTTCCGTAGGCTTGAAGAGGGAATCAGAAGTCAAGAAAATGAGATGGAGAATATATGACTTTTTCAATAAGCTTGACTGAAAGAGAGATTGGTGGATAGACAGGAAGCAGGGTGACTATACTTATGGTACTTAGTACATTCTATTATGCAAATCTAGAGTGATGGATACATATGCCAAAATACTTTATATTTTTGATAACTATGTTTATAAACCATTGAGATATTCCCTTTTAATTATTATTAAAATGTCACTCATATTTCAAGCATGCTGCATCATGAGTTGTAAATATATCAAAAAATTAGTGAGTCTTAGGCCTGCTATTTCTTAGGGTATAAGATAGACAAATGAAATAGAATTTTGTCTTAAGGGTTTCCTCTCAAGTTGGGGAAGGGGAGGACAGTTATATAATCAAATAATTGTAATCCTGCATGATAAGTGAAACACTTGAAGTGTGGATTTATTCGATTTGGATTAGTGTGGTCAGGGAAGGATTTACAGAGCCTACAACAGCTAATATGGATTTTGAAAGATGAATAGTTCAGTAGGTGGGCATGTTTGGGGTACAGTTCTCTTGAGAACAATTACTGTGAGGACCCAATCATCAGGTTGTGCAGGAGCAATTTAAAGCATGTACTCACTGCTGGAGCCTCTGAGTTATGTGTTGTATTTTTCTCTAATTTTGTCTTGAGGTCTCTCTGGAGAGTGGCTATAAACTCTAGCTCCGCACTGATGGGGCTCTAGGGAAGTTGGTCAGGGATGTTTACAATGTGCCTTTCGTGAGATACTTCTTTATCCTGGTGTACAACCTAATGACTACGTGTCCCACTCACAGGAAACTTGCTTATATTGGCAGATGCCCCTGTAGCTCTCCTCTGACTGGTGTCCAGTTTATTCCTACCAAGATAGCCACTCACTAGGATAGTCCTGACCAATAGGAGAATAGGTTTTGGTGTATCGGTCAGGTGAGACACAGAAGAGGCAACACAACAAAACACATGAAATAACAGAAGCAAGAGTATTACTGACAGATCCCAGAGAGAAGCGGGCAGTACAGGCAATACACGTTGCAGGGCCAACAGGAAGTAGGGGACCGTCTGGGAAATGTATGCTTGTTCAACCATCAGATGGGGAGCAAGACAGAGAGAGTGAGGGGCCCATGGGCCAGATCCTTTACTGGAGTCCAGGGCATTACCCAAGCAGGTTTCCCTCAGGCAGTTCTCACTGGGTTTAGAGCAAGAGGGCACTAGCCCCGCAGAGGCATGCCATACTGAGAGGAGGTCATTGCGGCATTTCTGGGAAGTCCATGCGGGGCATAGAGGTCAGTGGGGTGAATCAAGTAGGTTGTATGTAGCTGTCCCATACCGGGGTGGTCACCAGGAGGCAGTTGTATAAGGTGGATATCTGGATTGACCACCTTAAGGAATTGGGAGGAGGTGGGGGACTGGAAACTGTCAAGAGTGACTAAGCCCTGCTTCTGATATGAGAAGGTTCAATTTATATTCACAGTGATGCCAAGGCCACATAAGATCATAGGAGTTCACTGCAGTATGTGAGTTTGTAGTTGTGTGTGTGGAGTCACGGGTGGGTGGGAATTCACCTGTGTGTGGGTGAGTATGGGTGTGTGTGTTTGAAATAGAGAGAGAGAGAAGGCAGAAAGTGCTGCATCAGAATCTCTGAAGAATAGGATAGTTACTTAATTTGGAGAAAAAAGGAACTCGTGTCTTGTCTTTGGCTTTGCTCTTAATACTGTATTTTATTTTTAAATTTGACATAACATGATGGGGTTTTTGTGGTTTTCAAAGTTGTCATGGATTTTAAAAGTCTGAGAAACACTTGGCTATTCTTTGGTCTAAGTCATGCATGTTAGTGAGAATAGGTAGGAGAGGTAGGAGGTAGGGAAGATTTGGGCAAATTTCACATGTGGCATAATTAGAGGATAGTGATTCATTAGATGTGATAATAAAGGAAAGGAGATAAGATAATTCATTTTAACTCAAGCGATTAAATGGATGTGATAAAATCAAGAAGACAGTTAATTTAGGCACTAAGGCAGGTTTAGATTCAGCATTAGACTTGAGTATCAGTAGCCAAAGAGATCTCTAACTGGAACATCCAGAAGACAATTGACTGTTCTATCTCAAACTCAGGAGAGACTTAGAAAAGATATAGTTATTTGTAAGCAATTATTTTATAATAAAAAAATAAGGCAAATGAAATAGTGTAAAGAAAAGGTGGAGAGTTAGAAGGAAAGAATATAAAACAGCAGTATAGAGAATACTTAAACAAGGAGCAGAGGACTTAAGTAAATTGTGCAAGGTCATGCAAAAATCAACTTGCTTGGGTTCTGGGACTTTCCAGGTTTTAGCACTGAAAGTCCCATGTGCTGGGGACCTCTCTCAGACCTGAGCAGACTGGGATGGTTGGTCACACTAGAATTGATAAAATTAGAATTTGAAGGTAAAAATCCAGAAAGATAATATGATAGCCCAGGAAAAACTATGCTTAGCCAAATAATGTTTGTATTTCTGTGGAAGGTGACATTATCAGGAATGAATGGAATCCAGAAATGCATATGGATCATAGTCTAGTACTGGGATTGTTTTGTTTGTTTTCTTTGTCTTTGTTGATGATTGTGTGGTTTTTAAAAAGTGAGAAACAATGGACATACCCTACCATTCACCTTTTTAAAGTGTACAATTTAGTGATTTTCAAAAATTTGTGCAGCCATTATCACTATGTGATTCCCGAACATTTTCATCACCTCCCGAAAAAGAAATCCCAAACCCTTTGGCTGTCGTTACCCCATTTTCCTCAAAACCCAGCCCCTGGAAACCACTAATTACTTTCTGTATCTATGAGTTTGCCTGTTCTGGATATTTCATATAAGTGGAATCATATTATATGGGTCTATTTATGTCTGGCTTTTTTCATTTAGCATAATGTTTTCTAGATTTACCCATATTGTATCACGTATTGGTACTTTATTCCTTTTGTTGTCAAATGATATTCCATTGTATTGATATACATACCATGGTTTGTTTATTCATATACCAGTTAATGGAAATTTTGATTATTTCTATTTTTTGGCTATTATGAATAATGCTATATAAACATTTAGGTACAAGTTTTTGGGTGGACCCATGCTCTCAATTCTCAAGGAATGAAATTGCTGGGTCATGTGGTAACTGTAGGTTTAACTCTTTGAGGAGCAGCCAAACTGTATTTCAAAGTAGCTGCCCTATTTTACATTCCTGTTAGCAACATAAGAGAATTGCAATTTCCCTAAATTCTTGTTAATACTTGTTATTGTCTGTTTTTTTATATTATGGCCATCCTGGTGGGTATGAAGTGTAGTGTCTTATTGTGGTTTTGATTTGTATTTCCCTAATGAATAATGATGTTGACTGTCTTTTCATGTGCTTGTTGGCTATTTCTGTATCTTCTCTAGAGAAATATCAAAACATTCTGTTCATTTTTAATTGAGCTATTTGTCTGTTTATTGTTGAGTTGTAAGAGTTCTTTACATATAGTGAATACTCAGTCTTTGTCAGATAAATGATTTGCAGTATTTTCTCCTATTTAGTCTTTTCATTTTCTTGATAGTGCCTTTGAAGCACAAGTTTTTAATTTTGATGAAGCCCAATTGATCTATTTTTTGTATGGTTACTTGTGTCATATATAAGATATCATTGTAATATATCCAAAACCACTAAGATTGACTCTTATGTTTTCTTCTAAGAGTTTTATACTTTTAGATTCTATACCTACATTTGTGATTCATTTTGAATTAACTTTACGTATGGTGTAAGACAGGCATCCAGTTTCATTCTTTTGCATGTGGATATCCAGTTATCAAAAATTAGATGACCATAAATATATGTGTTTATGTCTGGTTTTAATTCTATTCTGTTGACCTATGTGTCTATTCCTATGCCAGTACCACATCTTCAGAAGTCAGTTCTGTGTCATTCTTGCAGCATTCATGATTTGGGGTTATAGGGTTTCTCTGATTACCTTTACAAAAATTGATAACCTGGTTTGGACACAGTATTTATTTGTACTTATTTTTATCTTGTTTCATTATTCAGCTGTTTGTAGGTCCTATCATCAATTATCAATTTCATTCTATTTATTTATCAAATAATAAATTTAGGTTCCAAATAGAAAATCAAGTAATGTAGCCACAGAATTTTGCTTTGCCATTCTTTGTCCTCTCTGCTTCCTCTTTTCTAGAAATTAACTTTCTGTGTGATGATAACCCACGTCCTTGACTGGATCATCCTGAGTACCATCTGTGTTGAGGCTTTGACATGGACATGTTTGTCACACACACTCTTCCTTTCCCCTTCTTCCCAGCTTCAGATGAGTCAGCCTTGGATTGACGGGGAGGCTGCCATCCACATTTTTCTTTTAATAGGTATATTTTTTCAGATCTCAAGGACATGGCTTTTTTCAGCAATATCAACCTTTATGCAGACTTAATCATAACACAGGGACTTCTGAGGACCCGTATATATGTAACCAGAGTGAATTTAATTATGTAATATGGTAGCTTACATTTAACCTAATTTTAAAATAGTCAACCTTGAGTGCTAAAAATATAACTCTGGGAAATATATATATATATATATATATATAGTCTTTTCCCACAGAATGGGAAATACACATTTTTATACTTGAAATATGATTTCTAATTTATGATCATACCTCTAACACTGCAAGTGTATCATGCACCAGATAATAGATTAAACAAAAGATATTGTTCATACCTTTATGTCTGTCTGCAGTGGTGAATGGCAGAAGTGTCAGGGACAGCATAGAAGAATGGGTAACCCACTGGCAGACTATCACCAACTCAGACATGCCCCCTCTCCCCCATGAATATAATGATTTCTTTCAAAAGTCTACAAATTCTGGAAACTAGCTCACCCTCTTCTGTCTTTTGGGCTCTTGCCCCTCTGCTACTGCTGAGCCATTTGGCCTTCCCTTCACCTTTAAATCAGCTTTGGATGAGAAGGAAGCATTAAGGGAAGAGAATTGAATTTCTTCATCTGGTGGAAGAGTGTGCATAGGGGAAGCAATTCACTGCTTTCTTTGCAGTGAGTTGGCCTATTTATTCTCCCTGCAACAAGTATTTAGTCTGCACTGTGTGCATAACACATACTAGGCACCAGGTATGATAAATGAAGCAGAGTCCTTGTCCTTGTAAACTTAGGGTATAGGAGGAGAAAATCTAAATAACAAACAAATATAGATGTTAAAACTTATATATATATATATATTTCCCAGAGTTATATTTTTAGCACTCAAGGTTGACTATTTTAAAATTAGGCTAAATGTAAGCTACCATATTACATAATTAAATTCACTCTGGTTACATATATATTGGTCCTCAGGAGTCCCTGTGTTATGATTAAGTCTGCACAAAGGTTGATATTTTTAACAAAGGCCTAAACTGAGTGCAGTGATAGAGAACTATACTGGAGAAACTATTTAGAGAGTGTGCTTGAGGAACGCTCTGAGAGGAGCCAAAATTTAAGGAGAAACTTGAAAGATAAGAAATCAGCCTTGTGAAGAGCCAGGGGAAGGGGACTCCAGACAGAGAGGATGGTACATGCAGTGGTCCTTATGTGGAAAATAGCACACTTGGGGAATGAAAGGAAGGCCAGAGAAAGTAAGTAAGGAGAAAGAGGGCAATGGGTGAGACGAGCAAGGGTTCCATCTTGGAGGCCTTGAAGGTCTTCAGATGTTCTGTAAGATTCATATTGAGAAGCCCTTAAAGCACTTCAAAGAAGGGAGAATCCAGTGTAGTGTAGTGAATAGATTACAAGGGGATAAGAGAACTTTTAGGAGACAGCTGTGGTGGTTGAGGCAAAACATAATGGTGGTTTGGAGGCTGCTGGTTGCAATAGCGATGGAGTAAGTGGAATTTAGCCATGAGGTTTTGGAAGCAATGAGAGAGAAGAGGAACTTGTGCTGTGCACTGAGGGGAGGAGGCTCCAAATCATGTGTAATCTCTAATACACTTAATAGGTCCACTGCTCACTGAATGTGTGATATATATGACACATTTTTCTCATGAAGTCTTAAGCATTCTATTATGCATGCAATTGTATCTTAAAAGGCATATATGATTGAAAAGTTTACAAATCTCAACTGTGGTACTTTAGGTATATTTGCATAGAACTTCAAATATTGAAGGTAAAAAATTATGAAAAGTCAAACTGAGTGAAGTTTAAAACATTTTTAGCTTTTTCCATTTCAAATAAGTTTGGTTTTTGTAATTTTTTTCACTCTTATATTTTATTAGGACAGATTTAATAATTTTCTAGCTGTTTGGACACCCTAGAGGAAATAAATACTTAAAAATATATGCTAGATGAAAATATCATGCCTTTTAAAAAGATATCTTATTTACTGAGTAAAATTCAGTCAAGAAGAAAGAGAACATGTTTTCATATGCAAAGGATCTTTTGCCATATATTTTACCATGAATGAAGGTATTTTTCAGAGACAGGCCTTCTCTGTACTATTTTTAGCCACATGTTTATATCAAAATTGTGATGAGTTTTATTTTTTTGCCTAGCTAAATTTTTTTCCATATATATTGAGATATTTCAATGTCACAGATTATACTTCTGTCACCAACTGCAGTAGGGATCAAAATCAGTTTTCTACTGATATTAGAAAAATAAAAGGTCCAACTAAAAAAAATGTTTTTGCCTTGTAGAATAACGTCAGTACAGCCAGTAACTTGAAAATAGAGAATTCTAGGAACATTGACATTTCCAATTCATGGTTATAATTAGAAAGTGACAGAATTTTTAAAATTTATGTGGCTTTTACAGTCTTCATTCTTTTTATATGATTTGCTGGTTTATACAAATCGTTCTATGCCAGTTCACAAAGTCTTCCTTTTTCTGCTGTAACTATTTTAATGATAATATTGTGTTTTTCTCTTTCTGAATGCTCAGAGAAGCTGCCTTGTTCAATTTCTTGTCTATTAAAAGAGTTTAGTTCTGGAAAAGTAGAACTGCAGTAGTAATATATGCAACGGTTATGTTTTGTGGAACTTAACTAGTCATTAACTACTTTTACCAGTCATCTCTTATTGACTGAACTAGGTCCTGTGATGATGCTCTGATCAGTTTCTCCGTTGCTGACCCTGGTATTAGAGGGCTTTACCCCTTGCCTACTCTCTGAGTTCTCTATCCTGATGAACAGAGGATTTTGAGCCAAATGAAAGTTTTTCTGTTTCTTTATAGAGCCTATGTCTTGAATCCTATTCTTTATTAACTTGTTAATCCTACCAGGAGTCCTAAAGGTCACTTTCCCTTAAGCCTAGGGCCAGCCCCAAGTAGCCAGCTCAGTGGTCCCCCATCCCTCTAGCTCAGCTGACCCAATCTTAGACAAAGTGATTTTTGTCCATGGGAACAAAGAATTGATTTTTAAAAGGTGTCCTGAAGAAACTAACGTAGTACAAGCCCAAGCAGTTTTGGACTGAGTTTATTAAATGGCAGCTTTGCATTAAACCGCATGATGGGGCAACAACTGAGATTTGATGGTATGTGTTCTTGGCCTGCATATGGAAGACAAAACGTGAAAATATTAGTGGCTTGCCCCAGGGTCACTCAACAGGACATGGGAAGATACCTGGACTCTAGACCCGAACATCCATAAGATTTTAGACATGTACATGAGAGCATTATGTACTCTGTAAAGTACTATATTAGTCACATATTCTTACTAAAGTAGCAGTGAATATTCTCTATGTTATTCATTATTTCATTCATTTAACAAATATTTTCCAAGCTCTTACAGTGTACTCATATTGGCCAACTTGAAAATAATATATTTTTGGCCAATCCAGTCAAAAACATAGACTGCATCTTTTCATCTCAATGTGTTTCATATTGAGAGGAGTGGTGTCAAAAGATATAGGGACACTTTAAAAAAGGATACATCTTATTTCACACTACCCCATCATGTATCAGATGCTCCCTTCTGTGAATGAATAGGGAGACCAGGAGAGGTGTATTTGGAAAACTTCCCCGAGTGATCCTGACATACACTCCTGATTTAGAATTACTGATATGTACCACTGATATGCTCAGTAAAAATGAAGATTAGCTGGGATGTGTCATAATTTTATAAGACAAAATTAATGTGAATATCACCGAATTGGACCCCCTTTTTGAAACTCATGTACAGAGGATGCAAATGGAAATAAGTATTGGCAATATTATTATTAGAAAGTTGCTGTGCCTCAAGACTCAGCCTGGTTACTCTGTGAATCACTGCTATTTCCTCTGCTCTTCTACAGAGTCATTTGTCCAGGATGAGAACGGTCTGCCTGTGCCAAGAAAATAGATGGTTGTTGTGCAAAAACAGGAAGCTTATAGCCAAAGGAGAATCTGTACCCACTGGCTACTTCTGCACTGGTATTAGAAGGAAGGTATTAAATATAATAATAAAAAAAAAGATCATGCCTAGGACCTTGGGCAAAGTATGCAGTGAATTACTGTTTATTTAGTGAGAAATGATAATGGTGGAGAAATGAATGTACTCATCTATTATGTATATAACAAATATTAAACGTTATGAATGTGGGTAAAAGTTCAGAAGTGAGTAAGAAGCAGTCAGGCAAAGGAGGCATTAAATATGTAGTCTGCTTTGAGATGCATATTTGGCAAAAGAATTGGAGGAATACAATCCTGTGAAAGGAGATTTGGGTCAGTTTATGAATATCCTTGAAGCTCAGCTCAGAAATTGTTTTTCCTCTGAAGGAAGAGGTATCTGAACATGCAGCTACCTGGGTGAGAGGGACGCTTCAGGGTAATGAATTTGTCAGAATGCACATGATGGATGTGAACATTGCATTCCCATAGAGAAAGAGACCAATTAGGAGATGATTAAAATAGATCAGATATGGTTAATAAAAATAAGAATAATGGCAATGGTTACAGAAAAAATGGATGACAGAGACATCTGGAAGGAGACACTAGCAGGCCTTGGTGACAAATGACTATAGTTGTGAGGGGAACAAGGAAGAGGAAAGACAAACATTTCCTGAGAGTTTGAGCCTGGGAATTACCTTAGGAAAGTTAATGAAAAACAAGGAATGGAAAGGCATGCAGTTCTAGGGAATTACATTCCCTAAAATGTGCACTTCTTTTCTGATTCCTTAGAGAGATCCACAGGAAGGAAGATTCTGTGGCATAACAGAGAACCATTCTGTACAGGAGCATCAGAAATGAAAAGAGCACACATCTACATTTTCAAAACCTCTCACCTACCTAAGCTATGCATAAGATTAAAGCATAGGAGTGTCAAATTTTAGCTTTTTGCTGATTTTGTATCAACTCTGTTAATGATAACTGCAGTTAAATACTATTTTGTTTTAGGCACTTCATGTGCATTTCACCCTCACAAGACTATGTAAAATACCATTACTATCTCCATTTTACATTTGAGGAAACTGAGGCACAGAAAAGTAAATTACTTGCCCATGTACACATACTCACTAATACCCAAGTACTTATACCCACTAAATGCAGGTAATTCAAGTCAGATCCATTCACAACCCTTTTCTTGCATAATCCTGAGCTAGGTTCTAAAGGGGTTAGAAGACAAGAATGCCATAGGGTTCTTGATTGAAATAATTAATTATAGTATGGTAAACATATATAATCAGCAAGTAGGTCATACTCTTTGTAGTACTCACCTCAAGTTAGAAAGAATTCATGGAGAAGATGAAATTTGATAGAAATTGTACAGAATTGTTATCCTTAATGTTTTCCATCTAAGTTTCCTTATGTGTAAATCAAGCAGGCTCTTAGTTGTTTTGCTTGGAGAAAGGAGGGCTAATGTTTAATCCTGCGATGCTTTTAAAGAGGACTAGTCATTTGGCAGTAAATTATATGCCGCTTTGGGACATGTTTTCTCTGGTTGCCTTTCAAAGAAAAGTTGATTTTCAAAGAAAAATCGTTCACTTTTTCATTTCTTTTGTCTTGTCTCCCCACCTGCAGTGCTCACCTCTTGAAGAAAGAGGCTGTATTATGTGAAAGTCTTTGGTGTGTATAATGCATAATACTATGCTATACCATTGGAACTCGATATAAATTGCTTTCTTTTGGTTTGAACTATGATACAATTTGTTTTAAATGAGTGCCAATTGACAAGTGATTTCAAGATGAAATCACTTATGTCTCTTATTGATAATGGCAAACTGAGCAGCTAAACATTAAGTAGTAGAGAATATGGAGGATCGAGAAGGAAAATAAAGGCCACTTTCATTTTGTCCCTTTGATTTTTCTAACTCTGCATTTCCATGCAATGCCAAAGAGCTATTTCCACCTTCTATTATCCTTTGAAGAATTAAAAGTGTTAAAATACTTGGACTGGTCCTTCGAAGTGTCATTTACTATGAGACCTTGTCATTTACTGTGATACTCAGAAGATAATCTTGGGCCATATTTATGAGAAGTGTTCAGGCTTCGAAAAAAGTGACGTTGAGTTATATTTCAATGTGCATGTGGCTATATGTATGAACATAAAATTTAGGGTTTTCTTCAATTAAGATTAAAGAGAATTTAATTTTCAACTTTCCACAAAGTGAGATCTCATGTACCATTGTACTTTCTACAGCACCTAACACAGTATCTTGTGTAATACACAAAGGTGCTCAAATATTATGTCGCTTGGTCTGAATAAAAACTGAACTGAGCTCAGAATCTCCTTCTACATCACACCCCAACAAATATAAGCACAATTGCACACATGCATCCTTCTTTACCGTCTCTCTTCTTTTTATGACATTTCCATTTCCCCAGTAATCCAGATGGGAAACTCCTGAGTCATTTTCAACTGCTCACTTCCTGTGTTCCCTACATGTAATAGTCACTATGTCCTATCAGGTCTAATTCTGAATCGTCTCTCACATCTGTTCCTTCTGTCAATTCTCACTGCCATCCTCATATTTCAGGCCCTTGTTTTTGCGTAGAGTAGGATACCTAATTGGCCTTTTGATCTATTCTTTTGCCAGTCTAATTCATTCCACCCAGCTTTCGTCAAAGCAGCTGCCTCTCAGAGGCCTTCGGGCCCAATGGCCCATGCATAAGGTACAACCCAGCACTGTCTAGCACCTGGCTGTCTTGTCCCCCATGATGCCTTCCCTGGTCATATGTTTTACAAAACTACACTGTTGCCTACTTGTTGAAGATGTCCTCCACTCTTTTTTTCACCCTGAGCTTTTACCCCTACTTCTTCTGGTCTCTAATTTTCTCACCCACCCTACCTTCTCTACCAGTTATAATCCTACCTGTGGTTCAAGTCTCTGCTTGAATGCACTTTCCTCTAAAGCTTACCTGACCAAGCACCCCACCAGAATTTCTTCTTCACTCGGCTTTGGTGGTACCTGTCTTACCTAGAACACATGTCATGTTTCACCTCTTATTTGTGTATGTCTTAGATATGTATATTTATGGGCTCTGTTTTAGTTCCATATTATTATATTTTATTTTCCTATTTCTTGTAGAAAAGGGTCAATAGTTCTTAAGTGGGATTGGATACCAAAATGCTCATGCTCTTGTTTTCACCATCTGTCTCTCATCCCTATCTCTCATTTAAATATTAAGTTTAGAGATTAAGTTATTCAGACCAGTATTGTATAATCAGAACAAAAGAGCTTTTGTTGTTATTGACATGAACTTGATTCTTTTTTCTTTTCTTTCAACATTGACATATGGATTGTGATTGTTTTTTCTTTTGAGAATTTCAAATTTTGCAACCAGCCTAGAAAATTCTCAGTTAAAAGTAAATAAGTCATTGGAAGTGGTTACCAGAAGACTGATGTTGCAGAACATAAAATAAGAAAAATGACCACTTGCCATGTACTTTGTTTTCTTCCCAGACTGTTCTGAATGTTCAGATGTGGGCCAAAGGGACTGGTTTATGTTTTTCCTGCGCAAATTTTATGCCTACTAATTGAACAAAACATAGGGAAAATAAATTGTGTATAAATTTTAAGTATAAATATGAAGAAGGTACTTACATAGCAAGCCATCTTGCTTACACATTTAAAAATATTCTTTCTTAAGTCCTATTTTCATATTACTGTCTGATTAAAAAATATATTTTGGTTTGCTGTTACCTATCTGATTAAGCCTAAAATCCAATGTCTGTATTTCATGGCATGCTTGCCTCTTTATTAATTTCTGTTATGTGATTCTCACAGGTTTTTGCATGCTTTTAGTAATATGCCATAATTCATAAAAGATGTTAAGTTTACTTACTGATTGATTATAAATTGATTTATAATCAGTTATAAGTATAGTTGATTATTTCAACAGCTATAACCAGAATGTATTAGAGACAAGAGACTGTATTTTTGATATGATATTGGATCTCTGCAATGTTTTTATCTCAGTTTCAGGAGAAGGCAAAAAGGCTTAAAAACATCTCTCTATTCTGAAACACTAAGTAATCCTTGGATGAAATAGAAGGAGACACAGAAAGGGAGATGGGAGGTAAAGGCTGTAGACATGCCCAGAGGGACTCAAAGCTAGTTTTAAGATGATGATCTCTGAAAGAACAGGAAAGAAAGAAAGGAAGAAAAACTGTACTGCCGTAGTTACACTGTAAGAAATAAGGGTCTGTCTCTACCTTTTACAAAAGCAGCGAATGTACAAGCTCTTGGAATAATGTGGAAACCACAGTAATACTAAGATTTTTATCTCACAATTTATGGTTTTATAACCGCTTGCCACATTAAACCTCAGTTAATTTTATCCCCAGAGGAGAAGACATTATTATTTTATACTTTTTTGCTTTGAGAAAACTAATGCTTAAACTAGTTAGTTACCAGTAAATGATGGGGTTACTACTCAGGCCTCTGACTCCAATACTCCTTTTATTTCATTTCATAGGGGCAAGCAGGACACTCTGAGTTGAAGCGGTAAACCTTCGTATCTATCTGTGTATCTATCTATCTATCTATATATCTGTTATCTGTCTATCATCATCATTATTGTCCATCCGTCTACTATCTATCTATCCATATATAAGCTGATGGGGGTTGTATAAAACAAATGTCCAAAACCCCCCTTGCCCTATTTATCTGCACTCCCACCTTTTCCCTCCTTCACACAAACACTTTACACTCCACTAACACAATCGTATAGTTCACCAACACACAATGGTGTGCACAAGACAGCCCATAATAGCTTGGGAAAGTCAGCTGTTAAATTTTCAAAAATTTTGCCAGCTAGTTGTTTAAACAGAGTTATTATTAAAAGTTAAATTATGTAAACTTAAAATTACATAAATTATATTAAAATAAAGGTCATAAATACTACAAATTCACCACTTTCTAATTATTTTGCTAAATGTTACTTTCTATGCTCTTGAGTTACTCACATCCAGTATATATCATTAATATATCCGCATAATGGAAATATTACATTGGATATCTTTTACCAGCTTCGTGTAAAGTGGCATTGCATTTATTGTTTGAAATCTGCCCTGGTGGGAGTATATTTCTTTCTACTTTGTAGTAGTTCTATAATTCAAATATATTTACTTTAGCATATGTCATTATTTATTACACTTAGGATTACTAGATTTAGCAAATAAAAATACCAGACCCTCAGTTAAATTTAAATCTCAGATAAATAATTAATATTTTTTAGTAAAAGTATATCCTATTCAATATTTGGGCATAATTATAAGTATACTAATGTTAATACATATACTATTTTTATATATTAACATATACATTAACTAATATGTATATAGGTATAACTAATACATAGTACTAGTAAAAATTATGTGTTGTACATCAGAAATTCAAATTTATTTGGATGCCCTATATTTTATCTGGTAACCCTAACTACTTTGGCTGTTTTTTTTCCTTAATGCTTCATCTTTCTAGTACAGATGTATTGGGTCTTTTTGTCATGGTTCCCACAGTGTTTAGCACAAAGAAAGACTCATAACAGGAAGTTTGTTTGTTTTAATAATATCTCCACTATTATCCTACCTTATTTCCCATCTAAACTGTATCATTCCTAAATGTTTCTGTTGGATGAAATCTGGAAACATTTGTATGGAATTTGAAATAACTAAGATGTGTGTTTTATAAAGGTAACTTTAGATGCTAAGAGAAATGGTTTAGAAAGTAGAGATGATGGAATTAGGGCAACCCGCTAGAAGGCTAAGGCAATAGACCAGGTGAGTGATGACAATATGTGAATCAAGAAACGGAACATGTCTTGTGATGGGGAGGAGAGCATGGATATGGATAAAAATCTGGAAAGAGAACAACTAGATATGATCACTGGATATAGATGTTGAATGAGGAGAAAATAGAAATGACTCTGATGTTTCTTATTTGGGCAGTGAAGTTGATGGCACCATAAACTGAGAGAGAAATAAAAGATGTGCAGCAGATAAGAAGCAGTCAAAATAATTAAGGAATTCAGTTTGGGAAATACTAAGTTCGATGTGTTGTGTCCAGGCATGACATGAAAAATGTTTAGCCACTGGTACAGTATGGGCACTGGTAATGAGAACGAGATACCAATCAGTAGGAATGGGAAATAGCCATAAACAATGAGACAAGGGTTCTGCTGTGTGAGAGTTTTTTCAGCTCAGTAAAGATGTCCAACAGGGAATCATAACTGTGGGTCTGCAACTCTGGAGAGAATTTGGGTCTGGAAATTTTGGGGTCCTTGACTCACAGGTGATATTGATGTTCTGGGAGTAGATGGTAGGATTTACATAGTATTTGAAGGAGGGTAAATAATGGACCTATAGAGAATATTAATATTTACAAGATGGACAGAGAAGTAAAAGCAGTAAAAGAGAAACATGCAAAGTGGTTTGATTTTGTGTATGGTGGAGGTGATGGATTATCTTGCTTTCACTTCAAGTTCCATATTTTTTCTGATGGAACAATTGTTATGCTAGAACTGATGTTATAAAAACCTAGGGGCTTCTGTAAAATGTCATCGTAGTTCAGGTTGCTATAGCAAAAATACTTTAGACTGGGTGGCTTAAAAAAAAACAAACATTTATCTCTTACAGTTCTGGAGGCTGGAAGTCTGGGATCAGAGTGCCAGCATGGTCGGGTTCTGGTGAGGGCCCACTTCATGGTTTACAAATGGTTACCTTCTTGTGGTGTCCTCACGTGGCTGGGAGCAGGGACAGAAGAAGAAGTTCTTTTGTGTCTCTTCTTATGAGGACACTATTCCCAGTCATGAAAGCTTCACCCTCATGACCTAATTATCTCTCAAAGTCCCCACCTCCCAATACATTGGGGATTAGATTTCAACATATGAATTTTGGGAAGCACAAGCATTCAGTCCATGGCAAATATCAAGTACCACAAGGATTTAGAAGCTTGAAATTTTGTGCTATGGTAAGACCACCGATTGCTTAGACTTATTTGTTGACTAGGGATACAGAGTACCATTATCACTACAGGAGGATCTGATAGGACTGAAAACAAAGATATTCAGACAGAGAAGAAAGTGGACTTATTAGAGGTTCAAAGTTGATTGGCTGAGGAGCCTCTCTGGCTTCAGTATTTAAGAAAAAAGAGCTGGAAATAGGAAGTTGCCTGTGGTGTATCATTGATTGTGTCCTTAGAGGGCTTTTCCTGTTGTTATATTTCTCAAACTTGATAATAGCAGCAATTTTGAGTTGATGAGAAAACATTTGTGTCTGAACAGTGAGAGTTGTTCTAGTTCTGTTACTCAAGAAGTTTCTGAGGAAACAAAGACTGCCAAAGTCCATATGGTCTGGAAAAGAACACGATGCTCAAATATGTGTAGGTCAGCAGACTGCTGGCGTTTTTTTTTTTTTCCCTTCTAACTCTGAAATACTGCTTAATCATTTGTCCCATTATTGCAAATGTTAGAATAATAATTATAAATGGTTCTTTGCTTCCTAAAGCAGCAAATTTAAATTCTTCCATTTGGCATCAAGATCCATCCATGTTAGCCTGCCTTCGGTAACTCCTCTCATATCTAATTGCCCCCAAATTACACCACCAGCTTTATTGACTCTGAATCCTCCCTTGCCACATGGGCACATCATGTTGTTTCATGCTGCTATGTACTTGCCTATCTTAATTCTTTCACTCAAAATTCCATCCAATTCCTGCTTTACCTATTGAAGATTTTGGAGTCCATGATACTGAAATTCATAATCCCAGATCCTTTACTTAGGGAATGTTTTTTTGGAATTCAACTGTGTATAATCATTGATCTAGTAAACCCATTTCTGGGACTATTTTGAACAGAAATAAGATAACAGTAATAACGTATGTACAGAGATATTTACTGTAGTAAATTGGGAAAACTTGAATGTCTACCCATAGGAAAATGGCTAAATAAATTATGATATTGCCCTAATATGGAATTCTTTTGATCCATTGCAGCTATTGAAAAGAATCAGACATCTTCACCTATCCAATGGATGTACTTAGAGAGTTGTTGAAATAAATAAACTATAGCACTGTGACCAGCCCACAGCAAACTTGTAATAAAGAGTAGCCGTTTTAACTGCTATTGGTTATTATATTTGTTACTAGAAAACATTCACAATAGATTTTTAAGTGAATAAAATAATTTCTATGTTACCATATACATGTGGGGTACAGTTAAAATGACAATAAGGTCATATATATGCGCCCAAGCAGGACTGATTCCAATTATTAAATAATTATTAAATAAATTATAAAGCACAGATACAAGCCTAGCAAGAGGTACCCTGACCAGCTGAATTGCCAACACCAGTTTGTAACCATCTCAATAAAAACCCGGTACCAAAGGGTGTGCATAAACAATGGAATAAATATGACAGTACACACACACCATTGTCAATAGTGATGCATTATACATATGAGACTGAGGAGGAGAAAGAGACCAATTCTACTTGAACACAGCTCTTGCTTGAACTGCTGCAATAATCATTTATTACTTGGCAGTTAAAATGACTGAAATTAGAAATAATGCTTCTCTTGTACAGTGTTGAGCATGTAACAGGTGCTCAATATTTGGTAACTGTTATTGTCATCATTATGACTGCCTCAAGTTCCATGAACTCCAGCAATTTTCCCTGACAACATCTACCCTATTCTTTGGAATGAAATATTGATATGTTCAGCTAATTTACAACACATTTAATTACATGAGTGAGGCTTCATTCACTATGGTGTTACCTGCATTGAAGTTCTGTTTTGCTCCAAGAGCATGTTTTCCTCTAAGGTGAAGTCACATTTTATATTTAATTTGTTTCATCTAATGGCATCAGAAACATTAATTACAAACAAAATGTTTGCAAACAATTATAATCAATTTATTCCAAATGGATAAGAATTTATGAGCTATAGGTTCTTGATTACATTTGGTGATAATCATTGATTGACTGATCCATTCAATACATGTATGTTGAGCATCTGCTGCATATTGGGCACCGTGCTAGGTAACACGAATACAAGAGCGAACAAGAAACATAAGGGCCTTCCTATCATGGAATTATATTCAAGTAGCAGTGACATCCAAATAAACCTATATAAATACATATTAGTAAACCTATAAATAAGTATATAAATAATTAGAGATTGTGATGAGAAGTAAAGTTAAATGAGTAGGTGCAATGACAGAGAATACCAGAGAAGCCTACTGTAGAGGTGGCCTCTAAGAGAGACTTGGGAGCTAAAAACGGGAAGAGAAGCAGTTTGTGAAAATCTGGGATGTGGGTGTCCCTGGCAGGAGGGGCAGCAAGCTCTGAGATCAGAAGGCATGTGTCTCTGGAACACTTTGTGGGAGGGTTAAAGTGGCCTGAGGTAAGGCTAGTGGAGCAGGATTAGGCCAGGCATACAAGGCATAGCAAGGACTGAGTTTTATTCCAAGTTTAATAGTGATATTTTCAAATAAAATCATCTGTTTGTAATATCAGATCATAGTCTTGTAAGACTTCATAAATTGTATTTTAAAACAATTAAGATAATAGAACACTATCATATCTTAGAAAGGATATATAAAAATGCTTTAAAATGTATTTAAAAGACCAAAATGAATACAGAAAGACCAATGGATCTTTTAAAAGGTCAAAATTACCAACCTCAACTGTATTCTATTTATTTTATCTAGGACTTCCTTCTCTAAGCCATACTGAAAAGAATATAGTAACTGCTTTATTTTTATAAATTCCTTCCTTTAAAATTGCATACTTTATTTTTGAAATTGCCTCAAGACTGTATGAGTCACTTGTCTTTTTAATTAAAAAAAAAAAAACCTTAAAATTTTTAACAGCATTGTATGTCAGTTTCCCCAGAACATCTGAACATGTTTTTAAAAGTGTCTGATGCTGTACTGTTTACCATCTACTTGACCAGATCCTTTTTTAGTAGTGCATACTAAAATCAACATCCCATATATATTTTTAGGTCATACAAATGATCATATCTTTAACCAATATTCTCAAAGTTGAGTGTAGTTTATTTAGTATTCATTTTTACTTATAGAACATAAGCATATGCTGTGTACAAATCACTGGGTTAAATATTGTGGAGGATATCAGACCCCTGCCCTGCCTTCAAGGATATTCAGTTCAGTAGCAGAATTTCAGCTCGTACTCAAATGAAAAGTAGAGCTCATTATCTGTTACATCAAAAGGGACAAATAAAGTACTGTATTTTAGGGAAGTCATAGATTGAGTGGAAGCTACAAATAAATCGTAACGGGATTTTATAGAATGAAGAAATTACTGCTAGCCACTAAAACACATATAAGTTATGTTAAGTCTTAAAATTAGGTAAAATAGAGATGTCAGGATTTTAGAGCTGAAAGAGGTTTAAGGGATCATCCAACCCAGCCCCCTTGCTTGAGACATAATGACACAGAGGTATAGGAAGATCTGATGAGAACACTTGCCAGTGGTACCCAGGGAATTTGTGGTAAAACCTGGTGGTTTCCCTGGCTGGCAGAAGTGCTTGCTTCCACTGTAGTGGGGCCATTGGTGCCAGTTTGCACCAGGGATGTTATGCATGACAAGCAAGGCTAATCCAAAGAATATGCTTCTGCCTTTTTTTAATTTTCAAATAATCACATTTTATTTTCAGAGGACTGCTAATTAGAATTTAAATGAACAAATGCATTTTAATCAGCTTCTTTTTATCTAAACACTCAGAAGACTGTTAAGGAGAAATTGGACTTAATAAAATCTGTTGAGATGTTGATCAGTTATAGGTAAAGCTGCTTCTTGATTTTCAGGTAGTTATAATACCAGACAGAATGCTCTGTTAAGAGAGATTTTTTTTAAGACTCAGTCCCCAGCATTTTAAAAAAGAAAAAAGAAGACAATCTGCCTCAAGGTCTCAGATATTAACTTGACACTAGGTCTCTCAAGGCCTCTCTGTTCTGTGACTTTATTTAAATTTTGTTTTATTTGTTTTCAACACTCTGAGGAGAGGGGAAACTCTAGGTGGAATCTGTGCTGACGTCTGTTTGTTCTCATGGCCAAAGTTCATGACATGCAGAATAGGAACATAACCAGGAGCATTGCTATTTTGGTGTGATTGGCATCTTGACTTCTTGTTGAATATTTTTTAAATGGGAAGACTTCCTGGGCAGAAATCAATCACGGAGTAAGAGGTCTCTGTTTCTTCTTCCTGTCTTTGATACATAAGGACAAAACAACCACAAACATGAGGACGAAACAACAACAGACCAGCTGAATATGTCCACTGCAGCTTCTAAACAGTGAAAGTTCTATATAAAGATGCGGGTTAAACTTATAGAAACAAGTGTTATTCTTTTCCAAGTTTGTAATTATTTTCAACTTATAGTTTATATAGTTTGGTACATAGGGAATTCTGTCTACATTTTCATATAATGGTGGGGTGGATATTTCCTTACCATTTTAAAAATTGGATTTCTTAAAAAATATGGCTCAAATATGTACATGGTGTATATTTATTTCTATTAAATAGTCACAACTTGAAGATTTTTCCATTGTCACTGATTGAATGAACAATGTTCAAGCAATTCTGATAGTCAACATTTTCATTGTGATTTTTAGAAGTGCTTTATTTCCTAAAATAAGGCCTTCAAGTGACTACAATTCAAGAGCATTAAACTGTAAGTCAGTGAGAGTGAAGAACAATCAGTGATGGTTATAGTTTGTTTTATCAAGACAGCTTGTAGGAGATAGTAATAGGAATTCCCCCAGATACTTTTGTTTATTTTTATCTCCCTTGTCATTTTCAGTATGGAGAATTTATGTGGGGAATTTAATGTTATTACTTTAACATCGATCTTTAGAAAGATAAACCAAAATCATTTGGGGTTTGGCTAAACATTTTATTAGAAAAAAAGAGAAAATACTTCCAGCAAATACGTGTAGTAGAAACCCCCTTTACTTCTGTACATTACCATATGTTGATAGGCCAACTGTTGTAAATCAATAATTCAAATAATAACATTGAATCTACTAGATAAATAGTCATCAGAAGGATAAATGTACCAATAGAAGATATCAGCCCTCAAGAAGCATAAAATATGAGACACAGCATTTATTGTTAGAAAATATTTTAACAGCATTCTTTTGACAAGTCATTTTGATAATGTAATGGGGACATTTTGTATTGTCCTAAATAAATAGTTTTTTAATTGTCCAAGAAATGGGTTTAACAGATACCCTCATTCACTCACTGAGTCTCACTCCATTCCCGAGCCTTAGTTTGCTTGGGCTGCCATAATAAAATACTATAGACTGTGTGGCTTAAACAACATGAATTTATTTTCTAACAGTTTTTGAGGCTGGAAGTCTGAGAACTGCCAGCATGGTCAGTTTCTGTGGAGGACTCTCCTCCTGGCTTGTAAATGGTTGCCATCTTGTTATTTCCTCACGTGCCTTGGTGTGTGTATGAGAAGAAAGACAGCTTGAGCTCTCTGGTGTCTCTTCTTATAAGGACCAATGCTATGGGATCAGAGCCCCACCCTTATGACCTCATTTAGCCTTCATTGCTTCCTTAGAGGGCCCATCTCCAAATATAGCCACACAGCAAGATAAGACTTCAACACATAAAATGTGGAGCAACTCAAACATTCACTCTATAACACCATCAAACCTAAAATTTTGTTCTCAACGTATACTATGATATTAAGTTAATCCTATTTTTATATAATCAGATTGGCTATAAATAGCATCTAAGTTATAAACCATATGAAAATATTAAAACTTTGTCTTCCAAGTAATGCTAAGTGTTTGGATTTTAGACTTTTAAGCTCTGTACCTTCATTATTATGTTTTTCAAATTTATAACTTGCAGAATTAAATTTAGAATAGTTTAAGAAAAAAATTTAATGGAGAGATTCAGGAGTAGTTCGAGAAGTACCATTAGGACCTGAAGCTTTCTTTCATAATCTATGCTTTATTCCTTTCTGTTTCAATGCATGTGTTCTCTCTGTACTATTTACATAGATGACAGAAAATGACAAACTCATCCATGAGCCCACACTGTGTCCCAGCCATGGTGCCACTGATCACCTGGCTGATATCTGGTATCCTTGTATAGAGGGACTGGGAAGGTACCGAACAGGGGCCCAGCTTAGCACAAATCTCTGCAGGGAAAGAGATGAAATAAAATAGGGCAAGACAACCTTGGAGACCCACCACACTGGTGGAGGGACAATTCTCAGGGGAACAAAGGGAAGTTACTGCAAAGCTACTTCATAATCTGCCCATTAAAATTACACTGGATTTGATTAATGATATAAAGTTCAAATTAATTTATAGATCTTATAATTGATAGTTAATAACTAATCAGAGGTAGTAAATGCCCTATAATCATAAATAAAGTTTGCATATGGAATGATAGATCAATTTTCATCAGTGTGGTTTTATTGGAATTTTAAATTTGTTTTGATAAATCATTTTCTCCTTAGAGCAATAACAAAATTTTGTCTGAAACATTTCTTAATGACTGCTCTGCACAGAATGTATAATAGTGAAGTAAATTAATTACTTTTGAAGGAAGGCTAAGTTCACTTACATATAATTTTAGAGAAGAGATAAAATAAACTTTTTCATATTAATGAAGAATCCTATTACCTGCCCCTAAAATAATTATACCTTGACATGAGCTTTCAAATTTAGCTTCATTTTAGAATAATAGAATATAGAAATAAAGATAATATATTTATAAGCTAGATGATACTTACATCCAGCAAGGTTTCTTTGAAGAGAGATTCAAAATTCCTGGTTATAAAAAGCAAGCCAGCTAAAATTCAAAAGGAATGCAAAAGCCATAAAATAAAATAGCCATTTAAAATATTTAATGAAGTGTGAACAAAACTCATGTGCTTTAAATGGTTGTCCCTTCCATTAATTTCTTCTCTAAAGCCTAAATAATTAGGCTGGAATGTTAAAATCATTGCAAAACTTAAATAGCACTTTGGGGAATGAGGTGTTTTGAAGGAGGTGTTATTGCATAAGAACTGCAACCGTGAAAATAATTTTATCTCATCACAAAAAGCAAGGTGCGTTTTCTATGTAGGGTGGTGACAAGAGAAGAGGAAAATTGTAATATAGTTATGGGGCAGCAAGAACTCTTATGCGAATATACATGTTCTTATAAAAGAATCTGGCTAATGTAGGCTCTTATTTTAGAAACTCGGAATTTTTAAAATGTGAAATCAACATTGATAGGAAGTCAAAATGGGTAAAACATATCTAAGTGGCTTTTCTTAAAAAACCCTATCTCTTTGGTTACTACTATGCTGTTCTGTTCCAGAGAAGAAAAAGTAAACTGGCTTGCTCTTGTTAGAAACTTTAAATGGTGGGATAATATAAAAGTGTATAGGAATTGAAAGAAGATACCGTTTGTTCTTGTCCAGAACTACCAGTGAAAATATGACCTCTGAAGTGCTAATGATTACTGATACAGTTTAGAGAGGCTGCTCTCAGAGGGGGATCTGCTGATCTCTGGACCTCCCTTTTCAAATTGGTGTTATGCTTAAAATGCACTTTATTATTTAGAAACATTCGCCTACATTGTGTAGATTTTTAATATATTTTTTCTTTTTGGGGGGGAGGGGACAGGGTCTCACTTTGTCACGCTGGCTAGAGTTCAGTGGCGTCATCATAGCTCACTGCAACCTCAAACTGCTGAGCTCAAGCGATCCTCCTGCCTCAGCCTCCTGAGCAGCTGTGACTACAGGTGCACACCACCTGGCTAATTTTTCTATTTTATTGTAGGGACAGGGTCTCACTTGTACTCAGGCTGGTCTCTAACTCCTGGCCTCAAGCGATTCTCTTGCCTCAGCTTCCCAAAGTGCTAAGATTATAGGCAGGAGCCACTGTGCCCAGCCTATATTTGTTGCTTAAATTTAGAATATTTATTGCATTAGGCTTCAGAGTCTGACCACTTATTTAATACTCCCCTGGAAGTGTACATGGATGGCTGTCTTCTCCCCTCTCCAGTTTTCTGTTTAGGTCCCTTGCTCTGAAGGAGTTTTCCTGGTGCTTTCATCTAGATCATTGGTCTCTCACTCTTCCTCCCTTTGCTGTGTTCTTCTTTCTGGAGCACATTACCAATTTCACTAAATCCTGTGTCTATTTCTGGCTTCTCTCCTCCATTAGGATGCAAACTCCAAGAGAGCAGGAAACTTTGTTCTTTTCCCTGCTCCCTCCTTAACACCTAGAATAATGCCCAGTGAATGGTCATTGCTCAGTAAATTTTTGCTGAAGGAAAGGCTCAATGAGTAAATCCATATCCCCATTGAACTGAAATTCCACATTTATCACATATCTATCTGTATATTGATAATTTTTAGAGTCTTTTCATTTTGGGTCAATTTTCTGCTTGTACCATATTGTTTTAAGTACTATAGCTTTAAAATATACTTTCATATTTAAAAAAGCAAATAGCTCCTCATTACCTTACTGTTTCAAATATATTCCATTGTATATTTATTTCTCTAGGATGAGCTTTAGAATAATTCTGTGAGATTCCAATGAACCTCCCATTCATTAGGTTAATGCTAAATTTATAAATAAATTTGCCTCTTTAAATAATGAGTCCTCTAATTCCAGATCAAGGATATCATTTCACTATTCTTATGTCTATTGAATTAGTTCTATGGTTTATTTTTTAATAGGCCCTTCACAATTCAAGTTAGGATTTTTTGTGGAGTTTTTTCTACTTTTAATTAGGATACTTTCTATAGTATTTTTCTCTGACTGTAGAGATACTTTTAATTTTTCTATATATTATAACAGATCACCTAATCAAAATCTAATTTCAATATATAATTTCGTTTTCATGTGTTATTCTTTCAAGGTAGATAATCATACTAAATGTCAGTAACTTTACTTCTTCTTTCCTAATTTTTAAATTTTTTATTTCATTTCCTTATTGAAATACATTGGAAAAGAATCCCAGAACAATCGTAATTAATAATGATGATGTCAATTATCCTTGTGTTGTTCCTGACTTGAATGAGAATGCTACCAGTGTTACCAATATTCATAGCCCTGGCTATTAGTTGGTGAGATAGGCAAAGAGATACACAGATATTCAGACAAATATGAGTATCTTTTGTTCTATAAATTGTGTATTCTGTGGTACCTTTGTTAAGTTTAGCTATTGGAACTTTGCTAATTCTATAAAATAAATTGGTGAGAATCCTAATCCCCTCAGATGGTTTTAATAGTGTATAAACGTTATGACAGCTTGAAATGATCTGAGTCTGGAGTTTTGAGGTCAGAAGTGTAGTTCTTTGGTTACTTAAAAAAAAAAGTCTATCTTTAATAATATTTGAATGCTTTTAAATTAAGCATTGATATTTACTAGTGTGGCATGAAAGAGACAAGACTGTGTGAGTTTTCTGCCAGCCCTACTACTGTTGTTTGCTACTGGTGGGACAATATGTCTTTAGTGATTATTTCCATGTTTTGCAGTCAGCCTGTGCTTCCAGCATTTCTCCCTCCTAACTGGGTGTTGTTAATTTTTTTATAATTTCCTCCACTTAGTGTCATTTTACTATTCTTGAGAAGGATAGTTAAATGTTAACTTCCATCATCTTATCACAATTTGTATTGAAATACTCCCTAAAAGATATTTTTTAAAATTTGAGACATTAATTTTGATATTCCTTTTTTTAGCATCTATAAACTTTTTTCTCTAATTTGTTCTTTTTATTCATTTCAATCAAATTGTGAGAATTTCTGAGAATGGGTCTGATATATTAATATCATAAATCTGATATATCAATAAATCAAGTGGAAAAATGTTCAGATTCTTCATTTAAGCAAAAAGGTCCTTGGGATATGGTTGGAAATGATAATATTATACAAACTTTCTCCTATAGATTAGTTATTTTTCACTAACTGAGTCCAAGATACAACAAATTTTCAAGTTACATAAGTGTATTTATCAAGTATATTTAGAAGATACTTACAATATTATATTTTGAACACCAATAGCTGATAAGTTCATCAGTTCTGAGATTTGGTGTAATAATTGCTACTACATTCTTTTATTTTCAGTTTCTCTTCTCTACAGTCTTCTTTTCTATAATTGGTAGTCACACTTAAAGTTTTCCCATCTTAAATAATTCCCTCTGCAAACAAACAAGGGAACAAACCTTCCTCTAATGCATCCACCCCACTTATACTGTTGCTGTATCTTCTTTCTCTTTACTACCACGCCTCATCAAAGGAAGAGACTACTTCTAAAACTACTGTAGTTTGCTGCTTTTGCAACTATGTTGAAACCTGCACACTCTGGCCACAAATACATTTCCAATTGCTGAATCTAATTGTTTTGTTTTCATTATCATGCTACTTCCTCAGCTTTGGGCATTTGGTATTTTTGATAGTTCTATCAGAGTTAGCCTAAAGCAGGAAACTTGACCATACCATACATGACCTTCACAGTCCAACCACACACTGCATTTCCAGGCTTTCCTTCACCCGAGCCTCATTGAACACCCCTGTCATGCTCTTCCAGTCTTCAGCATCATGCTTTCTTGCACATCTATACATTTTACTTTGCTTTTCTCTCATCCTGAAATGCATTTTCCATTCTTCCATATATGAAAAATATTACACAAATATTACAATGCAGTTCACATGTAATCTCATCCCCATAAAAAGCATTTTGTCCTCTATGATCCACAATACCTGGTTCATGTTGCCATTTTAGAACTAATTATATTAGCATTTATTGTTATTGATGCCTGCTTCTCTCTTCTTGCTATTATTACCCCTCATATGCACTAGAATTTGCTTTTACTGAGGTCAGGGAAGTAGTTATTATATTATATAAACAACAAAGTTTTCCTAAATAATGAGGATTCAATAAAGAAGCATGGAAAAAAGGGCAAACATTTCTTCCCATGGATTGATATAGTCTAAAACTTTGGCTGATCTAATAATCATTTCTATTGTACATTTCAATCAAATCCTAAACATTATGGTTGTCTATGCCAGTATCAACAGTTTTCTAGGGCTAGCTTATAATGAGTTCATATTCTTTAAGGTTTCATGACTATCAGTAACCAGGAACATCCCTCTGGTATTTGGGGTAGTAGAAGGATCTCATTCTGCTCAAAATGTGGTACAGAAAATTCCACAAAATAAATGAATACATAACGAGGACATGGAAGTCCTCAAAATGTTCACTTATTATCTTCATATCCCTATGGTATAAGCTGCTCAAATGACTAAAAATTCATTAAAAAGTTAAAACTAAAGACATAGTAGGGGGGAAATGTGTTAAAGTTTGCCACTGTATCAGTGAGAGACTCCTAAAACTAGATCTTGCACTCCATTTGCTGACTGTCACCAGTCCATCCTGCTGCTAAATGCAGTCTCAGTTATTACTTATAAGAAAGTTACAATTGGCAGTAGGTTAAGACCACAAAGAAAAGTCAAGAAATATGGAGTATCAGGACCTATTAAAAAGTTGCTTGAATGCTGTCCTGAGAGCAGCTGTCACTAAGGCTCCAACAGGAGGAAGAAATAATGTCATTAGCAAATATATGGAATATGAAGGGTGATATAACAGCTGCCCCACCATTATTGTCAGAGTTGGCAACAATACCCTCGAAGTCTGGAAAGGTGGGGAAAAAAGGTTCAAAATAGCATCCTAATGATAAAATGTTTAAAAATACCTCAGTGGGACTGGGGAGAACAAAAGACCAAAGTTGCATGGGGTGGGAGTGCTCAGAAGCTGCTATAGTGCTCACAGAAGCACATCATCCAGGCAGGGAAGTATGCGTGGCGGCCTGAGGAGGTGGCAGTGACAAAGTCTGACTTCACTGAGCAAAGGCAAAAAGCGTGAGTATTCAGAAACAAGATCACTAGAAATGCCTGTGGAACCCGCAGAGCTGTGTGAACAGGTAACCCAGGGCAGCATCAGGCAGGATGCAACAAAAATAGGATTGGGTAGGATAAGAGTGCTTAGTAGACGAAGTTCAAAGTCAGAAGCACAGGAAAAAAATAGAACTCACCCGGAGTGCTGTTTACCCTTTCATCCAATGAAAGAAAATGGCTAAATCCATATCAGAAATCCCATAAAGAAATAAAGACCCAGTGGAGTAATTGTCCTAGCTCATAGCAGAACCTGTGTGTCTGAAGCTGCTATTCTTCTCACTTCCCTGTCCATCTTTTGCACCAGCAGGGTCACAGGTATGCTTTCTAGCCCCAAATGAAGCATCCATTTTTATCTTTTCTCCACAGCAGTCAGTTTACAGGGTGGGAAGATCTTAAGGGAATGATCACAACTCAATGACAAAGTAGGGCCAAAGATGAAGGAGGACTCAAAATAACTCTTAAAGTGATTATGGAGATGATTGTATGGTGGATTGGGTGTGGAGGGAATGATCTCATCGGCACCCTGACGTGCTTAGTGATCTCTTCATTGTCAGATCTTAAGGCCCTTTGCTTGCATTAGTTCTCCTTAATATTTCTGTAACACTCAGCACCATTACTTAAAGTTTTCCTTCTTGAAAAGCTCTCCTTTCCTATATTCTGTGGCATCAGATCATATGTCCCATAGGGTAGTGGTCATGGCTGTATGGCTGTCTTACTCCCTACAGCACTTCACAGAATGCCTGCCTGCTTGCCTGAGCAGATGAATACATGAGTGGATGAATGAATGAATGAATGAATGACAGGTCATCCATCTTCCTAGCCATTTCTTTCTATTTCTACTGACTTCTAATTTTGAGCTTACTAAAGTTACCAGATTTACAATTTTGCTTGTAGGTATAAGTCTGTGTGTGTGTGTGTGAGAGAGAGAGAGATAAGAATTCACCTGGGCTCTCTACCTAAATTATCACTGCTATACCACTGTATCCCAAATGTATGTCTCTGACAAAAGTGGTCAAATATTAATTAGATATATCCATTTACTATATATAACCTTGTTCTTTTAATTAACTGTCCACACTGGTGGTTTTTTTTTTTTTCAATTAGATTTTAAGCAAGTTAAGGAATGGAGCCACAGATCATCTTTGTTTTCTCTACCCCTTAGGAACTAATACAGAGCTGATAAGTATTTTTTTTCTGGTTAATCAATTGCTGGGAGACAGTTTATTTCTTTTAGCTTAAAAAAATCATTTCCCATTTGAGAAAATTTTATTTGCTTTTCCTTAAATTCAGCCAAGTAGGTAGCCTAGAACCATCATTGAATGTAGAAATGACATTAGGTAATGTCATTCTACTCCTTGCCTTGTTACAAGTACCTAGGAATTCAGGGTCTGTTGTGCTTGTGAAGAAGGCTCTTTTGTACAACTTTTACTTATTTATTATTCAGCTGAGAAACGCTTATTGAATGGCTACTCTGAGCTTCATCCTAGGGATAAAGCAGAAAATTAGATGAGTAGATTTAATCTCTGCTGACATGACACATGTAGATTAGTGGAAGTAAAAAAATAAGAAAATGTGTAGATGAGGAATTTAAGAAATTTCAGTTCTATGAAAGTAACACAAGATGCAGTACATGGAAAGATTGATGTCTAAGTCAGTTCAGGTTGCTGTAACAAAATATGATAGACCGGGTGGCTACTAAACTACAGAAATTTCTTTCTCACAGTTCTGGAGGCTGGAAGTTCAAGATCACAGTGCCAGCCTGGTTGGATTCTGGTGAGAGTTCTCTTCCAGGTTTACAGATGGCTGTCTTCTTGCTCTGTCCTCATGTGGTGGAGAGAGGGCACTAATCTCATTCATGAGGGATCCACCCTCATGACCTAATTACCTCCTGTAGCCCCCACCTCCTAATTCCCCACCATCACACTGAGGGTTAGGATTTCAACATGTGAATTTTGGGGAGACACAAATATTTAGTCCATTGCAACTGAGTTAGGGTTTTCAAGAAGCACCTATTTAAGAGGATAACATTAAACTTGAGACTTGAAAGATTAATAACTAGCCTTTAGAAACAAGTAACAGAAGGAGAGCCTTGTGGAAAAAGGAGCAACCTAGGCATATGTTCTGAGGCATGGAAGAGATAGAGCTTGATGTGTGCTAGAACCTGAGAGGACCTGAGAGTGGTCAAGAGGAATAATGCTGTAACGTGAGGTTGGAGAGAGATGCACAGCAAGGTTACACTAAAACTCCTTGGCATTGATACAGAATCTGGATTGTATTTGGAATGTGATGTGAAGCCTTTGAGGCCTTTTAGGCAAGAGAGTTGCGTGATCCAAATTATATCTTAGAAAAGATCACTCTGTTATATTTCTAGTATTATGAGCTAAGGCAGTAAATTAAAAGTGTTTGGGTTAAATTGTATGCTGAGAGCATACATTTTATGAAAGCATGCGTTCCAGGGTTATTTGTTGTTAGGGCATGTTTTGCAAAGGGATCGCTGGATTGAAAATCAAGATACCTGCGTTTAAATTATGCCTCTTTCGATGCCTACGCAGGTGATGTTGTGCAAACTGGTAGTTTAGTTCTTGGTTTCTTAAACATTACTATAGGGAATTTTATCCCAATAATTCTTAAAGTCCCTTCAAGCACTATAACTATATGAATCTATTTATATATTGGTGTGCCAATCACACATATATTGGGCCAAGTAAACCTATTTAGAGAGTGACTAAAAAATAACCCCAATGTTTCTTATGCCTTTCTGGAGACAGCTAATAAATCTTTGAAGACTGGGCTTTGCCCAAGAAAAAAAAAGCAATGTAATTTATAAATATTATCTCATAATAAGTACAGGATTTATAATGAAGAATATTTTTACTCTAATTCTGATTATTCTGGCTTAATCCTTTTATTCACCAGCTATCTATTGAATGTCCAATGTGTGTGTTTACTGTGCTAAATGCCCAGGCTATATAGATAGAATGGAACAGAATATGTGACCCTCCCAGGCCTAGAGTAATGGGGAAGACAAACATGGGAACCTATGATGACAATATAATGAGATTGTTATGTAAAAATATGGACTGAGAGCCCTGAGAATCCAGAAGAGAGGCAAGCAATTTGCCTAATGAGAGAGCAACGAAATTTTAAGTCTAGATCCATCAGTTTTCTTGGTTCAATTTCTCCTTCATTTTAAATGTTAGATTCAATAAAGCTCAGACCCAGTACTTTTCTTTTTAAATAACATCTTTATTGATATATAGCCAACATACTCTGAAATTTACTCTTCCAAAGTATACAATTCACTGGTTTTTAGTTTATTCACAGAGTTGTGTAACCATCACCACTATGTAATTGCAGAACGTTTTCATCACCCCAAAAAGAAAACCCATCCCTATTACTAATCATTCTCCATATACTACTCCTACAGTCAACCCCAGCAACTACTGATCTACTTTCTCTCTTTATGGATTTGCTGAATCTGGACATTTCCTATAAATGGAATCATACAATATATGGTCATTTGTGCCTGCCTTCTTCACTTAGCATAACAAGGTTCATCCTTGTAGCATATACCATATATCAGTATTTTATTTCTTTCGTTCATCTGGCTTTTATTGCCAGATAATATTTCATTTATAGATATACCACTTTTGTTTATCCATTCACCAGTTGATGGACTTTTCAGTTATTTTCAGTTCTTGGCTATTATGCATAATGATGCTATGAACATTCATGTGTAAGTTTTTGTGTGGGCATATGTTTTCATATATAAATGGTCATGTGATAACTCTGTGTTTAACATTTTGGAACTGGCAAACTGTTTTCCAAAGTCCCTGCACTATTTTATAATCCTGCAAGCAATGAATGAGGTTTCTAATTTCTCCACATCCTTGCCTTGTTATTGTCAATCATTTCGATTTTAGCTATCTTCGTGGATATGAAGTAGTATCTTGTTGTGGTTTTGAAGTGCAAATCCCTATTAAATAATAAGGTTGAGCATCTTTTCATGTGTTTGTTGGCCATGATATATCTTTGAAGAAATATCTAATCAATTTTTTGCCCTTTTTTTCCTGCCCATTTTTAAATTGGGTTATTTCTCTTTTTGTTGTTGAATTATTTTGTGTATTATGAGAGTATAGAAATACAGGTTGCGGCCAGGCGCGGTGGCTCACGCCTGTAATCCTAGCACTCTGGGAGGCCGAGGTGGGCGGATCGTTTGAGCTCAGGAGTTCGAGACCAGCCTGAGCAAGAGCGAGACCCCATCTCTACTAAAAATAGAAAGAAATTATATGGACAGCTAAAAATATATAGAGAAAAAATTAGCCGGGCATGGTGGTGCATGCCTGTAGTCCCAGCTACTCGGGAGGCTGAGACAGGAGGATTGCTTGAGCCCAGGAGTTTGAGGTTGCTGTGAGCTAGGCTGACGCCACGGCACTCACTCTAGCCTGGGCAACAGAGTGAGACTCTGTCTCAAAAAAAAAAAAAAAGAAATACAGGTTGAGTATCCCTTATCTGAAATGGTTGGGACTGGAAGTGTTTTGAATTTTGGATGTTTTTGGATTTTGGAATATTTGTATGTACATATTGAGATATCTTGGAGATGGGCCCCATGTCTAAACATGAAATCTATTTATGTTTCATATACAAATTATATACATAGCCTAAAGGTAATTTTGTATAATAATTTTACTAATTTTTTTCATGAAATAAAGTTTTGACTGCATTTTGACTATAACACATCACATGAGGTCAGATGTGGAAATTTCCACTGTGGCTTTATGTCAGTGTTCAAAAGTTTTGGATTTTAGAGGATTTTGAATTTTGGATTTTTGAATTAGGGATGTTCAACCTACACAATTAATTTTTGTATATTGATCTTGTATCCTGCACCATGGCTGAGCTTGTTTATTAATTCTAATAAGTCTTTTGTGGCTTCCTTAGAATTTTCTGTATAGAGAGCATGTCATCTGCAAGTAGATATAGTTTTGCATGTTCCTTCCTTTTCATTCTTTCTGGATGCCTTTTATTTCTTTTTCTTGACTTCCCAGGCTATATCCTTTACTAAAATTTTAAATAAAACTGAGAAGAGCAAACATGGTCTTGCTCATGTCTTAGAGGGAAGAACTCAATCTTTTTCCAGTCAATATGATGTAAGCTGTGGCTTTTTCGTAATGGGAATTTACCAGATTGAAAAAGTTATTTCCTATTTCTAGTTTATTGAATTTTTTTTATCATGAATGATTTTAGGTTTTGACAAATGCTTTATCTGCACCTTTTGGAATAACCATGTGGGTTTTGTCCTTTATTCTACTAATATGGTGTATTACATTAATTGATTTTCAGATATTAAACCATCCTTGCATTCCTGTGATAAATTACACTTGGTCATGTATATAATGTTTTTTATATGTTGCTGGATTTGGTTTGCTGGTAATTAATTTATTATTGATGTTTTTGCACATATATTCATAAGGGATATTGGTCTTTAGTATCCTTTTGGGGTCATGTCTCTGTCTGCTTTTGTTGTCAGGGATTATTTTCCTACTCTTCATTTATTTCTGCTCTTATCTTTATATTCTTCCTTCTTTTTCCTTTCATTTTAATTTGCTCTTCTTTTTCTAATTTTTTTTTTTTTCTGGAAACTAAATTCAAGGCTCCTGGTTTTTGCAGATACTTTGGTTCTAGGGCAGTTGGTTTTGAAAGCTATTCTAGAGCTAGGAAGAAAGAAATGAGAATAGAGCAAAGGAAAATGCTATAAAACATATTATTCTTACAAAGATTCAGTCATTTTTCCTGAATAATTGCTCCTTGGATTGTTGCAAACTTGTAGTTAATTTCCAGAGTTCTCAAAAAATTGATTTGACAAATTTTGCCAGTATTCTCATTGCTTTTATGGAGGATAGGATTTTTGGAGGCCCTTATTCTCCTATTCTAGAAGCACTTTTCTCTGCAGTGTTATTTTAACTGCAGTGTTAAAATAACTGAGTTATTTTAACTGAGAAGAGAATGATCCACAATATTTGGAAGAGACATTAGTTGTACATTTATGTGAACACAAAGTAGATGATTATATAATGTGGATGAGAATTAAAACCCTTTCAAAATGCCTATTATGGTAAAAATAAAGCATTCTTGACAGTCAGTTGGTGAGTATGTGCCAGTAACATGGGACCCTGATAATTCTCATACAATGGGGTCCTGATTATTTTTGCTCTAATGAAGAAATGCTAGTGTGTTCATGGGCATAACTAAAATATTTGAATTTATTAACTGAATTGAGTCCATTAAATCTTTAAAAGATTGCCTTTTGAGAAAAGTATATGTGCCAGCATACTCTTTAGAGTGTAGTCAAAGAGACCTCTGATATAGACATGGGTAGAGACAACATGCATTCAATATGACTGATTTAATGGAGCAGGCTGCCATCTCTTTCTACTAGCATTTATTGTCCATTTTTAGCCAGTTTTATGTTTATATTTAAATACTTTAATTCAGTTATTAGAACTTAATTTCATTTTAATTGGAGCACAGTAAGGCTGAGATATATTGTCAGTCAGAACAGTGGTCGTAGTAATGATTTGGTTTCTGTGATTGAGTGATTTGCAGTTGCTGTTATGATGGTCTACTAAAGCTGCACTTTACTTCTTGAGATGGTAGATAGTACCTCTCTAGATGTCATTCTTTCCAGCTTTCCAATTGGATATGAAAGAGCCAAATTCTGTTACATTAAACAAGCAAAAATAATACACACAATGGAAAACTGATATTAAAAATAGAGTAAGGTAAAAAAAAATGTGGTAGATATAAACATTGCATTATAAGGGTGGCATTTATTTATTTAAAAATATTTAGAAGTATTTATTATTTGACAGAAACTGTTCTTGATTCTTGAGATATAGTAGTAAATGAGACACATAAACTCTCTGCTCTCCTGTTGTTTATGTTCTACTGGAGAAGAGTCATGATAAATAGATGCAATATACAGTGTTTGAATTTTGAAAAAAAAATTGCTTAAGGAGAAAAATAAAAGAGCAGAGAGTCAGGGAGTGTTGCTGTATAGTGCTGCAATAATATATTGGTGCCCAAGAAAGGACTTAACTAAGAAGATGACATTTTGGTAAAGACCTGAAAAAATTGTGTGTGAGCCATTCTAAGCAGAGGGACCTGCAAGTGCCATATCCACACAGTGGAACTGTGCCTAGAGCTGTGCAAGGAACACTGGGGAGGCACGTGTGCCTACAGCAGGATCAAGGGACAAGTAGCCAGAGATGAGGTCAAAGAGCTTCCAAAATGGCAGATCCTTTTTAGCTAATGGAGGGACTTTGGATTTTATTCTGTGTGAATTGAGGAGACACTGCAGAATTTGGCCAGAGAAGTGACATGATCTGAGGTATATTTTAACCCGATCACTCTAGCTGCTGGGCTAAGCATAGCCCACAGGGGTCCAGGTAGGAATGGGGATATAGCTTGGGGGGTCTAGAAGTAATATAGATTAGAGACAATGACTTTGATAAGGGTAGAAGCAGCCTGGGTTTTAAGTATTAGTTCAATTCTAGAATTCTAGTTATATTTTGGAAGTAGAGATGAAAAGATGTCCTGTAGAATTGAAAGGATGTCCTGACAAATAAAATATGGGGTATAAGGGAAAAAAGTCAAGAATGACTAAGTTTTTTGTTTGTTTGTTTTTGCCCTAAACAAATATGTTAATGGAGTTTCCTTTTACTGAGATGGGGAAAACTTTTAAAGGAACAGAGAGAGAGAGAGAGAGTTTGTGTTAAAGGATGGGGGTTGGAATATTAGGAGCTGAATTTTAGACAAGATTAATCTGAGATGTCTGTTAGACATCATGGATGGAGACACAGAGTAGGCATTTATATGCACAAATCTAAAATTTATGAAGATGCCTGAGCTGAAGGTATATTTTGAGCATTATCAGTACACAGATGGCATTTAAAGCCATGAGCTGGGAAGATTACCAAGGATGAGAGCACTGGGAGAAAACAGCAGTGATCCCAGGTGTAAGCAGTGGGGCATTTCCATTTAGAGGCAAGAGATAGGCACAGGGAACCCAGAGTGTAGTATCCTGGAAGCCAAGTGAAGTGTGTCTTGAGGAAGAGAGTGAGCAGATTAGGACTGAGAATTGACCATTTGATTTTAGCAATATAGAGATCATTGTTCAATCTAGCAGATACTTTCTGCAAGAATGGAGGTTATATAATTTTAATGAATTGTGTGTTATATTTTAGACCATACTGCTAAACATTTTAATGGATGATAGAAAATGTACTGAAATAGAATGAGGCAGGAGGATCGCTTGAGCCCAGGAGTTTGAGGTTGCTGTGAGCTAGGCTGACGCCACGGCATTCACTCTAGCCCAGGCAACAGAATGAGACTTTGTCTCAAATAAATAAATAAATAAATAAATAAACAAATAAATAAATAATGTGCTTAAATAGAATGAACAATCACAGCCATTAAGCAGGAAGGCCTTACTGGCTCTTTAGATGACCTGCTTGATTAGATAAGACAGTGACTAAGAGAGGGCAGTGTGATTCCTGCCCTGTGTGGATGCACCATAGAGTAAGAGAAGTGCAAACTTTATGGATTTTATTATAATTTCTTACTGAAAAACCTTTTTGTTGTGTTAATTCATTCATTTGTTGAGGTATGGAAACTCAGAACTCATAGGATGAAAATATTTATATGAATTTTGAGTGGAATCAGAATTATAGGTGTTTGTACAGGTACATGTGTGCTATCAAAAAAGTATTCTTGGCCTTTTATTTAGAAGTCTATTTAAGCATTAAACTGTTATTATATCTCAGATTCCTTTTTATATTTCAGTCAACACAAACTTTGGTCAGCAAATGAGGTCACTAATATGTGTTGTGTTCACTTGCCAATGCTCAAGTGTGAATCAGATAAGAAAATTAAAAGGAGAAAAATATGTCACATTATTTTGTTACATATAACTGTGACATTATTTTGTTATATATAAAGACCTGTGCATATGTTATGGTGGTTATTATAGTAAACTCATTTACATTTTTTATTTGCGGGAATCTGTGATATAGGTAATGCAAAACGGAGACTCATCAAAATGTGCATTTATATTTTTGATTTTGTGATGTAATTTGAATGGCTGTAGACTTAAAATTCTGGAACATTATTTCACCTTGATAATCTGACTAAAAAAACTGGAAAGTTATTTAAATATATCTTCCCTTTCTTGTTCTCCTTGGTTTCTGTGTTGGATCTCTGCTCTGTGGGAGTATGGGTGCTACATCTTCGCAGGGGGATAAGAGTGGTGGGATTTTATCCATGTAGTCTTTGAGATCTAGTTCTTTGTATTTTTTTCCCCACACATGCATATGAATTTACATATATTGCACAGGTTTTTGTTCCTGATGTGGTAGTCCCCATTGTACTGTAAGATCCTTGAGGGTAGGGGTATGTCTTGTTTGTGCTGAGCTGTAACAGATCCTCTATAATTCTGAGAACTGGTGTAACAAAATCCTAAAAAGCTTAGACTTTGGAAGCAGAAAACTCAGGTTCGAATTCTGCTCTGTCACTTCCACAACAAGTCAATCAACCTCTCAGAGCCTGTTTTCTTATTTGACAATAACAATAATTATACTTATTTGGAATACTGTCTCAAAGTTCTGTACATAGTTCTTCCTCTTATTAATATAACATAGCAATCAATTAGTATCAATAATTACTACTATTACTATGATAGAATTGTATGACGCATGTTTCTGCTACCTTCTTTAGAGGCACTAGAAATAATAAAATGTCTACATTGCAAAATCCTTTTTAAATAGTCTGTATAACAGCCAGAGCAAACCTTTAAAATCACCAAACTTTGTTTTCCCTGCTTAAAACTATTCAGTGGTGTATTTGGGAAGAATACCTTCAATTGTTCAGATAGCCATGCTCTCAACCCAAACCCTTGGTCCACTCAGCCTCTTTTGCACTGTGTTCCAGTAGCTTTGGCCTGCCTTCTGCTGCCTTCCTGTGTCAAAGTCCCTCCTGCCTCAGGGCTTCACTACCTGCTAGGGGCCCTCTCACTCTCCTTCCTTGCCTCCATCTGTTGGTCAACTCCTGCTCTCCTTTTACTTCTTGGCTTACAGTGCACTTGACATTTCAATGGTGTTTGGTGGTTTATGGCTGGAGAAGTCAGGAATGCAGGACTTTGCTTCCTATGAATTTCCCAAGGAACAATGGCACATGGCAAAGGACTACTATCCCATTTAGTGGGCCAGTTCTGAGCACTCTCAAAGAAAACTTTGGTAAAGCAAGTTGGCAAACATGGCTTAGACTGGAAAAGAGAATGAAAGTAAGATGCCCAGACTCCAAGAAGGGGTTCTGACTCAATTTACCCATTCCTCCATAAGGAATGAGAGGAGAGTCTCATGGGTGCCTGATCTCTTAACATCTCATTATGTTAAAAAAAAAAAATTCTCACTAGTGTTTATTCTCTGGGCAGAGTTGAGAATCAAGTTAAAAAATCCTAAAAGCAATAAGGCATGAAGGATTCTTTGTGAACAGAAACCCAATCATTGCAGTACAAGAAGACCACTGGTTTCAAATTTCTTTTCTTACAGTAATCTAGTAATAAAGAGGGTGAATAAACAGATAGACATTTTCCTTTCCCTTCCAGCATCCTAAACCTTTCCCTCTTCCCTTGCTTCTGCAAGCACCAGGCCTTGCTGTTATGGGTCTCACTGGTTCTCAGGAGGGTGGCTGTCAGCACTGGTCCCTTGAAGGCTCTCTGGTGAGAAAGAACACTCCTTTCACTCCCAGGCCCCATGAAAAGAGAGAATGACCAGCCTGAGCAAGAGTGAGACCCCGTCTCTACTAAAAATAGAAAGACATTATATGGACAACTAAAAATCTATATAGAAAAAATTAGCCGGGCATGGTGGTGCATGCCTGTAGTCCCAGCTACTCGGGAGGCTGAGGCAGTAGGATCGCTTAAGCCGAGGAGTCTGAGGTTGCTGTGAGCTAAGCTGACGCCATGGCACTCACTCTAGCCTGGGCAACAAAGTGAGACTCTGTCTCAACAACAACAAAAAAAAAAAACGAAAAGAGAGAAAGCCTGAAAGAAAAGCAATAACGGTAATTAATTTATTTCCTTCTATTGAAATTAAAACATACAAATGTTTATATCTAAAGAAGTGGATTTTTAATGCAAATATACTAGAAGCTTTCCAGATGCTGTTGTATGAGCTTTTGGTGTTGAAGGTGACAGGTGTTGAAGTTGTTTTGATGAATAGGAGTTGCCAGTGATATATTCAATTTGGTATTAATAGATAGCAACCCTTTTTAAACATTTATCAAGTCTATTTTATTTGCTAGAGACTTGGAGGATACAAAGGTAAATATGACATAGTCCTGCTCTTGAGGTCTTTTTCTAGACAAATAGATAATCACAACAGTATGTAGTCAGCTATATGTAAAATTTAAGCCCAGGATGTCTGATGCACAAAGAAAGGATACAGCGTCAGTTGGGGTTAGGATTGTCTGAGAGCAAGAATAACAACAGAATGCCCCAAATAACAAGAACAAAGTTTATTTTTCTCTCAGGTCTGAGACGGGTATAGTAGTCAATCCAGGAAGTGTGCAGTACGTTACTGTGTCCCGAGCTCAGGTGTCTCCTGTCCTGTTACTCCTGTGTGTGTAGCTCTCATTCTAAGCTCACTCACGGTCCAGGGTGGCGGCTGGTCAACTGTTGTGTCTGCATGGAGCCAGCAGGTAGGAGGAACGGGAGAATGCAGAACTGACCCTCACCTTTGAAGAGTTTCCAGAAGTGGTACATAGCACATCAGCATGTATCTCATTGGCCCAAAAGTGGCCACATGGCCACACCTCCATGCGATGTGAGTTTGGAAATATAATCTTTATTCCAAGTAGTTATATGCCCAGGTAAAATGATGAGTTATCTTGCTATGAAAGAGGGAAAGAATGGATAGTAGGGGACAGCTAAGGATAATAAAACCCAACCCAGCTAAGAGTAGAAGTAGAGGGAACTGTGTTATTAATAAAATAATAATATTAGTGTGTGACATTTTAACTTGTAAGCTATATTAGCTTTCAAAAAAATATTTACAGAAAATTCACAAATTGAAAACCCACTGTAACCAATTTGCATCCATTGACAGCAAAATGTTTAAGTTGTTTGCAGGTAGAGGAGGAAGGATATGAAGCACGCAGCAGGAGTATCTTAGCTGTTCTCCCAACAGGATGGAGTCCCATATTTACCTTGTTCAACATGGGGCATTATCATTATTGTCTTCTCCAAATTATTACATGAAATGAAATGCTTATATGGAAGTGCAAAAGCTCATGAGGAAAAGTAGGAGATCTGTTCTTCTAACATACTCTACTACCTATGTACATGTACATTATAGAACGTATTTGCTGCAGTATAGAAGAAAAACTTAATAGGAGATACCTTAGTGTATTGTTGATAACTTCAGGCAAAATGCCTTCTAATTAGTTCATTAAGCATTAAATAATTAGGTAATTAGTGTCCTAAATGCTTTATGTTATACAGAAAACCTTGGTGACTTATGTATGTTTAGGAGGGTTTTAGTCATATTTGGTGAAATTGACTGGTGTTTTTGGATGAGCTGGGAATTCTTGATAATTTTTTCCCATTTAAAATATTGGAATATAGGCTCTCCTCATGTGAAAATTTTCTACCCAACCCATGTTGAAGAACATGTTAGGTGCAGATAAAGAGGAATGCCTTGAATGAATGAATCCTAAAGCAGGACAGAGTGGGCAAGGAGACTGACTAGAAAGATGGAAGCTTTCTTTGCATAATGTATACTAAATGTAATATGAAATATTGAAAGAAGAATTTTATAAGTGACATTAAACACGCACTCATCCAGATACAGGTAAATGTTCAGACTTTATTTAGTCCCTTCCTTCCCTTACATTTGGCTGCTTACCCATGCATGAGTCCTCCTTCTATGGGAACAGTTGGGAATTGCAGGCTATTTTTATGAAGCACAGCTCTGGAGTGATTTCTGAATTATTTTGCTGTCTAAAGAGAAATTAACAAAGAAAAAAATGGTAATTTAGTCGTATCTGGGGAGGTTTTCAATGTGATTTAAGTCATCCAAATCATGCAAAAGACTCATTTACATTCTGAAAGAAAAGAAAAGTGTTGTGAAATGTTGAATTTGATAGCTAACATATACATTTTAAGTCTAATTTATGATATAGAACAGTGTCATACTTATGTGTTGTAAATAAATAGCACTGTAGATTTCTAATGTAATCAAAGTTTTTAATACACTCGATAGTTTTATGTAATTCATATATAATTCCAATAACTAAAATTATTACAATATTTTATAATTGGGTGTTATTATTTCACTGTCAAAAAAATCTAAATTTATAAATGTTTAATGTAAGAAAATATGACCTGATTTGATAAAATATATTTTCCAGTCAATATTTTACTTTTCTTTAAACTACATAGATTGCTTGATTGATTGGCACAGAGTCTCACTCTGTTGCCCAGGCTAGAGTGCTGTGGCATCAGCCTAGTTCACACCACCCTCAAACTCCTAGGCTCAAGCAATCCTTCTGCCTCAGCCTCCCGAATAGCTGGGACTACAAGTGCACACCACAATGCCTGGCTAATTCTAGTCAATATTTTAAAAAAGAGAAAGAAAAAGAAAAACTTTCAGGGATTACTATGTTACTTGAAATATGCGAGATATAAATAAAGTTTTGGAATCTTTTTTAATTTGTAAGACTTTTTCAGTTCCATGATATTTTAGGGAGTCAAGAATTTCACCGATTTGAATTAGATAGAATTGCTATGTAGTAGTATGCTTATACTATACAGGTGTCTTAGTTGTGTAAAATACTGAAATCAAATTCATTTCATTTTAAATTTAACATATATATGCACATTTACTTCATAGATTTAAATAAAGATACTTTAAATAGTATTTAATAAGAATCAAGTGTTAAGCACATGATGTGTTTCAGGCACTATACTGAAAATTTTATTAAGCTAACATGTTAAAGTTTGAATCCTTAACGCCCTTGAAGTTCTGACTTGGGGGGATGGGTGATGGGGGAAGGGGATGGGTGTATACCTACATGATGAGTGCGATGCACACTGTCTGGGGAATGGACACGCTTGAAGCTCTGACTCAGGGAGATGGGGAGGGGCATGGCCAATATGTATAACCTGAACTTTTGTACCCCCATAATAAGCTGAAATTTAAAAAAAAGCTTGAATCCTTAAAATATCAACTCTATAGATGAGTAGACTGTGTCTTCGTGAGGCTAAACTACTTGTCCAATAACCAAAATTTAGTGTCTCAAATTTAATGTCTTATCACAAACATCAGCTTATGAAATATGATTCTTATGTATTAATCAGCTTTAAAGGAAATGTATGGTTAAGTTTATAAAGTGAATTTCCTTTACTTGCCCCTCGAGCATTTTTCTTGCTGCATCTTTCTTTCTGATATTAATATCACATGAGATTATATCCCATGCTCTAACTAATCCAATAACAACTACTTTAATTTTTGTTTGTGGATATTTTATGGGAGTAGAGAAGATATTAGAAACTCAAGAATTATCAGATTTACTTTGCATGATTTAGATTTTCAGATACTTATCTCATAGATGTTCATGGTAGCATCAATAATCATGGTCTTGATTTTTGTCTCTTGCTGTGCTATTGAGGCATTAAGTGTATCAGAGACATCAGTTTTCATTTCCATGTATATTTGTCTTTGCTCAGTCAGAACAATGTGTAAAATTCCTTATCTTCAGAATTCAAATTAAAGTAAAGGTTAAATAAACTGATATGCAGCAGGTTGTATAGCCTATCAAATGGTTATTAAATACAGGGAAACATATTCTGAATTCTGACTGCATGTGGTAAGTACAATGATTATTTGAATTAGTCAAGTAGTCGACAATAATTTATCTTATATAATCATGCAATATTAATTAAATTAATGAATTTAGCAAACAGAACTATGTAGCCCAGTGAGATTCTTAACCTCTTGGCCATAATATTTCTACTACAATGTTTCTAAAAGAACATTTAATAAGAAATAAACATTTATGTTTTTCAAATTATAAAATGTATTGACCTAAGTAGTCTGTATAATTATTTGATTACTATAACTTAAACATGCAAAGATTTCTTTTAAATGTTTTATTTTAATATCTGTACTTACCTAGATATATTTTGTGACTTGGAATTTCATATGTAATTTGGGAATCTACAATCTGCCAGATAGGCCAACAATGGAAGCTGAGTAATGTTTGACAGTCTTGTCCTAAATCAATAGCATTTTTACCATGATGGAAAATGAAACACTTCCTTTCTCAGCTTCTGCATTATCACATTGGTGATGAGTCAACACAGCTTTCTGCCAAATCCCCTCCTCAAAAGACAAACAAAAGCATGTTATCTTTCAGTTATTTTAGTTGAATTTCCTTATATTAAAATAGGATACTTCTTAAAATATGTCAGGGATTGAAAGTACTCAGAAGGCCTCAAAATATGTATTTCTTTACCAAACGTATAGGCTCTTAGAGTTATCTGGAGGCTGAAAGAAGAGTCTATGTAAAACTGGGATCCAATAAACATGCATGTATTGAGCACCTTCTGTGTGCCCAGCCTTCTATTAGATTTGCAGAACCAGTTGAAGACTGGCTTTACTCATGGTCAGAAGTGTGCTATAGTGGTACTAAAGAAAATGGACAATGAAGTTGTTAGACTTTTATCTTCTTATATCTGAGATAAAAGTTTTTATTGAAGTTTTGAAGAGTTTACTTGGAAACTCTTCAAAACTTCAGTAAACAATGAGCCAAATCCAAAGAGGGATTTTTATTTTGTTATTGCCTATAATGTGGTTTGATCCTGCCAGCTCTGTTTCTGGATTTTACATGCAAGAGTCTCAATAAAGCCATGGAGCTTTTAGTCAAATTCAGCAAACATTTGGGTCAAATGCAGAAAACAAAAATGAAAACACTTTCGTGATTTTGAAAATTGGGTAAATAACCCTCCATGAAGTGTTCATGTTAGGTTATAAATAATAGTTTCTACATGCTGTGGTCGGAATGGGTCCCCCCCGAAATTCATAGGTTGAAACTTTATTGCCAATGTAAGAGATGAGGCCTCTAAGAGGTGATTAAGTAATAAGGGCAGAGCCCCTGTGAAAGGGAGTAGGACCTTTATACAAGAGGTTGAAGGGACTCCTTGCCCTTTGCTATGTGAGGATACAGCAAGAAGCTGCCTTCTGTCAGGAACAGGGTACTCACTGGATGCCGAATCTGTCAGCACCTTGATCTTGGACTTCCCAGCCTCTAGAAATGTAAGAATAAATTTCTGTTGTTCATAGATTATCCAGTCTAAGATATTTTTTATAGCAGCCTGAACAGACTAAGATTTTATGCAGAGCAGCCCCAAAATCTTTGAAGTGGTAAAATAAAGGTGGGAGAGTGAAGGATACCAAAATGTCTCCCATATGCCCAAATTCTCTAGTTCCTGGCATTTTATTTTTTTCAAAGTTAAGATATTAAAGAATTCAGATATAACTATTATAATTTACTCCTGTTATATCTGTTGAGTGATGTCATGCTTAGGCAAAGCAGGTAGATATATCAATTAACATTGTCACATAAAAAAAGAAAATGAGAGTAAATAAGAACTAGAAATGGTATGTTTTGAAGAAGGACAGCTGCATGTAGAGAAAGAGCTATATAATATGATTTGGCTCTGGGAGAACACAAGCAAATAAGGACTTGAGATGCCTAAGGAGCACTAAAGGAAAATCTAGCAATGTCAAAAGTTTATTCAGGGCCAGACCATGTCTTAGATATGCATGTTATTTAATTTCAAGATACTGTGGACCAGTGCTTTTCTACCATTAATGTACATACAAATCACCTGGGGTACTTGTTAAAATGCTGATTTTGATTCATTATGATGTGGTGGTGCCCAACATTCTGCATGTCTAATAAGCTTCACGTAATGTGATGCTGTGGGTCTTGGCCTACTCTTTGGTGTGATTATTGGTTACTGAAATTATTTTACTTGATCCAGAAAGACTTTTCCTTCTTTTAATTACTACAGAGACTTCACCTGCAATTTTAGCAGAATATACTTGTGACTTTTAATTATACTTTTAGTTAAGCTGTTATACTGTAAGTACTAGCATAATGGATATTTGAAACTAATTTATCAGAATACAATGGAAGCTATATATGTTATGTTAATATTTATAATTGCAATGACATTTTCCCATAGTCTTTTTTTTTTGCATTAATTTTCCAGGTATTTGTACATCATCTCGACAATAATAAAATATTCTGAATTTTAAAAGACACAGTAGTCAATTAAATTTAAATTATTACAGCAAATTGTACTCAATTTTTAAATGGATTTTTTAATATGTTATATTCACTTTTCTTAACATATTAAATGATATAAAGAAATCTCTGAATCCAAAATCTATATGATCTCTAAAAGCACAATTACACCATGTACCTAGAAAAGCAAAATTTAAGAAATGCTACTTTTAGTTGTACCTAGAAAAGCAAAATTTAAGAAATGTTACTTTCAATTGCTAAGTTTGGTTCCATTCTTATTTTCACCAGAATAGATCACAGATCAAAGAAAGGAGATTTAGTTCAAACTCTCTTTGTCTTGCTGTTCTATTAATGGGAAAGAGGGCATACAAAGTAAAGAGCATGGAAACAGTTGAAATATACTATCTGTAGATTTTTAACTTTGGTTCTATTGTTTATTTTCTGTTTCTAACAAATCTCATGTGAAGGCTTTGAGATCTTGTTTTTGGAATAAAAAAATAAGTAAAATAAATACAACATATTGCATGGTAATTTTTGCAACATTATATCTTGTGATTATGGAACTTTCCTTTGCAAACCTTTAGGTTACCCGTGATCACTCCCATGTGACCAAAGATTACACAAATGGCCATAAATAGCAATAAGAACAAACTATAAGATGACAGCTTGAGGCTACATTAAAAGAAGTGCTAAAAGAAGAGATATCACCTCTGATTTTCTGTCTGATGAAAGTGTGGGAATTTTAGTTCCACCACTTCCTGTATATATTTAGCAGTACATAAATGATTAATCAATACTTCTGTCAGAGACCCTACCCTAGTCTTTATGTCCCAACTCATCCACTCAACAAAGTATTTTCATTTATGGCCTAGAATAGCAGTTTATATTCGGGTATAATTTGCCAGTGATTCCAAATATGGAAGTGTTATTCTTGCAACTGAGATTAAAAATGTAGAAAATGTTCCTCAATATGGAAAAGTAATTATAGAACTCAGATTCTCTTGAGTTGATGTAAACTAAGATCTGCGGGAAATAATTGGATAGGGAAAAGTTTCATATGGGTAAACACTCAGGAAGCAATAAAAACAAACCTACAGCGCTATGGTCCAGCTTTTGAGGTATGTGGTGGTTATTACCAGGCAGAGGTAAAAGCTGCTCTGATTGTCAGTATGATGCATTTGTGGTGAAATCCTGAAATCCTTAAACTTTAACATCTATTTATTTTGATTTAGTAATTTATTTGTTGCTCAAATGTCTATTAGTTGAACATTTATTAGATGTACAGCAATGTACTCTGTGCTATTAAGGGGGCGAAAAAGCAGAGTAGAAGAGAAAGCCTTTGCTTCTAAAGCTGTAATAATAGAGATGGAAAGAATAAATAAGCATACATAAAATAATTAGAGAACATAAGCAAATGTTTGGTAATATAGTGTAAAGTATTGGCTTTAAGAGAAAGCAATGAGAAGTATATTCAAGGAAGTCTTGCAAAAGGTTTTACTGGAGACCAATGATGCATGTATACTGGAGGAAGAGAAATGGGAAGGGATGCTGGGTCTGAAAAACAACATAAGCAAAGGTGTATGAGAGAGAGAGAGAGAGAGAGAGACAGGTGTTTAGGGGCATGTGTTTGTAGGGAGGTAAGTATTCATGGAAATGTGTGTATGTGTGAGGGCATTTCTGTGTGGTCTTAGAAACAAAAAATCACCCAGAATTAAAGAGAAAGCATAGAATATATGTGAGGCCTAAAAATACAGCATAGAACTGACTCTTTGTCAGTGAGAAGTACTTTATGACTTACTCATGATCTTCCTCAGATTTTCATGTGTGAATATCTAGATTCCTCAAATAGACTTTAACTTCCTAGAGCTCTCTCTGCAGTACTCATGCTATCCTGATATATATGGATTTAGAATCTGGCTTGTCCTAGAGTGCTGAGCTCTTTCATTTTAGCTGGAAATGGTGTCTGGGAAGAGAAGACTGGATAACCCTGGCACATCATGGGTTTATATTTATTCATGAGGGTTTGCTTAAGAGGAGTTCTATTTGTATAAATCCTCTACAAATAAAAATGCTGTATTGCATTTCGATCAGATTTCGTCCCAACTCCTTAAGAAGAAATGTCAAATTTTTAAAAAGAAAATGTGTAAAATAAATTCATAATTAGAAACAGCAGAGTGTGAAAGAGTGGAATCTGAATAAACGATCTTGTATGTCAAATTCTGTGATCTGTGTGTCTGATTATCTTTTACCTCACATGACTACTTCCATTCTCATGCGTTCATTCAGAAGGGTCTAGGGAGCCTTCTGCGTGGCACAGCTCCTATTCTCACATTGTTTTTGCCTTATAGCGGAAAACAGACGGTAGACACCTGACTCAACTGAATAAGACTCTAGCTGTGTGGGAGCAAATGTAGGGTATATAAAAGTACCATGAAGTTCTAAAGGAGAGACAGCTAACAAGGTCTGCTGGGTTGTGTGCAGATGGGATGACAAAAGGCTGGGAAAGATTTGCAGAGGAGGGACACTGGAATTGGGTCCTAAAAGATAAGTGGACATTTTCCAGGAATTGAAGAAGAAAATGAACATTCCAGGCTTGCCCGATCCTCCTGTTTCTTAGTATTGGCTGTTGCTTTTTCCAGGATTCATCTTTTTATTTCATTGTTCACCTTAGATATAAGGCTTTTCTAAATCACTTCTGCCTGGTTACCTTCTGTTCACTAACCATCAGAGTAAAGCCCTCTTGACTAGCAGTGTGTTACGCTGAGCTGACTTCGGGGGCAGGGTGGAGCTTTGCACGGACACTTTGCTCTCATTTCACCAAATAAGCTCCTGCCTATTGTTTGCCCTACCTTGGGCAGGTAATCTTTTTATGTTAATTACCTAATTAACAGTCATTTATGTCTACACTTACGTGATTTGGACCTTATCACATCACATGTCTCTTTTAAATAACAAATTTCTTTAGTCATCTCTTATCTCCAAAATTGCCAACTGCTCTTTTTTTGTTGTTTTGCATGGACACTTCCTTTCTACTCGTATAATAGTCATTAAAGGAAACCCATCAGAAGATTAAAGAAAAAGGTTGATTAATAGAAAAAGATTTATTAAAAGATTTTACTGCCCATAGCATGTTTGAATAGTAACCAGAAATGCAATTTAGTCTTTAATTTGATGTTGGATAGGCACAAATGTCTAAGGAATGAAGGAAGTTAATAATACCTTAGGCTAGCATTTCTTAGATGCATGCTCAGTGGTTCGTAAGTTCTAAATATTTTCTTTTGGTTTAGGGTTTTCACCTAAAATGAATGATTCATTTACTAGTATGGTTGCCAGAAAAAAATATGAGTGCCCACTTAAATTTAAATTTCAGATAAACAATGAATAATTTTTTAGTATGTCTCTAAAACTTTTCATATAGTACATACTTATTCTAAAAACTTATGTCCTTCGATAGGATGTACCAAAAAGTTATTCTTTGTTCATCTGAAATTCAAATTTAACTGAATGTCCTTTATATTTATTTAGTAATCTGTCAATCCCCTTTATTAATAATAAGGAGTAAATTTCCCTTTTGTGGGGATGATTTACAATTAAAAGACATTTTCATAGTAGAAGACCTGAGTTTTTTGAATCAGTACGTCTCAGACTGGGCAACTGTGGAAATGTTTTTGGCGGCTCTCAGGGATTATGTTTTCTTGGAACAGGTACTCTATACACACGCTTTGAAAACACTCTTGTTAGACTGAGAAACTCTCTAAAATTATGGAATTGCTTCTTTATGATCTGAGTCATTATCAAGGAAGTAGAACAAATTTCAAGAGACAACAGAATTCTAGGAATTTGGAACTGCAAGAAATATTAAAGATCACTTAATTTAAGTGACTTTTATTATTGTTAAGGAATTGAGCTTTTAATGTTAAGTGACTTATTAACAAGTTAAGTTAATAAGCTGAGACTGATCCCAAGTCTTCCAGTTCTCAGTTTGATGTTATACAAGTTTGATGTTGTGTAAATATGAAAGTGTGTGCTCATATTTACCTATGAGCTTAACTGCATGATTAAGATGCATAATTAAGATACATAATTGTTAGGTAATTAAAATAAAGAAATTAATCGAATGCAATCACTTTTTAAAATACTTTGGCTTGGGCATTACAAACCATAATTAACAATTTCCAATAGCACTAATTAGTTACTATTCTCAAGTAGTCATCTATTGCCAGTTGTTAAGAGCCTGGAACCATACTGCTTTGTTTAATTCCTTGCCCCATCAACAACTGGCTGTGTTACTTTGGCCAAGGAACCTCTCTGTGCTTCATTCAATGTCTTTATCTGTAAGAAGAGATTATGGTAATGATAGTTACATCAAAGGCTGTAGTAAGAAGGATCTCTATAAAGAATTTCTAACAATGCCTCACACTGATAAGGGTCTAATAAAAGCTACCTATTATTATCCTGTTATTCTTGGGATTATTACTAAAATAATACATCAGATACCTACAAATGGTGAGGGCTGATAATTTCCCAGCTATGTCAGAGTAAATGTGATTAAGAATGTAATAAAAAGCTGTAATTTAGATATATTATGGAAGATACAAGGGCCTAACATTCAATGTTTTATATATTGTTGCTTTAATGATTTCTAAGAGGGAATGAATCCCCTCCTTCAATTTATCTACTGAAGGCAAAATCCAACCAAAGACAAATATCCAAGTTCCTCTCCTGTTGCTTCAGTGATACCACATCAGAGATTCTGCCTCAATGTTTATCTTATCTTTTTAAGATTAATTAGAAAAATGTGCCCATGGTAGAAAATTAGTATTTGAATTTGTGAGGTTATGCAATCTTTTAGCAATTCAAAAAAAAGTAGTCACTTTAAACTTCAGGTTCCTTTAGTGACTTCCCAAGAGGCTCAATTATTCACTCATGGGAAGAAGAGAAAGAGTAGCTTCCCACTTCAGTTCTGATAATTCCAATTAGAGATTTATAACCAGTAAAGTTTGGGATATATTTCCAAATTTAGTGGCTGCAGTGTGTTAAGTTCTGGAAGAGCCATAAGGGAAACTGACTAAACTGACTATATTTATCTCAGTGATACTTTTGAGCAGATAAGACTAAGTAATACTTTTGAGTAGATAAGGACTTTTTTTAAAAAAATAAAGCAAGACCTGACCTCCTTTAAGTTTAACTAAATCAGTAAACAGCTATTGTATTGTTATTGGGTGGATTTGAATCCATTATAATACTCTGAAAGGCACAGAAGAGCTGCATTTTTGTTCTTGAAATACTCAAATTCACAAAATTCTGCTAACGGTTTATGGCAGCATGCTCCAGATTGAATCCTTCTTGTTGGTCTCTTAGCATAGCTGTGGCTAAGAGTGATTGACTGTGTGTTTCTCGTCTTCTGTGAGATCCATAGTCCAAGTCAGAGTATCATCAGTAGCTTCAGTGTATCAATTCCCAAGTTCCCATTTAGGAAGACCTGTTACTTTCTTGTCTGCTTACAAGCTAGAATTTAGTTAAGGAGTCCCTTAATTTTCCACAAGCTGTAGATAAAGAAGAGTCAAATGGAACAATATAGAAAGGCAACAGGTTCCTGGTTTGCAATAATGTCAGGAAGGTCTGCTGTGGAAAAATCTTCCCCATTCAATTCCCAGATCTGTTTGTGTGTTGATTCATGCATTCCTGCACTTATCTATGCATTCATTTATTCCTGACCAAAGGCTATGCTGCTGGGTATTGGAGGTACAAAGACAAGTATAGTTCCTGACCTCGAGGCCTCTGTTTGAAACTGGTTCTAAAGCCTACAAAATAAACAGATCTAGTTCCAGCCTCAGTTCTATAAGTTTGGCCCTGAAAGAAATCCAATAAAATCTGGGAAAATGTTATTGAGTGATAACTGAGGTTCAGAGCAAATTATAATCTCATATTAGCAGCGACCACATCTTTGACACTGTATCCTCACTGTGCGTGGCATATAGTAGGTAAATAGTTTAAAGAATGGAGTAATATCTAGATATGTTCTTCAAAAAGCTGAAACCATCTAAAGTATAGAGATGTTAAAGTTTTCACTCACAGAAAATATTGTTCTTAAGATAGAAATGGAAGTAGGCAACATGGGAATTTTTAATGCTGTAGTGGAAGGTACAACCTGCACTTTACTTTTAGATCAATAAATACATCTTAGCCTGAACTTAGCAACGAGCATCTCTGAGGAAGTATCGCATTCATATCAGAAACAACAGCTGTGATTTGTGCATAGTAAAATGATGTTCTTCCCAGCTGTCTGGCCCGGAACCCTCTGCCATGATAAGCCCCTTTGTGATCTGAGTTATGTATATTTGCTTCCTTATTCCAAAGGCGGTTTGGAGGTTGCAGGGTGGGGGTGGCAGGCAGCATTCTGTGTTGGCATGTGGCTGAGGTGACAGGAGGAATTTAGCAGCTCGTGGGTGGGTGTTCAGGGAGCAGGTGGCATTGGGAGAAGGAAGTGACTGTCACGATTTGGTGGCATTTGGGGGCGTGTATAGGCAGGCATTAAAAAGAGTTGGGTATTCTAAAAACACTTTGGTATTCTCATAATGAGAAATGTAATCCAGGGCTTTTGAGATTCTGAGGCACAGCATTGCAGTTTGTCACCCTGTGCAGTCTTAGGTAAAGAGCCCAAAGGATTAAAGATAAATAAGAGCAGTAACCAATTTGCAGAGTGTATTAACAAAACCTAAATGATCATTTGAGGTTTTGGGTTTTTTTTTTTTAACAGCTTTATTGAGGTGTGATTGATATACAAAAAAACTGCACATATTTAATATATATAATTTGATAAGCCTGGGCATATGCACAGACAATGAAACCTTTACCACAATCAAGGTAATAAACATATCCATCACCTCCAAAAGCTTCCTTGTACTCCTTTGGTTCTTTTTTTCCCCCAGTGTTTATTTGTTTGTTTGTTTTGAGACAATGCTTTAGCTAGTCAATAGTAGGCCTTTTTTTTTTTGGAGACAGAGTCTCGCTCTGTTGCCCTGGCTAGAGTGCTGTGGCATCAGCCTAGCTCACAGCAACCTCACACTCCTGGGCTCAAGCGATCCTCCTGCCTCAGCCTCTCAAGTAGCTGGGGCTACAGGTATGTGCCACCAAGCCCGGCTAATTTTTCTATATATTTTTAGTTGTCCAGCTAATTTCTTTTTATTTTTAGTAGAGATGGGGTCTTGCTCTTGTTCAGGCTGGTCTTGAACTCCTGACCTCGAGCTATCCTCCCGCCTCGGCCTAGCACTCCCAGAGTGCTAGGATTACAAGCATGAGCCACCATGCCTGGCCAATAGTAGGCCTTTTAATGTTCTTATTTTGTCAGAGAATAACCAATTTCCACCTCACAGTTCTTGTTGTTGGTTGATTTGAGAGACAGATATCAATTGCCTCAAATTAAATGAAGCAGTTTCAGTATGTAGATTGGAACCACATAACCAACTGGTTATCTTTAGCACTTGGTACCAGGTGACAAATATGTCCTGAACTGCACCTGGAATTGCTCATCTCTTAAAAAAACTGGGTACTCCAACATGCACAATGGAAGAGCTTCTTCAGCTATTGATATAACCAACATGATCCCAGCCTCTTTGGGGATATAAGGAGAGTAAAAGTTTTGATTCATTTCTCTGTTGAATAGACAAGCAAAAACATATGACTTCCCCACTCCCAATTTTCAAAAGATGCTATGGAAACCTTCAGTAAGGAAGGTTAAGCAATAGAGATATGAAAAACCCAGATACATTAACCACAATGACATTATAAAGATATTTCTAAAAATGAACAGCAAGTCTCTTTTTCAAGTAGGCTTTTGGTAATCTGTGGTCATTTGTAAACCCTATCACATAGGAACCATAAAAAAAAAGACAGTATTTAAAACTTTTGGGAAAACGGTTTATCGGAAGTCACTGTAATGTTTAAAGAATCCCCTTCAAATGCTCATGTCACTTTAAAGACATCGTAGGGCTTAAACACCTTAAATAAATAAGTTCAAATTAAAAGAGATGTATTAAGTCTTAAGTACTGATCATTTATAAACTCATATTAAAATGGGAAAAATGCGGTTTTAAAATAAGTGTTTACTTATTTAATCAGGGCTATGAAAGGGCAAAACATTAAGGTCAGTTATGTGGTAAAGCAACAGTTGTGTGGTGAACACAGCATTGGTAATGGAGAGTTCAACTGTGTATTTTGTTCCTCAAGGGGACAGTGTTCAGAATGCAAGTACATTGGGAATAATGAAGGCATCTCTTGCTGTTCTGGGATTTACAAGAATCTCCTGGGAATAAAGTATGGAGGATCAAAGCTCTGACGTAGTTTGTGTTGGGATTTCTTCAAGTTACCATAATGAGGTGTTTTCCTATTGCCTGGAGCTGGCTGGGCTGTAAGAGTATTTTTACACAATGATCGTTTTAAAGGAACGCTCTTAGGTGTCGCCTAATAATCTTACATTTTATAACTTAAAAGAATTGTTTCTTTTAATTAGCAGTGATATTCTGAAAAAATATAAAATAGCATTTCACTGAAAATTCAACAGGAAAATGACCTTTGATTTGAATTTTCCTAACACTTTCAAAATGGTTTTTGAATGCTGTGTCATTTGTAATCATTTCTTCCCCAGAAACCACCATCCATGAAGTGCTTTCCAAAAAGAAGAAATACCAGTATTTTTCAGAGTTAGCAACATGCCTATTTTGAATAATGTCTATTGCTAGACATTATACAGTACTGTCATGATTGATGTCAAATATTATAGAAACCCGTTTAATGATTCTTACATATTTTTGAGCAATGAAAAGCAAAAAATGTGAGGTACATTTCTCTTAATCTTACAAATACAGAAAGAAATGTTAATTTTTTCTTAAGTGGATCTTCCTTGCTACCTGACATTCATTTTGACAGTATGAAGAAACTATAAATGGATTGATCAAAGTATGTTGACATTTTAGGAGGTTCGAATGATCCTTGGTATTCAGGCAGGGCTGATGGCTTCATCTGCAAATGAGCCATATTGTAAAATATTGAAACACTTTCCTACCACTCAGAAAAAGATCCCCTTCACTAAGTGCCTCCAAAATGCCCCTGCCTCCCAGGCACCAAGACCCTCTGTGATCCAGCATCTAAAGGAGTTTGGGGACAAATATATTTTTTGTATCAGACACTCTATCTGGTTCTGTGCTTTTAGCAGAGTTAGTCTGCATTTTAAAATGAATATTCAGAAATGCCAAAAGATGATGATTCATTTTAATAGCCCAAATGAAGTTTTGACCCAGTGTGTATTGTGTCAAATAGACTTATTTAATATCAGTACAATGGCTCAAAGCATTCACTGTACTTTGTAAAAACTGCTATAATTAATAAAGCATTCTTTGGTTGGCAGGCTTAATAAGGACGGAGAAAGAAATACCGGATCATACAAATTATCACCATACTTCCCTTTACATTTTTTCACTCTTTTTTGCATAACTAAAGAATATAATCCAACACTGGTAACTTAATACTCACAGAGACTGCAAATTAGTATTGCTCACAGCACATAGATTTTATTACTAACACACGGAACATTTTAAAATAGTATTTTGGATTTGCGACTAACAGGCTCTCTGATATGGGATAGAAGGTGCTTAGTACCTATAGACATTAGCTTTTTCATCTGCAAAATGAAGAGTAGAACTAAATTATATCTACAATTCTATAATTTGCATTGGTTTCTTATGCCTTATTTTCCTTTTGCATGGTAATTCCATTGGAAGACTAGTGAAGATAGACCCTGGTATCCAGGTATGGTTTACAACCATCAGTAATTTGGAGCTAAGTGAGAGCAATAACAGGACTTAATAAATAGCATTTACAGACTTTCCAGGCAACGTGACAATAATCTGATGTTTAAAAATGTCTGTCTGGATTGTGAATTCTAGCAAATAGGCCAATAGTCATATTTAACAGATAAGAAACACTAAGCCCTGAGAGTTAAGCCTGGAGTGAAGTTACAGAATTTCTTGAACTAGAATTCAGGGCTCTTGGCTAATATATTAGGGGGACACAGGTAACATTTTGAAAATGAGATCTGAACTCTTTCACATATTACTACTGTGTAAAGTATGTGGGTGCTTCTGGGATGGGAGGTCTAAGCAAGCTACAGAATCTACCATGTAAAGAATGTAAGTGCCCTCATACGCTGTACCTAACAGCTAAACAAACCCTGGAAAGCTAAAATAAATTTAATATACAGTAGATTGTTAGGTAAAAGACCATTTTATTGTTTCACCTTCCTTTTGTTTACTCATAATTTTTCTAATCAAGTTGTTAATTTGAATTTTACCTTCAATTTTAGAAATTCCTTTTAGATGTTGAAAAGATATAATTTGTTTTATTAATAATGCTGTTTTTCAAAAAACTCTTAGATTCACCTCATCCCCCCCAAAAAGCCTATTTGCTGTCTGATAGTCATTTCAGCTGTTTCTATTGTCCTGCTCACTTTACAGACAATACAAATCCACCTCTAATATGCTTTTTTAGAATGTACTGACTTCATGTTATGTATTTTTGTGTGCTTATATGTGTATGTGTTTGTGCACAAATGGGAACACACTGTAAGTAGTTCTAGATGGTCTTTATGCACATAATTTTCCAATTTTGAAAAAGAAAAAAAAAACAAAAATAGTTTGTTCTCTCTGTCTGCCTGTCTGACTGGATTCCCACTTAATGAGAGGAAAGCAATGCATTCTGGCCATGAGGAGAAACCTAAATACCTGGCTACACCTGCTAAAGTCAACCAGTGCCATTTTGTGACCTTTACATTAATTCCCATTTTTACATACTGATGCCAACAAATCTTCTTACATTTTTATTCATCTTTGGATAATTCAGAGAAGTTTTGAAAAATTATTTGGCTTTATAAGAAAGCAGTACATGTGAAATCCACAAAAGCTATTTGGATATGTATTCCAAATATGAAACATAATAGTTTTTATCCTAATGATTTAAAATTAAGGGAGAATGCTTATTTATTAAAAATCAGAGAGTGAGATCCAACTCTTTTTCTTAGGTGATATCTCAATTTCATGGCTTGATTAAACTTTATATGTGTGTGATGTCTGTTTTGCTAACACATTTTAAATTATATCGTTGCTATTATACTCTTTTTGTCAAATAAGACATGGCCCCATCCCCTTCAAGCCCGTTCCCTTTCCACACATCCAAGCATTCATTGGACAAAAAATAGTGATAAGGTACGTATGAGTTATCAGGGAGTGTGGATCCCTGCTATGGATGAATAGTTATTGCTGAGCTCATACTGAGGGCTGTGCAGGTACAAAACACACATCTACCTTGTATTTTATTACTGAATCTTAAAAACAAACCTATAGGGTAGGCACTTTTATTGTTTCTCTATAACAGATAAGAAAACTGAAACTTAGCAAGGTTAATTTGCCCAAGTGAATAAAACTGATAAATGACAGAGCAAGGATTCACAGCAAGGCTGACCTAACCCCAATATTCAACTCTAAACCTGCATGTTATCCAGCTTCTCCCCATGATAAATTGTATTTATAGTACTTGTAGGTGGGAGGCCCAAGTCTTGCTTTATAATATTCCTTGGTATCATGAAAATATCTTTTCCAAATGAGTATATCTTAAGATGATAACATGTACAACATTGTCATTAGCTTCATCACAAATTTACTGAAATCTCACCTTATCAACCCAGATAAGATACTACAGAAAGCTAAAGTGTCTGAACTTAGTAGAAATAGGTCTCTGCTACACACATCCTATGGTTGAGACAAGAAACCCTGCTGAACAGGAGCTGTCCTCCTATGGAGAAAGACTATGGCAACACATTTTTATAGAAGTATTATTCCAAATGTAGTGCTTTAAGATTCTTATGAATTTCTACTAATATTATGTACAAAGATTTTTTAAGACTCTAGAGAAATAAAAGAAAATTATAAAAAAATTACTCCTAATTTTGACATGTAGGTTTAATCAAGTCTTAAATTATATATAGAAAAATTTTATGTCAATAAATTTTCTTCTACCACATTATATTTAAAATTTGAGAATATGTCACTGTATAGATGTATTATAATTTATTTTAATACTTCTATATTCGCAGACATGTAGAGTGCCTCCAATTTTTCTAAATTATTAACAATGCTATGTAGCACATGTTTTCTGTCTATCCTGCATTTCTTTTCTAACTTTTTCTTCTGTTAAGTCTAACATACTATGCTCAGGGATTACAAATAAACAACAATCTAGTCTATCTTTAAGAATATTTCTAATGAAGTTGCTTTTACCTTTCATATTATAAAAGCTCTTAACATGCAGAATATAGTAAAATACTTAAAAGTGAGTTCCCAGGGCTTCTCCAAGTAGTATTTGAGTAAGGTGTAAAATGACCACCCAATATACTTGGTCAAAAGAAAATTCTGTGAAAGTAGTGAGTGGAAGAAGCAATATCCTTTTAATATTTAAAATACTCAAAAGAATTTTAAGAATCAGAAATCACCCAAGAGCTAGCTTCAGACAGCTCTTGAATTGGATATGAAAATGAATTTTGACTTCTACTTTGCTTTTTTAGCTCTTACACTACACCCACTTGGTACTAATTATAATTTTTGCCATGTTTCCATTTATCTTAGAATCTGTGGTGTATAATGCCATAGTCATAGAACGCACACACACACTTGCAAGATCACTTACATCACTGATACTGTGAATGCAAATAAGAAATTCCTGAAAAGGCAAGTTCCGCCCTGCCAAAACTATCACTCTTATAAAATAAGGGAGAAAAGGAAATGATAAAGAAATAGAAGTGTTAACAGTTGTCGTTTTTCTTTTCCTACCTTTAAATATAGGGGAAAATCTTTTTTTAAAAAAAATCAAGCCATGATTTTTAGGTGTTTTGCATATACTACATGGTACTAGCAGAAAGTTCCTGATGACCTGTGAGTGTGAAGGGAAGAAGTAAAAACTAGAACAACAGTAAAGTTGGATGGTATTGCACAATGAAAATTTATGCCTTAATCATTCACTGGCTTTTTTTTTTTTCCTTTTTAAGGATGTGTTTTATTGAGAACATTTGGTTTAACTCTAAAATTGTGAGCCTGTTCCTTTGAGAATATTCAATTTAACAATAAAATTATCAAATATAATCTGATGTTGCATTTAGTAAATGGTGAGGCACTACTAATTAGACTTTTTTTATCTTTTTTCTGCCTGAGTCACTACATCCCAACTTTATTTGCTGATGTAATTATTCCTTCTACTCATAGCTCTTAAATAAAGATATAACTCTGAGGAAGCGTTGAATCAAGAATGTTAATGAATAAAATTTCAAAATATTTGTTATACTTTATCTGTACATTAATAATGGAAAATTCAATTAAACATATAATAGAAAATTAAAATCACCAATAATATTATTAACTTAATAACCTTTACATGTGTGCGTGTGTGTGTGTATAATACACACACACACATATGTATATTTGGTACATGTACTCCAGATATGTAGACATTTTTTGCTTTTCCAGCTTTTTTTCATTTAAAAATGTGTCATTAACATTTAGATATATTACTAAATAATCTTTATACAAGCATTTGCCAAAAAGTGGTGTGTATTTCTATGAGATATTAATAAATGCTCACAAATAAATAGATTTTGTTATTAAATAAATGTGGAGAACTTTTCAAAGTGCCGAAGTAATTCAACAAATAGTGCTGAAACAACTGGATATCCATATGTAAAAGAAAAAAAGAAAAATTTAGACCTTTGCTTCATACCATACACAAAAGTTAACTCAAAATGGATCATAAACTTAAGTGTAGGAGCTAAAACTCGAAAACTCTTAGAATAAAGCATAGGAGAAAATTTGTTTTTACTTTTAATTAGGTAGAGATTTCTTGAAATGGACACAAAAGCATAAAACATAAAAGGAAAAAATTGATAAATTGGATTTCATCAAAATTAAAACTTCTGATCTTTGAAAGACACTGTTCAAAAAATGACTGTAAACCACAAAGTTAGAGAAAAAAATTGTAAAGCACATTTCCAGTAAAAGGCGTACCAAAAGTAACTAAATATTATGATGGCAAACAGCCTCCTAGTAATGGGCAAAATATTTGAATAGATCCTTCACCAAAGAAGATAATGGAAAATTAACATATGAAAAGATAAATGCATTAGATAAATGCAACTAAAAATTACAATGATAATACTCTTCACAACCACTAGGGTGGCTAAAATTAAAAAGACAGACAATAATAAGTGCGGGCAAAGGCTTGGTATAATTGAGATTCTTAAAGTTTCATGTTGGAAACATAAAATGGCAAGCCACTTTGGAAAAAAGTTTTCTTACTGAGATAAATACATACTTAATATATTACCCAGCAATCAAACTCTTAGTTATCCAAGAGAAATAAAAAAGCTCATGTCCACACAAAGATCTATATGCAAATATTTATAGCAGTTTTATTCATAATAGCCAAAATCTGGAAATAACTCAAATGTCTATCAGCTAGTGAATATACAAACAAATTATAGTAGGTCTACTACACAATGGACTCCTACTGAACAATAAAAACAAAACTACTGGTACATATAACAACATTCATGAATCTCAAAAACATTATGCTAAGTAAAAGAAGCTAGATTCAAAGGCTATATTCTGTAGGATTCTACTTACATGAAATTCTAGAAAAAGTTAAAAATGATACGGTCAGAAAACAGTAGTAGCTGCCAGGGTCTGGGGGAGAAAAAGAGAACTGATTGCATAAGGGCACTTGTAAAGATTATAATAATGTTCCATATTTTGTCAAAATGCATCAAACTATACATTAAAATATAATGAATTGTTTTGTATGACATTACATTACATTTCATTATATTATATTATACTTCATTCAATCAACCTGCCTTAAAAAAAATAGAGGATCTCTAGCTCCTTCTTGGAGATTCACAAAGCATATTCATCATCCTGAAAGCTCTAAGACCTGAAGAAAATAATTTTTATTTTACTTTAAGAGCCTGGAAAATCCATAATATTTTTATCTCATGGATAAAATATATTGTAAGTTATTTAAAATACTTTCAGTATTTTGTAATTATACATCAAGCTACAGTGCTATTTTATAAAAATAAATTCAAATAAATTACAAAAGTTTAAAGCTTTTGCTATATATTGACAAAACGTCCTTCTGAAACACTGTGCCAATTTTCATGTATGTGAGAGTGACTATTTCTCCAGCTGCACAGGACATTGTATATTGTTTAAATATTTTTCAGCTTTATCAATAACAAGTGATTCTTTTTGTTATTTTCATTCACATTTATTTCACTACTACTAGTGAATATAAATATTCTCCAGACTTTCTTTTGCCCATTTACAACATTTTTATTTTGAATTTTCCATACGCATTCTTTGGTTCCTTCCTCTCATTTGGGACTTTGTATTATATATTGATGTTTAAGATTTTTTTTTTTTTTAAAAGAACCCTTTGATTTAATATATCATGCTTCAATTTCATTTTTGGTATTTTTGAAATACGTTTTTCATGTTTGGATGATAGAAATTTTTCTTTATAGTGTGTGTGTCTTTGGAATCATTTTAAGACACTTTTGTTTTTGAAAGATTACCACGGCTAATGTGGAAGCAAAATAAAATATTTTGGTTCACAGATAATTGGCTTAGTAATTGGACCAACAGTGACTGATTCCATGCTCATGTGTCTCTTTTGAACTCTCAGGAAGTTGCTGAACTCCTGGGACTAGCTTGAGTGGCTGTTAACTTTAGCTTCAGCTTCTCCATTTATACAACTGTCAGTTCCGTTTGGAAAGTGCTGCCCAGTGCTGTTCTCATCTTGCTCTTTGTGTATGTGTGAAATGGGAATTTGGTGGGAGAATGAGATAGGGCGGAGATTTTATTGTTGACAAGGGAGGGGTGTTGGCAGGGAAGAACCTTGCCCATGTCTAGATGCTGGGGGCAATAGCTGCGGAAAAGCTTGAAAACACAGATAAGAAGGAGGATGGCTTGAGTCTTTTCATAAAATAGATGTAAAAAACTAAAATAATACAAAAAAGTTGTCCAGAAGACTGTTTGTTGCTTTAAATCTGAAAACTAAATTTCAAAGTCACATGATCAGGAGAGTAAATACTATTTATTAAATGATTACTCAAGTACCTCTGTTCATTGTAGGAAGATTATGATGTGCAATTGACCAAAAATTTGGTTTTATACAGCCTGAAATGAAATGTTTTGTGATTTACAGTGACCTGTGTAAAGAAAGAGTAGATATTTTTTAGAGCAAACTCCAGGTTTCTAGTTTTAGCTGCTTATTGCTTTTTTGTGTGACCCTTTAAATTGCAGAGATTGATTTTCTCTTTTTGCTCCCCATTGTAGTTTTGAGATTGTTTGAATAAGCTCATCAGACATAACTACTTACTAGAGCTTTGTTTCTGAGAAGCATCATTGTAACACTCAACAATTCCAAATTAATTCCAAATGCAAAAAAACCATGGAATTTTCAGTTTCACAATTTCTTTGAAAGCCTGATAGATACTGCAGACGAAGGCAATTATAGAAGTGATGATCACATTAGACATTGCTGAGCTACCTTGTTTTAATTTTCACCAGCCTTAAGCAGTTTATTCATCTGCCTGAACTAAACACCTTGTAATCCTAAATTTAAAGATTCAAGCACAATATAAGAAAGAGGTCTAATGGAACAAAAAAACTGCTTTCAAAAGTTTACCTACTAAGTCTATAAACTGCAGGGGCTAGTTTACAGCTATTTGGGCCATGTCGGAAATATGGAAGGAGCAAATTAGAGGAGGTACAAATAATCTAAATTTCCTGCTTTGGTAAAATTTACACTAGGCCTCCAAAAGAAATAAAAAGTTAGTATTAATTACATTGTCGGGTAAAGTAGCTTTTAACATCATGTTCCTAATCAGAAAGTCTTTGTTAATTCTGTGCTCTTTATGTGATCTATGACTGAATAAGTCAGTTGGATACTGCTTGGGACTATTTACCAAAATCTTTGGGTTTATTGGGCAGTTTGTTTTGATTTGCTTCCATTTCCAATATTCCAGCTAGTAAGTAGTGGTGGATTCAAACTCATTACTACTACTAACAAAACAACTTTGTGCATTCAACAATTCAACTTTGTGCATTCAACAATTATTTGTTGAATGCTTGGAACTTTTCTAGGTGTTTGGGACACAGACTAAGCAAAACAAAACAAAAATCCCTCCCTCAGGGAGCCTACATTTTACTGGGGAGAGACAGAAAATAAACAAAACAAGTTAGCTAATTATATATTGTATTACAAGGTGATAAAAGGAAAAGGGCAGAGAAATGGGATCAGAAGTCCCACAAGGGAGGATGGGTTTGTATAATCAAATAGGGTAGTTGGGGCAAGCCTCAATAAAGAGGTGACATTTGAGCAAGGACTTGAACAAGATGAGCGAGTAGGCCAAATAGATATGTAAGAGAGGGTTTGAGGCAGCTGGAAGAGCAAGTGCAAATCCCTGAGGCCAGAGTATTCCAGGTGATTACTAGGAACAGCAAGGGCACCAGCATGGTTAAAGAGGAGGAAGTGAGAAGGAGAGTGGTAGAGGCTGAGGCTGGAACAGCAATGGGCTTTGTAGCCATATCTCTAACAGTGAATGTGAAAGACTAAACCTAACAATGCAGACTTCACAAATGGTTACTAAGTCATGCATAAACACACCGAATATCATTTGTAAAGTTAGATTTCTGCTTGTCTTGAAAGAAAGAATGACTTTTTAGCAGTAAAATTAGAATGCTAGAAGCAAAAGCATGTACTTTAGAAAATAAGAAGAAAGCATGTATACTATTAATATAAAAATGTGGAATTACATAGAAACTACCATGTGTCTTGATCTGAATTTTTGCCATTTATATTTATTACAGTGTTTTTAAATTTCTGTAGCCTCATACTCATCCTGGTCAACTTAAGTACTTCTAATCCCTTGCCCTAGGCCTCGGAGTCAAATTCAGTTCTTGAAAGCAGAATTGACCGAAATGTTTTAATGGAAATTACCAGTTAGTACATTAGTGCACCGTGGAGATTCTAAAGCGGCAGTTGTCTATACAGGAAGGGCAATTCTGATACTCATGTTCTGACTCTTAGTTGCAGTAATCAAGCAGCTAACAGAGGGTCCACAGCAATATATCTGCCTGAAAGAGAACTACTAGAAACACCTCAGTTCTGCCTCCTTTTACAAAAAAATGATATCCTTGATTTTTAGTGATACTTTAGTCACTTCAAAGACATCGGACCTCCTATGACAGCCATGATTTACAGGCTCTATGAGGGCCTGTTAGGCTTTATTCAGAACACTGTAGGTAGACAACTGCTTCTCTTGACTTCCAAGCTGCTAATTATTTCAGCCTTCTGCTTGGTTGGAAGAGTCTGGAGAAAACATTATGAAGCCACCTCAAATTTTAAAATAGAAACTTCGAGTTTTAAGAGTCAGTGTCAAGGCCATAGGAAATCAGGAATGAAATGTAAAATAGCACACTGGAAAAAAAATGGATTTTGTATTATGGTACCAGGGATACAAATTCTAGTTTCAGAAACCAGAAAAGTAGGGACGATAAATAAAGTCTTTTAGGTAATAGGCTACATTTCTTTAATTTAAAACATTCTTTTTGAAAATAAGGTTGCCTTGATTCTGAAATATTTTAGTATCCTTTTGCAATTGGGTAAATTTCAGACTTAGACTTATAAGGATTCTTAGCTTGAAGGGAAGTTATGTAAAGTCTGTATTTCCAAAATATCACTGTATTACATTACTAAAATGAAATTATAGTCCTTTGGGGATATCATTTGGATCAAAGGGATTCTCGAGAAAGAAAGAAATTTTATCTCTTTATGTTGGCCTTGAGTGTAACCTGAATTATTCTCACAGGACTTGTCTTATGATACTCTTGAGGTTAGGGAAGATGGTCCATTAAGCTTTTGTCTGTCACCCTTTGGTTAAAATAGCATATTTGTGAAGACACCTAAACTCTGTGATGATCCATCCACAATGGTGAAAATATATGCATGGTTTTAGGTATGCTAATGTTTTTAAGTAGGAATGGTGGACAACAGACCACAAAATAAAGATTAAAAAAATCTTCATATGGCAAACATTATTAATATAACAAGACCTATTTTGACTCACAGTGTAAAAATCCAGCCCTGAATCAGAGCCCTTACATAAAAAAATGAAAGGATTTCCCAATGAAACATTTTAAAATAACCAGCTTCATTGGTGTCTGAGTGCTTACTTTCCTCTCAAGGAAGTTCTTTTGCTGGGGCTCAGCCAACGCCCTCTCTGCTCCTTTCTGCCCAACCCGGTAGCATCTCCCGAGTCTCCTGAGTCCTGAGCACTGAGCCAACTGCACATTGTCCTTTAAAGTTGACAGTAATGCTTTTCTATTCATCAGGGACTTCCAGCAAAGTGTGGCCTAAATGTTGCCTTCCCAAGAGTTACATGATAGATTTTATTTGGTTATGTCTATAGGATGTAGAAAACAAAATGAAATGAAAAAAAAAAAGTTTGAGAAAGAACAAACCTGTATTTACAGCGGTGGGTAACACTACCCTATGAAGGATCTGGGCCTGGTGGATGAAGTGTTTCATCAACAGCCTGCTAGGAAATAGGTTTAGATGCATAAATGTTAGTGAAAAGGGATATTCTCTCATCAAAGTTATTTTCTTACCGTTAAAACATTAAACGTGAGAAATAGATTGAGACTAGAGAGGAATTCATTATTCATGCCTGAAATTAAGCTACTTGAATTCTCAGTGGAGTTCAAATGTTTGGGGAAGGGTGGACTGCAGTCTGTATAAGCCCCACCCTATCAGCACAGGCTTTTAGCCCTGGACCTGCCAGTCACTATCCTGCCCTCGTGGTGGGCGTGATCCAGAGTGTCGGCAGGTGAGAGAAGGAAGAAGAGGTGGGGCTGCAGGCAAAGACTGGGAAAGGTGGGAGACTGGACATAGGGGAGCAGGTGGAGTTTTGCTGCTGCAGAGACTGACACACTGACTAGCCCTCCATTCCTTCTGTGGACTGAACGTCCACATGCCTGCCTTTTCATGGGGCTTATGTGGTGGACTTTTAGAAAGCTCTATGGGCCCCTGCACCTGTACAGTGCTCCAGTGTGGGACATCCAGGAATAACTCTATTTTATCCCCCTTCTAGCTGTCTTTCCTTGTCAAACGAAGGGAATGCAGTCTGCAAACATTCTATTGCCCCTCTCTCCAGCTCCAATGACATCAGGTTCACTTTTGAGACAAGAGGTAATCACCAGTCCCCAAGTTGGTGGATGAGATTATGAGGCTCATTTGTCTTACTGAAAGGGAGTCTGACACTGACGGGAGGGTGAAGAGAGAATACCGCTATATTAACTCAATACTTCCTCCAAAAGACACTTCCTGCTTGCAGCCCCCGCCCCCACTCTTCATTATCTCATTCTGACAAAGGCCAGAAACTGGTTTGTCTTCTTTTGCCTATGAAGAATAGGACCCACTTTGAACTTGGCCCTGGAGATTTTAGTTTCTAGTCTCAACTTTTCTCAACCTTTCTTTTCTCAAGGTACCATCCTTGCAATAATCTCTTTCTGTTTTGTGAAGGGCAGGAAGAGAAGGAAGGACTTTATGTCATCCTTCTAGCAGTACTGAAAGTTTACTGTGCATTTGGAGGTATTATTCTAACTCATTTGAAACTCCAAAAAGTTAAGGAACTTGTCCAGTGTCACAAAGCTAGTAACTGGCAGAGCCTGAATTTAAATTTGGGTGGTCTGATGACAATGGCTGTCTCTCAAGGCTTGTAAAGACGTGATGATGTCTGGTTGTGGTTTGTGGAAGCCAGGTCCTGAGACATTAGGCTGTGGCCCTTGGAGAAGAAACCTGGGAACATGCCTCTTACCGTGAGAAGTCCAAATCATAATGCTGTGAAGCCTCATTAAAGTTGGTGTCAGTTACAAGACAATAGCAGTCACTGACCCCCGGGGATGGTAAGATCTTAGTAATTTATTTTCTGTCTAAATAAAAAGCATATTAACACAAATTATAATTATTTTAGTGTATTATCCTTCTCTGGTCTAATTAATCACAAAAGTGACTAATTTTGCAAAGTATTATATAATTTAGTGGCCATTTAGCTATTTTCTCAATCTAGTGCACCCAAAGGTGATCAACAGTAGATTTATTAGATGATCAAAGAAGTTGTAAAATGATGCTGACAGATTAGTGCTAGATACAAGCAAAGTGGAAACAAATGAATAATTTCTATGCTATATTGTGCTTTGCTAAAGTTTTGAACTATATAGTAAATCTCTCAGAATACGAAAGCTATTTAATATTAAAATGGTAGTGCACATGGTTAAGTTTCAAGTGGTTAAACCTGTACTGAAATCCTCTGCTATGCAGGTGCATTTTCTCAAGTGAAATATCAATTTTGTCTCACTCAAGCTGAGAGTGAGGTCTCACAATACTGGAGGCTTTTGGAGTTCCTCCAGCTTGCTGACTTACTAGTTAAGAACCTGCTGTCTCAGTAGCACATGTGTGTAACAGCATGTTTTCCATTGTAAGTCAAAGAACCCAGCTGGGTTGCTTAAGGGCTATTAGAGTATCTCGCAGAATTCCAGGGGGAAGGATGTAGAATGAACAGAGTAATGTTGAGAAACAGGGACCAGAGTACCCAGGGAACCCTGGAAACTTTCAAGTCTAGATTTTTATCTCCACAGGCTTACTTCCTTGGTTGACCACTCATTGATCTACTTTCACTTTTTATCATCTATTAAAATTAGAAAATATTCATCATTTACATGTCTCTGGAGGCTAATGGCAGGCTGTAAAGATTGTAGACTGTGAAATCCAATTGACCTAGATTTTATATTTCAGTTTTGCCACTTGCTGGCTATATACCACTTTGAGTTGAATCATTTAATCTTCGTTTCTTTATGTGTAAAAATAATATACAATTTACTGGGTTTTAGAGAGAACTAAATGAGATGCTATATGTAAAGCATCTGTATTTTTGACATATGTGTTATTGTCTTCCTTGTTAATTAAATTGTTGCTTGACTAATAATGTGGTGAAAACATAATTATACCATGCAACACACTTTATTCAATCAGTTGTTTGTAAATTTGCACTCCTACTGTCTAATGGGAAACCACAAATGTTGTATCCACAAGCTGGTGGGGAGTTTGCTTCTGAGAGAAAATTTGCTTCTGTGACGGCCACTGTAGTTACGCTAGGTCTACTGTGCTGGAACAGAAGGTCAACCCATTTATGATGGCCTGCTGGCTGGAGAGACAGGCAAAGCTGATCTTACACTCTTCTTGAAAGATACCCTCCTACTTCCTGAAGAGAATGTTCTAAGTTAGTTAGGTTCAAGAATCAGGGCTCTTTCTACAAAAGTTTCTTTCGGGATCTAGTCCAAACCTAAGAAGCCTTAGCATAGATCTGGCTCCTCTCTAAATTGTCCGCAATCCATTTGTTCCTCCAAATGAGCAGAGACACTTCAGACTGTACCCCTTCCCTCCGCGTGGCTCACATGTACATGTTTACGGCTTACATAGAAGTCTTTGCACCATAGTTTCCTGCAGTCCGACGTTCTAGATGGCGTGTCCTTGTTGCCTATTTAACTTCTTTCTGTGTTTCTGAAATTTCTAAGTAAGAAAACAAAGGATCAGTAGAGCATTGGCTTTTGTGGAGGAATATCTGTTGGTTTCACTCCTTATGAAAATCGCTAACCAGCCCCATTGCTGTAGTGATTTTTCACTTTGGAGGCATAGATTTGGATTCCTTTCACAATGAGAAGAGATGGGCAGGAGTAAAGACTAAACTGCTTGAGGGACACTTGCCATCTACCCAGAGTATTCTTAGCATCTTACTGAAAATTTATGGACTTTGTTCATAAAGACATAGACAATTACTCTCCCAAAGTGAGGTACATTTCATTCCTCTGTGAACAATAGTCTTGTAAATTAAGCCTACTTTAAAGGCTAGTGTTGGAATAGAAAAGAATATGAAGAGGTCTAAGAGAATAATGCTTTTGAGCCAGGCAATAAATCAGGTTTACAAAACTTAGAGTAGAACATCAGATTTGACAGTGTTTAATATATGTGACATGAATAAGTTTACTATATTCTGTAAATGTAACCAAGCAATGGTGCATGAAACTATTTCAATGGGTACTAAAAACGGTCCCCATTTTTTTATTCTCTTCATAAAGTAATAGATGTAGTTTTTGTGAATTTCAAGGAACTACTTTTTATTTCTTTTTAAAATAAGAATAATAGTTACACTTAATGAGCATTTGCTATGTTCAGGGCACACTCCTGGGTGCTCCTTATAAATTATTATATATAGTTCTCACAAGTACATGAGAGAGATACTAACCTCTTTTAAAGATAAAGAAACTGAGACTTGGGAAGGTAAATTATCTTGTCTGGAGTCACACACACAGTTTGTATTTCCATGAGTAGCCCAAAGACATTTTCAGAAGTATTGTAAAGGGATGCCTTATGCATTATTATGCATAATTGAAACACTTGCTCTGAGTTTTCTCTTCTAAACTAGAACAAGTGACATTTTTCCTTTCATATTTTGACTTTGGTATGTGAATATACCTATAAGCTTAATTCTACCATGCCAGCCTTATAAGTTCTGATATTTGCCCTCTAATCACAAATGTGATAATTATTTTAGAATGAGAAGTTAATGTAGAATATTTATTTCAATTCTTAATTTTAATATAATATTTATTTAGCATTTTTAATTTACAAAAGGAGTGGAAGTTGCTTGTAAATTAGACATAACAGGAAATAAGAAAACTAAGGATAAATAAGTAAATAGATCATCTAAACTATACAGATTAGATATTAAAGTATACCTAAGAAAAACTTATTTGTACACCTATATTCTGAAACTATTCTCAGTTGTGTGGCAGCTAAACTAAGAAAAATAGAAGTTTTAATCTATGTTCTAACACTAACAAAAGCATGCAAAGTAATCTGTAGATATTTTTCTGACACTAATTTAAGAAGAAATTTTCAAACACACATATTCAAGTGTGCCCCTCCAAACCAGTGGATTTCATTTGGTACTGAGGTAACATGGTCTAAATTCACTGCTTTCTGCACCTCTAACCATATAACCAATATACAAGTCAAATATAGGAGTATGGACACTAGCATACCAACAAACTTGTTGCAAATATCATCTTACTGGAGGAGAGTATTCAGCAATGTTTGGATGCAGTAAATTAATCAGGCTCAGCTTCTTTAACAAGTGGCTGCCATGTAGATAACCTTATCTATTAGTGAAAGGTTCTGCAGTTATACAATTTATTATCCAAATTGGTCCACTTTTGGCAAGAAACACCAATAGAAACTGTCCCAGGCAATCTGGGAATATGGTAACCCTAGGTAAAAGAAGTCATTTTTTTCAGGCACCAGACACAAGAGTGGTTACCGTCTTACTGTGGCTGTTTAAGACCATACATTTTCAACCACACAGAGGCTTCCCCACTTAGTATAGGTACAGTTGCACAGGTACTTAGAAAATAAATCAATATTTCTTTACAAAATATTTCCAACAATCTCATGGATTTATAACGTACTTATTTGATTTCCCCTGAAATTGGATACCAACTTGTTGGGGAAACCCACTGGTCGTCTTAAAACACCCTCTTCCTCCCCTCCCAAAAACAAACAAAAATCAAACCCTGATTTTATAAAATTTATAAAGAGAAAAGACGTCACAGTATGACTTTCTGACCTTGATCTTTATTCCCAGAAGTCACTTTCCCTTTTGGAATATCTCACATGTCACCACTGAAACCCGCAGACTGGCTGGCCTTTGCAGAGAGGCTCTGCAAAGACAGACCTTCTGCATGAATCTTCTTTTCAGAGTTGACCCCCATCTTTATCATTTCAACAAAATTTTACAAAAAGTTCTGAGATTGCAGATAAATAATACATGGAAAGTGACACGCATCTTGATTGCCTAGTTTGCAAACTAGAACTTACTCATTTTCCTTTTGGAAGCCCCTCTAGGGTTGATCTGCCTTCCCCATTATCAGCCTGTTTCCACCTGAGCCGGCTTGTTTCTCCCATGCCCTGCAGGGGCACTTTCAGATGTGTTTGAGCTCCTAGAAACCCATGCAGAGAACAGGGAGGCCCAGAGAGAAAGTGTTTCCTTTCTTCCTCCTTCAGTCTCCTTTTCTAAATTCTGGTTCCTCCCCAAAGACCTCTTTTTTGAACTATCGACAGTAGGACTGTCATCTTATTTCTTGCCGAAGGCATTTCAAATTCTATGAACATACCTAATAAAAACCTTAATTTGAACACGAGAGACGCAGAGTTTCAGGAAGATCATTTTGCTTCGCATAATCCTCAAAAGTAGTGCCCTTGGTCTGAAAATATTTATTAGAGCAGCACCAGCTGATCTCTTTATATAATAAGTATTGAAAATATTTGCATTATTAAAACTAACTGTGGGAGAAAAACAGCCTCTTGACTGTTTAAAGGATTAGAATAAGGCTATTACATTAATCAATCATTTTAACATATTAATGGTGATATTAATTTCTTACAAGGAATCTTCACTCATAACTGCATATCAACCACCCATACTGTCTTCTTAACTTATTTCTAATTTTAAATTCATAATTATCATTGGGAACATGTATAAGGTATATTCATGACATAGAACTATGACATAGCTCAAGTAGATTTCTTTCATGCAAACTGTAAATTTCATAACTTTATATAACTGTGACATGCTTCTACCAGGTATTTTTAAATACCTTCTAAATTATATTGGCTTAGACTTGTTATCTACTATGTATTAAAAGCTAATTTATTGATTGATTAACTATAAGAAAGAATAATTAAACCTCTTATAATGCCACTATCCAATTTGAGGCCTTATTAATTTGCGGCGAAATCATTCTAAGATACTTATTAGTGGTGGTCCTGCTGAAAACAGGGCAGTCCGTGGACTGAATTCAGCTTTCAATCAATCAATCAGTCAGTAAAAACTTCCTTTTGAATTATTTAAATTTATGAATTAGAAAAGTTTACATCAAGATCTGAATTTGCAGTTTTCCTGGGATAACTGGAATGTTTGGTAGAATTGGACTGGCCAAATTTTGTATGGGCTGTAAGTGGGCCTTCAACAACGCTGCCTTCTACAGTATCTTCCTAGCCTTGAGAATTGCTTGAGTTTATAGCCCCTAATCTAGACACCTTCTATTCCAGTGCATTCTCTACCTCCAGATCAAACTTCCATCTGCATCACAGTAAATGTGCCACTCTCCCACCACTAGGAACCTTCCACTGTTCCTGCTTGACTCTGCCCTGGCCTTCAAGGCCTTCCCATTCTGGCCTCTGATATTTGTTTCTGCTTTATTTTCTGCTCTCCAGTACTAAGTGCCGTCGTTCTGATCAGGTGGAACCACCTGTTACCAGATCACAGCTTGTACATATACGCCTCTTCTCTCCTTGTCCCTCAAATTCCTTTCTATCCATATTCATATGTGAATATTAAAGCCATTTTTAAGGTCCAAATAAAAGGTTACATCTCAATTTTATCTTTCTAGAACAGCCAAGATGGTAATGACTTTCCCTTCTAGATTCAATACTGATTTGCTGTAATTTTTCAAATTACTAAATGTGTATACTCCTTTATATTGAAATTATGTGTGACCAAGGTTTATCTCAACTACTAGGTAGAGTCTTAATCCTGTTCAGTTCAAATCCCACATATACTTGGCACAATTCTGTGTATCTATTTGGCACTCGATAATTATTTGTAGAATAAGAAAATTTCTTCTTTGTCCCAATATGCTTTATGTAACTAATGTCTTCTGAGACACGGATGTTGATATTTGTATTTGCATTTTAATTAGGTAAACAATAGATGTGTATATTTAAAATATTGATTTTTGTGAGGTATGTGATTATTCAGAACTCTAGAGCCTTTCGTATAATCAAATATTTGACCTCCCTATTTAATCTTTTTTTTTTTTCATAATTACCGTGATAAAACTTGGTTCTTAATAGCTCTCACCTACTAAAACAATTCAGAAGGAATTGTGGAATACTTGCGGTATATCTTTATTGACATTATAATAGTACCACCATATACAAACTATAAGAAAATGTGTTATTTCAAAACTATAATGTGGTGTTAAATTTTAGGTTAGCAGGATTAAATGTGAAGCTTGACTGGAAATATTGTGGCTCATAGATGTGTCTTAAAATATTACAGCAAACATTTTTAATATTCCTTTAGTTATACGGTTTTTTAGGCTGGTCATTGCTCATTATTAGTGACCAAAAGCCTGTGCTTACATTTAGAATATGTATAAAGCGTGGGTTAACAACCTCTTTTGTGTCCACTGATAGACTGGTCTGTTCTGTCTCACGAGGTAAGCACTCACTTGCTGCCATGCATTGCCAGCTTTCTGGCTTCTGATTCTCTTCTCACCTTGCTTCTCTTCTCAAAGTCTATACCCCTGGTGCAGAGAAGGCGGAGGTGGAGGAGGGGCGTGGACACCGCCCTTTGTTCTTGGACATTCCCTCTAAGCCTGGTTCGGCATCTAACAGAGAAGAGTTGACTCTAAAATGAAAAGAGCTGCCAAAGTTGGTCAATGTATACATTCATAAAGTTCAAGTAAAAGTATTTTTTCTTTTAATATTTTAAATCTGTTACTGGTAATTCTAGAAAGGATTTACAACACAGTAACATTTTTATTTTTCCCTTAGAAGGAGTCCTTAATTGTTTTTAAAGACAGAAACAATTGCATTCTCATAAATGTATTCATGGCAATGTGCATAAATATAATGATTCAGCACAGCTATGTCAGCAAGAGCTATAGGGATAACTTGTGCTTGGCCTTTCCTCAGAGTAGAAAAGAAACCACTTCATGTTACTTTAAATCCCTCAGTGAACTGTTGTTATGGAGGAGTAGCCTATAATGAATGAGTAGCACTTAAACTTATGTAGTATCTACCTAATAAGGCACTTTGAAAATGTCTAGACATTTTTCTTTGAACTTTTTCTGTTCACTTCCTAATATATTTTATTTTATTAAAGGGAGACAAGGAGTAATGAGGCAACTGAGTATGATAATTCTGTCCTTGTGACGTAACCATAAACTGGCCTTTTCCAAGTAATAGTCCCACTTATTTGTTCTAGATTATTTTTTCCTTTATCTAGGTTTACATGCAACAAACTACTTGGATCCACGTGGCCTTTTTGTCACCTTCTCCCTCTATCCCTCTATCTTTCCCTCCCTGCTTTTCTTCCAAAGGGTTAGAAATAGCAGAAAGTTCAATGTTTTTCCTAAAGGATCTCAAAACCTAATTGGAAAAATACATTTTAGTTAAGCAGACCCTGAGATAGACGTTCAAGTGGAAATAGTTTATTTGGGAGGTAAAAAGAACCGCTAGCAGGAGAACAGTAACGTGAGAAGACAGGTATATTGGTTTCCTAGGGCTGCCTTAACAACGTGCAAAAACCGGGTGGCTTAAAGCAACAGGAATTTATTGTCACACAGTGCTGGAGGCCAGAAGTCATAAATCAAGGTGTTGGCAGGGCCAGGCTCCCTTTGAAGGAGCCAGGAAAGAACTTTTCCCTGCCATTTTCCTAGCTTCTGGTAGCTGCAGGTGTCCCTTGGCTTGTAGATGTATCACTGCAACCCTCTGTCTCGACAAGGTGTTCGCCTTGTGGGTCTCCACCTCATCCTCTTTCTGTATGTGTCTGTCTTCTATGGCCAAATGTCCCCTTCTTTAAAAGTCATAATGGATTAGGCCCCACTCTAATAATCTCATTTTAACTGGATTATTCTATAAAGACTCTATTTCCAAATAAGGTCACATTCTGAGGAACTGGGCATTAGGACTCCAACATATCTTTTTGAAGGCACATAATTCAACCCATCACAACAGGTTAGAGCAGGAAGACAAAGAATGAACTTAATTGTAGTAAAGAAACACTGGGAAGGAGTGTGAAAACACAAGCCTCAGAGTTATCCCTAAGTGGGACAAGAGAACAGGGTTGTATATTTACAAATCCCCATCAGTCATGGGGGAGGAAGTGTTAATTCCCCTTTACTTCATTGCTGCTCATACTTTAAGCAAAGCGGACTTCAGAGGGTTAGAGAAGGTCTTCAGGCAAAGAAATGCAAGTGGGGGGAGTTGGGAATTGTGGCCTCTGATAAAGTAGAGGAAAGAAATATGGGAGGGACACCAACAGCATCTGTGACAATACCTGAAATAAGTGAAAATCATGTAGTCCAAACTGTACTAAGGCAATACAAAGTGAATTAAAAACTGAAGTAGCAGATGTTAACCAGAGCAGGACTTTGACCAGATGTACCTTCAAACCCTGAAGGAACTGATGCATGTTGTCAGCTAGTGAGAAACTGAACAAGGATGTACCAAGACTGGAAGACTGGATAAAATAGGCAGCAGTCTGTATGTAACACATCAGAAGAGGGACCTTCTAACTACAGTGATGTCTCATACCAGGCAAGTGGCTCACCTGTACTCTAGGTGAAAGTCCACATTTCTTAATGTGTTTTTTAATGATTTAGCCACTGCTTGTTTCTCAAATCTCATCTCTGTATCAGTGTGTGTTAGTTTTATCTGTATAAACTAAAATCAGTGTCAGTTTGCTAGGACTGACACAACAAAGTACCACACACTGGAGGGCTTAAAAAACAGAAATTTATTTTCTCACAGTTCTGGAAGCCACAGGTCCAGGATCAAGGTGTGACTGGGTTAGCTCCTTTGGAGACCTTTCTCCTTGGCATGTAGATCACTGTCTTTTCCCTACATCCTCACATCATCTTCCCTCTTTACCTCTTTACTGTCTGTGTCCAAATTGCCTCTTCTTAGAGGGACTCTAGTCATACTGGATTAGGTCCAACCTTAATGAGCTTATTTTAATGTAATTACCTCTGTAAAAATCCTATCTCCAAGCCTGGTCATATTCTGAGGTACTGGGGATTAGGGGACGTGATACATGCTATAAAACTCTGCCCTCTGGCCCCCTAAATTCATGTCCTTCTTATATGTAAAATATACTCACTCCATCCTAACACCTCCAAAGTCTTAATCTACCTAAGCGTCACTTCTAAGCTCAAAATCTCATTTAAATATCATCTGAATTGGGTTTGGGTGAGACTCAAGGTATAATTCATCCTGAGGCAAAATTCCTATCTAGCTGTCTCTGCCCCTCTTGTACTCCAGTTTGGCTATCCTGAAGTCCTTTCCAGTCCCCTGAAGTCTCTCGCATCTTGACACTTGGACAGGCTGTCCTCTCTTCCCAGGATACTCTTCCTCATTCTCTTCTCTTAGTTTTTTCCCTTTCATCCATCAAGCAAATGTCTACATGGTGTTTCCTACTGTGGGAGTCCCTACATTTCTTCAGGGTCCTCTTTCTTGCTTGCTCCTTCAGGAACACTGACATTCCCCATGATGGCACACGTTACGCTCTATTTCCAGCAGCCTGTTAAATGTTCCTGCCATTCTCTAGACAGGAAACTAAGAGAGCAAGGGATCCTAGTGTTTTGGCTTGTCACCACTATAGTTCTGGAATAGTGGTAGGAATATAGTAAGAGGTTGGCAAATTAGCTGAAACAAAGGGGTCGAGGGGAGTGGAGGGAGAGATGGAGAGAGAGAGGCAAGGAGGAAGGAAGTGAGGGAGGAAGAAGAAATAGAAGGAGAGAGAGGGGGGAGGGAGGGAGGGAGAAAGGGGAAGTAAGAAAAGAAGGGATGGAGAGAGGAGGAGGAAGAGAGGGAGGGGAGAAAGAAAGAGAGAGAAAGAAAGGAAGGAAGGGAGGAAGGAATGAAGGAAAAAAATAAAGGGAATGAATGAGCCCATTTGATAGGAAGTTGTGACTGCGAGGCCGTGACAGTGTGGTTCCCATCACAGCTGGGTGTGTCATCTTGATTAAGCGATTTAACCTCACTGGGCTTCATCTGGCAAATAAAAGAGCTGGACTTTGTTTTTCATCTGTACAATGATGAAGTTTTAAAAACATTTTTTTTTGCAGCAGCAGCTAAGAGTGGATTTAAGATATGGTTAGGGCGGGCTGGGATCTGAAAGACCACTTAGGAGTCTCTTGTGTAAATACAGGTGTGAGGCTCTGTTTAAAAGTTAAAATGATGAATTTGATTTGGGGATATAGTTTGGACATTCAGCGTCTGCATTATGTTCCCACGTGTGTTAGTGTATGCCTTTTGCAGACATGTGTTTGCTGTAACATAGGTGTGGTGAATGTCATCTAACACTACAGTTACCTTTTTTAAAAATATTGTTACTCATTTTCAGTATATAGGAGAGAGAAATGGTATGAAGATATTTATTTGAGGTCCTCTTGTTTAAAATATTTGTTTATATTGTTAATCTGAATGATGGTGATATAATTGGTTATTAATTATCTGTTATTAGAAAACGTGCTCCGGTAGAAGGTCCAGGGAAATCTTCTGTGGATTAACATGGAGCAGAAAGAGAGCCATTGGGAGCTGAGCAGGTCTTACACCAAACCCAAGTCTGAGAGTGATTTTGCGGTGCCTAATGGGTACCAAACTCTTACCAAGGCTCATCTCTCACCTGCACCCAGGATTACCAGTAAATTGGCAAAAGGAATTATTTTATGAGATGTTGACTCACAATATCCCATTGAGATCTACTGAAGACATATATGCAAGAATAATGCTACCTAATTTTAGTAATAGGAATTCCAAAAGGTTTGTCAAAAAATCCTTTTAAATGTTAAAATATTAAAAACGACTAATGTTGATAATTTTACTTTTTAGAATTTTTAAAATCTTTTTGTTAGTTAGCTGTTTCTTCTTTCCTATAGAAAAAAGAGATAAGGGACACATCAAATTCTAAGTACATGTAAAAATACTAGAAATAACTTTTATTGATCCCTTGCTCTATGCCAGTTACTTTATCAAGAATTTTACCTTTATTATCTCAGGTAATGCTCATAGTAACCCTATGAAGAAGATTCAATTATTATCTCCATTTTACAGGTGAAAGTTTCCATAAACACAGAAAGGTTCTGTGACTTGCCCTTGATCACATAGCAGTAACTAGTGGAGTTGAGATTCAAATTCAGACTGTCTGAGTCTAGAAGCCATGGTTTTAACCAGACATGCTATATTTATAGAAGTTGATAAATAATCACCTGATGAACAGTAATCAGATATGTTGAGAGAGAAACAATGGAACGAGAAGCTGAGGGAAGGGATGCTGCATACTGATAATCCAGCTGAATTTATATTGTGTTGGGAATACACCAAGATCATGTACAGGAACAAGTGACTTGTCCATTTCATTCAACTCATTCTCAAGGGTGGTTCTATCTATGCAGGTGAAGACCATGGAGAAACTCAGATTGTACTAAGGATTTGGCAACCTCCTTTCTTGAGCTATTTAGGTGCATTTGAGAGGCACACAAGTATGATAAATGATTCATTATTTTTTTACATATTTATAGATTTTAATGTTCCCTATAAATCTGCAGTTAGCCCAGACAAAAATGTCTGGCTTCTTTAATTTTCTTCATTGCTTTACAGGTACAGTCTTAATAGATTGGAGCTATTATTGATTTGATGAAGTATCTCCTTGCATTTCACTGACTGTAAAACTGGAATCGTTTTTTTTTTTTTTCTTTTTTAGCTTATTCTGTATTACAATTAATGTTCTGCCTGGAGCTCAGTCAATATCAAAATTTGTTTTGACATCATACATTTTCAGATTTTTTCTCTTGACTGTGCTTAGATATAACCCCTCAGCCAATCCAGATATGAGTACAGCTATTTATAAAGAAACTATTTAGATTCTTCTCCTCTTTTGTTTTCATTATTATTCTTCTCTGTGCTCAGAAGCAAATTATTTAGTTTCTCCAAGCTTGTTTTCTTGTCTAGAAAATGAAGATAATAATAGTTCCTACATCTTAGAACAATGTGAACTGAAGCAAAACTTACATGTGTATCTCTACCCTAAACTACTAAACCACTTTCCTGAGGGCCAGATGCTCATAAGTGTCAACATTTTCCATTCAGATATCTGGTGGGCATCTTAAATCTAACATATCCTAGATCCTACTCTTGAATTTTCTCCCTCAAATAAACTCTTCAGACCCTAACTTTCTAATCTCTATAATTTACCCAGTTGCTGGGGTCCAAAATTTAGGATTCACTTTTGAATCTTCTATTCCATTCATACCTTGCCTCTGATACATTAGTCCATTCCATGGGCTCTACATTCAAAATAAGTCCTAAATCTGGCCATTTCCAATACCTTCCTTCTCTGTTATCATCCTAGTCCGAGCCACATTCCTCTTCTTCACCTGGGTAATTTGTATCTGTTCTCCCTGCCCCCATGCTTGACTCTATACAGATTTCACATGCCCCCAACAGCAGCACAGTGATCCTGCACATATTTCAATTCGATCATGTCTCTCCCTGATTAAAATACTCCAGTCAGGTGCCACCCCACTGAGAATAACATCCATGCTATCTATCATCGGCGATACAGTCCTACAGCATCTGGCCCCTGGTGTGTGTTCAGCTTCTTGCACCTTGCTCTGGCTGGCGCTGCCCACTGACCTTGCTGTCACTCAGTTACAGCAAGCTCATCCCTGCCTCAGTGCCTTTGCAGTTGTTGCTCCCTTTCCCTAGAATATTCTCCCTTAGATATTTGCATGACCTGCCCCCTCACCCTATTTTCATCTCTGTTCAAATTGACTTCCTTATAGAGGGACTTTTTAGGATAATTTATCTAAAATGGACCTCCCACATTCCTAGTCACTCTCCAACCTCTCAGCAATCGTAGCATCTATTATTTATGTGATATCTTTATTGGTTTATATGTTCTGTCCCCGTCTAAAATGTATACGCTTTGTGTTCAGGGACTGTCTTATTCAACATGATATTCCGGGTGCCTACAACAGTACCCGACACATAACAGATTTTCAATGTAGATGTGTCCAAAACAAATGAATTAATGGATAGAAAGTATTAATACTTGATATACTGCTGGGAACATACTGAATCTTCTTAAATGTTAGCTGTTATCACTATACCATTTTCAAATGATGCACATTAAAAAAACAGATCCTGCTGTATTTTACATTAATGTGGGTCAAGTACTTTTTTAAATTTATTTTTATATTTCTCATAAAATCTGTTAGGTCAATCTTTCCATGTCGCTGATGGTGTAACTGAGAGTCTGGAAAGATGGATAATTCACATTATCACTAGAAGTTCAGAGTTGGCCCAAACTCTTGTTTCTATGTCCAGGAATCATGCAATAGATGGTGATTTAAGTGAAAGGCTGCCACTCTTTTGATAGAAGAGTTGATTTGGCTAATATCACTGCTGGGCAAGTGCCCCTTCTTCTTTAACAAATGTTCATGTCTGGAAGGAGATAAAATATTCCAGAGGGCAAGGGACCATTTTTTGATCCGTAGTATCTAACAAGACATGTTCTAACATCCGGTGATATTCTACTATCCTCCATCTGCCTCCCAAATCACTGCCAAGAAACCTCAAGAGCCTCAACTCCTTTTTTTTTCTTTTGACCTTTGTAGCTTTTTAATTAATTTTCAGTTTACATGGTATGGGTGGTGGTTATGCAAGCCAATTTGAAACAATTTTCCTCATAAAAATTCCACCATGTTTAAGTACTGGTAGATGAAATCTTTCCTTTTTTCTTAGCCCCTAATTGTAGGTCTGCTCAGTTGTCTTCAAAGGCGGAAGCAGGAAGGAAGGAGAAAACAGACAGCAGTAAAGCTGGGAGAATTGGAGGGGTGGGGGAAGTAAACGAGAGAGAAAGAGCTCAAGGAAATGAGAAGACTGAAGGAATGTGGCCAGAACTGCAACAGTATCATCAATGATGAACAAGAAGAGACAATTCCTACACAGAATTTATGAGGTCCCATGAGCCTCTGGGAGTGCTGAAGGGAACTGAACTGAAACAAGCAGGGGGAGAAAAAAGCTCCAGAAATAATGAGGAACAAAGAGAGTAGCTGAGAGATGCTAAGGTGTTTGGGAGTAATACGATTAAAGTACAGTTTGGAAGTACAGGGAAGGCTAACAATGGGTGTGACAGCTAAGGAAGGGAATGTAGTGCTGTCATTTTAATACTGTACTGAGCTGGGGGAGAAGTAGGAAGTCGGACCTAATTTTCCCTGCTGCTGATTTTACTGCTCTACGAGATGCCAGCAGCACCTGGGTGCTTTGCTGCTGTTAATGCCGCTATTGGTGGAGGAATTGGGAAGAGCAGCAGTTTGTGTTGTGGCAGTGCAAAGGGGGAAGACGGATGAAGTCCCTGAACCATCGGGGAGTTAAAACACTGCGGGTCACTGGCCAACTTCTCTAACAGAGGTCTCTGGTGGTTTGTTGAGCACGTAAGGGCAAACTCAATAGTGCTTGGGATAAAAATCCGATTGAAATTACATCAGACTGAGGTGGGGGGTGGGGGAGGGGATGGGGGTATGCCTACACAATGAGTGCATTGCGCACCGTTTGGGGAGTGGTAACACTTGAAGGTGCTGACTCGGGAAAGGGGGGGTGGGGAAAAAATATGAAACTATTGTTTTTAACTTGCACTGTTCACTTAATAATTTATCATGAATATTTCCCATATTATTTCATATCATTGTACAAGAAATAATGTATACATTGTGAGGACATACTGTATCTAACAAGATATACTGTTAGACTCTTAAAAAAAAAAAATTATTCCTTCTCATTTCCAAAAAAAAAAAAAAAAAAAAAAGAAATTACTTGAGGAAGCATCGACTCCTCAGGTTGGTGCTGTGGCAATGGTAAAGTAAAAATATATATCTCAAGATTTCTAACAATGACACAATTGTTTCTATTTCTTTTGAATATAAAATCAATGCTTTGTTTCCTGAGCTCATGCGTTCACATAGCCCAACCTATGGTCTGCACATTGCTGCTCAAAACCTTCGTTCTGCCGCATACTCCTGCAAGATGAAGCTATCTCTTTCATTCTTATAGTGTCTTTTGAACATGAAATTACATTATTTTCATTTTTTACTGATAAACCAAGGCTCAAGTTTGAAAAGTTTATCAGTAGAGTAGTCAGGACCCATCCTATCCATCCAGGCTTTCTTGCCTTTGTTTTCTGATCCATAGTTGACCTAATTTGGTTTCATTTACATGTGTTGGGGCAAGGTAGGGGTGGAGGTATGGTGCTCGGAATAACTGTATGAATTGTTGCTCCTTGGAAAACATGTACTGTACTTTACTCATGTCATCAAAAGTTCCATATAATTCTTAATTGGACATATTCCTTTTGCTTATCAGACCTTCCCATTTTTCCTTTAGCACCTTGCACATAATTCTCTTATGTTAATTGATTTATTCAGTTAACATACTCACATAACCTGTGTTGTATATGCTAGACAAGATTCTAGGTACTAACAATACATTGGTGAGTAAGAGAGTATGTAAAAATTCACACACATAGACAATTCTTGGAAAATTTTATTAAAAAGGTAGGTTGAAATCTGACATTTCAAAGTATATCAAATGGAAAAGCATATGAATTATTTTAATAACATTACATTAATTAGCATTTATTGACCTCTGATTGTGAATGATATTAGGCCTCAGGAGCTCATGGCTGATTGAGGGAAAGGCATTGTAATAAAGGATTTCAACAAAATGTAACTCTGCAATGAAGTCTATTAGGGCAAGTCCTGTGCCTGTGTTACTCAACATTATATTCTCAGTACATAGTCATTACAAAGGTACTCTCCAAAAGAAATTTAAAAATTCTTGCAACAACAACAAAATCCAGTTTTAGAAATTGTGCTCTACATAAGAAACATTCCTAAGCTTCTCTCCTGAATCCCTGAACCAGACTTTTTGGGGGTAGACCCTTAGCTTTTATATTTTTAAATATTCCTCAGTCAATTTTATTGCTAAGCCTTAGCTATGAAGGAGTGAGTTGGAGAGAGGTTCCTTGTGTATGTCAAGGAGCTTTGACAAAAGCCCTTGCATTCACATGTCACTTTTACTAACGTTTTAGATTAGGAGTCAGCAAACTATGGCCTGTGGGACAAGTTCAGCCCTCCGCCTGTTTTTCTATAGCTCATAAGGTATGAATGACTTTTACATTTTAAAATGGTTAACGAAAATCAAAAGAAGAACCATACTTTCTAACATGAAATTTAAAATTCAGTATGTACAAATAAGTTTTATTGGAACACACAGCTGCCCACATTTGTTTTATATTCTCTATGGCTGCTTTCCTACTATAATGGCGAAGTTGAATGGTCTAGGTGGAGTTTGTATGGGCTGAAAAACCTAAATATCATGCCCTTTACAGAAAAAGTTTGCCTATTCGTGTGGTGAGAAGTGAATATTTATTACATTTGCATAAGATATAAATATGGGGGAAATAGTAAGTTAGATAAGATAAGCATAGTCCTAAAGATTTTTGTCAGTATGGAGAGGTGGCCCAATATAGCAAGATAAAATGCAACAGGTAAGATAGTAAGGTCCTATTTGTTGGCCTAGATAAAGCAACCACACAATTATAAGCAATTTAGCTTTTGGAAATGTAAAAATGACATAGGAGTTTTAGTGGCCATTAAGTTCAAATAAGTGTCGATTGTATGATTATGACCAACAAAAATCTAATGTGATATTGACCTATACAAGGAAGTCTAGTATATAAAATAAGGAATGGTAAGACTACATCTAAATGATTCATTTCCAGTCTGAGGTGTCCTACTTTCATAATGGAATAGATATCTGAAGCATTTTCAGGGGGAACTCTTAGGGTGGTGAAGGGATAAAAAAATCATGCCAAATGATAAATGACATAGCCTGAGGAAAAGAAGACTCAGAGAGGACATAACAGATAGCAGTGTTCAAATATTTGGATGAATGTCATATGGGAAAAAAAGGTCGGGTTTATCCTGAATAAGCCAAAAGGGTAAAAGCCAGTTCTGGAAATGGAGAGTGCAGATGTGTTCATCCCAATATAAAAATACACTAATTATTATATATATGGAATTACAGGCCACACAAGGTGATTGGTGTGTCTCCCTGGAAGGTATGGGCAGAGCCTGGAAGAAATTCTGGGCCGGGATGTTGTTGATGGGATACAAGGGTCAGGAGGGAATTTAGATTAAATTGTACCCAAGATCCATCTCAACATTGTCTCAGAGAATAATTCTGTTTTGTTATGCACATATTTTAATATTCTTTAAGTATTGACTATTAGCAGAGCATATTTTTATAATTGTGAAGGATATAAAGGGAATCCATGAGTTGGCATGGTGGCGGAAGACAAAGGAGTTCTACAAACAAGACATAAATACATAAAACAAGAGCAGGATGAATGACATATAGACTGAAATTCTATAGTCATTCAAAGAGGGTGGGATCAGTGAAGGCCTCAGGAAGGAGGTGGACTCTAAAAAGAGCTTTGAAAATTGGTTTGATATTTGGATAAGTGGTGATAGGGCACAGGAGTTCTAGGTGATGAGATCAGCATGAGCAAATATCAGTTAGGGAAAGCAGATACGTGTAATGGGAAGAAAAAATGCTTGCAAGAACAATGTTCATCCATTATTCACTCAACACTTAAGGAACATCTATTGTGGGAAGCCACAGTGCAAAGCAAGGTGGGAAGGGGTTATGAAGATGAATAAAATAAAGATTCCTGCCCTCAGTGAGCACCTAGGCCAGAAAAGTGAAAATCAATTTCAGCATCTTTCTACAGTAACTTAATTCCTGGGTGGTTACTGGAAATTTTTTGAACTTTATTTCTCCATCTTAGAAAGATCACCAACATTCATTCAACAAACATTTATTGAAATTCTGCACTGCTCTAGTTGCTTGAAATATATCAGTAAGCAAAGCAGACCTCTCATGCTGACCAGAATGAGCCAAACACATTTTTTGTTATTCTCTGGTCCTCCAAGAAAAGTAAAACAGTATTTACTTTTTTCAATCTTTGAGAGGGCAAAATCAATAGAGAACTATCTTTCTGGGCTTTCAGAAGGGCCTTGTGAGTTCTGTCTGTGAAAAAAAATGGCGTGAAATACTCAACAGTGTCTCTTTAAACCTGTGCTCCTTTCTTGAGCATTATTTGTATTTTTGTCATCCATTCCTTTTTTTTTTAGCACCTGCAAAATTTAAACTGGAAATTTCATCCTTTGTGTCTTAGCTCTTGTCACTCTAAACATCTCTTGTTGTGCGAATCAGTATTGGCTCTTCATACAAATAAAATGCAAATCATATCCTTGCCAGAGCTAAACACTTATCTCAACGAAATCAGAACAAATACTTGAAGGTTAAAACTGGGATTCATTGCTAACAGAATAAAAAGAAAAACACTGAATGCAAAATGAATTTTCCACTGAGATGAATTCAAGATACAAGCCAAAAAACTCAGTAGAGATAAAAATACTTCTCATGCCAAATGATGGATTTTGATCTCTATAGCCAGATATCAGACTTATTTCTCAACCATTTTTCTTTCACATGACATTTAATACTGAGCATCTGATTGCTTTTCACTGTTGAAAAATGCCATATTAAATTTCACAAAGGAAAGCATGTTAAGTCTGGTGTTCAGGTCAAATGACTATCCAAAAGGAAAAGCTTTTCTGGTCAATCTAACATAATTCAGTATTCACCCCACTGGTGAGTGAGTGGCCTGGGTTTTGTTCAGCTCTGTCTTTATCTGCGTAATTGACTTCTCCGGACTACAGTTTTCTCATACGTTAACTCTATGAGTCTGTGACTATCACTATTTACAAGCAGTTGCTTTGACCCCTGAAACAAACATCAATATACCCTATTCCATTGTTGTTTTTTAAAGTATTCTCTTTATGTGTTCAAAAACTTAAAATGACCATACATATTACTATATCATGAATTAGTTTATTTAATATTTCGATAATGTTTTTAACATAATTGGTTTCCTTTATAATTTTATGTATTTTATGATATATGCTTAAAAACATTAATCTGAGAACGGACCCACAAACTGCCAAAGGGGTCCATGACACAAAAACAGTTCTGAACCCACAAGTCCTACATCTTATTGGTGAGGGAGTGGGACAAATCCTTTCATCCACTCTCCCGGTGCTTCTTATGTTATTTCCTTAAGAGAGAAGTAGGGCTCTAACTACATATGCTAAAGAGTTCATGAAATAAAACCCACAAAGCAACATTCAGTCACATAATGGATTGTGTTACATAGCTAGTATTCATAATTTTTATTTTCTTGGTATATCTTACCTTTTGTTTGAAATCTAGGCAAAAACGAAATCACTAAAATTTAGATTCAACCTGTTAAAACTCATATGAGAGTAAAACATTGTGTCTGTTTGCCAGCCAACATCTTGAAGACGACTGAAATAAGGTAAAGAAAGTACGCATATTATTTCTGCAGTCTAGATGGCCACTGCTATGAACTATAAGCATTTGCCAAGGGTGTAAACTGATTTCTGGATGTAATTAACATAAGCAAATGTCCATCACTGATATCATAGACATGAGGTTTGCTAATTGATGAAAGTTATGCAATTGTAGTTACCCCTTTGAGTATTTTCAAACAGGAAAAGGCAGGTGTCGGGGGTGGATATCCTTCCAGTAGTAAAGTCTACCCATTCAGAAATCATCTTAAGAGGAAACCTGTAATATCCTTTAGAACAGGAGGTATTACTTTATGTCATGCTCTGGTCATGATGAATTTAATTTTTCACTTCTGCATGGACTATGATGTAAAGGGATTTCTTCCTGGCAGCCCATGCTTGAGGAAGTTCAAAAATTATTATTCTGCTTAACTAAAAATAGAAAAATATAAACAGGATGTTCACCAGCCCCACATCTACAATTCTCATTATTTCTCTAGAAATCCTTTCTGCAGGTGTCTAAATAACACAAAAGTCCAAACAAGTTATAATTCTATATATGTCTAATAGCTCTAAGGTTTTTTTTTCAATTAGTACAAATTATTTTTATAGAATTCTTTTATGAAGTCCATTAATTTTAGACTACTAGACCTTTAAAAATCCATCCAAATAGGAAAACAAAAAAATAAAACATTTCTCTATGAACAAATAACCAATAATTGGAAAAACTAGAATTTATTTTGCTTACTCTTTAATGTTGTGATGTCACTAAAGATAAATTTTTATAATCACTCAACTGAGTTCCTTGTATGTGCCCTGTTTTGTTCATGCATAATTATATATGACCTACATTTCTTGTAATATTAAATATTCACTGGCAAGCTGTAAGGATTTTTAAAATTAGTATTCCTGGGAATTGACCCATATATTAGTCATTATGACTTGAGAAAATTTAAAAGTACATTAATTGTTGCTGCTATTTATTAAGCACTTTAATATGTACCAGACACTGTGCTAAGCCCTTTCCTTGGCTTATTTTATTTAGATCTCACAGCAATACTATGGAATAGCCAATATTATAATATTATCTTCATTTTACAAATGAAAAAACTCAGTATATTAGTCGGTTTGGGCTTTCATAACATACTAGCATAGACTATGTGGCTTTCACAACGGTAATCTATTTCTCACAGTTCTGGAGGCTGGGAAGTCCAAGATCAAGGTGCCCACCCACCGAATTTCCTCATGAGGGCTTTTCTCCTGGCTTTCAGATGGCCACTTTCTCACTGTACCCTCACAGGGTGGAGAAAGAGAGATTTCTGGTCGGTCTCTCTTCCTAGTCTTATGAGTACACTCATTCCATGATGGTGCCCTGCCCCCCATATGACCTTATCTAAACCTAATTACCTCCCAAAGTCCTCAACTTTAAAACCATCACAGTGTGGGTTAGGGCTTTAACATATAAATTTGAGGGTGGGAGAAAACACAGACATTCAGTCCATAACACTCAGAGTTCAAGGAAGTAATTTGTTTAATGTCATAGAGCTAGTAAGTGGTTAAAGATGACGTGTACTCCAGACACTTGCTAACATAATATTGTACATTGGCTTAAAAATCCTAATTTGACTTCCCTTTACCTCTTTCAGCATAAGCACTCTTTGAAAGAACTGTGTAGCTTACCTCTCTCTGGACTGCCTTGCCTGTGGTCTGTTCTCCACAGGACAAAGGCATTCTTTCAATTCTCAGCCTCATTATATCAGTTTGTCACTTAAAATCCTGGATTATAGATCCTAAGTGGTAACAGTTAACATCCCCAATTTACAGATGAGGAAAATAAGGTTCAGACAGACTACATCACTGCTCATGATCACTCAGCAAGTCGTTGGCAGAGCCTTTGTTCAAACCCTGGCCTTTATCTGGTGGTAATGCCCTTGGGTGAAACACCTCCCTGAGCCTTCATTGACCCGGAAGTGAAAGGAAGAGGATGGTTTCACCTATGGTGATAATTTTCTGGAATTTATAAAACAATCCCACCCTGCCTTATGTCTTTGGGCTTCTATTTACTATAATGGTATTCAAAGCTAAAACAAAACCCAGTAAGCTCTGGGTTTGGAAAGCAATCTGTTAGAAACTATAACAATCCGTGTATCCTTGCACTTAGGATATTTCTAAATGAAGCCTGCAATCCAATCACTTGGTGATGCTTGGATGATGTGGTTAAAGTAGCCTTTAAAATGCCTTTTCACACAGATACCATAGAAAGGTGAGCAGCAGGATACGCACGGTGACAAATTAGCAGTGCTCCTAGCCAGGCTGTTTAAATTATTTTTAGGCAGGAGACATACTGTACACACCAGGTTTTAGATGTGAGTAATTAATATGAAATGTTACCTCTCTTTTCACCTGTCGTTAGACTGAGCTCTCTTTACTTCTCTTTCTTCCCAGTCCCATTCCCTAGTACTTCATGTATTGTCTCCCTTGCAGATTGTCCTTTTACCATCAAAATTTTTCTTGTTATGTTGGCAAGGATGCCTGTCCTTACAAAACTGGTGGTAGCTGCAGCAGCCATGTCCAGAGCTCACTATGTAGAGGCCCTGCTGCTTCCCTGGTGCTGCCACCTGAGACCTGGGCTTCCTAAATAGGACGGGCCAAAGGCATTCGTTCAGATTCACTAGTGGTCTACACAGGAAGTTGAGACAGGTTGGTATAATGGGCCTTTCTTTAGTTCATTACCTGTTAATTGCGTTAAGTAGAGGCTTCCTCCTAGACTTCAGAGAAGCAAAAACAAACCAAAAAAAAAAAAAAAAAAACTTCTTTATTCAAAAGAGCATTTCCTTGGCATCTGACCTCATTTCTTCCCACTCCTTCCTTTCATATCTATATTTATAGCATTCTACAATGAGAATGCCTATTAAAATGAAGACCTTGGCTCGGCATGGTGGCTCATACCTGTAATCCTAGCACTCTGGGAGGCCGAGGCTGGAGGATTGCTTGCGGTCAGGAGTTTGAGACCAGCCTGAGCAAGAGCGAGACCCCATCTCTACAAAAAATAGAAAAATTAGCTGGGTGTGGTGGCTCACACCTGTAGTTCCAGCTACTTAGGAGAGTGGGGCAGGAGAATCACTTGAGCCCAGGAGTTTGAGGTTACAGTAAGCTGTGATGACGACACTGCACTCTAGCCTGGGCAACAGAGCGAGACTCTATCTCAAAAAAAAAAAAAAAAGAAGAAGAAGAAGAAGACCTTGAGGCTCTGCAATATCCTGGATCATCTAACAAAGTTATGTACTCGTGTGCACACGCACACACACACACACACACATATACACAGATAGATACACACATACACACTATACATACTAAGGTGTTTGATATATTTGAGGAAACTAACTTTATGAGGACAGCACAGTTTAGATTTGTACAACTACCTAATGGACCTTATTACAAAACAAATTAAAAAAAAAACCTCGAGAGTTAGAGCTGGTTTTGTTCCTTCGTAGAACATGTGTTCTAATTGCCATTTAACATAATCTTTACTTTTATTTGTATCATGGACTCAAAACTTGTGACCACTGAGGCTTGGTCCTGGAAGAAGAAGAAACAAAAAGGGGCTGAAGAAACCTTAATGGCTAACATAAGATTCCCATACAGAAGTTACCGTGTATTCAGATTCCCTACACAATATTAACAGAACATATAAAATAAGTGAAGTTTCAGGTAAATTCAAAGGGATTGAATGTACCAATCCAGATCTCCCTTCATGCTGCAGTAATTGGCAGGTTTTGGAAGTTGTGTAGGTGTCAAGTGGGCACTTCATCCATGATGCCAACAGGGCATCAAATAAACTTAGGTATTTTTAACCATGGGACAAGATATTGTCATATTTCTACATCCCTTTCTGATTATCAGAGACAATTTTCTTTGGTGTCACTCAGCCAGAGAAAGTTGAACATCCTTCACCTGGTGTGACTTGGCAATAATCATCTCTGATGGGGAGGAAAGATGCACAGTATGAAATAGAAAACCCAACCTGAGAATTGGGTTTTTGTAAAAACAAACAAAACAAAACATGTTATCGTCCTGAACATACAAATATGCATACCTGCACAGACTCTGGGAAGATTTAGAGCAAGATAAAAGGAAGAGGTATCCAAACACTTTTCCCTACCTTCACTGTCAGAGCTCTGGTCCAAACTTCCATGGTCTCTAACCTGGATTATTGCCAGGCCTCTTGACCAGCGTCTGCTTTCACCCTTACCTGCTCCAATCACATGCATAGGAGCCCCAGGGATCCTGTGAAAATGTAAATCCAGTCATCTGATTCCTCCACTCAAACTCTTTCAGTGACTTCCCATTCACCCGGAGTAAAAGTCAAAGCCTTCTGATGACTTATGAGTCCTATACAACCTGCCGCCTTCCTCCTCCTCTGCAGCCTCAGGGGCTTGCTTGCTGCCTCTGACTCTCCAGGCCAGGCTCCCACCTCAGGGTTTCCCACCTCAGGGTTTCCCACTCGCTCTCGCAAGCCCTGTGCTCCATAGCTTGCTTCCTCACCTCCTTCAGGTCTTTGCTCACATTCTGCCATTTCAGTGAATCCCTCTCTGCAGAAGATGGTTAACTATGAATTTCACTCTCCATAGCTACAATTATTTTCAATTAGGCTACTAAGTTTAACTGTAAGAAGGGCAAAGGGCAATACAACTTCAAGACACAGGGAGTAGATTTCTTCTTAGGGTTACCAGATATCTTTCCTGGGCCACTCCACTGAATAGCTTTCAGTTCAATTAAACTCTAAATACTTACCAATCGCCTATTAAGTTACTGAGTTGGGCAAAAGACGATGAGACCTGGCTTTTAAGGTTGAGATGATTTATCAGATGGGATAAAGCAAATACTCTAGAGAAATAGCAAAAATATGTATAAAATAGGGTGTTGTTCATAAATAAGTATAGCAGATTTCTTTTATTTTGACCAATTGCTGCAAAATTGATCAGATTGTTGAGTTTGGAATTGTTTAATTTAATTGGATCATTAGAGTGACAAAAAACTGCAAGATTTTCTGTACAGAATTCTTACGTATTCTACTGAATTAAATGCAGTTCAAGTTTAAAGTACCTTGATATTATTCAAAGTTTTTCATAGACAATGCAATATTATGAAAGGTAAAATGGACTATTCCTAGCTTTGTGTGCACTGTGATTAGTGAAAGCTGAATATAACACATTTTTAGTAATTAAATATAAGATGTTAAGTTTTAAAAATAAACTTGATTATTACCAGGCAGTGGCTGGTGAGGGTAGAAGAGGTTGTCTGGAATTGATTAAATAGTGGTAGGGGTTCTAGGTTGCAGGGGACAGGTGAAGAGTACATCTGCATGTGTATAATTAAAAATATTTCTGATAGTTCTCTAGAATTACAGCTTCTGTATTCTTCTACATTGGCAGCTACATTTGAATTATTTGCTTTATGATCTCCCTTTCATGGGAATAAAAGAATTGAAGTTATTTACAACACCTATTATATTACTTAGATGATAGTTAGGTCTTATATGCATATTAACAATGTATTTTAATTAAAGGATGAAAACAGATGTCACCATTAGCAAATATAATGGGAAGGAAATTACATCTTGTCACTTGTCTTGAAATGCACTCCAGAATGCCTTAGAAAATACTGTACCTAATGATGGCTGACTAATTCAGTATACTGTGCAAGTAAGATTCAGGAAGCTTGTATCTCTCTGCTTTTAAAAATGAAAAAGAGGAAACTTTTGGGGGATAAAGTTCCTATTCCTCAGCTTATTCAATGTAGGCTCTAAAAGTAGAATATTTGATGGTGCTGCTTTCAAAAATCTGAACTCAATGTATACATTTTATTTCATAGTTCTAGATCCTACGTATATATTTCTTTCCATTAAATAATGTAACATGTCACAGAACAAAAATCAATGTTTTATCTGATTTTTGCTCACTGTTTCCTTCATACATTATAAAAAATAGCTAGTATTTTACTGAGTACTTACTAATTGTTCAACACCTCCCTAAGTGCTTTGCAATTATTAGCTATTTTTTCTTTTTCTTTTTTTTTTTTTAACTGTTCCTATAGGAAGACATGTATTAGCTATTTTAATCCTCACAACAACCCCAGTAAGCAGGTAGGCATTATTATTCCCATTTTACCAGATGAAGACATAGAGTCTTAGAGTGTTAAATAACCCGCCAGGTCACAAGGCTAATATAAGGAAGAGCCCCAAAGGGTTTTGAACTCAGAAAATTTGGCCTGAGAACCACTGGGTTCTGCTTTCTTCTCAAGTATTGGCACACATGTGGATTCAATCCAAAACAAAAGAAATATGCTTGTGTTCTCATTTCCTGGGGGCAAGAAGCATTTCCCCTCTACACACAGGTAGTGTTGACATATCTTCATTATCCCTTCACTAGTGATAAGTGGGTGATGCAGAACCTCTGGCCAGACAAGACAGGAATGTTACAGGTGGCCGTATAGAGAGCCTGGTCACTAGAACGGGTAAGGACGGACTTGATCAACAGGAGAATTTGTCCATGGAGACATAGTCATTAGATGTTCTGCAAACTAGGGAACATTGCACTTCTCATTTACCCCCTTACAGCTCTGTGATTTCTGGGAAACAAAGCAGCTTAAAGAGCTTTATGGGACCATTGGCATTTAAAGGATTTATTCTAATCAAATATTGAAAACATAAGATAGTGATTCCTTGTCCAAGTAACATTAAATGGTTCCCCTTAGTCACCACATCCCAGATCATAGTTTATCATCCAAAAGAAGAAAAAGCAACACAACTTGGTTAACTCACTAATATGAAGGATACATTCAATGCATGTAAATTTATCAGTCATTAAAAGTGAAAGGCAAAACAAGTCTTTGACATGTTAGAAGTTTTCTATATTATTCACTCATCCAGTTTTTCAGAGAATTGGAAATACTGGTGATTTAGGCAATTTACATTTTTAAGTTCAAAAGAGCCTAATGATAATATTCTTTCTAAAATATTATATTTCAGAATTTCTTTTTTTCTTTCTGTTTGTTGTGAATTAGCAATGATCATAAAAAATGCTGAAAATTTTTTGGACAAAATTATGTGTGCTTCCCCAGTGGCTGTATCTCCAGGACTTTCCACAAAATGAATTTTTACTGTGGGTTCATCTTTCACTCTGACTTTCATCTTATAAGGTGACCTTTTTGCCCCTCACCAGTGGTCTATTGATAGATCATCCGAGCCACTCATACTGATATCAATATGCCAGGAAATCCTGCCAATAATAGCTGCCTTCCAAAGTTATCAGCTAAGTGTACTCAGAAACTTAAAAGCAAAGTACTTTCTTCCCTCATGTATTATCTATGTCTACATATAATAATAATAGCTAATATTTATTGAGCTTTTATCATATGCTAGACACTGTGCTAAGCATTCTGCATTGCTTACCTCACCTCAGTTAACCCTCTCAATAATCCTATGCACTTGCTATTATTATCACCAGTTCTTAAATGAGGAAACTGAAGAACAGAGTTTAAATCATTTCTGCACAGTCATAAAGCTAAGAAATAGAACCGGATTTGATCCTGAGCAGGCCAGCTTCAGACCACTGCCTAAGTGACTATTATGTTTAATCCCTTCCAAAAGTGTCCAGTTGTGAAGTGAAGTTGGTTTTGTTTTTCCCTCCCTATGGTAATATAGCAAGTCTGGTGAAAATAGTCAAGTATACAGCAAAGGCAAGGTTTACAGTGTGTTGTGCATTCCAGAATTTGCAGGTATGAATTGGTTACTTAACACTTTGGCTTGATCATATCTATTGACACCAATGTCTTCTAAATTGCTAACACATGGCTTTTACCCTTTATGTATTAGGTAGATTAACATGATCAAATGACACATTCTGGAAAAGTTTACATGGAATGTAATTAGACCTATTGAATATCAATCAAGTACATATATGCTATATAGGCAGCCCCAATGTTACCTGTTAAGATTATTTTCTTAAAAATTAACTTCATTCCTTTTAAAAATTTCATTCCTAGTAACTCCAACATTATGGTTTCTTATCATTTCACTCTTTCTTCTCTTGAATTTCACTCTGAATGAGATAACCTCTCTGCTAAAATATTAAAATGACCCTTTCTTGTACCAGGTTTTCAGTTTCAGACCTCTAATATACCTCCAATATTAGAAAGCAATGAAATTGTTCCATAATCTAGAAAAAATATCTCCAGGACTCAACACATGCAGCACCTCACAACATTCAGGAGCACAGTGAGGGTATTTCTTGGGAGATAGAATAGAGCAAAAATTTAAATCTGTGCGCATGGGCCTCCGTGTCCTGAGATGTCTTCATTTAATACTTACTCAGGAGTGGCCTCCTATGGTAAATTGAAAACAGAATTAAAAATAAATGCTTGACTAAAGTAACAGACTATAAGACACTAATAGCTAATCATCAGTGTGCTCTTATTTTTCCTAAGTGTCATCTCTCGGTGCTTTCAGAACACTGCGGGATGCTGATTGGATGAAATACATTTTTAACAGTGCTTAATGGAGGACCAAAAACCCCACCAACAACAGAAAAATACACAACGAATCCCTTAAGATATAATTTTTTAAAGGACATGTAGAATGAGAGCCCTCCACAAAAGAGCAGAAATTGCAACATTTTATAAATTTCTCTTTTGTTCTTTTTCTGCCTCATCTGAAGACACATTTGTCTAATAAGTTACACCCCCTGCTGATTTTACTATTTTTTTTAACACATTGGATGTTTTAAAGAAAAATAATTTAAATAGGAAAGAATAAATGTAAAAATAAAAGTCTTTAGTGCCATCTGCTGGACATTTACAGTAAGTAACGTGTATACTCATTTTAAACTAAAGACTGAACATGTTTTTAGAAACAAATCGATAAATAATTTTTTGAACTGTAGCAATTTTTTAAAAATATTCAATAACATCTGGGTTAAATTTCTAAATTACTGCAATGTTTAAAATGTTATCCCTGAAACAGTGTATGTTTAAGCTGTGTACAAAACACTGTGATTATTTAAAAAGCTTACAGATACTAATATGCACTTATCTGTGATTCATAAAATTATAAGTTTTAAACAATGATGGATATCAGGTAAAATATCTACATAATGTAATTTAATTTTTTTTAAGCATATATCATACAGATAGTGCCCTCAAATTTGGCATTTAGGCTTAAAATTTAGTTATAAAAGATGTATGAAAAAAAGGTCTTCATTTTCAAGTTTATCCTTATTGTATGGAGTCTCTGCCACATGGTGGTCCCCAGATAATCACCAAAATCACCCGAATTGACTGCTAAAATGGCAGGTTCCTGGAATTTATCCCAAACCTATTGAATCGGAAGCTCTATAGGTTTGTCCAAGAATTTGCATTTTAACAAGCCCCTTGGATAATTCTGATGCATATTAAGTTTGAAAATACCAAGGAAACACCCCTCACAAAGCCGTAACTTTCAATTCCTTTAGCCATAATTAAAAAGAGTATTGTGAAGATAGAATGGTGCAGTGGAAAGTTGGAAATTGAGAACCTAATTGTCACAAACCATTTTTCTGACTTTATGTATATCATTTAAAGCATGGCCCTAAGTTTTCTTATTTATAAAATGAGGAAATTATATCCACTAATCTTTGGAGTTTCTCCTGTGTCTGTATCTTCCTAAATATTTCCCTTCAACACGGGGGTTTTGGAATCCTTTCTTTTTCTTGTCTCGCCCTGAGAATAATATTTAAATGATGCCAAAGTGATGAATTCCAAGTCCTGGCAAAAAGTGTGAGACCATGGTTTCAAGCTTGCACAACTCGATTTCTTATGTTTTGGGAATGATTCACAAAGGTTGAAGCAAAAAACAAAGGTGAAGGATAATTTACACTTCTTTCAAAAGACAGCCAGCATGCCCACATAGAGGGTAGCACATTATATTCCTCCAGTCGGTGTTAAGTGAAAAATTAACCTAAATAAATTTAGCAAATTATTGATAAGTGAAAGTTTAAATAATACTTGGGTGAGGGTTCAAGCTGCAAAAGAAAGTTCAAGGCTGAAAGTTTCTTTTTGCACTGCTGTAAAAGTGATAATGCCTGAATTGTCTACATTTGCAATTGCAATCAGCTCCTTTTGCAGGGCACAATATGCCTGTCATCTGTAAGCAACTTGTATTTAAAATAAGAATATATATATAATATAATATGAACACCTTGCAAAAATATAATTAACATATTTTAACCAAGACTAATTGTTCCTTTAAGCAACAGCAACAATAAAAAAAAACTATTATAAGCCTTCCTTAATTTTTTGAATAGAGCCTAGGCTACCTTCTGTTACACAAAATAAAATTTTATTTTCATGATCAGATTATATTAGCTTCAAAGAGGAAAAAATAAATCTCTTATGTGGGGGCATAGTTCCTGTATACAAAAGAAAAAAAAAAGAGAGAAAAGGACAGTTTTCTGATATTTATGAAAAAGCCTTAAAGTAATAACATAACTGAAACTCAATATCTTCTTATACTGTTTTCTTTGTGTGCTCAGAACCTCAAGGAGTGCCTGTTATATAGCTGGAGTTTAATATATGCTTATTGAATTGATGTTTGAAAGATTCTACTGTGCTTGATAGCTAACAAGAAAGTTTGATATGACTGTAGTGTCAGATGCATGAGAAGCCAAGTGTGAGAGATGCTGATAGATAAGTGAGAACTTTATATTCCAGCATGAAAAACTGAGCAAGCTCAGAGATCATATTTTAGCAGTAGATTGACATAATTGGTTCAGGTTATAAGGAAGATCATCGGGGCAGTATGAAAGATGCACCAGAGTGATGAAACCCGTTGGCAGGAAGCCTAGTTAGAAAGCTGATGAAATAATCCAAGCTAAGAATAATGAGGGTCTTCGTCACAGGTGGTGGATTTGTGCTGTGCATTGAGTCACTACAGAAAGAGGGTTTGGATTTTTTGTTTGTTTGTTTGATTGCATATGTGCCTTGTATCTGAGTCCCACTTATGCCTGGATTTGCTGTCCTCGCAACTTTTTTACTAGATAAAATGGACTGGGCAGACACAAGTAGTTGCTTATGAGGACTGAATCTATCAAAAAACAAATTCCTGGTGGAGGCAAAATGCTTCTTATAGCAGTGTATGCTTAGTGTATGAAGAGGAAAAAGAGAGGGAGGGAAGGAATGAAGGAGACAGGGAGAGTAAAGGGGGAGAGAGAGAGAAAGAGAGGGAGAGAGAGAATGAATGGGAAAGGGACATCTTAGATTCAGTTATTGCTCACCTGAGGTACAGTGGAAGGAGTTAAGCAATTTGACATAAATCAGAGGGTGGTAGCTGAAATGGAAGACTGACTCATGATATCTGTTCCAAAATCCTTCTAGGGAGTCTGATAAAGAAGCCAGATATCTAAAAACTAAATTTCACAAACTCTTGCAACTAGAATCCCTGATGTGATTTAGGTTCCACCAGTCGGAGGTACTTGCACAAGATTTGAATTGAAACCGAGTTAGATGGAGAGCCCTGGCAACATACTGGGCACCATTTGCCTTGGACCTCTTGATGGGGCTCTGGTGGTGGCTTCCAGATCAGGCACCTCACCTGAGGTGGTGGAATACCAGCGCCAGCCATTTGAACAGCGGCTTTCTGATTCTGCGGCTTTCTGATTCTGCGGCTTTCTGATTCTGCGGCTTCCTGATTGAAGAACTTTGAGAAGCTAGTTTGGGTTTTGTTTGGGGGTCATTCTGGGAAATCAAGCCAAGACCCCACTGCCATCCCCCTTCCAACAATTTCATAGCACCAGATTCCATTATTTAATCTTTTTGCTCAAAAGACTGTGATGTTTGTTATTTTTGACTCAACTCTGATACAAGGGACCATTATTTCCAACCATCATTTAAAAAAAAATTCACCACTGAAATTCAGGGCAATTTTACCACTCCTCTATTACAGAGTGGAATCGAAGAGACAGTTTCAATAAAAATGGGACAATCGGGTTGTGGGGACAAGAAACAGTTTTTTTAACTCCACAACTATATGACTTATTGTCCTTCCTTATAATTTGGTACATGTTGCCATAAACTGCTCATTTATATCTCCATGTAACTTACTTCCTAAATAGAATGCACATTCCTTGAAGTCAAGAATTGAGCTTTAGTGTTGATATTAGTATGAATTTAAGTTCAACAACAGAGTGTGATGTCAAAATGTTTAAAAGTAAGCCTCCAACTTATCAGACCAGCAAAAACATTGAATTTCAGTCATTATCAGGGCTCTCTCTTGGACATCCCTCATACCATTTGGAGACTCTTACTCTGTCCAACATTCTCAAAAGAACTCTCCTGTCTTTGATCTCCATGTCACTAACGTCACTGGTCCTTGATAGTGCTGATGTGCCCAGGTTGATGAAGGGAACACATGATGGTACCTATCCATATGTCAAGAGTGAGAAGGGAAATATGGGCCATGCTTATTGTTCTCAGGCCCCATGGCCTCGCATCACTGTATGCACATCCCAAAGCAATCTTCCATCTCAGGGTGCTACATGCAACTACCTCTGTCTTTATCTCAGGGAAAGCCCTCATCTTTCTTCAGGACACACCACTTGAGCTTTTAAAATTTTAAAACACTAGCTCTCATCCCTTCCTCCTCTGGGAAAATCCAACTCTATTTGCTTAGGCTTCACAAAGGAAAGCCAGGAAGAAAGGTGGAGTTTTCTTCTGGTTTCTGACTACTTTGGGGATGGGCAAAGGAAAAACACAAAGTAGAAATAAGTGAGATGCTGTGCTAATTACAAAGATTTCTCTGCATTGCACTGTTACCATTCACTCATTCAACACATACTTATTAATTGGTAAGAATATCATCAATAGCTGCCTGTTTAAATTATTTATTTTGCTTTCACAGGATGTTATTTAGCTTTTTCGGACATTTACAAAATGATATTTAGCTTTTTAGGCATTCATCTTTATTTTCTTCAAAATATGTACCATTAGTCACCCAATTTGTTTACAAATGAAATCTTAGAGTTTCTTGAATTGAATGCTAGGTTATTAAAATAATGCAGTGATGGTTATATAGTGAAACAATGGGAAAAAATCATATCCAGGGTGAAAACCCAAGTTTCAATATCAATATTTTCTTTCGATAACATTGCATATTGTATAACACCCTCCATTTTCTATATAGACAATTTAAATCTGTGATTTGTGATCAAACATTTTGTCAACCTCACTAATCAATAAGAACATATTGCTAATTCTAAAACTGAAATGTATAAATAAATTTCACAAAAAGATCTTATATTTGCAGTCTCACATTTACTGTAATACCGTATAATAAAATATGTATTTCCATTTATTATTTATAATGGAACACTGTCACAAATTTGATATGGATTAAGGCATTAAAATATCATATACACAAAATAAATACACTGTTTATGGTTTTGCTACCAATATCTTGGTTCCAAAGGCATATTTTATTATGAGGACAGCATCTTGACAGTATGAGATATCAGAGTAATGTAAGGGGAATATGAATTGAGAAAAGGGCATTAATGTTGGTTTTTAGAGAGGAATTTAATAGAACATTGCAGATTATGGAATAGGTATATTTAAGAAAATGGGAGTAATGAATGCTGTTTCTCCCTCCCTCATTCTACTCCCTGCTGGGACATTTAAACCAGTAGTATAAACATGGCCTATTGCTGAAACCAGTAAGGGATTTCTAACATGCTTGAGGGAAGGATACAGATGGATGCAGGCCACCAAGAGCCAGCATCCAGGAGGACATGAGCCCTGGTAGAGTTTGGAATGAAGCCTGTGTGAGTAGCCGGCTGAGCTTTGGCAAAGAGCTGTTGCAGGCCACTAAGGTACAGGCCACGTCCCTCTTGGAGAACACTGCCCCCTGGTGGCTGTGCTCCTTAGCAACTACTCTAAGCTCTCCTATGGAGAAAGTGAGAAACTAGAGGCCTCAATGGAGAAGCCTCATCTTACCAACTCACTTGCTGTGGCCTACTAGAGAAGGCACTGTTGCTGCCTGCCCACCTATCACGGCCCGGCCAGGAGACCCTGTAGTCTAAGATGCTTGAGTACTTAGGAAACCTATACTGGGATCACAAATCATCAAAATAATAATTTGAGTCTTTGAAGAGGATGCAGTAACTTGAAGTCAATTTGAGAAAAGAGAGTTTGGGAATAAATACTATGGAAGAATTGAAAATTGGATGGAAGTATATTGATCAGGAAGAAAGGATCTATAGAAGTTTCATGGCATAAGTTCCTCAGCATATCTTTTGCTTTTTCATAGTCAGCTTTTGTTCGCGTATGAACAAAACATTAACAGTTATCTTAGATGTATGAACAGTTCTCTTAGATGGAGACCCATGATCAAAAGTTGACATTGCTTGGTAGTGAATACTTTCATGATTCCAGAAACACTTTAATTGGCAAGTTTCACACATAATTGTTGTCATCCTGTATGAGCTCAATGTAAGATCTAAAGAATGTAAATTTAGAATCATGTATTCAAGTAAAAAATAAAAGCAAAGCTCCGCACAAAAATTAGTTTTCTTAAAAATAAAGTGGAATGATAATATTATCTACTTCAAAAAGTTATTGTGTGGTTAAATATATGCATTTCTTCTTGAAATAAATTAGATGGCATGGATAGTTCAATTCTTTTGCAGATTTCAATGCTGTCAAATACATTCATCTTTTCAATTCTACGTAGTGCTCATTTGTTATTCAATGATGTTTGATGAGATAAAACTAAACTTTTTCCTTCTTTTTTCAATTTTTTATTTTCTTAGTTTTAGAGATAGAATCAACTTCTGTCACCCAGCCTGGAGTGCAGTGGTACTGTCATAGCTCACTGAAGCCTCAAACTCCCAGGCTCGGGGGATCTTCCCACCTCAGCCTCCTGAGTTGCTGGGATTACAGGCATGAGCCACCATTGCCAGCTCCTTCTTTTTAATATGAAATATTTCATACATACAGAAGAGTATTATATAACATATATGTAAATCATGAACAAAAACCCCTAGATCATATACTTAGGATTTTCAGTGTTTTGTGGAAGTAGGATATTTTGTCTTTGATATTAACTTGTTTGTAAATTTTTTGTCAAAATGGACTAAGAAAATATGTGTGTATATATATGTAAATTTTCCATTCAGCCAATATGTACTTGTATTTGCTACTACTAAGGAGGTATATACCTTAATTATTTACTAAACTGTGATGTCTAATATATTTTACTGTTTGGCAGACGAGAGATGTCATGTGCAGAAATAATAATATACAGTAAAAAAATATTAAGTGGTCTATGAATGACCATATGAAATGTTATGAGATTGCAGTAAAGTGAGGAATTATGTCAGTGGTCAGTGCCCTGCATATATATATATATGTATAGCACAAATATTTCATGAAATAGATTCCCATTTGATTGGCCCCTCTAAAATATGTAAAACTCTTTTATGTTTGAATCTAAAGACACAGTGAGGCTTTGGTTTTCAAGCCATTATATCTCAGCAGAAAGCATATACTAAATAAGGAGTGACAAATGGGTCTATAGGCCAAATCTGGCCTACCAGCTATTTTTGTAAATAAAGTTCTTTTGGAACATATTTACACTCATTCACCTATATAGCGTCTATGGCTACTTTCCTGCTACATCAGTAGAGTTGAGCAGTTGTAACAGAGACTGCATGACCCTCAAAGTTTAGGATATTTATAATCTGGCCTTGTACTGAAAAGTTTGCCAACACTTACACTAAATTATGTTTTGTATTATAGATTAAGTTGATAGGGAAAATTTTTTCTTAGCCTAGCTTTCTCCTTTTCATTTATATTTATTTATATAGATTTGATTTGGTGGTTCTCACAATAAATATTTATTCATGCACTCTCTCTCTGCGTGGAGTTTATTTCTGTTTCTTTGATTAGAGATATTTTCTTACTCACATGCCTGAATAATTATTTTCATTAGTAAAAGCAATAAGACCTCCAATGCTATTTTGTATGGTAACTTTTGAAATTATAGATATCCACAGTTGTTTTTTACCAATTTGATCCTACATTAATGGTACTTAAACTTTATAAAATTTAATGTATCAAATAACTAATAAATTGACCGAATATTCTTGCATTCATTAAATAAAATATCACATATATTCCCCTATGAAATGATGATATTAGCTGGCTTTTAAATTGGGAAGGCTTTAATTTCCTAACCTACGTTATGTGCTAATGCTAGTATGTTTGCTTTAATAACTGGAATTAAATAGAAAAGGTGTCAATTGGTAAAGCAGGAAGGGGATCAAGAATTTGAAAAGAAGGCCGGGCGCGGTGGCTCACGCCTGTAATCCTAGTACTCTGGGAGGCCGAGGCGGGTGGATCGCTCGAGGTCAGGAGTTCGAGACCAGCCTGAACAAGAGCAAGACCCCTGTCTCTACTAAAAATAGAAAGAAATTATCTGGCCAACTAAAAAATATGTATAGAAAAAATTAGCCGGGCATGGTGGCACATGCCTGTAGTCCCAGCTACTCGGGAGGCTGAGGCAGTAGGATCGCTTGAGCCCAGGAGTTTGAGGTTGCTGTGAGCTAGGCTGACCTGGCAACAGAGAGAGAGAGACTCTGTCTCAAAAAAATAAATAAATAAATAAAAAGAAATTATCTGGCCAACTAAAAATATATATAGAAAAAATTAGCTGGGCATGTTGGCACATGCCTGTAGTCCCAGCTACTTGGGAGGCTGAGGCAGTAGGATCGCTTAAGCCTAAGAGTTTGAGGTTGCTGTGAGCTAGGCTGACACCACAGCACTCACTCTAGCCCAGGCAACAAAGCGAGACTCTGTCCAAAACAAAAAAAGAATTTTAAAGTAATCATTAAAGTTCTGCTCAAGAGCTGTTAGATGTTAAAACAAAAATATAATGAAATCCCAAAACCTCAAAACTACAGTGCTTGGACCTAACTTATTTGACTCTGTTTCCCGGAAGTACTAGCTCCTAACAGTTCTCTTAGACGGAGAGCATCAAGCTAACTGCCTGAATTAACAATAGCACCTGTGTACTCTGCGTCCTAGCAAATACTCGAATCCAGCAAACTAGCTCTCAGATACACAGATGAATTTGAGCAACCATTTCCCAGGAGTTTCTCTTTTGGTGAAATGGCCAATGACTACTGACTAGGCTTAGCACAGCTCTCTCAGATCTCATTTACAAAGTCAAGACATCCTTTCACTGGGGGATTCACTGGATGTCACAGTGTTCTATTCGGAATAGCAAACTACTTGTAGACATTTAGGATTGAGGGATTTGAATTTATGGAAAAGGGAGGAGCCTTGAACCATATTAAATGTGAACATTCATTTGGGAAATGGTTTGCCTCAACGACTTTAGTTGTCCTACCACCAACAGTTATCAATACAGAGTGGTAGCATCCCTCATACATATAACCTGAGAGAGAGCAAGAAAAATCGGCATATATAAAAGTCTGCCTATCTGCAAAGTGTGGTTTAGAACTTTCAAAGTGACACGGAAGGACTAGTGAGCTCAAATATAATGTGTAAGCTAACTTTCTGTGTAGTGTATTAAATCAGATGCTTGATGCCAAATAGATAAGTAGTCTCCAGGAATAGAACTAAAGGAAGATATTTGTGGAAGACAGATTGCCTAGCAATGTAGGCTAAAACAGTATTTTTCAAAGTGTGCATCGTGCTCAAATAGTAGATCATGGAATCAATTTACTGTGACAAACTTATTTTTGAATTGTTTTAAGTATTAAACTTAGAATAGGATAGAAAAATGTCAGGGTACATCATATATAGTTAGGCTAAATATTTTTTGTAATTTTTGCTTCAGTTATATGCACACATTGTAAAGTGTTGAGTTCCCAGTTGAAATATTTTGAAAGGCACTTGTCTAAAAGAAGCAGAGGCCTGGAGTAGATACAGGAATTCCACTGCTGGGGACAAACAGCGCTTATATAGATTCTACTTTTAGAGAGTTCAGTCCTAGTAGGCAAAGCCAGGACTAGTGGAATTCATGCTAATACACTTCTTACCTTTGAAGGTAAGATTAATGGGGGGAATAGTTTTGTAGGTGTTGCTTTAGTTCAAATAGCTACATTTCCATTTTGTTAGGAATAATTCTATTTGGGAGTTCTTGTTTTTGCCTTCCATCGTTAACTTAGTTTGCTATCGTTTTCTCTTTTGCCCAGGAGATTGCATCAACAGTTTGAAAGCTATAAGGAACAAGTGAGAAAGATAGGGGAAGAAGCGCGGCGTTACCAAGGCGAGCACAAAGATGATGCACCAACGTGTGGAATCTGCCATAAAACAAAGTTTGCCGATGGGTGCGGCCACCTCTGCTCCTACTGTCGCACCAAGTTCTGCGCCCGCTGCGGAGGCCGCGTGTCTCTGCGATCCAACAACGTGAGTGTTCCGTGAATTTAAGGCACGCTGTGGATGCGGATAAAAACCATTATGCCTCCCAAGCATGCAAACGCATGCATGTTAGAAAGCAGACGTGCGTAAATATACACATTAACATGCCACTCCCTTATTTTATTCTTGTTTTTCATAAGGTTCATGGTAGTGGGATAGGGATTCATAAAAAGCCACTTTCCATATGTGTGTATCTTGATGCATGATTTCTATTCAAAATCAACAGTGGATTACCTGGAAGGGTAAATTTATTTTCTGAAGAATATGGTAAAAGGAGACTTGGCATCTTCATGAATTAGAGAGCTCTTAAAAGTTGTGGCCAATTCTTCTTGTAAAAAAATGTTTTAACTACTTTTAGTTTCTGTAACATTCGCTTTCAGATTGAACAAAGGTAAAATGCAGGAAAAAACTGTCGTATATTAAGTAATGATTAGCCTCTATGAGAGTAATTTTAGATTTACTAGCATGTTAAAGAAATACTGTGCCAAGGCTTGTCTTGTGGCAGTCAATTAGATATTTAAAGAGTATGTCAAAATATACTTTTTGAAATTTTGATGTTTGCACTTCTCATTTTTCTCTCTATGAGACGTATTCTTACCTGATGTGATTTCCTTTTGTGGGCTGAATAAGAGATACTCCTCTATTATGTGAGTGCTTTAAATAAATGCAATTTTTTGAAGCCTTAAGATGCTAATATGGTAGGACCCAATATTATTATTTTTGAAATACTAGAATAATTCTAATAACTATTTAGTTCAAAATACATTTTAATGTTGTACTTTATCATAGTCTCTACATTAGTACAGTGGAATTATTTATAAGAAAATGTGAGTGAGTTTTCTTTGATATAGGTTTGCAGCAAGCATAATGCAGAAGTTACAATTATCATACAGCTAAAGAATTCCTAGTGTTCCTTTAAAGAATTTCTTATATTATCTAATCATGAATAGAATTTAATATAATACAAATTCATGTTTAAAACTAACATGAAACCTTTTTTAAGCCCTTTTGATATTCTCCTAATTTGGAAGATCACAGTTAAAATTAAAACAAACCTGCTAATCAACATTGTATTATTTGGTAGTTTAGTTGAGGTGTAAGTAGGATATTCTGAAATCTCTTACAATGGAATTAAGGCACTGAATATAATCACTATATTTCCTACTTTAAGGTGAGATGATTATTATCTCTGTGGCTTTAGAAAGATAATGAGCTTTTCTGAACAACGGTTTCTTTATCTAAGAAACTGAATTCTAATAATTATCTCATATAGTTGTTATGAGAATTAAATAAAATAATTAAAATTTAGGTCATTATTATAAGCATATTTAATTTTTCTTTAGATTTTCTTCTTAAGACTACATAAGTTTTTGTTTTCCTTCCTAACATGATTTGTTAAGAGTAATCCTCACATGCTGCCTTAGAGCCTTTCTAGAACAAGCTTGGGTATTAAGATAGTGTCTGGCACATAGAAAGTACCCAAGATCTACTAGTTAATTTCCCCTTCTTTAGTGTTCTTAAATACACTATTCTGGAATATATTCTCACAGGTGAAACCTGGAGATGATATTCAAAATATTTAACAACCCACATGGTAAGGGCACTGTTCAGTCTGAAAAGATGCTCGCAGTGAACAAACAGGTGCAGATCAGCTGAGTGTTAGCGCTGGCTAAGCACCCATAACTGTTGAATGCTCGTAACTTCTCATGAGAGGTTTGAGGTAAGCCAATAATAATACAGTTAACTATTGAGATATTAAAATCATTAGGATCAAACTCGGGTTTTTGAAAGGAGAAGGTGTTTAAAGAGAATTGAGCTTGGAGATACTTAGGCATCAGAGAGGAGGCTCAGACCTATTGTAATTCACCCAATCCTTACCAAACCCATCCAATCTTGGAAAAATATTTAAAGGAACAAGACAAAACAAAGCACAACTTAAGATATTTCAATTTGAGCATAAGACAAAAACATCATATGAAGTTTGTTTTTCCTATGACATAAATGTTGAAATGTGTATCACAAATAAATATTGCCTATGTAATAATTTATGTCTAAAACAGTTGACATATTTCCCTTCCCGTTTTTATTTATTACAAACATTTCTGATTCTTAGATTTTTTTTCAAATTGTGACTATAAATATTTTAACTGTAATTTAATAAAATTATTTATACAATTTTATGCATTTAATAAAATATTTCTTTTCAATAGTAGGAAACTAGATGTGGTAGAGAAATAACCTTTCTTTCTGAAGAATAGTTTAAATGTATATGTACTAATTCAATTCTAAAAATTTCAGAAATTATTGTGCCCAACTCTTGTATCTAACGTATAGCAGGACTCATATGTGTGTATTTTCAATGAAGGGTTGAACAATGTCTATTTTTTAGGAACAGTAAACATTTACTTTTCAAAATACCTGTGTTGTAACACTTTGAAGAAACACATGATGTTTTCATAAAATCGGTTTATTAATATATGGCTCATTTTTGTTTTTCTCTTCTTCTTTTTCTTCCTTCTCTACTCTGCTTCCTTGGATGCTTTCCCAAAGGAGGACAAAGTGGTTAGAATCCATGCTTTCTTTTCTATCATTTGTTATAATATTGTTGTGAACTTTATTAAGTGAATGTGGCACAATGAAATTAAATACTAGGAAGAACTCCTTCCCAGTTCTCATTTAAAAAAATAAGATGAACATCTAGGAGCATTACAGAATTTTATATTAATAGGTAAAGTTTATTAATAGGGTAGATAGAATTCATGAAGACAGTGAGATTTTAATATGATTTATATCATTTGTGAGCTCATTTGTTTTCTTAACTCTTTGAGTTTTAATGATTTTTCTACCTGCCTTCAGGAACAATAAATTCTTATGGGCTCTATTTTTCTCAGCACTCAGTGGATGCACAGGCAGGTGATTTGAAACTTTATTGCAGAAATAGTGATTTAGGGAGAATGGATCAAATTCAAATCAAAAACTCAAAATATAATTATCTGTGGAACACAAGTAGCAGAGTTGCCATATTGAACCACATTTTTCCATTTTCTTTTCTCTCCTGTGTAGAAATACCTCCTTAGGGAAAAGAAAGGTCACTTTTAACTCTTCTCAGCAGTAGAAACCACAGAGGCTGTTTGTACTTGGAAAGATAGGCTCCAAATGGAAGCTTCAGTCAGCCTCTCCTTTGTATACATGCTATATACCTTGATTTGGTGTAAATTACAACTTCCTCACAGCTCATTAATCTCCCAATAGGAGACTGAGGCAATGAGTATTTCAGGTTCAATATATTAACTCAGCTGCCTTTGTTCAATATTTTTAAAGCATAAATGATGCACTGCAGTGCATAATTAGAAAGCGTGACATTAAATTGAACATTGATCTGTGTTTTTAAACTTGATGCTAGTATATGTTCATCAATTTTTTCTATGAAAAAGAAATCAGGTTGCAAAATTATATAGGGTAGTCTATTTTCACTAATTTTCTTGCTGTACTGTTGATGGCATGTGGGATCATTTTAGGAGATATAATTTTAATGCAATAATGTACTATATTTAACAAAAATAACTAGAATATTACACCTGTGGTTTCATAAATATTATTACTTTGGATGGACTCCATGTTTTAATGTGGATAATTTTAAATTCCTTTAAAGCATAAGAGTGTAAGTAAATAATAATGCTAGTGTTATGCAGAGTTGGTGATAAGATTTCAGCTACTCCTGTAGGGGTGGCCAGACTCATTATCTCTTTGACAGCACTTCCCACGACAGCAGGCTATTTGAGCTTGTTATGATTACTGGGTAATGAGGATACAGGTGGATTTTGTGATTCTCAGACTAAAAATAAAGGGGAAAAACCTGTAAAAGACAATCACTTTCAATTATTTTTTTTCATTGCAATTAGAATGCATACATCTACCACTTTACTTTTAAGTACTTTGTCATAACTTCTCACAAAACCTTTTTAGTCTATTGAGGTTGTTCAATGAATTGCTTTTCTAGTCCAGGGTAACTGAAGCCAGATTTTGTCATAGTCATGTTAGAGAGAATAACTTGAGTATTAGACAAACTACTTAATTGCCAGTCCTTTCCCTATTCCCCTGAGCTCTTTTATTTTATGTAGAGAAATTATAATGTGTGTGTGGTCTTGTTATGGGTGGAAAGGAAGAGAAATAAGAGTAAATCAAACTTTTTTACAAGCAATCTTTATTTTGATCAAAATAATAATAATGAATTTTAGTTGGTCTATTAAATTGGTGAAGAAATATAATTAAAATACTAGATATGAAGTATTGAAATGAAGAAACTATATATGAAATACTGATATGAGGTCCAAAGGATAGCTAAGGTATAAAAATTATACATTAAAAAGGTATTAATTATAATATTTTTTCAGCCCAGGAGTATCTTATTTTAAAACTTCACCCTTAGCCTAAATCAGATCTAATAATAACTTGGAAGATTGTGTATTTGCTTATAAAGAAAATGGCTGCCATAAAGAATCACTTTGCAATGGATATATGTAATGGCTTATAATAGGAAATTATTCTTCACAGGGGCATACTCTCATTGGTCAAATTTTAATTTTTTTTTTACTTTATTGAAATCTGTCTTCTAAGCCTAAATATATAGAGATGCTATAAAACTCTCTATAGTCTGTTTAAATTGCTTTTATCTTTGTTTTACTATTTATGTGGTGATGGAGGATTGCGTTTAGGTAGCTCCATTGATGACATTAACCCTTTGCTGCTACTAAGTTAGCTGAATTGAATCTTTAAAATTCAATTCCTTTGGGATTTCTCATGAATTTTTATCAATTTTTTTTTTTTTTTTGGTGGGGAAGATTGGTTTATAAATATAGCAACTAAAAATGATCTTGCTACATTTATAATTTATATTTTCACAAAAAGGGTCAGGTTTTTTAAGTTAAGAATATTTTACAGTAAATATCAGCATGACTCTGAAAAAAAAAGAACCCTATCATTTTCTTATTCTTTCAAAATGTGAAATCTGCACATATTTACCTTTTAAATATCACATATAAAATTTTTTAATATCAAGGTAATTATTAAAGGCTCTACATTTATAGATCATTAAATAGGAAATGTCCGATTTCGAATAAAAAGTTTAGTGTATATCTCAAACAAGAAGCAGTGCAATTAATCAAAGTATGTGCCTGAGCTATCGACACAATTTTGCTATTTTAATGTAGCTTGCTTATGCCAGCAGCAAAGAAGCCTGGAGAGCAAGTGGTGATGAAATCGTGAAAGGCATTTTCCACAGCTTGTTGAGAATTAAGTATTTTTCCTTGCAAAAAGTGGTCCAAAGCCTGGAAGAAGTGATAGTCAGTTAGTGCGAGGCCTGGTGAATACGGTGGATGACAGAGTTTCCAAGTGTAGTTTGACCAGCATTGTTTGTTGCAACATGTGGTCTTGCAAAAGGATTGGCCTGTCTCTGTTGACCGGTCTTGGCTGCTTTATCACAAGCATCCTCATCATTTTGTCCAGTTGATTGCAATAGACATCCATTGCAATCCATTGACCAGGGTTCATAAAGCCGTAGTAGATAATACCAGCACTGGACAACCAAACAGGCACCATTAGCTTTTCTTTGATGAATATTCAGTTTTGGACTGTGTTTCGGCACTTCATCTTTATCCAACCATTGTGCTGAATGCTTGCAATTGTCAAAAAAAATCCATGTTTCATCAGATGTAATGATAGTGTGTAGAAATGGTTTGCCTTTAGGTTCTGACAGCAAAGAAAGGCAAGCTTTGAGATGGTTTCTCTTCTGTTGCTCATTTAATTAATGCAGTACTCATCTATCCAGCTTCTTTACCTTGCCAATTTGTTTCAAATGGTCCAATATTGTTGAAATAGTGTCAAACCTTGCTGCTAATTCACTCGTAGTTTGAGATGGATTCTCTTCCACTAAAGCTTTCGACTTGTCATTATCCACCTCGGTCTCAGGTTACCCACAAGAATACTGTGCGTTCATTAGCCACATCCTTCCCAAACACTTCGTTGATATTTTGAGCTGTCTGCACTGCATTGGTTCCACAACTGAACTCATATTCAAAAATAACATAAATTTTTGACTTATCCATAGTTTCACAAAAATTGCTCTGAAACAAAATTTGAAGGATAATCACAAGCCAAACCATGCATTTGAAAGGCTGAGGATGTATCTTCACAATAACATAAAGCAAGAAGTGTCAAAATGAAATGTCAGAAATATCGACTGTCAAAGTTACTACTTAAGTACATTCCATAGTACAAAGTTACAATTTTTTAAATGTCTCCTTATAACTTTCCATTGGTGTTTGTTTTTAAACCTTGTGCTAAATGATATATTGATAAAACAAACGTATTTCCATTAAAAAAAAGCTTATAAAAGGTGGGAGTTGGCTGGGGTGGGACATTGCCAGCTGAGTTTGAAAATAGCCTTATCATAAGGTGTTATCTGTGGGATGATTGATTCTTAACAGCATTAAAAACTTTGCACTCACAGACTGTACGCTTAAATACTAAAGTGATGATTTTGGGTTTTATTCTCTTACTAGGATTAGATAAAGGCAAGCAAGTCAGTAAAATCATAATCATTTTAAAAAATGATTTGCATGATTGCATTAAATATTTATTCTTATTATGAAAAAAATCTTCTCAGAATTATCCATATTTAGTTCATGGCATGATGAAGCAGATGATCCTAATTTACAACCTTCAATCCTTTGAAAAAGTGATTGTAAGAGTTTGCCTGGACCCACTTTTACACTTTTTCTTCCGAGATACTTTGATGGAGTTCTCTGACAGAAGTTCTCTTAGAGATTCTTCCCAGAAAGATAATAGAGGCCTATATAAGAAAGTTAATAAATATAGATAAATATAATAATAAGGAAATGTTAAAATCTATCAAGAGGAGAACTTTAATTTGGCAACTTGGTTGATTAGATTTCTCAAGTTGTCTGGTTTTTCTTTGCTTATTGTAGAGGGGAATAAAACATCAAGTTGCAAACCTTTTATGTGAGATAATTCAGAAAGCTGTGAATTTTTTTATTACAAATTTATTTTTGAAATTTGCTACACTGTTTTTTGAGAAATTTTAATCTCTTGTACTTAGCATTGCTAAATATTTTGAAAATGTTTGCTAATATTCAATAATCATTAGGAAGTTTATAGTCCTTGATAGACTTGGTTTTGTCCCCCTCATCGTCATTTAATACAGTTATAAAATCTGTTTCAGGAAATTATAATTTGGCAAATCAATATTAAATAAGACTTCATAGTGGTACTAAGGGAGCTACACAAGGGTGTAGAAAATTAGCCTTTTCTAGTATGAAGAAATGGCTGTGGTAGACACAGCTTTCCCAAAGCTAACAACTAAACTGTGGACAAACTTCCCAATTTTTTTGTGAACATAAATTGTCATGTCTCTTGTTTACACACCTAAGAGCAGAATTGCTGGTTCATATGAATACTCAACATTTTGGAGAACTGCTAAACTTTTCCCAAGTGGCTACACAGCAACGAATGAAGGTTCTAGTTTCTTCACATTTTTGTCAGTACTTGTTATTGTCTTTTTGCTTAATAGCCATCATGTTGTATGTGAAGTGAAGTGGTATCTCTTTGGATTTTCATAAAACTATTTTTAAGCCAAAATTATCAAACTATTATAGTTTGATATGTGCAATGATTCACATTGTGTGAACTTTTATTCTAGATAAAACACTTCTAAGTTAGCAATTTCTTAAGATTGAACTTTTTTAAAGGCTACATATTCAATGTATTAGAAGCTCAGTTTCTTTCTTCTCTAGGGATTGTTTATTCCGTAAGTTAGAATTATGTAAGTACTTATCAATCTATATGAGTCAATCAAAATAAGAGATCTATGAAATTCAAGATAACTTGGAATCTAATATCTGTCTCTCTGAACTAACTATTCCTAGGGTGCAAAGTCAGAGATTTTTATGACCAATTAGGAAGACTATTTTTTAAACACACAGAGAGAATTGGCAACTTCAGTTTTACCTCACAGCCAGCCATAAGTCCAAAATTAACACGGAAACTTAAGCCAATATTTTAAAAGGCTGTTCTTTCATGGGGCACAATATATTTTCTCTAGTGATATGAGCTTTTAATAGCATACAAAGAGATGCACACAAAAAGTAACAACCATATTTTCTGTCATCTGCCACCCAGCTTTCAATATATCCCTAGTATCTGACATCCAGCATATTTCACCAATAGGTAGATTATCTACCAATGCTGCCATTAGTGGAGAATGTATTATGGTTACAAGTCTATTTAGTCTAATATTAGTATAACCATTCCAGATCTCTATTGTTGCTGCTTAGATAGTATGTCTTTTTCCATACTTTTAACTTCACCCTGTTGTTATCTTTGAATCCAATGTGTGTCTCCTGTAGACAGTATACACTTGAGTCTTGTATTGTGTTTTGTTTTGTTTTTATTCAGTCTTACAATCTCTGACTTTTGATTGCATTCTTTAACCCACTTATATTTAATGTTATTATTGACAATATTTTGTCTCCTATTTTACATTTTGTTTTTATTTTTTTTGTTTCTCTATTCCTTCTTTATTGCTTTATTTTGCATTCAATGAATATTTTGTAGTCATATTTTAGTTCTTTCAGTGTGTTTTACTATATTTTCTGAGTTATTTTCTTAACAGCTTTTGAGTTTTTAATATATTATTTTATCAGAATCTACTTCACATTTATACTACCTTAATTCCACTGAGAGATAAAAATGTTAATCCTATATATCTCTATTCATCTTTCCCTTTTTCTGTTCTGTTATTCTTACATGTACTATGTCAATATGCATTACAAACCCAACAATATGTTGTTATAATTATTATTTTATATAATTTTATGTGTCATTTCTTTGTACCAAAACAACATTGCTTCCAATCACTTCCTTTGTTTTGCTACTGCCAAATATATTTTATTTCTATATTTTACAGTCTTGACAATACTATTATATTAACATTATTTTATACAATATTTAGAAATCACTTGAGAAAGGAGGAGAAATATGAAATTATACTTTTATACTTACCTATGTAATTATTAATTATCTTTACCAGCATTCTTTATTTTTCTTGTGGATTTATATTATCATCTGATGTCACTTTCAGCCACAGAAATTTCCCTCAGTGTTTCTGTAAAGTGGGTCTTCTAGCCAAGAATTCTATCAGGTTTTGTTTATCTTGGAGTATCTTTAATTCACTTTCATTTTTGAAAGAAAGCCTTGTTGGATACAAGAGCCTTGGTTGACAGGTTTTTTTTTTTTTTTTTTTTTCTTCTTTCAGCACATTCAATATGTTATCCCACTGCTTTCTGGCCTCAAATGTCTTTGATGAAAAATCAGCTGTTGATCTTATTGAGGTTCTCTTGGACATAATGAGTTGATTTTTCCATGTTATTCTCAAGAATTTCTTTTTGTCTTTGCCTTTTGACATTTACTATGATGTGTATGTGCCTGGGTTTGGAGGTCTTTGTGTTCCTCCTACTTGGAATTCATTGAGTTTGTTAGATGTGTAGAAAAAAATGTTTTCATTAAATTTGGAAAGCTTTCAGCCACTGTAGCAAATTTGGACCCTGATCCCCACCCCTGGAGCTGGTTTTTGTTTGCTTGTCTGATTCTTTATTTGTTTAGTGAATTGCCTGTACTATTTCAGTGAAGTCTATCTTCCCTGCAATGTGTAGCTCTGAGGTAGACCTTCAACTCTATAATTGAAAGCTGGCTAGTGGAAGGGAGCCCATGACCACTCAATTGCACTTGCCTGTAATAGAACTTTTGCAACATGGAGCTGGAAGTAGGGATAAGAAATTTTGGCAGCCTTCCCCTTTGGGATAGATACTGTAGCCCTTGACTAAGAATTAGGGATGAAAAAAGCCCACGTTCTTGGCTGAACCCACCTAGAATAGAACTTCCGTCTTGCTGAACTCAGGGGAGAAGGAAGGGAGATTGTTGTGGCTCAAGTGCCACAGACTCTTGCTTACAGAAACTTAGTAGATTTTATTTAATAAATATTTCTTCATTTGCTATATGCCCTTTGTACAATTTCCAGATACTTTAAATGGCTGTTTTAAAAAAATAATTTTTATCAGTTATAACTGTTTTGCCGACGAGGGGAGGTCTGCAGAGATGTTCACGTCACCATCCCAGAAGAGCTACTAAAATAGAATTCTTCATAGTTTTGTGTTAATTCATTCATTCACTTATTTATTCATTTGTAGTTTTTTCTCCCCATCAGGAGTCTTACATATAATTATTTTTATTTCAAAATTACTCTCTCAATCTTTTCAATAAATGCAGTTTTGATGGTCATGCATGCTAAGATGCTCTCTTTCTGTTCAATTTAATATGAAAGTTATTTGGTATTTAAGAAAAATCAATTGCATTTAATCACTAAGCTTAATTTTATTTAACCAATCAGCCACCAAAATTAATTATGATAATTAACAGCAAAATACTTTTCTTGGGTAACATGAATTCAGTTATTCATTTATTCAGGGACTTTTAATTATATTTTATCATGACTATGTTAGGTTGAATGGTTGATACAAAATGTGTGTAATAAACCATTTCTTCCACAAATTTATTATTTAATAAATATAATTTAAAAGTTTGTATCCATATGTATTTATTTATAGTATAAATATAATGCTATATTGATGCATAATATTTTTATGGAATATTAATAAATAGAATTCCCTAAAACTTCATCTTAAGGTACAGGTTGAAAACTGTTTGATAATTTAGTCAACACCCCTACTCAAACCTTTCAGTAAAAAGAACAGCTTGTGCCTATTTGCTTCTAAACTACATGTCTACTTAGACCATGGCCATTCCTCATTTTCTATTTATTAGAGCAGTTTTGGAGGTATTTTTAAAACTTCGTAAAATATGCTCTAAATTTATTACAGTAGTTTTGCAGATACTTCAGAAACTATAAAAATATGTTCTCAATCTTGTTGCCATAACTTGAAGTTAGATATCTGGATCTTGAAAGTCCTTATTTTCATATATTCCTTTGTTATGGCTTTTAATATATAAATGTATTCATCAGACAGTTTATTTTGTTATTGTATAATATGTATAGACAATAGTTTTTTCATACATGATAAACTTCAACCACAAGTATTTTCAAAATGACATTTGAATTGCTTATAATGGTAGAAAAATAATTTTGTGCATTTAATTTATGAACATCTTTGTTGTAAAAGATTTAATTTTCATAAAAATCAATCGTTTTTGTTGACTAATAAAATGCTGTTTCAGCAAATTATATGGGTAAAAATAGAAAAGTATATCTTCCACAGAGAAAATATTATTCCTTGTGACTCTTCAGTTACTTCTAGGGAATTTGAAAATGCCTGTGTCTTTTAAACTACAGAAGACCAATGATGTCAGTCAATGAGCCAAGTGTACAATTATAATGGTTTTCATTACAAGCTAAAGCAGGCAGAACAATCACAAGAAGATGCACTTGATGGACAATAGCACAGAAGGTTTATAAGGAGGGCAGTAAGTCAAGCCCTAGGTTAATAGTTGTGATACATGATCATTAAGGCTTCTTGTTTTACTCAAATTCTTTAACATTTGCCTTTTTTTGTTGCTGTTTTTTACTTTTAGACATAGTTAAAGCTTTTATTACTTACTATAATCACTTTGTTAATTTACATGTCAGACTAGTGTATGACTATTCCCCATAAGAATATCTTTTATATATCTTCTGGAATCTATATATTTTACTTCTCCTTAAAACTTACAGTTGCTAGAGATGCCTAAATTGTTATTATTAACAGATATCAGAGAACCATTTGGGGGAACTCTTATAGACGAGATGTATGCATCAAATGCAGATTGGATTAAGTTACCAGCTAACAATTCCTACTAACTTCCCTTAATAAATCTTTCTCTTTTATACTTTCATATGTTCATACCTTTCTTTAGTTTCTCTCAGTGTCAAAATATCCTTGGTCAATCCTTTTCCAGTTGATGCAGAGCTGTTTACCAAAGGGCAAGAGCAAGTCACATATGGAGTGCTCTCTGAGTGTCCTGGGCAGAGTTAGCGCTTTCGGCACCTTTTATACTTCCTCATCATAACATATTCTGCTTTGATTTGTGAGTTTCTTGCAAGTATAGAAAAAATAAATACCCCTTTTAATATTCAATGAACACATTGCTTGACACACAATATATACCCAATTCATATTTGTTAGAAAAATGCCAATTAAATGAGATAAAAAATAGGTTCACTTCATTTCTGACATTTTATATGTGTATTAAATGTTAATATCAGTAGCCGTAGCAAATCCTTCCTAGACATTAACTAATGTTTAGTAAGCATGTCTTTCTCAAACACTGGATTACAAGGCCTAATTGCTGTGCAGTTTATATCAAAAATTCCACAGCAGCCTTAGCATTTGCTGCTGTCAGCCCAGTTCAGTTGTTTTTTAATTGTCCTTCTTGGACCACACCATCACCACTGAACTAGTTAGGAAACACAACACTGTCACCTGACTTAGTCTTTTATTTCTATTATTTATCAGGATAATATGTTCTCTTGTTTTTCTTTGTGTCCTGTCTTCTCATGGAGATTGAAGAACCAAAAGGCTATCCTCCTGCCCTTATTGTGGGTTAACCACTCGTCGTTATGTCTCACATTTCCCTATCTATAGCTGATCCTATTTTTGTATATCTTTGCTTTATTTTCAGTTTTTGGTGAAGAGCAAAAGTTGTAATATTCAGACAAATTATTGGACATGGTATATAAAAAGTAACAGGAATTCTCTAAAATAAATTAAGAAATTTTATAATTAACACATTTTGTGTTTCCACCTCAAAACTATTCTTTAAGAAGAAGAGTAATTTTGATGAGTCTGTTTTGGATGTCTTTAGAGTTTCTTTATACTTAAGATAAAAGAAAAAATTGTGCAAAGATATGGATAATTGTCAGTGTCTTAACAACGTTGCTTAGCTCTTCGTGTGTTCTTTTGATCTAAAGCTACATCTTTCTTCAGCTAAGTAAGTTGACTACTTCCTTGATCATCATTTCTTACCTGTCTACTTTGCCCTCTCCTTTCTATTAAACGTATAATGAATTTACTTGTCCTATCTTCTCATACTTTTTTTCGTCATCTTCACCACCTTCCACTGCTGATATTTTTCAAAATCTCAAAGCTATTCTTATATAATTATCCTTCCAGACAAGTTTTGAATCCTCTGAAAGTAAAATTTGCTGATTGTCAGTTGTCCTTTTTTCATGGAAGCAATGTGTTCTCAAAACTCGTTGAGAATATAAATTGCAGGTTTTCTATTTTATGTAATTTTCTGTAACTTCTGGTAATACAATATAAATATGGCTGTTTCTTAAAGAAATATTTACTCTGATTCCTCAGAAAAGTCCTACTTTTTTCATATGTAATTTTCATCCATTGGTTCATCTTTGAAATTTGAAATTGGTCCTTTTTCTAAATTTTAGATTTAGACAAAGAGGAAAGCTGTTATTCTCCATGAGTCCCATCTGTCTTGTTTGCTGAAAGGTGTTAAGAATGATGCTGCAGGCAAGATGCCAGGCAGCAGGGAATTCAGAGCAGGGTTTCTCTGGTCTTGTCCCTCTGTGCCCCTCCTACGCAGCACTCCTATCCTGCATTCCTTGGCAGTGTCCTCAGTATTGTTCAGGGTATTCACATTTCTTTCCCTCCATTTTTTTCCATGGATCATACTTGTCTCCAGCAATTGCAGGTGCCCCTGAACTTCAAAATATCTATAACAGAGTTCTAATTCTTCCAATAAATAGGGAGGATACAACCAGAAAGGCCTCAGCTTGGTGGTAAAATATATTAGGAGATGTTTAATAAGCATCTCACAAAATCAAACTCCTGTTTTAACCTTCCAAACCAGCCTATCCTACAGATTCTCTCTCTCAATCTCTCTTTCTCTCTCTTTTTTCTCTCTCTCTATCTCATATGCGATCCCTCAAGAAATCTTGTTTGCTCCGTCTTTAAAATATATCTCCACGATGAAACCTCTCCTCATCACCTCCACTTTGCCAGCCTGGTTCAAGACACCATCTAGTCTGTAGTATTGCACTGAACCTATAAGTGGCCTTTCCTCCCCATCTCTCCACCCCCTATCCCACTCCCAAAGACTAACCTCAGCTGGAGTGATGGTTTTAATGTGTAAATCAGACCACACCTTGTATGTCTCTGCTCAGAACTCTCCAATAGTTCCCCATCTCATAAAAGTAAAAGCTGAAACCCTTACAATTGTACCCAACACTCTACCTGATCTGTACTCCACACATACACATATCATCTCCCATCCCTCTCCCACCCACCTCTGCCTTCCGCCCACTGCTTTCTTCCTGTACCTAGTTCATACTAAACAAAAACCTGCCTAGGGTTCCTAGCATAGCTCTTTCTTTTCCTTTTCCTGGAACATTCCTCACTCCCAAACTCTTCATATCTCTGTTCAAACATTACCTTATCAAGGATACCCTCTATATTTACTCTGTATAAAATTTCAGTCAACTCTCAACCACAGAACATCATATCTCATGTCTTATATCCATGTTTAATTTTTCCTTTTTACCATGTTTAATTTTTCTCCATAGTATTTCCCCATGCAATATATATATATATATATACACACACACACACACACACACACACACATACACATTATAGTATGAAAACAGCCACAGACAATGCAAATTGATGTGGCTATGATCCAGTATAGCTTTACTTATGGACACTGAAATTTTATATAATTTTTATGTGTCATGAAATATTACTATTTTTTATTTTTTGTCTTACCATTAAAAATGTAATAGCTATTAATTTGCAAAATATATCATTTGAAAATATCACCAATTGTGGAGGCAGACATATTTGAATTAATATATATTAAGCACATAATGTTGTTAAAGTCAATGTTCTTAGTTGTATGTATATGAGTATATCATACATTCATATATTTTTGTTTAACCATCAAGACAGCCTTATTACTATCTCCATGTGACAGATAAGGAAATTGGGTCTCCAGGCCATGCTTGACTTGGATGCTGTTACTCAAATCTGGTCACTTTAAATTCTAGGCCAGTGCATACAAATCACTAGAGGAGCTTATTTAAATGCAAGTTTCTTAGTTTCATCCCCAGAATTTTTAATTCTTAAGTTTTCTGATGGGGCCAAGAAATCTGCATTTCTAACAATCTTTCTCTTAGTTCCAGGGCCTTAGGAAATGGATGGCAGGCAGGATTTGGCCTGTAGGCAGTAAGTTGTGGACCCCTGCTGTAGTACAGCAGCTCACTCTTCTGATCAATACTGCCAGCCGTAAGTGGAACAAAACAAGCAGTAGGTCTCATTTGTATTATTGATTTTATCTGTAATCTCTCACTTTTTAAAATTATGTGTGTATGATAATACATTATTCATTGGTTTGTAACATTAAATAAGGCTATTAAAGTCAGAGATTTGGCAAAATAACGTAAGTATTCAGTAAATTATATATTATACATATATAACAATGTATATAAAATTAATATTAATATATACAATAATAATATGTAATGAGGTAATTTTCTAATATGTAATGCATTATAGAAATTACCTAAAAAGTTGTGTGTATATGTATCTATCATTCATTTATTAAATCATGGATTCCTAAATATGCAGTTCAATTGGAGTTCTTTTTTATTAATAATAGAAATTATCCTAAGAAGCTTGATGTATAAATTTTACTATTAGCATTTAATAAATTAGAACTCTCAATATTTAATAATCATCATATATGAGCTTCTTGTTGGATAAAAAGTAAATTATATTTTACTATAAAACAAAAAAGAAACTTATTTCCTTGATAATATTCTCATTAGAATTCATATCCTTTGTTTTCACCCTTAACTTATTAAAATTACATAAAAATTGATACTATCACACGTTAGAAAGGGAGGAAGAGAAGGAGTCCTCACATGCATTTGGAAAGATCATCTGTTCATAGTTCCAGAGTATTATAAACTTAAAAATGCCAAATTTACTTCTTCCTCTTCTCTTTCATGTGTGAGATAGTTGTCTTTCAGTGATGGAAAATATAAAAATAAATGTAAATACTTAAATTTCCTTTGACTACCATGTTTCATCCATATATAACATCTTATTAAAATCAGCATACTATTATTTATTAAAATAAATATTAATATTTATTTATTAAAAGCATGATTCTGGTTTGCTCCTCTAGCTTACATAATTTTGAGAATGAAGATCAAAAATTCCTTCTCAAAGCTGCTCTGTATTTGTGTCTTCTAAATCCCTTTATTTCAGAGAGAAAACACCCATCCCAGTGCATATTTCCCCATTATCAGAGTATTTTTCCATATATTTTGGTGCTTAGCGATGGCATTATTGATGTTAATATTTTATATGTGTTTCTTATTAAGAAAACAAAAATAATATAAGGTTGCTTTTAATTTATGAGCTTCAATTTCATTTCTCCAAGTGTGATCTGCATTCTTCTTCCCTGTATGCTAATATTAGTACATGCTATGAAGGGTTTTCTTTTTCCTCCTCCTTAACTGCGTGTATTGTATCCCATGTAAATATTCTGCTGAAATGTATTCTATCTTTCAGCCTTCAGTTATATGAACTGTGTAGTGAGTACATAAAGTCACTCGAATAATCTTAATTTGCTTACATTAACTTAATTCTGACTCTGAAAACCCATCCTATGAGGCAGCAAGGAATTCAGTCTCAGTAATCATTGAGGTGTTTTTTTGTTTTGTTTTGTTTTGTTTTGTTTTGTGTTTTGAGACAGAGTCTCATTCTGTTGCCCGGGCTAGAGTGCCTTGGCATCAGCCTAGCTCACAGCAACCTCAAACTCCTGGACTCAAGCAATCCTTCTGCCTCAGCCTCCCAAGTAGCTGGGACTATAGGCATGTGCCACCATGCCTGGCTCATTTTTTCTCCCTCTATATATATTTTAGTTGTACAGCTTATTTCTTTCTATTTTTATTAGAGACAGGGTCTCGCTCTTGCTCAGGCTGGTCTCGAACTCTGGAGCTCAAAGGATTCTCCTGCCTCGGCCTCCCAGAGTGCTAGGATTACAGGGATGAGCCAATCATTGAGGTTTAATCCTCCAACCCTCCCACGACCTCAGAGGTGTGCCTTATATGTACACTACAAAAGCGTTGTAGAGGCCCCTCCAGTCATAGGACTTTTGACCCAAGTAAATGACTGAGGCAGAAAATCTCAATAAATGAAGGTTTCCTAAGCCAAGATTTTGAGGACCCACCCGGGAAAAACATGAACTGCAGACAAGCTGTGGCCGTTTTTCCAAAGGGGAAGTTGGCACCTTCGGCATTTAAAGGCATAGAGAGAGAAGGAAAAAGGCAAAGGAGGAGGAGGGTGGGGGGTCAGGAGAGGGGGACTGTCAGGGCAAAGTTGTTACATTCCTGTGAGACCCAGCAAATCTACATTTTACTTAAAATAAGGGGAATGTTAGAAGGGAAAAGGGGAATGAAGGGAAAAAGGGAGTGAATTATGTAGATGTCCCTGGAATGTCTGATTCTGGCTTAAGTTATGTTAACTGTAAGATAAACTTAATTCCTCATTAGTGTGGAATCCAGATAAGCTTTAGTTTTAGGTGCTTGGCGTAGGTACAATTTGCATTCCCTTGCTTAGGAGAGAGGTAAGCAAGAATTTCCTTAACAAATGATTTATGGGGTCAGTTCTTCACAAGTGCCTGAGGGTGTTACCTTCTCTTTTGCATATGAAGTTGGGGATGTGGCCCTGAAACTTTTATTTTCTTTTTACAAAGTCTACATTGGCTACCAGAGACTCTCCATAGGTTCTATCCCCTACTCAAAGTATGACGATGAAGCTGAGGCCCTGTTCGTCTGGTCCAGCTTTTGGAGAAATAATAATTAAAAAAAAATAAAATCTTGCCAGTCTTGGTGGCCCAACCTGTAATCCTAGTGCCTTGAGAAGCTGTGGCGGGAGGACTGCTCGAGGCCAGGAGTTCTAGATCAGCCTTGGCAACAGAGGAAAAGACCCCCATCTCTAAAAAAAAAAAATTATTATTTTTTAATTGGCTTAGTGTGGTGGCCCATGGTGTCTATAGTTCTAGCTACTGGGAAGGCTGAGGCAAGAGGATTGCTTGAGCCCAGGAATTTGAGGTTACAGTGATCTATGATCAGGTCACTGTACTCCAGCCTAGGCAACAGAGGGAGAGCCTGTCTCAAAACAAAAGAAAGAAACACACACACACACACACACACACACACTTATAAAAATTTGTGGGATGCAGCTTAGAAGGAAATTTATAACATAAAGTGTTTATGTTAGAAAAGAAGAAATAAATGGCCTTAAGACACTAGGACTAAGGAAAGAAGAACAAATTAAGCACAAAGCAAGCAAGGAAATAATAAAGAGTAAAAATCCATGAAATTCAATAAATAAATAAATAAAATCTTCCAGTCAGAAATCCTCTCCATGAAAGTATTCATTTATTTTTAAGGGGGAGAATTATCTCTTTTTTCCCTCTTTTCTTTCCTTCTCTTCTCTCTTTTTCTCTTTTCTTTTTTGATTTGTATTTGCCCTTACATAGTATCCCTACACCCACAACACAGCCACCCCCTTAAAGGTGTTTCCACATGCCCAGGGTGTTGCCAGCTAGCCATGAGTGGGCTGTGCTATACCCAGGCTGCCACCCTGCCAGCCTCTTCAAGACTGAGGAATTTTCCAAGATTCCCCTCCTAAAATTCACAATGTGTTTCTTATTCTAACAACAACAACAACAAAGTCCTTGAGACTAAAAAATAGAAAGTATCTTGATTTGAATATGACTTTAAAAGTCCAGGACTGACAAGTACAGACTAATATCTTAAACTACTTTTCTACCACAACACTGTCATTACTTTTATTCCTTAACTATCTTTGAAACAAACCAAATTGACCAGATTCTAGTAACGTCAGATTTTTTGTGTGTGGAAATATTTCTTCCTTTCTTAGCACCATATACATTATTGAGATCTTAATTTCCATTGTGAATATAATCTTCTATCTTTACTATTCCCACATTGCATGCAACAATTACGGGTCATTTTATGACATTAAATTAACTCATCAGAATCTGTAACATAGCATAATTATTGCTCCCATTTCATTACTGCCTTTGAAAAATTTTATAGCTATTTCCTCCATGTTTGAAATTGGTTTCTTCAAAATTGTTTCCACAGCCTGGGCAACATAACAAGACCCTGTCTCTATAAAACAAACAAACAAAAACCTAAAAATAAAATTAGCTGGGCATGGTGGGACACACCTATAGTCCCAACTACTCAGGAGGCTGAGATGGGAGGATCGCTTGAGCCCAAAAGTTTGAAGTTGTAATGAGCTATGATCGTGCCACTGCACTCCAGCCTGGGTGACAGAGCAAGACCCTGTCTCTAAAAAAATTGTTTAAAAATCCCTCAAACCAAAATTGTTTTCATTATTCTCTGTTCACCCTTCTGGACTATAGGAAGTCTGTGACATTTTACTCATCTTGCTCTACAATGATCTTTGAAAAGTTAAACTGACTGGTGGCAAGTTTACATGTGGTTAAAGAACCATGTACATCAATCTATCCTTATAAGATATTATAATCTGTGAGGCATCACAATATCCCATAATTACCTCACAGCCTGTGAATCTATGTTTCCAAATGACCTATAAATTCCACTAAATAATAAATGATTTTCATTGGATGTAAGAGACGGCCACATTTGGGGTGATAGTAACGGTGACACACTGGGAGTTGGATCATCTTGGTTTGAGTGGCAGCCCTGCGATCTGGAAAACAAAATCACAGCTTCTCTGCACTTAATTTTCTTACTTGTAAACATGGGAATATTATTACCGTACACCTACTTCTCAGAGCTATTGAACAGATAAAAATAGTAAGAAATTTTGTAGTATCAGAAAATTATATTTTACAAGTGTAAGGGTTTTTTAATTCATGTTTTCTTGCATATGACTTGGGTTCTAAGTAAAACAGAAAGAACTAGGCAAGCATTGACCAGTAATGCTTATTTATTGCAGTTGGGTCCCTATTTGAGTTATTTCTCTTAAAATTGACTAAACAATTTTTCTTTTACTCATTGCAAAGTGCTTAAAAAATGAACAGTTCATCTCTGTTAGCTTGTAGTATGTATAGTAAAATGATAACTGCATCCAACCATTGCTTTAAGGCTACTTGACCAAATAGTGTCAAGAAGCATCCATGAATTGTAATAAGCAAAATGTGGCCTGGAAGTTCACCATGCAAAATTAGATCACTTGTTACTTATAATTTCAGTTCACATATCATGCTGTATGACTTTTCTATGATTCCTCCTTTACAAGTTTTCTTTTCTACCTACGTTATTTCACAAGATCGTTTTGAGTTTTGCAAAATAATTAGAAAGAATTAAAAAATATTTCAACCAGTTGATTTTAGTTATTAGAAATTTCAACAGATTTTGTTTCAGCTATTCTTTTTTTTTAATTTATTCAGGATATTATGGGGATACAAACATTTTGGTTACATGTAATGCATTTGCCCCACCCAAGCCAGGGCTACAAGCATCTCCTTCCGCCATACAGTGTGTTCCGCTTACATTAGTTGGGTGTTTACCCTCCCAACCCTCACCCACGACCAGCACCCAATGAGTGTTACTACCATGTGAACACCTTAGTGTTGGTCAGTTAGTACCAATTTAATGGCAAGTACACGTGGTGCATGTTTTTCTATACTTGTGATACCTCACTTCGAAGGATGGGCTCAATCTCTATCCAAGATAATACAAGAGGTGCTAGATCACCATTGTTTTTTTGTAGTTGAGTAGTAGTCATGGTATACATATACAAATTTTATTAATCCACTCAGGTATTGATGGGCACTTGGGTTGTTTCCACATCTTTGCAATTGTGAATTGTGCTGTTATAAACATTCGAGTGCATAAAGCTTCTATTTCAGTTATTCTGGAAAAAAATCTTTCTTTTTTATCTTGCTGCTTGTTTTGAATTTGAAATTATTTTTTTCTTTTTATGCACCCATTATTTCTGTCAGCCCAAACTCTCTGACGAGGTGGTTATTTCAGAACCTTTACTATTGCATGTACTTTAATGACATTTACTTTTATGTGGTGCAAGCCATTCCTAGCTATTTTTTAAAAAATTATTATTTTGTATACCAGCTTTATTTTTCAGACAAAAGCATATTTTACCTTATTTATATATTCATTCCTTTGTTGTGTGGTTTGATTATTTTAGGTCAATATTTTATCAGTGCTACTAACTGTGCAGCTAAGCATAAATTGTGTGTATGCCACATCCATTTTTAAAGTAAAATATCAAGGTAGAAATTGATTACGGAAGTAATAAGAAGGTCATAATGATGGATAATCTCCTTAGAGACGTGTTTGGGGAATATTGTGCTGTTTGGTCCTCTAAATTCTATTAAAGCAAGAGCAGCAAAATTCTGTTATTGTACATTTTTTAGTTTAGTGCCTTCATTATTTTAATTATTATTTTTTCTTCCACCACCAACATTGTTTTTAAACATATTGTGGAATACATATGATAGCATTTATTTTGTAAAGAAACACTTCAGTCCTATATACTGTTACATCCCAACCGGGTTGTATTGCCTCCTGCACAGAGAGGAGCCAATACACTGAGACAGTCGGGATTGCAGAGGAGAGTTCAATATCACAGAGCGCTAAGTGAGGAGATAGGAGGAATTTCTCAAATCCACCTCCCTGAGAATTTGGGAGAAAGGGTTTTTAAAGATAGTTTGGCAGGCAGAGCCTTAGGCAATTGAGTCTGCTAATTGACTGGGTTCCAGGCGAAATCAAAGAGGTGTAGAAATTGGCTTCTTATATTGAGTTAGTTCCTGGATAGCGGTCGCAATAGCAGTTGAATCAAGTTTTTGGTATGGGCCATTATTGGTCTGGGTGGGTCAGCAGATCCACTGGAATGCAAGGCCTGGAAGATAGCTCAAAAACTAGCCTTAGGTTTCACAAGGGTGATGTTTTCTGTGGAGAAAGTTAAGAATCTTTATAACCATCAGCTATATGACTCCTGAATAGCAATCATAGGAAAGCAAATTAGGGACACTGGCTGGTTATCATTATTACTATTATTTTTAATCTTGCCTGTGCTTTTGCAGAGTGCAGGCCCTTAACCACAGTTCTTGCTTTGCACCCCTTTGTAAATGGTGGTTTCAAGACTATTTGAGAAATTCACAAGGGATCAAATGATTGAAATTTTGATATCCCTTGAGGAAAATACACTAAGACACTGAGAATGAATATTTACTAGCCCATAATAATAGATAAAAAGAAGATCATTTCTTTTCAAAACAAGGAAATTGGCAAAATATTTTTTTAAATCCCCCAAATATGAAATATTTCATATTTTTATTTCAAAGAAATTGACAGTTCTGAAAGTACAAAGTTAAAAATGAGCGGGTGTTCTAAGAAGGAAATAGGAATTGATCAAGTTGGTTTCCCAGGCATTGATTAATTACCTGTGGTGTTCTTAATATATCTTTTTGACTCTGTTGCTTTCTTTTAGTGGAGAGAGAACTATCTTCCACATCTGCTGATAATACAAATTGTGATTAGCATGGAGAAGTTCATCAATCTCCATTCTCCAACAAGGGAGTTTAGAATTCTCCTATACTGAGCAGAGTGGAAAGTGGACTAGTTTCTCTCTGACGAAAAAATAGGAGCATAATGGCCTAAATGTAACTAAATTAACATCAGTGGCAATTAATGTCAGTAATATAATAATTACAGTTTATTTGCAAAACATATCATTTGAAAAGATCACCAATTGTGGAGGCACACATTTTTGAACTAATATATATTGAGCACATAATATTGCTGCAGTGTTCTCAGTGGTGTGTATGTATCATACATCCATATATTTTTATGTAATCATCAAGACAACCTTATTACTATCTCCATATTGTAGATAAGGAAATTGAGTCACAGCACTATTGCCCCTGGGCCATGCTTGACTTGCTCCATGTTTCACTTGGATGATGCAGTTACTCAAATCTAGTCACTTTAAACTTTAGGCCACTGCATACAAATCACTTTAGGGGCTTGTGTAATGCAAATTTCTTGGTCCCACTCCTAGAAATTTTAATTCAGTAGGTTTTAGGTGGGGCCCCAAACTCTGCATTTCTAAAAATCTATTTGGTCCACAGACCAAACTCTAAGTAGTACTGATCCAGGTTACACTAACAAACAGTATTGTCTAGTGTCATATTGCATCCTAAACAGAGTGTGATTTAGTAATAAAGTAACATCTTGTTTATCCAAACCTCAGCCATCTATCAACTTCACCTTTCTGAAAAACAGATAAGAAACAGAAAGTAAGCAAAAAGATAATGTGGAATTTCACAAATAGTTTGACCATGGCTAAGCAGTTAAATTCATGCTATTCATTCATAAGAGAGCCTTATTTACTCTAGTTTATTTATAGCTCTTAAACATGGATTTTATTGTTGGTCTTCAAGTTTTTAAAATTGTATTAGAAGAGAAAAAGAGAGGCTGCTCCAGTTTAGCAGGTGTCCTGGGTGAAAAGCATCTGGCAGCTTCAGAGGATAGTCAAAACTAGAAAAATAGACATAAGAATTAAAAAATATAGGCGTCTGGGTCCCTAACATGCATGGTCTAGCCATCTTATGCATGTCAGTTGAACTTGACTTTTTACGGCTCTCAGTTGTTGCAGCAGGGGCAAATGTATCAACTCCTTACTGTGACAACTCTCTGGAGAAAGAAGAACATGGAATTTGGAGTCAAATTTATTCCATTTGGAGTAGTTTCAAATCCCAGATCCTCTACTTATTGGCTGTGGATGACAGTTTTCTTCACGTAAATTTTTTTGTCGGTCAGGCAGTTGTGGCAACCACTTCCCTATGGAGTAAATAACGCAGGGGGGCAAGTTCCCTAGCAGGATACCTAACACATAGTAGACATCCAAGTCTCTCCTTTCTGTCCTCCGGGGGAATGAAAGATGGGAATTAAAGAGGGTGGGATGTGGTGTCAGACAGACCTGGACTCAGATACTGGCTGCATACTTATTAACTGGATAACTTCAGGAAAGCCATTTGAACTCTCAGTGGCCCAGTTTTTTTTAGTTTGTGAAGTGGAATTAGTAATATCAATTTTTCTGGGTTAGTATAAGAATTACAATAGTACACATACAGTGCCTTGCATGTATTAGGCCTCCAATAAATGGTAATTATAGTGATTATAGTTATCATTCTCAGCATCTTCCTTTAAGACAATACTGCAGGTATGTCGCATGCTTTGGAAAGATTTCTATTGTAAATCATAAATCTTCAGAATTTCCATATAATTTATTCAGAATGGTTCTGGTTGTTTGTAGGTTCACTTTACAGGTTAATGTTTAAGCCTTACCTTCACACAGATAAACAAATATATACTTTAATAATATTAATTGTTCTCATGATATGTATGTACACATATGAATATACGTATGTTGCATATATATGCGGATTTTAACTTACCCCACATTCTCAGTATTGCACATAGCTTTCTATCATTACTCTTATAGTATTAGCTTATGTAGATTGATTTTGGGTTGGGAATTTGAGATCTTAGTATACTTTAATATTGATATTGTTATTATCCAGTAAAATACAGAAAAACATAGTTAAGACTCTGAGCTTAGAAATATACCAGAATTCAAACCTGGCTTCTCTACTCATGAGTTATGTGACTCTGGATGATCTACTTTTCCATACTGAGCCTCAGTTTCTCATCAATAGAGGGGGATAACATGCCCTAATCACAGTGTTGTGGGGCTGATTACTAGCATTTATAATGTGCTTAACACAATGCATATTATAAATTTCTATGAAGAAGTAGTCTATCTATTTATTTTGTATTTGACTGTCACATTTTATAGTGATAACAATAAAATTGGATTTTCAATAATTAGGTTCTAAAAAAGAAAAAAAATACATTGTCCCTAGTTACCAGGACAATACACTTAATTGGTAGACAAACATATAAATAAATGAATACTAATAAAAGTTATAGATCTTCTAGATATTTTGGGTGAGTTAAATGGGAAAAAGAAAGGGAGTGACTAACTTAACCTGGAAAGATTAAAGAAGGCTTTCAAGAATGTGACATTTGGTTTGAGTTTGTTTAGTTCAAATATAAAATTTTTGTTAAAATGATAATAATAAATATATAATGCAGAGGACTGGATCAATATGCTGAACAGAACACACATCCAAAAACCTCCCCCAAATGCCTTTAAATAACAGGAAAATAATTTGAATACAAACAAATTCACAGTAGAGCTAAACTGCAGGAAAAGGTGTCATTAGCAGACCCTAACTTTTTAGATACTCCTCAAAGATAGCCCAAAAAGCTAATTAACAAAAGCAAACAATGTGCCAGCTGAAAACACAAACAATAGAAAATTATTACAAATATAAAAGCTAGAGAGTTTATTATGTTTAATGATAGCCAGTATAAATATTATAAAGAGGAAACTTGGTGCAAATGTCAAGTTCATCATGCATAATGAACTTTACCTCCTAAGACTATTCTTATGTGTGTCCCTGTAAGGGAAAAGGGCAGCAGCATATTTGACTCAAGTTCCAAGCTAATACTCTAATGCTGGAAGATTTGTGGACTGTAATCCAAGGAAATTTAACTACATACTTGAGGAAGGCACTTTGTGTGGGTATCAGTGTCTGAGAGGGAATGCTTAGTGTGGGTGTCAGGGTCTGAGGGAATCAGACAGCCTGAGGTAACTTGATATACAAAACTAACATAGTCAGGAGAAGAAAAGAAGTAAAGCAGCTAGAGCAGAGGGAAATTCACAAGGGTAGTCTACTGTTAGAGAATAGGCAAGTTTGTTTTGATAAGTGAAAATTTGAGCTATGTTTTTTGTGTTTGGGTAGGGGTGGGTGGTCGTTGCCATTCTCCGCATGTCTAACATGCCCAAGAGGTGAAAGTGAAGCCAGTCAATCAATGCACTTACCCATTTACATCAAATCTACAGTGACCCCCTTCTGTTTAGAAGATGGAGACCTTTAGGAAATAATCCTATGGACTGTACAACAGCAGAAGAAATTTACCCCAGAATTAACAGACATGATTCAGTGAGATTTGACATAACTCAGAGATTTGCATACATCAAATAAAAAACAATCTACTGAGGAAAGGGGCAATGAGAGGATAAGGATGAGTTAGGAATTAAAATATGTTGGCAAAAATTTGTTTTAAAAGTCAGTAGAGCAGAGGCAAGAACTGAATCAGTGATCTGTAAGACAAATGCATGATATTCTCACTGTACAAAGAGAAATAAACTAATATTGATAGATAGTATGTTAGAAGAATTAGTCATAGATACTTAGTCAAGAAAGTCTAACTCCAATTAATAGGAGCTCCAAAAGATGAGAAAACAGAAAATGGAGGACATAACTACAAAATTAAATAAAAATATTCCCAAATTGTTAAGCACAATTATTGAAAAAAAGTTTTACACAAAGACACACCTTGGTGAACTTTTACTACTTTAAATATGAAAGGAAGAATCCTGAAAAGATGGAGGAAAAAAATGAAAAAGTTTACATATAAAGACATGAAAATCAGATTGTCATCTGATTTACCATTGAAAAAAAGATTAGAAATTAATTGAGCAGTATTTTGAATGTTCTAAAATAAAGAAACATAAATTTTCCAAAACTAGAATTCTGGATCTAATTGTGAGTACAGAGTTAACATATTTTTGGACATAAAAATATTCAGAAAATTTACCTTTTACATACCCTTCTGAAATAATCACTCAAAGATTTAGTGCAACAAAATGATCAAGTAACCTTACCTATAGGAAGATACAGTGGTTTAACATGGGAAATCTAATAATATATTATAATTTAGTGTATCAAACAAGTAAAGGAGAAAATTATATAATCAAATCAATAGATGATTAAAAAACATTTGATAAAATTGACAGCTTTTTTTAATCGCAATAGATTTAGGGGGTACAAGTGGTTTTTTGTTACAAGGATGAATTTTATAATGGTGAAGTCAAGACTTTTAGTGTATCTGTAACCCAAATAGAATACATTGTACCTTACATGTAATTTTTCATCCTTCATTCCCCTCCCACATTTCCCTCTCCTAAATCTCCAATGTCCATTATACCATTCTGTATGACCATATACACTCACCATTTAGCTACTGCATATGAGAATGTGTATTTGTTTTTCCATTCCTGGATACTTTGCTTAGGATAATGGCCTCTAATTCCATACAAGATGCTGCAAGAAACATGATTTAATTCTTTTTTATGTCTGAGTAGTAGTATTATACATGGTGTGTGCATACATATATATGTGCGTGTGCCCACACACACACACACACACACACTACATATACTTTATCCAGTCATCAGTTAATGGGCACTTAGGCTGATTCCATATCATTGCAATTGTGAATTGTGCTGCAATAAACATTTGAGTTCAGGTGTCTTTTTGATATAATAACTTCTTTTCCTTTGGGTAAATACCCAGTAGTAGGATTGCTGAATCGAATGGTAGTAGGTCTCTTTTAGTTCTTTGAGGAATCTCCATACTATTTTCATAGAAGTTATACTAACTTATGTTCCCATCAAGTGTATAATTGGTCCTTTGTTACTGCATTCGTGCCAACGTCTATTGTTTTTGTACTGTTTAATAATGGCCATTCTGATAGGGGTAAAATGCCATTTCATTGTGGTTTTAATTTGCATTTCCCTGATGATTAGTGATGTTGAGCATTTTTTCATATGATTGTTGGCCATTTGTCTATCTTCTTTTGAAAAACTTCTGTTCATGTCTTTTGCCCACTTTTTAATGGTGTTATTTATTTTTTTTTCTTGCTGATTTTTGGAGTTCCTTGTAGATTCTGGATATTAGTCTTTGTCAGATGTACACTTTGCAAATATTTTCTCCCATTCTGTAGGTTGTCTATTTGCTCTTTTAATTATTTCTTTTGCTGTGCAGAAACTTTTTAGTTTAATCAAGTACCATTTATTTTTTTTTTGTTGCATTTGCTTTTGGGGTCTTAGCCATAAATTCTTTGACTAAGCCAATGGCCAGAAGAGTTTTTCCTAGGTTCTGTTCTAGGATTTTTATTGTTTCAGGACTTACATTTAAGTCTTTAATTCATCTTGAGTTAATTTTTGTATATGGTGAGAGGTGGGGATCCAGTTTCATTCTTCTGCATGTGGCTATTCAATTTTCCCAGCACCATTTATTAAATAGGATGTGAAGACAAGTTGGTTGTAGGTGTATGGTTTTATTTCTGGTTTCTCTATTCTATTCTATTGATCTATGTGTCTACTTTTATATCAGTATCAGGCTGTTTTGGTTACTACAGCCTTGTATAGTTTGAAGTCAGGTAATGTGATGCCTCCAGATTTCTTCTTTTTGCTTAGGATTTCTTTGGCTATTTGGGCTCTTTTTTGATTCCATGTGAAATTTAGGATTGTTTTTTCCTAATTCTATGAAAAATGACATTGGTATTTTGATAGGAATTACATTGAATCTGTAGATTGCTTTGGGCAGTGTGGTAATTTTAACAATATTGAATCATCCAATCCATAATCCTGGGATGTTTTTTCATTTGTTTGTGTTATCTATGATTTTTTTCATCAGTGTTTTGTAATTCTCCTTGCAGAGATCTTTCACCTCCTTAAGTATATTTCTAGGCATTTTATCTTTTTGCAACTACTGGGAATGGAATTGAGTTCTTGATTTGATTCTCAGCTTGGCTGTTGATGTTTAGAAATGTTATTGATTTGTGTACATTAATTTTATAACCTGAGATTTTACTGAGTTTATGTATCAATTCTGGAAATCTTTTAGAAGAGTTTTTAGAGTTTTTAGATAAATGATCACATCAGCAGTGAGGGCTAGCCTGGTCTCCTCTTTTCCAATTTGGATACCCTTTATTTTTTTCTCTTGCCTGATTTATCTGGCTAGAACTTTCAGTACTGTGTTGACTAGAAGTGGTGAAACTGGGCATCCTTGTCTTGTTCCACTTCTTATGTGCAATGCTTTCAACTTTTCCCCATTCAGTATGATGTTGGCTGTGAGTTTTTCATATATTGCTTTGATTATTTTGAGGTATATTCCTTCTTTGTCTATTTTTTTGAAGGTTTTTAATCATGAAGCGGTGCTGGATTTTAGCAAATGCTTTTTCTGCATCTACTGAGATGATTATATGCTTTTTGTCTTTAATTCTGTTTCTGTGGTGAATCACATTTATTGATTTGCACATGTTGAACCATCTTTATATCCCTGGGATAAAACCCACTTTATCATGGTAAATTATCTTTTTGGTGTGCTTTTGTATTCAGTTTCCTACTATTTTGTTAAGGATTTTTCAGCTATGTTCATCAGGGATGTTGGTCTGTAGTTTTCTTTTTTGTGTGTGTCTTTTTGTGGCTTTGGCATTAAGATGATACTGGCTTCATAGAATTTGTTATAGAGGATTCCCTCCTTGATCTTATAGAAAAGTTTCAGTAGGATAGATACCAATTCTGCTTTGTAGTTCTGGTATAATTTGCTGTGAGTACATCTGGTCCTGGGCTTTTCTTAGTTGGGAGATTTTTTATTACTGATTCAATCTCCTTACTCATTATTGGTCTCTTCAGGATTTCTTTTTCTTCCTGACTGAGAGGTTGTGTGTTTCCAAGCATTTATCCATTTCCTCTACATTTTCTAGTTTATGGTCATAGTATTCTCAGATGATCTTTTATATCTGTGTGACATCAGTGGTAATGTCTCCTTTTTTACTTCTGATTGATCTTATTTGAATCCTTTCTCTTCTTTTCTTGGTTAACCTAGCTGATAGTCTATCAATTTGGTTCATCTTTCAAAGAACTGACTTTTTGTTTCACTGATTCTTTGTATTGCTTTTTATTCTCAATTTCATTTAGTTCTGCTCTGATCTTTGTTACTTCTTGTCTTCTGCTAGCTTTGGGTTTGGTTTGTTCTTGTTTTTCCAGTTCCTTGAGGTGTAACATTAGGTTGTTAGTTTGTGATTTTTCTGTCTTTTTCTAAAGAAACAATAAGAAAGCTAGAATATTTTACATCCTCCTATATACGAATGTAATATATTCATATTACATTTCATTCATTCATTTTGGTATGAAACTCATAGCAATCATTATTCTTACAGATGAGACACTAAAACCATATCAAATAAAAATCATGACTTGGGATGCTAACTGATTATCATTTAACTTAGTCTGGGATATTTTGGTTAATGTAATAAGACAAGAAAATAAAATAACTGGTATAAAAATGGAAAGAAAAAGGTAAATATGTATCTTTTTGCTGACTATAAAATTGTATACCAAAGTGAAAATCAATGAGAAATTTAGTAATGTGTCTAAATATGAAATAAATTTGCACAACCCAATATGTATTATATAGCATAATTTATTTAACATTCTTACTGTTTCAAAGCTTATCTAGACTAGGAAAAACACCACAGTAAATATCCTTGTGCATATATTCTTACTGGTGTTTTATACCTCAGGGGTAAATTCCCCCCCAAAATAGGTTTTTCCAAACTGCTTTCCAAAAATATTTTAATAATTGAAAAATTTTGAAAGTACACATTTCTCCCATATCCCCAGTAATAAATGTTAATGCTTTTTAAAAATTCTATCAATGTGATATATATAAATTGACATTTTATTATTCATTTAATTATTTGTGTTTCTTTGACTTGTTAAACTTATGCATCATTTCATATATTTTGAGCCATTTGAGTTAGATTTTCTGAGAATTATTTATTCATCATAACTTTTGCTTTTTTTCTATTGAGTTGTCCTTTTCTTATCCATTTGTAAGCACTCTTTGTATGTTAAATATATTACTGTTTTATCTATTAAATACATTATAAATATGTACACATATATATTTTCCTGTCTACAATTTGTTGATTGATTTTGTTTGATTTTAGAGCTTTCTTGTTTTGTTCTTCTATCTTGAAAGTAAGACTCAAACTTGTGTTCAAAAATTAAGTGTATCTGATCTTAATGCAAAATCATATGGGAGTCTATGTTTGTATATACATGTGTGTATAGAAATTACAAAAAAGGTAGATTTTGAGACTCTAGCTGTTAACTTAGAGGGATATCCATGATATAATTTTATTTGGAAAAAACAACTTGCTAAGTAATGTGTATGTTTTTGTAAAACAAGTTAATTTAGATATAATGGACATATGAAACTCATTATTTTCAAATGTACAATTCAGTGTTTCTCATTAACTTTACCGAGTGGTGGAACCATCACCATAAATCAGTTTTAGAACATTTTTAATTCCCCCAATAAAATGCCTTCTGCCCATTTTACAATTCATCCTCATTCCCACCTCCATCTCCAGGCAGCCACTAATCTACTTTCTTTCCCTATAAATTTACCTTTTCCTTTTCTGAACTTTTCAAATAAATGAACATCAACAGTCATGTGTATATTTGTATAATACAAACAAAGAGAAAGCTTAGAAGGATACACATCTGGGCCGGGCGCGGTGGCTCACGCCTGTAATCCTAGCACTCTGGGAGGCCGAGGTGGGTGGATTGCTCGAGGTCATGAGTTCGAGACCAGCCTGAGCAAGAGCGAGACCCCGTCTCTACTAAAAATAGAAAGACATTATATGGACAACTAAAAATCTATACAGAAAAAATTAGCCGGGCATAGTGGCGCATGCCTGTAGTCCCAGCTACTCGGGAGGCTGAGGCAGTAGGATCGCTTAAGCCCAGGAGTTTGAGGTTGCTGTGAGCTAAGCTGACGCCACGGCACTCACTCTAGCCTGGGCAACAAAGTGAGACTCTGCCTCAACAACAAAAAAAAAAAAAAAAAAAAAAAAAGAAGGATACACATCTGGCTATTGATGTTGGTTTAAATCAGAGGATTGGGATGAGAACAAGGGAGGCAAAAGTAAAACAAAATAAGCACTCTTAAAAAAAAGAATAACTCAGTAGAAAAATATAAACAGAGATTTGCATAAGGCACATTACAAATAGCAAAGAACATTATGAAAAATCAACTATAATGAGCAATGAAAAATCATTTTCACTATCCATTGGCACAAATTCAGAAGACTAATAACACCCAGTGTTGTTGGAGGTTGTGAGAAATGGTTGTTCTCATACATTGCTGGTAAGAGTGTAAATTATTATGGCTTGTTTTGAAGGGTAATTTGTTAGCACCTATGAATACTTTAAATCAGTTTATCATGAGAAATTCTACTTTTATATGTTTAAATCCTAGGGAAATTACATATGAGCAATGTTATATTTTGTAATAGCTAAATAAAAATTTTTATGTACACATACATAAATGTGTGTGTGTATAAACACACATATATGTATATAGATACACCTCTCTACATATCTCTCTATATTTACATGTGTGTGTGTGCATAGTGTTAGAAAGATACATATGAGGACAGTCTGGGCTTTATTAAGGGACTATAAAAGCTGACCTCCTCTCCACCACCCCTCTCCCAACTTGATCTCATCCTCTCATACAATCTCCTTCACATCATGCCCTCTACATACACTGGCCTTTTTGCTGTTCATGAGTTCACCAAGTAGGGCCTTTACACATGCAGTTTCATATTCCTGGAATGATTCTTCCTTCATACATCAGTCTAGCCCAAAGTTTGTATTTCTGCTTACTTGGCACTTCATCAGAGAAGCCCCTCCTAACAACTCCTGAAAGAGCACTCCCCACCCATTGCTCCTGCCCACCCTAACCCTTTGTTCTGATTTACAGTTCTTACAGCATTACCTAACAGTATATTTTGTCAGTATATTTTATTACAATTCCCACTAGTGCTTTTTCCCACTAGAATATAAGATTCATAGTAATTGAGACTCGTTGTTTACCTAGGGCCTAATTAATACCCGGTACATAATAGGCAGTAAATAATAGATGTTGAATGTTAAATGAATGAACTGAATTATAATAGATTTTGTATGGAAGGAAAATATCCGATTTCAGTTTTTAATCTATATAGTTTTATTTTTAATATTTTTCAGAAGAATATCTTTCCCTAGTATATGTGCACTGTTGTTTTATTAAGTTATTAAAAGATCACAGATCAAATGCAAATCAATCTCTTATTTTTCCAAATTAATCCAGGAAGTGTGTTTTTAGTTACTTCCTTCCAAATTACTTAAACTAGTTCTAGTTTAAAATTCTTTGAAGTCCTTAATTTTAGATAAAGTAAAAAGTTTGAAGGCTGATTTAAGGTATTACATGAGTAGTCATGAAGGAAGCAGCAAGTTAATTTCTTTGTACTGAACTTTCTGGGATAAATGTAGTGTTTATCCAGACAGAGAATAGCCTCCCCTATTTCTACTATAAAAAAAATATTCCGCATTCTTGTGGATATCTGAGTTCTGACTAAGTGAAGCTGTATTAGTTTAGCAAACTGTTCTAATCAGTAATCTGTAAAAAATGGTGATTACATTTTATTGTGACCTTTTTTGACTTAAAAAAATCACTTTAACTATCAACCTTTCTCAAGAATTGTTTCTGCACTTTACATTACTGTTTTCAAATTTATAATTATCAATATGAAACATTCCTATTCTAGATAATGTATAAACCCATCTGCAAATCAGAAATTATGAGGTAACATAGTTAAACAGAGAACAGTTTGTAGGGAGGATATCCAGATATCTAATCATTCTAAGGGATTTCAGCACAATTAGGCTTTATAAATAGCACTTTAATATTTTACCTAGCAGACATTACAAAATATTAGGAAAAGAAAATATTCCCATTATACAGTGTGGTGCATAATCGTTAAATATTTCCACCTGGTGTCATTCTTACATTTACAACAGAATTCTTTAAGCTCCTTATGTTGGTTATTTTTATTTTGTCTGAGTTTATGAGAAAAAAGTACACTCATTTCTCCAGCACAAAAGCCGACCACTGTTAATGTACGTCATCACTGTGGGACTTCTAACGGCCCAGAGTGGTTGAGACCAGGAATGCAGGTATGTAGAGCTGCATTTCCCATCTTCAGATTGTCAAGGATTGGTGACTATCTTAGATCATATTTGTATGTCTGTCCTTAAGAGACATCAACATTTATATAATATATACTCAAGTGTAACTGCCATCCAGTTGTCCTATCAATGTAAAGAGATACTTCTTAGACAAAGCACACAGTCCTCCTAAGGGTTTTGGGTTGAGAAAAGAAAGTTGAGAACAAGCCTAGAAAGAGAGAGGAATCATTGCATTCTCTTGATAAAACATTTTATATCATGTTTTTAAAACTATTAAAAGTGTCGTTCTCTATTTGCATTAGGTCCTAGGGGGTCTTTTGAATTTTTTATGGTGTGTTATAAGAGATCACTGTTTTAAAATTTGTAGAATGAGTACGTGAGTGGAAAGTTAATTTGTCCTCACTCTAAATATCAAGCACTGTTTTTGTCACTGAACATGATGTTCCCTCTAAATATCAAGCACTGTGTTTGTCACTTAACGTGATGTTCTCTCCTCTTCCTCAGGATGGTAGGAAAAAACTTGGTAATTTACTAATTTACCCAATTGAGGAGCAGTAGATTGTATGTATTTTGTATTTTTGGATGGGTGTAGATTCCAATATTGCCAACAATATTTTGATAGACCTTTCCACACATCCTCTAGGAGCAGATAATGTTTTCCAACAGACCTATAAAGTTAGCCATCTGATAACCTAGTTATGGAGTTTGGATAAAGATTCACTGAGAAGTGATATAGTCTATGAATATATGGCAGGAATGATATAAGCAAAAATGCTAACTCCTTCCTGGCACCAATGATATAGTGCCATGGCAGCCATCAACGTGCTTTTAACACAGAATAACTCCAAAGGGACTTTCTGTATTATTGATTTTCCCAATTCTCTCCCCGCAAACAAAATTATAAATACATTTCCACGTTTTGTGTATTTAAGTCAAGTATCTAGTACACATAAGAATCCATTATTGTTACATTTGGTATATTAGAGGCTGTGATTTGAAGCAAAGATCTCATTAAAAAGTTGCATTTTCCCTAAGAATGATAGTGTTGAATGGTGGCCAGTGTGCTTAGTATTCAAAAAAGTAAAATTTGCCTTCAAATGGAGAATGAGGAAGGTCCTAATAATTTTTCCTCACGTTTTGACATTTTATAAAGTTACATAAATTTTACACACAATTTAAATAACCCATGGAAGAGTTAATACTGAAATTCTAAATTTCTAAAGAGGATTTCAAGGATAATGAAAACAATTCTTTTGTGCTACATTTTAAAAGTATGTTTTTCAGATTGTAATATGCTTAGAGTAGTGCAAGCATAAGGGAGCCTGGTGATAAAAATGATAAGTCACTAGAGGTAGATGAAAGTGGTCTGTTCTCACCTCAGCTGAGCTGTTGTTAGTCATCTGTGTCACTCTTGGCAAGTTATCTAAATGTAGTTTACTTTCCTGAGAAGTGATGGGTATTGAGTTAGGTGGCCTATTAACTTCTTTCAAGTTCTAACATTCTAGTAATAAAAATATTTATAATTTGCATTCTTTTGATAAAATATTTTATAACATGCTTTGAAAACAACCATTAAAAATGACATTCTACATTTGCTTTAGTTGCTAGGGAGTGTTTTGAATTTTTTATGGTACCTTACAAAAGATCACTGTTTAAACTTTTTTTTTAACTTTGTTTTTATTTCAGCATATTGTAAGGGTACAAAAGTTTAGGTTGTGTATATTTGTAAAATGAGTATGTGAGTGGAAATTAATTTAATTTGGTGTTCTTCTAAATATCGTGCACCGTGCTTGCCACTTAACGTAAATTATCTCTCCCAGCTGAAAAAAAATCATCAAGTTAAGCATTATTATCTTCACTTTATAAAAGAGGAAATTTAAGCTGAGAAAGGTAAATTGACTTACTATATTTCACAAAGTAGTAAACCAGGAATGCCTAACTCCAAAGACTGCATTTTTCTCCTATAGTCCCTTTCTAAATGAAAACATATTCTTTATTCCTTGGAACAAAATATACAGTATATGTTATTATTTTGTAGTGATATTCTGACAGAAAGAAGTAGAGCATTAAAAATTGCCAGTATGCATTTTAACAGGTTATACAGTAAGTTCCTTATCTATCATATGACCTTTTTCCATTTCCTGAGAAAAATAGACAATTATTAATTTATTATTTCTAAAATCTATCAGAAGTCACCCCAGATCATATATAAAAGAAAGCTTTTTTATGAGTGGTTACAGACTTCTCTCAGTGTGAAATCTCTGCCAAATAACATTTTCCATTATGTGTATAGAAATGAGGTTAACTCTGGCTTAAAATTAAGCAGGAATCATCTTGCAGTGACAGGTGTTTCTGCTTTGTTATGATATCATTTCCAAGGTAACTAAACAAAGCACAGTAAAGGAAGGATTATGTTAGTAGGTGTGAAATAAACAACAGGAGAATGCTTTACAAAAACTTTATAAAACCTTGAAAATAGATGACATTTCCGGTAAACATTGCAACCAGCAATAATACATACGGAGTTGGAAAGGGGATTGAAATTTTACCTAGTATATGAAGTACATAGTGAAAACTAGGCCAATATTAATTTATAAGAAATAGAAGAATTTATGCAAACAGCTTTCTCTAGGGTAAATTTTTATTAAATGTGCTATTTTTTGAAGTCTTTTGATGACCCTGCTAATTTTAGTTGTGATATGTTGGTATATAGTAGATAAAATAATGTCCAAAATACAGTGTTAATGGTGGATGGTGTGTCTATGTTTTCCTTTTTTTTAATTGAAAGCTGTTTACTTTTGTTTCTAACATGTAGGCTACTCATAAAATTCTCTTGAATACAATGTTTATCTCAAGACTCTGAGCAGATAGATATATAATTTCTTTTTAGATACATGGTTGGCAGTGGTTTCTTAGAGGAAGAAAGACTCTTTAGAAAACTGGATGTAGAGTTAGTCTTGTTTCTGTTTTAATTTGTAAGAAATATCAAAATAGGAAATTGTTTAAGTACATAGGTTAGGGGAAAAGACAGTAAGTTTTAATTAATTCACGGGAGCTGGCATCATGAAGAGATTCCTTAGCAAAATATTGGGATTACAAAGTCTAAACCATGTAGCCCTGCTATTTGGGAAAAGTGGCCTGTTTCAAAGAATAGGAGATCTTGGTGGAAGTAAAGATGGAGTCAAGAGGTCATCAATAGTGGAATGTAGAAATATGTGCAGTATTTCACAGCTTCTGTGATCATGGGTTATGACTCAGTGGGCAGCGAGAGGAAGGTGTTACGTTGAAACCTCAGTGATGAACCAGCCTTCCTTCCATCATGCTGTATAGATGTTCAGTTGATGTTTAATGCTGCCTGTGAAAATCAAACCCCAATTTGAGCAGAAGATGGCTCCAGACCATGACAAAGGGGACTTAATTAATGTCCAGACACAATAAATACCTCTTCTACATTATCATAGTTCCGTATCTTTCCTGCTAGAAACATGCCATTTTAACAAGTTACATTACTGGATAAAGCTCTACTTCTTGAATGAAAAATCTCAGACATCCATAGCTTTTGGCAATTAAAGGATATCATATGGATCCTGGAGAGTGACCAAAAGGATAGGGAAAAGTGAAGAAAGGAAAGGTGAGATATAACAGAGAGTAAACATTTCCTGGGCTACAGTTTTCTGGGAACTAATTCATGGCTTCCAGGTATCTTCCACTATAGTAGCTGATATAGGCCAACATTCCTGAAGTAGCATATCATTATCCAAGCCAATTTAAGGTACAGTAACATTAACAAAAATGACAATGGCCACTATTCATTATGCACCTATTAGGGGTTATTTAAGCAGTTGGTCATTAACACGATTGTTGACTTTAAGACAATATTTATTTTTACAAAGGTTTATAAGTCAGGATTACTTATTGCCAATGCATCAATGGTCCTGAATTTCAGAAAAGTAGTTCATATGCACCCTGTCAGAGAATGAACAAGGAGTAAAGTATACTTAACTCTCTCCTGAGTAGAGTGAAAAGTTTGGGATGGTAAACTCTAAAGGATGTGTTTCCTGTCTTCATGAAATGTCGGGACACAAGATATTGAAGACATTGAAATATGGGTAATGAAGACCTTTTCTCATGTTTATGAATTAAATTAAATGAAAGAATATTTGACCCCCTGCCCTCATTAATCATAAAAACATTTTATTGTGTAGAAATCTCTCAAGCTTGTGTAGCCAGAAATGTTCACCTTACAGGTGATCTAATGTCACTACTTAGTTTTATAGGGACTTAACTAAAATAAAGGGATAGTAATTTCCTAATCATTTAGTTTGCTCATTACTCTCTACATTTCTATTTTCTCTGACTTTTTGTTTTCCTTTCCATTCCACTTCTCAGGCTTCCATTCATGCTATTTTCCTCAAATTAAGGACATTGCTCTAAGGTGAAGGGTCACAGGGTCCATATTATATTGTTGCCATTTCAAGTCCTTTTCTGTCTTTTAATCATTAGGAACCTAACAATAACAGCCAGAATTGTTGTATTTGGTTTATATGGACCACGGTGACAATATTAAATTCAGTTGAAAAATTTTTTGTCTAGGATTTCTGAAGCACTTATGGACTTAAAGTCGGAAAGACATATATTATATTTTAATGGAAAAACTAACCAGATGAAATCAGGATAGAAGTGTAAAGATGTGATATCAGAGCTTAAAAATAGTAAAGAAGGAGTCTTGAGAGGTTTTCTGATTTTCTATAACCCCTTCATTACAACCTGCTCAGATTAGTGCACTGAAAGTACTCTGTATAAGGAAGAAGAACTTGCAATCCTAATTATCAGCACTGCATTGGGCATCTTATACTATCATTACATTCTTCTCATATCAAATGCTAATCCTTGCCACTGCAATGTGGGCTATTGTCTCTAATTCTCTGTTCTGCTGTAACCAAGAAGTGCAATATCACTTCTCTCTCTCTCTTTTCTCTTTAGTCCTGGAATAATATGCCATTGCATACAAGATACGAGTTTATAAGGAAGGATAGCATGGGTTGGTTGGGGAATGCTCATTTTTAAACCCCATAGATTTCATTTTCTTAGCCAACATTTGTATAACACTATGCCAAGAATTTCTCCAAGTAAATCACAAATGTTAATTAATTTAACTCTCCCAACACACCTGTGGGGCAGGGACCATTAGTATGCCTATATTACAGACAAGAAAACTGAGGCACAGAGAAATCAGGTAGCTTGTCCAAGATCACAGCAACTGGTAGTGATGGAGGTGGTTGTCAACTGATATGCTATGCTCCTCTCCATGGAATAATCTGTATGCTTTATAGGGTTCTTTTCTCAACCGTATCACTACCTTTGGATTTATATTACAGAATTTCCCAGTGTTATTGTGCAGTGTATATGTATCGGCCATGTATGTGTATGTGTGTGCCCATATGTGCTTGCATGTGCTTGATATTATCACAGCATTCATGGAGATTCTGGCACAAGTGAAATCTTAAGTTAGGAGATAAGACATATAAATTCCTCTATTTTCCCCCCAAAAATCTAAAGCAACCAGTAAGGACATTTCTCCTCAATATAGAGTAGACTCTTGACATCAGAATGACATCCTAAATTATTTTCATAACAAATATAGTAAAAAATAAGTGAATTTTTTACATGGCCACTTTCTGATCTCTATTAGCTCTAAAAATACTGAAGTAAATAATTTATAAATTTATTACAATAAATTATGCAATATAATCAAAATGTTATTACCTTATAAAACTAATCAGATAAAACTGTCTACAACACACCTTCAGTCAAACAAAACTGGGTTTATGTACTTGTTGCACCAAGGGAGAATGGTTCCGGGGAAACTTAGAAAACATTCTGAGTAAAGGGTAGGGGAGGCAGGGCTAATTTGATTGGCTGGTTATTTAATTTGATGTTATGATTATTTTGATAGGTTACAGAGGATTGTAGATAGGGCCTGCCAGTCTGTTATGGTATCTCCTTAAATATTTTGGATAATTTTATGGGTATAACAAATAGGTGCATTTATGTGTTTGTTTGTACAGGTGGTTGTAATGCTATAGAAACTTTTTTTATATTTTAAACTGTTCCAAATTTGAAATGTACAAGGCATAAAAAAAATTTGTTTCCATGCCCACTAGGTATAAAAGATGCAGGATGAGACATTGCTGAGAGCATAACTCTCACCTAATGAATACACAGAATTAACTCTAAGCTTGAATATGCAAGTGATTGTACTACTTCATATATCTTTGCTCTTCTATGAGATGAATTATCTTTGCTTGGTAGACTGTTTGATTCCTTGAAAGAAAAAAATATATATACACATATATATATATATGGATATGGATACATGGCAAAGCTGTATATGGAAGAATTATGAGTTTGCATGCTAGGAGGATAATTACATGTAGAAAAATTTACAGGTTTTATAAAAAGAAATATGTTTCCCTTTTTCTCTTTTGCTTGAAATTTTTGGCTTCTTCTAGGAAGCAGTGTGTTGTTATGCTTACTGACCACTGACAAATGGATGGATGTATTGATTGTGTAATTGTAAAATGCAAAGGAAGCAAACAATTCAACATAAATTTATTGATCATTACTTTTGCCTAGACCATATGATATTTGCTATATAGATGAAAAGAAAAGGAACAAGACCCAACTTTCAAGGAGTTGCAGTTTAATAGAGATGAAAACAAGAACAACAGAAATAGCAAGAAAGCTAAAGACTAATGTGAAGACAAAAATATATCAAAAACATGCTATCAGAAATTAACAAAGGAGAAGGGAACTGATGAATTGAATGAGTAACATCACCAAATTGGGACAATAGGAGCTATCTACTGTCATCTCCCAGTAGAAGTATCAATTTTGACAGCTACCCACAAATGAGACTATCTTAGAGTCTACATGGTCACTGAAGAAGTTCCAGCATACCATTGGAGCAAAAAATTCAAGAATAGACACATTGAAGAGGATAAGAAGAACAGTTTCACTTCACCTACCTTATACTTTCCCCAAGGTGGCACAGCTCAGTGCCAAGAGAGACTCCTTAGCCCACAATTTATCCCACAGGGAACAGTGAAAGCATAGTGTGTGAGCTCCTGGCTCCCCCACCTGTGTAGGATGCTGTCCAAGAGGCCCATTTCTTTCATGCTTCACACAGATTACTGAGATAATCAGCATAGTTGAATGGTTGAGTGGGGCTGGGAGCAGGGAAAAGGTTGTGGACCCTATTAACCACTCCACGGACTCCATCAGGAAACCTGCCCATGAGCCATTTGGGACACTTCACCTGTACACTCTCTCTTGCCCATGGGCACTCCAAATGAATCTCCAAGTATGCCCCTGCAGACACCAAGTATAAGCATCTTGTACAGAGAGGTGGCTCAATTCTGTGGGATTGGGAGAAGGCACACAAAGTTGAGCATTTAAGAGCATCAGCCTAGGGGAAAAAATGGGAGGCTTTTAGTACCCAGCCTAGATTTGAGAAATGGAAGAAGGCGTACAATCCTAAGAATCCCACCCAAAGAGAGCAAGAGGTATGGAGTGTGTAGAGTAGGCAAATCTATAGAAAAAGTGTGAGAGAGCCTCAGAATCTCTAACTGGGTTGACTGGTGAAGGTCTCTCTCTCTTTTGGGAAGGTGTCTCCCAAAGCCAGTTAAAAAGACTGGAAGCAACTGCTTCTTCAAGAGTGAAGACAACAATGGAAGACTTCAAAGAACATGAAAAGTCAAGAAAATATGACACCACCAAGTAAACGCAGCAATGTTCCTATAACCAACCTCAAAGAAAGGGAGATCTATGAGTTGCCTGAAAGGAATTCAAAATAAATGTCTTAAAGATGCTCACTGAGCTATAACAAAGTATTTTACATTGACATAAAATTCAGTGAACTCAGAAAAACAATATATGAACAAAACAAGGAGTTTGGTAAAGAAATAGAAATTATAAAAAAGAACCAAATTCTGGAGCTGGAGAATACAATGAATACAATGAAAAATACAATATAGAGCATCAACAGCAAACTTGATCACACAAAAGGAAGAATCTTTGAATTGCTTCTTGGTGTTTTTACTAAGATCAAGTGTAGAAACAATCTATGAACTCAAAAATAGGCCATTTGAAGTTATTTATTCAGAGGAGGAAATAAAGGGAATGATGAAAGGCTATGGGGATTCATGGGACACCACCAAGAGTGACAACATTCTCATTTTGAGAGTTTCAGAAGGAGAATAGAAAGAGAAAGAAGCAGAAAGCTTTTTTAAAGATATGATGGTTAAGGAGGCTAAGGCAGGATGATCACTTGAGGCCAGGAGTTTGAGACCAGCCTAGGCAACATTGCAAGACACTGTCTCTACAAAAATTTTAAAAAACTAGCTGGGCATGGTGGCATGGGCCTGTATTCCTACCTACTCGGGAGGTTGAGCTAGGAGGATCACTTGAGCTCATGAGTTCAAGTTTGCAGTGAGCTATGCTTATACCACTGCACTTTGGCCAGGGTGACAGAGTGAGACCCTGTCTCTGGAAAAAAAAAATTTAATTAATTAAATTATAAAATAAAATAAAGATATGATCATTGAAAACTTCCCAAATTTGGGGAGATATATGGACATCTGGTACCTGAAGGTCAAAAGTTTCCAAACACATTCAACCCAAAGAAGATTTCACTAAGACACATTATAATCAAACTGACAAAAACCAAAGACAAAAAGAGGAGGCTCATTACATACAAGAAAATGTCTATAAGTTCATCAGCAGGTTTATCAGGAGAAACCTTGAAGCCCAGGAGACAGTGTGATGATATATTCAAAATACTGAAAGAAAATATTATAACTGCCAACCAAGAATGCTATACCTGGAGTATCTGTCCTTCAGAAATAAAGAAGAGATAAAGCTGATAAAGTTGATCGCCACTAGACTTGCCTTATAAGAAATGCTAAAAGGACTTCTTCAAGATGAAATGAAAGGATACTAATTAATAACATGAAAACATGTGAAAGTATAAAACTCACTTGTATAATAAGTAATCAAATTCAGAACAACTCAGTACTGTAATGGTGGTATATATAAATAACTTATAATTCTAATATGTAGGTTAAATGACAAAAGTATTGAAAATAACTATAACTACAATAATTTGTTAATTGATAAAATACATAAATAGATGTAAATTGTGACACCAAAAACATAAAATGGGGAGGGATTTAAAGTGCAGTTTTCCCATGTGATTGAAGTTAAGTTGTTATCAGTTTAAGATAGACTATTATAACCATAAGAAGTTTTATGTAAGCTTCATGGTAACCACAAAGTAAAAACCTATAGTAAATACACAAAAGATAAAGAGAAAAGAATCAAAGCATACCACTACAGAAAATTATCAGAATTCAGAGGAAGACATTAAAAGAGAAAGAAAGAAACAAAGAAGCCAAAAGACAGCCAGAAAACAATTCTAGAAAAACTTGCTGGGATTTGTGTGTGTTGAAGGGGGGACATGGATTGCATCAAATATATAAAGCATTTTTAGAACCACATGTTCACACATTTGTTATTCAGTAGTTCAGCACAGTTCTCTTTATGTGTGTCAGTGAGGTCAAATTTTGTTCAATTCCTCTAGATCCTTGCTGATTTTTATTCTGAATATTCTGTCAGTTACTTCGAGATGTGTTTCTGTCTCACACTATACTTATGATTTGTCTATTTGTCAGGTTCTGTTTTATATATGCTGAGACTCTGTTGTCAATGCATATAAAATTAGAATTTAGTGTCTTGGATGGACTAATCTTTCATCATAATGAAGTACTCCTTTTTATCTTCAGAAAAGATAAGTGTATCATGTCTGTGTTTATGGTTATAGTATAGTTGGTGTAACTACACTAACTTTCTTTTGTTTAGTGTTTACATGATACTTCTTATGCTCTCCTTTTATTTTATCTTTTGCTATCCTTATGTTCTTGGAGTGATTCTTTTTTATTTTTTCAAGATATTACAGAGGTACAAATGTTTTTGGTTACAGGGAATCACTTTTGTTATGTATGCTTGAGTCAGGGTTATAAGTGTGCCCATCATCCAGATAGTGTTCATTGTACCCATTAGGTAGGTTTTCACCCATCCCCTCCTCCCACTTCCCCCTGCTTGATTTCCACTGAGTTTTATGTTCCTCTGTGCACATATTCCAGTTCCAGTTTAATAGTGAGTACATATATATGGTGTTTGTTTTTCCACTCTTTAGATACTTCAATTAGGATAACGGTTTCCAGTTCCATCCAAATTGTTGCAAAAGGCATTAATTCATCCTTCTTCATGGCTGAGTAATATTCCATAATATACATATACCATATTTTGTTAATCCATTCATGAATTGATGGGCATTTGGGTTCATTCCACAACTTTGCAATTGTGAAATGTGCTGGAGTAAACATTCGAGTGTCGGCGTATTTTTGATAAAATGATTTCTTTTCTTTTGGGTAAACAGCCAGTAGTGGGATTGCTGAATCAAATGGTAGGTCTACTTTTAGTTCTTTGAGGAATCTCCATACTGTTTTTTATAGAGGTTATACTAATTTGCAGTCCCACCAACAGTGTATAAGCATTCCTTTCTCTCTGCCTCGACACCAGCGTCTGTTGTTTTTAGTCTTTTTACTAAAAAGCCATTCTAACTGGGGTGAGGTGATATCTCATTGTGGTTTTAATATGCATTTCTATAATGATTAGTAATGTTGAGCATTTTTTAATATGTTTATTGGCCATTTGTCTATCTTCTTTTGAAAAGCTTCTGTCCATGTCTTTTGCCCACTTTTTAATGGGGTGGTTTGTTTCTTTTCTTGCTGATTTGCTTGAGCTCTTGGTAGATTCTGGTTATTAGCCCTTTACCAGGATGCATAGCTTGTGAATATTTTCTTCCATTCTGTAGGTTGTCTATTTGCTCTGTTGATTATTTCCTTAGCTGTGCAGAAGCTTTTAATTTAATCAAGTCCCATTTATTTATTTTTGTTGGTGGTGTGATTGCCATTGGGATCTTCTTCATAAATTCTTTGCCTAGGCCAATATCTAGAAGAGTTTTTCCAACATTTTTTCTAGCATTCTTATAGTTTCATGCCTTAAATTTCAGTCTTTTATCCATCTTGAATTAATTTTTGTGAGCAGTGAGAAATATGGATCCTGTTTCATTATTCTACATGTGGCTATCCAATTTTCTCAGAACCATTTATTGAATAGGGATTCTTTTCTCCAGTGTATGTTGTTGTCTTCTTGTGAAAAATCAGTTGGCTGTATGTGGATGGTTTTATATCTGGGTTCTCTGCTCTGTTCCATTGGTCTATGTCTGTATTTTTGTGCCAGTACCAGGTTGTTTTGGTTACTGTAGCCTTGTAGTATACTTTGAAGCCTAGTAATGTGATGCGTCCAGATTTATTCATTTGCTTAAGATTACTTTGGCTATTCAGGCTCTTTTCTGATTCCAAATGAAGCATAGAATTATTTTTTTCTAGGTCTGTGAAATATGACATTGGTATTTTGATGGGGATTGCATTGAAGTTGTAAATCACTTTGGGAAGTATGGACATTTTAACAATGTTGATTCTGCCCATCCATGAGCATGATATGTTTTTCCATTTGTTTGTGTCATCTGTGATTTTTTCCTCAGTGTTTTGTAGTTCTCTTTGTACAGATTTTTCACCTCCTTAGTTAAGTATATTCCTAGGTATTTTATTTTCTTTGTGGTGATTGTGAATGGTATTGCGTCTTTGATTTGACTCTTAGCTTGACTATTATTGGTATATAGGAATGCTACTGATTTGTGTACATGGATTTTATAACCTGAGACTTAGCTGAATTTATTTCTCAATTACAGGAGTCTCTTAGGTTTTCTAGGAGTGCCTCTTTTAATTAGCAAATCATTGGGTTAGGCTGTTTACAATATCCATTTTGATAACTTTTTAAATTGGAAGATTTAGTTTGTTTACATACTATGTTAGTGGCACTCAATTTGTATTTAAATTTACCATCTTACTTTATATTTTCTATTTTCCCCTTTATTACTTTTTGAATTAGTTATATTTAGCATTCCATTCCTCCATTAGGTTGCCATTAATATTGTATTACTATTCTTTTTTTATTCATACAATTTTATAATATTATTGCTTAATATATATTTATCTATTTATCTATTTATCATTTCCTTTAGCACATTGACCCAATTTATCCCCACCAACCTTTTATTTTATCATTGTGTGATTTATTCTATATGATAAATATTTTAAATTCTTCCTTTTTTTTTTTTTTTTTTTTGACAGAGTCTCACTCTGTTGCCCAGGCTAGAGTGTCATGGCATCAGCCTAGCTCACAGCAACCTCAAACTCCTGAGCTCAAGGGATTCTTCTGTCTCAGCCTCCAGAGCAGCTGGGACTACAGGCATGCGCCACCATGCCCAGCTAATTTTTTCTGTATATTTTAAGTTGTCCAGCTAATTTCTTTCTATTTTTAGTAGAGACAGGATCTCGCTCTTGCTCAGGCTGGTCTCGAACTCCTGAGCTCAAATGATCCTCCTGCCTCGGCCTCCCAGTGTGCTAGGATTACAGGCGTGAGCCACCGCACCTGGCCCTTAAATTTTTCTTGTTTACCATCAGTATTCATTTAGATTTTCCAACTGCTCTCCATTCTTTCCCATATCTTTGTTTCCTTTTGGTTTCTAATGAACCTAGGATCTGTAGTGATGTTCTCTGTTTTAGTAATTATATTTTCTATTTTTCTCTTTGGTCAGTCAAGTGGGATGTTCATCAATTTTATTAATCCCTTCAAAGAGCCAATTTCTGTTTTAATTGATTTCTTAATTTATATTTCATTGATTTCCACTCCAATCTTATTTATTTTCTTCTTTATCCTATTTTGTATTGATTTTTTTCTTCCTCTTAAGGTAGAAAACTACATGATTAATTTTATAATTATTTATTTTGCAACAGAGTGTTTAAAGCTATAGTTTTCTGAGAAGAGCTTTAGCTGCATCTCACAAATTTGAATGTGTTATATTTTTATTATACAACAGATTAAAACACATTTTAATTTCTTTTGTGATTTCTTTTTTGCATATCTAGATATGTCTTGCTTAATTTCCAAAATTAGGCTATTTCCTTGTTTTGGCTATTGTTTTCTAATTGTATTGTGTTTTTGTCAGTTGGAAAATGTAATCTGTGTGATCCCAATATTTTAAATGTATTGAGAACATTTTCTTGTGGTCTATCTTGATGAGTATTCCATTTGATTTGAAAAGAATATTTATTCTGAGTTGTTTGTTCAGCTTAATACTCCCAATAGCTAGTCTCTGCCAGGCCTTGAGCTCTGCACATATATGAAGCTTAGCATTTGGACAGTGACTCAAAAAGGTCCATATATATCTATTTTTGAGTACTAAATTGCTGCTAGAAGAAACTTAGAAACCAGAATAAAATAATATTGACCATAATTATGTGTGAATTTTTAAATATGCCTGTTTAATCAATATTTGGGACTATATCATTTTAAAACAATTAAACATAAAACATTATTATGCCTTTTCTCTAATAATTCACTCTAAGGACAAATACAAACACAGTGTAGGAATTCTACAAAAATGATGTTTATGTGTCTAAATTCTGTACTTGTGTATTGTATGTACTTGTGCTTGCTTGATATCCCTCCATAACAGAATATAAACAAATATTTTGTTTTTTATGTTATTATTGAAGTTATGAAGAGAGGCTATTGAAAGTAGAAAAATAAGATATCAAATTTTAGGACTGCTATATTGAACAAATACTTTCATCAATTTTTTTGGTAATACATTTCTATGGGGGATAATATCCATGTGAAAATTTTATATCATCAGTGAGTACATGAAGTATTAGATATGAAAAATGCGAATATTATAAAACGCATATAATCTATTTGGATATGCGACAAAACTAAAGAAGATAATATAGTTAGACATATGGGACAAATTCTAGGATCAGCACAATGTTCAGAAAACTGGAGTATGGAGTATACATGGGAAACAGATGTTGATGAGGTTGGAAAAGTAAGAAAGAACCACAGTGTACTAAAGAAAAGAGTTTTAATTCATCTGGAATACAGGAAGTGATTTTGGCAACTTTAAATTTTGAAAGATCTAGAAATGGTATGGAGGGTTTATTGTAGGAGTAATAAAAGGCAAGAAAATCTGTTATGATAACAGTTACAGAGATCCCTATGGAAAGATATGATGGCCTCAAATAAGGCAGTGCAATGGTAATAGACCCGAGGAAATAAATTCGGGTCATGCTCTTCACAAACTAGATTTAGGAAGATTTGACAAAGGATTAGGGAGACGGTAGGCTAGGACCAATCTTGGATTAATCTCTGTGTGGATGGTGGTACTGTTAACTGAGAGAAACAATACAGGATAAGAACAAGTTTTGTGGGAAACATGATTACTTCTATTTTGTATATTTTAACTTTGAGCCTTCTATGTGACATTCAAGTGGCCACATGTAGTAGATAACAGGATATGTGGATTAGGATCTTTTAAAAGGTGTCTGAGCTAAAGGTCACCAGTTTATAGTGCAAGATAATCTATTTGGGTTTAAAATAAAATTCTATTTATATTTTTATCTTACTCATTTTAATTTCTATTTTGCATGTTTTGTAATGCAATACTATGTTGAGCTAGTAGGCATGAATATAATTTATTAAACAAATATTTACTATTTAAGCCATCTCAAATTTTTTTTTTTCAGCAGTGGTTGAGATCAAAATATTTGGAGACCCCTTTAACATCTCTCATGGGGACTGGTGTAAGAAATACAGAGGAGCAAGAGTGAAGCCTTGTGCAACATTGACATTTAGCCAGGAATATGAGAAGAGGTGATGCAAGTAGGAAGAAGACCAGAGAAGAAAATTGTCACTAAATTTTAGAAACCAAAAAAGAGGGGTGGTCAAAGAGCTCAAAAGAGCTCAGTAACAGGAGGGCTAAAAACATCTGCCTAAGTGGAATTGGCACCATGTAAGGGATGACTAGTATCTGTGAAAATATAATTGTGGGGATGGGAGTCAGATTTCAAGATGTCAAGAAATAAATGAAGTAGAAGAAATTAGAGAAGGTGTGAGTTCAGGTTACTTAAACGAGTAGCTTGATTTTAAAGAGGATAGAGAAAGAAACCACTAGAGAAGAAATACGTTCAAATTGTTTTTATTGGAAGAAAAGTCTTGATTATTTTACGATTTTGTGCTTATGTGCCAAGAGAAAAGGAGCAATAGAAGACAAGGTTGAAGATGTAGGAAAATGAAGGGGTCAGTTATGAGTGAAGTCCTCACTGGGCAGAGGGATGGGATCCAGTGCATGGGTGCCCGCATTTACTTCGGATGAATGGGGGAATCACCTTATAATGTGAGACGGGACATAGGAATAGGGATTGGTGCATGTTCAGATGCCATTCAGCACACAAGGATTCTCAGTTGGATAAAAAATACAATCCAGTCCCATGCTGTATGTAAGAAGAGGTGCATCTCCAACAAAATGGCACAAAAAGTTAAACTAAAGGAATGGGGAAACATATCTGGTAAAGATGAGCTAAAAGAGAGTAGACATTGCAGTATTAGAATTCAAGTCACAAGGATTCTACAACTGATTCCCTACTTGTTATTCTCAATACAGCAACCAGAGTGATCCCATTAAAATCTTAAGATAATCAGGTTGCTTCCCTGCACGAAGCCTTCTAATGGCTCCCTGTTACTCCCATCATAAAAGTCAAAGTCTGTGTTGTGGTCCACAAAGACATACTCAGTCTGACCCCTGTTACTTTACTGAATCCATCTCATAATACCCAACCCTTCACTTATTCGGCTCCACTGCTCCTTGAAATCACCAGGTATAATCCCCCTCAAAGTCCTTTTCATTTGCTTTTTTTACATCCTGGGATATGTCACCCAGATATCTGCATAGCTCACTCTTGCTCAAATATCACTCCCAGTGAAGTTTTCCTTGATCAATTTTAAATTGAACCTCACCATCATGTGGAATGCCCTTTCCCTTTTCCCTTTTCATTTGTTCTTTGGTACTTATCTAGCATGCCACATTATGTTTACCATTACATTTTGTTTTTGTCTGTCTTCTTTCACTAGAACATGAACTCCGCAAGCAGGATTTTTGTCTATCTGTTCACTGCTTCATCTCTAGGACCTAGAACAATGCTTAGCACATAGCAGGCACTCAAAATTCTTGTTGAAATCAGAAATATGTACAGAGTGTAGCACTTTATATTGCAAAAAAATATTTATTTACCTTTAGTTTGAAGATATATCAGCAATAAATTTTATGTTGTTAATAAAATTAATATTATTTACTATGTGTCAAACACAGTTACATATTATTAACTCATTTAATTCTCACATAGAGTCTATGAAATCATCCTCATTATTATTTTCCCTATTTTACAAATGAGGAAACTGAAGCACAGAGAGAGAGATGATAAAATCTGTCCTAGATGGCATAGCAAGAAGGTGAGAGAACAGGGATTCAGGCCTGGACAGTCCACCTCCAGGGCCTGCTCCCTTTGCCATTATCTGGTATCCATTGCTGCCTCTCACATGCCGTGACCTGCACAGAATCAAGATGATAAAAACTTTAGACAGTTACAGAAACAAGAACAGTGAGAGAAACACCATTAGACAGTCTGTGTAAAATCCACTAAAAAATGTAGAGACTTTGAGTAATATAATTGATATTATTGAATTAATAAGTGTGCATATATATTTACACCTCTATAGGAACAAAATATAATTTTTTTACTGGCTTTGTATGAAGCGGATAGCCTCAAAAAGATTTTATGTCTATGATTAATAAGATAGTGATGGTGCTGATAATGATTAGTGATTAGCAATAATTATTAATTCTTATATTAGAAACTAATAATATAGAAACTTATTATATTTCAGGCACTGTGCTAAGTAGTTTAGATAGATTATCTTATTTAATTCTCTAAACAACTCGGTGATATAGGAATTATTATAATCCCCAGTCTATAAATGATGACATTGAGTCTTAGGGAGGCTATGCAAGTTGGTCTGAGTAAACTCCAAATAAGTGGTGGATCTGAAATGAGGCAGTTTAACTCTAGAGACCACACTCTGTGCAGATTAATGGTGAAATAAAAGATTATTCACTAAATCATGTTGAGACAGTTAGCTATGAGAAAAAAATCAATGTACACCCCTGACTCTTGTCATACATCAAAATAAATTCTGAGGGATCAAGGAAGAAATGATAAAAATGTTCAACCATATAAGTAGTTGATGAAAATATAAGTGAATATTTATCAAAGCACTTTCTGAGCTAAATTGCAACAGAAGTATTGCAAAGGAAGAGAATAATAGAGTGACTACATAAAAATGAAAAGCCATCTTCGTGGCAAGGAATAAAATAAGAAAATTATATCAAGGGGTTAATCAATCAATTGAAAGTGGTAAGAAAATACTATTAATTGAGTTGATATATACACAAAAGACATGGACAGTTTACATGCTAACAAATATGGAAAACATTTGAAAAAATATTTATCCTTATGGTACAACTTAAAGGAATAAAATGATAAAACTATCAATAAATGGTAAATGATCATGTAATCATTTTATTTTTAAACATATATTTTGAATGTAGTTAAAAGATAAATATATAATTATGCATACAACTATATATATAACTGTCTATGTAACTGTGTATAAAAGATGAAATAGAAAGAAGGGTTTAAAATAAAAAGCAACAGTCTTCTGCCTATTGTTCTCCAACTTCAAGTCTATTCACTAGAGACAAAGCACTATTAAGCATTTATATTTGGGGTTAATCAACTTTTCACAGCTCATATACTACTGCTATAACAGATAAAAATGAGTTTTATTTAGGCACCCCTCTGTCCTTCCACCACCAATCATTATTTTCTTTCCTCTATGGGTCACTTCTGCAACTTAAAATAACATAGTTATTATTCACCATAGATTTGAATTATGCTTCATACCCCCTCTACGGGTCCAATATCATGACCACTGTTCCACTTGATGGAGAATGTTCCTAGCTTTAAATGCAAACAGGCTCTCCTTTTAACCAAATTCTTTTAACCTACTAAGTTTTCATTTTGTTAACTCTTGCTATTCTGCAAAAGACCATTTGCTTACTAGATCTCATTTCTTCTTCTTTCTTGGTAGACGCTGTTTTGCTAAGGAGGATATGTGAGTGGTAAATTTTCCAAGTTCTTCCAAATTCTGAAGATTTCTTATACTGCCTTTACACTTGATTGATGGTTTGCCTGTATATAAAAATCACAGCCACAACATAATTTTCTCTAAGAACATTGAAGATATTTCTCTCTTTCCTTCAAACATCCAGTATTGCTGATGGGAAGTCTGATACCGTTCTATTTTCTTTTCCTTTCTCTAGGATCTGATTATTTCTTTCTGGAAGCATTTAGGCTCTTCTCCTTATCCTTGGTAATTTAAATCTTATAATGATTTTGTATCTTGGTGGTTTCATTTTACAGTCATTGTATTAAAATGCAGTGACTTCTCCACTCTGGTAATTTGTCTTCTATTATTTTTGCAACATTTATTCCCCTCCATAATCAGTTCTGTCTTTCTGGAACTCATATTGGTTGGATTAATGTTCATGTTTTTTCTTATCTCTTGAATTTTTCATATATCCTTTCTTTTAAATTTCTTTTTATTAACAGTCTTACCATTAGTTTTCAAAAGCTCTTTTTTTTTCCCTGCCATCCTGAACACTAATTAGAGATTATTATAAGGTTTCTTTCCTATTCTTGGAATTATCTCTCACTTTTCTAAGATCAATTCTTCTTTATGTTTATTTTGGTCTTTCTCTTTAATGTTGTAGTTTTTATTTTAATAATATAGTGCTGTTTGAATAACCAGGTAGAGGGAACAAAATCAAAATAAGGGGTTAGAATGGATGATTGGGATTTCTCAGTGTGTGTGTGTGTGCGTGTGTGTGTGTGTGTGTGTGTGTTTATGTGTGCACATGTGGGAGGTGTTTTTGAGTGGACAATTGGGGAGTTGGCTACTAGGACAGTCTACCTGCCAGAATAACGAGGGCTCTGTAGGGGCCAACAACACATCTGTTTCAGATTTGTGGAATACTGGTCATTCTGCATATGTCAAATAAACAGTTTTTCTAAGGAAGACATTAAAATTATTTCCTATTTTTTAATTTCATTTCTCACTTCTGTCCTGTCATAGTATCTGCCATTTCTAATCTAGAGCTTCTCATGGGATGATTAGCTCCCTTCTGGTTTAAAGCCCTTTTCATCTGTGGTTTGAGCTACAGCTTCCTCCATTTCGTTTCACTTTCCACCCTTTTCTATAAACTTAGAAACTTCTAGAAATGTGTTGGCATGTCCCTTCCTTGAAGTTCCTTTTTTGTTGGTAAGTTTACTTACTATTATTTGAATGGACTCTCACTGTTATTTTAAATTTGGAACATTTGTGAGAGTATAGAGTTTGGGGGCATTATTAAATCGTTAGATTTTAAAGTGCAGAACTGATATTGTCAGGTTTTGGTTATAATTTAGCAATCCTTTTGAGAAGCAATTTTGCAAAATATACAAAAAGCCTAACTATTACCACACAATGATTATAGCAGAAGAGCCTTAAATGTGTTCTACAAGTTCATCAAATAATTTGAATGTTTCCAATATATTTTTAAATGACCTTAAATATGAAAACAGCTTGATCGACACAGTTTTCACTGCAGAGTTCTATGTTAATGTTAAAGACTTCAAGCAGTTTAAGGGTCCTGTAAATGATATGCCATCTCTATAGAATATTTTTTGATATTAAAATGTTTTAGAAACATTTAGAATCACATGGAATTACTTATACTATAATATTAAATATATAAGTAGACTACAAAAGTTACAGTGGAATCACAGTTCTTTTAAATTTGCATAGAAAATTCAACTAATATGCTAATAGTGTAAGAGTGGTATTGGGAGGGCTTTACTCGTTAAAAAGAAACATTGTATATCATATTTTATCTTTCATAAATCCACGTAATGTATTTTATAAACTTCCAAAGAGAAAAAATAAACCTATGAAATAGCAACAATAACAATACAAGATTAGGAGACATACATGCGCACACACACACAAGCATACACACACAAGAACTAAAGAGAACTCATTCTCGTCTATTCTGTCATCTACTATTTTCTACTATCTCATGTACTTTTTTCAACAAAGTTGAAATATTACTTGGATAATACTGTCCCCAGTTTCTGCTGGAGTGACTGCTTCCCCAAATAAAGTAAGGAAAATGAGTAAAAAGTATTCAGAAAATGTAGCAACTGTAAGATTTCTGGTCTTCTTTTTAATGTTTTCCAAGCTGGTAGTATAATAATTTTTTGATGGTACTATAATAATTTTTTAAAACATAGTATATTAAATGAAAATCAGTCTCAAAGTTTACCTGTAAAAATGTAGAATGAAAATTTAATCACAATATCTTTTGCCTTTTACATCTTCGTGCTTATATTTATTCTTTATGTTATAATACTAAATACTTCAGATGGATTCCTATTAGTAAGACATTTGTGTTAATATAAGAATTCTCAACCTCATCATGAATCACCTTAGTAATATCATCAAAAGTAAATCTCAGGCACATTTATTTTGCTCTGTATGTCTGAATCTTTAAACATTTCATGTGAGGGCAAGTGCAAAATATTTCTCCCACCTGAATACCATTTTTTTTTTCCTGCCAAACTCATGGTTTTATCTATGGAATTCCATATATATACACACACATATATATACAGTAGGAGTGTTGTCATTTTTATTTCTCTGGGTAAACAATTCCTGTGGGTTTTATAAAATAGTTTACTGTATTGCTTAAGGATTAAGTGGAAAAGACAGAATTAAAAGTGCTATTACAGCAAAAGGTCAAAATACAATTTTCAATTGCTCTTCATTTTTCTGATGTATGGCATGGAGTTTCAGAAGTCAAGTAACATCACAATAATCTTTCATTCAAGTTTGTATTTGATTGCTTAACATCTGTGAATTGTTAAGAAAGTCATTGCACAAACTTTCCTTAGTTTAGATTAGTTTAGAACACATCCCAGGGTATTTAGTCAGGGAATAATCCTGCTTATAAAAGTGTGTTTGTGTGTTTAAATAAATAGCATTTTTGTAGACAAAGTTATGCCTTATTCTTTTTTTAAAGAATTTGTTAAAAAATTTTCCCACCCCACTTTTGGATTATCTACAGCTTCAGACAAATATAGTACTTAATACTAAGTTCAAAAGGAGAATCTTAAGCATAACTTTTTAATATTTGGCTCATTTTTGTACATGTCTGCAATGTTTGGCAGAAACGGTGTTGAAATGTATGACAATATTCTATTGTAATCTCTTATTTTTCTTTACTTTATAACTCATATAAGCAATTCCTTTTTTATTGGTAAATATCATAGTATGAATAATTCATATTATTAAAATAGAGATTGGGAGGTGATATTTTAATAAAAATAAATATTTTAACATTTTTATAATTAATTTTTTTTTAATTTGGAGAATAGATTGACCACATTTATAGATAATTTTAAAAAACAAATTTTAAAATGTTGTGGTACACAAGGAAATAAGATATAGAAAAAGTTTGGAGTTAAACATTGTTTTTCCTAAATTTTAAAAATAGACAAAATTAATGAAGTGCCACAGACAAATGAATAAACAATATTTTAAAAATATCATTTAAAATATCTTTGCTGCTTTTACTTAGCCTATTGTAACTTTTTGAATAAACTGGAATTGAAATTAATTATAAAACATAACTTTAATTAATAATAATATATTTTATTTGCTTTTATTGTTTATGTAGCTATTCTGCACATATTCAACATTTGGAACTTGCCCAAATCTGACAATTACTTTTCACTGACTCCTTTTTATAACACTTAAAAATGTGAAGCAATTAAAATAGATTGTGATAATAATCTTCTAGAAAATATTCAGATGTACAGGGAACAATATTCTTTATCCTTCTTTCTATTTGTATTATGCTCCTTTCTGCCTCTTTATGTAGCTTCATTTAATTTTGGAAACTTTGTAATACTTGTAAATTTTATTGTATTCCTGTATTGTTTTTTAAAAAATGCATGTTTATCCTAAGTATGCCTTGATATTTTTGTAGAAAAGGACCTACTTTTGATGATGAGTAATAATTTGTTTATTAGTTTAAGAAATATACATTTTTATTTTATTTTTTTTAGAGATGGTCTTGCTCTGTCTCTGAGGCTGGAATGCAGTGGCACAATCACAGCTCATTGCATCCTCAAACTCCTGAGCTGGAGCAATCCTCCCTCCTGTTTCAGCCTCCCAAGTAGCTTGGCCTGTAGGCGTGTGCCACCATGCTCCACTAATTTTTAAATATTTTATAGAGATGGGGTCTTGCTATGTTGCTCAGGCTGGTCTTGAACTCCTGGGCTCAAGTGATCCTCCTGCCTCGGCTTCCCCAGGTCCTGGGATTACAGGTGTGAGCTTTCACACCTGGTCAGAAATACAAATTTAATGTCTACTTAGTTGATATAAAATAGTCATAATTTCATACCAACCTTTTTAAACTACATGATTTCAGACCTTCCTATCACTATTTTGTCAGCTAAAGAAGCAATTAAAAATGAAACACATCCCTTGTCCCCATCCAGGGTTCTGGATAGAGGAGACCCAGTGTCATTGTTCATGAAAGAGTCCTCACCTTGGAATACTGCACCTTTTAGGGGTATCCTTGATATGTCCACGTCCAAGCAATCAGGACCTGAGGGACTTTATTTATGCAAAGAGATGATGATACATTCTGCAGAATGTAGCGTTATTTGGCACTTTAAATTGAAGTTACATTTCATAAACTATTTTGATACAGGCTCATGCAATGAATTGTTCATTTTGTTTAATATCTTAGGGAATTCTGTGATATTGATTATAACACTTCATACAGATGCTATATATAATTTCTTTTGTGAACCTCATCCACTTTATTTTATGACCTGGGGAAGTTTAAAGGAATGGATTAACCCTCATCTATCTTAAATTTTCTATAGCAAATATTTCTGTTACATCTTAGTTTTTTCCATATTATTAATTCCTTTGAGTTTTCTTGCTTGGAAAGCAGTTCTTAACCGTTAATCTACAATATTTTCCTTTAAAAAATGTATTAATTTTCTCCCTCTTCCTCTTATTCTCATTTTAGCTTTTACTTTGTCTTATTCCATGGCTATAGTTACAGTTTCTTTCCTGTCCACATGAATGTTTTCAGTAGTACATTTTCTTCTTTTGGCCTACTAAATTCTGCTTTTACTCTCTCCTATGGTTTCTCACTTAATGTAGCTAATCATCGTTATGCAATGTTTTTGAGTATTTGTTGATTTTGAGTATATGTGAAAATGAGGGCCTAGAGTTTGGTAATTAGCTTTTCCTGCGAATGCTTTTTCTGAAGTACAAAGAATAAAAAATAAAAAACCTGAAATGCATTCAGGGAAAAGAAACAGAGGCCGTGAGGTGAAGTCGCAGCACAAAGAAGCAGAGATAATGAGGATATTTGATGCGAAGGCTCATGAGGCTGCTGGCATCTGTCTTTGCCCGGAGACAGCTAGTTGTTATTACTATTACTAATATTATTCATTATTTTTATTATGACCATCATCCTCATGATTCCATTCATTTTAAAGGTCATCAAGAGAAGGGCAGATATATAGGTTTATTTTAAGTGATGATAATCTTGTAAGTTATCAGTGGATATGTTTCTAAATGACTGTTCCAAAATAACCCTCCTAGGGAAACATTACACTGGAGTGGTCACATATGAATAAACCTAACCTCAGATTTATTGCTTTAGTAAATATGTGCATAGAAAATTATATTTTAGAGCATAAAATACTCTTGAGCTGTGTTTATTACTAAGAAACTAGAGAATACATACATTTATTTCTTTTGTGCCTACGTTTTTTGTTTGTCAGTTCCATATGAATACTTTGATATTGACTTTAATAGTGGGATGATTATTAAGAAGACAGACATCTATTAAATCCTTTGAGATACTCAGGTTTATGTACATAAATATTAATTCTATAGCTCCTCACAACATTTTTCTAATCAATTACCCTGCTTAGAACATTTTTTACTAACAGATATCTTAAAACTTCAGAGTCAATTATAGAAAATATGATAGATACATGAAAAAAGGAACTCAGAATCATCAAATTAGAAATGCCAAGAAAAAACTGGTTTCCCAGGGGCACTCTGGTTTCAAATGGGTCCCAGCCCAGGCATTCAAATATTTGCCTGTGACTTGTGGGATAACTATTTTCACAAGAAATTTTCAAGGATAAATATGAAGACCATTCTTTTTTTTTTTTTCCTTAAAAGTATTTTAAGTATTAGAAATAAATTATTTCCAAATAGCATAGAAAATTTATATTGTTCTCTCTTCTTCAAATAGGTTATGTGGGTATGCAATTTATGTCGAAAGCAACAAGAAATCTTAACCAAATCTGGGGCATGGTTCTTTGGAAGTGGCCCTCAGCAGCCAAGTCAGGATGGAACCCTGAGTGATACAGCTACAGGTGCTGGTTCTGAGGTACCAAGAGAAAAGAAAGCACGACTCCAAGAGCGATCGCGGTCTCAGACGCCCCTGAGCACAGCAGCTGCCTCCTCCCAGGACACTGCTCCTCCCAGCGCACCACCAGACAGGAGCAAAGGGGCTGAACCCACACAGCAAGCCGTGGGGCTGGAACAGAAGCAGGCTTCATCAAGGTCTAGAAGTGAACCTCCGAGAGAGAGGTAATAGTTCATTAACCCTGTAAGTGAAAGGCAGGGTTTTACTTTGAGAGCAACCCCATTTTCAAGAATTTAGCTTCTATTAAGAGGAATATGTGGAAGGAGTACTTCTGAGGCCCCACATGGAAGACAACAGGCCAGAGGTGCTTGGTCTGTCTTTAGAAGGTGTTCCTTAGGAGACCTTTGTTAAAAAGCTTTTCTTTCATATCATTCATATGTTACATGCTTACGTAACATAAGCTAAGCCACCTGAGCTGCTGGCTTCCAAACTTGCACTCAGAAAGCTCTTAGATCACAGAGAACTAGTTTATTAATTAAAAGCATGCTCTGAGAGAATATGATGGAGGAACCTGACCTATTGGAGGGTGTGTGGGCACATCAGAGAAGCCTTCTTTGAGGACATTTCTTTTATGCTGAGCTCTGAAGAGTGACTAGGAATTAACCAGAAGGGAGGGAAAAGTGCTCCAGAGAGCACAGGCATGTGGCCAGAAGGAACAAGCCCAGTGCGAGGGCCTCTTAAAGGATAGCCATTGGCTAGAGTCCAAGTAGCAGAGGGAAAGTGGGGCAAAGAAGGCGGGTGAGGTAGTGAGGGGACAGGTTAACTTTTGCAGATTTTATTATAGCCATAATGGAAAGCCACAGAAGATTGAAACAGGGGCTAATATAATCGGATAATTTACTTCAATTTATGATTCATTCATTCAAAAAACATATTTATGGCCAGACACAATACTATGCACTAGGAAATAGTGTTAACGAGGAGGACACAGCCCTGGTCTTCATGAGGCTCATGGTATGCGGCACTCGACTGTTGTTAGGACCTGAAGTGATCCTGGTTGTTTCTGTCTGTGTAACCCTTATTCATCCCACTGGGTGGGAGAGGAAGCTCTTAGGAAGGCTTCTGATCCCCTTTTCACACAAAACCCATATAATGAGATCAAGGACTTCAAAGTTAAACAGGTCTGGATTCTAGTCTTGGCTTGGGTCTGTCACAATAGGCAGTAACAACTCACCTTACAGGGTGTAGCAGGTATTTAAGGAGAACTTGTGTTCACAAGCTGGCACATGGTAGGCATTCGATGAATGTAGCTATTATTCAAGTCAGTAGTCATTGCGTATTTACTGTAAGTAAACACTGTGTCAGGAACCAAAGCATATAAAGATGATTAGGACACGGTCCCTTTTCTGAGAGATCCTACAGAAGAGACCACACAATATCCTAGGGAAGATAGACACCCAGGCAAAGCTAGAAAATACATATGGTACATTGGGAGTTCCAGGAAACAGGAAGTGACTTCTGAATTAGGCTTTATTAGATATCCAGGAGTTGTAGAGGAGGTAGAGTAGAAGAGGACATCACAGGAAGAGAGAATGAGTGTGCCTAAACTATTGGGAGAGAAGATAGAAAGGACACCAGAGATATCTCAGTGAAGGTAGAATTAATAGTTTTTTGGTGACAAACTGATGTGGATGAGGGAGAGACAAAAAATATTGAAGGTACAGTTTGGGAATGGATAGAAGATGATATCTTTAAATAAGATAGAGAATTTGGGGCTGTAAAGTTTCTAAAGAGAAAAGAGTTCTGTTTTTGACATATGGTGAAAAACTACAAAAATGTCAAGAATGAGGACTGAATAAAGACTTTTGACTTTTTAGTTGAAAGCTGAAGAAGATTGCTAGGGGAAATACCTTTACTAATGATATAGATACATAGGAAAGTCAGAAGAATTGAGGAATATAGGAGCAGGAGGAGAGGTGGGTGGTAGTAAGGGGTTGGGCAACTTCAGGAAGAAGCAAGATGGAAAGAATAATAAGTCTATTCATTTTAAATTATTGAAGAATTCTTGACCATATTTTGTACACCGATCAGGAGATAGTGGGAACAAAACAATTAAAGGTAGAAGTGAGAAAAAGTATAATAAGTAGAGCAAAGAATCAGACTGGAGAACTCCTTCCATTTGCCTTATCCCCTACCCTTTCAAAAAGCATCTTCACAGATGGTGTCTCCTTTAATCCTCACATGAACTCTGCAAGGTAAGAATTACTTATCAGCATTTCAAGAAAAGTAAATTGATTCAATATAAACTTCTAACAAGAGCAACTATGCCTAATGAGCTACTAAATGTTTGTAGTACAGTCATCACACTCTTATGAAAACTATATTTGATAGTGATTAATACATGTTCATATCAGATCCCTTACAGTGTAAAATTGCACCCCCACCCTTGCACTTCCACTTTCAGATACAAATCCCTTTCATTTCAAAGGGCCAATGTGATCTAAATGTCTCCAGCAGAACTTATCATGCTTCTGTTTTGTTTTCCTGTGCCATTTGAAACCCTCTATACCCTCTCTCTCTAACATCACCAGCCTCTCCTCAAACTTACCCCACACTATATCTTAGCAACTGCTACTTGGTAACCCCCAATAGAAACTGCCCCACTTTTTTCCCGTCTTGTGTCTTTTTCTTGATTTTCATTCATGACATCTGCTTTTGGACTGCCAATCAAATGATATTACCTCTGGAGAGCCCTCCCTGTGACCCTAGGATTCCAAAAGCAGCCTTAGCTTGCCTCTATTATAATTACACATTACAAAAGTAGTAACCAGAACTTTGCGAAATCTGTAAAGAGTTAGAACTTTCCAAAATCAGGTGCACTCCATTGTACAGAGAAGGACTGAAAGGAACAACTGAATGATACATCTACAGGATTCAGAGAAAGCAACACCCTTTCTTTTCCTTTTATCGTTGCCAGTGCCTTTAATAGCATGGAAAGAAAAGTAGAACTCAAAATTGTTTTCTTCTTTTGGACTGTATCCTGCAATAAGGAAGAGGGAGACGGGAGAAAAGAGGGAGAATGAAAAACAATTTCAAAAATTTCTGTTGTTTTTACCTGAGGAAGGTAAAATGAAAGCTATGGTCCTAAGTCTATAAAAAGTGTTTTGATGCACCTTTTCAAGTTAAAATTACTTTTGTGTTATCAAAGAAGTGCTATTAGATTTGATTTCTGAAATGGACATATTTGTATTCAAATTTCTTTAAAAGTTTCAGTTACAGTAAAAGATTGTATATTATCCAAATATATATCAAGTACATATTTAGTTTTGAAGTGATATGTATTTTTATCTTTTAAACCTACATTATTTTCATCTAAAACATTTTTAAGTCTTTGAGTCACACGCAGTGGTTAGCATAAAACTTGTTCATTTATTGAATTATTGACTTTTAAAATTGATCTGGTTAATTTATGAGAAATTTAAAATGTGAAACCAATGTTTTACGTCTCTGAATATATTGCAATTCAAGGGAGCTGCATTTAAAAATCCAACCTGATGTACAGTAATAATGTGGTTCTTTATGATCTTGATTATTAATTTGACATCAAATTGTAACTAATAACTGTAATTGAAATGATTTAAGACTGGAATGAGAAGGGAAAAAAATGTTTCTTGGGGCTGGTCTTTAAGTTTTATAAATCGCTCTCCTTCTTGACGTTCCCTCGTATACCACAGAAAGAAGACTCCAGGGCTTTCCGAGCAGAACGGCAAAGGAGCCCCGAAGAGCGAGCGGAAACGCGTGCCAAAGACCTCCGTGCAGCCCGGGGAGGGGGCTGCGGAAGAAAGGGAGCGGAAAGAAAGGCGGGAAAGCCGAAGGCTTGAAAAAGGCCGGTCACAGGATTACTCCGACGTGCCCGAGAAACGAGATGAGGGCAAAGAGGCGGACGAGGAGAAGCAAAGGAAAGAGGAGGAATACCAGACCAGGTACCGCAGCGACCCGAACCTGGCGCGGTACCCGGTGAAACCGCCGCCCGAGGAGCAGCAGATGCGGATGCACGCCCGGGTGTCCCGCGCGAGGCACGAGCGGCGCCACAGCGACGTGGCGCTCCCGCGCACCGAGGCGGGCACCGCGCCGCCGGAGACCAAGGGAGGCAAACGCGCGCCGGCCGCCCCCAGGGCCTCGCCGCCGGACTCGCCGCGGGCCTACTCGGCGGAGAGGACCGCGGAGGCCAGGGCGCCGGGCGCCAAGCAGCTAACGAACCACAGCCCGCCGGCGCCCAGGCATGGGCCGGTCCCCGCAGAAGCCCCGGAGCTCAAAACCCAGGAGCCCCTCAGGAAGCAGAGCCGCCTGGACCCCAGCTCGGCGGTCCTCATCCGGAAGGCCAAGCGCGAAAAGGTGGAGACCATGCTGCGGAACGACTCGCTGAGCTCTGACCAGTCGGAGTCTGTGCGGCCGTCCCCTCCCAAGCCGCACCGGTCAAAGAGGGGCGGCAAGAAGCGGCAGATGTCGGTGAGCAGCTCCGAGGAGGAGGGCGTGTCGACGCCGGAGTACACCAGTTGTGAGGACGTGGAGCTGGAGAGCGAGAGCGTCAGCGAGAAAGGTGAGGGGTGGCGCTGGCCGCGCTGGGACCGTTGCCAGGCTTAGAGGTACCAGGTTTGGAAGTGAGGCTCGGCATGCCCACACACGGCGTTATGGCCAGTGGAAGGTTCTAGTTGTGTTTTATTTATTTATTTATTTATTTATTTTATTTAATTTGTGGGATTTTAAAACATAACTACAAGCTAAAATTTAGGTTACAAGTGTTCTCAGTGCTTTTGTGTCCTGTCATTCTGGGAAGCTCAGGAGGCAGTCTTACGTTTTTAAGATATTATTTTAGGGTGGATTTATTTTTCTGAGAAAAATAACTTCTATTCTAGAAAATGAAAAGTGTGCCTTACAAAGAGAAAGATACATTAAAAAAAAAAAAGAAAGAAAAACTTCAATGGTGTAATATTCCAGTCACAAAGGTAGCAATTTTGTTTTTCAAAATTCAAATTAATCTTTCTCACAGTTTGTGAAGAAATTACAGTTTACCCTTGAACTGCACAGGTCCACTTATGTGAATTTTTCTCAATAAATGTATCAAAAATTTTTTAGAGATTTGAGACAATTTGAAATAACTCACAGATGAACTGTGAGGCCTAGAAATATATATATAAAAAAACCTGGAGAAAAAGTTAGGTATGTCATGAATGCATAAAATATATGCAGTTACTATTCTATTGTACCATTTACTACCATAAAATATACACAAATTTATTATAAAAAGTTAAATTTTCTCAAAACATACACAAAATAATACAGACCATACATGGTACCATCTGCAGTTGAGAGAAATGTAAACACACATAAAGATGCAATATTAAATAATAATTGCATAAAATTAACTGTAGTACATAGGGTACTACTTTAAGAATTTCATAGCCTTCTTCTGTGAACTTGTGTGTTGTAAGCATCTACTTAAAACTCTGAGTGACACTAATCAACTCCTAATCACCTCCTCATGAGCAGTAAAGAGTGATCTCTGTTGGTCCTCACATATTTTTCATGGTATTTAGTGCAATACGTTGAATAACACCATGAGATCCATATGAAGTGCCACTAGTGATGCCTGGAAGTGCTTCTAAGAAGCAGAGAAAAGTAATATTACCAAAAAAGTTGAATTACTTGATTGCTTGATATGTGCCATAGACAGAAGTCTGAGGCTGTGCTTGCCAGCCATTTCAAGTGTAAGGACCATGGCTGAAAAGGAAACTTGTGAAGCCATTGTTGCAGTTAGCCAGCGGGCATGAAAACTTTGTACTTTTTATGAAATACCTTTTTATCTTGTACTGAAAATGCAGCTTTTATATGGGCACAGGATTGCTATAAGAAGCACATACCTATAGACTCTAATATGATTTGAGAAAAAGCAAAATCATTATATGATGACTTAAAGCAAAGGGAAGCTGAAGGACCTAAAGGTGGAGAATTTAATGCCAGCAAAGGATGGTTTGATAAATTTAGAAAGAGGTTTGACTTTTAAAAAATGTCAAGAAAACAGGAGAAACAGCTGCTGACCAAGAGGCAGCAGACAAGTGTCAGATGCCATTAAGAAAATCATTAGGAGAAAAGATATCTACCTGAGCCAGTTTTTGATGCAGACAAAAGTGTCCTATTCTGGAAGCAAAATGCCACAAAGGATAATTATTAATTAAGAAGAGAAGCGAGCTTCAGGATTAAAGGCAGGAAGGGATAGGCTAACTCTACTGTTTTGTGCAAATGCAGTCAATTTTTGATCAGGACTGTCATTATCCATAAAGCTGCTAACCCTTGATCCTTCAAGGAAAAAGATAAACATCAGTTTCCAGTCTTTTGGTTGTACAATAAGAAGGCCTGGGCAAGAACTCTTTTTCTGGACTGGTTCTGTTACCACCTTCTGAGTGGAAGTATTTCTAAGTTCTTGGTGTTCCTCAGGAAAAAGAATTTCAGGATGCACCATGTAAGTAAAGCAAGCAACAGCTTTATTGAAAGTGAAAGTACACTCTCAGGGAGATGAGCAGGCAGGCTTAAAAGAGAGCAGCTGCACTGAGAAGAAGTGGTTTTAGATCTTTTGTAGTCTTACTAATTGAGGGGAGGAATATCCAAGGCCAAGGGGTTGGCATTTTATTAAGAATTTGTTTAGTAATTCCTAAAATTAAGTTCCCACCCATTTTCATACTTTATATGGTTGTTTTGGAACTGTCATAGTTATTTCAAGGGCAGAAAAATTTTAAAACCACAATGTATATGATATTATAATTAGCCAAACTTCATGTAAGGTTGCAGAGTAGCTGACTAACCCAGTTCTTGCCTGTGGTTAGCAGCCCCTCTAGTTAGCTTCTGCTTGAGGGTTGTTTACTTTAACATCTGCATCTGATCTTTAAGCCCCATGCATCTGACCTGGCCCTGTCTCCTACTCTAATAGTTCCTTTGACACTTTATTCCTGAAGTTAAAAATTACCTTTCTGCTAAGGGACTGCCTTTTAAGGTTCTTTTGATATTGGGCAATGCCCATGGCCACCCAAAACTCTGTGAGTTCAACATCAAAAGCATTGAAGTGCTCTACATGCCCCCAAACACAGATTCTGTAGATCAGGGGGTCATGAGGACCTTTAAGGCTCATTACACATGGTCTGCTATGGAAAGGATTGTCAATGCTTTGGACAAGAACCATGATAAAGAGAACATAATGACATTCTGTAAGGATTACACCATTGAAGATGCCATCATTGTTACAGAAAAAGCCTTGAAAATCATCAGTCCCAAAACAATAAATTTCTGATGGAGAAAACTGTGTCCAGATGTTGACTTCACAGGATTTATGACAATCAAGGACATCATGAAAGAGATTGTGGCTATGGTTAAAAAAAAAAGTTGGGAGTGGGTGAAGGGTTTCAAAATATAGATGTTGGAGAAATTCTAGAGTTAATAGACACCACACCAGACAAATTAACAGAAGATGACTTGATGGAGATGAATGCTTCTGAACCAGTGCTAGATGATAAGGAAGAAGATGTAGAAGAAATGGTGCCAGAAAACATATTGACCTTAGACAATCTGGCAGAAGGGTTCCAATTATTTACTTTTGACTTTTGACTTCTTCTGTGACATGGGGACCCTCTATGACACAGGCACTGAAACTAAATGAAACAGTGTAAAAGGGATTGGCACCTTATAAAAACATTTTTGGAGAAATGAAAAAGCAAAGAAGTCAGAAATTATGGTGCATTTCTATAAAGTTGCACCAGGTGTACCTGTCTCTCCTGCCTCCCTTTCCACTTCCTCCACCTTTTCCACCTCTCCTACTACTGAGAGACCAAGACCAACCCTTTCTCTTTCTCCTCCTTCTCAGCCTACTTAACATGAAGATGATAAGGATGAAGACCTTTATGATGATCCACTTCCATTTAATGAATAGTATTAATAAATATATTTTATCTTCCTTACGATTTTCTTAATAACATTTGCTTTTCTCTAGCTTAGTTTATTGTAAGAATACAGTATATAGGAGGAGGGAAAGATAGCTGGCCAGAGACATCACTTGCCGGAGTGTGCCAGAGGGAAAGAAGGGTTACAGATAAAGGAGAGGGGATAATGGGCACAGCTCAGGTGTAGTTCAGAGGAGGAGGTGTGGAGCCTGCCGGTGTCTTCAGGGAGGGAAATTGCAGAGCGGAAGGAAAAAAGAAAAAGAGGAGAAGAGATCAGCAAGGGTCAAATCCAGTGAGGCTCAGAGCCCAGTGAAAGAGTAAGGGGGATCCCATATGCCTTCAATAATCAGCAGGCTACTGAGTTGTATGGAAGCTTTACCACCCTTGTGAGCCTGGGTGCGGTACAACCACTGAATTATGTGGAGAACTGTTGTGATCCCAGAGCTTGGACATTCTGTGCAGGCTTCCTTCCAAGGAGGGGGACTGGAAGAGCCAGGGTCCCAGCTTTCTTCCATTCAGATTCTTTTCCTCCTGTGCCCATCCCTGCCCACTGCAGCCAGGAGGGCAGATTGAGACTTTCAGGAGCGGTCACCTCTCATCAGGTACAGTGTCCTCCAGTCTAGGGTTTCTGTGGAAAGTAGGGCCCACACCTTTCCATTTGGGGACCTGGAGTGGACCCAGGGGTGTCCAGTCTGGGAGTTCCCTGCCTCCTGGCACTCCCTGGAGATGTACGCCAACAGGTCAGATATGCAGACTGAATCCTGTGCCCCCAGGACATGAGTGGGTTGCTAGAGAGCAGAAAGGAGAGATTTGAGAGCTTGAATTGGGAGGCAAGGGAGCCTACATGGGCAGAACTGATATGAGAGTATAGTGGGGGCACGAGGCTGTGGTGATATCGTGGATCACCCATCCCCCTACAGGAAAGCTGGGCTGTTGGACTAGGGTGGGTCCCCTTGCGTGAAGTTCCTAGCCTGCAGCGCCATTGCTGCTGAGCACAGCGTGTTCAGGCAACCATTTGCAGACACTGGAGAGAGCTTCTCTGGGCAGGGATAGTGAGAGAGGGGTGGAGCGCACTCCAACAGCTAGTTGTTGAATTATTGATGGCCATCTCCCACGAGTAGTCTTTCTAGTTTCGAGAGACTGCTTTGGCTCCTCTCCCAGCAGCTTTTCCCAGGGGCTTGGGATACGACCTTTGAGCCCTGTCAAGACTTTGCAGAGCTTTCTGGGCTCACCCAACCTAACCCTACCCAGCCATGCTCCTCCACCCACCTCTGCTACGTTGGAGAACAAGCAATCTCCTGGGAGCTACAGGGCCCCTCCCATGGCTTGGGGAATCCAAGTGCTTCTCCTAAGGGGCTAAAGCCTATTACAAGCACAGAAGGACATCTCTGCAGCTGGCTCTTTCCTGCAAGCATCAACCACTGACAGGGAGACAAATGTACAGCTCATTACAGCATCTACTGACTCTGTGAAACAGGGCATGGCTGATTCTTATTCAAAAGCACCATGCACCAACTCAGAAATTAAGCTGGGGGTCCCAATATAATTTACAGTGCTGGGAAGAGGGGAAGACAGCAGAATAGAAGGAACCTGGGGGAGCACTACATTTTAGGAGAACAATAAAAGTTGCAGGCAACTTGAGCTACAAGGGGTCTTTCTCCTTTGCAGACCTCTGGGCTGATCAGGGAGCTAGCTGCTCAGAGTCTTTGCAGAGACATTGTACCAGAAGGCAAGTGCAGCAGAGATCTGGTGCCTGCCAATCCCAGGTTTCTGCAGCCAGCACCATCCTGATCATTCTGGTGCATGTAATCAGGTCAACTTGGAACTCAGCCTTCCAGCAGTAGCCTTTACAACACCCTTGCTGGGCCAGGCGGGGAGCGGACGGAACAGAAGCTCCCCGGTATTGTACCCTGTGACTGGGGGCTGAGCATGCCTCCTCCCTGCGTGGGACCTGAGCAGAGGAGGAGCCACAGACACCATAGACACCACCTGGGAAGCCTTGGATGACAGCCTCAGCAAGTCCTGGGTGTGGGGGGAGAACCTTGGCTGACCAGCAGCTCCTGCCTGCCTATGAGGTCCCTGGGCTGCTGAGACAAATCCCTGCTGTGCAACTTGGCATCAGCAGTCTCCACACTGGCAGAACATCCTTCCAAATGTGAAGCTCTGCCTCCATAATCTCCAGAGCCAGCTCTGAAGCTCTCACTATGCCTGAGGCCCTGCCTCTAGGTGCAGGACCCTTGCTGAACATGTGATACCACCCCCAAGATTCCAGTGTTGAGCCTAGGCCCCAAGACAGTACCCCTGAGTTTTCACCACTGCTGCTAGGCCAGTAGAACCTCCCTGAGGACCAGTGCTTCACCTGGGAAACCCCAGCCCTGACCAGACATTACTCCTTGACCTAGGTCATGCAAAAGTCCACAAACCAGTCATTCACGACAACTGCCTAAGTAGACTTACCTAGCTGACACTGTCAGCTCCACTGGGTGACCCCAGCCAGAGCAATCTCCCACAACAACAGCCATGGTGGAAAGGGTCACATCCAGCCCCCAGTGCAAACTTCCAACAATGAGCTGGGTAACAGCCCTCCACCCCACATGAAAATCATCCAGCACTGGCTGAAACTGAGGCAATCACAGGGGAATAAGTTAAAACAGAACAGCTGTTCTTCAGGCTTTCACTGTACCTACCCCTTTCCTGTCAGGTCAGCATTCCAGAGTAGGTCACAATAGCTCCATCTAGGGTCCTCCCCTTCTCCTACCCAAACAGGAGGGTTCCAAGCAAAGGAGAGTAAGTGCCCTGCAATTCTATTAACCACCCGGAGCTGGGAGAAGAGAAGCCAGATGAGAAGAAACCAGCAAAAGAACCATGGCAACATCAAAAAACAAAATAGCTTGACACCCCCAAGGGATTACTATGAAGCTACTCCATCCACAAAGAAATTGCTGAAATGACAGAAATGGAATTCAGAATATGGATGACAAATAAGATGAATGGAATTGAAGAGAAAGTTGAAAACAAATTTAAAAAGCCCAAAAAATATTTCAGGAAATTAATGAAAAAATCACTAAAGAACTAGACAATGTAAGAAAGGATATAATAGAGTTTAAAGAAATGAAAGAGTTATATTAATACTTAGGGAACTTCAAAGCACAACAGAAAGCATCAGCAACAGACTAAACCAAGGAGAAGAAAGAATCTCAGAGATTGAAGATAAGGCTCTCAAGCTAACCCAGTCATGCAAAGAGACAGAGAAGGTATAAAAAAGTCTGAGCAATCACTGAGAGAGATATGAGACCATGAGAAGTGAACTAACATTCGAATTATAGATATCTCTGAGGGAGAAGAAAGAGGTAAAAGCATGGGAAACCTATTTGAGGTGGCTATTGAGGAAAATGTCCCTGGTATCACCAGAGATTCAGACATACAGATACAAGATGGGTATCAAACACTGGGAAGATTCTTAGCAAATAGGACAGCTCCAAGACATATACTAATCAAACTGGCCAAAGTCAAAATGAAAGAGAAAATTCTATAAGCGGCTAGATGTAAGCAACAACTCACCTACAAGGGAAACCCATCAGACTAAGAACAGAGTTCTCAGTGAAAACTTTACAAGCCAAAAGGGATCGGGGCTCCATCTTCAATCTTCTTAAACAGAACAACTGTTAGCTTAGAATCTTGCATCCTGCAAAACTAAGTTTCACATATGATGGAGAAATTAATGCTTTTCCAGACAAGCAAACACTGAAGGAATTTGTAATGACCAGATCTACCCTGCAGGAAACAGAACAGCATTATACATGAATCATCACAATAGATATCCAGCAGTGTAAAATCATCCACAAAAGTTAAAGCTAACAACTCATAAAACAATAGCACAAGAGGGGAAGCAAAACAACAAGTTACTACCCAACATGATGAACAGAACAGCATCCCAAATATCAATTCCATCTCTTAATGTTAATGGTTTAATGCACCACTCAAAAGACATAGACTGAGTGAATGGAAGAAAAAATGCAATCCAAGTATCTGCTGTCTCCAGGAAACACACCTATACCACAAGGATGCACATAGACTAACGTGAAAGGATGGGGGAAAATATCCATGCAAATGGAAACTAAAAGAGAGCAGCGATAGCCATCCTCATATCAGATGAAATTGGCTTTAACAAAGGTAAAGAAAGACAAACAGGGTCATTATTTAATAGTAAAGGGAGCAACTCAACAAGAAGACATTACAATCCTAAATGTATATGCACCTAACACAGCAGCTCACAGTTAGATACACAGAGCAATTTTTACTAGAGCTAAGCAAACAAATAAATAGCAGCATCATAACTGCTGAGGACTTCAACACCTTACTGTCAGAACTAGACAAATCATCAAAGCAGAAAATAAAAAAAGAAATACTGGACCTAATACAGACTATAAATCAGATAGACCTAAGAGACATTTACAGAACATTCTACCCCAAAATTACTGAATATGCATTCTTCTTGGAAGCACATGGGACATTCCCCAAGATTGATCATATCTTAGGCCACAAAACAGGCCTCAACAAATTCAAAAAAATTGAAATCATGCTATGTATCTTCTCAGACCTCAGTGGAATAAAACTAGACATCAATCACAAGAGAAAAACTTAAACCTACACATACTCATGCAAATTAAACAACCTCATGCTGAATGATTATTGCATCAAAAATGAAATAAAGGTGGAAATCAAAAGATTCTTTTAGGTTAACAACAAAGGGGACACAAACTATCAAAATATTTGGGACTCAGTAAAAGCATACCTCAGGGAAAAATTCATAGCCTTACATACCTTTATCAAAAAGACAGAAAGATCACACATTAACAACTTAAAGTCACATCTCACAGAACTAGAAAAAGAAGAGCAAACCAAACCCAAATCCCAAAGAAGAAAAGAAATAACAAAGGTCAGAGCAAAACAAAATGAAGTGGGGGGAAAAACCCAATACGGAAGATCAACGAAAAAGTTGGTTCTTTGAAAAGATAAACAAATTGACATACAACTTGCTAGATTAACCACAAATAGAAGAGAAAGTACACAAATAACCTCAATGAGAAATGAAAAAGGAGACATTACAACGGATACCATAGAAATACAAAATGTAATCAGTGAATACTATCAAAATGTCTATGTACATAAAACTAGAAAATGTAGAGCAGCACACATTCCTAGAAAGACACAACCTCTTGTAGCAAAGTCTTAGGCTACAAAATCAATGTACATAAATCAGTATCATTTCTTAACCAATAACAGGCAAGCTGAGAGTCAAATTAAACACTCAATTCCATTCACAATAGCCACAAAGAAAATAAAATACCTAGGTATATACTTAACCAAGGAGGTGAAAGATCTCTACAAGGAGAACTACAAAACACCAAGAAAAGAAATTGCAGTTGACATAAATGGAAAAACATATCATCCTCATGGATTGGCAGAATCAACATTGTGAAAATGTCCATATGGCCCAAAGTGATTTATAGATTAAATGCAGTCCCCATAAAAATACCAATGTCATACTTCACAGACCTAGAAAAAATAATTCTGTGCTTCTTTTGGAACCAGAAAAGAGCTTGTGTAGCCAAAGCATTTCTTAAGGGAAATGAACAAATCTGAACATATCACTTTACCAGACCTCAATCTATACTGCAAGGATATAGTAACCAAAACAGCATGTTATTGGTACAAAAATAGAGACATAGACAAATGGAACAGAATGGAGAACACAGATATATTAATAAATCTACCCACCTACAGCCAATTGATCTTTGACACAGCAGACAACAACATACACTAGGGAAAATAAGCCCTTTTCAATAAATGGTTCTGGGAAAATTGGATAGCCACATGCAGAAGAATGAAACGGGATCCCTAAATATTAATTCAAGACAGAATTGAATTCCAAAACTATATACAATAGCAACAGATGATGAAAGAAAATCTGACTGTCAACATGGGTAACTGGAGGAATGGAGCTGGTGTGATGTAAGAAATTTGTTGCTTCTAAATACTATCTCTCCTCCTTGGTAATTTATCATTCTGGAGACTTTGGTGACCACTTGGGATGTACACACCTTTGAAGATGGTGTTAAACTTGTGCATCTGGGAACACAGGGACATCACTTATGTATTTATTTGATACAGACAACTTGTTTTCTCTTAAATTATAATGAATCTCATTCTCAAGTAAATTTTTTGATAAACTCCAGTCAAAGTGGTCATCCTACTTTAAAAATTTTAGCCAATCTCAACTCAGTATTCACAAAATAAAACATTAACTATAAAGAACATACCTTTTATCAATGTAGTATAGATACGTTCTTATTTCAAACCTGATTAGAAATGCCACCACCTGTAATGGCTATAACCTTATTACCAAATTCCACTGTTGCCTACTTAGGGTGATCTTAGGAACCAGCCATGCTGATTTCCAATCCCCTGTGACACTACACAAGTTACTTAACCTCCATAAATCTTCATTTTCTTATTGGCAGAATGGAAATAAAAGTATCTAACTTATAAGTTTGTCAAGTGGTTTGGATAAGATGATGCATATATAATAGGATGCTAAATTACCATTCTTCCTGTCTTGATTTTGCCTATGGTACTTCTACCATTACTATCTAATATCATAATGAGTGTGAGATAATCATCCATATCTATAATATAAAAAGAAAAGGTAAAATAATTGGTTTTATATCTCATAGGCTCCAGTGGAGTGGGAAGGAAAAGAACGATTTGGAAAGAGATTTCTTAAAAGAGAATGGTATGCCATGTTGTGCGTTTCAGGAGCGGGGAAGATTATTCCCATGGAATAAAGTTTAAAAGGGCAGTGGAAGGCTAAAGTTGCATTTTGCCTAGATCCCAGGCATTTTCTTGTTCAATTTATCATTTACACATGCAAATTAAACATTTAACAATTTACCTGGCATATAGTGACTCTGTAATATATATGTGCTATTTTTGTCATTTATATCATTATTCATATTTTACATTTATGCTGAGTTGGTTTTTATATTTATTAAATTTGTGCTTAGCATTTTCTATGAATTTACTAAGGTAAAAAAATGAATATGCCCCCCCCACCACATGGAACTTATATTCTATTGGGAAAAATAAGCAGTAAAGAATAATTATGTAATAAAATACAATTTAATAAAATACCTCCCCCCCATAAAATTCTGAAATAAAAATAAAATAAAATAAAGTACCACAAAGGGCCATTTCTCCCTGTTATATTGATATAATTTTGCTATGTGTTCAACTGTTCCACAAAAAAAGATAACCTGGTCGAAGTGGCATCTTAAAGATAACACAGCCTTTTTATATTCAATATAATCTTTTACGTATAGTGTAATTTCATCAGCACAGATTAACAGTCACCTCTATTTAGTGGGCTTATCTAAAAATTGAGGTTAACTACCACGTTTTAAAAATGAATGCTGCTCATGTTGCTATTGCCAAGTGGGAAAAATTAGACATCTCTTGTCTCTTAACTTATAAATATTAACTAATATAAATCTCTGTACATGGAAGAAAAACAGAAAATAGTGAACTAAATCTTGCTTATGGGCCAGGCGCGGTGTGGCTCACGCCTGTAATCCTAGCACTCTGGGAGACCAAGGCGGGTGGATCGCTCGAGATCAGGAGTTCGAGACCAGCCTGAGCAAGAGCAAGACCCCATCTCTACTAAAAATAGAAAGAAATTATCTGGCCAACTAAAATATATATAGAAAAAATTAGCCGGGCACGGTGGCGCATGTCTGTAGTCCCAGCTACTCAGGAGGCTGAGGCAGTAGGCTCGCTTAAGCCCAGGAGTTTGAGGTTGCTCTGAGCTAGGCTGACGCCACGGCACTCACTCTAGCCTGGGCAACAAAGCGACACTCTGTCTCAAAAAAAAATAAATAAATAAATAAAAATAAATAATTTTATTTTTAATAAATTAAAATTTATTTTAATTTAATAATTAAATTAAATTAAATTTAATTATTTAATTAAATTTATTTAATTTAATATATATAGCAGTTGAATTTAAATGAAACATGTAATATAATCTATTGGGTTAAGGTCTAGTGAAGATCTGTGCCCCTAAGGAATTTAGTGAACAAGACTAAGAGTAAAGAAGAAAACCAAGAGGATGTTAATGTGGAACAAAGAAAGAAATGGTGTGAATTCTGGGAAAAAATATGGAAACATTCCTGCTTTGATCCAAGGGTTCAAGCCACTTACATTTACAAGGAGCTTAATGTATAAGTCTTAAGCCAAATGAGTTGGAAGAAGAGCCTGGCATTGGGTAACAGGATTTCCTTCATTCTTTGTCTTTTTCTTCTTGCTGACTTTGAGTAAACTGAGAAATTACAACACAGATTAATTGTGCCTTTGAACTTTTAAAATGCTTCATGAATGGCTTCAGATGTTAACCTATATTACAAGGGTTAACTGGTTGGTGTGTAACTGTTATTGCTGGGTAGTGTTTAGCAGTTCTTTGGGGAGTATGTGATATCTGAATTAGTCTAAGAAATGATACCTACAAGGGCATAAAACAATAAGTAGTTGAATAATACTGAGAATCCTTAACACATTGACTTCCGCATTAGAGAAAAAAATTTATCCTTGGGGCCATGGTGTTTTATTACAAAAATAGTATAAAAAGTTTGAAAACAAAACAATCCCTTCTGATTTAATGAAAAATGTAATGAAAAATGAAATTTATTGACTTCTATTGATTCAATCCATGTTTTTAGAATTAATTTGTTAATATTAATTGTAACAATAAGAACATCAACAAGTAAGATTTTCATGAACCAACTGCAGGGTTTTGCCCAAATTTTGCTTCATGAGGCACTGGGCTCAAAACTAGCATGAGTTAAATACAACTCACATGGCAGTTAATGTGCTAATAACAGGTGAAACTTTTCCCTGTAAAGACAAAGACAGTATCAGGGAACCAGTTGTAGGTTGTGGGCAATGAACAATTGCCTGCTAAGTTGGGTACCTGACAACTTAATCATTGGGGAATCAGGAACAAAAGTTGGGAACTCTTGCAAAAATCAGGTACTAAATTCTTTAAATATAACTTATTCATGCAATGCTTTACATAGTTATTTAGTCCCTAAACTAAAATTATTAGGAGTATCCTCTTTGGGCTCCAGTAGTACCATGCCTATTGCTCATGTAGTATTTATAATTTTGACCAGAAGTTATTAATTTATTTCCCTTTCTTGAGAGCAAACAATTCATTTTACAACCTTTTCATGGTCCCAATGTTTTTTCTTCTAACCTTAAGAGAGTTTGCAATTCAAAAATTTGGCTGGTGTTCATTTATTCATGTATTAATTGGTTCAGTAAATATCTGTAAGAACCTACTACATTGCAGATACTCTGTGCTAGGTTGGAGAGGTACAGAGATTAAATAAACACACACATATACATCGATACATATATAGATAAATAAATGATAGCTAGGTAGCTAGATAGATAGATAAATATGGAGTTAGCCATGCTTCCTGCCCTCATGGCATTTTTGATTGGCTAGCCAGAGAATTCTACCTGGGGACTTTACAGAGAGACAGGATACCTGAAGGTAAAATCAGGATCTGTGGTAAGAATTTGGCTACAGATATTGAAACATTTTTAACCTTAAGACAATTATGACTTAAAAGGAGTTTTCTCTTCACATAGCTGTCAAATCTTAGCATTTGTTTTTCTTATGCTGTGAAACCTCAATAAAATACTCATAAAAGTGAAGAGAAAAGGAGGTGAACTGTGAGCAGATGAGATGTTTATAGAAGACGGAAAGAAAAATGTAACCTGCTTTTGGATAGAGCTGGAACCCATTCTACTAAGTGAAGTGTCCCAAGAATGGAAAAATAAGCACCACATGTACTCACCATCATATTGGTTTCACTGATCATCACCTAAGAGCACATTTAGAAATAACATTAATTGGGTGTCAGGCAGATGTGAGGCGGGGAGGGGATGGGTGTATACATACATAATGAGTGTGATGCGCACCGTCTAGGGGATGGACACGCTTGAAGCTCTGATTTGGGGGAGGGCAAGGGCAATGTACGTAACCTAAACCTTTGTACCCTCATAATATGCTGAAATAAAAAAAAAGATCACATCATCAAAAAAAAAGAGCTTGCCAAGTAGGCAAGAGGGTGTGATGGTGGAGGAGAAAGCTATCTGCTATTAAGCATCTCATGGAGACTTCTGGCTCAGAGACATCAGAATTAATGAAATTGGAAGTGAGGAGTGGGGAGCTTCAGATTGGCAGATTAATTCAATACATGTTGACAGAGCAACTGTAGCACACTCTTTGTCTTCACTCTTCTTACCATTCCCCCATCCTCTTTTCCACCTTATACATAGTGAAGGCCCAACATTTAATTCCTAAGTAAAAATCAAGAAGAAATTCCATGAACTGTTTCAGCAAAAACTATAGAACTGAAGTAGTTGCCTCTCCATTCTATGACCCCCCCCCTTGCCATCCTAAAGTTGAGCTTTATAACTTACTCACTCTAAAGTAAAGGCTCCTAGCTCACATACTCTATTTGTTCACAAATGTCAGAGAAACAGTGTCTACTAGAGCAGCCTAGTTAAAAAAAATCTAAATGGAAAATTTCACTGGCTACCCACAAAAAGCTACCCAGTGCCCAGTATTAAACATGAATGAACAAAGTCCATGAGACAGGAAGAACACCAACAGAATGAACTACAAAAGACAAGTTAAACCAAGACACATTGACCCTGGAAGTTGTATAGTGAGAACCCATATTAAAATGAAGATCTTGTCTGGGCACGATGGCTCACGCCTATAATCCTAGCACTGTGGAAGGCTGAGGTGGGAGGATTGCTTGAGCTCAGGAGTTGGAGATAATTCAAGAGCAGAAGAGTGCTTAAAAGACAGAACAAAATGATACACATCTTGGACAAGTTTAGTACACCCTAAAATGCCTAACCTCTATCCCCAGGGCAACTTTCCCAACCAAACACACAGATATTTTGGTAAAATATTTTTTGAAATATTAAAATTATGAACCAAGCTCAAAATAAAGGGAATGCTCAGAGTACCAAAATCCAGAGCTTGCACAGAGGTACTTGGACAAAATACGAGACTATATGACTGGACTCAAGATCACAAGCTTGCCTGCAGGTATTTAGGCAATTCTCCTAGTCAGAAAGTAAAATAATCTGATCTGAGACATTAAAATAAAAGCTGATCTGAAGCCTATGATCTTTGAGTCCAAAAAGAGGCAGCCATGAAACTGACCCATGAGGAAGCCCATACAACCCCGGCAATGTCCAAAGGAAGAGTACAAAGATCAAAATTGTGAAACGTAAGAGGAACTTCAACACCATTAAATATGCAAAGGAAAAAGGGAAAAAAATCCTTAAGAAAGTTAAGAAATAAACCAAGTCGTATATAGAAAAAGAGTTAAACTGCCTTTACACTTCTCATCAGCAATGAGTTCTAGACTATAGTTGATCAATGCCTCCAAAATTCTAAGATTTTTCAGAAAACTAAAAATAGAGTTGCCCCATGATCCAGCAATCCCACTACTGGATGTTTATCCAAAGGAAAGGAAATCAGAATATCAAAGGGATACCTGCATCCCAAGTTTATTGCAGCACTATTCATAATAGCAAAGTTGTGGTATCAACCTAAGTATCCATCAATGGAAGAACGAATAAAGAAAATGTGGTATATATGCACAATGGAATACTCTTAGGCTATAAAAGGGAATTAAATTCTGTCATTTGCAGCAATACATGTGGAACTGGAGGTCATTATGTTAAGTGAAATAAGGCAGGCACAGAGAGAAAAACATTGCATGTTCTTACTCATATGTGAGAGCCAAAAGAATTGATCTCATGGAGGTAGACAGTAGAATGATAGTTACTAGAGGTGGGGAAGGGTATGTATGTGGTGGGGGGGATGAGAGGGGATTATTAATGGATACAAACATACAGTTAGATAGAAGGAATAAGATATAATGTTAGATAGCAAAGTAGAATGACTATACTTAATAACAATGTATTTTATAATTCAAAATAGTTGGAAGAGAGGATTTAAAAATGTTCTCAATACATAGAAATAATAAATATACAAGGTGATGGATATTCAAAATACCCCAACTTGATTATTACTCATCTTATGCTGTAACAAAATATATGTACCCCATAATTGTGTGCAAATTATTTACGTATGAATAAAAATTAGAATAAACAAAATATACAGAGAAAAAATTCTGAGCAAAGTCATTTTGAAACTACAATTCTATGCACATCTAAACCATTAATGAATACCAAGTTTTCAAAAAATGTACTCTTCATTCTCCTTCTGAGAAAGTTATTTAAGGCTATATATACGCACATTCAAAAAATTGAGAATAATCATAAAATTGGGACAAATAAACAAGAAATAGTGGAGCTAACTTAGGAATCCAATGCAAAGAAATCCCTGGATGACATTGGTGTGCAGAAAGCAGTTTGTCCAAGTTAAAACTGGAGATTATTTCCAGGAGGCTCCAAAATGGATTCCAAGAATTAACCAGTGACTGAGTTATATGACATCATTGACTTGGTAAAGAAGGGCTGTATATTCTTTCCACATTAAAAAGGAGAAATTAGAAATTGATAAAAAATTAAACTGTTCAAAAGAAAATCATAGTTCAAATATGAAGCAAGCAAAAAATGTGACATGATTTTAAGTAATTAATATAGCCCATTGGACTATTAACCTAGGTACAGTTTCTTCTGAGTGAACAGGAGCCCTGACAGTGCATCTATTGAAAGGGAAACTTAACTCCTGCATATTATTGATTTTTATTTGGTTCTTGAGTATTTAAATGTAATAATAATATAAAAACTGCTTATTGATTTTCAATTTTTACAGTTTTTTTCAATTTTTACCCCTTTACAAGTAACCGATTTTGATGTCTTCTGGGGCCTTCCATATTTTAGCAATCAGAACTTCAAAACAGTAGTGGGTCCACATGGAACTATAACAACACTGGCTTCTCTTTCTGTATTAATTTCTCATTATACATAAACTTTTCCTTGAGTTTACACTACATGACAGACACTTACCAGGCTTTGGGAATATATTGATTAGAACAAAAGTCCTGCCCTCCTCAGTAGCTTTCTGAAAAGAGCCCACCTCATTTCTTTCTTGCTTTTTCCTTTTATGTACATCTACCTTGGCCCCTTTCCCACATAGGCTCATGAAAATATTTTTAGAGACCTCTACTTCCACTTAACCTTCAACTAAATGTTTCATGTAGTGGCTTCTTTAATTTGTTCTGTTAAACTAAGCAGAGGAAAGAGATTGCTATAGGACAGCAGTTGGACAGTTGGACAGGTTGACATTTAGCGTTAATGCCCAACAGTTTTAACTGGACTGATTTTCTTTGGTATTACAAAGGACAGGACTGAGAATGGTCATAAAAGAGAAGAGCGACTATTGTCTGGCATTGCCAAGGGAAAGATAAATTTAATTCTTCTCAACTACTAAAAGAGAGATGCATGATTTGGGGTGTTAGATACTTTAGTTTAAATGTCTCAAAGGGAGAGAGAGAGGCAGGAGAGAGAGACAGAGAGAAAGTCTGAGAACTAATTTCTTCTTACAGTGGATATGGAATGGACATTAGCTGTTTTAATCATCTGTGCGATTTAAATCTTCAGGAGAGATAGAACACAAATAACTCTGTGTGTGTGTGTGTGTGGTCTGAGCTAACATACTAAAATTTCTAATTTCTAAGAATATAAGTTAAGAAAAATTTGGAAATCATTATGATGAGAGGCTGAATTTTTAGTTTCAATTTATGCTTAATATATAAACGACTGAAAAATCTCCTTGGTTCTAAAACAGGAGTTATGACTAAACATAAGTTCTATAAAAAGGAAAGAAATTAAGTCTATAAATCTAACATGATTATACCCAATAATATTTCTTCCAAATTAGTCCATAGCAAGAAATATTAGTCATTTAGTTACATCTGAGAGAAATTTCTATTCTTAAATCAGGAGAAACTAAATTAAGAGGGCTACGTTTTCAAATATAATCATACACATTTTACATGTAATATATGCTTAGCATTTTAATATAGGATGTTTTAAAAGATGTGTCACTAAAAGTCATTTTAAGGGGAAACATTTATGCTTCAAAGTTAATTTAGAAAAAAACTTTGATATTGAAGGTTTCATTGTCACCTATTTTATGTCAGTAAGTTGTTCTTCAGTATCCTTTTAAAATGCAGAATCATACTGCAGTGTTTTTGACCCATTTTATCCAGTGAATGAAAATATTGTCCTTACTTTTGGTTCAATTTAACAGAATAACAGAATCTCAGACCTTGGAGAGACTTCAGAAGCAAACAAAAATTCTCTCCTTTCACACACTATTGAACAGAGAAGGAAAAATTGTGGTTATTGAAATCTGCCTGATTCCCTGCCCTTGAAGCCTTTTTCTCTTTGCAGCTGGGAGAGTTTGAAACTCATTTTGTCCCCAGCTCCAGCCCAACCTTCTGAGGAGTAGCATTTAGTGAGTTCTGCTACTTGTTTTGTCTGCAGTCTGAGCCCAATCCTAGCAATCTAGCTTCTAACATATTCCTGAGACTAGCTCCCAGATTTGTACCTAATTTTGGTTATTAGATCTATGTCCCTCCATCCTACTGAATGAGTCTGATTCTGTTGCCTAAGTCCCTCTAGAAATAAAGCTTTTGCTTGCGCTCACTAATCCCTGTCCAGGAGTTAGAAAGAAGCTGAATCCCTAGAAACTGACTTCATTAATGTCAACTACTGTATTGGAAATCCAGATATGCCCTTCCATATCATTCTTTTTCATACATTATGGAGTATCTCTGATTCTTACTATTATTCTAGATTTATTGCCTGTAGCCATCTTCTTTGCATGTCTTGTTCTACCAACTGAGCTTAACTTCTGTAGTTGGGTCTTTTTAAAAAGGACCTGTTTCATTCCAAAGGGCAGATCTAATTTTAGTTCCAGTGAACTCTTCTGAGGCTGCTGTGTACCACATGAAATAGATTGTATTAGTTTCTCTGGGCTGCTGTAACAGGGTACTGCAGACTGAGTGGCCTAAACAACAGAAATTTATTTTCTCACAGTTCTGGAAGCTAGAAGTCTGATCAAGGTGTTGGCAAAGTTGGTTCCTTTTGAGGAACATGAGAGAAGGATCTGTTCCAGGCCTTTCTCCCTGGCTTATAGATTTAATAGTTAGGTATTAGGCATTAGGACCACAAGCAATGAGTTTGGAGGGGATACAATTCAATCATAACAATAATATTCATAGAAGGAAAGAGACTAAGACCTGTACATGTTTGTATACACACATGATGAATACTGATGTTTGGCGTTTGTCTCCATTGTTGTTTATCTATAGAAAACATAAGATCATGAAGATTCTCATTGAGTAGTTACTTTATGAGGATGATTTGATATCTAAGACCATGAGGACACAAATAATTTTAGTCACAGCCAGAGACTAATAACCATGGACACATTACTTAACTTCCTGTGTAAGCCTCAAGTTCCATCATTTTAGAAACTGGAGATAATTATTGTACATGTCCCATGCAGTAGTTGTAAAGATTAAATAGCAAATGTATTCGTGGCTCTGTGTGCCTCATACCTGATACACAGCAAGCGCTCCATAAATATTATGTCTATGACACCAAACAGGATGTATACATAATACATGTTACAGGAACTAGGAGGGAAGTGAAGTACTAAGGTTTTACGTTGGAGCTGGGGTAAAATTTGGGCAGGAAGAACCAACGTGTCATTCTGGCCAGGGAGACTGGCATGAATAATGAGAGACTGGGGTTACACACTGTTCTGAGAACAGCAAGCTTACAGACCTATGGAAGGAAAAGAGCCCAGGGGTTACAGGTCAAGGGAACAGGTTTTAATGCTAGTTCTGTCAAGAACTGGGTCACCTTAGGCAATAGAACGAGAGGGCTAGATTAGATCAATGATCCTCATATTTGGATGCCTTTATAAAATTCCCTGGGAGCTTTTAAAAATTAGGTATCAGTGTAGCACCAAAAGCCCTTCTGATTTAGTTAATGTGGAGCAGTGCCTCCAATTTATTTTAATGTATAGCTGAATTGAGAAGTATAATACTAGTTCAGTGCACATTATAATCACTTCAAAGCCTAGAGCTTCTGATTTAATTGTTCTGGGTTGGCACCTGAGTATTGTTATTGTTTTTTTAGGATTTCCATCAAATCTCAAACCTGACCCTTCATAAATTACGAAGTGCTGGTTCTTCCATGAGAATTTTTATTTTGTATCATAATATGAGCTTCCCATGAAAAGCTGCATATTTATTTGGGGACACATTTGACTTGGAAAAGTATTTGAAATGGGGGGGAGATGGAGCCCAGGTGGTCATGTGAGCAACGGGCAGAGGAGCGGCTGTAAATACAGATGAAGTTTCACTTGCTCTCCTGCTGTTCACTTTCCCCCACATTTGTAAGTTTCATGGAAGACAATTTTTCCATAGACAGGGAGCAGGGAGGGCGGTGGAACTCTGCAACCTGGTCCTTAACAGGCCATGGACCCGTACCAGACCCCAGCTCTATGGTATTGTTATCTGGAATTGTCCAACTTGTGTTTAAACATTCATATAAATAGATGTTAATGTTATTATTTTTATAGTTAATACTTATTTACCAACATATTTAGCATATTTTACTGATTTCATTGTTTGCCATTACTTCTTCTCACTTTTCTGATTCATTTTTCTTCTTGTTAGGCCATATCCATTATTTATTCTCTCAGTGAGAGTCTGGGGGTAGTAAAATGCCTTTAGCTATCATTTCTTGAATGATATTCTGTTTGAGTATATAATATAGGCTTTTTCTCTTCCATAGCTTCCTGTGCTTTGTTCCTAAGTCATTTCAAGTGGCAACCCTGGAAGACTAACTAGAGTTACTTTAAGCCTGGTTAACTGGTAGAGCTTCAGGCTGGGACTGACCTCTCCCAGTAGGACAGGATATTCCAGTTCCAGCTGCCTCTACCCGTACCTGGCCTTCCTTTCAGTAGCTGGATTGCTTCAGCCACTCACCACTGTGTTTTCTCTAGATTCGAGCTCTACATTTTTCTTATTTATGCTTTGTAGTATGACTTTATTTTTGAAGTAAATATTTTATTATATTTAGAGGAAGGAGGATTATATGTGTATTTATATCTTGACTGGAATTTGTATATTATTTTTTAAGAAGAGGGAGGGGTAAACAAAGTAAAAGTAATCTGGTCCTGTAGGCATAGTATAAACAAGAGAATGTTCTGGCCTTTTGCATGATTTGGTTGGAAATTCAAGTGAAGTGGAACATAGGGAGTCCTTTGTTCTGGTTATGATTTGTTTTGTTTAATTCCTAATAAGTTTTAAAAGTACTTCTAATGAATAAAGGACAACAAATGGCTAACAAATAGGAAAGGAATTGATGTGTAGAAATAATGAAGTGAAACCACAAGTTTCTGTGTAGCATTTAATTACTTAGCTTGTATATCATGTAAATAATCTTGAACCTCTGTTGAATGTGTACTTCCTTTAATAACTTGCTTGAATTCTTGTCACATTTAGCCTAATATTCTACTTAACTTCTTTAATTTGTTGTTTTTTTCTGTGGAAAAATAGCTTATGTCCATGATAATACCTTGCAAGCTAGGTATTTGGGCAACAGCATAATAAAGAAGGCACCATTACCCCAGTAGCATTACTTGAATTGTAGTTCTGTAAAGACAAATAAATATATTCCATTAACAGCTTTTGAACTTTCAAATACAATTTAAAACTTACAACATGGCAAAGGAAAAAAAGCTAACCAGGACACCATTTGAAATTACTTCCAGGTTAATGTTATATGGCTGCCTAAGCTAAAGAAATTAAAAACAAACAAAAAACCGAAAACCAAATTCCACTTTGAAAAACCTGTAAATGATGGATAAGGATAACTTAAAAAAAAAAAAGACATAACCGAGTTTGCATGAAAGAGGAATCCCCAAGTGGCAGAAATAAAATGAGAAAACCAGATCCATAAGTATGTGGAGTGATACTTCACCACCATCTCTGGATGAATCAAGACTTGTAATGGCTGGGGGCTTGGGTTTTTAAACCACACAGGGCCGTGACAGCTTTACTCTCCTAAGAGGCAGGAAATTGCAACTCGTGTCTTTGCATAAGGCAAGGACCATGACAGTGCTTTCTCTACAATAATAGGAGGAGGAATATAAAGCTTCACACAGCTCAGATAAATGAGTAATCTTGTTTTTGTCTGAACCCTGGCTGAGAAAACAATAAGTCTCTTGTAAAAGAAATTGAAATCTCCTTCTGTTTCTTAGGTGGATTTTGTAGACTAAATTTATGTGTCCTACATTGTAGTATAATCCAAAACCAAGAAATTAACATTAAATTTAGTCTTTGGTCAGTGATGCCTCATTCTGTAATACCTTTCCTATCTTGCTTTAAGCTCAAAGTTTCCTAGTCCCTAGAATCAATTACTTAAGTTACAAAGAAGAGGAAAACTCTAAGAAATGATGCTCAGAGAGCCAAAATGCTGGCTTTGCAAATTGGATTTCCTTTTCTTCCGACATGTCTATCTTTTATAGAGAAGTGCAGTAATGGCTGAAGCATTTGTGCCCAGCTTTAGGCTGAAATGGTCAACTTCCAGTTATCATTTAAATATCTCCTCACCATGAAAAGGACTCAATATCAAATTGTGCTGCTTTGTTAGGTCTCCTATAGGAAACATGTAAGATCAGTCAAAGGGTATAAATTGAAGCCACATTCTGTGGTAGGTGAGTCAGTTTTATAAGTTAAACACTGTACAAACTTACCTTTTCTCTCTCTCGATCTCCCTTTCTTACCCCAAAATCTTTTCCTCTAATCCCCTAAAAATATTTTCTCTGAAAAGTTCTCTACTCAACCCTTGATCGTATCTTGCCAGTATCTGACATTTTGGCCTATTTGCTATTCTGACCCTCTTTATTCAAACTTAGTAATTGCCTCAATTTCCCCACGTGGTTGGGTCAGGGTCTGGAAGCCCTAGGGCTCCCTACCTTAAAAGACAATACAGATCAAAGCAACTTGTACTGACCAATTCTCCTTGAAGATCCCTTTCAAACATGCTTGTCCTCAAACACACTGTAAAACAAAGAATAGAAACATTCATTGGGTGCTCATACTCATTTATATTACAAAAAATATCATTATTAAATGTTGAAAAAAATAAAGTTCATTTGAATTTCAGAGTGATTTGGGATCCTGGGCCACTTGATAGCATCAAATACTTCAAGTCTTTTTCACCTTTTAAACTTTTCCAGCTGGGCATTTTATAGCCAGAGTTGCTTCTAGTGTCCAAAGCACCTTGTGGGAAACCTATAAATCCTGATAAAAAACAAGTTGGAGCCTTATGACTCAGGATATTACAAGTATGAAAGAAGCTCTCAATCCTATAAAAAGATTGAGCTAAAATATATTAATTCCCCAAATCCTAATATTTTATTCATCTTCATGTCTTCAAAACTAACCATGTCTTCTTTCATGCTATTTTTACTCCACAAAGTTGTATTTTGAATATTGATTAATTCTGTGTCTAGATATATACAATGAGAATTTCCTAGAATGTGTCAGTTGGACTTTTTTTGTTTTATGTTTTTTTCTTTTTTTCAGGACAGTTGCCTCAGTGTGGTTATATAGAATTGAATAAATGGAAGACCTTGACACAGAAGCATATCCATGTGGGTCAGGAAGTGGATAGCTGGGCTGATGCTTTGTGGGAGCAGAATCACAGATATCCTAGTGATAGAGCAGGACATGAAACAGTGCCTGTTATTAAAGAAACTAACCAAAGGAACAGCATGGTCCTGAACATCAACTCTGAATCCATAAAAAGGAATCCAATACTTCTCTCCCTTTCTTGTTCCTTAGGATATCTTCACAAATCAGAATAAACAGTATTAATAATGCAAACAATTCTCCAACTAGTATTTCTGCAAAGCAATAATAGGTTTAGTAAGTGTTGCTAGAAATAAGTGTTTATGCTCAAATAAGTTTGGCCTGTCTTTAATGCAGGGCTTCTTACCCCCTTTAATGGTAATGGGCACTGTTATTGTTGTAGAAATGAGTAGAATATGCAATGTGTCCTGAATATATTTGATTAGGGGCCCTTTTATTGTAAACCATCTGCCAACATCTCCATGAGCTGGTGTTCTGAGGTCAAGGAATGGCAAAGCTATATTAGAGTCTCATGAAGGATCTAAGCCAATAGCATAATATGTATTTTACTTGGTGCAGATTTATTTGCCATAATCAAAAACCACCAAGAATACAGCCTTGTACTAGATACTAGGTAAAAGTCCCCAAATTTAAGGAAGCAGTGACCTACAGCAATGTTATTAATAGCTTTGACTGTTACTGTTCTTGTTGAATTCAAATTCTGGCTCTGCTGCTGACTTGATACGTCACTTGTCATATCTAAGCCTTGCTTTCCTCATCTGTAGTATGGAAGTTATAATATCATTTAAACCTTCAAGGCACAGACCCTGTCTAGATATTTCCCCTTTACTCGAATGCTTAGTACAGTCCTGTTTAGGAATTTTTAGATGAGAGAAGTTATGACTACATGCATTCAGGGATCAGTGAATCTTGCAATGAATAAAAGCATAAAGTTCAACGTAGGACTCTCCTTTGAAGACCTAAAGGGAAATTAATGGACAATGAAAAGATCAATGTGTATTGGGTTTAGTCAGTGAAAACCTTTCAGGAAGTACTTGAACCTGAACTTGTTTTTATGCTATACCTTTCATAAGTATTATATTCTATTACTGGTTGTAAATATTAAAAATCTTGGTATTACTAAGAGATTCCTAGATTTAAAAGACAATATATTAATCTTCTTCTGCCCAGAGTTTATCCTGCTGTTAATTCTTAAGTGCCAATACATTAATACAATCCAGAGAGCTCACATAGCCAATAAAGCTTAGTTCCACCTGGGCAGTCTTCATTCTGTAGCCCCATAAAGAATCATATGCTGGATCTACATCTCTTCAAGGGTATATTATCTAGACATCCTCATTATTTAAAATTGCTTGGTATATTTATCTATATGGTAGTATGTTTTTTATAAGATATGATTGTGAGCAGCAGAGCACATTACATAAGTAAGTCAGATAGAGATGAGTAGAGATGTTTTTCAACTTTTGGAAGTACTTGGGGAGAGTTGGGAAATAATATATACATTTATTGTACAGTACTTCAGTACTATTCTGGTGGTATGTGGAACTTAAAAAGTTAATATGGTATTGATTATTACTGCAAAGTGTACTTGGAGGTTTGTAATTTGTATATGCAATTACAAGGGCTGTGGAGGAATAAAAAGGAATTTCTAAGGTGTGATTAGTATGTCAACTTTAAAAGTATTAGCATTTGATTGTAAGAGGTTTTCATCTATATTTTCTGGCTGCCATATTGGTACTAAAATTTAATTTAAAAAGGAAAGTTTGGTGAAACAGAAGCCTTAGGATAGTGACTTAGGAATTCAGTTTTCAAGATAAGCCAATCTTGGCATATAGTCCATGTCTGTTTCTATAAATGGTTGATTCTCTTGTTAATGCCATCCATCCTTGTTACCTCTCATATTCATTTTGAAGCACATGAATATGCTTTAGGAAATATGAAATGTATGCAATTCAAAGTGATTACATTATTTTTGCTATTTACAACATTCTCTGTATTAAAATCCCAAAAAGTAATAATTATACCTGCAGAAAAATATGCTTAAACTAAAATTACATGTACCTGTTTGTTTTAGTGAAAAGACTGAAGTTAAGGTAAAGACAAATATAAATCATTTTATGAATATAATTAATTTTTTTCCTAAAGTAGGAATATGCATCCCGTCTACTAGAAGGTACAGCTCTTTATATTCTGGAAATGTTTACCAATGTTGTACTGTGTCTCATATAGTAGGAAAAACTCCCAGAGCAAAAAAAAATGTATATATACACACACACATATTTATATATGTGTGTGTATATATATGTGCATATATAAGTATTTGCCTCTTTTACAGCACTAGGAAGAGGGAAGTTGTAATAGGAGAAAAATACTATGTAAAGAATGTGTAATAGATATAAAGACAGCCTAATTCCAAATATTTCTTCAGAAGGAAGCAAACTGTTTTTCTTCCCAAATCAAGATACAATAATAAGAAATGCTTCCATTTAATTAATTTTAATAATACTGAACAAAAGCGGAAGAGTTATGTTTTAAGAAATCATCCTATGGGCTAATGGCCATTTCATTGTCATAAACATCCTTTATTTAGCCCTCTCCACAAATAAGCTCACAGCAGGAGAAAGGACACTAGTTAGAGTAATTTGGGCGATAAGTAAACAGAAGGAATGGCTAGGAGCATAGTGTCATCTGGCAGAGAGCTTATTTCCTGAATCCTGTGGATCTGGTTAAAACCCAGCAGAGATGCCAATATGCTTCTCCTCAGTAAATGTTACCAGTCTCCACACCATCAGGCCCACCGAAGCTTGTGTACGGTATTTTATCCAAGCAATCCTTCGGGTAGCTGCACAGTGCCTGCAATGACCTGAGTCAGTCATGCAAAGAGACTTTCTTATGCTTACACCAATGTTTTCTTTCAGTTTCCATTTTCTGCTGCTCCTGTTGTCCAATGCTTTAAGCGGAGTGATGGAGGTGGCACTTCACACTCTTCTTAGATAAGATCTTGAGCAGCAAAGAGTGGTTTAAACAGCATGTCTGAAAATTCCCAGGCTGGATTTCTTTGCAAGGTTGCTGTCATGTGTGCACCTGGGATACCTGTCTCTTCAGAAGGGTGGGAAGAAGTGAGGTCTATTGATTCTGAAGAGAGAAAAATCGAGGCCCGACGAGCAGGTATGAGTAAGCAATAGACAGTGGTAATCCCGCTTCTTTGTTTTTTAGTTATACCCAAATCTATATTTAATATTCCCTCTATATCTATTTTTCCAGTCTAAATATTATCATTTTCTGTGTGTCATGTGCAGAGAGATATTATTCCATTTTCTTAACGAAGCAAAGTTTCCATTACCAACATTATCTTTAATCTGGTTCTCTGAAATGAGATTAGAGGGTTTACAACATAGTCTTAAAGATTATAAGATGATTAATTATATTTATGATTTATATTCTAGTGTAATAGCCAAGTCAAGAAAGATTTAAAAATTAGAAAGTCAATGTTCTGTGAAAATAAGAAAAAACAATAGCAAGTTGCTTAATTTTGCCTGGGTTTTGTTTTGTAGTCAATGTATTTCATGCTTTAGTAGCTCATGCTAATACAAAGAATGAGAGATATATGACAAATTGCAGTCATCATTAGTAGAAAATTGATTTGAAAATAGGAAGTTTGTGCTACTTCTCAAAATAATGGATCCTGGGTTTTTGTGAAAGAACTGAAACCTTTCCACAAACACAGGCCTTGACCTAGACCACAATACCACAAGGTCAAATGGTATATGTGAAGCAAGCTCAAAATTGCAATTGATGATATTAGGTTTTATGTGTTCTCTCCCAAGGGAAATTAGTGTGTTGGTCTTTGATGTGGCTGTGGAATCACAACTGAGTGTGAGGCTATGAAATATATAATCCAGATGAAGGATGCATGTGGCTCAAGGTGGACAGAGTTGTAGAAATGTTTTAAATAAGTAAACAGTGTTAACATAAATTTTGGAATTGATAAAATGAAAATAGGATTTTTTTTCCCTGCTTATACATGGGCAGTGGCTCCAGTGAATGACATTTGTTATTATGCATGAAATCTTATAGTATGTGGTACCCAGAAATGGGCGAGAGGGTATTTTAGAATAAGAACATTAGCCTCTTCTACTATTGATTCTCTGCTTTGATTCTGTAATTTTGAAAGCTATGAATACCATTTTACCTAATAAACCCTGCTTGATTTATTAAGTACTTCTGTTAGAAATACAATTTGTTACCATTTGATAGATTTCCTTATATCAAGGCACTTTAGGGAACTCAATATAATTCATGAGTTGGAATGAGGGATAAATATTAGATTAATTGCATTTGAAATGATTTTATAATTTGAAATAAGCCCATACCAGGTGATAAACAAGAAAAAAAGAAATAGGAAAAGAGAAATATAAGGAAAATCTGAAAACTCAGACACAATAATAGCCACATGCATACAAATGTTTTCTTTCAGTTGACTTGAGCCTACATAGGTCTATATGATCTATGGATTCTTAAATTCCAGTCAAAGAAAATTACATGATAGCAGTTTCAACTAGGGGAAATTAGTAAGTTTGTGTTGAAAATTTTGACTCCTCTTCTATTAGTTTTCTTTGGTACACTTGCTGGGCCAGCAGATCTATCTCTAGACCGTGCCATTTATATGTCTTCTTTATGACCGTGCCATAAAGGAAGACACTTAAGTGCAGCAAGCCTAAGATTTCAGCCCTGTTTGCTGCACTGGAAAATTCTCACTGGCACCAAATGTGGGAAATAGAAATATGATTGTAGTCCCCTTCTGTACCACCATAGTTTTCTACACCAACACTCGTCCTTTAAAAAAACAGACATAGCTTTGAAGTAACCCACCAAAATAATTGCAGTAACTCCCAACTACCATGGTGTGGTGAAAAGCTCACACATGGGCTTTCAAATCAGAAAAAAGTTTAAATTCCAATTCTGTTACTTATAAACCATGTGACCTTGGGCAAGATAATTAGCTTCTCTGAGCCTCATCTATAATATGGAGTAAGTAATATTGATTTTGCCATATGCCTGTGAGAAATAAATGAATTAAATTAATAAACTTAGTACAATATTGGGCACATAACAAGCATTCAATTAATGTTTATTTACCTTTCCTCTTTTCCCAGCAGCAATTTGCCAGTTTAAAGCATACTTGGAAGTTTGGGGAAAGAAAAAAATACATGTTCTAAATGGAGACTAAAAATACGTTCTTTTAAGAGTGAAAAAAATTTTCAAATTACTCAATTTGTTTGAGGCTGATATTTTGCAGTTGCTTTGGTGATGATGAGATGATCTGTCGTGCAGTATTATTTTTTCTTATGAGATAATTATTTTTGACAAGTACATATAATTTAAGTAAACACAGTGCATTTGTTTTAAATAAATGAAAGATGTTCTTAATCCTCTCTCTATTATCATTTGACCATTTCATTTTCTAAAACAAACTAGAAGCAGTCTGCCTCTACTTTTCAGTAAATAGCCCCTAGTGGATTGGAAAAGTGTATCATTGTTCTTTTCTGTTTCTGGAAGCTGAGTGATATACCACAATAAAAATGTAACAATTTCAGATAAAGTAATTTTGTTGTTTCTGTTGCTCCTGTTTTGCGATACAAGATGTGAGGTGGATAAGGTGTAGGTGACCTGATGAGAGCATAATTATTCTGTGTCTCAGTGAGAAAAACCTACTATACTATGAATATGCATCTACGGCCATCAAAGACACACATCTTTAAAAATATAAGAAATATGAGCCACCTCCACTCATCCCCAATTCTCTGGCTAAACCTATTTGAGGTTGTCCTTTTGCCCTCTGGAGAGGAGCCACCATTAGCACTAGGCTGGCCATACCGGAACAGCTTGAAGAGGCACTTTTGCTTGTGTTCCCAACAATCACTCGTGTATTCCTGGTTTATGCTTCCTGGTGCCAGTTGTCATTGGGCTGAGGTTCCTCAGTTAGGCAAACTGCGGAGAAAATGATCTGTTACACAGGGCTTGGCAGGACCATTGCCAGTGAATGATAATGGGACTAAATCATTTCAGGTGAGTTTTCTGTGGTCCCCAAGTTAGCAGGCATCTGTTCAACTTTGTCGCCTTAGCCCATGGATATTGCAGTGAAGTGTCACTGGGGGACTAACAGGAGGAGCTCCTGAGCATTTGCCTGAGTCTTTTCTCCTGTTGTTAGCTTTAAGGGACCATAGCATTTTGTCTCTGACTGCAGGAGGGTAGCAGTTTCTGTGCCTTGTTTCAGGAAATGGTTAATTATGGAGCTAACAGAGCTTTGCAGTTTGCTACAGTGGGAACCACTTTAGTATAGCACAGAGCACTATAGATTAATGCTGTAATCAATGGGAATCTGTACACTGCAGAGATATGTTTTGATGACAGCAGCACTTATGGCCTTGTTTAGTGTCACCGTTGTATAATGGACACTGCAGGCTTTTTTGGTTTTGATTTAGAATGCAAGGATCACAGAGAATTTCATGTAAAATTTTGTATTTTGGTGGATTTTTTTATTGTACTGTGGATTTGCTGCCATTGCTAGCCGGAATTTAGTGATTTGATGCCAGTAGTATTTATTTAACCACTCTGATGCTGCTGTTATGTTTGCTGGGTTTCTGCAGTTTCTACTACTTCATACGTTGCACTCAAGAACAGGTAAACTAAACTATAATATTAATCTTATGTATAAATGTAAAACTAATAGAATTTATTGTTTAATTATCCAAAAGAGTAAAATATTAAACTGTTTCATTTAGATTCTATTGGTGAAGAATAAGGAATATTTTGCTTTGAACATGGAAATTACATAAATATTTTAGAATGCAGTGATGAGTAGTTTTATTATATGAAGTTATTTTCACATTTTAAATGTATATCTGAAGTGTACATTAAATTCTATACATTTTGCTAATAGTATTTAACTCTCAACTTGATCTGTGTATAATGCACAATTAATTCAGAAAGTATATATTTTCCTTTTCTGATGGACCAAAGACAGTTTGTTTCCCCTGTTTACTGAATTTCACTAAAATTAGAAGGCATGAGAGCTTAATCTTCTTAAAAATACAAAGATATAAGTTTATACAGGTTGGTATTTTCAAGTGTTTAGACAAAGGCTGCCAAGGCCTCGTTTCTCCTAATTGACAGTCCTGATTATAGAGCACATCTGTGGAAATACCTGTGTTTTTATGTAACATAAAGCCATGGACTAAAGGGAAAACCGTTCAGATAAGGGGAACAGAGAGCTCAGATGCAAAGAAGGAAAGGGAAGTGAAGTCTTTTGGGTCAGAGATTTGGGTGTTTGACCTTGGGTGTAAAGAGTAACTAACCCCTTTTGGCTCTTGTTTCCATTCTGCCAGTTTGGAAAAAGACTCTTCTGTTATTCTCAGTGGGAAGGGCATAACATTTTGCAGGTGCTTAAGATCATCTAATGATGATTTCCATGTAGAGAAAGACAAATTTTTAAAGGTATGTGGTTTTCTTAATATGGGGGGAAGAGAGAGAAATAGGGCTTTTAATTTTCCTTTTATTTGCAGTGTTTTAGCAGGCAAGGCTTTTTGGAAGAGAGATTATGACTCTTTTTAATTAAATGGGTAAATCTCTTGGCTCCATTGTAACTATTTTGCCAAATAGATGTTGAGCACATCTGAGCTGTCCTGAGGGCACCTGCTCTTAGACTGTGCTCCTGTGAAAGAAAAGAAGTGTCACACATTGTGCTGTGTGCAGCCTGATGAGGCCCTGGTTGCAGAGAGGCACTGGGGCTCTCTGAAAGCCTGCCAGGGACAAGAGCTGTCCTCCCTGCCCCCTCCCAGGTTCAGCGGGTACTGCCCAGGGCAGCTGAGGAAAGCTCCTATCTCCTCATCTCAGCAAATGTCTTTCAAGAGGTTCACTTCCTGCTAAGGGCAAGCTCAAAACCCAAAGGATCTGAGGCAACTGGAAAAGAAGCAGCCACCTCCCACTTGCAAGAGTATGAATCAGATTGCTGCCTGTCAAATGCTAGTTAACATTTAGGAGTCAAGACTAGTTATTTAATAAATATGTTCTTTAGTGGCAATAGAAGGATTTTATTGTAAATTGAACCATGCGCCTACAGAGTGGCAAATAACGGCTAGTTGATAAAGAACATGAATCTTGTGTTCATGTTCATACTTACTGGCTCTTCTTAACAATAGACACCCACCATAATGAGAGGAAATCTGAGGTGATGATGGTTCTTGCTCCCACACATACGCACATGAGAGACGAAAGAAAAACAATGTGATTGATTTCTCCATCGTTCTGAGGAACCAGTCTGAATTACAGTTACTACACATGTATTTATGAGGGCAATAACTTTATTAGTAACGTGAATCTCCATTGCAGAGAAGGTTATCTTCTCAGGTCTGTTCCAACTTCATGATTTTTAATGGTGTTGTTATTTATTAGTGCATAGTTAGAAAGATATTCAAGGAGAAAGAGATATTTTAATTTTGAAGTATTACCTGTGAATGTTCCTGGCAAGAGTTCTGTTAGAGAAATGATGAAAGTTATTTGGAAAACAAAAACAAAATTAATCTCAGTGAATGGCAAGTGTGTATCCTCGCATATTCTTTTCTAGATAATCCATAAACGCATTTAATAAATAAAATAAATGCTTACTGTTCTCAGTTTTCTAAGACCAGGTAGACTGGAAAGAAGCATGTTAATTTATAAAAGAAATCAATGAAAGAATTAATAATTATTTTATGATATGACAATATTAATAGTCAAGAAGACATTTAAATACTTACTGTCATGCCTGTAAGGCTAGTGAAATGGTTTTAGATTTTGTATAGCCTGCTTCAAGTAGGTCAACTTTTGTCTTTGTGAAGGGAATTGTCATAATCATATAATGAATTGGTCAATTATGTATAGAAATGTAACCAAAAATTTTGAATGCTTAGTTAATGTAAATTAGTTGTGTCAGGGAAGATTATAGATGATTTTTATGAGTTTTAAAGACCTGAGAAATCAATTCATGCTGTGATGCACTCTAAACATTGAACAAAGTTCAAAGTTGACTTAAAAAGGGGGCATATTGATTGTGATAGCTGGTGGGTTTTAATGAACATGTTTTCAATAGTATAACATCTGTCATATATTTTAAATAGCTTTGATTTTTTTTTTTTTTGTAACAAGAGGCTGTTAGCCTTACAATTATTTTTTCCTCTAAAGAATGCTTAGCCCTTGAAGCTTGTTCTTAACTTCTAGTAGGTTCAAGTTAGAACAATTTTTTTTTAAAAAAAACAAGAGTCTCACTCTGTTGCCCCGGCTAGTGTGCTGTGGCATCGGCCTGGCTCACAGCAACCTCAAACTCCTGGGCTCAAGGTGATCCTCCTGCCTCAGCCTCCTGAGTAGCTGGGACTACAGGCACACACCACAACACCCAGCTAATTTTTCTATTTTTTGTAGAGACAGGGTCTCACTCTTGCTCACTCTGGTCTTGAACTCCTGAGCTCAGGTGATCCTCCCGCCTCAGCCTCCCCAGAGTGCTCGGATTACAGGTGTGAGCCACCATGCCTAGCCTCAGAACAATTTTTTATCCCTGTCAAATTTTACTTTTATTTCAGTATTATGTTTTCTAATAACTTATTTATATTTCTAATAACTTATTTATATTGTGTAAAGTTTACTATATTTTCATTTTTAGCATATCTTTGAAATTATCTTAGGCACTTATCAGAAAAGAGATTTTAGCACATCTGTATATACAATTTCTCTTACCTATTCTATATTAAAAACTTTTTAAAAATATGATTCATTAGAGTCTTGATACCTCACAAAAGTGCTTTCTGAGTTGAATTCTGTTGCTCTCTGAGTGTATGCACAAAATTCATCTTCTCTGAATGTGGTTTCTTGATTTTCTAAGTGCCTGGCTTAAGTAGGGATCATAATGAAAGCATACTGCTTAGGCTGAGGACCTGCAAGACAGCATAATTCTGAGAGCTAAAGGTAAAGCACCAATATAGCAATGTCCTAGTCTGAGTCACTCATTCATCTAGATCCTTTAACCATTTGTTCTTAATTTGGTGAGAGATCACAGGCCCTTCAGAGAAATAAAGAAAGCAATGGACTCTTGGCAGAAAAATACTTAGGCTTATATTAATAAAAGTTTACCCACAATGTTAAAGAGTGTGTGGACACCTTAACTGTAATTATGGACCATGTAAAAGGTCTCACATAACTCAGGTTATAGTCCTTGCCTTAAAGATCACAGCCCAAACTACTTGACATTCAGTGGTAGCCAAAATCCTGCCTATGTGAAGGTACACTGTTTCTCATTTATGGTTAGTGAATAAACCCAAGACCAGCTTCAAAATGCTCTGACTTTAAACACCTTAATTAGCATTTTATATTTTCATGGGCTATGTCATTTTATGTCATAGTCAAAAATCCACCCAAAGCTTAAATGTCCAAAAGATAAATAAATGATGATTAGGTACATAGGTACAAGCAAAGGGATTAGGAATGTCTGCAAATTCAAATATGACGTAAAGTACTTTCTGAATGAATAGGGGACTGCTGCACTTCGTACGGACAAATATTGTTTCATCTTTACCTGAAAGGGAGGCTAGGGCTTGTTTCTGTTCAGAATAGCTTGACAGAAACTAGGTTTCCTTTGGCAATAGGCTTCTTTGACAAATATTTTGTGATTTTTCTGACTTCATAGGCTAATCTTGTTTTAGATCATTTAATTATAGAGATCTCTATGTAAGGTTTGTTATAGTCTGTCTATGAGATTTTACTGTAACCAGAACTATTCAATGAGGACATAAAAGTGATGGAAAAATGAAGCACAGAATGATAGCCCCCCAAATACCTGTTTAATCTGAGAGAACTTTTAGAGCATTATAAAGAACATGGTTTGTAATGAGGAGAAGAAAATTTCTGGAGTTTCTGGTTGAAGCTATCCCTTTTGAGTTTGCTATACAGAGTCCTTTAAACCTAATATTTTTGTTCTCCATAGTTTCTCTGGCTGATTTAACAAAGCTAAATTGCAATGGATACAGTTTTCATGCTTGTCAACTAAGTACACATCCATGTGTTTGATCTAAAATATGATGAAATGATAATTACATCAAAGATTGTAGTCCCCTAAAGATCTGGGGTGTGTGTGTATGTATGTGTGTGTGTTTGTGTGTGTGTATTTGTGAGACAGAGTGTGTGTGATTTTTTTGTATTAGAAAAAATATGTGAGAAATAAACTATTTTTAACATTACTGAAATAATATCCAAGTTAATCTTTTTATAAAATCTTTCAAATAATAATTTTATTTTTGCATTTAATGTCACTGAGTGTTTTAGGTATCAGTGCTAGTTGTACACAATTTCAATTTTTTCACCAAATATCTCTTAATATCACAATTTAATTCAATTACATAATTCTCTAGAAAAAGTAGTTTTGTTCACTTGCTTTACTCTAACTTAAAAGGCATTAATTTTGGGTAAGAATCTTTAGAAGACAGTTCAGCTACTCTGTGTGGAGGACATTATGCAAAGAGCACTTGACCCTATATTGTTCATTTTTTTGGATTGCATTCACAAAATGTCAGGAAATAGAACATGCAAAGGGATAAAATAAGAATTAATATGGATAGTGCGTTTAATGTTTACACATTTTATCTTGATGAATTTCAAGCAGTACTGAATAAACAGTTGCTATATGTTTTGATTTTGTTGCATTGATGAATAATGATTTAATGCTGGAATTATAAAAATTTAGCTTCAAATCCCTCATTCTGGATAGCTGAGTTTTCTGATGTGCTAAATATTTTCCAGCCGGCTTATTGTTTTTATTATTTCTATTACATTATTTTAATTAAAACCTTTCTTATCATTGTTGTACCTTTTTTTCTTTTAAATCAGGAAGGCTTTAAAAGGAGGGATTTTATCCCTCTTTTCATAAAAGTTTACATGCCATAATTTTTTTTATTGTGGCCTAATGGATATTGTTTTAACATCAGTATATTACCTTTTAATCCAGTTGTGTTCATGTATAACTGCTCAGACAGTTGTGTTCCTACAGTTATGTTGCCCTTTAATACAGTTATGTTTATAGAGCTACACACAGTAGTATCATAGTGTTGAGAGAAAGTAGACCCTTAATCATTTTGTTTGTTTTTGTATTTGTTTATTTAAATTTCCCTGTCTACTTTCTTGTGAATACTTATTGCTGTCAATGTGCTTGTCTGTGCCAACACTTTCTCTTTTTTACAGTGTATATCTTTAATGATTGTGTGGGTTTGAATACTTGAAAAACTCTTTTATGATTGTGACTGTAAAATTATGAATGAGGGCCTAGTGGATTTTCCTAGGAATAAGCTCTAGGAACTTAGATTTTGTGATATTGGTTTTTGCCAGATGAGAAGCCTTTTTTACTTGCTTTGCATCCTTTGACAAGATTACCAAATGGGTTAAGATAACTTGCTGTTTAATTAATTCTGCTGTTTAAGCTATGAATAAGCTAGTACCTGTGCATCAGTTTCATTTTAATTAAGTTGTTTTCCATTGAATTAAAGGTATTTTTTAACAGGATGGATGGAAAACTCTACATTTTGAGGAAAACAGTTACAATAAATATATTAAATTATGTCTTGTGCACATTCATTTAATCTGATTTTAATTCCCCACTTAAAACCTACCTTAATACCAAAAGTTATTTAAGGTAGCCACCAAAAGGTAAAAATGTCACCATATGAAATAAATGTAAAATACATAGAAAAGATCAGTTAGAGAAAATAAGGGTAGAAAATTAGACTGCAGATTTAATCATAAACATTTTAAAACATATGCTTTGAGAAAAGTATCATTGGTGGCAAAATGTACATCCACAATATAAAAATAAACAGTTGTTTAAGTGCACACTAATTATTCCTGAAACTGACTCCAGAGGGAGGTTTCTTCTATGTCATCTGATAGAGAAGATAATCAACAGCAGCATCCATATAATATGAGCAAATCATCGCCATGATCCATAGAATAAACAGCATTGTGTAAAAATGGTAAAGGACAATACAGTAAAAGGAATTGTGGGAGAAGGTCCATCTAAAAATACAGTGTAGTCCAGGTGCATGGTTGTTTGATAGTGTGGATTAATTCAGAGGTCTATTTTTTTATTTATTTCAGCATATTATGGGGGTACAAAAGTTCAGGTTATATATATTGCCCAAGCCCTGAGTCAGAGCTTCAAGCGTGTCCATTCCCCAGACAGTGCACATCGCACTCATCATGTAGAGAAAATCTAAGTTGATTTACTGCATATCCTCCACAAAGGCCTCTGTAGAGATTGTTGCTTTAAGTTAAACATTTCAAAAATATCGAAGGGCAGTATATTCAAGAATGTACTCTGAAGTGTGCTTGCAGGCAGTTCAATGCAGCTAGTAATTGTAGAGTCATGGATTTAAACAGCCAGGCAAGTTGGAGATTGGGCTGTCTTGAATTCCTGAGTAGAAGACCATTCCATTCTTCCTTCCCAAGAGAGCATCTGTGACAAAGCTAAGAAACCAATGTTGAGCAATTTAAGTCTAAGTCAGTGAGGCTTCCTGCTTTTTAAAGAAGCAGTTTTTGTTATGAAAATTTAAGATGAAGATATTTTTAAATAATTATATTGGAAATGTAGCTTTAGACCCATTTATCCAAATTTTAAATATTTAGAAACTCTGGAAGATAATTCCTTTTTTGAGTCCATAAATTAATCTTTGACCACCTTAGTTTCTTTATAATAAGAAATGTGTATACTATTTCTATGTATCTGTGAATGTTGCTTGTTTACTCCCATTTCCTTTTGTGCTTTATATTATTTAAATTATTTACTTATGTCACAGGGAGTCGGAGTACAGTTGAAAGGACATGCCTTTATAGAGCTTGACCACATTTGCACTGAGTCAGAGATCTAGACTAGTGACTTTACAGTGTTGTTTTTTTTTTTTTTTTGTAACTTAGTTTCCTATGGCCATAATTTTGAAGGTTTATGAATACGGATACCTAGCAGTTTTCTCAAGAATAATGCTGAGGCATAAAATAAATATTCTCTAAACTTCTATGCCTAGTAATTTCCCACTTCCAGTCAAGAGAGTTCTAACTTGAAGTTCTTTTACATAAGTTATTTATATAGCCAAAATAAAAACAAAAATAAAATATAACAAAAAAGAAAGACCAAAAAACCCCAATATTTACAGTAACTTATTTTTAGGGAGCTCTGGTTTCAAAACATGGTTGTATTACCAAAAATGTTTGCTAGAGTGTAAACTTATTGTCTAATTTTTATAGCTTAATAATATATATTTTTAAATGATAAGCAGTATCAATATCTCATAAGTACTTCCATTTTGTTCTGTATACCCCTAAAATTTATCTTTATTACAATTTGACATTTGTCTTATTATTTATATCATTAAAACCATCATAATATATCTATCTCCATATTTTTCATTTCCTTGTCTTTGGGATGTAGAGGCAGGTGGAAATTGATTTGACATTCAGAATATTATTGCAGGTTAATGCTGGTTTGCTAGTGTTGCCTGGGCCTGGATAAAGACTAACATTTTCCTTTATCAAAGATATTTACATCTAGAATGTGTTCTTATAATGTCTCTGCTGTGAACTTTCCCAGCACTACAATTTCTTAAACCTGTGGTTAACATCCAGTCCCCAAACAATGAAAACAAATAAACCCCGATTTTTTCCACAGGGTTTCCTGGCTGGTTATTCCGAGGCTTTGCACGTGACAACCTGTTCTCCCACGTGAATGGAATACTCAGTGTCAATGTGGAAGCCTGGTCAGTTGGAAAGTTGCAATAAAATATTTCCTTCCTGTGTACAACACCTCCAAAATTCTTATTAATGAAGAGTCATTGTATTAGGGAAAAAAATCCCCTAAGATTGTCAATTTAGTGATATGTTATCCAGGGTAACTTACTAGTCTATATTTAGATTTTGGGGGAGAAATTTCTCAGTTATTAGGCCTCAGGCTATATTTACATAGGAAATTTATTCCTCTCTGAAATATTATATGTGGGAAAGCTGTTTGCCCTACTATCAATGACCGTGGAGACTTTTCTTCAGACATTTTTATTTTCATTTAATACAATTGATCCAGTATGGTCTAGAGTTCCTGAAGACTGTGACCACATTTTTATTTTATAATTTTAAGGCACAAAGTTGTGTGTGCATACGTGTGTGTGTGTGTGTGTGTGTGGTTTTTTTTTTTTTCTGTTGTTGTTCAAAGCTTTCAGGAATTTTAATTTATCACCTTTCTCTAAGGTCTATATCATAAGGTCAATGTAGAAGTAAAGAATAAATGTCATTGAGCGTCATGGTGTTTTGGGAGTGTTTCTGGGCCCTGAAGCTTCGTGCAATCTCCAAAATCTAAATTTATGTAAATTTATATAACTTTCAAAACTAGGAAAATTAAACTGATGAATAACATTTACTATCTTAAATTCCTTTTAATTTCTCAATGTCTGTTTTTAGCCTATTTTAAAGTAAATCCACAAAGTTTTCTGTGCTTTCTCAAAGCCCCTTCATCTAAACGTGACCCCATTGCACATTTAAACTTGCAGTGGTTGTTTGCTTAAGACTATCCATCCTGTTATTGTTTAGATAATTTTGTTAAGAATATACACTACAAAAAGGAATCTCAGGAAGTTAGGAATCTTACAACCTATTAGAAAAAATATTAAAACATAATCTAAAACTAATGTCTGTACTAAATAATTTTAAGGCATAATAAAGGTTGGCTTCAAGAACACATTGTCAGGGCTATCTTGAGTAATCAGACTAATAATTTTAATAAACAGGGACTTTCACATTTTTCTAAGCCTGTTTCAAAGCATATTTTGCAAAGATTACTGATATTACATATATTTTTGTTATGCTAGCTATTTAACTGTTTATCTGATTTCTAACTCCATGCTTTCATATTCTTAATCTCAACTGTGTAGTTAATTATACATTTAAACTCTATTTCTAAAGTCTTTTGCAATTCACAAAGCTGACATATCTCATTTAATTCTCATGAAACTTTTGTGAGGAAAGTGGCATTATCCCCATTTTATAGAGGAGGACAAGGTTAATAGGAATGAAGAGGTATTATCAAGCTAATGCACCTAATATGTCTTATTTAGGATTAGTAATAAGTCTCCAATTCCAAGTACAGTGATCTTTTTACTACACAATTGGTTTTTGTAAATTATATAAGAAATACATAATCATAAATATCAGAGAAGATATAAAAATGTTAATGGAGAAATTAAAATATAATGAGGATCTGTGATTATTCAAAGTTTCAAATAAACTGTGGAAGAAAAAGTGTCTTTTCTTAAGTTTTACATGCTATTAGAATTGAAAGAAATGCTTATTATTATAATTGAAAGTGCTTTTAGTATACATTTTTATACTCTAATGATTTCCATTTCTGTAGTGCTTCATGTATGTGATCTCATTCTGCCCTTGAAAGGAGGGGATGCTATAGGAGTTATCTCCCTAGATGCATGGCTGAACTCATGGTTCACCCAGAAATTTTAATTCTGATTTCATATAACTGCTTTGTAGAGTTGCATGGTGGTAGTGTTGGAATCCCAAAAATTAGCTCTCAAATTCACCAAACAATGCACATAACCAGAAAAAGTATTACCTCTACCACACCTTTCCTGGACCAGCTACTGATTTTCCTTTCCTGTGCCCTAAAATTATAAAACATAGAGATGGGATCACAGGCCTTCAAGCAAATATCTAAGCTCTCTCTAGGGGATAGTTCAACTCTGGAAGTTCCACTGAGTATAAATCATTTCTGAATACAAACATCTTTGTCACACCATTAACTTAATAAATAACAATTGATGCATTTACTTGAATCAACATAATAAATAATACAATTTACTTTATATATCAATTTTATATACCAGAGACAGAGTGATGTTTTTGATTCTACGATAGAAGCAAAGTATATTATGAACAAACGGAAATTTTAAAAGCAAATTTTTTTCTTTTTAATAAACGACTTATTGAGGTATATTTGACATACAAAAAATTATCGTCTACAGCTTAATGACTATAAACATATCTGCTATCAACATATCTATCACCTCCAAAAGTTTCCTCCCACCCTCTTTATTTATTTTTCTTTTTTTATGATGAGAACACTTAACATAAGATTTGCCCTGTTAGCAAATTTTTAAGTATGAAATATAGCATTAACTCTAGATACTATGCTGTATGGCAGATTGCTAGAATTTATTCATCTAATATTACTGAAACTTTGTACCCTTTAATTAATACCTCCTTGTTTTTCTTATCCCCCAACCTCTGGCAACCACCATTCTGTTCCCATGAGTTTGACTCTTTCAGACATCTCATATAAGTAGCATCATGTAGTATCTCTCATCTGTATCTGGCACATTTCACTTAGCATAACGTCCTCCAGATTCACCCATTTTGTCACAAATGGCAGGATTTCCTCTTTTTTAAAGCTGAATAATATTCCATTGTATGTATATACCACATTTTTAAAATCTATTTTTTTGTCAGTGAACATTTAGATTGTTTTCATATTTTGGCTATAGCGAATAGTACTTTAGTGAACAGCAGAATGCACATCTTTGAGATCCTGATTTCAATTCCTTTGGATGTAATACCCAGAAGTGGTATTGCTAGATCTTATGGTAGTTCTATTTTGAATTTTTTGAGAAATTTACATACTGTTTTCCATACTGACTGTACATTCATTCCCATCAGCAGTATACAAAGGTTCAAATTTCTCCATATCCTCATTAACACTTCCCTTTTTTTTTTTTTATAACAGCCATACAAACAAGTTTGAAGTGATACCTCATTATGGTTTTGATTTGATTTGCATTTCTCTGGTTATTCCTGTTGTGCACCTTTAATGGTGAACATAGCTGCCTTCCAAAGTGAAACTTCTAATAAGCATTTAGAAAACAACCACTCTAATGAGCCCCCAATGGCTGGAGATAATGCCATTCTCCCAAGGAACAATACTTTATTTTTTTTGTCCTGGACCAAAACTAGAAATTGGATTTTAAGTTAGAATTGTTAGAGAAATTCTTGCTGAAGACCAATGGTTTGTAGAGGCTGCTAGCCCTGCCTTCCGCCTTGAGCTCAAGGGATGCAAATCTCTGTTATCTAATTTTGTGTAGTGTTTGCCTTCAGATATGTTTGGGGAGTGATTATTGGCTTGGATTTTGAATGAAAGTAACAAAAAGTGTTTGAGGACCAATATTTTCACTATAGTAGGAACTTTGACAGAATTCAGTCACAAATGACAGTAATTCAATCATGAAAGACAATTTACTGATTTTCCAACAACATGCATAGTATTTATTTATAAAATATGCTTTACTGTTCCACAGATTATATAATTAATGATTAAATTTAACAAGTACATCATCCCATATTATTTTAATGGCCAGATACTAAGTCCTGTTAGATAATAATATTTGTTTCTTATCCTTGACTGCTAATTAGCTTAGGTGAAATTAGGCTTCCTAGGACTTTGCTGTATAGCAAGTTATTCCTGAGTTATTCTAAAGTTAGCTCCACTATTATATATAATTTAGGGGAGGAGAGAAGCACACTTTCTCTTTGCAGGCATAGAACTATCTTAAATAGACTACTAAAATATGAGGAAACTATTTCAAAGTAGTATTTTCATTATAGTAATCCTGAGTTAAGATTTTATCTTAGTTATTAGACTTTAGATATTAATTCCTATCTATTAAAAGACTGTTTCCCAAATGAATGTCCTTAAAAAATATTAAAATGAATTAAAATGTATATATTTTTATTACAGTATAATCAGAATAATATTTAACTCATGTTGCTAACCTTGGTACTTGTTAAAAATACCTTACTTTGTCTCAACTGAAAAATGCCTTTTTAGAACTGAGTTAACTTTTGTGTATGCCCTGCATACAAAAATTCAGTAAACATATTTTGTCCAGCATTTTAATTTGTGTATGTGCTCTGCTATAATAAAGTAGCTTAGTATTCAGGTAATTTTACTTAGTTCCAAATCACATCCTGCTGTAGAGGATTAAAAATAAAAGGAGAAAATATTTTTAAGAGGTTTAGGAAATATCTGGGAGGAATGATTCTTCTGATTTTTGGTCCGTGAAATTTACATTGTTTTGAATGACAACAATCCATTCTAGGTAGGAAGAACAACTTATTTTTTGAGATGACAAGTAGCAAAATTGTGCATACATTTTTGGAAATGTTATGTAGAGTTACTGTGATACAATCTTAGAATTGATTTGAGTTCCATCTTTTATCACCATTCATTATAATGATGTTAAAAATATGCTCTATATTTCCTCTGGAGATGGTCAAGAAATTCAAATGTTCTAATACTTCAAGGCTTTGGTGTAGACAAACTTTTCTTTACTGCCTGAACATTAGGTACACACTCCAATTGGTCAAGTATAGCTGTCATGTAAATTGTTAAATAGAAATTTAATATATGAAATTAGAGATATGGCTTTCTTATCATTTTAATATATTCATACATACTCAATCATGCATCTGTATTACTTAAAAGGTTCAATTGACATTGATTGGTTTTACTGGAATCCGCTGTGCTTGACATCGTAAGATACAAAATTTTAAATTATAGACATGTATGTTTATGTGTTGTTACATACTTTAATCATAATGACCCGGGTTTAGGAAAAACTAGTTCTATTTACAGAACACTCGTGTCATTTAGCTGACTTTTATTTTTTATTTATTTATTTTTTTTCATTTTACCCAACAGCAAATCAGAAGCTATAGCTGACTTTTATTTGTGCATTGTAAGTTGTGTGTTTGCTAAGTTTAACTAACCAACTTTTCCACATTGTGTAGGATAAAAGTTTTTTAAAATTCTTTGTAAAAATACTACTCAAAATTATAATACTTTATTGAACTTGCCTAATTATGAACTTCAGACATTTCTGTAGACTCAAGCAGCTGATTTATTTCCTGATTCTAAATTAATGGTAATAGTAAATTAGCTTCTTGAAAGTTTTATTGAGTATTTGAACCATGATGCTTTTATATTGATTTCCACAAGCAAATAGCATTTTGCAGCTATGCCACCTGACAGTCAATATCTTTAATCGTCTGTTAGAAAAGTAATCACCCAAAATGTTTGGTATTAATGAAATACTAGATTCTGAATACTTTAGGAGCAAGTTTTTTTTGAGTGTTGCTTATTCCATCAATAATAGGGAAATATGAGTTATAAAGACAAATTGGACTATTCAAAAGTTCACTAATGTCTTTCAAGCTTAGTAATTACATGGATAGAAGAAACAAATACAGTTTGAAACTACGTATTTAGATTTTAGAATTTATTTTTTGTAAGTCTTACAGTAAAAATGTTATATTTTAGTGGATGATATTGAAATTAGCGAAAACTATTAGAAACTACTTAGTATATGAAGGAGGTATAATTATATACTAAAATATATACAAATATTATGTATTAAAATATTGAATGTGTTTTTCTTTACATTTACATTTGTTAGCAATATTTAGTTGAATCGACAATACTATGTATGACCAAAATTGGCAAAAAAAAAAAAACAAGCAAACAAACAAAAAAAAACACCTCTTTAAGTGCAAAATCTGTAGCATCTATATTTATTTATTTTGCGCATGTAGGTTTTTATTGAAAATACAAGGTAGTCATAAGAACAGTGGTGGCTAGATGCTTTCTGGCCTCCCTTACAGTGAACAGCCCCTGTCAAGGAAACTGTGAAGACTGAGGTTGGGGCATCCCCCTCCTCACAGCCACAGTGAAGGGCACTCTATAATGAGGCATGTCTCCTTACAAATTTTTTTCTTTTTCTTTTTTAATTCAGAATATTATTGGGGTACAAAGTTTTGGTTACATAAATTGATTTTATACTGCTTGAATCAAAGTTGTAAGTGTGCCCATCACCTCGATACTTTAAATTGTACCTGTTGGGTATGATTTCACCCATCCCCTCCTCCTCTCTCCCACCTGCATGATTTCTGTTGAGTTTTACTTTCATATGTGCACATGAGTGCCGATCAGTTAATTCCAATTTAATAGTGAATACATGTGGTGTTTGTTTTTCCATTTTTGCAATACTTCACTTAGGACAATGGTCTCCAGTTCCATCCAGATTGTTGCAAAAGGTATTAATTCATTTTTTATGGCTTAGTAATACTCCATGATATACATATACCACATTTTATTAATCCACCCGTGAATTGATGGGTACTTGGGTTGATTCCACTTCTTTGCAATTGTGAATTGTGCTGCAGTAAATGTTCAAATGCAATTGTCTTTTTGAGAAAATGACTTTTTTCCTTTGAGTAAATACCCAGTAGTGGGATTGCTGGATCAAATGTTAGGTCTACTTTTAGTTCTTTGAGGAATTTCCATACTATTTTCCAGACATTGCGCTAGTTTGCAGTCTCATCAACAGTGTTCCTTTCTTTTCACATCCATACCAGCATCTATTGTGTTTGGACTTTTGATATAAACCATTCTTATTGGGGTTAGGTGATATCTCATTGTGGTTTTGGTATGCATTTCTCTGATGATTAGTGACATATAGCAGTTTTTCATATGTTTATTGGCCATTAGTCTATCTTCTTTTGAAAAGCTTTTGTTCATGTCTATTGCCCACTATTTAATGGTGTTGTTTGATATTTCTCTTGCTGATTTGCCTGATTGAGTTTTTTGTAGATTCTGATTATTGGCCCTTTATCAGATACATAGCTTGCAAATATTTTCTCCCATTCTATAGGTTGTCTATTTGATCTGTTGATTGTTTCCTTGGCTGTGCAGAAGCTTTTAAATTTAATCAACTCCCATTTATTTAGTTTTGTTGGTGATGTGATTGCCATTGGGGTCTTCTTCATAAATTCTTTGCCTACGCTGATATCTAGAAGAGGTTTCTCAACATTTTCTTCTAGAATTCTTATGGTTTCATGTCTTAGATTTCAGTCTGTGATCTTATCTTGATTTAATTTTTGTGGTGGTGAGAGACATGAACCGTGTCTCAATCTTCTACATGTGGCTATCCAGATTTCCAGCATCATTTATTGAATAGGGATTCTTTTCCCCAGTGTATATTGTTGTCTACTTTGTTAAAGATCAGAAGATAATATGTGAATGGTTTTATTACTGGGTTCTCTGTTCTCTTCCATTGGTCTATGTCTCTGTTTTTGTGCCAATACCATGCTGTTTTGATTACTGTAGTCTTGTAGTATAGGTTAAAGTCTAGTAAAGTGATGCCTCCATATTTTTTCCTTTTGGTTAAGTTTGCTTTGGCTATTTGCAGTCCCACTCTTTTCTAGTCCCAAAGGAAGCACAGAGTTATTTTTTCCAGATGTGTGAAAAATGACTTTGGTATTTTTATAGGGATTGTATTGAACCTGTAAATCACTTTGGGTAGTATGGACATTTTAACAATTCTCCCAATCCATGAGCATGATGTTTTTCCACTTGTTTACATCATCTACAATTTCCTTCCTCAGTGATTTGTAGTTCTCTTCATAGAGATCTTTTACTTCCTTGGTTAAATATTTGATATATCCCTAGGTATTTTATTTTCATTGTAGCTATTATATAAGGTATTGAGTCTTTGATTTGATTCTCAGCTTGACTTTTATTGGTGTATAGGAACGCTACTGATTTGTGTACATTGATTTTGTAACCTGAGACTTTGCTGAATTTGTTTATCAATTCCAGTAATCTCATGGCAGAACCTTTGGGGTTTTCTAGATATAAGATCATATCATCAGCAAAGAGTGATAATTTGACCTCCTCTTTCCCGATCTGGATATCCTTAATTTTCTTCTCTTGCCTGGTTGCTCTGTCTGGGACTTCTAGTACTATGTTGAATAGAAGTGTTGACAGTGGACATCCTTGTCTTGTTGCAGTTCTGAGTGAGAATGCTTTCAACTGTTCCTCATTTAATATGATGTTGGCTGTGGGTTGGTCATATATGGCTTTTATAATTTTGAGATATGTTCCATCTATGCCTATTTTGTTGAGAGTTTTCATCATAAAAGGGTGCTGAATTTTTTCAACACCTTACTATTAGACTGGAAAAATTCTCAAAGCAGAAAATAAAGAAAGAATTACTGGACCTAAACCAGACTCTTAATCAAATGGACCTAAGAGACATTTACAGAGTATTCTACCCCAAAATTACTGAATATACATTCTTCTCAGCAGCACATGGAACATTCCCCAAGATTGATCTTATCTTAGGACACAAATAAGGCATCACCAAATTCAAAAAAATCAAAATCATACCATGTGTCTTCTCAGACCATAGTGAAATAAAATTAGAAATGAACTCCAACAGAAACACTCAACTTTACACAAAGTCATGGAAATTAAACAACCTACTGCTGAACAATTATTGGGCCAAGGAGGAGAATAAGGTTTCAATCAAAATATTCCTTGAACTTAATGACAAAGGAGACACAAGTTATCAAAGTCTCTGGGATTCAGCTAAGGCAGTCTTAAGGGGAAAATTCATAGCTTTAAATGCCTACATCAAAAAGACAGAAAGATCTGAAATCAACAGTCTAATGAATCATTTCAAGGAGCTAGAAAAGGAAGAGCAAACCAAACCCAAACCCAGGAGAGAAAAAAAATAACTGACGTTAGAGCAGAGTTAACTGAAATTAAAAACAAAAAAATAATACAGAAGATTAATGAAACAAAAAGTTGGTTCTTTGAAAAGGTAAACAAAATTGATAGATCTCTTTCTAGTGTAACAAGAAATAGAATAGAAAGGATCCAAATAAGCTCAATCAGAAATGAAAAAGGAGATATTGCAACTGATACCACAGAAATACAAAATATCGTATGTGAAATCTATAAAAATATCTATGTTCATAAACTTGAAAATGTTGAGGAAATGGACAAATTCCTGGAAATACACAACCTGTCAAGGCTTAATCAGGGAAAAATAGATCTCCTAAACAGACTGATTACAAGCAATGAAATTGACGCAGTAATAAAAAGTCTTCCAACAACAAAAGGTCACTTACCAGATGGTTTCACAGTTAAATTTTATCAAACCTACAAAGAAGAATTGGTACCATACTGCAGAAATTATTTCAGAACATCAAGAAGGAAAGAAACTTCCCCAACTCATTCTACAAAGCCAGTGCCACCTTGACACCAAAGCCAGGAAAGGGTACAACAAGAAAAGAAAACTATAGGCCAATATCCCTTATGAATATAGAAGAAAAAATCCTCATTAAAATTTTAGCAAATCAAATTCAGCAGCACGTCAAAAAATTAATCCACCAAGACCAAGTGGGCTTCATCCCATGGTTGCAAGGATGGTTCAACATACATAAATCCATTAATGTGATTCACCACATAAACAGAAGCAAAAACAAAAATCATATGATCATCTCAATAGATGCAGCATCCATATTTATCACAGGATGATGTAAGGTTGGTGGCTGTACATTGGAATCACCTGGCAAGCTAGATATCTATCCAATAACAGATCAATCAAATTAGACTTTCCATTCAACGTTATTAATCCACAAAGTTTATAAATGATAGAATACTACTGTTTGAAAACAGTGTTTTTTGTAATAAAGTGTCGAGTATAACCATTGAATTTTATCAGAAACATTAGTTTTTGGTTCTTTTCCTATAAGGAGCACATTTTGCACAGTAAATATTCACCAGATATGTAATGTAGATATACTTAGGACAAGGTGGGTGAAACATAGAGTTGAATCACCATATGAGGAATTGAGTCATGATCCAGAGAAGGAACCCAAAGAGTATAGTTTTTAAAACCTAAATCAAGTTATTGAGGGATACAATGAACTTTTGTTTTCTTGAAGTCTTTAAAATAAGGTTAATTTTTGTCATTATTTTTTACTTTAAAGATTTCTTAAAGCCACTTTCAATTAAATGACTAATTTTTCTTCTTCAGACAAATACAATCCACCTCCTCACAAATATCTCAGTGGTTCAATTAATTTATTACAGTTTTAGAATGAATCAGCATTTAAGAATTCATCAGGTCTTAATATTATGCATATGAAATTTTAGGGATAAATATTTAAAAATTACAATATTACCTTTTGAATAAAAACATTTTTATTAGGAATTTCAATTTTATTAATGTTAAAAATAGTTTTTCTTTCAAGAGGAACAGGTGTCATAATATTAAAGACAGAGCTACTTTAAAAATAAGCATGTGAATCTTTATAAACAGTAAATATAAAAGAGAAAAAAATTTTCCTTTTCAACTTTCTATATTCCACTAACTCAGGTGGTCCAGTAGAAGTTTATAAATCTATTAATATAATCTCCAAGCCATGTATACATTTTAAAGTATGTGATTTTGAGAAAGATATGGACCCTATGTGAAGTAAATTTTAACAGAATGTAGTTTTTGCTAATGCAATTTCTAAACCTGCATAGAATAAACTAGTGTAACCTACATGACATATTTGAAGAACATTTCAGTATTTATTGTTGTACCAGTGTCTATAACATTTGCCTTCAATCTTTTTAAGATACATAAAAGAGAAAGGGAAGCAGCTCCTAAGAAACTGAAGTGTATAGATTTTTATGCCTGCAGATTTTAACAATAAATAAAATTATTTTAGCATTTCTTTTATAGTAGCTATATCTTCCATGTCTGTCATTTACATAAAATTCTTTACTTACAACCTTCATAGGTATCAGATAAGCATATTTTTCCAATAGTCAGAGATCTTGTTATTAGCTGGCATGCTTTATTTACTGTCTTTTTTTTTTTTTTTTCGCTCTTTCAAGATCCATAGAGAGAAAAAATTTTGAATTTATCTGATATTTAAAATATAAAAGTTCATTTATTCCCTTGCTTTCCCCAACATGCTATTTTCACATAGGTTACCCACTGTTTCTCTGGCCTTTGATCTTACACAAATACTGAAAGCGTTGATACTTTTCATTAATATTTTTCTTTTTTTCTCAGATGCTTTCTTAGCATCATATTTTTAAGCCAAAAAATAAAAAATAAAGGTTTATAAACTCATGTTTACAAAGCTAGGCCTTTTAAAATGGTTTTATGGCTTTAGTAAAATTGAATACTCTCTCAGTTGTATGCATTCTTTTGTTAAAAGTTATTCTTGATATTTAATTTACTCATCGCTGTGTCTTAAAGAGGTATGTCATATTTTAGAGTTGATGAGAGAAGACCAGAGAATAATTTTGAAAGATGTGGTATAATTCAGAAGAGTAGAAAGGGAGACACTAAATTTTAATACTTATCTCAGTCCAATGAATACAATTTCAGCCAGCATCACTAGATGGCAGGCTGTGGCTTGCAATGGATAATAGTCCTTTGAGGTTAAGAGGGGTAGATTAACCCTGTTTTTTCCCATACTTTTTTATATGTGTTTCTAGGCTGATTTATGAGGGGGAAAAAGGTAGCTCTTCCATTGTATGAAGTTTATTTGTAGCACATATTCATTTCAGTGATTCAAGTTGTAACACAGGTGTGCATTCTTCTGGGATGTACACACTGAACATTATAGTATCATAACCCTTTATAGATTGAAGAAGTAATACTGGAAGTGATACATTCTTCACTTTAACACCATTACACTTTTCATTCTTTTCTTTCTGTGCAGGTGACTTGGATTATTACTGGTTGGATCCTGCCACATGGCACAGCCGGGAAACATCACCTATTAGTTCGGTAAGCTTTTTGGGAAGTGAGTGTTTGGAGCTCAGGAAATATGTGTGCTGTCCATTGTCCTTTGTCTGATATCTGATAGATAGTAATCTTATTCTGCTTCATTATACATTTTATTAGAGCAAATATTGACTTCATTCAAGGCAGTACAGTTTTGAAGAAAAAAATCTGTTATCACTGAATAATTATAACAAATTTTAAATGAAGTAAAAGCAATTATTGAATAATGACTGTTTAGAAATGAGATTAAGATGTTATGTGGTTGAGGATATGAACATTAATACAGAATCATTTTTCTTTATGTAAGAAGATGTTTTTAAATTTCAATAATTCCATTTCAGAACCTCAGAACCATTTTTTAAAATGTGTACTTAGTTACTAACTACTTTTAGAAATATTTACTATAAGTTTCTACTGCAAATGAGGTATATCTCTAAGTGAAAATTGTTATAAACCAACAATAGAGTCCATTAAAATAAAGAATTTCCTTTAGCTTGTTTTTTTGTTTGTTTGTTTGTTTTGTTTTGTTTTGTTTTTGAGTCAGGGTCTTGCTGTATCACCCAGACTGGGGTGCAGTGGTGCCATCATAGCTCACCGCAACCTCAGACTCCTGGGCTCAAGTAATCCTGGCTCAGCCTCTCAAGTAGCTAGGACTACAGGGATGTGCCATCACACCGGGCTAAATTTTTTAGTTTTTGTAGCGATGGGCTCTGGCTGTGTTTCCCAGGCTGGTCTTGAACTCCTGGCCTCAGACTATCCTCCCACCTCAGCTTCCCAAAGTTCTGAGACTACAGACATGAGCTACTGTTCCGGCCTAGAGTGTCTTTTAGCTGGGGTAATTATGTCATGCTACAAGCAATAATTATGTGTCTATAGGAAAGAAAGTATGCTGTTTACTTTTTAAAAAAAAATTAATAAGCTTTTTTTGAGCAGTTTTAGGTTTACAGAAAAATGGAGCAGAAAGTATAGAGTTTCTATATCCCTCCTCAATCCTTCCCTCTCCATCTCAGTTTCCCATGTTACTAATATCTTGCATTTGTGTGCTTCATTTGTTACAATCGATGAGACAATATTGTTGCATTATTATTGACTGAAGTCCATAGTTTACATTAGAGTTCAGTCTGTGTGTTGTATATTTTGTGGGTTTTGAAACATATATAATACCATGTACCTACCATTACAGTCTCATACAGAACAGTTTCTCCACTTATTCATCCCTCCCTTCCTTTCTCTTCCTGAGCCTCTGGCAACCACTGATCTTTTTACTCTCTCCATAGTTTTGCCTTTTTCAGATTGTCTCATAGTTGAAATCATGCAGTATACAGCCTCTTCAGATTGGCCTCTTTCACTTAGCAATATGCATTTAAGGCTCCTTCCTGTCTGGACACAGATATATATTTCAGATGAGATGGTTAGTTGCAAGTCTTTTTGTGGCTTAATAACTCACTACTGAATAGTATTCCATTGCCACAGTTTATTTATCTAACCCTAGGTATTTTAAAATATATTTTAGGTTGATATTTTCAATAATGTAAGTTTCCATACCAGTTGCTCATTATTATTTCTTTTTTTAAAATTTTATTTTGTAGTTGACACATAATAATTTTACATATTTATGGGGAGTACATAGTGATGTTTCAATACATATAATGTATAGTGAACAGATCAGGTTAATTAGCGTATCTATCATCTCAAACATTTATCTTTTGTATTGACAACATTTAATATCCACTCCTAGCTATTTGAAACGATATATTATTGTTAAATATAGTCATCCTACAGTAGTATAGAACACTAGAACTTATTCCTCCTATGTAGGTGTAATTTTATGTTTTTTAACAAATCTCTCCCTATCCCTCCCATCCCCCTACTATTCTCAGCCTCTAATATTCTCTGTTTTACTTTTTACTTCTATGAGATCAAGTTTTTTAGCTTCAACATATGAGTGAGAACATGTGGGTTTAACTAACTGTTCCTGGCTTATTTCACATAACATAATGTCTTCCAGTTCCATTTATGTTGCCACAACAGGATTCATTATTTTTGTGACTAAATACGATTCCACTGTGTCTATATTACTTTTTAAACTTTATTCATGTTTTCATAGCATCCTGTAACGTGGCAGCCATCTAAAGAGGGGGACCGATTAATTGGACGTGTTATTCTTAACAAGAGAACAACTATGCCCAAAGAATCAGGTGCATTATTGGGTCTAAAAGTAAGTATGCTTATTTAAAATGTTTCTTAAAGGGTGAATTACAGTATGGACTGCATTCAACAAAGTTTCTGACAGTGATTTTTAAATATCTCCTCCTCCTGATATCCAAAATGAAATTTCCCTAGTGAATATATCTTGTTATTATATTGATGTCTTATGGTATATGCAGTATTTTTATCTGAGTTAATATTTTTCAATGATTTTAATATAGCATATAGTTGTGTTAGGGAAATTCAATAAAGTATAGGAAAACTAAAATTTTTTTCTGAATATATAGGATGATTTTTACATTAAAAAAGTTTAAATGGAAAGTAGTAAAGTTAGATAATGTGGACCTTTATTATAGCTTGAACAGCAGCATAAAATATCATTAAAGGAATTGTTTCCTAATTACAGCAGTATTTATAGTAATACCAAAAGAGTAAAATTTATCTTTTATAAATATTAATTCTCTTCTAACAAATATAATTAGAAGCTGATAGATTATAAAAGATTATTCCTTATTGTAGAAAAATATACATATATACACATACACATATACAGATATATATATATATCTTGTATTCTGTGTGGGCAGGTAAATGTGTATTAAATCATATGATTTTATTTGCTTTCAGAAACTTAAAAAAGCATTCAAAGATGTTGCTTTAACATTATTATGTACCAAGAGATTGTATTTCAGTTGTGTGATAATTTGATCTCTTCAAAACCATTGACTAAACTAAAAGAATTTCAGCTATTAATAGTGCTGATTATTACCATTAATTACTCTTGCTATGAAATAATTCTGATCACCTCTACTAATTGATATGTCCCTAAGATTTGTGCATCAACCTCAACCTTTGGTAATATTCCTTTCACTTTTAATTATGTATATTTGAGCCCCCTGCATTGGGAGAAATTAAATCTAGAAACTTCTCAGATGTACACTGTATTTAATTTGAGGTGTAATGAAATGCCATGTGAAAGTTTTAAATATTCAATAATGTAATGCAGACTGTGAGATTTATAAGGGCACAAATATATATTTCAGATTAGATGGTCAGTTGCAGAGATAAACTTAGTCTATTAAGCCTTCCACCATGGTAAATAGCTTCCCCAAAGTGTCCTGTTCTTGACTTGAATCCTTAATTTTTATGATCTTAGACCTACATTCTGCTACAAATATGCAAAAGAGAACAAGATCTGATATGACAATGGGGCATTATCTTCATGTAGAAATAATAATTCAAATGGTAGGCATGAATTGAGAAGATAAAGAAAAATGAACCATAATGTAGTGTCAAACACTTGCTGTTTGATACTAAGTCGGAGAGACCTGGCACCTGTCTTCCAAGTGTATACATTATTCATGGTGCCTTTTTATTGTTAGGTCACTTTAAGAAATCAGCACATTAATTGTCTTGGGACACATATCTCAAATATAATGAGATGTCTTATTTTCAGAATTATGCTGCCAGTTCCTTTAATCAAAAGTATGTTTCATTTCATTAATAATCCTATACTCAATTTTAAATACATCATAAAAGAATGTAGGATTAATTCCTCAAACTAATAAACTTATGTTTCAAAATGAGTCTTGGGAACTTACAAATTTGTAATTATCCAGGTTGTTGGAGGAAAAATGACTGACTTAGGACGCCTTGGTGCTTTCATCACCAAAGTAAAGAAGGGTAGCCTAGCAGATGTAGTTGGACACCTAAGAGCAGGTAAAGTTCTTTTTTTAACATTTAAACAATGTGTTCTCTATGAATGAGCTCGTGGTTTTCAATTTTGGCTTAGTTATATATATATATTTATATATGTCAATTATGTTCATTAATTTTAATGCAGGGATAAAGATTTTTTTCCTGATATGGATACTTACCAATTGCAATAATAAGTAACTATACATCAGCAGCAATTTGGAGAGAGTGAGAGTATGAATCTCTTTTCTTTACATAAAAATAAATAGATGCAAATAGAGAACAATTACTCATTTTATAGATGGCTTCATAATATTGCTACAAAACTTCAAATTTAAAACATTTTAGCTTTGGGAAAAAAAATCCCATATTACTACTTAATTAGTTTATATTTTAAGCCATAGTAATTACTAAAGTTTTTCATAGTGATCACAAAACTTACTCAGGAACAGCATTTGTTATAAAAAATAATCATAATCACATTTCTTATACAGATTATTTAATAAAATCTTTGTTACTTTAAATGTGACATATATTGTACTCCTGTGCATGTGCTACTTCTTGGTATTTGGGAATTTATTTATGTTGCCTTGAAATCGTAACATAACACAATACAATCATTTAATATATTTAAATGTACCATATATTTAGATGTAACATTTTAAAATCTATTTTTGGTAAATTGTTAACTTTTTATTTTAGATAAAATCATATTACATATTTCTTCCAATTGACTCTACTCTAGTTTAGTAGAAATCTTCTTAGAGTGTCTTTTTATGCATTTGCCAGACAATTATAAAGAAAACAGTTGGCTGAACTGTAGAACTGAAGACTAATAACCTATAACACATAGAAAGAGAACATTTTCACACTGTTTTCAGTTTTTAAACCTTAAGATTGTAATTCTTGAGAACTTTGGAAAAATATTCTAGGACTCTTAAAGACTTTTCAATGTAATTATTTACCAGAATATCAGTTCAAAATCATTTTAGGTTTTGTTCTTTGATAGAAACAAAGGGAGGGAGAAAACCCTAATGAGGAATTTTTCTCCATCTACTATACAGCTTTGGATATGTATGGAAGTATGGTACATTCTTGTTTCTTATCAGGGACCAGTTAGGATTCAATAAAAAATAATTCAGGCCGGGCGCGGTGGCTCACGCCTGTAATCCTAGCACTCTGGGAGGCCGAGGTGGGCGGATCGTTTGAGCTCAGGAGTTCGAGACCAGCCTGAGCAAGAGCGAGACCCCATCTCTACTAAAAATAGAAAGAAATTATATAGACAGCTAAAAATATATATAGAAAAAATTAGCCGGGCATGGTGGCACATGCCTGTAGTCCCAGCTACTCGGGAGGCTGAGACAGGAGGATCGCTTGAGCTCAGGAGTTTGAGGTTGCTGTGAGCTAGGCTGACGCCACGGCACTCACTCTAGCCTGGGCAACAGAGTGAGACTCTGTCTCAAAAAAAAAAAAAAAAAAAAAAAAAAAATAATTCAATCAGAGATGACTGTCAATAAACTGAGTCTCTGTCTAATGACTCAAAAATAAGCCTCAGAAAGTATAGAATTCCTTGTTGGCTGATGTAATATAACTTTAAATACTTTTAAAGCCTGAATTTTCAGATCAGATTATAAACACAGTGGCTTTTGATATTATCATTGTGTTTTAATACAAAATTACTTAAGAAGTTAAAGAAATGTGTGTTCTTTATAAAATATCCCTTAGTGATTAATTTCATTTGTTTAATACCCTCACAAGATGAGAGCCTGAGGACTTAAATCTAAAATGTTAAAAGCTAAACTTAAATACAGACACATGTACATTTCACTTTAAGCAATTTATGTATTTGAAGAAAGTAAAGTTTTTGTAGACTCAATCATATATTTTATTTGATTTATATTATTATTTAGGAATTTTTTCTTCTATTTGCATGTCAACATATTTGGCCTATAAAACTACAGTGCTATTTTTTTTTATTGGTGTGACCTTTATTCAACATTTGCAATCTTGTTTTAATCCTGCCATACCTTTCTCCAGTCCTGCCCTCCTTTTAGTCTGTGCACTGCACTGACTGCTATTTGATTTAACCATCGAAAACACAAAAGTGACACTGGTTCTATCCTTATTATTAAGATCCTTCAGTGTCTCCTGGTCATCATTTGTTCACGTCAAAGCTCTGTAGCCTTGTTCTTTACTAACACTTTCAGCCCTCCAGCAGTGCCAGTCAGTCTGTAGGTCCCTGGCAAGCTGTTTCCCACCTACAAGATGTGGTAGGGGCCTCTTGTCTACTTCCGTTGCTCTTCTGCTCTGCCTGTTGAAGTCCATTCCATCTTTCAAAATTCATCTGAAGCTGCCTTAATTCTAAATTGGTTCCTGATACCCTACTGGGAGCAATAACTCATTACTACCTCCTTGGCTCCACCTGGCTCTATTTCTGTTCCTCAAATGAACTTGTCATTGTGTATAACATATTTTATTTGTTTTGTATTATTTCTCTGCCACCAAATTTAAAGACAGAGAAAGTGTCATATTCATCTTTGTACCCTCATTGTCTACATCCCTGCCTGAAGAAATTATCCATATACAAATAGTGCTAAAGAGATTACATTCTGATATAGGAGTTATTTATCTGTAAATAAATAAGCATATGTATTAAGATAATTTGATAATATTAAAAGTTGTGCTTCCAGGTTGATGTCTAGAAAGAGGAGAATTTTATAATGCAGTGCTTTTACAAAATGTTGGTTACAACTCATGTAGTAAAATCAATGCAATGGTTTGCATCAATCATTAAAAAAATTGAAATAGAATAGAAAATATCAGGGTAAGTATTGTTTCATAAAGTATTTTCCAGTATATATGTATGTATATGGATATATATACATACATATATTCATATTCATATTATATATGTGTACTGGGCCACGATGTAAACTTTATTTCTTCTCTTGGTCAAAAAATTTGAAAACATTCCTAATATATTATAAATTTGCAATTATTTATTTTTGTTTTCTTTTACAGTGAAGTGTATTCATTGCCTACTTGAAATACTTTTCTAACTGTTTAGGGCAAACTATTAGAAGTTATTTAAATATTGGTAAGAACTATAGTATTTTAAAAAACCAAAGCAGCATCATGTGCTTTTTACATATTTACTTTTTACTTTTAGTAGGCAAACACCTGGGAAAAACAAATAATTACTTTAAGATAATACTAGTAAAACAGTTTTTTTCTACTTTTGTTAAAAAAAGACCTAGCTAAAAACTAAAAGATTTTATGTTTATATCTAGCTTTAAGATGTATAATGATGATTGACCCTGTATTTCAACACATATTTATTTAGCTACCAAAATGTTCTAGACACTGAGAACAATAAAATAAACATGAACATCAAAGAATAAAGACACCTCAATGTGTTATTGAGGCTGAGGTATTTCAGCTGAGCCTACCATTTTGAATTGAAGGATCCTGGGCAGGAACCATTTGGGATCTAAAACTGCTTAAATATTTATGAAAACAAATAATGTTTTTCCAGATGGTTAATGGTGAAAACTCTAGACTCTAGTTGATATAACAACTATGAGTTGTTAGCCCATATTTTAATACAACATCATATTACTCCCTTTGTTTAATCTTAGAATATTTAACAAACTAGTAAGTAGTATGTTAATTTTTTATGATTTTAAAATATTTCCTATTTGTACTTTAATGTTCACAATATAGATTATATATAGAATATACGTGTTTTGAACATCTGGAAGGGGGTTAACTGTCATGCAACAGTTTTACATCTGCTTGCTTGTAACTTTGCCATAGCTACTTGCGATGGGTGTGAATTCAAATCCTTTCATGCATTTTTATTCTGTTGTGCATCTGGTGAAGACAATGAAGCATGACTTATGATTGGAAACTTCATGCTAATAAATGTTAATTGCTGTTTCTACCAAAATAAAATAGGATTTAATGTACAGTTTAATAAGAATCTTTCATATATAGAGCCGCCTACATTTATTATATAGAGGGCATGCTGCTAATTATTATTTTCTAATGTTTCCAAATAGGCTGTGCTAATTCCATCCCATAGCATGAGATTATTTTTATATTATTTCTGGTATATCTCAAAATATAAAGGTAGTTTTGTCTTGTACTATTTCCAGTGACCAGTAATATTCTGGGGGAAAAAAAAAGAAAAACAAAGAAAAGAAAAAAAAGTGTTTAGAAGAACCATTTAGCTGACATTATATGGCAATAAATTTGCTTTTGAGAGCAGAACCTAGACAATTAAACTATTTGTATATGTTTTGCATTTCTTTGTTAAAAAAGAGAAAAGATAAGAAAAATAAACAGAATATATAAGGTAAAAAAATACCCTTTTTTTTAAATTCAAGGGGATGAAGTTCTAGAATGGAATGGTAAACCCCTGCCGGGAGCTACAAATGAAGAAGTTTACAACATTATTTTAGAATCAAAATCAGAACCTCAAGTTGAAATTATTGTTTCAAGGCCTATTGGGTAAGGCTAAAAAAACTTACTTTTTAAGTTTAGTAAATTACATGTATTAGCAGGGTTTTAAAAAGAATTTTATACATTCATACAGTACATGTTAACATGGATAGTTTTTTCATCAATTATGGGCATACATGTTAGATTTTTTAAATTTCTTAATTTTTTAAACTAGAATACTGAATTTTCTCCACTACATTTTAGAAGCTCCACAATTTAACAATTGTAATACCAAAAGTTTTGATATGTATTTTTCACAAGTGAAGTATAAAGTAAAAGTATTTTCTTTTAATGGCAGAACTATTTATTTTTAGTAATTCTAATTTAATAAGTGGTATTTCCTTTAAAGGAACCACTAGCAAACTCCTCTTGTAATATTTAAATGTTAATAACTTCATATGTCTTCATGAACTTTTTTATTATTCCACTGAGGATAGAATATTTTTTCTATATCTTTACCCATGCGTAGTTTAACTTTATTTAAAATGAAGCAAGAAGTATTAAATATTTTAACATTTTAATTCTTCATAATAATTGGTGTAATATTTTTAAAACCTCAATTTTCAGCATAATTTAATTACCTACAGACAATGGGAGATTTACTATATCTGTGTATAGCTTTCCCCATATTGTTAGCTTTTTCTGGCAAACCCATAAAGTCCAGAATAAATATTCATTTTGCCAGTCTATAATTTTTGGAAGGCATTTTGAACTGTCTCATTAAAGTTGGCTTAATGTTTGAATGTGTTCTTGAAAATAATTCTTTTTTTACCTATTCTCCAAGATATTATAGAGCCATTAATTCAAGACTTTTTTGTTGAAAGAGTGATAACCTTAAATTTTTGTTGCCCTCATGAATATATGTCAATGCAAAACATACAAGAAAGTATAATTATAATTCTCAAAGAATGAAAATGTATGATCATATACCAAAGAATAATATTAATATATAAAACTCTAAAATAAGGGCAAGCTTGAAACCAATTTTAAGTGGTGATTATTAAGAATGAAGACATTTACAGAAGTATTGTACATTTCCATGTAGATTTTTAAAATAACAACACTATAATTTATGCTAGTTTTCCATGACATATGTTCTAGTGCTGAGGTAAATAAGAGGCTGAAAAAGAGGTAAGTAAATTGGAAAATGAATCAAAAGTATAAAAATTAAAATTTAAAATCAAGCATTGTGCACATTGCACATACTTTCACATGTATAGTGGTTTAAAAGTAATCAGCTAAAATATGATTGATTCATGGTGACTTACAAAAGTTAAAGACAATTAAAGTAGACTGGAATAACATTATTTTTACTTTGTATGAAAACTGCTTAAGAAGTAATCATTTGCATAGCCAAACCCTAAAGGATCATGGATTATGGAATGCAAAGGAATATGTAATACAAAGATTATAATTGAATAATAATCAAAGCTACATCAACATTATTAGAACCCTAGAAGAATAATTCTAGCTATGTGTTAATAATTATGTTAAATGTAGTTGAATTTAGCAACTATAATTTAAAGCAGAGTGCAAATATTTATTCATAACTTAGTGGCATAGTGATTTTAGGAATCATTCCAAATATATCTTGCATACACATTTATCAGCATGGTCTAAGAGGCAGCAGCCATCTTGAGGTATTGACCATTTTTGTGACTCCACCAAATACAATATCCTTTACTTTTATGCTTATAATTGTTATTCAAATTACTCTGCCACCTAACTTGTGAGTAGAAGTAATTAAGAAGTCTTGTGTAAACATCAAGTGGAAATTTCATGCCTGAAAATATTACTAAAGTAATTAACATAAATAAATTTGATTCATAATCACTTAAATTTTTTTTCAACAACTTTCCTCGCCATCATTCTTTCATAGACACATAAAATTCAAAGTCTGTACCTGGCTCTAGAGTTCCAGATTCTAATACAGGACTATGAAGTTGATTTTTGAAGAATTCATAGTATCTGAAAAATGATTGTTCCTGGATTTTTTACAATTTACTCTTATTTGCTTAAATGAATTTAGAAAAAGATGCCAGAAGATAAATAGGTGGTCTTGTATCTTAAGTAATGTAAATTAGTCTATTAATTATAAATTCATATAAATGATTTATTTTATTTAAAATGTTAGTCATACAAAAATATATAATAAAATATATTTTATAAAACACACAGCATAGTGTGTATTGTCATCTGTAAGAAGTATAAATTGTAGGTGGTTATGAAGATTACTTTACACAAAAAAGCGAAAATGAGGAGTCCAGAGAACAATCAGAGAAAGGTGTTTTTGTTTCCATTCCCCTGAAAAGTGAAAAGAAAATCAAAGTGAAGTTAGGTCCCAAGGTAAGTGGTTAGAAATTCTTAAATATGCTGATAATTCTGTTGGCACTAGCTCACTCCAGTCTGCTTTAATATGTCATGTTAATATTTGCATACTGTTAATCTCCTTCAATTAATACTAAAATATCTTTGGAAAATGAGAGGTAAAGTAGTCCTATGCAGTACAATACCCAAGCCAAGGTGATCCAGGGTTCTTAAGGTCACAGTGGGTAATGGCTTAAGCTGAGGTTATATTAAATATTTCTTCAGAGTAATTTGTAAGTGTGGCAGGAATGGGTGTTCTCACAAGTCACTTTCTACCCATACAATAAATAGCCATATATTTAGCTAACTTCAGTATAGAGATTTGAATCTCTATAAAGGGTATATATGTGTATATGTATTATATATTCACATATATAAAATATTTTGGCTTTTTTGTTGCAAGCTTGAAACATTTTTAATTTCCAAAGCAATTCATTCTTTTCATTTTATTAACTTTGCCCATGATATTCACCATATCATTTTATTATCAAGATGTTTCCATCTCTTTCATTCAGTAAACTCTTTCAGATGTGTTTGTAAAGCATATTACTGATTTGTAAAATTTGTGTCATTTTGATTTTCTAGAACCGAAGTAAAATATTACCTTTAACATTTTTTTATTTCCAAAACCTGCTGTTTTGGTAGTAAAAATATTGTGGTGATTTTTGCCACAATATTAATCTGATTGTTGTCATGTTAAAATGTTTTGCTATTAAATATATAAAAACTTATTTTTATTGCAGTTTTTTTTGTGTGGTGTTTGACATTCATGTACATTAGTAGTTACCTTAATATTAATAGTAACTTCTGTTCATTTCCACACCTGTAAAGACCCAAAAGGAGTTTTTACATCACATAAGGTGACTATGATTGCCTCAGGCAGGGTAGTTCAGCTAATCAGATTTTCACCATAAACTGTTTCTTTTAGTGACATTCCCCGGATTCCTGAAAGCTCCCACCCTCCACTGGAGTCCAGTGAGTATAAGATTTCTTTTGTTATTATAAAATGTATTGAACTAATTGAAAAGTAAAGATTTACCATTTCTTTAGATATTTGATTTAAGGAATTTCTATTACTGTACTAAGGATGTCTACACTGATGCCAGAAGTTGGCAATGATGGTATTCATTGGAAACCCAAAGAAGTTCTACTTTACTCTAAGATTTTTCTTCTCTTTTTTTAAGAGTTATACAAAACTCTTTACTGTCAATACTATTCTGCATCATGACAGGATGCTCACAGAATTCAATTAATATACCAGTAATAGTTCTGTTTGCTCCACGTAAAAATTTATTTGATTGGTAACCAGCTCAGTCTCATGATCAGTCTAGTGAAGGAACTGCATATATCGCAAATATGCATATAACTGCATATAACTGCAAATAACTGCATATAATATGCATATAACTGCATATAACTGCAAATATGCATATAACTGCAAACTGCATATAACTGCATCACCTGGCCGGTATCATCATGGAAGTGAATGGGTGGAGTAGAAATAAACTTAACTGAACATAATGGGGTCCAGAGATTGAAACTAGAGGGTTGAAAGAATTATCTGTACGGGAATTAAAGTCACTCTGGATGAGAGAAAAGGATACTGTGTGCAATAATATGTAGACAAATAATGAAGTTTTCAATGATAATGCAGAAATGACTCCAACATTTGCCTTGCAGTGAATGGACATTAAATTAATACTTGGACTTGATTCACCAGGTGTTATTGCAGAACCCAACTTATAGAAATAGAAAATACAAGGTGATTTAGGGGAAACCAGAAATGGTGACCAGAAGGGAGAAGAAAATATATGAGTAGGATAAACAGGGAAACAGAATAGGTTAGCATATAAAAATGCATGCCGTTATGGTCTGCACACCTGCTAGAGATGGTCCCAAATTTGGCTTAGAGCTTTCTGGTGACCAATGCAAAGAAGGAAATGGGGCTATTTGCATAATTTATAGGATTAATACGATTTTTAAAAACCTGATTACTATAATATTAGAAACAAACAGCTTATTAGAAGCAACAATATTCCTGTTCCGAGACCCGAGGGAAAAAATAATTCTAAATATACCAGGTAAAAGAGACATAATAACAAAGACTTTTATAGAGCTGTCTCGTAAGTTAAAAGTCTTTGGAGGACACAAAATGATGCTGTAAGACTTAATTTAGACTTAATTATGAGTACTGAAAAAACTGTGTGGCTTGCATACCCTTAGGCAATTCTCCACAAATAGTATTCGTCAATGAAGATTTACTAAGTTTTGAATGGCTGTGAGTTCAAGGTTATACTTACTGGGGAAATAGCATTCTACAGATATTATATACTGCTGTATGTGTTAGGGTACATTTTAACAATGAAGAGCTTCATGGGAGTGACTGAGAGGAGAACCAGCTTCCTCCATGTAAAGGTGAAACAAGACACTTGTGAATTACTAGAAGCAGCATTCTCAGAGGTTCAAGAGATTCATTTATAAAATCAAAACTAAGAGAGATGGTATATCTGATTTTAAAACGATGATGAAATCTAAGTTTATGTGTGGCTCATAAATTATATATGCATTCATTTTAATTTCTCAGTAAGGACAGTTCATAATATATGGTCTATTATCCAAGATAATTAACCTAACAAGCATCATCTTCCTTATCTCTGAAGCATGATGCCTTTACATATGTGAAGTTATATGAGAACCTATACAATACAAAGCCCTCCAGAAATGTAGATCAATACTTCCCAATTGAAACAAATAACAACATTTTGTTCCATCATTTTACATATCTTTAAAATATGCAATTAACCAAAGATGACGAATAATAACTTTCTACAACTATTCCGTTAAAATTAGGTGCTATTATCAATGGTATTAATTATGGTTTTATATAAATAACAGATGTATTTAACTTTTTATAAAAATGATTTATTTCCTCCACTTACAAATACTACTTAGATTTTTTTTTTTTTTCTTATTTTAGGTTCAAGTTCCTTTGAATCTCAGAAGATGGAAAGGCCTTCCATTTCTGTTATTTCTCCAACAAGTCCTGGAGCTCTGAAAGATGCCCCACAAGTCTTACCAGGGCAACTTTCTGTATGTATTTTTTGTACATGTTGGAGACCATTAGTATTTGCTCACTGTCTGAGCCTATCTTTAAAAATGTCTAGCTTTTCTTGAAGCCCACGATAAATACATAGTCACTTGATAACATAATCTATTCAATCAGAGTTTTTCATGCATTTTTTGGTTATTTATTTATTCACATATTTATTCAGAAATATTTATTGAGTGCCTACAATGTGCCAGATGCTCCAAACATTAATTGATAAAGTATAACATAGGTAAATAAAGAATTCATTATTTTTGGTATGCTATTAATATATAAAAGTTTCTAAGATAAATATTTGTTTATACATAATAATTTTAGAAAGTCATGTTCTAGTTACTTAATAACCTTATTAGCCTAGAGCCTGAGAAATCCAAATTAAAATTTTTTTTTAACTTCCTAAAACTTTTGGTAAAATTCTTCATTGCCACTGATAGAACTCTGAAAAAGCTATCATTTTCCTTAATGTCACTCTATTATGTGATCAGGAGAAAGATGGAGAAAAGAAACTATGGTTCATTATTATGAAGAGCCACAATATGGTAGAAAATGGGATGTTTGTATTAATAATTTAAAGACTTCAAATTATTATAATTTGCTTCAAATTATTCTATAAATAGTGATCTTTTGCTCTTTTGGTGATATGTGGATTTCTACAGTTGCTCTTTGCTGCTCTTCTCTTGGTTTTAAAGAGACAAAGAAGAGAAATGTGAGCTTACTTCTATTTTCAAAACCTGTCCTGGTTTTAACTTCTACTTTTGGTATATTTAATGTCTTTTCATACACATTGTGTTTATTTTATCTGCCCTGCCATCTTTTTTTCTTTCAGTATGTGTGTAAATCTCTCATACTCTCCACTTACATTTAAAAAGGGATGAAAATCCATCTTGGTTTTGTGAAAAACACATCTCTAGTATTAATCGGGAGCCAGGGAGATGGGTTCATACAGATCCAAGTTTGAATTCGTAATCTGTTCCTTAGTATGAAAAACCAGTCTCAGCTGGGCATGGTGGCACGCCTGTAATCTTAGCACTCTGGGAGGCCAAGGCGGGAGGATCGCTTGAGTTCAGGAGTTCCAGAACAGCCTGAGCAAGAGCAAGACCCCATCTCTACTAAAAATAGAAAAATTAGCCAGGCATGGTGGCCTGTGCCTGTAATCTGAGCTACTGGGGCAGGCGGGGGGTTAAGGAAGGAGAATCGCTTGAGCCCAGGAGTTTGAGGTTGCTATGACCACAGCACTCTAGCCCAGGTGACAGAGTGAGACTCCGTCTCAAAACAAAAACAAAAAACAAAAACCAGTCTCATGTTAAATTAGCTTATTTTGTTATAATGACTCTTAAGTTTGTTCCAACATACACCCATCAAGAACAGATGTTTATATTTCTTATTCAACCATAAAATCAAAAGTAATTTCTAAATTAAAGGAAAAAAACATTAAAGTTAACATTGTTAAAGGTGTTAACACCACTGCTAGCATGAATACTGCACTGATTGCTCAGATTCTGATTCTTAGGAGTTTGACAATGGTATTTCAGCATGCTATTTCACCATTTTTCTAAGTCTAACTATCATAAAATCTTAGTAGAAATATCATTTGGACCTCACCAAATAGTTAGAAGTAGTTTGAAGGTCTCATTTATGTATTGTGCCCTCCTTTGTTCTTGCCCCCTTTTCTCATGAAAATTAGCCTACTATAGGTTAACTATAAAACTTAAATGAGAAAAATGCCAGAAAACACTTAGTAGTGCCTTTTATAAAGTAAGCCCATCATAAATTTGTTTCCTGATCTTTTCCAACTCCTTGTATATCATATTAGGTTATTAAATGTGAAATGTCCAATTTCCTTAAGTACTAAGTTTGACAGTTGATATTTGTGACGTTTCCCTTTGACACTTCTTGTTTTATTTTTATTGTGAAGCTGCATCCTCAGTCTTTCAAACCCACAGTTTGGCTTGCGATTATCTTTCAGATTTTTTGTAGAGTAATTCTTGTGAAGCCATGGATATGTCAAAAATTTATATTATCATCGAATATAAGTTCCATCGTGGAACCAGTGCAGCACAGATAGCTCTAAATGTCAATGAAGTGTTTGGGAAGAATGTGACTAATGAATGCATAGTATGTCAATGGTTTTAGAAGTTCCGTTCTGGTTACTATAATCTTGAAAATGAGCCACATGGGCAACCTGAGACCAAGGTGGATGATGATGAGCTGAAAGCTGTAGTGGAAGCGAATCCACCTCAACCTACGTGTGAATTAGCAGCAAGGTTTGATGTTATTTTTCCAATATTGGACCATTTGAAACAAATCGGCCAGGTAAAGTTGTTGTATAGATGGGTACCACATGAATTAAAGAGCATCAGAAGAGAAATCATCTCGAAGCTTGCCTTTCTTTGCTGTCACAACATAAATGTGAACCATTTCTACACAGTATTGTTATGTGTGATGAAAAATGGATTCTTTTTGACAATCGCAAGCATTTGACACAATGGTTGGATAAAGATGAAGTGTCGAAACACAGTCCAAAACTGAATACTCTTCAGAAAAGACTAATGTTGTCTGTTTGGTGGTGCAGGGCTGGTATTATCCACTATAGCTTCATGAATCCTGGTCAATCCATTACAGCAGAAGTCTACTCCAACCAATTGGACAAAATGATGAGGATGCTTGCAATTAAGCAGCAGAGATTGGCCACTAGAGACAGGCCAATTCTCTTGCAAGACAACACTCGACCACATGTCACACAAACAATAGCACTCAAACTATAGGGGCTAGACTTGGAAACTCTCTGTCATCCACCATATTCACCAGACCCTGCACCAACTGACCACCACTTCTTCCAGGCTTTGGACCACTTCTTGCAAGGAAAACTATTCAATTCTCAACAAGCTGTGGAAAACACCTTTTGAGATTTCATCACCACTTGCTCTCCAGGCTTCTTCCCTGCTGGCATAAACAAGCTACTGTTAAGATGGCAAAACTGTGTCAATAGTTTAGGTGCATCTTTTGATTAATTGTACTACTTCTTGTTTGAGATATAATAAACTAAACTTTTGATTCTAAATTAGACATTTCATATTTAATGACCTAATATTTCTAATATTGAAACTATTTTATCTGAATTACCTTTGGCACTAGAAAAAGCATTTAGCCACGCTATAACAATTAAGACATTTATAATCAACAAACTCATGTTTAGCGTTTAAAAACAAGGATAATTATTTCAATATCCTGCTCTTCTCTTAGTTTTTTAAAACAGTTTTACCGTTAGTTTTATTTTTATAGTATGATATATGAGAGTATACATTAACATTGCAGGCCTACCAGTTGTAAGTTATGTTTAAAGTGCTCAGAGAGAAAAGTCAAGTTCTAACGGGGTATACTTTCAAATTGGTATTCTTTTCAGAAATATCTTTAATTCTACTGAATTGTAATTCTTTCTTCAAATATTATTTTATGTAAGTTGTAATACTTCATGGTTTTTATAAAAAATAATTCCTTTCTGCATTGCTTTTAGGTGAAGCTGTGGTATGATAAAGTGGGACACCAGTTGATCGTAAATGTTCTGCAAGCAACAGATCTACCCTCTAGAGTAGATGGGCGTCCCAGGAATCCCTATGTAAAAATGTATTTTCTTCCAGATAGAAGGTAGTGAATAATATTAGAAAAAAGTATGCTAAAATCTATACTAATAGAAAAAGTAGCATTTCCTCTTTTGGTATATGTTTTGAAAATGTGATAGCTAACTCTCTCTGAGGAATAAGCTACATTGTACCTGAAAAAAAATCCCTCAAGCCTTGTATTTATTTGAAATTAATCTGCCAATTTAAAAAAATGTCCTTGTTTATACATATGTTAATCTTTGATAGTGACACATTTATAATATACCTTTGTGTGTCATTATCTTAACTACTGATTATATTGTAAATGAAATTAGAATATTATTACAGTCTTAGACTTTTAAAAAGTTATAAATTAAAAATAGTAAAAATACCAGTGGCAGTATTACATGTAACTACAGTAGATGGCAGCATATACTTGTTTTTGCTTTCTCATTTACAAAACATACTTATTTTTCAGTGATAAAAGTAAAAGGAGGACAAAAACAGTAAAGAAAGTACTAGAGCCAAAATGGAATCAAACTTTTGTCTATTCACATGTACATCGTAGAGATTTTAGAGAACGAATGTTAGAAATAACTGTATGGGATCAACCAAGAGTGCAAGAAGAAGAAAGTGAATTTCTTGGAGAGGTGATGTATATTATAAAGATTCAATTCAAATACTTAATGAAGTTCTTGTGATATCTATTAATTATGATTGCTTTTATGTTACGTTTTGGTAAAGGTCCTTGACTTATTTGAGAATTACCCTTTCAGATCCTCATAGAGTTGGAGACAGCGCTTTTAGATGATGAACCACATTGGTATAAACTTCAAACACATGATGAATCTTCACTACCTCTGCCTCAGCCATCACCTTTCATGCCAAGGCGACACATTCATGGAGAAAGTTCTAGCAAAAAACTACAAAGTAGGTTAAGGTCTTTTTAGTTACCAGAAAATAATTATGTTGTAATGATGAAATTCAAGGTCAACATTCAAGACATTTTTTCAGATGTTTTATTAGAGATCAAAGTATTAGAAAATTATTCATCTATATGAAGAAATTCAACGAAATTATTTTCTCCATTTCACAATGAAAATAATATAGATGGTATAGTAGAATAATTTCAGAGCTGAAAGCTGAAAATCTCTAAATTACAATTCTTGCACAGGACTGGTTGTGTTGTTGATTGGTTAACTCACAGAATAATTTCCAACGTCATTGATGGATTGCTAAGTGTAGGGTCTTAATAACTTCATAGTTCATGGGTATTTTTAGTATTATTTACAAAACATATGTTTAAAACATTAGGAAGTATGTTTGTTGTTATTTTTGCAGTAATTGGGAAAAATTATTTATCTCTACGTATTTTTGAGTTACGACTCATTTAACTACTGAAACTTAGGAGCCTCGTTTTGGTAATCTGAAACCAGATTTTTTTTCTCATGTAATTGGATATTTCATGTTAGTGATTCCCTGATCAGTCATTTCCTGATAATTAATGTTTAATGAAGTATAATGACTAATTTTGGAAGCTAAACATAAATATTTTATAAAAGACTCTTACTGATGCCCTTTCCACAATATGGACTCCATAGAACTCCAGACAAGAAAGGTCTTTTTGAACCTTTTCACTCAGCCTCATCCTCTCTGAACTGCAGAGGACACTTAATTGTGTAGAAAATATTATACTATATACACTTTTGCTATAGGCTTTTAATATGATATTTTTAATTGAAGAATAATCTGAAATGTCAAAATCTTACTCTATAAAGTCTCTTTGTTATGTCTTTAGTGTGATGTTATAAGGAGAAAATACTGAGAAAATGTTATCCTTAGAGAACAAACATGTCTTTAAAAAATAGCTCAGAGTTTACTTTGTATTATTCTTGTTCAAAAGTATTTGAGTAGTAATGTAATTAGCTTTTTAAAAAATTTGACCATGTCCTTTACATTTCATAAACCAACCAGACACAGAGGTATCTGTTTGCCTTACTGTTGTGCAGGATCTCAGCGAATCAGTGATAGTGACGTCTCAGATTATGAGGTTGATGATGGTATTGGAGTAGTTCCTCCAGGTGCGTGGGTGAAGAGCATGGCCCTGCTTCACTGTGCTGCTTTGCTTGTTTTCACTGTCAACTTCCAGACTTCCTACGGATACTAAACCGAGGATTTATAGCACAGAGAAATCAGTATTATATTATTCCATGGTGACTTGCGTTTCAAATTGTTAAGAAAGCTTTAAATGGAGTACTCTTTATTAATTAGCCTCCCCACTTATTTGATTTAGTCAGATTCTTCCTTAGAAGTGTGGCTAGCTAGATGAAACAAATCATTATTTCACAATGCTCTGCGCATAAGTGAAAATATGAATTTCATTTTGAAAGGATATGGTTAATTTTATTAAATAAAAATTCCATTCTCCTGTGTTTTATATTGTATTTCTATGATTTTTCTTCCTTCATTTCTGATAATAATGTAGCCTTCCATGGAATATACTGAGAAAGATGCATGGCAGGGTTTAAAACTGCATGTGGCATGGCTATAACTTTTAATGCTTTTTGTGATGTGTTCACCACTAATTATACCTAGAATGTGTGTGTAGTTTAAAAATAAGAAAATGTTTTAGAAGGATTCAGTATTCACTTAAAGTCAACATCTTTTTGTCATTGTATAAGTTAGTAAAGTTTTATGATGTCATGCAGTTTAAATGTTTCTCATATGACTTTTGCCAGGAAAATGTGTAAAATCAAATATTAAAGGCTTGCTTTCTTGGCACTAATCCTATACTATTTTCTCAATTTACTAATGAAAAGATTGTAAATATTCAAATAAAAAGAAATTAGAGAGACAATCCTTAGATATACACATATGAATTATTACAAGCAGTTCTTCAAGACAATATTGACAAATTTCCCCTTAATTTATGTGATTTCTCAGATGGGAATCCCCCCATTTGAGGGCATTGGTTTTGATAAAATTGGTAGATTCCACACGACTGAGTGTAAGTTCACAATTTGGAGAGATGCTTGCGACTTTATTAAAACTGGGAGAAAATTATGGAGAGTTCTCTAAAATCAGGCTTTATTTGCTCCCTTTAATTCAAAGAAAATATTCAAAGTCCCTGATTGTATATGCCCTAAAGAAGCTGAAAAGCTCAACTCAAAATGTTCTACCACTGCCAAATTTTAAACTTTCTAATACTTTACATTTTTAGAGTGCAGAATTCTAAGATTTGTTTGATATATTTACTATCTTTTCCACTTAGGGAAATATAGCAGGTTCCGAAAGCAGTTGAGACAACCAGAGCTACATTTTATTAACTTTGTAGTCATAACATTATTGTTATTTAAAATAAATAATTTTAGCTGCTTTAGAATAAAAATAACCATATACAGAGTGCCCTCATCTTAGGTGAGGCATCTGGTAACCTCAAATTTTCAGAGCATTATTGCAATTCAGAAAATGGGAAAAAATTTCTAATTCTGCCTCAATTAAAACGTTGAGATTAGCCTAAAATTGTTCCATTCCATTCATTTGTTTGAAGGTAGACTACATGTTGTCAATAATAAACACATGAAGAAAACCAAATTATTATAAAAAGAAAAGAACTAAAATGCATATTTATTTGGGATCATTTTGTATAGAGTCAAATGTTATAACTTTGAATATTATATCATATAAATGACATTCAAAACGACTTTGAGTCACCAAAATAATATACATTGCCTTTAGTATACTCTATAAATTCAGAACTTACTAGTGAAGTCTAGGAAAAGTTACATTAAAAGTTGTTAATAGGCCGGGCGCGGTGGCTCACGCCTGTAATCCTAGCACTCTGGGAGGCCGAGGCGGGTGGATTGCTCAAGGTCAGGAGTTCGAGACCAGCCTGAGCGAGACCCCGTCTCTACTAAAAATAGAAAGACATTATATGGACAACTAAAAATCTATATAGAAAAAATTAGCCGGGCATAGTGGCGTATGCCTGTAGTCCCAGCTACTCGGGAGGCTGAGGCAGTAGGATCGCTTAAGCTGAGGAGTCTGAGGTTGCTGTGAGCTAAGCTGACGCCACGGCACTCACTCTAGCCTGGGCAACAAAGTGAGACTCTGTCTCAACAAAAAAAAAAAAAAAAGTTGTTAATATATAAAAAGTTTTAGGATATCACTTGTTTCCCTAAAGTCCCTTGGTAGTAATAGGATAAAAGAGGAATTAATTTCTATGTAAATACAAAAATATCCAAAAAAAATTAATTACACACTTTTAACAGAAAGATGCCAAAATTCTCTAACATGTATTCATAATAATTAATTATACAAAATCTACTTACATATCTTGAATATTCATTGAAATCTTGAAATAGTGCTCTCAAGTCAGTATTGGCCTTCTATAATTATTGTATAATTGGTACCAAATGATAATTTAAAATGTGTAAATAAATCAAGCCTTGGATAAATTATCTTTAAAAACAGCCTTTTTAAATAATTAACTACATAGCATATTCACTACCTGTTAATTTATTTATTTATTTATTTATTTTTTTTTTTACCTGTTAATTTAGTTGGTCTCTTTCTAGTCTTAAGAAAAGCTTTTTATACACAAAACAAAATTACTATTTTTTGATAATAGACAAAAAATTAAAGCATATGAACATATAAATTATGCAGTTTATGGTTATTAAGCTAATGTTTTCACAGAGTAACAGAATGGTTGAGCTTCTTTGGTCTCGGCATTGTCAAATGGCATTTGATGAAATATTTAAAGACATTTCTCATACATTAAACTTAGTCATAAGATCATGAATTCACAACAAATAAACTGCTGGAGGATATTAGACTGCCTTTAATTTAAGTGATGTTTCATGGCATATTTTTAAAATAATACAGGAGTTATGAAGTAAAAAATGAAGAACAGTTTTAGCTGCCCAGTTAAATTTAAAGTTTTCATGATTTGTTTATATTTTATGTAGTTGAAAATATAATTATATTTTTCTTTGGCCACATAATTTTCTATTTTTCTTGCAATGATAGAAAACAATTGCCTTTGTGAAAAAATTTTAAACTCTAAACTGTTATGGTTTTAAGATTACTGTTTTATTTTAACCAAATCAGAGATGATATAAATCTTTTTACTTCAAGGAAAAAGTGGCTGTTAGAATTTATTTTTAATTACAATTATGTTAACTGTATTAACTTAATTATGCTAATAATTAACATAATTGTGAAATAAATTCAGATGTCCAAAGTAGACGGTTGCTTCTTTAGGAGGATTAATTTTCTCTACATCATTGTCATAGTCATCTCCATTCACATACTATTAACATTTGAAAATTGCAATATTATCTGTGGTTTGCAAAATTCATGGTCAGTATAAGAGTGAAGATCTGCTACTCTTTTTTGTAAATTAAAACTGGTGTGATATTTTTATTTTCTTCATTAAAATTGATATTATGTAATTTTTATTTTCTTACTAATGAGGCCATCAGCAATTCAACTAAAATATTTTTTCCTTTAGTAGAAAAATTCAAATAAAGAATTTATTTAAGTTTAAAGAGACACCAAATTTCTAAGCATTGACTTGCACGTTAACTCTAGTTCACTGTTAAGTGCTTGGCTTGTGTTGTTGAATAGTCACTAACTCATTCATTCTGTAAATTAAAATAGTGTACCACTTCATCATAATGTCTAAAGCATCAACAGTCATATTCATAGTTGGTATCTCCATAGTACCTTTGAGCCAAACTGTAACCTGTTTTTATGCATGTATATGTTACACTCTGTGTACGTATACTTAATACTTTTGAAGATCGGGTTAATAATACTGATTGCATGGCATTTATTCTTAATAGGTCAATGGCTGCTTTAATATAATTTGATGTCTCCACATTAGTGCTTGCATTATGGAAGCATACTGACTAAGTTTTTTCTGTGTGTACTCTCACCAGTAGGCTATAGGTCTAGTGCTAGAGAAAGTAAATCTACAACATTAACTGTGCCAGAACAGCAAAGAACAACTCATCACCGCTCACGTTCAGTATCTCCTCATCGCGGCGATGATCAGGGAAGGCCGCGTTCACGTTTACCAAATGTGCCATTACAGAGGTAGGCTTTAAAATGGGCTCAGTGTCCCTGACAGTACATTTTTATTCTAATACCATGTCAATTGCTGCAAGACTCTAACTGAAATGAAATCATGGTTTGGTCAATCAAATTATTTTTCCAGAATCATTTGTGGGCAAAATGCTTTTTTAGTCTACCCAACTTATACAACAGTCTATTCGTCAATCTCAAGAAATTCCCCACAGAGTGGAAGAAGTTTATGTCCCAAGCATAGTTTTTGAGTAATTGTCTTGTATTCTATTTGCTAGTTTTCTCTCTTGTTAGGGTAAGTTGTATGGTAATGAATCAGAACTGTGGAGGGAAATGACGAAGACGATAATGTTAAGAGGCAGAATGGATTTTTAGGAAGTTTAGGATTATCTCTTTGAAGCACTTTAAATGCTACAAAACATAAATAAAACATATGGTGTTCTATTTCATTTTATTCTGAAACACACTTCTGAAATTATAATTAAATATGCAGATGAAAATTGTCCTTTTTGACAGAGGTGCAAAGGCAGGTTGGAGAAATGCGGTGTAGGCAAAACACTCATAGGGAATAAATACACTTAATTCATTGATAAAATAAGTTTTTGTTATGATGCCAACACTTTTCAAGCTATGTCTATTTGCAGATTACTGTAAATTCCTTCCCTTTAGTCTGTCTACCTGTTTTGGGAAGATGATACACATTGACACGCATACATTTTTTTAATCATTTTAGGAGTTTAGATGAAATTCATCCAACAAGAAGGTCACGTTCTCCAACCAGACACCATGATGCCTCCCGAAGTCCAGTTGATCATAGATCCAGAGATGTGGATAGTCATTATTTATCAGAACAAGACAGGTACTTGTCCAAATTATGATCTCGACATTATGAATTTTTTTCTGTTTATTCTGTTTTAATATATATGGATATTGTGGCATAGTACATTAGAGAGTAAAAGTATTTCATCACTCAACACTGACCTTCTGTCAAGGAACAATTGTTAAAATATTCTAGTAGAAATGTAATTCTAGGAAATATTTGGCTAATATTATATTGTTATAAATATTTTTTACAAAATCAAAATTTATATTTAGCCAGTTTTAAAGGTATAGCTTGTTGTTGACTTAGTGACCTAAATTATAGAAGGGAGTCTATCTAAGCAATTATCAAATATTTTATCTTTTGTGGGTCACAATGTTTGAGATGTTATTTATGTAATTATAAAAATTATGTTGTGTATTTAATTAAAAACATTTTGGATATGGGTCATCTGAAAGACAGTTGATGTTTGCAGAGTTTCTATAAGAACTGCTATAATAATTCATATAACAATAATGTTTCTGTTATATACCTCTTTTTTCATAAAATCTCTTTCCATAAAATGTTCATGAAATATAAAATATTGAGATGGATTCTTTCTTGTGTGTATATGTACCTTAGTTTATTTCTGCATTTATTTATGAACAAATGTTTTATGGAAATAATTACTATAAATCTATATTATGAACCTGTTGTTCTACATGCCCACAGACTTTCTTCTCAACATACTCATATACTTGTACAATTAGTCTGACCACATGCTCATGATCTGATTTAAGGTTTTATAATACCTTGTTGAATATTCTCTTCTGGCTTTTGAAGTGGAGAAACTTTTGGTGAGGAGTAGGGGAGTGACAGTAGTGCTGAATGATTTTTCGCCACGGAGTCAAGGACACAGGACCCAAGTAGATCTTCTTGCCTACATAATCGTCACCTTTCTATGGGAAGTAGGGCCATGACCTTCAAGCGTGGAATCACAGTGGGTAGCAGGAAGGGAATTACTCTGAGGAATAGGATTCCAGACTGCTCAGCTTGTGTTTAGTTGAGCGAGGGCCACTTTTGTCAACATTCATTGGGCCACTGTGAATTTAGGTGAGGAGGGAAAGCAAAGGGCTTCCTGACCAGGCCAATCAATATAGTGAAATTAATTTGGATATAGAAAAAGTATCAGTTTTAAAATAAATAATTCTAATCAAGTATATTCTTAGTTAATAAGAAACATGATATTGCATTTTTAGAGGCTATAAAAGCCAACAAAATTATCATGTTTTAAGTTGCTAAAAAGAAATTAAAAACTTTTAAGGTTCCCATCAGTATCAGAAAGGCCAAATTTATAGTATTTTTAAAAAATGCTTAAACGTCTATAATTGGAAATAGACTTCTATATCTTATTTGGGGAAGGTTTATTTTTGTTTTGTTTTAATATTCTATAAAATCATTTTGAAATACAATAGCAAATCAGCGACAGCTAGGACTTCTACCATAATGTTTGTATTTTATTGTTTAAATTTTTTAAATGCTGTCATGTTTATTTTTGTTTAACCTCTCAAGCAAATATGCTAGTGCAGACAATCTGGTTTCTTCCCTTTTCATGTTTTCATTGGCATACCATTGGCATAACCCATGTGTCATAATTTATCTGTTTCACTCACCACCCATCCTGTTTGTGCAGTGAGCTTCTTATGCTGCCCAGAGCAAAACGAGGACGAAGTGCAGAATGCCTACATACTACCAGGTAAATACAGGGATTTGGTTATGGTAACTTGTGTGTGATGACTCTTTTTCCATTCTATTATTCTTCCGTCTCTCCCTTAGTGGTATTATTACAAGTAGGTAAAATAAACTCCCCAAGTATTCAAAATTTGTCTTGTTTAGATGGAGGTTGTGGAAAAGGTTCCAAATATATTTCAATTCTGATCCAACAGACTACTTTGCTATCTGTACATTCAAAACCCAGAGACTGATGGGGCTCTGTGGGACTGTTTTCACAGTCTTAAAACTAAGGAACCAATTTCTGCAATTAAAATTCTGAATGCTCACTGTGAGCACACCCAACCTCCTGTCTAGTCACATTCCTGTCTAGTCACAAGAGGTCTGATTTTCTGTGTATGGCATTGTTATTGTTTTCATGATTGTCATTTTGATGTTTTATCCTTTTTTATTTCTTTTCGGAATCCGCTGTTGTTTATATTCTGTTCACTTTTAATAACATCTTTGCCAGTTCGTCTTTAATGGCAGAGCTTCAGCTTCCTTCTTGATAAAGAGTGAGGATGTTTGACATTAACTTCTTAACTGCCCCAGCCCCACCAGTTCAGAAATACTGCAGTACAAACTTTCTCATAAAGGCATGTGACAAGATGATAGCTCTTTAGAAGTGAAGAGGAAAAGATATATAATTTTCACCTCTAAATTAGAGCTTATAGCCTCGTGCTTTATGTTAGTCTCGTTACACTTTGAATTTTATATCCAAAGTAAAACTCCTTACAGATTATTTAGAATATAGTTTATAAATATTTATTTTAATTTTGAAGCTAATATAAAAGGCAACAAAGTGGTAAGTCAGTGAAACCAACACACAAATTTTTATATAGTTTAGCCAATAAAAAGTAAGAGGAAAGAGAAGGAAAAAGATATAACTGCAATACCTGGGATGCAAAGACCAATGCAAGATTCATTGTGTCTGTGGAAGATGTGGTTCTGCTCAATAATGCAAACATGATTGGGTTTATAAGAATAGTTTGAACTTTTTACATGGTTAAAATTACTCTACTGATAACAAATGCCATGTTTGCTTAGAGTGCCACAGTAAAAAATGAGAAAATATTAGTTCTGCTTGCCACATGAAAAAAAAATATAAAATCATAAGTACTGTAAAAATCAACTTGAATTCTTTATAATGCTAAACTTTCCATGCTTGTTATTAGTTGTTCTTCCTGACAAATAATTTGTTAAGAATGGTTTGTTTACTAATTCTGGAAGTTCTCTAATAGTCCTGTATGTGACTACAACTGCACACACACAAAAAAAAACACTACAAAACAAAACAGACACACACAAAAAATTTTTATATTTATTAAGATACCTGGTGTGTGCCTGGCATCCAGTGTGTGAATATTTCTGGGATACTCACACCAGTAGTCTAAATATAATAGCTAAAGATATTTTTTCTTCCCCTTATTTTGTACTTGTAAAGGTGAAATATCAGGATATGCAAAATATGATATACTAATAGTTGCATACTTTTGTAGTCTTATCCTTAAGATTAAAGCTTTGCTAATAATTTTGAGCTCCATATATTCTTATTTAATAGACAGAATCTGTATGTTGACTTTGAATTCCTGATTTACACAAGTAATCATATTTATAGGTATACAAATTTAAAAATGAATGAGAGTTCAGCTGAGACAGATCCTGCCATGTTACTGATACTGCTACAATAAGATGGGAAGTGGAAGCAGAGTAGCCAAATGTGTAGAGCCAAAACATGTGTCACTAGTGTCTTCTCTTTCCCCTTTCTTCCTGATATTTGTTATACTAGCAGTATAAAAATGGCCTCATTTAACTGATTCCTCAACAACTGCTAATTGTAATTTTTATTAAAATCATAATTATAATTATAATTTTATTTCTGAGTTTTCAAAAGCTTCCCTTGCTTTCATTCCCTAATGTGTAATACCAAAAGTATGGAGATAGAGAAAACATGAGTTCAAATATATATATATATGTAATCTCTTCTGTATTTATACTCATGTATTTATAAAAGCATTTTACTTTTATCTGAATAAAAAATATATAAGAATATGTACATATAAATAACCACTGCTATATATGGATACATCAGTAATATAGTTTGATTTCATATAAATTACAGATATTTTTTATTAATATAACTATCTATGGCTGAAATTTAAAGCTTTCAAACTACATCATATCATGTTCACTTAGGACTTTTAAAAATAAAATCTGAGTATTTACTACTCTTCAGTAAACATAAGGAAAATAACATTTCTTAAGTATCAAGCACAATGTTAAGTATTTAATGTACTTTATCTCAATTTTCTGACAGTAATTATATGATATAAATATTACTATCCTCATTTTGCAAATGAGGAAAAATGCTAAGAAAGTTTAATTTGACAAATACTAGAGCAGGAATTCAAAACCAGTTCTATTTGATGTTTCCCCTAAACTAGTTTTTCCAAAAATACGTTATGACAATTGATCCTGAGATATTCCACCAGTAAAAGTTTGTGAATCAAATAGATTTTGGAAACTTTGCAAATTAAAGTCTCCCCTGGAGAGTTAATATACACAGTGTATTAAAGTCATGTACTAAAGAGATTATATCATATGGCTTCCAAATTATTTGTCAAACCCTTTATTAAACATATCCTGAAAAAGTGGTGGTGTACAGAAATGTTGTAACTGCCCTTCTGTGTTCTAGGTACCTTATACATGTTATCTCATTTAATTCTTACAGAACTCCTGTTCAGTGGATGTTATTTCTCACATTTTATAGACTTAGAAAACAGGCTTAGGGACTTGACCTGAATTATCCAAGTCTCGGTCAATAAGTGGCAAAACCAAGATGGGAACTTGGATGTTCAGTCTATAAATTTCATGCTATTTTCCAGTTTATTTCCCATTCTGCATTGATCCATGTTATAATGTTTCTAGAAAAAAAAAAAATCACTTTTGAAACAATTGCTTAAGTTTTATAGCAAACTGTCACTAAAGATATTTACCCAAGGTTAAGTGTTGAAAGGAAGACTCTATTGTCTATAAAGTAGGTTGAATCCTTAGTTCAGTAAAATTTGTCCTCAATTTGTATTTGAAAATGGTACTCTGGTACATTTTTAAACTGAAGCTTTAAGGGCTTTGCTTTAATTTGACAATTAGCATAAACATGATTAAACTAGTGGGGTGCTTGACATTTAGGATGTCTTTGGTAAATGTTTATTTCCTTCCCTATTTATCAAACTTTAAGCTGAAGTAGACAATGGATTTTCATAACCAGCAATTAAATTTGTAGAACATTATTAAATTATCAAAAAATTAACTGGACCCAGTTTTCCCTTAGTGGTGTAGGTAGTCCAAAAACCCTCATAGATTTTAAAGGAGTTCAGGTGAAGTTGGATATTGCCTATGCCATTTTCTGCCAATCCAAATTCACATTCTGGTTTGCATCTAATGCATTTCACTCAATTTCCAGTGATAAATCTTATGTGTGATTGGCTTTGGATCTAGAAGCTGATAAAGTGGAAGAACTTGCTCCTCTACAATCACTTGACCTTTTGTTCTTTCCTTTCTCTACTACAGTCCAGTACATTGACCAACCTTGTCCCTGGAATGCTGGTCAACTTTTTGCTTGTTATCAGAGAATTAAATCTGTTAGTCATATTTTAACTCCCAAATTACATAAATCATTTGATTTACCCTTTTAGCTAAGAGTTGTTTACTTCCATAGAAGCAGACATAATAGTAAATCAAGGATTGAATAGTAAATTTAAATGTAAGTTAATAATAATTCATAGAGTTTGGTTAGCAGATATTTTTCTAATTAAGGTAATTAAATTATAATTCTGAGTATCTTAACTATGAAGTCAGGTATCTATGGTTTCATATTTTAATAATCGTAATCCTGACTTCAAATAATTATTGTGGTTTTTCTGAGAGAAAAACACAAAAGATCCATCTATATAGCTTTATAGGCCTCCTACTTTCTTGATATCCTAGTAAAATTTGCTTTATATGTATTTTTCTGTTTCCTGCATGTTTGTGTTGCCACATTTCAGATACTTTGTTAGGCACTATAAAACATTACCGCCCAAGATGCCTTTATTACAGAACAGTTCTCACTGGAGTATTTACAGGTAAGAGCCATAACAGTGAGTTCAATTATAAACTAATCCCTAATCCCTTGCCTACTAAAAATAGAAAATTTTCATTCTAATAAAACATTAACATTTTCTTTTGGAATTAATTATACAATGAGAAACACTAAATTAATGATATCTAAAAATTGTTTTAATTATAAAACTTACTAATTCTAGAATTCTCTAAATGAAATCTAACTCAGATATCAAAATTTTACTTGTCTTGTTTGTCATTGACTTGTTGTGTTACATGTTGATTTTAATTATTTATTTCATTTTATTTTATTTTAATTTTGGATAACTTTAATTTGTGGAGCTCGATTCTGCCTGCATATACTAAGACAAAATCAGTGACTAGACAGGACTTTCCCCTTCATCATGAATGCTTTAACTCAAGAGTATTGAGATTTACTGATGATATATTGGTTAGGTAAGAACATCTGGAAATTATATCTTTCAATTCCCTTGTCTAGTGTTGTGAACCAAAAGAGTTGAGTCGTAAAATTATTTCTCCTCTAATGTCCTTCATTTTGTTTTGGTGTGGCATCTGTTCTTGGTAATGAAGTTTTAGGCATTTTGTTTTAGTGCTTCCTGTATCCAATTTTTTTCATGAGTAGGTGTGATTTAGTGTCATTTTTCAGTCTGAGATCCTTTTAAAAATTATGCAAAGTAATTTAAGCATAATCTTTGTTTAGTCTCATTTTCTAAACAAAATTTTGCACTGTCATTCTGTCAACTCTTTCACACCCTTATGAACTGAATCCCAGTGATTCTACATTTTGTGTAAAAGGGACATTATTTTATGCTTTACTCTCTAACATGGTCTTCCTTTCTTTGTTTTCTTTGTCTTTCTCTTCTACCACTGGATGCAATGCACTGGCACTAGTGAACTGCAGCCCTCCCTTGACAGGGCTAGGAGTGCTAGTACCAACTGCTTGAGACCAGATACTAGTTTGCATTCACCAGAACGAGAAAGGTATAAAATAAAGACTTTCTTAATTTCTTATCATTTGTACTAGTGATTTTTTTTTCCCAATCACTTTGTTTTGTTTCATGAGGGTCTCACAGGTTTATACATTCATGTTCACTTTGCTAATGGTCTACATCCCCCCCTCCGTGATTACATGTGTATATAGAAATATGTGTATGTGGATAAGCCCAAGGGTACACATACACATATTTCTATGAATGTTGTTGCAAATGATGTGATGTAATTTGTAACTGCTTCTGGCTGCTGCTTTTCCCCTTTTGTTGCTGTTCAGTCATTTTATTTACACACTACTCAGAGAGCCTTCAGTATGCTGATAATGTTTTAAGGTCCAGTGAGCTGTCTGAAGAGGAGGATCACTTTTCTATTAGTACTACTGACAAATAGTATTTATAGGCTTAACAACAATCTTCCATAAACTCAAAACAAGAAGCTATTTAAATAAAATACTTCCATTGTACAACTATATTCATTTTTAAGCAACCTAGTCTTTGATATAGAGCATGTTTTACATTAAGTTATATTTTGACAACAAAAATAGTATGTTAATGATAGATTTCTTGATGCCTTACAAAAATAAATTCATGTAATATGTATATATACATGTAATTTTGCTTAAAACTTTTAATTGATAATAATTACAATTGTATTTTAAATATATTCATCAATTATGTGTTATACTGTCTCCTAATTGTAAGCATTCAACTTTTCCCTTGTAATGGAACTTTCTATTCCAGTAAACAGTTATAATTAATAATCTTGGTTATAATTGCTATCTCTTTCAATTAGAAGTCATTCAGATGAAATTTGCATACTATTTCTTTACAAATCCAGAAGAAAAATATTTAATTGAACTAATGTAACCCACTTCTCCTTCTTTAGAGGCTGCTTAAACCTTTTCTTTAGCAAGCTTTCTAGTCTGATTCTATTTGTTTATTTATAAGGTGTTTACTTCTGGAATTGAACAATAAATACAGGAATACCTACCCATTTTTTAGTGTCTTTATAAGAATCTACTCTTATTTTGTATTCTTTTATATTTGTAAATTTGTAATAGAAAAAATGAAATTTAATTTATATTTTGTATTTCTTCATATTTGTAATAGATATTTTAGTTGAAATGCCTATAGACTTTTCTAAAATTGCAATTAAAATTGTTTTGTTATTCTCTTTGGTCAATTATTACCTCCCCCAAAATAATTACAAGAGTAGCAAGAAAAATGTTTTTTATTCTTAAATTATTATTTTCTCACTACAGACTATAGCACCAATCTACTGACTATAGCACCATCCTAATATTTTTAATATCATCCAGGTCGGTGCTATCTGATAGAAATATAATGCAAGCCATTGTATACTTCTAAATTTTCTAGTAGCCATAGTAAGAAGGTGAAATTAATTTTAATACTTTAATACAGCATCTCCAAAATATCAGTTTAAAAAGACATTAATATAAAGACTATTAGTGAGATATTTTGCATTCATTTTTCATAGTAATTTGTTCATACTTAGTATATTTTTTACTTATAGCACACTCTGATTCAGACTGGCCACATCCCAGTGCCTAACAGCTTCACGTGGCTTGTGACTCCTGTATTGGACAGCGTAGGTCTATTCTTACAGTGAATCCTATCTAGCATATGTTCCCTTGTGACACTGAAGCCACAGAGTTTACAAATTTATGCATTGGTGAATTTAATCCCTCAGATAATACTCTTAAAACTAGTCAGTCTATAGACAAATAATTTTGCTGCCGTTCTTACACGGGTTGTTGTAAAGTCCAAATAAATGTACTTATCTTTAATAGAGGAAGAAAAAATATGATTAAAAACCTATATTCACTCTACATATTGAATGAACAATGTTTCCATTAAAAAATCAAGGAGACAGGGATTGGTATTATCAATGATCCTTGATTTATTGAAGTCACTTTATTGCCAAGACGAAAATAAAAATAAGTTTTCATTAAGTAAACTACAGAAGTTGTAGATGCTTATTGATTTGGATTGTAGAGACTACAAATCTCCTTTTGTGCATACACCTATAAGCATCTTCGAAGCAGAACATAACAATATCAAGAGTGGTGACTTTGTTCTCTTTGGAGAATGCCTCTAAGGTCCCCAGGCAAGATATGCACAGAGTAGGATGAGGGTGGCTTAGAGAGTTTCCCAGGCTACTTAATTTCTCTGACTGACCATAAGCCTTGTTTTATTAATACCTAATGTTCATAGTAGATAAAACGTTAGAGAAAATTTTTTAAAACTTGATTTTATATCCTTAAGATAGTAACATTTCTATAGCTCTGTGAACTATTAAGGTTAACTGATTTGATGATTCTAACCCATTTTGATTAGAATTTATATGCTGTTACACCAATTTAATGCCATTTTCTGAAGTGTCCTCACTAACTTTTAAGACAAATTAAGTTTTTTGTTAACACAAAGGGTGAAGTTGTCAGCGCAGACTAGTAACAAACTTTACTAATGATTCAAAAGATAAAGCAGCAGCATTCTTTTCCTGAAGGAGTTAGAAACCATCAGATCCACCTTCTTCTCTTCCTTAATAAATGGTCTGGCCCAGGTTAACAGACAAGTTTTGAGTAGTGCATGTGTTTAATAGAAACACTATTTGGAAAGGAGCTCTTCCATTTTATTTTCTGTTGATTACACAAATTTAAAAGAGTGCTTATGGAGATTACCATAATTCAGTGAATTACTCCAATTCAGTCATGCCTCATAAATCAAGAAATTTTGGCTTTGTTTACAAGAAGAGATAATCTCTCAGATAAAACCCGTTCTCCTTGCTTCCCTAATTGGGAAGAAGTGAGTTACAGGCCTGCTATTAACCTTTTCTTTCCCAGGTTTTTAAAAAAATTATTGTTTAAATGATCAGAGACATTGTTTTTTAGAGCCATTGGAAAACAGTTACTTTTCTTGAATGTTTTGTCTTCTCCCTTGATCTTTCAAAGTAATCATAGCCTTACTGAGGGCTCATGAGGGGTGGTTCTATACTTATTGCCTCCATTTTTTAGCTCCCAGTAAATCCTGCAATCTGACTCCTAATTCCTTCGCAACACTCTGTGGCTATAGTGAAATACTTCTGTGGATCACGCTGGCTCCCTCGTTGTTCAGCAGCATCTTGGAACATTTTACATTAGCCACCCTGTCACTTGAATTTCTCCTCGCTTAAGTACCTCTATAGATTTTCTTAAGCCTCTGTTTTGATAGTCTTCATTGCAATCTTCTCTTCCTCCCCAGTTCCATAAAGACAGGTATTTCCCTAGCTCTCCTCTGTTTTGCTCTTTTGACCCACACATACTGTCCTGTCCCCTAAATTACATTTGTGTCAAAGGCTCCCACACTAATACATATGAAAATAACTCTCCACTGTGATTGGCCAGGCCAGACCTTTCCTCCTGGGTATGAGGCCCAAATTTCTAAATGGTTGCCAGACACTGAGTACATGAAAATAATCTACATCAATTTCATTATCTCTCTCCCATCTCTTTAAATCAAAATGTTTCCTCTTCCTAAATTTTCCTCTCATTTTATGGCTTTGACATATAACTGGCCACATAATCTGCAAATACTTTTCCTCCTACTCCTTTTTCAAATTCAGTGAAGTCAATAAATCCTATCAATTTCCCCAGAACAGATCCCTCACCTTGATTATAGATATCCCTAGTCCAGTTCCGGTGTCACTCCTGCTCTCATTAATTTCTCATAAGCTCTAATAGCCTTTATTACTTTATATCTTAACTTTCTTTTCATTAAAATTAAAAGTCTTCTTTTGTTGTCTGCTAAGAAATTCTACTCATTATTTAAAAAATGCAGGTTAAATACCATATCTTTTGTAAAACCTTTCTTAATCCCTCCCCCCAATCCTCCCACATGTATGTACACTTCTTTTGCTGGTCAAAAAAAGACCCACGTAATTTTATTTATTTCTATGAAAATACATTATATTTTACTAAGTACTGTAATGTGTTTGTTTTTTCCACTATATTGTACACCTCTTGAGGGCAGGGATCATATGCTATTTGCCTTTTCCATCTCTAATGACAGCATTAATTATTATTTTTTATTTAGTAAATTCTCCATTTTGGGGTTGGGGTGCTTTAAAAAAGACCCTGTATTCAGTGAGTCAATAAATCCTCTCAATTCAAAAAATTTGAATCTAATTGTAAGCTAGATCCAGGTACTAAAAAGATAGGAGAATTATCACCATAAATATGATGCCAAGTTTGTGCTCTGTGGCTTTACGTTTACAAGCTTGATAATAACTAACCCCAGAATCAGCCAAATTCACTAAACCACAGAGGTTTCCACCATGGGGTCAAGCCTCACATCTCATGGCTGCTTCGCATGTTTGTTTTTGTGGTGTCCGCCATTTTGCAGGCAGCCTGATTTGGAAAGAGGAATCAGAAAGGACTAAGGCACTTAGGCCTGATTCTTTAACATAAAGTTACCTATCGTATAAGCCATTCTTCCTTCCTTGGGGCGCAGTGAGCAAAGGATTACTTGAATGAATTTCCCTCCATGTGGAAACATCAGACCTAAGGGAAAGGAGATTTTTACCTAAAAATCAACAGCTTTAAATTGAATCAAAATAAATATCATAAATCTTATTTGAAAGTATAAGCATCTATATTAATTAAAATAAATAAAATGTAGGATAAAACAGTATAGGGGAAAATGACTTTAAAGGACTAAAATGAATAATGAGAATAGACAATAAAAATGCATACTTGTATAATCAGTTATCTCATTTGGTTTGGTTTCTAATGTTATCATACCTTACAAATATTTTTTATTTATACTATTTATGGAATGAATGATTTCCATTTCCATGTAATTTCCTTTTTAGATAATTAACTTGCTTAGCCATGTTCTGCCAAAAGATATGCACCTTTAAAAGATGTGTGTATATGCAACTATGGGTATTAATTACACATTTAAACAAAAAACATTTGCTTTAAGGTTTATCAGTGCTGGGGGGGTTGGGAGAAAGCCGCAACATAAGAATAATTTAATTGCTTACTGTTAATTTCTTAGTTAAATTTCTCATTATTTCTTACCTGGATTACCACATAGCCTAGAGTCTTATCTCCTTATGATTTATTATATATTCATAAATATTTATTATTTATTCTGTGCTATGCATAATGGATGCATTTGTCAAAAAAGAAAAAAAACAAACAAACACTATACTTCCTTCTTCAGGGAGTTCACAGCCTGCTCATTCAATTCCATAGTGTGCTCCTAACAAATAGATGTTCCTGAATTAATGAATTTGGAATGCCTGATAGTAAAGCACTAATAATTTACTAAAATAACTAACAGAACTTGTAAGTAGGCTGTTGTGGAAAGAAAAATCAAGAGAGAGCTGGTTTAGTTTAACTTTAGGATTAAAATCTCCAACATAGCCTGCCGTATTAGCTTGTACTCTGAAAATAGAAATGAAAGTTGAAGCTGTATGAATTTCTCAATAACCAGGGGAGAGCAGAGGGATAAAGATTCTGTGGTCCTTCTAAGTGATAGGAGAAAAAAATAGAAAATTACACATATTATAAAATCATATAAACTATGCTAGTATATTTAAACTTACAAATATGTATTATTAAAATTTAAGAAATGTTTATTCTTAGGATAAAAAAGTTGGATATAAATTAAATGACCCTGCTCTCATCATAGCCAATATATGAGGGAAAAAGCAAACAGATCTTATACTGGTACTACATATCAGCATATTCAGAAGGACTTTGAGTATACAGATACATATGTATTAAGCCAAATATTTGTTCAAAAGTTATCTTTTAATTGCTTCCATTCACAATTGCTTGTTTCTAAATGTACACCTTTATCGTTCGTAGCTTTCACTGCATGTTTCATAATTATAGCATTTTTCTTTACTTTTTTCTTTACCTTTTTCTTTACTTTTATGTTTAAATAAACACAAGGACTGGAATTTTGCCCTAGGAAGCAAAGTTACTCACAATCCTGTTGAGTTAATGTTACTTATTACTTTACAGAAAAATTATTAACTCCAATTTTGGGTTTTCAAATAACACCATAAATTTTAACACAACTGAGTATAACTTAATGTAGAAAACATTGTAGTTTTTTTCCAATTATTTTAGAAATATTCTTTATTTTATCTAGAACAAAGGCCAGTAAAGTGAAAAGAAACATTTTAAAGCATTCAGATTGGATTGACCAACCATTTAAATCATTTAAAATAATCAAATTAAAATTAATGCAGTGTATTTTTATTTTACAAAGATGTAACACAGCACATGAGTACGTGCCACACAATTTTCTTTTCTGCCCAAAGTCTGCTATTGAATATCTTCACTTGCTTCATGGCTCCTTCAAAGCCCAAATGGAATCATGCCAAATTCATCTATCTATGACTGATTAAACAAGGGCTTCCAAAGGACTTTCAGAATTGAATACCCACTGACCTCAGATATCCTGGTCACATGGTGACAGTTCTTTGTTGCATTTGTCTGGAGATTCTGATAAATCCAGTAAACCAAGTTATAATGGCAAGAAAGATGATTTTCTTTTAGATGCTAGGACTGGTCTCCTTTGGATAATTATAAAATTGTTTACCTAAATGGCTCCTTTAAGGATGCGGTCCCCAACCCCCCACCCCCACCGCCTGGTCGCACACTGGTGCTGGTGTGTGGCCTGTTAGGAACCAGGCTGCACAGCAGGAGTTGAGCTGCTGTGCTCACCTCCTTGAGAAATTTTCCTGCTAAAATCCTCATATCTAATATATAAAAATTTCTAAATCTGGCCTGTTCAGTCCATTATCACCTCTTTTCAATTTTCAACTGGATATTTGTAATTTGTGATTATACACAGACAGAATCGAATGACCCAGTTTTTCAAACTTTTGTTTAAGTGTTAATCACAAGAAAAGTATTATTGTAAATGCTGAAATAAAAAGCAACTGTTTAACCAATTGAGAGAAACTTGTACAAATAAAGACTAGTAGAATTTTTAAAGGTAATGCTAATTTACCATTTATCTATATTCTCCACTTCTACAGTGCTTTTTACTTACAATTTTTAAAGTTCAGTAACTATCCTTGTGGATTTTGTCAATAACACTTAAGATTTCACTGATAGTTTTCTATTAATTATTTTTTCATATCATTGTTTCCATACTGAAAGGCATTTTTATTTCTTCGACTTAATTGTGTTTCTACTTTGTATCAAATTCACACAGCCTACCTTTGCCACTTTACTCAGCAATTTAAAGGCCTGGTGTCATATAATTATTGGTGGCTTATTAAACTTATTTTATTCAACCATAAATTAGATAACCTTAAGGATACATCTTTAAAAATTAAAGTTATATTCATATTTAGATATGTGTATGTATATATGCACACACACAAGCACATTTTAGAAACACATACAAGCACATTTTAGAAGAACAAAATTACACTTATTAGATTCCAAACATCTTCCCAAATAAATTGTTTCTTTATTCACTTGTGAGGTCACAGATTTTCCTTTCTTATAGTATTATAACTTATTTTTCTAAGGCTTGTAAAAGCAAAGATTAAATTGTGGAGCAAAGAATATCACTTTGTCTTTTTGGGGTGCTTTTCCAGTCCTCTTGTTCCATATATTCTTTTATTTTAGGAGTTACTAAATGTCCTGTTTTTTCCTGTCTTGTTCACTGGGCAAACAGGGGTAGATGGTCCCCCTCCCTAGATAGGAGACGACCTCCTAGTCCCAGGATTCAAATCCAGCATGCATCTCCGGAGAATGACAGGTACTAGTGAATTCCTCCTCACACAAGTGGCTTCTAGAGGATTATAGGCCACCAAGTGAAGGGTAACCAAGAGATATGTTGGTTATGATGTGCTTCCTTTCAGGAGCCAGAACCAGATATACTGTGATTCCATCAATAAATGCAGCCAACTCTAATAAAGCACCTCAGAATATTTGCTGAATGTGGGTAGCATACAAATGGCATAGTCTAAACACAGTGAGTCAGGATCCACCGAAAGATTCTGTTTTGAAGAGCATTTAAGTATTTTGAATTTCTAGAAACAAATTTAAATACAGGGTTTTTTTTACGTGTGAATAAATAAAAATTCTCAGGTGCTTTAGAGTATATTAAAATCAATCACAGAGACTATTCTTTGTTATATTGGCTGATGGTTTAATTTAGGTTGTCTTGTTTTGTTGGTATATAAATTTGTTATTAATGAAGTTTTAGGCTTTGACATATATTAAAAAATGTCTGATTTAAAGTAAGATTCCTGGTTCTTATATATTCTGTGAATATTATGTTTTTAAACAAAATATTGTCAAAGGCCAGGGTCAAACCACAAGGTAGGTTTTTAAAAATAGCATCAATACTTTGAATCTACTTTATGCTGATATATCAGAAGTGCCACAACATATGTTTTCCATTACTTTGTTATTCTCAGTTTGGAGTTACCCCAATTTTCCTATTTTATGGTGTGTGTTATACATAATCTTTTCTTTAAATATTTTTTCCTGACTGTTCACAAAAAGTTTCTGGGTTTTTGAGATGCTTCTGTTTTGGTGTAAGCGAAATTCAGCCGACACATTGGTAATATTTATTAATCAGATAAGTGGATGTGGTATCTCAGAAATAGGACTACTAGCCATCAGAGCATATGAGCATACAGGTTCTTTTCTTTTTTAAAGTGTGTATGTATAGCAGTAATTGTAACTTTAGTTAAGAGTGATATAATTTATTTTCTGTATCTGTAAGTAAGATACCTTCAGGATTTTAGTTTGAAAAATCTAAGCATTGTCTCTAAGAAAAAATTAATACCATCTTACAAATGTTGGAAAAGACCACAAACTGATATTTTATGAAAGTTTTAGGAATATTTTAGCATGTTTTAATCTCTAAGACATTTACCTCTTACTATGATTTATATTTACATATTCGGAATTGAAAATAAATTCCTTCTGCTACTATCTGATTTCTAGGATAGAGTTCCTGAGAATGGAAAAATCAGTAAATTTCCAATCTAAAAATTATTACAAAAGTAAAGTCTTTTCAAATAAGAATCTTAAAAAATTGTATAAATTAAATAAAAATTTACATCTATATTGCTACTCATTCATTCAATAAACACTTTTTGTAACCACACTGTGTATACTATTCTAATGGCTAGAATCACAATAGTGATTAAAAAAGACAAAATCCTAGCCATCAAGGAATTTAGAATTTTCTTTTAGAAAAGATAATTCTGGAAAGCCTTTGAATTTATTTCAAAACAAATAAAACAGTATATTTGCTCTTCTCTAATGACTGAGTGTAGGACAATTTAATATGGTCTTTGTGATGAATATAAATGTAATTTTATCTGAGCATTGATTAAAAAAATGGAAATCCATATAGTAGGTTTCAGTTATTACATACATTAGATGTCATTTGCTTCATTTAATGGAACATGAATTAATTATGTTCTTTAATTTCTTAGATTGTATGTATAACTGTAAGGATAGATTTTAGGAGCAGAAAGATCCTTTTAGATAAGATTATTAAAGAAAACTCTTATTAAATATATAATTTTGAATATTCATCTTGCTTTTTTGTGATGACTTATTTATAAATAAGTCCTATGTTCGACCAAAAGAAATATATTTTCAATGGCACAATACTATGAGTTATTACTATAGAGAATAGAAAGTTATATATAATAAATTTTATTAACATACAAGAATATGTGCTCATAAACATAGTAGAGAAATTATTTACATCAACTAAATTTATAGGTAACCATGTCAACCACTTGGCAAAACTTAAAGAACGCTTGCATTTCACCCATCATTACCTTTACTCATTTGGGGGTTTTTACCAATTTGTAAGTGAAGTAATATGGCATCAGATTTGGATATATCAAATGTTCATAAAAATTTGGGCACTGGTAACTTTTGTCTTAGCTAGGAAAATATTCTAAAGGCAATGACAATTTATACAGTTAGTCTTTGGATATTTTCTATCAGGGCCATGTTTGATTTTTTGAAAATAACATCGTAGTACAAAAAGTAAAATCTTGATTAAGAGAGCTCTCTAGTTTTTTTAAATGAGTCGAATAGCATTTAGTTCCCTTCTTATTGCCCACAGCATAAATGTGTGCACAGACACAATTTTTAATGAACCATCTCTCCATAATTTAATTTTAATAAGTATTAAAATTTACTAAGCACTCTTGATGTTATCTCAAGTGGTACCATAGATTTATTTGGAATTAACATGGAGGAAGGTGTATCAGGACCTAGGAATGTTTTCTAGAAGTTGTAGGATGTTTAAAACAATTATGAAGAAGAAAATACATAAATTCGGAACTCCAGGAAATGTTTCTGACTTTAAAATGGTAGTGAAATTTCCTTGTAGTTTTATTTCTAAAAATGTTAAGACTTAAAAATCATCATTCCAATAACACAGTATTTCTTTATAAATAGCATCATTGTAATACATAAAAGTAATGTTTATGAACCAGTATGTACATAATTCTACGAATCTTAACAAAACTTTGATCTGGTTGTAGTTTGAAGTTAACCAAAATTTGTGAGTAGCCATTTAGGGAAAAAAAATGTATTTTAATATGCCCCTGAAATTTCAGGGCTCTGATTTAATGTTTATAGTTTAATCAATCATCCTGAAATATGAAAAGCTAGTGTAAATTATTATTATTATCTAATTCAACTTTAAACTATTTGGTAAATGCTTTTTATTCAAGAAAATGAAATATTCTCATTGGGTACATTTTGAGATGTATTTTAACACGTCACTGGCTTGGAGTTACTAACTCAAATGTTTTGATTGAGAATGTTTTTGCATCAATATATAACTATTTTAAGGGTGCAATTTATTGGAACATGACACAAATACTAAAAATATATGATTAAATAACCCTGTTTTCCAGAACTTAAATTTATTCAAATAAGTAAACATCCCACTGTATTTAAGATTAATTCCTGAGTTGTTCTGCTAAATTAGCTCTAATTTCTTTTGCACAGAACTAAATTTGTATAGTTTCTCATACCTGCTACTTGGTAGCAGCTACTTGTCTATAAGAATCCTTGACCAACAGTATCAAGTGGTTTCCTCTGATTTAAAGTAAATTAATCTTCTTTCTCCATTAAAAATATTTCTGATATAAACAAGTCACATACTTTTTCACTTCCAGAATTCATGACAGTTGCCAATATATGTGGAGTTAGCATAGAACTGCTTATAAATTCAATGCATTACTTAATATTTCTCTTTGCTTCATAGTGTCCTTTATTATCGGTGCTTTTCAAAAATGTCCTTTATTTGAATGAATGAAATGTACCCATGTACTAAAATACTTAGTGAGTCTATTTAAAGGTTATGGTTTTTTTGTATGTATGTATGTGTGTGTATATATATATGTATACACACACACAGAGGAGGGTAAATGTATCTTAATTGCATGCATACATATTCACTGCATATGAATATTTCTTATTTAGGTTGACTCTATTCAAATCTAATTTTTTCCATCCCAAACATAAGAGTAAATAAGATGATAGAGATTTGCATACTACATTAACATAGTACAAGCCATCTAAATAGTCAGCCAGCATTTAGACAGATCTATTTTTATTATATCAGTGTTAGTTCTAATGAAATGAAAACATTATATGGTAAATTTTTGTTACATTTTCCCCAAAGCAGAACATATTACATTTTCATTTAGTTATTAAACAGTCTTAAATAATATTATTTTATTAACATTAATTTTATTTTTAATAGAATTATAATATCTTTAGGAAAGCTTTATTTACCCATATCTTCAGGGAGTAGCTTTAACTGAAATTAGGTACTGGAAAGTACAGGAAAGTAGCACATTCCTTTACTTAACAGTTATCTCTCTTTTCATGAGTACATTTTATATAAATCTTTACATTTAAATTATTAGAAGGAAAAGGAATAATGATTGAAAATGGAACTTCAAAAGAATTGAGGTTTAATTAGGAGCATCTCCAGTTTTCTAATTATTACTCTTGCTTTAATTTAATAACATAATTGTTATACGTTACATTTGAATGTACTTTCATAACTTTTAAACAATTTCATTTGTGCCCTGTGAACTAAGAAGCACAGCTATTAAATTGCAAATAAAGAAAACAATTCAGGATTTCTTATTCTTGTATGTTTAAAAAAGTGTTCTTTATAAATAATAATATAAAGAAGAAAAATTTTAATAGGGCAAAAAAGCATGTTAACACCAAAAATAAATAAGACATGATGGAAACACTGAAATGCCTTGTCCACTTTTGCCCATTTATCTTTTCAATAAAAATAAAATCATTCGAAGTTACTGTATGACAGAGTCAACAGAGAAATTTGCACATGGGAAAATGATGGTGTTTTTCACCAAGTCATTAAGGCCTAGATTACCTTGGATAAGTCACTTAAACTTTTCTGGACTCAGTTTTCTCATCTGTAAACACAGCTCGTTGTAGATGGACTAGCTGAATTCTAATGTCCCATAGACTAGTCTATGCTGCCTTGTTGCATCAAAATAAAGCATACATTGGGCCCACAATAGTGACTGACAGTTTGTTACACATTAGGTGATAAACCTGAAGGCATGTTTAATTTATGGTATTTTATATTTTGCTGAAACCCAGGAAACAATGTAAAGTTTTATTTCTACATTTATTTGATTTGATGTAAACTGGATTTTAACCTTAGTTAGTTTTTTGCTTATTGTAATTTTTAGATTCTCAAATTTTATGATAATACTCAAAATATTACCTTTTGTTAACCATCCATTCAACAAACACTTACTGAGCTACACTGTATGCTAGGTGTTGATGTTACAGTTACAACCCAAACAAAGTTCCATGAGGAACTTAGTATAGTGTAAGGTAGAAGGCAATTCATTTTACTGTGATCCATTTTGTGATTACATAATCAATAGTTTCAATAGTATAGTACATGAATATGATGGATTTTCTAACTTTTCCTATTTTACATATCTCAAGCCTCTACTTATTCTAGAAAATAGGTGTGTTAAAATATGCAATATATTTTTAGCTATAACTTAGGATTTGAGGTAAAAAAGACATTAGAATTTTCTAGGCCAGGCATGGTGGCTCACGCCTGTAATCCTAGCACTCTGGGAGGCCGAGCCAGGTGGATCGTTTGAGCTCAGGAATTCGAGACCAGCCTGAGCAAGAGCAAGACCCCATCTCCATTAAAAATAGAAAGAAATCATAAGGAAAACTAAAAATATATGTAGAAAAAATTAGCCAGGCATGGTGGTACATGCCTGTAGTCTCAGCTACTTGGGAGGCTGAGGCAGGAGGATTGCTTGAGCCCAGGAGTTTGAGGTTGCTGTGAGCTAGGCTGATGCCATGGCACTCTAGCCCAGGCAACAGGGTAAGACTCTGTCTCCAAAAAAAAAAAAAAAAGAATTTTCTATTTCCTTCTCTGTTCTTGCTTTACGTGAAATTAATACAATTAATTGCTTATCATTTAACTCAATTTGTGGATTGTGTTAATTTTTAGAAGAATTATAAAGACATATCTTTTGTAGACATCTTTAGAAGAATCTTCAATGAAAGTTAATTTCAATGGTATTTGAAGAGAAAAAAAGATCATCCTTAATAAGAGGGTTAAAAACAAAAAGGTTTGGTTATGAGCCTCTGGTTGAATATTTATCATCCAGTTATGGAGCACTGGCTCTGTGTTTTATACTCTTATAGAGGAATAAGAGTATTTGCTTTCAAGAAACAAATATACATTATTTAAAAAAATACTTTAATAGCACATCACTTGCTAGTTCTAAGTCAGGCTAAAACCATGACAAATACTAGTTCTATGTAATACTACAAAACTACAAATATTATAAAACAAAAATTAAGTAATATTGACATATTTAAAATTAGACGATGATAATATTATTGCCATTTAGCAGGTAAAAAAAACTGAAGCACAGAGAGATTAAGCAACTTGACTGAAGTCACCCAGCTAGCCAGAAACAGCTGAGATTAAACCCAGTCTGACTCTAGAATCCATGCTCCAGTGTTGTTTATGCCAGAGATGCAACGTAATTACTGCTGCTGAGATTATGGATTCTCAGTGTACCTCCTGGCTCAACATTTAATGACTATGTGAACTAGAACAAATTATTTAGCCTCTCTAATTCTCAATCTCCTTATCTTTGAAAAGGATAAAAAAAAATAGCACCTACCTCTTTGGACTGGCAAGAAGATTAAATGAAATAATGCCGATAAAATATGATGATGCTAGAACAGAGAAAGCACTTAGTAAATGTTAAATATTATCAGTGCCATTATCATCATCGTTTTCCTCATCACCATCATCAAGTACTGTCATAATTAATCTAGTATATGAAGACATTAAATTTTAGGAGATGAAAAGAGAAGAAAGAGTTTGAAAGTTTCACGGAAGACATGAAATCTCAGTTGGGTCTAGAAAGATTAATAGACATTACTAGGAATAAGAAGAAAGATGCCTGTACCCTTGTTATGGTGCAGTTTGTACGAAAGCCCATCAGAGTCTGCACAGTCCCTTCTCCTTCTGTACAGTCCCTCTCCCTTCTCCTTTGAACTTTTCTAATCTGATTCATTTCTCAACTCCTGCTATACTGGCCTCCTTACTATTCCTTGAATATACTGTACACACACCCCTGCCTTAGGGCCTATACATTTGCTATTTCCTTTTCCTGGGATACTCTTTCCCTAGATATATACATGACTGACTCCCTCACATTAAGTCTTTGTTAAAATGTCACCATCTCAATAAATCCTTCCCAACTACCCTACTTAAAATTGCAATCAACACCTGCCCCTAAACCCCTGCCTCACCCCTATGCTTCTAATCCTTCTTGCACTGGTTTATGTTTTTGTTGTCATTGGCATTTATCACCTTCTCCCATACTTTATAATGTACCTGTTTGAGATTCTTTTTGTTGTTTACTTTTTTGCGTTCCTCCAGCAAAATGTAAATTCCTTGAAGGTAGAGATCTTTGTTCTTTGTTTTCACAGACATATTCCAAGCACCCAAAACAATGCCTAGAACATATACATGCTCAACAAGTATTTGTTGAATGAATAAATGAGTGAAAACCCTTTGATGACATTGAGTTTCATGGGTCTTCCTGAGATTCTCTGCTCTCATCTGCTCTCCCTGTGCTGAAGATTCTCTGAGAAAAGAAACATTTGCCCTCCCAGGCAGTTGTCTGGAGCACTATTGGGACCAAGCGTACATTTCTCATAACTGTATACTACTTTTTTATTTTGAGATCCTCCTAGGCCTGCAGACCTTACTTACCCTACCTCTCTCCTTCTCATCCTCCTGTTATACTTATGCCTTCCTTCCCTGTGCTTCAGGAGCAAGCTTCCCATCCCAACAACCATGTCCCATTGATTTCAGTCATGTCCTATGTACTTTGCTACTCTCCTACCACCCTATGATCTCCTCTCCTGATTATAGGAGCAATAACATAAATAAGAACCTTAATGTCAGAGAGAGATTCATCTATTAGTGCTTTCCTAGGCCTGTACCAGATTTCATGGTTTCTTCCATCTTAAACAAAGGTGTACCCATAGGACATGTGTCAGAATCTACCTCCTCCACTCTCTTTGCTGAGACAGCTTGGGAGCTAGACAGACTTATATTAATATTTAATCCTAGCTTTGCTACTTTCTGACTGAGTCTCCTTGCCCTGAGCCTGTTTCTTCATCTGTAAAATAGAGATAACACCTTCTTAAAGAATTGTCATGGAGATGAAATAAGTTCATACCTCCCTCAGTGCCTGGCATAGAGTTATCCTTCAATATATCAAGTAATCTCTTTTCCAACTAGTAAAGGAATATGGTGAGTGAGAAATATCTCCATGTCTTCCCTTTTTTCATAGAAGTGGGCTATCCGAGTGACATAAGGCTGAAGAACACATAGCTGAAATCCTCAATTGGAGGGACAAAATAGTATGAATTCAGTTTTTAGCAAAAGTAGAAGAGATGGGGAGAGATGATCAGTCTCAGTCTATATAGCAGCCTGTGAAGGCAGACTTTGTACTTCGATGTGCATTCCTAGTTCCTAGCAGGACTTGACATATGCTGGACTCTTAGGATGTTTGACATTAATAAGATACACAATTGTCTCAGTATTGTTGGAAGAAAAAGACATCAGCAAAGAAAAACAAGCATGAAGTGTAGATAATCAATATTCAATATAAACCTACACATTCTTATGTTTTCTCTTTTTTGTGAGTGTGAGTTTTTTTACAATAATATTTTATGTTATTTACTTTAAATATATAGTAGTTCAGACATTTTAGGTTACATAGGCACATGTAAGCTGGCTTGGGGAAGTAAGCTATAAATACAAACATTATTTCTATGGGAAAATGCATTTCAAGTTTCAAATGTTCAGTGTACATATGTATAATGTAATTGGAAAGTAAAATAAATTGAGGACTTTATTAATTCTTTGATTTGTGACATGTAATTAAATGCTATGTGCTTTTTTAAAAACACTACATGGTTTACAAAAGCATCTTTATGATAATTTTTAAAATAATTTTAATAATTGATATAAACATTTTAACTTATGTCAAACATTTTTCACTACAGCTTTTTTGTTCTCTTTCCTTCATAATTTTGTGGGGGACAAAACAAACAGAAAAATCTTTGTAGTACCAAGTTTCAACTTGTAAAAGTAAAGGGCACTTCACCCCTTTGAGGTCTTTCAGCACCTGAACCATCGCCATCATCACATTTATCATCATTACATTTCATCGTTGTATTTGTTTACTCACCAATGAGTGGAGGCAAAGTTGCTCAGCAGGGGTCTGTATGATATCACTGCTGTAGACATACCTGTCTAGACTAATGGAATATCATCTTTTTGTGTCTCCTACTGAGCAACTTATTTCTTCCACATGGCACCAATTCTGATTTTTAATTTTTCTTTTCATTTTGAAAAGTACTGACAAAGCCATTTAGGTAAGACAGTTGCCATCTTTCATGTCTGTTACTTTTATCATTGTATGATATTAATGTAGCTTTATTCATCATATATTTTGTATTTCTTTAACATTTCATTCCACAGGCACTCCCGAAAATCTGAAAGATCTAGCATCCCAAAACAGACTAGGAAAGGCACTGCCTCTGATACAGAAAGGTAGGCTTGGTGTTGTGCTGTGCTGCCATCTTCTGTTTCACTGATATATTTGGGATGCCCTCACTCTTCATTTCACATAAGCAGTGCTTAAACACAAGTTGTGATGTTTCAATACATTCATGTAACTAAATCTACCCCCATATGGGAATGGTCTCATTGAAGAAATGAGAGAAGGTTGATTTGAAGAAAGCCCTTAAATCTTAGGGTTTAAAAAAAAATCTCATATATCTCTCTTAGTGATCATTCTGATTACTGATGAAAATTAAATCTATTCTCATTCCTTTATGCATATTAGGGCATTAATGTTTTGTTTCTGAGATCATTTTAAATGTTGCTAATGAATATAAGACCTGGGATGTGCAAATATTTTGAGTGTGTCATTTATCTGAATAATGTTATCTTTTAAAAAAAACTCTTTTCTACAAATGCATAATCTAAGATTGTACTTGTATATTACAACAAAAGATATATGCTGAGTTAATGTAAAAATTATAAGGTATTACTAACCTTTTGTTTGCAATGTGTCCAATTTCAGAAAGTTTTTGAGCATTTTTTGGTGTAACATTTTGACACTTTTTTCACATAGGTATGAAAACACCTAAAAAGTCCAGTTAACATATATTCATTCACCCATTCATTTATCCAGCAATTATTGCAATCATGTTCAGAGACACAGATTTAAGTTAATGAGAATATTCAAGTGTCATAGCAGTTATTAAAGAAGTATGCACAGGTTCAATAAGAACACATAGAAAGAAATGGGTAAGGATGAAACTAGGAAATGCTTCATAAATAGATGTCACTTGAGCCAAATCTGGGCAGTTAAAAGTATATGTGAAGAATAGAGTATTCCATGAAAGGGAACAATGTGAGAAAACACTGGGACTGGAAATGTATTCTTGAGTTTGAGGAAACTATACCAATTTTGGAGTGGAGAACAGGATTCAGGGGATAGGAAAGAGGGCTGAAAATAAAATTGGAGAAATCATGAGTGGTTAAATGAATGACATAACTATGCCATGTTAATACCATGCTATAGATTTCAAATTATTTGTTCATCCATGAGCCATTGATGTGCTATAAATATGAGCAGCAGAGGATCAGTTTTGAGTTTCCTTTTATAGATCACTTTGACAACATTTTGGAAGGGGATCAAAAGATCCAGGGCAGATGCAAGACACCGAGTTGGCTATCCCAATAGGCTTGGTTGAGATAGAATGTACAATTCAGTGATTCATCCAGTTAACACATACGTGCCAACTATGTGCTAAGTTCAAGGAACAAAATAGAGGATATTACCACTGAGTTGAGTTAAGTGTAAGACATGTCAAGGACATGGATAAAGGGAGATGAAATTTACTCCTGGCCAATGGTCCACGGAGATACTGACTATTTAGGGAACTTGATTTTCAATGGAATAAGGATACAGGGGACACAAAAAACTGTTGGGGTTTGAGGAAGGAAATGAGGCAGATAGACAGATAGCCTATAATGGAACAAATTTAATTATATAACTATTTTTACATGCTTTAATTTCAACTCAGCTAATTGCAGTTTCTTTACTATCTTTGTAAATGACTTGAGTTCCTTAGCAAAATTTTCAATCTTCAACCATCATTCTCAGCCCCCTCCACACACACAATTTCAATTATTTTGACATGATTAATTTTTTCTCAAAGTTATATTCTTTTTGTTTCAATCAATAGTCTTTCATTAATTTAACAAATACTAGTTGAGTGACTTCTATGTTCAGTTTTATGTTTAGCATATATCAATGAGCAAGTTTTTTTGACAATAGGATACTATTTTTAAAAAATGCTAGATGGTTCCAGAGTCAACTAAAGATGCATAACTCCAGATGAATGATATTTGGGCATCTGTCTCTGCAACTCTGAAAATACTCTGTGGATAAACGCATTTCCTCCCTCCCTCCAATAAAAATGGCAAAGAATTGATTGCCCACCATCCTCAGATGTTTACTGCTTAAGGACCATATTCATATTACTCCTGCCTTTATTTTGTAGATTTTAAAATAGAAACCGCTAACCTTTTAGATGTGTAGATTTATTTGATCATAATTAAAACTCTTCACTGATTTTTATTAAAGCCCAATTTTTAAGTAAATTACTGAATGGCTAGTTATAAAAGAAGAATTGGCCTGGATTTTCTAGCTTATATTAGCTCTCATTTCTTCAGAAGATACTATGGGTTTACGTCTAGCTACAGGTAAACAAAGTCACAATATGAATGCTTTGGACACTGATTCTTAGCCTTTGGGAGTTAATAACTTCCCAAAAGGAGTCAGAACCATACAGTCATGCTTTGGATTCTGATAAAATTTGCTTTTTATTGATCATAATTTTAAAGGCTCTTTGTTGGCCTCAACAAACTTGGCCTCATGAGGGATAAACTTATAAGAAAATATTTCAAAAGATATGATGACCACTTATAGATTGAAGACAAACAGAACTGATTTGTGTCTCTTGTGCCTAGCCATTTAAAGCAGTACTCATATTTTGGGGGGAAACTCCATAGTAAATGTCTAGTTTTTCACCTTCATATGCATTCAGCTATGAAAATTGCTAGCATGATTTCTGCATTCCATTCTAGTGACTTGACTTCTTATGGAAACTACACTCTATATCCTAACTGGGGGAGGCTTTTTTTTGACTATTTAGAATTGCTTAAATATGCATTTTATGTGCTACTGTTGCTGTTTGAAAGAGCCTGTGCAGGCCTGTAAGGGGCCATCAAAGGAGGAATCATTTTGAAAACTTGACCTTAAATACCACATACATGGCCACCCTTTAACAAGTCATTTTTAGGCATCAGTAGGAGGAGTTTACTGTGAGTCCATTTGAATCAATACAAATGCCTTACTAAAGACCTGAGGTTTTTGTGAGAAATGTGTTTTAGTTGAGTCCAAGTCAAAGCATTAGTTTTAGATGAAGAGAACAGGCGTGGATTGAACTCAACAGTAAATATTTAAATATGCATTTGGAGATGGTGGACCAAAGTCAGACATACTTACATTTGAATTAGAATTTAGCTCTGCAAGCCTTATTTATTTTTAGGAGAGATATATGTATGGCAGAGTAGGTATTCATTAAATGCCATTGTCCATATATTTGATCCTGCAAACTCTCATAGCACAATTCTGTGAAGTCCTGCTAAACAATTTGATGCTTAAACACATATTGATATTAATATTTTGGGTTACAAGATTAATGGTATACCTGAGATGTGAAATTACCATTTTTCATCTCATGATACAGAAACATATTCTATCTCACTAGGCAGAAAAGAGAGTAAGCACTGGCACTCAACAGACCTTTGTGGATTCTGCCTCTACCATATTTTAGCTCTTTGTCTTTTTGCAAGTCACTCTATGACCCTCAGTTTTTTTTATCTGTAAAAGGGTAATAACAACATTTTGCCATGTGTGAGAATACAAAAAAGTACATACATACGTATATGTATGTGTGTATATGCACACATACCTATATTCATACATACATGCGCAAATATGTACACACACATACATTTAGTGCCTGACATGTATAGATGGCCCCACACTGCTGCTCAATAAAGAATAGCTGTTCTATCATTTTACTTATTCCTCATTCACTCTCTGCTTCAGTCTTTTGCATGCTTGTTCTAAATCTCTTTCATTCTTCTTAATTTTCCTTACATTCTTGGAGCATCTCATTCCATTGAAAAGATCAAGGCTCAGCAGCTTGGTTTCTTTCAACTTCACACTCCTATACCTCAGAATTTCTTGATTAATTCTCCTTGCCTCTATACTTGGTTCTGTTATCTTCCCTCTGCAAAACCTTGCTTTTCTCGCTTCAAGTTCTGCGTTTTTCCTCTCTCCAGTTTCCCTTCCTGTAATTCAACCTGGCTGCCACATTCTTCTCTCTTCCTCAGGCAAAGTGCTTCTGTGCTTCTCCTTTGGTCTGTGCTCTCATTCTTGTTATAGAGTGGTTGATGGCAGGAACTGTTTCCTTACTGAGGAACTTTTAGTTCATGTCTAAGAAAAAACAGATCTTATGCTAAATAATTAACCTTAAACACTGCAGGCTGTTTTCAGGCACTGTAAGCACTGTGGCTTGGGAGATAGAACACTAAGTCACATCATCAAGCTGCATAATATTCACCCTGGAAGCCATTTATTTGCCCCTGAAATTGCTTTTTATACTTTTGCCATTTAGCTTGATGCCACACAAAGTTCACCTGAATTATTTATATTTCAAATCACATTCAAGTTGTTCTTCTAGTGCTCATGAATTGCATTGAGGAATGAAGCAAGATTTCAGTGAAACTGCAATATCCATGAAATTTCTCAGTACTAGGGTAGAAAATATATAATTCAAGTTTCAAACCATATATAGGAAGTGTATTTTGAGCAAGGATTGCTTGAAGTTTATTCTCATGAAAATGGCTTTTAAAGAGTAATAGATAAAAATCTATCATTGGAAAGGACTTGATCATGTAATCTATCCCGTATAAATTAATTCTGTACAGTTGAGGTATTGTGAAAAGTCAATTTAGAATGAGTGAACAGTTATAATGTGTAGAACATTGTCAGTTCCTGTATATATTAATTTGGAAATCGAGATTATAGTCCAGGTTTCAGGGTCTGAATTAGGTCTGAAAAAGCAATAATTCATAGCTCAAGAAGATAGAATGTACCTTTATTAAAGACCTAAACTATGCAGCTATTTGTTGTCTACAGCCTCACATTTTCCCATTTTATTGTTATGAATTGGAGAAGATACCCTAAATTAAAATAATTATAGGTGTAAAAATCATTTTACTTAACAGAAAAATTATCAATCTGAATATAAGTTAAATAAAGCTCTCTGTATACTTTTGGTGATAAGCATGTGTTCTTTATTTTCACACACTTTAAGTGGCTTAATAAGTGAATTTTATAACATTGCTTTAAAAGGGATGAGGTGTTATTTAATTCCTTCTGTCGAAAGAATACATACTAGGTATTTTAAAAATGCATGTTACTTGAGATGTATTCCAAAAATGATGAAAGAAGCAAAAGCATATATTTGTTTTAAATATGTACATGTATATAAACATCCATTTTAAATTCTTAATCCTTAATTCATTAATTAGCTTTATAATAATTTTGAACACCATATTAAGATAACTATCAATAAATGGACAATATTTTTATAGATATTGTTATATCTGAGAAAACCTGCTTTTATCCATTTATCAGCCATTTGCATTTAATCAGTTATATAATTAGTAAAACATTCTCCATCTTATTATATTATTTTGGTTTTGTGATCTGCTTAGGTTAACCTCAAAAAGCATCCTTCTTTTGAGATCTGTTTGGCATAGATTTGCTTATTACAGAGTAAAATTATGAGCATTGTAAAAATATACACAGAGTTCTACAGTATTTCTTCTTGAATGCAAGTACTTGAAGTATCCCTGTACTCATCATTCTAATTACATTCATTCATTCAATCAATGTATATTTATTGAGCTCTTGCTCTCTGTGCAGCTATCTCTAGGCAATGGAGATAGAGTTCCATAAAAAATAAAAGTCTCTGTGCTTGTGGAACTTAAAAGAGGTTTGTTACATTAGAGCAACCTAGATTACCCTTTAAAAACCACATGGCATTCACATGTGGAAGTATAGCTTTTCAGTTTGATTTTAATTCCATTTCAGTAACTGTGTGATGGGTTTTCTTCTGGTTCTTTAAAATCACTGTCTCGTATGAGTAACCAGGTTTTCCTTGGACAAATATGTTGGTATCAAAGTTAATGTGAACCTGCTGACTGAAGATCTTTTTTGGCCCTAATGTTTTAGGGTTCTCCCACCATGTCTTTCTAGAAGGGGACACGCAGCCCCAAGAGCGACTGATCAACCAGTCATTAGGGGAAAACATCCCACTCGCTCAAGGTCGAGTGAGCACTCTAGTGTCAGAACACTGTGTTCTATGCACCACCTTGCCCCTGGAGGGTCGGCGCCATCTTCTCCGCTTCTGACAAGGTCGCTATTCAGTGTCCAGCCCAGCATTCATGTCCTGCCTCCGGGTGTTGGTGTGGTGTTGTACCTTCCCGAGCACTCGAAGCTTTCACTCATTGACGCCATAATTTTTAATCCTTTCTTTGTGACACTTAAACCTCTCCCACATCCTCTATTACTTGCATTTATATTCACTGTGCTAGTGGTTTTCTATAGTTTCTGCCAATTAGCTATCATTGAAAATTAAATTTGGCTGTGTTATGTCCTTTCATCTGTTTGTGGCATATTCATACATAATTTTTTAATTATGTGAAATTATTTATGATAAATTACCTGGAAAAGTATAAGAGAAATTAAAAAATAAAATCTTTTTTGTGTGTTCAGTAAAATCTTAGAGTGTTTTAAAGTTCTACAGTTAAAAAAAATGTTTGAACACCAGCAGATGGAAGTCAGCTTAATCTTGGGCAGTAGTAATATATCTGCACACTTCTCATATTTCATTTGTAATTTCAATCCTTGTACCAGTATATTTTATGATGTGTCCAAGGTTATTTTAGTTATCTATTACAGTTTTTTTCTATTTAAAAATGAAGTACAAGTGAGTAGTAATTTATAAAAGTCTGTAGCTAGAATTATTCTTAACAGTTATAAGTAATTCTAGAGTATATACCAATTTAATAGTAGCAATTTAGGCAACAGCCTTTCTTAACTAATTTATCCACTTTGTTAAGATCCAGAGGCTGTAATTAGATATATTTGGTTCAGTACTACCAAAAACGAATAACTTGCCCAGAAATCACAACTCCAGAGAAAGTTAATGAAAAAAAGTGAATCAGATTCTGCTCGGTTCAGGGTTCAGGAATTCATTATACAGAACTGTGTGTGGCTGACATTGCCCTGTCTCTTTTCGGCCCTTTTTGTAGTATTCCCTTTACACATATCATAAAAAGTATTTGATTTTGCTTCCAAAGGCCCAGTTAAGGGGTTTATGTTTATTTTAATAGAAACAGGAAAGAGGAAAAGGTTTTTGCCAGGCCATATTGGAATTTTACCATTTCATCCCCCCTTTGTTTTTGCCTACAGAATGCATCGACAGGGAAGTCCAACCCAGTCTCCTCCAGCAGACACATCATTCAGCAATCGCAGGGGAAGACAGCTCCCACAAGTGCCAGTGAGAAGCAGCAGTATAGAACAAGGTATCCAATAAAGAGACATCATTGCCCAAAAATGTTGGATTTATGAACCTCCTCTTTTTATACTTTTTTATTAAATGAATAGTAATTTGATTATATGTAATTTGCTGAATTCTAAGAATTTTAAGTTCCTTGGAATTTTATCCCCAGCACCTAGTTGCAATGGTTCATGGCATGTTCTCGGTTTCTGCTAATTGAGTGAATGAATGAATTTTAGGTGTCATTTAACAGAATGGATGGAGCCTAGAAACAGTTTGTTTTTTTTTTTCCGAAAGAACAAAGGAAGAAAATAACACATAAAATTGTGCTAAGGTTTTTAAATTTTAAGAGAATACTTACTTTACCTTTTAAAACATTTTTTAAAAAAATTAACCACCTGATCTTATTGAATGTTTTACTAGTGTTTTTTTTACTTTTAACTTGATTGACAATATCTTGTATTTTTATATAAGTTTGATGATGAAAAATGACTTAGGACACATATTTTAGCATCTTTTTTAACAGCTAATTTTGCTTAAAGATTCTCTTATTTTATGCATATGTACATTGTGTTTTATTTTCAGAGAGAGAAAGAGAGAATGAATGTATGCGATTTGATAGTAGAAACTAAATTCTCTAAACTGCCTGAGCTAGATGATTTCAGTAGTCAATATTCTTCATGGGACCCAAAGTGCTATCCCATTTCTCTGTAGGTGAAATGATTTGTTATCAGTATTCATTATCACATAATTTTTTCAGAAATTTTTTAAACAATTTACTGAAATAATTTTTAATTCAAGGTTGTAGTATAAATGCAGTGGACTTCTATTTAAAACATTCATTGAAAAGCTTCATCCCTATAAAACAGCTGAAAGGTTAACATTTTGAATATTTTTTCGATAGTGTTGATTGTTGCTGATGTAAAACTTTCATTTCATTCTATATTGAGGGTTCTGAATACCTTTTATTCCCTACTTAATTGAAGCACTTTACTGAATGTACCACAGAAATGTTAAAGATTTAAGAAGATAAATGCATTGTTTCAAAGATTGATGTGGCATAGTTTGCCATGCAGAATACTTCATTATAGAAAAATTAGTATATATTTTAAGAGGTATCAACTTATTAATAGAGTAATACTGGTACAATAAAATCTGGATTTACATTTTTTTAAAATACATCCTGTTGATATATATTGTACATTAGTTTTCAGAGTTGCTATAAGGGTATCCATTCAGCAATCAGAAAAATATGATGCATTGTGAACTCTGACTTTCTTTTCTAAAATAGCAGTTAATTCATTGGAATTATCAATACACAGCCTAACAAAATTTCTTTTCTTTTTTCTGGGAACATTTTGAGAAGATTATTCATAATTAATGTTATTAAAACTCTAACAATAACCCAGATGAAATTGTTTTAAAATTTAGATTTTTTTAAAAAATTGGTATTTATTTAAACTATCTATTCATGAACTCCTGTTGCACAACTAAAAAAACTACGGATTTTGGTGTTTAGCTACAAACTCATTGTTACTGGCCATATTTTGGTATTCAAAAAGTGATGTGCTCCTAAAATTCTTTGCATTTCCTCCAGTTGCAAATAAACACTCTACGTGTTCAAAAGCATATTTGGGTATTGAACACTCACAAAGTGAGATTATAGTTATATTATTTCTGTAGAAATAAGAACTGCTTCTATGAAATCATTTGAAGTGTATGTTGGATTTTGGTTTTTTAGAAAAGCACATTTTCTATTGTTAATATCAATGTTACTGTTTATGATATTCGTATTCACAGTTGTCTTTCAGGGAAATCATCAATTTGTAAGGATTGAATTGAGGTGGGAAGAAGGGAATGACTGAGAATGACATTGATGGAGTTACTTTGATATTTAATATGACAAACTAATAAATACTTTTGGTCCTTTGAGGTTCCTGAAATATATGACCCTAAGAGTTATATATATACAGCTTTTTCAAAATGTGCTTAACAAACAGGTATTATTATATCTAAGTGTTATTCTACAAATCAAATAGATCTGGTGTTCTGTATGATGTTAATATGTGCTTTGGGACTTTTGGTTAAAGTTCATACTGTCTGCCATCATCTTATTATGTATCTATTTCAAACTGAACAGTTCACATGACAGCTTTATTTGTCCTAAAATGTTTTTAAAAGTCAATTTTTAATTTTATTTATGAGTTAGATAGGATTTAGAATGTTCTATTTAAGATTGATTTCATTGTTCATAAGGCTGTAGAATTACATCATTTTTTTTCTTGTGATATTATTTGTTAAACTTTAGCTCTATCTGCTGTGAAGATTAATGCTGGCTGCAGTTTATTTACAATCGATTAAGTCTCTACTGCTCTTGAATTCCTTCCAGTCTTTTTGTTTGTTTTTTATCTTTAACAAAGTGTGCTTTTCTTTTTTTAAAAAAAAAAAAAATTGAGTTGATAAACAGCTGGTTGGTAAGAATAAATATTTCAAATGGTTTAGATTCCTGGATATTAATACAACTTTTTAATGCACTTATAAAATAAAAAAGTTTCAGGATACAGTTATCTACATTATTGTTTTTGGTATGTATGCCAGGACAATTCGATTTTTTGAGATGTATGGGGTTTTTTTTTTCTTGTGAATCTGATTTACTACTCTCTTTTTGTACTATAAAAACAATATCTCTTATTTTAAATGTTAATCAACTGAATAGATATGTTTGCTTAATTTTAGAAAAAGTATTTTAAAGTTTCTTTTAAAAATTGAGAATGCTATCCTGTTTGCTATGTAGAGTCTAATTATGTTAAAGTAGGTTTAGGGGAAAAGCAAAGAGGTGATCACAATACAGATTTTGAGATAAAGTAGTTGAAAAAGTAACCTTATAATTCAGGTAAATCTAATAGTATGTAGTAAGTGAAAGCAAAGACGTCCATGAAATTTCTCTTGTATTTCAACATTGTGTTCCAATGTAGCCGTATGTAGAGTGAGGCTGAAGGCAACATAATGGGTTGTATAAAAATGTATGAGTTTCTGAAACAAGCCAAGTGATTTTTTTTTAATGTTCAACTGGATGTCTTTTGAAGTATTTAAAGATCATTCATAAACTAACTCTTAGTGGTGTGCCAGTTATGTTTTATGTGTTCCATTATTATAACTGCTACCTAAAACTCTAATGATACTCCCCTTCAGAAATATATAGATAAGCCATTGTTCCTCAGTAAATAGTATGCCAACATGGAAGTGAATATAAAGCATTATGAACTATCTAAGAAACATAGTCCTTAAAATACAAGTAATTTTACTTTGGTATATTTTAATACAATTAATTTGAGAAGGAAGAAAGGATTACTTAAATTAGACTATATTTTGTTATGTGGAGAAAGTTACAGAATAGTTTTCACAGTGCAAAGAAAATGCCTACTATTTAGTAAAAAAATGAAATTTATTTTTTCATTTATCATAGGAACTTTCAAATCATTTGAAATACTACCATTTTTGACATAAAAAGTTTTGTTATAAATATTAAGTATGCTTTTAAATACTTTTACAATAAAAATCAAAATGGATTAAAGTTAAAATGTTTTAGTAAAACTGATCTGAAATAGTATACAATTCTTAAAAGGCATGAAAAAATACTATGGAATATACTTTTCAAATTCCAAGCATAGTAATATCCCAATGTTTTTGGTTTATTTTAAATCTTTAAATTGCTGTATTCATTTTTTTGATTAATTTTAGTACCATATTTGGGACTTCCTCATGGTTTGTCATTGCAGTTTGTCATGTCACATTATATGTTATGCATTTTTATTATTCATGCCCTTGTGTTAATTCACATTTCCATGTCTAACTATAAATTTGCTGATTTCTTTCTTTTGTTTCCATCATTATGTGCATTTAATTCATTGAAGAACAAGAAAAATATAACTCTTCCACAAAAGGTAAATATTAATACAACTTTTTAAACATTTAATATTGTTACTTTTAAAAATAATGTATGAGAGTTATATATATATAAAACTGTACTTATTAAAATAATGAGAAAATTTATTAAATAGGTAGTTATTTCCCTAAAATGATTTATAGGGCACTTGATATTCTTTCATCTTGCGTGCATTCACATCAAAGACAAAAAGATTAATATTAATAATATTTTATTTCAAAATGTATTTATTCAGACTGACAACTAGAAAACAATTCTCCTTGGAAAATAACATATTCTTTGTTTCTGTTTGTTTGTTTGCATTCCCTTGCTCTCATGGAAAAAGGATTTAATTCTTACCTTCTATTCAGGGTAAAATCTGGTGCAAAGGAGTAGAAAATCCCTGGATTTTACCTTCCACTTAGCAGTAACCTTAGTGAATGTTCTGGCCTATGCTGCAGCCATGCATCTGGGAAGCAACTACCTAAATGTTACTCCTGTTAGCCTCAATATTGTTATGATATCCATTAAATCTATCTTTCTGAAAGACATAGAAAAGGAAAGCACATTGCTGATCTCCTTCTTATTGTCTTTTTGGATCACATTTTATTGTTGGTCTTTGCACTTGAGTTTCGAGTAGACTGTGGGCCTCAACCCACACTCATGTGCTGTCCACACACGTTCCAGTTTAAGGTTATTGTTGACCCTATAATTAAATATTTAAACATGAGTTTTCAGTCTAATATAATAATGTTAGTAGTACTTAAAAATATACAACTCTGTATAGTTTAATATAAGTACATTTTCTCAGTATTTGAAAGTGGATTCATGATTGCATTAATTTGTTGCCCATAGTAACCCTCAAAGCTAGTCCTGAAAATAGTATCATCTCTATTTTATGCATAAGGAAACTCATGTTCAGAGAGATTAAGAGATTTGCCCATTCACACTGCTAATCAGTAGTAGACTGCAATCCCAGATCTTTTACTTTTGACCTCCTTCCACTACACATTGTTGTATCCTATTTTAATAAACACAGATCCCAAATATATTATCCCTAAGTCGTAATATATTTAGGTATGTGTTATGTATCTTAGTTTTAGAAAGAGAAAATAAAAGATAATATTAAATTGCTTATTTTAATATGAATTTATAAAAATACACTGCAATTATATTTATATCCAGGCACGTGTTATACAGATTCTGGCATAGTATCTGACATATTAGGCAATAAATAGATATTAATAACAAATAAGATATTATTTCATGAGATCAAGATGTTTCAGTCCCTAGATTTTGCCTAGGTTTCTAGCCATCCTGCATTTTTAATTCAGGTGTCAGAAACACAACTTTAGATTCAATAGTACAAAATAGGCCAATGTATTTGTACTTAGGTGCAGAAGAATTTAGTTGGATTTGCAAGACAAATTTTAGCATGATAAAAGCATTAGAATTTCATACAAATGGGCCATTGCCTAGTTAATTTACCCAAAAGAAAGAAAATAATTCTTCATTGAAAGCCCTTCCATATATATTATTACTAGGCAAAAGCTATACTTAGCTAATCAAAACAAAACAAAATCATAAGTGGTGTAACCTAAAGTCTGCATGAAGCATGCACATTTATGGCCTCTCTACAGAGCATGTCAGTTTGTTACGTTTTTATAAGGTCAGTATGTCCCAGATGAGAAGTGTTGTTACCCTGTCAACTATTCCTTGGAGACAGGCTGTAGAAATGCCTTGTAAAATAGACCGCATGACTAGAAACAACCAAAGAGGCACATCCCAAAATGCATCCAGCAAGGCAAAGAGCAGCAAAGGATGCTGCACTCCCCTCTGGGATTTAAGGTAGCATATAGTTCAGCCACCAAAAGTGGCTGTCAAAGCCTGGAAAGCATAGAAGCAAGTTCAAGAAATGTATTCAAAGTCAAATTTTAGGCTCATATGTCCCAAAGGAAAGGGAGAGTTCACAGCACAGAAATCCCACTACTGTGAGCTGAAGTCTGACTTTTCTGGGATATATTATAATGGAGAATTCAGGTTATTGTGAGTGCTCCCTGGGCAAAGGAAGACTGGGGCACACCATTGCTAGTTGACTGGACAGGCAAAGGGGCTCATTAGTCAAGGTTTGTTTTTGATGAATTGTAGATGAACTTGTGGGACAAGTGGTCCCGGTTTGCCTGAGATTGAGAGGTCTCCCAAGATACAAGACTTTCAGGACAGTTCTGGGCAGAGATGGTTGGTCACCCTAAATATAGAGGACCAGTCTATTAATTTTCCAGCATATGTTTGTAAAGTCACATAACAGAAATGTGAAATACTATTAACATTACTAATTGTAGACAGAATTTATTGAGCACTGAATATATGTCAATGACTCAACTAAGAATGTTATATATTTACCTCATGGTATTTCCACCACAACCTGAGACATAACTATTAATACCTCATTTTCCCACTGAGAAAACTAAAACTTAGAAAGATTAAAAACTTGGCCTCTTATCAGTCATTCATTTTATAAGTGGTAGAATAGGGAACTATAACAAACACAAGCCTCCCTCCAAAGACCTCGTTCTTCACCACATTGTTTTATAGGCTTTCTAGCATTTTCAAACAGCATTTATTGAGACCTACTATACATAATTATAGTAACACATACACAACTGCAAGGAAGGCTTTTATTATCCCTATTTTATTAAAATAAAGTCAGAGGTGTTAGTAGAATGCCTAACGTAGCAAAGCTGCTGTGAGGCAGAACCAGATTTTGATTCCACAGCCCATGTTCTGTCCCCCTGTACCATGTTGGTGAAACAACCGCAACTCACAACCAGGGTCTTGGAGAATCCCGCTTAGAATTCCTACCTTCCCCTGATGACACAATTTTTTACCACTCAGCTAAATCTTAGGGTCCTGGCTGGCCCCTCAAATTAACATGCACCTTGAAAGAGCAAAGGCAATGTATTTCAATAAAGATAGCACATTCTCCAACTTGCAAAGTTAACTGAGGAACTAAAAATGTTTATAGTACTTCGTTTACCTTTTAACTCCCTCTTGTATGTTGAAATCTGAGAGACCATATCATTTTAGGCTTCACAAACTGCTTTATAGGCCTATTTTAAATTATTCATTCTAAAAGTAAGCCGATTTTTCCCTCTCTGCTACATTTCTTGGACAGTTTTAAAGAGCCCATGAATGTAGTTTGGGGGCATCGAAATAATGATATAAGAAGATCAAAACTGAACCAGAAATTAAATGACTTCAAGGTGAGAAAAAAATGTTATTGTCATAATAAATTTTTAACTTTTGCCTTTAGATAGTATTTCTTAAGTGCATTAACTTTTTGGCTTTTGGAAACAATTTTGAATCATAATATATCATACTATCTTTTCTACAAATATGAATTTTCTATATAATAAAATGTGTGTACTTTATATACATGGAGAATGAAAGGCAACTAGAGTTTAAGTAATTAAATTATTTGAACAGGAAAAAAGAGTAAAGAGCATTGTGTTGCTTTTTATTTTCCTGTTTCACTAATAAAATATGTAATAATTATTATAACCAGATATAGAGGCTATTTAAGGATTGTCTCTAGTCAACTGTATTTTTAAGTACCAGGTTTCTATAATAAATTCTCAAATAAATTACCTGTATTCTCCTTCTTTAAACGTTGGCAAGAACAGTTTGAATGCTAAGTTATTCGAAATATGTTTTCTATGGGACTATGAGCATTAACTTTCATTAGGTTGAATTTGTGAAGGAGTGAAAAACATTAATTTTAGTAATTTTCTGTTACAATAGTTATTGTATAAATGGAATTTAAACACATTTAATAATGTACCATGGTTGTGAAACATAAAAACAGATTATTTATTTGACTTTTGCTAAAATAAGTAAACTAATTTTTGTATTTTTCAGAATCAGCATTATTTTAACTGTCATTAAGTAGATAAGGATTTCAGTTTTATTTTTATTAGCATTTAGTAGATGCACATTAGGCCAGGTGGGTCATTTCCTATTATTGTGTGTTTAGATTTCAAAAGTGCAAGTTTCTTAATCTTCCAGGACATTGCTTCTCCTGACACTTTTTATGAATATTTATGAATAATTATTAGAGATTCATTAGTAAAAGTGTCTAATTTATTCATTTCTTTTTTTTTGGCATAAACCCATAAATATAGTTGTCATTTTAGCCTTCTCTTTAAACTTTGGGGACCCAGAGGACAAAGCAGCTTAAATAGAACAATTCAGAAGTTATGGTTTTAACCCTATTTTCCCATTCTGCTGATTCAAATATGGTTATTTATAATAGTGTCACAAGCTTTTAAGCCTGCAAAGCATTTAGCATGTATTTTAACCAACCCTCAACTTGCAAGAGATACCTAATTGAGAGAGAGCATCATTTCCTCTTTCTTCTTGTTCTTTGGGGGGAAAGTGCAGAGGAAAATAGAAGGCAGGCAGATGTCTAACCATGAACAGGCTCTTTGATGTATTTTCTCTAAAGTTATGTATGTTCCCCAAATATTGTAAAATGTAGAAAGAGTCAAAAATCAAAGTTGAATTTAGTAAAGCTATGCCACATCAAGACTTTCAAGGTTGATTCTGTAGCCATTAACGGTATTGGAATAATGAAAATTATGGCTAAACATATTAGAGATCACTTGGTATAAACAACATGACCTCCCTCAGTGACTGGTTTTGTTATCACCAGAGAAGCCTTAATTACACAGGCAACTCTTCACAAAACTTGTATTTGGAGTTCCTCTTAAGGAAGACAGTGCACCCTCTCAAAACCTGAACATATTTTTAAAAGCTATTTAACTTTGTATAGCACAAAAGGACAAGGTAAATGACAGATTCTTTCAAGAGCCTTCCTTTCTTTTCTGTCAATAACTAATATTTTTATTCTTGGGCTTGGCAATTCTGACACTGAGAAGTAATATACGGAGTTGGAAATCCTCAGCTTTGTTTTTAGATAGTTCAGTGGGAATAAGCATGCTTAAACAAGACATGGGCTTGTGGTTTTGAATGCAGTGAGATTTGAGTGGTTGTATGTACAAATTGCCTCTTTCACCTATGTCAATGTTCCATTTCAACTATCTACGACAAACATAGGATATTTTTTTTAAAGTCCCTAATGCAATGTGGTATTTTCACTTAATATGTGTTATTTACTTATTGCATTTTGTTTTTCTCATGTTGGGTAGATGTTTTCTTTTATTGTTTATGTTATTATAGCATAATCCTTAAAATCTAAGAGAAATGATACAATGGCACAAGGGAACCAACTTAGAACATTTTTACACTTGCAAATTAAAATGCATTATATTCCAGGAAAATTTCCCAAAACTTGGGCATGTCTATGTAGCCAAAATATTTTAAACATTTAATCTTTATGTATAATGTGTATGTTGGGGGATATGGAGATTGGATAAGCATTATATCAAAATTTCTTACTATATGTGCATGACTCCAAAAATATGGATGAATATGAAAGAAATACATTACAGTTGGCCTTTAGTGTCCATGGATACTACATCCATGGATTCAACCTACCACGAATCAAAAATATTCAGAAAAAAATAATCATTGTTTGCATCCGTACTGAACATGTACAGACTTTTTCTTGTCATTATTCCCTAAACAATACAGCATAATAACTATTTACATAGCATTTACTTTGTATTAGGTATTATAAGTAATCTAGAAGTGATTTAAAGTATATGAGAGGATGTGTGTAGGTTACATGTAAATACTATGCCATTTTATATAAGGGACTTGAACATCTGTGGATTTTGGTATTGGGGGGAGGGTCCTGGAATCAATCCTCCATGGATACTGAGGATTTTATTATTTAATTGGGGAAAAAAAAATCTACAATGAAAAATAATGGTGTAAAATACACCTGGTGAACTTTTTTTTTCCCCTTAACTCCTATAGTTTTGGTAAATTAGCAAATTTTAAAATGCTGCACATTAGGTAACCAAGAGCAAGAGACAAAGTCACTGTAGTTTTCCATTTTTGCAAATATGAAAAAAATTTTAAAACTTTAATAATGCCCTGTTGAAATGATAAAGGATCATAGACTACAACAGCTAGAAGTTACTATGAGCAGTCTCTTCTCTTTACAAACAAAAATTCTGTAATTTAGGTCTATATCAGGAATTGATCAAAGGGAACATTAATGAACTGATGAATGGTGTTGGATCTAGGACTGTAATCTATGCCTAGTCATTCCCATTTCTAGGTTCTTCCTATTTTGCCACATTGCTTCCAGGTGTGTGGAGAATTTCATTCGTATAAACAGTTCCTGTTCCTCTAAAGTCTAAAAAACTGTTAGCAGACACTAGTGTTCCGTTTTTGAATTTTCAAGTAGTAGACCATCTTTCTTGATAGAAAATTTTCAGATCTAGTTTATAAATTAAATTATATCCCTATTCAGTTTGGGTATAGCTTATACTGATTATAGATTCAAGTAGTTAAATCTTTTTCATCTTTTTTCTACTTTTTAACCTCTATATTTCCTATTATATTGTTTCATATTTATATCATACTAATTCTTGTATTTGAATTCAACTGTCAGTGAAGTTCTTTCTGAAAATAAATAGCTTCATAGAAGGAATTTTGTTCACTACTTTCAATAACTCACACATTGTAGGTATTTCATTTATATACGTCATTCTACCGGATACTTTCAAGTATACAGTCATTTATCATTGTTCTTCCTGAGAGATGCACTGGAGCAAGAGCATGGCTGCACAATCATGGAACTCTCATTGTGTTGCTAAGCAAGCAAGGAAGCAGAGGCACTTATTTTTCCATTCGTAAAATGTGATGACCCATCATGGTTATCCAGACAGGCTTAAATATCCTGTCCAGATGCTATCATGTCACCTTTGACACATAGATTAGCCGACACTTGTTAACAAATGTTTATAATTTTTTAGATTAATATATTTATTAATATAGAAATTCTTATCTCTATTGTCTTTGATAGTCATATTTCACCTAGCATACTTGAAAATATTTGAAGTTTTAATATTTTAATACAGATATTTTTTGCCTAGAAATACAAACATTTGAAATTTCAAATTCATGTTAATTTGGGGCTGCACATAAATATGAAAGATTTAAGGAATTTCAAGATCAACAAAAATTCATTTTTATGTAAATGTAAATTTACAAATATTTCATATATATTTATGCAAGTTTAACATTTAAATTATAATGGTTCTAAATTATACATGAATATAATATTTACAGTATTTTTAAGCAAGTTACAAATGTGTGATAAGTCAAAAACTTTTCCATAAAATAACATTCTCTTTTTGGAGGAGTTTATATCATTGGGCATTTTCAAATGATAGTTTAGGGAAGATTTATTAATCTTTTTAATAATATTTTAAAATATTTTAAAAGATATAGATCTAGAAAAATACATGTAGGCAGAAACATGCCATTTGAAAATGATTTTAGTTTGTCCATAAGTTCATTAAAGATCATCTTTAATACTAAATTAAGAATTCTTAGCAAAACATATGACATGAAAAGAGATGTAATTATTTTAATCTGAGTCTTTGTTTTTAATACTAATACTTTCCATTAGAAAAATTGTAAATAAATCGCAATACTTTGTAAATTATATTTGCTTTTGTTACCCTGCATACTCTAATCAGAATTTTTCTTGAGTTCTAAAGGACAGTAAATGAGATTTCACAAGTACAGTTTTAATTTTAACTCCTAAAAATATGTTCCAGTTTTATTCTTAATTGTAACATGGAGGTGATTTTTGACATACACAGTTTTATCTGAAAATATACGCCAGAGTTTGGAAAGAAAGATGTGTATAGAATAAAGTTGTCATAAAGAAAATGGATCTTGTTCAATAAATTTTTTTGGTAAATTAATATATGCTTTTTATAAAGTATAATTTACTCAACATAAAACACATCATTTGGCTTGTAGCTTATAGTGAAAAATATCAACCTTTCAACCCTCCCAAAAAAAGCATTTTTGTAAAATTGCAGTGTTAATTACATCTGAGTAATTAGGGTAGATAAATTGGTTTATATACTATTACAATATCTGTGATTGTCGGTGAAATATAGTCTACAGTAAACATCCTTATCTTTTGACTATATTATACATAAGCTAAACTTTCATTAAAAGACTAAATGAAATTACATGATAATTATATTTGTTGTAGGAAATGAGAAATATTGTTTAACTCTCTAATATGTGGCAGTTAAGAAATTTTTAAAAATAAAAATCTTAAAGACTCTATTTTTTTTGTCTTTCTATAAAGGAATAGCAACTGGGATTTTTTTCTCTTTTTTTTCTTTTTTAAATTTCAAAATAATATGTGGGTTCAAATGGTTTGATTACATAAATTTCTGTTGTCCCATTTGAGTCAAAGTTGTATGTGTGCCTATCCTCCAGATAGTGTGCACTGTATTAGGTGTGAATTTATGCATCCCCTCCCTCGCCACCTGCTTGATTTCCAATGAATGGCATTTTAATGATATTATTAGTTTCCAGGGCTACCAACGCTCAGAATGTTCTTGAAATGTGAATTTAATGCTAGAATCTGTGGGAAAATTGGAAAATATTTTATTTCATATTTTAATTTGGCTATTTGGATTAAAATTGTTAAATACTACGAAAATTTTAAATGATTATTGGTAATCATTCTTTTCAAAGTAAGATATCTGAGTTCTCTGGGCTATAGTTAATTTTACTTATAGTAATATACTTGAGAGCTAATCACATTCTAAGGATTCAATTTACATTTAGTCATTACTACGATTCTCTGCATAAATCATATAAGTTAGTGGAATCATGCCTTCTGGTTCAAATTTATGATAAATATTCTATTTTACTTGATAAATTTGTCTTCATATTTAGATTGACACATCTCTAATCCAGAAATAATGTCATTTTATTTCACATATACAGTTGAAAATAAAATGCAAAACAAGCAAAATCTCTAGCAAAGTTAAATAATGTCCACATTCACACTGGAGGTTTTTCAGTGATTATGAAAACATTTTTCACTGAAACACAATAACTTGTATAAACTATTTCAGAATATGCATAAGGCACATGTCATCAGGATATAAGGAGAAATACTTCAAAAAATATATGCAATATTATGCAATTTTCTGGCCTTTTGATATGAGTAAGTAAAATGGTAAGCGATTGACATTTTGCTTCTGTTCTTGGACTCTGAGAGCAAGCAATGAGGGTAGCATAGCAACTATGTTTCTGATAGAGAGCCAAGGGGGTCTACTTGTGATTTTGAGTCATAATGTTAGTCTGGAGATTTTTTCATCTTTAACAGATTAAAAGGTGTCAGCTTTAACTTCTTGAGGAATAAATATAATAATCATTTCTGGAAGGTAAAATGAAGTCATTTAAAACCATTTTGAGATTCATTTTAGTTAGGTTACCATGGTCCTCTTGTGATTTAGTTTTAAGTTTTGCAAAATAAAGATTTACACGTAGCCATATGTAAACTAAGTAATCCTCTTTAGAGACATGAGATGTTGTCCTGGCAAGGTTCAGTCACTGGAAATGTTTCAGACTGCTTCAGTCCAGTAGTTCATGGGAAATAATATCAGTGTCTAAGTAGCCATGCACCCAAAGAATTACATGATATTAAAAATAAAAGTTACAAAACTATGGGCTAATCAATGTCAAAAAAATTCTTAAAATAAAATTAATATTATTTGAGAATAGTTAAGCTAATATTTAAATCTGTTTTTATTATAAGTTGCAATTATTTTGCATTGTTTTAAGCTTTAATTACAAAGTACATCCAATTACAGTACACTTGATTTACTCAAATCTCAAAGCAAATGACTGAGCATGTACTCAGAAGTACCCACGCCATAGGCAAAAGGCAGAGAGCAGATATTTGTACCTTTTGTATATTGCATATGGATTTCCATAAATATAACTCACATTTTTTCAATAACTTTGTCCCAGTTTCTAATTACTCTCACATAGCATTTTGCTTTATAATACTCTTTTGACTCCTTATATGTTGTCATTATTAATAAATTTATGAAACTACATTTCTCAAGTTCTCCATTGAACCGTCCTCTAATTGTAGTAATAGTCACCATTTGTTGTCTCTGAAGTCAACATTTTCAAAGCAAGTCTGTGTCATTGCTTAATTCACATAACTGTAATGTTAGGGATTGAGATTGTCTAAATTACTTAAACAAGTGAAACATTTAAAACTTGAGTGCTAAAACTATGATTAGAGCATGAACACTTAGCCACAAATTTCAAACTTTATGTATTTTTCTCTTAGACTACTAGTCTGTATGAGAACACATAATTAAAGTTACATTTTTACTTCATTTGTAAAGTGAATGTTAGTGTTTTTTAATCAAGGATGATAGCTACATTTAATCATTGCAATACAAAAATTTGTCAACAAATGCTTTTATAAACTCTGTGTAAGAGATAAAATCAGGCAAGTCAATCAGAGATACCAACATTTCCATTAACTTTTAAACCAATAGGGCCTCCTGGCAGAAGTCCCAATACAACAGTTATCAAAAAAATTTTTTAAACACACACACCCCTTAAAAATCTTAGCACTTGTTTTGAAGGTTAAGTAGTCTGGGAAATTGGCAAAAGATAAGTTGTAGAAAATAATCTTAGATCTCATACAACATAGGTATAAGCTGTTGAATGTTTACTTTGCACACCACTGTACCCTTAGCTCTTTTTTTTTCTCCTTCGTTTGTAAAAATGCAAAAATTAAAGACAGGGTTTTAAAGCTGGGTTGCTTATGATAGATTCTGACTTAAAATAACTCATACTTTATTGAAGGCTGTAATTCTTGCCCTCTAAAAAGTCGTACTTGCTACTTAGGAGACTAACAAGGGCTTAAGTGAAATATATTTCTTTACATATTAAAATTAAAGTGTTAAAAGTTGTATATCTCATTTTCAAACTTATGAATTTTATATATGTGGTTCAATCATAGCCATCAGAAACAGAAAGCTAATCTTTTCCCTTAGTAAGTCCATTTTTAGGACTGGCAAATATTCATGAGAAGACACTGGTAGAAATTAATGATTTAATAAGAATGCCTCAAAAGAGTAGATTCTTATCAAAGCAATTGTTAGGTGACTACTGTTTAGCTGAGATGTTAAGTGGGCGTGTGCATGCATGTAAACATGTGCATATATGTGTGATGTGTTAAGTACGCATATTTGTTTTCTCTATATATGTACATGCAACAGTTGATTAAATTGAAAACATATATACACAGTTAAACTTGGTTTTATGTAATCATTTACGAAGGGAATTGAAAATATTTTGTATCACGTGAAGAAATAGGGTACTTATCTTTTGTTACTAACATTCGTGTTCCCCATTCTGTGTAATTTGAATCATGTTCATCTTTAGATTAATAGTTGTTAGTATTGTATATTCTGCATTTTGTTTAATTTATTAATCATGTGTTATTTATAAATTTCATTTAATTGAAGTCATTTCAAAAAGCATTGAAATCTTAAACCATTCAGTTCCTAAAAGATGCTTCATGTGTTTTAATAGGCTTCCATTGTGTGTTTTTGCAGCAAGCTTAGTAGTGGAGGAGCGAACAAGACAGATGAAAATGAAAGTGCATCGATTTAAGCAGACAACAGGGTCTGGTTCTAGTCAAGAACTTGATCGCGAGCAATATTCCAAGGTAAAATTAGTAGTATCCAACCAATAGTTTCCCTTTTAAAAACTTATAGTGTATGTACCAGGCAGCATTAGCCAGCACCAAGTTATGTAAGAGAAGTTATTAAATGATAGTCTTGCATTATAATTTCTACCAAAGCCTGAAAAAACTCTCTTCTCCTGATATTTTCATAAGATATAACTTTATTGACATATTATTTATTACCATGGATTTAATATTTTTTCTAAAAATAAAATATGTAAATATGTGATATTAAATCAATTGATAATCCAGATATATGAAGACATTGTGTTTCTTGAATATTATTTAAATATCACTTTTAAAATATTAAGATACATACTTATACTCTTAAATACTATTTAGGTTGATATTGACTATTGAGTTTTGTTAGTGAATGACAAAAATTATGTGATGTGAGATTTCTTATTTATCTGTCTTTACTAAGTAACTAATTTCAAACTTTTAAAAACTGAAAATTTACATAGTTTCAAGTGCCAATTTATATTTTAATATTTTTTCTAAAGAAACCCTGAAGAGTTTATAAACTTCTAACTAATATCTAATAATTTTAATTAAACTATCATAGAATTTTATACCTTACGAACTAATTTTACATATATTATCTGGTTCATTTAAAAATATTTTTAAAAGAGTACTACAAAAGTAGCAGAAGCCATTATAGGTCAATCTTTGTTATAATTTGATATCAAGAAGCTGTTTTGTAAGTATTAGAAATCAAAAGAAAATAAAACTACACTAAATCAATATTGTTAGCTTAAAATATGGATCTAGAAAAACCTACTTATTTTAAATAACGCAGGTGGTTCGTTATATAGCCAGCTATTCAGTGACTAATACAAAAAAATAGAAATATCTACAAAATATAATTTATCACCCAGACTACCCTGGAGTCATGTGTGTTGGATACAGTCTGTCACTATGCACATCAGGGCAGCTGCAGAAGGATTTCCAACTGAGACATGCAGAGAGTCACTGTGATTCAGTGATGTTGAACTCCCTAAGAGTCTGAAGCAATTTTTTAAAAAGTAAAATCAGTAAAGCAAAGAAACAAAAGTCGCTAAGCAAAATATCTTGATGTCCCATAGAGCTTCCGATTCCAGCTCTGTACGGGTATAGCTTCTCTGCAGCTTATTCTTTATGGTATTGTCACCTAATCAGCTTACTTGTCTGTCTTCTTCATGGATGTCATTATCATTTTTTGTTTTCTTTCACTACAAATGCAGTAAGAATTAGAAGGCAGGATAATTATTGAGGGTTTTCTTTTTTCTCCACAGTTGGATGCAATTATTTGAAAGCTTCTTTCAAATGGAAATACTTCATTAGGGCTGGAATTGTTTTATTGATTTCTTAGCATTATGTCAAAGGGTGAGGTCATATAGAACAGCAAAGGGAGGTAGGGCCAGTATAGGAAGCAAGAAAGAGGTAAGTAAAGAATCAGGGAAAAATACTGAAAAGCCTTTCTGGATCATTCTGAACTAGGACTCTAATCATTAATCAGTGGATCAAAAATCTACAAAATGAAGTGCTCAGAAGTCTAAACCACCATTAATACTTACAATAAACCAAAAGTAGGTTTGGCAAATTCCAAATTCCCTGGCTCATAACATCTAGAACTTGAAAACAACCTCAAAATAATCATCTACTTAAGCTCACTTAGCTACCAAAATTATGAAAACTGAGGCCCATAAGAAAGAAGGTCACTTATTAAATATTGTATTAAAATTAGCAGAGCATCACTGTGGGATGATGAAGCCTAGAACACCTGATTCAGACCTTAGGTACCACTTTCTTCTGCTTCTTACATCGCTGAAATGTGCACATTACTCAAGCTTGATTCAAAGGTTCTCATATGGCTTTTATTTACATACAATTAAATTAGCATATTCTATCTTTACTCCTTCCTTTGCACAGGCACCCTTTGTCTCATTGCATTTGAATATTTTAAAAGCCCCTTACATTCAAATATATTACTATTGCTCTTACTGCATAAATTGATACTGCTATATTACTTAAAATTATAACTTATAAATAAATGTGAGATCAAAGATACAGTACTTGAAAAACTTTTAAGAATATAGGATAGGAAAATATGCAAGATAAAATAGCAAATTATTAGCCTATTTTTGTATATTAAGTAACAGTGGTCCCCAACCTTTTTGGCACCAGGGATCATCTCCATGAAAGACAATTTTCCCATGGACTGGGGAGGGGAGGATGGTTTTGGGATGATTCAAGCTCATTACATTTATTGTGCATTTTATTTCTACTATTATTACATTATAATATATAATGAAATAATTACACAACTCACCATAGGTTGGGGACCACGGAAGTAAAAACAAATACTCCCCACAGCTCTAATATTTATATTATGAACTAATTCTTAGAATAGAATTTTTAATAGTTTTCAGTAGCAATTTTAGTTAATTCAAATCTCTCTCAATACTGGAGAAATTATCTTTTTTTTTGTTTACCTGTTTATACCAAGAATCTTATAATTTATTTTACAAAGATCTATTTTTATTTGCTATAATTAAGAGAGTACTGTCATAAATTTGATATAGATTAAATTTTGAACTTTATTCTTTTACTGACTCTTTTCTAGTGTCTCAATCCATTTTGGATGAAGCAATATACCTTAGTTGAAAATTCTGCCAAGTTAGACATTATTTAGTCATTCTCAAAATACTTTTAACCAACCACCAATAGAACTAGATTTTTTTCAGGGCAAAATATTGTCGGATGAATGTAATTCCTAAGATGTTTTTTGAAATTTGGTACCTCTTTTAAAAGATCAAATGACCCTAACATCCATCCTGAGTATCAACTTTGCTTTTGAAAAACAACATAAAACTGCTTTGGTATCTTTGAAATGTGTCACTGTGCTATTTTTTCATTGAGGTTATACAGTCACATGCCTTGATGATAAAGTGAAATTCATAATTGGAGGGTGAATTCGCATTTAGGCACTCACATTTTAAAGAGTGCTTATGTTTCCGTAACCCAGGAATAGCAACAAAGATTGATGTAATGGGTTTTGTAGGTAGCTGCGATGTTTATTATTACTTAGTTGTAAAAATAGCAGCCCTATTATTAGAGCCTCCTCTCACATTAGTGACTTATTTCTCTGCTGTATAATCAGTATAAATTCCTCCTGAGGATAGTATGTTTCTCAAAATATAGTTAAAGTATTTCCATTAGAATATTAAATTGTTAAATAGGAAATTTAACAGATTATGCTTAATGAAAAGTCAAAGTGGTTAAAATTTTAACATATTTTTGAAAAAGGTAAATATAATAATAAAAAGCAAATATAAAAATATTTCATTTACTTCAAATAACCAGTACAGAGAAAACTGTGATCATGTCAGAGTGACAGATTGTTCTTTATCTCACTATAGAAAAATTTATTATGACATACAAAATTTTTAAATCCCTCATTATATGTATTTGCTGGAATGGCAAAGTCCTATATACAAAAAAGGTTGAGGAAGATATGGCTTAAGAAAAGGAAGATTTCTTTAGTTGAGGAAATATTTTATGTACATTCACATATTTTTATGCTTTAGTCTACACTGATTAGTGTTGACAATTACTAAATAAGGGGAGCATTTATTCTGAGTATCAACACAATGCTAAAAAAATCTCCTATAGCTAGATAAATTTTTAGGTATCAGATCTCAGTTATTTGATATTCTCTCATGAACCAAGTTGTATATATATGTATATATATATTATGTGTAATAACTACATCATATATCTCTTTTAGTGCAACAGTTTCAAAAAATTAGTAGTATAGGAGTTGTGTTTGTACCGAAGCAACAATGTTTAATTCAAGTCCCACTCTATGACCATATTAAGCTTTTACCATATCTACTTTGTAAATTAAAAACAGTTCTGATTGAAATAAATCATGTCAGTCAGGATTATGATTTTAGATTTGACAGAATTTGCTGGTAGACCATACTGTCACATTGTTCCACATTGTATTAAATCATATTAATTTTAGATCAAACATGAAGTTGTATAAATAGCCCAGTTCTGGATATAATAACATATCTGAATTTCCTTTGGATTAAAAATTAGCTTGTAGCTTTCAAAGATAAATCACATGATCATGAAAAAATCCTTTGGAAAAATAACTTTATAGATATTCTATGTATTGAGAATTGATTTCATGCTTAATGTGAAATTATTTCACCAACACATACACATGAGAGAGGAAGAATTAAAATTAACATTTAAGTGTTTTAGGCCTAAACTTACTCTCATATAAGGGATTACTATTATAAATAAATGTGAGACCTTTCTGTTGGATTATTTAAAAAATATTATTGTCTGGCCAGGCGTGGTGGCTCATGCCTGTAATCCAAGCATTTTGGAAGGCCAAGCGGAGCAGATTGCTTGAGGCCAGGAATTCAAGATTAGCCTGGGCAACATAGAGAAACCCTATCTCTACAAAAGTAAAACAAATCTAAAAAGTTAGTCGGGCATGGTGGTGTGTACCTGTAGTCCCAGCTCCTGGAGAAGCTAAGGCAGGACGATCGCTTGAGCCCAGGAGTTTGAGGCTGCAGTGAGCTATGATGATGCCACTGCACTCTAGCCTGGGCAACAAAGCAAGACCCTGTCTCAAAAAAACTTGTTTTATACTTTTTTGGTACATATCCAGATTTTAGCATCATGATTCAGTATTAAAAATTTGATATTAAAATGCAAGACAGTTTGGATTTATTAAAGCAACTCTAATGTGGAGCATCAGAGGATGGATGACTTTTTCTACAGGTTTAATAAACACTGGACATTTTCACACCTTGATTACTCATAAATTACATTGCTTGATAAGAAATTTAAATACCCAAGTGTTTAGTTATGTGCTTTTTTATTCTATATAAGAAGTTATAATATTGTACCTTTCAGTACCTAAGAGAGCCACTTAGATATCTTAAAATTATATATAATTATATAAACTATTATAATTATAACAAATATATTCAAAAGTATAATACATAAGCTATTCATTGTGTAGTCTGTCACAATAAAGCAGTGAAACAGAAAGAAGAGTAGATTAACTGCTTTAACAAATTTGCATGTTTTTATCTCTTACCTAATGACCCTTAATTAACATTTTAGGGAATCAAAATCACAGACAAAATCACAACACTTAAATTTAAAGAAACATTTAAATACAAGATATAATTTATATTGAAATTTTAATAGGAATCCCATATTTTACTTTTGACATTAGTAAACAGTTTAAAATCTGAAATTGGCTATTAAAACCATAATAGAAAGAAAGGTAAAGTCCAGTCATTGCCTCTGTTAGTTCACACAGTTTATATCAGCCAGTTTTTGTGAAAAGTTATATTTTTTGAAGGAATTTGAGAGATAAGAGTATGATGTCTTAGAATGTATGTAGGTAAATTGAGGCTGGGCGCAGTGGCTCACACCTGTAATCCTAGCACTTTGGGAGGCCGAGACAGGAGATTTCACTTGAGGCCAGGAGTTCAAGACCAGCCTGGGCAATAGTAAGATGCCATCTCTACAAAAATTTAAAAAATTCAAAAAAAGAAAGTACATAGGTAAATTTAATAGTTTTAGAAAGAATCAACAAGTATAGATAGAGGGCAGCAGACTGTTCAGGTCAAATGTCCCTTATCCAAAATGCTTAGAACCAGAAGTATTTTGGATTTCAGATTTTTTCATGTTTTGGAATACTTATATTATATGTATTATATACTCACCAACCGAGCATACTAATCTGAAATGCTCCAGTGAACAGTTATTTTGAGCATCATGTTGTCACTCAAAAAGTTTTGGATTTTGGAGAATTTCAGATTTCAGATTTTCATATTAAGAATAACCTGTACCATGACTAAAGCAGAAGGTGAATAAAACAGGCAATTATTGAAAACAAGAGCAAAAAAAGACTAAAGCTCATGTACTAGAAAATAATAAATAATACAATTTGAGGTTTTAAGTATATACAAATAATTCAGTAAACATTCCGTACAAGCATTTAATTTTTGTGTTTAATTTATAATTCAGTCTTCATAAGACTTTTCTTACCATTCAAAGGATGTAATCTTTTTATACTGGAAATCATATATTATGTTGCTGTTTGGATTACTTTAGATTCCACACCTACTTTTACAAAGGTATACCTTTATTTGGTGTTGGCTAAATAGTCACTAATCTCACCATCTATGTCTCTTTTTACCACGATCTGATAATGGAGCTCACACTTTCTTGTTTTTAATCTTTAGTATAACATACATAGAGATCAGTACAGAAGCTGTGATAACGTCTCTGCCAAATCATCAGATAGTGATGTCAGTGATGTGTCCGCCATTTCCCGAACCAGCAGTGCCTCACGCCTCAGCAGCACAAGCTTTATGTCAGAGCAATCTGAGCGTCCCAGGGGTAGAATCAGGTGAGTTGGCAATACTGTTTATATAAACTGGACCTTTATCCATAGTATACAAATGCAACTAGCTTTCTGAATATTCTTTCTAGAATACAGTTTAGGTCAAGTAGTAGAAATATCTCATTAAAATAACTGGGTGGGTTATGCATTTTAGCAACTACCATGTAGTATCACCAGCAGAATGTTTGGTACTGTCTACTGTCAGATATACCTTATAACCATAGTCATAATTTTAGAGATTGCTCAGAGTCACATTTACAGGAGTTTCTTCTAATATGAATAAATCCACAGAGCATCCTTTCGGACAGCATCAGAAAGCTTGTTCTGTAAAGGGCCAGAGAATAAATATTTCAGGTTTTTCAGGACAGTCTCTATTGTAACTGCCCAAAAATGTCGTCGTAATGTGAAAGCTATGCAAATAAGTGAGCATGGCTGTATTCGTGTATGTATAGTTTGCCTACCTCTTCTTTAGTCCCATAATGGTCAGTCTGCTTTCAGGGTAGGTTATGGTAGATGTGATAACAGAATATGCATCCCTAGTTTATATCATGTGAGTTGAAAGACATTTGTATCAAGTTGGTTTAAGTTACCAATAGTGCTCTTGTGTTCTTACAAGGCAAATTCCTTACTGAAAGGGAAAAGACCTCAGACATCCAAGTGCTGTATCTAAAGTAAAGCAGACTGATTATGGACAAAGCATATTTTGTATTTGTTCTTAACTAGTTTTCAGAAATAAATGTTTTATTGAAGGAATTTTGGGGTTGATGGGAGGCCCAATAAATATAGGTGTTAAAAACAGGAACAAATACCTTTACAATACTTTGAAAAGTCTCATAGTATCGCATATTTTGGTGATATACAATAATAAAATGTATTTTGAAGATTCCTTCTTTCTGGATATCCTTACACCAAACTTATTTGTTGAAGCATCCTGCTGTTATTTAACAATTTCATAGTCTAATAATCTACATGAGCGTTTTCAGCTGATGAAGGTTTAATAGAAAATGTTTACATCTCTACTTTTGGTGTTCTCAGCATGTGGTTTTAACAGCATATAAAATTCTCTAAAGTTTTAGAGAGAATTATAAGAACTAAAGAATATATAGTCATATTGAACTGCTTAAGATCAAGGAGTAAGAATTATTCTAATAGATTCCTTTTTATTGTATTCTTAATAAGGTATTGTATTTTAAAACCTATGGAGTTTAACAAAGAAAATTAATAAATAGGACATTAACCAAGGACCTTCACTTTTTTAATCACTAAAAACAATTTATTAGATAATCATAAAACCATAAATCTTGAAGTAATTTTTATTTATATTCACTGTAGAGCCAAGTACCTTGAGACCTACATTTTATCTTGAAATTTCAAGATAATAGGATTCTTCAAAAATTTATATTCAGGAAAAATTTGGTTATATGATTTTTTAGGAGGAAAAGAAATAACAGAGAAACCTTAGGCAGCTCAACAACAGGGACTATAATTTTATACAAAGAAAATGGGAGGAAACTGCATATCAGTGTAATGAAGCCAGTGTTACTTTGTGCGGAAAATGCTACCTCAACGTATCAGCACTGATTATAACTATATCATGAAAAGAAGCAAAAGACAGGATTCCTTGCTTCCTTGATTCATATAACTTTTCTTATTTGTGAAAATGGTGGGGAGAGGGGTGGACCTAAAAAGAGTACAAATAAATTTCTTAGTGATAAATCAATTTTTTCTAGGCACTTCTCTGTTTTCAGCTTTTTTTTCCTTCTTTGTAGTTTAAAACCCGTATAAACAAGGAGTTTGTTTTATATAAATGGATTATGTAAATTTAGGCACTAAAGGTAATAGCTAAATAAGTTTTCCCTTAAACTAACACAAAGAGCTACTTTTCTTGTAATCCCATACTTTATGTCAGTGATTCTCTATATGTGGTACACATTTGATCTTTTTAGCATAATTAGGAAGAATAGAGAGAAAAAATGAGGTGTGAGAAGGGACAAGTCTTTTGACACTCACAAGCTAGCCATACTTTCATATACATCATTCTCCCTACATAGCCTCATAGATGCACATGCACACATGTACACACACACACACATACATATCACAGAGATGTTTGGCTTCCATCGTCAATCTTATGGTAATAACCTCAGAGAGGATGATTTCAAATGAAAAAAATGGGGAAAAAAAAACCAAAATGTCAACAGTACAAAATCATCAAAATGCTGTGTCTAGCTGATGTGAAACAAGGATTGGAGGCGCTTCAGCTCCAAATATCTTCTGTCCTCCATAGCTACCACTGTGAAGAACGGTTGTTCTCAATATATTATTGTCTTTTTATTTCTTTATTTTTTTAGTGACTAACATCTGCATAAATTTTATACTTCTATTTATTCAAGTTCATGATTAAAAGATGAACAAGACTTATCAATTATGATGATAGAATATATTTATGTTTAAGTAACAATAAGCAGCACATTTTTTAGTTCCTGTCATGTGTAAAGACTTCATTATTTTGTAAAACTAAATTAAAGTATAATACTTAGGCCACATACTCAAGGAGATTATAGTCTATTTAAGAGTTTAAAACCTATTTTTATGTTTTGGTTCCCTGTATGATGTCTTCACTCAAATTACTCTATGACACAGGAAATGCTTTATTATGCGTTGCTTTGAATGAACTTTCTTTTGAAGCCAAAAAGGATTTGGAATACGTTAAAGCATTCCACAAAGACAACGTCTAATGCCGTAAAAGCCAACCAAATACCTGGTATTCTCATGAAGGACTGTAAAAAGAAACCATATGACATAATCTGATCTTTATTATGTAAAATATTATCCTTATTATATAACATGTATGTAGTTGTTTAAAATACCAATGTTTCCCAAACACTGCTTGCTACATTTTCTTCTTAGTGATTCACGTACACATTATTATTGTGTTAAAGGTTTTGAGAGATTCTCTCATTGAACAACTTGTTCCTCTTTATTTCAATATATACAAAATTTATTTCATTCTGGAATTTTTTTTCCATAGGGACATCTATTAATATTTTGCATAGTTCCTGAGTACATTTTGGGAAAATATCTTTTAAATAATTATCACTCTTCTGCCTAAAAGATAAAAAGCTATCAAACTCACTTAAAAAAGCCTATTTGGGGGCAAATAAAATTAAGCACAAGACGTACAGGTTGAAAAATATACATACATAGGGATGATCAATCTCTAAAAAAAATATCATTTTCAAAGAGTATTAAGGATTCATGGGCCATATCTTGAATATTTTGTGTTTGGGATAATGATGATTCTACAACAAATATCTTGTCCACTCAAGGCTGCCACTAATGATGACATGGCAGTTCTATGTGAATTGAAACTTGGCATCCCTTCTGGATGCTGCCACCCAGGGCAGGCTACTCAACTGGAAGTGGTTCACCTGATTTTCTCTCTGGATTGACTGAGTAGTTCACTCAAGATGTTCTAAAATATATCTTATGTTTCCAAAGTTTAAGTAGATACGAAAGCTATTGTAGAAAAAGAAAATACACTATAATATTTGTATTAAAGTAAATAACTTTTTGTAGATGTAATGCATTCAGAATTATTCCAAAAAATTTGTGTCATATTCACAAACTTGGGATGATTCTCACAATACAAAATCAATACTTAGTATTCAAAATAATAAACATTGACAAAGATTTGAGGTTCTTAGTTTTTCAGATTTATTCTGCATGTGCCTTAGAGTTTGAATTTAATATTGGCTTCAGTATCCTCAAAGAATGTCTTTGCATCCAAATACAAAATATGCACAGTACATATTAGTAGATGTGGCATAATTGATAATAAAATGTGCATATAATAGAAGCCAGAAAAAATCATTTTACATTTCTTACTTCTCTATGTTTATTTTTACATCTAATGAAGACGTTCACTCCAAAAAGGAGCTGAGTTTTCATGGAATAGCTCTGAACTTCCCTCCTTCTTTATCATATATCTGTTTCTTTTCAGGCAGACAAATTTCAGGTATTTTATACAAAATCAAGCTTTAAAGCAGTGTGAATGTCATCCTAAAATTGCTCTCAGATATTATATAATTTTAGAAGCTTTGTCAAAACCAACATTTTTTCAACAGCATTTAATTTTATAACATATGTTCTCCTGGGTTTACCAAAGTTGACTTTCTATAGCTAAGTAGATTTTAGTAAACAAATTTAAAGAAAAAATGGATGCAAATAGTTTTTGGTCTCTTCTATCATCCTCTTCAAAAAGAATGTTATTTTTTTGTTATTAAAATCAATTATTATTTTCCACATTCATGATTTGAAAGATATGAGTGGTTTCTTAAGAGAAGTTATCCTGTAGGCATATAGTAACCTTGCAACTATACATTGACTAAAATTTGGCATGTGATGTCAGTAGGCATAATAATCAATAAGCTTATACTGAAGGAAATGTTCATATATTTATTTGGGGATTTTAAAACAGTATAGGTTAAATTATTTTAAGTTGTGATTGCGAACAACAATGTAAGTTGATATCTTCTGGAAAATCAATCTTGAAATTACAATTATGTTTGAAAAATGTTACAGAGGATAATTTCAAATGCCCCTTATTTCACAATAATTCTTCAGTTCAGTAAGATAAAATTTAAAAATAATCTTTGGATGTTTTGTGATAGCATATGAAAGTACTGAAATGAAAAATTATTTGCGATTGTAATAGCTCAAAATAAACAAATGAAACTTTTATATGGTCACCAATTATTATGCCTACTGACATCAGATGTAATCAAGAGGTATTATTTTTATTTTAGCTACCCACACCTAATTTTGCATGCCTGCATATTGTACTATGGAAAAACAAAGTTTACTAAGATCTACAAAAGTAATAAAAAGAGAGAAAAGAAAGTATCATGGAAATTAGATGACAAGGACAGATAAATCTGAACACAGTGAAAAGTACTGACTATATGAGAAAAAAATCTATTTTAGTGATCTTCTAGAGTTCTTTGACAGCATCTTCTTAGTTTTAATAGTTTAAGGTCAATGAACAATTGCCACAATTATTTCCCATGAATAGATTAAAGCTGTAAAGAGATGCAAAGAATGTGACATGTGCCCTTTAAAAAGACTCTACCTTTATAGAAAATACATTTATAAATTACTACATCACACTTACTAATATATGACTAAAGCAATCAGCATACCATATATAAATTATTATACCATTGTCATATTCATGACATAATGAAAATACTGCCTCAGCTATGAATATAAGTAACACTACAGTTTTGATAATAGCCAACTCACCTTGGAACAGGTGAGTAGCTTTTCCTGGTTAGGTTCTTCCTTGCAAACCATTTGAGACTGCAATTTGATGTGAAGGAGCACTGGTACAATTTGAGACACTTCCAACATGCCTTGTTTTTACCTTGTGCTATGTTTACTATAGATTTACTAACGTATATTTAGTTAAATTCTGGGAAGCTCAGTGGCATATAAGATACATGCTTATATATAATAGACAATGAAAATGGTCATTTATAATGAAGTTTTTAAATTTTAATACAAACCAGGAATATGTTATATTACCAGGTGGGTTTATTTGTGGAAAAGATCATTTGCGATTAGATCTTAGGGACTACTACCTCTAGGGGAAAATAACTATACATTGTTGTTTATGGAATTTTAAAAGTACGTTATAACATTTCATTATTTGTAGAAATCCCTGTACCTTTATTTCCTTTGTTAGAATTGAATTATATTTTTTTGGTAACAATTTGAGGTCCTTTTTTTAAACCAGTCATTTTGCCATTTAATAGCTAATACAGCCTTAAACATCCTTAATATAACTGGTATTGTGGTAATTGCAACACATCAAAGGCAAAGGGTCAAATAGGTGGCCTTGAGAAATCCTCATGTGCTATAAATGTGTCATTATATGTTTATATTTGCATAGTAGAGAACCAACTACTGATTATAAACATAGCAGTCAGTATTATGTGGATTGGTAACTAATTGTTTTAATGGCCCCCAGGCATTAATTCTGGCTTTTAACATTAAATACCTATTGTTTGGGCAAATTCTCTACTTCTGCAACAATTAAACTATTATTTGGAATGGATACAATACCCTTTCACTCTGAACCAATGCTTCCTAAACGTCACCTATTTCATGTGTCACTTTCACAAATTTTGCTATAACTCTGTAACACCTATGCTATTATATTTTTAAATATATTACAAATATTGTGATTTATTAAGTATCTTTTATGTGTGCCAGGTATTCTGATAGGTGGCTTACATGCCATATTGTTATCGCTAAACATCCCTATCATGTAATTGTTAGCAGTCTCATTTTACAAAAAAAGAGAAAGGTGAAGCAACCTTTATTGAATTCACATGGCCACTAAGTGGCAGAGCCATAATTGAGAGCCTGCCAGCCTAGCTCCAAAACACTTTCCTCCATCTAACCTAAACTTTCTATTGTAATTATAGCACAATATGTAGATCACACAAAGGATATAAATAATAATAAATGCTCATGTACCTACCAACAAGTTTAAAAAGTCAAATATTACCATTATAGCTGAATCCCTTTGACCTCCTGACCCAATCTCTTCTCCATATTTCAGCCCCAATCTCCCACTGATGTGAATGCTAGCTCTGTCCTTTGTCAAGACTTTACAAATTCTAAGCCTGTTCTAGTCTACATTTCACGATCTAATGTCTATTCCTATACCCATACCACTGTATCATAATTAATACAGCATATTGAGATAACTCATAATACATACCATAGTAGTACAAGTTTCCCCATCTCATCTTTATTCTTTATCAGGAGTATCATGCCATTTTTGTCCTTTGTTCTTACATATTAATTTTAGAATAAGGGTATTAAGTTCTCCAGAATAAATGCTTGATTTGTAACTATATTAAATGTATAAATTGATTTAGGGGGAATCAGCCTCTTTAGAAAATTGAGCCTTCCGATATTGTATGACTCAAATGATATTTTTTCATATATTTCAGTGAAGTTTTAAAATTTTCTCTATACAGTTTATGCATAGCTGTTGTAGATATGGTCATACATACCATATATTTTTGATACTGTCATGGACAGCAGTATCTTTTTTCTTTATATTTTCTGCATATTGCTCTTTCATAGAAATAAGAGTAGTTTTTCTATTTTTCTAATACCATATTATTATTTAAGTCTCACATTTTTCTGTAAATACTACTTTATCCCACCAATTTTGGTTTTAATATGTTCATTTTTGTTTAATTTTAAGTATGTTTAAATTTCATCACATTTTTACTTCCTTCATTCACTAATTACTTAGAAGTAATTTTTAAATTTACAAATGTCTGAAGTATTTTTTATAATTTTTTATGTATTTTTAACTTAATTGCCTTAATGGCAATGTGGTCAGAGTATGGCTTTTTGGTACTGATTATCTGAATGTTTTTGAAGTTTGATTTATGATGTACTTGTTGGTCATTTTGTAAATATTACACATGTGATTTGACAAGAATGTGTATCTCTAAATGTTAAGTTAGAGTTATCTACATATCCAATACTTGAAGTTTATTATCCACACTATTCAAAACTTCTGTTACGTTACTAATATTTTACCTGTCAGTTCATTATTACTCAGAATGCTCAGTTAAAATCCCTCTAATTGGCCGGGCGCGGTGGCTCACGCCTGTAATCCTAGCACTCTGGGAGGCCGAGGCGGGTGGATTGCTCAAGGTCAGGAGTTCGAGACCAGCCTGAGCGAGACCCCGTCTCTACTAAAAAAATAGAAAGACACTATATGGACACCTAAAAATCTATATAGAAAAAATTAGCCGGGCATAGTGGCGCATGCCTGTAGTCCCAGCTACTCGGGAGGCTGAGGCAGTAGGATCGCTTAAGCCCAGGAGTTTGAGGTTGCTGTGAGCTAAGCTGACGCCACGGCACTCACTCTAGCCTGGGCAACAAAGTGAGACTCTGTCTCAACAACAAAAAAAAAAAAAAATAAAATAAAATAAAATAAAATAAAATCCCTCTAATTATGATGAGAATTTGTCAACTTCTTTATTATTCTGTCCATTTTTTCTTTGGTGAGATTATTTAATCAGGCTCAAGTTCAAAATTCTTTTATCTTCCTGGTGATTTAACTCTTTTATAATTAGGTAGTAAATTTATTTATGCCTAAAAGAGAGATTTTTTTGTTTGGAAGGCTACTTTTTCTTATATGAGAACACAAGCTTTTTTAAATTAGTATTCATTCATTGAGAGTCTTGGCTCATGGGGATTTTATTTCTAATTCCTCACTGGGCCTGGACCCAAGGCTCTAAATTTCTCATCTGCGAAACCTTCCAAAACATTCACCATCTACTTACGAACCTGTTTTCTTTTCCCTTCTGGTCTTTTGGTTAAGGAGATGTGCCTTTCTTTTTTGAGAGCTTGAGTTATATTTTAACAGGTATTTATTTTAATTTTCCCAGCATCTCTAGGCATTTGAAAGTGAAAGGAGTTTTCAGAATATATCATCGACCACATTTCCAGAAATAAACGTTCATATTTGATGTGTTACTATTTTCCTGATTTTTAAAAAAGTTAATCACTTTTAAAGGATAATATTTTAAAAGAAATTAATAAATGAGGAAAAATTTGTAGGTGTGAAAAGTAAAAAGAATCACGACCTTAGAGACTTTATGCCAAGTTAGAGGTAAAATTTCAGGACAGAGCAAAGAGTTAGATCTTGAACCAGAAGTAAGATCTAAAGTACTTGAGAACATAATAATCAGGGACAGAGAGGGAGAAGGTGAAGGGAGCTGAGGACTGGAAAACTCTCAGGAAGGAAGAGAGCTGTAACAGAGACAGGACCATTTGAGTCATGAGGTAAAATGGAAGCTGGGAAATGGAGAACTAATGTGAGGGTAAATAAAGGCAGATACAGCTCAACCTGAGGAAGAGATTCTGGGACTCAGAGGATATTGGAATATCAGGGGGAAGAATGGAGTGGTCATGAGATTAAGGGAGCAGTTAGTGATCATTGAATAGAGAGCATCCTGTGATCAAGAGTTTGAGGGTTGGCCGGGCGCGGTGGCTCACGCCTGTAATCCTAGCACTCTGGGAGGCCGAGGCGGGTGGATTGCTCAAGGTCAGGAGTTCGAGACCAGCCTGAGCGAGACCCCGTCTCTACTAAAAATAGAAAGACATTATATGGACACCTAAAAATCTATATAGAAAAAATTAGCCGGGCATAGTGGCGCATGCCTGTAGTCCCAGCTACTCGGGAGGCTGAGGCAGTAGGATCGCTTAAGCCCAGGAGTTTGAGGTTGCTGTGAGCTAAGCTGACGCCACGGCACTCACTCTAGCCTGGGCAACAAAGTGAGACTCTGTCTCAACAAAAAAAAAAAAAAAGAGTTTGAGGGCTGCCAGCCTGCCCTTAGAGACTGCTTTGGACTCAGATGCCAGTCTTTGGTTTAGTCAGCTATGGCTTGATACTGTTACTAGCCAATATTGAGAGCTTCAGCAAGTGTACAACTTCTATAGATTTATTTTTCTGTTTAGTCACATGTTCATTCATTTACTCATTCACCAGTCATTTACTGGGTCTCGCTTATGTGCAGGTACTAAATACTAACTATCTGGTGCAAAAAAAAAAAAAAAAAAAAAAAAAAAAAAAACATGATCCCTAGCTCTGTGGCTCTAAGCAGATTTTAATATATATGTAATAATAATATGTGTATAACTGACAAATGAGAACTATACCTGCCACTCCTACATCACAGGACTGTGTGAGAATAAAATACAATAGTGTATATTAGAATGCTTTGGAAGTATAGCATTATGCTATATAATTATAACTCAGTTTCTGCATAAATGGTATGAAGTATTAGATGAGTTACTTTATACTTTTAGAAGTTATCTTTAAAAATCTTACGGGCCTGATAGCTACCATATAATGTGGCACAACAGCTTTCAGAATTTGGATTTTGATTATTAATATTTACTTTTACTTTGCTGCATGGTGCGTTGGATCAATTTAAGTATTGTCTTTGACTCTTGAGGAGTTCAGTTTTATTAGAGTTTTTAGAGTTCAGTTTTCAAAGTTGTGCCTATGGAGTGCTTGTGTTATAATGAACCTTGTTGTGTCCAGGAGTTGCATCATAGCTGGGAAAAAAGCTGTCCTTGGAGTAGGAAAAAAACTGTCCGTGGAACATGAAAAAAACTAAAGGATGAGGCAAATACTTAGATTGCAGTACACCAGCAGCTTCAACTAAAACAGTTCTACTAGTGTTTGTTTTTTGTATTGAGGGTCTATGAAATAGTTTATTTTAAAGTAAGAGGGGTACTGCTGCTTTAAAAAACATAATGTAAATCAAAATATGTGGCACAATAAATCCCACTGCTATGATTTCCAAGGAAAAATTAAATATGAGATCTTGTTCTAATTCTCTAGTAATTAAATATTTTTGAATTAAGGTAGTGCCATAATTTTGGTGAAGGATTATGAAATACGTAGTGAATCTTCAGGATAGTATACTAAGAAAAAACTGCAATTTCAAAGAAAAAGAAAAGTCGCACACTGTTCTATTTTGGTCTTAGTTGGTCTGTTTTTCTGCTATATATTTTGTTTATTAATTATACACTTAGTATATGAAGTAGATGAAATACTTGTTATTGCTTTTTAGCTTTACAAAGCATAATAGAGATTGCCCAGAGGAATATATTTTATTTCCAAGTTCGTTGCTTCAGTTTGTATGGTTAACAGACTTTATATTACTCTTGATATATGTCAAATTTAAAGTGTTTTTCGCTTTACCTTTTTTATTTATTTAGAAAGTCATCCTTTAAAGCTATGTTTCTTTACTCATTTTAATGTATGATTACCTTGATTTCAAATAGGCTGTCTTAAAGCATAGCCATGATAACCAAATGTGGATTAATTAATATTTGCTAATCGAATGCATAGTACATATGCAGCATAATGAACAAAGAAAGCACAGACCTTGAAGTGCCCCCTTATTTTGGTGTTCACTGAATATTATACACCAGCTTTTATTGAAGAGTATGTATGTGCGTGTAATTGCATCAAAACTAAGTAGACTGTAATCAACCATAAGCTATGGTTTACTTTGAAATAACTAAAAGAGTAGACTTGGAATGTTCGTAACACAAAAAAATGTTAAATGTCTGAGGTTATGGATACCCCAATTACTCTGATTTGATTAATTCATATTGTATTCCTGTATCAAAACATCACCTGTACTCTATAAAAATACACAACTATTATGTACCTATAATAATTAAAAATAAAATAAAGCAATTGCAGTAAAAAAGTATATGGACTAAATATAAGTGCCCATATTGTAGAATGAAAAATGGAAGAACTCAATACAAGCTATACAGATATTTAAATGATATTATGAACAGCTTTATACCAGTAGGTTTTACAACTCAGATCAGGGTGATCAAACTGTGGGTTGAATAAATTGATCATAATTGTGTGTGTGTATATATATATATATAATTGCATTTATAATAGATGGGAAATTCATGAGGATATATATTTTTAACTGGCTATTTGTAGTCATTAAGACACCTGAAACAACACTTCTTGGCATAAATATAAAAACATAATTGGTTTGTTTAGTTTTGAACAGAATAATTATATTTTTCACACTATTATGCACCCAGTTCCCAAATTAAAAAACTGGAAGCAACCCTAATTTTTAACTCTCCCCAGTCCCTCTTCTAGTGCAGTGTTTCTCAATCTTATTTTTCATTTTTACCCCCATATGTTCTTTTAGATATTCTTTTCCTAATCGCCCTCCCCACATGAAATTTTAATTCCACAGATACACTATAACTGTTTATGTATACTGTGACTCTGTGGAGGACCATTAACCATGGTATTATTTAAGATTTTATGGTTCCCTCTACATTCACCAAGAATCAGTTATCCCCCTCTAGGGGCAGTATCGCTCCCATTGAGAATGTGTGTTCAACCGAGTTATCAAGTCCTATTGATTTTATTTCTCAAATAGACCTGATGATCACAGCTTTAAGATTACAGAGAACAGATTATTTTACTCCTTTCTAATTTTATAAGAAAAGACTAAAAACTTCTTCTGACATGAAACTAGGAGACAACCACATCCCTAAATTATAAACTGTAGAAAACAGCTTTCAAATTCAGTGAAATCTGGACCAAAATGAGGGGAAATACCAAGAGTAGATTCTGCTTTCTTCAGCTATTGAATAGAATGTAGAGTTCTCTAAAATAAATGGCATAACCTTAAAAAGCCTAACCAAAATTCCGATCTAGACTCTGTGAGGACAAGGGAAATGTTTAGCCCTGGAGCACCTTGAGACAATATTTTATACCCTAGAGTAGCACATGACATCAGCACAGAGGAGGAGCATCACAGTTCTGCCATTCTACAGGAGATGCAGAGTATTAGGGGACTGCATACAGGAATCAGTGTGGCAAAAGCTATTCAGTATAATTCACAAAGAAATAAACTGCTATGGCACAATTTTAACATAATCTTCCTTACTAAGCCTATGAAGATTTTGATAACAACATAACTGGTCTGTGTAATTCTACCTTTATTCAAAAATAAGCAATAATATGACATGGTCATAGTTCCAGGCATGACAATATAGCTTGTATCACACTAACTTTCCCACATATAAATCTATAAAAGGTAAACAAGAACAAATAATGAACAGCAAAACCATTGGAAGGCGTTTGGGAGCAACAGAGCAGGCAGAAATTTGAGGAGCTTCAATCTTTGAAAGAGGGGAAGAACACAAAGTAAGAGATAAATTTACCCCGGTTTCCTCTGAAGGTACTTTCCAAATTGGTGACATAGGATACAGAGCCTAAGTAGAGAACAGTGGTCTTACTAGACTGAAAAAATAGATGTCATAGTTCAGAAACTGACAGAGAAGCAGAAAATGATGGGTGGAAGCCTCAAAATTTGCTACAGATTTTCCTAATTTGTTGACAAGTGAGCTGTGCATGCACAGGAAGATTCCAAGACAGCAAACAAAAAGCAGCAGCTGAAAGGCTAACAAGCCGAGCGCAGCTTCTAGCAGCTGCCCAGTGCTGGGGAGATGAATTTGACTTCAAGTTTCCAAAGTTAGAGGAGCCTGATAAACACCTTTGATTTCTTGCACATGCCTCAGAAGGACGAAACTCTACAAGTAGCCATTACCCTCTATGACTATTGGCAAAGCTTTAAACCCAACTCTGTACAGGAAAAAGATGAAATCTTTCTGTCAATCGAAAGAAAATTTTGCCCCTTTTTGGAGGAAAATAACATCATCCAAAGCCTCTACAGGTTTTCATCCACAATATTAAACATCTAATTAAAATTTACGAGTCAAACTTAAAAAGGAAAAAAAGGACTACCTGACTAAACACTAAGAAAAGAGTTAGCAAATAGAGACTTGATTAATATGTTCAAGAAACCAAAGGAGAGCAGGTGTGTTTAGCAGAGACCTGGCATCAATTTTAACAATTAAATGACAATTCTAAAACTAAAAGAGTATCAAAAAAATTAATAGGTGGTTTCAGTGGCATATCAAAAACAGCAAAACCAAGAATTAGTGAGCTGGTCAGTAGAAAGAATGTGAATCTATGCCCAGAGAGAAAAGAAAGAGAGATATTGGAGGAGAACATAGGAAACATGTGGAATGTGATGAAAAGGTCCACTAAACATATGATTTGGAGTCTCAGAAGGAGAGGAAACGACAGAAGCAATACCTGAATACTGAGACACAAGCTTAGAATTTTCCAAAAGTTATAAAAGACATCAAATTATAAATCCAAAAATCTTTACATCCCAACAGTATATGAAGAGAAAAAAATCTAGCAATATCACAATCAAAGTACAGAAAACTAAAGAAAAAATATTTATTAAAAGAGTCTTTGGGGGAAAAAAACAGATATTCGGGGAAGCAAGGCAAGGATTTTGGCTAAAATTTCAAAAAATTATGCAACCCCAAAAGTCAGTAGAATGAACAAAAGAAAGAATGCTGAAAGGAAGAAATGAAAACTTCCAACCTATAATTTTATGCTTAATAAATAGCATAAATATTGCCCAGCAAGAATATCTTTAGGAAAATAAATGAATGCACAGATAAAATAGGTAGATAGATAGATAAAACAACTAAGAATTCATCACCAGCAGACTTGCACTACAAAAAATACTAATAGGAATTCTTCATGTTGAAAAAAGTGTGTCCAATTGGAAGCACTAAACTTGAAGAAAGAATAAATACTGGAAAGAGGTAATAATGATAACATCTTGTGATAGTTAAAACATATGTAGAAGCAAAAATATATAAAATACTTGCATGAGAAGTGGGAGGGGAGCAAATGGAATTAAGCTGTTGTACAGTTCTTGCATTATTTTGAAAGTGGTGAAATTTCTAACTTAAGGGTGATTTTAATAAGTTAAGGTGCATGTCTTAATCTTTAGGGTAGACACTAATAGCATAATAGAAGAATGCACAACTCAGATGCTAATAGTGGAGAAATGTGGAATAATAAAAATACCTAATTAAACTTGTTAGGCAAAAAGGAGAAGTAAAAAAACAAATGAGATTATTAAAAATAAACTACAAGTGGTAGACTGAACTCCAGCTATATCAATAATTGTATCAAAAGTAAATAGACTAAATATAAGTTACCAACATTGTAGAAAGAAGAAAGGAAGATATCAATACAGGTTATACAGATACTTAAAGGTTATTATGACCAACTTTATACCAAAAGGTTTTACAACTCAGATCATGTTGATCAAACTATGGCCAACAGGTGGGTTGAAAAAATTGATTACAATTATCTTTCAGTCCGTTTGTCATTAAGAATGGAAACCATCTTTACATAGTCCCTCATGTTTTTTTCTGAAACCATCCTCACTTTCTGAAAGATTTTTTAGGCCCTTATCTTTTTGTCCTGTTCCAAAATTTTCTTCCAGCCACCTTACATTGGAATAGTGAGCCAAACTCAGGCAACTAAAAGTTCAGATTTGATTGTCTTATGAGCCATCACTTGTGTATCTAGAGATAACACAATCTTTTTTTTTATTTTTATACTTTCCCCCCCCCCCATACTTTGAGGGCAATTTACAAAGTCTTTTTAGTCTATGTTAGGGAAAGTGAGCTCATGATGTTCTAATTTTATCAATTTTTTTTTAATTCTTGTTTGAAATGCATTTCTCAATTGTCTATTACCATAATTGATTATGTGTGCATTACTTGTTTGTATTTTATCATCTCTGCAATCAGTACATGATGGCATGTCACAGTTTAAGTAGTATTTTTTTCCTTCTTAAAAATTATATAAATTGGGCCGGGCGCCGGTGGCTCACGCCTGTAATCCTAGCACTCTGGGAGGCCGAGGCGGGTGGATCGCTCGAGGTCAGGAGTTCGAGACCAGCCTGAGCAAGAGCGAGACCCCGTCTCTACTAAAAATAGAAAGAAATTATCTGGCCAACTAAAAATATAAAAATTAGCCGGGCATGGTGGCGCATGCCTGTAGTCCCAGCTACTCGGGAGGCTGAGGCAGTAGGATCGCTTAAGCCCAGGAGTTTGAGGTTGCTGTGAGCGAGGCTGATGCCACAGCACTCACTCTAGCCAGGGCAACAAAGTGACCCTCTGTCTCAAAAAAAAAAAAAAAAAAAATTATATAAATTGAACTCAAGGAGATAGAGAGTAGAATGATTGTTACCAGAGGGTGGGAAGGGTAGTGGGAAGGAGAGGATAAAGAGGGGATAGTTAATGGGTACAAAAATATAGTTAGATGAAATAAATAAGATGTAGTAGTCAGTAGCACAAAAGAGTGACTATAGTTATTAATGATTTATTTTGTATTTTTAAATAACTAAACTAGTAGAGTTGGAATGTTCCCAACACAAAGAAATGAAAAATGTTTGAGGTGATGGATACCCCAGTTACTACACACTGTATGCCTGTTTTAAAACATCACAAGTACTCCATAAATATTTACAGCTATTATGTATCCATAAAAATTAAAAAATTCTTAAAAATGCAAGAAATGGCAAATCTAAGCAAGCTTCCTTAAAAATATACATAAAATAATGATGTGTCAATATTGATAGACTATTTGATTTGGTTGAATGTAGATTTGGTTGAATGTGTGTAGATTTTTTACCACCTTTGCCATTTATGCCTAATTATATCATACCAAGTCATATGTGTAATTTACAATGTGAGCCAAAGTGTTATTACCACCAGGCTTCGCCTTCAGTACCTACCAGAATGAGGTCCCCTAAAATCTGCTAAAGTTTGGGTTATGGCCTTCTCTACCACTTGTAGATCCTGTGCATTGAAGAAATACCAGATCAGTTTCATGCACATGCTTTTTAAGTATTCGTTGTACATAAGGAACTCCTGTGACTTAATGGCTGTCTTGCCATTCCTGATGGAATGAAATTTGTTCTCAACTAAATATCCTAAGATCAATTAGTCACTCTAAGAGAAACCAAATTTCAATCTTGCATTAATATATTTATCAGTAAAAGATTCACAGACCTTTCTTCTTATATTATGAGAAGTTCCATCAAATGTAGCCAGTTAGAAAGGTATAATTTAATTGTAATTGTTCTTCAGGCTTACTATTGATAGCTACAATGAACTTGGGTAAATAATTCACTTTTCTTCAAACTTTTTCTACTTTAATGTAATCACCCAAGTTCTTTCTTTTGCTATCTTCATTCACATTTCAGGTATTTTACTATAAGAAACAATTTCCACCTTTTTCTTTGATAAAAATACTTCCATTCCATATCTTGAATATGTATTTATATATTTTTGTCACTGTTGTTTTAAGTTTAGAATCAACTACCCATATTAATAACAATTTTTAACATAAGCTTCTGTTTCGTGGTAAAAACTCAAAGGTAGATAATCAAGCATAACAGGCTATGTGTGCATGCAGTTTAGCTGCGCAGTAGGTTAGATAGAACACATAATAAAACACCCTACACCCAAGGTCTCCCTTGGACATTTTCTCAAAGTTGCAAAAATGAAGATTAACCTTAACATCATCCAAATGTAAAGCCACTCTATAACATATAAAAGTTAGAGACATCTTTCAAATATTCATATATATGTATATTTTTTCCTGGCTATTAACCAAGTTTTTACATCCTAACTTACTTAGAAATTGTCCATATATCCAAGTATTTTAATTAACTAATTAAATTTAATATTAGTGCTAGTTCTTAAAATTACAGTTCCCTTGGAAATTATGTTTAAGCTGATACTTCAACCATCTTAATTATTGTTGATATAGAGTTTTTTCAGAATTATAGGTTGATTTAATTATATCATTTTTATTTTTCATAACCTTAAACATTATTGTAATAAATGTTAGCATGTACATTAAGTAAAACCAGTATGGGAAGTTTAAGAATTCTCGAGTAATTTGTTCTTCCATGAGAAAACCAACCTAAATCTTAAAAAATAAAATTGTACACTTATATTACATACCACTTATAAAATCTGGAAGGAGACATAAAAGTCTTTTTTAAAAAATTGAGATATGATTCACATACTGTAAAATTCATTCTTTTAAAGTGTATAAATCTGTGATTTTTAGTGTATTCACTACATTGTGCAACCATCACCACTATCTAATTCCAGAATTTTTTTTTATCATCCTTCAAATAAACCCAAAACCCATTAGCAGTCACTCCCAATTTCCTCTTCACTAGCCCCTAGCAACCACTAATCTATCTGTCTTTTCGGATTTGATGATTAGATATTTCATTTAAATGGAATCATACAATATGTAGGCTTTTATAACTGGCTTCTTTCATATAGTATAATGTTTTCAGCTTCATCCATGTTGTAACATTAATCAATATTTCATTTCTTTTTATGGTTGACAATATTCCATTGTATGGATATACCACATTTTGTTTCTCCATTCATCAGTTGATTGACATTTGGATTGTTTCCATTTTTGACTGTTATGAATAATGTTGGTATGAATATTCATATATAAGAGTTTGTGTGGATATATGTTTTCAGTTCTCTTATGTATATACCCAGGAATGGAATTGCTGGTTCAGATGGTAACTCTAAGTTAACCTATATTTTAAGTTTAACAGAACTGCCAAAGTGTTTTCTAAAACAGCTACATCATTTTACATTCCCACCAGCAATTTTGAGGGCTCCAATTTCTCTAGATTCTCATAAACACTTGTTATTGTCTCTTTTTTATTATAGCCATCCTAGTACATGTGAAGTAGAAATCTCATTGTGGTTTTCATAAAGCTGTTGTTAAGACAAAATTATCACACTACTTTGATAAAAGATTCACTTTGTTTGTGGATTTAGATTCTTAAGTTAAAATTGTTCTGACTTAGCAATTTCTTGAGAATGAATTTTTCTTAAAAGGCTAGCAGTATTCAAAGTATTAAAAATTCAGTTTCTTTCTCCCCTGGGGATTCTTTAGTTCTCTATGTTAGAATTACATAAGTACTTATTATGTAATAATAATATAATGATCTATAATACATAGATCAATCATAACAGGACCTCTATTAAAGTTAAGATGCTTTGGGATCTAATATTTGTCTGCTGGGATAGCTATCTCTAAGGTGCACACAAAATGAGAGGTTTAAAGAGAACTAGCTGCTTTGGTGTTACCACTCAGCCACAGGGCTAAAATTAACATGTAAACCTAAGCCTAGACTGTAAAGGGCTGTTTTTCTTTTGGTATGCACAAGACATTTTCTTGAGTGATGTAAGCTTTTAGTAGTACGCAAACAAACAGACATGCAAAAAGACTAACAGACCAGATTTTCTGTCATCTGCCACCCAACGCTCAATATATCCCTGATAAATTGAAATCTGTTGGTCTGCCATCTGACAGATTTCATCCATAGAGAGATTCCCTATTATTGCTGTCATGGGTTGGGAATGTATTATTAATCACAAGCAAAGAAAAATCAGAGCCAAATTTGCCAAGAACCAGAACCAGAAACAAATAAATAAAACGCACATAGAAAACCAGAGTCAAAAGAAAGAAAGCAGAAAACTATGCTCTTGCCTTTTAAGATTAAATGTAGATGCCAGGAAAAGGCATCCCTGGGCTGAGAGACCTCATGAAACACCCTGCTTGGCCAACACTGCTGAAGTAGGGAGTACAGTTGGGCATCGTCGTTGAGACTTCCAACACTATCAAAACATAATTCTCAAAACTAAAACATAATCATCAGAAAAATAAATAGTAAATGATGAAGTTTTAATTAACTCATTAGTGAGAAAACCAACAGGATGACAAGCTGATTCCAAAGATGATCCAAGAAACTCATGTAGTTATGTACACACGTGTATAGTCATTTACAAAAAAAAAAAAAAGAAATGCTGAAATAGGATTACAAAATTTGATTCAAAACTGAATAATGTGCTCTGAGTCAATAAAACCATGACCTGTTGGTTATTCTGTCTATCAGATAGTAATCATTTGCCTCTTAGCAGTTTTTTTTTCAAATTAACATCTAATTTAAGTTATAAGATATTTGGACCATACTTATAAGAGTAAATATTAAGTTAGAAATTTCACATTTCTCTAGAGATTCAAATGACTTAGGAGGCCTTCTTAGGGAATACTCAAGCATGGCATTAAAAGGTATGGTAACAGGCAACTTTTTGTGAGTGTGTGGTGTTGTTGTTTCTGTCTTAGTTCCCTTAGTTCCAAGTTTGGATATTTTTTTTCCTACTCTGAAGCAATGATTACTCTGAGCAATTGGGTGAATGGATGTCCTTAATGTGATATGGAAGATTAGAGAAGTAACAGGGTTTTTTGTTGGTTTGAATACTTTGTTTGAGAGCCTTACTAGACATATCTAAGCAGGTATGTCAGTTGACAGCTAGATATATAAATCTGGAGTCCAGGGCTGAGTACTGGAAGGAGAAAAACAATTGGAATCTGCAGCATTGTAGATGTAATATGTAAATGTATGTAATATGTAAATCTTGGGACCAGATGAGACATCTAGAGAGTTAGTTTCATTTGGAAATATATATGTCAAGGAGCCAGGCACTAAGGAACTTCAATATTTAGTGATAAAAGAGGACTGGGATCTTTCTAATGAGGCACAAGTTTGGAAAATCCATGAGAATGAGGCATTTCAAGACCAAGAGAATAAATACTTGGACAAATGCATGACATATTGAGAGGTCAAAAGGATAAGACTGAGAAGGGATCCACAGGATTTTGCCATGTGGAGTCATTTGATAAAAGGCATTTAGTCAAGTAGTAGGGACAAAGGCTGATTCAAATTAGTTCAGAAGAGAATAGGAGGAGAAAGGTATGGACAACTCCTTGAGGAGATATTTCAGCAAAAAGTCAGTAACTGGAGGAAGAGAGGGAATCAAAAAGAAAGATGGGTTTTGTGTTTGTTTGATTTTAAAAACAGGTTATATCACAGTCTATTTGTATACTGGCAAATTTTTTTCACTCCCTACTCATAAATCAGTCCATTCAGCAATGGGAAGGGTGCTGTAGCAAATTTAGTGATGCATAAGGCGCATGCTAATATAAAATATCAGAATCTTTGTGTAACCAGTACAAAATAGAAAACAAAGGGCCAGGAGACAACAGTCATGATGCTGGAGAGATTCTGAAAAGTTTTACAAAGCATAAAGCACACATAAATGATAGGACTAGTTTTTCAAGCAACAAAAGTTGAACAAATTAAAGCTAAAAAATGGGGGAGTAGAAGACATATGTGACCTTCAGATTGATTATGTTAATCTGACTGATTAGATCCTCCAAAATCAACCCTCCTCAATTAGTTAGAAGAATTGAAAATGCCTTAACATGTTCTCATTGAAGTATTCTAGCTTCTATAAGAAGCTATACATGTCCTCATATCACATAAGAATGCTTTTCAGCATCTAAACAAGTATTTCATTTTTTGCGGAAAAAATCACCTCATGTAGTTTATTCACACAATCATTTTTAATGGAAATTCTTAACTGCTTCCCACTGGTAACACTTACTATACACATTTCCCTATTTTTTCAGAACTTTTATTTGTCAACATTGTAGAACATTTCACTACTAGAATTGAGTATCCATGAAAAAAAGTTTTGAATCTTCCCAGCTCATCTTAAATAAATTTTCATGATAGAAATATGATAGAAGACATTTTCCTGTACTTTTAAACTTACTATAACCTGAAGAACATTGTCCAGAATTTCACAATAGTATTTTCTGTGAACTAATTTTTAAAATGCAAATTGAGAGCTGTAATAGAATTCCATTTTTTAAAAAATGCAAATTGAGAGCTGTAATAGAATTCCATTTTTGGCCGGGCACGGTGGCTCATGCCTGTAATCCTAGCACTCTGGGAGGCCGAGGTGGGTGGATCGTTTGAGCTCAGAAGTTTGAGATCAGCCTGAGCAAGAGTGAGATCCCATCTCTACTAAAAAATAGAAAGAAATTAGCTGGACAACTAAAAATATATAGAAAAAAAAATTAGCCGGGCATGGTGGTGCATGCCTGTAGTCCCAGCTACTCGGGAGGCTGAGGCAGAAGGATTGCTTGAGCCCAGGAGTTTGAGGTTGCTGTGAGCTAGGCTGATGCCACGGCACTCTAGCCCAGGCAACAAAGTGAGACTCTGTTTCAATTAAAAAAAAAAAAAAAAAAAGAATTCCATTTTTATGGAAATAGTAGGGAGAAAAAGTATATGTTAATTGGTCCATACTTTACTATAAAGGTAAAAATAAAATCATGAGAAGAGAGGTTTTCAATAACCACTGTAGGAAGTATGCTAAAAACATTGATGAGAGATGAAAAACCACTGACTTCTCAGTTGGCAGGTATTTGATTGAGGATGGACATTATGACTGTGAAATTGACTAAATCTGACATTTCTGCATATCCTCCAACTGAATTCTGCAAGTAAAGTAGTAGAAAAAGCAGGTAGTAAGAAGTGACTTAAGAAAGGGTGGCAGACTTAGGTAATGCATTCAAATACATTAGTGAGGACGCAGAAGAAATTGACTGTAAAATTTATCAGGAAAGAAAATCCACTGGAGTTGGGAATATAAATCTCACAGGAATCAGTTTTGGACTGGTTATATGTAATACTTTCCTCATTAATGTTTTGAAAGAGTTTGCATAAAATGCATAGCAAAATTATCAGATTGCAAATGACTTTTAAAACTTTGAGTTAATGGAAAGCTGATTAGAATAGAAATAATAAGAATATTTTATTAGAATTTTGATGTAGACCAATTCAAGTAATGCAGCTAAGGATTGAAAGTTCCAAGTTATTCTTATCAGACAGAGGCCTCAATTTTCAGTTCACAATCCATGAAGGATCCTAAGAGTAGTCTTGTCTCTTTTCCGTAACTTATACACCTTCCTGATCTTGCCCTCCCACCTTTCTGAACACCATCTCATGCCAATTTCCGTCTCAACTGAAACACTCATTACACATGTGACCACAAACATTATATAATCCCAAGACTGTTTTATCATTTGTAATTTTATTAGGATTTATTTTGACTCTCGTATTAAAGGTCATCACTGTTAAAAGATGCTGTATTAGGTAATGTGTAGTTTGTAATTCAAAACAGAAAATAGATAATGAAGACTATCATGATGGTGGTTAGGGTCATATAAGTCAGTTTTTGCAAATGTTTTGAGGAAAACTAAAATTAAGAGGATCATTTCAGATAGATCAAACCGGGTGTTTACTGGACCAAAAGGACCAGTCTAGATGAATGATATAGCTGCATATTCAATGTAATGTAAAAGACTCTAAGAACCATCCAGGCTCCCCACTTGCCTGCCCTACCTCTCCTCAACTCTCAGACATATGTTTACTTGGCTAGTAGAAAGGATATTTTTTCCCTGCTAACCTTCCACGGTGGCTAAAATTCTTAGCAATAATGTATTCATTGGAGGAGAGAATGAATCCATTCAGATAAACTAGTACAATTTTGGAACAGAGACAAGTACATTTTGATACGAAGAAAACAAAAAAAGGAGTCTCAGTTTACAGCATGGAAGTGTGAAGCGCCAAAAGAGGAAAATGAGATGCAGAAGTTTGTGAGGAGATGGAACGTGAAGGGACAAGGAACAAGGAGGGAAAACTTCATCCAAAATCACTGTTTGTTTGTTTTGCCTTCTTAGCAGTGTAACTTAGACTCATTAAGCCTCAGCAAAAGAGATGTCTGTTAGTTGAAATCCCAAAGGGAAATCAGAACAAAAAACCTGTTTTCATTTCTTAAAACTTATCGTGGCAAATCCAAAGAGTATCAATTTTTTCTGTATTTTTCTTTTAAGGATATATATGAACTTTTCTTACTGATTTAAATATTTTAGTTTTTCTGTGGTATCATAATAATTACTACAGTTTTTACAAAATTGGTCAGTACCATTTACCTCCCCATGGATAACATTGGTTGCGTTTCTTTTTACCATCTTAAAAAAGTCTATTAATTACTCCTTGTTGAAATAGCATTGTTTTAAGCTATACCTAGTAAATATTTGGGGGCTGGTGATGTGATCTTAAAGTATCTGTAGCTATAGGACTGCTATTCAACTGGCTTTTCCCCCTAAAAAATGTGTCTGGATTACTTCATAAATTAGATTTAGAGTTTCAGTTATGCTGACCTGTAATTTATGGACGCATATATGTTTTTACTTTGTAAATATAGTTCATTTACCCCCAAAATGCAAGGCAGACGGATGGGGACTTCAGGAAGAGCCATCATGAAGAGCACCAGTGTGAGTGGAGAGATGTACACACTGGAGCATAATGACGGCAGCCAGTCGGACACAGCTGTGGGTACAGTTGGAGCAGGTGGAAAGAAACGGAGATCCAGCCTGAGTGCCAAAGTGGTTGCCATAGTATCTCGAAGGAGTAGAAGCACATCTCAACTTAGCCAAACAGGTGAGTGATGCGAATTCCACTTAAACATCTCAAGTCCTTACTGGAGAGACAAAAGTTGATCTTCGTGCTATGGCTTGTGATGGGATTGTGGTGTGTATTTGGTTCTTCTTTGCAAAGAAAGTTTATTTTTCTGTCTCTGAAAATGTGTTATATGTATGAGTTTATTTTTTTCTTGTGCAGCTCTCTTGACAAGGATTCATTTTTTAATCTGTAAAGTGGTCAGATACTTTCCTTTAAGTTAAAAAAAATTAAGGCCATATTTACAAATATGCAAGGAAATGCAAAGAAGTATTAAAGATCCAAATTGATTTATATGCAAGAAAAGCAACAGGATTCTCTTTTTCAAAATGTTCCATAATTCAATTACTTATAATTTAGGCTACGTCTATATTTTTTATAGAAAAGAAGGTCAGTTGTGCAACTTGAAATATAGTCTTCAAGGTACTGTATGAAGATAATAATTGAACTGTACTTATTATAGTTTCAATGCAACCAAAAACCCAGCAGTGATTTTTGCTTTAGAAAAATGGTTCAGTGGTTTTATGTGAAGAACAATGTTTTAATATAAATTTGCTTTTCAAATATTTTCTATTGCTTATGAATCTTAAAAGCTTTATGTCCTAAGGGTGTGTGTGTGTGTGTGTGTGTGTGCATGCACAGAAAGGAGAGTGATTATTTTTTCATCGTAAATATAATAAAATACTGCTTCAAATTATATAATATTGGTCAGATACATTAGATAATCCATAACTATGCTCAGTACTATGTCAAAAGGTAAGTGAAATAGTCAACTGATGTAAGTTGTCAGCATCTGTTTTTCCTCTTGTAACCAACATTGGTTCCATTTTCTGTTCCTAATAGCAACAGCCTTGTCACAAAATTTACCTGTATCAAAAAGCTTCCATAAAATTCTTTTTATATCTCACTTGGCATTCTTTAAAAAGTACCTATTTAAAATTATATATTCTACTGGATATATTTACAAATAAATTAGAAGTAGGAAATTTGAGTCATCTTAAAATCATAGGATTAGAATGAACCTATGTTAGCTAGCACCCCTCTGATAGATCTGTGTCTCTGTCATCCAGTAAGATGAGTTGTTCTGTTTATTGTGAAGAAAAATCATTTGTCTTCCTTAGGATCAGGTTTCTTTAGGAGTATGAGGCATTTTTTGTTTGTTTTATTTTTTTCATGATGATGGTTCTTGGTTATTGGTTTTGAGGTAATTATGCTTTACAGTGTGGAGTGTAGAGAAGGCTTTCACCAGCAGACTTCAAAATATTTTGTCACTAAGATGCAATGGAAATGTTCTTTAATGTCGTTTAAGGAAACCATTGTTTCCTATGAGAGAGGCTATATATAGGTTTAGGAGATGGTTTATTTTCTTTCCCCAACTTTCCACAGTCTGTCTCTGTCTCTGTCTCTCTCTGTCTCTGTCTCACCCCGTATCTCTTTCTGTCTCTTTTTTGCGCGCGCGCGCGCGCGCGCGCGCGCGCTCTCTCTCTCTCTCTCTCTCTCTGTCTCGCTTCCCCTCTAGTTAGTTCCCTCTAGTAGAGTAGAACAAAATTTTCCAGGGCCGGGAGCGGTGGCTCACGCCTGTAATCCTAGCACTCTGGGAGGCCGAGGTGGGCGGATGGTTTGAGCTCAGGAGTTCGAGACCAGCCTGAGCAAGAGCGAGACCCCATCTCTACTAAAAATAGAAAGAAATTATATGGACAGCTAAAATATATATAGAAAAAATTAGCCGGGCATGGTGGCACATGCCTGTAGTCCCAGCTACTCGGGAGGCTGAGGCAGGAGGATTGCTTAAGCCCAGGAGTTTGAGGTTGCTGTGAGCTAGGCTGACGCCACGGCACTCACTCTAGCCAGGGCAACAGAGCGAGACTCTGTCTCAAAAAAAAAAAAAAAAAAAAAAAAAATTTCTTAGTATAAAATGTAATAATAATTTGCATAGGAACTACGCTTGTGGCTTATTTTTGTAGGTAGCAGATTCAAATGATTGTTGTCAAAACATTCATCCCTTTGCTTTGTTAGTTTAAATTTTCCAGTTATGATCATGTATTGACTTTAAAATAAAATCTACCCTCCCAGACTTGCACTGTTAATAACTTCCATGAAATACCCTACTTTCAGAGATTTGGTTGCAATGTACAGGTGCAAAAAGGACATTAGATCATGAAGCCCTGAACACAAAATACATATTTCTTTTGCATAGTGAATCAGTGAATGAACTTTGACTTCTCTCTAAGACTCAGTTTGTTTATATAATGGTAGGTTGAACTAGATGTTCTCCTGTGAACTTGCCAGGTGTAAAATTTTGTTTCTCTTTCTATATCATAATTTTACCACTCATTTGATAACCTGTCTTTAGGTTTCATTCTTGATTTTTCTAAAGCAAGTAACAAATGTTGATAATCCTCAATTATCATTCCTCTTTGTTTTAGTGCATAGCCTGATTTTTCTCCCTCTTATATCTTCTACTAGTGATTTTTTTCCTCCATCAATGATTATATTTCATCTCTCCTGTAGAGATTCACCAAAAATTCAGAATTTCTTATTCTAAGAAATTTCATTTTTTGTTGCCTCAGGTTCTGCCTGTGATCATTAGATCTTTATTTCTGGATTCCTCCTCCCCCAAGAAATAGTCCTTCATTTTAATCTCCGATAAGAAAGCTCCTCTTCAATGTCCCCCTTTAAACAAAATCATAATTTCCAGCCCTTCCTTTCAGTAATACCACATTTTTTATTGTCATAAGCTTGTAGAATAGTTTTCCCTTTTTTAATTTTCCCTAAACTATCTCTTCTTTTAGCCCATCACCTCAGAAAGACTATCTGGTGTGTACTGAATTTTAATAAAAACTAGTATAATTGATTTCAGTGTCTTCATTATGAAATAAGACCGTTAATCTCAGACTGGTAAGGCATTTCAGGGGGCCCTCCAAGGGAATGGATAATGATGGCAGATTTTTTAATCTTGTCAATTGATCAAAGATTTCAGGAGGAAAACATTACTTATATATTAAAACAAATTGTATATTGTGTGAAATAGAACATATTATGTTTAATATAAATGTTTAATTAAGTTTAATGTAAAGAAAACTTCAATTAAGGACTTCTCTTACAGTGAGCCTTTTTATAATGAAACACCCTGGGTTACAGGTTCTCTCCCCTCTGCCATTACAGATGACAGATATAAATGTGAAGTGCTAAAAATAAAGTTTAAATATCTCTTTTTAGCATGATCTATTTTAAGCAGATCATTTTTCTGTTTTTAATCAGAAAACTTTGTTAAGAAATATATTTGATCTTTATCTAAAGCCAAGTAAAATTTATTTCTAAAGGGTATATATTATTATTTATGTATAAAATATATAATTTACTATGTTCTTCAATTATGTATATCCTATAGAATATTCCAATTATAAATAATACTAATTTTTAAATCCCCTCCTCCATACCATTTATTCATAATGAAAGTAGGAATAACTTTTTAAAATATTATTTTCTAAACTAGAAGAGTGGCATAAACAGAAAGGTTTCCAACAATGAATATAGGTGCTGCTCATAAATGCCTTCAACCTCCGCTTATAGCTAAAAAACCTATTCGGCAAACAGCAGCTGAATTAAGATTTCAAGGATATGAAGTAGGGAAGAAAGGGAAATTTTAAGAAAAAGTCCCTGAGCTGGAAATATTTTGGAATTGAATGAAGTTCTAGGTAAACTTAGGGCTGGCTTTAAAATATGAAAAAGATTTTAGTCTATGTTGGTTTAGTGGCCCAACCTGTATAATGTGAAGATTTGGTTCCTCATATACTAACTACATAATATTCCACCAGTGGTCATCCTCTCTTCACTTGTAAATGAAGGCATTATTGGGAAGGGTCTACAAATCTATGAAAAATCGTTCCTAAATAACACTTAAAATTATGGTAAGAAGTATCAGAAAAATAACAAATATTCATGTGTCTAAGTGAATAAAACTAATATTATGTTTCTAGAGCTTTTCCATGTACTCTTAAGTTATATAACATGTGTGTGTGTTTCCTCAAGGATATCACAGAATAATAGGACAAATCACATATAAATATTTCAGCTTAGAAAAGGCAATTATGCAAGTGTTAGATTGGCACAGAGCACAGAAAAGGATGGGATTCACTTTCTCATGAACTTTTGAGAGGCTTTCTGGAAGAGGTGAGACCTAAGTATAAAAACATAGATAAATCAGGAAGATTACAAAGAGAGGACTTTCCAAAGCAGAGGGAACAGTACATTTATTAAATGTTGAAAATTGTGAGTGTTTACTCACCTGGGATATGGGGGGAGGCAGAATCTGTGTGGATCCTAAAACCATATAAAAGATTTAATTTTCATGGATACCCCTCCTCAATATAAGAGAAAAGGTCATCCCAGGGCACATCTTAGATTAAATAAGTTTTTTACAACTGAGACTATGATTTCTGATTAAGACATTTAGCTTTTATGAAGAACACATCTATAAATGTAAAATATCATCAGCTTTATAGACTAGAAATTACTCAATTTACTTTATCTTATACCATTAAGTAACTGTATCTGCAGTACTATACCAGGGACAGCGGGTATTTTAAAAATAGAAATATCATCCCCAGTGGAAGGAAATAATTCACACTTGAAATACACATGAGCCAAAGAACTAAATGAGAAATGTAAAATAAAATCCTAAACAAAATAAAACACTGTGCTGTTTATGCATGTTACTAAAGGAAGGGGAAGACAAATTGGTCAAGGATTTCAGTCCCCTAGAGTGAGGGGGCACACAGAATTGGTAGATGATTTTGTTCTAACCATAGAGTCAAATTATTATTTATTATGTCATTAATATCTAAGAATACTTTGTGAGGTTAATATCATTTTTTCCTAAATACTGGCAGGATTTTTTTGTGTTTAGACTCTAATTATGGAAAACATTGCAAGACCATATTACAATTTTTAAAGAATTAGAAGTCAGTTATGATTTACTAGTAATGTACTAAAAAAAAAAAAAAAAAAAAACTGCTATGCTTCTTTAATGGTAGATATTCTGTACCTTTCCAACATTTTTCCACCATCAAAATTTCTTTCTCCCCTGTCCAATTCATTTTCTTTAAGACCCTGCTCAAGACTCTCTCACTCTAGATGGTGTCCCCTACTATTTCAGCATTCACCAGTACCTTTTATTTTTTACTCTGAAATCCTAGGTGAAGCTCTCTGACTTCACTGTCTACTTGCTGCAAGCACAAAATGTTAGGGCTACTTCCATTAGCAAAATAATAGGTACAAATTTTAAGAAAAGTATCTTACATAGATACAGATAAACAGAAAAATTCCAATGACTTGAAAATGATGCACACTCTGAGTAGAAGAATCTGAACCTACATTTATAAAATGACCTTTCAGTCACATTATGCTCCTCACATACACTTCCTCTCCTTTAATGTTACACCAAAGTGCATGAAGCAGGGCCTGGGTCTCTACAGGCTCCAGCTACCACACTTCTGGTCTAGAAGCCCTGCAAAGCCTTTTCCTTCTCTCTTCCTCATCTGGCACATTTAGCATCATCTATTTTACAGTTTAGGCATTTACAAAAGACTGGGTGTGAGTCTCTGCCTTCCGGCGTCTTGTGTTTTCTTGCAGAAATCCCTGAGTCAAGGAAGCATAAAATAATTTTGTGGAAATTATTAAAAAGCTAGTAATTTTGTGGAAAGGAGAAAGAAAAATACAGGGGGAAAAACCCGCAAATATATATTTCAATAAATTATTCCTAGTCCATGAGCACAATTTGGCTAGAGCAAAGGTATGCGAAAGGTCTGTATTGGGAAATGGTTTTAAAGAAAATGTCAGGATCAGGCTTTAAAAGCTCTGTAAGGCACTTAGCTCACCATCTGATGGGGAACTTTTGATCAAGAGAACAGAAGAAAAGCAGCTGTACTCCCGGAAGCTTAAACTGGAAGTAGGTGTAGAAAATCAGTGAGGAAGAGCACGTGGAAGCAAGGTCAGGTGGAGACTAATGGATGAAATGAAAGATAATGGCGTAGTGAGCTGGAGAAGTGGCATTGAAAATGGAAAGGAGTGAGCTTGTTCAGGAAAAAGAATGAACTGAAGGTAGATTCGACAGACAACAAGATGAAATCCCACTTCAGAAACAAATGATGAGGGACAAAGGGAAAAAATGGATAAAGGCCTGGGGTGTGGGTGTGAAGATCCAGAAAAAGAATGACCACAGAGAAGGAGAAACAGAGTCTCCAGGGAGGTAAGAATTTTAGAGAGAGGCTCGTTAACCTACAGAAAGATTGATGGGGTTAGGGAATAAGAATAGATCATTGATTTACAGACGGAATGGCTATCGTTGACCTTCAGTTTGGTTAGACTAGTAAGGAAGAGGTGAGGCTAGAGTGTGCCCCAAGTGTAGGAGAGGATTCAGCATGGGCTGGAGCCCATTCTGCTCTCCATTTTGTCATTCATTTCACCTTCCTCTTGTAACCATCGTCTCATCCATCTCTGCTTTAATTACTTCCCCCAGTTGGGTTTGAGATGGGGCTCTCATCAGGGTAGGAGGCGCTAGAACAGGAGTTGCTATGGGAGGGAGCCCCCGGGAACAGGGCTAGGGGATCTACAGTGGGATAGAGTAAGGCTACCCACACCATCCCTACAGGCTGTTCAGAAAGATGGTGCTGCGGCTGGAAAGATGGGTAAACAGAGGCAATTCTTAATTAACTTCTCTTCAGGAAATTTAGCATCAGAAAAGAAAGACATCAAATGCAAGCAGTCCTTTTTTCTTTCATTCTATTGACATTTAGTAAGTAGTTTTCTTGTACTGGACTCTCTGAGAGAGTACTAGGAGTAAGTAATTACTTACCAAAAGTCCCTTAGGTAAAGCAAGTCATAAAATAAAGTGAATGAACACCTGCTTGGAGAGTATACTTTATTTACCTTGAGAAAATGAATATTTTACATTTGTCCTAGGACTTGTTTTTTCTTCTTCCCACCAGTACAGTTTACCAAAATATTCTCTGTATTTTAAGTTTAGTATTACTTTGTAAAGACTCTCCGTCTTTTCCCTTATAAAAATGAGTGTATATCTGCAGGGAAGGAAGGCTAAGGTAGTCTCTTTGAACATTCTAGGAAATGTTTTCTTGGCTCTGCTGATTATTAACAGTGTAAGCCAAAATTTTTTATAAAGGATGCAGGCCCCCCAAAAGTTTCAGAAACTGAAAGCTAGTGTGGATCAAAATCTTGCTGAAATCTGAATTCCGTATTCATGCCTCATTTATTTGATTCATTTAATGGCACAAGAAAAACATTCTGAGGAACGTAATGTTTCATGTTCTTTGTTTCCTGAACACAAAATCATGGTGCCAGAAATGATTCTCAAGTCTGCAAAACCATCAAATTAATGTAAGCACGGGCTCTTTTATTTACTGTTGCTGTCTGGCTTAGGAATTCACTACTGTTAATAGAGATTCAATTCAGCTGTAGTAACTCATCTTCTGAAGAGATGCCCTAATAAGGATTAGTATTTTCAAACATACTCCAGCTGCTCTATGTTTATTCTTTTTTGCTCTGTACTATAAATTTTGAGCTCGGCTAAGATGTAGATATACTTTTAGGTTAGTCTGGTAGAAAAAAAAAATACTGGTTTGAGTGGAATTAATTTTTATGATTAATTTGTATTTCAGGATTTGGAGAAGGAAAGGAAACTAAATTTATTAAGTACCTTCAAAACACAATACTAAGTACTCAATTAATTGCATATGGTGATAATTATTTTTAACTGTACTAAGGTAATTGTTAAGCATGAGATCACTTTCAGAATGAGTGTCATAACATATTTTAGGTAGTTAATGATGTAAGAATAAAACTGATTATTTTTAAACAGATAACCAATGTCAGTGCATCCTCATTTAATGCAGAGTGGTTTTAAAGAGATTTTTTGATTCATTTTACTAATGCTTTTTACATTTTAAGCATATAAAAGCAAAAAGGAGATATATAAAATTCCTGCAATGTCACCACTAATTGCAAATTCAGTGTGAAAATATTAGTATATTATTGGCTAATCTTTTCATGCATTTGCGTTATTAATATTGATAAATCCATTAGCAATAATAGTTGTAATTTATTGAGCAATTACTACATGCCAGTCAGTGTTTTAATTACTTTGCATGTATTAATATCTTCAGTCCACAAAATACTGTCATGAGCTACTATTATTATTCCCATTTTACTGGTTCCATTACTTGTCTGAAGCCACACAAATCTTAGAAGTTGAAGTAAGATTTATGTTCTCAACCACTTTGCTGTAATCTCATGCAACTGTATGTACACACAGAGATATCTTTTTTATATAGCTTTTTAAAACAACCATAGCTTTATAATATTTAATTTTGTTCTGTCATCTTGCCTTTTTTGTTGTTGTTTTTTACTTTTAAAAAAGATGCATTTAGGACACCATTCCAAGGGCCTTGTACCTTGTGCCAGGGTGGATTGGAATGAGCTGGATGGGCTCAAGAGACAGTTAGATCTTAAAATCTTTTGTGTCTCTTATATCTGAAAGTTTGTGGGCAGTAGGAAGGAGAAGAATGTCAGAGATGAGGATACACAATGTTGCCATTTACTAAGAAGGTGATTACTGGTAAAGGGCCGTATTTGCCAGTTCTGGCCATGTTGAGCATATAAGGAAAGAGGATCTGGAAAAGACTCTTGAAGAAAACAAAAAGTAAAAGGGCCATTTTGAACCTGTTTTCCCAACTAGTAAATGGAATAATAAATGGTACCTACCTCAGAAAACTATTGTGAAAATTAAATGAAAAATTTCACAAGCAGTTTATCAAAGTAGCTGACACATAGCAAGGGATCAATAATCATACTAATAATTAGCAATTTTAATAATTCTGAGGAACCAGATAAAAGGGCAGTAGGTAAAGTACAGATAGCAGTGACATCATTTATAAAGGCAATCAGGGAGTGTTAATGTAGAGAATATTTTTATCTGTTCATTAGGTGTAGTTAATAGAATACAAATTCTTAAGATTTAACACTGGAGTTCTAAGTCAGAGTTTCTCAAAGCTCCTTCTGTCAAGTCTACCTTCTATGATCTGGTGAAATCTGTCAGTCTTGGCCTCAATAAATTGCACTTGCTCATATATACCACTTTGTGCACACACGTGGAAGGTATTTATGGACACCCAGAAGTACGTTGATCCCAAATTAGGAATAAGCTGCAAGAGAGTGATCCAAGTTCTCTCTTGCTCCTCCCTCCTCTGCTCTGTTACTTGACCTTTATTATATTAGTTTAGGGGTCAGCAAACTCTGGCTCCAAGCCTTTTATAGTGCGTGAGATAAGAATGATTTTTATGTTTTTTAAATGGTTGGAAAAAAATCAAAAGCAGAATAATATTTTTTGACATGTGAAAATTATATGAAATCCAATGTTGGTGTTCATAAATACAGCTTTATTTAAATACAGCCATATTGATTCATTTGCATTCTGTCTGTAAATGTACATTCTTTCATGCTACAAAGTCAGAGACCACTTGGGCCACTAACCTAAAAATATTCACTATTTGGTCCTTTAAAGAGAAAGTTTCTTAACCTCTGTTCTAAGCCAAGAACTTAGTGCCTACAATACAGAAGGTGACATTAGTGAACAGTGATCATTTCTATTACTATTTTTTGCTTCTCAGAGTCAGGAGTTAACTTACCCTACTACCATGACTTTATTTTTTTTTCCATATTCCTGTCATGTTTACATTTATACTATGAGCCTATTTATCTCTCTCACTAGACACAGTCATTCTCCAGAATGAAGACTTACACCCCCGTGGATGAGACTCTACAGATCTTCAGCTTTGCCCTAAAAATTGACCTCTGACTTAGCTGCTTACACAAAGTAGTAAAAGCACTTCACTCAACTCTAAGTTTCCCAGTTTTCCAGTTGGGTGCTCAGGGACTATATCTGTTATTTCACTGACAGTTACATCCCTAGCACTTAGCACAAAGCCTGTACCAGGCATACAAAAGTTTACTTGAACGAAAGAAACTTTTAAAAGAGTTTTCTGTATTCTATCTTTTTTTCATAAGCCTCTCAGTCTTCCTCTCACTCTAATCTGAATTCTGCCCATCCAGTTCTCCCAAAACATTCTTACTAAGGTCACAGAAAGTCCATAGACATGAATTTATTTGGATCATTTAACTTATGGTGTGGGTCACAGGTATTGTGCAGATGTAAAACCAGTAATTTGTGTATGACAGAAAAATATTAGTTAAAAATGTCTACTTTTTATTTGACATGAGTAAATGCTTTCCATTTATTTCCCTTCTCTCAAATGTGTAACTTCATTTCTTGCTATGCTCCAAATTTAGCTTCCTGAGGTTCACAAAACATGACTTAAAGCTTCTTTTGTTGCACCTTTGCAGGTGCTAATCTCTCTCGTGGGAAAGTTCTTAATCTGTCATCTTGCCTGTCAAAATCCTCTTCATTCAAGCCCCACCTGAATTTCAAGTTCTTACAGGGCCAAAAGTATTCTCTTAAGTCCTATAAGGCTTTTTTTTTTTCTGGGGTTCTCATGTGGTGCTGTTTAAATACTTCTTTGCCTCATAAATATCTGTAGAAGTCTTGTCTCAAGATGAACTTCAAAGTTTCTAAAGGGTTGTAACCATGTGTCAGGTGTTTTTTTGGTCTTGCACAACAGTACCTTTAATGCAGAAGAATTACAATAAACATCTTTTGGATGAGTGAGTATGATGCTTGCTCAGTCAAAATGTCATGTTCAGATGCTAATTAATTGATCATTTTATGGCATTTAATTTAACATTGTGACAAATTGTTCTTAGTGGTTAAATTTTAAGGACAATTTTTCTTCTACGTTGGGTTTTATTTGTAAGAACTGGCTGGGTGCAGTGGCTCATGCCTGTACTCCTAGCACTTTGGGAGGCCGAAGTGGGAGGATTGCTTAAGACCAGAAGTTGAAGACCAGCCTGGGAAACATAGCAAGACTCCATCTCTACAAAAAAATTTAAAAAATTAGCCGGGCATGGTAGTGCATTCCTGTAGTCCCAGCTACTCGGGAGGCTGAGGTGAAAGTATCACTTGAGCCCAGGACTTTGATGCTGCAGTGAGCTGGGATTGTGCCACTGCACTCCAGCCTGGGCAACAGAGCAAGACCCTGTCTCAAGGAGGGAAGGAAGGGAGGGAGGAAAGAAAGAAGGCAGGAATCCTTTTTTATTTTTAACAAGTACAGTTGCCCTTTGAACAACATGGGTTTGAACAGTGAGGGTACACTTATACTTGGATTTTTTCCAATTAAATGTGGATCTGAACTACTGTATTCTTAGGAATTAAAAACTCTCCTTAAGGAAAGCTGATTTAAATTTTGGTATACACAGGGGGTCCTGGAACCCATCCCCTGAGTATACTAAAGGATTACTCTAGAAGTCATTTATTTATTATTTTGCTACCTCCTTTTCCCTTTCTTTCTCATCTTGTATATCACTTCCAAAGCACCTGAACATTTATCTGGATATGTTTAATCAGTTAATTCTACCTTTTGGCTTTTAGGTATTAACTCTTCTATAGACAAAGAGAATATAAGTATCATTTTAAGATTTTGAGACAATAAAATCTGGTGCTGATGATAACTCCTTTACCATTACAGTAAAAGTCAAATAAAGTAACATTTTATTAGAAAATTACTGAAAGATAAAAATTTGCATTTGTAAAGTATAATAGATAATGATTGCTAAAGATATGTGTTTACAACATTCTTCTACATATGTTACTTCACTTAATAAAGGTCTGTTAACCGTATGAAAATACTTAGGTAACAAAAGCATAAAATGTCCATAGTTTTGGGCAATCTATCTTTGTTGAGGAATAGAGACAGAGGATGCTTGTGGTTAAGGGATCTGCTGTAATTGCTTTTTAAATAAGCTAGTAAATTCTTATTTGAGAAATAAACTTCTGATATTGGGCCAGTACATTGTGATACTTATTACAAAATCATTTACATTGTAAAGATTCTTTTCTTATAACCAAAGAATTTGGTACACACAATGATTAGTCACAGTTTTAGTGAAGCTTAACAGACTTCATGTTCTTAGGACTAAAAGGAGATGAAAACATTCTGTATTCCAGATTCAAACTCAGTACCCTAGGATGTTTTTGTAAATGGAAATAGCACATTTCTTGTGCTCTTAATTTGCAACTATAAAGTTTCCAACAAGCAAACAAATAGCAAATAATCATACTTAGAAAAGTTTCAAATGAAAAAGATTAAAAATTATATATGATAACTAAATAAATTTACATTTATAAACAGACATATAGGTGCATTGAAACACTTTGCTACTATCTAATGATGTAATGATGTAGAAGTATATTAACTGGGTAATATAAAAAATTATTTAACATCTTAATATGTTTATCACTCTAAATTTGAAACTGTAAGAAAGAATTGACCTGTCTACCTGCATTACAGAAACTGAAAATAGATGTAAAGCCTCTAATGAGGGAGGGTTTTTGAAAGGAAAGGGTATTGATTGGAAACCCACAGGAAAAATAAAGCCAAGACATAGTTAATCCACTCTAGATGATTCAACCTGCTGCTAAAAATGCTAGTTCCTATTTACAGTTTCTACCTCAGGAAATTCACTCAAGCTGTTATTCAATTGTTTTTAAAAAGGAAAAACAAAAAGAATGAGAAGTTATTTTAAGAAATGATTATGTAAAATTTCATGGAGATTATTTATGGAGTAGTATAAGATTCTGTGCAAATCAGTGAAGAAAACACACTAATTGTCATATATATTAGACTTATTGAGAAGGCTGATATGACTAGCAGGATCAGAGTAGGATCAGTTTACATTCAAAATAAAAGTTTACCCTAAGTTTAGTTCTTTGGCTTTCTACACTGCTTAATAACTCTTCTCATGGATCATTCTTTATTGTCTCTTTCAAAGTAAAGACTGAAAAGTATTATATTGTATGAGAAAAAAATCATTCACTTTCTTAAATCATGTAATTAATTTAAAAAATCTAATTTTTGTACACAGAAAAAAATGAGGGAATAAATGGCTAAATTTAAATATTTTGATGTTGGCAATTAATGCATTGACCAAGTTGGTAAAGTACATTTTTTTCCAGGATGTTTGAATTTGGTCTAAGTGCAATTACAAGTATTGATTTTAATTTCCAAGGTGTGTGTGGCGTAAATGATGAGTCCCATGGTGCCTGAATCAAAGTGGCTCTGTAATAGCAGAGCTCTGTGGGCTCCCTTTTGCCGATGGTGCTGGAGGCAGAAGCCTGTCTCCTCAAGACCTCTGCCTGTGCTTTTCTCTTCATATTCAGCACGTCCTAGATTCGCTGGCCCAGATAGCACAATTCAGCACACAACTTTTTATTTTACTCTGTAAATGGCTTAGTGACATTATTAAAAGTAATGCCAGTTGTCTATTCTTTTGTTCTGCTTTTATATTTTTACAGTTGTTACTCATTGCATACCCTTTAGCTAAGCATTTGAGAAGAGCCTATGCCCTGTAGAACTCAGCACTGAGCACTCTTCATGGTGCGTAAGAAATAAAAGCATTTTCCTTGCCCTGAAGTAATTTACAAGCTCATTTACTAAGCAGTGTATCAACAGGCAAAGAACAATCCTCTTTTTATAGAAATTTACAGTTTACAAATCCCTTTCATGCTCACCATCCTGTGAGTGCAAAATTATTGAAAGCTTTTAAAATAACAGCCTGAAGAGATTAGGAAAGATTGGGAATGCATTAACTGAGGAAGGCTTCCTAAAGAAAATGACTTTTAAAGTTAAATGTAATATAAATATCCGCTCTTTAGTTTTCAGTTTCCATAAACTTTAATATATTCTTGATAATTTTTTCTCATCCAGAAAATAATTGTGAGAATTAAATATAATTTTAAAGAAGCACAAATATTTCAAATTTTACATACATCGCACCTGAAATTCTATTTTTTTGCAGAATCTGTTTTTAGTAGCATATAATATAGCTTTTGTCTTATTTATTCTTAGTTATACCCTACTCACCTCCCCAAGGTATAAAAAAAGCCATTATTTCTGTACTGCTTTACATTTTCTCTCCATCATTAAATCTTTAGGTAAGCAGGACCTGAAACCAGCAATTATTCCCTGCTGAACTTAAGTGGCTGCTGTTTTTATTCCCACTCATTACTGGCAGTCATGTTTATGTAATGCCAAACATTTATTTCATTCTCTCCTTATTAAGTGGTTAATCATAGCTAATAAGAATGGCTAGTGCTTGTTCAGCCCATATTATGTGACTGGTCCTATGTGAACTACATGCTGTGCATGATCACATTTAATCCTCTCAACAACCCTATGAGGTTGCTCTAAGAGATTATGATATACGACAGTGATTATCTCTGGATTTTTCAAGGGAAAAATAGAAGCTGAGAGAAATTAAATGACTTGACCAATGTCACACAGCCAGTAAATGGCAGAGAGGGAATTTGAACCTTTGTCTGTGCCCAGAGCCTCAGTCCTTAACCACTATACCATATGGCCTGAGTATATTTAAAGTGGTGTTATAGGCTAGTTAAATATGTAATTACCTATAAATATCCGGAATATCCTTTGTCAGTGGTTAGCATTTTTTCATTTCTACAAAAGTTGATATAACTAGAGAAATATTTAGTTTAGACTTCATTTTCCTTTACAGGGAGAAAATTGTAAAATGTAGATCCATATAATTTTATACCCTTAGACTAAGCTGAAGCACACTGCCGCTATTTTTTCTTCTTTAGTGATATGCCTCAGTTTATTCATCCCATTTGACTCGTCAGGAAACTGAAACATAGCGGTTACATAACTTGCCTGAGTTTACATAGTCAGGGAAGAGCTGGAATTTGAACCCAGCAGTTGGGCAACAGTCTGTGCTGTAAATGGGGCATGTTATTGGAGTTGGCACCAAAAGTGACACTGTCAGCAAGCCACCTGAGTCTGCACCATTATACTGCACAGCAACCAACAACTTGATGGACAGCGTTACCTTAAAATATGCAAAGACTCAAACACAATAGAATTTCATTTCTTGTTGGTTTAACAAAAATGAGTTTGTTAGACATCTTTGAGTTTAGTAAATTCCACTGGGTTTCCCTATTGAGAAGGGAGTATATGAATATGAGACCATACCTCAAATTATGCAGTCTTTTCTCAAAGTAGTATGTGATATACAGAATGGTGCTGGTTTTTCTCTGCACCATTGTTGCTGCTTTTTCTCTGCACCATGTTGCTGCTTTCCGAGGACTGAAGGTGTTATCAAAAAAAAAAAAAAAATTCCTTGGAATAGATGGAAAGGAGGTGGCGAAGGGAAATGAGGGAAGAAGAGATTAAAAGACTGTGTGTACAGACATGTAAGAGATTCCCTTTGGTCCGTATTGTCTGAACTATGTGTAGTAAGGCACCAGGAGAAAACACTATTGCTCCTACAGGAGAAGATAGCGTGAGTATGAGGAAAGTACAAGGCAAATTATCCACAAGGGTCACCTAATAGCATTAAATCAAGTTCAAGTTGGTTGTATTGGAAAGGAGATGGGAAAGTGCTCATCCATATCTTAAAAAATGCCTGTGTATACTTATAAGAAAACTGGATTCATTTGTTCTGCTTATTTAACTGATTGATTTATCCACAGGGCTAAGCCTAACTATAGATATTAATAAAGGATAGCTTTATTGAGTACTTATTATAAGCCAGACTGGCACCATTCTAGTGCTTTAAAACAGGTACCATTATTATCAGCATTTTTTAGACAAGGAAACTCAAGCTCAGAAAGATTAAATAATTTTCCCAGGGTCATATAGCCAATAACTGATAGATTCAGCATTCAAGTGGCAGAATTTATATTCTTAGCCATCATACTATGCTATCATCTTCAAGTAATTTAGTGTATTAGTTAACATAATTCCAGCTGCTATGAAAATTGACCCTAAAATGTATAAAGGCTCAAATTCAATAAAATTCTATTTATTGTTCATTTAACAATTTGAGGCAGGTGCCTATGGTAGACAATTAGCTCTCCTCTGTGCAGTGGTTCAGGTACATTACAGGTGTGCCTTCTTCCTGTCTTCTGAATCCATGTGGCAGAAGGATAAAAGGAGAATGGAGAAAGTACAGCTGATCCCTAAAAGCCTTGTTCTAGAAGGGCCACACATCATTTCTGTTAATATTCTTTGCAATGCCTAGATGCTAGGGGTGGGGGCTGGGAAATACAACCCCTGGCTGAGCAGCCACTCACCATACTGAGTTCTGTACAGTGGAAGGAGACAAACCATTAACTGGCTCTCATACACATGACTTAAAAAAAAAAAACCTTTCATTATAATTAATTAAATCATTAGAGAGTTTAAATCATTTTCCAAAATAGAGTCTGAAAATACTGGTGCTTTCTTACGTTACTGTAAAACTACTTTCTTATGTTGCATTGCCAATGCACTTTGGGAGCCTCTTTATCCCAGTTTCAAAGTCTGTCAGATTCCAAAACTGGCCCCAAGAATTTCTATTCATTCCTCAGTTTTGAATTTTCCTAGCAGCTTCTGACTCTTGGAGTCCAGCTTCCTCTGTGTCATACCACATAGACTATGTAAATCTTAGCCATTTCTTTGCTTTTTAAAACAAAACAAAACAAAACACTTTGCTTATCCCCAGATTTCATGAGTTTGATAGACTTTGGTGATGATTCTGTTGGTAATGGGGAGCATTGAAGGAAAAAAGGTGATGGAAAAGTGATCCTGTCACAAAGCACACAGTATTTTGCACTCTCTGTTTCCCTCTTCTCTCCCTCACATCTGCTGCTCCGTCACTTGTCCTGGCTTGTCTATGTCTGCAAATAACAGACATGTACATTTATATATCATTCACTCTTCCAAGTTGTTTTATAAATATTAATTTGCTCAATATTTAAAATCGGCCTATGAGGCTATGTTCTATTATCATTTTTCCTGTTTACCAGTGAGAAAACCCAGGTGCAAAGATTAAGTAACTGGTGGACGTCAGAGATAGGATTTGACAACAGAGTCTGTCCCCTTAACCACTAAGTTATTCTGCCTCTCAGTGGGAACAGTTTTCTCACTAAGGAAAATTCTGTTGCCAGCTCTTAAGCTATAATTACATTTTGTTAAATTTATTCCTGACACTAAGCCAGTTTTTAATCTCTTAAGTACTTGCTGTAGTTAAAATAATTGTAATGACTACATAGCACTTCTTTAACAAAAAAGTAAAATGTGTTAGGCAGTCTGATATTGGTTATTACTTATATTTTGTTCCTTAGAAGCTTTATATCCCATGCTTAGTGTTAGTTCTCAAGAGTAAGAGAGCTGCTATTGGTTGTTTTAACTGTAGGGGATTTGATTTATTGGTAATTTTTCCTAGTATTCTTTTGCTACCTAGAAAATAAAGATGTTGATGGATGTATTTAGTTTTGTTCACCTTGCATCTGTAAACCCATAAAACATGTAGCCACATCCCAGTTTACTTAACAACCTCTTTAGTTATTTAGACGTTTTGGGGCCTTTTTCATAAGTCTGTGACATAACTCTGGGCCAGGAAGTAAGTGTAAATATCACCGGAGGCCTGCCTGTTGCTACTTTGTACGTAGAACACAGCTGCCAATATTGCCTTTCACTCTTTATTTTTTTTTTTTTGAAAAGTCATTCTTTTTGTGATTGATGACATGTTAAAATATTAAACATGTGAGCAAAGTTCATAGATCTATATAGCCAAATTGGCGTTGTGGGAAACTATTACATGTTGTAATTGTGCAGCCAAAGTGCCATCATCCAGTATGGTAGACCATACAATGTAGAAAGAAGAATGAATACTTTCACTTTGTATACTTAAAGTTTTATTTTCTTTTTTTAAACAATAGTTGTATCACTTTATAATTTTTTAGAAAATGCAAATAAGGGGGGTAAAGGGACATGCAATTATTTTCTAGTCAATCCATAATGATTTCATGTTGTCTCTAAAGTTTACATATTTCAGTACCTCTACACAAATCCCTTTAAGTATTACAATTTAGCATACCCTTTTTTAAAAATTAGTTTACCGTAGAGGATTTACTTGATGCCACTATTACAACTAAACCTTAACTTTCCAAAATAAGAAAATATATGTATGCACATTCTGTAAGTTACTAAAGCAAAAAATAACCCAGAAAATGATGGCATTATAATATATTTAGGCTTCTAAAAAATTTTAATTCTTAAAATAATTGCCCTTTGATTATTTCTTTTACCTTTATATATAAGAGTCTAATTGTGTTATTCTTCTTTTCAGCCATGAAGATGGCTGAAAACACCCTTCTGATAAGCAATCAGTTTTTCACACTGATGCATTGTGCAGCAGTTATGCTCTCAGGTGAGAGACTGCTGCTATGTCAAGAGATACTGGATAGTTCCACCTCCTAGACTGCATGACATTTTAACAAACATATATGTCTCCCATCTACAGTTTCCCAGTAGTTCATCACTATAGTTAAATGAATCTCTGGGCTCTCTGTTCATCGTTTTCTTATATCTCCAGTTCTATACTCATTATTTATATCCCTCTTTCCTTCTTGTCCCCACAAAAATAATTGAGTCATAATAAGCATAATATCAGATTGACTGATAAAACACACTTTTGGCACATCTGTCATACACGTAATTACTCCTGGTGTTGATTCTCAGAAGACTCTGTTGATATTTACCAGATAATTATTTGGCTTAGACATCTCAAAAATTGTAAAAGAGATTGGATATCATCTTTGACATTAATTCTCCCACATAATCTTGAAGGTGATCTCAGCCAAATGTATTAAGCTGTCCAGTGATACCCAAAAAATGGGTTAACAGTGTATACCCAATCAGTTAATGTATCTCTAAGAAATGTCCACTTTACACTGACTACAGACCTTAATGCTATCTTCAGAACATGTTGTTTCCTATCTGTGGAATCCGTGAACTGAGAACTATTTTAACTCCAAATCACTAAGCTCCAAAAAGACTTGAAAATGTATGGTTTGCTTTCTTGAATTTACAAATGTACTGCTGAGGTAGGTAAAAAATAAATAAATAAATAAATAATGTTATTTGTTTCTTAAACTCTTCCACTGAAGGGCCTCTAATGACAAAGGAAAGTAGTACGTATCTCCAGAAAGATTGAGGGCATAACCTGAAACACCAGCTAGAAGAGGAGGATTCTGTTAAGTCTTGAATTTTATCTTAAAATCATGAGACTTTAGCTTTCCACTTACCAGATACTCATGTTTATTTTACTATAAAATTCCTTCAAATATTTCAGTAAGTATAGAAGAGCATTCTTCTCTAAATTCCATGTTTATCTTTTAATTTCAAGTCTGTGACTATAGAATAAAGCACAGCTAACTAAAGAGCAGAGATATCAAACTTTTCATCTAGCACCAAAATCTAACTCTCTGAACTAATTCAGTAATTCATGCAGAGTTCAGTTTAGCCTGTAGGCTAAAGAATAAAGATTCTTTCCCATGGTGCCTCTGGAGAAAAGGCTTTTCTTTAGCCTTTCAGGTTCTAGGTTGCTCTGATGTTTAATCCTCAACTAGGCTCAGTTGGAGGACAAGTGGTTCCAGCACTTTGAGCTGAAACGTTCTTGTAGCAGCGTGAGCGCATTCTGCAGTTCAGCCATCCCCTTGCTAGGATGAAGGACCAGTTCTGCTGCTGAGTGATGCACATACATGGAGTATTGTACCAGCCCCCTGTGCTGGAAACATTATGGGTAGAATATTTTAAAGTATAAACAGTAGACTTAAGGGATTGTTCTGTATGTATGTATGTTTACCTGTATTAGAATATGTCCTATTCTAAGGGTCAAGGGGCCTGGGTTTTGGGCCTCTCTCTGCCAGTTGCCACCTGCATGACTTTGACAATTTTTTTCACCTATTCAAACTCAGTTTTCTCAGTAGCAGAATAATAGGATTTGGTTATAAGGGGTCTCTAATACTTCCAAGCTCTGTAGTCTGTGGTTGTATAACTTGTTTTGCACAATAGTGACTTAATCAAAACCTTCTTTACTTGATCTTTACACATATGTAATATTCAACATTTAGCATTTCTATAAACTTGGAACCAGCCTTGCTAATAACCATATCTCAGTCATAATCCCACTTTTCTGAAATTGGTAATTGATAATTATTATACTAAAAGTATTAGTTACCTTTTTCATTTTTTCTAAATACAAAAGTATATTGGGTCCAATTATTTATAGAGGCTGAGAAATTGAAAAAAAAACATTAACACTTTTTACTTAAGGGTAATGCTCAACTCCTTCATGTTTCACTTTTATGCTATCCTAACTTTCACACATCATATATTGATTTCTCTAAAACACAGCTGCTGCTCCTTTAGATAATAGTTCATTTTCAACAATATCACCACCTTATCTGTACAACACAGTTGAGTACCAAAACAATTAATTGCTGGATTTGAACAATTCTGTGAATTTGGTTTTTTTTCTTTTGCTCATCATAGAATTGAATGAAGAAAAGAAACACAAGAAAAGGGTTGTGCTGTGATAGTTATATAAGAAGTATAGGTATCATAAAATATAATCCAATAAAATATAATCAAAGACTATGTCTAAGAGGCAAGGTAAATTAATAAAAGTGATGGAGAGAGCTTTACAATTCTGGGGCGATATCGTCATCTCTGAAAACTTTCAGTAAGTCTTTTTCTAATGCAAAGTAAAGCTAAAGTTTGCATGAGAATTGGAAGACATATTTAGAAGAACCTGCTGAGAGTCCAGAATTTCTGATTAGCAAAGGAAGCTTTGATAAATTCAAGAGAAATTCTTGTGTTTGCAGTATATTAAACTTACTAGAAAGTATATGGGGACAGAGAAAGAAGAAATTTATTTGAATATTATTATCTGAGATACAAACACAAAAAGGGAGGCCATTAAGTTTGTCAAGGAAGAATTTGGGTTTTGAAATACTTGTATTCTAATGAAAGGAAGATTTTAAGATGAAAAGATGAAGAGAGAATGTAACCAAATAGAGCCTGGTCCTGAGAAGGCAGGAGGGATCACATCCAGCGAGGGGGGCGTACACCTTTTGCATCGTGACTGGAGAGGAGGGGGAAAAGGATCAAAGTGAGGAATTTAGTGGCACGGTGACCTTCAGGCACATCAGACTCCACTAACTACCTATGTGCTACCTAAAGCCATAGGTAGGTTTTCAAACAGTATATTGACTGAACCTCGGGGTGCATAATAGAGCCTCAGCCATGAATATCAGATCAGATGAGACATCTTAAGCCTCATAGAAGCTACCTGGGGGTCATTCTCACCGCACATTCCTCTGTATTCTCTAAGCTTCATCTTCATGTTTAAGTTACATCATTATAGAGCAATGTACCTCAGTGAGCAGGTATATGTACAGCTACCCCTAAAGGCCAGGGGAGCTGAAAGGCTGAGGAAAGAGGCTGACAAATTCAACTTTCCAGAAAGAAATCTTTAATAGGGACTTACAAACAGAAATGATGTCTTGGGCAGCCATAAGATGGTGGATCCGCCAACACCCTTTCCAGAAAGTATTCTTGATATAGCAAGCTTTTAGGGTAAAGCATGTGCAGATTGTTATAACTTCAGACTTTCTTGCCAAGACTTCTGATCACTGGGGAGGTTCGATAAGCATATTTATGAGGAGTTATATGTACTACAGGCATTGTTTAAAGACCTTACTGCAGAACACATTGATATGTGGGGGTTAAACATTGGTCATTATGGTGGTTTCGCTTCAATATGGCATCACTCTTGCCATGCAACAGGCTGTTTTTCTCTGAGAAATTTATCTTCTTCTCCAGAGAGTGACCTTCTCAAGTTATCACAGAGGTGGTTAGGTACATCTTCAATGACTCACCTTAATACTGAGCTTTCATGCCATAGCATAAATAACAAAGCTTATTAAATTAAAATGTAGTGCCCATGGAGTCTCCAAAACCTCCCTAGGGCAAGGAAACTAACTTATTATTATATTTTTTGTGCATTAATTTTAATTAATGTGTAAAATAGCAAAGGTTCCTGTCCATTTGACAAGAATTTCCCTTCAAAGGTCATGTGAAAGAAGTAATACTTATATGACATAAATCACAAAGTCAAAGTGCTTCCCAGGGTTGAGTTTCAAATATACGTTGTTACGTTTTAAAGTAACTCTTTTCTCATGAGCACATATCTGAAGGATTATTGTTAAAAATCATGAAAATAACTCAACATAAAATATTTATTTTACCCAACTTTCTGAAAGTATCTTGTATCCTTTTAACTACATAGACCTTTGCATAGAAACTTAATATGCAATAGTTTTCATAGATTTCTAACCCAAGTTAGAAATATATAAAATTTATCAGGTAAGGTTATTTGCCTTAACTGAGGTGACAAGGCTATAACAGAACAATTTACAAGTCAGTTTTGTTCAGTCTCCAAGTTCAAATTTTATGGCCATCTCAAATTCCCAAGCGGAGATAGCTACTGTCCTAATATTTCATCCCTCCCCTCACCGCACCTTGAAAAGCAACAAATGGCATCCAGCTTTTCTAGTATTTTGATTTGTGTCAAATAATGGATTATAAACACCCTCTGAATAATCTTATTTAATGCCATTATAATTTCAAGTTCACATTTCCATAAGATTAATTTATATTTTATCATGTACCTTCTAACCAGAGAACTGTGTCTGTATGTAAAATGGTCTTCCTGCCAGCATCTGCTTTCAAGCATATATGGAAATTATATTAGTCAGAATCTCTATCTGTGAGAAAATTCGGAGGGTCTGCAGTATAATGTTATTCAAGGTATAAATATATAAATACCAAGTTACTATGTTAATGTGATAGCTATTGGCCTTTTAGGTGTCAGATCCTGTCCTGGGTACTTTACTTATATCATTTTCATTCCTCCCCCAAAACTGAGCAATTTCCACCTTACATAAGTGGAAACTTAAACAATTTACCAAAAATCATGTCCATGCTATTGTCTGGATTTAAATGTAGGTTTCTGTAGAGTCTTATTAAGAGAGGAAAATATTTCTATATGTGTATATATACACACACATGCTATATATATTTATATATACTATATATACATACATTTTTTCGATATATATATCCATATATATAGTGCAAATATCTAAACACAATAGAGATAAAAGACAATGTTTTGTTTTTGTGTATAGTTCTTTAGTACTTAATAAATATTTGACTTAAAACTATTTTCTTTAGGTGTAAACATAATAATGTTTATAGTAGATACGTTTCCTATGCTTAGAAATCCTCTATTTAAATGGTAGAGTTGTTTTTTTTAAACAAAATTTTTTGGAAACCTTCTATAATATTCTCAGGATTCGTAGTATGAGATTATTATAAATAATAGGGAATTTTAGGGAAGTCCCTTTTATAAAGTGATAATTTTTTTGAGTAATCTCCTGGTGGGGCAGTGTGTTTGTTTCTTATTGCTGTTATAATAAATTAGCACAAACTTAGTGGCTTTATCTTATTCCAGAGGTCAAGAGTCCAAAGTGGGGCAAAGTGTCAGCAGGGCTGTGTTTCTTCTGGAGGCTTTGAGGGAGGATCTATTTCTTGCCTTCCCAGTCTGTCGGGATACCTGCATTCCTCGGCTTACAGCCTTCCTGCCTTTTCAGCCAGCAATGGCTGACCCAGTCTTTCTCAAATCACATCACTCTGACTCTTCTGCCTCTCTCTTCCTCTTATAAGGACTGTTGTGATCACACTGCCTCCACCCAGACAGTACAGGATAATCTCCTTATTTTTTTTTATTTTGTTTTTTTAGAAGCAGGGTCTCACTCTGTCACCCAGGCTGGAGTGCAGTGGAATGATCATAGTTCACTGCAGCCTCACACTAATCTCCTTATTTTAAAGTCAACTGATTAGCAAGCTTAATTTTATCTGCAAGCATAATACCAATTGCCATATAACATAGCATAACATATTCACAGGTTATAGAGAGTAGGACGTGAACATCTTTGGAGGAAGAGTTATATTACTTACCACAGACAGATTTAGGTTTTGTAGGGTCGAAGTTTATAGAAAGCCCTCTTTAAGAAAATGAACAAACAAAATTATAAAGTTAGACACTAAATGTGTATGTGTGGATAATGAAGAAAAAAGACAACAAAATATAGCCATTAAAAAGTGAACTTCATAAATATATCTAATTTTATCCTCAATTGTTTAATATACCTGTACATCAAATAAAACTGCATGATAAAAATGCTTCATTTGATACTTTTATATCTTCTGACTAAATTAAAAATAAATGGGTAGAACTCTTGCCAAAGTTTGGTTTCTAATGAACTCTTTATTCATCTTTATTTATATCATATTCTCCATCAGCTCAGTTGTCAATTCCTTGTGTTCTGGGTGATGTAACACAGAGATTATGGAATTTGGGGCCAGAAGACCTTGGATCAAGTCCCTGCTCATTCTTTCCTTCAAAATATGTTCATTAAAAATCTGATACATGCCAGGCACTAGGCTGGGCTTGGAGAATACAGTAATAAGCAAGATAAATATGGTTCTTACCTCATGGGTTGTATAGTATAACAAAAGGACAAGCATAGGATGGTCATCTCAAGTACATTAAATGTTATAAAGAGGAATAGAGCCCTACAAGAGTTCTACAAAAGGGCCTAACTAGACTATTGGCCATGAGGTCTACTCTAGGACCTGAGGGATGAGGCAGAGTAAGGTAGGCAGAGGGGAATAGTGCAGGGGAAGGAGAGGAGCTCAGGCAAAAGGAATAGTATGGACAAAAACCTATGATAAGAAATGTAATACTAAATCTGAGGACATAAAAGAAGGTCAGAACCATAGAGTTAGGGAGAAAGTGATGCAAGAACATTCTTGAGAGCAAGTTGGAGCCAGGTCCTGTAAGGCCTTGTGACCGTGTTTAAGGTTTTGGTTTCATCTTAAATGCAATAGGATGCCATTGAAAGGTTGTAAACAAAGGTGTGGCATAATGTGATTTAAAGCTTTTCTTGTTTGTTTTGGAGAATGGGGCTGAAGCAGGGGGAAAAGGCAAGAGTGGACGCAAAGAAATAAGTTAGGATGAAGAGAAGTATTTGGAGTTGAAATATAAAGACTCAAGTTATTAACTACCTTCTCAAAAGAATTCTGGTATGTATGCCTTTTCATTGACAATGACTCCTTTTTAAAAAACGTTATTCATTAAGCCCTATTTAAGACATACACAAAAGATAGGAAGCGTACCTGATTGGTTGCTTTTGTGCTGAAACTTATTTGCACTCTGTTTCTTTGACCAGGTGTTTGCATTTTATTTCCAATTGTGTAATGAACACAGTTTCCCTAAATACAAGCATTGCAGGCATCAACAAACTAGTTAAGGGAATAATTGGGGAATTAGGGACCTCCTTCTCAAATCATGCCAGGCCTCCTTTAACAGATGTTAAAGGTTATCTGATTTAGTACCTAGTGGTGGTGTGAGCGAGGAGAGGTAACCTCACCCCAGACAGCCTCCCTTTCCTGTGGGCCTAACGCTCCTTCCTTCTAAGACTTCTAGTGCCATACTCACTAGCTACCATGGAACATAACCTTGTCTCTAGATGAGTCTGCTGGCATCAGCTCCTCCACTCTGGCCTTTCCTTCTGCCTTTTCAAGTCTGGCAACAGGCCAAGCCCTTGCTCCCACTCCAATTGATATAACTCTATTCTGGCTCTCCTATTTTTCTGCCCTAAGATTGCCAGTATCATACTTTTTGTTTTCTGTGTGGTTTTGCATATCTTTAACTTTATTACACTCTTTCATAGTAGCCTAGTGCCCTTCCTTATACATTATGACTAGTAAATGTATCACTGGGATACATTTCTTCATGGAAAGGTATTATTATACCTTTAAAAATAGTCAAGATGGTTATCCATATAAAAATTATCGAAGGAGGCTCTGCTATATGTGCATTTCCCACATGCTACTCATGACATGTTAGTCATTTATAGTTTATATCAAGTAAAAGTTACATCATTCTAATCTTTATAAGATACTAATCAATCTGTGTGTGGATTAATAAAATGTGGAATATGTATACCATGGAGTACTACTCAGCCGTAAAAAAAATGATGAACTAATACCTATTGTATTATCCTGAAAGGAGCTGGAGCCCATTGTTCTAAGTATCACAAGAATTGAAAAATAAACACCACATGTACTCACCATTAAATTGGTACTAATCGATCAAAACTTATGTGCACAAAGTTACGTTCATCGGGTGCCAGGCAGGTGGGAGGGGAGAACAGGGGATAGGTAAACTCGTACCTAACAAGTGCAGTGTGTGCTGTTTGGGAGATGGGCATGCTTGTAGCTTTGACTCTGGTGGTGCAAAGGCAATTTATGTAACCAAAGTGTTTGTGCCCCTGTAACATTCTGAAATTAAAAAAAAAAATACTAATCAATTGACCAATTAATAAAAACTTGTCTACAGTTCTCAAATATTGGCTAAACCACATAGCTCTCCAGCCTTAGAAAGTAGAGTAAGCTTCTCTTTGGCAATAGTATTAGTTGGTCTCCCCTAAAAGCAGACCCTGAAACAAAGATTTGAGTGCAAGTAGTTTATTTGAGAAGTAGTCCCAGGGAAGCACCAGTATGGATTATGAGGAAATGAGACAGAGAAAGAAAGTCAATATAAGATGTGTTAATTATCAGATTGCTGCTGTGGGCGATTGGGGTTCTCTGAGGAAACGGTAGCATTTATCCAACAACTCCTGTTTGTCATTGGCTGAGGGCTACTTGCAGAGTCAGTAACTTCCTGCACTTCAGGCCTGCTTGCCATGTTAGCCCAGATGACTACGCAGTTGGAAGGAGCCCTCAGCAGACAGTTGCAGGTACTTGCAGTAAGACAGCTTCTTACATACAGGAACAGTAAATGCCAAGGGGAATGTGGCCCGGAAACAAACAGCATCCGTTCCTGTAGTCTTCTAACCTAGAATTGTGCCGTTTGGTCTCTGCACAAAGGTGCCCAGCCAGTGGAGTCTCTACAGCACAAAGGTACTCTCTGCCTGGCCACAAGTTCTGTGAGGTTATTTCCACTTCTCCAAATTTGCCCAAATTTGCAGTATGTACTTGTGGAGGCCATTCTTTTCCTCCTCTATCTGTGCCTTCTATTCCTTGTTGGAGTCTTCTGGCAGGATCTCAACGTTGTTAACATTGCATCTTTGTCCAGGGCACTCCACCGTGGCATTCCACATGGATATAGCTGCCCTCTATAAACCTAGATAAGTACTTCAAATTCTAAGAGGCAGATACATTATTTACCAGGTACCAATAAACTGAATTTTTCCATCCCTTTCCATTTGAATTTTAATAAGAGTCTAATTGAAATTCCAAAATATCACTTGCAACTGTTTTGAGGCAGGTTTAGTTTAATTGTATTGGTCTACTTCTGAGAAACTATATAATGTGTACAGTGCACACTATTTGTGTGACATTTACCTTAAAAGCCCAGACTTCAGCACTATGCAATATAACCATCTGTCAACACTGCACTTGTATCTTGTGAATTTATACAAATAAAAAAAGTTTAAAAATTTAATAAATAAAAATAAAAATGAATTGTATTGCTCTACTTCATATAATTTATCATCCAAACTGGAATATATTTGAGAGTAACAAGAGGACACTATTAATAATATGCCAGCACAACAGGCATAAACCAGGATTATCCTGTGTTAACCAGGAAATAGGATCACTGCACTGCATTTTACCCATTCATGCTGTTAACACTCCCCTGGAGGGAAGAGGGAAAAGCAGAGCACTCTGCACTCTAATCCTTTTAATTCTTCGGTGCCATTATGGATGTCAGGAGGAGCCGTCGGGGAAATGCAATGGTAAAGTGTTCCTCTTGCCGCCATATTCCTTCCTGCAACATGGTGTTACAAAAAGAGCTTGAAGAGCTTACCTAGGTTTTAGAGGAGTTGGGCCTTAGAATTTGCTTTTGTTTGGAGGGTTTTGTTTTTGCTGGTGATGGTACATAGTTTTGCCACTTACTATTAATACTACTTAACCCTCTGAACCACAGTTTTCATGCTTATAAAATATAGAAATACCAATATCAGAGAAATACGATGAAGGTTAATAAAAATGTGTGTAAAGTACTGAGCATAAAGCATGTAAAAAAAAATGCTTAACAAAAGTCAGAGCCTTTTCTTTACAATGTTTTACCACTTCCAATGCCCTAGTGTTTGTCTCCTGGCAGGAGGATGGGGATGTGAAAGGGTGTGGGGAAAGCAGCTAAAGCAAATTAATAAGTGCACCTTGAAAGTGAGAATTTTGAAAGCTTAAGTGTATTAAATGTATATTACAAGTTCCAAGTGGGTACAATGCAAGAGATGGATATGGAACCTTCCTCTTGCCCATATAAAAACCCTTTAGATGAGTTTATCCTGGAAATCATGTATTAGCCCTGAGCTTTACTTCTCTGATGTTGCTTACATGATTAGAGAAGCTATATGGTATTTAATAAAGTAAGCAATATATTTTATTTCATTTCATTTAAATGTGTCTTTTTTATATAGTTTGTTTAAATTTTTTGACTAGCAGTTTTCAAATTTTGTCTATTTAGCAGTTTTCAAATTTATGAGCTAGCACTCATAAATTTGATTAGTGATTTTGCACTTCATGGTCTTATAATAAGCTATAGAAAAAGCACTCTCGACACAAGCAATTTAATCATACTGTGTATGTGTTTGAGAAAGGGGAGGGGGGAGGGAGAAGGAGGAGGGGAAAGAGAGGGAGACAAGGAGAGAAGGAGAGAAAAGATTTCACAGAGAGCTCAGATAGATATTCCAGCCAGAGACAGCACAAGTTATTTAAACCAGGTCAAAGCTTCTTTGGTGTTCAGTTTTCCCCTGAGAACAATTTCATGCTGATTCTTAATTTTTTCAAGGTAAACAAGGTAAGTCTATGTTCTATGTATGTATTTACTAAGTTCCTAACAAGAGTTTGTTAATTTATAACTTTTCATAAAAGCCAAATTTCTGTATTTGTCTGAAGCCTTAGTGATGTGTAACAGTTTTCAAACAAAGATAGTGTTGTACTTGAGATTACCAATAATTAAATGAAACTGCAAAAATGTAAAAATTATACAGTAAAGTACTTATAGAAGGATGTTGCATCTGTATATTTATTTATAAAATTATAATATCCAAATATGATTAACTTTAAAGCTAGACTGACAGGATTTTTAGAGCTGGATTTGAAGTTGAGCAGTATTTAAACTCACTAGCACCAAAACATACATCTTAATGTTATCCCAAAGTTATATTTTTATTTAAAGCAGTTATATTCCTATTTAAAATTGTGTCAACTGTATTATACACAGTGTAGCCCCCTTACAAACAATTAAATGCAAATATGTAATATAAGTATTTCTTTTGGAAATTCAGAAGTATATTTACTTTGCATTTTGAAATTATAAATCACATTTTCTATTTAAGCTCCAATAATTTTGCCTTTTATTTTGTTACATTCAGACAAGGACCAGGGATATGGAACTTTTTAAATCAGAAGAAAATATATATGTTAAGAATTTGATGAAATTTCAAAAATAGATATATTTTGTGCTTTCAGATAATTTATGGAGAGAAGTATAATCTGATATATTTTTCATAATTCATTTTCTTACTCATATGCTGATGTCACAAATAGTCTGGATGAAACTGAAAGTGTACTATTGTCATCATTAGAGTTTGTGCCAAGCCATTCTGAGAACCCTCTAGAAAAGGACCATTTTACGTATATGTAGTCAAAAACAGTGCTGTTCTCCAAAGACTAAACATAACATCTGCATGGTAACATCAATATTTATCAGTAACTTCCTTTCTTACTTCTTTAGGACTCTAAATCAAAGTCTGATGGAGGATACTTTTGCATATGAAGGTTTTTATAAATTATCAAAGAAGAGTCTTCTGCATATTTCTTGTGTATTATGTTTTCATTTTACATTCTGAGTAATACTTATATGAAACTAATTCTTAATGTTTAGTTTCATTTAACATTCAACTTCAGAAGCAGGGATTATCCATGGAATAAAGGCATAAATATATTTAGGATGGCTGTAATACATTTGTGATTTATATCTTTCCCTCCCCTAATTCCCAATTTAGTTTCAGTTATTTGTCTTAAAAGTATTTTTAAAATCTATTTGGTTTTATGCCACCTTCATAGTTAATGGAGTAAAATGTCCTCTTGCTTCTTATCTGTGCTTATTATTTATAAGCAGCAAGAAATTATTTTTCTACGTAAGTAAAAAAAAGTTGCTTTTTTCTCCCTCACATTATAAACTTGGTATGAAACCAAGAGTACAGAATCAGTGTTGTCTGGAATTGTTTTCTTTTTTACCTGACCAATTAATAAGACCACTTCGGGCTTCTATGAAGATTATACGCAGTTAATGCTCTACATTTTAGTTACTGAAACTCAGTCACCTAGTCATTCAGTAAACACTTGCTGAGCACCACTCCGCACAAAGTGCTCTGACAGAAGAGTGCTAAGGGGAGAAAACTGGAAGCGTATATATTCAGATGACAAGTGAAAAATTTTTATTAAAAGTTTATTAAGTTAATCTAAGTGTTTTCATAGAATAATTCATAGTCAATTTCCAATTTATTTATAGGGAAATAATCAATATAGGAGCTTAGGGAGCAATATTACTATAGCTTAGGCTGGTCAGAGTAGGTTGTAAGAAGAGATGCTTTAATTTGATTTTGAAGGATTGGTGGCAAACAGACATAAAGGACATCCCAGGCAGATGGGATGATATAAGGGAAAACTTAGAGGCAGAAAATGTCAGCTCAAGAAGAGGGAACAGGATGTAACCAGCTTGGTTGGAGCATAATGTTATAGTCAGGGAGTAGGAAAACGTAAATATGGCAAAGTTGGTGCGAATCAAATAGGAACACTGTAAATGACATGCTAGACTATGGAAGACCCATTAAAATTGGAGCAAGAGCTCAACATGCCATCTTTATGTAAATTATTCTGTCATGGTTATACAAAGCCAATTTAAATGATAAGAATCTCAATATGGGGAGACCAGTTGAAATAAGATGGAAGGAATATAGGAGATAGATTATGGACTCTACTCATATCTATAAAATACCTTCACAGCCACACCCAGATTTGTGTTTGATTAAAACCCCTGATTAACTGGGGACTGAAGCCTAGCCAAGGTGGCATGTTGGAAAGCCCCATAGTACTGTAAACTCTAAAATGTTGCTAGAATTTCTAGGTGGAAATGGCCAGAACTCTATTGGAAATTAAGAGTTGAAACTCATGAAAGAATTTCATTGAGACTGGAGATACCACCATGGGAGTTATTTCACATAAAGTTGATATCCACATAGTCAAGAGAGTTAAGGAGATCTGCAGAGAAGGCTGTAGAATTTATTACTCATCAAAGTTGAATTCTTGGGAGAAACTATTTTTAAGGAAAAGAAAGAGAGTTAACTAAAAGATAAAGGGAAAAAAAGATGAAAGAGCTAAGAAAAGAACCATAATAGCATAAAGCCTTAGCTGTCCCTCTCTTTGCCATATTTCCTCACTGGTTTTCCAAGATTTCCAATGGGGCATGGAACATTGCTGATGGTCCCCCTGCTTTCCTCCTGTATTTGGGGATCTTGCTGCCAGAGATTCAAGCAGAATTTGCCTTGAGAAAAGGCCAGTGGTTTTTTATGAACTTTGAAAGCACAATTTAGGTAAGATAGATAAAGACCCCAGGTTGCAGGTATTTCAAGGCACAGTAGATAATAACGAATTAGAGGTATAACTTACGATTACTTAATGAAGAGCCTCCCAGGACATTTGCTCCCAGAGCCTTGAATGCCCTTTCCCTTCTTCATCTGTCTAGCAAATTTTCCTTAACTTTCAAGTTATAGCTCAAATATCTCCTCCTTTAACTCGCCCTAGCAGAGCTGCTGACTTGCCCCATGTGCTATCTCTCACGTAGGCATATTTTATACTTCTGATCTTACTGAAATTGAATTGCTTACATGGCTGTAGCAAGCCAAGTTGTAAGCTCCCTTTAATGTTGAATCTACACTGCCTGTAACAATACCCTTTAAGTTCTTAATATATATTTGGGAAGTAAAGGTGTGAGTATTTATGCGTAGATCTGAGAAAACGGATAGAGTATAGAAGGCAGACCTACATACCTTAATAAGCAGCTTGTGGAAGAAGAAATTTGGGGAGTTTGGGGGTTTAAAGAGTAAAATTAAAGAGAAGAAAGTAGAGAAGAAAAGTGAAAATGTATGATAGGAATGCTAAGAAGGAGGGGTACCATTCTCCTAGTACAGAAAAGGAGGAGGAAAGGGTTGGTGTAGATGAGGATTTAGTTGAAAGGGAGGAAGCGTGGAAGAGATCTGTCTTCCTATGAAAGTAAAAGACAAATGGGAGTGAGGGAATATGTGCTTTCTCCTAAAAAGATGAGATTTTTTTACATGAAAAACTTGAAATTTTTAGACTATATTTGTCAACTTAATTTGGATCAAAAACATTTGAAGTGCTTATAACAATGAAAGCCATTATTCCCTTTCTGTCTCTCTCTCTCTCTCTCTCTCTCTGTGCGCGCACGTGCGTGCGTGTGTGTGGGGGGGGGGTGATCTGAAAGGTGTATTGTGGGTGATTCTTACACAAATCTGTTTAATATTTCATCTCTGTGTGTTCTTCCTGCAGCCATGTGCCATCCTAGGGTAAATTACAAGTGCTAGTAAGTCAAACTATGTGTTCTAGAAAAAGGCTCATGGATTATTAGTCTGGTAAACTTTTATTAAAACACGCAAATATAAGTATTCTCCTGGAGAAATGTGATTTCTGCAGATGCTAAGATGTGTAGCACAAATGCTCATCCTGTCTTTCCTTCCAATAGAGCACTATTATGACAACTTTAATTAAGAATTGAAGCTTTATCCATATTTGAATTTTACCGTTTCGTGTTTATTTGTATATGTATGTGAAGTGTGATAAGTATACGCTCAAAAGTTAACTAAGTTCTCTCCCCAGGACACCAGAAAGCTGGAAAGAGTCAGGAATCAGGTGAAGGTCAAAGTTGGGGGAGATAAATTGTAATCTGTTGAGGTCAAGTATAGGAAACACCTGCCAGGATTCAAGGGCACTAGGTAGGAGGCAATAAGCAAGACCAAACCAACTGATGTGTAGATAGATGAGCCCCTTAGCATTCACCTGGTGAGTGCCTTGTAAAGTGCAAAGCATTCAGCGACTTGTAGCTAGAATCTCCAGATCTGAATTCTGGTTCTGCCATTTGCTGTCAGTGATCTTGGCAAAATCACTTAACCCTCTGTCATCCTTGGTTTCCTATCAACAAGTTGAAAACATTTTGCAATTAGTGGAGTTGTTTATGAATATAATTATTATACTGTGGGGTGGAGTCTAACCAGCGGACAGTTTAAATTAGCTTGAGCCCACAGCAGGTCAGGATATGGAGTACAGGACAACAGAATAGGGACAGCAATCTTAGGACAGCAATCAATTAGCTGTTCCAAAACAAGGAGCTGATATACTGGGCCAATGACTCCAAGCCCTGTGGTTCTGGAAGCCTGTTTGAAATTGCTGTATCAGACCTCACAGTCTCTGTTGGACATGCCATAAATGCGTGTTGGTGATAATGATGTACCATATCAATCTTATATTGCAGTGTCCTCAAGAGGAAAATACAAAGGTTAAAGAGAAGTATCTCATTCTGCAATTGAAATTGCTGGTATATATTTCCATGGTATTTAACTTTTACAAATTTGACCATAATTTTTCACCAGAATTGTTTAATGTACTCCTGAGATAATTCTATTTACATATGTCTTCCAGGGTTTATTTTCCAGAGTATATTTTTAATTTGCTTAAGTTTTTTGGGTTTAACTTAGCAAATGATAAAGGAAGCTTTCAAATCCATAAAAATGCTCTTTTTTCTCAGATTGATCTAGAACTTGACTGCTTATTTTCTTTCCAAAAAAAAATGTGCATTTATTTTGTAGAGAAATACAGCTGAAATCAACTTACCAAGCATTTAGAGTACTAGGGACATACAGTATTTTTGTTCCTTTTGTACTTTTTTAGGGATAATTTCAAGAAGCATTGTTGAAAGGCTTTCACTATAGTACTTCAGAATCAGGTTTGCAAACAAAATCTTCCTGTCTCTAAGGAGAACAACAGGACTAAGAGTGATTTCTCTGGAATGTGTTTAATTTGCCTGGGTTCCTATTCATCGTTGGGACACTGTATATGGCTGCAGCCAGGTTGTGCCACCTGTTACATAACAATTTATTGAACCAGAGAGATGCTGAAGTCACTGGAGGTTGGACTTGGCTTGTTAAAGTGGGAACAACTGGAGTATGACAATGTGTGTTCTTTCTAAAACAAACAATCCTGGGTATAAAGGACACTGTCCACTGCTTTCATAACAAGACTATTCTTTTTAAACAAAATGGAAATTGAAGCTTCATCTACAGTAAAAGTCAGAAACTTGGGAATAGAAAAATTCAGGCTCTAATTTTCACTGTGTCAGTAATGAGCTATGTAACCACAGGCTAGGGTTTGACCTCACTGCACCTTGAGTTCTTGAAGCGGAGTTTGGATTTGATCACTTATTTTTAAAGTTCTGGTGCTAAGTTTCAGATCTGTTCTATTCTAAAATGCATAAGTTTAATGCACCTATCATTTGAATTTCAGGGCCTTCAGCTCAATGTTTATTTTTAGTACTGCTTTCATATTGCAGAAGCCTCAAAATATAAGTAAAATATTTAATATTCTTAGAAATTTACACCTGTTGTAATGAAAAGTGGCAGGTTTGTTTTTAGCTTTTATAACAATGTTTTCCTTCTCAAGAAGAGTTATCAACTCCACAATCTTGGCCATGTTCATTTGTTCCCACTTGTTATTGTGTAGCTAAACCAGAATCAAACATTTTTGTGTGGTGAACACTGAAAGCGTCTCTAACTCTTCAAACTCTGAGGACTGTCACTCTTTATAATCCAGTTTGGACAATACCCTGAGAGTATTAAGCAAAGTCTGGAAAGATGAGAGAAACAGAAAGTAATTGACTTTGCTAAGGAAGTCAAATTAGAATCAGTAATATATGCCTCATTCTTATCTCTCATTTTGTTAACATTTTCACTCTATTAATGCCTAGAAATCTGCTTAAGCACATTCATTGTTCTCTTGAAGAATCATTAAATACTGTGCTTGAAATAATTTAGTCAATTTCCTACAGGTAATACAGTTCTGGAGATTGGTAAACCTAATCCACAAGACTTTCCCTTCACCGGCGTACTTTTCAGGATTTTATTGTCTTGTGTATTTCAAGTTCTTGTTCAGCTAATTTTCAAAAGATGAGTAGGGAGATGAAAATTAAAGACCTAATATTTTTAATATTTTGTGCCAATTTTTACCACCAAAGATTTCCTTTTTATTTCCTAAGGATTTTCTCTTGCTCTTCAGATACTGCAAATTTGTGTTGTTATTTAACACTTATTCTAACCACATTCAGTGGAAGAGCAACCAGCCAGCATTTTCCCAACTCTTTTAAGCACACAGGCTCAAGTAAACCATTTTATACACAAGTTATATTCTTCCCCATTATGGAATCATTCTTAATCAGTGGCACACAACCTACCCCCAAATTACTACCAAGACCTGTGTGGCCAGGCCTCAGATTAGCGTGGTTTACTTCATTTGCCTGTTTTCCCGAACCGTGTAATGTCCATACTCCAAGGTAGGGTCAATCTCAGTGCCAGCCTGAAATGAAGTAGTCAGAATATTTTTCTTTAAAAAGACTAGATGGGCAGAATCACATTGTACTGATGGCCACCCTCACTCTTGTGATCTTTTTCTGTCATAAACTTCAGTGTTTCTGATTTTCTCTCCCTTTGTCTCTGTCTCTCTTTAATTAATCCATTCTCCTCTCCCTTAGGTTCTGCAAAATTTCTCCTGAATTTACTATCTTTAACTCCTTCTATGCCTACTAAATAATCATGATACTTTTTCCCTCCTCCTAAACCATAAATTACCTTTCTGATAGCTCAGTAAAGAAATACTATTATTTTTTGTCCGTTTGTTTTAATTCCCATTCCTCTAGAATAGGTATGTCAATTGCATGTTAGAAACTATGCTGATGAACTAACTTGTACCAACCACATGTAGTTGGTGATCATAAATCCAAATAGGCCTCCCATTATAATATAACAAATGAGAGTGAAACATTTCCAGATAATAATATTTTGGGAAAGCAAAGCCCACTTGAGTAGTTATTATTTTCACAGTTGAATTGGCTTCTTCTACAATGATGTAGAATCTCCTAAGTCTCTGGAGGTGGTGGGGGCAATGTTTGAGTAGGATGGGACAGTATGTTTTGATTGATTTATGACTAAGACATGACCTGTATGGGGTCTCTGCCGTGCTTGCTGCCTTGCTCCCTGGAAGCTTACTAGTGAACACATGTGTAATCTTTGTCTACTGAATTGTCTGCCAATGAAAATCCAAATGTCCCTATTAATAAAACAGAAACTGGATTTTTTTTTAAATTAGCAGTAGTAAATATGTCTCTCTGACCACCTGTACTTCTTACCTCTTGATTTTATAAATACAAGAGGAAAAAAAGATGGCTGTTAGTGCATCTGTATTTACTCTTTCTCCTGAACATTCTGGAGTTTAAAAAAAAAAAAAGTAAAATTTCCAATGTTACGGGTTTGGAAGGACTGACCCTACTTTTCTTTGCAATCTCTGCTTAAATCAAACCTTAGCAAATAATGCCTTCACATTCTATTAAATATATGTAGAGAAATATTCACCCATTTATGTGAGGATTGTACACCCGTCATTACAATATGTGGTAGAACATTCTGGTTTTATTCTATGAAGTGCACTGAACCTCTCTCTGCTTCCCTGCTCTTGTCCCACCTCTCTTCCATGAGGAATATTCTGTCTGGGTCTGTAGGTTTCACAGTCCCCAGTGTGTTCGTGTGGAGGATCATTCCCCAGAGAGAGAGAAGTGAGGATTGGTTCTTCAGAGATAGGCACACTCAGTAGAACTGTTACTTTTACACGTCCCCTTTGTCCCCAAGTTTCCTGAACTGATGGGAGGAAAACCTAGAGAATAGGATTTTCCTACTCATGTAAGATTTCCTTATTTTTTTAATTATCAAAAAATGTATTACAAGTTGTTGAGTCTGATCAAAACCCCAAACAAAAATACCCAGCAGATTTGTTCTAATGGTAATTCCTTCAAGTGGATCAAAATAAAGAATTCATTGCTTATGAAGCATGGGTCAGTTTTATGCATGAGAAATTCTAGGCTCGCCTGAGGCCCTGGGCAATAAATGGAAGCCCACATACTATGTGTCTTTTAAAAGTTATAAACCAAACCAACAAAATGCTAAATAAAAGGTCTTTTAGTATCCTACCTAGACAACTATCTTTGTAATGACCAAGGAGGTCCAGTTTAGAAGTCTGAGACTTCTCAGAGCTCTGTGCTTGTCCTTGGCTTACCCCATGGTCTGCTAGGACCAGTCACCCACTTTCTTCTCTTGCCACACTTTGGCTCCATCCTGCACCTTGAGGGCCCTTGCACACGTGTTCTCTCTGTCCACACCCACGTGGACTTGCACATTGGTGGTGCTATTCGTCCTCAGGAAGATGAACCCTAGAAAGACACCTGGGGCAGCCCTGGCTGTGGATTCAGGGCCATTTAGTCAGGAAAGTCTAGGATCCCAGGAATCTGAAGACTTATTCAGAAGGGAACATGGGCTCTGGATGGACATGGACCCTGGGTGGGCACATCCTCTTGGCTGCCTCTTGGTCCGTGGGTGTCTTCCTCAGAAATTTTTTGCCGAGGCCAATATCTAGAAGAGTTTTTCCAACATTTTCTTTTAGCATTCTTATGGTTTCATGCCTTAACATTTAAGTCTTTTATCCATCTTGATTTAATTTTTGTAGGCAGTGAGAGATATGGATCCTGTTTCATTCTTCTGCATGTGGCTATCCAATTCTCCCAGCACCATTTATTGAATAGGGCTTCTTTCCCCAGTGTATATTATTGTCTGCTTTGTCAAAGATCAGTTGGCTGTATTTGAGGGGTTTATATCTGAACTATTTTTTTATTTTAAAAATCCATACTTGATTTTATGTAGAATACGATCTGCTGTGATATAAAATAGGTTGCTGTAACAAGACAGCCCCAGATATAGTGAGTGGCTCAATCAAGAGTATCACATAATAGTCCCAGTGGACAGTCCAGTCTGGAGCTGTTATAATGACTCTATCGTGTCAGGGGCCCAAGCCCTGCCAGCTGCATTAAATGCTCCCATTCCGAGACCCAAAGTAGCTGCTGTAGCTCCTACCATCACATCCCCATGCCATCAAGATAAGAGGAAAGAAGAGAAAAGTGGTTAGTCCTTAGCGGGGACTAGGGGGGAAGCTCTACCAGTAAGAGAAAGGGTGAGGCTGGATACTGGGGCCACAAGCAGTCTATGTGACATGTTATAACTTAATTATACTGCATTCTAAATAACATTTTGAGTTAAATGGGAGGCTGAGAAAGAACATGTGCTTTGACTAGAGCAAGGGGAATTGGCATCATTCTACTTAAAGACCTAATCTGTGTAAAATATTTTGCGTTCTTATTGTGTAACCGTGAATAACTTCAAATAGGTGCTGGGCACTTTCCTGGGTGCTTTATGTACATTATCTCATTTAATACTCAAAATAACCTTAGGAGCTAGGTTTCATGATCCCCTCTGTCAATAGATGAGGAAAGTGAGGCACACAGAGGCTACGTAGGCTGCCTGCAGGCACAGAACTAGTAAGTGGTGGAGCCGGTACTTGAATCCAGACATTCTGATTCCAGAGTTGCCCCTCAAACCCCTTCCTGTCCAACTGCCACTTGGAATATTAGTTTCCCTGATGAGACTGGATAGGAGGAAAGAGTCCCTTAAACCTTGAGTTTAAATACAAGTTTTTAAAAAATATATGAAACATACGGTAAAACATTTGTTTCTTTCTGGGTGTCACCCTTAAGTATTGTTTTATTTTTATAAATAGGGTGGCAGATAGTAAGGAGATATTCTAGATTTTTACTTAATATATGAAATCCAGCCTCATCTGAGGTATTAACTCATACCAAAGGAGAGTAAAGAAAACCGATTTGACCTATATGTGATATATTTACTACTACTGGACAAATAAAATATGAGGCCTTATTTTCTGATTATCAAGAGTTGTTAATAAATGATTTAGATATACCCCTGTAATATTTCAGACCACTTTTAATCTAATCAAGGCAACCAGGAAAAACAAGCCCATTTCAGCATTTGGGGCTTAATCTCATCCTCACACTACTTAGGTGATAATTTATCCACACGTGCTTTAAGTTGCATTTAAGTCATCACATTCATTAAGTAATATGAGGACCTTAGAGTGTTAAAATAATAATATCCACTCCCTAGATGTATTAGTTTGCTAGGGCTACCATAAACGAAAGACCACAGACTGGGTGGTTTAAACAACAGATATTTATTTTTTCACTGTTCTGGAGGCTAGAAGTTCATGATCAAGGTGTGGGTGGGTTTGGTTTCTTCTGAGGTTCTGTCTCTCTCCTTGGCTAGCAGGTGGGCACTATCTTTCTTCCTCTTCCTAGGGTGGTCCCTCTGTGCACAAGCACCCCGGGTGCCTCTCTGTGAGTCCTGATCTCTTCTTCTTCTAAGGGCAGTTAAATTGGATTAGGGCCAATCCAAACGACTTCATTTTAACTTACTTACCACTTTAAAGTCCCTGTCTCCAAATAAAGTCACATTCTGAGGTACAGTGGTTAGAGCTTCAACATATATCTTTGGGGGCAGTGGGTCACAATTCAGCCCCTAACACCAGAAACACTTTGGAACCCTTAAAGCTATGAAATCAAATAATCTACAAGAGTGAGAAATTCAGGATTTGAATGTTTCCTCCTCTTTTACTTGGCTTTGGCCAAAACAAGATGCTATACAGGTGGTGTATTTCAATGACTATAAACCTCTTCGGTGTTCTTTGGCAGCCTTGTTAGTTTAACATGCAGGTTTCTTACAAAAAAATAGCTATTAGCCACCTTAGATGAGCTGAAGAAAAAAATAAATAAATGTCAGTGTTCAAACAGATGAATCTCTTTTCTCAAGTAGTATCTGTAAAGAACTTAAAGTACATGGCAGCAAAAGAAAACATTTTATCTCTTTTGGGTTATGGGAGTGGAATAAAAGAGGATAAGTACATCACTGGAAAAGATTTGAGGTATTCTTTTGAAGGAAAATATCATCAAGAGAATTTATTCCATCCATCTCACAAAAATATTCTGAATAATACTATTTTTAGTTTGTTGGCCACTATATTTATTTCATTATAAATCTCTTTGGAAAATGAGAAGACGATAGTGGAGTTTATGGTTGGTAGGATTAACCTGGAGAATAAGTGAGAGAAAATGACAAAAACCATAAAAGTCAAAGAACCCTCATGCAATTTTCTAAAAATAATCCTCCAACCTATGAAATTTTTACAAGTTCTATTTATCTGGCTTAGGATGAAATATATTTAAAAACCTTGGCACAGCACAAACGGAACATTTTTGTTTATTTGTTTAAATACTAAAGAAAGTTGTGTCACTATTAGGGCAGACTAATAAAAATTTCTGACTACATGGTTACCACAACAATTGGAAGCATCTGACATAACAAAGAAGTACTGTTAGATATTTTCTTTTAAAGAATAATTGTTGGAGATCTATGATAATATTACTATATCATATTGCATATAATACAAAGTACATACAATTTTATATGGGGAATATTAGTATTGGGAAGACCAAGACCTTGAGATCATTAAGAACAGCATGAACCATAAATCAACATTAGCCAAAATGATACGGAACCAAGCACAGAGAGCATTAGAGCATTAGGTAAAAGGCCTTGGGCGATCCCTCCACTGCTTACTTCTCTGCTTCACACCTCACTGTATTCACTCACCGTTAAATTAGCTCTGGTCATTCAGGAAATGTAGTTATCTCAAGGGGCCATATTCTTTCTCATTTTAAGACCTTTATGTATGCAGCTCTCCTGGCCTGAAATACAACTATACAACTCTGTCCCCCTTCACTGTCCACACAGAGTGTCACAGTTTCCTAAGAAAATTCCTTCAACACCAATATCTGATCTCTCAGTAAGTTCAAGATTGTCAGATTTTATAGTTTGACTACATTGCTGCTATTTGGTTTGAATACTAGATAAAGTCATGGGTTTGCTTTTAGGCAGCCTATTTTAGAAATCATCATAAACACCAGAATTATCTTCAAAAACTGAAACAAAAGAGAAGACTTGCATGGAAGTCTCATGGTCTCTCCAAGTTACATGTTCATTAAGTGGCATTTGCAAGCAGCAGACTCACACTTAACTGTTTGGGTGATTCTCTCTCTGCCCTTCTCTTCCTTTCTCCATATTATTGAGTTTACATTTGATAAATATATAAAGTGAAATTCATATAAAATAAACCCACTGCCTAGCACTTATACTGCATGACAGTTAGACTTTACTTGTCCACCTCTTCTAGGTCATGAGATGGCTGATGTCAGGGCTTCTTTTCTTTTCTCATTTATGCACATAATTGGGGCACAAAGCACTCAGGTAACAATTTGTTGAGTAAGTAAATAAAGGACAAAATAAGCAAAACATATTAATGACAGCTTTTCTTTTTAAAAAACTTAATTTTGTCACCATATACATAAAAAAATAAATTTTATCACTGATCCCAGTTGTTACTTTCAGAGTGACCAAAAGATTATACTTAACTCTATACTTTGTGAGTTAATAGCCATTATTGTATTTATCCTTTGGACCCAAACTGTTTAGTCAATTAGATGATATTCTTTTACTGACTTCTGTAGTTAATTGATGGAATCGTATAGTCATTTTGGCATCAAAGACTGCTTTTTATTTTAATGCAATCGATTAAGCATATTCTATATCAACTTGAATAGATCTTTAAAACAGTAAAAACAGTACTTAGTGACAAAAGATATATAATGCAATGCTGTTTATGTAAACTAAAAATACAAGCACATAAAATAACACACATTTTGCATAACACATCCGAATAAAAAGCTATACATTAAATACATTAAATTGCCAGTGGGGGTAGGGGAATGACAGTAGAGTATGCTGATAAAATGGAATGAATGGATGAACAGGTTTAGATATATAAATAGGACAGAGGGGTCTTGGTGGATCCAATATGGCAACGTGCCAGTAACTGAAGAATGTCATTAACAACCCTCTGCACCTAAGATCTAAATACATAAATTAACACAGGTATGCACGTATACAGACGTATTTGTCTATAGATACATATATAGATATACATTTTTTAAAGTTAAAAAATGAACACGTGAAGATTCTTGTTCATTCATTAGTTTTCTTGTGATTTCTTCTTTTTTAATTTTTTTTTCATTTCAGAGTACTATGGGATGCAAATGCTTTGGTTATATAAATTGCCTGTGCACTGCCCGACAAGTGTGCCCATCCCCCAGACAGCGCACACAGCATCCGCTAGGTGCGGGTTTACCCATCCCGTCCTGCCCCTTCCCACCTGCCCCACACCGCAAACACTGCATGTACTCACCATTAAATTGGTACTAATTGGTCAGAGACTGTGTTTATCTAATGTTATCTATGTTTATCCATCTGTCCAACCAATAATATTAGACCTAATAATGTTGCGTTTTTCCCCGTCCATTTAATCATTCCCATATACATAGGAAAAGCTCTACTATCACATCTTAAAAAATAGAGAGCCTCTCCTAATACTATGTGACTCTCCAAATACTACCTCTCGATCACAACAAACCTTTTCAAAATAGTCATAGGAGCTGTCTCTGTTTCCTCATCTCTCATTCTCTCTTCTGACTGGCCACTCCTTGTGGGCACCTAAATGACTGTGGGCGTAGAGTGGGGTTACTAGTTAGTTATTTCACCAAACCTACTCCCCTCGAAGTCAGTGATCTCAACGCAGCCAAGGACTATAATCACTTTTATGTCTTTCTCTTACTAAAACTTGAATTAGTAATCAACACATATTTTTTTTTACTTCTTGAAACACTTTCTTCTTCTGGTTTTTGTACCATTGCACTTACCTATTTCCCCCCTACCTTAAAAGGTCCTTCTTTTCAGCCTCTTCAACAGTGTTGATTTTCTTCTGAACCTCTCTCTATGGGAGTATCCCAGGCTCCATTCTGTTTACCCTTTTTTTTCTATTTCTTCCCTAAGTTATTTCATTTAGCATCATAGATTTTAATTGTGTCTGCATGGCAATATATCCTATCTATCTATTTATCTGTGTATCTATTTCTAGTTCTGACCTGTTCCTCATGGCCCTGATGCATAAATACATGTTTATTGCATGCCCTATCCTGTCTTATTACTGGTGTATCTCTCACACCTAGAATGATGCCTATTATACTGTAGATTCTTGGTGTTTAATGGGTATGTAAAGAATGAATTAATAAGTCAGTGGATATTTCTAAATATAACGTAAATATGTAAAGAGAGAAAGAGTTTACCTTTTGGAGCACCTTGAGAGAAAGTTTGTTTTAGAATATGGGTAAAATGTTGCCCCAAACATTATGGATTTTACTAATTTTTCATGTGTTTGTGATTGGAAAATATTAAAATGAACTATTTTTCTAATTTTTTGTTCTTTGTAGAATACTTGGGACAGCATTTTCAAATCAAAGGCTTCATGTTATAATTTGATAGTAAACTTCATATGTTTATAAGGTTAATGATTCTTCAGTGCATACAAATAATTATTAATACTGGTGGTATTCTTAAAAAACATAACTGCATTTTCCAGTATGTATATATTTAATGCATTATATTGATAATAAAATATTACATGTATGTAAAATATATGTATGTGATTACATATAATTACAGCATATGTAGAAAGATAAATGCAGATAATTATATATTATATTTGTACTTGTATAGAATAGATATGTTGTTTAACAAAGTTTTACAAGTGAACTTGTAAGCGCATATATGAATGTATACATGAAAATATCTGTGTAGCTAAACCATTGTTCTATTTGCAAAATAAGGAAGACCAGACTTTGTGTTTTCCTAAATGGTGGCATAAAAGAATAATTACAAGACTGAGATTCAGAAAATCAGGTTTCTAATTCAGCTTTTGCTGCTAACTAGCATGATGCTGAGCAAGCCGTTATACCCACTAGAATGTAAGCTCCATTAGGGCAGGGATTTTCATCTGTTGCACTCATTGCTGTGTCACTGGCATCCAGAACAGACTGGACTGAGTTAAGTGCTGAACAAAATTTGTTGCATGAATTATATTTTTCTAAGTTTACAGTTTCCACATCTATAAAACAATATTTCTTCCAGTCCTCATATCCCAAATTAATATTACAGCCCTTACGAATTTAAATAAGACAAACTCAATGCTGGAACTATTTATTCAGCTTCTACCTGGGCATTTATATTGCTTAGTCCATCGAAGCTCTTTTTATGAATACTGATGGATATGAATAAGGCAGCAGCTAGGTTTCAATTCACCTGCCATCTTCAATCAGAAGGACTAAACAAAAACTTTAAAACTAAAAATATATTATTCAAATTCACAAAATTAAGTATAAGAGAAAATCGAATAACTAACCTCTCAAATGATTTTTTTCGGAGTGTATAACATTTACATTTGAGTAGTTATTAAGGTTTAAAAGCGCTTTAAGAATTTTGGGACAACCTATAGATATACCCTCCTTTAAGAAAACTTGATATCCTGGTTAAAAACTAAAAAACAAATTAATAAAGATTATTCACCTTTAAAATTTCTCTTTTCATTCATTAAACGAATATGTAACGAACACAACCATGTGAAACCTGTGTTAGGAAATGCAAGAGAAATCAGGTATTAACAGTCTACACTCCACAGTCACCTGGACTCCCAGCCACGCACAGAGCCCTGAGATCACTGGCGACAGAGCCTCTTGGCTGGAGGCAGCATCAGCCTTGGAAAGACTGGAGAGGAAGCCTGGAGACCCGTGCGCTACTGGCAAGACAGCCGCCCTCCCCAGACCACCATTACTCGCACCCCCCAACCCCCAATCTTTAGGACCAGTCCCCGCCGTGTGCTACTTCTCTCTTTCCTCATGGCTTGTGTCCTCACTTCCTCCACACGCTGCTTAATGAGACCTTGACCGCTTTTTAAATAAAACCTTGCCGTCTCCCCTACCATTCTCTATCCCCTTTATCCTGACCATTTTTTTCCATAGCACTTATTACCAGCCATATTATATCTTTGTTTGTTCATTGTCTTTCCTGTATACATGCACAAACATACTAGAATGTAAGCTCCATGACAGCAGGAAAATTGTCATTCATCAGTGTACCCCGAGCACCTAACGCAGTGTATGACACGTAGTAGGCGCTAAGTAAATATTTGTTGGATGGTTACATGGATGGGTGAAAAACTAAATGAACTAACACTCTAACCTGTACCCCCATACTGCCGATCCTCTTAACTGTATCTCCTCCAGTTTCCAGCATCACCTCACCATTTGGATTTAACATTTGCTCTAATTTTTCTAGCTATAATCCTCATTATTTTCAATAACAATTTGTTTTTAGGCCGGGTGAGGTGGCCTATGCCTATAATCCTAGCACTCTGGGAGGCCAAGGCAGAAGGATCGCTTGACGTCAGGAGTTTGAGACCAGCCTGGGCAACAGCGAGCCTCCATCTCTACTGAAAATAGAAAACAAAAATTAGCCGGGGTGTGGTGGCACGTGCTTGTAATCTCAGCTACTCAGGGGCTGAGGCAGGAGAATCGCTTGAGCCAGGAGTTTGAGGTTGCTGTGAGCTAGGCTGATGCCCAGGTGACAGAGAAAGATTCTGTCTCAAAAAAAAAAAAAAAATTTGTTTTCTGCCTTGGCCTTATTGCTTCATGCTGCCTTGGATAAACGCTTGTCATAATTCTACTTGGCTCAGTACTTTGGTAATACACCCATGGGGCTTGACCCTGTCCCTCAAGTGCGATCTTGCCAATATGTGGGCATGAATGCAATGTTACTCTACCACAGTAGCTTCATAAATGAACTACCTCTAGGAAGGAAGTATAATATATAAATGAATAAATACCAAAATTGAACTAAACAGCATTCAGAATGGCCATAAATGAAGTCCCTGCCTTCAGTAAGTGTACACATTCAACAGTGACAGTCCAGGTAGGCAAGACAGAGACCCAAAATGGAAAAGGTAGAAAATTCCTGAGCCTTCGATAGGGAAATGGGAACATCCATATAAATGTTGGTAGGAGAGTAAATTACTATAATGCTTCTAAAGGACAATTTAAAAAATAGCTATTAATATGAAACAGATTCCTGCCCTTCAGTAGCAGTTCAACTTCTAGGAATTTATCCTATAAAAACTCTCCTTTAACAATTGGAACTATCCAAATGCCCATCACTAAAGAGATGGCTTAATTTTGAAACCACACAGCCATAAAATGGATGAGTGCAATCGTTAAAAAGAATAAATGTGTACATGTTTGTATTACATTATATTAAATGGAATGTGGAAATTACACATTAGTATTTATGTGTATTAGCAAGTTTATACCACGTCCTAGATACCAGAAGAAACAGTGAGCAATACTCACAATGTTCCTACCCTTGTAGAAATTATCTTATAATTGGGAAACAGGCAACAAACAAGCAGATAAGGGTTTAATGGCAGATGAAGCAGTCCTATGAAGAAAAATAAAGCATGGCAAGGGGATAGAGACTGATGAGGATCAGAAAAAGCCTCTCTAAGGAGATGACATCGGAGCAGAGATAGGAATAAAGTGAGGGAGTAAGGCAACAAGGTCAGAGGGACAGACAATAATAAAAAGGGCCCTGCAGCAGCATGTTTGGAGGTTCAAGGAAACACCAAGTGTGGCCGGAGAGCCATAACCACATGGAATGGGAGCTCTGAGGGGTTTCGGGAACCAGGTCACATGGCATTTTATGGGCCTGATAACCATTTTGGGGTTTCCTTTTAATTTTGATGAACCATTATAAGACCTTGAGCAAGAGAATGATATATTCATATTTATATTTTTGAAGACTCACCATGGCTGTTAGGTAGAGAATATTCTAAGGAGGAAAAGAATACAAGCAGTGAGACTAGTGTGGTGTGGATGTTGCAGTGGTCGTGTTGAGTGATGATAGTGGCGTGAAGTAGTCTTGGAGCAGTGGAGAGGAGGAAGAGTGATCAGATTTGTGGTTCATTTTGAAGGTAAACCAAGAGGATTAGCTAACGGGTTGGATGTGGGGTGTGTTAGAAAGAATGACCAAGGATGATTACAGGTTTTAGGCCTGATCACCTGAGTGCAGGGAGGGAGGACTTGGCGGTAGGTGGTGGTAGTGTGATGGAGGTGGAGAATGAAGAGTTCTGTTTTGGATATGTTAATATTGAAGTGTCTATTACATCTCTAAACGGAGCTAATAAGCAATTGGATTAATGACTTTGACTTTTAGGAGAAAGGCTGGGACTGTTGATGTGTAATTTTGGAAGCATAAGGGCATAAATGGCTTTAAAACCATGGCTGAGATTACCTAGGAAATAAGTGTAGAGAAAAGTAAAAAGGTCCAAGGGGTGGCCTAGGGCTCTCCTATATCTAAAACTCTCGAGGAGGAGGAGGTGGTTCCAGCACAAGAGACTGGGGAAAAGCAACCAATGACAGAGGAGGAAAAATGGAGAGTGTGGATCACAGAAGCCAAGTGAAGAAACGTGTATAGATATAAAGAAAAAAATAGCACCCAAATTATTAACCACCATCTTCTTATGGGGTGAAATTATACAGGATGTTCAACATTTGATGTATCTGTAATATTTGAATATTTTGTAATATACATATATTGCCTTTGTAAACAAAACTAGCAATAAAAATGTTAAGAACAAAAACAAAAATTTAATAAATCTATTAATGTATGGGAAGCATGAACATTAAGTCTATATAGTATAATCTATTATAACTTTGATTAGACATTTACAAAAGGGTTGCAGTGACCAAAAATGAGAGGAAAAATGCAGTTTTTCATATGGCTTATCTAAGAGTGTATTTAGGTGCTGCTTTACAGAGATTTCATGGATTGAAGAGTTTATACATATATATATAGTTAGGTGTGTAATTATATAGAGAGAGCATTTTTTCATATATTGTTAATGGGTGTTAAATGATACTATACAAAAAATAGAAAACCATAAATGTATATAGAATGTGTAGATTGGATAAAGTCCAACAGTTTGTCTAACCTATTGATACTGCTCATTCGTATAATCAAATAAAGGTTCCAGAATTTTATTTCTGTGCTATGAATGGAATGATGGTTACTGCTATACAAAGTGGCTCAAGGAAGTTGCTCTGAACTTAAAGAACTGCAGTGGGAATGACCAGCCAGTATAATTCACAGTGCAAATGGGGGCGCACACCTCAAAACTGCCAGTCAGAAGTCATGCAGCTGAGTCAGAAGGCCATGAGTTAGCTGCACGGCCTTGGAATTAGAATAATATATGTTGTATCCACCCCCATAACGTATATACCATCCCAAATGACATAGTTTATTTTAAAGTGTTGCAAAAATCATTAAATAAAATACTACTGTTTCTCTTTATGGGGATTGCTGATATAGGATGGTATCAAACTGTGGTATTTTTCATGCTTGGTTTCAAGTGCCCCCTTTTCTTTAAGGACGTCTATTCCCACACAGTTGGAGAATTACAGATTAGGAGAAACCTATTAGATTGCTCACCATCATCTTTCCCCATAACAGTTTTGTGCCAAATTCAGATTTTCACTGAAGTTGTCAGTAACAATAATACCACGAGTTTGTTTTTGTTCGTTGAGATTCGGGCAGTCTCAGGAACTGTGGCCATGATTTACCTTCCGCCGCTACCCCTCTTAGCCAGCGCACACTTTGGCAAAGAGATTTAATTAAATAGTTATTTTCTTAGACTACTGTTTTTCTGATTAAATTTTTAATTATATGTAAAATTAACGATTGTATTTGCAGGATCAATTGATATTCAGGGGAAAACTGTCTAAATAAAACTTAGAGTTTCTTTTACTCTCTCCTGTCAGAGTCGGGCCACAAGAAGTTGAAAAGTACCATCCAGAGAAGCACAGAGACAGGCATGGCAGCCGAAATGCGGAAGATGGTCAGGCAGCCAAGCCGCGAGTCCACGGACGGCAGCATCAACAGTTACAGCTCGGAGGGGAAGTAAGTGATGTCAGCACGTCTGCGCGGCTCTAGAACCGTGGCTCGTGTAGTAATTGGTGAAACCACAAAGCCACCAATGGTTACTGTGCAGCTTTTTTATTTATCCAGAAGTTCAACCATCCATTTTAAAGCAGCCTGGCCTCTTCTAAGTACACACGGCCATGCCTCTGTACCTGGTCACTCACACCTCTCCAAGGAATGAAGAACTGCTCAGTTAACACGAATAAACTGATTTCCATCATCTGGTAAAGCCCAGAATAGTTCCTTACTGGATGTTTGGTGGAGAAATGCTACACTTAATGCATTCTTCCACGTGGGAAACTCATTGTCTGGCCCTGTCACCAAAATCTGAAATTAACATTTGGAAGTGAGGAACTGATTTCCCGTTTTCTTAATTTTCTCCAAGCTATTTTGGGTCCTAAGCTGTTGTAAGTCTAACATTCTCATACATGTAAGCAACTTAATGTTGTCTTGTTTTTAAAACATCACTGTCTCATTTCTATCTTAGGAAAAAAATTTCAGGTTCTATCTTATTATTTTTCTGATTAAAGAGTTTTAGTTAATTTTGAAAAAAAATCACAAGGTTTTTTTTGTTTACTTATTTTTTTTACCATTTCATATGGATCTTGCACAAAACCTGCATTTTCCCATGCTTGAGAATATTTTGGTAAAACTGCACTTTTATTAAGGTAGGGGGTCTTACAAATAAGCAATTATGCTGTGGTGGCTTCCATGGAGATAGACTATGTATACATTTTCCATAAGTATTCATTCATTGCCATTTAGATTCCTCACATACCATTCTAAAATTCATAACTTTTTACTACCATTTTTCTATTTTGTTTGAAAATTAAATAAAATTATGCCAAATTAATATTTCTGACACTCTTTCCATCAAAAAGCATTTGATCAAATGATTGGTATGCATGACTGTTTATTTGATCAAATGATTGGTATGCACACTCCCAGCAAGGTATAGCCAAGAACAAAAAATCAGCAGGTATGGAGGTAAACTTTTGACAAAATACCAATATTTGATGAAGTAGTATAAAGCATTGTACCAGTGAAGGACTGGAGACATTATTTTCTGATACAAACGTAACAAATCAAATAAAATTTGCCTCCACCATAGTTAAGCCGCTGAGTCTGTCAGAGCTTTTTATTCGTAGAAATATGCTCATTCAAAAAATACATGTGGAATGCCAACTACGTAACAAGCATGGTTTTCATTACCCAGAGACAATTACATCTATCAACAAGAGCACAGTCACTGCTCTTGTGCAGCTCACATCCTTGGGCTTCCAGGGAGCCATATTACTAGAATATGACTAGAAATAGACATATTTTAACCAATTAATTTTCATTTGGACCACATAAAAGTCTCATGTAATTTAGACATTTAATTAATTCAAAGATGAATAAATTAAACTCATTGTATTTGTATATAAGAACTTGTACTATGCTATGGTATTTATTCAAGAAATTATTAACCACTTTTTTAAAATTTAGCATTAATGTTACTTAATGTTCATAAGCAATTAATTATCTATGTAAGGTTTATGATATAAAATTTTCATCTTACATTTTATATCATCAATACATTTATATAAGGATTTGGATTTGGTTTTGTAAGTGTCCAAAACACTTAGTACATTAAAAACTGAGTCCTCCTGAATAGAGAATCAGGTCTTAAATTGAGAGTTCATACTTTTTCTCAAACAGTGTTGAGCCTTGTATACTTGGCTCAAAGCAATGCAAAGAATCAGTAAGTAAACAGATTGTCTAAACATTGTTCATGTTTCATAATCAAACCTAGTCCAATGGAAACTAATGAAAAGAATTCTAGGAGATTTAATGTTTTGTTTCTTTGGTTTTTATCCTTTTGCTGATAGCTTAATATTTCCTGGAGTGCGACTAGGAGCTGACAGTCAATTCAGTGATTTTCTTGATGGATTGGGACCAGCTCAGCTTGTTGGCCGCCAAACCCTTGCCACCCCTGCAATGGGTAAGAGTCATTTTTTTCTGCAGGAAAATTGATGTTTTATGGTTGACAATGTCATTTAAAATAGCATAATAGTAATACAAGTGAGAAACAACATTTTAGCTAGGGGGTTTCCAGTTGCAAGCAACTATTCTAATTTCCAGTGCATTTTTTCTAATTTGAGACATTATACAAAATGAAATAAAATTAGTCTTAAATATATGAATTGCCAGAAACCCTGGCAAGACAGAGAGTCTACAGTAGATCCAAATGAAGGATAAGGGTGGCATTTCACGGCATGGAAATAAATGATGGCCAATGAATATTCAGTAAAGGATGGTAGCATAACTGTTTAACGGAGCGAAACATAATTAATAAAATTGCCTCCCTACTTCACAACTTACAAAAATAATAACATTGCAGACTGAATTATAAAAATGAAAAATGAGGGTGGACAAAGACACTAAAAAGTACTAGAAAACACTTAAGTTAATGTTTCTATAGTCTTGGAATGGGAAAGAATTTCCAAAGGGACAAACAAAAGCTGAAAGAATTGAAATTTTCTAACAGGAAAATATAACCTAAATGAAATTTAAAGAAAGATGCCAAATGGAGAAAATTACATGTAGTATGTACAATAGATTTTTCTCTGAAAGACATGATATTCCAGCTTGAAAGGAACTATGGAGAGAAAATAGATCCACATGAAGGTACATCATTGTGGAATTTCACAACACTGAGGATTGATAGACAGTCATACAAGGTTCCCAAGAGGAAAAATATTAATAATTCTATAAAAACTATCAAAAATCAGAATTTCTTTGGGCTCTTCTGATTCTCATTGGACTCTTCACTAATAATACTGGAAGCCAAAAGACTATTAGCATTACCTTCAGAATTCTGAGTAAAAACTGATTTCTGACCTAGAGTACAATATCCAGCCGAATTATCAAATAAGTTTAAGGCTGAAATAAATACATACTCGGACAAGCAAGATCTCAAAATATTTTTCTCATTTCCAACATTGCTCAGAAAGCTACTGGAGGATTTACTTTAACAAAATGAACTAAATGAATTTTTTTGATTGTGAACTAAAAAAAAGAGAAAGATGAGATCCAGTAGATAAATGCTTCCCCATGAGAGAGATGATTGGGATAACCAGGGTGATAGTGAAGGGAGAACTAAAGATAGCTGCAGCAAGATTTGAAAGCAATTTGTCCAAACTGTAGCATGTTAGATTTCATAAGATGAAATCTGTAGAACACCTAATGTGTTTGATTTTATAGAAGAAGTAAACAACCAGGAGAGACTAAGGGTTTGAATTAGTGATATGTACGTAAAAATACAAGCACATACTTTTTCAAATGGTACCAATTAAGTGTAGGGAAAAGGAAGATCTATCTAAAAAAGGAGAAGTCATCATAGTATTCTAGTTCACATAGCTGTAGATAAGGTGACAGTATCATAATAATGTAAGTATTTTTATTAGGAGAACGGGATGACAGAAATTGTCAGGTATGTAGTAGGGGTAGGAAAGCAGTAAAAATATCAAAATTAGAAATAAACTATAATATCTAAAACTGAAAAAAGAAAATATTTTGTAAGTATGGTGCTTAGAAAAAGTGAACCAAATGTCAAAAGTAAAAAATCAGATAAATACATTGATGACTTTGAAAGCAGTGACTTTTGGAAGGCAAGAAGTTGAGGGAGGGGATGGGAGTCAGTTGTTTATAATAATAACAAGTCTTATTATAGAACTGTTTTGCTCTTTAAATTATGTATCTCTGTGATGTTAAAAAAAAACTTTAAAAAAACATTAAAAGGATAAAAAGAAAACAAAAGACCTCTAGGAACTGAGCTCTAAAACAGAATTATAAAACTAATGAGAACATCTAGAACAACAAAGTCGATCAACTGACCTGACAGATAAACAGAATTCACACCTGAGAAATGGATATGATTCAACTAACTAAAAGTAACTTAGAAATAACTATATTTAACATTTAAATTTAACATTATAAGTGATATTTAACATTTTCCCAACTATTATATGTAATTCACAGAAAAAAGACAAAGAGATTCTTAAACAAAAAAAGCGTACATTTTTAAGAAAGTTGGAGAATGAAAAATGTTATGATTCAAATTTAAAACTCAATTGATGAGCTAAATAGTATGCTGAACAAAGCTAAAGATCTAATTAATGACATGCAAAGAGAGGAACTATAGAAAATCACCAAGAACACAGCCTACATATATATATAAATTTAAATATAGAAGAGAATCTGAGACATAGGACTAATAAACCGAAAAGTTCAAAGTTATTCTAGTAGGAACCTAAAAAGAGAATAGAAAGACAACTTTGGGGAAAAAATACAATGGGTGAACCATTTAAGAAAAACATGAAATCTGAAAGATTGAAAGAGCACACTGAGTGGCGAACTGAACAACGTATACAAAACAAACAAACAAGGAAAAACTTAATGAAATTTCAGGACATCATCTCAAGTTGTAAAGAAGAAAAAGATTACCTAGCAAAGACAGGGAACAAATTAACAGCTTTTGTTTCTTAGCAATGCTAAAAAATTTAAAAAGAGAAATGATTCTTCAAGTGCTAAAGAAAAGAATTACCAACCTAAGACAAAGTTTCATTCAAGAATAAAGATGAAATAGAGACATATACATTCACAAAAAGACTTATAAAATTTGCTGTCTACTGCTCTTCACCAAAAGATGTACTTTTTCAAGAATAATAAACCTAAAAGAAAGGAATGGGATACAAGAAGCAATGATGAGCCAAGAAATAAGTGAAAGTTGGTAAATTTATAAAAGCAATAATTTAATAAAAACAACAATAAAAACAGGGTTTTGAGTATGTGTTTAACAACAAGCAGGAAAAAAGCAAATTATAACAAGGTGAAACAAAAATACCAGTCAACATCTACATGAGAGTTGAGAAGTTGAGGAGCTCTTAGATAAATCGAGATCCTTGTCTTATTTGGGAGTAAACAGAAAAATTTTTATGTAGAAAATATAAAAATGAGAATTCATATGTTAAATATTTAATACTCTCTTTAATAATAGAAATAAAATGTTTAACTTCTAAACTAGCAAAGGGGCAGAAAAATAAATTTTAAAAGTCTGTTTATGTAAAAGAAGACAGAGAGGAAAAAGAAGGCATTTTAAAATAAAAAACATGACATAAAATTACAAAGGAAAGCACAATTCTAAAATTAATCACAATAAATGAAATAAGTTATTCTCAACAATAAAAGGTTGAAATGATATTGAAGAAACAAAAAAAAGCTATATGTTGATATTCACTGGACACCAGTCTAAAATAATCCAGTTAGTATTCACCAAACACAAGTTAAAACAATAAAAATAAAAATCTTGAAAAAAGAGTATGAAGAATTTGGCTACACCAATGGTAGGGTAGGTAGTTAATACCAGACTTCCCTCCGACAATAGCTAAATGTTTGCTTGAAGACCAGGTTCCTTGGGAGGATGGATGCCTATGTGTAGCAAGCCTTGTTTTCAAAGCTGTTCTTCCCTGGAGGCATTTTCTGATTTGTATTTCCCAGTGGAAGGACTGAGAAGCTTAGGTGTACTTTGTTTAGCTTATAAGGGTTAGCAGGTCAAGAATTTGAGTTAGCCATTGATCCTCCTTTGATTTTGGTTGGAATCTAAAAGTTCAATATACCCTGAAAATATGAGTAACTTGGAAGTAGTTGGGCTTCTGTAAGAGCTATGATTCTAATGACTTAAGTTCTTGATTTTGGTTAAAGTGATCTGAGACTGCAGACACCTTACAGAAACAAAAGTAAATCATTTCTGATGAAAGATAACATCTTAGGTGTTAATTGTCTCTAAAAACAATATTATAAGTAAAATTTCCAGACTTCAATCACAAATTACCAGGCACACAAGAAAGAAAGATGTTTTTTTTCAAATGCAGAAACAACAGATAATAGAAACAAACCTGAAATGAATACAGGTATTGAAGTTAAATATTTAGACTAAAAATAATGGTTCAAGGAGATAAAAAACAAGATTGAGAATTTTATGAGAAAACTAAAAGTTTTAAGAGCCCAATGGAAATTCTAGAATTGAAAAATATAACTGTGCTTAAGAATTCAATCGATGAGTTACCAGCAGTTTAGACAGAGCTGGGGAGAGAATTGGTTAACTGGAGTTAGATAAAGCCATAAGAAAGTATCCAGAATTAATCATAGACACAGAAGAATGGAGAACATAAATAAGAAATTAAGAGAAAAGGGTGAGTGTATATATAAATATTTATAGTTATATATATATATATATATATACACATATGTATAAAATTAAAGTCCTAAAACAGGGAAAGAGAAAGTATAGGGCAGAAGCCATTAGAAATAGAATGGATAAGAAAGAATAATTCAAATGTTTCTAGCATAAAGAAAAGACAAATATTTAAGGTGATGGATATCCCAATTGCAATGATTTGATCTTTACAAATTATATGAATGTATTAAATTATCACATACACCCTGAAAATATGTACATATATTATATATATATCAATAAAAATAAATAAAAATTTAAAAAACAAAAAATAAAGATAATAAAAATTTTTAATAATACATACATTGAGAAATTTCCAAAACTGAAAATACACATCAAGCCATACTTTCTAAAGTCCCTATGAATCCCAGGAAAAATAAATTCAACAATATTAAAAATAATATAACAAAAAAGTAGATTTTTTCCATGAACACGTGGTTGGTTAAGTATTTGAAAATCAATATAATTCACCATAGTGCTCTACTATAAAAGAAAAAAATGACCATCTTAATATATGCAAAAGAAATGTTAGATAATATTCAGCATTAATTTATGATTAAAAAATTAGCAAACTAGGAATAAAATGGAGCTTATTTAATCTGATAGAGAGAGAGAGTGTGTGTGTGTGTGTGTGTGTACCCACATCAGCTTGTCTAAAAAGTTTTAAATCTTTCAATAATTAAGAGGTAAAGGTTTTGAGGAATATGCATCCTCATACGCTGCTGTTAGAAGTTTAATTTGGTGCAGTCACCAATTGGGGCGATATGGCAGTATCTGGTTAAAAGTGAAAATGTATATATACTATGACTGAGCAATACCACTTCCAGTTACATATCCTCAAGAAGTTCTTTGGAGCATTCTTCATAACAGTACCAAATAGGAACAACAACAACAACAACAAAAGACTCCCAATTGGAAATTAGGTAAATAAAATATGACAGTCATACAATAAAATATAACATAGAAATTAAAGAGAATGGACTAGATCTCTATACATAAATATGGATGGATAGCTAAGAAAATATTGAGTGAACAAAGCAAGTTGCTGAATGATATCACTTATACAAATGCTTAAAATTTGTAAATTTATTTGAGATAAATATTTTGAAATTATTTTTTTAATTTTATTTTTTTATTTCAGAATATTAAGGGCATAGAAATGTTTTGGTTACATGGATTGCTTTTGTACTGCTTGAGTCAAACTTATAAGTGTGCCCATCACCCAGATAGTGTACATTGTACCTGTTAGGTAGGATTTCGCCCATCCGCTCCTCACTCCTCCCACCTGCATGATTTCCATTGAGTTTTACTTCCATCTGTGCACCTGAGTGCTAATCGGTTAGTTCCAATTTAATAGTGATAACATGTGGTGTTTGTTTTTCCATTTTTGTGATACTTCACGTAGGAGAATAGTCTCCAGTTCCATCCAAATTGTTGCAAAAGGTATTAATAAGTTTTAAAAATATAACCTACCAAAAAAGAATTTAAGAAGAAATAGAAGGTATAGAAAACCTGAATAGAACTATAACCATTACTATTTAACATTCTACCCACCAAAACATGGGGGTAAATAGGCCAGGTGTTTTCACAAATGACTTCTAACAAATACAAACTCAAAAGAGATGAAAATTATGAAACAAACATTTCCATGAAATAAAGAGTAAGAAACTCTAACTCATTCTAGTTGCTAATCTAATTTTATATCAAACTACATATAGACTACATAAGCTTCTCTAATAATCAAAGAAATGAAAATTAATACAACTTTTTAACCATCAGATTGGTAAAAATTAGAAATATTGCTAATACCAATATTAGTGAGTGTGAGAAATGGGAACATATATATGTATATTTCTGGTGGTAGTGAGAACTGGTACAACCTTTCTGGAGGATTGTTGGCAGTATACATGGACTTTTTGAATGTCCACAGAATTAGATATGAAAATTAAAAATCTTGGAATTTTATGTTTAAAAAATAATTGGTCACATGTGCAAGAATTCTAATAAAACTGCTTGTTATAGTGCTGTTTACATAAATATAGCTTATGTGAATAACCTACATTTCTTTTTACAAGGGTCTTGGTAAATAGGTAATGATACATCCATGTAGTCCATAAAATGACAGTGTGTGGTCATGACTGATGACAGATAGCTAGATAGATACAATGGTAATGGTGGCTTTCTCTATATATTGGAAATACAGATAATTACAATTTTTATTGATAAGTATGTACACTGGATGAAATAAGAATAAGAAATCTTATTAAATATAAGATCATGTAAGTACTTCGGTGTTGCTGTAGCTAGTGATTTATAAACTAACTTGTGAATCTCATAAAATGGATTAGTACCAGAAAAAATAAGAGAAACATTTCAAAACTTGATTTGGAGGCTGGAAATGGGGTTGTAGAGTGGTGGGTCTAAATATCAGTTTTATTAAAAATTGTGAAAATAATTTGGAGTCTGTTATGGGCCTCTGCTTCTTGTTAACTGCAAAGAACAGAAACATGTTTGCTTCTCCTCCACTTGCAGGGGATATACAGATTGGAATGGAGGACAAAAAGGGCCAATTAGAAGTTGAAGTTATTAGAGCACGAAGCCTCACACAGAAGCCTGGGTCCAAATCTACACCTGGTAAGGAAACGTATTACTGAGTTTGCTCAAGAGAATGTTAAATAGGCAAAAAAAAAAAAAAAAAAAAAATAGGCCAAAAAAAAAAACTCTCAAAACACTTGCTGAATTTGAATTTTATGTGCTCTGTTTTACATTGTCTGATTTATTAAAAAGGCAGTGTTTCTTTGATTCTCTTAATATAGATCTGGCTTTCCCTTGCACAATTATGCTGTCAGAAGGTGCTAGGAAGAGTATTGTCATGTTTAAAAAACTTTAGTTATGATTGTTTCTTAGTATGTGTCAATTATTTGCTTTCTGCTCATTTACAAATGCAAAAGAAAAAAAAATGTAGTTCTAATTATAAAAAGGAAACAATGAGCTTTAAAATGTAAATTGTAATGCCAGCTGGAACCCACATAAGTCAAAATCTTATGATAACTTTGTATATGTTTACTTGAAGTTAGGGAAATGGCAATAATGGTAACATATAGGTGTTAAGGAATAGAATTTATGAAGCAATGAAAATTTTAAATTATTTAAATAGTCAATGGGAAACTTTCAATAAACATCTCTAATTCCCTAGTAAGGCATTTTCTAATAAAAATCAGTTGAATTTAAGGGTTAACTTCTCATATGTTAATTTGCCTTTGTTCAGCTCCATATGTCAAAGTGTATCTTTTGGAAAATGGGGCCTGTATAGCCAAGAAGAAGACAAGAATTGCACGAAAAACCCTTGATCCTTTGTATCAGCAGTCCCTGGTTTTTGATGAAAGTCCACAGGGTAAAGTTCTTCAGGTCAGTAACTGTTCGGCTTGTCACATTGTAATATCTATATTATCCATACATTGCAGAGGTGCTCAAATACAAAGAGAATAAAATTTAATAAAGGTAAATGTGGTATAATATTCTTGAGTAGGAAAAAATCCAAATGGTTAATTTATAATATAAATACTTTTTAGTATTAGAAAAATCTGGTGAATCTAATAGAAAACAAAATTTTTATTTTCTCTCTTCCTTCTTTTCTTCCTCCCCTCCATCCTCTCCTTCTGCTTTTGTCCCATTTCCTACCCTTTCTCTCTCCTCAACAGCTAGATGATAAATAAATAAATAAACAGTAGAGATATATGAAAGAAAACGTTGCTAAGAATAGTTGAGTGAGCATTACTGTGTACCAGACATGGGATTCAAAGAGGAAGAAGGGAGACGAAAAGAGAAGTATGCAGGGACCAGCAAATGCTGAGTCTGGCTGAATGCCAGATGCATTTCTAGGTGCTTACACATGTTACCTCTTTTAGACTTTGTAACCACCGTGTACAATAAATACCATTATCCCCATTTTAAAGATTGTGTCTGAGGTTCAAGAAATTAAATAATTTGGCAAAGTGACTCAGTAAATAGAAAAGATAGGATTCACCAGTTATGCTTGTGTAAAGCAGGCCAATGAGTTCAGTTGAGAACCTTTACAGAAAACGGGAGGATTAGAAAATAGAACCTGGGAGTATGTGTAATGTGGAAGGCTCGTCCGACACTAGTAGGCGTTGACCCGGGTCGTGGTAATTGTCAGTGAGATCACTGACTTACTAATCATCTAATCAAATCAAAATTGTCAGGCAAGTCCTCAAAAGGTACTAACTCACAATTATTTTTCAATCTGCCCCTTCACTAAGAAGACCGTAATACAAAAGAAATCAAATGAATACTCTCATTCTTTGTACATACTTCATCATACACACACTCCATGGTACACTGAGTTAGATTGCTTGTTTTGCCCTCCTACGTTGCACAGATTTGCATTTTTATATGTCTGTGAATCTGCACATTGTTTACTAGATAGTAGTTACACAAGAAAGGTACTAAATTTCTAGAAAAATAAACTTAAATATTTATTTCTTTAACATAGCTTATGTAGATAATACCCCTCATTGACTAGGGAAATATTACTCGCATTCCATCAAATCTAAAAATTGTGAAGTGTCTCTGAGCACCTTAAGGTTAGTAATTCTTCTTATCTTACCATGCTTCCTCCATGGTCTCAGTTGTTATTAATTACCTCTCCTTCAACGACTGGCCCACTTTTACAGAACAGTTGCTTTGAACACTTCAAATGTGAAAAAGAGAGACGTTCAAGTTACGTTGTGTTTCTCTGTCTCTGCAGGTGATTGTCTGGGGAGACTATGGCAGAATGGACCACAAATGCTTTATGGGTGTGGCTCAGATCTTGTTGGAAGAACTCGATCTGTCCAGCATGGTAATTGGATGGTACAAATTGTTCCCACCATCCTCACTGGTGGATCCCACGCTCACTCCCCTAACCCGCCGGGCTTCCCAATCATCTCTGGAAAGTTCAACTGGGCCTCCCTGCATTCGATCATAGTGAACTCATACCAGAGTCATTCCAATAAAACTCTACCTTTCAGGATAATAATCTGAACCAGATATTTCATGATCAAAAGCATTGTTGGAGACAGACAATCAACTTGTGTTTTGCCTGTAGTAGTTTTTCAATAATATGTCCCAATTGTTGTTTAAAACATGGCTTCATATGACAGAACAAGGCAGTCTATCAAATTACAGTAAGAATCAACGTGCTAGTGAGAGTCACTGATGCTTCTAATAGAAAAAGAGGAAACTTTAAATTCACACACACACACACACACACACACACGCGCACACACCAAATTGAACAAACTGGAAACTCTCACTCTGTGAAAAGTTGTATTCTACACGTTTCTGCACAGACCACAAGCAGTGTTATTTCCCTGGTGTTTGAGAAGTTTTGTTCTTTTGTGTGTTTTGTTTATTTGTGTTTATCAGTTTTTGGTTTCTTGAGTTTTTGTTTTGTTTTCACTGTAATTGTTATTTCTAGTTTTGGGGCTGTGTCATGACAGGCCTCATGATGCTAACAGAGACTCTTCTTTTCTTTTTTCCAAAAGCACCCAAAAAAGGGCTGAAGCAGTCTCTGTAGCATCTCCCCAAAGTGTTCAACAGCTAGAGAACGTGAGGCCAAAGAAGGGTTTCACTGGCTTTCATTTTATAATTCTTCAAAGTCTTACGTGTGGAAACCCAAAAGACAAAAAGTTATCTTCCAAAATAAATAATCTCTGAATTACTTTTTTAAATGAAGAGCATATCTGTTTGCATTCTAGAAAATTAATTTATGTTTTCCATTGTTTTGCATGGAAAACTTTTAAAGAAATCAATCTGCAACTAATGCTGGGGGCTAAAACTAACCGCATAATTGTACTTTGAGAACACTCCTTGTAATGCCTTTTTCTTCCTGATAGCAAAAAATATATATGCTTATGTGTATAAACCATACTTTTGACTTCCCAAAATGGTGACTAGGAATGGATTTGAGCCTAAGACACTTTCAGCTATGCCCAGGCTTCTCAGCCATGCCTCAGTGTAGACACACCCATCTGCCCTGGAAAGAGCATGGTATGAGCTGTTCAATATTCCACTGGAAATTCCAGTTGAAATATTCTGCACTAAACTAATGTTTTTACCGAATTTTAGTTTACATTTCTTTGAGATTGATGCAAGCACAAAGCTTGATTTTTTAATGCGAAGTATCTTACTTTTTGGGGGGAAAATAAAACAAAGTCAAATTTCAATTTGCATTTTCTTCATTTAGTTTTTCTTGGCCTTGAATTTCCCTTGTGACATTCTGTACATGTGCTACAAACTGCAGACTCTGCAGGTGCATTGATATGTTCTCCCTCCTTTTATGAGTCACTCAACTTTTGTGATTACACAAATAGAGCAGCATGACTTGGAACTGTTCAAAGCTGCATGCACGTTTTGTAAAAAAAAAATTAAAAAAGAAAAGAAACAAAGGTTATTTAATAATGTATGTTAGTTCCACATAGGCCAGCTTGTATGTTGCATGTACTTGTACAGTTTGCTTGTTAATTACTATACTGAAATAACCAAGAAATCTAAGCCATCCATTTTTGTTATAGACATTTTGCAGGTTTTAACCAGACTCAGTCTGTGGGTCTGGGGTGAAATGTCTATAGATGGACTTTATTTTTTACCCTCCGGAAAACGTGATGTAGTACGGACCAAATTCCTTCTAATAAATATTTTGGTGTAGATTCCTACTGTGGGGCTGTAACACATGTAGACACTGTGTACACACTAGGTTTTAATCCATAGACATACTGCCTGCACCAAGTGAATTATTTATTATTATTTACACATGCCAGAATTATCTGCCCATCATTCCACAGGGCACAGATTGACCACTGCTCACCATGCTGAGCAGGAAGAACTGAAGCATTGGTGCACTTCTACTAGATTCCGTTCTGTCTTAGTGGCCAACAATCAAACTGATTATAATTGGGTAGTATCTTTCTATTTTGACCACTTGTCTTAACACTCCCCTGTGCTTTTAAATGAACTTCCAACTCATGTATGTAAACATGTTTAATAAAATTTACTTTTCATGTCAGTCAGTAGCCATCTGTGTTCTATGTTTTGCCAGATTTCCATTGCGGGTTCTATGGTGCAAAATGGGAGCCAGATCATGGGAAGGGGAGGCTGGGATGTGTTGTCTGCTGCGGGCATTTGACTTGACTTGTCACTGCACTATTTATGTCTTAATCTATGGCCCAAAGGGTACTTTGCATCACATACAAGTTTTCACTTTGTCAGCCTGTCTAAGTGAGCACATGACTATATTTCTGAAAAGTGGCATTATTAAAAACAATAAATCTCAGTAAGAATCAAATGGAAGGTTGTTTTTCTGCTGCTGTTTGAATGTGCTAATAAAAGAGACAACTCTGTTGTCCAGTTGCCAAACCATTTCAAGTTATGTGACATATCAAAATATTGATTCCTGCGTCTCTTGTCATAGTATCTGTTTCCTCTTTCCTTCTTTTCCTTCTGAACCCTTGACTAATTTGTAGAACCTTGCTTTAGAGGAGGCCAACTTAACGGGAAAAACAACAAGCAATACATTTATTCTAAATTATCTTCAACAGAATCTTGGGCAATAAACATATCTTCTAATATAGATAGATAAGTCTCCTCTAAAAATAATAAAAGAGAAATTATTAACTTTCTAAATGATTTTTTATGATTTTTTTATCTAAAAATGTGTCCGTATATTTCATAATCACTACTTCCCACAAAATACTTAATATTTCATCTTGCATTATAGTAAAATAACTATTAAGATACAGTCTCAACTTTCTAAGAGCTCTTAACTTTTTATAGACCACCCCGGCTGCAACTTTGTCAAGCAAAATGAACACACCTACATCAACATCAAATTTGAGAGAATAAAGCAATTTGAGCCATGACACCATCAGTTGTTTATAGTTTTTAAAACAGTTGACTGAATATTATTACCCTGTTAAGTCATTCAGTTGTTTGGTCTACAAAATATGAGATATCTGTTAGGCTGAGTCAACAGGAGGCAAAAACAAAGTAAAGCTGTAAAGAGTAAAGCTGTTTAATATGCATGCATTCATAACTGGGTGAGGGCAGAGGACAAGACCACCACTAAAATGAGAGGTAACAGGAGACAGCTTGACGATTCTTTGTTTAGACAGAAGCAGAAAAGCAGTGATCTCTCTTCAAATCAGATAAAGCTACATGGTGTTAGGATTTCAGGGCTTACGTAATGGGAAGTAACCTAAGAAAAAGCGGTTTTGCTAAGTCTTCATGGTTTCTTGCTGATTCTGACAACTTGTTTCTTGAAATCCCAGCCTGAGATATATGATCTGACATTATTAAGGCCTTTGTTAAGTACTAGATATTGAGTATTAATACTTAGAATATAAAAATGAAAAAAAATTACCCTGTCTTAAAGGAGCTCCCTGTCTATTGAAAGAGATCCTTATATATAAAGAAATAATTATGATAACACATATAGTAAGTCCACACTTAATGTCAGTATGTTCTTGGAAACTGTGACTCTAAGTAAAATGATGTATATGGAAATTAATTTTTTTTTCTCATCAACTTTATAAAGAAACAAAGTTGAATGAAATGCCATTATTCTAGGACCTGCCATACATTATTTCACTTAAAGTCACAGTTTCCAAGAACCTGTCTTTAACAAAGTTAAGTGAGGACTTGCTGTATTTGATTTGCATACAAAGGGCTATGGGATTACGTTTAATTCTCGCAACAGTACTATGAGGTAAGTACTCTTATGGCCCCTATTTCACGTAGAAGGTTCTGCAGCTTAGAGAAGCTAAGCAACAACCTAAAGGTCGCAGAGCTGGTTAGTAACTATGCTGGGCTAGGAACCAAGGTCTGACCAAATCAGAGCCTGCCCTGTTAAGCACTCTGTGTCTTCCACTAACTGCTGACAATTGAACTAGATCCTAATGAAGAGTCCATGGAGTGAGGGAAGATCCTAAGCCAAACCATTCTTCTGCCTTAAGGCAGCACCTGGCCAGCTCAGTCTCCCACGCTGCCTGAGTGACCCTGCGTTTACCACAGCAGTGAGGGAATAGGCAAAGGTGGCAGGTGGGCTCTTCTCCATTCCCTGAACCCTCTTTCTAATGCTTTTCTCCTCTAACGCTCTCCTCTGCAGCCTCCTCTGACTCCAAGATTTCAATTATTGCCTGCATCCTAATCTGCAGCACTGCAAATTCTCTAACTAATGGGTCTGAGTTCCAAACTGTTTACAAGGCATCTCCCAATGATCCAGTATCATCTCAAATTAAACAAATCCAGAAAATTTGATCATATATATCCAAAGTCACCTTATTTCTGTTGTGCATCACCATTTTCCAAGTTTCAAAATGTTTGCTTTGTTCTTGAGATTGATGATAAATGTAGTGAGAGAATAATTAAGGAAAGTCCACGAGGAATTGGAAAAGGATGTGTTCCATTCATACCTTATTTGTTCAACATATTTTCAATCAGTATTTATTTTGTAAAATAAATTACCAAGTAATCAACCACACAATATTAAAGAAAATGAAAAGGAGACCTGCCCTAGTGGAACCTATTATCCAGCCTATGCTGAGAGAACAGTGTGGCTAGGCTATGAAGGTTTTCTTAAAGAAGTAAAGTTTTAGTTGAGACCCATAGGATAGAGGGAAATGTAAGACATTCCAGGCAGAGGAAACCTGTGCAAAAGCCAGAGACAGGAGAGAATGTGGCACTTTCTAAGAACTGAAAGGCAGCTGCTATAATTGAGAGGCAGAGATCAAAGAGGCTAGGAAGATGGGCTGGAGCAGATCATGCATGTTCTCTTTAATCTCTCTGAAAATCCAGAAGAGCTTATGACTCTCTATAGCTCTCACCACAGAACTCCTTTAATTAAAATTATATTCCTATCTTATCACATACTCAGTGTTCAGCTGGTTTTTGGTAAATGTATTAGTTGGGGGAGGATTACCACTGTAAAGAGTGGACCCCAAAATGTGTAACAGGTCAAGTACAATAGAAATTTACTTCTTCTTGGTTAACAGTACTGGAATGGTGAGCAGGTGAATAGGGATAGTCAGTCCTCTTCTACACAATATTTAGGATGCTAGGTAGATGAGGGCCCTGGAATCTTCAACATTTGACTTCTGAGGCTCCCTGGAAGTTGGTTCCATTGTAGCAATCTACAACAAGAAAAGAAAATGGAGGAGCACAGTCGAGAGATATTTATGGGCAAGTTCTGAAGTGGTGAACATCACTTCTACTCCTATTCTGTCAGCTGGAATTCAGGCACTTGGCCTCACCTAACTGCAAGGGAAGATGGAGTTTCTCCAGAAATATAAGGAGAGCATGGATTTTGATGAGCAATCTGCAGTCTCTGTCACAGTGACTGTCCCAGTGAATGAATCAATAAATGAAGACCAAAGTGTCTTCTTTGTACTGATGTTAATGTTGTTTGGTTTGAGTACTTTCCTCTTGCTTTCAGCAGCACAACTAACACACATGGAAAATTTAGAAAACAATACCGAAGACAGGATGACAATCCTATAACATGCACACCAGTTCTTTCAAAAAGAGTTTTGGGATTACCTATTCTTCAGATCATTTTCGTGAGCCTCTCCAAATTACTGGCTGCAAGATGTTCTCTCTTTCCTTCAACAGGATCCAAGCAATAGGATCACAATTTAACCAGGCAGTTAGTCTTCTCATCCAACCTAGATAAGTTCTGTTCTTTAGGAATATGCTTTCTTCAGCAGAGGCAGGTTGCTATAAACCCACTGTGCAGTGTGCCAAGCACCGCATGAGGCATGACCAAGGTGTACTGTATGCCCACACAACACAAATAATCGTCTCACTACCCTTTAAGCTAACACCATCTTGGTTACCTCCTGAGATATATAGAACAGGCTAAAATCCTGTGTTAGGATGCTTTTAGATGGAGTGATTGATATGCAATTGAAAAGGAATAAACTAGAAAGTAGAATTGATGGACTCACCTTAGTGAAAATTCTATAAGTTGATTCTGGTTTCTGGCACAGACTAGAGTAGTGTATCCAAGACAGCACTAGGAATCTGTCATTCTTCATGTCCTGGTTTTGATGTTTTCTTTGTCATCTTCACACTCATATAGGTACCTCCAAGGCATAGAAAAATAGTTGCTGGAAATCTCTGACTCACAACTCATAGTTTAGCAAGCTCTGAGGAAAAATAACACAGAATCATCTCATAATCCCAGCAAAATCTCAGGCATGACCCTCTTGGACCATCTTAAGTCATGCCTAATGTTGAACCAGTATCTCTGCCCAGAGAGATGAAATATATTAATGGACAGGCTTGTGTCAAGAGTCCAGCCCTGAATTAAGGAAATCCAGACTGTTCCACCCAAAGTAAGTAAAATTAGAGTAGTTCCCTCAAGGCAATCTGGATGCTATTAGAAGAAGGAGAATGCTTCTCTCTGGGAGAAAAAAATGATGGAAAAGTTTTGTCTACTCTAGATCCATTCTTTCTCTTCTCTCACAACCTGGAGAAGATAGAACAAGAGTTCTCAAGCCTGGCCACACTCAACCACATCCCACCCCTCACTCTGATGACACTCACCTTCTTTTGTCTTCCAAATTAGAGAACCACTCATTTGGTACGTTAAATATTTCTAAGACCCCAGGCTGGTATTTTAAGGAGTATGCTATTGTAATAATATACATAGCAATTTATTTATTTGGAGGTATATATGAGTTTCTAAGGCTAAGTTGATAATTTACCTTTGCTTACACATCCGGGAATTCCTGAAATGGGGATAGCAGCTCCTACAACACAATTATGTTAGGAGTTGAATTAACATAAAATACTATACAACATATCTGTTAAATGGAATAATAACAGTACCTACCTCACAGAGTTATTTTGAGATTAAAGTAAGTAGTAAATTTTAAATTCTTAGGGCAAAATTTCAATTCACAGTGAGTATTTAATAAATGTTAGCAATTCTATTCTTCATTAGAATAGTGGTGAGTCAAAAAGAAAAGAAAAGAAAATGAAAAATGTTAGCAATTAACTGTTATGCATCAAACACTAATATTCATCAAAGTTAACTTTGTGGAGACTGCATATGAACACAAAATTTGGGGGCAAATCTAAACTTCATTTCCTACTGATTTATCCAACCTCCCACCAATGATATAATGTTCCTTTCCTATACTGGCAGACAAGACCAGAGGAAGATTTACCTTCTGCTCGGGCCATAGAAATGCTAATCCCCGTGGCCCATACCACAGATCCTTTCTTCAGCACACTCTGTGCATCCTCAGTGGGGCTGGTTGCTCACTCATTTTCCAGACCAACCCTTGCATATAATGAGCACCATCTCTTGGAAGCAGGCAGAGAACACCCTCTCTGGCTCAGCCTAGCAGAACAGCTCTCTTACCACCATTTTCATTGTCATTTCCTGGATGATTTAGTTAACAAACCAGCTTATGCTCTGCCTGCACGTCTATTCCCAGATCACTGAATCCTCACCAATATCTTGGGGAGGAGAGGAACGTACATCCTTTCACTGAAATAACTATCTTTTTCTTTCTCCCTTTCTGTATGCCCAGTTGAGACCTCTTCTTTCAGAGGCTGGAACATCTCTTTCTTCTTTCTTTGCAAGTAGTTTCATTCCAGCACTCATTTCCCTATTTATGCCCCACAAGACATGGCTATGGCTTTTCTGATTATTATGAGTTATGTGATCTACTTATTCAACATTTTCTATCAACACATAGTAAAGTAAAGTCACCAGGAACTACCCACCTAGACAGCACTAGCCAGTTCCTAGCCCGTGTTCACTCTGTCATAAGTTCATTACATTTTTATCTAATGTAATTTGCCTTTGGTTTTCATTGAATATTAAAGATTCTTCTTGCATTAGCTATATATTTTTGCCAAAGATATTTTCCCATGTTACTCAATATCTTTTTTTTTTTTGCAAATAGATGTACATTATGGTTTTGTTTGTTTATTTTACATTTTATTATTTAATATTAGTAAAAAGTTTTTCTTTTCTATGGGATGGTTGTATTTTCTTCTACCACAGGATTCTTAACCTTTTATATGCTTTGGTGACTGGTGAAGCATATAGAGTCCTTCCTGGAATAATGATGTTAAGCTCCTTTAAAAAGTAGATAGGATTAAAAGGAAACCAATTAGTTTGGAAAAATTAAAAACATTTCAAAACAAATCCATAATGTAGCAATATATATGACTTCTTTACTGAAGTATTAAATAAAATCTAGTAACAGGCCCAATAATTACAGTATTTCTGAAGTCTTGATGAGCATAAATGAAAATAGTTGTAACAACTGTAATGTGATATAAAAATATCTATGACTTTTATTGACAGCAAGGTCACAGGTACAGCTATGCTATTATGCTTTTTTGCCTACAGTGACATCTGAAAGAAATGCTAAATTTCAATTAAAGTTTAGAAGAAAATAGAAATGCAATTTTTTTCTTTAATCCAAGTTCATAGACTTTCGGAATTCCTGCCTGAGACCATTGTAGGAATAGTATAATCCATTATATGGTCTTAATTTACCCCGCCGGCTCACCAGGGCACTGTAAAACAACTATACTCTCTCGTTAACCATAGAAGAGTTCACAGATAGTATGTTTTTTTCTTTCTTTTTATGCCTTATTCCAATAACGTTATTATGAAATGACTTGTTAAAACTCTTCTAAATCCTTGTGAAATGATTCTAGTTTAAAATAATGACATGAACTAATACTTCAGTGCCTGGCACATAGAATGTGCACAAAACACAAGATGGTAGAATGAATTCATGGCAGAAAATTTGAGAACTTTGTGTTCTCTTAGATCACTGTTTCTCAATCTAGTAAAACTCACTCTCCTTCTGATAAACACAAAATTTCACCTCCCATTCCCCAAACAGCTATAATTACAATGCTGAAGGGGTCCACAGCTATTTTTTCAGCTGAGAATCAAAGTAAAATCTATACTTTTTTGTTGCTCCAACCAAGATTTTCTTACATGCTATTCCCTAGTGTGTATTCCAAAAGCAATACTTTTATGTTGCTTCTGCTTTTCTTTTATCTAATTTTATCATCTATCAAAGATACTGTTTTGATTTCTCAACCTATTTGTACCAATGTGGAGATTCCTACACTGGAAGTGTAATAATCAGGCTCATTAAAATTGTAAGTATAACCAGTAGGACGTACTCCATAGCACCAAGACACCCCCCCGCCAAAAAAATCCCTATTTAAATTTTTTTCATAAATTATTGCAACAGCATAATTTTTAAATTATAAATTAATTTAAACTCTGTAAATCCACCACCACTATTTCTAGCAGTTGGCCTATTGGAGCTTTTTCCTCAGAGATTTCTTGTTCTTCTCAAAGCAGCTATAGCCTGAAGTCTAAGTCTCTTCAATCTGTTCTTTTGTAAATGTGTAAACCCCCTAATGGTATAAAGCAGAGTATGCACATCCGGATGGGTGGGGAGGAGATTTTAGAGCTAAAAGGGAAATAGAAGTGAAATTTCTAGAAACAGTGAGGAAATGAAGGGCAACCTGTCCTTAATTGGTGTGGATTCCTGTCTCATTCCATGGCGGAGCTCAACAGGGGTCAGACTATATCACAAAGCCAAAAAAACAATGGCCATTGTTCAATTTCTCTTTTGCACTCTATTGTTATTATTGAGTTTTTCAAAAACTTATGACAGGTCACTAAGGTATAAAAGAAATGGTTTTTAAGAGGCTGCTTCCTGTATTGTGAAACAATTGCTACTTCCTCTTTCTCTACCCCACAATTTAACCATCTCCTAAGTGCCTCCCACCCGCAGGCTCTCTAGCTTTTCAATTCTTCCACTCTGAGGAGGAGGATGCAGATCTTCCCTTTGTGTTCTCTGCCAGGGCCCCACCTGCTGCTCATCCATCTGAGCCCTCCCACCCCAACCTCATAGGTAGCTGAGACCAGTGCTTCTCAAATTTTAATGCCACAAAAATTCGCCTTGAGATCCTGTTAAAATACAGATTTAATTATATGGACAACTAAAATATATATATACAAAAAATTAGCCGGGCATGGTGGCTCATGCCTGTAGTCCCAGCTACTCGGGAGGCTGAGGCAGTAGGATCGCTTAAGCCCAGGAGTTTGAGGTTGCTGTGAGCTAGACTGACGCCACGGCACTCACTCTAGCCCGGGCAACAGAGCGAGACTCTGTCTCAAAAAAAATAAAATAAAATAAAATACAGATTTAATTTTAGAGGTCTAAGGTGGGGCCACAGGTTATGCATGTCTAAGAAACTCCCAAGGCCGGGCGCGGTGGCTCACGCCTGTAATCCTAGCACTCTGGGAGGCCGAGGTGGGCGGATCGTTTGAGCTCAGGAGTTCGAGACCAGCCTGAGCAAGAGCGAGACCCCATCTCTACTAAAAAAATAGAAAGAAATTATATGGACAGCTAAAAAATATATATAGAAAAAATTAGCCGGGCATGGTGGTGCATGCCTGTAGTCCCAGCTACTCGGGAGGCTGAGGCAGGAGGATCACTTGAGCTCAGGAGTTTGAGGTTGCTGTGAGCTAGGCTGACGCCACGGCACTCACTCTAGCCTGGGCAACAGAGTGAGACTCTGTCTCAAAAAAAAAAAAAAAAAGAAACTCCCAGGCAGGATCTGCTACATAATTTGGGAAGTCCAATGCAAAATAAAAATGCAGGACCCCTCGATCAAAAATCTTAAGAATTTCAAGATGGCAGCAGTAGACCATTAAGGCAAGAACAGCTCTTTCGAGAGCCAGGCTGAGGGCCTCTGAAGCTGCAGGTCATGAGAGGGCCAATGGAGCTCACTTTGAGTAGAAAGGTTGAGTGTCCAGGCTTTGAAAGAGGAACCTTGTGAGTGGCCATCTTTTCCAGGGTCTTTCTATCTACTAAGAGCAGCACCAGATAAAACAAGTCATGATTTTTCAGTCATGTAGACGTCTGATTCATTTGATTAAAATTGATACATTGGTACCTCTAGAGTTAGGTTCTAGGAATGCATTTCTTTTTATTTGGGACACCCAATGAAGTTTTTTCAAATTATGTTCCACAGAACTAAGGAAAATTCTTGGAGCTTGTCCCTGATAGTGGTAGAAGAGGTAGAAGGCAGGACAAGCAGGAAGGTCCCAGAACCTTCACTCTTGCTCCAACCAGAGCTCTGAGCTTCAATCTGCTTAACAATTTTATTAGGGGCTAGAAAGGGGGATGTTGGTACAGGTCAGTCAGGCAAACTCCACTTTTGTGAAAAATTAGATGGAGACTAAGAGAGAGAAATTCTTATAATCTAATAGCAACCATATGACTCTGAGCTATATAAATCCACTTTCCTAAAAAATTAGGCTACCAAAATCCTAATTGTTAGAGAGTTAAACAATCAAACAAAAGTTCTTTAGAAGGCCAAGGTGGGAAAATCACTTGAGCCCAGAAGTTTGAGACCAACCTGGCAACATGGTGAAACCCCATCTCTACAAAAAAATTTTAAAAATAACAGAGCATGGTGGCACATGCTAGTAGTTCCAGCTGCTCGGGAGGCTGAGGCAGGAGGATCACTTGAGCCCAGGAGTTTGAGGTTTTAATGAGCTATGATCATGCCACAGCACTCCAGCTGGGGCAATAGAGCAATATCCTGTCTATAAAAAAACACACAAAAAACAAACAAACAAAAAAAAAAAACCCCAAACCAAAAGTTCTACCACTTTAGGGTTAGGTGACCTTCTCTCCCGCAAACAGAGTATTAGCTGGCCTCCTGAAATGCTGACCTTCCTCATCCTCCCACCCCAGATGCCTGGCTGCTGTCTATGACAACAACATAAGGTGGGCAGGGACTAAAGAAAGAATTGGAAATTCAAAATAGTATATCCAGTGGCATGTTTTCACCTCCTGGGAAGCTGTGTAATATTGGTGAATTTCCACTGCATTCTTACCAGGCAAACTGAAGTTGTATTATATGATTCTTTTTAATATTCACTTTTAAAAGAAATCTCACTGTGCCACACAAGCTGAATGCCAAATGCTCACAATTATAAACAAGGATTTCGGCCTCCAATCGGGAGCCTCAAACCATGCCCTCTGTTGGTGAGAGCTGGAACTTAGAAAACAAATGAGTGTGATGGCGCACCGACGCCACCAGATGGCAGCAGTGCTTCATGCAGCTCCGAGAGGACACCAAAGGCAGAGGGACCTTTTGAGGGGACACGATTGCGGTGGAAGTCTTAAGTGAGGGGGACTGAGACTAAGGCTTAACTAAAACTTAAGGATAATGAAAACAACTTGTGGGAAAATAGCCTTTTTATGATATAAAAATATCTCTTTGTGTCCTGTATGTTTCATAATTATAAACATGCCCAGATCATTTTCCTTTTTACCTCCATCAACTTAAGAGGTCTTATTTTGGTGAATGAATTCTGAGTTTTGACTCATCTTCCTCGAGATTACAATAAGTTCATGTTCAGTTCCCAGATGTGTGTGGTCAGACAATCCTTGTCATTTCCATTTATCTAATAGTAAATTGCCCTACCCTGGGGCCGACGTCGCTGTGCTCAAGCCGAGTCACCGCAGACCTGCCCGGCCGAGACCAAGAGCCCTGGACAGGAGGGCAGAGGCCAGAAACCAGCAGCATGGGGGACTTCTCGGGGCTGGACCATCTGTAACCATTGGAAGCTTTGTCAGGGGTTGCGTACTAATTTTCTTGGGTCGTCACAACAAATCACTACAAAATTGATGGCTTAAAACATTAAATATTTATTAGTTTATAGTTCTGGAGGCCAGAAATTTAAAATCAAGGTGGCAGCAGGGCCATGCTGCCCACCAAAGGCTTCAGGGGAGAATCTCCCCTTCCCTTTTCCAGCCTCCTGACATTCCTTGGCTTGTGGCCGCGTACCTCCAATCCCTACCTCCATCCTCCCAGGACCTCCTCTGTGCCTTTCTCTCTTCTCTTTTTCTGTCTCTTGTAAGGACACTTGTTGTTGGATTTAGGGCTCACCCTACATCTGGGTGATCTCGTCCTTGAGATCCTCACCTTAATTATATCCGCAAAGACCCTTCTTCCAAGTAGGTCGCATTCTGACCTTCCAGGTGGACTTTTACTTTGGGGTGGTGGCCATCACTCAACTCACTGCAAGTTGGAGGCTGATTATTCCCTGATATCTTTCTAATTATTCTCACCAGCATTATGGAATTTCAGTCGATCTAGAGAGAAGCCAGTAAATATCAGGGCAAAGCAGCAAAGCTCACTTGACTCTGAATGTGAAAGTTTCGGAGGCATCATTGCTGAAGAAATCCTCTTTCTCAGCCATCTCTGTGAACACTTCAGTAACTCTATGAAATAAACTTCCTAGCAACCTGGACCCACTTGGGTTTAGAGCATTTCAATGTGTGTGTGTGTGTTTTTGTGGTTGTGTGTCTTTTACTAATAACAGTCACAATACTCTAATTTGTATACAAATTCCATCATAATGATAAAGATACAATAACAATGACAAAAATATTCTAATTGGATTAGTTTTTGGTGGCCAACAGGTATGAACAATTGGATCTGGAACCTCATTAGCTATGTGCTTTTGGACAGAAAAAAAATGGGATTATAATACTATCTACCTGTGTGCCTAAGGGGGATGTCTTTGAAAGTGCTTTAAAATATATAAAACCCTACAAGAATGAAAGATATACTTTTCTTTCTCACCCACTTATGCCATATGTCCAGGCACATGTGGGTTCATGTATAGGAACACGGAGCCTGAGTCCAAGCCTCTGACCAGCAGCATCAGCGTCACCTGGGAGCTTGCTGAAAATTCAGACCCTCAGGTCCCACCCAGACTGACTGAATCAGAGTCTGCTGTGCAACAAAACCCCAGGTGATTCATACAGGCACTAAGGTTTGAGAAGTCCTGCTCTAAGTGATGTCTGTTTGGTAAATTTTATTTTCTAAAATGGGGGTCCTCAATGGTTTTCTCATTGTTAGAAGCTCCATTGAACACCCCAGGTATGAGCAGGGGTTGGCACAGGGAGAGGAGAGAAGGCGCTCTCACCCCGTTTGTGGTCCCTCTCTGCGGACAATCCGCCCCACCCCGATCCCTTGCCAGCAAGCCAGATTGTGAACTGCAGTGGCAGCACCTGACTTGGACATCAGTCGCGTTTGGCTTTGATAGCTATGGAAGATCAATGGTGCTGCAGGGATTGGGGAACCATACAGTATTCTGTGATCTTGACTCTGGCCTTTTAGCATGGCATTTTCACAGGCAAATAAAAGAGTAACTGCAAAGGAGTGCCATGGACATCCATTTAAAAAATAAAATAAAAGGAAAGGGGGAAAAAATGAGGACACAAGAGTGTAATGGAAAAACCCTTCGATTTTTCTCACTCTTGATGCCTTACAGGAACAGTGTGAATAATGATGACGTTTATCTCCAGAAGGTAAGACCCGTGCTGTGAAAGTATTCCGGCTTTGATGTGCCCAGATGAAAGGTGCTGTACAAGTACAAAACGATGGCACCTGGGTCGGCGTTTGTGCGGAAGAGAGAGTCTCCAGTGTGGTCTCTGACTGCTTAAAAGCTGAGAGTGCTTGACAGTGCTGCAGGGTTTCTCCTGGTCCCACTGTGGGCTGGCGAGCTCTCTGGCTGGGTCCTGGTTGCCAAGGAAACTGCTGCAGGAGAGGTTGGAGCTGTCTGGGTTCCTGGTTGCTTGGTGGAGCCGAGAGCAGAATTTTGCATTAAAAACGTGTATTTTCAGTCACCAGAGCAAAAGCAAATAATGGCCACCAGAGGGTTCATGCCCATCTCCTCCTCTGACTGAGCTCATTTGAATAGAAATCCTCAACAGTGAAGGAAGTAGCCTTCTCAGGAGCAACAAACAGGGCTTAGAAACCTCCAATCCCGCACTTATGTCCTCTGTGGGGAGCCCTTGTCTTAGCGGGGGGCACGAAAGTCTTACCATTCATCTAGTAGGCTAACCTGGGAATGCAATGACTAGGTCAGCCCTAGCTAACATCCTTGCTTTGTCTTGCATGCCACCTGTTAAGGACTTCAGAGCAAGCAATGCTGTCTCGCCATCTTTTCCTCTTGGAGGGGATATAGGATTTGGATGTGCCATTTATTTATCTTGCTCACTGTACACTGTGAACTTTTCTTGACTGTCTGCAGATTTTACTGCAATTATTTGGGGGATATGTACTCCCTTTGCCAGTCATGTAATTTCCTCAAGATTAAAGATTCTGTTTATTTCTCTATTGCAAGTGCCTGGCACGGTGTCTGACGTCAATAATGAGCAGGTTCTCAATAATCACTTGAGTGAATTGCCCTCCCTTAGTGAAGGCTCAGAGAAGCTTGAGCAGACACAAGGAGTTTTTCAGAAAACCCCAGTGAAGCAGAAACTACGTAATCATCATATTTAAGAATTAGTAATTACCAGCTGTTTATATAGTTATTACATCTCATTTTTATGTTGCCTCCATCCCTATAAGGTAGATGGTGATGCCCACAAGTATAGAAAAAGAAACTAAACCCCAGAATGGTTAAGTAAGTGACTCAGACGGATGTCACATCTAGTCAGTTGCTGAGGCAGTATTTGCATTCAGGTCTGTCTGATGCAAAGCAATGTTCTTAGCTGTTATGCCAGACTATCTCAGGGCCTCGTCATGGATCACGTAGAGCCCTGCATGTGTCATTCTCCAGAGTGTGGGGGACACAGACCTCTTGTGGGGTGAAATCATCCTTGGTGAGAAGGCATGAGGTAAGACATCAGGTTGGGTGGGATTCAGCGGGCACGTGGTGATGTGTGCATAATGATACCAGCACAATCACCTGCCCAAGGTGCATTGGGGACAAATCCAAGCTCCAACAATCTCTAGCTTTGTAACTTTTAAAAAGTAACTTAAACACTTTGTTCTTCAGATAGATCCCTCATCTCCAGATTGGAGCAAATGATATCACTTTCCACCAAGTACTGCATGTTCTCACTTGTGAGTGGTAGCTAAGCTGTGGGTATGCACAGACAGAGAGACGTAATAGACATTGGAGCCTTAGAACAGGGACGATGGGAGGTTGAAAAATTACCTATTGGGTACAATGTACACTATTCGGTGACAGGTACACTAAAAGCCCAGACTTCACCACTACACAATTCATCTATGCAACAAAACACCATTTTTATCCCCTAAATCTATGGAAATAAAAAAATAATATTACTTTCTGAAAAGGAAAAATTATAAGAAGTAAATTAAACTATACTTGCAAAAGTGTTTAGTATGATTTTCCATACATAGTGCTTAATGAATTATTATCATCTTTATTACCAATACCATCTGCTAATTATAGGTGTTATTTTTATTATAAAAAAATGTTTCTTTTAGAGGCTCAAGGAGCTGCTCAAACTTAAGCATCACTTGAGTATCATTTCAAAACCACCCCCCTTTAAAGCCTAGGGAAGCTGCCAAGGTGTTACCCAAGAGAAGAAATGATTCTGTCTGGTCAGTTGACATTCTCATCTCAGCCTGCCAGCGATTCAGTGTGGGATTTGCATAAGTCATTTGACATCTTTTCCACATCTGTGAAAGAAGGTAGTAAAAGTGAAGGATAGTTTGTGGGAGTGCTTTGAAAACCACCAGGCACCACGCAGAGGCTCTTATTCCCGGCTCATCAACTAAAATTCACAACAAGGTTTCAGTTTTTCCTCCCTGTTTAAGGTGGACAGGTTGGAACGCCTTTGAGACGCCTCACCTTTTCCCTGACCCAGCTAGCTTGTCAGGCACCAAGAGAGGAGAGAAATGTGTAATCTTTCCATGAAACTCATGATTAAATGACAATTTTTTAAGGACTAGGTCTGTATTTTATATTTCTTGGCAGCTTTCCTAGTTCTGTGAATTCATTGTCACACACTAACCCCTGTCCCCATAAGTGGAAGACTGTCTATGGCCTGGAAAAGCTGTCTACAAGTCACTGGATAGCCAAGAAGCATGTTTTGCTGGTGACACCACAAGCACTACTTGCAGGTGGCCGTGGTTAGAGCCAATTAGCAAGTACCCTGAGAAGCAGGAGCCTCCTGGTTGCCAATTTATAGGATTTGCCTCCAAAGCTCCGCCCTCCTCTTCAGATGGGGCTGGTCCTTCCTGTTTGACAGGTGTACATGGCCAGCCAACAATTCTCAGTTACTAGAGTTCTGTGGCTGTCACAAGACCATGGTTTTGTGGATACCCCCATCCATGTTGATTTTAATTGGACACCTCGGTGACATCCACAGAACACGACTTCTCCCGTCCAGTGGTGGCCTCCTGCTAGCTCCTTGACGGCCACAGTTCCAGAGATTGCTAACTTTTATCCTACAGCGTTTATGCAGTTGAATTTGCATTGCTCCCAAAGGTTCTACAGCCAATGGAATCTGTGTAAACAGAGATATTTCACCTCAAATATTCTTTCATTTCACTCAGTTCATGCAAACTTTACCTTTGAACTTATCCGGTTATTAAGACCACAGCCCTGCTTGAGATTCCTGCTGCTTTTCCGCAGCCAGTTCCAGAAAGGCTGCGGTTGTAGGCAGTGCAATTTGAACGTGCTCAGCACACCCGGGCTGTCTAGCTTTGAACCAAACAGGCTCATCTTGGCTTAGTAAAAGAAGTCATAAACAGAGACAGAAATGCAGCTGAAGCATTATATTTAGCATTGCATATGCTTAGGTCAAAATCAGCCTTCCAAAATAGTAGTGCCAGAAATCCAGTTTAACTCCCTAAATGTGAGCGAATCCTAAAATGTTAAAGCTGGAAGGAACTACTCTAAGGTAGAGTATAGAGAAAGTGACTGGGCCTAGAAAGGGAAAGTGACCTTTTGAGTTCCTAGTTGGGGACCCAGGACTGGAACCCAGTTATCAGTAAGCCCAGTACCACCCCCACTAGTGTCTCACAGTGTCTTGTTTTTGTTTGTGCTTTAGAGTAAATAAATGGTTCAAACAGTTCACAGACGTTATCTCATTTGATTGACACGCATGTTGTATCGATTTCTGTAGAACAATCTATTAAGTGAAACCGAAGTGTCCTGATTTACAGCTCCCCCTCCTCGGCCTCTGGAGCTCACTCCTCAACCGGGAAGATTTCAATTTGAATACATTTCGGAAATGTCAAAATGCCAGAAGTCACATATCCTTGTGCACAGGGACAACTTTGCTCTCTTGTTTTTCCGCAACACAGGCTCAGGGATCCGGGGTGATCTGAGCAGGCTCAGGAAGAATTATTCAGTGACAGATTTACAAAGAAAACAAGACAAAAAAGACAGCACGCGCGAGAGATTGGTTTTTGGAAATGACTCTGTTGCTTATTCCTGGCTTCTGCTGGCATTCAGAGGGATTAAGGCAGAAGGAAGGGGGAATGACTAACACGGAAGCCTGCCCACCTCCCAAGGTGCATGCAGCTCCTGTGGGTCTCTGAACCGCGGGGGGGCCGAGGGGACGGAGGGAGCCGGGTCAGCAGAACTGTGCCTGCCGGGGCAGGAGGGCTGGGTTCCTAGGGTCCTGCCACAATGTTGGGCCACAGTCACTCCCTCAGAACCCCTCTTCCCACCTAGGACATGAGAGAGTTGAACCATATCAGTGGTATTAAACTTGCTGTTGTTATTAATGTTACCATTATCATTATTATCATTTGCAAAAGCAAATGCTTTCTTCAGAGGAAATCAGAACGTTACCCTGTAAAAGAGATTTTTTTTTAATGGTCTGACTTTGGTGGTTGGGTGGTTGAAAACACCCGCACCGCAGGCCCTCCCCTGCCCAGGTCTCTGGAGCGGCCCCTGCTCGCTCTGGGGAGCAGAGTCTGAAAGCAAAGGGCCGGCCTCTAAGGGCGTCTCATTTCTCAGCTTATTATTTTCACTTCCATGTAAATCTGTCCTCTGTGCCAAGTACCTTCTAACACGTCGCCAGGAGGCTGAGGAGCATCCAGATGGTTCACCTCATAGTCTGCTCTCCAGAGTCAAAGTGAACGTCGCCTTCCAGATGGCACTGAGCTGGCGAGTCCCCCGCCAACCCCACAGCAGAGTGGTGTAAGACTCGGGGCTGAAAGGTAGAACTTAAGAAGGATTTTAAAGATATATATGCTTATAAAATACCTTGACATTTTGAAACAATTCTTTAATAAAAAGCCATTTCTCAATAAATACAAGATATATGCTATATGTAAATCGATGTAAAAGTCCTTTTATTAATAAGAATGATGTTAAATGGGTCCATTTCTCAGGCTCATCTCTTGTCATAAATAGTACCTGGGCCTTTACTGGGTTCTGTGTTTTCTGTTTGGAGAAGAACATTGCTGAGTGCCGGGCACTGGCATGTTCCTCTGCAATCCTTTTACTTTTGTCCTTGTTTTCTGTATCCCTTGTGAAAAAAGGTGGGTTCTGTATTACAATTCATCAAAGATTTTTCTAGGTAATTAGATGCAGAGTAGTAACAGGTAGCCTTTCCCAACTCCCATTGATTTCTTTGGCTCTCCGTCTTTAAAATCACTTGAGTCTAGTAATTTGTAGATGCAAATTATGAGCCTTTTTCTGTAATAGCCCATGTCTCTCTATTAGTGTTATGTACCTATAATGTTTGCTGTTTATCACCCCGAATATGATTTTTATTGGTTCCTAAGAGGTTTTACAAACAACCAACAACACTTTGTAATATATTTGCATTTTTTCCTGAAATGTCATGAGTAACATTGCCTTGAAATGATTGCAAATGCAAGAAGAGCTAAGTGTGAATTCCTTGTTGTTTTAGAATTTTGGCTGAGGCTCCAAAGCTGATAAGGAAGGGTGTTAATGATCTGTGTATTCCAAAAGGAGATGCCAGGGCATCTAGGCAAAACTGGCTAAGGGTAATCCAAAACACAGTTTGGTAACCTTTAACACAACACTCTTCATCTAGGGTATTTACAAAAAGAGAAAATTGACCATGGGAAGATTGAGAGTGAAGATTTTCTCTGGGGACATTGCCAGAGTGCAGAGTGTCACCCTTCTGGGGTAACAAAAGAGGGTTGATTTTTTCCCCCACAACAAGCTAGGTGAGGACAGGAACAGGCACTTGCCAAGACCGGGGAAACTGATTACTCATTCCCTAGGGATGTTTGCAAGCTGTGAAAACCTGCGGGTTCCCAGTTTTTATAGATAATGCCATAGTTAGCTAGGGTGTGAGGACATGATGTCTAGTATCTAACTCTCACCTGGGAAAGTTGAGGGAGGAAGGCAGTCTGTAGAGTCTCTCAGGGCAGGGAGAACAGACAGCACTCACAGTGTGAGGAAGCTTCACTCCTAGTATGGGTCTCCCTTGAGCTGGTGGATGCATGAATAACTGGTTTTGAATCATGTTGATGAAGAACTCTGCTCTAGAGGGCTTCCTTCCGTAGGGAAGGTATCTTTGCCAGAAAGAGACTAGAGTTATCCAGTTAGGGGGGAGGGAGGGCGAAGGGGGTGGTTGTAAATGGCCAGCCAGAGACTGTATCACTTCACCTAGGAATTAGGGCTGCAGGAGGTCCCAAGTGGCAGGATTCAGAGTGCTGGTGTGACTACCCAAAAGTATATGTCCCCAAACTCAGCATTTGGATACATTCCACACCCAGGAGGGCAATGGATGCTAGATTACACCCTTCTCAGACCTGTCCTCTTCCCAGCTTTCAATACATCCCTGGAGCAGCCAGAAAGCAACACGGAGAGAAGCTGAGAAATGTGTAGAAATGGAAAAGAAACTGATCATCTGATCACATCCCCATATCTACTGCAGGTTTCTGAACCTAAATTAGACCCAAATTGGCAGAGAGAGAAACTTAAATTGGATGAGAGGTTGAAGTTTTGATATTAGACTTATATTAGTCCTTTTTGTGTTGCTGTAACAGAATACCTGGGACTGGGTAGTTTATAAGGAAAAGGAGCTTATTTATCTCATAATTCTAGTGGCTGGAAGGTTCAAGAGTGGACAGCTGCATCTGGTGAGGGCCTTAAGCTGCTTCAACTCATGGCAGAAAGCAGAAGGGGAGCCAGTGTGTGCAAAGAGATCACATGGTGAGAGAAGCAGCAACAGAGGGAAACTGAGGAAGCTAGACTCTTTTGTAACAATTTGCTCCCTTGGAAAGTAATCCATTCCTTCAAGAGGGAGACCTCACTCACCCCCTTGGGAGGGCATTAATCTAGTCATGAGGGATCCACGCCCATGACCCAAACACCTCCCTGTAGGCCCCACCTTCTAACACTGCCACAATCGGGGATCAAATTTCAACATGAGTTTTGGCAGAAACAAACCAAACCATAGCAAGATTGGACTGGACTTTTTAAAAACTTACAGAAATTTTTAAGCATACCAAAATAGAATAGTATAGTGAACTTCCATATCCTCATCACCCAATACAAATGGTTATCATCTATTTCTATGCTACCCACACCCTTCTACATATTAAGTTGAAGAAAAACTGTACTTGACTATTTTAATATTTAAATACAATGACCCCATTGTGATGTTTGATTATTGGCAGCTTTCAAGCCTCACTGTTCCCTCATTCCTTTTTTGTCCCAGCCAGAAGCCAGTAAGAAAGCCTGAGATGTTCCCACCTGTGGTTGTACAGATTCCACAGGCTTTCTGGTCTCTTTCAGGTGTTAACAAATAGTCTTTTCTTAGTGTTTTGTGGTTGTCCTGTTGAGGGAGTGATCAATCCTGCAATCAATATTGGTTTGAGCATCAAGACTGATGGTGTGGCCGGGCGCGGTGGCTCAAGCCTGTAATCCTAGCACTCTGGGAGGCCAAGGCGGGAGAATCGCTCGAGGTTAGGAGTTCAAGACCAGCCTGAGGAAGAGTGAGACATCGTCTCTACTAAAAATAGAAAGAAATTAACTGGACAACTAAAAATACATAGAAAAAATTAGCCTAGCATGGTGGCGCATGCCTGTAGTCCCAGCTACTCGGGAGGCTGAGGCAGGAGGATTGCTTGAGCCCAGGAGTTTGAGGTTGCTGTGAGCTAGGCTGACACCCCGGCACTCTAGCCCAGGCAGTAGAGCAAGACTCTGTCTCAAAACGAAACAAACAAACAAAAAAAGACTTTTGGTGACACAAATGCATCCAGAGGGAATGAATAGGTTTATTACCGATATAGTGGAATTTTCTAGGGAGAGCACAGTGAGGCTCCAAGATGTTCTGGAATGGCTTGGGCCAAGTGAGGAACAAGTCGTTTTGGTCTGTATTTTAGTTAGGGGGAGAGGCTTGGGTAAATTTCACACAGCTCACAGATTACCTCCCCTACCCTCAGGCATCAGCTCAGGGTGTCCGTGCTTCCCGTGTCTACACCCCCTCCTGGCTGGCGGAGTCTGCAGGCAGTATACCAACAGAGAAACGAAAGTTTCTGCAAAGAGCAATTCCTTCCAGCAGAGCAGCGCTGTGCCAGCACGCAGAGGCCAGCGGCGGTGTGGCACTCTTCCCAGGATCAGCTCTCATTGGGAACATTGAATATACATCATAAATTATAGCTCTTCATAGATGAGCTTCTAGGAATATTTTTATCCCCTATTTTCATTACTTGTTCCTCTCTAACAATAGATGCTAAAGGCCCTAATTGGCCCTTGGGAGAATTAATTCAGCAGATCATCCGCAACGATGTCAAAGGTCTATCTCTGGCTTCTGGAAATTCAGCTCCATAAACTCAATGCTTTCAATTCCAAAACTCTGAGATTAGCTCATGGCCTGAGAAACTACTGAAAGTTCTCCTAGGTTTTGAATGGAATGCCATAAATTCTAGCAGGAAAAATTGCTTTTTATCTCTAGATTTTTTTCAGAAATGAGACCAATGTACCAAAAATATCATAGAAACTAAATCTCTTAACCCTCAAAACAATTTCTTTCTGGAATTTATCACTTCTCAACTACTCAGTGCCCATTGTGACAGGTTATAAACAGTAATGTGCTGAAGCCAGTTTACAAGAATTGATGGTGCACATATCTACCCATGAGATTTACAGAGAACATTTTATGTTTATAACAGGTTGTTTTAAGCTGATAACAACTTGAATTGCATACAAAAACTTTTGCTCCCCCTACACATTTTGTTTTTGAAGTCATAATTTACATCTTTTTATATTGTGTATCCCTTAACAAATTATTGTGACTATAGTTATTTTTAATAGTGTTGACTTTTAACCTTTATACTAGAGATATAAGTGATTTACACACCACCATTACAGTATTAGAGTATTCTGATTTTTGGCTACATATTTAGCTTTACCATTTAGTTTTGTGATTTCATGTGTTTTCATGTCGTTAATTAGCATCCTTTCATTTCAACATGAAGAATTCCCTGTATCATTTCTTGTAAGATATTTCTAGTGGCGATGAACTCCCTCAACTTTGGTTAGTCTGGGAATGTCGTTATCACTCCTTCATTTCCAAAGTTAGCTTTGCCAGAGATAGTATTCTTGTGAGGAGGGTTCCCTTAAATGTGACAAACCTCTTGTCTCTTGCTGCTTTCAAGATTCTCTCTTTATCTTTGGCTTTTGACAATTTGATTATAATGTGCCTTGGCGTATTCTCTCTGTGTTGATCTTGCTTGAGATTTTTGGGGCTTCGTTAATCTGACATCCATATTCCTCCCAGCTCACATTAATAGCCTGAAATTTGCCATGGTGCTATTATTTACACCATAAAAACTGGCAAATGCTACAAATCAGGGATTTTTATACGACAGAGCCAGTCATTAAAAATTACCGTTACACCATAAGTTAAGGTAGAATGGGGAAAAGGGAAATAAACAAAGCAATGAAACTTTGAAGATTTTTGTCTAAATATTGCAGAAATATATAACTTTTAAAGTGGAGTGACTTTACTCTCATCTCTCTTTCCTTGGCTCTCACTTGACTTATCTCCTTGCTCTTTCCATATGAGAACAAACTTATGCATTGCAATATGTCTCCGTAAGTCCAGGTTCGATGCATTATATGAGGCAGTATGGAATCTAATTTATGAGCTTGGGCTTGGAAGTCAGAATTCTGCCTTTGCCACTTTCTAATTATTTGACCATGGGAAATTTCAGTAAGCTTGAATATCTCAGTTTTCTTATCAGAAAATGTGGATAAAAAGAGCCCTTATTTTGTGAAGTTATTATGAAAAAATAAATAAAATAATTTCTAGAATATGGTGGGCACCTATTAGATATTTGTTAAGTGATTGCTATATGAATGCTTTTAACAGCATTTTTTTAATTCCTGGCATAAACCAAGTGTTTAATAAATGTCAAATAATATAGAATTAATTTTGGTAGCTTAGAATTACCATCAGTATTAATGTATTGACTTTCTTAAACCTTCCCACATATACACCAGTCTCTCAACCTGGTATAAGTCAGCATTTGTTTTTGAAAATTTGACTAGTTGCTCTCAGATGAAATAATACACATTTATTTTCTCTCCAACAAAAGTTCATTCATTGCTCAAACAAGCTAGAGGAGAAGAAGAGGCTAGATTGAGGATGGCAGACAAGAGTTGGCGTACCCACATGTGACAGCTTGCAGATTCTCTGTGCGCTATAGCATATTCTCAAATAATATTCGTCAGCCATCCCTTCTGTGCCTATTGCTTTATATATTTTGACCGTATCACCTTTGAACATGCTTACTGTAACTTTCATTTTTATATTTGAATTTTTTTTTTTTTTTGAGACAGAGTCTCACTCTGTTGCCCAGGCTAGAGTGAGTGCCGTGGCGTCAGCCTAGCTCACAGCAACCTCAAACTCCTGAGCTCAAGCGATCCTACTGCCTCAGCCTCCCGAGTAGCTGGGACTACAGGCATGCACCACCATGCCCGGCTAATTTTTTCTATATATATTTTTAGCTGTCCATATAATTTCTTTCTATTTTTAGTAGAGATGGGGTCTCACTCTTGCTCAGGCTGGTCTCGAACTCCTGAGCTCAAACGATCCGCCCACCTCGGCCTCCCAGAGTGCTAGGATTACAGGCGTGAGCCACCGCGCCCGGCCCTATATTTGAATTTTTAAATTTATCTGAATAATCTACTTTAGCTTTTATGATGTTCAATTATCTTAGAGATTTGAAAATAAATTTAAAGCAAGATTTAACTAAAGAATACATCTCAGCTTAAAATTGCATTTTTTAATTGAAGGAGCTGTATATTTCTGTGAGTGTCCATCTTATCTGGTGTTAGGGGTAGACTTATGCCTCTCTGTAAAACTCATTGGAGAGATTAATGGTAGTAATAACAGTTACAGGAAATAGAGACAATAAAAACTATTTGCTTCAGCCAAAAAGAAGGAAAAATAGAAGCAAATTGCAAATTTAATGCACTGGTAGTCAGCTGTCAGAAGAAGCTATGTTTTCATACACAAGTGAGTATATAGCAGCTTATAAATCATATTTAGGATAGAGAGAACTTTCATAAGGAAAAGTAACCAGAATTAATGGAAATCTATACAGAATTCTTTGCTGTTGGTTCTCCACTACTACCTCTACTTCCTGTTTCTTCCCCATTTCCTGAAAATTGGTACAAATTCAAGTGTCAGCAAATGAATTGCATGAGCAGTTAACAGCCCACTCTGCAGAGAGATTCCAATTAGTTAGTCCAGGTAATCTCCTCACTATGTTCTTCCCTCCTCTTTAGCAGGCCTGTGGGAAAATGTAGCTCAAGTGATAAGTATGTGCTGAACATATGCTCAGAATTTTCTTGGAGTGGACACTACAAAAGTCTGAAAGACAGTGCCTGCTCCCCAAAGTCCACAATCTACATAGGGAAAAAAGACTTAGACACGTGCCACAATACTAAGCAATATCACATCATGTGCTAGTTATACACAATTCACCAATTAATGCAATAATCCAGATGGGAGGGAAATTGTTAAGTCTAGGCCATCGTAATTGAGATAGGATTGAATTAGACTGTGGGGAAGGGGTAGTATTGGATACTTTAGGGAAACAGAGGACTTGGGAATTAGGGCAGAGGCAAAGGAGCCTGTTACTGAAAAGGCCACCAGGGTTCCTGAAAGGCACCAAGGACAAGCTATTTGATCTAAATCTAGCCGTTAAGGTGGGCATATTCTGCAGGGTATCTCCATGTCTTTATGGGGTTCATGTCTCATGTTCTCAATAACCAGCTGACCTCTTTTAAATTGAAATCCCAAAGTGTTGATTTTTCTTGGACTTCTCTTCACTTAATACAATCTGGTTATATTGCATTTAAATCATTTTCACTTCTACTAGGTACAGGTTTTCAGCAGAGAAAAGATAGGCCGGAACTCTTCTCTAGCAAATGTGCTTTATCAAAATGCACCCATATTTCTCTATTTACTACCCAGGTTGTGGAAAAATATATGACTTTTATTAATATTATTAATTATTGTTAGTTATGATGAGAAGGAGGAGGCATTGATTAGAACTGGAAAACTGCAGAAGTCTATACATAAGCTGTGCATATCTGTTAAACGTAGCTCAGTGTTGTGGTGATATCAAGAGACAGTCTACATCTCAGTCTCTTCTGTCCCCACATTCCCATGCTGGGGTTACAGTCATGGTGGTAAGACACACGCTGATGTGCCAAGATATGTGCTACAGCCCAGAGCCTGATGACACTAATGTGTTCTTATTGTTGTGATAGTTAATGTGTGGATCAATGTGATGGTAATTTTATGTGTCAGCTTGACTGTGATAGAAGGATGCCCAGATAGGTGGTAAAATGTCATTTCTGGGTGTGTCTGTGAGAATGTTTCTAGAAGAGATTAGCATTTGAATCAGCAGTCTGAGTAAAGAAGATCTGTCCTCTCCACTGTGGGTGGGCAACCTCCAATCCATTTAGGATCCAAATAGAACAAAAATGCAGAGCAAGGGTGAATTCTCTCTCTCTCCTTCAGGTGGGACATCTACTTTATCCTACCCTCAAACATTGGAGCTCCTGGTTTGGGGGTCTTTGGACTTAGACTGAATTATACCACTGGCTTTCCTGGGTCTCCAGTTTGCCTACAACAACTGTGGAACTTCTTAGCCTCTGTGTTTATGTAAGCCAATTCCCATAATAAACCTCCATATTTACATGTTAAAAAAGAAGAAATCTCCTTTACCTTTTTAACCTTTTATATAATAGAGTAGTGGTCAACGTTATGATTGCGTAGTTTTAATGTATTTATTTTTAATAAATGTAATAGAGAAACTAATGCTAAATCACATAACTGCTGGTCCCTACTGAAATATTCATAAAAGTGATAATGCATTCTGCTAAAACCAAATTCACAGCTGAAAGGTATTAAGATGCCAAAATACAGGAGTACATCTTTACTGGGCTCTTAAAAGCACTTTTCCTTTACATCATCAAATCCAGCACATGATTTTCTGAAGAGTGACTTAGGGTTTTCATTTGCAACATCACAGGAACATTAATACGGTGTTTATAATAATATAACACAGCGGAGAGTATTGGGTTAAGCCAAAAAAAAAAAAAAAAAATACAAGGATGGTTGGCCTCGACGGAACAGTAGCCAAAAAATAAGAAAGTAAATAAAAATAAAATACATTTTCACAGGTGAGTAAGTTTTTAAAGCAGATTTAATGCTAAAAGCTTTGGAAAAACTTTATTTTACTTCATCATCACTGTTCACTAAACAGATGGTAATTAAAGAATTAAGAAGAAACCTAAGAGCATATTAAAGTGACAACATTTTAAAAGTTTTAAGGCTGTCCAAAATTTTAGCTTTTGCCAAATTTACATTTTAGTTAACCTCTGTTCAACATATTTTGTTCCTTGGCTTCTTAATCACATACTCACATTCACGTGCACTAGGACTGACTCACTCAACTCGTCTGTTCAATAGCCTTGACCAAGCTGTGACAATTCTTCACAGAGGTCTTGAGTCCAAACAGCTATTATCATTGTTTTAAATCATTTGTGGGGTATTTGGACCTTATCTTTAGCCACCTTAGCAGTGGTTACAAACAAGGCCCAGTAATAGTAAAGATCTGATGTCTAGAAGATTAATGGGACTCAGCTCCAAGTGTCTTTTCATTTTTATTCAGCCACTGCCATCATGTCTCCTATATGTCCCTAGGCTGCCATCCCAGTCTTCCTTCCATGCCAGTGCCCTGGGCTTTTACATTCCTGCTATCTCCATGCGATATGGACAGAGATTTTCTTCCATCTGTGTTGTTAACCCTGTAGCTCCAAATAAAGGAGGCACCACTTTCAGTTTCTAATATCTCCTTTCTTTTATTTTATTTCCATTTATGTGGTCATGATATACTCTTCTGTCAGAGTATTTCTCATCCTGGAAACTGTCTTAAAAAAGTGATCATGATCGTCCAATTTTCTGAGGGTCTCCTCTGTTCTGCCATTCTCCCTCCCAGGACGGTGCCTCCAGAAACACACGACCTCCTTGGCCAGACCTGCCCTGAGAGTCTCCACCATCAAGGAGCCTCCAGTTTAATAAGACAGTAGGCTTGTAAACCAATACTTGCACTGCGGTGTTGTAAACACTTACAGAAGTAAATAGGATGTGCTATAGGAGCAGATGGGAAGAAGGTTCTGATTCTGCCTTAGGTGGCATAAGAGTGAATGAGAGGCTTCACCACAAGGGAGAGGAGGCGCACAACACTAAGCTGAGACGGAGGCATGGGCAAGGCATGGCAGCCCGAAGCACACACATGTTGGGGCTGGAATTCCTCCTCTATCCAGGGAAGTGTTGGGAGATAACACCAGGCAGGAAGAAAAGCCAAGATTTTGAAGAGTCTTTTATGCTTAGCTATGGAATTTAGGTTGTATACACTAGGCAACAGAGTCTCTCTGAAGTAATTTAAGAAGAGAAATGAGACGAACTTTGTATTTCAGAAAAATAACTCCAATGGCAGTGTTAGAAATGGTAATAGAAAGTTTCAGGATATTTTGATTTCAAACAGCATGAACAAATGGATCAAATTTAACAAAAAAAGAAATTTACTGCAAAATGTTGAGTTATCCCAGTTCACTGAAGAAATTAAACAACTAAGATTATGGACAGAACCAGGGGAACTACGGACGTCATGAGTTGTCTACCTAAGGTGATGTTATTAATGCATGTCAGTTCTACAAGCTCTTGGTTACTCTGTCCCTTTAGTCCAAGAATGAATACTTCAGATTTCCAGGGAAAAGAATCTGATTGTCCCAGCTTAAACCAATCATTCATGTTCAGGAGATGGGTTAGCTCACTTAGACATGGCCAGTAAGGGTCCTGTCTACCAGGGCTGCTAGTGACTTGCTGTGAGTTGGGCAGTCATCTACTAAAGAGAGTTAGAAAGCAAATTGTTCTATACTAAGGCAGGACAGTTAAGACTAAGGAGTGGGGGAAGTATAGAATATATTCTACATATATCTGTTCATCAGAAGCAACATAATTTGGTAAATGATTGGACACGGAAAGAAATAAACTACAATGGCTCTTATAGCTTGGAAAATGGGATAATGGCATTACTAGTTATTAATATAGAAAACAAAGAGTAACAGAAGATTTAAAGGGGACAGAGATTAGTTCCATTTGGGGCCTTTTGTATTTGAGATGCCTGATGCCTGTGCAACACACTCAGGAAGAGATACTCAGTGGAGAGTTGAGTTCTGACTTGGGAGCTCAAGAGAGGCACAAACTCTGGATGTCACTAGTGCAACTGCATCCCTGGAAGTCATAGATGTGGGCGTTATCAGCCAGGGAACTGATATAGGAGAGGATAAGGAGCAAACCTGGGGGTTGCAAATAGTGGCTCATGACATGAGGACGGCAAGTAAGAAGGAGAAAAAGGTGTTATTGTATTTGTTATCTAGAAAATTGTTGGTGACAGTATGAGCAAAGGGCTGGCCTAGTGTGTTAGAGAGATGATGGCATGGGATTGAATGAATTAAAGACAATAAAGTAGAAATAGTGAGTATAGAATGGCATTATTCTTTCAAGAAGTTTGTCCAAGGAGAGAGAGTAGATTACATTACATTGGTTTGTTTTTGTTTCTGGTGACAAAAATGATATATAATAAGTTTGGAAATATAGAAGATCACAAAAGCATGGATTATAGACTCTAATAATGGCTCAGAACAAATGGACATGAACATATTTATTAGTGGAGGAAGAGACAAAAAACTAACAGAGAAAAGAATTAATGGCAAATCTTTGGAGAAACCAGTAGGATTAGTTTTAGAAAGAAAGAAAACACCTGCTCCTATGAAAGGGGAAGGAAGGAAGGAAGAAGGAAGCTGAGGGAGATTGTTAGTTTCTTTTCACTAGGAAGTAGGAGACAAGACCATCTGCCAAGAAGGATGGGGTAGGGGATTTTAGTTAAAGTAGGTGTTGAGTTGAAGAGAGTGGTGGGAAGTGGGAAATTGATTTTTCCAAGAATTCAAGTCAACACGAACGACTCAGCTGATATTGGAAATCATACATTAGTATAAACTCCAATCTGAAAGTTTTGAGACTCCTTAATCTTTACTAGGCTTCCAAGTCTTCATGCAGGAGAAGAAAAGGTAGACAGATAATTAATGCAAACTGTGGCTTCACGTATCAGGCCGGACAGAGGCATAAGTAAGCAAGACTGTGAGTCATTAAGGAAGATTAGTCGAAATGGTTTGACCCTAGTATTTAAGCCTTAAAGGGAAGCAGGGAAGCCAGTAGGGAATTGATCAATTGAAATTAAAGAGAGCAATCAAAGACCTAGAGGTCTCAGTTAATAAAAAAGCAAGTTTAATGGAAGTAAATGAGTAAGTAGAGGAAGAGGAGGGTGTGCTTGTAGGGGAGAACATCAAAGTTATTGTTATTAATTTAACATTTCAGAGAAATATTGATTAAAAAGAAGATGAAAATAATTTGATATAAAATGATCATGATACTGCACTTTTCAAATTTATTAAGGCCTTAAAGTGTTTGACTCTTCTCCTTCCTCCCTCTCCATCATTTTCTTCCACCACATCTCTTGTTTAAACCTACAAATTTTTACCCCTTTGGTCTAAAAAATTATTCATGACAACTGTGAGTTAATCCAACCATCATCTTCCTCTGATATAGAACTGGCTTCTGAGCTCTGCCGGAAGACGTCCTCCAAGCAGATGGATTGTTTAAAGCATGCAAGTTTTAAAATTGCAGCATACTGTTCAACACTGCTTGATGTACCCGGGCCTTTATCCTAGTTTCTACTCCTTCCTCATGCCAGACTTTCAGCTTCCGCTTGAATCTCTGACTCCAGGAAACATCCACTTTGCTACAGGATGATCTCTTAAACATAAACCTACTCATGTCATTTCCCTTGCTTAAAAGCACCTAAGAACTCATTTTCACACTGATCCACAAAGTCAAAAGTCCTCAGCATTTTGTACAAGGCCCTTCATGGAGTGGCTCCTGCTTACCTCCTACCATGACACCCCTCCATATCCCTGCCATGTTTCAGCCAAACCAGTAACTGCGAGACCTCAGGAGGCACCAGGCTCTCACACCACTCTATTTTTGCACTTTCCATTTTATCTCTTTGAATGTTATCTCTTCCTTGTTCTGCTGGACTGGCTCCTCCTTACCCTCTCTATTCAGTTCATGTGGAGGCTCCTCTGAGAAGCCTTGCCTGCCCCCTCTCCTCCCACGCCACACCTGACCCCATTAGAGTTAGGTCCTTTCTTTTCTTTGCACCCAGAGCACCCTTTGCTTATTTCTCCACTCCCTCCTGAGTCCCAGTCCTACAATTCTGCACCCAAGAGCAGAGATTTTATGTCTCAAAAACTAAAAAATCACAGCTACCCCATAATACTTAATAGATGTTTATAGAATGAATGAACAGATGGGCTTAGAATATGAAGAACAGGACATTCAGTTCAGTAATTGGGGGACTGGGAGAGAAGTGGGGATGCCTATTACTCAGTGTGTAAGACTCTGCTCTCCTGTTTGGTAATTTCACTAAAATCAATAACCTAAAACCAACAACAAAAAAGTCCCAGCCTGTTTAAGACAGGAACATCCTCTCCTCAAGTTAATTACCCTCAATAATAGCTTATGAAAAAAAAAATCCTTTCAGTTCTTGCAGGTGCCACATAGGATTGACATTGTGATGTTCCTACCTTCTGCCTTCCGTTCGCAATAAGGAAATAAGGGAGCTACGCTGACATTTTGATCGAGTGGAAACTGATGTCCATATTTCCAGCATCACCTGCAGAGACAAAGAGTTTTCCAGACTGGTGGGCTTTACTGCAAACTCTGAGGGTGTTAATGTGATGGGAGAGAGACTGTGTTGACCAGAGCAGGATTGGTCAGAGCCCCACGTAAGCAAAGCGGAAAAGGCAACACAAAGGGAGACCGCACGCCAGGGTTTCATAAGAACCTGGGATGCTTATTAAAAAATGTTGTTGACTGAGCCCCACCTCAGTCCTACTATATCAGAATCTCTGGGGGTGGAGCCCATGAACGTTATTTGAGGGGCAGATGTTACATCAGCCCATGAACTTGTGGGAGCACTAGTTCAGACGTGACTCTCCCCAGGGCGACATGGAGCAGGGAAAGGAGCGCAGGCACAGAGGGGCACATCAGGCTCAGCAAACCTGAGGCCCTTTCAGCATCAGATCGCAATGAAACCATGTTCACATTGCACCTTCTGACAGTTTACTTCCCACATAGTTAAAATACCGGAGGAAATTGTACAGATAAAAGCCAGTATGGATTTTGGTCCTCTTTACCATGATGTTTCTCATTGCAAATTAACCAGTTTTCATGGAATTTAATTAATAATGTCTTGTGAGCTTTTTTTCCTGTGAATTGAAACTCTGAGTCTGATCAACATAATTCTTTCAAATATGTTGAGTTTCTGGACATGCAAGGCTCGAGATAGACCCTGGATTGCTAACACGTGGGACACTCTGGCCTCCTCCCCTAATCTCTCCTCCCCCACCCTCTACTGTCTGATCTTTATCAAACATTTATAATGAGTTTGTTTTTGTAGTGGTTTTATCTGAAGAAATTAAATGCTTATAAAATGTCTAGCCAGGTTTTGCTGTTTTAGTCAAGCAGGGTTAAACAATGATGCTCCTTAAGAAATTCAAAGACAGAATTTACCTTCTATTTTTCCTATAGGGGTAAGGCCAAACCCTGAAACAGTAATTTTAACCAGGGGTGATTTTACCCATCAGGGGACATTTGGCACTGTCTGGTAATGTTTTGGTTATCACGACCAGGGGATGCTATGGCCAGGGATACTGCTAAACATTTTAAAACACACACAATAGTGCCCTTAAAAAAAAAATTATTGGGCACAATGGTATGTGGGAACACTTGGTACTTTCTGCTTGATTTTTAAACTGTTCTAAAAAATAAACTCAATTTTGGATGCTAGAGGCTGAGAAGGGTAGGGGAAAGGGAAGAATAGGAAGAGATTTTTAAAAGGATACAACATTTTTTTTTTTGTTGTTTCCCAATTTCACCTACAGCTGCGAAAAGGATACAAAATTACAGCTAGATAGGAGGGATGAGTTCTAGTGTTCTATACCACTGTCAGATGACTGAAGTTAACAATAACATATTACTAATATATTGTTTCAAACAGTGAGAAAGACATTGAATATTCTGAATATAAAAAAAGATAAATGTCTTTAGATAATAGATATGCTAATTACCCTGATCTGATCACTATACATTATATGTACAGAAATATCACTACATACTCCATGAATATTTATTATTTGTCAATCAAAAGTAAAAATTTTTTAAAGACAAGAGAACAAACCAAAAAAAAAAAAAAAGAAAGAAAAACCAACTCTACTTAAAAAAAAAAAAATTATCTAGCCCAATATGTCAATAGGACCAAGGCTGAGAAGCCCTGTCCTAAAGGAAGCCATGGGTTCTTTCCTACTTCTGAGCCTGCTTTCAACTTTTATGACAATGCTAGCTAGCTATTGTGAAGGATAGCTATTTTGTGTTCAAATCCTTCCAAAATGAGTTCAAATGTAGAGTGGCATATACTCCACAATATCACCATTAAGATGAAGCCTTTTAGCTATACCACAAATATGAAACATGCTGAGGTGAGAATAAAATTTGCTTTTAAAAGAACACATATCAACAGAGGCATTAAATCTGAACTATGAGATGAAAAATTTGGTCTTGGAATTTGGTTATGAGGGATGACCTACTTTATGGGGGCAGGAGTGGGGGTTCCAGATCTGTGTGTTTTCCTTAGCACGTGAGTTTTCCATACCCACTCGTCTTGTGGGCCATATGGTGCTCTTTTGGAATGATTCTCATGTTATTTTCTCCCTTTTTAAGAAATATTTCTTTTATTTTCACTCTGTCAGAAAGTACTGAGGTCATTGAGAAAGGGTCTTTTGCCCAAATGCTCTTCTTGTTAGTACTGACCTCTGGTAACTTCACTAGGACTCTTATCAGAACTATGTATTTTCTGGAAAAAAACAGGAATGTAACTCTATTGGTGAAGCTTAGAAAAGCATTTTATATGACCCATTTGGAGAAGTGAAAGATACTACTCTTCATCTGAGGTCAGGACATCATTAGTTACCTTATGGGAAAAATACACAGATTTCTTTTGCACAGGGGTCGTATGATAGAGAAAATGGGCAAGGTGAGTTAGGGGCTAAGATCCACTTCCTGTGGAGTTACTGAACACACACCTCAGGACCATGGAAGAAAGACACTTGACGATGTCAACTGTAACTTGCATGGCTCTGTATTAAGAAAGATGAAGGAAAACGGCTGTCTACTTTTTACAAGGACAAAGCCCAAAAATTGTGGAAATTAACTGTTAGTAATAAAAGATGCCAACAGGACAGCAGGAGAGAATTGAGATTAATTAAATGCAATTAAGTGGAACTCACTGTACCAAAACAGAACCTGGTCACTTCCCAAAAAGCCTGCACCTCCCCACTGACGGTTTTTTTTTTTTTAATTTCAGAATATTACAGGGATATAAATGTTTTGGTTACATAAATTTCTTTTGTACCATTTGAATAAAGGTTATAAGTGCACCCATCCTCCCATAGTGTGCATCATACCTATTAGGTGTGAATTTACCCATCCCCTCCTCTTCCTCCCACCTGCTTGATTTCCAATGAAAGTTATTTCCCTATGTGCACATAAGTGTTGATCACTTAGTACCAATTTAATGGTGAGTACATGTGGTGCTTGTTTTTCCATTCTTGTGATACTTCACTTAGAAGAATGGACTCCAGTTCTATACAGGTTAGCATAAGAGGTATTAGTTCATCATTTTTTTAATGGCTGAATAGAGCTCCATGGTATACATATACCACATTTTATTAATCAACTCATGAATTGGTGGGCACTTAGGTTGTTTCCACATCTTTGCAGTTGTGAATTGTGCTGCTATAAACATTTCAGTGCAGGTGTCTTTTTACAGAATGTCTTTTTTTCCTTTGGGTAAATCCATAGTAGTGGGATTGCTGAATCAAATGGTAGTCCTACTTTTAGTTCGTTGAGGTATCTCCATAGTACTTTCCATAGAGGTTGTGCTATTAATAGCTTGCAGTCCCAGAAGCAGTGTATAAGTGTTCCTATCTCTCTGCATCCATGCCAACATTTGTTGTTTTGGGACTTTTTGATAAAAGCTATTCTCACTGGAGTTAAGTAATATCTCATTATGGTTTTGATTTGCATTTCCCTGATGATTAGAGATGTTGAGCATTTTTTCATATGTTTTTTGGCCATTAGTCTATATTCCCACTGACTTTTAGTTTTCCATCCATCAGTCTTCTTCTTTGGATGTAGCTCTTCAGTGTCAGAATAGTACTCATTTGCTAATAAAGCTGGGCTGAAACACTGCTCTGTCTCCTTCTTCTAGGATGCTTCCACCTCTGTGTTACCTGTTATATTTGCTTAGTACCTTTACACCATTTCATCTGCCCCAGAAATCCACACTTTGTGAAACTTATGGTTGGGAAGTTGCTTCTCAGAGGAAGTGAAAGCATAGTCATTATCTGCAGGATGACACCTTCTCTAGTGTTTAGTGTGTTGGATTAGTGGAAGACCTTTCCCAGTTGATGGTTTGATATCACCTGCCCAAAGCCAGGCAGCATATAAGCCAATTTCCACATGCTATTGAAGCCAAAGAAACATACATTTTTCTGAAATCCAGGAAAATTAAAAAGCAATTTAAGTTTCTTCTGCAGTGGTTCATTCCAGTGTCAAAAAGGGTTTACGTTCATATCACAGAGAAAATAACTTTGAAGCCTCTTTTCCCATCTCTCTCTGATTATCTAATCAGGCACACAAGCTGTTGAAAACTTTCTCTTTTCTATTCTCCAACACTGTCTCCAAACCCAGGCCATGTTAGGCTGAGTACCTCCTACCATCTTCCTTAATCTCTTAAACTCTCCATCAAAAGCTATTCTTCCATTGTAATCTAGATTAATCTAGACGTTCAAAGCACTTTTCAATTCCCCTTTCCATCCATTACTTGGATCAACAAAATCAGCATCTACAAAGCAATGATGGTTTTCTACTTTGGAAAGGGCTTTTTAAAGATTTTTATCTCATCTTTTTGTTAAGCTTTTGCTTAACAAATTCACACTTCCCTTTACAAAATGGCATGCACATGCACACAGTAACAAGGCATTCTGTTCTTTTTGAAAGGAAAAAAACTATCAATTATTACATCAAATTGTTAAAACTATACCCCCATATTTTTAATATTTTGTGGCCCATAGCAGGGAAAAGCATTTCAGCAAATCCCCTAGAAAGAGTGATTCCATCCTATAAATAGGGACTTGAAACATTCTGATGGGTACTTACTGTCAAAGCTGCAGAGTTGATCTCTTTCTTGATGTCTTAATATGACTGATTTCTAAGCAGAAAGAGAGGCATGTCTTCAAGCTTCTCTCAAAAAGAAGCTCTCTTGCCAGTTCTTTAGGGAGTTAACCATGTGGGTAGTCAGCTCCTCCAGCTCCTCCAGGTGTTCAACTGAACATTTGGAGGACCCAGACTGCTTGCTCTTTTTAAGTCAGAGGGAGTCCTAACCTGGTTAGGGTTTTAATGATAATGGTCAGAACCCAGGGCTGGAAGCAGATGCTGGGGTGCATTCTGCCTTGTCAATTGGCAAGAAGAACAGAGTGCTTTGCTACAACGTGTGTGTGTGTGTGTGTGTGTGTGTGTGTTGTAAAGAAAACTATGGATTTGTTCACCCTTGTCTTTAAAATCACAAAATTATTCAGTGCTAGATTAAGTGATACACTCAGTACTGTCAGAGTTCAGGTAGCTGCAAGATAAGAGCAAATTGACTTAGTCCCGGAGACAGGAGAGACAAACTGGGCCTTGAATAATGAGCCAGGAGAGAGCTAAAGACCTAACCATGAGCTCTTCTTTACATACTTTCAATTTTTGTAATTTGAAGAAAGATAACCAAATATTAAACATTTTTATTTTTTCTACATTTAAAAATTTTTTTTATAATGGGTATATAATTTCTCTTACAATGGGAGAAGAAAATGTCAGTCATACTTAAGACAATGTAGTGATGGATAGCACAATCAGGGCTCATAGCCAGGTTGCCTGTCCTGTATTCAAATCCCGGTCTACCATTCAGGCTGTTACACCTCAGGCAAGTTGCCAGTGCTCTTTTTGGCTCAGTTTCCCTATCTATCAATTGGGGATACTAACAGTCCTTACATACTAGTGTTGTTGTCGGTAATAAATGGAGCAAAACACTTTGAGAAGTTTCTGACAAAGGTGGTCTCAATACATGTTAGCAAGGATGAAGACAAGAGGGGGAAGAGGAGAAGAGGAGGAGGATCCTACTCATCTCTTAAGTAACAATCCTAGCACCAAGAGCCCAATGAATGAAACTTTTCTTCTTAATGCCAATCTTTGCAACTAATTGATAAATTATATTGAAAGAAATAAAGACTCAAATTTTTAGATCTGCTTTTTAAATTATCATATCATGCAAATTTTATGTTTATTAGTGTTCATGGAGAATTTGATAAAGATTCAAAAACTCTGTAGCTAAACGAAAACTTCCTTTCCCATATATTTACAACGAAGACGTCATAGTATTTCACAGATACTTCTTTGTTGTTTCTCTTTTCTATTAAAGTATTACAAATGCCTTAAGGTTAGGGTAAACTCTGGCTACTATTACAGGATCAACCTATTAATCCAGGAACAATTTTCTATATATATGATTCACTTTTTATTTTTATTATTTATTCCAGAAGCATTTATTGCCTTCTTCTGATTACAAAGATAAGCATTTATTGCTTTCTTCTGTATATTTGGCACCACTGGTTGTTAATAATCAAAAGAAGTAAAGGAATGGCCTTAAGAAACTACTTATTGATGTTCATTTATAGAGAATTTGGAAGTTACTGGAAAGAACACCTGTAATCTGTAATCACCAGATAATCTCCATTAATATTTTAGTGTGTTATTTTCCGATAATTTTTTTTCCTGAAAAGTGACTCCCTGATATTTTGATAATTTATCAAGAGATGCTTTAATATTTTTAACATTTTATTATAAAACATAACCATCCATAAATATAAACATCAGTTAAATCTTCTCTGGCTGAGAACATATGCCAGCAAAGTTCTTTTTTGAGCTGTGGGCATTTAATAGCTGTTACCATTAAGAGCCTGGCATTTTATCCTTTCCCCTCTCCCCAGTTGCGTCTCCTAAACACTTCCAAGGGTCTAAGAACTGAAATGGGGACTTGACGGAAGTGCAAAGACACCTGCTCTTATGAATACTTTCTGGAAGTCATTTCTTTTTTTCTTCCTTTCTTTCTCTCTTTCTTCCTTTCTTTTCATACAACCTCTTACCCCAGGTCATTTGTAAATGTACAGTATTCTTAAGTGGCAGCTCTTCCAGAGTTTTAAGATCTTTTTCTATTGCTAATATAAAATGTTAGCACTTAATAAGCAGATACTTTTTCTATCAACAAATAAGATGACTCCCTATTTTAACACCAAATAGGTCTGTTTCCTCATGTGATAGTAGGCCTTCCATTAGCCTCATATCAAAATTAAATTAAATTAAATTTTAATTTGATTTAAATCAAATTAAATTAAAATTTAATTTGATTTAAATCAAATTAAAACATGTTTTATTTACTTATGACACTATTATCCACATGTTGAATGGACCTTTACAAAATTAAACATCTGAGTTATAAAAACTAATGTATAATATTTATTAATAGTAATTTATTAATTTCAATTTAATAGTGTTTTTCTTGCCCCACTGCTAAATAATTAAAAGCATTTTGAAGACATTCATGTTATTCTCTGTTGCCACTTTGAGATTGCTGCTTTCCCGCATTTCTCTAAAAATCAAAGAATTATTTCTACAAAATTTTCTCTATGCATAATTCTAGCCATTGAAATATTGTTTGTAATAGCAAAAAAAAGTGGAAACATGTTACATATCCACAAACAGATGACTGATTAGTTAGTTACATTATGACATACATATGCAATGTAATACTTGTACTACACAGTCTTCAAATAGAATGACATAGATCAGTATTTGCTAATACATAAGAATTTCTGAGAGATATTATTGAATGAAAATGCAATGTTCCAAAGAGTGTGTATAGTACAATTCCATTTGTGTACATTTTATATGTGTGTACTTACATGTGCAGATATACTCATAATATTTCCTGACTTGATACACAACAAACTGCTTACAGTGAAGACTTTTGAGTGGACTGTGAGATGGAGGAGGAAGAAAAGTTTTTTCTTTTCATTCTATGCCTCCTTTCTGTATTATTCATTTTTTTGTAGTCTGTTCATATGTTACAGTGGTTTAAAGAATAAAATAAACTTGCTTTTAGGAGCAGTTCTAATATGGGTCATTTGTACGAGAGTTACTCAAAGTGCTGGTCCATGACAAACAGGTGCGTATGTCAGAAGGCAAATAGACATATGGTTTCCTTCAGCAAATAGTCCTCTTATTAAAAAAAATGGCAGCTGAACTAAACAGTATACTTAGGGATATAGTTGATTTACATTCCAGGCAGCCTCCTTATCCCTCACTGGCCAGCAACAAACAGTTCTCATGTGGTTTCCAGACCACACTTTGAGTAACAGTGATTTATACTTTAATACGATTTTAGGACAAATTCTCACTTCTCCCAAGTGTACTTGTATATCAAGGCTAATTCTTTGCTTTGGAGAATGATAAATTTCAGAAATATGGTTAAGTTATATTCTTGAGATTTTTTTTTCTTGATGTCCCTGCTCCACACAGGCACACAGGGACCCAGGCTAACAGAGGCTCTGCCATCTTTAACAAGTGGTATGAAGGGTGGCACTGTGTATCAACATAGACAAGCATCCTAGGCAAGAACTAGTCCCACCTAGATGCAAAGGGAACTGAGCTATTCAGTTCCTTGCTGAACAGCTCCTTCGCAGCAACAACTTCACACCATGGAAGGGGAGATAATCTTTTGACTGTCTCTGTCACAACAATCTATATTATCTGCTCTAGTACTGAAATGTAAAATAATAGAAATCAAATGCACTCTTCTCAAATAAGCATTTATATTAATATCATAGGTGTTATAATTCTGACTATTAACTTTAAATACCCTTTTTTTAATACATGGGTGAAATGCCTTCTCTAACCAATTATGAATGGCAATCAATATTATAACACTTTCTAAAGTATACTTAACCTAAGAAAACAGGACAATATGGTCACTAGCTAATGACTTAATATGATGCAGTAACCTGATCTGCTACAGTGGGAAACATTTTTTTGATTACCTCCCCAGCCGACTGAGAATAGCTTACCTACCTAAGTTAAGGAACCCTAAAAATTTTGCTTAAATTCCATAACCCAAATTTTTCCCATGGCCTGAGGTAAACCTAAACAACCTGAGCCAATTAGGGAGACGAAAACTAGTTAGGGGTGGGCTAGGGTGGCCATGTTGGCCATGTGTACATGGAGGAAAAAAAGTCAATCAGCAAAGAGAAGAGAAGAAAGATGACCCACGGAGAGAAGTGGAAATGAGAAACTATGTTGCCCACGGAGCAAGACTCACTGCGAAAGTGGTGTCCATACCCTGAAGGCTTTCCTGTTCTTGTTGCTAGTCCCCCCAATATCTCCTTGTGCTCCTTAGGTCCTAAGGATTAATTACCCTTTCATTTTTTGTTTTATAATTCATTTGAGTGTGTTTTTATTATTTTCACAGAGCCTTAGAACAACTGTTTATCATTAAACTTTTTCCAAATTTCTGCTTCTGCAAATCAGGGAGTGAAGGAAAATCTTGATTAGGCCCACAGAACTCAGATGTCTACAACTTATTTAAGTTAAGGCCTCTAAGTTCATTTTTTGAGCTATAAATAAAGAGAGATCTCTCATGTTTGGCTCATGCAGATTTATCTCTTGTAAGAGTAGGTATGAGGCATAGAATATTTTGTAACTCTGCTATTAAAAATATTTTTTCTGCTTCTTATGATTTCATCTCATATAGCATGGATAGTCTCACCTCACACTTGCATCCTGACTTTGTGTAAGACATACTGGACTTTAAAATGCATAAGCTTGTCTACCCTGCAGTACATTTTTCATCGGTGGCTCTTCACCAATTGTAGATTCACAGTAAAAAAGTCCTCCAGGATTCCGGTTGAATAATATCCAAACTCTATGAAATTGCTGATTTGATTCTGAAACCATAACACCAAACATCTTTCCTTCTTAAGCCCACATTTATAAGGGAACAAAATTGTGTGAAGAGCAATAACTTTAATTCAGTCATTGTCAAGAATCCATCTTTTTATACTAGTCTAAAATACTGAGCATATTTTTCTCTAATCTACTTGCTTAACCAGATGAGTATTTTCCTCCCAAGTGGTTTCATCAGAAATTCATTTATATTATTCCAAAGATGCATCCAATGATCAAAAGATGCATCTTATGATTTTATAATATAAACAAACTCCTTCTATAAAAAATATTTTCTCCCTAATTCACTCAGCAGATCTTGTTGCTCCTTTTCTCCTCTGAATTTCCAGCGACCCTAAGGTCAGATCCTCAGGTAAGGCACCATTCCTTAGGTACCTTTCCTAAGGTAAATCTGAGAAAGGCTGCCATCAGGACATTTAATACACCTTTCTGCTGGTTCCTAGTCTGAGATTAGGTGTTAATGTGTGAGTCCGGGAATGACAATCATCAGAAAAGTTTTAAATCAGCATTACAAAAAGATGTACTTAGTTCATATTAATCCTTTCTAGATTTTTCCATTTCTCCCCATTCATAAAAACTATGGTGTTTAAATGTCTTTTCCAAGAGAACTAGGGTTTGTAAGAATTGAAGAAAATTAGAGGCTTCTGGATAAGGCAAGATCCAGAAGAAATCAGTCAATAGCTCATTTTTTTTCATGATGCAGTAAGGTCATTTTTGCTCCATGTTCTTGTCCTAGGTGACTTTTTTTAATAGCATGAAACACTCATCAGCTGAGGAAGAAGTGATCTTTTTTCTCAGTGAGCCTTTATATGAATCAATAGTGAGGCAAGATGGTAGATGAGAAAAACTGCCAGCCAGAGTGTCTCTGCAAAAAAGATAGATTTTAGATGAAAGTGAAAAAAATAAACAGGCAGACAAACATATATTGGCTGAGTGTCGGAAGGAAGGGTGTCTGAAACTACAGGAGACTCCATGGGAAGAAGTTGTGGAGCAGAACTGGAAGGAGAAAGGCCCCTGAGAGGATTGGAGACCAGCAACAAGGGTAGGTGGAGAGGTTAAATTTCCCCTCTCTTGCATCTCGTACTGCTGGTGGGCTCCTGAGCTGCTGGAGAGACCTGCTAACACCAGGCCAGATCTCCAGTGAGCAGTGAGCCTCTTGCAGACAGGGCACCGGGCTCCCAGCTCCCTCGGGGCACCTTCCATCCCTCAGACCCGAGCCCTTCGGCAGGCGCCATATTGCTTCATTCTCCCCTCCCCTCCCCCTACCTGTGGCTATCGAGAGAGACAATTTAGCCACCACCTGGAGGCATCTGCAGGGAATGGGACCTTTCCTTTTGGGGCCCTGCAGCGGACTGACGGATACTCGGACTCTGAGCTCCCTACCTGTCAGCCCTCTCAGGTGCTTCTTGCCCGGTGACTGCAGCAGAGTGGGGCAAACCCCAAGCCGGAGAGACAGTGATCCAGCTTGGACACCCCGTGGGTGACTTGACATCAGCGATGTTCTCCCTGGCAGGGTCAGGAATTGATCTCTGGGACCCAGGGGACAGGCCTGCAGGCCAGATCCCATACACCCAGGTCTTGATCACATTGTCCCGGGGCACGGAAGGGATATTTGTGAACTAGTGATCAAAGCAGCCATGTATGAGAGGTTCATAGTGTCCTAAACATATGCATCGCACACCCTATACAACTGTAAACGGCTGCCCTTTAGAATGCGGCTTGTAATCTGGTTCAGAAGAGCTCTTTTTGGTTCTCACTTGTCGCTTTTATTGATCCCGGCACTACTCAGACTCAAAATGTTCAGAAATTTGATTGTAATTAAGGAAACTCCTGATGTCTTTCAAAATCACACAACAGATAATGTTCACTGAAAATTGTAACTGCTTTGCTTTTGAACTATCACTTTCTTATTAGCTAGCATGAATTCAGAAACTAAGGAGGACTAAAAAACTGTGGTGGTGGTTTTTGAGAAACAACCACGAAAATAGAAATTAGTCAGCTTAAATAAATTCAAGAATATATTCAATTACTGGCATTATTTTTAAAAAATGGTTGTATAAAATAAGTCTTCATTAAGTACTAAAAAAGTAGAAATGGATTTTAATTTCATCTAAAGGAATTTAGTTTATTTTAGTCTTCTAGGTAAACTATGAAAAAGTTTCCAAGGAAGATGTAGAGATATCAATATGAGTATTCCTTAAAAAGTAAATGAGATCTAGAAAGTTTTCAAATGTGTGTGTGCATTACCTCCAGGCCCCACATCAAAAGCTAACCTTTTGAGCTACAAATAATCTTTGCTCAATCAGATTTTGAAAACACTTTTATGCATTTATTTGTTTATTTTTACTTGCTATATTTCAGCTTTAGGAAAAAGGGGCACATTATCAAAAAGATCATATCGACAATTTTCAGAGGAAGTTCTGGGACTGGTACACATTCAGTTTTCTGCCCTGGCACATCAAAAAATAAAAGTTATTGAATGCTGTTTAAAACAACAATGTTACCTCATCTGAGGGTCTCAAACGCCTACAGAACACTTAATTGTCTTGGTTTAGCATTCTTTTTCAGTCAGGAATAAGAAAAGTTCATGATTTAGAAAGAATCTCAATTGTAAGAGCGCAAAAAAGTTTTTAGCTGACTCCTGAGTTAAAAACATGTTACTTCTAAGCTACTTTCCTTAGAAAATAAAAAGCTTATGACTTTATGTAAATATATACATGAGACCCACAACCTCTGATTTGAAAGTAGTTTATAGAAAGCCTGAATTGGTAAAGGGGAGTGAACTACTTGATTACTTCTTCAGGTTTATTAGAAAGTCTCATAGAAATGTTTTCCATATGCAGATTTTGTGCTGCACCAAACCTGAAGAGTGCCCCATCTTCTAAATTCCAAAGGACATTCCCAGCATTGGAAATTATTTGCTTTCTTAAGGAATTTTGTCGATCTACCCCACAAAGCAGCAAACTGGCTACATGAAGACCAGCATTCAACATTCCGTCTTACCTGAGTTTGCATCCTCCCTCTCTGCCCCTCCATCCTGCTTTGTCATCATAGTACTTATCACTGCCTGACATAACTTTCACCATTTGTTAATGACCTTTCTTCCAAGCAAGAATGCAAACTCCAAGAGGGCATGGGTTTTTGACTGTTTTGTCAAACTCTAACTCTAGCATTTAGAACAGTACAGGATACATGGAAGTTACTCAATAAATACTTTTTGAATAGATAAATAAATTTTGGCAAATTTCACTAGTGAACTTTCCTTCATTCAGCTTTATTATATGTCTAGGTAAAATCAGAATGTTAGCTAAAATGATTTGGTAGTTAGAGCACTCTGAGTTATTAAGTAAATGCCAATGAACACCTAGAAGTTATTTTTTATTATTTAAAATATCTTGGTTTCCTAAGTATTTGGTAGTGCTTTGCTTTTGTTTGCATTTTCCCTAATTGTTTGTCTAGGCAGTAATTGAAAAATCTGAAGCCTTAATATCAAAATTTAACTTCATCTGAAGAAAAAAAATTTGTTAAAGACAGGGTCTCATTCTGTTGCCAGGGCTAGAGTACAGTGGTGCACTCATAGCTCACTGCAACCTCAAACTCCTGGGCTCCAGCAATCCTCCTGACTCAGTTTCTAGAGTAGCTAGTACTACAGGTGAGTGCCACCATGCGCAGCTAATTTTTTAATTTTTTGAAGAGATGGGGTCTCACCGTGTTGCCCAGGCTGTTCTTGAACTCCTAGCCTCAAGCAATCCTCCTGCCTCAATCTCCCAAAGTGCTAGGATTACAGGTACGAGGCACCACACCTGGACAAGAAAATATTTTATTCCACTTATCTGTTTAACAGAGTTAGGCAATCCATCACCAAACTGGAGACATTCAGCAAAGATAGGCTGAGAATATTCAAATAAATTTTTTTCCACAGGATATGAAAAAGAATTTTTGTAAAGTACAAATTTCTGGCCGGGCGCGGTGGCTCACGCCTGTAATCCTAGCACTCTGGGAGGCCGAGGCGGGTGGATCGCTCAAGGTCAGGAGTTCGAGACCAGCCTGAGCAAGAGCGAGACCCCGTCTCTACTAAAAATAGAAAAAAATTATATGGACAACTAAAAATATGTATATAGAAAAATTAGCCGGGCATAGTGGCGCATGCCTGTAGTCCCAGCTACTCGGGAGGCTGAGGCAGGAGGATCACTTGAGCCCAGGAGTTTGAGGTTGCTGTGAGCTCGGCTGACGCCACGGCACTCACTCTAGCCTGGGCAACAAAGTGAGACTCTGTCTCAAAAAAAAAAAAAAAAAAGTACAAATTTCTATTAAAAATTCGCAAACATAGAACCTCTGATTCTCATTTTTTAATCTTCAAACTTTTTAAAGATTTATATTTTTAATTGACTCATAATAATTGTACATATTTATGGGGTGCAGTGTGATGTTTCAATACATGTATACATTGTGTAATGATCAAATCAGGGTAATTAGCTTGCCCATCACTTCAAACAGTTCTTTGTGGCGAGAACATTTAAAATCATCTTTCAGTTATTTTCAGATATACAATATAATATTGTTAACTACGGTCACTCTACTGTGCAATAGAAGACCCGAACTTATTCTGTCTATCTAACTGTAACTTTGTAGCCATTGACCAATGTCTCCCTATCCCTCCTCCCCTCACCCTCCCCAACCTCTGGTAAGCACTATTCTACTATGTACTTTTATGAGATTAGCTTTTAAACTTTTGTAAATGAGTGAGATCATGTGGCATTTGTCTTTCCATGCCTGGTTTATTTCATTGAACATAATGCCTTCTAAATTTATCCATGTTGTCGCAAATGACAGGATTTCATTCTTTTTAAGGCTGAATAATATTACATTGCATATACCACATTGGGTAGCACATTTTCTTTATCTCTTCTTCTGTTCATGGACACAGGTTGTGAATAGTGCTGTGCTGCAATCAACGTGAGTGTTCAGACATTTCCTCAACATACTGATCTCTTTTTTTTTTTTTTTTTTGTATACATATCCTGTAGTGGGGTCACTGGATCATATAGTAGTTCTATTTTTAATATTTTGAGGAACCTCCATACTGTTTTTCATAATGGCTGTGCTAATGAACATCCCCACCAATAATGTATAAGGGTTCCCATTTCTCCACATCCATGCCAGCATTTGTTATTTTTTGTCTTTTTGGCAATAGCCATTCTGACAAGTGTGAGTTGATATCTCATTGTGATTTTGATTTGCATTTCCCTGATGATTAGTGATGTTGAGCATTTTTTCATATACCTATTATCTTTTTGTATGTCTTCACTTGGAAATGTCTCTTCAGATCCTTTGCCCATTTTCTAAATTGGATTATTTGACTTTTTGCTAACAGGTTGTTTGAGTTCCTCATATATTCTGGATATTAATGCCTTGTCAGATGCATAGTTTACAAATATTTTCTCTCATTCTGTAGGTTAACTCTTCACTCTGTTGGTTGCTTCCTTTGTTGTGCAGAAGTTTTTAATTTGTGATTCTCGTTTTAACAGGTATAATGAGCATCTTTTTCTTATTCAGTATTTATTTGCGATGTTATTCAGTTTTATTCATCATGTATTATATTAAAAAATTATAATGAAACAGCATAAACATACCTAAAATTACCTAAAGCATAAATTATCAGCTTATTGAAATTTAAAACAAATAATCTCTGTAAACTGCCCTCAGGTCAAAAATATACTACAAGTATCCCAGAAAGTCCTGTCTATTCCTTCCCTGACATTCCCCTCTCATTGGGAACCACTATCCTGAATTTTATTATGATCATTTTATTAATTCTCTTTGAAGTTTTTCTATCAAGTTATATATCCCTAAACAACGTAGTTTGATTTTTGCCTGTTTTCAAATTTTTTTATAAATTGAATCATCATTCTGTTATGTCTTTTCCTCAACATTATGCATTTAAGATTCATTAATGCTGTTTTGGGAATATGTAATTGAATCTGTAATTTATACAATAGAAAATATACAGCATTCTACTGTTGATGGCTATTCATATCGTTTCCGGTTTTGCTCTATTACCAATATTGCTGCTATGCATATTCTTGAGCAGATATCTTATGCATAAGCATGCATTTCTATAGGATTTATATCTGGGAGTTAAATTGATGATCATGGATTTTTAGTAATATTACTAGCTCTTGAACATTTGTTCAAAATTACCTTGCCAATTTATGCTTTCACTAGCAGTAGAAAAGTATTTCCATTTGCTCTATATCTTCACCAACCTCTAGAATTATGAGACTTCTTAAAATTTGCCAATATACTAGGTGTGTAGTGGTATCTTATTGTGGGTTTTGGGGGTTTTTTTGCATTTACCTGACGGCTGATGAGATTGAGCACATTTTTATATGTTTATGAGACATTTGAATTTCCTCTTCTGTGAAGTGAATTTTGCCCATTTTTCTTTCTTTGTTTTTGCTTCTAGGTCAATGTATTCTACATATACACCTATAGCCAATTATATGTGTTGCATCTATATTTTCTCTCTTGGCTGCCTTTCAATAATGTCTTTTGATGAACAGATGTTCTTCAGTTAATGAGGTTAAATTTGTCAGTCTTTTTCTTTTAGGTTAGTGAGTTTTATGTCCTATTCAAAACTTATTCCCTATGATTAGGTCATGAAGATATCATTCTGTATTACTTTGTGAAAGCTTTATAGTTTTGATTTTCATATTTAGGTCTATGACATACTTACAATTTATTTTTGTGAATTATGTGAGGGAGGAAGCCCAATTTTTTCGATATATGCCCAACTGTTCCAACACAATTTATTGCAAATCCTATTATTTTGAACTGCTCTGGGTGCCTCTTTTTATCATAAGTCAGATGACCCTACTTTTGTGGGTCAATTTCTATTCTCTTTACTATCCTTCATTTCTCTTTCATATCCTTATACTAATTTCATACTTTCTTAAGTGCTATAAATTGCTTAGTTCCTAATTGTTAGAACTAGGAGCAAATCTAGGCATTGAGAAGCACAGAGCTTATGCAATTTTGTGCCCTTCAATAAAAATAAGTTAATTATAAATTAATGTAAAATTAGGTGCAAAAGTGAATGAGAAAATAAAACATAACAATTTATAAATTTTGAAAAGTTGAAAAATTCTATAAACATTATGAAATCCAGAAAAATAACATATATTATTAATTATTGCTTAATACAGCTCTTAATAGATTTTTTCTGTATAATTTTTGGCTGTATATTCTTTGCTTTTTTACAGGATGATCATTTTGTAATACAATTTTCTACATAGAGAAAGAAAATTCCTTATAACACAGCTAATCAAAATTATTTTTTATTTTTGTGAGTTTAGAAAAGTCTTGGCCAGCTTTTCAACTTATCTTTGCTAAAGAAATTTATAATTTCTGTCAAATTTGGGAAAATGTCCACCAAAATTTTTCATATCTGAATTATAGATATACTCAACATTTTTATACCACTATAAGTTTGTGCCCTACAAACACAAGAATTCTGATCATTTCTACCCTGCATGGTTCCCATTAAAAAATGTATGGTGAAATTATCACTATTCGTGCAGTATCATCCACTGTATTTCTGAAACAAGAAAACTTCCATTTTGACTTAAACATCAATAGAAATGAATTTTCCACTTAATATTTTACACATCTGACGATTGAAAAACTTTTCCACAGGGTAGCTTCTGCCACCACTTTTCACATCTTATATCTCCTCCTCCACCCACACATTCCTGGTGCCAGGTATCATAAGATACATTCAGGTAGCGGTGTAGCCCGTGATCCCACTCCTTCAAGTCACAACACTGGGTGAGTTAGCACAGAGGACTTAAGAGTGTTCCTGAGGCCAGGTGCGGTGGCTCACGCCTGTAATCCTAGCACTCTGGGAGGCCAAGGCGAGTGGATCGCTCAAGGTCAGGAGTTTGAGACCAGCCTGAGCAAGAGTGAGACCCCGTCTCTACTAAAAAATAGAAAGAAATTAGCTGGACAACTAAAAATCTATAGAAAAAAAATTAGCCGGGCATGGTGGTGCATGCCTGTAGTCCCAGCTACTTGGGAGGCTGAGGCAGTGGGATCGCTTGAGCCCAGGAGTTTGAGGTTGCTGTGAGCTAGGCTGACGCCACGGCACTTCCCCAGGAAATAAAGGGAGACTCTGTCTCAAAAAAAAAAAAAAAAAAAAAAAGAGTGTTCCTGGAAGCCATTCTTAAAACCAAAGGCTAGCAATGAAGTAACTACATATGAAAGCGACTATGATCCATATAAATATGCTATAATAAACTAATATTAACTATGTCTCCAACTCAACTTCTCATTCAAATCCCAAAAATGCCCACAGCCCTTCTAAAATCTGCCAATACAAGTGGTTGTATGATGGAGGTGAATTTAGAAAACAAAGACCTACCAGTCTTAACTAACTGTGGTTAAATTGTTTTATTTAGCACATTTCACAAAATCATGTAATCATGTGAATACAGTGTTAGGGCACCTTCAAGTGTCCTGAGAGGAGATAATGGAAGCTCCATGGTAACTCTGCCTCTACCAGTACCTTTATAATTTGATTTAATAGCCATTAGAACCCATCCTTCCACTTCGCTGTTCTTCTAGAAAGTCTGTGTTACTCTTGGCACTCTGCATTTCCATATAAATTTAGATTTAACTTGTCTTGTTTCACAGAGATATGTATACGATTTGGATTAAGATTATATTAAATCTATAAATCAGTGTTGGAAGAACTGACACTTTTACAATATTAAGTCCTCCAATCCATGTACATGGTGTGTATATCTACCTATTCAATCATTCAAAATTTCTGTTATTACATGTGCATGAATTCCTACAAAGAGGAGTTAGACATCTCTTATTAATTTATTGACATTTCTGGATATTTTTATGGAGTATATAGCATTGTTCTGTAAGTATAATTTTCTAATATTTGTTGCTGGTATAAAGATATACAGTCATGTGTATTTTGTAATTTTGCCAAATTCTCTTAAAGCTAAAAATTTATCTGTAGATTTAATTGAATATTTTCTTCCAAAATTATATAATTTATTAAAAAATAATATTTTCCTTCTGATTGTTGTACCTCATATCTATTTTTTATTGCAATTGCTAAGATCTTCAGTACTCAAATGAACAAAAGTGATGATACTGGAATCCTTCATTTCTATCTCAAAATATACTATTATGTACAATGTTTCCTGTAAAACTTTTTTATGGATATTCTCTTTCCAACTTGAGGAACATCTTTTTCTTATTTTTAAAGTTTTTAATTATGAATAAATAAATGTTGAATTTTGTCAAATGCTTCTTCTGCAACTGTTGAAATGATATAATATTCCTCCTGAAATGTCTTAATATGGAAAATTATATTGATTGATTTTTGAATGTCAAATCAATCTTGACTTCCTGGGATTAACTCAATTTAGTCACATATATTATTCCTTTTATATTTTATATATTGCTTTTTTTTTTTAAAGGATTTTTTTGCCATCTGTGTTCATTGGTAAGATTGGCCTATAAAATTTTGCTTCCCTGGTTTTAGTACCAATGTTCTATTTTCCTTATAAAATGACTTAGGGAGTCTATGCTCTTTTTTTACTACTTAAAAAATTTTGATAAGATTAGAATTATTTCTTCTTTAAATGTTTGGAAAACCTAACTGACAAAGCCATGTGGACTTGGAGTTTTCTTTGTAGGAAGGTTTTTGACTGCTATTTCTTTAATAGTTGTAGATGAATTATTTAGGTTTTGTCCTCTTGTGTCAGTTTTGACAAGTTATATCAATTTTATTATCTTTCAACAGGACCAACTTTTGATCTTTTGATTCTGTTATATGATTTGCTTCTATTTCATGAGTTCTTGGTCTTATCTTCATTTTTCCCTGTTACTTTCTATAATTTCTTGACAAGATTGCTTACTTTACCTATTTTCCATATTTCTTTTCTTCTAATAAATAGATTTAAACAAAAATGTATTCAACATTTGCAAACCTTACATCCTATAAAGGCTCAATATCCAAAATTTATAAGAAACTCAAACAACTCAACAGCAAGAAAGCAAATAACCTGATTAAAAATGGGCAAAGGACCTGAATAGACATTTTTGAAAAGAAGACATACAACTGGCTAACAGATATATGAAAAAATGCTCAATATCACTAATTATCAGGTAAATGTAAATTAAAACCACAATGAGATAATCACATCACACCTGTTAGTATTGCTATTATCAAAAAGACAAAAGATAATTAAGTGTTGGCAAGAATGTGGAGAAAAGCGAACACTTGAGCACTGTTGGTGGTAAATTAATGCAGTTACAAAACAGTATGGAGTTTCCTTGAAAAATTAAAAATAGAACTATCATGTGGTCCAGCAATCCCACCACTAGATATATATCAAAAGAAAATGAAATCAGTATCTCAAAAAGATATCTCTACCTCCATAATCATTGAATATTATTCACAATAGCCAAGATATGAAATTGATCTACATGTTCATCAATGGATGAACGGATAAAGAAAATGTGGTATATATACATAATGGGATACTATTCACCCATAAAAAGAAGGAAATCCTATCATTTGTGGTAGCACGGACAAATGTGGAAGGCATTATTTTAAGTGAAATAAGCCAGGCACAGAAAGACAAATACCACATGATCTCACTTACATGTGGGACCTAGAAAAGTTGAACTCATAGAAAAATGAGTAGAGTTGTGCTTACCATGGACTGGGGGGAGGAGATTGGGAAGATGTTAGTCAAAGAATACAAAATTTCATTTAAATAGGAAGAATAAGTTCAAGAGATCTATTATACAACATGGTGATTACAGTTAATAAAAATGTATTATTAATATATTCTTGAAAATCACTAAGAGTAGAGTTTAAGTGTTCTCATCATAAAAAATTGAGAAATCTATAAAGCAATGCATACATTAATTAGCTCGATATGGTCAACCCACAATGTATATATATTTCAAAACATCAAGTTGTACAGATAAATATATATGATAAAAGAAAAATATGTTTTTAAAATATCCTCTAGGTAATAATTTAGCAGCATATCATAAGTTATATGCTATATTTTTATCATATTCAATTTGAAATATTGTCTAATCCATTATGATTTCTTCTCTGAACCATATACTATATATTTAGATGATTATTTCTTAATTTTCAAGTATATTGATTTTCCTAGTTTTATGGTTGCTTTCCATTAACATAATTGGTTTGTGATGAAAAAACATAGTCTGTAATATTTCAGTTCTTTAAATGTATTGAGCCATGCTTTATGACCAATATATGGTCAATTTTTCTGATATCAGTATGTGCTTGAAAAGACTATGAATACTGAAGTTATTTTTTCTTAGCCTTTTTTTTAATTTCAGAATATTACAGAAGTACAAATGTTTAGGTTATATATATTGCCTTTGCCCTGCCCGAGTCAGAGCTACAAGCATGCCCATTCCCCAAACAGTGCGCACTGCACCCATTAAGTCTGAATATGCCCATCCCCTCCCCCCTCCTTCTACATGCCTAACACCTGATGAATGTTACTACCATATGTGCACATATGTGTTGGTCAATTAGTACCAATTTGATGGTGAGTATATGTGGTGCTTGTTTTTCCATTCTTGTGATACTTCACTAGTAGAATGGGCTCCAGCTCTATCCAGGATAATACAAGAGGTGCTAGTTCCCCATTGTTTTTTGTGGCTGAGTAGTACTCCATGGTATACATATACCACATTTTATTAATCCACTCAGGTACTGATGGGCACTTGGGTTGTTTCCACATCTTTGCAATTGTGAATTGTGCTGCCATAAACATTCTAGTGCAGATGTCTTTTTTATAGAATGTCTTTTTTTCCTTTGGGTAGATGCCTGAAGTTATATGAGTAAAAAAGAATGAAATAACTATATCCTATGCCATGTAATACTATCAAACAAAAAAAATGAGTTACCTAAACAACTAAAAATCTCTCGTTTTTCCTATGCTCTATATAGTCTCAGAGTCTTTTAAAGCAGCTGTTGGTGAGATGGAAAAGAAGGAGCCAGTTGTGTCTGCATGTAGTTTTTTCAACTTTGCTCAGCTGAGAGGCTCACAGCCGTGTGGTTATGTCCAATTTTTGTTTTATTTTTTTCCCATGAGCCAAGGGATAGCATATTTTTAGAATTTCAAATGTCAGTAAATAAACAATGCATCTGGGAAAGAAAAGTTTGTTGTTAGGAACTCACACCAACTAATCTATAATGAATAACTATAAATTTGACACTGTTCCTCAGAAAGGTATCTCAAAGGGTAATATATGAGCTCACCACTTTTTTAACCTGGGCATTTATTTTTAGTTTAATACTATTGTAAATAGAACCAGTTTTACTTTCTGCCTAGCATTCTAAGAATCTTTCACAGGAAAAGTCATTTCATTTTGTATTATTAATATGCCTAGAACACAGTGATGTCAAAATAACGGGAATGCTATCTCAAAGAAAAGCCAAGAAAATGGGAACCCCCAAAGACTAAATTTCCAGTGAATTTAGTATATAATTAGACATGCGTAAGACAACTTCACGTAACACTTATTGGTATCCAGGCAGCACAAAGTGTAGTGATATAATGAATCTTCTTTTGAATCTTGTTTTAAGTTGTCCAAGTTCAGACAGGACTCTCTGAAGGCTGTGCCTCAATTTTTTTTATTAAGTTTTCTATTATTTTGAATGAAAGGGCTGGAACAACATCCACTGAGGCTGGTGATAATAATTGTGACGTGGAAACATAGAGGCTGAGTGGAAATGACTATTCCCATTCCTTCCCTTTCGCAGCTGTGTCCCTTGAACAAGGGACTTAACCCCTGGAGCCTCTATTTCTTCTGTGAAATTAGAAAAATCGTACCTACTTTGCAAGGTAGTTGTTGAGAGTTACATGTACTCACTTCCTGTACGTAGCCGTATAATATACCTGGTACATTTTGTGTGTACAATGCTTTGGAGATTTGATTATTTCTTTGATTATTAGACTAGTATTTAATAATAGCTTCTGGAGGAAGCCAAACCTGTAACACAGGAGAAGAACTTGCTGGTGATCGGAGGCAAATGGATGGAGACTTTTAAACACAGCCGAGTCTCTCCTTATGGCTGTTTCCCAAAAGCAACAATTTCCATTTAAATCTTTAAAAACACAAGATGAAGTGCTTTTTAGATAACAGGGTCCACTCCAAGACACAAGTGGCTTTTACATAGAAAATAACTGGATAATCAAAACAACATCCAAAGCCTCCTGTCAGACATTATCCTTTTCTACTGTGATTCATTTTACTTTGGGTACAGACATCTCAGTGTCATTATGTGGTCTGGTTCCTTTTAGATGTCCTTTCAGATGAAAAGGAAAATGATTTTTCAGGCATTCTCAAACAGGAAATGCAACTAATTTATTTATGATGCTGTTTTGTTCAACTCAGTAAGTGTATTTTTTTTTTTTTTAGCTTTGTTCCAGAAAAAAAAAAAAAAATGGCCCTCTTTACCAGAAGGATTTGAGAAGGCAGAACTTTCTGAATGCCATCAAATAATCCATTGTATTACTTAGGATAAGCCACTTAAGTTGTCTTTCTCTGACATTTCTACCATAGACAAATTGATAGTAATAGTAAGTTTCTTCCTTTGGCAAAAAGAGACAGAAAAAGACAGATTTAATAGAGTAATAATAGTAGCTGATATATACTGATCACTACCTATGAGCCAAGTACTATCCTAAGTACTTCACATGTAATTAATAATGTTAAGTCTTTATGATAACACTATATGGAAGCTTCTAGAATTATCCCCATTTCCAGACGAGAACATGGAAACACAGAAAAGCTAAATAACTTACCTAAAGTCACAGGATTTGTAAGTGGCATATTCAAACCCAAGCAGTCTATCTCGAGTCCACACAGGTATACCTTGCTGCTCCTCCAGTGAAATGACTGATAGTTCTCATCCTCAATGTCATCAGACATTTAGTGTGTGTGTCAAGAGAGATGCAAAATAATTAGTGTAGAAATTACTCTATCAAAAGTTATGTTGGTTGGTTTTAAAATAAGGTATGTGCCTCGTCTCTAAGGCAAAGGTAGATACATGGTTGTCTTTCTCTTCTGACAAAAAACCCTGGTTTTTGGTACTCATCATGACACAGAGAGGGTATACTCATTACAAGTGTGCTACAATAACTTCAGTGTGGCCCATCCTTTGAGTTCTAAGGCTATATTTTGTGTGCGCCCTCATAAGCTTTTTTTTAGCAGTCTTGGTTCCAACTGAATTGCCCATATCTCAGCATTTCCCACCCACATAGTTAGAATCGCCACAAAGCCAGTTCCAGCTGTGTTTCATAACACTCCTGCAGGACCTCACTTCCCCACAGCACACATCTTGCTTTGAGGTTGTTTTACTCAGCTGAGCACAAAGTGCAAACATTTGCAACCAGCCTGCCAAGGCAGGGAAGAATTGAAATTGATGCGAACGTCACTTAAGTCTCTCTTTCTGTTCCACCTCACATTCTGCTGTCAGAGTAATCTCTCTTGAGGATCAGGCAGTTTTATTGATTTCCACTTTTTCTACCACAGAAAACGAATGCATTACCTTCCTTCCAGACCTCCTTGATCTGTTTGTTCCCTGACATCCAGCCTCATCCTTACTTCTCTAGCCGGGCTGGACTACTCCCTATTACAGTTTTAGGCTCCCTTTTCAGATGTTTCACCTCGCTTGCTCAATTTTTTAATAAATATTTCTAGAGCCCCTACTATGTACCAGGTATAGAGCAAGGTGCTTGTCTAAAATGACTTCCTCTCTCAGTCTGTCAATTCTCACCCATGTTTCAAACTTCACATCCATTCCATTTTTTCCATTAACATGGCTTGGAGTTTTCTAGCACTCATTATTCTTTGTAAATTTAGTTCTGTCTCCTCCATTAGGTAATAGTTGTTTATAGGTTTTAGACCTCTGTATACTTCACCACACTGAATAAATCCTAAGCAAGCAAAAAATACCTACTAATAGAGGAACCTCAAAGAAAGCCTTTGCATTATTAGAACTTCAGCTAAGGTCCCCAACCTTTGCTTAGAAAATGAGGATGAATTGTTAAGAAACTAATGAATTATTGTTGCCATCTGTGCAGATGTAAGTGAGGAACTTGGAGTCACTTTTGCTCTTTAAAAACGTATGGTGTTGATGTGTATCTGAGGACAGCGGGGGTTGGATGTAGGCAGAGGGGAGAAATGTACTTTTATCTTACACAACCCGGTCCAAATCCCTTGGTTTTCTACCTTAGTGTCTTCTATTAGTACAAAATTTTTTTGACATATCGTCGTTCTCGTTTTTCTGAATTTTCTAAGCAGAGTTTTGAGTGTTCTTTCTGTCAGAGCTAGGAATTAACCCAGCTCTCTCTGACCCTTGCCTTATGCTGTAAGATCATACTTTCTAAAATTCTTATTTCATGCTAACTCAATCCTAGCACTGTACACATAGTGTTTTCTTCATTTATTTTGCAATATCTCAAGCCGTTTCCATCATATTATCATACTGTAAATACTTTGGCTCACTCATTTAATCAAAAGCCCACTTTGTTCATTTTACTTTGTAATTCAATTCTCAATGCAGCTTTTGCAGTACAATTGTTATGAATTTTCAATTTATTTTTATATCTATTTTTATAGCTGCCACTTCTACAGTGTGGCAAGCTTTTTTCCTTAACTTTAAAAACATCATTTCCGAAAGAAAGCTGTTCTGAAATCTGGCTTTTTCAGCAAACTGAACACCCACACGATGAAGATAGAATGACAGAAGTTAGAGGTGCAAAAGATGCATAAGGTCACCTTGCCTATTTTTTTTTTAGCAAATACAAAGATGTGTGCACAATAATGTTTCAGTTTACATAATTATCCACTTTAAGCTTAGAAAATGTTGTTGACCCCCATTATATGTTCACTGATCTATGAGTTTTGCTAGAACCTTATGAGCTTTGCTAATAGTTCACGTTTTCTTTGAAATCAATTTGTTTCTGTGTGGTAAAATGTGAGTCTGACTGATTCCAAATTAAATTTTGTCTTTTAAAGGATAATGACTTTCTTTTACCTACCGTTTCCCCCTGTTTCTAGGAATAATATTCTCTTTATTGCTCCATAACAAACCAACTCAAAACCTCAATAATCAAAATAACAGCAATCATTCGTTATTATTTCTCATTGTTTGCTAGGGAAACTGGGCTCAGCCAGGCAGTTCTTGTTCAGGGTTTCTTGTGCAGCTGCAGTCAGATGGTGGTGGCTGCCAGCGTCATCTCAAAGGCTTTTTCACACACATGGCTGTGTGTTGGAACCTACAAGTGGCTTATAGGTGTCCTGAGCTTCCCTCACAGCCTGACTTGATCCCAAGGGTATCCCAAAATAGAGGTGGAAGCAATATTGCTCTGTATGACTGAGCCTCCAAAGTTACATAGCATCACTTTCACCAAATAAACACAAAGGACCAGCCAGGTGTATGCAGGGTGGGGGTAAGGATTGAGGAGAAGGAATATGGGAAGTGGGAAAATAGACCCCACCTCTAAGTGAGGGGAGTGGCAAGGTCACATTATAAGAATGTCTGAGATGAGAGGTATTGTTACTGCCATCTTCGGAAAATACAGTCTTTCCCAAGTAGTTACATAACCATGTACTTATTATTTGCCATGGCTAGGGAATTAAAGATTTCAATTTAGATACGACTGTCAACCTCTTTTCACACCAAATCACTCCTAGGTGTCACTAAGAGATCTAGCAAAGTGCACAGCTCTTAGCTTCACTTATTTTGTCGTAATGCTTCCTGATCACTCCATTTAAGTTAGATGAAATCAGTGAAAATGAAGAAGAAAAAGACTTGCTAATTCATAACCTGTACACCCTATCTTTGAACAATGGGTTCTTATATCCTTCAATGAGTCTAGGCTGTTTCTCTGCTACCTATGTGAACTTAAGTGTCAGTTGACTTCCCTGGGCTTCAGTATGGTTAAGTTGTCCCCAAGTTCTCTTTTGAGTTCTAATGTTCCAGAATTCTGATTTGTATGTTTGCAGGTCTGAATCTCTATTTTCATCTGCTACACAAACATCACTGCCAGTACTACCAGATAATTATGCTAATGAATGTGCATATGTTTATTTTTCTATTTTGAACCCCATGGAAAACCATGGAATCAATTCCTATCACATTCTCCCTCTTCACAAATGAGATAAAAGAATTCTACTGCTACTTGGAGTTGAGTTTCTCCAATGACACATATTATTTTGCCTTTCCTTTTATCTTAGAGTAGTCCATCAAGCCTCAGAAGTTGTCCCATGAAAATAATGATACTGTTCAGACAAGGTGTCTTCAATAGGATTATTGGTAACATCTTTCTCTATCAAACATGTATCTATGGTAACATGATGAAATGAAAAATCTGGATTCTGTCCGAAGCATGGAACTCACTTGAGACACTAGTTGTTAGTATATGGAACTTCACAACACAGCACTAACCCTGTGGGTTATAAATAAATATGAAACTCAAATCTCTAAAACAACCACTAAAACTATCTAAGCAATGCCTGCCTGGGGTGACAAATCAGTGGTTAACATTGGTCTCTAATGCCATTCATCAGTAATATTTTATTATTTGGTTTAGTCAGTCTAAATAAAATATTTGGTTAAGTATAAGTAAGATCTCCTCTTTCTCTATCAATTATAATTTTGTGGGTTTGATTCACACTTTCCAGCATCTCCTAAGAGATTTTCTCTATCCTCCAAATCAAGTGATTTTTCCTACTTAGCTATTATTAACAAAATGATTTTCCTCCACTCCCACAATTTTCTCTCTCCCATTTATGACTTTAAAATCAACATGTCCTTCCCCCATCTTCCATACAATAAGCAATCCTCTCTCACAAGTTTTTCTAATTTTATTCCTATGTCTAAATCCAAATTACTAACTTAGCTCAAATCTGCTGGAAATGCCTTTGCTTCTATGTATGGCTTTACTTACAAGCACATGTACTGACACATACTAGACATTGGGGAGAAATGGCATATCTTCCCTTTCTTTATTCGCTGTCTTTTGGGAGTTCTGGCATCAGCCTTGACTATGCCTTTGAATTGACTTGTGGGAGTCAGGGCTGAGGAACTCTTCAGCCCTGGGTCTCTGGAGGCCATTGGTCAAGGCCAAGTGCATTGCAGGAGTGCCACGGGAAGACAATGAGAATGCAGGCTACGAAGCCTCTCCTTCTTTGAACCACCATGACTCATGCTCCTGAGAGAGAAAGCCAAAGGATTTGCTGGCATTTCTCTCCATCCTGCATGTGTCAGCCCTCCCTGTAAGCACAACATTTCTAAAGGCAGCTTGAGACTTAGGGGACAAAAGTGACCCACGCTGAAAATGCCACTGTGATCATCACAGCCTGTCATCCAAATTAGCATTTGGAAAGTGGTTGGACCCAACACTTTATCAGTGAATCTGTTTACTTAATGATCTCATCCAGAAATATCTGGCCAAGGAAAGGAGGAGAAGGAAAGTGGCTTCTCTAACTCCAGCAATATGCCACCTACTGTATAAGAAGGCCACCCACCAGAGCAGCCGAAAGCTGCACAGTGTCCTTGCTGCAGAAGGTAATTTAGAAGCCTTTATACACTGCTACAGCCCTGAAGCTGCTTTTTCCTTTGCTGGAAAAAAATACTTCTGGAGCAACCCATTTGGGAAAACATAGTTTCCTCTCTTCTTACCTACCCCTTAAAGCAAAACTGCTATTTTCAACATACAAGGGAAAAAAAAAGACTGTAAAGTCATACAAACCAGCATTGTTCTTATATTTCGCATCTCTCATCCCCCAGAACTACTCCTTTTTTAATGACCAATGAGAATACATAGATGTAACTGGATTAAAAAGATTGTTCTTAAAATGTGAAGAGAATATTCATAGTATGAGAATATTCTGTCAAAAAGAAAAGAAACATAAATGGTTTACCTAAAAAGCATGGTTAAAATAAAAGCAAGAAAAGAAATTAGAAGAAAGACACATACACAGCCTACACTGATGCTAATTAAAATTAAAATCAAAGACATACTGGAATAGACTAATAAGTCTGGCTGGTAGATTCCATTATCTTATCATTAGATGCCAAGTGGCAGAAAAATGGAAATGAAAAGGCATTCAGAAACCTTGAGAATTAGCTATATTTCTGGTAATTGTCTCTTCTCGTATAAAACAAACACTGCATTGCCAACATGTTTGTCTTGGTGTGTGCATATGTGGTGGAGGGGGGTGACTAGAACATTAGAATTTTAAAATAATTGAAATTCAATTGAAATTCTAATGTATCTGATGGGACCAGAATTTCAAAAAACAAATATGGTGTTGCAAGTGGGAAACTAGGCTACAGGCATTGTCTCTTTGGTTACTCTGGGGTGTTTCTGTGGTGGAAGGGTGCAGACCACACTGTCTCACCTATCCCATAAAGGACATTGATAATTTCTCAGAACTCCAGGTCTGGACTTGAGGTAGCAGATGAGGGCCAGCTGTGTGCTGATGACCAGCCACACTACCGCATTCACAAACTCAACACACACAAACCTTTATGTTTGCAGGTGGTATGGAGGTAGAGTATAAACTCACACATTGCAGATCATCGTTAGAGCACTTCTCGTCCTAGTACTGAGAACCCTGTGCAAACTTTAAGTTTAAGCAGGGTATAATGTTTACTTTTTAAATGTCAAAAATTGCCAAAGTTTGTATTCTTGGATGGGTACATATGTTTCTGTTTCTCAGCTGAAAGAAAAAAAAAAATCTTAAAACTAATGGATGTCTCAATAGTCTGTCTTAGTGTGGTAGATGAAGAGCTTCTTACATAAGGCAATTATACTGAAACGAGAACTCTGGTCACTCAGAATTCAAATTAGATTTGATAAAATTTTATTAAATAAAACTTATTAAATAACTGTAGGTCTGGCCTACATCTGCAAATCAATCACATCAATTTTTAAGACCTAAATGTCCTCTTTCATGATAGCACATGTCAGCCTCTTCAGAGGGTCTAACAGCTAAGGGTGAGTCTCCAAAGGGAGGCCAGACATAAAACCGAAACCAGTCTGTCAGCTGCAGTCCATATACAATGTCTTCCATCTTGTCCTTCGGCTCCAGCACCTACTTGTCCATTCTCTTTGGCTATAAATCTTCATACAAATCCATGGACATTGTTGCCTGATCACTGTGGGAACACATTGATAAACGTCGAAGTAGTGTCTCTCAAAGCTTCCCAAGCTTCCACTCTTTGGGCTGTCAGAGTAATCTCTGGGTCCTCTAAAGAGTTGGGGGAAATGATGTGTTCTCCCACAATGTCTATCTTTCCCATCAGCTCAGACTTAGTTCCCTTGAAAATAATTTTTTCCCAGTGCAGTTATTTTATCTCCAATGAAAATGTTTTTCTCCTCAGAGTCAGAAAGTCATTGCAATCTCCGTTTCAGCTGTGGGCTTCCCGGTCCCTAGCTCTTGTGCATAGAAAATAACTGGAAATTTTTAAATTACAGGACTTCCCCACCCAGTGCCCCATCAAGGTTCTTGACTTAATTAAATCTACTTAGAAGGTACCATGTACCTCTCATCTCCTCAGCAGTCTCTGTAATACATGGTCTTGAATAAGGACCTAGCACCTATAGTGATGACAGTGGATTCTGAAAGGATGGATCCTCCCACACTCTAGAAGTCAAGGCCATTTGCTCTAATGTGTGCAAAGCATCATATTATGGTAACTCCTACCCTCCATGGCCTGATAGCTTGGAAGAAAAAAGAGACTCTCATATAAACAATTCAGTTCCAAGGCAATCTGTGAATAACTATGGTTAGCTGAGGAAAGAAAGTATAACTGAGTTTTTGAGAAGACTTCTCAGAAGGGTTGCATTTTGACTTGGATCTTGAAAGATGAATAGTGCGTGTCAGTCAGCTCTGAAAGGGAAGGGCATCGCAGGCAGCCTTGAAGTTACTGTGTGTGTCAAAGGCATGGAGGCAGTGGGATGGAGGGTGAATTTGGAAAAGTGAGTTAATAATTGTGAAAAGATGGTAAAGAAAGACTATTGTGAAAATTAAAGGTGGCTAATTGAGATAATTGAATTATTGAGACACTTGAGCAATTGGCTAAGATGTTTGAACTTTATCTTCTTAATTTAAATGATTAGATGTTGAATTTTTGGAGCCGAGGAATAATATGATCAAACTTGGGTTTTAAGGAAAACATAAAACCTATGAGCTTAAAAAATAACTGATAAAGTAGAGAAAATGGGGGGGGGGATGTTTAATCATTTATTCCCATGTTCAAAGCAAGGGATACATACCACAGACACAGCCCATCTGCAATTGCCACATCCGCAATTGACACCCAACAATAATGACTATTAACAGGAAATGTATACTCATCCTTGTTTATCTCAAGTTCAAATACCAATTTCTTTGTTCTTGGGAATAAAGCAAAGATAAATGCTGTGTTGTATGAATTACATAAGGTTAAATAAACCCTATCTAGAAACAAACTGTCTTATTTTAAGGAGTCTGTTTTCTCCAAATGGTCTCATTGTTTATATAATAACAATCATGAATTGTGCTTGTATGATTCAGTATGGAATTGTTTTTAGATACTATTGGACCATATTGCAGCAGTCTGGAAATATTTTCAAAACTGGTATCCCCTGAAATCTAAAAATATGCCTGTTGGCCATGAACTGTGAGACCAGCTGAAAAATTCCAAATGAAATGCATTTTATTCACAGGAACAATTAGGCTAATCATGCTGTAATCAAGCTATCAATCTTGTATTGAGCTACTCTGCCTGATGGCTTCATTATACAACTAAGTCAGAAGAAAGCTGCCATAAGTAAAACTAAGACTCCCTTCCCTTAAAATCAAAACCACTGGAAGGAGGGATGCAGAAAGGTGAAAGTAGCCAATTTATTGACAAAGTTTTCCTTTCTTACTGAATTATCAGTGCTGTACATAACTTTAGGAAGTTTAATTCCCAAACCGCTTCACTGTAATAAAGTCACTGGTTATAATCTGTAAATGTTGCCAAATGATTAATTTAAGCAATGCACACTCAGCCTTTATAGAGCTCAAGAAATTGAAAGTATTAAAAGTAGTTTCTTGATATTCTGCTGTTAGTCCTCAGGGATTTATTGGTGATCTCACAGATTTTTCATAGCAAATGAATATTTTCTCCATGTACCTACAGTGTTGTATCACTGGTGCCTTTGTATTGCATAGGCTTTGTCTAATTGAAAAAAAACAAATTTATAGCAGGGATCAGCTAACTATAGCCCATAGATCAAATTTGGCCTGCTACCTAGGAGCATTTTTAAATGGTTAGAAACATGTCAAAAGAAGAAAAATATTTTGTGATATGTGAATTCATAATGTGAAGTTCAAGTTTCAGTGTCCATCATAAAGTATTATCAGAACATAGTCACGCTCATTCATTTATGTGGCTGCCTTTGAGTGACAACAGCAAAGTTGAGTACTTGGAGCAAGACCATATGACCCACAAAGGCAAAAATATTTACTATTTGGCCCTTTACAGAAAAATGTTGGGGAACCCTGATTTACAGCATTCCTGGAACAAGAAATCAATAGCCACTTTGTTTTCTTAAAGCCAAGGAGTTTTTAAAAATTATATTTATCTAACAGAGGAGCAAAAGTTTCCTTTAACAAGATTTTGGTTTGTGTGACAGTAATGCCAGAATTCTCACATGGGTACCTGAAAGTATGTGATTTTGAATTATGCAGAAAAACATGGGTGAGTAAGTAAAATAATACATGAAAGGATACAGTGTGGGCCTGAAATCCCTGCAAGGCTTGAGAAAATATACTGAGTTACAGAATGTGTGCCTATTTGCGTTTCTTTCTGGCAGGCGCGTAAAACTGAACTATTTATAGCGTCAGGCAATGGATAAATGCATGTTAACTAAAGAACTACCTTAGAAAATAAAGGGAACTGTTCTTTGTAGGGGGAAGGGGCAGGGAAAAAGCTACCTTAAATGAACTGGAATAGAAAAAAATATCAAAGAAAAAGAATATAATACATATTTGAAAACATTTGAGAGCATGGCTAACGCCTCAACTTGAAAACGCTTTGCTCTAACCAATACCAATGACCTTGGTGTCCCTCTCAGAGTACAAGGGGCATAGCCACAGAATGTTTATCGTTTCAGCCCTTTGATCTATTACCTTAAATCCATTCCAACACACACGACTAGTGTTTCCGGTGCCCTTTTCAAGGCATTTCTCTGGCAGAGATATGATATTCCCATTCAGACAATGACTAATTAACAATCATAGCTCAATTTACAACCCCACACCCCCGTGGTATAAACAGAAGAGGAGGAAGAGGTGTCTGGTTTTATTTGCTATTCCCTGAAGATCAAGAGGACTGAACCAATCTAAATGGTTTTAGCCTTCCATGGCAGCTTGAGGTATTTACTGGCATCACAGTACAAATCAAATGAGCAAATAAAACTGCTGCTGCTGTGAAAAGAGGCACAGAGGGAGCCATTTGCAGTCCTCCAACATGACGCAGGCTCACCTGGGCTTCTGAAGCCCTGCAGAGGTACCGAATTGAGCGTATTTTAATATACATCACGAGGGTTCATCTTTTCCTTTTTCAGTCCAAGGAGCAGTTCTGTGCATCAGGACTCAGCCCCCCAGATGTGTGAACAATGCCTCTCTGCAGTACAGCTGGCATTTCAGAATCAGAACATGCTGCTTCCAGGGACAACTGTGGCTTTGGGGCCAGCGTCATATCACTGTGATGCCACCTTGGCATAGCCATTGGCTGTTTCACTACCTCAGCTTTGGGGCTCTATCTGGTGGTGATTTGATTGCCCTCATTTATTCCTTCAGTTTGCTGAATTTGGGCAGCTACTCTAAGAGTCACCCAGACTTTTTTTGCCGTCTTTTATCCTTGCATATGGCTTCTTAATTCTTGAGTATTAAAAAAAAAAAGAAAAATATTTTCCTTTTGATAAACAAGTAAATTATTTTTAACTAACTGGATAGGTTTAATCTGATAGACCTGATTTTTACATCTATACTTTCCTAGGGTTTATTCTAACATTATTCTAAGGTCTGACTCTATTTCTTTTTTTTTTTTTTTTTTCTTTTTCACACACCTTGCTTGAGGAACATGAGGTCTTATTCTAGTTTTAACAGTAGTTTACAGTAATTGAACAACCAGCATACTATAATTTGGCAATTTGCTGTTAGTTAACTTTTTTCAAGTATAACCCCTAAAAGTCCTAATTTTCCGCTCACATACTCAGAGCCTTCACTTAAAGCCGTTATTTCATTATGTGAACCACTAACATTTTTAGCAATGTTAGAAAATTGACCATCACCACTAAAATGTAACAAAGATGAGAAAGAAAGCAATAATAGGAGGTGAAATAATTGCTAGAGGTTGGCAATCAATGAAAAGTACTCAGAACATCATTTGTGTCTAACACAAAAGGAAGGTAATGAGTTCAGTGAATAGAATGGAAGATTCTCCATTTATTGGGAGCATTATACGAATGTGAAAGTATAGAGTGTTAGATTATATCAATTTCATTTTAGAAACACTTAACATATAGAGTAGAGATTTTGAAAAATTAACTCTCATTGTATCACATTGTAAACTCTAACATATTAGTAAAACCTTTTCTAGAATCTACCATTTTAGCAAAATGTTTACTACCATCTGGATGGCTACAAATTAAATTATCTCTGTGGAAAGAGGAAATTCAAGGTATTGAAAAGAGAGTCATTACAAAATCTTTTCAACTAATCAATTGAAAAGTTGCAGATGGTGTGAACGGGTGTTTGTTCAGACAACTGTTAGGCAATATATAAAGTATGTTACTCAGGTATTTTAAAACTATCAGCCAGTTTGTAAGCAAGAAGGGACTTGCGTGATTTTAGACAAGTGTCTTAAATATTCCAAATCTTGGTTTTCTTAGCTTTAAAAGCAAAGATAGAAATACTGGCCCCTGCAGAGTTTGAGTAAATGAGATAACTATATGCAAGGTATTTAAGTGAGATCAATTTGTAAATTGGGGATCAAATACATGCAAGCAACTTTGGTTAAACATACTCTGGGTCTTATGTCAATGTTACTGATATAAGTAATAGTTCTCGTTTCTTGAGCACCTGCTATATATCAGGCCCCTACTAAGGGTTTGTAGTACATTTTTTTCTAAGCCTTATGACAACCCTGAAAAGTTAGACACCGTTATTACTTCTCTGACTACAGGACATATTTTCTAGAAACTTAGCTTCTATTTGTTAGGCTCACACAGCTCCTTCATCTACTGTGTTGTAGATAAAAGCCTGAACACTGGACTAGCTCTTATTCACCTTTCAAAAACTGGATTGAGTGTCACTTGTAATTCCCAGGCTGGGCCTAGGTAGGACTTACCCTCTTTCTTCTGTAGCAATTTTTACCTTTCGTGAGAATTCAGACAATGTCAAAAATAAACAAGGTAAGATACATAAGGGCTTTGGGAGGAAGGGAGAAAGAGGAAATCTTTTGATTTTTATACATATATATATGACACAAAAGAAGTTATTTGGGGGAAAGGAAACAAAGATGAAATAAGAATCATGGCCCTGGATTTGACAGATGTTGATGACGCTGACTTGTTACGGGAAAAACATTGTCCTTTTAGAGAGTTATCTCTTCCCCTGTATTTTCTACTTGAGGCTTTGTAATCTTAATCCTATAATTTTCTAGGGGAAAGAGACAGACTGATGAATGACAGCTGAGGGATATAGCACCTCAGAACAAATGACTAGTAGTGAGCAAGATCCTCTTCCTGTCCCAAAGTGGGGCTGAGGACACAACCCCAAGCCCTGCTTTGATCCAGCACTGATTTGATGCCAGCTCAGGGATGCCCATCCGAGTCCCCACCACATGCAGCAGGAGGCTTTTGTTTGGCACAAAGCAGAAGCATGCTGTGCTTTAGATTAATGTCTCCTTCCCCACCACCGCCATTTTTTTTTTTTTTTTACGAAGAAATTAATAGTCTTCAAAGAGATACAATGAGATGTGGAGTGGGGGAATAGTAAAATTATTAATGAGAAAATGACTACCAAAACAGGTGCTCTTATTCTCACACAGTTAAATTACAAAGGAATTTCTCAGGCACAGCTCTGTGAAGACTATACATTGCCACAACAGCTGTCAAGCCACCATTTAAGTAAACAGGACTCATTATGACACTCATGGGCCTTAGCCTATTTTGCCTTTGTGGGCCCCTTCCTCCATTAAAAAAAGATATTAAAAAGCTATACTTTAAGACTGTGTTCATAAAAATATGACTTTATTAATATTATACAATAAACATTTTATTTGACATAAAAGTTTATTTTTTCTTCTGATTTTCAAAACAATAAAAACGTTTTCATTGGATCCTGGAAGTATGGTGAGCACTATGCACTGTGCTTCTCTTACTAAATAAGCTGGTTCTGACATAATTTACTTTACAAATGATAAATTCTGTAGCTATGTTTATAAATGAGAATAGGTTTATAGTTTTTTCAACTAAGCAACTTTTATCACGTTAACATCAAAGTTTTACTACCTTGATAACAAGAATTGAGAATTTTCCTTCTATTTCTATGTTTACAAACCAATTAAATGATGTAGCAATCATCTTTTCTTTGAGTGAAAACCTACCTATAAAATTGTTTGAACCCAATTGTTTAAGGAAAAAATAGCAACTTTTTCTGTTACCTCCTTGGTTACTAGTATACTCCATATTTCTTCTTCTATATAAGCCAATTTTCCCAGAAAGTTTATGCATGTTCTTAATGTCTCTATATTTATTAGCTAGGATTTACATAGTATATGCTTCTAAAATTTATATCTGCTTTCATTCTTAACATTCATATGGTTTTTATTTCTGGCTTTTCTTCTTTACTGTGCCACAATTGACTATTTTAATCATTCTTTCAAATGAGATTTTTGGGACTTCTTGATCAATTCTACCATCATGCTTTTTTCCTAATACACTATTTCTACTTTTATCTTTTTTTTATTTCACAATATTACAGGGGTACAAATGTTTTGGTTACATGAATAGCTTTTGTACAGTTTGAGTCAAAGTTATAAGTGTGCCCATCACCCAGGTAGTGTGCATTGTACCTATTAGGTGTGATCTTACTCATCCTCTCCTCCCCCTTCCCACCTGCATGATTTCTGTTGAGTTTTACTTCCATCTATGCACATGAGTGCGGATCAGTTAGTTCCAGTTTAATAGTGGGCACATGTGATGTTCGTTTTTATATTCTTGTGATACTTCACTTAGGAGAATGGTCTCCCATTCCATCCAGGTTGTTACAAAAGATATAAATTCATTATTTTAATTGCTGAGTAGTACTCCATGGTATACATATACCACATTTTTAAAAATTTACTTATGAATTGACAAGGACTTGGGTTGATTCCACATCTTTGCAATTGTGAATTGTTCTGCAATAAACATTTGAGTACAAGTTTTTTTTATAAAATGTCTTTTTTTCCTCTAGGTATTTTCCACATAGGTTGTACTAGTTTGCAGCCCCACCAACAGTGTGTAAGTGTTCATTTCTCTCCAGATCCATGCCAGCATCCGTTGTTTTGGGACTTTTTGATAAAATCCATTCTCACTGGAGTTAGGTGAGGTATCATTGTGGTTTTGATTTGCATTTCACTGATAATTAGAGACAATGAGCATTTTCCATATGTTTATTGGCTATTAGTCTTTGTTCTTTTGAAAAGCTTCTATTCAAGTCTTTTGCTCACTTTTTAATTGTTTGATTTTTTTTCTTTCTGATTTGCTTGAGTTCTTTATAGATTTTGGTTATTAGCCCTTTATCAGCTGTATAGCATGCAAATGTTTTCTCCCATTTTGTAGGTTGTCTATGCACTCTATTGATTGTTTCCTTGGCTGTGCAGAAGCTTTTTAATTTAATCAAAGTTCATGTATTAATTTTGTTGTTGCTGTGATTGTCTTTGGGGTCTTCTACATAAATTATTTGCCTAGGCTGATACCTAGAAGAGTTTTTACTACTTTTTTTTCTAGAATTCTTATAGTTTCATGTCTTAGGTTTAAGTCTGTTATCCACTGTGAATTAATTTTTGTGAATGGTGAGAGGTAAGGATCCTTTTTCAATCTTTTATGTGTAACTACCCAATTTTCCCAACACCATTTATTGAATAGGGATTCTTTTCCCAGTGTATATTGCTATCTGCTTTGTCAAAGATCAACTAGCAATAAGATGATTTTATATCTGGGTTCTCTGTTCTGATCCATTGGCCTATGTCACTATTTTTGTGCCAGTACCATTCTGATTTGGTTACTATAGCCTTGTAGTATACCTTGAAGTCTGAAAAAGTGATGCTTCCCAATTAGCTCCTTTTGCTTAAGGTTACTTTGGCTATTCAGGTTCTTTTCTGGTTCCATATGAAGCATAGAATTATTTTTTCTAGATCTTCAAAAAATAGCATTGGTGTTTTAATGGGAATTGCATTGAATCTGTAAATCACTTTGGGTAGTATGGACATTTTAACAATGTTGGGTCTGCTGATGCATGAGCATGATATATTTTTCCATTTGTTTACATCCTCTGAGATTTTCTTTCTCAATGATTCATAGTTCTCCTTGTAGAGGTCTTAAACCTCCTTGGTTAAATATATTCTTAGATATTTTATTTTCTTTGTTATTGTGAAAGGCATTGAGTCTTTAATTTGATTCTCAACTCAACTGTTGTTGGTATACAGAATTGCTACTGATTTGTGTACATTGATTTTGTAACCTGAGATTTTGCTGAATTTATTTATCAATTCCAGGAGTCTCTTGGCAGAATTTTTTGGGTTTTGTATATATAAGGTCATATTGTCAACAATGAGTGAGATTTTTGCCTCTTCTTTCCCCATTTGGATACCCTTGATTTCCTTCTCTTGCCTGATTTCTCTAGCTTGGACTTCCAGCTCTATGTAGAATAAAAGTGGTGATAGTGGGCAACCTGGTCTAGTTCTAGCTCTAAATGGGAATGCTTTCAACTTTTCCCCATTCAGTATGATGTTGGCTGTGGATTTGTCATACATGGCATTTACAATTTTTAGGTATGTTACATCTATGCCTATTTTGTTATGAGTTCTTATCATAAAAAGGTGCTGGTTTTTGTCAAATGCTTTTTCTGAATCTATTGAAATGATCATATGGTCTTTGTTTTTGCTTCTGTTTATGTGGTGAATCACATTTATAGATTCATGTATGGTGAACCATCCTTGCACCCCTGGGGTGAAGCCCACTTGGTCATGTTAGATTATTTTTTTGATGTGCTGCTGAATTTGGTTTGCTACAATTTTATTGAGAATTTTTGCATCTATATTCATAAGGCATATTGGTCTATAGTTTTCTTTTTTTGTTGTGTCCTTTCCTGGCTTTGGTATCAAGTTGATACTGGCTTCATTGAATGAGTTGGGGAGGATTCCTTCATTCTAGATGTCATGAAATAATTCCTGCAGTATGGGTACCAATCCTTCTTTGAAGATCTGGTAAAATTCCCTTGTGATACTATCTGACCCAGGACTTTTTTTTTGTTAGAAGATTTTTTATTGCTGCTTCAATTTCACTGCTCATTATTGGTCTGTTCAGGAGTTCTATTTCTTCCTGATTGAGCCATGGGAAGTTATGTGCTTCTAAGAATTTGCCATTTCCTCAACGTTTTCAACTTTCTGTGCATAGGGACTTTTATAGTATTCAGAGATGATCTTTTGTATTTCTGTGGCATCAGTCTATCAGTTGTAATATCTCCTTTTTCATTTCTGATTGAGCTTGTTTGGGTACTTTCTTTTCTATTTCTGGTTAATCTAGGAAGAGGTCTATCAATTATGTTTATCTTTTGAAAGAACTGGCTCTTTGTTTCATTAATCTGTATAATTCTTTTATTATCAATTTCATTTAGTTCTGCTCTGACCTTAGTTATTTCCTTTCTTCTGCTGGGTTTGAGATTGATTTGCTGCTCCTTTTCTAATTCCTTGTGATGATTCATTAGATTGTTTATTCGTGATCTTTCTGTCTTTTTGATGTAGTCATTTAGGGCTATGAATTTTCCTCTTAGCAAAATTCAGTGAAATTTTCCTTTTGCTGAATCCCACAGAATTTGATAACTTGTGTCCCCTTTGTCACTTAGTTTGAGGAATCTTTTGATTTTCATCTTAATTTCCTCTTTGACCCAATAATCGTTCAGCAGTAGGTGGTTTAATTCCCATGCAGTTGTCAAAGTTGAGTGTTTCTGTTGGAGTTGATATCTAATTTTATTGTCCTGTGGCCTGAGAAGATATACGGCATAATTTCTAATTTTTTTTAATTTGTTGAGACAAATTTTGTGGCCTAAGATATTATCAACCTTGCAGAATATTCCATGTGCTGATGAGAAAACATATATTCAGTAGTTTTGGAGTAGAATGTTCTGCAAATGTTTGTTATGCCCATTTGTTCTAGAATCCTATTTAATGCCAATGTTTCTTTGTTTATTTTCTGCTTGGAAGATCTGTCCAGTTTTTCCAGTGGGGTGTTGAAGTCCTCAGATATTACAATGCTGATGTTTATCACTTTGGTTAGATCTATTAATAGTAGGGTTTGCTTTATGAATGTGGACACACATGTGTTAGGTGCATAAATATTTAGGATTGTTATGTCTTCTTGATGAATTTATCCCTTTACCATTATATAATGACTCTCTTTGTCTTTCTTTACTATTGTTGATTTAAAGTCTATGTTATCTGATATGAGAATGGCTCAAGTGTGGATTCAGGTACTAGGCCTGGCTTGCAAGCCTATCTCCCAGTTTCTGAAGATAGATCTGTGGCCATGCCAGGGAGAGGAATGCTGGTCCCATGTTGCCCTTTCACTAGGCTCTGAGCCTCTCTGGGTTTGTTCTGTGCCACTATCTTCTCCTCTTTTATCCTTTTCTTTCTCAGCTTTGCAGTTTTTCTTTGTGGGGTCCCCAGTCATCTCTGTCATCTCTCTCTCTGAACCACACCTGAGTTATGATTCCTCTCTGCTTTTTGCAGTCCAATATCCTACCTTCCAGCTGTGACAGTCTGACTGGCTATGTCTCTAGTCAGCCATCTTCACACCTATCCCTACTTTTATCCTTATTTTCTCTTTTCTCCCACCTTCTTTTGCTTTTGTAAAAATAGTTTCTTGGATTGAGTGTTTAGATCATTTATTTTTATTCTTTGTAACTTAATAATGAAGTAATTTAAATGATAGCTTTTCTTCTTATAGCTTTGGCTATATAAGTTTCTGTATACAGTGTTTTCTTTGGTGATTTCTAAAAAGTCTTTGCCATTTTAATTTCCTCACCATCCAAGAATTGTGTAGGAGAATTCTTTTTTAAAAAATTCCAGGTGGTTGTTTTGTTTTGGTTAAGCCTTTTTGCAAAATAAATTTCCATTTTCATTTTCTGCTTTGAAATAGAATACGATTTTTTTCTGGGCTAAGAGTTTTTAAATATTCTGAAGACAGTGGAAAATAAGATGCATTCTCTGTATAGTAAAAGTCCAATGTGGATCTTTTAAATCTATTTTTAATTGCCCTATTCAGATTCTATAAATCTAAAATGGTTACTTGTTGCCACCTTATCTAGTCGAAGATTAAGGGAAATGTATTAGAATCTCTCCACTTCTATATTTTTGTAAATATTTCCTTTTAATTATTTTTTTTTTTCCCCTTCATCCATCTCAGTGTGATGTATTCAGTTCAGTAATGTTTATTAAAATTACATCTACAAAATGATTTGGACTCTTTGTCAAGATAACATAATCACTTGGGTCCCATGATTAATACTCCTTTTAATCCCACATTATTTTTCTTTTTGTCTGATCTTAACTGTTGCTTTCTTGCTTTCTCTCAATTTTAAAAGTTGTATACTATTTGTTATTTTACTAGTATTTAAGCTTGCATTTTATAAAAACTGCTGTTTCTGTCCTTTTGTTATTTCAATAGATTTATGGGATGTGTGTGGATTTTGTTAGTTTCTTATACGTATTGTTATATATGTGCCGTACAGTAGTCAAGTCTGGGCTTTTCGTGTACCCATCACCTGAAAAGTATACTTTGTACCCAATAAGTAATTTTTCATACCTCATGCCCCTCCCACCCACCCTCCAAGTCTCCAGTATCTTTTATATCCATGTGTATGACCATGCATACCCATAGTTTAGCTCCCACTTATAAGGAGAACATATGGTATTCAGTTTTTTGTTGTTGTTGTTGTTCTTGAGTTCACTTTGAATAACGACCTCCAGTTCTATTCAAGTTGCTGCAAAAGACATTATTTCATTCTTTTTTATGGCTAAATAATATTCCAAGGTGTATATATATACCAAATTTTCTTTATCCACTCATTGGTTGATGGACACTTGGGTTGATTCCATATCTTTGCAACTGTGAGTTGTGCTGCAATAAACATTTGAATGCAGGTGTCTTTTTGATGTAATGAATTCTTTTCCACTGGGTAGATACCCAGCAGTGGGATCACTCAGTAGAATGGTCAATCTACTTTTAGTTCTTTGCAAAATCTCAATACTGTTTTCCTTAGAGGTTGTACTAATTTACATTCCCACCAACAGTGAATAAGCATTCCCTTTTCACCACATCCACATCCACATCACCATCTATTGTTATTTAACTTTATTGATAATGGTCATTCTAATTGTAGTAAGATGGTATCATAATGTGGTTTTAATTTGCATTTCCCTGATGATTAGCAATGTTGAGCATTTTTTAATATGTTTGTTGGCCATTTGTATATTTGTATGTCTTCTGTTTTTTTTTTTTGAGACAGAATCTTTCTCTGTTGTCCAGGCTAGAGTGCAGTGGTGTCATCATAGCTCACTGCAACCTCAAACTTCCAGGGCTCAAGCCATCCTCCTGCCTCAATCTCCTGAGTAGCTGGGACTACAGGTGCCCAGCACTATACCTGGCTAATTTTTCTATTTTTTGTAGAGACAGGGTCTCATTCTTGCTGAATATGGTCTCAAACACCTGGCCTCAAGCAATCTTCCTGCCTTGGCCTCGCAGAGTGATAGGATTACAGCCATGGGCCACTGTGCCAGGCCTGTATATCTTCTTTTAGAAAATGTTTGTTCATGTAATTTGTCTACTTTTTGATGGGGCTATTTGTTTTTTCTTGTTGATTTGTTTGAGCACAATATTTTCATTGTGCTTTGTAGATTGCAAATTCTTCTTTCCACTGTTAATAGTACAGCTGTGCTTTAAGAATTTCTCTCATCTCTGGAACCAGAACAATTTTTCCCTTATTTTGTTATATTTTTTAAAACTTAAGTGCACATATAGTAGTAACATTCATTGGTTGTTGATCAGGTGGGAGGGGGAGCAGGGGGTGAGTATACACACACCTAATGGGTGCAGTATGCACTATCTGGGGGATGGACACACTTGAAGCTCTGATTTAGGTGGGGCAAAGGCAATATATATAACCCAAACATTTGTACCCCCATAATATGCTGAAATAAAAAAAATAAAAAATTATTAAAAAATTTATTATGGGTAAACAATAGTTGTATACCTTTTTAGGGTACATGTGAAGTTTTGATATAGGCATACCATGTGAATTAATCAAATCACAGCAATTGGGGTACCCATCACCCTCAGGCATTTAACATTTGTGTTAGGAACATTCCAATTCAACTCTTTTAGTTATTTTAAAGTACAGCCTAACTCACTGTAATTAAGAAGTGATTTATGAAAAGATATATTAAAAAAAAGAAAACATTTATGCATGTGTAATGTCCCAGGCATTCTCTTACCAGTCATTTCATTTAATTTCCATACAATTCTTCTGTACATATTATTGCATAATAAAAGAAACGAAAGCTCAGAAAAGTTAACAGGCTAACAAATGATTAAGAATTGAACTCCAGGTGTGTCTTCTTTTATTGCAGGCAACGTATGGTAAGATTCTAGAAGGAAATGTTAAAAGGTCCTTTGCTTATAATTGGGGAAGTGAACACTGTTACGTGTTTCATAGATCATTTAAAAACAGATATTAGTTTCAAAATGCATTACAGATGGACTTCTGTTTTCATAATTTTTTTACTTGTAATAATATCGATAGCTGCCATTTATTTAGCACTTAACTGAAAGCCAAGCATTTTATAAAATACTATATTATATATGATCTTATACAATCCTTATGCAATAAGAAATATTATTATCTCTATTTTGAGACACTGAGAGGTTAAATAATTTAATTTTCCCAAGGTGCACAGTTAGTAAATGGAAGAGCTAGAATCTAAACTTGGGTCTTTCTGACTCAACAGCCCAACCTTAACAACCATACTATAATGCCAGGCACTAGCTTTAAAAGAGAACTGAGTTCTATGCTGGCCTTCCACTAACTCACTAACATTTATAACTAATTTCACTTCTCTTGGCTTCAGTTTTCTTCTCTGTAAAATTAGGATGTAGAACTGGAGCATTTAAAAAATTCCTTCCTTTTTCAACATACTATGAGTTTCTATGGCCCGAGGCAATTTTCAAATGTGCAAAGATCAAACTCTCCAGACTTCTTCCACCCTGACTTTATTTTTCATTAAAAAAAAAAAAAAAAAAAGATGTGGCCAGCAATCTCTGAACTTGAGACCCATATCCAATTTTGATTTGAGAAGTACCATTGGTTTCACACTGTTTGTGAAATACATATTTGTAGAGTCCCATACTCTGTGCAAGTTGATCTCCTGTGCACATTTAAGAATTAGTATAAGAAAGTATAAGGGTTTCTGGAAGATGGAACTCTTAAAATTATTTCTTAAAAAGCAGAGTAAAAACAGCAGAACCTACACTAAACCCATAGAATTTTTCCCCATATATAAAAATTTATATAGAAAGTAAAACAGGCTGGGGGTGGTGGCTCAAGCCTCTAATACTAGCACTTTGGGAGGCTGAGACAAGAGGATAGCTTGAGCCCAGGAGTTTGAGGTTGCTGTGAGCTATATGATCATGCCACTGCACTGTACCCTGGATGACAGAATGAGACCTGTCTCAAAAAAAAAAAAAAAAAAAAAAGTAAAACTGTCTTCATCTATTTTAATTATCAAAGTTGTCGGTTGGTAGTAGATATCACAAACTTAACTTCTGCGTGTTCCCTCTTATACTTTCTTTTTACAAATTGTGAAATATATACATAGGAGTATTGTATCAATACATATATGAGCAGTGTGTACACATCATTCATCTTAAGATATAGGCTAACAGTAGCACCTTTTAATGCCCCTGTTTTCTTCTCACTAATCACACCCCCAACCTGAGTTGACCTCTAATCTGATTTTTTATTAATCATTCTCTTGCTTTTCTTTATACTTTTGCCATTTGTGTGTCTACTAACAATGTAATGTTTAGTTTTACCTGTTTTCAAACTTTATATAAATGGAATCATCATACCATATATTAAATACATTCCACTATGACTTGCTGTTTTCATTCCCCATTATTCTTTTTTATTTATTTATTTATTTATTTTTGTAGAGATGGGGTCTTGCTCTTGCTCAGGCTGCTCTCGAACTCCTAACCTCAAGAGATCCTACCACCTCGGCCTCCCAAAGTACTAGGATTACAGACATGAGTCACTGCACCCAGCCCACCCCATTATTCTTTTAAGATTCATCATTGTAGAGTATGTAGCTATTGGTATTTTGTCACTGATAAATTGTATTCCATGATTAATATACCACAATTTACTTAACCATTCTACTATTAATAAACTTGTAGGTTGTTTCTGTTTTGTTTTGTTTTTTCTCCATTACAAACTCTGAACATTTGTTTTCCTGTTTCCTGGCACATACGTGCAACAATTCTTCTAGCGTTTATACATGGGAGAGTGATTGCTGGATCTTAGAGTGTGTACATGTCCAACTCAGCCAGATTGGTTTAATCAGTAATTTTTCAAAAATTTAATTAATCTATTATAAATACTTATATGAAAGAAGGCATAGTCCTGTTGAATTGTAAAACTGGGATTCCTGACTGTAAATTAAGCATTAGAAAAGAATACTGTGTTCAGTTTGTCTTGAATGACTTTAACCAAGATATTAGTAAAGCCCACTGGAAGAACAGAGCATTACTCTGAGTTAGATTACTAAAAAAAGGAGAAATGGTTGATGCATAAGAACTATAAGAAAATTAGCATAGGGATGGATAAATGAAGAATGCAGAAGGTAGAAACAAGAGACCATTCTGTTCCTAGAAAAATAATTTAGAAAGATGGGCGGGTCTTGTTTCTTTTCTATTAATAGTTAGATTCTCATGGTATTTCAGCCCCTGGAAGATGACCAGCCTCCTGTGGACTCTGTATCAGTGAATGTAAGCTTACAAACCAGGAACACCAAGGAAAGAATCTGCATTGACTTTGCCCCACCCATCCTGCTCCGCATACCTCATTCTTCCTCCTCCCCACTCCACTCCACCATTTCCATCTATTCCATAACAGTCATTATTAACTCCAAGAATAATTCTCTACTCATGCTTTTGATGAAACTCCATGGGAGACACAGCACAGAAGAAAAAATATCTCAGAATGTTTTTAGATAATTGACATCCTAAGAAATACATGAATAAAAAAGACAATACAGAATTCATATTTTTTTATGAGTTTATACTTTTTTCCATTATGATATCTCTTGGGAATCATTCTCAATGGCCCTCAAAAATAAATTGTGTGAATGTCCCTCCTCAGTAGTTGTTTCCAGCCTGCAGGCCACGTATTAATACCTCAGTGGCAATGACAGGTATCTCAAGTGGACAGTGACTCCATTCTGACAAATTACATTTTCGGGGGGCTAAATAAAGGGCACAGTGCATCTCACACACCTTATGGACAATGGCTATTCAAATGGTTGCAGATAATGTTGTGATGAGTAAAGGTCAAATGTTCTTAACACTATAGGCTAATCCTATGTGGCTTTTTCATCCTCTTAATCAATGAATATATAGATTTCAGCTATTAGTACTATCAAAGAGGTGGGTGAGAGGAAATTTTTTATATTAAAAAATGTTTTGAGCTCTAAAAGTTTGGGAGCCACTACTGAATGACATACATCTGTATCTCTAACACTATACACACACATATATGCACATGCTTACACACTATTTCTCTAGATATGTTTTATAAAAATCCACACCACCAGAAAGATGTGAGGCTATTAAGAAATTTTTTTTCTGTAGAGATGTACCTTCCAGCTATCTCTGAGATAGCATTTTAAATTATTAAACAGAATAATTAACATTTGTACTTGAACATCTTATTTGTAAATAGATAAATTAGACAGCATCATTATTCAGTAAGATTTCTCGCATTACAAAAAGAACATAGGGTCCCTTTTAGTTGCATCTTTGTAAGCATTATTTATAAATCACTAAATACTTAATGGGGAGACGATCAAAGAGCTTCATTGATTAAATATGAATCAGAAAATAAAATGAAACAAAAATTTAACAGTAATGAGTACTTCTTCTTATTTATTGTCCAGGTTTTGAAAAATTAAGTTTCATTTAAAAAATTTTTTTTCTAATTCGGTTCTGTTACTCAGACACAATTTCTTCCAGACCAGAAAGTAATTATTAGCAGCCCTAAATATTCATGTGGGTGCATTTATTTTCTCTTCATTTGAACAAAATTTCCTTGAGAGGAAGAGTCTGATCTTTTTTAAATAGCATAAAAATGACACCTCCATACGACTCAATTTTGTAATTGAACTCTTCAAATGAAAATAAAAATAATGAGAATAATTCCTCACATGGCTGAAACTCAGCATAAGGATTTCTTTTCCTAACTCTCCTCAGAGAGTTGTTATGAAAAATAACTAAACTGGCTTTTGACAATGTTTTCATATATTAGACAAAATATAAATGACAGTATTTTCATTACTGCTGATTATGAAAATATTGGTGTCTAAATATTTGTACTCTGGAAAAAACATAAGATGAGAGCTTGAATGAATTTTTAAAAGTAGAGGACAAAAAGTAAACCGCATGCTAATCACTGAAATCCAGTTTCATTGTTTATGAAACAGTCAGCATCACATGTCTGTGTGGGGTTCCATCTTCTCCCCTCGTGATGCTTAAGGGAGAAAGTTAAATTGAAAAAAAAAGAAGAAGCAAATATACCATTTGCTTAGGTGATCTATGAGTTTCCTACTTGCCTCCACCCCATGTGTCATTCAATAAATAACATTCTTGAAAGAGTTTGTGTAAAAAGTGACTTGGCACCAGGAAAAGGTAAGATGAGAACTATCTCCTGGAATGTGTCCTGGCTGCCTCACTGAACTGAACAGTTCTTTGGTGTGAGTTGATGCACAAGAGAGTCTGTACAGAACAGTTTAACCTTTCAATTTGCTGTTTATAGGTGTGAAAATTAGTTACTATAGGATACATACAAAGGAACGACCATTTGAGAACATTTAAATTTGTTACTCTTGTAGCACAATTATTCTTTGCTTTTGCCCTTCTGTGGAAACTTTTCTCTTCCCACATGGAAACAAAATGTTGAGATGCAAAGGCAGGCTAGTGAGAGTTAATATTTGCCTCTTGCTGTTTGAAGAATGAGGGTGGCCTCAGTGGAAGTGTTTGGAGTCCCTGGCAAGCCCTATCATCTGCTGATAAACAGAGAACATTTACAAGGTTAGACTCCTCATAGGAGTCTGTACCTTAATCTTAGTAGTAATTACTCCAGAGGAGTTCATCTATTCAGACAGACAGTTTCCTTCAGAGCAGGCAGTTACCAGATAGTAATTATTTGTGATTTTAAAACAATTGAAACGCATCTTTCCCTCCTAACACTTCCACATTGCAACCAGATTAAATTCATTTGTAGTTTTTCATCTTCTAGATTAAATCCATTTTCTCCTCCCAAACAAGAGGGTACATCTTGTTATATCTAAGAAATCTTGATTACATTTTAGAAATATCTCATCAATTTGCTCATCACAGATTTGATTAGGCATAATGCATACCAAGACCGGCAATGCTTTACTTCTACTTTCTGAAAGAGCGTACCCAGTGAGCATCAAACAATTCCTAATTCTCCTTGGCATTTGATGTGTTTGGGTTTCAGTTTTGACTGCCTTAAAGCAACCATGCAGATTCATTGCAATTTATAATTTGTCTAAATACAATGCTGAATTGTGCCATTTTCAAAGCTAATATGTGAGAACAAGTCATTTATTTCAGTTGGATGCACTGGAGTAGGGAATTCTCTAATTAAAATTGACTCATGTCATACAGTCCAATAACTCTCATCAAGTGACAAAAACTTTTTTTCTTGAAGAAATGATTCCCAAAGAAGCCATTCTTAAAGAGATATTCCAAACTGAGAATGTGGAAAGTGTAAGGGTCATCTTACAAATATTAAAGGTCTACTCACTCCCACTGCTTCACTTGACCAGTAAAAAAAAAAAAAAAAGTCTACTGAATTGATGACTATTTTCATGTTTTCATGGTACAAATTCAGCGCCTTCTAGAAACTCTTGAAAGCACCTATATTAGCTCTGTGGGTTACATATGATAGGATTAACACAAATAGTCACACAAAAAAAAGGAATAAATAAAAAGAAATGCAATGGTTCACATAACTGAAAAAGTTCCGGGAGCCCGTTTGATTTCCGATGTGACTCCGTGCAGAGGTCAGTAAATATCATTAAGACCCTTCTGAGTAGGTGCCTCACATGAGTCCTTCCTTCATGGGAGCAAGATGCCTGCAGCACCTGCAGCCTCACATCCTTCCACCTAAAGTCTAATGAAAAGAAGAGCTACCTCTGTCTCAATATTCCCAGCTGAAAGCTTCAGTATGTCTGAATGGCTCTATTATGTCACATGCCCGCCCTCAATCAATTGCTGCGACCAGGTGAGTACAAGCCTGCAATGCACTGTTACATTTGGGCCTTACTCACATAGCCCACTCCTAACGCTGAGGATGGAGGCCCATCCAGACTAAAGAAAAGAGGGTGGGGAAGAATGGAAGCAGAAACTAAGACTGGAGCCTTTTGCAAGTTTCAAGGGACACAAACCACAGTGTTTACAACACCACTCTCCTGGAACCCGTTGCCATCAGCTCATTAGACATGACCCCTCATCTAGTATTGTTTCTTGTGTGTCAAGGTTGTTAAAAAAAATCACAGATGGAGGTACAACTTTATAGATCTAATAAGAAATACTCCCTAATACAATAAAAAAATGTCACATGGTCTCACTCTGTTGCCTAGACTGGATTGTAGTGGCCTGATCATAGCTAACTGTAACCTCAAACTCCTGGGCTCAAATGATCCTCCTGCCTCAGCCTCCTAAGTAGCTAGGACTATAGGGGTACTGCTACCATGCTTGGCTAATTTTTTTATTTTTTGTGGAGACAGGGTCTCTCTATGTTGCCCAGGCTAGTATCAAACTCCTGGCCTCAAGTGATCCTCCCATCTCAGCCTCCCAAAGTGATGGGAGTCACTGTGCCTGGCTGACAATAAACTATTAATAAAATTATTAACTATATTGAATTCTGTTTTAGCTACTCATTAAGTGGGTTCTTCATAATGACATGCACAAGTACTTGCAATTTTAATTTAGGATTCAAATTTTATTTTATTCAATTTGAGGCAAAGGATAATGTTAGGATAATTTATAATTGCATTTGTATAAGCAAAGTCATTAAACTCTTTCTTCCTTGCTATGAAAGCATTATATGATACTGCATTAAATTTCTTCTATTAAAGATCCAAAAAATAGGAAAAGCAAGGATCAATTAAAAACAATATGAGCTACAGAGAGTAAAGAATACAGGGAAGAAAAGCATACTGCTAGGTATAAATACTCCAAGGAGTATATATAAATACTATTATATTTAATATTGTATTAACTTCTAATTTTTATGGCTGAAAAGGACTATATAGATTATTTAGTCCTAAACTTCCTAATAAAGATATTTTCCTGGTATGCTGTTTGTCACCAGATTGTCCATAAAATAGGACAGCCAGGAAGACATATTCACATTAGCGAATCTCTATGGAATAGATTAATTTGGCGCTGGTTCACACCGTTGGCATCTCTAAGCTCACATTAGGTTTCCTTTCCTCTAATAGGGATCCCCTTGCTAATCCATCCTTCCACTCCAAGCAATCTATTAGGAAGACTGATCTAACAATGTTATTTCTGTGCCTGATATCCGCAAGGAGGATGTTTCCTGTCCAATGAGGGCAACAGACATTAACATGTTGTTACACAAATAGATTCATCAGTACAGACTGTAACTAGTTTTATAAAGGAAATTTTCAGTGCCCCTGTTATATTGTCTCAGAGCCTGTCTGGCCCACTCTGGACACTTAGAGATGTTGCCTTTGAGCTGAGCCTAAGAGGAAGATGCAAGTCTGGGCTAGCCTACACGCTGAAGGTTCTGGTAGTTCCCCCCATCCCCACCCCCGGAACATGAAGAACAAGGTCAGGGAGTCACTATGGAGCCAGATCATGCCGGGCCTTGTAAACTGTAAGGATTTCCATCTTTATCTTAAAGTCTATCTTAAAATTTGTATTAAAATATCCTTAAGCAAAGGGTGACATAATCAGATTTGCATTTGAAAAATCACTCTGGCTGAGGTGCAGAGAACAAACATGGAAGCTGGGTGTAAAACTGATGAGAACAGCTAGGAAACTAATAGAGTGGATTAGGTGAGAGAGGATGATAGGATGGTGACTTGTCTTAGAGTGGCAGTATTGGACAGGAAAGATTTGAAAGATGTGACAGAATAAACTTAAGAAGATATATTGGTTATCACTGGGTTTTGCAAGTCATTGAATGCTAGCAAGTTTTTTTCAGTGTACTTTCTGAGAGGTCCCATAACCTGCTTCAGTTTTCCTAATGAGGCTCAATAAAGACTGTTATTTTTTGACAGCCACATTTCTTTATTTATCATAATATATAAATATCTCTAGGAACAATGATGCCCATATCCTATAGCTTTCTGGTTATCACAAATGCCTTTTGGCAGTGAACCTGAATTTCCAATCTTGTAAATTTGTTCTCTTTACTCTTGGCTGAACTCATAGACACCTTCAAAATGTAAATAGATGCAACAATCCAAGATATGTGTTTGAAATTTTTCTGAATCACATCATAGTTTATAGATACTCATTCCTAAAATCCTTACACCAACATGATTTGGAGTACTTTACAAGTCAGTAAAGTTGGCTGACCTGACATAACATGCTATGTGGATATGCTTCCTTAAGCAAATGCTATGTCCTAATTAAAAATTCAAATTTAGACCACAAGGATGCTGGTTGATTACATGCTTTGAAAATATTCCTTTTTCCCTCTACTTTCCTCCCTGCCTCCTTCAGGATCAATGTTCCCTGATCTCATTGTAGGTCATTTTCTCTTATTCCAAAGCTGTGATTTCCAAATCACTGATGCTGCTTCTGAGCCTTTGACCTTCCTGTCCAACTGTTCGTATATCCATTAAACTAACAAATAGTTTGGGGAGTCTAATTCTATCCCAGCTTCTAGTAAATATATCTGAGTCTGCAGTGTGTTTTGCCAAGTGTTTGTTTATCTTTTCCATAACCTGCCTAATACTCAGGCATGGTTCTCTCTGGCAGGGGCTTCTGCTGGGAGAGCAGAGGGACAGGGAAGGTTACATCAGTGCCCCATTTCTTACTGTTGAGTTATGATCAGGCTAGTATAAGACAAAGCCTGTTTTGAGAAATTAAACTCCAACTACTCAAACCCACATATCTGGAACTAAATTGATTATCAGACCTTCCCAAATCTATCCCTTACTTATATATACTATTTTTGTCAAGGTTAACATATTGCACTTACTTTAGCTGAACAATCCATTGCTTTACTCAGCACCTGCCCCAATGTCTCCCCACCCTTACGACCAAATCATGAGTCCTACTGCTCTTCCTCTTAGACCTCTTCCAATTCCATTGCTTTTTCTGACTTCACTTTCAGGGCCTCAAGTCATACCCTTGTCATCCCTAAGCTCACATGGGGTTCCTCTTCCTCTAATTGGGACCCCCTTGGCCAATATATCCTTCCAATCCAAAGCCATTTACTAGGAAGACTGATCCAACCATGTCACTTTTGTGCCTGATGTCCTCAAAGAGGATGTGTCCTCATTGCTTTTAGGATAAAATACTAGCACCTCAAAATAGCAAATGGGACCCTCAAGAATGTGCTCTTTTGCCCTTCAGCTATACCACAACACCACCGCCCCTCTGCCCTGACTCCAGTTGCACATAACTTCTAGTTCTGCTGCTACACAGCATGTTCATGTCTACACATTTACTCTCCTTTCTGCCTCCCTCTGCTGTGACTCTTCACCTTCACAAAGCAGCTCTAACACTCTCTCTCTCTGCACAGGGTTTTCAACATCAAGCCCACCCCATGTGTCCTCCTGCCATTATTCTTTATCAGTCTATATCTAGGGACACTCAAATGCAGCTTCCTGCAATCATCGGCGCATTTCTCCCTCTCTCCCACACAAACGAACCTTCTGGAGCACAGATTATCTTTTTTACCCCCCAGGATCCACCACAGAGCATGACATGGAATAAGTGTTCAACAAACATTTATTGAATTAGTTCTAATAATCATAATACTTAAAAACAGTTAATGCTTAGTATGTGCTAAGTGTTTTAGCAAGTTTAGGAGAAATGCACACACTCACACACTAAGAAAACCAAATCTAAGTTTGGGTGAGAAAATTAATAAGTACATATGAAAAACTCACTATGAGATGCCTCAAACACAATAACTTTCAAGTATTTTTTATATAATCAATTGTAAATGTACATTTTATGTCACAAACTCTGCAGCATCCAATATATAACAATGGAAATAAAAGCTTACAAAAAAAAAAAAATCCTCTCCCTTACTACCCTAACTACATATGATGCCTTCTGATATTTCTTTTACAACTATTTCATTTTTTAAATGTTGTCTGTTAACCACTAAACTTATTTTATGGCTCATTTTTGGAAACACTGCTTTAATATTGTTATCATATTTGATTTATACATGTTTTAATTCACACAATTCCTATAAATAATTAAGCCTGTAAGAGAAACATAAATAGGCAATTTTACTAATTTTTAGGGCTACTCAAAACTCATGAATTTCCTAAATATTCTATCCTCACTGCCAAATCTACCACAGTTTTTTAATAATAACAAGTAGCTTGTTATGGTCATTTTTGAGATATTTTGCACACATTGAAATCACTGGAAGCAGGCTGAGTGACCCTGAAGCAGGATTTGCAATCACTGAATCGGCTGGTTCCCATTTGTAGTTTTTTATGTTCAGTCTAGACACTGAACTCATATTTCCTATTGTAAAAGACTCGAAACTCCCTGATGGGACTCTATTTCTATTAGGTGTGCTTCCTTTATTTCTTTTCGAATAAAATGCTTTAGTGTAAAATATGATTATGGGATCGTTTTCTTGAAATGAAACTAGTAATAGAAATCAATTCAATGTATATATGAAGAATCATTCCAGAATATTATTTCTTTTCTTTTTTATTTCTGGACAACTCTGTCAGTATGAATAAATCACATATAGCTCTCCTATAACCATGACGTTTGCCAAGGAAACTTGCAATGTTTCTTCTTTAATCTTAAGGAGCACATATCTGCCAACTTTTATGTTGCCTCATGAAAAGTAATAAATATTACACATTATATGTCAGCATTTCAGTGTCCAGTAAAAGAGAGATTGTCCATTGTTTTTCTAAGTGAAAGAGCAAAAAATTCAGAAATATAAAGAGATTTTGCCAATGTTTTGTTATAGAAACATTTATCTCTTTTAAAAAGATCTGTTACAGGAACTATACCAGAAATGAGGATACTTATCATGATATATGCCTTCGCTACTAAAGTTGTGAATATTTTAAGTTGAGATTTTGAAAAGCACACTTATATAAATAAATGTTTTGTTTTTAAATAATTCATTTTTCAAAACAAGATTTAAGCTATGTTGAGAAATTTGTCAAAATTAAATTTCTATCCCTACCCTCCTGCTAAGTATAGTAGCACAGCTGCCATGAATCCTAAATTTGAATACACAATTTGTATAAGTGGGACATAGAACGCCATTTCTCAAGTGCAATATAGGGTCCTCTTGATGTGCTTCAAGGCCATGAGTTTCCTTCCTACATTTAGTGGCAATATTAACACTGAAAGCCGGAGAGTGGCATATAGAAGGGGGAGGCTATGAAATATTCATATTCATATAAGTGTTTTTCTAAATGTATTTAATGAATTTGAAAATTGTTTAAACCAGGAAATGTATAACTATTTATTGCAAATTTTCCATACTGTTTGATGGACTGAAAAGAACAAGTGAGGCAGTTTATGCATAGGAGGGCAGCCCCATACAGGGTGGAGAGAACATGCAGGGTGAGCAGGGCATCCACATGGTGGGGCAGGACCTGGAGTGGCAGCTGTCCAACGCAGGATGTTGGCATCTGACGTGCTGGTGACATGGAGCATGGTAGCTCCAGTGGCAGATGTAGGGGACGGTTGTGATGATGGCCTGGCAAGTGGTGTCAGAGCCCAAGTAGAGCAAGGAGCATATTGATGCAGCAGTAGCAGCAGGGACTGATAATTCATTAGACACAGAGAATCTGATCAAATAAGAAAATGTGTTATGAATGATGGGAGTCAGGCTTCCCATGGTCCATGAAGGGAGGTACCAACAGGGAAAGGAAGAAAACTAGGATGAATCTGTGGTATTGCTTTGAAATTGGAAATATGAATGTGAATTCATATTTTTCAACATATTTGGATAGGCATATAAATAAATGTAGAGGTAAACATGTATACATTAGTCAGGTTCCCCAGAGAAACAGAGCCAATATGATTTATTATAAGGAATTGGCTCATGTAATTTTGGAGGCTGACAAGTCCCAAGACCTGTAATCAGCAAGCTGGAGACTCAGAAGAGCCAATGGTGTAATTCTGGTCCAAAGACCAGCAGGCTTAAGCCTCAAAAAGAACTGCTGTTTCATTTAGAGTTTGAAGGCAGGAAGAACCCCAGCTTGTAGATAGTCAGGCAGGAGAACTTCCCCCTTACTTGTGGGAGGGTCAATATTTTTGTTCTATTCGGGCCTTCACTAATCGGATGGGGCCCACCCAAATCAGAGAGTGCGATCTGCTTCACTCAATCTACCAACTCAAATGCTACTCTTTTTAGAAACACCCTCATAGACACACCCAGAATAATGTTTGATCAATTACCTGGGTACCCCAACTACCAAGCAAGTTGGCATATAAAATTAACCATCATAGTGTGTGTGCTAATGTATCTATCTTTAACATACTTAGCACCCAGATCTCAGTTACTAAATACTCATCTCCCTTGATAGGAATTATGGCTTCTTGTAGAAATGGCTGAATCCAAAGGTAGGCAGGAAAGGTACAAGATGAGCCTGGAATATTTTATTGTGCCATAAAGAGTGCTCAAAGAATGATGAGGACATGTCAAAAGGGAAAGAGAATCAGCTTGAAGAGGCTCCCACTGGCCAAATCCAGAATAATTGGATCAAAATAAATAATAATAGGAACAGATTGTACCATCAAATAAAATCCATGGGTCCATACTCTTATAAGTTACTTAATTAATTAATTGAAAGGTTAATGAACGTGATGAGCACGATGAGCACTGTCTAGGGAATGGACACGCTTGAAGCTCAGACTTGGGGGAATGGGGGGGCATGGGCAATATGTATAACCTGAACTTTTGTACCCCCATAATGAGCTGAAATAAAAAAAAAAGAAAGGTTAATGAGAGGTTGGATATTTACATAATCTCAAAGTATATTACCACTAAATATGCATTAATTACAAAGGGAAAAATAGTAACTTTCCAGTGGAGAACTCTCGTAGACACTACTTTAATCAAGTAATCAGCATTAACATTAACAGTAATAGGACAAACCAAATTGTGTACTGGCTGATAAATGCTATGGGACAAATGCAATATCACTTCTATGATATTTCCAAGAGCAATTAAATGCATATCCTGAATATAAGTATGAGGAAACACAAGACAAACTCAAACTGAGGGACATCTACAAAATATCTTCAACAAATGTTTGTACCCCCATGAAAATTTTGTAATAAAAAAAAGTGTCAAGGTCCTGAAGTCAAGGAAATATTGAGGCTCTGTTCCAAATTGAAAGAAAATAAAAAGATATGGCATCTAAATGCAACACATGATTCTGAACTGGATCTTTTTGCTATAAAGGACATTATTTGAATAACTGATCAAATGTAAATGGAGTCTGAGGTTATATGGGAGTAATATCTTTATAATTTCCTGATGTTGATAGTTTGCAGTAATGTAAGGTGATGTCTTCATTTATAAGAAATACTCATTAAAGTAAAGTTGATGGGGCATTAATCATGTCATCATCTTACTCTCAATTTCAGGGGGAAAAAAAGTTCTTTGTTCTGTTTTTGCAACTTTTCTCCATGTTTGAAATTGTTTTAAAATATATATGTATATGAATATTTTATTCCATTGACAATCAGAAATATCACTTGTTTCCTTGGGAATACAGCTTTTGTACAATATCCCCTTAACTTTTATGTCTGTTTACTTTAGTGTGAAATGGCAGTAATTACTATACTCTTCACCTTATAAATTACTAATTATGATTTTTTAAATCTAAAAAAAAATTCTCAGGTTTGGATTTTCATTATGCAAATATCTTATCAAGTAGCAGTACCTAGTCACAGGGAAAACATTCCTATATTTCCTCCTTGGATAAGTCTCTTTTTTTAGAAACATTCTGCCTGTGGTAAACACTCCCTACCACTTCAATTAAACTGCTTTAACAATTATCACCTACCTCTTTTTTTGTTATTCAACTCTGAAGACACATCAGTTCTTTCTTGATGTCTTTGCAACATTGCATACACTTGTCCTCTGCCTTCTTGAAACTCTCATTTCACTTGACTCTGGATCAGGTTTTTGTTGTCTTCCTCCTGCCTCTTCAGGAATTCCTTCTTAGCGGTATTTATAGACTAGACTCCTTTCCTCCTGATAGCCCCTAAAATATTGAGCTCCTCTGAGTTCTGCTCTCATGTCTCATCTTGTCCTTTATTACATACTTTTCCTGAGTTATCGCCTAAAAGTGTTGATCATCACCCATGTGCTGATGTCCTCAAATCTCTATGGCATCCAAATACCACTCCCAACCACAGACCTGAACAGACCACTGCCTAATAAACATATACACACTTTTATCCCTCAGGTGTCTCAAAGTGGGTAAGCACAAAACTGAATTCCTCACCAAATCCTCTCCTCCCTTAATTTCCCTCCACCAGGCTTGGTGCTGTTTTTTATTCCTCTCTTAGTGAAGTGCATTATTATCTATCTAGTGGCCAAGCAACCAACAGATCTTTTTTAACTTCATTATTATTTATCAAATCCACATGTTTCTTTCTCTCCTCTCCCACTGTCTTAGTTCAGTCCCCCATTATTTCTTCTCTGGATTTACAGCCTCATAGTCGGCATCCTAGACAGAAGTTTTGCTCTTCTGCAATTTGTCTTCATGATGGTGTCAGGGCAAACAGGAAAATCCCATGGTAGAAATTCTGTGTTATCTTCCCAAAATTGCAATCTTCTTAGCAAGATGTGCATAATGCTCTTCACAACCCCACCCCTCCTCACCTCTCCAGCTTCATCTCTCCTTGCTCCCTCTCATCAATACCAGTCTCCTTGCAGTTCCATGACAATGTCATACTTTATCCAGCTTTCAGACTGGAACACATTTCAGGCCCCATTTCCTTTCTCTTGCTTCACCTGGTTGACTGTCAACCTAATTAACAGGCATCATATCTTCCAAGGAGGCCCCCCTGATAGCCCCTCAGTGACTGGTTGTTCCCTCAGAATCCTATGATTTCCTCATATTTCCATCAGAGCCTGTATCATATTGCATTGCTATTTTCTGTCTCCAGCCTCATAATTACAATCAAGCTTAAAACCCTTCAATGGCTGGAATAAAATCCAATTTCTTATCTGGTTCACAAAATCCTTTGCTATCTGACCCCTCTCTAAATCTTCCACCCCGTCTAGTACCACTCTCTAGAGTGTTGCTAGATCCAAAAGTGTTGCTGGCCTTCTCCCTGGCCCTCAGACAGGCCACGTTCATTTTGCGGATTGCCTGCAATCACTGGTCTTATGCAGCTGGCTCCTTTACGTCATTCATGTATTACCTTAAATATCATCTCAGCAGAAAGGCTTTCTTGATCACCCAATCTACTGCAGTTCTCCATCCATCTCTGTCATTCCACACCTTTTTGATTCTCTCTGTAACACTCACATTGTTGAATATTTTAAATAATTAATTTTTAAAAATTTTTTATCTGTGTATCCCAGCCAGAAGGTAAACTACATGAAAGAATAGACAATGTCTGCTTTTTTCTCTCTGTATCCTTAATGCCAAGAAAAACACCTCAATAAATAATTCGTTAAATAAATGCCTCTCCCACAAGACTCTAGGCTTCTGAAGGACAGACTCTCTTTCTTATTAATCTCTGTTTTTTGCAGTGCAATCCTTGGCATATAAAAGGTAGTAACCTTACTAATTCACGCAACAGATATTTATTAAGTTATTTCTGTATCCAAGGCACTGTGCTACAAGTACAAGTGAGAAAAGCACTCCAATAAGAAAAACTCACACTCCACTAGAAAGACCCCAAATATGCAATTGCAATCCATTTTCCCCCAGTTGTGCAACCTTCCAGAATCACCCTTTACTTTGATCACATAAAATAACTCCAATGCCAAATGAAATCTAGCACCCTGCCAATATTGCTAAGAATTCTTCAGGGGATGGGAGTGATTAGTTTCAGGGGCCATTCATCACCTCTTTCTCCAAATCCCCACTCCAGGCTCCATTCTTGATCTCCTCATGCTACCATACTTCCTATAGCTGCCATCCACTGGAATCCATCCACAAATAATTTCTCTCCTCTGTCCTACAAAGCACAAACCTGTACATAACAAACTTGTAACGAAGATTTGGGGATTTGGAGAAAATTAAGTGTAGAAAATAAAACAATCTACCATTAACTAGCAGTTCTGAAGGCTCACAGACTTTGCCCAACAAGAAAGCACTCATTAGCCTTTTCTCTCCTTAGTATCCAGCCTGCCACTGTATTTCTACAACCCTACCTCCACCTTCAGAGTTCTTTCTCTCCCTTTTTTTATTATCCAGAAAATTCTCTTGTATCACACTCTGTCTCCTAAATAAGTCCATATTATCTCATTCACAAGGGAACCACTAATAGATTTTCCTAAACAAAAGAGATATCTACCCCGCTTCATGGGAGAGTGGCCCTATTTGAACAGAGCAGAGCTATCATCTCCCTCATTTTAAAGATAATTGACTTCCATCAACAATGTCTAAAATTACATTTAGTTTTAGGTTAAACACACCTCACAAGTGACTCATTGAAACTGGTTAGACTGAAACCTTTAAGCTTTCACAAGAGTTGCCTTTCAACTACTTCTCTCTCATTCTCTATTTATTTAGCTGGAATTTTGACCAAAGTATAGACATTTATCCCTGTTAAGTTTTATATTATTATATTTGGCCCATCATTTCAGCCTGTCAAGATCTTTTAGAATCTTGATTCTGGCATGCAATCTATTCACTATCTCTGCCAACTTCATGTCAGATGCAACTTGCTTAAGTATGTTCTCTATCCTTGCGTAAGCCACCAAAAATGGCTAATAGGCATGTGCTGTTTTGTTACAGCATTCCAAGAGCTAAAAAGAAGACAAAATCTCCAAATGAAACAACTAAGGACAAAGCTCTTTAGATTGGGAGTAAAGGTCTCATGTTCAGTCTTGTATCTTCCATTATTCTCGGTAATTGTGTTACTAACTATTTTGAGGGATGTGGTGAGGGAATGAGGCCTGAAATGGGTAGGTGTAGTAAAACCATTTTAATGTGGCAGGGCCAGAGCTAGGGTAAGGCAAATGAGAAGCCAAAGACAGAAAACTTAAGGAAGCAATCACTCTCAGGATCTTGCAAGAACAGGGTGGCATTTGCAGACTCTGGGAGTGGTTGCCTTCTTAAATTTTGCACCCTAGGTATGTTTCTCACTTGTGTCATCCCAGTCCAGGTGCCATAATGTGGAGAAATGTTTGTTTAACTTATAGAAGGTGTCTTTGTCAGAATTCACTCCTTCAACCTGAGTTTGAGCTGTCACCTTCTTCATTGCTAGTGGAAACTCCATAGTTAATGCTCTTAGCAATCTTTGAGCCATATTTGAATTTGCCCTCAGTTCCTTTCTCTAGTATTCTAAAACCAAAATTACGGAGGAGAGTTCCAAGTATCAGAAATAATAAGAAATAGGCTTAACTCCCCCTTTTATTAAGAACATAGATAAAAAAATGCCATTTCTGTTATTAATGTACTTTGCAAACCTCTGTGCCAGCCACAGTATAATTTGTTTTTTGCTCTCCCTTCCCAAATTCTTTGCAGTTTGGTCCACAAATACAATCACCTCCAAGAAAGCCAAGTTCAAAACCAATTCTAGCTTAGTTAGGAGGTGTATTGGGGTCCTTGTGGCAGTCTATCTTGCCACATGCAATTAACTTGCTCTGTCTGGACCTATTCAGCCATGTTTTATGGGGGTCTGTATTGCTACTCTGCATCTGAATCTCTGTTCCCAGGACTGATGGTTAAGTGACCATGTATGTAGTCCAAGACACAATAACTCTCCATTTCTCTTTCTTTATGCCCATTGCTGTTATACCAGTGTTTCTGAGTGCCTGGGGAGGTTGTATTCTGTTACAAAATTATGTGTTGCTTTGCCTATGCTGTTTTTATACAGCTGTTTACCTGGTTGAATATACACAAATTCCACCTCATTTGCTTTTTAAATAATAGGTATTTCATAGTTATTTGATGAAGGGATGAATGAACTAATGAGAATGAGCAGTAGGAACTAGGTATACAACACTCTTTAAGCCGTTATTTAATTAACTGAATTGCTAATCTACCTTACCTTGTGTAAACACTTGGGAGCCAGGCAGATGGCAACTGTGACATCTGAGTGATATACAGCTACTCCTCACCAACTATAAGCATTGCTTTACTTAAGCACTCTAGTTGACAAAATTATAATTAACAAGTTCAAAGTCTAGTAAATAAAGGGTATTCAGAGAAAAGTAATAAAAACGGTGTCACACATGCATGCATGTGTATGCAGGTGTGCGTGTGTGCAAGCACACACATGCATACGGAGTAAATATAAATTCTAAAGGGCAGCCAGTCTTGCTTGCTTTAGTAGCACCCTTTTCATTGCTCAAAAAAAAAAAAAAAAATAGCCAAATTGAGCTGGGGCTCTCAGGAGTGGCTGCTCCTCCTCTGTTGGTGCATACACCACACTGGGGCTTCCACAGAGTGGAAACCCTTTCCTCTTAAAAACCTGCAGTGGACCCAGGGATACTTAGACTGTGAGCTACCTGCTCACCAGCCCTCTGTGGGGCTACTTGGCTGGCTGCTCTGTCAAAGCAGGGCACACCCCGAAACGGAGGGATATCAAACCTGCTTGAGCACCCCATAGGCAACTCAGGATCAGCACCCTTCTCACTGGCATGGTGAGGGATTGATCTTTCAGGAACTGGGGAGAGGCTTAAAGGCCAGATCCCATGCCCCCAGGACTTGATCATATTTCTGAGGGGCCCAAAGGAGAGATTTATGAACTAATCTCAGAAGGTGAGGAGCTTGCCTGGGAAGAACTGAGAAGAGAGTGTAGTAGGGATCTGAGCTGCAGGAGCATCCCTCCCCCCATAGGAAGGCTGTGCTCTGGGCCTGGGACAGGATCCTAGACAGGGAAGCTCCCACCTTACAGCACAATTGCTGGGAAGCTCAGCTGATTTGGACAGGATCCTGGACAGGGAAGCTCTCACTCCACAGCACCATTGCTGGAAAGCTCGGCTGGTTTGGGCTCCTGTCTGCCAGCAGACACCAAAGGAAGACCATAGAACAAGGGAAGGGGAAGAAGAGCAAAACCAACTTCTGACAGCCAGATTGTGAATCTCAGATGCTGCCCCCACAAGTAGGCTTTCTGGCTTGGTGGGGCACTTCAGCCCCTCCCTGGTGGCTATTCCCAGCAACCTAGGAGGGACTTTTGACCCCTGCTGAGACAGCAACCTTACTGGCTTTTGTGGAGCCTGAGGACAGGCTCACCTGAACCAGCCCCACCCAGCCTTACTCCTCAACCCACCTCTGCTGTGGTAGAGAATAGGACTCACCTGGAACTTCCAGGGCTTCTCCTACCATCTGGAGCATTTGAGTCCTTCTCCTGAGGAGTTAGAGCTGCAACACTACAGCTGGCTCTTTCTAGAAATCACCACCTGCTGACAGGGAGGTCAATTTGTACATTCCTTTACAACATTTACTGACTCAATCACATGGAGTGCGGTTGATTCTTACTCATGAGCGTCACCTGCTATCTCAGAGATTAAACTGGGTGAGCCAATATAATTCACACTTTTAAGAAGACCACAGGGCTGGAGAAAGAGAAAAAATTTCAAAGACCTCCATCCTCCCTCTTCAATGAGAGACAGGGAATCTGCCCACACACATAGCTCACCACCACTACAGCTTACAAATAATTAGCAACTGAGAAAATCATCACACTAAGGAAATATATAACCAGGGCATTCAACCAGAACCTACACCACCATCAAAGCACCCACAAACATAGCCAAAGTTTCTTACCCAACATATGCTACAGGCACACCCCTATGAGTGGGGGGAAGCCCCATCTAAACAAAAGAAAATCCAAAAATAAGAAGCAATAGCTGCTACAGATGAGAAGGAATCAGCACAAGAACTCCAGAAATATGAAAAAACAGAACAAAAGGACACTCCCAAAGGGGCACACCAGCTCTCTAGCAATGGACCCCAACCAAAATGAAAATATTGAAATGACAGATTAAGAATTATAAATATGAATTATAAGAAAGCTCAATGAAATCCAGGAGAATATGCAAAACCAACTCAAAGAAACCAGAAAAACAAGACATATAAAAAAATAGAACTTATAGAAATAAAAAATTCATTTAAGGGAATACATAACACACTGGGAAGCTTTAAAAATAGACTAGACCAGGAAGAAGAAAGAATTTGAGTTTGAAGATAACTCTTTTGGATTAACGGAGTCAAAAACAACAACAAAGAGGCAAGAGGAACAAAGAATGCCTACAAGAAATATGGGATTATGTAAAATGGCCAAATATAAAAATCATAGGCATCCCTGAGGGTGAAGAAGAAAATGCGCAAGGGCTGGAAAACCTATTTTGAGGGAATAATTAAGGAAAACTTCCCCAATCTTACTAGAGATTTGGACATCCAGTACAAGAAGCTCAACAAACACCTGGAAGATTCATTACAAAGAGATAATCACCAAGATGTATAGTCATCACACTAGTCAAAGTCAACACCTGTGAGACATGAGGTGAAAACATCAAATAACTTACAAAGGAAAACCCATGAGGCTAACTGCAGACTTTCTCAACAGAGACCTTACATGCCAAAAGGAATCAGAGCCCCATCTTCAGTCTTAAACAGAACAACTTGCAGCCTAGAATTATGTATGCTGCAAAACTAAGTTTCATATGCAAGGGAGAAATAAAGACTTTTCCAGACAAGTAAGCACTGAGGGAATTTGTCAAGACAAGACCTGCCCTGCAGGAAATACTCAGAACTGCATTATACATGGATTGGCACAATGAACACCCACCAGTGTAAAACTGCCCAAAAGTTGAAACTCAGAGCTCATATGAAACAATAGCAAAAGAGGGTAATCAAAGTAATAAGATGTTACCCAATATGATAAACAGAACAGCATCCCACATATCCTATCAATCAATATGAACAGTCTGAATGCCCCACTCAGGAGACATAGGCTGGCTGAATGGATGAAAAAATACAATCTAAATATCTTCTGTCTCCAGGAAATACATCTTACCCACAAGGACTCATACAGACTCAACGTAAAGGGATGGGAAAAAATATTACACACAAACAGAAACCAAAAGAAAGCAGGTGTAGTCATTCTCATATCAGATAAAATTGACATTAAATCAACAATGGTAAAGAAAGACAAAGTTGGCCTTTATATAATGGTAAAGGGAGCAATTCCACAAGAAGCCATAACAATCCTAAATATTTATGCACTTAACACCAGAGCACCCAGATTCATGAAGCAAATTTTACTAGATCTAATCCAAGAAGTAAATGACAGCATCTTAATTTATAGAGACTTTAACATACCACTGAGAGAACTGGATAGATCATCCAAGAAGAGAATAAATAAAGAAACATTGGACTTAAATGGGATTCTAGAACAAATGGGCCTAACAGACATTTACAAAACATTTTACTCCAAAAAATTACTATATATACATTCTTCTCATCAGAAGATGAAATATTCTCCAAGGTTGATGATATCTTAGGCCACAAAACATGTCTCAACAAATTCAAAAAAAATAGAAGTAGTGCCATTTATTTTCTCAGATCACACTGGAATAAAAAGTGGGCAAAAGACATGAACAGAAGCTTTTCAAATAAAGATAAACAGATGGCCAATAAACATATGAAAAAATGCTCAACATCACTAATCATCAGGGAAATGCAAATTAAAACCACAATGAGATATTACCTTGCCGCAGTTAAAATAGCTTTTATTAAAAAGTCCAAAAACAACAGATGCTGGCATGGATGCAGAGAGAAAGGAATGCTTATAAACTGTTGATGGACTCTAAATTAGTACAACATCTATGGAAAACAATAAGATTTCTCAAAGAACTAAAAGTAGACCTACCATTCAGTCCAGCAATCCCACTACTGGGTATCTAGCCAAAGAAAAAGAAGTCATTTTTATCAAAAAGACACTTGCACTAGAATGTTTATTACAGCACAATTCACAATTGCAAAGATGTGGAATCAACCTAAGTGCCCATCAATTCAGGAGTGGATTAACAAAATGTGGTGTATATACACCATGGATTACTACTCAGCCATAAAAATAGGATGAATTAATGCCTTTTGTAACAATTTAGATGGAACTGGAGACCATTATCCTAAGTGAAGTATCTAGAGAATGGAAAAACAAACACCACATGTACTCACTACTAAATTGGAACTAACTGATGAGCACACATGTGCACAGAGGGAAGTAAAACCTGGTGGAAATCAAGCAGGGGGTAAGGAGGAGGAGGGGACAGGTGAAAAACCTACCTAACAGGTACGGCGAACACTATTTGTGTGATGGGCACACTTGCAGCCATGACTCAAACTTTACAAAAGTGATCCATGTAACCAAAAACACTTGTACCCCCTTAATATTTTGAAATTAAAAAAGAAAACAACAGTAGCTAAGGAGATTCCCAATCAGCTAAAATAAATTATGTTCATGTGAGGAGGATTATATCTCTCCTTAGCATTTTAAAATTTGATCCAACTGGATTAAAATTAAATCGTTTTATTTTCATATTTTTATATTACTTTGTGATGTTTTTATAAATCCTTATTGATATTTCAGTAACTATATTTTAAGACATTACTAGACATACAATAAGGACTAGAGATACAGCAAAGAAAACATTTGTAATCCCTACCTTTATGAAATTTGTAAACTAGAGGGACAGAATCAACCTATATTTAAGGAAAATGGCTTGTTTAAAGATGCATTTTACCTCATCCCTGACCAAAGGCTCCCATTAAAATTTTATGAACCTGCTATTTAGAAAAAGAAGAGGGATGGGTCATCAAATGATAAGAGATTTCAGCAAATTTATGGATTATATAAAAAAGGTAGAAAAATGGTAACTGGTGAATTAAATTAGAGGAAATATCTAGCCTAGAACACACAGAAAGGCCCATAGTCTAAATTCGTCTGCAATGAATCTAGGCAATACTTGGGGCTAAAAAATGCTAGATTCAGTTGAAGACAAAGTTAGACACGGGACTAAAAACAGGAAGGATAATAGAATGTCTGTATTTGGAACGGTTGACTACCCCACACACATACATCTTTCTAACCTCCAAGAAAAGCACACTGGGCAGCAGGCTTCTTTCCACCAGGCAGGAGGGGACTTCTCTAAAGAAGTTGAAAAATCCTAGAGAAAATAATTTATTTAAGTCTCCCCAGCATAAGAAGCTTGAACGTAGAGTCCCCTCAGTCTCTTCCCATCCATTAATCTAAAGAAGTGCTTATCTACCAATAAGAACTGTCATCATATATAGAGATACCAGGGTTTTCTTAACCAGATTTTCTATAAAAAATAAACATTCAATATGCACCAGAAACCTGCAGAAAGCTTTCAATATGAAGAGTGACCAAAATAGATTAACATAAAAGCCAACTTTAAAGAGAACAAAATATTTCTAATGTTATCTTCAGAGACTCATGAAGAAAATGTGTCCACAAGACAAGAATAATAAGCCACAAAAGGAACAATCAGAGAACTAAAGAAGTTCTTACATGTGAAATATATTGCTACCAAAAAAGTCATCAATGGATTGAAAGGTAAAGATGAATAATCTCCCAGAACATACAGCAAAAACAGGAGAGAACTGAAGACATGCTAGAAAACATCACAAGCACAGATAAACAATTCAAGATGTTCAAACATCTGATGAATGTAATAGAATTTCTAAAGATCAAAATTATATAAAATCAGTTGAGAAAAATTATCAAATAACTAGTTGAAAGTAAATCTCTAGAGTTAAAAACTTCAAGTCTTTAAATTGAAAGGCTACTGAGTATCAAGAACCATGAATTAAAATAGACCACATCTGATTACTCAAGTCTCAAGTTTTAGAACACAAAATGTGTAGACAAGGTTATAAAATCTTTCAGAGAGGAAAAGTCACAACATATACAAAAGACAGAATTCTAGACATGAATTTTTTTGTTGTTTTTTATTTCTATCAGCAACAGTAGGTGCTAGAATATAATGAAGTAATGTCATGGGAGTTCTGAGACAGCATTATTTTTACCTTACAGCTCCATATGCAAAAGTTATACTAAGTAAGATAATAGAATTTTTAAAAAATCAGACATACAAGTAATCAGGAAAATAACACTTCCAAACTTGCAGGTGATAGGAAGATTCCAAATACTGACTCTGTATCAGGTTTAGAGAATAACAAGGTCAGATAAGAATAGAAAGATAAAGGAATAAGCATGTAACTCTGAATGAAGATAATTAATATGTCTAACCATATGGAATCATTAAATTAATCATGGTCCAACTACGGAGCCTGAAAATACCATGCAAGTCTATTTGTTGACATGTTCATAATATCTGAGGTAATCAAAACAAATTGCAAGATAGTAATTTGCAAGTAGTATAGTGAATATGTGAGTATGTGTGTGTATGTACACTATACATACACACACACACACACTCACATATGCCTTTTCATGCATAGAAAAATTCTGGAGGATTGTACCCTGCAACTTAAATATTAATAATATTTTTCTCTGGAATTACAAATGCTTTTTTAAACATGTGAATTTCTCTCCCCCTGTGAATATATATTATTTTTATGAAAAAACTGCAAAGAGACATTCAGTGGTGGTGGTTGTTTAGATCATTTTAAGTAGCCTATACATGCTGCTTCCACTTCTTCATTTTTTTATTTACTCCTAAGCCCTCTACAATCTAGTTTCTATCCCCAAGTCTTCATAAAAATCACCATCCACTAAGGTCATAGATGGCTTTCTAATAGCAAAAGCCAAAGGATGCCTTCTCATTATTATTCAACTTTCCCATGATATTTGATATTATTATTATTTTTTTAAATTCGGGTGATAGGCACACATGCACACATACATTCCACGTTTTCCTTATTCGTTTTGATGGAAACCTAGGTTGTTTCCATATCTTGGATATTGTGCATAATGCTGCACAATGGAAGTAAAAATATCTCTTTGAGATCCTGATTTAATTATTTTGGATATATACTTGAAAGTGGAATTTAAGCATCATTTTTGAATGTTCTACTCTAGACTTTTTTATCTGGTACTTACCAGTTAAGTGACTTATAAGCATAACGCTGTTCTATTTATTAAAATATAATTTGCATACCATAAACTTCTCACTAGTAAAAGATAAAATCTTGTGGGCTGAAAAACATTCCAAAATGGGATTTTTAATTTTTGGATAGTAGTGATATGTATGTGTTCAAGTATTTTCAAACAGTAGTTTTTAACCTCAGTTATCATTGTTCTCTTTTTTTTTATTTCAGCTCATTATGGGGGTACAAAAGTTCAGGTTATATATATTGCCCATCCCCCATCCCCCCGAGTCTGAGCTTCAAGCATGTCCATTCCCTAGACAGTACACATCGCACTCATCACGGAGGTATGCACCCATCCCCTCCTGATATTATTAATCACTCTCTTCTTTGAATTCTCTCTTCTTTTGGCTTCCTGGACCCCACATTCTCCTAGTGTCCTTCCTACCCCCCTGTATCCCTCCTCTTTTCTGGGCTTTCCTCCTTCATCCCACCCCTCCAATGTTAGTGTTGCCAGCACTCTGCCCTTGGCCTTTGGCTATTCTCTCCACTCTTCCTGGATAACCCCATGAGCTGAACTGCCGTCTAGGTTCTGTTGACTCTGTCATCTGTATTTCCAGTTCAGATTTATTTAGCAGTCTCAAAAGCCTAATGTCAAATCCCAGCCAAATATGTTCAATTGGATATGTGAAACTGGACTTACTATCTTCCTCCTTGCCTCCACGCAGACCTAATTCTTCTGTGTGTTCTATCTCAGTTTTACATACCCAGTTTCCCAAGCCAGAACTCTTCACTGGAATTTCTCCCTCTGATTCATTCTACAAGGTCAATATGATAATGTCACTTTTTATTTCCCTTGAGTTTGCTCCTCCACACCGTTTCTACTGCCATTGCTTTTGTATAGATCTTTCATCACCTCTAGCCTACAGAGACGCAGTAACTTCTAAGTGATCTCCCAGCTTCTAGTCCTGCCCGATTCCTAGTACACATTCCCCACCACCCCAACACACATAAGGTGCTAGAGTGCTCTTCTTAAAATGCAAACCTTCCCTTTCATTCTCCTGCTTATAAGCATTTCTCAATTGCCTTCAATAAAAATATTATATCATAAGAGGCTTTGTGGTTTAATTCTTTTTGTCCAGTCAAGATTCATAATTTTCCTCATTGTCTCCTAGAGTCTTGATTTCTATAACAGTTTTCTCTACTTGAAAAGACCTTCCCTTCCATGTTCCTTCTTCACTTGGCTTTTCTTACTTATCTTTCTGGAATCAGCTTGAGCACTTCCTCAAGGAAGTCTTTCAGAATTCCTCCAATTTATAATTTTGTTAATTTTTATACTTCTACTAGATTACAGAATCCTTACGGAAGGATTTATGTTTTTAAATTTCTGTTAAATTGAATAGTATAAATTATTGTTTTTAGGCTTAAAATTAATTAGGTCATATATTTAAAATTTCAGGTAATTGAACTTGATGTGTCCTGACACTCAACATGATACCTGGCACTTCATAAATGTTAGATAATGTGTTTCCATAGAGGTACCTCTATGGAAAACAGTATGGAGATTCTTCAAAGAAATAAATGTAGATCTACCATTCCATCCAGAAATCCCATTGCTGGGTATCTACCCAATGGAAATGAAGTCATCTTATCAAAAAGACACCTGCACTCTAATGTTTATCACAGCTCAATTCACAATTGCAAAGCTGTGGAATCAACCTAAGTGCCCTTCAATCCATGAGTGGATAAAGGAGATGTGAGATATATATATGTATACATATGTGTGTATATATATGTATACGTATACATATATGTGTACATATATATACATATATATGTACATATATGTATACGTATACATATATATACACACATAATATATATATACACATATATGCACATAAATGTGATATATATAGATATATATGTGAGATACATATCGATATATATATAATACACACACACACACACACACCCCATAGAGTACTACTCAGCCATAAAAAAGAATGAAATAATGTCATTTGCAGCAATGTGGATGGAATTAGAGACCATTATGCTAAGTGAGGTATCTCAGGAATGGAAAACCAAACACTACACATTCTCACTAATAAGTGGTAGCTAATAGGTGGGTACACATGGGCACAAAGCAATAAAGAGGACATGAGAAACCAAGGAGAGGGGAGGATGGAAGAGTGGGTGTGGGAAAAAAACTTACCTATTTGGTACAATGAACACTATTCTGGTGATGAACCCATCAAAAGCCCTGACTTTAAGCATTGTGCAAGATATCCATGTAATAAAAACTCTTGTACCCTTTAAGTAATATTTTGAAATAAGTAAATGAGTAGACTGTACCAAAAATAGGAGGGGAGGAATTACTATTGCAATCTGGGTTTAAGATTTAGGAATCTCACAATTTAGGAATAAAAAATAAAGTCTTTGTTCTTATAGTATAAGATAAAAACATTAGTATTTTAAGATCAGAAACTAAACTGTCATCAATTAAGTCAGTGAAGTATATTAAATGAATGACTCCAGCTATCCCATTATTTTTGAACCTCAATCACAAAGTCATTCTAACCCAAGAAGGGAATAATTAGTTGGAATATAAGTCACAATAAAAATCAAACAAAAATGTACTTAAGTTCTTAATGTGTAAATCACAGAGTACTTTTTTTTTTACATGCTCTATATGAAGAAACCTTTTTCATATGGAAAACAGAAATAGATTTACTATTGACTATTCTGTTTTCTGCCTCCCTGTGGTTAATTTTTAGGTAACAGTATGTGGTAAAATAAAATGCTTTTTTTTTTTTTTCAGTCATTCTTGGCTTATATGGATGTTAAAAAGAAGGCTACCTGCTGAACTGGAAATGAAAAGAATATTGATTGAACATAGTGAAATCGATTGGACCTTTTAGTGCTTTATATCTATTTGATTCCTACTAACTTTCAAATGAGTTGACTAATTTTGATCAAATGTCCTACACTTCAATTTGAAGTATCGAGATTAAGGCCAATATTAGGAGAAATTTTCCAATATGCAAGATTTGTCTTTAGGAATCTCCTAACCTTCAGGTGAGACCAGAATACTTCTTTAGCAAAATCAAAAAGTGGACTCAATATGTCCCAGATAGCCTCATATCTATCTTCTCTATTTCCCTTCTATATAGTGTCCCTTCTCCTTCCATCATGGGATCAGATATATTTATAATCATAAATTGCAAGGTCTCACTCCTGATATAAGAAGTGTAATGATAAGAGAATGATAAGAGAAAGATTTATAGAAGCAGCCAGGTTTTCTCACAACCCCAGAAAGCATTTCAAGTTTCATCTTAGCCTGTAGGATATAAAAATATATCACTTGTGAAAATGTGGAAAACTAATTTAGCCTCTCTGAGTTTATATTTTTGTCATCTGAAAAAGGATTAATACCCTACCTTACATTGTACATTTGGGTACTATGTAAGAAACTGCATATATATCTCATAGCAGAGTGCCTGACATACAGTTAGTGTTTGATAACTGTTAGCTATTGGTATTATCTAACAGATGATAGCTTATCACTTAAAATCAGAAGCAGAGCTTCCACATTCTAACTTTACTAGAGTTCTTTTTAAAAAAACATTTTATTTTGAAATAATTATAGATACACAGGAAATTGCAAAAAATTATGTACAGTGGCCCTGTTTACTTTTCATGCAGATTCCCCCTGTGGTAACATCTTGCATAACTATGGTAAAATATCAAATCTGGGAAATTGACATTGGTATAATCCACAAAGCATATTCAGTTTTTTCCAAGTTTGCATTCATTTATGTATGTGTGTGCGTGTGTGTATAGTTCTATAGAATTTTGTCACCTGTAGATTTGTGTAATCATCGCAACAATCGAGATATAGGCTGTTCCACTATAGGACTCTCCCATGCTACCCCTCTCTAGCCACACTCACCCTCCACAACCCCCCAAGACTCCCCTGCCCCCTGAGAAGAACAAATATGTATTCCACCTCCATTCAAGAATGTTGTATAAATGGAATCACACAGTATGTAACCTTTAGAAATTGGCTTTTTATGCTCAGCATGATTCCCTTGAGATAAATCCAAGTTGCTGTGTGTATAAACACATGTGTGATGTATGTGACATAGAAGTAACACAGTTATTTTAACCATTTGCTAAGACATTTGAGTTGTTTCAAGTTTTTAGTGACTACAAACAAATGAAGCTGCTATGAACATTAGTTTACAGGTTTTTATGTCAACACAACTTTATTTCTCTGGTGTAAATGCTCAGGAGTACAATTATTATGTCATAAGATACATGCATGTTTCATTTTGTAAGAAACTGCCAAGCTGTTTTTCTGCTTTATTTTAATTAATCTTTGCACAATATATTTTTCTATCATTTTACTTTCAATTTACCGATATTTATATATTTGAAGATATTTTCATGTATATAGCATATAGCTATGCTTTTTAATACACTCTCACAATCTCCATCTTTTAATTAGTATATTTATACCATTTACATTTAATGTAATTATTGATTTTTTTTTTAAGTGGTTAAGCCTGACACTTTGCTTTTTATTTTGTTTATTCTCTCTATTTTTCTCTTTTTTTCTGCCTTCCTGAAAGTAAGTTTGAATATTCATTAGAATTCCATTTTGATTTATCTAGAATGTTTTCAGTGTATTTATTTGTATAGATTTTTTTGAGCTTCCTGTAGGTAGGAGATTATGTGTATGTACATAACTTATCACAATCTATTGGTGTCATAATTTTGCCAGTTCTGGTAAAGTATAGAAAATTACATCACTTTATTCTCCCACATTTATAATATATTTGACTTAAATATTTTCTCTATATAAATTATATACATACACTATGATGTATACAATGAACCATCAAATATAATTTAGAAAAGTTAAGAAGGAAAGGGAAGTTTATTGGATTTTTACTTGTTCTATTTTTCTTTTTTTTTTTTCCAGCTTATTATGGGGGTACAAAAGTTCAGGTTATATATATTGCCCATGCCCTCCCATCCCCCCAAGTCTGAGCTTCAAGCGTGTCCATTCCCCAGACAGTGCGCATTGCACTCATCATGTAGGTATACACCTATCCCCCTCCCCCCACCTCCCACCTCTGTCTGATACCCAATTGGTGTTATTCCCAAATGTGCACTTAGGTGATGATCAGGGAACCCAATTTGCTGGTGACTACATGTGGTGCTTATTTTTCCATTCTGGGATGCTTTACTTAATAAAATGGGTTCCAACTCTCTCCAGGACAACAAAAGGGATACTATATCACCGTTATTTCTTATAGCTGAGTAATACTCCATGGTATACATATACCACATTTTACTAATCCACTCATGTATTGATGGGCATTTGGGTTGTTTCTACATCTTTGCAATTGTGAATTGTGCTGCTGTAAACATTCGGATGCAGGTGTCTTTTTTATAGAATGACTTTTGTTCTTTTGGGTTGATGCCCAGTAACGGGATTGCTAGATCGAATGGTAGGTCTACTTGAATCTGTTTAAGGTATCTCCTTTTTTTTTTTTATCATCTCCTGTTTAGAAAAAAAATAACTTAATCATTCTTTTACCTTAGGTCTGCTGGCAACAAATTCTCTTAGTTTTCATTCATCTGAAAATGCCTGATTTCCCCTTCATTCCCCAAGGTTATTTTAATTGGATATAGAATTTTGGGTTGACAGTTTTTCTTTAGGCAGTTCAAAATTATTGTTTCACTTCTTTCTAGCCTCATGGTTTCTGATGAGAATTCCACTGTCATTTCAATTATTTTTCCCCTATAGGTAAGATGTCATTTGTCTCTTAGTATTTTCTAGATTTTTTCCTTTGTCTTTAGTTTCCAGAAATGCTATTATGATATGTCTTACCATAGATTTATTTGGATTTTTCCTGTATGACATTTTCTCATCTTCTTGAATCCGTATGGTTGCATCCTTTGCCAAATTTGGGAAATTTTCACCCATTATTTGAATACTTTTTTAACTCTCTCTCTTTCTTCTCCTCTTCTAGGGCTCTGACAGCATAAATGTTACATTTTTCATTATAGTCATAACAGATCCCTGAGGCTCTGTTCTTTTTTTTTTCCCAGACTTTCTCTGTTTTTCAGATTGAGTAATCTCCATTGTTCTATTTCTTTTGTCCTACATTCAAATTCAAGTTCTTTTCTCTGTCATCTCCCTTCTGCTGGTAAGCCTATCCATTGACATTTTAAATCTCAGTTACTACATTTTTCAGTTCTAAAATTTCTATTTGATTTTTTTTTTTTTTTTTTTTTGAGACAGAATCTTACTCTGTCACCCGGGCTAGAGTGCCATGGCATCAACCTAGCTCACAGCAACTTCAAACTCCTAGGCTCAAGTCATCCTCCTGCCTCAGCCTCCTGAGTAGCTGGGACTCCAGGAGAGTGCCACCACAGCCAGCTAATTTTTTCTATTTTTAGTAGGGATGGGATCTCACTCTTGCTTAGGCTGGTCTTAAACTCCTGAGCTCAAGCTCTCCTCCCACCTCAGCCTCCCAGAGTGGTAGGATTATAGGTGTGAGCCACCATGCCCAGCCTATTTTTTTTTTTTTGACAGAGTCTTGCTCTGTTGCACCAGCTAGAGTGCAGGGGCATCATCATAGCTCATTGCAACCTCAAACACCTGGGTTCAAGTGATCCTCCTGCCTCAGCCTCCCGTGTAGCTGGAACTACAGGCACACGTGTCTGGCTAATTTCTTTTTTTTATTTTTTGTAGAGGTGGGGTCTTGCTCCTGCTCAGGCTGGTCTCAAACTCCTGACCCCAAGCAATCCTCCTGCCTTGGCCTCCTAGAGTGCTAGGATTACATGCATGAGCCATCGCACCCGACCTATTTGAATCTTTTATATTTTTCTTTTCTTTTCTTTTTTTTCAGAGTCTATTCTTCTGTGAAGATTTACTATTTTTTCAATTGCTTCAAGCTTGTTGAAACATTTTTATAATGGCTACTTTAAAATCCTTGTCATGTAATTCCAACATGTTTTTCATCTTGATGCTGTCATCTGTGATTGTCTCTTCTCATTCAAGGTAAGATTTCTCTGTGTTTTCGTATGACAAATGTATTTATATTATATTGTATCTGGACATTTTGCTTATTATGTTATGAGACTCTGGATCTTATTTAAATTATTTGTTCTAGCAGGACTCCTCTGACAATGTACCAGTAATAAAAGGGAAGGGACACTACATCATTAGTGCCAAGTGGCAGTAGAAGTTCAGGTTTCCCACTTAGCTGCAGTTGACACCCCAAGGAAGGATCCTTTCTTGCAACTGGATGTATGTAGAAATTCAGGCTCCCCACTACACTTCTATTGACACCACTGTGACTTGGAGAGGGAGCAATGTCTCATTCTTGCTCTTGATAGTCTCCACTGACACTGTGAGGGTGGGGTGGGGTACAGTCTTGTTAACATTGAGAGAGAATGAAAGTTCTAGCTTCCCACTCTACCTTCACTGATTCTACCCCAGTGGAGAAGGGAGCAACTCATTGTAAATTCACAGAAGTAGAAATTTTGGCTCCCCACTCTGCACATTATCAAGGGTGTGGGTAAATTCACAATTCTATCCACAGTGTTTGGCTGGTGTAGGGAGGAATTGTATTGTCTAACAGTATTCTCAGTTGGTTGCAGTGGCTCACATCTATAATCCCAGCACTTTGGAAGGCTGAGGTAGGAGGGTTACTTGAGGACAGAATTTGAGATTAGCCTGGGTACCATAACAAGACTCCATCTCTACAAAAAAATTTTAAAAATTAGCCATTGTGGTGGTTCATGCCTACAGCCCCAGCTACTCAGGAGGCAGAGGTGAGAGGATCACTTGAGCCCAAGAGTTGAAGATTGCAATGCACTATGATCATGCTATTGCACTCCAGCCTGAGGTGACAGAGGGAGACTCTGTTTCTTAAAAAAGAAGTAAAAGTCGCTAGGCCATCTCTTTTCTTGTTCTTTGACTTGAAAGAGCAGACTTTTTTTCTTAGGGCTATTTATTTATTTACTGGTCTAGACACATTGGGGTTTCCACATCCCTGATTCTTCAGCATACGTTGAAGGATATGAGGCAAAAAGAAAACCCAGGGAACTCAACACAGTGAGAAGCCTAACTAGTCTGCCTCCTCCGTTCCACTTTTCAAATTCTTCCAGTGTTTGTTCAGTATGTAATGTCTGGGATGTTTAACTTTACTTAGCAGGAGGAATAAGGAGAAGTACATCTACTCCATCTCATCCCCAGAACTGGACCAGATGTCTCTCATTATGATTTCAAATTGCATTTTCCTAATTGCTAATGATGTAGCACTTTTTTTACGTACATTTTCCATCTGTATAGCTTCTCTGGTGAAATGTCTGGTCATATCTTTTATCCATTTGGGTTCTTAAAATAATTTCCTAAGGTATTGTTACTGTTGAGTTTCAGTTTATTGTATTTCCTAGAAGCAAGTGTTGTCAGGTATATGGTTTGCAAATATTTTCTCCAAGTCTATAGCCTGACTTTTCATCCTCTTAGAGTCTTTCACAGGCAAAAGTTTTAAATCTTGATGACGGTAACTTTTTTAAACAGCTTTGAATACTCAGACTATTAAAAAGTTCTTCTACTTAATTAAACACATGGCAGAGAGAATTGTTAGAGATGTTTATCAGTGCCCAATGGAGAAGGCTCTGGATCATAAAACACTAATTAAGAGATCACTCTCCTAAAAAGAAGCATAGGCTTTGAGACAGGCTATGTGGGACATCCATCGCTAACTAGATGTCTGGCCTTTAACCAATTATTTGACTTCTTTGGAACTCAGTTTCTTCACATGTAAAAGGATGGTAATCAAAACTACCAGATAGAATTATTATAAGTTAAAATTTTAAAACATATAAAGGCTGGCACATAATAAGTACTTTAAAAATGTTAACCACTATTATTGCAATTGTTCTTAGCATTATCATCACCATTGTTGTTGTTATCGCTTCTCAGTCTAACACTTAGTGCCAGATATGGAACTTGAGTATCAAGGAACCCCCATGTAGTCCTTTGTCAAATCATTCTCTTTAGAAATAATTTAGTTTCTTTCATACTAATTGAAAATCTGTGGAAACTGATAAAACCTTGTTAACCTCTGCTGATAGGTAATAGTCCACATATTACAGACAACACTTGCATATTCATGTAGTCTTTTAATCTCAACAATGTCTCACAGCTTCTGTTTTCTAGATTTTAAAACATTTCTGTTGTTCTTTCCTTATCATTGAAACCTTTTTCTTATATAATATAATATCAAATAAATAAGTCATAATTATCTTAACTGAAAACTTGAAAAATAAGAAAAGCAGAAAAAAAGAAAAGTATCACATAATCCCATCACCTAAATTCTGAAAATACTTTGATATATTTTCTTCTAGTCTTAGTGTTTTACAAAGTTTTTGGCCCTCTAAGCAGAATGATAACCCAGTTTTTTAAAAAATTTTTAGTACACAAGCATTTTCTCATGTTATTAAAATAGTTTTATTAAGATAATTTTAATGGTACTATAATAATCTTTTGTGAAGAAATAAATGAAGCCAAAGGACATGAAGAGTTTAATATGTTCATACACACACACATACACACACACAAACACATACACACAATGCTCAAAAGGAATGGTATCAACTGATATTGAAAATGAAAATCAGGGCACCATAGTGTCCATTAGAGCATTCTGATTCCAGAACTGCACATTTAAAAAGTTGTTATGAATTATGATAGGTGAAAAGTATTTCAGCATTTTAATTCAAAGAATAATTCTAAGTGGTATATTTGAATATATTTCCACATTATTGTTAATCAGTTATATTTACTCTTTTGTGAATTGTTTCTTCCAATTTCTCTTTAATTCCTTGTGGTCTTTTCAGTAGACAATTTACAGAACAAAGATATTAACCCTTTTTCAGGGTCACATGTACAGGTTATGCTCTGAACTAGGGTATCCAGCAGAAAAGGTGAGTAGACACTGAAATCCAACTCTATACACTGATAAAATGTGTTTTGTGAATCACACAAAATTGTATCTTTGGACATACACAATTAAGTGTTGATCTTTTTTGTTCTAATTTTATAACTATAATTTAAACCTTTAAAGTTCTTTCTCCTCTAGACATTTGATACTCAATAACTCTAAGATATTCAAGCCTTCTTTTTTTCCCACAATTAAGTCTTTAAGTCATCTGGATTTATTCTGATGTCATGTGAGATACGATAAATAGATTTTCTTCCTAAGTCAGTAGCCAACTGTTCCTGAACCATATAGAAAATAAACCACTCTTTACTTGACCATTTTAATGTTTTTAAAATTCCTTTTAAAAGTTAAACGAATGCTAAGATAGTTTTCTGAGGTATTTTTCCATTCAAATGTCACTGTTTTAATTTTTGCAAGCTATATTTTCATAGTGTTAATACTTTTATCATAGGTCTCCGTTTTTTAAAATTGTCTTTACTTTTGTGTTAATTTTTCCAGAGTACGTTAAAATTGTTTTTCAGAGATGAAAACACAGCTGATTGAAATTTGGATTATAAAGGTGTTAAAAATACAAGTTAATTCAGTAATTCTCTGCTTTAAAAATGTTTCACTTTCCCCATCAGGATTGGGTATGCCACTCCATTGGTTCAAATTTTCTTTTCTATTTTTTCAGTAAATCACTATAATTTTTATAACACCTGTTCTATGTATTTTTCATTAAATTGAATTCTAGAGATTTTATATTCCTTAGGTTCTCTCATGAATAAGACCTGTCTCAAAAAGCTAATCATTGGTTACAGTCAGCTATGGGGGGGAGGGGATGGGTGTATACCTATATAATGAGTGCGATGCGCACTGTCTGGGGAATGGACACACTTGAAGCTCTGACTCGGTGGGGGGGGGGCATGGGCAATATACATAAACTAAATTTTTGTACCCCCATAATAAGCTGAAATAAAAAAAAAAAAAGAAGTAACACTGCCGTATCAAATAATCCTCCTTAAGACAGAATTCTCTAAGAGGAAGATGATTATTGGTTTTCTCCATTCTGTGCACCAGAATCTTGACTACGAGAATGAGAAAAGGTGTACTGTTTCAGATAGCTACCTTCAGTAATACCCAGAAGTACTGTTTAAGTTGAAAAAACATGAAACCAATTAACATTTTGAGGGTATGTGAACTCTCTACTTTTAGGATTACTATATGCAATGTAGTCTATATCTGTACATGTAATAATCTTTTTTTGGATATACATTGGTTTTAGCTATCTGTCTCCAAATCCTCCTCACTAAGAAACTAGTGATGATGTTTAAACAGTGTGGCTGGGAAGATAATCTCTCTGCTTGTCCTGTCTGTATTCTCTATTTGTGTGTGGTAGGCTGTTCATTTCCAGGTGCACAGTACAGCCTTAATCTTTGCATATGCATTTGGCTCTATGCACAGGATTGGCTACATTATGTAAATACAGTAATTATGACTGCCTAGCCCAATTTACCTTCTGCTTCTAGTCTGCCTGGATTCTTTCAGTGTGGCTATGATGCTGTAACAATTTGGAAGGCTGTTAGCAGCAATTTGGGGTTCAACCAGGGACCTCCATTTGTGTGATGCTATAAAACCTTTCTCTGTAGTTCCATAGAACACCCCTTTGAAATAGTTGCTTATATTAACATTTAATTATTTTATGTGCAAGATAATGATGGTGGGACTATACTAGTATCATTTACTGAATAATCTATTATAGAGTAATTATCAGATAATTGTTAAACTCTCTAGCAATCAATCATTGACTAAGCCTTCTTTTCCCTACTGAAATGATAAATAAATAGTAAATACTATCTATTGATAAATAATAGGATCTCTTTTGGGGCTTGATATGTGTAATTATAAATATTCTAGTAACCACATTTAAGTAAAAAGAAATGGGTGAAAGTTACTTTTAAGATATGTTTTAATAACCCATTTTAGGTTCCCAAGAGACAAAATAAAGTTGGTCTCATTTGTCTCAGTTTGAGTAGAATTTTTCATGCCAGGACATTTAGCAGACTACTACTCATATACAAAGTACCCTTCTCTGGGTCAGTTGCTACTTTTCCAATTTAGTATATACCAGGGGTGGGAACCTGCAGCCTTAAGGCCACATGTGGCCTTCTAGCTCCTTAAGTGCGGCCTTTTGAATGAATCCAAATTTTACAGAACGAATATTTTTATTTTTATTAATACACTTTTGTTCATCTTTTATATTTTTATTTTATTTTTAAAATTAATGTATTTAAAATACCACAGAATAAAATAAGTTTCAATGAAATAATCCTCCCAGATTGATCAGCACAAGTAGAACATTAGTAAGCCATGAGAGCTAAACTGATGGCTGCTATGCTCATGATTTAGTTCTAACTTCCCCTGACTGACTGGCACCACTATCACATGAGGCTGGTTGGCAAGAGTTTATGGGGGTCAAGTATGCCACTCTGTTATCAGCCTTTTACAGTGGTGTACTGTTTATCTGTTTGCAGTGGAATTTGTGAATAGTTGCACAGCTTGACAGTATTTTTTAATTCTGTCTGCTTCACAGCTCATCATGCCAAAGAAGACCAAGAGAATGCTGAAGGAAGAAAACAGATTTTTTTAATGAGGATTAGGAATTTCAATATTATCTTGTTTCTGCTAAAGATAAGACGATTTCCTTGCTTTGCAATACTACAATATCAACATTAAAGAAATTCAATGCTCATCAGCATTATAACACTCATAAGGACCATAGATTTTTTAAACTAGAGGGAGAGGCACAAAAGATTGTACTGCAGAAATTAAAAGATAAAAAGCAAAAGCAAAGACAATTTTTCCAAGCAACAATAAGACCTGGAAATAATGCCACTGAAGCAACTTATAAAGTAGCTTATATACTCAAGGAAAAAAGAGAAGCCATTCAGTGATGTAGAAATTGTGAAAGAATGCATTATTGAAGTTGTAGGATGCTTAGACCCCGATAACATTTCAAAGTACAAACAACTGCCTCTTCCAAGGAGAACCATAACTGATGGGCAGCATGAATTAGCCTTCAACTTAACAGAACAACTTCATGCAATACTTCAAAAGGAAAATATATATTATTCAATCACTTTGCATGAATCAACTGATACTACTGACTTGTCTCAGGTTTTATATTTCATTTAAATCATAACAGATTTTATTTATTTATTTATTCATTTATTTTTTAATTTCAGAATATTGTGGGGGTACAAATGTTTAGGTTATAGATTTTCTTTTCTACAAAAAGTTACTTACTTTGGGCACTCTTGCTAACAGAGCATGGAGAATAGATATCTTCAACAATTTTCAAGATAAATGTCACAAAATTGGACTCAATTTGGTAAATTTAGTGAGTGTATGTATAGACAGTACACCTGCCATGATAGGAAAACATGAAGGGATAAAAACATGCGCAATTTTTTTAAAAAGTATTAACAGATCCAGATATTCTCACTTCTTTTCATTGTATCTTGCATCAGCAAAATCTCTGTGCTAAAGATACTATTTTAAGTGACACTTTGCAACAAGTTATCAGTATTGTTAATTATATTCCTGCAAATACAATGCAGCATCATCAGTTTTGAATGATGAGACATTCAGTGTGGAATTTCCATATCATTCTGAAGTGTGGGGGCTATCCCAAGGACAGGTGTTAGCCAAAATTTTATCTCTGAGAGAACGGATAGTTAAATTTTATGAGGAACAGAATCAGCAATGTGAATTATTGAAAGATTTCTATAGGAATGCAGCATTACTGTGTGATATATCAAATCAAAATGACTTGAATATGTCTTTGCAAGGTAAAACTAAGTCTATATTTAATATGTGGCAAAAAAAAATCTAAGCATTTCAAGAAAAGTTATCTTTTTTCAAAATAATTCTTCTTCAAATGGAAATTTTGCATGAACATTTTCCCCAGTTACCAAAGGTCACTGATGAGCAGGATGACATATGTGAATCATTTGAAGAATATGCAGCTGTTATGGACCTATTAATTGGAGAATACAATGAAAGTTTCACTGACTTTGAGCATCATGACATCATACTCAAATTATTATAGCACTTCAGCCTCACCTATTTGATATCTCCAAGGCATCTAAAAACCTACAGATGGAAACTGATTGAGCTCTCAGTAGATGACAGTTTAAAGTCATTGTTTGATGCTAAGAAAGATCCAATTAAAATATGGAAAAATGCAGTAGAATACCCACGCCTTCAGCAACATGCCTTAAAAATGCTTTCTTGCTTTTCAACCACTTATTCCTGAGAATCTACATTCTCCTACCTAACCCACATCAATATGCTCTTAAGGTCACATATAACTGATACCCATCTAGAAGATCAACTGAAACTGTAGACCTGCCTGCTGCAACCAAATATTCAAATGCTTTCCAACAAAAAGCAGACACAATAAAGTCATTAAAGAATTAATTAACTTTAAAATTAACAAATAGTTTTCATTTTTGAAATTATTAAGTATATAGTAGTTAGATTTTTCAAATAATGTGCATTTTTAAGTATATCTAATTGAAGTTTCTTGAATGCAGCCTTATTTGAACACAGCTAAATTAATGCAGCCTTCCAACATGAAAAGCTTCCCCACACCTGATATTTGCTACTATCCATCCAGGTTCTACCAGTCAGCAGGGAAGAAAATTTATTTCTGGGGAGACTACACATTCCAGTATGCATGAATAATTATTTATTCTTTTTTTTACACCTAATGTTATTTTGCACTGGGATAGAGTTAAGCTTAGACAAAAGGGAAATAATCCATATGAATAATTGTTATTTGTCCATTACCTGGATTTCAGGGTTTCATTTTCCATCTTGAGGGCAGGAAATCAATTGTTGGGGGCCTGTGATATTTACCCTGGCAATTGTTTTACTTTATTGCATCATAAAGCCTCCAATGGATAGATAAAGAAGGCACTGATAGATGTAAGAATATAATTGATTCATATTTTTAGTTTCTAGCAGATGCATATTTTCACCATTTATTGCTTTTCATGAGAACTCAAAGAAGGGATTTCTCAGCACCAACTCTCACTCTGTCACTATCCTAGAACTCTTGTGTTGCTGTTTTGCTGGTGAATCGGTGAATCTAGCATCTATCTCTATCCTAAAGCTGAACAACAACAACAAAATCTGCATGCAAAATTCTTGAGAAATAAATTTGCCTTACCAAGCCAAGATCAAACTAGCACATTGGAGGAATTATAACACATTCTTAGTTTTACTTCAAAAATTAAGTTAGGACAAAAACCCAGAGTATGCTACCAAATTAAAACAGATTTGTTTGATGGAAGTACTGCATATTTTATTTTATTCTAACTTATCTGCACAATAGGATCTGATCAAGAAATATAAAGCACAACAATGTGTCTGAGAATTTTTACTGCTATTGCTTGCAGGGTTACCTATTCATGCTGGGTTGTTTTCCTTCACAAGGTCCATGGAAAAGAAGGGTCTAGGTAGATGATTGTCCTGCTTACATATCAAAGTCATTTAAGAATGATAACCAGGTTAAGGTGATTATAAAGGGATATAATTGCTAAAATATGTACATTTTGAATTTCTTAGAAATTTTTGGTGATTTAAAATTAATTAGCTTATTTAAAAATAAGGTCTTATTTTAGAAAATAATGGAATAATAAAAAACATTCAACAATATAATCTCATAATTGGCAGGATAAATACAATCATCCCTAGATATACTCAAAGGATTGGTTCCAGGAGCCCCGTGGATGCCAAAATCTTCAGATGCTCAAACATCTTATATAAAGTGGTGTGCTCAATCCCCTTTTTCTGCTTGTTTCTCAGATCCTCAGAGGATACTCACAACTATTATCTCCTTCAGTCAGGAGAGTGAACAATCCTCAGGAGAAGCTGAAGCATCCTGGGGATAACAACAACAACATCTGCATGCAAAATTCTTGAGAAATAAATTTGCCTCGAGATAAGACCTACAGACCCAAACATTCCAGGATTTCTATTGAAAGGTTACTGGTCTATGATCCCATATGCAGAGACTTTCTAATTAGCTCTTGTTCTTATATATTAACAAACACCTGAGTGTCACCAGACATTTAAGGAAAGTTACCTTCCTTCTTCTGTTAAAAAAACACACACTCACACACATACAAACATACCTGCACACACACATATATATCCCTCAAACTGGAGATTAACCCAACTAACACTGCACTGCGGCATTCTGATTCCCATTCTCTGATTCCCACTCCTGATTACATCCTCAGGTTACCCATCATTTCATTACTTAGGTTTTGGATTTTTGGCTTTCCCTGGACTTTCTCAGTGCTTCTGAGTATAAAAACCACTACTCACTCCAATGTTTGTGCAGATGCATGCTTTCAGAATAGATCACTCATAAAGCTCAACCCAGGATCACCTGTCCTTATCTAAGTGGAGGTAACAGCAACAAAGAGAGGGGAGGGGTACATTTAATCATCCAGGGAGAGCTTCTGAGATAGGTTAATACAGCACATTATAAACAGACAGGAGTACTTGGGTCAGAATTTGGCTGTCAGGAGTAGTCTCTATTGTCTCTACAATCTATCATAGATTATAATAGGTTATCTCTATAATCTATTTCCAAGGATAATATATATAATCAAATTCCAAGGATATTGGGCTTAAGATTCAGGTAAAAAGAGAACCGAGAACCTAGAAGAAGTGAGACAGAATCCTATCTCAACTCACCCAAGGGAGTATGGATCAAAAGAAATATGAAATTAGACTTGACTTTTCCATAGAAATATCTTCAGTCTGAATATGGACATTCTTCTAGTCAGTGGCTGAGGTTACAAATGGTAAAAGTGATTTGGGCCTGTAGCCTAGCACTGCTGCTGTGGCCCTCTCCCTGCAAGAAGATGAGCCTGCTTGGGCCATTAACACTTATAATCCTATGGTCCCCAAACCCTGGCTATAGACCAGTACCAGTTGGTGGCCTGTTAGGAACCACGCTGTACAGCAGGAGGTGAGCAGCTGTGGAGCTAGTGAAGCTTCACCTGTATTTACAGTCACTCCCCATCACTTGCATGGCATAAGCTCCACCTCTTGTCAGATCAGCAGCATTATTAAATTCTCAAAGGAGCTCAAACCCTACTGTAAACTGCGCATGCCAGGGATCTATGTTGACACTGCTTATGAGAATCTAATGCCCAATGATCTGAGGGGGAGCTGACATGGTGATGCTAGCACTAGGGAGCAGCTGCAAATACAGATTATCATTAGAAGAGAGGTTTGATTGCACAATAAATGTGATTCACTTTAATCATCCCCAAACCGTCTCCCCTTCCCCTTCCCCCGCAGCAGAAAAATTGTCTTCCATGAAACTGGTCTCTGGTGCCAAAAAGCTTGGAGATCGCTGTTAACCCAAATGTTAAGGTCATCTTCACTGTTAATTTCTGGAAAAAGTTCTCTCAAACCTCGCCGAGTTGAGACCATCTCTGTAGAAGTTTGCAGGAAAATTTGAGAAAACTTTCATTTGAGGGAATTGATTAAAGCCTTTCCATCTCACTGGTGGTCAGAGAAACTTCATGTATTTTCTTGTATTGAATACACTTCATAGGTTTCTAACAAAGATGACTTTCCAGAAAGTGAAATTTATGTTCTGGCTCTTAAAAGGTGAAGTATAAATAAATCCCAAAATGCACTTAAAACAAACACCACCACCAGCAAGTAGGCCAAGTGGAACTGGCTGAGAAGGTAAGAAAACAGAGCCGTGCGCCCAGCCTGGGCCACCGCATTGCCTGAGGGATCATCCTTTCTGCCCAGGGCTGGTCGCCTGCAACTATTATAGCATGAGGATCCGCACCCAGTGCTGCTTGGAGCCCCAGCTCCCCAAGACAGCTCTGAGCAACAGGGAGCCCAGCCTGGGCAAGCGAGAGCGGTGCTGAGGCTGCGCTGTTGATGCACCTGCTGCAATATAGTGCTCACAGGTGAGGTAACAGCACTGCCTCCCACTTCAAATGCCACAACTGAGGCATTTGCGGCAAGTTACAGGCAGCCGCGCTGTGCTCAGCCACCAGGCAGCCAGGTGCAAGTTCTGCTTGTTCCAGGAGTCAGAGCAGTATGAGAAGCAGGTGGCCCACCTGAATACCCGGAAGGAGTATTTCTCACCCTTCTACATCCGGTGCCTGCGCTACCAGGGTAGCCTGCATAAGAAAGTGGGTGATCTACACCAGCTGGGACTGCCCCGTCTTCTCCTTGCCAAGGACCTGGATGACCAGAGCAGCTTCTGAGGCGCTTAGAATGCTAGCGACCCTGACAGGCATCCCCGCGAAGGCATGGGGGTGAGTAGAAGGGGGTTGGTGAAGAATGAATAAACTTCAGGCCTTTTGAAAACAATAACCCTTTTCCTCCATATCCCATCTGGTGGAGGAGAGTAAAGAGGCCTGTTGTCATCAGTTAATATTTTTTGATCAATGCTTCTTCATCCTGCACAAGAAATAATGTGCAGGGTTGAGAAGCTCCAGAACATTTGGAATGCCAGTATCATCACAGCTCTTTGATAGCTCCAAAGCATATGTACACCAACTCAGTTCCGCCCTTCCTGAATTCAGCAGGAAGCCCAAGAGCTCCCCCATCTAAGACAATAGCCTCTACTCCCTGAACTGTCCCCAAACCCAGGGGCTTATGCAGACCCAAAAAGAGAGTCTGACCATTTCTAATCCACACCCAAGATGATAACAGCCCTGTGGGCTTTCAGTTGGCTGCCACCCAGCCCCTCCTGTTGCCACTGAAGGTATCAAACCCCTAAAACTGAAAAGATGCATTTCTCTTCTTCCCACCCCACCATCACGTTTGAGTGTCTCTAAGGAGACATGTTACCCTACCTCTGTTGACAAGGGAAAACCTTCCACACCTAAGTGATAGTTCTAAGAAAGTCACTAGTCCAGAGGGACTTACCAGTTCAAGGTTGAGCAAAGCAACTCATGCTAAAGCAGTGAAAAATAAAACTCATATTCAATTTTCCTTAGGTAATAAGTTACTTTTGTCTTTGGCTGCACTGCCTGGTGCACTCATTTTTTTCCCAATGAATTTAGTCAAAGACTTTATTTTGAGGCAAAACTCTGAATGTGAACAAGATGTCCTGGCAATAAGTCTTTAATCTTCCAAGGAGTGGTTCACCAAAAACATGTTGTGAGTGTCCATGTATGCTAAGAACTGAATTAGGTGCTGTGTGATTAGAAGGATGTGACTATGATTAATAGCAGCCTGGAAATATTTATAAAGGAGAATCTCGAGTTCCCACATATAGTACTTTTCCTCGTACTTTCTTTAGCCTCTTGAGAAAGTTATAATGGCAGTTATGAAGAGGAAGCTATTAGCAACCAGGATATGTGAGAGAACATTCTGAAATATGACTTCTCAGAGGAATTACTAATAGCCTTTAAGTTAGAGTGACATTCAGTATATTTCAGATAAGACTCCTAAAACCAAAGCTTCTCTTCCACTTTACATATAAGAGATCTTATGATCACTTTGTTCAACTAAGCAATCATACTTCATAAGAACCAGACAAACTTTGGATTCAAAATATATCCCTCTTGGAAGAGAATCTTGAAAGGCTATGATGGGAAAGCTCTATCTCCTGGCTTAAGTGTTTTTCAGCTCCTGGAATGATTTCCTATTATTTCATTTTGTGCCTCACTGAGTATTTATCACTTATTCAGTTCTCTTAATTCCCAAGAAATGTTTTATTTTTTTCTTCATCCTTTGGTTTTTCTTCCCTTGTCAGAAAGAAATATCACTCCCACAGTTGATTTCTTCTTTTCTTCAAGGGTGGAGAGTTCTAAAATTGTTGCATTTTGCCAGGTGGTGAGGGCTTTCCAACCTCTAATGAAATGCTCTTCATAGAATTGAAGCCATTGTCACAAAATACATGCTATACAGACTCTTCATTTGTAAAGTTAACTTTCTTCTTATGATGCAACTTTCAAAATTCTGTTCCAAGTTGAGCATAGCTACAGTTAAATAATGTTTGGATGGTGTGGGAAGAGCCCAATACTCTGGCACAGAAAACTGCAAGCATTTTTCAAATGCTAAAACATCTACATATATTTAGAGAAATATAATTGTGTATTGCAAATGTCAAAGAAAAGCTTATTTACACATAGGGATTATGGTCACTAAGTAAATCAAAATTGAAAGAAGAATGATCATATGAACAAATTTTATGAAAAACTATGTATATATTCTTTCTCTTTAAAAGGTGTCTAGCTAGCAATTACCTGTTTTTCATACTTTTGCCTTGAGAAACCTCACAGAAATTCAGGATGGGAGGGCTTAAACAACCCCCAGATATAACCACATCCCTCAACACTGGTCTTTCAGCCAATTTCTAAGCACCTCTAGCAATGGAAAACACTATTTCCAAAGATTGCATTTTTCCTTGGATTTCTAAGACTTTCCTGTAATAAGTCAGTGCCTTTGAGTATAAACACACCAAATAGCTATGTCCCCACCCAGGATGCTGCCTCCATGTTATCTGTAATTATTTCTCATAATGAGCAAATATCTTTCTCCTTAAACTTGGACCCATTGGTTCTAGATTTGCCTTCTGAACCCACACAGAAAAAATCTAATCCATTGTCTGTGTAAAAGCACCATACTAAAAGACCACCCATCAAGTGTCCTCCCTCAAGTCTTCATTCTATAAACTAAACACCCCTTTCTCCAACGATGTAATATGGTTTCTAGACCACTAGATTTTCCAAACACCTCCCTCTGGACACCCTTCAGGAATCTCAACTATTATTGAACAGATGATTCCTGGTAAGGTCTAATCAACATGAAATCCAGCAAGACCACTTAGACACTTTCTATAAACGTAGCCTAAACCACAGGAGTTTTCTTGGCAGACACATCTGTTCTTTATTCATTGAGTTTACAATCAGCTAAGCCAAATACCATCTACCCAGGAATTGTACAATTTGACTTTTGAACCCAAACATATAACTTTGCATTTAGACATTGTATGTTTCTTTATGTTATAGTTATCCCAGCATTTTAACTTTTTAAAATTATTTTTGTTTGTTTCTTTATCTAACATATCATTCTTTTTTGTTTTTTAATCTGCGAATGTGATTGATACACCATTAATACATTTTTCTAAGTCCATTTATTTAAACTGTTGAATAGAATAGAATGAAAGACAGGGTCTTTGGGCATGTCTCTATAGAAATCCACTCAGAGGAACATCAATCCAGTGATATTTCCCATTCTCTTTTGGGCATGGCCACTCTGGCCCAGCTACTCCAGCCTGACCTTCATAAATAACTACGCCCCTCTGCTGTTTCCTTTAACTTTGGAAGAAATATCTATTAAGAGTTTACCAAGTTTTTACAGATACACCATCATTTCTCCCAGGTACTCAAAGCCATACTGACCTATACAATGGTGAATACAACTGATATTGTTACTATATATGATTAGCTGGATGTGTATGTTTCAGGATTCGTTTCTGTTCCAGGGCCCCTTGCACAGCATATCCTATACATATATCATCCCAGCTGCCCTATACTCTGTACAAGAGAAAAGTGATAGTTGTGTTTGACCCAAACCAAATTTGTGTGCCTAAGAAGGTAAAGGTACATTTAATGGGTCCAAGATTTAGGGAGAATGATGTCAGCTCACTATGAGGAATAATTACAGATAACATGGAGGCAGTGCCCTGGATGGAGGCAGGGGTTATATAATGTGTTTATACTTAAAGGCACTGGGTTATTCCAGGGAAGGGAGATAAAGTGTAGCCCCAATGCATTTCATCTCTGTGCTGTATCACTGCTAACAGCTACCTCATGTCCAAGAAAATGAATGGTTATTCTCATCCTATCCACCATCCTCCTACCATGGTGTCCAACCCAAATCGCTTAACATCAACACTGTCTTATACTCCAAGTCTTTCTTCATCCCCCCTACACACAAACTAAGAGCATACAGCCCATGTTTAATATTCTTAGTTGAGTATTTTACTAAGCCAACCTTATACATGCATTTGAATTAAGGTGTTAGTGTTGACAATTAAAATATCAACACACCAATTAATATTTTCATTTTAATGAAGACTGTCAATGTCCTAAACCAAAGAAGTAGATATTGAATCCTTTATGTCATGACAAGCAAATGACCATATTTCTCCACTGACATGCAAAGCCAGCCCTGAAACCACAACCATCCTTGTGAGGCTATAAATGCTGTCCTGTGTATAGGTGACTCCTCCAAAGTAAAATTGATTATTAACTTTATTTTTATTTTATATACAGATGACCAGCCCTGTTAACCTTCCCTCATTTGAAATAAATAGATAACCTTATTGTCTATTTAAAAGATAATATTAATGACCAACCTGTTAACCTGCCTGGTTAGTAAAGAGCTTTTATCCCAAAGTTCTTTTCACATATATTTAAAACATTCTATTGAGAACAAAATATCAGAAAGATTTCAAAAGCAATGCCCCAAAAGCAATTATCTGTAAAAACGTAGTAATAGCACCAATATAACCAAGGCATTGTAGCAACCAGTCCTGAATGTCAACTTTCATTATAGAAGATCTCAGACACTGCCACTGAAGCTGCATCCCATATTCACATTGAAATGCAATCAAGTTTTTTAAGTTGTCATAACAACATCTGTTCTCAAAAAACAATTTACCAGATCTCAAATGTTTTCTGATACTTTTCACCCAATTTAATTGAAATTAAACTAGTTCATATATATGCAAACATACATGTACATTTTGGGATTGCTTACCAGAAATTCCAGTAAAAATTTTATTAGCCTCTAAAAATTTTACGATAATCCTAGCAAGGTTAACAATGAAAGGTCTTGTTTTCAAGGGTTTTCAAGTGGTTTGTTAAAAAAATTATCATTAAAGTGTCTAGCATCACAGTATCATAAGGATTTAAAATGGATTTTGAAAAGTTGTCTTAAACTTTTAACTCTATGGGCTTAAGCCAAAGACAACTCAGGGAGATGAATAGCCATTCTTTTATATGGATACTTGCAGAAAAAATTTTATGACCAAAAGCTTCCACGGTGTGCCATAATCCCTGTTTTTTAAAACAAACAAACAAAACCCTAGTCATTGACCAAGAACACAATAGCCCTTATTTTCTAAAACCTCTTTTTGCGATTGTCCTAGTCTTGAGAGAGCAAGAACAGTGCGCCTCTATCCTACTGCGTCATGTGCAAGGAAACTATTCTTAGGTTAGTATGAGCTGTCTTTTCTCAAACTCAAACTCGATGGGAATCCCAAAGAGAAGTAGAGAAGATATTTTCGCAACCTTTCCTCCCCCCCCCCCCCACAATTTTATATTTGGAGGCTAAGTTTAGTTGTAGAGGCTTGATACGTCTCAAATTAACCATCGAATGTGTTTGACAGTGATGTTGTAGATCTCCGCCCTCACAGCTACTCTAAGTCAGTTGTTCTCATTTTGTGGGAAGGCAGTAGAACATAGCAAGGATCCCAGAATCATATGGTATGGATTCAAATTATCTGCTGTTTACAATACTGGTTAATCTGGCAAGTCATGTAAACATTTTAAATTTTAGTTTCCTCATTCTTAAAATAGGGATGATGGTAAGGTTGATGTGAAGAATTGATAACAAGATGGATGAGACTTAGGCAGTCCTAAGTGTGTGTAAGCACTTCAGAAAGGTTAGTTTATTCTTCACCATCATCATTCTCATTATCTTCATCATTGAGTTAAAGCTAGATCCTCTCGCTCTAAACGGAAGGCTTTTCCCCATCTCATGCATATAACCTTGAACTGCATGAGAAAAAGACAAAAGGTAAAATAAGTCAAGCATCACTGGAGAACCCTTAAGCTAGTGAGTGAAAAAGCACCATTGATCAAGAACCAGCATGGTCTAGTTAAGCCCTTCTAGTGTACAGTAGTTCCCAATTCATCATTTCATCAATAGTAACTGGCATGAGAAAGGAAGACAACTTAAAATCTCCTATAATGTGATTTTTCATCTGACCTTCACAATAACTTGTATTATACATTAGACAGAGCTGGTAAGACTAGCTCTGAACACATGTTCTTAGAAGTTAAATGTCTGCCTATATCACTGAGCCAATAAATATGAACCTGGGATCTCCAGCTCAGGTCTCCAAATTCAAGTCTCCAGCTTCAAAGCTTGGAACTTTTACAGCCACCTACTATTTTCATTTCTTATCATAAATCATTTGTTTGAAACCTGACTTGACTTTTATTGTATCCACAATGTTCTGCATAGAGTGAGTTGGTACTGTTCAATAAAATGTGTTCGTTAAGTTGCTCAGAGGAAGCCAGCATATATGTAGAACGTTATGGGTTGAAAATCATTTCCCCATTTCAAATGAAGAAAAGACCTTTGATTTTTAAGCTATCTATGAGTTTCCAACAAGTCCTAAATTGACTGTAATAAAATTGGCCTTACGGTTGATCACAATGGATTTGGCTGATGATTTACCAGCTATGCATCATTTTACTCAGCATCCCACACTACTGCAGTCTTGGCTTGGGCTGTGAATTTCCTAAATAACCATTATTTTGGCTATATGCCGTTCAATATAGTTGGTTGAGTATAAACCATGAGATCAATCGTTTTGCTTTCCTGCCTTTGGCAATCTGTGTTTACAGTACTATGCCACCCTCGGGAATTTTTTATTACAAAAGATTTGCCTATATAAAGATTCTGCAAACCTAGTAAAGATGAATTTTGGTACAAAGTCAGATTATCTTAGAGACATATGTAAGAGCCTTCACAAGTGCATTTATTAATATTTGATGCACTTAAAAAACCAGAGTGAGGGGGAAAGCATCTGTGGTGATATGAACATATGCAGCAAGTTTGTTCATTGCTTGTTTGAGACTGTTGATCTGTCAATATATGTACTGGGTAATTACTCAACTTGTAAGTGTTAAATCTGAGGGATCTGCTAAGAGAAGAAGCATAGTAAAGCCAAGTAAGTTAGTATCCAATAATAGAGACCATTAAAATGTGTAGACAAAGATGTTCTCAAGGCAGTGTATAGTTACCTTTCTTCAACCTTGGAAGAAATCATGGATACAAATTGTTTTAGTCAACACTTACAAATTTTCAACAGGGCATGAAGAATAGATGATGTTATCATTTCTTCTGACAAATCCCTCCTGACACATTTTGATGGTAGTCCTCAAATATTTTGTGTACTTTGATCAGTTTTGCAAAGAAACAGTAAAAGCCACAAAAGTACATTAGAAACAGAATGAATAAGATATGAAAACAAATGTTAAGGAGCCATTGGGGCTTTTGTTAGGACAGAAAAAGTAGACATGTGTTTATTTAATACCACCTTTGCTTAACAGAATGCTGGTACTGTAACTGGCATGAGGAATATTCCTCACTTGAAAGTCTGCATTTGGACTATAAGCTGCCCAAAAGTCTGGTTTTTCAGATCTAAACATAAACACACACCAACAACAACTGCACCTCTCCAAAAGCATTATTGTGTAAAGTTGGCTTTATGTTTAGATGTTTTTAGAAAAACTGCATTCTTTGGCAGCACCGTATGCCAAAGGAATGATGACTCTTTAGTTAATTTTAAGCTTTATATATTCACCCAAAATGTTGCTTTTGTGCAAATATATTGTAATTATTCTAATAGAATATGTGGCTACTTTTCAGGATGCTCTATTAAACCAATTACTCATTAAAACTTTTATTGGCTCTTTCCTGTTCACAAGTGGGAGGCATTTGGAAGTCTATCACTACCAGATGGAGTGGGAAATATATGCCCAGGCAGGGTAATGCTACTCTGACATCAAGAGATAGAAAAGTTTCCAGAAGACTCTCTAAAAGTGGAGAAAAGTGCTCACTCTCCAATTGTTACTACTTGTTTTGCCTTTTTTTGTGGACTTGATAGAGGACAGAATATGTAAGTAACATTCCCCAGATTGCTGTCCCTAAGAAAGGGGTGGCAGCAATGCCATGCCAACAGCACAGATCAGTGTCATACCATCTCTCCCTCACTTGTAGAGTCTGTGGTGGCTCACAGCGGTACCCTACCTTACTGTTGACCCTACTAACCTCTCTTGCCACAATCATAAGCTAGGAAATCTCCCCACTTCTACTCCTAGCCCTGTGCTCCTTTTCCCTTTATCAGTACTGTTTCTGCCTCTCATGGTGGCCAAGATGAGTGGTGCTGAGGGACCCATCCTGAGTCCTTAACCCAGAGCTAACCTATCACTCCCTGTGGTTCCCCATCTCCATATGCCACACTGCTAACACATGGCTTCATGAATGCCAGGCCCTCTCCTTCGAGTAATGGTCAACTTTGCTTTGTCTCACTGTCTGGGTCCCTGGTCTGGGATAGGGCTTGAACTTTACCCTGAGGCTGCCTCACTACAGGGGCTGCTTCTCCTTGGCATTGCTCCAGGGTGAATTTGCACTCTTCAGAGACTCATACATCATTCCTTCTTCTCCTCTTCCTCTCACATTTTAGGGTTTGTGCCTCTTCTTCATTGAAGGATATTTCTTCAAAATTGACCTCAAAATTTGAAATGGCTGGTTTTCTTCACGCTTCTACCTGGAGATTATTTTCCATTACCTTATGATTTCCTCCTGCAGCTTATCAACTTCATAATCTTAATTGTTATTTATGTCTTTTAAATTCATTTCTTTCATTAGAAACCTAAATGAAGGGCATGAAAAAAGTGAAGCTGATTTAGCCATTCAAGAATATAATATTAGTAAATAGTGGAGAGATGTAAGAAATGGAACAGGTGGTTCAGGTGACACCTTCTTTAGAGTTAACAACTAAGGCTCACACAGAAGAGCTGACTCATGTCTGCATGAGCCTCAGAACCCATGTCTCCCATCCACTCCAGTGTTCTGCTGTGTGACTCAACCTTCCTCCAGAAGCTGTACTGCAGAACCTTCCCTTCTGTATTTTAAGTGTGAAGCAACAACTTCTCTTGATCTTGCAGAAGTCTCCAATTGGTATTCTGTGAGTTATTTCTGGTCTGCAAATATGTTTGCTTTGCCCCCACAGTGTTGCTTAGTAACCTGAGCTTTAATGCCTCTAGACAGAGGAGGTATTGTTAAGATTAATAAGTCTTTGTCATTCCCTATTGTAGTATACTTTTGCTGGCTTCACTTATTGGCATGATCTGGTTTTAGACCCCTATGGACTATGTATGTCCTATGAAAATCACAGTTGACTTTTTCATTACAGAACCACTAATATGCTAAGATAATGCCTGGTACATAAGAGACACTCAATAAATATTGAATAGATGAAAATTTTATTTGAAAAAAATGTGTATGGGGGTTGGTGAAAAAAAGATGCAAAAATATAATATAAAATTGACTGCAATAATAAACTGTGCTAAGATCTGACTACTCAGTAATGTACACAGCAGTCACCTCAGATTATGCTATCTCCAGCACCAACACGTTCGTGAGCCTCACTTCATTCCTGAAATTTAGTCCTTTTCTGAATATCATCATGTTCCCCCATCCTGACTCAGTTAAATGTCTCTTATTTGTGCTCCCTTAGTCCAGTTAAGATTACAGTATATGGTACGTACTATAATATCTTATTTACTCACTTGAATTCTTCACTAACTATATACTTCTTGAGGACAAGGGCTATGTCTTATTCATAGCTATATCTGTAGCATGCAGAAAAATGCCTTATTGCCTCATGCGAGTAGGCTTTCAATTAATATTTGTTGAGCACTGAAATAAATAATTGATGACTCAAAGCCTTTCAGGTTTTAGCTCCATTTTATTTTCTTACCCTTTATATTTTATATTGAGAGAGATGCCATAATCACATCCATAAATAAAAAAAATTTGAGGAAAAAGTTCTATCTTTTTTCCTATTGGTTTGAAATTCTCTGTATCACCTCTAAAACCTTGAGAGGTGAAGTTAAGTGTGTGTGTTTGTGAGTGGAAAGGAAGGTGGAGGCAGGCAGGAAAGAAACCTGACTTGAGCAGAGGAATTGAGCTTGTGCTTCCTAGACTGTAGCTTGTCTCTCGGGCATAACATCTCAGTTTCTGCTCCATGAGATGTGAGGTTCTGTCAAGTGAAAGAACAGAAAACACCCTCCCTTAATGACAGCTTGCACCATTCCTCAGAAAGTATCACCCCAGGACAAAAACTGCATAAGATGACTCCCTTACTTTGGGATATTTCTTTGCAGCTTTTAACTATATATGTTCTGGCAGAAGCAACTTGTTATTCTTTAGTGAATTCACCAAAGCAACAGTTCAATAGGAATGGAATTTTTTTAACTGTTACATTTTTTTCTACTACCGTATCAACTTTTTCTTTTGCCTATCTGGTTGGAATACCAGATACCCCTTTGAGCTTAAAGACCATCCTTGGAAAAAGTCTGACATTCCATGCCAAAAGCCCTAAAGACTCCACAGCTTGAAGCTCAGCCAAATTGTAATCTAAAGTTTTTCCCACAAGAGATATTAGGGCAGTCTCAAAGATAGCTCAGGGGATCTGCTGAAATAGTGTTGGCATCTTATCTTTAGATCTATTGAGATGCTAAGTAAGAAAATATGGACATCAAATTACAAAGCCTTCAATAAGACAAAGGATGGGTTGACAAAAAGATAGAATAAAGGAGGATTTTGCAATATTCTAAGTGAAATAGGGTGAGAACATAAATAAGAGCAGAGGCTATGGAAATTAAGAGACACTATTGAAGGGACTCCTGGATATAGGACTAAATTGTTTTCACTGACCGCTAATCAAATTCAGATCTTCATTATCTGTCTTCTGCCTGCCAGTTTCTGAACCCAGAGATACATAAAGTTCCATCTCAGAGCAACATTTTGATCAAGAAAGCTCGAAATAGTAAGCAAAGATTTCTTTAATTTTAATTTTTACACACGGTCTTTACTCTAATTTTTCTAAAACCTTGAAGAGAATGGAGATATACAGAGTTCAAGTAGCGTATTTAGATGCCACATCTCTCCTGCTTCCTTCCCTCACAGGCTGCTGCACTGGTACCTCTCTCCAAATTCCCCAAATCCTTTTCCTGTACTTATCTTTCCCCAGCCTGGGCCTGCCTCTTGATGTTTGCAACCTTGAGTTTCTTCTTATCTCTCCAGTTCTACCTTCCTCTCCCTATTCTCTTTGGTTTTTTGTCTTGTGATTCCAGAGAGAGAGTTGGGCATCTTCAGATACTTTTTGAGAGAGTGTAGGAAAAGGGAATAACTTCTGGGCAAAACCAAAACCCCCTTTTGTAGGTACATTGAAAAAGCAAAGTTTGATTCAGAATGTTTGAACCAACTAGACCACCAACCTCCCCGCCTTCAGTCTCTTCAAGATTATGTGGTGCAGAAAGGGAAAAGGTGGCAGACAGGAGGCACAGGCTGAAGATTACTCAGATGGCTAGTGTAAAAGTTATGATGCTAATAAGTGATCAAAGTGTGGCCCATAATTATCCAATTCCCACCTGGGAGTATAAATAAGAAGGTTTCTGAATCCGTGGCTCTCAACCCTCGACCTAAGAACTACAGGGACCCACCACAGTTCCTCTCTGTCTTTGAGTATGAGTTTGCATATGTCTCTAGTAACCATGATACTTCTCCCACTGTGGCTATATGGATAAACTTTTTTTGATATGGTTTTCAACATTGTCATGTAAGCTAGATGTAGATGTAGATATTTGGAATCCAGCACTGAATGTTCACTGCTTGGGTTGTTGGTAAGAGTTCAGACTGGTACATGATCTTGGGCATCTTTCTCCCTATTTCTGCTCTGACTTGAATCTACATAGCAGTACAATTATCATACCTTTGATTGTGTGTTCTGAGTATTTCTGTGTGCCTTATCAGCATAAAAGACTTGTAAATATTTGCCTGAAGGGTTTGTGATGATCACAGAACACTTTTGAGTTAATCATTTCTCCCTTGAGACTGACATATCAGAACATCAGAACATCAGAACTAGGACCAAGCATGGGAGATCTGAAGTCTTTTGACACCTCTTCATCACTTCTAATGTCAAATAAAAGACTATGCAGATGCCTATAGAACACATTCTCCCTACTCCTGAAAATGTTATCAGGTTTTCCAAAGGCTTCAGAAAGTTACTTCATGACTATCGTAGTTTATTACTAAAGTCCTAGCATGTTTGTTAATAGGACACCAATTGTTTTGGTGATTCTTACATTTTCAAAACTATCTTCTTTTCTATGAGGAAAACATCTTCTCTCTGTGATAGTGTCTAATATTCATGCTGTCCTCAACTTGCCAATTTCAGGCCTAGGTGTCAGAAAGATTGTGGCATAATAGTCACGTCAGACTTTGCATCCTACCTTTTTTACACAGGTTTCTCTTATTAATTAATCAGCAACCTCAATCTAGGCTCCTATTTGTAGCTTACTTGTGATAAACTTACCTTAAGTCAAATTTTGAACATTCACTGATTTCATGAAGGCAAATGTTATTAAATGCTTCTATAGTTTTTGGATACCATGTACTAAATTGCAGAAAACAGGAAAAAATGTCACCTTAATAGCAGCAAGTGCTTAATAATGCTTATTATGTATCAGGGCTGTTTTTGGCACTGTACATTTATTAACTTAACTCTCACAAAAAATCCTAAGATATAAATATAGGCATGTTGCTATAATAAAAATATATGTTCTGGAAAAAAACTAAAAATAACAAGTTTTATTGGAAAAACAGAATTAGGATAGTGAAAATCTATGTACCACAACACTGTGTATCATAACAATAAAAATAATAGTAAGTTTTATTACTATTATTCACAGACAATTTTGACAGGCCAGAAAGGCAGTTTAGAATATCTGGATGCTCAGAAGTGGGGAGTGCTAGCTTGTAGGCACTCACAAGCAAATGGGTATGAAGATCTGAGATAGTTGGATAGCATCTAAGGTAGGCACGAGAGGAAGTACAACCTACAAGGACCTAAAATTATGCAAGACTTGAGTCATGCCAACAAAGTCAACTGGGCCTAGGGTTTTCTTTGTGAAAAGTTTTTGATTACTAATTCAATCTTTTTTTACTTTTTATAGGTTTATTCAGATTTTCTATTACTTTTGAGTCAGTGATAGTTTGTGTCTTTCTAGGAATTTGTCCATTCATTGAGCGTATCTACTTTGGGGGTATATAATTGCTTGTAGTATAATATTCACTTATAATCTCTTTTATTTCTAGAAGATAGTGATGTACCTTATTTCATTCCTGATTTTATCATTTAATCTCCTCTCTTTTTTTTGTCATCCTATCTAATGCTATGTTACTTTTGTTGATCTTTTTAAATGACCAAGTTTTGGATTCAGTGATTTTTTAAAAAATAAAGAACAGAAATTTATGTCTTATAGTTCTGGAGGCTGTGAAGTCCAAGATCAAAGCACTGCAAGTTCAGTGTCTGGTGAGGGTCTCAATCTCTCCTTCCAAGACGGTGCCTTGTTGCTTTCTCGTCTGCAGGTGATGAATGCTGTGTGCTCACAGGGCAGAAAGTATGGAAGGACTAAACTAGTTCCCTCCAGCCCTTTTATAAGACAATCATGACTTAATCCCAAAAGGCCCCTCCCTGGGACATAGAGCACTGCTTCAGCCTAGGTACTGGGGTGCCTGACTGCTCTGGGCAGCCAAGGCACCATTTCCTGGAATGCAGGGTGCTGTTTGAACTTAGGCACTGAAAAGGCATGACTGCTGTGAGTGGCCAACGTACTGATTTCCAGAGCAGGGTATTGCTTCAGTTCTGGCGCTAGGCGGTAGAGTGAGAAGCGGTTCCACCTCCACTTAGCCCCATGGGGAAGGGTATAACAGCTGCTCAAGCTCTGCTTGAGGACACTGGGCCACCAGGTTGGGGTGATTCAACAGTAGCTTAGCCTCAGGGATAAAGGAGAGCCATGGCTACTCACCCCCAGAGCAAGACACACTCCAGCTATAGTCCCAATTTCAAGATGGTGTAGTGAGGTAACTGAGCAGCCCACAAGGGACAGGGTACAGCATTGGCTTCTTTTCTGGAGATAGCACAGATACATGGACTCCAGGCAGCTCTCTAAGCTGAGTTTAGTGCCTGCAAGGGCAGCTGGGACCCCCAGCTGTGAGGACTGTAGGTGTCCAAGGATTTGTTGAGGGTCCTGGGATCCTCTTGTTTACCTCCTTGCAGCGGAGAGAAGTTCCTCCTAGTTCCTAGCTGATCCCAATGGGGGGTTAGGGTGGGCAAGGCCCAGTATTTCCCTCCATTCTCTCTGTGGCCATCCTGGTTTTCTCTGCTCACCAGTGTTTCTTTTACTCCTCTCTCACTCAGGTGCCCTCCCTCAGCTATTGTTATTAAGATGTAGTTGTTGTGGCTGTCTTTGTGAGGGAAAGAGGGCTAGGGGTTTCTAGCAGGCAATCTTGCTGACTTCACTCCTCTCTCGGTTTTGTTGATTTTATCTATTGTTTTCCTGTTCTCTTTTTTATTTACCTTTACTCCAGTCTTTATTATGATATTTCCTTCCTTCTGCTTTCTTTTTTTAATTATATAAATTTTTTTATTTTTAATTTAAAAATTGTTGAAAATTATTATGGGTACATAACAGTTGTATTTATAGGGTACGTGTGATGTTTTGATACAAGCATGCAATGTGAATTAATCAAACCAGGGTAATTGGGATATTCATCACCTTAGGTATTTATCATTACTTTGTGTTAGGAATATTCCAATTCCATTCTTTTAGTTATTTTAAAGTATACCCTAATTTATTGTTGATTATAGTCACTTTGCTGTACTAGCAAATATTGTTCATTCTATCTATCTAGCTATATTTTTGCACCCATTAACTATCTCCATTTTATTTTCCATCCCCACTGCTCTTCCCAGCCTCTGATAACTGTCATTCTACTCTCTGTCTCCATGAGATCAATTGTTTTTAATATTTCGTTCCCACATATGAGTGAGAACATTGCTTGCTTTGTTATAGTTTCCTCTTCTTTTACGTGTTTTTTAGAGCAAATATTAAGTTATTGATATCTTTTACCCTTTTAACATGGGCCTTTACAGCTATAAATTTATGATAAATTTTGCTGCATCTTATGAGTTTCAGTATGTTGTGCTTTCATTTCATTCATCTCAAACTATTTTTAAATTTCCCTTCTGATTTCTTCTTTGGTCCATTGGTTACTTAGGAGTGTGTTGTTTGCTTTCTGCGTATTCATCCACTTCTAAAAATTTCTTTTGGTGATGATTTCTACTTTTATTCTATTATAGTCAGAGAATAGACTGCATGATTTTCATCCTTTTAAATTTATTGAAACTTGTGCTCTATATCATGATGTATCCTGTAAAACATTTCATATACATTTTAGAAAACTGTATATTCTGCTGTTGAGTGGAGTATTCTGTAGCTGTATATTAGATCTAGTTAGTTTATGTTGTTGTTTAAACCTTCTATTTCCTGGATGATCTACTGTCTAGTTGTTCTGTCCATTGTTGAAACTAGGGTATTGAAATCTGTAACTATAATTGCTGAATTTTCTATTTCTCTTTTGAATTCCGTCAGTTTTTGCTTTATGTATTTTGGCACTGTGTTGTTAGGTGCATATATGCTTATAATTGTCATATCTTCTTAATGGATTTATACTTTTCTCATTATGAATGTCTTGCTTTGGTTTTATTAGCAATTTTTTCTTAAAGTCTATTGTGTCTGATATTAGTATAGCCACTCCAGCTCTCTTTTGCTTAGTGTTTGAATAGTATATCTTTTCCATCCTTCTATTTTCAGCTTATTTGTGCCTTTGATTTTTATATATCTGAAATATATCTACATGTAGACAGCATGTAGTTGAATCATGTGTTTTTAAATCCATTCTGCCAGTTTCTGCCTGTTAATTGGAGTGTTTAATTATTTATATTTTATGTGATTTTTCTATATGTCTTATTTTTTTGTGCTTTGCTGGTTTTGCATTACTGCTTTTTTTAAATCATTTGTCATTAGGAAATTGAAAATTAAAACAACAATGAGATACCACTACATACCTATTAGAATGGCCAAAATTCCAAAAGCTGATAATAGCAATTGTTGAGGAGTATGCAGAGTAGCAGGAATTCTCATTCACTGCTAGTGGGAATGTAATATGGTACAGTCACTTCAGAATATAGTTTAGAAAGTTCTTACAAGGCTAAACATAATCTTATCATATAATTAAGCAATTATGTTCCTAGGTATTTATTTAACTGACTTGAAAACTTTTATCCACACAAAGCCCTGCATGAAATATTCATTGCAGCTTTATTCATAATCACCAAAAACTGGAAGCAATAAAGATATCCTTTGATAAGTAAATAGATAAACAAACTGTGGTATAGCCATACAATAGAATTTATTCAGATACTTTTTTAGATTACTTTGTAAATCAAGACACAAAAAGATATGGATAAATCTTAAATACATACTGCTAAATGAAAGAAGCAAGTCTGAAGAGGCTACATGCTATATGGTTCCAACTATCTGACATCCTGGAAAGAGGCAAAATTATAGTGATAGTAAAATAATTAGTGGTTTCCAGGAGTTCAGGGTAAGACCAGAAGGTTAAACAGATAAAGCATAAGGGATTTTTTCCAGGCAGTGAAACTACTCTGTATGAAATTGTAATGGTGGATACATGACACTATGTATTTGTTAAAATTCGAGAGTGAGTCTTAATATATGCCAATTTAAAAACATTTTGGAAATCAGGGGATCCTAAGATATTCAATACAACCTAATTATACTGAAAATATCTGAAACAACCCTGCTGAAACAGTGGAGAGAAGGGAAAGGTGCTGACCTAAGTGACTTTGGAAATGAGTGGTGTCTATAAGACAAAAGACAAAAGAAGCTATGCATAAACACTTTACTTGAGTTGATAAGATTACTTCCCATGGCTGGATAGGTTAACAATTCTGATATCGCTATATATGTATACAGGAATTGGACAAGTAAATAGATAGTGGATGGTGGGAGCCAAGTTTCTCATCATTGGAATGGGAGGTTACAGACAAGCAAGAGGAAAAGTCCAGAGGGGTCCATGTGGTAATGGATTAGTGTTGGAGATATCAGTATTAATAGTATGAATTCAGTTTAGCTTAATGTACACACAAATCTTTACATACAGAAATGTATATAGACATTTATACACTGGTTAGTGTACATACATGTATTTCCTTGTGCTGTCAGCTGAAAGGACCTAGAAACAATACCACCTCAGAAACAACAATCACACTTAGTATCCAGATCATAGATTCTATTGTCAGCTCCCAGTAAAGGGAACCAGGGATCCATGGAAAAATGACTAATTCTAAACTGGGAGAGGGAATATACCAGATGATCTCGAGTACCTTGTAATGCTGAAATGTTAAAAAAAAAAATACTCCCCAAAATCCCACAATGATGGAGATGTAGTGGGTTGAATCATGTCCCCTCCCTGAATTCATGTCCTCCAAAAATCTCAGAATGTGACTTTATTTGGACGTAGGGTTTTGCAGATCTTGAAATAGTTGAGATGAGGTCATACTGGAATAAAGTGGACCCTAAGTCCCTTGACTGGTGTCCTTATAAGAAGAGGAGAGAACACACATAGACACAGAGAGGAGAATACCATGTGAAAATAGAGACAAAGATTGGAGTGAGTCTACAAGCCAAGGAGTACCAACGACTTCCAGCAACCACCAGAAGTTGGAAGAGTCAAGGAGTACAGCCTTCCCTACATCTTTCAGAGGGAGCATGGCCATACCAACATCTTGATTTCAGACTTCTTTGTTACAACAGCCCTAGGAAACTAACACGGGAAGTATGTCAAAGGGGCACAGCCAACCGAAAGAGGGATATCCATAGTGATTTTATTCCTGAGAGTATAGTATGGAAGTAGGGCAGGTGTAACTTTACAATAGTGAAACCTGACAAACAACCCCTTAATCAGGTGATCAAATTCAACATAAACAATGATAAGTCATGTTGATAGTATATACCTTTGATATGATGTAACGAAAATGATACTTTATCTTTGTGATCTTCCTCCCAAGAACACATAACTCTAGTCTAATAATGAGAAAAAAATTAGATAAATTCCAATTAAGAGACAGTCTACACAATACCTAATCAGTCTGCCTCAAAACTTTCAAGGTCATCAAAACAAGCAGTCTAAGGAATAGTCATAGCTAAGAGAAACCTAAGGGAACATTTAACAATATAATGTGATATAATGGATGGTATACTGGAACAGAACAAGTATAGAGAACAAGAAATCTCAAGGGAAGTAAAAATATATATGTTTAACTTAATGAAAAGGAAAATAAAGCATATCAAAATTTGTGGGATGCAGCTAAACTGGTTCTGAGAGGGACATTTATAGCACTAAAATGCATACATTAGAAAAGAGAAAAGTCTCAAATCAGTCATCGAAGCTTGCACATAAAGAACTTGGAAAAATAAGAGCAAAATAAACCACAGCAAGCAGAATGAAGGAAATAATAAAGATAAGTCAATAAAGTTAAAAAAAACAATTAGAGAAAATTAATGAAACAGAAATCCACTTCTTTGAAAAAAATCAAATTTTGTATTTTCAAAGGGAGCCCTTCACATTTGGTCCCTTTGTTCTTTTGATATATGTCCATCATTTTTTTTTTTTTGCCAGTTTATTACTTTTTGCTAAAATAATATGGCCCAGGCTCATCTAGTACTCTCCCTGTCCCAGTTGTAGAATCAGGCTTTTGTCCAAGGAGCACTAAATCTTTTGGGGAAGAATAGTATTTGGAAACCAATGTTAGGGCACTAGATGTTCTTATTGCTACTGATGTGTCATTGTCATTGCCTCTAGGCCTTCTCAACAAGCAGGGGTGGGTGTGTATGTGTTTAAAATCAATTCACTGTGATTCCTCTAATTTCAATTCAATACCCCTGGGTACCTTATAGTGTTTTTCCTTTCCTTACTTATAAATTCCTTATCCAACAATGATAAATGATAAACCCTACTCCTATTATCCTCAAAATATTTACTGATTTGCACATAGAATACAAAGAAAGCTCAGAACAAATACAAGATATTTTAGTCAGTTCTTTCTAATAAGTTTTCTGCTTCATTATCTTCCTTCTTCTCGAACTCTAACTGTACATATATCAATACTACATGATATTGCTCCATAGTCATTGAAGCTGTTCACTTATTTTCTACCATTCCCTCTCTGTTTTCCAGATTAAATCAGTTCTATTGCTCTAACTTCCAGTTTACTAACCCTTACTTTTTCCATCTCCACTCTGTTGATAAGCCCATCACTGAATTTTGTATTTTAGATATTGTATTTTTCAGTTCTAGAATTTTCATTTGGTCCTCTTTTATTTTTTTCAGTTTCTATTTTTCTACAGAGATTCTCTATTTATTCACTATGACTCTATTTTCCTTTTAATTCTTCAATATGTTTATTATAATTTCTTTAAAGTTCTCATCTTCTAATTCTAACATCTGTAGCATATTGGAGCCTGTTTCTATTGACTGCATTCTCCCTTGACCAGGAGCCACATTTCCCTATTTCTTCACATGTATAGTAATTTTTTTTAAGTGTCTTTCTCAAGAATTTATGTTTTTTCCAGAGTTCAGATATTTATTCTCCAAATTATTCTATTTATGGAAGTTATTCAAAGAGGCTTACAAGCGTTTTCAGGAAATTGATCTTATTCCAAGGCAAGCCAATATTGTTTTAGACTGTAACTTATAACTGCTTTTCTACAGAATGTCTTTTTTTTTTTTATTTCAGGATATTATGGGGGCACAAACATTTTGGTTACATGTAATGCCTTTGCCTCTCCCAAGCCAGGGCTACAAGCATGCCCTTCCCCCACATAGTGCACTCCGCCTGCATTAGTCGTGAGTCTACCCTCCCCACCACCCCCCACCTGACCAGCACCCAATGAATATTACTGCCATGTAAGCACCTTAGTGTTGATCAGTTAAATTTTATACTGAATTTTATGGATAATCTATTGTAGAGACTAAATTTTGTTAATGGCTTTCAAAGAGTTTTGATTTTTGTTTTAGCAGGGAGTTTATTCAGCTGGATTCAAACTATAAGCTCTGTTTTCCCTGCAGTTCACAGCAGCTGAAATCTCAGCTCAGTTCTCAGCCTTCCAGCTTTTTAGGTTCTTTGTAATATCGCTCATGCTTGCACGATTCAGGGTTCAGCCAAAGATTTGGATATACTTTTTAAAAATAGATTTTGGTGGCTTTCACTCTGTGAATTCCTTCTTTTTAGCATGTATTCCTAATCGTCCAGTCATGATGGCAGTACCAATGCCATCCTTTGACTCCTTTAGTCAATAAAATAGTGGTTTTCTCTAGCTTCCTGGCACTGCACCTTAGAGTAAAAGCCAAATAAATAGGAACCTTTCCCAGTTCTATATTTTTCAAATGTGATTCCCTTCAAGTTTTTTGCCTGTTTTTATCCTACTCCCTTGCCTTCAAATAATAATTTTTTTAAAAAGTATTTTATATAGGATTTAGAATTATATTAATAGTTTGCAGTAGAGTCACCCCTAATCAAGCTAATTCACCATTACCAGAAGCAATATATCTGCCCAATCATTTTTGATGGTCTCTTAATGACCCTTATTAAATTTCTTTAACCATATCAAACAAATGCATTCTATATTTTTTTGCCAGAACATTCTTATTCTTGAATATTTGACAAGTCTGTTGCTTCTTCTTTCTCTTACATTAGCTTTTTAAAAATTTATTTGTGAATTTTTTCTTACTATGGGCTCATATTTGTTAGTGTGTTTTTATACTTTGAGGTCTGCATTTAATGTTCTTTCCTGGAAAGATTCAGTTTACTTTTGTTTTTGGTTTGGGGTTTGTTTGTTTTTGTTAGACATGTAAAAGAATCCTCCAATTCAGGATTTCTCTAAACTAAATTTTTACTTTTTTGGAAAAACTAGGGAGTGAGAATTTTGGCCTCAAACCCACATGAGGAGATTTTTCCCGCTCCATCTAAGGCCATATCTGTAGGAGACAAGTTTCTTTACTTACGTAGTTCACCTTTTAAGCATGGGTGTTGCTCTTCAGGGCTTCTAGCTTTATGATAGGGTGCATAGTCCAAGTTACTTTTTAATGCAGGTACTAAGCATTATCTCCTATATTTATCCACCTCCCACCTTCAGTACCATGTGTAGGGTTCATGTCTAGGTCATTGAGAATTGAAAGATGATCAGAGCAGCCCTGGCTTCAGTCATTGCTGACTTCACTAGATTTCTATTTTGCCATGATTTTCAAGTTTTGACTTTTAGCTTTTCCCTTACTTTATGACTAGTGCAGTTAGTCATACAGAAAGATGTGTTTTTGTAGCCAGCATTTTAAGTGTTTGATAGCTGAAAGGTTTTTCAGGATATCTAATATACAATGTTGTTAGAAAAAGAAGTTTCGTCTAGTTTTAAGTAATGTTACTTTTGAGTTCTTTATTTACATTTGCCTTTAATCCAAGTGTTGACAATATTATGGCAGAAACAATTTGTTGTACTTAGCAGAAAGGCCTTTGGAGGATTTTCTTCAGTATAGTGGCTTATATACTGTATATAGCAGAAATTTGATACTGTTAATGATACATTTCCGTAGTTTCCCAGGCTGATGCTGGATTTTGTTTCCTTCTGAAGTGATAAAATGTTTATCACTTATGATCACACTACTAACTTTCTTGGATCTATGTTAGTGATACTACCTATCTACAAAAATGGATAGAATTAAGTAAGACTATTTAAGGATTAAATTGTCTGTCTCCGAAGTTCTTTTGTTTCTAAGAATTCACAAATTCAGAGACAGTTGTGATCAGAAGAACATGATTCTACTACTTCACTTAAATGAAGGAAAATTTGAGTGGTCATCTATCCATTCATTCCTCTCAAGCAAAATGACAATGAAATTGCTTTTTATAGATGACAATCTATTCTATGCAAAGATTTCCAAAGAAAACCACACTTTTAAAAATGTGGTTGCAATATTTATCATCTTTCATACAAATCCTCTCCCCATCTGTCCTACCCTTGCCTGTTGCCTCTTAGTTGCCTCAGTTTTCTTGACCTACCCAAGAAGAAATGTCAAAGATATTGGTAAATATTTAGAAAAGAGTGACAATAATTTTCTTCACTGTCTTTGGCCAGTAAACAATCAAATTCATTGTCACTTTAAGAAATAGGGATGGCACAGCTTTTATGCTGTCTGCCATCATCATGTCGCAGAGGTTACTATGGCAAAACCATCACATCTGCCCCGCCTGGTCTTACATATTTTTTAAGGAGCTTGCTAATATGTCTCTGAGACCAAAACACGATAACTATAAAAATCGAGAATTTTCTCTGCCCTCTAAATATCACAGTATTCTTTTATTTCCCCCAAATTGTTGTATTTATACATTATGCCAGCTATTAAATCCATCTTCAGTTTGTTACTCCACTATATTGATCCCTATTATTTTCATCTCTTCCCACAAATCCAATTTTCTTATCCTTTAATAATTTTAGTGGCTTTTCTCTGAAATCTCAAGAGTACACTCCTCTCAAGATGAGTCATTGAGTCATCATCATCCCTTCCAAACTCATGAAATATATACGTATATGTATGTGTGTATATAGATATATAGAAATCCAGATAGATATATAGATATAGATATAGATAATAAATATAAAATGCACCCTGCATAGAAACAACCAATAGATATAGGCTGATGTTGCTAAAACTTTTGATTCCAGGATCAGTTATAGATTTATAATTTTCCTAAATGGAGGTTGGGTCAGTCAAGGTGAGAGCTTAGGGTCTTTATGTGGTTTCTGAGCATGATTCCAACCCTGCATTGTAGACTTTCTGGTATACACTGAAATTTTTCAAAGTCCTTAGTCCTCAAAAGCATATCTCTCTTGTTTTTCCTCCTAGGCTTTTCAGTATGTCCCTCAGCTAGTACTATGTGTCTTAGGGGGCATAAAGTAGCTCATTTGCCTTTGAATATTTTAAATACTTCCCTCTGTATAGCCATGTTGCCGCTTCTGTACCCTGAAAGAGTTCTGAATTAGAAAAATAAAGGTAATTCCTTCACATTAGGCTTTGTGACACTCCCAGACAGGTCAAAAGAAACAACCACAATTCTTTGGAAACAAGAAGTCGTCTCTGCCCCAGAAACCTCTACTGGGGATGTGAGTTGTCATCTTCAAGACCAAAGCTGAGCTGGGGAAAGTGGGGATGGGTCAAGGTTGAGTTAAAATGTCACAAATATCTACCTGTTTTGAGGTGCCTTTTTCTTGATTAAATGTGAATCTTTTACTACTTTCCCAAATTCTGACAGTTTATTTTGACAGTTTTTGCCATGTTTTCCAGTGTTTCAGAGGCAGGATGTGTTCTTGGACTTCTCTACTCCATCATTTTTGCTGACATCACTCCTACCATATTCTTTTAATTGTTATCCTTATACATATAATATAGTTGATTGAATATAGAATACAAGCTGATTTTTTCATTCAGTAGATCTTTATTGTGTACATGTACATACTACATGCTAAAAACTATCCTAAAAAGAAATATAAAACCATGAACAAAGCAGCCTGAAACCTTGTTTCAGGAGCTTCTGTGTTTCTGAGAACACATCAAATACCAAAGCTACTGGATCAGCTAACCAGGGCCCATGGACCAATACTTGTTTTTGTACATAAAGATTTATTGGACCACAACCACAGCCATTCCTTTACATATTGTCTGTGGCTGCTTTTGAAGTACAACATCCGAGTTGAGCACAGGCATACCTCGTTTTATTGCACTTTGCTTTATGAACTTTGCAGATATTGTATTTTTTACAAATTGAAGGTTTGTGGCAACCCTGCATGGAGTAAGTCTATTGGTGACATTTTTCCAATGGCACATGCTCACTCTGTGTCTCTGTGTCACATTTTGGTAATTCTTGAAATATTTGAAGGTTTTCCATTATTTTTATATCTGTTATGGTGATCTGTGATCAATGATCTTTGATGTAACTGTGGTAATTGTTTTGGGGCACCACAAATAGTGCCCGTATGAGACATCAAACTTAGGAGGAAGATGCAGTGGCAGGTGCAGTGGAGCCGTGTTGTTCCCTCTTCTGCTCCTGACGCACCGCTGTTGGCTCTTGCGGAGGAACAAGTTGAGCAGGAAGCCATGCTGCAGCCATGGCTTTTAAAGATACCGGAAAAACACCCCTGGAGCCAGAAGTAGCGATTCACCGAATTAGAATTACCCTAATCAGCCGCAAAGTAAAGTCCCTGAAGAAAGTGTGTGCTGACTTGATCAGAGGCGCAAAGGAAAAGAATCTCAAAGTGAAAGGACCAGTTCAGATGCCTGCCAACACTTTGAGAATCACTACAAGAAAAACTGCTTGTGGTGAAGGTTCTAAGACTTGGGACCGCTTCCAGATGAGAATCCACAAGCGACGCATTGATTTGCATAGTCCTCCCAAGATTGTTAAGGGAATTACTTCTATCAGTATTGAGCCAGGAGTTGAGGTTGAAGTCACCATTGCAGATGCTTTAGACAACTGTTTTAATAAATTAATTACCAGTTGTTAAAAAAAAAGACATCAAATTTAACTGATAAATGTGTGTGTTCTGACTGCTTCAACAATTGGCCATTCCTCGTCTCTCTTACTCTCCCCAAGTCTTCATATTCCCTGAGACACAATATTGAAATTAGGCTAATCAATAATCCTACAGCCTCAAAGTGTTCAAGTGAAAGGAAGTGTCACACATCTCTCACTTTAAATCAAAGGCTAGGAATGATGAATGCTCAGTGAGGAAGGCAGGTGGAAAGCTGAGATTGGCCAAAATCTAGGTCTCTTGCACCAAACAGTTATCCAAGTAGTGAATGCAAAGGAAAAGTTCTTGAAGGAAAGTAAAAGTGCTACTTCAGTTAACACACAAATGATAAGAAGGTGAAACAGCCTTATTGCTGACCTGGAGAAAGTTTTAGTGGTCTGGATAGAAGATCAAAACCAGCCACCACATTCCCTAATCTAGAGCAAGGCTCAAAATCTCTTCAATTCTATGAGGACTGAGAGACATGAGAAAACTTCAAAAGAAAAGTATGTAGCTAGCAAAGATTGTTTCATGAGGTTAAAGGAAAGAAGCCGTCTCCATAACATAAAAGTTCAAGATGAAGCAGCAAGTGCCGATGGGGAAGCTGCAGCAAGTTATCCAGAAATCTAGCTAAGATCATTGGTGAAGCTGGTTACCCATAAACCACAGATTTTTGATGTAGATAAAATAACCTGCTGTTGGAAGAAGATGCCATCTAGGACTTTCATAACTAGAAAGGAAAAGTCAATGCCTGATTTCAAAGCTTCAAAGAACAGGCTGACTTTCTTGTTAGGGCTTAAGTTAAAGACAATGCTCAGTGACCATCCCCCAGATCCGAGGATCTTTAAGAGTTATTCTAAGTCTATTCTGCCAGTGCTCTATAAATGGAACAACAAAACCTGGATGACAGCACATCTGTTTGCATTGTCAATGTACTCAGTCACCCAAGAGCTCTGATGAAGATGTATAAGAAGGTTAATGTTGTTTTCATGCCTGCTAACACAACATCCATTCCATAATCCCATGGATTAATGAGTAATTTCAACTTTTAAGTCTTATTATTTAAGAAATACATTATATAAGACTATAGATGCCATAGATAGTTATTCCTCTGATGAATCTTGGCAAAGTAAATTGAAAACCTTCTGAAAGGATTAACCATTCTAGATGCCATTAAGAATATTTATGATTCATGGGTGGAGGTCAAAATATCAACATTAACAGGAGCTTGGAAGAAGTTGATTCCAACTCTTATGGATGACTTTGAGGGGTTCAAGAGTTCAGTGGAGGAAGTAACTACAGATGAGGTGGGAATAGCAAGAGAACTGGAATTAGAAGTGGAGCCTGAAGATGTGACTGAATTGTTGCAATCTCATGATCAAACTTTAATAGATGAGGAGTTGCTTCTTACGGATAAGCAAAGAAAGTGATTTCTTAAGATAGAGGCAGCAATAGGGTTTGAGACAATTGACTCCAATTTTGAAAGAAGTTCTACTGCGGGTAAAATGCTATTAAATTGTATCACATGCTACAGAGAAATCTTTCTTGAAAGGAAGAGTCAATAGATGTGGCAAAGTTCATTTTTGTGTTATTTTTAAAAATTGCTGCAGCCACCCCAACCTTCAGCAACTGCCACCCTCATCAGTCAGCAGCCATCAACACTGAGAAAAGCCCCTCCATGGCCAAAAGATTATGAGACACTGAAGGCTCAGAGGATAATTTGCATTTTTAGCAATAAAATATTTATTTACTTATTAGAAATGGGGTCTCATTATTACTATTGTGCACTCAATAGACTACAGTATAGTGTAAACATAACTTTCACATGCACTGACAAACCAAAAAATTTGTGATTCACTTTATTGTGACATTTGCTTTATTGTGGTGGTCTAGAACTGAACCCTGAGGTATGCATGTAACAAAGCTGAAATATTTATCTTTGACTGTTTATCTTTTCAGACTCCTGTACTAAGATATTGATACTCAATTTTAAGAAGAATAGAGACCGTATTACATGTAAGAATGTATAAATGTTATGATTACATTGCACTTCAAATACATAGGCAAAGAAGAATAAATTATTAATGGATACTTATTTGACCTGAATGTGCCAATAAAATTTATTAATATAAAAGAGAACACCATATGGAAAATATTGATAAATCTACTTTCCAATTAATTATGTCCACAATTCAACCTTTGTGTATGGGTATAAGATTTTTAATATAATTTGCATGTCACTTTATTATTAAACTTTCCATACAATTCTGTACTGAAAATTATAGCCTGATTTGAGGCAATACCATGGCTATAAAATTGTGCAGCATCAGAGAAGATGTACTCCAAATTTATAGGATAGTTTTAGGCTAAGGTGAAGAGAATTTATATGCATTTAGCCAAAGAATTGTATTAAACAGTTTACAAAGATTATTTTAGAAACATAACCACTTGAGAGCAGAGTAGACATTGACCAATGTACTCAATCTTAAAAACAAGTCCACCCAGAGAGACAAGGAAACTGGTGAGGATTATCTTGCTGACTTCAGGATAGGAAAGAATTTCATGGTTATTTGTCACTAACACTATGTTCAAGAGGGAGTACACGGTTTGGCTTAGCAAAAAGAAGATATCAATATTATAATAGTACGATGCAAAAGTAGCATCTAAGAAATGAGAAAATTAGTCCTATAAAAATTATCTGCAACTTTCTTCAACACACTTCTCATTGAAATATTTTTTTACCTTCTGGGTACAGAGATTAGAGATAAAGATAATTTCTTAGCACCCTAGAGAACTAAGACCAGCACTAGACAGTTATCTAGAAAGTGCTTGAACTTGCTCCCCTAAAATCTGAAAGCAATTACTATTAAAATATCTGACTGTATTAATATATTGCTACAAACTTCTAGGAGCATTACTGGCTTGTAAAAAGGCATAAACTAACATGCTTTGCAGTATCTTTTTCTTAATCTTGAAGGAATTACTGATTTAATTATGACAAATTTTTAGAGCAAGACTCAAATCGCCTATATATAGCAATATATTTCACAACCAATTCCTAAGGACAACACGCTAACTTTGTGCTTTAACACACCGCAAGGTTGTCAATTAGTATCAAATTAAATCCAGGACGGACACATTAATTATCACTAGGTCAAAACATTTCATTAGATGTTCTGTTGAACATGTTCCCTCTGAAGATTTTTTTTTGGTAATTACTAAAGAATGTTTGGGCCTCTGAAGTTCAATCTTTTCCTCACACGTCCGTACTGCTTTCCAATCATCTAAGTGTGATAGAGTTTTAACTAGAAATCACGGGTGGTAAGACTGGCAGAGAGGCTGGATGAAGCAAACCAGATACATCTGTAGCATCGGAAACAAGATACCTTAACCAAACAGCGTCTGACAGTGTTTGCATAAAAATGTTATTTCGATGGTGGAACATTATTCAGACCTATTTTTGAAAACCTCAATTTAATTGGCAGTTCAGCTGCACGAGATTTCTAATAATGACATAATTATAAAGGGGTACAAATTTTCAAAAGGTAATTTCCACTAGACTCTAAAATTATAAATGCAATATGTTTTCATAGGTTTATTTTTGTTTGTTTTCTCATTTGTCCTATAGCTTTGAAAACAACAACAGGGAACTCTGTTCAGCTCCCTGTGAATCCTGTGCTTCACTCTGCCTGACCTCTCTCCTTCATCAGACTTCATTTGATGTGGAGAGTAACGGCAAAGCTGGCTGAGGAGGGAGACTCAAAGAATGTAAGAAAATAACAACAACAAAAATCCCAATGCTGTAGATGCAGAGCCCAGATAATATCGTAATTGTCTACTGCATAGAGACGGAAAGCTGATTAAATTTCACCTACCCATAAATGTAGAAATTACAAGCTTCAAAAAGATTTTTAAAAACTCTACTTATTGATGATTTAGTAAGGGTAGCAGTGAATTTGAGAAAAATTAGAAAGTGAGATATCAGAGGAAGGAGTATCAAGGCTCATCTTAATTTGTGGCTCTGAAATGAAAGGTTGTGGACTATCATATACACAGTATCGGCATTGCTCGTTAAATTTGGTGTGATAAGGGGATTTCAGTAATACTCAGAACAGTAATAAGAGGGTGAATTTAATAGGATGAACTCCAAATGAGTTGGACAAAACTCACAAAGAATAATTTTGTGATTCTGTGAAAGGCTGACATTACAGGATCTTCCCTCCTGTCCTGTGGGAACCAGGAATGAGTTGCATCCATTTGGAGCAAAGATGTATGTATCCATCTTTTGCAAACAATATTAGGTTGCATAAACAGAAACTATAACTAAATACCATAGAGAGAGGCAAAAATCCTGCAACATATCCATTTTTTCAACTATATTATAATAGCACTGAAAATAACAGATCAATAGAAACTGTGAGCTGAACAAAAACTTAGTGATGTTTTAAATTATCACACTCTGGGTTGCAGATAAGGAAACTGAGGTGCAAAATGGCTTGTGCACATTTTGAACCAAATGTGTGTGTGTGTGTGTATATACACGCATACAACACACATGTGCATGCACACACACATACACCTTGCCCCTGAAGTGACATCTTTCACCTTCCTGTACTTTGATAATTAAGCCCCATGCAGAAGGTCTTTCATAAGCAGCTTTGTTTTCACAAAACAGCAGCCTAAGCTTGTTAACACATGTGAAACATAGCAAAGAGTTAAATCTCCATGCAAAAATGCATTAAAATTATCTGAAAGCACACGCACAAAGCCAAAAAGAGGACTTAACTCAAAGCAGGAGGTGAAAGCAGAAGAATTAGGGTGGTTGGAAAAGGCAATTTTAGTCTCATTTATATATAATGTTTTCATTTTGGATAAGTAGAATGTCTTCATGTACTAGCTGGGCAAATAAAAATTTAATTTTAAAAACTAGGGTTTTAGTAGCTATAAGTTAATGTTAGCATACTTACATACACTTTTTTCTTTCTCAGGTTTATATTTTTAAAATTCTAAGACAAAGAACACAATATTATCATCTCTGCAACTCTAGTTGTATTATCTCAAGACCTAACTAGGTAACTTTTCATGACTAAGCATAGGAAAGCTCAGGTCTTTTCCCATCAATTTTTACCATAATCTTATATGACTTTTTTTTCTATCTAATTGATAGATCACTGCACTACAAACCACACAAGAGATAGATTTTCTTCCTATGGTATCTATTACCAAACCAGGCACCATATAATGGAACGATTACTATCAATCAAAATTTTCTCTGAAAATTTTATGAACTACCAGGAAACTAAAATCTTTATAAGGAAGAGAGTAATAGAATTCTGACATACAAATATTTCATAAAAATATGTTAGAAACAGGTAATTCTAAGATATGAATCCAGTGCTCCATCTGATTTAAACAGGTCAGTGATTATTTGATGGGAACCAGCGTTACCTGTTGTGGCCAGCTTCTGATGCTGTCACATTTAGCAAAGTTGGGGCTGGTATTCACTTTTAAATTTTGATAATTTTGATATTTTGGACACATTGTAAATAATTTTTAAATGTGAAAAGGAACGGAAAACTCTACTAATACAATTCTCTAACTTGGTTTCCATTGCCATTATTCCTGGACATCACATTCTAATTTAATGTGCATAGGAATGTAATGGAAGTAGAATTTTAGACCTGGAGAAAACCTTTGAAATCTTCTAATTCAGCTTCTTCAGATGAGAAATCAAGAACCAAAAGGTGGAGTTACTGACTTAAAGTCACTCAGCAAGTTAGTAACAATGTCAACTGGGACAAATGTGCCTATCAATATATACAATATAAATGTGCTTTCTTATGCAATCAAATTAGAAGAGTAAAATTAGTATGACAAAGATAGCCATCACAAGAGTTTGTTAAATATTTTAAGACACAGCTAAGCAAAAGCTTGCCTCTAAAATAGAATTTTTTTATATTTTCTTTTTCTGTTTAACTAACCTTACTTTCTCTTAATTAATATCCAGCATCACATTCTGCTTTCTAATTAAGATTAAATTCCTAACATTGTTCCTTACAGATAGAGCAGTATCAGAACAAGTGGACTCTTGCCAATTCCCCAATCACTCATTTTGTAAACTTTTTATTTTTTGCTCTCCTCCTGTGACTAAATCAAACCTATGAGGTACTACTGGGTTAATTCCCTTTCATTTTGTGTTGAAAAGTGCTCTTCCTCCTGCAACCTGATGTACAACTGAAAATTTCAACTGCTAATAAAACAGCATGGATTCCTAAGTTTGAAAGCAGACCATCTGTGCACCAAACACCTGGGTGTAAAGAACGAAGCCTCCCATTATTGATTCAAAACATGAATATGAATTGGGGAACTCTGGAAAAGTATCAGACAATACACTCGAAGGTACTAATAAACTAAGAGCTTCACACAATGCCTGATAGATGTTGCTTTAACTTCCCTTCAGTTTTTCTTTTTTTCATTCCTTTATGCGTAGGGTTGCCAGACTTAGCAAATTAAAGTACAAGATGTCCAGTTAAATTTGAATTTCAGATAAACAACAAAGAATTTTCTAGTATAAGTATGTTCCAAATATTGCATGGGACATACTTATACTAAAAAAATTCTTTGTTGTTTATCTGAAATTCAAATTTAGCTGGGCATTCTATATTTTATCTGGCAACCCTAGTTATATGCAGATACCTCTGAGCTATCTCTGAAGTAATCTAGTTTTTCCTATGGATTAATATGTGATTTTCACATATTTGGAGGAGAGAGAGATTCAATGAGTAACCATCTTATAAACGCTTCCTCAAGACCTGACATGAAAATTTGCCAGACTTGGTGTATTGAGAAGTCCACTGGTAGGCAAACATTTCCTAAAAGGGCCTGATAGCAAATATTTTAGGTTTTGCAGGGCATACAGTCTCTGTTGCAACTATTCAAGTCTTCCTTTGTAATGTGAAAGCAGCCACAGACAATGCGTACATAAGTGCGTGTGGCTGTGTTCCAATAAAACTTTATTTACAAAAACAGGTATTGGGCTGGATTTGGCCCACAAGTGGCAGTTTTCCAACTCATGTCACGATTGAACTGGCACTTAGGTGATATTCCACTGGTATTAAATTTAACTTCTTGGAAAATCAGTCTAACCTAATTAGATATAACCAGACTTCCAAAAATCATAAAAATATCAAGATTGTTAAGGTAATGAAATCAAGCTTTTGCATGAATACTCTGCTTTATCCCTCTGCTATTGAAGGCAGATGAGAATGAACATAAGATCATTTGTGTTGGAAACATTAATTAAAACTAATTAAATTTAGTACATTGTACCATTGCATCGTTCATAATACAGAGAAACTCTGTATTCACTTAGCAAAATTACAACTTTTTAAAAAATTAATGGAAATTTATTTAAAATTAAAATTCAAAGATGGAAAATTTAAACAAGAAAAATAACACTGAAGAAGACATCTTGTTACACAAGGGCAGCTGAAAGGCAGACAAATAACAGGATATGGCTGGTAGGATAAACAGAGAGAGACAAGTCTTAAGTAGTTTCCGTGACACATTGCTGAGCTGTGGTAACCAGAGAAGCACAGAGGCTGATTCAAAATGGATACAGAAAAAGTGAATATGGCATGCAGGAAGAGTGACAAAAAGAGCCAAGGGCCAGGAAAGAATGAAATGGAATGATGTCTTAGAGAGAGATACCTTCCCTGGCAAGACTGGTGGAAAATAGAGCCCCAGAGATTGGTTTTGTTTATGCTCTCTTGCCAGCAACTACTTGTTTACAATACAAGGGTTAAGTCAAAGATGACGGGTGTACCTGACGATGACAGGAAAGCATTTTTACAGTAAGCGTGTTTTGCAGTCCTAGGGCTTTCATCTGGTAGAAAGAATTCAGGCATCATTTAAAATCAATCATGCATGTGACAGCCAAGGATGCATTTCAGATAATCCACTGGGACAAACGTTTCACTTGCTAAATTTGAGACGCAGATAAAGAGATGCAAAAGCAAATTGAGTGGGAAAAATTTCACTTTATTAAGTAAGATTCCTTCTCCCTTTTCATCAGTATCAGAGCTGGAATAAACCTGACACAACAGTAACTGCAGAAATGACTGAAATGAAGTAAAGAGGTTATTGTCATTGAGTAGGTATCCCCGTGGCAATGGGAATAGACTTTGTACACTAAGAGTGGAAAGACTGAATAGACACAATCTGTATTCTGAGAGCTCAGAGTCATTCTGATGGTTGTGAGGATGAGCGAGAAAAGATACACAGGAGTCATCGTATCAGAAATGACCAACATTCTAGCTTTGCTGGAATGAACTAATTTGTGAGATAAAATTCTTTCCAAGTTATAATGCAAATTTAGAGAAAACAGCCCAAAACAGCTTTAGCTACTGCTTTGTTATCACAAAAATGGAAACTGAACTACTCTTAACAGGAGAATTTAGACACTGATCAAAATAACTTTAAAAAATCCCCAGCTCCTGTGGAAATTATTTTTTTTGCATATGTCACATCAAAATGCATAACAAAGAGTTCTTTGTGATGAAGTCACTAGATATCATCAAAGGAAAAATTTATCTTGCTGGAGGCATAATAACTAACCCTTATAGAGCACTTTTTAAGTGTCAGGCATGGTGGCAAGTGCTTTGATGTAAGTTTAACAACAACCCTGGGAAGAAGGTATTATTAATATCTCTATTTTCATATAGAGAAAAAATTAGACTGAGAAAGGTTAAGTAGCTTGCTAAGGAACACAACTAAGAACAGTGCAGGGATTCCACTGCAGGCTGCCTCACCTAAAAGCCTGAGTCTTGATCACAACTCTACACTAAAAGGTTTTCTGCATGCCCAGTCTGAAATACCTGGTCACTCACCCCCAAGGCAACAGCCAATGTGGCCCTCATTACTTGGCGTTTGCCCCTGGGTTTTGTGGGTGAGGTTTCCTGCCACAGGCCACAAACACTGCTCATCTCTTCACTCACAATACTGGTTGCTGGCTAGAAAGGTGATCTGATTGTGTCATCTGTCACCACACTGATTTCCACAGTTCATTCTGTCAATCTTACAGACTAAGCAGATGTGTCTTTTCTCCCTCTCTCCAGCCTATGGGTAGCCCTCAAGAAGCCCATTCTTTGGTTGTAGATATTCATAGAAGGCATTCTTTCCTGACTGAATTAATCATAGTACAGTGATCACTTAGGGCAGTTGTATTCAAAGTATAGTCCTCAAAATGGCAGAGCAGCAACACCCCAGAGCTTGATAGAAAGGCGATTTCTCAGGCCCCACCCCAGACTTACAATATCACTGTCTTTGCAGTGGAAGCCCACAAATCTGCATTTTACCAAAATCCCAGGGTGAGTTGCAAACACGTGAGAGTTTGACAGACACCAACTTAGGGGACTTCCTATGGCCATCACTTTTCCTCATGTTCAGAAGATTCCTGGCTCTATATCTGGGGATTCAGGAATCACAATCAATTCTCCAGGGCAGGCATTCCCAGTCTCAGCTGGCTAGAGATTCCTTGGCTAGAGATAGTAGATATTGGTTGTAGCCACACTTGAAAATGTCTCCTTGTCATAAAATGGTAAACTGTACGTTTTTCTTGGAGCCCTAGTTCTCCTCAGATACCCAAAGAAATCAATGACACAGCAAACTTCATCCTAGGATCAGACCTATCACAGCTCCCGGTTACTCCTGGGCTTTGGTATGCTTCACTGCATAAAAGAGCTCAAAACTGAGACCCAAAAACTACACAGAATTCAGTTCAATGTAAAGTGATGGAAAGTGAAAGGTAAGTGACAAATTTGTGATAGAGAAACACCATCCCTACCTTCCAATCCTTCAGTTTATACCTGGCTGCCTCAGTGATCACCTTTTCCTGAATGTTTACTTAATATTCAAGAGATTAATTTTGATTAAGTCCCTAGTGCCAGAGTCCTATCCTGCCAAACAAGAGGTTTATAGTCTACTTGAAGGGATGCCGTGAGTGCATAAATTATACAAAGGTAATATAAACAAAACAAGAAGTTGCAAACAAAATCACCAATTATTTATATCACAAGCGGTGGAAGCTCTATCTAAACAGAACCTGATCATCTCATTTATGCAACTGATCCTTGATAAAAAGAAAACAAATTAAACTAGAGTTTCAATCATCCAGCACCAGGGGGCCTCAGTGCACATTACAGGCAGCTCAAATGGTTAAAATTTCAGTTTTTCAAAAATGGTTAGTATAGATTTCCTTTAACTTTAAAATTAATTTTCTTCCTACTTTTTCATCTTGTACTAAAGATTTACCCCCACCTGTCTCCACATCTCACTTCCTCCTTGTCTATCTCTGTATCAGTCACCCTATCCTTGAAGTTTTTGCATCTCTCTCCTTGTGATCACACAACTTATTTTAGATCTGGCCAGAGTTTCTTTAGAAAATTTCAATCTGGACTCCTAACACCCAGAATTTAAATTCATTCTGCATCCGGACAAAGCAGGAAGGAGAGACTTGTAGAGACAGACATAACATGAAGGCAGATGTCAAACAATAGTGGGTTAAGGAAAGACAGATGTCAATAAAATAGGAGAGAAAGTTGGATCAATAAATATGTAAGCAGAAAGATAGCTGATTTGAAAGACTAAAGATCCTGTAAAAAGCTTCGTAAGACTTTGCACAATCTAAACAAAAGGCTTCAACTAACCGTGGCCTGGGTATCTGAAATTTAGCACTTATACTTTACAGTTACCTTAATCACTTATAAATAAATGGCATAATTATTCTTCAGCTATGAATGTGCATGTCTACACTTTCAGGTAGAATGGTCAAAATCATTGTTATATCAAAATCTGAGTTAAATATGTTTTCATTTTCTAATATTCTAGTAATATCAGCAAAATTATTGCATAGACTACATGTAACTTTTCAAAAAGCAAAAGCAAGGAAATTTTGGCAAGTTGGTAGTATAGGAAAAACTGTCCTTAATATAGTTTTCAAAAGCATCTCTGAATCTAATGGTTGATCCAAACAGAAGCAGATTGTCAAGTGTGCAGCCAATTGATCTTCTACGAGGAACCAGTCACATGAATCTCCATTTTGGCCCCCCACGGGCATCTTCTATCATTTGAGCACTAGATAAGTGTTTCTGATGTCTACTTCATATTTGCAAAATGAGTTATATAAGTAAACACATTAAATATATTGTTTAGGGATACTTACATATGTGCTGATAGTCTTCCTTAAAGGAAGGAGATGCTAAACATAAAATTCAGAATAAAAGTTCCCTCCCAGAAGGAAGGCAGTAGATTGCTATAAGGAAAAGCACAATGGTATTGGTGATGCTCTGGTTCTTAAATTAGGTAATGGATGTGTATTTTATTACTAGCCATCATAACTTATATCATGCATGGTTTTGTAGGCATAAAATGTTACATAGTAAAAAATTTAAGCAAATCATCCACAACTTTTATTATTCTACCAAATCTATAGAATGCCAATTCAGAATAACCCCCAGAGTTATGAAAATTCATGAGTAAATACTAATCATATAGGGAACTAAGGAAGGCTTAGACCTTAAAATATTTTTCTAATTGATTTGAAAGTAGGGAAGACATCACTTTGCCAAAGAAATCAAGAGAAGTACACCTGACCCTTCTGTTTCTTGGCTGTTCATGAATGTAACAATAACAAATTTGTCTTTTTCCAAAAATAATTTATAACCAATTTCCCCATAGAAATTATAAGTTTTAAAGATAGGCTGGGATGTATTTAAAAATGAAATGTTTTTTCTTAAATACTAGGGTACTATGAATTTTAGTTGGGATAAATGTCTGCAAATGCCACCAAGCGGGTTGAGGAAGAGAATAAAATACAGGAGCTACTACACATTTTAAAAATATTTTGATTTTTGAAAGTTAGATTTATGTCCAGAAGAGTTTTTCCTACATTTTCTTCTATAAATTTTATAATTTGATGCATTATATTTAAGTCTTTAATTCATCTTGAATTAATTTTTGTATATAGCAAGAGACAGAGTTTCTGTTTTATTCCTCTGTATGTGTCTATCCAATTTTTCCACCACCATTTATTAAATAGGGTGTCCTTTCCCCAGTATATATTTTTGTCTGATTTGTTGAAGATCAGTTGGTCATACCTATACAGTTTTATATCTGGGTTCTCTATTCTGGTCCATTGTTCTATATCTTTACTTTTGTAACAGTATCATGCCGTTTTGGTTACTATAGCCTTGTAGTCTAATTTGAAGTCCAGGTAATGTGATGCCTCCAGATTTGTTCATGTTGCATAAGATTGGCTATTCAAGCTCTTTTTTGGTTCCAAATGAAGTTTAGGATTATTTTTTCTAGACCTATGAAATAACATTGGTATGTTGATGGAAACTGTGTTGAATCCATAAACTGCTTCAAGCAGAATGGACATTTTGACAATGTTGATTCTACCAATCCATGAGCATGGGATGTTTTTCCATTTGTTTGTGTAGGAAAAACTCTTCTAGACATAGGCCTAGGCAAAGGATTTATGACTAAGACCCCAAAGGTAAATATAGCAGCAACAAAAATAAATAAATGGGACTTAATTAAATTAAAAACTTCTACACAGCAAAGGAAATAATCAACAGAGTAAACAAGCAACCTATACAATGGGAGAAAATATTTGCAAACTATACATCTGACAAAGGACTAATGTCCAGAATCTACAAAGAACTCAAACAAATCATTAAGAAAAAAAAAAAAAAAAACATCAAAAAGTGGGCAAAAGACATGAACAGAATTTTTTTGAAAGAAGATAGGCAAATGGCCAACAAACATGAAAAAATGTTCCATATCATTAATCACTGGGGAAATGCAAATTAAAACTACAGTGAGATACTGCTACCTTACCCTTGCCAGCATGGCCATTATTAAAAAATAAAAAAAAAAAAACAGATGCTGGCATGGATGAAGAGAAAAAGGAAGACTTATACACTGTTGATGGGACTGCAAACTTATACAACCTCTATGGAAAACAGTATGGAGATTCCTCAAAGAGCTGAAAGTAGACCTACCATTTGATCCAGCAATACCACTACTGGTTATATACCCACAGGAAAAGAATGATTTTATCAGAATGACAAATGCACTTGGATGTTTATTGCAGCACAAATCACAATTACAAAGATATGGTATCAACCAAGTGTCTATCAGTTCATGGGTGGACAAAGTGGATGTGTGTGTGTGTTTGCGTGTATATAGATTTCTATATACACGCAAACACACACACACAAACACCCCATGGAGTACTAGTAAGCCATAAAAAGTAATGAAATAATGTCTTTTGCAGCAACTTGGATGGAACTGGAGACCATTATCCTAAGTGGAGTGTCTCAGGAATGGAAAAAAAATATCACATGTTCTTACTGTAACAGAGGGAATGGCCTAGGGAAAAAAAGGGCAAAAATATTTTCTGTCTTTTTAAAACTTTCCCCACTCTTTTGGGAACTGCAGCTTGGCCTGCATCCCTGAGACAGGTTAAGTCTTTTGTTAAAACTCCCAGGTTGCACCAGCCCCCCAGGTGGGTGGCTGGTGGAGTTCACAGGATTTCTTTTTGGCAGAGATGGGGATTAGAATAGTTAACCACAGTAATTGCCTGAAGCCGAGAACCCTCCCTTTAATAGCTCTGTATTTCTGCCTATATTCAGGAAATTTGGGATTTTTGAGACGAGAAGGTCCTCCTTTGTCGGCAAAGTAAACTCTCTTTCCTTCCTTCTCAAACCGCTTGCCCTCTTTCTTCTGATTCGGCCTCATAGACAAATGACTGAGCTTTCAGTAACATTAGTAATATGTGGGAGCTAAACAATAGGTACACATGGGCACAAAGAGATGTAACGGACATTGGAAACTAAGAAGCGGAGAGGATGGCAGGGGGCAGGGCAGTGAGGGATAAAAACTTACCTATTGGATACAATGAACACTGCCTTGGCAGTGGGCACACTGAAAGCCTTGACTTCAGCATTTTACAGCGTATCCATGTAACAAAAGCATTAATATTTTGAAATTTTAAAAAGTTAGGCTTATGAAAACAATAAAAAATAATAAAGACTTGAATTGGTGCTTTATCAGCACATTTGAAATTATCTTAGGTATGGATATAGACAAGATAAGTGGAGATTGGGCAACAATGAGGTAAATGTACAACTTGTTGAATGAACGTGCCCTAAGAGTCAGCACTCATTGGTGGGTGTAAAGTAATTCAGGTTGTAAAGTAATCTTTATCAATGTAGCAGATTACAGGAGTATGGAAACATTAGTTAATGAAATATAGGATATAAAGAATATTCCAAATGGTCTTGACCAGCTACATTGGTGAACCAAACCCAGCAAAATGTATGTAAAGTCCAACACTTAGGGTTATAAACTGTAGTAAGAAGGTATATGTGAAAAAAAAAAAGTTACCAAAAGGGGATTTGATCTCTGTCTACATAGAAGTAGAGTGTTCAGAAGGAATGAAGTAATCATTCTCTACTCTGAACTGGTCAGCTTCTACTCAGGAAATTTTGTGTTCATTTCTGAGTGCCATATCTAAATATGTACAACTATTATGTACCCATAATAAATAAAAAGAAAAAAAAAGAGATGTTGAAGAAAACAACCAGGGTAATCAGTTTTCTTGAATCAGCATCATATATGGAGTAGCAGATATCTAAACCAAAGAAGAAAAGACATGGCAGGGAAGAGAAAATGAATTCTCAATTGTGTATACAGTTACTTCAGGAAATCTCATATGACTAAAGAACTGGATTCAATTTGCATATTGTTGTCTGTGAGGCTGAGGATATAACCAAAGAAAGGAAGAATTATCTGAAACTTTTTCTTCCATGGAGATAATTAAACTGAGGTAGAATGCTATAAAGGAGACTCAAATATTTGATATAGGTTATATGAGATTCATTTTAAGATTACTTCCAAATCTAAATGTGTGTGTCTATGTGCATGTGTCTGTGTGTAATTTTTAATTTATACATTTTTAAATAAATACAATTTTTAAGATTTAAAAAAAATAGCTCAATAAAATTTTGACTTAAACTAAAACATGAAGGGAGGGCAAAAATGAGAATCAAGAGAGTCTAGAGAAGCTGATGTTGAGAAAAAGATTAAAACAAAGAAAAATAAAATACAGTGACCAAGAGAGCATTAATGTTCCCCTCAGCTTAACTAAACTTTAGACCTCAGAGTCAGGCCTCTTCCTGACTCTGGGCTGTGACCTTTCTTTTCTTGGAGCATTTACTTTAAAAAAACCTTTCAACTGTAAATTCTTTCTCTGCCCCTTTGAGATGTATATTTTCTCCCAGCCTTTTGCCAGTTTTATAATCCAAAAATGTCTTTCTCAAGGACATGGGAGCCATCTCTTTGAAAGGTAATTATCAAGGAAAGTAGTGCCCTTATCTCTGAATCTCAGAGGAATGTCCTTGGGCACCAATTAGCAAACACATATGGCATAATGACAGAGAAGAACATTTGCAAATTCAGGAAAAAAATTGCTCACAATGCTCAACACATCCCATTGATCCTAATGGCCTCCAGCACTTTTCTACTAGCTCACCCCAGTGCTTAAAAACTCTCTTGCCCTTTGTTTAGCATAATTTAATTCAGACTGAGGCCTCTCTCCTGTATTGCAATAGGTTTGAATAAAATCTTCCTTGCCTATTTAACTTTCTCCAGGGCAAATACTGCTTTGACAATGGCAGCCAAGGTAAGACCCAAGGATAGAAAGCCAGGCAAGAAACCAAGGTCTATACAGGTGCCACCACCCAGCAAACATTTCTTAGTGCCAATTAACAGTCTATAATTGCAAGGAATATAGTATTTATAGTCTACTAGCACAATAAGGGTTTGCCACAAATGACTTTAATTTAGTTGAAAATAAGGAGTGCCTTGAGAGATCTCATAAAGTTCTATAAACAAATCATAAAGTTATATGGTTGATGTTAGAAACCAAAGACCCAAGAAGCATGTGTAAAACTCCAGCAACAATAGGAGTAAGGCAAGAGATTTTTGAGACAGCTAATACACAAACAAGAGTCAATTACCAGGCATAAGGAGTAGCAGAGTGGTTGAGAAGGTGACATGGAATAAAAAATGTGGTGAGAGTGGCAGAGCCTCTCTGCCTCAGCCCTTGATTAGTATGTGATCACAATAGGGATCACACACACACACACACACACACACACACACACACACACACAAATATGTTCCAAAGATCTGGGGGAACCAGGGAGGTCAGGTCAGCTGTCTGCTTTAATGATATGAACAGTAACAACAACACCCAATAATAGTGCCATGCCAAGTGTTTTACATACTTTACATCATTTAATCCTTCCTAAAATCCAATGGAGAAGATGCCCACTTATCTGATAAGGAAACTGAGTCTCAGAGAAGTCACACAGTCAGCAGAAAGTGAAGTTGACATTTAAACTAAAGCTGATTCCAAAACCCATATTCTTATCTGATTAATCCAGTGGTCCTCAATTCTAACTAAATGTTAAAATCACCTGGAGTGCTATTTAAAATAACAATGTTTGGTTCCCATCTCCAGAGATTCAGATTTAATTGGTTTGGGGTGAGGCCCAGACATTAGTGTAAGAAAGTAAAAAGTAAATGAACCCTACTAAAGGTGACTGTGCTATGCAGCCAATGTTGTGAGCTATTGCATTAGCTATTCTGTTGCTCCTCCTACCATTTCTGTGGTGGAAATAATAGCACAAATCAATACCAGCAGAGACAAAGCTGGCTTCTTACCACTTCCTCACCTCTAATTCACCTTAGAAAACAGCGTTCTGGCTTCCACACTCACCATCCACTCAGACTGCAACATGCTGCTAAAGCTACCAATTAACTTCCACCTGACAAATCCACAATCCTTTTAGTACTAGATCTTCTTCCTTCATCATTTGACACTATGATTAGAGCATCATTCTTGAAACTATAGTTCTTTCCCGTTTTGTGAAATACTATGTCTGTGGAACTATCCTGCGCTTCCCTCTGAGTTTTCTTCCTGGGCTCATCCCTGTAACTTCTGTGTTTCCCAGGTGTTTCCCAGGATTCCATCCTCATCCTCTACTTTTCTCATTCCACTCATGCATTCCTGCAGAGTTATCTCACCCACCCCTACATTATCAACTACCCCCTAAGAAAAACAAACTCCACATTCCTGTCTCCATCCTAGTCTCTGTCCTGGGCCTCAGCTCCACATATCCAGCCGCCTATTCCACATATCTCCACCTGCTTTATTGCAGACCAAGGATTCCTGGACCTTGGGAGATTCCAGCCCAGGAGCCAAGGGTCTCCCATGTGATCCAGAACCTGTTGTTCTGTGCATCGTGTAGGGGGCAGAGTGATCATTTACTCATCCGCTCCATGCCTTGCAAGCTTACTTCTTATGCCTCAGAAGGCATTTGCCCTCCTGATGTCAAAGCAAAAGCTTACTAAGAATATTATTTTAATGGAATGTTAAGAAAATAGAAATTAAGAGAAATGTTTTCTGCAATATCCTTTGCCTGTTTCCAGGTTCTTTTACATTCTACTGGGACATAAGCCAAAGGAGCTATTGCTCACAGTCATGGTTGATTTGCGATTTCCTTATTCTGACTCTGTACTGCTAACTAGAACTAGTATACAATACTCAGTTTTGTTTTTCAGTTCAAATATTTAAGAAACTAAATATAATTTATTTCCCAATTATTTAGCTATATACAGTTGATGTGTTTTCCTGCCTTTTTCTCATTTCTGAGATCACATTTGTTAAAATATGTTGTTTGATAAAGACAAATTGTTAGTTATATGTTCCAATTTTATGATAAATTAATGTTCATTAATTTTACTATATAAACTAATAATACTCTGAAAGAAATCACATTTTGATCATTAGCTATTTTTATAGTATTATTCTTAACAATTATGATACTAGTGATAACAGTGATAACAGATAAATTATTTTCTTTAGTGAAATTTTTTCATAATTTATGTTGCCTATTATTAGAATGTTCATCTTAGTCTATCTCTAATATATCAGAACACAAAAATGTTATAGAATTCTTTATTTTTACTAGAGTTATGAATGAGTAATAAGGTTATATAAATTAAGCACCTGGCTCAATAATTGAAGTCCACATTTATGAGTTACAAGTCCAGGAGCTGCTTGCTCAATATTAAGTGATAATTATATGGATGGGTGCACCATTTAATTTATAATAAAATACGAGTGCTTTGCAATTAACATTAAGACAAAAATCCAATTAGGAAGTTTGCAAATTTAGTCATTCCATTATTTAATATATTAATTTTGTCATATTAAAATTATCTCCCCAGTGTTAAATTTTTAAATGAATTTCTGGTACAATTTCCCCTTGCTTATGAGCTAATATGCATATTATGCATGCTGGATACAATAATATTCAATGGATTCTCCTTTTTTGCTTCATGAGTTTAATATAAAACATCATTTTCACTGTGCTCCATGTAAGACTTGCTGAAACTTGCCTATGAACACAGAATTTCTCCAAGACTTAAATTTTTTATCTCCCACTTGAAGCAAAGCTCTAAACTGAAAACTTTAGATAAGATGGTTTATGGTATGATTTGTGATGTAAAAATTTGAGTCAAGAGATGAAATCTATTGCCTTTTTCAATACTAATCTTTTTTATAGATAATTAATAGAGAGAAACACTTAAGTAGCTTTGTGGATAATTTGCCCCTAGGAATGTTCATTATGGGATTCAATTAGGTATAAAATAGGTGAGTTCATACCAAAATGGAAGCACAACTAATCTGTAAAATAAAATGCCTTGTGATAAATTTGGCTGCATGATGTGATCCAGTTATATTCCTGAGTAATAGTTTTAGGAAGAAACCAGAATTACCTATCATACACAGAAGTCAGGCGTTTGACCAGTGCCCACCAGGCCTGCTATGATGCACAGACATTTGCACTGACTACCAGGGAGACTGCCAGACACTTTTTTTCCCCCTGTAGGCTGTGGGCCACAGAAATGCCAGTGGAGACAGAAATGCTCTGGGCTGCCATCACAGCTTCTCTCTTTGGTTGTCTAGCAGGAATAATCAGCTGAAATTAACAGTCTCCCATCTTCATTCCCAGTCTCATATTTCCACATCAGTGTAATCTGAAGTTATCACCAGTGTAGAATTCCTAGTTTGATACAGAGTTCAAACATTAAAAACAGAAAAAAAAAATTACCAATGGAATTTTAAGGATAAAGAGTAGCAGTATTGGTTTCCATGTATATAGGTTAGGATTTTGTAGTCAATGTAAGCAACATGCCCTAAAAATGCTTTCTTGCTTCTCAACCACTTATTGCTGCAAATCTACGTTCTCCTACCTAACCCACCTCAATACATTCTAAGGTCACAAATGACTGATACCCATCTAGAGGATCAACTGAAACTGCAGACCTCCCTGCTGCAGCAAAATATTCAAATGCTTTCCAACAAAAAGCAGATACAACAAAGTCATTAAAAGATTAGTTAACTTTAAAATTAACAAATAGTTTTCATGTTTTGCAATTATTAAGTTAGTAGTTAAATTTTAACAAACCAATGTACACTTTTAAGTATATCTAATTGAAGTGTCTTGAATGCAGCCTTATTTGATTACAGCTAAGTTAATGCAGCCTTCCAACATGAAAAGTTTCCCCACCCCTGTCCTAAGTCACGGCTTCCTCTCTACCAGTGCTGAGTATCTTTCTTAATTTTCTAATAACTATTAAAGGGTCCCTCTCACTCCAAGTGTATGATTTTGTAAGTACAAAGCTTTGCACGAGATTACTTCTTCAATTTCCCCCCACTTTCCTCTGATATCTTTTCTGTGCGATAGATTCAACGATCAAGGGAAAATTTTAATCCACACCTCATCTGTAAAAGATTTTTTAACCCTTTCAGAAGAATTACTAGCTTTCTTCTTGGTTTTCCTACAAAGAGCATAGTACTTACTTTACTATCTTTGGTTAGTTGCATATGTATCTCTCTCCTTCAGTAGCATGTAAGTTCTTTGAGGGTAGAGATCATGACTTGCTTGTCCTTATTAAGCTTTAAAATACATGCTTTGAGAAAACAAATCTTTCTGGCCAGTGATGTCAGTTGCCATTTGGAGAGCCACTAGAGATGAAAAAGTATGGTCAGACATTCTGTTCAATTTTCTAAAGAAATGCCACAATGAAAAGTGACAGGGTATTTGAGAATTCTCCTAGAGCATCACATTTTGAAGCAGCAACTTTTGAATGCTGTTTTAGGATCCATATTTGCTCCCAGTATTTTTTTGTTCAAAGACTATGCACAGGAGATTATAAAATATCAATAAATGGTCATTTCATTCATTGCATTCTTTTTTTCTCTTAGAAAATAAAAGAAAGATATCTTTAGCCTTTAAAGATCATTTACCACTAAAGACTACAAAAATAATGATAAAGTGATTTTTGTTCCACTTCTAAAATTCTCAAGACACAAAAATAAGTTAATTCAAATTTCAGCTTACATTTCTAAAATATAAGAAAGATGACAACTGAAAAATTCATGATGATAATAGTCATGTGAGGTCAATGCCATAGTGATAGCAATTTGAGTATTAATTCACACTCAGTGGGTATGTAAAAATAGAGTTATCTTTAATTATCTTTTGTAAAACTTGTTTTTTAAAAATTATTGGTGATCTTGGCATGTACTGTAATAAAACTTCATTTTTATAAATGGAATCTTTTTGGAAGAATATTAAGGAAAGAAGGTCAAAATAAAGCAAATAAAATAAGCATTTCAATAAAGATACAGCTCATCTCTTCAGATCTAAAAGAAAAGACCACTCTACTCTCAAATACAGCTTCATATCAATATAAAACAATGCAATCTGACTACTAGAACAAGTTAATAGTTAAACAAATAGAAGAAGTTAGGGAAACCACTTATTTCTCCATATTATAACTTTTTATACTAAAATTTCAACCTACAAAGCACATTCCAAATTAAAGTAAAAATTGGTTTTGAATTTTAAAAATTAACCCTAGCTACAGGTATATAACAAAGATGTAGCAAAATGTATTATCCATCATTCTGAAGACTAATAACTTCCAAGTGGATAATTATTTCTGATAAATTTTAACAAAAATAAAATTTCTAAAGTTAATTTACCATAAATTTTACTATGCTTAAAAATACCTAATTAAATCTCATATTATGAACAGATAAAAATTAATTTTCATTTTAATTCTGTTAATTAGAGGGAGCTGCTCAAATATGGAACTTGAAATATAGCATCATTTTGTTTTTCAAAGAATTACAAAATATTCTATTTGTTGAAATATCTAGAGAAGAAATTGATGCCTATTTCAGATAAAGTATACTTACCTGCAATTCCTGAAACTGTGATTTTTTTTCAAAATTATTATATGTAATTATATATTTATCAATCTAGTTTTCCTTCTTGAAAACAATACTGACTTTGAGAATTTTAAATAGACTATTAAATCTAAATATTCCTATGGCATCTAAAATTTCACCATGAAGAAATATTTTAAAAAACTTATAAAATAAATGCTTTCCAACAGCATTTCAAAAATTTAACATTATAGAAGAAGTGACATTAGGCTGTTTAAAAACCCTTTAAGAGGAGCAAAGAACAAGGGTAATAAATAGAAACAATACCAAATATGGTCAAAATTAATCACATTATATCAGTAACCATTTTAAATGTCAATGGTCTAAATACATCAACTAAAAGAGCATATCAGAGCAGATAAAAAAATAAGACTCAACTACATGTTTTCTAAAAGAAAGCCACTTTTAATATAAAGACACATATAGATTAAAAGTAAAGGTATAGAGAAAAATAATCCATGTTAACACTAATCAAAATAAAATAGGAATAACTATATTAATTTCACACATAGCAGACTTCAGAGCATGGGAAGTTATCAGGAACATGGACATTACATAATGATAAAATGAGTCAATACTTCAAAAGAAGTAACAACCTTTAATGTTTATGTCCCTAACAGCAGAGCATCAAAATATATAAGGCAAAAAATGCAAGAGGAAATAAAAGAAAGATAGCTGGAAAATCCCAAATACTTGGAGATTGAAAAGCATACTTCTATATAAAAATGGCTAACAAACATATGAAAAAGTGTTCAACATCTCTAATCATCAGGGAAATGCAAATCAAAACCACAATGAGATATCACTTAACCCCAGTGAGAATGGCCTTTATCAAAAAAACCCAAAACAACACATGTTGGCGTGGGTGTGGAGAGACAGGAACACTTATACACTGCTGGTGGGACTGCAAACTAGTGCAACCTCTGTGGAAAGCATTATGGAGGTATCTTAAACAGATTCAAGTAGACCTGCCATTTGACCCAGCAATCCCATTACTGGGCATATACCCAAAGGAAAAAAGGTCATTCTGTAACAAAGGCACGTGTACCCAAATGTTTATAGCAGCACAATTCACAATAGCAAAGATGTGGAAACAACCCAAATGCCCATCAATACATGATTGGATTAGTAAACTGTGGTATATGTATACCATGGAATACTACTCAGCTATAAGGAATGATGAAGATACAACATCTCTATGGTTCTCCTGGAGAGAGTTGGAACCCATTATATTAAGTGAAGTATCCCAAGAATGGAAAAACAAGCATCACATGTACTCACCAGAAAATTGGTTTCCTTGATCATCACCTAAATACAAACCTGGGAACGACACCAATTGGACATCAGACTGAGGTGGGGGGTGGGGGAGGGGATGGGGGTATGCCTACACAATGAGTGCATTGCGCACCGTTTGGGGAGTGCTAACACTTGAAGGTGCTGACTCGGGAAAGGGGGGGTGGGGGAAAAAAATATGAAACTATTGTTTTTAACTTGCACTGTTCACTTAATAATTTATCATGAATATTTCCCATATTATTTCATATCATTGTACAAGAAATAATGTATACATTATGAGGACATACTGTATCTAACAAGATATACTGTTAGACTCTTTGATTCTGTAAAATAAAAAAAAAAAAAAAAAAAAGAAATAAAGTGCTATTTAAGCCACAAAAAAAAAAAATAAATAAAAAAAAATAAAAATATAAATTCCAGTTTTTAAAAAAAAAAAAAAAAAGAAAGAAAAGCATACTTCTAAATAACATACAGGTCAAAGGAGAAATCTCAAGATACATTTTTAAATATTTTGACATAAATGAAAATAAAAATATAGCCTATAAAAACTTGTGAATGCAATAAAAACAGTGCTTAGAAGGACACTGATAGAGTTGAATGCATATATTACAGAAGAAGCAGAAAGCACTAAAATCAATCATCTAAAGCTTTCACCTTAGGAAACTAGAAAAAGAAGAGGAAACTAAATCCAAAGTAAGCAGAAGAAAAGAAATAATAAAAAGTAAAACAAAAATCAATGAAATTGAAAACAAGAAATCAATAGAGAAAATTAACAAAACCTAAAGCTGATTCTTAAAAAGATAATGTTGATAAGCCTCTAGCTAGGCTAAGAACAAAAGACAGAAGATATAAATTGCTGTCAGAATTGAAAGAGGAGCATCACTATAGATCCCACAGACACTAAAAGGATGTTAAAGTAATATTATGAACAGCTCTATGTCCACAAATGTGATAATCTAAATGACATGGACCAATTCCTTAAAACATACATTCTGTCAAAACTCATATAAGAAGAAATTGACAATCTGAATAGGTCTCTATCTAGTAAAGAAATTGAATCAGTAATTAATAACCTACGAAAACCAAAAACATCAGACCCAAATGGGTTCACTAGTGAATTCTACCAAATGTCTAAACAAGACATTACACAAATTTTCTACAATCTCTTCCAGAAGACAGAAGTAAAGGGAATACTTACTAGTTCATCCTATCAGGCCAGCATTACACTAACACCACAAACCAGATAAAGACATTACAAGAAAAGAAAACTGTAGACCAATATTTCTAATGAACATATATGCAAAAATACTCAATAAAGTATTAGAAAATCAATCTAACAATGTGTAAAAAGAATTATATACCATGGTCATGTGAAGTTTATTCCAAGTATGCAAGGCTGGCTCAACATTCAACAATCAATTAATGTGATCCATCACATCAACAGGCTAAACAAGAAAAAAAATCACATGATTTATATCAATAGATGCATAAAAATTACTTGACAAAATCCAACACCCATTTATGACAAAAACACTCATTAAAATAGTAATCAAGATAACTTTCTCAACTTGATAAAGAGCGTCAACCAAAACCTTATAGCTAAGATCATACTTAGTGGTGAGAAACTCAAAGCTTTTCTGCTAAGATAAGGAACAAGGATGTTCCCTTTTACCACTGCTCTCAATATTGTACTGGAAGTCCTAGCTAATGCAGTAAGATAAGAAAAGGGAAATAAAAAGTGTACAAATTAGGAAGAAAGAAATAAAACTACTTTGTTCACAGATCATATGACTGTTAATATAGAAAATCATAGTCAACAACAACAAAAAATCTACTGGAACTAGTAAATGATTATAGCAAGGTTGCAGGATACAAAGTTAATAAACAAAAACTCAATCATTTCCTATATACAGGCAATGAACAAGCGGTATTTGAAATTAAAAGCATATTACCACGTATATTAGCACCCCCCCCCCCAAAATGAAATACTCAGTTACAAATCTGGAAAATTATGTACAAGATCTGTATGAGAACAACTAAAAAACTCTAATGAAAGATATCAAGGAAGAACTAAGTAGATGGAAAAATATTCCAAGTTCATGGACAGGAAGACTCAATAGTGTCAAGATGCCAGCTTTTCCCAACCTCATCTACAGATTCAAAGCAATCCCAATCAAAATTCCAGCAAGTTATTTCATGGCTATTGGTAAACTGATTCTAAAGTTTATATAAAGAAGCAAAACACCAAGAACAGCCAATTCAGTATTGAAGAAGAAAGGCAAAGGACTGACACTACCTGACTTCAAGACTTTCTATAAAGCTACAGTAATCAAGACCATGTGAGACTGGTGAAAGAAAAGACAAACAGATCAATGGAACAAAATAGAGAGCCCACTGGAACCCATTCTACTAAGTGAAGTATCCCCAGAATGGAAAAATAAGCACCACATGTACTCACCATCAGATTGGTTTCACTGATCAGCACCTAAGAGCACATTTAGGAATAACATTTATCAGGCATTGGGCAGATGGGAGGGGATGGGTGTATACATACATAATGAGTGCAATGTGCACTGTCTAGGGGATGGACACACTTGAAGCTCTGATTTGGTGGGGTAGAGCGGGGCAAGGGCAATATACATAACCTAAACTTTTGTATCCCCATAATATGCTGAAATAAAAAAAAAAAGAGCTGAAAAAAAAATAGAGAGCCCAGAACTAAACCCACACAGATATGGTCAATTGATCTTTGACAAAAGAGCAAGGCAATATAGTACAATACAGATAGTTTTTTCCATAAATGGTGCTGAAACAACTGAACATCCACAGGCAAAAGAAAAAAAAAATGAATCTAGACAGAAACTTCATACCTTTTACAAAAATTAACTCAAAATGGATCATAGGCCTAAATGTAAACACAAAATTATAAAACTACTAGAAAATAACAAGAGAAAATCTAGGTGGCCTTGGGAATAGCAATAACTTTTGAGATACAACACCAAAGGCACTATCCATGAAAGAATTAATGGATAAATTGTACTTTATTAAAATTAAAAACTCCTACGCTGCGGAAAACAATTTCATGGGATGAGAAGACAACCCACAGACTAAGAGACAATGTTTGCAAAAGACACATCTGATAAATGATTATTATTCAAAATATACATAGAACTCTTTAGAAGTAAGAAAATGAATAACCTAATTTTAAAAATGGGCAAAAAAGATGAACAGAAGCCTCACCAAAGTAGCTGTATGAATGGCAAAGAAGCATATAAAAAATGTTCATCCTCATATGTCATTACAGAATTGCACATTGAAATAATAGTGACTGGGAGATCGAGGTGGGAGGATTGCTTGAGGTCAGGAGTTCAAGATCAGCCTGAGCAAGAGCAAGACCCTGTCTCTACAAAAAATAGAAAAATTAACCAGCCATAGTGATGTGCACCGGTAGTCCCAGCTACTCGGGAGGCTGAGGCAGGAAAATCTCTTGAGCCCAGGAGTCTGAGGTTTCAATGAGCTATGATGACACTACTGCATTCTAGCTAGGGCAACAGAGCAGGACTCTGTCTCAAAAAAACAATAGTGAGATACCACCACACATTTATCATAATGCCCCAAATCCAAAGCACAGATAACACCAAATTCTAGTGAGGATATGGAGCAGCAGGAGCTCTCATTCATTGCTGGTGGGAAAGCAAAAGGGTACAACTACTTTGGAAGGCAGTTTGGCAGCTTCTTACAAAACTAAACATATTCTTACCATAAGATGCAACAATCACAGTCCTTTGCATTTACCCAAATGAACTGAAAGCTTATGTCCACACAAAAACCTGCACGTGCATATTTATAGCAGCTTTAGTCATAATTGTCAAAACTTGGAAGCAACTAAGATGTTCTTCAGTAGTGAATGACAAATAAACTTTGCCACATCCAAACAATGAAATATTATTCTGTGCTAAAAAGAAATGAGTTACGAAGCCATGAAAAGACATGGATGAAACTTAAATGCATATTACTAAGTGAAAGAATCCAATCGAAAAAGGCTACATAATGTATGATTTCAACTATGTGGCATTCTGAAAAGGTCAAAATTTTGGTGACAATAAAAAGATCAGTGATTTCCAGGGTTTAGGTGAGAGGGAGGGATGAATAGGCAGAGCACAGAGGATTTTTATGGCAGTGAGACTATTCTGTATGATACTGAAATGGTGGGTACGTGTCATTATACATTTTTCCAAACCCATAGACTGTACAACACTAGACATTAACCCTAATATGTACTATTGACTTTGGGTGATAAATGGTGTGTCAGTGTAGATTAATTGATTGTACCAAATGTACCATTGTGATGTGGTATACCAATAGGGGGAAGACTGTGCATGCATGAGGACAAGAAGTATAGGGGAATTCTCTGTGCTTGACACTTATTTTTCCATGAAAGTAAAACTTCTCTACAAAAAATGTTACTGGCTTTAAAAAATCTTTAAGTAATGTCTGTTATTCTCTGTAGACTAGAACTTAAGAATTGGAGATGTTATTAAAGCAACTGCAGCAAAACTGAAAATAATGGCTTTAGTAAAAGTATACAAACCTACTTATATAAGATATGAACATTTTTAAATTCATGTTTCTTTTCCTCTAAATAGTTTTCAGACTTTGTTATTTATGGATAATGGACAACTATAAAACTGCTTTCTAGATTTGCATATCTCAAACTAATCTGATGCCAATACAATTTTAAAATTATGATGTATTGACAGAACCCCCAAGGATCTCACTAATCTATGAATGTTTGAACAATAAACATTAAAAATATCACCATTGTGTACCACGGGTATAAAACCAGAGGATGCAACATGAGCAGATAGTCAACATCAACCTTCCGGTGCCCAGGTATTGGTGAATGCTGCCTCTGCTTTAGCACGCTGATTAAATGGCATGTGTTAAGTGTTTTCTCTTTTTACTTCCTTAGGAATTTTCCTTTCTAAGAAAATTCTCAGGAATTTTTCTTAAGGTTGCATTTTCTTAAAGTTATATTCTGGCATAGTAATAAAAACAAATCTATAAATATTCTAAACTATTTCTTACATTTTAAGAAATGCACTGAAAAGGAAAGGTATTGATAATTTTCATGCATAGAATACCTATTAACATCTTGAATAACAAACACCAGCGTCCTATAGAACAGGATCTGGAAAATTTTGTACTAGATGATTAAGCCCCTTCAGAATAAAAGAGAAATGTTCTATTGACAAACTCTAAGTGAACCAACAGTATCTTCTTTTATCCTGGCTAACATTGACAATAATGTCAACAGTGAAGTTTGCTCAGCCGTGGTGTCATTTCTTCTCTTCTAAGAAATACTGCTAGAAATAGTGCATAGTATATTCCATAGTATATTCCTTCAAAAGTTAGCATGCTCTTTCTACATATATGCATGTGTGCACGTGCACACATGCTGAGCATGTTATGGTTGGTAGAAATTATCAAAACCTCATCCTGAAGATGGAGAATGTTCAAGAAATGATGAATATTAAATTCACAATTCAGTACTTCATTTGTGCTATAATTTGACAGATGGAGCTCTCAGAATCTCTAACCTGATCAACCAATGACTTCTCCCTCCTTTTATCCAATCATATTTTCTACTTAACAAATGGAACAAAAACTCCTATATCTCTACCTTATAGCAAGTATCATATTTATTTTATTCTGTGTGGTATATAGAATTTGATTAAAGTGTTCAAATAATGACAGTTTAAAAGCACAAGATTCCATAACTGTTAGTTTTAGAATGTGTGGATGACAGTCCCAGGAGGCCAATTGGAACAACAAAGAGCACTGTGACCACGGATCATTCATAGAGTCAGATCATTGCATGATGCAAGTTTATCAAAAATTTCTAGGTTTTATATATCCATATCCTCTAATGCAGCAGTCCCCAACCTTTTTGGCACCAGGGATCGATTTCACGGAAGACAATTTTTCCACGAATTGGGGGTGTGAGTGGTGGTGCCAGAGCTCTGCAGCCTGGTCCTTAACGGGCCATGCAGCCCCAGGGGTTGAGGACCGCAGCTCTAATGAATTGATTTTCTTTAAACAAAGTTTCAGTTACTGAAAGATAAGAACTATAAATGTTAATTTTCCATAATATAATAAGTACATTTCAATACTCATTGCACCTTATGGTTTTGATACAAATGTGTGCTGTTGATGCAAACAAAAGTTTATATAAAATTTACCTGTTGACAACAAAATGATGCAAATTTACACTGTGGCTACAAAAGAAATCAATCTAGTATAATAGAGATTATTTTTAAAAGCAAAACACTGACTTAGAAATTTGCCTGATTTTTATTTTTTTCATTACAAACATTAGACTGGTTCTGCCTTTTTTTATAGAGATGGGGTCTCACTGCTGTCCAGGCTGAAGTGCAGTGGTGTGATCATGGTCACTGCAACTTTGAACTCCTGGGCCCAAACAATCCTCCTGCTGGGGACTATAGGTCCCACCACCATGTCCACCTATTTTTTTTTTTTTTTTTTTTTTTTTTTTTAGAGACAGGGCCTTGCTATGTTGCCCATGCTGGTCTCAGCTCCTGGTGTCAAGCTATCCTTCTACCTCGGCCTCCCAAAAAGCTGGGATTATAGGCATGAGCCACCACACCCAATCAAATTCAGTTTTTCTCTATGCTTTAGTCATACATTATTGGGTACCTAATGGGTTAGTCATATATTGTTGGGTACCTAAAGATATCATAATTTAACAATCCAATCCTGCAACAAATATTGGTTTGCTGGAGAAAATCACAAGGTAGAGAATAAGTACAACTGTGATAAAAATTTCTTCTGCACCACTTCAGTGGAAAGACAGGGAAGGAAGTAACAAAGTGAAAGCATGAACAACACACTTGGGAGACAATCAAATACTTGCTTTGCCATCTTTTGTATGAATCATCCCTTTTCTTGAAATAAAAATGTTAGACTGCCTTTTTTACTTCCAAAGTTAAAATAATTGAATGCTGTCAATCTAAGAATAAAAAGACAATAGCTGTGATAGCCCATGTTTCAGAAGGTATCACAGTATCCTAATTCTTGGAAGAAGCTCAATGTGGTATTATCTATATGGTTATTTTGAATATTATAAGTTCTTCTCCTGAGTCGAAAGTACAGGGTGTGGAACTTGCAATTTCCATTGTGCAACTTATCTTGGGAAAGCTGTATTCAGTTAGTATATCTCATTTTTCACACAATTTTCTGACCCTGTAGAGCAATTAAGGAAGACCTCGTCTTGGCTGCTTTGCTAAATGTTCTTAGTGCCATCTGCTGCATGCTTCCGGCTACTGTAGGGGGAACTACTCTAGTTAATAGGAGTTTATGAAACTAGAAAGAGCTGACATCATATTTGTCAATCTGCAGTCCATGTGTGGAAAGAAAAAACACTATTAAAGCATTCTGACACAGGAAATACTTTGGATACTATCTTAGAAATAGTTAATAATAATGTTTAGGTTTGTGATTCTTACACTAAAATTGTATCTTTAATGTACTCTATTTTCTCTGCTTAAAAGGTCTATGTGTAATAATTTTATCTAAGTGATTTAGCATTAGCTACCGGTCTCCTAAACTGAAACTATTATTATCTTTCAGCCTGCTCCTTAGATAAATAAAGAATCCATTATAGTTAGAAGCAGCAAAAATAATTTAATGGAATGAATAAAATTTATTGGGTGATATTAACATTGTTTTTTTAATTAAACAGCTTTTATTTAAAAGAGCTAAATAATAAATATGACTGATATATAAAGACATAAAAAAATAGATGCACCCATTATTCTGAAGAGCATTTCCAAAGATATATGTTGATAGGTAACTACTATTTAAGTGGAGAGAAAAGGCTGCTTGTGATTAGATTATTTTGAAGAATAAGGAAACTGGTATCCATAAAAGCGACCCTATGACACCTTAACCAACACCACTACCCAGAGACATGGTCAGTAACTCTCTGAAAACTGATACAGATCATCCAACAATGTTCCTGTTATTACTTCCTTACTTAATTTTTCTTTTCCTGGTAAAATACTCATTACTGTAAAACTTAGGATGGCTGCCAGTCACGATGAAGCTCTTGTGTCTATTCTGGTTCTAATCTTTCCCCTTGTTATAATTCTGAGGGTTCTAAATTTCCCTAAGATTCAAATAAGTATTGGCCTCAAGCGACTGCATTGTTCAATGGATGCTGTTCCAGTTCTCACATCACCTGGTGTGTTTTCTTTGGAAAGCTTGCAAGGGGCTTGATAATTTCAACTAGATTTTCTCACTTGCTGTAATAAGCATGAAGAAACATGCTATGTTGAGATAATTACATAGTTTAATCCTTAATAGTCTGGTTTGTTACTAAAATGTGTGGGTATAAAATGCTCAAAGAGGATTGCCTCAGTATTTATTTCTTAAACTGTCTACTAGCAACAGTTACTCTGTAACAATCCCTTGAGCTAGTTTTTCTTTTTGTTCTTGAGAATCGTGCCTTTCTTTTACCCTGTCTAAAGACCATTCTTACCCGGCAGACAATTAAAATATTCAAGAATCTGATTCCCTGTAGTGTTTTAAGATCATAGCTTTCTAAAAAGTACACAAGCCATTTCCTCAACATTGGAAATGAAGCAGACTCTGTGGTAACGCAAAGGGTATTTAATTATGTATAAAACAAATTATAGTTGCAAAATGATAAAGAAATTAGAAGCATTAGAGTAGAATACTGTAAGGACAAAGTGATCAAAAGTACTATAAGCTAATAACAAATATATTGCAAAAATACTTAGATTGGCAGAACTCTTGAAAGAAAGTATCAGACATTATTTCTAAAAGCCAGTTGAGTGGAGCTGTTCAAAATCTTCGGTACCAACCAACACCAGGTATACAGGAAAAATTGCATCTGAGAGAGCCTTTTTTTAAGAGTTTTCTCAAGTATAAAATGTCTAATACCTATCAACAGAAAAATGAAAAGGCACTCCTGAGGCCCTCTTGGATTCATGCTTTGTTCAGTACCTAAAATTTAAACTTCAATTCTGTCCCACAAGAGCAAACACTCAGCTACGTCCTGAGAATTTGCTGGAATGAGTCTTTAACCCTCAGGAGACTGATGGGTAACCTGTGAGCCTCTAGCAGGGTAGACACTATCTGCTCACTAAAAGATGTTAAAACACATGCCATGAGTGTGACCATCTGCCTATTTTTCCATATTTTTATTACAGTGAATATTACTTTAGAATGGCATAATTGTTTCAATTTTCTTTACACTTCATTTTTCTGTTTGTACCATTCACTCTATTTTTGTTGAATAAATGAAATCAGATTAATTTTTATAGAAAAAGGAGTAGTATAGTGCAGGAAAATATTTTCTATTTTGTTATGTTACATATAATCCAACATAACCACTTAAAGTTTAGTATTAAAAAGGCACCTATTATCAGCCTTTGAAAATGACAAATTTATGTGCCTAAAAACATAAAGAATGCTTCCAGTGTGAACATGGCCATGAAAGTCAGCATTATTCCCCTACTGGAAAACAGAGAAAAGAAATAAGAGGAATGAAAACAAAAACCTGAAATCTACATTTATAGTGAAACTAGGGGGCAAATACATTCCAGACTTAAAATACATTTAAGGCAGCCTAAAAATTAAAAATAAAAACATTTTACATTACTAACAACAGTGTATGTGAGTCCAGTTCTTCCACAACTTCACCAACATTCTGTTTGATGAATCTTTTTAATTTGAGCCATTCAAAAAGATGCATTGTTCTATTTTCTTATGATCTTAATTTATATTGGCCTAATACTCAGTGATGTTGAACACCTTTTCATACCCTTATTGGCCATTTGAATATATTTGGTCAAATGTCTATTAAAAGATTTTATTTTAAAATTGAGTTGTTTTCCTTAGTGTTGTGTATGGTGAATTCAAATCTTGCCAGTCTGGTGGTGGGAAGTGGGGGTACTATTGTTATCTCATTAAAATTTTAATTGACATTTCCCTGGTTATAAATGAGATTAAACACCTTTTAAAGACTTTTTCCCTGTATATTGCGGGGGTACACATGTTTAGATTACACATAATTGCCTTTGTCCCACCCGAGTCAGAGCTTCAAGCCTATCCATCCCCCAGATGGTGTGCACCACAGCCATCAGGTGTGAATATACCCATCTCCTCCTCCTCCCTCCCACCTACCTGACACCCAGTGAATGTTACTACTATATGTGTGCATAAGTGTTCATCAGCTAATACCAATTTGATGGTGAGTACATGTGGTGCTTGTTTTTCCATTCTTGTGATGCTTCATTTAGTAGAACGGGCTCCAGCTCTATCCAGGATAATACAAGAGGTGCTAGAACACCACTGTTTTTGTGGCTGAGTAGAACTCTATATACCACATTTTATTAATTTACTCATGTATTGATGGGCACATGGGCTGTTTCCACATCTTTGCAATTGCGAATTGCGCTGCCATAAATATTCAAGGGCAGATGTCTTTATTATAGAATGTCTTTGTTTCCTTTGGGTAGATGCTCAGTAATGGGATTACTGGGTTGGATGGTAGTTCTACTTGTAGCTCTTTGAAGTATCTCCATATTACTTTTCACAGTTTGTATTAATATGCAGTCCCACCAGCAGTGTATGAGTGTTCCTAACTCTCTGCACCCATGCAAACATTTATTGTTTTGGGACTTTTTGGTAAAGGCCTTTCTCAATGGAGATAAGTGATATCTCATTGTGGTTTTGATTTGCATTTCCCTGATGATTACAGACGCTGAGCACTTTTTCATATTTGTTGGCCATTAGTCTATCTTCTTTTGAAAAATTTCTTTTCATGTCCTTTGCCCACTTTTTGATAGGGTTGTTTGATTTTTTCTTGCTGATTTTCCTGAGTTCTATATATATTCTAGTTAACATCCCTTTATTGGATGTGTAGCATGTGAACATTTTTTCCCATTGTTTAGGTTGTCTGTTTGCTCTCATGATAGTTTCCTTGGCTGTGCAGAAGCTTTTTAGTTGGATCATGTCCCATTTATTTATTTTTGTTGTTGTTGTGATTGCCTTTGGTATCTTCTTCATAAATGCTTCGCCTAGGCCAATGTCTGTAAGAGTTTTTCCAACGTTTTCTTCTAGAATTCTTAAGTTTCACGCCTTAGGTTTAAGTCTGTTATCTTCCATGAGTTGATTTTTGTGAATAGTGAAAGGTGTGGTATCCTGTTTCAGTCTTCTACATATGGCTATCCAATTTTCCCTGCATCATTTATTGAATAAGGATTCTTTTCCCCAGTATATGTTTTTGTCTGCTATGTCAAAGATTAGATGGCTATATGAGGATGGTTTTATATCTGGGTCACAGTTCTATTCCATTGGTCTGTGTCTCTGTTCTTGTGCCAGTACCATGTTGTTTTAGTTACTATAGCCTTGTAGTATAGCTTCAAGTCTGGTAAATTGATGCCTCCAAATTTGTTCTTTTAGCTTAAGATTGCTTTTGCTATACAGGGTCTTCTCTTGTTCCATATGAATAATAGAATTATTTTTTCTAGATCTGTGAAAAATGATGTTAGTATTTTAATAGGTATTGCATTGACTCTGTAGATCACTTTGGGTAGTATAGACATATTAACAATGTTGATTCTGCCAATCCATGAGCATAGTATGGTTTTCCAACTGTTTACGCCCTCTGCTATTTCTTTCCACAGTGTTTCTTAGTTCTCCCTGCAGAGGTCTTTTACTTCCTTAGTTAACTATATTCCTAAGTATTTTATTTTCTTTGTTGATATTGCGAAGGATGTTGAGTCTTTGATTTCATTCTCAGTTTGACTGTTGTTGGCATATAGAAATGCTACTGATTTCTGTACATTGATTTTTTTAAAAGGCTCATTGGCTTTGTTGACTCCTTTTTGGGAAAGTGTCTATGCATGTATTTCACCCATTTTTTTCTATTAGATTTTCTCTCTTTTTATTGAATTGTAGGATTTCATCATATATTACAGATATGAGTCCTTTTTCTGTTAGCAAATATCTTCTCCCACTCTGTGGCTTATCTTTTAATTTTTTTTTTTTGATACAGAGTCTCACTCTGTCACCCAGGCTAGAGTGCAGTGGCATCATTGTAGCTCATTGCAACCTCAAACTTCTGGGCTAAGGTGATCCTCCTGCCTCAGCCTCCCAAGTAGCTGGGGCTACAGGTGTGCACTGCCACTTCCTGCTAATTTTTTCTATTGTTTGTAGAGATTGGGTCTCACTCTTGCTCAGCCTGTCCTCGAACTCCTGGCCTCAAGTAATCCTCCTGTCTCAGCCTTTCAGTATGCTAGCATTACAAGTATGAGCCACCTCACCCAGGCTTTAATAATTTTTATAGTACTTTAAGATGAACAAAATTCTTACTTCTAACAGAGCCATACTTATTGATCTTTTCCTCTGTGGTTAGTACCTTTTTATCTATTTAGAAATATTTTCCTTTCCAGATGTCATGAATATATTATACAAACTTTACTTCAAAAAGCTTTATCATTTTGCCTGTTTCATTAGATGCCTCATTCACCTATAAAATCGTGTGAGGTAGGGCTCCACTTTTATTTTTTTCCACACAGGTATACAATTATTACAGCACCATTTATTTTTAAAAATGTCCTTTTCTGCTGTTCTCCACTGTTTAATTCAATGTTCACAGATGCATGACTCTTTCTACCTTTTCTGCTCTGCTGTACTGTCTTAATTATTCTCTATGCATTAATGTTACTAAATCTTTATATCTGATAAAAATATACGCTAACTTGCCATATAGCACAAACTAACATATGTATCATTGCTTTTTATTTCTTTATGTGTTTTCCATGTGGAGTCATTTTTATTCTTACTAGGTAAATTCTTTAGAATTTCTTTTTATTTATTTATTCAGAATATTATGGTGGTCAAACATTTTGGTTACATGTAATGCTGTTTGTTCCTCCCAAGCCAGGGCTACAAGTGTATCCCTCCCCCATACAGTGCATTCTGCTTCCATTAGTTGTGAATTTACCCCCCTACCCCAACCCTACTGGTGCCCAGTGAGTATTACTACCATGTGAACAACTTAGTGTTGCTCAGTTAGTACCAATTTGATGGCAAGTACATGTGGTGCATGTTTTTCCATCCTTGTGATACCTCATTTCAAAGGATGGGCTCAAGCTCTATTCAGGATAATATAAGAGATGCTAGATCACCACTGTTTTTTGTAGTTAAATAGTATTTTATGGTATACATATACCACATTTTATTAATCCACTCTTTTTAGTATAGTTTTGAGGATGGCGAGCACTCTCAATTTTTTGTGTATATGAAGATGTCTTTATTTTATCTTCATTTTGGAAAATTGTTTCACTAGCTATCTGTCTTAAAACTTTGAAGATATTATTCTACTGACTCCTAGCATCCCTGGTTGCTGTTATAGAATTGGTTGTAAATCAAGCTCTGTTCCCTTGGAGGCAGTCCACCTTTATTTTTCTGTTGTGTTTAAGATTTTCTCTTTGCTTTAGGTATTCTGCATTTCCACTATCATGTATCTACATGTTTCTTTCATTCTTTATAATTCAAATTTCACTGAGATAATTTTAGCTTCATATGAGGTTGTAAGACATAATATAGAGATATTTTATGTAGACTTTCCCATTTTTCTCAATGTTAAAATTTTGTAAAACCATAATATAATACCACAACCAACATTTAGGCAATACAGTGGCTTTATTCAAATTTCTCTAGTTTTACTTGTACTTATTTGTGTGTGTATGTGTCTTTATATGTTTAGTTTTGTATAATTTTATTACATGTGTAATTTTATGTGTCCATTACCCCAATCAAGATAAAGAATAGTTTCAATACTACAAGGATCCTTCATTTTGCCCTTTTATAACCACTTCTACCTCCCTACTGCAGTCTCTTGGGTCTCAGGACCAGACTACAAAAATCAATTCTTACTCATGTTATTTTAGATCTTCTTGGTCTGTGTTCTATGTCTCTGAGCCATGTCTTTTGCATTTCCCATATTTTTGTCCTTTCATGCTACAATCTGAAAACTTTATTCTAACCTATCTTCCAGCCTACTAATTTTCTTTTTAGCTGTTTCTAATCAGTTGTTAAATCTTTTCACTGAGTTCTTAATTTCAGTTATAGTTTTAGAATGAAAGGATTGATTTGATTTTCTTAAAACTAGTTTCACATTTTTATGATATTCTGTTTCTGAAGTTTGTTTTGTTGTTACATATTTTTAGCTCATAAGTGTAAGTTATTTTATAATATATGTCTGTTAATTTCAATATCCGAATTCTTTATGGATCTCTCTCTATTGTCTATTTTCAAGCAAGGACTTCTTTACTTCTGGTTCACCTTTACTCTGAGAAAATAGTTCTTCTCAGACTCTGCAGTTGGGTAGAAATTGATTTTTGAAGTCTGTCCTCATTTCCCAGGAGGCTGCCAAAACCACAGTTCAGTTTCACAACTGTTTTTTCCAATAGACAAATACCCTCTGGGCAAAAGCAGATTTTAGTTTGGGACTTAACTCTCTGAATTTTCAGTTTATCCTAGATTTTGGCCAGGTAATTCTTCACTATACTTTTGGCACACTTATGCTTTTAAGAAATCTTTGGAACATTTTATCTATCTTTTTAGTTGTTATTCAGGGTACTGAGGACTCCCTAAATATTATTTTGCATTATCTGAAAGTTTAAATCACGTGAAATTTAGAAATTACACACACACACACGCACGCACACACACAGAGGCACACACACACACACACAACACACACACCCCACCCCACAGGCTGAGGAAGGATTCTAAAGATGTACTTGTGGGAGTAGGAAAATTTGGGAGAATTTTATCACAGCTATCCATGCCATAATACTTGTAAAATCAGCCACACAACCATGGAGTCTGTGTTTTGTTATTTACTTTTGAGGTTTAAAAAAAGATGTACATTGCCAAAACTTCTTGGCATAAATACAACTAAAACACAGAATGGAGCTTGGGGGTGAAGGAAAACAGATTTATTTTCCATATTAATCACATAAGTTCATTTACTACTGGAAATTTCTAAGGCAGTTAAATTTAAAATAATTTATCAGTTATTTTTTCTTTAGTTTTAAAACTACTTTCAAATTAGCTAAAAGGAAAGATGATAACTGGTACTGTTAACATTCAGTGTGTCTTCAGTAGCCTGCTGAGCTCTGGAAAAGTCACTATATGGAGTCTGTGAAGCTAAGAAGGTGAGAGCAGTCCTCCGCAAGAAAGCTCGTGCCTTGCTCTACAATTAACTGAAGGCAGGTCTCTACAAGGCAGCAGCAACTTCGAAAAGCAATAGCGAGGTGGATCTTAAATGTGACTCCTTGGTCAGCAATTATACCTTAAGCAAAGAGGCATACAGTATAAACTGCTTGAAGAGGGGGCAACTAAGATAACAATAATAAGGAAAGATATAAAGACACTTAAAATTGAGAGGAAAAAAAAACTCTGAGTATATATTTGACAAAGATGTTTCTATTTCATATCCTGTAAAATAAAATGGCAATGTTAGGTAGTTAACAATACTGACTGAAAAACACTAAGATATTTTAACATAAAAAGATTTATTTAAATGAAGATAAAGATGATGAGGAGTGTCTATAAGTAAGTCCTATGTAGCACTGACTATAAGTAAATCCCATTTAACCTAGTTAAATTATCTACAGACAACAAATTCACTCACATCAAGCTTTATCTTTGAGATGTTTTAACCCTGCACTTACAACAATCTTCAGAAGGTCAAGAATAGTAAAGATTTGTGAAAGATTTTTGAGCTGTCATTATCTTGTGGTCTGTTTCTTCTCTCCTACCAAAAATGGTTTAGTAAGGTCAGAAGCTCCCTACATTGAAAAAAGATATTAATATTTAAGAAATTACACCAGGTGATTTGAGTTATTTGTAGATTATGGATATTAGTCCTTTATTGGATGTACAGTTTGTAAATATTTTCTCCTATTCTGTAGGTTGTCTACTTACTCTGTCGATTATTTCTTTTGCTATGCAGAAGCTTTTTAATTTAATTAAGTCCAATTTATTTATATTTGTTACTGCTGTGTTTGCCTTTGGAATCTTAGTCATACATTCTTTGCCAAGGCCAATGTTTAGAAGAGTTTTTCCTATGTTTTCTTCTAGAATTTTTATGGTTTCATGCCTTACATTTAAGTCTTCTATCCATCTTGAATTAATTTTTGTATATGGTGAAAGATAGGGGTCCTGTTTCATTCCTCTGCATATGGCTATCCAGTTTTCCCAGCACCATTTGTTGAATAGGGCTTCCTTTCCCCAGTGTATGTTATTGTCTGCTGTCAAATATCAGTTGGTATCCCATTAAAAAGTGGGCAAAAGACATGAACAGAAATTTTTCAAAAGAAGGTAAACAAATGGCCAAGAAACATATGAAAAAATACTCAACATCACTAATCATCAGGAAAATGCAAATTAAAACCACAATGAGATACCACCTTACCCCTATCAGAATGGCTATTAATAACAAGTAGAAAAGACAATAGATGCTGGTGTGGATGCAGACAGAAGGGAACACTTATACCCTGTTGGTGGGACTGCAAATTAGTACAACCTTTCTGGAAAACAGTATGGAGATTCCTCAAAGAAATAAATGTAGACTTACCATCCGACCAAGCAATCCCATTACAGAGCATCTACCCAAAGGAAAAGAAATCACTTTATCAAAAAGACGCTTTGCACTGAAATGTTTATTGCAGCACAATTCACGATTGAAAAGATGTATTTACAGTATCATCCTAAGGGCCCCTCAATTCATGAGTGAATAAAGAAAATGTGATACACACACACACACACACACATACATACAGACGCACACACACATACTCAGCCATAAAACATAATGAAATGACGTCTTTCACAGCAACTTGGATGGAATTGGAGACCATTATCCCAAGTGAAGTATCTCAGGAATAGAAAAACAAACACTACATGCACTCTCTAATAATTGGAAGCTAAACCACGGACACACATGGGCACAAAGAGATGTAAGGGACATTGAAACCAAGAAGTGGGGAAGATGGGAGGGTGTGAGGGGAAAAAACTTACCTGTTGGTACAGTGATTACTATTCTGGTGATGGGCACACTAAAAGCCCTAACTTAAGCTTTATACAAGGTATCCATGTAACAGAAACATTTGTACCTCCTTAATATTTTGAAATATAAATAAATAAATAAGTCATTAGATCCAAACTAGGAATTTACATCACTCAAGATAACAGCATATAAGTAAAATAAATATTGAGGAATTTCAGAAAAAGAAAAAAGAAGCAATTATACCGGCGTTGACTTATTCAGAATCAGTTCTACTCTGATAGCCCACAGGATGTCTCATAGGAAATGAACTATTAAAAGTTTATCCAAGGCCTGTGGATGGCGCGGTGGCTCATGCCTGTAATCCTAGCACCCTGGGAGGCCGAGGCGGGTGGATTGCTCAAGGTCAGGAGTTTGAGACCAGCCTGAGCAAGAGCGAGACCCCTGTCTCTACTAAAAATAGAAAGAAATTATCTGGCCAACTAAAATATATATAGAAAAAATTAGCCGGGCATGGTGGCACATCCCTGTAGTCCCAGCTACTCGGGAGGCTGAAGCGGTAGGATCGCTTAAGCCCAGGAGTTTGAGGTTGCTGTGAGCTAGGCTGACGCCACGGCACTCACACTAGCCCGGGCAACAAAGCGAGACTCTGTCTCAAAAAAAAAAAAAAAAAAAAAAGTTTATCCAGTTATCATATTATGAATGTGAGTTTCCCCTACAGCACTTATTGAAGATAGTTTGTTCAAATTATTTTCTTAAAATGTTGAGTAGATACAAAAATACACATAAAATATGCTTAAAGAACAAAAATAGCGATGCAACACTTCAACACATATTTACCAACAACTAAGTTTAAGAAAACACAGTATTACTATCACTTTGTAAATCTCCTAAATGCCCTTCACCAATCCCATCTCATTTCCCAACTCTTCCTGCCATCCCAAATAACCATAATCATATTTTGTGTCATTCCTTTGGTACTAACTATGCTTTTTAAAATAGTACCAAATATGTTTGTATATGCAAACAGTATATTATTTACTTTTGCATGGTTTAGCACTGTATTTAAATGGAATTATCAAGAGCAAAATCTTCTTGAATTTAGCTTTATTGCTCCTGAGATTTGGTAACATTGTATGTGGTTGTAATTAATTCATTTTACTGCTCCTTACTATTCCATTGTAGGAACATGTCAGTTTATTTATTCAGTCTACCATTGGTTTGTTTCCAGTTTTTTGCTTTTAACAAACTAGTTCTAAAAACAATCTTGCTCATATTTTCTGGTGTCCATGTGCATGTGGTTTTTGGAAATATAGACAAGAATGGAATTGCTAAGCCAAACGATTGATACATCTTCAGCTCAATTGGAAAAAGTCAAATATTTTTGAAGCGATTGTTCCAGTTTACATTTCCACCAAGAAAATGTATTTCCATATACTAGGCAAAATATGATGCTCTCAGATTTTAAAATTTTTGCCAATCTAGTGAATATGAATTCTCATTATGTTCTTAATTGCCATCCTCCTTATTCTTTTTATTTTTTATTTTTTGAAACAAGGTCTCACTCTGTTGCCTGGACTAGAGTGCTGTGACATCGTCATAGCTCACCACAACCTCAAACCCCTGGGCTCAAGCGAACCTCCCTCCTTGGCCTCACAAAGTGCTAGGATTACAGGCATGAGCCACTGCACCTGGCCCATCTCCCTTATTCTTAATGAATTGAACATTTTATATATTTTCTGACTTTCTGTTTTTCTCAAGTAAAATGACCCTTTAGAGTTTTGGGTTTTTTCCTTTTTTTTTTCTTAATACATTCTATTTGATTGTCTTTTTCTTGTAGATTTTTGGATTTCTTTATATATTCCATACTCTAATGCTTTGTCAGTTATGTGCATTGCAAATATCTTCTTCCAAATTTAGTTTGTCTTTTTATTTAATTTGTGGATATTTCGAGCAGAAGTTCTTTATTTAATGTGCCCATTGACGCCTTTGGAGGGGAATCTTGTTTTAAAAAGCCTTCTCTATGCTGTGGGCATAAAGATATTCTCCATCATGATGTCAATTGGAAATTATTTTTGTAATTGTGTTTAGATCCAATTTCATTTTTCCCCATAATTGTCCCAATACCTTTTCTTTAAAAGTTCCTTTATCCCCATGAATATGAAATGTCGACTCATCATCAATTGAGTTTATATATGTTTCATGCTGTTTCAGGACACTTTTCTATTTTGTTGATTGGCTAAATTACTGTTGTTTCATAAGTATGCTTTATAATTAATCTCAATAAGGCAAGTTTATTCTTTTCAGAAGTGTCTTGGCTATTTAAGGTTCTTTACTCTTCAATATGAATTTTAGAATCAGTTGGTTTGTGAAGTTCCATAACAGAATAAAAAACAAGCAAATTCATCAGCAGAACTTTTACCAGAATCACACTGAATATACAGATTAACTAAAAAGAAAGCTTTATAATATTGTCTTTCAATTTTTTTAATGTCCTGATATTTAGAAAGATTTCAATCTTAAATATAGTGTGTTCTTCATTGATTTAGATCTTGGTCTTACTTAATGCTGCTCAGTTGAGTTTTATATTTTTTCCCATTAATATCTGAGAAGTTTTCTGGTAACTTATTCTTAGATTCTTCATTTTTTAATGTCTGCTAAAGGTTATATTTGTTTGATTCCATTTTCTAATTCTTTGTTGCTAATATATAGAAATATGATTGAAGTTTTTCATTGATTCATGTGTACAGCAGTCTTGATAAATTTACTCAGTGATTCTTTAGAGGTTTCAACATTTTAAAAAAATTATACTATCTATGAAAAATGTTTTCTTTTTCCTCCTAAACTTGATGTATCTTTTTTCTTCCCTTGCTGCCCTGATAAAATGCCAAGTAGAAATGGTGAAAGCAGGAATCCTTTTCTTTGGCTTATCTTAAAATGAATGCTTTTGAAGTTTTATCCTTATGTATGCTCTAGAGCTTTGAATAATATCTTTCATTAGGGAAATTTTGGCCTTTAGTTCTTACTTTGATAAGACTTCTAACACATATGAAGGTTTAATTTTATCAAATCCTTCATCTGCATCCATTTAGATCATTGTACATTTCTCCTTAAGTTGTTAATATGGTTTCTTATTGAAACTTATTTTCTGTTAAACCACCTTATGTTGCCAAATGATCATACTATCAGAATGGTTATCACTTTTAAGCAATGCTAATTTTTTCTTTAAGATTTTAACATCTATATTCACAAGTTAGTTTGCACAGTAATTTTCTTATATTGCCCTTTCAGGTTTTGGGACCAAGGTAGTGAGAGCCTCATAAAACGAGTTACAAACATTTCCTCTGTTTCTACTCTGGTAGTTTGTGTAGAATTGGAATTAAGTGATCTATTGAATGTTTGGTTGATTTTATGAGTAAAATATATAAGCCTTTTTTCAGAGGGTGCACAGGAAGGAAGACTTTTAACCACTGATTCTGTTTCCTTAAAAATGAATACCATATTCAAGCTTTTTTCCATTTTTCCTTAAGTTAGTTTGATTTATATTTTTATGGAGATTTGTTCATTTTATCTCATATTTTAAATTTATTGGCATAATATTTGAACAATAACTGATTTTAAACTACACAGAATGCCTAGTTGTGCCCCCGTTTTCACTGCTAATTGTATTTTTTACTCTTTTTTTTCCTCTTGCTCTGTCTTACCAGAGTTTGTGAATTTTTAAATTCATTTCCAATAATTTTTGGCTTTGTTGATTCTCTCTATTGTATGTCTTTTCATTTCATTTTCTATTATTTCCTGCCTTCTATATTTGGGAGGTGAATTTAGTTTTTTGTTTGTCTAATTTCTTGAACTCATTCATTATGAGGCTTTCTTATTTTCTTACGTAATAATTTAAAGCTTTCTATTTCCTTCTAAGAACCACGTTAGCTTCATCACATAAGTTTGATATGCAGCATTTTCATTATCATTCAGTTATTGGTACTTTCTAATTTTCACTATGATTTCTTCTTTGGCCTATGTGTTTTTTAGAAATGTTTAACTTCCAAAAATATGGATCTTTGAAAGTTGCTTGATCTCGTCTGATCCCAAAGCTAAGAGGATCAGGTCTGGTTAGTACTTGGGTGGGAGACTGCCTAATCTTTTTGTTAATTACTTCTAAATTAATTTCACTATGGTCAGAGAATATGTTCTATATGACATCAGTTGTTTGAAGATTGGTAAAGCTGGCTTTATGGGACAATTTGTGGTTAAATTTATAAAAGTTCTAAGTGTTCTTGAATAGCATGAGTATTTTGCAGTTGATCCATTTGGGTAAATTTGCTGTGTTATTCAGATTTTCTAAACCCTCACTGACTTATGTGCCTGATCTCTCAGTTACCAGACAAATATTTTAAAATTTCTCACTCTGATGGCATATTTGTCTTTTCATCCTTTTCATTTCATACATTCATACATACATAAAAACTGTGTTATTAAGTAGATGTATACAAATTAGAATTCTTTGATATTGCTAATAAATGAAACTTTTTTGAACTTTGTAATTACCCTACTAATGTTTTTTGTCCTAAATTATATTTGGTCTGTATTTACATAATTATACCATTCATTTTTTGACTATCATTTGACCAGCATATCTTTGTTTAGTCCTTCCATTTTCAGTCTGTATCCTGAAGGTTTAGGTGCATTTTTTATTTTTTAATCAAGACTGAAAATCCTTGTCTTTTAACTGGATCATTAATTCTATTTTTATATTCCTGAAAATAAAATTAGGAAATGCAATAATAATCATATAAAAACTCAGATTAATTTTCCCAAACATCAACAAAACACTGTAAAACTCATACAATAATCCATCAAAGATTTCTGCATTATATAAAGCATTTAAAATCCAACTTAGAAATGATTTAATGCTTTGCTTAACGAACTGTTTATTATGTTGTATCTAGTGTTTTGTGAATATTGGATTCAAATTACCTTGACTTTCTATGCTCAATAATAAATGTGTACTGTTATATAACCAAAGAAATAATATGCTAAATATGGTAGAAATGCTTCTAAATTGAATCTAGGTGTTAGTGCCTCCAGATAACTGGCAGAAGCAAATATAGAAGCTAAACCCTCAGGAAAATAACATGAGTAAGAAACAAACATTATCAGGAAAGCAGTTGAGATACTTCTGCAAAAACTGTAAAACTTCCTTCTTGAACATACAAACACCTTAACATTTTTGTTGATGTATATGTTGATATATCACAATTAGTTTTTATTTCAGATAGTAAATTTTTGATAAAATATTTGCATGTCACTATTGCAAATATATAAATATTGAGAGCTCAGAAGAGAGGGATATTTCTATTTGGATTTATTTCTTCTATCCTATTTTTGTGTTTTTTATGTGACCCATCTGTCTGTTTCTTTTTTGGTTTATTTTGTTTGTTATTTTGTTTTGTCTTTTTAAAATATTGATTGAATTTTTTTTTCTCACTCATGTTTTCCTCCACAGATTTGAAAGTTAAACATTCTTTTTCTATTCTTTTATTGGTTACCTGAACATTTTCAACATTCAACATATCTATTTAACTTACAAAAATCTGAATGTATAATTTTCACTCCTTTAAACAGGTTCTTACTAAACCTTTAAATCTGATCACCGCTTCCTAACTTAATATGTAATTATTGGATATCATAGCTCTATCTTGTCTTAAATCCAAAAGGAAGTATTTTTATACATTCAGTGCACAAAAAGGTTTGTATTTACCACTTTCTTTTTCCTTTAATTATTTTTACACCTTCCATGTAGACATGAGTTCATTTGACCTGGAGTACATCTTTTGAATTTTCTTAAGAGAGTATCCTTTGGTTGCAAACTCTCTCACTTTTTCCTGATCTGACAATAACTTTATTTCTCTTTCATTCTTCAAAGTTATTTTTGCTAAGTATATAATTCTAGATTGACAGGTATTTTCTCTCATCACATTGAAAATATTTCACTGTTTTCTGGCTTCTATCGTTGCTGAGAAGTCAATTGTCAAGCATAGTTTCCTTCTCTCTGGTTTTTTTGTTTGTTTGTTGTTGTTACATAATAGCTGTACATATTTTTAGGGTACTGTGGGTTTTTTTGACACATGTACATAATGTGTAATGATCAAACCAGGGCAACTGGGACATCTATAATCCCAAACATAAACTCTTTCTTTATGTTGGGACCGTTCCAATTCCTCTCTTCCAGCAATTTTGAACTGTATAACAAATTTTTGTTAAGTATAGTTACCCTACTGTACTAGTGAACACTAGGTCTTATTCCTTCTATCTAATTGTATTTTGTACACCTAACCAAGCTCTCTTCTTTCCCCTTTCCCCACTACCCTTCCCAGCCTCTACCGATCAACTCTCTACCTTTATCAGATCCACATTTTTAGCTTCTGGGTATCAGAGACAACTTGCAGTATTTGCCTTTCTTTGCCTGGCTTATTTTACTTAACTAAATGACCTCCAGTTCCATCCATGTTGCTGCAAATGACAGGATTTCTTCTTTTCTGTGCTATATAATATTACTTTGTATATATGTATCATATCTTCATTTTTTAAAATGTTTTATTGATATATAATAGCTGTACATATTTTGGAGGTACATGTGATATTTTGATACCTATATACAATGTTTAATGATCAAATAAGGGTAATTTGGATATCTATCACCTTAGACATTTAATCTTTTCTTTGTACCACATTTTCTGTGTACATTCATCCACTGATGGACACTTAGGTTGAGATTCCACATCATAACTATTGTGAATAGGGCTGCAATAAACATGTGAGTGCAGATTCCTTTTAGCACACTGATTTCTTTTCCTTTGGATATATATACAAATCAACATAGCACTGGCACAATAACAGAGACATGGACCAATGGATCATAACAGAGAACCCAGATATAAAACCATCCTCATACTGCCATCTGATCTTTGACAAAGCAGATAAAAACATACACTGGGGAAAAGAATCCCTATTCAATAAATGGTGCTGGGAAAATTGGATAGCCATATGTAGAAGACTGAAACAGGTTCTGCACCTCTCACCACTCACAGAAATTAATTCACAGTGGATATCAGACTTAAACCTAAGGCATGAAACTCTAAGAATTCTAGAAAAGGTTGAAAAAACTCTTATAGATATGGGCCTAGGCAAATAATTTACGAGGAAGACCCCAAAGGCAATCACAGCAACAACAAAAATAAATAAATGGGACCTGATTAAATTAAAAGGCTTCTACTGAGCCCAGGAAACAATCAATAGAGCAAACAGACAATCTACAGAATGGGAGAAAATATTTGCATTCTATGCATTGAATAAAGGGCTTACAACCAGAATCTACAAATGGATATTAATTATTTTTAACTACCTTAAAGTATTCACCATTAGTTTAAAAGCTAGAAGAGATGATAGAAAGGTTTCACATCTTCTGGAGTAAGTACTAATGCTGTAGAGAAGATCTCTGCCTGTGTCACCAGCACATGGAATTAATTAGAAGCTAATAGACTAACCACAGTAATTACAGTTGACAATGGGCTGTGACTGTTTAGTCTTTAATGCAATCCCAGCACCAATGTTTGCATCAACAGGAATTGGACTACTAAAGTGAATATCCTCCTCTAGGGGTGACATTTCTAGATGTCCCATGTTAATTAATTGGAGACATAAGATTCTCCCAGAGGCTAGGGTAATGGGCTAATTAGAAAATTGCACACCGACAAAATAAGAAATTTTGTTTTTCCTGTCCAATTTTCCTGTCTTCTATGTCTACCATTCTGTCTTTTCCTGTGTTTTCCTTTCTCTTCTTTTCTACATGAAAGGTTTTATTATACTTTTTCTATTTCTTGTCTTATCACTTCTATCTGATATATTGAGGGCAAACAAGTTGCCTTTAAGTGTCCAGGTCCTTGGATTACTAGGAGACACATTTATACCTGATGAAGAGGAGTGTACCTCAAGCAGAAGTCTCCACTTTGGAGTAGATTCAATACTTTTTGATTTGATTTGGGGGGCTTGGGGTACAATCCATGCACTTGAAGAAGAGTTGTACAGATGTTGTATAGTCAAAGGGGTGGACTATAGCAGACATTACTGGTTGTCTATCTATTCCCCATCTCTTCTAAATAAATGGATCTCAATTGTTTTCATTATGTCCAGCTAGAATAATTCACTTTCCTTCCCTTAATTTCAGTTATGGTTTGCCATGTTGTAGCTCTGGTCAATGAGAAACAGGTGGAAATTCCTCAGGAGGACAACCTTCCTGAATAAAAGGCAAAGTCCACTTTGCCCTTGAGACTCCTAGCGATACAGCAGCCATCATTATGAACATAAGGATGAACGATGCATGCTAAGAAGGTGGAAGCAGCAAACAGAAAAGGTTAAGCCTTGATGGCTTTGTGGAGGCTTGTTGGCTGACTCTTGACTCAAGACTTTTCTGCTTGAAACAGATAAATCTTACTTAAACCAGTATTTGGGGGGATTTTCTATTTGTGGCTGAACACATTCTTAATAGATACATTTGTAATATAAGGATTCAGAATCCTCAGGAACAGGGCATCTCTATCTTTCTGTACTTTGCTGTACCCAGAGATACCAGGTTCAGCTCAGTTGGAAAGTGACTCTGTTCTTCTCTCCTGTTTTTAAAGCCAGAGTGATCAGTGTTTATGCGTCTTTGCTGTTATATCATTTTTCTTCTCCCAAATGTGGCTGTTAATGAAATTTCTAAATAGACTACTCTCTATTCCTAAAACCTTTTTCTAATTTGGAGGGACATTATGATTTTGTGGTTAAAAGAACAATCTCTGGAGTCAGATAACCATTGTTCAATTCCCCCCTTTCCCATTACAATTTGTATGATCTTGAGCAATCACTTAACATTTTTGAGATTATTTCTATACCTCAAAAATGGGGAGAGTGATAATGCCCACCTCATGTAGTTGTTGCAGGATTAAATAAAATTTGGCAGGAAAACATGTAGGAAAGGGTATATTGACTTTTTTTTCCATGAAGAGTTTAAAATTTTAAATATGGCATTATTTTAGAATTTCTGCACTGTTTGAAAGGAATCTAAGTTCCATCCCAACTCAAAAATTTAATAGCTTTTTTGAAATATATGAAGGTTGTGTGGTAGAGGTGAGGGAATCAGAACAGAAACTTAAAAAAAATTAGAATAGGAGGGAGAGACTGAGTTCATTGAGATTCATGTACAAAAATGTTTCCTTTTTCCTTATACTATTGTTAATATTTATTTACTTTAGCTTTGGAGCTACTAAAAACGTGAGAGCTGAGTGATGTTGGATTTTCCAGTTAAACATGTTCCTTTATAAGAAAAGATTTTAAAATAAATAGATAAATATCCTAACATGTTGTAACTCCTAACTTTTTCTCCTAATGTATGTTTTGTTTTCCCCATAACAAAACTGGAAGGAATCTATAAGTGTTATTTAACAATACAGAGCACCTACTAGGTGCAAAGCACTTTGCATCTATTATATAATTTAGTTCATCTCCCAGTAACCCTTTATTGTCTCTCATTTTGAAAATAAGAAAATTGAGGAGAAAAGACATTAAACAACGAGTCCCAGTTTACTCATATGTTAAACAGAGTTATAGGGATTTAAGCTAATCCAGGTAAAATCTCTGATTTTTGCAGTATAATTCAAAACAGAAAACAATCTAGCACAAGCTTAATAATTTTCATTTAAACCCCAAATTAGAACATCATTCAAGGAGTATTAAGGAAATAGGAGTACTTTCATAATTCAAATATGAGGAGTAGTTTTATTTCCCCTCCCTACCCCAAAATGACTTTCTTTATCAGAACAAAGAAATTTGGAGGCTTAGTAAATCAATGAAGGCGGAGATAAATCCAACATTTTGGAGAATCTATGTGTCCATGTGTCTATAACCCAATTAACTGTGCATATGTGTATACATAAAAAATAAATACTACCAATAGAAAATGTATCTTTGATTTAACAAAGAGCTTAAAAACAAACTTTACCAAAAAAGAGGTAAATTCATTCAATAAGAAAATGAATTAAGCCATTTCTGTCCTTTTGATATTTTCAAATTCTAACAGATTTCCTTCTAACTCAGATACCATTGTTATAAAGAAAATTGTTAGCTACTATAGTATAATACATTCATATATTATCGTTTTTTTAACCCAAAGCACATAAGTACTAAAACATTCTTGTATTATTTACTGAAGTAAAAAATATTGTCAGTTTGATATAACTCTTCTAAGGTTGTGATTACCACAAGGAATGTGTATTTTTATTAAATTTCTCAAAAAAGATGTAGCAACCCACAAAGGACACACTCACATTAAAATAACACTCAGATCAAATGTCCATGCTTGAATCTCTCATAAAATACCTCTAGTGAAGTGATGAGTAGGCAGCTATAAACCATAGTTATTTTAATTTGCTGATTGATATTCTATTAGCATCCTAATCTAAGAAGCTCTTGTATAAATTTATGTGAAATCAGATAAAGTTTGAATAAACCCATGGTGTCATTTCAAGGATCTATATTCTAATGCAATCAAGAAAAAAACATCTCAGAGAGCCCTTAAATAACCACTGACCCTGAACCAACTGACCACTCATTTGTTCTTTGGCTATTTTGCTGCGTTTTTCATTTTCGTCCTATGGCGGAGGTAGAAAGATATGTTAATTTTTAGGTATAAAAATATTGATTTTTAACTGTCTAGAATATTACTAAAACAGACATGCTTACTTACCTGTGGACCTTCCCTGGTATTGTACACTTTGAAAGATTTTATTTTAAATTGGAAAAATATTTTTCATGTGAACGTTTAGCATCATTTTTCCAGGAAGATAAAAAAAGCCAAAATTCTAAATATAGAAACAAATGGTATGTAGACCAATATATATTACCAAAAGGCAGCAAGCAAAACTTCCCACCTCAATACCTTCAAAGGCTGTCCTAAAGAGTTTGTCCAAAGCAAGGTTTCCCAACCTTGGCCCTATTGACATTTTGAGTAGGATAAATTCTTGTTACGGGGCTGTCCTGTGCATTGTAGAATGTTTAGCAACATCCATTCCTCTACCCCGTGGATGCCAGCAGCAACAAATTCCTACACCTTTTCCTATACTATGCACTGTGACAACCAACAATATCTCCAGACATTGCACATATGCCCTGGAGGACAAAATCATCATGGGTGTAAAGAATTAGCTCTGGATGAATAAATGTTTCTAAAACATACTAGTTGGCTTTGGGTTATCAAGTTTTAGGTAATATTTCTGTTATTGCATGTTACGTAGTTAAGTATACTCTAAAAAGATTGTAAAGCTTTTGAAAAATTACAGTAAACCACAGGCTGCATTAGGTAGGGATAATGTTTGTTCTACGGTTTTGACACATGGTAGGAACTCAACAATTGATGAATGAATAAATTCTCACTAAGAAAATAAGACAGGAGTTTGGTCTAAACTCAGACATGAACCACTGTAAAACTGGACACTGAGAGAGGCCCACCTTAGAGGCCCAGGTAAGGGCTAGGGAGAATAGCCCCAATGTCAGGTGTGAGCAGTAGTCTGCTAGGCAGAAGAGTATTCTTTGCTGCAGGAATTATGCAATAAGAGGTTATCTAATGTGTATAACCCAGGAATGCTGGAGCCAAGATGACATCCAGAGGGCAGGCAGGCAGTTATCACTGCAGCAGTAGGTAAACCAGTAACAGGACTCCAGTTCCCATTTTGGGACACAGGGACAAAATTTTAATTCCTGAGGGTGACTGAGAAGAACAAAAATGAGCATTTTCCATTACAAAGTACTAGTCAGGCAACAGAAAAAGAGATCTAAGCATAGAAATGACTATGATCCCTTTATCAGAGTTGAGGCCCCAGCTGGACTCACAATCTTCCCTTGTATTACATGAGTAGATTCCCAGTCATTTGTATGCTTTGGTGGGCAATATTTTAAAGCATTGGATTGCAATTATATTAACATATATGTATATGTGTTTATATAAACACACACTAAATCATACACATGTACACATAAAATCATACTCTTGGATTTATAATATCCAAACTCTGGAAGATTAATTTGGAATATAAATATTATTTCGAGTAAATATGCTCCTACAGTATAGCCATATGAAAAAAATAATGAGAGTTCAAGGACTCATTTAGACACTTCTAACAGAAAAAGCCATAACAGAGATACAAAATCTGAGTGGAAGGGCTTTTAGTGACCACAAACCTTGCTATTCTAGAACTCCCTTGATAGAAATGTCATCAAGGTATTCCTGACTGAAGCCTGAGAAATAGTATAGACTATTCCAGAGAGGTCAAATAAGTTCTGCCTATTCTGAATTTTCTCATATGTCCAATACAAGTCATCCTGATGATATCCTCTAGAGAATCCTTATAAAATTCATTCTTTAAGAATATACTCCAACATCTCAAAATCTGGGACCCATAAACCCCAGGTTTTATGAATTATATCCACGTGTCTGTGAACCCCAGAACTTGTACTAAAAATTATGGTTTTTTTTTTTTTTTTACTTTTTCTAAGGCTTTTACCCAATTCTCAAACCTCCGTTATCCAGAAAAACTTTGTAATCATAAATTCACAAATATTCTAGAGTGATGAATTCAACACCTATTACAAGATGTCAAAAATATCACATCTATTTTTGAGTGAAAGTTAAACACTACTGCCATTTGAATATTGCTGTTAGAACTGAATAATATCCAAAGCTATATACATTAAGGTTTACTTTGTTTAGTTGTATCTAGTAGCCTTTAATAAGACATACATCTACACATGTATTGCATGGTACATTATCAGATGTCGTTGTGTCCACTTGCTTTTACACTTCACAAATAGTTACCTAAAAACACGTATGTAAAACTCAAAGTTTCATTTCTGGGTTATCTCAAAGTTTACTCATAGAAACCAATTTTTTACAAGTTCATACTTCTATAATTTTTACATGTCTGCTAAATCTCAGCTAAAGGTTAACAATTAAGGAAGATAATGCTTCAGAAAAACTAATCAGCTATATTTCAAATTACAAACTAAAGCACAAATTGAACCTAAGATAAATCTTGATATGCATGAATATTAGTAGTAGTAGTTATTTATTAAGGACTTACTATATTTCAGCACTGTGCTAAGGTCCTTACATGAGCTATTTCATTTAATCTTGTGATATGGACATTATTATCCCCATTTTAAACATGAAAGAAATGAAGACAGCGAGATTCAGTAACTCAGCCAGGAACCAGAATCTCACAGTTTACAAGTTTTTTCTGATTCCAAATCCTGAGCATATTTTAAAATATATTTAGATATTTATTGGTATTTATTGCTCCACTTTCAATTCTCATCACTCAAAACAATATTGGGTCTTGCCCCCAGCTTCTTCCTCATTTTTAATCTTCCTATTCACATCAGGAAATATCTTCTTCCTTAAAAAAATTTTCAATTCTGTCTCTCTTTTTCTCAATATGCTTCAGTCTCACATACAAAATGACATGCAAAAACAAAACCAAAAACCTTGAAAACATGCCAAGTAATACTCCCTCACTTCACTGTCCTTATACTGTGTTTCATCAAAATTTTACACCAGCGTGGCAAAACCCAACTTGGTTCCAATCCCATTTTTCCTCTGTTTTTCAGGACCTTGCCTCTCACTCAGATTAACTCTTTTTATTTTCCAGATTCCTATGCAAGGCCCAGTGTCTCCTTGTAGCATTTTGATCTTAACCATTTCCATAACCCAGAGCATCCCAATCAGAGTACTGCAGACCTCGGGACATCCAGAACCTCAGGCCCATCACCTCTGCCTGTCACTGGCCTCTTACTTTTGCCCCAGTGGGCCATGAGTCTTGTCATTTTGTAGCTGAACCATGACTCCAAAAGACAGGAAGTACTATTCTAAGTACCTAAGTAACAAACAGGACCATTCTTTAGTTCAGTGTTTTTCAAAAATAATTTCAACAGCCTTTCCGTTAATATAATTTTATGCAGAAAACTAGTATGTATATGTAGGAGAAAAACAAATCTCTAATTGAAACTCTGGAAACTTGTATGTCCCCACTCGTGCCAACTCCTGACCTGTCTGGGGGCCTCCAGGTATCTCCTGTAGCTATCAGCAGCATTGTTGAAAACTGTGTTAAATATTTAGCAGGTATCAGCTTCTTTTTTTTCCATATAGTTTTTCCCTGATGATCTGGTCAGTTCCTCAGTCTTTCACTCTAAATAAAATCAAACAATAACATTTAGTTTATCTAGCATGCTTCTTCCTTCCTGGTAAAACTAAACATGAAAAATGCATGCTTAGTAAATTAAATTTTTTTAATATTAGCTATCAAATATGATGATTTTTATTTAAAATGGTATTAAAGTACCGAATAAAATCAATAGAAGATGTCCCAAATTGTCTCAGACCTCACAATTGACAGTGAAACAGTATCAGTCAAAATTGCAGCTCAGTTATTCAAACACCTGTGCAGACTCACTTTCAGGACCTGTGAGAGCGGCTATAACAGCCACTCAAGTCTCAGGTGAGTCAACATCATGTTTTGTCTAGAGCCTTCCTCAAACCCAAATCCTCTGCTTGCTATAGTCTCTCTCCTACCTTTGAAATAATTATCTCCATGCCCTTATCTTCAAATTCTTTCTCTTCCTGCTCGGATCTGATTTTTATTTCTACAATTCTGCAAGAAAACAAAAACAAAAACATTTTTCAAATGACCTCTTTTTTGCAAAATCCAAAATCTTTATCTTGTTTGATCTCTTTCCACCATTTCCCTATGGAAGCTGCTTTTTAGACTGTTGTAGCAGTGGTCCTCAGGCATTACTCAGCTTCCTTTATGTCAGTCTCTTTCCTTCCTTTTTCCTCCTCCCATACCCCAAATGCTCATGTTCACCAAGACTGGGCCGTCAGTCCTCTCCCTTTTTAAACTAGTCTACAAGTGCTTCTCCAGGTAATTTAATCCCAACTTATTGATTCATCCATTATAGATATAGATTGGTGATTCTCAAATTTCAATTCTTATCTCCCCCCTGAGCTGCAGATTCATATATCCAACCACTGACTGAACATCTCCACTGGGCTGTCTCAACAGGTATGTCAAACTCAATACAAAATTGAACTTCCTTTCTCCAGACTGCTTCCCCTTCAGTCTTTCATAGTTAAGTGAACAATACCACCATCCACTTAGATACTCATGCTTGAAAATTGGAAATTAGGTTTAACTTCTGTCCACAGATTGGTAGCTCTCACTAATCTCCAGTATAGACTCATCTTTGAGTCCCCACACTCGGAATAATGTGTGCCACTCATAGGTGCTCAGTCCATATCAGGGGCTTTTCTGAAAGTAGAAATAGTAGCATGTAGGTTTCCTGTTTAACAGTCTTCTATGGCTTTCTGCATAAGTCAGGATAAAATCCAAAGTTCTTCCTGAAACTTAGCCTTAGAGCCCCTTTCTTACTTTTCCTACCTCTTGCTAGTACCTACACCTTCAAAAGCAACCTGAGCTCCCATAGAATGCAACTATTTATCATTCTCAAAGCATGATCAGCTCTCAAGATTTGACATTTTCTCAAATGTGTTCTCTGCCCTCATGTCTTCACCAAAGTCTAGTTTTTCTTCAAGACTCAGCTCATCTATTACATCCTTCAGGGAACCCTCTGTAGTTTCTATAACATTCTGTGCAAACCTCTGTGAACTCATCACCATATCATAATTACCTGCTCATTTATCCATCTCCCCTACTACTCCGTGAGTATGATATGAATCAGGGCTTTCATCTCTGCACCACTCCAGCTACTATGGCCCTGATGATTAATGATTGCTTGTTGAAGGGATGAATAAGTTTTGAGAGCTTCATAAAAGATGCTTTCTTAATTCCCCTTTGACAAATAATGGTAACATGTCAGTACCACTAGGGGGCACAGAATTATAACAGAATTTTCCAGTACAATAGCTCAAAGGAGATGTTTTCCTTTTTATCAACCTCTTCACATAGTTTTTAAATGTATAGATCTTTAAAAGATCAAATAACTCTATTCAAATTACATCCAGAAAGAAATGTTTAAATAGTTGGCTAAAAGATAGAGAGCAGTGCTGAAATACCAACATGTCAGAAAAATGAAAATGAAGTATAGCCAAATACAATAAATAGGGTTTTATAAATAAAACTGAAGATAGAACTAGGAAAAAGATCAAAATGTAAATATGATTTCAAGAAATTGTTACTATGAGACTTGAGACTGTTTCTAAAATTTCAATACAGAAAATATCTATACAGGGAAACGCTTTCATGGGGGAAAAAAAAACAGTGAAAAAGCATACTGAAGCCATTTCTGTGTTTAGAATAAAATCCCACATCCTGCTCTTAAATAACCAATAGAAACTTCTTAATATTTCTCTTTTGTAAAGAGAAACTGTCAAGATTATTAATACACAATAATAGGTTTGGGGTTTTTATTTCAAAAGTTGATATTTTAATAGATCAGTAGTTAAAAATCTAGTTTTTGTTTTTTGCCTTCATCGTTTATTTTGCATCAAATACCCCTAAGTTTGACCGTCCAGCCTCAACTACTTATTAGTTTCAAAAATTTATTAACTCTTCCGCACCTCAGTTTCTTCCCCTATAAATTGGGTATGATTATAATGCCTACTTATGAAACCGTTGTCACAATCCAATGAAATCATTCTTGTAAACCACAGTGCCTAGCATATAGTAAACACATGCTAAATAATTGCTATAATTTTGCTTTGACAATTGTAATCAGCACAATATTTTAGTAATTCCTAGACAAAGTAATTTTGTTAGCTGCTGGAATGCAAATGGTGAGACCTTTTGGAGCCCCTTCCCCACTATTTCTCAGCTCCCCACCAGCCTCTCCTTACGGTCGTACACACTCACACCTGTATCCTTTTTACATCCCTGGGGCAGAAGCTGTTTTGAGGAGCAATGTCTCATTTGCTGGGAAAGGTTGGCTTGGGATTCCTATTGTGTCAGAGCCTTCATGCAGTCTGGGTAGGCTCAGATGATCTCTGATGTTGTCCTGGGTTTTCTGATTAATTTGTGCTTGTTGGAGAAACATCTTGAAAAGCTTATATCATATCTCTTAGAGATAAGAATTCTTGATTGACAAGAAATGGTACTGTGGTATATACACTATACTGATATATTTAAAATAATAATAGGTAAATATGTTTACTGAACCATTGGTTATGAGTTCTATGAAATGCAGTATAGTTGCTGTGCTTTCTGGTGTGGTTATGGCCTAATAGGAGGGAAATAAAATTGAAAGAGAAGGGTGGAGTAGCTTAAAGGGCATTCTATTCAGGAGTGGGAGACTTCAATTCTACCTCTAGGCCTAGAAGGCAAATTGCTGAGCTTTGTACAAGTCATTGAACAGCAGCCAACCATGGATTTCCATTTCTCTATAAGTAAATGTCCTTTTTGTTCTAGGGTTTAAGAATTCTATTTATTATTCCAGCTCTGATTAGCCCAGGAACCTCACACTTGATTAAAGTGCATCGATATTGCCAAAGCATAGCACTTATGTCACTCACTAGTTGCTCAGAACCGTGAATATTATTTGATGGGAGGGTATGTTGTGGTGGGAGGTTGGGGCAAATGGGAAAATGGGTAGACATGGAGAAGGAGGAAAGGGGGAGAGTCACCGGGAAGTGACATTTTGTGAAACCAGTCCAGATCTAGTTATGATGCCTCTCTTGTGGGCATTAAAAACCTTTCTTATGCATCTCGAATTCATGTGTAGAAGTTTTTATTAACACTATTTCAGAGTACCTTTCAGAAGAAAAATACAATGGAATAGAAAACACTAAAATAAAATATTTCTAGTAACTATGTTCAATTGAAACCACATCCATGTAGACTTCCGAGAACAAATTTCCAAGGTTGCAAATTTCAGGCAGACATCTTATGATACGTAGAGAATGAATAGGTGAAAGCAAACCCTTTTCAAAGGCTGGTTGGGGGGGAGCGGTCTACTTACATGCTCTACACTAGCAATAAACATTTGTCTTTACCTCTACCTCTTCATAATGCTCAAATGGAGTTATTAGGCACAGAATATACACTATGTCGTTTTACTCATTGCTCAATATGTGTACCCTTTCTTCTGATATTCGAGTTTTAAAATTTCAGCAAAACAAACTAATAAAAGGCAGTTTCCTAGCAACATCTGTATTCAAAGGAACAACAAAGCTTAATCACACACACTTTATTTTCTCCAAAGTTAATTCTGGTCTTTTTAGGGAAGTTAGTAGGTAGCAAAGAATGCAAGGTGTTTTCTAGGAGAGGCCAGCACAGCCTCAGTCGGCCTTTTCTTCCTAGGCATTGAACAGCAGGATGTTTAGGGCTTGCAGCTAACCCAGTCTTTCCCAATTGTAGTAGGTAGAGACAGTGACACAAAACCGCGTCGTATTTTGTCCATCCTCTGTTGGAGATGCAGATCGCCTGGTGGAAGGGATACTGAACTGGGATGCCAGGCTTCTGGGTTCCTAACAACCCTGGCACCAACCACCTGGTGAAAACTTGGGCGAGTCCTTTTCTCTGGGCTGTGTGTCTAAATGGAGATTACTCTAGAAGAAATGATCTCAAAGGTGCGTCCCAGCTCTAAACTGCTACCAATCACAGGCTCTCAAAACAAAACAAAACAAAACCAAAAAAAAAAAAAAAAAAAAAGCCTGATGGCATTTCCTTAATCAAAATCACAGTTTCACTAGTATTATTGCTGCACTCCCAGGAAAGCATCACTTGGAAATTAAGCAGCTGGCTTTCTTCCAGGGAAACGCGTCCCTGTGCCCTGCCTTCCTTAGACTTCCCATGTGCAAGCCCAGCCTCACCAGTGAGATGAAAATGACCTTACCTACCCAGCAGTAGTAGAAGTCTGCAACAAGGAAAACAGCTTGGTTAAGAGGAAGTGGTTTTCATTTTACTGCCTGCAGACAAGCCAAGATTTTGACGTTTAAAGCGGGCACACGAGTCATTTTAAGTCTCTAGCTCTTTCACCCTGAAAGTCCCTGCACAGAAACTCCATGGGGAGTCTAAATATAGCAACAGCAAACTCCCCCCGCCTTCAGTCCTGGTCCCCGCGCAGCTCTAGGATTCAGGAGCTTGCTCCGGGGCGCTTTCTGCATCTGCCACGAATAGCAGGGCACGGAGCAATCTCTCTCGCACCTCCACAGTACGTGGGTGTGAAGTGTATTAGGGAAAAGCGAGAGTGATTCTGGGTGTTGGTGCTTGCTCGGAGTCACGTGGCACCGCAGCCAGCTGCTCGGAGCTCTCAGCTAGCGCCCGCTGCCCAGAGGCTTGGGGGGAAAGGAGGAAGGGAAGCAGGGTCCTGCTGGTGACCAGGAGCAGGCGAAATGGCTTCAGACAAATAACAGTGATAACAATAAAAAGTAAAAGTAAAGCATTGCAATGGAGTTGTTGCCGCAGGCAGAAAGCAGCTGCCGCGGGCGTGGGTGTGTGTACAGGGGGAAGCTGGTAGAGTATTTATCTCGGAGGGGCGGGGACAGCCGAAAGACGACTTTGCCTTAGTATTGTTTTAGCCTTAGGCAAGGGAAGGGCACTGGGGATCACCACCTTGCAACTGTCTGCTATGGCTTTGTTGTGGAAGCGTAGTTTCCCCTTCAATTTAACTTGGTGATTTTCTCTCATATTTGGGGTGCAGGCCACTCTATTGGAAGAAGTTCCCAAGCCTGGCATCCTTTCAATTCCCCTATGCTGAATGTGATGCTTAACTGGGTATGCTTATAATACACTGTTTCTGAAGGCCAGAGGCCACAGCCAGTGGCACCGTGGCCGCCCCTCCCGCCAAGGGCGCAGGCTTTGGGCCACCCCGGTGCCAGTGGTGGAAGACCCAGCCAGTTGTCCCTCGCAACAGGTCTCCAACGGCGCAAGTTACAGCATCCCCTCAGGAGCCCTCTCCCAGACACGGTGGCCGCCGCCGCCACTGCCGACACTTCGCAATTTTACGATTTTCTGGGACTTAAATGGAAATTTCTTGACGGAGGGAATCGCGTTTGTTGTCACAGGCTTCGCGCTGCTGTCAGGCGGAGCCCGGGGGCAGCTCGCTCACCGCGGAGGGGCCACTTTGGAGTTTTACGTCCTTCCCACACCCCACCCCTGGGCTGGGAAGGATGTCCAGTTAACTCGCGGGCTTTCTGTCTGTTGCTGGGAGGGAAAGTCACAGTCTGCAGGCTGTAGTGAGGCGCGGGAAGATGCCCGGTCCCCGCCTCACGGGCTCGGCAGCCGCGTCCTTCGGCTCGGCCCACTGAACTGCCTAGGACCCGCCCCGTGCGCAGGGACCCGAGCGCCACTGCCGGGAGCGGTACCCGACGCTCCCACTCCTGGGCTAGTTAATACCTGGAGGGCAGGGCAAGGCCGTTCCCGCTCACGCCCCTTGAGGAAGGATGGCAGGATCCGGCGCAGCGGCATAGCGGCAGGAGAGCGCAGCGACCTGCGCCTCCAGTTTCTCCTCAGGACACCGGGCAGACTTAACCTTCCGGACAGCTCCAAAGCCCCTGGGAGAACCAAACCAAACTCGCGCCTCAGAGAGAGGCTTCGGAGGCCCGTCCTCTGCGGGGGGAGCGGACACAGTCTGGGCGTTGGGAGCGAAGAGAGAGAAGAAAGGGGGAGCGGGGGCTGGGTGTGCGCGCGTGGGAGCGCGCCTCGGAGCGCCCCGCACTCCCCCGCTCCAGCCCTGAGGGCACTTTGGGAAGGAGGGAGTGGTAGCCGCGGGAATTAGAGGGGGTAAGAGAAACCCTCTCTAAGTGACGCTCCAAACAGGTCCGGATTTAGAATTCGAAGCTAAAGGCTGCTAGAAATTGGGACTCCTCGGCCTCCTCTGCACACCCCCCTTTTCCCCGCCCCGAAGCCCCGGCGGTTTGCTGGCTGCCTGCTTCCCCGCCCCCGGCTCGGAGGTCGCTGGCCGGCGGGCGCCCCGTCGGCTGCCGGCTTCCTCCTTGAAACCTGCTGGCGCTCATGAGGCCGCTGCCCCCGCCGCAGGCACTGGCGCCCCCCTCGCGGTGCCCGTGGTGATGCCATGCCCCGCCACCACGCGGGAGGAGAGGAGGGCGGCGCCGCCGGGCTGTGGGTGAAGAGCGGCGCGGCGGCCGCGGCGGGCGGGGGGCGCCTGGGCAGCGGCATGAAGGATGTGGAGTCGGGCCGGGGCAGGGTGCTGCTGAACTCAGCAGCCGCCAGGGGCGACGGCCTGCTACTGCTGGGCACCCGCGCGGCTGCGCTCGGCGGCGGCGGCGGCCTGAGGGAGAGCCGCCGGGGCAAGCAGGGGGCCCGGATGAGCCTGCTGGGGAAGCCGCTCTCCTACACGAGTAGCCAGAGCTGCCGGCGCAACGTCAAGTACCGGCGGGTGCAGAACTATCTCTACAACGTGCTGGAGAGACCCCGAGGCTGGGCGTTCATCTACCACGCGTTCGTGTGAGTACTCGCGCCCCTCGACTGTCCCCCGCCACGCCCGCGCCAGGGGACCCCTGCGCCTGGCCCCCTGGGTTGTGATCCGCGCCCGCGATCTGGACCCCGCGAGCGCGCGCTCACACACACACGTGGTGGCTTTTATTTCTTTGCACGTGTTTGTGGTCTTCCTCCCAGAGTCTTCCTCCTACCCCAGCCCCACCTCTCCCACCTGTACGGCTTGAACCTTCTCCCTAAGGACACCCAGTGAACTGCCTGGTGGCAGCTTCAGGCGCCCGGGGCGAGAGCCAGGCAGACGCGGGACTTAGGCTGCGCGGATAATTGGGAGCAATTAGGTCCGTAGATACCAAAACTTCAACCGAGCGGGGCGCCCGGGAGCTAGGAAATGTAAAGGGAGAACAAGCGCCCGTGTGAGGCTTGAGAGTATTTTGGAGAGATTGGGAGGTGATGGCGGGGTTAAAACGTGGTAGAGAGAGGAGACATCGAGGGCTAGGTCCCGAGGGCGGAGCAGGGGAAGCTGCTACTTGGTGGAGAGAGCTGCTAGGTTTTAAGTGCGCCCGGAAGCACGCCTCGCCACCACCTCAGTCACCACCAACGGAAAATCTGTTAGTGCTTGCAGCCCTTCCTGCAACAGAGAAGGTGGCCAAGGTCTAGAAGAGGCGAGCGGGGCTGCTGAAGCGATGCTCCCGCGCTGCGGGGGTGTGTGTGTGGGGGAGCAGTGGGAACCTAGGGTGCAGGAGCGCGGGCCGAGGTGCGGTAGCAGCAGCGCAAATGGGCCGCCTCGGACAGGCATCAGGCAGTGGGTTAAGTCGGTATTTGTGGCACTGAGTCAAAGTGTATGTGTGTTAAGTAAGCCCTCGCCATCTAGCAGAGAATGCTTAATGAGAAAATGATTGGAAGCAAATGTTTATTTTTCCCTTAGGCATTTAAAACCTTTCAGTGGCTTTAAAGTTTACTACTGTTTTCCCCACAAAGTCCATTCATTCAGCCTCCTATTAGAATTAGGTTTATCTGGGCATTTTAAGGCTGTTTTTATGTCGCCACATCATGTCTAATTCTTTTATTCTTCCTCTTCTCCTTTCTTCTTCTCTCTTTTTAGTTTTTTTTTTAAATCTGCTTCTTTTTGTTAAAATGAAATATAAAGACATCAGCCTTAGATCAGTAGAGAAAGTTGCAGGCACTCACTGATACGTTCCTTGTTTCCTAGTAAAATAAGTTTTGAACACGAACTAGGTTTCTTTTAGAAATAAGGTGTCATCCATACATAGCTTTCACCTGGGATGAGGGATTGGCATCAACACCAGAAACATTTTTTGAAATAACATGGAAGAAGGAGCTGTTTTGTAAATATGTGAACCTGGAATTTGACCACGTAGGAGTCAGGAAATTGGTGGAGCTCTGGTGTCTGGAAAATTTTATAGACCCAGATTGATGTGAACATATAGCATTAGGTAGAATATTCCAGCCAACTTGCCATTTTACAATGCACACAAGGAGAACGTTGTGTTGCATCATTATTACATCAAAAGGTATACTTTTTATTATTCAGTGATGTAAGATTCACATTGATTTAGATGTGGTTACTGTAATAAAAGATAGAGAAATGCTATAGATGCTTTTCATCTCCTCTGAGTTGACATATAATTAATCCAATTACTTAATGAGCCTGATAAATTGTTTTGACTTGTCAGAATATACTAAAAAAATTAGCAATGATGATCCTCAATTTGGCAGCTAATATGTACTGTATGGATAATGATTTTTTTAGAAGGGTATGCTCAGAATATTCATGCCTTTGAATTTTCAATATGATGCCATTTGTAGCCCTTTATTTTTGGTAAATTATGCATTGTATATTCAAAGAGGGTTAGAGACAACCTTGGTTGGTGCACATAAGTTTTCTTGAACATGAATGTGAACTTCTTGCAATGCAACATTTTTTTTTCTATGTGTTGATATTTAACAGGCTTTTAAGGACTTACAGAGTTTTAAAATTTTGATAAATCGTTTTTCCAAAGGTTCACGTTTGGATACTTCTCTACCCACCAGGATTTATCAGTCTAGCAGTGTCTTTAGTGGTAGGTAGGAAATAAATTATGTACTTGTCATTATGATGTAGCTAATGTGAAGTTTTGCATTATACATTTCTAGAGTCTGAAACTGTAATGCCTGAGCAATTGGGTAGGGGTGCTATATCCACATGAGGACAAAGAGGGAATGGATAGTATCACCTTCTATGAGGATTGTGCATAACTACAGCAGACCCTAGGGAAAGAAGCCATCTTTGGCAGTTGCTGCTTGTGATTTTAAATGAGCTTTAGACTAGCTGACTTTACATATTACATTAATAAAGCAAAGTTGCTTTGAGCTGTAAGTCTAATAAGACCATAAGAAAAAATTTCTAGAGAGGTCTAACTAACTAATTCCCTGCCAGCCTGGGAATCCCCAAATCTTACTTTAATAACAGTTTTTGTAGCACATTAAAGTTCTTGCCAAGAACAAGTGCACTATGATTAATGAGGTACTTCAGGGATGAATTTACTTGGTCGACCAGTGTCTTCACTGCCAAAAAACAAGAAAAGTATCTTTAAAGTTATGCTTCAGGTAAAGAAAAATTTCTATTAATTATGCAAAAATAATTGTTATTATGATACTTTAATGGTATAAAATGTATTTCTAAGAATACATATCCTAGCCTATTGATAAGATGGCTGGCAAGAGCAAGAAATGACCTTCTTCAAATGCTTTCTTCCAATCTTTATAAATTAGTGGAAATAAGATCTGTGCCCTTGTTGCTCTTTAGGATTTATCAGACAGCCATGTTGCCTGCCTTCAGCTCTTCTTCAGTTTACTGGATGAGCTATTCAAACATGAGGTGACATATTTCTTTGAATGTTTTTTGTCCGTTTTTAATTCCTCTCTTTTAAATGAAAATTTTAGAAGAATAATGGGGGTAGTAGAGGAAGACATGATAGGGTTCCACGTATAAATTTGCATTGATGAAGCAAATGTGGTTCTCAGAAATTATATGGGAAACATTGTCACAGATACATGTAACTCATCACTTTGCCCAAGTATCTTTGCCTGGTTTAATGCCATGGATGGGAATTTATAGATGTTTTACACTGGAAGATAGAGTCTAGTCATCTAAGCTAGGAGCCCTGAAGTAATCCTTTTTCTTATACTTACTCTTGCTGGCCACCCAAATGGTCATTAAGTTCTTTGTTCACTTTATAAATATTTTTCAAATAAATTGCCTTCTCTCCTTTGCTACTTCCACTATCACACTCTATTTCTCAATACCTCTCCATTGGATGATTTGTAATTTTCTCTTGCCTGATCATCTTGCTTCTATTCTCAGCATTCTGACTCTCTGCTCTGACACCATAGTATTGTTCCTACAATGCAAATCTTATCCTACCATCCCTTTGCTTAAAATATTTTGATAACCCTCTATCATCTACTTATTTATTTATTCATTCATCTATTTATCCTTCTATAAATACTTGAGTATCTAATATATGCTAATTTTCAAATTAATAAGGCAAGAGGACTCCACTCTTGAGGAGGGAAGAGACTCTAGCATGGTATGACTACAAGCTTGTGAACAAGTGTGAAAATAGTATTACCAATACACTTAGAGAGGTAGGTTACAAAGTTGCATGGGAATAGAAAAGGAGTGGAAGAGAGGAGAGCAGAAAGGTCAGCATAGGCTTCAAAGGGGAAGTGAGATGTGAGCTGAGTTTAGACAAATGAGTAATTTTCAGATGAGCAAAGCAGGGAGGAATGAACAATTTTGATAGTGAAAACAGCTTGAGGAAAGATATGGAATTGAAAATCAGCGCAGTAATTCTAGGTATTAAGTATTTGTAGGATGAAAGGCTGCTGTAAGTGAAGGAGGTAGAGCAAAAGGTAAGTACCTGACCTTGAATGGCCTCAGATGCTGGCCATGAAACCTTGTCTTTATCCTGTAGGTAGTAGTGGCCATTGAATAGTGATAATCAAGGGAATGACATAATCATATATGAATTTTGGAAAGATCTGCCTTTCATCAGTTTGGCAAACAAGTTGGAAGGTACTAAAAGGAATCAGTATGACCTGTAAGAAGACGATAGCAATCGTGCTAAATTTCCATTTACTCTTGCATTCTTTTATCTATAAATTGATTCTATGAATGTCTGTTGACTATTATTTGCCATGGACTGTTCTAGGAAGGTGAAAGATGATTGCCTAAGGAACTAAAGCAATAACTATGGAGATGAGAAGACAGAGTTTAATCAGAGAAATGGTAAGGAGATAGAATTGGTAGATTGTTTTCACCAGTCTGATGTGTAGTGTGAAGAGGATGATTCTGATTTGGGAATGGGAGTGCCATTTACTGTTATACAGGACAAAGGGTGAAGGGCAGGAACATGTTCAGAGCAATGTAGTGAGTTCAGATTTGGACATGTTGAGTTTTAGATATTTTTGAGTCATTTGGGTGGAGTTCATAAGTGGTGGGAACACAGCAGTGAACCAGGCACAGTCTCCTTATAATGGGTCTTGGATCAGCAACAAGAATTATTTCTGGCACACAGATAATACTTAATAAAATATTTTTTGAATGAATGAATGCATTCACAAATCTGGAGTTAAATGATCAGGTATTTAGATTTGGAAGTCTGTTGGTTTCATGGTAGTTAAAGCCATGAATAGAAAAAATGAGACAGTCTGGAGAATGCGCAGAGCAAGTGAAGACATGGTGGAGGCCAGAGACTGGGGATCACTAACACCAAGCCATGGATGGAAGAATAAGAACCTATGGAAAACTCTGGGAAAACCCTGACAGAGCAACCCAAAGGTTAAGAGAAAAGCCAGGAGACTTTATTTTCATGAAATCCAAGGAGTACATGTACAGGAGGTTATGGCCAGTAGTGTCCAATGCTGCAGAAAGGACTAGAAAAGTTGTGTAAGATTTCAGTGGATTGCTTGAAGGAGGCCACTGATAGGCTTTGCTGCAGCAGCTTCAATGGAGCAGTGAGGGTCATACATATGACTTAAGTGGACTCAGAAGTAGTTAAGAGTTGGGAAAATGGACACAGTAGTGTTAAACTGCAGATTTCTTGGAACAGTTCACAAGAGCCTCCTGGTATGGCCTCTGGCTGTCTTTCTAGCCTCATCTGCAGCCACTCCCCTCTAACATGCACCCTGAGCCACAACCTTACTGAACTGCTCCATCCTGTGCCTTTGCTCATGCTGTTTTCGAGGACTCCCCCAACTCCTTCCACTCTGGCTGTTCCACTCCTACTGTTTCTTCAAAATACGACTGAAGGATTGATTCATCTTGGGCATATTTCCAAACTGTTCCTTCCCTCTGCCAGCATGACTTAGGTGCCCTGTGTCTCAGGTTCCCTGGCACTCTGTGAATGTCATGATAGTGGTGCTTCCCCCACTGTTTCATCACAGTGGGCTACTTAGTCTGTCTCTTCACATGAGGGTGAGCTTGCTACACAGAAAGTCACCTACTTATCCCTCAATCTCAAGTGTCTGGCAAGGTGCCTTGCATCTACAGACCCTCAATAAATACTTGCTTATTGACTAAGTAAACAATTTTCTTCAGAAGCCTTCCACAGAGAGTTTCAGAGTGAGCCAAAGCTGAAGGAACTATCAAGTCTTTTCAGTTTTCTTAGAAGTAAGATGTTGATGATTCATTTAAAGGAAAAGGTGTAGGGCTAGAAGTAGGAGACTAGTGCTTTGCTCCCAGCTTTGCCAGTAATTAATTTTGTGACTTGGAGTAAATCATTTCACCCTTCTGAATTTCCAAATCTTCATCTGTGAAATGGGCACTATACTGTCTGTGATCCAACCAAGATGGTGGAGGATACTGTGGAGAGTTTGAAATACTATCATAAAAGGGAAGGATTATTTGGAATAAGAGGTGATCTGATCTTTTTATCATTTCCCTTCCTCATCTCTCAGCTGGAGGGCTGCCTCCTAACTAGTTGCTTTAATGTCATCGCTAAATCCTCAAAGCCTCTGTGCCACATAGTAGCGAAAGTGATCTTTCTAAAGACTTAAAAGAACATATTGCTTCTGTTCTACATGGTGAAGGAATCTGTTTATTGCCTATCTCCCCCTCAATTCCTTAAAGGGAGGACCTCTCTCTGTCCTATTCACTGTTATATCACTAGCACCCAGAATGGTTTCTGTCACATAGAAGATACTCCATGCATGCATGTTGATTCACTTACTGACACCCCAAATCTCCAAAATATGCTACTGGTTCCCTTGTGGAAGATGGAATTTCATTCTACTGGCCACTCTATATCAGACTCAATTAGACCCAATGAATTACTTTATTATTTTTATATATATTCTATTGTGAGTGAAATCTGTGTCTATAGAAATTGATTTTGTAGACAAATTGTTTTTGCTCCTGCATTCCTTAAAAATCACTGATTTCCCTTAAGTGTACAGATGCCTTATATAAGATATGCTGCTTTATAATCTGCTAATATATAAAATGTTCCATACCCTTCAAATCAGTTTTTAGAAATATAAACAATGCTATAGTATTTGAGGATCATATTACAATTAGAAATGTTGAAAAGTCTTAAAATATTAGCACTGGGAATAGTATAGCCTAAAAGAAAAAAAGGAGTATTTCAAAACAGAATGAAGGCTTGATACAAGAAACACTATAAACAGGGAAGATAGCCAGCAGCCTTTTGTTAATTGCTTACAAAGAAGTAGTGCCAGTTTTAATTTTTAATTGCAAATGGCTATTTTGGCAGATGAAAATGCCAGCAGAGCATGTTTTATCCTAGCCCACTGGTGTGAAACTACTTGAAGCCCAATTGTTGAACAACAACAGCTCATAGTTATGTTTAATGATATGTAGATGTTTCCATTTTAATTTCCTTTTTCTTCAACCATTTATGAGTACGTTATTTGAAGTTTTCTTTGGTTGCAACCTAGGAGACAGATTGGCCACACAACTGTATTTTTTCATAATTAGTGAAATTCTTTGATGGGTGTCAGAATTTCAGGTGCTCTTTTAATCCTTTGCAGTCATATGAAGAATGAGTTTCTTAAACATTATTGAAGTCATCAATTTCTGAACTTAAAAATAGTTTAACCTTTTCCCATTATATACATTTGTATAATATTTGTGCATATACTTTCTATACTCACACAAATGCATATACAACATAAGCATATACACACACTGTATCCTTTAGCAAAGGATTTATGTTAGTGTAAATAAGTACATTTGCCTTTGTTTTGCTCCCCTAAAAGTAAAACAAGAAACTTGAATATAATGCAATTTAGAAGTAGAGTCTTAAATTTACCCTTGATAATACAGAGATTGCCTCATAATTTGAAAGGTAATGAAATTTAACTGTACACGATGATACACATTTTATAAATTCAGTCATAGTGGTCATCATTCCCATTTATGGCACCTGTGAGGTAATTCTAAGATCTCTATTCCTTTTTCAGTCAGTGCCAGGATGATCTTTTATAATCATAATATCGTAATCCATTGTTTCTCTTCTTTTTTAACAGTCAATTCAGTTTATCATTTAATTAGTAGCCCTTATATGTACCAGTAATGTGCTCGATGCTGGTGGTTCAAAAAAAGGGGATGATGTGAACTTGACCCAAAGGAAATTCCACTGGGGAATATAGTAGGATTTAGATTCAATTATCAACTTTATTTTTACTGATTTGACAGCTACAAACAAGTTGCTTCTAGTACCGGTTTCTTAATCTATAAAATAGGAATAAAATATTCTATCAAAATGTTCTGATATTTGATATAACATATGTATACATATATAATTTTTTATGTGTACATATTCACACTCAGTATGGTGGCTGTTATTGAAACTGGATATAAAAATAGAGATAATGTAATAGAGGGCTATATTTCTATATTAAAAGTCTAGGATTTTATCCTGTAGGTGATGGGAAATCTTTGAGGAAGATAGGATTTAGACAGGTAATAATGTCATTGGATTTCCATTTTACAGTAATCACTGTGGAAGCTCCATCAATAATGGCTTGAAGGGTCAAAACTAGAGGTGGAGGATCAATTTTGAAATTGTTCCAACTTAAGTAAGAGATAATTAGAACTTAGACTGGGCAGTGGTGGTAAGGATGGCAGGAAATATGGCAATAGAGTTGAAAAGTATTAATGAATGATTGAATGTGGAAGATGAAGAAGAGGGGTAGATTTGTCATTTGCAGATTCTTGGCATGGATGTTTGGATACACAGTGGTAACATTACCTGAGATCAAGAATGCAGGTGGAATAACAGGTTTAGGGGAATGTAGGGGGTGATAAAATGAGTTTAGCTTTGGAAATGCTGAGCATTAGTGCCTGTGGAAATTCCAGCTATGTATGTACAGTAGCTTATGGATGATGATGTAAAGGACATCAGAATACAGAGAAGAGTTTAAACTACAAGGAAAGTTCGTAAAGAGAAAAGGTAACTGGTCAAGGATGGAAAACTGGAGAATACTGTGTTAAAGGGATGAGCAGAGGAAATGGGGAGTGAAATGGAGTAGACAGCAAGATGTGAGGCAATACTAGACAAAGAGATGGCAGGTGGTTGTGGAAAACAAGGCTGTCAGAAGAGTTTCAAAATACCGTGAAATGTAGAGTAGTCTCCCATGATGAAGACCAAGGAATTACCCTGGGATCTGGCAATGTGACATTCTTCAGTGATAGTTTGACCTCGTTAATGTTAACCTTCAGTGAAGTGGTGAGGGCAGCAGAAGATTGCTGTTAGTTGAAAAATGAATCAGAAGTGAAGAGAGGAAGCAGCATATTTAGGCCATATGTTCAGCCAGTTGGGCAAGAATAAAAGGAGATTGGACACTAGCTAGAAGGAAATACAAGGCTAAGGGGACAATCAAGAGAGAATATAGTTAAAGGAAGGAAGATTGTTTATCACCAATAAGTGCTTTATACACATGAACTCTTTTAAGCCTTAGAATAACCCCAAGAAATACTATTAGTGTTGTCATCTCCCTTTAATAGGTCAGACTACCAAGGTAGAAAGAGATTTATTAATAATAACTTGTCCAAGTTCAGCCACTGAATTAATGGCAGAGCAGGGCTTTGAACCAAGGCAAGTTGGCTGAGAGCCCACAGTCTTAGCCACTATGTCTTGATGGTGAATAGTACATGTGGGCCCAGGGCTCCTCGGATCACATGGGTAGAGTAATTACAAAAACTACATTCGGGTCTAAGTATAGCTCTTAGCAATATAGCATATGCACAATAAATGTTTGTTGAATAAATGAATGATAGTTAAAATGCCTTATAACCTAGTTATCAGAGAATTACTTATAACTTAGTAGTATTAAGAACTTTTGTTCCTTTGCCGTCAAATTCTAACCAGCCTAAGTTCTAATTTTCCCATAAAATTTTTCCTGACAGTTCTGGCTTATTTTCTTACCCTTATTTACCTCTCATAGCTTTTATTACTTGGATCATGTATTTAGTCTTTAATTATGTTATTGAATTATCTTCTAATTGGATTTTTATCTAATTCTTCACCGATAGTTTGTTAGTGTCTGAAGAAACTTCCCCCTTGTTTTGTGTCTCCTATGTATGCATCAAACCCAGATTTTTACTGAATACTTTTAATCAAAATTCACCTAGCTTATTACCACCAATGAGACTATTTAAATATTTTAACTTTTTTTTTCAAACAAGAATTTCCTTAAGTTTTTCTAGTTTGAATTGGGTAGTAACTCATACTGATGACCTAAAGAATTTCTCAATACCATTTCCTATTAACATTAAATTCCCCATTTATGCTTTCATTGCAGAATACCTAAGATTCATTACAAAATAGCAGCAGTTTGCTTTAAGTTTCATAATAGCTGAATATAGAACACGTTCGCTCCAAACTGATTTCATAGTGTTCTTTCTCTCTTTAAAATAATAAGTACTTATTTTCTTCATACTAATATGAATGTATTCTATTCTCCTTCCATGCTTCTCTTTCTCCCCTCCCGTATATACATTTTCATGGACATTTTTTCCGTTCTCTTTCTCATTTGTCCCATTGTTTTTTCCTTCCAGTTACACTACACCTAGTTTTGCTTTGATTTTTTTTTTCCCTTCTTCTTTGTGCTACATTTCTCTTTTTTTGAAAGCTGTCTGTTCTTAAGCGATGCATTGACCCTCTAATTACTCACATGCTTTAAGAGCATAGTGCCTAAGTAGACTGAGTTACCTAGTTTACATATCACTCTGTGGTAATTAACAGAGAGATATAGGGGTTAGAAGTGCAAGAGAAGAACCCTATTTTTCTTGGAGTTTTAGTTAGACTTAAATAAGGGGAGTGAAGCCTTAAAATTGCTCTGAGATTTTCTAATATCTACCTTTATTTCTGAAATCTGAGAATACTCAGATATTCATGAATAATTTTTAAAAAATTATACTTTCCATTGTGGAAGTTGCCTACTTTATATAGTTAAGAAATAAATTAGAAATTAACTTTTATTCCAGGTAGAATTATTATAGAAAGGCACATTAAAGAAGTCCAAGTATATTTGTAACATATAAATAGCAATTAACTTAAAAATATTTACCATATAGGCTATTAAATCATTAGGAGTCTCCTTACTCAGTGAGCCAAGAAATAGATCTATAATCTGGCACTAGAGAGCTGTACTTTTCCTTTTTAATTGGAAGATTAAAGCATGAACTCAAAATGCAAGTGCATGATAGAAGTACGTGTGAGATAGCAAACCACCTGTATTTTTTTCTAGTTGGAAATTGTTCCAAAGCGTAGAGCTTATGAGGGCTATCCCATAACCTTTTATAGAATGGAAAAGCAGTTTAGGGCTTTAATTTTTCTAAACCTGTTTTCTGTTACACCTGAGTGAATCTAGGAGGTTTGGATGAGGTTGAGAATTTAGAGACAGGGTCTCGCTCTGTGACCCAGGCTGCTAGAGTGCAGTGGTTTGATCATAGTTCACTGTAGCCTCGAACTCCTGGGCTCAGGCGATCCTCCTGCCTCAGCCTCCCGAGTAGCTGGCACTACAGGCACACACCACTATGCCTGGCAATTTTTAATTTTTTTTGTAGTGAAAAGGGTCTCACTATGTTGCCCAGGCTGGTCTTGAACTCCTGGCTTCAAGTTATCCTTCTGCCTTGACCTCCCAAAGTGCTGGGATTACAGGCGTGAGCCATTATGCCTGACCCATTTATCAGCTTTCTAATTTGTAAAATTAGGATATAATTCTCAAATATTTGTTCAATAAGCTGACCTCTTGCTATGTGTAAGGCCCTGGAGTAGGAACAAGAGGCTTACCATAAATAAGACATAGGCTGTTCCCTCAAGGAATTTTTATCTGGAAGGATATTAGTTTACTATTTACTGAGCTGCAAAAACCATCTCTCTGAATTGACTTAAGATAAAAGTAAAGGGTGGCTATTCTCCAGTGGCATTTAACTACTGCTTCTATTGAAGGGATTTTCAAGATAAACTCCAGGATCACCCTATACAGAACTGCTAATTGCCGGTTCTCTTGACCTCTTGGGAAATTCTGGAGCTGGATGTTCAGCTGCCTGTGCAGGTGGGCATTCTTCTCAGGGCATTCCCACACAGAGACCCAACGTAGGAGTTCCCACTGATCATAGTAATTTCTAAAAAGTAGTAATTAAACTAGTTAAACTAAATGTTCTAGTTAATAAAACATTCTGAATATGTTTAATTTGCTCCAAAGTATTTTTAAAAATAGAAAAGAAATCAATGCTGCTTCATAACCCTTTGTTTGGGGATGTTATTTTTTTTCCTCCCCAAAATGGTTTAAGAACAATAATATAAACCAAAAGCTTGTTTTTAAAAAAAATCAAATGTCTGTTTATTTTTGGTGTACACTTCAAGCTTCTAATATTGTTAACTTTTTAATTCTAGTACATGAAAGGAAAATAAACCCAGCCCTCCATGGGGCCCAGAATTTGCTCTTTCATTCATTCAATATTTGAGTGCCCACCACATACCATGTCCTTGGAACACTCTGGAATCACTTCTTTCCATTTGTTAAACATTCTTCAGGCATGTGGAAAATGCCTCTTTTCTTCAACGTGCCTGATGATAAAAATCCTATAGTTCTGTTTTGCTCCATCAGATGGAAAAGGCAGAGAAGTTGAATGGCAATACAAATGACTTTTGGGGAACCCATTTAGAACCTTCAAGATAGGGTCCTGAACCCAAGGGGCATCTGCTCTTACTCATGCAGTCCTTGACAACTAGAAGAAATGACACTTTGTTTAGGGGCAGCAATCTTACCAAGCCTGAATGTTCAAATTGACATCCAAGTATTTTTCTCTAGAAGAAAGCTGGGTAGGTTTTTTAGTTTCAGATCCATCAAGGGATAAACTGACTGAGATGAGTTAGTATCTTCCCAAAGGAACCAGCCACCCTAGTTACACGGTCCTGCAGTTCTTCCAAAGGTAGGATAGGAAACACACTAGGAAAGAAAACTATGCCGTCGTCATGTGTGCCAATCATGCTGACTTCTAGACAGTCATTCAGGTTACCAGTTAGTTTGGTCCACATTTGAGTAGCCCATTATTCCCTTCTTTTGGTAGAATGGCCCCAGTCATTCTACTGAAATTAGAAATTAGAGTTTTGTAGTATCTCTAGCAGGAAAGATTCCCTTACATGGTTCCAGAGCTTTTGTACCCAGTGTTGGACTTGATAAGTTATTTTACAAATTACTGTTCCTAAACTAGTTGGATCATGCTGCCCAGAGCTATTTTCCAGAGCCAGTGGGTATGGAGTTTTATTCCAGGCTTCAGGGCAGGAAGTGGATAATAAAAGTAAGTTTATAGATGGCACTGAGAGAGGTAGCGTAGCCTAGACAACCATAAATAAGAACAGTCAAACTATCACATTGTGCTGAAGAAAACATAATATTCCTCTAATTGAAGGGTGGATACCATAATTCACAATTGTCATCAATGAGAGACTGTACTTTTTTCTCCAAAAAATGTTAAAGGCAAATAATACTTGGGGTTGTTTTTTTTTTTTTCATTTCTTGTTGATTCAAATTCCCTTTCCACATTGCAATATTAACATAGATTTCTAAAGCACATGATAATATATTTAAAAGACCTATTTGCAATGAATCTATTGTGTGTTTTTACACTTGCTTCAAGGGCCCCATGTAAAGTTAGTGGTTGCTCTACAATAAGTGTCTGGAAGTGGAACAGCAACGCAGCATGACAAGGGCCTGTCCTGGAGGGTTTCCCTGGGAATGTGAGGAAGGAAGAATAGCAGAGACTTCAAAGGGAGAGCTGGACTTCTTAGCCCTCCTTTTGCTTCTGGTTGGCAAAAGAGATGAAAGAGTAAAAAAATTTCAAGGTTTCAAACAAGTGTGAATGTGAACAAGCGGAAGTTGCTTAATTCTGTTTTAGGTAGAGACAAGATGCACAAGTGGACATATGGCCCGTTTGGGCTTTGGGAGAGAAAGATGGAGGATCATCAGTTACCATTGTAGAGGTTGGATAAAGAAATAAGAAGAAGAAAAGGTGCTGAGAGAAGAGCGTAGGGTGAGAAGTTTAGGGAATATTGACATTTGGGGAGGTAAGAGGAGAAAGAGATTCGTGAAAGAGACAGAGAAGAGAAGAGCTAGGGCAATACAGCATCCACAGGAAGACTGAGTCTCAAAGAAAGATTGCTATGGGGTAAAAGTATTACAAAGAAGAGCAATGAAGATGTGCATGTAAAAAAAGGCAACGATGTAGAAAAACTGGATGAAGGAGGAGGGGCCACAACCTAGAAGGAAACTCAGCCATCTAGGAGTGGGCAGCATCTGCAGTGCCATGTGTTAGGAGGACATTCAGTTTCACAGGAAAGGTGATGCCCTGGGATAAAAAGAACCAAAACAATCTAGGTAGGGTAAAAACAAAACAATCAGCATCTCAAAAGCTACCACACAGTGTGAGGGGTGTTGCCAGAGGTATCACTGTATAACTGGAATGGGGACTCCAGGAGAGAAGGTGGTATTTAGAGAGCCTCCAGTGAAAAGCAGGGATATCTGGTTGGAAAGCAATCTTGCAGTCTCTAGGAGAGATGGTGATAAGTGCAAAGCAGTTCTAAAGAGTTTGGGATAAGGCACCAAACAGTGCTTGGAGGAGAGAAGGAGACAGATTAAGTCGCATAGCTGACAAATGAGTGAAGAGAGAGGGAGACTGGTAAATTAGGAAAGCACTCGGTAAAGCCAAACCTTTATTTCTCCAATCAGCTAGAGGTCTGTACAAATGAAAAAGCCTCAGGAAAGGGCCCCCCTAGAAAAAGGAAAGATTAAAGTAATCAAGAGGAACAAGATCCTGGAAAAAGAGAGGTCTAGATTAATGGTAAACAAAAGTTTGGGTTGTTAAAAAAGTTCGAGATAGCAGCATTGGTAGGTGTGATAAGGCAACCTTGGGGGATGAATAACTTGGCATCTTGACAACAGCAAAGGCCCTTGGTGGAGTTTTGGCATGACCAGCAGAAGACTACCTGGAGTGTGAGAGTCTGAGAATTTTCTGTAATGGTGGCATGCAGAAGAAATTTTAAAAAGCAGATGGAGCCATAACCCAAGGCTGGCAACTGTGTAGCCAAAGTAAAGGGAATGAGAAATTTTATAGAAGTCACTCATACTGAACATGTGTGACCTTGGACAAATCATAAACCTCTCTAAGCACCAACCATCTGATAAATGTGGAAATAATGAGGCAAAGTGTTAAAACTCATTATATAATTGCTGGCATACAAAATGGTAGTCTTTATACTCCCCAACCAAATATAGTCTTTTAGCCTCTTCAGAGGAGGAAATAACTACAGTAATAGGCACATGTAAAAAACGTATATGTAAAAAAACTCAACGATAAATGAGTGAATAAATTAATGAACATAATATAACTTATTTTACAGCAGCATTGTATTTGGTGCCAAGATTTATAGCCAGACATTTCCTGTTGTGTGTACAAGTTCTCTGAGCTCAGAAATCAGGAAATATTTTATAATCTCTTTAGTTTTGAATACATGGATAAAAGCACATTCTTAAAGCAGGGAATACTGCTTCGACATGTTTAAGTAACAGGATTATAGAGCTGGAAGGAGCTTTGGTGACCTACTCTAGCACTGTCCTTTTTTTAGATGGGAAAATTGAGACTGCAGAGATGTTGAGTAACTTGCTCAGGGTCACTTACTGTTGGAGCCAGCATTGGTGGTCAGGCCTTCCCATGGCCCACGTAGAAATGACTCCAGCTGTAGGTCTGTGACCTGCCCTACCTTCCTCTACTGAAGGTATTCTATGATTTTTAAAAAATGAATACTGACATTCCTTTCAAATACTATTACTTATCCAACTATTCTATGAAGAATATTCTATTAATAAGTGTTTTAGTACTTTTCATTCAGGTAAAAGAGAAAATATTTCTCCCTTTTAGAAACTCCTAATAGCCAGCAAAAGATACTAATTTCCATGACCTTTCTTTCTCCTAAGGCAAGAAATGGTTTCTTTTGGACTTAGAACGTATCGTGATTTGATCTTTAAAGGCTTTAATAACTGAATAGATCAAATAAGAAACAGATTAGTAGTTAGTCCATTCAGTTGCAGGACTGTGACAAATTTGTGAGAAATATTTCCAGACTTCAAGCTAGTGGGAGTGGGAAAGAGTATGTATAAATGTTACATGAGGAGTCTAAAATCATTATTCACTCATATATACACACACGAACACATGCACACACACTGTTTCATTACACTTGGTAAATTCATTAGGACAAGGCAAATGTATTCATCCAGAAATTTAAATAAGCTCAAAAGTCTGTACAGTCTTTACATTTGCCATGTTAAACAGGCCTAGCACCCTGTTTATATGCCCAAAAGAGCCTGGGCCAAGACAGATGTAGGCAGGAGCAGCTGGATGTGACCCTAACTCCTGTGAATCCTTGCCCTACTTCATGAGAGGTAAGGCACATCTCTAGCTTCACAAGCACAGCATCTTTGTGTGTGTGTGTGTGTGTGTGTGTGTGTGAATGGTTAAAATTACCTTGAATTTGGTTTCTACCCTCCTGGTATTTCTTTGTCTATATTTAATATGCTTTTTATTGTTAATATTATCATTAGAAAGGTAATAGTTTTATTAGTAAATTATGAGAGAGAAAATAATTTTGGTGATTGTTTAAAATTGTTGGCCTGTAAATGACTGTCTTCTACATGGGTCACGTGCATGCACTGAAATGTTGAACTGTACTGTATGTGCTTCTTCAGGCATTTTCTTTTTCTCTAAGACAATTTTGAAACAGAGGAGTGACCGGAGAAAATGAAGGGCTCCCATTTATCTTTATGAACAATTCTATATGCCCTATGAGTCCCATGATTTTTGAATACTTACAGCATTCTCTCAGTCATCATAGCCGCCGCACTGCTGGTCCTGCTTCATTGCTCAAGCCAGCTTGGGCAGGGAAGGGAATGCAAGGCAGGACAGGCTGGGTTCCCTTTGGCACAAGTCTATTGCCTTTCGCCTTAGGAAAGAGGGTTAATTTGGCACTACTAGATAAAAAGCACTTTGAAAAGGCCTCCCTTTGTCATGGAACAGATTTGTACACAAACACAGAGCTCTTTCCATTGACCCTCAGAGAAAGGGACCCTGCAGTTATTTCACCCTGAGTTTACCTACAAAGAAAGTCTAATTATTTGACATTTGTTAAACATCCCCAGTGTGGTGTTGCTGTTCAGCCACGTCAAACTCAGATCTACATTCTATGTAGTACAGGTTGGGGTATCCCTAATCCAAAAATCCAAAATACAAAATGCCCCCAAATCTGAACTTTGTGAGCACTGACAGACATGATGCTCAAAGGAAATGCTCATTGGAGTATTTTGGAGTTTGGGTTTTTGGATTAAGGATGCTTAAAGGGTAAGTATATGCAGAATCCAAAATCTGAAAAAAAATCCTGAATTTGAAATACTTTTGGTCCCAAGCATTTTGGATAAGGGATACTCAACCTAACAATATGTTAAGGTTTTTTGATGGCCCCTAAAGACAGCCACAGCTGTTATGTATTTGTTACAGAGACCAGAATTTTCTTTAATTCAGAGATCTGTGTAGTTTGCAAAGATGCAAACACAAGAATATTCCTTGAAGCATTGTAATGTCATTTTACAAATCCAGTAACAACATAAAATCCTGTCATTAACAACTAGCTAAATCAATGATGGCGAAGCTCTCCAAGGGAAAACCGCATTCTTTGAAAACAATGAGGTAGATACATGTGACATAGTATGGCATGATTTTTGAAATGAATTGTTAGGAGGAAAAATCAAGATATAAAACAGTATATATAGTATACACAAGTATCTACCTTGTAAATTAAAAAAGTGTACACACAGTAAGTTCTTGTTATTCGTGGTAGTTATGTTCTATTAAGGTCATGGCAAATACTGAATTAGCGAATGCTGAATCATTGCTCCTAGTGGAAATATAGGGTTAGATCCTTTGAGCCACAGGAAATATTGGCCACAATATTTCCATCAACCAATCAATACATAACCTTGCTTTATGTATGTTTCTGTTTAAAGACACATTATTTAATATATATTGTTGATTCATTAACACTGAAACCACAGGCAGTAACACTGTAATTCGTGCCTGAATGAAGCTTCTCCATGAGGCACATCACAGCCTCCTTGGGCTTAGGAACATCAAATAGCCCTTCTGTCTTGTGCGATGTTAGCTGGGAATGTGTGCAACAGAAAACTCACGTTTTTGGCTGCTCTGCATATGTCTGCAAATGGCCTCAAAAGCACTGTGAGTATTGGCTTGGGGGTTACAAATCAATTTTGAGTAGGCAAATTTGTAAATATGAAATCCACAAATAATGAGGATTAGCAACACACACACACACACACACACACACACACACCATGTATACGTATGCATATAAATGGAAAGTTTCTGGAAGGATTAAATGGAACTGTTTGATGGAAGTTATCTTTGGGGTATAGGACTGTGGGGCAGGAATGAGACAAGATGCACCTTTTCTTGTAATCCTCTCTACCCTACATGACTTTTTACCGTGTATATCCCATATTCCTTATTCTCTGTCCCCTCTGCTCCTTCTCTCCCACCACTGCTATCATCACCATACTCTCAGCAGGACATGCACATTTTCTGAGGAGCTCTAGGAACAAGGTTTTATTTGAGCCAAATTGATCATAGTGAATACCCACTGAATCAGGCACTTGGGCAAGTTGGTCTATATAATTTTTCAAATGAAGAGTATTTTACAAATGCTCAGTATGACACTTAGAACCTAAGTTCTCAGAGAAATTTGTGTCATGCAATATTACCTTGTCTCCTAGCACGCTGGGGAGGCCTGGACGTCACGGCACTTTATGTCTGCTAAATACTCCTGCTTAAATTCTTACTGCAGGTTGTCAATATGGAACTTTAATAAGTAGGAAATAACTTAATATTCATGATACAATAACTATTAAGTCAGTATATGACATATGGTATGGAAGCTCTCTTCAGGTAGAATTCCAGCTTCTGGATTCCTTCCACCTCTCTGATAGAGAGGAGAGGAAGAGAAGAGGCGGCAAGTCCCTTGTTTTGGTCCCCGCTGGGTTGGTGCTGGACCCAGAGTTCTTGAGTCCCACCTTCCCCACGATGTCCAGACTCCACAGCATCCACTTCTGGCTTGTTCTTAGCATGCTTGGTTTCTTGGATTATTTTGAAATCTTGCCATTTATAACTTGTAACTTTAGAAAAGGGGAAAATTTTAATTTTGATACAATGTTTCTTTCTTTGCATATGTCATAGTGTTCTTTTCTATTATTGAAAGAAAAGCCTGAATAGAACCTTCTTGTCTCCCTGCAAAGTTTTTTCCTAATTAATGTAGAGATTTCCACACCCCCTCCAGGTAATTCCTGTGATGTACTGTAACTCTGGTTAAAAGCTAGCTGAAACTAAGCTGACAGTAGGTAAAGAAAAAGATGTATAAGGCATGCCCATATCTCATTATAGCAGGGATATATTAGTATTAATGGTCTCCAATGGACTGTCACCCTATGTCCATTGTTAGTGTTTAACCTAAATTCAAATTTCTGTATAATTGGATTTCTGACAGTGTTCAATCTATCACTCAATCTTTTCTTAAATATTGAGAATATTGTCTTTTAAATATGTTTGTATGCATACACACATATATAATCAAGATGTGTGAAAACACCTCTTCGTTTGAAAAAAATCAACAGGCTTATACAGAATAACTTTAACAACAAATGGTGAGTTTATTTTAAGAATAAACTTTGTAAATGTATAGACCTCTAAAAATAAAAATAGTAAAACTTCTCATACGTTTATTTTCCTTACTAAATATGACAGTTACCCACAAGTAGAACAGATTGTAGTTATTGCTGATCTTATGTCTGAAAAACCACAAGCATTTTGGGAAAAAGCGTATGGATATCTAATGGTCTACATAGTTTACTGTTGCATCTATACACAGAAGCCTTCAACTAAATCGACCTTTCCTGATCAAAACTGTGTGTAGCTGATGTGTGTTCTGCCAATCTAGGCTTGCTTGAGTTTGAGAATGTCTTCTAACTTGGGCCGCCAATTCTGCCATGACTGGTTTAGTGTCAATTGCTCTAAGAATGTACATTGTAAGGTGATACAGCTGTCCAAGGGCAAGTGCACTGCCTAGGTGCCTTGTCCCATTTACAAATGACCATCCAGGCATGACTGTGAGCACTAAGATATGAATCACCATTACTTTGTACACTTTGAAGAGGTTCTTCTGGCTTACTAACCCATTAAAACTCTCAAATCCACATAACTATTCTATTCTTTTCCTATAGGCAAAGCCATGTGCAAAACTAAACCATCATCAGAGGTGCCTCAGTAAACATAAGCACAGAACAATCAGACTCAAATCTCATAGATCTGAGGCCCGTTATAAATAAAGTTTTATTGTAATACCATCATGCACAGTCATTTCTGTATTGTCTATCACTGCTCTCTTGCTACAATAGCAGAGTTGAGTAGTTGCAACAGTGATGTATGGCCCAAAAAGCTGGAAATGTTTACTATCTTTTGTAGGCCAGAAAAGTATGTTTTATATCATGTGGCTTTGCCCTCTGGGTAGGTAACTTATGGAGACATGGGATGAAAAAAAAATAAACATGGTGAGTCAATCATCAGTAGAGTTGAAATTGAAAGGATGCCATTAGTTAGAGTCAGAGTCATGGCAAGTGAGGTAGAGAGCAAGGTGAAATTATGAAGAAGAAGAAACCATGAGTTAAGCAGAGAAACCTGGTTAGAAGATAGGGGAGTAGAATAGACCCCCTCCCCAAAAAAGCAGAGGTGACCTACTACACAGAGAGAGAGAAAGAGAGAGAGAGAGGCCCCATATGGCTTAGGGCCCTGAGACAGAGATTAGCTTGTTCCTCAATCTCCCCTGGATTTTTGACAGCTGTCCAGTCTACAGGTATATGTACCTAAACCCACCTCTGTCTAAAGAAAGTGAAGAGCTCTTTTTACAATCAAAAGAGAGGGACTAAAATAGGCCATCATGTGTTTGGCCATCATGAGGCAAATTTATTTCTTTGATTTCTAAGTTCCTATGGGGATGACACACCCATTAGATCTCAGTAATGATAATAAGCATGAATAAACAAATTTGGGTAGAAAAGTCGATTGAAGTAGTAGACAAGGATTGTGTTGATAAAATACTTAAATGTAATGTTGACTGCAGTTAAGATACCTCACACTTCATGAAATTAAATAACAATTCCCCTTTATTTCATTTATTCAGCCACTCAGTAAATACTGAAGACCTACTAAGTGTAAAGAACTTGTGCAAGACACCTTGATGGATGAGAATATGCATGTCACAAGACTCACTCCCAGGGAACATAAATAGTCTTGTAATAAATTTGAGACAGGTACACTGACAACTACCACACAGAGAAACCTGTGGTAATTAAATTTAATAATTATTTACAGCAGACTCATTTTGTACTAAAGCATAATGCCAGGCACCATGGATACTGGATGGATGAGGCTGAGCTGTTGGCATTAGAACAGTTGCGCTATGCACAAGGAGAAAGGAGGCTCATTCTTGCCTCTGATACCAGGGAAGCCATCATGGGGCATCGTGTAGATGGGCACATGAGATATTCTTAGAATGCCCATTGCAACATCATGGCAGTAGGAAAAAATGTTCATAAAGAGAATAATGATTAAATCACTGGAAGTGTCATCATATAGTAAAATACCATATAGTAGTTGAAAGGAATGAACTTGAGCTATATGAATCAATATTGCTACATCTCAAACCTAATGTTGAGCCAAAAATAAAGATGTAAAAACATTCTCATAGTGTGAGATGAACTATACAATATTTTAAAACATTGAAACCAATAATTATATATTGCTTGGACCAATATACATATGTTATATAAATTTTTTTTTTATTTCAGCTCATTATGGGGGTACAAAAGTTCAGGTTATATATATTGCCCATGCCCCCCCATCCCCCCGAGTCTGAGCTTCAAGTGTGTCCATTCCCTAGACAGTGCACATCGCACTAATCATGTAGGTATGCACCCATCCCCTCCCTCCACCCCCATCCCCCCCAGTCAGAACTTCAAGCGTGTCCATTCCCCAGGAAGTGCGCATGGCACTCATCAAGTAGGTATACACCCATCCCCTCCCCCCACCCCCCACCTCTGTCCGATACCCAATTGCTGTTATTCCCAAATGTGCACTCAGGGAAACCAGTTTGCTGGTGAGTACATGTGGTGCTTATTTTTCCATTCTTGGGATACTTCACTTAATAGAATGGGTTCCAACTCTCTCCAGGAGAACCAAAGAGATGCCATATCGCCATTATTTCTAATAGCTGAGTAATATTCCATGGTATACATACACCACATTTTACTAATCCATTCATGAATTGATGGGCATTTGGGTTGTTTCTACATCTTTGCAATTGTGAATTGTGCTGCTATAAACATTCGGGTGCAGGTGTCTTTTTTATAGAATGACTTTTGTTCTTCTGGTAGATGCCCAATAATGGGATTGCTGGATCGAATGGTAGGTCGACTTGAATCTGTTTAAGGTATCTCCACATTGCTTTCCACAGGGGTTGCACTAGTTTACAGTCCCACCAGCAGTGTATGAGTGTTCCTGTCTCTCCACATCCATGCCAACATGTATTGTTTTGGGACTTTTTGATAAAGACCATTCTTACTGGAGTTAAGTGATATCTCATTGTGGTTTTGATTTTCATTTCCCTGATGATTAGAGATGTTGAACATTTTTTCATATGTTTGTTAGCCATTCTTATATCTTCTTTTGAAAAATTTCTATTCATGTCCTTTGCCCACTTTTTGATAGGGTTGTTTGATTTGTTCTTACTGATTTTCCTGAGTTCTAAATAGATTCTTGTTATCAGTCCTTTATCTGATGTGTAGTATGGGAAAAATTTTTCCCATTCTGTAGGTTGTCTGTTTACTCTCGTGACTGTTTCTTTGGCTGTGCAGAAGCTTTTTAATTTGATCAGGTCCCATTTATTTATTTTTGTTGTTGCTGTGATTGCCTTAGGGGTCTTCTTCATAAATTCTTTGCCTAGGCCAATGTCTGTAAGAGTCTTTCCTACGTTTTCTTCTAGAATTCTAATAGTTTCCGACCTAAGGTATAAGTCTGTTATCCACTGTGATTTGATTTTTGTGAGAGGTGAAAGCTGTGTGTCCTGTTGTAGTCTTCTACATGTGGCTATCTAGTTTTCCCAGCACCATTTATTAAATAAGGAATCTTTTCCTAAGAGTATGTTTTTGTCTGCTTTGTCAAACATTAGATGGTTATATGAGGATGGTTTTATATTTGGATTTTCTGTTCTGTTCCACTGGTCTGTGTCCCTGCACTTGTGCCAATACCAAGCAGTTTTTATAATCACAGCCTTGTAGTATAGTTTGAAGTCTGGCAAATTAACACCTCCCATTTTGTTTTTGTTGCTTAAAATTGCTTTTGCTAAACAGAGTCTTCTCTGGTTCCATACAAAGTGTAAAATTATTTTTTCTATATCTGTGAAAAATGATGTTGGTAATTTAATAGGGATTGCATTGAATCTGTAGATCACTTTGGGCAGTATAGACATTTTAACAATGTTGATTCTACCAATCCATGAGCATGGTATGGTTTTCCACCTATTTACATGCTCTGCGATTTCCTTCCTCAGTGTTTCATAGTTCTCCCTATAGAGGTCCTTTACCTCCTTAGTTAAATATATTCCTAGGTATTTTATTTTCTTTGTTGCTATTATGAAGGGTACTGAGTCCTTAATTTGGTTCTCCGTTTGACTCTTATTGGCATATATGAATGCCTCTGATTTGTGTGTATTGATTTTGTATCCTGAGACTTTACTGAATTCATTGATCAATTCCAGGAGTCTCTTGGTTGAATCCTTGGGGTTTTCTTGATACAACATCATATCATCAGCAAAGAGTGAGAGTTCGATCTCTTCTGTCCCTATTTGGACTCCCTTGATTCTGCTCTCTTGCCTAATAGCTCTCCCAAGGACTTCCAATGCTATGTTGAAAAGTAATGGGGACAGTGGGCAGCCTTGTCTGGTTCCAGTTCAAAGTGGGAATGCTTTCAGTTTTTCCCCATTCAGTATGATGTTGGCTGTGGGTTTGTCATATATGGCTTGTATCATTTTTAGATAGGCCCCGTCTGTGCCTATTTTGTTAAGTGTTCTTATCATAAAAGGGTGTTGAATTTTGTCAAATGCTTTTTCTGCATCTATTGAGAGGATCATATGATCTTTATTTTTGCTTCTATTTATGCGGTGAATTACATTTATAGATTTGCGTATGTTAAACCATCCCTGCATCTCTGGGATGAAGCCCACTTGGTCGTGATGGATTATTTTTTTGATAAGCACTTGGATTCAATTTGCTAGGATTTTATTGAGAATTTTTGCATCTATATTCATGAGGGATATTGGTCTGTAGTTTTCTTTTTTTGTTGCATCCTTTCCTGGTTTTGGTATCAAGATTATGTTGGCTTGGTAAAAAGTGTTGGGGAGAATCCCATCCTTCTCTATATTGGAGAATGGTTTATGTAGGATGGGCACCAGTTCTTCTTTGTAAGTATGGTAAAATTCAGGTGTGAACCCATCTGGTCCGGGGCTTTTCTTTTTGGGAAAGTTTTTTATTTGCTGTTTCGATTTCAGATCTAGATATCGGTCTATTCAGGAATTCTATTTTTTCCTGGTTGAGCCTCGGAAGGCTGTGTGTTTCTAAAAATTTGTCCATTTCCTCCACGTTTTCTCATTTGTGTGCATAAAGATTTTTGTAGAATTCATAGATGATATCATGTATCTCTGTGGCATCAGTCGTGATTTCTCCTTTCATGTTCCTGATGGAGGTTATAAGAGTTTTTCTTTTCTGCTCTTGGTTAGTCTAGCCAGAGGCGTGTCAATTTTGTTTATTTTTTCAAAGAGCCAACTTTTTGTTTTATTAATCTCCCTTATGGTTTGTTTGTTGTCCTTTTCATTTAGTTCTGATTTAATCTTAATAATTTCTCTCCTTCTGCTGGGTTTGGGGTCGGTCTGTTCTTCCTTCTCCAGCTCTTTGAGTCTATTCATTAGATTGTCTACTTGTAAGTTTTCTGTCTTTTGGTATAGGCATTTATGGAAATAAATTTTCCTCTCAGGACTGCTTTAGCTGTGTCCCACAGATTTTGATAAGTTGTGTCTCCTTTGTAGTTTAATTCAAAGAATCTTTTGATTTCCATCTTGATTTCTTCATTTATAAAATGATTGTCAGGAGAAGGTTGTTTAGCTTCCATGACTTTGAGTAGAAATGAGAATTTCTGTTAGGGTTCATTGTTACTTTTATTCTACTGTGATCTGAGAAGATGCATGGTATAATTTCTATTTTTTAAAATTTTTTAAGACATGCTTTATGTCCTAGGATATGGTCAATCTTGGAGAATGTCCCATGAGCTGATGAGAAGAAAGCATATTCAGTGGTTTTGAGGTAGAATGTCCTGTAGATGTCAGTCAGGCCCATTTGTTCTAGCATTCTATTTAAGTCCATTATTTCTTTGTTTATTTTTTGTTTGGAGGATCTGTCCTGTACTGTCTGTGGCGTGTTAAAGTCTCCGGCTATTAAAGTGTTGTTATCTATCATTTGGTTCAGATCAAGTAGGGTTTGCTTTATGAATCTGGGTGCACCTAAGTTGGGTGCATATATATATATAAATTTTGTTAATGTTTAGAATTGATAGATACAAGGACAGCTTTTAAATCTGGAGGAAAAAGGAGGGAATGGGATTAAGGAGGCATATGCAGGAGTTTCAACTGTATCTGAATATTTTACCCCTTTTTTTTTTTTTAAGACCTAAGTTTGAGGAAACACAGCAAAATGGGTGATAGGTACATAGACATTCATTTTATTATTCTCAGATACTTTCTGTTTGAAATATCTCAAAAGAGAAAAAAGAAAAGCCTAAGTATGTTTATATGGAGACGCATCCCAAAGAAGGTAAATGTGGGTGGTTATATTCAGGGTGGTTATACTCAGTTAATCTCTCAAACTAGATGATATGGATCAGGATGGAGTTTTAGTTCTTAGCTCCCAGTTTTATTGTGTACTTAATCATATTAGTCAACTGAATGAAATTCACTTTTGATAGAATCAAGGAACCACTTGATGTGGTCAAACTAATAAACGAAGCCTGGAGATGGCTGTGTTTGAGCACAGGCTTTGTCCTGCTTGCAGGTGTGCAGCTGTGCATATACAGACAGCAGCAGAGGGATTCTGAGAACTCTGGTAGCAGATATGTCAGGAATCCCTGGCCATACTGTTGATGCAAAGCAGATGTTTCGAACATTTTGGGGTCACAGACCCTTTCAGAATATTAAAACAAAAAAACTATTATGTAATACATCCATGTAACCAAAAACCACTTGTATCTCTAAATCTATTAAAATAAAAAAAATAAAAATATATCACAAAGGAAAAAAACAACTGCGAACCAGGTCCTTAAACAAACATGCACACTTTTGCCTATGTACATGGTTTCATATATTTCCAGAAGTTCACAGACCATGGAATCTAAGACCTGGGTTAAGAAACTCATGTATAGACACATTACCTAGGTAAATCTGCCAGTGAAAGACAATCAATGGTGCAGTTTCTGTGAATATACACAGGACTCTAGAGATGGAGCTACAGACTCAGTAAAGAGTTTACACAATCCAGTGAGACTTCCTAAGTTCATTGATTTAGATACCCTGTTAACTACCATCAATCTTGGAGCACGCATGACCAGCGTACAGAATCTGTCCTTGCACTAATTGTTTGGTAATAATTCTTGAATGCTTCTTTAAAGAATGAAGCAACTGGGCATGGAAAAATCCTTCAACTAGTTCTGTCCCTTGTTTGCAGTCATTTCGGATGCTGTAATCCAGCTGAAGCATTACATGTGAGAAGGAAATTCAGTCAGATGACAAGCAAGTTCTTGGCATCAAACCCCGACCACCAATGCAGAATATGACTAAGTAATGAAAGTTTTAGTAAAAGGTCACAGACAACATGAACTTAACACATTTTTATTCACCAGGTGGCAAATAGAAATGAAATCCCAGAAGTTTGGTTCATTGAATAAATATTGCAGTGACTGGCATATCCAAATATATTTAATATTTAATACAGACAGTCTCTCATTGCAAGTGCCATTTTTTTCTGACTGTTATATATTTTCATTCATGATTTAAACACTTAATGACTCTTTTATAATATTAAATTCCATTTCCATTCTTCTGTTTATATAGTCACTGGTTTGAAGGAACAATTAAAATGCATTTATGTGGGATATAAATTAAGTATCCTTTTTTTGTCTTTTTTCTTATAATTTAATCTGCATTAGATCACTCAACTAGTAATTGTTATTCTAATAATTTACGCCAACCATGTTCTTTTCTTTGAACTGGCTGACTAGCTAAAGTGTATAAAAACAGTGACTCATGGACATGCATTTTGAAATAACCAATATAAATAAGTACAGGATAGTTATACCACATTTTAAACAACCACCTAGACAAATTAAATGCAAAAAGAAAAAAAAGTACTGCAAATATCTTGAAATATGTACTTCAAGCTGACTTTCAGAATAGGTCTACATTTATATAGCTGTGTAAAAAACAAGGAAAATAAAACAGAAATTCCAGAATATTTTCAAACTGACATCTTGACACTTTACTATTTTCCTCTTCCAGAAGAGTAAATGAGTGGTTTGCCCTCTGGGGAAAAATCTATATAAAACAGAAAATCTTTTAAATTTGTATCTTTATAGAAGGAAAAAGTAATAGCTCTTAATAGTAGGGGAGGGGGTGGGATATGTGTGTATGGAAGGACACAGTTGAATATATTAGTATAAGATATTGTTTACTTATAATTATTTGCTTTCTTTTTTTATTCCTTACACATCTATGTGGTGAGCATTGGTTATATGAAGATGGAAGAAATAGTCCTTGCCTTCAAGTAATTTCAGTCTTAAGGCAGAAAACTCGGGAAATCAGTGTGTTCTCACCTTAGTGATGCAATGAGAATGACATGTGCTGTAACTAATCCCATGGGATGTGAAGAAGAGGATGGTCAGAGGAGGTAATGGTTAAACTGAGTGGATGAAGGAGGCAGAGGCTCAGCCTGTTTGAGAGGACAGGTGGGAAGGAAAAGGACAGAAGCCAACTCAGGAGAGAATATTTTGTGAACTGTTTGGGGGACCATAAATTGTACCCTCTGTGTGGAGGAAAGGTGTGAAGTGAGATTTCTACCTTCTTAGGGTCTGGTTTTCATACGTTTTGTCCATATATTTAATGTAGCTGTGCTCTTATTGTACTATAAATACCTAATTACTTCTTATTCTACTTTGTGAAGTCCTCAAGAGTAGGGACAGTAATTTGTTCATCTCTTTTCCCTAGTGCCTAGCATAGGGCCAGGTGACTAGTGAGTACAAAATGAAGGCTCTTTTAGCTGAATTGAATGAATGAAAGGACAGATGGATGGATGGACAGACAGATGGATACTCTGTAATTAGAAAGAAATGTACTTGGGCTATGACTCCTTCAGTGGAAAAAACAACACAGGAGAAAAAAATGCAATACATGGGGTGTGGTAGGATGTAAAAATATTTTTACTAGACATACTCTTGGACTTTATTGCAAATTAGAAATTATTTTCTCCTATGTCTGGCCCTTCTAAAATTTCACATTCATGCATACACTAGTATACTTGTTAAATTGTTGGACTAAAATCACCAATGATTTAGAAGTCTATTCTTTCATTGAGTTGATAGATTTTAAAAAGTAATGCAAGTTTTCCAATTAAACACTCTAATTTTGCCATGTGTAACCTGAATTATGTGAAAATAAACTGCTTAGTATACTGGAAAAAACTTAATTCTGTTAAACTCTTTAAAATGGTATTACATATCAAAGAGTACACCTTTAAACTACTAATGGAGGAAAATAAAATAGCTCCGGAGACACAAGGAGAGAAAGCAGACAGCTGGAATTTTTGGGAAATGTCTGTGGTATTCGGGTTTATTTTTAAGGGAAAGAAAAATTTTCCATTAAATTTTATAACACAATAACATTTTTAAAACTTATACCCAATAAGAATCTTTATAATGCTGATGTAAAACTCAGATTATATTTTAATCATGAATTACAAATATCTTTTTTGATGGGGTGGCTACGATAAGAAAGAAGCTTTTATAAGATTCTTCCATCTCCTTTAATTACATCCTCCTCCTGTCTCAATGCACACACACGAGAACACTCAATTTTTTTCAATTTTTATTTTTCATGGGATCTATGTGTCAACAACACCACATCATATATAAATAAGAACACTCCAGATATTCTCTGGGACATTGAAAGGAAATCAAATAAAACATTCTGAAATGTGTAGGCAACATTAAAAGTGCTTGAAACAGAAGCAAAAAAAAAAAAAAAAAGTGAGAGAAATAGGCTTTCTAGCCTGTGTCTTTTCTAGTTAGATGTTTCAGGAGATGAAGAAGTTTTAATTATGTGCTTCCTTAGCAGAGTGGGATATTAATTCCTCTGAATCATTCTCTCCAAGTCCCACTCTCATTTTTCACTCCCTCTTTTTCCCCCCCAGCCTTCCCCTCCCCCTCGTTCTTTTTTCATCCCTCCTCTTCCTCCCTCCCCTCCTCCAACAAAAAGCCAAAATTGCTTGGTGGTGATCCCCCAGAATTGAGCAGGATTGAACTGAGACCCATTATTGCTTGATACTATTCTCTACCTTATCCAACCTGAATATCCTTGGATCCTTTAGACTTTTTCTGATCCATATCACAGGCTGCCTCTCCCTGCACCCTGCCCAGTGGAATTGCTCAGGGGCCTTTTGAAAGGTGGAAGGGACACTTGTTAATGCCAAAAGAACTGTATTCCTATATTCTGTTGTAACCCTGAAGAGAGGCACTGTGCTAGTGAGGAAAGAACGCTGAGCCTCACATGTTGCTGCGTGTGGTCTCAGGCAAGGAAAACTTCAGGTCCCAGTTTCCTTATCTATTCAATGAGAATGGTTAGAACTATGTCACTGAAGTGTGCTTTAAATTACATAAAGTGATATATGTAAAAAGCCAGGCCCCTAAGTGCTGCTGTTTACAGCATTCTGTGATGAATTCCCCATTTCAGTCTGTACCTTTATTCACAGATAGTCACAGGTACTCACAGATGCTAAGAATCACAGTAGTAGTTGTTTACTGTTGTTTGTTTATTCCATAAGGTGGTTTATTTTAAAAAGAGAGACCTCCCTCTTGGGTTTTCATTACAGTATGTTTCAGCTGCCACATTTTCTGAATTTTTCCGTGTCTTGAAGCCTTTGTGTTGGTGTTTCATAACCAACCTGTAGGTTGTCAGAATCAGTGGAGCATGCCATTTACTGCTTGTCTTGGTTACACTGAATGATTCTTTCTTTCCCTACTGGTTCAGTTTTTGCTTTAAAGATCCTACTTTGTTTGAATAGATTTTTCATTAGTGTCTGCTTATGTAATTTAATCTCCATTTCTAATTGTGAAATTTGTTCCATCGATATGAATTTTCTTTCAGTACTATTCAGAGAGAAGATAATGGTTAGTACCCAAAAGAGGAAGCTTAAAAAATGCCTTTTTAAATTGTCACTGTATTGTGATTATCTTTATCAATAACACTATTTTATAGTTGTGGTCATTATACTGCTTATTAAAAATAGTCATTTGAAATTGCTGTACTAACATCAATCTCTGAATAACATATTTGCAAGTATAGCATTTTATTTTGTCAGTGCAAATATGTACTGCATACCAATTCATGTTGCTAAATGTGGATATAAAAACAGTTAATTCTCTTGCTAAGGATATTCGTTTATGAAAGTAAAGTAACATTATCTTAATATTTTTTCAGGACAACTATTTCCAGATATTTATTAGAGAAACTGTTCTAGGAAAAAATTAAATTATACATATTATGTGTTTAACTCTGTAATAGAAACTTACACAACCTTGGACATCAGATAGTTTCATGTAAAATTAGATATGCTATACTCAATAAATATTTGAAAGACTGTTTTATCATCTGTAAAATATGAATAATAGTAGCATCTTCTCATTGAGTTACTTTGAAAATCATTAAAAATAATTCATACATAATTTAACCTAGTGTCTAGCATGTAGTAAGCACTTAATGAATACTTGATATTATGAATGAGTGCATGCTATAAACGTAGCCCAGATTAAGACAATAAGGACATAATAATAGAAATAATCCACATTTTTAGATAGAGGAAAACAGAAAGGAAATAAAGAGAAATGACATTGTGTTTGAGACATGTGATATAAAAATAGGAATAGAAGGAAACTGGGTCCATGGAGAAGGAACTGGGAGAGTTTGGGGGTTTGGGAGAGAAAGGGCAACATGAAGTTGTGTTTGGGATACACTGAATTTAAAGTGATAGAGGTCACTATAGTGAAGATGTATGTAGCTATCTCATGGATTGGACAAGAACTTTTGTGTTGTTGTTGTTTACTTAGTTTTTCAAGAAATATTTATCGTGGGCCAACTGTGTACTACGTGAGAAACCTAGGATGGAGACACATAAATCTGTGAGTCAGTTTTCTGGGGGAAAGTTAGACATGAGGAACAATGTGCTCAGCATGGAGAGTTGGTCAATGATTACAAACAGGAGAGGAGAAAAGAAGGAAGAAGTCTCCAAGGAAGCAGCACGAGAGGCTGAAGGTATATCCTGAGAGTGCTGTACGAGCAGAGAAAACAACTTAAAAAATTGTAGACATTCAGAAGAATCACTTTTATAGAAGCTGAATATGATTTTTAGAGTTTAGGATCATTCTTGTAAGTTTCAGTGATAGAAAATGAAGATAAATAGCTTATTCTTAACTTACATTTACCATATTTACATAAGAAAATGATTACACAAATCTACTTCTTTTCATGTGAAATCATTATTTTCATAAAAGTAAAGATATTGAAGCAGTTGTTCAATGAACAATGAAAAATGTACTTTGCCTAAATCCTAAGGAAATCTGCTTGAATATTTGAAAGTGCTTAGTTTGGCAATTTTCTGTACAATTTGTAGTAAACCAGCCATATTTCTGATAAACAATGATTACTTTCTTTTTGTTTTTATGTTTAGTAGTGAGGATCTTTTTTTCTTTTAAAGAAAAGAAAAAACCTGGATGTTTTGCTTCATTGGTTGTGTGCAACAAAAGGTAAAAAATGAGGGAAAGGCCTTCAGAATAAACTGTAATGCACTTAACATGTGATCTATATAGCCCAACACCCAGTCACCAAAGGAGACCTTGAATACTGCTCATTTCAATTCAAACAAACAAATATCTATTGACTGCCTGTTTTTAAGCACTGTGTTAGGTTCCACAAACCATAAGCTCACAGTCTTCGAGTGTAAGGAAAGAAGACAATTACATAAATAGCCATGACACGAAGGAGTCTGTTGATCACTGTGAGACATTCCCAAAGTGCTGTGAAGATTCCAAGAGGAGAGGGCGAGCATCTGGTTGAGAGTGAGCAAGAAAAGTTTCATGGGGAAAGTAGAATTAGAAAGGTACAGGGAATAGGAAGAAGGAAGGATGCCACATACCAGACAGCGGGAACAATGTGAGCAAAGACATGGAGACAAGCTTGGTGAGTGGTGTTCCCAGGGAATTGTTGTCTTGTTGGAGAAAAAGAGACATAAAAGTGGAGTAGTAAGAGATTAGGATAGAGAGGGAGGTGTGGGGGCATCCTGTGAGTGCTATCATGAGGAAATTCTGATTGATTCAGTAGGCAATGAGGAGCTATTAATGAATTTTGAGTAGGGGAATGACATTACTGGAGCAGCAATTTAGAAGACTGATATGACAGCAGTGCATGGTATCTTCTGGAAGGAAGACAAATGGGAATTGGAGAAACTAGCTGGGAACCTATTATTATAGCTCAGCAATTAATGAAAGTCTGAACTAAGATGGAAGAAAAAGAAAGAAAATATATATATACATATATATGTGTGTGTGTGTGTGTGTGTGTATATATATATGTATGTCTTCCAAAATGCAAATATTCAGAAACATTCTATATATCCAGAGAACATGTCTGGATAGTGTTTTAAATTTTCCAGTTTGGCACAGACTGATCTGTGGTGTGATTTGGCACAGGTGAATCTCAGCCGCAGAGCACCACTTTTGTCTGTATGAATGATGTCTTCTCACCTTTACGAGGCCACCAGATTGGATGCATAAATAAAATTAGTTGCTGCTTCTATTCTGCTTGTCCTGGACACTCACACAGCCAAATTTCACTGGGGATTCAGTACCACACAAAACAGTATGGTTTTATGAACTGATTGCCCCAGGAGTTTTAGAGAGCCTTCTTAATTACTTTAGAAAGGCAGCTGCTCTCCTCACTCACTGTAAGTTGGACATTGTGTGTTTGCCCTCTGGGATCAGTCCTCAAGTGCATCTCTACCTGGTATTCCATCAGGAGCAACTGGTATGTTTGAAAATTTATTGCTTGATTTATTTTTCAAGAAGCTCAGTTTCCTACTCAGTAAAGAGAATATTCTCTGAGCAAAGAACATTTCGGTTACTGTTATCATCTATTTATCTGTTATATCTTTGCCCTATTAATGCATTTAATTGTAATAAAACTTTTAACACAAATAACTATAAGACAAGAATCTTTTTCAATATACCATTCCTAGCCTTGCTTTTATCTCCCTTTCACCTAATGAAAAGTAAATTTCGTTTTCTTAATTTGTGAATTCAGTACACAACATAGACTCAACTTCCTTATATTTATGTTTAGTAAGGGTTTTTCCACCACACCAATGTACACCCACAGTAAGCCCCTTATCTCTGGCTCCAAAACTTTTGGCCTGGGCTTAATCATTCCCATTGACCATTGCATTTGGGATACATTTGACTTTATCACTAGGTACTTCAAGACATTATTATAACATCATAAAACAAATTACTTTATTTTTAACCCAAATCTTGTGAATCAAGGTAGATTTTTAAGCCTAATAAAATGATGAGATGAGGAAAGACCACCCACATTCCATACATTTGTTTTGGCCTCTACACAAATACAAAAAATAATTGTCCAGTTTTTAATTGCAAGGAGTCTTAGAAATGTGCTTATGATTTTCAGTGTTTAAGAGAGTCACTTATAACTTTTTCTCTTTTGAAATCTTTCAAAATTTATCCCCTGATTAACTCATCTAGTTGATAAATGGGGACTTTTTCAATGAAATATATTTAAGTGTTAAAATGACTTTCTCAGACTGAAAGAGGTTATTTTACTTCTGAAAGTTTTGGAGTTTGCCTCATAGACTGTTAGTGCCTAAGGGAAGAAACAGGTCTTGTTCACCGACAGTGGTTCCTAGGAAATGCTCAAGAAGTTTACTTAGAGTTGCAGAATGTGCCAAGATTATAAAAATTCTTTCCTGAAACTTTTGTAGATAGAAATTCATAGCTTATTTGCAAATGATGTTATGGTATGGTCAAAGCTTACTTTTGTATATTGTCAAACTTGTATAATTATTATAATGTTATAAGAGAATTTAATGCAATGTGTAAAGAAACATTATGTTTGATATTTCCAAATCTGCTTATTCTTAGTTATTATTCTTACTTTGTGACCACTTCAACCTCACTTTTCTTGGAAAGGTCCTCAGTATCTGATACACTCAGACCACATTAAGATGTAAATGATCACCAAACTCTCTTACAATGTTTGCATTTTAATCCACAACTTAGACTGAAGTGAATCATAACTCTTTTTTTGTATTCTGGGCATCTGAAGGCTAGTGAGTATGATGGGCAGCCCAAGAAGCTTTACTTGAAGTCTTAAAATCATTCCCTTCTGTGCTTAGAACACTGATGAAGATTCAGTCTACATTCCAAAACATCTGTTTTGAAAGAATAAATGCCCAAGTAGGACCTTTTGAAAATAAAGTGGGTTTGTTATGCAAATTAGATATTAATTTTTGTCGATTTTAGTAGTCAATTACTTCATTTTTAGTGATGTGAAGGCAGTTTAATTTAAAAAGTGAAAATAGATAGAACAGGTACAGGGGCTAAGTAAAGCCCCAGGAGAAGTGTCTTTCATTGTACATTCCCTCTTCTAGAATGTTTCTTCTATTCCATATTCTCAATCTTGCTAATTCCTAGATTCCTTTAGATCCATATGATAAGTCACCTCCTCTCTGAAGTCCATCCCAAGACTTCACATGTCCAGTGACTGACTCCATCTCTGTTTCCTCAGCGCCTGGAGTGTTTAGTAGAAACATGGGAATTTCTCCCTCAACAGTGGTATCTCTCCTACTAGGCTTCTCTAGGCTCAGACTTTGTCTTTTATCTTTATTCCCAGTGCCAAGTAACTGGCTAGCTGAATGAATAAAAGTAAGTTACTACAGATTATAGCCACATGCCAATTTGAATTGTGGAGGAGTTATTTTCATGTTTGAATCTTCCAACTAAGCGATGATTAGTATTCTTGAGTCAACAGTTGAGATCTGTGCTCTGAACTTTTCTCCTTCCTGATGAGTATTGGCCACTTCCTGTATTCTTACCCAAATATACTTCATGATAGATATTTCTTGGAATCATGAAATTTTTTATAGTAGTCTGTGGCTTTAAAGAGTATGAGATTTCTAAACACATTTAACAACATTTAGACAATGTATGTGTGGGCTGTACTTATTTAAAGGTTTTTAAATACTTCCTATTAAGGGAAAAGTTAGTTTACCTTATGGTTAGCTATTCACTGGGATTGCCTTCTTGCAACTTGCTATCTCATCAGAGCCTCCCCCGCCACCCGCATAATATAATTTAATCAATAGCAACTTCACTTTGAAATCTCCACCCATACCTATCCACTTGTTTATTCATCTACCTCCTTGACATCTCTGGTGATGTCTGATAGGCATCTCTACCTGAATATATACAAAATCAGATTCATCACCTCATTCCAAACCTTGCACATACCATTGTGGCTCACTAAGTTGTAGTGATTGGATGAGCCTGAGAAACATAAAGGTTGGGGTTTAAAGGTTGGCCTGTGATTTAACTAGTTTTATTGGCTTTGTTATTTGGTCATGTAATTTAACCTCCCCATGTTTGTTCTTCATGGGTTGCATACGTGAAGAATTTAGCATTCAACTTCGTGCACAATGGGCTATTTTTCTGGATTTATATAATAGAATCTCATCATGGGATGGAACCGGATTTTTTTTTTTTTTTCTTAGAATAAGATTGTTGAGATGAAGGACTGGACTGCTTTCAAATTATTTGTTTATTTTTAGCCATCACAGCACCTAACAGAGAGTGCTGCATTCAAAATGAACTCGTGATAGAGGCGGTGCCATGCTTATGGTTTCCCACACATTCTATCTTTTTGCACTGTGTTTGTTTCATATTTTCTTCCTTCTCCTAAACCTCTATTTGGCATGATCTTCCTTCTGACGTCTTTCCCTCTGATGCATAACTGTTCACCTATTTAGAGAGCAATCTTTATTATTGCTTCCTCTCAGTACATTTATATCTTGAACCTTAATTTTTTTACAGCTGAGAAGAATAAAGTTTATTGCCATGTAAGCATATTTACTTTAGTCACAATTACTGTTTAACACTTTTTAATGATCAAAAGTACTAGGCATGAAGAATAGATATTTTATATTATAGGAATAAGAGGAAAAATAAGTAAAATTTTGTACTTTCCTTGTATAGTAAAATAAACATGGTTTGTTTCTTTTGTATTCTTTCTAGCAACTCAAGTGTGGTGGGGATGTGATGACATAAATAACTTTTGTCTGGAATGTTTTTATTTATTGAAAAGCAGGTGTGGAGCAGCTACTCGGTAGATAACATTACACTGTGCCTGTGAGAGACAAAAACGAAATTAAAAATTAAATAATATTCACAAATAATCAAACTGAAGGAGGTAAGTGATCAAAAACTCGAATTACCTCCTGGGAAAGAACATTCTTTTATATAATACCTAAAGGAATATTTTTCTCTCACCGTTAGAAAGGGCTTGTGATATCATTTAGTAATTACAACATTTTGGGCAACTTAAAAACTGACTCATTGTTCATCTTTTTGGAGATTGTTGTTGTTGTTGTCATTGTTTTTGTTTTGTTTAAACTGCCCTAATTATTAGTAAAAGAAAAATAAAGAAGGCTATTTTTGACAGCTACAAATACATACCATACAAATATGATGATCTAGAATGATTACCAAACTTTCTCTGAACTTAAAAAGGCTTAGAGAGTAGTATCAGTGAATTTGTGTTGCTCTTTTAAAAACTTTCCAAGATGAAATATTTTAAAGGTCTTCCAGAAAACTCATGCTTGGTAAAATAGTAGCTGCCTATTAAATTAGTCATGTTTTTAAGGAGACTTAATGTTTCATTTTATTAAGATTTGTCAAGGATGTGAAGCATTACACATTGCAGTTATCATCACGGTTGGTATTTAGCATAATTCACTCCTTGATGGATAGCCTTTTGGGTCAGTAGTTTCAAAATATTTTGTCTTCTGCATATAAATGAGGACACTGAACTTTGCAGGGGCTTATCTCCCAGCATCCTCTCCCTGTTCCTCTCCTATTCCCCGTTCACCATTTCATGGTTTCCACTCTACTCTCCTGGCTGTTCCCTCATCAGCAGGGCCTGCTCCAAGCATGGAGGTGATGTTGACCTCACACAAAAAGAGCAGGACAGGAGAGTGGGAACAGCTTTAAGGTGGCAAGTCTTTGGCATCTCCAGGACCAGACAATACTGTTGACTTGGTTTAGGCCTCACTTGTCCCACCCCTTTCTTTTCAGGATCTCTCTGGCCTCCCCTAGAAGTATTCTATAGTCAATATAATAGGAGGGCCCATGATCACTGACAAAAAATGGCAGGGTTTCTCTAAGGAATCTCACAACTTATCTAGAATCTGTTCTTGGGACACTTCTCATCTCGTTTCACAAGAACTAAGAGCTACCTCATCAGAGGTCTGCCTTACATTGTTCTCATTACACCGCAAAAAATGGAATAAGAAGAAAGATTCATGAGTTACTACCATCCCTGACATGGTGTAAGAAGGCCAAGTAAGGGGCTGGTTGAAAGGAAAGGTCCTATGGAAAATACCACTGGGGGTTGCAGGAATTACTCTTCAGGTGGCCATGTTCTTTGAAGGCGTAGTTTGAATCCTGGAAGAGAAAGCCATAAAAGCACATGCCAATTAATTTTAAATTTCCCCTTATATTCCTCTGTAGGTAGTTGGTATGAGACAACCAAACATATTTTGGTCTGGTACTTGACACTTTAGGTTTCACAGAAGACCATTTCTCTGGTGGGAAAAAAAAAATGACAAAATGTTTACATTTTCTAAGGGTATATATTAATATATAAAGCCAAATTTACTGCAAAGCAAATGGGCTTTAAGTGTCACAGTCCCTAACTTGCAGAGCCCCTTCCAAGGCTCTGAACTTAATTCCCCAAATTTATATTTGTAATTTTGCATTCTATTTTCTCAAAGAGAGATCTACTTTTGGGTCTACCTTGTGGTTCAATGATAAATTCTACCTAGTTTTTATGTAACCCAAGTCCAATATGAAGAAACTCTGGGAAGTAAACTCTGTGACTTGCTGAGCAATACAATTTTATCTGTAACACTCATAATGATTGTACTGAAATTTGAGCAACAGTGGGGTTACCTAAAATGGAAATATTTAATTATTGTAACAGGTAATATATAAATACTATCTTATAAAAGAGGAACTATTTTATTTATAGGCAATACTTGGTTGTGTATTTTAAAAGGCTCTATTTTATTCTCAAAAACAATGCTTTTAACCTAAAATACACAGTCTATCTATCTGCATTTTGAGCCCCCTGACTCCCTCCTCCAGTATCTTTGGCCACCTGCAACGTTGTCTAAGATTAAACCAGAGTTCCTAGAAGTGAGTGATCTGAAAATACACTCCCTTTTACCTTAATTGCTGCTGAACATTAAGTTTTAGGATGTCACACATCTCTAAAATGAAATGAAATTTTTAAAAAAACAATGTTCAGATTTTTATTGTAAGTATAAAGATGTAAGTCAAGAATAAATCTAAAATTGGCATACCATGTCCAAAAGATCCCAAATGCAAGTTCCCAAAGAAGGATATTAAGGTTTAGGAAAGTGAGCTAAGTATAGGACTTTCCCACTAAAGTATGGAGCTTTTAAAATGCATACTTCAGTTTTAAAGGAAGACTTTCTTTCAAAGACACGTCTTTTTCAAATTTTATGGTGTGAAACACAAAATATGTTCTTAAAAATACAGGTTGTATTAATGAAATACAATTTTGGTAAATATTATTTGGAAAGCTATATGAAAGAAGAAGGGAGAATAAATTGAACCCATGAAATGACAGTTTGAGAAAATAATATGATCAAATAGCTTAATTTAAGGCCATAATTCAAAGAAACTTTATTGGAATAGTGTGAATTAGATAAATGTAAAAGAAATAAGATATTTCTTAAAACTGTTATTTTCATTGTTACTGTTAAATTTGTTTGTCTTTAATCTCATAAATCTCCCCTACGAGATTGCTGAAAACATGAAGTAGTTAGCCACATAGATATTTTATCAGCTAGATAGACTGTATATTTTAAGATAAAAGCATTGTCTTTGAGAATAAAATAGAGAATTTTAAAATATCTGACCAAATATTGCTTATAAACAAAATAGTTCTCCCTTTATTAGATACTATTTATATATTATCTATTGTAATCATTAAATATTTCCATTTAATTTAAGACTGTGATTTGAGGGTAGACTCCATTTGTGTGATATGGTGTTTTAAATTAAATACAGAGTCTAAAGCTTTATTGTCATCATTTAAATCCCACCAAGAATTGCCGAGAATTTCTGGAAAGAGAATCAGTAGCATCCTTGTAACCCTCTAACTAGCTCTGTGTGGATTTTTCATGTTGTAAATTGGCCATTATATAAGAAACCTTCCAAATCAAGACTCATATGAAGTCATTAGAAGCATGGTAACCTTGCCCAAAGCAATCAAGCTACTTCCTTCCTTTCCATGTAACTATGTTTTTCATGGATAATCCACCTTTTCAAATTTCCACTTGTTTACCCTCATTGGCAAAAAATCATCAAGAGCTGCCTGTGTGAAGGTGGTTATAGCATGCCAGAAGTTATGTAACCCACACCCTGTTGTCCTTGAGGTAATATCCCCAGGAGGCCATACCCTGGTATATTATGTTATTGGAGGGGGAGGGCTATTTCTTAACCTTGATGGAATTGCCTTCAGAGTCGCTTCATGAACTACATGAGAAGATAGAGGCACATATTATAACATGAAAAAGGACTTTAACGTTAACATAAAAATTATAACTTTAAACTTTTTTTTTACCAAATGTAATAGGCTAATAAGCGATTTACCCTTATTCTGAATCAATTTAGAGCTATAAATTTGAATCTCTTTATGCCTTTTAAAAAATTCCTTAATTTTCTTTTGAATAATTTAAGGCATTGAAATTATGCATAATAGCTAATGTATAATGAAATGATTCAAAATACTTACAAAATATACTACAAGGTGATCTGAACTATATGTTTACTCAATATTAACATGAAAATGTGAAAATATGTTAATGTACTAAAGTAAAATCCTCATAATTATTTTATTATGAACATTTACACTTAAAATTTTTAAAGTACATTATTGTAAAATTCAAAATAAAGGGTAGTGAAAAGTCCAATAAGAAACTTATTAGGTACATTTATGATATAATGGTGAACTAATTTCTAGGGTTCCAACTAAATGTACAATTATGTTATTGTTTCCATCTTTCATAATTATGTATTTCATTGTTTATAAATATACTGCAATAAATACTCCTAAAATATTGGCCATGATCAATCACCAAATAAATCAGTTAAATGGTTTTAAAAAGATGTATACTGCTATAATATTAGCAAACACTCATTAAGAAATCAATGACATACTTTTTTAAAAAAGATGTCAGAAATAGTTTATAATAGGAAGTGTCTGGTCCTTGCCTCTACTCTTCCACTACTCTGTTCCTACATCTGTTTTCAGTTGCTCTTACAACAAACCATTAGGCTAGCTGAGCTCTAAAATTGTATTTCATCAAGTGAGAGGAGTGGGATGGGCTGGATATATCAAATTAAGGCAGCCACCAAAGCTGACAAGCCTGATATTTGTCTCTGCTCTGGAGTTCGACACCATTAAGCCTCCTATTATACTTGTGTTGATCTCTCAGACTCTTATCCCAACTTCACCCTTCCTTACACTATCCAGGGGAATTCAGGCCTTTGCCTTTTGTTTTTCTAGACAACTGCAGGTTTTTTTGAAAGTTGACAAAGGAAGGAAGAAAAATTGAAAATTGCCATTAGGCAAACACCACAGAAATAATTATCAATAGCAAGATCTGCCAGTAGCTGTTAAAGTACATGAACAAAAGATGGAGGAGAAATAGGATATTTGCATAGTCTCAAAGTATTTCCTTCAATATATTTGTTAATTTCAAAGAAGGAAATGGGCACTTTATGGTGGAGAAACCCATTAACCAAGTCACTGGGTGATTTGGTTAATATCAGTAGTAATGAGATGTATCTATATCATGTTTCCTAATAGGATGGTGGTAATAGGATATATTGAAATTGCATATCCTTATATGGTAGTATTTTTGTTCATAATGCATAATCTTAATCTAATGAGAAAATATCAGAAAAACTCAAGTTGAAAAAATTTTACAAAATAACTGACCAATAATCTTTAAAAGTTTCAAGATCATTGAAGGGAAAAATAGACTGAGGAACTGACACAAATTAGAGGAGACTAAAGAGACAAGTAATGCAATGTGGGATCTTGGTTTGGATCCTGGAACAGAACGAGAACATTGGTCGAAAAACTATAAAATTCAAATAAAATTTTTGGTTAATTAATAATATCATAATGTTAATTTCTGGGTTTTGATAAATGTACTATGTTTATATAAGATGTTGACACTGGGAAGGTGGGGTGAAGGGTGTAGAGAAACTCTCCTAAACACCCTATAGTATGGGTTGTACTATTTTTGCCTCTTTTTCTGTAATTCTAGAATGAGTTTAAAATTTTAAAAGTGACTTCTTAAAAAGAAAAGTTGACAGTTCAATATTATTTAACTGTATCTACTAAACATAATTACTGAGTGCCAACTAGTGGCAAGTGCTGCAAATGATGTGATGATGAGTAAATGCAATTTCTGTCCTCGAACAATTTATAGTTTGGTGAGAGCAATAAAATAAATTAAGCTAGTAATATGAGCATTGGCATAAAGGATCTAGAGATGACCTCCTGTTGGTACTCTGTGTGTGTGTGTGTGTGTGTGTGTGTGTGTTTTGGGCAGGATAGTAGGTTTAGAAGAGATTTTATGTGCATGACATGAGATAGAACTTAAAGAATAGATAGGATTTTGATGGCAGACAGAGAAGCATTCCAGGCAGAGAGAATGAAAGTGAGCGTGTTTGGGAATAATAGGTGACCCAATTTGCCCAAGCATAGAGTGCTACTTGTGGGTTATTCCAGGTGACTCAGTAGTGTATATCTTAGTCAGCTCAGGCTGCTATAGCAAAGTACTATAGACTAGATGGCTTAAACAACATAAATTTATTTTTTTATAGTTCTGGAGCCTGGAAATCCCTGGTGCTGACTGATTTGGTTCCTGGCGAGGGCTCTCTTTCTGGCTTGTAGATAGATAGCTTCTCTCTGTGTCCTCACATGGTAGAGAGAGAGCACAAGAGCTCTCTGGTGTCTCTTCTTATAAAGACACTAATCCTATTAGATCAGAACCTCTACCCTTATGATCTAATTTTACCTTAATTGCCTCTGTCAAGGCTTTATCTTCACATGCATTCACATTGGGGATTGGGGCTTCAACATATGAATTTTGGAAGGACACTAGCATTTAGTCTATAACATTCCTCCCCTGGCTTTCCAAAATTCATGTCCCTCTTGCATGCAAAATATTAATACATTTCATCCCCCAAAATCTTGACCCATTTAAGCATCAACTCTAAAGTCTAAATTCCAAAATCTCATCTAAATATCATCTAAGTCAGATATGAATGAGACTCAAGGTATGATTCATCCTGTGGCAAAATTCCTCTCCAGATATGAACTCCTGAAGTCAGACAAGTTATATGCTTCCAAAATACAGTGGTGGGACAGGCATAGGATAGACATTCCCATTACAAGAGGGGAAAATCAAAAAGAAGGAAGGGATGATTGGTCCCAAGCAAATCCAAAATCTAACAAAGCAAATTCCATTAGATCTTGAGGCTCAAGAATAATCCTTTTGGGCTTGATGTTTCACCTTCCAGGCCCACTAGGGTGGCAGCATCACTGCCACAGCTCTGCAGAATGGCCCTGTCTCGTGGTCTCTGTGGCAAAACCCACCCTCTGAAACCAAGGAGGAAACAGCTTTGCCCACCCCTCACCCTTCACCCCCAGGCCTGTGGTGGGAGTGGCAGCCCTGATGACCTATGAATTGCCTTCAGAGTCATTCTTCCCTTTTCTTGAAGAATAGTGCATGTTCACAACCAAATAGCTCTACAGTCCAGTCGTACAATCCAAGAAATTTGACAGCCTTCTTTTATTCTATCACACTTTCTCTATCCCCTTTAGTTTGAACTCCTAGTGTCTCTCTGCTGAACTGGCTGATTATATTCATGGATTGTACTCATGATTTCTTTATCGAATGGTTGTTCAGCTACACCCTTGGTGCTCTCTTCAGAACAAGCTTTCTCATTTTTTAAAATACAGATAAGCTGAGAATTTTCCAAATCTCCAACTTCTGGTTCCTTTTCACTTCAAAATTCCTTCTTCAATCCACTTCTCTCCTCTTAAATTTTACTATAAGCAGTAAAGAGGATCTAAGCTGCACCTTTGATACTCTGCTCAGAAATCTCACTGGCTGAATATCCAATTTTATTGCTCAAAATTTCTACTTTCCACAAAACACTAGAAGACAATTCAACCAAGTTCTTTGGCACTTTGTAGTAAGGGTCATCTTTCCTCCAGTTTTTAATAAATTATTCCTCAGTTCCATCTAGGTCCTCATCAGAATGACCTTTAATGTCCATATTTCTACTGACATTGTTTTCATGATTATTTATGTATTCTCTGAGAAGATGAAAGCTTTCTCTCTGGCTCTTCTGTTTTCTTTCTGAGCCCTCACCTTAATTACCTTTAATGTCCATATTTCTATTAGCAGTTCCTTCATGGTAATCTCTTCCTTTCCTAGCATGCACCTCCAACTCCTCCAGCCTCTACCTATCACCAAGTTCCTAAACCCTTCAGAACTCCTAGTTTTTTTGTTTGTTTGTTCGTTTGTTTGTAGATATTTGTTACAGCAATACCCTACTTCTCAGTCCCCAAATCTGCCTTAATCATCTCAGACTGCCATAACACAATACCATAGTGGTATGAAAAGAATAAGTGGTTTCAGCAACGTAAATTTATGTTCCCACAGTTCTGGCAGCTAGATGTCCCAGATTGAGGTGCCAGCCAGTTCAGTTCCTGGCTCTCGTCCTGGCTTGTAGACAGCCACCTTCTTGTTCTCCTCACACAGCGAGGAGAGATAGCATTTGAGATCTCTCATGTTGCTTATAAGGACATGAATCCTATGGTATCAGAGTCCCACTCTTACGACCTTGGTTAATCTCAATTATCTCCCTACAGGTGCTAGTCACATTGAGGGTTGAGGATTTAACATATGGATTTTAGAAGGACACAAACATTAAGTTCTTAACAGTAGACAGCTTTTACTTTGAGAAAATTGATTGAGTCACTTGCTGAGAGAGAAAGGAATACGGCTACTGATGTATTTTATAAGGAGTTTACAGGGAGGGCTTGTAGGGTTGTGTGGAAAGCTTAGATGTGTCTGTTGTCAGAATAGATAAAAGGATTTCTCATAGTTATGTTACCAGCATTTTGATAAAGTCTCTGTAAGAAGGAATACTCAAGCTTTCATGAACCTTATTTCAAACCATATACCTTTGTGTTTTTTACTTGGGTCTTGTTTTCTAGAGAGACAAGATAATGACAGCGAATACATTTATATTCATTACTTTAAAATTATGCTGCATCTTGGGCTTAAATTTTCTAATATTATTTATTCAGGAAATAGCACCAATTTTATAAAATATGTAGTAATTTCACCTTTATATGTAACAAAGTATATCAGAAGTATCAAAAAGTAACCCTGACAACAGCTTCCTTGCAACCTAGTCCATGATGGCAGAGAGTACATGGGCATGCAGATTCTGGGTAGAAAATACTTGTTTGTGGTGATACACACACACACACACACACACACACACACATACATATATATCACCAGAAAAATATCTATGTATATTAAGCATTTTTTTTAACAGAAGAAAGACAAAAAGATCCATTAAGATTGTATCATATACATGAGTAGGCAGCCTAGTGTTTTTAAAAATAGAAGTACAAAAGTTTTGTATCAGAAGTCCCAGGTTCTAGTTTAGTCAGTACTTTCTAGCTGTACATGATTTGGAAAGTGATACCTTCCTAGGGCTTCAATTTTCTCATGTGAGGAAAATGGAAGCTCTATCCTCTGCCATACCTACAAATTTGTCACATTCAGAAGTCATCATTCTCAAGAAAGCATTTTGTATTATATTTATTTCACTCATTATTTCATTGCTATAATGGTAATTATTTTCTAGTATTTATCACTTTCAAGTTTCCTAATTAAAGGTGATAGTAAAAGAGATATCGGTGTTACAGTAAAAAATATGATAAGAGTGATGAAAAGCACTTGTGAGAAGGTTAAATGATTTGTAGCGATTATGACTGAGGAAGAGAAGGCCAACAGGTAATCCAATACTTGACTCAAGCACATGGAAACTATTCCAGAGAGTTAATAATGATTACTAAAATAGGAAAGTTCATCATGAGTTATTTAGGATAATGGAAAACCAAATAACTTTCCAATAGTGAGAGTGACAAAGTAAAATTGGCTCCTGGGGAGGTTGTGGAATCCCCTTTTGAGAAGCTGCCCCATTGGCTAGGGAGCGTTAACCTCCAGCCTCACCTGGAGTCAGGCACTGACACTCCAGAGACCCAGTGCCTTTCAGCTTTGCGCTTTGTGCCTCCATGTGGATCTAGGGTGCTGGGTCAGTGGGTGAGGGAACATCTTATTTTCCCGGTCATGACTATTTACCTACAGAAAGAGAAACAAGGGAAAACCACACCCTGAATATACAATGTATCAAGTGTATTTTCTTCTTGGAAAAATAAAATGTCTAATTTTTATTTTGAAGTATTGGAAACAATTTTATTTAATGAGTATAATAAATGGTAGAATGTCGTTCTTTCCATGGTTTAAATGAGCACATTTAAAGTGAATGAGATGTAAAAGAAGACAAGAAGATGGGGGTGGACTAGGGAGAAAGGGGAGGGAGGAAAGGAGACTGGAGTGGAGGGATTCAGACAGGCCATCAGTTGTCCCTTTGCGGGAGCGTGCGGAGAGGGGAGACAAGGAAGGAGGACATGGGGTGAGAATGTTTTAGGTTTAGTAAAGAGCACACCCTACTGTCCATTTAGACCGTGGAAATCGGCATTGTTACCGACATCTTCTGCCTTTGAAAGTTAGCTTTCAAATCACTATGTTCAGATCTTCAACCCTCTGATACCTTTACTTTGGTACAATAACTTGAGAGGGCCACCAGAGTAGACACTGGAAATTATTTTCTAGACTGTGGTAATAGTGACATAGCAGTTTTATCCAGATGAAATCAAACCAGATGTTCTCAGACCAGAAGTTTTCCACTTCAGCAATGTGAAGAGGTTAACATGAATCAGCTTTTTATTTCCAGAACTCCAGCCAATCTTAGTACAATATGTTATACTAAAAGCATTTGCACATTATTTATTTTATTCTAATGAAACATTATCTTACACGCTATTAATACATTTTTAGCCTTAAAGACTTAAAAAGATTGAAACTATATAGTCAATAAGTATTACTATGATCCTTTTTAGAAAAGAGAGAAGGAAAATTTATCTATCTAGTTATACCTATTTATTTATTATCCATTGGTTTGTTTTGTTTTTTAGGAGAAATTATTTTTCACTTTCCCAAAGCCTCGATAATAATTAAATTTCTTAACTAGATGGATTAGAGATTAGATCCAGGAGATGCTAATGGAGATTCTTAAAAAGATTGGGAGCAGATGGGACAAACTGTCTTTTAATAATCTAAGTAAGGCTTTGCTATCAACGGATTTTGATTTCCTGCTTCATACAATAGCTAAGTTGCACTTTAGATTTTTTTTATATAAAGCACTGTAGTTCAGTCTGCAAAAAATCCAGTTGTTAATTTTTTTGCTTAGCTCAAGTCTTTCTGAGGCAAACAAGACCAACCAACCAACCAACAACAAAAACAAAACTTTCTCTGTTTATATTTCCTGGAAGACATTATATATTGGTACCCAGGGACCACTTAATTTTCAAAATTGAGTACCCAAAACAGTCTTAGGGACACATAAGTCTTAGTCATGAACTTATTTGTTAAATTATCAAGTTAATTATACTTTCTATTTCAGAGTTTTGCAAGAAAGTATAAAATTTTCATCTGTTATAAATGAAAGGTTAGTTCCCAGGAAAAATTAGATAAACAGGTCTAAATTGTATTAATTTATCTTGGAATTATAGTAATATTTAAACTAAAACATAGCACTTTTGAATTCTCTTGTGGAAAACCAGTCTTTCTCTATGCTATGAGCCATTGATTTCAGTTTGCAATTCTGGCCCTGCTGTCTGCTCCCATGTCTTGCAGTCTTGCTTCTTACGCAGACAAACAGCAGCCAGCTGAGATTAACCATCAGTGGTTAAGACTGAGTGACTGGACAATAGTGAGAGCTACCAGTGAGATAATAACTGCGAACTTTCTTGGCGTGCTTCTCACTCCAGCTTTCTGAAGGTATATGGTACTGTTTTCCAGAATGATCCAGTGAAACTTTGCCTTTATGGAATTGATCTTCCTTGTTTCACCATAGATTCTTTTAAACTAAGCCTTAGGGTTTTATGTTCCTGTAGCCTTATACTATTAATTTTTAGCAGGATTTTCCAGTGATTTATGAGATGGAAGCAGTGGCTTAGAAAAATTGATCCATTTTAGAATTGAGGGAGTAAATCACTGGACATTTTAACCTAGTTTACTAGAGAGTCTTTGCTTTGTTTTTAATATATATTCAATCTGAGTCTCTTCCTGATTTTAGAACTGGCATTGCTCCTATATAACTGTTTAAGTAAACCCAGAGCATTGCATCTTTGGAGGTACTATTATAGGCTCTAATTTCATTAACTCTTACAAAGACCTTTCAACTTTTGAGTTTGCTAATGAGAGGTAACTAACCTGCCTTGTTCTACTGTATATCCTATTTAGCACTCCATGAAAAGGACTAGTTATTCTCTGCTCTTATCTTGGACACAAAAACACCTCACCATGTGACCTAGAAATAGATGGGCATGCAATGCATCCAAAAGAATGGAAAATTTTCTCTCTCTTTTTTTTTTATGGATTGTTAAAATATTGTTTTTCTCTGCCATGAAGTAAAAGAATAAAAATCTTATGATAAAGTCCTTCACTCTACTATAAACTCAATTTTACTGAGTCAGACTATGCTCGGGGATGATGTAGGAAGGACAGCATGTTTTTGTTGTATGGTAAGTCTAAGAAGAAGTTGGTATCTGTGTTCCTAGTTTTTGAAATGACTTTCTGCAGTAAGCATCTCAAACATTCCTAAATTAAGAAAGACTATAAACGTGTCTGTATGAAAATGATAGCAAACAAGACTGGTAGTATAAAGAAATTTTGCTATTAATATTTGTTACTTTATATTGCAGCTGTGGCATTAATTGACCAGCATTACTTTTTTTAAAATGCTATCACTTCTCTTTTTGTTTATATCTTATTTTTGCTTCCCATAAATTTGACATTTTATTTAAAATCTTGGCATAATCTTTGTTTTACCAGTTTTATCCTGGTTCCTTATGAGCCATATTGATTTTTTTTTTTTTTTTTTTTTTTTTTTTTTTGAGACAGAGGCTCACTCTGTTGCCCAGGTTAGAGTGAGTGCCGTGGCATCAGCCTAGCTCACAGCAACCTCAAACTCCTGGGCTCAAGCAATCCTACTTCCTCAGCCTCCCGAGTAGCTGCTACTACAGGCATGCACCACCATGCCCAGCTAATTTTTTCTATATATATATTTTAGTTGGCCAGATAATTTCTTTCTATTTTTAGTAGAGACGGGGTCTTGCTCTTGCTCGGGCTGGTCTCGAACTCCTGACCTTGAGCGATCCACCCTCCTCGGCCTCCCAGAGTGCTAGGATTATAGGCGTGAGCCACCGCGCCTGGCCTCAGCTTCATTTTTGTATCTGTATGTGCATGTATATGTCTGTGTTTCCATAACAAGCTTTGAATTTTTAAGGCTTATCTTCTTGGGCCACCAAATCAAATTAGTTCAGTAATTGTGTTCTTAGTTCACTTTGTCATCCTGACAATGGGTCAGCCAAAACTTGGTTTGCAGGATCAAATACACACGATGCCACTACTGTCTGAAGCCTCTACTACGTTCCTCCGTGTGACATATGGTCAGGTGAGCCAGGACTTACTTATGTCGTACACATCAGTAACCAGTGTGAGAAATTCCAGGCCTTTCAGGTGCTGCCCTCTGGGAACACCAGCACCAGCCTTTGGATTAAAGATCGTCTGGTGAGATTATCTCCAGGAATGGTACAGGTGGGATAATTTCCAGACAATTTGGGAACCTCAGGAATGGGAATTTTTATGTTCAAATGACATAAAATAACTTTTGGCGGGGGGAGGGTCGTGTTGTAAAGATTACCATCGCTGTTGGCCATACCGTGAACTTTTCTAAACTACTGAAACTTATCTTGAAATGTTTTCCATGTCTAACATCACAGAAAATAAATGTTTCTGGCATTTAACATTTTACTGATGCTTGCCTTGCCTTTACTAAACCTTATCTTGTAATTGAAGAATGTGCCTGTTTTTTAATTCTAACTACAATATGCCTTACAATAATGTTTTAAGGTTTAGGTAAAGTACGGTTTAACCTTAATTTGTATCTGTGACACCAGGCACAGGAATTCAATTGAATGAGAAATTTATTCTGGTCACCTACCATGTTCAAAACATAGTAAGTACCTAGGAATTACTTATAGAATAGATATACTGCTGTTGAACTGTAGATCAAATATCAACAAACAAGTTGAATGAGCAGACTTGTTTGCCTCTTGTCATCTTTAATTACACTGATGGATACCACATGTCGTTCTTAGGTGATTTTTGTTCGGGTGGCCAGTAATTACTGCCATTATTGTCTGTGATACAGCAGTGCTCAGATAGCAGCCATTCTGCTTATAATCAGATGAACAAGATATTATGTTTGGCTTTGTTTATGGAAAAAAAAGATATTTTATAAAATTGTGGGTAGAGCCCTATTAGTAAAAAGGATGATTGGTTTCTTGGAATTCTAATTTTAATTTTTTGAGAGAAACAGATTTAGAAGTGTCCCACTGTAAGGCTCAGTTGGTTTGTGACCTTGCTTCTCTAGCTGAAATCCATTGACTCTATCAGAAATGTTGCTAGAATAAGAAATAATCCTATAAAAGGGCATTAAGCAATGCTAAGAAAAAGATGATGATGATGATAATGATGACACTTTAAGCTCACCATGTGCAAAGCATCATATTAAACATTTTAAATGCATTATCACGTTGAATTCTCACAACCCTATACCATTATCCTCATTTTACAGATGGAGAAATTGAGGCTCAGAGACATCAAAAAACTTTCTCAAGGGCATAAACAGTCCTCTATTTATCAGGATTCGAATCAGATAATTTGACTCCAGGGCTTGTGCTCTTAACCACCACATTGCTACATGTTATTAATATTATTTGATTATTAATAAAATCTTGCATTAATGGCACTTCTAAATGCTTAACATTAAAAATAGAGAAAAAAGTAACAATTGTCATGTATGTGTGTGTATTTTTTATAAAAATTACATTACGCTTTTTGTTTTTCTGGAAATTGTCATTGCATTAAGTTGCTAGAAGACCAAAATACAAAACTTGACATTTTCTCAACAAATGTGTATGATGCTCTAGTAAGTGTTTAAGATGTCTTTGGAACAACATTTAATTTGCCAAATCTTTTTTTATTAATGTGTTCAATTAAGTAATTATTTTTCCCCCTTTGAATATGTTCTGTATTTGATCCTCTGCTACATCCAAAAAGCCATACAATGTAATTCTTACTTAATCCCATTTTGACTCTAATTTGTTCCAAAAACAAAAAAATATGAAGCACTTCTTTTATCCTATTAAAATAACAAATAAAATGAAAGAATCACTCAAAGCAATTTTTTTTCAAAATTTAAAATTGACAGGAAATTTTGTTTGTAAAACTATGGAAACCAAGTTGAGATTTATATACAAGGATTTCAAAACTTGTTTTGCTAATGCAGTGTCACTCAGGATTCCCTGAACCTCACAAGGTAAGCTTGCAGGGAATGTTTGTTTTGAGAAACGATGATGATAACAGGCAAGCATTTTCTAGGTAGAAAATTGATTTATAGTTTACATAACATACAATTCACCCTTTTAAAGTGTGAAAGTCATTGGGTTTTAATATATTCACAGAGTTGTACAACCATCACCACTATGTAATTCCAAAATATTTTTATCACCCCAAAAAAGAAACCCCATGCCCATAAACAGTCACTCCTCATCCCTTACTATACCACACCCCATTTCTGGGCAGCCACCAATTCATTTTTTGTCTCTATGGCTTTGCCTATTCTGGGCATTTCATATAAATGGAGTTATATAATATGTGACCCTTTGTGCCTTTTCTTTTACTTAATGTTTTCAAGCTACATCCATGATATAGCATGTATCAATACTTTATTCCTTTTTACTGCTAAATAATGTTCCATTGTATAGATATACCACATATTATTTATCCATTAATCACTTGATAATGTTTGGATTGATATATTTTGTTCATACTAAAAGTATGACGAGTAGGAACATGAATACTGTTCGTGCTTGTTTCCAGCTGGAGGACAATAATTAACACCCTTGCCTTCTTCCCCGTATTAAACAAAGTCACAGCCTATGAAAAGAAGGTATCATTAGAAAGAAAAACTCTGACTTCTGTTATGAAGACAGTGGAGAACCACGAAAATTTTTTTCCTCGCTAAAATGCCTCAGCAAGTTAATTTTGTTTCTCCTTACTTTGCCTAACATTCAATAGTGTAAAGTCATTGGCTAGAACCACTCCCCCCATTCACGTTAACAAAAATACAAGGAAATATTTCTTTTTAATTAAGTCTAAAAATAATCAATGTAGTATAATGAAACCAAAAGTATACATTAACATTATGTTTCCTTATTGTCTTTGCTGTATTATTGCCAAGTAACCAAAAGGAAACATAAATTTCAATTTATAGTGAGTTTTGTGAACTGATACTTTAAGTGGGTGTCTGGCAAGTGGCAATGGAAGAAGGAGCAGTATACTGCAATTACTTACTGCAAATCACAAGCTGCTAGGAATGCCCCTTACTAATTGTGTACCAACCAAAGTGCTTGAGTAAAAAAGTGTCACCTGCATGTAAAAGCTTTGCTTATCTTCCTACTTGTTTCTGTAAACCATGATTCATGTTCAGTGACCTGTGCATTTATCATAGGTCCCTTGGAGAGTACACAGGTCCTGCTTGTTTGGGAAATTACAACATAGAGGATGTCAGAAGCAAGCATGGGGGCTTGCTGCATGATGATGATTGCCTGTGACTACTATTGTGGATAACTATAATAATGATAGATGATAAGAGATAAAAAACAGCAGCTGTTATTCATTGAGTAATTACTCTCTGCTAGGCCTTTTGCATCTACACTTCACCTCTGAACCTCAAACTCTCCAAAATAAGTTTTATTATCACCATTTTGCAGCCCAGAGACGTATGTCACTGAAGAGTGAAGTGATTTTCCTTGTGTTGGATAGCAAATAAGTGATGAAGCTGGAATTCAAACACAGATCCAAAATCTCTCTCTTTGAACTAGTCAAAGATGGGTGATTATGAAAACTATAGATGCTGTAAACCCATCATACTGATGGTAATATGGCTTATGTGGCCCCAAAAATGCAAGCCACTGCATGTGTGCCCTAAGTACACCGGTTTTGAAAACTTTTGTTGTGGACCTTGCACCTTCATGGGTGCCCCTTAAACCTTATCCCTATAGCTTATCATTAGCATGCTGCAGTCTTAAGACATTCAGGAGAAGACGTCATAGAGTTTTTATGGAGTCAACTTGGAAACCAACCCCTTTCAATACTTTCAGTGCTTATTTATGACTTACCAAATCTAGAATCACTCTAAAATATTTTAATTTTCCCTTGAGGAGTCCTTAAATGTACACTGGCCTCACTCCTGGGTTGCCTCAGAAGATGAAAGGAGTTTTCACCTAACAGGGAACTGGAAAACTCCTGGAGTTCCCCAGGACTTGAGGATTTCCTGGAGTGTCAAGAGCTAACCTCCTTGTGAGACCCTTCTAATCCACTGGTCCAGCTTTCAAGTCTTTGGAGAAAAGTGCCTCAATTGAGTTAGCTGTATACAAAGCCACATCATAAAATATCCCCTTATATATTTTGATGCTTAGGAATCCCATCAGCAACACTGAAGGGATTGGACAATTTCCTCCCATAGTCATGTTCTTTTGGCCAGCACAATGTTAATTTAAAACAAAACAAAAGAAAAACATTGCTTTTAGGAACAACGCACTTGCTCAAGTTCTCCATAGTCCCCTCCAATATCTGTTGTATCACATCCAGCCAAATTCCCTTGTTAACATTCTCTGCCTGACCACCAAAGGCATTTGCTTCTGCAGGTCATGGAGGTAATAATCTTCTAAGTTTCCTCCAGCTTTACTATTCTCTCATTATTTCCAATTTACAAAACAGCACTTGCACATTTTCCCCCTTTGGCCCCACACTCGGGACCTCCTTGCTTCCCTCCATCCCACTTCTCTAACCTTTCCTCCAGTGCTCAGACATCTAGTGCCTCAACTTACTGTTGGTGGTCCAAGTTCTCTGCCACCATTCCTTGCCGTCTCTCAGTGCCCGACACCCTCATATACCCCCACTTCATTCTTCTTATTACATTTTCTGTCTATGTGAAGAGTTATGAATGTAAGCTCTTTAAACTGATTCACACCGAGAATAGATGACTCCTGTATTTCTTGTTTTACCATTAGGAAGGAGGGTTGGGGTGGGATGAGGAGGTGCTTATGAGTGCCAATGGTCCTTTAATTGGTGGATGGTCAGTGTGGTGAGGGTGAAGGGATTGTGGAGGAGAAATGCTATTCTGCTAATTTTTTTAACATTTCCCAAAGAGAAAGTAGAAGCTGTGGCCTGCAGCCTCCAGGAGGCTCTTCACCTTTCTGTGTTGAAAGGAAGAGTTCATTGCTGCCTCACTCTGGAGCGTACACCCGCTCTAAGGACAGCTCTGTCCTCAGCTGTATGGGACTTGGTACCTCAGAGTGTATACCTTGGCCTAAATGTGCAGTGAATGGAAAATGCCATGCTTTATTCTTCATGTTTTATTTGGTTTGCTTTTAATTCTACAACCTGTTCTGCAGAGTGTCTTTATCACACTTTTATAAATGGAGAAATTAAGGATAATTAGTTCAAGTTCATACAGATGTTAACTGTTAAAACTGGTCCTCAAACCAAAGTACACTTGAACCCAAAAGCCAAGCCTTTGCCTCCAGACTTTTTGAGGTTTTCAGAATCCCCCATTTCAGATATTGCGGTCGGAGGAGGGAGAAATCTGCACACACATGCCACCCACTCCTGGACTTTGGTCTGCAGTGGGAGCTTAAAGCAAGCTCTTGTTAGGCACACATGCCTTTTCTATTGCCCAGCTGATCTTAACTGTACATGGTTTAGCTGTCTCTTAAGAATGCCGTTTGTATAACTGCTTAGCGACTTAACCTAGTTATGATGAGTGGAGCGATTATGTGAAAATGTTCAGATTTACATGGTCTGGAACTTAATTTTATAAATGTTGTTAATGACTAGTTTTTCTTTTACACTTCCACATAAATCATTTTCTGTCCTCATGGAAAATCTTACCTGTGGGAGAGCCTTTAGTATCTTTATTTTACTGATAATGAAACCGAGACTTTAGAGAGTTTACCGACCTGCACAATGTCAACACACAGGACTTCTGATTCCAAACCCTGTAAGTGTACTCTGTTCATGTATGTATAGTTTGTCATCTATTATGCACATGGTATGATCACCTGGTCCCTACAAAGCAAAGACAATAAGCCCATCATGGTTCTCCCAGACCTCCTGTTCTGAATGAGTGTGATCCCACCAACCATAGGCACCAAGGTCCTTGTTCATTCAAAATCCTTCTTCAGGCCCTGAAGCTTTTGTTTGCACTAGCAGAGACTGGCTACCCGACAGACAAGATCCTAGCCACTTGCTAATTTTAAGGCACATCCACATAATGGAGTGAGAGTCTGCACTGACAAAGTAATTTTGGTTTCTTTCCGAGTTGTTACTTAACTATTTTGCCTGGAAAACTCTGTCCACTGTGACAGATAGTAACAGTTTCCAAAAAAACATTGATCAATGTCTTTTTGACAGACCTGCCTCTCCCACCTGGACATTAATATCAGGCTTCTAGGCCCTAATTTTGTCATTACACATTGTATACATGTATCGAAATATCACACTATACCCCATAAATATGGGCAATTATTATGTCAATTAAAAATAATAATAAAGGCAAAAAAATTCATTGGTCCTATGCACTTTGAGTGGATCATTTACCCATGTTATCCCATGTAATGCTCTGCATTGTCATTTGGAAAGCGTTAGTTCACCAGTTATGAAAATCTTCCAAATATTGACACATTAAATTTATACAGTCACAAAAATTTACATTTGTTAATATATATTAATAATGCTGGAATAAAAAAAATATGCTCCTAGACATTGCTCTATTTCTCCTCTACCTAGTTCTTTAAAAACATTTCCATTGGGCTGCATTTCTTGGCGTACAACATTGTCCCTCCCTCTATGTTGTTTGTTTATATGTCAAGCCAAAAACAAACACAAATAAACATAGACAAAAAGAGAAAAGGGCAAAAATGATGAGATTGAGGGGAAAGAGTATAAGAGTCTGTGTTGTGCCGAATGATTGAATCCAGACAAACTCTGATTTCATTTGCAAACTCTATTTTATCTATTTTATTAACATGTGTTTAAAGCCTGGACCCAAAGAGCTGGGATCATAATCCAGTGGTTTCTGTCGGTAATAGATAAAGTTTCTGGCTACTCACTAAGTGGTTTGCTCAGAATAAATCCCTCAATCTAGTGAAACAAACTGTTTTAGGTTGAACCTCAAGTTTTAGTTAGCAGAATTGTATGCATTCTAGCATATACTGATTTGGGTTTTTTTTTCTTTTGAATTGGATATATATGTGCATAACATAATAAAAAGGCACATAACGGTTAATAGTAAGAAGTCTCCCACCCATTCCTGCTCCACTGACAACCAATTTTACTCTCCAGATATAACCACTGTCCTGACATTTCTGGTCTCCTTCAGAGATGCCGTATGCATTATGACAATAGATATTTTTTTCTTTTTTTCATGAATATTACCATATCATATATACTGTATATAATGCTTTAGCAGTTCATATAGTACTGCCTTATCTTTCAGACTATATAGAATTGCATCAGATGGATATACACTAATTTATTTAACCAGGATTCAATTATTTCCAATATTATGTATAATATCTCAATGAAAATACTTACACGAATTCATTTTACTTGTATGCTAGTATATCTGGAGGATAACTTCCTGTAAGTGTATCTTAGCTTGGGTTGCTATAACAAAATACCATAGGCTGGGTGGCTTGTGCAATAGACATTTATTTATCACAGTTCTGGAGGCAGGAAAGTCCTAGATCAAAGTGCCAGCAGATTCAATTCTTAGTAAGGGCCCTCTTCCTATCTTGCAGATAGCTGCCACCTCGCTGTGTGCTCACATGACCTCTTCTTTGTGTATGCTCAGAGAGAGAGAGCTCTGATATCTCTTCTCATGAGGATATGAATCCAACTGTGGGGACTTCACCTACATGAGCTCATCTAAACCTAAATACTTCCCAAAGGTCCCACTAATGCCATCACACTGGGGATTAGGGCTTCAACATATGAATTTTCCTATGTTGAAAATTAAGTCCATAAAATGAGTGTGTTGACAAACAGTGTGTAAAATTTGACAGATTTGCTATTGCTTCACATTGGGTCCTACCCATTCCCATCATAAGAAAGAGTAAGCCTTTGAATCTTGCCAAGAAAGTATGTTACCAGATTTTTTTATGTTCTTTGAGCTGATAGGCTGATAGTCTCAGTATAGTTTTAATTTACATTTATTTTGTTAATATGTGAGGTTGAAGAACATTTCACACACATAGTAACTATTAGCACTTTCTTTTCTGAGAACTAGCTATTCACAGTCTTTGCTCACTTTTCCATCAGGTTGATCTTTTTCTTATTGTTTTATACCTATGTACTAAAAATTAGTCGTTTGTCTTTGATATAAGCTGTAAATACTTTTCTCAGTTTGTCTTGTGTCTTGATTTTTTTAAGGGTGTTTTTTTCATGCTGAGTTTCAAAAAATATTTCTTGTATTTCATTTCCAGGATGAGATTATAAAATACTTTGCCCATCTTTACTTTCAGAACTTTTATGATTTTGTTTTTCATTTTTAAGTCTTTGATACATCTGGGATTATTCTGCTACATATTATGACATAAGGATCCAATTTGTTGTTTTATTTTATTTTTGTTCTTTTAATTAAAGTTACTCAGTTCTATATCTGTTTATTTCTTCAGAAAAAAGGTTAGTCCATCAAATAAGGATAAAAACCTTTAAAAAGTCCCAACAGTGCTAAAATAATATGATTCTGTATGATTATCTATTGATTTTTGTCACTGTAAGGACAATCTGGATAATTCAGGTTTAGAATGTATATGTACGTGTATGTGCATGCATATGTACATTTTAATTACTGTAATTAGGTATATTTTAGGCCTGTTCTTAATTTACCAGTTAATTGCGTAGCTCTTCTATGTAACTCACACAATCTATAAATTGCCTTTATGTAGTGAAGATGAGTTACCTAGAGCAGTCGAAAGTAGCACAAACCCCAGGATTCTGTTGCACCTCCAAGGCTTTACTAAATACTTAAACCAGTATTGCTCTCTGCTGTGTTTACACTGATGTGGATTGCCTGTGCCACACACTTGAGTGGAAAATCATTTTCCTCGTTGTGTTATTTCTATTGTATGTCTTACCTACCTTCCCCAGGAAAACTATGAACGCCTTAGCAGAGAGATTATGCCTTATGCTTCTATTTACTCTTTTCGGTGAACACGTATTGAGTATTTACCATGTTCTAAACACTGTCTTAAGGATGAGAGTGGCAAAGGGAGACGTAGACCCTGCTTTCAGGGAGACACAGACTGCCTAGTGGAGACACAGGCAGCCACTTGACAATGACAATAGATGTGACAGTCATAGTTACAGGGCCCTCAGAAGTTCAGAGGAAGGCCATCTGATGTGGACTGGGAAGAACATTTTGGGGATCTGAGGGGATAAAAAGTAAAAGCATCTTCTTCTAATATTTGTACTCTAAGTGCTAGGCAAATGATGGATATAAAGTTAGTTCAGGAAAATCCTGGGCAACACTTTACTTCTGTTTATGTCTCAAACTGTAAATTGATACATCATTTATTTGGTTTTTTCTAGGAATGAAAAATGAAACATTTTTCTTGCGAATTGAAAAAAAAAACCCATGTGAACACCAATATATAAAATTTCAGCCTTTTTATTGATCACTTTTTAAAATGTTCTAAATAAACAGACACGCCTGGAGCTCTGACTTGGGGGAAAGGCGGTACATGGGCAACGTATGTAATCTGCAATTCTGTATCCCCCATAACAATAAGATGAAATAAAAAAAAAAAAAGAAAAAAAAATAAATAAAATGTTCTAAATACATGTTAGAGTGCTTTCTTAATCTAACTATATTCAGCATAGTTTCAGTTTACTTGGGTTTTCAAAAGTAGTATTCTTTTGTACAGCATCTTTGGGGACTCTTTAGAACCTCCCAGGTGACTAGGTTATTAAAGTTCACTCTTTTAAGAGTTTTTTCCTTTCCCTCCCCCTGTTATCAAAGTCAAGACTGGGATCCAGGTTCACTTCCAGCATTTCTTTATCTCTATCCCCTTTGCATTTGCTGCTTTTTATTGTGTATGATTTGGGCAAAGAGATGAAGAAACTGGTCAGAATTACAGTATACCTAAAGGGAGAATTTGTAGGATCCCTGTGACAGTGTGGAGCTTCCTCTTACAAATAAATAATGCCAGAACATGTGCAGTCAATTTTGACTGTTGCCAGATCTGTTAAAGTTATTGTTTATTTCTCAGCAATGTTCAATACAGTTGAGGTTTTTAGATAAGTTACCTGAGTATGAATGGGATATGATCATATGTAAAAAAATAAAATATAAAAGGTTACTAGAAAGTATTTAATGTTACTCATCAAATACTTTATTAAAATTGCATCTTATCTATAGAAATTATTTATTATGTCTATCCATATTATCCATCTAACTTGTTTGAATGTTCTATAATAGTGTAAAATGTCTATGATTACAAAAAAGTGAGCTTTTAGAAGTTTCAGTCTTTTGGCATGTTGCTTTCTCATTGTATCCAAGTTGCCCCAAAATATAAGCTCAGTGAAAACTTATTACCTCCAGAAATATTTCATGTCAAAATAAAGCACATGTAAAAGTAAAGACAATTCTTTAGAGTGAGAAAAGCCTTATTGCTATAAAAATAATTAAAGAGTTTTGACTACTAAAAATATCATGGGAAGTCATTAAGCATTCATTGCTCATTCAAAGTTCTCACAGTTGGGAACTCAATTCACTGATGGTCTATCTACAGTTAATTTTGAGGTTTAAAATAAACCTCACAGAGACAGCCCTGTGGCGTCCTCTGGTTAAAAAACAAAAACTGCAGCTACTCCTATCAATCTTCAAATGTGTGGAGCTCTCTCACATCAGCGGGGGAACAGAATGAGCGAGGGAAGACACAGGAAGGAAGTGACTAACGGACCTTAAGTCACAAGTCTAATTCCTCTGGGGACGAAGTTGGCTTTCACACAGGAAAAACAACAGAAAAGCTCCAACAAAGAGAGGAGACGTTCCACAAGCGCAGGCAACATCCCTAACTCATCAAGCTTCTCGTAAGTGGCTACTTGCCTAAGGGGGACTGGGGGAGAGAGCATCGACCCAGAAATTCAAGGAGCACCCAGGAAGCCCACATAGCATCCTTGCTAACAGAGTAAACTGCATTTGTGACGGGCCCACACCAGAAGATTCCAGTCCCCTTGGAAAGATAAGTTTCAGAGGTGGCAGACTTTATAGTAGCTGAGAATTTGTGTTCAACTGAAAATTGGAGAACTATATATACTTGTGCTTACAATGTAGTAAGCAAAGAGTAGCCTATCTGTGCTCATTACATTAAGTTTTAAAATTAGTCATTGAGGTGGTGGTAAAGTTATGTACATGAAATGCATTACAATTCAATTACATTGCATGAGTTTTAAAATAATTACATTTAGTATTTCTAGTTGAAAAGAGCAATTTTTGTTGCAACCCCAAGTGCTGAAGGAAAATGAAAAACAAAATGAAACAAAACAACTCCATAGTAAGTTGACAGTAGCCTGACACAGTAACTGATTTATCTTCTGCTTCAAGAGTTATTTAAGAGTTACTTAAAGAGTCCAAAATTAAATTTGTAATATGTGAATTTCAAGACTTAGCTGGAACAGCTTACAAAAGCATGAAAATGTACTGTTTCCACATACTGTTTGTTGTACAATCAAGCATAGTTGCTCTCCATGTTTATTGGTATAATTTCATCATCGTCATCATCATCATCATCATATTCCAAGTTACTCTCTCTAAATTTTTGACTTGCTTCTAATTCACTGTGCTTTGGTTCCCACTCTTCTCTTTGCTATCTCTCCCTCACTAAATTGTGTGTTTCATGAAAGGGAGATTTGTGTCCTATTTGGGGTTGTGGACAGAGTATTAGTAAAATTTCTTGTCATATATTGTTGAATTTAATTGACTTAGACAATGTAAAATATTGATGTTACCAATTACTAGGCATCTACCTACAAAAGATTTATAATGGAAGTGGCAAAGCTTATGAAGTGTCAACATAAATGCTACTGATGCTCCTGTCAACAACCATTCCCCTAACCACATGCAGAACTCAATACGGGGCAGCCCATGACTCTGAAATGTATTGCCAAAAAAGCCTCATAGTGTGATATTTTTGATTTCTTAAACCACAACAGTAGTGGAACTGTATATGTTCTTTTGCAATTCTTTTCATTCCTCATAGGAAGAATGCTAATGTATATGGTATATATTAAATATCATGTAGAATAATGTACATAAATTACATATAAATAGTTTTTAAAGAGTGTAAAAAGAATGGAGATTATACCTATTATATTTTCCTTACTAATTTTTCCTTAACAATTGTTATGTATCAGATAATTCAAAAATATCCAGAATCATTAGCTCTTTAATCATTTTCATTTGGTAGCTTAAATTAAAAATAGACAGCAAACTAGCTCCGCTTCTTAGCATAGGTTCTTAGAAGTGTGAATTCAAATTAAAAATCAGTAAATTCAAAAGGAGTTATAGCTTCAGAGTACTTGGCATAATATATTTAAAAAGAATATTTATTCCCTTCACCTTTCTCTCTGTGTTAGGCTTGTGGCAATTATGTGGTTCCTCTCCATAGCCTCAAAAATAAAGAGATTTCAAGTTGGAATGTATAGTTCTATTTTCATAAGTATCATTTAGAAACCAATTTATAAACCCTGTGATTTATGAAATATTTGTGAACAAAACTCCCAGTGTCATTGGAATGATCCAAAAGAAAGAGGGTCTCATATTGAACAATTTGCCAGTTTAAGACCTGCCTTTTACAATTGCTCTGCAGTTGACCCTTTAGTCCTATTTTGAGTTACCAGATGAAAATAAGGTTTCCCTTCAAGTGGTGGTTGCTAGGGGCAACTGGTACTGACGCCAAAAGATGAATACTCTACCTCCTTAGTATAATGCCTACTTTGTGCGCTAAATAAAGAGCTAAATTGTAGAGAAGGAAGTCGTATAAATGTGAAATATCAGGAAAGAAATAGAAACAGGAATATTAGAGATGTGGAAATAAAAAGAATTACTATCAGCACTTTTTTTGATAACTGCCTGGCATTTTGGACAAATGTCCTAATCTCTTGGACACCCTGCATTTCCACTTCTCATGGCTAGAAAATTAGCATTGTTCACTGAGGCAAGACTTTCTTTTATAACATGAATTTATGTCATTAGTTCTTAGTGAATTTTGAAAAAGGAGAAGTGAGATTTTGATGGAATTCCATGGGGAAATGTTTATCAAATTTTTTAGCTTGGATTTTCACCCGTAAACATTTTGTGCCATTACAGTTGCTTTACACCGTTTGAAAAACTTGTAGTGGATATGGTTAGTTATTTCTGACTACTTCAGTAATAGATTGTTTTATGAGCATGTTGATTTAATGAGAGAGACTTCATATAGAATGTGTTATGGCAGTGTTCGTGATTCCTTTGACCAAATTATGCTTAATATATCCATTGCTACAGTTGCAAAAACACTTTTAAAAAAGCTTCTTCATTGTATCCTAGGCAGTGCTGTTCTTGAAGGGTGAGTTCATCACTCCTTTATTGGCATCTGCTCTGTGCCAGGTGTTCTGCCCGTCTACAAAGAACTCACAGACTGATTGGGAAAATCGACATAACATCACGTAATTATAGATAAATATACTATGAACTATAATCAAGGCATAAACTTGATGTTATAGGAACACAGAAGAAGAAACATATTCACTGAATAAGTCAGATTTAGCTTGCAGGATGAGTTGGAGTTTATAGGATGTGTGAGAAACATCTGCCTGCAGCAGTATCACTTCCTTGATTATCAGGGTTCATGCAACTGATCTGTTTTATTGCATGCCTTTTTCCTTCCTCGCCACTTCAAGAGCTAATTTGTTGGTTAAGGGAGATAACTCAGCTAGAGGAAGATTCTTCTTCCTTCAGTGGGGAATCCAGAATATGGGTTTCTCTATATGAGATTCTACAAATACATTCTACATCAGCATGAATGTTTTTGACATTTTCTAAGATGATGAAAAGAAAAGAATGAACTCTGTAGGCACAGCTAGAAATAGCCTCTTCAGGAAAGTATGAGCTCTGCATTTGAGACTTCCCAGGACAGTCTTGACTCCAAATGAGTCCTTTTATCCTGATAAGAAGCTGCTTATCAGACTTTATACCCTTATGCTCTTGATCCTAGAAATGTGGTCAATGTAGCAAAGACAAGGAGGAATGAAGGAGGGCTGGTGAGGAACTGCTGTGATACGGTGCAAGGTTTATGAGACTAGAAAAGTATAGAAAGACACACCATAGAACATTTTGTATGCAACACTAAGAAACCTGGACTTTGTCCTCCAGGCAGAAGAACACATTTTACATTAAGAGATGGGATCTTTTTTTTTTTTTTTTTTTTAAAGAGAATAATTCTAGTAGAAATATAGAGAATGGATTGGGCTTGGGTTTTCAAGAAAGGGACTGAACTTAGGCGTATAAATTTATGAGCTACTAACTTATGATAATAATTAAAGCCACAGGAATGGATAGTAGAATCCAGGGGAAACATAGGGTAAGAAGACACACAGGAAGAAGGGAGAAATCCTTAGAAGCATGGGTGATTGAAAATAAAAGGAGGAATAAGCAAATGAGACTTTGAAGAAGTGTTTAGAGAGTTAGAAAGAATCAGGATAGTGTGTTTAGGAGAGAAATAAGGAGAGCATTTTTAAGGTAGAGGAGTTGATAAGAAGTGCCAAATGCTGCCAAGGGGTCAAATAGGATGAGACTTGAAAAAGTACCATGAATTTGGCCATTAGGTCATTGGAAACTTAATGCTGTTTGGTTCAGTTCATAAGGTCTTCTTTGTTAGAAAAGAAAAAAATCTATTAGTAATGCGGTAAAACATTCTTTAGGACCCAGGAGAGGGAAATAATGGAGGAAAAGTTTTTTTCTTTGGAGGGAAAAAACAGAAAGATTATAGGACACTGAAACAAATCTTACGAGAGTAAAGGAATCCCTAATCATAGAATTGCAGAACTTACTATTACTGGTTATTTAAATTGTACCACCATAGGCCAAGACTCCACCTAAACTACCCCAGAGAGGTGAATATTTTAATTGCTTGTATAGAATCCTAATTATGAGCTAATAAGAAGAGGTATTAAAACTAGCATCCCACTGATTTAATTTGGAGAGAGACATTTATATTAGCTATTTCTAAGACTTTTCTTTCAGCTCTTCTCAAAACCAGTTATTTCATAACTGGTTCTTAGTTGTGAAAGTGGAACTGCTGGAGTAAAGAAAGAAATACAGTTTCAGAGGTTTTCGTTTCTGAAGGTATCAGAATCCCATGTTTCTCTTTCATTTTTTTTTTTTTTCCCCCACTGATTTTTGGAGAACACTGATTAACTTAAATTTTTAGATTTAATTTCTTCCTTTGGGCCATTACACATGAATGCCAGCTGCCTTCTGCCAAGCAAAAACTAGGACAGTTCCATTCCAGCCCACCCTGTTTTAAACTGCAGGGTCACTGAGGATGTAGTGAGAAATTATGCATTTTTGATCATGTAAAATATGGATCATTTTTTCTAGTAATTACCCCTTTTCTATATTTCACAATATATCATTTCCTTGAGACATAACACACAATAAATATGTAACATCTGTGCCCCTTATGTGGGGCTTCCCATACTGTGGACCTCAGAGAGGCCTTGCGTGGGTTTGTGCCACTGTAGGCAGGAGGACTTGGTCTGTATATAAACTGCTGGATGCCTGATGGCTTCTGAAAACTTGATAGAGTGACAGGTACACCCTTTCTTTGTGTTCATCCTTTCTTTTCATGGATTGAGAGATGTAGACAGGGTGTGTTGGAGAGTTAGCAGAAAAAGTATTGGCCTAAGAAGGAGTCCTCAGCTCTAGTGCTGACCTGGGCTCATATTAACTCTGTAACTGACTGTGGGCAAGTCACTGAAGCTCACTGCATCTGAATTTCCTCATCTATAAAATAAAGGTAATCATGCCACCCTGATTACCTCATAGAATGGTAATGAGGACCCAGCGTGAGAACATCTGGACAAACTACTTGAAGAGGTGTGTTATTGTCATGATAGTGGAACTACACATTTCTATGTTCTAGGACAAGAGCTATAGAGATATTTGTACACATAAGTACTTTGTAAAACAAAGATCCTGTGTCTATATTTGATGACTTAGATGCTATTTCAAAAGGACATTAATTTCTACCTAAGCTCAATAATATTTTCATTTCTACTTTTTCATAATGCTTTTTTTAATTTATTTTTTATTTATTTATTTATTTATTTTTATTTTTTCAGCTCATTATGGGGGTACAAAAGTTCAGGTTATATATATTGCCCATGCCTCCCCATCCCCCCGAATCTGAGCTTCAAGTGTGTCCATTCCCTAGACAGTGAACATCACACTAATCATGTAGGCGTGCACCCATCCCTTCCCCCCACCCCCATCCCCCCCAGTCAGAACTTCAAGCGTGTCCATTCCCCAGGCAGTGCGCATCGCACTCATCAAGTAGGTATACACCCATCCCTTCCCCCCTGCCCCCACCTCTGTCCGATACCCAATTGGTGTTATTCCCAAATGTGCACTCAGGGAAACCAGTTTGCTGATGAGTACATGTGGTGCTTATTTTTCCATTCTTGGGATACTTCACTTAATAAAATGGGTTCCAACTCTCTCCAGGAGAACCAAAGAGATGCCATATCGCCATTGTTTCTAATAGCTGAGTAATATTCCATGGTATACATATACCACATTTTGCTAATCCATTCATGAATTGATGGGCATTTGGGTTGTTTCTACATCTTTGCAATTGTAAATTGTGCTGCTATAAACATTCGGGTGCAGGTGTCTTTTTTATAGAATGACTTTTGTTCTTCTGGGTAGATACCCAATAATGGGATTGCTGGATTGAATGGTAGGTCTACTTGAATCTGTTTAAGGTATCTCCACATTGCTTTCCACAGGGGTTGCACTAGTTTACAGTCCCACCAGCAGTATATGAGTGTACCTGTCTCTCCGCATCCATGCCAACATGTATTGTTTTGGGACTTTTTGATAAAGGCCATTCTCACTGGAGTTAAGTGATATCTCATTGTTTCACAATGCTTTTTAAAGTTCACTGAAGGCGGCTCCCAAGAGACACAATTGAGCCACCATACTGAGGCTTCCACAGACAATGAGACTCAGGCCTTTACTCTTGGGGTCCTGAAGTGGACTGAGGAGTGCTTGGACTGGGAGCTCCCTGCTTACCAGCCCTCCCAGCAGCTCCTTCAGAGCAGCGCATGCCCCGAGGTGGAGAGACATCAGGCCTGCTTGGGCACCCCATGGGTGACTCGGGACCAGCATGCTTCTCCCTGACATGGTGAAGGATTGATCTTCTTGTTCTTGGGAGGTGAGGAAGCCCACATGGTCAGGTCTGCAGGTGAGTGCAGTGTGGGTCCTAGCTACAGCATGCTGGCAGGGCACCCCTTCCCCCACGGGAGGGCCGCACTCTCAGCTCAGGCTGTTATTCTGGGTGGGGAACCTCCTGGCCTGCAGCACAGTCATTGGGGAGCTTGGCTGGCTTGGGCTTCTACCTGCTGGCAGACACTGGAGGAAGACTGTGGAGCAGAGAAGGAGGGAAAAGAGCAAGGCCCAGGGCAGGCTGCCAGTCTGTCAATCTCAGATGGACTTTCTGGTTGGTGGGGCCACTTCAGCCCTTGCCTGATGGCTTTGCCCAGAAGCTGTGAGCAGACCTTTGACCCCTGCCAAAACAGGTACCTTGCCAGCTTTTGTAGAGCCTGAGGGCAAGTTCACTCAACCCAGCCCCGCCCAGTCACACTCCCTCACTGCCTCTGCTGTGGCACAGAATAAGGACTCACCAGGAAGTTCCATGGCCCCACCCACTACTTGGGGAATTCGAGGGCTTCTCCTGAAGGACTAGATCTGGTCACAGAACCCAAAAACAACATTACAGCTTGTTCTTCCTGCAAGCGCCATCTACTGACAGGGGGCTCAATTTTCATGCTCTTTACAGCATTTATTGACTCAATTTTATAAGGTATGTGAGGGTCCAAGAAGCGGCCATTTGGGGAGTGCCCACCTCACCCACAGAAAAACTGTGCTACTTGATAAGGACAGAAAAATTCCAGCCTGTGGCCTTAGCACTCAAGCATTTAGGCCCCTCTCCCCATTAACAGCCCTTCCAGTTTGGAGAGCTTGTCCTGACCTTCCTACCAGCAGCTCCCTCTAGTTGGCAGAAAAGCAACTTCTGAGCCAGCCGAAGCTTTCCAAAGCCTTTCAGGCTCTTGCAACCTAGCCACAAACTGCGTTGCTCCTTCCCCCATCCTCAGAGGTGATAGAGATCAAGAAACCCCCTGAGATCTACAGGGTCACTCCTAAAGCTTGGGGCTTTTATATGCCCCACTTGGGGGACCAGAGCTCACCACAGGCAAAGCAGCTTGCTCTTCCATGTAAACATCAATCAATGAGCGGGGAGCAACCCCACAACTAAGCATAGTGCCTCCCAACTCAAGCAAATAGGGAGTGGCTGATTCACACTCACAAGTACCACCCACTATCACCAAGAGTAAGCAGGGGGACATAAATCACTACCTGCTGTTGGGAAGAGATGAAGATAGCAGGTCAGAAATAACCCAAGATGTACACCAAACCTGCTAGAACACCCCCTCGGCAACTCAGGACCAGCACTCCTCTCCCTGGCATACTCAGGGATCAATCTTTGGGGACCCAAACACAGGTTCATAAGCCAGGCCCAGCACCCCTGGGTCTTGACTGAGAGGCCAGATGAGAAGAAATCAGCGAAAGAACTCCAGAAACATGAAAAATCAGAGTGAAAGGATAACCCCAAAAGAAAACAATAACTCCTCACCAATGGATGCAACCAAAATGAAAAGATTGAAATGACAGATGAAGAATTTGGAATATGGATTGTAAGGAAGTTCAATGAAATACAAGAGAAAATAGAAACCCACCACAAAGAAACCACAAAAATAATGCAGGAGGTGAATGAAAAATTTACTTGAATTATTTAAAATTTAATTGAATTATTAAAAAAATTCAAACAGACCTTCTGGAAATGAAAAATTCATTCAAGGAAATACAAAACAGTGGCAAGCCTTAAGAATAGGCTATATCAGGCAGAACAAAAAATCTCAGAGCTTGAAGACAACACCTTTGCATTAAACAAGTCAGAGAAAGAATTGAGAAATAAGAGAAATAAACAAAACCTATAAGAAGTATGGCATTATGTAAAGAGGCCTAACATAAGAATCATAGGCATCTCTGAGGACGATGAAGAAAATACACAAGGATTGGAAAACTTACTTGAGGAAATAATTCAGGAAAATTTCCCTGGTCCTGCTAAGAATTTAGATATCCAGGTACAAAAAGCTCAACAGACTCCTGGGAGGTTCGTCGTGAAGAGGCAATCACCATGACACCTAGTCATTGGACTGGCCAACGTAAACACAAAAGAGGCACTCCTATGAGATGTAGGCGAAAACAAAAAGTAATGGAAATTAAACAACCTACTGCTGAATGATTTTTGGTCAATGAGGACATTAAGATGGAAATCTAAAGATTGACTAAATGACAAAGCAGACACAGGTTATCAAAATCTGTGGGATTCAACAAAAGCAGTTGTAAGAGGAAAATTGATACCCATAAATGAATACATCCAAAACACAGAAAGATCACAAATCAATAATTTTATGAATCATCTCAAGGAATTCGAGAAGGAAGAGCAAACCAATCTCAAACCTAGCAGAAGAAAAAAAAAAAAAACTAAGGTCAGAGCTGAACAAAATGAAATCAGTAACAACAGAATTATACAGAAGATCAATGAAACAAAAAGTTGGTTCTTTGAAAAGATAAACAAAATTGACAGGCCTCTCGCTAGACTAACCACAAACAGAAAAGAAAATACTCTGTGAGCTCAATCAGAAATGAAAAAGGATATATTACAACTGATACCACGGAAATACAAAATATCATCTCTGAATACTATAAAAATCTCTGTGCACATAAACAGAAGCAAAAATAAAGACCATATGATCCTCTCAATAGACACAAAGAAAGCATTTAAGAAAATTCAGCACCCTTTTATGAGAACAACTCTTAACCAAGTAGGCATAGACAGAGCATACCTCAATATTATAAAAGCCATATATGACAAACCCACAGCCAACATCATACTGAATGGGGAAAAATTGAAAGCATTCCCACGTAGAACTGGAACCAGACTAGGTTGCCCACTGTCACTATCTCTCTCCAACATAGTGCTGAAAGTCCTAGCCAGAACTATCAGACAAGGGAAGGAAATCAAGCGTATCCAGATGGGGAAGCAAGAAGTGAAACTATTAGTCTTTGCTGATGGTATGATCTTATAGCTAGAAAATCCCAAAGATTCTGCCAAGAGACTGGTGGAATTAATAAATAAATTCAGGAAAGTCTCAGGTTATAAAATCAATGTACATAAATCAGTTTCATTCCTATACACAAACAACAGTCAAGCTGAGAATCAAATCAAAGACTCAGTACCTTTCACAATAGCAAAAAAGAAAATAAAACACCTAGGAATATATTTAACTAAGGAGGGGAAAGACCTCTACATGGAGAACTATGAAACACTGAGGAAAGAAATCACAGAACATGTAAACAAATGGAAAAACTTACCAGGCTCATGAATTGGCAGAATCAACATTGTTAAAATGTCTATACTACCCAAGGTGATTTACAGATTCAGTGCAATCCCCATTAAAATACCAACATCATTTTTTGCAAATCTAGGAAAAATAATTCTACACTTCATATGGAACCAGAGAAGACCTCGAATAGCCAAAGCAACCTTCAGCAAAAAGCACAAATCAGGAGGCATCGCTTTACCAGACTTCAATCTATACTACAAGGCTATAGTAACCAAAATAGCATGGTACTGGCACAAGAACAGAGGCATAGACCAATGGAACAGGACTGAGAATACAGATATAAGACCCTCCTCATATTGCCATCTGATCTTTGACAAAGCAGACAAAAACATACACTGGGGAAAAGAATCCCTACTCAATAAATGGTGCTGGCAAAATTGGATAGCCACAATGTAGAAGACTGAAACAGGGTCTACACCTCTCACCACTCACAAAAATTATAAGACCCTCCTCATATTGCCATCTGATCTTTGACAAAGCATAGACCAATGGAACAGGACTGAGAATACAGATATAAGACCCTCCTCATATTGCCATCTGATCTTTGACAAAGCAGACAAAAACATACACTGGGGAAAAGAATCCCTACTCAATAAATGGTGCTGGCAAAATTGGATAGCCACAATGTAGAAGACTGAAACAGGGTCCACACCTCTCACCACTCACAAAAATTATAAGACCCTCCTCATATTACCATCTGATCTTTGACAAAGCAGACAAAAACATACACTGGGGAAAAGAATCCCTACTCAATAAATGGTGCTGGGAAAATTGGATAGCCACAATGTAGAAGACTGAAACAGGGTCCACACCTTTCACCACTCACAAAAATTAATTCACAATGGATATCAGACTTAAACCTAAGGCATGGAACTATAAGAATTCTAGAAGAAGAGGTTGGAAAAACTCATATAGATATAGCCTAGGCAAAGAATTTATGAAGAAGACCCCAAAAGCAATCAGAGCAACAACAAAAATAAACAAATGGAACCTGATCAAATTAAAAGGCTTCTGCATAGCCAAAGCAAACAATCAATAAAGCGTATAGACAACCTACAGAATGGGAGAAAATATTTGCATGCTATACATCCAATGAAGGGCCAATAACCAGAATCTACAAAGAACTCAAGCAAATCAGCAGGAAAATATCAAACAACCCCATTAAAAAGTGGGCAAAAGACATGAATAGAAACTTTTCAAAAGAAGATAGACTAATGGCTAATAAACATATGAAAATGTGCTCAATGTCTCTAATCATCAGGGAAATGCAAATCAAAATCACAATGAGATATCACCAAAGTCCAGCAAGAATGGCTTTTATCAAAAAGTCACAGAACAATAGATGCTGGCATAGATATGGAGAGAAATGAACACTCATACACTGCTGGTGAGACTGCAAACTAGTACAACCTCTATGGAAAGTAGTATGGAGATACCTCAAAAAAGTAAAAAGTGGACCTACCATTTGATCCAGCAATCCCACTACTGGATATTTACTCAAACAAAAAAAAGACATTGTATAAAAAAGTGAGTTGCATTCAAATGTTTTTAGCAACACAATTCACAATCACAGAGATGTGGAAACAACTCAAGTGCCCATCAATACATGAGTGGATTAATAAAATGTAATATATGTATACCATGGGGTATTACTCAGCCATAAAAAAATGGTGAACTAATACCTTTTGTAACAACCTGGATGGAACTGGAGGCCATCCTCCTATGTGAAGTATCACATGAATGGAAAAACAAACACCACATGTACCGAACTATTAAATTGGAACTAAATGATCAACAGTCATGTGTACATACGGTGGTAAAATTCAACAGAAATTGTGCAGGTGGAAGGGGGGGGTGGAGAGGATGGGTAAATTCACACCTAAAGGATAAAATGCACTCTGGGTGATGGACACACCTATAATTTTGACTCAAACTGTACAAAACAATTATGTAACCAAAACATTTGTACCCTCATAATATTCTGAAATAAAAAAAAAAATAAAGCTCACTGAAAAGTACAGAAAATAATAGATTTTGTTGTATCTTCCCCTTATATAAGATGGTGTTACAATTTTGCCACATTTCCTTTAGATTTTCTTATGAAAAAACAAAGTTTACAGATGCTGGTGAAGCCCCACCTCTCCATCCCATTTCTCTCTTTCCTCTCTGAATGTTATCGTTCTCTTTGAACTGGTGTCTATCCATCCTGCATATTCATGTTTTTGTACTTTTTCTACACATTAATTTTTCCATAAGCTACATATATGTAGTATATATACACTTATGTGCTGCAGGAGGATGTTTCAGTCAACAACAGACCATATATATGACAGTGGTTTTAAATTAGTGTTATCTAGATGTTCTCTGGACACTCACAGTATCTTAATTATGACATAGTATACGAAATTTATTTTTCCAGTGCTTCAAGAATACTTTGTTGCATAAAGAAGAAATGTACATTCATAGTTTGAAAAGTAATAATTTAGGACTAAATAATGATTGGCACTTTGATATGACATACTAGTATTTGTAGTGATAAGCTCTTTTGAAGATGAGGATAACCAGGTTACTGCTCACCCTTCCAAAGTCTGGTATTTATTTGCAGTCAATCGTGGTATTATTCTTTACTTTCATATCTTGCTGTGTTCATCACTGTGAAACTGAAGTAATATTCTTCTAACTCATTCTGCAAAACCATTAAGTTATACATCAGGTGATCATTAAAGTCAAGCAAGGTTTAATTTTGTGATTTCATTCTATTCAAGAATCATTGAGCAACCTTTTCCCTGTGAACTAGTACTTTAAAGAGTATTGATTCTGCAGTTCTAATAGGATGGCTTTTTTTACTGGTCATTTAGACTGTTCATTTATACCTTAGATCTTACCAGTTACGTATTTCTGGATAGCATTTGAACTGTGGAGGGAGCAGGTGGGATGCAGGAAAGGAGGGAAGGGCCATGTGGAAGTTATAGAACCTAATAACTCATAGTGGGTCACAACTTGTTTATTTCCACACCTCCTCCTGCTGCTGAAATTTGGAATACAAATTCTAGTTTTATTCCTAGAGGAGCACTTTTCTCCAAACTATATGCAAAGAAAGCAGCTGAGGGTGGTAAAACAAACTGTAATCCAAGATGAATTTCAAAATCAGAAAACTTAAAAGAAATTAGGATAAAATTCCCTAGACGTCTGTGAAAAATGAACAAGGCAGGAGTGATGAAGAAATATTTGATGCTGAAAGGCAAGAATATTAAAAGAAAATAAATTGAAATTTTAAAACATGAAGTTACTGCCATTCTACATTGACGTTTGTTACATTTTTAACCATTTTATTAGTCATGGTTCTTACCTGTTATGTTGTTTTATTAACAGAGTTCCTTTTATTCAGCTTTATTGAGGTATAATTGAGAAACAGATATGTTAGCTTGATTATGGTGATATTTCACAATGTATACATATATCAAAGCATCAAGTTGTACACCTTAAATATATAGAACTTTTATTAAAGAGGTTCTTGATAAAACAAAAATCCCTTTTAAGTGTGTTCCTTGATGTTTGCAATTGATTTCCACTCAATGAGTAATCAAGTAAGTATTTTCAGGATAACGTTATTCTTTGTTTTAAAACCCAAATATGTAAAGCACCACGAAAAATTAGTATGTTTACATGGTCTTGTTTTTGTTTGTATTGCAATTATTGAGGGATTCCAGGCATTGCATGAATGTTGACATTCATTACATTACATGTTGACAAGTGTTTAAATAGAGAAAGGAGAATAAATGTTTCATTAAAATTTGGAAATAGGCTTATGTTTTAAAAAGGCAGAATATAGTTACCAATAACACAGTGTCATAATTAGAGAACATATTGATTCCTTATTGGAAGTACCAGAAAGTGCCCATTCTAACACTGTTTTGGCTGAAGCTTATAGATAAGGATGGCTCTTAGGAAAAACTAGAGTTTGGATGGTGCATGAATGGTCAAAAATCTAGATTTAGGAATGAAATCAGGCGGGACTTTTGAAATTTTAGATTCAGATTCACTTTTAAGGAGTCGGTTTCATAGAAAGGAACGGGAAAGGTTTTGCTATAGTCTTCATTGTGGTATGAAATACTGATTATCAGATGACTGCTCTGGTTCAAATTAAGGATGGCTAAAGATGATTTCAGTGGTTAAATACTGACAAACTGTCATTTAGAGATTCACATATTGCTCCAATGACCAAAAAGAGATTTAAATAATTTCTTTATTCATGTCAACTGAGTAAGAACTGCTTAGTTCTTCTCTTGACCTGTGAAATTAATAATTTAAGTCAAAATTTTTTTCTTATTACGAGAATTACATTATCCTACTTGGCTGATTATATCATGAAGTTAATTAGAAGATTGCCAAATCCCTCACTTCATTGTGAGCTATATAAATATCACAATTAAGGGACAAATGATGGCCCTATTAATCTCAAGAATTTATAATTTGATGAGTTGAAGTTTTATTTAACATAAGAATCCTTTAACCACATAATTTTTGTTCTCAGCCACTTTGGTTTAATGTTGAGATGAAATGACTAATTTGAACTTTGGTTAATTTGAAAATTTAGCATAGTACAGATAAGGCTTGAGTACCCTTACTTTCGAGTACTATTCATTACTTACACTGTTAGATTAAACTTCTGTGAGCAAAATGGTTAACAGTTATTGAATCAATGTTTTGGGCATCATGCTTTCCATGAAACACAACTTATTTTTCATGCAATCAAAAGTCATATGTTTTAGCATATTATTATTATGTTTAGGCATTATTATTCCAGTTCTTAAATGTGCAGGTAGCTCACCCAGCTAGTAAATGACAAAGCTGAGATGCAAACCTAGTTCTGTCTTGTTACAGGATCCAGTCCTTTACCTGCATTCAAGGAGATAAATAGCTATAATTTTTTTTTTTTAGTTTATCATATTCCAGATTCTTCAGACAAATGCTTCTATGAATAACCCCATTTCTACCATCACTGTTCTAGCTCAGGCCCATTAAACTCTACCCCATTCAGTTTTGGGGTTTTTTTTTTTTTTTTTTTTTTTAAGATTTATCAGATTTCAATGGAGTGTCTGCTTTTAAAACACAATATCTTATTTTGTGGTACTTAACCACAGTGAAAATTGCTAGATGTGTCATAGGTAATTTTCCTCATAACAGTAAAATAGTACATAAAAAAACTAAAGCTTACAAATGACTTTTTAAACTTAAATTCTAGCAGATGAAAGATTTTTTCTAAAACAGCATCCCATTCACTCCCCTATGATCCTATATGTTTTCTTGAAAGGGAAAGCAAAGGTAGAACTGCAACCAGTCCTCAAAAACCTTTCACAAAGTAAAGATTTGCACAGGCTAGGAGAGGATCTTCCATGCCATGCTTCACAGTGGCCAGGTTGAAAGATTGAGAATGACTGAGCAAACCTAGCCCTTAGGTAAACCTCTGTAAAGGTTTTCTTTCTAACTAAAAAAATTGTTAATATTACCTGGAATCATCAGATACCCTGTAAGTTTAGGAACAAATGACATTGTTTTCACTCTTCTATCATGTGACTACATTGCTGTTTACTAAGTTCATTCATGGTTTCTGCTCATTTTAGACATACAGCAGCAACAATAGCAACAAAATTTCCAGGTGGGACTTTAATACTAGGAATATGAGGAGAAATTTTTGGTAGCTTGAGTTATTGAAATGACTCTCTTGTGAGATTAATAAATTATATTTTGGTGCATTTTTCAGGGAATACTGTTAATTACCAGCTCAAAGTAAAAGAATGTTTAATTAAAGCCTCATATGCATGAAAATTTAAAAAAGCAATCAGACAAATTTTTTTTTTTTCGTAGTTGTGCAAAGGTTACCTGAAACTCACATAATGTTTAAGGCTTTTTATTCCAACTTCAGACCCTCTGAAATAAATTCCACTTGGTTTAACCTCAAAAATACTGCTTTAGATAATTTTTTTTTTATTTCTGAAAATAACCAAATATTATGGTAGCGGTTTTGCAAATAAAACACTGTCAAAAATGAATAAAAAAATTGGTAATTTTGTAAATAGGTAGGATTATAAATTCTATAGCTTAGAGTTATGCTATGTTTCATGCATGAGAAGAAAAAAATAAAGTACTATGGGCTGGTTTTTGATGTAGTCAATAAACTATTGCATCACTATATATCACTATTACAGAGGATACTCAACTAAATTGTTAAATTCTTTCCATAGCACATTAGAATTATAGAATAATTCAAAGCAAATACAAATTATTTTCTTGGCCTCTCTTCTTAATTTGTACATACTGTCCTAGAACACCCTTTCAGAGGAAAGTTAACTTTTACAAATGACTTTTCAGTAAAGATACATTATAAGGCTGAGGTTGAACAAAGATAAAATACTAAAATATTTGTAGCAATGTGAAGGACTACTTAGATAAAAGGTAGGAACCAAATACAATCACCAATTCATGTGGCTCAAGGGAAATAAATGTGGGCATTCCTAAGTTATTGGCCAAGAATAAGGAAATACGGGTTTCTTTCTTTCTTTTTTCTTAAGCAGTATGAAAAGGTTTAGGAAACAGGTAATTTTTTACTAGTGATAAAAAAGTATGAGTGTTTGGAATGTTGCAATAAATAGCTATGGTTCAAGTAAAGAAAGATGTGTTTTCAAATTTCAAGGAACAAAAACTCCCTTTGTTTTGTTCCTCTGTGGAAATACTTGAAGACTCAGCCCTGAGGACTGTGCAGCATCAGATAAGTTGTGATGTCGTTCTCCCATGTCCTCAGCATGTGACCCATTCAGATACAAACTTAGGTGCTAATTGTCAAGTAGGGTATGTTTCCCTAGACTTAGTTGCAATTGGAAAATAAAATTGTAACTTTAAAGTATGATTTCACTTCATAAAGGCACACTTTTGGCAGGCCCGGGTGAAAAAAAAATCAGCCATATTTATTATCATAACAATTGTTCAGCCTCTTTACTGCCTTAGAATCAGCCTTGATTCCTTTTCAAAATAGTTCGCTAGTCTTTCTCCTCCTCTCCATCCCTGCCATCTCTGACCTGCCTGAGGCCTTGTTCAGCTCTCTCTCGTTCAGCCTCCTAACTGGATTGTTCCACTCAGTTCTGCCCTCTGCACAGCCAGAAGAGTGGTCTATTTCAGATGCATATCTGTTGATGTCACCCAACTGCTAGAGCCCTGCAGCTAGAGTCCTCACCACTAGCAGACACAGGACAAGCTCTAAGCAGGGCAGACCACTCCTCGTGGGCAGGAGCAGTGGTTGTTTGTCCATTTACTGTACCCCGAGACTCTCAACTCCACTCCAGCAACACTGAACTTGCAGGGTGCTGCCCTTCTCAGCATCTGTCTTTGCCAGTGCTACCCCTTAACACTCTTCCTCTTTCCATTTACTCTAATTTCTACTCTTAGAGTCAGCTCCCATGTCACCTCCTCCAGACATTGGTTGGGTGACCCTTGTCATTAAGCCCATGTCCTGAGTATGTCTCTATTATTGTACTTCCATGTTGCTTTGTAGTCAAGTGTCTTCCTCCCCAGTAAAGTGTTAACTTCTGAGGGGTTGGAACAATGTTATACCAATCCAACAAAACCAGAGGGGCTGAAAATAGCTAGTTAAACCATTTCTTAAAAAATATTTTATTTGGCCAGAACCAAGATACACAGACTTAAATTCCTGCAAAGAAGCATTTGCAAAGAATCCAATTCAGTCTATAAAGTAGCAAATTTATGTGGTGTAGATGTATGTCAGTGTTTTTAGATATTGCTTCATTGGGTCTGATTTTTGAAAATATTTTCCATTTATCCAATTCTATTTGTAAGATGTGCTTTAATTTTCAGCTAAATTGCAAGAATGTGCATGGCCTTGAAAAGAAAGTAATTACCCAGGATGAGGACATTTGATATATTTGCTGTTCCTGTGAAACTTGTTAAACTACTCATTCTAAGAGATTTTCTCTTAAAATAAGATTTTGCGAAAGGAGAAATTCAATAAATGGTTTACTTGTGGCTGCTTTTAAATACTAATATTTTATGCTACATTTTGAGTGCCTTAAAAACATGGCCCAACCATGCTTTTCTATGAAAATAAAAGTGAATCCTAAGTTCTCTCTGAATACTGATAACTGCACATAACAAGGTGTTGTGTTTGAAAATTTCTTCATCAATTGTTTCTATTCTAGGGTTGAACTTCACATTCTCAGATATGTTTTCATTATCATAATTAGGTTTGGCGGAAGATCATTTCTTATTTTCTTCTCTTTTAGTGTGTGCAATTATAAATCTTTAGAGAAATATTTCTCCCTGTGTTTATAGAGTGATAGTGGAATCATGTTAACTTTATTTTAAAAAAAGATTGTTTTCTAAAACCCAAAAACACCAACCTGAAATATCTGCAAGTTCATTATTGAAGTCTTTAAATAATACATTCACAGCATGCATGTTTTCTTTATGTCTTTATAAATTGTCCTGTTTTTTCTAATTTCTCAGATATTACCCGATGAGACTCTGCAGGACTGCATGCAAGAGGTGAATGATAGATTCGATTCGATTCTCTTCTCTTCTCTTCTCTTCTCTTCTCTTCTCTTCTCTTTTCTCTCTTCTCTTTTCTTTTTCTTTCTTTCTTTCTTTTTAAGAGAGAGAGTCTGGGCTGGAGTGCAGTGGCATGATGGTAGCTCATTGCAGCCTCAAACTTCTGGGCTCCAGTAATCATCCTTCTGCCTCAGCCTCCCGAGTAGTTAGGTCTACAGGCATGTGCCATCATGTCCGGCTAATTTTGTTTAATTTTTTGTAGAAACGGGATCTTGCTATGTTGCTCAGGCTTGTTTCAAATTCCTGGCCTCAAGTGATCCTCCTGCCTCGGCCTCCCAAAGAGCTGGGATTATAGGCATGCCCACCAATAGTTTCTTTTAGGCAACTGCAATAATGGCTTTCTTTGCTTAGTACAATACATTAAGTATTTTGCAAAAAATAAAATCACACATGGAATGATATATACCAATAGAAATTTTATAATTTGAGGGGCTCTTTCCTAATAAAATGGGATTGTAATATGAGCTTAAGTGTTCCATATATCTTGTTCTTGCTTTTTAAAATTGTAATCTTGGTTTTTCTGAAAAATAATTGTTATAAATGATGCAAAGTTATTTCCATTCTTATAAAATGTAAAATTTCCACTTTGCTTAGACTTAATACAGAATTACATTCTGTAACTATTAATAGAAGCCTTTTCAAATATAAAATACTTTTATTTGATCTTTATGCACTCTATCCTATTGCAAATCCTTCGATTTGTTGATACCACATAGAACACACTATCTATTTCCCTTTGTCTTTCTCTGCCTCATTAAGTTTATTGCATTTAAAAGATGATTATAATGCTATTACATTAAATGTACAAGTTGCTTACAGAGAAGATGTCACGGTTATAGATTTTATGATATTCTCCCCTCAGCTCAGAAATGTAGAAGTGCTCCACTGCCACACAATAGCTTAGCCTACCTTTCAAGTTATTTATTTCTTGATTGTTTCATGGTGTCATTGTTCCAAATAAACTGAACTAGTTAGTGTTTCTCCAATGATTTCGGTTCTTTTCTGCCTCTCTGCCTTTGCTCACTATATTTCTTCCACCTGATGTGCTTTCCTCAGTGTTTCAGTCCAAATACCATACACATCAGTCACCTTAACCACATAGGGAGGTGTTGATGTTCTTGATACTTGCACCCTAGGGTGTACTAAATAACTACTTAATCACTTCAGTCCACATAGTCAAGTTGTGAGGAACAATATGCTTGATCATTCCAGTTCACCTCGGATCTGCTAGTCATCAATAAAGCTAAATAGCAGAAGCTAAAGCTAGAATATGTATTTGTATTAAATCCATTTACTACATTTGTCAATGTTTGATAAGTATGAATTTCACAAATATTGTGAATCTTGCAAATGTTGCCAAGATATAGATGGTAGAATTTCCTCTATACAATAAAAGAAATACTAGTTGCTTCCTTGACTTTGTGCTTTCTTAAAGTAAGAAAGTTTAAGTAGGTGCAGATTGAAATGTTGAAGCATTTAGCTGCAACTATTCTTAAAAACATGCCTAGAGGTTTTGCTTTCAAAGCATTTTTTAGATAAAACACAGCCAATAAGGTAATAAAATGTGTAAAATATAATCTCTTCTGTAGGATTTTGTGGTCCCTTTAAAAAGTAAAGTAAAGGAGAAATTTACAGAGCAATTATCGGACCTAATTTTTAACACAAAAGAGCTGTCAGATTTTATACTCTAATTATTTCAATCTGGGAGGTAATTTGTTATATTGTTACAATGTTGACAGGCTCAAATTCCCTGAAATAAATTATCAAAATAAGTCTAGCATAAGATAAAAAAAATTATTCTTTTTAGTATTACTGTCTTACTTTAAAAAATGAGGGTTTTTTGTGTATGTGAAAATTTAAACAAAAGAAAGAATAGCAAGATATTAAAATGAGGTATTATGTTGGCATAAATTGATTTTGCAATAATATTTGACAAATGTTTGCTGCATGAAGAGCTGGTTAATTTACTTTGGAATTTTGGCTAAATGAAACAGCGAAAGTCAGAAATATTAAACACATAAAAATGAAATTTAGTTAAAATGCCACTCAATGTGTAGTTGTATTTTCCCTTTTTGTAATGAATTGTGGAGTGGATCAAAACAGAAGTACCTTACTTTATCAGTCACTATAAATCTAGCTATTATTATCTCTTATATTAAAGCAGAAACATTGACATACTTTGAGTACAAACTGTGAAGTGTAAAAGATATTTTCTGTATAAATTAAGAGATTCTGATAATTGTATTATTTGTATAAAGTATCTTGTTACAATTGAAATTTAAAAGATGTCTGTTTTATAGTAAGGATCAAAAAGATGAAATCAATCACCCATTAGAGATTTCTTTATACTTTATCTTTAAAACACTCAGGATGAAGAGATGAATTACAACTATCAGTCCTCAGAGATTTAGAGTACACAGAGAATAAACAGACATGTGACCACATAAATGTAATAGAAATAATAAATGTTATAGGGATGGTTGTATGGGATATAGTGAAAGCACAAAGATAGTGGCCTTACTTTGCTCGTGGCCGTTTTGTGAGTCTTAAAGTATTTATTATATATGTTAGAATATATTCATATCTTTATCACTGAAAAATCTTAATCCATATGTAAATGTATATATTTACATATTTTAATTAGCTTGTGAATTTCAATCTCTGACCATTTCTTTCTTCTTCTTCCCATTCCCAGATCACTTTTTGATATTAGATTAAGTAAATGAGAAAGTTTATTAACTACGTTTAGCAGTAGGTTTTTTCTTTTAGTCAATTCCCAATGTGGCAGCCTAAATTGATGTCGTAGAGACCTTGAAAGCATCAAGATGCCTTCCTAAATATCTGAATTAAAACAAAAACATAATTTCACCAAAAAGGAAAATGTGACTACTGCAAATTTTCATAAAAAGAACAGAATAGTTTTCTGTAGTGATCTACACCATCTGTGATTATAAAGTGTCATCTTTGTCTCTTCCCTTCTTGTCAAAAGAACAATACTTAGAACCACATGTAATAATTTTCTATGCTCATTCATATTTATAAACATGCAGACACCCACACCAACAAAATCATTCTACCTGTATTATTCTTAAGATATGTTTAGAAAAAAATTATTAATTGTTTCTTGGTTTCCATATTAGGGACAGAGATGTCTAGCTAACATGATCATAAGAACTATGAGTGTATGTGCATGTGTGTATACCTATTTAGACATGTGCACCAACCAGGGTTTCCAATTGGGAGTGACAGCTACTTCATGGATGGTTTTTATATTTTCATGCATATTCACAAAACCACCTGCTTTTTAAAAATATTGACTGTTTCCATTACTAAATGTGAAATTTTGAATCTCACAAATGTTGCATATCCTACTAGAGAACCTGTGTTGATAAATATTGTTTTAAATATCAAAGCAGCAGGCCTTAATTATATTAATATAAATCAGTATTAATTGTCTTGATAATAGAAGTGTTCTATATGTGATCATTGTTGCCTCACCTGCAGGTGTTATCTAGCTCTTGATTATATGTATGTGTGTGTTTATTTCAGAATTATTTTGCATGACATCATCATACTTTATATCTGGATACAGTAGGGAATTAAATGAAGTTTACATTTGTTAATTGAAATGAATAATATTGAAAACTATCCAAAAATGGACCTTGAGAAAAATTATAGCCATGGGAAAATGCTTAAATGTTCAATTTATTCCATGATCCTTAAATCTCCTGGAATTTAAATTATACATTAAGCTGATAATATTAAGAGTTAATTGAGGACAGAATATAAGCTAAATCCCAATTATAATTTTTATATGTACATGTTAATCATTCATCAGACACAGAACTTATTAATAAAATCTGAATCAAAAGATTGTGTTTCCACTAGCTCTCCAGAGCAAGTGGACAAGTGTTCAGTCTCTGCAGCTGACATGGAGGCATTTACACAACCAGCCAGCACCTTCAGGAATTTTGCCCTGACCTGGCCTTCAACTCAAAATCAGCTCCAAAACAGTAGTTCTTCCCTGTTTAAGATTCATACCCTCCCCTCTATTTATTTTTCATCAGTCCTAAAGATGCAGTCCCCACCTTCGATTATTCTCACCAACTGCTATTCAACTGCTTATCTTGGACCTCAGACCACTTTTGAGGAAAGTCATATTACCTATTCAAGTTCCAGGCACAGTTTTTAAGAAACCCACCCCATACTTAAATATTTAGGTCATTAAATATGAAAAGTCTGATTTTGAATCAGAAGTTTCATTTATTATATCTCAAACAAGAAGTAGTACAATTAATAAAAATATGCGCCTAAACTATCAACACAGTTTTGCCATCTTAACTGTTGCTTGTTTATGCCAGCAGCGAAGAAGCCTGGAGAGTGAGTGGCAAAGAAATTGCAAATGGCATTTTCCACAGCTTGTTGAGAATTGAATATTTTTCCTTGCAAGAAGTGGTCTAAAACCTGGAAGAAGTGGGAGTCAGTTGGTGCAAGGTCTGGTGAATAAGGTGGGTGACAGAGAGTTTCCAAGTCCAGCTGCTGTAGTTTGAGCAGCTTTGTTTGTGCGACATGTGGTTGAGTGTTGTCTTACAAGAGGATTGGCCTGTCTCTATTGACCAATCTTGGCTGCTTAATCACATGTATCCTCTTCCAGTTGGTTGCAGTAGACATCCACTGTAATTGATTGACCAGGTGTTATGAAGCCATAGTGGATAATACCAACCCTGGACCACCAAACAGCCACCATGAGTTTTTTTTTGGATGAATATTTGGTTTTGGACTGTGTTTTGGCACTTCATCTTTATCCAGCCATTGTGCCAGACACTTATGATTGTCAAAAAGAATCCATTTTTCATCACATGCAGCAATACCGTGTAGAAATAGTTCACCTTTATGTGGTGACAGCAAAGAAAGGCAAGCTTCGAGGCGATTTCTCTTCTGACATTCATTTAATTCATGCAGTACCCATCTATGCAGCTTCTTTACCTTGCCTATTTGTTTCAAATGGTCCAATATTGTTTGAATAGTAATGTCAAACCTTGCTGCTAATTCACACGTAGATTGAGATGGATTCGCTTCCACTACAGCTTTCAATTCATCATTATCCACCTTGGGGTCAAGTCGCCCACGTGGCTCATTTTCAAGATTAAAATCACTAGAATGGAACTTCTCAACCCATTGATGTACTGTGCATTCATTAGCCACATCCTCCCCAAATACTTTGTTGATTTTTCAAGCTGTCTGCATTGCACTGGTTCCATGACGGAACTCCTATTCGAAAATAACACAAATTTTTTACTTATCCATGATTTCACAGAAATTGCTCTAAAATTTTTTGACAAATAATCACAAGCCAAACAGTGCATTTGGAAGACTGAGGATGTACCTTCACAATAAAAATAAAACAAGAACAATCAAAGTGAAATGTCATAGATAGCAACTGTCGAGCTTAATACTTAAGGAAATTGGACATTTCATACTTAATAACCTTAATCCATCTTTTCTTTCCCCCCATATACATTGTCATATTTCCAAAGTAACTGCTTTCTGTAAACTCCTCAAGAATTCTCATTACCCTTTGTTTCATTGGTTTCTCTTAGACTTGCTTTACTCAGTTCTACTTTGGGACTTTGCACATATGTTCTCCATGCCACATGAAAAGCACTTTTCTCTTAATTTTGTCTTTTAAGTACCCTTCTAGCCTTCAGAGCCTATTTCAAGGCATCCCTTCCATGGAGTTTCCCTCAGGCTCTTCATTTCTCTGGACACTATAAATCACAAAAATATTTATTAGCAATATAGGACATCTAGACTCCATGAGAATGTCTTCTGTTGTACTCCAGCAATATCATCTTTTACCATGGACCCAGATTTTTCAGACAAGGACCCATATGTTAGTCTTTTCTTGACCCCAATGTAGAACACAAAGAGACATAATAGATGCTCAGTAAATGCTCATTTATTGAGTAGTTTACAAAGATCATGATGAAAACTGTAAGTCAGTGGTTCTCAATTAAGGGCAATTTTGGCACCTCCAGGGGACATTTAGAAAAGTCTGAAGATATATTAATATTTTATCATCAGTTGGGAAGGAGATTCTGCTGGCATCTAATGAATCAAAGCCAGGGATGCCACTAAACCTTCTACGGTGCACAGGACAGCCCCATAATAAGTTATCCCCAACCCCCAAAATATCGAGAATGCCAAGGTTAAGAAATCTGGCTCAAATGGATGTTACATATGACTGTAAACAAAGATCTCATATGTTTTCTCAAAAGCAAGAACCTCTAGTGATTCAGCTATTAAACACAAATATATGCAGTTCCCCTCTTTCTTTCTATTAATACTATTTATGGAAGATCAAAGAACTGCTCCAGAGATAGCCAGGAGTGATTTGAAAACTTAGTTCTTTAAACTGTCATGTAACTACAATGTAATGAAATTAAATAAAAACTGAGTCTACACTGTTTTTATCAAAACATAGTAGGACCACATTGATCCTTTGATAGTGGCTATCCTTATTCTTCCTAAATTTACTCTTTGATCTGTGAATTCAATAGTCTTTACCCTTCTTTATTTATATTACCTCCGATGATGAGAATAAGGTTGTTTTTTTTCTTTGTTCATACTTAAATTGTAATGACAATTAATGATAAAGCATTCATGAATGTTATTTTTTTCAAAATAGTTGCTCATCTTAAGGCATATTTTATATGGATTAAGCTATGAAAGGGAAAGGAGTCAGGATACAGAAAGATTTTGGAAAAAGAAATTAAAGCGTAAAAGGGAAATTTCTTTTAGATATTCTTAAAGACATAACATCATTTGGAATTTTACCCTATTGTGAAGAGGAAAAAAGTTACATTTGAGCTTATTAAACAAATACTTTTTTCTTCAAACTTTCTCTAGATGAAGAGACAAATGAAAGTGACAGTAGATGTAGTTCCTCTTTTGGCTCATGTACTTTTCTACAAGCAATTAGCTTTCTACCAGGATATTTTGAAAGAGAACAACATAATTCTGTAAGAATTTGCAAGTATTACATATATAGTTTTTATTAAATTATACCTATTTTTAGAAAAATGTTAAAGTAATAAATAACCCAAATATAATATTGATCAGTTTTCCTTACTTTTAAGATTCTCTAAAAATAAAACAGGCATAGGAAACATATCCATTTTCTTAATAATACTTGGTTTGAAGTACAAGTCTTTCTAAATGTGTGCTTTTATTGCCTTGTTTTTAAGACATTTATTTCAATTCATACAAAACATCCAAATTATTTGGTCCTGGAATCCCATTCATTAGTGAACTAAAGGACTATCCAAATAAATAATAATCTGGGATTATACTTGGTCCTTAGAGAAGAAATATTTCTAGAAATAAAAATACTGTTATTCTCTTTCTCCTGTAATTTTCATAGCACTCTGATGGCAGTTTTATGGCCCCTGACAGAGATTTGGCCCAGAAAAGACATGCTTAAACAGAGGGTGTACCCCTGCTAAATCGAAATGAATTGTGAAATAGCTAGAAATGTTACAACTTCTCTTCATCCTCTGAAAATTGTTTCAAGATGTTTTCTATAAACTTTCACTACTTCTTCTTTTTAAAAAATATTCATTCATTTAGCAAATATTTACTAAGAACAAACCATGTACCAGCCACTAGGTCTTAAGTGCTGAGTCACTGGTGAGCATAACAGATTCTTTCTGTACTACAGAGATTACCCTCTAGTGAAGCAAACAGTAAGAATCAAATAGCCATACAAATAAATATACCCATTAATTTATTTAAAAAATATTCATTGAGAGCTCTCTGTGTTCTGGACCTGCACCAGACTTGTGGAATACAGTGTCTGAACCCATGAAGCTTACATTCTGGTGGGCAAATGAAACAGGAAGCAAATAAACAAATAAATAGATATTATTATGGTGGGTGCTATGAAGAAGAATAAAGCTATGTAAGGGCATAGAAAAATTTGGGATTTTGGATAGTCTGTTTAAAGAAGAATGGGGTGAGTGAGGGGAAGAATGGTAGGAGAAGAGGTCAGTGAGATAGGAAGGGGCCAGATTCTATACATGGCAAACAGTGTTGGTTATTACAAACTGTGAAAATGCATTGTAATAAATATAAGGTGTTAAGAGAATAGATAATTGGGAGCCTAACCTAACCAGAGGAATCAAGGGAAGCTTCTGTAATGGAATGAATTGTGTCTTTCCAAAATTCAAAATTCATTTGACTCTCAATGTAACAACCAGAAAACAATTAACAAAATGGCACTGATAAATTCCTACCTTTAATAGTTATTTTGAATGTAAGTGGATTAAATTCTCCAATCAAAAGGCATAAAGTGGCTGAATTGATAAAGAAACGAGGCTTAACTGTATGCTGCCTACAAGAGATTCATTTCACCTTAAAGGATACTCATAGACTGAAAGTAAAGGGATAGAAAAAGATATTCCATGCAAATGGAAACAGAAAAAGAGGCTGGGTAGCTATACTTATTTCAGGAACTAGAGACCATACTTTTAAGTGAAGTATCACAAAAATGGAAAAAAAAAACCGATATGAACTCACTACTCAATTGGAACTAATAGATCAACACTCTTGTGCACATATGGTAGTAAAATTCAACAGAAATCAAGCAGGTGGGGGGGTGGAAAGGGGATAGAGAAATTCACACCTAATGGGTACAATACACACTATCTGGGTGATATACACACTTATAATTTTGACTCAATCTGTACAAAAGCAATTCATATAACCAAAACGTTTGTACCCCTGTAATATTCTGAAATTTAAAAAAAAAAATAGACTTTATGTCAAAAACTGTAAAAAGAGACAAAGGTTATTATGTAGTGATAAAGGTGTCAACTTAAGAAGATATAATAATTGTAAATATATATGCATCCAACATTGCAGTACCTAAATATATAAAGCAAACATTAAGAGTTTTGAAGGGAGACATATATTGCAACAAAATAATAGTAAAAGATTTCAATACCCCACTTTCAACATTGGACAGATGAGCAGATAGAAAATCAGTAAGGAAGCAATAGACTTGCACTACACTTTGGACCAAATGGATCTAACAGACATATTCAGAACAAAACATACCACCCAACAGCAATAGAGTACACATTCTTCTAAAAGTGCTCATGGAACATTCTCTAGAATAGATCACATATTAGATTACAAAACAATTCTTAACAAATTTAAGAAGATTGAAATCATATCAAGTATCTTTTCTGACTCCAAAGATAAGAGACTAGAAATCAGTAACAGTAGAAATCATGGAAAATTAACAAATATGTGGAAATTAACTCCCAATGTGACTGTATTTGGAAACAGGGTCTTTAAAGAAGTAACTACACTTAAATGAGGTCATAATGGCGGGGCTCTAATTCAGTAGGACTGGTGTCCTCCTTGTAAGAAGGGGAAGAGACACCAAGGACACATGCACACAGAGAAAGGCCATCCAAAGACACAGCAAGAAAGTAACCAACTACAGGCAGAGCAGAGAGGCCTCAGGAGAAACCAACCCTGCCAACACCTTGATCTGGATCTTGGACTTTCAGCCTCCAGAAATATGAGAAAATAAATTTCTGTTTTTTAAGCCACTCAGCTTGCGGCATTTTGTCATGACAGCAATAGCAGACTGATACATAGGTGTTAACCACTTGAAGACAAGCATAAAGGAACAACATGTGCAAAGACTGTACATTTGGAAAGCACTTGGTGTGTGTGAGAATCTGGAAGAAAAGCCTGTTGGCTGTAGCTAGAGATCAGACATGATAGTGGTACGAGGAGAGATGAAAGAGGTAGAGTGAAGGCAAATCATTCAAGGTCTGGCAGGCTTTGTGAAGGATTTTGGCCCTTATCCTAAAAGAGCAGACATGATTAGATTTGCATTTTTAAGCATCGTCTGGCTGTGGAGAATTGGAGTAGGAAAAGAATGGGTGCAGGGAGTCACATCCAAAGGTCCCAAAGAGATGAAATAGCCTAGTTTGGGATGGTGACAGTAGAATTAGAGAGAAGCGGATTGATGCTCACAGATGAAGTTGACAGCACAAGGATTACTCCTACATTTCTGGGTTGTTCCAATGGAAGGAAGTTGATGCCATTTTTGAGGTGGAGAACACTGGACTCATAATTTTACCCCCAACTTGACAGTTCCATTTTGGACATGTTGAATTTGAGATGCTTCTGAAATATCCAAGTGGAGAATCAGTGAGTAAATCTGGAGCTCAGAGAACAGATGGAGACTGAAGATATATAAACGTGGAGGTCAAAAGTATATATATAGTAATCAAAATCTGCTACAGTGTAAGTTCTCTACAGACTGGAATTGTATCTGCTTTGTTCACCGATGTATCCCAAATGCATGGATCAATGCTGTCACGTAGGAGGCACTGAATCGTATTTGTTGAGTGAATGAATAAATGAATGAATGAATCATGAATTAATAGATTATCTATGGAAAGAGTTTAACATGAAAAGAGAAGGAGATCTAGAATAAAATTATGAGGAATGCCAACATTCACAGTCTGGGTAGAAGAGAATGAGCTTACAGGGAAACAGCAAAGGAATAGTCAGAGAGAGGAAGAAATCAATACAGTGTGAGGTGTGAGAAAGGTGTTGCCACCCTATGAAGTGAGTGGCCCACAGCAGCAAGCATAGCATAGGAATGAACACTTCTGAATTGTAAAAGCTAAAGTGGCTTTAAAATGGGTAAATCTGTCACTGTTGTCAATCTTTGAATCTAAGATTTGATTTCTTACATGTAAGATTTCTCTCTGATAATAGCCTCTGAGAACTACCTTTGAAAGCATATCTCTGACACATTCTCAGCATGAGTGAATATATAATTACATCATCATTCTTTGTGTTAAATTATGACCATAATGACAGTTGGGGGAAAAACGTATTCAACTGATAGAACACCAGTAGCTTTTCTTGATAAGTTGACTTGAAGTATTCTCTCAGGATGGAAGTGCAACTACTTTTTCTTTACTACCTCCTGTATTTCACTCTGTGCTCCCCTTTACTCCTCAGTAGGACAGACTTTATTAACTTCATGCATAACCACATAGTGAGTCATAATTAAGATTTCAATGAGCAGTAAAAAATGATTTTATTTCACCACGTATATACCTTCTAAAAATAGACTGATTAAAAGGAAAAAATGATATTCTGGTGAAGATTATAATTAATTTCCGATGTTGTGACTATACCATGTCTAATCCTGGTTATTCTCATATGGATTCTCTGCCTTGCAGCATAGCTGTGGGCCCTTCTGGGCACTGTTCTTCACACTCATAATGAGCACAGTTATAACTAAATTGGGGTCACAGCTCTCAACATAAAGATTAAGGATATTCACTAGAAAATCCTGCCAGTCCATCTCATCTGAATGACCTCTTCCTTGAGCCAGATAATCCACTTGACTTTTACATGTAATTATCTGTAGTGGAAAGAATAGGAGAAAAGTCATTAATTAGTCCATCGTTTGAATCTCAACTGCAGACAGTAAATATTTAGTTTAAGAAATACTTCTCCCTCTCCCTCCCTGCTTTATTTTCCTTCAACACACTTGTCCTACTTGAAATTTTATCGTATGTTTATTACTTACTTGGTTTTGGTCAGTCTTCCCTTGGAAGATATCCTGTGTGAGAATAAAAACACTCTCTTTTTTGCTGCAGCCCCAGACCCAAAACTAAGCTTGACATATTGTAGGTGCTCAACAATATGTACAGAATAAATAAGTAAATACATGCTGATGGCAGGGAGGAGATATAAAAATGTCAGTTGAGTGTGCAATTTAGTTGGAGATGCAATTCCTGAAATCAAGTTACACATTTGAAATCCAAGAAAACATCTTGGCTTGCTAACATCTCTAGCTGACTTCTCCTAAGCTCTAACCCCACATCGGATGTTTCCACATGAAAGTCAAACAGGAACTTTGAACCCAGGGAATCCCAAACATGCTTCTCTCCTTTACTTCCTGCACTGCACACCAACCCTCATACCTCCTCCTCCTCAAGGCCTTTCTTATCTTTGAGAAAAGCACCACAATCTACCTGTTCATTTGAATTACAAAACTCTTTTCTACCCCTTCTTCAGATTTACATCCAATCAACAAATTCTATTAATTCTGTTTCTACAATGTCTTTTATATCCACCTTCCAAACCACCTGTCTTGGTACATAGGATGACCTCCCCTTTCCCAGCAGTTGCAGTAGCCTCCTAAGGAGTTCTGGTACCTCTAGTCTCTCTCTTGTCCAGTCAAGGTTCCAAATTGTCAGCTAAGATTTGCTAAAATAAGATAATAATTAATTGATGTGATTATTCATTAATTGTTAAGTATATATTAGTTAAGTTCATTTTATGTGTCTTTTCTTGGCTTAAGGAATAAATACTCCAAGCCTGCATGGGCTCCTTGTCTTACAGAGGGGCATGGAGACTAGGTAGGCTTATGTCATTGCCCTTCTCAAAAATGTTCAAAGACTTCTCATTTGCAGTGGAATAAAACTTAACCACTTCCTATGATATTCTCAGGCTTTTACATGTGGACTGTCTTGCCTTTCTAACTCCTTCCCAGATCATTTCCAAAACCCTAAACACAAACACTCTACCTGGCCCCTGTTTCAGGAGAGGCACGCACTCTCACCCTGATTTGTGCCCCTTTTGTCTCGTTCTCTAATGGGAATGAATTCCCTTTCCCCTTACACACATGATAAAATCCCATTCATTCTTAGAAGACCCACTCAGATGTCAGCTCACCTGTGAGCCCTCACCTGCTACCCTTGGCAGAATTACATCTTTTCTGTTTGCTCACAGATTTCATTTACTCCTCTGTAAGAGCACTTACGTCTGCTATGGAGGATATTCTGAGTGCCTTAGAGAAGTGTGTGCTGGGTGAGTCCATTATTTGGTGGTTGTTGTTTAAGGCCTCTTAATTACTAAGTCTTAATCTCTATCTAATTACTTATTTGAGATATCAAGTTCTTATCAACTACTATGTTTCTAAGAAGTTCCTAGATTCCCTGCAATATGCTCTTTAAAGTGATAGTGATGATTGCACAAGGCTACACTAGCTGCTGTGCCCTTTTTCTCTGAAGTTCTCTGTCTCTGATCTGTAGCGATGGAGGAGCTTTTTATAACCCTTTTGGTAGGAAGGTTCATACCCTCCTTGGAGTTCAAAATGGAAATGGATCCTCTAGTAAACTGGACAAAAAAGCCTTCATAGCACATCCCATGCAATATCGTTAAATACTTTCCTTTCCCTTCTCACTGTGATATAGCTCAGGAGCAATAGCTTGCATACCTCATGCTTAATATTGTGTGAGTTACAAAGGGAGAAAAAATATCTTTTTATCGTACGTATGGATAGTGGTTACCTCGGGCGTTGTTTGATAGCTAATGTACCTTCACTAATGACCCTCAGACTCAGTTTAATTGTCAACTGATATAATGTCAGAACTCCTTCATATACTAGCTAATTTCCGAGAGTTTCTAAACGATAGCTGCTAATGTCAAGGCAGTTCAAAAATAGCAAAAACTTGATTTCCCCTTAATATCCTGAGGATCATATTCATGGGCACCCGGGAGTCTGAGCAATAAATCTGATGGATTTTTGCCATCATATTTAGAATAAACAAATTAATGGTAGAAACAGTTTTCCAACAGGAGATAATAAAGGAAATGGGCAAACAAAAATAAATGTTACAAAAAGGAAAAATGCAGTCTCTGTGAGCAGATTAACTGTTTTTCGTAAACTAGATGGGACGTTATAAATGTAGGAGAGAGTTTTAAAATTATATTATTTGACTAAATAACATAGTATTTGTTCCTGTTGTTAGTTGTCTTTTAGTTGGGGCCAAAATTGATATGTAAATATTTTATTACAAAGAAGCGCTTGCCATATTATTTACTAGTGAATATTTCTTTCATCGGACTGAGATAAGTGAAAGTATGTTTCATCCCTAAAGTGGCCAATTTCAGGCAGGTCATTGCAGGGTGTGTGCGGAGATTAACTGGAGTCCCGATACCTGTCGGCGAGATCACTGAAGAACTCACTCGGTGTTTGTAGCACACAGAAGGACTACATATGTGAGTGCGTTCACAGTACAACCAAGTTCTCCGACCTGTCCCAAATCCTCAGGCCAAATCCCTTGGCGGTCTGGCTTTCACCTTGCAAACTTTGGCTGCTAAGCACAGTTACAGAGCCTTGTACACTGTAGGCTTTCAGTAAAAATGTTTGCCCTTGATTATTACAAAGCCTTTCTTGGTACAGGGATTCAGACAAGATTCTGAAGCATAAGGTGAAAATACAAGAATGAATAGAAAAAGCAGATTATAAACTTTGCTGAAGTCAGCTCCTGCCTCCACATATTGAATGTCCTTCGTCCCTCACTAAAATACAGAAAAGATGGACATATAATTTACTTTGAAATATGGATGCATCTAAATTTTAAAAAAAGAAAATCATTTAAATGATGACATTTATAAAAAATCTGTAAAATAATATTTGGTGTTGTACTATGGTATTTTAATGGTAATTAGATATTCCAATACTATGAAATTCTAATAATATTCTAACTAGGTTCTTAAAAAGGGTAATTATTTCATAAAATCTGAATATTTTAATATAATCTCAATTTTCATCTCTTAAGAAATCTTATATCTAAGTAAAATAATTTTCCTCCATAATGTATGTCAAAATTCAAAAGTTTGTGATTGATGTTTATGTTAGAATTTTTTATTGTTATAGGTAAAATTGTGAAAATACATTTCAGACTATAACTGAGTGCCTGTTTCAAGAAGTTTGTTCAGTATGATAAATACAATGAGAGAATATTTGTCTCATTAAACTAGAGTCCACATCAAGAAACATGATATTTATGTTTAGCATAGACAAAATAATACAGTGGAGTCCATTTTCTTTAAGTTGTGAAAAATAGATGTTTCACATAGAGCACTTTTAGTTCAGGTAGTATACAACAGATCAAATGGTAGCTGATGAGGTTATTTTAATGTTTTCATACGTTAGTTCTAAACCTTAAACTTTCGCACTCTTAAATTTTCCATATTCTTTCTGATCTTTTATTTAATGGAAACAATCTTTATAACAGATGTTCACCTATTTAAAGAAAATATGTTATATTTATAATAACCTATGATGATGATTCTAAGAATGTCATCTAATAAATGATACATCTTTTCTAAAGAACTTCTAAATTATATTAAAACATCAAGGAGCCTTAATATTTGGGATTTGACATAAATCAGATAACAAAATGCATATATCTATTTGGAAGAAAGACTTAAAGCTTGAAGAAAAATGATATAAAGGATTAGCTGTTGGGAAAAAATCTTAAATTGAATGTAAAGAACCAGATCAAGTCAAACATAGTCAAATCATCCTTTCCCATAGCCCCTCTGAAGGATATAGTTTCCATTGTTTTTTAATTTTTAATGCTTTGTATCTGCTTATGGATTATTTTAACTATGTTATTAAAATTATGTTTCACTTCTAAATGTATGATTTTGGAAGGTTTTCAGCAATGTTCTCTCTGTGATTTCTTTAGGAAATTATATATTAATAATGTGATAAAATAAAATTATTCTTTTAGGAATGCATCTTTAAAGGGTAAGTACAAATTTCTAAGGTCCAAGAACACACATATTAGACAACAGGAATTTATCTTAACAATGGTCACCCCAACAAGTTTTCCACTCATCCCAATGATATTGCTATTATTCAAAAATATTTCAGAGTTCCTCTTTTGGATTTGCCTTTATAATCAAGTTATGAACTACATAAAAAATTCCTAATATATCATAGTTGCCTCTTGTTCTTAATCCAAATGTCATTGCCCACCTTGATTATATTGTATATCATAAGTGACTACAAATGATTTTTCACAGCCCCCCAAAATAAAATTTGTTCTTTGATTTTATTTAAAAGAATATGTCACAGTTCTGAAAAAAATTAAATATTGAGTTTGAAATATTTAAATGGATGCTCATGAGAATAAATATGTAACTTCACAAAGTGACTATTTCATAAAGGGAAGCAATAATTTAGATTTGTAAGGTATGATGTGTTCAGTCATATGTTTTTATTTATTTATGAATGAACTACCATATTAGCATGATAAACTATTCTTAGCATCAAAGGGGCATTTTTAAATTTTCTTGTCTTGTTTTAAGGTCATTTGCTTAGTTGAATATTCATTTGGCTTTTGCAAAACCAAAAGCAGTGGATAAAATGCTGTTTTAGGGGCTTCTCCATAGTCTTTATTAATTTCAACAGAAGCTTTATTTTTTGTCAGTTAACCTTGGGCACTCCATTTTGTAAAGGCTGGGTCTATGGCCACAAGATTAAAATAAATTATTTTCATGTTTTTATGACATGAATAAGACCAAGTCTGGTTCACTGGCATATGGCTATATATAGTAGGTGTTTAATTACTGTCTATGGAGTGGATGTTGGATGTCAGACACACATTTTGTGATATCTAGATTTTCTGACATTTGAGATAACTGCTCAACTTTGATAAGACAAGAGAGAAAATAGTGTTTTAACAAAAGTAACCTTCAGAGAACAGATTGCAGGGATTTATTCATAAAGTGTGAAGTATAAACTTCTTGCTCCAAGTTAGCCACTGTTTCCCTAGTGCCATCTCAAAGCAGCAATTTAAATTTATTTATGCATTCAATCAACACAATGTTTATTAAACACCTACTGCATGCCAAAGAATGTTCCAGGGATTGGGAAAATAGCTATAAACAAAACAGAGCTCCCATGGAGTTTACATTCTAGTGGAGGGAGTGATAATGATTGTTGGAGATATTGTAATTTATTTGTTAGTACTGTTTCTGATTATTGACAAAGTGTGAGTAATGATCCTGATCCTCATGTAGTAGAATCTCACCGGTTAATTTGATGAGCTTCATAAACTGTGTCATAGCAGGAAGTACTGATTATCCAGTTTGAGCACATCTAGACAACTTGGATGCCTAACACCTAGTGTTCTTTCTCTTATGTTACAAATGTCTTGCTTAAGAAGAATGGTTGAGCTAGTCAACAATAAGGTATTGTATATCTCAAAATAGCTAGAAGAGAGCATTTTTCTGTGTTCCCACCACAAGGAAATGATAAACATTGGAGGTGATAGATATGTTAATTACCATAGTCTGATTATTACACAGTGTATACATGTATCAAAACACCACATTGTACCTCATAGATAAGTACAATTATTATATGTCAACTAAAAATAATTTTAAAAGAGAAAAAGAAAAATAGTTGACTATCTAGATTTTCCAGGAGTTAATTACCCAGTAACATATCATGGGAGAACATTCATGTACGTTCTTGGATATCATTTTAGAGAATAATACATGTGAAATATCAGTTCAGGAACCCTTATTTTTGGTGCAATCTTTAATAAAGGCTACAGGCTTTGGGGCTCTTGATCTTAGTATTAACCGCATATTTAGGGTGTGATAGGAACAACATAATAGTTGAGAATTGCTCTCCATAAGACTGCCTCTAGATTTTTTTTTACCATTCATCAAGCCACAGAAATAAAAATCGAGTGAATACTTTTGTTTATGTACTCATGAATGAGTTTCCACAAAAGCATGAAAAATATTCCTAGCACTAAAGAGACGTTTGAAAAATTCCTTTATTTTTTAAAGGCCATTTGTTTAGTAGAATATTCACTCAGCTTTTACAGTACAGTAGTACCAACAGTAGCTGGAGTCTTCCCCAACATGACCATACATGACTCTTTCTCCCAATCAAGTGTTACACTGCCGATCATTAGCTGCATATCTCTAAGAGGGCAAGGATGGTGTTTTATATGTGCACTCCTTCCACCCTCTGTGGCTGCCCCAAGGCATACATGCCTCCTCCATGGAGCACCCTTACGTTTTAAAAATTGACTTTAGCCAAGAGCTTGAAGAACTCTCTCCTCCTTCCCCTGTATTGCTAAAAATTTGCCTTGAGTGGCTTTCCTGAGAAACTGAGGTTGCCCTAGAAGCCAGCGTTTACTTATTCTAAATTCCTTGAGATATCCATGATTGTGGAAGAGCTTCTCCGAGCTGATCTCTAAGAGGGTATGAATAGTTAATTATGTTACAGACGTGTGCCTCTTCTTTTGCTGGTCTGCCTGCTCTGCTCGCCAGTTTTCCATCAGCAGTTGGTGGCATTAAGCAGCAGCTGCCTTCTCTTTATCTCGCTTTTCACTTGGAGATTCAGGAGCTAAGCCAGGTCTTGAGACTCTTCCCTTCTGCTTCTTCTTATGGACTTATTTGAAATCCTTTCACATATTTGGGATGCTCAGACAAGGGGGGACTAAAAAATGACAGTTTCTCCTCACTTCCCAATAGAAGTCCCATTTTAGGCCTGCTTCTGTATATGCTTATATTTATCAGTTGCTCTTTTTGTATTGAAATGTAAAACTATTTTAGCTTTGTTTTCTAAAAATAACTGCTAAGAAATAGTTCGAAAACTATTCGAAAAAAACATATTACTGGGATCTGAGAAGAGGGGTATTTATATTTAGCGTTTCCTTATTCATTTATTCAGTAACTATTTAATAAACGTCTCCTATTTGTGAGGATCTGTGGAGCTCAAAAAGGTAAGATATAATTCCACTTCTTTAGAACCTGAAGTTCAAATGGGAAAATTGTAATCTTGCTCTGAGTTGGCAGGGATCTGAATTCTTGCTCAGATTTTTAGACCAAGTTTTCTGATGGAAAAATGTTATTCTGTCTTCACCATGAGGAGTATTTGGAAAGACTAACACAGTGCACATTGAGGTGGAAGACAAAGGCAGATCTCTCCAGACATGAGGCATCCCTTGCTGTTTCCAGTCTACCTGCTGCTTCCGAAGATAACTACATTTAGAAGCCCCTCTCTCATGGTTTCCTGTGAGAACATCCCAAACTTCTTAAGAAATGATAAAACAACAGAAAAAAGTTTTAATTAGCCAAAGTTCAGCTATATACCAGCAATATTTCATTAAATTCTCAGAGCAATTAGATGATGTAGATATTTTACTGGTGAAGAACCTGGGTACCAAACATCCAAGCCAAGCCTGGATTCAAAGCGAGTTCTATGTGATTGCAGAGCCTTGCTTTTAAAGTCAGAACTTTGGGGCCTCCTGCTTAGAAATCCTTCCCTGTGAAGGTAGCATCTATTCTTGGCAGCAGTGGCCCAATGGGCCCATGTGGGCATCTTTCTTAGGTTCTTCTCTTATCTCTCCACTGGTTCTCTTGCTTCCTCAAACAACGCCTCAGGGATCGGACAGTGCAATGTTAGTCTCTCAGCAGAACCCTCTAGTGCTGGCAGCAGATCTCTAGACCCCTCCCACGGCACTTACTCAAAGACTGACACCCCAGACTTAGGGCCTCCTGGCTTGACACCATAGAGCTGGAGTCTAAACTCTGGTGGAGATACAGTAAGTATTGAATAAATGTTAGAGACACGGTCCAAAACCATGTCTGCCAGAAACTGAAGGCAGTGCTCATTACCATTCTACCATTCTCTGGAGTGTCCTTTGACCCATAGCGAGGAACTTTATACATTGTGCTTTTGAGTGATGGTGTCAGCTTATTGTAGTTTTAGTATCTTCTCCATTGCTTTTTACTGTTGTAAGCGCACAGCTCACTTTCTGGTAGGTTTGCTGCTTTTATTCTGCCACGGAATGGATAATCAGATTTTAGAATGCTTTTTCATATTGTATTTAAAATGAGAGATGACAAGATTCCCAGGGAAGGACTCCTCTGTGAACTAGTGCATTTGCTTAAGTTTCTGAATCTACCAACTTAATTGTTGCCCGTTCTAAGGAAGTTTTTGCTTACTCCATGGCCCTCACCTGTATCATGTTATTTGTGTTGCTGAATTTTGGAAGAAGTAATTGATAAGGCAATGTTTTTCTCTATTCCCACAGATTCTAGGCAGGGTTTGAGCATGTGACTTTCTTTAGTCTCTTTCCTTTTTAGCCATTTTTTCAGCTGAAGAGATTTCTGCTAATACTGCTTTCTTCTACAAAGAAACTATGCTCATATCAGTGTGGAACGATATGTGATGTTTGATGCGATTCATAATTGCTATACTCATAAAACTCCCAGAAATACAGAATGATAAGGGATTTTAGATATTAGTTTGTCCGGTCTTCTTATTTTAAGATTGCAAAAATGCAGACTATGGAGATTAAGGGATTTGTTCAAGGTCCATTTAGTCCATTCTTCTCCCTGTGTCAACACGTATTTCTTCTTCTTAAAACCAAGCAGGAATATCTATTAAATGCTTATAGATTTTATATTTAAATTTTATGAATAGGGAAGTTAATCTCCTGTGAGTTAGCATCCTGCAGAGGACAAAGCTGCAAAATAGAAAATGTATGAATTTAGAAGCCAGGCAGACAATAAGCAAATACATGTTCTGTCATTTTCTAGCTGTGTGATATTGGAAAAGCTGTTTAATCCCTGTGTACCTCAGTTCTCTGATCTGTAAAATGGAGATTATAATACTTAACATGTAGAGTTATTATGACTGTGAAGATTAAATGAATTAAATGAATTAATTAGCTCTTAGAACTGTACCTGGGCCAGAGTAAGTGTCCAGTAAATGAGATGTACAATTCTCAGATGTCTCCTTCCCTTTTATCAGAAACAAGTAACTTTTTTCCTTTATGCTTAAATTGGTGACTTTTGTTGCATTGTTATTATTTTAGGTTTATGATAAATCTTACAAATTAATCTGTAAATAGGTTAAAAATATACATTTGATTTTTGTGTTTGTGTTTTTTTAAATCCTGATCTGATTTGTCACATGGATTGTGGAAGGAGTGAGTGTAGGTTTATGAAGACATTTAAGGGTCATAGCCCAGCCTTTCTCAAATGATGATCTCAGACCACCTGCATTAGAATCATCTTCAGGGATTGTTTACAAAAGCAGATTCCTGGACTCCACCACAGACCAAATAAATAAGAATATCAGGTGATGAAGAGGTCCAAAAATGTCTATGGAATAACAAACTCAAAATGTGATTTTTATACATTCTAATTTTTGAGAACCACTGCTGTAGATGTACTACTTGTTAAATTCCAGATTACTTAACCTAAAATATTACTTTAATCATGCTGTTTCCCTTTTTAAATAAGCATCAGTAGCTCTCGCTAATTTTCAATTTGGCAAGGAAAGTTGTATCTCCTACCGGGCAGCGTTAACTTGCCTGTCCTTTCTGGTGGTAGTCTGAAAATGTTCCCCAAAGATGTCTATGTGCTAGTCCTTAGGATTTGGGAATATGATATTTTATATGGCAAAGTGACTTTGTAGATGTGCTTAAATTAAGGATTTTGAGATGGAGAGATTATCCTGGATTATCTAGGTGGCCCAAGGTAATCACAGGGGTCCTCATGAGAGAGACAAGAGGATCAGAGTTAGTATATGATGACAGAAGCAAGAGATTGGGGGGATACAAGGAAGGGGTCCAGAGCCAAGAAAGGCATATAACCTCTAGAAGCTGAAAAAATAAAGGAAACAGAATGTCCCCTCGGAACCTCCAGAAGGAACTAGCCCTGCTTGACTGATTTTGGACTTCTGACCTCCAGAACTATAAGATGATAGATTTGTGTTGTTTTAAGCATGGAATTTGTGGAAACTTGTTATGGAAGCAATAGAAAACTAGTACCTTTTTGTTCTCTGGGTACTCATCTTTCTGGACCTGTGGCGCTCATCTCACTGGTTCTTGTACTTTTTTTCAACTAGCCTTGCACTGTCCCATCTCTGGGTGCTCATTTCCATCTACCAAGCATACTTTCCCTTTGCTCCACTTTTGTTCTACAAATTTTTCAAAGCTCTAAATAAATCCTTTCCCCTATTCGTCGAAATGCCTTCCTTCCTCCCAGCCAAGAGTGGAGATTTCCCTCCTTTCCTCCCTTCTCTTCTTCCTTTTTTCCTCTCTTTCTTTTCAACTCAGGTGATTATATGAATAATTTGACATTTTAAGTACTTTGAATATGTTGGATTTGGGAACAATTTTTGCAAAAGAATTCTGTGATTCAATACATTGCCATTCATCATTACCTACCCTTTACAACCCTTCATGCTATTTTAGTGCAGATGAGAGCTCTCCTATCACAGCTAATTTGAATTCATTTTTCAAATGGGAGTTCATGAGCTACTATGCTAAAATTAAGGTCTATTACATCTTCTGCACTTCCTTTGTCTGCTAATGTTGTAATATGATTTTGAAGTAATTGAGTTTCTTTTGACATGCTTTCTTATTTAGAAACTCAGGCTTATTTGCAAGTCTTTTATCTCTGTAGATGTTTATGTTACATAGATGTTTTCTCCATAATTATTTTAGAGAGATTTGGAATTGGTTATTTTTATTTAAGCTATATAAAATAGCTCCATATGAACAAGGAAATATGATACAAGAATGCTAGGAAAAATTGGTTGTAATGACTACTTTTGTTGTTAGAAGCAAGGAAGGGAAAATCCAGCTAATACCTGTAAGAAAAAGAATAAGTACTCTTGAATGTACTAAATAGATGCCTCAGAATTCACTTCTTGCCATTTATTATTTTTAAAACCAAAGAATGATTACCTCCTCTTCTTTTTTCTTTTGCCTCTTTTATTCAAAAAAAGACATAATTTTATACATAATTTAGAGCACTATATTTACCTGAAAGGCAACTGGGAATTTCCCCTATGACTTGTAGGATGGTCTGTTCTTTGTGTATTCTTCCTAGAGTACAAAAGGAGCAATCATAGATAGTGGTTGTAGACTCTCCTTGGAAAGCTTTCGTAGTAGCCCAGTGCCTTAGAAAACTGTCCATTTTGCTTTGAGGAGACGTTCTGACTCTGGACTCACACACACAAGTGGATTGAATACAAGAAATGGAGAATTCATTTGACAAAGCATAAAACATTTTGCTCTGTTGAGAGATTTATGCTCCTCGTGTTCTTCCTTGGTCAACACTGCATGAGTGCCATGGCTGAGAAGTGAGAGTCAGGGTTGAATGAAGCCCATATTTCTTTATAGCCTGAGTGATGTGTGGTTTTACTCATGAATAAGCAACAGCTCATGCTTACACAAAATGTCTGTCTGTGCTCTCTCACTGTGGGTCTCAGTGAAAAAGAGGCATGTGAAGTCAAATAGAAAATATATTGTTTAACTTACCAGAGGCTTCAGCACAGAAATACAAGTTATGTTTTACCTTATAACATGGTTGCACTAGAGAAAGGAAACAATATAAACACTCAACGTAATCCTAATAATGTGTTAGTTCACTCATGATAAAATTAATAAACTTTCCTAAAGGGTATGTTAAAAATTAATTTTTTATATACTACAAGAAGGATATATTTATTACGTATAATTTTTTTCTCTGTTTTTCCGAAAAATGGGGTTTATTTTTCAAAATCCCCTAGTAGAGAACAACCATAGTATCTTTTCAAATAGATTTTTTTAATGGAGTATCAAACTATATTATAATCTAATTGGTGACAAAATGACATTGAGTTATATTAATTCTTTATATATATAAAATTCCAAAAATTTATGAACTCTTAATATATCTCATGGAGATCAAGGAGTAGTCATTTTTTTCTGTGTTTATACAAGTTTCTCCAAAACTGTTTGATCATATTAACTACTGTTTTTGGTGGAGAGGGGAATTTCACTGATTAATTTAATAGTATGTGTGGTGGGGCATGACTTTTTTTGAATAAGTGTAGTATAAAAAAAGTATTTTGGCCAGATGTGGTGGCTCATGACTATAATCCTAGTGCTTTGGGAAGCTGAAACAGAAGGATTGCTTGAGCCCAGGAGTTCAAGACCAGCCTGAGCAACATAGCAAGACTCCATCTCTACAAAAAATAAGAAAATAAAAAAATTAGCAGGGCATGATGGTGCATGCCTGTAGTTCCAGCTACTCCAGAGGCCTTGGCAGGAGGGTAGCTTGAGGCCAGGAGTTTGAGGTTGCTTTGAGTTATGATGATGCCACTGCACTGTAGCTTGGGCAACAGAGTGAGATCACTGTCTTAAAAAAAAAAAATTCTACAAGAATTATTTTTAAAGTTAAACTCGTAAAAGTAAAGAATAGAATGGTGGTAAACAGAGGCTGGGAAAAGGGGATGGAAAGAGAAAGAGGAAATGTTGATCAAAGAGTACAAAATTTCAGTTAGATAGGAGGAATTAGCTTTAGTGATCTATTGCACAGAACACTGACTATAATAAATAATAATGTATTTTATATTTCAAAATTGCAAAAAGATTATATTTTAAATGTTTTGACCACAAAAAAATAGTAAATAAGTGAGGTCATGGATTTGCTAATTAGCTTGATTTAATCATCCTACAATATAAACATATATCAAAACATTACATTTTACCCCATAAATATAAACAGTTATTATTTTTCAATTAAAAATTGTTTAAAAGAATTATTTTAATTGCCAAAGATAGTATAATCTAGTTATTTTTATTCTTAGTAAGAACCCCCATTTTAGATTAGAATATTTGAATTTTATAGTGAAAATAATCTATAAAATCAGCCATACATTTATCAGAAAATTTATAACAAAAGTGGATGCATCATAGTCATAGCTTTCTTATCACAGTTTCCTAGAATGCCTTATTCCCAACATAATTTACATGCAGAATGAATGGATTTATTGTATATAAAAATTTTAATCTTGCATCATCTAAGAAAAAATTTTGAAGTTTGGTAAAAATATTTTAATTAATAATAATAGCATGATCCTTTAAATTTGTCAGAGAAACCCAGGTATGTATAAAGTATAGATAAAATCTGTATTTCAATATTGCCATGTTCTCACAACAAATGGCTTCTTTTCATAAGTTTTAATATTCAAAATAAACAGGGCACCTTTAAAATTCTTGTCAAAGGTGACTGCCAATGCAGGCATGGCAAGTGGGGGGAGATGACTGGATAATTTACAAAGGAATGTTAAGTGGAGAATAAATTATGAAATGTTGCTGAATAAGCACAAAGAAAATTTAATATTCTGTTTAATTCTCTTTTGAAGTTAAAGGAAAGAAAGAACAGTGAGAAATAAAATAAAAAGAGAGGATACAAAAAATGGGAGCAAAGATAAAGTTCTGAGGCTTGTTTATTAAAGATAAGCTGTTCAGATCACAGTTGTGACATGCAGGAAAATGATTTCTTTTTGAAATATAAGTCAGCTAGTTAACTACTATAACAATTCAATCCTTAACATGGAAATGTTTTCTTGAAATGGAGTAAATGTAACCATCAGTGTTTAACTGTGATGGACCATATTCTCTATCTAGCACAGGAAGGTCTCAGTGTGACCTGCCACGGGGGCAGGAGGGGTGAACTGTGAACAGTGTTCTAAGCACTAACACGTCACATAGAATCACTTTTAGCTCCTGGGCTAGAGATTTCTACTTTTTAATCTTGATCAAGATTTATGGGCAAATAAAAAGTGCTGAAAATGTCAAGCCTGTCTCTGAGGTCATGACTTCCAGTTTGTGTAAGATTTTCATTTCATATTATCTAAACTTTTTTCTTAATATTAAATAAAAATGTTTTCACATTGAATTCAATTATAATATTTGTATATTCAGTGTCCCTCTCTCTCAGAGAATATCCCCATTGTTTTCTGAGGGGCAGCCATTTGATTTCACAATTTTTCTGGATCTTTTTGAACTTTTGTAGACATGTACTAAATTGCAATGACTTCCAATAATTGCCTCTGTAATAAGTTGGAATCAGTTGCTAGCAACTGTTATTCCTTCAGTAATTCTTCAGATTTCTGGGTTGGAATGTTAGTTAGCTGTTGCCATAATAATACTACATAATAGGTTACCTATACCTAAGGGCATTCAGGAAGCATTTATTTCTTCCTCTCATGTTGGTTGGAGTCCGTGAGGGGTTGGCTGATCTAGGCTGCCTTCAGCTGGGATTGGCTTTTCGTTGCAAGTTGGGTCTAGATCCACTGCACCTTTCTTTCTTCCTCTTTGGACTAGGAGCTATGTGAGCCATAGTGTTCTCATGGCAAGAGGCAGAGTAAATGCATCAAAACGCAACCCAGCAAGAACATTTTTGTTCCCTTTTGGTGTGCTTCTGCTAAAATTTCATTTGCCAAAAAAGTCACATGGCCAAGCCTAACATCAGTGAGGAAGAAAATATGCTTCCATTCTAGTGGAAAGTTCTGCAAAGTCACATAGCCTACATATAGCTAAGGGAAAGAATGAAGAATTGGAAACAATAATACAATCGGCCATGCTCCACCTTCTATATTGCAATTATTCACATGCTGTCCACACACAAAATACCTCAGTCCTAATAATCTCCTTTCTATAAACTTCCTAGAAGTATCACTAATTTATTAAATCAGGTTCAAACTCCAGGGTCTCATGATTTATATCCTCTCCAGATGCAGTTCCTCTTGATCTGGAGCCCTGAGAATTTAAAAGACAAGTCATGTAATTCCCCCCACCCCACCCCCAAACACATACTCTCAACGTATAACAGTGGCATGTTAAGGGGTATGTACCCATCATTGTCCCCTTTTTGACCAGAGTGTTCATTGGGATTATTCTATGAACACTCCATTCAAAAAGGGAGCTAATAAAAAACACATGGCAGTCACTGGCCCCCATAGCAATCCTGAAACCCCACTGGATAAATGATACCACATCTCCCTACACTGGAGGAAGGGAATGTACTTTGATTCTGCTCCCTGGGAATTACTAGAGAGGTTGTATCAACTCTTGCTTTGGTGTATATACTCAGAAGCCATCAGAATTTTTAAGACAAACAAAGAAAAAAAATTCCTTTTGATCGATTGTTGCCATTTTTGTGTACTTCTTTGATATGACATCGCTTATTACATAATTACACAGGTCTCCAGAGTCATAAGTTCTCGATGTTATGATGTTTCCTTTATTTATTTTATTAAAAATTACTTTTTAGGTTTTTTGCCTATGTAGTAAATTTTAATGGCCCAAACATCAATAAGTATGAAAGGATATAAAGTGAAAAGTTATGTCCCAATATATTTCTATTTTTCTTCTCTTTTTCTTTTTTATACACACAAAGGTAGTATACTATAAGTATTGTGCAATGTTCTTTTTTTTTCACTTAATGTGTCCTGTAGATTTTTTAATACCAGTGCATTAATAGCTCCCTCATTACTTTTTAGAGCTGTGTATTATCCCATTTAATGGCTATACCATTATTTATTTAATCCATCTTCCATTAAAGGACAGTTAAGTCTTTCCAATGTTTTGCTCTTACAGATAATGTTGCAATGAATAATCTTGTACATATGTCTATTCACACATGGGTGAATATATTTTTAGGAAAAAAATATAAAAGTGGAAATGTAGAGTCAAAGGTTTATGAGTTTTTAATTTTGAAAGAAACTACCAAATTGCCTTGAATAGAATTTCTAACAATACTTACTACTACCAAAATTATACAGGATATTTCTTTATCTGTATCCTTGCCAACAGTGTATGAGTAAACTTTTGGCATTTGGTCAATTTTCAAAGTGAAAATTAAGTTGCATTTTTTTTTTAATGAATGAAGGAAAACTTATTTCATGTATTTAACAGGTTTTTATTTTTGTTTTTTAACAATTTTATCTTCTTACACTGGGACCATGTTCTATTGGGTTGTTGGTTTTTGTCTTCAATAGATATTAGGTAAGTGAGTATTTTGTAGGAGCTGCATATATGCCAAGGAAATTAGTCCTTTTTAGGTTAATTGAATTGTAAATATTTTTCATATTATTGGCTTTGCTTATAGTTTAAAAACTATTTAGAATTTTGTTTTTCTTTAATATATGGACTAATTAAGCAATTTCTCTATTATGGCTTCTAGATTTTGTGCCTTTGCCTTTCCCCACTTCAAGGTTATAAAAGGAATGCTCATGTACATTTCTTCTAGTACTTTTATTATTTTGTTTTATTACATTTAATCTCTTATCCTGTTAGAATTTCTTCTGGTCTATATGTAAGATAGAGATCCAACTTTTTTCTATATGGCTACCCAGTTGTCTCAACACTATTTATTGTATAGTTAATATTTCGTAGAGAAGATAAGTTGTGTTCAGTTTTATGTGAGATGAGTTCAAGATGAGTGCAAGACTCACTGTTGTCTAACTTGGTAATCAAAGGTCTCTTAGGTAAACTAACCACCTAATAATAATCAATGATTATAACCTGTAATTTAGCTTAAAATCAACACTATCTGTGGGATGGTTCTCCTGAAATAATTATAGTTCAGGTGGAGAAGGCCAGACCTTCAGAATCAAATATTATATTTCAGCAGAATTCAATACAAGAATTACTGACATCATTTGCATTTTAGAAGTTTTCAAAAGGCAAATTTCAAAGACTGGGTTGAAATCATTGTTATAATAAATGACTTCCAATGTTTCTTTTAAAATAGTTATTCGTTTTGTATAAAATGGGGTACTATTCATATTTTCAATAAGTCATAATACACTACAGTATCTTTAGACTATCTTTTTATAAAAAATGACTATGTATCTTTACATAAAGTAAATCTTAATTTTAAGGAACTGTGTTTCATTTATAGTTTAAATAAATGAAAACTCAAGTCTTTGGATTAGTGAGTTTCAAGCACACGGCAACTTATCATTTCTTTAGATTTAGAATTCAGTTTATTATTTGTGACTTTTAGTTAGAAATATTTTTTAAGCAAACTAAATTATCTTTATTTTTACAAATTTTATTAATGTAGTCTTTTTAGATGATTTGAAAAATAAGAAAGCTTTCATATTTCTTCTAATTTGTATAAATGCTTTGTTTATATAATATCACAAGTAGAAATTTAATATCATTTTGCTAATATTTTAAAGTCAATTTGAAAAACTACTTCAACAAGATTATTTTTGATATCTTCCTAAGCTAAGTAACTTAAAAACTAACAAGTTTTTATAGCAAAACGTATATACCTAGTATAGCAACTTCAAAAACTGATATTTCTGAAATTTTTCCTTTTTTAAATTGCTTTTTTAGAAACATGAAACTCATAATTTAATATTCACAAACACACACACACACATATACAGGAAGAGATTTCCCAATTTAAATTTTTAACCTAAGATTTGTGACATTGACAATTTTTGTCAGAACGTATCAAAAGCCCTAATATATGTAATTCCTTTGACCCTTGAATTCTGTTCCTAGGAATGTATCCCAAGAAAATAATTCAAAACAGGAAAATACTTTCCGTACAAAGAATTTTAGTAGTGTTATCTATAATAGTAAAAAGTGGCAGCAATCTAAATGTTCAATTATAGGGACATAATTAGGTAACATGGTTTAATAGTAATATGGATTACTATATTGGCAAAAAGATGATAAATATCATTGGTAAGAAATATAAGAACGTGCTTATGAAGTAATGTTAAATGATAAAGTATAGAATTAATTTAAATTATGCTTATGTGTTGTTAAAGGTTTCAAGGGAAAAAATTTAAATAGGCAATATGTAAAGGTGAAAGAATTATCATTTTTCTTTTAAATATTTCAAATTTGATGAGATGATAAATATATTTATAGTACAGAGCTTTTAAAGAAAATCAAGTTCAGTGGTAAATAAAAAGAGTTTCATTTTATTAATGGTGGTGGTGATCATAACTCTCATCATACATATTATTTAATATTAGTGAGATACTTACAATAAAAGAAGGAAAAATTTTGAATTTCTATGTTAGATCTAGTCTGTAATCAAGCTAGGCTAGGCAATGCCTCTGACAGTTCAACAGTGTACATGGTATAAAAGCATATGATGCTCTTCCAGAAAATGTAGATGATTTTTATCTCTTTAATGCCCCCAGCCTGATCGAAGTTAGAAGCAGCTTCCTGAGCATGCCAGAGGGAAGGCTTAGTTGGGCACTGGAAGGTAGTGTTCATCCTATGAGTCCTCACCCATTAATAGGGCTTGATATCAATTTAGTGAATGAAGAACTGCATATTTGTTTTTGTTTGTTTGCTTTTGTATCATTTATTTTGGGAAATTTTCCTTTTACACTTAGATGCTAATGAAACTACATTTCATATTGACTTTTTTATATTTTCACTCTATCACAATACTTACAGGTAGGTATTGTTTCATGAGACTTGTCTTCGTTTTATTTGTGGGGAGAGGTGGGAGGTGGAGGGGAGAGGAGAAGAAAGGAAAAAGAGAGAGAGAGAATATAAAATGTATTCATTATGGTCTGAGTGAGAAAAGTTTGAAAAATACTCCCTTAGAGGGCAAAAATAATCTGTTCACAAGAGAGGAATGAAAAAGTTAACTTTCCAAGTCCCTCAGATTCAAAACAGCCTCAGACCCCTGTAACTTCACTCACCTGGAAAGTTCTGGGGCTGCTTTCAATTCTCAGAGACTTCACTATAGAATCCAGATATCCTGATGTATAAAATAATTTTATTCTTTAAATTACTGTAAATATTATATTATGCTTTAGATTCTAAACTCTATCCATTTAAATATTTTTCAATGCATCAAAAACTGTGCAAATAAACTGGTAAGACTTTCAATTCACATACTCATTGGGACATCTTGTTTTTCTTGATTTTTTTCTTTCTGCTGTTATCTTGATTTATTACATTATTTTCCATGGTCAGTTACAAGAATTTATACGGTAGCATATAAAAAAATATTTTTAAAAGGAACTACAACAACCAAAATGTCCTTCAGTAGGTGAATGAAGTAATAAACTGTGGTATATTCAGATAGTGGAATATTGTTCACCACTAAAAAAAAGAGCTATCGAGTAATGAAAAGGCATGGAAGAACCTTAAATGCCTATTACTAGGTGAAAGAATCCAATCTGAAATCTGAAAATGCTACATATACTGTATGATTCCAATTATATGACATTCTAGAAAAGGCAAAACTATGAAGAGAGTCAAAAGATTGTGGTTGCCAGAGGTTGGGGTGAGGAAGGGATGAATAGGCAGAGCACAGAGTATTTTTATAGTAAAAATACACCGTATGATACTATTATAGTAGACACATGTCTATTATGCATTTGTCAAAACCTATACAATGTGCAACACCAAGAGTAAACCCTAAGGTAAACTATGGACTTTGGGTGATAATGATCCCTCAATGTAGGATCATCGATTGTGAAAATGTTCCACGATGGGATCTTGATATAGGGAAGGCCATATGTGTGTGGCAACAGAGGATACAGGGTAGCTCTACATGTTCTCCTCATTTTGCTGTACACCTAAAATTGCTCTAGAAAATAAACTTTATTTTAAAACAATTTTAAAAAGAAATTTGGAATCAATATGAGAATTGTGGAAAGGATGTAACTGTGGGGGAATTATAGAAATCAGTTCTCATTTGGGTATTTCCATGGGGTAACTCTGCTGAAAATCTAATGCTAGTGCTTCATCTGAAGGATTGAAGTGACTGTCTGTGTATAGGGGCCAACAAATAAGACATGAGGAAAAAGATCTTAAATTTTACCACATCCTGTTCTATCAATGACCTCTCCACCAACTGCTTGTTTTGGTTTTACTCTGCTTCATCTCTATTGCTTCTGAACTTCTTTCATTTCATAACAGAAAGTCTGAGCTTTTGCTGCTTCACTAAATTTCATTTTAAAACCCATTCTTTCTCAGAACTGATAATACAAAAACCACTTTTACAAACACAACATTCCAAGAAACTCATAGTCCCTAAATAATGTGTTTCTCTATCAGAGAAGGCAGCGTAGCTACAGATGGAGCTGAGGATTTAGGACCATGGAGCTGTTAATTCCCACAGCAGTTCTCCTAACTATTTGATGGTCCCAGGACCTGAAGTCATTCAGTCTGCTTCATACACTATAAATCTATAAAATGAGAAAATAAAATTAATTCTTGTATTTTAAGAATATTTACAGCATCATAAATTTAGGCTATTATATTAGTTATCTGTTGCCAGGTAACCTTTGTGGCTCAGAATCACATAAATTTATCTCACAGTTTCTGTGGGTCAGGAGCCGGGGAAGAGTTATTTCAGTTCTCTACTCAGGGTCTCACTCAGTTGAAATCAGATGTTGGCCACCAACAAACTGAGGTACTTTGGTATTTACTAGAGGGATTGTTTTTCCAAATTTTTATTATAGTCGTCCCGTAGCCTTCTCACTAATTTTCCGTCTCTTCCCTGAATAGTGGGATTTCCAAAGAGCCACTGCCATTTTTCCAACTATCTTCAGTTCAAAAATATTTTTTGATTATTTCTTATGCGCCAGTTCAGGTATTGGAAATAAGGGAAGAATAAGAGGACTCAACCTCGGGAAATGCATGATCTACTAGGGAAGTAGATTGAAGGCCTCATGTTGAGGGAGACCAAGCCTGCATCATTTTGAGAACAGGGAAACACAGACTGGCTGCCAGGATCAATTTGTCTTGAGAGAAACCTCCCTACTAGTGAGTAACTGGAAATTGTCTGCAGATGATAGGTTTGCCATGAGCAGCTGTTGTATCGGGAGACTGAAGCTGTCTGCAGAGGTCATCCAAGTTGACTAGGGCCGTTGTAACACAGGAAGGCTAAAATGAGATTCTCAATGAACAATCAAGTCCAAGCAGCAGTTTTATGGCAGCATTTTTAGAGGATGCTGGGAGAGACCACAGGCAAGAGAAATACTTAGGAGATTTAGCCATGTTCATCCAGACCCCATGGGAGATGCAATTCTGACCAGAGAATCAAAGGCTGGATGAAGACTTTTCCAAGCATAGTTATGCAAATTGATGGAAAGACTCTAGGAAACAGGATTGTATGTTGAAAGGGTCAAGCTGCTCATGTCATTTTGTGCCTTGAACCCAGGTAGAACCCTAAGGATTTTAGTTGCTAAGTCCTGCCAGCTCTTGCTTCCTTGTCCAGTCCTTTTGCCTTTCCTCTAATTATGACTTTATTGATGCTGTAATTGAGCATCTTTTGGGAGAGGCACCAAGGAATTGTTCTAAGATTTTTGGCGATTATGGAGGTCACATTCCAGTACTTGCACCATAATGAAACTTGGAGCCCAAGAACACCATCACAGGGTTCTCTCCTGGGAAAGGGTTTAAAAGTGTGAATATGACATTGGTCACCCATAAATTAGGGAGAAGAGTGCCTGGTGAGAGTTCAAGTGTAGTCATTGATGTCTTGCACTTTCCCTAAGGTTGGGAGACAGAGGTCAGAATGTTCAGGAAAGCCAAATAGGCAATGAGCTGAGCCTTGGTTGACATGAACTTGGATATCAGATTGCCCAGTAAATGGGTCCTCAAAGGGAGCTCCATGCTTAAGTTCTCAAGTGTCACATCAGATCACACAATGTTTCCCTTTCTGGTTTTTTTTTTTTTTTTTTTTTTTTAATAATAATGAACAACCAGGAAGACTTTGTGGTTTACTTGAAGGGATGGTGCTCCTTGACTTTCTACCACCTTTGGTCACCAGCCTGTAAGAGAATCCTGAAGGTGAATGACAGTGTCTCTCACCAAGAGGACTAAGGGGCCAAATGTCTCTTGGGGCATGTTTTTCAAACTTATATGAGCATACTAATTACCTGGGGGATCTTTTTAAGATGCTCGTTCTGATGTAGCATGTTAGAGAGGTGGAAGCGGTGAGAATTTGCATTTCAAACAAGTTTCCAAGTGATGCGGATGCTTCTGATCCATGAACTTCATTTTAAATAGCAAAACTTTGGAGCATTAGAATAGGGAAGACATACCTCAGATGATGTGATTATGGTCTTGATACACTATAAAGCCACTAAATAAGAGGAAATTTGACTTATCCCATGCAGCTGAAGTAGGAATTAAAGAAGTCTTCAGGAATACTTCCAGAACTACAAGGGGCGGGGTGGGGGGGGCGCGGAACACCCAAATATACATATTTGCTGAAGCTAGTGTCTGTCTTTTCTGAAGGATATGTCATAAAAGAACGGGAAATCTGGCAGTTGCTAGAGAAGCAGACAAACCTCTGAAGCATATATAATCCTTCATTGTTTAGTTTTAGGAGTCACTTAATACTAGCTGGTTAAAGAACTCTGCCACACCCCTACACCCTTACCCACATCATGCCCTGCCAATTAACCCTACATCTGCCACTGGCTCTCAACTGCTTTCATACAATAGGAAAGCAACTGAAGATTTCTTGGCTTGGAGATGAATTCTAGACTTGGTTGTCAAGTATTCTAGAGTGATGCAGGGGAGGGGTAGAGAATCTTTCTAGGCGTAGAGTGATAGTGGAACACTGGTTAGAGCTTCAGTATCCTTTATTATAATAGGTCATTTGAATATTTAAGGCAATGCAATTCAAGGATCACCAAAAAGTTCATATTTCTTTTAAAACTTAATGCAGTAAAACTTCCCTTGTTTTTAGTAGATGCCTTTGTAATGCAATCTTAGAAATAGTTTTCAAAGTTCATAAGGGTTGCAAAAGTTCTGCTTGATCTACTCACGTATACAAATGTTCTTTCCCTGCTCCTCTTTCTACTGCTATTTATATCAGCTGTTCTACGGATCAGTTTTCTTCTCAGTATTTGATATAAATAACCACGATTCTCTAAGTATGATCTGCTCAAGATTTCCAGGTAGCTCATGGACTAATATCTTGTTATTTATATTCATGATTTGCCAGTGATATACTTTTGTTACTAATATTAATGAATACTTTTCATATAAAATGCAATAAAAGTTGCACCTGACCTCAATGATATTTTTATTAAAAATTCTGCTATTTTTAATGAGCAGGTAAGTAGAGTTTGGACACTGCAGGGACATTCAGAAACAAGCAGCAGCAGTGGTCTTTTGAGGCCATGCCCTTGAGTTGGAATTTTCCCTGAGAGTCAAGTCCAAATGCAGACATGAATACAATATACTCAATAGAGTGCAGCTGTCTAACTTGCCCCAAGTCTGTTCTGGTATCTTTCAGACCTACAGAGTATGAACTTCTGATAGTTTTCGTTCCCCTTACACAGTAGCTAAAAGAAACCTGAAATATTCTTGCTTCTTTGAAAAAAAAAAAAAAATCAGACAATAAAAACTGGAATATAAAACTCTTTTTTGAGGATGTCAAACCAACCAATAATGCTGTTAGCTTGAAATTGTCCATGTTAAAGACTACTCAGTCTAGCTTCTGCACAAAATTCTTCAAAAACCTTTGATCATTTTAACCATTTTAGATGTATCTTGATCTAAAATGCACTCGACTTCAGGTAACAGCAGCAATCTTTAGATACTTAAAAGATTTAAAGATCAAAGTACGGAATAGAAGTAGAAGGTTTAACTACATAAACAAAAGTATTCATAAATAAGTAGGTTATAGTTTTTCTCCACTGGTAATGAGTCCAAATAATATTAAATCTACCTAATGATATCTTTTATAATATAAATAATGCATTTTATTAACTATTTTTCATGATTTTAGTCACTAAAATGTAATTTAATTATATTAATAGAATTTTAATGGATTTAAGCTAATGTTACTATGCAGCGTCATAATTTAAATTTTAAAATAAATTTGTAGTAAATACAAGTCTATTCTGTTTTCATTTCACATTATAAAATATAGTGGATGACAACAGAAAGTAAGGGCAATTTTTCAAATTCAATTAATCAGTGTCCCCAGTAGTGACCATAGCAAGATCATGCTGCAATAAACATGAGCCCTTTTAAAATCTGAATCCTGTCCTTACTATTAGGACTATTCTTATATTCACTTTATATCTATTACAAGCAACTTAGAAGGAAGGAATGCTTGACCTGGATTCAACTTCTTATTTGCATTCTTACCAGGTTTGTTGACACTGAGCTTTAGTTTTCTCTTTGGTGAACTGGTGATTCTAATCTGCACTTTGCCTATTTTATGGACTAGTATTAACTGAGGTGAAAATGAAGTATTGGATGTGATATGAACTTTTGTTATTGTATCTCTCCTGATAGACTAGGTTTTGCTGCAGTAACAGAAAAACAAAGCTCCAAATCTCAGTGAGTATAAACTTAGTCCATAGGCAAAAGTTTATTTCTCCCTTATGCTTCATGTCTACAGGAGCTTGGTTTCTTATAATCCCTGTGAGCCCCTGCTTAATGGAAACTCTATGTTAGCATGTGCTTCCACAGTCACCAGATCGGGGAAAAGATGCTGGCAAATCATGCTCTGGCACTTAAAACTTTTTCCCAGAAATGACACATCTCACATTTGTTAGCCAAGTCAAGTCTCATGGCCACATGAGTGAATGGGGAAGTGCAATTCTACCATGCACCTGTATAGGGAGAGAGGAACAGGCCTATCTGTGATGAGCTTTAATGACTTTCACAGGTATTTAAATGCAGAATTATAACCTATTTATCTTGTGATGAATTTAGTGAAGAAATTATTTTTGCTTTGCAATGGTAGGGAGGATCGTTATATAACTTTCTATATGAATTATGGATGTGTGCAGCCAAGATTTGAGAAAGAGAGATGTTCTCATATGAAATAAATAAACATCTATACTTTTTTCACAGCATATGCACTATTTTGTTTCTATTATTGGGAACATAAGATAGGTAGAGAGAGAGATAAATAATATGATTGATAGATACTATGGATGATTGATAGATAGGTAGATATACAGAAATGAAATAGAAAAATGTAAGAAAGGCAGACAGACAGCAGGCTTGCTGAGGAATCCTATAGCTAGAGTGGGGAAGGTTTTGGGGAGAACATTAAAGATTGAATGTTGAAGATTATAGAGAGGAAAGGATGAACTGTAACACAGAGAAGTAGAATTCAGAACAGAAATTCTGATTTCTGGGCTATTCTTAATGAGCACATTTATGTTGTTTTTGCTAAAATATCAGGACCTTTTAATCTAATGACTCAGCTCTTCTTTGTCTCAATTTCTCTTGCACTTTGTCTTATTGATTTGCCATTTAAAAGTCCAACCATGGAAGAAATTTTGGAAACTATGTCCATTTCTGGGTGCAATAGCTCCTTAAAACTGAAAAGATCAATTAGGAAATTATTGGCTCCTTCATCCTTCTTTTGTCACCTCAAATTATTAATTGCTTGAATTGATCTCTCTAACTTATCTGTGTGTTAAAATATCAGATCAATAAAAGAGTAAATGTTTAAATCAAGTGAGTGTATATAACTTTCACACTCCTTGTGATTTCTAGGAAACACTCCAAATCGTTGAGGATTTTCAGTCAATAATGGCGCCAATTAAAGCCAGGATCAGTTAGGGTACTTGCAACTTTTGATTCTTTTTCCTAAGTTTCAGCCTTCATTTATGGGAATAATAATGCAACCAGGCTTTCTTTAAACCAGTTTATATTTTGGTTTGAAATTAAAGCAGCTTTTTGTGACAAATTAAGTTTGCTGCCCTAATGCTAGTCATAGTGAATTTCTAACCCAGCTTAAAGGAGATGGTTGTATTAGTTTTCTTGGGCTGTGGTAACAAATTATCACAAAGGGAGTGGCTTAAAACAGCAGACATTTATTCTGTCATAGTTCTGGAGGCCAGAAGTTTGAAGTCAAGGTGTGTCAGGAGGTCATATGCCTTGTGAAGGCTCTAGGGAAGAATCCCTCCTTGCCTCTTCCTGGCTTCTGGTGGTTCCCAGTAATCCTTGACATGTTTTGGCTTGTAGCCGCATTACTCCAATCTCTGCCTTTGTTGTCACTTGGCTGTTTTCCCTCTATCTCTCCTGTGTCTCTGACTCTGAATTTCTCTCTCCTTATAAGGATACCAGTCATTGAATTTAGGGCTCACTGTAATCTAGCGTGAAGTCATTTTAACCTAATTACATCTGCAAAGACTCTTTCCGAAAAAGGGTCACATTCACAGGTGCCAGATGATACCTGTATGATAACATAGCAAATGATATGTTACATATCATTGTGGAGGACACAATTCAACCCACAATAATGGCTTTATTGAAACTTTTCTGCAATTCTCTAGCATTCTATTTGCAGGATTCTGTGAAATACTTCCCCTCCCATCCCAAAAATATATGCCAGATACTAATTTCATCAAGATCATTCCCCTTGCTTCTGATTACCGCTTTACTTAAAAGTCTCCATCATTGTTTACTTGCCTTAAAACTTGGTTCCTTGATATCAACTTTTCTCTTTCTTATGATTTTCTCTGTGTGACTTGTCAAACTTTTACCTTCTTTCAAAAAGCAATGGGAGGCAGTTCAGATGTACCAGAGTAGACACGCTAGTGATCAAAGGTGAGTCACTATTTCCCCCTCTTTCGGGGATCTGCTGACAGATACTAATGGTAGCTGTCATTGAACTAAATCTGAAGGAATGGTTGAAAACAAGATTTGCACCACTTTTAATGAAGATACTTAGAATTGTGTTTTTCTCTTGCTCTTCAACAACCAAATTGGGTATATTTATATTAATATTTAGCTAAATGCTTTTTTTTAAATCTAAGCAAAATCTTAGAACACCATCTTTTCTTTCAAAGTTACATCAATATAATTTTAAGTATAGGAATAAGGGAAAAAGTTAGAAAACCTCATCAAGGATAATAAAGTGAGACCCAACAGCATCCTTTTATATTTCATTACATTGCTGTGTTAAACTAACATATACCATACATCATATATACTAATGTATTAATAGTAGTTGCCGAAAGTAATGAAACTGCTTGATTCTATCTGGCAGAACTGCAAATCCTTTCAATTACAGTAACAAAAGATGACATGTTGTGGTGTAAACCTTCCCTAAGATAGAAGGGTATGGATTTTGAGATCTCTTAAGGATTATATTATTTTATAATTATAATATTTGCCTTTGTCTAGTTCAGGGGTTCATAACCCAAGGTTCAGAACTTGGATAGAAAAAAAAATACATCTTTATTTTCACTAACCCTAAATGATATTTGATATCTCCTTCAATTATGAATGTAAGCCACAAATCACAGTGGTATTGGCACCAACAGAAATTGTAGATTAGTTTGAAATTACATCACAGGTATTGAATATATTTCAAATATAATTTTTACTCAGCACTACTTTAAAATTATGTTAGCTACTACTAGCACGTTAGATCTGTTGATAGACCTTGTTATTTAATGTGTTAATAAAAATTGTTTAAATATTTTGATTACTATTTGTACATAGTTCTTTTTCATTGTAATATTTTTATTTTATGCATTTTAAAACAATTATGTCAAAAATGGTTCCTCACATTTTAGTACCTTCTATTTCATGACAACAGATTAAAAGATAGTTCAAATGTGAGCATTAAATACTACAATTTTATTTTTTTGTCAGATAATTCATTAATAATCTGAATTTTTTTAATGATACTATAATACCTAACATTGGGCTAAATGATTGAAGATACAGGGTTATAAAAATAGAAGTATAACATATACTTCCTGTCCTCAATGACATTATAGTCTAGTTAGTTTCATAGCACATGAGCTGCCACTGTTTATGTCATATCTTAAAATAATTACTTATATGGTATTTATATAATGCTTTTAAAAACATTCTCAGAATGCTGTCCTATATAAGAATTCATTGGACACCATCAACAGGGTTATTAAATTGGTAAAATAAGATCATACCAGATTGTTAAGAAGTGAGTTTCCCTTATCCAGTGAGAGGTGGAACAAGAAAACAGTAAGCTCTTCCAAACTGTAGGTCAGCGAGACTTTCATTTCACATCACTGTTTCCTTAGAAAAATCCTGCATCAGAAAATCTTTAGTCTTTTTCAGTATATAATCTATACATTTCCTAAAAGTATAAGATGGCTTGTTAGACATAAAGTGGGTTGGTTGTGTAAAGACATGGATATCTCATAGAGGGGAGAGAAGAGGGAGAATATGTTGGGATTGGGAAAGTAGCTGCCATTTGTGAACTTTTGCACAGTTGATGTGCAATTGTTTTTCTTTTTATCCCAACCTATTCCTCAATGAAAATACTCACTAGGGAAAGAGATGGAATCAAGCTGAGACAAACTCAAACTGGCTTTAATATCAGCTAGTTGGTTGTAACCTTCGTGTCAAGGAACTATATACTGTAGGACCTTTTTACTCAAAAGGAGTAATAAGTAGATGAATGGCTTGTTAGAGCATTGCTTGGCAGCTTGTTACAAATGAGTCTTTTTTTTTCTTTTTTCCCGTCCACCATACATAAATGAGAATTTTGAGCCCCATCTCAGACCTAATAAATCAGAATTTGCATTTTAACAAAATCCTCAAGTTATTTTAATGCACATTAAATTTTAAGAACCTCTGATGACTTTAAGTTTGGCCATAATAACTGAGAAATGATTGTAAATTCTTAACACCTCACTCTTCCATAATTTAAGGAGTTCTTGTTGCTGTTTCTACCTTCATCAAGAGATATGAGGCCCATACTAATAAAATGCATTCAATAATTAGTTTCGGTGAAAATCTTATTAAATCAGGCAGTTGTTCCTAAAGAGCTTATAAACAAATTTTCATAACAGAGAGCTGAGGGTATGAGAAAAACCAGCCCCTACTAGTACTACAGACTTTACCCGGCAAGCTCAGTGAATGTAAGTGGTAACTGTTTAGAGGGAACAGGGCCCAAGTATTGCGTTTAGGCAAATTATAAGTGTACATTGTGCCAGGGAAAACCAATATTTTTCCTGCACCAGCTCTGACATGTTCACACATGAATGTATTTCATTCAGAAAAAGTCAAGACTCTAGAATGGCACAGTCTGGTTTTATGAGAAACAGATGTGTAATGGTTCACCCACTCCCTGACCACCTGCGGTTTGCCCATGACTCAACTTTCTTGAATACAGGGAGTTAACTCTTGGATCCTGAACAAACTCTAAATTACATATTTATTTTCTTCCTCCTCATATTTCTCTTCACTGCTCATTGCCATGATAGAACCTTACAATTCAGGGAAGTTTGAATACACTACAAAAGGAATTTTCAACACTTCAAAGCACATTCATTTAAAGGCGAATCCTTGCTCTGGTATGTAGATTGAGATTCTGTTAAAAGTTCAAATAGAATACCAATTTATCCAGCCAATTAGAAAGAGTGATTTTTGTTTATATTTTAAAGCTACCTGATTATGAGGTATCTTTACTTACTGCTTATTTTTTAGTTGAGGATAGGAATTATTCTCTTTCAGAAATATGCTTTTAGATGCCATTGGTTAATCACTTAGTCATCAGCTACCCCTATTCATAGAATGATGTGGACAAATTAAAGCCATCAGTATTCCTCAAACTTTAGTTCAGGCAATACCTGCTGTTCAATCTCACTCTGAACCACTTAATTGCTTAAAAGTAACCAAAAGGAATGATTTGAACTGCATTACATTTTATTTCTCCTGCCATGCTCTACTTTCCATTCCACAGAAAATGGGCAGGGAAATGGTCCAATCATAGGTAGGTGGATGGAAAAATACAAGGCACAAATAACCCACATAGGGATAATCATGCCTTGAGCAGTCACTGACAGTATTTTTTAAAAATATTTTTATTACCATTTATGCAATCAACTTAGGGTTGTTTTTGACATATCATAGGGGCATTTCATTTTTCTTTTATAAAATCTTTTAAATTTATTTCTTTAGAGCATTATCTAATTAAAAGCAAATATATAAATTAATGTAGCTTGTCAAGGAAGTATTTGCCATTTTGTGGGCCAAATTATAATTACAATGACAACATTATCAAAGAAAAGCAAAAACCTTTTAAACCCCATTATTACTTCATTATAATTTTAATTGAAATGCAGATAACATGGAATTTAAATTTCATAAAATCTTCATCTGTATGTCTTGTTTTCAAAATGCTATCCAAATAGCACATGGAAAATTTTATATATTTTTTTATAAATGGGAAGATTTATGGGACAAAGAAGCAAACCTGGCCATAATGTGAGTCACTGGCAAACCTTGGAAGGGAACTCCCAAGTACATTTCCTGAAAGAGTGATTTGCGAGTTTAAATGGACTACCTCTATCCAGAGTGAAAGAATGAATAATCTATGAAATCTGATATCCCTAAGCATTAATTATTTAGATGTAAAAATTTGCTAAAAAAACAATTTTAATGTCATTGTGAAAAGAAAATATTTAATTTTAAAACAGTAGGTTTAGAAATGCAGAACTACTTGAAGTTTACTCAGGTATGATAATCCTCAATGAACTACCAATGTATTTTGGGATTTATTAATTTTATAAACCATAAAACAAAATGATGGTAGGTTTTGGTGATAGACTGAGCTATGGAAAAGTAATAAGCTTTTGTTAAGACAGTTGATTTTTCACATGGCCAAAGTATGATGCATTTTAAGCCCATTTGATTAAAAAATTCACAATATTAACATTTCAGAATGTAAGTTATTCTGTATGTTCAGATATGGTTCTATTTGATATAGTACAATTCCTGAATTTGAAATTAAAATGTTTTAAATTAAATAGATATAAAATAAAAATGCCAGATGATTGGTCATATATACTGATTTTATTCCTTATAAGCAAAGCTAAAATGATATTAAAAGAGCGTAATTTACCCAAAATGAATCCTTCATTTTGTACCTGGTGATAATATCCTAAAAAAGGGCTTTTATTGTTCAAGTCTTCTACTTCCATCCCTTCAATATATCTAGTGAGTTTCATCAATTTATGTCATTCCAAAAGATGCATCTTCTGAGTATGCCAGTTGACCAGTGATACCAGTTCAGATACCATTTTGCTTAGATAGAGCTGATACTAGGATGGAAAAAAATGGCCAAGATATGGTTCCTACCATTAAGAAGCCTACAATTTGGCCTAAGGGAAAAATCTGTCCAAAATTTGCTTTAATACAAGGCAAGAGTTATCCCAAGTGCTGGTGGGGAGGGAGAGGCATAGAGGGAGAGTGAGAAGTAGCATTTGAATTGGGTTTCAAGGGATAGGAAATGTTTTTATTGAAATGTTGAAAGGTAACTTCAGGAAGAGGGTACAGTGTGAGCCAAGGCATGGACTCAGGAAAGTATAGGGTGAATTTAGGTATTGAATCATCTGGTGTGATTTGGGCTCAGAATGGAAAATGTATTAGGAAATACAGATGTAAACATAGGTTGAAGCCAGATTTGAGGAGGCTTAAATGATGTGCTATGGAATTAAGACTATTATTTAGGTAATGGGGGAGCAAGAAAAAATGTGAGTTTTTCTGTCATTAGATTATATTCACATTGATTATAAAAAGGATAACTGTAATGTATATATTTAGAATCATCAGAAAATCATCAAATAGTTTGAACCACTTGAAATTGCCATTTTTGAAATTTAACAGCAGTCAGATATCTTCACTTTCATATAGTTCATCTTAATAATTTACCCTAGAATCAGAAATGTATATTTTACCATTGACTTTTTAAATGAAAATACATTCTTAAAATGCAACATAATCAAGATTAAGATGAGCATCACTGTGATTTAGTGAAGAAGGCAATGGATCAATTCTACAGTTTTTGACACCTGCTATGTCCTAAGCACACTGTAAGGCACATTATATACCTTTATTCATTGATTATTACTAAACTCATTTTAAGAATAAATGATGGTCAGAATGTTTATATAAATTTCCAAATCATTAGCAAGAAAATGATTTTTAAAGATAGGAAAATGATGCTCAGAATGTTTATATAAATTTCCCCAAATAATTAGCCAGTAAATGATGGTGTTGAGATTCAAATGTATATCTTTTGCTTTTTGTCTGTTTTGATTTTGTCTTGGATTTTGGGTTTGCTTTTTGCTATAATACTGTGTCCTGCTTCACATTGGGAGTAACCTGTCTCTACAGCATGACTGGAAATCCCCAGTGAAAAATCAAACATTTGTTGAGCACCTATCTTGAACGAGACACAGAATCAGGTGCTGGGTGTAGAGCAGTCACCAAGAAAGACATTGTTCTTTTTCTTATGAAGCTTACATTAGAATTGGGAGACAGATAACAAAACACTGATTACAGACTAATTTCTTTACTAAAATCATTGTATATGCTAGGAGACAAAGTACAGATGAGTTGAGAGTGTATAAGAGGAGGAACTTGATTCCTAGGACAGGAAAAATGGCCTCAGACATTTCAATTAATACCTGAAGATAAGTAGGAGTTAACAAGTAAATGGAGATAAGAGGACTTTAGAATAGCTTAGGGAAAGATTTTTGTTTTTTTACCTAGTGAAACAGTAAGTGAAAACTATATCTCAAGGCAAACAAGATTGGAAATAAAAACCAGGTCCTAAAGAACATAGTTGTACTCTAGCACTGCCCCACCCTTAGGGGCACTCATCTGCAAAGTCAATACCAGCTATTTCTGTGAGTCTCCAGGTTGGATCTCACGTGTTTGCTACCACAGTCCATTACACAGATTGGATCCCCACACTCCCTTGTATTGCGTAAATTCTAAAGTGTGCACATTTTAGACTGACAAACTGGAATACCCAGTACATGTAAAGTAGGGAACTAGAATAAGTTATTGTAAAGCTCTATTTCTGTTCTTGTAATCTATAATAATCCATAATATTGCTGAAGAGGCAGAAAAACTTATATACTCATTGTCAATGTTTGAATATTATTAACAAATTAATAATAAAAAATGAATGCAATTTCTTACTTGCTAAAAAGACTTATATAGTCACGTAACAAACACCACAATCAAGCTATAAGGTATTTCCATAACCCCCGAACTTCCTCTATTCTTCTTCCCCCTAAATTGCCCAGTTTCTGGCAAACACTGATCTGATTTCTGGCTTGATAGTTTTGCCTTTTCCAGGATGTCACGTAACTGGAATCATACAGTATGTATCTTTTTGTGATTGTCTTTTTTCACTTGGCATAATGTTTCTGAGATTAATCCATTTTGTGGCATGTATCATTCCTTTATTCCTTTATATTTTCAAGTTTTATCCCATTTGGGGGATGTGCCATAAAATGATAATTTGTTTATTCTTTCACCAATTGTCGGATATTTGTTTTTGGTGATTATGAATACGACTGCCATAAACATTCTCGTGAAGGTCTTTGTGTAGGTATTTTACTTGGATAAATATGTAAAAGAGGAAATCCTTGGTTGTATAGTAAATGTATGTTTAACTTTGTAAGAAACTGCCAACTGTTTTCAAGTGGCTGTACCATTTTACATTCCCATCAGTAATGTATGAGAGTTTCAGTTGTTCAACGTGTAGATCAGCACTTGCTAATGATAGTTTTTAAAATTTCAGCCATTCTAGTTGGCATCTAATGGTATCTTATTATAGTTTTAATTATCATTTCTCTAATACCTAACGATGGCAAACATCTTTTCGTATGGTTTTTGCCACCCATATCTCTTCTTAAGTGATGTATCTTTTTAAATATTTTGCCCATTTCTAAAAAGTAATTGGGTTGTTTGCTTTTTATTAGTGAATTGTAACAGTTCTTTATATATAAATTCAGGATTGAAAGGTTTTTTTTTTTTTTTTTTTGTACTTTATTGTATTGACTAGGACCTCCAATATAATGTTGAATAGGAATAGGGAGAACAGTTGTGCCTTGTTCCTGGTCTTAGGTAAAAGCATTCTTTCACCATTAAGTATGCCATTAGTTGCAGGTTTATTTTCAGTGCCCTTTTTCAGGTTGAGGAAGTTCCTTGCTATTCCAAGTTTGCCAAGGGTTTTTATCATGAACGGATACTAAATTTTGATAAATGCTGTTTGCATATCTATTGAGATGGTGATTTTCATTTGTGTAGTAATAGCTGTTGTTATTATTGTTAGTATGCTGAATATTGAACCAACCTTGCATTTGTGGGATAAACTCACTTGGTCATGATGAATTATCTTTTTTTTTTCTATATCACTAGATTTGATTTGCTAAGTTTTTTTTTATGGTTTGAGAACATATTTTATATCAGTGGTTCTCAACGTGGGATAGTTTTTCTCCCCAGAGGACATTTGGAAATGTCTCAAGACATATTTGATTGCCACATCTGTGGACAGGGGAAGGATTTGCTATTGGCATCTAGCGGATAGAGGTTGGAGATGCTACTAAATATCCTAAATTGCATAGGAAAACTCCCCACAACAAATTATCTGACCCCAATGTCAATAGTGCCAACAAACTCTGCTTTATGGGATTTCAAAAAATTTTAAATTTGTTCAGATATATTATTTTATGGCCCAGAATATGACTAGCTTAGTGAATGTTCAATAAATACATGAAAAGAAAGTTCATTCTTTTAATGTAGAAAGGAATGTTATATAAGTGGCAGTTAGGTGAAGTTGATTCATAGGGTTTTTCAAATCTTTTATATCTTTACTGAATTTTGTATGTGCTTTTCTATAAATTACTGGGAGAAGAGTGTTGAAATATCCAACGATAATTGTGAATTTGTCACTTTTCTTTTCAGTTCTATCAGTTTTTTGCTTTGTATGTTATGAAGTTATGTTGTTAGGTACATTCAGGTTTTTATATATCCTTAAGGAATTGACCTCTTTATCATTATGTAATATCTTTCTTATTCCTAGTAATATTTCTTATTCCAAAGTCCGCTTCCTTTGATATTAATGTAGTCATTCTGGCTTTCTTTTTATTAATGTTTGTGTGGTGTATTTTTTCATCCTTTAATTTTTAACTGATCTATGTCTGTATATTTAAAGTGTGTATTATATACATCATATAATTGGGACTAATTCAATTTGACAATTTCTATCTCTTAATTTATGTGTTTAGAGCACTTACATTTAATGTGATTATTGATATGGTAGATTTTAATCTACCATTTTGCTAGTTGTTTTCTATTGATTTCATGTATTCTTTGTTCCTTTTTCTTCTTTTCTTATCTTTGGATTAATTAAATATATTTATGATTTCATTTTATATACATTATTAACCTGTAAATTATTCCTCTTTTTAAATATTTTTGTAGTTGTTCTAGGATTTACAGTATACATCTGTAACTTATTACAGTCTACCTGCAAGTAATTTTGCACCATTTCACCTATAGTATAAGAACCTTACAATACATATTCCATTTACTCCTTCCTATTCTTTGCGATATTGTTATCCATTTTACTTCCATATGTGTTATAAACTTCACAGGGCATTGTTACTATGTTTGCTTTAGATAATTATTTTTAAAAGTTATTAAAAGTAAGAAAAATATCTTTTGTATCTACCTTTACTTTTATCATTTCCAGTGCTATATTTTTTTTTTGTATACTTCCAGATTTTCATCTGCATATGCATTCCATCTTAAGAACTTCCTTAACCTGGGCGCATGGTTCATAACTGTAATCCTAGTGACTTGAGAGCTGATGTGGGAGGATCATGTGAGCCCAGGAATTGGAGGCTGCAGTGAGTTATGATCTATGTTCGTGCCACTGCACTCCAGTGACCTTGTCTCTTAAAAAACAACAACAACAAAAAAAATCCTTTCTTTAACCTTTCTTGTAGCATGGATCTGTCGGCTTCACCCCTGTCCCCCAGCAGCATCCAGTTTCCCCCTCCTGCATGCCTGTGCCACTCAGGGACCTCTTCTCTTTAGTTTCCCTCTCCCAGTCTTTCTCATAGGCACCTGATGGAGGCCCATGGAAAGAGTTCATGAGTAAGTGTGGACTCCCCTGTGTCTGGAGTTCCTAGGTACATCTGTCCTTTTCAAATCTGTGAGAATTTTAGCTAATTTCTTCCTACCATTTGTAAGGAGGCCCCCTCTTTCTCCTGTGCTTTGCCAAGGATAGAATAGTTTGCCCTTGAAGGGCTTGTCACTCTTTGGAGTTTAGTTTACTTGGTTGCCTGGCACCTCACTCTCTGATGCTCTAATGGGCTCAAGAAAAGTTGTAATTTGGTACATCTTCTGGCTTTTGTTCATTGTTAGAGGGAGCAGTGTTCTATGTCTTTCTTTTTAATTTTTTTTTTTTTTTTTTTTAGCATTCACCTACTATGGAAACCTCTGTGTCTGTCTACAATCTCTATGGAAATGGAACTCCTCGCTTCACTTCTTAAACAAATGTGTTAGCTAATTTTGGGTTTGGAATGGCAGAAAGCATTTTGGAACTCCATTTTACATGTCTTTTAAAATGAAGCCTCTGGAGCCCTGTGCTATCTTATATAATCTTAATTGTTAATATTCAGAAGGATGTGTGTCACCTTTTAGTAATTTGTAGGGATTTTATTGTTAGAGATTATTTATCATGGACCCCAAAGGATCTATTTCTACATAAGCATTAAAATCATTTCTCAAAAAGCAATAACTGTGAAAGTGTTATAAATTCCAAGGCCTGGATTGCTTGAGGTCAGGAGTTCATGATCAACCTGAGTAAGCTTGAGACCCCATCTCTACAAAAAAAAAAAAAAAAGAAAGAAAAGAAAAATTAGCCAATTGTGGTGTGTGCCTATAGTCCCAGCTACTTGGGAGGCTGAGGCAAGAGGATCCCTTGATCCCAGGAGATTGAGGTTGCAGTGAGCTATGATGACACTATTGCACTTTAGCTGGGGTGACAGAGTAAACCTCTGTCTCAAAAAAAAAAAAAAAAATTCCATGGCTCATAATTGGGAGGTGTTTGGGGGGATGGTATATGATGAGATTAATTTTGTGATCTTCCTAAATTCTTATATATTACATTTTATTTGTTTTAATTCCTATAAATGTTATGCATAAGATTAATAACCAACTTATGGAACATTTATCTCTGGAACATATTTACCATTCCCTCTTCATATGTACTCAAATAATTGAAATACACATACTTGATAAAGGTAAATCCATTTAAAAACAATCAAAACAATCATTATTTTTAATTTCTTTGAGTTTAGACTGCATGCAGAAAACAAAATTTCAGGATTCTTTTAAAATTTTTATGTATAATTAAGTCAGAATTAAGGCAAGCTTCTGCATATTGAAAACTGCCTGGCAAATATATGAAATGTAATTTGACATTTCAAATATAAAGAGAAATGTTGATGCCCATGAAGTAATTTCACCTTCATTTATGCTAGCATCAAATATTGCGAAGAAATTTAACATAATATATGGATTAATATAAAAAGAACTGGATGGGCTGTAATAGAACATTCAGATTAAGTTTTTCATATAGCATGCTCAGATGTTAGACCTTAAAAAATGTGACTAGATCTAATCATAGCAGCAGCGAGTACTATTATGCATAGTTTGCTGAGTAAGGCACCCCAGGAAAATGCTATTCATGTAACATTGCTTAATCAGTGTTCATTTAAGGCATCTTTAAAGGAAAATATATACAGATGGCCCTCGACTTATGATTGGGTTATGTCCAGATAAACCCATCATAAGTTGAAAATATCATAAACTGAAAATGCATTTAATACACCTGACCTATTGCACATTGTAGCTTAGCCTTGCCTACCTTAAACATGCGCATAACACTTACATTAGCCCATGGTTGGGCACCATCATCTAACGCAAAGCCTATTCTATAATGAAATGTTGAATATTTTATGTAATTTATTGAATATTATACTGAAAGTGAAAAACAGAAGGGTCATATGGATACTCAAAGTATGATCTCTACTGCCTATGCATCACTTCTACACCAACATGAAGTCAAAAACATTGTTAAGTTGAACCATCGTAATTCAGGGACCATCTGTAGATCCTTTATAAACAGACCTTTATTATTTCACTTTTTAGAATTTCCCACCATGACAAAATTAATAGAATTAGGAAAATAACACTTGATTAAATTCATTTCTAAGAACAGAAGAAAATTGAAGAAATTAATTGTGAAGTTATGAGCTGTATCATTGAGCTCTTTTTGGAACTTGAGGAGTTTAGTATTTGAGTCAGAGTGATTCAAGAAATATTTATTTACCAGGCACAGACCAGATATTTCAGTGGCTGCAGTAGCATAGTCTCTGCTCTCAGGTGGCTTCCAGTCTGGTAAGAGGATATACATAGCCATCAGTCTAAGTACTAGGAGACACGTGAGGCATTCAGAATGCCCAGAGATCTCCCATGCGGCAAGGGAAGGGGAGCATTGAAGATGGAGCTCACTGGAGAAGGATGGCATTAAAGCAGGAACAAAAGAAAGAATCCCCTCTTCTCCTCCTTGTGATACCGTTCATAAGATGATGGCCTCAGAGCCAAGCTCTTATTTTCGTTAAGAACATGGAGTTCCTTCTAGAATTCTAATAGTTTCTGACCTAAGGTTTGAGTCTGTTAACCACCGTGATTTGATTTTTGTGAGGGGTGAGAGCTGTGTGTCCTGTTTTAGTCTTCTACATGTGGATATCCAGTTTTCCCAGCACCATTTATTAAATAAGGGAATCTTTTCCCAAGAGTATGTTTTTGTCTGCTTTGTCAAAGATTAGATGGCTATATGAGGATGGTTTTATATTTGGATTTTCTGTTCTGTTCCACTGGTCTGTGTCCCTGCCCTTGTGCCAGTACCAGGCTGTTTTAAGAACCACAGCCTGGTAGTATAGTTTGAAGTCTGGCAAATTAATGCCTCCCATTTTGTTTTTGTTGTTTAAGATTGCTTTTGCTAAACGGGGTCTTCTCTGGTTCCATACAAAGTGTAAAATTATTTTTTCTATATCTGTGAAAAATGATGTTGGTAATTTAATAGGGATTGCATTGAATCTGTAGATCACTTTGGGCAGTATAAACATTTTAACAATGTTGATTCTACCTATCTGTGAGCATGGTATGGTTCTCCACCTATTTACATGCTCTGCGATTTCCTTCCTCAGTGTTTCATAGTTCTCCCTATAGAGGTCCTTTACCTCCTTAGTTAAATATATTCCTAGGTATTTTATTTTCTTTGTTGCTATTTTGAAGGGTATAGAGTCCTTAATTTGGTTCTCCGTTTGACTGTTATTGGCGTATATGAATGCCTCTGATTTGTGTGTATTGATTTTGTATCCTGAGACTTTACTGAATTCATTGATCAATTCCAGGAGTCTCTTGGTTGAAACCTTGGGGTTTTCTAGATATAACATCATATCATCAGCAAAGAGTGAGAGTTCGATCTCTTCTGTCCCTATTTGGACTCCCTTGATCCTGCTCTCTTGCCTGATAGCTCTTGCAAGGACTTCAAATACTATGTTGAAAAGTAATGGGGACAGTGGGCAGCCTTGTCTGGTTCCAGTTTGAAGTGGGAATGCTTTCAGTTTTTCCCCATTCAGTATGATGTTGGCTGTGGGTTTGTCGTATATGGCTTGTATCATTTTTAGATAGGCCCCGTCTATGCCTATTTTATTAAGTGTTCTTATCATAAAAGGGTGTTGAATTTTGTCAAATGCTTTTTCTGCATCTATTGAGAGGATCATAAGATCTTTATTTTTGCTTCTATTTATGTGATGAATTACATTTATAGATTTGCGTATGTTAAACCATCCCTGCATCTCTGGGATGAAGCCTAGAAGAAAACGTAGGAAAGACTCTTACAGACATTGGCCTAGGCAAAGAATTTATGAGGAAGACCCTTAAGGCAATCACAGCAACAACAAAAATAAATAAATGGGACCTGATCAAATTAAAAAGCTTCTGCACAACCAAAGAAACAGTCACGAGAGTAAACAGACAACCTACAGAATGGGAAAAATTTTTCGCATACTACACATCAGATAAAGGACTGATAACAAGAATCTATTTAGAACTCAGGAAAATCAGTAAGAAAAAATCAAACAACCCTATCAAAAAGTGGGAAAAGGACATGAATAGAAATTTTTCAAAAGAAGATATAAAAATGGCTAACAAACATATGAAAAAGTGTTCAACATATCTAATCATCAGGGAAATGCAAATCAAAACCACAATGAGATATCACTTAACTCCAGTGAGAATGGCCTTTATCAAAAAGTCTCAAAACTATACATGTTGGGGTGGGTGTGGAGAGATAGGTACACTCATACACTGCTGGTGGGATTGTAAACTAGTGCAGCCCCTGTGGAAAGCAATGTGGAGATACCTTAAACAGATTCAAGTAGACCTACCATTCGATCCAGCAATCCCATTATTGGGCATCTACCCAGAAGAACAAAAGTCATTCTATAAAAAAGATACCTTCACCTGAATGTTTATAGCAGCACAATTCACAGTTGCAAAGATGTGGAAACAACCCAAATGCCCATCAATTCATGAATGGATTAGCAAAATGTGGTATATGTATACCATGGAATATTACTCAGCTATTAGAAATAATGGCGATATGGCATCTCTTTGGTACTCCTGGAGAGAGTTGGAACCCATTCTATTAAGTGAAGTATCCCAAGAATGGAAAAATAAGCACCACATGTACTCACCAGCAAACTGGTTTCCCTGAGTGCACATTTGGGAATAACACTAATTGGGTATCAGACAGAGGTCGGGGCTGGGTGGAAGGGATGGGTATATACCTACTTGATGAGTGCGATGCGCACTTCCTGGGGAATGGACACGCTTGAAGTTCTGACTAGGGGGGATGGGGTGGGGGGAGGGGAGGGGTGCACACCTACATGATGAGTGTGATGTGCTCTGTCTAGGGAATGGACACAATTGAAGCTCAGGATGGGGAGGCATGGGCAATGTATATAGCCTGATCTTTTGTACCCCCATAATGAGCTGAAAAACAAACAAAATAAATAAATAAAGAAATAAAATAAAATAAAATAAAAAAGAACACGGAGTTCCACGTGTGATTCACTCATATCTTCCAAGCCCTCCATTCTCCCATCAGTCATTACCTTTCTGTTTTGCTGTTCCTACAGATGCATTTTAAAACTACTGTTTTTATTTTTATGGGTCTTTATTTTTCAGGATTTTAAGACATTTTTATTATAAGATTTTAGTAATTTATGTGAAAAAGCATAACTTTACCAAATCTGTAGCCACAGATAATCCAAGGGAGAGTTCATGTTAGAATTGGGGGATCAGGAGTCAATTTTCTCCTAACTATATACAAAGTGCTCAGGTCAAACCAGAATTTAAGACAGTAGAGATCTGAAGTCTGTGCTGCGAGCCAGAATATAGTAAGAAGCCTTTGACACTATCAGCTGCCAACTAGTAAACGTGTGAGAAGCAGCACACAAATGAGCAAAGTAGTAGAAATGAGATTTACAGCAATTGTAATATATTTATACAGTGCCTATAATCATCTTTGAATGTACATTTTGTATTGCACATTTATTAACATTTCTCTTAGTTTGCCATTGTAAAAGTTATGTGTCTATAAGAAAGTTATGTGTCAATAAAAAAGAAGCATGTCAGTTAGGCCCCATCCTGAGTTCTTACTAACTTGCTTGACCTAAAGGTACAGTCAAAGAAATAAAAGTATGTTAGGAAGAAGAGGATATTAACATCACTCGCAAAGATCAGAAATTTTAATATGAATATTTATTTATTTTTTTTTTTATTTATTTTTTTTTTTTTTGTTGAGACAGAGTCTCACTTTGTTGCCCAGGCTAGAGTGAGTGCCGTGGCGTCAGCTTAGCTCACAGCAACCTCAGACTCCTCGGCTTAAGCGATCCTCCTGTCTCAGCCTCCCGAGTAGCTGGGACTACAGGCATGCGCCACTATGCCCGGCTAATTTTTTCTATATAGATTTTTAGTTGTCCATATAATGTCTTTCCATTTTTAGTAGAGACGGGGTCTCGCTCAGGCTGGTCTCGAACTCCTGACCTTGAGCAATCCACCCGCCTCGGCCTCCCAGAGTGCTAGGATTACAGGCGTGAGCCACCGCGCCCGGCCTAATATGAATATTTATGATAGAGAATCATTGAAACTAGAGGTTTAATAAGGAGGAAAGGGATCTTTGGCTTTCAGCAACTTTCTATTGGACAAAACACCTTAAAGCCAAAGAAAATCAAAGGCAGCACGTGATACTTCTGATGTCAGATTAACCTGGCACTCCAGCACAGAGCCAGCAGTGAGCAGTAACAGAGTTGCATAAAAGCCAAAACCTGAGGACATAAATGACCTCTTCATTAAGATTCCTCTCTAGGAATGTGAAGAGATGAGATCTAAACTCAAAGACTCTGACCTGTAACTTTCTGGATCTTTAAGTCTGAGGTCAAAAGACATAAATCTTAGCAAACAAGTTTCCTTTTCTCAGAGGCTTTCTGTCTCTTTCTCACTCCATTTATTAGCAAAAAATAATTATGGTAGAAGAAAGAATGATCAGGTCAAGCTAGTCTTGGCCAAGGTTAAAAGAGGACCCTATGTAAGTTCAGCTTTGTAGCAGTCTGCCTCTTCCCATTTTTATTTAGCTCCCCAATAAAGTAATGATCACGCAGCAGAACATTTTGGAATTGTTTCTGGTAGAGGCATTGCCCAGGTTTTACCTGTGCATAGATGGAGGACTGTTTCCTGTGGGTAGGTAACCAGGCCTTTCTGTTTACCTACTACTGCCCCAGTTTACGCCCCTTTTTCTCAAAATATCATGGTTTGGATGAAAATATAAATGATCACCCTGTTAAGGGGCCACTCCTCTAGAGATGGCTCCTCCCCAGAAGGAAAACTAGCCAGCTAAACATACCCACAGATGGTATTAAATACTACTGAAAAGTAAACGTGAGCTATTTTATAGTCACGTTAAAAGAACTAAAGTAAAAGAAGTCCAAATATTATGTGAAGGGATAAAGCTTCACACACACGCATATGTTCTCTCTCTCTCTCTGTCTCTCTCTCACACACACACACACATACTCCAGTCTATTTTTCAAATTGAAATGCCTGTGAGACTTAAAACTATGGTAAGAAAAAAAGGGAAAAAAAGAAATGTGCTGTGCAAATATGATAACCTGTACAAAAAGGGTGAAAGGACAGAAGCACAGCTATTACTGAACAGAACATACTGAAACACTCAGCATTTCTTCCCCAGGATGACACAGAACTGCTCTGATCAAATAATTTCGTAAGGAGGAAGGAGTGTCTTTCCAGATGACAGGTTTTCTCTTCACAATGAGGGTGTGCAACTATTGGACTTTGTCTATACTTGGTAACTTTTATAAATAAACCAAGTCCCGTAATTCATGCTGTACCAAGAAAGTCTCTAGTTGGAAGAGCAACATTAGCATTTTTGATTTTGCTCTAATAGACAGTGTAGCAAGGTCTCCTGGGTAAAGTTTTAAGAGCAATTAGAGCTAATAAAAAGACAGGCTTGTCAGCACCTGAACAATGTGGAAAAAGAGAGCCAGTGACTTGGCTTTTGATTTTGAACTACACCCAAGTTAAAGCTAAATACAATTGGTTTTTCAGGAGTATGTGTGTGTGTGCGTGAACATGTGTGTGTGTGTGTAGTGTGTGTGTGGGGTGAGGGGGTTCATAAACATAGATACAGTTCAGCTTTGGAATAAAAGTGAAAGGCTTTCTTAGTTGCTTTCAAATCGTCTAAAAATAGCCACAAGTCTCTGCCAAAGCTAATATAGACAGGATTCCCATGGAAACCCTCTGAGCTAGAAGGGGCGGGTGTTATTTTTTCACTGGTTATTGGTTAAATGACTCCTACTCATTTTCTATAATGTAGCACTGTATTTATTGTCAAAACTGATGAAACAAACCCTAAAGGCACCTGTCTATCTGGTCTACTTATTTAAAGGGGGGGGGGGGGAGTACAGCAGTATCTGTACTTAGTAAAAATTTTTTGCAAGGAAAACTTTATAGAAAAAAGGAAACGTGCCACCTTGTTTGCTTTTAGTTTTTGTAACTAGTTTTATAATTCCTGCTTTCAGTATATAGTCACAGCCATATTTTATCATTTAATATATTATTTGTCCCATATATATCTATGATGACAATCATCCTTCCTTACATTTTCTCATTTTCAGGGATGATTTTTTTTGATGTATTTGTCAATTCTGGGGGACTAAGAAGAATTAAACGATATGTGATCAGGCTGCAATTTGACATTGTGAAGTTTGCCCTTGGAAAGTTTCATTTTCAAATGGAAGGAAAAAATTTCAAAAAATATTAAGAGTTAAGAATGATCAAGTTATTTGTCTGTTTTGTTTTGGAATTATAACACCTTTGGGGAAAGTATTTTAACAAAATAATTAGCTGTTATCACTATCATTTTACAAATACAAAGATAAAAAGAACTTAAATATTTTTAAAGATTACAAAAAGCAAGAGTACAATAGAATTACAAAAGTATTTTCTATATAAGTTTCAATAGGTAAAAATTATGACTCATTTAATGACTAATTGACCATGATTTTAAAAAATTTGATAGCCTTATTATTTTATTTTAATTTTTTCCCTTTAGCCTTATTTCCAATAATGGTGTTTCCTAAGCCACATTATAAATAATAATTAACACATGTACATGGTTCTTTTTTTTTTAACTCCCAGAATTCCCTGACAGAGTACATGGTTCTTAATAACCTATAAATCACTTCCACATAAATCAGACTTAATCATCATAAATATAAACATAAAAGGTCATAAAGTCATATTTTATAATTATTGCATGATTATTAAATAATATAAATATTCTTTATATGTCATTTCATTTCCTCATGCACTTAGCGTCATTTAACCTATAGTTCTAAGATTTTTTTTGCATATTTTCTTGCTTAGTATTTTATATCTTTGAGTGAGGATTAGGGAGGGAATGCAATGCCCTAAAATATTACAGTTCACCAAATATATCATGGAGTTACATTTTAGGATATTCTTATTCCCAAGTAGTAGTTGTGGTGGCTAGAAACAAAATTTTGATAAGCAGGAGTCCCGCAGATTCCTAGACAGTATCTGGAAGTGTCCAGGGCCAGGTGCTGAAGAGGTCTGGTTTTCCTCTCCTGTCACAGTGGCGAAGAGGCCTGTGCAGAAAAAGTTGTGGGTCACACACACAACCCTCTCATCCCTAGAGCTGGGTTAGGGGCATGTCTAGCAAATATTTTCCTTCTTCTCAGCCCCGCCTGCAGGAGACATTCACTATTCCCAGAGGGAACCCTAGCAGAGGGTCCCAGTCAATCTGAAATATCTGTTGGCATTCCATATATGAATATGAAAAAATTTTAAAAATCACATTAAATGTTTGGAGGGAAGTAAAAGATAGGGAAACACAGCCAGGAAGCAATGTTTTTATTGTTAGCTTTATAGATTTAAATTTGTCAGTGTGTGGTTTTAGTTTTGTGAGAAATTGTAGGGAGGTGAAAAGAGAGGGCATAGAGTAAAGAGCATATGTCTTGGAACTACTCAGGCCTGGATTTGAAACACAGCTTTGCCACCAACTAGCCAATGGCCTTAGAATGCTTTTTTAAAAAAAAAAAAAAAATCTGTTTTTAATTTGGAGCCTTCACACTTTTTAATTAAATACAATGCAGTTAATGATATGAGATCAGTTCATTTAACATTTTAATCAGGCACCAGCTTTCACAATGGTTAAACAATGTTTGACACTGAAGAATTTTGAAAACATCGGGACCAACAGGTAGTATAGTATGGCCAAAAACGTGATACTGTTGTAATCTATCAGAAAACTAATTTAGATTGACATCCAAAGTTGGGCGATGTTTCCTAGGTACTGGAATAAACACAAGCTATTGTCCAAATAAGAGGATGACACTGTTGTGATTAAATAAGTGATACTATACACTATTGGCCACTGTTAGAATAACATTTACTGCTGTATCTCATGAATTAAGCATATCACATTCATCCATGTTAGCTATATTTTCTTTTTATCTGCTAAATTGGCCTATCATTGTCACTTGAATATAATTTAAACATTTGATTTCATCTTCCCAAGATATAAAAGTAATCAGGCAGCACTGAACCAGTTTAGTAAAGCTTCCAGTAACCACAGATATACACACTAAAACCTACAAAATTATATTGATAAGCTATTATCCAGAATCAGATCTGTTTACATATAAAAGTAATAAAAATTTATTACATAAATTGTAGATTTTAGTTTACTCATAAACTGTGAACAATGTAATGCATCACTTAATTATTATAAACGTAAAAATTCACTTTCATATAAAGATTTAATTTCTTATTTATTTTTCTGAAAAAGTCCCAGTGCCCTTGGCCCTGGGTGTGTCCCTTAGATAGTACATTGAATAGTACTAACAAACCTTATATTAATTATTTTTTAAACAGGCCTACTAGCCCCACAGACAGGATGTGTTGGCCTTAAAGGCATGAGTTATTATAAACACTATCTGTGTAGACATTTGAAAGAAACAGTGTGGGAGTTAAAATTACAGGTTCAAGAACCTATTTTTCGTCTTTCTCCCACACATATACTCATCTCCTGTCATATTCTTTCCCAAAAGTTTGCAAATTTCCAGTGTTTCTCAATAAATCCTTCCTTTAAATAAATGTATAAAGTGTCAGTTACAAGTCATGCTTGGGGCCCTCTGTTGTCTTTTGTCAAGATTCTTCATATGTTGACACAAGAATTAGAATTCTTACAATCCTAATACTTTAGAACTAGAACAAATTATGTTATCAGTGGAAAAATGTTCAAGTCTGAGGCTTCTATCATACTTTCCACCCTAAAGGAAGGCCCCAGCTAGTGCTTTCTCCGAATTCCATAATATTCTAGTTAAGGTTTGCCACATAAGGAGAGGGGAGGACCATACATAGAAGAACAATTTTAATGTTTCATGTTTTCCAAATAGTCACTTAAGCAGTAATCGTGTTGTTGTGGAAAGAACAGGACATTTTGGGGAGAATAAAACCTGAGATGAATTCTGGCTCCACCATTTCCTTGTCCTGTATCCTTGGGAAAGTCAATCTCTTTTTAATTTTGTCTCCATTTCAATGTATGACACTCATGGAAACAACGTTTTTGAGCAGATCCAGAGCTCTCTTTTGTAAAATGACTTTGTAAACTCTGAGTTACTGTGGAAGTATAAGGTCTTATGATCATTATTTTGACAATAACTTCCTAGAGAAAGGAAAGAAAATCTAAGTAGGCCAAGTAGAAAGGTTTCATTTGCCAAGGTCATACTCAGAACACTAAGCAAATATTGTTAATATGTGATTTCTAATAAGGAGGAAACATTCTGCTTTAGTTTAATTGGAAAATTAGGCCCAATTCTAAATTGTACTCACTTGGAATGACAAAAACAAACAAACTATATGAGATTCTATCAGAATACATTCCCCCAACTCACTAACTAGAAATTGGTGTTTGGTATCCTGTAAAATGAAAGAATATAAACCATTAGATGAAACAAATAAATGTTAAGCATCTACTATGTACCAACCACTGTGGGAAGTGCTAGGGATACTGTTTTAAACAAGTATCCTGATATCTTCAGCTTATATTCTATTGTGTATGTGTGGGCAGTGGGCAGGGGATGGAGAGAAGAGAAGAATACAATCTTTCATCAAGAATATCAGATCAAGGCAGACAGCCGAAACATAGCAGTGAGTCAAAATTGCCAGTGTCTACTTTATACTGGGTGGTCAGGAAAATCCCTTCTGATGAGGTGATATTTAAGCAGAAGTCTCAGTGACCAAAAATAAGCCAGCCCTATGAGGACTGGAGTCAGAATGTTCCATTAAAAGGGACCAGATAGTACCCAAAAAAAGGCCCTAAGACGGGGGTTATCCAGAAGTGCTTGGGGAATAGTACAGCTAGAATGTACTTGTCAAAGCAGAAGGATGGACTAAAATACTGAGAGACAGGCAGGAGACAGCTCATATCAACCTTCCTATGCCACAAGTAAGGTGTTTGCACCGTATTGATATTGTAAGCATGATGAGTTGTCACTGGGAAGTTTAAACAAGAGAATGACTTAATCTGATTTTAGAGTATATAAAACATAACTGCTATTGCTCTGTGGAGATAGACTGTAGGAAGCAAGACTGGAAACTGAAAGACCTGTTAGGGGATTATTGAGTTATTAGGCAAGAGACTATAGTGGCTTGAACTAGGGTGGCAATAATAAAGACATGCATTCATTCATTTCTTTATTCATTCAACAACTATGTAGTAATGGCCTGCTATGTGCCAATATCCTGTTCTAGGTATTAGGCATGTATCAAGGGTCAAAAGCAAAGAACCTGCCCTCATGCAGCCTGTGCTCAGTGGAGGACATAGACAATCAAGGGGAATGAAGAGTGATAGGGCTACTTTTAGATGGGCTGGTCAGGGGAGACCTCTGGTTAGACCTAAATAAAGTGAAGGAGGAAGCATTGTAATTGTCTGGAGGCAGGGGGATAGAAAGAAGACCCTAGAATGGAAATATGCTTGAAGAGTTAGAAGAAAATCCCTAAGGCTGATATACTTGAAGAGTTGGAATACCATTACTAAAGCTGGAGCACAGCTGGGCAGGAGGCAAATGACAAGAGTTGAGATCTGGAGGCCAGCTAATGCCAGATCATGCAGGACTGGGCAGCCACGGCAAGGACTTGCATTTGGTTCTGAATTTTATGAAAAGCCATTGAAAGGGTTTTGGACAAGACAGTGACTTGATCTGATTTATATTTGAAAAGAGTCACTCTGGCTGCTGTGTGAAGAAAAGATAGTGGATATGGAGGTAATAGAAAGGAAGCAGAGGGATCCATTTGGAGACTGTGGGAGGAAATCAGGCAAGAGATGATGTTGGAATGCCCTAGGTTGGTAGCAGTGGAAGTGGTAAGAAGTGGTCATGTTCCAGATATAATTTGAAAGTAGAGCCTGAAGAATTTGCTATAACATTAGATATTGGATGTGAGCATAAGGAGCCAAGAAAATTACAAGGCTTTTGTCCTGAACAAATAGGCAAAGGGTGGTACTATCTGCTGAAGATGGGAGGAGAAAAATATGGTATCTGGGACAGTGAGGGAGAGTTGGAGGTCAAGTGTTTGCTTTTGGACATGTTAAGTTCAAGATGCCTATTAAGTATCCAACTGGAGTTGTCTAATAGACAAGTTGGATATGTAAGGCTAGAGTTTAGAGTAGAGGATGAACCTAGAGATATAAATTTGTGTTATTACAGCATATAGATCGTATTTAAGCCATGTAACTATATGAAATCACTAGAAAAGTGAAGGTGGGTAGCAAAGAGGAGATGAAGAGAGTGAATTTAGGATGTATTTTGAAGATAAAGGTAAGAGAATTTATTGATGAATGAGGGAAAGGAAACAATCATGGATAAATTGTTGGCTTCAACAACTGAATGGATAATGGTATCATTCACTGAGTTGGGAAAGACTGAAGAAGGAGAGGCAATAAGTTTGTAGGAAAGGAATCAAGAGTTCTCTTTTGGCATGTTAAATTAAAGATGACTGTTAAACATTCAGAGGAACTTGTTAATACATAGTAGATATTTAAAATCAAGAGGGGGTGATGTCACCTAATGGTATTAGGGCAACTGGATAACCACATGCAAAGGAATGAAGTTGGACCTTTACCTCACAACATATATAAAAATTAAGTCCAAATAGATCAAGACCTAAATGTAAGAGCTAAACTATAAAGCTCTTAGAAGAAAACATAAGGGTAAATCACTATAACCTTGGATTTGGCAAAGAATTTTAAATATGACACAAAAAGCATGAGCAATAGAAGAAAAAAATAAGTTGAATTTCATCAAAATTAAAAACTTTTGTGCTTCAAAAGACAGCATCAAGAAATTGATAAGACACCCTACAGAACAGCAGAAAGTATTTGCAAATCATGTATCTGATGAGAGTCTAATAACCAAAATATATAAAGAATTCTTACAATTCAGTAATAAAAAGACAACCTAATTTTTAAAAATGCATAAAGAATCTGAGTAGATATTTCTCTAAAGAAGATACACAGATGGCCAGTGAGCATATGAAAAGAGTTTGACACCATTAGCCATCAGGGAAATGCAATACAAAACCACAATAAGATACCACTTCACCCCAACTAGGATGACTACAAAGAAAAAGGCAAATAACAACAAATGTTGGGGAGGACATGGAGAAACTGGAATCCTCATATACACTGGTGGGCATGTAACATGGTGCAGTGACTTTGGAAAATAATCTGGCAGCTTCTTAAAGGCTTAAATGTAGTGTATGATCTACCAGTTTTACTCCTAGAGCATTACCCAAGAGCAATGAAAACATGTATCCACACAAAAACTTGAACATTAATATTCATAGCAGCATTATTCATAATAGCCTAAAAGGGAAAATAACTCAAATGTTCATCAACTGATGAATAGATAAATAAAATGTAGTGCATCTATACAATAAATATTATTTAGCAATCAAAAACATGAAGTAGTAATACATGCTATAAGATGAATGAAACTTGAAGACATTGTAAATCACAAAAGACCACATATTGTATGATTCAATTTATTAATGTATGAAATGTCCAGAATAATTTATAGAGACAGAAAGTACATAAGTGATTGCCTAGGGCTGGGGGTGCATGCATGGAGGAAATGGTTAAGAGATATTGGGAAGTGACTACTAAAAAGTACAGGGTTTCTTTTGAGGGTGATGAAAATATTCTAAAATGGTGATGCTTGCACAACTCTGAATACACTAACAACCATTGAATTGTGCACACAAAATGGATTAATTTGTGGATATATGAATTATATCTCAATAAAACTGTTACCAAAAAAAAAGAGAGAAAGATAAAAGAGAGAGCAGCAAAGCAGTGTGCAGTGAGATGGGAAAACTAATGGAGTGCATTGTCATAGAAGCTAAGAATAGATTTCTAGAAAGAGGGAATGATCAACTGGGTTGAACACCACAAAGACATTGGGTCAAAGAGACCAGAGGGTTGACTACTGAGTTTGGTAATCAGGCAACAATTGGAGAGCCTTCTTGGTAGAGTTGAGGAGGGAAGTCCAGCTGGAATAGGTGGAGGAGAGAGAAGGAGGTGAGAAAGGGAAGATAGTTACCAATAGCTTCTTTAAGAAATTTTGCTTTAAAGGCAAGTAGAGAGATGGGACAAGAGCTTTGTTAAGGTGGGGTGACTTTTGTAGCTTTTATTTGGTTTTTGTTTTCTTTTGTTTTAGAGCAGCTTTGTTTTCTGATATGATTGTTCTAGTAAAGGAAGAGAAATTGATACTACAAAAAGAGATAGAGGATAACTATCAGGGCAAGGTCTGAGAAAGAATGAGATCCATAATCCACATGGAAAAGGGATGAACCTTGGATAGGAGCTGGCACCCTTTATCCAACATAATTGGAAGGAAGGCAGATAGAGTGAGTACAAATGAGTGACCCTAATTATATGACAATCTAGTTCATGAGGATAAGTGGGCTTCTTTATAGTTGCCTTGTTTTTAAAAACATTGCTTCTTGGTGTGTATGTATGTATGTGCATGCATTAAATATATTTTAGTTGAAAAACCCAATTTTTGGTTCTTTTTCATCATGTCCCAATCTGGGATAATTTCAAGCAGTTTACACTGCTAAATATTTTCCTGTCCACTTTGCTGTTGGAGCTATGTGTGGGCTTTAGCCAACAATTCTTGCAGTGGAGGAGGAAAGGGAAGCATTTCATCATGTGGGGAAGAGTCACTCTCCAAATAGCCAGTCTACTGATCCCTGGCCCTAGCCCAGAACTCCCCAAATACTCCCTTTCTCCAAATACTTTGTTTTCCAATTTCTACTTATGCAGTGATTAGAAAAGTATAAGCCTCTAGAATAAGAGAACAGAGTTAAATGATTTTGAAGTAAAATAGAAATACTATGCCATGCCAACACATGGATAAAGAATAAATGCATATATTCTCAATTTTGTTCATCTTTTCAAAAGTGATTTTATATTTTTAAAAGTATCATGGAAATAAAATCAGTGATATAACATTTAATGCTATGTACATAATAAAAATACAAGCTCTAAGGTAACAGTTTTGTTTTGGATTGTTTGATGGAATTATAAAGTATCAAGCTAAAGCTAGGCATGATCAAATGTCAAATCATAGCTATATCACAAAATATGAAGAACTATCTGTATTTTTCAATCCTTGCAATCATCTGGTGGAGCTTTTAAAATAAAATATGAATGCCTAAGCTTCACCCTAGATCAATTAAATCAGAATCTCTGGAGGGGCATCTGAGCAGCGATTTTTTTTTTAAAGCTCTATACCTAATTCCATGAGCAGTCAGGGTTGAGGACCACTGGGCTGATCATTGAGAATTTCTTGTAGAAATGCACACAACTGTATTGTAAGCTTGTGTTCTGGACATTGCAAACTTCCATTACTGATATATGGAAGGAAAAAAAAAAAACACTGAAATGCAATTCTATCCCTTCAGAAACTTCTTACCTCATAGCTTTGTCTGAAAACAATTTGTATAAAGGATAAGAAATTAAAATAATAAACTTTTTCTTGGTTTGTCTCAAGATGGGGAAATAGAATAAAAAGTTCAACAGACTTCAGAGATGCAAAGAACTCAACAGCTGTTAATTTGATTAAAGTGGGAAGTCAGCCAGACTAAGAACTATTTTTAGCACTGTGCTGACAGGTGTTTTACCTTCTCTCACACTCTCCTGGACAGGGCTTGCCTAGAGTGGATCCAAGTTTTAAAACTATGGTCAATAAAAGAAACAGATGTCTGTAAATCTGTGTAGAGACACAACAGCATGGAAGCCCTCTCAATATCATCTCAAGCAACAGGTTGAAAAAGCTAAAATGGGAGATATGATTTTAAAATGGCTCATTTTGCTGAAATTTCTTTTAGGGAGAAATAAATTCTAGAAAATGTTGGTAGTTATATCAAGTGAAAGCATTTTGTTATAAGTGATCCAAAAATGGAAGTAATGGAAAGAAAGGAAAGAGGCAGAGGATAGGTAGGTCTAGCTCTCAAGATGACTGGCATGGTACCTCAGGAGGCATCAGGAGACATCTCACCTATTCCACTTTTCTATTAAGGGCGTTAAAACATCAGTGGGTGATTGTGAAAAGTTTCAGTGATGGTTTGACAAGCAGATTAAGGTTAGGGGTTTGAAGGGAAAAGAATATAATAAAACAAAATATTATAATCTTTGAAAGTTATAAAATACAATGACACTAAATATTATAATCTGCAGAACAATCAGATTTATTTTTAAAAAGAGTTTGTTGGATGACCTAAATCACATATTTATAAATCAAAAACAATTTAGTATGAAATCAATAATTATTATAAGTAGAAAGGAACCATTATTCATATATGTGGGTCAATTTCATTTTACATATTTTTAGGGTGCTTTGTTATATGTGGACTTCAATATTACAGTTTCTTGTCTATTATTAAGATTCATTTAGTACTTCCATGTGAATATCATAAAGTCAACTGAAAAGCTAAAAATAGGTACTTAAGGAGTCCTTTGTTCATACAATCATAAATTAGTAATATTAGCCTTTAAAGGAGCTTTATCAAAATAAATATACCACTACAGAAAAGATTCCTTCATTTATTTATTCATCCACAAACTTTCATTGTTCACCAATGTGCCAACCACTATATGAGGCATTCCTCTATAGAGATAAATATGAAAATCTCTCAGCCCTCAGGGGACCCTCAATCTAGAAGGGGAGGGGGGAAGGGAATTATAATCAAAGCATGGCAATGAATTTGGTCCACTGAAGGAAGTTCTTGCACATCTAGAGGAGGAGCAGATACAGGAGTGGGTCAACATTCCTGGAGGGTGAGTAGGGATGAAAGTGTGAGAAACTGCTTTGCTGTCGGCATGCAGGTTTATGAGTAGTCATCCAAGGCTTAGACAAGATGAGAGGGTGTCCATTTATTCTAGTTCAAGAAAATAGCAATTAATGTATTTTGACTTTAATTAAACTTACTTTTTTCAATAAGGACTTGAAGAATGGGAAGATGTTTAACCTGTTGGGAAACCACAGTGTTTTTCAGTAATTTAAAAACCAATAGTGAATGAGAATTTCCTTTTCTCCACACCCTTACCAACACTTGTTATTTCTTGTCTTTTTGATAATAGCCATCCAAGCAGGTGTGAGGTGATAGCTCATTGTGATTTTGATTTGCATTTCCCTGCTGATGAGTGAGGTGGAGCACCTTTTCACATTTAGGTGCTCTTGCCACACACATAACAAAAGTGTAACTGTGTAACATGATAAATATGTTAAAATATGTGATTATAGTAACCATTTTTTAATACCATGTATACGTATAGCAAAACATCATGTTATATACCTTAAATGTATGCAATAAAAATGGCTTCTGATGGTAATGCAATTTATAAATAGGAACTTTTTTTTCAGACTTCATTAAAAGAGGATTTCTGTAATTTTGATAACTGACATAGATAATAGTTCCTGTGGATTGAAAAGCTGAAAAAGTGGATACAGGGGAGTAGAGGATGGGATCTATGGATGGGGTATTTATTTATGGATAGGGAACAAGGACTTTTAGAATCACTGAACTATCATATGCAAAAAATGTGTTTTTGTATATTTTTCTGAGAATGTCTTCTATATTTTTCAACAAATTCTAGAATGATTCATAATTCCAGAAAAGAATTTATTTTACATATTTTATGATGCAAACTTTTCACTACTTGAGTATCCTTATTATTCTGAGTTTGTGAAATACATTGCACTATGAAATTTAGCCCTATATAAGTAAATTCTATCTTGGCAGTTATAAAAATATAACATGTATACACTTACATATTTTTTTTTATTTCAGCTTATTATAGGGGTACAAAAGTTCAGGTTATATATATTCCCCATCCCCCCCTTCCCCCCGAGTCTGAGCTTCAAGCGTGTCCATTCCCTAGACAGTGCACATTGCACTCATCAAGTAGGTATACACCCATTCCCCCCCCGCAGTCCCCACCTCTGTCTGATACCCAATTGGTGTTATTCCCAAATGTGCACTTAGGTGATGATCAGGGAAACCAATTTGCTGGTGAGTACATGTGGTGCTTATTTTTCCATTCTTGGGATGCTTCGCTTAATAGAATGGGTTCCAACTCTCTCCAGGAGAACAAAAGGGATTCTATATCACCGTTATTTCTTATAGCTGAATAATACTCCATGGTATACATATACCACATTTTACTAATCCATTCATGAATTGATAGGCATTTGGGTTGTTTCCACACCTTTGCAATTGTGAATTGTGCTGCTATAAACATTCGGGTGCAGGTGTCTTTTTTATAGAATGACTTTTGTTCTTCTGGATAGATGCCCAATAATAGGATTGCTGGATCGAATGGTAGGTCGACTTGAATCTGTTTAAGGTATCTCCATATTGCTTTCCACAGGTGCTGTACTAGTTTACAGTCCCACCAGCATACACTTATATTTTTTAAAGTGCTATATGTCTTTTAGAAGACTTACTGCAGAGAATATGTTGATGCAAAAGGTCATATACAAACTTCTAACATAGACCTAAGCTTATAATCAGCCATTTCAGTAGCCTATAATAACCTACTTTATGACAAAGTATTAATACAGTGAGGCAAGTCTTAAAGCTAATTGTTGAAAAGAACAGTGGACACCAGCTTATAAAATTTGTGCATAGTTCATTGTAAATCATCAAGTGGTTTTATACACTAAGTAGGGAAATTTCTTTTTTTATTCTGGTAAAATAAATGGCTTCATAGAAGTGAAAATTGCTTCCATGAAGATACAGGTATTAACAGTGTTAACTTTGCAAAATGGCCATCCCTCACCTGCCTCCCTCTGAGGTTGTTAGAATTATCTAATGAGATAATGTAGGCAAGGTGCTATGCACCACATTATCCAATGATAACTCAAAACTCCACCAAATCCCACCAGATGTATTGAAGGGATGTGCAGCATCCCTACTTTGTTTAACCTACTAACTGTGGCTTGTTGGGTAAGAAAACAATGCTACTCTTAAAACAGACCTCACTGAACTGCAGCATTCAGAAGAAATAACAACAGCACAGCCCCCTCTGACTTGAAAACACTGAGACGTGTTCAGGGAGAGCTTTTTCCTAAGAACTCTAAAGCTAGCAAAAAAAAAAAAAACCACTTGTCTTTATTGAAAGAATAATGTCTGCATATGCACCACACCTGAATTACAATGGTTACCTTATGGATTTCCAATAGAAAATTTTAAAATTGAACTAAATTGCCAAGGACATCTTTTGTTTCAATGTCACAGATGATCTAGATTTTAGTTTATCAATGTTGCACTTTATAAAACACACACTGTTGAATATATCAGTAAATAAGAGGGATATATAGAAAGTCTCCATTGGTCTAAATAGTTTTAAATATTAAACTCATATTTAGTTTGGAGCATTCTTTTCATATCTGAAAAATAAATATATTTTAAAAAATGAAACCCTTTTGTCTACCTCCCTATCAAAACATTTGGCAAAATCAATATTAAACTTTCTAAAATGCATATGGAAATGTAAAAGGCCAAGAATAGCCAAAGTGGATTTACATTACCAAACATAAGACCTATTATAGACAGTATTTGTGCAAAGATAAACAGTATATTGTTCAATGAAACAGAATCGCGAGCCCAGAAACAGACCCACACATACAGGTCATCTTATTTATGACAAAGATGACACTGTGGTGCAGTGGGAAAAGGATTTTTTCTCCCCAATAAGAGCTGCAAGGTCAGATGGCGATAGCCTTATCGGAAAAAAAAATGAATCCTGACTCTTTCATCACAACATACAGAAAAATCAATTCTAGATGAATTGCAAATCTAAATGTAAAGGTTAAAGAAAACCTTCTAGAATTGGGGTTAGCAAACTTTTTTGAAGGGCCCAATAGTAAATATTTTAGGCTTAGCAGATCACACAGTCTCTGTTGTGACTACAGACTTCTCTGCCATGGTAACACAAAAGCTAGTTTTAAACCATATATAAGCAGATGACTCTGTCTGTGCTCCAATAAAACTTTATTTACAAAAACAGTTGACAGGCTGGATTTGACTTTTGTAGAACATCTTTCTGAACTTGGAGTAAGCAAAAATTTCTTAACTGAACACAAAGGGTGGTAACCAAAAAATAAAATTTCATAAATTAGATTGCATTAAATTTTTAAAATTCGTTTATTAAAAGGCACTGTCAAGATTAGGAAAAGACTCCCCATACAGTGGAAAAAGATATTCAAAGTATATATGTTCAACAAAGAATTCATATCCAGAATATATTAATATAAACCCACACATGCACACCCTACAGATTGATAATAAAAGAAGGTGAACCCAATAGAAAAAAAAGAATAAGAAATTTTAGAGGAAAGTTTCACGAAAGGTAATATCCAAATGGGCAATAAACAAATGGAAAGGTTCTCATTGTCATTAGTTATCAGGAAAATAATAAATGAAACCTCAGTGACATACTTCTATGTGTCCACAAATGAAAAAGGTGGGCAATTGTCAGGGATGTAGAACAAATGGAACTCTTACCGCTTGCTGGTGAGGCTACAAATGGGTACAAGTCCTTGGGAAAACTGAGGTGATCATAGATAAGTCCTATGGTCTAACAATTCTATTCTTCGGTATAAAACAACATAAGTGTGTCCATATGTTCACTGAAAGACATATACCTGAATGTCCATAATGGTACCATCCATATTATCACAAACGGTAAATGAGCCAATGCACATCAACAAAAGAAAACATAAATACATGTGGTATATTCACACTATGAAAACACCATACAGCAGTCAGAATGATCTATAAGTACACACATGGAAATACATTGTGATATATTCATACAGTATATATGTGTAGTATTCTACACAACAATAAGAATAATCTATATCTACATGCAACAACATGGATGAATTTCTTTCCAACATCACCCCCCAAAAAATATTGAGTGAAAGAAGCCAGACACAGATGAATACATCTAACAGCATTACATGTATTTGTATAAAGTTCAAAAACAGGCAAAACTTTGCTATGCTTTTAGAATTGAAGATCACGGTTACACTGGGGTAGAGAGGACATACTAACCAGAAAAGAGCAAGTGTGAGGAGGGTACCCAGAGAGCCAGTAATATTCTGTTTCTTGAACAGGTACTAGTTCCCCACACTTGTTTAGTTTGTGAAAATTAATCGAGATTATATTTAAGTACACTTTTTCATTTACATTGTTCTCTGCTGTAGTTTCTGTACAGGGACTTAAATCAATTGAAGAGAATTAGATTGGAATTAAACTAATGAAGGTGATGGTCCTTGGCTCCCGGTCCCCGTTCCTGCTTCATGTTTCTTTTGTTTTCCTTTTACTTCTATTTAATGTAAATTTAATGTTTCAAAAATAATCCACAATTCATAAGTCTATACTGATGTAAGTAAATGATTGAATAAATTAATAGATGAGAGAGAACAAATAAAGCTCCCATGCAGAAGAACTCTAAATAATTTATGTAGATAACTGCCCTCATGGAAGTGGAGCATTGCTCTGCCTTTTAAGGGAAGGCTGCACATCGTGACTGCCTTCCAAAAAGTACGGTACAGAAAAGAGAAAAGAGTAACTTTATAATAGAGAAACCTGACAAATACTACCTCAGCCAGGTGACCAAGGTCAACATCATCACTGATAAGCCATATTGACAATATGCAACCTTGGCATGGTGTGATGAGATGAGAATGGCACTTTACATCTGTGGTCTTCCCCCACCAACCAAAACCATGACCCCAGTCTCATCACGAGAACATGAGACGTGCCCAAATTGAGAGACATTCCACAAAATAGCTCACCAAAACTGTCAAGGTCATTAAAAGCAAGGAAAGGCTGAGAACCTATCGGAACTAAGAATAGTCTCAGGAGACATAACATCTAAATGTAATGTGGTATCCTGGTTGGGATTGTGGAACAGTAAAAGCATATTAAGTGAAAACTAAGGAAATCTGAATAAAGTATGGACTTTAATAATAATATATCAATAGTGGTTCATTAATTATGACACATGTACCCTACCAATGTAAGATGTTAACAATAGGGGAAACTTGGTACAGGATATACTGGAATTCCCTGTACCTAAAATTATTCCAAAATTAAAATTTTCTTAAAAATAAAAATAACCTACATAATAAGCACTGGTTACACTTAAACTGGGAAGCATGACCTACAACATCAAGTTATTAACAATAAGAGAATACAAGGGTAAGAAACAAGGACTAGTTTCATTACCCAATAGCCAGTTAAAATGCAGTAATTATTTTTTGTTTTCTCTACAAGTCTGAATAGATTTCTAGTCATTAAATTTTATGAATGTGAATTACTTCTGTTTATTCTAACACATTAAGGTGAGAGCTTTATGGACAATTACTTACTCAGATATTTAAGTTAAACTTTTTATGTATCAATCTTCATGCGGAAGAGCTTAGTGATGAAATAGGGAATGTTTTTGTTAGTAATTATGGACTATTAAAAATTAACTTTCACTCCATTACACTCTTTCAATAAATATAATAGAAGCATCATAGAATGTTGGAGCTGAAAGGGACACTTAAGAGATTAGTTCAGCTCCTTAACTTTATATGAAATAACTGAGTGCCAGAGAATTTGGGACTTGCCCAGGGTCATAATAAACTGGTGAGAGAGCTGGAACTCACTTATTCAGTTGAACAAGCATTTACTTAGTATTTATTATATTTCAAGCACTGTGATAGGTGCAAGAGATATAAAGATGAGTAAGACTTTATCCTTCAGGAGGAGGCAGGAGCAGAGAGAGGCAGATAAATGGATAGATGAATATAGTACAATGAGGAAGCATGAGAACAGGGTGCCATGGAAATGAAGGAACAGATCACTTGACGCAGCTCAGACATCACCTGAGCCTTTGGAAGATGGGTAGGATTTACAAGGTGAGGAGGCTAGGAACAGATACTCCAAGCAAAGATGATTGCTTGAGCCAAAGGTAGAAGAGGTGAAATAACGTGTTGTGCAGGAAACTCTGCTGTCTGCTGTTACTGCAGAATACTCTAAGCAGGGAGCAGGGATAGATTAAACTGAAAATGCTGGACCATGGAGTGGATTTTGTGCCATTTAGTAAGCTGAATCTTTATCCTGTAAGAAATGGAAAGTTATTGAAAGGTTCTGAATTATAATTTGGTCACTTGGATGGCTTAGAGAAAGATTTGAGAAGGACAAGAGTAATTAGTGGGAATCCTATCAAAGAGGTTACTGTGGTGCTCAAAGGATGGATGGCAAAGGGCTGGTTTGGGAAAGTGTAGTAAATATGGAGAAGAGGAGGTAGATTCAAGAACTATTTAAGAAAAATGATTGGTGATTAATTGGTTGGGGATGGGGTAAGTGGGGTGGGTAGATGAAGTTGAGGAGTCTTGAGCAGGACCGTAGTCTGTACCAAGGAGCACACATTTGCCTTGGGCTCCATTTACACATATTTTCACCTCCACCCCGGGAAGCAGCTCAGAATACCAGAAAGTGAAGCTGCTTTTGGTAAGCATTCAAAAAGAAAAACAAAAGCAACAGAACTCTTGTCCTTTTCCTAAGTCCTATACTAGGACAAAAGGTCTCTTCTTGCCCTATATAGACACAAGCAGGAGAGACCATAGAGATGATTTCTTTGAAAAGCTAAGAGAATTTGCTTCCAAGGCTTTTGTCTTTGCTCCTAGGCTACAGAGAGCCTGCCCTAAATTTCAAATATACCTCATAAGGGGCACTACCTTGAATCTCTGCCCTGGCACAGCCTGCGTTAGGCTTTGGTGACTGTGGACGATTGTACTGCCTATGAAAGAGACTGTGGGAAGAGGATCAAGAGAAAAGATAATGAGTTCACTTTTCAAAAAGCTAAATTTTAAATGCCTATAGAATATTCAGTTAGGAAAATTCAAATGGCAGTAGGATAATCAACTGTAAAATTCAAGGGAGACATATTAAAGAGTTATAGGTCATGGTAAGAAAAAGACCTTGAAAGTGGATGCCATTTCTCAGAGACATCTTTCAGGATGAGAAGATTAGTGGAAAGAATAGCAGACCCAATGTGCAAGTCACGTGGTCACCAACATTTCAGTACAACTCTTCAATAGAAAATTCAATGACGGATGAATATGTTTGGGAGATCTATTGTACAGCATGGTGACTCTAGTTCATGACAATATATTGTATACTTTAAAATTGCTAGGAGAGTAGACCTTAAATGTTCTCACCACATCAAAAAAAAATAGCTATGTGAGGTGATGAATATATTAATTAGCTTGCTTGTGGTAATAATTTCATAATGTGGACATATATCAAAACATCACATTGTATGCTGTAAATATATACAACTTATATTTGTTAATCATACCCCCAATAAATCTGGAAAAATATTTTTTTAAAATAGAAATTCAACAAAACAGAAATCTACCAGAAAAAAACTAGAAGAGTGGTACCCCAGAGCATAGAAGTTTAGATAGTTTTCAAGACAGAGTGATCAATTGTATTGAATATAGATAGAAGAGGTGCCACTAAAAACGGTTCCTATAAAAATATCCGTGAAATTTGGCAGTGAAGAGGACATAGGTGACTTCAGCGAGACAGTCAACTGAAGTTGATTACAGTTAATTGCAGTGAGGTGGATTGATGGCTGTGTGGGTGATGAAGAAGTGGAGATGCTTTTCTAGGCTATTCTTTGAAGGTTTAGGTGAAATTGAAAGGAGAAAGGCAACTTCTAGAGGCAGAGCAAAGGGAGACTCTCGTTTGTCTGATGTGAGATGAGATGTCTTGTGTATTTGTAGGCTACGACAAAAGATGCTCTCTAGAAAGCAGGTGCCGACAAGAGAGGACATGACAATCAGAGTCGCAGAGGAGACCAGGGAGGCCAGGGTCAGGGATACACAGAAGAGGGGCTGGCATTCAACAGTGGAAGAAATGTTTTTTCCAGACCCAGAAAAGAAGGAAGCAAGCCAGCATAAATGAATATGTAGACAAGTTTGCAGAAGTGTGTGTGTGTGTGTGTGTGTGTGGCCTCAGAGAGGGTGGTGGGCAGGCAGTAGGGAGTTGAAAGAGATAGTGCTCGAAGACTTCAACTGTCATCTATTTATTTATTCATCTTTTTTTCTAGCAGGAGGTCAGGTAATCTGCTGAGGATGAGATTGAGTTCTAGGAGAGCAGTGAGTATTTGGATAAGGACTGAGGAGAGTAGGCAAGGGAGTTACTGAGGACAAAAATAAAAAGTTTAAACTGAAGGTGTTAAGAGTGGGAGACTTAACTTGGGCAGCAACAATCTGTAGGCTTATATGATTTTTTTCAGTTGTACTCAGCTACCATTATTTAGTTAAAGATATTTATTAAGTGTCCTTTACTATATTCTTGGCATTACACATTGCAAACACTACATCAACTCCAGTGGGTACGTAGGTACGTTTATTACCCCAATTACAGGTTAAGTAACTTCTCCAAGGTTGCACAGCTGGTAAAGAGGCAGAGCATAGGCCTGTCTGACTCCAAACCATATGTTATTTACCATATGTTATATATCCTTCCAAGGAGATGGAGCTTTAAGAATTGATTAGACATTTTGCCTAGCCTCAGGAAAAACTACTGCATGAAAGAAGATATGCCAATAAATACTCACAAGCAAATGTGAGGGATTAATGTGCTCAAAAAGCAGAGAAGAGGAGCCCATCACTTTAAGGCTTCAGGGAAGCCTTCTTAGGAAGGTGACACCTGAGCATGGACCAGATCTGAATTGGTATTCACCAGGTAGGCAGGGTCTGGGGCATCCAAGACTTTGGGACTGTATACACAAAGACAAGGAGGCATGAGAAGGCATCACAGTTTTGCTCAATGCACCTGGGACATAGAGTGACTGTTGGATAAGAGCCGGGAGACATGAGGGAGACATGGGACCCCAAATTCTCTACTGAGAACTTACTTTGTCTGGTAATCAACTGGATGACATGTAAGGTTTTAAAGAAGAGAATATCAGATTTGGGTTTTGAAAACATGACTCTATCAATAATGGGCAGGAGGGATCACAGAACAGGGAGATTAATAACTATAATAATTATAAGCTGTCACCCTGGATCAGGCACTAAGTAAGTGATTTTCATAGATTCAGTGACTTAATCATAGAAATCTTGTGAGGGGATTATAATTATTCCCACTTTACAGGTGAGGAAACCAAAGCCCTGACAAGTGAATTAACTTGCTCAAGGTCTCAAGGCTAAAAAGTGGCATATGTAGAACATGAACCCAGGCATCCTGGCTAAGGCAGGATCTTGGTTAGGGGGATATTGCAATGGCTTTGGGTAAAAGATGCTGAAGACCAGGTCTAAGGCACTAGCAATAAAGCTAGAAAGGAAAGAACCAACTCCAGGTTCCTAGCTCCGAAGCCAGTGTTCTTTCCACTGTTTTCTTATTTTTCTTAGTTTCTTTGTTTATATCTGAAAATAAATCTTATGACACCTGTGATGGGTTGAATAGTGTCCTCCCCTCAAATTTGTGTCTATGCAGAACTTCAGAATGTGCTCTTACTTGGACAGAGGGTCTTTGTGGATGTCATTAGTTGTTAAGATGAAATTGTTAAGAGAGTGAGCCCTAACGCCAAAGATGGTTTCCTTGGGAGAAGAGGAGAGGACACCCAGAGGGGAATGTGATGACCAAGACAGAGATTGGAATGATGTAGCCACAAGCCAGGGAACACCACGGATTGCCAGGACCCACCAGAAGCTAGGAAGAGGCAAGGAAAAATTCATTCCTAGCGTCTTCAGAGGGAGCATGGCCCTGCCAATACCTTGACTTTGACTTTGGACTTTTAGCCCCAGGCCACAAGAGAATAAATGTCTGTTGTTTTAAGCCACCTGCTCTGTGGTAATTTGTTTTGGCAGCCCTAGGAAACTAATACAACACCTTTCTTTTCTCAAGTTAAATTTCTAGTTAGAGCTACATTTTCATATTTTTATAATTGCATACAAATAAGTGCATGGTTTTTAAGGGAAAAATCGCTCACAGTTGATGATCTCATGGGCCTGCATTTTTATCTTTATTGCATTTCACTGTCATTTGCCTGATAGATTAATCTTATTTGGATTTCCTGGGGCGAATCTTGTTTTTATCTTCATGCTGTTATTGCTACCCACACTTTAAGTATTTTGGGTTACAAAAATAGATTCTCTTTTAACCCTGGTCTGGAAGTAGGATGACTTTATAACCAAAACAATCACCTCTATGCTTGAGAAAAGGTATAAAATGCTCCAGCCTGCTTTCAACTTGACTTTTGCACTGACCCAGGAGTTGACAGAATCTGCTCTTATACAAGACTGGAATTATCAGGAACTGTTTGCAAAATGTGTGATAAGCCAGTTAGGCAATCGAACACAGAGGGAGTCTTTTCACATCTTATTTGAAACCTTGAGTTTTGACAACATAGAGCTGTAGAATTTTAGAGCTAGCCAAATACAAATGACATGTAATGAATAGGAGGCAATATCATTTGAATTTCTACCAAAACAGTGGTATTGACTTAAAATTTAACCTTACATCATTTGTCCTTTTGCTGCCAATCATTTTCTTGTGAACATGCCATTTACATTTGTTACCTACTTCACAAATGTTTCTGGGATTGGCTGTCTTCAGCATCCATTTTTCACATAGAAAAGCTAGACACAAAGGCATTTGGGGTTTTCTAGGGCTGCCTACTCAGACTCATCAGTCACGGAGACCACCGTATGCATGCACATGCATGCACACACACACTCCCACAAGGATTTGGGGGTACATCCTGATGACAAAGAGGGAGACATGGTGACTTGAGCAGTTCTGCTCAGAGCATCTTCACAGAGCATGATCTCACACAGTGCAATTCATTTCATGCTTCCCAATGAATAAGAGTATTGTGAGTTGTGTGTGCATACAGAGGTATATGATTTTCCTGTTCTTCAGAAACACCAATAAAGTATCACAAAACATGCAACACTTGCCTTACAAAATTCACTCCTGCAGGGTTTTTTATGGTCGTTGTTTTGATGAATTAATCATATTAGAACACAGGATGCAGATCTTAGGGTCAGTGATGCAGAGGCTATGGCCATTCAGGATTCAGCTAAAATGTTTCCTCCTCTGAAAGCCCCTTGTCCCTCTGTGTCACCTGACCCCATTTTATTTTATCATAACACTTACTTGGTTTTGCTATTTTTTAATTTATTCACTGGTCTGTTGTCTGTCTGTCCAGATTTGCATACTCTTACCTTCCTTATTCACTACATTATCTTCAGAGTCTAAAATGGTACCTGTTGATAACCAAATGTTTAACCAATGAATGCATCAATGAAGGTGGCTTAGACATCCCAGGAACTATAAAGAGTGAGGATTGAGAGAAAGAAGTGGTGATGGAAACTGTAGGTAGTTGAAGACAGAGGTTCTTTAGCAGAGGAGAAGCAGGGACTCAGGTGGGGACCTACAGCAAAAATCCTGGGTAACACTGGGGAGGAGTTGGCTTCAGGGTCTACAGAAACAAAGGACGGAGGCATTCAGAAGACCGGCACAAAGCAGCTATGGGTGGTGGACACAAGGGCAATTCCTAAAAGTGTGTACTTCAGGCAGGTGGGTGGGGAGGTGATGGAGGGAGGAATGTAGGCTGAATATTTCTAAAGCTGGCCTATAAAATGTGACAAGTAAATCAGACTATCATAAAAAGGAAACTGCTGAAGTCCCAAGCACCACTTTCAAGGGCTTTACATTACAATAAGAGTAGACATTTTGAAATTTATTATTTATGCTTATGTATATACTCCATGAAAAATGGCATTATAATATAGCAGTGGTGTGCAGTGCAATAACGTACTGGGAAAAACTAATTTAGACTTTGAAACGAAGTAACTAATTCAACAAATATTCAGGTGAATTTACCTGTCAATGGGATGTGTCTTTGCCTGTTCTCTCTCCCTGTGATCCCATGTGGCTTTAAATCGGAAACAAAAAAGGCTTATTTCACCCAGCATATCCTAGGTATTTATTGCCAGATGAAGAAATTATAGAAAGAAAGCAGAGGATATCATTGTGTTGAAAGAAAAATGGAGAATTGTAGTTATATCAACATTACCCATTGTCACCTAGTTACATTAAAAAGTTCTGACTAAACAGCTCGAGGGGAAAAAGACATTTTCCTTTTCTGAATTAATATATCTCTATGCTGTTGTCTGGGCACCTTTTCAATTTTCCTTTGTTGACTTGTCTGTTTTTGGATTGGAGGCTTCTTTTTCTTATCTGTGGGGAGGAATGCTTTTCCAGCTAGAGCCTTATGATTTTGCTGGGATGACAAGGATTGTGTGGGTTTACCGCAGAACACAAAAGGCTGTGTAGCCCATAAAAAACTGAAATATGTCCTATAATGCTCAAGGGCTTACCAAATGGGGAGATAAGATCAGCATTCCAACATGGGGAGCTGCCACACCACCTCTCCTGCCTGGATACCTCTGGCGGTGATTCCACCTGCCCTCCAATCCTCGACTTGTCTGGCCAAGGTCTGGGCACACTTCCAGCACAGTGCTGTAAGGGATACTCTTTCTCCTGGGGAGGGCACAATCTGATGTGAGGGGTCTCTGAGGGAGGGTGCTGCCTGTGTTCCTGACTGTGCTTCTAAACTGCCACTACTGTTGAAGGCACTGCGTTTATTTTACATACAACTTTTCCTGGATTCCAAATTTGAGGAAGTAAAACCTAACAGAGAGAAGAGAAGGAAGAGAGCAGAGAGAAAAAGATAAGTAGATGAAAGATGTAGGAGAGGCACAGTCATTGAGATTTTCGGGGCGGGTGTGGAGTAATATAATATTATAGATACTAGTATATTAGTTAAGTTGTATTCACTACAGATAATAGAAAATTAGACTAACATGGCTTAACAAAGTCAGGATTTATTTTTCTCATACAACAAGAAATCTGGAGGAAGTTAGGCCTCCACAGTGTCATCCGGGACTAGGGCTCTGTCCAGTCTGCCCTTCTCAATGTGTCATCTTCATGTTTGTCCTTTCATGGTCACAAGATGGCTGCTCTACCTCCAGCCTTACAGCTGCATTCCAGTCCAGTGGCAAAGGCACCAGGGGGCTACCAGCAAAGCTTTGCCTTTGCATGGGAAAAGGTCCTCTTCAGGAATCTCTGCCAATGTCACTTTAGCCAGAACTAAGTCACACGATAACCCTTATCTGCACAAGAGTCTGAGAACTTGGAGATTTACTTTTCTAGTCTCAGTGGTAGAGGCTGGCCCAAAAGAGAGAAAGTGGAAAGCCAACTTATCAAATAATCAAAGGAAAAGAATAAATCTAAGCACCAAACTACTTAAAGCTAAGCAAGAGTTAGAATGATCAAAGGCCATGTAGCTAGAGAGCAACAATGTTAGCCAATGACCATAACAACCACCAGAGACAATTGACCAATACCAAAGTGCTTTAGGCGTTCTTGGCTTTTGTTTTCTGTCTTGTAAAATATTTCTACTCTTACACCAATGATGACCAATACAGCAAGAATATTTTAGAATTAACATAGGCAGTTTTCTCTCCTGGGATGTTGTAGGAGCACATGCCCAACTGAGTGTCCCTGGAACTGTGACTATGCTCCTTTGGTCTGGGGCAAAGTTTCTAGCAGCAAAGGTTGGAGTCACTATGGAGCTGGGACAGTGACTGGAAAATAAGACAGAGCTAGGGAGTTAGTAAAGAACAGGAGCAGGTCAGAATTATATATTTTTCTCATCTCTCCTTCCTTTTTGGCACCTGATTAACTCTTAGCCTTCAAGTGTAAGCTTAATCATCACCTCCTCCTTGGAGTCGGTTTGCACTTCATGCTTTCTCCAGTGGTCTAAAAGAGTTGCCCCTCCTGTGTGCACACATCACAGCTGGTATGTGCCTTCATCAGAGTAACACCTTCCCTCAACAAACAATTACTTAGAATCCACCGTGTTCCAAGCTCTGCCGCAGGCCCGGGGTCCAGGGCAGTTCAACCTCTGCACTCGAGAGCAGCACTGCCCAAGAGATATATCTACATTTAAAAAGGCAAAAAGAAATGGTGAAATTAATTTTAATAATATATTTTATTTCAACCACTATGTCCAAAATATTTTTATATAATTATTATTACGTATAACAATTATTAATGAGAGATTTTGCATCCTTTTTTTCCACACTAATTCTAAAACATTCAGTGTGTATTTTATATTCACAGCACATCTCCGTTCAGACTCGCCACATTTCCCGTGCTCAGTAGCCACATATGGTGAGTGGCTGCTATATCGGACAACACTGCTCTAGAGCTTACAGACTATAAATAATGATTTATTATAGAACTTGTTAATTATGCCTAATAGATGTCTAATATAGCGAGCTCACAGCATGTGGTAATGGGGAAGCAGGCTCATGTGAGGAAAGCCAGCTGCTTCTCTAGTCAGTTCCCCAAATGCAGTCATTTGTCTTAGTGATTTCACCATTGCCTAGAGTCTAGATCTCAGCCACATGGGTTTAGAAAAACTTGATTTATTCAAAGACCTAAAATTGATTTACTTCAGAATGCTGGCTTCTGATGACAGAATTCTGAGAGGCTGGTGTACAAAAATGAGAATCCCAGTCTGTTTGTGACGGTACTTGTCAGGAGGTCTCTGCATTTGTGTCCTCTCTGTAGACCAGGGTTTAGCTACCCTAGCCTGTGAAACAAATCCAGCCCCCTCCTCACCTGTTATTGTATAGCCACCAACTCAGAATCATTCTTACATTTCTAAATTTTAAATGAAGCAAATCAATGGAAGGATAAAATGTTGTGATAGATGGAAATTGCACACACAAAATTCAAATTTTATGGTCTATAAATAAAGTTTTATCGGAATACAGACATATACATCCATTTAAGTATTATCTATAACTGCTTTTATGCTACAACAGCAAAGTTGAGTAGTTGCAACAGAGACCATATGGCCCACAAAGCCTAAAATATTTACTATCTGGCCCGTTACAGAAAATGTTTGCCAAACCCATGTCGTATATGTGAATCATTTGAGGAGCTTTCAAGAAGTACAAATATCCAGCACTACCCTCAAGTCATTCAGATTTAATTAATCTCTGGTGAGGTCTAAGTATCACTATTAACAAAAAAGATTTTAATACTGTAGCCAGTCTATGTAGGAAGCCAAAGTAACCGGAAGGTTGTGTGGCAAGCCTGGACTGAGAGCAAAGGGGCAGGAGAGTAACTTAAGTATCCATCCTCGCAGTCAGTCTCTGCCTGTCAGCATACAAGCCACTTGAATTAGCATGCCAAGGCACATTCTTCCAAGTCACTGCTCATCCCTGTTTGTGTTCACCTCTGTGACCTTGATGTTCCTCCACTTCCAAACTTAACCAGCTTCTCTGCTGATTGACACATTCTTCCTGTGCATTCACCAGTTAATCCACCCTTATCAGCCTGGGGGCCGTTCTGTCTCTCTAACATGATTTTGTTTATGTCTGTTCTGAGTCACTATGTGCTGCTTTTATAGCTCTCTCCAGACCAATCTAATTTTCCTTTTTTTTCCCCCAAAAATATTTCTTGGTTGCCTCAGTGCTTGTGCCTTAGACAACGTACCAATTGCTGCTTTTCTTAAGTATCTTTGCATCCTCAGACTGACATGCACTGGTCACTTGAGGGTTTGGTTTAGTAGATGGGTTCATTGGTAGTTGAATAATTGAATGGATGAATGAATGGGGAAGAAAAGTTAGAAAAAATAGAGGGGAATTTTGCAGACTATGTGTTATGGTATAGTGAATTTAAAATCAGAATGTTCAGGTTCAAATTCCGACTCTGCTACTTTCCCTGGAAAGCCCCGTGGGAAGAGCTCTTTGCTGCTCTGAGAACAAGACTTTGGGTGTCTGCAAAATGGGGAGAGTAACGCCTGTTTCACAGAGTAGTATGGGGATGACATCAAATACAGTAGCACCTAGTATAATGCCTGACCCATAATAGCTCCTTATAGAATAGGAAGTTTCTTCCTCCTTCCTTCTGCCTGGCTAAGACATCTTTTTGCACTTAAAAGGTCCTGAATCATTTATAGTTATAAATAATTTGCAGTCTTACTTACTAATTTATTCAGCTGATAGTAGCATTATTAAAGATAACTTGGTAAAATATATTTTATTTAATCATATATTTTATAACACAATTTTTAAAATAATTCTAGATAATAAAAGTCTATATTAACCTTTTAGTTCAATATCATGGCTCTAATAGATTTTTTTTCCAAAGACTTTTTAAGTTTTAAGGTGGGATTTTACTTTATTTGATCCCATGTCTCATATTTTATATACATTAAAAAAAGGTCCATGCTAAGAAAACATTGTTTGTATTGTATTTGTTGGTTACAGAATAGTCATAGATACTGAAGGACCAAAAAAAAAAAAACAAAAAACAAAAAACAATGTTTCTGAACCTAGCTTCACATTAGAAACTCCTAGGGAGATACTTTTGAATACCGATGCCCAGCCCCACCCCAGACCACAGTCTCTGAGGGTGGAGCCAGGGCATCATCTGTCTTCAGGCACAGTGATACCAATGTGCAGGCAAGGTTGGAAAACACTAATTTATCCCACCCTCTATGTTTAACATATGAGGGAATTTAAAGCCCAGAGATGAAATGATTGGCCCAATGCCCCTCATCTGAATTAAAACTGAAACCCAGATTTTCTATCCCCAGGCCAGTGTTTCAGGCTAATCCTAAACCAAGAATATGAGGATGTGCAGTTTTCTTGATGCATATGAAAATTTCACTATATGGAATGTTGCTTAAATTAATTTAAATATGTGGATATAGAAAGTGTATCAGTGATAGAAGAATTAACTGGGTATCTGTCCAGTGGAAATAATTTTATCAAAAAGACACTTGCACTCAAATGTTTATCACAGCACAATTCACAATTGCAAAAATAATCAGTCTAAGTACCCTTCAATTCATGAGTGGATAAAGAAAATGTGGGATATATGTACACCATGGAGTACTACTCAGCCATAAAAAGGAATGAAATAATGTCTTTTGCAGCAACTTGGATGGAACTGGAGACCATTATCCTAAGTGAAATATCTCAATAATGGAAAATCAAACACCACATGTTCTCACTAATAAGTGGGAGCTAATAGATGAGTACACACAGGCACAAAAAGTTGTAAAGGACAATGGAAACTAAGAAGGGGGGACGATCAGAGGGAAGTTAGGGATAAAAACTTACCTAGTGAGTATAATGAGCTTTGTCCTGGTGGCGGGCACACTGGAAGCCCTGACTTCAACATTATACAGTGTATCCATGTAGCAAAAACATTTGTACCCCTTTAGTATTTTCAAATTTTAAAAAACACTGAAAAAAATTAATTAAGTCTATGTTTAATTCATTTTTAAGTTCAATTAAGCACACATTTATGTGTTAGAAGTGGTGAGTTATTCATCATTAGGTCTGTTTTGTGAGGTGGATATTATCATTCACATATTTTAATTTTTTTATTTCAAAATATTAAGGCGGTACAAATGTTTTAGGTTACATGGATTGCTTTTGCAATGCTTGAGTCCCAGCTATAGGGGTGCCCATCACCCAGCTAGTGTTCATTGTACCCATTAGGTAGGTTTTTGCCTCTCCCCTCCTTCCTCTCCCCCTGGTCAATTTCCACTGAGTTTTACTTCCCTCTGTGCACGTGTGCTTATTGGTTAGCTCCAGTTTAATAGTGAGTACATGTGGTGTTTGTCTTTCCATTCTTGATATACTTCACTTAGGAGAATAGTCTCCAGTCCCATCCAGATTTATGTATTCATATTTTAAATGAGAAAATTGATACACAAAGAGGTTAGACTTCCATTAGGTCACATATCTAGTGAGTGGCAAAGTCAGTAAATGAACCCAACTCATAGGATATTTAGTCCCATCTTTCTTTTCCCTTCCTAAAAATAGAATCTTATATTTCTACAATTCTTTGCCTTTTGTGATTTTTTTCCTTGAAGACATTAACATCTTAATTGATTTTGGTCAAGACTTTCATTAACTCAATGGCAAAATTTTCTTTATTTAGAAAATTGGAGAAAGATACTTGAAAATGGGAATGTGTAAATTTTGCAGGATGAACCTGATAGTTAAAAATTATCTAAGGCATCTCAAGAAGATTTTAATAGGACTATTTCCCTGTTAAATTTAGTATGTTGGCAGGGTATGTCATTTTGTTTTGTTTTCCTTTTTGAAGGCTGAGTGTAAAGGACCCAAGGACCCACTGGATAAGAGTAGTGAGCAGAATGCACTTATGTCCCATAAAGGGTCATTTTATAATGAACTTGGATGGGTCCCAGTACAAGAGAACAGGGGAAGAAGTGTATTGAGATGAGGGGGTCATGCAGTGTCCAAATACAATCAGAACTAGGCTCAACTTGTCAAGATAGATGTTTGACATGTCTCTCCAGAATTCATTAAAATGTTGTTTTAAACATTTAACAATTTCTTAAAACAGTACTGCTGGTGCTTAAAAAGTAGTTTCAACAAGTTTTTCTTTATTCTTCATTGACGTCTAGTTCTTTTGTGCTCTGTAGAATGACTGTAATCACAAGATAAGCTACCAAAGTAATAAAAGTTCCTCTGCAGAAATGATAGGGTCACCGAAGCCCAGGGTGGCCACATCCAACGTCACATGAAGTAGAATGCAATGAAGGTGAATTTAGTGGCCAATGTAATTTGACACCAAGTTGAACTACAGATTAAATATAGAAAAATAACTTGTACAAATGTTTCTATTTGGGAAAATTATAGTCATTTAGAGAGTTAAGAAAATTAAAAGAATAAAGCAAATAGTATTAAACATGAAGATAAAAACAGAATTTTTAGGTCCAAAGAATTACATTTAATATTTATGGTAAGAATGGCAAATAAGACAGACAAAGACTTTGCCCCCAAGTGCCTTGCATACTAGTGGAAGGAAATCATCTGTAAGCAAACACATAAGTCAATAAAGAAGATCATTATAGCTGTTTGTCTGCTCTGAAGAAAATGTACAGGCTGTGGTCATGGAAAGTGGCTGGTGGTGAGTGAGAATGGCTCCTTCCACAGAGAATCAGCAAGGGCTTCTCAGAAGAGGTGACATTTGAGTGAGATCTAAAAGGTAGGAAAGAGCCAGCCACAGGATGAGCTAAAGGAGAACATTAAGCAGAGTGGTTTATGTAAATGCCTGAGATAGCAGCTTTGCATATGAGAGCAATAAAAAGAAAGCCATACACTCACACAAACACACACACACACACACACACACACACACTGAATGATGAGAAAGTGAGAACATCAGCTAAACTAGCATCCAGAAATCAGGTTGATAAATTCCCTGGATCTCATATTTTGAAGTATTCCAACTTCCTTCTCTCCTACCCTGTGCCCTCCCCTCTTCCTCATTCCAGACACACATATAACTTGAAAAGATTTAAAATACTGACTTCCAGAAAGTTGTATCATTATCTCTAGTGTAAAATGTCATATCAAACGATTCCTGCCTATATTTGGTTGGTGGGCGGCTTTTGTAAATTCAGCTGTTTGGAAACCACTAGTTGCCAAAGGACTAACGTACAAGAAAAGAGTCTTAGTCCACTTTGTGCTGCTATAACAGAATACCTGAGACTGGGTCATTTATAAAGGGCAGAAATTCATAGGCTCACAGTTGTGAAAGCTGGGAAGTCCAAGATTGAGGGGCTGCATCTGGTGAGTCATAACATGGTGGAAGGCATCGCATGGCAAGATAGCACACACCAGAGAGGGAAGGGGGCTGAACTCAGTTTTTATAAGGTCTCCACTCCTGCAATAACAGCATTAATCCATTAATCCAGCTCTGTCCTCATGATCTAATCTCTTTGTGAGAGTCCCAACTCTCAACACTATTTCACTGGAGATTAAGTTCCAACACATGAACTTTGGGGGACACATTCAAACCACAGAGAAAGCTACTATATTTTCATAGAAAGAAGACTAATATAATATACTGTCTAAATTGAGACTCGACTCACAGAAAATAAACTTCTTTGGATACCATGAGTATAAAATTCTAATTTGAGCTTCATTCTTTAGTCACAGTAGCAAATCAAACTGTTGAATACATTTGTGACTCTCTAATTATGGAGAAAGCTACTGTTTTACATTCCAAAACTCTTTAAATATTTGGGTTTTTTGTTTTTTTACCTTTTTTTTTTTTTTTTTACCATGTTCACTTATTTCTTGAGAACACTGTTCACGAAACTTCCAGTATGTGGTTGTAAATTCAAGCTTCTTCGTTGTTTCTGCTTTGGCAGGGGACAATCTTGCCATGCCATTCTTTTTACTTTTGAAGCACAATAAAACAAATAGTAGAGACAACCTTTTTGTGCCAGTATTTTGGAATCCATGTTCTCTACACGTCTTACAAGTAAAACAGCTCTTGAAGTAGATCTTTAAATAAACATGGACCTTAAAATGGCTATATTCTAGTAATCACAGAGTAGTGAAATGAGAGCATTTCAATGATGGGTCATGTCCTTTTTATCATAATTTAGAAATTTTTTCAGATGACTTTGAGATGCTGTTACAATTCAACCTGCCTCTGGTGTTTTATATGCCTTAAAACTTGTTGCTTCTTTCTATATAATAGCTCAGAGAGCATAGCTGCAGGGTTCCAATTACTCTAGCAAAGGAACCTTATTACATTGTCTCCGGCTAAGCATGTAATTAATGTCTCTATTTCAAGGCTATTTCAGCAAATTCAAAACCAAAGACTATCCATACATATTTAGAGATGCATAGAAACACTTGTGATGTCTTCATTGCAGCAGACAATAATGCCAGAGGAATTTTGGGGAAGAATATGGAATATATCATCCTGGGTTGCAAAAATGTTATTATAACTAAATATGTGGTTTAAAATTAAACATGTCATTCTAAAAAGTCTCCATGGGAATAGAATCAACCCCCATCCTGGCAGAGTTTTTTAAATGGGTGAGATGTTTTCAGATTGTCACAATGTCTGGGCAGAGGTCAAAAGTACTAACTAAATACCTGTCTGCAGTGCATGGGGCTCTGCACTTTGAATATCATGCTGGACATTTATGTAGGTAAAAAGTCATTTCACAATCATCTGAACTCAATCCTATCTCCATTTTGCAAATACGAAGTATTTTTGCGCTATTTTAATACTCACTAAATTTTCCAGGAGTGCAACTACTGTATAAATCAAGAGACAATTGTAGTTAGTTTTGTTTTAGAACTTTACCAAGAGTTGGTCACCATTTCAAAAAATAAAAAAAGCCATTGATGTCAGCACAGCTTGTGGCATTTGAGTTGCCAATAAAACATGCCCAAATTATTAGACATTTGCAACAGTTGCAAGGATCCTGTGTTTAGCTGTCACCACCCAACAATTTAATTATACCTTCTAATCAAGTATATCAAGCCCAAACATTCACCTATTGAAATACATTTTCATTATGAATTACTTTCCTTATTTTTTTCGTTATATTGCAGGGATTATTGGCATTATGGGTTTAGGCAAATCATTCTATTTATGAATTCATTTTCAGGATATTAAAGAGGCATTTAATTATATTTTTAAAGGAGAGTTAGGTGAAATAAGGTAAAAAACAATTCTTCTTTAGAAAGAAGAAACATATCTCTTCTCCAAGGCAAAGGGTGATGATGTAATGTGCACGCGTGTGCACTTTATGCGAAGAAACGAAAGGCAGGAAAGGGAGATGAGAGAATTAGCCTTGATTTCAGCTCTATTCTGTCAGGCCCTGTGCCCAACCATTCAAATGCATGATCTCATTTTTTGTGCGCAATACTGAGAAATGCCATGTCTGCTTTGAATCTCCTAGCCCCGGAGTGCCACATTCAGAGCCGACTGCGTGACATTTGGAGAGCACAGACTGAGAGGAAATGAGTAGATGAATATTCTTGACATTGCTGGAGTGTTAGAATTATTTAAAGTTCTATTAAATAAGTGCCAGTCTCAGAGCCTGATCTATGGAAGTTAATGAAATTTTCACAAAGAAGTAATTATCATGAAATTTGAAAAAAAAAAACCATAGTAGATGCACACGCAAATTCATGTGCATATGAATATCAGTGCACATCGGTGTGCTCGTGCTTCCTATTTATAGCTTTCGGGACACATCAGAAAGTGATAAATGAACATTGAAATGTTACACATATGTTTATATCCACTTTTAGCCATGGGGTTGTTTCAAAAAGTGGTATCTCCACCGAGCCAAATCCCAGGCATTTAGAAAGTACAAGAAATTTAAAACTTCTAAAATGAACCAAAGGAGGAGAAGAAGAGAAAATAAAAACCGAGAGGGATAAGCAATCATAAATCCGACACAAAATTATTTTTTGAAAGTACTGTATGAAAAGTAAAGTGTATTAGAATTCATTACTAATTCTTATTTTTTGGTTGATTGTAGTTTTTAAAGACTGGCAAAAGAGGACCTTTCTGATACATAGGCATTGCTGTGACATTTTTAAGCCCTTGAAGATAATTTTACTGTATAACATTTCAGAGTTGTCAATTTAAATATATTGTAATTTTGGATAAATGACAGATTGCTTTCCTTTTAAAATGCCCAAGTAAAGCTAAAGGTTAGTATTGAATAGGAGTGTATGTATTCATCTCTTTTTTTACTGACCAGAGTATTGCCGTAAGAAGGAATAAAACAAGCAAGGCAGGAGAGACTGAGTTCAGAAGACAGGGTACCTGTGCTGAGGATGGCATTTTGCAGCCACTGCAATAAAATGAAGATGACTGGAACTTAAAAAACCTCTTTCTTAAGTTTCCTTTAGTTGCCAGTTGCAGAAACATAAATAAAATTGGTTTAAGCAAAACAGAATGTGCTAGGTCACCTAACTGAAAAGTCCAAGAGTATTACTTGCTTCAGCCATAGCTAGCTAGACACAAGGAATCAACTTTTGTTATTAAGATGGTGTCTCTCTCTTGACTCCGCTGAATTGACTTCACTTTAAAGTAGACTCAGCATATTGGTGGACAGAAGCCTCATCCTAAATTATCCGAATCCAAGCAAAAGGAAACATCCTTTTTCCAAAAATTTAAAGATAAAGGGGAAGGGTGTCTTATTGAACCAATTTGGATCACACACCCATGAAGCAAATACTGTGGCCTGGGGGATGGAGGATGCTGAGTGCCAGGCCAAGGGCATGTGCCCTTAAGGTGGGGCTGGGGAGGTGTCAGCTTCACCAGAACCTGAACCAAATGCACTGAGACTGGAGGAGATGAGATTCTGTACCCTCCAACTGCTGGTGGCCCAATCTAGGAGGGAGCAGCCAGGATTTGCAAAAATTCATTTTACATAAATTACACTAGCATAAATCTTAATTTTTTTTCATCTTCCTCTTGACATGGAAGGATGCATAGTTAGGGAGTGAGAGAATTTTAGAACTGAAAGAGATTCTGTAAATTATGTAATCGAGCACCATCAATTTAAATATTTTGTGAGAATTCGCTCATCTTTAAATTGTCTTGCTAATTGCAAGAGCTAGTTGTTATCTTACAGCAGTACAAAGTACTGGAGAGGAGGAATATAAGATATGAATCAAAATTATATTAAAAACATTTGGTGTATATCCCAAAGATAGTTTAGGCGTAACTCCTGATTTTAGGGATTATTACCAAAAGTTTACACAAAATTAAAAAACAAATCCTATCTTTTTCCTTTCCCAGCTATGTTATCATTTCTAAAGTTTCCGTTATTATATTATAGTAAAGTGTTACTCAGCCTAAAATGTTTATTTAAAAGTAATTGACTTTTCTTTTTTTATATATATTTTTAATTCCTCTGATCACTATTTCTCCTAATTTTTGCAGATAAGCACAGTTGGTGTGCCTTTTACTAACAGAAAATAATCATTTCATAAATGTATTTATATGTGTTCATTTCAGAAAATGTATACCTTTAAAAGGAACCTAAAATGAAGCCCAAATAGACAGACACTTAAAGCATCCAAATTCTAATAGCTCACGCTAAATAGAGAAGTATTTATGAGAGTATTTATGTTTCTAATCACCAATGAGTATATAATATTTACATTTACCTATTGTAAGCAAGTCATTATTAAGTATAATTTATGAAAGCAGTTACAGAATATTAAATATATTTTGAAGTAATTGCTGAGTGCCTTATGCAAAGTAAGAGAAATTTGACCCCAAATTAATAATCTCCCATTATTTGAGGTTTTAACATTGTCGGGTCCACATTTGAGTCCACATTTAAAAATTATGTGACAGTCTGTAATCTCACCCCAGGGCCCTGATAATGATATGAAGCAGGTGTCATATTTCAAAGCTAGCCAGGACCACAGGGAGCCAAAGGAACTCTTGTGTCTGCAACTGGTTACCTCAATTCAATAAAGCTGGTGATAATGAGGCCAGGGTTAGGGATCTGATCCCTGGGAGTGCCCCAAGCTCTCTGGATCTGAGTCCACAGACCATAGCACTGTCTCTGTCCTTAAGAGGAATAAGACTTAAAGGATGTGGACAGAATAGCCCTACAAGCACATCTACATAGCACGCTGTCCAGTGCTAGTGGCCAGACTATTCATTCCAGAGGCATTCACATCATAAATGGGAATTATAAAATGATGGAGATTTTTGCTTACCCATGAAAGCTGATTTAAGGTTTCAATATAATTAGATGTTTTTGTCATATTAAAGACAGTAATATTAAATTTTGCAAGAAATACTGATTTAAAACATTTCAAAGGTCAAAAATTGAAATGAAAATAGATACTGTAATAGGATTAAAGGGCAAGAACAGCTAATGGTGAATCTGTTCATTGAATATAATGAGATTATTCTCAGGCAAATGAGTCCTTAGCTTAAACAAGAAAATGAGCTCCACAGAGCAGAGCTGTAATATTGCAACTTCTGTGAAATCACTGCCTTTCTGTTTTGCTAATATACATTAATTCTGGTTTCTTTTTGGAAAACATAAATACTTGTCATAATTTCAGCAAAGCTGAAATAACTGAATTTTTATTTAATCCAAAATTTATCTGTATTAACTAATCCATTAACTATTCCAGTTAGTCAGAATAGCATATCAAATAAAAACTCATAATGTCTCTGAACTATACTATTTTTTGATTTATCAAAATCTTAATATACGTTCTGTTATATTTACATTGACAAGTACCCCTAATATGCTATCAGAACTCAGCCAGCTAAGTTAATGTTATATTTAATAGGTTATTATAGTGATATTATTTAGTCAACTGAGGTTTTAATTGTGTAAATAGGATACATTATAAATTTAAGAAATTTTATTAGATTTTTATGAAATAGTGACTTATTCCATTAGATATAACATAGATTTATGGTATGAATAAATAATAACAAAATAGAGATCAAATTTTGGGGTACTTAGGGCAGGAAAAAAATCAATATATTAAATCGTTAGGCTGTTATTTACAATTTTTGACACTCTCACTAATTTCTCATTAGAATGATGCCTTCTATATTCATTATTAGCAACAACCAATATATCAAATTATATCAATCATTCTTGAGTGCCTAAAATATGAGTCACCATGTATAAGATGCTATACAAAGAAATATGCAAATTGTTGATTTCCTAAATAATTTACAGCCTAGAAGGATGCAAGATATAAAACACTCAAAATATATAAAGCATTTTGTGATATTCATGAGTGATTTGGAGGGTAAATGCTCTAATAATTAAAAAACTAATAATCATACTTGGCTTCTGGTTTCCTATTCTGCTTAAGAAGATCTTCCCTGCCCCACCAAATAATTTTATTAATTTAAAACTATATACATAGCTTCAACAAGAGAATACACTTGTGAGCTTAATTAAGTCGTATGCCCACATTGTGACTCATGAAGAAGACAGACTCTGTATTTTCTACAGCCCAGTCTAGAGGCATTTTCTTTGAGGTCAGAATGGAGGCTCCAGAGGTAGAATTTGAAATGAATATGAGGAAGACACTGAATTTTGTTCTTGGCATAATTGTCCTTACCTATGGGACTGCCCTGGAGTCCTGTTCTTGAATGGGAATGGTAACCAGCCTTCCTTGAGCACGTTCCTTGTGCCAGACCCCAGGCCAAGAGTTGGTCATGCCTTTCATTCACTTCTCACAGCAATCTCACTAAACTCTTCCAAATAGTGTAACTGAGACTTAGATTTCCGGCCCTCCCCATGATGCTGAAGAAGTATCAAGTCTGCTTTGAAAAATTATATTTCTAATTTTATTTATTTATCTTTAGTGTATCAAAATGGCCTAATTACTACATTTTAAGGGCATTTAGAATAATTCATATTAAAGAAGAGGGGGAAAAAACAGTTTACTTTGATTACTAGTACCTTGTTGCGTACTTTTTAGATCTGTCTCTTAATAACCACTAATAAATAATTATAAGAGAAAGCCTGCCTTTATTCCCACCCACATGGCAGACTCTCTATATTACAATTTGAGTTTCAAGGAATAAAGCCATACATTTTTAATGAAGTTTTATTGGACCTCTCATTTTTTATACATCAAAACAATGATAGCAATTTTAGATCACTCAAACATGTTACAAAACAAAATAAACAATCTCCTTTTTACTTAATCTGATGTTAAAATTAACCATTGACTCAGCTCTGTCCCTCATGCAGGCAAAGCAAAACCCAACATCATACCATTATTTTAGCTTATAAAGAATTCTGTTTGTGTTGGCTATAGTCTCATTTCAGTAACAAAGATCAATATGAGACAGATTTCTGAGGATGAAATTTTTGTATATTTCTTAACACAAGTATTTGGTTTAGAAAGAGCCTTGGAGTACACGTAGAGCAATTGTCTTAAGGTTCAGAGCTCATGTGCATTACTAGTTGAAAATAAAGCAGAGGCCAGGACTCAGACCTCCCACCCCCTACCCCAACTGCAGCCCAGTCAGTTACACTGCATTCTGGTCTTAATGGAGCTTAGTCTCATAAAACTTGTTTCTCCTTGTAAACTATTTCCTAAAATAAACATGCACCTCTGCGTTGAACTTAAGGAATTATAACATGATGACTGCATTATAGTGAATGCCCCTATTTCCTTATAGTTCTTCCATGGCCCTATCAATTCCTAGGCTGCACCAGTGTCAGAGTTTCTGGAGATAATTAGGGAGCTTTCCTAAGAGATTGCACCAGTACAATTGTTCTGGTCTCTAACAGCAGTACTTGACTTTGTTCCTGAGGCAACCACAGTGTCCAGTCTCAGGCCAACAACCACCATCAATAATTGTCTTGGACACAGTCTTCCTATTGTCATACTCCCACTGTTCTCCATGTTTTAAAAGAAACTTCATTTTGGAAGTGAAGAGGGGTATGGAATGTCGTCATGTATAGGCTTGTTCTCAATATTTTAATTTTTGCATATAAAAATGTATGTAATAGACTCAAGAAAAATCTGGGCCAGGAACAGATACTTAATAGGGAAAAAGTCACCACACTGCCTCCTTGCTGGCACCTAAGAGTCGTGTCTCTCAAAGTCTGATGTGGGAATTGCCAAGCTTATACATTTCTCCATAGACCTTAACTCTCACCGGCTTTTCCAAGAGTTTATGCTTAATGGTTTCAGTTTCCAAAAGTAGAGCTTATACCAGCTAGGTCTGCCCAGTGTGCCTACACAGACACTGCATCTGTCCTATAAATTAGTCCCTACCACATTTCCCCTCAGAATTCTGGAGCTTTGGCAATATTGTATAATGACTTTGTTTTATATACTTTTGAGGAAAAGAAAAGATATTCCTAATATGTTCACAAATCATTGTCACTAGGAAATATTGCTCCTACTTATTGCCATCAAATACTTTTTACTCAGTTGATTCTTTGACTAAATACTTAATATCATGATCTTTCTCATCTTTTCTTATTTTCCTGAAGTGGCTTTTTGGAGATCCCCTAAGAAAGATTCTTCTTTACTCTTAGAAATAATACTTTTGTTTGTAATATAAGCCCAATAATCTTCCCTTGAATAACTTTAGTGGCTATAAATAGATATACTGTAGGGGAGGAATAAAGCATAGCTAATTACAAAACTTATAAGCAAAAGCATTTATAAGTCACATTTACATGACCTTACATGTCACTGTTCTGGCTTTTTTGAGAAAGGTTTCACCACAGTATACTTTACTTCTTCCTGGTGCCTGAAATCTGCTGAAAGGTAATTGGTGATAGAGATCTAAAGAAGGAGGCAGGATGGAAGTGGAGCCCAGAAATATCTTGGATTTTGACTTTATCTCTTTCTTCAGTGGTCTTCTGCAGTTTCATGATGCTAAATGTGTTCTGTGTGCTTAGATAGAAACTGAAGCTTGCAACTGTGTCTTCTCTTTAACTTGCTATTGATTGGGATCCTCACTGTATGGCATTAATTTCTTAACTACATTTATAACCATAAAAGGGGATAGAGGCATCATTTTAGACAATTTGGGTAAACCCAGTTGACACAAGAAATGAGACAGGCAAAAATGCAAAAAATGACAAAACTTGCATCCCGTGAGGAAGGAGTCAGTCCTCATCTAAGTAATGCCCTTAAAAATAAGTTTGCTTCCTTATCTTATTTTACTGATTGTAAAAGTAATATACATTTATTGGGTAAAGTTCAAAAACTAAGAAAAATAGAACAAAGTTTTCTAATAATCCCATTAAGTACCACCACTACTTAATATGTTGCCATATTTCCTTCTGATCTTTTTACAATGCAGCATTTTGCCTTTTTTTGGTCACACTGTATGTTCTGCTTATAATTGCTTAATTTTGCAAAATAATCATGTATCTGTGTTACTGAAAATTCTTCATAAAACTTACTCTTAATGGTTTAGTAATAATCTATCATGTGGAATTTCCCTAGTGCTTAACATTTTGGTTATTTCCACTTTTTCACAATTATAAAGTCTCCAATGGCAAACACCTTTGTGCTAAAACATTTTGTGTGTGTGGTGTGTGTGTGTGTGTGTGTGTGTGTGTGTTTGAGTATCTCAGGTTATGTCCTTGGGATAGATTTCTAGAAAAGGAATTACTGGTTCATAAAGCTATCTCTACACATCTTATAAAATTGATTTGTCAAAGGTTTATAGCAATTTATAATTTACCTTATCACTACTCCTTTTACTGATGCCTTAATTACCAAATCTACCTGTGCAGCAGGCTAGGGGTAGGTTTTCAAGTATTAATGTAAATATGAATTTTAAAAAAGAATTTATATAAAAGCTCCTTGGTAATGTGAAACTTAGCTGGTATGCTCTTTCAGAGTGACATATTAAATATTGAAATGTTAATATTAAAAGAGGCACTACTTAATTGCCAGGTACTGATTTTCATTAGTAAGTTACATCATTATATGCATGAATATATGCATTCAGAATCTAAAAAAATTTAGTACAGTCTAATGAGAAATAGTGCTCTTTTATCCTGTTTGTTGTCACTGTTGTTTGTTTCTTGTTTCCTCTTAAGTTGCATGACTTTTTAAGAATCTTGAAGAGCAGGACAGAACATGTGTCTTTTTTCTTCTTTTATGTTCATCTATAGTCATTAATCATTTTCACGTGCTGCTCTTGCTCCTTGAATGCTTCAGATGGACTTTGAGGAAGACTTTGTGAGCTCCAGGCCAGTGGTTTAGAGTGCAAGGAGCAAAAATGGGACTGGCTTGTCGAAATAAGGGTGGGAACCCAGTACTAAAGTACAGGCCAAATCAAAATCATGGGAAATATAATATACAAATTAATTCACTAGTTATAGAGGTACATTAGCCCAACATCTTGGAGTCTTGGAATTTTTAGACAAAGCTTCATATCTCAGGCAGGATATCTCAAGAGGACCTTTCGAAGTTCTTTGAGCATTATGACTCTCTACTTATTGCCCTACTTTGCCTGTTGTTAATTTTTTTCCTCCAGTTTTGGTCCTTAAGGTTTATGTTGAGCTGACTCTAACTCTTCATATTGTCTTTTTAAGGATTAATTGTTTTCTTCTTTTTATTTTATTGGGTAATTTTCAGTTTTTCATTTTCTTTGTATGGGAGTAAGATCTACAAACAGCATTACAGCTTGAAAATATCTTTTCTATAAATAATGAATATTCATTACTATAACAGCCTTTGTTTCTCTTCTTACTTATTATATGTATGTCTCATCTCTCATGGACATTTGCCAATGAGAATTCTCTCAACTTGTATGGTAAGGTGTTTTATTCTAATTATTTATTTATTTATTTATGCAATTATTTATTTTGATATCATGACATCCTACAGTTCTGTTTTTATGAGTTAAATTATTTAGTCAGTCAAGTGACTAGCATTGAAACAATGAAGGTTTTGGTATCAGTATGTTTGGGTTCAATTACTAGCTACATCTCGCTAATCTATATAATATTCATACCATAGGACTTAGTTCATAGTAAGTACTTAATAAATTTTATTTTTAACCTCCTCATGTTGACTTAGTATTTACTATGTGTGTAGAAATGTAATAGATGTTTCAAAGGTATAATTAATTTATGCAATAGTTATCTTTGCTCTCAAGAGGGTTAAAGTCTAATTATAAATAATAAATTAAATTATCATCTACTATCAACATCTTTTGATACTTAGAAATTATTTCTGTATTTCACTTAATATCAGAACATCTCCTATCCTGATTAATTTTGAAGTGAAGCTCTGATTCTCAAAGTTTGGAGTGTATCACAGCCACCTGGGGAAATTTGTTAAATAGATGTCCAGGATACACGACAAATCTATTGAATAGTTGGGCTCAGCAACTGTTAGGCTCATTAGAGCTTACAAACCACTGAGGTAAATCTTTATTGTCTAACATTCTTACATGGGTTAGTGGTGTAAGCATCCAACATACCATTCCTTGTTTTTTGCCCCTCACCAGTATCAACTTCCTAGAAGTGAAATCTAAGATAAGACCTAAAGAATAAATAATGAGTTGCTCTACACAAGAGACTGGGACAGGATTTGGGGAAAGTGTTCCAAGTATACGAAAGTGCAAATACAAAGGTCTACAGAGCAAAAGAACGTGGTCTTTGATGGTAACTGGAAGAAGTTCAGTATGGCTATTTTATAGGAAGGGCAATAGGAAAGGAAGTAAGTAGTGTTGAATAACTTGGACTCTATCCTGAAATTACCAAGTTGCCAAAGAAGAGTTAGCAGGAGATAGCTGTAATCACATGTATGCTTTACTGGCAGCAGTATGGGGAGTTGACTAGGGGCAGAGTGAGGGACAGAAATTGAAGGAAAGAGTCAATGGTGGCCATATGTGAGTCAGTAGCAAAGGAAATGGGGAGAAGTGGACTGATTTGAGTGGTACTTAGGAATATCTAAGAAAGGGGGAGTTGTTGAGTATGCTTTTTGAATATTCTACTGCAAACAACTAAATGCACAGTTAAGACAGGAAACATAAAAATAGTATCCACTTTACGGGTGGGAAAAGTGAAGAGATGTAACATAAAGAAGCAGATACTGAGTTGATTTATTTGTCTTTGGTCTGGAATATTTAGTTAAGGTGTCTACATCAACCAAATCAAAACACATCTATTAAGCTTCCATTTTACTGTGTGAGATGTAACCATCACCAAAACTTATCTTTTTTTTTTTAAACTTATTATCTTTTAATTAGCCATAAATTTTCTCCTATTTCTTGTGTGACTCATCCTGATGATCCACTGTATCTATTTAAAGTAAATTGATAAATGAAAAGCCCTTTTTACTTGTTATTTGTATGTCTTGTGCCCTGGCACTTTCAAGGATCCTTTCCTAAGCCAAGTAGTGAATGAAGAATGACTGTAAAAGTGACACTCCATTTTTAGAGTCACATCTATGTTGACTAGGTAAAACCTTGCCCATGGAACACAAGTAAAAATGAAATTCCATGTGGACTGGATGCTGACCATGTCTGATGTAAATCTGCACATAGAGCCCTTCTCTACAATTTAATCCTAATAATGTCAAGACAAAGAAACATTTAGCAAGAGTCATTCTGCCTGGATAACAGAGGTATGCTGCTTTCTAATGCTTCCCCTTACTTTCACTCTTTTATAAAGTTCACAGATGTGCCCTTCATGTGGTCCGGGTATTTTTGTGAACTGCTGGAAAATTTCACTCACACACTAATGGTTCCAATGAACACAAAATACCTCTTCCAGAGAGCAGTTGCCAATAAGCAGTATTTTTAGAGGCACATGTCACAGTTTCTGTTTGCCTCTGTTGTGACTGTTAATGGGCCCTGAATGATTAAGAAATAGCCTCTGATAAAAGGCATTATCCCACTGCTTCATTATATACTATGGGCAGTAAATGTTTACTACACATTGGGCTCAAGCTAATATGTTATTAAACCATGTTCCAGTTAAACCAGCTCCCAGCGCACATAGCTTTACTTTCTTGAACATGTTTGTCATTTCCCTGTGCCTGAAGAGCAGATTGTTCCTTTTGGGTTCCTACTGCTAAATGCCCCTTAATGATGATGTCATATCATTTGTGCATGCTTCCTCAGGGAAATATTTTAGTTTTCTGAATTTTTTGGTAAACTTTGTCACTCACTCTAGGGGACTATCCCTGTTTCCAATAATTTCCTCTTACCCTACTAAGTAAAGAAATTCTTTCCTAAGAAGAAGTGGGAAGTAGAGAACACAGAGTACAGGAATCGAAACACTAGATATAGTAGGACATTTTATTGCACAGCATTCATATACTATGATATCCTGGTATGTCCCTGGGACTGGCTTTCCTCTGAGGATTGGAGAACAAGGATTTCTGGTATCTGTTCAGAGTAGAAATCTATTTTCCTTTCTCATTGTAGAATTTGTGAGAGTATCAAACTTTCTCACCCTCCAGCTCTGCAAGGAAACTTTCTATTTCTTCTACTGTGTTTGGAAATGAAGGAGGAAATGCTTGCTTTTGAAAACACTCCCAGCTACTATAATGTTAATACTAGAAATTACGACTGTGAGCAATTAGAGGGGAAAAGTCATTCAGGTGCCATTTTGGCTTTCCATAAGCATAGCTATAAAAGTAAAGTGCCTCTTTGGGTATGCTTAGTCATTACTTTGGGGTTAAAAATGAAGAGAGGGCAAAAAACTATCTGAAACATAAACATGTGTTTTTCATTCTGACATATAGAGTTAACATTATTTTCCACAGCTACAACTATGAAGAGTTGGTATCTTTTAATCTGTCTATTTTCTAAAACAACATGGTAACATTTTATATTGGCTCACCTGGAGTGCTAAGAATACCCTGTGTCTGGTTCTCCTTGGTACAGGGTATTCGTTTGTATAAACTGATGGTTCATTTCCATGTGTTTATACAAAAGCAGGAAAATGTCTTCTTGCCTAAAGCTCATGCATGGGATCATTGCACGTGGCGTGGCTCAAGCAAAGATCTCCCCAGGTAGCTCCAAAATGCAGGGGAAGCTGGAAGTTGCCAATGTCAAAGCCTGCATGCTAAATAAGCTGCCACCGTTGGCATCAAATTTACATAATTCCCTGTGCTGAGTTTGCAGTGAAGGAAAATTCTGTTGATGGTCAGTTCTGAAAAGAAAGATTCTGGTAAAAAGGAAGAATTGTGGAGGGAGATTTTTTTTCCTCTCCCCAGAATACTTTGCTTATGCTTCTTGAATCTAAGGAACTCTAATAAATTCTGACTTCTAGAGAATAAATCATGAAGGCTCATTTGAATGTCATCCACTACTCAAGTTCTATACAGCCCCACTTAGGAAAGGATCATAACTTATTTTTCCTATGTTTGTGGATAAGTATATTGTAAATGATACATCTAAGCATCTCTTTCCCACTAAAAAAGAACAGTATATTCCACCAGCAGTTTTCTTAAAAGAGACTCCTCTCAGAATTAATCTACACTCCCACAGCTTTGTAGCAGTAACAGCGTGTTTCACGGTCGACATGTATTAGGACTATTTAAGGATGATTCTTTCTGCCCCAGTAGATTGAGAGCCTGTGGGTGCTAGTTCCAACTGTCACTCATCCTTGGACTCCCTACATGCATAAACAAACACTTTACCTTTAGTAGGTGCTCAAATCATGTTTACTGAAAGAAATCATATTGAACAGGAAGCCCATAGGGAATATCGTTTATACTCTGCTGAAAAGCATTTAATGTTAGGATACATTTAATGGCAAAAGCCCTGTGTACACTGTCATGAACTTAGTGCTAAAATTGTGTACACAGGGTACCTTGGAACTGTTGTGATAAAAATTGGTAAGAAAGAACTAAAGAGCCACTTTGTATGAGGAGCATCACTCCTGGCCAGGAATGGAGGAACAGAGGCTTATTAACTTTGTGTAGAATGGAGCTAGGTTAATTGGACTGGCTTCAGAGGCTAGATCTACTTAGAAGCCATAGTAAGTGGCACATGAAGTACACCCAGTCTTCCTTTCTAAATGTAAGGAAATATTGCAAAGGTTTTAGGAACAAGTGAGAGCAAATCACAAAATAAGCAGCAAACCAGGGTAACTACTGTCATGACAATTACTGGGTCAATGGAGAGGCATTTTAAATTAGAAGCATTATCATTTTTTTATTTAAATGGACTAAAATGCCTGGGTGATTTAAAATCCATTGAGAACTTATTTATAAGATAGAATTACAATGTAGTACACAGTGTTTTGGAAACATTCCAAGTGAGATTGCTTTCCTGATGAAATCAAGCATAGTTTTTATTTTTCTTTTTTATTCCATACCTAGAGATGCTGTTTATTCACTTTTAAGAGACTATGGTGTTTCATCTACTTGATTTTGCAGTTCATTGTATTTGTTTTTATCGGCCACCTGTGACTAAAGTGAACTGTCTGAGAAATATATATTTAAACCAAACAAAACTTTTAAAATAGCCTTCTTTTCAGAGGCTTATTTCCAAGATTCTCCATGTGTGAAGGTCTCACCCTGAAGATAGATATATTAGGCCAACTGGGGAAATGTTTATTTTTTGAATCCTACTCAGGTATAGTTTATTCCTTGGTAACAGTAATATGAGTTTACAAGGTTTTCCATCAGTTTGTTAACATGCTGCATGTATCTGGGAATAGAAATATAACCGTTTTTATCCAAATGAGCAGCTTCCTCTACTTCCTACAATTATTATTAATAGGCATTACTTTATCTCACCTCACCTCATGTACCACCTTCTAAAGTGAAAGCTTTAGCCTACAGTTTTAGCAACTCAGGAGGCTGAGCGGGGAGGATTGCTTGAGCCCAGGAGTTCATTGAGTCCAGCCTGGGCAACATAGTGAGACTTCATCTCTACAAAAAAAAAAATTAATAAATAAAGAGGATCTTTTACTTTGAATTACAGTTGTCTCCCAATATCCATGAGGGATTCCAGGACCCCCACAAATACCAAATGATGCTCAAGTTCCTGATATAAAATGATACAAAAATGATATAAAATGTAGTATTAATATTTGCACAGAACCTATGCACATCCTCCCACATACTTTAAATCATCCCTAGATTACTTATAAATACCTAATACAATTTAAATGCTATGTAAACAGTTTTTATGCTGTGTTTTCTTATTTGCATTTTTTCTTATTGTTATAACATTATATTTTCTTTTTCAAATACTTTTGATCTGTGGTTACTAATTTCTGCAGATGTGAACCTGTGGATACGGAGGGCCTACTGCACCCTGTTGTAGTCCTTGGATGGGGCATTTAGGAGCAGTGGCTGACTACTGCTAGGATATCCTAGATTGAGCTTTGCTTTGTGCCACTGTCACCCAGAACCTGTGGGGCTAGGCAGGATCAGAGCAGGAAAGGAGGTAGGCAGGGCTGCTGCCAGAACAAAAGCATGGCCCAGCCCAGAGCCAGCCCCCAGGCCACTGATGACAACAATGACAACACTTTGGGGTAAGGAACAGAATGGAAGGAAAGTCCAGGGGTGGAAGACAAAGAATGGTTTTTGTGTTACAGAAGAGCCACAAGAGCAGAAAAGGGTCGGCTCTCAACTGGAGAAAGCAGAGCCATCATGCCCCAAGGTGGTGGCCCTGTCTACCCTAGGAAAAGAGTGCCTGTGGGGAAGGGGAGCCTCTGAGAGTGGGATGAATTAGGCACATTCCATGTCCCCCCTCCACTGCAGTGCAGTGTAGCAGTTCACTGCCCACCTGCAGCCATGCTGCCTGGCTTCCAGTCCTCACTTTGCTACTTACTGTGTCACTTTCAGGAGCTTACTCAAGCTCGCCTAGCCCCTGTTTCTTCATCTGTAAAATAAGGGTTATGAAATCATTACCTACCTCATAGATTCCTGGGGAGATTACTTAGAAAATACAAAATACTCAAGCTGGCCGGGCGCGGTGGCTCACGCCTGTAATCCTAGCACTCTGGGAGGCCAAGGTGGGCGGATCCTTTGAGCTCAGGAGTTCGAGACCAGCCTGAGCAAGAGCGAGACCCCATCTCTACTAAAAATACAAAGAAATTATATGGACAGCTAAAAATATATATAGAAAAAAAAATTAGCCGGGCATGGTGGCGCATGCCTGTAGTCCCAGCTACTCGGGAGGCTGAGGCAGTAGGATCGCTTGAGCTCAGGAGTTTGAGGTTGCTGTGAGCTAGGCTGACGCCACGGCACTCACTCTAGCCTGGGCAACAGAGTGAGACTCTGTCTCAAAAAAAAAAAAAAAAAAAAAAAAACCAAAATACTCAAGCTCACTCCTGTGAAGACCAATGCCTGACACAGGAAGTTGTTAAGTATTTTTGCATTGTATTGTCTGTTGCAACCTCAAGCACATACCATTGAACTCTTTAATTTCTGTATGGCTTTCTTCTACCACTAGTATTTGCTATGGTCTTTGTTTCCTTGTCAAATCCTTGCAGTAAATCAATTCTTAAATTTAAATCCAGCTGTTCACTCAGGTGGAACACATCTAAGCATAGAAGTATAGTCAGTCTTTCCTTTTTTCATCTTGTTAATTGACAAAGGCACTGGGGACACTGCCAATCCAGGCCACAGTGACAATCAGCAGAGTAATTTTACTTGACTGTTTTCGTGTAAATTTCTTTTAAAGCAGAATACCTTTACTTAGAGTTTTAAGTAGGAGACAATTTGTCAGAATAGAGCACTTACTTAAAATGTTAAATAAGAAACAATTTGGTCTGCTGTTCATAATTTTGCATGAGTTTTTACGTTGAATGTTGTCAGCTGAATTCAGATAGCAAACAGCAAATATCATACAGGGGAGTGCATGGGAAGAGGAGTGCATTGGAGAAGTAGACCACTGTAACTGAATCCCATAAAGCATGGGATTCAGTTTTAGATCATTTTAGATCATATATGAATATGCAACGTTCCAGGGCTTGGTGTTTTGAGATGCAAAGAAGAATCGGACATAGTTTTCACTCCCAAGGAGCCCATAGAGTCTAGTAGGTGTTATACAACATGTACATGGGGACTTTACAACCCCAGGACCTAACACATACCTGGCATGTAAGAACGATGAATCACTCACCTTTTATCCCCAGAACACAGCAAAATGAGGAAATGTTATAAAAGGTTAAAAACAGAATTTTACAAGCACCCTAAGAGAGGTGTAAAGTGGTATGCAGGCTATGTGGCCTTGTAGGCAGAGAGGACGTGAGCACAGGCAATGAGGTGTGAGGATTCAGGAGACATGGGAGTCCTTGTGAGCAGGTTAGTTTGACAAAAGGGAAGTGGTGAGAACTGAGGTTGAAGTAGATTGGCTCCAAACCAATCAGGACCCTCAAAGTTAGGCATAGAAATGTGGACTTGATTCTGCAGGGAATGAGGGCCCAAGGAAGACTTTAGAACAGGGTAATAGCATGATTCAGTTAAGCTTCAGGAGGATGATTCATTAAAATGGATCAGCAAATTTTGAATGATGAATCCAGGGGGGATGAGAGTTGGGCCATCTGGCAGTGAGTTTAAAAATGAGGAGATCCATGCAAGAGGCACTTAAAAGATAAAATTGATATGACTCATTTTGAGCCTCTAAGTGACAGATGATGGTGCCATTAGCAGAGCCAGGCAGCACCAAAGGAAGAGCTGGTTTGACAGGAAGATGATGAGTTTAACTTGGGACATAAGTTGAAGGTGCTGCTAGGACATACAACACTGGGACTCAAGAGAGAGATTTTCAGGGAGGAGATCATTCACATGCAGAAGATAATTGAAGCCTTGGAATTACCAAAGGAGAAAATGCCTAAGAACAGAGGATAAAGGACATTTCCTTAAGGAACACCCCATTCACAGAGCAAGAGCACATAAAGAGGGAATGGCAAGAAATGAAGTGAACACCTTGGAGTGTTGCAGAAGTCATAGGGGAAAAAAGTGTCAGAAAGGTAAGATCAGACAAGAATTTTATGGTTGCAAATAAATATGAAACCTTAGAAGAGATGCTAAATTTGGTGACCAAGAGGAAACTGGTGACCTTTCATGAGAGTGAGGGCCAGAGCCACGCTGTAAAAGATTAGGGAGGGAGTATGTAGTGAGAAAGTGGAAGCAAGGAGCATAGAAGACTGTTCCCAGGATGTTTGGTAGTAAAAGGAAAGAGATCTTAGAATTATCTCAGTTCTACAATTCCTTTGAAGGTCACCAGCTTTGACAATTTAAGGAATAGTAAAATTAAAGTAACTTTGTAAGAACGGGGAGACTTCGGGCCCATAAACCGAAGAAAGGCTCAGTGCCCCATGAAGGAGTAAAACTGAAAAATAACAGATCCCAAAGCAAGTGGGAAAATATGGGATCAAGGACATAATTGATGAGTTCTGATTTTATGAAATCCACATTATGTATCTAGATTATTATAACAACGTGGTCTCCCAAACAGCTCAGAACTGGCCACGAGGGGAATCCCAGTGGTAGGTGAGTCATTTTATGATCCAGCAATATGGTCACCCATGGATGTGGCCTGTCTTCCCAAGGACAAATTAATTACCTTATCTCTTTATTACCATTGTCTTTCCATTGTCATTGTCTTAGTAATATCAGAGAAGTAGCTAAGTAATCTCTTCATAAGAAAGTTCCTCAAGATGGAAAAGGAAACCAGACTCTCAATAGTACATTCAGCAAGGAGTAGTGAGAAATAGTCCTGCTAAAACTTTCCTTGTATATGAAAGACAGGAGTCAGGTGCAAGTATGTCACTAACCTGAGAAACACAGAAAGACATCTGGGGTATTGTCCAGGGCCTGCTAGGATGTGTTTATTGCCAATGTGAGTAAGAATTGCCTAAGAGTTAACTGTTGGGGGAGGTAAAAAAGAAGATCTGCCTACTTCCACAACCAAGATAACATATATAGAAGAGTTCATCTTGAAAACAAAATCACATTTAAATGCCATAAATTAATGTGGTTATTTTTATTATCAGCACTAATAGAAATGGTGCAAATATATACTCACACTTGCTACTATATATCAGATTGAGAAATGGTAGGGATAAGGCTCAATTTATCCTAGTATAACAATGATTCAATCTATATGAGAAAACTGATCATTGTATGTTCATTTTGTTTTGTTTTTTTTTTTTTTTTTTTTTTTTGAGACAGAGTCTCACTCTGTTGCCCAGGCTAGAGTGAGTGCCGTGGCATCAGCCTAGCTCACAGCAACCTCAAACTCCTGAGCTCGAGCGATCCTCCTGTCTCAGCCTCCCGAGTAGCTGGGACTACAGGCATGCACCACCATGCCCGGCTAATTTTTTCTAGATATATTTTTAGCTGTCTATATAATTTCTTTGTATTTTTAGTAGAGATGGGGTCTCGCTCTTGCTCAGGCTGGTCTCGAACTCCTGAGCTCAAAGGATCCGCCCACCTTGGCCTCCCAGAGTGCTAGGATTACAGGCGTGAGCCACCGCGCCCGGCTGTATGTGCATTTTGAATACCTTAAACCAAATATTTATTTTAATGTGCATTATTCATAATTAGATTGTAACAATATGAAACAAACATGATGCTACAGCACAAGTGCAAAAGGTAACTTAAAATGCATTATAAAAGTGGGGTAATACTTCAGAAAAATGTATAGATATTGAACAGAATTGAGAAAGTACCTCTTGGTGCAATCAAGGAACCAGAATTAAAGCTGGGAAGGACCTAAAATTTCCTGATAGCCTCCTGGTTTTATTATTGGGGAAACTGAGGCCCAAGGTGTCCAAGAGCCCCATTAAGTGAATACTTATAGACAAATCAAGAAAATATCTTCCATAAATCAGTAGGGCACAAACACTGTGATAGATTTTATATTTTTATATTGATCAGTTAATTTTTTAAAAATATCTAAGCTCAGTTTGAATGAACCTTAACTTATAAGCAATGGAATTAGCCATTCTACCTAATGAGTTTGAAAAAATTATGAATAACCATTCACACATACTTATTTAAACTGGTATTAAGAAATGCTGATTAATAAAAAGGAAATTTCATTAAGTCATATGTTAATGTCAGCATGGTTTTAAAAAATTAATTGCTTTATTGATTAAAACCATAAATCTCCTAATTTAATAAATTTTATGGGTATTTATGAATACAAACTGTACTGTTATTAAGAAATTTTTATAGTTTTAAAAAACTATTTTTTGCACTAAGCATATTATAAGGAGAAAACAGCTAGGAAGGATATTTTTCTGAGTGTTATACATTTTAGTTGTGTTTGTAGTGCCTATGTGACTATTTTAATTGCTGGCTTTATAAAAGCTAAGATCAGCTAATTTGAAATTCATAAACATTGCCATTAATAGTTAACTAAAATCTATACATTAATTAAATTAGAGGTGTTATATTTGATATGTATTTTATAGAAGTATAAGTATGACACCATATGAGCAGTTCTCTTAACGTGTATTATGTGTTAACAATTATTTTAGAGATATTTTGAAATTTTTAATAACAGAATTAGTTAATTAATAATTCTTTAATAAAGACTCAATCATTAATTATATGTTAATTTTTTAAATAGTAAATGCTTACATTTAATTTTGAAATATTTTAAAATAAATTTTTATATTTTTAATAATTTTTTAGTATTTATATTTAAGTAATCTTTAATTCTTTAATTCTTTAATAAAAATTTAATTGTTTTAATAATAAGATTAGACTTGAAAAGTTTTTTATTTCACAGTAATACTTCAGTTGGATACATGCATATGCTTTGTTAGACGTGACACATGCTCTGAAAAGAGAGTTAATGAATGTGCATGCATTCATTATGGGGTGGAAAGTTCTTACTACTATTGGTTCTGCTATTTCATGATTTGAAAAGCTGAGAGGTCAGTAAAATGTGCAATTGATATAGGGAATTAATATTCATCCAGCAATAAAGCCACAAAAAAACAGCATATCTATAAATAAAGGTACAAAGAATTTAAAGTGAAATCATGATATTACATAACTTGATTCATATCCATACATAATTTAAAGCGCCTCTTTTTTTTTTTTTACAGAATCACTACTAAAATCAAAGCTATTTAGTGTTTCTTCCAAGAGTGTTCAAGAGTAAAAATTGGCCGGGCGCGGTGGCTCACGCCTGTAATCCTAGCACTCTGGGAGGCCGAGGTGGGCGGATCGTTTGAGCTCAGGAGTTCGAGACCAGCCTGAGCAAGAGCGAGACCCCATCTCTACTAAAAATAGAAAGAAATTATATGGACAGCTAAAAATATATATATAAAAAATCAGCCGGGCATAGTGGCGCATGCCTGTAGTCCCAGCTACTCGGGAGGCTGAGACAGGAGGATCGCTTGAGCTCAGGAGTTTGAGGTTGCTGTGAGCTAGGCTGACGCCACGGCACTCACTCTAGCCTGGGCAACAGAGAGAGACTCTGTCTCAAAAAAAAAAAAAAAAAGAAAGAAAGAGTAAAAATTATCTGATATTCCTTACCCAAGTAAGGAATATCTAGAGTGAATAGTTGGTAAAACTGTTGGGTCCTGCAGATGGGTCCCCTTGCTGCAGGAAGGACTCCTCTCCCTCATCTCCCAGCTTCTAGTCCAAAGTCCCCGGGACTCTGCCCAACAGGCTGGGTTGAGGCATCACACCTCTTCGGCACATCTCACTCACTGGAGTAACTTCTCACCTATCATGTTTCCCCATCTCAGCTTTGGCCCAGTGCCTCTTGAGCTTCTCCAAAGGTGACCTAAGCTTCCTGTTTGTCTGCCTGCTGCAGCGGCACCTGATTTCCACGTCCTGGGCAGCCTGTTGACCTGGGAGTAGAGCCCCACACTTAGTTTCTGCTCCTTACTCTTTTTGTACTTCCTCTCTAGTCTCCTCTGCTCTCACTCCTTCCTCTGCCCATTGCTTTTCAGATCACCTTTTTTGAGGCTCTTTTAGCTGGGCATTACCGCTCCATTTTTCTCACTCTTCAGATATGGGGCCGTGGAGCCCAATGTACCCTTGTAGGCCCACTAGGGACAGATGCTTCCACTCTCTACCATAGTAATTGTCTTAGTTTATATTTTTCTTTCTTTTTTTTTTTTTATTTCAGCTTATTATGGGGGGTACAAAAGTTCAAGTTACATATGTTGCCCATGTACCGCCTATCCCCCCAAGTCAGAGCTCCAGGAGTGTCCATTTCCCAGACAGTGTGCATTGCACTCATCATGTAGGTATACACCCACCCCCTTCTCGCAGCCCCCACCTCCCCGAGTCAGCACCTTCAAGTGTGACCATTCCCCAGACGGTGTGCAACGCACTCATCATGTAGGCATACACCCATCCCCTCCCCCCACCCCCCACCTCAGTCTGATATACGATTGGTATCATTCCCAGATGTGAATTTAGGTGATGATCAGGGAAACCAATTTTCTGGTGAGTACATGTGATGCTTGTTTTTCCATTCTTGGGATACTTCACTTAATATAATGGGTTCCAACTCTCTCCAGGAGAACCAAAGAGATGTCATATCACTGTTATTTCTTATAGCTGAGTAATACTCCATGGTATACATATACCATAATTTACTAATCCAATCTTGAATTGATGGGCATTTGGGTTGTTTCCACATCTTTGCGATTGTGAATTGTGCTGCTATAAATATTCGGGCACAGGTGTCTTTGTCATAGCATGACTTATGTTCCTTTGGGTAGATGCCCAATAATGGGATTGCTGGATCGAATGGTAGGTCTATTTGAATCTGTTTAAGGAATCTCCATAATGCTTTCCACAGTGGTTGCACTAGTTTGCAGTCCCACCAGCAGTGTATGAGTGTTCCTGTCTCTCCGCATCCACGCCAACATGTGTTGTTATATTTTTCTTTGGCAACACATTTCAACTTATCTTGTCATAGTGTGTGAAAGTTTAGATTGACCAAGTAGAGGACCTCATGGTTCCCATTTGAGGGCCAAAATACTATTATCATCAACTGGATATTTAGGGAAACTGGGACGTAAAGAGGTTAAGTCACTTGAACAAGCCACCCAGCTTGTGAGATTTACAGCTGGAATTCAAACCCAGAGAGTCATGATGCCCAAGTGTGTGTTATGAAGCACGTACCCTGACAACTTGAGGATATGCAGGCATGGTGGACTATTGAGGATTCTCCCAACAAACCTAGTCACCCTTTACATGTTACCAGCAGGTTCTTATTTTTCTATTTTTGTAAGTAGATTTAATAGGTTGTGAGTTTATGTATAAATTCCAAAAAGTAGTATGTTCTTTAATAAGCAGCATAATTGGAATCTCTCATTTTTCTATAGCAGGGAAAGAATAAAACACATTAAAAATAGGAAGACAGAGTAGGCCTAGGGGAAAAGTTCAGAGAAGATGGCAGCTTATTTGCTCTCCCTGGCATTAGATCAAAGACAGACACACAAAAAGACAGGCAACACTCAAGATATCAGTGAAATATACCATTTCCCTCTGCAGTGAGGACCTGTCTCTGATCACAAGCAGAGCCTTGGAGCCATAGCCACACATGTGGTGTTTATGAATTGAGGGTTTTTTAGAAGTATTATAAGAATTGTCATTTTCCAAATAGCGTTTTGTACGTTCATCTTGTGCTTGCTGGAACATTTTGTGAATACATTTATAAATTGTCTTGCTGGACTTTGGGCTGGGCTTCTGGAAGCAAAGCTGATATACAGATGATGACTCTGCGTGTTGTGACACGGAGGCAAGGGCAGAGGACAAAAAGGCAGCAGATACTACCAAGGACTGCGAGGCTGCACAGGCTGATGGAACAGGGAAGATAATGTGGGGATATTGAGACAAAGAGACGGATTAAACTGGTAACTATGAGGGACAGATGCTAGGAATGTATCAGGGGTTGCAACTGTATTTTATAAATGGTGGTGGAATATTCGGCATGGTCACCTAACATTCGTGTTCTCTAAGCAATTTGAAATCTCTCCACAAAAGGTGCTTTCTACTAAAATCCCTATTCCGTACATTCCAACCTCTCCCCCAAAAAGCTGTTCTAAGGAAGGAATACCAGAGATCCATCCTAGGCTCTAATCCTCCTCTCTAACATTTGGACACTTACAGACATTATCCTTTCTTTTCCTTGCGCTCAACTGCAGCATGCATATAAATGAGAGACAAATTTACTTGCCTACCTCCCAAATTGTCTTTCATTGAATTTCACATATTATGTCCTGTCACTGTGGAAGACATTTTGAGCTAAATATGCCATCACAACTGAAGTGCCACAGCCATTTATCTCTCCTTCTGAATAGTGTTTATTGCAGAGTGGCCATTCAATGAAGTTTCAAGGGAAATCTAAAAAATACATTGGAGTTTTCTCTATATCTGGTAATTTCGGACGTTACTCATCTTTTAACTCATCGCTCCATCTCCTTTGCTTTTACTTTTATTTAAAAATGATTATTTCTTACCAGGGCTATTTTACTCCCCTTCTGTTGCATTTCTTGGAGTCTGGGTCTCTGGTACCCTCTCACTGCAGTACCTTAGTGTCGCTACCAAAACTGCCCTTCTACAGGTCTGTTTAGCGATTTCTAGTTTTTCTCTTTGGGTTCCTGGCCGTGCTTCTTATTGCCTAACAAAGTAGGAACAATGAATTCAGTCTGTGCGTCAGGCTCTCATCACAGCCCCTGAACAGCCCTCTCTCATCCCTGATGCCTCCTCTCTGGGACTCTCAGAAAGGCTCTTCACTTCCTGGTCAGCCTTTTCCCTATGGGCCTAGGTTCCTAGCATGCTCCATACCACCCTCTTTTTCCCCCAAAGGATATTTGCAAATCTGTCTCCTGCATACACCCTTCTCTGAACAGCTGGAGAGACAATCAAATCTGTGTAATGACAAGGATGTAACTTCTAGGCCTCCTCACCATACAATATCAATTTGGATTTTCCTCATAGGAGATATTACTGTTTCCCAGCAAGCTTCTGCTGCTATATGTGGTCATTTGGGTGACTGCATTTCTGCAAATTCTCCATGGAACACAAAAGATGTTTATAATAAACATTTAGGGATTTACTAATTTATAAAAATTGTAGAATGATATGCATGTTTTCCTTATAACTTTTTTTGACTCACCATTCCTTGTGTGTTATCTGCCAGCTTTGTTCATAAGGATGGTCACCATGGTGACCAGTTGTTAAAATTACAAAGTGGCAATAGGAGAGATGTCCACAGGATGCTTCCACAAAGCATGCCTTCTTAATCTGTGCATCTGGGAACTTTCGGGTGCTTCTGTTCTTTTGGTTTTGTTCCTTTTTTCTTTTTTAGAGTCAGTTTCTTGTTCTGTTGCCCAGGCTGGAGTGCAATGGCATGATCATAGCTCACTGCAACTTCCAACTGGGGTCAAGGGATCCTCCTGCCTCAGCCTCCCGATTAGCTGGGAGTATAGGCATGCACTACCATGCCTGGCTAACTTTTTTTTCTTTTTTGTAGAAACAGGATCTCACTATATTGTACAGGTTGGTCCCAAACTCCTGGCCTCAAGGGATCTTTCCCCCGGGCCTCCCAAAGTGCTGGAATTACAGGCATGAGTCACCAAATCCAGCCTGGTTTTTACTTGAATAACTTTTATCTTCAGTGCATTATTATTGAACATCTAGCATTTATGGAGAATGGGGCAACAAATCAATTTATAAACTCTTTTAGTTTCCTGTTACTGATGTAACAAATTACCACAAACTTAGAGCTTAAAACAACACAAATTTATCATCTTACAGTTCTGGAGCTCAGATGTCCAAAATGGGTCCTATGGGGCTAAAATATAGGTATACATAGAGGTGTAATCCTTCTGGAGGCTCTAGGAGATGATCCATTTCCTTCCCTTTTTCAGAATCTAGAGGCCACCTGCATTCCTTGGCTCAAGACACCACATCACCCAGACCTCTGCTTCCACTGTCACATTTCCTTCTCTGACCCTGACCCTCCTGTCTGCCTTTTATAAGGACCATTGTGATCACACTGGGGTCACTCTGATCATTCAGGATAATCACCCCATCCCAAGATTCTTAACTTCTCTCAAGTCCCTTTGTCATGTAAGGTAATATATTCACAGGTTCCAGGGATTAGGACATAGACATATTTGGGGGACTACATTTCTACCTACCCTACTCTACTTAATTGTAAATTTGAACCTGTGTTTTATACTTTTCACATATTGAATTGAACATAAACATATTAATATCCAAATGAAGAGAGGAAAGTTATTTTTTAAGATCACAGCTAACAGGTACTTAGTGCTTGATAGAGCATTACGTTGATATTTTTTATGGAAGAATATTAATCACATATTCTTAATATGCCATGGTGGTTATATATCAAATTACTATTGATGATTTCTTTACACTGATTATGTGTAGCATTAAAAATGAACAAGACCTAAAACTGCTAGAGTTCATTCAATATAAGTACTCATAGGAAACTCAGAATTTCGGCATGTAACAATACATCAAATTTCTGAAAAAATTCTCCCCACTGACACTTTTTCTTACTCTGCCTATGGTTTTTTTCATCAGTAGTATTTGGACATAAATACCTTCCCCTGTAGCAACCTATGAGCCAATAACAGCTGCAGAAGGGAGCTCCCAACCCAGGCCTTTTCTGGGTCCACCAGATGCTTCACAGCTCCCTGCACATCCTACTTCTGCGACACCACTGAGGTTGCACCTTGTGGTCCAAGCCATATCTAACTCAAGGGCTCAGAAAGAGAGAACGTTGAAATGATAAGATTCTCATAAACTTTGTACACCAAATATACGTGGATAGATTGTGGGAATTGTGAAGAAAACACATTCAAATACATGTCATATAGTGAAATCTGGCCAACTTCAAATCAGTTAGTTTGATCTACTTCAGCCACTACATTTGTGTAGGATTACCTTTCCTTCATAATACACAAATATATAAAATATTTTAATGTGTTTTTGTTAGATTCATTTTAATGTTTCCAAATTATTTCTATTAATAAGAATTTTTAAATGTTCTCTCCTGTAACTGTTGTTTTCATCCAAAATCACTATATTCCAGTTTTTAAAAAAATAAACATTAAAGGTTTGGCTCTAATATTGTTTCAGAAAATTAGTTTCCCTTTTAAAATAGTTGCTAATATTTGAAGATTAAAAATCATAAACTAATTGCAAGCTCCCTACTTACCATTTTAGAAGCAAGTGAGCAATAGAAATGATCTTCAAATTTACCAATTCCTGATCTCTAGTAAATTTTTTGGGGGGGAGTGTCTGTGAAATAATAAAGAAGAAAATATTTGATGTTTTTAAAAGAGAACAAAAGAAAATCATTTTTACTTTTTGTGTCAAAATATCCAATAATTTTGTCATTTGTTACACATTCTTTTTTTTTTTTTTTTTTTTTTTTTTGAGACAGAGTCTCACTCTGTCACCCAGGCTGGAGAGCTTTGGCCTCATCATAGCTCACTGCAGCCTCAAACTGGTTTCAAGCAATCCTCCTGCCTCAGTGTCTCAAGTAGCTGGGACTACAGGCACACTCTACCATGCCCAGCTAATTTTTATATTCTTTGTAGAAATGGGGTCTTGCTTTGCTCAGACTGGTCATAAACTCCTGGCCTCAGCGATCCTCCCACCTTGGCTTCCCAAAGTGCAAGGATTACAGGCATGAGCCACCGTGCCCAGCCATTTTATGTAATCTTAAAGGAAATATTTTTCACACCAGTTTTTCTATTTTTCACTTGGCAATTATTGATATTTTCTATTGCCTGGGTAAATTAAGAGCCTGCAAAATTAACCTGCCTTTCAATTTACACATTACTAAAATCGATATTTTACCCTAGAATTGACCATGTGCTTTACAGTCTAATGGTAAGGAGCAAAGTAACCTCAGGAGAACAAAGCTGTACTGGCCATCAGTGGTGATTTGCAGGTAGGAGCCTCTCTCTGTCTCTCATATTTATACTACAATTAATAATGTTTGGATATAGGAGTAGTCACTCCACTTATTTCTAACACAATTCTGCAATAGTAATGCCTTACCAGTATGTAGAGTTTCATTGTTTTTAACGTACCTTTACAGCCATTCTCTCCTTTGATCCTCACAACATCCCTGAGAGGTGGGCAGGAGAGACATAATATTCCCATTCTGATGCATGAAAAGACTTCTTCAAGTGCCAGTGTCTTTGAGGACCTCTGGGTGGTGTTGTCATTCATCCACACCAAGCCCATAAGTGCCAGGTAAACACTGCTGAAGGAGCAGGCTAGAGAAAAATAAAAAGCAACAAAACACATTTGCCTGGTGCACCTAGGGTGTACCCTGACCCCCTTTACCATTTTCACCTGGTATAATGTTCACCCACACTTTCAAATGTTCCATGCCTTCAGCCTGTCTTTTTCCCTATCATCCCTCAATCTACTATGCAAAGAGGATGACACCCACCCACCGTCCCCAACACTTTTGTTCTTCCCTGCTTTCTTTTTTTTTCCAGAGCACTTATTACTTTTGTATGTACTACACTGTATGTATTTCATTTATTTACTTAATGTACTGGTTGTCTGGCTTTTCCACTGGATTGTAAGATACTTGGGGGTAAGGCTTTTTGTTTGTTTTGTACATATATCCCCAGTAACTAGAATAGTTCCACTGGCAAAGGGCACAAGGAAATGCCAACGTGAGTCACCAGGTGCAGACTAGAACTGAGGCAGAAATGGTCATCTGGTTTCCACTGGGAGAGTTCTTTCCCACACTCATGGATGAGTGTGGGAATAGTCTTATAAGAAAGACAAAGATTGCTTGACTTAGAGTAACAGTTTGGCCTAAGGTATTAGCCCTTCACAGAAGCTTAAGGGACCCCCAATGTGTAACATGTGGAACTTTGAGGGCCTTGGATAAGCTGAGTTTGGGAGCAGGCCCACTTGCCTGGGGAAGGGAATTCCTTCAGTTCATTCCTGGTCCACCTGGAAATAGTTGTTAGGATCGATAGATACTGTTTGTCTACCTGCACTGGCAGGCGGGATGCATTGTATTTGTTGAATGAACGTCTGAATGAAACCAGTCATTCATATGATAAGGTAAACAAATGTCTTGGAATGTTTAACCTTAGAGAGAAAGCCTCAGTCAGACAAAAGTCAGCAAATACAGAAGGGATATTTGGGGTCTAGGAGGCTGATTCAGTTGGCCAATCACAACTGCTTTCATGGGGTCAGCCCTAGGTGTTGTTCCAGCAAGCAATTGCACTTTCCTGATTAGAAAGCCACTCTCTGATTTTGGAGCTACTCTTCCACCACTCCCTTCATAGATCCATGGCAAGAAGCTTCAGCCCCAGAGACTGTAATTTGCACATACCATTTCAGGATATAAAAGCAAAACTACATAGCTTGTAAAGCTACCAATTCAACTTGCTCTAACCATCAAAAATACATACATGACATCAGGAATGCTTTAGTCACCAGTCATTCTTCCTGTGAGATTAGTCATTAGATCCCCTGATTGGCCTTGTTAATGCCTTGGGAAAAACCAGATAATTATAATGAGCTAAATTTAGAAACAACAGTCATTTTTGGTGGATTAGAAATAGTGAAAGTCGGTGTCTCTTCATCAATCTTTCCACCTCAAAAGCTACAAGAAAATTATAAGAAATAATGATTAGAAAGAAGTATATCATACTTCTAGTGGAAAAATGGTTTTTATTTCAGCTGCCTATCTGCTTAAATATAAGCATGCTTATGTTTAATATTCCCCAAGTGTCCCTACTATGATCTTAAACTTTTTTCTTAAAATTGCTCATGATTTTAATACAATCTACAAAATAAAATAAGTGTATAAATATATACATATTACACATATATGTATATATCTCTTTATATAAATTTATGTGTGCATAAGCATGTATGCATAGAGATGCTCTCATATACTTTCCTCTGAGAAACCCAACATGTTTCACATTCTGCAGCAAGATCTCTTATGAAGATGCTCTTATCAACTAACTATTGCTTATTGCGATACATTCCTGAAATCTGAGAAACCAAGACAGCAAAGGAATTTTTTTTAATGGAGTTTCATACAGCAATTAGACAGATGAGAAATACTTTTGGCCCAAGGCATTCTGTAGTTCATGCCATGTAAGGGAGCCTTTTTGATTCTGCTTACAAATGATTTTACCGTGGTATTAAAGGTCTCTCTCTCTCTCTCTCTCAAACTCTTTCATTTATTCATTCAGCACATACTTAATGAATGCATTTTATGTGCAAGGCATAATGCTAAGAACTGTAGTAAAGGTTTTAGACTCATAAGCCACATACTCAAAACTCTACAGTATGAATTTGCAACATGAATAGTTTAAACAATTCTACAGGTGCCATAGGTGTTCCAGGAGAAAGAATGCTTCTGGCCCAAAGGATCAGAGTAGCATTCAAGGAGGAGGTGGCCTCTGAACTAGCAAAGAGGGCATTAAATATAAGTAGAAGTTCAGTACATGGAGGAGAAGACAAAGGGAAAAGATGATAAAAAAAAAAAAAAGTGTACGCGAGGGAGAGTGAATAGATGTTTGAGATAAGACAAATTTTCAAGTTCACTTGAAATAGAAGGTTTCTCTAAAAGAGTGGTGGGAAAGTGGGACTAGAAAGTCATGTGGTGGGCAGATTGTGGGTTATTCCAAATGCAGGCTGAAGGACTTTAATTTGTGTATTCATAGGTAAAGACAGCCATTAAGGATGTCTCTAAGGGGGTAGCATGATTGGAGAGCTCCTTTACTAGGGTTAAACTGGAACACAGAGAAGATTGGAGTGGGGTTTTGGTGAAGTGATGTGGGCCTGGTTTCAAGAAATGTGTAATTGTCAGGAAACCCTGAATTATAAAGGAGGAGTATGAGGCTAACAGGAAGGGAGGAGTCAAAGGTAATGAAGATGTTAATCCTGGATGTCTGGTGGGATAGTGGGGTCTCTAATGGAATTAGAAGATCAGGAAGAGGGCAATCTCAATTTCCTAGAGGTGATAATAGGTTGCCCACAGAGGAATATCCAGCAGGTAGCAGGAAAGACAGAGAGGACTGGGAGACAGTCTGGACTGAAGATGCACATTTGGGAGTCACTCACAAAGAGATGAAAATTGACAAGATATGGCAATGGATGAGATATTTGAAAGAATGAGAGGATAGGGAATAACTGAGAGCAGAATCCTTCTTGTTTTAACCAAATTTTAGTAACCAGCCCTAGCTTTTACCATCCTCTCTGTTTTAGATGACTCTACACCAGTAGTTCTCAACTGAGGGCGATTTTGTTAAAAGTGCGGGAGAAGGTGGGTGCGATGCCACTGACACCCAATGGGCAGAGGCCAGGGAAGCCCCTCTGCAGCCTGTAAAGCATAGGACAGCCCCCACAGCAAAGAATTATCTAGCTCCAAATGTCACTGGTGCCAAGGTCGATAAACCTTGCTCTGTGTTTGCCAAAAGAAAATCCTTTCAACATCTTGTTTAGTCAAACAAACATCATCTCCTAAATGCGCTCATCTCCGATAAGAACTGAAAAATGCAAATGCTTTAAGAACCAAATGAGGTCTCCTACAAGAGTCTCCACCTCTTCCTTCACCTTTCCCTATAAAAGAAAAACTAAATACTCAAGGATGAAGGTTTTTGAACAAACTATTTTCACAAGCAAGCAAGCACTCATTTTTTTCAAGTAATTCCAACTGTACACATATATGGTAAAACCAGTGGGAGGAAAACTAGGAACAAGCTCAGACTTGGTCATTTTAGTTCAGGATGTTCACAGGTGCACAATGCCTTTGATCCTTCTCACCTGGTGCCAAAGGCAGCATCCATCCACCCAAGCTGTGGTGTGCCTGTACTTCATTGCACAGATTCCTGGTGATTCTGCACTTGGAAATAAGATTTTATTCTTGGAACTGTCCCTGAGAGATGCCTGCTTCATTCATTGTGATAAAATTGGAACAATAAGCAAACATGAAAGGGTCAAAATATTCATGAACTCCTCAATAGGCCACTTAAATTGTCTGTCTGACAGCAGTTTAGCACAGAGTTTAAGGGAGGAAATTCTGTGCCATTCCATCCAGATCCACGTCTTGCTCACACTTGTTATTAATGTGAATTACCTAATATATCTTTCTTGGTTTCCTTATCTGTAAAGTGAGAATGGTAACATGCTTACCTCATAGGGTTACTGGGGGGCCTGAATGGGAGAAGTGCCTGGCATATTAGAAACCACACAGTGATTGTTAGCTTTGACAGTTATCATGATGATTATGATTAATAGGCTGGTTGTAAAAATTAAATGAGAACAGCACCTGGAACATAGTAGGCCTGCAACAAAAAGTATTATCTAAGTTTACTTCTATCATTAAAGGCCTAGAAATTATGTGATTTAAACATGCAATTGTAAATAATTATCAATTAGAGCTGAAAAACTATGAGAATCTAAATATTCCTCATAGCCTAAATATAAATTGTTAGACACATTCCAAAAGATATGGAACCATCATAATGACATTATTTAGCATTGCTTAGCATTTCACCAAACCAAACTCTCACATTTTATATCCATATGTTACCCCACATGGATATAGTAATTTCTTCCCTGTGAAAGACACAAAAATATAATCACTGAATATGGCTTAGCATAAAAAAGTAGATAGATTGTTCACTGGGATGTCATTTTGTAAATATGTGTATGTATCTTTCTCTAAAGATCCCCCATACCAAAAATGCTGATAGAGTCTTAATATTTATTTAACTTTCTAGATAGTGGGATTGAAAGAGATTTTGTTATTTGCTTGTTTAAATTGTTTGCATTGGAATTAAATTTTTAAATTACAATTTGGAAAACAAATTTTTTTAATTGACAAAAAATAATTATACATAGTCATGGGGTACATAGTGATGTTTTGCTGCGTGTAATGTATAGTGATCAGATCAAGGTAATTAGCGTATCATTTGTTTGTATTGGGAACATTCAATATCCTCCTTCTTGCTATTTGAAACTATTAATGCATAGTATATTATTGTTAACTATAGCCATCCTACAGTGGTATAAAACACTAGAACTATGCTTCCTATCTAGCAGTAATTTTGTGTCCTTTGAAAAATCTCCCCCCAGGCCGGGCGCGGTGGCTCACGCCTGTAATCCTAGCACTCTGGGAGGCCGAGGTGGGCGGATCGTTTGAGCTCAGGAGTTCGAGACCAGCCTGAGCAAGAGCGAGACCCCACCTCTACTAAAAATAGAAAGAAATTATATGGACAGCTAAAAATATATATAGAAAAAATTAGCCGGGCATGGTGGCACATGCCTGTAGTCCCAGCTACTCGGGAGGCTGAGACAGGAGGATCGCTTGAGCTCAGGAGTTTGAGGTTGCTGTGAGCTAGGCTGACGCCACGGCACTCACTCTAGCCTGGGCAACAGAGTGAGACTCTGTCTAAAAAAAAAAAAAAAAAAAGAAAAAGAAAAATCTCCCCCCCAACCCCCTACTCTTATAAAGAAAACAGCAACTTTTTAAAAAGACAAATTACATGGGGTTTTTTTCAGTATTTCTTTTAGAAAAACCTAAAAGTCCATCCATAGAAAAACAGGAAATAAATTGGTATATGCATATGATGAAGTAACTTTACAGCAATTAAAAAGAATGACATATCTGTATTTGTTGACATCAATAGATCTCAACAAATAAAAAGTTGAATGAAAGAAGAAAGGAACAAAATAATATGTAAAGTTATACTACTTGTGTAAATTTAATAAGAAACATTATGCAATACTGTAAATGGATTATGGCTAGCAGTTGTATCTGGTGAAGGGAAGTAGGGGAATAGGCTGGGGAAGAAAGGAGAGACTTCAGCTTTATCAAAAGTTCTGTAGTTCTGAGGCCAGGCACGGTGGCTCACGCCTATAATCCTAGCACTCTGGGAGGCAGAGGCGGGCGGATCGCTGGAGCTCAGGAATTTGAGACCAGCCTGAGCAAGAGCAAGACCCCGTCTCTACTAAAAATAGAAAGAAATTATCTGGCCAACTAAAAATATATATAGAAAAAATTAGCCGGGCATGGTGGTGCATGCCTGTAGTCCCAGCTACTCGGGAGGCTGAGGCAGTAGGATCGCTTATAAAACCAAATAAATATGTAAGAAACAAAAATGGCAAAATGTGAACAGGTGTGAATTTAGGGGTTGGACACATGAGTATTTGTTACATTATTTTTTGTAATTTTCTATATTTTTCAAGCTTTAAAAAAGAAAAAGGAAGAAAAGAATGTTTCATTAAATGGGGCTTGAGTGTAGAAAAAAAGAATGAAATTGACTGCAAAATAGCTACCCTAAAATTAGGATGATTTGCCAAGACCTGTACTACTCAAAAGTAATTCTTGTTCCCTTTCCAGTAAGACATTTAGTATTGAATATTATGGATGTTCGTTTGACTCTGAAGTATGTACCTAAATAGGATAAATGAATTTGGTTTTTTCAGTAGAAGCTCTAAAGAGAATATGCTGGAAGATGCCTGCAAAATCTAGGAATTGATTTTTATAATTTGAGAAACCTGATTGTAGGTAGTCTGACACTTGTCAATTTTATACAAAATAGTTCCACAGAGCATATGCTGCCCCTTGATAAGAAGGCCAAGGAACAATTAAATTTTACTTTTTTTTCTTTAGGAAACTTTAGAATTGGCGGCCTTCTGCGAGACCCTGCTGGCCTTGCATATTTTATGTGGAAATGGAATTGTTATACCGCTTGGAAAGCCAAAAGCAAGACCTATAATCTTTTCTTAACATGCATGTGTAACTTCCATTAACACATATCCCAAATAATATTCCAACATTGCTATTTTTGTTGCATGGCTCTCAAACGGAATGTGGAAAAATACCCAGGAATGATTTTTCTTTTGGTTGCAAGTCCCATTTATTTTGTATCATTTTCCAGCTGCCCCTCCCCCAAAAAACATCTGAATTGAGCCAGTTTTGTTTTCTAGTTCTGTGACTATAAATTGTATAAATTTTTTATGAAGTCACCATCGTATTTTAGTTAACCTCCATTTCAAATGTGTGATACCCCAAACTCAGGAATATGTTCAAATGATGTTTTTTTTGTTTTTGTTTTTGTTTTTCTTTCCTTTACAAGCAGAGTAAAACATGAATTTTTTTCAGGCACTATAAGCATAGACCTACATCAAGGATGTTCAATGCATGTAATGGTTTCTTTTCCCTCCATTGCTAACCATAGCTATTGCTTATATATTAAAGTTCTCTTTCCTCCCAATCCTAGAAGCAGCCTCAGAATCTTTCTCAACATGACACTCTCAATTAACCAGAATTTATACCCAGGATAAAACCTATTTGCTCTTGCTGCAGATGTATGCCAGAATGTATGGAATTCTGTTATGCTTCACAGTCTAGCTAATGAAACTGCATCAGTCATACTGGTCAAGCTCATTTTTTCCCCTTACAGTTTCTAGTAGTAGAGTACCATCAGATGTCTAGGAAGCAAAATATACTAAAATTTTGAGATTCTTAGATCACAAAATAAGAAGTATATTTTCTCATCAATAAAATTCCACTCATTTTTCATCACAAGCAGAGTAATTTTGTCAACCGTGTGCTATTTATAATAATACATGGAATAAATTATTATCTTTCAGACACTGCTAAGTGTAATACATGTATCGCCTCATTTTATCTTTGCAACAACTCTACCAAGTACGTACTATAATTATACAGATGAAAACACTAAGGCTTAGAAAGATTAGTCAACTTGACAAGTAACACCTGGAAGTAGCAAAGTTCAGTTTCAAATCCATGTACCATACCCTTAACCATTCATTACTGTACACTCAGTGCTATGCTGGAGCCTGTTCCGACTAGCTCTCAAGAGCCAACCATTGAATTTTCAGGAATTTTGCAAGCTAGTCATTAAGCATGGCCATTATTAAAAATTAAATTATATAAAATTAAATAAGTTACATAAAAAAGTAATAAACCCTAAAAAACCCCATATATTCCTAATTACTCCATTTTGCTATTTAATATTATAACTCTATAGGTTATTTATATCTATTGTGTCTTCATGGCAGAATGACTATATAATAGTATATATTACTGTGCTTCTCTTCTCAACTGCCAATTCAGTGACATCACATTGGTAGTTTGAAATCAGCCATGGATGGAAAATTTATGCCACAGAAGTTGGCCAATGCAACAAATCAGGGTTTTGTTTTGTTTTTTTGAGAGCCTGTTGTTAGATGTTTACCAACACACCACTGACATAATAAAATTATGTCATTATTCATTCATGTGTTCATTTATTCAACAAATTTTTGATAAAGTACAATAATAATATAAGCATAATAACTACTATCTATTGAGTTCCTACTATGTTCCAGGTTCTAACATATACCAGTTACTTGCTCCATCCTATACAAAACACACAACAACTTTATGAGGTAGCTGTTAATATTATTCCCATTTAAAAGATGAGGAAACTATCATTTAGAAAGTTCATGTTACTTGTCCAAATCTGAACCCAGATAATTGTTTCTTAATTTTGAGCTCCTAACTGCCTAGTACCCTGCCCTTGTATTTAACATCTGTGCTAGGAGTTATGTGGAACGTCAGAAAAACATAATATGTTATGAATATTGAAGAGCTTTCAGCTTCATTGGAGAAAAGACACATAGGAATGAATACATTAAAAAGGTGGGTATATAGCCATTGAGCCACAAAAAAAAAAACAAAAAAAAAACACCAAATATAAAAGGCATAAATGAAGGTCTTACTTCTCAATTAGTAATACTGGGTTTCTTTTTGCCAGTATAAAACATTCATATTATCAATCCTGGCAAAAGAGATCTGAGAAGTCATGTTATATATATTGTTACCTTTAATATTTGGAGAATACAGTACAGGTTGAATTAATGTGGCTAACTAGAAACCTGATAACATATATTATGGACACCAAAGTTTTTGATAGCTTTTTCACAGTTTCTTCAAACACCACTCTCTATCATCAACTCTCTAAATAGAGTATCAATGTCCAAGACAGTAGCTCTTTTCCTGTGCACATCCCTATTAATTGAATAATTCCTTTGCTTCTTATACAGTGTGCTAGAAAGCTCTCATCCAATAGAGCAAAATAGATCTCTGTATTCCCTGAAGAAAAAAACAAAATAATATGTTGTAAAAGGAAATCAGTGAATGAGATCCAGTAATCATTCACAAATATTCCCTGCCATCTTTTCTGTGACTAATACATACAAAATATAACATAGCTTAACGACATTGCTCACACATTATATCACTTTAATTTTCATGAATTATGCTTATAAATTTTATATTACGTAATCTAAAAGAAACACCAACATTTAAAAAAATAGGTACTGCCCAAAAATTTGTGAGGAATGTAATTTTACACCACTTTTTATAGTTGGTATTCTCTTTATAAATGTCATTATATATTGTATTTCCTGGAAGTTTGTTACAATATGAAACTAAGTGGGATTTATATATTTCTCTTCTTACCTAGAATTGCCAACTAATGTTTTAGTTCACTTTTTATATGGGATTGAGTCCAAGTATGTAAAAGGAATTTTTCTGTTTTATGGCCTTTCGAGCAATAGGTTTTAGGTATTTTTCAGGAATAAGTATTTGACTAACAGTCCATACAGTGCCTGTGTGCAAATTTGTAAAAGATACCCTTTCCTCCAGATACTACTTCTATTTGTTTGGAAATTGTTTTAATATACTGTTTTTATTTTTTTAATTTTCTCTGCCAAAATTTTGTACCATTTTATTCATTATAAACATATTTTGTTTGATCACACTGAGCATATTATAATAGCTGCTTTAAAATATTTGTCTTATAATTCCAAAATTTGGGTCATCTTGGGGTTGACATCTTTTGGTTGTTTTTCCTTGGAAAGTGTGTCATGTTTTCATGGCTCTTGGTCAAATAATTTTGAATTATGTCCTGAACATTGTGAGGATTATGTTGTGGAGACTCTGGATTCTATTATATTACTCCAAAGAGTATTGATGTTTTTGCTTGACTAAGCAATTATTTTGTTTAGACTCAAAATCCAAACTGTCTCCCCGACATTGTTGGCAGCTCGGTTTACCATTCAGATTGCTTATTTTATTGTTTTTTATTTTTTATCGACAAATTATAAATGTATATATTTATGGGGTACAATGTGATATTTTGATATATGTATTTAGTAGAGAATAATTAAGTCAAGGTAATTAACATATCCATCACTTCACATACTTAATATTTTTTGTGATGAGAACATTTGAAATTTACCCTTAGTAATTTTGAAATATACACTACATTACTGACTATAGTCACCATGTTGTGCAACAGATCTCAAAAACTTATTCCTCCCATCTGACTGAAATCTTGAACCCTTTACCAACATTTCCTTTTCCCCTACCCTCCCAGCCTCTAGCAACTGCCATTCTACTTTCTGCCTATATGAGTTTGATTGTTTTAGATTCCACATAAAAGTGAGATCATGTAGGATTTGTCTTTCTGTGCCTGGCTTATTTCATTTATCATAGTATTCTCCAGGATTATCCATCCATGTTGTCACAAATAACTGAATTTCCTTCTTTTTAAGGCTGAATAATATTTCATTGTGCATATATACCACGTTTCTTCTATTCATCCATTGATGTACACTTAGGTCTTGGCTACTGTGAATAATCTGCAGTGAACATGGGAGTGCAGACATCTCTTTGACATACTGATTTCAAATCCTTTGGATATGTACCAAGAAGTGGGATTCCTGGATCATATGGTAGTTCTATTTTTAGTGTTTTTAAAGAACTTCCATATAGTTTTCCATAAAGCTTTTAGTGTGTCTTGCACTTGCCTGATTCAAGGGTTAGCAACTTGAGCAGGCTTTATACACAAAACTTGTGATTCTCTTTCTCATGCTCTCTCCTTTATGAAGCTCCCCACTTCATTCTTCAGTGGCTCTTTCCCTCTAGTTGCTCCAGCTACCCTCTGGATAAAACTGTGAAAATCTGAAACTCTACTCATGTTAGTCATTTATTCCGAGTATTGACTTCCCTTCAAAATATTCCTACTTTTATTTACTCTCCAAGGCCCTCAGGTAGTTGCTCTTCTGTTATAAATCTGTGAAGTCTGTGATTCCGGTGACTCCCTCCCTGGCTAGGTAGTGTATAATCTTTTGTGTGCAACACCCCTGATAATGCATGCAGATTATGCCATAAGCACACAGTTACTTTGGTACAGACATACCATTAACCCCATGAGTGACTGTTTTGTACAAGGTCTAGGGTTATGTTTTACATTTGTCTCTGGTCCTCACCTCCACTGAGACACTCACCTACAGCACCCAGTCTGTTGAGCATCGGTCCTGCTCTCAAGTCACTACAGAGAGAGCTTTCTCATCATGCTTTGAGTAATCCATTGCAATACTTACTATAAAATTGCCAAGAAAGTCTAACTTAAATCTAGCCCACCACCTCTGTCACTGCCATAGTTTACAAGCTAAATCCTATGCTGTTTGTAAAATTATCATAATTTCCATTAGTTTTGTAAAAACTATTTGACTACGAACCTTTGATGGTGAAGACCAACCAGGTGCATCTTATTACTTAACATATTGAGCCAAAACCTTTATCTAGTTTGAAAGAAGCTTATCAAAGTGAATTAATCCCATTTTTCCAACTTTCTATACTGCTATGATATGGACCTGCCCCCTTCCTTATTCTGTCAGAGATATACCACATCACTCTCCATCCAAAACTTTATTACAAAATGCATAGGACATTGAAAGAAATACCTCTAAATATTTACATTCTTTCTTATGTTTATTCTTCCCAAAACTAATTATTAAAGATGATAGTGCTATATTTCTTCCTTGCTGTTTTTATTCACCATAGCTCTTTCTCTGCCAATATTACACCAGATTATTCCTGAAGAATCCTGTATGCATGAAAATGTTCCTTCTCTCATTTGGATATATAATGCTAATTAAACAATGAAGCCCAGTGCTTTCTTAAAAGATATCAGAACTCATCTGTCCACTTGCATCAATAACAGATTAACTGTATACATTACTTTAATTATTATGACACATTTAAGGGATGTTGATATTCAAATCAAATACAGCACAAAACAGGTGTGCCAAAAAGATGATGATGTTAAATAACTTTTAGAAGCTTTTTGTGGATCTTGGTTGTCATGGAGTCTTTAATTGCTACAATACTGCCTCTTGGTTAATACACATAAAGTATAAAGGTAATTTTAATCAAAACTAGCTCAAGAGTGGAATAAATAAGAAATATCATAGAATTAGTAACTTCTGTTAACTGGACATTCACACGCAGCATAAAGCAAGGGTTAATAAGAGATCAGCCTGAAAAGTTTTCAGGTGGAGGAGTGTCAACTCTAAAAAAAAATTTGGAAATTGATGGGATGTAGAAATGAGCATGCCAATATGTATCATCATCTGTTGAAATGATTTCCAGAAAGAGAAACAGTTTTCAATTTTCAAGTCTCCACTGTCCATTCTACTTTGGCCACTGTCTTTATATAATAGGTAGGAAGTAGTCACTCTGCCTGTGGGACTAAGTAGCAAGAGCAATGTTAACAAGAAGAATTAACAACTTTGATTCATTAAACATGTACTGTGTGCATACGCTGTGCTCATTTGTTTGGCCAGACTATCTGTAAAGCAGTTATCATAATCCTCATTTTTCAGAGGAAGAACCTGATGCTCAGAGACATTATATGGTTTATCCAAGGTCACACTGATAGAAATGGCAGAACTAGGCTTATAACTCACATCCATCTAACTCTCAAAATTGAGCTTGTAACCACTGTGTGGCACAATGCTTTTTGGAGGGAATGATCTCATCTAATAAGAACATACCTTGTAAGCACTCTCTAGAAAGGTTCAAGTCATAGATATAAAAAAAAATCTTTGAAAGCTAGATAGTGCTATAGCGATGCAAGGCATTATTCCTTCTAGTTTGCTCATTTTTCTTTGTTTTTCCCCTTTTCTGTCATCACACTTGGTAAATAGATGAGTCATCCTGAAAATGTGCACTTTTCTTCAGTTTATTCATCTCTAGATCTAGTCTATAATGAAACATATTCTTCAGTAGCTGAAGACAATATAAAAATAGTAGAATTATAATAAACCACTGTAATTCAAACTCTACGTATCTGTATTTTGTATTAATCTAACTTTCTGTTATGACTAACTATAATACAAAAACATGAGAATGAACCAATAAACCCGACTCAAGTCTTCCTCTTCAAGTATTGCATAAAACCTAAATTATACTGATGGAAATAAAGGTCCTCCATAAAAATCCCGCAAAGTACATAATTTTAAAAAATAAAACAAATTGTAAAGTAATCAGTCCTATGGAAGTGACATCTGTAACCTTTCCCTAAATTACATGAAGGTTGTGACATTTAATGGCCACTGACACAGCTAAATATAAAGGGATTATTCTGTGCCTGCTCCCTGTGCTTTTGCTGACTGACACAACAATTAAGGAAACAAGTTTCCTTTGTAAATTACAGCTCCATGCAGCTTTGAGTAAGCAGAAAGTGTACATTAGAAATATTTTTAGCTTGACACGAAACTTTCCAAAGGCTCCTAATTAAGCATTTAAGTCCAAGAAACTATAATTGCTACTGCCAAAATAACTGGGAAATCATACCTTTGGTGGGATCAATCTTAAACTCAAACTATTGTTTGGAAAACCTTTTGGAAAGGCTTTATTATTCTTTAACATCCTCTTAAACAAAAGGGTACTTCTAATATTGTCCACTTAATGAGAAGTTCAGGTGCACTGTTTATATGCAGAGTAAATACAGTGAGTGTGTAAACAAATACAAGTGAAAAGAATGTACGCATTGGTCATTTATGACTAGAAAATGAATCTCCAGAGTCCCATCCTAGTGAACATCAACGCAGAGCATCACAAACCCATGGGTCAGATTTGGATTCTGTGGAATCCAGCTGTGGAATTCAGCTATCAGAAACACCAGAAAAGGTCTTATTAGCACACCAGCTCACTTACAACTTGATCCAAATACTACTTAATCTCCATGAATGTGTCACATTTCCAAAAGAATAGGAACAGAGTTTTATGCAGACTATTTCTATACAGCTCAGACTTCAAATATTGTTATATAAAGGTAATATGCTTTTTGCACTTTCAATGCTAAAAGCTTACCAATTGAAACATCAGTTCCTTTAATGAGGAATGTCAGAGCCATTAGCATATATGAATTTAAAATAACAGTCATCTAGCTACTGTTGTCATAACAAGTCATATTACGGTCACTGGTGCAGTTACCTAGATAAATCTTCTGTGAATGTGTTTAGGATTTTATATGCATGTAATTTTAAATAAATAAGCATACTAAAGTGTTTATTTCAGTTTTATTTTTATTTGAATGTATTTAAGTTATTATTTTTATGATTCAGTCTAATCCCAAATCAGGAATTTTGTCAGCACAGTGAGTGGCATAAAATGGGCTGTCAGTTGAACTTTGTTGACAGCTGACATTTGTAGAGTTCTTTCTGTGGGCACCAGGCAATGCATGCATTTACTCTCTAAAGCCCCCAACACTAGTATCATAGCCATTCTACTCAGATGAGGAGACTAAGGACCACAAAGATTAGGTAGTCTGTATAGGGGGAAAACAGTAAATTGGATTTGTACTCAACCAGTCCCTCTATTAACATCAACACTATGTTAATGAGTGAATCTCTGTTAAATCAACACATGAATGAATGAATACTACTCCATCTTAGAGAAAACCATTAAAGTATATCAGAATATGGTGTAAAACAACGAGACATTTTTAAACAAATATATCACATTGGTTTTATATGTATGTAGTTTCAGAATAGGTCCCTTGGGACACTTTCATCTTATTATACTAATGTCACCACCATTTGTCAAAACAATTGTGGGTTATTCTTGAGAACTGACTGTAGAACCCATTTATAAACTGTAATCTTACACAACTTAACCTAATGGCTTTATAGTCCTGCCACTTTTTTTAAACCCAAGGGGATTACCCTGGCTGATTATGTACCTTTCTCACCAAAGGTGTCTCTGAATGACATTTGGCTGTTAAAAGAGTCAAATCTACCCTCAAAGGGTAAAAATGTGCTCACTGTCAAAGTATTCAGAAGCTTCTATTGTAAATTATTTTAATCAATTCCAAAAATGTTTTGGGTAATAAAGGACTGTAAATGTGTGGTCCATTAAATTGAAAGCTCTGATGAGTATCCTATTCTTTGGATAAACAAGTTATTTAGAAAACCCAAAAACTGGCCTCATTCCTTTAAAACCCATGTATGAAAACCTGTGCCTTGCTCCATGTTATGTACTAGACAATAAGGGATGGAATAAAAAGCAAAACAGATAGCTACTGATTTTTTTCCCCTAGAATGTTGTAAGGTTGACATCTCTAGAAAAAAATCTCTTTCCCTACAAAAAAGTCTTTTAATGGTGGTGGTGATGATAGAAGGGTGTCAACAGCAATTTACTAGAAGTGGAAGAGTAAAGTATTTTGATTGAGAATTGGCCTTAGGCAAAGCATAAAAGTCAAAACTTTGTCTTTTGAACACCTATTAGGTCCCTCTTCACCCTCTATTTCCTCTCCCACTGAGCTTGCTCCCCATCCCCAGCATTTCAATTCTTGTTCTATGCTGCTGTCAGGAAAGGCCTAGCTAATGGCAGCTTACCATTATGTTTATGGCCAATCGCTCGTATTTGCATTATACCAAGAAACTTTCACAGAAGAAAAAAGCAGCCTAACTCTGCCACAGAGCAAAGTTTCTATCCTCCACACCCACTTCTTTTGATGGAGACTTGCAAACCAAACCATCTCTGAAACTCAAAAATGATGTTGGCACCTTTCTTAGGGAAAACCAAATAGCTCAGAAGCTTATATTAAACTTGCTGGTGTAATCAGAATAATATATCACAAGAGTAACTACCTGAAGAGAACCTTGAATTTCTGTCATTGTGTCCAGAAAAGCTAGAAAAGATAATCCCCAATAAAAATCATCGAGTTTCAAAGGAAATATCTGAAATTAGTCTGGTCCCTGTCCCAGAGGAGGCAAGGATGGTATTATAAGCACTTGAAAGGCCAGCAGTATCCTGCTCATGTAATATCTTCATGATAAACTCTCACGACAGCCTTTTAATATTGGTAAAGTTTACCCTTGACAAGAATGTAACCTTGATAAACATTAACATTGACTAATGCTGATTCATTACTAACAAATGCACTTAGTTAACAAAATTAAAGTTTTCTTGTGCAATATGGAATGAAGAGAGGAGAATTCTGACCTTGCTTTGCAACTCAAATAACTTTACCCATCCCTAAAAGTCTAAACTAACCCAAATGGGAAATGACTAGGAGTCAACTTATAAAAACATCATTTTAGCCTTTAGCTGTCTGATAGACAAGGTTAGATATATCTATATGTATCTGCTCCACTGTAAAACAGCCAACTATGTATTGATTCAAAGAAAAAAAAGGAGGGGTAGGCCAATTTAACTAGACATACATCCAACAGAATTTGAAATTTGAATTATTAAATCTAAGTGGCCCCAAAGTAATTATTAAATATTCAAGTAAATGAAGGAGAACCAATGCAATGATCCAGGATCAATGCTGTTAAAATGCATAGGAAGATGAAGGCAGATATTTCTGATTCCTCAATAGACACTGTTCTTCAGCAGATCTGAGAGATACAGGTGAGTCATAAATTAGTAGTGGCATGAGGCTCCATGTTGACATGTGAAAAATTGATGATGAGGCTAAATACCTACTAAATAAATACCCATCAAACATATTTAAGGGAAAGGGGCCAAACAGAGAGGGCTAAATGATTCCAGCAATTTAAATCTCAAACAGTGCAGCCATGTTGCTTTCTATGTAAAGGAGAGGCAGAGCTGTGGCTCCTTAGCTCAGGCTCTGATTCAGATCCATTAAATAGTATTTATTGAGAACCTACTATATGCACAGCATAGGCAGTCCATCAGTTTCATTGTGACTTCAGGCACATACATCTCCCTGTATGACTCTTGCCCCTAACTCTCCTGTGGAAATAATCTTTCACACTTATCTAGTTCCTGAAAATGCTGTGAAAATTGACAAGTGAATATTTGTGAAATACAAGAAATCCTCAGATGAATGTGTTATGTAAACATGAAAGAATGCTGCCTTTCCAGGTCATAGCCATAGCCTGGAGCTTCTCTAAAAAGCCAGGTTTTTCTGCTTGGGTGCTACCTGCCTGGGGCTGTGTGATTCTGAGATAGCTGGTATGTCCATTATTAATATGTGTCCCTGACTCATGGCCTCATGGAAGACAAGGATATGAAGATCAAATTATATCAAATTATATTTTACATGAACTAAACGTCTCCTAATCCCTTTCATCTCTGGGACGAAGTACCTCAAATCTTGGTGATCATTATACATAAAAAAGAGAGAGAGAGAAAGAATTTGCTTCTTGACTAACAAATATTCCTTGTATTGAGGAAGATTTTTGCAAAGATATTCAAAACCCAAAAGTAATGGATTGCTTCAAAGCTGGTTCATATATAACCAAAGGGAATAATTTCTAAAGTTCTATCGAATTCCAAAACAATTTAAGAAATCATCACATTAAAATGATGTGTTATCAGATTAAGGATGTTGTTATCACCTTTTCAAGTAGTTCAAACATTAGAAAGCAATTCATATGAAGAGTTTTAATGGATTCACTGAATAGCTTGTAAATTTATTTTGTAAGTTTCCAAAAACCTCTGCTATTTAAACTTGTCAACATACATCTGAAATTATTAGTTCAATGATACTTTCTGCAAAATACAATTTTGTATCTCTTATAATGTGTGTCAACAGTTATCGGTATTAATTAGCACTCAGCAGTCAGGAACTAAGCTTATTTCCAGCTGTTAATCTGGGACCAACTCAACAAAGAGTCCTATGATCTAAAGAAGTCTGGCTACTGGTCCATCAATTCACAACATGTCATACATTTCTGGGTAAAGCTTTATTCCCATATGTTTTTTTAATACCTGAACTATTATAGTCTCTTCTTACAATTAATTTACTGAAAATAATACTCTCTGAGGAAATCAGCATGCACAAGGCAAAATATAAAATCCAACCTAGGGTAGATTATAGTTCATTTCAATTTTGATATATTCCATCAATTTGAGTCCCACCAACTTCTCTCTACCCTCTACAGTCATTTGCATAAAACTTAAGTTATTCTGTAAACACTGCAGGGTCAAATTAATGTTTTTTAAAATTATCTATGCTTATTAATAACATTAAGAATAATTATGATTAGTTTTGTAAAATTATATTTTGCAGAGTTGTTTTTCTTGAAAATAATTGAGATTTTTTTCCATATCAGTTATGTATTCATAGGTAGATTGATACAGATAAATTTCACCATATTAATCTAGATCAATAGAGATAGATAATATATAGATAGAGATGGACATATTTTATTCCATAGATAAATACACATAGACATAATATTAGTAGATAATAAACTAGCTCTTCCTATTCTCATTTTTCTCTCTAAAACTGATTATTAAACAGCAAGCTTCACTATGGCCTTCCTAATAATATTTAAAATGAACTCTTTAACAATATTGAAGAGAACACAATAATTTAAGCATGAGTAAGCAGCACATATTTCATTATATTTATAAAAACATGAAAGTCTACTTATCCCAGTGGTGTGCTGGAAGTGACTCACACCAGCTTGTGAGAGCTGGGTGTTAAATTTTCAGGAATTTTGTGAGCCAGTTGTTAAACATGCACATTATTAAATTATTAATTACATAAACTTAAATTACATTAAAAACAAAATAAGTACTCAAAAGTCACTACTTCCTAATCATTTTATTGTCTGTGTTCTTGAAGTTATGAATTGTATCTACATGATGGGAATATTATATAATAGTGAGCTACTGTTCCAACTTTGCATTCAGTGACATCTCATCGGAAGCTTAAAATCAGCCATGGGAGGAGTATTTATTTACACCATGGAAATCAGCGAATGCTGTAGATTAGGGGAGGTTGGTTTGTTTCTTGGAGAGTTCATTGTTACACAATTAGTAGCATACCACTGACTTACTGACTAACAAAATTATTGGGTAAATACTTAATTCTGTCAATTCTTTATATCAGTTTATCCTTTTCCTTCTGGTAGACTTTAAAGTGAGAAAAGTATAATATTTTATATTCCGATCAACTTTGCATTTCTCTTACATTCTGTAAAAAAGTGCTTTGAGATTTTGTGATTCTAAGCCCTCTTTCTAAACTTGAACTTCAGGTGGGATCTTAGGCAACACTGAAAATTTCACTTTGAGTGTAGGTTGGCAAATAGCTTTTGCGGCCTTCTATAGGGCAGCCCTGGCTTATGGGCAGCCAAGTTGAATATCTTGCCCTTGTGTCCAAGAGCAGAAGGGAAGCTCAGTCAACATCCAGTGAAGGGAAGCAGAGCAATCTTGGGAATGGAGAGGACCCTCAGTTTAAAAGTGACTCACCAAAGTGATTCATCAGCAGTGCCTGTCCAGCAACACCCCCAAGTCTTCACAGTTCATTTTCCATTCATTTTTATTTTGTAGCACATTTTACCATGTTTCTTGTAAACATTTAGAGAAAGATATAGTTGAGTTATATATACACTGAAACCTTAAGGTAAAGCTATATTTATGAATTACTGCACATCTTCTGGATGGAATCAATTTATCTTTTTGTGTAAAACACTTCCAACAGGGGCCACAATGAACCAAACCATGGCAGCGCCTACTTTGTGGTGAAGTGTCTGCGCAATGAAGTTACAATGACCCAATAAATGGAAATCCCATGAGAATGCTTTTTTAAAAATCTGCATGCAGCATGACCTTCGAGATTTAAATTGGCATCTTAAGTGATTTATCCTAGAATATAAGACAGGTCTTTCCAATGTAGTGGAAAAGCATGCTTGTCTCAGCTAGTAAAGTTAGAAAAAAAGGGGGAAAAGGATGTATGCATATGAATAAATAATTTCTTTACAATATGTTTACATTGAAATTTCAAATTACCCAACTAATGTTACATATAAAATAATTATAATCACACTTTAACACATATTTAGACAACACTAAATATGGAATGATCAGAGTGTTATTCATTGTGGAAAATGGTTAGCAGATTATGTAGCTTTAATTAATGACAGTATGTCTTTTCCTATTAATAAGTTCATTTAGTAAAAAAAAAAAAAAAACCCTCAATATTACTACAAAATTCTGTCACAGCTTTTTAAAGTAATCCAAAAAAGTTTACAATGTCTATCATTAATTCCTGAAAGAAAGAATAAGTGTGAGTATAGGTTAAAGGATTCTTTTTTTGTACTTTAGTCCTTTGAGGTATGTTTTCTTTTTTTTTTTTTTTTGAGGTATGTTTTCTATTCATCTTTTTTATAATGTCAAAACATGAAGAAATCATATCTAAATGACTTGCTAAGAAGTTGGTAACAAACTCTCTCATTCCCTCTCTCATTCTCTACACACATACACACATATACATACACACATACAAACACCATGTTATATGGGTGATCAGAGCAAGTAGATTAATTTTATCATGCTGGTTGAAAAGTGTCATTTATGAGTTCACAATTTTCCTATTATAATTACATGGCCTTGTGGAAGAAAAGGAATAATTATCATTTTCAGTGTCCCTGGCCTCACTGAGCAAATGGCTCTTGATATTGACATTTTGTACCATGGATAATGATACTCTTCCTTCATTCAGAGGAACAGGAAATGCTACACAAGCACTCACTCATCAATGGCTATTGTTTCATTATCAATTATCACACATTAGAAAAGAAACAATGTACTATTCAGCCATAAAAAACAATGGTGAACTAATATCTCTTGTATCATCCTGGATGGAGCTAGAGCCCATTCTTCCAAGTGAAGCATCACAAGAATGGAAAAACAAGCACCACATGTACTTACCATTAAATTGGCACTAATTGATCAACACTTACGTGCACATATGGAAGTAATATCCATCGAGTGTTGGTCAGGAGGGGTGGGAGAAGGGGATGGGTGAATGCACACCTAATGGGTATGGTGCACACTTTCTTGGGGATGGACATGCATATAGCCCTGACTCAGGTGGTTCAAAGGAATATATGTAACCAAGGTGGTTGTACCCCTGTAATAGTCTGAAACAAAAAAAAAGAAAAAGAAACAGCACCTAGCCTTACCTAATGCAAATTATTATGTTCTCATGAAGCCTCACCAGTATTAAACATTCAAATTAAGTCAATACTTTTGATAGGAAAATAAGAAACTATGCCATAGTAGACCAAATTTTTTTATCAGTTTTAACATTTTAAACATAGAAAATTAAAACTACTTGGAATTTAAAAGTTTATTTTTAAGGAACATGAAAACCCTGATTAAAATTAACTGGATACTTTAAAAAATGCTCAAGTCTTAGTTACTTACATTAAATGCACATGTTTAACTAAAATGCTGAGTTAAAAGAAGCAATTTTTAAAATAAATGGCAATGCAAATAAAGGTAATCATCCTATGTTTCTGTCTGTATCAGTATATATGTATATATATATACACACATGCACAAAATATAATTTAAGCAGAAATAAGTAGGTCTTTTTTTTCAATACTTGGAAGTCCAAGATGAGGATAGATCTTAATTTGATACACCACAGTCCATTATATTTGTAGACAAACCTAGAATACAAAAATTTTTTTCAGTTTGGTCAAGTATTTTCAGTTATTCTGAGAAGACACCAAAGAAATGATGTTCGTATGGTTTAATGTAGTTTGGAAAGGCACTCAGGTGAAATTTTGGCTAGTATTAGGCTGGAGGGAGAAAGCACTATTATAGAAACCAAAGGCTTGGAAGTGAGTGGTTTTTGAGTCAGGAGCATATTAAGCTGTAGAAATAATGAGTGCTACCATCTGAGATGTAAAATTCACCATGCAGATTTCATCCTCTGGTATAGGTGAGATTTTAAATTAGATTTTAGCTAAAGGCTTATTTTCTGAAAATCTTAACTGAAAATGTTGCCTGAATCTGTCGGTGTGTCTGAATTTGTCATGACTTAATTAACCAAGTCAGACAATACTAACATATACAGGAATATGGGATCCTGTGTGAAACCGTTGTAATTTATATCCATACCTCTCAAAAGAAGCAAAAATGAGAGGTTTTGTTCCCTGTGAATTGAGGAAAGTATACACTCTTACTATGTAAATTTTGAATGAACATTTTAAAATATCCTTATTAGGCACAGCTGCTTACAAATGGTGTTTCTATTTTGGCTCTGTTCTGTTAGTGATTCTGTTGTTTTTGTCATTGACTTTTTTCTCAACTTCTTCAAGCATTCTGAATAGAGGCCTTCTAAGATGTCAACACACATGAGACTGGTTTAGATTGCAACCTACCTGGCATGTATTGCCTTGCTCAATTTTTTATTGCAATAATCTTGAGGTTAACAGTGGTATTATTTGGGGGAGCCTCTTGCCTTAAAAGGTTCAAAGATTCCCTACATGAATTTTAGTCTCTTAGTTAAGAGTTTATTTCATAGTTGCGAAATGTATAATTTGGTAAGAATTTAATAATAAAAGTAGGCCAATTATAATTTTACCACATCCTTGACAGTAATATATGTATATGTATGTGTGTATATTTAAATGAGGGTGCTTTTCAGCATGATAGAGAAGTTGGGAAAAGGAAACATGGTATGAACTGTTTTCTTTATGACACCTCCTCATATTGAATCTTCATAAAAATATTAGCCTAGTGATGGAACTTTGTCAACAGTTACAGAACAAGAAAATACATTAAATCTGAATATATAGTGCCAAACATAACCAATATATAACCTTTTTAAAACTCATCTAATGATATAGAAATATTTGTGTGTTAAGTAACTCTGATGAGTATTCTTTTGATTCTAGTTCATGCTTTCCTTCAGTTAAACTGACTTTCCAAAAGTTTCTCATAGAAACTTTTAATATTAATGTGGTGAAATACAGACAATTCTCACTTTGCACAGTTCCAGTGTACACAAATTTCAGTTACCAATGTTCAGTTAAGTAACAGCAGATCCCAAAAAGTAGGTTGGTATATTAGCTATGAATAACTGTATAAAGCGCAAATTTCACTGCCAGTTCTTCAGTTCAATAATTAGTATGTAAATAACAAATTCACATAATCGGTGGCCAATTATTGCACTTCTTCCAAGGCCATCAATGACTGGTCATTGGTGATCTGTTATTCAGTTCATGCACAGGCAGCAAAGAGTACGGTTTTGTTGTTTCCTTGTCTCCCAGTGGTAAACCACGTGACATCTTACAAAACTGGATAATGCAAAGAGGAGCTTGCCCAACAGAAATGAAAATGCAGCAAAGAAACAAAAAGTAATAATGCCGAGAGTGAAATTCGAATCCAACCAATGGAAGAAATAGCTAATAGTGGGAATGGTCACACTGTCACTATTCAGCAGACTCTAGATGTTCAGCCAGGGGAACCTGGTGAAGGTGAACCTATTGACCTACATGAGGAAAGTGGTTATGATGAAAAGAATGACAATGTCCCAGAGAAAGTGACATTAGCAAAAAAATTTCACATGAATGGAACTTTCGGAGAGATTTCATGTCAGCACAGTGTGAAGGACAGAATGTTGAAAGCGAATCCAAACTTAGAAAGGAGTTATGACAATTTTCCAAGTCATAGAAAAAAATGCTTGTTCCATATCATGAGTGTTTCATCGTTCACTGGCCAGGCTATCTGGCCTAGTTTAGAGGACTGATAAGGTGGGAGACCAGTGCGTGATTTGAGGTCACGGAGAACAGATAACAGGCACACCAGGCTCAACTGGTACAGCAAGAGAAGAGAGAGGATGTACAAGAGGCAGCCCCTAGCATTGTTTTGGTTGCCATGGCCAGTGGATCCACTCCACAGCCAACTCGGACAAGATAGCTGCACACACACTTTGCAGCAGAAGGACCCCGGACCCTGACTGCTCCAGCCGTGGAGTCTGAAGTGCAGAAAGCTGGGGATGTGCCTGACGGCCATGCTTAAGCAGAACAACGGAGTACCAATCAGGCCTGGAACGGGGAAAGATACTCCCTCACAAGGCGACAAGCCCGGCACAGGCTCTGAGGACTCTTTATGTCCCAGTAAGGAAAAGTTCTGGGCCCAGAGCCACTCTTACATGGCTTGCAGGGGGGCGACAAGCTGGGCATGACTGCCTTGCCCAACAGTACATTATATGACCAGAAAAGAAAGCAAGCACTATTCAAACTATTCTTAAAGAAATAAAACACTTTTTTTCTCAGTGTTTCTAAGGTTTAAAGTTACGGTATACTAAACAAATATTCATTTTACTTTTTTTTTCACTTCCTTATATATTTATAACTGACAATGAGAGAATCTTTAATGTTTTTTTAAAAAAATTTTTTTCAAGGTCATGGATTAGTCATAATTTTTCCCATTGATTATTAAGATCACTTTGCACAGTTTCAGTTTCCAGTCATTTTTGCAGTCCCACACTACTGTACAAAGCAAAGACTGGTGGTCTACTTCTAATGTTGGTATCTTCTACAAGAAGGACAGTTTACATACAAAACAAGTTCACAAGATGAAGCCTTTGCAATTGGTTCAATACTGACCTTGATCTTCTGTCTTTGGTATTAAGCATAAAATTAAAAGATCTTACAATGTAAATGAGCATCTATCCAGTGAAATAATTTGTATTTATTGCATATTTACAATTCAGGGGAGAGAAAACAATGGTGGTTTTGTTGACCCACAATACTAACTTGTGACTTGAAATAATGGGAATTCTCTCAATATGTGTTACATAACCCAACCTTATTATTAACAATTATTACTCATAGCCCACTATGTATACAGGAGAGGATACCCAAGTACATGGCATGGACACCACTCTCAGAGAGTTTGCAATTTAATTGGAGAATAAAAACATATTCATTATTACTCAATAAACATTTCTTGAATGCCTACTATGTACAAGCACTGGACAAACTTTTGGGATTCATAAGAAAACAAAATGCACAAAGAACTCTTCCCCATAAAACTTACATTCCTCAGCAGTGAGTTAGAAAAATACAGTTAAGTGAAAAATGGTGTGGATCGAAAAGGAGAGCAAATAGTAAGGGCTTAAGAGGTTGGGAGAAGTCATTGGAGAAAGTAGAATTTGAGCTGAATCATAGCTAGTAGAACTATATATGGAGTATACCTTAGAATAAACTTATTCTAAATTTTTCCCATGGCATTTAACTTTAAAATACTTTTTTACTTTGAAAAAATGTATTTATATATAGAGAGAAAAACTTTGCAGATACTGAGCTGTGCTTTAAAACTGTTTCTATATTTCTACTAAAATATATGTGTGGCAATGTTGTTAGGGAGGCAGCCATCATGAAGTTCTCTGTGCTTTTAAAATGCATGACAGCCATTATACGAAGTCATTTCTATTGGATAAGTTCTTCCCCTTCAAAAGGCATAGTTAAGATTGATGACTTTGAACCATCTTTTCTCAATAACGACGTTCAACTTCTTTCTCCAGACGGGTGCAAACTTTTGGTAAAACTAAGAGAATTCCATTCCTGGAGAGAACTACCATTGTTCATCCAAATTTGGTGATTTTTTTTCTATATCTACAGAATTTTCTGTCCTCTTTGTCTCCTTTCAAGAAAGAGAAAACATCACAGACCCACATAATATGTATGTATATGTATATATGAAGCACACAGAATCATTCATTATCATAAAGTCTGAAAATAGCCTTTCTCTTGATAAAAAAGAGCTAATCTCTAAGTCTCCGAAGTTCTGAAGTTGAAAAAATATATTTAGCCATCAAATATATTTACAAAGGAACAGTCTTAAAATGCACATTTACATTTTTCTTTTTTATTACTCCAGTTCCCTTTTCATACCTTCCTTTACCACCAACAACCTCAAAACAATAACTTCTTTGGTGTAAAAAAAAAAAAATTTTTTTTTTAAAAACCTTACAGATTTTTTTCTATATCAAAGATAAAATTGACATTCTTTGGTCCATTCTTGGCTTTTGGTTGTTTTTATTCCATGTATTCATAAATAAGTCATTAGAAAAGATAATGACGTAAAGGTCATAGTGCTGTGCTAAATATATTAATCGTATATAGTATTTAATTAGTGACTGAGATCACACGTTCCTATATTTCTGTCACTTTATGCTCTTTTTTAAAAGAAAGACTGTTTTTCTGAGACATGTAAATTTTGAGGAGGTTTGACTATTTCCTCATTGTGGAACATGACATTGTAGAAAAATATTTATATTTTTCCAAGTCTTCTGAAAGTACTAACCTTCAAAATATGATTTTTTTACATTGTTGCTCTCCAACCTCTATATTTATATTTTCAGTTTATTACATTTTTGTCCTTGATATTTAATTTTCTATTTTTTTCTTTTATATCTTCTGGTTTTATATTCCATTTATTTATCTTTCTTAAGACAGCTTTCTTATTAGCATCTCTCTATTATTGGATCCTTCCTTGCCAAGGTATTCTCCAGTTCTATATCTTGATTGTGGTGGTGGTTATACAAATGTACACATGTAATAAAATTTCATAGTATTATAAACACACACATTCAAAAGAGCATAAAAACTGGTGAAATTCAACTTATGTCTATAGCTTAGTTCATTGCATTGCGCCAATGCCAATTTCTTGGTTTTGGCAAAGTGTTAAAGTTATGTACAAGGTTACCATTGTGGGAAGGTGTGTGAAGGGTATACAGGAGCTCTCAATACTACCTTTGTAACTTCTGTGAATCTATATGTATTTCAAAGTAAAAAGTTTTGTTTTTTTAAGGTTGTTCTCTAGTTTTCATCTTTCTTCAGATTAGAACTCTTCATGCCATATATTATGTGAATTTATAATTTAAAATGTTTATATACTCAAAGAGAGTATGAACTTCCTCATTAAAAAATTCTAACCCTCTCTTCTATGACAATAACGTTTTATTATAATAGAATTCTATAATAATAATTAACTTTTGTTTTTAACTACATATATTCTTTTATTCCATAATGCTGTAAGAAAAAAATTATTAAAACATCTATTAGTACAAATTGTATTTTTTAAAAATAAGTAACAATGTGTAGACATGATTGACAAATAATTTAGCATTACTTTTCCCATGTTACTCATTTTTTTGCAATTTGACTATCTCACACATCATTTTTTCCAATATATGATTTTTTCTTTGCTTCTCCTAAAATGCCTTCATTCCTCTATTTTTCTCGTATTTAAACTCTGTACTTCTTTTTTGTATGTTTGTGCCTGCCCCTTTCACTTATTCCTGATTTTTAAATACCTGTTTGTCCTCATATTCTGTTATTTCTTCATCATTATGTAATCCTGTTTACCAAAAAAATCTTTTTCCCCTTTTGTTGTTTCTGCCCTCAATAAGCAATTATTAACCACCTTCTCTGTGTAAGATATGGGCAGGACACCAAAGGGAAAACAGTGTCCTTTCCTAAAAAGCCTAGGCCAAGTGGAGAGAAGAGAAACAGGTACAATGATAACCAATGCAAATGGTATGAATAAAAATACAAATGATATGAGGCTCCTAGTGTTAAGTGTCCTGAGCACAGTGTCACTTCCCCAGCTCTGTTCCTATTTTTACTCTATCTGACTAATTTTGTCTTCTTTTGACGTCTCACCTGCAAGGTAGCAAACCATAACAAATACCTGATCCTCCAATTCTGCTTAAACTTTACTCCAATTCGGTCATTTCAACAGGACCTTTTCAAAGTGCTCAGTCTTTCTTAGGAGAAAAAGTTTTAAAAGCCCTGGAACACAGGCATTAGAGTGCTGGCTTCACCCTTTACTCAGTGTGTGACTGTGCCTTACTTACTTAATCTTTTCTAAGCTTCAATTTCTTCATCTGTAAAATAATGGGGGTAATAATATAGAACCGTTCTGAGGATTATGTGAGACAATTCATGGAAAACACTTAGTACAATACAAAAAAAAATTAGCCATCCCAGTGCATATTTTTTCTTCCTTTTTTAATTATCAGCGTCAGTGATTTGTAGAGAATCAGTTATTCGTTTTTTACTATGAGAACTTTAATCAAGCAGTATCCATTTTCACTATTAAAGAATCTATTCATTCCAGGGATACTTCCTCCTTCAAAAATATTATTGTATTTCACACACTTTGGGGTATGAATTTGACTCCTATGATCTTTATTTCTGTTTTTTCTTAGTCCTAATGTATTTCTGGCTCACTGCTGTCCTTTTAAGGCTCTTGTGTGTATGTGAGTGTGTGTGATGGGGAGATGGAGGTAGGGAAAAGAGATCACACTCTACTTTGAGTAGCTTTCCCTTTGATTGTATTTTTTGTCCATTTTGATGTACACAAATTGGAAGCTTTATCTAAAGTATCCTATGTCTATTGGGGTTGAGCCCACATTTTTAGGTAGCCACATGAATACTGCTGTTAAGCCTCCTAATGTATTCCGAGGCTGATAGGATAGAAGAGTGGCCACCAGGCAATTTGAAACCCTTTGAGGTCATGATGAGAATGGAGAAGTCCGGCCAAACAGGGAAACAGCATGTGCCTCGTGAATTTTTTTTTTTTTATTAGTAATGACTCAAGAAGAAAACAGGTGGTTGTAACTATGCAGACCAACCAGCAAAATTCCAAATACAGAAAATAAACATCAGAGATTCCTTTAAAAGTTAATTTAAAACACAAATAAATTCCCAGAGGTCCAGTAGCACAATTGAAATATGTAGAAGGAGGACCAGTGAGGTATTTGGGGAATTAAAGAATGAGTTGTGAGCGCAGCCCTGAGAACCCCAGGAGTACATAGGCTTCCAGAGATGGAATGGCCAAAAGAAAGAATTCACCAGAATATCCCTAATTAAAGGTCTCTAGAAAAAGTTTCCTTTAAAATTCAGTCCAGATTCCTCCCGACCTACTACAAAAGATGCCTTTTAGTGTGTTTTTGGATGTCTTCATCAAAAATCACTTGATTGGAAACAGAGGTGAAAGTAAAGTAACAGAGCTTAAGCTTCAGGGTCCTTTCCTTAAGCTTCATGGGCCCCTGTACCGAATTTTCTATTGTTATTGCAAGTTCTTCTTCTGAAAAAAGGCTCCCCAAATGATATTAATATATATTTCAGGCCCCACAAAACCTGGATCTACCCCCAGGGTGGATCTGTCAAGGATAGAAACTCCTTTAAACCAACTCAAGTAACTCATCTCTTGTGAGGTCTCTAGCTTCTTGTCTCTGCTCTTCTGACTGTGTCTCCTCCGTTTTCCTGCCACTGCAAAGCAGTCTTCTCAGCCTACTCGTGGCTTCCCAGCCCCACTAAATCTTTAGGCTTGCATGTGGTTCTGGCCAGCAGTGGTGCTAAGTCTGGCTCAGACTCTGCATGAACTTTCAAACCAAACCCCCGCAGGCAAATAACTGACTCCAGTCCTCTGCCCCAATTCTAAATTCCTTGGAGAGGGGACCTGACTGTCCAGTTTGAGTCGGTTGTCACCCCGATCCAGTCAGCTGTAGCTGGGCTAACTGGGAAGGGTCCTGTCATGGACTAAGTGGAACTGTTTCTTGGGCAGTGAATGGGCAAATTCTCTAAGGAGGAATGAGTGGGGAGGCAACAAATGTCATGTTTCCTGTATTTAAAAAGGAAGTTGACTCAGTGTTTTCAATCTACTAAAGATATACTAATAACTGAACAGGGAGGGGCAATAGCAAGTGACTTGCTTTCTCGTTATGATTCACAAAGTGCTTGGAAGTCACTGTTTTCCTGCACTTTCTTTACATATATATTTATTTATTTATTTAGTATTTTGCAAATCTCTCAGCAAATAACTTTCAAAAGACATTTTTTCTAATTTCCAGAATATCTCATAAGCTCATTCTAGTGTTTTACCACCCTTATAATCAAGAGGTTCTTTCCCTCCATTAGGTTAGGAAAATAAACCTAGCCAATGTCTCTTATACATCTAAAAAATTACATTTCTTTGTTTTTCTTTAAGCTGAATACCTTTGCTCTGTTATTCATAGGCGCATATCCGAAAAAGAGAAATGATACTATTTTCTAGAAAACATAGGCTAAAAACTAGAAGCAATTTATGACAGACTAATTGACTCAGTAGATACTGTATGTATAAATATACTCTATAAAAAAGTATAGAGAATGTATTTTTTAGCAACCAGGTACACATTAAATGTGTTAGATGGGAACATAGAAAATGTATGATCCCAGGCTTCTAGGAAAAATCAGCCTTTTCCTGATCTACTTGTTTTCTGCCCATACTATATAGCCACATAAAGACTACAATTTTTCGAGACCCTTACATCTTAATCCTTGTAAATAAGCTACCAGATAGCTGAACACAAACTGGGTCAAACAAGACTGTTTTTCAGAAGGCAAGATGTGCCATCCTAACACCATAAATCACGCTTGCTTTAGAAATAAGTATTTCCTTGTTCCAATTGCCTTTTCTCAATAATGCATTTCTAAAATTTACATCTTGGTTCTGCATATGATTATACTATATCTATACACATATATGTGCATATATATATTATTAAACACAATGCATTTTATTGAAAAGATTCTAGAGGGCTTAGGAAAAGGAAAATTTGGTACTGCAAAGAGAGCTAGACAACCATTCTGAAAAATAATAAAAACTAATTTTTAAAAGCAGCTCATGGTAGGTAAGGGGGAGTAGGTACACCCAAACAAGACTGGTCAGTTTCTACCTGAGCAATGAAATAATGAAGTAAGGTATTAGTTTTCTCCAGATATAGGTATTTCTATAATAAATATTTCTTTCTTTCTTTCTTTCTCTCTTTTTTTATTTTATTATTATTATTATATTTTTTTTTTTTAGTCAGGGTCTCCCTTTGTCACCCAGACTGAAATTCAGTGGTGCTATCACAGTTCACTGGATCACTGCAACGTCTAACTCCCAAACTCAAGCAATTCTCCCCCCACAACCTCCCAAGTAGCTGAGACTACAGATGCATGCCACCATGCCTGGTTAATTTTTTTATTTTTTGTATAGATGTGGGTCTCTCTATGTTGCCCAGGCTGGTCTTGAACTTTTGGCCTCAAGCAATCGTCCCACCTTGGCATCCCAAGTGCTGGGATTACAGGCATGAGCCACCATGGCTGGCCACACATATTTCTTTAGAATATATATATTTTCATTATCCCAGAAAGATATCTAGCCCCGGGCAAACAGTAATCTACTTTCTATCCCTATAGATTTACCTATTCCAGACATTTCATATAAATGAAATCGTGTGGTCTTTTGTATCTGGCTTCCTTCACTTCTCATGTTTTCAAAGTTCATCCATGTTGTAGCATGTATCAGTACTTTATGATGAAAATGTTTTGGAATTAGATAGTGGTGATGGATGCACAACCCTGTGACTATAGCAAAATCTAAAATCCACTGAATTGTATACTTTAAAAGGGTGATTTGTATGTTATGTGAATTATACCCCAATAAAGAATAAAAAGTAATAGTCCAAAAAAAAAGAATATATATATTTTTAATTTTTATGCTGTTTATTTATCAAAACAAGTCTTTAAAACGGTGGTTGAATATGGATAACATAAAAAATTACAGCTGAAAATATCAAATATTTAAATTTATATTACCCAAGTAGTTTTATTATATATTGGAAATAAACAATAAAATTCTAAACTTTCATTCGACCACCGCTTTCTCCTACCAAGGGAATAATTGCTCCCTGGTAGGAGCAGTTTGCGTCTCAGTCCGTATCCATCCCCTTCTTATTGGTGTTGCGGAGGGATTGCTGCCTCCCCTCACGCTTAGCTCAGTGTCTAAATGTCAAAACTATCTAGACCCTGCTGCCTGTGTCATAAATTCCTGTATCTCAACCTATCGTTCTCCTATGTACTTCACTTTTGCTTATGCTTTTTTTATTCCTATTCCCTTTATACTCTACATCCATCTGAAATGCAGCATGCACATAGGGCTCACCTATATTCTGTGAATGCTACCTATTGTGCTCCCTGGCTTTCTATGCTACTACTTTTATTTTTATTATCAGTACAGTAATAGTGGGTCATCAGTACTATTCAAGACACAAAGCCACTTAGTGAACATATATAATAAATTACTAAGTTCTAGCAGCCTTACTAACTTAATGCCAATTCCAAACTGCCAAACTCTTTCCCCAGAAGCAATGTTTGTTCACTGAGAAAATCTGGGTCAGTACATGGTCTTAGTTAAGCTGCTTGTCTTTTCTTTATCTCGTCTTTTGCCCTGGGGTATTAGCCTGGTTATTTGCAAAATAATGTGATATTCCCAAAAGGTAACATTTATTAAATATTAAAATATTAACAGTAGCCAAAGCTTAAGTGAATTTGATTTTATGAAACCATGCAGAATTATTTGAAAATGCTAGTTTCTATCAATGATAACATCACTACATAATTTAATTTCACACACACACACTGTCCCAAAAGTCTTAGTAAGGTTTTAGGTTTAACTAAGTTAGAAATATAACTGCTACAAACTTTCAAAATACGTCATTTGAAAGTTTAAGCTTGGACTTCTTTCTCATTGATTTACTTTTGTCAATTTTGAATAATAAAAGTTTAGTCTCAATTTTTTTTTTGTTTCAAATGTTCACTTCCTTCAGTCAGAAGAACTGATACACATTTCATGGACATGGAAAAACTAGAGTCATAAAAATTACATACAGCTTTTCGCATCCGAGTCAATATTTGAACGTTGCTCTAATTAGCAGTTAATAAAGTTTCTGCTATTTGGAGAACCACCCCATTAGAAATAGTTCATACAGTAAACACTTGCTGAGAACTTTCTACCTTTCAGGCCTACACTACATTGGTGTCATTCCTTCATTTAATCTTTACAGCATCTTTGGAGGTAGATATCATAATCCTCATTTTGCAGATGAAGAACCTGAAGTGTAAAGTACTAAAGTAACTTTACCATGACACTTGAAAGTTGTATGTGGAAATCTAGACCTGAATCCCAAATCCTCCAAATCTACATCTCAAATTCTTTCCACGCCATTGTGTTGTAACTCTCTTTTTTGATGTTCTGCATATAGACTGAATTGTTATTCAAGTGTGACTATATCTAAAAGTCATCATGAAAATATATCTTGAAAGGCATTCTTGGCCAAAGTACAGAAAATTAACAAAGTACCTCATAGATATAATCTCCTTTATCCAGCATAATTAAAAGAACTAAGTGGAATTAGTGGATTCACTACAGAATATTAAACCTACCTCAGGCTCATACAATAATGGTCCTGTCGCCACCCTACTCTCTGTAAGATTCAGTGCATTATCTCTTTGACAGGCTAATCCCTATGCTGAGTTCTTTTGATCATAAGGGATCCTGAACAGGATGTTTTGCCATCCAGAAAACCAGTGCTGTTGGGACGCCAGCTGGAGACATGTCATGAAAACTTGGCCCCAGTTCCAAAGCCAACAGTGTGTTGAAATTAGGGCATATCATTTACTTAGTTCCTGGCTACGTACTTTACAAATGACAACTGGAGATTACCAATAATGTCTTCTATGCATATGTACTCCTCATCCAGGGGGATTCCAAGTCACTGTGTCAGTGTTTAGCACTCATTTAACTCTGCTTTTAAGTCTTCAGAATCTTCAATATAAGACAGTAGGAAAGGAAATACTGCTTTTCTGCAGAGAAAGGTTATCAATTAAAGATCTAAACCTTTTAATCCCTTCCTGGAACCATACTGCCTTTGTCAACTTTCCTGGTAGACAGACAGATAACAAACATTTTATTGAACATACACTATATCCTGGGAACTTTACAAAATACAATGTTAATTATTCCCAAAGTGCTTCAAAATAGCTACTATTAAGCCCTTTATAAACAGGAATACTAAGACTCACATAAATTAGATAACGTGGCCAGATGTCACACAGTGTAAAATGACAGAGTCAGGATTGAAACCATGTCTGTTTGAATCTGGAGTCTGTTTACAACTTTATTACGTCCCCTTGGAATTGCTGATTCTAGTTCCCTCACCCCTCTTTATTTCAACCATCTCACTTTGGTCCTTCTCTATGAGGATCTTAGCCTGAACCCCGAGCCCCAGCCCCCCCAAAAAGCCAAAAGAAATGATACAGTTGTTTGTTAATAGATAAACACATAGGCTTGTCTTCAAACCACACTTTAGTCAAGCCCTTTAGTTCATTTCAATCCCTGCCATACATCCACATCATCAGTCAGTTAATTTACAAGCATGAAAACAGTTTCAGAATTCAGACTGTGCCATGATCTAACTACACTGACTTTGTAACCTCCATCATCAACATTCTCAATTCCACTCAAATATAGTTAGAATATCCTTCCTTAATATGGAAAACTACATAAACCTTTTCATTTTTATCACTTCCCCTTTGTCTGCATGAGCTCAAATTACTTGCTCCCAAAATATATTTAAATTTTTTCTGTCTAGGCTTTATGAAATTATTCTAATCAATTAAACTCTGACACTGCTACAACTGATACAAGCATGGGTTGCATATTACTTTAATAATTGTGTGATAGACATGTGTACATAGAATTGAGAGAAGAGTTTGAAATTATGTATGTGAATCTGCATTTGCTTTATGGAAGGAAATAAGTTACTAAAAACCTTAATCTAATTAAATACATCACACAAAATCGACTTAGCCTTTGCTTTCTCAGAGTTTCTCATAGCTTTCTTTACACTTCTTTTGAAAAAAGTGATTTAAGAAAATACAACTTTGGTTTTGTTTAATTTGATAATTATTAATATTTAAGTTAGAATACTGGGTATGTAAAGCTCAGAGTCTCTCTTGCCAGCCTGTTACAGCTCTCTTTGGTCGTGGGGTACTTAAAAGAAACACAGAATGTTGTAGAATAAGGGGAATTATAAATCTACATTGGTGAAGCCAGCTGGACTAGTGCTGTGCTTTGTCTGAGAAAAAAATACAGATAAATGAATTTGAAGAAAAATACAGATAAATGGAAAGAGGCATATTAACCAGATGTAGTCTAGGAATGGACCCAACCTGAGCCTCGATTCCAACACTAGCTGTGGTTGTTGAAAGAGTGGGAGGAAATGGATTTAGGCAGGTACCATGCTACATTCTGCAAATATTGTCACTGACAACTGGTGACTCTGCAGTTGCAGCTGGCATCAAGCACCAGGCAAATGTAACAGACAGGTAGAACACAATTATGGGAAAGACAGGAACCAACAAGCCCTAGAGAGATGGCAAAATGGATGAGCAGTCTGCATCAGAAAGATAATGTCTGGAGGTAGCTGAGCTCCCATAGAAAGGTGGTGTTCTGGGGATCGATCTGAGGACAGCAAGGCAGCTCCCACTTCCTAAGAAAGGTAATGAAAATAGAGATTCAAGTATAAGAAACAATGTCCAGATCCACTTTCTGGTCAGGACTTAGTCTCTAATTTAAAAAAAAAAAAAAAAAAAAAAAAACAGGTAAGAATTAGTGTTTACCTGCTTACCTGTAGAGCAGAATTTGTGATGAGGCTGAGTCTTCCCAAGTGTCAAACTAGAATTCCTTTTATCCTCTCCATCTGGGGATCTGAGCTTGGGGCACACTGACATTGCAGGTGAGGATCAAGTGACTCTTACCTGACAGCAGGGAATCAGGCAACATGGAGAATTCAAATCTTAACTTAGCATTTAGACTAAATGGTCTTTTGGGTATTTTCTAACTCTTAAGTATTCTAATTCTATACGGACTTTTTTGCACTAAAGTTTTTCCATTTTTCCATTTACTTAAGGTAAATACATGAATGTCTTTTCCTCTGCAGGCTTCCTCGCACATCTTTTACAAGCATAGCACTTGTAAAGACAGAACATTTTGACACAGCCTTTTTGATATTCAGTCACTTCAAGATGTAATTTTTTCTTTTATAAATTGAAAGGGGTAGTGTTTTCAAGTAATAGCATAAGGAGTGTTTTTCACTCCTGTGACACCGTTCAGGATGTCCTCCATGGGGTGAGCAACGCCCAGTGTCAGGTTAAGGCTGGACACGGATTGCAGCACAACTTCTGGACAGCGCACAAGCCAGGGGTGTGATGTGGGTCAGGGAAGGAACACAGATGATTTTTGTGCAAAGAACTTGATATTTCAAGTTGAGAATTTAATGGTTGGCTCTTTAGGGCATATCAAAATATTCCCTTGCCAAAATTGCTGCCTTGAAAAGTCCTCACCATCAAAATGGCCCTATCAAAATTTCACCTGCACATGCTCATACCACAAAGAACAACTGTTTCTTAAGTGCTGGCATTTTGATTATAATTCTATTTGACTACTTCTTAAAAATGTTAAAATTTGGAATCATGGTATAATTATTACACCGTATAATCAGATACCTGAATTTTTGTTATGATTACAGTGACATCAGGATTAATAATCCTGCTGGTTGGGTGATGTATGCTGTCTCTCTTAATATTTCCATGCTGATGTGCCCTGCACGCTTGGCCAAAAACAAAACAAAATAAAACAGAAACACAATAAATCCCTCATCCTTATTAAACTGCATCCCAATATTTAATGCCACTCATTTTTTAAACTGATTTACCCTAATTCCATTGTCCTGAAAAAAAAATATCACTTCTTTGAATGCCATTTTATTTAAGATGTAACCAGGTAGAAATTTTATAGTCAGGGGAAAAAATTATAGAGTGTACAAATAATGCAGTAATGCAGATTTCTTGTGTATATCATCCTAATGACTATAATTTATACTACAGTATATATGTTATATAGGCTATTTAAAGTCAAATATTCAATAGAAGAGGATGATGGTTATTTCTTTGCTGCTTCAGTTTTCCCTTAATTTTTTCCTTTTCCTTTTATGTTTTAACCATTTGGGAGCAATATCTGGAAAAGAACAGGTATTCTAGCTTCCAGGTAAATACCCTGAGAAGCCACACACATAGGCCCAGGATTGGATTGGCTGGTCTGTTACATACAGTAATGGTCACTGTCACTGAGCATCCTCTGTGTCCCAGTCTTGAGTACTTGGCCCACTGTATCCCTGTCATCACCACAAGCTTTTGAAAATGAACTAATGTCCCCATTTCGTGGAAAACTGAAGGAGAGCACCAAGATGGCTGACTAGAGAAATCACTTGTTAGACCGTCCCACCTGAATAGAATAGAATATTGGTAGAATATTGAGGAGAGCAGAGAAGAGTTGCAGCTTAGCTGTGGATCACGGAAAGAGACGACAGAGACATCTGGGGACCTAACAGAAAAAAACTGTGAAGCTGAGAAAGAAGATAAAGAGGAGAAGATAGCAGTGTTGAGCACACCCAGAGAGGCTCAGAACTCAGAGAAAGGGGAAGAGGGTTTTCCCCTCTCCCACCTAGGTGCCCTCACTGAATAGCAGGACACAAAGTATATTGAAGGTGCTTCCACCCTGCATGAGCCCAGCATGGCAGCAAATTAGGAATAGTGGGGTGAACCAGCAACCCCCAGGTGTTTGGGTGTCCATAAGGGACACCCCACAGAAGAGTGCCGTGAGAGACCACAGTGCTGGCTTTCTTACACCTAGACACTTCCTTAGTTCTTTGAAAAGATAAATAAAATGGATAGGCATCTCACTAGATTAACCAGAAACAGAAAAGAAAGGACCCTAATTGTTCAATCAGAAATGAAAAAGGAGGTATTACAACTGATACCACCAGGCATAGAAATACAAAGAATCATCACAGAAATACAAAGTATCATCTCTGAATACTATAAAAATTTCTATGCACATAAACTTGAAAACATTGAATCGCTGAGGAAGGATATCGCAGAGGATGTAAGCAAATGGAAAAACATATCATGCTCATGGGTCAACAAAATCAACATTGCTAATATGTCTATACTTCCCAAAGTGATTTACAGATTCAGGTCAATCCCCATTAAAATACCAATGTCATTTTTTTCAGATCTTGAAAAAATAATTCTATGCTTCATATTGGAACCAGTTGGGAGCCCAAATAGCCAAAACAACCTCTAGCAAAAAGAATAAATTGGGAGGCATTACTCTACCAGACTTCAAGCCATACTATAAGGCTAGAGTAAACCAAAACAGCATGGTACTGGCACAAAAACAGAGACATAGACCAATGGATCAGAACACAGAACCCAGATATAAAATCATCCTCATATTGCCATCTGACCTTTGACAAAGCAGACAACAACATACACTGGTGAAAAGAATCCTTATTCAATAAATGGTGCTGGGAAAATTGGATACCCACATGTAGAAGACTGAAACAGCATTCACACCTCTCACCTCTCACAAAAATCAACTCATGGTGGATAACAGACTTATACGTAAGGCATGAAACTATGAGAATTCTAGAAGAAAATGTTGAAAAAACTCTTCTAAATATCAGCCTAGGCAAAGAATTTATGAAGACCCCAAAGGCAATCCCAGCAACAACAAAAATTAATAAATGGGACTTGATTGAATTAAAACACTTCTGCACAACCAAGGAAACAATCAATAGAGTGCATAGACAACCTACCGAATGGGAGAAAAGATTTACATGCTATACAGCTGATAAAGGGCTAATAACCAGAATCTACAAAGAACTCAAGCAAATCAGCAAGAAAAAAATCAAACAACCCCATTAAAAAGGGAGCAAAAGACATGAACAGAAGCTTTTCAAAAGAAGATAGATTAATGGCCAATAAACATATGAAGACATGCTCAGCATCTCTAATCATCAGGGAAATGCAAATCAAAATCACAATGAGATATCTCCTAACTCCAGTGAGAATGGCTTTTATCAAAAAGTCCCAAAACAACAAATGCTGGCATGGATGCAGAGAGAAAGGAACACTTATACACTGTTGGTGGGACTACAAACTAGTACAACCTCTATGGAAAGTAGTATGGAGATACCTCAAAGAACTAAAAGTAGACCTACCATGTGATCAAGCAATCCCACTATTGGGTATTTACCCAAAGCCATTTTATCAAAAAGACAATTTCACTCAAATGCTTACTGCAGCACAAGTCACAATTTCAAAGATGTGGAATCAACCCAAGTGCCATGAATACATGAGTTGATTAATAAAATGTGATATATGTATATCATGGAGTACTACTCAGCCATAAAAAATGGTGAACTAATATCCTTTGTAACGACCTGAATGGAACTGGAGACCATTCTCCTAAGTGAAGTATCACAAGAATGGAAAAACAAACACCACATGTACTCACTATTAAATTGGAACTAATCAACACTTATGTACACATATAGAAATAAAACAATGGAAATCAAGTAGGTGGGAGGGGGAGCAGGGGATAGGTGAAATGACACTTAACGGGTACAGTGCACACTATCTGGTGATAGGCACACTTACAACTTTGTCTCAAACTGTACAAAAGCAATTCACTTAGCCAAAACATTTATACCCCTGTAATATTATGAAAAACAAAAAAACTGTAACAATAAGAGGTCTTCTTCATTAAATTATTTTCTAAGTTGGAAAAAGAGATTATTTAAGTATGTATCACTTCTATAGTTTGACTTCCAACGTTTAATTTGACCATGTAACATATTCTGTTTCTGATTCCACAAAACCTAGTAGGAAATTGTGGGGAAAAAATAGAAATAGAATGCTAGCTTTTCCCCTGTTTCTGTTCTCATTTTTTGTAATGCATTTGTATTTATGTAGTGGATGCTGTGGTGACATGGCTGCCAACTCCTTCATGATTTAATCTGCTAAATAAACAAATGTGTGTTGGAATCAGTCATTAAAGAAATAACTACTCACCAAAGTTAAAAATTTCACTTTGAGTACAACAACTCCATTGTAGTAGTAACAAGCAAAATTAACCGAAAATATTCTAAATTATACTTGCCGTGTCAATCCAAAAAGAACAATATTTGACCTAAATGTAAGCTAAACACCACCGTGCTAATTCACTATACACAGAGTAATAAAAGCCAGAGTAAAATCAAAGAAACTGCCCTAAGTTCCATGTAATGTACTGTAATTCCTTACGTAAAGTTGCCTCTCCCTCTTTCCCCCTCTCCTCTGAGTATGGGTCCAAGGATATTTTTCATCTAGCAGAATCTGGGATTGAGCAGGTATTCATTTGTAACCTCATAACTTTTTCTCAAACAGATCATTAAAGAGATAAATGTTCATTCTGAAAGTACTTGAGAAAATTTTACTCTTTCCTCCCTCCTGCCAGGATGGAAAACTTTTCCTAAAAAGCGGAAAACATAACAAATAAAGAGCAACAGCAAAACAAATAAACTTAGGTCTCCAGGGAAGGATGCAAGCTTCTTGACAGAGTTTCTTCAGTCTTTGCAACTCCACATAGATTTTTGATAAGTATTTGATCAGTAGAAGAATGAATATCTAGATGGATGGACTGATGGATAAATGGAGAGATGGAAAAGGAACGTAGCCTTATCTAAACCTATAGCTCCTGTGTCACCATGACCTTTATCCTTTCCCTTTACTTTGTAAAAGTGCTCTCAGCACATGTCTGAGTCATATGCTAATGCAATATGTGTTGCTATTAACCTGCTATTAAATTAAGTGCTGAAATTTTAAAATTATTTCTTATTTTAAGTTAAAGCAGATTCAGAGTGATCTCTATAATAATGTGTCACTATTGCTTATTTGCATTCCAATATGATATTTGTCATGAGACAGTAAGGAGGGTTACTCTGTAGAAAATGGATCGACAAGGTGTTTTGCACATGTGGACATTATCCGTTTTGTAAGTCTCAGCAAAAACAAAATGTTGGAACTACTAATCTGAAATAACAATAATAGCTGGTACTTACTGGATAATTTCTATATGCCATACATTATTCTAACAGCTTTAAGTGTTTTATTTCATTTAAACCTATCAAAAACTCTGTTAGGCAGCTATTATTATTCCTATTTTATAGCCTAGTGTGGTTAAGTAACTAGACCATGTCACACAACTAGTAGTGATAGAGCTAGTATTTGAACCCAGGCCATCTAGCACCAGGGCCTTTGCTTTGCTGTTTTACAATGAGGGAATGTTTTCATTGTCTAATTTGTGCAAAAATAGGGCAGATCTACATTCAAAGCAACTCTAATGAAATACTCTTTATTACTGCCATCTATGGGAAGTATTCAAATTATACATTCTATGTCTAAAATTGAAAAAAATTCTTGAAATTGGCATCCATATTTTACGTTAAATTATTTTTATATAGAATTATTTATTCATACAGGTGTTGGAGAACCTACATATTCCTTGTAGACTTAACCAGGTAGATCTTCCACTAAAACAAAATCAGAAAGATAGGCGTGATATTTCTTCTCTAAGTGTCTGGAAATGAGAGTGCTCATATTTTTCTTAGAGGCCTACTTAAGCATCTTATACACTTGGAAGAAGAATCTCCTTTCTTTCTAATCTAAACCTCCCCAAAATTAGTATATCTTTCCCTTTTTTTCAAGCAATGAGATCTGATTTTCATTCTCTATAAATAGTTTATATTCACATAATTTTACTATTCACATTTCTCTCTGGCATTAATATTACTAAAGCTAAAATGAAATGTACCAATTGAAGATGATATTCAAGTTTAATGTTTTTATTTGTGTTTACTTTATTGGAACTTGTGAGGTATACCTTTCACCTTGGGTAATTTAAGATCAATTATTGTAGTTTATGGTTCTGTGGGCTGGGCACCGTGGCTCACGCCTGTATTCCTAGCATTCTGGGAGGCCGAGGCAGGAGGATGGCTTGAGGCCAGGAGTTCGAGACCAGCCTGAGCAAGAGTGACACCCCATCTCTACAAAACATAGAAAAATTAGCTGGGCATGATGACACACGTCTGTAGTCCCAAATACTTGGGAGGCCGAGGCAGGAGGATCACTTGAGCCCAGGAGTTTGAGGTTGCAGTGAGCTATGATGACGCCAGTGCACTCTAGCTCAGGTGACAGAGCAAGACCCTATCTCACAAAAAAGGAAATAAAAGTCATATGGTTCTGCATTACATCTGCCACAAAGATGGTGTGCCCTTCCTGAAGTACACCATCAATTTTGCAAAACAACCTCAAATCCCACTAAATAAAGCTGTTCTGTGGGTACCTGTACAATATGGGTGAGATTTCATCTGACTCCATCAAAAATCTTACTCTAATACAATCCTCCAACCTTTTATGGACAGGAAAATAACAGAAATGCTTACATGGTATTTCTGCTTCCAGATATCAGATGTGATTTATTACTGAGTGAGGCTGCCGGCGCAATGGTTTTAACTGGCTTAGAAAAGCCTAGCTGTACTTTCTCCCTAATCATGTTAGTAGCAATCTTAGTATTTAATTACATTTCCAGAGAATCTCAATAGGAGTAGAGTGTTTTTAGTACATTAAAAATAATCTAGAAAAACTGTTTTTTTGCTTCCTAGGCAATGAGATGGGCTAAAGTCCCTCAAACCTGAAACATTCTAAGATAGCAGTTTAATAGGCATATGCTTATATTTTGAAATTCTTCCCCTGTATACATATATATTTTTTACTAAACTTTAATGACAGTCAGCAAGCATGTTGAGAATGAGTTGAGAAAAGACTGTATAAACCATGACACCCAGTAATATATAGACTCTGAAATGTATCTTTTGATTAAAGTTTCTATTACATATTAAGTAAACCTAAATCTAGCTGATATTATATTTAATGTTTTAATTATGATATCCTTTAAGCATTAAAAATTACAGTTTTTAAGCCAAAAAGAATGCCTCTTCCAACGTGAAAGGACAAACATTTTAATAATATCAAAAATAATTCACTTTGCTATTTTCAGAGTACAAAAATAAAGAAATATGGTTTTAGTTTTCTGGAATATATACTATGAATAATTTCATCAAATTGGCTAGGTAAACTAGATACAGTTTTAATTTTTTAGGGAAATTTTATAAAAGTGAATTTATTCATATATCTAGAAGAAATAAATATGCACTGAATTTCTTAAATAAGGGAATAAGGTTGTAGAATAGAGTGAAATATAGTTCTGGGACCTGGATGGTTTATCAACATAAATATTTGCTGCAAATGATTTAAGAATCGTAGAATGAGATTTTTTTCAGAGAAATTTATTTTCTCTTCAATCACTGAAATAGCTAACACCAAAACAAAAAAGCCTATTCTTTCTGAAGTCTAATGGGAGTAATTTAATAGGAAGAAGAATCAACAGGCATTTTGTCAAATGAATAATACTAACATAAATAATGGCAATCATAATCATAATAACTACCTTTTATTTAGTGCCTGCCCAAACCAGGCACTGGAATATGAGTCCTCACATCCTCACTTTACCGATGAAGAACCTGAGTCTCCTACGCCAGTTAAAGAGCAGAACAAGAATTCAATCTCTAGCCCATGTGCTTCAGTAGGTTAGACACTCCCATGAAATATTTGTATTTAATTTCACAAAAAATAACATTAAATTATTTCATATGTACAAAATGGAAAGAAAAGTTTCTCAAAAAAGCATAGCAGGGTTTATAGTCATTTTTTAAAAAATAATGCTGTATACATTTCTTCCAATAATGTTGCCATTAATGAAAATACTCTGGGAATCTGGTCTGAAATTGCCTGAAAATCCCAGAGCATATTCCCTTTGTCTTCCCTGGTGGAAAATCTTTTGTCTGGTAGAGATGAAATTCACATTTTTAGAAGCAGCCTGAAGGCATTTAGAACTTTGTTTTATGCATAAAGTGATGATTAATGCAGTTAATACAATATTGCTCAAAATTCTTTTATAGAAAGTCCATTATTACATCATCATAGTAAAGTAGGTCAGACAATTCCCTGGCTTTGTTTTACAGAATCTCTTAGATGCTTCATGATTCCTCCATCACAGTGGATTTGACTGAGCATTTTACCCAATAATATGAATTCTCCATGAATAATGAATGTCATTGATACCAAGGAGCAAATCAACATTCATTTCACTTAGATTTTGGCAAGTAAGCTTTTCTACATGGTGGAATTTCCACTGCAAACATTCATGGTTTATTTCCAGGTTTTATGGGAAACAACATATTTCATCACCAGTTACTATTTTTCTCAAATACACATTATTTTGTCCACTTTAGTTGAAAGCACACAACAAATGTCAAATTGTCACAGTGTTTGTTCATCAGTCATAATATGGAAGACATCTTGGCAGGAACTTCATTCTTAAGTTGTTTTGTTATAAATGAAAATGTTTTTATTATATAATTACTCAACCATCAACTTCACGGTTAATCTATTTAAATAGTGCAAGTCTACCTCCAATTCACTATTTCTGTTCATCCCTTGGGCTCTATATGTATTTTTATTTGAATCTTTACACTAGAGATATATTAATTGAAAAAAATGTAAAAAACAATGGGTAATATAATCATCACCAATGTACCTGCTACTGATAGACAAATTATATATAATGTATAGAATTGTTTGTGTTACTTTTCTTTATAAAAATTATATCACGTGGTATATTATTTTCTGTAACTTGCTTTTTCACTTCACCTAGTCAACTGCCTTTTTGATATCTTGGGGGAGGTGGCTTTTTTGTACAAAAAAGAGTATGTACAGTTAGTTATTTGTCTTTAAATTAATATCCTCTTTAATAAAATTTTAACTTTAATGCCTAGCTTTTCATAAGATTTCAAAGTAAACTTACAAATCTTATTTTTTAAAACTAGCAATTTGTGAATAAATTAAAATATCAGATTTTAATTGTTCTTGAATTAATATTGTTTGTTTATACATTTACTATATTAGAGTTCCCTAAATATTTGAAAATATTTAGAGAAAATTTAAGCAATTTCTCTTAAACATTTTTAATTAAAACCACAAATTTGAGAAATCTGTTTTCAATGCTTCAAACACTCAGGAAACAGACTTTCAACTACTCACAAAAACACCAAAATCTTCCTAAGCACTCAAACACGGCTTGTAAATACAATAAACCTAAATGGATAGTTCTAATAAATCAAATTGCCTTAAGCATCTGAACATTGATTAAAAGGTTAAGTTAAATCTTTCTAAGTATTTCAATTAAAATCGCACATCCTTTATGTCAAATTCCTTTAAATGCCTCTCTTAAGATAGCACAAATACAAATTAACAAAACAATTACAAATCTTTACTACACTTTCACTTAATACAAAAATATAAATATTAATTTTAATTTAATATAATAATTTAACTTAATAATTAATATTAATTTATGTCCTGTCTTTATCATCTCTATCATTTGTCATATGATCAAATGTTAAAATCTTTTGCCATGGAAGCAAAATGACCTCTCAAACTGGCTGTTTGGTTAGAGATTAAGATGAACAAATTACAGAATTAGAACCTGGATGTGTTTATAGATTTGGATTCTTAGCCAGAGATTTGAGATGAAAAAGAGGAACCTGAGTGTATTTTCTTACATGGCAGAGCCAGTGATTACCGGGATTAGATCTTTTTCACAATGCCATCTACTGCTGTGTCAAGTGGTCTTTTAGGGAGAAATGGTTTCTCACAGCCTATGCCATATATATCCCTTAATTGTCACCATCAGCCATTTTTTTTTCTTTTTTACTGCTCAAACACAACTTTTTATCACAGCCTCCTTAAATTTTCACCATCTGATTTTGTCTCATGGGGCTGATGCAGGTAAAATACAATGTACTCACGTAGTTTCAGTTGAGATATGTATTTTCTGTAGACGTCCTTGGAAATCTCGAGATGCCTTTGCTTCCATATGTTTCATATGATTGTCCTAGTTTGCATATATTATAAATTCATGGCCTTTGACAGGATACTTATTTTCTTATTGGTGCTCTGATTGTCACAACCCGTGGAGGCACTTTTCCCCCCTTTATAGTAAAGCACCCAGACATCTTTGAAAGTATTCTCACTTTTTGGTAGCAACTACCTATTTCAACTACAACTTTATTTTCTCTACCCCATGACAGGGAATCAATTACTCTTCAAGGGGTCCTGGCTCCTTTTATGGAATATGGAGACCAAAATCTGGGCATCAGTAGTGCACCTCAAATTTTTACTCATACAAGCTGGAGATAGAAACAGTGACATTTTTCCAGGTTACTTAATAACTAAGCTAGGAAAGACACTTTTGGACCTTCCTGTGAACTTCAGGAAGTTTATTTTATCTTTAAATTCAATTTTATTATGGTTTGTTAAAGACTTTTTGTCCTGGTATAAAATTTTTTATCTCATTTATTTCCCATCATACTATCATTCTTTCAGCACTCCAAATATACCATTTTATTAGGTGTCATAGCAAGCTATATGATTAAATTATGAGAGTGTCTAGCCTTTGTTAGTCTGATGTGATTTGCTTTGATCGTATATCTCTCTCAGCTGCAGCTGAGGCTTCTCTTTCCTTACATGAATCATAATTTTACAGTCATTTTTTGGAAAAAATATTATATTTTCAAGATCTTTCTATGTTATGCTATGTATTTTGAGTATCAGAGACAATGTTGTAAAAAGTGTCCTATATGTTTCTCTGTTACCATGTGCTAGGGTTTCCCTGGGATCTAAATCTAGAGGTGGAATTATTAGGTTAGAGGTTCTGTTCACTTTTAACTTTACTAGATATTGACAAATCATTCTTCAAACTGAGTTGACAATTTACAATCCCACCAGGAGCATACTCAATTTCCAATTTCCCCTCATTCTGATCAATACTTGATATTGTCAACGTTTTAATTTTTTGCTGCTTCTGATAATGAGAAATGGCTTCTCTTCATTGTCTTACTTTTCACTGTCTTGACTACAAGTGAGAGTTAGCATCTTTTCATATGTTTATTTACCAATTGAGGTTCCTGTTTAGTGAATTTCCTATCCATACCCTTGCTTATTTCTCTTTTATGTCTTTTTCTTCTTCTAACTGATGTTATATATTCTAAATATTTATCTCATGTATTAACATATATCTTCTCTCAGGCACTTTACTTTTAGTATCTTTTATTGTAGAGACATTGTATGTTTTTATCTAGTAAATTTATTAATTTTTTATTGTTTTTTGTTCTTATGTACATATGAAATTCTTTTTTGCCCTGATAGAATGTGAGTATTCTCCTAAATTTTCAAGATTTTTCAAGTTTCTTTTTCAGATTTAGGTCTTTAAATCATTTAGAATTTATTTTTATGTATGGTAGGGAAAAGAAGTCTGATTCATTTTACATTCTTTTCCAGAGTCAGTTGTCCCAATATCACTTTTAGTTCCATTTCTGTATTTTCTTTGATGATTTTTAATGCCTTTTTACCATATACCAAGATCCATATATGCTTGAGAAAGCTTCTGGGCTCTATATTCTTTTGCACAGATTTACTTTTTATCTATCCCTGTGACCTCCAATATTCTTGATTACTGTATATTTATAACATCTGGTAGGGCAACTCTCTTCTCCTTGCTTTCTTTTTTTAATTATCATGTCTAATCTTGGACCTTATTCTTCCATATGGTAACTAAATCACTTTGTCAGTTTGCCCCCTCCCAAACAAAACCTGCTTATGATTTGCTTGGAATTCTTTATGGAAGAATTTGAAATAACTAGTATCTAAATAATATTATGTCTTCCTATCTTAGTCCATTCAAGCTGTTATAACAAAATATCACAAACTGGGTGGCTTATAAACAACAGAAATTTATTTCTCATGGGTCTAGAGGTTGGGAAGTCCAAGATCAAGGTGCCAGCAGATTCAGTGTCTGGTGAATGACTGCTTTCTGGCTCATGGATGGTGCTATCTTGCTGTGTGCTCCCATGGTAGAAGGGGTGAGGGGTCTCTCTTGGGCATTTTGTAAAGACACTAATCCCATTTATGAGTCTCCACTTCCATAACCTCCCACCATTCCTACCTCCTAATACCATCATCTTAAGGGTTAGAGTTTCAATATATGAATTTTGGGGGGACACAGTCATTCAGACCATAGCACTTGCTACCCATGTATTTGCCCTATTTTGCCATTCATTCTGGTATTCTGCAAGTAACAATGAAGGTCACAGACATGTGCATGTGTTTGCTATATTGATGCCTGGATACCTTAAAGGGTTTGTTGCCATTCTGAGTAGTGTCTTTTTATTCTGTTTCATTTTTTGTTTGGCTATTGCTGCTGTATGGAAACACTATTGATTTTTATATTTTGGTCTTATATCTTGCAACCTTGCTGAATTGCCTAACTACTTTCAATAGATTTTACATTATCTTAAATTTTACTTATAAATTATGTCAACTTTTTTTCTACCTTTCTAAAACTCAGTTTCTTATCTTATTGCTTTGACTAGAACCTCTAGTACAATGTTAAATGGTAGAATTGATAGTTCAAAGGGCAAATGGCAAGAGCAAAAACATGGATAGTTGGATTGACCCAAGGTTTGTGGAGCAGAAAGAAATTAAAGATGTCACTATGATTATATTTGAAACTATTAACTGTGTTAATCCAACTAGACAGTGCAGATGATGGTGGTGATAGCCAAATTTTAATGAATAAGTATCACTATATTTCATAAATTACTAAATATTTTATATTTGTATCATACATATACCTTAGGAAAACCATATGAGGAAGGTTAACTATTATTATTGCCACCTTAGGGATGAGAAAATGATTCCTAGGGAAATTTTTAGTGCCTTGATCATGGTCATACTTCATAGTAATCGATGGATACGGGCCACCAATATTAATTGATGGGTACAGGACACCAATCCAGGCGCTTTGCCTTAAAGCCCTCAACATTAGACCATTGACTAGTTCTTTAGTTCTATAAAGGACAGAAATAGAGGTAATGGTCCTCCACTCTAGTAAAAATGATTTTAACACCGTTTTCACTTCTTCCTCAACTATGTCTCTGATTATTTTCTCTGGAGGTTTTTAAAAACAGAACAGAAACCCATGTGTCTTAGGTTACACTTAATAAACACCTACCACACACCAATTATGTGCTAAGCTTGATGAGACATTGAAAGATAGCTAAAGCAGTTCTTTAAAGAGATTTCAGTAAGCCAAAGCAGACGAATGAGAATATGACCAGCTATAATTTCAGGCAGAATAAAATAAGTATTGTAAGTAAAAGTACAAGCAAAATGCTACTTGGAATAAAAGCCAGGGAATAGATTAGATTACATTTTGACACTTTTCAGTTGGTGATTCTGCAATTCGGACATTACTTTTAGGCTTTCTGATTGTGTACTCACTTATAAAAAGAAGTAAAAGGATAGAAATGGCTGAATTTCTCTGGAGAATTGCCCATGCACTTGCCTTTTTTTTTAATGAACAGAATAGAAAAAACAAGATAGTATACTTTCCCATTAAGTAATAATTTTATAAAATATAGGATGCCACTTCAAAAGCCAAAATACCCCAATTTAAATTTTAAAAGATCTGTGCTATTACAGATATATTTAATCTCTGAATTTTATTCCTGCTGTACAAAGAGAGCATCATGTTAAAAGTGGACGTGGGTGGTTCTAAGGTTCATTTGCATAATAGTTAGTAATGCAAAGCAGGGTACAGGAATCAACTAGGAAATACCCTTCTTAAAAGGCCTGAACTTGCACAAGCAAATCTTAGGGGAACTTTCTCTAAATACATACGATGTTATAAAAGTTTTTAAAAATGCCCCTAACTGCAGAGCAAATGAGAGAATCCATCAGCAGGTGATGTGTTCAGGAAAAGCTAGAAACACTGACATTGTATAAAGTTAAGAGAATCCGATTTTTTTTTATTTTTCATTTTTAATTATTATGGGTACATAATAGTTGTACGTATTTATAGGGTACATGTCATGTTTTGATACACGCATACAATGTGTATTAACCAAATCAGGGTAATTGGGGTATCCATCACCTCAAGTATTTAACATTTCTTTATGTTAGGAACATTCCAATTCCACTCTTGTATTTATTGAACATTCTTAATCCACTATTTTAGTTATTTTAAAGTATACCATAACTTATTTTGACTTTGTAGTTCTTTGAATCACTTTGTAGTCCTATCAAATATTGTTCATTCTATCTAACTATATGTTTGAACCCATTAACCATCTCCACTTTATCCCGCCATCCCTGCTATCCTTCTCAGCCTCTGATAACTACCATTCTACTCTCTGTCTCCATGAGAACAATTGTTTTAATATTTAGCTCCCACATATGGGTGAGAACATGTGAGATATGTCTTTCTGTGCTTGGTTTATTTCACTTAAAATGATGTTCTCCAGTTCCATCTATGTTCTTTCAAATGACAGGATTTCATTCTTTTTATGGCTATATAATATTGTATTGTATATGTGTAACACAATTGCTTTATCCATTCATTCATTGATGGACACTTAGATTGATTCCAAATTTTGGCTATTGTGAATAGTGCTGTAATAAACATGAGAGTGCAGATATTTTTTCAAGATACTGATGCTCTTTCTTTTGGATATATACCTGTCAGTGGAATTGCTGGGTCATATGGTAGTTCTATTTTTAGTTTTTTAGGGACCTCCATAGTGGTTGCACTAATTTACATTCCCATCAACAGTGGATGAGGGTTCCCCTTTCTCCACATCTTCACCAGCATTCATTATTGCCTATCTTTGGATAAAAGCCATTTTAACTGGGATAAGATGATATATCGTTGTAGTTTTGATTTGCATTTCTCTGATGACTAATGATGCTGAGCATTTTTTCATATACTTCTGGGCCATTTGTATGTCTTCTTTTGAGAAATGTCTATTCAGTCCTTATATAATACATTCTCGTTATTAATGCCTTGTTAGATGGATAGTTTGCAAATATTTTCTCTCATTCTTTGGGTTGTCTCTTCACATTGTTGATCATTTCCTTTGCTGTGCAGAAGCTTTTTAGCTTAATGTGATCCCATTGGTCCAATTTTGCTTTGGTTGCCTGTGCTTTAGGGGTATTACTCAAGAAGTCCTTGCCCAGACCAATGTCCTAAAGCATTTCCCCAATATTTTCTTGTAGAAGTTTCATAGTTTCAGGTCTTAGATTTAAGTCTTTAATCCATTTTTATTTGATTTTTGTACGTGGTGAGAGCTATGGGTCTAGTTTCATTCTTCTGCATATGGATATCCAGTTTTCCCAGCCACATTTATTGAAAAGACTGTCCTTTCCCCAATATATATTCTTGGCACCCTTGTTGAAGATAAGTTCACTATAGATGTGTGCACTTATTTCTGGTTCTCTATCCTGTTCCATTGGTCTATGTGTCTCTTTTTATGCCAGTACCATGCTGTTTTGGTTACTACAGCTAGTATAATTTGAAGTCAGCTAATGTGATTCCTCCAGTTTTGTTCCTTTTGCTCAGGATGGTTTTGGTTATTCTGTGGTTCCACATAAATTTTAGGATTATTTTTTCTATTTCTGTGAAGAATGCCGTGGTATTTTGATGGGGATTGCAGTGAATCTGTAGATTGCTTTGGATAGAATGGACATTTTAACAATATTGCTTCTTCTAATCCATGAGCATGGAATATCTTTCCATTTTTCTTTTCTTTTCTTTCTTTGTTTCTTTTTCCCCCCCCTCTTCAACTTTAATCAGTGTTTTATAGTTTTCACTGTAGAAATCTTTCACTTCTTTGGTTCACTTTGTTGGTTAAGTGTATTCCTAGGTATTTTATTTTATTTGTAGCTATTGTAAATGGGATTACTTTCTTGGCTTTTCTTTCATATTGTTTACATTTGGCATATAGAAATGCTACTGACTTTTGTATGTTGACTTTGTATTCTGCAACTTTACTGAATTTGTTTATAAGTTTAATAGTTTTTTTGCAGTCTTTAGGTTTCTCTAGCTATAAGATAACATTGTCTGCAAACAAAGATAATTAGACTTCTTTCTTTCCAATTCGGATGCCCTTTATTTTTTTCTCTTGTCTGATTGCTCTAGCTAGAACTTCCAGGAGTATGTTGAATAACAGTGGTGAAAGTGGGAATGTTTTGTCTCATATCTTAGAGGAAAGGCTTTCAGTTTTTCCCCATTCAGTATGATGCTAGCCTTGGGTCTGTCTTGTATGACTTTTACTGTGTTGAGACATGTTCCTTGTATACCAGTTTTTTGAGAGTTTTTATCATGAAGGGATGTTGAATTTTATCAAATGCTTTTTCAACATAAATTGAAATGATCATATGGTTTTTGTCCTTTGTTCTGTTGATAGGATGTTAATACATTGATTGATTTGTGTATGTTAAACCATACTTGCATCCCTGGGATGAATCCCACTTGATCATGGTGAATAATCTTTTTAATGTGTTGTTGAATTCAGTTTGCTAATATTTTTTGAGGATTTTTGAATCTATGTTCATCAGAGATATTGGCCTAGAGTTTTCTCTTTTTTCATCATGTCTTTGTCTGGTTTTGGTATCAGGATCACACCAGTCTCTTAGAATGGGTTTAGAAATATTCCCTCCTCCATGGTTTTGGGGGTTTTTTTGTTTGTTTTTTGTGTTTTTTTTTTGTTTTGTTTTGTTTTGTTTTGGAATAGCTTAAGTAAGATTGGCATTAGTTCATCTTTAAATGCTTTGTAGAATTCAGCAGTGAAGCCATCAGGTCCTGGGCTTTTTTTGGTGGGAGACTTTTTATTACTGCTTCTATCTCATTATTTGTTATTGGTTTATTCAGGTTTTGGATTTCATCCCGGTTCAACTTGGTAGGTTGTATGTGTCTAGGAATTTATACATTTCTTCTAGGTTTTCCCATTTATTGGCATGTCATTGCTCATAGTAGTCTCTAATGATCCTTTGAATTTCTGCAGTGTCAGTTTTAATGTCTCCTTTTTCATCTCTGATTTTATTTATTTGGGTCTTTCTTTTTTTCTTAGTCTGGCTAAAGGTTTGTCAATTTTGTTTATCTTTTCAGAAAACCAATTTTTGCTTTTGTTGATCTTGTATATTTTTTTGTTTTATTTTTCTTTATTTCTACTCTGATCTTTATCATTTATTTTCTTCTACTAATTTTTGGATTGGTTTGCTCTTTTTTTCCTAGTGCTTTAAAATTCATCATTAGGTTGTTTATTTGAAGCTTTTCTACTTTTTTGATGTAGGTACTTATTGCTATAAACTTTTCTCATAGTAGTGCTTTTTCTGTATCTCATAGGTTTTGATATGTTGTGTTTTAATTTTCATTTTATTTGAGAAATTTTTTAATTTCCTTCTTACTCTCTTCACTGGTCATTCAGGAGCACATTGTTTAATTTCGATGTGTTTGTATAGTTTCCATTGTTCCTCTTGTTATTGATTTCTAGTTTTATTCCATTGTTGTCAGAGAAAATCCTTGATATAATTTCAGGTTTTTGAATTTTTTAAGACTTATTTTGTGGCCTAACATATGATCTATCCTTGAGAATAATCCATGAGCTGACTTGACAAATGAACATGTATTCTGTAGCTACTGGATGAAACATTCTATAAATATCTATTAGGTTCATTTGGTCTATAGTTCAGATTATATCCAATGTTTGTTTGCTGATTTTCTGTCTGAATGATCTGTCCAATGCCAAACGTGGGGTGTTGAGGTCTCCAACAATTATTACATTGGTATCTATCTCTCTCTTTAGCTCTGATAACATTTGCTTTATATGTCTGGATGCTCCAGTGTTGGGTGCATATATATGTGGAATTGTTATATCCTCTTGCTGATTTGACCCTGAGAATCGGATTCAAATGCTAGGAAATTCTGATACTTTTCCTTGGCTTGTCTTTAACCTTCAGGTATTCATTTTTCTAAAATTCAATACTTCTCACATTTGAGAGTTTTGAAGTAATTATGCTAAAGTATGAGCATATTGTTGTTATTCTTTTCTTCTCTTTTTATCAGCATACTTCACACACATTCTAGGGATGGTTTAACTCATTTCTCTGCATTCTGCTGGGTTGATGTTGATTATGAGGTGTCTTTCCAAGGAATAGAGGGAAGTTTGACAACAGCATATGCATTATTGTAGGAGCTTTATGGTCTTTCATTTTGGAGGCAACATTTATTTTTTTCATGTGGGAAAAATAGATCTATATCCCATTTTATTTTCAGCTTGCTTTAGATAGAGAGTTTTAATGTGACTAACAAGTTATGACTCATGCATTTGTTGGTCTGTAATTAATTACAGGCCTAAGACTCATCAGAAACCCACTCTTCTGTGAGATTTCCAGCAGTTGTGAGTCTTACGTTCACCAATCTTCCTTCTCTACCCTTAAGGTGTGTCTAATAATCATTGTCTGATGAGCTACTGAAAATAAGAACAGTATCTATGCTCTGCACTTCTCAAAATGTTTAACAAGATGAATTTTCCTCTTACATTGTTTTTATCTATTTACTTATCCCATCATTTCTTTCTAAAACAGTTGATGCCACCTGTTCTCAAATGAACGTGTTTTTTCTGGGCATACTGTCTTTGTAAAACAAAATGAGAAATTATAACATGAAAAAAACCTGATAAGACTACTTTTTCTACTGAGTTCAGGCTCTATTATTAATAAAAATCCCTGAAGCATCCATTGTTGGATTTTATAGACTTCTCTTAAAAATTCAGAGCCAAAACCTTAAAGGCTTAAGAAAAGAAAGAAAAAAGAAGAAAGAGTCCAATATAAAACAAAAACACTTGGAATAGAGCTGACTTGGAAAGAAAGAAGAAATCATCAGCGTGGAACATTTGCAAGCAAAAATGAGAGAGAACATCATAAAGAGAGCGTCGTGGCTGGGCACAGTGGCTCATGCCTGTAATCCTAGCACTCTGGGAGGCCGAGGCTGGAGAATCACTTGAGGTCAGGAGTTTGAGACCAGCCTACGCAAGAGCGAGACCCCATCTCTACTAAAAATAGAAAAAAAAATTAGCCGGGCATGGTGGCTTGCTCCTGTAGTTCCAGCTACTCGGGAGGCTGAGGCAGGAGGATCATTTGAGCCCAGGAGTTTGAGGTTGCTATGAGCTAGGCTGACACCAGGGCACTCACTCTAGCCCAGACAACAAAGCAAGACTCTATCTCAAAAAAAAAAAAGAGAGAGAGAGAATATGCACAGAAGCCGGGGGTACAAAAGAACTGAACAGAAAATCTTCCATTGCAACCTGCAGAAAAATCCCATGCTGCAGCTCATCCCATAGCAGCCAAAGGGTGACAATAAGAGGAGACTACTAGGCAGTCACCTGGGCTGCCGTAAAAGATAAGGAAGTGGAGAGAACAAAGAACACAAAAGTCTGGAACCCATAATAAGGAAGATTAAGAAGTGGGGGGGGGGACTTAAAATATGTGCTTAAAAGCACAAGTAAGGCTGAATAAAGTAAAAGTTGCTGCTGAAAGGATGTCATTACTAAAATTAAATGTAACTATATATTATATAACGATTACCACGGTTATTTCTTGATGCATATTAAGAATTGATACCTTTAAGGGCATATACAATGGGTCTTCTTCAGTTTCTCAGTATTTATACAATGAGATAAATCCCTGCCACATCAAGTAGATGCTTGAAGATATGACTTAGTGTAAAATTCTTGATACATATAGAACAACTAAGGTTTGAATTCTTTGACCAGAAGTTTTCACACTGTGATTAGAACAGTGTTTTTGCCTGAAGATACTCCTAAATCCAGCACATAACCTACAGCATAAAAAATCCTGATAAGAGTACTTACCCTGCTAAACTCATGCTCTATTAAAAATCCTTGAATCTTCTATTGTTGGATTTTATACACTCCTCTTGAAGTTCAGAGCAAAAACCTTTTAAAGGCTTGAAGAAAAGACAGCAAAATAAAAAAGAAAGAAGTCCAATATGAAACAAATACACTTGGGATGGAGCTGACTCAGAAATAAAGAAGTCATTAGAATAGAGCAGTGCAAGCAACATTAACAGATAATATCAGAAAGAGCATTGTCTACGCATAGAGGGTCCATCCTCAGGGATACGGCTCCCCACTTGCCTTTTGATATGTTCAAGTGAATTTCTGAAACCATGTATAATGTTGAGTTTGTAGCAATAGGCAACCATTACATGAATTCAATAGGAGATATTTAAATTTTTAAAATTTAGGCCACAGCTGGGATATCATAATAATTATTACACTCCTACTCCTCTCTTACCACATACAAGTCACTTCTCTCAGCCTCAGCTTCCCCATCTGTAAAATGAAATAACAATAATGGCAAACTCATAACATAATGGTGAAGAATTATATGAGACAATAAGTATAGAGCATTTATCAGAACAACTAGACAATTTTTAAACTAGAAATGATTCAACACATTAGCTTTTATTACTTTTAACTTGTTAGCTTCTCAAGTGCAGGGTCCATTTCAATTTAGACCACCTTTGTGTGTACAGCAGCTAACTCAGTGCATGAGTGCATAGTGAATAATAGCAACTGAATAATATTCCTTGGCTGAATAAATTATTACATGGTAAGAAGCAGTTCCTACACTCAGGATGAACACAATCAACTAAAAGAGAGAAAATTTAATTGACATTTACAAACGAATGTACTAAATATTATAATATGGGAAATTTGGAACAATGTAAGAGAGACTTATCTTTCTAACATTATGATTGAACAGGTACTCTGAAAATCCTTCTTATAACATCACCTAAAAAATGCATAGCTGAGCTTACTAGAAAATAAGGGAGCTCCTCAAAGACCTAAGTTAAGGAGAAATCCTGAATCCAGAGAGAAGGCAGTTGGCATGTGCCATGTGCTTCTGCCAGTGCCTGGTGGCCTACAGCTTAGATCACACAGGAGCAGGGGAAGAAAGCGAGCCTAGGGAGCTGGTGAGAGTGTCCCAAGTGAAGCAAAAACTGTTTTGAGAATTATTGCCACATATAAATAGTAAAATGGGATGGAGGAACCACCTTACAAAATGAGAGACTAAAGAAACCAATCTATCTTGACCTTGGCTCTCACTGGAGGGAGGAAAAAATCCCCACTGATAACTACAAGCCTCCTCTTACATGTGTGTTCCCCCAAACCTAAGCTCACATCTCACACAAGTAAAAGAAAACCCTCTCTAGGTGAATACACCTTACTCCAGGACTCCAAGACTTCTCACAGGTAATACCCAAAGAGCATGAGCTAAATGAGTGAGAGTTAGCAAAAGAAACAAATGACAGAATCAGGCCATTAAAAAATTTTAGATATTGTACCAAGCAGTTTCAGAACATAAAATAGGCAAGTAACATCGTAAAGAAATAAAAGAGCATTCCACAAATATGAGTGAGGAACAGGGGAACATTAGAAATACCCGGGCATAATATTTGAAAGGAGAATGAATATAACTTCTAGAAATTATAGTGTGTTTGTGTGTGTGTAGTAAAATATTAGACAGTGTGAAGAATTAGTGAAGTCTAGACATGAAGAAATTAGCCAGAAAAGGATGAAAAATGTGAAAGAGATGTTAAAAGCTACATTTAATCAGAATTCCAGAAAGAATAAATAATATGGGAAAGAGGAAATATTTCAGAACATGATTGTCGAGAAATTTCTAGAAGTGAAGAAACACACCAGTTATCCGGTTCCAGCAACCAAATTTATCCCAAAGTGGATTAATAAAAATAAATCCATATGCACCATAGACTAACTGTAGAACACAGAAAATTCTTATAAGAAGCTAGAGAAAAAAGCAAATAACCTAATAAAGAATGACAATTAGACCAACAATTGACTTCTCAACAGCAACAATGGAATACAGAAAACAGTGAAATAATTAAAGTTCTGAGACATAAATTACTGACAAGTATAATTATATGTCTTTCAAGAACAAAGCAAAACAAATTCATTTTCAGCCATTCCAAAAAATAAATATAAAAAACTACAACTAAAGAATTACCAAGAAACCCTCACACATGTATTTTCCTAAAAGATATACTTAAAGAAAAAGGGCGAATTATCCCAGAAGGGATGTCTTACATGTTCCCACAAAACCTAAGCTCACACCTCACATAAGCAAAGGAAAATCCTCCCTGGTATTTTCTGTCAATTTCAAGAAATTGACAGTTCTTGTTTTATTCACTAAGACTTTCTTATCTGAAAGATGAGAAGGAATGGTGAATGTGATCATGTAAATGTAAGCAAATAAATGGAAAAATCTAATTATCATCATCGTGTTAAAATCTACTGAAAACCAATAGCAAATAAATTTTGAGGGTATTATCAGAATAAAAATGTTGCAAGGAAGAAGGAAAAAATTCCTCAAGAGATGAAAGAAAGTATGATGAACAAAGAAAAGAGTAAACACAGAGAGAAATCTAAACAAACAAAATGATAGAAAATAATATTTAATTTGCTTGTTAAACAAAACACCTAAAAAGCTGGGCAACAGTATATCAGTTGTTGATAGTAAATTAACATGTTCAAAGGTCCTTGTATTATTCCAAAAGAGGGTAAATATATTAAATAAATTTAAACTTTAAGATATATTTTATATGTATATATATATTAGAAATTAGAATAAACACTAAAATCATAGAATTCAAGAGTACAGTGCCAAAACTAGTAGACAGGAAAACTAAGAAGAGAAAGAAAAATATCTAATTAGCTCAAAAAGACTGAAAGGAGAAAATTAGAAAAAGCACAAATATACTGTTAACCTAAGAAGTGAAAATTGGCTTAATACTCAAATTAAAAGGCAAAGATTGACAGATAATAGATTTTTTAACTAACTATATTATGTTTAGAATAGGCCCACTCAAAAATATAACACACTAATATTGAAAATAAAATTGTGAGAAAACATATACCAAGAAAACTAACCAGAGGAAGTTGATACAGCTATATTAAAAGCAACAAAATAAAATTTAAGACAAAAAAAAATATTGTCAAAGATAAAGAGGGTTAACGTAGAAAATAAAATATTAAAATTTGTCAGAACCACAAGAAGAAATTGACAAATCTTGTGTTATTCACCAAGACTTGGTGCTAAGTCTTGCTGTGCTAAGAAGTAGAGGGTAAGTTAATGCATTCCAGGGAGTACAAGGAAGGCTCTCAGAAAAGTTGGTATTTGCGTCGGGACTCAAGGGATCCTGGAACTTGGCCAGATAAATAAGGTGGAACCAATAAAGGAAAATAAGCACACAGACACAGAGACCATAGCATTTTTGGAAAGCCACAAGTACTTTGATATGACTCTGTGCACAGAGGGCAGGTAATAATGAGGAGAAAACGAAGAACTAAAGTAGAAGTTTTATGCACTGTTAGGAAAAAAACATGGAAAATCACTGCTGCATCTTAAGCAGATGAGAGTCATTATCAAATTTTTAATTTGAGACCAGTAATTCTGGTGGCGCTGAGCATAATGGCTTACTGGGGATCCAGACTGAGTCTGTGATGAACCATGTATCGCTCTGGTCTCAGAATCAGGGGATAATGAAATAGTGACAACAGCTATAAAACCAAATGAAGTCCTTCCACATGATGTGGGCCTGACTGCTATCTGGAGTGCCCAGAGAATAACAGCATCTGGTTTGCCCTAGTGTTGGTGAATAACCATCACAGCCAAATATAAGGATGTCTTGCTCTCCTTGCCATAGTGCATTTGTGAATAGTTCTTCATTCACCCGTCTTTTTATTCATTTGATATTTACTGAGCAAACTACTGTTGGGCATACATTTGTAGGCATTGGGGATACAGCACTGGGCAAAAGAAAAAAAAAAATCCAGGCCTTCATGGAGCCCATATTCTGTGTGTATGGCTGAGTCTGTTTTTGTCTGCCTGTATGTGTATAGGAAGATACAGACAAAAAACACAATGCATAAGTAAATTATACAGGATATTAGAAAGTAATAAATACTATGGACAAATAGAAGAGGGTAAGGTAAATGGAGAGTGCCTGAGCAAAGAGATTAGTCTTAAGTATGTGATCATGAAGAGGCTTGTTAAGGTAGTATCTGAACTAGGACTTGAAGGCAATGAGGAAGTGGACCATGCCACTATTGAAGGAAGAGTATTTCAGGCAGAAGCAACAATAAAGGTAAAGACCCTGGGGTGTGATTGTGCCTGGTATGTTGAAGACCGTCAAGGAAGTCACAGAGGCAGAGGGATAGAACCAGGAGCAGTTGTAGAGATGTCACTCTGGGGGAGAGGATAAGATAGGACCTTGGAATCTTGGAAGCCACCAGAAAGCTTTGAGCAGAGAATTGCTCAACTGCATATAACTCATGCATCTATAGTGTGTGTTAGGAATAGCCTGAGATGTATTCAAGTAAAGACTTACATTCTCCCAGCACCCTCCTTTCTTACCATCTTGGTTATTGGAGGTAGAAACTGAAGCAATACTGCCAAGGAGAGACTTGGGCCATAGTAAGAGAAACAAACTTACCTTTACTGAGCACCTACTATGTGCCAAGCACCATGCTAGAAATGCTACTCTTTTATCATAATTCAGCAGCAAAATCAGTCTATCAGGTTTTAATGGCACAAAGAAGTGAGCACATAACACTTTACAGAAATATTTTAAAGACAGTTACCAAATGGTAAGCTACAATTTTTTTAAAAAAAAAAGTCCCCCCCCCCCCCGCATAAAGAAAAGATAAATGTGTAAGGTGATGGATATCCTAATTACCCTTATTTGATCATTACACATTATGTGAATGTATCAAAGTATCCCATGTACCCCAGAAATATGTACATCTATTATATATTAAGGAGAAAAAGGTCTCCAGCCCTAGCAGACATTTGCTAAGGGCACTGTGGCTGTTCGCATCCCTGTATGCAGAAACCTCCATGAGCAGGAAGGGCACAAGGCAGAGAGAAGTGAGTTCAGTCACAGCTGAATAGTGCTGGTCATGTGTCCAGCCTCCAGGAGGGGGGTCCACTTATCCCTGCCAGCAGTAGCCAGCGTCGCAGAGCCCTCTGCCCAGCGAAGGCAAGATTAGCTCTGAAGCTGGGTTATTTCTCTTTCTTTTTTTAAATTTTATTGAGATATAACTGATGTACAAAAAAAATTGCACATATTTAATGTGTACATGTTGATGTATTTGGACATATGTACATACCTGTGATACTACCACCACAATCAAGGCACTAAGCATATCCATCATCTCCCAGAATTTCCTTGTGTTCCTTTGTGGATTTGTTTTGTTTTGTTTTATTTTGTTTTAAGAACACTTTACATACTTTATAATGAGTAATACTACATTGTTAACTATAGGCATTATATTTATCGTACAGTAGATTTCTAGAAATTATTCATCTTATATAACTGAAACTGTATATAGGATTGTTCATTTCTGTGGCAACTCCTCATGCTAAAGAGCTCTTATGTGGGAGGAAGGGAGTTATTAGGTTGCATTAAAACAAGCCATTGACAACAGTAGCAGGGTTGTGGGTATGTGGCAGTGGCTGCCACTGTGGGAGGTTGTGTGCCTGGCAGTCATGAACTATGCCAGCACTAGCACCATTTGACAGTGAGTAGAATACTAGGGCATACCAGGATCAAAACCATCTTGCCCAGGTTCTTATTCTTGATGCAAATAGATTTGTATTTCAGAAATTATCAGATGAAAATTTTTATATCTTAACTAAATCAGGGGTCCTGGTGACAAACACTGAACATCAGGAAAGAAGCCAACCATGTGGCCTTTGTACAGAGAACATACCTCTCCTAAGAGAATTCTAGTAGTTGGAGCAGAAAGAACTCTAGCCCAGTATCTACGAAACTCCTAAATGAGATTTAAAAACCATTGTCCACAGTTGTGGAAGAATTTGGGGAAAAGGGAAAGGTGCTAGAAGACCACAGATAGGCAAATACTAGTGCCAATTTTACTATTTTAGAGAATTTCGAGAGCCAGCCAGCTTCATATTGATCGAAAGCAATATTCTAGGTTGGATTAGTTAATAGATGGGTATATGAGTACTTTGAAAAGCAAGTGTCCTTGGTAGCTTGTATGAGCTCACCAAGAATAAATCACACCACACTTAATTCCTTGTTTGATAGATTTACTAGACCCATAACTCTATTATTGCAGTTAAATCCAGATTTCAGTAAAGCCGTTGACAAAATCAACCATGAAAGTCTTCAGAAAATGTTCAATTATTCCATTCTATAGTTAAGTACATATAAATGGTTGGATGAACATATTCAAAAAGTGTCAGTTTAGCTATTGTAGAGAATTATCAGTATTTGGAGATATTTGGATAAAGGACCCTTCACATCCAGATAACCTATGATTCTAAGACTCTTACCTGATGACTATGCTATCGCCACTAATCGTGGCTAAAATGCCTAGGAAAAGGTGATAAATTAAAATGATTTTACACCATGTAACTGAAATTGCCTGCTCCACATGACCCCCTACATTATTGTATAATCCACAGTTATATAGTGAATGCTTTAAAAATAATAGAGTTGTATAATTTATCCACTGAAGTTAGTATTCAATATCTTCCTGAGATGCAAGCCCCCCATCTTGTTTAATCCTTATCACAATGAAAAAATATATCAACATATACTAAGGCTCTAGAGCCTTAATTTTAAAATAGAAAAAAATAATCCCTATAATCAAGACCATTCTAGAATTCTCTACCCATCCATCCCCCATTCACCTCAAAATCTAACAATATTCTAGAAGCCAGAAAGGTTTGAATGTCCACATATTTGCACATAGGCTTTAAGAAGTTCTCAGATCTGGAGTTAGTAATAATTATTGCTGTTAACAGCACCATGACTACTACACTTTATGATCAATTTAAAAGAGATTAAAGATCACATTTACCGTGTGTAATAGTTTGTCTCTCTCATTAGATTTACAACCTAATCTTTATGTAAGATGCTACTCTATCATTTGTATTAGCTATGTATGCACTATCAAAGAATAATGGACAATGATTTCCCTTTCTCCCAAAAAAGGAAACCAATTAACATTTACCAGGTGTTTGCTAAAAGAGCACCACCTTACTAGAGCCTTCCTTCAGGAAGGTCAGAACTCATCTCCATCAGCAGTATCCCCTTATGTCTGCTTTGAAATGCTTTTTCTTTTTTCTTTCTCTCTTTCTTTTTTTTTTTTTTTTTTAAGGGTCTTGTTGGTCTAGGTTATCCTATGGTAGAGTGCGGAGCATGTACATTGCTGTCACATGACTGGTCTAGCAGATCTAATATAGGTCAAGTTCAATCAGATAATTTGCAGTACCTCAATTGGTCAAAGCCCTTAGACATACACAGGGCTTCCCTAGTTTTGAGAAGGAACATTGCTAACTCACATCTCTGATGAAAGTTCACCCAGATGCCCGTAGCAAACAACTGTGCCCTTGGCTTAACTACAGAGGTACCTATCTGGCAGATTTGTAGAATTTTAGTAAATGTACCAACCCTAACGTGTTATGACAAGAGGATTTCCTCTACCAATCGTAAGAGTAGAAATGTCTGGGAACTGTTATTCAGTGGGGAGCAAAGCTCCTCCAACTACAAAGCAACTTGCAGACTGACACATGCTACAGCAATTTTTATCATGAGTTTGTACCTTGAATGGAACCTGTCTTTATTTGAAAAAAGACAGTATATCTTATATCCTGGCTTGTCTAGATTTTGAAATAGAATAACAGTAGCAGAAAATATTTGTTTCCTGAGCCTCATCTGCTCTAAATTAAAGTATCCAGGTTGGGGTTTTTTTGTTGTTGTTGAAACAAGAAAAAAGTATACTACCCTTAACAAATTCTATTGATTATCAGCCATGATCGCTAAGCTTATAAAATGGAACCATGTGAACACAGTCTCTGTAAAGTTATAATGGGAAGAATAGACATATGGACATCCCAGGGGAAGAGGGGGGGCATGTTTTTCCCATTTGCCTACTCCAGAACTTTCCATATTGAGTAAAATTTTCCATCCTTGTTCATCTCCAAAAATGAAAATAAAGATTATAAAACAGCTTTCTGAGCATGGTGCAAGCAGAAGAGTAGGGTACGGCTGAGTGGTGTAATTGACTTTTTTGATGTGAGGACTGCTGGGAAGCAGTGTGGGGCCAGCTGAGCACACGGGAAGCTAAGGAGTGGCCATAAAAATGCTGGAGACTTCTCTGTCCTCGGCTGCATTGAGATGAATGCATCAGACTTCTGTGCTTTTTTAAAAAGTGCCAATTCCAGACTTTTTTTTTTTTGCTTTGTAAAATAAGGCTATCAAAAAGAGGAGTGGCGGAATGTTTCCTCCAGTTTGTCAGTGTCTGCGGCAATAGACAGGAAACCTGGCTGTCTTCAACAGAAAGGGTGTGGGAATAACCAGGAGATTGGAAGAGATGCTTTTGCAAGGAGCCTGAGAGAAAATTTTGGCACATAACTTCCCCAATCTAATCTGCAATGCAATGCTTTTGGAGAGCCAGGCACCACATTAGAATCTTGTTAAACTAAATATTGCACTGTTTTCTTCTCTTGGTAAACTTTGTGTCTTATGAGAAAAATGATATCCTTTTGATATGAATTTGTTCTCCTAGTAATGACAATAGATTTACAGGTATTTATCCATACCATTTTTGTTACCCAGGTAGACATTTTCAAGGCAGCTCACTAAGGTTAGGTGAGCAACCCATGATCATTCATTCATTTAATAAATTTTAATTAAGCAGCTACTGTGTGTGAGGCACAGTGTTTGGCACAGCTACAATAAAAATATTGCCTCTACTCCAAACTCCCACTTGTTAAAACTGCAGCAGGGAGCTTTCCCAGGTCATCCTGGGATCCCAGCCCCACAGCTCCTAGAGCAGTGATTCTCAGCCTTTCTGATGTTCCAATACTCTACAATTATTAGGTATTGTGAATCACCATCATTTCTAAAAGTATTATAAGAGTTTGTTTGTCTTATAAATTAAATTAAAAATAATTTGGTTTAGAGCTTTATAGTAGCCTTCTGCATAACTAGAAACATTCTCAAATACTGAAATCTAAATAATCACTCTGCAAGTGTCTTTTATGGGTCCCTTTAACAGTCGTCATGTCTATTGACTCAAATGAGTCAAAGCAATTATTCTGACACTTGAAATTTTACCTTTAATGTTTCCTAGGAAACATAGCTTATACTCACCCCTACCCCTCCCGTGGGGCCATTTAAAAAGGAAGTAATCTGGAAAACAGCCATGCATACACAGAATTACCCAGTGGCTTCATGGTTCCTCATTTCTCTGCTGGCATTCAATCCAACGGCTGTCACTGTTACCTCTGCAGGAACTTGGTTCTTTTATGGCAACTTGAGTGGCATTGAGCTTTGATGGAAGGTCATAACATCTTTGTTAGGAATGATATGCAAATTCTTCCAAGAGGTTATGTCTCAAGTTTTTATTCTAAAAGCAAGTAAACCTGCAAGACCAATTTCTTTGTAAATCAAATATTAAGAGATGATGAAAATAATTACCCACTCCTTTTGTCTTGGTTGACAATTCTTCTAGGGTAAGGTTGATTATTTTTGTGATTCCTCTCAGAGAATGTCAGATCTGTCTGATTAAGTGAAAACTAGCATAAGAAGATTGTATAAAGAATATTATTCATATGAAATCATTCCTTTTAGAGGCTAAAGAAAATTTTTCTTACATAGAAGGAAATTTAGACATTTTATGTTGGTTGTCTTATTTTGAGTACCAAAAATCACATTTCGAATCCTGTATGAAAACTCCCATATTTTAGAGGAGCAATTAATCTCAAAGAGGGTAAATAATACAGCCACGGGATGTGTGTGGTCAGAAAAAATTTTGAATTAGATCTTTCCCAGAAACTAAAGCCCAAACTCCAAAGCAATAGGACACAGACTCCTAGTTGTCAATGATTTCCATCTTAATGAAGACGAACATACAGTGGTTGTCACCTGGAGATCCCATGAGAACACACACACACACACACACACACACACACATGTAAGCCTCAACTCCACACCTTCTGACTCAGTAGGTTTGAGGAGAAGCCACAGAAACTGAACTTTCAAAAAGCTCCACAAGTGATAAAAATGCTCATCCTCAGTTGAGAACCACCACACAACATGCTACTCTGACTTCATCTGAACCTGTAAATGACAAGAATGCTGGCCAAGACATCTTATTAACAATTTAGAAGCATGCCATGGAGAACATGATTTTTTTAAATAGGAACTTTTGAAGAAGATAAATACAGCATGCAGTCATATGGATTCTTTAAGAAAATACAGAAGTGGGGAGGACCAGGGTTAGGGAGAACATTAACCAATACTTAAATTATTCATTATCATGAACAGTATAATGAGCTCAATTTCCCAACCACTGAGGAAAAATATATGTATATTTGTGTGTGTATACACCCATAATAGGCATAATGCATTTATTTAATGTTTAATTATGTATATTGAAACTATTAGTCTTTTTAAAGAATGGAAAAAGGACTTTAGGAGCTTTTCTCTTACATAAAAAATAATCTATATTAATCCTCAAAGGGTTTGTAAAGTGTTACAGTTAAAAAAGTTTTTATATCTACTCCAGAAAATCTAGTTACTTATTAGAAAATTCAGTGAGATCTTTACTAGGTGGGCTGGACAAATTCTAAACTTCAGAGCAGAGAGTAGGACATTGCAGGAAAAAAAATTATTTTAAAACAGTGTACCTGAGTCACAAAACTTAATAGTCTCAATATAGACAATGGGTTGAGTTCCAAAAGTTCATTTCTTAGCAAGTCTATTAAATTATAATGAAGTCGTTTGTAAATTATAATAAAGTACCCGATGAGAGTTTGTAAAAGAAACCACAGTGTAATTGAAATGTCATATAGTTATCCTGAAAAACTGCTTGAAAACAATGCTTCTATAATTATTTAACAGTATTTAAACCAAGTCTTTAAATTGGGTGCCCACAGTGGGCATAAATGCATTGTTGGAAATGTCAGCCAGAAAGTAAGTTTTAACTTCATATGTGTACTGTACTCTAAAGGTACTCTACATAGATTATTTACTTAGTAAATGGTATTGATGATGATCTCCATTAAATGTTTAAAGGAAGATTATTGAATAGACTCACAAAGAAATGCCTAGGTATTTTTTAAAAACCTTTTAGAGTAGTGGTTCTGAAACCCCAATGAATAAGCAACTGAGGAGCCTGTTTTAAACGCAGATTCATGCTGTAATTGCAGAGATTCAGACTCAGAAGTTCAGAAATTGGAGGGTCTATATTTTTAACAAATACACAGTAAGAGGCAGTAAAAGTTTGTTCATAACTGTTCTACTTTTTGCTTGTTGTCCCTGTATAATTTTTAATGACAGCCACTTCCACTCTCAGTATACTAGTTTCGATGATAAATTATGGTCAGCTGAAGTTTAGAATACCCAGAATTCCCTAAAGTCTCTCAAGTTGTAAAAAATAATGCTTCTAGAATTCTTAGGACACCCCCACCTCCGGAGCCACTGGTGTCTTTGCTGTGTGGTGGTCATGGAGCCATCTCTCAAAAATTCACAGAAAACTCAAGTAGTGTAGAAACCACTGCAAAAGTAGTCTCTTTTGGTATTCTCTTTTAGAGAATTCTCACAGTCCTGTTATTGTCCACCAAGTTCTTAATGACCATATTCTGGTATTATAGTCATCTTAGGAGGCCATTCTAAGCAAAATGGAAAGCAAGAATAAGAGCTCCAACATAGAAAGCAGAACATATTTGGATAATGGTGATAAGTGTGCAGAGTAGTCCTGTAGTGGAAGAAAAAGAGAGTCTTAAGTGTAAAGTGGCCCACTTTGGGGACCAGGATGATGGGGAAAAGAATTGGTGGAATTGCACCATTTCTATGACAGGAATTACTGAAAACAAAAAGTTATAAAAAATGAGGTTCAGTTAGAGATGAAACTGTTAACTGTTTTTTGGTTAACTAAGAGAACACATATGAAAATACTTTGTAAACAATAAAGGCTCATGAACCATTAGGGACTCAATAAAAATAGAACTGGGAAAAGAGATAGCAAAAAAAAGGGGGGGGAAGGAGAGGAGAGGACGTATAGCAGGTGAGAGCAGGCCGTGGCTGCATCCGGACAGGCCCTGGAAGTCGGAGGAAGAGGAGGACCACAGCCTGAAACTTACGGCTTTGCTGGGGGGTGGAAGTGGAGGGAAAATGTTTCTAAAACTAATTTTGAGATTAAATGAACTTCCTAGGAAATGTTTGTATCTTATAATTGATATTGTCTTTATTCTAAAAAATGAGGCAGCATCTATCCTGTCTACACTCCCAAAATCCTGTCAGTCTTGTCCCTACGACCAAACAGAGCAAGGTGGGAATATTTTCCTTTAATATTTTGTTCATCTTCAACGATAAAGTAAAAAGTTCAAGTCCTGCCAGCTTGCCATTTGATTTAATATGCATGAAAAGTATGTTTTCTTTTAATGGATAATGACATGTGAAGGAAAATGTCTGTCCTGAGACAGTATGGAGCAGATAACTTTGTGTCCTGGTTTTTCATTTACACTTTAACCAAAGCATTTTCTCCTGATAGTCTATGTTCTTCTCAAAAGTCATTTTTAGTAACCATATACTATTCCAACTTGTATGTGTACCAAAATTTTCCAGCAACCATCATCCTTCCTTGATACATTTCAGATTCTGTTTCTCTTGAATATTGCTGTGTTTTTTCTTAGATCATTTATTAAGATAGATTCATAATCCTATGATTACTGGGTTAAACAATATGAATATTTTTGAGGTACATGGTACATATTTGCAAATTATTTTGAAAATAGACATACTCTTTACATACATATATTCTGCAGTGTGTAAAATTGTTTATCACAAATTTAATCATTTTGATAATAAAATATTATATTTATTTTTCTTAATTTACTTTGCTTAGTAGTCGGGTCAAATATATTCACCCATAATTTTTCCTTCTTTGTAAGTTTTCTAGTCATATTATTGCCTGTTTATTCCTTTGGATCATAATGTTTTTCTTAAAAGATTTGAAGAAGTTTTGTAGTCTATGGCTGTCATCATATTATTGACCACACTATATTTTTTCCAACTAGATTGTGGTGTGCCTTTTAGATTTTAGTGTATTCCTTTGAATCACATAGAAATTTCAAATCTTTATTACTTTTACTGTGTTATTTTGTACATGCTTTTAAAAGTTCACCCTCAAGTTGATTTTCTATAACTAATCATTTATATTTTTGTTTAGATTGTTTGGGGCTTTATTATTTATAGTTAACCTCAATATATGTGGAATTTCTTGTTAATGCTGTGAGACAAAGACTTTACATTACTTTTTCTTCAAAACTAGCTAACCATTTGTCCTATAACAATTTGTTCACCCTTCCCTTCTCTACTAACTGTGACAGTTCTTTTATAAAAAGTAAAATGAGCTATATATATTTTTTGTTCTAGGCTATTTCTTTTACTCCCTTGATATGCCTATCTACCTTGTGATGTTGCATATCATCTTAACTATTACACTTTATATTTTGACCAAAAATAAATTTTCAAAACAGTTTCTATCTAGTCAGAGTGAGTGATTTGACTTCATTTGGAGAAGAAATTCTGACCAACCTTCATCTGCAAAATAGGTTAGTTTAAGGTTCTAAGCAATCAAGTGAAGACTTTTCATAAGAATCAGTTTTAGGTACTTTTTTTTTAAGAGAAGGAGGTCACTTAAAGGCTGTAATGTTCCAAATCCACATCATTAAGAGAAAAAAGGCTTAGCGGTGCCTTTTCTGTTAATTATTTCCAATAACCTTTCACGTTGTGACACCAGTGGAGATACAGGCTTTTTCTTTTCCTAAGTGATTAGTGCATACAATGAACCATGACAAGTAATTATCATGACCCTTGAAATTTTAATGTATAGGAACATTGCTACAGTGTTATTTTTAGACAGATCTCCTAAATTGCTTTCTCCTAATCTTTTCAGTGACATATCTTGAAAATTCTTAGCTTTCGAGTTAGTTCTACACTAACTAGCTAGTGCAGGCCAGTTAGTGCAGATCATCTGCTTCCTCACTTTTACCTACACAGATGAAGAATTATAGTCAGAAGTAGGTTCAAATTTACCAGTAGCTAAGCCAAGACTTAAGTCCACCTTTCCTGAATACCATTTCAATATTCTTTTAACCCTCCCCTCACAAGTTTCATATCTTTCCATGCTATGTCATTGCTTCACTGAGGCAGTGTCACAGAAATTTGTCATCATTCAGAAGATAGATGTGTATTTGCTTGTATTGGAAAATAAAAATACCACACAGTGCAGTCTGAACCAGTAATATTCATAAAAGTACCGAATAAGCAAAGATGTTTTCTTCCACAAGTGCCCCACCAATTATGTATATGAGTTCAACATTTCTACTTATCAAAAATTTGCATTTTTTTGCAAACTAAAACCACTATGAGATATCACCTCTTACCTGTAAGGATGGCTATTATCAAAAAGACAAGAGATAACAAATGTTGGCAAGGGTGTGGAGAAAAGGGAACTTTGGTATACTGTTGGTGGAAATGTAGCTTGTAGGTATAGCCATTGTGGAAAACAGTACAGAGATTCCTAAAGAAATTATAAATAGAGCTCCCAGATGACCAGCAATCCCTCTTCTGGTATATATCCAAAGGATATGAAATCACTACCTCATAAAGAAATCTGCACTCTTATGTTCATTGCAGTATTATTCACAATAGCCAAGATATGAAAACAACCTAAATGCCCATTGACAAATGGATAAAGAAAATTTGGTGTATGTATACAAAAGAATATCTTTTAGCCTTAAAAAATAAGATCCTGCCATTTGCCACAACATTGATGTACCTGGAGGACATTATGCTAAGTTAAATAAGCCAGACACAGAAAGAAAAATATTGCATGTTGTTACTTATATGCGGAATTTAAAAAAAAAAAAAGCTCAAATTACCAGCCCAGAAGCCAGAGAATGAAACAGTGGTTACCACAAGTGGGGAGGGGAAGGACATGGGGAGATGTATGTCAAAGGATACAAAACAGCAGATATATAGGAGGAACAAATTTAGAGATCCAATGTACAACATGAGGACTACAGTTAATAAAATTGTATTGTTTTAGTAATTTTATTTGGACTAGTAGGTCTTAGCTGCTCTTGTCACACAAAAAAGTAACTATGTGAGATGACAGATATGTTCATCCACTTCACTATTGCAACCACTTTACTATCTATATGTTCCCATAACATCATGTTGTAAACCTCAAATATACACAATAAAATGTATTTTTTTTAAAAAAAAGAATTTGCATTTTGATCTTTATTTTCCCCTAGACATTTAAAAATATGTGAAAAAATATACTTTATCCACAGGCAGATTTTCTATATTCATTTAACTATGTCTCCAGAGAACATTTATCAACAGAAGCTAAACATATGGACTTTCTAAAATTAAGAAAACTTTTTTGGAACTTGAGGAGACTTTTGAATAGGGCTCAATGCAACAAACCATAGTGAATTATTCAAAAACAGGAGATCAAAGGAACAGAGGAAACAATTTTGTGCTATAGAAGCAAAGCTCTGTAAATTGATATGTGGCGATATTCAGGATAGTTTAATTTGGTGGCCTGGAAGAGAATCAAATGAATTGAAGAAATTCATATAAATATTTCTCTCTTCTGTTTTAAAATTAAAGATATATGCTAATTTGAATATGCCACCTGTGCTTTACTCCAATGTTCAACAGTTTCTTTTTATAAATTAAGAAAAATGCATCTAATTTCACAAATATTCCTCATTCTCCAGAATTAAAAATATGTGCCTGTAATTTAATATTCTTATGAAATTGAATATCTAAAATAGAAAAATCCTAACACAGACCTTCCTTTATGATCATTCTTGAGATATTTTAAATCCTCAGACATTTTAAAATTGAAACAATAACATTTCAGTGGCAAGATTTTCAAACAAAAGGTAAAGCTATAGAAGCATAGTCAGATCTTAAATCACTTGAAAGAAAAATGTAGGTGTAAGGGAAAAAGTTACAGGTAATAAGATTTAATGGTTGTGAGAAATAGACAAAAACTAATAGTGTTCTCTACAGAAAATAGCTTTGGGGCAGACAGAAGAGAAATGAGGTGTGATACTAAGCGGAATTTTAAAAATAAAGAAAACAGAAACAGTAATAGAGAAAGAACAAGAATTAAGAGAAAATTAAATCAGAGGATAGTATATAAAGAGTCCCAAAACTTTTGTCTTGATCAAATGATGGGAAATTAAGCACTAAGAGTACATTTTTCCAAAGTAAGAATAATGATCATTGGCCAACATCAGCTTGTTTCCATGGATGGGGCTAAGGACAGGTGACAGTTGTGGTGGCTTGGGTGGGGAGACAGCCTGCACTGTGGCTCTGGTCCAGAGCTGGGGCCATTAGACCCATGCTGAGAGACAAGCAGTTCAAGAGGATACTTTCCAGTCTGCCCAGAACTCTTTGCACCTGGAAGCAACAATGTCCAAAGATAAGCCAAAGGGTCACCATGCACCTATTTGGAGGTTTCTTACACTAAGTAGGTTCAAAGATTTAAGGTATCCTCACAGAAGGCCTTTAGGCATCAAGCTCACCTTACTGGATAAGATAAAATGTGATCATCAATGAGAACAGTCCCAGGTTCTTTCTTACTGTTGAATATCACTGAATTTCTTTAATGTGGAGTTGTATCTTCAATAGTAAAATGTAAGAAAATATATGAATCGTTTTGTCAAATGCAACTCAGTTTGTTTTTTTTTACTTGATTTGTATGGTACAAGGACATTACTGCCACCAGTTTGTGATACTACTGAATTGCAGGAACACTATTTAACCGTAAAGACAATCTGATTATTATTTATAATATTAAGTTTGAGAATTTGTTATGATTTTATTTCTTGCACATTCCTAAGAAAATGCCAATCAAATGATTGAATTTGGAACCAGACAGGACCTTTAAGTTGATTTCTTTTATCCTCCTCATCTTACAATTGAGGAAGTAAAACACTAAAGTTAAATCTGTTCAATGTTACACAGTTAATGACAGAGATAGAAAGAGAACCATCTGCCATTGTATACCATGTTTATATTGAATATTATAAGAATTACATCTTTACTACTGCCACCTGCGAACCATTCTCTTACCTATCATTCTTCACCTGATTACCTATTAATGTGGAGACATTCATAAAGTTAAACTCTTTCATTTATAATGACTCATAGAATGGAAAGGTTTGTGTGTATGTGATTCTGATAAACTATTGACCACTGTGTACTTCTTCTCCCACTTGTACTTCTTCACTTCTTGCCTGGACCTCCTTCTCTTCTTACTCAAATCCCCTTGAACTCTAAATTTGGTTGCTCTGAGTCTCTGGACAACTTCCTAAGTGAGAAGCTGAAAGAGGATAAAAATGAACATGAGTAACCATGTATATATAAAGTGCTGAGCCTGAATGTGGCTTAACACTCACTCTATGAGCAGCACTGCAAGGGGTGCGGAGATTCGTCAGCCTTCTATCAGCTGACCACGTCAAGAAGCTATAGAGGGAAGGCACACAGTGGCAGACACTTGGAAGGAGGAATGAGTGAGAGAGGCCTGAGGAAGGAAGTTCACATGCAGGGGCTGTGCCCATGACTCCAGATGGGGTCATGGTGAGGTTGTCAACAGCTTTGTTAGCTGCACTGCACTAAGGAGTTTTGAACTTTATCCCAATGGAAATCCCATGAAAGTTTTAAAATGACAAGACCAGATTTATGCTTTGGAAAAATCCTTCTGGCTTTAATGTAAGAACTGGAGAAAGAGTGCAATAGACAAAATATTTGTGGCCCCTGAAAATTCATGTTGAAATCCTCACCCCCAATGTGATGGTATTAGGAGGTGGGGCCCTTGGAAGGTAGCAAGGTCATTAGGGTGGAGCCCTCATAATTGGGAGGAAGACCCTTGTAAGAAAAGGCCAGAGAACTATCTGACTGCTCTTTCCACCATGTGAGGATACAATGAGATACCAGCAATCTACAACTCGGAAGAGGACTCTCGCCAGAATACTGTCATTCTGGCACCCTGATCTCAGACTTCCAGCCTCCAGAACTGTGAGAAATATATTTCTGTTATTTATAAGCCACCAGTTTGTGGTACTTTGGTATAGCAGCTCAAACTGGCCAAGACAAGTGGGGAGGGGCTTGAGTAGTGAGTAAGACCAGTGCCTAGAAGGGTGCCTGACAAATAGGAGGTGGTAGATAAATAACTGCTGAGTATGTATGGCAGCAGGGAAACCAATTATGATGCTGTTGCAGAAATCCAGGCAGGAGGGGATTACCAGGCCAGCATGGCAGCTGTCATCGAGTGTGCATTAGGAGTTAGTGTTCAATGCAAGTCTTCAGAACTAAGAACATCTTACGTTTTTAGGTTGTGTCTGAATCCAGAGTAAAGACAAAGTTCAATTTTGTCTGTCAAGGTAGCATTTCACTTTTAGCAGTTTCTTTTCCTTAAAGATGTCGCATTCTTTCACCACTAACGTTGCATTACTTCTGAGCTGGCAGTTTTGCTGATGGCCTCTGTGCTCTGGAGGACTTGCCCATTCATTTTCTGCTTCCCCATTTGGTAGTGCACATTTCTGCTCTCCTTCTTCACTGCAAGGTTCAAATACATAACCATTCTAATTACTAACAACCAAGAGAGGAAGAGATTGGAAAACTAACATGCAAGAGTAAGCAGATACACACCTGGTGAGTTATTGCAGAGTATTTCTCTTAATTGATGGCATTATCATCCCAAATGTTGACAGGCCAAGCTTGGATAGGATCCAGTATACTCACTGTCACTGAAAATAGTTAATTATTTGGGGGAAATTATGTGTTCCGGCAACACAGGGATATACACATATAGACAAATCAGAAAAACTTAATGGGTATATTAATCCATAACTTTATTATAAGCATGAATTGATTAGATCAATTTACTAAGTGCATAGATACTTCTACTAGAGAATAAAGCTTTCTATTTCCTTATTAATCCAGAGTCCTTCTTGCTTAATTTCAGAGCTGTTTGTGATTTCCCAGCACTGGCAGCTACTGTTTTCCTTTTTGTAGCCTCGAGCAATGTAAAATGCTCAGGCTTCATCATCATACTGATTTGGGTTTAAATTCAAGTCTTGGGACACTAAAGCCTGGTGACCATGTGCAAATTGTCAAATTTTTCTGAGTCTGACATTCTCCTCTTATAAGTAATAATCACAATCTCAAAGAAGTGCTTGAGGGGTTTAATTAGGTTGTTTATGTCTTTTAAAATTCTAGCACAATGTCAGACACATAAAAGGAATGAATCTTCATGACCATTGTACCAAATGAAAAATTCTCCAAAGATATCTTTTGTTGTATTTAAAAACATTAGATGGGCTAAAAATATTTTTAATAGAAGCTCAGAGATGACCACACTGGTGTTACTTGAATTCTGTATTACTACTTGGAAGATTTCATTAACTTCTTTAAAAATGACACATACTTTTGTATTCTTCAATTATGATGTATATGTTAAGCCTAAATTAATTTAGGTGAAAATACTAACTTGAAATATTAGGAGTATTCGCTGTAATCTAAAGTTTCAGGTGTATCTTTCTACTTTCTATTATCTCATCACCAGTAGATTTCAGTTAGATTTTAATCAATGACATTTTTGATGCTAAACAAGGTTAGGAAACTCTCACGTTAGACCATGTGATAAAATTATGAAAATTCAGACTAAAAATAAATCTTCACAGCCACTAGATAATCATGAGAGTTTAAAGTAATAGGTAGCACTGTGTTAATGTCATTATTCCCTAGAGCAGTGGTTCAGAACTGAAGGGTAAATCTTGGTTTCCTTACTAAGAAGTGTAACCTATGAGGCTAGGCTGATGGGAGGTTATTCAGTCATTGGTGGCCCTGAGAGAGCCATTGGCTGAATCTTTACACTTGGGAGGTTACATATTCATATACCTGAGGTGGAGGGAAGAACTTTTGGAAGAATGCAAGCTCAGCAGGTCTCCTAGTCAAAGGAAACATGTAAAATCCAGATGAAATAAACACTCCTGGCTGTCTGTGGCTCTCTCTTCCCCTCTCCGTAGAGAAGGTTGTCTTTTCTATGGCTCTGCATTTAAAAAAAAAAAAAAAAAAAAAGGTGTGGAGAGAAATTTACAAGAATGATACAAGAACCAGAAAATAGAACCTAGTAATTAAAAAAAGGTAAAGGGGTTGAAGTTATTAGTCAAGAGATGCCAAAAGAAACAACTTAATAATGGCTTTTTAGCAAAAAAAAAAAAAAAAAAAAAAAAAAATTGCAGTGAAAATGTAGATCTATTTTTTTCCCACTGAGGCAAAATAAGGAGAAGTAACCAGAGTTGGCAGCAAGATATATTTAGATTAGACATGAGGAAGGACTTCTCAGTTATAAGGGATGTCTTTTCTAATTATAAAGGGTGTATAGCTTGATTGCTTAAGATACAGTCTGGTTTCAAGGATATTTTGCCTTTTATTTTAAAAAGCTTCAATAACTATTGATTCTTTGCTTTTAAAAAGGTCCACATTTTTTGGTCCTTTAAAAATAATTTTTAAACAAGAACTGTATGTGTCTACGCTAAGATCTTGAAGTTGTAAAGCCCAGCAGACCTTTTCCTGTGTGATGTGTGCCCCACCTGTACACACACACACACACACACACACACACGCATAATCACACACAGGCACACTGACAAAATTTTAAATACTGTCAAAAATTTCCAACCATTAGAAAAATGACAAGTTCATAGTACATCTGTTTTCACATCTACCCTTGTGAATTATTTATGTAAGATCTTGTACTTAAATATTAACATATAAAAATGAATCTAGCTTGAAATGTAAGATTCATGAAATGCATAGACGCTACCAAAAATCATAATCAGCACCAAAATTCTCACCTAAATCAGAATTTACACAGAAATTTGAGTCTAAACAGAGCACCACACGTGATTTTGCTAATTGAATTCCCCTTAGACTGTGGATATTAGGCAGCTTTGGTTATTATGCCTGATCGATAATCTTGGAGAATTGAGACATCACTATAAAATTAGTCTTTCAGAGAAAATACATTTTTAATGTTAAATTATTAAAACTGAGCTCTTTTACACAACTCAAAAAACTACAGCGACAGTGCAGAATCATTGGTAGTTTCTATGGCAGCGATTTCTCATTTTATGTCTTTTTCCCAGCCACTTTATTATTTACACAGGATTAGTAATGGGTCTTATTCCTAATACAAAGCAAAAACAATTCAGTTTTCACCCCAAGAATTACATGGTCATAACCCCATAACTACCAGATACTGTGCCTGTCTTGAAATATTTAAGATGCAATTGCTATTAGCTCATGCTGTCTTAGACCTTTCGGGGGATAAACCAGGAGAAAATCTAAGGGAACCAGAGAGGAATAAAAAATAGGGACTGTGCCGATGATAAAGAGAAGCAGGATGACTATGCGATGCCAGCTCACTCTCCCTTACGCACAGTTGTGCAGATTCCACTGCGTCCTAAGCACTGTCGGAGCAGAAGAGCATGTTTGTATGCAGCTTGAGTATTCCACCCGTGGAGCTCAGCAGTAAACCTGCCCAAATAGGAAAGGGAAAACATTTTCCCTGCTGTCACTTACACTGAGGTAGAAGTCAATTCTCTTTCATCTCTCACCCTTAAGTAAGTCCAAAGAGTTTTCCTGTATAACTATGGTCCTCTGCAAGATTCGATTTAATAATTGCTTTGATTCACCAAAAGAGGTTGACTTTAATAATTATATTAACAATGGCATATTCATAAACAGATCAAAAGAATGTTCTAGCTTTATTTCATTTAAACTTGAAAACATGAAAGAAAAATGCAACCTCTCTATACCTTAGTTGTCTGATCTGGAGGGAATGTAGCTTTTCAGTGTACAGTTGGCCAGCTCTAGGGGTCACACAGCGGCTGCAAAGGGCCAGGAGAAATGAGCAGCATTGACATTGGGCGGGGGCCTCCCACCTTACCCCAGTGAGGGTGCATTTCCCAGGCATCTGAGAGTGAGAATTACCCTTCCACGACAAGCTGGGGCACCTCCACAGGGGTTGGGAAGACTAGTGATATAGAGGAGGGAACAGGAGGGAGTGTCCCAATATAGCTCAGCGAGTATAGGGAAAGAATCCACACCCCTATGCTTGCTGGCCCGTTTCTGCCTCTGGAAACTGATGTTTCCCAAGGAGGAATAGTGTTTCTAAGATGCATCTTCAAGTGTCTACTTCCATAGTCAATTACGGGACAGATTTGAGAGGCAATAGGCAGACCCTGTGCTGAAGTACATCCCTACAGAGATGTCTAACACTTCTTCCACGTGAGTGTTCATTTCCTTGTCCTCTTCCTGCACCATGACCATATTCCCTGGCTATGGGAATGAGGCTTCAGTGTTCTTATACTTCCGCGGAAATGAGGTCTCCATCTGGGAAGAGTTGCTGGGCAACTCAAGAGGGGCCCAGGGCACTGAAGGGGAGAGAGCACGTGTAGAAAGCAGGTGGGGAGAGGAGGGACAGTCCTCAAAATTGCCTTGCAGTCGTAACCGAGGGACACCTCTGCTGCTGCTTATCTCCCACGGCATGTGGTAGAAATAAATTAGACTGAGTAAATCTTGAGAAAGCATGAGACTAGGAAAAAAAAAAATACCAATACTTATTTCACCCTTACTTTCCCTTTTATGTTGTAAATTTGAAATATTTTTAAAAGAATGAATATAATAAGACTGAGAGACATGAAAAAGCCTTTTGTTAAACTGGGCACATCAAGGACCTGCAGAGAACTTAATCTGGTACATATTCTGGGAGATTTCAGAGCTCCGTTTTCATAAGATGTTTTGCTCTGGGAAGGAAGGATGTGCCCAGGAAGCCTCCCGCCCACTCCTTCTCACCCCGCCCCTCAAGTTACTGTTAATATTGCTGGATCAGTTACTATACCCTGCGTGGGTCAGGATTTCTCAGCATTAGCAGTATTAACATTTGGGCCAGGTGATTCTTCGCTGTGGGGCTGTCCTGTGCATTGTGGGATGTTGAGCAGCATCCCCACCCTCTGCCCACTAGATGCAGTAGCACTCCCCACTCCTGAATCGTGACAACCAAAAATGTCTTCAGACATTGCCAAATGTTCCTGGGGAAAGTAAGTGGGGCCAGGGGGGACAAACAATATCCAGTGGAGAACCACTAATATAGATTAGACTTTCAAAACTGGGTTCCCTATGTCACTGTGCCCCATGAAAAAGTGGCATCTTAAGAACTGCTCTCTCCCCTTCTTGAAGATTCCTACTGCAGATTAGTGTTATATTTCAGAATCTCTGAGATGTCCAGCATGACTTTGTTTAAACTCATACCAAATTTCCTTAAGGATGAGACTCCTGCTTCTCACTAACATCAGTGAGTATTTTGTGGAACTCTTTGTCCTTGAAACACTCTTTGGATGGGCTTTGGCTGGCAGAGCTTAGCATAATGGAACATTTATTTTATTGTTTTAATGGTTCATGTGCTCAAAAGTCTCTGAACATGAAGGGAACCATTCTTGCGAATGTGTCTCAAGGTCATGAGTGAGAGATCTTTATATGAAGAGAGGCAAATTTTATTTCTCCCAGGGCCTTGAGAATTTTGAGGAGAGCCAGCGATAGAGAAGGGAATATGGAGCTGACAGTAAAGTTCCTAATCAGAACTTCAAAGGAAACTGGGTGCTGGCTGCCCTACATTCCTCTTCCCTCCATAAAATCAAGCCAAACTAAACAAATTAATACAGTGAGAGGGAGATAAGTGACAATACCTGGCCTAGATGCTACCAAATAAAACTTTCGGGTCCTATTTACTTACTAGGAACCCCTATGCTGTATATAGTTCTATCACACTATAATATGTTATGGAGAAAGGACAAGAGTCATGTAAACAAGCTCAAGTAAACAAATGGCAAGTATTAAAAAGAAAAGCTGTATGAAGTCCAGAGTTATAGAGACTAGAGCTGGGAACAGGGAAGATTTCAGGGGCTGAAATCTTCTTACCCCCTCTCTTTTCTTACCCCCTCCCCTCCTCATCTTCCCCCTCCTTTCTTCTCTCTCCCTTCATATTTCTCTCTTCTTTTCTCTCCATAGACAGCCTTCTGTTTCCTGATGGCTTCAGTTTTCCTAACTTCAGTTAGCACATGACTTTGTTCTGCTCCAGTGCTGACTTTGGCCTTGATTCTAGATGACATTTTCCCAAATGGCCCAAGTGTCCATGGCCATTCAATGGACAAGGTGGCCCTGGATTAGGTGTTTGCCCCTGGTCCAGTCATCTGAAGCCAGGAGAAGAAAGGACAGGCACAAAATCATTACAGGGTCCCCTCAACTACCCAGTCAGCTATTTGTAAGGGCCAAGGCAGCTCTTAAAGAAAGAAGTCATCGATAAGACAGAAACTCCAACACATATTAATAGCTATTACCACCAGCTGCTGTGTATAACTACAACAGTAGCACTGACACAAACCATAATAATAATAAAAACTAGCATTTGTTGAATGGTTGAGTGCTAATTATATGTGTGTCAGGCACTTTTCTAAATGGTTTTGGTCATTCACTCATTTTATTCTCAAAACAAACCCATGAGATAGTTAGAATTATTTGTCTTATTTTACAGATAAAGAAACATAACAAGAGAAATGCAATTCCCAAAATCAAGCCACTGATAAATGGTGGAGCCAGGATTCAAACCTGGGAATCTGTCTCAGATCTACTGAACTTCCTCTCTGAAAATTAAAAGTAATAGTAATCAGAATGGAAAAATATAATTTCGGGCAATAAGATGCCTAGATTTTGGCAAACGGTCTTGGGTGGGCTTGTATTTCTGAAAAAGTGTCAGCCAGTATTAAAGGAGACCTGCCTGTGGCTATGGATCATTCATGTAGTTTGTGTCTGAATTTCCATGCCCACTATGGCTGTGTTCTCTGAGAGCTCACTAGTGATTTACTCTGCTTAGAGTCTTCCTACTGCTTGGAGCCAACAGGCTAAGCCCAGCAACTGTCCACCACAATCCAGAGCTGGGTCCCATCTGCTCAGTGAACACATCTTGTGACAGCACTGCCTCTACCTCTACAGTATAAGAAAGGGAGTCTTGCCTCCCTCCTCACTTCCAGCAAGCCTGTGCTCCTGTGTTATGAGATGTGTACCTCTCTTTTTCATTGATAAGTCAAAAGAAAGGTTCAATCCCTTTAAATATAACAGAGCATTCTGAACCAGGATGTTGGAGTCCACACCTGAGATGATCTGTGACCTTATGCAGATCACTTATATTCTCCAAAGCTTGCTCTATTATTAATAGGATGGCCATTAGAGCTATTTCCTGAAGACTTCCACCATTCCGGTCTTATTTCAGAATCAGGAAACTCTAACCTTTAAAATTTTCATGACATTTATTTCAGTGAAGAAAAAGCCTGATGTTCTTTTTTTTTGTTCTACATCTTTTGCTCAGAATAATGTTACTGGTCCCAACCACTCACCCAATTCCAATCTGTCTTTTAGAAATATTTTTCTTACTAAATCTTAGTCAATCCTTTTTATGTTTGTATTTAGTCTGACTTTTTAAATATAGTGGTTTCACTACACACTAAAATTTAGATAGATCAACTATCTTTAACTAGTGAGTCAAGGGTTCTGCTTGCTACCACAGTATTTACCTGGCTTCAACAGAAGTAATCTTAGGTTATACATTTGAGTTGCATTCAATTGGAAACAAAATTTACCTTAAATGTTCTTCCTTATGTGTTTGATTAAACTCAACAGACATTTATTGGAACACCTAAAACATGAAAAGTGGACTCAAAGCGTAGTGAAATAAAGCCCTGCCATGAAGGAGCTTATTGTCTGGTTGGGATGAGGGGATAGAGAAGCAGACTTGAGCAAGTGTTAGAGTAAGCAGCCCTAGTTCCATATTAAGACTGACTTCATAACATAGGGAATGTTATATGTTATAAATCACTATAACAATGCTGCTTGAGTTGAAAGGAAATAGCAATAATATTTGATTAGAAATGTATAGGAAAGCCTTCATTGGAGGACACTGTGCAAGAAGTATGATTAGGAGGACCAATTTGTGAAATATATGAACACAGACACAGAAATAGAAACACACATCACAAGATTAGAGAATGAAGTGAAGGTGGATTGGACTCAACGGCATGGTAAGTGTGGGAGAAGAATAGGAGATGAGCCAGTTGACATGGGGCATTTCTGGAGAGCCTGAGTGTATAGTGAATGGCAAAGAGCAAGACAGCAGAGCCAGGAATATCAGAGTTTGAATCCTGCTCTGCTACTTACTATGACCTCGCCTACATAAGAGAATTTCTTTGAGCTTCAATTTCCTCCTCCAGAAAATGGAGGAAATAAGAATCTACTTCACTAGGTTGTTGTAAGAATTACATGAGCTAAATCATGTTAAGTTCTTAAGTACTCATAATAAGTACTCAAAATTTGTTGGCCAATCTTTTGTCCTAGAGAGTCTTGAATTGAACATTTTGACAGAAAATTTCCCAATGGAACAAATCAATAATTCCTAATTCATTGAATCACTGAACCCAAACCTAACTCGACTTTATGACCTGAATATAGTAACTTTGTCAGTTAGGGCTATAAAGAAAAATTTTAAGGCATATTCACTCAGCATAAGACTCTTGATAGTGTTAAAGGATGTTCCTCCAAAAGAGTGGGACGGGGAAGAGACAGGGCCAGGAAAATCCATATGCTTATAATTTACTAAGCAATGGCAATGATATGTAGCTAGCAATTCACTCAGAAGATAGCAGAGACACCAGCCCCAGTTCCGTATTAAGACTGATTTCATATTTGTGGCCATATTTTATGAATAAACTTCCTAAGGAATCTAAGCATATAGCAAACACTCAGTCAATTCTAGTGGATTATTTAATAGAGGAGCATATCTTATTTTTGTCTGTGCTTTAGTTACCTATTATATAATACTCTACATTTTATAAAATCTTTATTTTTTACTTAATTTTATTTTTTAATTGACAGATACAATTGTACATATTTATAGGGTACAAGATGCTTTGATATATGTGTACACTGTGGAATGACTAAGGTAATATAATTAACATATCCATTACTTCATATACTTATAGTTCTTTTTGTGGCGAGAACATTTAAAATTGGCTCTCTTATTAACTGTCAAGTATGCAATACATTGTTATTAAGTATAGTCACCATGATACACAATGTTTCTCCTGAACTTATTCCACCTGTCTAACTAACATTTTATATCCTCTGACCAACATCTCCTCAAACCCCATCTCCCTACTACCATAATTCTACTCTCTGTTTCTATGTGTTCAACATTTTTTGATTCCATATAAAAGTGAGATCATGTGGTATTTGTCTTTCTGTACCTGGCTTATTTCACTTAGCATAATGTTCTCCAAGTTTACCCATATTGTCACAAATGACTGAAGTTTCTTCTTTTTCAAGGCTGAATAGTATTCCACTCTGTAAATATACTGTATTTTCTTTATCCATTCATCTATTGATGGACACTTGGGTTGATTCCATATCTTGGCCATTGTGAATAATACTGCAGTGAATATGAGCATGCAATTATCTCTTCTACATGCTGATTTCATTTCCCTTAGGTATATGCTCGGAAGTGGAATGGCTGGGTCATATGGTAATTCTAGTTTTAATTTTTTGAGGAATCTCTGTACTGTACCCATAATGGCTGTACTAATTGACATTTCCACCAACTGTGTATAAGGGCCCCCTTTTCTGTACCTACTTGCCAACACTAAGTATCTCTTGTTTCTGTGATAATAGCTATCATAAAAGGTATGAGGTGATATCTCATACCTGGTTTTAATTTACATTTCTGTGATCATTAGTGATGTTGAGCATTTCCTCATATTACCTGTAAACCATTTGTATGTCTTCTTTTGAGAAATGTCTTTTCAGATCTCTTGCCCATTTTTAAATCAGGTTACTTGTTTTTTTGCTAGTGAGTTGCTTGAGTTATACAGTATTTAAATAAAAGAGAATTATAAACATGGTTTCTGTCTTTGGGGATGATTTTTAATGCAGGGGTTTCCCTTTCAGGTCAAGATGAGCTTGGAAAAAGGCATTGAAATAATTCAATCAGAGTTTGCTAAATGAGAGCATTTTGCCAATACTTGATGGGCAACATAAATAATATTCAGTTAGTGAGGTTTTTATACTATATTCCATTTTCACATCTTTTTCTAAAGAATTTTTAACATGAAAACAAGTTTTCTTATAGTTCATCTTCTAATCATTATATCCCATAACATGCTCATTTGAGAGCTACGAATCATTTCCATAACAACTTCCAATGTAGCTGAGGTAGGAACTCATGACAGATTTTTTAGTTTTTTGAGCTTAAAGAGCAGATTTCAAAATAACACATTGAACTAATCACAGGAAACTATGAAGCAGAAATAGCAAAATTTTCTGAACAGAAATTAATATTAGAACTATCAAATCGGTGATTTCATATAAAAGTCAAAACTGGGGTCACCAAAATCCTACTTCAAGGTGTTTACCTCTTGTTAAAGACTTTGGGTAAAAGTGTCTTCTTAAGTGGGTCCCCATCTCCATCCTGTCTTTCCAGTCCCACAGCCTAATTGTCATTGACAGCACATCTCTGGCTCTGTGATTAACTCACTGTGTTATTTTGAAATCTGCTCTTCATGCTAAAACCTCCTCTCAGGTGCCAGATCCTCGTCTTCCCTTCCAGAGCTATTCAGGATCCTTCTCCTCTCTCACCCTCCTTCTACCCAGACAACAACACACACCCCCATCCTTCTGACCTCCCTTGTAGGTTGAGCAACTGCTGTCTTGGTTTACCCACAACTGAAGGATTTCCTGAGATATAGAATTTTCAGTACCAAACCCAGGGGGATTGGTCACATACATGAGGAGTGGTGAGGGGACAGGTAGCGAGGGGGCCCGGGCTGTTCCTCCTCTTTGTCCTTTTTCTGCTTGCTGGATTGCACAAACCTGTACTCACATCTAAGCCAAATTTTAGTTCTTTTTGTTTTCTGAAGAATTATTCATAGGGGGAGAAAAAGAGAGGATCCTTTTAATGTTCAATTAGTTCTTCTCAAAATTTATCATTTTAGGGCATGAGTCTCTGAATCCATCAACTGTTTTCTAAAAAGTCTCCTCCTAAGATTTATAAACCATGAAAATGTTTATTTTTATTTGATAGTACATGGCAGAAATAGATGGACCTGCCATTGAAAATTCTCTCTCAGTAAAACATTAGCACCTCATAGTAAAGGAAATAATTGAATTAATTTTTCAGAAAGATGTGTAAATAAGAACGCCCCACATTGTGGATGAGAGTGTTCTCATGTAGCTTCCTGTGAATAGGTGAGAAGTGAACTGTGGCAAGATACCAATGTATGTGGGGCTTTGGAAATCTAGATGTGTTCCCAAATGGAGTTCTTCAATCCAAATCTGTCAACTCAGTAAAGATGTTTATAAAAATCAGTCAAAATAGCTGTCTAGCATCTGAATCACTTAATTAAATGCTTTATACCTCAACTAGTTGCTTTTGCATCTTGTAATAATATCCCTAAGAGGCCAACATCATCAGAATAGATCTACAAATAATCACTCATTCATCCATTCAACCAACCGTTTCTCAACTGAGCGTTCACTATGTGCCAATTGCTCTTCTAGGCATGCTCTCAGCAAGAGTCTCAGTGCCTGGCTTCATGGAGTTTATAATACACTGGGGGTATATAACCAAACACAAATAATCCAACAAATATATAAGTAGAACTCATGATAAGGGCTTTAGAGGAAAAGTGATACAAAATCAGGTGGAAAACATGGCCTTGTTGAAATCTGAAGTTTGGCATCATCCAGGCAGGGAGGAAGGATGGTTCTGGGTAGAGAGAACAATCTGTGTGAGGGAGGAGCTCGCTTAGTTCACCTGTGGGAGACACTGTAACCGGAGCCTTCCAGGCAAAGGGAAGCTGCTGTTGAAGGTGACAGTCATTGATCACAGAGACATTTGTAAGCTGAGGCAAAGGCTCTGCATTTTATATGAAATGTAATGAGATGCCATTTAAGGGTTTTACACTTAGGTGCTTAGATGTGTGGTCTAGTTGATGTTGTATAAAGATTACTCTATCTCTCTTGGTGAAAACAGACATAGGAATGCAAAAAAAAAAAAAAAAAAAAAATAGCTGGGAGCCAGAAGAGGCTGCATCTCTGCAATGTGGTGGATCCAGGAATTGTTTCCGGTTGGGAGGTGGGGATTGAGAGCAGAGTTAAGGGTCTGCTGGCTCTTTCCTTTGCCCTCAGGGATCTACCCTCATTCATCCTGTGGACTACCAGAAAAGGTGATAAACTTCTCTGCACCACAAAATTTTATTGGTTTGGGACACAGAACTGGCTAGAAAAAATTAATTAATATTACTGCTGCAAGAAATTATCAGCTCATGAAAAGCTACACTGTATTCAAAACTAACATGCTTATATTGTTTATGGAAAACATCTGTTCACAGTGTCTGCTAAGGCATCCTCTCTTCCACTTCTCTCCTCTCTCTCTGACATTTTATTATGATTTCTAGAAGCTGATGTATTTTTAAACTATAATCATTATTTCTGATCATGTAGTTGGTCATGTAAACAGTAGTACCTAATGATTCCCTAGACCTCGAATTATATTAAAAGACACTGAGCAATATCTAAGGGGGTACAACCCTAATGTGCCTTAGAATGTTCAATTTAATTATTTGAAGGGAAAAAAGCTACTTGTGAAAATTTGAAATCCTCTTCATGTGAGATTTTTAAGGGAAAGATAAGAAGACTTGTATTTTTATTAAAAACATGTAGGGACAAATGAACAGTTCCAACAAGTTTCTCATTACTGTGGTGACTTCTTGTCTTTTAAGTTCAGCAAATCATTCTTACTACTTGATTGATGTTTAGAGAAAGTCAAGACTCATTTCATTTAAAAAATAAAAATCAAAGCCTCACAAAACGTTGACAAAAGGAATTAAATTTTACAAAAATGACTAACTGTGGTCCCACGGGGAAAAAAATTTATAGCTGTTTCAGTCGTACTTAGTGGTTCTTTAGTAGCCATGTGAAATGCTAAAACTTTTACAACCAGAATTCTGTAGTTTTAATTGGTGGCAAATATTCTTGGACTAAGTCCCACTGAGCTTCTCAAATATTTCAACTATGACAAGCTTAAAAATTTTTTTCAGAAAATATGACTTGTTCATATCTCACTTTGGAAAACTGTTTGATTTGTTTATACTACAAATCAGAGAAGCAAATCATCTCTTATTTTATGAGCTGTTTTTGTCACGTGTTCTCCTGTGATTTTGGAGAATCCTAAATATTTCTACAAAGATTTTTAGCCTAATATGGGTGACAATGAGACTAACACAATAATAATTTTAAATAAATTTAGGGTTTCAAAACAGAATCATTTAAATCTAGAGAAATGATCAGTGTGCAGATGGGTAAAAAAAGAGAGAGAGAAAAGTGAGAAAACGAGGTAGACAGGAAAATCTGGCTAACTTCCTACTGTTGGAAAAGAAAATATTTAAAGATCATGATATAAATAGTATGAAGGCCAACTCAACCATAGTCTGTATTTTTCTTTAATCTTGCATATTTTATTGCTTATGTTAATTTAATTTTCTAAGATTGGATTGAATTTATCAATTTATATTTTTTTAACTAAGCATATTGACATTAATTTTCAGTCATTTATAGGTGAGCAACACAAATTTTTTTCCCACTTATGTTTACAGATGATAATTCTGGACTCACAGATCTCTAGGCTTTATTCCTGGTCACAACAGGTATTCAACAAACATTGGTTCCCATTCCTGTACCTAAGGCTTTCTAAGCATTAGAGGAAGAAAAAATGTGACCCTTGAAAAACTTAGTATGGAGAATAAATATATGACAAGGAGGAAAAACAGAAAAATTATATTTTTAAAAAATGTATACTGTTTGAGAACTCTTTAAGCAACAAAGGTGTTGTCTCTATTAAAAGCAGACAAGTAGAGTTACCTAAGAAGAAATTGATGTCTTCATGTTAGTCTCTTTAACACATGGCAGATCCTTAGGTACACAACAGATTATGAAGTTCTTAGTTTCTGTTACTCTAATTTAAATGGATAAATCAGAAATACAACTTTGCAGTTAGTCAGCTATACCAGTCAAATATTTTATTGGGTGCTCATTGAATTGAAAAAAAAAAAAAGATGTTATAAAATATGCCCAATGGTATGGGAACTATATGCAGATGGAAGAAACGATTGCAAAAAACTCTGAGGAATCTGGGAGATTCCTCACACTGTGCTTCACAGTTGCTATGTGGGTTACATTTAAATCTTTTCTACATAGGAAGAATTTTAGGGTTAGATAATTTTCCATCAGCCTATTAACTACACCTCCCATAAAATTTTAAAGAAAATTCACTGAGGTTAATTGTAATATGAGAGATTATAAACAGAGAGCCCCATATTTTTGGATCTCTGATATTAAATAGCATGAGGAATTTTCATTTTATTTTCAAGTAAGCCTCATTTTAGGAAAATAAATGCCCAGATAGATAGATAGATAGAAATAGAGAAATAGTTATAGAACAGACTCTAATATGTGTCTATGTTTGTATCTATGAAGAAAAATCTCTCTTAGTCTAAATGCTATGGAAATTAGATGTTAGAATAAATTGCTAATACACCCAGCACAGTTCCCTATTCTGCAGGTGCCAATAAGCTTTTGATTTTTTATTCATTAACTTTTTTACTCAGTCAGCCAACATTTATTAAACATTCTGTGCCTGGCACTCTGTTAAATGTTGGAGATGTAAAGATAAGTAAGACGTAATCTTTTTGTTCAAAGACTCACAAAGCATTCCAAGGCTAGCTCCCAGTCCTGAGTCATGTGTATAGAAGTAGAGGAGAACCATGATTATATAATTAATCAATCTGATACTTATTTTAAAACCCTAACCTCATAAATGCTGATTCATAACTGAAGCTCTTCATAACCAGTTGTAAAGCCATAAACAAGTCCTTTAACCTCTCAAAACATTAAGAAGTTTGATTTGCAAAATATGGTGATGAATCTAAGATTCCTTTTGTAGGATTGAGCAGAAAGTGACCGTTGATCAAATGCCTTGTTGATGTAGACGAAAAGAGGTGAAAGCTTGTGTCAGTTAACCAAGAGAAAGAGAAAATAATAGAGTTTAGTGGAATAAGACCAAATGGACAATGTAAACTGCCCATTCCTCCTATGCCTGCCACAGGCACATAAAATGACAACCAGAAAATGCACTCTCAGTTGTCTGGGCATGAGGAAATATCTGGCATACTCTCTTATTCATTAAAATCCTAAATATATTAATTAAGGACCTTGTCTTTTGGACTTACAAAACCAACTCCGTGTGTTTCATGTGGTTTTAAACTGCAAAATTGTCAATTTATAAGCTTGTAGTTGTGCCAAACGGAATACGTAGACTACATTAGGTTGGACCAGAAATTTAATAGGATAGAGGAAAATGGCCCAAGACAAGAATATGCAAGATCCAGAACATTAAAATGTTCATTTTATCCAAAATGATTTTAAATGTATACAATTTGTTAAACATAATTGTTGATGAAATTAATAAAGAATATAAAAAAACATTTGGTAGGTGTTAATATTAGACATAGTCTTGAGATGAGAAATACCATGGGCAAGGACTATGTTTTGTTCATTTTTTATTTAGATGAAATTTATGTAATTTAACTTGTTTTCTTGTTGCCATAACTGTCAAGAAGTTTAGTGTAAGATTTGATGCTCAGTCCTAGTAACTGGTAACTATTCGTGCTCTCCTCCTTTTCTTACTTTTGGTTCTATTATTCTGTGTTGATCTCATTCTATGAGTGATCATTTTTAAAAGCACTCTTAAATCATCTTTACAAAGAGGTCATATATTAGTGTAATAAGAAAAAATATGTACCTTTGTATCCGAGTTGAACAGAGTTCCCTATGTAGAGTAGGAGCTTAACACATATTTGCCACATTAAGTATTAATTAATTGGTAAAGTCATAAATAAATAGAGAAAAGACATCAACCAATTTTTGTTAAAATATTGTTTAAAAATCAAGTTCATCTTAGAGGAAGAACTATATTACATTAAAACTTACAAAAAGAAGTTTTCTTTAAATATAAAACCCTATCACTTAATTCCAGAGAGACTGATCCTTCATTTGGCTTTGTGCATTTTAGCCAGTCTTGGCTTTCCAAATCACATTGAAAACAAACAGGGCAATTGAGCTATGTTTGCTGTTAACTAGATAATATACCAAGAGGCTTTAGCTAATTTTTTGAGGTCATTAACATAATGTAGCTAATCACCTTAGTTAAGACATATGGGCATTTTACAAAAAACCTGTGCAAATGGTCCTTAAAATAAGGATAAATAGATCTAATTTATGTTAAACTTTAATTAACCATATGCACTACTATGTAATAATGTTCATGCATATGTTGCTTACATTAATTGCTTTCATAAGTTAATTACTGCAACACATTTTGGCTTCTGTTCACTTAAAACTTAACAAATGTTCACACCAGCTGTGGGAAATGATTGAAGGCAATAAATGAATGAGTAAACCCATTGGTTTACTTGTTTAAATCTGCTATCTCAAGCTGTCCTGTGTCTTAATACATTAGAAAAGACACTTGGGAATCAATGATCATGTAATTCCTATTTTAATTGCTGTTTAGTCATACTTATTTAAGTAATAGAGACATTGAACTTTTACATTTGTTTGCTAACCTCTTCTCTCTGTAGTTAATTGGGTCATCATTGACTGTGGTTTACTTTTATTATAGCAGTATTGACCTGTACTTTGATAAAATCAGACATACATCTGGTCCTTCTACAGAAACATACAGACTCTGTCATGCCTGATGTCTTTTACAGAACACTTTAATTGCACACTAAAGTTTGTGTTTAAAGAGATTGTTCACATAGACAAATGACATTTTTTAAATAATAGAACTCTTATTTTAATAAAACTAAAGTTTACTTTAATAACATCAGTTTGTCTCCCTGAATCCATACCATGTTGGCCAATGTAATGTGATAATAAGTTACTACTAAAATATCTCATATGAAAACCTTATATTTTTCTTAACTACATTTCAAATCACTTTTGTTAACAATCAAATTTCATGATGTCCAGTTAAAGATGGTGGGTAGAACACATGCATTAGCCTCTGATCCCCTTTTGAAAACCCCAATAAAATGAATTTTATAAAGAATTTTTTAAGGATCCTAAATCACTAAGACATAGGAAATAAAAGAGAACACAAACAACAACCCTAGGAAGCATATGGACAAGTGATAACTGACTTAGCAGAATCTGGAAAGTTAAATCCTAAGTCAGCAGCTGGGAAAGCCAAGAAGCAACCTGATTTATGTTGTAGACCAAAAGCCTCAGAACTAGTGGCTCCAGGTACCTCTGGGAGAGGAAGTGAAGGGGGAGCTAATGCAAAGGCTTCTTGTGAATTTGCCTAAGAGGCAGTTAAACACCCCACCACCACCACCACCAAGGGCTCCTTCCTAACTCAATTCAACCAAGTAATTGACCCTCCCACACTCTGGCAAAAATTGGAAGTACATTCTCTGGAGAGACTGCAAGAGAGACCTTCCAGACTATGGTCCCCAGGGCTAGTTGAGGGATGAATACTGAATTGAAACAGGCAGGTAGAATGAAAGTCAATATATTATAGGTGAACACTCTCCCACTTGACTCCCAAAACGTTGACAAAGAGGATTACACCCACCAAGCACTGGAAGAGTCTTCTCTCAGGAATCTCTGTAGTCCAAGAATAAAGACCTGACTCCATAGAAATAAGGGCTGGGGCAGGGAGTCCGTCATGAAAAAACCCAGCCAGATGGCCCGACACTAAACTCCACCTAGCTCCCAGAGCTCCCTATCAGCTTTTATGCTCCTCACTACTTGGCTCAGCTGAGGATAGAGATTACATGGTCTTAGTAATAGAAACATTGAACATGGACCATAACTCTGTTGGGAGAGTGAAAGCTGAAGCATGGAAGATGTGTGTGCACGTGGTGAGAGTGGCAAGGAGACAAGGAGAAAGGGAACTGCATCCTCAGTTTCCTTATAGGAAGTCAGTAGATGATGCCTAAGCCAGAATAACCAAAAAGCAGCAAATTGGTCTAAATCTTATTTAGATTTTCTTTTTAAATCAGTTAGACCTGAAAGCAATTGACTTGAGAGTAGGAAACTTTGTGATTCTCTCATTTACATGCATGGGCCAGTTGCGGTGGCTCATGCCTGTAATCCCAGCACTTTGGGAGGCTGAGGTGGGAGAATCACTTGAGGCCAGGCATTCAAGACTACCCTGGACAACATAGCGAGACCCTATCTCTATTAAAAAATTTTTTTAATTAGTTGGGTATGGTGGCTTACACCTGTAGTCCTAGCTACTCAGGAAGCTGAGGCAGGAGGATCACTTAAGCCCAGGAGTTTGAGGCTACAATGAGCTATGATCATGCCACTGCACTTCAGCCTGGGTGACAGAGCAAGACCTCGTCTCAAAAACTAATAATAATGATAATTATATGCATGTATCATCTTGACAAAATAAAAACTAAATTCAAAATTATAGTAGATCCTTATGTAGCTCTCATTGTAAAAACAAACTTTAAAGAGAATAAGAAAAAGCTCCTATTTTATTTGATCGATTTCCCAAACTTGGTCTTTTATAACTTATTTTCATGTAGATCCTCTCCTATTTTAAGGCCTACATAGCTGTAAAATTATCATTTTTGGCCACCCCATCCTACATTATATCAAGTACAATAGTTTAAAATACATCTATGTCGTGCATTAAATATAAATTATGTGTGGTATAAAATTTAAGAGAGTTTTTATATTTTTGCTTTTTAAATTATTGTTGCTTCAGGGAACTCATCTACTTTATTATTTGTTAGCATTATCAGTTTTTCTATATTTTATTTTACTGTAAAACTGTTTTTGAAAATACCTGAAAAATATTTCTTGAAAATTCACATGAGCTAATGTATAATATTATCTTTCTTAGCTAAGAATATAAATCTGCCATTTGCCTCTTATTTTTATAAACACAAATTAATTCTGTTGCTTTAAAGCAGGTTTGAACATGAAAAAAAAAAACAAATTCAGCACTATTCTTAATAGTCCTGAAGAAAGCAGCAAGACAGGAAAAAAATCTGAATTTTTAATAAGCCAATATATTTTGGAGTATATTAAATAAAAATCACCTTCAGATGGTCAGATTGGAAAGAATGCTAAATAGAATTTACTATGTTAAGAATTTAAGTTAAAAGTGTTAATTACATTAAGATTTTACCTTAAGAGGTATTATGAAAACTGTAGATGAGAGTCCATGGGAAACTATGAGATTATCCTTTCCTGGCTGGAATCTTTCACCTCTCTGCCTCAAATTAGTTTCTATCATCTGTTGATGGATTGTACCTTTGCTTCTGGTGGAATCCCATCCATAATTCTTACAGGATGAACATCCCAGCCTGCTGGCGGTGGAGGCGGGGTTGGGGGTGAGCTTAAGGGGCAATAATACCCTCATTCTTCTGGAGATTTGCACCTTGCTTCTAACCACATCCTGTTAGCTCAGTCTCTGCTGTGAGTACTGATTAATGATCTGTCATCTGTCACAGGTAATTAATTCTACTTGATTGTTTCAAATTAGCTCTAGTGACTTGACCATTACTTTTCTTCCACTCTCTAAGCCTAAATCTTGAGTCTTAAAAAAGAAGTAACAGTTATGCTTCAAAAATACAATGTATGAATCAATTGCATATTCTTTAAGTTACAAACTGTTTCTTTCTTTAAATTGATCCCATTGTGGTCATGCATTGCCTCCTAAAAATAACAGTAACTATTTGTAGAGGATTTTACAGCTTGCCTTTTCATTCACAAATACTGATTCATCAGTACTATAGACCAGTCATTGTTCTAGTTTTTAGGCAAGGTCCCTGATCTCATAGAATTTTTTCTTGAAAGAGGCAATACAAACAATAAACTAGTAAACAAATAAATGTAATTAAACAAGTAAACAAATAAATGTATACCATCTCCCATTTTTAAAAAAAAATCCAGATAATCATAGAATATGAGAAATAAAACTGAATGCTTTAGGAATAGAAAGTGTCAGAAGTGCACCTTTGTGCTAGGACTCAGTTTAATAAAAAATTTAAAAATAAAAATAAAATAAAATAAAATAAAGGTACCAGAAGGCATGGAGGTCTTTCTTTAGTTTGGGTGATTGAGTTTCTCTGAGGAGGGGATATTGGAAATGAAAGTGAATGACTTGGTGAGCAAAGATCTGGGGACAGTGTTCTATGCAGGGTCAGTAGGAAGGGCCTAAACTAATTACGGCAACCTATATATGTCGATGATGATGACAATGACAATGGTGAGGAGGAGGAGGCTGTTGGTGGTGGGAGTGGTAACGATGATGATAATGGTGATGGTGATGATGACAATAGACAATAGCAGTGATGGTGATAATGAGGGTGGTGGCGATACCCTTCTTTTGTAAATGAAACTAAGCAAAACTAAATAAAATGCCCATGGTCACAGGATTAGTAAATTACATAGCCCTCCAATCCAAAATTTTTAATGACAATGAGACTTCAAAGGTAACCCTGAGTTTTGGCCTTTTAGATGTTGTATCAAAAGTGCTCTTAGAGACAGGAACACTCATACACTGCTGGTGGGACTGTAAACTAGTGCAACCCCTGTGGAAAGCAATGTGGAGATACCTTAAAGAGATTCAAGTAGACCTACCATTCGATCCAGCAATCCCATTATTGGGCATCTACCCAGAAGAACAAAAGTCATTCTTTAACAAAGACACATGTACTCGAATGTTTATAGCAGCACAATTCACAATTGCAAAGGTGTGGAAACAACCCAAATGCCCATCAATTCATGAATGGATTAGCAAAATGTGGTATATGTATACCATGGACTATTACTTAGCTATTAGAAATAATGGCGATATGGCATCTCTTTGGTTCTCCTGGAGAGAGTTGGAACCCATTCTATTAAGTGAAGTAACCCAAGAATGGAAAAATAAGCACCACATGTACTCACCAGCAAACTGGTTTCCCTGAGTGCACATTTGGGAATGACACCAATTGGGTATCGGACAGAGGTGGGGGCTGGGGGGAAGGGATGGGTGTATACCTACTTGATGAGTGCGATGTGCACTGTCTAGGGAATGGACACACTTGAAGCTCAGACTCGGGGGGGATGGGGAGGCATGGGCAATATATATATAACCTGAACTTTTGTACCCCCATAATGAGCTGAAATTAAAAAAAAAAAAAGTGCTCTTAGAGAATTGGCATATCTTTACAGGAATCCCCTAATTTCAAAACAACTCCCTAAGCACTTCCCAAACTACAGGAGCTAATCTTATGCTAAAGGACCCTAAAACTCCATCTTGATATCAAGCGACTCTTTCTCTTTAGTCTGGGTTTTCATGACCTGCATAGCTCAGCTATATTGTTTCACTCCACTGATCAACAATGTCAACCAACACTAAAAACTTGATTTTAAGCATCTTACTTCCTACTCCTGCAGCACTTACTTTGATATCAACAATCCCACCAAGTCTTCAGCCCACTGGAACCTACAATAAAGTGACTCTAACACTTTACCCATCACCACACTCATGTACTCACTACCTTCTTTTAACTATTAGTAGTGTGCATTCTCTGCACCTTTACTATGCCACTCCCTTGCAGTCTCCTCTCTCAATAAAACTCCAACCTTGACTAAACCCATATATTGGCATTTTCCTATCCCGTGCCTGAGAAACCAACCCACATTTGAGAAAACCACATAACCATGCTGACTGGTATCCCCTTAAATTCATGACCGTATGTCTCAATGGGTCCTCACTCCCTTGTTAATTGTACTTCCCAACACCCAGAGCCCTCTTCTCTTCTTTACAAGATTGGTCATTTCCTTTCTACTATAGCAAATTTTCTCTTCTTTATAAGATCAGTTATTTCCTTTCTATTGCATCATTCTTATGAGTATTTAAACATTATCTAATATCTCCCATTAAAAAGAAGAAAAAACCACTTTCTTGTTTATCTCTCCTATCTCTATCCAGCTCATGCCTATTCCTCTGCTCCCCTTCATAGTAAAACTTCTGAAAGGGATGGTCTGCACTTCCATAGTCTCCCATTCATTCTAATTCATGCCCATCAAGCTTCCGTTCTCACCTCTGCACTGAAACTGCTTTTGCTAAATTCACAATCTTCACAGTGCCAAATTCAACAGCATCCCCTCTGCCCTCCACTCTCTCTACCTCACAGTAGTATTCTATGCAGATGATCAGCCTTCTTGAGACTTTCCTCTCTTGCATTCTAAGACTCTATACTCTCTGGTTTTTTTCCTCTCTCCTAGAAGAACCCTCCTCAGCCTCCTTCATAGCTTCTCTTCTCTGATATACTTGTACACTTGGAATCATCCCAGGACTCGGCACTGAGCCACCTTCTTTATTTTCAAATTTCCCCTAAATGGTCTCACTTAATGCTATGTCTTCCAATCCTACTCTATGTTGGTAATGCCCTTTTGTATGTGCTTCCCTGATCTCTCCTGCAACTCCAGGCTCACACAACCAGCAGCATCTCTGACATTTCCACTTACTTATTTGAGAGTCATCTCAAACTTAGCCAAAACAGAACTTTGGTGTCAAGGAAAAAAATATTATTTCTCTTCTGTAACCCACGTTTCAGTATTTTGCACCTTCAACTTGGTCTCATATTGCACCGAGTACAGCATTCTTGATTCTTCCCTTTTCCTTACTCCATATCCAGACCATCAACAAATCCTGTCAGTTCTACTTTTAAAACATTTGAAACTGTCCATTTCTTTCATCCTGTTACTTGCCTCCTTCCTGCAGCCATTACAAGCTTCACTAATTTCCAGCCACCCTGGTCTCTCTCTTCCTCAAACACTATAAGCTTGTTTCTGCCCCAGGGTCTTTGTACTGGCTGGTCATACCACATAGACGGCCCCTCATATCTTGCTTTTGTTAGTACTGTCTTCTCCATTCAAGTCTCAACTTAGATGTCCCTTTCATAAAAAGATTTCCTTGGCCACGTCATCTAAAATAACCTTCTCAGCTACTCTCTGTCCCATTACTCATTTTTATTGTCTTCACTATACAGAAATCTTTACTCATGTATTGATTTTCTTGTGCATGATCTACCTTCCCACCAGAATGCGAGGGTAAGGAGCTCATCTGACTCTGAGTCGGACTTTAATCTCAGAGCATAGCACAGTGTCTGATTCATAGCAGATGCTCAGTAAATATTTATTGGAAAATGAATAAGAAAATGAATGGAAGAAAGATAAAACACTCCAACTTTAGCATTAAATTTAACTCAAACATTTATGTGAGTGGTTTTCCTAAAATGAAGGAAGGTAGCATAGAATTAGATGTATTAAAATGAGTCACGTGCAAAGTTTTGAACTGATAAATTTATCATTTTTCCAATCTCTTACAACTGAAATTGCAACCTTGGCAAATATTATATTTAGTATCCTACAATTAAGTTATCTGATTTTTTTAATTAATGAATCTGCATAACTCATTAAAATATAAATTCCATACCTAATTCTTGGCTTTTGTCAAAGCCTCCTTCTTGCCTCCCTCTTCCTCAACTTTAATTTCCATGTTACTCAGTCTCTCTAGGCCTTAGTTTTTCTCATGTCTGAACTCGATGGCTTCCAGGTTTCAAATTCTCTGACGCCATCTTAACACTACCATCATACAGATGTGCTCTTCTTCATGCGTTTACTTGTCTCTGTAATTTCCCCACATTTTCATTTGTGCATTTTGCATAATTGAGATAGAACTGCGGCTGGAACTGTAACCATGGCTGTGAGTCCCCAGGGAGCTGAGCATACAAACAAAATAGCTACCTCGTAAAAACAACTATTCATATTGATAAATTATACATACACGCTGGGGTTTTAAAGGAATAAAGTAAAATTTTATTGCAGCAATTTATAAATAATGCTCTATAAAAAGGAATCATCGCCTTACATAAAGTCTTTAACAGTCGCCCTCCCCTCATTTTTTTGGATATTCAAAGAAAACAGGACTTGAAGGTCCTCTGTGATATTCCGTAAGTCCAGGACAAATTCAGCTGCCACATGAAGGCCATTTCACTTCTAGCAAGGAACTATGTCATCCTTTGCTTAAACCAGCAAGAATCTGCCCTGAGGGACAGGAGAACAAACCTTCACAGGCAAGGGCCAATCAGAACCACGTTGAAAAGAAAGTTATGCTTGCTTCCACCATAAAAGCATATGTTCATAAAACATAGCACACATTACCAAAGGAAAGATAATCTGATCAAGTTAAAGTATGTTTCAATGGAAAGTCATTTCCTTTTCTTTTGTAAGGCTTTTAATAATTCTTTCCCATATCACTTAGGTAATGTAAAAGTGGATGAGTTGTGCATCCTCACCCAAAATGAAGGGCAAGATTGAACAATCAGCCATACAAAGAAGTCTTCAAAAAGCTGTTTGGAAGCTATTTGCCAAATAACAAGAGGAAAATATGTGTTTTTAGAAACCCTAAAGACTCAGTTCTCCGTGTTATTACGCATGTGTTAACCTCATTTTAAAGTAAAACTATTTTTTATTGTACTACATCAAATAAATTAGGTGTTAAAGATAATGGGAGTTTTTATTTAAGTTTTATGTAAAAGTCCAAATATATTTATATAGACCCCAAGTTTTCTCAATTTTCTGTCACCTTAATTTGAGCATGATGGGGTTAATACTGGGTATGTAGTCAGAGCACATTGCTTTGTCACTTACAGTCGGGAGATCTGAGCACATCACTCACCCCTCCTAGGTCTATTTTAATCATTTTCAGAAAGCATCATCCTGCCCTGACCACACCTCACAAATTGTTCTGATGAAATGAAATGATGCCAGATTAAAGTACCTGATATACAAATGAAAACGCAGGTTTTATAAAAGTGTTGCATTCCTAGTATCCACGTAACTCCTTAATTAAGACATTGATTTAATAAACTTTTATGGAGTACCTACTAAGTGCCAAGCATTTCCTGAAGCACTGGGGCTTCAAAAATGAATAGGATAGAAAACAGATTAATGGTTGCCCAGGCCTGGGGGTAGGAATGGGAGTGAAGGCGAATGAGCACGAGATTTCTTTATTTATTATTTATTTACTTACTTATTTTAGAGTCAGAGTCTCACTCGGTCACCCAGGCTGGAGTGCAGTGGCACAATCATAGCTTACTGCAGCCTTGAACTCGTGGGCTTAAGCAATCCTCCCGCCTCACCCTCCCAAGTAGCTAGGACTACAGGCACAAGCCACCATACCAGGCTCAAGCATGAGATTTCTACTTGGGATTATAGAAATGATTTAAAATAAGATTGTGGTAATAATTGTACAATTCTGTAAATTTGCTAATAATCATAGAATTGCACATTTAAAACAGGTGAATTTTACGCTATACATATATACATATATATATTACCTCAATAAAGCTTTTTAAAAAAAATGACATAGTCCCTACTCTCAAGAAGCTTATAGTCTTACGAGGAACAGTGAAATATAAACAAAAGAATGCTACAATATGCTAGAGAAATATGGATGTTGTTGGCCTACAGTTGTACATAATTGAAACTTCAAATGATATAAATATTAAAAAATAAAGATTAAAATACTCCTATCATTAGTAATACTGTTTCAAACCCCAAACAGATTTTATACTCTATTTAGAAACATAAAATATCTAAAATTTGCAAACTGATTAACTCTTGTACCGAACTTGGCATGTGTGAGACTGTATTTTAAGAAACAAGGCCCTGACATGTCTGGAAATGTTGCCAATATTGTCAATTTTATGTTCGTTGAGCATCACAGATCCCTCAGTGCTGTTGGAGGGCGAATGGAAGCTGGGCTGAGGAGGAATGGCCAAGCCCTGGCATACTCAATTGCTTCAACCCAGTCCCTCAGGGACACTGGCTGGCAGGGCTCCCAGATCATCACAGAGCAGGCAGGATGGAACGGAGTGGGCAGGGCGTAGGTTGCAGACCCACCACAGCTGGGAGCCCTGCTTCCACTGGGAAGGAACAAGTCTGCAATTCCGGTCCATGCGTTCTATTTCCGGAGACAATTTTCTGCTTTAGCGAAATGTAAAGGATACCCTTGCTCTGGGTTTGAAGTTGGATCCCAATTCTTTCAAGCTTCCTTATATTTCCAGCAGTTGTCCTAGTTTAAATCCTAAGCCTCCAAACTGCTTTTCAAACTTCCTGGAGAGACATCTCTCCACCAAGTGTCTGCCTCCCTGAACAAGTATTGCATATTATTTTCTACCAGCCTAATTTGTACGCCTCAGAGAAGAGACGCCCCATATATGCTCCCCCACTGATTAATTTATGCATTCTTTCATTCACTCAGCAAGTATTTATCAGGCCTTATTATCTAATTAAATTTGATCCAAGCCTATAAAATCAGATAGCATCTCTGGTACTAAACCACATAAACCTACATGCACATCTCCCAACTGAGCCCCTTGTATTTGGCCCCTGGCTACCCCATAAGCATGTGTTCCCTTAGCAGAAAATAGGTATTTCTTTATTTTCAATTGTATTGAAGATGAATACAATGTAAAAATGAGTAGAAAGTTTAATAGCAACAATCATTTACTGACTGGTTTTCTCAGGTTTGTAGCTAAACGTGAAAGCAGCACATGAAAAATGTTAATTCTCCATGGTGTCTTTCTCTCCAAGTAATTTTAAGGTTTGAAAGAAATATTCATTCTTTTTAAACTGCTTCTCTGGGCCTTAGTTTTCTCTCTTATAAAATGAAGGTGTTGATTCACAACCTCCAAGGCCTCTTTAAGTTTGAACATTCTTTGATACTCTGAATCATACCCAAAATTCAGCCCTCAGTTTCACAGCGGAGATGTGGAGGTTTGAAGTAGAACTAAGTGAGGCTGACTGTGCTCCAAGACAAGACTTAATCTTTTGACCACATCTACCAGAGAAAACATTTTATCAAACTGCATTATGCATTGTTATTGACATGGTTATCATTTCAGTCAAATTATTAAAGTTTCAACAGGGAACTTTTTGCCTAGCTCTGATGTTTGTTTTCATGCATAGGACAGGTGTTGTCTAATCTGGCCTGCATCTCGTCTGACTGGAGAATGTCTCCCCAGCCCTACTCATGCCCCAGGTGGGGCTGCAACAGTCACGGTGATGTCCATGGGCCGGTAGGGAGAAAGGCCAGGTGTGACCAGGATTCTGGGATGCTACTAACTGCCAGTCAACACTCCCACATGGGGGAAGATATGGCCTTACTGTATATGTCCAGGTAAACTATTTTAGTCAGCATAACAAAGACCACTCAGACAATCCTTTGATTGTTCAATAATCTGTTTGCCCTATGAAGAGGCAGCATAAGGTAGTGATTAAGCACAAGGACTCTGAATTTAGACTCTCTGGGTTTGAATCATGGCTTCAGCACACACTAGCACTGTGATTCTTAGCCTTAGTATCCCCTGTTGGTAAAATGGGAATACCAATAGGGTTGTTTTAAAGATTAAATGCATTTATAAAGTATTTATAAAAGCACCTGACACATAACAAACACTCTGTGCTATTTATCTGCGTGTTATACCTCCATGTGGAAAAAAATTAAAATTAAGTCCCAGAGAAAACATTTAGATAAGTGAAGAAAATGTGGCATGATGTGAAAGAAAGCACTGGCATTGGGTGGGGTCGTATTGTCATGAGGCTGAAATGAGATGTTTATTAAGTACGTAGACTAAGAAAAATCTTGATAACTATTACTTCCCTCTTCCTACTTCATATCCTTAGTTTTATTTCTTTTGCTTTCTTTTGTTTATGTTTCCTTTGTTTATCTTCCTTCCTTCCCTTTTTTTTTTTTTTTCTTTCTTTCAACCTTTCAACAAATGGTTATTGATTTCCTTCTCCATGCCAGGCACTCTGTAGATTCTGGAGATCAAGTTGGAGAACAAACCAACATGGTTTTGACTCTTATAGTATATTGTAGGAGAAAGGTATTTGTCAGATTACCTCACTAAGAAATGTGTAAAGGCAAACTTTAGAAAAGCGTTCTGAGCAACCAGAACACTATTTTGTAAGGCATATGTCTAAAGCACCAAACCTATGAGAGAGCAAAGGAGAGTTTGCCAGGCCCAGGCCCCAAGCAGCAGGGGAAGGGCTTTCTCTGCAAAAGCAGCCGCTCTTGCAGAGGATCTGTGGCCAGAGCGGCCATTTTAAGAAGGTGACTAGAGCCCAGGGAGGCAGGTAACAGCGCCCAGGCTCTCCACAGGAGAGATTTGGGGAAATATGACATTATCTAGGCAAAAAGCTGCTTTGCCTTCCAGATAACCAAACAGTGCCTTATGAATTATTTTTACTAAAGAGTTTCTTTTCCATTTATAGAATCACACATTTTAAAAATACATAAAAGTTATTCACTGATTGACCTGGAGTATCAAAATTCAATCATTTCTCTTGTTCTACGTAAGTCTGTGTTACTATAATTGCCAGTAACTGCTCCCCATACTCACCCAAACATTCATCAAGATTTTATGATTACTCTATATAAAAATCGAGAAGTGGAATCATTCCTGACGCCAGAACTCTGCAACTACCAGGTAGACATCCAAAACAGGCTCAAAAATATATTACACAGATAAGAAAGTAAAGAGATTGACAGATTAAAGAATTAAAGAAAGCATAAGCTCAATTGCAGAGAAATTCAGCTTCAGTACACTAATTGCCTTTTAACTTTTCAGATTATTTTGGGGAAATTTGAATATTGAATTGAAGCTTCAAAAGTATCTGAGTCTTCTAAGTAGAAATGCAGGTTTCTTTAAAATAATTTTTCCTCAGATGTTCACTGTGGTGCTGCAGGGACTCTAACATGATCTGGAATGACTGCAGTCAGGGCAGTGTCTAGAGTGAAAATGACCAGTTTAATTAGCTAAAAAGTTAATCACTTCAGCTTTGGCCCGCATCTATGTGTATAAACCTATTTGGCTGATTTCAGGGAGAAAACTAGTTGTAACTTTTAATGGAAAATAACCTTTTCGAAGTTTCAGTCTTTCACTTTATAGTGTATTTGGCGTACTTGGCTAGGTTTCAGAGGCTGTTTAAACTTAAAAAGTGGACCTGCTCTGAGCAGAGATTTGGAAATTAGATAAGCGATTGTTTTTTATCCTTTTCATAGAAATTAAGATCATACCATTGATGCAACTAAACAGGCAATTCGACATTAAAGTAAGCATAATTTCTTCTCATTTACTATTTAAATATAGTCTGCACTGGTTAATAATATTATTGTCTCATAGTATTTTTTTTAATTGAATATGTGGTTCAACCATTTTTCAAAAGCACTAACCTTATATACAGTCACTGAAAGATGATCTTGCCCTTCCTTGTGCCATGTGGAATCTGCATGATACATCCTAAACTATAACCTATTGTTGAGAATCCATCACCTCAAATGGGGAATTAAACATAAAGAATTTGTTAATGTCAAAAGAATGCAAAGCTGGTCTCACTGAGATGAGGTTTACTTTTAGTTACTAATAATTTCTGAAGACTAAATTACAGAAAATAGGGATCATTTTCTAGTGTGTTTGCTCTTAAAATTAGTCAGGCAACTGGGTTAATAATTGCACAGTTTTATTAATAACCTACAGAAACACCTGTACTTATTCATCAAAAATCTTCAAAATGATACTCTAGTCAAGGAATGTCAAATTATCATTGGAAAATTTTTTATTTTTAGTTTTAAGTTAATTTATTACATAAGAGTAGAATGCTAGTACAACTTGTTTGAGTAGAAATTATGGGAATAATGGATTATGCTGGAATTTGAATTGTAGACAATGACAATTCAGTAATCTTTGGGGCACTGCTGAAAAGCTTGAGATGAAAGAACAATACAAAGTAATAATAGTAATCACTGACATTTGTTTAGCATTTATGATGTGTCGTGCAGTTTGCTAAGCATACATCTAATCCTCACATCAGTACCGCGATACAGATACTACTATTGCCCTCTTTGAAAGTGTAGGGAATGAGGCCCGGAGGCATTCAATAACTCTCTGAGTCACAGAGCTACTAAGTTGCAAAGACAGAATATTGAACCCAATAGCCTGCACTCTTAAACATGAACTATACTGCTTCTTTCAAAAGACAATGGTAATTGGCTTGAATTTTTGGGAAATTTTCTTTTTTTTTATGTGTTTTTTTCCTCTTTTTTTAATTTTTAATTTCAGAGTATTACAGGGGTATAAATGTTTAGGTTACATATATTGCCTTTGCCCCACCTGAGTCAGAGCTACAGGAGTGTCCATCCTCCAGACAGTGTGCACTGCACCTATTAGGTGTGAATATACCCATCCCCTCCTCCCCCCTCCCACCTGCTTGACACCCAATGAATGTTACTACCATAGGTGCACATAAGTGTTGATCAGTTAGTACCAATTTGATGGTGAGTACATGTGGTGCTTGTTTTTCCATTCTTGGGATACTTCACGCAGTAGAATGGGCTCCAGCTCTATCTAGGATGTTACAAGAGGTGCTAGATCACCATTGTTTTTTGTGGCTGAGTAGAACTCCATGGTATACATATACCACATTTTATTAATCCACTCATGTATTGATGGGCACAATTCTAAGGAGTGGTTTATTACTAAGAGTGAATTAAATACCTTTAGTATATTCATTTGGGGAGATATAATAGCAGAGAAGTTACGACGAGCACAAGATCTAGAGTTAGACTACTAGGTTCCAACCTTAGTTTTAATACCTACTAGCTTTGTGATCTTGATCAAATTACTTCTCTGTGCATCAGTCTCCTCACCTATAAAATGGTAATGATAATAGTACATAGTGATTGCTAACATTTAAATAGCTCCTACTTTGCATCAGGCATTGTTCTAAGAAAGCAACTGAATGTGTGAGAGAGAGAAACAGAGAGCGAATGATAGACATTACATACCTGGTACTATTCTAGGATTAATTACACATTTAATCTTCTGTGAGGCAGCAAGTATTATTGCCCCATTTTGTAGTAACGAAACTGGGGAACCAAGAAGGTAAACAACTTGCCCAAAGGCAGGTAAGTATCTAAGCCTGAATTTAAATCCAGAATGTTTAGCCCCAAAGTCTGTCCTCAACCATTACACTACAATGCCTAACACACATCCATATAGGTCTGTTAGTTAATCAGATGATATAGATAAACCACTTAGACCATTGTGTGGTTCCAGTAAATATTCAATGAACATTAGTTACTATAACTGATTTATTTTAAAAGTACATATTTTGCTGTGTTCCCTCTTTTATTGAATTAAATATTTAACTTTCTACTGAGTTTTTTCTTATATCATCTTTTGCTATATTTTGTGGGATTTGGTAAGATTATCTTAGGGTCAACACATATTAAAAAACATCACACGTTTTTGGTTTCTAGTAATTTCACATACCAGAGTGGGAAACAATCAAGATCAATTTTTTTAAAAGTATCCATTCATATTTTTCTACAAATATTTCTTGAGCACATACTACATGCCTGGCATTATTCCAGGACCTATTCTAGAACATTTGGCAGAAAACAAGACAGACAAGGTTCTGTCTGTCACAGAGTTTAATTTCCTAGAGAATCATTTTGTCCTTAAGTCAGTTCAAATTTGTCTTTAACCCTTGGAAATTGTGTCACAACTAAGACTGAAATCTTCCATCGTGAAGTAACTTGGACATTAGCACGGAGATGCCACAGCCCTCTGTGTCACTGGCTTTTCCTCAGGCACTTGAGAAAACTTCTTCAGAGCAAATCTCTGAAGAACCTGCCCCAACCTGTGCCAGCCCACCTCACACCAGCAGCTGAGGGACAGAGAGCAAAAGCATTCCAGGATCTCTGAGAACTCTGTCCATACCTAAAGCCCTTTCAGAAAGGATGCACTGACCATGATTTTCTCCACTGAAACATCAGTGGATGTTTCACGAGTTACCCATTCTCTTCATTACTGCGTCATGAAAGCCATCAGAGTTCCAAAATAGAAGCTGAGGCTTTCAAATTCCTGAGGACAGAATTTGACTCTTCATCTCACTCCCTTATGTTGTTTTCCCTTGCTCTTGTCCTTTAAAAAAAAAAATTCATATTCTTCTATCAATATTATGTGAAATAACTAATTATATTAGCAAAGGTTTTTCATGTCAGATTATGTCCTTTCAACATACGAGGAAAAGCAACTCATCATTAAAACAATATTATTTTGATATACTTTTTCAGTCATTTTATTATTTTATGGAAAAATGAGCTTATAAAAATATAATCCCCTTAAATGTAGAAATTTAAGAGAAAAGCCTTTTCTAGTTTTTATTTTTAATTGACAAATAATAATTGCATTTATTAGAGGGGAACAATGTGATGCCTTGATGTAGGTATACGTTGTGAAATGATTATTTCAAGCTAATAAACACATCCGTGTTTCCTTGTTCTGTAATTCTGGCGATCTATTCTTAAAAGATGGAGGAGGAGAAGAAAACTTACGTATATTGATCACTCACAAATTTAACATATTTAATCTCACTTAATTCTCACAACTCTGGAAGTACATGTATTTAACACCCATTTAACCAAGTGAAAATAGAGATTTAGGAAAGGCATGTATGTAACTGGCCCAAGTTCACTGAGGCAGCAGAGCCAGGACTAGACCATCTGTGTCCAAAGGTCGTGTCCTTCCTATGAAACCACAGTATTTTACATCAGCAGAGGTTGTGCAGATATCTGTAAGACCTGTGCTGTTCAAGAAGAAACAGTTTTGAATAGTCTTTTATAGAACCTGTTGTTACATGTGTCACATTAATATTAGCATGAAGAATACACTAGCATGTGTTCATGTAATTCATAAAAAAAAAAACCATTGGGGCCGGGCGCGGTGGCTCACGCCTGTAATCCTAGCACTCTGGGAGGCCGAGGTGGGCGGATCGTTTGAGCTCAGGAGTTCGAGACCAGCCTGAGCAAGAGCGAGACCCCATCTCTACTAAAAAATAGAAAGAAATTATATGGACAGCTAAAAATATATATAGAAAAAATTAGCCGGGCATGGTGGTGCATGCCTGTAGTCCCAACTACTCGGGAGGCTGAGACAGGAGGATCCCTTGAGCCCAGGAGTTTGAGGTTGCTGTGAGCTAGGCTGACGCCACGGCACTCACTCTAGCCTGGGCAACAAAGTGAGACTCTGTCTCAAAAAAAAAAACCAAAAAAAAAAACCATTGGATTAGTAGCTATTCACAACAATTTTAAAGCAATTGTACTTCTCAGATGAATTGCTACATTTTTAACAAATTATTTGATGATTCCATTAAAAGGAATAAAAATGATGTAATTGGCATAGATGAGATTAGCACCTTTCCCCATTCATTTTATGATATACCTTTCAAAGTCATCATAATCACCAAATAATATTTATTACACACTATAATTCCTAGAAAAGCAGGGTTTGGACTGGAAAACATAACAGATATAAGAAAGACTTACTGCTTATTTAATAGATCATGAGCCATTAACTGCTATGGAAGTGTTGTGTTCTTACATACTGATTAGGAAAATCTTTGTATTCATTTGTAGAAAAAGTGGACAAAAATCAAAAGCCTACAAGTATTTTTGCACAATATTGAATTTATTCCTTCTAAGAAACCAGACACACATTTGTTTTTTCTCTATCTCATCATCTATTAAACCTAATGGAAAAAGCAAGGAGAAAAGGAAATAAATATGGACTTATTTATTGGTAAAGTGTTTGATCTTGCTGTTAATTATATCTTGACTATAGAACAACGTAGATATAGAAATCTTAAAGTATTTCAAACATATTTATCTCATTTACAACATATGGAAGAGGAAGATTCCTTTCCCTCATTTTCCCTGTATGAAACTAAAGCCCAGCCAGGTGACATATATTGAGGTCCACAGTGACTTGCGTAATCGTGACCATCCTCAGACACCGAGTCTGACGGTCTTCCAGTCAGACAGGTTCACAACTCTTCATGTTCCTAAGTTTTTCACTTTTGGTTTTCCATCACTGATTGTTTTAACTATATCGCTAGATGACTAACATCCACAGTAGCCTTTGAACCTCAATATTAACTGCAACTATATTCATGAACTTGCAGGGCCTTATATGTAGACTTGCATGGATAATATTCAATAATGATACTGTTCAGAGAAAAAAGGGTAAAAAATTCTTCTAATGTTGAAACTAATATATATGCTTCACTTGACATGCTATTTCTCCTGAGTTTGAACATAAAGTTTGTTCCACACTACGAACCTGAGGTCAGGCAGTTTTTAATTTACTCTTTTGATGCTAAGTCAGGAGGGAAAGTTTAGAGTATCTTAATTTATCATCATCATAAAAAAATATTTATTACACATTGTGCTCCATAGAAGAAGGGCAAGGTTTGGACTGATAAACATAACTGCAATACAAGCACGACTTCTTGCTTACTTAATAGGTCATGAGCCATTTTAACTACTGTAGGGATGTTAAGTATGTTCTTTTCTACTGGTTTGGACTATCTAAAGGTCAGTGGAATATCTCTAATGAAACACCAGTGGAAGTGTTAAAGGATTTCTCACTCTTCGTCTTAACAAATATAATTGCACCACATCCAGAAACATTACCTGTTTCTCTTTGTGTACTTCAAAATATATTAAAAAAAAATATGATTTGTCTTATAAAGAGGACTCATGGCATACATCTATATCTCTCAGTCCATCAGTCTATCGATCCATATTGGCTGTGTTTATTCTGTCAAATATTAAATAATAAGATTTATTATTATAGCCAAAGAAGGCATATCTATTTGGAAAGTTATACAGCTAAGTGACATGAAGATAGTTTATAGTTCATTTTGTTTTCCAATAGAATGCTTTAACTAGAACATTGGCTTCTGTACAATTTAGATACAGTAAAAATATAAACAACCACTAAAGAAAACAACAGGTTTCATAAAAGTCTTAGGGATCCAATTATACAATGTTATGAAGAGGTCTCAGCATGCTGGGGTTTTCCAAGAACACCAAAAAAATCAATTAATGTAGCACCACATCAGTTTAAAAAGCAATTATCAACTTTTCCTACAACTCAGGGTCAAATTTCATGGTGGTCAAGTACTTCATTTTAAAATAATTGCTGGACTGAACTTTGATTAACAAGACCACAAATTTGAAGGAAATATGTTAAGGTTCCTTGAGGTCATTCTTATGATATTAAAAAAAAAAGAAAATGCATTGGCTTCACAAAGGGCCAAGACCTTTTTAAAACCAGCTGGCTTACAAATTCAACTGACCTGTCGTTACCATTCCTCACAGTTAAGAACCACGAGAACAACTTGTTCTGAATCTTCTGGCTGATTCCCCATGCACAGTGAGCATTGAGTATCTTCTGTGATTAACATATAAACTGTTTTATTGAGTTTTGGCTTCCTTTCTCTCATGGAACAGATTATTTTTTTAATTGGATTTATTTTTATTTTATTTTATTGATTTTATTAATTTTTTTATTTTATTAATTTTTCTTCTCAAGGTATGTATTATGAAAAAAGAGAAAGTGGAGACTGATTTTATGCTATCTTCATATACTTAAGTCTACCCCCAAGTAATATATGTTTTTATATTTTTGAAAAGTATTTTCTTAAGTTATTGTCCATATTTCAGTATTTAGGTTACTTGTCATGCTGATGGATAAACATACACCAACCGTTCATTTTAGTTTTCTTTAAGTAGATTCAGAAAGAAAAGCCTGAAAGAGCTTGAGTTTTATGAAAAGAAGATGAAGATTTTTTATATGATGACTTTAATGATCGATGTTAACAACATTATCTTCTTGAAATTCCACAAGAGAGGTTGGTTGCAGATTTGTAGACCAAAGGAAATTTCAAATAGCAAACAAAGGTGCACATATTCTGCCTCATTAGAGCCTGAAAAATACTTTTTTTTTTTACTATTTTTTCACTATTTTTTGGTTAGTATTGTTATTAGATCAAAAATCAGAGTAGTGTTCCTTGATTGGCAATATTCATACTTATATTCATTCAGAAAACAGCAGAAAGGATCACTTATTTTTAAACTCGTTAAAATTGAAGTACAACTTAGACACAAGCCCTTTGGCCTCCTCAAATAGGTAATTCAAGGCTGAAAAGTTGAGTTCTGGCTTACAATTCGTATGAATTCTCTACAACATTATAGAAATCATCTGCCTGTGCCATCTCATAGGAAATATGAATAGTGGAAGTATTATTTCCTCTCTTGGACCTATTGTGGCTCTTGGCTTTCATAGGCTAGAGCCAAAGGGTGCAAAACAGCATTACATGTGGCAAATAGCATTTCCAACCGTGTTAAGTGGAGCACAACCTCTGGATCCACCAGAGGAGCCACCCCAGGCACTGGCTGGAACGGAGCCTCCCAGTGCAGTGATAGTCAAGGACAGCTGTAAATATTCCTATACTTTTGATTCTCTCCCATTTCTTTAAAATAGATGATGAAGCATCAACATCAATCAATGCAATATTTTTCTGAGTTTATACTCCCTATGCATATTATGGTGTCAATATTACAAACTGTACAGGAAAATTTTAACTACATTAGTATCACTTTAAAAGTATTCATATTGCACTCATTTTCACACATACATCAAGTCAGTATTTGATCATAGTCAATTTTGGCACTTTCGCTCAATGGAACATGAGTGGACATTTCTTCCCTGATTAATAAATCATTCTTTCCATTCTTTTTCATAAATCTTGGTGGGAATAAAACTAGCTGCTACTCCCATCAAAGTTGCACTGGGAAGCAAGAGTAATATTTGCCTTACTGTTCCCCTCCCTCAATAAACTAAATTTGTTTTTTAAAATGCTTATCAATTTATACTGTATTTAATCACGAGGGAAGAACAAAAGTTCTTCCTTTTTTTATTCAAAATGTTTTACCCTCTCAAATGGCTTTTCATTTAAAACTCTCTTGCACAGTCTTTTCATTCAAAACTCTCTACCTTTTTCAAATTTCCAAAAGAGCTGAAAAAAATTTGCTTTTGTTCTTTCAGGAGAAGAATTAGTATAAGAATATCAAAGAAATATTTCTTGAATTATTTGTCAACGAGGATCTTAGTAATCCTCATCACTAAAAGTCAGGAATAGCTAAGAAAAACTAAGAATTGTGCTCCCAAAGACCACTAAAAATTTGATTCCTTACTGCTTTTTTTAAAAACTGTCTTGATAGCAGTTTGTAATATTAACTGGTGGAATATTCAATATCATTTCTTCATGACATACCACTAGCAGCCAATCTTGGTAAACAAACTGATTAAAAGATTATCTGTCACCCAGGGTTTCATCATCCTCTACACTGATTCACTTGTTTGGAATCAGGGAACAGACTGAAGTCACCGAATGGACTTGATGAGGCTAACATTTCACAAAATAGAAAATAAAAATCATTGTCTAAAAATCAGGCAGAAAATCCTCACTGATTATTGCCAACTTGGGTGATGCATGAAAGAAAAGCCCAAGTGGTTGGTAAGACTCTGACTGTATGGTGCCCATTCACAAGTCACGGGAGCCACAAGTTGCAGCAGAGCCTCTCAGCTGTCTCACTGCCTCCCCTGGTGTGAGCCAGCTGCTGCACCCTGCACTCGTTTGGTGACAATGATGACTAAGATCATTACACCTGCTGCAGCAATGACCACACTGACATGGGCAGTCAGTTCTCATCTGTGTGTGTGTTGGAGAGGATTGGAGAAGGGGTAAATTCCAAGAACTGGATCAGGAGAACAATTCCAATCTAGCAAGGTCTGCCTTGAATTCTAAGAATATATTTTCATAACTTGGAGGAGGGCCATATCATGAAACGGGGAAACCCAAATATTGACTCTATTTGCCTATGATGGTATCTTAAGGATTAGTCATCCAAATGTAACTTTCAGAGCTCTAAAACAGTCGTGTGAAATCAGGTTCCTGTTGATGATTAGATTAGAGATCTGCTCCCAAGACCTCAGAACAATCTTCTTGCTTTTTCTATTGTTACTGCTTAGATCTGAAAATGTTGATGATGTTTCTGAAAATTTAACTCTGATATTCATTTCCCTCTACTTTTCCCCAAATCCTGAAAAATCAATGTTGAGAACTAGAGTATTTTCACATGTAGAGGAAATGTTTGAACATGGAACAAGTGTGAGTATTCTCCCAACGATCAGAATTTTCAACTCTCTTTTTCTTCCCATATTCTCCTTTTTCAAAAAACTATTCTTCCTTGATTTAACCCTTTAGCCTTCTAATATAGAAACCTATGTCCTCCCCTAAGATATGAACCCATCAGTAATTATGAAAATATATATGTTTGCTCTTTTATTTAATGATAGTGTTTTTATTTTATTCTAATCCACAGCCATTTCCCATAGAACATCCAAGGAACAAATATTTTTTAAGGATGAATACCATGTATTATGCATGTAGAACAAGGGAAACATTCAGTTCTTAGTATATGGCAAAACTGATCTCATTCCTTTAGGGTCTAATGTACTTCTAGACCTTCATATTCTCTTCAAATCCATTAAGTAAAAGGAGGGATTGAAGGAACTGAGTGTAAAAGTAGTTATTAATGACAATTTACCAACTAAAATGAGGGTCACTTCTCTGAAATTAAGTAGTTTGGCTTATATAACTCTAGTTAGATATGTAAGGATGTTTGTGCCTGGCACACGGAAGTCGCTACTTAAGAACAATTGGTGCATGTGGGAAAAAATGGCCATGGTAAATTTGCCAAGTTGAAGGTAAGAAGGGTAAGTGGTGAAATAGAAACAAAGAAGAAGGATTCCATGAGATTTAGTAAAATATTGCTAGATACAGATAACTGGTGTTTCACGTGATGAAGCCAACTTCAAAGTTTGACTTCGAAGAACACTTTCCAAGAAAACACACCTGTGCACATATACAAAGCAAACACAAACACCCAGTATTCTCTACCTTTCACTCTGCCAACAGCTTTTTTATTCTATTTGGTTTAGGATTTTTTTTTTCCTTTTTGATATCCCTTATCTTTTGCACTATTGAAAAAAAATTTTTTGTAACAAGGTCTTGCTATGGTTGCCCAGACTGGTCTCAAACTCCTGGGCTCAAGCAATCTCTCCTCCTCATCCTTCCAAGTAGCTGGGACTATAGGCATGCTCCATTATACCTAGAAAATAAATTTTATTACACATGATGCTAGATCTAATTTGGAACCCTGTACTGTAGACTTCTTTAATACATAGTCATAACTTCTCCTTCTAGACCACAGCATTCTGGAATATGTCTTGCAACTGTTTTAAGAAGCGCCCCAAAGTTTTAGAAAGAAAATATTTTTATAATGGTGTGAAATCACCTTAATGAAATCACAAATGTCACAAAATATTTTAGTCTCCTACCACAATGCTAAATTCTAAACCTAAGTCCATTTTATAAATTATTTCCTAGCTTAAACTGAGTTTAGACACTGTGGAACTCAAAACCAAATTATCAGATCCCACCTTCTTTGAAACTCCCTTTCTTTGATAGTAACTGCTTCCTTCCTCAGTAATTCTCTAATTAGCAAAGCTCTTGAAGATCTTTTTCAGGAATCTTTCCTACCATTCATTCCCTCTTTTATCACCCTGCCAAAATCTTTTCTTAACTGAGGCTTTTTTCTTTAAATAACTCAATTTTGTTGTTTTAAGTCAAAAATCATAAACTCATGCTACATCTACATTATAAATTCCAGAAACAGGGTTCTGTTCTCTTTCCTGTTTCTCCTGAGGACCCAGTAAAGTGCCCCTGTATGCAATAAATGCTTACTGATAACTCTCCAGTAGGCTGATTCCATCTGATTTTTTATCCATTCAGTGATTATTTGTTTAGTATTAGTACCTAGTGTGTGTCAATCCTAGTGCTAGACTCTAGATATACACCAAGTGAGTGAAACAGGCTTTGTCCCTGCCCTCAAGGACCTTAGAGTCCAGTGATGAAGTTTACATAATGAGAACTTCTCCTGACACACATTTTATCCAGTAAAGATACATATATGTGTATAAAAAATTGATTAATTAACATTTTCCCAGGTGGACTTCAGCCTGAGTTGCAGCCAACTAGTATAAACCAACGTTTTCTTCTTATGAATTACAATTTCAATTGGCAAACTGTGACTCACAAGATCTTTCCAGCCCTCAGCATAAAGGCTGGTAATTCATCCTTCATTTCTCAAAGGGAAAGTTACTAACAAAATGTGACTGAAGCCATTGGTATTGGACCCACAAGTGTTTTAGTTACTATCTTTCTCATCTCGTAGGAAATGACATCAACAAATTGTAAAATGTTTAAATACCACTGAAACAACAATTACACTTAAATCTCCCATCAAATCCGATGAATCATACTAAGCTGTCACCTCTGTCCCTCTCCCTCCCCAAAGAATAAGAGCCTCTCTCCTAGGGCAGCCCCCGCTGATCCCTGCTGCCTGATTTAAGATCATTCCATGTCCATCCCTTCTTGTAACTGAGAAATCCTGGACTGTGTGTACCCACTTTGAGAAACACGAAGAGGACTCTCACTTTTTCAGTTACCTGTGGAGATTGGAAGCAGGGTAGACAAAGTCAGGAGTGGAATGAAACTTCCTCAATGTGCACATGGTACAGTTTTGACTTTTAAAGCTTCAGAATGCACAAAATTTTAAAAGAAAAAAATTACAGGAAATAGAGGCAATATGCTGAGAAAATGAAAAGGGCTGGATGAGACAGTAGAGCCAATATTTCACCCGCAATCATTATTCTTTATCTCATCTGTCTGGAACCCCCAATGTTTCCCTGGAATGACTTAGGAGATTTCTGTTAACCATCCACCCACAAAGAACAGTAGCAAAACTGAGTCAACAAAAGGCCTTTGCCACTTAAGTTCAAATTCCTTGGCAATCTTTCAAAGTTTTTCTTTGGCAGACCTCAGTACAACTTAGTAAGAATATGATGTCTTTGAGTTCATCTTTAGGTACTTTATCCAGCTTCTGTATCTTTGACACAGTACAAGATTCCCTAAGACCATGCCAAGCTTCTGGTTCCAACTATAGGTCTGTGTTAGACAGTTGTACCTGGAAAATCAAGTGTGTCACATCCAGACCTGCATGACTTCAGTGCTGTTAAAGAGGAAAATGTGTGTTTGTGGGGAGGAAGGAGGTGAGGAGCCAGAAGCTTGGTGGCCGTGAATGTAGGTGGAAAAGAATGAGTAAAAATAACAAAATAACCAAATAACACTGCAGGAAAACAGCTTGCATTCTTAGTATATCCACTTAAGGAAGGGTTGTTAATACAGTTATACGTTAGTGGATGAGGAATTAACTTACCGTCTAATTGCATTCTTGGAAGATTTTTCCAGATTCATCTGTGTGTGTGTGTGTGTGTGTGTGTTGATTAAAAAAAAATTCTCACTTCCAGTAAACTTAGAATAGGCTATTTCTTGCTAATCTATCTCATTGGTTATAAAAAAAAAAAAAAAAAAAAAAAAGTCACTCTGTAGTCAGGGGTGAAAGGAATTTAAGTTGAAATCATGATATGGCTACAACATGTGCTTTTCTAGATACGTAGCCTTTTCCCAAACAGACTTGGCACGGTAAGTTGGTTTAAATGGTTGGTTCCATCTGTGTGGTAAAACTGTGTCTGACATCTGTTTAAAATGAGCACATGATGCCTGCAAAAAAAAGGGCCAGGCTCAGGATTGAACGTGATAGAATCTGGGGGCCAAGGCTCTTTGTGTGTATGTGCAAGCTCCCAAGCTCACACGGTCCACCGGTCTTGTCAGCTGTGACTGCCTTTTTATCTGGATCCTGTTAACTTGAGATTTGTTCTTAGCTCATGGAAAAGGACTCCCTGTGTTTTCTTCCTCCAGATAGGAGAAGTCTCTTGGCAGAGTTCTTCAAAGGCAGTTAAGTCGGTAGCATCATGGAAATTTGGCAGTGAGTTCAGTAGTAGGGCAGATCTAAACATTAGTTTAGGTTATTTTCACAGGCAATTGTTCCACTATTTTTCATCCCTTTATTTTAGCAGTGAGCGTAATCACTCACAACCGTCGTTCCTAAAGTGAACCCGCCTGTCCATTCTTATCATTGTGTAGTCTGAGTAACCGTGAAATTTAAATTTAAATTGGATACATAAACATGGCAGAACATGAATAAATCATCCAAAGGCCTTCTTAATTGTTCAGTTTACACCTCTTCAAAGTTAATACAAAAAGTAAAATTGAGGCTTTTGATTAAATAAAAAATTGAACAACTAGATTACATTGATGTATTTCATCTCCAGTAATTTTGTCCTTTTGCCTTTTAAATCATTTTTAATTGCTTTGAGTGTTGCCAAAATGCATGCTCACTCTAATCTATTATAAATACTAGTAGGAACTTTATGCCTCTAATAAAAAGAAGGGGATGTATATTCTAGGCGATTTAATTCACCTTATATCAGTTGGGTTACTTGGGAAGTGTTGCAGGTAGATATAGAAGGAATTAGGACCTGGCCCTTTAATAGTGTCGCAGATGTTAATGATCTTGAAACTGAATTATTTTGCATTTTGTACAATGGAAGCACTGTGATATGTCAAAGTAACATACAAATAAATGGGTCTTCTAAGATTATATTTTCTGAAGATACTAAGCAAAAACAATAGTTCTCAAAATAAGGCCAACCTTAAAATTTTTTAAGTACTAAATTCTTGGGCCTATAATCTTCTATCACCATTTTACAGAAACCTTTCCATTTCTGTCAACTAAAGGGAAGAAAGGGAAATGAAACTAATATATTTTGAGCACATGCTTCGTGTTGGATACATTTAGTGCTTTATGTTTGCTTTTGTTTTTGTTTTTCTTTATTTCAAAATATTAAGGGGGTACAAATGTTTTTGTTACATGGATAGCTTTTGTAATGCTTGAGTCGGAGCTATAAGTGTGCCCCTCACCTAAATAGTGTTCATTGTACCCATTAGGTAGGTTTTTGCCTCTCCCGTCCCCCCTACTTGATTTCCAATGACTTTTACTTCCCTCTATGCATATGTGTGCCCTTCGGTTAGTTTCAATTTATTAGACAGTACATGTGGTGTTTGTTTTTCCATTCTTGAGATATTTCACTTAGGATAATGGTCTCCAGTTCCATCCAAATTGCTGCAAAAGGCATTAATTCATCCTTTTAATGGCTCAGTAGTACTCCATGGTAAACTGTTGGTAGAACTGCAAGTTAGTACAACCTCTATGGAAAACAGCATGGAGATTTCTCAAAGAACTGAAAAATAGACCTACCATTTGATGCAGCAATCCTAAATTTGCTTTTTGTACTAAATCCCTTACTACATTTACCATTTCATATAATACTGGCAGCAAGCCAGTGAAAATATCTTTATTTGATGTATGAAAAAAAAAAACTGACGCTCCAAGATGTTGCTCAAAGCCACTCAGAAAGTCAGTTATCAGAACAAAAGATCCAACCCAGAGCCAATGTCAATTAGCAACCTCATAATTAAATTGCCTTCAATGTCTAACCCTCCTTTATGTGTAAATATTCTTTCAAGGATAGGAGATGTGAGGCCGGGCGCGGTGGCTCACACCTGTAATCCTAGCACTCTGGTAGGCCGAGGCAGGTGGATTGCTCAAGGTCAGGAGTTCGAGACCAGCCTGAGCAAGAGCGAGACCCTGTCTCTACTAAAAATAGAAAGAAATTATCTGACCAACTAAAAATATGTATAGAAAAAAAAAAAAATTAGCCGGGCATGGCGGCGCATGCCTGTAGTCCCAGCTACTCGGGAGGCTGAGGCAGGCTGAGCCAGTTGGATCACTTAAGCCCAGGAGTTTGAGGTTGCTGTGAGCTAGGCTGACGCCAGGGCACTCACTCTAGCCCGGGCAACAGAGTGACACTCTGTCTCAAAAAAAAAAAAAGGATAGGAGATGTGATTTAAACAATATTAAACAAAAACTCAAGTCATTATATTCCTCGATGGTTGGGAGGAAGACCTTAAAATGCTATTTTTGTAGCTTCTTTTTAGTTTTTTTTCTTGACATGAAATCTTACATGGAAAACCTATATATTCAACAGATAAAAACTGAGATATTCTGGTTGAAGGAGGAGAGGGGCAAGGCAGGCTGAACTCCTGAAACTCCAGCTTTCCCTCTCTCTCACCAAGATGGGCTTTTGACATCTCAGAGGGACCACTGATTTAAGTGACTTTAGAAGTTCTGAAGTTATAATAGAGTTACTGTTACTAGACTATCCGAAGGTTCCTCAAAGTAAGCATGGGTAAAAGCAGATGTTTGGAGCACTATGTGTTCAGGCCTATTGCATTAGTGTCCAGGGTCAGCACCGCCTCTATTTTAGGGTATGGCCTTGAGTGTATCACTTAAGCCTGTGGATCTGGGTCTTCGAAGCTTTGAGATGAGTGAGCAGATCTCAACCCTGGCTATATATAAATAGGAAGCTTTTTAAAATACTGATACCTCGGCCTCACTCCAGGGGTTCCAATTTGCTTTTATCTTTGGATAAAGCCTGAACATGCTTCTTTTTTAAATATTCTCTAGATGACTCTAAAGTGCAGTCAGAATGGAGAACCACTGGTCAGGAGGCTCTCCCTGTTTCCTTCAATTTCTAAACCGATCATTTTCAATGAAATGCTAATGAGGAAATTTTCAAATGTCTCAGCTATCCTCTTCCATAGCATCAGGAGCTTAAGGCAGGTTCATTCTTATAAATGTCACTGTCCTGGTTTCCATATTATTCATGGACTGGATTTAGTCACATGATTGGTCGTTTCCACAGAAAACCTGAGAAAAAAGACTGATAGCTCAAGGGGTTCCCCAGGAAAAGATTTCATTCCTGTTCTCATCTTCCTTTTCCAGGTATATTCAATATTTTCTATAAATCATTCTTAAATGCTAAATATTACAAATAGTAAAAAAGAAAAATTCTGATCCCTCTTTCAGGATGACTACATTATTTTACTAGATTCCTTAGAGCAAGCGCTGTGCCCTATGAACTGATGTGTTCCCAGTGCCCAGTGCAGGGAATACCTGGCACGTAATAGGTGCTCCATTTTTTTTAATTGAATGAAAGACATCCAATGGAATTTTGAAAGCTAAATAGTGTTACATGAATAGGGTTCCTTTATGAGGCCTCTAACTACCCATTACAAGAGAACAATTTGAATATATTATAAAACAAATGGGCAGTAGAGGTGGTCAATGCCATACCCTCCCCTCCCCCATACCAAGTTTACCAGTTGGGAAGATGAGCGATTGATTTGATAGCATTACAGTACCAAGGATAAGGATTGTCTTAAATAACCTATTTATAATGTATAGTTAGTAAAAGCACAAAACTATTGATGTGTTCAATTTATAAACACTGCTTCACAATTTTTTTTCATGTGAAGTTTAATATCCTTCAAATCTAGCCCCAGAAATCAATTCTACACTCCCTCCCATCATACCCATGGACACAAACAAAGAATTCTCCTCTATCAAAAACAAACTCGCTTTCTAGGTTCTCGCTTTAAATTAAGAGGCTATAAGCTGTTAAAGTCAAGCGTTGTCTCTGCATTGAACATTGTAGAGGGAGTTGTAGAGGGAATATATGTTAAGGGAATTTAGATTATTTTATGCAGATATATTAAGCTACAACAAAATATGAAAACCATATAAGGCCTCACACATAAGGTACACAATAAATATGTGCTCAGTTACTGTTGAACAGGACTTACAAGAATCAGGTAACGAAAGACATCTACAGGGAGAACTATGAAACACTGAGGAAGGAAATAGCAGAGGACATAAACAGATGGAAAGCAGTACCATGCTCATAGATCAGCAGAATTAACATTGTTAAAATGTCTGTACTACCCAAAGTGATCTACAGGTTCACTGAAATCTTTATTAAAATATCAACATCATTTTTCACAGATCTAGAAAAAATAATTCTACACTTCATATGGAACCAGAGAAGACCCTGTATAGCCAAAGCAAACTTAAGCAAAAAGAACAAATTGGGAGGCATCAATTTACCAAACTTCAAGCTATACCACAAGACTATAGTAACCAAAATAGCATGGTACTGGCACAAGAACAGAGGCATAGACCAATGGAACAGGACTGAGAATGCAAATGTAAGACCCTCCTCATATTGCCATCTGATCTTTGACAAAGCAGGCAAAAATATACACTGGGGAAAAGAATCCTTATTCAATAAATGGTGCAGGAAAAATTGGATAGCCACATGTAGAAGACTAAAACAGGATCCACACCTTTCACCACTCACAAAAATCAGTTCACTGTGGATAACAGACTTAAACCTATGGCATGAAACTATAAGAATTCTAGAAGAAAATGTTGGAAAAACTTTACAGACATTGGCCTCGGCAAAGAATTTATGAAGACCTCAAAAGCAATCAGAGCAACAACAAAAATAAATAAATGGGACCTGATCAAATTAAAAAGTTTCAGCACAGCCAAGGAACTATCATCAATGCGAATAGACAACCTCCAGAATGGGAGAAAATATTCACATGCTATACATCCAATAAAGGGCTGATAATGAGAATCTATATAGAACTCAGGAAAATCAGCAAGAAAAAATCAAACAACCCCATTAAAAAGTGGGCAAAGGACATGAACAGAAACTTTTCAAAACAAGACAGACTAATGGCCAATAAAATGAAAAAATGCTCAACATCTCTAATCATTAGGGAAATGTAAATCAAAACCACAATTAGATATCACTTAACTCCAGCAAGAATGGCATTTATTAAAAAGTCCCCAAACAACAAATGTTGGTGTGGTTGCGGAGAGATAGGAACACTCTTACACTGCTAGTGAGCCTGCAAACTAGTACAACCTCTGTGGAAAGTAATATGGAGATACCTCAAAGAACTAAAAGTAAAACTACTATTTGATACCTCAATCCCACTACTGGGTATTTACCCAAAGAGAAAAAAGACATTCTATAAAAAAGACATCTGCACTATAATATTTATGGCAGCACAATTCACAATTGCAAAGACATGGAAACAACCCCAGTGCCCATCAATACATGAGTAGACTACTAAAATGTGGTATATGTATACCATGGAGTACTACTCAGCCACAAAAACAAATGGTGAACTAATACCTCTTATATTATCCTGGATGGAGCTAGAGCCCATTCTTCTAAGTGAAGTATCACAAGAATAGAAAAACAAGCACCACATGTACTTACCATTAAGTTGGTACTAATTGATCAACACTTAAGTGCACATACGGAAGTAACATTCATCAGGTGTTGGGCAGGTGGGAGGGGGTAGGAGGGGATAGGTAAATTTACACCTAAGGGCTGCAGTGTGCAATGTCTGGGAGTTGGGTACACTGTAGTTGTGACTCAGGCAGTGCAAAGGCAATATATGTAACCAAAGCATTTGTATCCCCGTAATACTCTGAAATAAAAGAATTAAAAAAAAAAAAGAATCAGATAACAATTCCAGTGACATTAATGGAATAATTGCCTTAATTGGCACTGTAGGAACATGGTTTCTTTCATTTTCAAAGTACGAATCATCATCTGAAAACAGAAAAACATGTGGTAACCTTCCATTAGTAGCATATTAGGTAGAGATGTTAATGTTCCTATACCACAGCTAGGACCCACGTTACTAACAACACCAATGAATACAAGACCATAGGTGTGGTAGCACATACACAGGCAGCAAAAATGAACAGGAGAGTTCAGAAAGTGTTTATCCTTCTCTTTTCTCCTATATATTTCTGAATTATATCCTAATACTTAGGATATTACCAGCCAGCCCATATTCTTTGCTTTCCCTTTTGAGAATGTGAACTTTAAATCAGATTTTTTTGCAGGAGAAAATGAGTTTTATAATCTATGGTCTTGTTATCAGGCAGAGTATGTGTCAATAAGCAGAATAAAATGCATTCAGCTTTCAGGCTAGGCCTTACAATAATGATCCTGCAAATTAGAGCTAGGATTCTAAATGCTGTGCCTGGGAATCTTGCCCAGGGCCTTTTTGGCTCTCATTTTTGCTGTTTCATATTTGCTGTTTCATTTATATGCATCAAATTAACACTAACTTTCATGTTTGGGCAAGAAAAGGAAGAAAAGTTGCTGGAATTAAAGAACTCCAAAGAACTCTCTAAGGAACATGGTCTCATGGTCTCCTATTTTTAGGAAACATGCAATTGGTTACCTACAAAGACATTCAACGCACATCCTTAATTCTAGAAATTGTGCTACCATTAAGGATGCCATGAAAATATTTTAGGAGACATAGTTTACTACAGCATATCAGAATCAAAAGAGTAACAAGCAATGTTCTTTGACATATAATGTCCTGGGCAGCCGTGAGATTCAGAAATGTTAAGGAAAACAAGAATTCTTCCCTGTAAATATATGACACTTTCTCATTTCAGAGTTTACAATACAAAATAATGGTTTTATCATTTTTTTAAATATTGCTTTGGGGAAAACTCAGAATGAAATGGTTGGTGAATAAAAGTTTATTTATAAACTTGAGGATGTAGGAGATTCACAATACAATTCAAATCTAATTACAGGAATGACATCCCATAGCACAAAGTATGAAAAGTGTCTTGAGTATGTTTAATTTTTTAACTAAACTTTCAGCAATAGCTCTTTTCATTTAACACTTGAAAACAAATAAATATAGAGTGATTTTTGCACTGCTAAGCATGTTTGAAAACATGCCAGCTTGGGCCAGAGTGGAAAGGAATGCTTTGATGCACACTATTTTGTGTGTGCTGAGTTTTCATCTGTGATAGACTGAGGATACAATGAAAGAAGCTTGACAACACAATCCTTCTGTTGCCATTGTCGTGACATCTGAGCCTCTCAAATAATGGGAATTACCAACATAAGACTGAATACTGGGGGGAAAGTGCCCAAATGATCCTATAGACATTCAACCATAGTATCACTAGCACAAATGATCAAGATCTAACAGTAGACAATTAATTAAGACAATTTTTAAACTACTCATGGTGTTAATTTATAAAAATATTTATTCACCAAATAGACTTTTCTATTCCCTTATTTTCTTCATTTTTAATAAATATTTAAGTGTTTCCTTCAATAGTCTATTTCAGTGCCCCCAAATAAGTTATTTTTATCTAGGAATATTATCATATTATCATAATGTAACAAAATAGTAACTATTTTACATGGTTAGTAAGGTAATTAATTCACTTCTGAAACTGATGCAGCTTAGTAAAGTGAAAAGTATAAAATATGATGCTGACCCTCATCCTCTACTGTGGACAAGAGTGATATAAATGAAAAGTTAGATAACAACGCACTACCCACGTTTATAATCACATATCAAACTATGCAAGACCACAGGTGGCATTTTAGGAGATGATTTTGTGTGGGGAGTTAGCTACGCTCCCAGCAAAGAATCGGGTCACTCTGGCAGGGGTCGTAGCAAAGGAAGAAAAAATAGTAGGAAATAGAAAATAGAAATAAAACAATACACAGAGGCAAAAATATAGTTTATAAACAATAGATTTATGAATATAGAAAAAGGAGGGTGCTCGAGGGACCCCAAAATATCCCCATGAATTTTGAGGTGAAGACTAAAGTTTTACATCAGTATTTATAGGTACAGTCATCGGTTGCCAGGGGTAACAGATTTACATAATAACAGGTAGTTCCTTTTAGGTTCAAAGTCTCCCAAAAGACTTCTATAGGTCCCTTAATTAACTCTATGTGAACAAATGGTTACAACATCGTTTTAGGACAAACTTCTAAGTTTTAAGATAAAACTATCCCTTTAGCAAAACAGAGACATAGTGGCTCCATATTTTATCTAGTTATTGTGTATTGAGACAGATTCTTCAGAAGTCAAGCAAGAGCTGTCCCTTAGGCTAATTGCTCTAGCCATAGGTGTCTGTCTCCCCGTCCTGTGGCTCCATGTAAACCTGCTTTGTCATGCAAAGCAGGTGAGAACCACAGGCTTGAGACTGCAGCAAACCTTGGAATGCAGCTGCTGCTGACCATTGAGACACCCTCCTGAGGAGAGGCAGCTTTTGATATGCGAACTAACATGCTCACATATTCCTTCAGAGCAAAGCCTTGCAAAACTCCTGAAATCATTTCTGTCTCTAATATTATAGGGGGCATTTCCATAAATCGATATTTCTTAGGCACAACAATTTTGAGGTAAAGTGAAGTGGACTGGGGAAGGCAGGGTTGGTTTTGGATGGGTTGAGATGAGAGGACAAGGAATTTCAGATGTGAACTTGAGGAAGAATGCCCAAATGAACATGAAAATGAGGAGACCCACCCAGAGACTTGTGCATGTGGAGAACAGTGGTTGGCAGAGGAAAATGGAAGGATCAGGTCTGGGTCGTGCATGCTGGCCTTGGAAGGCAATGGAAACCTCGTTCAGTTCAGGGGGCTCTAGGGAACCACTGAAGGTTGGTGGGGGGAGAAAGTGAACTGAAAAGAGGAAGAATTTAAGAGCAGTTTGTAGACTATACCGCAGTAGAGAAAAAGTGGAGCCAGAGAGACTGGCAGAATCCAGTTGTGAGGCTATTGGAGCCTGCAGTGGGTGGAGCCAATCCAGTTGCTTCTCAGGACCACATCCTGTCCCTATGCAGAGGACTTGAAGCTTGCTATTAATATTATGCAAAGCCCAACTACAACCAACAACTATCTTACATTCAGAAATTTTGTTATCTGAGGATTTAGATGTATTTCAAAGACACTACTGATTCTTTTTTTCCTCTAAAGTGATGAGATTTTTATCTCATACTTTTCTGAGGAAAAAACTTTCATCCAAGTTCTAATATTTATGCGCTAAAACATTATGCATATTTCTCAAGAAACAAAAAAAGCCAAGCACCCAGGTTAATTTGCATATTCACAAAAGAAAAAACATTCTGGGGCGAGTTGAGTTTATGCAGCTAAAGCACTTTCAGACATTTTGAAGTTAGTTCCCTTTAGAGGCAATGATATAAGTTTAAACTTCAGATCTAAGGTAGAATATTTTAGAAGGGCTCCTTACCTTTGGTCACCAAAAAGCAGAAAGTTATCCAATTGGAAAAAAACAAACACTCTTTGCTTGAGCAATGCAATATATGGGTTGCACATACAGAATTCATGCTCGTAAATGGTCTATTTAAAGCTCAGGTGAAAATGTGATTTAACTAATGTATTTTAGCACCTGTTTTTCACTAAACAAACCTTAGCATTACTGGAATTAAATTTATCATTTATTTTATTAGTAATTTATGACTATTCTTTCTTACTGAATGTCATAGAAAATCAATTGGCATCTGCATTTCTAATACTATGAAAATGTCTAAAACCTAGGAGTATTGTTTAGCAAATATGTATTGCTTAAATGATGGTAGAAAACATTCATGTCAAAGACTGAGTTTGAAACCTTCATTTATATTGCTATAGCTGTTAATCACAGCTTTTGTTTTTAAGATGGTGAGCTTAATGTATTTCTTGTCAAGTCAATCATGATGAGTTCCTGTGCCTCATTTGAGTTCCCATAATTTTTAATTGTTTCAGAAAATTAAAAAGAGTGGTTATTCACTGAAATGAATCACAGCAATGTTGTCTTGGCCAGTTTCACAACATTAGTTCTCAAGTCAGTGAGTGCCTTGGCAACTTTGTATTTATTCAATCAGTGGACTCAGTAATTATAATTGTCCCCTGATAGGCTTTTAAATGTAAGCTTTGAAACATTAAAAATTATGGCATCATCTAGGCTGCTCATTTGACTCCTCTGGGTGACCCTTGCAATTATATGTGGATTTTTTTTTCTTTTTTTTGAGACAGAATCTCACTCCATCACCCTGGGTAGAGTGTAGTGGGGTCATTATAGCTCACTGCAACCACAAACTCCTGGGTTCAGGTGATCCTCCTGCCTCAGCTTCCCAAGTAGCTAAGAATACAGGTGTGCGCCACCATGCCAGGCTAATTTTTCTATTTTAGTAGAGACGTTATTAGGATGTTGTCAAATGATTTGTCTTAATCAATAGTAAGAACAAATCTCATCACTCTCAAGTCTCTGAGTGTTGTATTTATAGGCTCCATAGTTTTTCCTGTTGTAACTCCTATTTATTTGTTGATTCTAAAACAAACTACCTTTATTCATGGTGAAAATATGCATTAGGGTACGGAAAGATTATTTGTACGTGAGCTATAAATACTTTATTATCACTCATACTCTGTGTTTATAAGAAAGCATTCTTTCAAGCTCATATTTTATATGATTTGATAATACCATTCTTTGCTTTTTAAATAAAGGAAGTTATGCTATTTAGGTGTTACTCTGACACTTACATGCAGCTTATACAGAGTTGATCCTCATTATTTGTGGATTCTGTATTTACAAATTTGCTAACTCACTGAAACTTATTTATGATACAGAAATCAATACTCATGGCGCTGTCAAGATCATTAACAGAGCAGCAAAAGATTTTAGTCTCGCAACATACAGGTTCCCAGCTGAGTCTGAACAAGCTGACACTCCATCTTCTTGTGTCAGCTCTCATACTGTAGACACACTTCCCTTTCAAGGCCAATTTGCTGCCACATTTTTCTCAGGTTTGTGCTTTTCGTTGATAATTTCACCATTTAAAATGGTTCCCAAAGGTTGTGCTGAGTTACTGTCTACTGTTCCAAAGCATGGGAAGGCTGTGATGTGCCAATATGTGTGTTAGATGAGCTTTGTTCAGGCATGAATTATAGTGCTGTTGGTCATAAGTTCAATGTCAATGAATTAAAAATATATATTAAATATGGTGTCATTGAACACACATAAAACAAGGTTATATATGGATCAGTTGATGAAACTGTTGTGACCAGAGGCTCGCAGGGACCTAGCCATGTATTTTCCCTAGGAGAAATGGTTTGGTATTCACTAACTCAGTGCTTACAGTGACTTTACGGAACATAACTACTAGTGCAAATCATTATTTTCTTCTGGTTTTTTTTCCCTAGAAGCCATTTTCTCAATATTCCTTTTTTTTTTTTTTTTTCTTTTTTAGAACAGGAAAGGGTGAGGGAAAGAGAAAAACTCAACCTTTCATCATAAACCATTTCAGCCTGGTTAGGAATGTGAAATGTGTCATCTGAGCAGACATTCTTATTGTTTTACTACCCATTGATCTGTAGCATCAAACGATTTACAGGAGAAAAGTGGCCCTGTACTCTCCAGAGTTATTAACCGTTGGATACTCATGTATCTTATTGTTAAATCCAAACTTCAACAACCAGGCTGCTATTAAGGTTTAAATTATTAGGTTTAGAAATTATCATTTAAATTTTTAGGAAAGACTCATGACCGCGTTATGTACAGTAGAATCATATTGCTCGAGAGTGAGCGGCACCTAGCAAAGTGCTTTTTGTAAAATAGAGAGTAACCCACTTTGTTTACATATGAGAGGGTCTGCAGCACACTTTTACATGGAATAATATTCTCATGACATATTTGGACATACCTGGAAGTAGAGTTTGGGTGTATGCATAGCAACCTCTAGGTTTTACCCAAGAGAGACATCAGCCCCCAGGAGGTTAAAGTGCCTACTCAAGCTACATGCTGGGGCATCCCTGGGGAAGTGCTGCCGTCCAGTCCAGTGGAAGTACTGCCCCCCGTTGGACCACCCTTCACCAGAGACCGTGAAGCCACGTACAGACAATGGCATACATTTTTATTACTCTGAGATGTCATCCCAAGCCCGACAGAAATTTCTTGTTCCTATCTCATAAACATATTACTTTTCTCTTTCACTGGTGTAGGCACATTTATGAATAGAAGTCAAATAGTCCCAATGAACTTAGAATCAGAAATTTTATTTTGTCTTTTCGTTGTAAAAAAGGAAAGCAATACTTTGAAAAGTACCCTTCTCTTACATTTGGGCTGATGCCCAAATATTTATCCTATAGCTGAACTTTCACTGGGAAAAGAGAAACATAACTGTGTTCAGTTTGAAACCCATGACTGGATCTTGAGCAGGGGAAGGCGAAACGCACTGTGAGATGGGGCACAAGCCTCAAGAATTTACTCCATGCAGTCTGTGTTTGGGAGCCCAGGACTTGCTCTGTGACTCAGTAACTGGCACAGGTGGTTGGCAGGGACTAACAACAGCTGATTTCAATAAAATCCACTCAATTATGCCTTGAAGACTTGTTGTTTTTGGAGGGAGTTGGAAAAATTAAGGAATGTGAACTGATTTTTTTTTTATATCTTGTAGAAGTCAGAGGAAGATATATAAGGACAGAGATATGTATAAGGTACAATTATTTTCTTCTACTGTATTTTATTATATGGAGTAAAATTTCAGCATTGGCCTCCTTCAGCTGTGACAAAAGAGAAAATCCATGGTTATAAAGTTTTCCATTAGACTCCCCTCAACGCAGGAAATGAACTTCCATAAACTTAATGATATGATTCTTAAGGTTTTATTCCCCATTTTAATAACCCTCTTTAGGATAGAAACACATTTCTTGCCCTATAAAAATTTTAGTCAATAAGTTTTTCAAGTTCTTACAGTGATTTGATAATCAGTCCCCATACCCTCCTCTTCAGTAACTTTGATCAGTATAGTGGAAGGTAATGGCATTATGTAATTTTAAGGTGTACATCTAAAACAAAAAACAATCTTTTATTTAATTAAAGATAAATAAATCAATGAGAAAAATGTATGGTGAAAGCTTTTGGCACATACTATTTATCTTTCAATATATTTTTCATTCATTTCTTCTTATTTTCCTTGAACCATATGAAGCAACCAACAAATACTTATTGGGTACTTTGATGTTTTCAGAACTACGCTATGCACTAGGAGAGTCTCTAATGGAATAAAGAACATGATCCCTGCTCACAAGAATGTAGAATTTTCCACACCAGGTTCTAAGAAACATTAAGTGTCACTTAAGATATCAATAAGAGGATGAGTAGGATGATGCTTCTTGATCCCAATTTTAGAAATATGGAATACTGAAATCTTTCCCTAGAACTTCACCATTCCCATCTAAGATCTCAGAAATCCTGCAACAAAAAAACTTTGTTACTGTCATTGAACCCAGAACTGCTTAAATATACTTGACAGAGCAATTTCTTTTTAAGGCAGACTTATAAAAATCTCTTGGGATAGTGGTGTTCTATGGAAAACAATTTGGGGAATGCTAAATTAGAGAACCATGTGAGACATTTCATTATTAACATTTGAGTGTACACTCAAAATGCTGAAAGTGTAGAGAAGAGACAGATCGTTATGATCGAGGCTGGTCAACAGAAGAACCTCCAAAGTGGTTGAACTTTAAAAGAAATAAAAGCGCATTTGAGAAAAGCCGAGCACTGGGATGAAGATGGGGACACTCAGATTCTATCTCCCAAATTGTTGACATTGATTATTTGGGGCAGGGGGGAAGAATGCAAACAATGATTACTAGGGACTTTGACTTTCTAAGTTATACATTTCTGTATTATTTATGTGCTTGTTTTTACAGTAAGTGTGGCTTACTCTTATAATTAAGAGATTTTTTAAAAATAATAATAATTAGATATTTTCCTAAAGCTCACTAAAGTTTACCTATTAGATTAACTAATGCTGTGTAGAGCTCTTTACTTCCATAATTATACAGATACATATGTAATGTTTACAAACATAAAGATGTACAAATACAGTATCTTGGCCAAAAGTAAGTTGAAGCATCAAGGTCAACCTGCATTGTAAACTTGGACAGCACCTGTTGTTTGTTCCTCTTTCAAGTGTGGCTGACTTCAGAGATGAGAATAAACAATGTGGTCTCTTACTAAGTTTCCCTTTTGGCTAGTCACCCAGTCGGTATGTGATGACTTTGTACCTGAAACTAAGGAGTTGAGGAGTAAGCTGAGAATAGCCGACTTGAGTTTCCTAACTACAGTTTGGCTCCTGTAAGAACCTTTTGGTTGCTCCTCAGTTTCAGTGTGTTCATTTTTTAAAGTATATATTATTTTTAAAGTGGCAAATTGAGGTATTACTTAATAGATAAGCTTCTTACACTCAAAACACAACGTATGGTTTTAAAAATATAACCAAGTTTGAAAGTAATTGAACTGATAATCCCTTAGACAAAGGAGGTGTTTTATAAATATTGTTGTCAGCTTAGAAAGCCATCTTTTCCTTCATCTCTTTAAGATTTTTTGAATCTGGGAAGAAGATATACGTGAACTTTGTGTTTGGTGTACATAAATATATATACATTTATACACAACTATGTGTAAGTATAATACAGGTATAAAATGTAAGGTTGGACCATGTAAAATTGCTGAAATTCAATTGTTTCTGACCTACAATAATTGCAATTTCCTATAGTTGAACCTAATAGTTTAGCTCAGTCATTAGTTAGTGGTCTGTTTGCCAACTGTGTTGGAGTGATATGTCATTGACTTTCATCTCATTCCCAAGTTAGGCCTGAGTTCCCTTCATCTTGCCTCCACCACTTATGTATCAATCTGCTCTGTTTCTTGTTGTCTCCTAGAGATTACTGGACAGGCTGATTGCTTATAGCAATGCTTCTATGCTAATCCATTTCCTGACTGGCAAATTCTCAGACATCTTGAAGGTCAAAGAAAGTCTGTGTTGAGTTCAGTACCATATACAGAGAATTAGTCAACTATTGTTGCTCTTTCCCTATTATCTGTCCCTATTTCTATTACTTTTTATCTCATCTAAGAGTATCTAGACACTCCCAGAAATTCAGATACCTGAGAGAGTCTGTCTGGATGACAACCTCTGATTGTCTGATGTCGCTTCTGAACTGCTTGTAGGAGGCCTAAGGCCTGCAGGGACAAATGCTATCAAAAACAATACTCCTCTCATAATTCAAACATGTTTATTACGGTTTTTTTTTTTCCTATATTTCATTCTTCGTTGCCCACCACTATGATTACAGATCAAAATAACTACGAGCTTCAGTGGATTAAGTATCTAAACCTTGATGTTACTGGTCAATAGTTTGATTACCACCATGTGTGTATTACATTTCCACGTGTATACAAAGGTGACACAATAATCTGTAAGTTGCGATGGGTTTTTTCCCACTTGCAATTTTAGCAATGCCAATCTAATTACCCAGTTGAGAAGAATTAGGCATTATAGGAGGTGGTAAATACGCTCTAGTGAGTTTTATGGTAGACATTTTTTTAGTAGTAACAAGAACAATCACTTCTGATGGCTTTTCAATGGTGTCAAAGTCTGCACTTCCTTTCTAGCTACTGGTAAAGAAATTCTGTAACCATAACATCTGTCACGGCCCTACCTCTGCAAACTTCTGTCAATCTGAATGAAGTCTACCAGTCCAGAAAGCCGGTTTTCAGATTCTTCCTCTGAGAAATCTAATGTAGAAACAGACAAGGTCTTATAAGGAGTTACCTTTTCTGTTTACTAGTAAACAGATGAATATCTACTTATCATTAAATATAGCATTTAACCAATACAAGTCAACAAATAATTATTGAGTTGCTTCTTTATATAAGATCGTGGTGGTTAATACTGGTGCCTAGTAGGTGTTCAATAAACATTTCTTATATTAAATTTAGAGTAAGACAAAGGCCTGCTTTCAGGGACTTTATAATCCTCTCACAAGAATACCATGCATTTGTAGGATGCTTTCATTTCATCACCTACATAACCAAATCCTATCAACACACAGCCAGTATTAGACTTCATTTTACAAATGAAGAAATTGAAGCTGAGAGGAGATAGGAGATTTTTCCATGGGTTCCAAGCTAAGAAGTAGGGAAGCTAAACTCAACTCCAGGCCTTCTAATGCTTAACCCAATGCTAGTTCCATCAAATCTCCCTGGCTCTCACTATATAAAACTGAAAAGGAGCTTGGCTAAGAGAAGAAAACAATAGCCATTCATTCATTCATTCACTGATGCTTCAAATGGGTAGAAAAACTAGTCCCACTGTCTGGAACATATGGCCCTCTCTTAATAGTTTATTGATCATAGGTTACTGGTTACTGTAGTCATATCATATTGACAGTGCTATAAATCTAATTAGTAAAAAGAAAAATTTAAAACTTTAGCATCATAAAAAATCTCTGTACCTTCCTCTCAATTTTCCTATGAACCTAAAACTATTCTTTAAAAAAAAAGTCTTTAAAAAAACAAACAAACCTTGGGATCAACAGTACTTTTTTAAAGATGCCATAGGCTTTTTTCTAAGCATTGAATGTTGGAGAGTTATTCTCAGAAGCATTAAAAACGTGTTTGTATGTATGTACATTAAAGCATTTGCATTTTTTTTTTACTGGAGGGAAAGGATTTTCTAGAAATCCTTTAAAAGACTGAATTATTATGGAAAATCATCTTGAAATTTGAGAACATTAAATTGCTTTGCTTCTCAAAGCTTCATGGGAAAAGGGAGATGCTCTGGAAAACTTTTCAAGCACTTAGAATTTTATAGTGATGTAAAAGTCATCTGACACCCATTACAGATAATAGTAGCTGATTAATTTCCTACTGCTTTTCTTTCAATTATGGTTTTATATCAAGCAACATTAAACAGAGAAGGCAAAGATCAAATACCCTTCAGATCAATTCACGCTCATTTTATCTAATACAAATGAAAAACTGGGAATAATAAAGAACAGAAATTGTTTTTCTCTTAGTTCTGTCACTTGCAAAATAGTATTGAGAACTTAGATCTGCCAAAGAAATTTCAAGATATGTGACGTCTCTTTGTCTGCATTTATCTGTCCTTTGGTTATTTTTGTATTTAGAGACAAAAAACATTCAGTGCTATACATAAATTTTTCCCATGTTTTAAATTTACATTTTAATGACAATCTTTAAATCTACAATAAATTCTGACATAAAAGTACACTCATGATGGGTCCTTTATGCAAAGACTTGAGTAGAAAGAGACATACACTGAAAATCTTTTGGGGGGAAAATTACCACTGTCTTGCCAGATGAGAATGGAAATCACGTTGTTGCCCTTTGTAATACTCTAGTTGGCAAACTATGGCTTGTGGACCAAATCTAGCTCACTGCCTGTTTTTATAAATAAAGTTTTATTATAACTATATTACTAGGATTACACTTATTCATTTACAGTCTATGACTGCTTTTGCAGTACAACTACAAAGCTGAGTAGCTGCAAGAGAGACAATATGGCTCATGAAACCTAAAATATTTACAAGCTTGTCCTTTACAGAAAAAGTTTGCCCACCTCTGCTGTATGTCTTTCTCCTTTCCCTTCCTCTCCTACAGATGGCAATAACTAGTGGGAAAAGACATAGTCTAGACTCTCTTATGGCAAAAAGTGAAAAATAATGCATTCTTTTTCTGGATTGTGCAGGTTATACTTCTTGGTCCCCACCAGCCTCTTGCATTTTGAAGGGCCCAGGAATCAGAAACCATTTCTGACTCTCTGATAGCATGGTCTTCCTGCCTCTACTCTCTGAATAGATGGAGAGACTTCAGAATATCCAAAAACAACTGAATTTTTACCTCATAGGGACAGGTTTATTTAGTGCATCTCTATCAGCTTACTGATTAGAAAACTGAGTTATGTTTCTGTTTAAAGATAGTAGAATGGGTTCCCATGAAACCTGAGAATTTAGGCAAAATATCCATACTAATAGCACTTTCTACTCTTCCATCTCCCATCACCATTTAATACGTTTTAGTTTCAAATATGCACCTGAAACAATAACAATAAATTTAAGTAAACATCTCGAATTTTCAGTGAAAGGTAAAATATTGCCCAGGCGTGAGGGCTCATGCTTGTAATCCTAGTACTCTGGGAGGCCAAGGTGGGAGGATGGCCTGAGCTCAGGAACTCAGGAGACCAGCCTGAGCAAGAGCGAGACCCCGTCTCTACTACAAATAGAAAAAATTAGCTAGATGCCATGGCAAGCACCTGTAGTCCCAGCCACTCCTCAGGCTGAGGCAGGAGGATTGCTAGGGCCCAGGAGTCTGAGGTTGCAGAGAGCTATAATGACACCAGTGCACTCTAGCCAGGGCAACAGAATGAGACTCTGTCTAAAAAAAAAAAAAAAAAAAGTTAAATATTATATTAGCTAGAGCCATATTTTGTTTCCCTTTCTCCCTCTGCCGCCCCCCAGTGTGTTCCTATCTACATGAAATCACCAACTTCAATGTTTTGGTCACACACACACACACACACACACACGCGCGCGCGCGCACACACAAACACACACACACACAAAAAGAATGCCTGATGCCAATCTATATAGCAGCAGCAAAAGAAAAACATACTCTTTTCCTTACTTATTGGGCCCTGGAGGAGTGTCTACAGTTTTTAAAGCTGCCTACGAATATATTTTTGGAAAGAGGAAGTATGTGTTGTCTAGTGTCTGTCCTTTGCTTGCCAACTTTTCTGGTCTATAAAATACTTCAGTGACTCCACGCACTGATGCTGGCTTTCAGCTTTCTTTCAACTCTGGTCACCAAGAGCAACAAGTGCCATTGTAGGTCAATCCCTAGAAAAACATCTATCTTCTATATTCCTTGGGCAGGTACTTTCATGTGTAGTAGTTTCAGAGTTTATGGTTATTACTCTCTGGAGACATCTGCCTGCTGGGTTTATTTTTTCCTGATGTTGTACCACATCATAAAGTCTACTGCCAAGCGTACTTTACTCAAGAAGATTTTGTTTTCTGCTATTTTAGTCACTTTACTACTTTATTTCTGTAAGAAAAATGGAGTAGAGAAAGTCAGTAGCAATTTCCCACTCCATAGGCCCCGTAGCATAACCTGACTCAATTTGGGTGCAAGTTCTTATTTTGTGACAGCTTTAAGGCACTCTCATGACAGAAGAAGTGATGATGGGTCCTTTTGTATATATGGGTAACAAAGAGTTGCAGAGATTTTCCATGAAGTGTGAATGCTTTCAGAAAACTTTTACAGGTTTTTTTAAAGCAAATGAATTATGTGGGTCTAATCCATTGAAAGTAACCAAATGCATAATTGATTTTTTGTTATCAAATATAATACTTAAAAATAGTTCTATTTTTGCAAGAAAAAATAACTTAAAGCCTATTTTATCCCCTCCTACTTGTGATCTCAATAATAATATTGAAATAAATGTACTCTAGAATTTCTATTTTTCATTTTCAGATAATATAATGGTTATCATCATATAGGCATAGGAAATTGCAGTGATTAAGTCATTATTTGCCTAATAAATGTACAACCTTTTTATGGAAAAATGATTCAGGCCAGACAACTGTTGTCAAACATCTTTTAATATATGTTTTCAACCTTTGCCATAGCTCAGTTTCTTGCATAAACAGACCCTTCCAAACAAAGCATGGAAAATTTAATACACAGAGATTCATATTATCAAAACTATTAGACTGGATTATTTTCCATGGTGTCAGCATTGAAATTAATTTCTTGAGAAGATGACTAAAAGGAACACTCATAGACTTTACAAACGTCTCTTCTTCACCCTAACAGATAACTTTTATTTCATTCATAGCTATAATTAGCACTTCTTCTGAGGTGGCCCTTTTCTTGGGGTGTGGATGAGCGAATTTTCTGTTCATTAGCATGGCAGCCTCAGTCAGCAGAGTCGTTAGTGGTCATTTTAATGATAACTTGGAATCTCTGCCTGGTCAATTTAACTGAGGCTCATTCCCACATACTGACTGCAGCCAAGCAGCTTCACAGTGCCGCTACCCGTTTATTTAGGGCAGCTTCAAATAGTTTCCCAGGAACTGGAGTCATGAGGGGTGAAACAGTGAGATCCAGCTCACCAAAGCTGCTGTGTGTCAAGAAGATACTGTGACTAGTCAACCCCGAGCACTTCATTGTACGCATTCAAACCCTGCACTTACATCATCATTCTTCAAGCACATTTACTTACACCAAGTCAGATTCTTTGAGCACTTAGGACTTTGCTGGGCGTTGTTTCATGTTTTACATTTGTAAATGTCTTTCTTGCTATAGAAGCAGAGATTTTAGTTGCTAAATTAATTTAATTCATTGTCCTAATTGTTACCCATGTTATTGAAAACATAAAAATTATGTAACAATTATGTGTCAATTTGCACTTTTAACTCAATTTAGAATTTATTTATTTGTTAAAACACAGATTCTCAGTTTGACGTTCTCTCATTGATCCTTACAACAACTGTAGAGAGGCAAGGGGGATGTGGAAAGGAGGCCCTGTGCATGGGGCAGGCAGAGTCTAAGCTCAGCTGGGACTGACTGACAGGAGACATGCTGACTGTGCCAGCAGGCGGGGGAAGCGGCACACAGTAGCGTTAAGTTTCATTATTACATCACATTACTATGTTACAGCATGATATTGTGCAGAAAATAGAAAGGAGTCAGGCCTGCCCAGAGGGACCACTCTGGAGGAATTGAGGAATTAATATTCTTATGCAGATCTTTAAAGACAGACAAAGGAGTTTGGATATGGCAGCAAGAGAAAGGAACCCTAAGTTTTAAAACAGGGAATTGGCATGATAAAAGCAGTCCCCTAGGGAGCAGTCCGGAAGGCTTATGCAGGCTGAATTCCAAATGCACCATGGCTTTGGCTCGATGGGCCATGGGATTTCACTTCTGAAATTCAATAAATGTCATCTTTTCCGTGAGACCTTCCCTGGCCACTCTGTCCAAACTTTCAACTCCCCCTACTTCTGTGTCCCATCCTCCTTTTCTGCTATTTTTTTTTTCCTTTCCTCCTTAGCAGTTATCATTCTCTCATATAGTACACATTTTATTTACTTACATCGTTTATGGCCCATCTCTCTCAGCATAATGTAAATTCTGTAAGGGGAGGGATGTTTGTCTATTTTATTCACAACTATACCTAGAACACTGCCTGGCCCAATGTGGTCCTTGAATAATACACGTTGCATGAATAAATGAATTGATTAGTACCTGCAGGAGGCCCTATTCTTGATACTGGAAATAAAGTGGTAAATCAGAGAGACAAGGTTCCTGCTCTTGTGGAGCACATGTTCTAAGAGGATACCAAAATAAACAAACAAATATGTAATTCTAAATGGTGCTGTTTTCTCAGAGGAAAATATAATAGGGTAACAAGACTATAAAATATCAAATAGAATGCTCTCCTGTTGCATGCATTGACTATAGGACATGACAGTAGGAAAGGCTGTTTTTGTTCTTCATTTTAAATTCATTATATCTGAACAATATACACTGGTTTTCAATCTCAGTTATTTTTCCTGGAAATGATGCAGAAACAGAGCTTGCAAAAGCAAGAACCCAACCATGATTGCTAAATTGCAGACCTGGTTCTATTTGGTAAGATCATTCAAGATCCATCCAGCCATCAGCTGTGTGTCCCATCTACTAGGATGAAAAGCTTGCTAGGACATGATCCATTCGATTCATTACAGACGGACTGAGTGCCTTCAACAAAGTCAGACTTGCAGGCACCCAGAGATGGGGCAACAATCGAGAAGAGTCTGGACTGTCCAACCCAAAGTCTCTTCTCAAGGAGGTTGTAAACACAGACTCTAAAAAACACAGACTAAAGTGGACAAAATAAGGAATCAGACACATGCCTAACAGGGATTTCACATTTCAGATTTAAGCAATAACCTTGAAATAAATGAGATTTAATATGTTTTTCACTCCAGGAAAAAAAAAAAAAAAGAAACATGGTTAGGAGTTAGGAAAACCATTTTTTTAATAACAGTAAAAACAAGAGGTTTGAAACTCTGGACAGAGACTTATCAGAGGAGCAAGAATGAAGTAACACAAAAAGAAACCAATCTTGTTCACCTAGAAATTTTTCAAAGAACTCAGATTTTTACTCTATAATTTTAAGTGTAGAAAAAATGGAAGGCATGTAACTGAGAATATATTTTTTTAATTTTAAAAACCATGATCATCAAGAATAATTTCAGATAAGGTAAAAGCCAGGTAAACTATAACGTGTACTCCCTCAACCCTAAGAAAAGTCTTCTTTTCTTAAAAACAAGAAAAAAGGAATAGAGAAGAAATAATCCTACTGTTAGGGGTCAATAGTGTTTCCCTAACACAGATAAATCAAAGCTATTTAAATCCTAATCTATTCTTTCTTTCCCATCCAAAAGCATGATTTTCAAACTAAAAGGGAATTTTTTTAAATGTGACTAAAAGAAAATAAAAAATATACGATGGGCAAATTGTTGGCCATTAATGAGTTCATATTTCTGGATCTAGATTTATGTTATAAGCCATCAAAGTATTTGTGGATGAAATTGAAGAACTTTTATTAACAAACTTTAATAAATTTTGAAAAAAAAGTAATGGGCTTCAGATGACCAGAGAGAAGAAGATACTCTGAGTGTCAAAAAAGAATTAAGTACGGGGGCCTGGACTTTCTATATTGATAAGCTCAATACCAATTCCTGAAATATTCCACATAGAATATTAAGCAAATGATTTATAATAAATTCAAAAGAACTATGATTACTAGAAAGTAACACAAGTTCAAGAGCAAAGAACATTAAATTATGCTTATTTCTTATTTCAATACATTTCCCAGCTTGCTGTATCAGGAGAATAGAGTAGATAAAAGGTCTTGATTTCAGCACAGCACTGGAAAGTGTTTTATATAACCGTGAGTAAAGAAAGAGAAATTCAGGCAGGGTGATAGTATTCTTGGGAGAATATGTACCTGATTAGAAGTCTCCAGAGACAAGCCACAGGGTTTGTAAGCAAACCCTGAAGACAAGTGTAGGACATGTGGAGGTTCTTGGAGGAGCGAGTCAGTAGTTCATGCTAGGAATAAATGAATCAAGATTAGCATAGTAATGTGTAAAAGTAACAAATATAAAGACTTTTCAGAAAATCAAGGGAGCAAAATCTATTCATTTTACTTTACTGTAAGTTAAATTTAAGCCAATGGAGTCATTTAGTTCTGTAAAAAGAATGCAACTTCAGGCTGCATTAATACCCCCATTTCAAGGAAAGAGTAATGACAGACAGAAACACTTTTATGTCACTTCAGTATTTAGTTGAGTATATCCTGAATACCTTGCATCATGCAGAAAAGATTTGAGACGGCTAACAAAATATATATAGTATGGTGGATAAAAATAAGCAAAGGTCTATCTTCCTGTGAAACTGAAACACTATTAGGACACAAACCATGCCTGAGTTCCTGGTGCCTGGTACAGTGCCTGTAAATATTTGTGACTGGTACAATATAGTGAAAGTAAAATAATGATAGAATAGTACAAAGAAGTCAGGAATGAAGTTAATCTACAAACATATACGCCAGAAGGATCTGGGCCATTATTAACATGAGTCAGAAATGCACCTCTGAGCCTCCTAGCAGCCAAGGCAAGAAAATAAATATGTTAAAAGATCACTGTCTACAAAAACTAAAACATCATCTTTTTTTTCCAGAAGCAACATGGATTTTTCTTGCAATAAAATCCTGAGAGAAATTTCTCACAGAATGCCTCATTGAGCAAATATAATGTGAAGTACTGAGAAACTTTAAAAATATAGTAAGTTGGTTGAATGCTTTTTACTCCTTCGCAAGGAAATAGCAGAAAATCAAGCACAGTTTAATGAAAGTAATTACTTTACGGACCAAAGTAGTGGGGTCCAGGTACACGGGTTGTCGGTGGTCAGGTTTGCTCCGGGCCCTGTGGTGTGGTAGGAAAGGTACAAGAAAATAAGTGACGACTGCATATCCTTGAGACAGTCCTTTTTGAAACCAAGCTTTTGCAATGAGCTGGGCAGTGGAAAGTTTGAACTTGGATTCCCTGGCAAGAATCACAGTGCAGATATTTTATGCTGGTGATTAAATGCCAATTCTTTTGTTTACACTGGGGGGGAAGGATGGGTCTGAGTCTCAGTGGGAAGGATGCAATAACCAACTGGGTAAACTTAAAGGACAGTGACAAGGAGAGCAGCAGATCTAGGCATTGTTTCATATGCAAAGCAGACAATGAATTGGGGTTGGTATGTTGAATCTGCAGACCGACAGGCAGGTCGGAATAAAAACCAACCTCAAATATCTGATGAGCTGTCTTAAGGAGAAAGGAGCACATGTTCTCTGTGGTCCAGAGCCTGACCCAGGACCATCAGTAGAGCTGTCTGTGACAGGGCTATACTGTCTTAAAATGGTGGCAGGGTCCTAGATGCTGGGAAGATTCAAAGAGAAACTGCATAGCCATCTGTAAGTGATGTTTCAAAAGTAAACCCTGTCCTGAGAGGGAGACAGAATCAGAAATCCCTCTAGCCACATGGATTCCCTGATCCTGGGGTGTGAATGCAGGCAGAGCATGCCCTATGTCTGTGTTTACACAAAGTCCAGTGACTGCTCTGAGGGAAGCCTCTGGAACTGCTGATGGGCTCTCTTGCCTTGTCCTAGCTCATTTACATTAACCATAGTCCTCTCAAGAGACACTCTAAGCAAACAGAAACCACTATTTCCCATATCCTCTGATTTCCTCTTAACGCCACACGCATGTAAAAGGCAACATTTCATTTTTTAAAAAATGTTAGCTGACGACCCTATTTTTAAAACTTCACAGAGACTACCATGATAGTATTTATTGACTAGGATCTTTGTTAATATTTAAGGTTTATTGCACTGGAAAAGCAGAATCAGGCAGTGTTTTAATCTAATATTCCAAATCACCTTTAAAGATACCAAAAATGTCGTATTTAATTTTTATTGCTTTGTAATGGAAGCTGGGGCATGATGTGAATAGATTTCAGGTGCAAAATGCACTTCTCTTATGGAAAAATTATTTATAAAGGACATTTTACGAAGTACCGGGTTTAGAAAGAAAGGGAAATTTAGGATGCTGGAAGAAGAAGAAAAATGGCTCCAGCCCTTCCCTCTGATGATGAGGTTTTGATTTCATTAGATGTCTTGTCCTCCAGGCAAGTGCCGTGTCGGCTAGCAGGTCATCTGCAGTCACCAATGCCAGCATGAGTACTCCAATTATCATAATTCATGATATGCTCGCAAGGTCGTCCATCAAATGTAGTGAAGAGCATACTTTATCAAAGCAATACTTTAAAATGTATGAAAAGTCAGAGGCAGAGTTGAATTTCCTTTGGAAGTTATTTCTGAAGAATTTTTTTTTTTTTAAGATTCTATATCCCCTTCCTATTAACATCTTTTATCTTAATCCCATGATTCCATTCCATTTAAAACATTTAAGATCTCCCCTCCCCCAAGGTTTTCTTGATAAGAATAAGTGACTTACATGGACCATTATACCATGCAAAAGCTTATAGTCTGCCAAAATGCTTGCAGAGACCACCTTTGGGTAGAAATGTGTGGTTGCTTTGCTTAGCAAAGCTCACACTGTGGATTTGCCTATTTCACCAAACTAAGCTCAGTGAGATGTCTACTTTAAACATCTGCTCCAGCTCTCCTTTCTTCTTTGCATCATTCACAATTGTTTGTGAGTGCCTGGGGGTCGTGTATTTGTGTAACTTGCCATAGTTCATTCAGCAGATCTTTTCTGAATGCTTTATTTCCACATCACTTTAATTCTTGCTAAATAAATCCGCATTCGATGTGCAAGCTTTAGAAGCCGGACATCACCTGTTCCACAAGCACCCATGAGATTCCCAAGTCAAGCTTTCTGTCAAATTAAATCTGACAAATTGATTCTTAATTAACCCACAAGAAAAGTTAATGATAGTTTTCTCGAGTAAATATAAAGGCCTTTAAACTGGTAACATTTTTTTCATAAATTATCTTCTTCTCCTCTTACAATAATCAGTGCCTTCCTTTCAAAGAAGAAATTTTGGATAAAAGATGTGGATAGAAATGAATTTCCTAAGAAACAAAATATAGATGATTGCTTCAGACAAAATAAAGGCCAGTAGCTGTTACAGAACAATTTTGAAGGGATATGCATCTTATGATACCTCAGGATTAATGTATAAAAGAAAAAAATCTATATTTTAAAAGCTCATCCTGAAATATAACTGAGTAAGTGGGTGACAGGTGCCAAAATAGGCCTTCTCCCAGTGCCCAGCCCCCGCCTTCCTAATCCTCAACCACAGGCGTCTGCAGTTTTTTAGGAGCCACAGACCCTCAGCAGTCTGGTGATGACTATGATCCATTCCTCAAATGGGATTGCAAAAGGAAAAAATTACGTTGAAATGCTACTGTTAAAAATTAAACAAATTTGTGATATGATAATGTATATTCTTCTTTTTAATACATTAAAATCAATGCCTAGCAGTGGGTCTAATAACTACCATAATCTTGAAATAATGATGAACAAAATTAGTATTCAGGATGAAACACTTATGGTTTTATCTACAACTATAAGATGAGGTTTAAAAATAGCTATAATTTCTATGAGTGACAAAGTCACAAGAATTGCTAATACCATCATGATTTGTTGCCATGGTTTGTGAAAAATAAAAAAAGTAAAAAAATTTCCCCTCCATGTTCACAACCCCCTAAATTCTATCTACAGATCCCTTGGAGGTCCATGGGCGCAGATTAAAATCCCCTAAATGTTGTGACTCTTGCCACTGGTCCCACTTGTGTTCAACCGATAGAGAGGTGCAGTGGGGGAACAGTCAGTTGTCAGCACGCATACGTGTGCGCAGGACCCTCAGAAGCAGACATGTCAGCAGAGCCACCCACAAACCCCACCAGGGCACCATGTCACTGCCAACAAGCCCAACGTCCAAACACTGTCACCTCAGAGGGGTCACTCTGTGTAAAGTTCAGTGCTTTCTCCAGCTAGAAAGTCTGTCTCTGGCAATGCTAACAAGAGCTAATTCATACCAGAATGTGTTCACTGTTCACCTTGATTCATTTGCCAAGATCAGAAAAATGGTTTTCCAATGTCCTTTATGCTTATTTACCAAAACCTTATATGCCTGATCTGCGCTGTCCTCAGGATAATATGTTCCATGCATTTACTTTTGGGGGAAAAAAGTTCTTCCACATCTCCAAATAGAATTCATGCCCAAGATTTAGATTCACATTTGCACATGGATGTCTAAAACTGGATGTATCATCTTCTTCCCAAATTCAGTTTCTCCTCCTGACTTTTTGACCTTTTGCTTCCTGACTTATTAGGAACATCACCAGTAACTATGTGTGGCCACCTCAGACTTTACAGCCACCTCACCCTTTCCCAGACTCCACTCCCCAACCTACAGCAGCCCTCCATGTCTGCCTCTCTCTTCCATTCTCATTTCTACTGTTAGTTTACAACCAACTTGGATCACTCTTACCCTTGCCCCCGTCTCTCACCACTCAGATCCATCCCACACACACTGCTGCCAACTTCATTGTCCCAGAAGGCACCTCTGGTGACATTAATACTCTGTTCAAAAATTTTCAGTGGCTCTCCGTTGTCTACTGAACTAAATACAGACCCTGCCCTACAAGCTTCTCCTCAACATGGCCCCAGACTCCCAATTCAGCTGCCTATTTTACCCTGTACTGCAAACTTTGATAATGTTTGTTTTGTGAAACAGGGAACAAATATTTTGTCTTATTTATTAAATATTTTCTGACTTGCTGCCTTTCTCATATTGTACTATCCTTCTGGAATATAATTCTCCAGAAACTTCTCTTGTTGAAACCTTACCCTTCCTTCAAAAACTCTCTCAAGCACCACAATTTTTTTTTTCTGCGTCTTATTTTTTTTTATTTCAGCACATTATGGGGATACAAAAGTTTAGGTTATGTATATTGCCCTTGCCTCCCCTCCCCGCTCCCGAGTCAGAGCTTCAAGCGTGTCCATCCCCTAGACGGTGCACATCGCACTCATTATGTATGTATACACCCATCCCCTGCCCCCACCCACATCTGCTCGACACCTGATTAATGTTATTCCTAAATGTGCTCTTAGGTGATGATCAGTGAAACCAATTTGATGGTGAGTACATGTGGAAGCACCACCTTTTTAAAAAGGAACTTTCTTGATGTGCTCTGATGTTTCCAACTAATAGAACCACTCCCCACTTTCAGCCTCTGTAGCATTTTTCTTATCACTCATCTGCCTCTATCTTCCATTATGATCCAAGATGCTCAGCTTGCTCACCTCAGTAGATTTTTAATTCCTAAGGGAAGGGATTGCTTTAATTTATCCTTGGACCTGTGGTAGTGCTTACAGAGTGTTTTTCACACTAGGTATTCAATACATGTTTTCAGTTGAATTGAAATGATTCCAATGCAAAGAATGGATTTGCAGGAATGGCTTGCATTCCATTTCTCATGTGTAGCAGAATAAACTAGCTAGTGGGTGTTCACTAACTCTCATTTATTGATTAATTAGTAAATTCTAGTGATGTTGTGCTTGCATTTGGCCTTCACCCACACAGTCTCATGGACTAAAGCACTCTTTCTCCCCAACCATTGTCCCAACTAATTCCTGCTGGGCCTTCAGGGTTCAGTCTGGTCAGTATTTTCTCCAGGAAGTCTTCCCTACCCCCAGGTCTGGCTTCAACATATGCAGCTGCATGGAGCCCCACACTTACAAAGGTGCCACAGTTCGTTTCATGCTTTGTTGTCACTGTCTTGAAAGCCTTCATTTTTTTTTTTAACATAGGGCCCACATTTTCATTTTGCACTGGACTCCACAAATTCGGCAGCCAGTCCCGCCTAATCCCTCCTCCTCCATATGCTCCAGTCATTCCCTGTATTTTCCTGATCATTGTAATCATCATTCAGAATTTCAATTTTCTGTTTACCTCTATTTATTTCTCTGTATGCCTCGATAGACTTTAAACTCTGTGGAGGCAAAAAAAAAAAAAAAAAAAAGAAAGAGAGAGAGAAGAATTAATCCTGTTTTTGTTATATCCCTGCAGCTCAGCCTAGCATTATATACTTAATCAACATTTGCTGATTGGATAAATGGATGAATGGTTGAGTGAATGAATGAATGAATAAAGGGATGATAAGCTAATGAATGTATTTACCCATCCGTAGCCCCTTGGCAGCAGAGCAATGGATGTCTCTGGCTGGTAGTCTTCAGATGGTCCCCTGTAGCAATGACAGAATGCTGGTACAGAAACTACTCTTTTATAAAGGACAGTGATATTAGCTCAAAGAAGAAAATGGGAAAAGTAGAGAGACGAAGAAAAAAGCTTACGCAGCATTTAAATATTAATGAAGAAGGCACTAGCAAAAAGATCTGCTTTGAAAACAAACATAGAGATCATGAAGCTACCATTAGAATCCTCTTGGAGGAATAAGGTATCTTAGTGATTAAATAATCCCCTGCTTGCTTTTCCTAATGTTTTCTGGTAAGCAGGACTTGGGGGCGAGGGCATATCCGAATAATGGCCACTCACCAGAGGGGAATATCTGTCACTGTTAGTTGATGCCACAGCATCCTCCCAACTACCTTAGTGATCCCTGAATTTTACTTTCTCCTTGGTAGTTTGAAGGTCAGTGAGTGGACTGGATTTTGACCACTAGTTTACAAATTTCAGTCCATCAGGGCCAATTTAAAGTCTAATCCAAAGTACCCTGAATCATCAAATGCATGAATCAAGAGTTGGTAAGTCATTATTAACATTGTGTCCTAGGGTTTTTTCACTAGTAGACTCCTTCCCCTGGGAGACTTCTATTAATGATCTTTGGAATGGCAACTACTTCCCTCTCAATTTGAGGAAATAGAGAAGTATCCCCAAAAGTCTCCCTGAGTCAAGAATATTACTGCCATTCCCATCGATTCAAGCTCATTCAGTAACACTGTGTGGAGGCTTAGACTACACAGACAGTGCTTGGGCTGCTACTTGGATGAGTTACAACATGTTCTTCATTCTTGGTTTTCATATTTGTAAAATGGGGATAATAATATTTCTGCTCCATAAATTTGTGAGGCTAATATGGTATGTAAAGGGGGCTTAGCACAGTGCCCAGCTTATAGGAAACCTTCTCTGAATGGTAGTAATTATTATCAGCATACAGAACATGAGCAGTTATGAACTACCACTCCAGTTCTGTGTTGGGGTAGATATAAAGAAATAAAGAATAGATGATATCACTCATGAGTCAACAAACTTTTTCTCTAAAAGGCCAGATAGTAAATATTTTAGTCCTGTGGGCCATACTGCCTCTGTTGCAACTACTCAGTTCTGTAGATAAAGCAAGAAAGCAGCCATAGACAATACATACATGAATGAGTGTGGCTGTGTGCCAATAAAACTTTATTTACAAAAACAGGCATTAGGGGCCAGATTTGTTCCACAGGCATAATTAGTCAATCACTGGCTATTGGTCCTTGGGAGCTTCTAATCCAGTGTAGTAGAAAGACTTGTAAGACTTTTTAAGGGGAAGCCAAGAGGAAGCAGGGACTAACTTCACTGCCATACAGAGGAACACAGAAACTGGTGTTTTAAGGGTGCTTATCATGAATTTCCCAGTGATGAGTAAAAGTGAAAAATGTGGCCTAGAGCAAATAGCTCGGTGGTTTTTGTTTTGTTTGTTTTAATCTTGCACTTCAAGATAAGTTACTTCAACTTTGAAACAGAGCCTTCTCTTACGTTAGACATTTTCCTTGGCAACTCAGCTCCCCCCTGATCCTGGAAGTTCCTTATTTCTAGGAATAAAAATGTCTGTAGGTTGATTAGGTAGAAAATGCCTGCTCCTGACTTCTGCTCCCTATCATTATACATGAATAGACATAGCTGAAGGGTCATTTCTCTAGCAGTTTGATTGGAAAGAAATGAAAAATGCATGGATAGCAGAGGAAATCATCCACTTCCTTTTCTATTCTTGCTATTAATATAAAGAAATGACAAATGAGAATCCATGAGCAATATCAGACTCTGGAAATGAGCCAGTGGCTTGTAACAACCACTTAGAACACCTGATGGTTTACCGAAGCTGCCAAACACAGGGCAGATTCTGCTTCTTTGAAAGAAGGGTGGCTACAACATGTGCTTCCAGCATAGGAGAGCAAGAACACACTTTCTGGGCCTTTCTCAGGATCTCTACTTGGAAAAGAGGTTGTATGGGAAATTCACAGATTCTTAGAAGTGAACATTTAAATGCAGCATGCCACACATACAAGCCCACAAATGCAACCTTCTCTTCGTCCATAAAGTTGCAAAGGAGTCCCATTTGCACTGTATATCATATTGCATTTTGATATTCAAAATGCCTAGTACCTTCCAGGGTCTTTATGATTTAATCTATGCCAGTTCTAATGGGTCTCCTACTTTATTCATTAGAAACAAGAAGTTAAGTCTGTTAATGATAAGGCAAAGTTCTTATCAGATTTCTCTTTTTTGTTATTGTTTTACAGTTTTCTCCTTGTCTTTGGTTGCTTGATTTTGTCAGTGTTTTCTACCATCCCTGAGCACACAAAACTGGCCTCAAGTTGCCTCTTGATTCTGGTAAGTAAAAACTATGAACAAGAATGTACATAAAGTTTATATAATATAAGAACTGTCTACATTTATGCTATGCATCTTATCCCACAAAAAGTTCTGTCTAAAAAAAAAAAAGAATGACTGTGAAATATAAAAGTTTCAAAGATCACTGAAACATTTGTCCACCACTTTAACCTTTAGTGAATCCTCAGGAATATATGGAAATATTCGGGATTGCTACAACATAGCAATATCTTGTGTTATACATACTCATACATCATAAATAGAAGGCAATATTTGGAAGCAGTTGTAAGTATGTGTACCTATGTTAATAAACAAATTATAAGAAGAATCAATATCCATGAGGGCTCTCATTATATTGCTAAAGGCCATAGGGTAGAGAGCATTTTCCAATAACTGCAATTTGGCAGCAGCTAGGTATAATTGGCCAAGAACTATGAGCATATGGCACCTCATAAGAAAATAGAAGTCTCCTTCATGCTCTTTTCAACCAACAGACTACATTATGAGTTTTGCTGCTAATGTGGTTACCTGGTGAGCAATTCTGCAGTTTGCTCTGTTTCCATTATGCTGTCAATCCTTAACCACAGAGAATTGCTCAATTCACTTTAAAATGGAAAAAGACCCCAAGATATTTTAGTCTGAATTATTCTAGGCTTTTTATGATCCTATACTTTCTATTACAACTAAACTATAGCACCGTATACTCAAATCACATCTGATTGAAAGTTTGGTTCATTTACAACCATTTTGACCCATTCAGTCCAAAATTATCAGATTTGACAGTCTCGGAACTGTCTGGATGAAGTATCAACTGGAACAACTCACTTTTTCTGTAAAGCCTAGTGGAATACATAGGAAGCAGGGTGGGAGGAGGAGGCAGAAATGGAGGAAGATTGTTTATGTGCTGTAATAAGCAGAGATTGGTTATGTTGCAACAGTAAGCACTCAATATGAAAAAATTGTTATTACCATAAAGGTGGAAACTGAAAGATTTCAACTCACATAACCTGAGAGGAGGGCAGATGCTTTTCCTACTTTTGCTTTCAGGTGGCTAGTTTGTACTTGAGGTTGCCAAGACATCATCAAGTCTTTCAGTCCAATATCAGGGAGAAATCATGTTTGAGTCTGGAACACATCTATCCCAATTTGTATTCTATACAAATTGTGTCCCTGCAATATATTGCTAATATTAAGGTTACTGTTTCAAAACCCAAAGTAGAGCACAGATAGCCCAAAGAGCACATCAGGGATTCGTTCCATTTACAAGCTCTCCATTTGGGTAGCAACTGGGCTTTTAGCTTTGTCCACTCCTTTAATAACAACAAATGATTTGAGCCCAAGGTCTAAGGCACAGCTGGCTTTTAGGTGCACATACAGAACTACAATCAGGAATTTTAGACTGAAAATATTAACATAAATCTGATTTTTAGACTTAGGAACATGAAAAACTGCATCAACTGCATGACCAATGATATGCATTAGGAATAATTCAATCATTAGGAATCCCATTAAAAGGTTTCTTTCATAACCAGGTCAAGAATCCAAACTGTTAGGTTTATATCCTCCAAATCTCTGAAATATTAATTCAGTCATAGCTAATCAGTTTCTAAATAGTCCAAGAAACCCATGTAATTACAAAGCCCAAAACTGATTAGTATCTTTACTTTCAAAACCTGTTAAGCAGTGAACAATTGATCAGTTTAGTAACTAGAGTGCATTTTAGTGGGGAAAAAAATGTAGATGTCGGTCTCAAATGCCGTCGAATTTAGCAAAGTGGAAAGCAGTCCCTCTGTGCAAATGAGGCCTTTGTTTTGAGCAATGGGGTTAGTGCTACAGACAGATCTCAGAAAGCTGCTGCTATTTGGTTTTCTCTAGGGAGAAGGTTTGTTAATTCTATCTTTGTGCTACAGTCATACATTGTCAAGGTGTATTCTTAAAACCTACCTAAAGATATTCAGACTCTGTCACAGAGTTAAGATTTACTGATGTTATTCTTCAACAATGTTTTTTACAAAAACTGCATTTTATGTGGACAAAAAATTCAAATATAAGTCTTTGTTTTTCTTCTTTTTCTTTAGTTAGCAATTAATAAATTGGGAAAGCATGCATATTTTAATTATTTTTTACAATGAGTTAACGGAGTTTAATCAGTTGTAGAATATTAAGAAAATCTATGAGAAATCTTAATGATTTAAGGAATCTCTTATTTATTATCTTTTAACATGTATGCTTGAGATAGTTAATCTGATTTCAAAGCCTGTCTGTCCTCTGAACATCTAATCAAACAGAATTAATAGAACACAATTCTGAATAGCAGTGTTTTTAGTTCCCAAGATGGAACATATTTAAAGAATTACCACCCAAATAGTAATAGGAATGGCTTTTAAAATGTTTGCAAAATTTACAATAAAGTCAATTTTGTACACTTTTGGTGTACAAATATACCACCAGAAGAGTAAATTTAGAATTATTTATAAATCATACATCACAAATAACTCTGTCCCTTTGGAGGTTTTTTAAACATTTTAAAATATGTTCAGAGAGTTCCTATAATTCTATTTCTGTGCAAGTAAAAGGTACCCACTCTTCTCACAGGGAGCATGCTACAGGCATACCTGGCTCATAGACAGAGCCCTCTTTGACACTCACTCTTTTCCACCTGATTGTTCCCTTGAGGGCACCAGTATTAAAGAGGCCATTGCTTTGGACATGTGCTTACCTCCTGGGGCCCCCATGAAGACTTCTGCTCTCCATCCCACACCCCAAAGGGAAGGCTCACCTCCTTCCCATCCAGAATTACACTCCCAATACTATTAATACTTGTAAACTTGTAACTTCAAAAACTCACCTCCATTTTACATACCAGATGAATACCTGTTAACTTGCTTGTTTATTCTTTTCAGTTGTGTGAACTGAGGTTTCATGTTATAAACCAATTTCTATTATTTTGTCCCCACTAAGCAGTGGAGCATAGACTTAAGAGTGTGATAGCAACTGTAGCCAGGCACCATGAGTTCAAATTTCACTTCTGCCACTTTTTACCTGTGTATTTTTGGAAAATCAATTCTCTGTACCTCAGTTTTCTCATGTGTTAAAAATGGATAGGAGGATTCTGGGAAGATGGCAGAGTAGGAAGCACCAGGAATCTGTCTGCCCACCTAGGCAACAATTGCACTGGCAGAATCTGATGTGACTATTTTAGAACTCTGAAATCTACTAAATGCTTGCAAATTCCAGGGGAAGACTTGGATGGCACATTGCAGTTAATTTTGGTCATTCCAGAATAAAATGAATAAATTTGTTTAAAAATTAGAAGGTAAGGGGATTTCCAGAAAAAAAAAAATTTTTTTTTTTGGTCAATTTCAGCTCTTAGCACAGTAGCAGCTACCCATCTCCCACTCCCAGCTCCATGGCAGGCAGTTGTGCACATGTTCCAGGAGGGACCTGAACACAGCTTGCAGGAGCCAGGGTGGGCAAAAAGGACCCTATCCTCCAAATTGTAAAGATCTGTCTTCTGACAGCTGATTGCTGCTTCTGATCATAGAGGTGCAGACAGAAAGATGGCAGCCATTGTTGTTGCAACTTACCTCATTGTTGTAAGCCCCTCCCCCACAACCTGAAGTGACTTCCAGGAAATTAAAATGGCCGTTCCCCCTCCCTTCATTATTCTTTTTCCCTTTTTTGGAATACAGTGTATAAAGATTTAATTATGTGACATCAGTAACCAAGAGGGGTAGGGAAGGAGATGTAAAGGAGCAGAGTTTTTGAATGTTATTGAAGTTAAGCTGGTATAAATTCAAATTAGAGTGTTATAACTTTAGGATGTTGATGTAATCCCCATGGTAACCACAAAGAAAATAGCTATAGAACATGCACAAAAGGAAATGAGGAAGGAGTTTAGGCTTTTCACTACAGAAAATCAACTAAGCACAAAAGAAGGCTGTAATGCAAGCAATGAGGGACAAAAAAGCCATAAACTATATGTAAAACAAATAGCAGAATGACAAAAGTATGTCCCTCCTTGTCTAACCACTTTAAACGTGCATGGATAAAAGTTTCTAATCAAAAGACAGAGATTGGCAGAGTGGATAAAAACACATGATTCAACTATGTATATGCTCAGTACAAGAGACTCACTTTAGGTCCAAAGACACAAATATGTTGAAAGTAAAAGGGTGGAAAAATATTACATGCAAATAGTAAGCAAAAGAGAGCAGGTATGGGTATATTATAATAACACAAAACATACTTTAAATCAAAAAAGGTTATAAGAGACATAGAAGGACATTATATATTCATAAAAGGTCCAACACAAAAAGAAGATATAACAATTATAAACATTTATGCACCTAATAACAGATCATCAAAATATACAAAGCAAAAACTGACAGAATTAGAGGGAGAAATAGACAGAGCTACAATAATAGCTGGAGACTTCAATACCCTGCTCTCAATAATGGACAGAACAACTGGACAGAAGATAAGTAAGAAAACAGAAGGCATAACAGAATAAACAAACTAGATCTAACAGACGTATTCAGAATACTCTGCCCAACAATAACAGCATGTACATTATTCTCAAGTGCACATGGAACATTTTCCAGGACCCATTATATGCTCACCCACAAATTAAGTCTCAGTAGATTTTAAAAGATGGATACCACACAAAGTATCTTCTCCAACCACAATAGGATGAAGTTAAAAATCAACAACAAATAAAACTGGAATATTCACAAATTTATGGAAATTAAGCAACATGCTCTTAACCAATGGATCAAATAAGAGATCAAAGGGAAATTAGAAAATACTTAGAGATGAATGAAAACAAAAGCACAACCTACCAAAACTTATGGAACACAATGGAAGCAGTGCTAAGGGGGAAATTTACTATTCCCCCCTTAGCACTGCTATTATGCTATTATTAGCTATGTCAGCTATTAATGCTCACATTAAAAAACAAGAAAGATCTGAAATACCCTAATTTCACAACTTAAGGAACTAGAAAAAGAAGAACAAACTAAACTGAAAGCTAAGCCAGGCGCAGTGGCTCATGCCTGTAATCCTAGCACTCTGGGAGGCCAAAGCAGGAAGATCACTTGAGGTCAGGAGTTCAAGACCGGCCTGAGCAAGAATGAGACCCCCCTCTCTTACTAAAAATAGAAAAAATAAGCCACTCACAGTGGCATGCACCTGTAGTCCCAGCCACTCGAGAAGCTGAGGCAGGAGGGTCGCTTGAGTTCAGGGGTTTGAGGTTGCTGTGAGCTAGGCTGATGCCACAGCACCCTAGCCCAGGCAACAGAGTGACACTCTGTCTCAAAAAATAAATTAATAAACAAATAAACTCAAAGCTAGCAGAAAGAAGGAAATAATAAAGATTAGAGCATAGATAAATAAAATAGAGAATAGAAAAGCAGTAAAGAAAATCAGTGAACCCAAAAGTTGCTCCTTGGAGAAGCTCAACAAAATTGACACACCTTTATCTAGATGGGCTAAGAAAAAAATGAGAAGGCTGAAATTAAGAAAATCAGAAATGACAGTGGGACATTGCTACCAATTCTACAGAAATAAAAAAGATTGCAAAAGAGTACTATGAACAACTGTATGTCAACAAATTGGAAACCTAGATGAAATGGACAAATTCATAGAAACACAAAACCCATAGAGACTAATCACAAAGAAATTAAAAATCTGAACAGACCTATAACTAGTAGGGAGATTGAATCAGTAATCAAAAGTCTTCCGACAAAGAAAAGCCTGGGACCTGATGGCTTCACTGGTGCATTCTAACAAATATTTAAAGAACTAATACCAATTCTTTCAAAACTTTTCAAAAACATTTAAGAGGAAAGAACACTTTCTAACAGATTCTGTGAAGCCAGCATTACCTTGATGCCAAAGCCAAAGACACTTCAAGAAAAGAAAACTACAACAATATCCTTTATGAACATTTATGTAAAGATCATCAACAAAGTACTGGTAAACCAAATTCAGCAGCATGTTAAAAGTATGATACATCATGACCACATGATATTTATTCATGCAATGGAAGGATCAAAAACCAATCAGTAATACACCACATTGACAGAATGAAGGGAAAAAGGCACATTATCATCTCAATGCAGAAAAGATATTTGACAAAACAACACTCTTTCTTGATAAACAAACAAACAAACAAACACTCAACAAACCAGGACTAGAAGGAAACTAGCTGAACATAATAAAAGCCATGTACGAAAAACCCACAGCCAACATCATATTCAATGGTGAAAGACTAAATACTTTTTCTCTAAGATCAGGAAGAAGGCAAGGATGCCTGCTTTTGCCCCTCCTATTCAACATATAGTACTGGAAGGTCTAGCTAGAGCACTTAGGCAAGTAAAAGAAATAAAAAGCATTGAAATTGAAAATGAAGAAGTAAAATGATCTCTGTTTACTGATAATATGATCTTACCTGTAGAAAAACCCAAAGATTTCACACACAAAAAAACTGTAAGCGATAATAAATGAATTCACCAAAGTAGCAGGATACAAAGTCAACATACAAAAATGACTTGCATTTCTATACACTAACAATGAAGAATTTGGAAAGGAAATTATGAAAACAATTCCATTTTATAATTTCCTAACAATTTACATGCTTAGGAATTAACCAAGGAGGGGAAGCACTTGTACAATGAAAGCTACAAAATATTGCTGAAATTGAATAAGACATAAATAAATGGAAACACATCCCATGTCCATGATGTGAAGATTTAATTTTGTTAAAATGTCAATACTACAGATCCCCATCAAAATCCCAATGATGTTTCTTGTAGAAATAGAAAAAAATCCATTCTAAAATATATATGGAATTTCAGGGGATTCTAAATTGCCAAAACAATTTTGAAAAAGAACAAAGCTGGAAGACTCAAAACAATTTCTGATTTCACCATTTACTACAAAGCTATAGTAGTCAAAACAGTGTGGTACTGATATAAAGACAGACATGTAGACCAATGGAATACACAGAATAGAAAATCCAGAAATAAAACCTTGAGTACACGGTCAAATGATTTTTGACAAGGGTGCCAAGACCATTTAATGGGGACAGTGCAGTCTTTTTAACAAATAGTGATGGAAAAATTGGATATCCACATGCAAAAGAATGAAGTTGGATCCATACCTAATACTATACACAAAAAATAACTCAAAATGAATGAAAGACCTGAATGTAAGACCTAAAATTGTAAAATTCTTTGAAGAAAACACAGGGCAAAATCTTCATGGCATTGGATTTGGCAATGCTTTCTTTGCTATGACACCAAAGCAACAAAAGGCAACAAAAGAAAAAAATAGACAAATTGGACTTCATAAAAATTTTTAAATCTTGTGAAAACATTCTCAACATCACTAATCATTAGGGAAGTGCAAATCAAAGCTACAATGAGATACCACCTCATGCCCATTAGATGCCTACTATCAAAAAAAAAAAAAAAACAGAAAATAACAAATGTTAGTGAATCTTAATGAAGATGTAGAGAACTTGGAACCTTTGTTCACGATTGGTGGAATGTGAAATAGTACGGCCACCATGGAAAACAGTATGGCTTCTTTTTCTTCAAAAAATTAAAAATATAATTACCATATGATGCAGCAATTCTGCAGCTGGGTACATACCCAGAAGAATTAAAAGAAGGGTCTCAAAGAGATATTTGTACAGCCATGTTCATAGCAGCATTAACATAGTAGGTAACGCATGGAAGTAACTCAAGTGTCCACTGATGGGTGAACGGATAAGTGAAATGTATATACATAAGAAGGAATATTATTCAATGTTCAAACGGAAGGAAATTCTGACATATGTCCTAACCTGGATTAACCTTGAGAGCATTATGCTAAGTGAAATAAGCCAGTCACGAAAAGAAAAATATTGTATGATTCCACTTATATGAGATACTTAAAGTAGTCAAAACACCATAGAGACAAAGTAGAATAGTGGCTGCCAGGGCCTGGGGGGATTAGGGAATGGGGAGTTATTGTTTAATAGATATAGTGTTTGTCTTACAAGATGAAAAGGATTATGGAGATGAATGGTGGTGATGGTTATATAACATTACGAATGTATTTAATAATACCACTGAACTATACTTTGAAATGGTTAAGGTGTAAATTTTATGGTAAGTGTATTTTGCCACAATAAAAAAATTGAGAAAAAAAATCTTTAAAAAGTTAAATGAAATTAAAAATTCCAAAAAAAGTATATAATAATGTACCCTACTTCATAAGGCTATTGCAAAGATTAAATACATTCAAGTGCCTAGGCCTGGGCGCAGCATGGAGAAAGCTCTTGAAAAGCTAACAAGTATTATAATATCACTGGCTCTTCCATATATAATAGAGGCCTAATAGGGACACAAGTACAGGTGAACTGTGGAATATCTGAAAATGCTACAATTGAGAAAATAATATTATACTTCTATAATAGAAACAAGTATCTTTGTAAGAGTTTTCTCACCGCAACCAAACACTGTTAATTACGGCAGCTTTCTACACAAACATGTTCATCTAACTAAAAGTGAGTCAGTCGTACACATTCAGCGTGCAGCATGTGCTCACAATAACCACTTATTTCTGGTGACTAATGAAACAGATTTTTATTGTTGTAGCTTTTTGTAAATACATCTGATGACAATGTTCACGGCTTTATAAAGCTCTTCTCTCAATGTCTGCATCTGCCGAGCGGAGCATCAGGCAGGGATGACTCCAGATCTGACAGAGTTACTTGCTCACCCATCACTCTGGGGATAAGATTTACGAACTCAAGAGCATATGTGAAGGTGTGTGCCCAAATTCCAAGGACAGTTAGAAGCTGGTGCTAATTTCCTATATTTTGTGAATTCATCAAAACCAAAAAGGAGCTAGCATTTTTTAAGTAGCTTTTATTTATTAGGCTCATTTCTTATTTAAAAAAATAAAATAAAATGTGCAGTTTAAGGATTCCCCCCACCACCACCACCACCCACCACAACCCATTTAACAAATGGCTAAATAAGCTGTGCAAGGTAATACAGCAGGTATGAAATAGAGCCAAGATTCCAGCATTAGCCTGGCTGAGGAAAAGCCTGGGCTGTCTGTCTTCAGGACATTCAGCTGCCTCTCATTCTCTTGCCTCTTTCAAGGCTGACAGGTGTTCCCAAGTGCATCTGCCAGCACCCAATGAAGTGCTAATGTCCAAGGCTTCTTTTTAGTTCCATATGTGCCAAGTGATGCTTATAACACTTTTTCGTAGGATAAGTCAGTCTCTTTTTCATAAGGAGTTCCAATTACAAAGTTATCACAAATGGGTATATCAGTTCAGACCACTAGAAGTTCTTTGTATCACAAATTGTAAAAACTATTTTGTAAACAATCAATAGCCTGATCCACAGGGTAGGTAGGCAAGTGCAAAGTTTCGTCTTCCAGGCCCAGCTCACTTTGTTCAGTGAGCACCATGCTGTTGCAGTGAGCTACCCTATGTCCGGGCCGGACTACTGTGGGAAGTTTTGTTTTGGTTTGTTTTGATTTCACTAGCCGGAGGTTGTATGTTTTAACATTTCATTTTTCACCTTGTTGAGAAAATATCGTTTGGATTGAATGTCCTCTCTGCTGAATAATTCTTGCCTTCCAGGTTAATTTTAAAGTATTTATTTTAGGTCTTTCAATGCAAATTGTTCATCACATTGAAAACAGACAACCTCTCCATTTAATGAAAGTGATGTACATTATTGGCACCATTTTCATTGAATGTTGTCATTTCAAAAACTACCCACCCATAGGCAGTAAAAGGAATGCCACTATCGATTTTAGCAAGATAGAGACTGTCTCAGTGTATTTGCTCTTGTACCCTCCTGCTGTGTTAGACAGACTCCAATGGATCGGAGCTAAGCAGCTGGATGAGTATTCAAACACATGGTAAAATAGCCAGCTTTTTCCAAACATCTGGATGTTTCACACCTTCCATATGCATATTTGCTGTTTATGCTTCATGTAACAAAGCAAACACGGGTTTACTGTTTTCCTGCACAGTGAATCAGTTCCTGAAATGTGTACAAATCCAATTTAGGCAGACCTAATTATATCTTAAATGTACTAGTGGAGCTTACTATTTAAAGAAAATCTGTAGTGAATCCCTTTGAAAAGTGAAGCATCCCCTGGAAAAGTTATTAACAACTACACAAGTAATCTGTTACATGTTTGTTTTCTTGTTAAGGTAGGTACATGTGGGGTTTTTTAATTACTATATGACTGTCCACTGCATAACATGGTATTGAAGAATTAGAAATGTTGCTATTCCCTGCCTACTGGTATTAGTAGAGGATGGAAGAATCAGCCACAAACACGTTTACCAGTCCTTGCAAAGCACAAAGGTTTGCACGGAAAACTATGGATTTGATGCAGAATGAGGTTACATTAGTCTTTACATTTAAAGCTTCTAGTATTAAACATTGTAAGAGAGGATAACAGAGCATAAGGATAAGAATCCGTTTGAGGATATTAAATCTTATGTTTGTAAAGGAAGTGACAAGAGTGTGAGATATTAAGCAATCAGATATGAGGAATGAGTGATGCTTCTTTAGATTTATCACATCCCTGTAATTTACTGTAGAAAGCTCTCAGAATATCCCAATGAACATTGAAAACTGCAATTATTTTCCTTTGCTTCTCTTTCATCAAGGAAAATGCAAATAAACTCTAAAATGATTCATAGAGACTAACGACCCTCATCAATCTGCTGACGACTGAAAAGAAAAAACGGGAGTAGTTATACACCTACACTGAATCTTAACTGAGGGATAATAATATAGTAAGTAAGTTGCCCTGTGAAAAGTATTTCAGATATTAGAGGAAAGAGTTGTTCAAGTTAAAGATAATGAAATTGTGCCTGAAAAAGACCATGTCACCGCTATCTACAATTAAGGAAGGAAAGAACTTTCTGCATTTTTGATGCAAGCATTGATGTCTAACCAAGTAGTTCAGTCTATACCACAGAATTTCTCTGTGGTATAGATTTTATTTCAAGACTTGAGCAGTCCAGCATACATCCTTAGAACTATCAACAAGCCACACTCAACCAGGTCCACACGGATGCTTAGCTTCTGTGTCCTTTTGAGCTCCACAAAAGTATATTCAACTGAGAGAGAAAGAAAGGAATAAGGCAGCATGATACACTACAGTGTTGTGAGAAAATAATAGAATCCAAGATGGCTGGCAACAGAAGGAAGAACACCCTCCCTCACTTTCTTTCCATGTTTTGATCATTTCCACCATTCAAAACCTGAGCCAAACACCCCCTCCTTCCTGGAATAAACTGTCTCTTTCCTCTGACTTCTTTGAGCACTGTCTACTTGACATTGTATCTTCTCCATTATTCATTTTTTCAACAAGATTTATGCAGTGCCCGATATGGGTGAGGCATTCCTTTAGGAGCTGAGGATCTAGCAATAACGAAACAGGCAAAATCTCTGTTCTCACATAACTCACGTTTTTGTGGCGAAGACCTGCAGTAAATAAATTAGAAAATCAACATATGAACTAGTATAAGTAAAAGGAAAGCAAGAAAAAGGAATAGATAATGAGGAAGTGTTTTGATAGTATGTTTAGAGAAGTCCACTGAAAAGAGTGGCATTAATTAGAGCAGAGACTTGAAGGAGGTGAGGCAAGAAGCCATGCAGAGGTTGGGGGAAAGGACATTCCAGCAAGGTGGAGCTTCCAGGTCAAAGCCTTGGACGGGAGCGTACCTGCTGAGACAAGGAAAAGCAAGAAGACCAGAGCAACTGACCAGGAGAGTAAGCAAGGAGGGAGTTGAAGAAAAATGAGGCACCAGCTGGACTGTAAATTTCTTGAGAACAGAATCCAAAGCTGATTCAGCAGCAGCACTAGATACAGTGGGATCAGGTGGCAAATTATCAATAAATATTTTCTGAAAAGAAAATGACCCATTTTTAAAGTATACAACATTACTATTGAAATTTTCAAAGTATTGTGGGTATGGTACCAAAATTAAAACAAGATGCAGAACCTGACTTTAGAATGGACTGGAGTAGGGGGTTATAGGACAGAAGCCATTTAGGAAACAGTTCAAGTCATTCGTGTAAAACACAGTGGAGCCCTAAACCCAACAGAGGCAGTGGGCACCCAGGGGAGGGGATGGACTAGAGCAATATAGGTAGTTTAAAATCCAAACTGTAAGTCTTGTTTAATTGGTCTGTGCCTTACAGAAAGTCCAGGAGGGCTTTTCTCCTCAGAATGGAAGTACTCTGCCCCTTCAGTTACCCCATGGCTCCAGGTGACTCGCCTCCTGCCCATCACAGTCTGCTTTACTCACCGCCTCTCTGGTTGAGACCCCACCGTCTTGCTCTGACCTACGTATCCAAACTCTGGATTTCCCACTTGGTCTCTGATCCTGTGGATTTCCATAGATTTTTCGGATATTTCCCTGGATTCTGTCTATCCTCTCTCCTAGTTTCTCCAGGCCCAGTCCCTTAACTAATTCAATTTTAACTTAAATATACAGTATATTTGCTTCCTACTTTCCAACCTCTGTGCTGCGGACTAGAGTCCCAAATATGAATGAGGCATTGCCCTGCCCTGGAAGAATTCACTGTCTACAGCATGTTATTATCTATAATCTCTGATTGACTCCAAAAAAAATAATCTTGAAATCCTGGTGAAATGGTGAAATTAGGAGATGAGAGGAAAAAAATGTGTTAATTCATCATTTTTTTTAATTCCCACTTTAAGACATGTCCACATGAGAAAATAGACTTATGTCAAGTCATCATTCTCTCATGAAGATCACAAATGAAATGATCAAAACTATTTTCAGTATAGGTTACTACTAAGCATGCTTATATTAATATATTAAATATTGATTGGTACAGCACAAAGCCAAAAGCTGGAAGCAATAGGGTGAGTCCCACTGTTGCCCATGCAGGTATATACATCAGGGGTCACAATTAAGGTGAGAAGACACATCATGCCTCTGCAAAGTAGATTAGAGAAAAATTTTCCAAGCTGTAAATGGCAGCTTGACAAACAACATTACAGGCTAGATTCAATGAAAATGCTGCAGACCTGGCTTCCTCCAGGGGTATAAATCACAGTGAGTCCACAGCACATTACTGGAAAATGGAGAACAGAAAAGAGACTGTGCAAGTGTTACAGGCCCTCCAGCCGTGGCTCACTGAAGACTAATTGAAGGAGATTCAGGGCTGCAAGATCTCAGTATCATGGGAAAACCTGGAAAGCCCTCTCCTCCCAAAAGAGCACTGAAGAACAGCCTCAACAAAGAAATAAAAACTCCAGACCAAAACAAACTGCAGGGGAGACCAAGAAGGTGGCAAGTGAAGGAGTACCACCCCTAGGCGTGCCCGGCAGGAGGGAGGACTCACTCTGATTCTCACTCCTCACCCCTTACTCTCCTGAACATTTTTTTCTCTTTCCATTTTGTGGATGAATGAACATTAATCAGATGAAATCAAGTACAAATAACATCAAATGCAACCTTAAAAAAAAGAGAAATCCCCACATAATTGGAGGGGTATTATGCAGAAGTGAAGAAGGGCCAGTGAGCATTCCTGCCTCTTTGACTAAGTGATAATAATGACTGGAGAATTTGTGAGTTAATTAAACCTCTAGGAATCTGGAGGTTTTTCTGCCCTAGTCGGTCAACCCATCTGCTTCTCTCCAGCAAGAAGCTCTTTCCTGGGTCACTATCTGGTCTTGACCCTATACCAGAAGAGAACTGGGTGCCCAGGATCACTGTAGCCAGGCAGGCATACAACTGGCTAAGGCAAGTGGACTGTGTGGTGAGGTCAGGAAGCTTTTCGGTTTGCAGAGCCCAGGACAGAGCTACGGGAGAGCTCTAGGCTGGAGATCATAAACATGAAACGTCTAGCCAGGCCCTTCCAAGGCCCAACACGGTGAGGAAAAAAGTTTCCTTGAGTCACATTTGCAGACTGAAGGATTTTTTTTTTTATCTTGAGCTTCTCATTGATTCATTAATTCATTTATTCGCTCCTTAAATAGTCCCTAAGCACCTACCAAGTATGCTGTGAACTACAGGCACAGCACACATTATATACCAGCTGTACCCTGAGATACTCATCCCTGTCTGTGATGATTCTTTAAAATTATTTTCCTAGTTAAATCAGGTAGAGAATTTAGGGTATTATGCAAACGCAGTCTATCTTCTACCTTAAGTTTCCCTAAGGCAAATTACCGCATCCGCAATTTACGCAATTGTAAATAGGGTAATGATGTTAATGTAACATGGAAATTAGAGATGATTTTTCCCAAATAACAGCAGCTGAGCATAAAGCACATCGGCCTAACTGAATGCAGCAAGAGTGAAGGAATGAAGTACTGCTATATCCACCTTTTTTATTTTTTTTTTAATTTATTTTATTTTTCAGAGGCAGGGTCTTGCTCTGTCACCCAGGTTGGAATGCAGTGGTGGGATCATAGCTAATGGCAAGCTAGAACTCCTAGACTGAAGTTATCCTCCCACCTCATCCTCCCGAGTAGCTAGGACTACTGGTGTGTGCCACCATACCCAGCTAATCTTTTTATTTTTTTGTGGAAATGGGGTCTCGCTATGTTGCACGGGCTGGTCTTGAACTCATGGGCTCAAGTGATCTTCCCACTTCAGCTTTCCAACATGCTGGGGATCACAGGTGCGAGCCACTACACCCGGCCTCACCTTTTTTATTTTGGACACTTGCTGTGCCTTGGAAGTTATTTATGAAGCAATTCTCCCCTGTCTTTGTGCAGAAGACACAAACATAAAATGATGGACAGAAGTGATCCCTCTTTAGCATCACCACGTTTTGTGCAAAGCCAGCACCTCTGTCTCTGCCTGTAACATGTGGCAGGGTGCCCTTATCTCCAAAACCCAGCCGCCTGCCTACTTACTCACATCCCAGGCCGTCAGACTCTCTTCACCTTGGTGTAGGTGAAGGCCAGGATTACTGAAGCATTTCCCTGTTAGAATTTGACGTATCTTTTTAACTGTACTTATATCTTATTAGGATTGTTGTTTCGTTAGGTCTCTGTTTACAAAGTTCCACAGGTTTAGAATGGTTTGCCCTAATTGTATTTTTATCATAAACCCTATTTTTTCCAGTGTGAAATCTTGCTCAAAACCAGGCTTTTCAGCAATGCATGTATTGCATTGTGGCAGCAAAGCCAGTATTTAAGTGGATAGAGTTTACCTATTCTAACCATTCAAAAGCACACATCGTATTCTGCTTGATAATATGGTCTTTTTAAGTGAAACGATCAGCAGCAGAAGCTTAGTTAGGGGTTGTCGTCTTTTAGGTCAAATAAAAAAGGATAAAAACCTCTATCAGATCATGGTTTGGAGTACTCTTCATCCAATCAAACTTCTCTATTCTCCTTTTATCAAGCTGTGTTAAAGAAATTTTTAAGCTTCACAAATATATTTTCAACAGTTCAAATTTTTTAAATTAGCCTAAATTTTAATAAAGGAAGCTTTCAGGCAGTTTAGATTGAAAAATAATGTTCTATGGTGCTAAAGTTAAAAACAAATTTTAAAACTGTTACAGTAGAGCAAACTGAGCATATTTTTTATTAAAAATACAGGATAATCTGATATAATTATAAACTTCCTTTTTCACTTTATTTAACTTTAAGTATTTTGACATCTTCTCAGTATGTAAAATCTATGACATTTAGATTATTCTATCTTTTCCTGTTTTTAACCTAAAGTGAAACTCCAAATAATTTTCAGAATTAAAAGATTCAATTTCATACTTTGTCTTGAGAAAAAAAACAAACTCTTTTTCCTACTCTATTCTCACAAGGCAGAACACTTCTGACATCAGCTGTGTGGGGGATTTTCCCCACACCCCAAGCAAGTGTTCGGTTCTAGAGCGGACACACAGCCCGAGATAGCAGCAGATCCCACAGGTTGAGGGCTCAGTCCCACAAGACTGCCCCCGCCTAGAGACACCAATCAGAAGTGTCAAGTTGTTTCACCTGTGCTCCTAATGACCAGTTATAAATCGGGGTTCCCATGACCCTCTCCTGGGCTTGGATTAATTTGCTAGAATGACTCACAAAACTCAGGGAAACAATTAATTTACTGGTTTATTATAAAGGACATTACAGAGGATACGGATGAAGAGATACAAAGGGCAAGGTTATGTGGGAAGCGGCACGGATCTTCCGTGCTCTCCCCTGGAGCCTCACCCTCCGGGAACAGCCATGTGTTCAGCTATCTGGAAGCTCTCCAAACCCTATCCTTTTTGGTTTTTATGGAGACTTCATTACATAGGCATGATTTATTAAATCATTGGCCACTGGCAATCAACCTAAGCTTCAGCCCCTTTCCCCACATCAGAGATTGGGAGGTGGAGCTGAAAGTCCCAATCCTCTTAATCCTGTCTTAGTATTTTTGGTGACAAGCCCCCAACCTGAAGCTTCCTAGGGGCAGCCAGCCACCAGCCAACTCATAGTATACAAAAGACACTTATCACTTTGGAGATTCCAAGGATTTTAGGAGTTGTATATCAGGAAACAAGGACTAAGACCAAATATACTGTCTATTTCACAATATCGCACCTTGCCACACATAGGCTTCTCCCATCCTGGTCTTTCCCACATACCTAGGCTAACTTCAATTGCCCTTAAAGGTGACCACATATGCCCCAGTACATGTGCGTGCACACCTTCTCAGTCATATACTACAATCCAATAATACTAAACCATTCACATTTTCCATGCACCCTGCCTCTGTGCCTTTATAAATGATGTTCCTTCTATTTGGAAAGCCCAGTTCTACCATTTCCCTTCACTGCCTTGGTAATTCCTATTCATTTTTTTAATTCTCGCTCATGTCTCCTCTTCTTAAAAGTTCTCCCTGAGTCGTTCTATTCCCTTCCTCTGTGTTCTGGGGCCCAGCACAGCTCTATAGCAGGAGGTGGTCTATAACAGTGTTCATCACGCTCTGGTATGGTTATTGGTTTCCACACAAATATTTTATTTCTGTTAGACTGAAAACTACGTAAGAATAGGGGCGATATGTAGGCAGCCTTTGTCTTTCCTAGTGTGTCTCGCAATGCCTAGTGTGTAGGAAATGTTCACTATATACGTGAATAGCCTGACCATCCAACCTAGAAAAGCCAGTAGTAATTCTCCCCATGTAATCCTGTTTTGTTGTCTTTATAGAATTTGTCACTATTTGATATTTTCTTGCTTATTTGTTATTATTTTTCATCATTGGTTTCTGTCATCAGAATATAAGCTCCCTAATAGTGGGCCCTGGTCATTCACCACTTTAGCCTCAATGCCTGACGCAAAATAGGGACTCAGTGCCTGGAACAAAAGAGATGCAGGATAAAGCCATCAGCTACATGAAATGAATGACTAGATTCAAGTTTTGCTCTCCTGTACTAATAGCAAGCTTTTTAATAAATTAGTATATAGGTTCAGTGCCTCCATGGAGACATTAAAATACTCTGGTTTCAATTAATCTTGCAATTTTACCAGTATTAAATTCCAAAAACAATTTTTCTTTTTTTTTTTTTTTTTTTTTTTTTTGAGACAGAGTCTCACTCTGTTGCCCGGGCTAGAGTGAGTGCCGTGGCGTCAGTCTAGCTCACAGCAACCTCAAACTCCTGGGCTTAAGCGATCCTACTGCCTCAGCCTCCCGAGTAGCTGGGACTACAGGCATGTGCCACCATGCCCGGCTAATTTTTTGTATATATATATTTTAGTTGTCCATATAATGTCTTTCTATTTTTAGTAGAGACGGGGTCTCGCTCAGGCTGGTCTCGAACTCCTGACCTTGAGCAATCCACCCGCCTCGGCCTCCCAGAGTGCTAGGATTACAGGCGTGAGCCACCGCGCCCGGCCCAAAAACAATTTTTCATTCATTTGGAGGACCTATAAAGATAAGTATAATTAAGTAATGAGGAATCCAAGTTTGAAAATCTAAAGTGATTATTTGCTAATTTTTACCTCTTTTTTCACTCTTTCTCATTTTCCCCTGAGTTTCATTTACCCTTCTCAGCCTGGGCTAATTAATCATTTATGTTATTAAAGCAAATACTCTGATATCAAAGCAGGCTGATCATTAACATTAAAGAATAATAGTATAACATGAGTCTGTAGCCAACATTAAAAATGAATAGGATCATATAGCAAGAATTACTGCAAAGACCTAGCCAGTTATTCAACACTAATGTATTTTAATTAAAAAGTCGTTTAGTAATAGCTGAGTCATTCTCTAATGATCTCCAGAGGCAAAAGAAAAAAAAATAGACTAATGTCTCCAAACAGCTTCCTGTAACATCTTAGATCAACTGAGCCAAGACATAGTTATCACTTACTCCTCAGACCTCACGTGATACTTTTATATTTCACTTTTGACACATCGTTAGCTTTAAACCATGCATTAAACAAGCATGCCTTGAGTACCTACTATGTTTTTGGCTCAGTGGTCTAGCTCATTTCTGATCTCATTCACACTTAAGTGAGAGAATCCAAAGTAAGTGGAATTGGAAGCTAACAGAGGGGGTGACTTTTTCTCCACTGGCAGTTGGAGAAAGTTTCCAGAAGTGGAGACATTTAAGCTGAGTCTAACATCACAAAGGTCTGGGTCAGTCAGATTTTCTGGGAGTTGGGTAAATAAACAGCTCAGAGGAAGGTTGGAAACAGACAGAGAATAACCTAGTTTTCTAAGTAAAGTCATATGAATTTTATGCTTTAAGTGATGGAAATTGAAAGGGGGTCTTTAGCACAATGACCTGATCAAATTTTGTTTTGGAAAAGATAATTCTGACTACTCCTTGGAGAATAACTGGAAGGGAGAATGAACCATGGAAGACAGGAAAAAATGGAAGCCACTGCATTGCCCAAGAGCTACAAAATGAATATCTGGACTAAACAGAGGCAGAGAAGATGGAGAGGAAAGGCTAATTCAGGGGACATTTCCAGGGTCAAGCCAACAAAGGGTAGTGTTTGAGGTGAGAGAATGGAGGTGAGAATGTCTGCACTTTCTGACTTTGGGGCATGGTCAGATAGTGATGTCATCAGCCAAGACTAAGAACACAGGCATTTGACAGGTTCAGAGGAAAGATGGTCTGGTCTTCAACATATTACATTTGGCTCACTTAGGGACCATCAGGAGGTACTGGAAATATTTATCTATAGTCCAGGAGATGTGAGAATTGGAGATCATGGGTAGATTGGGGAAATGAAGGACTCCTTAGAGGTGGAGAGTGAAAAAATGCATATCAAAATAGTATCCATTATGACAAGCAAAAACGACCCAATATTAACACTCTTCATCTTTGTATTGTGACCTGGAACCTCAATTTCAATCAGCCTTTCTTTTAAAATTTAGACTTGACACATTTCATTAGGTACCTTCCCAGGACATAGCTTACCACCTGCATCATCTTCAGTCCTGACATTTAACTACTTAGACTATTAGTTTATAACAGTCTTCTTTTTTTTTTTTATTTCATCTTGTTATGGGGGATACAGAATTGCAGGTTACATACGTTGCCCATGTACCGCCATTCCCCCCAAGTCAGAGCTCCAGGCGTGTCTGTTCCCCAGGTCGTGCGCGTTGCACCCATCATGTAGGTATATATCCCTCCCTTCCCCACCTCCCCTTCCCGAGTCAGCACCTTCAAGTGTTACCATTCCCCAAATGGTGTGCAATGCACTCATTGTGTAGGCATACACCCATCCCCTCCCCCACCCCCCACCTCAGTCTGATATCCAATTGGTGTCGTACCCAGATTTGTATTTAGGTGATGATCAGGGAAACCAATTTTCTGGTGAGTACATGTGATGCTTGTTTTTCCATTCTTGGGATACTTCACTTAATATAATGGGTTCCAACTCTCTCCAGGAGAACCATAGAGATGTCGTATCTTCATCATTCCTTATAGCTGAGTAATATTCCATGGTATACATATACCACAGCTTACTAATCCAATCATGTATTGATGGGCATTTGGGTTGTTTCCACATCTTTGCTATTGTGAATTGTGCTGCTATAAACATTCGGGTACATGTGTCTTTGTTAAAGAATGACCTTTTTTCCTTTGGGTATATGCCCAGTAATGGGATTGCTGGGTCAAATGGCAGGTCTACTTGAATCTGTTTAAGATACCTACAGTCTTCATTTTTTAAAAAAAGTCTTGGTGGTCCTGGATGATGGAAGCAAAATTGTGGGGGGAGCCTTCTTCCTGTGAAGGAGCTAGGGGTTAAAATTGCACCAAGACCCACTGAAGTTAATTTTTCAAAAGGGCTCACTAAGAAGCAGTCTTAAACCTAAATCTAAGATATAAAAAACAGGCAACTTTAGGGTGATTGCAATCACCTGCCACTGCCAATTTTCTTACAGGACAGAGGGATGGAGTTCTCCAAGAAATGGAGCACCTTGGAAGGCTTAGTTTCTTTCGTCTTCATAAATGTCCAAGGTTATGTGGAATCAATGCTTTACAGGAATCTAACATCTTCCCCAAATGCCAATTCTCTTTCAAACAATCACTGGGTCAATCAAAATTGCCTCCTAACACATCATAGATAATGTCCTGCCCCTTGAGAGCCACTCATCTAAGCTGATGTGAACTGTAAGCATCAGTCCTTAGCCTTAAGCCTCTGACATCAATAATCCTGGCCAAGTACCTGAGCAGCAAATATCAATACAGTAGTTCAGTCAGTGGCACAAGCATCTGCCTCATTAGGCCAGAATGATGTCAGAGGGCAAAAATTATTAAAGAACAAAAAAGCCTTAAGTTACCCACATCCGTGAATTTCCCTTGATATATCATCAAATGATAGCTATCGATTTTAAAAAGTATGTCAAAGTTTGGGACTTGCAGGAGATGAGGGCAGGAAGGCAAAAGAGAAAAATTAATTGCTTGGGAAAATCTCCAAGAGAAAAAAAAATCCATCTGAAATGCAGGATCACTCTTTCTCTTGACTCAGTAATATTCAGAAATATAGAGGGTTGAAATAAAATGTCAACATGATTCGACCCTAGCCAGAGCCAGAATTCATTTTTAGGTTTCTTTCAACTGCCAACAACATTTTTGTTTAATTATAAGATGGAAATTTCTAACCACTATAGTGACTAGCCACTTTTTTTAAGACTGCCATCTCAGATGAACAAAAACATTATTCAAGTAGGTTCTCTTTCCAACAGACAAAATATCACCAAAGCAAATAACCACATTCAACTTGTATGAATCAGGTGCCAGCCTATGAATGCTGGGTGCACTCTGCATGATGACAGTCATCCCACTGCCCTCCTTCCCATCAGCAGTGTCTTTCCCGAACACTCACAGACTTCAACATTTAAGTAATAGTATCAATTATAAGCCATATGCTTCTCTTAACATCTTGAACACTCAACATTATGATTGAGAGATGGGAAAGAGAGTACTATTTTGCCACAACCCCTTTAGTAACATTCTCACTTTATGGTCACTCCTTTACATGCAGCCCCAAAGTCAGCAAATAAAAGAAATTTGAAGTCTCTTCTCCCCAACTGAGGTTTAGATGCCAGAAAAAGTGAAAAAGCAATCTGATTCTTTTTTTTTTTTTTTTGAGACAGAGTCTCACTCTGTCACCCCAGATAGAGTATAGTGGTGTCATCTTAGCTCACTGCAACCTCCAACTCCTGGGCTCAAGCGATACTCCTGCCTCAGCCTCCAACTTCAGTTGCATGCCACTATGCCCAGATAATTTTTCTATTTTTGGTAGATACAGGGTCTTGCTCTTGCTCAGGCTGGTCTCAAACTCCTGAGCTCAAACAATCCTCCCGCCTCCGCCTCCCAGAGTGCTAGGATTACAGGCGTGAGCCACCGCACCTAGCCCAATCCGATTCTTTCTATCTTCATACTATTCCAGAGCCATATGAACCAGACATTTATCAAATTTTGAGAAAATGATGGCAGTTTTACCAAAACTGTTGCAACATAATTGATGTTCCAGATTTTCAGCAAGAACAATTTGAGCAGTTGAACAGGATAAGCAAGCATTGTAGGGTTTTATATCCTACAAACTCATAAATAAAACATTTCAAGTGTTTTGAATTTCCATTTAAATTTATCTTGGAAAGTATGTAAAAATCAGATATAAGATGATTCTTCCCATATCTGCTATTTTTCTTTCCTTTACTGCCAATAAACAATATCAAATCTAACATTGTTTCTCATCTCCTCAAAGCCATTCTTGGAAGCTTGTCGGTTCATGGCCACACTGACAACTAGGACTGAGGAACTGTGAGCTGGCATTTGACAGAATAGTACCCACATGAAGGTTCTGATCATCATGGAAAATTATCTAATGAGCATATGATATATTTATATTTTCAAGCTTCTGCTTTTAGCATGTATGAGGGAATGCCTTGTTCTCAGCTTAGATTCTCCTTCCTATTCTCTTGCCTAGAATAGACATACATCTGAGTCTTGTCCCAGTTTCTATGCCCTGCTCCTTGGATCATCTGTGGGTTCCCAGTTCCTCTCAGAGACATCTCCCATCTTTACCCAAACCTGGTGAGGGACAATAGCAGCTGTGGTGAGGAGACAGAGAATCCAACCCTACAATGCTTGCTTATCCCGTTCAACTGTTCTGCCTGGGCCATTGTCCTGGAACATACCCCCCCTTTCTCACAGAGTAAAAGCCAACGTTCTTCCAATGCCAGGGAGGGGCCGTGGTGATAGATGGAAGCAGCTTGCACATGCTGTTCTCACGGAGAGGATTGAAAGTGGCAAGTAGATTGATCATCTCAGAGCATTGGGAATCAACAGAGGTGACAGGAGGTTCCTGAAGAGAAGGAGAGGGAAGTGGGGTGACCCACTCAGCAGGATCAGAGGTACATGGAGAAGGCACCCGAACCTGGGGAAGGGACACAGGAGAGAACCCCAGGGCGTCACAGCTCTCCCCTGGAATTGGAATCAGAACTGCAGGAGGCCCCTCCACCTCAGTCGGCTGCCGGACTGACACAGGGAGCTGACTGGAAACTGTGCAGTGGCATTGCTCTGGAGAGAAGGCACAGCAGGGTCCCCCTGGCTTACAAACCCTGAGCAGTGTGGCCAGTGCCATTTTGAGGTCCCAACCCCAGAGCGCTGTGTCTACCAAGGGGCGAGATCCATTGCTGCCTGCCTCACTCCCTTAACAACTTTCAGTCTGCTGCGAAAGGCCTACCTTGACTCTGCTATTTAAGGCTGGAAACCTGCCAGCTCTTCCCACACCGTTACCCTCTGTTATCACTCTCGATGGCACTTATCTTCCAATGTTCTATAAAATGTAACTTGTTTATTATATTATCTGCTTCCCTCCACTGGAAGCATCAAATGGGCAGGGATTTTTTTTTTTTTTTACTGTGTTCACTTCTGCATCCCCAGCATCTAGAAAAGTACCTGCCTCATAGTAAGCACTCAGTAAATATTTAATAAATGGCTTTCTTTTATTTAACTGCTATAAAGTGGTTTCTATGTATCAGGCACTGTTCTAAGCACTGTACAAATATTAATTCATTTAAACTCTGGTGACAACCCTATCAACAATGGAGTTTTCTTCCCCATTTTATAGAAAAGAAAACTGAGGCACAGAGAGATAAAGTTAAATTGCACACATCCCATAAGTAGCAGAACCCCTCCATACTCCTAACCCCTGCGCTCTGCTAAATGAATAAAAGAGACATAGTGAAGTCTCCATTTTCTGTACTTTGTCCTGAGCATCCCACTAGCACTGAATTCATGAGCCCAGTGTTAGACACTGATCCAATCAAGTCCCCGTGCTGGCCTTCTGCTTCCCTGGAACTTGCAGCATTTTAGGTATTCAGGGGCCAGTGTCAAGGAGAGAGAGGCAAGTAGGCCTATCTATTGGGTAGGTCTGTCTCTTTTTTGTAGAGATATAAAAAGGATCAGAACAATATTCAAATTCAGAGCAAGGAACTAGTGAAGATAGGGCAGTGGAAGTGGGTCTCAAGCCCCTTGGATGAACTGTAGACCCTTCCTTCTGGTCCGGCTTGTCATGGTTCAGCTAGGCTAGGGGCTGCCTCCACTCATCACAGGGGCCCAGAGCTACCTGTGGGACAGACTGACACGTATTTGTGTATTAATTTATGCAGCTAGCTGTAGCTTATTGGAATAATTATCTCAATGTTTGGGAAACATTTAAGATGATTGAAAGGGGGTAATTAGAATTTGGGAGGAGGCATATCTCTCACCAATTTTCCATTGAGTTGATACTTGGGGAATCTCTGCTAACAAACTGTTGCCAAATAAAGCTCCTGCTGGGTTTTCTTTAATGAATGAGATGGCTTGGTTGTAATTATTCCATTAATTGTTTAAATGCAAATAAGTGCTATTAAGGATCTTGAAAAGTATTTCCTCTTAACTATGCTAAACCTTCCCCCTTGTCCTCTCATTTCTGTTCTTAAATTGCTTAGTAAATCCTCTTTTAATAAATGGGACAAAAATAAGTATCAGCCGAACCCTAATGGAATTATCACAAATTCTGAATTAGTGGAGTCTGAATGGAAGTGAAGAATTGTATTTGAGCTCTTGAAGAAAATAAGACTCTGTTAACCCATATTTACTATGCAAACAAGCAGAGTAAAATAACAGAATTGTAAAAATAGGAACTTTCAACGGGATAAACGATTTATAGTCTCTGATAAGATCTCAATCTTGGAAACATAAAGCTAGTCTTTGAACACTGTACTTTCAGTGACTCTAGATACTCTTTCCTATGTGGGGTGGGGCGGGGAAACTTGCTGTGATTCTGTTCCCTGCCTGCGAAGATCCGGGGATGGGGAGTAAAGGAGCAGCAGGGAAGAGTCTCCCCCACTTCCACACCTGCACAGAGATTCTTGGGGCTTCAATCACAAGAGGCTGTGATGGAAGCAGCGGCACAGTGAGGCTGCCATAGGTGGGTGTGATGGCATTGCCTCCCTAGAGGCTTCAAGGACTGGCCTGGAAGGTAAGCAGGTTGCAAACAAGAGAGAGGCAAGAGCTGTTTCCCTTTCATCTGAGGAAATTTCCCACAGCCCTCCTTGTTTCAAGAGGAGAAGCCACCCCTGTGGATCCCTTGTTCCTTTTTCCTCCAGACCAACCTCCCTGTGCACTCTGAGCCAGGCCGTACATTTACTTCCAGTGCACTGTGCTCCACGACTTCTTTGTCTACCTTTTTACAAAAGGTCAACTTGACATGGCTGTATCATTTTACATCTATTCAGGCATCCCATGCTGCTTAGCAAATGGGAAGAAGTGCACTTTCTCTCTCCAGTGCATTCTTTTCAACGGCAGACCCTTGCTTCTGAAAAGACAATTATTTTTGTCCAAAGCCTACTTCTTGCTTATGCCATGTAAATTCAACACGTGGGTCTATATTTCCTTGGCTTTGGTCACCAATTGTGTACAGGAGGCTTTATTAGTTAAAATTGTGAGTTGGCCCTCTCATATATCATTAAACTACTACTATGGTCTCCAAATCAAGTATCATGTTGCCAGGTAAGAATAAGTCTACAGCCAAATAAAGGAACAGGAGCACAGAGGAGGGTTTCAAGTTACTGTGACAGATCAGTTCCCTCCTATACTAAGTGACTTTCCAAATCAGTCCAAGTGATGGCAATTCATCCTGCAGATAGAGGCCACCACCCATCAGAGGTTGTTTGGCAGGTGTGCATAATGGGTGACAGGCAGGCACTGATGTATTAGTTAAGATGTGTTGATATGAGCAGAGGTGTTTGGCAGTAAAAACATTCCAAATACTATGGGCAAATAAGGGTGATGGCTTCTGTGAAATAAGAGTTATCTCTGTCTGAGATAAAGGATAGACAAAGCAAGATAAGGCATTTTCTTCCAGCAGGGAAACTTCAGAAAAACAAATGGTGATCAGAATGTGGCTTGGTGGATAAAACAACAGAGATTATTACAGAAACAGAGGATACCTCCAGGTATTCCTTAGATTCAGCTGTCAGGATAATTCACCATTAAATCTAATTGATAAATATTCGCCATGAGCTATGTCTTATGCTTAGGGATCATAAAAAATGGGCATTCTAAAACACTTAGAAATTTCCCAGGTAGCTTTCTTATGTATATCCTCATCTCAGTTTTTCTTAACCCAGTAATTATAGAAGACATATTTATTGTTTAGTGGTTCAAGTGAACAACAAACAGAAGGGCTTGTTAAATTAGATCAAGATCGTCTAAGATCAGGCCCTTCATCTTACTCAATCTAAGAGTATACTTGATTTATAGCATGACTGGTCTTGAATGATTTTGATAGATGACTAGAAACAATCAGTGATAAAAATAAATATCCCAGAGTCATGACAGATTTCATAAAGGATAAACTGTGAAAATTCACATGGTTAATAAAATTGAAACTATTAAAATAAATGATCCTGCATGTATTTGATTTTTCTTTGTGATCCAGATGTTTTAAATGGCAGAAAACTTTAAATTTTCCTTCAATTTAGAAAGTGTTATTAGTGAAATATTGTTACAATGCCTAATTTATGTACTTTGGGGATAGTTAACTTTTTTATGTTGATCAAAGATTGCACAGAAAGCTAATATGCTTTCTATGTGTGGTAGTAAGTTCTGTTAATAGGGTCTCCTGTGTATTTTCATTCTTAAATTTTTGCCTTTCCTGTTTTTCTGCATGAGCCTAGTTGACAAGTTCCAACATCAAGTTCTGAAAGTTTTTGTGTGAGTGAGCATACAAGTGTGTTTGCAATATGCACAGGAAGAGATGTGTGTTTTCCTATCTCTCAAAGCTCACCAAAGGCTGTTACATTGTCACAGTAAACTAACACCAATAACACATACCATAGTAACAGGAAAAATATATAATCTTAGGTAATGAAATGCACTTTGGTGTTTCTAAGAGAAAACAATCATCATGAGTAGGAGAGGAGGAAGGCAAGGCTAAGTTTTGTATCAAAATATCTCTGGTTTTGCCAGAAGATCTAGAAGGAGGGTGGGTCAGATGATCTTTTGAGAAAACATGGAGATTTCTCCCAGCGGGTATATAGGTCTACAGGAAGCTTAAGGGTATGAAAAGAAAGCAAAATAGTATCTGATTTCTGCCGGACTCCAACACTACCCATAGCCTTTTCTTCCTCTGAAAGCCATGATCCCAAAGGTTTCTATTTCTTCTGGGTTATACTCACCATTTTCCCATTCCTTCAACAAGCAGAACGTCTTTCCCACTGACAGTTCAATAGCTGAGGTTCTCAGAGTTCAGCCCCTTCATCAATACAGCCTCTGCTTTCCTCATGGCTGAATACGTAAAACACACTGCCTGCTTAAGCTCAGCCTTCAGGAGCCATTTTGACTCTACCCTGAATTTCCTACAAAAACCAAGGCATTTGGAGATCTGCCTAAAACATGGTCAAATAAAAGGAATAAACTCTCACTTTTTCTCTTTCCCCAGCCTTTCTTAAGAACAACGGTGTAACCATTGATGAAAAATCTTAGCATGCTAGTAGAAAAGTGAAAAGGAGAAGAGATATCCCATGACCACAAACAAAAATAAAAATTATTTAGTAGTATACACCATAGAAGTGAAATTAGGTCATTACTGTCCTATAGCTTTATCAAAATAAACGCACACTGACACCAAGACATCTTGCGGTAAGAAGCTATTGACCGTCTCATTGCAATTAGTGTCAATAAAGCTGAATAGACAGGTCAGAGAAAAAAATCATAGGCCAATTAACTTATTCCAATATCTCTAACCAGCTTTTTCTCAGAATTTTGATCTTAATGGATTAATAAAACAAACAGTATGCTAACTGGGTTTTGCTGACCCCAAAGCCTTGAACTGAAAGAAACTTCAATAAACATTTAGTGAGGGCCTTCCTTAGGTGAGGAGTTACAACAACGGGTAAGTAGTTTCTCTAAGAACCACCGCTTAGAACTCATGGCATATCATTTTGTAACTTTCCTAGTGGGAGTGCTTTATCTTACCCAAATAGACTATAAACTCCTCAAGGGTGGTAGAACACATTGTTCATTTTTATATTCTGCATATTTATGGTATTCAGTGTAGGTTTGTAGGGAGAATTCATGAAAAGCAATACACCTATAAATGAAGTAAACATTGCAGAGAAGTTAGTTGTACTATACACCATCTAAATACCCCAAAGGAAGAGTGAAGGGGCAAATATTCTGGAAGTCAAGGGATGTCTCAGTATAAGAGCAATTTCTTTGGTCCAGGAAAGGGCAGCTGTAAGGACAGAGCTGTAACACCCCAGTAAGAAAAGTTAAACGTTCTGAAAGTTCTCCAAGAGCACACGCCGTTCAGACCTGATCCTCAGCCTCTCAGTAGCACAGAAGCCACCCTAACTCTTGTCTTGGCACAGGTGTCCACCTCCACCCACAGAAAAAATATCACTAACAGGAGAAGATTTGCTTTACAGTCAACTTGGCTGATGTATATCAATTTCTCAAGGCCAGGGATATCTCTCTTCATTGTAAACATCATTTGTTTTAAGGAATTTTATTTAAATTTTTATAGATATCTTAAATTTTAATTGTAAAGGCATTCATTAATTAATTAATTTCCCTTGCATGTTTTCTTATTATAACACTAAAAGAATGGCCTCATTTTATTTCTGGTACCAGTATTAGTTTTAAATTGTGAGTCAAATTATTTAGGGGCAAGCTCATATCATTCTTAAGAGAAGGAAAAGCCTATAGGTAAATGAGAAATAGACAAATTAGTAATTTGAATCAAATGAAAACTTGGTTTGATTTCATTTATTTTGGAGACTCTTTTGGTGTCCTGATTCAGGGCTTTCAGCTTCAATTCCAAGTTGAGATGGTTAATTTGTGATTATTTGGCAAAATCCTAACAGAATAGATATCTGGGTTCAGTCCAAGGTGCAGCAAACCATTTTCAATTTTCTCCAGCTTGGAGTTTTTGATTCAGAAGTTTGGTTCCAGTCCTTGCTATATACACATGTAGCTGCATGCCGACACACCCATATATAAACCTCAAACCAATTAGGGTATAATTAGGTGGGGGTGGGGGGAGGGTGGACAACCAAAAAGAACTCAGTGAGCCTGCTTTCTGTTCCTAGGGAGGGAAGAAGAGAACGTGAGTGAATCCCAATCACGTGCATTAACAACTCAGGCTCCTCCACAAAGGGCACCACTGCAACTTAATCCCATGGACAGACTCCACCTTTGGCAGGTGGAGGGGAAGGCCTAAGACATCCTTTGCCCTGATGCATATATGACTTTTGGAACATAAAATGTGAACACAGAAGGGGTCACTTGGGTGGCTGCCTTATGCCAGGCAGGCTTTGTAGCAACTGACAGCAGCCAACCCATCCCCAGGCATCTAAAATCACTACAAGAGAAGATAGAAATCCTCACCATGGCAGACCAACTGGTAACCGGGATGGATAGGGCCACTCTAGGCTGAACACCTAGGGGTAAACCAGGAATGTCCTGCTATTCCTGTTATAGTGCTCTCCTTCGCCCCAAGAAGGGGGCACCCACTTCTCTCTGGCTCATATGGTCTCAATCTGTATTCCCAATATCTGATAAAAACCTGCCCTAATCCTTCCTTGGTAATAAAATGTAAATCAGTCATTTAGAATGGGGCATTTTCAAACTATTCCCTTCCCTATGCCTTTCTGAAGTAAGTGAACACTGCCATAGTGTTCACTTACATAAGGTGTGGTTAAGTGAATTACTTTTCAGAGGAAGAGTTACATTTTAACCAGTGTGAAAAACTTGAGTGGATAAATCATTTATAGAGAAATTTCAGGAATTTCTGAACCAAAAGAAAAAAAAACCCACAGAGGCACTGGATTTTGCTGGTACTACTCAAAGAAATTCATCTACCAATGTCTTCCTAAACCTTCCAGCCAATGAGGCTAACCCTAGTCAGACTGTCTTTCAAACTGTCATTGAAGCATCCATGCCCCTTCACACCTTGTTCTAATTTCCCCACCTCTCCCCACTCCCACTTCTATGTCCTCCTTCTCCCTACTCCCAACAGGGGCAGTGTCTGCTAAGCAATTTAATACAGTTCTGTCATACTCTCACCACCACCTCTATGTAGACAGGATTCTGAAAGTGTTGATATGTCCTCAACTCCTGCTCAAATCAGTTCTTTTGGTAAAAACATTCATTCCTTCAAATTCTCTTCCACTAGTAGTTAATACACCTTCCCAAAAAGTATGGAGAAATTTGAAAGCTAGCTGGATTGATGATGACATGTGATGTCCTCTAAGTAATGGTTAACAAGCATGTTTTTAGGATATTTTTCTGCTCTCCAAAGAGACAAAATTCCAAAAGATGATTTATTTTTGTATTTTTATATCCACATTTTTATCTAAGTGCAGAGCCATCTCTAGATCTTAATTTCATTTCCTTAATATGTATTATACTAGAATTTTCCAAATTACAAAGAATTATAACTACAACCCCTCTGATGGATGTCTTTCTTTGCAATTTACGACGCAGTTTACGTCACAAATTCTTTCCCTGAGGGGATTATGTAAGGAAGCATGCTGGCTTGCTAGCCCTATGTTACTTTAAGTATATTCATACACACACACAAAGCAGCAAAAAATAGCTGGGAATTGATTATGCTGATATTCTGAATAAAAGCAATAGTTCTAATTTTGTATATCCAATTAGCCATAGCTCTTCAAGAATTGGTGCAAATGTCACAGGGTTTAAAATGTCAGCATTTCGTCTTCACAAAAATGCTATTTGATGCCATAAAACCAGGAAAAACTAATGGCCATAGAAGACAGCTTGTAGATTAGACAAAGGTCAGTGTGTTCTAATGAACAGTGCTGTTAATTAATGAGAAAACAACTAGAACATGAGCTTTTAGGCATTGTGAATTTGTATGAAGACAATCAATCAGTCTTTAGCTAAAACCTCTTTAAGTAGCTAAAAATCAAAATAATTGCAAGAACAGAATTCAAACCTCAAATGATACAACAAAGTCATATATATCAATGAAATTGCACCACAGTTCTCTGGTTGGCATATGAAAGGGGCTTCCTTAATATCTAAAAAAGAGGGTTAATGCTAGATTAGTATGCTCCATAGATATTCTAGATAAAATTCAGGACTCGCTCTAGCACTGCCTCTTACGTTTCTTAATTTCCTTAGTCTTTTAGAAGAAGGAAAGATGTTCTGTGTTCAACCAAAATTTTATGAGAACAAATGAAGAAACTAACTCCTTCAAAACCAGTGATAAAAATAATAAACATTGCCTTTGGTTTTGTGGAGGACTGTCAAAGCCAAGATACTCAGGGCTTCAACAAGGAAAGACAGGACCGTGGTTAATAACACCAGCTTTCCACTACAGCTTTTGTCCAAATAGGTCAGGTATTCTGAATATTATTCACTAATCTCTTTAGTGGCCATTTGAGTAAATAGTGGGCATTTTATTTCAACTAACTCCAAGTGAGAGAAAATGAATAGATTCATCCTGAGGTACAGCAGGAAAGGCACCAGAACATGCCTCATGGCTGATGTTAGGTGCAGGCTGGGAGCACTAACCACAGGAAAAGAGGAAGGGTGCAAAAACAAGGAGGACAATGAGTATTTAGAACTAAATCTGCAACAGCAGGACCTTGAGGTTAGGGACTTTTCCCCACCAGGAGCATGCACAGAAACCAGGAGCTAATGTCCAATGGTAACCTTTTCCCCATTAACATACATTAGCATATGGCCGGGCGCGGTGGCTCACGCCTGTAATCCTAGCACTCTGGGAGGCCGAGGCGGGTGGATTGCTCAAGGTCAGGAGTTCGAGACCAGCCTGAGCGAGACCCCGTCTCTACTAAAAATAGAAAGACATTATATGGACACCTAAAAATCTATATAGAAAAAATTAGCCGGGCATAGTGGCGCATGCCTGTAGTCCCAGCTACTCGGGAGGCTGAGGCAGTAGGATCGCTTAAGCCCAGGAGTTTGAGGTTGCTGTGAGCTAAGCTGACGCCACGGCACTCACTCTAGCCTGGGCAACAAAGTGAGACTCTGTCTCAACAAAAAAAAAAAAAAAAAAAAAAAAAAAAAAAAAAAAAACATACATTAGCATAGTAAAAATCACACCCACTAGCACCATGACAGTTTATAAATGTCATGGCAATCCCTGGAAGTTACCATATAAGAACAAAATTGGGGGAAATGCTTAGCTTTAAGAACTCTCCACCCTTTTCCCAGAGAAATAATGAATATCCACCCACCATTTACAAGGTGTAGACATAAAAGTAGAAGTGTGGTAAGACCCCAGCGTTTTCTCCACTCGCGGAGATAGACCCATTTCCCCTCAGGAAATGTACGTTCGCTTTCTATGCTATACTGAAAAGCCTGCAATAAAAGCTGCTTGAGTGGAAGTGCTACTGCGTAGCACCGGCCCTGCTTGCGATTTTTTCCAAGCAGTGAAAAAAAGAACCAGGACAACACCCCTCAAAAAATCAACCTTGACAGCTGAGGGTCAGAAGAACCATCCCTAATATCAATCATTTCAACTGAACATAACAGATTTTTATATTTTAAACTCATTTGAAAATAAAATGAGTCCCATCCAAACGGTGATTTAAAGAGTACCGCTAAACCAAAGCACAATGAGATCGGATCTAACATCTGACTTGAAGAACACTTCTTCTCCTTTCATGAGTCTACCACCCTGGCCAGATTCCTGCCAATGGCTTTTTTTTTTTAATTCAAATTTTTATTGAGATGTTTGTAGGTCCACATGCAGTTGTAAGAAATAGAACAGAGATACCCTGTGTACACTTTACTCAGTTTCCCCAAATGGTAACATTTTGTAAAACTATAGTATAATATCACAGCCAGGATAATAATATTGATACAATTCACAGATCTTATTCAGATTTCTCCAGTTTTACTTATACTTATTTGTACGTGTGTGTGTATTTAGTTCTGTACAATTTATCACATGTGGACATTGGTGTATCTAACACAACAGCCTCAAGATACTGGCAGTTCTTTTTTTTTTTTTTTTGAGACAGAGTCTCACTCTGTTGCCCGGGCTAGAGTGAGTGCCGTGGCGTCAGCCTAGCTCACAGCAACCTCAAACTCCTGGGCTTAAGCGATCCTACTGCCTCAGCCTCCCGAGTAGCTGGGACTACAGGCATGTGCCACCATGCCCGGCTAATTTTTTGTATATATATATTTTAGTTGTCCATATAATTTCTTTCTATTTTTAGTAGAGACGGGGTCTCGCTCTTGCTCAGGCTGGGATACTGGCAGTTCTATCACCACAAGGATCTTTCAAGTTGTCCCTTAATAGCCACACCTTACCTCCTCCTTCTCACTTGCCTACCCCTTCTCCTCACCAGCCTGACCCCTAAAATCCACTAATCTTTTCTCCATTTCTAAAAATTTTTTATTTCAAAATTGCTATACAAATGGAATTACATAGTGTGTAACCTCTTAGGATTGGCTTTTTTTTTCACTCAGCATAATTCCCTAGCAATTCATCCAAGTTGCTGTGTGTATCAATAGTTCATTCATTTTTACTGTTGAGTAGCATTCCATGGTACTGACGTACCACAGCTTGTTTAACCATCCTCATGGTGAAAGACATCTGGGCTGTTCTTAGTGTTTGGCCATTATGAATAATTCTACTATGAATATTCATGTACAGGTTTTTGTACAAACATAGGTTTTCATTTCTCTGACATGAATTCCCACGAGTACAATTGCTGAGTTATATGGTAGCTGTTTCGTTTAACTCTATAACTATCAGGGCCAGGCACAGTGGCTCATGCCTGTAATCCCAACACTTTGGGAAGCCAAAGTGGGAGGATTGCTTGAGGCCAGGAGTTCAAGACCAGCCTGGGCAACATAGCAAGACCTCATCTCTCCAAAAAATTTAAAAATTAATGCACCTTTAGTCCCAGCTTGGGAGGCAAGATAGAAGGACCACTTGAGCCCAGAAGTTTGAGGCTGCAGTGAGCTACAATTGCACCACTGCACTCCAACCTGGGTAACAGAGTGAGACTCGTCACTATTTAAAAAAAAAAAGAAAGAAAGAAAATATCAAGCTGCTTTTCAGAGGGACTGTACTATTTTACATTCTGAACAGCAATGTTTGAATGATCTAGCTTCTCTGCATCTTCCCAAGCATTTTGTGTTGTCACTATTTTATATTTTAGCCATTCTGATAGCTGTGTAGTGATCTTATTGTGGTTTTAATTTGCATTTCCCTGATGGCTAATGATGTCAAATATCTTTTCATGTGCTAATTTGTCATCTGTATGTCCTTTTTGGTATATATGTCATCTTTTATGAATATCCTCTTCATATCTTTTGCCAAATTTGTAAATGAGTTTTTTAACTGTGGAATTTTGAGGTTTCTTTATATATTCTAGGTATTAGTCCTTTGCCACATATGTAGTTTTCAAATATTTTCACCCAGTTTATAGTTTGTTTTTTCATCCTCAGTACATGGGCTCTCACAGAGTAAGTTTTTACTTTTCATGGAGTACAATTTATCAATTTTGCCTTTTATAATTTGTGCTTTTGATGTCATGATTAAAGAACTCTTAAATCCTCAAAATTTTCTCATATATCTTTTACTAAAATTGGTATCTTTTTATGTTTAATATTTCAGGCCATGGTCCATTTTTAAATGATTTTTGTATACAGTGTGAGGTATAGATTGAAGTTCATATTTTTTGCCTAGGATGTCCAATTTCTCCAGCATCATTTATTGAAAGACTCCATTGAATTGCTTTTGCACCTTTAACAAAAATCAATTGAGCACATATGTATGGGTCTAGTTCTGAGTCCTCTGTTCTGTTCCACTGTTGTATGTGTCTATCCCTCTACCACGACCACATGGTCTGAATTGCTGGAGCTATCTGGTAGCCTTAATATGAGGTAAAATGATTCCTCTTGCTTTATTCTTTTTTTGTTGGAATGTTTTTAGCTATTATAGGGCCTGTACATTTCCATGGAAATTTGAGAATAAGTTTATTTGTATCAAAAAAAAAAAAAAAACCCTGCTGAGATTTTGATAGGAATTTCATTAAACCTATAAATCAGTTTGGGAGAACTTGACTTCCTTATTATGTTGAGTCTTTGATTCGTGATCATGGTATTTCTCCCTGCTTATTTGGGTCTTCTCTGATTTTTTAATTTTATCGGTATTTTGTAATTTTCAGCATATATCAACTGTACATGTTTTGCTAAGTATGTATCTAAGTAGTATTTTTTACTTGGAATGGTTGTAAATAATATAGGTTTTAATTTTGATTTCCATATGCTCATTGTTAGTATGCAGAAATGTAATTGATTTTTATGTGTTGATCATATATCTTGCAATCTTACTGAAATCACTTAGTAGTTCCAAGAGTGTTTTTGTAAATTCTTTGGGATGTTTTCTGTAGATAATCATGTCAATGACTATCTGCAAATAGAGACCATTTTATATTTACCTTTCCAAACTGTATGCTTATTTTCTCTTATTTGCCACATTGCAGTGACTATAACTTAAAGTACTGTGTTGAATAAGAGTAGTGAAAGTAGACATCTTGGTTGTTCTCAATTTTAGGGGAAAGCATTCAGTCTTTCACCATTAAGTGTGATGTAGGTTTTTCATAAATGCTATTTATCAAATTGTATTGTCCACCTTCTATTCCTAACTTGCTGAGAGCTTTTATCATGAATTGGTGTTGGATTTTGTCAAATGCTTTTTCTGTACCAATTAATATGATTATATAATTTTTTCTTCTTTAGCTTGATGATATAATGCATTATATTGATCGATTTTGAACACTGAGCCAGTATTGCATACCAGAAATATATCCTACTTGCTTATGGTCTGTATTTTTTATATATTGTTTGATTTCATTTGCTAATATTTTGTTGAAGATTTTCTTATCTAAGTTGCTGCGAGAGATTGGTTCATGGTTTTTGTTTTGTTTTATTTTGTTTTTGTATTGCCTTTGTCTGGTTTTAGTGACAGGATAATACTGGTATCATAGAATGAATCGGGAAGTGTTTTCTCCTCTATTTTGTGGAAGAAATTGTGTGAAAATTGTATAATTCTTCTTTAAATATTTGGTTGAGTTTGCCAGTGAAACCATCTGGCCTGGACATTTCTTTTTAGGAGATTTTAAATCATGAATTCAATTTCTTTAGAGGTTATAGGGCTATTCCAATTATCTAGTTCTTCTTTGTTGAGTTTTGGTAGTTTGTAGTTTTGAGAGATTTGGTCCATTTCTTCTACATTGTCAAATTTATGTACATAAAGTTATTCATAGTATTCCCTCATTTTTATTATTATTATTTCTTTTTGTAGAGACACAGGTCTCACTATGTTGCCCGGGCTGGTCTGGAACTGCAGGCCTCAAGAAATCCTCCCACCTTGGCCTCCTAAAGTGTTGGGATTACAGGCATGAGCCATTGTGCACAGCCCACTCTCATTTTTTAATGGCTGCAGAATTTGTAGTGATATCCCCAATTAATGGCTGATACTGGTGATTTTTGTCAGCTTGCCAGGGGTTTATCAATTTTATTGATTTTTTTTTTTTCAAAGAACCACTTTTTTATTTCATGGATTTTCTCTATTGTTTTCATCTTTTCAATTTCATTAATTTATGCTGTTATCTATATGATTTCTTTCTTTCTGCTTTCTTTGGGTTTTACTCTTCTTTATCTAGTTTCTTGAGGTAGGAACTTCAGTTATTAATTTGAGGCCTTTCCTCATTTCTAATATAAGTACTTAGTGCTATAAATTTTCCTCTCTGATCTGCCTTTACTGCATCTCACATATTTTGAGGTGTTTTGTTTTCATTCAGTTCTATGTATGTTTTAATTTTCTTTGAGACTTTCTGTTTGACCAATGGATTACTGAGAAATGTGTTGTTTAATTTTCACATATTTAGAGATTTATCTTTCTGTTATTGATTTCTAGTTTGATTCCATTGTGGTTCTAGACCACATTCTGTGTGATTTTATTCTTTCAAACTTTTTGAAGTTTGTTTATGATATAAGATATGTTCTATCTTGATAAATGTTCCATGCATGCTTGGGAAAAAATGTGTATTCTGCTGTTATTGGGTGGAATGTTCTGTATCTGCCAACTGGATCCTAAAAGTTGAATGTGTCGTTCAGATAGTCTATATACTTGCTAATTTGCTTTGTAGTAGTTCTGTTCTGGCAGTTCTGGGGAAAGGGGTAATAAAGTCCCCAAATATAATTGTGGATTTGTCTATTTCTCCTTTCAGTTCTATCAGTTTTGCTTCATGAATTTTGAAACTCTGTTTTCATCTTTTTCCTAACATCTTTTAAAAACAAAACAAAAAAGAAGCAGCAAGCAATATTTCTGAACAATGGGCCTTGAGTAAGGAATTTATAGGTGTAATTCATCCTGTCTCACTGGAACACAGAAATACTGTAGTGACCTTGGCATACCTTACTTAAAAACAATGTCCATACATCCATTGGTGTCATCTGTTTCCATGAAAAAGAAAAATCATTACATGGTAGTGGCTGAGGGCTCTGGCTACATTTGGGATTTTCTTGGGTATCTTTCATAACAACCTTTCACAATTAGAGTGTCAAAATTCACAGCACAAGCAGGAGTTAGGGGCAGGGATAGAAAATTGGACCTGCTATTAAACCTAAGTTGGGCACAGTCACAGCTACATGGGCATTTTAGGCCTCACCATGCTTTCTCTATGTGGAAAGATGTGTTAGATTAAAAACAGATTATCTAGCACCTTAAACACCTTAATAAATGAATAGACTCAACTACCCAGATATACACTCAAAACCAAAACAAAGCCAAAACTAAACAAAACCTTCAGATCATTAATGAATGTATATTGACCTTAGTTTTTGTTATCTGTGCATAAAGTCATCTTCGAAGACTTATCCTGCAAGCAGTTTCAAGTCACTGTAAGTGAACAGTGATGATATTGAGGATTTATTTCCCATCATGAGAAATATTTGTGGATTATCTAGTGCAAAATAACAGAAGGATAGAATAATATATCACTACTAGGCATTTCAAAAGTGCAGCATATCATCACACGCTCTAAATAAGAAACAGACATTTGCCCGAAACTTGCAACAAAAATGCCATTTTTGTAAATTTGGTAACAGTTTTTATCTTGGGAGTGGGATGGGAGAGTGGGGAATGGATTAGAACTTTTACTTTCTATGCTCTATATTTCAGTGATGTTTGAAAGTTTTAGTAAAGACCATGTATCACTTTTATAATTAAGCAATTATAATAAATATTAATAAATATTGTTATAAATTGTAAATCTTGGGTCAACTCTTGTTTAAAAACAAGAAAGGGAATTATTTTTTAAAGGAAAATCAATTTTCATAAATGCAGTGCCTGTCTCTCTGGGGACAGCAAGGTGATGCACTAAGCTTGCTCCAGAGATGCTTTCCTTTTACAAATTCCATTTGGTTTTTCATTCTGTGACTGACTGTTTAATGAGCCACTTTAGCTGGCCTTTCCCCAGGGTTAACTCACAACTCTTCCTAAATAATCTCGAAGTCATTTTGCTGGAGCAGGTGTTGTTTTCTAGCAGCTCTCGCCAAAGGGCAGCATATAATTAACAAGCTTTGGATCTGGAGGATTCAGGGTCTCATCTCTGGCAAACGATATATGTGCCATACACAGTAATGCTACTTAAACTTACTCATTTATAAGAAGATTTTTGACACTGTAACAAAAGAACTCAGTATATTTCTAAATATTTATTTCTTTCTCTCCGAGAACAACTCTTAAAGGTTTAGGGATTATGTCACTCCTTGCAGCAAAATCAAGCTCTGTTTTCTGTAAAACTTGCCATTATATTTCAGGATCCGTGCTATTTCATTTCAGATACTTCACATGTAGCTAAAGTCAGTAACGCTATAAATTCCGGATGGGACAGATCCATTATGCATCCTGCGCATTTAGTATTGAAACTGACTCCTAAATTTGCAAAGTGTTAGTGACTTGAAAAGGAATAGCATTCCATGATTCCTAGAGAATCAACATGAGGTTCGGATGTTTTCCAGGTTTAGTTTGATTTGGAGAAGAGGAGATGTTCTTAACTTCAGACGTTAACAACTAGATGTTCTAGATAAAATGCCTAAATGTCCAAAAATATTCATAGAGCTGCTTGCTGTGGTTTCCTCCATAATGCTTCTCTCTGACACGTCTTATCTGATATTTTAGGAGTTCGTGATGATTGTCGTCTTTGGTTTGGAGTTCATCATTCGAATCTGGTCTGCGGGTTGCTGTTGTCGGTATAGAGGATGGCAAGGAAGATTGAGGTTTGCCCGAAAGCCCTTCTGTGTTATAGGTGAATATCAAAGTCTCAGGTACCTGGACTGGTGACACTACACCCTCTGTCTCTCATATTGCAACATTTGATTAATATTGAAAGGTAACATCCATGGAGTACTTACCATGGACCAGGCACTCTTGGGGTTTAAAAACGTTGACTCATTTAATCTTCACCACAACACTATGAGATAGATATTTTATTATCCCTATTTTACAGATGAAGAAACCGAGGCAAAGAGAGGCAAAGTAAGTTGCTGGAAGTCATACAGGTAGTAAGCAATAGAGCTGGGATTTGAGCCAGGTGATCTGACTCTAAAACACCCAGTTCTATCAATTAAGTTACACTGAAATATATGGTTCACCTGTGTTGCCCTGATTTGGGGAAGTATTGATTTCAGCAAATATAAAAGACTCCTTTTGCTCTGCAACATAACACCAGGTCATGCTCTTGATCAGCTGGAATGGATGGCAATGTATTTAGCATGCTTCAGGAATTATTAAGAATATGGTTTACTTAATGCATTGATAACTTTAGGCCTAAAAACATGTTCTACACTCTGAAATATGAGTCTCCCAACACCACTCTACAATCCCCAAATAAATAGCACATACCTCCCTAGCTGCTATGGTGTCTGAGGGAGTCCCTTCACCTGGGTTCCAGCTTGAAATTATACTTCTTAATGAAGATGCCAATGGGCATTCGGGAGTTAATCTCTGCCCTCTCCCAGTAACATATTTTAAAGTATTCTCACAAAATTGAAAACTTTCTATATAAAAGCTGTTATTAATTATTATTATTTGACAGCTAAATTTGGTTTTCTTGCCCTTTTGTCCTTCTCACTTCTTAGGCAGTCATTCAAACCCAAATACTGGAAGTTCTTGATGAAGCTTACTTATTTCAATTATTTCCAAGCTGAGAAAGTGGGTTTTAAATTTACAAGGTAGTTTAGATGATCTTCTTCATCTACAATGGGTTTTCCATTGTGCTTTAGGGGTCGGGAATTGTTGAGTAATCTGTTTCCTCCCTTACTCCTGTTTCCCCCCTTACTCCTGTTTCCCTGTGGTGAGGGCAAAGTGGATTCAAGGAGGAAAGTGTCTCCCCATCCATGGGCACTGTTAAGAAGAATCTTTGATTCCATGCGTGTTTCATAGTATGCACATTTCAAAAAGTCTCCACTCATTCAACCAGAATTAATGGAAATTTGGCTGTGTGTAAGACACTGGTGTTACAATGGTGAATCTAATAAAATTCTAAGTTAAATCAATCTTACAATACCTTGCTTGGCCTTCACTAATGCAATCTATTTGTCCAGCTGTCTCTCTTCTCCAAAAATAGGCTTTACTTCTTTTCTGAAGCTGTTATGCTAAGGTGCGGAGGAAAGTAGGTAGTAACTCCCAGCCTTGCAGGTCCTTCTAGCCCCAAGGCATGTTAATAAAGGCATTTGATTTTTCTCTCTGGAGACTTTTTTCTCTGTCTGAATTCTCTCCTCAAGCAACATTATGAAGGACTGTAACTTGATATGAAACTACTGCACAACAAGTACTTTCTGTCCCATAAGGGGCCCAAACAAAACAATTCATAAGGCAGATGGTTGGCCAAGATTCACTCAACTTCTACAGGATAAGGTTGGTTCATGGATGACTGCAGGAATGTTTCATTTCAGATTTTAAAACCAATTAAAAATTGGTTTTGTTCCAATTCCAGAGGCAATGCCAACATAACTCTGGCCTCCAAGCTAAAAAGAAAGTTCTTTCCCAGATGCCTGCTGCCTTTTGATAGCCGTTTTCAACTACGGATACATCAGCACATCTTAGTCCTTTAAACTTTCTCTTCCTGTCTCAGATCCTTGCAGGTCTTGATATAACATGTGGTTCTAAAAATGCCATTATGTTATGTTATCTGTAATCTTACTTGCCTCTGTACCTATCAATAGTGGCCTTACAAATTTAGTATGACATGGCTTAGGTATAATCGCAATTTTGTTAAGTGTTGAGGCCTTTTCTTGATTTGGATATTTTACCTCTAGAAAATTAATTGCTTTGGAAGAAAATTTCATGAATAAATATATGATGACTCCTCATTAGAACAAAAACTAGATTTGTACTTACAATTAGAATAACTATACATTTGTTTCAGTCTTTTGTTAAATGTGTATGTTTGATCCGTGCTCCAGCTGAATTGATGTAATAATGAAACATGTTCAAATGTGGCTTATCAGTATGACATCAGTAAAATTTAACCTTCACAGAGGAATCAAACATCACCTTCTCGAAGATAGCAGACTATACCAAGTGACTATTGAGACTATTTGTAGGCCAGTTTAACAGGTCCATAAAAATGCTTGATGTCATTGTTAAAATGGTAAAGTAAACCCTGTAATCCTCTGTTCAACCTAATTTGATATGAAAAAAAATGAAAAAAAGAATAGCATCTCTCATCTGTCCACTCTCAACTGTCAACTGTTCTGAGTGGGAGTTTGGAAATGTAGGTAAGACCTCTCAAGACTCCATATATTTGTAATATTTGATTACTCTGAACATGCCAAATACCCAAATGTTTTTACAAGTCTTAAGCATTCAAGAAAAGAACATAGAAAAGATTGTGGTAGGCTGGTTGTGCCTTCAATGTGGGAAATGCTTTCCATAAATAAAAATAACCAGTGTTATTCTTTCCAATTGGAAACAGACTGAGGCTGCTGCAGTGGTCAGCTAGCAAGCCTCGTATGGTACTGATCCCTACTGACAGAGGCCCTATTGAAGGAGACCTCACGGACTAATTGCCAAAGACTTCAGCACCTCCCTTTCTGAACTGCCCCTGCCTTTACCCCTGCACTCTAGCCAGAACCAGGAGCATATCAAAAGTTCACTGATTTAAGATCCAGTTTATTAGAGAGTACATGTGGTGTTCATTTTTCCATTCTTGAGATACTTCGCTTAGGATAATGATCTCCAGTTCCTTCCAAATTGCTGCAAAAGGCATTAATTCATCCTTTTTATGGCTGAGTAGTATTCCATGGTATACATATAACACATTTTGCTAATCCACTCATGAATTGTTGGGCACTTGCGTTGATTCTACATCTTTGCAATTGTGAATTATGCTGCAACAAACATTCCAGTGCAGGTGTCCTTTTGATAGAATAACTCATTTCCTTTGGATAAATACCTAGTAGTGGGGTTGCTGGATCAAAGAGTAGGTCTACTAGTTCTTTGAGAAATCATAAAATCATTGTATACTTGTGTTTGGAAAACATATTTTAAACAACTGTAACCTAAGGGAAGAAAAAACATCTATTTGATTTTTTTTAATTGGGTACTTTCTTTCATTGATACCGTGTATTGATTTATCTCTGCTTGATTTCAAGAGTTTTCTTGGAAAATTGGTAAAATCTTACCTAGAATATAAAATTTTTCCTCACACCTATGTGTTCAATTTATATCTCTCCCCTAAGACTCTGTCATAATAACATGTCTACAGCCGTGGTCAATAATCCTTGCATTTGGAAAGTCGAGTATATTTTGGGATGACTACCCCAGCTTCCCTTCATTTACCTGGGCTGGCTGCTTTATGATTTCTGTACATTCAAACACAAATTACTCACCCAATAACGTCAGCATTAAGAATGTGTGAATAACCTCAAAGACTGATTTCATAATTACTCTTTTTCTAGACTTCCTTAATGACCTACCCAAAAATTGCAAATAGCACCAAAGGCTGATATTCAGATCATAATAATGAGCTTGATGTGTCAGGAAGCCAACAAATTACTTCTAACAGTGGCTTTTTTAGATTCCTCGGTAACTCTTTCTAAAGACACATATAACATGGCCATATTTTTCAGTCTTGCAGTGACTCTCAGTGAAGCAGAAAATACCAGCCTGTTATTAATCTTGGATCTGTATTTGATGCTAAATGTAAGTTGATTTCTTATTGCTATTTTAACAGTTTCCCCTCCCCTTCAGTGTAATATTTCCACAAGAGGACAAAAGAACCACAGTACAGATGTTTCCCCCATGAACTGAGTATACATGTCTTTGAAATAAGATTAAAGTTCCTCAGGAAAATGCCAACAAGTATATTTTTATTAGAAAATACAACCAGCTTCTTACATGGCTAAAACAAAATTGAAGCCTTTATTAAAATCAACCACTTGGTTGAAGCTGCTCTAATGTATCTGTGAGTTCATCTTATTGAAAGGCGACTTAACCTGCTAGTGTGTTTCAAAGTTAGATCACAAACTCCCAAAACTGCCACTCGCTTCTAAACTGATTTAAGACATCATTTTTCTTCTTCTCTGCTTTCTCCATCTTTTGTTCTGAGAGCCCTGCTCTTGTATGGCACCATTTTTCTATACCTTCCAATCTCTTTTCTCCCTGAGTAGAAATTATATTGTCTCAGGCTATTTCCTGTCAGTCATATACTCTTCTGGGACTTCTCTTTACTTCTAAGTGTTCACACTCCTTCAGCACACATTCCTTCCATTGGATTAACTGGACCATCTGAGGACAATTAAAAACATTTCAATCCCTTTAGTTAATAATAGCTGATATTTATTGGGAACTACCATATGCTAGGTACTGCTCTAAGCACTTTATAAATATTGTCTTATTTAATCCTACATAAGTACTATAATATCCTGTTTTATAGATGAGGAAATAAGACAAGACTTAAGAAACTTGCCCAAAGTTATAAAGAGGATAGGTGAAAGAACCAGGGTTTATTTCTCATGATTTTACTGTAGAAAAATATACCTACCCAACTGTGAAAATTATGCCTATTGTTTATTAGCATTTTAAAATTAAATTTAATTGGACCATGTCTATTGTCATCAACTTATAAACAAAGAACATGATACTTTCGTGTTCATTAGTAATTCAAGATCTTTGCATGAGAAGCCAGACTTTACAGAACATTAATTGCAGTATCAGCCTTAATTATATCAACTAAATCAGATTACCTGTTGCTGCTCTCTAACCTGAAGGGGAAATTTGGGTCCAAAAGACTTATTTGCCTTGTATCAAATTGCATGCACTCTTGAGGAATGTTTTCATGAGGTTCCCTGGGTGTTTCCAAATTGGAGACATCTTCAGGATAAGTAATGTTACTCCCAGGAATGCCTTCATATGTTTGTTAACATTAATAGACTCTTGGTAATTTAGAAAATTGTTTAGGTAATTGTTGACCTGCTACACAAACTTATCAGATTAGCTGATATGATTTGACCATTTAGAGAATGCCCCTTAGAGGAAAATGAATAACTAAAGACTATTTCCCACTCCTTCTATAAACTTTAGTAGAACACTATGATATATTGTTCTAATATTCTGTACTATCATGTTATGTAAGAAAATTCATTCACAGAGTACTTATGTGCCAAACACAATCTTAGGTGCAAAGGATACAAAGATTAATAAAACATGGTCCCTGCCTATAGGAATACAGTCTCCTGTGCCCTTAAAGTAGGGCAAAATGGAAAGGAGGAATACTAATTATGGTGATACAGAGCAAAGGTGATGGAAATTGAAGTAGCCATGGAAAGAAGGCTATAGAATATCTTGACTGATTGCATGAGACAAAGGAGCAAAAGATCACCACCAACCCCCCAGGTTTTGAGCTTATCTTTGAGTTGTGCAACAAACACTTACACAATTTCTACCATATCATGGGGAGGCTGTATTGCACCAAATGAACAAAGTCTTCCTTCTGTAGAGCTAAAATTCCAGTGGACAGAGAAAAATAATACACTAATATATTTTTGAAAACAAGATAACATCAGCTAGAGATAAGTATAATGAAGAAAACAAAACAGAGAAAGTGGGGGACTACCTTAGATTGGGTGGCCTGAGAAAGTCTTTCTAAGTTTTAGACACTTCAGTTGACCTGAATATTAAAAGGGAGCAAGCCAAGAGAAGAGTTAAGCACAGATCTTTCCGGGCCAGCGAATAGTAATTGCAAAGATTGTGAGACCCGACGAGCTTGGTTTGAACAAGGAGGAGACATAAGATACTGTGGCTGGAGCTCACTGAGCAGTGGGGAGAAGAGTAGGAAGTGGTAGGGGAGATGGGAAGAGGTTACACCCTGAGGGCCACTTAAACCACGCTGTCCTGAATCAAGGCAGCTTAGAGACAGGCCACCAAACATAAGTCCAGTAGGCTGTTGGCAGGCCTAATGTGAATACTGTTTGGGTTAAAATCAACAATATTAGCCAGGCAACATAAAGTATGGCCCTGGGTTTTTTGGTCATCTATACCTGGTTAAACTTCATATGAGCAATATACAAATTATTACCCATTCCAAAAAATATAGACATAACTTCATAAGGAAATAATCCTCTGACTTTCTACATTTTTGCCCTTAGAAACATGAAATTTCAAATTTAAAAAGAATGGCCGGGCACGGTGGCTCACGCCTGTAATCCTAGCACTCCGGGAGGCCGAGGCGGGTGGATCGCTCAAGGTCAGGAGTTCGAGACCAGCCTGAGCAAGAGCGAGACCCCATCTCTACTAAAAATAGAAAGAAATTATATGGACAGCTAAAAATATATATAGAAAAAAAAAATTAGCCGGGCATGGTGGTGCATGCCTGTAGTCCCAGCTACTCAGGAGGCTGAGACAGGAGGATCGCTTGAGCTCAGGAGTTTGAGGTTGCTGTGAGCTAGGCTAACGCCACGGCACTCACTCTAGCCTGGGCAACAGAGTGAGACTCTGTCTCAAAAAAAAAAAAAAAAAAGAAAGAAATTATATGGACAACTAAAAATATATATATAGAAAAAAATTAGCCGGGCATAGTGGCGCATGCCTGTAGTCCCAGCTACTCGGGAGGCTGAGGCAGGAGGATCGCTTAAGCCCAGGAGTTTGAGGTTGCTGTGAGCTAGGCTGATGCCACGGCACTCACTCTAGCCTGGGCAACAAAGTGAGACTCTGTCTCAAAAAAAAAAAAAAAAAAAAAAAAAAAGAAAATGTGTTATGATCTATGAGCAACTGGAATTATAATAGAATGCAACAGAAACTTTTTAATAGCCCATTGATAACTATCACCAATAAGCAATTCCTAAGAGCCTTCTTACCAAAGGACTCTGTTCCATACTCTTAGCTATGATGATTACAATACAGAATTATTTCATTAAAGGTTGTTTATTTCTTTTGAAAAATTGTCCATTTTTCCCTTGAGATGTTATCTGAAAGCTTATGATCTATAAGAAGCATTAAACTGTCGCTATGGGGTAAATTTTCAAAGTGGTGCTTAGAATTTGCCAGTGTGAGTCCCATTAACTTCAGTGGAAGTCCTGCAGTTAAACGGCTGCACATGGCTTTGAAAATGTTCTGCAGTACGTCTTTGCAGTGCCTTTTTTTTTTTTCAGTTTTTAATAAATACCACAGAGCGACTCAGTGCACAGCTGATTGCAGTATTTAAGAACGTGGATAATGCACTATGCAGTAGGAGGCTTTTAAAATTGGATTTTAAATCTTCATTTCTATTAAGAGTCACAACAACAATATAAATACATCTTTAATTCTTCAAAGAGCACCTTTCTATAAAGAAATTTGGAGCTCAATTAGAATATAGAGCTCATAAAGCAGCACTATGTCCCTCTGAGACATTGTTTATCTCACTCTATAGACGGAAAAATTGAGGCATCTTGAAGTGGGGGTACTTTGTCCTCAGCTCGCAAGTCAACAGTGAGGCTAGGAATAGCATGCTGGCCTCCCCATAGCTCCTTGCTCTAAATCACTGCCTCTTGTCAGAGTCAAACTTAATTACAGTATAATCTGTTTAATCTACACATGGAAGAATAATGAGGGAGCAGGAAAAATGAATTTATTAACAGACTGATGGGAGACCGTGTTACATAGATTAGCAACTTTCTTTTCAGGATCCAGATTTTCAGCATGTTCTAGGTAGTGTCTGATGACATGAAAGAGATGATACTAATTCCACTGGCCAGAATTGGCAAAAGACTTCTTTACTTTCCTCACTTTGAAACTTAAGTAAAGGCCTCACTTGCAAATGATGCAGAACCATCTTTTTTGGTCATAAATAAACCTGATTAAAAAAAAAAAAAAAACACATCATGGGAGGAAAAGTGTGGAATTTCCCTCCTCACCCCTTCTGGGTTAAAAGAAAGAAGTACATTGAGTTAAATGCTCAATTCAGCCTTCCCTGAAATAAAAGATGAGTATGATTTTGCTTCATTTTTTGGCTTTTGATGACTTTTCCTCTAATTCACCATGGCTGTGTATGTGTTAGTCCATCCATTGTCTGTTTCCTAAATACACATTAAAGAAGGGACAATAGTTGAAGAGCTCTATATTTAAATAAGAAATCTTCCCTTGAAGCTGAGAATAACAGGCAGTCAGGATTTGGGCTTCCTGGTGTTATATCAACAGGAATAAAATTCCATGGATTAAATTGTAAGTCATTAGCAGAGCATGGTAGTATGCACCTGTAGTTCCAGCTACTCAGGAGGCTGAGGCAGGAGGATCACTTGAGCCCAGAAATGTGAGGTTGCTGTGAGCTATCATGACACCACTGCACTCTAGCCCGGGTGACACAGTGAGACCGTGTCTCAAAAACAAAAATTGTAAGTCATATTTATGACCTGATATGACCTCCATACAATCTTACTAAAGTTGGAAGAGATTATAACCCCCATTTTATATATTAAAAAACTGAGATTTAGATTAACAGCCTTGTCAAGGGTCACACAGCATATAAGCCAAAGGTGGGGTGGAATTTGCTCACATCAAGTCTTGAGTTCTTTCCATGACACCCCATTATCTCTCTGCACCATTCATGTGCAGCACAGGAACAAATTAAATAAACCATGTGATGAGGTCTGCTTCCTACTCCCAAATCCCCCTCCCCACCATGAGACATTATCTAAAGTCTAAAAGAAAATGGATGTCAGTGTCATAAACGATGCAATTCTTTCTTCTAATAGTCATCTTTCTAAGATTTTTTTCCAATTTTTTATTTTGAAATAATTTTAGACTTACTTAGAAGTGATAAAATAGCACAGAGTTCCCATGTTTGTATGTACCCTTCACCCAGCCTCCTCTAATAACATCTTACCTAAACATAATGCAATAGTCAAAACCAGAAGCTGATATGAATACATACTATTAACTGAACTACAGACCTTATTAAGATTTTACTGGTTTTTACATGCACTCAAATTTTTTATATATATTATTATGAAATTTGATCACATGTATGGAAGCATTTAACCACCACACAATCAAGATACAGAACTTCTCTATTACCCTAAAGAAACTTGGGATGCTATGCTTTGTGTCATCTCTTTACAGGTATTTCCTCCCCCAATCCTAGCCCTTGGGAAGTACTAATCTGTTCTCTATCACTATAATTTTGTTGTTTTTAGAATGTTATATAAATGAAATCATAGTAGTAGTCTTTGGAAATTGGCTTTTTTCCACTTAGCATGGTGCTTTTTTTTTTTTTTTTTTTTTTTTGAGACAGTGTCACCCCAGCTAGAGTGCAGCGGCATCATCATAGCTCACAGCAACCTCAAACTCCTAAGCTCAAGCAATCTTCCTGCCTCAGCCTCCCGAGTAGCTGGGACTACCACACCCAGATAATTTTTTCTATCTTTTTCTATTTTTAGTAGAGACAGGGTCTTGCTCTCGCTCAGGCTTGTCTCAAACTCCTGAGCTCAAGCCATCCTCCCGCCTTAGCCTCCCAGGGTGCTAGGATTATGGGTGTGAGCCACCACACCCAGCCCAATATGATGCTCGTGAGATCCATCCAAGTTGTCACATGCATCAATAGTTTGTTCCTTTTTATTGCTAAATACTATTCCATTATGTGGATATGCCACAATTTGCTCATTTATTTATCTATTTACCTGTTAAAGGTCATTTGAGTTGTTTCTAGATTTGGGCTATTACAAATAAAGCTGCTATGTCAATTCATGTACAGGTTTTTGAATGAACATAAGTTTTTATTTATCTAGGGTAAATATCCAGGAATGGAATCAGTGGGTCATATGGTAAGTGTTTGTTTAACTTTGTCAGAAACTGCCAAACTGTTTCCCAGAGTGTGCCCATTCCTTTTAAAATACGGAAATGCCAAGAATGTTTCATGGGAGTGAATTGGATCTATGCTGACTTAAATGACATTTTTATTTTCATAGAAAATGTATGTTTCTGCTTTTATTTTTCTATGAAAATTATTTTAATAAGCAGAAGTTGCTGAAATTCATATTTCACCACTTGCGTCAAGAAGCAAATGAAAATATAGCCCATTAAGAAGCAGTCCTTCATGCTCTGATAAATGAATGTAAATTTGATGTTTATGTAGATGAGGTGTTAAGAGACCAATTAATGTAAAAAAGCAATACTGTACAAATTCCTGAAGGACCATTACTTCAATACAACTTTACTTTGTAGAAAGTCCTTATTCAAGCAAAGTTTACTGAGACCAATACTAATTATTCTTGCCTGCTAAAGCATACACATAATCACATTAGTTAGTGTCTCAAAGTACTACTCCAATGGAATAAAATGTATTAAATTGCCACCAAGGCCCAATGGTACTTTATAGCGAGTTGGGTCCAATATTCATGGTTCTAATGTGACTAAAAAGAGATCTTTTGTTGTTCTTAATATAACCCCTCTCAAAAATACCCTATTCTTAAAACTATTCTCTAAGACTCTGCTTTTCCTCCAAAACCCTCTTTAATGTCTCCCAGTGAGTCTTCTTCCATCATAACCAACAAAAAAATCATTTTCTCAAAAGTTAGTAAGAACCCCACATAGCCAAATTCATGAATTTCAACTTCATCCTCATTCTGATTATAAGCAATGTGGGAACAACTCATCACTTATTTGGAAATAGATAAAATTGAATCCATATCTATCTTACCGTATTCCAAGATAGATGCCAAATAATGCAGAAAGTTAAAATAAGACCATAAAATACTGGGAAGCAGAAATGGGTAAATTCTCTCTAACCTTGGAACCAGGAAGGACTTTCTAACTATAATGAAAAGCACAGAAGTCTAGAAGAAAATATTTATAAATCAGGCCACATAAAATCAAAGAATATTACATAATACACAAAACAAAACAATGAATAGAGTCAAAAGACAAATGTTAAAAAATATTTACAACTCTATCAGAGACAAAGAGCTAATCACCTTAAAATATAAGGAGCTCTAGAAATCAAGAAAAATACAACAACCCAATGGAATATAAAAGACGGGAAATGGATAGGTCACAGAATAAGAAATACATACATGCCTCTTAAACATACTCAGTCTCACTCATAAAAAAGAAATGCAAATGATAACATTTTCTCACTTTTCAGATTGACAAAAATCTGCAGTTTTATCACACACTTTTTATTACTTTTTGTGTAAGAAAGAATGTATATTCATATTGCTTATATTTATATTTTAAAAATTGGAAAGATAAAAAAGTGGGAAAAGAACAGTAAGTTTACCCAAAGATAGTGATTGGGGACAAAATGAATGGAAGCAGGGGGTAAATGCAAGATTTCTCATCATTTACCTCTTTATATCATTTTGCGGTTTAGACCATCTAAATGTATTAACTGTTCAAAACTAAATAAAAAGAACTATTACCTGGCACAGAGTAAGCACAGTTTAAATATTGACTATTATCATTATTTTTGCATAGCAATATTGGGGTGAGTTGATTGGTTCATATGCTGTACAGTTGTGCAGAATCTCACACTCTAGTCACTTTTGTCATTGCAAAGAGGGACAATGCCAAAGATAACTTACCATAGGATTTTCATGTGAATGCCCTCAGTTCTAGGCTGAAGTAACATAGAATGGCATTTTTAATTCTCTTAAAGCCCTACTCTAAAAGATGTTTTGTGATTTGCCTTAATTTCCCCTCCATATATTTTCTTAATTTTTTCTTTTTTTAATTTTTTTCCTATATCACAAGATATTAAGTAAATTTCCTTAATTTTAAACTTAGAACTTTAATTGTACCTTTTCAAAGGATTGTTTAAGAAGATAAAATGAGGTGATGCATGTGAAGTGCTTAGCTTAGTGCCTGGCATGTAATCATCACTTCATAACTATTAGTGGTAGTAAACTCATCATAAAAATGCATTCAGTGTAATCTCTGTTCAGTTCTACAATAGATAAATACAATCAGAAAAAATATCTAATCAAACCTCTTTGTATATTTTTGTTGATTATTTTTTCTCGAAATATCGTCATCAATATTGTATTCCTAGAATTTGAGAATCTGTATTATAAATAAGAATAAGTTTTATTTTAAAAGGAGAGAGAAAGGGATAAGAAACAATCCAGGTACTTTTTGAATCTAGAACTTCTGGATATAAAAAATAATTTCAGGAATGGTGTACATGGTACCTAAAGGATATTGGGCTAATTAAAGGGGGTTTGAAGCTTTGTTTTAGACTGGTTGTTAATTATGGCTTAATCTACATTTCTCCCAAGGGGGCTTCCCTGGCCCCTTAGCTAAGTTAACTGTCCCTGAAATTGTGCTCTTTATATTTCTCCTATCATAACATTCATCACCCTTGACTGTGGTTTCTAGATTCAGTGTCTTCTAGACAAATAGCTTATTCAGCCTGGTGTGGACAGAAGGCATCTCTATTTTCTACACCATCCACACCTCATCCATACCCTTTGCTATTATATACTCAGATTCTAGAAGTTTCTGGCCACAATGAATGTGGATTGGATAAATAAAAAATTCAAAAAATTGCAAGGTGGTAAATATTCCCGTGAGGAACTTCATCACCAACACCCCTGCCACCATTGCAGCCCCTACACACACAAGGTAAAAATGATATGTTCAATATGAGCAAATGAAGAAAAAAATTATGGCAATTATCCAAAAATTGCAAGGTAAAAAATAGCACTTTTTACCTCAGTTATCATAAGTTTTCAAAAGAATAATTTTTGCCTACTTTTTTGTCTAATGTCTTCAACTCTGTACTTCAATTTGGTCATGTGAATGTGATTATATTCTTTAATAAAGTGCTTATTTTGCATGCTTGTAATTGTAGGCTTTTTTACAGGAGCCTTGTCCACTCCCAAACTGCCTTTTACTCAGTTTTTTTTTTTTTTTTACTTCTGCCTTTTGCAAAATGTTTTAAATATTTGATTTTAGCCCCTACCACAGACTCCAAATCTGTGCTTGGAATTTGGAGATCAAAGTACTGTAGCTAATCCTTAGGACATTTGCCATCCTGCGACTTAAGAATCCATCTCTTATCAAGTTTCTGTGGTTTTCTGGAGCATTTACTGGTCATAATGTCAAAATGTGCACATCTGAAACTGCTTTTGAATTATGTTTTCTTGATACTTTTCCATATTTAGTTAATCGGAAAATGTCCAGCTTCTGAATGGTATTGAACTTCACTAGACTGTCTCCAGCTTCTCTATAAAGGATTCCTAGGTTGTATCATCACATGTTTTCAATAAGCCTTGTTTTTGTTCTCCTTTAAACAGAGCGTGTCTTATTCAAAAAGTTCATGACTGTAGGAAAGGAATTGATAATGAAAAGAAAGTAAGTCCAAAGTAGGATTTTTCCTCATAGCTTTAGGATTTGTTATAAGACAAAGTGTTTCACAGCCTGAACTGCAGCTTCAGGAGTTAGTTACCATGAATTCTAATCCTGTCTCTGGAAGTAATTTATTGCACTATCTTGTACAAGCCTCTCTGGGACAGTGTTTCTTTCCTTTTGAGCACAGATAAGAACAGCAGCACACTTTGTAGGGTTCACAAAAGGTAATACAGAAAGCAAATATGAAATTAGAAAGTTCTAAAAACTGCCCTTTAGTACCAATGAGGGCAAATATTGGCAAGGGTTTTATAAAGATGGGAATTAGATGCACAATTAAATGTGACCTATTTGGTTAATAATTCCACTAAAAAATATAGATAGATAGATATAATAGATCTGCACGTGGCAGCAAGTAGAATTTTCAAAATTATAATCAGTGTCAGATATTTATTTATGGTTTGTATTTACTCAAATTCACTCCTTTAAAGCCCTATCTTTTCATTCTTCACAAAACGAAAAGTCCATTTTCACACCCCAGTGTTTATCCCTAAGGATTAGCAAGTGCCTAAACTGTATCCATTTCTTATTTCCAAAAATAAGAAATTGTGTTTTGAAAAAGATTAAGAGAGCCAGGTGAACCAGGTAATTTTCAATTTTCCCAGATAATACCTGGAATGAATTTCCATCCATAGGTGTCCTTTGCTTAGTGACATTTGAGCTTACGTGGCATCTCCATTTCAAAATCCAAATAGCACAGTCTATTCAAAGAACTTCCTGAAGATATCCTTTCAAAAACTTTTAGTAGTAGATGATGATTAATCATAACCTGCATGTCATCTGACAATAAGTATCAAGTTTCTCCAAGAAAAATATCCCAACACTACCAAACATGACTGGCTGCCAAGATGCAGAGAGAGAGTCGGTATCATTCAACTGCTTGAAATAAGTGCAAAACGGGAGTACTGAAAGTTAGGTATTGTGTTTTTACTCTGTAAATTTAAACCTGTAATGACATTGTTTGCCTGTTGGTGTGTAAACATTCAGGTTATGACCCCGAATGAGATATCCACGCATTGGATTTCATCATATTAATAGAACGTTAGGGGATTTCCAGTAGAAGTTTCAACTTTGATCATTTATTTGTGGGAATCCAAATCTGTTTTTAGATCTGCTGTCAAATACTGGGATGGGGCTCTATTTAGGAATCGAAACTGCAGTTTTGTCATTGGGTATGTGTGAAAATAGGTGCTAGAAGAAAATTTTAAACATCGGAGGGTATCAAAGTGCAAAATTCCTGCCTCTAAAACCTGTCTTGTACTTTCTATATAAAAGAACATAATATAAAGCTGCCATGTCATTGCCCTAAACCATGTTCTGAATCATCCAAAATTACACATGACTTTTTATCCCTTTGATTTTTGAGGACTGATGGAATTACACCTAGGTAATTTACTCAAGATACTATAGTGTACCTTAAATAGGATGTGTTTGCTTCCTACTCATTCATGATGGCTCTCAGGGGACAAATGCTTCTTTCCTGTTTTATAAATACAGAAACACAGCTTCCTTACATCCTTCAATCTGTAACACACACTTGAAACTAAACATTTGTGATCACACTGTGAAGCAATTGTTTCAGTAGGTTACTGATACCGGAGGGCATTAGTTCTGTAGCATAAAAAAAAAAATCTATTGCCTGACTCTGCCTCGCTGACCACTCCCACGAACTCCAGCCTCACTCATTGTCTACAGATGACTGCTGGGCATCTCAACATTAACACAGCCAATCTGGGCACAGTGGCTTATTGAATTCCCAGCTACTTAGGAGGCTGAGGCAGGAGGATCACTTGAGCCCACAAGTTGAAGGCTGCAGTGAGCTGTGATTGCACCAGTGCTCTCCAGCCTGGGCCACAAAGCCAGACCCCATCTCTAAAAATATAAATAACAGGGCCAGAATTGAACTGGCAGCTTTGTCCCTCAAATAGTGCTCATTACTCACATAGCCCCAGCAGTATTACCCCATCTCAGTAAATGGCACTTCATTCACCCACTTGCTCAGACCAACAACACTGAAGGCAGCCTTAGACTCCCTTGTTTGTCTCACATTCCACAGTCACTCATGCAGCAAGTCATGGCCTCTCCACCTTCACAATGTGCCACCCATCTAACCCCTTTAACCTTATTGTTTGTAGAGCTGCTCTCACCTCTTGTCCAGACCATGGCAGTGGCTTCTTAACTGGCCTTCCAGCTTCCTCTCTGGCATCCAGCCCACCCCTGATCTGTTTCCCAAAGGCAACCAAAATGATCTCATAAAATACAGGTCTAATCTTGCACTCTACCCAAAACTTTCCCTGGCTACTGTCACACTTAGAAAGATGTCTCAAGCTATTCCCAAGGCCTCAGTGATCTGGCCAGAACCCACTCTCCCTTCCCTCACGCCACTCTAGCTAACTCAACTCCTTGCCTCCTTTGAATGCGCCAACCGTGCTTCCACCCAAAGTCTTTACATTTTTTGCCTGGTACCTTTTCCCCTCAGATATGCTCATGGCCACCCCTTCACTTAATTAGGTCTCAGCTCAAACATCATCTCCTCCAAGCTTTCCCTGACATCCCAGCTCGGGATAGCACCACTCACTGCTCTGTTCTTCAGGGCCCTCGTCACTACCTAACATTACATTCTGTACTGATTGATTTGTTTAACATCAACCTACCCCAATAGAACATAAGCTCCATGAGGGCAGAAAACTTTTCTGTTTTATTCAATTCTCTATCCCTAATGCTTGGCTCCTGGCAGACAGGCAACAAAAAAGGTTTGTTGAATGAACTGATGAATGAATGAATGAATGGTCTTAACACTTAATTTAAGAAAAAATCATTTCCAAAACACTCCTGCTGATGCTTTGTCATTCAACCAGTATGCAGAACGAAGAATGTACCACTTAGAATTCCAGCAATTTGGAGTTAGAAAGGATCCTTAACACTCTCCAGTTCAATCCACCTCATTTTGAAGGTATGGAAACTCGTAACCTCTGTGCCTCCCTGGAGGCCCCTGAGAGATAAGTGGTGACAAAGTGAAGTTAATGGCAGAACTGATGGTTAAAACAGGCATAGTTCAATGATCTTTATGCTTCTACACTTGACATGTTTGTTTCCTTTGAGAGGTTAGAATTTTGTATACATAGGCAAGTATAATGGAACCACAAAATTCCAATTCCTCCTTGTCTTGCTGCTCTGTTGGCAATAAAACATCTGGCACATGATATACATGGGATATAAATTCAGGCAGAAATGGTCCCACACAGACAAGACAGGTTCACCTCTCTATCACAGTCTGCTGTCCCATTGGGACAATGTAAAATATAAAAATCTATTAATTATAAGAATTTTGCTAAATTTTACCTGCATTTCAGCCATTTGCAAGTCCCATATATATTCTCCATTCTTAACAATACTTGTTGGAATTTCACTTTAAGCCTTTGTTGACTGCCTATTTCCCTGTTTACTAGTCTTTCTACTAGATAAGATTTATGAAAAGAGAAGCATGGAATGAAATGCAAGTGCTCTGGAAGCAGACAGATAGGAGTTTGGTTCTTGGCTCCATTTACTAGCTAAATGACCTTGGCTAAGATTCTTGAACTTTCTTTGTATCAACTTACTGATCTAGAAAAGGTGAAGAGGTATATATATAAAATAACTTTTTTTAGGTTGAGAGTTGACATGATACCAGGCACACTAAGACAGACGAAGAGCTTTGTATGTATCATCTCATGCAATCCTCACAATAGCCCTGTGGGGGGAAAATGATTCTATCCCCTGTTTACAGGAGAGGACTCCAAGACAGCAAGATTAATAGGCCTGAGGTCACACAAGACGGAAAGGATTGAACTAGGAATCCCTGAGCTCTCTCACACGAAGTTCACACTCATAACCTCTGTGCCTCCTTGGAGGGCTGTTATGGAGAAGTAATGAAATAGAGTGTGTGTCCTGAGCACTCCGCGTAGCCTCATACATCAGAGGTACTCAATAAGTATTGCCCATTTCCTTTCTCTGCTCCCACCACTGACTAAATAAATTACCTTGGCCAATGTGGTAACCTTCCTGGTAAATAGATTTTTATTTTAAATAAATATTTATTCTCTTTTTTCTCATTACAAATACAATACATGGTTATTGTAGATCATTTGAACAAACGAGTATATTTTTAAAGAAACTAAATTTTACACATAATCCCACCACCTAAAGGTAATCACCATTAACATAAAGGTATATATGTACTTATAGTATTTGTTTTCATATATACTAGAAGAATATATTGTTATCCTTTTGGGGGCAAAACTGGAATCATCCTATGTAATCAATTCTTTATATAATGCATTAGAAACATTTTATCTCATCAATATTCTAAAACATGATGTTTTGTGATTGCATAGTATCCATGGTAATAATAATAGTAATAATAAATTAGCTAAAATTTATTATGAATTAGCACTGTAATGAGATGCTTCACATGTTAACTTATTTAATTCTCACAACTCTGTGGCATAGGTTCTATTATTATCCTCATTTTACAGATAAAGAAATTGAGGCACAGAGAAGTTCAGTAACTTAACCCAGGTAACCCAGCTAATAAGAAGCAGAGCCAGGGCTGGAACTCAGGCACATGAGCTCCACAGCCCATGCTCTAGAAGGGATATACCATGCTGGTTTTGATCAATCCATTTTTATTAGAAATCTGGATCCCTTCTAACTTTTTATGTTAAACATGCTGATGCAAACTTTTGTTGACATCTACAGTATTCTCACTGGGATAAATTCCTAGAATTAAAATGCTAAAACAATAGGTATTCACATTGTTAATAGTTTTGGCAGACAATGCCAATTGCTCTCCCCCCAAAAAATTATACCACTTTACACTTACAGAAAATCTTGAAAGAACATTTTCTTCTCCTCATTGCCAGTATTGACAATTCATTTGTTTATACCAGGGGTGGGGAACCTTTTCATGTTGGAAGGCTGCATTAATTTAGCTGTAATCAAATAAGGCCACATTCAAGAAACTTCAATTAAATATACTTAAAAATGTATATTATTTTGTGAAAATATAACTACTATGTACTCAGTAATTTGAAAAAATGAAAACTATTTGTTAATTTTAAAGTTAACTGATCTTCTAATGACTTTGCTGTGTCTGCTTTTGGTTGGAAAGCATTTGACTATTTGGTTGCAGCAGGGAGGTCTGTAGTTTCAGTTGATCCTCCAAATGGATATCAGTCATTTGTGACCTTAAGGAATCCTGATTTGGGTTAGGTAGGAGAATATAGATTCCCAGCAATAAGTAGTTGTAAAGCAAGAAAGCATTTTTCAGGTGTGTTGCTGAAGGCGTGGGTATTCTACTGCATGTTTCCATATTTCAACTGGATCTTTCTTAGCATCAAATAATGACTTTAAAATGTCATCTACTGAGAGCTCAATCAATTCCATCTATGCTTCTTTAGATGCCTTGGTGATATCAACTAGGAGACTGAAATGCTGTAATAATTTGAGCATGATGTCATGATGCTCAAAATCAGTGACCCCTTCATTGTATCCTTAATTAATAGGTCCATAATAGCTGCATATTCTTCAAATGATTTGCATATATCATTCTGCTCATCAGTGACCTTTGCTAACTGGGAAAAATGTTCATCTGAAATTTCCTTTTGAAGAAGAAGTGTTTTGAAAAAAGATAGCTTTTTTCCAAATGCTTGGATTTCTTTTTGCCACATATCATATATAGACTTAGTTTTATCTAGCAAAGAAATATTCAAGTCATTTTGATTTGACAGGATGTCACACAGAAATGCTGCATTGCCACAGAAATCTCTCAATAATTCACGTTGCTGATTCTGTTATTCATAAAATTTAACTCTCTGTTCTTACAGAGATAAAATTTTGACTAACACCTGTCCCTGTGATAGCCAATGCACTTTAGAATGATAAGGCAAATCCACACTGAATACTTATTGTTCAACTTTAGCATGTTATGAAACTGATGATGCCATGTTACATTTGCAGGAATGTAGTTAACAATACTTATAACTTGTCGCAAAGTATCACTCTAAATAGTACCTTTGGCACAGAGATTTCACTGATGCAAGATACAATGAAAAGAAATGAGAGCATCTGGATCTATCTATTAATACTTTTTTTATCTGTGCAATAGACCCTTCATGTTTTCCTGTCATGGAAGTTGCACCATCTGTACATATACTCAATAAATTTACCAAAATTGGTCCAACTTCATGACATTTATCTTGAAAGTTGTTGAAGATATCTATTCCCCATGTTCTGTTGGCAAGAGTGCCCAAAGTGAGTGACTCTTCATAGCAAACAAAATCTTCTGTTATGACCTGAATGAAGTATAAAATCTGCACTGAGTTCGTAGCATCAGTTGATTCATCCAAAGCGATTGAATAATATATATTTTCCTTTTGAAGTATTGCATGAAGTTGTTTTGTTAAGTGGAGGCTAATTCATGCTGCCCATCAGTTATGGTTCTCCATGAAAGAAGCAGTTGTTTGTACTTTGAAACATTACTGGGGTCTAAGCATCCTACAACTTCAACTTTGAAACATTATTGGTGTCTAAGCATCCTACAACTTCAACAATTCATTCTTTCACAACTTTTACATCACTTAATGGCTTCCCTTTTTCCCAAGTACGTAAGTTACTTTATAAGTTGTTTCAGTGGCATTATTTCCAGGTCTTATTGCTGCTTGAAAGAATTGTCTTTGCTTTTGCTTTTCATCTTTTAATTTCTGCAATACAAGCTCTGATGAGCACTGAATTTCTTTAATGTTGATACTGCAGTATCACAGAGCAAGCAAATCATCTTTATCAGAAATAAGATAATATTGCAGTTCTCAATCCTCATTAAAAAATCTATTTTCTTCCTTCAGCATTCTCTTGGTCTTCTTTGACATGATGGGCTGTTAAGCAGGCAGAATTAAAAAATATTGTCAAGCTGTGCCACTATTCACAAGTTCCACTTCAAATAGAAACACAGTGCACCATTGTCAGAAGCTGATAACAGACTGGCATACTCGACCCCCATAAACTCTCTTGTGTGGCAATGTTGCCGGTCAGGCAAGGGAAGTTAGAACTAAATCATGAGCATAGCAACCATCAATTTAGCCCTTATGCTTACTAATGTTCTAATTGTCCTAGTCAATGTAGGAGGGTTATTTTGTTGAAACTTATTTTATTCTTTGGTATTTTAAATATGTTCATTTTAACAATAAAATAAAAATATAAAAGATGAAAAAAATTATTAATAAAAATAAAAGGATTTGTTCTGTAAAATTTGAATTCAGTCAAAAGGCCACACTTAAGGACCTAGAAGGCCACATGCAGCCTTAAGGCTGCAGGCTCCCTGCTGCTGGTTCAAACTGTCAATTTGATAGACTGAAATGGTAACTTACTGCTATTTTAAATTTTCAAACTAGAAATTGTAAAGAAGAACTTTCTTTATATTTATTGGTCATTTTTACTTCCTCCTGGGGTAAGTTTATATTTATGCCTTCTGTCCAATTTTCTACTAGTATGTTTTCTTATTACTATGTTTATATATTAAAGGTATTAGCCCTTTGTCCATCATGATATATGTTACAATTTTTTTTCCAAGTTTGTTTTTTGTGTCTCAATCTGTGTGGGGTTTTTTTTAACACATGGAATGTTTAAATTTTGTGTGTTTGTACCTCAGCTTCTAAACTGCAAAATGAGGGAGATTTGAGGATATTATTTCTAAGACCCTTGAAATTATAAAATTGTATTCCATTTCTTTGAGTGTTACTATAAGCAAATAACTCATCAAATAAGTATCCATTAAATAAGTTCTGAACTTCTATAGTACGATGGGTACTGAGTGAGGCACTGAGGTTACAAAGAAAAATAAGCACTTCTGCAGCCGTCAGTTTCTTACAGTATACTATGGAAGAGACCAGCAAGTAAACAGACTTCTACTAGAATCCTAGGTAATAAGTGTTACGACAGGAGCATACCACAGAGCTCTGGGCACCGTGGTGTGAAAGCAGGCTTCCTGAATGGGTTGATGCCTGTGCGGAGTTCCACAAGCAAGCAGAAGTTAACCAGACAGGGAAGGGGGGACGGCTTTCCAGGAAGGGCAGCAGCATTATATAGAGCACTTTCAATGCCAGGCAGCTGAATCTGATCTTTGTTCTAGATACTGGAAGTTTTTTGGGTTTTTGTTTTTTTTTTCTTATCAGAGAAATAACATAATCACCTTAACATTTTTATCTGGCAATAGAATACAATATGTTTTAGAGAAAGACAAGACAAGAGAGTGGAGAGGAGGTCAGAGGTTATAGGGACAGCCAAGAGGGAGGTACCATAGGCCTGACCGAGGAAGGAGACAGGAGAAACAGAAAGAGAAAATTACATGTGGAAGATACTGTGGAGGCGGAATCAACAAAACTAACCCACTCAATGGATATGCGATGAGAGAGGCAATAAAGAAAAAGATGCCAACTTATAAATTTAATATAAAATCTGTATCAGAATTTTTTTAACTTGATAAATTTATTCTGAAATTCACTTGGGAAAATCAATAGATTTTCTAATATTTTTAAAAAAGAATAATGTTGAAGGAATCTTACCCTATCAGATGTCTAGTGTCGTACTAATTCAGGAATAAGCAATTAAACAGAATAGAATCCGAAAGTAGGTTTCTCAATACATATATGGAAACATTTGGAAAAGGACAGACTTTTTATTTAGATGATATTGGAAAAACAGACTATCATATGGCATAAAAAATGAGATTAGTTCTCTACTTCCCCACAGAGACAAACACAAATTCCATAAAAGTTAAAGATTGTATAAGTTAGAGTAATGCTAATTATTGTAACATACACATCTCCAAATTCCAGTAACTTAACAAAACAGAAGTTTATTTCTTGCTTGTGTGATAGTCCAGAGAAGATGCTCCTTGTTGGGGGTTGGGATGTGTGGTAAAAGCTGTGCTCTGTGCTGTCATGCGGGAGCCCAGGCTAACAAAGGCACTGCCATTTTCAGCATTCTAAGGACATCCTTAGTACCAACACGCAGTCGACAGACAGGAAAAGAGAAAGTGACAAGGCACATGTGCTGCCCCTCAGCCTGGAAGTGGCATACATCATTTCCACTCACCTTGCATTAGCTAGAATTAGTCACCTCTCCTCACCCCGAGACAAGGGGATCCAGGAAATAAGGCTCCTGGATGGGCAGTCACCTTCCAAGGATAAGGCTGTACCTCAGAAGAGAAGCACATATGTGTGGTGGAGAGGTGGACATAGCTACCTTTGCCACGAAGACCATTCTTAATAGTAAAAGTAAATTCATTAACTAAACAAGCATATAAATACACTAAAATAAAATAGAGAAAAACATTTTTATAATGTTTGAATGGACAAAGTCATTCTAGACAACTTGACTTTTATGACTCCTAAATGACATGAAATTAATCCAGGAGTCTATTTTTTAAAAAGAGATGATTTTGCCTTGTACTGGCAAAGATTAAAGATTTATAATATTGCCTAGAAAAATGTCTATCACATAGTAAACAGTAAATATTATCCCTTAGTATTACTATTATTAGCATTTCTTTTTATTAGGAAGGAGGAAGAGAGAAATAAATATTTTCATATTATCAGTGAGGATTGGTACCATCATTTTGAGGACATTTTGATATCTATCACAAATCAAAATGTGCCAGCAATCCAGTCTCTAGGAATTTATCCTTAAAAAGAATACCTATAGAAATAGATGTACAAGCCTGTCCATTTCAGCATCATTTTAATAGCAAAACTAAAGGTAACCTAAAAATTCATTAATAAGTAATTGGCTAATTAAATAAATTACTTTCCTATTTTAAACATATTTGTATTGTTTTGATATTTTATAACAGCTACTGCTTTTATAACTTTAAACATATATTTCATTAAAATTATTCCAAGTTTAGTTTATAGTGAAGCCACTAAAAATAGTTCAAGGCATTGGAACAAAAAAGATGGTGGGAAAGGATAATATAATCATTAGGAACATTGCATTTATTGGATTTCTGATTTTCCCAGAGAGAGCAAGATAAAGTGAGTTTAAAGGGCAAGAGGGCCTGCTGGGATCAGGGGACCACCAGGTTGCCTAAGGAGGGGTCAACTAGCCCAGGTAGGAAACGGAGCAGGTCAAACCTCTGGTGCTGACCTATAGTGGGAGCGCACCTGTGAATAGCCACTGCACTCCAGCCTGGGCAACATAGCGAGACTCGTCTGTAAAAAAAAAAAATTTTAAGTAAAAAAAATAATAATTTAAAACAAATAAATAAAGGGCAAGAGGTAAATTTATGTTAGTTATTAGGGAAAACTTTCTGAGACTTCAGAATAACTTAGAATTTGCAAAAATTTAAAAAGCCTGAAGTCTACAGACAGTTTCTAGGGAGGGGTCAAGATGTATCGTCTTTGTGGTCCGCCTCTAGAGAATGGATCCGTCTTTACAACAACTAATTTAAAAGTGTTCAACCATGGTTTGTTTGATCCACACGATTTAGTTCTTTGCATTGTGATTTTAAATTGAGCCAAGTTATGCCTTCTAACAGATGCATCATGTAGTGTAATTGTGGCAACCAAACACAGCGGGTCAAGTTCAGATGTATAATTGGCCTTGCTTTAACCCAATCCTTGCATTCATGATAGCATAGCATTAGATGTGAACCCACCTTATAATGAGGGCTTTTTGGTATTTCTGTGACTCATATCTTGTAAACAGGGTCCATGGTGATCAATTCATATCGATTTTGCTGACTAAATGATACTCAAGCAAAGCTTCTGTGGCATCTAATAATAAGTTCTTTCACAGTCCCTATGTGTCTTAAATATCATTACAGTATTTATTTTGTTCAAATCTTTGCAGTCACCTCAAATCTCAAGAATCATCTATAAATCATTCTAAGTGAGTCAGTAAGTTTGTGAAACTACTTCCTAATACCTTGTAAATCTATATTCCACATTTCTACTGGGCTGCTTCTAATCAATAACTCTTTCTTCACTACTTCCCAACTTGTTCATATCTGTTTCCTTTGGGAGATGTAGATTTTAAGAGCTCAGGATTACATGCTTTTTTTTTTTTATGCAATTTAGAGCTCCTCCTTGTTTATTAACAGTTCTATTTCTTTCTCTAGCCCCATTTCCTCTTGATGTATCCATAAAAGTACCATCTGTTTTTTAGCATCATTTTATTTCTGCTTTATCCTCCCTGCACTTCTCTCCTCCCTGAATGCTTTATGTGATAACAATTTATTCTTGATTTGTTATCCACCTGCTTTCACAGCTTCCCCCTTTCTCTTCCTCCCCCACCCCCATCCCGCCCTGGATTTTTTTTTTAATCCAAGGAGTGGTACACCATAACTCTTAAGGACACAGCTTTGGAGTCACAGCTCAACCATATATGAATGTTGGGCCTTGGTCACTTGACCACTACAAGCCTCAATTTCTTTATTTATAAGAAGGAGATGGTTACAATACTACCTACTACATAGGGTTGTTGAAGAACTAAATAATGTACATTAGGCTTTCTCAACCTTGGTGCTATTACATTTGGGGCTGAGTCGTTCTTTGTTCTGGGGGCTATCCTGGGTATTGCAGGATGTTTAGTAGCAAGCCTGGCCCATACCACAGATGCCAGTAGCAACTCCCTCCCCAGTTATGACAACCAAAAATGTCTCCAGACATTGCCAGGTAACCCCTGGAAGGCAAAATTGTCCCCATGCAGAACCACTAATGTACATAGAACATTTAGCACAGTGCCTAATACACAGTAGGGACTTGATAAATATTTGTAATGGATGGATGGTCAAATGGATGAATTAATATTCAAGTGTCTAATGTAATCCTTGACACTCAGTTAACTGCTTAATATGTAGTAGATAAACAAATGAACCTGAAGCCAATGAGCTTCAAGGGCTATCTGTAGTTTCTACCTTACCCTAAAATGTGGTATCTTCACCAAACACAGTTCAGTTGTTTCAAAGAATATTTTAGACAATTAACTAATTGCACAGAATAAACCACTCTCCCAATAATCTTAGGGATATTTAATTTTTATAAATTTTAATAGATGACAGCTATAACTATTATGTTGCAGAATTCAATGCTAAATACTGAAGTGATCTTTTGATAAATTTAAGAGTATTTTAGGTTGATATCCCAGTTGTTAAGCCATTGATGTGGTAAGAGAACAAACCTCAAGCTACTTCTAAATGTTTTTAATCTAAATTCATTTTATAAATATTTATTGAGTGTCTGCCACATTTCAGGCACCATCCTAGGATACTTGGGATACATTAGTGGACAAAACAATGCTCCAACACTGTGGAACCTCCATTCTATAAAGTAATAGACCACAAAAATAATAAATACATGAATAAAATAAAAGTAAAGTCTACTCATAACTTCTAAAATATTAGCCTAGAAAATATTCTAGGTGGTACTGACAGCAGAATTCCAGTGGAAGACTGTAACCCAACCAGAAGCATTTTTGTGACTGCATTCACTGTCTGCCATTTGGTTGCTCATCTATGATTTCATTTTACTGAACTCTGACTTTCTCGTCTGATCTGAATTACAATGAGGGTATTAAATCAAATCTGTGGTTACCTTTGCATATTTTGAAACTTCAAACATTGAGATTATCATTCACTGTGTGCATAATTTTTGAAATTTTGTCAAGTCACCAGTGTTCTTTTTACTTTCTTTAGGTTTCCTCTAGTGAGCTAACTTCATAGCATACTTTTTGTGCTGTCACATAACAAATCAATAGCTGATTTTTTTAATTAATACAATATATGCTTTTTGTGCCTCTCCTGTTTCATCTGTAAAATGGAATCTGTAGAATACCTAACTCATAAGGTTGTTATAAGGATTAAATGTTTATAAAAAACTTAAAGAAAATGCTAGGCACATAGTAAGTTTTAAGTGTTGTATTTTCTGCACCCCTACTTATTTACCATTTACTTATTTCTACTATTTCAAATATTATATATTTTTCTTTCCTTTCTGCACTTAGGAGAAAGTAGGATTCCAATGAAATAAAAGCAAATGTATATCCAGCAGGGCCACATAAGTAATGTCTCTTTGTCTGTAAACCACTAGTCTCAGGAGTAAATCCCTCCAAATGATGAAAACCGAGAGATGTGTTTGCACATAACTCTTTTTATAAAAGTTTTTTTTCCTGATTCAAAAGACATACTCATTGTTATAAAATTCCAACATTACAGAAATTAATAATTTAGAAAGTGAAAAGTTTCTTATACACATATCCACCCCAATTTACTACCTCTAGAGATAATTAATGGTAATACTCAGTGTATATTCTCACGTTTTCCCTACTCATATATTAATATATATTTTTAGTAAAATAAGATCACATTGTACATACTGTTTTGCACCTGGCTTTTATACACTTAAAATATGTCTTCGGTGCCTGTGTCAACACATTAGTTCCTTTTCTTTTCTAAGAGTTGCCAAGAGTAGTAACTCAAGGATGCATTTGTGGCTCTTGGGGCCCCCACCCACTGCATAATGTTTAGATCTGATTTGGGAAAAGTCCTGCCACTGACCCTTGCACTGCCAGCCACTGACCCCTCTCTGTCTAAGCACTGACCCATAAAAGGGCACCAGCAGAGTGACTCAGAAGATCTCAGTGCACACCAGGAGACCAGACCTTTCTCAGCACAGGGGGAAGGATGAACTGAATGAGGAATACACGTTCATTCTACAGTTAATCCTGAGGATAACAGAAACATTGCAAATGCAACACCCTTGAAGTGGAACTCCTCTTTGGAGTGTGGAAGCCCAGTCACGCACAACCCACTTGGAGGAGGAAGGAAATTGTATTTGAGGATATTTAAGTCAAGCTAACTTTTATTAAAATTGCCACAGGAGGCCATTCATCCCCACTTCACTTCTCCCACTTCAACGCCTCTTTCCATTACTCAGATATTGACTCTTGGAGTGATTAAGTTCTCTTTTATCTTTTTGGTAGTTTTATTAGCTGCTCTTTTTCTCTTTTTTGCTTACAAAAAGGCAGATATTTTTTATACCAAATGTTAATATGTCAAACATTAAATGTCCATTCCCATGCAATGCACAGTGTTTATAATTACATACTCTATTGTAACAAATGTAATATTACTTAATGTGTGCACCAAACTTCACACACAATTGATGGGCCGGCTATAAAGACTACTCTATACAGAAAGCATAGAGTATTCAGCTTAGTTGAGGCCTTTGTTAAACAGTATGTGCAGTTGTACACTCCACATTAGGGAATTTTTGGCATGAAGGAGATAAAAACTTCTTTGGCAAGAGAACAAGAGGCATAATCATTCCTAGCGGCACTTTCTCGGCTGGACAGGCTACGATTCCCTGGTCACATCAACCAGAAGCCTTGCCATTGGGGACGGAAGCAGGAGCTCCTTTCTGCCGATAGGAATGCTGATGACAGCAGAGATGTTGTGGAAGGCTACCTCAGAAGGCCATTGTCCAATCTGTTGAAGGTTAAGTAGCATGTGGTTCAAAATTGCTTAGGTAAAGCACACAGTTGCCAAGGGGTCAGAACTACAGGAATAGATAAGTCCCATTCTCTGCATTTCCACTCTCCAGTCATGGCAGAGCCCAAGTGGCACCAGGTGAGGCTAGGGTCCAAGATCTGTCTATTTGATCTTGAATAAAGTGCCAAGTGAACCTTTCGGAAATATTGTTTTGAGAAATAAAAAGTCCTAGTCATGCTACTTACGGCTGTTTCAACCTGTTTCTTTCAGATACCATTGTTCTTATTGCTTCAATAGCAGTTGTTTCTGCAAAAACTCAGGGTAATATTTTTGCCACGTCTGCACTCAGAAGTCTCCGTTTCCTACAGATCCTCCGTATGGTGCGCATGGACCGAAGGGGAGGCACTTGGAAATTACTGGGTTCAGTGGTTTATGCTCACAGCAAGGTAAGATTTGCTCTCTAAGTTTTGGAACAAAATTTTTGAAACTTTTTCACTGATTGCTGTAATATTTGATAAACCTATCACAAATAAACTTAGTCATTTCAGAAATGGGTTAAAGCAATTTTGGGGTATGGTATGTAATGGATTATTTAAAAGCCATCACAAACATCCAAGACATAGTAAAGTGAATGGAATCATGCAGATTTTTTTTCCTTTTTCAAAAACCTTCTATCTCTAAAAATCTTTCATTCTTTTTATATCTAGGAATTAATCACAGCTTGGTACATAGGATTTTTGGTCCTTATTTTTTCATCTTTCCTTGTCTACCTGGTGGAAAAGGATGCCAATAAAGAGTTTTCTACATATGCAGATGCTCTCTGGTGGGGCACGGTAAGTATAAAAATCTGTTTTTATTTATTGGATGTCATGAAATTTTCCTGTGAATACAGTGTAATGGTTCCTGTGGATAGTCTCAATAAAAATATTAACTTGCAAAAGGGAGTTGTGTGAAAATATACACTGCTTATAATTGTCTAAAGGTTTTCCACATATCTTTGGTCCAGCTAAGGTAAGTTCTCTTATAAATCATCAGTAGTATTTCTTGAGTGCTAAATTGTTGCCAAAATAAAAATATATCATTTTTTAAATGGTGATTAAAACATTGATAGTCTGGTTTGTTTGTTTGTTTTGACTTTGTGGAACACAGATTTAAATTGCTAATTGTTGCATTGATTTGCCACTCATCAAAAAGTTTATCTGACGTTAAAAAATGAACAGAAGCTGAATAAAAGTTAGAAGAGTAAAATTACAGCACAGAAAAATGAAAAAGAAAAGACTAATAACCATCTGTGAGATCAGAGATTATAGACATCTAATTTCAAAACTTTCCACTCAAAAACTACTTTTTATTTGTATTCTTATTAGCGAATAATTTTCCAAACAAATAAAAATAAAATCATGATACTCATACAGATAGAAAATAAACACATGCTAAATAATTTTATTTAACTCATTTTTTTATTTGTCATTATTAATGAGGAAACCAGTAAGATGTTACAACCAGTTTAAAGGGCTATCCAAAGAATAAAAACATTTTAAGATCAGAAATACTGAAATGAATTTGCAAGTAGAGGCAAAACTGGCTTCTTCCACGGTGTGGGAGGGAAGTTCAGTTGAGCCTCCACTAGACAATTTATTTACATGTCTATAGACAAGAATTATTTTGCATTGCTACCAGTTATCTACAAGTTACAGAGTTGTAAAATAGCTCAAAGGCCATGAAAGGAGCAGAGCCCCGTAAAATCAGAATCCAAAAACCTGGAAAGGTGTTCTCTGAAAAACACATAGTTTTCCATTGAAGCAAAAATTTCCCCTACATTAAGAATTTATAAAACAGTCATTGGAACTTCTGCCCAAGTAAGAATGTCACAAGATATGAGAGTGCTTTATGCCATGCATAAATTACATTTCTTTTTATTTGATTCCTTTAAGACATTCCAAAGGGTGGGTATGTGAAAATATACATTTGTAATTATCTAAAAAATTTCCATATCTCTTTAATCCAACAAATTTAAGTTTTCTTATAAATCATTATTAGTATTTCCTGAGTGCTAGCTTGTCTCTAAAATAAAAATATATTATTTTCTTATCTGTGATTAAAACATTGATAAGCTTTTTATTTGTTTGTTTGTTTTGTGGAGCACAGATTTGAGTTACCAATTGTTGCCTTGTTGCACTACCCATCAAAGCTCATCACCAAGACCTAGAACTCTTGCCTGTCAGACACAAGGAAAACTTGTCAGGGCTATATTAAACAGAACTGGATATATTTTTTGGCCGTATAGCAGGCATGAAATGAATAAAAATCAGAAATACACTCACCTAAAGACTAGAATTTTTTTCTTAAATTATCTTAGTAAATGCCTATGGGATTGTGCCACTGGTAATCCAAGCATTTTTGTGGGTTGAATAATTTGGTTTCTGACTCCTCCTCACTATTCACAGGCAATAATGGACATTTGAAAGGAGAAGTGGAAATCTGAAAGAGAGCAGTCATCTGACATTCTTAAAATACTTTTTATATGTAGAGAGCACATGAAAATCTATGACTCATGGTGGGATCAACTGTGTAAACTGAGAAAACGGGAGGATTTTCTTGCCAGCAAGGGTGACACAGTTTGTCATCCCAGCCTTCAAAGCAATGGTTTGAATTCAGATTTAGTTTTTGCTTCTCTTGGATAATTCTGACATATTTAAATTACTGATGCACTATGCACTCAGGTGCATCTCCCCATTGAGATGCAGTTGTGGTGAGTTCAGCCTGGCAGCTCTTTTTCCTTCTTTTCTTTAGTCTTCCATTTCTCCTTATTACTAATAAGAATTGCTGGATTGTGTGTTAAATAGTGTGTGGGAAACTCTTAATATACCTCTCACTTAGTCACCAGCTTGTTTTTTGGTTTTTTTTGTTTTTTTTTCTTCCAGAATAACCCACATAGCAGGTTTTCAAAAGTCACATCTCTGACTTTCAGGGAGAAACAACATATTTTCATTGATTTCCATTTCAGTAGTGCTATTTTGACTGACATTTAACCTCTACTTAACAGGTTCCAGAATGGCCTAATTATCTTTCTGCTTTAAAAAAAAAAAAAATCTAGTTTTGAATATGAGAGTAAAAATCTTCTAAAATGCCAAACTTCTAAGGATTTTTTAAAAAAAGATCTTATTGGTCTAATTGGTCCACAGCAGGTTTGTTGATATTAACTGACTCACTACTTAAATTGTCTGAAGCCTAAAAAGACACAAAAGGCAAACAAGAGGGCTTATTATTTCTATTCATTATAAGAACATATACTAGATCTCTAGTGTGAAATAAAATAAATTTAGACTATTATACCTTTTAATATACATTAATCAAGACCCTAATGAAATATATGGCTGGATACTTTTTAGTTAAAATTTTCCATGTTGCGCATAATGGACACCTTAATAACTATGGAAGTATCCATAGTAAATTAAGAAATAAAAGCATCCTGGGTTGGAGTATTTCTAAGTGCCAGGCTTTGATGAAAAAAAGGAAGTCACCTATATTAAAGGAGCCCAAAGTATCAAGATTAAGTATCAAAATGCAATCTCTTTTCTATGGTACAATGTCCCATTGAATTCTAAATACTAAATACTAAACTCCTTCCACTAAGATGGTGAGAGCTGGCCCCAAGATTCACTTTTGGAGGGATACGGCGATGGGATCAGCACTGCTCAAAGCCAGTAACAATTCAAAGAGCTATGATCCCTGAAAACCGTTTCATACTAGTGAATAGCAATACCTAGCCCACTGGTTAAGTGAGATGACAGATCCAAAGGGCCTGGTACCAAAAACATAGCAAGTGCCCAACAAAGATGATGGCTGTTGTTGGTGTAGACATCGCTGTTGTGCGTGTAAACACCTTTATAACAAAAGGAACAAAAAGAGCTCTGTGCTTCAATGCAGAGCCACGGGTTAAGCGCAGAAGGGTCTTGGGAATCGGGTGCTGTGAGAAAAGATGCTCTGGGTTCTGAAGTGGCAACTAAAGTAGCGTTGATGGCAGAAAATGGAAGAGGGACATATCTCCAGCAGCTGAGGCACTGACAGCCACTGGAAAAGCGGATCTTCTGATGCTGGTTGGGGCTCTGTTTAATATTTTTCATATTATCATTATTATTATTATTTTTCTCCTTTTTAGTTGTTCTAGATTTATTCTGAAATAATTTAAGAATGAGTTTTCCTGGGGTTATTTTCTATTATTATCTCCTTTCTTGCTGTTATGTTTCTCCTTTTGATTTGCTTTAGATTTATTCTGCAATAACTTAAGATCAGGTTTTCCTGAAGTAATTTTTTCAGGTAATAACCTGTTCTTGAAGGCCAGTTTGTCTTCTTTCTATTTCCTGCTACTCCTGTCATGAAGATAGTGTTGTGGGTTTAAAAAAACAATGCATGCAGCAGCAGATAGCATAAATCTACTCTTGAGTAAGCATATGAACACAGACTCCACCTGAGACCATGTGCTTGAAATGATTACCTCAGGCATGTGAAAGAATTTTATATCAGCCAGAGTTAGTCCGAGAATTCATGCTGAAAATCTTACAATCTTTCTAGAAGCAAACCATATGGAAGGTTCTATGAATATAATGTAGTATACTTTGCACTCAACATGTTGTACATCCCAAATATATGCGATGAGTTTCATCCCCCTGCAAAAATCTAAGAATAAGAAATTGTGTAAATTTGTAGAATGAAAAAAGATACCCTTGTCCTTGATAATGCCAGTTACCCTTCAGCAAATCAACTTTCCTTACCTTGAGTTCACCAATACAAAATGTTTTCTGAAACATCTTATAAACTGTTGTTTTCTGACTTAATACTGGCATATTAAATTAAAGTTAATTGGCTAGGCATTGTGGCTTATGCTTGTAATCCTAGAATTTTTGGAGGCCGAGGCAGGGAATTGCTTGAGGTCAAGAGTTCGAGACCAGTATGAGCAAGAGCAAGACCCATCTCTACCAAAAGAAAAAAAAAAAAAGAAAAATTAGTCAGGTGCCGTGGCACACACCTATAGTCCCAGCTACTCAGAAGGGTGAGGCAGGAGGATCAATTGAGCCCAGGAGGCTGAGGTTGCAGTGAGCTATGATGTCAGCACTGCACTTTAGCCTGGGTGACAGAGTAAGACTCTGTCTCAAAAAAAAAATTTTTTTTAAATAATTACAGTTATTGGTTGTTTCTTACTACAGATGCATTACCAGCCCCTAACTATTCAAGACAATCAGCTACCAAGCAAAAACTGAGATGCATGTACCCCAGCTGCTACCCACCAAAAAATCCTAGCTGTTATGAGCATCTGTAAGTCCCATGCCTACCGTAATGGTATGCATTTGTGAAATGTATTATTGTAAGCCTCTTTGGGGAATTCTTTCCTAAGGAGAGGTCTGTTTCCTCAATGACATCTTCTCACATGTGGCTCTGAATGCTTTTTCTCAGTGGTGATTATTCAATAAGCATTAAGCACATGCTGTTTTGAAAAGAAGAGAAGAATTAGAGTTAAGAGACCTGGGTTCTGGCCCCAACATTATGATTTAGTGGAAGTATGATACTAAGCAATCATTAATATCTCTGTAAAATAGAGATAATTATATCACCCAAACACAAAGTCGCTGTGTGTATGAAATGAGATTAGGGCATGTAGATGTGCTTTATCAAGCAGTAGGCAAATGTCAGTCATTACCATTGTTACATTATCTGACTACCAGTCTGGAAGGACAGTATGGAATGTCAATGCTCTGAGCTACCACAGCAGATCCCAAATTATATGATGGTACCACCACAGGTGATTCTGATGTTTGAAGATGGAAAACCTTTCTGATCTACTAGTTCAAGGTGACCAAATTTTGAAATTGACTACACAGATTCTATGACCACCCACTGTCTGAAACTAGGTGTTCTGGAAGTACCTAGAGAGAAGGGTGAAAAAGAGAAGGGAAAGAAGGAAAAGAAAAGAGAAAGAAGAGAAAGGGAGGGGAGTGGGGAGGAGGGTTGACAAACTGCTGGTATGAATCATCGTTCCTTAAAGGACTTCCTTATGGGGAAATTATGCTGTGCATTGGAAATCTACCAACAGTATATTCTTAACTTGTTCACATGAATGTATTAGCTAAACTAGTATTCATAATGTTCTCTTCAAAATCAGGCCAATAAATATTTGTTGATCTTGTTACTTGAAGAAAAGAAGGAAGGACTTATATTTCCTGAACCGGAATTAATTCTGCTATTGAAAAAAAAATCCTGTAGCCTAACCAATGTCTAAATTATAATCTGACCATCACATCTGCCATTCCATTAAAAAAAAAAATGAGTCAAGAAAGTTTGGATCAGAATTTTTTTTTTTTGAGACAGAGTCTCTCTCTGTTGCCCGGGCTAGAGTGCCGTGGTGTCAGCCTAGCTCACAGCAACCTCAAACTCCTGGGCACAAGCAATCCTTCTGGCTCAGCCTCCTGAGTAGCTGGGACTACAGGCATGTGCCACCATGCCCGGCTAATTTTTTCCATATATATATATTTTTTTAGTTGTCCATATAATTTCTCTCTATTTTTAGTAGAGACAGGGTCTTGCTCTTGCTCAGGCTGGTCTCGAACTCCTGAGCTCAAATGATCGTCCCACCTAAGCCTCTCAGAGTGTTAGGATTACAGGCATGAGCCACCATGCCCAACCTAGAATTTTTATTTGTTTTCCAGTATTATTTCTGAGGAAGAATTGTTGATTGCCAAACACACTGAGGTGCCCCCACTCCACCTCTGATTGTGCTACTACAGTGATACTTTATGGCAACATTTGTAACATAAATATTTTCAGAAATTCTCTCTTTTCACCTGCATAGCTGCAACTTAGCATATGAACACGAGGGCAAAAAAATTTATCTGCGTTATTCCCATCTGCTAAGTCACCTTCGAGTACATGGTCCAACCAGAGAGATGGCACAAACTCCCAAGGATTTCTGAAGCCAGCTGAGGTCAGGCAACAGGGCAAGGTGGGCCAGACCTGCTCAGACCCTGACCCATGTTGTTACACCACAGCAGAGAATGCATCTATGCCAGCTGCCACCTCAGATCACGGAGTGTGGCAATAAACGGCATCTTCTCACTTCGTGAGAGTCCTTCTTTGCCTAAAACTGCACTGAAAGACAGATGTTAGACTTTTTTTAATTCATAATTTTTAGTTTATTTTTTAATAAGTAAATTCAAAACTTTATGCCCTTCCCAATAATATTGTAAATATCATATTCAAAAGTCAATGAGTAGGAATCCTGGAAGATATTTTAAAATAAAAATTTGATGTATTCTGCATGTGATAACCAGCATATTTTTTATAAGCTCTGGAACTAGGTCAGGAATGAAATTATAGTGTGGGTTTTTGTTTTGTTTTGTTTTGTTTTGTTTTTTTCAGAAAGGGAAGCAAATAAGAAGTGTGTTTTTAGTCAATATTTTAAAAATACAGACTTTGTGGCAACTTATAAATAAATTTCTACTATAATAATAAATTGGTACTTTGCACTAAGAAAACAATATAACCAAAAATTCATTTCCAAAAATAAGCAGTACCTTTTGTTAGGGGTGGTTTACATTTATGCATAATTTTGCCTTTAAAAAGGATGATTGTTACAATCAAGTATATAACCACTTAGATATGTCTAAATTCTGTCTGTTAAAAATATGTCCTTTTAGAGAATTCAATGTAATTGTCTCATTCTTTTTTCTTCAGTGAATTTCTCAAAAAAGCGGTAGAAGTACTCTTTGATGGACAGAATGCAGAAAACTGTTTTTGCCCACCCCCAGATCGTACTGATATCTATAATACAGGCTAGGCTCCAAGGGAGCCTAGCTCTAATTTGTGAAGTAGCCCTAGTTTAGAAAGTAAAAATGACATGGTAACTAACAATGGTACTAGTCAGTATCAAAAATTAACAATTTTAGGTATCTTTGTTTTGGGTTTCTGTGGGTTAGGTGCATCCAAAATTTCTTCATATTCTTCACTCATTCCCTTTGCCCAGCAACCGTGATCGTTTGATCTGAATTCTAACTTTCAGGGCAATCTTTCTTAAAATGTTCCACAGAGCCACAAAGTTTGCAACCACCACCATCAACATAGAGTCCTTTGGGATTATCGGGACAAGATCTAGACAGGTCTCCCATTTCCCCACAAACAAAACATTTTGCAAAAGGAAATTCACCAAGAGCTGGATCTACTTTAGCCTTATACTTGGTTATTTCATGCTCTGTTGACCTACCCCGCTAACACATTCCGGTGCCCTTATCTTGATTTTCAAGTGTGGCTGAGCAATCTGCAACTCCATGACCAGGTTCTACAATGGAAACATACCACTGCATTTTTTTTTTGCTGCTCATCTTTTTAATCATCTTCCTTCCCGACTGTCTTGCTTTAAAGCAACTGCAATTTCTTCCCTTACTTTCTGAACTTCTGTTGCTATAATCTCCCCATTGTGAGCCATCTGTGAATTCTGTCTTAGGTATTCCATGAATCCATTCACATCTTCATTTAAGTACTCTCTTTTTCTTTTTGTTCTTTTTATGTTTTGCTTGGGGCGCATCAGTTTTAAGGGATAGCCCGTTGGTTTCAATTTGTTTATGCTTTCATAGGTTTTGGCCTGTTCCCTCAAAGGGCTCCTTCTTCATGTCCTCCCATGATGTCGTAGGCAAGGGTCTCTCGTTATGTGTGGTACAATAGTAACTCGTGACCACCTGGTCATAGTTTCATCAGCATTCAGGAACGAATCCTTCGGAGCAGCTGAATTCCCAATACAGGGTTGTAAAAGTCCATCTGTCCCGTTCTCCTGCTTCTCATCTCTCACACGTATACAAGCAAAAATTAATGCTCACACATGTGTAAGGATATCAAAGTTCACAAAATATTATTTTGTTTACTTGTCCGTTCTTATAAACATTGTATTTGTGTTAGAATAGAGGCTCTTGAAAATTATTTCCTCTTCACTGGCTGGCCAGATTAACTGACACTCCCCACTCCTATAAAACATGCCAAGTGAGGCCGGCAGCACAGTGAGTGCTCTTTAGAATCCACAGAATTCTCTTCTTAACATTGTTTGAATGCTTGCAAGGAGTCAGTGTGTTCATTCCCAAACCTTTTTATGCCAGTTGTATTTGTAATTATAATGGCAAGGTTTAATTTTATATTATTGCATAAACTGATGACATATGGTACAGAAAGAAAGATGGATAGTTTTATGAAAATAGAATGCTTTAGAAAAGCTCAATAAATGCAAAACACTAAATATACTAAAATACTAAAAATATTTTAAAAATCAGGGGTGAACACACAATTATATGGGGAAAAAAACCTAAATGTCTACGACTCTGTACTCAGATGGCTCCTGCAAAAGTCATGTCCACTAAAAAAAATAATTTTTAAAAAACACTAAAATTAAGAAAAATAATAAATGATGCATTATGGATGAGATTTATGCAAAAAAGATGAGACAAAACCCCAATTGCAGAATACATCTTTCATTGGAAATATTGGGAAATGAATGTATTAATACATTTATGTATTTTAGGTTAAAATAAAATATTTAGCATACACATATATATATCTTTGTGACTATCTGCTCTAGTCAAATGTCTGACTAAGCAACCAACTAGCCATCACAGAAGTTTCCATTAGGAAGGCTTCTCTGTATCTTCTCATGCATTGATATATGATATCAGAACATCATCTCACCTACAAAGAATAACGGGGCTCTTTCATAAGAACATTTATTTTACATTGATTCAACTGCTTTATAGTTCAACTAATTCCTTTGAAACACATTTGTTATGCAGAGTAAAAGTCTGATGTATTGTGATTCACTTTTAACACTGTATATATTAGAAGAGAATTAAATGCCTTGACTCAGGAAGTATCAAAAATATATTAGTACAAAGAGAACCCATTAACCGACCACACTTTAGTTCTTTCTGTCATCCTCAACCCACCCCATCCCTGTCATCTCCACCCACCCAGCCTGCATGCAGTCATGAAGCATCCTCATGGTTCACCCCAGATGAACAGAGAGTCCCTGAGTTTGATTCCAGCACCATCACCTACTGGGCTCAGCCCTTACACCCTAATGCCATGTGCACATGTAAAACTGGCAAGGAATTACACAACACGAGGTGATGAAGGTATCTTCAAAGGAGGAGCTATGTCATTTATTTAATGCTGGATTGCCAGCCTAAAGAGAGTGCTATTTCCAAGGAGGTGCATTATTTGTTTATTTGTTTTTCATTACAACAGTACTGCATTACTACATCTATTTTTTCCCATATCAACTCTGGCTCTTTAAGTTCATTCATCCCCTGTCACTATATTAACCGTATACTGTAATTAATAATCACCAACTGCCCTTCGGACTGGGAGTCACCAAGGTACTCAATGTAGGAGCAGCCACAATGCAGAGATGATGAGATACAATAGAATAAGTCATCTTGCCATACCGTGCCATCAGGATGCTCCTGGGTGCTTGGAGATCTGTGAAGAGTTTTTTCAGAAAATGATCAACTGCCCCATCACCCAATTCACCTTTGATGTCTAGGTGTGATTTCCTCCAAGGCCCTGAAGATCATATATGCAGCCTTTCAAGGTCCTCTGAAACCAGCTGTTGGTCCAGGATCTCCCAGAATATTCTGGAGAGCTTGTGTCTTTGGGTTCTATGTGGACCTCCCTTTCTCTGATTCTGAACCTAAATGAAACTAATGACTGGGTTCAGCCACTGAAAACACTCAGGAGATTTCTGGAAGGCAGAAATGGGTCTATTGTTTAGCACAGGCATGGGAGAATAGGCACCCAGAGCACTGCTCAGTGCATGCACAGAGAATCAGCTGACAAACGTTGGCAGGGCCTTCCCAGTGCTAGCAAAAAGAAAAGAAACATAATGTAGTTGTACTGTCCCAAGGACACTCACTGGTACTTCAAGGGCAGCTTGACCTGAGAGTCCAGAAAATCAATGAGTATCTATGCAGGGCTCATCTACAGACGGCTTTACCAAAGGAAGCTGGTCTTTGCCTTAGCAAGTCGGCAGCCAGATCAAACAGATGGGTCAGTGTGAAGTCCTGGAGAAGACTCACATCTTTTTATTGTAAGTGTACCTTAGAGACTTTATAATTTTATGTATGGTACTACCTTTCTGTGTACATCATGAAGCCCATTCATTCCCTTCCCGTCCACAACAGCGAAATGATCCACTTTCCAGGCAAAAAATAATGGAAACCCCTCCCTGGCATGGAGGGAAACAAAACTGCCACCCAACTGCCAGATCCTTCCCAAGCCTTGCCTGGCAACAAAAAGCCCCAAAGCTTTTCAACCGAGAAACTTCCCAAGCTCCTCTGAAATCCGAGTAAAAGAAGGTGTTGAATCCAAAGGTTCAGCTTCTGGCTATTCAAGTCCCCTGCTCTCGGTAAAATGTGGTCATCCGAGAAGGTGGGCAGTGTCTTTGCACACCCCAGAGGGACTCAAGGTACTGTCTCAGAGTTCACAACATTCTACTCTCCCCTACAAACCACCACTGTAAGAGAAAGGGGCCTGAGGCGAGAAAGAGCTTGGTGTGTCCGTGAACAGCAAGGCAGGTGTGCTGGAGCAGGATGAGAAAGAGTGTGGTGGAAGACCATGTCTGAGTAGTATGCCAAGACCCAATCACACAGAACCCCATAGGCCATGGAGAGGAGCTGGGACTTTGCTCTAAGGAACATGAGAAGCCTCTGGAACTGTTAGACCATGGGAGAGACGTGACATTCAAAGACATTCCCTGGCTTGGCTTTAGCCTATCTAGTTCACCTCCTTTTCCACTAATCCTTGTCTTTTTTTATTGTAAATGGACAGATTACAGGTGTACATATTTATGGGGCACAAAGTGATGTCATGATTTATGAATACAATGGGAATAATTAAATCAAGCTAATTAACATATCTATCACCTCAAATACTTGTCATTTTTTGTGTTGAGAACATTTAAAATTTTCTCAGTGATTTTGCAATTACAATACCATTAGTACTAACTATATTCACCACTCTGTGCAATAGATCTCAAAAAGAAAAAAAACTTATTCCTCCTGTCTAACTGAGGCTTTGTGTTTTGACCATTATCTCCCCATTCCCCCCACCCCCAGCCTCTGGTAACCACCACGCTACTCTCTGCTTCTATGAGTTCTATTCATTTAGATTCCACATATAAGTGAGAACATGCGGTTTTTGTCTTTCTCTGGCTGCTTTATTTCAGATCATCTCATTTGTTGCAGAAAAGGCATCTGACCAAATTTTATCATCCTTTCATGACAAAAATTTTCAACAAATTAGGTATAGAAGGAATGTACCTCAACACGACAAAGACCATATGTGATAAGTCCACAACTAACATTATACTCAACAATGAAAAATTGAAATCCCTTCTTCTAAGGCCCAGAACAAAACAAGGATGCCCACTTTCACCACTTCCATTCACTATAGTATTGCAAGTCCTTGCCAGAGCACTTAGACAAGAGAAAAAAATAAAAGGCATCCAAATAGGAAAGGAAGAAATGAAATGGTCAGTGTTTCCTGACAACATGATCTTATATTTAATACATAGGAAACCCTAAAAATTCCACCAAAAAAATGGCTAGAACTCTAATAAACTAATTCAGTAAAGTTGTAAGATACAAAATCACACACAAAAATCAATAGTTTCTAAACGCTAACAAGATATCAGAAAAAGAAATCAAGAGAACAATCCCATTTACAATAGCTACAAAAATATATGTACTGTATACACTGAAAAAAGGTACACTATGCACTGAAAGCCATAAAACGCTGATGAAAGAAATTGAAAAGCCACTAATCCTTTTCAAATGCACCATGCTTGGGTCCGTTGGAACAAATAATACTTTGTAGAATGCACCCTATTTGTTCTCACGGCTGTGCAGCTGGTTTCCGCTCTCTAGACGACCCTCATTATTATTTCTGCCTCTCAAAATGTTACCCCTCCTTCAAAGCCCAGGTATGATGACATCTTTCCAATAAAGCCTCCTCAGCCCCGCTAGCTTGTAATGATCAATCTGTTCCTTGAATTCCCATAGCAGGTTATTTGTGCCCCCACCATAAAACCTGTCTCGCCCTATTTTGTGTTTTAATTATTTGTGTGCGACATGTCTCCCTTGGCAGGCAGTAAATATCTCAGGACAAGCGCTATGTACCTCTCATTTTTGTTCCACTACAAATCATAACACATACCTTGTACACAGCAGACCTTCAGGAAATGCCTGCCAAGCTAATGAAGGGACAGCCTTAACTAGCATAAATTATTGCTCTGTGTACTGATCCAGTCCTAAATCCACGGTGCTATCATTTCTGTATCACTGATGGTTATCCACTTACTTAAATAACCTTTCTTTGAATACACTTAGAAAAGATGGAAAACTGTGTTATAAGGGAGGAACAAGTATGTAGGTTATTCCCTTCCTTAAACAAAGAGAAGTTCTGTTATGCGTCACGGAAAATTAAAGCTCGGTAATAAAATGCGCCAACGAGACTTGTTGAATAATGATTTAGTGGAAATGTTGCTTTGCCTCCTGTTCATAGGTCCTAACGTTCCTCTCAAGGACTTAAGCTGCATGTTCTATTTATTTTGTTTTTAGATTACATTGACAACTATTGGCTATGGAGACAAAACTCCCTTGACTTGGCTGGGAAGATTGCTTTCTGCGGGCTTTGCACTCCTCGGCATTTCGTTCTTTGCACTTCCTGCCGTGAGTATCTCCTGCAATAATACAGCAGTATAAATTAGGTCTGAGAGGTTGATTAGGGTGAGCACTCACATATTGGTATGCTTGAGAACATATCTGTATTGTTTACAAATATAATTTTTCTGATATAATGTTGACTTTCCTAAATATATCTATTTGGATAATTTACAAAATATGATCTTCCCTTGGAAATACTTAACCTGAGACTTCAATATCAGCTAGGTCTTTATAATAATTCAGATGGCATCACCTTTTAGTCGATATGCTGCTAACACATTTAAACCATTTGTAAAGATTTAAAGTTATCTTCTTTTTAAACTAATCCCTCCAACTTGGTTTATAATGTGTGCTACTGAAAAAATGGATGTGCACAAATAGAGAATTTTTCTCTTCGGATCTAGTTGAGTGAAAAGCATATGACTTTAAAGGGTTTTAAAAGTGTTTGATGATTTATTCTTTGTTTCATCATCATCGATTTTTCTTAATGAGCAGTTTCTGCGTCTTATCAGAATAAAGAGCACATTGCTCTACCCCCAAGCTTCTGATTATTTTCTCCTTCATGGGTGAAGCTTGCCTTTCTGATCATCTTATCCTCTTGTTTCTTTAAAGACAGTTGGTCCAAATGTTACAATTTGCTCCCATCCCCAAGTTCTCCCTTTTATGCACTCCACCTGGGGTGACAGTGAGGGGAGCCAACGAAAAGGAGTGTCAAGGTGGTGGGCGCAGTCATGCTTAAGGAAAATAGCTCCAGTCTTGCTCCAGGCACAAGCTGATGCTGTGCACAGCCTCTGCCGAGCAGAGACCCCAGAGCACCTCGCCAAAGGAAGCCAAGGAAGCGGGGAGGAGCTTTTAGCTACCAAGGCTCCTCTGCCTATTAATCAGTGCAGAGGACATTCTTGTCCTTCCCATGGCCAGTCCCCAACTCCAGATTGACCAGCTGGTTCTACCCTAGACCACTCAAAATCACAGAAAAGAAACTGAAAAGACCACGTGTGGGCAGTAGACCTCAGTGTGAATTCTGTCGTTGTCGTGCACTAACTAGATGACTTGCATTAGTGTGCTAGGGCTGCCTGGACAAGGTACCACAGACTGGGTGGCTTAAACAACAGAAACTTATTGTCTCAAGTTCTGGAGGCTAGAAGTCCAAAACCAGAGTGCTGGCAAGGTTAGTTCTTTCTGAGAGTCATGAGAGAAAGATGTGTTCCAGGCCTCTCTCCGTGGCTTATAGATGGCCGGCCGTCTTCTTCCTATGTCTTCACATCTGTGTCCAAATGTCCTCTTCTTATAAGGACACCAGTCATATTGGATTAGGGTCCCCAACCTAATAATGACATCATTTTAACTTGATTACCTCTGCAAAAACTCTGTTTTCAAATAAGGTCACATTCTGAGGTTTTGGGGATTAGGACTCCAACATATGAATTTTGGAAGGACACAATTCAGCCCAGTGACCCTGAGTATGTTTCTTCATCAATATAATGGAGGAAGAATTATTGAGCCCAGGGAAATTTTGTGAAGACCAATGTAATAATTTAAGTCAAGTGCTTGTCATAAAGAAGATGCTCAATAAATGTTACTTCCCTTTACCTGTATGAATCTAGAAATACAGGTTTTCTGGTGCAAAATCAAGGAGGGTCAAAAAACATCTTACTTATCCAAGGTAACTTCATCTGGCAATCTCAACAATTCAGAATAGAGAAGACTTTCACTCAATAATTAGCTTCCCTACAAGAAAATACCCTTAGAAACAACAAAATGCAGTCTTGGGTTTTCCCCCCAAAATAATGGCACAAAATAAATGCTGCTTTTGTGTTTATATTTGCCCTAAGGCCAATATATAGCAACCTCTCTGATTCCATGAAAAAATATGAACAAGGAAGTAGTCAACCTCAGGGTTGTTAAAATAGACAACAGTGTATGTTCTGTCCTCATTAGAGAGCCACTTGAGACCTAATTCATAACCTAGTCTTCATTCAGAGAAAATTCTGATAAACTGACCTATATAGTTTCACAATTCTTTGAAGATTATAAACAGCTAAAGGAGACTAATAGAACAAATACTACAAAAGGAAGAAATGGTGAAAAACTAACAACAAGGAAGGAAAAATAATATCTGTAAGAAGCAAGCATACGTAAGTGTTCAAAATGTGTAAAGACCTGAGGCCAATTAGCATTAGTGTCAACCCACCTCTGGAAGTTGGCTTCATGCAGCATAGCAAAACCCAGGCCTTAAAATAAAACTCCTAGACTATCGTGGGGGGGGTTAAACTGTGTTGTTATGTAGTATTTCTCAGCATGGTACTAAAACTTAAATCTAAAAATTTTAAGTCCTGTTATCTTAGAAAATGAATTAAAACAAAACTCAATTTCTAAGCATTTGCATATATTGGTGTCACTGTCTGGAGGGATGGCACTTGTGTTCAAAGAGGAAGCCATGTTTTGTGTGTGTATGTATATGTATATGTGACATATATATCATAAATATATATAATAGCAGGCCTTAGTTTAACAGACTTCTATTTCAGTGCACTGAGCTGTGTACTAAGAGAGAGGTGGAAGAAAATTGGAATGGATCCATAATGAGACAGGGAACAGACCTGGTTTAATAACTGCTGTAATGTATAGTCTGGTGCAAGAGATATGTAGCAAACATTTGCCATCTACTAACAAATGTTTCTAAGCAATACCAATGTGATTTTCAGTGCATTTTAGTTTGTTTGGCAGATGTTAAATTTGTGGCTGTGTAGGGCCTGTCTTCATTTTCCAAAGGGGATTTACTGCTGAACCTCATTCTGTTAATTCAATGTCTACAAAATCTGACTTATCCTTTATATGAGTGGATTATACAAATACATAATGTATGTACCTATAACACATATTATAAATATATGCTGGAAATTAGAATGTTTCATCTTCTCTTACATGTTTTCTTCATAAAAATGACTTTAAAAGACAAATCAATCAACTTTTCCTAAATGATCTTAAACAGCAGAAAAAAATTAGGACCTACAAATGGCTGGAATTGATCTGGATTTGGAAATGGAAGGCCATTTTCATAACCTCTAAAAGGAGGAAAATTTTATTTAAATCTACAAACCAGACTATAAAGACCAGGTTTTTATAGAGCTTAGTTTGTGCACTTTCAACCTATATGAGATAGAGATCTTAGTGTGAGACAGTCACTAAAAAAGAGAGATGGAAAACAGAACCCATGATGTAATTTCTAATTTCATGGTACAGCCATTTATTTTAACTAATAATGGAGTAGATCATTCCTCATTAATAGCAAATAGTATTATTGTATAATTGTGTCTTTAAACATGATTGCATTACTTATTGTCTGGTTATTGTCACAGATGTGCTCAGAATTGTGGAATCTCAAGATAAAAAGGAAGGTTAAAGGCTATCTAGAGCCCAAAAATATCCAGCCAAGTTGTTATCCAGCTGAGACGTAACACCTCCCAGAGATGAAAAGCCCACCACCTCTCCAGGCAGCCTATACCATCTTTGATCTACTTGAAAAATATAAAGAAAAGAAAAACAACCATACCTTACCTGTGGCAAATACTGAGTTAGGGCTTATAAAATGTCCATCTCTAACCTAAGGGTTGAACTCCTTAAAGTTTAATAAAAAGCTAATAATTTATAGCTAGCAATTAAAATCTGTAGACTTGAAAGCAGGAGAGCTCCAAGTCCCATGCCAATACAGTCAAGAGTTACGGACGAAGCCCAGAGATTGCATTTAGTAAGCTCTGAAAGCCAACCCAAGGCTGAGACAAAGCATCTCAGTTTCACAAATATTAGACCAAAGCAAACTCAAAAGAGAGGGGAACATCAAAGAACCAGAATTTTGGCAGATCAAGATGATAAGCAGAAGGAAGGCAAACTAGCCAAAAAACTAATGTAAACATGGGGGGGATACTAATCTTACTAACCCCAAAATCCGAATAGGTGAGCCAAAACCAAAAAGCTAAGGAATGCTAAAAGTGTGAAATTAAAACAGAAAAATTGGAATGTGCTCCGCAATGACCCATGCTCTTGTCTTTATTGTACAAACAGGCAAAATGGAAAAACCTCTATATCTTCAAAACTGAGTGTCTGTCTCATCTGGATGACTGTCCCTCTCTCCCTTTTACTTTTCTTTGGTAGGAGTAGAATGATAGCCTCATGAAGAACCATATCTAGGACAGAATTTAAACACTCTCCCCTCTTCCTCTTTTCCATTTCACAGATAGTTAACATAAAATTTCAGAGTTTCATCAAAGTGCAAGAAGTGCTCCCATGTCCACAACAGTGAGGCTTTTTTTTTTTTTTTTTTTTTTTTTTTGAGACAGAGTCTCACTCTGTCACCCCAGCTAGGGTACAGTGGGATCATCATAGCTCACTGCAACCTCAAACTCCTGGGCGTAAGTGATCCTCCTGCCTGAGCCTCCTGAGTAGCTGGGACTACAGGTGCATGCCACCCCACCCCGCTAATTTTTTCTATTTTTTGTGTAGCCAGGGTCTCGCTCTTGCTCAGGCTGGTCTCAAACTCCTGACCTCAAGCAATCCTCCTGCCTCAGCCTCCCAGAGTGCTAGGATTACAGGCATGAGCCACCTCGCCTGGCCAGCAGTGAGACTTTAACTCTCCCAAATGTAAAACCCAAAGCCAGAACTCATGTCTTCTACATTCTGTCACTGGATAAGACTATTCACTCTAATTTAGGCATAAAGAAATGTCACAAAGAATGCCACACACACACACAAAAAAATTTATTGTGATTTTTATTTGTAATTATGCCTCTTACTATATCACAAAAGATAATAAATGAGACTGCCTAGTTGATTTACTAAAAATCAGGTTGTTATATCTCATGGCACTATTGCCCAACAACTTAGCTGATGGCACTATAGTGTTTGTTTTAATAAATAACATGCTCATGGACAGATTACATACTGTATTTCTTCTCTGAGACTCATTTTAGTGGTTTTCTTATGTTTGTGTTATTTAACAATGATTTAGAAATTTTTTTTTTTTTTTTTTTTTTGAGACAGAGTCTCACTCTGTTGCCCAGGCTAGAGTGAGTGCCGTGGCGTCAGCCTAGCTCACAGCAACCTCAAACTCCTGAGCTCAAGCGATTCTCCTGTCTCAGCCTCCCGAGTAGCTGGGACTACAGGCATGCGCCACCATGCCCGGCTAATTTTTTTTTTCTATACATATTTTTAGCTGTCCATATAATTTCTTTCTATTTTTAGTAGAGGTGGGGTCTCGCTCTTGCTCAGGCTGGTCTCGAACTCCTAAGCTCAAACGATCCGCCCACCTCGGCCTCCCAGAGTGCTAGGATTACAGGCGTGAGCCACCGCGCCCGGCCTAGAAATTTTTTTAAAGTACTATTTTTTGTATTTTGTTCCAGGGCATTCTTGGCTCAGGCTTCGCATTAAAAGTACAAGAACAGCATCGCCAGAAACACTTTGAGAAAAGAAGAAACCCAGCGGCCAACCTCATTCAGGTAAATGTCAATGTAACCGGAGGATGGCAACATCTGTCTCTATAAGTGATCGCTGGGTCATTTCCCAATCTCCGTGCTTCATTGCTTGATAGAGCTACTGTTTTGTTCTTTTTAAAAAATGAAGTCAGAACTTAATGTACAGTCTTGGATTTGGGCAGGTGTTCATCCTCTCCTAAATAGAAAAACGTATCTATTCAGCAAATGGTCCGTGCATTGTTCAGGTTAATTAACTGTGCCAGCAAAGCCATGCAGAGGCTAGCAGCTGTGTTGCTCCTGGAATGACCTAATATGTCTTATGAACCACTTGGTGGAACATAATTGATCATTAAGTGATGGAGCAGAACAGGGCATTGTTCCTAAAGAACAACATATTTGTTTAGAATGTCAAGGTTTAGTACCTGTGAAATTGCTTTTAATGCTATCTAGGGGCAATAACTTGAAACAGTTATACTAAGAGCTCTTGGGATTGTGGACTACATCAGTGTTTGGGAATATGAAACAACAAGCATATTATTTGAAGCTAGCTCATAATAGATAGGTAGTTATTTAGCATTTCATTTTCTTTTCAATAACTCAGGATTTGTTTCAGTACCAAAAGGAATGCTTCTCCTTTTGCCATCAGTATCTTTTGGGAGATAGAACCATCCTAGATCCAGATTAAGAATCACAAAATATAGTTTTTGCTAGATCTATAATATGGAGTTAGCATTTAATTATAAACAAGAAATCTAAAGTTTCTTCCCAGAACTTCTTAACTGGAGAGGCTTGGGGTGGCTTCAAGTCACTAAGAGACTCATCTTCATGCAGTAGAAACAAGCACATTGTTTTAATTTAGGTTGTGGGTTTGAGTGGGTACATTGGTAAAAGAAAACCACGGTGACCCCTACCCTTAGCCTTTATCTATGGCTGTGACATGTAGTGCCTCCAACAGAAACAAAGCTGGGGAGAGGAGGAGGGCGTGTGGCTCTGTTATATCCTGAAGGAGATCTGTTTGTATCTAATCACTAAATAAGGACACTAATTTTTAAATCAAGCTATTCTATAATTATTGATGAGAAAATGGACCATTGGATGAGTTCCAGTGCAAGCCACTGAGATTCTCTCTCTCTCTCTTTTTTTTTTTTTTTATTTCCAGGTTTTAAAAGAGCACTAAAGAGAAAGTAAACTTTACTTTCTTAAACAAAAAGGTCCCTAAGTACTAGGAGTGTAAGATCTGACTCCAAACAATAATCAGCAGAATGAAAAAAGAGGAGTCACACTCTTCAGGACACACACAAAACACCCCGAGGCCCAAAATTCGTAGCCTTTCATCCGTTAGCGATGCTTGACTGGCTATGCGTGTTTCCATACTTCTAATTAATTTTTTTCCTTACTTTTTTTATTTTTTAATTTCCCTTCACTCTAGAACAATGTTTTTCAACCTGTGTATGCAGAAGTTATCCCATGGGTTCTTTGCATCCATCTGGGCAGCAAGCCCTGTCTACGTGTGGAACCAATAATACATCTTACACAAATAAAACCTCTTAGAATATCAGCTGTTCTGTTAGAAAGCGAGCCCTTTGTGGAATTTCTCATGCATGTATCAGTGATGATGATATGGAGCTGTGCTGCCCAATACAGTAACCACTAGCTGTGGGTAGCTATTGAAATTTAAATTAATTAAGGCCGGGGTGTGGTGGCTCATGCCTGTAATCCTAGCACTCTGGGAGGCCGAGGTGGGCAGATTGTTTGAGCTCAGGAGTTCGAGACCAGCCTGAGCAAGAGCGAGACCCCGTCTCTACTAAAAATAGAAAGAAATTAGCTGAACAACTGAAAATATATAGAAAAAATTAGCCAGGCATGGTGGTGCATGCCTGTAATCTCAGCTCCTCAGGAGGCTGAGGCAGAAAGATCACTTGAGCCCAGGAGTTGGAGGTTGCTGTGAGCTAGGCTGACGCCACGGCACTCTAGCCCGGGCAACAGAGTGAGACTCTGTCTCAAAAAAATAAAATAAAATAAAATAATAAATTAATTAAAATTAAAAATTCAGTTCATCACTGGCGCTAGTCCCTTCTCAAGTGTTCAACAGCTATCAGTGGCTATTGGCTACCATATTGCACAAGAAAAATATAGAGAAAAACAGGAGGAATGTTCCTGATCTAACTGAAATTACAGCAACTACTAAATTGTGCAAAAGCCATTTCCAATTGAACTTGAAAATAAATTGCTATTCCTGCAGCAAATCACTGGAGCAGAGACATTTATATGTCCACAGCCAAAACAAGGCAAGGCCTCCCTTACAGGTAACCCGTAAAAGGTGGAGAAGAAACTGATTGAACAGTTTTGCTTGGAGGCCTACTATTTTATTTTATGGAACTGGTTATGTAACATATACTGTGATCAGTAATTGAACTTGTACATATGTAGGTAACAATGGAGTGAAATCATGAATTTTTCTTCTACTTAAAACTCCAACTTATACATTATTCTTAAAAAAGAATACAAAATGTAAGGCTTGAAACGTTCAAGAATACCTTTAAAATCTAATCATAGTTTCATTAATCAAAGTAGAATCTACTAATTTAAAAAGCAATTGCTCTCATTTAAATGAAATTTATTTATGAAGCATAGGAATAATAATATAATTATTAAATTTGATCATTGTTCTTACTTATTGTAGTCTTTAGACAGAACTCAGGGTTTTAAACCCTGATTATAGATTGTAGAAATTTATTTTTCAGAATGCACTAGATTGAAAAGCAAACTTCATTCACTAATCCATTTAATTTCTTACCCAATAAACACGACTTGGTTTGCTGAACACACAAAGCATCAAGACCAAAAGCAATCTCATTTCTTTTAAACCAGAGCAACTATCTTCCTAAAAGGGCAAGTGAGATGCCCAAATTGCTCTGTCATTTGGTTGGTGGGAGAACTAAATTAACCAGTATTTCAAGGTTTTAGAAAAAAGTTTAAAACTCCAGCAGCTTGCAGCACATTTAGCTGTGTCAATATCTTTGCATGATTCATTTAAATTAACTTTTCATTTCAAGTGGAGCAGTCTGGGAAACTCAACGTTTTGAATACCTGCCCAAATGTCACAACTTTTATTAATAATGCCTAAGACTCATGAAGTGCTTTTTAGTTTGCAGAGTGCTTCTAATATATTATATTACTTGATCCTCGGGACAAGCCTAGGAGGAGCTAGGGCTCGAATCCCTGCTGTCTGATCCAAATCCTTTACTCCTTACAAAAAGCAGTGGCTACATCCTCATGCATTACCCAGCCCTGGGATTAACACTGAAAGATTCTTCAGAAGTTCCACGTTAGAGGTTTACTCCTGGAGAAACTGGGCCAGTTTAAGGTGGAGCCAAGATGCTTTACTAGAAACACAAACAGGGGAATTAAGTGAAAATTTGTGAAATAAATGCTGATAAATAGGCTTCATTTCCTTAAGGGAACAGATTAGAAGATGCCCCTTTCAGGAAGCTAACTAGCCCAACAGAAAAAAAAATCATATATTGAAACTTTGGCTTCCCCTATCAAAATAACTTAGTCTTCACCCAGTTACCCTAAAGTGAAGCCACCAGTCAAGCCACTTATACAGAGATTATACATCTTTTTTTAGTGCTTTGGTCATAAATAAGAACAAACTCAGAAAAAAAAATCTGGATATGAAAAACATGACAGTAGGAAAAAAAATAGAAGGAAAGATAAAGTTGTGAAAATCTCCCAGAAAGTAGAATAAAAAGAGAGAGAGAGTCTAAGGCCGCGCCGCCCCGGAGGCGCCCGATCCCGTCTGATCTGGGAAAAAGAGAGAGAGAGAAAATAACACCAAAATAGGTAAGAAAATTGAAGGACCCCTCCAGCAGTTTCAATATCCAGCTAATAGGGGCACCTCAAATAGAGTGCAGGGAAACTAAGGGGAGGATTTTATTAAAGAAATGTGACATTATTATTCTCCAGAACTGGAAGACAGGAATGGCCACAGTAAAAGAGCTGACCTGACTGAGTGCCCAGCAGTGTGAGCCAAAAACTTTACACCTAGATTATCATAGAGAAATATGAGAACACTTGCAGAAAAAATGGAGAGATCCTACATGCTTTCTGGGCAGGACATAGCCAAAGGATCAAGAATCAGGAAGGCACTGGATTTCTCTTTAGTAACCCTACAATTTGAAAACAGTGAAACAATACTTTGAAAATTATAGAAAAGAATTATTTCCAACCTAGAATTCTATGCCAGCCAAACTACTCCTCAAGTATGAAAGTCGCACAAAGACATTTTTAGACATGCACAATCTCAAAATTAACCTACCATTTACCTTAACTCAATAAGCTACTTAGAATTGCTCTCCCAAAACAAGGGCTTAAACCAAGAGAGAAAAAGGGCATCCAGGAAATGAGATTCCACGCAGGAAAGAGTAAAGGGGATCTCTGTGATGACAGGGAAAGGAAGTCCCAAGACAACAGCTGCAGCAGCCTTGAGAACAAAGTGAGAAGGAGGCTAAGCTCCAGGAGCTTCAAGGAAACAAAAGAATGGAACTGAAAGATTGCTTGATGTATTTGACTGGAAGAATTTTATAGTCCTGTTGGAGAGATCAGGAATGTATCCATAGTAGGTACATATAGGCAAATCAAGAAATTAAAATAGGGCAATAATATTATAACTCAAAACAATTATATAGAAAAGAGTAGCCATAGTACATCGCATTGCTGAACTGGGAACAATACTACATGGTCATAGTAATATAAACACTAAATAGCAACTTAACTAAAAATTGTGATAGAAAAATGTTGGAAGGATAAGAGCAGGGAAAGAGGGCATATAAGTGGGCTATATCATTATCTTTCATGATGGGAAGTCAACTGATAATGCCTGAAATTGAAAATGAAGAAATAAAAATATGAGCATAGTCTTTAAAAATAAGAATTCTTAAAAACAGAAGCAAAAACTATAAGAATTGAAGGGGTTGCCTTTAAGGAAAAAAAAAAAAAAGTGTGAAGAGAGATGGGGAAAGGGACTGCTGGTTTATATACTAAATCTTTCAGGACCCTGACATTTTCATTTTAAGTTCTCTACCTTGAAATAATAAGCTCCATGTTAATTATACTTTTCAATGGTCAGCTAAAACTTTCTGCACCATTTCCAGAAAGGGTCGAACATCCCGTAGCTGTAAGACGCACTCCAGACGATGCAAACTGAATACTCCCTAAAAACTGAGTTATTCTGACATTGCACTTATAATTATGAGCCAAAGTTCAACTCTTAGCTGCCTAGAGCACCAGGAGCACCTGAGAAAGGATAGATTTGGCTTTCGTTTTGCTTCTTGTTGACTTGTCCTTTGGAGTATATATACCATGTAAATTAACCATAGGAAATCCCTCTGAGGTGTTATTTTTCCCTTGCCAACCACTATGTGATTTTGGCTTTAAATATAGGAACATCAGCTACTGAATCATATGGATGTGGGCTTGAAATTCAGCTACTAGAAGCAATTAGCTGAGAGAGAGCTAAGGACAGGACAAAGTTATCAGAGTGTAAGAGTAATGGAGTTCCACTTTCCACTTTCACTTTGACTGTTACCTAATGTCAGCCCTGTGACAGATGCCACTTGCACCTTCTGTACCTCTAATTTACAAGGCATTTTTAAGAGAAGAGTAATAAAGGGAATAAGATCTCAGTGTATCACATTAAGAGAAAAAATAAAGATAAAAAAAAAAGGGGGGGAATAAGAGCTTAGCTGCTGAGATCACTTTGATAGAAAAAGAGCAAGAAGCCAGGTCTCATTATAAAGAAAATCTTCAATTTTCTCAAATTAGTCTCTTTTGCCCCCAATTCTTTACAACATTAGTAGGTAATGCCTTGGTCCCATTTTTTGTTGTATTGTTTTGGATTTTTTTTCACTGGTGTCTAATAATGCATAGACCTGTTTTATGCTTCTAGTTCTATATGAGTCTTGCTTTCAAAATATCAGAGTTCATGTATATGTGGTGCCTTCTATGGAAACTGTGTAATTAAGGCAGCTCTCTATGCCATTATAGCATGGGAGGATCTCTGGGCCTCACTGCTACAGATAAAGCTGCAGTAATAAATCCATGCATTTTTATTGATTATTCTAGATCACTCTATAAATTGTGCATGTATAATATTTGTAAAAACTAACATTTCAAGATATATGGTGATAATTGCTTTGTTCTCCATAAAATGCCAAGATGCTTAGCACAAATTTCCACAGATTAAATCAACATGAACCGTGTAAGGAAAGCCCCAGGCAAGAACGCTACTTTAATCATTTAAACCTTCCTTAAAAATATAAAAAGGCTTCATGTCCTACTATATATTTCTCTAGTTTTTTTATATCACTTCCTGAAATGTTATTGCAGTGTAATGTGCATGCAGAAAAGAGCACAGATCCTAAGAAAACTGAGCACTCAGATAAACAGAGCGTGACCTCCTATATTCCCTTTCTCAATCACTATCCCACACGGATAACTACTGTGCTACCTTCTAACAGCATAAATTCATTTTCCCTGGTTTTTGTATTTTTATGGAAACGTGTTCTTTTGTGTCTTGTTTCTCTTAGTCAACATTATACATATAAAGTCCATCCATATTGTTAAGTGTAGTTACAGTGTACTATTGCCATGTAGTATTCCATTATGTGAATATACCACAAGTTTTCTATTTATTCTACTGTTAAGAGGTGTTTGGGCATTTTCAGTTTTAGTATTAAGAAACCAACGTATCTTTTGGTAAATCTAAATAAGTATATCTGTTTCATATATACTTAAGAGTGTATAGCTGTATCTTAGTATATGTATATGTTTAGCCTTAATATAATAGATATTGCCGTACAGTTTTCTGAAGTAGTTGTGTCAATTTTTAGCTCTTTTATACAGCACACATTTATTCAATGATATTCTCAGGAAAAGCATATCATTAGATCACTTTTTTCTTCATTGTAGATTTCAAAATCGTGGCTGATGGTTATATAGTAGAGATATGAACTATTTAAATGGACTTGCCACATAAAATAGAATGCTTTGATTAATGAATCATAATAAAAATTTTTCCCTGAGGAGACTGCAATAAATGCTTGGTCATTAGAGATGTCTGCAAACTCATTACAAAGGAAGAAATTTACCAAAATCTATATGGGAAAATAAGTTCAGGCAATCTCTCAAATGAACAGTTCAGATGGAAGCTTTTCCAAAAACCGTCTTCAAACAGTCAGCAAAAATCTCAGTGGAGGGATTCTATGACCAAGAGCCAGGCAATTTAGATATTGTCTCAACTCCACCAACCTTGTTGAAACTTCTCCATTTATTTGAGCTTTTATTTTCTCATCTACAAGATAAGGGTCTTAATCCATGCTTGATTATGAGGATCACATAAAAATACTTTGTAATTTTACAAAGTTTTTACATCAAAGAGCTATAAATATATTCTTAGATCATGACTTTAAATCTTTAGGTGCTTTCCAGTTGTATTTCTAGAGAATACATTTTCCTCTATCTTGTTTTAGCTCTGCTTCTAGTTACTACTGTCTTGATTTTTAGCATTAAAAGTATTGCATATGGTTCAACTTCAGGGATCTCGTTAATTAAATTATAAACATGCCCTGGTGATCATTAGTGTACCAGTTAGTTTACTAGTTGCATAGTGGATTTTCAGTAGTCCTTTGCCTCTATCTTATCAAATACTGATTAAAGATCAATCCCTGGAATGAATGTTCATGCTCAAGTAGTTTCCCTAATTAGTATCTTGGACATCAATATCTATTGAACCAGTCAATCATTACTTTTCTTGTTTTGGATAATATAGTATCTTTCCCTAACCAGTTCAAAATGAAGATTTTTTTAATTTGTAGTAACTTAATAATCTTCCTTTCATTTCATTTTATCTCCTGCTCTTTTTTGTTTCTCTTTTTTATGTCCCCATGTATGCCACATGCAGTGTGTCTGGCGTAGTTATGCAGCTGATGAGAAATCTGTTTCCATTGCAACCTGGAAGCCACACTTGAAGGCCTTGCACACCTGCAGCCCTACCAAGTAGGTATCAGTGTGACAGCTGGTGCTGTAGTTGAGTCTTTTCGAGTTTGTTAAACAAACCATACACACACAAAAAAAGTGTCAATTTTTGGCTTGTCTTATTCTCTGTTGGTCTCAGAAAGATTCAAACGTGTATAGTAGCCATTCAGGCAGAAAACTTAATGGAATCAGTATCATTTCTCACAATCAGCAGACTGGGATTAAAGAGTGAAAGAACATAAACTTTTATAGAGATTTGCTTCTACTATTTCTTGCTTCTTTTCTAATATCTAATTTTATAAATCCCACCACAATTCTAAAAGTAAGCACTACAGTTCTTCAAAAAACAAGGATCATTTGTCTTCCACCCATCACCTGACCCCAAAAGGAGAATGCTCTGAGAGCAATATACGTTTGCACATTGAAGCCTCTCAAAGTCATTTCACATCTGCATCCCCTTCCAGGATGGTCCTCAAGCTTTCATATCAGTAGCAAAAGAAGAGAAGGATTGGGGTCTTGATAGTATTACGGTTTACAGTGAGGCAATGGGACCAATCAGGTTAAAATTTGGAATTAGCATTCAAAATTTAAAAGTAATATTGTGGCCGGGTGTGGTGGCTCACGCCTGTAATCCTAGCACTCTGGGAGGCCGAGGCGGGTGGATCGCTCGAGGTCAGGAGTTTGAGACCAGCCTGAGCAAGAGTGAGACCCCGTCTCTACTAAAAATAGAAAGAAATTATATGGACAACTAAAATATATATATACAAAAAATGAGCCGGGCATGGTGGCACATGCCTGTAGTCCCAGCTACTCGGGAGGCTGAGGCAGTAGGATCGCTTAAGCCCAGGAGTTTGAGGTTGCTGTGAGCTAGACTGACGCCACGGCACTCACTCTAGCCCGGGCAACAGAGTGAGACTCTGTCTCAAAAAAAAAAAAAAAAAAAAAGTAATATTGCTATCATTCCCATTGTATTGGCCAAAGTAAGTCACCCAGCCAGGCCAGAACTCAAAGGGGACAGAGAAGTGCAACCCTACCATGTGCCTAGAAGGAGGGGAGAATCAAAAAAATTATGGACAGTCCTAATGATTAGCACAGTGATCTGCAACTTTAAAAAAACAAAAGAGCAAAAAAATGCCCTTAGTCCTAGAATCCTGGACTTCAGTTCAACTAGCAAAGCACATGTTAAATCATAATCACCATCTAATTAAAGAAGTCCTCGTTGAAATACCAAAGCAAGTAAGTCACAAGAAAGGTTTTCTGTGAGTCACCCAGCTTGATTAGAATAGTCAGTTCCTCAGGTTGCTCAAAAGTTATTAAATTGCTCATCTGACTTAGTGTTTTAGAATACCAGCTCTTTCCCTTCTTAGCCCAACAAAACCTTAATCCTGGTGGCTTCATGGGATTCAAGGCACCCTGAGTCGTATCATGACTCAGGAAAACCGCTTTGTTGTTACTGATCTGGACGGGATACGAACTGGGGAGACCTTCAGGACTTACTCCCTGCCATAGCCGTCTTAATGGAGATTGGTAATGCAGCAGGATGCACACTGCTGGGAAGCAGCAGATCTGCCATTAACTAGCAGGATTCCTTACGTTGCTCCCCTGTTCTGCCTGGGCCTCAGTTTCCCCATCCACAAAGAGAAGGACAAGAGAGCTGGGCAAGATGCTTCCTAAACTCTATTGGGACATGTCTCCTAGAGGTTGGTGTCTAAAACTCCGTCAGCACCTGGGACAGAGATATTCATAGAATCCCAGGATGCTACAGAGGATGGAACTTTAGCAAGGACAGAAGCATGGATACTGTTGAGTGCATGTGTGGATTAGAATCCTCTTCTCATTTAGATGTTGAAATTCAGTTGAATTCCTTTTATTGAATATTAGACTCTTTCAAAGTTTTGGTATTTAAAAAAGGGGGCACAACGCTTTCCTTAGGGGTATGAATCAAAAATAAGAGTTATATAGAATTGTATTTCTTGTCTTTATAAAGTCTGCTAGATAAATGTAAGAGGAAGATTAGTAGGAAAACCTATAGAGGATTCTCAAGTGAAAGACTGGAGTAGTCTATTATCATATGTGATTATTTGCCTTCCCACTTATGCAGTTTTTGGATGAAAAGTCATTCTGAAGCCTGGAAAAACTATTTAATAATGAATCAAGTTCTCCCAGTAAATCAACTGTTATTTTACTTACATGATTCTTTCTTTTCCTCTGATATTTTCCCCGTGATAAGTGGGGGTGAAGGTGGAGGAGGATTTATGCCAATACCTGCATTCATCTTGTCCCACTGTACCTGTCAATCCTCCCCTCACTCTCCTTTCCCTGCAAGCTCATTGTTCTCTGGGCTCAGCCCCACTTACTGAAGAGCAGTTATTGTCCAGAATAACATAGCAGTCACTGGTAAAGTTCATGGGAACCTGGATGACCTCTTCCTCTAGCGATGCTTCATGGTTTCAGATTGCAGTGGTTTTAAATCTTTGTTGTTGTCGTTGTTGTTGTTGTTTGCTAAGCCAGTGAGAATGTGATGGAAATTATGGGCTCTTTCCCAAGAGAAATATTTGACGCACAAAAAAAAATCAAAAATTTGCCTACAATTTTGATGTATTCACAGAGTCCCTGAAGCCAAGCTCCGAACCTTTGCTTTAGAAAGCAAGGCTGCTTTTGTCCAGTTTGTAGGTCTGTGAAGAGAATAATTCATAATGACTTAGAGGGATGTTTTTGCATTTATAACTAGCTGGCTTGCTGAATGCAGACTGATGTAATAAGAAACAGACAAAAACTGCTTTTTATTTACCTAGTGTATTTCCCTGTAGCATTCAAAGCCTAAGCACTTCTGAAGGGAAAGATCATTCATTCATTCATATATTCATTCAGAAAGTATTCATTGAGCACCTACTGTGTGCAAGGCACTATTCTAGGCACCAGGAATGCAGTCAGAGAAAAAAAAACAAAGAAGTTAGAATCTCAGGCCTCAGGAAGTATGTATTCAAGGGATGCTGGGAATAGACAATAAAAATTTTTTAAAAGTAAAATATAGGATAGATTAGATGGCAATAAATGCTAAGGAGAAAAGTAAAATAGGGAAGGAATTTAGGCAGCATCAGGAGCTACAACTTTAAATAGGTGGTCAGGAAAAAGATTGTGTTATCACCAACATCACCATCATCATGATCATCATTGGTGTTGTTATTAAAAAACGCCAACCCCATGCTCTTGCTCCCCATAGTTTTAGAGACACAATGGAAAGCTTTGACTTCACAACCTCATCCCCGAGAACAGGATGGGAGAGAGTTCTAAGAAATAACCATGCAGGAGAGAGGTGGGGGGCAAGAGGCGTGCCAGACCCACTCAAACCTGCCAGGGAGACAGCCCAGCCATTTATTACTCTCTCTTCTCCAGTCTGGATTGCCTCTCACATACACGTCAGTTGTTATTTCAAAGTTTTGTTTTAATAACAGAAGGATTTATGGAGGGAAATATTTTTATTGATTTTCTTTTCAAAGAGAGTGAAGTGTATGCAAAGGGGGAAACATAGGTAAATATGCTATTTTAGGGAATGAGTTAGATATTTTATGAAGCTATGAGGAATTATCAAGCTCCAGGGATGCCGTGTGGTACCTAAAGAAGTCAGAATTTAGAGATTATTAACACAATGCCTTCAATTTAGTTGTAAGAAAACCAAGACCCACGAGAAAGTAAGGTGCCTGGCCAACAGCACACAGCTCATTTGCAAAGAGTAGGAGCTCCACACCACGATGCCTAGACCTAAATTTGCTAAAAATGAGTTATTAAAAATGCCACCCCATCTGCCCAAGAGCCTGGCTTAAAAAGGAAAAAAACAGAAAAGACAAAAATGCCACCCCAACAGTAAGCTTAAAGAGTTCCAATAGATTTTCTATGTACCTTATTTATTCCAAAGGAATTCATACTTTATATAATACAAAAAAAATCTGCCTCAACAAGTGACTCAGGTATACATTAATGAATCTATATTTAGAAACCCAGGAGTCCTCCTAAAGCACAGGCACTACATCCACATTGTAACCAATAACATGGTAAGAGTCTTTGCTAATGACGGTTAGATGAGAACCACTTTTTCTTAACCATGCATAACTGGCTCATGAAGAATCTATGGGTTTTGGTTATATGTGAGCAGAGTTGGCTTTGCCAAGTAAATGTTGTGCTATCTCAGGTCTGTGCCACAAGGAACCTGTGAAAAAGTTGGGTACATTTATTCCAAAGAATATTGCTTTTGTGGATCTTGCCTGAAAAGGGTTACTTAAGGTACTTGATTCCCCAATCTCCAGCTTGGCCATTATCAAGTGCGATAAATGTATTCACCAGTTTATCATCATTTCTCTTCTGTCTGCACGCACCTGAAGGAAAGAACAAGGGGAAGCATCAAGCAGGTTTGTGATTTCTGTTCTGCTACATGTTTGTTTATAAATCTAATGCCTAACAGATGTTTTAAATGTGTCTCATGTGAATAAAATCGATCAACAAATACAAGATGATTAAAAGTGACCTTTCACAAGATTGCCTGCAAAGGTTGCTACTTTATTGATTTTTTTTTTTTTTTTTTCCTCCCTTGGGAGCAAAGTGTCTTTCCGTAACTCTCTCACTGCTTTTTTTTTACAATCTGCAGGGCCTGGAACCTTCCGGGAGGGAGGTGGAATAACTATGGCCTTTGATTAGTCCTTGCTGCCCCTGCTAGTTTTCCAGACAGAGTCTTATCCAAGTATTCAGTAATCCAGAGAGTGAAAGAAAGGAAGTTTTTTCCTGAATGTTATAGGCTCAGGACCTTCTTTTGGAGTGAAAAAAAAAATCTTTTCTTGTTAAGAGGACACTTGTATACAGGAGATGAAAACCATCTCTCTGTGACATCTCCAGCCCTTTGAATGCTGATATTTACTCAGGTGATCTGATTCAAAAGAAGAGGTCCCCCCATCCTTTAAGGTAGCCCTCCTCAAAATTCTCCAAATAATTATGGTCACTGTTTCACGTCTTAGATCGAAATGCTTTATCAGATTGCATAGCAGAGAGTTGGACCTCTGGGGACAGGAAATGAAATAGGAAATAGGGGAAGAAAGAGAAAATTTTGATGTGTTAATGAGTACCAGGAAGGGTCTGGATTTGGGGGCAAAGCCCTGAAAAACAGAGCCAGGTAGATCCCAGCACGGAGGTTTGAGGAATGGCAGAGGCAGAACCAGCAGGAGAATCCCAGGCGCCTGGCAGGGAAGAAGGGACACAAGTTTTTTCCTGTCATTGCCATTTGTTTCAGTAGAAAGGAAATGAAGGCATCCACCTGCCCAGAGTTAGTCCCTTGGTGGGGGTCAATGGGGGTCCAGGGATTGTTCCTTTAGCTTTGTACTGTTATAATAATGACATTAATCATAATACATTTATGCAGTACTGAAAGTAATTTTAAAAGTTCATGTGGGATAGAGGTTACCCATTTTACTATTATGTTAGTGCTTTAAAAGATTCACAAATCCAGGCTGGGCGCGGTGGCTCACGCCTGTAATCCTAGCACTCTGGGAGGCTGAGGCAGGAGGATCGCTTGAGGTCAGGAGTTACAGAGCAGCCTGAGCAAGAGCAAGACCTGTCTCTACCGAAAATAGAAAAAATTAGCCAGGCGTGGTGGCACGAACCTGTAGTCCCAGCTGTTTGGGAGGCTGACGCAGGAGAATCGCTAGAGCCCAGGAGTTTGAGGTTGCTGTGAGCTATAATGACATCACTGCACTCTACTCCAGATGACAGAATGAGGCTCTGTCTCAAAAAAAAAAAAAAAAAAATTCACAAATCCAAACATAAATGCGTTCATCTATGATGGCAGATAGACATGGTAGGACATACAGCATCCGGCACTCCTCTGAGTAGGTAAGTCTACCCAGGGGATGGCATTAAAGATTCTTCTCTTACTTGGTAGCCATGGAGTTAGAGCCAAGGGCATTGGATGGTCCTTTGTGGTACTTCCAGAACGTTTTAATTGCCTAAAGAGTTGCTCTTTTCCACGTTAGAGATATTTTTTAACAAAGAGTGGTTTTAGTCATTAGACTCAGAATATTCTTTGCATAGATACTGGAAGAGTCAAAGTGACCAATTCTAACCCTTCAGTCCTCTTTCTAGATTCTGTACAGAGCCCACCATTTTTCTGTTGTGACTTTACTTGAAAAAGGTTACACAAAATAAGTCATAGCCATTATAAGCTATGTTTTAGTCTCTTTGGTGATATTTGAAAAGCTTTCCTTGACTCAAGAGCTATCCATTTACAGATTATCTCAAAGGGTGATTTGTCTCCAAATCCTAAGGACAGAGATTATCTATTAACTTCAGAGCCACTTGAGAGTATGAGCCCCTGTCTTGGTTTCATCCTCCAAAATAAAGCTGTTGATACCCAAAGGAGACATTGGTAAATCATGCAGAGGTGCTTGAATAAGTGTAACCCTCATGACAGTCCTGGGTGAGGGGTCACCTTGGGCTGACACAATGATATTGCACGTTTTTCAATGTTAACATGGCAGAAAGCAAAGACAAAATTAAAATGTCCCTATTGGGCTTCTGCTCACCAGTCCAAAAATGAGCCTCCTAGTCAGCTGTCACAATTCAAAAAAACTACCAACAAATTTTCTAAATTTTATGATATTCCCATATATCTAAAACATTTAAATCTATGCAGCATGCTTGTGCCTAAGGTTGTCCAAGATAACTCACCCATAGGTTTGAATATGTACAGAACCACTGAACTGGGTTTATGACGTAGAGAATCACACGCAGAAATTTCTTGCTTCTTTATGGTCTTTGGACATTCGGCAAAAGCCACCTTGAAACAAGTCCCGTACTATGACTTAGCCTGGCTACCTCACTTAATGTCTCATGCTTCATACACTTAGGTCTCCTATCCCCAAACTATCTATCACATCCCCCTGTGGAAAAAGCTATGACAGAGAATGTCCTTGATAAATAATTCTTGGATAGAGTGATAAAATGTCCCTGACCTCAAATAATTTATGTGAAGAGAGATAAACACCAAGAAAAATGAGAAAAGAGGAGACATATAAAAAGAGAGAAAATGAAAAATCATAAAAACATTGCAATAATCTAAGGGAAATAAGCAGAAGCTTCCATTTTAATATTACCTTAGCTTTCACCTTGTGCTCCATATGCAGAATTACCATACTGCATAATGAATGCGGAAAGACTATTGTAATAACAATAGCAACAGTACTATCTTAGAAAATAACAAATTTGCCCTTACCCAAGCAGAATATGCATAAAGAAAAATGCATTTACAGTGAGAGTTATCCCTTAGAGAAGAGCAGATCTGGGTCCAGAAAATTGTTAATTAATGCTTGACCCCATTTCAAATGAACCGATTAACACCGCCCAACTGCAGAGTCTTTTACTGCCCTTGGGGCCATTGAGTTATTGATGGTAATTCAGATAAGCAGAATAGACAAGCTTCAGCCCAAGTAGGAGCCAACTTTTTTATCTCTCAGATATCTCAGAGCCTGGAATCTCCTAAATCCTTCCTCGTGGTTTGTCTTAGTGTTAAAAACTGAGAGTAACCTACGTGTAGATGAGTTCAACACAACAGCCAGCACTTCTCTCCCGACAGCTGTAGACAGGCCGTACACAGAGAGGCTTTTCTTTCTGCAGAATGGATTAAGGTGTCAAACACAGTCATATAATCCTTAATTAACTGTGTTCCCTGCTTTGGAATGTCCTTGTTAAAAAGAGGAGATTTTGTCTTTCTACAATGAGGTTAGGGTATGTTTAAACAAAATTTGTCTACTATGTTTTCGGCTAAGGAACAATATCTCATTGTTTGCGACAGATCTAAAAATGTTCTTTAAAAATACAAGCCATCGGTCTCCAGAAGAGCTTTTTAAATATAGTTCAACTGAGCAATAGTGAAAATAATGTTTCTTTGGTTCTCTTTCGTTCAGATTCAGGTACAAATTACTGTTAGTCTCAACTGAGCCCGCTCTGTTCTTCCTCTACTTAGACCATAAATACAACTTTTTTAGCATCATTTAATTACTCATTTCTTTTCCTCTATCTTCCCACTAAAACATTTCTAATCTCGTACATGTGGTGGTAAATGTGTTTATGTATTTTATTCTAATTAATCACCCAATGAAGTAATTTTTACAACCATTTTTTCAAACTGGACAGGTTTTTCTCTGTTTTTGGTGTAAACTGCCGTTTTCAGAGATTAGAATTTACCTGTGAACCCATCTGGCCAGATTAATGCAGTATTCTCACTTTGAGGTTCCTGTGTTGTGTTCTCTTCCTCCTTGACCAGGTCATGAAATAGTGGTCAGTTAGCCATCATATTGGTACAAAAGGGCTTTTCCTTCTTTCTACCTAACAAAAACAGATTATACCATGTGAGATTTGGGGATTGTCCATAAATCTCACTGCCTCTGCTTAGCCTGTCTTCTTAATCAGCAATGGTTGGCTGTCTACCTGCTTCATAGTTAAACTGCCTTAACTGCAGTTTATAAAGCATTACTAGAACGCTTTTAGACTTCATAGACAATAGACTATCTACAGTTGCTTTAGCAGGTACCTGGAAGATAAAGATGCATGTCTTAAAAGTTAAGGCACAAATGCCATTCTTCTATTACATTACGATCTTGTGCTGAGATCCAGAGTGCTTTGTCTGACCTGCTCCTGTGTGGTTGTCTTTATTGGGTTCTGAGGCGGTGTGTGGCTCTTGGGAGAGAACTCTAGAACACTGGTGGCAAAGACTGCGTTCTTATATTTCTTCTGCATTTATTTTCCATTATTTGCATTTTCATTCTTCTGTGTGCAATGAATGATCTGCATGTGTTATTAAACTAAACTCAGTAAAACTAGACTTTATTGTTTCTTTCCAACATAGTCAACTTGTGTCCTTACTGCCAAAATGTTAGGTTGTTTCAAAAACAATCTTTTCAAAATGGTCTCTCCTTCTGCTCACATTTATTGATAGAGGGAAAATGATTTAGTTTTTTAAAAACACATCATAAGACTTAAAATAACAAATGTACTTTTTTTTACAAACTAACAACCTAGAATCTTTTCCTCCATTTTGTCAAACATGTATTCTATCTGATGATCTGTTTCCTATATTAACTGTAACTGCAGGTGTTTCACACAAATCCAGAACTTACGTTTTTAAATTTCAAAGCAATTAATGTTGCCTACTTCATTGATGTCTGTAAATATTTATTCTTAAAAGTTTTAAAATATTTTATTCTTCAATCATTTATACTATGTTGTATTGATATTTATTACAGGGGTTACTATAGTCTAAAATGTTTATATTCTTATTTTGATATGAAACAGAGGCTAACATAGACTACCATCATTTGTAATGCCTATTTCAAATCTAATTATTTCAACCTAACCATTAAGATCACTGGATATATTTCAAGCAGCACAATTAAACTACATAGTACTCACTGCTTAAATAGTCTGTGTACTTATATACGAAAAACCGTAAAGCCAAATGGCTTTGTTTTTATAAAAAGAAAGAAAAACTCCCTAAGCACTTTCCTAGTGGTGAAATACTTAGTAATGTGCTGCTCTATTTCCCTCACTCCTAGTAAGTTCTGTAGTAATAAGCAGAAGCTCTTCAGAATGTACACCTCACGGAAGCAGAGGTACCCAGCATCCCGGCTATTGACATGAGATTTGAGAATGCCAACTAACCTCAGGTGCATGATCAGGTTACACCGCCACCCCACTTGAGCCCTGTTCAGAGACTTACTCTTCCTAGGGACTTCTTGAATGAGGTTTTCAACCCGCTTGTAATTTTCCTTGTTGCTTGTTGCCTGCTTTCTCTCCACCATTGGTTCAAACAGGCAGCGTCCCGCGTTAGCATTGGCAGTCAGCCCTCTGGCGCCTCCTTGTGGTTGGACAACTGCTGAGCTGCTGCACGCACTAGATTGTGATGGCTCAGTTGCCATATTGTGCCTGAGGCGAGAATTTGCAAAGTGCTTATCCTATAAAGCGCTAAAACCCTAATTAAGTATAACAATAACTACAGCATTCCAAGCCCTAGAGTATTACTGTGGGGTTATGATGATGCCACACAGTTCCCTGGCAGGCAACATCCAGTAGTAGTAGGCTGCATGCTGGGCCACTTGTCTAACTCATACATCTGGTTCCTAGAGAGGGGAGAACTCCCGTGCAGAGTGGTTGTGCAGGCTCCCTTGGGCATGGTCCACAGCTGGGAATGTGGGACTGCCTACTAGGAAAGATGCTCCAATCAATGACCACAGCGACCTTTCGGTTACTTTGTCTAAAGAGAGACCTCCCTGTTGGTCTCCTGGGGATAATCTTTGACAATCTCTTCCAAAAACACTGTTACATAAATCTTTCTCAAAAAATCGTGTTTATAGATGTCACCAAAAAAAGCAGGAAAATAATGAAAACTTGAGTGTACCAGAGAAGAGTCTATATTTTTAATCAATGTGTGTTTTCAATAACAGCCACCTAATCAGTTTAATAGTCTTCTAATCAAGATGCTCTGTTGATTTTCAAAAGGGAAACAAAGTAGAAAAACTAATAAAAATGAGCTTTTTGTAAGAGGACACAAGAACAGATCTTTTCCTTGGAAAAGAAAATTTTGTCTGCTCAAAAGTTCTGGGTTAAGATTTTATCCTTAACTATCACACAATTATGTAAAAAGAGAAAGTGAAAACATTATAATTTTTTCTAATTTAGAGTGTGATGTGCTGAGTTTATTTTAAAATAATTCTTCAGAATTTTTTAAAATAGTAGATATTAGCAAATACCCATGTAGTTTAGAAGGACAAAAAGGGAAATGGTACCTAGACTTTATTTATTAATATATCAACTTTAAATGCTTTAAATGATACTGAGATTCAGAGAATATTATTCCCACTTTCCATTAATTCATACGGGTAATGTCTAAATGTTTCATAGAGGCAGTTTTTTTAAATATTTTCATAGCAGCAATTTTTAAAATATTTTGTAATTATAAATAAACTGTGATGGATTTCATGCTAATACTTTTATTTTAGATATTTTTACTTTTTTAGTAATTGAAACTTTTAAAAATGAAAAAACATAATTTCATATTAAGTGGTTTTTATGATGTTTTTATCAGTTTCCTGTTTATTTAGTTGGCATAGGAAGGAGATGTATCTTGAAAGTTTGAGAAGATAATTTGCTATGAACTAAACCCAACCTTTTATAGTAACTAGCATCTGTTAGTTCCAGAAAAAATAACAGATAAGATGAAGTACAGTGAAGACACTTGTAATGATAGCTATGTCAACTTGAGCCGTTCATTAATCTAAATAAAGGTGCAGAACTGAGCATATGCTTCCTGAGCCAGATCATAAATTTAAATTATGAAACAGATGTGTTGAAACTAAAAAGAGATTTGAATTTTTTTACAATTAAAAAAAAAGCTTGAGAAAAGTATACATTTTGGGCACTATCCCTTTGATGGATTTGTTTAAATAATTGAAGGCTTTTGGATGACATAGAGAACCTCACCTGAGAATTAAGATGCAGTTTTATGATGTTATTGTTGCTCTTGTTTCATGTAATCTGTCAATTAATCACACGTTTGTCAAGTACAGATAAATCCTTCGACTAATGGGACTGTTGTAAAGAACCCTTGAACCCACCTGACCTCATCACAAAACTGCCCCGCCTGTCCTTTGCATGTGCCTCCCCCAGTCGTGCCAGACTTAGCTGTGTCTGCCTTTCAGAGGGGTGCTGTCAGTTGCATGGTCAACTCGTTTATTGTTTCCAGAACTCTATGATCATGATTTGATTTGTTTTCATGTAAACACACATAAAACGTGGTGCCTTTTTAGAATATCATTTGTTAAGCAACTAGGCATGGAAAAATAAATGTTATTGTTTCTTGTTAGCTGCAAAACACATATCCACTAAACACATTTGCTGTTGGCATGCTGCAGTTGGGGACAGTGGACATTGCGGTAAGTGGAAAAGACAAGGCCTCCAGTGCGTCTCAGATAAGCCTTATCTATGAGAACACTGCCTTTATACCCCACTCCCCGCGGACCCCCATCATTTCTTCAGCCCCTGCAGAGTCCTGGGCCTCTCACGTTGATGACAGTGTCACCTAATAGATAGCAAGAAACAGTGAAACAAGAAGACAAACAAAATGGGCACACAAAACTTTTTACAGTTCATTTGAGTCCCGCAAAAATCCGTTAGCTATGTTGCTACTTTTATGTCCATGTTAGAGAGAAGGACTCCAAAACCCATGTCTGATTCCCACCTGCCCTTCCTAGTACATCACACCACATCTCTAGATTAGGAAAGTGTGAAGATGTACTTCGGATTTTGTTGTTGTTAATGCTTCCTTTATCAGCCCACAACAATTCAATATTAGCTGGCATCAGAGAACTGAATGCCTGAACAAATATAATTTACCAGTAGCTGCCACAGCAAATCAATAACCTGTTTTATAGCAGGAAATTGTGTTAGTGAACATAACATCTCATTCTGTTAATCAATCATCACATTCATTATATGTTGGGGCTGTTCTACCTTGCGTGGTTTTTTTGTCTCATGAGAATGAATCTAAGCATAAAAGAAATGTAATGTTAAGTGTTGTGTGTTTAATATTATGTATGCAGTGCTACCAACTGCTATGAGATTGCATGAATTTATTGACATTATAACCTTGCCTGGAATATAAAAATGCATGCCGAATGTAGGTATATATGTAACTGTCATCCCTGTTTTCCTGTAGAAATGTTTAGAAATTACAAAGAGATATGCTCCCAAAAAAAATAGCATTTTTTAAATCTCAAAAGTTAAAGTTAAAGCTAAAGTCATTCAACTGTTTTTAAAGTGAATTCCAAACCAGTTCTTGGTTATCTCCAGTGTAATTGTGTACAAACTGCTGGTGTCAGTCCTTTCTGTGATGAATCCAAGGAGGATGTGTAAACCTGTAGAATGAGATGGATCTCAAATGAATTCAAGCATAGAGATTAAATAAAGCTCAATTTTTTCAATATGGGAAAAATACATTACGATGCTCCTACTTGCTGAAAACATTTTGTCTATTGAAATATCTGACCCTCTACAGTTTCCTCAAATTATTTACCCAAGTGGAGTGGAAGAAATTGCTTGAAATGCAATAATCCTGCCTCTGTTCTCCACAGTCAGAAGCTAAGTTTTAAGGAGCGAGTGCGCATGGCTAGCCCGCGGGGCCAGAGTATTAAGAGCCGACAAGCCTCAGTAGGTGACAGGAGGTCCCCGAGCACCGACATCACAGCCGAGGGCAGCCCCACCAAAGTGCAGAAGAGCTGGAGCTTCAACGACCGAACCCGCTTCCGGCCTTCTCTGCGCCTCAAAAGTTCTCAGCCAAAACCAGTGATAGACGGTAAGCCCTGTTTTTCCGTAACCATTTTTAATTTGATGGGCTACAGGAGGGAGATTATGAAGTAATTAATTCTCCATGATACCACTTGAAGATAGAAGGGAACAACCCCAGGCAAAGAACTGTTTGTTTGTTTTATTGGAAATTTATTCATTGCCTTGGGTAAATGTACGGAACATAAGTTTACTTTTGGAAACAACGCTGGCAGCTAAATCTACATTTCGAGGAAGCCAAACAAAATTCTGTGAATTCTTCACTCCTATCTACAACATATTTATTTCTCAGACAAGGTCCATATTAAGATCAGTGTGACTGCTATTCTGATACATATGTTATGTCTGACCAGTAAAAGTCCAAGGCTCACTGACAACCACATGCTCTGTGAGTATCTTAAAACACCGTTACGGGGGATAATTTCTGGTCAACAGTGAAGGTGCTCTTTCCCCTTCCCATCTACCACTAAATCAGAGACCACTGCTAATCTTCCTTAAAGAGATTCGTGTTGAACATTCTTTCAAAGTCTTCCAATGATAAGTGAAATTCAAGTTCTTCTTCCAAGAGGAATTAACCTATTTTATTTATCATATTATATAGCAGACATTTACATGCTAACACATTTTATTGAGTGCTACATAATTTTCATGTTTATAAAATAAAACATTTTATTTTTATTTAAGATTAGCTTGGCTTTCCTTTTAAGTATGCCCCCTGGGATCTCTTATACTGGGCAAAGAACCAAAATCAAATAGCATCTTCCATTAATGCATAAAAACTGCAGAGGCTATCAGTCCTTCTGTTCTCATTCCCTAGAATAACCTGTATTTTCCCAGGCCCTGAAAACCCAAGGGATAAAATTAACAACCAGGGGTCATAATTGCAGTGATCTCAGGCTCCCTGCAGCCACGGGTCCCTCCCAGCTTACTGAGAGATCCTCGGGATATCCCTTCCACTCTGAAGTTAGCAACACAAGCCCCTCTTCATGCTTCTTCATTCACCCACACGCCCGTGGGTGCCTTGCTTTTCGATACAACCCTTGTGTCTGACCCCATGTGGCCCTTCCTGACAGAGCTTGCAGCTCCCATCTCAGTTGCAGAACGTGCTGATCTCCCTTCCACCTGTCGCCGTGCTAAGGTGGGAAATGCCTCCTCCACCAACACTGGACACTCCTCCATCAAGCCATTTGCAGCATCTGAGTCACTTGTGGCACAGATTTTCGGTGTCCTCTGGTTTCCACACTCTCCTTCCTAGGATTTTGGCTGAAAGCCCTTGAGCAGCTGAGTCAAGAGTTACCAGTGACGGGGCTTTATGTTGCACTCAAAATAGACTTGCTGAATATAAATGGGTACATCCTTTCTGGAGGGCAATTTGGCAAAATATATCAAAAGTCTTTACATATGCCTAAGCCTAGACACATCCCACCCACCAATTCTATTTCTAGGATATAATCGATATAATGAAACAATATCAGACATTAGAAATGATGGTATAAGTTAAAAATTATTGACACAGAAAGATGATCACAAAAAATTAATCATTCCATTTTATATAGATATATAGATATACAAAAATTCACATGTTTATAGGGAAAAGTCTGGTATGAACAGTTACCCCTGAGTGATGAGATCACTGTTATGTCTTGTTTCTTCATTTTCTTCATCTGTATTTCCATTATTTCTACAATGATCATGTAAAGCTTTTATAATAAGAAAGCAAAAGAGGATTTTTTATTTAAAAAATTAGCCCTTAGCTTATAAAAACAAAATGATAAAACAGAAAGAAAGATTTTTAAATTATCCCTTCATTTCACACACTGCCTTCTTGCCTCCCCCTACTCTAGGGGTCCTTGAATAACCAGTGCTCACCAGCCTCCTTAGGCTGATCTCGTCCCCAGCGGTAGAAGGTGCACCTGGTCTTGGTGGCGGGGACCAGCCTTCACTGCCTAATGATGTCTCCAGCTCCCACTACAAATAGAACTTGTATTAGTTTGCTCACGCCGCCATAACAAAATACTAGGTGCCTTAAACAGCAGAAACTTATTTTTTTCACAGTCTGGAAGCTAGAAGTCCAAGATCAAGGTGCCAGCAGGGTTGGTTCCTTCTGAAGGCTCTCTTTGTGGCTTGCAGAGGGCCATCTTCTCCCTGTCTTCACATGGTCTTTCCTCTGTGCATGTCTGTGTCCTAATTTCCTCTTCCTATAAAGATACCAGTCATACTGGATTAGGGCCTGCCTTAATAACTTTATTTTAACTTAATTACCTATTTAAAAACCTTGTCTCTAAAGAGTCACACATTCAGGGGTACTGGGGGTTAGGACTTCAACATACGAATTTTGGAGGGGACACAATTTGACCCATAACAGAGCTCCTGCTCACCCACATCACAGCATCCCTGGCAAGCTGAGATGTGCCCATATTGTCAACCCTGACCCTAGGTTCACACTGTCCTGGAAACACATGTATTACACATTACAGTGGGTCCGTGTTCTTCTAACACGGGCTTCAAAAAGCAGTCACCTTTGTGTGTAAGGTCCTTACAGTTGGCTGAGCACATTTAAATCAAAAATTCATAGAATCTGGATTCTGAATAGGAAAAATGAATTCTATGTGTACTGCTTGGCCAGAGGGGAAGAATTTTCAAAGGCTCACTAGAGTCAGCCCTATTCATCACTGTATTTTTTAGTATCTGCAAAGATGTCTCAGAGGTCATAGATACAGAAGTCCTATTGTCTACCAAATCATAAATTGGAAAGGTCTCCTGTCATCTGTTTTCTAGATCATTTCATACAAGCACATTTTTGTTTGGTTAGAAAGGAATTGCTTCTCCCTGATTGATGGCCATCTCAATGGATTCCAAGTTCCCCAAGTGACAAGAAGACTGATTGCTGTTCTGTTGAAGTAGCTTTGTTGGCTGCCCCCCTACAGGAGATGGTGGCTCCTGACTCCTCAGTTAATCCAATAGTCCAGAATCTTTACCTTTGATTTAACTTGACATTGGCTCGTGGGTAAATGGAAGTTCTTTTTTTACAGAAAAAGAAAAAAAAAACTGAAGTAGCTATCAAATCAATACAGATTTCAATTACACATTTTTATTTATAGTGCCTCCCCAGGTTTTAAGTATTTCTAAAGTCCACTTACTACCTATAGAAAATAAGCCAACTTATAGCCAACTTTCAATTATTCCAGGTCTAGTTGCTCGTTTACTTCTGGGATTCTTTTCTTCTCTCTTTCCTTCACACATTTTAGGCATTTCATTGCCCGTTTGTGTGCTCAGGGAGAGAAGATGAATGGAAGAAAGAATAATGGAAATTCAGATCAACCTTTAAGTTAATAACTAGAAGTTACATTTGGAAAATAATGGGCCTATAACTGAAAAGTAGTATAAAAGAGAAACAAAAAAAGTAGGGTTGATCTGTAAGTTTTAATAATTTCTGCCAAATCTGATACCCTTTGCTACAGATGGTAGTATTTTTATAACTAAATGACTCTTCCAAAAGGTTATCAAATATCCACGTTGTTTTATTCTTTGCTATAATTTCTAATGAGATTAGCATTACCCTTAAAAAAAAGCACGATTGTTTCCTCATAGTCCTAGAGAAGTGGAAAGTGGCAGGAACATGTTGAAGCCAGAAATGTACAAATGACAAAGGAAAGAATGTAAACTATACGGGACTGATGTGGTGTTGCCATAGCAAATTTATTTTGACCAATCAGAATAGTATTTTTGGCTTATAAATCCTGTAATAAGAGATAGAAATGTTCCATTATTCGGTCAATAGTATTCAAACCTCTTCATATAATTTTAGAAATTAGCTAGCATAAAAATATTTTTATCACAAATATATAAGAATAACAATAATAATGATAAAACTAATATTTATTGAGCTTCTCTGTGGCATGCATTGTTCTAAATTCTTTACCTCTCATCTCATGCAATTCTCCCAATACCCCTATGAATTAGTTACGTTATCATCTCCATTTTATAGATGAGGAAACTGCAACTTAAAGCTAAGTAACTTGCCCAAGGAATAACAGATATAAGTAAAGGAGCCACAATGCCCACCCAGGCAGCTGAATTTCACAGTCCTCCTATAGACATATTCTAAGATGTGCTCCCAGATGTCATATCAATTTCCCTTTAGGCATCTTTCATTTATTCTCCTCCCCTCTTTCCCACTCACTGCTTTCACCCTTCCATCTTCAGTGGGTCAAACTCCCCTTCCCATACAAGCCATTTGACCTTGCCACTGTCCCATCTTTCTCCCAGCCCCAGCTGCCAAACCTATCAACTACATCATCATCTGCCAGAGCTAGCAGATTAGTCAAATTGGGGAAATGGCCTTTCAATAACCCTTCTCTGTTTTGATCAGGTGTCTGGGAAAAGACTCGGGATAACAGTCGTGCTGGTCTGTGTTTGTTTACCCAGGAAGGGAGGCAAATGGCTAGGGTCATCTGAGGCCAGTTTCAAGATGCTAAAGGTAGTATCAGGAGGTGGACAGGTGTCGACAACAGAAAAGCAAGTGGAGGGTGGCAGATAGCAAGTAAGAAGAATAGCTGGCAGCCGAAATCCGCAAGAATGATACCAAGGGGCAGCTGAGGGAAAGTCTTCAGATTTCCGGTGCCTAGTTTGCTGTCAGGGAGGGCTGCACTTGCTGGACCCTACTGCACTTGGGAATGCTGTTCAGAATTGCACTCGGGAGAGCATGATAACCTTGACAGAGAAGGACAAGGCGGTGGCTTGAGTGAGCTCTACCTCATAGCGCTGAATAATCCAATAGTAACTAATCCCAATATTCTTTTGTTTCTGTTTTTGAGATTAATATTACAATTTATTACTTAACATAAGGAGGACAGATTTGAAAAACTAAATATTTTATGGTAAAGATCCCTCTATAAGAAAATGTAGAAGTTTGATATTAGAAAATGCTAATTCTAAAAATTAATGTAGATATTGAAATTTCACACTTTTTTTTTTTTTTTTGACAGAGTCTCACTCTGTTGCCTGGGCTAGAGTGCAATGGCATTAGCCTACCTCACAGCAACCTCAAACTCCTGGGCTCAAGTGATCCTCCTGTCTCAGCCTCCTAAGTAGCTGGGACTACAGGCATGTGCCACCACGCCTGGCTAACTTTTTCTATTTTTAGTTTCCCAGCTATTTTTTCTATTTTTAGTAGAGACGGGGTCTCGCTCTTGCTCAGGGTGGTCTCAAACTCCTGGCCTCAAGTGATCCTCCCTTCTTGGCCTCCCAGAGTGCTAGGATTACAGGTGTGAGCCACCACACTTGGCCTGAAATTTCACAGTTTCAATCTTGTATTTACCACAAAATCAATTTCAAACTATACACAAATAGTTTCACAATAAAATATTATATATATATGTTCCATAATTAAACAATAGTTAAATCTAAAAATATATTAAATAAAATCTTCAAAACCTATACAAAACATGTTTTAAAATACTATGGTATAATCTGAGTTAAACCCAACATCCTATAGTAACCAACTAGCACCTGTTAGCTCCAGAAATGGTAATAGATCTAAAAACCCTGTCTGTCATATATGTATAACCATGCATGTTTTAACACGTTTGACATTATTTCTGCTTAAGGAGAGGGAATCCTGCTGGGCAGTCCTCAGGGATCCTGCTGGCTGCTGTGGAAGGTACATCCTTACCAGGGGGTTATGGAAAAGACTGGCTCAGGCTGCGTGCAGGAGATGTGTGGGGCTTACCTGGGTGAACTGAAGGTGTAAATACCTTCTGTGGGGGTCCCTGAGGCCAGCCCCCTTGTTCTAGGCACTTCTGATATCTCCTCTCTCTTCACTCTTCGTGTTCCTCTTTCCCCTCAGCCAGTGTACTAGTCAGGATGATTTGTCAGCAGGGCAGATGCAGATTCAAATACTTGAGATTATAATGCACCTTATAACACTACATAAAAAGAAGTTTGGAGATAAGACAGCTCCCCACAAGGAGCATCAGGGCTCTGGTTTCATTGCTCTGTGATTCTCCTGACTCTCTTTTTGCCTCTGCCTTCTGTGTGCCCACCTCCTCTCAGGCTAGGAGCAAAATGCCTACAGAGGGTGCAAGCACCTGACCCAGATGCAACACTTTCAGAGCAGAAAGGAGGCCATCTTATGTTTGTATCTCTTTGTACACGAGGAAAACCATCCATTCGCATCGTATTTTGCAGAATTCTCATGCCTAAAACAATCGCTAGCATGAGTGGGACCACACCATCATTGGCAGTCACCAGTGAGGACCCCGCACCTGGATCTGGGGCCAGTCTCCCCTAGAGTGCATGATCAAGTGTGTTGAGGATTTAGGTTTAGGGATTGGATACTGGGAAAGCAACTTCTCATAGTGTCTGATACAGACGAGAAATTCCTTCCACTTTGGGGTGAGGGGAAGGAGGAAGCATGTCCTTAAACATGATGCTTTCTCCCGAATATTCCGTCTGTATGTCATTTCAGTTCCTCTGACTGTCTGGGCTTTTTAAGCATAAAAGCCAGATTTAGACTTTTTTTTTTTTTTTTTTTTTTTTTTCCCTCTCTTTCTCTCTTTTGTCACATCATTTCCATGAGATAATGACCACAGACTGGCCTAACTCCGTGAATTTGGAATGAAAGACAAAGTGCAAGGGCCCCACCAGGGCAGTGTCCAACAGCAGGGAACATGGAGACACCCCTCAGCTTAGCTCCAGGGGCCCAGAGCGGCCCAGGTTTCTCCCTGAGGGTCCTACCAGGTCCCTGGGGGAGACCTCTGAGAGGAAGGTAATGGCACAGCTGAGGTGGAGACAAAAAAAAAAAAAAAAGATAAAGTGGATAAAGGAACAACTAGCAACAATAAATGAATTAGTATTTCAGTCCTGTAATCCCTCACACACAGTCAGCCTGAACGTTTCCTGTCACGGCCGCCATCGAGGGGGACTGGTACAGTTCCCTTCCTCTCCACCCCCACAGCAGCTCCACGACACCCGCTCTTCTAGCTGTTTGGCTTGCAGACTCCTTCCTTTTGAAGTTAATAACTAACCCAGTCTCACCTAAAAATAGCAAGAGTAGAAATACACAACTGGAGCCCTCAAGTCCTCTTAAAGGTAGTTAACCCCTTCCTCTCTTCTTTACCCTGGGCCTGGGCCACGGGCCCCCCACCCACCCCACCCCCCCCCCGGTCTACCACAACACTTGTTTGACACTGTTGATTTAAGATCACTGAGGAAAAGGAAGCATTTTAATGCAATGGTTTTGACAACTATCCTGAACAGTCTCCTGTACCCATAGTGGCATATTTTTTCCAAGTAGTATAAATCACAAACTATCAGCATTTTATACCTGGCTAATTTATGCACATGTACGTCGATCTTATACTAATCCTCCTTTAAGCTTATTTTTCAATGGCATCTTCTTCCTTCATGTTTTTCTCAGTCTCCCCAGTTGACATTTTTGGTATTTGTAATCCTGGCGCTCTTGGGAGGCCAAGATGAGAAGATCACTTGAGCTCAGGAGTTCGAGACCAGCCTGAGCAAGAGCAAGACCCTGTCTCTACTTAAAAAAAAAAAAAAAGAAAAAATTAGCTGGACGTGGTGGCAAGCACCTGTAGTCCCAGCTACTTGAGAAGCTGAGGCAGGAAGATCACCTGAGCACAGGAGTTTGAGGTTGCTGTGAGCTAGGCTGACGCCACCTAGCCTGGGCAACAGAGTGAGACTCTGTCTCAAAAAAGAAAAAGATTTTTCCTGACTTTCCATAATGATGGCCCAACTTCAGCCAGACTTTGATAATAATTTTCCACATGATGCTTCCTGGCACTTTCTGAAATTGTCTGATAATGACTCTGCATTGTGTTGAGAGAAATAATTCTTGTTAAAGCAGTATTCTATTAAGGCTTCCTCGTAACCTGTTTGTACAGATTCCTGGCCTGGGATTCTGACTGAGGACTACACCCATTCCTGTCTGCTCTATTTGTACCAAAACCTGAGAGTTTTCTTTAACAAGAGCAAAAATGTTTATTGAGAATGACTGGCTATAAACCCTAGATATGTACTCTCCATACTGCACTCTACATTCAACATAATTGTTAGAATAATTCCCATATAAAAGCCTACAAAGAGTATTCAGTAGAATTCTAAAAGTCACTGTCAATTCCTCACTAACTTGTTGGTAAAAACCATTACCTGAAGAAATGGATTCAATTCTGGTCCATAGGTATCTTTTTTTCTTTAGTTATCCATGTTCTTCAATCAGTCAGTCAGTCAGTCATTTCTTCAATCAAAGACATATCCTGGCCGGGCGCGGTGGCTCACGCCTGTAATCCTAGCACTCTGGGAGGCCGAGGTGGGCGGATCGTTTGAGCTCAGGAGTTCGAGACCAGCCTGAGCAAGAGCGAGACCCCACCTCTACCAAAAATAGAAAGAAATTAGATGGACAGCTAAAAATATATATAGAAAAAATTAGCCGGGCATGGTGGCGCATGCCTGTAGTCCCAGCTACTCGGGAGGCTGAGACAGGAGGATCCCTTGAGCTCAGGAGTTTGAGGTTGCTGTGAGCTAGGCTGACACCACGGCACTCACTCTAGCCTGGGCAACAGAGTGAGACTCTGTCTCAAAAAAAAAAAAAAAAAAAAAAGACATATCCTAGTCCTCTCCTGTGTATCCTATACTGTTCTTGTCCCTCTAAGATCTGCTTCTCTGTTCCAAGGTTCTTATTACTATTGCGCTGGGAGAGAGACCTCTCAATCTCTAGTGACAGGCTCCAAGTGACTATTTCTTGTATTTCTGAGAAGAGTTGTGCTGTAGTCTGTTTAGGCTGCTGTAATAAATATACCATAGACTTGGTAGCTTTAAATAGCAAACATTTATTTCTTACAGTTCTTCAGGCTGGAAGTCCAAGATCATGGTGCTGGCAGATTCGGTGAGGGCCCAGTGCCACATGGTGGAAGGGGCAAGTTATCTCTTGGCTCTCTTTTATAAGGGCACTGATCCCAGCCATGAGGACTACCCCTTTATGGCCTAATCACCTCCCAAAGTTATCACCTCTTACTATCATTACCTTGGGGGTTACAGTTTCAACATATAAATGTTGGGGGAACACAACCATTCACACCACAGATTGTTTTTCCATTACTTTTTGTGAAACACCTGGTCCTGGTTTTTAATTACAAGAGAAATGCTTTTCTATTTTGATTGGACTGGAGTTCCTTCCAGCTTTCTGTGCTAATCCAAGTGCTCTTTGTATTATAGATAGGATTTGTCAGATTTCTCTAGGTTCTGTCCCAATGTTTGTTGTCACCCTACAGTGATAGGGAAAATTATATTCTGTTCCTAATGGTGGGGGAAAAAAATAGCTCCATGCATGAGCTATGAATGGATTCCACCTCCTCCCTTCCACTAGAAACTGAGCTGCCAAATAACCTCTGAGTCCCACCTTAAACTGTACTTTTTGGTTTCCATAGATCCAGGCTTTATTGAGAAACCCAGGGTTGTAAACTAGAACTTCGTATTTTGTTTCACCAGCAAAGTGTGTGTGCATGTGTACACTGATACTTTAAAATGAATCAGAATACTGTGCTATCTATTGTTACATAACAAATTACCCCCAATTTAGTGTTTAAAACAACACACAATTTCTGTGTTCAGGAATCCTGGAGCAGTTTAGCTAGGTGGTTATGGCTCAAAGTCTTTCATGATATTGCAGTCAGGCTCCTAGCTAGAGATGCAGTCATCTCAAGGCTGAACTGGGAGTGGACCCACTTTCAAGCTAACTCGAGCATTTGCTACCAGGCCTCATTTCCTTGCCACATTGGCCACTCCACAGGTTTCCTGAATATCCACATGACATGCAGCTGGCTTCCACCAAAGAGAACAGAGAAAGTACACTCTCAAGAGAAGGAGAGAGAGGCCAAGGCAGGAGGATCGCTTGAGATCAGGAGTTCGAGACCAGCCTGAGCAAGAGCAAGACCCCATCTCTACAAAAAAAATAGAAAAATTAGCCAGGTGTGGTGGCACACGCCTGTAGTTCCAGCTACTCAGGAGGCTGCAGCAGGAGGATCACCTGAGCCAGGAGTTTGAGGCTGCAGTGAGCTATGATGACACCACTGCACTTCTAGTCAGGGCAACAGAGCAATACTCTGTCTTGAAAAAAAAGAGAGAGAGAGAAGGTGAGACAGAAGCTGCAGTCTTTTATAATCTAACCTCAACAGTGATATATCACTTCTTCCATATGCTAGTGGTCACGCAGGCCAACCCTGGTAAAATGAAAGAGGGGGCTATGCCATGGGGTAAATACCAGGAGATGAGGATCACTGGGGAACATGTTAGAGGCTGGCTGCCACAGATGCCTTTAAATCCATTACATCTCTCAAGTCACAGATGTCTACTACTCCCCGTTGTCTTCCCAAGAACCCCAACCACCAATTCCCTATCCCTCTCAAATGTTTCCATTACTTGCCTGCCTCTAAAGGCATTTGGGTTTATGACTTCTGGTCTAACCATTTCATGTCCAGTGTCCTTTATATGACACACACACACACAAAAGAAATCACATCCTAGCCCTCAACCATGATCACATTACAGCTAGACGATTATATTCTATTCTTAGTGCAGCCTTTTGAAAGTAGTATTAACAAAATATTGAGCATAGGATTAGTGCAGCAAAAAATAAAATAAAATGAGGGAGCAAGAAACCAGCTAGTCAGTTGCAAAACCAAAGTATTCTAACTTCTAACCCAGCACTCTTTCTTGTATAATGTATGGCCCCTCTTCAGCTGCTTCAGAGGTTGAAGATATGTTGTTGGTCACTTCCAAGGGCAGAACTGGAAGCAAGAGGTGTGCAATACAAATTTTTCATTCAATATAATGATAGGTTGGCAATGAAAGACCCCACAGTGACAGAACGGATTCCATGATTGGAAGCATTCCGACGAAACTTGGATTCCTGGACCAGACAAGGAGATCAAACCAGACAACCTCTAAGAAATTTTCTTCCCAACCTGAGTTTCTAATGACCTGCTTTTCTGGCCCAATGGAAAGTAACTTGCTTAGCCATTAATTCTTATCCTCACTGGTAAGTCCAAACTGAAAAATGGAAGAGGAAAAAGAAGGATTGGCTGAGGAATGCTGAGGACCAATTTTCTGCTCTTACCCTGGTTTCATGTCTCTGGCACAGAGAAAAGTGCTGCCCATTGTTTCTTACGTCTCACAGTCAGCCACAGCCCTACTGTTCTGAGAAGTGTGTCCCACCTATCATTACAGGGTTCATGTGCGTGCTCCACAGTGTGTGTTCCACAGTAGATTCTGCATACAGTTTGGCTGAGCCCTCAACTGGAGGATTACAATTTAAATCAGAAAGTATTTGAGGGCTGCTGCTCGGGACTAGCATTTTCCAGGGCATTTAGCAGGCGGTGAGTAGATGTGACAACTGCCACCTCAAGGAACTTGCCATTCGTCTCTAAGTCTTACCACCCCAACCTCACCCCGGTTACAGTATCGATTGGCACTAGGGGAACAAAAGGCATCGTCCTCACTCTTCAGACTTCACTCTTGTCAGAAATAACCTGTGGGTGACCTCTGAAATCTGCACAAAGTAAGCACAAAGTTAACCATTGCACAAATCACAGAATTTAGTCCATATTTAAGAGAAGCACTTTTCAGCTGCATGGTGATTTTTCATTCGCACATCTCAAATTATTTCCTTCAGAGGCACACTTAGTTGTCTGCTTCACAAAGAGAAACCAATATGACACAATTTTAAAATTATATTTAATCGCTTTCATGGTGTGCTCTACTTGGTAAAGAAGAAAAAAAAAAGGGTTAGGTAAAGACCAGGATCCTTTTTCTGCAATAGACGGCTGACGTTGGAAAAAGACAAGTTACCCACGCTTTGCTTTTGCTACCTGCGGTATGAAACTCTCTTACATTGTCCCAAATTCCTTTTACAGGTATTTTATTTTCAATGTCTAATTTTTCCCAGCTTTTCTTCTCTTGTCATCTTTTTCTTCTGTCACCATGTACAATGCATAATGGTTCCTGGACTCCAAAAATAATATTGCCTGGGGAAAATTAATCTCTGTACCCCCAGTTACCAAGAATCATGTGCATATAAAACCCTTAATTCCCGCCGCTGAGAGATTTACATCGTTCATTAATCTAATGCAGTAGCAACGAGTGCATCACATTATTCTGTTGGAATTAGTGACTGATCATCCCCAAAATTGTTTTGAAACTGTTGTTCCCGTATTTTGTGTTTTGGTTGAAAAATGTCATGATCCCATATCTCCTTACATGTGTATCGGTTATCTGTTGCTGAATAACTGACCCTCTCCCGCTCAGACTTAGTGGCTTAAAACAGCAACCATTTATTTAGCCCACAAGTCTGTTCTGCAGTTCTTCTGGTCTTGGCTGGACTCACTCATACTCTATGAGCAGCTGCTGTGTTGGCTGGGGCTGGCTGGCCTAAGGAGGTTGGTTGGGATGACTCCTCTGCTCCATGTGGTCTCTCACCCTCCAGCAGGCTGGACTGGTTCACATGGTTGCAGTGGATTCCTAAGAGTAGTACAAGCAATACCTACACAGCCTCTTGAAGTTCAGGCTCAAACTCTCACAGTATAATGTCCACTGCATCCTGTTAGTCAAAGCAAATGACAAGGACAGCCCAAATGCAAGAGGTAGGGGAGGGATTCCACCTCTTAAAGTGAGGAGCTGCAAGTACTGGGGCCAGTATTGCATCCTACCATCCCAGTCCCAGTCATTTTTTAGTATTTTCAACATCCTATTGGTTCTATGAAGATGGTATTAGTGTCTGATTCATTTTTTAATTTCTCCCTGTAGTTTTGCACACTTCCAGAGCCTAAGAAGGAAAAGAAGGGAAAATAGCATCATTAGCACCTAATATAGCCTATGTGTTGACTAGGCATTTTCTATGTGTTGGTTCATTTAATACCCACGTAGCCATTTTGCAGATAAGGAAATTGAGACTCAGAAAATGTAAATAACTTGCCTACATACTTCCGTCTAAATGCTGAAGTTGGAATTTGAAATTGCACTTAGATCTAATTTCTAAGTTTTTTATGTTCTACCATGCTTGCTACTTAGCATGTTTTCTTTTATATAATTCACATTGCTAATGAATGAATGAACAAAACTTAGTATAAATCAGCTATATATTTAGTGTTAGTGCAATGATTTATTGTCTTCTTTTTTAGTAAATATGGCAAATCTGTTCAATCCATGCCCCTTTACCTTTGTATACACTACACATATTCTCTCTCTATCCCTTTGTGTGTCAATGAAGGTAATGCATCAGTAATTTCCATTATTTTTTGAAAGCAACACTTATGTTGCCATCTCAGGTCGAGCTACTCCAAATGATCTTGGGGTTAACATGTTGGCATCTCCTGGCAGTATCACTGCTAGCCGAATAAGAGTTGAAAGTTGAGAAAAAGTTTGCTGGATCTACTTAGAATTCCCCAACAGATTTGATTTAATCGTAATGCAGATTAGTGATTCTGCAGTCTGTAGGACCATTATAAAGCATGACTGCTTTGATTGAGATCAGATGTTTCTGAATATGGTTCAAAAAAAAAACAGATCTCATCCCTGTGGAAATAGGATTAAATAAGTCCCTCTAAGTCACACTGATTCAGAATATCTCCGTATGATGAAGTACTGTCTGTCTTAGTCTAGAATGGGAAGAGCAATTCATCACTCTGTTCTGATTTGACCTAGTTATGTTACTACTGAGTAAGGAGGCTGTCTGAAGATGACGTTTCAGATGTGTAGCAACAACTATCTCAATGATCTGAATGTGGCCGGCCACTTGGCTTTGCCAGGATTGCGCTCGACATTCGGTGCTGATAAAGGCAGTCCTTTTACACTATGAATTTACCTTGCTTTTGTTACAAATGCCTTTTGTAGTGGAACTATAAACATTGTTTTTTGTAATTATGAGTAAACAATGTTTTCACGAAGCTGTGAGTTTTATGTTTTTGATTTTGTTTTTATTGAGAAAACTCATAGTGCCATGAGTATGGTAAGTTCTCAAGGAATATTTTATGAAAATTGAATTAATCAGACATAGTGCATGATTTTTAAGTAAAACAGAACTTGTATCAAATCCTGGTTCCTCCACTAGGTTGAGATGAGACAAGTGACTTAATCTTACTGCACTTTAGTTTGTTTCTCTTTTTCCTCTCTCTTTATCTCTCACTCTCTAAAGTAGCAGGAATGATACCTACCTAATAAGGTTGTGTAGTAATAATGAGACATAATGTGTGTAAAATTCTTATACAATGTCCAGCACAGAATAAGTGCTCAATATAGCAAATGTATTTAATTCATTAATGCTAATTTCTGCATTAATTTTAATAAGTTGAAGTCCTGGACTTCATTAATTTGCATCTTCCCTTCTTCCAGTACTTGATGGCAATTCCTACCTGTGGTAAATAGAAGGTTAAAAGTTATATGCTCACGCAAACTGTATTCCTTCATTCTGAGTTTTTAAGAGTCCTCATGTTGAATAATTCATATAATCACAGAAAGAATGAATTTATCTTTATTATGCCCCATGATATTACTATTTATCAGAGATCATTGCCTTCATTGAAGATGACAGAAATATTTCTTTTGGGGGGGGCAGGGGGAGGGTTCTATGTAAACAATCCTATCATCTGTGAATAACAGCAGTTTTTCTTTCTCCTTTTTCAGTCCCTAAAACCTTTTCTTTTAATAGCGTATTGAGCTGGCTAGGACCTCTGTCACAAGGTTAAATAGAAGTTCATATGTTAAATGCTGGCTACCCTGATGACAGAAATATTTCAGTCACTCTGGGAGAGAGGCATTGGCTTACTACGTGACAGCACTGTGTGTGGCACATGGTAGTTGCTTGGAAAATATTTATTTTGAATGAATAGTGAACAGATTATGAACAAATAGATTAGTCAGTCTTTAATTATTCAAGAGTCAATTAATTAAGCTTTATTAATAAAAATTGCTTTGGGATTATTTAAAAAACCCACACACAAGATGTATCACTGAGGCATAGGATGTGCCTACTATTTTTTTTTTTTTTTTTTTTTTGAGACAGAGTCTCACTTTGTTGCCCAGGCTAGAGTGAGTGCCGTGGCGTCAGCCTAGCTCACAGCAACCTCAAACTCCTGGGCTCAAGTGATCCTCCTGCCTCAGCCTCCCGAGTAGCTAGGACTACAGGCATGCACCACCATGCCCGGCTAATTTTTTTTCTATATATATTTTAGTTGTCCATATAATTTCTTTCTATTTTTAGTAGAGATGGGGTCTCGCTCTTGCTCAGGCTGGTCTCGAACTCCTGACCTTGAGCGATCCACCCGCCTCGGCCTCCCAGAGTGCTAGGATTACAGGCGTGAGCCACCACGCCCGGCCGGATGTGCCTACTATTAAAAGTGTTATTGCTGGATCACTGAATGCTCAGGTAGTCAATAAGTGGGTATTTGAGTGATTTTAAGAAGATAATGAAACTCTTCTATTACTTTACAGTTGAGATAATTTTTAAAGAACACATAAAAATATATTCTAGTGTTCCCATCTGAATAAAGATAGCGTATATAACATATGTAATTAAAAAGAAGAAAGAAACAAAATTCTTTATGTTTTTTTCTTTTTACCTTATCAACAGTTACTAAAGCCATTATTGTGGTGTGACCAGCAATTTTAGCAGTAGAGACCATAGTAATTGTTTTTGAAAACTCTGTAGTGCTTTATATCATCACTCAAAACAGAGAGATTCCTTTTGATTAAGTGCCAGAAACTATTTATGAAATTTTGCCAGTATTCCTGCTAGCCAGTCAAGTTAATTGACCATCCTTAATAGAGAATCTTAGAGAAATTAATATCATAATTGACATAATTTAAAATGCTGAGTATGCATGAATTATATACTCAGTGTAAGTGGGGTCCTTGATTGTAAAGAGAAAATGTTCGAGTGCAGTAGTATCTTACATAATAGACATCCTCATTAGTGTGAATTATTAATAGTACTTCTAATGTTGCTAATCAGCAAGCCTGAGAACAAACACAATAAAAATCAAATTTTCCAGATCACAAAAGAGTATGGGTTAGTATACTTGGTAAGCACAGTTAGATTACTGTTTTGACTGAATCTCCCAGCAACCTAGTTTACTGTGTTTGCAGGCACTGTGGACAGTCTGTTTTGCCTGCCATAGGAATAATCAACTATGTACCAAAAGTTTGTAATGAAAGTTGAGATAAAAAATATTTCAGGAAGTCACCAAGAATATATTTTGCAAGAGATAAGGAGATGGTGTTCTATTTCTGCTGTGACTATAGAAAGGTAGAGAACTTAAAAGAGAAAATGACAAGAGTACCTCTCATTTTCTCAGAATTTATTTCAACCAGCTATTGAAGCTGCCAGTGCTCTCTTGTGCTTTAGGGCTTGTGTCAAGTAGCAGAAATGCAGACCTTGTGCATTTCTCATCACCTTGTAGAGAAGCATGTGGAAAGGGGGCAGATAACAAACCTCAGGACAAAATAGTTTTTTTATCTTTCATGTCAAAGAACAGTGGGCAATTTTTTTTAAATGTCTGAGATAGAATTAGTGATGAAGTTAGTAAAGAAGACATACTGAAAAGTAAAGATGAGGGATGTGTACCAGGCAGGAAAGACTGTGTCTACTGTGCTTTTCAAGCTATGGTAAAATGTCATGAAATCAAATGAATAGGTTATGATCAGCATTTTTTTCATGCAGTGAAATAGAAGGAGATGAGAAGTTATGGGGCAAGATGGGAAGGTCTGGTGTAAAGTGACATGGGGTAGGACAGAATAGGAAATACATGGAGTGTATTACGAATAGTAAGAACCAATATTACTATTTGAGCCTTCTAGGTTTCTTTCTAAGAGTTTTTGTTTTACCAAATACATATGCCTAGTTTTAAAAGTCAAATAATTAAGATCACTCAAAATGAATCAGAGACTTAAATATATAGCATAAAACTTTTAGAAAAAAAACACAAAGGAAAATCTTTGGGATCTAGAGCTAAGCAAAAAGTTCTTAGACTCAATACCAAAAGCATTATCCATAAAAGAAAAATTGATAAAGTGGATCTCATCCAAATTAAAAACTTTTGCTGTGCAAATGACCCTAAGAGAATGAAAAGGCAAGCTGCAATTGGAGAGAATATATGTACAAATGACATATCTGACAAAAGACTAGTATCTAGAATATGTAAAGAACTCTCAAAATTCTACAGGAAAACAAGAGTTGAATTAGAAAATAGGCAGAAAACACGAATGGACATTTCACTGAAGAGGATATACAGATAGAAAATAAGTGCATGGCAAGATGTTTAATATCATTAGTCATTGGGGAAAGGCCAATTAAAATTACAGGAGATATCAGTACATATTTATGAGAAAGACTAAAATTTAAAAAATAATGACAACACAAAATGCTGGGGAAGATGCAGAGAAGCTGGATTACTTATACACTGCCGGTGAGAATGTAGCATAGTACAGTCTCTCTGGAAAACAGTTTGGTAGTTTCTTACAAAACTAAATATGCGGTTACTATATGACCAAGTAATTTTAGTCTTGGGCATTCATCCCAGAGAAGTTATGTTCATAGAAAACCTATACATGAATGGTCAGAGCAGCTTTATTCATAATAACCAAAAACTGGAAGCAATCCAGGTGTCCTTCAGCAGGCGAAGGTTAAACAAACTGTGGTGCGCACGTGCCATGGAATACCACTCAGCAATACAGGCGAGCAAACTATTGATACACACAACTCGCATGAATCTTGAGGGAATTACACTGAGTTAAAAAATGTCAATTCCAAAAGGTCACATACTATATTATCCAATTATATAACATTCTTGAAATGGCAAAATTATAGAAAAGTAGATCAGAGGAGTGGTGGCCAGGAATCATGGCTGGGGGATAGGAGGGAAGGGGTGTGGCTCTAAAAGGGTGACATGAGGACTCCTTGTGGTGATGGAAATGACTGCATCAACCTTAATACCCTGGCTGTGATGTTGCACCACAGTTTTGCAAGATGTTACCACTGGGGGAAGCTGGGGAGAAGGTACATAGGATACCTGCATTATGTCTTCAACCACATGAGAATCTACAGTTACCTCAAAATTGAAAGTTCATCACCAGAAAATTGGTTTCCTTGATCATCACCTAAATACAAACCTGGGAATGACACCAATTGGACATCAGACTGAGGTGGGGGGTGGGGGAGGGGATGGGGGTATGCCTACACAATGAGTGCATTGCGCACCGTTTGGGGAGTGCTAACACTTGAAGGTGCTGACTCGGGAAAGGGGGGGTGGGGGAAAAAAATATGAAACTATTGTTTTTAACTTGCACTGTTCACTTAATAATTTATCATGAATATTTCCCATATTATTTCATATCATTGTACAAGAAATAATGTATACATTATGAGGACATACTGTATCTAACAAGATATACTGTTAGACTCTTTGATTCTGTAAAAAAAAAAAAAAAATAAATAAATAAATAAATAAAAAAAAGAAAGTTCAATTCAAAAATAATAAAATAAATTAAAAATAAAATAATATAGGCCCTTTATAACAGAATGTGATAGTTTTCTTCCTCAACTCTCCCACTCTACACCCTCCCCCACCAGCCTCCTTTCCAAAAGCAACCATTTTCTATATTTATAGCTGGGTTTTTTTTTATAATTACATATCTTCATATTTTTCCAATAATATGTGCATACTGCTAACTTCTGGTTAATCAATTTTGAACATCATCTATTTACTTCCTATTCTGGTAAATGAAGATTTAGCTCTTTTTTCACTGTTTTCTTTCTGCAGACCCTCCCATCCTTCTAATATAAGTTACTATGGTTTTTTGATGCCAAAATTTAATGTCTACATTATGCCTATGTATTATATTGCACTACAATTGTTTCTTGGTTTTTGCATTTCCTGTAGTAAATAAATACCTTGTGTGTTGTTGTTTTCATAATTCTTTCCACATCTTCCAATGATTCTCGGTAGAATTTTTCACAATGTCAGTTGCATCAGATAACCAATCAGTTCCATTGTGACGTTTCTCAGAGGATACATCCTGGAAACTTTCATCCTCTTTTTATCTGACCTGGCTGCTCTCTCAGCCTGCTGCATAGCCATTATCTTTGGAATTCTCTTTTATTTTCCTCTAGATTGGATTCCCCGTTTCCAGGATCTCATGTTTTCATCTTTCTTGATTTGCTTCATTCTTTCAGAAAGTAAAACTCCAAGATTTTTTGAGGTATTAATAAAATACAGTATGATGACAGAAGGCATGGTAATGACAGCTGTCAATGTGCTGTCCCTTGATTCACACTAGTCCTATCTGGACCGATTTCCCTCCCCACCTGGTGCACAGGGATTTTCCTTCACCGTCACCCTGGTGACTCCTGGTGTGTCTCTCATGTTTTCTGTGCCCGTGTCATCCGCTCTCTTGGTTTACTTTTCCGTTTTGATGAAGTACATCCTCTAGTACATTCCTGACAACCACTAATCTGATCTGCTGTTCTATAATTTTTCCATGTACTTGAAGAGTGCACGGAAAGCAAATTTTTTAAGAGCTTGTATATCTGGAAATGGCTTTTGTCCATTCTAGAATATTTTATTGATTTTTTTTTTTTTGGAAATTTTCTCTGTTCTCTCTTTATGGAAATCTGTTATTTGGAAGCTGGACTTGCAGACTGGTCATGATTTTCTTATCTTTCCTCTCCCATATTTTACCTCTTTGTCTTTTTGCTCTACTTTCTAGGATTTTTGGTCAGCTTTATTATCCAAACCTCTTATTGAGATTTTCACTTCTGCTATCATTTCTAAGTTTCTTTATTGTTGTTGTTCACTAAGTGTTCCTTTATTTCAGCATCCTATTTTTGTTGCTTGGATACAGTATCCAGCCTTATAAATATCTATGAAAATATTAACAACACTGTTTTGAAATTTTCTTTTCCTTAGTTTCTATTTCGTTTTAGTTGCTTTTGATCTCTATCTTTGTGTTGGAAGATTTTCTCAGGTATTTGGTAAACCCTGGATGTCTCCTCATAATAAAGTGTGGGTACTACAAGGGTAACTGGAATTCCTGAGCATATTATTGGAGGATCAGCTGATCAGCTTTGATCTCTGCCATAGGTGGCCAACCATTTCTTGGGGAATTCCTGGTGTCAATATCTTTAGCTCCTTCTTCTTCTGCTGGTCAGAGTCCTTAGAGAGTACCCATCCAAACTCCTGGAGGGTAAGAATCTTGCTGCCATTGTGATGATGATGAGTGGGTGGTGGCAGGTTCTCAACATTCAGTCCATATGTGGTAACTTAATACCCCAGCTTTTAGTTTAATGCTTGTCCTTGGACTGTACTGCGTGGATCTTTGCATGGGGAGCATGACCTCTCATCCAAAGATTTCTGTCTTCTGCTGGAAAAGGAGAGGACCATATAGGGGTCTGGGCAGATTGCACACAACCTTCCTTGTTGTCCTAGTTATCCCCCTTTACCCTTGAACCCGGAGGTACCTAATGCTGCCAATTCCTGAGCCTTTTGAGTCTCCTAGAATATAAATCTTACTGTTTCTTAGCTTTCCCAGTGTTGGCATAGGGTTTTCTCTCTGCTGTCAGCTAGTCAGTTACCTAACTTGTCCATCTGCCTTCCCACTTTCAAAATTTTGTTGTTGTTGCCTCCTCTTCTCTTCCTCTGATAGTGTATTTGAATGTGTCCTAGAATTATTTATTCTGAGTCCTAAATTTTCTGTTCCATGTCAAGAATGTCATAACACTAAAAAACAAAATAGCCTTTCCACCCTACCCAAAGAGCTGTCCATATGGCATTGTTCCAGATTCCCATTGTAACTTGAGAAATTTTCACAATGTCCAGAGCCCTTGATGTCCTGCAAATAAAGGAGGAGGATGTCTCAAATTCCTTGCAGCAGGAACCCACTTAGGTGGCACCAACCTTGACCTTCAAATGGAACAATGCATCTACCAAAGGAAAAGTGATGGCATCTATTAATACATCAAATTTGAAGGGGATTGAGAGAAGCCTCTGCTGGCAGCTCATGCCATCGTTGCCATTAAAAAACCTGTTGATGTCAATGTCATATCCTCCAGAAATACTGGCCAGCGGGCTGTGCTGAAGTTTGCTGCTGCCACTGGAGCCACTTCTATGGCTGGCTGCTCACTCTGGGAACCTTCACTGACCAGATCCAGGCAGCCTGCCAGGAGCCACACCTGGTTACTGATCCCAGGGCTGAGCACCAGCCTCTCACAGAGGCCTGTTATGTTAACCTGCATACCGTTAACACAGATTCTCCTCTGTTATGTGGACATCACCATCCCATGTCACAACAAGGGAGCCCATTCAGTGGGTCTGATGTGGCGGATCCTGGCCTGGGAAGTTCTGCTCATGCGTGGCACTGTCTCCTCTGAACACCCATGAGAGTTCATGCCTGATCTGTGCTGCTACAGAGATCCTGGCGATACTGAAAAAGAAGAGCAGGCTGCTGCTGAAAAAGCTGTGACCAAGGAGGAATTTCAGGGTGAATGGACTGCTTCGGCTCCTGAGTTCACTGCTACGCTACCTGCAGTTGCAGACTGACCTGAAGGTGTGCAGGTGCCCCCAAGCCTATTTAGCAGGTTCCTACTGAAGGCTGGAACACTCAGCCTGCCACGGAAGCCTGCTCTGCAACTCCCTTGCCCAGGCCACCGAATGGGCACAGCCGCTGAGTGGGCTTAAGCTGTTCCTCCACTGGCTCTTAATCAAAATGGAGATAAAGTTGATGAAAAATAAGCATCAGTTTTAAAAAGTAAATAAACAGCAAGCCCAGCTAAATTATGCAATCTCTATCGAATCTCTGTCAATCTGTAATCTTCAGCTGTGCTAACAACATTTGCAATATAAATTACATGGACTTTGGTAAAAATACACAGGAAAATGCAATTGCCTGCTCAAAATAATAGAATCAGCTCTTTAACTAAAATATTGCTTTAAAACCTCAGAAAGATATTTGTGAAACCAGTAGATGCTACAGATACGAATACTTGGACTTTTTTCCCAGTAAAAATAATTTTTTCTATTTTTCAGAATTTTTTAAAATATTGCATCATTTTAACTCTATAGCCTAGGAAAAAAGTAATGGGAATGTGTTCACAGATGCATCAAAAATTTCCTAACTATTTTTTATTTCAAAATATTAAGAAGGTACAAATGTTTTTGTTACATAGATACCTTTTATAATGCTTAAGTCAGGGCTTTTAGTGTCCTCATCACCCAAATAGTGTTCTTTGTACCGAATAGGCAGGTTTTTACCCCTCCCTTTCTCTCCCCTCCCCCTTCTTGATTTCCAATGACCTTTAGATCTCTTTGTGCCCGTGTGTGCCCATCGATTAGCTCCCAATTGTTAGAGAATACATGTGGTGTTTGTTTTTCCATTCCAGAGATACTTAGGATAATGGTCTCCAGTTCCATCCAAGTTGCTGCAAAAGACATTATTTCATTCCTTTTCATGGCTGAGTAGTAATACTCCATGGTGCGTGTGTGTGTGTGTGTGTGTATAACCACATTTTGTTAATCCACTCATGAATTGATGGGCACTTAGGTTGATTCCACATCTTTACAATTGTGAATTGTGCTGTAATAAACATTTGAGTGCAGGTGTCTTTTTGATAAAATGACTTCTTTTCCTTTGGGTAGACAGCCAGTAGTGGGATTGCTGGGTTTGAGGAATCTCCATACTGTTTTCCATAGAGGTTGTACTAATTTGCACTCCCACCGACAGTGTATAAAGTGTTCCTTTCCCTCTGCATTCACGTCAATATCTATTGTTTTTCTGACTTTTTAATAATGGCCATTGTGACATGGGTAAGGTGATATCTCATTGTGATTTTAATTTGCATTTCCCTGATAATTATTGATAGTGAGCATTTCTTCATATGGTTGTTGGTCTTTTGTCTATCTTCTTTTGAAAAACTTCAGTTCATGTCTTTTACCCACTTTTTAGTGGGGTGGTTCGGGGTTTTTTCTTGCTAATTTGTTTGATTTCTTTGTATATTCTTGATATTAGCCCTTTATCAGGGCTAATTGAAATTGTAAATATTTTCTCCCATTCTGTATGTTGTCTATTTACTCTGTTGATTATTTCCTTTGCTGTGCAGAAGCTTTTTAATTTAGTCGGGTCCCATTTATTTATTTTTGTTGTTGCTGTATTTGCTTTTGGGGTCTTAGTCATAAATCCTTTGCCTAGGCTGATGTCTAGAAGAGCTTTTCCTACATTTTCTAATAGAATTTTTATGTTTTTATGCCTTACATTTAAATCTTTTATCCATCTTGAATTAATTGTTGTAAGTGGTAAGAGGTAGGGGTCTTGTTTCATTCTTCTGCATGAAGCTATCCAGTTTTCTCAGCACCATTTATTGAATAGGGCTTCCTCTCCTCAGTGTATGTCGTTGTCTGCTTTGTCAAAGATCAATTGGTTTTAGGTAGATGGTTTTATTTCTGGGTTCTCTATTCTGTTCCATTGGTCTATGTCTCTATTCTTATATGAGTACCATGCTATTTGGGTTACTATAGTCTTATAGTATAATTTGAAGTCTGGTAACATGATGCCCCTAGATTTGTTCTCTTTGCTTAAGATTGTTTTGGCTCTTTGGGTTCTTTTTTGGTTCCAAATGAAGCATAGAATTATTTCTTCTAGATCTGTGAAATATGACAGTATTTTGATGGAGATTATGTTGAATCTGTTAATCACTGATTTCCTAACTCTTAATAAAAATTCATTTGTAAGCTGTTTACTCCAAATTTTCTAAAATTCAGAACTGAGTAAAAAATGGTCACATGACTGAAATTTCACAATTTGTTCCTACACTACCAACAATATAAGGTATTGAGATAAAGGTCACATTCAGAAAACGACAAAGGAGTGATAGATCTAAAAGTTACATATGAGGTAACATTATATCTTGCTGTAATGTATTTTCCTTTCCATTAGTGTTACCTTGTTCTTGAAGAGAAAAATAAGTCTGGATTGCCTTTTTGTTATATAAATGTGGATAACATAGACAACTAGAGAGAGAGAGAGATCCCTCTTGCTTTTTGTACCGATGCTAAAATCCTTCCATTATTTACTAATTATAAACTTATAGATCCAAGAATTTAAAGTGGGCCTAAGGCTCTAAACCATTGCTGCCCTCCACACGTCATCCTCTGTGCTTAGGATAACTTAAAATGAAAGTAATTTCTAGACTGCAGAATAAAGTTATAGTTCTCAAAATGGCACAAAAGTTACATGTGTGCTGAAATTTAAATGGCATGTTCTAATTATTCTGAGGTTCTCCCCATTTGGGGGTGCCTCTTGCTATTTTTGGTGCCCTGCACATATTATAATCTGTCCACCACAAATTCGGCACCCAGAGATTGCCAGCCAAACAAACAGGAAAGGAAAGGCGGGTGGATGAGGGTGTGTAGCCAGTCCCCTTGGGAGAATGGTGATGACTTTTATACAGCTCCTAGAGAAACCGTTGACAGTTTGGTATGGCTGGGACATGGGATGGAAAGGCCCTAGTAAGATGAGGCTGAGCAAGGGCTTCTGAACTATCAGAACAAAGTTCCCTCATGTGGCAATCAGAGATGTTTAACTTTACATGCGGTGAGAAATTGACTTTGACAAATATGTTACCCGGAGTATTGTTCTAGGTTCCTTACTAGTGCCTTGAAGACCTAGTTTGTCTCTTGGTAACTTAGCAACATCTAGCATGGAACAGGAAAAAAGGTCCTAGCCAAGAACTTAGCTAGGCCGGGCGCGGTGGCTCACGCCTGTAATCCTAGCACTCTGGGAGGCCGAGGTGGGCGGATCGTTTGAGCTCAGGAGTTCGAGACCAGCCTGAGCAAGAGCGAGACCCCATCTCTACTAAAAATAGAAAGAAATTATATGGACAGCTAAAAATATATATAGAAAAAATTAGCCGGGCATGGTGGTGCATGCCTGTAGTCCCAGCTACTCGGGAGGCTGAGACAGGAGGATCGCTTGAGCTCAGGAGTTTGAGGTTGCTGTGAGCTAGGCTGACGCCACGGCACTCACTCTAGCCTGGGCAACAGAGTGAGACTCTGTCTCAAAAAAAAAAAAAAAAAAAAAAAAAGAACTTAGCTAAATGAAATTGTGCTACTGCAGCAGGGTCCAAATAGTTACTTTAAATTCTAGTTAAATCAAAGGAATTGTTTTTGGATTAGCACGTGTCTAAAATGGAACCTCTAAATTTAGGATGATATTTAAGGTGCTGAGAAATGAGAGCGGAGGGTGAGGGTGATGGGGGGGGTGACTAATTGAAATACAACTAGCATCAGAAGGAAGGAGCCCTTGGAAAATAAATTATACTTCATGACAGGATGTAATAAATTAGTTATCACCACCATTAATCGTGGACATTTTAATGTGTGTTCCCCATAGCATAACGAAATAGAATACTGCATGCTTCGTTTAAATTTCCTAAAATAAAAATGTGCTGTGGACTTCTAGCCCTCACACTTTCACTGTAAGAAACGTATCCTAATAGTGGTTGCCTTTAACTTTTGAAACTTTGGAAGATTTTCTTCTTTATTCTAATTGTTTTTCTATTTTTCAAATACTCTATATCAAAAAGCACATATTTTTTATGATGGAAAAACCTTAAATTCCTTAAGGAATTTTAAAAGAAATACAACTAATTTATAATCTCATGTGCTAGTACAACTAATTTCATTTTTACATATTCTCTTCTAGCTGGTTTTCTTTTCATGCATCATTACACATTGTAATAATCAACATAAGTATTTAGTTTCATATTTTAATTTGATTACACATTTTAAAATATATTCATCTTATTACATACTGTTCATAATTATCTTTTTCATAGCTATGTAGTATACTTTCATGGTCAAGTTATATAATATACTATAACTTACAGTTTCCCACTCTAAGACATTGAAATTTGTATAAATATTTTTCTATAGTAGGAAACAATACAATAAATATTACTGCATTAAGCTATCTTTCTTTTTGAAATTATTTTCCAAAGAAAACTTCTCTGGTACAAAATTATAAGATTTCTGATTATGAATTTTTTTAAGTTTTTTATTGTCATAAAAATTTGTTCCAATTTACATCGTCACCAGCAATGTTAAAGTGTACCAAATTGATCTCAATTTTGCATGTTATTATTATTTTGCAAATTAAATAGGTAGAAGTCCATACTTTCAATGTATTTTTTTTAATTTCTAGTAAGCTTGAATAGTTTTCAGTCATTTTTTCCTAGTAGTTTCTCCTGATTGACTTATTTATAAATTTATATTTTGGATTGTGATTCATTTAAATAAGTGCCTTATACATTACAGATATTAAGCCTTCTTTCTATTTTGCAATTTTTTCCTAATCAAGAGCTTTTTTGGTGTTATAATTTAGTTATTGTGGGTAGTAAAATTTTGTGTCTTCATGATGAAAGCTGTTTGCTCTCTGGTTTATAATTTCTTCTATTGCCTCAAACATGAGGAGGACATTATCATTCCTCCACAGACAAAATAAATGTTTTCTGCTAGATTTTCGACAACATGATTTTATTTTGGACTATTAAGATGTAAGCTTCTTGTGTGTAAAAACAATAGTGACTCATTTAAAAGAGAAGGAGTGCCAAAATCTGAAAACCGTGGGGTTTTAGACAGCTGGAGGTAGAAGATAATAACTGGAATTCAGTTATTATTCAGATGACTAGAATGCCAGGATTGGACAAAACCTTGCTCCTATATCACCAATTTGTCCAGGGATTTTTTTTATTTTTTCTTCTGTTTTTTATGATGTAATTATTTCCTGTTGTCTTATAAGGCACCTACGTTGTCTCAAGTTGCTCCTCTGCAAAATATATCAGTGGAACTAAGGAAAACAGAATGGTGAACTATTCAAACACACTCCTCGGCTCTGACTGAAAGAGACTAGGGAACATCATTTTTTCACCTACAATCAGTGGTCCTTGCCCTTGGCTGCACACTGGATTTCTCTGGGGAGCTTTAAAAAATTTCTGATGCCTGGGTTCCAGCCTTTAGTTTCTAATGCTCTTAGTCTTGAGGATATCATGAGTATTGGGATTTTTTTAACACTCACCAGATGATTTTAATATGCAACTAAGGTTGAAACCCACTGTAATCATTTCATCAAGAAATGCAAAAAGGGCCTGGTGCAGTGGCTCACACCTGTAATCCTAGCACTCTGGGAGGCAGAGGCAGGAGGATCACTTGAGATCAGGAGTTCAAGAACAGCTTGAGCAAGAAAAAGACCCCGTCTCTACTAAAAATAGAAAAAATTAGCCGAGCAATTAAAAATAGAAAAAAAAATTAGCTGGGCGTGGTGGCAAACACCTATAGTCCCAGCTACTTGGGAGGCTGAGGTGGGAGGATTACTTGAGCCCAGGAGTTGGAGGTTGCTGTGAACTAGGCTGACGCCACAGCACTCTAGCCCAGGCAACAGAGCGAGACTCTGTCTCAAAAAAAAAAAAAGAAAGAAAGAAAAAGAAATGCAAAAAAGGATATCCAAAGGAAAGAAAATCAATATGTCTACACTCCCATGTTTACTGCAGCACTGTTCACAATAGCTAAAATATGGAATCAACCTAAGTATCCATCAGTGGATGAATGAATAAACAAAATGTGGTATAATACACACAGTGGAATAGTATTCAGCCATAAAAAAAGAATTTAATCCTGTCATTGCATCAATATGGATGAAACTAGAAGTCACTATATTAAGTGAAATAAGCCAGGCCCAGAAAACAAATATCACACGTTCTCATTCACATGTGGGAGCTAAAAAGGTGGATCTCATGAAGACAGAGAGTAGGTTGGTGGTTATCATAGGGTATGGGGGGAGGGTAGAATGAAGAGAGGTTGATTAATGAGTAAAAATATAATGTTTGATAGAAGAAACAAGACTTAATGTTTGATAAATCAATGGGTGACTGTAATTTTCTGTGACCTATTATATATTTCAAAATGCCTAGAAGAGAATAATTTTAATGTTTCTAGGATAAAGAAAAGACAGGTGGTCGGGCACGGTGGCTCATGCCTGTAATTCTAGTACTCTGGGAGGCCAAGGCGGGTGAATCGTTTGACCTCAGGAGTTCGAGACCAGCCTGAGCAAGAGCAAGACCCCATCTCTACTAAAAATAGAAAGAAATTAGCCAGACAACTAAAAAAATATATAGAAAAAATTAGCCGGGCATGGTGGCACATGCCTGTAGTCCCAGCTACTCGGGAGGCTGAGGCAGGAGAATTGCTTGAGCCCAGGAGTTTGAGGTTGCTGTGAGCTAGGCTGATGCCATAGCACTCTAGCCCAGGCAACAGAGTGATACTCTGTCTCAAAAAAAAAAAAAAAAAAAAAAGACAAATATTTAAGGTGATGGATATCCCAGTTATATTAATTTGATCTTTACGAATGCTATGAATGTATTAAATTATCACATGTACCCCCAAAATACGTACATCTATTATGTATCAATAAAAAAATTATTTTTAAAAATACAAAAAGGAATCTCATCTATAAGAGGACCTGACCAAGAGAAAGAACTAGAAATTACCTGTCCTTCTTTCATAAATACCTGCATCTTGATGGAACACTTTCTTAGTGGAAACAGAAAAATGGTCTTTGGACATAGCAGAAGTTTCCAGAATGTTCTTTACCATCCTCTCTCTTCATCATCTAAGGTCCAAGTGGTCCTTTCCAAACACTATGAAAAGTAGCAATTAGTAGTTTTTCAAAATTCAGTTTAGATTTTCCTAAATGTGGGGAGCAAAGTATTTGAAAGCAAATCCTGAACATTATTAATTAATAGGGAAAAAAAGGGCTGGGGGAGACAAAAGGTTGTATTTTATACTTCTTTTTCTCCCCAGTGCCAAGCATGGACCATGCACTGGGTTATACCCAGGAGGATCACCCACAGGGAGGAGGACTTTGGGGAACACCTTATTCCACTGGCATTTTGCCCTTTGTGGCTGGGTTTTGTGCAGATGGTGCTCACATGAGCTTACGTTCCCCTGACCTACATCTCCCAAGCTGCCAAGGCAGAGAGCGGACCTGAAGCTGGAGAACAGACATCCAGCCTCTGCAGGAAATTTAGCCCCACCCAGGTGCCTTAACATTCACAGAGGGTCTTAAGCCCCTAGGAATCATAAGAAAGACATTTAATGTATTATTATTAACTCTCCTGGAAAGAAAATTGATATCTCAAGATACGGCAGGTCCTCGAATAATAGTGTTTCATTCAATGTAATTTCTTTATAATATTGAAGAGAAAAAAATCAGTTTTGGTGGAGGGCCTCCATCTGTGTGGAGTTTGCATGTTCTCCCCATGCCTGCCTGGGTTTTCTCTGGGTACTCTGGTTTCCTCCCACACGCAAAAGCTGTGTGGGTGAGGTTCATCGGCGTATCTAAACGGTGCCAGTGTGAGTGAGTACGGATGTGTGCGAGTGTACCCTGGGATGGGACAGTCGGTACGGTGTCCAGTTTAGGGTGGGTTCCCACTTTGCACCCTGAGCTTCCGGGTGGGGCTTCAGCCACTCTCAAACCTGAACTGGAATAAGCGGGTTGGAAAATGAATGAATGAATACAAATTACTGTAAAATAAAAATTGTCAAGTATGCAAATGCAAGGCAATAAACCATGCAGTCCAAAAGTGCTCAGCAAGCCTCCCTTATTTACTCTTGTTTGTTTCTAAACTGTGTGGTGGTAGGAGGTGTTCCTTATAATTTGTGCTTTGCAAATATTTATTCCTTGATTTAACCCACCACCACTATGACCACTGTCACTCACTGATTCACAAAAAATTGGGAAATAATTATCTTACTTGTTTTTATTATATTTTCTTAAATGTATGTATAGCTCACATTTATTTCATTGTTTAATTCTAAGTGTTTTAGGTCTTTATTTAGAAGTTTGGTGATTTTTTGTGACCAGAAACATGCTATAGGAACTGAATGCTTGTTTATATCAATTAGCCTATGGTAAAATGGTTTTGTTTTACATCATTTCACTTAAAGTCAGTTTCCATGAACCTATAGATGACGTTAAGTGAGGGCTCACTGTACTTATGAAGCAAGAGATGGCATCGTCCCCATTTTTGTGGCTTTGAAATAGGAAAAAAAAATTCCGTAAGTCAGTCCCTGCTAACATATGGCAGTAAAGATATATTTCCTACTTATTTGCACTAACCAAACAAACCTACCACAAAAAAAAAAAAAAACAGGACTGAGTGTTTAATGTATTCCTTGAACAATTAAATTATAAAGTGCTATAATAAAACTGCATACTCAGATGCATTTGGATATGATGGCATTGGTGACTGACTCTCATCCTCTGTCCAGCCCTGTTCCTAAACGGAATGGATAGACTGAGCCTCTTACTGGGGTACAGGACGTGGGAATGAGAAGGGCAGCATAAGGCTGGGAGGTAACTGTCTTGTGATCATTTCCATATACAGTCAGTTGTGAACGTTATAGTTTCAGTATCTTTATTTTTGTGCCTATTGTGACAATACACACCTGCTGAAAGAAATAAGTTTCCATTAACCTCACAATTAAAGGACCCCGTATTGTATGCTGTTTAATTGTTCGGACCTGCATCATCATGTTATGGTTGGCTGTCCTGTATTTTCAAGCAGAGAAGTTTTTGCTATAGGTTTGCTGCATCTGTCTTGTAACCTCTCCAGTGTTCCCCAGTTTCCTGAGGTACAAGGTGGGACCATGTTAGACGTACTTCTCATTAGGGTTCAGAAGAGGGAAAGCTGTCACATGCCTCTATTTTGGAGGACAGTATAAAACACTCTTGTGAATTCTTTGCTAGGAATCCTGATAAAGTGTGCTATTTGGTATTTGATATTTCCTTTGTGGACTAACATCTGGGCTTCTCACAGGGCTCCATACGGCGGCTGGTGGTCTCAGCTCTGTCAGCCACCCGGCCTGTACGTGAGTCCCCCACTGCACCTGATCTCCCCTCACAACTCCCACACCCCCTCCTCCAAGTTCCAGGGTCTGTGTATTTCCAGGGCCCCCTGTGAGTGTGGACTGGCTCCGCACGTGGCCTTGTGCCCACAGTGCTCTAAAATCGGATCCTCTCTCAATGCTGTGGGGTCCACACTAAGCCAGGTGCTCACAGCCATGTGAAGGAGAATGTGCTGCAGGAGAAGGGAACCCAGATGTCAACAAGAGAGACAAGAAGGGCATTTATGGAAGGGTCAGAGGTGAGATTCGGGGTCAAGCAGCTCCAGAATCCCACTGCCTGGGTTTAAATTCTGGTTTTGTCACTCTCCACGTGTCCTCCTGTGCCTCACTTCCTGTAAAACAGAGGGTAATATTAATAATAATACATACCTCGTGGGGTTTTATACCAATTAATTAACGTTCTTGACACATAATTATATTTCTCTTAAAAAGCTCTTATTACGATTATTATCATCATCATTATTATCCTGGAGTGAAGAATTGGAAACCAGGAAGAAAAGTTTTCCCAACTGTATTAAGTCCTAGGGCTGCCACAACAAATTACCACAAATTGGGTGACTTGAAACAACGGAAATTTATCGTCCCACAGCTCAGGAGTCCAGAAGTGTGAAATCAAAGTGTCACTGTGATCGCTTTCTTCTGGAGGCACTGAGGGGGAACCATCCCCTGCCTCCTTCTTGGCCTCTGGTGGTTCCAGCAATCCTTGGTGTTCCCTGGCTTGTAGATGCATCACTCCAGTCTCTGCTTCCATCTTTCCTGTGTCCCTGTGTCGTCACCTTTTCAGTCTTGTATAAAGACACTTTCACTGCATTTAGGGTCCACCCTAATCCAGTATGATCTCATCTCCAACTTTATCTTTATTATATCTGCAAGACCTTTATTCCAGATAAGTTCATATTCTGATGTTCCAGCTGGACATAAATTTTGTAGTGACAATATTCATCCCACTACGGCAACTAAGAGCAGTTTGGGATCAAATCGGAAGAAACCATGAACAATTCCTGGAAAAATGTTATCTAACCTTGGGCATAATGTTTATGGTCTAGAAGGGCTGTGTTGTGTGGGTGGTCAACCAAGCAAAATGGGTCAGCAACCCTGGAGACCGTCACTGAGTCTAAACTGTCGAACACAGAGTTAATCAACGTACTCACATTTAAAGGGTGGCAAACTTCTCTGGAGAAAAGCTGAATGTATCCACAGGGACTGGCCGTACATATCAGGCAACACATTGTAGTAAGCTCTTTGTCCTGTCTCCTCTGACATGTTGTATGTCGCTATTTAACCCTGAACTCATTCCGACACCAAGTAATGCAATGTGAATGGCATGAGCTTGGGAGCCTCAAGGAACTGGATTTTAATATCATGCTCTGCAATTTACTAGCTCCACCTTCATGGCCTCAGACAAGATATTTACCTTAATTTCTGTGTCTCAAAACTGCGCATAATACCACCACCAACTTGTAGAATTGCTCTAAGTATGAAAAACAATATATGCAGAAGTTTCATGTAAGTGCCTGGCATAAATTCCAATGAGGGGTTGCCATTTGTCTTAGGCTGTTTGCACTGCTGTAACAAATTACCTGAGACTGGATAATTTATTAATATAAAGAACCGAAATTTATTTCTCACAGTTCTGGAGGCTGGAAGTCCAAGATGAAGGCACCATAGGTTCAGTGTCTGGTGAGGGCCCAGTCTCTGCTTCCAGGACGGTGCCTTGATACTGCTTACTCCAGAAGAGACGCACACTGTGTCCGCACGTGGTGGAAGGGACAGAAGGGCAAGAGGGCCTAGCTAGTCCTCTCCAGCCCTTTTATAAGGCTGTTAATCCCATTCATGAGGGCTCCCCCATCATGACTTAATCACCTTGTAAAGGCCCCACACTCTTAATATAATACTGTCACATTGGCAATTAAATTTCAACATAAGAATTTTGAGGGACAAATTCAGACAATAGCACTATTATTATTAATATTATCATTATGGTTAGGTGGTAGTTTCATCTTTCCCCTTTACGAGGCTTGAGGGCAAGAAGGCCGATGGACCCTGAAGTAGAGCCGTGAAGACCCATCTTCATGTATCTCCTCATCTCTGCCCCCACCACCTCCACCCTAGCACAAAGCAAACTGGGTAAACACACAGTAAATATTAGCTGCACATCAACTACATTCCAAATACAAGCACTGCCTCAATGAATGAACCTCCAATTGTCTTTCAGGATTCTGAACCTGACCAGGATAGCCCATAGGAAAGTCTGTCCCTTTCAAGATTTAGCAAGTGGACACCACACAGAGCCAAGGCAACATGAAGTAGTATCGGCCCTCTAGTCTACGTCAACACTTAAGAGGCTTGGGCCATATAAAAATGGCACTTGGGGGCAACATAACTCATCTTTCATGAGAGCATTTTTATTCATTTATTTTTTTATGACGAAGGTAATACATGTTCATTGTAGAAAATTTAGAAAATATAAGCAAGAAAAAACAGTGAAATCATTCTTAATTTCAGATATATATATAGACTGTTTTCATTAACAATATAGTGTGACTTTTTTCAGTCATTAGTCTTCAACATCATTTTTTAAAGCTTCCTAATATTCTGTTATATAAGCCAACTAATATTCATTTAACCCATCCCCGTCACAGGAATTTTAACTTTTGTTCAGTATTTTGATACTGAAAACAAAGATGCAATGATATGAATTTATTGCTTATTAATTTCACAATTTCCTAGTAATTTGGTATTTATTATATTCCTACCTCCTTCTCCAAACATTGCAATTAACCCAAAAGTAAATTTTCTCCGTTTAGGAGAAACTGATTTTCTTATTCAGTCTGAAAATCTGCTCTCAACTTTGGCTATAGCATCCTAAGCAAGCTCTCTCCTTGGCCGCCTGTGTCCAGTAGCTGATAAGTAAGTCGTCAGCGTTCTCGAGTCTGACTGCTCAGCTCACTTGTTCAGGGCAGAGGGCTAATAGGGTCAATGTCATGGGATTCGAGCTTAATATATACAGGCCAGTTAGTTACGTGTCCAAAGACCGTTTCCCTAACTCCAAACAGCTGTCATTCAAGTGCTGGCTGTTAATGTCCCAGGAACTGGGCAAAAGAGCACAGGTGGATGGACGCAAATCTATCACCACTACTGCAAAGACAGAGTGTCAACAGCTTCATCTTCCTCATGGAAAACAGCTCAGAAAAGCATTCGTGTTAAATTACACAAAACTGGTGAGGTTGCAGAAAAAGGAGAAAGAATGACATTGGGAAAACAATTGGCTGGTTTTATACATATATTGGTTTACAAACATAATCTGTGATAACCCCACCCTTCCTATGTGAGACAAATTCAGCACCAAGTTTCAAATTGCTGGTGGTGGTGTTACTTAACTGGCAATTCTCTCTTGCAGCTGACACTGCTCTCGGCACTGACGACGCATATGATGAAAAAGGGTGCCAGTGTGATGTATCAGTGGAAGACCTCACTCCACCACTTAAAACTGTCATTCGAGCTATCAGGTTGGTGAAAATCTTGAACAAAATGACTCAGAGACATGCCTCTGATTATTTGAATCACTGTGTTGCTTCGTTCTTTTTTCTGCTGGTAAATCTGGAATCACCACTTGCCCTTTTCCTATTCATCTGCATGCCTACTAAGTTGTGAAACACTTTTTAATATGAAACTGTGCTGTGTTCAACACAAAGTATATTATAAAAGGAGGGTGGGTGTGAAAAGCCAGTAGTGTATTTGTTGCTTTAAGGACATTTAGTTTATTGATGCAATTGGATTTTTTATATTATTTTTATGACTCGATGCTCCAATCTATGTTCTTACAGTATTTGTACCAAAGAAAAGGCCTTCTAGGTTATCTTAAAGCAGGCTGAGTTCTCAAAATGAGAAACCTAAAGTACTTTGCAGTGACTTGGTCCTAACCTCTGAAATGTCATTGTTAAAGGCTGATGTTAATATGCTTCCTCTACTGATGGCGGAGAGCAGAGAGCTAAGAGAGTACCCAGGGCAATTTAAATTTATATTTCCAAGACCCTCCCACACAAAAATATATTTATGATGTGCACTAAATGAACTGCTGCGTGCTCAGCCGGCCCAGTGTAACCCCTTTGAAAGAATTTCCATCTGTCAGAGACTGCTGAGTAACTGTGTTGCAAATGAAAAAAACAAAAACCTCTGATCTTTTTGGCTCTTTCTGCCTCTTACCAAAAAGTCAGAAGAAAGCTTCAAATATACAAACCAATTTAGCTATTCAGATGCTTAGTCTAATCTCAAATATCAGTATGATTGATTATTTACTTGTATTTTTATTTGGTCATTTAGCATCATGCTAGACATTGCTTTACTCTATGGGTGGGAGTCACTGGGAAAGCAGAAAAGAGTTATAAAGATTTTGGCAAATGTTTGTGGGGGCAAAAGAAAAATCAGAATATGATGAAAATATGTGTACTCTAGAACTGCGGTCCCCAATTCCCAGGCTGTGGACTGGTACTGATTTGTGACCTATTAGGAACCGGGCTACACAACAGGAGGTGAGCGGTGGGCAAACCAGTGAAGCTTCATCTGTATTAACAGCCTCTCCCCATCACTCGCCATCCGCCCCCAACCCCAGTCCATGGAAAACTTGTGTCCCATGAAGACAATTTGTCCCTGGAGCCAAAAAGGTTGGGGACCACTGCAGAAGATACATAAACATTATCCGTAAGAGCAACCTAAAAAGAAGTGAAGTCCAGTTACTTCCCAATGGAGCCCTCAAGCAGCAAACCCTGTGAGTGGGGAGACCAACTCATTGTATGGTCACCTATCCCTGGGGAACCTAAAAGACTTGGATGATATTTAAGACCAGAAACCCCAGAATATGTAGTGAAATGACGTCTGAAACCTTCAGTCAAAGGGAGAGAGCAGACGTAGAACTGCACTGTCCAATACGATAGTCACTGCCCACATGAGGCTATTTAAATCTGAATAAATTAAAATGAAATACAATTTAAAATTGGGTGGATCCATCCCACTATCCACATTTCTAGTGCCCAATAGCCACAAGTGGCCAGTGGCTACTATATTAAAGAAAAAAATATATAGAACATTTAACTCATCACAGAAAGTTCTATTGGACATTGCTGGTCTGGAAGTCACCTGAAATTCTTTACATGCATTGATTATATCCATCAAAGACTCTAAAGTGAAGATGGGGCAATTCAGCCCACAAATTAATCTGACTTGCAACAAGTATGGAAAACCTTATCTAGTGGAAGCAGATTAGGTTTCCTAAAAGTCACACTGAACCCAATTTGTGTCATTTCCCAAGACCTTCTGAAGCTTTCTGCTTTTGCTTCACAACCTATGAAAGGGATTATGAGCTACAAGAAAGAAAATGAAATAGGTTTATTCTGCTAGCTAAGCACTTTAGCAACAGCTTAAGATTTACTTTGTTATACTTCTTCTTGAACTTGACTGATTTTGTGAAATCCTTTGCAGAATTCCCTTGCTTTTCAGAATTCCTTATTGGTGCTTATTTTTAAAAGAACTTTATTATTTATGTGTCTGTCCTTTTTGTGAAATTCTGAAGCTTGCTGCTTTTTACGTTGTGACACTGGGGAGGATGTTTTTCTCCTCCATATACTGATTCTGCTTAATGTTTTTTTAATCACTCCTAAATTCCATTTTAAAATTATTGGGTTCTATGAAAACCTAATAGTGACACTCAATACTTTAATAACTTAATTGGAAAATTTTCTCTCATGGTTGTACTTAATTTCTAAAGATATATAATTTAAAAACCAACCAATACAATTAGCAGTTCCAAGAAGAAGCTTGCAGGTATGAGTTCCTAAATTTTATGCAAGAGTATTCTTTCCCTGAGGAGTTTAATTATACAAATAAGTTCAGCATCAGCTGACTGAAAAGTTTTTTGCCAGAACCTGCCCACCTCTTGCCGCTCAGCTGAAATAGTATTTTATATTTATCTTACCGATTGCAAATGTGTACCCTCTATTTATTCATCTCTAAAATAGAAACTTTGTTTTGGCATTTTCTTTGTTATATTTTGGTTGTCAGAATACTTAATATGAATATTTGAATAGGCCTTTTGTATTCTAGTAGCTCTTACAATAATAGTTTTTCCTAAGAGCTAAATTAAAATTAAAATTTGTAACAAAAAATATGTATTCCGCTGCAAAGACGACAGTGTGGAAAATAATATTACTACATTCACAAAGAATAAAGTAAGAATTCCTATTTTCAGTTATCAATATTTATTAAACATCTGCCATTTTCTAGAGATAATTAAGGACACTCTTCTCTAACGCTAGATATAGCTAAGAAAGAAAGAAAAAAAAAAAAAAGGACACTCTCTGAACTTGTCTGGATTCTATTACCCAAATGCACTTTGAGACATTTTTTTTTTAAGTGAATGATGTCACTTTTTATAGTACATAGCAAACAATGATTTCTTAGACTATTTCCAAAATATATCTTTTGCTCAGAAGAAAATTTAGTTTTGTATATTTCCTCCAGGATTATCATAGATTTTTCACAAAATATTATTTCATGGAAATGTACAAATTTTCTGGAAATATGTTTTCAAACTCACCTCTGAGAGCAGAGATTGCCCTTATTTTTAACGAAAGCTCTATATGTTATTAATGATTCAATTCAAGCAATGTTAAGTTTATTTTCATCCACTTATAGAAATTAGTTTCTAAATGGAAAGAAAATTAGTAGGGAAGTAAACAAAATTGTAAACAAATCGATAAACTCTTGAGCATTCTACACACTCAGTTTTCCCCATATCATGGTAGGATGCCAGTTTTCCTATCACTGTTTGAAAAACATACCCCATAATAATTTGGATATGTTCCTTGAAAATGTCAAGCAGCTGGCTATTTGGGAATATCTGAAGAGGCTGACTGTTACCTCTCTGCATAAATATGAATCTTGGGCAAAGTCTCACACAAAAATTAACATATGCTTTTTATTTGAAATAACAAATGTTTGAAAGTCATATACAACTGCATAGTTCTATTTTTTTAAATTTTTTTTTAAGACAGAGTCTCTCTCTGTTGTCTGGGTTAGAATGCCGTGGCATCAGCCTAGCTCACAGCAACCTCAAACTCCTGGACTTAAGTAATCCTCCTGGCTTAGCCTCCCAAGTAGCTGGGACTACAGGCATGCACTACCACCCCTGGCTAATTTTTTCTATTTTTAGTTGACCAGGTAATTTTTTTATTAGAGACGGAGTCTCAATCTTGCTCAGGCTGGTCTCAAACTCCTGACCTCAAGCGATCCTCCCACCTGGGCCTCCCAGAGGCTAGGATTACGAGCATGAGCCACCACACCAGGCCACAGCTGCACATTTCTAAGAGTCCCAGAATAATAACTTTTTTAAATACAAAAGAAATTTTGTAACAATTTTCTGTAATGAACTGGCAGGGAAGTTCTCAGATACGCACACCAAGGCAACACATAAGTGCTGTGTAAAGGATTTGGCATTTGGGGAAAGAGCATTGTCTGTTAAAACAGTGCAATGCAAAGTTTACATGCTTCTTACCAGTGTTGTTTTCACAGAATTACTATATCTAGGATTAAGGCTACTCTTTTTTTTTTTAATTCTTAAAATTATTTATCTCAACAGATATTAAATTACTCTGTCAAATTGCTATTACTAGTTTCTAAGCACTGATCTCTTCACGGACTTGGTACCCAACAGTTGGTGAAGTGTCTCCAGTCCTCAGACCACACTTTTAATGCCAGTCTTAACAAGATCCTCAGCAGTTGTTCTCCTGTCAGCTTGTTTCACACAACCATGTTTTCTGTCAATCATCAAGAACTGAATCAGAATACCGTGCAACCTGTTCTTGTGAATATGACCCAAAGCGCCTCATATAGATTACTCATTATTTTGAAGAGAAATGACCAAGATGCTGTTGACCGTGTCCTGTTCTTAACTTCTCTTAATACCTCCGTGGAATAACCGCCATGCCTACTGTGTTTCATGGCATGCAACCTCTTCTTCCCCAGGCCAGACCAGCCTTTTAGAGAATCACATGAATAGATAAATAAGGTCTGCGTTAAAAACTTAAAGAAATCTTTAGTTGAAGTTGCAGCCTGACTTTAGCCCGCACCACTGGCTAATTCTACTCCCCCCACCCTCTCCAGCACTACCCAGGAGAGGTGGTCCAAGAAACACAACAGCCCCTGTGCCACCTTGAGCAACTCACATCCCCTCTCTGGGCCTCCATTTCCCCATTGGTGAAGTAGGGATGATAATAGTGTTGGCCTCCTAGGGTTGTGGTGAGGAATGAATAAATGAATAAGCATTTGCAAAGCACTTAGAACAGTGCACAGGGTGGGCACTATGTAAATGCTAATTATTATTACGGTTTAGTTGTCTAGACTCCTTAATGCATTCCAGCGTTCTGCCTCCACTGCCCATCCTCTGTTCTGAGTCTGCCCTTTCCTCTCCGAGCTCCACCGGCTCCCATGGCAAGTCACGTGGGAGAAACACTTCGCTCCCTCTTCTGAGGGGTGCTCCCAACTTCCAAAATGTTTCCAGCCTGCACCCTCTTCCCCAGGAAGCACTTACTGTTACCCTTGAAGTTACCTCCCTACTACCTGGGCTGAGAAATTACTTGGGGCTGGAAAAGCAATGTTTTCACCCAATCATGAGGCAATGTTCCAAGCAGAGCTCTCCCCCTTCGTCCTCAGGGTGAGCTTGCATTCTTCCTAGGCACCCTCTAAAGGGAGAAGTTACTTCCCTCCTCTCCCTCCCCGACCCTTGCAGAGGCCTGACTACAGACTCCTTACAGTTCCTCCCTAGGAGTTAGGCATGCACTCAAAAAATAGTTACTGAGCTTCTGCTCTGCACCAGGCACAGAGATAAACATTAACAAAAAAGATCAATCCCTGCTTAGAGTTGGGAGGGGCTACCAAAAAAGCAGAGTCAATTACGATGCAGAGCAACAGATCACTACGATGATAGAAGTCCAGGATGGTTTGGGCCAACCTAAGTCAGCACTTATGTGGGAGCTGGCATTGAGGAAGGCTTTCTGGAAGAAGGGAAAAAAGAAATCTGGTAGATATATAGGGAGTAGCCAGGTTACTATGGGGGGAGAGGTTTATGCAGAGAGAACTGCAGTTGCAAAAAAAGCAGAGGTGAAGGCGGCATTAGGAAGTATGAATGTTGGTACTGGGAAGGGTCAAGGAGAGTAGAGGTGAGGCTGAAGACAGGAGCAGGAACCATTATGATGAACAGGAATGTGGGGAGGCTTTTAAGTACAGAAGTAAATTATCAGGTTGGTGCTTTATTCTAAAAATTGGAACGATGGCTCTGATTGCAATGTAAAGAACATATTGGAAAGAGGGGACCATTGTCATTACAATACCTGCATCTGCTGGGGCCTGAGCCAGGTAGTCATGATGAAGAATGGTGAAGGATGGATTTCAGAGCACTTCAGGCATAAAACATGATAGGATTTGGATATTTACTGGTCGGAGAGGATGGAGTGGAGGAGCAGGAGGAACCGAGGATGGTATATCTGGATGCCTGGTCAGACAGAGGCTGGCTCGGGGGGCGATGGGGTATTATTGTGAATGTTGAGTTCAAGGGTTCACAGTGGGGCTCAGCAGGCAGGTGGATCCCTGGATGTGAAGCCCGGGAGAAAAATCTGAAATGGGGACAAACTTGGTAGCTGTCAGCACAGAGATAAATGGTTTATAGAAGTCTCTCCCCAGGGAGTAAAAAGAGAAGATGGTCAACACAGAATGCTAAGGCTCACAAACAAGTGAAGAGCTGCCAAAGGAAGACGGCTCTGAAGGAGACAGATTCGAAGCAACCAGACAGATGGAAAACCAGGAGAGTGTGACAGAAGAGGAGCCAGAGGAGGAAAGTGTTTCAAGCAGGAGGCAGATGTCATCTGTGTTAGATGCTGCTAAGAGGTCAAAAAAGATAAAGAGTGAGAAGGTCCTTTGAAAGTGGCAACAGAGAGGTCATCAGTGTCTCTGGAGAAAAATTTAGCAGAGGGAAAAGGGTTTGAAGCCAGGTGGTAAACAGAACACTTTTTAAAATTATCTATCAGAATCTTTCACTCTAATATGAACACAGATGAAGTGTCAAGAATTTCTTTGTAACTAGCAAAGACTCATCAACTCTTCCAAAATAGCTCAGATGTGATCAGTGAACTGCAGAACCACTGATGACATTTCAGAGTTTCTGAGGTGGGTATGCAAATCAGGCCTCACTGTTACCCTGGATTGGGTGACAAAGTTTTCCAGCGTTCTTGCCCTTCTGTTCTTCCTGTTCTAAAAAGCATGTACAGGGCCATCCTCTTGACCATCCCTAAAGTGCAATCTCAACTCTGAATCCTTCTTAAATCTCACTTTATACTTCAGACAAGAATACCCACAAACAGAGAAGAACCACACGTTTGCCATTGTGGGTTTTGTTAAAGGTACAAGCTGTCTAATCGTCACCAGTTCTTAATTTTGCTGATGGCATCTCTGCTATTTCAGCAGAGGTGATGAGCCTTTGTTTGCAAGTCACTATTAAGACATTCTTGACAGCCAAGTCTATGACATGTTACAATAAAGGATGCCACTGGAAGAACATTTTATGGATCATTTAGCACATATCTTTAAAATCAGCTAATATATTCCCTTGAATAGTCTTTTTGTTTGTTTTTGTTTTGAAGGTAATTATCTGTGGCCACATTTTGCTCTGAGGCTGCATTAAACTAGTCTTTCACTGAAGAGGCACTTACTTTGTAGCACCTGAGATTTTTAAACTTTTATTTGGTTATGATTTAAACTGTATCTCCTATTGCTTGCCATGACTAAAAATATCTAAGAGCAGTCAACAAGTATGGTCCATTTATTTATTTACTTATTCATCTCACACTTTAAAATTTATGCAGGATTTTACACTCCTAGGAAAACAAAATTCCCAAATTTAGTTACCATATCGATGCTCACAAAATCCTGGGAAGAAAGTCAACCATTTACAGACTTACCTGGATCCAGAAGTTCTTGCTTGGGTTTTATTATGCTTATACCAGTAAAAGAAAACCCAACAAAATCTACAGGAGAGCCTACTAGACCCTGCATATAAAGAACAGTAATGACAAGTATTAGAATAGCTACTCTACTCTCAGTGGTGGAAACCATGTGGCCACAGAACTTGTCTTAATGTCCTAAGTCTGCCAAAGGGGGTATGTGCTTACCCCTACAGTAAGGACATCAGGTAGGCTATACACAAGTAGAGCTAACTTACGTGTCTCTATTAGGAGTTGAAAGCAAGACAATGAGACCGATCCGTGCATTCAGGGACTCCTGGGGTTCCTTGATCACTGGCTAGTAGCCCAACTGAGAAGAAAGAAGGATGGAGGAGCCTTAGATATATAATTCTGTAACTTGCTTTGCAGGGTTGTCAGAGTTTAAATACTGTATACACAAATGCAAATCTGTATTGTTGAATTGTGTTTATGTATTAACAGGAAAACAACATTAATAAATATTCTAAACAAGTGACCAAAATTATCAAGTTCTGTAGCCCTAGACTGGATTTGCTCCATTATCAACATGGTCCCTTGATCAGTCTCTAAAAATTGAGAGAGGGCTGTCCTGCGAGAAATTCAGTGATCAAAAAGCTCTGGGTGGCTGGGCGAGGTGGCTCACGCCTGTAATCCTAGCACTCTGGGAGGCGGAAGAGGGAGGATTGCTTGAGATCAGGAGTTCAAGACAGCCTGAGCAAGAGTGAGACATCATCTCTACCTAAAATAGAAAAATCAGCCAGGCATGGTGGCATGCACCTGTAGTCACAGCTACTTGGGAGGCTGAGGCAGAAGGATTGCTTGAGCCCAGGAGTTTGAGGGTGCTGTGAGCTGGGCTGATGCCACAGCACTGTAGCCCAGGCAACAGAGTGAGACTCTGTCTCAAAAAAAATAAATATGACAAAATAAATTTAAAAAGGAAAAAAAATAAAAAGCTATGGATGACCTCAAGGACCGGCCCTGAGGCCTTTGCTTTTAAGGCAGATAGAGGCTATATTTCTCATGGAGAATCAGAAATCAGAAGACAAAATTTTTCAAACTGGGAAGAGGGAGTGTTTCAAACTGGGAAAAGTAAATGGATCATGAGGGCTCTGCCCTCTTGAATGGATTAATCCATTTATGGTTTAATAGATTAATTTCCCCCAAGACTGTAATTTATTTTAGAAAAAAAGAATTTATTTCTTGCAGCTATGGAGTCTGGGAAGTCCAAGGTCAAGAGGGTGCATCTGGTGAGAGCCTTCTTGCTGGTGGGGACTCTGCACAGTCCCAAAATGGCACAGGGCATCACATGACGAGGGCCCTGAGCATGCTAAGTGCTAGCTCAGGTCACTCTTCCCTTTCTTATAAAGCCACCAATTCCCCTCCCATGATAACCCATTAATCTATTAATGCATAAATGAATTAATCCATTCATGAGGGCAGAGCCTTCATGATTCAGTCACTTCTTAAAGGTCCCACCTCTCAATATTGCCACTTTGGAGATTCAGTTTTAACATGAATTTTGGAGAAGACACTCAAACCATAGCATGGGAATATAGAATGCATGTCTGTAGAGTAAATCAATCCAACTAACCAACAAAAAGTAAGGAGAGGAGTCAGTTAGGGAGCAGGGAGGCAACACACATCCACCCCATAAACATACGATCTGGGAACACCAGGGGGCCATTTCAATAGTCTTGAGAAACTTAGTCATATCCCCAGACAAAGGGGTGCAGAGCAGGTAAAGGACTATCATCTCCTCCAGAAATCATTTCCTATCACCCCTACCAGTCTGGGTTAAACTCCCCTCTCCTGCATTCCCATATTGACCTGGGCTTTCCACCACCTTGCACTTCAAAGTGAATTATAACAGTCTGTCTACTTGTCTGTCTGCCCTACTAGACTGGAAGTGCTCTAGCAACAGGATTTATTTCATCATTGTATGCCTGGCATCCAGCACAGAGGCTGGCACACAGTAGGCATTCAATAAATATCTGGTGGGTGGGTGAATGAATGGATGGATGAATTCTTGAGTACCACTCATCAGGCATCTCTTGGGGAAGCAGTCACATAACTCAACTAGAGAGCTCCAGGCTCTGGAAAAATGAAGCTCTCAAATCCTTTCAGAGCTCACGGTCGCAGCCACCATTGTTTTGCACCGTGACTGTAGACAGGAAGAGAATGGAGACCAAGTAATTATCGCCATCGTGTAGGAGGCTCCTTCGGTTCTGCCAGCTCCTGGCAGTCCCCAGCAAAATATCGTAGGTGCTCAATGAATATTTATTGAAAGAATGAATGAATCATTCACCTTGGCACTCCCTTTCCCTTCCAAAGTAATCCTTTGAAAAATTAATGGAACTTCTTAACTACTTCTTGCATGAAACTTCAGACCTCACTTGGGGAAGGGTAGGTGGGAAGCATTTCGGTTCTGATTAGAGGCCTGACACCAAGGCACACTAACACTCTGCCAGTGGGTCTGGCATGCGTGACTTAAGCAAACCCTCATAAATCACGATAAGGCCTTTGCATGGGGGCGGGGATTGCTCCACTCCCACCACTGTGCACCACCACCCCAATCCCGCCTCCACTTCAGTGGCTCTCAACCTTGGCTGCACTTAAAATCTCTGGACCAATTTCAACAGAATTTCTGGAGATGGGACCCAGGCATCAGCATTTTTAAAAGTTCCCCGGGTGATTCCAACGAGCAGCCAAGCTTGGGAAGTACTGCTGTCTTGTCAGTCAATCATGCTGCCTCTTTAGTTCACAGTCGGCTGAGCCCTCTCCACCCTGCACACGGTTTGGCTGCTGGCCGGGCCCGTCCATCTGTTTGGTGGCGGCAGCAGTCACTGCTGCTTCTGTTTTCTCATCATTCTTATCTCTTCATATTCATATGCAATGTTTTTACCCTGATTTAGAGGACTGGAACAAGACTTTTGCAAGATTTTATAACTCATGGCAGCACAACAAATGCACCTACACTTCCTTATAAGTGCACATGTGTTTGTGTGTATATATAGATATATTCTACCCAGAGTTTAACTTTGCTTTAGCTATTTCTTCGTGCTCAGAAAATTATATGAGCAGACTTTTCAAAAGGAGGTGCGAGTTTAAGTTTGTGATGAATCTTTTCCACCCTCTAGTGGTACTACTGGGGTATGTCAGTTTTCTCGATAGGTTTATTAGATTCCTAGCCTGTTACCAACAGCATCAAAAGAGACTGACTTTGCGGGTCTTTTGTTCTTTGCTGCTGTATTGGCCCCAGTGGTGCAACTTACCCTCAGGAAGAAAGGAAGCCAGTGAGTGTGTACCTTACTCCTCAGCCTTTTGTTGATCCTCCAAAGGCCTGTCCAACAATACCAGTCAGAACAGGCCGTTCACTTAGCAGAGGTTTATCAAGTACCTACTATGTGCCGCGCACATGTAAGTAAAAAGAGCCATATCAGATTAAAGTGTCTTTTTAGTTGTTATTTTGTGTTAAAATATTAAGATCTTAATATTAAGACAATAGTAGAACATTATTGTTAAGAGCTGAACACTAGAGCCAAACTTGTTTATATCCTAATTTCATGCTTACTAGCTGTTTAACATCAGGCAAGTTACTTAACCTCTCTGTGCCTCAATTTCTTTATCTACACTAAATGGAGACAGCAATAGTACCTTTCCCATAGGGGTATACTACAAAGTGCTGCCTAGTATTATTTATTTTGTTTTATTTTTATTTCAGTATATTTAGGGGGTACAAGTGCAGTTTTGCAACATGGGTATATTGTATAGCAGTGAGGTCTAGGCTTTTAGTGTACCCATCACTCAAAAAGTGTACCTTGTACCCAAAAGGTAATTTTTCATCCCTCACTTCCTCCCACCCTCCCCCCTTTGGAGTATCCAGTGTCCATAATTCCACTCTGTATGACCATGTGTACCCAGAGTTTAGCTCTCACTTTTAAGTGAGACCATGTGGTATTTTATCTTCCATTCCTGAGTTACTTCACTTAAAATAATGGCCTCCAGTTCCATCCAAGTTGATGCAGAAGACACTATTTCATTCTTTTTTATGGTTAAGTAGTATTCCATGATGTGTGTGTGTGTGTGTGTGTGTGTGTATCTCACATTTTCTTTATCCACTTATCACTTGGTGGACACTTAGGTTGTTCCATACCTTTGTTATTGTGAATTGTGCTTCAATAAACATACAGGTGCAGCTATCTTTTTCATTTAATGCCTTCTTTTCCTTTGGATAGATACCCAGTAGTGGGATTGCTGGATCAAATGGTAGATATACTTTTAGTTCCTTGAGGATCCTCATACCACTTTCCAAAGAGGTTGTACTAATTTACAGTCTCAACAACAGTGTATAAGCATTCCCTTTTCACCACATCTGTGCCAGCATCGATTGTTTTTTGACTTTTTAATAACGTCTATTCTGACCGGGGTAAGGTGGAATCTCATTGTGGTTTTATGCCCAGTATTATTGTCAATGTAATCATTAAGTGTATTTTAAAGGTCTTAATTTTACTGTGGAACAATTTGCTCAAATACTCCTTTCTACCAGGAAATATACAGATCATATTAAACTTCTTTTGTAAGCATGTAAGAGCCTACCAAGGTCTTCTGCCCCTTCCCCAGGCCAGGTCATGAGTTTTCATTTATTTCTGCCTTCATGGCATTTCTTCATAGCTCTCCTTATCTAGACAAAGGGTCGGCTAACTACAGCCAGGGGTCAAAAGCTAACCCAAGGCTTATTTTTGTAAATAAAGTTTTATTGGAACATATCTATGCTCACTTGTTTGTTTGTTGTCCTGTGGCTGCTTTCAAGCTACAATGGCAGAGTTGAGTAGTTTCCACAGAGACCCTATGACCCATAATGTATTAAATATTTACCACTTGGCCCTTTATAGAAAATGCCTTCTGCCGCTTGTCTAGACTTTGTGCTGCTCTGGACTTATGCCCAGATATGTTTGCAGAGTCAAGACACAGAATGTTGGGGCTTAGCCTATGTGAGAACTGAGACATGAAATCAGCTCTCACTCTTCCACCTGTCAACAAAGATGCCCTAGTCCCCAGCTCTCCCCTCCTTCCCTTTATCTTGTAGTTAAGACCCTTAATATATGAAATGCAATGATCTTGGAGAGAAAAATATTTGAAAGACCTTTTGAATTCATGGTCCAACAGCTACTTTTAGACATTTCCCTCAACTTTCAGCACCCTCATACTTTTCCTGAAGTCTAGATTTATTGAATCCTGAGCTTCTTTCTTCCCAAAAATAACCAGAAAATGATCTACTCTCTCCTTCTCTTCTCAAAGACTAACTGCGTTGCTTTTTGCTCATGATGCCAGGAAATACACATTGTAAAGCAAAACTAACAGACTACAATGAGACTGGTGTATATATCTCATAACTGGGGTAGACTAAGCAGAGGGCCCCTAGAACTTGTGATAAAAGGGAAAACATTCCAGTCATTGGGAGTGGGGAACACGCATTAGCCATGGACTGATTCTCAGAGTAGAACCTTTGAGAGAATGAAGGTGGCCAGGTTAAAAGGAAGAGTGCATTCCAACTATGGGATCCCTTTTGGGAAGACAAAGATGGAGATAAGTAGAATGACTAATGTGGCCTCAGATTCACTTGTGTGCTGATGTCAGAACACACAGGGAACAGTAGAGGTCAGACCCAAAGATAACCTAAACATTCTCCTTAATGTTTACAAGGTTGCCTACCCGTGATTCACTCTGAGATGCTGCTTAGTGGAATGGTAAAAACATGGGCCTTGGCATCAGCAATAACCTGGCCTCTTACTAGTTGTGTGACCTTGGACAAGTTACTTAACCTCCTGAGCCATCACTTGACCCAAATATCAAAGATAGAAAATTCTTAAGAGTTTTAAGTTGACACAATCCAGGTAAAGTGCTGAGCATGGCACCAGCCATCCAGCAAGGCACAACTAGTGGAGACGCACTCAACATTAAGTTGAGAAGGGCAAGATCTGTTCTTGCTCAGCTTTCTTATCCCCACCATCCAGCTCTGTGTCCTGAAGATGGATACTGGGTGTCCACGTCAAGTTCACTGCATTGTACAGACAGAGGCAGTTCTAGACATCCCAGCGATGACCAGAGAAATAAGAAAATGGTGCAGGGGCAAAGGAGGACAAGACTAAATACTCAGAGATGCTTTCTCAGGCTTAGCTTAGTCTCAAGTTTTCCTCTCTCTACCTTCTGATTTTTTTTTTTTCTTTGAGACAGAGTCTCGCTCTGTTCCCCAGACTAGAGCGCTGTGGCGTCATCCTAGCTCACAGCAACCTCAAACTCCTGGGCTCAAGCAATCCTTCTGCCTCAGCCTCCCAAGTAGCTGGGACTACAGGCATGCACCACCATGCCCGGCTAATTTTTCTATATATATTTTTTAGCTACCCATATAATTTCTTTCTATTTTTTTAGTAGAGACGGAGTCTCACTCTTACTCAGGCTGGTCTTGAACTCCTGAGCTCAAACGATCCACCTGCCTCAGCCTCCTAGAGTGTTAGGATTACAGGCATGAGCCACCGTGCCCGGCCTTACCTTCTGATTTTAATCATGAAAATCATGTCCAGTCCCTGAAGAAGTTAGAGGGAGTTGAATGGAGAGAGGCAGGCTGAGATAACTGAATGATGTCAGCATCTCAAATTACCTGACGCTGAGGACCAGGGGTCTTTGCTTGCAAAGAATTGTCATATGGTGGCTGAAACACTCAGGAGTCCCCGGGTACATCCCTCACACCCAGCCCCGCTTTGAGCAAGCCTGGCACACATGAGTTTTAGAAGCACTTACAGCGGTCTCCTAGGAACAGAAAACAAATGGTGTATTCTTTTTAGACTCTAGCCACATGTTTTCATCCCTGTTTTCTTGATGGTCCTGTAACACTGTAAAATCCATTCAGCCAACATAATTATCTCAACAAGCTCTTCTTTCTCTTTTCCTTGGACAGTTTTGTTTTGCTATTAGCTCTCTTTTTACATTTGCTGCTTACTAGATTACAGTATCATATATTCCTTGACTGTCAATGTTTTTGCCTTTCTCTCTACTTCCTCATCATGATATCTTATTGTTGGTGATTTGGTTGCTTTGTGAGATCCTAATTACATTAGAAGTCTAAGGGGAAAGAATATTGTTTTCATGATTTTCAGAAGCAGTTCTATTTAAATTACTTTTCTGAACCAGACATGGTCCTGACTATTAAATGAATGAACACTTATTTTACTTTAGAAAGTTTTTGTGTTTGTAGATGACAGTCAAAAGCTTATGCTCTCTCTGATGTGTGCCTAAAGAACGTGAATCTATTCTAAGGCATTCTTTTTAAAAGATCTGTACAATAGTCTGCCTTGTCAGAGAACACAAACAACTTTGAACAACTATTAAGTAGCAAATCCTCATTCATTTCTTCAGCTAGCATTTGTTGAACCCCTAATATTTGCCAGGTGTTGTACAAAATGCTGGGTAAAAAACATAGTCCCTGACATCAGTAAATTCCAGTGGGTGAGATATGCTGCCACAGATTTAGCTACGTGATAATGCCTTTGAAAGCACAGAGAAAGACCATCTTTCCCAGTGGGGGGTGGCCAGGAAAGATTTCCTAGAGAAGTCGATGCTTGGGCTGAATCTGAAACAGTTAGCATTCTAGGTAGAGTGCAAAAAGGTAGACTCCGGAGGAATGAGCACTTAAATGACAAGAAAATCCAGATGGGCTGCAGAGCAGGCAGCATTCAGAGGAATGAATAGAGATGAGCATTTGAAGAGAGAAGGGCAGAAGCTCACTCCATCCACTACCCTCTTCTCTCTAGAATTCCCCTCCTGGTCTCCTCCGTAGAGCTTCTAGACCAACAAACCTTCCATGTTCATTAAACTTTGTGTAAAATGTTGGGATATCTAGAGTAGAAGACATAATCCCTATGTTCAAGGGCCTACACAGTCTGGTAGAGGAAGTTAGTACATATGCAAATAATTATAGTATGGTGTGCTAGGTACTAACCTAGAGGGTCATAGGCAAGTGATTAATTGTTTTGTGGAAATCAAGTGACTTTAGAGCTGAGTCTTGAAGACAGTAGGATTTCAGGAAGAGGAAATAGCATATGGAAATATTTGAAGTATATAATTGATTGACTGGTGTTTTTGTGGACCTGCAAATACTTTATTGTTGCTGGAACCTAAAGTTCCAAGGAGGAAGTGGAAGGTGACAAGGCAAGAAAGGTAGACAGAGGCCAGTTCATAAACGCCCTTATAGGATGTGCTCCTAAGGAGTTTGATGAAAAACCAGTGAAGGATTTTAGGAAGGAAATAATATGGTCTTATTTGCATTTTGAAAGCTTTATTCTCTCCGTGGCTGTAGCAGTGGAGATGGAAAGGAGGGGACAGCTTTGAGAGCTATTAAAATGTGCTTGGTCTTCCCTTAGCAAAACTAAAATGGCAGGGTCATCATTCTTTATATAGATTACTGATTTCAAAAATATTTATGCTGGCCAGGTGTGGTGGCTCACACCTGCAATCCTAGCATTTTGGGAAACCAAGGCAGAAGGATCACTTGAGCCCAGGTGTTGGTGACCAGCCTGGGCAATATAGTGAGATCCCATCTCTACAAAAAATAAAAAATTATCCAGGCATGGTGTATGTGCACCTGTGGTCCCAGCTACTCAGGAGGCTGAGGTGGGAGGATCGCTTAAGCCCAGGAGTTGAGGAGTTGAGGAATTAAGGTTGCAGTGAGCTCTGATGATGCCACTGTACTCTAGCCCAGGCAACAGAGCGAAGCTCTATCTCAAAAAAAAGAAAAAGTAAAAAAAAAACTTATGCTTTTAAACATTCCTTCCACATTTATAAAACATAGTACCTGATTTAGAATTTTTTATATCTCACTTCAAATCTCCTTAATGTTTTTGTTTTCAACCCACAACAGAGCCAGATAAGAAAATCTATTTGATCTCGATCTTAGAAAACTTAATCTATAAGTAAGAAAGTTGCATACCCTCAGTAATGCCCAGGTAAAAGCTTGGCCACCAGCTCTCCATGACCACTGAGGGCTAGAATGCAATATTATCTATCAAACGCCTTCAAAATGTACCTTCTGTTACATCAGAAGAAAGCCCTGACTTGTAGTGTTTGCTAATTTCTGCTGTGTAAATACTCATTCAATAGCTGATTTCAATCTACCAGTGTGACATCACTGAGCAAGGACTTGAGAAGGGATGTGCGATATTGTATCCTTAGACAGTATTTCCACCATATAGATACAATACACATGAATAACTCAAGAGCATAGACAGTAACATGTAGTAAAATAATGAGGAAATGGTGAGTTTTGAGTATTATCTTTTTTAATATTATTTAATTATAAATTTACATAATTTAATTTTTAATAACAGCTATGTTTAACAACCAGTAAAATTCCTAAAACCTGAACAGTCAGCTCCTGGGAGTCAGTACCAGCCTGCTCCCACCACCATTGTACATAACCCTCTTTTCCAAATAATTAGAATGACATTTATTAATCCAATGTTCACTGTTTAATTCTGGTACATAAAGTGGAAAAATCTGTAAGTAAAGCACTGGAGAGAAAGCAAAAACACTTGAACGGTGGTATGATGTGTAAAAATAAATGGTAAGCCTATTAAGAATTTTAAAATCTACTCTATTTAGCACACCTATCATTATATGGCTATACTGAAATAACATAAAAGATGATCGGTTTCCTTTTTAATATTGATCAAAATTATAAATATTGATCAAAATTGTAAACTGTGGGTTTTAATTTGGCTAGCTCATAAGTAGTAAATATGTAAATTAAAATGAAATTATTTAAAGCCTGCATAAAATATGACCACATGAGGGCTAGAGTAGAATATTATCTATCAAATGCCTTCAAAATGTACCTTCTGTTAAAACATCTCTGAAAGGAAGAGAGAAAAGCAACAAGCAACTTTGAAGTGAATTATCAGAGAGAGCTCACATGACATGCTCCCAAGAAACAAGGTAAGGTCCCCATTACTGCAAAAAAGATAATTCAGTTTGGAGGTATGTGGGTCCGCCTCTGGGCAGACATGCCACTGGCCACAAACGCCTGAGAACTGATGCCATGGAAAAACCAGGAGGTGGAGTTCGAGACCAGCCTGAGCAAGAGCGAGACTCAGTCTCTACTAAAAAATAGAAAGAAATCAACTGGACAGTTAAAAACATATAGAAAAAATTAGCCAGGCATGGTGGCGCATGCCTGTAGTCCCAGCTACTCGGGAGGCTGAGACAGGAGGATCCCTTGAGCCCAAGAGTTTGAGGTTGCTGTGAGCTAGGCTGACTCCACGGCACTCTAGCCCGGGCAACAGACTGAGACTCTGTCTCAAAAAAAAAAGAAAGAAAGAAAAACCAGGAGGTGATGTCTGGGTGAGAATCAGACAGATCTGAGTGGGATCCTGGCTTTTCTTCATACCATTGGCTTGTTTGGGGGTAAATCACTTAAATTCTTTGAAGCTCAGTTTCCCAAAAAGTAAAAAGGAGAAAAGAAAATCTTATCAAGAACTGTAGAAAATAAGACATATACTGGCCGGGCGCGGTGGCTCACGCCTGTAATCCTAGCACTCTGGGAGGCCGAGATGGGCGGATCGTTTGAGCTCAGAAGTTCGAGACCAGCCTGAGCAAGAGCGAGACCCCCATCTCTACTAAAAATCAGAAAGAAATTATATAGACAGCTAAAAATATATATAGAAAAAATTAGCCGGGCATGGTGGCGCATGCCTGTAGTCCCAGCTACTCGGGAGGCTGAGACAGGAGGATCCCTTGAGCCCAGGAGTTTGAGGTTGCTGTGAGCTAGGCTGACGCCACGGCACTCACTCTAGCCTGGGCAACAGAGTGAGACTCTGTCTCAAAAAAAAAAAAAAAAAAAGAAAAGAAAAAAAAGACATATACTGGGAGGCTGAGGTGGGAGGATTGCTTGAGGTCAGGGGGTTGAGACCAGCCTGAGCAAGAGCAAGACCTCATCTCTACTAAAAATAGAAGAAATAAGCCAGACACGATGGTGCCGCCTGTGGTCCCAGCTACTCAGGAGGCTGAGGCAGGAACCTAGAAGTTGGAGGTTGCAGTGAGCTGTGATGATGCTGATGACGCCACTGCACCTCTACCCCAGGTAACAGAGCAAGACTGGGGGTAGAGGGAGGAAGGGAGGAAAGGGAGGGGAGGGGAGGGAAGGGAAAGAGAGAGAAGGAAAGAAAGAAAGAAAAGAAAACAGGAAAGAAAGAAGAGAGAGAGAGAAATAAGAAGAGAGAAAATGAAAGAAAAAGAAAGAAAAGAAAGAAAGAAAGAAAAAGAAAAAGAAAAGATATATAAAGTACTTCCCATAACAAGTGATGACTGATGTTATTCAAAACACAAACAACCACGACAACCACCAAAAAACCACCTAGGGATGTATGAAGATGATTTTCCTTTATTCCTGACCGCCCAGGCATCATTAACTACTTTGAAAATAGCAAAGAAGGATTCTGGGCTGTTGGCTTAGCTCTTCTGGTTTTATTCTTAATATGACCCAGATTAGAGGATCTCTTCTCTAACTTTCTTGCCTTCCTCCACTTACTCAATATTTCTTACTGAGTGTCAAGAACTGAGCTAAGGTCTGAATACAATGTTGAAGAAGAAGAATAGTAATGGTAACAGTCATAGTAGACGTGGTAGTAGCAATCTCTGACTTGTATTAAGCACTAACTGTGGAATAAAAGACTCTCATCTCTGCCTTTACCTAATTGACAGTCTGGTGTGGGGAAACATATTTACATAATAATTACTCAGGCTCAGAAACTTCACAGGTTACTTATTTCACTATTTTTCTTGGTTTTTCGATATAGTAGTCCAATCCCCTATGAAACCTAAATGCTGGTAAACAAATTTGGAACCAAAGCTAAATACTGACAGGTTAAATTAAAATACAGATTTTCTTTACTTTCTGCTGAATGATTTTGCTTAAATGTCTTTAAGGGGGAAAAAATCTATCCTGAATAAAGAAGGGGTTGATAAAGAAAATGTGGCAGCAAGATGGGATAAGAATATTATGGATAAATGATGCAGGAATAATTAGGATATAATTAATTTGAAGTTAGTAACACAATTACAAGGATTTGGGCTTCTTAACTTATAAAACAATTTGGATTCCTTGAAATCAGCTATTACTTAGGATAGGTAATAAGTATTTTCTTTGTAAACTCTACATTTGTTCCTAATCTATCCACTTTCCACCAAGGGACAATAAATGTTGGTTCTTAGAGCCTAGTTGATTGATTCCTAGCCTGGGATCTATGAGTGTGATAATGAGAGTCTGTGAGCCATTTAATAGTTGAAAAACACTAACAGATTTAACATTTACCTGCTATAAGGCTGCTAATTTGAATGTTAAGTTTCTTTGTTTTCATCAGGAATTTTATCAAGTTATTGAAGGATTAATCTTAGGCAGATTAGCTATTGATGACATCATGGAATTTATTGATGAAATATTGTTTTAAAATATGGGGTCCATGTTGGAGGAGGCATTGTAATAAGAAATCTCTGGTTCCAAAAAGCTTAGGCACCCAAGCCTAGTGAATAAAAGTGTTATGTTCAAAACAAAAGGAACTAGGCTAGCTAATCCAGCAGTATTCTGCAGAAATAATTTATGAAGAAAATTCACAAATTTTCACATTAGCGTGCATTTCTCTAGAGAGAATAAGAGAATTTTGCAAACACATTTGCACCTCAAAAATGCATGTATTAATAGTTACCTAAAAGACCATTTTAACAACCTTTATATTTTTTAAGGGATGCTATCACTAGTGTCATGTCTTGGATTTCTGGGGATCACATGGAAAGGTTAGAATTGCTTTTTGACTTTGACTATAATTTAGGATTTCAATGGACATTAAAAAGGCATAACACTTAGTATTCAGTTTATTTTTTAGTGTGTTTTTCTACTCTTAAGGTATGCCTCACATGAGATGTTCTTAAATTATCTGTGTAATCTCAAGCTTTTATATTATATTTCTGCAAAAGCCTTAAATAATTTGATGTATGACTTTTCAGCTTCTTATATTTACTAGTAAACTATTTGGTAACTTCTTTTATTAATATTAATATGTAATATGTTGCTTATACAGAATTATGAAATTTCATGTTGCAAAACGGAAGTTTAAGGAAACATTACGCCCATATGATGTAAAAGACGTCATCGAACAATATTCTGCTGGTCATCTGGACATGTTGTGTAGAATTAAAAGCCTTCAAACACGGTAAGCAATGAAAATGTTATTCACTGTAAAGGAATCGGCATAGAAACTATCTAGGGGAAACTTCTCTTTAGGAGAGAAAACCTCTGAATTCTGTATTTCTAATTCATTTTTAGTGGGCAACTGGATGTTGGCTTTTAACATCGAGTAAATCAGGAATTAAAAGCATCGAACTGTCTCCATTTCCTCATCTATAAAAATGAGGAGAATGTTAGTTCTTACCACACAGAGTTGTCATGAGCATTGAATGAGTTAATAGATGTGACTTATAACATGTTAAGAGACCTGGAACCAAGTGCCGAATAAATGTTAATGGTTGTTGCTGATGTTTAAATTATTGCTGCTGCTGCTGCTGCTGCTGCTGCTGCTGCTATTGTTTTTGTTATTATCTAAACCCTAACCATCTTTGAGAAATCAGTTAATCTTTCTCCTTCATAAAGCTTTACCCAACCATCCAGCGCATAAAGACAGACCTTTCTCTTTTCTGACCACCTACAGCACTTAGAGTCTACCACAGAGCATAAGGACACTCAGAATCTTGGTGTGCTGGGCCAGAGCTGAGACACAGTCTTTATATTATTCCCCGGTTGTATGTTCTTCTTGCTCTCGGCTAAGACTAGGGCTAGGCCCTCTCCTTCATTTGTGTCCTGCACAGTGCTGGACACAAATAAGGTGCTGTCCTTCCAACAGCACCTTATTGAGTGGTTTTAAAAATGAATTCAGCCAGGTGTGGCAGCGCACCCCTGCAATCCCAGCTACTCAGGATGCTGAGGCAGGAGGATCGCTTGAGCCCAGGAGTTCAAGCTGTGATCTCACCACTGCACTCCAGCCTGGGCAACAGTGAGGTCTCATCTCTTAAAAAAGAAAAATGAGTTTAATATGTTAATTCCAACTGCATATGGTTGATTGTGTTATCTTGAAGCCAAAATATTTAGTCCATTCCATTTTTTGATTCTTGCTTCATTATCAGCACAAATTAGCATTGTGATTGAAAGTTCCTAAAAAGCAAGGACTGAGTTTTAACATTTTTTGTATCCCTACAACAAACACACTTGCTCCAGTGTGAGGCATATCCGAAGCCCTTTGTAAAAACACCTATTCATCACTTATAGAGGTCACAATTTGTTCATTCATTAAGCAGATAATTACTGAGCACATTGTGTGTGCCAGGAACTGTGGACATCCAGAGATTAATGAAATGATGACCCACTCCTTGTAGAGCTGCTGTCCCCAACCCCTGGGCCCAGGGACCGGTATCTATTAGCACAGCAAGAGGCAAGCAGTGGGCCAGCGAGGCTTCATCTCTATTTACAGCCGCACTCCATCACTCGCATCACTGCTTGAGCTCCGCCTCCCCCTCCCCCACTCTGTGGAAAAATCGTTTTCCATGAAACCAGTCCCTGGTGCCAAAAAGGTTGGGGACTCTTGTTGTAGAGCTTGGAACTTAATAGATTAGATGCCATGGCAGAAAGTAGACACTATGTTTCTGTGCAGACAAAGTAAACAGTAAAGTTGAGTCAATACCCCTAAGAATTCAATTCTGGAACACACACCAGGAAAAAAAAAAAGTAATTCTCATTTAGGCTGATCAAGTTTTTGGAAATTGCTGTAGCTCATCCTGTGGTCATGTTACAATCTCTATGTAGGGGCCATGGTCTTCCAAATATTTTAATAGAAGTATCTAAAACGACAACTCAAAGTTCTTAAGGGAAAAAACTAACTATGGCTCCCAGGTTTTTATGAAGTTGGAACTGTTACAGAATTTATAGAACTAATCTTGAGTTTCTAGCTCATGTATATTCCTCAACTCAAATTCCAAAAGGAAAAGACCATAGCTTTCTTATCTGCTTATCTTCCACATATTAGATTTACAATAAATGCTCATTGAATAATCTGTTGTATTAATTCAAAATAATCATAATTTCGATTTTGTCATATTTTGAAGTGGTTGAATTCAGGAACTACCTGATCTCAGGTAGAAACAAATTACTTTGTAGTGTAGAACAGTTTTTTCTCTAGAAGATTCCCTCATAAGTGGTTTCATCTTGACCAGAATAATGACAAAATTAATGCCATGTGTCTTCTCATGTTACCAAAATAAGCACATCAACTGGAACAAGTTCATCCTTATTTCATCTTCCTTAAATTGAAGACAATTGTATTTAATTTTTTTTCAAAACACTTCATTCTGGCCTAGGGGAAACTCCATCTTCAGCACTCGTAATCAGATCTCCTCTTTCTCTGACAGTGTTGATCAAATTCTTGGAAAAGGGCAAATCACAACAGATAAGAAGAGCCGAGAGAAAATAATGGCAGAACATGAGACCACAGATGACCTCAGTATGCTCGGCCGGGTGGTCAAGGTTGAAAAACAGGTACAACACAACTACATTGGTTAACGTTTTAGCCAGAATTTTTCAAATCAAAATTGATTATAGGTAATTAGATGTATTATAGTGATTAATGTATCTTATTAATAAAAGGAATAAAATCAAGAAAGAATGAATGAAATTAAACTTTCTTCTCACAGTTCTGGAGGCTGGGAAAATAAATAAATAAATATATAAATAAATTTTCTTTGTGCATAGACAGTGTTCTCTAACACACCGTTGGATTTCCATATAAGGAATAGAAAATTTCATCTCATCTATTAATACTTAACTGGAAGCAGCTATAGATTTTCAATAGTAAAATAACAAAGATCTATTTTTCATTTGTATTTTGGTTATTTTCATTGTCTCTCTTTTGGTCACTCTTTTTAAAAATAAAACAAAACCTTATTATAATTATGATGACACATTGAACGTTTGTTAACCCTGAGGCTGTATCATCACATACAAAGACAATTTCCCAAAAGTCAAATTGTTCCCCCAATTTAATTATCAATATTTCAAATATTAGTTCTGAAGCATATTGTACCTTTATTTTTAAATTCAGAATCTCCTAGATTGATACTCAAGGTCTTGATTTCATGATAGAATAAATTCCTTACTAGACTTCAGTAGAATTTCAGAATGTCTTCATAGAAGGGCTCAGGAAAGGCAATCTGATTGGAATGGGGAGCCTTGAGGTTGCATTTTTATAGTGCTTATATGATTTTTGAGAACATCAATTGTTCATTTTAAAAGAAACGGGAGGGAGAGGTGCCAATGCAGATTATATAGAAGCTAAAGCCTCTCTCTACCCCTAAATCCTTCTCTGGCCCCACCACTGATAAGTACATTCACTAAGGGTCAAGACTGCATTGTACTTTAGACTCAATATTTATTTAAGTATATTGGCACACCCTGATTTCACTTCTTAATTCTAGAAGTGAAGTTTATTCTTAATAACAGGTTATGTTCATGTGTACCCATTTTTCTCACTTCTAGGTACAGTCCATCGAGTCCAAGCTGGACTGCCTACTCGACATCTATCAACAGGTCCTCCGGAAGGGCTCTGCCTCCGCCCTCACTTTGGCTTCATTCCAGATCCCACCTTTTGAATGTGAACAGACATCTGACTATCAAAGCCCTGTGGATAGCAAAGACCTGTCCAGTTCCGCACAAAACAGTGGCTGCTTATCCAGATCGGCTAGTGCCAACATCTCGAGAGGCCTGCAGTTCATTCTGACACCAAATGAGTTCAGTGCTCAGACTTTCTATGCGCTTAGCCCTACTATGCATAGTCAAGCAACACAGGTGCCAATGAGTCAAAGCGATGGCTCTGCAGTGGTGGCCACCAACAACATTGCAAACCAAATAACCACGGCACCCAAGCCAGCAGCCCCAACAACTTTACAGATCCCACCTCCTCTCCCAGCCATCAAGCATCTGCCTAGGCCAGAGACCCTGCACCCAAACCCCACAGGCTTACAGGAAAGCATTTCTGACGTCACCACCTGCCTTGTTGCCTCCAAGGAAAACGTTCAGGTTGCACAGTCAAATCTGACCAAGGACCGTTCTCTGAGGAAAAGCTTTGACATGGGAGGAGAAACTTTGTTGTCTGTCCGCCCCATGGTGCCGAAGGACTTGGGCAAATCTTTGTCTGTACAAAACCTGATCAGGTCAACTGAGGAGCTGAATATACAGCTTTCAGGGAGTGAGTCGAGTGGCTCCAGAGGCAGCCAAGATTTTTACCCCAAGTGGAGGGAATCCAAATTGTTCATAACTGATGAAGAGGTGGGTCCCGAAGAGACAGAGACAGACACTTTCGATGCCGCGCCGCAGCCTGCCAGGGAAGCTGCTTTTGCGTCAGACTCTCTAAGGACTGGAAGATCACCGTCATCTCAGAGCATTTGTAAGGCAGGAGAAAGTACAGATGCCCTCGGCTTGCCTCATGTCAAACTGAAATAAGTTCTTTGTCTTCTTTCCAGGCATAGCAGTTCCTTTAGCCATACATATCATTGCATGAACTACTTTGAAAGCCCTTCTAAAAAGTTGAAATTGCAAGAATCAGGAAGAATATGAAAGGCAGTTTATAAGCCCGTAATCTTTTAATTGCATGAAAATGCATGTTTAGGGATGGCTGAAATTCCAAGGTACATCGACATTAACCCATTCACTTAGTAATGTACCTTGAGTTAAAAAGCCTGAGAAACCAAACACAGCTAATGCTATGGGGTGTATGAATATGTCAAGATTAGGTCATTTAGGAGATTTGATGCTGTAATTTCAAAATTTTGGGAGTAAACACCTTCAAATTTCAAGCATTTCTGCTTTGTGACTAAATACAAAATACATTTTCAAAATTAGGCCATAATGTATATTTAAACACAATGGCTATCAACAGCTGCTAACAAGGTATCAAGTAAAGCAGAATTTGGGAATAATAGAAATGGCTGCTTATTTCAAGATATATTTGCCAACCCATTCCTATTCAGTCATATTATTATTAATGTAATTTGAATGTCAATTTATGTGCTTTTGGTGATTTAGCGCTGTGGCAAGCAATTTTGCACATCATTTTCATGTTGTTCTTTATGACAAGAATGTTCTTCAATTAGAAAATGTGCAAATAATGAAATTCAGGGCCAGTGGGGCAAATAGACTATTTGACATATTTGGCTTTATGGAAACATATTCCCTGATGGCAGAATCAACTGGATAAGTGGTCAACTTCTACACATGCTTGTGAAATACTGATTGGTAGGACAGCCACTGTGATTGGGCTGGTCTCTCTGCAATGGCAGCAACCCCAGGCTTGCCATTACTGCCCACATGAAGGGCAAGTGTGAGAAGCTATTCTCATTTGGCTGACATATTGGTAGGACCCTGGGGATGGGACATTTGAGTGGGACTGAGATAGGAAAGGCTTGAAAAGAATCCAGCAACAACACCAGGAAGTAGGCAAAGTTAAAGAAAATGACTTCCCCCTCAAAGAGCAATGAGAGGGAAAGAAGCAAACCAAAATAAAAGAAATAGATTTTTTAGAAAATGAGTATTGCTAGGGAATTCAACTACCTAAACATCCCTTATTCTTATATATAAACAGAGAATTTTGCAAGGTATTTATTTTTTAATATGCCCTGAATGTCTTTTGCTATTATGTGTACATTTTGCATATGAAAGGCTAAAACTAAAGTTCTTTTCCTTTTTATACTATAGTGAACATTTTCTATTCTCCCCAAGAATGTTGTTCCAAATCTGAAATAACTGGTTCAGTTTCCTGATATATACATTTACAATCAGACGCCAGATAACACTGACAGGGTCTACAAATAAAAACACTTAATAATATAACATGGCAGCAGAAAGACAAAGGGAAACGAAATGAAAAATGTATTTATCAGAAAGCAAGCATTGCTGACTGCTTGTTAGAAACCAGTTTAGCTATCTCAGACCATCAGAACTTCAGCCTAAGTAACAGCATTCAAGAGGCAAGGAGTCAAGAGATAGCATTCTAATTCAGTTAAACCCTAGCCACAGAAGGACTCAAGAAAGGAAGAGTTTTTTTTTTTGGCAGACATTAGTGCTGCCTCCAGAAATACTTCTCCAGCAGCTAGGCAGAATGAACAGGGATATCGAGTGGCTGTGTGAAGGAAAGAGGCCCTGAACTCCACCAATCCTCCCCAACTCTCTCCCCAACAGGCTTTCTCCATCACTGACTCTCCCCTGCTTTTCTTTTTTATTAATTGCTTATTGATTTCCTGCTTCTGTATTTCACCAGGCCTTAACCAGCCTCCATCCCCAAGTAAACCAATTCACTCTACCTTCTCAATCTTTTAAAATCTTCGTCCCTTTTGATAAACACTGAGATTTTAAAAGCTTTCTCTTCTCACCCCACTTGGATTCTAACACACTCCCCTGGAGTGTATCATTCAGAACCTTCTTGGCTGCTGGAGACACACAGAAGATGGAGTCCAAATTTTACACTCCAGTTAAACAGATGTTGTCAATCTTTTAAAGCAATTATTTTTATTTTACAAATATAGAATGTTAGTAAGTTATTAAATGCAATTTTTCATCTACCCATGTCTCCACTCAACCTGTAGTTGTGATACACTCTCCCAAGGATGTTGCACACATGAATACAAACACACACACACACACACACACACCCCTCCACTGACCTAAAGCCAGACACCTGCCATGCACTTGGCAGGCTCTCTCCAAGCATTAGCTGAGGAAGAGGAGGGAGGCAGCAACTTTCAGGTAGCACTGATTCTTGGACATACTCTGTCCTGGGTCGAACCCCACTGGCAGCAGGAATTCTGAATGTATTGGGGACCCCTCCTTAGGCCTTGTTAGGCCTCAAACACAATACAGTTCATCCAGAATTGCTGAAGACTGAAGATTCAGAAACAAAAGCTAAACACATTACTGAGGTCTTAATCATAGCAAAATGTGATAAACCATGTTGTGAAAAACTTTTATACATTGAAGCCATGACCATTCTGTGTCTATCTTACTCTAGCACAAAAATTTTTGGATGTTAAAAGATAGTTGTATTGTGTGAAAACTGTAGGATTCTGTCTGTTGTGTTACTGTCTATGGAAATGAGAGGGGTCTCCCATTTACACTTAGCCAAGTCCATTGGTTAATCCCAAATGGTGTCTTGAAGCACAATTTAGCTGAGCACTGAGTAGCACATGCTTTCTCAGTTCAAGTTTGTCTGCCTTCTTCAACATGTAGGGTTGATCAAGCTACTACTTAATTACAAACAGCCCTTGTATGAGATTAATTAAAAAATTTTGCTATGTCTGATCTAAATGTTTGCATTTTGTTCAACTAAATTAATATCTGCAGATTGCAAGTTTTGTTTAAAATAAGACATTTTATTTAAGTTTTTAAGTCCTTATCTCCTGTTCTAAGGTGCCTTTCTAACCTCCCATTGACTCAGTGATTCTGAAAGTTCTCAATGTGCAAGTAAAATAAGACTAAAAAGAGAGGAGGATATCAGGCACAAAGTGACTAATTCTCATGCCCATTTGCAAAGCAAAACTGTAAGGAATGATGAGACCTCGGCAACTAAATTAATGGATCATTTCATTCAACCAGATTAAGGAAATATCGTAAATATTAACTTATCTCCCCAGAATCTGATTTTTTTGCCTTAAATGACATGGTTGTGTTTTTGTAAGAGAAACTTAATTTAATATAATTATGTGCATTTAAGTGAGCAGTTCTAAAAGTCATGTATGACAATGCAACTGTCTGTTTCTTGAAAACAAATAAATCGGGAACATCATATCCATTTCAAGCTACCATTAAAATGTAATTTCCTTTGCTCTCTTTTACTGGGATTATTTGTTTTAAAGTAAAACATTAAAAAGATGTCTGTAAACAGCTAGTATGACTATTTTTATCTGGAACTAACTGACTGGTCCAATCAACAAAGCTGACTATGTACAGATTTTGGAATGAAATACAAAAATTATCTTTTTGCAGTGTTGCTGAAGAAATCTTTGGTAATTTGGAAAGGGGAGAGATTTGCATATGCTCTTGAAGGTATCATAAGAAACATTAATTTGATATTGATCATAACTCAGATACCAGCACACGTGAGTTTTGTGTTAACTATTATATAATAAAAGGGTTTGTAAACAAGTGATCAGAAACGGGGACCAGGTGCCCAAATGCTGCAGCCTTTGGCAACTCAGCACCTATCTAGCTCTGATCTACCAGGGCGGGGCTTCTGCTCCAAAGGGATCTTTTCCCCTTCTTCCCTAAAAGATCACATTCCTAGGCTGGGCGTGGTGGCTCACGCCTGCAATGCTACCACTTTGGGAGGCCAAGGCGGGAGGATCACTTGAGCACAGGAGTTCAAAACGAGCCTGAGCAAGAGTCTCATCTCAGAAAACTAGAAAAATTAGCCAGGCGTGGTGGCATGCTCCTGTAGTCCCAGCCACTCCAGAGGCTGAGGCAGGAGGATAGCTTCAGCCCAGGCGTTTGAGGTTGCCGTAAGCAATATTACACTACCACACTCTAGCCCAGGCAACAGAGTGAGACCCTGTCTTAAAAATAATAATGATAAAAATAAAATAAATTAAAAATCCCATTCCTTCTGTTCCACTAGCAATTTTGCACTAAGTGCCCAGGATTCATTCCAGTGGAATTATTTTCAAGGAGGCTTAGAATGTTAGAACTTTCGAATACAAAGCAAAAAAGCCCTAACAGAGGTATTTTAGATAGGAGTAGAAGAATGACTGAGTGTTATCCCGGAGGGACGAGAGAGCTTCCCACCATGGCTCTAAAGGGATCAAACGGGTATGTGTCTATTCTTTTTTTTTTTACATTAAATAAGTTAATTTTACCTTTGCCTTTGAATGTACACTTTGTAGCAAAGGAACAAGCAGTACTTCTAGAGTTTATGCATTCTCTTTGATAGATAATGAATTCTCTTTTTTTTCCAGAATATTATGGCGGTACAAAGGCTTTGGTTACATAAATTGCCTTTGCACCACATGAGTCACAGCTACAATGTGTCCAATCGCCCAGACAGCATGCACCTCACCCATTAGGTGCAAGTTTACCCCTCCCTATCTCCGCCCCCCCCACCTGCCCAACACTCAATGGATGTTCCTTCCATATATGTGCATAGGTTTTGATCAGTTAGTACCAATTTAATGGTGAGTACATGTGGTGCTTGTTTTTCCATTCTTGTGATACTTCACTTAGAAGAATGGGCTCCAGCTCCATCTAGGATAATACAAGAGGTATTAGTTCACCTTTTTTTGTATGTCTGAGTAGTACTCCATGGTATACATATACCACATTTCATTATTCCACTCATGGATTGATGGGCACTTGGGTTGTATCCACATCTTTAGGTATGTGTCTAGTCTTCTAGACAATTGAAAATACAATTGTGTATAGAACAGGCTTGACCAACTTAAAAATGTAAACTGCTTCCAAACATTTTTGGAGCTATTTTAGGCATACCTCCTACCCCCATCATTTAAAAGCAATATATACTTAAAATAATTATTCTACTCTAACCATTGATAAAAATAGATTCCCAGACCTTGAAATGGCTATTTTTATAGCTTCATTTCAACTCCAACAAGAATCTGGTACAAGTAAAAATTGTTTATTTGAAAAACTTAAATTTTTATTAATTATGAGACTTCTCCCTTAACCTAATTCCAAATTCCTGAGGTTTTCACCATATTTCAAAGCAGAAATTTATCAGATACATTATGCAAACTATAGATTTATGTACTGCCCTGAAAATCACAGCACCATAAAACAGGTGAATGGCAAATTTTCCTGCAGAAATAAATAGGAAAGCCAAAGGTACATTGGTATGATATATTACTCTTTGCCAATTCACATGATTTACTTCATTTCTGTCATAATTTTGGTAACTATCTTAAGTCCAGTATGCTCTAGGATAGGTATCAGGGTTCTAGGGTTCCCATACACTGTCACCATACCTGCATCTACTTTTAAAACTTTTCACCTATATAGTATTTTCCTTATCTTTGATGACACGCATCTCTTTCCATTACTTGCTTCTACTTCCTTCTCTTTTCCTTTGCCTACATTGCTGTGATTCACTTCGTATATTGCCAGTCCTTGCCCATATCTGTGCAGGTACTCACACCTTCCCCATGCTGCAGCTCAGGGTGCCACTTGCCCTTATATAAGCCATAAGGACATCACACCATGCATGCACCAAAAGCAAGATGTTTTTGAGAATTCCTGCTGTTCCTCACCGGAGCCCTCTGTCAATGCTGTTATCAGAGATCTCTCTGCTTGTCGGGAGGGAAGGCTAACACCATTCCAGTATGGGAACTCCTTGCTTTCAGAGCAAACTAATTCATCTGCTCTGTGTTCCCACGCCCCTAGCTGTCCCCAGTCGCACCTCCCCTGCCCCATATAGACAGCATCTCACTCTCACTCTTTCTCCTCATAAACATGCTTACCCCTCTCCCATGTTACTAGCAACTTTCCAGTACCCTCCCTTCCTCTTTAGTTTATCCTATACTTCATCTTCACTTTAGAAACAAACTCTGTACTTATAATATAAATTATATAAAGTACTTCCATTTCCACAGCATCCATCCGCTAACCTGCACATGATAGACCCACAACCACAGGACAAACTGCTCTAGGAGGTCCTCCACAACCTTCTAGAAGCTGGTTTGATGAACACATTCAACGAGCATCTTATTTGGCTTTTCTGTAGTAGTTAACACTGCAACCACTCTTTATTTATCTTGAAATCCACTCCTCTTCAGAACACCACCCCTTCCCAGTTTGTCTCTCTAAGATACAGAGAAAAAAACCAAAGTGTATTCTCTCACTCGGCAATCAACACAGAAGACTTCTGTGACTTCTTGATCACCAAGAAGTGTGTCGAGATTTCTCCCCACTGTAAAAAGACAAATTACAACCAATTTAATTTAAAGATCTTGATTGCCTTTCATTTGCAATTCTTGAATTGGGCAACACTTCATTCTATGAAAAAGAGTAAGTGTTCTGATGAGCCGAGCAGAGGAGGTTGGTTTCATAGAGTGAAAAGGGCTGAGGAAAGCAGAAACAGAAAACAAAAAGCAAATTGGTTGTTTCAAAGTTACTTCCCTTGTAAAGGTTAAAGCACAGGGGACCTCCTTAACTTGTAGGCTAAAACTGGCCTATTTGGAGATTTGGCTAGTATCTCTCTCCTGATTTCTCAGAAGATCAGACAAACAACTTAGTTTTGGCTTGGTCACGTGAATCTTTAGCATGACTGACTCCATTTTGGTTTGGTCTGTTGAACCTAGTGCAGGAGCTCAGTCCAAACCAATGGCCTCCTATACATTTTATTTAACACCACCACCAACCAATCAATCAATTCTGCAGTGGACACCAGCTGGGTGTCCTCTAATTCAATTCAATTCTGGCACTATCTACCTGGAGGTAGTGTCAGATCCCACAGGTTGAGAGCTCAGTCCCACAAGACTGCCTCCCACTTCAGATGCCAGTCGCAAGCCCTAGGTTGTTTTACCTGTGTTTGTGACTGACCAGCTATAAATTGGGGTTCCCACGACCTCCTCCTTGGGGGTTCAATTAGTTTTCTAGAAAGGCTCACGGAACTCAGGAAAACATTGACTTACATTTACTGGTTTATTATAAAGGATATTATAAAGGATACAGATGAAGAGATACACATGGTGAAGTTATATGGGAAGGGCCTGCCACCCTCCAGGAACCCCCATGTGTTCAACTATCCAGAATCTCCACAAACCCAGTCCTTTTTGATTTTTATGGAGGCTTCATTTTGTAGACATGGTTGATTAAATCATAGGCCTTTGGTGATCGGCTCATCCTTCAGCCCCTCTCCCCTCTCCAGAGTTGGGGGTTAGAGTTGAAAAGTCCCAACCCTATAATAATCATACCTCTGCCTTTCCTGTGACCAGCTCCCATCCTGAAGCTATGTGGGGCCCTAGTCACCAGGCAGCTCATTAGCATACTAAAGACACTCATCACTTTGGGGATTACAAAAGTTTTAGGAGCTGTATGTCAGGAAAGGGGACTAAAACCAAATACTGTACGTATTTCAGAATATCACAGTCTCCTACTTCTGTGGCTCAATCATCTTTATGGACTTCTCCAAGCTCCTTACTGTTTTTCATCACTTACTAGTCGGTGTTCCCATGGATTCCATCGTCAGCCTCTTACCTTTTCTCCCTCATGCTTCAAGCTCTCCCCAGGTGGTCTCACCTATGACTCAACTACTAAAGCAGGATGACCCCACCCAATCAGTATCTCCAGCTCGGATGTCCCTCCTGAGCATCACCTTTAGATGTCTTCACTTGGGCCCAAAGTTACCTTGAATGCCCCAGATTAAAACTACTTAAGGGCAAGGACATCTGACTCACGTTATACCTCTGGCTTCTCACTCAGTACTAGGTAGTAGGCACTCAATATGTTAATGAGTGAAAGCGCCAAGCCTTTTATTCAGCTTTCAACAATTTCCAGACCCTAACTTCAGAGGCCTCTCAGTCAAGGGCAGAGTGTGCTCATCAAGCTTCATTCGCACCATGTCACAAATTCAATCTGTTACTTTTCCCAGAGGTCTTGCACTTTTCCAAAGTGGCCTGGAAAGAAATTAATTAATGCCATCTAACAAGTAACTGTGTTTCTACAAGACTGAGAGGAGCCCCTCCCTAAGCAGCCCCACTCTCATGCCATCTAAGCCTCAGCATCCTTGGTCTCTATCCCTCCTCCATCCCCAAAACAATTGGCTCAGACCCATAGAGGACATCCACGCCTAGACTTGTCCATTCATCAGAGACTAACTTCTCTCAAACTTCACTGTAGAAAGAAGGGGGACTGCATTTGAATGCCAGCTGGAAAAAAAAAATTAAAAAAGAAAGAAGGGGGACTATTATCTCTTTCCTTGTCCCTGAGCCCTGTAACACTACATTCCTGCTCCCTACTTCTCTTTCCCCTATTTGCTACCAATGCCAAACCCATAGCCAGAGCCCGGACTTCTTAGTCTTTGGACCCCAGGCTTTAGAATAGCAACACATAATTAGTGACTACCCAATACTGTGCCAAAAAGTGCTTCCCAGTTATTGCCTCCTATAATCCTCACATTACCACAAATAATGTTTTGGTTAGGATACATTGGGCTGGAGGCATAAGAAAACCTTAGCTGAAACAATCCTAACCATGAGGACATTTTTATCAAACATGGCTGAAAGTACAGAAGCGCTGCCTCCAGGCAAAGCATAATTTGCTCAATTACATAATCAACTTTGCTGGTTCTCCCTGTCTCTGCAATCTAGCAGTATACCATTGGTGGTTCCTCTGTTGTCCACAAGATGACAGCTAGTGGCAATTGGTGCCACACACCTCCTTGATTACATCTAACAAAAACAGAGGGGGCAGGAAGCCCTCCATTAAAGTGCGGAATATAAATCCTTTCCTGACACATGATTAGGCTAACACAGGTCAAATGCTCATGCCTGAACCAGTAAGTCCCAATGTATAGGCCCTCATTCGTTAAGCCAATCAATCAGCATTAGCTTTTTGGAGCAAGGAAGGTAGGGGAGACTTTTACCAAACAATAGTTCTGCTAAAAGAAAGGCAGTGAAAGAATGTATGCCAAAAAAAAAAAATTGTCGATCACACTCAGTTACTATTATCTGTTTTATACATCAGAAAACCAATGTTACCAAAAGTTTGGCACTTGTCCCTGAGGCAGCATCAAAAGACTATGGACAATTGATTTGAGGAGAAGGAAAGAGTGTTATTAATTGGCTGGCAAATGGGGAGGATGGAGACTCCTGTCTGAAATGCTATGACCTGCTTCTGAGCAGAAGTATAAAGCTTCTAAAGGTTCTCATCAATCCCATCTATGGCTAAAACAATCTCATGACCTCCACCTGGATTAATCCTATCATCAGCTAAACCCATCTCGTGACCTCCACCCAGTCAATTCCCTGGAGCCATCTCCTTGTGGCACAAAGAATGCAAGACCTTCCCCTGCCCCTCCCGACCACTGGCCTGAGACAGGGATATAAGGCCTAGTTCTCCAAAAGGAGTGGTGGATTTTTAAAGAGACATAAAACATTTGAGCTATCTTTTCAAGCCATTTCTTCTGTTACACCAATGCACTGAGAAACCAGTTAACCACCAAAGATCATAAAACTACTTAGTGGTAGAGCTGAGATTTAAATGGATGCACCCTCACTCCACTGTTTGAAATATTAACTCCTACATTATAGTACCTAGGATGTGCCCACACAGAGACCCTTGGTGACTGGGGTTTAGATGTCAGAATTATAGCCTTCAGAAGACAGAATGTTAATTTGATCACTCTTGGTGTGAAACTTGATCAAAGGCTAAAATACTCTCTTTTGCACATGTCTTTTACAAATTAAGTTTTCCCTCTACTTTATGAGCCACCAATCTTTAAATTATCAACTTAGAAGTAAACGTGATATTCCCTTTGAGAATAGTATAATTTGGTTTTGTTCTTTTTCCAGTCAAAGTGTTTTTCCACTGTGAATCTGAGCTTCCCAACTTTTATTTATTAACTGACCATGTGAAAACTACATCATTAGCAAATCTTGTTGGCTTCAAATTCAAGCATTTCCTAACATTCGACCCCTCCACTCTGGTCCAAGACACAGAAAGCTGGAAAAAGCAGCAAATTAAGAGGAAGTGTTCAAGTAAGAACATGTTTAACTTGCCATAATCTTGGGTAGAGAGACCCAGAGGTAGATTTGGCATTTGGGAGAAAGTTCTGGAATGGAGATTTAGGAAGCCTTACTAGTCGGATTTATTCATGTTCTGAGGGGCCTCAGAATCCTTTGCTCCCTGAAAGCCACGCCCTCCCCTCCCCCTCCCAACCTCTGGCCATCAGGGCCCAGGCCTGGCTGCCTGCTCACTAGGCACTTGGGGGAACACCCTCCAACTGTCTGGACCCCTCCTCCCACTGTGCCTTTGTCCCTTTTGTCTGCATTTTCAGGTCTGGGAGGACCATGGGACTCCTACGAGGGTCCCTTCTTTTCAGAGGCCCCTGTTTTCACTCAATTCAGAGCTGCCTGACCAAGGTCCCAGTCTAAGACAAGCAGTTCATAAAAGAGCTGTCTTGTTTCCGGCTCCTTCACTTGGCTGGGCCTCCCCGTTAGCACTAGGCTTGCCCAGAGAAGCTCCTTCTGGGCTGGATAAGTTGATCCAAAGGAAAGAGGACAGCACGCTCAAGGCTTTACATATAAGGTGGCTTATTTTATTGGGTGTCACTGCCATAGAACAGAACACTTTCTTCCATTTAGGAAACTTCCCTCAGACACATGCCTAGAAGGCCTGCGAGGGACAGGACTGGGCCCACGAAGTCAATCTTGCAGTGTCTTTCAAGCCTTTCTCAAAGGCTAAGCCAAGACTTCCTCTTAGGTCTCAACTCCCCTGGGGAGATCAGTCCTTTATCACGAATACAGCGAACTCAGATGGAACCCGTGACAACCAGCCAGTTGGTAAGAGGAAGCCTGAGGAGCACTAAGAGAGATAGTTACACTCATTCTGGTGGCCAAAGACAGGTCCCCGGTGTTGGGCTCCATGCTCACGGAGGTCGCCAGGTCATTCTCGGTCAGGGGCTGGCTCCGGACACGCCGCAGCATCTCGAGGCCTGTGGGGGGAAAATGCCCAGGGCTGGTGAAATAGGGCCCACGACTGGAGCCCCAGGGCAGGCCAGAACTCCCATGGGGACACTGCAGGGGTGTCACCCCACCCAGGCCTTCCCAGGTGACCCATTGACACCTCCTCAACACCTTCCCCTCCCTCAACAACTATTAATACATGCCACAAACAATGGGCCCTTCCCTTCCCAACAGCCTCCGGGAGCACCTGGATTCCCAGGCACCCAAGTGGTTCCTCAAGAACCCAAGGTGCCATGCAACTCTGCCAAGTCTCCACTAGGCCTTCAGCCAAGGATACCTACCCCGGGCGTGACGATAGGAGTCCTGGCTCCCCACACACGACATCATGTGCAACAGCCACTGCTTTGCCCTGGGGGGCCCGACTACAGTGACACGAGTCTGGCCTGTGGCTGTAAACCAGCTCTCCAGCTGAATGAGGGTGTAGCTGTGCACCTCGATGCAGCGAAGGTATGTGTCACTCTTCCCTGTGAGCATAAGAGGGGACAAGACGGACTGTAAGCCACCAGCACTTGGGGAGTGGCAGGTGGCCTTGGGGGTAGAGACCTGGGACGGTTGCAGGTGGGAAGGTAGGGGAAGATCAGAAGAAGGGAAAATGGAGGGGGCAAAAGCCACTCACCAAAGATGAGCTCCTCCTGGTCCTCTTCCATGTCAAATATCGTCGGAGCAAGAAAGTTTTCGGGCACGGTCCACCATGGCCTCTTGCCGGGAGCACTAGTTTCCATGTCCGCACACTCTGTTGCTGCCTGATTCAGAAATGGAGCAAGCGCAAGCAACTGGCTGAAAAACGACTTGCAAAAGGTGAAGAAGGGCCAAAGCCCTGTCGTAAATATAGGCACTTAAATGACCCGCCTCTTGAACCACCTTAGAAATGTTGTCCAATCCCAGAAGCTCCTCTCAAGAAAATCCATTCTAAACTGGGTGTGGTAGCTCACTCCTCTAATCCTAGAACTCCAGGAGGCCAAGGCAAGACAATCACTTGAGGTCAGGAATTGGAGACAGGCCTGAGCAAGACTGAGACCCTGTCTCTACAAAGAATAGAAAAAAAATTAGCTGGGCGTTGTGGCATGCATCTATAGTCCCAGCAACTCAGGAGGATGAGGCAGGATTGCTTGAGCTCAGCACTTTGAGATTGCTGTGAGCTATGTTGATGCCATGGCACTCTAGCCCGGTGACAGAGTGAGACTCTGCCTCAAATAAAAAAATAAATAAATATTTGGTTTCTTAATCTCTTGTAAGCTTGGCAAGCTTAAATGAGGGAGAACAACAATTTAGTCATTTGAGCTCATTTAACTTCTGGGAGAAAGTCATATAATGATGATGAATTTAGAACCATAATAGCATAGAATATTTGAAAAATTATCATTTTTATACATATTTTTTAGGCAAACATGAAAATGAGGTTTATTGAGGAGAGGAAGATAGGATTACAGAGCAAGAAGAAGATACACCTTTACAGAGCAGGATACATATGCCGCAGAAGATGACCGGACCCACTTCGGCAGCAAAGGAAGAGCAAAAAGCTATGTTTTTCAATATGAACCATTATCAAGCAACATTAGGCTGGGTGCAGTTGCTCATGCCTGTAATCCTAGAACTTTGGGAAGCCAAGACAGGATTGTTTGAGGTCAGGAGTTCAAGACCAGCTTGAGCAAGGCCAAGACCCCATCTCTACAATAATAGAAAAATTAGCCAGGTGTGTTGGCATGCACCTCTAGTCCCAGGTACTTGGGAGGCTGAGACAGGAGGATCACTTGAGCCCAGGAATTGGAGGCTGCAGTGAGCTATGATGAGGCCACTGCCCTCCAGCCTAGGCAACAGAGCAAGACCCTGTTGCAAAAAACAAACAAAAAAGCAACATTAAATAATCTTCAACAAAGGAGTTTCCAAAATATTTGTACAGAGCATAGATAGTTCCCTAGCACAGGTCAAATAATCATGAACTCTCCTCCTGAACTAAAGGAAGGAGAGTTGTCCTGAGAGTGAGTCAGGGCACTAACAAATACCCAGGGACTTTAATTTATCCCATAAAGTATATTATGAATGTCAGTAATTGAAAATTGACAAAGAACTTTTCTTTTTTAAAAATCAATGCGTTAACAGTTATTGTGTCAGTCTATATAATAAGGAGGGTCTTTTAAACTTTAGACATATACAATCCTTTATTACAATTAACCTAGGAAAACTCAACTTTTATTTCGACTTGTCTTTTTTATGCTATTCTAAGTTTGGTAACCAAAAGAGCACTCATAATATTTGTTACTCAAAATCTGGAGAATGTCAAGCAAACATGAATATTCCTTTTATTCTTTCCTTTGTAAATTAAAGGAGCAAATATCGTTAACAGTGGCCATTCCAGGAAACCTAAATAAAAGACATCTTAATGGTTTGATAACTTTGGACTTGGGGCCTGTATTTTAGAAAAATGAAAATAAGGTATGTGTTAGACTAGAGCACCAGTAGGTGTAACAGTAGGAAATGGACGGGTAGAGTGAACAGGATTTTCCTATTTCAAGATTTTGGTCAATTACATTATACTATTTCCGGGGTGGGCGGGAAGAGGAGAATAAAAAGATAAAAAAAGACTTTGGCCAAGTGGCTCAAAAAATAAAAGTTTTTAAAAATCAGATTGGAGACCGAGTACCGTCCCAGTCCAATGTCTGCACCCCGATCAAGCGCACCAGGGTGACGCTCAGCTGACAGCGAAGCTCCGCGCCTGAAGGAGTGTGAGTAGTAGTGGGGAGGGCACGGGCAGCTGGACCAGCTGTGGGCCCGGAAAACCTCCTGCACCCCCACACCCACGCACTCCTTTGGGGTTGCAGGCTGCTCCCCCAGAGTGGAGGCAGCGAGAGGACGTGCGTTCGTCGAACGGGTCCGCGCGGGGAGAGCGGCGGGGACCGAGCCTGGGCGCCACCTCCGGGTCGGAGAGGCAAGGCAGCGAGACTGGCGGCGCAGCCACCTGGGCGGGACCTATTTGCTTGAGTCCATCGCAAGAGTTTCTTCTCAGTATAATGCGCTTTGGGTGGTGGGACTGAGACCTGAGGAGGGAGCCCCGGGTGACGGATGTAATGAGATCACACGTGCATCTCCTAGAAAAGCATTTTGCTCAGTGCCAGAGATTTAGAGCCTGGAGCATCCTCCTTACCCTTGCTCCCACTTTCCTTCTTTCTCTGTCCTGCACCCCATCTCAATCTCTCGCCTCTGTCGCTCCCTTTCCTCCCCCCCGCCCCCTCCTCTCCTTCTTTTACCTTCCTCTCACCCTGGGCACGCACAGGGTTTCTTTCTCCTCCTGGAGAGGATTGCCTTTTCTCAAAGGAAAGAAGTGCAGTAAACAGAAAATTTCTTTCTGCCCAGGGGGAAAAACAAGATAGAATACAACCTCGGGGAAAAAAATAGAGTGCAGAATGCAATTAAGCTGAAAAAGGGAAACTGGCAAGACATCCAGCCCTGGTGCCCAGAGAGGGAAAGCATCAACTTTGACTTCATTTTGGTATTGTAAAAAAAAAAAAAAAGTCTGACTTCAAACTGTGGGAGGAACACAAAGGAGCTCCATCGGAGCCTGGACTTCCTGCTATTGGCAATAATACAGTACTGTCTTGACATCCAACTTCACCAGTGTTTCCTGTTACTTGCAGTTAAATGCGTGCTATGTGATTCTCCTCCCTTTTACATACTTCTCATTTTGATTGATTGGGTTCAGCAGTGGTCCACTTTTGAAGGAAGGACAATGAATTATAGGTAACTAATATTTTATCACATAATATCTTCAGAGCAAAAAGCACAAATATATCTTAATTATTTTAATTTATAAGCACTTTCCAAATAATATATTAAGCATCAAAGGATTTATAATCAAAATGTATATTCAGTACCAGAAAACTATTACTATAGAAAAATCCTATTTTATGTTAAATGTGAAGCCCCTTTAAATGTAATTCTCTTACTGTACATTTGCTGGAGAGAAATCCTATTAATGCAACTAGTATGAAAAAGTCTGCAGTGATAATTCTATCAAACCTGAGAAAATTCACTGGGCATAAGTCCAATAAATGTAATGAATTTAAAAAAAAAAAATTCTTCTCAAGGCCGGATGCGGTGGCTCACCCCTGTAATCCTAGGACTCTGGGAGGCCAAGGCGGGCGGATCCTTTGAGCTCCAGAGTTCGAGACCAGAGTAAGACTCCCATCTCTATTTAAAAAATAACAATTTCATTAAGAAATAAACTTTACCCTTTTAAAGTATACAATTCAATGATTTTTTAATATATTCAAAGAATTGTTCAACCATCTACACTATCTAATATTAGAACGTCATCACTACCATAAAAAGAAATCCATATCCATTGGCCAATCACTGTTCCTTCCTACTCCCAGCCCCTGGCAACCACTAACCGACTTTCCATCTCTGCATTATACTAAATGTGGCCTTTTGTTACTGGCTTCTTTCATTTAGCGTAATGTTTTCAAGGTTCGTCCATGTTGTCGCATATATTGGTACTTCATTCTTTTTTATAGCTGAATGATATTCCATTCTATGGCTATTCCACATTTTGTTTATCTGAAGTGTTTTTCACATTTTTTTTTTGTCTTTGCAATTTCAACTCTGCAACATACATAGAAAAAAGCTGGAAGGCAAGATACTATAAATTTTATTTTATTTTTAGACAGAGTCTTACTCTGCTGCCTGGGCTAGAGTGCCGTGGCGTCAGCCTAGCTCACAGCAAACTCAAAGTACCAGGCTCAAGCCATCCTACTGCCTCGGCCTCCCAAGTAACTGGGACTACAGGCATGCGCCACCATGCCCAGCCAATTTTTTCTATATATTTTTAGTTGTCCAGCTGATTTCTTTCTATTTTTTCAGTAGAGACGGGGTCTCATTCTTGCTCAGGCTGGTCTCAAACTCACTCGCCTCAGCCTCCCAGCGTGCTAGGATTACAGGCGTGAGCCACTGCGCCCGGCTGGGGTTGCTGTTTTTGTTACTAAGATTGTAAAAGACAATGTGGGTTAACAGAAACAGCTTGAATTTTGAAGTTAATGGGATCTAGATCCACTCCTAACCAGCCGTGTGACGTTGTACTTGTCATTTAACCTTTCTAAACCTGTCTCCTTCACCTATCTATGCAAAGAACTTGGCACACAGCAAGAGCTCAGTGAAGTTTTGCGATTATTAAACGAACTAATGCATATGCAGAGTCTGAAAGACATAAAATATTTCAAAAATGGAAGCAGTAAACACTCCCCTGTGTTCAAGGTTCGGAAGGCTCTAAGCCATTTTCCCAGCACTAGAGACAGCGCCCAGGTACGTAGGAGGTGGGGCGAGAAGGGACTGAGTCTCGAATGTATGTCCACCGTCGGGCTTCCATGGAGTGCCAAGTTGTACCCAAGTCCCCTAAATTTGGTGAGAAACGGGAAATGACCGAAGAACGGGCAGACCTAGCCTCACACGCCCGAGCGAGGGCTCCAGCGGCCACTTCCGAGACCAGGTCAAGCCCCGCCAGCAGAAGCCGCGCTGGAGCCCCAGTCCCGTCGTCGCAGTGGGGGCTCACGAGTGCGCTCCCTACTGCAGGGCGCTAGGAGGCGCTCGCCCCGCCCCTTGCCCCGCACAGGTCCTGCTTTGCGCGTGCGTGATTCCTCTGCCCTAGCGTCCCTCCCCCTCCCCCTCCTCCCCAACACCAGTTGCTTTCGGCCTGTTTCGTTCATGGGGCGTCTTCACGCATTTGCTGACGTATAAGCGGCGCCGGAGCCAAGCGGAAATCCAGCGAGATTACAGATAGAGGAAGGGCGGGTGAGGGGAGAAAGTGGGCCGGAAGTGGAATTAATCTGCCTCCCTCCCTCGCGCCGACTGGGATGCCGCAGGCCCGGCGGGGGTGTGGCCTCCGCAGGCGGAGGGCGCTGCGATTGGCCCTTCTCTGTAGCGACGGCGACGATTGGCCTCTGCATGCGGAGCGCGGTGAGCAGCTGTGGGCCGTTGGAATTCAAACCGGGCGGCGGTGGCGCGGGGCTGTCGGTCGCATAGCGTCGCAAGCGTTCTCTGGTAGAACGCGGGTCCCGGGATCCCCGGAGCCCAGTCCTCTTTCATTGCGCTCCCCCGGCGTGTGTGGGACGGACGTGGACATGGAGCCGCAGGTGAGTAGGGGCGGGCGCTGGTGTCCAGCTACAAGGGCAGGGGCGACTGCTGGCCGCCCGGATGCTGTCGAGCACTCGGCTCTCGGCTGGCCTTTGTCATGCCTGCCTGGATAGCGAAGGTCCGTGTGCCCCCTCGGCAGTGGAAAGGGGCGGAGGAGCAACTGGAGACTGCAGGGAGCAGCTCTGGGAGATCGGAAGGGATGTCTCTGTCCTCCCATCCCCTCCCACAACAGGCAGCTCTTGAAGGACAGCTAAGGGGGCTATCGGAGCTGCTTGCGAGGCACAGGCATGTTCTGGAGGAACTGCAATATGCACTTGTTTATTCTCAAAGATTATTTGAGGTCTCTACCCAGCAGTGGGAGAGGGCACTCAGGCACGTATAGCGAGCTGTGTTTGAGGAGAGAATTCCCAACAGCACAATCCAGGGGTTGGAGAAAATTTGGGGAGGGTTTTCCAGATAACCCAGTTGCCAGCGTTGAGTCTTTAGTAAGCTTAGCTAATTTAAAGTTTAAAACTGAGTAGGTTGCAGCTGTTATAAATTTGGGAAATTGGCCGGGCGCGGTGGCTCACGGCTGTAATCAATCCTAGCACTCTGGGAGGCCGAGGCGGGAGGATCGCTTGAGGTCAGGAGTTCGAGACCAGCCTGAGCAAGAGCGAGACCCCCCCCCGTCTCTACTGAGAAAATAGAAAGAAATCAGCTGGACAACTAAAAATATATAGAAAAAATTGGCCGGGCATGGTGGCGCATGCCTGTAGTCCCAGCTACTCGGGAGGCTGAGGCAGCCCGGGAGTTTGAGGTTGCTGTGAGCTAGGTTGATGCCAGGGCACTCTAGCTCGGGCAACAGAGCGAGACTCTGTCTCCAAAAAAAAAAAAAAAAATTTGGGAAATTAATCAGTTTTTCTTCCACTTTTATGGTTACGCTGGGCTCCTTGTGGGAAATATTCATCACTGGCTGTAATTCCCATGAATTCCGGGGAGCCCTAGGGACCTGTCATTCCATATCTTCTGTATTTAGCTTTATCAATTGTACAGTAGGTTTTTGATCACTCTTTTGCTGTTCTTTAGTGTGTTGTTTTATTTCAAATAGCTTTCTTTTTTCTTTTTTTTGTTCATGGTTTACAAAGCCTTATAGGCCACTTCAACTAAATGAGATATGGGCAAGATAAGAACCCCCTCTAAATTCTGTAAATTCTGCCGGATATCAGGCATGCTCTGGCCAAAAAAGTTCATATTAATTAACATTGAATTATCAGGACTTTCTGGATCTACATCAGTGTATTTCTGATATGCTTCCATAATCGTTTCTAGGAAGGCTGAGGGATCTTCATGTGTTTCCTGTTTTATTCCCTGAACTTTGTTCAGGCTTTTAATTTTGGGGACTCCTTTTCTAAGCTCAACTAGGATGCAGTCTTGAAAATGTTGACTCTTACCTTCCTCTCCATTGTTTGGGTCCCAGTTGGGGTCATTCGTCAGAATGGCCAGATTAGCTCCAGCTCTCACCTGGTTATTTGGGTCTTCTGTATGCATTCGGTCAGCTTTTTCTTGAGCCTTTTCTAAGACAGTGTGATGCTCCTCAGAGATTAACAGTATGTTAAGCAGGCTCTGGATATATGCCCATATGGGGTGATACATGACCAAAGTAAATTCAGACAGATCAGTTATATGCTGTGGATCATCCCTGTAGGCAGGGTTATTCTGTTTCCAACTATACAAATCAGAAGTGGTAAATGGGCTATAAACCCACATTAATCCAGCCGGTTGTTCATTCTCATTTATTCCTCCTATAGAGACCCATCCCAAAGGAAATTGCCCTGCTGGAAAGGAGGAAGGACCCCAGCCAAATTGTGCACCGTGTGAGTGTGTGAAGGAGAGACCATGTCCTCGTGCTTCCCAAGACTATTCCCAGAGAAGGAAGAAAGCGAAAGATAGATAGCCAGCAGGGGTGAAGAAAGGGGTCTAGAGTCATAAGGGGGTGGGGACAGGAGGATTAGGGGAGGGATCCCTGAGAGTAATTGGAACTGCAGTCGAAGCTTCCGCTGGCACAGGCACAGCTGGAGCTGCTGCTGCAGCTGCTCAGAGGTCTTCGTGGGCATTTTCTTCTGTTGTCAAGATGGGGTTTTTAGATCTAGCTTCTTGTTCCCCAAGATTGAAAGCTTCTGTCCTCTGTATTAGAATCTTATATTTAATTTGATCTGGCTTGTTTTGATACAGAAGTGTAAAAGACTGTACGTAAGGGATTTCATCCCATTTCCCAACACGGTGCCAAAATGAATTTAATTGGAGAATAATATGGTAGCATAATGATCCATTAAGGGGCCATGTTTCCCTAGACCTGCAGGTATACTGAGGCCAGGCAGTATTGCACAAATATACCATTTTTTCTTTATAGGCTCATAGCCATATTGAGACCAATTTGTAAAAGACAGTTGGATTAAATTGTTTTTGACAAAGTTGGGACTTGTTCATATGGCCAAACTTTAGTTGTCCCAATAGGTAATGTAATGAAAACTATGAACTAAAGTTTTGGGTAAAGCAGTTTTCATGACAGTTTGAGTTTTTTTAAAAGGCCTCTTTAACCTTTATTTTCCTTCAGTTTCAAACGAGTAACTGGCTGTTCTCGGTTGGCCTTGAATTTATGATGACGTAATTCAGTGAGCTCCATCTCAACACTCTGTAACCTAACAACGGCAGCTTTACCAGGCAAAAAATACAGTTTAACAAACTTTGCATTTTAACTCTATGGTGGCAGATTGACCGTTTGAACTGTGAGATTTTCTTGTAATTTGTCCATCAATTTAAACACGCACAAGAACAAAACATAGTATGTGGAGACCAGCTGGAGTCCTAGAAAACCTGGCATCTCTTTAAACTTTATAATAGACAATACATTTATATGTCACATACTCATTACAAAGAGAGACTTCAAAGGTTTCAAACACAAGCCCGGGAACACCACATTAGACAAAGCAAAACTCAAAACAGATAGAATACTTCCAAACAAATTTCTGCAGAGAGAGACTGGAGAGAAGTTTTCAAGAATCTTATCTCAAACCAACCATTACCACAAACAATCTTCCTGGGTCTAAATGGCATAAAACCCCAACAGCAGAGTCAGAGGATTCCCAGTGTACAGCTTTTACATTTAGGGATCGAATTCTTATTTCCCATAGTCACACATACACAAACACACACACTCACACACCAAGTGGACTGCAGTTCTAACAAATAAGCCCAGGGAGAGCTAAATACAGTTGGAGGTCCTGCTCTCCCAAATGAGTGGTTGAGGCTTGCAACCCAAATGGATTTCCCCTGAAATTCCCTAAATGGAGAGAAGAGCCTGCAGGTCCTGCTCTCCCAAATGATTGAGGCTTCTGGTGAGGCCTCCAACCCAGACAGGAATTCCAGAGAATTTCCCCAGATGGTGAGATGAGTTACTCCCCTGTGAGATACCTTAAAATAGCACTCACCTGTCCTGACGCGAATGTCAAAGATCCTTTCCTCCCTGACAATCAGGGATGTGTTTGGGACTGGCGACAGCGAAGCTGGTGGCAGAAACTCAGCTGGGCAGGTGCAAGGGAGGCTTTAAAGTTTCTCCCTGCTCCACAGTCTCCAAGCCACCAGCAACACATCCTGCAAGAGCCCCCAAATTGTTACCGAACCCACAGGGGGGGTTCAGTGTTGCCCACTGCACAGAAAGCCAATTACTGAGACAATGAGGATTGTCAGGAGGAAAAGGATTTATTTCTACGGATGCATCAACTGGGAGGGGGAGGTATGAACTGCCTCAAATCTACCTCCCTGACCAAAAAGGTCAAGGAGTTTTTCGGCAGGCGAAATGAATAATGCATGAGGGGTGTGAGCATCATTGTGTGTTTGGAGTGGAGTGCAGGGCACACAAGCACAGTGAGAAATCATGCTAGTACGTACATCCCATGATCAAAAAATGGCAGATAAGTCCCTCCCAGGGCAGAGATGTTAGTATTATAACAAGCTAGGGATTAATATTGGTCATTCTTTCAACCTTATACGCAGGCTCAGTGGGTCTTCAAACACAGTCTATGGTGGACTATTGCTTGTCTTGTCTTCTCTGGACAAACAGGTGGTATGAGGCTTTATAGGAGGTTCCGCCATTCCTGGGAAAGAAACTCAAAAGAATGCATCAGTACAACAGAAAGTTACAAAGTTCTGGTCAGCAAATTTTGCTAAAGAGTTCTCTATTTTCTGCCTAATGAGACTGTAGCTGCTAAGTTAGCAAGGCTGAGATAAATCTTACTGTCAAGGCCACTTAGAGCTGCCAGCCCCAACCATAATGTGAACACTGAGCACTCATTGAAATATGAGGGAACCAAAAACATTATTGAGAAAGTATTTTTTTGCTTATAGAACCTGTTATATGAAGCCACATCCCTGCTAATGTCCTTTTGTGTTGTCTCTCTCATCATTGCTGCTGCTTCGGGATATAGGAAAGAGAGAGAGGGAGTGAGACAATCTGAGCTGAAGGACTCCTCATTCTCTCTCCTTCCTCAGGTTTTGCAGATTCCTGCCCAGTGGGACTGGTTGACTTAGTTCCTTGCCTTATTGGTGCCCTGAGCAAGAATGAGACCCCGTCTCTACTGAAAAAATAGAAAGAAATCAGCTGGACAACTAAAAATATATAGAAAGAATTGGCCGGGCATGGTGGCGCATGCCTATAATAGGGAGTGAGGTTGCCGATCACAGTTTGTCTTCTGGAAGCTAAATGAAGAAAGAAAGTCTATTGAGGGAACAATCAGTTGTATCAAGTGCTGCTTGATGGGTCAAGAAACATGAAGATAAAGAATTGCCTTAGCAACATGAAGTTACTGGTGATCTTAAGGACAGCAGTTTTAGTGCTTTAGGAGAATGGCTTTAGGAGAAAAATTGGACACAGCAAATACTCTTTAGGCAATAGTTTTGAGTTTTGCTGCAAAGAGCAGCAAGGAAAAAGGATAGATCTAGTAGCTGGCAGGGAAAGCAGAGTCAAGAGACTCCTTTTTTTTTTTTTTTTGAGACAGAGTCTCACTCTGTTGCCCAGGCTACAGTGCCATGGCGTCAGCCGAGCTTACAGCAGCCTCAAACTCCTGAGATCAAGCAATCCTACTGCCTCAGCCTCCTGAGTAGCTGGGACTACAGGCATGCACCACCATGCCCGGCTAATTTTTTCTATATATTTTTAGCCGTCCAGATCATTTCTTTCTATTTTTAGTAGAGACAGGGTCTCGCTCTTGTTCAGGCTGGTCTCGAACTCCTGAGCTCAAACGATCCGCCCGCCTTGGCCTCCCAGAGTGCTAGGATTACAGGCATGAGCCACTGTGCCCGGCCAAGAGACTCTTTTAGGTTGCAAGAAATAATAGCATGTGTTACATGTACACCAGTTGAAATGATCCAGTAGAGTGAAAAGTTTATGGTGTACAGGAGGGAAAGGAGGGTTGCTGAAGCAATGTTCCTGAGTTGGTGAGGAGGGTGGGATATGGTGCACAGGTGGAGGGGTTGCCCTAGGAGCAGGGCATCCATCTGTGATCTTATAAAGTGCATGTAGGAGGGGTTGTATGAATGTCTGTTCTTATAGTAGATTAAGCACTTATGCTTTTCACTGTGGAAAGTTGGAGGACATCGTGTCTAGCTTCATAGGTGGGAGAAAAATAAATACTGTACTCTTTGAAGTTGTCCTGAATAAACAAACCTTTGAACACATTTTCTGAATCCACATAAATTCTGAGGAAATAGGGTTTGTAGCAGATCCACTATGGTAGTATAAAAGGAGGAAGGGCACAGGTTATTTAAAAAATTTAGTGTTCAACCTCGGAGTACTTAAAGAAAAATTTGGTTTTCATACTATATTTGATTAAACTAAATCAAAAATAAGCATTATTTTTGCACATTTCTGCAGGTGGTAGGGAAAAAATGCCATCTCTTTTTTTCTTTTTTATTTGTGTAGAAGCCAATGGTTTGGATGTATCAGGGGTTTTTGTTTGTTTGTTTTTAAAAGACAGGGTCTTGGTCTGTCATCCAGGCTGGAGTGCAGTGGCACAATCATAGCTCACTGCACACTTGAACTCCTGGACTTGAATGATCCTCCTACCTCCTCCCTCAGTCTCCTGAGTAGCTGGGACTATAGGTGCGTCACCACACCTGGCTAATTTTTAAATTTTTTTGTAGAGACAGGGTCTCGTTATGTTGCCCAGGCTGGTCTCAAACTTCTGGGCTGAAGTGATACTTCCGCCTTGGCCTCCCAAAGTGCTGGAATTACAGGCATGAGCCACCATGTTTGGCTATCAGTTTGTTTTAAGTATCCCCCACTGACAGACATTTGATTTCATTCCTTCAAGAATTGTAGGGTCCTACCATGTAGCAGACATTGTACTAGGCCCTCTGGTTATAGAGTTATTAAAAAAAACAGATGAGTTCTTATGGTGCTCACAATCTAATGTAGGGAAAGACAATACACAAGTAAACTAAAAACAAAAAGCAGGGTATCAGATTGTTTCATAGTTTTCTCTATAATGATCTATGAACATCCTTGAATGTATATCTCATTGTATCACAGGCAGCTCAAACTCAGTTTCCCAAAGCCAAACTTAGCATCTCTTAAAAACAAGCTCTTCAAGTACTCTCAGATAGATCTCTCTGTGTTATTTCTTTTCTTTTCTTTTTTTTCTTTTTATTTCCTTTTTTCTTTTTTTTGAGACAGGGTCTCACTCTGTTGCTTGGGCTAGAGTGCAATGGTGTTAGCTCACTGCATCCTCAAACTCCTAGGCTCAAGTGATCCTCCTGCCTCAGCCTCCTGAGTAGCTGGGACTTAACTGGTATGCGCCACAATACCTGGCTAATTTTTCTGTAGAGACGAGGTCTCACTCTTGCTCAGGCTGGTCTCAAACTCCTGACCTGAAGCAATCCTCCCACCTCAGCCTCCCAAAGTGTTAGGATTACAGGCATGAGCCACCGCCCCGACCTCTGTGTTATTTCTTACGTGTGAATCTACAATGATCTTAAAATAAAAAGTGTAGTTAACAAAACCATGCAGGTGTGGTGGCTCACACCTGTAATCCCAGCAATTTGGGAGACTGAGGCAGGAGGATCGCTTGAGGTAAGGAATTTGAGACCAGCCTGGGTATCAAAACAAGGCCCTTTCTCTAAAAAAAGGGGGGGGGGGGGTAGAAAAACAAAATCAGCTCTTCCTCCTGTGATCTTGATTAATGGAACTTTGGCAGGCACCTTGGAGTCAGCCTGAACTCCTCTCTTCACCCTCCCTCCCTCTCCCAAGCCAGGTCCTAGTTGGATCAATACTTGATTTCATGTAATCCAGCCCCACTACCTTGTCCCACTGCCTAGCTTTTTTTAAGGCTCACCTGGTTCTCTCAGATGGATTTCTGTTTAGAATTGATCTCTAATGTCCTAAGGCATCCTTTGTTTGCATCTAGTGAATTCACTTCTCTCTTATGCATATAGAATGGTGAGAGCTGTGTACATCCTTAGGAGAACTGAGAAAATAGATCATTTTCTATAGAATGTAATTCTCTTGCAGTACTCCAGTTTGAAAAGACTGCCCTAGAAAGTAAGGTCTGGGAAGGCAGGGACTTTATGTTCATTACCTTCAGCCTAGCACCTATAACAATGTCTGGCACAGAGCAGCCAGTTAGCAAATGTTAGTGCAACATGCCACCCCTCCTTGCTTTCTGACTGGGATGCTCTTCCTTAGCCCAAACTCATCAGACTAGCTCCTTTTCATCCTGAGGACTAAGCCAAAAAATACAGTCAGACCTCCATATCCATGGCTTCTGCATCCACTGTAATACTCAGTAAAGTTTTAATCATCTCTTTAAATGCTTCTCTTCCCTGCTGTCCTCTGAGCATCTTGAGAGTCGGGACGATCTCTGTTACTCCAGAACCCAGATCATTTCCTGGCATGTCACACTTAGTAAATATTGAATAAATGAAGTAAGTTAAAGAGCAGAGAGAGACTGGCCTTGGAATTAAAAGTTACCTATAGTGAAAAATCAGAAGTTGTTCTGTGTATTGTGCTTTCTTGATGGTGGAATAGGAGTAGGGTGACCGGTTGTCCTGGTTTGCATACAAATGATCTGGTTTGGGCACTGAAAGTCCTGTGTCCCAGGAAATTCCTCAGTCCTGGGTAAACCAGAATGGTCGTTCACTCTAGATAAGAGAAACCATGGGGTAGGCATAATCCCCAGGCACTGAATTTTAGGCTGCTTAAAGGACAGGATCTCTGTGTCTTTGCCCACAGCTCCCTCAGCCGTATACTTTGGCGGTCGCCAAATTGGTATGCTACTTCTAGCCTTCCCCATGCAAGTCAGCCTACTTACAACTCATTATTGTTCTTTATAATAGATTCCATGGTATATTTGTTTACATGCCTGATCAAAAACTGTAGCTGGCTCTTCACAGTATGAGGGAGAATGCCTCCTTAGCCTGGCATCAAAGTCCTGTGAGGTACTGTGGTCTAGCCAGTTAAACACGTGGCCTCTGGAACCAGAGTATCTAGATTTTGCTCTGGCTCTGCCTTTGACTTGCCGATGACCTTAGACAAACTATTCCACCTCTTAGTGCCTTCCTTCCCTCATCTACAAAATGGAATTAATAATAGCACCTCCCAAAATGGGCTTCTGTGAAGATTAAGTAAATTGATACAGGTAAAGCATTTAAAACAGTGCTCAGTAAATGTTACCTGCTTCTCCCAACCAATCTTCAGCCTTATCTGTCTTCCACTCTTTCCCTTATTTATGATTCTCAGCTCCAGCTAAAATGTTCTATTGGTTTCCCAGTGGTACCATGTGCGTGTTTGAGTTTTTGCCTTCTGAAAAGAGTGTCCATTTCTGTTTGCTTATTTAAGTACTACCCTTAAAGTTAGCTCAGCCCTAACATCCATCCAGCTTTCCCCTTAGAGATTGTTCCCACTTTTATGTTATGTCCCACTTCTGTTCGTGCTATTTGGCTGGCACACGATCTGTGAGTTCTACCTTTTGACACATGTGGTACTCAGTTAATGCTTGTTGGTGGTGATGTTGAGAATTGAGGCTGGGGGAGCCAAGAAGGGAAGGTCTTGGAACATTTGGGCTCCTGGGTGTTGTCTTAAGGGTCTCTTTTCCCAACAGAAGCCCGCCCTGTTAGAAGTGAAGGGGAACGTAGAGCTGAAGAGACCCCTGGTTAAGGCCTCTTCCCGGCTTCCTCTCTCAGAAAACAGACTCAAGAGGGGACCTGACCAGATGGAGGATGCCTTGGAGCCTAAGAAGGTGAGCTGAGTGTGGAGAGCTGTGTGTGTATGTATGTGTGTGTGCACGCGCGCACGTGAGAGAGAAAGAGATTATAAACCAATTAGAGAGGGTGGCTATAGACCCCGTTTTTATCTTTCCCCAGAAGCGGACACGAGGCCTGGATGCACCAACCAAAATTGCCACGTCCTACTCCAGAGCACCACCCCTCACCACAGTGCCACAGACCACAGGTGGGCTCTAGGGGTGGGTTGGGAGGGACCAAGGGCATGGAAGTCCAGTGCTCTTCAACTCACTTATTTCTTTTCTTTCAATTTTAGTCTATTTTGAATAGGTAGTAACATTTCACTGGGTTCAAAAGTCCAAGTACACAAAGATTGTTGTACAGTGAAAAGTCTCCACTCTGCCTTTGTCCCCCAGCTGCCCAGTTCCCTTCCCCAGGGGCAACTGCATGTCTTTCCAGGGAAATTCTATAGGTATTCGAGCAAATACCTATTTAAGCAAATACCTCTTTCCCCCTGACTTTTTTATACAAATGGTAGCATACTTTAGATATGGTCCTGGCCTCCTGCTCTTTTTACTTATCTTGGTCCAAGTTGCTTCTTGATACATTGAATACAGTTGGCCCTCCGTGTCTGTGGGTTCTGCATCTGTGTATTCAACCAGCACAGATTGAAAATATTTTTAAAAAATAAAAAATAGCAATACAACAAAAAAATAATACAAATTTAAAAACTGTACGGTAAAACAACTATAGTCAAGTGTCACTTAATAACAGGGATGTGTTCTTAGAAATTAATAATCTTGCAAACATCACAGAGTATACTTACACAAACCTAGATGGTATAACCTACTACATACCTAGGCTATATGGTATGGCCTTTTGCTCCTCAACTACAAACCTGTACAGCATGTTACTGTACATACTGAATGTTATAGGCAATTTTAACACAATGCTAAGTATTTGTGTATCTAGGCATATCTAAACATAGAAAAGGTATGATAAAAATACAATGTAAAAGATAAAAAATGGCATAGCTGTATAGGGCATTTACCATGAATGGAGCTTGCAGGACTCTAAGTTGCTCTGGGTGTTGGTGAGTTAGTGGCGAGTGAATATGAAGGCCTAGGACCTTCCTGTACACTACTGCACACTGTATAAACACTGTACACTTAGGCTACACTACATTTATTTTTTAAAAAATCTTTTTTTCCTAATAAATTAACCTTAGCTTACTATAACTTTTTACTTTATAAACTTAAAAATTTTTTAACTTTATGACTCCTTGTAATAACATTTAGCTTAAAAAACAAATATATTGTACAACTGTACAACAATATTTTTTCTTTATATCCTTATTCTATAAGCTTTTTTATATTTAAAAATTTAAGAATTTTATTTATCCCCCCCACACCCCCCCAAACAAGCTTGAAACTAAGACACAAGCACACATTAGCCTAGGCCTACACAGGGTCAGGATCATCAATGTCGCTGCCTCTACCTCCACATCTTGTCCCACTGGAAGATCTTCAGGGGCAATAGCATGCATGGAGCTGTCATCTTCTATGATAACAATGCCTTCTTCTGGAATACCTCTTGAAGGACCTGCCTGAGGCTGTTTTACAGTTAACTTTTTGTCTTTCTAAGTAGAAAGAGTATACTCTAAAATAACAATAAAAAGTATAGTATAGTAAATACATAAACCAGTAACATAGTTGTTAATTGTCATTATCAAGTAATTTATGTACTGTACATAATTGTATGTGCTATACTTTTATACAACTGGCAGCACAGGGTTTTTTTATACCAGCATCACCACAAACAGGTGAGTAATGCTATGACATTACGATGGCTACGATGTCCACTAAGCAATAAGAATTTTCAGATCCATTATAATCTTACTGGCCTGCCACTGTGTATGCAGTCTGTCGTTGACCAAAATGTTATGTGGCACATAACTGTATGTAGTATTTACATTGTATTAGGTTTTAAAAGTAATTTAAAGATGATTTAAAATATACAGAAGGATGTAGAATACTATACCATTTTATATAAGGGACTTGAGCATCATTGCATTTTGGTATTCTTGGGTGGGTCTTAGAACCAATCCCATTGGATAATTAGGGATGACTATAATTTCTGATCCCAGGAGGGATATCATTAGGAGCTAGCCAGACTCAGGGAATGAGGGAAGTTATCATTTTTCTAATTCCCAGGAAAAGCACCTGCCCTGTCTTTGTGCCTTTGGCCTAGCAAGTGTACATGCCACCCTCAGAGTGATCATTCTACTTTTTCCTCTCTCCCATATCTCGGACAGCTCAAAAAGTTTCCAAGAAGACAGGGCCTCGGTGTTCCACAGCCATTGCCACAGGTAATAGTGCTTAAGAGCTGGGGCTGAGAAGGGATTTGGGGTATATGTAAAGGGAGAATGATGGAGGTGGAGGGACACTGGCCCACATAATTCCTGTCAACTCCCCATTTCTCTAGTGGTGAAGAACCAGAAGCCAGTCCCCGCTGTTGCTGTCCAGAAGCCTGGCAGTAGGTGACAAATGTAACCCTTGGGTGAGAGGCTGGGATAGGGAAGAGGAGGTGGTGAGTACCCAGAAAAATCCATGTGGTCTCTTCCCTGTCTGGAGTGGAAGGAGATAGATGTAGCATCAGGTATGGAGGCCTTAAAGGCCAGAAGGGAGGAGGGATATAGAGCCAGGACTTCACTGACCTTTGTCCTTTCTGTGCCCATCTTAACATCAGCTGTTCCTCCCATGGTGGGAGGGAAGAAACCCAGCAAACGTCCAGCCTGGGACTTAAGGGGTCAGTTATGTGACCTAAATGCAGAGCTGAAATGCTGTCATGAGAGGACTCAAACACTGGACAAGGAAAACCAGCAGCTGCAGGACCAGCTCAGAGATGCCCAACAACAGGCCAAGACCCTGGGGATAGAGCGTGGGACACTGGAAGGAGAATTGGCCAGGGTACGGGCCCAGGCTGAGCAGGGCCAGCAGGAGCTGAAGAACCTCAGTGCCCGTGTCCTGGAGCTGGAAGCACGACTGGGCACTCAGGAGGGCTTGGTTCAGGAGCTCCAGAAAGAACAGCTGGAATTGCAGGAGGAGCGGAGGCAACTGACCTCCCGACTGGAGGAACAAGAGGTAAGGGCCAGATTCTCATCAAGTGCCCAGCCTGTCTTTCCTAGCAGAGCTCGTGCCTCCCCTCTCTTCCAGGTACTCCTGAAGTCTTTTTGGGCTGAGAACCCCTGACCACCTATTTCTAGCAGTATACCTCTGTCCTCTACCCATTTCTCCCCTAGCCCACTCCTGACAGTATTGCTTTCTGTCACACTTTTCGCCACCCTTGACTCTGTTTGAATAGGTCCCACCTGGATCCATGTCTTCCCCTAGTCCTCCATGCCCCTCTCTTTCTTCAAGTCCCCATCCTGACCACAAATCCCCCTGGTATTCTCTCTCCCTTCTCCATGTCCATTTCACTCTTTCCCGGTGAGCACCAACTAGATTGAATTACCTGCAATCTCTTAAATGACTCAACTTTCATTTCTGGGCATTTAGTATATGTGCTTCCCTCTTTCTGGAATGTCCTTCCTCCACTCCATCTTTCCCTTGGTTTATCCCTATACTTTTGGGTGTCAGCCTATGTCATCTTCCTGTGCCCCTCCTAGTTATTCCCATAGCACTCCTCGTCCTAGTACCATGATTCCCTGTTTTCTCATCTCTCCTTCTTTTTTTTTTTTTTTTTTTTTTTTTGAGACAGAGTCTCGCTCTGTTGCCCGGGCTAGAGTGAGTGCCGTGGCATCAGTCTAGCTCACAGCAACCTCAAACTCCTGGGCTTAAGCGATCCTACTGCCTCAGCCTCCCGAGTAGCTGGGACTACAGGCATGCGCCACCATGCCCGGCTAATTTTTTGTATATATATATTTTAGTTGTCCATATAATTTCTTTCTATTTTTAGTAGAGACGGGGTCTCGCTCTTGCTCAGGCTGGTCTCGAACTCCTGACCTCGAGCGATCCACCCGCCTCGGCCTCCCAGAGTGCTAGGATTACAGGCGTGAGCCACCGCGCCCGGCCTCATCTCTCCTTCTTTACCAGCCTCTGAGGTCCTTGGGGACAGGGACCCCACCTCCACCCTGCTACTCCATCTTGGCCATATGATTTGTTCTTATTCCTGGTTGCATCTCACGCTCTGTGTATGTTCTCTTCTGTTCTGGACAGAGGCGGCTACAGGTATCAGAAGCAGCTCTGTCAAGCAGCCGAGCCGAGGTGGCATCTCTGCAGCAGGAGGCTACAACCCAGGCAGCCTTATTGGCTGAGCGAGGAGAACGTATCTATGGGCTAGAAATGGAGCGCCGGCGACTGCACAACCAGCTGCAGGAACTTAAGGGCAACATCCGTGTATTTTGCCGGGTCCGCCCTGTCCTTCCAGGGGAGCCTACTCCACCCTCTGGCTTCCTCCTGTTTCCCTCGGGCCCTGGTGGACCCTCTGATCCTCCAACCCGCCTTACCCTCTCCCGGACTGATGAACGGCGTGGGACCTTAAGTCGGGCACCAGCCCCCACCACCTGCCACGACTTCTCCTTTGACCGGGTATTCCCACCAGGGAGTGGACAGGATGAAGTGTTTGAGGAGATTTCCATGCTTGTCCAATCAGCCCTGGATGGCTACCCCGTTTGCATCTTTGCCTATGGCCAGACAGGCAGTGGCAAGACCTTCACAATGGAGGGTGGGCCTGGGGGAGACTCCCAGTTGCAGGGGCTGATCCCTCGGGCCCTGCGGCATCTCTTCTCCGTGGTCCAGGAGCTAAGTGGCCAGGGTTGGACCTACAGCTTTGTGGCAAGCTACGTAGAGATCTACAATGAGACTGTCCGAGACCTCCTGGCCACCGGAACCCGGAAGGGCCAAGGGAGCGAGTGTGAGATTCGCCGTGCAGGGCCAGAGAGTGAGGAGCTTACTGTCACCAATGCTCGATATGTCCCTGTCTCCTGTGAGAAAGAAGTGAGGACCCATGGTCACTGGAACTGGGGAATGGGGAGGAATGAGCAGGCTGCCACAAGGTGGAAGTAGATGGAGAAAGGAGCAGGAGAAAATTGAAGGATGAAGGGCAAGTTGGGAGGATAGAGTACCACGTTCAGTTTTGGCTGGTGGGCTGCAAGGATATAGAACCAGGGAAGGAAGAGGAGTGATACATCTGCTTGATGCAGGGAGGGTCACCAGCCCCCTGCCAGTTGTCTCTCAGGTCTCAGTTCTTGCTACACACCTTGTTCAGTTCACCCTAGCATGCTGGCCTCTTGGGTGTTCCTCAACCCGCTAGTCATACTTCTATCTCAGAGCCTTTACCTGAATGCTCCTGCCCTGGAGATCTTAAGGCAGTGAGGCCATGATTGGCTGTCCTGCCTAAACTTGGCCCCACGCTCCACCTTCACACACTTCCTATTTTGTGATTTTACTCCTTAGCATTCTCAGACATACTGTGCATTTTATTTTGTCTCTTGGCTGGGTAGAAAGAAAGCTCTAAGAGGGCAGGGGCTGACTGACTTATTTTCTCTCTCTTTTTTTTTTATTTTAAATTTCGTTTTTTGTCTGTTTATATCTTTTTTTGAAGTTGCTCCCGAGCTTGGTAGCGAGACTTACTCATTTTCATTACCATACCCGACATGAATGTGTACTGACTTCCTGCCTACCTCTGCCCCTTGTTATTCCCCATCTGCAGGTGGAGGCCCTGCTCCGTCTGGCCCATCAGAACCGGGCTGTGGCCCGCACTGCCCAGAATGAGCGATCATCACGTAGCCACAGTGTGTTCCAGCTACAGATCTCTGGGGAACACTCTAGCCGAGGCGTGCAGTGTGGGTCCCGCCTCAGCTTTGTGGACCTGGCTGGGAGTGAGCGGCTTGACCCTGGCTTAGTCCTCGGCCCTGGGGAGCGGGAACGCCTCCGGGAAACACAGGCCATTAACAGCAGCCTGTCTACATTGGGGCTGGTCATCATGGCCCTGAGCAACAAGGTGGGAATGGGAACAGGGGGAGGTGGAAGCTTGGGACCAGTTAGGGTTGGCCATGTGGAACCCTGCCCAATGCTAACCGCTCGTCCCTCCTCAACCCTCTAGGAGTCCCACGTGCCTTACCGGAACAGCAAGCTCACCTACCTGCTGCAGAACTCTCTGGGTGGCAGCGCTAAGATGTGAGTGAAAGGGATAGATGGCAGGGGTCAGGTAGGAACTATGTTGGAGTGAGGGGTGGAAAGGGGGAAGAATGGAGACCTGTTCAGGCTCTGCTGGCCACTAATGCTGGGCTTGGGCATCTTTCTTTTCCATAGGCTCATGTTTGTGAACATTTCCCCGCTAGAAGAGAATGCCTCTGAGACCCTCAACTCGCTACGCTTTGCCTCCAAGGTACGATTACCACCAAGCTTAGGCCTTGTCAGGAGCCGTGGATGGTTCTGGGCTTCTCCATCCTAGCTCATTCTGTCCACCAAGCCATTGGGCGAGGAGGGCACATTTATCCCAAAAGGATTTACATTTGTCAGACATCTAGGATACTACTCAACTGGTTCCATGTTTAACTATTGGCTTCTGAATTAAGTTTTTTTTAGAGATGATTAAAAGGTCTAAACTCTATGGGGGGTAATACACAACACAATGAAGTTTTACCACCACCACTGTCCACCCCATCCTCTACCCGTGTAGTCCCCAACCCCAGGGCACGGACAGGTACTGGTCTGTGGTTTGTCAGGAACCAGGCCGCACAGGCCCTGCCATCCGCCCCTGCCTCTGGTTGGTGGAAAACTTATCTTCCGTGAAACCGGTCCCTGTTGCCAAAAAGGTTGGAGACCGCTGCTCTACCCCTTCCAGTGTTTCTTTTTGCTAATATAAGCCATATGCATGTTCTTATTCCCCCTCCTTATATAAAAGGCCTCTGTCTCCCTCTCTCACATATCTGTAGTTCTGAGTCTTGTTTTGTTTAACAAAACGGCGCCAGTGTTACTACTTCCCATCGGCACACGGATATCAACGTATTAGTTTTAGGTCTGTCTAGGACTCCACTCTGTGGATGCACCAAAATTTATCCACCAGTTCCCTCTACTGGACACTTAGATTGTTTCCACTTTTTTTCTGTTACAAACAAGACCAGGTTAACTACCCTTGTATATGACATTTGGTATATCTTTAGTTACATCTAACTATCTGGGGCAATATTCCTTGAAATGGGATTGCTGGATCAAAGGAGATTTATGGGTTTTTCAGACTATTCCAAGTAGTATGAATTTAGGCTCCAAACCCCACGAGGCCATGAATTCTCAAGGAGACTTAAGCTTCTTCCCCTAGAGTTAAGCAAGTCAGAAAGTCTCCTTACTGTCTGTGTCTGGGGGGAAATTTCTTCCTCTCATTCACCCTTTTCCTGAGTATATAGCTCTTTGATGGGTTCTGGCTTTATTTGAGGTCTGATCAGGTCTGTCCTTTCGTGGCACTTGGGCTTCCTCCCAGTGAGCGTGGATGACTGCCATGGAGCAGCCAGTTGGCCCAGCACCTGCACCCTTTTCTGATCTTCCTTTGATCAGGATTTCCCTCACGATCTTACAAGTTCAATTAAAAGGGTGGTGGTGTTTTTTCTAACTTTTTATTAATGTTATCTCAACATTAACACCCAACAATATGAACTTCTTAATATCCTCTAATACCCAATTTATGTTAAATTTCACCTGACTCTCAGAAGTGTCTTTTATACATTAGATTTGTTCAAATCAGGGTCCAGGCAAGGGCCACCGACATCGTTTGGTTGAAATATCTCATTTCATTTAATCTATAAGAATCTACTCGTTTCATTTAATCTGTAAGAATCCCACCCCACCCTGCCACTGGTATGTCATTTATTTGTTGAAGAAGTAAGGTTATTTGTCCTATAGAATGTATCATATTCTAGATTTTGGCTGGTTGATTCCTCTTCCTCCCATACTTTTTGTTATCTGGTAGTTAGATTTAGAAGTTTGATTAGGTTTTAATCAGGTTCAAATTTCTTGGCAAGAAAACTTTATAGATGGTGCAGTTTACTTCCTCCTGTTTCTTTTCTTTTTTTTTTTTTTTTTTTTGAGACAGAGTCTCGCTCTGTTGCCCGTGGCGTCAGCCTAGCTCACAGCAACCTCAAACTCCTGGGCTCAAGCAATCCTCCTGCCTCAGCCTTCCAAGTAGCTGGGACTACAGTCATGCGCCACCATGCCCGGCTAATTTTTTCTGTATATTTTTAGCTGTCCAGATCATTTCTTTCTATTTTTAGTAGAGATGGGGTCTCGCTCTTGCTCAGGCTGGTCTCAAACTCCTGACCTCAAGCGATCCTCCCGCCCCAGCCTCCCAGAGTGCTAGGATTACAGGCATGAGCCACCGCGCCTGGCCCTTCCTCCTATTTCATATAAGGAGACACCTAATATCTAGTTCTACTTTTAATGATATATTGATCATTAGATTTGGGTGTTTCATCCATTTGAAAACTCCTCATTGACATTTTCACATAATGATTTTATCAAACAATGATTATACCTAGAGCCATCATTTCATTGAGGGGTTTTAAAATAGTGATTTTTATTTATTTATTTTATTTATTTATTTTTTTTTTGGAGGCAGGGCCTCACTGTTGACCAGGCTGGAGTGCAGTGGCATCGTCATAGCTCACAGCAACCTCAAACTCTTGGGCTCAGGCGATCCTCCTGCTTCAGCCTCCCCAGTGGCTGGCTCTAGAAACACGCACCACCATGCCTGGCTAATTTTTCTATTTTTTGTAGAGATAAAGTCAACTCTTGCTGTGTTGCTCTCAGGCTGGTCTCCAGCTCCCAGCCTCAAGTGATCCTCCTGTCTTCGCTTCCCAAGGTGCTAGGATTACAGGTGTAAGTCACCACCCTCCCAACAACGATTCTTCTGAGAACTGAGAACTTTCCCTTGCCATCTATTTGGTTACTCTGAAATTCAGTTCATATGAAAAAAGCAAGATAATTGCTAGATTCTTTATTATTTTCAGTATTAGGAGTTGATATCCTAGCAACTTCCAAAGGTGACCAATGAGTTTTTATCTGAGGGTTATCATTTTGCAGATGCTTGTGTATTCGATGTCTGTCTTTTGCAGCTATTCTTTCTGATGTTCAATTGTCCCATCTTTGGCCAGGAGCCCTTTCAAACTGGCTTCTAGACAGGACCCCAGTAGTCTTTGTTTCTGATTCATCTAATAGGTTATTGTTTTAGAGGGGGAGAGTTTTGGGGTCTCTAGACCAGGGTATTTTTGGGAAGCGGAGTCTTCTCTGTTCCTCAATCTTCACGTAGGGAGCTTCTATCTCTTCTCGGGCCTTTTCACCTCCTCCAGGCCCAGTGGACATAGGAGAGCTAAACACAACTGGGACCAGCCTGAACCTGCCTTCAGAACCTTTACTTCAGTTTTCCTTGAGGGCAGCTCTAGCACTGGGGGGAGGGGGAGGAGATGTTGAGAGAATTGTTATTTTGGTTACTCTATAAACTTTTTTGTTCTGTCTAACCATTCCCCCCCCCCAGGTGAACCAGTGTGTTATTGGTACTGCTCAGGCCTGCAGGAAGTGAAGACGGATCCAGATGCTGTGTGTGTGTACTTTGGGGGTGGGTGCTGAACCAGTGTGGTATTGGTACTGCTCAGGCCTGCAGGAAGTGAAGACGATCCAGATGCTATATGTGTGTGCTTGGGGTGGGGTGCTGAGGGATGTTTAATTGGGTGGAGGGTGCTATGTATGAAGAATAAAGAACAGTTTAGACAAATGCAATAAAACCTTTATTTTAAACTGTTCATTCTTCAATGAAATACAATAAGGCCTTTATTTTAAACTGTTTACTCTTTAATCAAATGCAATAAAACCTTTATTTTAAACTGTTCTTTATTCTTTAGGCAACTGCAGTAAAACCTTTATTTTAAACTGTTCTTTATTCTTTAAAATAAAGGTTTTATTGCATTTGCCTAAGGAGAAGGGTTCTTTTCATATCTGTAAAGGTGGGAGCTGTGGATGTCCATTTTGCCATTCGTTTGTTTTGCAGGGAGTGTGCGGGTGGCGGGGGAGGCTCTTGGGTTTTTCCTCCCTCAGCTCTCTGGTTCTAGATCCAGGTGTGGATCATCTTCCTCTTCCTAATGCCCCCTCCCCCGCCACTCACATCGAGGCGATGTGGCCACTAGCTACACACACCCCCGCCACCATCACTAGTTAACTTTCGCGCCAACCATCGGCCACCCCAGCCCCAGGCAGGACCGCTCCTTTGGTGGGTGCGGAAGGTGGAACCGGAGGCCAGGAGCAAGGAGGCCAGGAGCAGGGCCGGAGCGCGCTCCCACCAACTGCGGGCTCCTTCCTCCCTCCCTTTCCCTGCCTTCCCGTTTGAACCGTCCTGCCCGCTGCCCATTGGCTGGCTCTTGCTGTCACTGCCCCTGGTACCAGCTCTCTTCGTCCTTGCACCCGCCCTGGTAGGAAAAAGTCTAGCATGGACTGAACTCAACTCAAATTTGTACAGAGGTAACTGAGTGTTTTAAAGAGACCAAGGGAGTGAAAGGTGGGTGGGTGGGGGCTCAGGAGAGTCAGAGAAATAAAAGATTACAAAAACTGGGAAGGGGCATTGGTCTTTGTTAAACTCAACTGGGCTCGCTGACTGGAACTTATGCAGTTTAGGCTCCTAACCACCCACAGAGGCTGGGATTTCGGTTGTTGGCCAGCACAAACAGTAAATTTTTCTAGCAGCCTGGAGTTTTCTCTGCCAGTTAAAAGAAGCGAGGGTCTTCCCAAGGATGTGGCCTTTAGCTGTTAGAAACTATGTTAGTGTTTAAGTCTTTATTGCCCAAGGGTTGAGACCTCGTTGAGAAAGGGTTCAGAGAAGTCTGGCTAGCGTTTGGTCAGGAGAGAATCTTTGTCAGTCGTATGGCAATTCTATGTCTGACTTTGTGAGGAATCCTGGTTATCTTTTTGTACCTTTTGAAATACATATGACTGTACTGATACTATAAAAATAAAATTAAATAAAAGGTATACCATTTGGATATCATGTATATGCATATTATCAAGCAAGCATTACTATCTAGAATTTATGGAGAACTTCCACAAATTGATATGAAAAATACAACCAATCCAAGAGAAAAAATTGAAAAAAGTATGAAAGACAATTCTTCAAAGAGGAAACAGAAAATGCAAATTAAAATAACAACGAGGCCGGGCGCGGTGGCTCACGCCTGTAATCCTAGCACTCTGGGAGGCCGAGGCGGGTGGATCGCTCAAGGTCAGGAGTTCGAGACCAGCCTGAGCGAGACCCCGTCTCTACTAAAAATAGAAAGACATTATATGGACAACTAAAAATCTATATAGAAAAAATTAGCCAGGCATGGTGGCGCATGCCTGTAGTCCCAGCTACTCGGGAGGCTGAGGCAGTAGGATCGCTTAAGCCGAGGAGTCTGAGGTTGCTGTGAGCTAAGCTGACGCCACGGCACTCACTCTAGCCTGGGCAACAAAGTGAGACTCTGTCTCAACAAAAAAAAAAAAAAAAAAAACAACGAGATGATATTTTAGATCCATCAAATTGGCAAAGATAAGTCTGGAAATATCAAATGTTGATTAAGCTATAGGTCAATAGAAACTGTCTAACATTGGATGGGAGGATGAACTGGAAAAACCGCTGTGGAGACCATTTCCCAATGTCTAGTAGAGTTGATAATACAATTCCACTTAGAAGCTTATACTCAAACTCTCCCACATTTGCCCAAGAAGGCATGTAGAAGTAGGTTCATTGTAGCATTGTTTTATATAGCAATATATAAAGTAATTGGAAATACTTTAACATCCATAAACAGAAGAATGAATACATTCTTTGTGGTATATTTATATAACTGAATATTACAGAGCTTTACTACCCAATATGGTAGCCACAAGCCACATGTGGCTATTTAAAGTAAAATTCAAATTAGGCTGGGTGTGGTGGCTCATGCCTATAATTCTAGCACTTTGGGAGGCAGAGGTGGGAGGATCACTTGAGCCCAGGAGTTTAAGGTTGCTGTGAGCTAGGCTGCCGCCAGGGTACTCTAGCCAAGCAGCAGAGAGAGGGGAGACTGTCTCAAAACAAATAGATAAACAAAAACAAAAAGAGCACCTTCTGTCCAGCAGGAGACTATTTCTTCCTAGTTTGCAAACTGATATCACCAGTAAAGCTCTCCTTTTATTTGGCCATCCTGGTGGTCTTTTGGGTGACAATGTTCTCACCACAAAAGTGATAATTATGTGAGGTCATGCATATGTTAATTAGCTAGATTTAGTCATTTCACAATGCATATACATTTCAAAATATCACGTCAGTAGGCGTGCTAGCACACGCCTGTAGTCCCAACTACTCAGAGGCAGAGCGAGAGGATCTCTTGAGCCCAGGAGTTCGAGTCCAGTCTGGGAAACACGGGGAGACCTTGCTTCTGAACAAAACAAAGCAAAATCATCATGTTGTACACACTAAATACAGTTTTACCTGTCAATTTAAAAAATGAAATAATCCAAAAATAATAAAGTCTGGAAGGAATTGATAACATTACTTGTCTTCAGGACAGGGAGGTATGTTAATGAGGGATGAAGTGGCAGGGATATTTTTCCATATATCCCTTTGCTTTTACATTTTGAACTATGCAATTGTATCATTTATTCAAAAGTGATAAAATAAATTCTCCCAGCCCCAATCAAGTCCAAGGAAAAGGCTCAATGCTTGTACAGCCTATTTGGATTTTGGCAAAACCATACTTATTGGTTATTTTTTGAAACCCACCCACCAGATTATTTTTCAAAAATAATCTTGTGTTTCTTCTCTGTGATGATTTTAAGTTTCTGCAGAATGTGAAATTTGAGTTTTGGTACTGAAACTTCTATAATAAGCTCTTGCTCAGTTCTCTACATTTTGTTTCATGTGGAAATGAAAACCTTTGGGTGTGGCTAAAAAAGTCTTGAAGGTACTTATAAAGGCAAGAGCCAACAGACAAAGATAAAGTGAACATGAAACTAATCTGTAATGTTTGAGCTAATAAAGGAATCCAGTTTGGGCTGGCCACAGTGGCTCACGTCTGTAATCCTAGCACTCTGGGAAGCCAAGGCGGGAGGATGGCTCAAGGTCAGGAGTTCAAGACCAGCCTGAGCAAGAGTGAGACCCCCCATCTCTACTAAAAATAGAAAGAAATTAACCGAACAACTAAAAATATACAGAAAAAATTAAGCGGGCTTGATGGTACATGCCTGTAGTCCCAGCTACTCAGGAGGCTGAGGCAGAAGGATCGTTTGAGCCCAGGAATTTGAGATTGCTGTGAGCCAAGCTGACGCCAGGGCACTCTAGCTCAGGCAACAGCGTGAGACTCTGTCTCAAAAATAAATAAATAAATAAAAAATAAATGCAGTTTGAAACATTAAAGATGCTATATCTTCACGGATTCATAAAAATATAGTAATAGTGTTAGGCCCAGAGCCAAAAGAGAAACACACAAAGCCTCGTGTATACCAAAATGCTGTTTATTTTGAGCATCTGGGTGCAGATGGGTGGAGGCCTAAAAAGGCATTCATGAGAGAAAAGGGGAGAGCCTTGGGTTTTATAGGGGTTTTCTTCTGGGAGGAGTAAATAAATGCTTTTCAAACAACCGGGAAGGGATAAGGAAAGTAAGTTCCCCTCTTGCAATCCATTCCTGTATCTCCCTAGAGAACAATGGGAGGGATAAGCATGGTCCTTGTCAGGAGGGATGAGGAAAGTAAGTTCCCCTTTTGCATTTCATTCCCTTATCTCCCTAGGATCTGGCAAAGGTTTATAGGAGCTTTGGGTAGAAATTTGGGGAAAGTGAATTCTTTCAACCTAACAAATAGTACAAAAAAATTCATGGGAATGATCATCATATTAAGGCAAGAGGATACCAGCAAGGACCCCAAGGGGCGAGCTGGGCCCCCCAAGCATAGAAATAAAGGAAAAATCTTGAGTCCCTTCAAGGGAAATTCCAGGCACCTAGCCAGCTTTGAAAATTAAATGAGCAACCTGATAAGAAGGTAGTAACAGTATTCTCCCCAGCAAGCCAGAGTGGCAAGGTGTTTTGGTTCCCTATAGAAACTAAAAGATAACATCATAATATATGTTCTTGATTTGTTTTTTCAGAAACCCCTACCAGATGGAAAACCCAGGTAAGGGGGAATGGAGGATTGAACTCTTAACCACCAGTTCTTTGTTCTAAATTTCTCCCTGAGGGACCTGGAGAACATCCACCTTAACAAAATCAATGTATAGCCTCCATGTATTGGTTTACTATTTATTTACTTATTTAATCATTGGCAATCCTTTTGCAAGCACTGGATTGATTTACAATTTTGCCTGCAACTTCTGCTTTCCTGAAATGTGCCCCCGCCTTTAAAAACCCTGGCTTGTAAGCCATCGAGGAGTTTGGGTCTTAAGCATAAGCCGCCTGTTCTCCTTGCATGGTACCATGAAACGAAAATGCTTTCTTCTCCCACTGCAGCTCTCAGAGTCAGTGTCTGGCTTTGCTGCTGCAGAAGAAATGGATCCCAGTTGTGTTAGGTAAGGGTTATTTCAGGGGAGGGAGGGACGGTGTCAGGACGGTGCATCAACTGAGCCTGGAGTGTTTTACTTATTTAAAAAATAAGGCAAACTGGTAGTGTACATTTAGTTTGTTTCGATATAAGATGTGGTATAATATGACATATATTTGGTCTTTGTTCCCTGTTCCTGTCACAGAACTAAAGCCCTTGGGATTTCTAGAGTGATAGGAGTGTCTTTTGTTACTGATTATAAGATCCTTTTGATCACAGCAGAGTTTATGCTAATGAGGTGATTTAGGGTGGGGCCCCTAGGTCAGCCTCAGGGTTGGGTGGTCACCTGAGAGACCAAGTGATTAAAGGATTATAGATTTGTGGGGTTTTTTTGGGGGGGGTTAACACTTAATTCAGAATGCAGTAGAGGATTATAGATTTGGAACTTTCAGCCCCATCCACCAACCTCCAGGAAAGGGAGGTGGGGCTGGACACCCAGCTCTAGAAAAACTCCTGAACAAGAGTTGATGAGCTCCCAGGCTGCTTGAACACACGCTGGTGCTGGGAGGGTGGTGTGCCCTGAGAGGGCCTGGAAGATCTGGGCCTCTCCCCCCGCCCCACACCTTGCCCTGTGCATCTCTTCCATCTGGTCGTCCATCTCTGTCCTTTATAATAAACAGATAAACATAAGTATAGTATTTCCCTGAGTTCTGTGAGCTGTCCTAGCAAATTATCTAACCCAAGGAGGGGTTGTGGGAACCCTGATTTATAGCCAATAGGTTCGAGCACAGATCACAACCCTGGACTTGCAATGGGCATCTGAAGTGGGGAGCAGTCCTGTGGGACTGAGCCCTCAACCTAGGGGAAGCTCATGCTATCTCCAGGGATACAGTGTAACGGGGAATGGCCTGAAAAAGGGTAAAAATGTTTTCTGTCTCTTTAAAACCTCCTCCACTCTTTTTGGGAATTACAACCTGCATCCCTGCCTCAACCCAGTTGGTCTGGATGGGCAGGGGAGTGTCCCTTGTTCTCTGGACCACAAGAAATGGCTCAGCGGAACTGTCCAGCAGTCGGGAAGAGGAGGTCACAGGATTGTCTTTGCAGGAGATGAGATGGATCAGAATCATCAACTCAATAGCCTGAAGCTGGAAACCCTTCCTTTAAAAGTTCTGTATTTCTGCTTATGATAGGACGATGGCATTGTAAGACAGGAGTCTCCATCTTCCTCATTTGCTGGCATATGACTACACTCCTCTTTCCTTTTCCTCAACCATTTGTCCTCGTTATTCTGATGTGGCCTCACGGGACAAGTCCCGAGCTTTTAGTAACAATAGTGTCAGAATTGAATGAAATTAGATAATACCCAGATGGAGTCTGCAGGAGAACTGGTTGGTGTGTGGGGAAAACCTTCCACACATCTGATCACAAAAGTGTTCTGTGTTGTGTAAGAATATAATAGGAGAAAAGTAGTTTTTTTTTTCCTTTTACAGTTGAATAAGGGCGTGGTGAACTAGTGAAGTTCATTATGGCTGTTCTATGTAGTTTTCTACTTAAATATTTTATAATTTCAAAAGAGAGAAAAGAGAAGGGAGAAAAGTATTTTAAGCTTTAAGTGTGAAGGCCTGGATGTGAGAGAGAACTAACAGAAGGCTTCTGTGGCCGGATTTTAGTGTGAGGGTGGATTTGCCCTGGAGAAGTCTGGCCAGATGTGCAGACTTGGCACATGCATATGCTAATTAGCTAGATTTAGCTAGTGGGCTGAGTCATCACACTGGACTGGTTAAACTATGGTGAAATAAAAAATATGTAAGGCCTTCTTTTAAAAGAAAATATAAGATCTGATATATGAATTATTCTTTGAAGAATCGGAGTCTTTTTTCTTTTTTTTTTTTTTTTTTTAGAGACAGGATTGCTCTGTCACCCAGCCTGGGTAGAGTTCGGTGGCCCAATCATAGCTCACTGTAACTTCGAACTCCTGGGCTCAAGTGATCCTCCTACCTCAGCCTCCCAAGTAGCTGGGACTAAAGGAGTGCACCACCATGCCCAGCTAATTTTTAAATTTTTTGTAGAAACAGGATCGTTCTGTGCTGCCCAGGTTAGTTGAACTCCTAGCCTCAAGCAGTCCTTCTGCCTGGGTATCCCAAAGTGCTGGGATTACAGGCATGAGCCACCACACCTGGCTGGAAGTCTGTTTTTAATTAGCAAAGAGCTCACTAGCTGGATTTGGAAAATTTCAAAAAGCTTAGTACAGTTCTCAAAGTGAATGTATCTTTACTTTGCTCATCAGTACTTCTCACTGGGCGGGAACTTCAGAAAAGGGAGAGCCCACATCTGTCATATCTACTGCTGTATTCCCGCTGTCCAGCATGGTGTGGCCCTTCCCAGGGCCCCTGGTGCCAGACAGTCGAAACACAATAGTGTTTCTAACATTGAATTTGCATCTTGCATAAAAATGAAGTGAGTGTTACTAAGTGTAGCAATTTTTTTTACTTTTATGACTAATATTTTTCTGAGGAGCAGTGACCAGGGAAAGGAAGATTGTTCCCTAGTCTTCCTTTAAAGGGCATATCTTCCCTGGATCTTTGGCCTTCTGGACTGGTTATGGATGCACACGAGGAGTGGCTGTCTCCTGGAAGGCCTGTCCGTGCAGATGGAAGGTGTGGTGGTGCAGAGCCATGTCTCCCTGGTAACTGGCAGTAGGGACCAGAGAGGGAGGTCTTCATGTCCAAAGGCAGGGATCTGGGGAAAGGGGAGTGTATGTAGAGACTCCCTTTTTCATTTAACATCTTACATTTCTCATCAGAGAAATGATAATAAAATATGGAAAAGCACATTTCTTTCTTTTAACTCAACATCTAGCCCACTAAATTATTAGTTATTTCTGAGTCTGGATCTGTAACTTTTCGTTATGAGAGACTCTCCAGGACCTTTGTTCAGTTCCACTTGCAGCAGTGGAATTTTGTGATACTGGCACATGGATAGAAATGGCATTCCTATAGAGGTTTTGTTAGGTAGATAGTAAGGGGCCTCAGCTTTCCTGGGGACCAGGACAAGTGTCCCCCTTCAGATAACCACCACAGAGGGAGGAGGAGGGCACTGCCAATCAGAACTCGGCTTGCTAACTGCAAAAGTGGCCAGGGATTCCCAGAAGAAGAAATTCCTAGAAAGCCAAGCAGCGCAGGTGTAGTAGGGTGTGGAAGGTGACCAGATGACCAAAAGTAACCTTAGGCCAATCATCATGTCATTAGCATACATCTGCATTGTGGTCTCCGCCCCCCCCCCCCCCCCCCCAGTGAGCTTTCAAAAACAGCGCAGGGAAAATGTGCATATGTAGTAAGACTCAGGTTCTATAACTAACAGCTGTCCACCAAGGTGATGAATGAGCCATGCCTGCCATGGAGGGTCCAACCCAGAAGATAAAAAATAAAACTGTAGTTAACAGTCAGAGCCTTCTGTAAGAATAGGGGCCCGTTCGAGATCTGTGGCAAACATATCTTGCTTTTTGCTCAATAAACTCTGCTTCTGGCTTGCTTTGTTAATGGCGTCTCCTGTCATTCTTCGGCTGGTAGCGCACGAAAAACCAAAGACAGATCGCAGACCTGATGAGGCCTAGCGGTTAGGATTCCTGGCCTTCAGCCAGGCAGCCCGGGTGTGGCTGCTGGTGTGGGAACCAGACTGAGACCTGACAGTTTGAGATGACACAGATGTGGTGCCTGGCCTCTGAAAGTGTCCTCAGGCCCGACGATGTCACACAAGCATTCTCAGCCCAACTTGCTTCCTCTCCTGTCTTGATCTGTGCCTTTTGCCAATCTGGGAGCATTTTGATAGTTTGGGAGCGAAGGGAGAGGAACGGTGAGATGGCAAAAGAGACTCCAGCCATTTGTTTGGAGCTAATGTCAGGAGCGCTCTTATCCTTCTGAGAGCTGTTAAGTCACTAGGGAAATAATTACTATATGGACTGAAAAATCTCTATTAGTCTTTGGGTAGAAAAATACAAAGACACTGAAGTTTTCCAGTATCTCCCACCTGACCTTTGTGTCCTCAAAAGCATCCCAAGTGGGAAGGGAGATTTACTTCTTGGTCTCAAGGAAACCTTTTAGAAATTCTCTTCTCATACCTAGTATTGTAACCACATTAAATGACGTTTGAAAACAGTGATGAGTTTTGCATTTTGATTATTTTTCCCCATTCTTTTTCTTATGCATTTTTTTCCCCAAACATAATTTTGGATGTAGTGTACAATGTGGTGGTCTTTTTACTTCCTTTACATTATAAATGCTTTCCTTTGTGGAGAATAAAGATGCCACGATGTGGGGTTTTTTTGTTTGTTTGTTTGTTTGTTTGTTTTTGTTTTTTGATTTTTTTGTTTGTTTTTGAGGCAGGGTCTCCCTCTGTCACCTAGGCTAGAGTGCCCAGTGGCATCATCATAGCTCACACCAACCTCAAACTCCTGGGCTCAAGCCATCCTCTTGCCTCAGCCTCCAGAGTAGCTGGGACTAGTAGGTGCATGCCACACTTGGCTAATTTTTCTATCTTTAGTAGAGACAGGGTCTCGCTCTTGCTCAGACTGGTCTAGTACTCCCGACCTCAAGCAATTCTCCTGCTTTGCCTCGGCCTCCCAGAATGCTAGGATTACAGACGTGAGCCACCGTGCCTGGCCCATGATATGTTTTTAAAAACAAATGTGCTATATAATATTCCTAGGAACTTAATGTCCCCCAAACTTCATATGTTGAAACTTAATCGCAATTTTGGTGGTAGTAAGAGGTAAGGCCTTTTTTTGAAATGATTAAGTTATGAGGGCTTCACCCTCATGACTGAATTAATGCCTTACAAAAGGACTGGCAGGAACTAGCTGTGGCCCTTCTTTGCCCTTCCTCCTTGCGCCAAGTAAGGACACAGCATTCCTCTCCTCTGGAGGATGCAGCAGTAAGTTTCCACATTGGAAGGAGAAGCTGGACCCCTCGCCACACACTGCATGCCAGCACCTTGATCTTGGACTTCCCAGCCTCCAGATCTGTGAGGAATAAACTTCTGAGGTATATAAATTACCCAGTCTCCAGTATGTTGTTATAGTAACATAAACAGACACCAATGAATACCATTTCACTGTACTTATACAGGGGTGGGGAACCTGTAGCCTGAAGACCACATGTGGCTTTCTAGGTCCTTAAGTTCCACCTTTTGACTGAATCCAAATTTTACAGAACAAATCCTTTTATTTTTATTAATACATTTTTGCTTATCTTTTATATATTTTTTTCAATGAACACATTTAAAATACCAATGAATAAAATAAGTTTCAACAAAATGATCTTCCCAGATTGACTGGCACAATTAGAACATTAGTCACCATTAAGGGCTAAACTGACAGCTGTTAAACTCATGATTTAGTTCTAACTTCCCCTGCCTGACTGGCACCACTGCTGCGTGAGGCTATTTTATGGGGCTGAGTACACCAGTCTCAATGGGTGCACTGTGTTTCTGTTTGAAGGGAATTTGTGGATAGTTGCACAGCTCAATAGTATTTCTTAATTGTGTATGCTTAATAGCCCATCATGGGACCAAGAGAATGCTGAAGGAGGCTGGGTGCGGTGGCTCACGCCTGTAATCCCAACACTCTGGGAGGCTGAGGCGGGAGGTATCGCTTGAGGTCAGGAGCTCGAGACCAGCCTGAACAAGAGCAAGACCCTGTCTCTACTAAAAATAGAAAGAAATTAGCTGTATAACTAAAAATATATAGAAAAAATTAGCCAGGCATGGTGGTGCATGCCTGTAGTCCCAGCTACTTGGGAGGCTGAGGCAGAAGGATCACTTGAGCCCAGGAGTTTGAGGTTGCTGTGAGCTAGGCTGACGCCACAGCACTCTAGCCCGGGGAACAGAGCGAGACTCTGCCTCAAAGAAAAAAAAAAGAAAAAGAGAATGCTGAAGGAAGACAACAGACTTTTTAATGAAGATAGAGAATTGCAATATCATCTTGTTTCTGCTACAGATAAAGTGATTTGCTTGCTCTGTGATACTGTAATATCAACATTAAAGAAAGTCAATGCTCTTCGGCATTATAACACTCATAAGGACCACAAATATTTTAAATTAGAGGGAGAAGCATGAAAGGTTACATTGCACAGCCAGGCACAGTGGCTTACACCTGTTATCCTAGCACTCTGGGAGGCCAAGGTGAGAGGATCACTTGAGCTCAGGAGTTTGAGACTAGCCTGAGCAAGAGTGAGACCCCGTCTCTACTAAAAATAGAAAAATTAGTGGGTGTGATGGTGCATACCTGTATAGTCCCAGCTACTCAGGAGGCTGAGGCAGGAGGATCCCTTGAGCCCAGGAGTTTGAGGTCACAATTGATGAGCTAGGCTGATGCCAGGGCACTCTAGCCCAGGTAAGAGAGCAAGACTGTCTTTAAAAAAAAAAAAAAAATCATGATATCCCATTCAAATAACATTTCAGCCTCACCTACTTGATATCACCAGACCCCTAAAGAACTACAGATGGAATTGATTGAGCTCTCAGTAGATGACCTTTTAAAGTCATTGATGCTAAGAAAGATGTAAATGAAATATGGAAAAATGCAGTAGAATATCCATGCCTTTGGCAACATGCCCCAAAAATGCTTTCTTGTTTTTCATCTACTTACTGCTGCAAATCTACATTCTCCTACCTAACCCAAATCAAGATTCCCTTAAGGTCACAAATGACTGATAACCATCTGAAACTGCGGACCTCCATGCTGCAACCAAATATCAAAGGCTTTCCAACAAAAAGCAGACACAACAAAGTCATTAAAAGGTTAGTTAATGCAGGACTGTCCGAAGAGTATAGAATATCCTAAAGGGGTTACACGCAAAGGTTTGGGGTTTCTCTACATAAATAAAATTTTGTTTTGAAAATTTAAAAAGGGTTAGTTAACTTTAAAATTAACAAATAGTTGGGGGTTTTTTTGTAGGCAAATATTTATAGCAGCTTTATTAATAATTGCTCCATACTGGAAATAACTGAAATTTCCTTCAGCTGATGAATGAATAAATAACCTGTGGTACAATAAAAAGGAATAACCATTGATGTACTCAACACGGATAAATTTCACATGCTTTATGCCGAGGAAAGGAAGCCAGAGTTGAAAGGCTGCATTCTATACATTTGATACAACACGCTTTAACAAATAGTTTTTACTTTTTGAGATTATTAAGTACATAATACTTCAATTTTTACAAAGTAATGTACATTTTTAAATATATCTAATTGAAGTTTCCTGAATTTGACCTCATTTGATTACAGCTAAATTAATTCGGCCTTCCAACATGTGAAGGTTCCCCACCCTGTACCTATACAACCCACAAGGAGGGAAACTCTAGATTTGAAATCCAATTTGGCAAGAAAATATGTAGATATGATTAATTATAACAAGATCAGTGAGGTTATAAACAGTGGCTTATCAACATAAGGATGGTGTACAAATGTAACTTCACATAACAGATGTAGTCAACTTGGCTGGGCACAGTGGCTCACGCCTGTAATCCCAGCACTTTAGGAGGCTGAGGCGGGAGGATTGCTTTAGGTGAGGAGTTCAAGATCAGCCTGAGCAACATAGCAAGACCCCTGTCTCTACAAAAAATAGAGGGACAGCTGGACAGCTAAAAATATATATAGAAAAAATTAGCCGGGCATGGTGGCACATGCTTGTAGGCCCAGCTACTCGGGAGGCTGAGGCAGAAGGATTGCTTGAGCCCAGCAGTTTGAGGTTGCTGTGAGCTAGGCTGATGCCACGGCACTCTACCCCAGGCAACATAGTGAGACTCTGTCTCAAAAAAAATCATTAAAAAAGAAAAAAAAAAAAAAGCAGCACAAGAAGTTCTTAACAAGCAATTTACCAGTAAGTAAGCGTAATCTGTCAAGTGTAACTACTGTAACTGGTGACTTCACACATTAGCATTCCACATTTTCTTCTCAGCCAAGGTCAAATATGTAACAATAATAATAATATAACAATATGGTGGGAGGAGGGGCAGCTGTCAATTTATAAGGTATTTCCACTTGTCTCATCTCATAGAATCCACACTTTCGTTATCCCCGTTTTACTGTGAGGAACCTCATTAAGACAGTCATCACTAGGTATCTAATTATTAACAACAAATGGCGAAGTTAGGACTGGAACCCACCTCTCCTGCTGCTAAGGTTTATATTCTTCCTACATAGGCAGAGAAGGAAACTTAAAAAAAAATATTCTTTCTACTAAGTCATGTGCTTCATGTCTAGAAAATAATAGGCTTTAAGCAAATTCTCTACAGGTGCACCTCAGTTAGCATAATTGAAAGTACCAGCTGATCCTTATTTTAAAATTTCCCAAGGAGAGCTCTGACTAATACACATTAAAAGGTACGGCCTTTTGTAGGAATTTGGTTTGGGGATTCTCTAACAATAGCCAAGTAATGAGGGTACCTGGGTCATAGTTAGGAATTTTTTTCTTTGGTTCTCACTTATAATTTATTCTTTAGTAGTTAGCAATGTGTAGTGTTTGATATTTGTGGCCAAGTGAAACTCTTCAACTCTCAGACAAATATGTGATTTCACATATATTGAATACAAAGAATAAATAAATATATTTAGCAAACAATCTCTTACTACTGCTTTGCCACGAGAAAGCATCACATAAGTGTTAGCCCGGTGAAAATACATGTTGAATCTCTGTACCACAGCCTATATTGTTGGTAGGAAGTGTACATTTGACCATTTCACAAGCTTAGAAAACTTCTTACTGAGAATTCTAGGCCAAAAATAAAATAAATAAATAAATTATCCATCACAGTTGGTGACTATTATCTGTTTTATAGATCAGAAAACCAATGTTACCAAAAGTTTGGCACTTGTCCCTGAGGCAGCATCAAAAGACTATGGACAATTGATTTGAGGAGAAGGAAAGAGTGTTATTAATTGGCTGGCAAATGGGGAGGATGGAGACTCCTGTCTGAAATGCTATGGCCTGCTTCTGAGCAGAAGTATAAAGCTTCTAAAGGTTCTCATCAATCCCATCTATGGCTAAAACAATCTCGTGACCTCCACCTGGATTAATCCCATCATTAGCTAAACCCATCTCGTGACCTCCACCCAGACAATTCCCTTGAGCCATCTCCTTGTGGCACAAAGAATACAAGAGGTTCCCCTGCCCCTCTGGATCACTGGCCTGAGACGGGATACAAGTCCTAGCTGGCCAAAAGGAGTGGGGGGTGTTTTAAAGACACATAAAACATTTGCGCTATTTTTCAAGCCATTTCTTCTGTTACACCAATGCACTGAGAAATCAGTAAACCACCAAAGATCATAAAGCTACTTAGTGGTAGAGCTGGGATTTAAATGGATGCACCCTCACTCCACTGTTTGAAATATTAATTCCTACATTATAGTACCTAGGATGTGCCCACACAGAGACCTTTGGTGACTGGGGTTTAGAGATCAGAATTATAGCCTTCAGAAGACACAATGTTAATTTGATCACTCTTGGTGTGAATCTTAATCAAAGGCAACAATACTCTCTTTTGCACATGTCTTTTACAAATTAAGTTTTCCCTCTACTTTATGAGCCACCAATCTTTAAATTATCAATTTAGAAGTAAACGTGATATTTCCTTTGAGAATAGTGTGATTTGGTTGTTTTCTTTTTCCAGTTAGATTCAAAGTGTTTTTCCACTGTGAATCTGAGCTTTCCAACTTTGATTTATTAACTGACCGTGTGAAAACTACATCATTAGCAAACCTTGTTGGCTTCAAATTCAAGCATTTCCTAACATTCAACCCCTCCACTCTGGTCCAAGACACAGAAAGCTGGAAAAAGCAGCAAATTAAGAGGAAGTGTTCAAGTAAGAACATGTTTAACTTGCCATAATCTTGGGTAGAGAGACCCAGAGGTAGATTTGGCATTTGGGAGAAAGTTCTGGAATGGAGATTTAGGAAGCCTTACTAGTCAGATTTATTCATGTTCTGAGGGGCCTCAGAATCCTTTGCTCCCTGAAAGCCATGCCCTCCCCTCCCCCTCCCAACCTCTGGCCCATCAGGGCCCAGGCCTGGCTGCCTGCGTCACTAGGCACTTGGGGGAACACCCTCCATCTGTCTGGACCCCTCCTCCCACTGTGCCTTTGTCCCTTTTGTCTGCATTTTCAGGTCTGGGAGGACCATGGGACTCCTACGAGGGTCCCTTCTTTTCAGAGGCCCCTGTTTTCACTCAATTCAGAGCAGCCTGACCAAGGTCCCAGTCTAAGACAAGCAGTTCATAAAAGAGCTGTCTTGTTTCCGGCTCCTTCACTTGGCTGGGCCTCCCTGTTAGCACTAGGCTTGCCCAGAGAAGCTCCTTCTGGGCTGGATAAGTTGATCCAAAGGAAAGAGGACAGCACGCTCAAGGCTTTACATATAAGGTGGCTTATTTTATTGGGTGTCACTGCCATAGAACAGAACACTTTCTTCCATTTAGGAAACTTCCCTCAGACACATGCCTAGAAGGCCTGCGAGGGACAGGACTGGGCCCACGAAGTCAATCTTGCAGTGTCTTTCAAGCCTTTCTCAAAGGCTAAGCCAAGACTTCCTCTTAGGTCTCAACTCCCCTGGGGAGATCAGTCCTTTATCACGAATACAGCGAACTCAGATGGAACCCGTGACAACCAGCCAGTTGGTAAGGGGAAGCCTGAGGAGCACTAAGAGAGATAGTTACACTCATTCTGGTGGCCAAAGACAGGTCCCCGGTGTTGGGCTCCATGCTCACAGAGGTCGCCAGGTCATTCTCGGTCAGGGGCTGGCTCCGGACACGCCGCAGCATCTCGAGGCCTGTGGGGGGAAAATGCCCAGGGCTGGTGAAATAGGGCCCAAGACTGGAGCCCCAGGGCAGGCCAGAACTCCCATGGGGACACTGCAGGGGTGTCACCCCACCCAGGCCTTCCCAGGTGACCCATTGACACCTCCTCAACACCTTCTCCTCCCTCAACAACTATTAATACATGCCACAAACAATGGGCCCTTCCCTTCCCCACAGCCTCCGGGAGCACCTGGATTCCCAGGCACCCAAGTGGTTCCTCAAGAACCCAAGGTGCCATGCAACTCTGCCAAGTCTCCACTAGGCCTTCAGCCAAGGATACCTACCCCGGGCGTGACGATAGGAGTCCTGGCTCCCCACACACGACATCATGTGCAACAGCCACTGCCTTGCCCTGGGGGGCCCGACTACAGTGACACGAGTCTGGCCTGTGGCTGTAAACCAGCTCTCCAGCTGAATGAGGGTGTAGCTGTGCACCTCGATGCAGCGAAGGTATGTGTCACTCTTCCCTGTGAGCATAAGAGGGGACAAGACGGACTGTAAGTCGCCAGCACTTGGGGAGTGGCAGGTAGCCTTGGGGGTAGAGACCTGGGATGGTTGCAGGTGGGAAGGTAGGGGAAGAAGGGATAATGGAGGGAGCAAAGGCAAAAGCCACTCACCAAAGATGAGCTCCTCCTGGTCCTCTTCCATGTCAAATACCGTCGGAGCAAGAAAGTTTTCGGGCACGGTCCACCATGGCCTCTTGCCGGGAGCACTAGTTTCCATGTCCGCACACTCTGCTGCTGCCTGATTCAGAAATGGAGCAAGTGCAAGCAACTGGCAGAAAATCACTGGGAAAAGTGAAGAAGGGCCAAGACCCTGCCATTAATATAGGTGCCTAAATGACCCGCCTCTTGAACCACCTTACAATCGTCGTCCAATCCCAGTAGCTCCTCTCAAAAAAATCCCTTCTAAGTTGGGCGTGGTGGCTCACACCTCTAATCCTGGCACTCTGGGAGGCCGAGGTTGGAGGATCACTTGAGGTCAGGAGTTTGACACCAGCCTGAGCAAGAGTGAGAAGCCATCTCTACTAAAAATAGAAAATAAAGGCTGGGCGCGGTGGCTCAGACCTGTAATCCTAGCACTCTGGGAGGCCGAGGCGGGTGGATCGCTTGAGGTCAGTAGTTCGAGACCAGCCTGAGCAAGAGCGAGACCCCCGTCTCTACTAAAAATAGAAAGAAATTATCTGGCCAACTAAAATATATATAGAAAAAAATTAGCCGGGCATGGTGGCGCATGCCTGTAGTCCCAGCTACTCGGGAGGCTGAGGCGGTAGGATCGCTTAAGCCCAGGAGTTGGAGGTTGCTGTGAGCTAGGCTGACGCCACGGCACTCACTCTAGCCCGGGCAAGAAAGCAAGACTCTGTCTCAAAAAAAAAAAAAAAAAAAAAAAAAGAAAATAATTAGCCTGGCAACTAAAAATAGAAACAAAAAAATTAGCCGGGCGTTGTGGCTCACGCCTGTCGTCCCAGCTACTCGGGAGGCTGAGGCAAGAGGATCACTTGAGCCCAGGAGTTTGAGGTTGCTGTGAGCTAGGCTGATGCCAGAGCAACAGAGCGAAGACTATGTCTCAAAAAAAAGAAAGAAAGAAAGAAAGAAAAAAAAGAATAAAGAAAATCCATTCTAAGTAATTGTCTACTCTGAGCTTAGTCCTTTCATGGCAAACTGAATTATCACATCAGTGCTCACCTTTCTGATGCCTAGGAATCCAAAATTTTCTTCCTTCTAACTTCAAAGAGTTTTGGAGCAAATCTGCTGGGCATGAACCAGGGCTGGGGTTGAGGAACAGAAGGTACTGGAGCAGGAAGGCTCCAGAATGGGCTCCCTAGGTATGGACAGGTGCCAGCATCCAGGCAATGACTATATATCTGTAGTCAAACAAGGATGGCTTTATTTAACGTGCTGCATCAAGGGACAGAAAACACCGCAGGAAAATAGAGCCATATGGGAGAAAGTTGTGGAAAACCAATTACAGGAGTGGCTAGGCGAGTCTAAGGAGAGGTTAGGGAAATAGGCCACTTTTCTAACATGGGGCAATTTGGTGATTATCTCGGTAACTTTTATCCAGGAGGCAGGGAGGCTCTAATATGGTCTTGATTGCAGAGTATTGTATCTCTCTGGTTTCCAACGTAGTTACAGACTGGCCTTTCTACATCTTCTTCCATCACAATCACTGAGTGCTCTTAACTGGTAAAAGTATTTAGCAAGAGATATTTATGTTTGGTAGGGATGATTAGAATTTACCTGTCAGCTTCCAGCTGCAAGCTCCTAGGTGCTTTTCACTTGCCGGCCTCCCCTTTTGACCAAAAACAGACAAAGTCAGGCCTCAGGACTTTAATCTGTGCGGTGCAGATCCATATCGCTGGCAGAATCCACTGATCACGAGTTATTGGGAGAAGGCTGTCTGCGTCTACATACACGTGGCCGTCATATAGCTTTTCTTGCAAAATGAGATGTTGAATCCTCTGAAAAGACAATGATTGCCCAGTAGCATTTAAGCTGAACAGGGTGCACTGGTCAACTACCATACAGGTAATTACTAGAAACAAAATAATTATTAATCCTAATAATAGGCTGCAAAGACAAGGGCCGAGATTTCAAACCCAGGCCATGAAATCACATCCAAAAATCCAAATGAATCTGTTCTAGAGAGCCAGATAATCTTTTCTTTTAACGTAGTCACAATACCGTTCTACCTGACCAGTAATGTTTTAGGTAGGTGCTACAAACACTGTTTGCTGTACAACAAAGTTCTTCTTGGCTACCCAAGAAGAAACCAGAGACTATACAATCATCCATGACCACCATCAAATTTTAGTAGTTTATTGGACCTCTGGAGAAAAAATACTGTCATTTATGACTTCTGTTAGGCCCAGAGACAAATTTGGAACCACATTTTCTACTTATATTATTCCTACTAGTGGAATGGTGGCTCCCAGAGAGTAGATGAAGAGACAGTCAATTATTAATATCTCTCCATGCTTGCTTTGTTTTAGGTCTCTGAGTATCGTTCTCAGAGAAACAGTCTCCTGTAGGAGTAGATGTTTAAAACACCATTAATAAAATAGTCTAAAAGTATATTACACAGGATAGGTTTGTGTAATGATGAGGTGACCACATAAAAAGTAGTGCTTTAGTGTTGCACCAGGTACTATGTCAGGGGTGTGTCAGTATCATTGATCACAGCGACAGCAGGACAATTATTAATCCTTCAACATGTGAAGATTGCTGGAGTGAAGGCTGGGGAGTCACTGAAGACAACAGACTCATACGGCAAGGATAGCCTCAATACATGGTTACAATAATTCCAGCAGTATTTTGTCATTTGGGGATAGTGTTCAATTTTCATAAAACTGAAGGTTAGAATTAATATTGTCAGAGAAATTCAAATTCGAGGAGGGACCTATAGAAGAAAATCTGCCTTTTGAAGTGTTGAAAGAAATAGCCATTACATTTTTGTTAATGGAAACAGGTGGAGGATAAAACATACATTAATGAGTTAGATTTAAACAGTAGCTATAGTCTGAGAAAAACAGAGTTTTGCCATTCCTTAGGTGGCAGAGAAATTCTGGACTACAGAGGATTAAGATCAACATGTCAACAAGATTTGTGACTCTTAAAAACTTTTGCTTGGCCTTTAGGGGGCACCAAAACACAATGATGAGTGGAGCAAAAAAAATTTTTTTTTAAAAGGAGGGTGAAGATATCAGAAAATTTATCTTGTTTTATAGTCTTGGGTAGAAGTAGCTACTTGGTATCATCAGCAGCTTGATCCGAAGATCTTGGCTTGGTAGTTTTCCTCCAAAGATAATTTGTTTCTGGACAATACTTAATAACCCTCAGTTTATGGTCTCCCTCCCAATGATCTCCTTCTCCATTGAGGCCAAGGGTAGTTTTTCCTTTCATTTTTACAAGTTTAGTCTCTTCCAAAAGACTAAATCTTCAGATCTCTAACCATGATAGGTTAATTAGGTGGATTTTGGGGGAACGCTGCTGTTACCTATTAGAAGTTAGGCGCATCCAATTAATTCTTTCTAGTACTTGGAACTGTGAGTGAAAGGGGTGGCCTTGCTGAAATAACAGGAGAATATCTAATCCCACAATTGCCTACTAACATCTAAAGATCAATCATGAGCTGTCTCCCTGCTCTCTATTCTCTCCCTAGCTGGCAGGCACCTTGCAGGAACTCTGTTTGCACAAACATCTGACAAGATCCCAGAGGCAGAAAGGAAATGCAAATATTTCTCTTCATTTGTTTTATGGACTCAAGGTGTTCCCCCAGAAGCTCTTGGAGGGACAGCAGGCGGGCAAACTCCAGGCCTTAGTTTCCTGCCCAAAACCCCATCTGAGGGGCAAAATCACATTCCCTGCAACAAGCCTGACTACGCTTCGGAGATAACCAAGTCTCCAGGAGCAGAAAAAATGAGAAATCTGGAAGCCTGGTGTTTGGAAGCTGCCCCTGCTAACTACTCTACAGCCACTTCCGTTTCAACTGACAACAATCACTACTTTTTTTTTTTTTTTTATTTCTCTTTGTCCCCAGAAAATCAGCCAGCCTCTTGGCCTCAGGGCTGGCACCCCCTTCTCTTTCTCTGGGACGCCACTGTCTCCCTGCTCTCCCTCCCTTTCCTCTCTCCCTCTCATTCTCTCCCTCCTAAAAGGGTAAAATAAACTTTTTTAGTTTTATATATCCTAATCTCTGCATCAGAAAATTTTCTCCACCCACACCATGAGCACCTACTAGGTTTTCCAACTTAACAGTGAGCTTGCAATGTGGAGTGAATTCCTAAATGCATAGAGTGGCATGTGGATCCCAGGAGGAGTTCAGTTCATTGTCATCAAGGCCAACACCAATTCTCAAGCAATGGAAATGAGTCTTGGACACTATTCTCAAATTTATTTTTAGAAGTCATTGTTTTCTTTCCAGTTTCTCTAAATATTTTGAAGCTATTTTTTCATTCCAAGCACAGTGAAATACGTTGCCCATATCACTGAAGAATAAGTTAGAATTCCTTAGGTTCCAGAACAACAATCAAGCAATTTTACCATCAGAACCTTGGCTATACATCAGAAATATCCTCAATCCATGCTGGAAAGAAGCAGATAATGGCCAGATATATTTACAAACCATCACTGGGACAATTGCTTTGGTCAATGCTACTTATTTAGCATAATGCTAAACTAAGTTATTACCTTGGGATTCTAGGTAATTGCACTTTCAATAAGTCTCCATTCTTTATATGGTTAACCCCTTAGGTAACAGCAACGCTTCTAAAAGTTCTTTAACTTCTTTCCATAATTAATGAGATTTTCACAAGAGGTCAGAAAACCTATTTCCAAAGTTTTCTGAACTAGACCAATCCAGTTGCCTTCTATTACCTACATACATATTTGGTTGGCAAGGACAGTGGCTTAAGCCTGTAATCCTAGCACTCCAGGAGGCCAAGGAAGGAGCATCCCTTGAGGTCAGGAGTTGGAGACACACCTGAGCAAGAGTGAGACCCTGTCTCTACAAGAAATAGAAAAAAAATTAGCTGGGTGTTGTGGCACACACCCATAGTCCCAGCTACTTGGGAGGCTGAGGCAGGATTGCTTGAACTAAGCAGTGTGAGGTTGCTGTGAGCTATGAGGATGCCATGGCACTCTAGCCTCTGTGACAGAGTGAGACTCTGCCTCAAATAAATAAATATTTGGTTTCTTAATCTCTTGTTAGCTTGGGAAGCTTAAATAAGGGAGAATAACAATTCAGCCATTTGAGCTCATTTAACTTCTGGGAGAAAGGCATATAATGACAATGAATTTAGAACCATGATAGCATAGAATATTTGAAAAATTATAATTTTCATATGTATATTTCTTAGGCAATCGGGAAAATGAGGTTTATTGAGGAGAGGAAGATAGGATTACAGAGCAAGAAGAAGATACACCTTTACAGAGCAGGATACATACTCCGCAGATGATGACCGGACCCACTGCGGCAGCAAAGGTAGAGCAAAAAGCTATGTTTTTCAATATGAACCATTATCAAGCAACGTTAGGCTGGGTGCAGTTGCTCAGGCCTGTAATCCTAGCACTTTGGGAGGCCGAGACAGGAGGATTGCTTGAGATCAGCAGTTCAAGACCAGCTTGAGCAAGAGTGAGACCTCCACCTCTACAAAAAATAGAAAAATTAGCCAGGTGTGCTGGCATGCACCTCTAGTCCCAGGTACTTGGGAGGCTGAGGCAGGAGGATCACTTGAGCCCAGCAATTGGAGGCTGCAGTGAGCTACGATGAGGCCACTGCACTCCAGGCTACACAACAGAGCAAGACCCTGTTGCAAAAAAACAAAACAAACAAAAAAACAAGCAACATTAAATAATCTTCAACAAAGAAGTTTCCAAAATATTTGTACAGAGCATGGATAGTTCCCTAGCACAGGTCAAATAATCATGAACTCTCCTCCTGAAATAAAGGAAGGAGAGTTGTTCTGAGAGTGAATCAGGGAATTGACAAATACCCAGGGAGTTTAATTTATCCCCTAAAGTATATTATGAATGTCAGTAATTGAAAATTGACAAAGAACTTTCTTGTTTAAAATCAATGCGTTTCCTGTAATCCTGGCACTCTGGGAGGCCGAGGTGGGCGGATCATTTGAGCTCAGGAGTTCGAGACCAGCCTGAGCAAGAGCGAGACCCCATCTCTACTAAAAATAGAAAGAAATTATATAGACAGCTAAAAATATATAGAAAAAATTAGCCGGGCATGGTGGCACATCCCTGTAGTCCCAGCTACTTGGGAGGCTGAGACAGGAGGATCCCTTGAGCTCAGGAGTTTGAGGTTGCTGTGAGCGAGGCTGACACCACCTAGCCTGGGCAACAGAGTGAGACTCTGTCTCAAAAAAAAAAAAAAAAAAATCAATGCGTTAACAGTTATTGTGTCAGTCTATATAATAAACTGGAGGGTTTTTTAAACTTTACAACTATACAATCCTTTATTATAATTAACCTAGGAAAACTCAACTTTCATTTCGACTTGTCTTTTTAGTGCTATTTTAAGTTTGGTAACCAAAAGAGCACTCATAATATTTGTTACTCAAAATCTGAAGAATGTCAAGCAAACATGAATATTCCTTTTATTCTTTCCTTTGTAAATTAAAAGAGCAAATATCATTAACAGTGGTCATTCCAGGAAACCTAAATAAAAGATATCTTAATGGTTTGATAACTTTGGACTTGGGGCCTGTATTTTAGAAAAATGAAAATAAGGTATGTGTTAGACTAGAGCACCAGTAGGTGTAACAGTAGGAAATGGACAGATACAGTCATCAGGATTTTCCTACTTCAAGATTTTGGTCAATTACATTATACTATTTCCGGGGGCGGGGGGGAAGAGGAGAACAAAAAGATAAAAAAAGACTTCGGGCAAGTGGCTCAAAAAATAAAAGTTTTTAAAAATCAGATTGGAGACCGACTACCGTCCCAGTCCAATGTCTGCACCCCGATCAAGCGCACCAGGGTGACGCTCAGCTGACAGCGAAGCTCCGCGCCTGAAGGAGGGTGTGTAGTAGTGGGGAGGGCACGGGCAGCTGGACCAGCTGTGGGCCCGGAAAACTTCCTGCACCCCCACACCCACGCACTCCTTTGGGGTTGCAGGCTGCTCCCCCAGAGTGGAGGCAGCGAGAGGACGTGCGTTCGTCGAACGGGTCCGCGCGGGGAGAGCATCGGGGACCGAGCCTGGGCGCCACCTCCGGGTCGGAGAGGCAAGGCAGCGAGACTGGCGGCGCAGCCACCTGGGCGGGACCTATTTGCTTGAGTCCATCGCAAGAGTTTCTTCTCAGTATGGTGCGCTTTGGGTGGTGGGACTGAGACCTGAGGAGGGAGCCCCGGGTGACGGATGTAATGAGATCACACGTGCATCTCCTAGAAAAGCATTTTGCTCAGTGCCAGAGATTTAGAGCCTGGAGCATCCTCCTTATCCTTGCTCCCACTTTCCTTCTTTCTCCGTCCTGCACCCCATCTCAATCTCTCGCCTCTGTCGCTCCCTTTCCTCCCCCCCGCCCTCTCCTCTCCTTCTTTTACCTTCCTCTCACCCTGGGCACGCACAGGGTTTCTTTCTCCTCCTGGAGAGGATTGCCTTTTCTCAAAGGAAAGAAGTGCAGTAAACAGAAAATTTCTTTCTGCCCAGGGGGAAAAACAAGATAGAATACAACCTCGGGGCAAAAAATAGAGTGCAGAATGCAATTAAACTGAAAAAGGGAAACTGGCAAGACATCCAGCCCTGGTGCCCAGAGAGGGAAAGCATCAACTTTGACTTCATTTTGGTATTGTAAAAAAAAAAGTCTGACTTCAAACTGTGGGAGGAACACAAAGGAGCTGAATCGGAGCCTGGACTTCCTGCTGTTGGCAATAATACAGTACTGTCTTGACATCCAACTTCACCAGTGTTTCCTGTTACTTGCAGTTAAATGCGTGCTATGTGATTCTCGTCCCTTTTACATACTTCTCATTTTGATTGATTGGGCTCAGCAGTGGTCCACTTTTGAAGGAAGGACAATGAATTATAGGTAACTAATATTTTATCACATAATATCTTCAGAGCAAAAAGCACAAATATATCTTAATTATTTTAATTTATAAGCACTTTCCAAATAATATATTAAGCATCAAAGGATTTATAATCAAAATGTATATTCAGTACCAGAAAACTAATACTATAGAAAAATCCTATTTATACGTTAAATGTCAAGCCCCTTTAGATGTAATTCTCTTACTGTACATCTTGCTGGAGAGAAAACCTATTAATGCAACTAGTATGAGAAAGTCTACAGTGATAATTCTATCAAACCTGAGAAAATACACCGGGTGTAAGTCCAATAAATGTAATGAACTTTTTAAAAATTCTTCTAAAGAACATTGGATTTTTTGTTGAACTAAAGAACCTATAGTGGAAAAAAATATGATAGATCATCAATATGGAAAGCCAATCATTGACCCACTAACCTAAACATGTACCAGAAAAAAATCTTTTACTTATAATCCATGGGAAGTTTCTGTCCCTTCTCAATTTATTAGGTATCACTGAATGCACACTGGAAATACTCTATAAATGCAATCAATGAGAAATGTGTCAATGTCCTTTCATCCTGTTGCAGACATGAGGAAACTCACATTTTAATGAACTGCAACTATACTGAAGCCATGGATTCAGGTATTTTGCACTCAAGGAAGTATACAATTCAATGACAAAAAATTTCAAAGTAAATTATATCCTGAAATATTCATTTTGTTGGAAATTTTTTAATAGACATCATAATGTATTCAAAGGAACTTAGCTCTTCCTGTTGATTCAGAGCAATAGTCAGGCAATTTTTTCTATAAAGAGCCAGATAGTAAATATTTTATGCTTTGTGGCATGCAGTCTCTGTCAAAACTAATCAACTCAGTGACTGTAGTGCAAAAGTAGCCAGAGATAATACATAAATTATGGGTACAGCTGTGTCCCAAGAAAACTTTATTGATAAACACAAATTGAATTTTATATAATTTTATATGTAATGAAATATTATCCCTCTTTTGATTTTTTAAACCATTTAAAAATGTAAAAATGGGCAGGGCGTGATGGCTCACACCTGTAACCCCAGCACTTTGGGAGGCCAAGGTGGGAGGACCCTCTGAGCCCAGGAGTTCAACACCAGCCTGGGTAATATAGCCAGACCCCAGGGCTGCAGAAGAAATTTTTAATTAGCAGGGTGTGCTGCCGTGTGCCAGTAGTCCCAGCTACTTGGGAGGCTGAGGTGGAATGATGACTTGAGCCCCAGAGCTGGAGGCTGCAGTGAGCTATGACCACACCACTGTAGACTGAGAATCAGACGGAGCCCCTGTCTCAATAAAAAAAAAGGAATATAAAAATGATTCTTAAACCACAAGCTATATCACAAAACAGGCATGAAAAGTAGTAGTAGTCCTATCCAGGTACTACTATTATGAAACATCAATAAATGAGAGTGTGTTCACTGATGCATGAATAGAAAGATTTATCAATGGAATAGAAAACCAAAAATACACAGAAATTTAATATTTGATAAAGGAGACAATTCAGATTAGTATAGAAAACACTGATTACTCAATCAATGATGTTGGGATAAACAGGTAAGCCAGCCGGGCGCGGTGGCTCACGCCTGTAATCCTAGCACTCTGGAAGGCTGAGGCGGGTGGATCGCTCAAGGTCAGGAGTTCGAGACCAGCCTGAGCAAGAGCGAGACCCCATCTCTACTAAAAATAGAAAGCAATTATATGGACAACTAAAAATATATATAGAAAAATTAGCCAGGCATAGTGGCGCATGCCTGTAGTCCCAGCTACTCGGGAGGCTGAGGCAGGAGGATCGCTTAAGCCGAGGAGTCTGAGGTTGCTGTGAGCTAAGCTGACGCCACAGCACTCACTCTAGCCTGGGCAACAAAGTGAGACTCTGTCTCAAAAAAAAAAAAAACAGGTAAGCCATTTAAAAATCAATTGGGGCCCCGCCCAGTGGCTCACACCTGTAATCCCTTCGGGAGGCTGAGGCAGGAGGATGGCTTGAGCCCAGGAGTTCCAAGTGACAGTGAGCTATGATTACACCACTGCATTCCAGCCTGGGCAACAGAGCAAGACCCTGACTCTTCAAAAATAAAATCAATTTGAACCATAACTAATAACCTAAATTAAAGTATCGATACTATTAAATCAATACTATTAATGTATTATAATTATGGAATGAGGAAGGCCCTCCTAAGAATGAAACAAAATCCAGAGGCCATCAATTAAAAAAAATGAATTCAACCTCAGAAACACCAAAAATGTCTACATGGCAAATACCACCAAAGGAAAGTAAAAAACAAATGACAAACTGGAAAGAAATACTTGCAACTCATATTATAAGCAAAGCATTAGTTTTTATAATACATCAAGAGGCACTACAAACCAATAACAACCCAGTGAACAACAGCCTAAATAAACAGTTCACAGAAAGTGCAGTATAAATTGCCTTTATAAACATGAGAAGATACTCAGTTGTTGAGCCTAAGAATACTGAATTATAGAAATGCCCCCTGTATTTCTGGAGACTGTTTACCTCCCCCTTTTTGTTTTAATAACATCCTGCCGACTACGCCAGTTTGCGGGGAGTTAGCTACGCTCCCCGCAAAGAGGTCCTTTTCTCTTTGTTCTGATCAGATCTCTAAGTTGACTACGCCAGTTTGCAGAGAGTTAGCTACACTCCCTGCAAAGAGGTTTTTCTTCCGATCAGGTCTCTCAGGCAGGGGTCATCGCAAAGGATGAAAAATATAGTAGGAAACAGAAATAAAAATATAAAGTAATGGCAATAATAATACACAGAGCCAAAGATATAGTTTATAAAGTGAAAGTTTATGAAAATAGATAAAGGAGGGTATCCGGATGGAAATATTTTACCCGCATCAAATATTTCCCCGACTGAAACTCCACACAGGTATTATATAGGGTACATACAGGCTCCGGTTGCCAAGGGCAACGGGATTTTGATACTAACAGGCAGTTTGCTTTAGGGTCAAAGTCTCCTAAAAGTCTACTACAGATCCTTTAACTAACTCTAACTAGGGGAACAATGGGTTATAAAATCTTCTTGGGGCAAACTTCTAAGTTTTATGATAAGGCTATTACTTTAGCAACAAACAGAGACATCTTGGCTCTGGTGATTGTGTTCTTGGAGACAGAGATGATCCCAGAAGTCAACATGGGCTGTGCTTTGTGTTAATTACTTTAACCACATGGTTCCATCTGGGCCCGGCTTGGGCATTAGCATAGCTATCTGATTAGCTCTCATCTCCGGGGGTCCACCAGTCAGCAGCACCAACAACCTTTGGTCCTAAGGGAGGCCTGCCTTGTCTTTCAAAACAGGTGAGAACCAAAGGCCTAGTTTACAGCTGTCTCCTTGAGATGCAGCTTCTACTGACCAGCAAGACGCCCTCCTGAGACGAGGCAGCTCTTGAACTAACACATTTATCTTTTCCTTAAGGCAAAGACTTATTTGACTTCTGAAATCAAATCTTGTCTCCAGAAATACAGGGGGCATTTCTATAATTCAGTATTCTTAGGCTCAACACTCAGTGCCACTTCTAATAAAATAAATGCAAGTTAAAACTGCATTAAGGAACAATTTTTCAGGCCAGGCAAGGTGGCTCACGCCTGTAATCCTAGCACTCTGTGGGGATTGCTCGAGGTCAGGAGTTGGAGGAGACCCGCCTGAGCAAGAGCAAGACCCCATCTCTAGGGAAAAAAAAAAAAAAAAGGAAGAAATCACTTTTCATCTATCAGACTGACAAAAAATATTCGATACCCACTGTTGGTGACGGTATGGGGAAACAGGTATGTTAATACATACATGGTAAAAGTGTAAATTGGTCAACATCTAAGCAAGGAAACTTGGCTATATCCATCCATTAATCCATTAATGCACTTTTAGCAATTTATCCTGCAGATAAATGTGCAAAATGATGTATGCACATTGCAGTACTACAGTAGTTTTTGTTACAACAATAGATTGGAAATAGCCTAAAAGTCCACCAATACAGATGGGTTGAATGTTACATCCATACAATGGAATACTATGTAGCTATAAGAAATAAGGAGACAGTGTTTATCTCCTTATTTCTATGTTCATCTCTAAAATGAAACCATCTGCAAGATATATTATTAAGTAAAAAAAATAAAAACAGACAAGGTGGTAAAGAGTGTATTGTATGATGCCATTTGTATAGAAAAAAGAAGAAAAAATTGTGTATCTATGTGTATTTATCTGGGTACTAAAGACAAATACAAGAAAGCAGAAACAAATTTAGGAATGAAACTGTACGGCTGAAGGACAGTGTTTGGAGGGTATCTTTTTCACTAAAAGCACTTTTTGAATTTTGAAACTTATGAAGATATTACCTATTCAAAAAAACAAAATTTTAAATTTAAATTAAAATGCCCTAGAGGATATTCAATTATTGGTTAAGTAAAAAGTAGTTCCACATAAAGACCACACTTTAAGCTTAAGTAGATATTTTCTTTAGGAAAATAAAAAATATTATACCTACTGAACAGAAAATGACATGTTAATCGTAAAGAAACCAATAAGCCATTTTTATTAACAGTCTCCTCTAGAGAATGCTTCAGGGAAACAACCTTCATTGGGACCATTACTTGCAGAAAGTGACAGCTCGGATTCCTTCAACCCACTGAAGTAGGTACAGACCCATTATGAGATAAAAGTGTTTTCTGGCAATTGTGTAATGAAAACAGCTAATACAGAGCCATGACTGTCATGGCACAAATTTGAATGGAGCTGGGATACTGTAGTACCTTTGGCAGTCATGAAAGTCTTCCCTAGGAATGTTTTTGTAAGATCAGTGTTGATTATTGTCTAAAGGTCAAGTATGCCCATTTATTTGCTTATGCCTAGAAACCTGGAATGTGCTTCATTCCTGTAATAGGTTCTTTTTTCTCGCAATATTAGAATAAATTCCTAGCCATTAAAAAGACTTACATTGATTTACTCAACAAATAATTATTGAGGGCCTGCTATATGGCAGACACTGTGCTAGGCCTCAGGACTACAACACTAAACAATTAGTTTCTAGAGAAATAGCTTCATTGAACAATTTTTGAGTATAATATTTATAAACTTATAGAAAATACCATTTTCCCACTAAAAAAAGTAGCCATTATGTGTAAAGCAGTTACACTGGCAGTCTTTGAAGGGTCCGAAATCTTTCAGTCTTTTCTTTTAACTCCAAATAACTCCAGAGTTAATTAAGATATTTGATCATCAAGCAGCAGCAGGACAAAGGGCTGGGCCCAGAGGCTCACACCTGTAATCCAAGTGCTTTGGGAGGCCGAGGCAGGAAGGTAGCTTGAGACCAGGAGTTTGAGTTTGAGGTGGCAGTGAGCTATCATGGTGCCACTGCCCTCTAGCTCAGGGTACAAAGCGAGACCTTGTCTCAAAAAAGAAAAGAAAAGAAGCAGCAGTACAAGTTCTTAACAACCAATTTACCAATAAGTAGGCATAATCTGTCAAGCATAACTGGTGTGACTAGTGCCCTCCTCACCCATTAGCATTCCATATTTTCTTCCTAGCCAAGGTCAAATATGTAACAATAATAATAATAACAATATGGTGGGGGGACGGGTACCTGTCAATTTATAAGGCATTTCCACATGTGTAATCTCATATAATCCATACTTTTGTTATCCTCATTTTACTGTGAAGAAACTCATTAAGAGAATTATCACTAGGTGTCTAATTATTAATAATAAATGGTGGGCCGGGCATGGTGGCTCACGCCTCTAATCCTAGCACTCTGGGAGGCCAACGTGGGTGGATCCTTTGAGCTCATGAGTTCAAGACCAGCCTGAGCAAGAGCGAGACCCCCGTCTCTACTAAAAATAGAAAGAAATTAGCTAGACAACTAAAAATATATAGAAAAAAAAATTAGCCGGGCATGGTGGCGCATGCCTGTAGTCCCAGCTACTCGGGAGGCTGAGGCAGGAGGATTGCTTGAGCCCAGGAATTTGAGGTTGCTGTGAGCTAGGCTGATGCCACGGCACTCTAGCCTGGGCAACAGAGTGAGACTCTGTCTCAAAATAAATAAATAAATAAATAATAAATGGTGAAGTTAGAACTGGAACCCAACTCTCCTGGTGCTAAGGATTATATCCTTTCTACATAGGCAGATAAAGAAACTAAAAAATATATATAGTCTTTCTACTAACTCATGTGTTTAATGTTTAGACAATAGGCTTTAAGCAAATTCTCTACAGGTGCACCTCAGTTAGCAAATTTTGAAAGTACCAGCTGATCTTTATTTTAAAATTTCCCAAGGAGAGCTCTGACTAATACACATTAAAAGGTACGGCCTTTCTTAGGAATTTGGTTTGGGGATTCTCTAACAACAGTAAGTAACTGAGGGTACCTGGATCATGGTTGGGGAATTTTTTTTCCTTGGTTCTTGATAATAATTTATTTTTTTTCTTTCTATTTTTTTTTTTTTTTTCTTTTTTGAGACAGAGTCTCACTCTGTTGCGCGGGCTAGAGTGCTGTGGCATCAGCCTAGCTCACAGCAACCTCAAACTCCTGGGCTCGAGCTATCCTCCTGCTTCAGCCTCCCAAGTAGCTGGGACTACAGGCATGCGCCACCATGCCCGGATAATTTTTTCTATATATATTTTTATTTGTCCATATAATTTCTTTCTATTTTTAGTAGAGAAAGGGTCTCACTCTTGCTCAGGCTGGTCTCAAACTCCTGAGCTCAAACGATCCGCTCGCCTCGCCCTCTCAGAGTGCTAGGATTACAGGCGTGAGCCACCGCGCCCGGCCGTTTATAATTTATTCTTAAGTAGTTAGCAATGCCTAGGGTTTGATATTTGTGACCAAGTGAAACTCTTCATCCCTCAGACAAATATATGATTTCACATATATTAAATACCCAGAATAAATAAATATATTCAGCAAATAGTCTCTTACTACTGCTTTGCCTACAGGAAAGAGTCACGTAAGTGTTAGCCCATGGAAAATGCATGTTGAATCTCTGTATCACATCAAATACTGTTGGTAGGAAGTATGCATTTGACCATTTCAGAAGCTTAGAAAACTTCTTACCGGGAATCCTAGGGGCGTAGGCAGGCAGAAGGTGGAGGTGGGTGGTAAACTTTGCAACCTAGATTCAAAAAGCACTTCTGCGTGAACTCAAAAAAATTATTCTCTCTGCACATCAGTTTCCTTACCTGTAAAATCACATTAATCATTCCTAATTCCCAGCAGTTGCTGGATCACATATATTAATGTGTCTGAGTACCAGGCTTTGAGGCCTCTGCCTCTCCCTGACACAGGTAAACTGCTTATCCAGGTACTTGATCCCCAAATAGAGATTCTCTGCCAGGGCCTGCTTAGCTGCATGGTACCAAGCTTTGAGCTGCTAGGGCTAGGGGCCATGACTCGGTGGGAGTCCACTGGTGAGAGAAGCGGTAGTAATGTCAAGGGCAGGGTTTGCAAAAAGAATTTTAAATAGAACCTGCTGCTCAGGTTACAGAGTTTCCCTGAAGACCTTCGTCTTCCTACTCCCTGTCAGACAATCTGGGGAACAATGCGCTCTTAAGGGAACCTAGTGGCTCAGGCCAGAACATTTGGAGATTCAGGTAGTGTTTTACCTTCCCTTGTGGCTATGGAAGTGATTCGAGTTGGCACTCAAGTCTATGTCCTCTCCTTCCTCATCTTGATCACACAAAGGCTCCCTACTGACAAAGCCAGTATTTTTTTTTAAGGTCTCTCTATGTTGCCAGGCTGGAGTGCAGTGGCTACTTACAGGTACTCTTGAACTCCTAGGCTCAAGCTATCCTCCTGCCTCAGCCTCCTCAGTAGCTGGGAGTACATGCACACGCCACCGCGCCTGGTTGATTTTTAAGTTTTTGTTTCTGTCATGATTACATGGGAGTCCAATGTTATTTATAGAAGAGGTTGAAATCATTCCATCAAAGACCTAGCAAAGAACTAAGGGACAGAGTCTGGTCTGGGGAGGGTTAGTCAGCCCCTGACTCACTCTATCATTTTTCTTTAGTTCACAAAGTTAATTGTCAATTTATCCTCAATGCTCAGAATGATGCCTAGTACCTAGTAAGCAATCAGTAAATATTTGTTTAGTGAATGAGTAAATTATTACCATAGTTTACCTATTTCTCTGTTGAAATTTCCATTTTTCTAATTTTAAACTATTATGAAAAAAATGCTTCCAGTTAAATATTTTGCATGCTTTTTTTTTTTTTAAGACCTGGTCTTACTCTGTTGCCCAAGTTGGAGTGCAGTGGCACATTCATAGCTCACTGCAGCCTCAAACTCCTGGGCTCAAGTGATCTTGCCTCAGCCTCCCGAGGAGCTGGAAACACAGGCACGTGCCACCATGCCCGGCTAATTTTTTAATTTTTTGTAGTGATCGGGTCTCACTATGTTGCCCAGGCCGGTCTCAAATTCCTGGTCTCAAGTGATCCTCTCGCCTCAACCTCTGAAAGTACAGGGATTATAGACATGAGCCACTGCACCCACCCTTGTACACCTCTTTTTGAACACTTGTTTATCTGTAGATATGAAACAGTGAAATTAGAATGTCTAAAGCAATGTTTTTAATTGTAATCAATATTACTTTGAAGATAATTATTTAATTTTAATATTTTCACTTGAATTAATATGCCAAATCCCACCCCCGACCCCAGGTAGCTATACTGATTTATACTTCTACCAAGACTATCCACTTGACCACAAAACACTTCAGTTTCGGCCAGTGTGAGAGAAAATGGCTCTCTCCATTGTTTTGCTTTGCATGCCAGCAGTCATCAGTACTGTTAAGCATCTTTTTTATTTTCATTTCTATTTTTTTAGATGCTAATCTTATCCAGAAAAACCATCTTTTTTATTTAGTCATTCTTATTTTATTCTTACTTCCTCATCTATGTATTGCCTATTTATACATTTGGTCACTTCTCTATAGAGTTATTTGTCTTTTTCTTATATATATTTTTTCACTATTCCAGTGAATATTTCACATACAGTGTCCACTGTATATGTTTTCTCTCTTTTTTAACTTTATTTATGGTATTTTTGTCCTATGAAACATTCTAGCCCATGCCTTCAAATTCTCTTCATAGAAATGGAAGAATAATGACCCTTATAAACACCTTGTCTACTCCCATTTGGTAGCATCAAATCCAATTGATTCAAGTCTTACCCTCCCTTCACAGGCAATATAGTGTGCTAATCAGAGGCATAAACTCCAGAACCAGAGTGCTTATGTTCAAGCAAAGGTTTTGCCACTTAGTGTGGAACCTTGGGCCAGCTGCTTAAGCCCTGTGGGCCTCACTTGCCTTCTTTGTGAAACAGCGATAATAACTGTATACACACTTCATAGGGCTGCGGTGAGGATTAGATGAGTTAATATATTTAAAGAGCTTAAACCAGTGTTTTGTGCATAGCAAGTGCTATACATTCCTCCTCTCTTTTTTCCTATTTATTTCCTCACTATGCCTTTGCTTGACTGTTGGCCCTAATAGAAACTGCTGGTCCAACACCTGGCAACATTTCATGCCAGTATTTTATTTATTTATTTTGAGGCAGAGTCCCGCTGTCACCCTGGCTAGAGTGTGGTGGTGTCAGCCTAGCTCACAGCAACCTCAAACTCCTGGGCTTGAGCAATCCTTCTGCCTCAGACTCCTGACTAGCTGGGACTACAGGCATGCGCCACCATGCCCGGCTAATTTTTTCTGTATATTTTTAGTCGTCCAGCTAATTTCTTTCTATTTTTTAGTAGAGACGGGGTCTCGCTCTTGCTCAGGCTGGTCTTGAACTCCTGAGCTCAAACGATCCGCCCGCCTTGGCCTTGGCCTCCCAGAGTGCTAGGATTACAGGCGTGAGCCACCGCGCCTGGCCCATGCCATTATTTTAAATGACTTCAGACTAATACAAATATATCCAAGTAAAATAGTTTACGTTTTAAAGGTGTTACAACCATTTTGTTTTGAGATGTGTCAACAGAAACCTATGTTTCTTTTCTTTCTAAATGTTTAAAATGTCCTCAAATCAATTAACAATAGAGTGGAAGTCAGGCTCTCTGGTTTAATTTTTCTCTTTATATTGCTATCTTCTGTTTCCACTGCTTTTCACTTATTTGGAGCTTAGTTTCTTTATCTGCAAGATATCCTCAGGACGAACTTAATTAGAAATGTGCAAGATCTAGATGAAGACCCACCAGATAGGATGCTCTCTGCAAACACACAACTCACTGACTCAACCAACGAGGAAATTATCCCACAGAGCAGACAGTCCAATGGAAGGCAGAATTCAGGACTTAGCATCTAAGTGATGCCACCGGGGGCCGAGGCTTCTCCGTCCCTTCACCGGACTAACCGAGTTCGACACCACACGGGGGTCAGGTCGCCAAAGCCGGCTTGACCGGCAGGGATGAAGGCGATGAGGGCGGCGCGCCACAGGCGCCGGCCCGGGCCGCCTTCTGACTGGGATCTCGGCGGCAGCGGCGGCGGCGGCGGCAGCAGCGGGCCGCGATGAATGCGGGGACGGCAGTGCCCACCCGGCCGCGCACCCGGCGCTCTCGGGGTCCCGGCTTGCGCGGCACCAGGCGCAGCCGGGCGGAAGTGGCGGCCACCCCGCCGGAAGCGTGCGGCTGCGGGGGGAGGAAGCAATGCTGCGCCTTCCTCTCGCTTGTTCTGGGTTGTAGCTCCTAAACCCGGGAAGTGGGGGTGCGCGGAGGGAGGAGTCAGCGGCAATGACCCAGGCCTGGACGCCCCCTCCGGCTGAACCGCCGGAGCTGCGTGGCTAGTGGCCTTGGAGCGCTGTCTTCACTTGGATCGGGCTAGGGCTCGGGGACCCAGACTGCGGGGCTGCCTCTTCTGCTGCCTTAATTTAACCCCGAGATAGGGTGGAAAATCCTAGACACCCTCGGGAGTCGGCCGCCAAGCGAGGTCTGGACTCTCCAGGAATGTCTCCCGAGGAGGGATGTTTTACCCAGTCTGTGGGGGGTACGGGGAGATCTGAAATGCTCCATATCCCCAGTGAACAGCCTCTCGTGCATCACACCGTGATGTATTGGGTACTCCATCAGCCACTTGGGCTGGGGAGAAATGCATGTTGTTGGATCTCTGTTATTCTTTCTTGTGGGTTCCATTTTATCTCTGTCGGTTTATGGCCTTAAACGTGAATTTGAAGAATTCTCCTTACTTAGCAATATTGGGAGGGAGATACTTTTGTTCAGCTCTGTTTAGAGGTGGCTCTGCCCCCTGGGAGGCATAGGACCCTGCAATTCCTCTAGGTTTGTGCCTTTTTCAGTGAGATCACTAATGTAGGTAGGGAAGGCTCAAAATAGGTACTAGGAGTGAAGGAATACAGACGCCAATAAAAGTTCGAATATGGAGGATTTCTCTAGTATTCTTTTCATCCTACGGCTTCTGGCCTATGAGCTGGTTCAGGCAAAAGCCGAGGAGTCTTATACCAGTGCAGCCATAAGGAGGCAGATTGCCCTTTTTGGGCAAAGATGCTCCCATCCTTGGTGAAAAAGGCCTTTAGGAAACCAGGAACTTGAGTAGGCTGAGAACTAAAGGTCTGAAGATTCTATTGAACAGGTATTTACAGTGCCAGTGCTCAACCAGGGACTGAAGGGCAGGAACAGGTAGAGCTGTTCTGGGGGCATTCCCCTGGCAAGCCTAGGCTGGAGGCACACAGGAAGAAACTAAATATGAGGCATCCCAAGTCAGGTGTGGAAGCAAATGAGCCAGAGTGGAACCAGGACCAGCCAGGGCCAGAGCAGGGATGAGAGTTCCTCTGGCTGACATTGGCAGGGAAGCAGAGTCAAAAACCTGGAATGGTTTACTTCAAAGATTGGATGCTGCCTACTGACCTAGGAGGCCAGTAGTATCTGGGCTCTGAGTGAGCAGGGCAGATTTTAGAATGAGCTCACAACCTCAGCTAGACCAAGACATAATTACTGCTAACTTCTGCTGCTCCTGGAGGTAGAATCATTTGAGAGGCAGAATGCCCCCACTGATTGATTGAGGAATATCTGTGCATCCCAGACACTGGCCCACTTTAGGGCAAGAGTATCCATTTAGCTCCTACCCTTGAGTGTGCAGGGCTTTAGTATACTTTGAATAAAGTGGTGCAGAACAAATTTCTAAGACCCTTAGGTTGTTTAACCCTTAGGTGTTAAAATTTGTCTAATTGGGCCGGGCGCGGTGGCTCACGCCTGTAATCCTAGCACTCTGGGAAGCCGAGGCGAGAGGATCGCTCGAGGTCAGGAGTTCGAGACCAGCCTGAGCAAGAGCGAGACCCCGTCTCTACTAAAAATAGAAAGAAATGATTTGGACACCTAAAAAATATATATATATATAAGAATTAGCCAGGCATGGTGGCACATGCCTGTAGTCTCAGCTACTCGGGAGGCTGAGGCAGGAGGATCTCTTGAACCCAAGAGTTTGAGGTTGCTGTGAGCTAGGCTGACACCACGGCACTCACTCTAGCCCAGGCAAAAGAGTAGGATTCTGTCTCAAAAAAAAAAAAAAAAATTGAGCAAATTATATTTGTAAGTCCATCAGTTTTGGTTTATTAGTTATGAAAGTAGGTATATAAGTACTTAGTGTTTTTTTATTAGAGAAATGTTAATTAATGGACATAGATTAAGGAATCAGATATCAAACAAGATATAAATAGAAGTATTCTTTCTCTTTAGGCAGATTGAGTCTCTCCATAAAACGCTCTGAATCCCCACCCTTCCTGCCTCCTGTTACTACTTACGCTCCTGTTCCTACCAGAAGCTGCTCCCTCCACCATCGCCCCATTATGTCCCCTCTAGCTCTCACTAGGGCAAGAAGGCTTTGGTTATCTCCTTTTACCTCTAGATTGTCAGCCTCTCCCTCCCACTGTATCACCCCTGCCCTCCCCCAACACTCCAACCCCTCTACTGCAAGTGATAAGCTCCCTCTTCCCACAGCCTCTCCATTCCCAGCTATTTCTTTGTTTCCTGTCTCAACTAAAATGATCCAGCCTTTTCTGTCCAGGAGCACCAGTTCTACTTACCAAAAAAGCCCACTTAGGCCGGGCGCGGTGGCTCACGCCTGTAATCCTAGCACTCTGGGAGGCCAAGGTGGGTGGATCGCTCGAGGTCAGGAGTTCGAGACCAGCCTGAGCAAGAGTGAGACCCCGTCTCTACTAAAAATAGAAAGAAATTATATGGACAACTAAAATATATATATACAAAAAATTAGCCAGGCATGGTGGCGCATGCCTGTAGTCCCAGCTACTCGGGAGGCTGAGGCAGTAGGATCGCTTAAGCCCAGGAGTTTGAGGTTGCTGTGAGCTAGGCTGACGCCACGGCACTCACTCTAGCCCGGGCAACAGAGTGAGACTCTGTCTAAAAAAAAAAAAAAAAAAAAAAAAAAAGCCCACTTAGATATGTTCTGCATGCAGCCCCATTTAAATTCTTCAACTCACTCCAACCTGTCATCTAAGAATCTCACTCCTACAACTGAACTGCTCCTGCTAAAGCTAACAGGGAGCCCTTGTGGTACACAAAACAGGGAGAAAATTTCTGTCCTCATCTGACTGGACTGCTGGACAGAATCCCCCATGACACACAACTCCCTCCTTGACACTCTCTGCTCTTACTGGTAGGGACCCAGGCAAGAAAGAGGAGTGTGGACTGTGGATCTACAGCAGTGGGGTGGGGTTGAGGAATTGTCCAAAAAATTTTCACTCACACCCCAAACACTGTGACGAGCCAAAACAACTAATTTTTTTCTTTGCTTTCTTTCGTTTTCTCTTTGTCTCTTAAAAAAAAAAAAAAAAGAGTCTTGCTGTGTGATCCAGGCTGGAATGTAATGGCAAGATCATAGCTCACCTATGCTATGATCTTCAAAATCCTAGGCTCAAGTTATCCTCCTGCATCGGCCTCCCAAAGTGCTAGAATTACAGGCTTGAGCCACCACTCTTGAAAAAACATTTTTTTTTTTAATTTCTTTTTTTAAAGGCAGGGTCTCACTCTGTCACCCAGGCTGGAGTGCTGTGGCATGATCATAGCTCATTGTAACCCTGAATTCCTGGGCTCAAAGGATCCTCCTGCCTCAGCCTCTTGAGTGGCTTGGACTACAGGTGAGTGCCACCACACTTGCCTAATTTTTAACATTTTTTTGTAGAGACAGGGGTCTCCCTATGTTGGCCAGGCTGATCTCAAACTCCTGGCCTCCAGTGATCTTCCCACCTTGGCCTCCCAAAGTGCTGGGATTACAGGTGTGAGCCACCACGCCCAGCCCTGAAAATGTTTTTTCTCTTCCTCTTCTTACCCTGGAAGAAATACTCAACACAAAACTAATGCAAATTATGCATTATAAAGTCATTGGCACTTCACTTAAAAGCTGGAGCTTGCAATAACTTAAACGATTACAGAATTAAGAACACCTGCCCCTTGCACCCTCTCCTCATCCCCACCTTTCTTTTCATGGCACAAACAGAAGTGGGGACCTCCTGATCTCCAGGCCAACAGTCCTGCAAGCAATGCCATCCCGATCCTGAGATCCCGCCAGGACCCAGCCTTAAACGGAGCGCCTGGAACTTTGCAGCCTCCTGACTCTCGTGCTCTGGCTAAAAAGAAAGCAGCTGGTCGAGTGCGTGCTTTGTGGAGATGACCTTAGCGCGGTGATTTGCAGACTTTGGCATGCATCAGAATCACCGCGAGGGCTTGTTAAAACACAGGATGCTGTGTTCCCCCTCGTCCCCACCCCTGGGTTTCTGATTCGGTGGGTTTGGGGTGGACGCCGTGTTTGCATTTATAACAAGTTCCTAGATGATGCTGATTCTGCTGGTAGAGGGGATGCAGTTTGAGATTCGCTGTCCTAGTGTATATAAGTGACCTGGCTGTCGCACAAGAGAGATTCGGTGGAAGACAGTCCCCTAGAGGAGCTGCCCTAGGGATTTCCAGGGGACTTCTAAACCTGGAGTGCACAAATATGCTAGATTTTCCACCTTTGGGTCAGGCCACAGTCTCCCTTTCCCAGCCGCATCTCGCTCATTCTACTCAAAAGCCAGGAAGCACACTTCAGGCTTAGTGACTGTTTGATTGTTTTTACCACTGTCTTAGGCCTTCAGACTAAGGAACTGGAGTGATCCTAAACGATGGCAGAAGCAGAAACCCACCTTTCCGGGCCCCAGGGTGAATGAAGCTTTCCCTACCAGGGCCCCCAAAACCGCCCACCTCGATTTCTGCAAATGCAAAGCTGGAAAGACATCGTCCCAAGCAGGAGCAGCGCAAGGGTCTGGAAAAAATGGCCATCCATAAATGTAAATCAGGAATTCACATCGAGTATGACTCCGAACACTCTTTCGAAAACCGTCCGCATTTCTGCATTCTCGCCTTGGAAAGAAGGGTGCGCTAAGTCAGAGGCGGAGGCAGCCCCCACCACCCCGCTCCCGCGTACCGCAGGGCCAGCCGGCAGGAAGGGACCAGATAACGATGGGAGAATCGAGGTTCAGGTCGCGAAGGAAAGGGGTATTCCGGGTTGGGTCATCCCGGACTGGACCATGGTACAGTCTAGGATTCAAGGAAATTTCAAGGGGCACCGTATCAAGGCCCGCCCGCAAGGAGAGTACCGTAGGCTGCATGGGACGACAGGCGACCTGCAGGACCTTCGAGGGTCTGAGCTCCCGGCTCACTCACCTAACAAGAATGGAAACATCCACGACTCGAATAAAAACACCTGTGGGTTCCTTGATAGCTGGTTTGTAGTTTGGATGCGACCAAACTCTGGGAACCGGCGGCGGAGAGGATCGAGAAAGATCTGAGCCGCAGGGAAGGGGCAGCGGCTCCGCTCTCCTTTTCCGCCGCCTCGGACCCGCCTCTCCCGCCGCAGGCCCCTCGGACTCGCCCCCGATCTAAGGATCCCGCCGCCGGCTCGCCCGCGCTCCCTTTCTCCTATCCTCTCGACGGGCTTTTACCGTTCAGGGACGCTCTCTGTCACCGCCTCTGCCATCCGGTTGCCCGCCTGCGGTCTGAGGGCCCTGGCACACTCCCCAAGGCGGCAGACAAAGTTCGCGAGGGGATCTAGCAACGACGTGTTGGGGCCAGTTGGGGCTGGACCAGGGACGCCGCGGGGGAGAGGCTCACTGGGTGACAAATGGTGGGAGGCTGGAAATGAGGATGCAGCGTGGACGGCTGAAAATGGAACCCACGCCGCCTCGGGGCATTCCGCTATCCACCCTCAAAGCCCCCAGGTCTTCTGGGAGGCCCTGCTCCTTCTCCGCGTCTGCGGTCTCCTGCGCTCCTGGGGGACCCACGACGGCGCGCGGAGCCCGGCGGTGGGGCTGAGGCGGGTGTCGGCTTAAATCGTGACCGCCCTCCGGAAAACAGGCCCCTAACTTGTTTAGAGAGAAGGGAATCAACTTGTTTGGATGAAGGGGACCTTGCACTTGGGTGGAAGGCTCTGTGGCTCCAAGGTCCGAGCCGTCTCTAAGTTAGCAGATTCCGCCTATTAGGCATTGAACTTTACAGGCCCGAACTCGGACACGGAGCGTGATGAACAGAGAGCAGCTCCGCGGACGCGGCCGGCTCTCCCGAAACTGTAAGGCAGGTGGGCTCCGCCCGGGCCACCCTCTCCCCTCCGGCACAGTCAGCCGCCCCAGTGCCACGCGGGGCCGGGCCTCTCGCTTCTCCTACCCCAGGTGTCGGGTCACCCTTGGCGATCGCGGGAACCGGCAGAGCAGCGGCAGTCGGAGCTGGATGGGTCCGTGAGCAGCCGAGAACGAGCCCCAGTCCCTGCGCTTTGGAACCACCGCGGCGTTTAGATGGCTCCAGGCTCACCGGCCTCACCATTTGGGTAAGGCAGTAAATAAATTGGCACTTGCGTGACCATTTATGTTGTGGTTCAAGCGGCTGAGCTACAGATAGTGGTGGGACACTGCGACCCCCAACATGTAACTCTGAATTTGGATGGTACCTGACTGACACCTGTGCAGAAGAGGCCTGCTGCAGGAGCCGGGTCAGCCTTCACAATTCGCTAAGGCTGTTGTGAGCAGGGAAGCGGGGACAAATAGGGATTTGGTCATTTACCAGTTGTGCGATCTTGGGCAATTTATTTATATGAGCCTGAGTTTTCCAGCCTGAAAAGGAACATCATCTTTTCCTTGCAAGAATTAGAGAAAAAAAAAAAAGAGAGAGAGAGAGTAGTATTTGAGGGCTACTAGACATAAACTATTGCTAGTATTATTTTTACATGCTAATGTTTCACTGGAAAATACCTCCTCCCCGACCCCCTACACACACACACACACACACACACACACTCACACATCTACTCCTCAATGGTGAGTGAAAGAGGGTAGAGGGAGTCTCTTTCCTCTTAATGTACCTGCTTTGCCACCTGCATCTACAATATCTACATATGTACAGATAGAACACTCCAGAGCCGAAGGCACTGAACCACACTTTTAAAGACTGACAATGTTTTCCTCTCATAGCTGCTTGACATTACATGGATTAATGGATCTAGAACTCAAGGTTCAGGGCAATCACAGAATTTTATGGACACAAAGTGTTTTCAGTTATTTCAAAGTCAGACACTGACCACGAAGCAAGGTAGAGCATACTAGCTAATACGAGGGATATACCCTGAGACCCATGCTAGCTTCATGGAATCTGTGAATGTCTGTCAAATGTGCATATATAGCTTTCAACAAATTCTCTAAGGCAGTGCTGTTCAATAGATTTTCCTGCAATGATGGAAATGTATGTTTGTGTTGTCCAATCTGGTAGCCACTAGCCACATGTGGCTATTGAGCACTTGAAATGTGACTAGGGCTATCAGGAACTGAATTTTTAATTGTAGTGATTTAAACCTTCCTTTTTTTTTTTTTTTTTTTTTTTGAGACAGAGTCTAACTGTTTTCCGGACTAGAGTGCCGTGGCGCCAAGCTCACAGCAACCTCAAACTCCTGGGCTCGAGCAATCCTACTGCCTCAGCCTCCTGAGTAGCTGGGACTACAGGCATGTGCCACCATGCCCAGCTAATTTTTTTTTTCTATATATATTTTTAGCTGTCTAGATAATTTCTTTCTATTTTAGTAGAGGCGGGGGTCTCGATCTTGCTCAGGCTGGTCTCGAACTCCTGACCTCTGAGCGATCCTCCCGCCTCGGCCTCCCAGAGTGCTAGGATTACAGGCATGAGCCACCACGCCTGGCCCTGAATTTTTAATTTTAAATAATTTAAATTTTGAGCTTGGAGGAGGACATTCTAAATATTAAAAATAAATTAATTAAATTTAAATTGCCACGTGACTAGTAGCTACTGTATTAGACAGTGCAACTCTAAAGAATTCATTGCCTGCCCCAACCCCCCAAAATAATCAGAGATTTAGAATTTACCAATTTTTGTCGTAAACATGGAATAGACAATCCAAAGCTAAATAATATATTAAATTGAAACAGGAATCCTTTCAATATTACTCTCTACTGAATGAATTATTGACCCAGCTTTGCAGAAAAATAAGTAGAAAAGCTAAGATGAGGTGAGATGGCATTAGAAAAGTGAGGATTGAGGAAGTATTTATCAGCTTTTGCTTTTGTTATGCACGTAACAAAAAACCACAAAATCTCAATGGCTTACAATTAAAAAGGTTTCTTTTTCTTCTACTCTATTACTCATCTGTAAGTTGTCTCCACTCTTGGACCCAGTGAAAGGAGCAGCCCCATGTAGGACATGCCAGTCTCATGGCAGAGGAGAAGACAAATACATGTATTTCTTGAAATGTCTTCACACTTCATTGACCAAAAGATGTCAGGTTTGGTCATATGACATAAATGGCACGGGAAGTACATATACTTCTCCCTCAGGGAGGGGCATCAAGGAAGAAATAAAGAAAAAGAAAACAGCCTGCATGTCCATCATAGAAAATGAGTTAAATATAGCCACGTTTAGTTGCTTTTACAAAGCAAACTAAGAATGAACTATGATATATCCATATAATGTAATATTAATTATTCAGCAATGAAAATAAATGAGCTATCAAGCCACAGCATGCCAGGGAGAAACCTATATTGCTAAGTGAAAAAAGCAAGTCTGAAATGTACTGTATGGCAATATACTGGCAATATACTGTATGGAAATATACTGGCAATATACTGTATGATTCCAACAATGTGACATTCTGGAAAAGGGAAAACTATAAGTGACAGTAAAAATATCAGTTATTGCCAAAGGTTTGGAAAATCGGGGAAGGATAAATAGGTGAAGTACAGTATTTTTAGGACAGTGAAATTACTTTGTTTTTGTTTTTTCTTTGAGACAATGTTTCACTCTGTCTCTCTGAATAGAGTGCAGTGGCATCATCATAGCTCACTGCAACCTCAAACTCCTGAGCTCAAGCGATCCTCTCACCTCCACCTCCTGAGCAGCTGGGACTACAGGCACACACCACCTCACCTGGCTAATTTTTCTACTTTAAGTAGAGACAATGTCTCACTCTTGCTCAGGCTGGTCTCGAACTCCTGAGCTCAAGCAATCCTCCCGCCTCAACCTCCCAAAATGCTAGGATTACAGCCGTGAGCCACCACACCCAGCCTATTTTGTATGATACTATAATGGTGGCTACATGACATTATGCATTTGTCAAACCATAAAACTTTATAAGACAAAGAGTGAACCTCAATGTATGCAAGGTTGAGGAATTCCAGAAAAGAATTCAGATTGTGATGAGAATCTAACTATATCACAAATCTATGAAACAACTCACTGAAGGGAGTAGGGAGAGGGAAGTGCTGACCTAAGTAACTTAGGAAATGGAGTCTGTAAAACTAAAAGAAAAAACCTACACATAAACATTGTACTCTAGTTGAAGTTGATGAAGTTGTTTTCCATGGTGATACAAGTTAACAATTCTGATACAGTAGTCCCCCCTTTATTTACAGTTTTTCTTTCCATGGTTTCAGTTACTATGGTCAACAAGAAGGGTGAGTACAGTATAATAAGATATTTGAGACCACATTCACATAACTTTTGTTATATTGTTATAATTGTTCTACTTTATTATGAGTTATTGTGTTAATCTCTTATTATGCCTAATTTATAAATTGAACTTTACCATAGGTATGTATGTATAGAAAAAATTGTACATATAGGGTTCGGTACTATCTACAGTTTCAGGCATCCACTGGGGGTCTTAGAACGTATCCCTCACGGATAAGCAGGCACCGCTGTATCGCTTTACGTACATACTGCAACTGAACGATTAACTAAGTGGACAGTGGATGGTGGGAGCCAGGTTTCTCATTGTTGGAGTGGGGATTCACAAATAAGCAGTGATCTATGTGGGAATGTATTAGAGTTGAAGATATCAGTAATAAATCATGTTTATTAGATACAGATGGTTCATATAGAAATATTTCTTTTTTTAGTCCTATGAACATTTGCATGTGTTTAGAAATATTTCTATATACACAGGTTAATAAACACACCTGTACTTCTTTGTTGTAAGCTGAGGTGGCCTAAAGAAATAACACCCAGGTAACAAAAAGCACACCTAGCACCCAGATTTTGGTTTCTAATTCTACATTCAAAGCTCTTTGGATAAATGGCTTCTTCTGGGACTGGGCCAGAAATATGTATATTACTCTACTATATAGAGAGAATACAGTATGAAACTCTACTATCAGCTCAAGTTTTCTATAAATCTAAAACTTCTAGGAGAAGTGTGTGGCCTGAGGATGGGGTGGGGCCCAGGGACTGCTCCATCCTTCTTTCCCCATTTCCACCCCCACCCTGATGACCCCTAAGGCACCAGACACTGATGGCCGGGAGGATCCGCACTCCCCTGGTTTCTGCACCAGTGTCCAGGATCAGCCTGGCCCTGCGGCAGGAGATCAAGCCCGGAGTGCACAAGATTCACCTGTGCAAGGACAAGCATGGCAAGACCAGGCTGCAGCTGTGGACCATCAACAAGCAGCTCTTTGTACAGTTGATCCAGGCAAACACCCCTGCATCCCTTGTGGCACTGTGCTTTGGGGACCAGATCCTGCAATCAATGGGTGCCACTTTGCCGGGTAGAGCACAGACAAAGCCCATCCCGTGGTGAAAAGGGCATCAGCCACGAAGATTGTTATGTCTGTTCAGGACAGGCCATTCCAGCAGACTATCACCATGCACAGGGACAGCATGGGCCATGTCGGCTTTGTCATCAAGAAGGGCAGGGTCAGGGGGAGTTCTGCTGCCCACAACAGGTTCCTCACCAACTACTACGTGTGTGAGGTAAATGGGTGGAGGTCATCGGTCTGAAAGACAAAGAGATCATAGAGGTTCTAGCCACAGCCAGGAATGTCATCACCCTATCATCCCCATTTGTGATCTATCAGCACATGGTCAGAAAGTTGTCCCTGACCCTGCTCCACCACGCCATGGCCCACTCCATCCCAGATGCCTAAAGCCACAGAGGGCACCTCTGGCCCTCCCGCCCTCCTGCAGGAAGGGCCAGCTACCCTCAACAATGACAGGTTGCCACTGGCATGCTGCCTGGGGTTGGGACTGTCTTGAGGGGGCATATTCCAGGTAGGTACACATCAGATAGCTGAGTCTGTCGTTTATACACACAGGCCTCCTTCAAACCTCAGACTCATAGCTGGGCTGAGGCTCTGGAAAGGCCCACAGGCAGCCAATTATCTGTGCTGGTTTATGTGTTGGGCTGGTCGGCAGGCTGGCTAAACACTTCAAAGTTGCAACCGGGTCCCTTTCAAGATTTTGTCTCTGATAGAACAATAATTATACTTTTTTTTTTTTTTTTTTTTTTTGAGATAGAGTCTCACTCTATTGCCCGGGCTAGAGTGCTGTGGCGTCAGCCTAGCTCACAGCAACCTCAAACTCCTGTGCTCAAGCGATCCTCCTGCCTCAGCCTCCCGAGTAGCTGGGACTACAGGCATGTGCCACCATGCCCGGCTAATTTTTTCTATTCTTAGCAGAGACCAGGTCTCAGTCTTACTCAGGCTGGTCTCAAACTCAGCCTACCTTCCTGCTTCATAAATTAGAATCCATGAAGGTGGTAATGAAATCTTGGAAGACATTTCAATAACTGAAAAAGCTCAACAGATACACACTTAACAGAGAATGAAACTGCTCAGGACAATAAAAATGCCAGGTAAGTGTGGGTTGTTTTTTTGTTATTGCTAGTTATTGATGTTGTTCTCTTCTTGCTTCAGTTTTGTCTGCAACTGTATCAGACCGCAGTGGCCACTGCTCCTCTCCCACAGAGCTGGGGTTCTGGGGGAGTGGCTGGGTTCAATGTGCCAGGAAGCCCTAGGACCAACCAGACTCAGCAGGCTGACTTGAGGCCATTCCCCATGTGACAAGTACTCTTATATATGAGAAAAAGGATTTGATAAATGGCTACTAGGAGAGCATGGCACTCAAATCTTGAGCCATTCCCTTCCAAAGGAGAATTTATGCAACTTAAAATTCACAGGACCAAGGGTAGATAAAATTAAGAAATTAAATGTGCTTCCAAATCTTCATCTTGTTCTATATCATGATACTGATGGCCCCTTTTTAAAGTTTTATTAAAGCATTTTTAAAAAAGCAGTATAGTAGTGCCCTGAACAAGAGATAAATTGTTACGACTGTAATTATCTCCGGTACGAAAAAGGGAAGCAATCTACTCATCCCCAAGAGACCTGTGACCAGGCTACATCCTTGGAACACGACCACCAACCAACCTCTCTTCCTACAGACCTACCTCCCCAAGGAAGGGACAGGGTCTTCTACTTTCTAAATTCATAAACAATTTGAATCGATTAGAGAAAAAAAACCTCACTAGCAGAGGGTAGAGAAACCAACGTGAGTAATATCTGATTATTACTTAATATCTTGAGTAGCAGGGGAAAAAAGGCCTTCACCAAAAAAACTATTGAATAGTATCTGTCTATAAAGTTCTCAATCTTACACTCGTGGCTATTTCAAAAGAAGCAATCAATCAGTTTAGGCCCTGATAAAGGAAAAGAAATATTCTTGACCTTTGACAATAAGTCCAATAAAACATCTTAGACCAACTACAGAAGAAGACAGATTGTACAGACTCTTGTACTTGTTGGACCAAAAAAGAACAGTTGTGGGACTTGTCCTCACGTAATGATGGTTATTATGCTGAAACACGATTGGTAAATGAATTTGGAAGTTCTTCCCTTTTCTCTTTTCCTTTTATGTCTTTAATGATCTCTGAAGAATTTTATGATGAAGACTGATTTCAAAATATGTCCTTCATGCCTGTAATCCTAGCACTCTGGGAGGCCGAGAAGGGTGGATCGTTTGAGCTCGGAAGTTCAAAACCAGCCTGAGCAAGGGTGAGACCCCCGTCTCTACTAAAAAAAATAGAAAGAAATTAGCTGAACAACTAAAAATATATGGAAAAAATTAGCTGGACATAGTGGCACATGCCTGTAGTCCCAGCTACTTGGGAGGCTGAGGCAGAAGGATTGCTCAAGCACAGGAGTTTGAGGTTGCTGTGAGCTAGGCTGACACCACCGCACTCTAGCCAGGGTGACAGAGCAAGACTCTGCCTCAAAAGAAAAAAAAACGTCCTAAAAATTCCAAGACAAAGGCTTCTTTCCCCCTCTTAAATAAAATGACCAAAAACAGCAAGTCTGAGAATCACCATAAACAAGATTCTAGCGCTACCTGGTGGCCAACAATGGAATTAACTCCTGAAGCTAGGAATTTGCCAAATTTGCAAAGACCTGAGGCCTCTTAACAGGAAAAGGGGAGGAGGTAGGTGAGGAAGAGTAATGTTAAGTTAAAAGGGCAGACACTAAGTTGAAACATGCATGTTCAAATGCTCACTCTTTGGCAGTGCTTGTGTTTTTCAGCTATGCTCTTAAAAGATGACTAGGGAGACCTGACTGATTATCTCTCTACTGTAGACTTAGTCCCTAATTAAAAGTAAAGAGAGAGTTGGCTACTTAAAACATGTACAAGCATATCAACAGAAACAATTCTTCACAGGAAACGGTTGAAAAGAGGAGGACCTGGGATAGCAGAAAAACCTTACAGCTAGGGTTGCCAGATAAAATACCAGATGCTCAGTTAAATTATATATGTCCCAAATACCTAAAACTTACAGATTTCTTTTCAACAAGTGACATCACAAAGTTAACAGATGACAAATTTGAAGAAGGTACTTGTAACACCAAAGAAGAACCAACAATAAGACATTGATGTGTAGACCATGTAAGGAATCCTTGCAAATAAAAACAGGGTGGCGGCCGGGCACGGTGGCTCACGCCTGTAATCCTAGCACTCTGGGAGGCCAAGGCGGGTGGATCATTTGAGCTCAGGAGTTTGAGACCAGCCTGAGCAAGAGTGAGACCCAGTCTCTACTAAAAAAAAAAAAAAAAAATAGAAATTAGATGGACAACTAAAACTAGAAAAAATTAGCTGGGCATGGTGGCACATGCCTGTAGTCCCAGCTACTTGGGAGGCTGAGGCGGTAGGATCGCTTAAGCCCAGGAGTTTGAGGTTGCTGTGAGCTAGGCTAATGCCATGGCACTCACTCTAGCCTGGGCAACAGAGTGAGACTCTGTCTCAAAAAAAAAAAAAAAAGGAAAAGAAAAGAAACAACCCAATTTTTTTTTTTTTTTTTTGACACAGGGTCTCACTCTATTACCCAAGCAAGAGTGCAGCAGCATCATCATAGCCCACTGAAGTCAAACTCTTGGGCTCAAGTGAAAACATCCTCCTGCCTCAGCCTCCTGAGTAGCTAGGACTACAGTCATGTGCCACCATGCCTGGCTATTTTTTTTTTTTTTTTAATTTCTTGTAGAGACAGGATCGCACTGTTTTGCCGAGGCTGGTTTTGAACTCCTGGCCTCAAACAATCCTCCCACCTCAGCCTCTCAAAGCTCTGGAAATACTGTGAAATAAACTGGTACATCCAGACACAATGGAATACTACTCAGCACTAAAATGATCTGTCAAGCCATGAAAAGACACGATTAAATTCATGATACTAAGTGAAATAAGCCAATCTGAAAAGGCTGCATGCTGTATGATTTCATTTATATGACATTCTAGAAAAGACAAAACTATGGACAAGCAGAAAGATCAGGGGTTGCCAGGAAATGCAGAGGAAGAATAAACAGGCAGAACACAGGATTTTTCGGGCGGTGAAACTACTCTGTATGATACTATAATAGTGAATATATATTATTATATATTTGTCTAAACCTATAGAATGTACATTACCAAGTGTGAACCCTAATATAAACTATAGACTTTTCATGATGGTGCTGTACCAATGTATGTTCATCAGTTGTAACAACTGTACCAATCTGGTGAGGGACGTTGATAGTTGGGGAGGCTGGGCATGTGTGGGGGCAGAGGATTATGGGAATTCTCTGTTTTCTGCTCAATTTTTCTGTGAACCTAAAACTGCTCTTAAAAATAAACTCTATTCCTTTAAAAAAAAAAAAAAAAGTAATAGGTAAGACAAGCCCCAATTCATTGTCTACCTTGAGGATAAGAAGGGAAAGTTTGATCGTTAGTAGAGATTTGATAAAGACAAGTGTAGAGAACTTCAAAAGTGCCACTCAGAGAGCTTATCTGTGTCCTCTAGAATTTGGGGATGGAGACGCTGGGATCTGACCCATTACTAAGTAGTCATAAAGCAAGAGGCTGGCTAGCTACCCTAGCACCTACAAGCTACAAGTGTCTTTAGTGAGAAGAGGCTGCACTTTCATAAAAAGAGGAGCAAAGGCACCTATTTCCCATGGGCCAGATTGGAATCATCCTTGGATGTCTTGAAAAGGACGCCAGCAAAATGACCCCAGCCAGCAGGATGGATGTGGTAGTAACAACACAGGACAGGCAAGAAAAAAAAAAGAGTTCAATTCAAGACATAAATTGAGTGCTTTTGAGAGAAACTCTGTTATGTGCCAGGCCCCAAAAATGATTAGACAGCGTTCCTGTTTCTGTGCTTTAAAGCCAATGGATGATAAAGAGGTATTCAAATAATTTCAATATAATATGATGCTGAGGAGGTTGGATTATATCCTGTAAGGACCGGATGCCACTGCCACTGCCACTGCAGGATTTAATGGGGAGTTTCACAATTAGATTTGGTGGCAATGTGAAGGGTAGATATAATGAAACCAAACGTGGAAGTAGAAAGACCAGTTAGATCCCAACATCAATTGCTAAATTCAAAATGAGTGTCAAGGGCCTGATCTAAGAAAGTGGTAGTAGGTACAGAAAAGAAGAGGCAATTCAAGTAAAATCTAAGTAATAGCCAACACCTGGCAATGCCTAAAAACTGACTTGATTTAGGAAATGGGAGTGAGGAAAGGAGTAAAAAATTAACAATTTAAAAATAAGATACTATTTTATTCATACCAGACTGGCCAAAAAGCAAAGCAAAATAAAACAAAACAAAAAACTGGGCATATCAAATTTTTGTGAGAATGGAAGAAACTTTTCTGCACTTTTGGGGAAATGAAGACGGGTGCAGCCATTCTGGTGTGCAATGTAGTAGTATTTAGTGAAATTAAGTACAGAAAGTATGAACATAGCCTACATCTCACAAAAAGCACACTCCTGGATGATTACCTGAGAAATTCCCCACATATTCATAAGAGAGCATGTACAAAGATGTCCATCACTGCATTGTTTGTAGAAGTATTAATAAAAGCAATAAAAGCAAAAGAACTATTAATAAAAGTAACCTAAATGGGCCAACACTAGGGTGAAGACTCAGTAAAATATGGTGTGTGCTTTGAAATACAAAGCAGCTATCAGAAGCAATTAACTAAAGGTATGCCCAGAAATACAGATACAGTTAAAGGACATGGTATTACATTTTAGAAGTAACAAACAATTAAATCTATAGCACAGTAACTTTTGTGTAAATTTTAAACATATACATACACAAAGCCATATAATATTTTTACAATGTTATATATCAGGCATATTTGAGTGGGAACATATAGAGATGAGAAAGGGTGGCTGGGCGTGGTGGCTCACGCCTGTAATCCTGGCACTCTGGGAGGCTGAGGCAGGAGGATAGCTCGAGGTCAGGAGTTCGAGACCAGCCTGGGGAAAAGACCCCGTCTCTACTAAAAAAAATAGAAAGAAATTATCTGGACAACTAAAAATATATATAGGAAAAATTAGCCAGGCATGGTGGCACATGTCTGTAGTCCCAGCTACTCAGGAGGTTGAGGCAGAAGTATTGCTTAAGCCCAGGAGTTTGAGGTTGCTGTGAGCTAGGCTGACGCCATGGCACTCTAGCCTGGGCCACAGAGCAAGATTCTGTCTTCAAAAAAAAAACAGAAAGAAAAGAAAGTGTAGGAGGCAAAAATCAAAGTGAAGACAGAGGATCGGGGGAGGGGAATACTCATATATGTGAAATAAATGCAGGGCTTTACATGGATCCATGATGACCATGTATCCTCAACTGAGAAGAATTATGGACTCAACCTCTACTACTGAGGTCCAGGGTAAAAAATAAAAATCTAACAAAGTTACCTAAGCGCAGGTGAGAAAGTGGATGACAACTATGTAAACATACAAGGAAGAAAGGAAAGAAAATATAGGTAGGAAGAAAATACATACAAAAGAGTAAGTGTCCAAAGTACAAGAAAACATAACTCCAAGAAAAAAAGGAGGAAATCCTTCTTCCCTTCTTCAATTAACTTCAATTACTTTGAGTTATAGGAAAAAAAAACACCAATAAGCTTTTTTTTCTAGAACTAGAAAATGGGAAACTCAAGTTCATATAGAAAAATAAACACACTAGAATAGCTAGGAAAATACTTAAACAAAAGATCTGAGTGGAGACAAGCCCTAAAAGATATTAAAATGGACTACAAAGCTTCATAATTAGTGTGGCATCAAGACATGAATAGACAGACCAAAGGAATAGAATAAAAAGTCCAGAAGTAGAGGCAATGACACACAGAAATTTACAATATGGTAATATCAGATCAGTGGGACAAAGAAGGCCTTTTTCCCTACCTAGGACAACGAGATAGCCATTTGCAAATAGAGAAAACTAGAGTCATTCACATCATACACAAGAATAAATTCCAAATGGATCACAGATCTAAATGTCAAAAAATAAAGCTACACAAGTCATAAACATAAGTGAATTTTCCTATAACCTGTATTTAGAGAAAAGCTTTCTAACTATGACTCAATATTCAGATACAATAACAGAAAAAATTGATGTTTGACTTCATAAAAATAAATTTGTATGTCAAAAATACCATAAATAGGCTGGGTGCGGTGGCTCACGCCTGTAATCCTAGCACTCTGGGAGGCCGAGGTGGGCGGATCGTTTGAGCTCAGGAGTTCGAGACCAGCCTGAGGAAGAGTGAGACCCCATCTCTACTAAAAATAGAAAGAAATTATATGGACAGCTAAAAATATATATAGAAAAAATTAGCCGGGCATAGTGGTGCATGCCTGTAGTCTCAGCTACTCGGGAGGCTGAGACAGGAAGATCGCTTGAGCTCAGGAGTTTGAGGTTGCTGTGAGCTAGGCTGAAGCCACGGCACTCACTCTAGCCTGAGCAACAGAGTGAGACTCTGTCTCAAAAAAAAAAAAAAAAAAAAAATACCATAAATAATGTCAAAAAAGAATAACAAATTGAGAGAAAATATTTGTAACATATATCACAGATAAAGGACTAATATCTCCCTTTTTTTTCCCTACCTTCTGGAATTAGGAGAAATATCTCTTGTATACAAAGAAATTTTACAATTCTGGGAAAGGACCAAAAATCTGATAGAAAAACAAGCAAAAGACATGAACAAATAAATACAAAAAATATCTTAAAATAGCCCTTAAGCATGTGAAAAGATGTCCAATTTCATAATAAATGCAAATTAAAACTGCACTGAAATACCATTTCTTATCTCGAAATTTAAAACTATAATACACTCAGGGCCTTTCCTTCCCGGGCAGCAGAGATGGCCCACCAGGCAGAGGGAACCTACAGAGGGTGGTTTCTCTCCTATTTTCCTGTCCCACCGAGTCAGCCTGTCCCCCATCCCCACTCCGGCTGGCCTTTGCAGCTAACTCTGCGTGTCAATTAAAAAATAAATAAATAAATAAATAAAATATATAAATACATATATATATGTACACACACTCAGAAGGCAAGACTTTGGAGAAACACTTTTTTTTCTTTTTTAAACATCAACTCAAACCAGAGAGAAACAATTACTTGAATATAGTGCTATGGGGAATGCAAAATAGCACCACACTTACGGAGGAAATTTGGCAATATCTAACAAAACTACATGTGCATTTTTTTTTTTTTTTGTTAAGCCAGAGTCTCTCTCTCTCTCTTGCTTTGTTGTCCCTGGGTAGAGTGAGTGCAGTGGCCGTCATCGTCATCTTAGCTCACTGTAACCTCAAACTCCTGGGCTCAAGTGATCTTCCTGCCTCAGCCTCCAGAGTAGTTGGGACTACAGGCGCATGGCACCACACCCAGCTAAATTTTCTATTTTTAGTAGAGATGGGGTCTCGCTGTTGCTGAGGTGGTCTCGAACTCCTCAGCTCAAGCCATCATCCCTCCTCAGCCTCCCAGAGTGCTAGGATTACAGGCGTGAGCCCCTCCACCTGGCCTGCACTTACTCTTTCTTTTGAGACAGAGTCTCCTTCTGTTGCCCTGGCTAGAGTGCCATGATGCCAGCCTAGCTCACAGCAACCTCAAACTCCTGGGCTCAAGTGATCCTCCTGCCTCAGCCTCTCGAGTTGCTGGGACTACAGGCATGCGCCACCATGCCCGGCTAATTTTTTCTGTATATATTTTTAGTTTTCCATATAATTTTTTTCTATATTTTTTAGTAGAGATGGGGTCTCGCTCTTGCTCAGGCTGGTCTCGAACTCCTGACCTCGACCAATCCTCCAGCCTCGGCCTCCCAGAGTGCTAGGATTACAGGTGTGAGCCACCGCGCCCGGCCTGCACTTACTCTTTAACTCAGGAATCCCACTTCTAGGAATTTACTCTGAAGATACACATCCAGTAATACAAATATGCATATGAACATGGTTGTTTATTGCAGCATTATTTGCAATTGCACAATATTGGAAACTACATAAATTCCCAAATATAGGAGTAGTTTAATAAACCATGTTACTGCCACGCAATGGAATGCTATGCAACTATAATAGAAAAGAACAAGGAAGCTCTGATTAAGTGAAAAAGAATATACAGCCAGTCACAGTGGCTCAGGCCTGTAGTTCCAGCTACTGGAGAAGCTGAGGTGGAAGGATGGTTTGAGTCCAGGAGTCAGAGGCCAGCCTGGGCAACATAGGGAGACCTCATCTCTAAAAAAAATAAAATAAAATAAAGAATACACACACACACGCACCAGTAGCAAGGATCATACCTAGAATGCAGATCTTGGTTTCTAAATAGTATTCCCTATTAAAAACTAACAGGAGAAATGATTGATTCCAGGGCAAGCGCAGTGGTCAGGGCTAGAGCAGGGACGGTACAAGGTGCTTCTGGAACATCTTGCAGTGCCAGAGGTAAGCAAATACTTTTTAAAAAAAAAAAAAAAAACTGATGATCATGGAGCTAAAAGATACAGGATCCAAATCAAAAGTTTCACCTGGCCAAAAAATTTTAGAAAATAAAAAAATAAATATAAGGTAAACAAAAACATAAAAGGAAACAAAATAATTTTTTTTTTTTTTTTTGAGACAAAGTTTCACTCTGTTGTCCGGGCTAGAGAGAGTGCCGTGGCGTCGGCCTAGCTCACAGCAACCTCAAACTCCTGAGCTCAAGCGATCCTCCTGCCTCAGCCTCCCGAGTAGCTGAGACTACAGGGGCGTGCCACCACCATGCCCGGCTAATTTTTTCTGTATATTTTTAGTTGTCCAAATAATTTCTTTCTATTTTTAGTAGAGACGGGATCTCGCTCTTGCTCAGGCTGGCAAAATAAAAATTTTTTAAAATACAAAAATAAAAGTGAAGAAAACAAAAGGCTCACTTGGCCAAATCTGGGACAATTTGAATATCAAAATAAATAACAATAGTAATATATTCTAAACCACAGAATAAATTAAGAAACCGTGAGTTCATGCTAACACTAAATAGAAAAAATAAAGAGGGAGAAGGCCAGGCTCTTCCTCATGGTGGAATGATAAATGTAGAGGAATAGTGGAGCTGGAAAATCACCATTTTGAAAGCATCACATTAAGAACTGGTTTGAGCAAAATCATCAATAGATGTTAAATCCCGGGGGAACATTTGATGACAAGCACAATATCTGCATGGTCTTAAAGTTTCTCCCCAGAGATTATTAGTTGCAACAGGAAAAATAATAACTGGGCAGTAGAGAAATTAGACAAGCTTTTAAGTCATCAAATTTAACATCACCAATGAGGGGCAGGACATCACATGCCTCTAGATGAGATGCCCTAAGAAGGACACACATTGAGAAACATTCTTAAAAAAAAACACTATATTCTTTAAAAATGTGTATATAAGCAAACAAAGAAAGGCTGAGAAGTTGTTCCAGATTAAAGGAGACTAAATGGACATGACAACCAAATATGTGACCTTGGACTGGAGGGGGGGAAATGCTATAAATGATATTATTGTGACAATTGATAAGATTATAATATAGACTATATATTAAATTAAATTATGGTATCAATGTTTAATTTCCTGAGTTTGGTAACTGTACTGTGCTTATGTAAGCGAAGAGCCTTATTCCTTAGAAATATATACTAAAGTGTTTTTTTGTTTGTTTGTTTGTTTTTTTAGAGATGGGGTTTTGCTCTGTCACCCAGGCTGGAGTGCAGTGGCAGGATCATAGCTCACTGCAGCCTCAAAACCCCGTGCTCAAGCCATCCTTCTGCCTCAGCCTCCCCAGTAGCTGGGACTACAGGAGCCATACTGAAGTATTAAGGGGTAAACTGATGCTCAATTCCAGTTCCCTGGTATTAAAAAATATTTCAAACCTGTGTGGCATAATCTACTACCTACCTAGACTATATGCTATAGCCTATTGCTCCTAGGCTACAAACTTATACAGCATGTTAATGTTCTAAATACTGTAGGCAATTGTATGTGGTCCATCAATGACCAAAACATCCTTATGTAGCAGCACATGACTGTATTTGAGTGCTTAACCACTTGCCAGATACTTTTCTAAGCCCTTTACATTATTAACTCATTCAATCTTCACAACAACTTCATGAGGTACTACAATTATTATCCTCATTTTCAGATGGAGAAAGGAAAGCACAAATTGTGCATCTAAGGTCATACAGTTATTTTCATAATAGCCATTTCCCTGTAGATAGAATAAGAAATCTCTCCCTCTCCATCACACAACTCTGGGCAATTGTTTTCCTTATTTTCTTTCTTTCTTTCTTTTCTTTCTTGCTTTCTTTCCATCAGTGCATGGGCAAATTTTATTTTATTTATTTATTTTTATTTTTTTATTTCAGAGTATTATTCGGGTACAAACGCTTTGATTACATAAACTGCCTTTGCACCACCTGACCAGCGTGCCCATCCCCCAGAAAGCATGTTTTCTTTATTAGATTCATGTTTGCATCATTTAAACAAGACCTGTGATGATGAGTTGAGAACACTTGTTTCCTCTCAACTTCTGAGATAGAAATGAAGCTAGAGTCAAATTAGCTGAATTAATCTAATTTAAGCCAGTGGCTCTCAAGCTTTAATGTGTATCAGAATCACCTGGAGGGCCCTACCCCAGAATTTCTGATTCTGAGAATTTGCATTTTTAAGAAGTTCCCAGGTGATGCTGGTCCAGGGACCACTTTGAGAATGACTGTATTAGGACTCTTAATCTCCCCCCACTTTAGTTTTCTCATCAGTGAAATGGGCATTACAACATTGTAATAGAGACAAGGAAGAGGAAGTGCTTTGTTAATTGTTCAGCACTAGGGGAACACTGTTAACAATTACTATTATTAATATTTTATGGGAGCTATAGGAAGTTATTTTAATCTTTCAGACTTTGCCACAGTACTCCATGTTCAAATGCATGGGTGTGACAAGGGACTCAATATCAAATAGAGTGAAGGAGAGAACACCTTCCTATGCTACACTTCCACCCAGTCAGCCAGTGTAATAAGCTTTCTTGTATGTCCTGCCAAGAATAAAAATGTTTCACACACACACTCACACACACTAGAGTTGCACTGTATACAAATTTAACTTATCCCAAGATTAGTAAATGAGAATTCCCTTCATCTACCCAAAGTGTGAATATCCCACTGGACTAAATGTTGAAGATATGTATTATTCCAAAACCTAGGCACTAAATGCAAACAAATCAATCCATATCATGTTCAACTTTTACAGAAATATCTAGCTATGAATAATCATGAGTAATTTTTTTAATTTTTATTTATTTATTTTTTAATAGACACTGTTCCTGAGAAATCATGAATAATTCTCTACTCATCATACTTTTGCCCTGGCACCTTTAAACTAAACCCCCTTCAAAATGCAAGTACATTTTATCTTCCTTTACATCCTGTACACAGGATTACATTTGTTAAACTACTCTGTTAAAAAGTTGTCCACATTAACCCAGAATCTGATTTCACAAACTTCAAAACACTGGAACTTGTTTTGGCTTCCAAGGTATCACAGAATAATTCATATTCATCTTTTGTTAATGACAAGCCTTCATGACTTTAGACAGCTATCTTCTCCCAACCCACATAAATATCTCTTCATTCATCTTATGACATCATCTAAAAATTATTCTTACTGTTGAAGAAAATAATTCCTCAGAATGAGGAAGGCTGCTTTTAGTTAAATAAAACAACTAATTCCCGTCCTCCAAGAAATACTGATGTTTTTGCATGAAGGACATGACCACTCAATTTTATTGATATTACTCTAAAGATAAATGGTGACTTGCTGGTAGACAACCATATCTGAATTCAAAAGACTATTAAGTTTCCCTTTGGAGTAAAACTTAAATAAACAAGGACTACCTCAAAAAATCCCATGCCTCCCAGCCCTTCCCTCTTGTCCTAGGATCTGTGAACTACACATATTTTTTTCTTTCACATCCAGCACAACTCAGCCATCCAAGTATGTGAACAAGAAGGAGCCACTTTAGAGACCAGAAGTGGGACCTTCAGAAATGTGGGCTGAGAGGCCGGGTGGGGTGGCTCATGCCTGTAATCCTAGCACTCTGGGAGGCCGAGGCGGGTGGATCGTTTGAGCTCAGGAGTTCGAAATCAGCCTGAGCAAGAGCGAGACCCCATCTCTACTAAAAAATAAGAAGAAATTAGCTGGACAACTAAAAATATATAGAAAAAAATTAGCCGGGCATGGTGGAGCATACCTGTGAGGCAGAAGGATTGTTTGAGCCCAGGAGTTTGAGGTTGCTGTGAGCTAGGCTGATGCCACCGGCACTCACTCTAGCCTGGGCAACAAAGCGAGACTCTGTCTCAAAACAAACAAACAAACAAACAAAAAACCCTTCCCATAGTTTATCCTTAACAGTTAGACCATATTCCCCCTTACATATTTCTAATGAATATATACTAAATGAAAATATGATCATCCTCTCGTGTTTTGCAACTTACTTTTCCCCAATATATCTTGGACTTTGTTTTGCACTGACACATATAATTTTCATATACCATAATCCTCCTAACAAATGGAAGTAAAATGATTAAATAGATTTAGATGACTTTTTTCCAGGGTTATAAAATATCACCCAGTGTGGAAAAGTATCACAATTTCTATTCTAAACAGGAACCTGGGGGCGGGGGCGGGAATCAAATAATACAAAGTAATCATTAATCTTGGAAAGTCATGTTATGTAACTTGGGTGAGGAATGCAATCCTGACAACTCACGTCTCATCACCCGGATGTCAGCCACTTCTGCTAGTCTACCCACCCTAGCCGCCCCCCGCCCCCAAACCACCATCCTGAACACAGGGAATAGCCCCTGACCCCAGCTTTTACTAAAGCTTTAAAAAGAGAGGAATTGTCCATCTGTTCCTCCTCTTAGTTCTCTCCCCTTCCGCAGATGCCAAGCCCTGTTTCTTTCACTCTACTTGTCCCCATTAAGGTCCCATGCCTATGACAGAAACTCAGGCTAGGAGCCCTAGTGTTGGATATTTTCTTTTCCTTTTTCTTTTCTTTTTTTTTTTTTTTTTAATTTTTTGTGGAGACCAGGGTGTCTCACCCAGGTCTCCAACTCCTGGCCTCAAGCCATCCCCCCACCTCTGCCTACTAATACTACTGGGATTACAGGCATGAGCCACCCCACACCACCCTTTTTCTTCTCCCTTTTAAGAGGTACAACTGAATATTACAGTTGTTTCTTGGTATCAGGGGGAGATTTGTTCCAGGACCCCCTCTTCCATACCGAAATACAAGGATGCTCGAATCCTTTACATAAAATGACTTGTTTGCATGTGACCCGTGAACATCCTCCCCTATGCTTCAAATCATGTCGAGATGACTTGTAATACCTAGTATAATGTAAATGCTATATAAATAGTTGTATTGTTTGTATTTTTTATTGTTGTATAGTTATTTTTTGTTTTTTTTTCCAAATATTTTCCATCAGAGACTGGTTGAATCCATGGATTCAAAGGGCAGATACAAGGGGCTGATTGTATTCAGTTTGGCATTTTAATAAAGATAAATCTTATATATCCCCAAAACAACAATAACTATACTTTCTGCTAAAGCTAGAAAGAAAATAGAAATCCCATGATATTAGGTCCAGCTTTTGACGATTGAAATGTAGTTGGGATAACCTGGTGGCTTCCTTTTCCGCAGCAGAGATTACTAAAGGTTACAAGACCTGGTTCAGCAACCTCTCTCTGGACAAATTCCAACTCCCAAATTCAGGTAACATACAGATAACCCTCCTCGAAAAAAATTCTTACCTCTGATTAGTTATCATACAATTTAATGTTTCAAATTTCTTTCATGTGAATAACATTCCAGACGCTTATTTTCTGAAAATATTCTCTCTGAGATCCCAAAACTGTTCCCCGGTCACATTTTAATTTCCGTTTTCTCCCTAAACACCCTTCCAGGGGTAGGCGGCAAAGCAGACACTCAACGAATGTAATCAATAAATAAGTCGATGGAAGCAGTGGGGAGGCAGGGCAGAGGGATTGGAGAAGAATCAGGGTCCTCTCTGAGATCCTAGTAGGAGGGAGAAGGAAACTAATCTGCTCTGAGTGGTTCTGGGTGGTTACACGAGTCACCTCCCCGTTAGCCGGGCCCTGAGCAGGCGACCTGCCTCCTGTCTCCCGGCCTTGCCCGGGCCGTGCCGCTCAGCGGTCTGTTCCCGGGTCTCTGCAGAACGCGCTTTCCTTCCTCCTCGCCTGGCTCACCGCTGTCGGTCACTCAGGCCTCACCCAGAGGTGACTTCCTCGGGGGACCTTTCCTGACCTCCCTGCCCAGGTCCCGTCCCCCATATTTCAGCCTCCCAAGCACAATCAGGCTCCTGGCCACACTTAGCCCAACCCCTGAAGCTCCTGCAGGGCGGGGCCCGCCTGTCTGCAGGAGTTGAAGACTGGCTCCAGACCACCCTGCAGGCGGCTTCAGTACCCCGTGCCCGCTAGCAGTTCCTGCTAGGAGCTTTTCTAAGAACCAGTCGGTCTCCCACTGGTATCCAGCCCACCCGAATAGTAAAATGTAAATGTGACTATATAAATCCTGAAGAGGGGGTGTGACTGCTGAGGCCTCGGTTTCCTTAACTATACAATGGGAGTTATATTGAGGATTGAGTCAATAACGGAAGAGCCTGCGGAGATCCCGGCCGGCCGGAGGCTCTCAATCAGCATAGGCTATTGTCATTATTATGAGCCACTTTGGGGTCAGAGGATTTCACAAGATTGGATTTTGCTTTTGTTTATCGCCTCTTTTTTTATAAGGCTTTCCTGGACTATGCCCTATTTTACCTTCTTTCCAAAACTCATCAGTGCCATTGTCTGACCCTTCTTGGGGCTGACTCCTTCATCTCCGTAACAATGAAAGCTTGTTGTTTTCCATAATTGTTGGCTTACCCTTGACAGAAAGCTGGTTGAGAGCTTGAAACTCAAAAAAGGAAACCACTCCAAGACAAACACTGTTTTTAACCTCCAGACTGTTACTTCCAAAATTTTTCCTATGAATTTCCTTAAAGTATTTTTGTTGTTCTTGTTGTTTTGGGGGGTTTTTTAGGGCTGAAAAACCCTATGAGGGTTTATTAGCCTCCATGATATGCATGGAACTTATGTCAGATTCTTAAATTTCCCTCTTTTCCTACTGTAATTGACATCGATTTGCATAAAGTTTTTTTACATTTAGAAGCTCTGCCCTTAAGATGGAATTTTTGACTTAAAGGTCTAGGGGCAGTTTTTCTGTGCTTTAGTCTTCATTCACACTGCAGAATTGGGGTTCAAAAGTATCCAGTTAATTCCCACATACACATTCACTCACTGCCAACAGATTCTTCCAAGGGTACGTTAGCTGGGAGTAACTTGAGGCTGCCACAGCTGTTAGTTTGTAAAGCAAACCAAGCTAGAAGTTACAGAAGACAAGGAGACTTCATCTATCAGATCAGCAAAAAAACAGTGAGCCAATGGGGAAAATAGCAATCTCATATACTGCTGCTGGGAGTGAAATTGTTTCAACCCCCATGGAAAACAAATTGATAATATCTAGCAAAATTATGTTTTTCCCTTTTGGACCAGCAATTTTCCCTATGAGAATTTAGCCTACAGACATACTACTTGCAAAACAATGGCCTTCAATGTCTTCATGGCACCTTTATAAAAGCAAAAGTTTCATAATAACCCCAAAAGTCCTTTTGTGGAGAATTAAATAGAATAATACCCATCAGTAAGGAAGGAGAGAAAATAATCTACATTTATAATTGCTTGTGTTTGCATTTAAAAAAAAAAACAACTCTAGAAAGGACAATAAAGCTTTTTATTGTTGGGGAGTAGGAAATGCAGGAATATGAAATGAGCTCAGAGGAAGACTTGTCTATCATTTTAGGATTTTGATCCATGTGACTAGTATCTCTTTAAAACAAATTTAAGTAAATTTAAATATTTAAATATTAAATTGGTGTGCTACCTAAGAAAATGTTTTTTAATGTAGCAACAACTAGTATTCTCTACTTTCTGTTCTGTCTCATATGGCAACTGTTGACACATCTCCAGAAATATCCTGCTCAATGCCATTCTGTTCAAAATGTGCCCAAAGCTACTGGGGACCACCTTAAGGTGACTGGAGTCCACGGGCAGTCTCTTCCCTGGAAACTGAGATGCCCCTTCCCACAGCCCACCTCAGCCCACTATTAGCCTCTTCCCAATCTGTGGACACTCGGACCCTGGTACTGCCTCTGGCCCTGGCAACCAATAACTGAGAGGCCCTAAGACCTTCCTGCCTAGGACTAACAATTCTGCAAGGCAGACCATCCTTTTTAGTATCTGTGGCTTCTTACCACAGGGAGTTGAGCCAAGTTTCCCTGCTAACACTTCAAAGAGAAGGAAACGCATGCATCTGTGTTTGGTTCTCCAAAGTCAGGGATGGAACTGTTTTAACAATTATCATTTCCTTGGGAAAAGTGAGATTGATTTTCCTCCAAAATCTTGAGCAAGAGCTGAGCTGAGTGGTCTAGGACCTTAAGGCAGAGTTGTCAAGGCTGGGGTGGGGGTTGAAACACCAATGAGGTACATGACTGGTCTCTTCCTCTCCACTCCAAATAAACCTCAACAGCATTCCAAATGTACCTTTGTCTTCCCAGTGACCCACAGGTTGTGTGGAATCTAATGACCCCAGAAAACTGCACCTGTGCTCTGTATTTCCACAGAGTAGGGAAACAATGCCTTTAAAAAGGACTTTCACGACTTTCTGAGTCTTCAATGATGAGACCCTTAGGAGGACAGAGCTAGAACTTGGAGTCCCTCCTCCCTCAGACCTGGGAGGGGAGGAGTCTAGCTACAGTCCTGCCATGGAGCAAGAGTACCTCTTATCATGCATTCAAGAAATATTTATTGAATGCCCATGGTGTCATTGTTCTAAGACTTCACAGAGATTTAGGACATAGTCTTAATTCGTTTAATCCTCACTTTTGTTTTGTTTTGAGACAGACTCTTCCTCTGTTGCCGGGGCTAGAGTGCTATGGCATCAGCCTAGCTCACAGCAACCTCAAACTCCTGGGCTCAAGAATTCTTCTGCCTCAGCCTCCCGAGTAGCTGGGACTACAGGTGTGTGCCACCATGCCCAGCTAATTTTTTCTATATATTTTTAGATGTCCAGCTAATTTCTTTTTTTTTTTTTTTAGTAGAGACAGGGTCTCACTCTTGCTCAGGTTGGTCACAAACTCCTAAGCTCAAAGGATCCACCCGCCTTGGCATCCCAGAGTGCTAGAATTACAGGCGTGAGCTACCGCGCCCGGCCAATATCTCCATATTTATAGATGGAGAATTGAAGCACAAAGGCTAACATACTCATGATTCCCAAGCTAGAAAGTGGCTGAGCCAAGATTCAAACCCAGGCCAGTCTAGTTGGTGTGTCTTATAACACTATTCTTAACCACTCTACACCATATTGCCCCTTTAAAAAAAAAAAAATCAACATCCCTTCCTTGTTGGAGTTTACATTTTAGTAAGGGAGAGGAAGAAAATGAGCAGCTAACACTATCAGTCAAGTTTATAAATGCCATGAATAAAAATAATGCAGTTAAGCAGAGACTTTGGAGGACTTCCCTAGAGGTGAGTATAGACCACCTGAGAGAAGAGCAAAACCACTTGAAAATCTGAGATTTTTAGGCCAAAAACCAGCAAAAACAAAAGCCTGTAAGTGGGAACATACATAGTGTATTTGGGGGGCAGCATAAGGATAAGCTAGAGCAGAGGGCAAAAAAATGTGAGTTCCCATTAGGTTGAGGTCAGGTTCCACAGGGCCTTATAGGTCAGCATAAGGAGTTTGGGTTTTTAAGTTGGATGGAAAACTGTGGAGTCCCTTTTGGAGGAGAGGCCATATGATTTACATTTTAAAAATTAAGTCTGCCTGCTAAAGAACAGGCCCTGAGATGAACAAATAGAAATCAAGACCTGTTAGCAGTCTGTTTCAGTAGTACTACCAAGAAAGGATAGGACTGGAGATATCTAAGGTATTACCCTCCAATCCATCAACCACAATGTCAAGGAGCTATATACTTACTTAAAACTTTATTCTTTAATTAGCAACCTTGGAAAAAGATATTCACATCAGGACTCAGAGCAAGGGCAGAGACCCCCAAACAGAAGGTCTTTCCTTAATTCAGCAGGTGCAGGATGGTCTCATGGGGGGAGGGTTATAAGGCCAAATTGACTGGACTCCCTCATGGATTTCACACTGTGGGTGAGGCATCAAGGCAGGCTCCTAATTTGTGGCCTGAACCACTGGTCCAAAATGGTGGTGCTGTTCACTTACTGATAGCTAAAGGGGAGAGAAGTTGTTTGGTGGACATGCCAGATCTGTTTCTTGCAGAAAATAGCTGTTAGTTTTCTCTCCCATTACTGACAAACATATCCAAGAAATAGTCAGCACTTGCTACTACATACGATGCCTGTCCTAAGTGCCCTATGTATTATTAACAGTTAGTCTCATAATTTCATATGGGGTCATATGCCGTTAACTTCATTTTAGAGACTGAGAAACCGAGAGGGTTAAACAGTTTGCCTAAGGTCATAGGGTCCTGGCACTTTCCATATTTTTGTTTTGGAAAACATATACTTCTTATTTTGCATATGTTCTATCAACCTATTATAGGATTGTTTTTAAATGAAAGAACGGGTTATTTCCAGACTGTATCATCACATCACCCCTAGGTTTTTGGTTCAGTGCTGCATCTCAGGTCTTGACTCCTAGACCCTTTTTGACCCGAGCCAAGAGTGCCCTTGGACCTCTTTTCAGCTTTGGGGAGTTTCAATAAAGGGGTAAACTCAACAGCCACACCTCAGCAGTGCTTGAGAGATATTTAAGGTATTACCTCCAATCCATCAACCACAACGTCAGGGAGCTATTTACTTATTTAAAACTTTATTCTTTAACAACTACATCAGGACTCGGTAAGGGCAGAGACCCAAAAAACAGATGGTTTTTCCTTAACTCATCAGGCTGGAGCAGAGTTTAAACCAAGCTGGAACCACTCCAGGTCTGGCTGCAACCTAATCTTGCGACATCCTGGCCTCAGTCCCATTGTCTGGAAACTGGCTTCACTTCATCCAAGGGCCTAGTTGGAGGGCACTCATGGCTTCTTCAAGTTTGAGCATCCCTGCACCAGAAAGAGCAACAGCAGGGTGAGTATGGTGGGGGAGGGTAAGAGCCTGACCTTTCTCTGCCTCTTTCAGGATTCCTTTCTAGAACCCTCTGAGCCAGGCATTCTGGGCCTGAGATTCTCTGGAACCTCGGAACGTGGAACCACTGGGCCCATTCCAACATTCTCCAAGAAGCTGGAGGAGGAGGGGGAAGGTGGAGAGATCACACATAATCCCGCCCAATGGGTCTAGCCCAGCCCCCTCTCATCAGAGTCTCACCCCGGGTCCCCAGGAGCAACGGCCCGCACCCTAGGCCCCAGACTCCCAAATGAGTCTTGGAGACTGCCCAGACGCAAAGAGCGCCTTTGGTGATGCCCGAGGTGTGGTGGTGGTTGCGGACAGTGAGGAGGTGAGAGAAGAGGAAGAGAAGCCACCCCCATGGGCCTCTGTTCAAAGCCCCTCATCACCGAGTGTCTCACCTCGCTCCTGCCGCTGGCGGTGCCATTCAGCCATGGACTGGAGCATCCACTTGGTCCGGAGCTTGTACACGTAGGAGCCATACACCAAGACCTCGGTGAGGTCTGAAGATTCCAGAGCTTTCAGCTGGAGCATGGCCTTGCTCACCTGCTCGATGTAAGGGATGCGAGATCCGTCTGGGCCTGTTGGGGGAAGGGGATGAGAACTCTAGGCGGCGGAGACTGAAACGCCGAGGACGGGGCACACAAGCCAGTCTGGGCACACTCACCAAACATGGCTCCCAGCAGCCGCGTCTGGACCTGAAACACCGCTGGATCTTTCAGATCTTCGGGAACTTTCACCCACGGTGGAATATCTTTACGCTCTGGAAGCGTTCCCATCTCAGGACCCTCAAATCCTACCACTTTATCGCGGAAGCTAGGCCTACCCGTGCCCACCTTGGCCGCAGCGCGCGCAAAGTCTAGCACCTGGATGGCCCCGCCCCGGCCAGACCCCGCCCCTGGCTCCGCCCCCGGGCCCAATGGCACGTTCGCCGCGCTGCGCCAGCACCCCCAGCCCTGCCCACCCTGGTCCAGCGGATTACCATCTCCCCGGCCTCGTGCTACTGTGGAGAGTCGTCCCTCGGGCCCAGCTGTCTCCAAGCTAACTAGGGTTTCCACCTGCATTGCCTCGTGTCTTCCACACCAGAATCCCATGGGCTTGGGAGTGGGTAGGGGGAGGGCGCTATCGACTCTTCCCCCTAGGAAACAACCGGTTGGGTCTGAACCCTGAAAACCGGGAATCCAGGTTGGAGGATGAGAGGACTACCCACAAGCTGCCAAATCGACTTCTTGTTTCACACGTTCCAAAGGAGGGTCAGTTCTCCCTCGGGCCAAAGGAGCAGGACCAGGGGCTGGTTTCACTTTGAGGGCGACCTGGACAACATCGGGGAACTCAAGAATAATTTGTCATTTAATAAAGAGGAAACCCCGAAATTCGGAAATTCATTATCTTACTTGAAGGGACGAGATGAGGGCTCTGAAGTGCCCCCATGGTTAGCGTTCATCGAAGTCCCTGGCTCTGGAGCTTTTGAACCGACCCAGATTTCAAAGCTTACGTGTGCTCTGCCTCGCCACTCTGAAACGGGTGCAGGCTTCTGGCTCCCCTCTCAATATAATAAATTTAGTTTATTCGTTTTTAAAATACATTGCTCGAAGCGATGCACTGGATTCACTCCATGAGGGTGTGATTTCAATGTTTTGTGGCTTTACAGATGGAGATGAAGCTGACTTTTCCCAAGCCCAGTTCTGGTAACATCTAATATCCCCTCAGCTGGCTCATTATGACGGCTTCCTGAGGCAGACCTCTTCACAATCAAAAAACTGTGGGTTCTTTTGCAACCACCAGTGTAGTCAATTTAGAAATGATCATCAATGGCTAAAACTATCAGATGAAGGCTATTGAGGAACTAGACATTCACAAGGTCTGGACGTCCCATCCCACAGATTATGAATTAGGAGAAAACTTTTCTTTACACCTTAACCAAAAGCCAAAGTTAGCATCATCAATAATAGGACAAATAGACTTCTGGTATGTCAATGTCATGAAAACAAAAAATTGGAGGAATTTTTGTTTGATTAATTGACTAAAAATTCTGTGTGGGCCAGGTGAGGGGGCTCACGCCTATAATCCTAGCACTCTGGGAGGCCAGGGCGGAAGGATTCCTTGAACTCAGAAGTTATAGACCAGCCTGAGCAAGAGCAAGTCCCCATCTCTACTAAAAACAGAAAAATTAGGTGGCGTTGTGGTAGGTGCCTGTAGTCCCAGCTACTTCAGAGGCTGAGGCAGGAGGACCACCTGAGCCCAGGAGTTTGAGGTTGCAGTGAACTATGATGACACCACTGCACTCACTGTAGCTCCAGCAACAGAGCGAGATTGTCAAAAAAAAAAAAAAAAAACAAAAAAAAAAAACAATGCTGTGTGCATGATTCAAATAATCCTGAATCAAAGTAGTGGGGTACATTTCAGGACAATGGAAGAAATTTTAATATCCCTTATACTGCAAAGTAGTGTTTTATTAATGTTTAGAAACTTCTAGAGTGGGATAGGGGTTGTTTTGTTTTGTTTTGTTTGAGACAGAGTCTTGCTCTGTTCCCGGGGCTAGAGTGCCGTGATGTCAGCCTAGCTCACTGCAACCTCAAACTCCTGGGCTCAAGCGATCCTACTGCCTCAACCTCCCGAGTAGCTGGGACTACAGGCATGCACCACCATGCCGGGCTAATTTTTTCTATGTATTTTTAGTTGCCTGGCTAATTTCTTTCTATTTTTAGTGGAGATGGGGTCTTGCTCTTGCTCAGGCTGGTCTCGAACTCCTGACCTCAAGCGATCCTTCTGCCTCGGCCTCCCAGAGTGCTAGGATTACAGGCGTGAGCCACCATGCTCGGCCAGGATAAGTGTATTTCAATTATGAAGAGAAGGTCCTTATTCTCAGGAGAAACATGTACAGTGGATTGTTATATCTGAAATTTACCTAGAAATAGTCCAGCCCCCTTTCTTCCAAACCTCAGCATTATATATATGTATACATTGTGTGTGTGTGTGTGTGTGTGTGTGTGAAGAGAGCCAATATGGCAAATATCAACAGTTGGTTCTAGAGCTTTTCTTTTCTTTTCTTTTTCTTTAATTTTACACCAAACCAGAACAGTTCTAGATCAAGGACAAAATTCTTTCTATATTTTTTCAATGTTTCTGTAGTCTTGAATTTTTAATAAAAGGGAGAAGAAGAAATATTATGGTGTGTCAGGTAGCTAATCAAAAGAAAATATTCTTTCCTTTGTATCTTTCTCTTCCTTCCTTCTCTCCCTTCCTCCCTTTCTCCCTCTTCCCCATTATTCTGTCAGCCCTGTGAAGGCAGGGACCCAGGTCTGATTTCACCGTCACTGTATCCCCAGTGGGTCACAGGCTGGCACACAGTGGGTGCTCAATACATATGAGGTTGTCTGGAATGAGCGGCCCAAGGGTCTTTGCTGGTGGCATGAGGGTGTCTTCCATCATTTCTGCACACTGGAGGATTAGGGCATCCCTGGAGGCAGGACATGGCGGCCCAGGTCTCTAGGTCCAGCCCCCACCCCTCTTTGCTAGTATCTGAGCCCAGACAGGGACAGGGGCATGTGGGGGGTCCTACAGTAAGTAGGGTGGGGGCAGGCGCAGGTGCCCAGGTGCCACTCTGGGCCCTGGGCTGGCTAGCACCATGGAGGATGCCGGATCCCTGCCTGAGCCCCCCATGTAGTCTCCGCTTCCTGGGGGCCACCAGGGAATAGGCTCCAGGCCAGCTAAGGGATGGCAAAAGGGGCTCATTATCTCATCAGGCAGCGCAGCCATTGGCTGAAGGCTTCTGGTGGCAGGAGCTGGGCCCTAGCTCCCCAAGACCCAGGAGAGGGTTGCAGGGGCCAGCAAGGAAGACCTTGTGTGAGGAGGGAAAAGGGCAAGAGGGGGGAAAGCACGTGAATTGGGGAATTTGCAGTATCTGCAGGGCTGTGAATGCATCTTAGAAGCATGTCTCCCCTATTCCTTCCGTGTTACCCCGCCACTAGGTTTCCCTCGCCTGACCACAGAGAGGCCAAGCTTGGGGTGGGGAGGCATGAGCAGAAGGGGAATGAGAGGGTCCCCTCCCCCCAGCTAAATTAGGAGCCCCCATCCTTCTAAGGGCTCCTTTATTAACCAGCTCCCCCCATACACACACACAGTGTGCCCAAGGCAGTATGGACAGAAGTCCCCACCCTCAGTCAAAACACACCTCCGTTTGCCTAACTGTGCCTGAGACACACCATTCACCCCACAGAATTTCAGGGCACACATCCAGGCCATAGACATTCTTGGAGCACCTGCAGGTTATGGGGGGAGGCTCCACCTCTCTGACCCTGAGTTTCCTCTCAGTTTCCCACTGTGTGAAATCAGGTTGATAGAAATCCTGACATTCCTGACTGCTGTGAAGATCCATTCAGTTAGGGAACACTGGGATACAGTGGTGACCAAGGGAGGACTTGACTCAGCTTTTTGTGCCATAAGGTCTGGTGGGGAAAACAAAGACAAATGGATACAGTGTATCATTTCAGAAGGCCACAAATGCAAAATAAAAAAAAAGAAGAAAATAAAAGCAAGGGGATGAGGTGGAGAGTTGGATGCTACTTCACACCAACAATCAAGGAGAGCTAGCCTGAGGTGATGTTTAGGCAGAAAAAAAGAAGCTGTGAGAAAAACTGGGAGACGAGAGTTCCTTGTGGAGGAGAACCAGCCTGTGCAAAAACCCTGAGGTAGAACCGAGCCTGGTGTGTAGGAGGAACAGTGAAGAGGCCAGTGTTGCTGGAGCGGAATGAGCCAAGGAGAGAGAGGAGGTGAGGATGGGGAGAAGATAGGAACAGGTCATGCACGGCTTTAAAAATTTTTTTCTGGGGGAAAAAATGCAACATATCTTGTATCTCGCAGTGAGGACTTATCACACTTTCTAAACCCTCCCCTCCCCCATTTCAATACCGTATTTAAAGAAACACAGAGAGGGGCACTGGAGTTGTCTCCAACTTAAGGGTATTGGAGACATACCTATATAACTGTACAAACTTCTTTCTTTAGGTAAACAACCAGGACTTAAACTGCTGGCTCAGAAAGTATGACCATCAAAAAAATTGAATAGAAATGACCAACAGCTCTTCTAAAGAACTCATTTAGGGTTACATCAGCACAAGTATGTCACATCAGCCATTTAAGCATCCAGTTTCCTCATTGGTAGCAATTTTTCTCAATTATGTTTGCCTTGCCACTGGGATAATTTTTCATTTACATATTTTGAATCTAGAAACAGATACACAAATTGCTGGCTGGGAGTACTAGTTGAAGGGTGGCCTAATTTACTAAAAGGAATGAGATTCCCTCTCCCTCTTTTCCCCTCAAAAAATGGTGCCATCGTCTACTCCTTCATGTTTGCTCTTAATTTTATGTTGTATGCAGCAATTGTTTACATATTTCAAGGCAAGCCTTTAGATTGTGAGCCTGGCCCCGAACACTGAAAAATTTACTCTCAATCTCAGCTATTACCCGCCTGCAGCTACTATTTTATTTGAAGTGGCTGAGAACCCCACCCACAGGCTGCAGTGCCATTACACCCACCTTAGCCTCCTTTCCCACTCTGAGTGCTTTAGGCTGCTGGATGGCAGTAGGCGAAATTGTGGGCGGTCTGCTGGGAGCACCTGGATCGCCCCCACTCTGGGCCTCAGAGGCCAAGCAGGTAAACACCAGATGCGCCAGACCAGAGGTGCCAAAGGCTGATGAAGCACCAGGAGCTGGCCCGTGGGCGCCCTTGAGGACTTTCTAGAGACCTGCCGCTGGACCTAGTCAGCTTCATCTGGACCAGGATCCAAAGGCTTCCAACCACCCCAACACTAGCTGTGGCAGTGTGGGTTCAAGGTGACGCCAGAGCGGTGGCTGGGTTCAGCCCCCAGGGGTTCACGCCCTCCAATCCCGGGGTCACAGAGAGGCCTTTTGTCTGGACCACCAGCTAGGAATGGCTGCAGGACGCCTCTGCCTTGTCCGTGGTGCCCCTCGCCCAGGGACTGAACTGAGAGAAAGGTACAGAATTGGCCAGTCACGGTGGCTCAAGCCTGTAATCCTAGCACCCTGGGAGGCCTAGGCAGGAGGATTGCTTGAGTTTAGAAGTTCTGTTAGGTAGATATGAGGGATTCCCGGTCTCCTAGGGACAAAAGTGGGTGCTGTTGCCCCATCTTGGTCCTGCCTCACCCTAATTCCTCATACCTGGGGGAGGAGGGAATACTCTATGAATCCACCAATCAGAACTTGGCACACCAGCTGCAAAAGAATGCAGAGGACTCTCTAGCCCACCGGTCAACCAGCATGGGTATCATAAAGTCCTGAAAGTGACCTACCCTCATGCGCAGTTAAGGCTTAGGTCATGTGACTCCCAACTGTCCAATCAAAGTGGTTCCATGGTGACCTCTGAACCAGGAGGGAGGTCCCTATATGGGCACTAAAAAATAAGAGGCAGAGGATAGCCTGTCTCTCTTTGCGTCCTTCCTTTCGCTCTTCCTTAGCTGCAACAATGGGTCCGGTTGTGATTTGTGGCATATGTACCATGCTCTGTAAACCTATATCTTGCTCTTCCCTGTAATCCTATCTTTCTCTTAGTAAACCTCATTTTTGTGCTTGTCTAACTTTGGCATGTCTGGTCAGTCTTTGGGTATGAGCGCGCCAAGAATAGAAATTTCAGATTGAAACTTGACAGTTTGAGATCAGCATGAGCCAGAGCCAGACCCGTCTCTACTAAACATGGAAAAATTAGCCGGGTGTCCTGGTGCGCACCTGTAGTCCCAGCAACTCGGGAGACTGAGGCAAGAAGATCACTTGAGCCCAGGAGTTTGAGGTTGCAGTGAGCTACGACGATGGCACTACACTCTAGCCAGGGCGACAGAGTGAGACTGTCTCAAAAAAAAAACAAACAAAAAAAACCGAAGCTACAGAATTTGAGGGGATGCTGCAAATACGAAAGGCCGTCCTGACAACACTCACGCAACCCCTAGCCTTTTTCTCAGGAAAAGGATGCCGTCAAAGGCAACATTGGCTTTGTGGCCAGGAAGCCCCTGCCAGGCACTGGGCGCACGATTTCACTGGGGTTTCACAGAAGTGATTTCCCACGCCTAGCTCAGTCACAGCAGCCCAGATACCCTTGACAGGTCCATCTTCCCCTATCCCCTCTCTCCATGCGCTAAGACCATCTCGTGTCTCCAAGGGTTGCGTTGCCAGGTTGAGCCAGCGGGCGCTGGTAAACTCTGCGTCCTGCGCCTCCGTTACGGCGGGAAAGCGGGTGAAAATCCCGGTGACCTGCGTGCTTGCGTTTAGAAACACAACCACAAGTACCAGAGCCGACCTTTTGTCCATCCGTTCGGTCTCTTTGGCTACAATCAAGAAGTCTCCACACAGATGTGGAGAAATTAACTGCTTTATCAGAACCATTTTAAACTCAATCGCCATTCTAGCAGTTTTCTCCCATCTCCAGGTGCACTTCTAGTGCACTCACGGCTTCCTCCAGTGCCCGCACTTTGTCGCTCATAAGGAGACCAAAGCACTGGGGGAGCACAGGCCCCCAAGATCTGGCCAGGGAACCCACTACTCTAGATTAGGGAAGAGCGACCGCACTAAAAGCAAATTCCTACGACCCCGCCAGGGTGGCTGCGTCTGGAAGTGCTCCCATTAGGGGACAGTGTTCGGCCATTGCCGGAGCTGAGACTCTTGGGCTGGCAGGAGCAGCGGGGTTAAGGAGCGGAGAGAAGTCCCCAATCTGCCAGCCCTCACCTCGGAAGCGGCCATCGCGGTACCTTCCTGCTGTGACCTGCAGCAGCCACTCCGCCCACTTCCTGTGCCTTGGGCGGTCGGCGATGGCGACCTCGGCACACCCGGCATCACTCAGCGAGCCTGCTACTTTCAAGTCCAAAAACACCTCTTTTACCACCCCACCCCCACCCCCGACACACACAGAGCCACAGGACAATGCCCAGACATGGGAAGGGTGGAGGCAGGGCCAAGAGCTGGGCGGGCCCCCTTACTGCCGCATGTCCCCCTAGGGTGCCGGAGCGAGGAAGGTCGCTGGTCTGGGTTAGACCGTGCGGAATGGAGCCAGCTAAGCCAGGTCCTAAGAACAGCGTGGAATTCCAGGAAGGACCGCGGCAAGGGGCGCATACTTGAGGCCCACTGCTAAGGTGGAACAACAAGGAGGCCCCAGCAGGACTCGCTCTACCTAGGGAAGATGGGCTCCGAAGACACTTTTAATGTGCGTAACCAGGAGACTCAGCAAAATGTACCGGCTGCAGCCACCATCAGGCTCGCGGAGTTCCTCTACGCAGGAGCCCGGGAGGCCGATCCGCTTCCAACCAAAGTGCACTGCCATTTCAGCTTGCAGCTCCTTAGGTCTGGCCAGGCCCCGGGACGGTGATCAGATAAAAGGCAAACTTTTCGCATAGCTCAGGGAAAACCTAGGACTGCCTGAGACCCAGGACTAGAAGGCCGAAGTTTCAGAGTGAACTGGGCCCCTTCCCCGGAAGTCTAGCCTGACCGGACACTCCAACCCCAAGACTTGTTTTGTTGTTTTTTTTTTTTTTTTTGAGACAGAGTCTCACTCTGTTGCCCGGGCTACAGTGCCAGGTCATCAGCCTAGCTCACACACCTCAAACACCTGGGCTTAAGCAATCCTTCTGCCTCGGCCTCCCGAGTAGCTGGGACTACAGGCACGTGCCACCATGCCCAGCTAATTTTTTCTACATATTTTTAGTTGTCCAGCTAATTTCTTTCTGGTTTTGGTAGAGACCGGGGGGGGGGGGGGGTCGTCTCATCCTTGCTGAGGCTGGTTTCAAACTCCAGACCTCGAGCGATCCTACCTCCTCCACCTCCCAGAGTGCTAGGATTACAGGCATGAGCCACCACACCCGGCCAAGACCTTGTCTCTTAAAAAAATAAATTTTTAAAATGCAGGTTCAGTAGGTCTGGGGCAGGCCTAGGATTCTGCATTTTTAACAGCTTCCCAGGTGATGCTGATACTGGTAGTTAATGTATCACACTTTGGGGTAGCAAGGTTATAGATAGCTCAACTATCTACCTACCTCAAGATCTGGAAGGCAAAAACCAGTAGTCAGAAAGTGTGGGGCAATTAGCAAATTTTTTATAAAGCACTCCCTCAAGCTCTGTATAATAACGCATGCTGTTTTAACATCCTGGGCCCGATACCTGTAATCCTGTAAATAGCCTGCTCACCCCTGACCTTACCAGGTCCCTTCTCCTAGTCCTCAAATAAAAAGGGCAGCCATTTTTTATTACCACCAGTCAACTGAAATTCAGGGATGTGGTCCCCAGAACTGCTAGAATTCTAATTTTTATGTGAAATATCCCATTTTTATAATGTTGGCACTTGATTCAAAAGTTAAAAGAAAAAAGATGGTGTGGGCTTCACCAGGCCTGTGGAAACCAGTTATCAACTTCCAGAGTGTTGCCTCTTCCTGGTCTGCTGATATCTTTAGCCTCCAGAAAATAGTGTGCTTCCAAAGGGTTGTGAGGCCAAGTCCGCAATTCCTATCAAAATGCCAGCAAGATGTTTTGTAGGTGCAGATTAGATTATTTTAAAATGTATATGGGAAGGCAAAGGAATTAGAATAGCTAAAACAATTCTGAAAAAGAATTATCGGTCTGGAGCCGGGTGCAGTGGCTCACGCCTGTAATCCTAGCACTCTGGGAGGCCGAAGCGGGAAGATCACTCGAGGTCTGGAGTTCAAGACCAGCCTGAGCAAGAGCGAGACACCCCCCCCCCCCCACTAAAAAATAGAAAGAAATTATCTGGACAACTAAAAATATATAGAAAAAATTAGCCGGGCATGGTGGCGCCTGCCTGTAGTCCCAGCTACTCGGGAGGCTGAGGCAGAAAGATTGCTTAAGCCCAGGTGTTTGAGGTGTGTGAGCTAGGCTGATGACCTGGCACTGTAGCCCAGGCAACAGAGTGAGACTCTGTCTCAAAAAAAAAAAAAAAAAAAAGGAATTATCGGTCTGCTTACTTTTAAGACTTACATAGCTATATGGCTGGTCCGAGTGCAGTGGTGTTTACAACCTGTTACAGTTTCCTTTGTTTCTTCTCCACTCCCACTGCTTCACTTTACTAGCCTTTAACAAAAAATAAAAATAAAAAAATTTTAAGGCTCGGCCTGGTGGCTCACGTCTGTAATCCTAGCACTCTGGGAAGTGGAGGCGGGTGGATCGTTTGAGCACAGGAGTTCGAGACCAGCCTGAGCAAGAGCAAGACCCCGTCTCTACTAAAAAAATAGAAAGGAATTAGCTAGACAACTAAAAATATATAGAAAAAATTAGCCGGGCATGGTGGCGCTTCCCTGTAGTCCCAGCTACTTGGGAGGGTAAGGCAGTGGGATCGCTTGAGCCCAGGAGTTTGAGGTTGCTGTGAGCTAGGTTGATGACACGGCACTCTAGCCTGGGCAACAGAGTGAGACTCTGTCTAAAAATAAAAAGAAAGAAAATGATAGGAATATAATACTACAGCTAGAAAACAGACAGCTATGAAGTTTCCAAGTCAATTTCTATACTCTAAACCATCTTTCTCTTGGTTCCATGAAAAAAAAAATTTACTTCAAAATATAAAAAATCTTTATTTGTTGGTTGCCTGCTGCTTTTAAGCTCCACCTATAAAAAATATTTCTCCTTTCAATAAACCCAACATATAAGACACCACCTCCTATTGCCACAATTACTTTTAATGCTTCCACTTCATATTTCAGTCTTTGGTTATCAACTTGTAAGTCTCCGCTTCTCTGTTCAGCCTGTACTAATTGTGCCTCCAACAATGCTTCTAATTCTCTCCTTCCTTCCTGGAAATTAACTAGTTCATCCTGATCTACCTGGAGGCGAATCAGAAACAAAGTGGGAAAGATTAGTTATAGTACGAACTACAAGGATCATCTTGAAGATAATTGTATCTCCATTCACTAATTTTTGCCTGAATGCTATTGCTACTACTTTAAAACTTACTAAAATTTTTTTTTAAGTTATGGGAGGCACACAGCCTAAGATCCTTCACCAGAAAAAGCTGTGGTGATCTAGGATGATGGGGCTGAAAAGCAAGTGGTTTAGATTGGAGCAATTAAGACATCAGGAGCAGAAAGACAAATACTGCATGATTCTGAAACTGCCCATATTAAAATAATGTAGAGTCACAGGTATAAATAGTAATCAAACACTGATTTTTATAAAAGTATAGATATAGCCAGAAGTTAACCAGCCATTATTCCCTAACTTCCTTGCTGCAGTAATTGATTACTGCTTAATGGCACTATCCTCCCTGATAGGTGCAAGATTTGTGACTCTCCTCCACTACTTCTATAATAATATTGTTGTCATAAATCCTAGGACTTGTGATTCTATAGGTAACATTGCTGCCTTAAATCTTAAAATTGGTCTTTGAGTTATTTTTCAGACTCTGTGTTCGGAAGACCTACTGATGCCAAACAGACTTGTGGATAGGTATGGGAAGGGATTCAACAGCCCTGAAACTCCCTAACGAGGAAACCTCCCAACTGAGAAGATAATTTCTGCATCCCAACCCTATGAGCTCATCCCCCACCAATCAGCAGACCTAATTCCCTAGCCCTTTGCCTGCCAAACTATCTTTAAAAACTCTTTCTTCCAAATTCTGGGGGAGATGGATTTGAGAAATTACTCCCATCTCCTTGCAAGGCACCTGTGATAATAAAACTCTTTCTCTGCTATAACCCCTGCTGTCTCAGTGTATTGGCTTCCTCTTTTTTTTTTTTTTTTTTTTAAGGGTGAGGACCGGAAAACCTCCTAGACAAATTCTGAAAGAGCTGGAACACTATATTGGCTTCCTCTTGAGCAGTGGACAATGAACTTGGCTGGGCTGTAACAATTTCACTTATACGAAGTATCTAAAATAATAAATTCATAAGCAAAAAGTAGAACGGTGGTTGCCAGGGGCTAGGGTGCAGGGGATATGGGGAGTTAGTAATCAATGGGCATAAACGTTCAGTTAAACAAGAAGAATAGGTTCTAGAGAGCTTCTGTATGACATTGTACCTATAGTTAACAATACTATATGTGCAGTTAAACGTGTTAAGAGGTTAGATCTCATGTTAAGTGTTCTTACCAAAATAAACTAAAAATTTAAAAATAAAATCAAATCATGAATTTAAAAAAACTGCAGAAGCAATACTGTCAAGAAGATGAAATCATGCATTGCTTGATGTACTTGAAAGTACTAAGGAAAAATTTACACAGTTGGGGAGAGTTTGGAGGTAAAGGAAGAATATAAGGAAAAATGAGGCTGGGCACGGTGGCTCACGCCTATAATCCTGGCACTCTGGGAGGCCGAGGCGGGTTGATCGCTCGAGGTCAGGAGTTCGAGACCAGCCTGAGCAAGAGTGAGACCCAGTCTCTACTAAAAATAGAAAGAAATTATATGGACAGCTAAAAATATATATAGAAAAATTAGCCAGGCATGGTGGCACATGCCTGTAGTCCCAGCTACTTGGGAGGCTGAAGCAGGAGGATTGCTTGAGCCCAGGAGTTTGAGGTTGCTGTGAGCTAGGCTGATGGCACGGCACTCTAGCCTGGGCAACAGAGTGACACTCTGTCTAAAGAAAAAAAAAAAAAAAAAAAGGAAAAATGAGCATTTGAACAAGAAAGCCATTAGTAACATCAAGAAAAACTAAACATTGGCAAGGAAAGAAATCATAGTAAAGTATGTGTAGTTATGAATAGTTTACAAAGTGATAATAGTGTAAACATTAAATATTGATCTAACAAAATCATATTATTGGATTGAGAGGATACCAGATCTGATGTGTGTAGGTGATTCACAGCTTACCTGAACTGGGAGGAGAGTGACAGATAGTGGTGTATTTTTTTTTTTAACCCCAGAATTCTTAGCTTAGTTTCTGTGTACCTGAACACATTGACTGCCACACTAGAAAAAAATTTTTTTTCCCTGGGAACACGGTGTTTTATTACAAAAATAGAATAAAAACTTGAAAAACAAAATGATCCTTTCTAATTTAATGAAAATTTTGTTATTTTTTATTGTTTTCTGTGCATGAGTTATATGCAAGTCACGTGGTGCTAGAATCAATATTTACACTGCACACCAATTGAGTTGTATGTGACTCACAACATATTTTTTCAATTTGTTTCGGAGAATTGAGTCTTCATATGGTTCACGAGGCCCCAGAGCATGAGTTAAATAAAAACTCATCACTCTGCATGCGTTTTCTCTGTACTTATATTTAGGATAATCTTTATGGTTCTACTTCATGTAATGTACGATTTTATATAATTCTTAAATGTTTTTAATGTATCTGTGCACTATATATAGAGAAATGTTACTGTCTGACTGTAACATGCGTAATGCGTATGGGGAAGGGGGCAGGGGAAGGTTGTATATGCTATTTATAACTTCTGTACAATAAGACCAGCTGGAGGTACCATTGTGCTGGTGTGATCTGCTAAAGAATACTTAAGAAAATTAATACAAATGATTAGTATTCAATTAGCCAGGCATGGTGGCACATGCCTAGAGTCCCAGCTACTTGGAAGGCTGAGGCAGGATTGCTTGAGCCCAGGAGTTTGAGATTATAGTGAGCTATGATGATGCCACTGCACTCCAGCCAGGGTGACAAAGCAAGATGGTGTCAATCAATCAATCAATTGTATTCAAACAAAGTAAGATATGATGTTGAATGGAGATTGGCCTGGTTGTTTTCCTAATATTGTAGCACCTGAATACCAGGACAGCTTTGTACAGCACTTAGTCACTCTAGTGATAAATGGGGAAATTTACACACCCATCAGTAGTCTATAGCTAGCTCCCAATTCCCTGTAGAACCAGTAATACTGTCTCATCTGCTTATAAGCTTTAGATTTGTCTATTAAGATGCAAAATGGAAACCATTCCTGGTTTTACCTTCAAAGCTGAGTAACATGTTGGTTTAGTCTTGTTTCTTTTCCAATCTTCTTTTTTAAACCAGTTTAAGGAAACTCCAAAGACTTCCCGCCTCTGATTACATATATGTTCTTGTTTATATCATTAGTGACAACATGCTAATGATGACACATAGCTCTAAGAGCAATTCTGGGAGAATTAAAGGAAGAATGATATAACCTGTAATCTGGGTGGTAGTGGTTACGTCAAACTGCCTTCACCTTTTTCTCTGATCTTTAAGGACAAACACAAGAGGCCTCCCTAGTTTACAAGTCAGAATCATTTGTAGACTATTTAAATGCCTTCATCTTTATTCTTGTTTTGATACATTGCTTATGACTACATAGTTTAAGTACAGAATAAAGTTAAAGTGAATGCCTCCAACTCAATTGGCCAAATAGTTTACAGAGTCTTGACTTGTTTAGACCATAAAAATCTTTACACCATACTACTAGGATTCTTTTGAATTAAATTAAACTATATTAAAACAAGTGTATAACAAAACTAACAAGATTAAATATCCAGCCAGTAAAATATTTTTTAAGGCAAATAAAGATGATTAGCTCACCTTTAGATGACAATCAGGAAAGATGACAATGATGTCTCGTGATATAAAAAATACTAAAGATATCAAAAATAAGGGACAGTATCACCAAAATATTATAATAATATAGAGCACAGCATTTACTTTTTTCTGGAAAAAATAGTGGTGAATATTAGGCATCTTATTAAAAGAAAAAAAAACCTTTTTAGAAAGCAAGCAGAATTGTTATTGGGAGAAAATCAAGCTTTAGATTAAAAAAAAAGTATCTCAAGGAGTATTTCAATCCTTTTCCCATAAATAAAAGTACACTTTTCTTGTTGGCAGAAAAATGAAAATTAGCAACTTCTATCATATAGAATATATAGTCAGTTAGTATACAGAATATATTATCAGACAAGACAGGAGGCATAAAAGTTACTGTTGCTCATAATTTTAGGCTAAAAATGGATATAATTATATCCATTTTAAAATAATTATATCCATTTTAAAACTACTTAAGTAAAATATATTCTGAATGCAATTTTTTTGACCTCTTGGTATCACTGCTTTCTCCTATACAAGAAATTTAAGTTACTATTTTGGGCAGGTGAAGTGTAAATGTTAATGGCAAGAGAAGTTATGAGTTGAACAATTCTGTCTCATATTATTTCCCAAATAAAATACTGCCATGGCTGGAGTATTTGAAGAACTAATTGAGTCTGTGTCTGGCTAGAAGACAAACATTTTTACGTGAATAGTATCTCAAGGGTATGTAAAGTTACAGAATTCCTGCTAAGCAGATTAAATTTTTCAAACCAAGGAAAAAATTCCTGCAGCAGTTATTCCCTATCTTGACGGCTTCAATCATTCAGATCAACAAACATACTGCTATTCTGGGGAGAGTCTTCTACCCATAGCCTGAAGAAAATGGGCATAGCCTTTAAGTAAGTTATCACCTATCCTGAGGATGTGATATATTGAATAGAAATGGATGTAAATAAAATTCAGATCTCGAGAAAAAAAAAAAAAAAAAAAAAAAAAACTCAGATGGCAGTTAATGTGTGAAAGACTATTTGGAGGATTATCTAAAAAATTCATGTTTCATTTCCTAAAACTGTAAAAAACCAAACCCTTAGTCCTTACTTAAGCTTTCAGGGTTTACTTTTGATCTTATTCTATTTGTAAATCTAGAAAGTTTTAACAATTTCTTTCAATGGCCTCTGAATGATCAAAGTTCTCGCTGACAAATATCAACTACCCTCATACATGGTAAAAAGCATTGCAAAGTACTTTAATTTAGTCTGAATTAACAAATAAGAATTTCCCAACTACTAAATAATTCCTATAAATCAAATAAATTCAACTTATTAATGTTGATTTGGTGAACATGAAGTTCTCTTCAATGTTCCAATACTGAATACAAATTAAGATTTTATCTTAAAATCACACATCTAAATCAATTACTTATCTATTTCTAAATGAAATTACATGACTGTCTAATATGCCAAATTATCTAAAATATTATAGAAACATAAAATACCATGTATGTAGATTCTTTTCTTTTTTGCCACTTTGAAACACAATTGAAGTACAATAAACTGCTTATATTAAAAGGTGTACAATTTCATCAATTTTGACACATGCAGACACATTACTGAAACCATCACTGTAATAAAGATAATGCACATTTCCATCACCCTCAAGAGTTTCCTAGTGCCTCTTTCCAATCCATACCTCCCTTCATCCCCAGCCTCAGGCAATCTCTCCTCCTGGCTTTCTGTTACTATAGATTAGTCTGCACATTCTAGGATTTTACATAAATGACAGATTCCTTTTTTATACGATTAGTAATACCATGGTTTTAATTCTCTTAAATTTTCTATAGCCAATTCTGAAACTTCAAGGGAGTTAAAATTCACACACATAGATACACACATAGAGTAACAACTCTAGAACTGCAAGTATCCTGTTACGCCAACTAAGGAACAATAATACCTACCTAAATCATTTTGGTATAAGAAACAGATTTCAGACCAGAGATTTTCATTGGAATACTTCCTGGATTAAATTCTAGTTGGTGACATGAATGGGACCTCCAATCTCAATTTGTACTTGCTATGTTAATGACTCCATAAACCCTAGATGGGATGGTTATGGAGCCCAGTGTAAGGTTTTTTGTTTTGGCCGGCGCCAGACAAAGAAAGACGAGCAGAGTTGAAAGGGGTAAGCAACGAGGCTTTATTGGGGCGCTCCCGGGCAAGGTTCATGGGGTGAGAGAGAGAGGCCCGGGAAGTCGCATCACCCAGAAGTTTTGAGTGGGCTTATATATGTTTTTAGGGCTGGGGGTGGGGGTTTCTTTGGCGGGAAGATTTATGGTGGCGAGAGCAAGGAATTTTCCATTGCAGTTTTAGGGCGGGTATTTTTTTTTTTTTTCCCATAATCTTTTTTTTTTTTTTTTTTTGAGACACAGTCTCACTCTGTTGACCAGGCTAGAGTGCCATGGCATCAGCCTAGCTCACAGCAACCTCAAACTCCTGGGCTCAAGCAATCCTCCTGCCTCAGCCTCTCGAGTAGCTGCGACTACAGGCATGTGCCACCATGCCCGGCTAATTTTTTCTATATATTTTTAGCTGTCCAGATCATTTCTTTCTATTTTTAATAGAGACAGGGTCTCACTCTTGCTCAGGTTGGTCTCAAACTCCTGACCTCGAGTGATCCTCTCGCCTGGGCCTCCCAGAGTGCTAGAATTACAGGCGTGAGCCACGCCACCAGCCTAGGGCGGGTATTGAGAAATAAGAGGGGGGGGTATTGAGAAATAGGAGGGGCTGGTGGTATGCGTGGACTCCAGGGTGACTCTTATCAGGGTAACCATCTAGGTGTGGTCATCCTTTAACTTAGCTGGGCCTTGCAGGTATTGTTTTCGGCAGGTCTCGTGGGCTTCTTATTTTTCCATTAGGGAGGGGACGGGTGCCCGCCACCAGCCTTACACCCAGATCCCTGAGTTTCAGTTGTATATGCACATAATTGTTCTGCTCACCCACAGAAGTTTCTAACTTCATCCTGTGAGCCTCTGAATGGAGTTTTGCCTTTCTTTGGCTCTTAATTCATATTCTGCTTAGGTCTCAAGGCCTTTGACCTTCTCAGACACTTTCAATTTCTCATGCACTTCCTTGGCCTATAGAACTGCCACGGAAGACTACAAGCACAAGCCTGACTGAATTCCGGGAATCACTCTCTCAGCTTGTTCATGAAGCCCCATCTACTGATGTCATAACTGTAGCTTCACTTTCCTGAGTAGCATTTAATAGATAGTGTTTTAAGCAGAACAAAAAGGTCAAGAAAAAGAAATATAATGGAAGCGTCAAAAGAATTCCAAAGGATTTTCTTTGGTGTCCAAACCACGTGGACCATTTGTAGTGGGTATGTTCATGGCTGCATTAATTAGAAGCGTGCACGCCTGTACTCCCAGCTACTGGGAAGGCTGGGGTGGGGATGGGGGGATTGTTTGAGCCCAGGAGTTCCAGGCTAGCCTGGGCAACAAAGGGAGATCCCAAAACTTAAAAAAAAAAACAAAAACAACCCCACAGCTCACTTACTTTTGACTGTGCTCAGCTGTCTTTAACAGGTAACAGAAGAGAGAACAGTCTGGAAACGTGATGCTCAGAGGGAGGGAACTTAGTGGCTGAGGTTCAGGAGAGCGTTGTGGACCTATGAAGTTTTCTGTCCCGAAAGTATCAGTTCGAAATTTCCTCTGTAGAAGATACTGTCCTGATATTGGAGCTTCCCGATCCACACTTCCCTGAGCCCATAGTTATGACTCCCGCGGCTTCCCGCCGGACACCTCACACCCCGAGTCGAGCCTCTCCCTCCGTGCGCGCTAGGAAAAGAGCTGGTCCGTACGGACAGGACACTGAGAGAGCAGCCCGGGAACCAGTGCGCTTGCGCGGCCGCGGAAGAAGCCCGGCTGCCGGGGAGGCGAGGCCTGGGATCCAATGAGAAGGGCGCAGGTGGGGAGGGGCTGGCTAACAGCCCTTCAAATACGGCGCAGGCTGAGCCGCAGTGTCCACGCCTTTCTCCTGCGCGGCCTTCGAGTTTGCGGCGGTACCGTTGGCTTCCCCGCGAGGCCGGCCGCAGCATGGCCACTCCCAAGCGGTTTCCAACACTTGTGCAACTGCAACAGCGAGAAGGGACGCTCTTCGAGGTGCTCGGTAACCTCACCAAAATACCCCACTGGTTCCACTACGAGTTCCTCAAGAGTCCGAAGGCAGTTCACCTCGAGGCTTGGTTGGTGGAAGCAATCTTCGGTAAGTGGGCCAGGGGAGGGGCGGCGAATGCGGTCTCCTCACCGACCCCTGCCCACGGCCCTCGCAGTCTGGCCGCGTGCCAGGGCAAGCCTGCGCAGTAGCCAATGCCCTCTGCTGCCTTCTCCCTCCGCTTTCGCCTCCCAAGACCCCGGGAGCCGCCGCGCCCCTCATAACGTCTCTGCTTCTGGAGCAGGCCCGGGCGGAGAGCACATTCCGGACGTCGAGTGTGTGTCCCACGTCCTTCTTCACGTGAATCGGTGGGACCCGGAAGGCGAGGCTGAAATCTTGCTATTTGGACGGCCTTATTACCAGAACGACACAGCCAAATTACTCATGAACTTGGCTGACCATCACCGCCAGCTCCGGGCCCAAGGTACTGACTGTTCTGGGAACTGGGAGGGCTACCCAGAGCAAACCCCTTTCCTAGCTGCTTGGGCAGCGGTGTCACCCTCCCAGTCGGCGCCGGAGAGGGTTTTCTCTTTGCAAGGGATCTAAAAGGCCAAATTGAACTCGCGTTCTGGGATTCCGGGCCCCTACTCCCGCAGCCGGCACGTTGACTATCGTTTTGTGGAGAGGGTATGGGGACACAGGTGTGGCCTCTGCACACTGCTCTTTTTCCAGGCTCAGAGGAGGTCCCTACTGAGGAAACCAAGACTCAGCAGTTTCCGAAGGCTGTCCAGGAGGTCCGGACCCAGCGGTCTCCTGAAGCTAACGGGGAGGCTGGGATCCAGCGGTCTCCCGTCCAAGTCCGGGAGGCCGGGACCCAGCGGCCTCAGGTCGAGGTCCGGGAAGTCGGGACCCAGCGGCCTCCGGTCGAGGTCCGGGAAGTCGGGACCCAGCGGCCTCCGGTCGAGGTCCGGGAAGTCGGGACCCAGCGGACTCTGGTCTAGGTCCGGGAGGCGGGGACATCTCAGGTCCTGAGAGCCCGATTCTTCTAGGCCCTATTTCTGCCACAGATGCTGGGGGGAGAATGGTGTGGATTGTCTTTGTTGTCTCCTTCTGTTAAATGTTTACAAACACACAGAGTTGTAATAAAGAATTGCATTTCCCTAACGTCTGTTAATTGGAAGGTGGAGAGGGGAAGGGAAAGGCGCATTCCTCCAGCAGCCAAGTTCTGGTCCTATGTCGTTCTCTACTGCAAAGCAGGTGGGACCTTTCTGATTTCTTCCCCCGCTGCAGTCAGGTATGCCCCTTATGGTCCTTAACTGCGCACATCTGGCTTTGCTTGGTGAGAGCCCTTTTTGGCCCACCAAGTCGAAAACCTCTCCAAGCTCATTGTGGTTCTACTCCAGGTGACTTAGAATGCCAAAATCTGGTTGTGACTGGCCTTGTGACAGGGGCCCAGCTGGATTTGGAAGGACTGTCTGGGTGTACTACAGCGCAGCCACCAGACACTTTGTTTTGTTTTGTTTTTTAGTAGAGGCTAATTTTTTTCAATTTTTAGTAGAGACGGAGTCTCACTCTTCTTACTCAGGCTGGTCTTGAACTCCTGACCTCAAGCAATCCTCCCACCTCAGCCTCCCAGAGTGCTACGATTACAGGCAAGAGCCACTGGCCCCTTTCTAGCTGGGGCAACTGTTGGCAGGGAGGTGAGGAACTGGGAGAGAGCCTGGGTTGGGGCTGTATTCTGCAGCTGCACTGCTGATATCTTCAAGTCTTGTTGGGATCACCAACCTTCTAGCAAGTTTGACACAGCAAAGTACAGTGATGGTGACTCTTTCCACAATTAATATGGCAGCAAGGAGCCCCAGAGGTGGCTGCCTGGCTCCTTTGGCTTTCCTCTCTGATCCCAGCGCTAGTCCAGGCACTCGGATGCAGGTCTTCAAGCCTGAGTGTTAATCTAGAAGGATGCAAGCTAACAGCTGGATGCTAGGATTAAACAATAACATGCAGTAATTTTAGGATTATGACATGTTTCATTTAAAAACTCAAGTAAACCTAACTTTTTTTGAGACAAAGTCTTGCTTTATTACCCAGGCTATAGAGTGCAGTGGTGAGATCATAGCCCACTACAACCTTGAACTCCTGGGCTCAAGTGATCTTCCTGTCTCAGCCTCCTGGGTTCCCTGGGATTACAGGTGTGCACCACCACAGCAACTTTTTTTTTTTTTTTTTTTTTTAGTGGAGAGTCTCCTGTGCCCTGTGCCCATGGTTCATGTCTATAATCCTAGCACTCTGAGAGGCTGAGGCAAGAGGACTGATTGAGCTCAGGAGTTAGAGAAAGTGTCTCCCTGTGTTGCCCAGGCTTCTCTTGACCTCCTGGCCTCAAGTCGTCCTCCTCCTTAGCCCCCCAAAATGCTGGAATTACAATAGGCGGGAGCCACGTTGGCCATAAACCTAACTTTAAATACGAGGGGAATGGTATGTCTATCACAGACCCTTTTGTCACCTCTAGTAGATGATCACTCCAGTTTTAAATAAGCATTTCTTATAATGGAATTAATGTAAAGCTGAATTTACAATAGGTTATTAACTATTTTTAACAATTTATTAAAATAGTTGACTTATTTTTCTTTTTAATCTTTCTTTTAGAGGCAGGGTCTCACCCTGTCTCCCAGGGGGATCCTTGAACCTCAGCCTTCTGAGTTGCTGGGATTACAAGCACTCACCCACCAGGCCCAGCTGATTTTTTTTTTTCCCCAGTAGAGAATAAGTCTTGCTACGTTGTCCAGGCTGGTCTTGAACTCCTGGCCTCAAGGGATTCAACTGCCTTTCCCTTCCAAAGCACTGGGGTTATAGGTGTGAGCACTGCTCCAGGACCACTGACTTTACTTTTAGAATGTAAAAAGTGTAGGTGAAATCGACTTGAGACATTTTAAATCCAAATCAATGCAGAATCAAAATTCCAAGTGAGGCTACATCACAGCAGAACTAAAACACAAAGTGTATGTTGTATGTTTTCTTGTATGTCTTTGGTCCCCAACCCCAGTGCATGGCCTGTTAGGAATCAGACCCTGCATCACCACCTGAGCTCTGCCCCCACATCCCTCATGGGGATGCCCCCCTGTCTGTGGAAAGATGTCATGAAAGATGTCCTAAGTCACGAAACTTAGGAAACAGGGCCACATAGTAGGAGGTGAGCAGTGGATGAGGGAGGGAAGCTTCATCTGTATTTACAGTGGCTCCCCATCACTTGCATCACCACCTGAGCTCTGCCTCCCCCTGACCCCACCAACCCCCACGGCCCACCGTCTGTGGAAAAATTGTCTTCCATGAAACTTGTCCCTGGTGCCAAAAGGTTGGGGACCACTGTTCTATGAAATGCCCACATGACCAATGTCAGGTTCTTTTACAAGCTGTTTCCACTATACTCACCCAAACTAAATGTAACCAATCTATTTTATGTCCATATATGACTTTTATGCTTTTTTTTTTCAATATTTAACCTTCATCTTAACTATGTAGCTTTATAGAATGTTTTAGTGTTTGAAAGGGCAAGTTTCCTTCAGATTGGAGGAGGGAAGAAAATAAACAAATCAAAAAAAAAAAAAGTAAGAATAAATAAAAAGAAAAAAATGAAAGGGCAAGTCTACTCTCACTTTTTTTTAAACTTTTCAGTTGGCAGTCTTGGTCATTTCTACATGAAACTATTTAAATACATAGAAAATTGGTTGAGTGAAAAAGTATATAGAGATGGCTTCCAAAGATACTGGTTTTGTTCTATTTCTTAAGCAAGGTACACTAGTGCTCATTATAATGTACCTGTAGTTTAAAGAAAAAATATATACATATGTATATGCAAGAGTATATTTTACCAATTAAAATAAGAGGGTAGCAGAGATGGGAAGATACAATCTATGTCATTCTATGCCTGCATGATCTCTGGTAAGTGTGGGCCAAGGCCTTTGTCGATTCTGTTCAGGACAAGGAAGGGGCAAGAAGTCAGTGGGGAGGCTGCTGCAGGAACAGAACAGAGTACTAAGATTTGAGCCGGGTGATAGCAAGGGACAGGCCAGGTGGATAGGAGGATAGGTGACCCCTTAGAGCAGCTTTGTTCAGTAGAAATATAATGTGGGCTACATACGTAACTTTGAATGTTTTGGTAGCCACATTTTAAAAAATGAAAAAACAGGTAAAACTAGTTTTAATAATATATTTTATTTAACCCAATATCTTCAATATTATTTCAACATGCAGTCATTATACAAAAGTTGAGATATTACTTTTTTAAATACCAACCTAATGACAATAGCACATCTCAATTTAGCCACATTTCAGTTGTTTTTATATACGTGTGGCTGGAGGCTACCATCTTAGACCACACAGCCTTAGGTTCCAGGAAGATCTGAAATGGCAGAACCAAAGGTAAGGGGGCACATGGTCCATATTATTCCCCCTTTAAGGGTGTTCCAGAAGCAGCTCTGGAGATTTACTACCATCACCATGAAAATCTGCAGAATAAGGAGAAAGTAAAATTTCTCTTTGAATTCCAGAAGACCCAGGCCAAGGCATTTCATTTCACCCATTTCTTCCTGATTTGTATGGCTTTAGAGTTCATTGTCTCTCTGGTCTATGGCAATAGCTGCAGATATAGTGGGATAACTATTACTGAAGGAACTAGTAATTCATGAGTTCCTTCTGAGCAGCTCTTTTTCACTGTCTCCAAGTTTACAAATCAACCTGCTGGTCCCACACTGCTCAGCCTTCAGGAATTACCTGAAGTTGGAGGCCTTCATGGAATTTCATGAAGGTAAGACTTGAGCTTTGCTGGACCTAGCCCATTCTGTGACCATTGGCATGTTTCTCATCATTGTGGATCAGAAAGCTGATCTCCACAACTTTTTCTTTTCTTTTTTTTTCTTTTTTTTTTTTTTTTGAGACAGAGTCTCGCTCTGTTGCCCGGGCTGGAGTGAGTGCCGTGGCGTCAGCCTAGCTCACAGCAACCTCAAACTCCTGGGCTTAAGCGATCCTCCTGCCTCAGCCTCCCAAGTAGCTAGGACTACAGGCATGCGCCACCATGCCTGGCTAATTTTTTCTATATATATTTTTAGTTGTCCATATAATTTCTTTCTATTTTTAGTAGAGACGGGGTCTCACTCTTGCTCAGGCTGGTCTCGAACTCCTGACCTTGAGCAATCCACCCGCCTCGGCCTCCCAGAGAGCTAGGATTACAGGCGTGAGCCACCACGCCCGGCCTCCACAACTTTTTCAACTCACATAACCAAAATATGTATGATCGTCTTTCCTGGAACCAACATTTTGAGTTTTACCTGTCAATATGGCCTCTTTTTCCTCCTTAAACACCCAAGAAATGGAAACTCTATATTATACTGAAGTTATAGAGGTCAGCAAGCCAAGCCAGCTGCCTGGCATGGAGGAGTAGGAGAGGATGCCCTATACCAAGAGTCCCAAGAGTCAAAGGTTTCAAATATTGCCCATGTGTTTTGCACATGCTGTCACTCAGCCTACCAGCTTCCAAGAGGATACCTCATCTAAGCACTTAATCATCTCTTTGCTGTGAGTGGCCCAGTTTGATCCCACCTGGTTTAAAACAAAAATCCAGAGACTTTTGATTCTAGCAAGGAATCAGAATGATTGAGGAATTGTTCTTTCATCCTAGGTCAAAAATAATTTGGTCATTTAGTTCTTCTTTAGACAAAAACTATAGAAGTCTGAGACACTTCTTTTTTTGGTACAGGATCTATAAATTTATTGAAATTAAACAAATCACACAATAGCTTTCCTAGGCTCGGGGCTACCCTGCCCAAGCCATTTCCCACACTCTAGAAGCATGAATGGAGCTGGCACAGTAATGAGTTTTTAAAAAATAATTTCTATACTGAAATCACATACTGTCACAACATCGTCATGGACTAGAGAGTATTTATAACCTTTCACATTGTAAGTATTCCTTTTATAGTTGTTCCCTCCTTTCTGCACCTACCTGGGGGGTCCAGTACTTTTGCTTGACTGATCCTGAAGGGGAGGAGATACTGTAGGGGAGGAGATACTGTAGGGGAAGAGGTTGAGGGCTCCTTGTAGCTATTGGCACCACCCCCAGAGCGTTGTCCCTTACCACAGGGTGGTGGATGGTCCTATCTCAATCGGGGGGGGGGGGGGGGGGGTTGGGGGGTGGGCAGGGCTGGTTCAAAAACAAAAGGGATTAGACAGATGAGGCAGGTTGGGGCAACTTCCTATAGGCACAGGCATCCACTGCCCGTCCTGACCTCAGCTTACACTGTCTCAACTGGGGAGTGAGGGGCTAGTTGCAATGGTGAAGGATAAGCCCGGCCCTGGGTAAAGGAAAAGGCCTCCCACACCAGTCCCCACTCTTCCCAATAGCCAGAAAACTGTCTATCCTTCTGAGGGTGGAAACAGATGGACAGGTAGGGGAGAAGAATCAGGCTGGTGCCGTCCCAGCATAGGAGAAATAAAGATAGTAAAGTTCTGAAGTGCCCAGACTAATGGGTAAGGGAAGTGAGGGACAGGAAGTTCCTCCTTGTGTACATCCCCTACAGCCCAAGGGCTGGAAAAATGCAGACCTTGCCTGTAGAGTGCTGTAGGTTCTGGCAGGGCTGGGCCACAGGCAAGCTTAGAAGAAAGAGGTCAGGCAAGAGCACAGGAACCTGGCATTCTTGACCCGGGTATGCCTTGCCATGCTCCTTGCAGGGGTGGCTGCAGAGGGTGAGTTGGAAACTCTGCCTTTAGTCCTGCCAGCCACTAGCTACCTCTCGTCCTCCCACAAACCAACACCCAACCAACATTGGAGGACTGCCTAGCTTAAAGCTGAAGGTTCTGGGCCAGTGGAGTTTATTCAGGGTTGTGACCCAGGCCTGGACTCCTCAATGGAACATACCTTGAGCCAGGTTTCTTGCTATGGTAGGTTCAATCACGTTGGCAATTTGAATTTATGCACGCCCTATAACTCAGCAATTCCAATCCTAGGTATATGCTCAATAGAAATATATTTATGTGTGCATCAAAAGTAACATACAAGAATTTTCATAATAGCACTATTCATTATAGGCCCAAACAGGAAACAATGAAAATGCATACCAACAGAAGACTATAGTTTATTCATTGCAATGAAACTATAACTACATGCAACATGGATAAATCTCAATGTTCAGTGAAAGAAGCCAGACCTAAAAGAGTAAATACTGAATGACTCCATTAATTCAAAATAGTAGTTACCCTTGGAGGTGGGTGAGAATGTAAAAATGAGCTTCTGGGCCGGGCGCGGTGGCTCACGCCTGTAATCCTAGCACTCTGGGAGGCCGAGGTGGGTGGATCGTTTGAGGTCAGGAGTTCGAGATCAGCCTGAGCAAGAGCGAGACCCCATCTCTACTAAAAATAGAAAGAAATTATATAGACAGCTAAATATATATATAGAAAAAATTAGCCGGGCATGGTGGTGCATGCCTGTAGTCCCAGCTACTCGGGAGGCTGAGGCAGTAGGATCGCTTGAGCCCAGGAGTTTGACGTTGCTGTGAGCTAGGCTAACGCCACGGCACTCACTCTAGCCTGGGCAACAGAGTGAGACTCTGTCTCAAAAAAAAAAAAAAAAAAAAAAAAAAAAAAAAAAAAAATGAGCTTCTGGAGTGCTGGTAGTTATTTCTTTTTATTTTTGAGGCAGTCTCACTCTGTAGTCCCAGGTAGAGTGCAGAGCTCACTGCAACCTCAAACTCCTGACCTCAAGCAATCTTCTCGCCTCAGCCACCCACAGTGCTAGGATTACAGGAATGAGCCACCAACTCCCCGCCCATAATGTTATTTATTCTCTGGGTGCTGGCTAAATGGGCTGTGTTTCCTTTGTATTTGTTTGATAAATCTTTTCACAGTTAGGATGTTTTGAATGAATGCATCAGTAAAATGTTAAAAAAATTAACGGGAAATATTGGGAGTAATGGGAAACTACTTAAAGGTAAAGGCAGGAGATATTTTTGAGTAATTCTTTTAATACTTTATTGCCTATCTTTAATATTGATCATATAGGTATGTTTATCATAAAATTCATAATGCTACTTTTATTTTGGATATGCTACTAGTAAATATTTATATCAGCAACCTGTTAAATTAAGGTTTATTCTAATTCCTTTCTCTGTCTCTAAAAAAAAAAAAAAAGAGAAATAAGTTTAAATTCAGCTGGGGAGAGAAATAAAAGCAAATGGGAAAGTATAGTGCAGAAGTAAGAGTTCGAATCCTAGAGTCAATGTTTTGGTTCCTATCTTACCCACTCTCCTGCTGCTGTCCTGGCTCTGTGACCTAAGCAAGTTACTTATGCTCCAAGCAGCCTATTTAGGTGCTTGGCACAGAGCCTGGTATGTGGTACAAGCTCTAATATATAGGTAATATTATCCCCAAATTCTGAAAGGCAGAATGACAGCAACTATCCCTTTTAGATATTGAGAGGTTATGAAACTATTAATATGAAAATAGTATAATATTGGCACACAGATCAAAGGGAACACAGAGAAATACAAAATTAAGTGCTGTATTAGTTTTATAGGGCTGTCATAACAAAATACCGCAGATTGGGTGGCTTAAACAGAAATTTATTTTCTCACAATTCTGGAGGCTAGAAGTCTAAGATCAGGGTGTTGGTCAGCAGGTTTGGTTTCTTAAGGCCTCTCTACTTGGCTTGTGGATGGCTGCCTTCTGTGTCCTCACATGGTCTTTCTGTGCTTACACATATCTGTGCCCAAATTTCCTCTTCGCATAAGGACACCAGTCATATTGGAAAAGGAACTACCTATATGATCTCAATTTTACCTTAATTACTTCTTTAAAGGGCCTATCTCCAAATACAGTCACATTCTGAGGTATTGGGGGCTAGGACTTCAATGTATGTTAATGTGTACAAAGGATGGAAGGAGTACAGGATTATCCAGTAACTTTTGAAAAATTGGAATAAGTTTTAAATTTACCCCTTTCCCCCCAAATAATAGTCAGAAATGTTGAATAGCTTTGCAGATGCCAATGCTGACCAAAGCCACCTGCCACCAGCCATGGTCAACCCCACAGTGTTCTTCAATATCACCTCTGTAGACAGCAAGACCTTGGGCCACATCTCCTTTGAGCTGTTTGCAGACAAAGTTCCAAAGACAGCAGAAAACTTTTGCACTTTTAGCACTGGAGAGAAAGGATTTAGTTATAAGTGTTCCTGCTTTCACAGAATTATTCCAGGATTTATGTGCCATGGTCGGTGGTGACTTCACATGCCATAATGGCACTGGAGGCAAGTCCATCTACATGGAGAAATTTGATAAGAACTTTATCCTGAAGCACACAGGTCCTGGCATCCTGTCCATGGCAAAAGCCCAACACAAATGGCTCCCAGTTTTTCATCTGCATTGCCAAGACTGAGGGTTTGAATGGTAAGAATGCATCTTTGGTAAGGTAAAGGAGGGCATGAATATTGTGGGAGCCATGGAGTACTTTGAGTCCAGGAATGGCAAGACCAGCAAGAAGATCACCAGTGTGGACTGTGAACAACTCTAATAAGTTTGATTTGTGTTTTATATTAACCACCACACTATTTCTCCACTCCTCCACCCCCTCTGTTCCCAATATCCTGTAATCTTTGTGCCCTTGCTGCAGTTCTTGGGTTCCATATTTTCCTTATTTCCCTCTACATGTAGCTGGATTGGAGAGTTAAATTTATGATTATGAAATAAAAACTACAAAATGTTCCATGGTTTTGTAAAAATCCCAACAGGAAAAACTTCCAAGAATATCAAATTTTTATAGGAGTGAAATCAGGAGCTCCTAAGCTTAAGAGCAAGGTTGGGGATGCAGGGAAGTCACAGAGGAAATGATAATTGATTTAATTACATAAAATAAAAATCTTTCATATGCAAAAAATTGTAGAAGCAAACGGATGGGATATATTGGCAATAAGGGACCACTGTTTGTTACAAAATCAGCTGCTTCTTCTTTTTTTTTTTTTTTTTTGAGACAGAGTCTCACTTTGTTGCCCGAGCTAGAGTGGCATGGCGTCAGCCTAGCTCACAGCAACCTCAAACTCCTGGGCTCAAGCGATCCTCCTGCCTCAGCCTCCTGGGTAGCTGGGACTACAGGCATCCGCCACCATGCCTGGCTGATTTTTCTACATATATTTTTAGCTGTCCATATAATTTCTTTCTATTTTTAGTAGAGATGGGGTCTCGCTCTTGCTCAGGCTGGTCTCGAACTCCTGAGCTCAAATGATCCACCTGCGTCGGCCTCCCAGCGTGCTAGGATTACAAGCATGAGCCACCACGCCCGGCCTGTTATAAAATCTTATAGAGATAAATAAAAATCCTTATCTTCAGAGTTGAAAGAAGTCACTATAGGAATGAATAAAAAAATATAAAACTGAATCAAAGTAAGAAAATGTTCAACATCACCTATAATCAAAGAAGCACAATGTAAGAAACTTGTTGAGTTTAAACTCTTGCAAGCCTGGTGCACTGGAGTGTACCTGTAGTTCCAACTACTGTGGAGGCTGAGGCGGGAGATCACTTGAGCCCAGGAGTTCCAGACCAGCCTGGGGAACAATACCCAGACTGTCTCATTAAGGAAAACAAAACTCTTGCAAACAGCTAGAACCTATTACTGCCAAGGGTTGAAGAAATCACGTAAGAGTCAAACCAATCCCAACTTAGCCTGAAACGACAGACCTCTTGGCACCCTTCCCCCCATGAATTCTGCTTTCTGAAATCGGTGGCGGCAAGGGTAGGAGCTGTTTTCAGACTAGATATCACAGTGTAATGCGTAATAGAAAAACCTGGCCACACCGGACACCAGTGCGACCTCATGGAAAAAGGAGATAGATAGCTGGCTCCAAGGGAGGACATTCTCCGAAAGCCAAAGTGCCAGGGATCCGGGCTCTTCCTCAGTGAATCACAGCCCCAGCATAATGAATGCTGACTACCTTGGCTATCGTGTTGGAATGCCCCGGTGGTGCATGTATGAGGCTCAACTCCAAGAAGAAAACAGCCAGCCAGTGCTCCACTGGGGCCAGACTACCAGCTTCAAAGTGAGAGCCTTAAAGGAGTTGCTTTGGCAGCACCTGTGAGCCTGGAGAAATGCAAATTAATGGGCCCCACCCAATGTACTAAATCAGAATCACTGGAAAAGGGGTGTAGGAAATTGTTTTAACAAGCTCAAGGTGACTTCTTACAAGCTTTAAAGTTTGAGAACCAAATATGTAAAAACAAAACAAAAAACAGATCACCATTTGTGAGATTATCTGCCCCTGCATCTCTGACCCCTGTGCTTGAGGGTCTGACCATAAAGTCATAAAAGGATTAGGAGTTTCCAAATGATAGAAACTAAGCAAAAAAAAAAAAAAAAAAAAAAAAAAAACCACTACGTATCAGCCTTCTATCCACCCCCTCACATCAAGACATGAATGAACAATATTTTATAAATTTGCTTTATCTTAAGTGAGCAAAAATCTTTGCCATTGGACAAAACAGAAATCCATTTGTTTTTTACAGTAGTTCTACAAACGCATTTTTGCAACAAAATAAACCAAGACACAGGAAAAAGGAATGCAGAGATTTACGAAAGCCAAACTTGCTTCTCTTCACCTTTAGTAGAAACAGGACTGTTCTCATAATGTTTCTGACAATTATTTTGCCTTAAGCAATAGGATGCTGGGGAGTGTTGGAACCTGATGCACGGGCCTTCAAGGTCTCCTCAAGGTGCTTCATCTTCTCAGCTGGAAGAGAAGCAATTGATACCAACCATGGACAATGAAATGTTTACTGTTTCAAACTACTCCATGATTGGGGGTGGGTGAGGAGAGAGAGGAGAGAAGAGGATCTGGCAACATTGTTTCTCGGGATGGAGGCTCTGAACCTGAGACCTGAGAATACTGCTGTAGCCCAGCTGAGGCTGACTTAGGCAATGATGGGCCTATCGTCATCAGATCCTGGCTTACTTTCTCAAGGTCTTACTCGAGGGCTCCCCAGAAACTGCCTGCAGCTTCCCGGGGGTTGTAAACCGCAAGAAGTTTTGAGAAGGCTAAGGGAGGATGGTAGGAAGCCGAGTAAGGCCAGTAGGGTCACCTCTGGCTTCCTCCACAAGCAGGGTCTCAAAGACTCTCACCTCGGGCACGACGTTCTCGATGAAACCACGCCAGGCCTAGGAGCATGCTCTTCACCCGACTCTGGACACTGGGCCGTCCGAAGACAGTGATTTCAACTAAGTTCTCGGAGTCCACCATGTTCACCGTCAGCAGGGCCTGGCTCATCCACTCCATTTCTGGAATTACGGCTCGGTCTGGGCCTAAACAGATAAGGAGAGACTCTGAGGGTCCGCATGGTCTCAGGTCAAGAGGAGCTAGATTTGAAGGAAATGTATGCCGGGGAAGGGAACAGCTGGAAGCTGAGCATCACAGCAACACATTTGGCCTGCAAATCCGGGAAAGAGGCCGTAGAGAGTTGCTCTGCCGGGCTTCTCTCAGACCGGAGCGGGATAGCCCGCTAGCACACCAGGGGTTGCTCACCAAAAATCGCGTCCGCCTGCCATGCCTCCAGGTAGAACACCAAAGGGTCCCTCAGTTCCTGCACCGGAAACCACCAGGGCCGGATGCGAATCTGCGGCGGCGGAAGTGGCTCCTGAAGCAGTGTCTCCAGGGAGTGGGCCGGCGACCGTTTGTCCCCCTGGGACTCAGCAGCACCAGGGTCGTCCACCATATTGGGACCAGCTGCCGCAGACATCACTCGGAGTGACGGGGCTTCCTCCAGACCCAGGCGCGAAGCTCGGCCGTCTTTGACCGCGTCGGGCCAGGCCCGCCCTTCCGACGCCGCCTCGCCCCCTTGGCGTGGGCGGGCCCAGTGGGAGCTGGGCCATCACCCGGCGCTTCCTGCTCCGCCTCCATCGCCGGGACTTCCTCTTCGACCTTGAACTAGTATTCACTGAGCTCTTTTTGGGTCTCCAGCGCTCTGTCGTCATCTCTGCCTCAGAAGGTATCTCTTGGCCTGAAAGGCCTGTGCCCTGGCACGTAGCTGATTCGCAGTGTGAGTTCGAGTTGGCGACCCTGTTGACTGGGAATCATATTCGGTGTCTAGGTTAAGGTTTCGGAGTTACCTTCCAAAGACAGGCAGATAGACCAGGCGTAGGGCAGGCTCATTGAGTCTGTAAATTTCCCCTCTTCTGCTCCTTGTTACCTTCTGACTCTCCGGATGGCTACCATTTTGAAACCATAGGAGCAACCCTGTCATGTTTTAAACAAAACGGCAGAGGTGGTCGTAGAACACGTAGCAAGTTATACAACTTTCCTTTATTTTCACTATCCTAAGACAACCAGTGTCGATGCACATTTCTTCCCAATGTTCATAATTTTAATTAAAAATTTAAATTATGAAAGATTTCACACATCCAAAAAATAATGAAATACAATCATGACCCTTCCCCAATTTATTAATAACAGGTGTTGATATTTTCCCACATTTGCCTCACTTCTCTTTTTTTTTTTTTTTTTTTTTGAGGGGGTCTCCCTCTGTTGCCTGGGCTAGAGTGCAGTGGCATCGTCATAGCTCACTGCAACCTCAAACTTCTGGGCTTATTCCGTCCTCCTGCCTCAGCCTCTTAAATAGCTGGGACCACAAGCATGGGCCACAATGCCTGGCTAAGGTTTCTATTTTTTGTAGAGATGTGGTCTCACTATGTTACTCAGGCTGGTCTCCAACTCCTGGCCTCAAGCGGTCCTCCCACCTCAGGCTCCCAAAGTGCTAGGATTACAGGTGTGCGCCACCATACCAGCCTCTTCTCTTTTCTTTAAAATAGGTGTTAATAAAGCATCTTTCCTTTCCCTCCCCAGAGGAGATCATTATCCTGGGGCTGGTTTATATTACACCCATGAGTGTTCTTAACATATTTTCTACTACATTTCTAGAAATATTGTTTGGTAGTTGTTTTAGAATAGATGGCATCTGCTGTACATACTTTTTTGTTCTTACAATTAGCTATGTATTTGTTTTAAAAATCTTTTTAATGGATAATTTCAATTCTTTATTTAAAGCAGTATACTATTAATATTCCAAAGTCCCTCATTCACATCATCTAGGCCTCAACAATTATCAGGAGATAATATCTATCAGAGGAGATACTGAATCTAATTTTAGTGGAGTTTTTACTTCTGTTTAATTTTTAAAATCAATGTCATATATGCACATTGTAAAAGTCTTGAAGATATAAATATGTGAAAGTTCTCTCTTTTACATAGTCTCCCTTAGTTTCTTTTTCAATTATATATATTGTAAATATCTTCTTCCAGTTTAAATTGTCTTTTTACTTCCTTTAAGGTGTGTTTTGATGAACAAATTCTTAATTGTTGTTTTTGGTTTTTTTTTCTTTTTTTGAGACAGAGTCTCACTCTATTACCCAGGCAAGTGCGGTGGCATCAGCCCAACTCACAGCAACCTCAAACTCCTGGGCTCAAGCAATCCTCCTGCCTCAGCCTCTGGAGTAGCTGGGACTACAGGCACGTACCACCACTCCCAGCTAATTTTTTTTCTATTTTTAGTGGAGAGGGGGTCTCACTCTTGCTCAGGCTGGTCTCGAACTCCTGAGCTCAAGCTATCCTCCCACCTCGGCCTTCCAGAGTGCTAGGATTATAGGCATGAACCACCACAGCCGGCCAAATTCTTAATTTTGATATAGTCAGATTTATCAGTCTAGTACAGGTTGAGCATCCCTAATCCAAAAATATGAAACTCCAAAGTTGGAAGTTACCATCATACGTGGAAAATTCCTTACTTTGTGATGGGTCAAAGTCAAAATGCAGTCAAAACGTTGTTTCATGCACAAAATTATTTAAAATTTGTATAAAATTTCCTCAGGCTATGTGTATAAGGTGTATGTGAAACATAAATAAATTTCATGTTTAGACTTGGGTTGCATTCCCAAATATCTCATTATGTATGTTAACCCAAAAGGTTAAAAAAACAGGTGTTTTGGACTTAAAGAAATCAAAGTTAATTTTATTCTGAGCCAAGTTTGAGAACTGTAGCCCAAGAACACAGACTCAGCGAAAACCGAGAATGCATCCTGCAGTAGGTTATGTGAGCACACTATTTATAGGTTCTGGTGCTTAGTGGTATTATACATAAGATAAAACAAATATGTGATGGATGTGCATAGGGTAAAAGGTTAACGAATGCATAGGTTTCTTAGGGTCTAGAGAGAAATGATCGATTCTGTCCTGCCTTTGTGCTTCATCTGATAGGCGAAGTTACAATTGGTATATATTTAACAAACTCCAGCCTCACAGGTGAGAGTTCAGCTTAGTTCATAGACATAGGTTCTATTACCTGTATGTCCAACCTACAGCCATTTTGGGTTACTTTTTAAAAAAATTTTCTTTCAGATTTTCCTTTTTTCTGGACAGTTCCCAGCCTTTGGTTGAAATCCTCCAGAGGAAGACTTTGAAGACCAAATAATATAATTTGAGGGATTTGATGAGAATAGGACCCATTTGTTTAGAATTATAGGATATAAGGGTTCAAATTAAAATTCTGAAATGCTCTTGTTCTACTCTTCATCCTTATATAAAGTTTTATCCTCTGGTTTGTCAGTGAAGGTGCAGAGGCTCCAATTTTTCCTATTGGGATGGGAAAAGCTCTTGTTCTATGCTAATGTTTCCTCATCTCACAGAGAAATGACAGGATCGTTGCAGTTAGGATTATTCCCTTAGGAGCTGTTTCTCAGACATGATGAGGCTCATGTGCACAGTCAGCCATATTGGTGAGGGGCCTTGAGGAGTTGTGTGGAAGAATATCCAATTTGATGTCTTTTATAAGCCTTTAGGGCTAAAAAAAAAAAAAAAAGTTAAAATGGTAAACCCTCAGGCAGAAGTAGGGGAATGTGTTGGACAAAATGGGCAATAGAAGACTGCCTTACATACATTCTGTGGCTGCTAGTTCAGTTGATGAACTAACATAATTTTAGTTAGAGTTCTATTTTTTCGGTGACATTTGCAATTTCTGAAACATTTATAACAATTGTAATGCAGAAATTTTAGAAAGATAACAATACAATGAACAACTAAGAGGTTCATTGAGGTAAAAATAATGAAGAAAAGAAACAATGTATCATAGAAAAGAACTCTGAACATACATTTTAGTAGTCTGTGACCAATCGAATAATTTTCCTTCTCTTTTCATTTGTTTGTATTTGCATCTTATATCTTTGGATTCATTCAGAACTGTAATTAACCGATGATTTATAATATCTAATTGCTCATCTGGCCATTCATTTTCTGCTAGTAGTACAACTTGAGGAGTGCTCAGTTCCAATTCCCAAAATATTTGGTTATCAATGTCCTCATTATCATAAGTGTTATTTTATCCTAAAAGTAACTTTCCTAAGAACCCTTTTTTTTTTTTTTTTTTTTTTGAGACAGAGTCTCACTCTGTTGTCCGGGTTAGAGTGCCATGGCGTCAGCCTAGCTCACAGCAACCTCAAACTCCTGGGCTCAAGCAATCCTACTCCTTCAGCCTCCCAAGTAGCTGGTACTACAGGCATGCACCACCATGCCCGGCTAATTTTTTCTATATTTTTAGTTGTCCAGCTAATTTCTTTCTATTTTTTTAGTAGAGACAGGGTCTCGCTCTCGCTCAGGCTGGTCTCAAACTCCTGACCTCAAGCAATCTGCCCACCTTGGCCTCCCAGAGTGCTAGGATTACAGGCATGAGCCACCGCACCCAGCTCCCTTGGAGTTTCTTTTTAATGGAACTCACTTTAAATATAGCGTAGCCAGCTCTATGGTTTCATCTGATATTAGTGTTAAAGCAGCCTTTTTTGCTGCTGCATCAGCAAAATGATTTCCTTTACTCTCTGGGGAATCAAGTTTGGAGTGTCCAGGATTTTTTTGGTAATTGGATAGCTTCCAATTACCAAAAAAATTTGAGAGCCAAGTTTAATAGGATGTCCATAGGAAGTTAAATAGCCTTGCTATTTCCACAGAATTCCAAAGTCATGAAGTCACCAGAAGTGTAACAGCTGTCAGTATAAATATTAGCCATTTGATTTTGGGCCAATTGACAAGCTCTGGTGAGTACTGTTAATTCAGCCAACTGTGCTGATTTTGCTTTAAGCAAGGGATTGCTGTCTGTGATGCCCATGAGAGAGACAACAGCATAGCCTGCTTAGTACTTTCCAAATTCATCCTTTGTACGATCTGCCTTTGAACCAGATGATATTTTTCAGTGATATCTCCTATAAATCTTGTCTGGGCATCAAAAACTTTTCTATTAGTAAAATACAGTCATGAGGTGTCTCATCAGTTGCTTCAGGAAGTAACATTGTGGGATTAAGAGTATTACATAAAGAAAGGATAATATGTGGCAGAGAGTAAAAGAACTTCATAAGAAGCCAATATATTAACTAAGAGTGTTATGTGTGATGTGAATTCAAAAGAACTTCTACAGAATGAGGTACATATATGGTCAAGGGAGCTTCCATTACAATATCCTGAGTGGCCTTAAGGAGCATGGCAACAGCTGAAATGACCCTCAGACAAAAGGGTAGCCCATGTGCTACAGAGTCTAATTGCCGACTATAGTAGCCAATAGGCGTATATCATCCTCCGTGTTTTTGGGTTAGAACACCTAGGGTGCTGGCATGGTTTTCATGAACAAAAAGGAAAAATGGTAGCTGATAGTTTGGGTGGCCCTAAGCAGGGGCCCTTGTAAGATTTTCCTTCATTTCTTGAATGGCTTTTTGTCCTTCTGATGTCCAATGTATGGGGTCATGTTGATCTTCCAACAACGCATATAAAGCCTGTGGCATGAGATAAAAATTGGAGAATCCAACTACAGCAGTAGCCAGCCTAAAAACTCTCTGAGCTGTCTTTAGTTTTTGGAGTTGGGCATGCAAGAATTCCAGTTACCCAATCTGGATTTATATGTAGTTCCTCCTTAGAAATTAAATGTCCCAAATATTTTACCTCTGTTAATCAAAATTGGAGTTTTTCTTTAATACTTTATGTCCTCTTTTCACTAATTGTTCTGGAAAGTATAGGGAGTCATTTTTATAATCATGTAGACTGGAGGCACATAACAAGAAATCACATACTGAAGTAGAGTGGAATTTCCTTCAAAATTTAATTCAGCCAGGTCAGCCCTTAATATTTGTGAAAAATAAGTTGGACTTTCAGTATAACCCTGAAGCATAATAGTCCAGGTTATTGAAGGCTGTCCCAGGTAAAGGTAAACAAATATCGACTGTCAGAATCTACTGGTATGCTTTAAAAAAAGCACTGCATAAATCAATTACAGTGAAATATTCACTGCTTACCAGTATATTGGATAAAAGAGTGTGGGGCCTTGGGACTTCTGGGTGATGGGGAAATCACAGTGTTGTTAATGACTCTCAAATCTTGTACTGATCTCTATCCTTTCCCCTTAGGCTTTTGTACTGGGAGGATGGGAGTATTTCAAGGACTAGTGCAAGGGATAAACAATCATTTATCTGGCCGGCACGGTGGCTCACGCCTGTAATCCTAGCACTCTGGGAAGCTGAGGCGGGCGTATTATTTGAGCTCAGGAGTTCAAGACCAGCCTGAGCAAGAATGAGACCCCGTCTCTACCAAAAAAATAGAAAGAAATTATCTAGACAATTAAAAATATATATGTATAGAAAAATTAGCTGGGCATGGTGGCACATGCCTGTGGTCCCAGCTACTTGGGAGGCTGAGGCAGAAGGATTGCTCGAGCCCAGGAGTTTGAGGTTGCTGTGAGCTGGGCTAATGCCACAGCACTCTAGCCCGGGCAACAGAGTGACACTCTGTCTCAAAACAAACAAACAAACAAAAAAAACAATCCTTTATCTGGCCAGCAAGGGGGCTCCTGCCTATAATCCTAGCACTCTGGGAGGCCAAGGCATGAGGATCACTTGAGGTCAGGAGTTTGAGACCAGCCTGAGCAAAAACAAGACTATCTCTACTAAAAATTGAAAAATTAGCCAAGCGTTGTGGTATGCACTTATAGTCCCAGCTACTCTGAAGGCTAAGGCAGGAGGATCGCTTGAGCCCAGAAGTTCAAGGTTGCTGTGAGTTAGGCTGACGCCACAGCACTCTACTCAGGGCAACAGAGTGAGACTCTATCTGGAAAAAAAAAAAAGACTGAGAAAGACAAGTTCTTTTGCCATTCCCATCTGGATGGCAGTTGATGATCTAGTTTTATTTTGGAGGTATAGTCATTTGGGGGTTCCATCTTTATTATATTTCTTACATTTGGCAAGCCCTGAATTTTATTTGCTGGCTCCCGTGGCAGCCTCAAATAGAACCGCAGTGTTTTTAGCATTTAACAGAATCTGCCAAGATGAGTCAGTTTTGTCACTCTATTACCTCCATTCTATTACCACTCTATTTCCTCTCGGTTTGACTTTGATTGAGGGGGGGAGGAAATTTCAATGACATAAAAATTTACATTTTATACCTTTCATTTAATTTCACCAGTTATGAACACTTTGCTACATTTATTTTATTTCTCTACGACATAGACTTTCTTTTTTTTTTTTTTTTTTTTTTTTTTTTTTTTTTGAGACAGAGTCTCACTCTGTTGCCCGGGCTAGAGTGAGTGCCGTGGCTTCAGCCTAGCTCACAGCAACCTCAAACTCCTGGGCTCAAGCGATCCTCCTGCCTCAGCCTCCCGAGTAGCTGGGACTACAGGCATGCGCCACCATGCCCGGCTAATTTTTTTGTATATATATATTTTAGTTGTCCATATAATTTCTTTCTATTTTTAGTAGAGACGGGGTCTCGCTCTTGCTCAGGCTGGTCTCGAACTCCTGACCTCGAGCGATCCACCCGCCTCGGCCTCCCAGAGTGCTAGGATTACAGGCGTGAGCCACCGCGCCCGGCCGACATAGACTTTCTTGTGGACTATTTATGTGTAAGTTGGAGACATCATGGCAGTTTACACTGAGTACTTCAACATTATTGCCTAAGAATAAAGGCATTCTCCTACATAGCCATACAAAATTATTCACTCAGGAAATTTAATGTTAGTCTAATACTAATATATCTAACATAAAGTCCAATTTTAATTTCCCCAATTGTTCCATGAACTTTATAGCTAATTTTTAATCCAGCCAATGAGGGTGCATTGCATTTAGTTGTCACATCTCTAGTCTCTTTTAATCTAGAATTATTCTCAGTTTGTTTATTTAATCTTTAATGATATGGATATTTTTGAATTATTTAAATTTTTTTTATTGTGAAAAATTTCAAACTTACTAAAATAAAGAGGATAATCACACAGTATTTTTCTTTCTTTCTTTTTTTTTTTTTTTGAGACAGAGTCTCACTCTGTTGCCCAGGCTAGAGTGCCGTGGCGTCGGCCTAGCTCACAGCAACCTCAAACTGCTGGGCTCAAGCAATCCTTCTGCCTTAGCCTCCCAAGTAGCTGGGACTACAGGCATGCGCCACCATGCCCAGCTAAATTTTCTATATATTTTTAGTTGTCCAGATCATTTCTTTCTATTTTTTTTAGTAGAGATGGGGTCTCGCTCTTGCTCAGGCTGGTCTCGAACTCCTGAGCTCAAAGGATCCACCCGCCTTGGCCTCCCAGAGTGCTAGGATTACAGGCGTGAGCCACCGCGCCCAGCCAATCACACAGTATTGAGAAAAGAAAATAAGCTTTTTATCTGAGAAATGTGAGCCCCTTTAAATTATTAGGCCCAGAGAGGGGGGCATTGAAATGTTACAGCAATCTTGTCTCACTCCCCTTTGAGCTACATAATCACCTCTCGAAGTTACTTGCTATATGTGGTCTCGATGACTGACTGACACCAAGTAGCCATAAATTAACCTAATAATGCCATATGCTGGACACCATAACTCATGACCCTGTAGTTCACCAATGTATAGCCAATCACTAGTCATGTTATTTCTGTGAACCAATGAGAATTTCCATCAAACAACTTTGTATCTGCCCACTCCTTTTTTCCTTTTGCCTTTAAAAACTTGCTTGTAACAAAGGCCAAACCGAGCACTTCCTAAGACAACTTGGAAGTATTTCCCAGGCAACTGTCCGCATTTTGGCTCAAGTAAACTCTTTACAATTATATTTTGTGCCTCAGCTTCTTCCTTTAGGTTGACAGCTTCAACAGTTATGAACTCATGGGTTATCTTTTGTGGAAATAAAGACCACCCAAATGAAAACAAAAGCTATTTATTCAGAGTTTGCTGTAGTAAGGGAGGAGTCAGCCACCAAACACTGTGTTTGGCAGAGACTCAAAGACAAGTAGAGGAGTGGGAAAGCTTTACAGGAAAAAAAGGAAGTTTTGGGACGAGGCTATTGACATGGAAAGTTGTAGGTGGGCTAACTAGACACAGGGCATGCTCTATGATTGGCTTTCTTTACTTGAGAGGAAGGGAGGGAAAAAGGAGAAAATGGGCCATTATGATGGACAACAACAAATGGCCCATAGAAAATGAGAGGAAGAATGATAATAAGCAAGTAGATAAAAAGAAAACGGGAATTCAACAGGTGTCTTGGTCTAATATCAGACCAAGGACTGCTAGTCATTTGCTTGTTCCAAAGGTATGGTTTGGCCATCTGCTTCCCAACACTTTCTGCTTCTGGAGGAGTTCTGGGAGGTCTGAGCTTGGGTCCCATAGTGTAGTAGCTTTCCAATTGTGTATAATTCTCAATTGCTTCTTTAGTTGTAAAATGTGACTCCCTGGAGTTTCACTGTTGTATTTGTTGTTAACAGTACTTAATAAGGTCCCTTCCTGTGAGGTTCAAGAGCAGTTTTTCAGCTGGGCATGGTGGCTCATGCCTGTAATCCCAGCACTTTGGGAGGCTGAGGCAGGAGGGTTGCTTGAGGCCGGGAGTTCAAGAACAGCCTAAGTAACATAGTGGGACCCTGTAACTACCAAAAAAAAAAAAATTAGCTGCACGTGGTGTTGCAAGCCTATAGTCCTAGCTACTCTGGAGGCTGAGCCCAGAAGTTTGAAGTGGTGGTGAGCTATGATGACACTACTGCACTCTTGCCCAGGCAACAATGTGAGACCCTGTCTCAAAAAAAAAAAAAAAAAATCTCTCTGATATCTCTTGTAATAGACAAAATCTCCTGGTCACAGATAATGAAGAGATTGTTTAGGAAGACATTGTGGGAAGGTGGCCTTGAGCTATTAGAGAAAGGTCTGGGCATAGAACCTGAGTCCCTTCCAATATTTTGCCATGTCTGCATGAGGTAGGGCAAAGACTAGTATTGAAGATGAAATATTTAAATGCATGAGCCTACCAGTTACTAATTCATAGGGGGATAATCGATGTGTCCCCAAAGGAGTGAACTGCTACGGCCAAGAGGGCTAAGGAGAGCACCTCTGGCCAAGGAACCTCAGGTTTCTGAAAGTTTTGCTATTTAAGGATGTCATTGGTCCCTTAACCCTCCACAGAAGATTGTGCATGGTAAGAACAATGTAGTTTTTGAGTAAGGGGTAATCCTTACAGAGTGCTTTTATAATGGTTCCTGAAAAAATGTGTGCCTCAATCACTTGATATAAAAAATTTGAGGGCCGGGTGCAGTGGCTCACGCCTGTAATCCTAGCACTCAGGGAGGCCAAGGCGGGCAGATCCTTTGAGCTCAGGAATTCAAGACCAGCCTGAGCAAGAGTGAAACTCCGTCTCTATTAAAAATAGAAAAAAATTATATGGACAACTAAAAATATATATAGAAAAAATTAGCCAGACATGGTGGCACATACCTGTAGTCCCAGCTACTCGGAAGGCTGAGGCAGTAGGATCACTTGAGCCCAGGAGTTTGAGGTTGCTATGAGCGAGGCTGATGCCACAGCACTCTAGCCCGGGCAACAGAGTGAGACTCTGTCTCAAAAAAAAAAAAAAAAAAAAAATTTGAGATGTCCCAGGTTGGAAATACAAAATCAAGCAGCCTTTTAGTGACTATAAAGGCTGTAGCTTTTCATCATGGAAGTACCTTAACCCATCCTAAAAATGCACATATAATAACAAAAACATAGTCAAATCCCTTGGAGGGTGGAAGCTGGATAGTCCATCTGAAGGTATTCAAAGGGCCTTGAGGTTTTGGTTTCTGGTCATGTCCCACCTTTACAGTTTTTCCAGGATTATATTGTTGACAGGTGACACATGACCCGAAAATACCCTCAGCTATCTCTCTAAAATTTCTCCATCAATTTTAGATAGTTACCAATTTGTCTCTTCCATGGTGGGTAGTTTCATGGAAATTTAGCTAATATCCATTCAAATCATCTGGTGCTACTAAGTAGTTATTTTAGAAGTGCCAGAAATTACCTGAGTGGTGGGTACAATCAGATTTTTTCTATTTTCTCTTTTTAAAATCAGGGGCTAAATGTTGATATTTTATAATGGCCTGTTTAATCACTCCAGAGATTTATTTTTTGGGGGTTTAGATGGGCTCACAGCCTTTGTTAAAGTGACTTCTTTAGCATAATGATCTGCTAGAGCATTTCCTTTATCTTCTTCTTTTTTTTTTTTTTTTTTTTTTTTTTGAGATAGAGTCTCACTCTGTTGTCCGGGCTAGAGTGCCGTGGCGTCAGTGTAGCTCACAGCAACCTCCAACTCCTGGGCTCAAGCAATCTTTCTGCCTCAGCCTCTCGAGTAGCTGGGACTACAGGCATGTGTCACCATGCCCGGTTAATTTTTTCTATATATATTTTTAGTTGTCCAGATAATTCTTTCTATTTTTTTAGTAGAGTCGGGGTCTTGCTCTTGCTCAGGCTGGTCTCCAACTTCTGAGCTCAAACTATCTGCCCACCTCGGCCTCCCAGAGTGTTAGGATTACAGGCGTGAGCCACCGCGCCTGGCCCTTCCTTTATCTTCTATAGTATCTTTTTTTTTTTTTTTTTTTTTTTTTTTGAGACAGAGTCTCACTTTGTTGCCCGGGCTAGGGTGAGTGCCGTGGCATCAGCCTAGCTCACAGCAACCTCAAACTCCTGGGCTCAAGCGATCCTACTGCCTCAGCCTCCCGAGTAGCTGGGACTACAGGCACGCGCCACCATGCCCGGCTAATTTTTTCTATATATATTTTAGTTGTCCATATAATTTCTTTCTATTTTTAGTAGAGACGGGGTCTCACTCTTGCTCAGGCTGGTCTCGAACTCCTGACCTTGAGCGATCCACCCGCCTCGGCCTCCCAGAGTGCTAGGATTACAGGCGTGAGCCACCGCGCCCGGCCTCTATAGTATCTTTTTTTACGTAGGCCTCAAACTTTAAAATAGCCACCTCACAAGGAAGTAGGAGTGCATCTAAAAGTTCCTTAACCTGTCCATTTTTTATGGGTGTTACAGCAGAGATGAGAAACCTCTTTTGTTTCTGAATCATCCCAAAGTCATATACTACTCCAAAAGCATACCTGGTAGCTGTATATATTTTTATTCTCTGGTCTTTGGCTAGTTGGCAAGCTCTAGTAAGTGCAATAAGTTTTGCCATCTCGGCTGATTTTACCCCAGAGGACTGTATTCTAAAGTAGAGCTTAAGTTAGTGATAGCATATTCTGCTTGGTAACCTCCACTTTCAGTTATGAGGTATGATCCATCAACAAATGTGAGGTCAGGGTTCTTAATTACAGTCTCTAGTAAATCTGAGCAAGGTACAAAATGTTCCCTGAGGTGAGACAATCATGATATTCCCCATCTTCTGGCAGTGGTAGGATTCAGGGTATTGCAGTGGTAAGTAGTAATGAGAAAGGGAGAAAGTGACAGACTCTCATACGTGATTAAAAGCCTTTTTGAAAATGTGTTCTCAATCAGAAATGTCTGTACTACATAAGGAACCATGAAGTCAAGTGGGAGCCTAAAACTATTTAATAGTTCAGCAGAAGCACCAGCAAATTTTGCAGGGGCAACTGCAGCATTAAGACAAGGGAGATAAACCTTTGCAACTGGGTCCAGGGTAAAGTTATAGTAAGTAATGGATTTTTGGTGGTTCCCATGTAATTGAGTTTAAGACCCCAAGAGTTTTTCTAAATCATTCAAGCACAGTTTTTCTAATCATTCAATTTGATGAAATGGCTTTTTGATAGAAATGCCTTGGGAAGGAGGCTGTCAGGAGCAAAAACTGAACTGCCGCTAGGTGTCAGAGTAGCTAATTAAAGCAACAAGCCAAAAAAAAAAAAAAAAAAGAGTTAAGTCTTGAATCACTATTGCAATGGTAATAAGCAAAAGGCTAAAACTGGAGAAGTGCTCCTCCTCCCCACACTCCCACCCAGATCTGTGCCCCCCGCCCCATGGAACAGTGCACCACATTAGGATCATCTCACAGTTAAGGGAGCAGTTTTATGAATGCTGGGTTCTAAGTCAGAGAGGGGAAAAGTGTCTTCAATATTTCCCCTTCTTTTTCCCCTCCACTGCCTCCCATAAGGATGCTCAGCAGAGGTTCCTGAAGACAACCTCTGTACAAGGCCCCAGATAAAGAGCCCTAGGAATGAACTGGACCTGCATGCACAGATTCAACCAACTGCAGATCAAAATATTTTAAAAATAAGAATAAAAGAATACTACAATTAAAATAATATAACTTTTAAAACAATACAGTATAATAAGTATTTTCATAGCATTTACATTATATTAGGTATTATAAGTAATCTAGAAATGACAGAGTATAGGGGAGGATGTGCCGTAAATTATGCAAATACTACACCATTTTGTATAAGGGATTTGAGCATCCCTGGATTTTGTTATTGGGGTGTGTGTGTGTGTGTGTGTGTGTGGCCGGGGGGAGGGCTTGGAACCAATGTCCTGTGGATATTGAGGGACAATTGTATATGAAAGGGTACAACTAGCCAGGGCTGCTGAGTCCTTTACTGCACCTCTCTTCAGAGTCAGCAATGCATTGACTCTGCATTAAGTCTTTCAACAGATTACTTATTTGGTAGAATATATTTTCCTGTTTCTGGGAGATAAATGTATTGACATTTACATTATCCCGAGTCTTAAATAATTTTCCTTCATATTATTTCTTTCTTTCTTTCTTTTCCTTGGGAAGTTTTAAAGCAATTCTTCATTGTCTTCTGGCTTTTAACATCGCTAGAGAACTGAGGTGCCATTCTGATCTGATTCCCTTTCCTTTTGGTGTGTGTTTAATAAGACTTTATTTTTTTGAGCAGTTTAGGTTTACCAGCAGAAGTGAGAACTACAGAGTTCTCATATACCTCTGGTCCTCACATAGGCATAGCCTGCCTCACTGTCAACATCAGGCAGCAGAGTGGTACATTTGCTAACAGTCAATGAATGGCTGGGTTTGGTGGCTCATGCCTGTAACCTCAGCATTTTGGGAGGCTGAGGGGGGAGGATTGTTTGAGGCCAGGAGCTTGAGGTTACAGTGAGTTAGGATTGTGCCACTGTACTCCAGCCTGGGCAACAGTGCAAGATCCTGTCTCTTAAAAAAAAATACAATTGATGAACCTACATTGAGGTTCACCGCAAATCTATAATTTTCCCATTTTCCTTAGGGTTCACTCTTGGTGTTGCACATTCTATGAATTTTGACAAATGTATAATAACATGTATCCACCATCCTTTTTATGTGTCATTTTCTTATTCTGCCTCTGTGTTTGTTTTTGTTTTTTTTTTTTTAGAGACAGGAGCATCACTGGGTTGCCCAGTGCCTATTCACAGGCGTGATCATCGTGTACTACAGCCTCGAACTCCTGGCTTCAAGCAATCCTCCTGCCTCAACCTTCAGAGTAGCTGCGTAAGCCACTGCACCAGGCTCTGTAAGTGTTTGGGGCCTTTTCTTTGTCCTTTAGCATTTTGATGAAGTATCATTGTGATTTTCTTTTAGCCACTAGGTTGTTTGTTGTATGAAAACAGACTTTCTGGGAAATTTCTTTTTTTTTTTTTTTTTTTTATTAGGATAACGAAGGTTTTATTAAAGACATAGTAATTAAATTTTCCATTGAAGGCAATGAGAATTAATTATTTTATGCTCTATGTTTTATTAATATAATGAACTAAAATTTCCTAAACTCTTAGTATGTTCATATGTATATTGAATATGTGCTTGTGAATTTATCTTGATGAGATTGTGTCTTCAACAGCAATAATTAATGTTTAAATAGAGTTGCTTAATGTAAAGATGGCCTTTTGTACAGATTATCTTACTGGTGCCTTATACAAACCCTGAGGGAAGTTATGACTGGCCAAAGGACATACAAATATTATGTGGCAAATTCAGGAATAAAACCCAGATATTAACTAAATTGGTACTAATTCAACAGAACAGAGAACCCAGATATAAAACAATCTACTTACAACCAGCTGATCTTTGACAAAGCAGACAACAATATACACTGGGCAAAAGAATCCCTATTCAGTAAATGTTGCTGGAAAAATCAGATAGGCACATGCAGAAGAATGAAACAGGACCCCTATCTTTTACCACTTTGAAAAACTAATTCAAAGTGGATAAAAGACTTATATGTAAGGCATGAAACAATAAAAACTTTAGAAGAAAATGTAGGAAAAACTCTTTTAGACACTGGTGTAGGCAAAGAATTTATGACTACAACCCCAATGGCAATTACTGCAACAACAAAAATAAATAAATGAGACTTGATTCAATTAAAAAGCTTCTGCACAGCAAAGGAAATAATCAACAGAGCAAATAGACAACCTACAGAATGGGAGAAAATATTCACAAACTATTATATATGATGAAGGGCTAATATCCAGAAACTACAAAGAACTCAAACAAATCAGCAAGAAAAAAACAAATAACGCCATCAAAAAGTGGGCAAAAGACATGAACAAAAGCTTTTTTTTTTTTAAAAACAATAGTTTCATATTTTTTCCCCACCCCCCCTTTCCCGAGTCAGCACCTTCAAGTGTTACCACTCCCCAAACGGTGCGCAATGCACTCATTGTGTAGGCATACCCCCATCCCCTCCCCCACCCCCCACCTCAGTCTGATGTCCAATTGGTGTCGTTCTGGGAAATTTCTTGAATGATTTCCTTGGTAATTTTCTCTGTTCTTACTTTCTGAAATCTCTGTTAGTTGATTGTTATATTGGATCTTTAGATCTAATCCAGTCGGATGTTCTCTCTTTTCTTCTTTCTTTCCTTTGTTTCCTTTTTTTTTTTTTTTTTTTACCAGATCTGTGTTGTCCAGGCTAGAGTGCAGTAGCTATTCATAGGCACCTAGTTTACTCCTGGCCTCAAGCAATCCTCCCACCTCAGCCTCCTGAGTAGCTCAAACTACAGACACATGCCACCATGCCCACCTTTTTTCATATTTTTTCTTTCCAATTTTATAAATCTCTCTTTTTAGTCTTTGAATATGTTTTTATAATCTGTGGTTCTTACTTCATGAATGTAGTATCTTATCTTTCAAAGATATGAATAAGCCTTTTTGTTGTTGTTGAGACTGGGTCTCACTCTGTAGCCCCAGCTAGAGTGCAGTAGTGTCATTATAGCTCACTGCAACCTCAAACTTTTGGGCTCAGGTGATCCTCCTGCTGCAGCCTCCCAAGTAGCTAGGACGTTAGACACACACACTGCATGCATGGGTCATTTTTTAAATTTTTTATAGAGACAGGGTCTCATTATCTTGTCCAAGCTAGTCTTGAACTCTTGGCCTCAAGGGATCCTCCCACTTTGGCCTTTCAAAGGGCTGGGAGTATAGGACTGTGCCACTGTGCCCAGCCTTATGAATGAGCATTTGGAAGTTTTCTTTTGTTCACTACATTGTTTTTGATTTCACAAGTTTCTTTTTTTCTGTTTGTTTTGTCTCTTTTATGTTAGAGATTTTCTTGTAACATCTGCTCATTAAATATAGCTGTTCCTATTATTTAAGAGTTGATCTCTAAAAAACTTGATTGATAGCTTTGGGGCACATGTTTAATCTTGTTGACTGACAGTCTTCATTGCAAAATAATCTATCTCAGTGGTTTGTAAACTTTGGCTGTAGGAAAATCACCTGGAGAGCATAGTAAAACATAGCTTGCTGAACGCAACCATACTTCCCTTCTCAAGGATGGGGCCTTGTTCCTAAGGGTTGCTATCACCTAGGAAACTCAGTGGGCAAGGCCTTCCTCCCAGTGTCAGCGGGGATGTCACTATAATTTTTGTTTTTTTTTCCTTGAACTAATCAATTTCACCTTAGAGAAATTATCCACTTGTCTTCCTGGAAGATATAAATCTGTGTCCCAGGATTCAGTGAGCCAGTGGGGACAATGTGGTTGTATTAATCCTGTTTTCATTATTGCATCCTGCTTTTACAGCATCAGTTGGCCTAGAGTCTAGGATTTTTCTGGCTCTTCCTATCTTTTCCAAATAGGCTGTCTGTCAGGGTGAGGACAGAATTGTTGGGGAGAGGTCTTTCTACCTCTTACATAGGTTTTCAACTGATTATTCTCCTACCTTTTCCCTCATTTTCAGAGGTACTTGATACCTCTCATTTCTTAGGCAGATTGGGATTCTATAGAACAGTCTTCTTCAAGGCTTAGGTTTCATCGTTCTCTGGTCTTAATGAAATACTACTTTCATCTGTTTCTAACTTCCAATATTTTATTGCTGCCTTCTTCCTGCCCATTCTTTATCCTTGTGCATTTATGTTTTTTAAAAATATATTTACTGGCAGTTCATTTCTCCAACAGCCAGGAAGGACATGTTGAGGTTGGCATACCCATCAAGGACAGTAACTACCATGGCTTCCAGTGCTTTGACAAAACCTCAGATGTGTGGCCTCCTGGCCAGGTGTCTGCTGTTTCATATTGTTGGAGCATTCATTGTATCCCTGGGGGTTGCAGCTTTGTATAAGTTTGGTGTGGCTGAACCAAGAAAGAAGGCATATCCAGATTTCTACAGAAATTATGATTCTATGAAAGCTTTTGAGAAGATGAGGAAGGCTGGCATCTTTCAGAGTGCAGAGAAATTTTGGAATATAAAAGAATTTCTTGGCCGGCGCAGTGGCTCATGCCTGTAATCCTAGCACTGTAGGAAACCGAGGCGGTAAGATCACTTGAGGTCAGAAGTTGGAGACCAGTCTGAGCAAGAGTGAGACCCCGTCTCTACTAAAAATAGAAAAAAATTAGCTCTGTGCCTGTAGTCCCAGCTACTTGGGAGGCTGAGGAGCCCAGGAAAAACAATAATAATTTCTTTGGGTTGATTTACATAGAAGTTTGTCACTGACCTGTGTTCCTGAGCTATGAATATGTGGGCTGAGGAACAGTTACTCTTGATAAATAAATAATTAACAAATACTAAAAAAAAAAATCTTTATTATCATTTTAGAGGGGTTTTGGCAGGATGCCTGAAAACTGCTGTGTGTTTCAATCTGCCATTTTTTGAAGCTTTTCATTTTTAACAATATTTTTAATCTTCCTTCATACATGATAGTTTGGATATAGAATTTAAGGTTTAAATAATATTTAAATAATATTTTATATATAAAACTAATAATTTATGTCCAAATTTGCACTCTAAAGTCTTATGTTAAATGCTTTCAGGTGGTTTGTTTGGGTTTTTTTTTTTTTTCTGAGACAGAGTCCCACTCTGTTGCCCTGGCTAGAGTGCCATGGGGTCAGCCTAGCTCACAGCAACGTCAAACTCCTGGGCTCAAGCAATCCTTCTGCCTCAGCCTCCCAAGTCGCTGGAACTAGAGACATGCGCCACCATGCCCAGCTGATTTCTTCTATATATATTTTTAGTTGGCCAGATAATTTCTTTCTATATTTTTTTAGTAGAGACAGGGTCTTGCTCTTGCTCAGGCTGGTCTTGAACTCCTGAGCTTAAATAATCCACCTGCCTCAGCCTCCCAGAGTGCTAGGATTACAGGCGTGGGCCACTGCGCCCAGCCAATGCTTTCAGTTTTTAAAAATCTGAGGAAATAAATGGGCCATGAAGTCAAACACATCTCCATAGAAAAAGAGCAACTACCCACCTCTAGGACAGAATGAAACAGAGCATAAGTAACTTACACAAATGGAATTTTAAATAGCTGAAAATTTATATTTCATCAAGAGCTGATAGTTAAAGAAAAAAAAAACCAAATAATGAAAAGGGTGTTGCAAACTCTACTTGGATCACCTGGGACTGGGTGGCGGCTCCATCAGTTCTCTGCCCGTGAGCCCAACTGCTCTCCCACCCTCAACGGTTTCTGAGAAAACTTGAGTATCAGGTGTGTAGGGGATACTTTCAAGAAAACAAGATTTAGCTACGTCTCTGATGCATCAAACACATAAAACCTTAACCTAATCAAGAGATTTAATTACACTGCTATAAACAAGGAATATTTCTATTTTACACAACTTTTTTTTTTTTTTAACCCGCGCAGTCCAATTTTTTTTTTTTCTTTGAAGATAACAGGGTTTGGCTCTGTCATCTTGGCTGGAGTGCAGCGGCCCAATCACAGCTCATTGCATCCTTGAACTCTTGGGCTCAAGCGATCCTGCTGCCTCAGCCTCCCTGAGTAGCTGGGACTACCGGCGCACGCCACCACAATCGGCTAATTTTTTTTTTTTTTTTTTTTTTTTGTAGAGGAGGGGGGTGTCTCACTATGTTGCCCAACCTTTGCCCAGAATTTATATAATTTTAATGACTTCGCCGTGTGGGTTGTAATGATCTGAGCCATACACGAATAAGTTAATGAACTTCTCTCAGATTTCCATTTCCTGGTGTGGATATGATAGCACCCTGTCACCTTGCCGGGATCTTCTGCGAGAAAGCCCAGCACGTTGAACACATGGGTAGCAAGAGTTAGTCTCACTCAGAAACAACTGGCAAGCGGCAGGTTCGCTCACTTCTTCCCCGGGCAGTTTTACCTGCCGTAGCGAAATCTGTCCCCTCCTGCGGGGTCCCCTGCGCAGTGAGAGGCGGGGAAATGTTGACACCACCTCTCGAGCCCACGGGGAGACGGACAGCGCTCTCGAAGCCTCGCCCGCCAAGCCCGGCGGGGTTTGGAGCTAGAAAACCTTTCCGGAACTGGAGAGACAAACGGGCCTCTTTAGGGGGGGGGGGGGTCAAGTGGGGAGAGTTTTTCCAGGTGCTTGGAAGACGACGCCGGGACTGAGGGGGAGAAATGCACTGAGCGTCGCGGAGCGAGTGCCCCAGGAGCCGGCCTGGGCCGGGTTAGCAGAACACTTTTCCAACCGTCCGGGTTAGCTTCTCTGGGTCCCAGCGGTCGTGTAGTGCGCCTGACGCCAGCCCGAGATCAAAATGGGAAAGTGGCCAGTGCAAATTGACACTCCCCACAGTTCTTCAGAGCCAGGAGATTCTAAGAACGCGCCGTTGGTCCACATCAAGGCTGAACTGGTGGATGCGGTGTAGGTAAGCGTTAGTGGGTGTTCCTCAGTTCCAGATGCCCCCATCCGGGCTGCAGTCCCTCCCCACTGCGGGCATTGCATCTACTAGACATGGCTTTGTGCAGCTGGCAGCCAGGACCGGACCTCCTCAGAGTGACCTGTTGCGCACTGGCTCCTTACTTCGGGCCTTGGAGAGACCCGGACTGGTACTGTCTGGACCTGGCGCAGGCCTGGGTGGGGTCTACCTCCCAAAGATAGAGCGTGGGTTCAACATTGATCCAAGTGGACACATGCTTCAAGGCCACCATGGAGATCCCAATCTACAGACCCATGCTATTCAGGGAATGGACACAATGGATTATCCAGACCTTGGTTGAGTGGCAGTGTTGCTGCCTGGACTGAAGTGAAAGGCTGGGAACTCTGTGCATATGTGTGTGGAGGGGAAGGGGATTCTTCCCCTTTCTGCCCCTTCTGGAAAGCCCCTCCACCCCGACTCCTGAGCCTCTAAATCTACGGGAGAGAATTGGTTAGCGTAAGCACAGCCTGAGTTCAGATGGAGTACAGAGTATGGAAAGTAGGAAGAGCCAGGGCTTCACCAACTTGAGGGGTGTGGGGCTTGGCAGCCATGTGCCTGTTTTATATTTTATGTTGCATGTCTTTAATTCTAATTTGGCTGCCCTCCTCTGCTGTGCAGGGCTGCTGAGACCTGAGGAGGCCAAGAAGGCCCTTGAGACAGGCTCCAAGACGAACTAAATCATTTTGCTGGCCCTCGGTGAAGGCAGCTGGTCTCGCCCTGCGGGAGAGGGGTGCGAGAATGGGGCTGAGAGCTGCAGGTCCAAGTCCAAACTGTTATGGCCCTGGAAATTGGAGAAAAACAAGAGTTCTCAGTTCCCCCGCGTTGCTTTGCCTTTCCTTGTTTCTTGACGCAAACATTTATTTCAGGGCTAAGCACTAATCTTAAGAGTTCAAATAAAGAAGCACAGTTCTGTGCTAATGGACAGGAGGGACAACGTTCGGTCTCCCAGCAGGTTGTTGTTGGTGGTGAGGGTGTATAGCAGAGTTGGCCTAGAGTCACCACGACCTGGGTTTGATGGACCTTCGTCATTTTACACACCAGCCTGAAGTAGCTGGGGGTGAGGTGGGGGGAGGATCTGCCACGTCTGGCCCTAGGTTGAGGGTGTGCTCATTCTCAGCCCCTCACCCCCAAAGTCCTGCGGCATCCGGTGGACCACCCGAGGGGTCCTGAGGCATCTGTGGGGTGCAGGACTGTTGGCGGGGAGCCCTATCATGAGACCCCTTGGGGGCTCGGTACTAAAACGACTAAGCTGGGACCACGCCCAAACCACGACTGGGAATTCCCGCCCCCCTCACCCCGCCACGCCCTGCAGCCGAAACCGAATTTTGAACTGAGGCTCTGCAGGAGAGCGTTGCTACGACCTTGGTCCCCTGGGAGTCCTTGCCTGAAGTGGTCCGAGCAACTTTTCAAACCTAGTGACCTCAGGGACACTGGATTTTGTCTGCATAGGCCCCAGGCCCAAACTCCAGGAGAGGAATCATAGAAGGGGTGGGAGGATCAGCGGAGCTACTACGCCTGTTTCTTCCTGCACTGCTTGGAGCGGTCCCGGGTCAGGTTTCGCCTCTCTGTAGCTCTCCAGTCCGTGCAGCCCTGAGGAGAGGGTCCAGGAGCAAGTGGTACACAGGCTCACTTTGAGACTAGACAAGGAGTTTCCTTAAATCTTCACAATCTCGCATAGATTACTGAACAAACACTTGAATTCTAACTCAAAGACTGGAAGCACCTGGATGTGAAACAGACCAAAGTGTTAACTCATACCAGAAAAGAGAATATCAAGAAAACTATGCTGACTCGGGAAAGGGGGGGTGGGGAAAAAATATGAAACTATTGTTTTTAACTTGCACTGTTCACTTAATAATTTATCATGAATATTTCCCATATTATTTCATATCATTGTACAAGAAATAATGTATACATTATGAGGACATACTGTATCTAACAAGATATACTGTTAGACTCTTTGATTCTGTAAAATTAAATAAAAAAAAATAAAATAAAAAAAAATAAATAAAATAAAATAAAAATAACTTAGAAAAAAAAAAAAGAAGAAAAGAAAACTAAAGGAACTTTCCCAAAATCACCCATTGTCTTAATAGAAGAGAGGAAACTAGTGTTACCCACCTTGAAATGACTCCTCGTTTTCTAACCCAGCATTTAATAAGATTCACTGTTTTTCTAGTTAGCCTGAAGAGGTTGTCTCCAGAGTTCTTTAAAACTGGGAAGAGAAAATAATGGTTTAGCTCAACGGTGATTCTTTTAACCCCACCTCCCCTGCCTTCCCAGGGATGGAAATTGCCTGCTAGTGGGCTATTCCTATGTCCTTGCCTCTTCTCATCTTTTCAAGTGAAGCCACTTTGGATTTTGAGAAGCTCAGTCTTTTGTGTATCATCAGAGGAGATATCACTGGATCTTGGCTTCAACCTCTAATTTGAATCAAATCTTCCTCTGGTCCATTAGCACAGTCATGGGTTGTTTAATGAGGGGGATACATTCTGAGAATGTGTCATTAGGTAATTTCATCATTGTGCAAACATCATAGAGTATACTTACACAAACCTAGGTGGTATAGCTAGGCTACGTGGTATAGCTTATTGCTCCTAGGCTATAATCCTGTACAGCATTTTACTGTACTGAATACCACAGGCAATTGTAACAGAATGGTAACTATTTGTGTATCTAAACATAGCAAAAGTACAGTAAAAATATGATATAAAAGATAAAAATGGTATACATGTATAGGGTGGAAGTTGCTCTGGGTGAGTCAGTGAGTGGGTGCTGAGTGAATGTGAAACTCTAGGACATTACTATACTGTAGACTTTATAAAGATTATACCCTTAGGCTACACTAAATTTATTTAAAAAATTTTTTCTTTCTTCAATAATAAACTTACCTTAGCTCACTGTAACTTTTTTACTTATAAACTTTTTAATTTCTTAAACTTTTGACTCTTTTGTAATAACAGTTTAAAACACATTATACAGCTGTACAAAAATATTTTCTTTCTTTATATCCTTATTCTATAAGCTTTATTCTATCTTAATTTTTTTTTTTTACTTTTTAAACTTTTTAATTAAAAACTAAGATACAACACACATATTAGCCTGGCCCTACACAAGGTCAGAATCATCATCAGTCTTCCACCTCCATATCTTGTCCCACTGGAAAGTCTTCAGAGACAATAACACACACAGAGCTGCCAACTATGATAACAGTGCCTCCTTCTGGAATGCCTCCTGAAGAACCTGCCTGAGACTGTTGTACAGTGTGTATAATATATGCTGTAAAACATATATACACACACATACATATATATGTAAGAATACATTCTAAAATAATAAAAAGTATAGCATAGTAAATACATAAACCAATACCACAGTTGTTTATCATTATGTACTGTACATAATTGTACATGCAATACTCTTATTTATTTTTTATTAAACCTTACACAAGAAAATGTACTATACTTTTATACAGCTGACAGTGCAGTAGGTTTGTTTACACTAGCATCACCAGAAACACATGAGTAATGTATTGCACTATGACATTACAGCAGCTACAATGTCACAAAGCAATAAGAACTTTTCAGCTCCATGATAATCTTATGGGACCACTGTTGTATGTGCGATTTGTCATTGACTAAAATGACATTATATAGCACGTGACTGTAAACAACTAAAAAGCTGGACAAAATTTCTGAAGCAAATGTTTTTAGATGTTAGAAAGCTGGCAGCACAAGAGAAGGGAAAATTAATAAGGCGAGCCCTGTAATCACCCTGGATTTCTACTTGAAGGCAACTTCTGAATTACAGTATAGATATTAAGCCTCAAAGCTCTAAAGAGCCTGACAATACTGAGGTGAAGAGACAGAGATCAGAGAGCTGAGGTGGCTAGAATGTGTGGGACAGAGTAACAGAAAAGAGGGGTAATACCAAGTAAAAGCTCCAGAAATCTGCATAAAAGTTCCCTTGAACATTTGGCTGAATACCACAGTATATAGGTGTAAAATGAAACACCAAGGTGTGGGGGTGGGGGAGGGCATGGGGGAGGGGAGTTGGACAGACTACTGTGAAGCTGTAAAGCCAAACAACTCAAAACAACTTTCCAGGCTCCCATAGTTCCCACCAGAGAGCAAGGAGGCTTTGTAAAACATGGGAAGCATTCAGTAGAGACATTAGAGGGTTGGTCATATCTTAATAGAGAGGGTAAACTCAGCCTAGAATAAAGAATACTCTACACCTGCCCTAAGAACCTTAAGTAAAAGCCTTAAAAGGATCAAACTGATATTTAAGTAACCAAGTGTCTACTTGGTTAAGCTGAACTAAACGTCTCAGAATTCTTTTCCCTATATATTTCCGGTTAGGATGAGCCATAAGGGACATTTTTCATGAGATCTGGAAGGTAGAAGTGAAGTAGCAGCTGTATTGCCTTTCTACTCAGGTTGGTATAGGGGAACCAGATTCTGTTGCAGTTGATGCATATTATTGCCTATCTGCTGACTCAACTTGTTGGTGTGAGTCAGCAGCTGCATCTGCAGTTTCTCCACCTTCTGAATCCTTCTTGAGTTTCTCTGACTCCTTGGTAAGGTACATGTTTAGCTTCATGTAGAAAAGCACCAGTTTCCCCTGCAGTACACCCAATAACTGAAGCTGGAAGACTGACGTGGGCTCTAGTCCATCCTTGTGGGTTCCATTTCATGCTTATGGGTTCCACGTGGTCCCTGCTCTCCCTTATTTTACATTGTCTTCCGTTTCCAACTGTCTGCCCTGCAGACTTCAAGCTCCAGCACCAGGTGCAAAGACAGCCTTACAAAGACTACTTAACCAGCTCCCACAATGGTGTGAAGTCAAACCCTGATATGAAAGGGGAAATATCTGTTTTATTAGCAGATGATATGATTGTTAAAGAGAAAGAAATTTTAAAAACTATTGAAACTAATGAAAGAGTTTACCATGTTTACTAGATACAAGAACATACAAAAATCAATAGTGCACTAGAGGCCGGGCGCGGTGGCTCACGCCTGTAATCCTAGCACTCTGGGAGGCCGAGGCGGGTGGATTGCTCAAGGTCAGGAGTTCGAGACCAGCCTGAGCGAGACCCCGTCTCTACTAAAAATAGAAAGACATTATATGGACAACTAAAAATCTATATAGAAAAAAAAATTAGCCGGGCATAGTGGCGCATGCCTGTAGTCCCAGCTACTCGGGAGGCTGAGGCAGTAGGATCGCTTAAGCCGAGGAGTCTGAGGTTGCTGTGAGCTAAGCTGACGCCACGGCACTCACTCTAGCCTGGGCAACAAAGTGAGACTCTGTCTCAACAAAAAAAAAAAAAAAAAAAAAAAAAAAATAGTGCACTAGTAGGCAGCAGTAAACAGAAAATATAACAATTTAAAATCCCATTAAAACAATCACTCAAAAATGTAAAGTATCTAGGCTGGGCATGGTGGCTCACACCCATAATCCTAGCACTCTGGGAGCCTGAGGCAGGAGGATCACTTGAGGTCAGAAGTTTGAGGTTGCAGTGAGCTGTGACATCACCACTGCACTCCAGCCTGGGTGACACAGTGAGACCCTGTCTCCTAAAAAAAAGCCATATACATATGTATGTACACACACACACACACACACACAAAATAAACCAAAGTATTACAACAAAGAAGCTATTATAAGATCCCTGCATTTATTACAACTTGGTCTATGCCTGCTGTGGCACTAAAAACCAATAAAGGAAAGGCATGGCATTTTCAAAGTCATGGTCTCAATTGGCTCTCTATATGGAAAAACAATAAAATTAGAATCCTACCTTACACCACAAAAAATGGAAAATTCTAGAAAAAGAACAAAACAAGAAAAGCTCAACTTATATCCTTTAGCAGAAAATATAGAATATCTTTATTACCTCAGCAGAGAAAGGTTTCTTAAGACACAAAAAACACAGAGTGTAAAGGAAAACATTAGTGGATTTGACTGTTTTTTAAATAGCACTTTTTATACGACTAAAACATCATTAAAAAGATAAGAAAGGCAGAAAGCAGAATAGGAGAAATTATTTTCATTACATATAAACTAACAAACAATATCCAGAATTCATGAAGAACTTCAAGTTAACTTGAAAAATACAGAGAATATAATTTTTAAAAAATGAGCAAAGGGTAAGGAACAGTAAATTCACATAACAGGAAAGCAAATTATAAATGAATATGTATAGTATGACACAACTGTAAGATTTTAAAACATGTAAAAGTATACTATAGATCTTTATGGGTGCAAACAGATGTAGCTCAAAAACATGAACAATACATAATGTGGAAGTATAAAATTAAAAATTGGTTTGATTTAACCTTAGACAAAATTATAAGAAACTAGGTCACAAATCACAATGATATTATTCAGAAACCTTGAGAATTGTGAATACTTAGTCTCCAGTGACCTCTGTCCAATGACTTATTATTATTTACATCCTTCCTCTGCTTGAACTCTGCCTCATGTTTTTCTTTCTTTTCTTTTCTCTCTTCTTGTGTTTCTTCCCCACCTCTCTCCTTCCTTCCTTTCTTTCTTTTCTTGATACAGGGTCTCACTCTGTTGTTCAGGGCTGCTAGAGTACAGTGGCCTCATCATAGCTCACTGAAACCTCAAATTCCTGGGCTCAAGTGACCCTCCTGCCTCAGGCTCTTGAGTAGCTGGGAGGCATATGCCATCACATCTGATTAATATTTTTTAAATTATTTTTGTAGAGATGGGATCCCGCCATGTTGCTCAAACTGATCTTGAACTCCTAGCCTCAAGCGATCCTCTCTCTCTTCTGCCTCCCAAACTGCTGTGATTACAGGCATGAGCCACTGCTTCATGTTTTTCTGTTACCGGATTCTCTTTTCTGTGTTGGTTTTTGAGTATTCCTCTTTTTGTTCTCTTCTTTCTCTATTACCAGTCCTGACTTCTCCACTGCTTTCCTTTGACAGCTTGGTGTTCTGAAGCTCCCGTCCCTCAGTTCTCGTTTCCCTACACATTTGTTCCCTAGGCATATTATCAACTCCCAGATTTGACCTATCACATATAATAAATTACAGTCAACTTTCAGTACCCCTTGGGGATTGGTTGCAGAAAAAAAAAATCCCGAGATGTTCAAGTCCCTTATATAAAATGTCATAATATTTGTATATAACCTAGGAAAATGCTCTCATATACTTGAAATCATCTTTAGATTACTTGTAATACCTAATGCAATGTAAATTGCTATGTAAATTGTTGTTTTACCATATTGCTTAGGAAATGATAAGAAAAAAAATCTGTGCAAGTTCAGTACAGATCCGACCATTTTCTCCCCTGGAATGTACTGATGTACTGTTGAATCCACCACCCACAGATACCAAGGGCTGACTGTATTATTTTATTTATTTTCTGTGGTGGGGGACAGGGTCTCACTCTGTCGCCAGGGCTAGAGTGCAATAGTCATAGCTCACTGCAACCTGAAACTCCTAGGCTCAAGTGATCCTCCTGCCTCAGCTTCCACAGTAGCTGGGACTACAGGTGTGCTCCACCACGCCGGGTTAATTTTTCTATTTTTTGTAGAGACGGGGTCGCTCTTGCTCAGGCTGGTCTGAACTCCAGGCCTCAAGCGATCCTCTCTTATCGGCCTCCCAAAGTGCTGAGATTACAGGCGTGAGCCACTGTGCCCGGCTGAAAGTTATTGAACGAATGTTCAAAGAAGAAAATGATTAAAACTGGGGAACAAGTATTTGAATCACATAATACATGTAATACAGTACATTGTGTTAAAAATAAAGAAATAGACTGAACTGACTGACCCAGAAGAGTTAATTTTGATCTACAGTTGCGTGAAAAGAACAAGTTAAGAATTTGAACAGCATGACTCCAGTTTTATATCGAGTACTCAATAGTCACGCGTGCTAGGGGCTCTGGTACTGGACAGCATAGCTGTCTGGGGACGCCAGCGCGAGGGAGAAGCCTGACAAGGGAGTGGAGCCAAGGACCAGGTTGTGTGAGTGTGGCGCAGAGCTTGCCCGAGCAAGGAACTGACGGTTCCATGAGCGCAGGATTGGCTTTGTAGGTGCTGGGAAGCCCAAGCACCCACTCGTAGGCGGCCCGTGCTACCTGCCCCCGCCCCAGGGCTCTGTAAGCCTTGGCTTCTGAGCCTGGCGAGCACGGGACTGCATCTCATCGCAGCCATCTCTGCGCCTTCGGAGACCGTCCCACCCAGGTCGAGTTAGGACTGAACTAATGGGGACGTGAAAGCCCTTTGTAAACTCCGGGGCACGTTATTGGCTCCCTGCAAATCTGAGGCTGGACTTTTTCTTTTTTTTTTTTTTTTTCTTTTCTGGGACTCGAGACCCCGCCGAATCGGTTCTGGCTCCGAGACCAGCGGCCGGCGCCGCCCCTTGCTCCCGCCGCGCCGCCTTCGGCTCCTGCTCCGCCATCAACCCCCTGGCCGCCACTTTTCAAGTAGGGACCCTTGACGACCTAGCATTGTGCTGAGATTTCCTCACCTGCTCACTAGACGCTTCGCCCGGCCACTAGGTAACTGCGGAGGATGTGCCGGGACGGCGGAGGTGGTGCGCCCTGGGGCTGTGGAATTGGACGGCCCCGCCCTGGCCGTGCTCTGGAGGCCAGTGAGCCACTAGGCAGGGGGCTCTCCGAGGTCCGAAATTCCGCGGTAGGCTTTTTTCAGGACTTTGTTGCGCCCACTCTCGGCGAACTGGGCTTTGGTTCCTCACTCAGCCCTGAGCATATCTAACGTTAATCCACGAAGAAACCTGGCAGAAATGGATTTTGGTGACGCCCACGTGAGGCTCTCACTGCTCCCTTCTCAGCCCAGTAGGCGCCCCGCTGCCAAATCGCCCTCTTGTCCCCAAGTTCTTCCTGTACACAGGCAGATCCGTGAACTCTCGCTTGAATCCGGTTGAGATCACGGTCCGCAGATTGCTGCTACGCACGAAACGGGACTGATGAAAGATCAGGTCCTGGCCCAGCGGGCAGAGGTGTACGGGGCTGAAGAGCTCTGAGAGTTTTACTTCCTTCCCAGTCCCAGGTCTGGGCATAGGCATGGGCCTGACTCGGAGGGGAAAATGACTGGACCAAGGCCGACCTATTCATTAGGTTCAGTAGTCAGAGTGCCTGGGAGCCACGAAAATACTCTTTGAAAATGATTTAGTCAGAAGAAAATAATGAAGTTATAATGAATCCAGTCTGGATCATATTTGTTTGTATACCAACACAGTCATAAAGTGTAATTTTATGTATTTTTTATTATTACTTTTTTCCAATGGAGGAAAAGGGCCCATGAAGGCAAAAGTACTAGCGCCCATAAAAGTCATAATGCCTGGGTGTCCTCATCTGATGATGTGGAACGTGGAGGTCCAAGGACTGTGACTCCTTTCCAGGAGCCACCTCCAGGTATGTGCCCAGCCCTCCATGTCTGTGGTGCAGAGGAGGTCAGATCCACAGGAGCAAAACCTGAAGCCAACCCCAATCCTACTAGCAAAAAAAGTTGATGGTTGCTGAGATGGTGAGGGAGGTTCAGATTCCAGGCTTGCCCCCATCCCTGAAATTTTGGCCAAACATATTCCTGTTTTTGTTTTGCTTTGTTTTGTTTTGTTTTTGTTTTTTGCCTTCCCTCTCCTTTGTATTTGCCTATGTGATTATAGTCTGGAGTTTTTATTGAAACCGTTAAAATGCATTTCTTAAACTTGGGGGAGGGGAGACTGACCTTATACTTAACTCTTTTAAAATATGGACTTTCCTTGCTGCACTTGAAGTGGCTTTGGGAATATTGAAGGTGAAGTTGAGGTCTCTAGCTATTCTAGAGTCCCCTCCCAACCACCTATTTGCTGAGAGAACTAACATTTTGTCAGCTAAGAGAAGAGAAAGTAAAGATTAGCTTAGTAAGAGAAAAGAAAAACCTGGCCTGTCATTTATCAGGCTGGGGTGAACACAAATAAAACCAATTGTAAAGTTAAAAGAAAAAAAAAAAGTTTCTCCCCGAAAACATACCGCTGGTGCAAATTGCCATAATGATCTCCCCTCCTGCCTTTGAATCACTATTGCATTCTTACTCACTGAGAAACTTTGCTCTCTAAAATCACAGACTATCAGAAACTTTGCTATTTGAATATATATATTAGTAACAACAAAACATCCTGTTTTTTCCTGGAGGATCTAAAGCAATTTGATACAGAGAAGCAGAAACAGCTTAGTTGCAAAGTTTCAGATAAACTGGAGCCAAAATTTCCAGATCCCTTTTAAACACATCCAAATGGATTTTATTGTGTTCCCCAAGAAATAGCATTGAATATGTTTAGTCATTTTATGTCTATTTTTGGGATATACCAAAGCTTTAGAAAAATCTTTTCAAAAAGAAAATAAAAAGGTGCTTGACTTTGTCTTTTCTTGCCAGGCAATCCTGAATTCTCTCTCCAGTGTTAAAGGTACTAGAACTGTTACTAAGGAGCTTTGTAAGAAATTACATCTTATGCATAATCTGCACTGTCTATACTACTTTCATACTTCATGTAAAATAGGAAGGACAAACAGAACTTTCAAATCTAAGTCAGCAAAACTTTAAGAAAATTTTGAATTTCCTTGGTTTAAATTGTTAATGAAAATGAGGACAACTCCTTTGGGAGTTCATTGACTTTCTCCATATGAACTGATAATTGGGCATCCTATATCTTTTTTTTTTTTTTTCTTTTTCAATAGTTTTGTTTCTGTTCTCCGTCTCTTGCATGGTAGGGCATCCTATATCTTTAGAACAGCGTCCCCAATCTTAGTCTCCACTTTATTTAGGCTAACATAGCTAAATATTACAAGTACATATTGTTACACTCAGTAGGTACCAGAAGCATTTCCACATCCTCTGAAACAACTTCTTTACAATTTAAATCCTGGAGATTTTCTAAAAGAGACACCAGAGATCAAAAAGATCTTGCCACATACCATTAACACTACCATGATAGTAAAAGTCATGTTGATCCTTGAACCCATGTTTTTCAATTAAAAAACATATGCCACTGGGCACAGTGGCTGGCACCTGTAATACCTACCAGATACTGGGGAAGCTGAGGTGGGAGCATCACTTAAGCCCAGGAGTCCAAGGGTGCAGCGAGGTATGATCATGCCACTGCACTCCAGCCTGGGCTCAAGCAATCCTCTTACCTCAGCCTCCAGAGTAGCTGGGACTACAGGTGTGCCACCATGCCCACCTAGCAGTTTCTTCTTGATACCCACATACCTGCTTATTTTATGAACCCAGCTAGCTAGCTCTAGGGATCTGAGTGAGATATCCAATCCCCTTCTTAGTCAATATCCATGTGATTTACTTTAATTCTTCCTTTAAGATCGCAGAGATTTCATGAATTAGCAGCCCATATAAAAGTGTTCTTTATTGACCATTCCTTACCATTCAGCCCAGAAATCTTTGACTATACAGATATCTTGAGAACAGGAGCCTAATTTTTCCTCACTGTTCAGTAAACAGCCATCAAGTTGGCCTGTCCTACAGAATTACACTGCTTTCTTCCATAAATGGAAGGATATTTCATTCATGGATTAGACTTAGACCCTTATCTCCCAACGTACACAAAAATTAACTTGCAAAAGAACGGCAGAGCTCAATGAAAGCTAAAACTATAAAACTCGTAGCAGAAAACATAAAAGTAAAACCTTCACGACCGTGGTTTAGGCAAAGATTTTTTAGAATACGAAAGCAAAAGTTATAAAAGAAAAAATGTTAAATTGGACTTAATCATAAAAGCTTTGTGCTTCGAAAGACAACATTAAGAAAGTGAAAAGATAAGCCACAGACTGGGAGAAATTTGCAAATTATATTTATATCCTACTATATATTATATATGAGTGTGAGTGTATGTGTGTGTATATGTATATATGACAACTCAATAAGACAACCCAATTAGAAATGGACAAAAGTTCTGATAATTGGGCTACAAAAATGAAAAAAAAAATGGACAAAAGATGTGACTAGATCTTTCACCAAAGAAGATATATTAATGGCCAATAAGCACATACAAGGATCCTCTACCCAGTTAGTTATTGGGGAAATACAAACTAAAACCACAAGATGGCTGGGCATGGTGGCTCACACCTGTAATCCTAGCACTCTGGGAGGCCGAGGTGGGAGGATTGCTCCAGGAGGAGTTTGAGACCAGCCTGAGCAAGAGCAAGACCCTGTCTCTACTGAAAATAGAAGGAAATTAGCTGGACAACTAAAAATATATGGAAAAATTAGCCGGGCATGGTGGCGCATGCCTGTAGTCCCAGCTACTTGGGAGGCTGAGGCAGAAGGATTGCTTAGGCCCAGGAATTTGAGGTTGCTGTGAACTAGACTGATGCCACAGCACTCTAGCCCAGGCAACAGAGCGAGACTCTGTCTCAGAAAAAAAAAAAAAAAATGAAAACATGAAAAAAAAAAAAAACCACCACCAAGTTTCTAATAACATAGAGAGGGCAGATACATTCTGTGGCAAAATTCCAAATCAAGGCCAGGCCTCCTGGTGCCCAGGCTTATGCAGCCACACAGCCCACCCAACCTTAATTTGTGTTGAGGAGAGAATTCTAATTTAGGGAAATGATCTTGGGGTTTCCCTGTGGTTTTCTCACCAGTGGCTTCTTGATCCTCATGGGTTACATCAACTTTTCCTTCTCTGCCTCTGAAAGAAAGAAAACACCCTGATTTGCGGTTCACAGGGCCACGCACACTCCAGGCATGTCGCAAATCCCTCAAACACAGTAAATAGAAGCGTAGGGAGCCTGGCCCCACTCTTGTTCCTTGGGACTGAGTTGGGACGTGGTAGGAACCTTTTGAAGTTAGACTGGGCGCAGAGGGACACATTGGTTTCTCCCCTTCCATCTTACCTCGTTGCTAGGTCTTCAGGGTCCGAGGGAGTGGTATTTCCTTTCATTGACAAAGTGGATCGGGACTCAGGCTCTGGAAGGCTCCGGGGGCAATGCGGAAAGGCGAGCAGAGCTCCCCGCGTGGGGTCGGAGTAAGCAAGTACCTGTGCTGTGGCCTGTGTGGGGACCTCTTCACATTTCTGCATTGGGCCAGGTCACAGCACAGGTACTTACCCAGTACGATCCCCACCCAGAGTCTGGAGCCCCCAGAGGTCCTTCCTAACCTCAGGTGACTAACCCAGGAGAAGTTGGTTTTTCTGCATAGGAGTGCCTGATTACAGCAAAAGGCAGAGGCAGGACTAATTCGTTCTCTGTGAGCTGGGACATATTTCTCCTGCCCTTGGAATTGGGAGCTCCTGGTTCTCCAGCCTTGGGACTCAGATTGGATTACGCCACTGGCTTTCCTGGGTCTCTAGCTTGCAGAGGGCAGCCCCTCATGGGCTTTGCCCTCTCTTTCCGGGAGTCTGAAGATCGAGATGCTTGCCAGCCTCCTTGGGGTCCAGAATTTGTTTACTGTAGGATCTCGGTCAGTTACTGGAAATGCGGGAGGCGCGGCTGGAAGGGAGGCACCGGAGGGGGCGGCCCTAACTGGGCAAGGTGCTAGCGGAGCTGGGGAGAGAGTTGGAGAAGGCGTGGCAGAGGACAGACCCATCCACTCACTCACCAAAAATCTTTTCCGTCTGTTCTACGGGGTAGGTCAAATACCACTGGGTTTTCCAGGTGCTCCTCTTGGGAAGGATGTGCAAATCGATGCGTCCGCGGCTTGTGAACACCGGTAAATCTTCCCCGGCCCTTCTCGAGAGAGGTCGCAGGCATTTCTTGGTCAAAGCGGGATGCCTCCCGCCCGAACCTGGAAAGACCTCTGAGTGGCTCCAGGCGCTCTTTAGGCCCCTCAGGCTTGGGCAGTTTTCCGGGGCATCCCCGGTGCGCAGGCTAGACCCCCGGGCGGGCGAGCCACGTCATCTGCAGATTCTCCGGCGCTCGATACCCCGAAGGCTTCGCCAGGGCGGCTCAGCGCGCGCGCAGCGACCCTGAAGAGCCGCCCTGAGAGCGCAGATCCTGGCGACAAAGACGGGAGTGAGCAGCCGGAGACAGTCCTCTGGAAAGTCGGGGCAGCTTCCTAATTCCTCGTTTTTCTCAGTCCACAAAAGCTGGAAAAGCGCTCCCAACCTTGACATAATGTGAAACAGCGCTCATATTCTCTCTTTTGGACCTGAGAGAGCTAAATGATCAAAAATGAACAGCTCATTCTGTGTACGCTTGCTGAGATACTGAGACAGGGTGAATTTTTTTTTGTTTTGTTTTTTGAGACAGAGTCTCCCTCTGTCCGCCCGGATGAGAGTGCAGTGTTGTCATCGTAGCTCACTGCCACCTGAAACTGCTGGGCTCAAGGGATCCTACTGCCTCAGCCTCCCGAGACTACAGGCACGTGCCACCAGGCCCCGCTAATTTTTTTTTTTTTTTTTTTTTTTTTCGATTTTGGGTAGAGACAGGGTCTCGCTCTTGCTCAGGTTGACCTCTAATTCCAGACCTCAAGCAATCCTCCTGCCTTGGCTTCCCAGAGTGCTGGGATTACCGGTGTGAGCAACCGCGCCTGGCCAGATAGGCTGGAAATCTTTGAAAACAGGGACCACGTCTTATCTATCTAGGTATTTCTAGCACCTAGTATGGCTCCTGGCACAAGATGTTTATGGAGTGAATAGAAAAATGTGAATTTCGGTTCTAGCTTTAATACTTCTTGGATTTGTGACTTTGAACAGTTTACTTCTCTCTACCTCAGTTTGTTCATCTATAAAATGTAAACAATTAAAAATAGAAATGTAGTAGGCCTTCCATATTTGTGGGTTCCATAAGGTGGACTGAACTAACTGCAGATGGAAAATGTTTAGAAAAAACAATAAAAATAACAATACAGCCAGGTGCCCTGGCTAATGCCTGTAATCCTAACATTCTGGGAGGCCGAGGAGGGAGAATCGCTTGAGGTCAGAAGTTTGAGACCACCCTGACCAAGAGCCAGATCCTGTCTCTACTAAAAATAGGAAAAGTAGTGGGGCGTGGTTGTGCACCTGTAGTCCCAGCTACTCGGGAGGCTGAGGCAGAAGGATCAATTGAGCCCAGGAGTTTGAGGTTGCTGTGAGCTAGGCTGATGGCATGGCACTCTAGCCCAGGCAACAGAATGAGATTCTGTCTCAAAAAAAAAACAAAAACAAAAAACCCAATACAACAATAAAATAACACAAATAAAAACAATGGAGTATAACTATTTACATAGCATTTACATTTTATTAGGTATTTTAAGTAATCTAGAGATGATTTAAAGTGTATGGGAATCCTGGCTGAAAAGAGAAAAATAAAGTGTATGGGAAGATGTGTATTGGTTATATGCAAATACTATTTCAATTTATATAAGGGACTTGAGCATCCGTGGATTTGGGTCTCCATCCAGGTCTTAAAACCAATCACGGCTAGGTGCGGTGGTTCACGCCTGTATTCCTAGCACTCTGGGAGGCCAAGGCAGGAGGATTGTTTGAGCTCAGGAGTTCGATACCAGCCTGAGCAAGAGCGAGACCCTGTCTCTACTAAAAATAGAAGGAAATTAGCTGGACAACTAAAAATATATATAAAAAATTAGCCGGGCATGGTGGTGCATGCCTGTACTCCCAGCTACTGGGGAGGCTGAGACAGAAGGATCGTTTGAGCCCAGGAGTTTGAGGTTAAAAGCTAAGCTGACACCACGGCACTCTAGCCCAGGCAACAGAGTGAGAGTCTGTCTCAAAAAATAAACAAACCAACCAGTCACCCACCCATACCGAGTGAGGGCTGTACTTGTAGATTTATTCAGAAAATTAAATAAATTAAGGCATGCAAAGAGCTTAGCTTAATTCTTGGCTCCTTATTTTTCTAGCTCTGTAAAAATTATTTCCATTATACACCACAATATACTTACACTTTTAGACTGTCTCCAACATTTGCAATCAACAATGACTAGTTGCTCTGAATTCTGGATCCTGCTTCCCCTGTCCCTGTTTCTTTCCCCAATTCCCACCACCACGAGCTACCTGTGAATGAGACCTTGGGCAAGATGTCTAACCGCTAAATTCCTCAATTTTCATCTGTAAATTGGGGATGATGATAATAGTACTTCTGTTCTAGAGTTGTGAGGATTGAGTTAATACATGTAAAGCTTTTAACTGTGCCAAGCTAATTAACACTCAATAAACACCAGCTATTACTATCTGCCTACATAAAACTTCTTTGTATATTTTAACCATTTCTATTAGAAAAGAACCTCAAGATTTGAAATTACTGGCTCAAATATCACTGTTAGGACTGGAGGGGATGTGGGGAGGGAAGAGGGGGCATGAAGCCTGTGAGGCAAAATGCTGTTTATTTTGAGCACATGGGTGGAGGCTGAAAAAGGCGTCTATGAGAGAAAAGGAGAGAGCCTTGGGGTTTATAGAAGGTTTTTCTAGGGGAAGTAAATAAATTCTTTTCAAACAACAGAATGGACAAGGCAAGTAAGTTCCCCTTTTGCATTCCATTCCTTCATCTCCCTAGGGAAGAACCGGGAGGGATAAGTGTAGTCCTTACCAGGAGGGATAAGGAAAGTAAGTTCCCCTTTTGCACTTCATTCCTTTATCTCCCTGGGGGCCTGGCAAAGGCCATGTGCCTAACACACCCCTAGGAAGGGGAGAGGGGTGGGTTTTATAGGAGGTTTTTATGGCAGTTTGGGGAGGGCAAATTCTTTTTTTTTTTTTTTTTCTTTTCTGAGACAGAGTCTCACTCTGTTGCCCAAGTTAGAGTGCCCTGGCGTCAGCCCCGCTCACAGGAACCTCAAACTCCTGGGCTCAAGTGATCCTCCTGCCTCAGCCTCCCGAGTAGCTGGGACTACAGGCATGTGCCACCATGCCCGGCTAATTATATATATATATTTTTAGTTGTCCAGCTAATTTCCTTCTATTTTTAGTAGAGATGGGGTCTTGCTCTTGCTCAGGTTGGTCTCGGACTCCTTAGCTCAAATCATCCACCCACCTTGGCCTCCCAGAGTCTTAGGATTACAGGCATGACCCACCATCCCTGGCCAAGGGCAAATTCTTTAAGCCTAACAATCACAAACACATTTTATTCCTTTTAGAGAGTGCATTTTTTCTTTTTCAATTTTATTTGTATCAAAGTACAAAGAATCATGAAGTACAAAATTAATCGAGTATGTCCAACTCCTTACCTGGCAGCTACTCCAAAATAGGCATCTTATCTATCATTTAACCTGCTCCCAACATTTGCCCTTCCCTAGAGTTCTTCTCAGTAAAGGCTACCACCATTCACCTGGTTGACTCCTCTCTTTGTCTCACATGTCACACCCATAAAAAATCTTATCAGTACCACCTTTGAAATATTAATACGTCTTTTTTTTTTCTTTTATTTATTTATTTATTTTTTTGAGACAGAGTCTCACTCTGTTGCCCCAGCTAGAGTGCCGTGGGGTCAGCCTAGCTCACAGCAACCTCAGATTCCTGGGCTCAAGCAATCCTACTGCCTCGGCCTCCCGACTACAGGCAAGTGCCACCATGCCTGGCTAATTTTTTCTATATATTTTTAGTTGTCCAGCTAATTTCTTTTCTATTTTTTTTTTTTTTTTTTAGTAGAGACGGGGTCTCACTCTTGCTCAGGCTGGTCTCCAACTCCTGACCTCTAGCAATCCGCCCGCCTCAGCCTCCTAGAGTGCTAGGATTATAGTCGTGAGTCACCACGCCCGGCCAAGATTTTGCATTTTTAAACAGACAAGAATATATGTAATTACAAAGAATTGTGTGTCTAACAACATGGGAAAATGCTTATTTTATAAAATTTAGCTGGTGGCTCACGCCTATGATCCCAGCACTTTGGGAGGTAGAGGCTGATGATTGCTTGAGGCCAGGAGTTGGAGATCAGCCTGGACAACACAGTGAGACCCTGTCTTTACAAAAAATAAAAAATTAGTTTGTCGTGGTGGTGCCGTTAGTCCCAGCTACTAAAGAGGCTTGAGGCAGAAGGATCACTTGAGCCCAGGTGGTTGAGGTTGCAGTTAGCTAGGCTGATGCCACGGCACTCTAGCCCAGGCAACAGAGTAAGACTCTGTCTCAAAAAAAATAAAAATAAATAAAAATAAAAATAGAGTTGGAAGGAATCAGTTTATCTCTGGGTTATATTTTTGTTTTTCCAAATTGTATGCAATGAACATATATTAGGTCTGTAATCATCTTAAAGCTAAAGGTAGCTAACCCGGTTCAGGGGAAGTATAGTTTTTTCTTGAAAAAGGGATTGCAGTTTGATAACTGAAATCCTTTTTCTCCTGGAAATGCACTCACTGGCCATTGAGAGGCAAAATGACACGACAGAAAATACCCAGCTTTTGCATCACTTCCACCTGGGTTCCCAAGTGCAGGTCTTCTCAGACGTCAGTTTCTTCATCCGTGAAATGGGGATATCCACACCCACCTCACAGTTTTCTAAGAATTAAATAAGAAGAGAACCTGGCAGGTTGTAAGTCTTCAACATATGATAGTGCCACCCACTCTGGTCCAGGTGATAAATTAAACCCTATGGGGTATATTTTTCAAAATGAGGGTTCCCACTGAACTCACATGGGGTGCCTGCCTGAACTCAAGTGGAAGTTGCACATTTCCCTGCTCGGAGAGCCAAGGGCGCGCTATTTGCTGCTGCCTTTTGAGAAAGTGGCTCCTTGACTAGGAGGGTTGGAGGAGTAAGTTCGAAGGCAGCGGGACCCTCCCCTCTTCCACCGCAGCCAAGCCAACGTGGGGTGGCGGGAGCGGGGGCGCAGGGAGGGGCCTCACCCCGGAATCCTGCTACTGTGCAAATGCAAGGGAGGCTGCGGCGCAAGCTGGAACCCGGGGGGCTGCGTCTGGCGCCCCGCAGTCCAGGGGAAGCTGTGTAGAGAAGGCGGATCACTCAGCACCCTAGTCAATTCGGACGCGGGAGCTTTGAGGAAGCCAGAGGATCAGAAAAAACCGCCCAGCAGGCAGACGAGAAAGGCCGGGGTCGCCTTCCGAGATTAAGAGGGTAAAGCGAGAAAAGTCCCCCTCTGGTCGGGAACAGGTGGTCAACCCCTTTCAGGTCACACCCGAGGCAAAAATGCATGCGAGTGGAAATCTTTCTGCCTGCAACAAAAAGCCTAAAGGGACCCTGAGGTCAAAATCGGGCTGGAACTATATGACTTTATCCTTTTCTGTGTCCGGAGGGGAAAAGTGGGTGGTAGATCGGACCTGAAATCCCCACATTCATACCTGGTTTCTGCTTGCCTAGTGAATGCCCTTCTAACTCCTAGGATAAGCAATTCCTTCGCTTTTTATCACAAAAGGCTTAGTGTCTAGGAAATAATACATTTTGCTCTATTTTGGGGAAAAATTCAAAATACACAAAAGTACAAGGAATCTGGAATCACCGTTTTCTTTTTTCTTTTTCTTTTTAATTACACCACATCAACAGGATTTTCTTTTGAATTACCGTTTTAGATATGCCTTTCCTCACCACCCCTAACAACATGAGAGAGAATCAAAATGTTGTGCGCTAATCATCTGCCCAAACTCAAGGAATCAGCTGATCCAATTAAAAACAAAACAGCCAGGGCAGGCGGAGTGGCTCACACCTGTAATCCCAGCACTTTCAGTGGGCAAGGAGGGAGGATCGCTTGAGGGCAGGAGTTTGAGGTTGCCTCCAGCTATGATAAGGCCACTGCACTCCAGCCTGGGTAACAGAGCAAGACCTTGTCTCAAAAATAAATAAACGAAAAATTTGAGACCCAATTTTCTAAGAAGACTGTTTTAAAGAACAATTTTAGGTTAACATCAAAACTGAACGGGAAAGTAGTCATTCTTTGGTATTTTGGGTGAGGGCAGGGTATGTTGGTTCCAGGACCCACCGGATGCTCAAATTCCTTACATAAAATAACATAGTATTTGCATATAACCGATGCAGATCTTCCCATATCCTTTAAATCATTTATAGATTACTTAGAATACCTAAGACAATGTAAATGATATGTAAGTAGTTGTTCTACTGTATCAGTTACTTTTGCTTTTCTGTTTGCTATTTTGAAGTCTGATTTATTTGTTACTCAAAAAAATTTTATTTTTGACTGGACTCAGAACTAGAAGCTTTGGGGGCCAGACGCGGTGGCTCACGCCCCTAATCCTAGCACTCTGGGAGGCCGAGGTGGGTGGATCGTTTCAGCTCAGGAGTTCCAGACCAGCCTGAGCAAGAGCAAGACCCTGTCTCTACTAAAAATAGAAAGAAATTATATGGACAACTAAAAATATATATAGAAAAAATTAGCTGGGCATGGTGGTGCATGCCTGTAGTCCCAGCTACTCGGGAGGCTGAGACAGGAGGATTGCTTGAGCCCAGGAGTTTGAGGTTGCTGTGAGCTAGGCTGATGCCACAGCACTCTAGCCTGGGCAACAGAGTGAGACTGTCTCAAAAAAAAAAAAAAAAGAACTAGAAGTTCTCAGAGAGGACAGCCTGTGTCTCTTGTCAATTTGTTTCTGGCATTTTTCTGTGGCCTCCTTCATTCTCTTGGCCAAAAGTTTATCATATTCTATGGCCTCTTCCTTTTTTTTCTGATAAACTGTCTCTTCAGAGCAATACTCCAGGCGTTTGTGTTGCAGGACGTGGGGAGGAACAGGACTCTGAATCTTGGGTGGCTTTGGTCCTAGGTTTCTTACCTTTGTTTAAGGGCTTTCTTAAAACATTTTTGGCAGACATTCTCTTCTTCAGAGATTAAACAGTTTGTGTATTCTGCTAGTTCTTTTGGGCCCCAAGTGACAAGGCACCATAGTTTCTTTTTTCTTTTTTTTGCTTTGAGGATTACATACAACTCTTTTTTTAATTTCAGTGTAAGGCACCATAGTTTCAGTCAGTCCATGAATATTCTTTTCTTCTTCTTCTTTTTTAAAATAATAACCAAGTTGAGAATGCTCAGATTTGCATCTACAATGCAACCCCAAGCAGACTTGAGTTTGCTTTCTCTAGTGCTCCTTGGTCTATAACAGGAAATCCCTTACTCAGTAGTAGGCAAACATGGACAGAGGTCAAAAACACCCTGCTTCAATGCGGAAACTAACTGTCCTTCCCACCACTGATTCCAACCACATAACTGTTCCATTCTAACCCAGAGCTTCAGCATCTTCTGTGGCTTCTCATAAAAAGTATAAGTCTGTGTTCCTCATTCACTTCAATGAGTTTCTGGCAGCTAGTGGCTTGGAAAGAGAGATTCAGCTTCATCTTGAAGCAGCTGATTGCCATGAAAAGATGTATCTTTAAAAGTTTGTATTATTGTGTATTGCTGTATTGTTATTTTTACTTATTTATTTTTTCCATCTGTGGTAGGTTGAATCCAGGTATGTGGAACCAGGGATAAGGAGGGCTGACTGTATAGAAATTTCCCATTTACTCCCCATCCCTCCCCAAACATACACACACAGCCTGCCCCACCATCAATATCCCTCACCAGAGCTCCTTTACCAGTGATACATTTGTTACAATGGATGAACCTACATTAACACATCATTATCGCTGAAAATCCCTAGTTTGTATTAGGGTTTATATTAGGGTTCACTCTCAGTGTTAGGAAGTATTCCCTCCCCTCTCCAGGCTGATGGCTCCTGGCTTTTTTCTATGCCGAAGTGGGAGGAGCACTGGAGCCCAGGAGTTTGGTGTTGCAGCGAGCTATGTTGTTGCCTCTGCACTCTAACTCTAGCCCTAGCTCCAGCAACAGAGTGAGACCTTGTCTCAAAAAAAAAAAAAGTATTCCTTCTGCTTCTATTTTCTGTAAGAGATTCTGCAAAGTACAGACCAATATCTCTTATGAACACAGATGCAAATATCCTCAACAAAATATTAGCAAATTGAATCCAATACAATTCCTCTCTAAAGATTGTTAATACTATCCATTTCAGATTAAGGATTAGAGAATAGAAATTAAATGCATAACACTTATTTTTATGTTTTTATATATTTCCTAGGTACTCCAACAGTATTTTATTCATATTTCTCCAGAGATGCTAGCATTAAGGATTAACACAGTTAATTTTTTTTTTTTTTTTTTTTTAGACAGTCTCGCTTTGTTGCCCGGGCTAGAGTGAGTGCCGTGGCGTCAGCCTAGCTCACAGCAACCTCCAACTCCTGGGCTTAAGCGATCCTACTGCCTCAGCCTCCTGAGTAGCTGGGACTACAGGCATGTGCCCCCATGCCCAGCTAATTTTTTCTATATATATTTTTAGTTGGCCAGATAATTTCTTTCTAATTTTTTAGTAGAGATGGGGTCTTGCTCTTGTTCAGGCTGGTCTCAAACTCCTGACCTCGAGCGATCCACCCGCCTCACCTTGGCCTCCCAGAGTGCTAGGATTACAGGCGTGAGCCACTGCGCCCAGCCAATACAGTTAATTGGATATAGGTTAATCCATTCAACCAGGATGGAGGAGGTCTTGTACTTTAAAAAAAAAAAAAGAAAAATCCATGGTACTGACTACAGTGGCTAGATTGTAATAGGTGTCCACTATGTTTGACAGATAATTGAACTGAGATTTGTTCGGACAATTGGAAACTCCTAATTAACAAGGCATTCTCAGCTGGCTTGCAGCCCTGGAATAGTATGTCCAGCCACAGAGCCAGGCTGCAATCATGGGAGTGCTTCAGGCATCTGTTCAATTTACTTCTTTAGCTCTAAAATCATAGCAAACATTCAGGTCACAGTGTGTGATGCATTGAACAGTTGAACAATGTCTCTCAAGCCAGTGGTTTCTTTTTCTTTCTTTCTTTTTTTTTTTTTTTTTTTACTCACAGGGTCATAGCTCACTGCACCCTTGAACTCCTTGGCTCAAGTGATCCTCCTGCCTTAACTACCCAAGTAGCTTGGAATACAGGTGCACCACTATTTCCAGTTAATTTTTTTCGTTTCTTAAGAGATGGGGTCTTGCTAAGTTGCCCAGGCTGGTCTCCAACTCATGGCCTCTTAGGATTCTCTTGCCTCCCAAAGTGCTAGAATTACAGGCATGAGCCACCGCACCAGGCCTCAAGTCAGTGATTTTTAAACTGTGGATCATTAAGTAAATTTTGTGGAGTACAATCATTTAAAAAACTGAAATAGGCTTAAATATATTAAAACGCCGCTAACGTAGCAAGGGTAAATGTTTTGTCAACCTTCTGTTTCAAGTTTTTTATGTGTGAAATTGGGTCATGTTGTAAAAGTGACTTGTATTCGAGTCACAGTTAAAAACGTTTCTGTGGCACTGAGATGCGGGTACCTTGCGTGGGTGTCTAGCAGGGCGAGGCGCAAAGTGGGACTTGGGAGAAATCACAAGCCCGAAAAGGAAAATAAAATCAGGCGCATTGATCAGTTTAAGGCACACTTCCACGATTAAGAGAATGCATTGGCTAAACCGGGAAGGGCCTGCCCACAACGCTCACCGACCAATGTCTGTGTGGCAAGAGCCGGGTGGGGCGGAAGCAGAGGCGGGGTGAGCCTCGTGCGGGCTCCTTAAGTAGCGGCTGCAAGGCTGCCCAGGCACAGTAGTCTTGCAACCGCGCGTGAGAGTACCGGGGAGCGGATTGGAACGACGTCGGACGCACCTGTTCTTAGAATCATGTCTGGGCAAAAAACAGGAACCAACGCCTCCAGTTGGGTCGTTGCTTCCCGGCGAAGCTCTACAGCGTCGCGCGCTCCAGAGAGGAGGCCAGCGGTGGAAGCGAATCGCACAGGTCCGGAGTCTAGTAGGGGCGGCAGAGGTGGCGGCAGGAGAGACGCTGGTCTCCCGGATCCACCTCTTTGTTTTGGCCTGAAAAACCACTTCGTCGGCCTGGTGATCGGTGAGCAAAAGAATGGATGTGGTGGGCAGGGGCGGGGAAGGATCGTGAGTGGGGTCGGTGGCGGAGCCTGAGCAAGGGCGCTCCCTTCCCATTCGCCTCCAATCAGTTGATTCAGGTCTCCCTGAGCTGTTTCTAAGACCTTCTGGTGCTAGAATAGTGTCGTATAATTCATCTTTTACGGAGACAACGTTTTGGGGAGATTTCTAGAAAATTTATGAAATCTTAGGGATGAAGAGGAACGCTTAAAAGATCAGGGCTTTTGACAGCTTACCCCAAAATGAGAAACTGTTGAATTTGGTCTGTTTCTATGAGCACCACTTAAAGCCATTAATCAAAGGAAACGTGTAGGATACTGTAGATTTGCGCAGAGCATCAGCCATATCTTGCTTTTAGTTTCTTTAACTTTACATATAATTTATCTGCTGACAAACAGGATTTTTTTTTTTTTTTTTTTTTTGGTACCTCTTCAGTCTTAAAAATCGATTCGTGGGCCGGGCGTGGTGGCTCACACCTGTAATCCTAGCACTCTGGGAGGGGAGGCGGGCGGATCATTTGAGCCCAGGAGTTCGAAACCAGCCTGAGCAAGAGTGTGACCCCGTCTCTACTAAAAAATAGAAAGAAATTAGCTGGACAACTAAATATATACATAAAAAATTAGCCGGGCATGGTGGTGCATAACTGGTAGTGCCAGCTACTTGGGAAGCTGAGGCAAAAGGATTGCTTGAGCCCAGGAGTTTGAGGTTGCTGTGAGCTAGGCCGACGCCACGGCACTCTAGCCCGGGCAACAAAATGAGACTCTGTCTCAAAACAAACAAACAAAAAACTATTCAACAACTCCCTGATTCCTACTGCCCCTATTCCAGGAAACCACCATTTGTTTCTTAGCTTGCCTGTATAAGTAGAGTCATGCAGTAATTGTTCTGTGATTGGCTTATTTCACTTAGCATAATGTCCTCCAGGTTAATCCATCTTATAGCAAGGGATGGGATTTTCTCTAAGGCATGATATTCATTGTTATGTATATACCTGACTGTTTATCCATTTATCAGCTGATGGACACATGGGTTACTTCTACATTTTGATTATTGAATAGTGCTGCTATGACCATGGGAGTGCAGATATCTATTTGTGTTCTTTTACATGTATACCCTGGAGTGGGATTGCTGGATCATCTGATAGTTCAATTTTTAATTTCTTTGAGGAAACTTCATACTGTTCCATAATGACAGTACCATTTTGCAATCTCACCAACAGTGCACAAGAGTTCTATTTTCTCCTCATCCTCACCAACACTAGTTGTTTTTCTGGTTTTGATAATGGCCATCCTAACAAGTGTGAGGTGGTATCTCTTTATGATTTTGATTTGCATTTACCTGATTGGTGATACTGAACACCTTATACCTGTTGGACATTTGTATGTCATTGGAAAAATTTCTATTCAAGTCCTTTGCAATGTGAAAAGTTTCCCATTTCTCCATATCCTCTCCAGCACTTTCAATCCAATTTTTGTGTGAGCTGATAGAGAATCCTTTACCTACAGTTCTCTCTGGGAAAGGAGCCTCCGAATACCCACCAAAATTTGGAATAGAAATCTCTTCCCTCATTCCAAGCAAAGTAATTATTGGACCCCAGGAGACTTTGAATGATTTGGGGGAGGAACTAGAGAAGGTTCTTTGAGGAAAATAGGTAAATCCCTGTTAACTGATTCCAACTTACAATCATACATTCCTTTATTTTTAAAAACAGGTCGTGGTGGGTCACATATAAAAGATATCCAGAGAACAACAAGTACCAAGATACAGGTAAGTCATTGTGTTCTGAAGCCCTAAAAGAACATAGTTCATTCCTAAGGAAGCACCTATTCTAATTTCTGCTCAGTTATTAACATCCTGTGGTAAATTAAATAAGTTGCCAAAGCTCTTCAAACTGCTATTCTCAAAAACCCACCTGAGCTGTAGTTGGTTCCAGGTGTAGGTTTTGTGACTCTTGGATGTAAAAATCTTTACAATCTCAAAGTAACAATGAAGTCTTTGGACTATTTATCATGCCCCAAATGCTCCCTTCCAGAGCCCCTTTTCTCAAACCTTTACAAGATCCTGTGTTCCCAATTTTAGCGAATGGCAGCATCATTGACTGAGTTCTCAAGCCAGAAATCTCAGATTATCTGTTGTGGTACTTCCTTCTCCTTATCCTCATCCACTACAGAGTCTTATGTATTTCCTATACTTCTGGATGGAAATGCCATCATTTGCATTACATTCCAGTGCCCTCTAACTATTCTCCAGTGTGGTCAGAGCAATCTCTTTGTCTTTCTTTTTTTTTTTTTTTTTTTTTTTTTTGAGACAGAGTCTCTGTCACTCACTGCTAGAGTACAGCAGTGTCATTGTAGCTAACTGTAGCCTCAAACTCCTGGGCTTAAGTGGTCCTCCTGTCTCAGCTCCCAAGTAGCTGGGACTACAGGCACATGCCACCACACCTGGCTAATTTTTCTATTTTTGGTAGAGACAGGGTCTTGCTTTTGCTCAGGCTAGTCTCAAACTCCTGAGCTCAAGTGATCCTCCTGTCTTGGCCTCCCAGAGTGCTAGGATTATAGGTGGGAGCCACCGAGCCTGGTCCAGAACAGTCTTTTTAAAACACAAATTTATGTGTTCATGTCCATTTGCTGCATAAAAACCTTTCATAGTATCTCAAGCCCTTAAGGCCATACTCCTTAGCATGGTTGTCTTGATCTGGCCTGTTGACTGTCCAGTCTCCTCCCCTACTCCCTCTTGAGTATTCCACCCATTTCCTGGCACTCTGCTATCAGAGCCATCTCTTCATAAAAATATTCAATCAATGAGGGTATCTGAAATTATGCGTGCTTAAAGGTGTTACTTGTAGATTCTATCCACAAAATGACATGTCAGCCCTGTAAACATCACTCCGTAACAGTATACATGTGTAAGTACAGAATTTATCAAGTTAAAAATTTATATAAGTGCCAGACAGTTCAATAAACTCTTAGCTATCTGGCATATAGGTTAATCCATGTAAGCTATACAATTTGGTGAGATTAGCTAAACAAATATCATCATTTTATAGGTGGGAGAACTCAGACCCACAGTATCACCTGTCAGATTAATGCCTTAATTTTCCCCTCTATGCTATTTGCTGAATTTATTCCCTAGCTGTCAGTTTTTTAATTTACAGATTGTCCTCCTCCCCCATCCAAACAGGAGATCAATCCCAGAGTGGATATAAGTAGCATCTCCAAATTAGAAATTTAGACATTGGTTGATAACAATACTATATTTACTTTATACTTTTATACTTTTTGAAGTCTGAGTGATTGTTGGGGGGGAGTGAGGGGACTTAAGTCTCACATTTTCCCCCTTGTATCTAGATAATAAAAGGATATCCAGAATCATTAGTGAAAATATTTGGTACTACAGCGATGCAAACAAAAGCAAAAGCAGTGATAGATAATTTTGTTAAGAAACAAGAAGAAAATTATTATTCAGAACGCAAAATTGGTAAGTAATGTTTGCCCAATGAAGCCCTTTAAAATTTTTTAAATTTCCTTCCATATTATAAGCCATTATACCTGATTTCCTTACATTATAGAAAGCATTCGATTGCCATAAATCTAGTCTTATAAATCTTTTCTATGAAATTCCAGAATACATTTTTCCTCAAATTAAAACTACTTGATCTCTGGTTAAGCTTACCAGTTTTACTTTGAGCCACAGGTGAGTAAAAATGAAATAACCTTTTAATATGTACCCACTTTAATATTAATGGTAAAGATTGATCCTGGGCTTCTGACTCATCCCCAGATCCATGACTGACTTTGAAAACTGCTTAGGTGTTTGGCATTTTAAAAATCTCAGATATATCTAGAAGAGAAAAGCCATTGAACCATATCTAGAAGCAACATGGAAGTAGAACAGGAAGATGTGGGTTTAGATGGCAGCATTGTCCCTTAGTGTTTCTTGGGAAAAAACCTCAAGGGCCCCATTTGTTTATCTGTTAAGCCGGGGTATCTGCATCACAGGACTATTGTAAGGATTAAGTAATATGTATGACAGTATTTTAGCACACACTAGACTCATGCCATTTTCCTTCCCCTCTCCAATAAATTAAATTTTTCATAAGTTGTTAAATATCATACTGTAGTATGGAACCCCAAATATTTTTTTAAACAAAATATATTTTTTAAAATTCAGATTAGGGGTACAGACATTTTGGTTACATGTAGTGTGTTTGCCTTGCCCAAGCCAGGGCTACAAGCGTGTCCTTCCCCCATACAGTGGGCTCTGCTTCCATTAGATGTGGGTTTACCCCATCTGGTACCCAGTGAGTATTGCTACCGTGTGAGCACCTTAGTGTTGGTCAGTTAGTACCAATTTGATGGTGAGTGCATGTGGTGCTTGTTTTTCCATCTTTGTGGTACTTCACGGTGAAGGATGGGCTCAAGCTCTAACCAGGATGATATAAGAGCTGCTAGCTCACCATTGTCTTTTGTAGTTAAGTAGTATTCCATGGTATACATATACCACATTTTATTAATTCACTCATGTATTGATGGGCACTTGGGTTTGGAAACCCTAAATTTTATATTTCAAGCATTATCTGGTTATTAGAAAACGATAGAAAACTAATCCAGTAAAATACTTTCAACAGATATTGTTGCCTTCCAACCTTCTGTTGGAAGAGGTCGAGGCACAGATGACAATGTTGCTGCAGAAGATCGGCCTTTGATAGATTGGGATCAAATTAGACAGGAAGGTTTGAAATGGGAAAAAAAAAAGTGGGCAGGTCAGTGCTGCATGCTAACATTTACATGTATTATTTCTTAGAACTGCAGTTTTGTTTTTTTTTTTTTCTTTTTGGATTTATTTTTTTTGGGGGTTTTTTTTTTTTTACATCCTACCTAGACCAGCTAGAAACTGCAGTTTTTATCCTCTGTAAAAAGTCTGTGCCTTATTTTTAGTAATGAAATCTACATGAAAAATAGTAATTTAAAATGATGTGATTCCCTAGGTCATGACAGTTACCTGCTGTGATTTATACTGTAAGTGGAAGATTAAATATATTTATTTATACTTTGTGTTATTTGAGGTAACTCGCTGCAAAAGGTTGATAGGTTAATAAATCAGGCAGGCCCAAGGGGAAAACATAAAGGGAATAAACATAAATTATTAAATCACAAGAAGCACAACAGTTTTTGAGACAGGCCACTTTTGGTTTGCATTTCATTTATTTTTAAAATTTTATAATCTTTCTTTGTCTTTAATTTTTTTTGTCAGACTTAGCATAAGAATATTTATTTGCATTTTAAATGAAATTTCTCACTTAGAACATTATACATGGGGGAAAACATTTCAAGATAAATTCAAGCACTGACCTTGTCTATCAGAATGGGGCAGGAATACAGCATCTTTTATTTTTAAAATTAAAAAGCCAATGCACTAATGTGAGCAAAATATTAACAGTGATTAAGGGCACTGGGTTGGCTAGCATCTCTCCATGTCAAGTTTCCGTGCTGCCTTGATAATATATGTGTTGGAGGTTTGGGATGGAGGACCAGGGAAAGGATTTCAAGTTTGGAACAGCTACGATAGGCATTTAAGAAATGTAGCTTCAAAGGGCTGAGCGCAATGACTCACCCCTATAATCCTAGCACATTGAGAGGAAAAGGGGGGAAGGTCACCTGAGCCCAAGAGTTCATGGATATAATGTAAGCTATGATCATGACACTGCACTCCAGCCTAGGTGACAGAGCTGTCTCTTAAAAAGAAACATAGCTTCAAAGAGTAGACCAAGGATATAAATTAAACTCCTAAAAAGTTATGGGATGGGCATTCAACCCCCTATTGCTAAATTTGACTGGCTAAAAAAAAAACATAAAAAAGAAAAGTGATGGGATGAACTTTGAAATAAAAGATAAAAATCAAGTACTATGGTTGATAGCAGATTCATCAATTATGGTGCTTTTATGTTTGTAAGACATGTTTTCTTTTACTCTAAACTTGAATATTAAGAGATCCCTCTCTTGGGTGAAAAATGTAATTGAAACACAAGCCAAAAAGGGAGATCATTCAGATTGGCATAAAGCCTGGCTGGCAAAGAATAAAATTGTCTAAAACTGTATATTCATGGTAAACATATTTTAGTTTGATTTCTGTAGCTTTGACTGTAAGTGTTAATGAAATGTAAACATAGATTTTCATCAAAAAATGGATTCTGTCTTGGTCCCAGACTTACCTCCAATTGAGAAAAACTTTTACAAAGAGTCAACAGCAACAAGCTCGATGACACAGGTGGAAGTAGACAATTGGAGGTGGGTAGCTTTATTACCTTGCTGAATTGAGTTTTTGTATAGTTATTAGTATTCTAGGCAAAGATGTAAAATGATTGCATTTGGGTATTGCACTTTCCATATTCAAAGGAAAAAAGGGTTGCATCCTACATGATATATATTAGAGCATTGCTATTGAGTAAAATTTTCTGCAATGATGAAAAATGGTCTGTATCTGTGTCTAATGGAGTAGCCATATGCAGCTATTGAGCACCTAAAAAATATGGCTATTATAACTGAGCAACTGAATATTTATATTTCTAAATTTAGCCTTATGTGGCTAGTACCTGCAGTTTTAGAGAATTGCTTCTCTAATACATGAGAATTGAAAAAGAAATTGATCTGATACCTGTATTAGAGTAACTTCTGACACTCTTCTATCTTTATCTGAAATTAGAATGTTTTACTTAGAGGTCTATCCAAGATACATTCAACTTTTCCTCTTTTTTTTTTTTTTCCTGAGACAGTCTCATTGTGTCACCGGGGCTAGAGTGCCTGAAATTGGAATGTTTTAATGGCAACTGTTTTTACTATTAAAGTCTGATAGAAAACTAAGATTGTGCAGAATAGCAGAAAGGGGGTCAAGATGAGGCTCAGACCCAGGGCAAATAACTAATCGTATGATCACTTGTCAAATGAGAATGATTCCTGCTTCACAGGATTGTGGATTAATGAAGGAAATGTATGGGAAATTGTGTAGGCCCTCGAGTGTTTGCCAAATCTGGTTTTGAATTATGAAGCTTATTATTTTCAGGCTTTACTCCTTGTAATTTTTGATCCATGAGACAGTCATTGGCCCACTGATGCATATAATCAGATTTTTCCTCCTCCCCCCTGCAGCTATTCTCAGTACATTTTACCATAGCTACCTTACAGTTAGTTACTGTTTTATCAGTTACAGCTGAATTTCTAGATAGGACCTGAACTGATTTTGGAAAATTTCATTCTTGGGGAGTACAGTGACCAAAGCCACTAATCTTTGTTTTATTTTTTCTTTAAAGAAAGGAAAATTTTAATATAATGTGTGATGATTTGAAAGATGGTGAAAAACGACCAATCCCTAATCCTACCTGCACATTTGCTGATGCTTTTCAATGTTACCCTGAAATTTTAGAAATCATTAAAAAGGCAGGTTTTCAAAAGCCAACACCTATTCAGGTATGCTTTCCATAATTCTAATTTTTCTCTGAATGTTGTTTCCCCCCAAAACAGTGTTATCTGATTGTGAGAAGTTAAATTACCAGGGAGGAACTCTTAATAGGTTCTCCCAGCACCACCCACCTAGCACTCAAGAAATCTTTGCTGAAAGATTGGAGCGGGGAGAGGAGGAACTGTTGGCAAAAAGATAATTTTTGTTTTAATGTTTATAATTTGTTTCAGTCACAATCGTGGCCAATAGTTCTACAAGGAATAGACCTTATAGGAATAGCCCAAACAGGAACAGGAAAGACGTTGTCCTATTTAATGCCTGGATTTATTCATCTAGACGGTCAACCAAAGTAAGAATTCCTATGGCTGGGTTCTCTTATGGGGATTTAACAGATAGGGACACCAAAAGTGTAATTACAGTTTCTTTTATCTGTTGCATTGTTCAAAAGGTAATGCCTAGCTTCTGAGAGGATGTAAGGAAGTAGATAGTTACACTGTACTGCTGAAATTATAAATTGGCAAAACATTTTTAGGAGGTAATAGGTGGTATCTACTAAAAGTCTTAATAATGACAACATTTGAAACAAACTGCTTTAAATTATGTTCTCTGGTAAGAAAATGTTTGGCATTTTAAATGTTAGTGAAAAGACCATGGTAAATGGCATGGTTGGTATTGGAAAGTAGGGTTTTGTGTGTGGATTTTTTAATTTCCCTACTTTTTGGTAAATGTGTATTGAATTTGTAATCAGAAAAAGTTTATAAAAACTTATCACTAAACTAAGTAAAATAATCTTAACTCTTTGAAAATAAATGTTCTTACAGGGAAGTATTTTGGCATTTCTACATAGTATCAGCAATTTTGTTAGGTGTGTGGATGATAATTAGTAAACAAAAGTCTGTAGTATACCATGGGAACTTTTAATCATACACCTTCTCAGAAAAGGTATAAATATGTCTGTGACTATGTCTGACTTCAATACTCCTTGGTATAAATCTTGAAACCACTGAATGAATGTACCATGCATCTGAGACAGGTAATCTAATGCTAATCTGTTTTCTCTCCAAAGAGTTAGAGGAAAAAGGGGCAGACCCGGTATGTTAGTTCTCACACCCACTCGTGAATTAGCTATTCAAGTGGAATCTGAATGTTCAAAATATTCATATAAAGGACTTAAGAGGTAAGTATTATTTTTGGCCATTCCTTCACTACTATTATATATTAATCGGTTATGTTATCTTTTCCCATTATTTTTCATACATTTAGAGGGATAGGAATTAGCCCCTGATTTAATTATAGCCTGGACAGTAGTAACAAGTAATGGTACAGGCATGGTTCTTTAGGACACACCACGTAGGTTGGGTGTGCATAGTTCTTAGAAAGGGGCAGATTCCATTAAAGGTATGACACTCTTTTATTTTTATACCTCTTTTTTTTTTTTTTTTTTTTGTTTGAGACAGAGTCTCACTCTGTTGCCCGGGCTAGAGTGCCATGGCATCAGCCTAGCTCACAGCAACCTCAAACTCCTGGGCTCAAGCAATCCTCCTGCCTCAGCCTCCCGAGTAGCTGGGACTACAGGCATGTGTCACCACGCCTGGCTAATTTTTTTTATATATATTTTTAGTTGTCCATATAATTTCTTTCTATTTTTAGTAGAGATGGGGTCTTGCTCTTGCTCAGGCTGGTCTCCAACTCCTGAGCTCAAACAATCTACCTGCCTGGCCTCCCAGAGTGATAGGATTACAAGCGTGAGCCACCAAGCCTGGCCTCTTATTTTTTTTTTTTAACTTATTTTATACCCAAAATGCCTATGTAGGTTGAGATTTTGAGTTGTGAAGAGATATTCTTTGCCTGAACATGAACCTCTGGATTTTTTTTTAAGTGTTTGTGTATACGGTGGTGGAGATAGAGACCGACAAATTGAAGATCTTAGAAAAGGTGTAGATATCGTCATTGCAACACCTGGAAGGTTGAATGATCTGCAAATGAATAACTTTGTCAATTTGAAGAGCGTAACCTATCTGGTAATCATGGGAGGAGGGCTTTGGGATGCTAGGAAGAAGAGGAACTGACCTTATTTTTTGAGACAGGGTCTTGCTCTGTTGCCCAGGATGGAGTGTAGTGGCATAATCATAGCTCACTGCAGCCTCAAACTCTTGGGCTCAGGTGATCCTGCCTCAGCCTCTCAAGTAGCTGAGACTACATGTTCATGCCACCATACCTGGCTCATGAACTTTTATTAAAATATTTTTTGAATGGTGTAAGATTTATTTCATAATGGCTTTAGGTTCTAGGAAGATTTCCAATTCCCTTTGGCATGTTAAAGATATTTAAAATAATTATATTTAAATTATATGCATGTTTATTTTATCTATGAAAATGCAGATAAGTACAAACAAATTAATCTACTTGGATTTTTTTTTTTAAAAGACAAGCATGGAATGAAATTTATTGAGGAGGGGCAAAATAGGTTTACAGAGTAAGTGCAAGATATGTTTGCCACAGAATGGTGAACAAATCCCTCTGTAACAAAAGGGGCCATCTTGGGATATTTTAGATATAAATTTTTTTCATTAAATAGATTTAGAACCCATTGGAAAGCCAACCAAAACCAGTCTATAATACTTATAACTAAAGATGACTTAGTTATTTTGACCACTATGAAGAAATTAAAATAATGAAGTGGGTAATAAGGCAAATGAGAAAATGCTAAGTGTTCTATTCCTAAACAAAGCATACATTCTGGCTGCCTCCAATAACTAATCTAGCCACGTTCTTCATCGTTAATGTAGGTTTTAGATGAAGCAGACAAGATGCTTGATATGGGATTTGAACCCCAGATTATGAAGATTTTGTTAGATGTGCGCCCAGATAGGCAGACTATTATGACAAGGTAGGTATATGCCTAATTACCGTGTAAAACAGAAAGTAGTGGAATTGAATCCCATTCTGTTTGATTTCCAAACTATTTTAGGGCATTCATTGAAAGTATTTTTTGAGGTCTTTAGGTCAAATATGTCATTACTTAGTTTAGCAACTAAGCATAGCTGTAACAGACTACTGTATTCATGACTATTGGGTTTCCTAACTTATAGATGGAGATTTCTATAAAAAACATTAACTTATTCAAAAGTCTCACATTTGAATAAAGGATCACCTACCTGTCCATGGAAATAGACATTTGATTAATGAATACTTTCTCCCAAGATAAAACTGAGAAAGCAATGATTGTTTGAATCCAGAGTGATCTATAAAGACTAATTTCTCCTCTCTTTATATCCTTTGTCATTAATAATAGTATGTAATTGAGGAAATATACTAAGTTTCCCCTATTTGTTTCTTACAAATCTTACCATTTCAAGAAAAGCGAAGTTGGATTTCATTGTAATTACTGTGAAGGCATAAAAAGTGGTAACTTTCATTATTTTATAAGTGGTTGAAGAAATGTTAAAATTTGTATATGCTTTTTTTTTTTTTTTTTTTTTTGAGACAGAGTCTCACTCTGTGGCCTGGGCTAGAGTGAGTGCCGTGGCATCAGCCTAGCTCACAGCAACCTCAAACTCCTGGGCTTAAGCGATCCTCCTGCCTCAGCCTCCCGAGTAGCTGGGACTACTGGGACTACAGGCATGCGCCACCATGCCCGGCTAATTTTTTTTTTTATATATATATTTTAGTTGGCCAGATAATTTCTTTCTATTTTTAGTAGAGACGGGGTCTCGCTCTTGCTCAGGCTGGTCCCGAACTCCTGACCTCAGGCGATCCACCCGACTCGGCCTCCCAGAGTGCTAGGATTACAGGCATGAGCCACCACGCCCAGCCTGTATATGCTTTGATCAGTATATTTAAAGAGATTTATTTGGCATAAGCACTCAGTTTTGCCTACTGACACTCAGAAGAACTTTTTGGATTTTTTTTGTTTTTTGTAAGGGCCGAGAGAACTAAAGTAACAGTAATTCCATTTACCTTTTTCTAGGCTAGAATTTTGTTGAAGGGATATAGGTCTTCACCTTTGGTTTACAAAAACCTATTAAACCTATTAAATTTTTCATCTAGTAGCTTTACTATTGAGTAATTTTTAGGGAATCTTTTTTTTTTTTTTTTTTTTTGAGACAGAGTCTCACTCTGTTGCCCAGGCTAGAGTGAGTGCCATGGCGTCAGCCTAGCTCACAGCAACCTCAAACTCCTGAGCTCAAGCGATCCTCCTGTCTCAGCCTCCCGAGTAGCTGGGACTACAGGCATGCACCACCATGCCCGGCTAATTTTTTCTATATATATTTTTAGCTGTCCATATAATTTCTTTCTATTTTTAGTAGAGATGGGGTCTCGCTCTTGCTCAGGCTGGTCTCGAACTCCTGAGCTCAAACGATCCGCCCACCTCAGCCTCCCAGAGTGCTAGGATTACAGGCATGAGCCACCGCGCCCGGCCTAGGGAATCTTAACTGTTGAATCTGCCTTATTGAAAAGAGAAAGTACCTAAATTTGTCTTTTATGAATAACTTGATTCATGGCATACTCAAGGAAACATAGTAATGTTAATTTACAATAAATCTTTAATGTTTGTGTCTTCTATTTCTAGTGCAACTTGGCCATGTGCTGTTAGGCGACTCGCACAGTCATATTTGAAAACACCAATGATTGTCTATGTGGGAACATTGGATCTTGTAGTAAGCTTTGCTTTTTATTACTATTTTATGCATTTCTTATAGAAATTTTAAATATAGGTAATTTTGGCATAGCATCTGCCCAATTTTAGAGCAAATCCCAGGTGCACATAACTATCCATAAATATTTCAGTATTTCTAAGATTAATATAACTGTAGTACTAATTTCTCAAATTTAAAATTTCAATAATCTGTTAAACTTGATAGAATCAGGGTCTAAACACTCATCTACATACGTGCATAAATGTGAGCCTGTTCCATTTTTATGAAATTGAGATTGATTGTTGGGTTCATATATTGTTAGTCGGACCCCTCCAATATAAAGTTCTGTTGGCTTTTTTGTTATTTAAGTTAGAGATGGGATCTCTATGTTGCCCAAGCTAAAGAGCAGTGGCGATTCACAGGCAATCACAGTGTACTATAGCTTTGAATTCCTGACCTCAGGTGATCTTCCTGCCTCAGCCTCCCCAGTAGCTGGGATTACAGTCAGGTACCACTGTGCCCTCAGGCCTTCTACTTAATCATTAATAAGTAAAATTGGGTCATCATCTATTTCATAGAGATTACAAATGCTAATCAAATAAAACTTATTTTATAAAATGATTGTTAATCTCTTTGTGGACCAAAGAATGGTGCCAATAGTATTGAGATTTTGTATTATATTGTCAGAATACTCATTGAGATTCTTGTGTAAGGGCAATACCCCAAATTCAGGATGATAGACTTTGTTAGCTTGGCCTCACCTCATGGATATGTTCTTTTCCTAGAATGGCAACCAGTTGCTTTCAGCACACTCCGCCAAGCATTCAAGTATTCCCAACTTATGGGTGAATGAATGATGACAGTGAAAGGCTAAGCTATACATCTTGAGTAGAAACACAGTAATTTTGCTAGGATTGCTGCATTTCTCTTAGATTATTAAAATATTAACCAATGATAGAAATAAGATGTATTTTTGAGCTGATATATGGGGTGTCCCCCTCAATGTTGATGTACTATGTTCTTTTCAATCTTTTAGGCTGTGAGCTCTGTAACACAAAGTGTGATTGTAACAACAGAAGAGGAAAAACGAAGTCATATCCAAACTTTTCTAGAGCATTTGTCACCTGATGACAAAGTCATTGTCTTTGTTTGCCGAAAGGCTGTGTAAGTATTTTTTCTTGCACTTCCATTGTAATTAGTCAAATGGATTGGAATTACTTCCATTTGTATACTTATTTCAAATGGGAGGGATAGGTGCTACTTTGTTAGTACAGACTTTTGGTAATAGAAGTAAAAGTGGTGAATTGATGGTGGTAATAGAGTGAGCATGTAAGAATGTTGACTTTGTCTTTTCCTTCAGTGCGGATCATTTATCAAGTGACCTGATTCTCCGACATATATCAGTGGAATCGTTACACGGCAACAGGGAACAGAGAGACAGAGAAAAGGCGTTACAAGATTTTAAAATGGGTACTTTTATATGATTAGTATTTTTGCAGTTTAAAATAAGTCCAATGCCTGGGCTTGGCAGAGTGATAACATCTTTGCTTTTTCTTTTTTGAGACAGAGTCTGGCTTTGTTGCCCAGGCTAGAGTGAGTGCCGTGGCGTCAGCCTAGCTCACAGCAACCTCAAGCTTCCGGGCTCAAGCAATCCTCCTGCCTCAGCCTCCCAAGTAGCTGGGACTACAGGCACGCGCCACCATGCCTGGCTAATTTTTTTTATATATTTTTAGCTGTCCAACTATTTTCTTTCTATTTTTTTTAGTAGAGACGGAGTCTTGCTCTTGCTCAGGCTGGTCTCCAACTCCTGAAGCTCAAACGATCCGCCTGCCTTGGCCTCCCAGAGTGCTAGGATTACAGGCGTGAGCCACTGTGCCCGACCGCATCTTTTCATGGAACCCATTTCTAAAGTCTGTCCTCAGCTTCTGTATTACAGAACTATACTTGTTTAGAGCTCTAAATATAAACCTGCCTCCAAGAACTATCGAGCTAAACTGTAAAAAGGCAGTTTTTAAACCTAGATATCAAGATACTAATTTGCAAAGGGAGACACATCTAATTTATCTGAAAAGCATGTATCTTTCTGGCATAGCTTAGGGACAGTTTGCTGAACCATGGTATTTGTGTATTGTAATTTGCCAGCAGTTAAAGAAAAATGGCTTTTTCATATTCACTAAGTAAGGGTTATTAATGTAAGTAATAATGTGGTTAAATAATAAGGGCAAATACACATTTCATTTTATGTCTTGGGTTGGTTTATGCCGGAATCGATTAATATTTATTTGGCTTGACTCTTTAGGAAAAGTAAGAATCTTAATTGCCACGGACTTAGCATCCCGAGGTCTGGACGTTCACGATATTACTCACGTATATAACTATGACTTTCCAAGGAACATTGAGGAGTATGTTCACAGAATAGGGCGGACTGGAAGAGCAGGGTAAGAAAGCATAGCCCACCCCAAAAGAGGCCAATTCTGGATTGTCATTACTCCCCTAAAGAGGGGAGTTTTCTTGCTGAGAACCTCTAAATTTCTGCTCCTCCCCAGAATCTGCCTTACTACTTTACTTTATCCCTGTCCATTTGGCCTGTTACAGATTCAACCAGATCCCCTCATGATTCACTTCATAAAACTGTTCTGATTCTACTCTTTGTTCTATCTCTAGTCTCATAATGGCACTAAGCTCTGAACTCAGCACTTACTCTGAACATTGTTGACAGATTGCCCACAATTGGCATGGGTTTGAGAGGACCTTTTCTCCTTATCAGCAGTACTATATCATATACCCCCTTATGATGTTTAAATAACTGTAGATTCAGATTCTAAATCTGTTTGAATGATGCTAAATCTTAATATATACTTGGGCTTTTGTGAAAAAGTTGTCTGCTTTTATTTTCTGTTTTATTCTATATTAACTGAATCATGAATGCATATTATAAATGAAATTACATGAGTTTCTGCCCTCCCCACACACAGGAGAACAGGTGTTGCAATAACTCTTATCACAAGAAGCGACTGGAGAATTGCAGCAGAATTGGTCGATATACTGCAAAGAGCAAATCAAGTGAGTATATGTAACTCATTAGTAATGTACCTCTTTTTTTTTTTTTTTTTTTTTTTTTGTTGAGACAGAGTCTCACTTTGTTGCCCAGGCTAGAGTGAGTGCCGTGGCGTCAGCTTAGCTCACAGCAACCTCAAACTCCTGGGCTTAAGCGATCCTACTGCCTCAGCCTCCCGAGTAGCTGGGACTACAGGCATGCGCCACTATGCCCGGCTAATTTTTTCTATATATAGATTTTTAGGTGTCCATATAATGTCTTTCTATTTTTAGTAGAGACGGGGTCTCGCTCAGGCTGGTCTCGAACTCCTGACCTTGAGCAATCCACCCGCCTCGGCCTCCCAGAGTGCTAGGATTACAGGCGTGAGCCACCGCGCCCGGCCGTAATGTACCTCTTATCATGACTTCTCCAGTGTTTGAAGTCATTTATGCTGGGTACTGGACTGGAGTTTGCCAGCTATCAGGAAAGACAGATATAAATGAGTTTTTAAATGTTATGAGGGCTATAACATGACAAAGATAAGGAGCTCTGGAAGCATATAATTGGGGAACCTAATCTAATGGGTCAGCAATGAAAGCTCTGCTGAGGAAGAAACTAATGGGGTGGAGGTGGGGAGAGTTAGAAGATGGGGTAAAAGTCCCAGGAGGGGGAACATGTTCAAGTGCAGAGGTGAGAAAAAGGATGTGTGGAAAGTGATAGCAGATAAGGGCATGTTAAGGGCACTGGGAAGCAGTAGTGTAATGATGGGTGTTTTTAATTTTGCTTAATTTTTTGTGGCCTGAGATGGATTTAGAGTTTAATAGGCAGAGAAACAATTTCTTTTTGGAAGATGCCATGTAACAAGTTGTACAGATTATCTGAAATGATTTGGAAGCATTTTAGGATATTGTAGAACAGAAAACAGACTCTTAACAACATTATTAATTTCAGAACATCCCGGAGGCGCTTAAGGAAATGTCAGAAAGGTACAAAGCCCATCAGTTGAAAAAACAAATGGAAAGAAAAATGGGAAGAACTCAAGGCAGGCCCAAGAAGTTTTATTAATGTCTCATTGAAAAGTGCTGCAGGTAACACTTAAATAACAAATGGACTTTCAAATGTCTGTCTGAAACCAGGCTTTGTAAATATTTATTGCAATCAGCACTATCTTCAGGAGTCTAACAAATTATTAGGTGTCACTTTTACCTAATACCTAAAGTGTACTGAATGTATCTTTAGAAGCACTATAGACTTAAAAAACTTTTTAAAGTTATACAGAAAGATCATTAAGAGTACAATGGAATTGGTAGACATAAATTGGTATAACTTGGTAATATAGTGAGGGGATTAGATGAATAGACTATAATGCATTGGTATATTACACAGCTGTTGAAGAATATGTGAACCATCTTTAAGGTATCTTCTGTGTTGAAAGCAAAAAATTTTCCACTGGGATGCTGGACTGAGTTAAAACAAGAAACTTTACCTCCTGTTTCAAACTCAATAGAAATGCTGGATAGAATATTTTTTAATGTTCCCAAAGCTGGGTTATGGATAAGGCTTTATTTTATGTATATGATTAAAGAATTTTCCATAATAAAACATTTCCATAATTAAAAGTCCATATTTACCAACCCAATGATTCAGCAATTCAGCAAAATTTACCCTGGGCTAGAGGGGTTGAGGATGGAAGAGTGAGCTGCCAGAACTCTGAAGGCTAAATCTAGACCTGTGCAGTCTCATGCTGAAAAAACTAACTTTAAAAATGTCAGTGAACAGGTGAAATGCTTGACTATTCCACCCATGAAAGATAGAACACCAACAATTATATCATAACCAAAGATTTACAGAGATGATAAAGTAAACCAAAAGGGGCATTAATAAATATGCTTGGGAAGTTTAAGATATAAGATCTAATTTTTAGCTTGTAGTGAAGAATTAAGGTGGGATGCGATGGCTCACCTATAATCCTACTGCTTTGGGAGGTGAGATGGGAGAGGATTACTTGAGGCCAGAAGTTCAAGTAGTCCTCCAGCTTCCCCCTCCCAAAGTGGTGGGATTACAGGCAAGAGCAACCACACCTAGCCATCTGGTATTCTGTTACAACAACACAAAACAGACTAAGACAGCAGAGGACAAGATCTTATATGTAGGAACCCCTAAAGATTGCACAAAAATTGGCCGGGCGTGGTGGCTCACGCCTGTAATCCTAGCACTCTGGGAGGCCGAGGTGGGCGGATCGTTTGAGCTCAGGAGTTCGAGACCAGCCTGAGCAAGAGCGAGACCCCACCTCTACTAAAAATAGAAAGAAATTATATGGACAGCTAAAAATATATATAGAAAAAAAAAATTAGCCGGGCATGGTGGCGCATGCCCGTAATCCCAGCTACTCGAGAGGCTGAGACAGGGGATCGCTTGAGCTCAGGAGTTTGAGGTTGCTGTGAGCTAGGCTGACGCCACGGCACTCACTCTAGCCTGGGCAACAGAGTGAGACTCTGTCTCAAAAAAAAAAAAAAAAAATATTGCACAAAAATTCAACAAAGTTGCAGGATAGACAATCAACACAAATTTCTTGCATTTCTATATAGTAACAATGAACAATCAGACAAGAAATTTAAAAAAACCACTCCATTTAGTGTAGCATCACAAAGAATAAAATACTAGCCTGGCGTGGTGGTTCATACCTGTAATCCTACCACTCTGGGAGGTCGAGGCGGGAGGATTGCTTGAGCTCAGGAGTTCGAGACCAGCCTGAGCAAGAGCGAGAGCCCATCTCTACTAAAAATAGAAAGAAATTATATGGACAGCTAAAAATATATATAGAAAAATAAGCTGGGCATGGTAGTGCATGCCTGTAGTCCCAGCTACTTGAGAGGCTGAGGCAGGAGGATTGCTTGAGCCCAGGAGTTTGAGGTTGCTGTGAGCTAGGCTGATGCCATGGCACTCTAGCCCGGGCAACAGAGTGAGATGCTGTCTCAAAAAAAAAAAAAAAAAAAAAACTTGAATAGATATTTCTCCAAAGAATATATACAAATGGCCAAAATGATGCTTAACACAGATCATCAGAGAAATGAAATGAAAACCACATATTACCTCATGCCCATTAGGATGGCTACTGTGGAAAACAGAAGATGACAAGTGTTGGTGAGCATATGGAGAAATAGGAACCCCTTTGTACTCTTGGTGGGATTGTAAATGGCACAAATGCTATGGAAAACAGCATGGAGGTTCCTCAAAATATTAAAAATAGAACTACCATATGATGCCCCATATCCACTTCTGGATATACATACAAAAGAAAGTGTACTCTTTATTTGTACTCTAATGTTCATAGCAGCACTGTTCACAATAGTGAGAAGGTGGGAACAACCCATGCATCCAGTGGGTAAACATAACATGATATATATGTATATAATGGAATATCATTCAGACTTGAAGAAAACTGTCACATGTTACAACACAGATGAACCTTGAGGACATGCTTATAGAAATAAGCCAGTCACAAAAAGACATACTGAGACATACTGTATACATCTCCTTTGAAGTACCTACAATAGTCAAAATCACAGAAACAGAAAACATAATGGTGGTTAACAAGGACTGGTGGAGGTAGGAAGGGAGAATTATTTGTTGTTTAATGGGTACAGAGTTTCAATTTTACAAGAAAAATTCCAGAGATTGGTTGGTTGTGCAACAATGCAAATATATTTTATACTACTGATCTGCACACTTAAAAGTGGTTAAGATAGTGAATATAGTTGTATATTTCATCACGATTAAGCTTATTAAAAACAATGTGAACAGCAATTTACATTTTTTCCTACTTATTTTTCAGAATTCAAGATATTTTAGAAACACATACTGGATATGGAAGTACTGGAACATATTGGCAGTTATGAAGAGACTTCCCTGATTCTTAAAATAAGTGTTTTGAAAATATTGAATTCTAATATTTTATACTTCAACGAAATGAAAAGTATTTAAATGTGAGTTAATTTTTTTCCTGGATATTTGTTAAGGAATGTAACAAGTAGAGGTTTCCTTTTACTTAAAACTTTTTCTATTTAAAAATTTTAAATTGTCTACTGTAATGTTGTTGTACTAAGGTCACCCTTTAAAGAGTTTAATGCTTGTTCAGATGTCATGGCAGTGAAAAAGATACCATTAACAAAATGTTAATTTATGTGATAAAAAGACAAGTTGATGTTTTTTCTGTATATAGAATTTTAATCTTATGTTTGATTATACTTAGTATCACCTACTTTGAAATGAAAATAGTGAAAAAATTATTTCATGGGACCAAAATATGTAATAATTATTTATCCTTACATTTTAGCCCATAGCTCCATGTTAAAAAATAAATCCTGTGAAAATCAAATTACATTTCCATGAAAATTTCTTTGATCACATTCACCATCTTTCTCTTGCAGTTTGTGTTATCTGTTCTACCATAAATGAGGGTTCTTATATTAACTTTTAAAATTTATTTGTGTATCTGTAGTCATACTTGTGTATAATTAGTTTAAGCCTTCACATCATCTTGCATTTTTCATTTATGCAATAAGTTTCCTCATTAGCCATAAGCTTAAGAAGAGAACCTAATAAGACGAAAAATAAAAGCAGTAATGAATAAATCACAATAGAGTTCAGTGAAAACCAACAGCTGATTTTGTGAGACCAATCAGATACATGTTTCTAGATAGAAGTACTGGAACATACTGGCAATTATGAAGAGACTTGACTGATTCTTTTTTTTTTTGAGACAGAGTCTCACTCTGTTGCCTGGGCTAGAGTGAGTGCCGTGGCGTCAGCCTAGCTCACAGCAACCTCAAACTCCTGGGCTCAAGCGATCCTCCTGTCTCAGCCTCCCGAGTAGCTGGGACTACAGGCATGCACCACCATGCCCGGCTAATTTTTTCTATATATATTTTTTTTTTAGCTGTCCATATAATTTCTTTCTATTTTTAGTAGAGATGGGGTCTCGCTCTTGCTCAGGCTGGTCTCGAACTCCTGACCTTGAGCGATCCTCCCACCTCGGCCTCCCAGAGTGCTAGGATTACAGGCGTGAGCCACCACGCCCGGCCTGATTCTTAAAAATAATGTTTAAAAATGTAGAGGCCGGGCGCGGTGGCTCACGCCTGTAATCCTAGCACTCTGGGAGGCCGAGGCGGGAGGATCGCTCAAGGTCAGGAGTTCGAGACCAGCCTGAGCGAGACCCTGTCTCTACTAAAAATAGAAAGACATTATATGGACACCTAAAAATCTATATAGAAAAAATTAGCCGGGCATAGTGGCGCATGCCTGTAGTCCCAGCTACTCGGGAGGCTGAGGCAGTAGGATCGCTTGAGCCCAGGAGTTTGAGGTTGCTGTGAGCTAAGCTGACGCCACGGCACTCACTCTAGCCTGGGCAACAAAGTGAGACTCTGTCTCAACAACAAAAAAAAAAAAAAAAAAAAAAAACATGTAAAAATGTAGAATTCAATATTTTATGCTTCCATAAAAGCAAGTGTTTGAGTTGAAAATTTTAAGTGTGGAAGTGGGAAGTTGGGAATATGGAGGCATTAAATAAGAATACTGTATAACTTTGCCAACAAATCTGAAAATTCACAAAATTGACCACTTTATATGTTCCTACATTACCTCAGTTAGGTAGTTAAGCTGTATAGACAAAACATAGAAGCAACATGAAAGGTAATCATGGGCCTTCAACAAGAGGATAAGTTCCTGTGTGCCAGAACATTTAAAAGATAAGTTTTTCCATTCACTCTATAAAGCTAAAGTGAAAACTATTAGACTATATATATATATATATATATATATGTAAGCATATTCATAGAAGGATACATAAGAAAACAGCGGTGATTGCCTCTGGGAAGATAAATGGGTGGCTGTGTGTTGAAAAACATAAACCAACATATTAATATGTTGTAGACTTAGGTTTTCAGTGAAAGTGAGCTAGGCTAGCAGCTAGGAGACCAACCTTCCTTTTGAAAACAATGCAGAATTAAATATACAAAGGTCTTAAGCACAAAATTTCTTTTTGAGGTCATGAAACAATCTGTGAATATACTAAAAACCATTGAATTATACACTTTTTTAAATGAGTGAATGGCATATGCATTATATCTCAAACTGTTACTAAAAAGTCTGCTTAAAAGAAGAGCTGGCAGTAAGAAGTAAGAAACTGGTAGCTCAAAATCTAAGACTTGAGAGCAAAACAGCACAGGCAACTCTAAGCCACTTTTGGATGTGAGGACGTTTGATGATCCTGCTCTGCCAGGCCAAGGGGAGATGGGGGTGGGGTGGTAAACCTTCAGACTCAGGGGCCAGAGGCCACAGCTGGCAACCGATTCGCTCAGGAGCATATGAAATAGGAAACTCAGCTTGTCAGAGGATTGGTATTGGGTGTTGATGGGAGTGCAGAGGGTTGGTATTGGATGTTTATGGGAGTAGCCCTTACAACTGGCTATATAACCATCTGGAGCTATTCTCACTGGAACTCCCAGACCATTCAGGGGCAAGACACCAGATCTACTTTGTTGGGAATGAATGTTCACCTCACATTTACATTTAATTGGAGCCCCATGGTCCACACAAGCCAGTATTGTTTGCAACAACTTCACAGGCATAGTTTCACAGATCCCTGCAAGAGACATGCCCACACTTGGGGAAACTATGGCTTCCCATACAGAAAATTTGAATTTTGCCTTTGGTGACAAAAAACAAGGCTTTCTACTACAAGGGAAGAATTTAAATAAAACCTTCGTCACATTAAAGTAGGAACTCCAAGGGCTACAACCTTAAGTTAATGGTGAACCAAAAGTAAACTCACTTCCAACTAATTTAGTGCAAGCAAGTTTGCTCGGGTACTTAGAACAGCTGGTCAAAAGGAAAAGTCAACATTGAGAACTTACAGACTCACGTTACACAGACGTGAATCCCAGGTTCACACTGCTTGGGTGGCCTCGCAAGCCTCAAGAAGTAACCTTCATTTGAGGTGCTTCGTTGATTGCTGATGTTCCCAGTACCCTGGCAAATGTAAACAAATCCTTTCTCAAGGAGGATACTGTCATACTGGCTAAAAAGAGTCCCCACAAATCATTTTTCAAGGATAATTCCATAAAAAATTAACCAAGCATCACAAATGAGAATCAGAAGAAACAATGGAAACAGCAGAAGCAGACTACAAATATTAATTATCAAATTATAAAACAACTATGCTTAATATGATGAAACACAAGCTTCAGATTACCTGCCAGAAATAGAAATCTCTAAAAAGTGACATAGCAGATGAGAAAAAGAACCAAATAAAACTTCTAGAAATGAAAAATATATATATATAATAATAATAAATTTCATGTTCAGTGACCACAGATGAAATCAGAAAAGTGGAATGATGATATTGTTGAAGCCAGGTGAATATGATATTGTCCTCTTTACTGGTTGTAAAGGCTTTCATAATAAATTTTAAGGATGATTCTATCAGCAGATTAGACATAATTGAAGAGTAAATAAGAAATGGAAGATAGGTCAGAATCCAGACTGCAGGAAAGAAAAAGATGGAAAATACAAAAGTGGATAAGATAATAGAAAATTTAGGCATTCTGACATACATTTAATAGAGTCCCAGAGAAAAGGAAGAGATGGGGGGGGGCCAGGCAAATATTTGAAGAGATAAATGGCTGAGAATTTTCCAGAACCTATGAAAAATATCCACAGAATCAAGAAGTTCAACGACTACCATGCAGGATAAATAGATACACACAGATATTTCATAATAAAATTCCAGAATACTAAAGACAAAAATCCTGAAATCAGCCAGAGAAAAATGTTAGATTAGATTAATAATGCTCTCTCTCTGGGTAGTGGAATTATAAGTACTTTTCACTTTCTTCTTTACATTTTAATGTAAACATCTGAATTTTTCACACTGAACATATATTACTTTTAAATTTTTTTCATTTTTATCAAAGTCATATAAGCATGCACTGTATAGAGGCAAATGGTTCTACAAGACTTATTTAAAAAGTAGTTTTGGCCAGGCACAGTGGTTCACACCTGTAATCCTAGCACTTTGGGAGGCCGACGTGGGAGGATTGCTTGAGATCATGAGTTCGAGACCAGCCTGAGCAAGAATGAGACCCCCCCATTTCTACTAAAAATAGAAAATTACCCAGGTGTGGTGATTCATGTCTGTAGTCCTAGCTGCTTGGGAGGCCGAGGCAGGAGGATCCCTTGAGCCCAGGAATTTGAGGCTGCAGTGAGCTATGATGGCAACACTGCACTTCAGCCTGGGTGACAGAGTGAGAACTTGTCTCAAAATAGAATAAAATGAATAAAATAAAAAGTAGTCTCCATTTGCCTTTGCTTTGTGATGTTAAAAAAAAACAAACCAAAAAACATAGTCTCCGGCCCTCATTTTCCACTCCTAGGAAATACCTATTTTATCTTTTAGCCATTTCTTTTTTTGTTCAGTCTCCGTAGAGACTGTCAAAAATTGCCAATGCCAACTATCATGGTGGGGTATTGGGAAAAGTTTTCAATTAGCAATAATAGCGCCTCGGATAAACCTCATTGGCTACAATACTGCCACTGCGCAAAGCTAGCCATTTCTAAATAATTTGCTTCTATTAAAGTTTCTTGGTTTTTCAAATTTGATATTATCTACTGATTTCCTATAAGAAAGATAATTCAGTTTTTTCATGTCTGTGAAGGTCAGACTCTTAGGGTGGTCCCGTGACCCCCCCATTCCACTTCCTGAGGTTCACATCTTTATAGAAAAGAATTTAACCTAACTCAAAGAAAGGCCTTGCCTTTGCCCTTCCTTGGCTTCTGGGAGGTAATGACTAAGGCCTTGGAATGTGCCAGAAAGTAAAACAATGTGATTTATAGTGGGGCTTTGGGCCACATAATATCAGCTCATACTACTTGACCTCCAGAGGAGCTGGAGACTAAGGTTAGACATATGGGCAGCCAACCACTGAGCCCCATTTTTTTTTTTTCCCAGTAAAAACTCTGGACACTAGGGCCAAGAGAGTTTCTTTGGGGGGCAATATTCCCTGTGTATTGTCACACATTGATCTCAAGAGGATAATGCATCCATGACTCCATGGGGAAAAGACAACAGAAGCTCCATGTTTACCCTCCTGACCTCTGTCCTATGCACTTCTTCCTGTGGTTGATTTAAATCTGAATCCTTACCATGTAATAAACTGCAGCTGTGACTATAATGGTTTCAGTGGGTTCTGTGGGTCTTTCTAGAGAATTATCAGACAGGAGGTGGTTTTAGGAATTCCTTAAAATTGCAACTGGTGTCAGAAGTGAGGATGGTCTTGTGGGGACTGTTTTCCCCCAACTGTACAGTTGGCTAAACTATTAAATAACACAAAATCCTTGAGTGATTCTTCTCCCCTTGAGTATGGGTGGGACCTGTGACTTGCTTCCAACAACAGAAAATGGTAACGGCAGTGGGATGTACTTTATGTGTATATACTTGTGTTAAATACGATTGTAGCACCCCTCTTGCTGGAGTCCCTCCCTTGAGCTACTGCTGTGGGTGCCTGTGTTGGGAGGCTCACCTGGTAAGGAACTGAAGGCAGTAAGGAGCTGAGGGCAACCTCTGGCCAACAGATGGCAAGAAATGGAATCCCTCTGTCCTACAAATATAACAAACTAAATTCTGCCAACAGAAGTAGATTCTTCTCCAGTCGAGCCTCAGATGAGGCCACAGCCCTAACTAACATCTTCATTATGGCCTTGTGAGACCCTGAGCAGAGCCATGCCCAAAATCCTGACCCATAGAAAATGTGAGATCATAAACGTGTGTTGTTTTAAGCCACTATGTTTGTGGTGAATTGTTATACCACAGTAGGAAACTAACATAATCCCCAAGGCCTCTACCACCACTACTACCACACAGGCACTTGGCCTGCTGTCCTATCCTCCCCACAGTTAATCACAATTTTGATAAGGTTAATAGTCAATGGTTATATTACTATAACTTTCTAATATTCTGAGCAACATTCTCAAATCAGACTGTAATTACATTTTTTGCACACATTTTTAATAAAGAGTAGCTTAGATTATTTTATTTCCCCAGTTTTCTACTTATTTATCATTACTTGTCCCCAAAACTCTTCTCCAAATGTCTAACTTTTCTCTTAGTATGTTTAAACATAGTAGGTTGTTAGACAAGATGTATAAAGCAAAAACCATAAAAAAAACTAATAGATTCAACTCCATTAAAATTTTAAAACCTTGTTTACTAAAAGACACCAAAAAAGGTGAAGACAACCCACACAGAAGTTATTCGTTACATAGACAACAAAGGGTAAGTATCCAAAATCTATAAAGAATTTGTACAAAACAATGAGGAAAGGATTGAACTAACCAACAAGAAAATATGCAGAACATACGAACAGGAAAAATTTAACAAACAGCAGTTGCTTCTAGGTTGAACACTGAATGAGCAGAGAGGAGAGAGGGTAATGTTTTACTCCACACCCATTTGTCTGAGCTTGGCACCATGTGTATGTATCACCTTTTCAGAAACCCATAAAAAAGTTTACTGAAAATAAAAATAAATAAAAGAAAATAAGTTATGTTTTATTTTTTTATTTATTTATTTATTTTTTTTTTTTTGAGACAGAGTCTTACTCTGTTGCCCAGGCTAGAGTGAGTGCCGTGGCGTCAGCCTAGCTCACAGCAACCTCAAACTCCTGAGCTCAAGGGATCCTCCTGTCTCAGCCTCCCGAGTAGCTGGGACTACAGGCATGTGCCACCATGCCCGGCTAATTTTTTCTATATATATTTTTAGCTGTCCATATAATTTCTTTCTATTTTTAGTAGAGATGGGGTCTCGCTCTTGCTCAGGCTGGTCTGGAACTCCTGAGCTCAAACGATCCGCCCACCTCGGCCTCCCAGAGTGCTAGGATTACAGGTGTGAGCCACCGCGCCTGGCCAAGTTATGTTTTATATTTAGTCACATGTATTAAAGTACCTTATATTTTCCTATAGGATCATGTTATTCCTGAGACATGCAGAGACACTGTAGAACTTTTTCATTTCCTTCCTTCCTGTCCTAACATAGGACAGGGCATTGCTTTCAAATATAGCTGTATGTTGAACAAAGCTTAGTGGTTTTATGGAGGCAAGGATCATTTCTAATATTGTTTCTCACAGCCTTCCATACACCTGTGCTAGGTAAGAGCTGCTGTTCAACAAGTACTCGATAAATTTAATTAAGGTGATATGTATTTTATCTTTTTTTCATTCCTATCTGGTAATGTTTTTAGATTTTAAATATTCCTTTTGCTTCTTATTCTTTGACTACTCTCTTTCCTAGAATACTGATTAGCGTTTATTACAACAAACTGAGAACTGAATAATTATTTACATTCATTTTAGTCAACCATTGCTATGACAAATTCAAAACACTCTATTATTCTTTTTTTGCTGCCCCGCCCCCCTAATTATTATTCTTGACTCTTTTTAAAAACATAATCTCAAAATTCATCAAAAACTGGAAATCCATTGTTTCTTTCATATTCAATTTGCTTTGACAGAAATTCTTTACTTGTTTTGTCAATTTGGTCCTGAGAGAATAGATTGACTCTGGGAATAAAATAATGCCCAAGTTGTTCTGTCCTGAGGCACTGAAGAAAGTATGCCACACAGTCATCAAAGCGGAATTCCAGATCTTTGGAGCACCACTGACTGTCATCAGGGTCCCGGGTACAAACGTGGAAGAAGGCAGTTTTCACATGGTAAGAACAGAATTTATCCAGTTCTCTTCGGTTCTCAAACTTTTTTTTTAGCTGTTCTAAAAGGTATTTCATTAGTTTTAAGCAATCTTTCCTGTTGAATAAAAGAGAAAACCATTTATTTTCACTTATTGGCAACCTGTTTCATTCAACAAAGGACTTTAGGCATTTTACAGGACAAACCTATTGAAACGATAAAGATATATAATATAAATATAGTCACCCTAAAACCTGATTATGTTTTCAAATATATGCTTTGAAGTTTTAAAACCACATTTTTTCCCTATCTTCTCCATTCCTAGCTTATTTTATCAATACTTCAACTATATAAAACTGATAACATATTATTCATCTAGTTATTCAGTACCTACAAAAATCTTGTTTTAATTTTTATACAACTATTTTTACTTGATTGGACTGAAAATATTTACATTATTCATCTAGTTATTTAGTAGTTGACAAAATTTAATGTTTATAAAATTATTTTGCCTTATCAGCAATATATTTTTCTTAATCTCTGCTTCAAGGCCCGCACATGAAGCCTTAAAGAACCTCTGTGCCTGCATGTTGAGCATTCTTGTTTTGACTTTTTAACTTCTGTGACCTTTATAGTGGTCAACTTTGAAACTCAAATGAACAATTCCTTTTCAATCTCAGTTCTTTAGGGTGTGTATGCTATTGAGAAAAATAATTACCTCCTTAGTGTTGTTTTAAGTCTAGCCAGTCAGTCCCTAGCCTGTGACGGAGCCAAACCATTCCAAAGCAAGAACCAACATTCAATAAAAGAGATCGTTTGGCCTCCTCCAATTACATGACATTAACATTAATATTCATTACCTTTAAGCAACCAGAATACTAAGACACATCAAATTGTCATGGCTAGTGTTCATACCCTCTCACTCGATCCTACTTATACATCTGTCTGACCCAGAGTTCAGGACAACTGCTCGCTGGCCTTGCCTCCTAACAATATCTTTCCTTGGTCCCTTGGATCTAGTTTCTCTGGTGTCATATTCACACTCTCTCTAGGTCAACCCAGCCCTGCCCTGCCCCCCACACCCAGCCCAGCAATGATCATCAAGTTTGGGTTATGGAGTCAACAAAGAATTAACCATACCATAGATAATCCGCCATTTAACAAAATAAGGATGTTACCTGCAGCATTTCATTCCTCCTTTTTCACAACATTTTTTATCTTCTCCATGATTGCCCAAAATGTCCTTTTCAATATGAGAGAAGGATAGCCGCCATGTTTCTTCTTAATTTCAAAAAGAAAAATAGAAAAGGACTTTACCAAAAGTGTCCATATCTAAACAACACAATATTTAATTGATTCCCTTCATTAAAATATCATTCTGAAAAAATTCTAGGGTAACATAGACCAAAAGAAGTGAACAGATACATAATGTAAATACAAATGAAAATAAGTGTTTTGAAACAAAACGCAGGCCTAAATGGGAAAAAAAATGACAGGGGAGAAGGAGGTCAGAACGTAAAAAGTTAATATAGTTAGCCATAGTGAGATGTATTACCTTTTATATATTGCTAAAATCAGTTTGTTAATATTTTGTTTTAATAATTTGAATCAATTAATTCATGTTTTTTCTACCATCCTTACAAGTTTTGGTATTAATATAAAATTAATTGAAGAACATTTCCTTTCCTTTCTTGTTAACATATCAATTCTTCGTAACAGTTTGTGTAAAAATAGAATTATTAGGTCAGGCGTGGTGGCTCATGCCTGTAATCCTAGCACTCTGGGAGGCCAAGGTGGGCGGATCATTTGAGCTCAGGAGTTTGAGACCAGCCTGAGCAAGAGCGAGACCCCCGTCTCTACTAAAAATAAAAAGAAATTATCTGGCCAACTAAAAATATGTATAGAAAAAATTAGCTGGGCATGGTGGAGCATGCCTGTAGTCCCAGCTACTTGGGAGGCTGAGGCAGAAGGATTGCTTAAGCCCAGGAGTTTGAGGTTGCTGTGAGCTAGGCTGACGCCACAGCACTCTAGCCAGGGCAACAGAGCAAGATTCTGTCTCAAAAAAAATAAAATACAATATAAAATATTTTTAATTTATTTAACATTTTTATTTAAAAAATATATATATAAAATTCAAATGCAGGTTACTAGACATTTTAAAGTTGAGTATTTTATACATATATACTTTTTTTTTTTTTTGAGAAAAAAAAAATATTCTTGCTCAGGCTGGTCTCGAACTCCTGACCTTGAGTGATCCACCCGCCTCAGCCTCCCAGAGTGCTAGGATTACAGGTGTGAGCCACCGCGCCCAGCCGAGTATTTTATATTAATAGTGCAACTATGCCTTTTCAATTCTATCTCTTACCAAACTCCCACCCTGTAGCCTATTTAGCCTGATGGCTCTTGAAATACCAACAGCATTGCTTAGCTGTTGATCTTATACTGCCCTAGCATATAACATTAACAACTCTTTTGTGTCTTTAAGTTAACCTTAACATTCAAAATACCTTGAAAACCATTTCCTTCCTTGGCATGCTTGGGTACAAGGTAAAATGGCTGTCGTCTTAGGTTGGTCTTAACTTTTGCTCCAAGCCAGTTATTGATGGGCATGCCTTCCTGGGTGCTAGCAGGCCAGCTACTTTTTGATTCCAAAGCCAGGATTATATCCACAGATATTGCTTCAGGTTTTCTAATGAGAAGTGTTACAGCTGGGCTCCCTCTTTTCTTCCTCTCCACAATGATATCTGCATCTGTTTAAACATATAAAAGAGAAGCAAGTTTATCAATCCAATTTTCTCTGGAAATATGTGGGAAATAATATAACTATAACTGAAGACTCTGAAGTGCTAAGTACAAGGTGAACATTAGTTCTAAAATGGAAATTGGCTCCGCTAGGCAAAGTTTTTACTCATTTAACCAATATTTATTGATACTTACCATGGAGAGACATTGGTAAGATTCTGTTTGGCATATAAGATGAGGGGCCCCCGAAGACCTTGAGGTTTGGGAGTGCTGTGGTTAAATTTTTATTTAGAATTACAGATGGCAGTTTGGAGGGAAGCCTGGAGAAGAGGTCAGACCAGTGGCAGGGAAGACAGAGGCAGTGAGAAGACCACAGCAACAGCCAGCGCAGAGGTCGGGTGGTAGCACAGAGGCAATGAGCATCAAGACACAGGGGCAGGGCCGGACACGGCGGCTCACACCTGTAATCCCAGCACTCTGGGAAGCTGAGGTGGGGAGGATCGCTTGAGGTCAGGAGTTTGAGACCAGGCTGAGCAAGAGCGAGATCCCGTCTCTACTAAAAATAGAAAAAATTAGCCAGGCGTGGTGGCATGCACCTGTAATCCCAGCTACTTGGGAGGCTGAGGCAAGAGGATAACTTGAGCCCAGGAGTTTGAGGTTGCTGTGAGCTAGGCTGACGCCACGGCACTCTAGCCTAGGTGACAAAGCGAGATTCTGTCTCAAAAAAAAAAAAAAAAAGGCACAGGCAGAAGCGCAAGCAATTAGAGGTTCAGATCGACAAAACTGGTGGACAGATTGAGTCTGTGCCCTGAGCAGGAAAGTACAAGCCTGGGATGGCATCCCAGGAGTTTGGTCTGGGAAATGACTGATGTTGATTCCATTCCCCAAAATAGAATAAACAGGAAGAAGAAAGATTGGGCTGACTTGAACTTCATTAGACACAATGAGCTCCAGGTGTCTGTGGGACACACACGTGGAGACGGCCATTGAGCAGGTGGCTATGGTGGTCAGAAGTTCAGGTGGCTTTGGGAGCTGGAGTTGTATGAGCAGAAAGGTGGCTTTTGCCTGCAATCCTAGCACTTTGGGAGGCCGAGGCAGGAGGATGGCTTGAGCTCAGGAGTTCAAGACCAGCCTAAGCAAAAGCCAGACATCATCTCTACTAAAAATAGAAAAATTAGCCAGGCCTCATGGTGCGTGCCTGTAGTCCCAGCTACTTGGGAGGCTGAGGCAGGAGGATTGCTGGAGCCCAGGAGTTTGAGGTTGCTGTGAGCTACGATGACACCACTGCACTCTAGCCAGGGCAACAGAGCAAGACTCTCTCTCAAAAAAAAAAGAAACAAACAAACAAAAAAGACTACTCCTTGATAAGATTTCTAGGAGGGACCACAGTGAGGAAGTAGAGTACAAAGGAGAAAATGCTAGAGAAATTTGCAAACCTGCCCACCTCTTACCCATTGCATCCTTCTCTCCTGTTACCACTGAGGAAGCGTCCTTCCACCTTTCAAAGAACATCTATTCACATGTTCTCTGGATCCCTTCCCTCTCACCTTCCCAAGCACCTTGCTCTTCAATTATTCCTTCTCCCCATGAACCATCTCTCTCCCTAATGAATCATTCTTAAATGCATAAAGGGTTACAGTGTATCTTTCACCTGAACTATTATAATAGTTTCCTTTCTAATCTCATTTGCCTTCTTATAATATCTCCAAAGAAGCCAGAGTAAACTTTTTTTTTTTTTTTTTTGAGACAGAGTCTCACTCTGTTGCCCAGGCTAGAGTGAGTGCCGTGGCGTCAGCCTAGCTCACAGCAACCTCAAACTCCTGAGCTCAAGGGATCCTCCTGTCTCAGCCTCCCGAGTAGCTGGGACTACAGGCATGCACCACCATGCCCGGCTAATTTTTTCTATATATATTTTTAGCTGTCCATATAATTTCTTTCTATTTTTAGTAGAGATGGGGTCTCGCTCTTGTTCAGGCTGGTCTCGAACTCCTGAGCTCAAACGATCCGCCCACCTCGGCCTCCCAGAGTGCTAGGATTACAGGCGTGAGCCACCGCGCCCGGCCCCAGAGTAAACTTTTAAAAATACAAAGCCAGTCATTACTCCCTGATTAAGACCTGGCTTCTCAATGAACACAGAATAAAATCTGAATTCCTTTCCAGGATCCACAAGTCCTTACAGAATCTAGCCCCTGGATGCCTTTTCAACTTCATTTTATGTCACTCTTTCCCTTGTCCACACGGGCCTGGTTTCTGTTCCTTGAGCTGGCCAAGCTCTTTTCTGCCTCAGGGCCTGGCTCCACTGGCCCACGCCACCCTAATTGCTATCATTTCTCCCTTCAGAGCACTCACTGCAATTCGTGTTACATATTATTCACACTCTGCCTCCCTACCATAATGGACTACGAGCTTAAAGAGGGGACCCCGCTGATTTTATCCATGCACATACGGGGTATGCCCAGTGGCACAGGCAGCAGATCAGTGAATATTCATTGAAGACTGAAATAGAGTTGCAGAAGAATACCAAGAAGACGCAGCAGACTAAAACCAAGAGCAAAGAGTTGTCTCTGGAAAGTAGTCAGTCTCTGGTAGTAGTCAGTAGTCTGCTGCAGCGAGATCAAGAAAGATCAGGAGAGGAGCACATATTGCCAATTAGTAGGTATGATTAGACCTTTAAAAACTAAAAGACAAAAATTTTACCTTCAATATTTTTAATTTCCTCCTTAATGATTTTCCTAAACTTTGACAGCATCTTAGAAGCTGATAATATTTCCCCTTCTAAAAATTGACTCAGAGGATTTCCTTTCGGATTTCTTTTGAACTTCACAAAGTAATAGGCACCACTGTTGCGATATTCTTCTAGTTGAATTCTGGGGACTTCCAGTTTAAACATGACATCAAATTCATTGGGTGCAGAAATCTAAGAAACAGTAAAAATAGCACTGAAATGTTTGCTTATGAATATTTTCCAAATAATTGCATTTTTTTCCTTGAAATTTCCACTAAAACCATACTTTAAAAAGCAAGATTCCTTGGGAGGCAGAGGTGGGAGGATCGCTTGAGGCCAGGAGTCCGAGACCAGCTTGAGCAACATAGCAAGACCCAATATCTACAAAAAATAGAAAACTCAGCTGGGCATGGTGGTGCAATCCTATAGTCCTAGCTACTCAGGAGGCTGAGGCAGGAGGATTACCTGAGCCCAGGAGTTTGAGGTTGCAGTGAGCTATGATGACCTCACTGCACTCTAGCGTGGGCAACAGAGCAAGACCCTGTCCCAAAAAAGAAAAAACATACAGATTCCTAATATTTACACCCTCTGGGAGTGGGACTAGTAATACTAGTAATACTCTTGTATTACTAGTACAAGAGTATTACTGGTTTTAGTTTGTAGGTTCTACACTCAATTTTTTTTTTTTTTACCATGACCAAGAATTATTATTACTATTGTTTTTAGAGACAGGGTATCACTCTATCGCCCAGACTGAAGTACAGTGGCACGATCATAGTTCATTACAGCCTCGAGCCCCTGGCCTCAAATGATCTTCCCACCTTAGCCTCCCAAGTCTCTGGGATTACAGGGGTGAGCCACTGAGCCTGGCTTAAGCATTAATTTTTAATTAAAAATAATTTTAAATGATATAATGTGAGCTCTCAAAATCTATACCAGTTGTTTCTTGAGTTTAAAGTTCAATAAAATTAGAAACCTTTAGATTATTACCTTTTATGTCACAAGATATATGCTGCAGCCGCCACCTGCCTGCTGTCACAACGGTCTCAAAAATGTGTGTAGTCACATCCTGGTCAGTTGATCCAGGGCCAGCTCTCATAGCAGCCAGCCATCCAAGCGAGTGGGAGCTCCAAGTCCCACACTACATTAGTGTCTTTGAACCACAGCATTTGTAAGAGCTTCAAAGAATCTTCTTTTTCATCTTCACAATAATTATAGCCATTATAATAAATATTTATTTTTTCTATATTAAAAGTTCCACTACATACAGTGTAGTCTAAGTGGACTACACTGTTCAGTATGTTACAGACTAGCCATACATGTCTATGCAGTCAGTCCAAATTGAGATATGCTGTGTTATAGACTGAATTGTGTCCTCTCCCCAAATTCACATGTTGAAACCCTAACCCTCAATGTGACTGTGTTTGGAGATACGGCTTTTAGGAGGTAATTAAGGTTACATAAGGGGCGGGTGGGAGGGAAACAAAAAAAGGTTAAATAAGTTCATATGGGTAGGACCCTAATCAAAGAGGCCATGTGAGCAGACAGTGAGAATGTGATTTTTGCAAACCAGGAAGAGAGCCTTTACCAGAACCCTGTCAGGCTGGCACCCTGATCTACGACTTCCAGCATCCACAACTGTGAGAAAATAAATTTCTGTTGCTTAAGCCACCCAGTCTATATAGTATTTTGTTATGGCAGCCCAAGCTGAGTAAGACATACTGTGAGAGTGAAGCAAACACATGAAGCGACATCCATAGGAATGGCCAGGTAAGAGGCTCCAAAAATTGCTCTTCCACCCAAGCAACAAGAACACAGGCAGAGATCATCAAATTCAACTTTTTCAGAACTCTGCAAATTAACTAAAGGCTTGCTGGCTTTAACAATCCAAGCTGGCTTTATTCAAGAAAAACAGCAGAATCTCAGGAAGAACAGTGAGTTTTCTTGGCATTCCAAATTCACCGCCAGCACCATAAAAGCTTCTCGTTCCCTCTCCCTGTTAGCAGAGAGAGTGGGAACTGCTCCGCCGCGGGTAGCCTCTGTTCTGACTTCTAACACCACAGCAGCTCTGCCTGCTTGGGGATGTCATGCATCTGGCATCACAGGGCACGCAGTCTTTTACGTCTGATCTCTTCCAATCAGCATTACGGGTGTGAGATTCATCCATATTGTGTATATTGATTGTTCTTTTTCATTCTGTGTAGTATTGCAATGAGTTAATGGAATATATGGAAATATAGTTACTCATTCCTGAAAGGTGGTCATACTAATAACCTACCTAACAGAGGAAAATAAACTATCAAACAGAAAGTAAGAGAAATAAACTCACAACTACCCTTTGTTTAAATAAAACACGTGTGGCCTAACTTGTTATCTCTGAGTTCTTTCTCAGCCTTGAAAAAGTTCCTGAGCAGAGAGTAGGACTGCAAGCTTCCCCTGCTTCCTCCAGAAGAGAGAGTACCAGGTGCCTCCCCCTACCAAGAAGAATGAAGAAACTAATTTCTGCTATCAGTCTGCTTTGAGAGAAACAGAAAAAAGCCAACACAGCAGCTTCACAGCTGCTTTTGTTATCAGTCCCCTGAAGCAGAGGAAAAAACAAAAGCCATTTCTACCCTTTAAAAGCACCAAGCAACTTTCCTCCAGGCCTGACACTTCTTTCCTTCCTCTGCGCCCCCCCCCCCATATATATATATATTTCTCTTCTTTCTTTCTCTTCCTTCCTTCCCTCCCTCCCTCCCTCTTTCCTTTTCTTTTTTCTTCCTTCTCTCCCTCTCTCTCTTTCTCCCTCCCTTCCCTCCTTCCTTCCTTTCTCAGGAAAAATAAACTTTTACTTCTGTATATCCTAATCACTGAGAATTCTTTCTCCCCACCCCCCGCCCCCCTGCACACAGACTTCACACCCTAACAATTCTATTGATGGATATGGGTTATTTCCACTTTTTGACTTATATTTCAAACAATGCTATTTTCAGCATTCTTGTATATGTCTTTCCATGGATATGAGCACTTGTATGTACACCCAAGAGTGGAAATGCTGGATATAGAATGGCCATATCTTTAACTTGAGAAGAAATTATCCATTTTCTAAAGAGGTGGCACCAATTTATCCTCCCATCATCAGTGTAAGAGAGTTTCTGTTGCTCCACATCTTCTCCAACACTTGAGATTCTCAAGTATGTTTTTAAAATTTCTAAAATTCTGAATTTTAAATTCTAGTGAACAGATGTGTGCAGTAGAATCTCATCATAGTTTAATTTTGCATTTTCCTGATGATTAATGATGTTGAAGACCTTTCACATGTTTGTTTGTTCAAGGCTTTTGCCCAATTTTGAATTGGTTTGTATGAGTCTTGTCAAATACATATATTGTAAATGTCTTCTCTCAGTTTGTGTCTTCTGTTTTCATTCTCTCAGTGGTGTCTTTTGATGAACACTAGTTCTTAATTCTAATGAAATAATGAAATGCAATTTCTCTTTTTTTTTTTTTTTTTTTGAGACAGAATCTTGCTCTGTCACCCGGGCTAGAGTGCCGTGGCGTCAGCCTAGATTATAGCAATCTCAAACTCCTGGGTTCAAGTGATCCTCCTGACTCAGCCTCCCAAGTAGCTGGGACTACAGGCGTGCACCACCATGCCTGGCTAATTTTTTCTATTTTTAGTAGAGATGGAGTCTCGCTCTTGCTCGAGCTGGTCTCCAACTCCTGACCTCAAGCGATACTCCCACCTTGGCCTCCCAGAATGCTAGGATTACAGGCGTGAGCCACCACACCCGGCCTTCTTTATCTTTTATGGTCGACAACTTTAGTGTCCCATTTAAGAAATATCTGCACATCCCAAGGTTATGAACATATTCAAATACGCTTTCTTCTAGAAGCTTTATTGTTTTACTTTTAGGTCTATGTTATATCTCAAATTAATTTTTGTGTATGATGTGTGGTATGGGTCAAGGTTCATGTTTTTCCCATGCAGATAGCCAACTTGACCCAACACCATTTATTTTCAAATAATCGTCCTTTCCCCCACTGAATTAGATTGCTGCACATTTTGTGTACTATATTGAATTACATGTGTGGTCTGTTTCTGGACATTCTATTCAATTGGTCTATTTATCTATCGATGTATCAATACCACCTGCTTAATTAGGATAGCTTTAGAGTAAATCTTGCTCTCCAATATAGTAAATCCTCCAACATTTTCTCCTTTAGAATTGCCATGGCAGGCCAGGCGCGGTGGCTCACGCCTGTAATCCTAGCACTCTGGGAGGCCAAGGTGGGCGGATCATTTGAGCTCAGGAGTTCCAGACCAGCCTGAGCAAGAGCGAGACCCCGTCTCTACTAAAAATAGAAATAAAATAGCTGGACAACTAAAAATATATAGAAAAAATTAGCCGGGCATGGTGGCGCATGCCTGTAGTCCCAGCTACTCGGGAGGCTGAGGCATAAGGATTGCTGGAGCCCAGGAGTTTGAGGTTGCTGTGAGCTAGGCTGACACCATGGCACTCTAGCCCGGGCAACAGAGTGAGACTTTGTCTAAAAATAAATAAATAAATAAAATAGAATTGCCATGGCTATTCTAGGTCCCTTGCATTTCCATGTAAATCTTTTAATCAGTTTGTCAATTTAAACAAAAAACTGATGGGATTTTGACTTAAATTGCATTGAATCCATAGATCAATTTGAGAAAAAAATGAACATGATATAGCTTTCCATTATTTAGTTCCTCTTCAAATTTACTCAGTAATGTTTTAAAGTTTTGAACATCTTTAGTGAGATTTATTCCTAAATATTTGATATTCTTTAAAATAAATTTTTTTTTTTTTGAGACAGAGTCTCACTCTGTTGCCCAGGCTAGAGTGCCGTGGCATCAGCCTAGTTCACAGCAACCTCAAACTCCTGGGCTCAAGCAATTCTCCTGCCTCAGCCTCTTGAGTAGCGGGGACTACAGGGATGCACTACCATGCCCAGCTTATTTTTCTATATATATTTTTAGGTGTCCATATAATTTCTTTCTATTTTTAGTAGAGATAGGGTCTCGCTCTTGCTCAGGCTGGTCTCAAACTCCTGAGCTCAAGCAATCCTCCTCGGCCTCCCAGAGGGCTAGGATTACAGGCGTGAGCCACCGCGCCTGGCTACTCCTCTGATCTTATGCCTTTTATTTCTTTGTCTTGCTTTGTTGCATTGGCTGTATGTATTCCTTTGCCTTTAGTTCAACATTATTTTTGTGATTCATTCACATTGTTGCATGTTGCTGTATTTTGTTTTTTCTTTACTAGTTATATCATTGCATAAAACCATCACAATCAGGCTGGAGGAGGTATCTCACACCTATAATCCCAGCCCTTTAGGAGGCCAAGGCCGGAGGATGGCTTGTGGCCAGGAGTTTGAGAACATCCTGGGCAACATAGTGAGACCCCATCTCTAAAAAAATTAAAAAATTAGCTGGGCATGGTGGTGTGCCTGTAGCCCCAATTACTTGGGAGGCTGAGGCAGGAGGATTGAGCAAGCCCAGGATTTCAAGGCTGCAATGAGTTATGATCACACAACTGCACTCCAGCCTGGGTAACAGAGTAAGACCTTGTCTCTAAAAAAAAAATTACTGAGAAGTATATTTTGTCTATCTTTTTACTAATCATAAATAGCTTAGAATTATAAAAATTTTGAAATCCAAGTGTATGCATAACAAATCCAAGTGTATGTGTAAAAGAAGAAAATACATCAAAATGATAACAGCAAATAAAATAAATAGAAGTAATATTATTTGATATGCTTTTCTGACTTTTCTAGGGATATCACATGGCACAGGGGTGAATATGGGAGAGGGGTAAGGAGAGAGCTGATGGGCTGTCATGGAAGCTTGCTGGAGGACAAGCAGTGGGTCAACTCCACAATGAACACATGTACCTTCTATAATCAGTAAAAAAAAAAAAATGTTTTACACAAAACAAATTTCACTGAATTTCTTTCCACCAGCATAATTTTTAAAAAGAGACTGATTCTGATTGGAGACCGTTATCTAAATGTCTTATTGTTCTCTAATTCTAACCAATAATTTTCTTTTTTTTTTTTAAGAGACAGGGTCTTGCTCTGTTGCCCAGGCTGGAGTGAGTACAGTGGTGTGGTCATAGCTCACTATAACCTTGAACTCCTGGGCTCACTCAGCCTCCCAAAGTGCTGGGAATACAGGCATGAGCCACCACGCACAGTCTAACTAATGACATTCTTTTTCCCTTGGACTCTCCATATACATTAATTGAACTGAATTGATATTTATGTAATAAGAATAATGCTCAAGACACATTCTGATGAAGGTTTTGCTTACTTGGCTTTCAAGAAACTTTTAGACAGAATTACATGAGTGGTCTTCCGTGCTGAAAGAGTTTACGATCCAAAGATCAATACATACACTGCCTTTTTTGACAATAAATATCACTGAGTCCACACCAACAGAATGAGTAGCTGTAGAGTGCACACAGTTGTATAAAACATCATGTTACAATGGAGCTTACAATCTTGGTGGGAAGCCAAAAACAATTTATGAAAAGTTTAATTTCTACTGAAGGCTACCAGATTAAACTCTTATTACGGAATTAAATCTGAATTTGCTGCCCTGAAAAGGCATGGGTCTTCAGTGAGATCACCCATCCTTTTTTCTTGAGCCCATTCATCCATTCGTTGCCTTGAATGCTTGCTATATGTTAAGGCTTAGAGATGCAAAGATGCACAACATGTGGCCTGTTCTCTTAAGAGTTTATAATCCTAAAACCCTAAATCTCGAGTTTTACAATCATCTACCTTCACGAAGAGAGCAGTCAGTTGAATAAAGCCAATATGTCACTCTAAAATAAATTGATTACTTAATAAATATACGCTATCAGTCTCTATTTCTGTTCCTGCTACACACAAGATCTTACTGGAATTAAAGAAGTCACAGCCCAGCAATTGGAAAACTGACAGAGAAGGCAAAAAATACAACCAAAGAAATGTGTCAGCAGTCAGCAAACAAACTCAAGTCAGGAACTTGTTTCTTTTTCTTTTTTCTTTTCTTTTTTTTTTTTTTTTGTTATCTTTTCCCCAAAATCATGGCTTGTTGGAAGAAACTTGTTTCTAAACCTTCAATTTATAATGGAATGGTTAATGACTCAACCACCCACAAACAAATGGAGCTGTGGAATACACACTTAAAAGCAATTATATGGGATGTGTACTTACGAAGCATACTTTCGGTATCTGTAGGGGAATTTTCTCCTCTTTTTTTTTTTAGCACTACACTGTGAGCTACGGTCACAGTGATAGCTATGATTCCCATGATATCTGTATAAGAAACTGGGGAAAGAGGGCCAGCAGGGGAGGGGGCGGTTTAGTTGGGGGATGGAGGATGGAAGATATTTTTCCCATGGAGTACAGATATCCTCATAGGAAAAAGTCCACATTAATGTTATATATATTAACATTAATATGGAATTTTTCACAGACCACTTAAATTATCCAAGTCAGAATCTGACTTGAGATCTCAAGTAAACACTACCAACCACAGCACTGTTACAGAAACTCAACACTTGTCTACCTACATGAATGAATCCATACATTTGATTTCCCCCAATAGGAGTGTCTGGAGAGTAGGTGGTAATCAATGTCGGTTGGTTGTATCATCATTGGATGTATAGTATAGATGAATAAACAAACTATTTGTCGTTTTACTTAGAACTGTGTCACACACCACCAAAGAACTAGCAAGAGTCTAAGATACTTTCGAAGGGAGTGAGGGACCGAGACCCGGGAGAGGTGAGGATTACTGGGGAGGCCAGGGAGAGGGGTCAGGATTACTAAGGAGACTAGGGAGAGGGGTCAGGATTACTGGGGAGGCCAGGGAGAGGGCTGAGGATTACTGGGGAGGCTAGGGGGAGGGCTGAGGATTACTGGGGAGGCTAGGGAGAGGGGTCAGGATTACTGGGGAGGCTAGGGAGAGGGCTGAGGATTACTGGGGAGGCTAAGAGGAGGGGTCAGGATTACTGGGGAGGCTAGGGAGAGGGGTCAGGATTACTGGGGAGGCTAGGGAGAGGGCTGAGGATTACTGGGGAGGCTAGGGAGATGGCTGAGGATTACTGGGGAGGCTAGGGAGAGGGGCAGGATTACTGGGGAGGCTAAGGAGAGGGCTGAGGATTACTGGGGAGGCTAGGGAGAGGGCTGAGGATTACTAGGGAGGCCAGGGAGAGGGGTCAGGATTACTGGGGAGGCTAGGGAGAGGGCTGAGGATTACTAGGGAGGCTAGGGAGAGGGCTGAAGATTACTGGGGAGGCTAGGGAGAGGGGTCACGATTACTGGGGAGGCTAGGGAGAGGGGTCAGGATTACTGGGGAGGCTAGGGGGAGGGGTCAGGATTACTGGGGAGGCTAGGGGGAGGGGTCAGGATTACTGGGGAGGCTAGGGAGAGGGGTCAGGATTACTGGGGAGGCTAGGGAGAAGGGTCAGGATTACTGGGGAGGCTAGGGAGAGGGGTCAGGATTACTGGGGAGGCTAGGGAGAGGGGTCAGGATTACTGGGGAGGCTAGGGAGAGGGCTGAGGATTACTGGGGAGGCTAGGGAGAGGGGTCAGGATTACTGGGGAGGCTAGGGGGAGAGGTCAGGATTACTGGGGAGGCTAAGGAGAGGGGTCAGGATTACTGGGGAGGCTAGGGAGAGGGGTCAGGATTACTGGGGAGGCTAGGGAGAGGGCTGAGGATTACTAGGGAGGCTAGGGAGAGGGGTCAGGATTACTGGGGAGGCTAGGGAGAGGGCTGAGGCAGGACGCGGAAAGCAGGCGCGGTGCCGCTCACCTTCACATGCTCGTAGTAGCTCCCGGTGCGCAGCAGCGCGACACTTTTGAACTCAGACTCGCAATTCTGCAGCCTCCGCAGTAGGTGGTCCACGACCCTGTTCACTACCTCGGCCGCCGCCGAGGTGTCCGGGCGGCTCAACCTCAACTTCTCCAGCACCCCCCGCAGCTTCCAGCCCCCCGGCGCCGACTCCCTGCGGTTGAGACTCGCGGCCGGAACGGGCGAGTCGGAGCTGGGCACCTTCGTGGACCTGGGCGGGGGTCTCTGCTCCCCAGAGCAGCGCGCACCCCCCTGGCGGCGAGATCCAGCCCTGGGCAGGGGTGGCGCTGGGGCCGCGGGGGGCTCCGGCCTCTCCGCCGGAACTGCCTGCGCCTCCGCCCCGGCAGCGCTGGCCGGGTCCTCGGCGCGCAGAGGGGCCTTCTTGGCGCGGGACCCCAGCGCGCGGACCTGCGTCCCCTCCTTGGAGTCCGGGACGCTCTTCTTCTGCTGGGATCCTGACTTCCTGGCGGAGCCGCGCCTCTCCGCGTTGGGCTGGGCGGTCTTGGGGTCAGCTGGAGACTCACTGGGTTCCATCCCGGCGCCTCTCGAACTCCGCGCCGAAACCTTGCGGACCGAGGCTCCGGCCTTCGAAGCTGTACGCGTCGCCTTTCCGCGCCGAGGGTCCATGGCTGGCGATCTCTGCTCCCCGAAAGAAGAATAAGCTTTGGAGAAAGGCAGTGAGAGGAAGAACCAGCAGAAGCGGTTGGAAACGAAACTCAAAAATCTGGCGGGAACTTAGCGTCTCCAGCTCCGGAGCTGGCACCTAAGAGGAAGCCCAGGCTGGGAAGTCACTGGGAGCCACGCCCCCGCCGACTGGAGGCTGGCCACGGCCACCCCCAGTGCTACCAGAGTCGCTGATTTTCTCACCCTCCAGTGTGAGCTGTCTGGGGGAACTGCAGATACAGGAAACAGTCTCGAGAACTTTGATGGCGAAACGCATTTGATGTTGTACCACCTAAAATTGTGTTGAAAAACTATATACCTTCTCGCACATTTGATGTTGACAGAGAATCCTTCTCAATATAAGTTTCAGTAAGGGTTTTTTTAATCATTAATAAGAAATAGAGGCCAGGGGAGGTGGCGCACACCTCTAATCCCAGCACTTTGGGAGACTGTAGCGGGAGGATCGCTTGAGGCCAGGAGTTCGAGACCAGCATGGACAGCATAGCAAGACCACGTTGAAATCAATAAAGGGGTGCAAGGTGAGTACTGTGGTAAAGGCCTAAAACTTTGTGAAGGCACAGGCCTAGCTAAAAATATTAATAGTAATCAGCCACTGTCCCCATGTTTGCTTCTCTATAATTGCTGCTCTAGAGTCACATAGCCAGTGATCATAAAGATTCTTAACTTTCCCCTCTATTCTAACTTTCCCCTTCTTAACATCACCCTTGTGAAACCTAAGGCTAGTTTTGGGGGTATCTTCTAGGCCCTGTATTCCGGTGGAAGGGATGACTCACCCAGACCAGTGGCCCATACCAGGGAAAGGACTCAGCTGATATTAACCCACACCCAAGAACCAACTCAGCAAAGAAGACAATTTCTACACCCCTATGGTTCCACCCAAGCCCACCCAATTAGCAGACCCAATTGCCTAGCCTTTTGCCCACCAAACTGTCTTTAAAAACGCTTTCTCCCAAATTTTCGGGGAGATGGATTTAAGAAATTCCTACTGTCTCCTCCCATGGCACCTGCAAATATCAAATGCTTTCTCTGCTGTAAACCCTGCTGTCTCAGAGTATTGGCTTGCCCTTAAGCAGTGGGCAATGAACTTGGTTGGGTGGTTCACCCAACTCTCTACAGAACACCATCTCTACAGAAAAGAAAGAAAGAGACAAAGAAAGAAAGAAAAAGAGAAAGAAAAGAAATAGAAAATATTCAAGTTTTTCAAGATGGAACATGATGAGGATTGACTGAAATTGGAAGGAATATTTCATTTTATTTGACTTTTTTTAAAAGCACACAAAATCTTGAAGAAGTGTAAAGTATCCGTGATACTTTATCGATTGGTTCTTTAAAGCCCATCAAGGTCCCTTTTTGCACCCTTCCTTTTGCTTTCCCTTTGCTGTGATGATGGGTCCACTTGTCATCTGTGTCGTATGTATGATGCTCTGTAAACCTATATCTGGCTCTTGCCCTATAATCCTAGCTTTCTCTCCTCAATAAATCTCATTCTTGTGCTTGCTTTACTTTGGCATGTCTGGTCATTCTTCTGCCATGAGCGCACTAATACCGACATTTCAGACTAAAATGTGACTTATTTGGTGCGGTGACTCAGATGTTTCTTTCTGAGCAAGACTTGCTCTGCGCCTTCCTGCCCTTTGCTCTCGCTTGTCCACCCCCGCCATTTCGTGACTCTGATCTTTCTGCCTAGGCAACCCTTTCTTCCATGTTGCTTTGGGTTTTCCTACCCTTGCTTTTGCTTTTCCACCCTTGCCATTTCCGTGACTTGGATGTTTCTCTGTGAGCAAGCCAGCTCACCTTTCTCCCTTGCTTTGGATTTTCCTGCCTTTGCTTTCGCTTTTCCATTTCTAAGACTGCGTGGTCGAGTTCTTGGCTAAACCTGGGTGTGTGATAAGGAATTTGGGAATGTGTCCCTTGTGATAGGGGAGAGGTCTTTCATTTTGTTTCTCTTTAGGGAAGAGGGCTTTGTGCTGTAACTTTTGTGTTTCCCGGCTTTGCACTGGTTTTGGTAATGTATTTTTCTTTCCGATGATGAGGTGCTTGTGGCCCCTTCCCGTATTAAGGCTAAACCCATCCTCCCCCGGTTTTGATCGGCACTAAGTCATCTAGTGCCTGACTCACTCGCTCAGAGTGAACGTGTACGCCCAGTAATAAGTAAAGTGGGACTTAGTGCCATTTAGGACTCCAAGGGTTTATACAGCCGGTGGATAGGCCTGTACATGAACAGACCTGGGTTACCTTGAGGCACCTCTTCTGTGCCTATCCCTGCGATGTCTCTCCTACGTGGGGCACAGTTAAATACCTACACCCCTGGTCTTATTGGGTGTTTCTCCATCACCCTCTAGCTGCTTCTTTCGCTGTATCCCAGGAAGTGCCTTCTTTATTGTGGGTGGCCACCCAATCACTGATGCTTTTACAAATAAGCCAGGTCATTATACCAACAGATATCCTTGTTCTGGTGCTTAATAAGGAGAGGCTCCTAGGTTTGAGGGGTTGTGCACAGCCCCTTTTCCTACTGATCGGAAAAGAGACATCTGGACCGGTACTTTGGCCGCATGGTCTGGGCTGTTACCTGGGGACGCCCAGCTCTCACAGACCCCAGTGGGGATAGCCTCTCCCCTTTTCCCTGTTTGCCCCAGTGATCCAGGTAGTCACCTGGGGAGACCCAGTTCTGACTGACCCCAGTTGCTACCCTTTTCCCTCAAACTGGAACAATTATGATGCACACGCTCTAATGTTTGATCTTATTCTGCACAACCACCTGGCGACAGTGCAAGCTGGACAGCAGAGAACAGTGGTCACCACATGGGACTTTAAATCACCCCACCATCTGACAATTAAAAAAATAAACCCCATTAAAAAACAGCACTTATATTTTAAATCATCCATACTGCTTTGGCTGTTGTGATGCCAGAGTTCAATACAGGCTTTCAAATATCCATTTCTAAAACCAATCTTCCCTCTTTATAGAAATACATATTAGACAGGAACCTCTTGGGTTAAGAATGCCTTGATTACTTTCTTTAAACTATTTTAAGCATTTGTATCATTCAGAGACATGATATACATCCACGTTGTTGTGCAACCATCACCACCATCCATCTCCAGAACTCTTCATCTTGCAAAACTGGAGCTCTGTACCACATGTACATATGTACAAATAACTCATTCCTGAGTGGGGTGAGGTCAGAGATCACCAAGTTCACACACGTTTGTGTCTTTCCACAATGTCAGACTTATTTTTTTTTTTACCCGGAGCCACGCCCAAGAAGCCTTGAGCAAGTGGACTCCCACAATATCAGACTTTCTTTTGTTTTGAGACAGAGTCTTGGTCTGTTATCCTGGCTAGAGTGAAGTGGCCTCATCTTACCTCACAGCAACCTCAAACTCCTGGGCTCACGCGATCCTCCTGCCTCCGCCTCCTGAGTAGCTGGGACTACCTGATGTGTACCACCATGCCAGGCTAATTTTTTATTTTTAGTAGACATGGGATCTCACTCTTGCTTAGGCTGGTCTGGAACTCCTTGCCTCAAGCAATCCTCCCACCTCAGTTTCCCAGAGTGCTAGGATTATGGGTATGAGCCACCACTCCCCACCTAATGTCAGACTTCTGTTGATGATGTTTCAATTATAAAAGCCACTAGCTGTGTGGAGTCCCTAAGGAGGCAGTGCTCTTTAGTACTGTCCATTCACTCAGTAGTCAGAGTCGCTAATACACAGGCTCAAGCCACTCCACAAGTCAGTCAATGTTGTAAACCATACATAGTGGTATACTTAATCAATATATAAATGTTATAGATTAAAATTTCCACATTAAACAAAGTAACATTTAACATCCAGACAAAAGGAATAGAAAAGGGGGTTAACGAACAAGTCCAAGGACAGCAACATGGACAAGGAGAATGTGCTGGGCTGATCTGGATGGTCATTAGTGATGCTGCCAGTGTCTTGCAAGGATTTGGCAGGGCCTTCAACAGCTGAGCCTAGTTGCTTATCACAAGGGACAGCAAGGCAGTCACTACAGAAACGACTGACCATACCTGGCCAGGGAAGTCCTGCTCTTTTTATGGTCCTTGAATCTTCTGGTAGGGACTGATAGTACAGGGTTATGCCCTTATTTGTTTAGATGCAGTCTGTAAACATCTGCTCTTTGTTGGCATGATGCCTTTTTAAAAGAAGTCTTTTTCTAAGATGGAGTCACTTAGGTTAAGGGTGCTCTATACACTCCCTATTCCCTCCTCACTCCAGTCCCTGGCAACCACCATTCTACTTTCTGTCTCAGGGATTTTTGAAAATTCTAAGTACCTTATGTCAGTGAAATCATGCACTATTTCTCGTTTTGTGAGTGACTTATTTCACTTAGCCAAAGTTCATTCAACTTATGTGAGGCTTTCTTTCCTTTTTTTTTTTTTTTTGAAAAAAACTCTGTTGCCCGGGCTAGAGTGAGTGCCGTGGCGTCACCCTAGCTCACAGCAACCTCAAACTCCTGGGCTCAAGCAATCCTCCTGCCTCAGCTTCCCAAGTAGCTGGAACTACAGGCATGCGCCACCATGCCCAGCTAATTATATATATATATATATATATATATATATATATATTTTAGCTGTCCATATAATTTCTTTCTATTTTTAGTAGAGACGGGGTCTCGCTCTTGCTCAGGCTGGTCTCAAACTCCTGAACTCAAACAATTCACCCGAATCTGCCTCCCAGAGTGCTAGGATTACAGGCGTGAGCCACCGTACCCGGCCGATTTCCTTCCTTTTTAAAGCTGAATAATATTCCATTGTATCTATATATCACATTTTGTTTATCCATCCATCAATGGAAAAAATGCGTTGATTACTTTTTCTAAAAGCTTTTCCTAAAACCAGTATTATTATTATTTTTTTTTTTTTTGAGACAGAGTCTCACTTTGTTGCCTGGGCTAGAGTGCCATGGCATCAGCCTAGCTCACAGCAACCTCAGACTCCTGGGCTCAAGCAATCCCTCTGCCTCAGTCTCCCGAGTAGCTGGGACTATAGGCGCGAGCCACCACACCCGGCTAATTTTTTATTTCTATTTTTAGTTGACTGGCTAATTTTTTCTATTTTTAGTAGAGACGGGGTCTCACTCTTGCTCAGGCTGGTCTCCAACTCCCGACCTCAAGCGATCCTCCCACTTTGGCCTCCCAGAGTGCTAGGATTACAGGCGTGAGCCAGCATGCCCAGCCTGAAACCAGTATTTTGATATATCATTCTATTTGGTACACGGAGGTTTTTTTTTTTGGAGACAGAGTCTCACTGTCTTGCCTGGGCTAGAGTGCCTTGGCATCAGCCTAGCTCACAACAACCTCAAACTCCTGGGCTCAAGTGATCCGCCTGCCTCAGCCTCCTGGGTAGCTGGGACTACAGGCACGCGCCACTGTGCCTGGCTAATTTTTTCTATTTTTAGTTGTTTGGCTAATTTCTTTCTATTTATAATAGAGACGGGCTCTCGCTCTTGCTCAGGCTGGTCTTGAACTCCTGAGCTCAAGCAGTCCTCCTGCCTTGGCCTCCCAGGGTGCTAGGATTACAGGTGTGAGCCAACACGCCCGGCCTGAAATCAGTATTTTGATATATCATTCTATTTGGTACACAGAGGTTTTTAACACCCCAGAGCAATGAGCCCTAATTTGAATTCCGATACCAGAGAGGTATATTTTTCTCTTGTAAAATGGAAGGAGAACTATTGTGTAATGGGCTTGTTTTCAAGCAGACCAATTTCAGGGAAGAGTAAAATGGAAGTTGAAATGTGGAAATCCATTTCCGTTACAATGTAAGGGCTCCTGGATAGTCTTCCAAGATGTTCAGGGATATGCCTACCCCATTCCAAAAACCTCTGCTCTTTGATTCTGTTTGTTTTCTCCAAGGGCTCCAGCTGTTTGTCATGAAATCCTGTAAATGACTCTACAGTTAGTTTAATGCTTTCTTCCAGAGGTTTCCAAAGTCCACTGGCATGTTTGTTTTTTTTTAACCAAAAATGTGTAAGCAACAATCCACTGGAGCAGATCAAATGCCTCTACTACTGGCCTGCCAAAGGAGAAAAGCTCAATCTTGCTGCAGCAACCAGTGTCCAAATCACAATGGGAATGACTTTTTAGTTGAGTCTGTTTTTTTTTTTTTTTTTTTTTGAGACAGAGTCTCACTCTATTGCCCGGGCTAGAGTGCCATGGGGTCAGCCTAGCTCACAGCAACCTCAAACTCCTGGGCTCAAGCAATCCTCCTCCTGCCTCAGCCTCCCAAGTAGCTGGGACTACAGGCATGTGCCACCATGCCTGGCTATTTTTATATATATATATTTTTAGCTGTCCAGCTAATTTCTTTCTATTTTTTTATAGAGACGGGGTCTCGCTCTTGCTCAGGCTGGTCTCGAACTCCTGAGCTCAAAACGATCTGCCCGCCTCGGCCTCCCAGAGTGCTAGGATTACAGGCGTAAGCCACCACGCCTGGCCCTTAGTTGAGTCTTGATATGGAGCTTGGTTATCTAGTAGGAAAACCCAAGAAATTTGTTTGTGGCTATATATTTATCTAGTTGATTTTATATTTTATTCCTTACATCTCATGTTTGTCTCCAGTAATTCACTTAGTTTCAGAAAAAATATTTGAGTGCCTACTATGTGCCAGGCTCTGTTCTAGGCTCTTGGGCTAGACTCTTGTCCTGGAGCTTACCTTCTGTCTGGGAGAAAGAAGCAATACACAATAAACATAATACATAGGTAAATTATTTCATGTAGTAGAAGATGATAAGCTCTATTGAAATAGAATAAAGTAGTGCAATAGGGATCAGGAATGAGGAATGGTGTAATACTAAGATAAAATACTGAGAGAATGACATTTGAGCAAAGATTTAAAGGAGGGAATATGCAGGGGAAGAGTGTTCCAGGCAGGAGGAAAAGCCCATGCAAAGGACCTAAGTGGGACCATGCCTGCTTGTTCAAACGATTGCAAGTATAGCTGGAGCATGTGACATTTGAGACATTGTATCCATTATCAACTTATTGCCTCTTAGCTCCAAATGCACCCTTCCATATATACTCTCTGATAAACAACAGAATTCCTTTAAGCATTTCTCCATTAAAATGATCACTGTATTAAGCTTTCTCAGTAGAGGCTGGAGGAACATTGCAGAAGAAAGAGGCTTCCTGCAATTTCCAGCCTAGCGGAGGGAGTGGAAGAAGGTTGAGGGAGAAAAGGTCAGTCTCGAGTATGACCTTAGCCACAGGCCTAGAAAGTGATCCCTCTGTGAACTTGCAGCCTTGGCCTGGCCATAACCTGTTCATAGCCTTCTAGATAGGAAACCAAAATTCCCACCTGGCCTGCATATAACTACCTGTGGGCCAGAGAATCACACAACTAGAAGCTTATCCTTTTGCAAACCCCTGCGTGCAGCCCATCTGTGGCTCAGGAGGTCCACACAGAGCTGCTTCTCGCTCTGCAGGCCCCCAACCTTGCATTGCCCATGCTCTCTGAAGGCCTTCTGTACTTGGCATCTGAACCCCTTCCAAGTTTATTCTTCCATGGGTACTTTCCCTCAGCCCTAGGGTATTATATGGAGTTTCCTTATGTCTTAAGTTATTCTTTTATAATAACTAATCATTCTTATATTAAAAATCCCCTGGGCTGGGCGTGGTGGCTCACACCTAGCACTCTGGGAGGCTGAAGTGGGAGGATTGCTTGAGATCAGGAGTTTGAGACAAGCCTGAGCAAGAGGGAAATGACGTCTCTACTAAAAAAAAAAAAAGGAGAAAGAAATCTGGCTGGGCAACTAAAAATATACAAAAAAAAAAAAAAAAAAAAATTAGCCAGGCGTAGTGGCAAACGCCTGTAGTCCCAGCTACTTGGGAGGCCGAGGCAGGAGGATTGCTTGAGCCCAGGAGTCTGAGGTTGCTGTAAGCTAAGCTGATGCCACGGCACTCTACCAGGCAACAGAGCAAGACTGTCTCAAAAGAAAAAAAAAAAAAAATACAAAAATCCCCTGTTTAATCTACTGTGTGATGTCTATCACCTGATTGGACACAAATTGCTACAGAATTGGTATTGGGAGTGGTCTCAGAAGACAGAGGCCTAAACATGGGACTTTGATATTAGATTGATTGTGCCCTGGAGCTTGAGTACAGTGCTCAAGTAGAAACTAGCAAAATAGAATGAGAAGGAGTAGCCAGAAAAATAGGAAAACCAGAATAGCTTGATGTCTTGGAAGACAAGAAAGTATATCAAGAAATATATGTGAAGGATGGGGGAAAGGCAATATATGTAACCTAAACATTTGTACCCTCGTAATATGCCAAAATAAAAAATAATAATAAAAAGAAAAGAAATGTATGTGAAGGAAAAAAAGCATTAACACATAAAATGTCCATCTTCTTGCCTATGTTCATTTCTAAGGCATAAAATACCATAAGGTTTATAGGGGAGTGGGAGTATGGGGCGGGGGAAGAAGGAGAAAGGCATTCCAGGCTGAGGGAACAGCAACTTCGAAAGGAAAGAAACTAAGGAAGATATTTGGAGATCAGATAGATAATAAAGGATTCCCCAAAGACTCTTATTTCCTTTTATGATGAATTACTTCAAGTTCTTTTTCACAGGTTAACTCCTTTTCAGAAACAAACATTCCCTATCATTGGGGATAGGATGACTCCGTCTCTGCTCCCTGTACTCACAGCTCGCTGTGGTTTTATCGTATCCTGATTGCATTGCCTCATAACTGTGTGCCTGCCAATCGCTAGTCTGCAAATTCCTGGAGATTATTCATTTCTGTAAGTCCAACCTTTTCCAACTGGTGGTAAAATTGACTCCTTTCCCTTCTTTTGCTTATACCCTGCCTAAATTGCTCATGGAACCATAAGAATCTCAAAGACAAGATTTGATTTCTACTTTTTTCATTGCTCAACAAATAGTAGACTTAAAAGTAAGTGGAGGACAGGAAGAGAAGAATTCATTGACAATTAGAGTTATCATTTTTCTTTTTTAGAGACGGAGGTCTCACTCTGTCACCCAAAAACAGTCCAACTGAAGATCAATGAGGATTCCTTTAACTCATAAAAAGGGTGTGCAGTGAAAGGTTAACTTGGCATGCTTAATATGTTCAAACCTTGCTCATTCCAAAGAAAGGACTGGTCTTTGACTGGCTCCTTTGGCTCCCTCTAAACATTTGTAATATGCTGCCTGACAAAAGCATCTTTTTATACACCTGGGCCATGATAGTTTATGCTAACAAAGTGATTTATGGTGGCTCTTTGGTCATGCTGTATCAGTTTGACACATGGAGAGGCTGAAGATTTAGTAACAAAGCTCAGTTATGCAGGCACTCAATGCCTCGATGACTGACTCCCAGAAAACTCGCTGGGTACCAAGGCTTGGGTAAGCTTTCCTGCTTGGCAATAGTTTGTTCCTATTGTCAGGCATCACTGCCAGGAGAATTAAGTGTTGTCTGTATGCCTCCACTGGGAGAGACAACTAGTAGCTCATGCCTTCATTCCATGGATGGTTTTAGTGGGAAAAAAAAGTAGAAGCTCATCCCTGACCTCTCCTAGCCTCTGTCCTACACATCTTTTGCCTTTTCTGATTTTAATCTGTATCCTTTCATTGTAATAAACCATAACTACAAATATAATAAATTTTCTGTATCTGTGAGTCCTTCTAGCTAATCATCAAACCCGAAGATCATCTTGAGAACCCCCAACACAAAGGGTAACAGGTTAACTTCATTGTGAAGACTTTTATTGTTGGGTTTAAAGAATTCACCCTCCCCAAACTTCCATCCAAACTGCCTATAAAACCCACCCCTCTCCCCTTCCTAGGGGTGTACTAGACACATAGTTTTTCCCAAACCCCTAGGGAGATAAATGAATGAAACCCAAAAGGGTAAGTTACTTTCCTTATCCCTCCTGATCAGAACACTTATCCCTCCCAGTTGTTCCCTAGGGAGATGAAGGAATGGAATGCAAGAGGGGAACTTACTTTCCTTATCCCTCCCAGATATTTGAAAAGAATTTTACTCCCCCTCAGAAAAACCCTCTATAAAGCCCAAGGCTCTCCCCTTTTCTCTCATGGACGTCTTTGTCAGACTCCACTCATCTGCACCCAGATGCTCAAAATAAACAGCCTTTTGCTACACAGGAGGCTTCATGTGTCTGTCTCAGCTCTGGACCTAACATTATCTTCTTTTACAGTAAAAATCTGGTTAAAACCTACACTATGCCTAAACACCCTATCTTTGGGCCTGTGATTTATGTCTCTGTTGGAAAGAGAAAGATCTCACTTGAATATACATCATGTGAAGGGATTAATGAATAGCTTTCAAATCCAAGATGTAGGCTTGTGTTTCTCTAATTAAAGGCTCAACTATTGATTTTAAAATATTTATTAATAAAATAGTATATAAAAGCAAACGGAAAGTGACATAGATCTGTATTTATTGGATAAGAAAATGTCCGTGATTAACTATTATGTGAAAGAGTAGATTACAAAACAACATATATAGTATGATCTCATTTTCATTAAAAAAATTGAAAATATACTTTCAGTTTAATAAGAATCCAATACTGGCCTGGCACAGTGGTTCATGCCTATAAATCCTAGTACTCTGAGAGGCCAAGGTGGGAGGATCCCTTGAAGTCAGGAGTTCTAGATCAGCCTGAGCAAGAGCAAGATGCTGTCTCTACTAAAAAAAATAGAAAAAAAATTAGCTGGGCAACTAACAATAGAAAAAATTAGCTGGGTATGGTGGCACACTCCTGTAGTTCCTTCCAGCTATTCAGGAGGCTGAGGCAGGGGGATTGCTGAACCCAGGAGTTTGAGGTTGCTGTGAGCTATGACATCCCTGCTGCACTCCAGCTTGGATGACAGAACGAGACTCTATCTCAAAAAAAAAAAAAAAATCCAGTATCCAATACTGGCTGCAGTGTGGAGAAATAATCTTATACACTGTTGTTGCAACCTGATACAAAGTTTTTGGAAAGTAATTTAGCAGTTTATTAAAAATTTGGACATTAAGAAGCCTCTTGGCATCTGTCCAAGTTGGTGGTGGGAGCCCTGAACGCTTGTCATGGAAGGGGTTCTTGAGCTGCTGCTGGATGCTAAGTCCCAGGTCACCAACCAGCTTATAGATTTTCAGTGGAAACTGAGTATGGTTGTGAGCTCGGACAGTTGCCAATCTCTTAAGTATCCTTATGTTGCAGTGATGCTAAAAGAGGCAGATCATTCTGGCCAAATAAAGAACAAGTCCTTTGCAATGACAATTCCACAGTCTCAGAATTTCTACAGACAACGCAAGGAAACTGCTGCAATTATTGAAACTGTGTGAAAACTGATTATTAAATTGCTGTCATCATTCTAAAATCATGGACTTTGCTTTCTGCAACAAAACTGCATGAGGATCAAGTGGTATTTATTTAAGGAAAATTACATTTATGTTTTTCCATTTTTTAAATAATAAATCAGACAAACAGGAATTAGATAGTGGTGATCAATGCACAATTTTGTGAATGTACTAAAAACAACTGAATTGAACACTTTAAAGGGTGTACTTTATGGTATATGAATTATATCTCAATAAAAAATAATCGAACAGTTAAAAAAAAAGCCCCTTAACCCAGTATTTCCACTTATAGAAAGAGTTCCATAAATTTAAAAAGATGTATATACAAGAATGGTAATATCAAAAAATTAGAAATAATCCAAATGCCCATTAATTGTAGTTGATTAAATAAATCATGGTTCACATATACAATTGGATATTATATAACATTAAAAAGTGAGATTCATGTATACTGGCATGGAAAGCCATCAAAAAATACATTAAGTGCAAAGATGCAAATTGCAAAACAGCATAATCACAGTATTATATATACAAAATAATAGTAGCATTAGTATTAGAAAATCAGGAGGTGTTAGCAACAAGATGTTGCTGATGAAGGCATGGTGGAAGTTATAGGTTCTTTTCTGTAAGGTTTATATATATATGTTTACTTATTTTAGAGGGTCAACCTGTCATGTGAGGTTTAAATTGTATATAAAAAACGTTTATTAATAATGTAATAACACAAAATTATGTACATGATAATTTTAATAATCAGGACAATAAAACTGCTACTGTTACATCATCCAGTCAAATGTGCTTAACCTCCAACCCTCCGATTCTTCTAATTAACGGTCAAGAACCTTTCGTCCACAAATATATTTGAACTCCTTTCAAGTCATTTTATTTTACTTTACTTTATTATTTTATTTTATTTTTGAGAAAGGGTCTCACTCTGTCACCTGAGCTAGAGTGCAGCAGTTTCACCATAGCTCACTGCAACCTCAAACTCCTGGACTCAAGCGATCCTCTCGCCTCAGCTTCCTGCGTAGCTGGGACTACAGGCACGTGCCACAACGCCTGGCTAATTTTTTTTTTTTTTTTTTTGTACTTTTTGTAGAGGCCGGGTCTTCCTCTTGCTCTTGCTCAGGCTGGTCTGAACTCAAGCAATCCTCCCATCTGGGCCTCCCAAAGTGCCAGGATTACAGGGGTGAGCCACCGCACCCACCTAACCTCAAATCTATTCTTATTTTAAGACTCTAGTTTTTATAAACAAACAGAAGTCAAGATGATAGTGTAGCAGAAGAATCTGATGAGGCAAAGTTATCAAATTCATTGTTAGTAGTAGCCACCTGGCGATAAGGACTGCAACGCCTGAGAAAGGACAAAAGATGATCTTCAGTAGGAGCCACCCACCCAGAGCTATAGGAAATCAAAAAGCCTACAAGGGCCAGGAAAGAAGGCACACAACTCCCAGACCACCCGCGCTGTCACCGCGTCTCCCTTCGCGGGGAAACTCGCGCCAAACCGCCAATCAGCAGCGACGCTGAACGTAGACGCGTTACGCCGGGGCATAAGGGCAAGATGGCTGCGCCCTGCAGATTTTGTCTTGTCTCCTAAGTTTTTTGTGCCTCGCTCGTGTCAGGTTCAAAGTCACATAGATTTTTCTCCCAGCATGTTCTCCGTCCGAGGCTGTGGCCGCTGGGCCGTGGCTTCCCTCACCAAACAGCACCCTCGGTTGGCCCGGTTCTGCGGTGACAGCGCGGCACCCGGGACTCCGCACTTCGACGTGGTAGTCATTGGTGGAGGACATGCCGGGACCGAGGCAGCCGCTGCTGCGGCTCGGTGTGGCTCCCGGACTCTGCTCCTCACGCACCGCGTGGATACAATCGGTGAGGAGCGAGGGTGGTGTGGCGCTTGGCGCAGGACGCGGGCTGCAACTTTCCCCCCCTCCCACTGTCTGATGGGAGCGACCTTTTCCCTACCCCAAGACTAATGAGAATCCTAGCTTCTGTGTTTTTTTAGCCTTCATCTGTGTCTCGTAGGGATCAGGCGGGCCGGGCCAGAACTCTGCATTAGTCTGTTAAGCGGACCACAGATTGTGTTTCTGTGGATTCCAGATTGTGTTGCTGTTGAAGCAAGTAGTCATTTGCGGGATGTGGGGCGGTGTTTTGGGAAAGGACCTTCAAGAATACTGGCTGGTAGCTTCGTAGTTCATTGTTGCATTTACCTTCTACTATCTTGTTACTTTAGATAAAGGGTTAACACTAGTAATAATTGTTTGTTAAACGATCGTTGTTTTTTATTTAAAAAAATTTTTTTAGAGACAAGGTTATGTTACCCAGGCTGAAATGCAGTGGCTACTCACGGGCACGATCATGGCATTCTACAGCCAAGTGATCTTCCCACCTCAGCCTAGCGAGTAGCTGGAACTATAGGCTCGTGCCACCACATGGGCTTCAAAACCCATATTCCGTCAGCATAGTATGATCTGAGTTTTATGTTTAGATAAATACAATTCAGAGATATTTTAATAACTGTTATAGATGAGCTTATTGAATGACAATTCTATCTTAAAAGTTTCATTTTTATGGTAATTTGATATAGTAGAGTATTAAGTATTTCTACTTGACCTCAGCAAAGAAAGATAGCTTTGGCTTAGAAAGTTGAGATTCACAGGAAACCAGAATGCAAGAATTGTCCCATTGTGATTTAATCATATCGTCTGCTAATATCTCCTTTTTTTTTTTTTTCCGGGGGGCGGGGGGGGGGTCTCTCATTGTCACCCAGGCTAGTCTCCAACTCCTGGCCTCAAGCCATCTTCCTGCCTCAGCCTCCCCTCAGACTCCCCAGTTGCTGGAATTACAGGCGTGAGAGCCACCCTAACCAGCTCTCCTCCTTTTGAAGTCAAGATGTATACATTTTCATTACTACTACTTACCCCAAGAACTGGTACCACACTTTAGATGTTAGTAGGCTCTGTTTAAGAGCACAAATGACCAATAGAGTTTATTTCTTATGCCAACTCCAAATGATTGGGAATGAATGCTTGTTTCCTGGAGTGCTATGTTGGGAAAGTCTTTGAGAGCTAAGCAGAAGAGAGTGACATGTTCAACTTTTATAAGTAAGGAGAGGGGCTCAACATTGATCATATGTTTTCTTGAGAAAAAGTTTTGAGCAATTTAAAATCCAAGGATTTCTTTGCACTTTCACAAATGTAAATTTTATAAATGGACATATAGTAATATGAACTATTTCAATAAAGTACCTAGAAGTTATTTAGCAACATAAGGCAGTGGTGGGATTTCAATAATTTATTCTTAGCGTTGATTTTTGTTTTTTCTTATGTATGAGGAGACATTTCTAGGAATGAAAGTTTAAGAAAAATGTCAGAAATTAGTGAGATTCAGAGATTTTTAAAAAATTAACTGATAATAAGAGCTAAATGCCAAGTGATTTTGATGAGTAGCAACATCTAAAACAGATTACAAGTTCCAATGCTGTAGGAGCCAGACACATAATTTAAATTTGTGAAGCTGGGTGGATGTAAAACAACATGGAATAATGAGAACAGTGGTGAGCTATTATAGAAAATATATTTCCACTTGGTGTTTTGTTTGTTCTTAACAGAAGCCTTAAATGTATCAAGCAAAACATCATTGGCAAGCCACTGGGTTATTACTATGATCTAAAACTCTCCAGGCCGGGTATGGTGACTCACGCCTGTAATCCTAGCACTCTGGGAGGCCAAGGTGGGAGAATTGCTTGAGGTCAGGAGTTTGAGACCAGCCTGAGCAAGAGCAAGATCCCATCTCTACTAAAAGAAAAAATAGAAAGAAATTAGCTGGGCAACTAAAAATAGAAAAAAAAATTAGCTGGGCATGGTGGCACATGTCTGTAGTCCCAGCTACTTGGGGGGCTGATGAGACTGGAGGATTGCTTGAGCGCAGGAGTTTGAGTTTGCTGTGAGCTAGGCTGATGCCATGGCACTCTAGCCAGAGTGAGACTCTGTCTCAAAAAAAAAATAATAAAAAAATAAAACTGTCTCCAATGTGGTAGCTCAGGCCACCTGTTACTTGGGAGGCTGAGGCTGGAGGATCAACTGAGGCCAGAAGTTTGAGAACAGCTGCAGCAATGTAGTGAGATCCCATCTCAAAAAATGAAAACGTCTAAAAGTATCTAAAACATTTCCTCTCTAGAGATGGAGAGGAATGTTGCTTAAAAGTGGTACAAAGTAAAAGAAACAAATCATACTTGGTAAAGTCATTATGTTATTCTCTGTTTTATTTTTTATATTTCTGTTATAAAATATTTTAACATTTTTATTTGAAATAGTATTTTGGATTAGCAACTCAGGAGTGAAAGTTGGTTGTTTTATTTAAACTCAATAATATGGTAAATATTCATATTCACTATACCTATTGATTTTATGTAAAGTGTATGGATCACTTTTCTAAGATAGTCATGTAAGGATACTTACATAAATAGTAATGTTTTACACATTTTAGAAAATAGTACTGACAAGTTTTTTTTAATGTTGCTAGGGATGAATATTATTTCAGATTATAAATAAATTTGAAATTCAGTTTTATTTGGGGTTTTTTGGAGGTTTTTTGTTTGTCTTTTGAGACAGGGTCTTGCTCTGTTGCCCCAGCTAGAGTTGAGGGTCACCATCAGAACTCACCGCTTCCTGGAGTTCCTGGGCTCTAGTGATCCTCCCACATCAGCCTCCCAAGTAGCTGGGACTACAGGCATGTGCCACCATACCCAGCTAGTTTTTGGGGGGTTTTTTTGTAGAGATGGGCACCTTACTATGTTGCCTAGGCTGGTCTCAAACTCCAGGCCTCAAGCACTCGGCCTCCCAAAATACTGGGATTATAGATGAGAGTCACCATGCCCAGCTACACATGGATTTAGACCTTCAAATAAGACTGGGTGAATGGGAAAATGTAAAATATAGGCTCTACTGTGTTTATAATTTAATTATTTCTGCAAAGTAAGAATTTAGGAAGGTTTCATGAGGTAAGGATTTCACATTTGGAAGGAAAAGGCCACATAATGAAGCAGTAAATATGCATCAAGGAAACTATTCCAAATAAAGTTCAGGCAATAGTTTGTCTTCCAGAATCCAGGATGCTCTGGGCAACTTTTGCATCCTAATGGGACTTTGGGATTTTCTTCGTAGTATATGTTTCAAGTTTCCTATTTTTTATCATATGAAATGATTATGGTCACCTGTACAAACATTTGCTTATTAAACACCCATTATGTGCAAAGTGCTCATAAATTTATTTTTGTCTATGTCCATCCTCTTTAGGTCAGATGTCATGTAATCCTTCCTTTGGTGGCATCGGAAAGGGGCATTTAATGAGAGAAGTAGATGCCTTGGATGGCCTGTGTTCTCGCATCTGTGACCAGTCTGGTGTGCATTACAAAGTGTTAAACCGGCGTAAGGGACCAGCTGTGTGGGGTCTGAGAGCTCAAATTGACAGGAAACTTTATAAACAGAATATGCAGGTAAGAATAGAGCATGAGCACAGGAAAGATTATGGTGATTGTTTCACTGCTGTGTTTCAGCTGGCATTGTCTTTTGACAGAAAGAAATCCTGAATACCCCACTGCTTACTGTTCAGGAAGGAGCTGTGGAAGATCTTATCCTTACAGAACCAGAGCCCGAACACCCCGGGAAATGCCGTGTCAATGGTGTTGTTTTGGGTATGTACTGGTTATAGATGGTAATAATAGCATATCGAACTTATGTGAGAGATTCATTTCAGAGCAAAGTATGGAGATGTTTTGCTCATTCCAGGAAATTGTTGTGTTTTTTCTTCCTGGATGAGAACAACTATATAAATAACTATGTTTTCAGAGTTTATTGCTTAGTGAGAACTTGTAACCCTAAGATATCTACAAAGCAAAGGCTCCTATCTTGTCGCTGCAGGAAAGCTGAGAATCAGGTGGTGGCCTAGTATGCACTGCCTGTCTCTGCACACCTTAGCAATCAAGTTAATTGAATTCATTGTAGTTTAGAACGAGCCTCTAGCTCAGAGAGGGCTTTGAATGGCCAATTTCTCTTTCTCCCTCACTTCCCTCCCTACCTCCCTCCTGCCTTGGCTACCGGCTGGTTCCCTCCCCTTAGGATTCCCCAGTCCGTACCTCCTTCTCCGTTCCTTTCACCCCTACTCCCTCCTCTGCCCTGTTAAAACACCCACCAGCTCTGTAGTTAGGACCCCCTTAAGTTGGAGGAGGCAGAAAGGCAACAACAGTGAGAAAGAAGTCAAGACATCTGGAAAGAATTACCCAGAACTGGCTTTGAGCAGCCCATTGAACCAGCGACTTGAACCAGCCCCAGGCAAACACTTTTCTCCCAATTTGCACTTCCTGGGTTCTGCTGAGTCTTCCCTGGGCTTTTTTTTTTTTTTGGAGACAGAGTCTCAGGTCTTACCCTGTTGCCCTGGCTAGAGTGCCATGGCTTCAGCCTAGCTCACAGCAACCTCCAACTCCTGGGCTCAAGCGATCCTCCTGCCTCAGCCTCCCGAGTAGCTGGGACTACAGGCATGCGCCACCATGCCCGGCTAATTTTTTATATATATATTTTTAGTTGTCCAGCTAATTTCTTTCTATTTTTTTTTAGTAGAAACGGGGTCTTGCTCTCGCTCAGGCTGGTCTCGAACTCCTGAGTGGATCAAATGATCCACCCACCTCGGCCTCCCAGAGAGCTAGGATTATAGGCATGAGCCACCACGCCCAGCCTGCTTCTTTTTTTTTTTTTTTTTTTTTTTTTTGAGACAGAGTCTCACTCTGTTGCCCCGGCTAGAGTGAGTGCCGTGGCGTTAGCCTAGCTCACAGCAACCTCAAACTCCTGGGCTCAAGCGATCCTCCTGTCTCAGCCTCCCAAGTAGCTGGGACTACAGGCATGCACCACCATGCCCGGCTAATTTTTTCTATATATATTTTTAGCTGTCCATATAATTTCTTTCTATTTTTAGTAGAGATGGGGTCTCGCTCTTGCTCAGGCTGGTCTCGAACTCCTGAGCTCAAACGATCCGCCCACCTCGGCCTCCCAGAGTGCTAGGATTACAGGCGTGAGCCACCGGCGCCCGGCGTGCTTCATTTTTTATTTGCTTAGTTTTCTATGTACCTGTCCAACTTTTTCATCAGAGATATCTATCATTTTTCAAAGTCAAATGTCAAGTAATCAGTCAATTCTATTTTTATCCTTGATACTTCCTTTCTAGAGACATCAACTTCCACAAGCCCTAAGCCCTATCTGCTATAATCAGGACAATTGCTCTCTTGGCCTATTTTCTTCTATCATTTTCCTGTGCTCTCTTTCTGCAACTCCTGTCCCTTCCTGGATTGGTCCTCTAGGTTTCTTCTGTTTTTATTTTTCGTCTTTTTGCCATACTCTCTTAGATTTCCTCACTCTTGTTGTCCAAATTCGTCTAGTGCATTTTACAAAATGTATTATATTTTGCATTTATAAGCAGTCTTTTTTTTCTGATTGTTTCCTTTTCTTAGCATCTTGTTCTTGGTTTGTGAATCTGATATCTTCTCGATTCTATATAGGGATTTTAATTATAGATTTCTGAAGTTTCTTTCTGATTTATATATTGTTTTCTCCAGACTTCTTTATTCTGTTTCCTTATTTGGGCTTCTCTCTTTCATGTACACAGCCTTCATCAAATATCTAGGGAACTTTGGTTGTCCATCCACATTTTTTAATGAGGCACTAAAACACTGATTGGAAGATTTGTGCATGCTGTTGATTTTATTGCCTGTCAGATTCTGTAGTAATGACTAGGAATTGAACTGGCCTCTTTGTTGCTGAATTTCCAAATATCGAGGTCTGTTAGTTCTTAGGAGAAGAATCAATCTTCCATCTGGGGAATAATATGGCTCCCTACTAGCAATCTGGGAACAAAATGGTAAAAGAGGCTGTGCCAGGGAGTGTAATCTTTTAAAATACATACCTTAATTCCCCTGTTTTCATTTTAATTTTATTATATATTTATTACTTTTTTTTGAATGGGAAATACATACACATGACAAACAATTTAAAGGGCACAAAGAGCATGTAGAGTGGAGTCTCTCTCTTTCACCTTGTCCCCTAGCCAACCAGTTTTCTTTCTCAGGAGCATTTGCTGATACTGGTTTCTTGCATGGTCTTTCTATCTGTGCATATATACATGCCTTCGTGCATGTGTATACATGTTTTTTATTTTGTTCACAAACAGCATATTATACACACTGTTGTATACTTCCCCCCTCTTAATCTGTGTTTGCTTTGCTTTTGGAGACCATGTTTCTTTTTTAAAAGTTTGTGGGCTTGTTCTGGTGGTTACCTTAATAACCATGATTTTCTATGCTTAATTTTCTCTTTCTTCAGTTAATGCTTACTGACTGCCCTCCATGAATGATTACTAAATTATTTAATAGCTTTGTTTTCATTTCCTTTTCTTCCCCACCCCACTCCCTTTCTTCTCCAGATTTAATGATTATACTATTTGTATTAGGGTAGACCTTTATTATGCCCTTATTTATACTTCTTTTTTTTTTTCTTTTTGAGACAGAGTCTCACTCTGTTGCCCGGGCTAGAGTGCCATGGCGTCAGCCTAGCTTACAGCAACCTCCAATTCCTGGGCTCAAGCAATCCTCCTGCCTCAGCCTCCCGAGTAGCTGGGACTACAGGCACTCGCCACCATGCCCAGCTAATTTTTTCTATATATATTTTTATTTGTCCATATAATTTCTTTCTATTTTTAGTAGAGACGGGGTCTCGCTCTTGCTCAGGCTGGTCTGGAACTCCTGAGCTGAAACAATCCGCCCACCTCGGCCTCCCAAAGTGCTAGGATTACAGGCATGAGCCACCGTGCCTGGCATTATTTATACTTCTGTTACTTGATTTAATATCTTTAAATGCTATTTTGGATTCTGTGTATTCTGTGTATTTTGTAGACCCAACAATAACAGTTTTTTTATGGTGGTAAAACATATATAACATAAAATTTACCATTTTAACCCTTTTTAAGTGTACTATTCAGTGCCATTAAGTACTTTTCACAATGTTGTGCAACCATCACCACTAACCATCTCCAGAACTTTGTCATCATCCCAAACTGAAATTGTGTACCCATTAAACAATAAGTCCCCATTGCCTGAAGAATAAACCTCCATTTTCCTATAAGGTAGATCTGTCTAGGGACAATAGCTTAATATGTAGATTTCAACTATTTCTTTCACTTTCAGCCCCAAGTTTCATTCCTACATTCCTCAGTTCTCCTTTTCAGTTCTCCAATTTCTGAGCCTTTCTAGGACAAATTAGGTCGTTCTCATTGGTGTCTTCTCTTCAGGTACTTGAGTTATAGCTGTCTCCCCTCTGCTAGGTTAGCTGCCATTCTTCCAACTACTTTCTATCTTTCAAAAATATATTGAGCCCTGGCGAGGTGGCTCATGCCTGTGATCCTAGCACTCTGGGAGGCTGAGGCAGGAGAATTGCTCAAGGTCAGAGGTTCGAGACCAGCCTGAGCAAGAGTGAGACCCCGTCTCTACTAAAAATAGAAAGCAATTAGCTGGACAACCAAACATATACAGAAAAAATTAGCTGAGCATGGTGGCTCATGCCTGTGGTCCCAGCTACACAGGAGGCTGAAGCAGAAGGATTGCTTGAGCCCAGGAGTTTGAGGTTGCTGTGAGCTAGGCTGATGCCATGGCACTCCAGCCCAGGCAACAGGGTGAGACTCTGTCTCAAAAAAAAAAAATAATATATATATATGTGTATATATATATATATATATATATCTCATCTTTTGACAAGTTCTTTCCCATTACTTGTCCTTTTAGTTTTATACCTCTTTTACTCCTTTATTTAATGTTCTTGGAGTTTCAGGAGGGAGAAGAAAATTAATTTTTTTTTTTTTTTTTTTGAGACAGAGTATTGCTGTGTTGCCTGGGCTAGAGTGCTGTGGCATTAGCCTAGCTCACAGCAACCTCAAACTCCTGGGCTCAAGCCATCCTTCTGCCTCTGCCTCCCGAGTAGTTGGGACTACAGGCATGTGCCACCATGCCTGGCTAATTTTTTTTATATATATTTTTAGTTGTCCAGATAATTTCTTTCTATTTTTAGTGGAGATGGGGTCTCGCTCTTGCTCAGGCTGGTCTTGAACTCCTGACCTCAAGCGATCCTCCTGCCTCAGCCTCCCAGAGTGCTAGGATTACAGGTGTGAGCCACCATGCCCGGCCCTAAAATTAATTTTTAAAATTAACTGAGACTAACTTTTCAGTGCTGATTTGATTTTAGGAACATGTGAATTGGTGACAACACACCATGTTCTCTCTCTGAGATTTCTTAGATTCTTGAGATTGCTAACACGTAGCCTTCTTACTCATTTAACATTTTTTTTCAGGGGTGGGGGAAATGGGGAGATATTGGTCAAAGGTTACACATTTTCAGTTATAAGATGAACAATTTCTAGAGATCTATGGTACGGCGTGGTAACTATAGTTAATAATAATGCATTACATACTTGAAATTTGCTAAGGGAGTAGGTTAAGTATGTTCTTACCACACACAGAGAGAATGCTAACTATGTGAAGTGTTAGGTGTATTAATTTGCTTGATTATGGGAATCATCACACAAAGTATACTTACATCAAAACACCATGTTGGTCAGCCACAGTGGCTCACGACTGTAATCCTAGCACTTTGGGAGGCTGAGGCGGGAGGATCCCTAGAGGCCAGGAGTTCAAGACCACCCTGAGCAACATGGCGAGACCCTGTCTCCACAAAATATATATATGCCAGGTATGGTGGCACACACCTGTGTTCCCAGCTATTGGGGAGGCTGAGGCAGGAGGATCGCTTGAGCCCAGGATTTTGAGGTTGCAGTGAGCTATCATGATGCCACTGTACCCTAGCCCAGGTGACAAAGCAAGATCCTGCCTCAAAAAAACAAAAACACAAATACCATGTTGTGTACTTTATATACAGTTTTTTAAAAAAATTTGTCTCACATACTTCAATAAAGTTTAAAAAACACAAAAACTGAATACTAAGAAAAGATTCTCAGGTTTCTAAAGATTGAAAGTTTTTCTGTAGTTCTAATGTAAAATAGTCACATTCCATTTTGATCCATGTAACAATTAACGGTTTTACTCTTTTTCTTGTCATTTAGGGGATGGAAGCACAGTATGTGCAGAAAGTGTGATTCTGACTACTGGGACATTTCTGAGGGGCATGATTGTAATTGGATTGGAGAGGCATCCAGCAGGACGTTTAGGGGATCAGCCTTCTGTAGGGTTGGCTGAGACTTTGGAGAAGTTGGGGTTTGTGGTGGGAAGGTTGAAGACTGGGACTCCACCCCGCATTGCCAAAGAGTCCATTAATTTCAGCATTCTAAACAAGCATACGCCAGATAATCCATCCTTACCATTCAGCTTTGTCAATGAGACAGTGTGGATTAAGGTAAGATAATTTATGAAAACCTGGCTTTACAGCTGATATTTATGACAATTCACAGCAGGAGTTAGTCTAACCATTTGATTTGTTTGGTTTTTTTTTTCTTTTTTGGCAGCAGTTCACTATTATAGTATCACTATTGCTTGCAGTGCAAAGAAGTGATCTTTAAGAGGATTAGCTAAATTCGCTAATTGGGTGTTTCTATATAGTCTTTTTTTTTTTTTTTTTTTGAGACACAGTCTAGCTTTGTTGCCTGGGCTAGAGTGCCATGGCATCAGCCTCTCTCACAGCAACCTCAAACTCCTGACCTCAAGCAATCCTCCCTCCTCAGCCTCCCAGAGTGTCAGGATTACAAGTGTGAACCACCGCACCCAGCCTGTCATTTCTCTTTAATCTCTAATCTGGAACTGTTCCTCTGTCTTTGATGATACTGACATTTTTGAAGAGTACAGGCCACTTTTGCCTATCTTTTGAGTTTTAAAAAAATGTATGGCCAGGTATGGTTGCTCACACCTGTAAACCTAGCACTCTTGGAGACCCAGGTGGAAGGATCCCTTGAGGCCAGGAGTTCAAGACCAGCTTGAGCAAGAGTGAGACCCCATCTCTACAAAAAAATAGAAAAATTAGCTGGACATGGTGGTGCATACGTGTAGTCCCAGCTACTCAGGAGACTGAGGCAGGAGGATCCCTTGAGCCCAGGAGTTTGAGGTTGCTGTGAGCTACAATGATGCCACTGCACTCTAGCCTGGGCAACAAAGCAAGACTCTGTCTTAAAAAAAAGGGATATTATATGTTTAGGATTGAGGATTAGTTATTGATGGTCCTTGTTTCTGGTGAGCGTTATCCTGATGAGTAGCTTCAAACATTCTATTATTTTGAGCAAGTAAGTCACTTTTATATTTTTACTTTGGTAAAGTGCAAATTATGATAATTTGTTAAGTATGTATATTTATTAACTATTTATTGTAAATTTTCAGGTTTACACAAAGTAGGGAAATAGTATATTATTATCCATGTGTCTTATCACCCAGCTTCAACAAATAACATTTTGACACTCTTGGTTCATCTTTTCTTCTCAACACGTCGGTTTCTTGCTGAGATTTAAGGCCACAATCCCAGACATCACATCATTTCACTTATAAATACTTTGGTGTATGTCTTTAACAGATAGGAACTTTAAAAAAAAAAAAAAAAGCCACAACACCATTGTCACACCCAACAAAACATAATTTCTTTCTTTTTTTTTTTTAATTTTTAATCTTTTTTTGGTGCCATGACTCGGATAAAACATAATTTCTTAACATCATCTAATTCTCCATGTTCAATTTTCCCTAATTGTTTCAAAATTGTTTTTTACAGCGGCTTCTCTAGTTCCACTCGTGGGATTGTGAGGCTCGCCCGGGTCCCACTCTCGGGGACTCGTTACCCCGACCCGAGAGCTCTCCAATAAAACCTCTTTACTTATCCCTTTCAAAAAAAAAAAAAATTTGTTTTTTACAGTTGTTTTATTTTGAACCAGGAACCAAATAAGGTCGATTGCCTTGGGTGTTATGTTTCATAATAGTTCCCCTCCTTTCTTTTTCTTTTCTTTTCTTGGTTAACATTATATTTGGAAGAAATTGAGTGATTCATTCTCTAGAACTTCCCTCATTTTAGATTTGTCTGATACCTTAATCATGTTCTTCTATCCTATTTCCTGTAAACTGGTGGTTAGCTTTAGAGGCTTGTTTAGACTTAACTTCATCTTTTGGGTTGTTTATTTATTTTTGGCAAGAATACTTCATAAGTAGTGTTGGACATAATACATAGATTTAATGTCTATTAAAGTAAGTAGATATTGTATGGAATTTATTTGAATAAGAAAACAAACTAGTAGAGAAGGAAAACAGTATTATTTCTGGTTACTATTTTTTAGCCAGAAGATCAGCTGCCATGCTACTTGACTCACACTAACCCTAGAGTGGATGAGATTGTCCTTGAGAACCTTCACCTTAATAGTCATGTTAAAGAAACTACAAGAGGACCCCGGTAAGGACAAAATGTCAGTGCTCAATTACCTTAAGGAATGATGTCAACCCTCTTTTGTTTGTTTCAATTTTTAAAATTTCAATGTCTTATTCTAGATACTGTCCCTCCATTGAATCAAAGGTTTTACGGTTTCCAAACCGTCTACATCAGGTTTGGTTGGAACCTGAAGGAATGGATTCTGACCTTATCTATCCCCAGGGGTTATCTATGACGCTACCAGCTGAGTTACAGGAAAAAATGATCACGTGCATCAGAGGCTTGGAGAAGGCCAGAATGATTCATCCAGGTAAAGAGAGTCACAGCTGCCCTTCAGCGTAACTCAGCACTGCTTTAGCGGCCAGGGAGGAGGGCTCAGCTACCATCATTGTTGCTTAGGGCCTCAGATGATGAAGCCCAACATCTGTACGTTTAAAATAATCTTGTTTTTTTTTTTTTTTTTGAGACAGAGTCTCACTCTGTTGCCCAGGCTAGAGTGAGTGCCATGGCGTCAGCCTAGCTCACAGCAACCTCAAACTCCTGAGCTCAAGCGATCCTCCTGTCTCAGCCTCCCGAGTAGCTGGGACTACAGGCATGCACCACCATGCCCGGCTAATTTTTTCTATATATATGTTTAGCTGTCCATATAATTTCTTTCTATTTTTAGTAGAGATGGGGTCTCGCTCTTGCTCAGGCTGGTCTCGAACTCCTGAGCTCAAACGATCCGCCCACCTCGGCCTCCCAGAGTGCTAGGATTACAGGCGTGAGCCACCGCGCCCGGCCCTAATCTTGTTTTTGAAGGACATTAAATGGTAATCTTTGCATCTGTACCTTGAGGCAAACCCAGCTCCTTGTTTACTTATTTTATGCCATTTTTTCTTTGGTCAGGCTATGGTGTTCAGTATGATTACTTAGATCCCCGTCAGATCACTCCTTCCCTCGAAACTCATTTGGTTCAACGGCTCTTCTTTGCTGGACAGATCAATGGCACCACTGGTTATGAGGAAGCTGCAGCTCAAGTAAGAGGTTACTGACATGTTACTGTAAATCAAGAGGAACCATTTAACCTGTATTCCTCCTTTTAACATCTGTTGTGTTAACTATATAAATCTTAATACAACTCATAACTGCAATAGAAGGTGGTTTCTGCTTTAGGGTATTTGGGCATGGCTTTTGTAAATGATCGAATTTTAAAAACACTTGTGGCTTTATTACTCTTTTCTGAGCTCCTAGATCTGATATTGTATTTTGATTAGATTATTGCATTGCTTCTGAAGCTTAAAAAAGAAAATTTAATTATTTTAACATACCTTTATTGAAAATTATATTATTCCTTATAAGTGGGGGATTATGTTACTTTTATTTGTAAGTGGGAAAAGGCTAGAAAATTTTCACAGGTGGGTTTAAAAAAAAAGATCAGCACACCCACCACCCCCAGGCCTCATCAGGAACGTTAGGTATCTCAGAAAGCAATGAATCATAGCCTGCTAAAGTGGTACATCGCCCGTACGTATTCTGTTGCCAAACATGGATCACATTTTCTATCGCTATTTTATCCCTGATGGGCAGTGCCTGTTTTCTTCCTGTCCCATGCCATTCTTTCCAGGTAGTCTTCTGAATAGGGGTAGCCCTTTGTTCAAGTCATAATGGCCTTTTAAACATTTCAGTCCTCTTGTAGGGTGTGATAGCTGGAATCAACGCCAGTCTCCGGGTCAGTCGAAAGCCTCCCTTTGTCATCAGCCGAACAGAAGGCTACATAGGAGTCTTGATTGATGACCTCACCACACTGGGCACCAGCGAACCCTATCGCATGTTTACCAGTCGAGTGGAGTTCCGTTTGTCACTGCGCCCTGATAATGCTGACAGCCGGCTCACGTTTCGAGGTAACTCTTCACTGAGCCCTGCAACCTGGCTTGCTCTTCTTTGAAACCTCTTGTTATCTTCTCTCTCTGCCTTCCCTAGGGTATAAGGAAGCTGGCTGTGTGTCCCAACAACGATATGAAAGAGCTTCTTGGATGAAGTCTTCTTTAGAAGAAGGCACTTCTGTGTTGAAATCCATTGAGCTTTCAAGCTCTAAATGGAAAAACTTAATCCCAGAGGCTTCTATAAGTGTTACCAGAAGTCTGCCTGTCAGGTATGCATTTTTAAAATAGACCTTTCTCACTTTTTATAGAAAAATAAGATCACTTCAGAGAGACATTACCTATAGTCCCTCCTTTTTTTTTTTTTCAAAGATGGGGTATCGCTCTTGCTCAGGCTGGTCTCAAACTCCTGAGCTCAAGCAATCCTCCTGCCTCAGCCTCCCAGAATGCTAGGATTACAGGCATGAGCCACCTCGCCCAGCCCAGACATTACCTATAGTCCTCTGCCTACACATTTTAAATGAATATGGCTTCCTTTTGGTGTCTTTTCAAAATCCTTTAGATGTAATTCATTTATTTTTTCAGTATTAAAATATATATATATAATTTTAAAAATGTATTTATATATAATGTCTCTGTGGCTCCCATTGAGCTCTTTTGGCTTTCCTAAGATCTAGAGGGCCCAAACTGAGAAATATAGTTATCTGCTTTCTTTTCTAGGCTTGGAGCAATGGGAGTGGTCTCATCTTGTCCATGAAACCCCTTTGATAAAACCAAAGCAGAGTGTTATAAATTCTTTGGACTTACTTGAAGAGTCCCTTGCTGCATTTTAGGTTTTTGTCCTTGTTTTCAATGTTCTGGTTATATGGACTCAATGAGTCTAAAGGACATTAATATAGAGCATTTTTTCTCCAGAGATATGTTCCTAAAGATGTTACATAATTCAAAATCTGTATATTTTACCATTGATTTTTCCCATTTGGAAAAAATGTAAACTAATTAGGGTGGAAGATGCCCAAAGGGTGTAACTCTACAATTATTGTAGCTTAGAAGCACTTTATGCACATTACAGTGGCATTGGTCTTGCTTATGGTGGCATTGATCTTGTATATTTTTCCCCCCTTTTTAACCCCTGTTTTCTTGTGGTGGTTTCTGTGGACTTAAAGATATACCCATTTTAGGCCGGGTTCGGTGGCTCACGCCTGTAATCCTGGCACTCTAGTAGGCCGAGGTGGGTGGGTAGCTCGAGGTCAGGAGTTCAACACTAGCCTGAGCAAGTGCTCTACGGGTAGAAAGAGATCAGAGATTCCACAAATTGAGTCTGTGTATGTCAAACACACAGGGCTGCCCAATTTTCTGTTATAAGCAGAAGAGGCAAGTTCTGGAGGGGATTTGCAGATGATAATGGGTGCTTAAGAGATCAAGACTTTCTTTCCCTTTGCCTTATTGTTCAAGCATATATTTTTAGATTAAGTCCAGACACCAGAAGAGTCCTTTGCAAAACAACTTTAAAATACTCTGAGAAATTAGCTTTGGAGCATCTTTGTTGTTAACCAGGTAGTAAATCAGAAGCTGAAGTTTTTTTGTGGTTATTTTCTGTCTAATGCCTTGAATTTGCCATACATTTTGGAGAGTCTATTAATGCTATAAGCTTATTTTGTTCAGATGAGTACTCATTTGTTTTTATGATGCCTAGGAAGTAAGAGGTGCCTGGCATTGTTGTCATTTAGTCATTGTTTTCTTTAGTATAAAGCTGGAGAGTGGCTAGGCGCAGTGGCTCACGCCTGTAATCCTAACACTCTGGGAGACCAAAGCGAGAGGATCGCTTGAGCTCAGGAGTTCGAGACCAGCCTGAGCAAGAGCAAGACCCCATCTCTAATTAAAAGAAAAAGAAAAAAATTCTCATGTGGTAAAATTGAAATGGAGATTATAGCATGTTAGGTGGAAGTATGACTGAAAGAATACTTATGAATTCCTATATCATATTTTTTTTAATGACAGTTATTCTAAGATAAGAACTCCTATGGCATTTCTATCAGTTTGTTTTGCAGAGACTTCAAACATGCTCACAACAGCCTCTTGGTCTTCCTTAGGGAGTTCTGTAAAAGAAAGTAGGAAACCTCTATCATGCTTCCCAGCATGCAAAAGATGACTCATTCACAGGACACTAGGCCTTAACATGGCATAGATTTAAAAAGCACATTCCCTGTTTGGGGAATCTGATGAAACCCTTGTTAGAAGATATTCTCTCCTCACACAAAAGGGAGGACAAATGGATTATTGGCATTCCACCCTTACCAACTACTTAATTCTCCTGATAAGAAGTTGGGGAGGGCCGGGCGCGGTGGCTCACGCCTGTAATCCTAGCACTCTGGGAGGCCGAGGTGGGCGGATCGTTTGAGCTCAGGAGTTCGAGACCAGCCTGAGCAAGAGCGAGACCCCATCTCTACTAAAAATAGAAAGAAATTATATGGACAGCTAAAAATATATATAGAAAAAATTAGCCGGGCATGGTGGTGCATGCCTGTAGTCCCAGCTACTCGGGAGGCTGAGACAGGAAGATCGCTTGAGCTCAGGAGTTTGAGGTTGCTGTGAGCTAGGCTAACGCCACGGCACTCACTCTAGCCGGGGCAACAGAGTGAGACTCTGTCTCAAAAAAAAAAAAAAAGAAGTTGGGGAGAATCAAATAATAAGTCTTGTTGAGGTCCTACTGTTTTGCAGATGCTGTTACATTTGCTCAATGTACTTAGAAACAATTAAGAGTATCTTTTATTATTGTTTATTCTGAGATTTGGCATTATTCCGTACATGGATCCTTATGTTGATGAAACTTTTATATATTTGCAGCGCTCTGGATGTTCTGAAGTATGAGGAAGTTGACATGGAGTTATTAGCCAAGGCTGTTCCAGACCCCTTGAAGAAGTACACTGAATGTAGAGAGCTAGCTACAAGACTGAAAATAGAAGGTAGAAAATAATTTTTTACCTGAGATGCCTATAGCTTATATACTCTCTTTCCCATTTGTGCCAGTTATGAGTAGACAGTAGATCCATTAAGAGTTCTATGCCAGGAGGAGCCATTGTTATCAGAGGACCAGCATAGTATTATCCTCTGTGCCATCTGAGTGTGGTCGCCAACTAGCCACATTGCAATACCTGAAGCTTGTTATAAATGAAGAATCTCAGGCTCCACCTCAGACCCATTGAGTGAGAATCTGCATTTTAACAAGATTCTCAGGTGATTTGTGTGCACATTTCAAGTAAATGGTACCATAGAGCTCCTTGTCGAAAAAAACTTATTTTTAACCTTGAACTTTTTTGTCACATTCTCCCCACCTAATGTTCTGTTTTTGTTTTTGTTTTTGTTTTTTTTGAGATGGAGTCTCCCTCTGTCACCTGGGCTAGAGTGCCATGGCATCAGCCTAGCTCACAGCAACCTCAAACTCCTGGGCTCAAGTGATCCTCATGCCTCAGCCTCCTGAGTAGCGGGGACTACAGGCACACACAACCATATCCAGCTAATTTTTTCTATTTTTAGTAGAAATGGGGTCTCACTCTTGCTCAGGCTGGTCTTGAATTCCTGAGCTCAAGCAGTCCTCCCACCCCGGCCTCCCAGAGTGCTAGGATTACCCGTGTGAGCCACTGTGCCCGGCCCAAAAGCTCTTTGTCAATTGTAAAAGGCCATATCAATGTAAGTTGTTAGTATAATCTAGGTATCATAACATAATTCTAATTTTGTTCACCAGCCACTTATGAATCAGCATTGTTCCATCAACTACAAGAAATAAAGGAAGTTCAGCGAGATGAAGCTCTCCAGCTGCCAACAGACCTAGATTATTTGTCTATCAGGGATGTGTCTTTGTCCAATGAAGTTCGAGAGAAACTGCATTTCAGTCGTCCACAGACGGTAAGAAAACAGGCAGTAGAATAGGATCAAGTTATAAATAAATATCTGGGGCTTTAATTTTTTAAACCTGGGGTTTACAATGGTCATATAACTGTATTATTTAATCATAAGAAATTTTACCTTAGATTTTCCTATTTCTCTGTGTATGACAGATGTTGGTATATCCTTATGAGAGAGGATAAATCTTAGAATAAATAAATAACTGGAAGTCAAAAATTGATTTGATTATAATTATTCTCTTGTCCCAACCATGTGCTAAACCATATGTGCAAACTAGTATGCGTGGCTTAAAAGAAACCACACTGTGTTCAAAGGTAGTAACATATTAGTGGTTTTCAAATCACTAGTTAGATCCCTCCCTATGAGTTTCATGGTGTTGTCTTGGGAGTGAATGGGAGGAAGAAGAGAGCCAAAGAGTTCCCCCACCCTGTGTTTCAGCTTAATTGTTTGTGTGCATGTGCACATTCATATGTGTAAACAAATAAACCTTTCATTTATTATGTAGTATATAGTGTTGGGCTTCTAATAAATATTTAAAGACTGACAGGCTATATGTATTGATTCTGAGATACATATTTTTCCACATTGTAACATCTCTAAAATTGGGTTGTATCTTAAAAATTGAGGTATGTCGAGTGTAATGGGCAGTATTTCTCTTAGTAGTGGTTCATAAAATAAAGGAGAATTCTACAAAAATATGGTCTATAAAAAAGTCCAGAAAAAAAATCTATTTTTACAGTGAAGTGACTTCATCAATATAACATGGTATTCTTAGCAGTAGTCATCATGGAAACCAGGCCAAGTAGGCCTTAAATTTTATGACTCTGACCCTTTCCTATTGATTTTAGGCTATGTTTTTATGGATAATCCTAGGCTGCCCTGCCCAACACAATAGCTACTAACCAACTGTGATTATTTACATTAATTAAAATTAAATAAAATTTAAAATTCAGCTCTTCAGTCTCACTAGAGACATTTCAAGTGCCCAGTAGCCACATGTGACTAGTGGCTGCTATATTAGACATTGCATTATTGCGATGCAAATGTTACCGAAAACTTCCGTCATCACAGAAGGTTCACTTGGACAGCACTGGTCATTGGAGTTCAGAACCCCTTAGCCACAATTCCAAAATACAAAAAGTTCTGACAGACTTTGCCACCGACTTATTTAGTAGCAAAACTGATCTCAACTGACTTGAGGCTGTTTGGTCTTTATACCACTTATAGTGAATATTCATACATTTCACTGTACAAATACAATGCAGAAATAACAACAGAATTAAAAACGGAGGGTGCTGCCCCACACACCACTGGAGATGTTACATTATGTGCAATATATACACCTTATTAGAAAATCATATGACCTCAAGGATTTCAAATAAGGGACTATGGACCTATATTTGAAGAAAGGAACTCTATTATAATTTTTCTTTGTTTAATGAAAAGAAAAAGTAGGTACTCTAACATCTGTTAGTCATGTGATCTTGCACTAGTCATTTGAACTCTCGGAGCCTCAGTTTCCCATCTGTAAAATGAAGACATAAAAAATAATCACATTTCCGTTATCTACTTTACATGGTAATATATTAAGATATAATTTTGAAGATATTTTATAAACTATACAGTTTGTTATTAGGAGGAAAATAGATCTGATTTGACACAGCTCACTTACAGTTCTTTTGTGGTTTTAATTCTTAGATCGGGGCTGCTAGTCGTATACCGGGAGTGACACCTGCTGCCATCATCAATCTGCTCAGATTTGTGAAGACCACTCAGCAGCGACAGGCAGCTATGAATGCATTGCCCAAGACTGACCAATACTTATGTGATACAGACAAACTTCAAGAGAGAGAACTATAGCTTTCAATTCATACAAGACTTTTAAAAAGTGTGTGAATAATTTAAGCAATACACAAGTATAGATAAGAACTATTTAGTACCTGTTAAAATAGCTTTATTGTTATTATGAGTTTGTCATTAATTTATGAAGAGAACAGAGATTATAATTACGTTTTTTCTGTATCTGAAAAAACTAGTTGTAAACAATTTATATTCTTTCTCTAAGAAGCTCTAATATGGTTAGCCTGTTCATATATCTTTGTGCAATGTTCATCAAAGAGAGATATAGTGAACCTAAAACTAAACCTAAAAAAAAAAAAATCGCAAACTTGCAGATTTGCCTACTTATGAGGATTTTGCCCATTAAGAGTACTAAATTAATTAATTAAAAGTCTTGTCTTTCAACCTGTTTTGAAAGTTAGTAATCTTTTGACTGTTTATACTAGGTTAGGAAGCAATATCAAAGCCCTCAAATTCTTAGGGCTAAAAATTTGAGATGATAAAAAATCATCCAGAATCATTCATCTGATTTCCAGTATTGGAATGTAGTATATAGGATGAAAGTTGACTTCTGAGATTTCTGTACTTCTTCAGGAAATCCTCACCGATAATTGTTTTTGAACATTAATGAAAGCCCTATAAAATAGAAAGATTGGAAATCACCATTGTTTCCTATCATCCGCAATATGGAAACTTATTTGGTAACCTGGTTAAGGGAGAATAAAGTAAAGGTAGTTGTTTTATATCATACAATAATTTTCTTATGAAACTGTCATGGCCATGATTTCTTAGCATTGAAGACAGGTCCATAGTAACTGGTGAGTAGTATTTCCCTGTTTTTAAGCCAGAATTGACAGAAAAACCAGAATAGTGCTGGTACCAAGTGGGATGACCAGCTGGGCCTTTTGACTGGCCCCTCAGACACCTCAGCCTTTCTGGACAGACAAGGGGATGAATACAGCCAAATGGGCCATAGGGCCTGCCTGTCCCGGGAATGCCAATCCAGATCTCTAGTGTCACCCTAGGGAGAAGCTCCCGTGTCACCTTCAGGCCAAAGCAGGCACTTAGGAGAGTTCCAACAGTTCCAAAGCCACTTTGGCTATAGATCTATATGTGAAGCCTGATTATGGGTGTGAGGCAACCAAGTATCTTGTTGCTATATATGGCCACTTGGATGTAGCTCAGTTTTGATGAGTTTGTTTCATTAATTTTAGTCTTTCCAGAAAGTAGTCAGATCAGTAACAAGTAAAAAGTATTTGTAATGTTGGATCATTTAGCAATGATGAGTTCTTTTTGATATTTGATTTAGTAATTTCAAAAGATGGTAACTTTTCTTTTAGTCATTATTGCTACTCATGGACAAAATTCTTATTACAGAGACCAATACCATATTATATATATTAAAAAGAAGGCATTTTATGTATCTGTTTAGCACAAGAAGGGAAATCACTGTTTTTAAACTTTTTTCTGATTAACTACAGGAGTAAAAGGAGTGAATGGGGTGCCTTCTGAATAGAATATAACAAAAATTTATCTTAAGGAAACAAAGTTCCTACGTGCTTAGAGAGGTTCTTGACAGCTACGGTGTGGGTCTAGTGACACTACACATACAAAGAAACTGGGTTTGTAATGCTATTCCATTACAATAGTAACTATGTCACCAAAAAATAGAAAACATTTATTTTAGCTTCTGCCATTTGGTTTAGGATGTGAAACCTCTTTAAATCCACAATTGAAAATATGTTAACATCACTCAAAATAATATTTCTGGGTTTTCTTTGGGGGGGGGGTTGCTTGTTTGTTTTGAGAGTTTTTTGTTTTGAGACAGGGTCTCGCTGTGTCGCCCAGATTAGAGTGCGGTGGCATCATCATAGCTCACTGCAGCCTCAAACTCCTGGGCTCAAGTGATCCTTGTGCTTCAGCTTCCCAAGTAGCTGGGATTACAGGCACATGCCACCACGCCCAGCTAATTTTTTATATATTATGTAAAGACGGGATCTCCCTATGTTGCTCAGGTTGGTCCAGAACTCCTGGCCTCAAGTGATCCTCCTGCCTCGGCTTCCCAAAGTGCTAGAATTACAAGCATGAGCCACCTCACCTAACCGCTCAAACTAATATTTCAAAACAGCCTATCTTCTAGCGCTGATAGCCAGAAGTGCTATAGAATATGATGCCCTAGGGGAAAATGAGCTAAAAATGTAACTGTATTCAATTCAGTTACTTCATAGAAATCCCCTATCACTGGCAATAGTCGGTTTCCAACAAAAGTTGACCACACTTGGTGATTTCCTCCACTCACCACAGACCAGACTGTCTAGTAGTTGAAAAAGCCATGCTAAAGTTCATTTCAACAGGAACACCAACATAAAAAAGAGGAAATGGCTAAGAAACACTAAGCGTTGGTAAAATCATAGGAGGGGAACGGGATGAAGAAGATAGGGACCTATGCTAAATTAAATCATTATGGCCTTGAAAATGAAGTTCCTTTATAGCCAAGAGCTTGAATTTTATTACTGATTGTCTTTAAAATATGTTGTCATTTTTGTGTTTCAACCTAGATTGGAAAAGACATGGCTTTTCCACTTCAGGAATTTCAACTCGTAGAAGAATGTCCTGTTGAAAAGTGGTTAGGAATATCAGGAAAGCCTCTGACAGAGACTAGGAGCTTATTCTGAGCTGGCAGAGCTGCTTGTGCTGGAATGTTAACTGTTCCGCGTAGACTTCCTCTCTACAACACTTACATTATTGTACTTATTTCATTCTACCTTAGTGCTTAATACATGTCTACCTTAAAAGATGTAAGCCTCTTGGGTGCAGGCAACGCCGTAGTTGTAGACATTCTTGCTTTTTGAATGAATTAATGAAATTACTAAAGGCAAGAGTAGTATCACTAAAACTCAAGTGAGTAGCTAAATGAGATAGAAATATTTGTGACACAAATATTAAGAACTATACACTTTTGTGTTTGCCTTTCTCTGGCTCCATAACTGTCTTCTGTCTTCATATTCTCTTCAGCTTCATTTCCTATCTTCCTGCCCTATCCCTGCCTTTCACTGCTTCTGATCTAAAATTGAAGATTAATGATATTCATTTTATTTATTAAGCAGATTTTTTTATTTTTTATTTCTTAGTTTAAAAGCCAGATGAAGGATGAAGGACACAATCAACAGCAAAAAGGTAACCCATATAATAGAAAATATTTGCAAATCACATATCCGATAAGGGGTTTATAATCAGGATATATGAAGAACCTCTATAATTCAACAACAAAACCCATTAAAAAATGGGCAAAGGACTTGAAGAGACATTTCTCCAGAGAAGATATACAAATGGCCAATAACCACATGAAAAGATGTTCAATATCACTAATCAAAAAATGCAAATCAAAACCATCAGAGACCATCTCATACCCATTAGGATGGCTATTATCAAATAAAGAGAAAATAACAAGTGTTGGTGAGGATGTGGAGAAATTGGAACCCTGGTGCATTGTTGTGGGAATGCAAAATGGTACAGCCACTGTGGAAACAGTATGGAGTTTCCTCAAAAAATTAAACCACATGATGATATAATTCTACTTCTGGGTATACATCCAAAAGAATTGGTCGGGCCTGGTTAGTACTTGGATGGGAGATCGCTTGGGACTACCAGGTGCTGTAGGCTTTTTAATTTTTTAAAAATAAAGAAATTAAAAGTACATCCAAAAGAATTGAAAGCAGGGTTTCAAGAGATCCTTGTACATCCACGTTCACAGCATTATTCACAAGAGTCCAATGAATGTATGGATAAGAAAAAAGTGGTACATATGTACAATGGAATATTTAGCCCTAAAAAGGAAATTCAGACATGTGCTACAACATAGATGAACCTTGAAAAAATTATGCTAAGTGAAATCAGCCAATCTTAAAAAGACAAATGCTATATGATTCCACTTATAAGAATTACCTAGAGCAGTCAAATTCATAGAGACAGCTGGGTGTAGTGGTGTGTTCCTATAGTCCCAACTTCTCAAGAGGCTGAAATGGGAGTAGCTCTTGAGCCCAGGAGTTGGAAGTTGCAGTGAGCTATGAACACTCCACTGCACTCCAGCTTGGGTGACAGAGCAAGACTCTGTCTCTTAAAAAAAAAAAAAAGAAAATTCATAGAGACAGAAAGTAAAGTGGTAGTTGCCAGGGGTTGGGGAGAGAGGGAAATGGAAAATTATTGTTTAATGGGTACAGAGTTTCAGTTTTGCAAGAGGAAAAGAGTTCTGGAGATGGTGATGATGCTTGCATAATGATTTGAGTGTATTATTATTTAATGCCACTGAACTGTACATTTAAAAATGGTTAAGATGGTAACTTTTATATTCTGTGTTTTATCACTATTTTTTTAAAAGCCAGATGATGCCCATAAGTTTATGAGCAAATTAACAAAATGCGATATATGTATATACCATGGAGTACTACTCAACCATAAAAAGAAATGAATTCATATCTTTTGCAGTAATTTGGATGGAACTGGAGACCATTATCCTAAGTGAAGTATGAGGCCTGTCCGGAAAGGATCTGGCTGTTAATATAACAGGAATGGTTTTCAGGACATCAATGTAACGTGGCAGCCAAGGAGAGTGGACTGGAATGCACATGTGTGAACAATGACTCACTGTACTAGACAGTGGGGCGCCAGATGCCATTGAGTGAGTGTGTGTACTGTGTGAATGTCACAAAATGAGCAAGTAGAGGAGAATCTGCATCAAATTTTGCGTTAAGCTTAAACATTCCTTGGTGGAAACTATTCGGGTGATTCAGAAGGCTTTTGGGGATGATGCAATGAGTGCAGTGCAAATAAAAGTGTGGCACAGGCCGGGCATGGTGGCTCATGCCTGTAATCCTAGCTCTCTGGGAGGCCAAAGTGGAAGGATCGCTCTAGGTCAGGAGTTCAAGACCAGCCTGAGCAAGAGTGAGACCTCCCTGTCTCTACTAAAAATAGAAAGAAATTAGCTAGACAACTAAAAATATGTAGAAAAAATTAGCCAGGCACGGTGGCACATGCCTGTAGTCCCAGCTACTCAGGAGGCTGAGGCAGAAGGATTGCTTGAGCCCAGGAGTTTGAGGTTGCTGTGAGTTAGGCTGACGCCACGGCACTCTAGCCCGGGCAACAGAGTGAGACTCTGTTTCAAAAAAAAAAATGGAAAAACTAACACCACATGTACTTTTTAATAATGTGGAATTAATTGATGGGCACAAAGAGAAGTAAAAGTCATTGGAAATCAAGAAAGGTAGCAGGGGAGAGGGGTAAAAACCTACCTAACAGGTACAATGAGCACTATTCAGGTGATGGGCACACTGATAGTCCTGACTTAAGCATTATAAAAGCTATCCATGTAACAAAAACATTTGTACCCCCTTAATATTTTGAAATTAAAAAAAAAAAAAGCCAGATGAAGCTAGGTGAGGTGATGCACACCTGTGGTGCTAGCTACTCAGGAGACTGAGGCAGGAAAATTACTTGAGCCTGGGAGTTTAAGGCCAGCCTAGGCAACACAGTGAGACCCCATCTCAAAATAAACAAATATATATTAAAAAATAAAAAAGCCAGATGAATTAATTTGTATATGTATCTTGGTCCCCAAAACCTACTTCATTTCTTTATTGATAATTTATCCCCTGCTTATGTCTAAAAACATAGTTAAGGCATTTTAAAGTAAAACGAACAGTTCAAGATTAAAGATCTGCTGAGGAAAAGGCAGATTACACTTAAATATCAAATTCCAACTCTGGGCCAGGTAAAGTGACTCTTGCCTATAATCCCAGCACTTTGAAAGGTTGAGGCGGGAGGATTGCTTGAGGCCAGGAGTTTGAGACCAGCCTGACCAACATAGTGAGACCCCCATCTCAACAAAAAATATAAATAAATATTCCATCTCTGAGCTTCCTGGCAATAATGTTCTTTCTACTTTAAGGAGACCAGGAGAAAATTTTTTCCTATTACTAAAATCTAAGAAAAGTTTATCACATGACCTCTTAAGAAAAACAATACCTTCAGTAATGATTTTATAAAAGATAAAAGTAGCTATTACCTAATAAAGTTTATTGTGTGCCATATATGAAGTTAAATGTTTTACATGTATTGCATTCAAACCCATAATAAAGCTGTTCCCATTCTAGAGACAAGGGGAACAAGACTTGGAAATTATAAGTAACTTGTCTGTGATCAATACTGCTGGTTGTCTTCCTCTCCAAAAGAATTGGGATTTTGTCCACTCTCTTCCCCCTGCAGCCCCAGAAGCTAAATTTTCATTAATTTAAATCAATCTTGGTCATTGCAGTCCCCCAAGTGTTTGTTCTAGGCCTGAGGCTGGGGGGCAAACTGACCCCATGAATTGTAAAGGGAGTCTTCTGGGTGGTTTTTTGCCCTTAAAAAGGGAACTTCTTTTTGAGGTCATGAAATAATCTCCCAAAATTAGATTATGGTGATGGTTGCACAACTTTGTGAAGATACTAAAGACCATTGAATTGTACACTTTAAAAGGATGAATTTTATAGTTGTGACATATATCAATAAAGCTGTTATTTAAAAAAAAAAATCTAATGGAATGTGTGATTGGCAGGCCCTTGAACTAGGATTCTCAAACCTGGTTGGACATCAGAATTCCCAATAGAGCTCATGAAACATGGAGATGGTCAAGTTTTACCCCAAGCAGTTCTGATTCAGTTGGCCAGGAAGGGCTTGGCATCTATGCTTAACAAGCTTCATAAGCTATTCTGATGCCCAGCCAACTGTGACAACCACTGGCTTGCTTTCATAAATATCCATTGTCACAGCTGCTTTTGGCAGAAGCTATGTTACAATTAATTTAACAGTGTGTGCTGGCTCAGGAACCCAGAATACAATCTGTATTATTGATTGAAGTACTAGAGCAGTTTTGTTATGCAGGAAAGCTCAATTCACATCCTATTATAAAGATTCAAATCTAAAGTAAAGCCATGCCACCTTCCAATGAGGTGGGTTGTGATGATTGGTGGGCAAGACCAAATATTTTCAAATGTAAGCTTCAGGAGTGCTTGAATGCTTGGACCAGTTGAGACCCTGTGCTTTCATGCTAAAGAGAAAGGATGCAGTTATTTTAACCTACAACCTCATTTTGACTATCAGTGACCAGAATCAACAGTTTCCAAACTATTGGCTGCAATTCATTAATAAGTCATGACATTTTCTGTCACAGGTAGTACTATTCCCTGAAATTTTTGTTTCAGTAATTGACACACAAATTGTAACCCCAATTTTAAGATACACATTTTTCCATATTTTAACATCTCTAAATTGGTATTTTATATTCAATGGCACGTAATAATTATAATCAGCAGCATTTAACAACTTCCAGTTAAAAATGTCTTATATACAGTGAAATAACAGTGTGTGTTTGTATTGTGCTGCAATATAAAATATATTTCTGGCCTGGCACAGTGGCTCAGTGCTGTAATCCCAGCACTTTGGGAGGCTGAGGCAGGAGGATCACTTGAGGCCAGGAGTTTGAGGCCAGCCTGGGCAACATGGCAAGACCTCATCTCTACAAAAATAGAAAAATTAGCTACAAATGGTGGCACATGCCTGTAGTCCCAGCTACTCGGCAGGCTGTGGCAGGAGGATCGCCTGAGTCCAGGAGTTGGAGGCTGCAGTGATCTATGATCGCGCCACTGCACTCCAGCCTGGGTGACAAAGCAAGACTCTGTCTCAAAAAAAAAAAAATATATATATATATATATATATATATGTATTTATATATGTATATGTATATATATTTCTTACTGTGGATCATAGTTAAAAGTTTGAAAAACTATATTCTGATGGGAAAAACACAATAGGTTTCTTTTACATCTGTGTATTCCTCAAAGTACTTTTCTAAAAAGTTTTTAAAAACTTAGTCTTCTTGATCCTTTCCTTCCTTCCTACGCTCTAATTTTATAGCTATAACTTAGCCTTGCTAAGTGATGTAATTAAAGTCTAACTTCAAGTTGCTGTTGAGCATGGATCTCAGGTCTTCTGACTTCACAACACCTTTCTGCCACTTATAGTGGGTTATTTCCCCCTAGAGACAAGAGGTCCTCTACTAAATAAAAAGCTTCTCTGTCCTTCCTAAACAATCTAGGATACAAGTCTGTTTTTTTAGTTTAAGCTTCAGTTCTCACGCACACCCTTTGTAGCGCATTTCATGCTAAGCATTTATGGAGTTGCCATGCTTAATTAGCCATTATAGCACTCACTCTAATTTAAAGGTTATCCCAGAGTTTGGAGGGTATAAGGGAATTTAGACTTTGTGTGAATTTCACTTTGAACAGCACCCTCTGCAGACTTAAAATAGTCTTCATGTACTTGAAGACAGTAATAATTTCTTGGTATTTGCCAGGCTAAACAACTATTTTTTTAATCCAGTGCCTCATAATTAAGTCATTTTTAGTCTTTAATTATATTGGTTACTTTTAGAATTCTTTTCAAGTTGGTCTACACCCCTTAAAAACATGGATGATCCGAATTTAAAACAGCACAGTAAGATACCTAAAAGAAAAAACACTGCCTAAATTTGAAAAGCAACATTTCTAGAATATACTGCTTTTTTTTTTTTTTTTTAAACACAAGACCAGACTTTTCTGTGCATGGAGGGGTAGGGGGTAGGGAGTGGGGGGTGGGGCCAGTGTGTGGTGTTCCAAGCAATGAAAGGAAACTTCTTGAATTTTCTGTATTTCCAATTTCACAAGAAACAACCTCAAGGAAGGCAGTTTAACTCAAAATTCAGAATCATGTATTACAACACCAAAGAAAAATACTCATGAGCTGAGCAGTTGTATAAAATAATAAAGACTTTTAAAAAATTTTTTAGATTTAAAAAATTTTTTTTTCCCCACTGGATACCTCTTAGACAAATTAATGGAGAAATTGAGTTCCAAGAAATGCATCCCTAACCTCAATATAAAGACAGCTATGAGAAAATGTTCTTTGTACCCAACCACAACTGAATAAAAATCACCTCATTTCTTTTTTTTTTTTTTTTTTTGAGACAGAGTCTCACTCTGTTGCCCAGGCTAGAGTGAGTGCCATGGCGTCAGCCTAGCTCACAGCAACCTCAAACTCCTAAGCTCAAGGGATCCTCCTGTCTCAGCCTCCCGAGTAGCTGGGACTACAGGCATGCACCACCATGCCCGGCTAATTTTTTCTATATATATTTTTAGCTGTCCATATAATTTCTTTCTATTTTTAGTAGAGATGGAGTCTTGCTCTTGCTCAGGCTGGTCTCGAACTCCTGAGCTCAAACGATCCGCCCGCCTTGGCCTCCCAGAGTGCTAGGATTACAGGCGTGAGCCACCGCGCCCAGCCCTCATTTCTTATTATACATTTACTGAGTTGTCAGTTCTGTATATTAATAGAATCCTTTAAGAGGCTCAACAAAGAAGTCCAAAGGGTCAATCAAGAAGGTATGGTAACAGCTAAAGTGAGGTCCTTGCTTTGCTGCACTGATATAGCTGCACCTCTTACACCCAGGCCTTAGGAAATATTGCGGATATCCTCACCAGAGGGTTGAGAACCACTTCCTCAGTTTGGGTGCCTCCAGACAGCACTAGAACTCAAACTCAGATTGCTTATGTGGCAACTCTAATTGTCACACCAACTAGGATATTCCCTAAATCACATGATTTTACTAAATATATAAGCAGACGGAATATTTATGTTCTTTCCTTATTAGCCATCTGGTATTTAACCTCTGGAAACCACACTTACAGGATCACATCACACTATCCTCTGTTAACTTATGCTTTTTTACTGGAATAAATAAAACTGCCTACTTTTGACTTAGGTCTATTTTAACAAAATCTATTTGGTTTTACACAAGCAATAACCTACAATTTAGACAATGTATCAAAAGAGATTGTGTTGGCCGGGCGCGGTGGCTCACGCCTGTAATCCTAGCACTCTGGGAGGCCGAGGTGGGCGGATCGTTTGAGCTCAGGAGTTCGAGACCAGCCTGAGCAAGAGCGAGACCCCATCTCTACTAAAAATAGAAAGAAATTATATAGACAGCTAAATATATATATAGAAAAAATTAGCCGGGCATGGTGGCACATGCCTGTAGTCCCAGCTACTCGGGAGGCTGAGACAGGAGGATTGCTTGAGCCCAGGAGTTTGAGGTTGCTGTGAGCTAGGCTGACGCCACGGCACTCACACTAGCCTGGGCAACAGAGTGAGACTCTGTCTCAAAAAAAAAAAAAAGAGAGATTGTGTTAAAGGCAATATCCAGACTACGTTGTTGCTTTGATCTGTTCCGAATTAGCTTTAAATGTAAAGTCTGACAAAAAGTAAAACTACCTGAACTTTTTTAAGGAGACTATCATTGTTTAAAATAAAAACATTTAATTCCTAGTACAAAGATTACACTCCCACCTTGACCTTATTAACTCTAAGTAGTAGAACAAATTATTTTTGTCTGCCAAAAAAAGGAAAGTAAATTTAAAGTTATCACCTAATTCACCTTGCTTTTACTAAACAGTTGGTAAAATTTTCATGACTGCCTTGTGATTAACATTATGAAATATGGCCTAGATTATAGTATTATTAGGTGGCTTTGCAATTAGCTGGAACACTATAATCAAATAACTGTTCTCTAGTGCAGTTCCGCAGGCCTCTGGCTTTGGACCTAGTTTAATACTTAAACCAGTAATTTAAGTAAAAACACAGAAACATAAATATCAGATTTGTAAGTCACAAAGCCCACATTTTTACTTATGCTAGTTAGCAGTCTCTAGATTCAAAATTATCTCACCTAGATGATGAAATATAGCATAGATAAATATAAACTCCCAACATTTGAAGTGCTTTTGTTGTTGTTGTTGTGGACAGCAGAAAGATTTATTGGTGGGCCTAGGTGAGGAGGGGGCAGCACAGCAGAAGCCCTCATGAATGCAGGGCCTGCCACTTGTCCAGGGGACCATGACTGGGGATGTATTTGACTCCATACCCACCCAGGATGAACAGCTTCTCAGCCACCAGGTCTTCAAATTCGTCTGCATTCAACTTGGTAAAGCCCCACTTCTTTGAGATGTGCATTTTCTGGCAGCCAGCGAACTTGAATTTGGCCTTCCATAGGGCCTCAATCACATGTTCCTTGTTCTGCAGCTTTGTGGGGACAAACATGATGACTTGGCCAATGTGAATTCTGGCCACAGTGCACTGGGGCTTTCCAAAGGTACCTCGAGTACCTGTCTGGAGCCTAGACTGGGGACAGCCCAAGGTCTGAGACATGAAAGTATATTGGAAAGGGCTGTCTCCAAAGGTCCCTTAGAGCAACCTGCACAAGTGACAGGATGCGTGCGAACACTAAAAAGGAGGCTGGTGTTTATAGCCATCACAATTTTTTAAAAAATTAACCATACAGTGGTGTGGCATCCTGGATTGAATCCTGGAACAGGAAAAACCATTAATAGAAAACTTTGTGAAGTCAGAATAAAACCTAGAGATTAACAGTAACACACCAATGTTGGTTTCTTAATTTTGACAACATACTACGGTAATGTAAGATGATAACATTAGGAGATGCAAACTAGGTGAGGGGTATATGGAAACTCCATCTTATCTTTGCAACTTTTCTGTAAACCTTGTTATTCCAAAATAAAAGTGTAAGGCGGAAAAAAAAACACCATACAAAGGGTTTAAAGGAGATCTTCCTAAAATATAATTTGCATTTTAAAAAATCAGGTGATGTTTCTTGACCATAATTTAGAAGTACAATGGAGTTGCTTAAAGCGACCGTGCCATGATCTTCCAAACTGTAATTAATAAAAGCTATCTTTTATTGGCTGCATATAGTAGGCCAGATACTGGGCGAGGGATGCCTTATTTACTAACTCATTTCATCTTCACAACAATCTTGAGAGATAGGTAGTACTGTCCCCAATAGAGAAATGACAAAAGGGATAGCTTTTCCCCACTTATACCAATGATCATCTAGTCCAAACGCATAAATTTAAGAAACTAACACCCAAAAAAGATGACTTATCTCAAATTACATTAACAGAAGCACACTCTAGATTAAGAGAATATTTTATGCATCCAGTCATATTTAATTTTGGTGAAAACTTTAAAAGCTATAAACTGAAATCCTCATTTTCTGAGGCTTATGTATACACATTAAAATGAGATTTTTCTCTTATTAAAATAAAATCTATAAACTGGAAAAGAGTACAGCATGGGAAGAATCTAGGAACCATGTGACATAAAATTAAGAAACAACTGTAGGAACTGAAAGTGTTTTCTTTTTTTTTTTTTTTTTTGGAGACAGAGTCTCGCTCTGTTACCTTGGCTAGAGTGCCACGGTGTCAGCCTAGCGCACAGCAACCTCTAACTCCTGGGCTCAAGCAATCCTCCTGTCTCAGCCTTCCGAATAGCCGGGACTACAGGCATGCACCATCATGCCCGACTAATTTTTTCTTTATTTTTTTAGTTGTCCAGATCATTTCTTTCTATTTTTTAGTAGAGACGGGGTCTCGCTCTTGCTCAGGCTGAAGAACTGAAAGTGTTTAGCTCACATGTGACTAAGGGGCAATAATTGGTGTCTTCAAGTAAATTGTGGCTCTAGTAGAAAAGAGAATGAAGTCACGATTATACTAGAGCCCACATATGACTGGAAGGAACCAGCAGGCAAACGTAAATATTGAAATAAATTCATCCAGCAATAGGGTAATTTAAAAGGTAAGCTCCCAATACCTAACCTCTTCATGCATCCGTCTGTCATCTGTAATATGGGTACCTAGCACGTACAAAGGTTGGCAAGGATTCAATGAGATGTCTGCCCTGCAATGTCTGACATACAAGCAAAGATTTCAACGAATATACTCAAAGCTGATTGAGCTAGGTGGCTCATGCCTGTACCCCTTAGCACTTTGAGAGGCCAAGGCAGGAGGACTGCTGAGGCCAGGAGTTCAAGAACACCCTGGGCAAGATAGTGAGACTACCCCAACAAAAAATTAAGAAATTGAGCCTAGGCATTGGAGGTTATAGTTAGCTATGATTGCACTACTGCACTCCAGCCTGGGAAACAGAGGAAGATCCTGTCTCTCAAAACAAAACCCACAAAATGGACTCGAAGTTAAAGCTTTTTAAGTTTTCTTCTGATTTTCTATGTGATTGTCATGAGGCCAAGTTAAGCCGCATACACTCTGAAATGTCTAAAAAGTAACACATTTTTATACTCTCCAATAACTCCCCTACTTATCCTTCAGGTCTCAGCTATTCCTGACAAATACCTTCTCTCTGGCCAGTCTAAATTACATCCTGTTTACTCTTCTCCCTCATAGCATCCTTGTTTTCCTTCGTAGCATCTTATTGAATATCTAGCTCCCCCACTGACTACAAACTCAAAGGGCACGAACTGTGCCCATGTTCACAGTTCTATCCTCAATGCTTAGAATAATGCCTAGCACATAGTAGGCACAGTATCTTTAAAACAAATTAGCTCTTCACTGTCCTATAAAATCTCTTAACACTATTCTTCTTCTTTAAAAAACCAATCTCTTGATTACTAAATGGTTCAGTTACTTTGGAAAACAGCTTGGCAGCTTACCACACAGCCCAGTAACTCCATTCCTAGAGTATTTATACAAATAAAATGAAATGTATGTTACACACAAGCCTATATGTGAATGTTTATAGCAGCTTTATTCGTAATTGCCCCAAACTGGAAACCACCAAATGTCCCTCGGCTGGGAATGGATACACAGTCATACATCCACCATTAAAAAGGAACAGATTAATGACATATGCAAAATGGATGAGTCTCAAATGCATCATGCTAAGTTAGAGGTCAGACTCAAAAGGATTATATATTGCATGAGCCCAGGTATGAGTATTGAAAAACAAAATCATAAGAATAAACAGATCAGTGGTTACCAAGGGCTGGGGATTAGGAGTTGACTACAATGGGGCACAGGGGAACTTTGGGGGATGAAGAAACTGTTCTGTATTTTAATTGTGGTTAACTGTATACATTTGTCAAAACTTCAGAACTATGTAAGAAAACTTTTAATGTATCTTTATAAAAGTTGGACTTTTAAGTCCCTTGCTTCATATCTTCCAATACCCTTTGGTTATGTAGAATTATTGAAACAATTTCACATTATCTTTGTCCTATCTCCCATAGACTACAAACCGAACTCTCATTTAACCCTTAGAAATCCATGGGCCTACTAAAAGCAGTCCAAGGTAAATGACAAGTTTTTGACAGTTGCAAATAATCAGATCAGAGCAACAGACATTTAAATAGCAATCTTTAAATGAAACCTTTTGGAATTACACCAAAATATAAATGGTAGGTAATAGTCACCACAAAATGTTTACAAAGTCATAGTTGACAAATAACCCAGTGCTAAAATTCTGGCCTATTAACCCGTCAATATTCTTCATGGAGAAAGAAATGAGACAGGATTGATGTTAGTTCAAAACAAATCATGTCCCACCAGCAGACTTCCACGAGTCACAGCTGAGGACTGATTCACCTAAGATTTGGGAAGTAACTTATCAGTGGGATTAACTATGGGAAAGGCAAGGTACTGAAATTGAGTTCTGATCTGGCCAAAACCCAGTAATTTTGGATGTCCTTAACTTGGGGATAGGATGAGTTAGAAGAAAAAAAAAAAATATGACTTAATGAAGATGTTTTTAACTAGAATGTCTTTCCCATTTCCTTTAATATCCTAAGATGACACTGGAATTTCTGGAGGAAAACTTCAAGTCCACATCTGAAGTTACTTATAACCAAAAATGGCTGTACAACTTAAAACATGGTTTTAAAGTACCAGTTTCAGGCAATTCAAGTTAGTTTTCACTTTTGAAATCCACTCCCAAAAATTGTTTTTAATCAATTCTAACACAATAGTTACTGTAGTTAATATATGCTCCTCTATTCTGTTTAAAAATTCATCTATTGTATTTAGCTAGTTTGTAATGAGTACCAGTAGGTGGTGCTCAAACCAGACAGTTGTCTTAGTCACACACACTGGGTTTCAGCAGGGAAGTGAAACTTACTATACAATTAGCTGAACTGGAGCTCTTCTGAGACTGATAGTTCTGCTTTCCTATCGTTTCACGGTAATAGCAATTTTAAAGTTAGACCTTGATTGTTGGAGTTGGAGTAGTACATCCCTCCTGATAAATCCTGCAGCTGTGCCAATTTGCTATTAATACATCAACCATCTATTGGCCACCCATTCTAAATGATCTTGTATCTTCTAATCAAGCAAATAGCAAGCTTACACCAACATGAGGCAAGAAACTGAGATGATCTTTAGCCATTCAATTTACAGCCCTTGATGCCCGAGAGCACTGTTAAGGCATTTTACCCAGTTCAGGCTTAAATGAGGGTAAAAGGCTACAAACATTTCAAACTGGTCTTTCATCTATGGCCACATCAAGTAGCTTGATGGGGCAACCCTTTGAATTTTGACCATCACATTGAATATCACTATATATTCTTTGACCCCATAAACTAAATCCCACTTAATTTGCCATGTATTAACATATCATGTAATTTTGCCTGTCTTGTAAACCAAACAAGTTTTTTCATAAGACAAACACTGCTTTAGATATTAAGGCCGATACAGAATTACTGTTAAAAACTTCAAAGATTCATGGAAAGTGTTATTTCAAGCACATAAGTGTCCAAAACCAGGAACATGGAGTGACTGACACAAGGAAACCAATTACCTGTTGTTTCCCTGCTAGTAACCAGCACTCTTAAGGTCCCCCCCTAGACAATCTTACAATTATCCCAACAAAGTAAAACACAGGACTCATTCTCGTCCAACTACTTAGCTACTTCAAACCTTAATATTTCTGTTAGTGCCATGCTCCTATAATTGTTTTTGAATAACACTTGGTAACCTTCAAAACCATTTCAAACTAAAGCTTAAGTTTACTCTTTATCCCTGTGCACTTAAGCTGTATTTACCACTGTACCTCAAAAACCTTGGGTTTAACCTCCAGCCTAAAAATGTTAACTTTTTCACCTAATCCTGGCTCTTTAGATGAAATTTCTATTGGAAATAAATTTCTTATGTAACAGTTAATACCCAACTTTATTTTCCTTCCAAAAGCTGAAGTCTTTAATACCACTATAAGTCTCACTTCTAGCTTCTTTTAACTGCTGTGATTTATAAATGCACATTCTAGTAACTGAAAAACTAGACCTTATGATTCTAGAAGTTTACTTAACTAGAAAGTTTTATATATGTAGCACATGACTTTGAAAGTTACAGGTTGTCTTCCCTAAAATTACAGGTGAATGAAAGCATACCACATTTCTATGCCAACCAAGTGTTACAATCAACCAGAGACCTCCCATAGCTTTTCACTAGCTACTTCAAGATTCCTCCTTAGCAATAGGTGGAGGGGGGAAACCCTTTATTTCCAACCTAGAAAAAAACCATTAACTCAATTATTTTCTACATTTCAGCAGCACATTTAATCACCAGAAATAGATTATAAAGTCTTTTGCCTAAGGATTTCTATAAAATTTTGAGTGTTGACCAAAAGAAGACACAGGTTTCTCATTAAACTTTGTTTTAATGGGTCTCAAAATTCTGTGACAGATTTTTGGTCAAGTTGTTTCCATTAAAAAGTACTGATTTTAAAAACTAATAACTTAAAACTGCCACACAAAAAGAAACAAAAGTGGTCCACAAAACATTTTCTTTTCCTCCTGAAGGTTTTACGATGCATTGTTATTAACAACCAGTCTTTTACTATTAAACTTAAATGGCCAATTGAAACAAACAGTTCTGAAACTGTTCTTCCACCACTGTTTAAAAGTGGGGTGGCAGGTATTAGGGATAATATTCATTTAGCCTTCTGAGCTTTCTGGGCAGATTTGGTGACCTTGCCAGCTCCAGCAGCCTTCTTGTCCACCGCTTTGATGACACCCACAGCAACTGTCTGTCTCATATCACGAACAGCAAAACGACCTATTAAAACAAATTTAAGAATACCATGAGAAACACTTGGTTCAAAATAGTGGTATTTTTCACCGTTAACCTCTAATTGTACTCAAAGTAGTCATCCTTACCCAGAGGAGGATAGTCTGAGAAGCTCTCGACACACATGGGCTTGCCAGGAACCATATCGACAATGGCAGCATCACCAGATTTCAAGAATTTAGGGCCATCCTCCAGCTTCTTTCCAGAGCGGCGGTCAATCTTTTCCTTCAGCTCAGCAAACTTGCAGGCAATATGAGCTGTGTGACAATCCAGTACAGGAGCATAGCCAGCACTAATTTGGCCTGGATGGTTCAGGATAATCACCTTGGAACAAAGATTTGCATTTAGTGTCTCAGACTTTGGGTTCTGCAGCAACTTTAAGAACATATCACTTATCTTAAATTGTTTTACCTGAGCAGTGAAGCCAGCAGCTTCCATTGGTGGGTCGTTTTTGCTGTCACCAGCAACGTTGCCACGACGAACATCTTTGACAGACACATTCTTGACGTTGAAGCCCACGTTGTCCCCTGGAAGAGCTTCACTCAAAGCTTCGTGGTGCATTTCAACAGACTTTACTTCAGTTGTAACATTGACTGGAGCAAAGGTGACCACCATGCCAGGTTTCAGCACACCAGTCTCCACTCGGCCCACAGGCACAGTACCAATACCTAAAATATTTACAGCACAGTATCATAAATACCTTACATAAATGCAGATGGCATTTACCCAACACTACGTTGTGCCCTGATAGTATTTTAATGAAAAACTTACCGCCAATTTTGTAGACATCCTGGAGAGGCAGACGCAAGGGCTTGTCAGTTGGACGAGTTGGTGGCAGGATGCAATCCAGAGCTTCAAGCAGTGTGGTTCCACTGGCATTGCCATCTTTACGGGTGACTTTCCATCCCTTGAACCAAGGCATCTAAAACAGAAGATTGTCAATTAGTGTTACCATCAAATCGCCATTCCCAGAGCTTTGTCAACTGTTTCAAAAGTCACTTACGTTAGCACTTGGCTCCAACATGTTGTCACCATTCCAGCCAGAAATTGGCACAAATGCTACTGTGTCAGGGTTGTAGCCAATTTTCTTAATGTAAGTGCTGACTTCTTTAACAATTTCCTCGTATCTCTTCTGGCTGTAGGGCGGCTCAGTGGAATCCATTTTGTTAACACCAACAATTAGCTGTTTCACACCTAGTGTGTAAGCCAGAAGGGCATGCTCACGGGTCTGCCCATTCTTTGAGATACCAGCTTCAAATTCACCAACACCAGCAGCAACAATCAGGACAGCACAATCAGCCTTTTAAAGAAAACAAGAATATATCCTGTTAGAATGTCAAAGGACAAACCTAGTTTTCCCAATGTAGAAAACGTGCCCAGAGTTATTAATCCCACAAACCTGAGATGTGCCTGTAATCATGTTTTTGATAAAGTCTCTGTGTCCTGGGGCATCAATAATAGTCACATAATATTTGCTGGTCTCAAACTTCCACAGGGAGATATCAATGGTGATACCACGCTCACGCTCAGCTTTCAGTTTATCCAAGACCCAGGCATACTTGAAGGAGCCCTTTCCCATCTGTTAAGATTAAGAGTGGTTACTAAGACATGACCAAAACTCCAGCTTAAAATTCCTTACTCCCCGTATTTGGCAGTAATATATATCCCCTATTACAACTGCTAGGCCTACGTGGCTTTACAGAATCAACGTGGTAACTGAGCTGAGTTTAAAAATTGAATTTGTCATTATTTTACCTATTAACATCCAAATCTACATAGCTGCTGCTTAGTTTGGCAAAAATACTACCACTTGATATTTTCTTTACTAATAAACTCAGTGTTTTAGTTAAACTAGTTTTCCCTTTGTGCTTTCATACATACTTCAGCGGCCTCCTTCTCAAATTTTTCGATGGTTCTTTTGTCGATCCCACCACATTTGTAGATCAGATGGCCAGTAGTGGTGGACTTGCCCGAATCTACGTGTCCGATGACGACGATGTTGATGTGAGTCTTTTCCTTCCCCATTTTGGCTTTTATGGGTGGTTTTCACGGCACCTGAAATTAAAGAAAAAAACCTTTGAACCACTGTTGAAAGGCCTGAGAATGAGCCAGGACCCAAACTCAAAGGGCAAATTCCAAGGAGAATTACAGCCAGCGCCAAGCTGGCCTAACTCTTCAGTCTCCACCCACCAAGTGTGGGGAAACTCCAGCGCACAAAATCCCCTCCCCCACCGCGAGGAAGAGGTTCTCCAAAAGCTGGGAGGAGTAATCGAGGTGCCTGGACTGTGCCCGGGCACAACGCCGGGTCGCAGGAAGCGGCGGCAGAGGAGGGAAAGGCCCTTTTCCTTTGTGTGTGTGACTCACCCGCCCCATCTCCCGGGCCGCCGCGTCCTCCATTTTGAGCTCCCTGCAGCAGGGCCGGGGAGCGGCCATCTTTCCGCGCACGCAACTGGTGCCGAGCGGGCCGGCCGCGCCGCTGGGGTGGGGCGGCACACGGCAGCGCAAGGCTGGCACCAAAGCCGCCCGGCCCCCTCCACGCCACCCGTCCTCCCGTCCGACTCTCGGTGGCCGAGACTCGTAGGCCCCGCCTCGCCGAACATGTGCGCTGGGACCCGAGGTCCCCGCCGCCGCCCGCTGCGCCTCGCGGCGGCCCCACAACCCCAAGAACCGGACGGCGAGCTCGTGGACACCCAGCTCAACATCGCCAAAACTATCCCGGCAGAGCAAAAAATCGTAGCCGTTCACCTAGAAATTAAGCGACCGGAGACGAGAAAGCAGAGTAGGCTCGAAGGTGCGACCGGATTCGCACGCGGCGGCCACGGCGCCCAAGCCAGGCCTCCACGCATGCACGAGGCGAAGGGGCTCCGGGAAAAACCCCAAGGCCTCGAACTCTCCCACCCCCCTACGGGCGGAAATTCGGGATCGAGAACCTCGTAAAGTGGCCCAGAAGCATGGCACTGGAGAAAGGCACGCGAGGGCCAAAACCATCTGGACGCGGCTAGGCCCGCGTAAGCCACACCCGGCACTCACCTGTGTTCTGGCGGCAAACCCGTTGCGAAAAAGAACGTTGAGGGCGACTACGGCACTTATATACGGTTCTCCCCCACCCTCGGGAAAAGGGCGGAGCCAGCACACGACACCACTTTCCCAGTTTACCCCGCGCCACCTCCACTAGGCACCGGTTCAATTGCCATCCCCTCCCCCCCAACTTCTCGGGGACTGTGGGCGATGTGCGCTCTGCCCACTCAAGGGCACGCTGCTCCTCGCGCATGCTCCTCTCGACCCCGATGCTGACGAGAGCGAGTGGGTGGGAGGCGGGGACACCGCGATCTCTGGGTTCTGGGTTAGTGGGAGTTTAACGACGGTCCCTGGGATTCCCTAAGGCCGGGGCGAGTCCTCCTTTTGTATGAATTACTCTCAGCTCCAGCTGGGGGCGGAGGGCGGGGGCGCCGGCAAGGAGGCAGCCTGGAGGGAACGTCCAGAATCTTCCCTCTACTATTCCTGGCTTAGTCGGAAAGGTTACGTCGAGATTGGGGTATCCCTTCACCTCGCAATCCACCTCCCCCTCTCAGTCTTGCCATCTGGCTGGTCCGGGACAAGCCCCTAGAGCTTCTTCCTCTGCTAGTCCCAGCCGGGTCCAGGACTGGCTCCTCCTCCGCCCCTCCCGTCTGGAGAGGAGGAGGAGTACCAAGCCCCGGGACCCCGAGGGAGTTGGGGCGCAGAGCAGGCGCCGGAGGGCCGGCTTCGCGGCTCCAGAATCCAAAGGCGGCCGTGAGGCGTGAGCGCGACGAGTCTGCTCCTGAGCTGCCCTCTTGGCTCCTTCCATTCAAAGCCAGCTGCTTTTATCGAAGCCTGTGATAAACGCCACCCCTCTGTGGTACTCCAGATGTCCAAGTTTTCAGTTTAGAATAGACTTCAATCTTACATTAGCTTTACGTCTAATTCTAGTTTTGTTACGCCAAAAAGATCCTGACTGTGTGTGTGTGTGTGTCTTACCTTCGTGGTACACATTTTAAGTGTACAGTCGTTTGATTGCAAACATGACTAACCTAAAAAGAATGCTTCAAATTCAGTTTTTCCACATGATCTCATGTAGAGACTGAGATCCACAGCATGAGCAAGCTTATCCACCCAGTTTCCTATCCTCAACACTTGCTGTGAAATCACTGCTTCTCCTATTTAAGTAAGTATCTATGCTATCTAAATAAATGCCTTCGTTTTCTGTCGTCCCATTGACTGTAACTGGGATTCAGCATAAATCTAAGGGGAGATTTGATGAGACATGGCCTTTTGGATGGCTATCAGGGCAGGCCCTGGGAAATGCTCCTCTGAGGAAAGAGAGCTTATTTTTAAGCTCTCTGGATTACTGGATAAGTATGTTTCTTTTTCCAGGTGTAGAATATCACTGCCCAACTTCTCAAACCAACCTATCGACAAGTATTTATTTGAGAGCCTACCATGTGTCCAATGTGGAGTGTGCAAAAATATTTCCTTCTGGAGAGGAACCCAGGGTCACATTGGAAGAGGAAAATTAATATATACAACAATTGGAAAGCAGTTAAGGCAACTTGTATGGTGCTTACTTGGTTTTTATTTCATCGTATAATATAGTTCTAATGCCAGCTTTCAGCTGTTTTTCACAATCCAAACACTTTTCTTTCTTTTTAAATGAAAGAAGTCTTCTGCAATAGACTTCCTTCGTCTTTTTGTTGTTAATTGTTTATTTATCAAGAGCAAAGGAAAAAAAAAAAGAGCAAAACTCTTCCTCAGCCCACATATTCATAGCTCAGAAACACAGGTCAGTGACAAACTATGTAAATCAACCCAGAGAAATTCTTTATGTTCCAAAATCACCTTGCACTCTGAAACATACCAGCCTTCCTCATCTCTGCAGAATCTTTCATAGAATCCTAATCTCTGTAGAAATCTGCATATGCTTTCTTTCTTGGTTCAGGCCACCAAACTTACAGAAAGCTGCAACCCCCAGTGATACAATGAATGCTCGGACAATATGAAACCACAGACACCTGGCCAGGAGGCCACACAACTCAGGTTTTGTCAAAGCACTGGAAGCTATGGTAGTTACTATCCTTGATGGGTATGCCAACCTCAACATGTCCTTCCTGGCTGATGGAGAAATGAACTGCCTTTTTTTTTTTTTTTTTTTTTTAACCACTTCTTGTAGATAAAATTTCTAAAAATCAGGTTTCTCTATTTTTTCATTAGGTTTCTAGCCTTCTCATTTTCTTTTCTTTTTTTTTTTTTTTTTTTGTTGAGACAGAGTCTCACTTTGTTGCCCAGGCTAGAGTGAGTGCCGTGGCGTCAGCTTAGCTCACAGCAACCTCAAACTCCTGGGCTTAAGCGATCCTACTGCCTCAGCCTCCCGAGTAGCTGGGACTACAGGCATGCGCCACTATGCCCGGCTAATTTTTTCTATATAGATTTTTAGGTGTCCATATAATGTCTTTCTATTTTTAGTAGAGACGGGGTCTCGCTCAGGCTGGTCTCGAACTCCTGACCTTGAGCAATCCACCCGCCTCGGCCTCCCAGAGTGCTAGGATTACAGGCGTGAGCCACCGCGCCCGGCCTAGCCTTCTCATTTTCCTTTAACTTTGAGATAGTTTTAATGAAAGAATCTAGGCCAAATACAGTTTCCCTGGAAATATATATAACTAATCTATTTCTATCAACAAAAGCCTTTTTTATTTCTACATTTCTAGCTTCTCTCCTTTCACACATTCTTTTTTTCACATTGAATTTTCTTAGTGCCCTTAACCAATCATATACACGTGGAATAAAATTATCTTGATACCCTAGTCTCTGTTTGTAATAAGAGAAAGATGTAAGTGGTACCAGTGAAAATCAATCACAAGCAGTAAAACAATGTAAATACTTCGCTCTCATTTATTTTCTTGGAAGTATTCATTAATGCCTATTCTTTGGGGCTAGATTCCTACAATCAACTATATTAGTATATCACAGTAATAATAACTGCACACAGGTTAAGATTAGGGTGCCACACTACACTTATTTTGCATGCCTTCTTTAACAGTGTATGCCTCAAATGGTACATTGTTGGAGATCATACTAAGGCACATATTCAACAGAAATGGCAAATTTTTTTTAAATCTAAAGAAACGGTTATTTTACAACAGGAGGGAAAACAAAGATTAAACAAAGACAGAAGGTTGACTATTTCAAAGCCTTACATGGAATCCAAAATCATAGCTAACACCTAATCTAAAGAAGAAATGAAAAATCAAAATGAAAGTGGATATTGCTAAGAGGGGAAAGTATCAGAGATAATGTCAGTTTAGTAAATAAAAGTGTAAAATAAAAGTGAGAAAAGTGATCTCTGTGAAATATGCACTGTTCATTGAAATGTGACATTGCAAACTTAAGTACTTTTATACAATCCTAAAATTGTAGTAATTGAAGATATGTATTTTTCAGTGGAATTAGTCTATTTGAAGATATAGACCTACTATCATTTAAGCAGTAATTTTTAATAGGAGTGTGTATTCGGCATCATGTTGGGATTCCTTAAAAGATGACCGAAAACATCTCCACAGATGCTTATAAAAACTACAGCTCCTGATTTAAATCTGACCTAAACCTTTTCCTAATACCATAACTTTACTGCTTTGGATGGTGAACAGAATCCAACATTCTAAACATAATTAAAGTAGCAAAATGGTCCAAAGGTGTTCCTGGGACACAAATAATGGCAGCCAAACTTTTACTATTATGCTCAGAAAAAGAAAAATTGAAAAATATGAATCCAAAGCTATCTCAGAATATAGGTAGGTTTTCCCCAAGTCACTGTGATTGCAGATAAGAGTAAACGCTTTATAAACACCTGATAGAGAATGCTTTTAAAAACAGCATCCAAGGAACAGCAAAATCACAGGAGTCCTTGATTTATATCTAAGTTACCTGCGCACAACCACATGGGTGCTCTCAATGTTGCGACAATGGCCGAGACTTTCTTTGAGGGAGGGGAGATCTCAATTCTCGTGCTTAAGAACCTTTGAGCCCATTGAAGCCATATTATTGTGCGTTAGGGGTAGACACTGGCCACAAGCATTTTCCCTGGGCAAAGATCGCATTTCTGCTCTCGGTCGTGGCCAGAGGTGGGCCGGGAGCCGGAGCTGGGCCGGAACGGGAGTCTCCGGGGAAGCCCCGCGCGGCTCGGGGCGCACCCGGCTTCCGAGGAGGGGAGGCTGGGGCGGCGCCCGCAGTGCGTGCCCTTCCCGGGCGGTAAGGCGGGCCGCGGTGGTCCTTCTCCCGCGCCAGCTCCCCGGGCAGCGCCGCTGGCGTTTCTCTGGCGCTCGGACACCTGCGGACCCGCCGGGTCCCGCGGCGCACAGCGGGGCGCCACGGAGCAGCCAGCTGCGGTCTCGCAAGCGCTGGGTCGCCCGAGCCCGGCCCCCCGACACGCCCCCACCTGAGGTCACTTTCTTCCGGCCTCAGACTGCGGAAGGGAGGGCCCAGGAGGAGGTAGAAAACCTCTTGTGGCTCAGAGGGAGGGTCGGTTTTCGTCACCGTGGGCTGGCTTCTAAAAGACTGGAGCAAATCTTTTTCAAAATCCCTTTCCCCCATACCCTGTGGTTTGAACATAATCCTGCCGCATTTTCCCCCACGACTTTACAGCAGATACAGTGTGTCTTTTACTAACTTAAAGGTTAAAACAGTAACATTGTTAAGACTCGTAAATGCGGTTTTGGGTCATAATCTAAGATCTCATTTTCCTTAAGATTTTCCTTAAACTTGTTCATACGTTTAGAGTGGCAAACTTAAAATAGATTGTAAGTAAACATCAACATGACCCCTTTTAGGAAGAAAAACAAGGATTTTAGTTACGTTGTAAAAGTGAACAATAGTAGTACTTTGAGATTTTGTAATTGTGATTCACCAAGCATCTTTCAGTGTTGGCTAATCACTCTGCCATTGGGTCTAATTTAAAGCGGCTTTAAGTAATTACATTTTGCTGTGGCTTGCCACAGGTGTTCATCTTGCTTGTGCCAATTGAAAATGATTTTTTAAATCTTTTTTTAATCTGCCGTAGCTACCTCTACAGAGAAAATGACTTTTAAAGGGGTATTTTAGAATATGATTACACCAAGGAATTATTTGGACTTAGAATCAAAATAAAATGGCACTTTGGTGTGCCAGACATTGTTCTAATATTTGCAGTACTTACTGTAATCCTACCACCCACAGTTTATAGATGGGGAAGCTATAGGCAACAGATAGTTTATGCATAATCAAATACAGACATATTTTTTAAGTTTTACTTTTTTTGCCCAAAATGCTAAAATACAATATACCACTTAGCCTTTTCCACTTAATACATCTGAGTGATCTTTTCTTGTGAGTACATTAGGACCCTGCACAACAGGATAGGTACCCAGGTAATCTCCTCAGAGAGCTATAGTCCTAACCCTTACCAGCAGGTCCAGATAGCCTGGTATAATAAAAATATCGATGGCATTGGAGTCACAAAATCAGAAATTCAGTCCTCACTCTTCTGTTTATAGACCGTGTGACAGCTGGTGCTCCTGAGTCTCTCAGTGCATCTGTAAAATGAGTCTGCTCATTGTTCATATTTAGCACCCACCTCACAATTCTAATGTGCAATGACTTAAAAGACATGGGGGCACTTTATGAGCGAGTTAAGACAGTGTTTCTGTAGGCTTTTTGGAGAATGCCTACCCTCAATTGGTATGCCTTGTGACACTAACTTGAGTCAGTAGAGAAAATAAATCCGCTATATTAATAACTCACTGCAACCTTAAACTCCTAGGCTCAAGTGATCCTCCCATTTCAGCCTCCCAATTTGCTGGGACTACAGGCAGGTGCTACCACACCTGGCTAATTTTTAAATTTTTTGTAGAGATGGGCTCTCACTGTGTTGCCCAGGCTTGAATTCCTGAGCTCAAGCAATCTTCCCATCTCAGTCTCCCAAAGTGCTGGGATTACAGGTGTGAGCCATTGTGCCTGGCCCCATTGGTATCATTTTAATTGTAGGCATTTAAAAATAGGTAATACGGCTGGGCGCGGTGGCTCACGCCTGTAATCCTAGCACTCTGGGAGGCCGAGGTGGGCGGATCCTTTGAGCTCAGGAGTTCGAGACCAGCCTGAGCAAGAGCGAGACCCCATCTCTACTAAAAATAGAAAGAAATTATATGGACAGCTAAAAATATATATAGAAAAAATTAGCCGGGCATGGTGGTGCATGCCTGTAGTCCCAGCTACTCGGGAGGCTGAGACAGGAGGATCGCTTGAGCTCAGGAGTTTGAGGTTGCTGTGAGCTAGGCTGACGCCACGGCACTCACTCTAGCCTGGGCAACAGAGTGAGACTCTGTCTCAAAAAAAAAAAAAAATAAAAATAGGTAATACATCTAGATAGTAAAAATTGTACAGAGTTTACACAGTGAAATGTTATTCTCCTTTTAGCAATTTAAAGAAATTCTGAAGACTATATCAGGAAAATTAGGAAACTAAAGGTATTTCTACTCCTGCTCTCTTAATTGCAAATCCAGTGCCTATCAGTGGTCTCTCATTTGGTATGAAGGAAAGGATTTTCTTCTCTTACTCCTTGTTTTTAGTGATTATATTTGTTATTTTATTGCTATGTTAGAAGTGAAAATAAACTGTGAGAAGCTACAACAGCAGGCAACTTCATGAAGATTATGAAGCAATGGAGGCACCCATCGTAGAATTGGCTTATCCTGTAGCAGGAGCAAAGACTACGCAACAAAGGTCATCAATGGTAAGATTATTGACAGCATCTGCCATCTGGAATTTACGCACCGATAGAAAGTTTAAAATCAAGCTTAAGGAAACATTGGCTACCCCTGACCTCTTAGCCAGGGATCATAGGTGAGAAGGGATCAAGAAAGGCCTAAAATCTCTACGAACGCATAGGTTTACAAAAAACAAGCCCAGAACCAAGATTCTCAGGCAATGTTGAAATTTGCTCTTGGGATGAGGTCCCCATTTTACAATGTTTGAACAGCCTGTTTTTCCTGCTGGAATTTTGTTCTTCAGCATTAGTTCTCTTTAGGTGTCTTTTTTTTTTTTTTTTTTTTTTGAGACAGAGTCTCACTCTGTTGCCCAGGCTAGAGTGCCATAGCATCAGCCTAGCTCACAGCAACCTCAAACTCCTGGGCTCAGGCAATCCTCATGCCTCAGCCTCCCGAATAGCTGGGACTACAGGCATGTGCCACCATTCCTGGCTCATTTTTTCTATATATATTTTTAGTTGTTTGGCTAATTTCTTTCTATTTTTAGTAGAGACGGGGTCTCGCTCTTGCTCAGGGTGGTCTCCAACTCCTGAGCTCAAACAATCCACCCACCTCAGCCTCCCAGAGTGCTAGGATTGCAGGTGTGAGCTACCCCGCCCAGCCTTTTCTCTTTAGTTTTGACCTGTCAAACTTCTCAACCTCTGGTAGGTCTGGCTTATCACTCATCTCGACTAAAAGAAAGCCCAAGGCTGGGCACGGTGGCTCACATCTGCAATCCTAGCACTCTGGGAGGCCAAGGCGGGTGGATCGCTCGAGATCAGGAGTTCGAAACCAGCCTGAGCAAAAGAGCGAGATTCCCCCCCACCCCCGTCTCTACTAAAAATAGAAAGAAATTATCTGGCCAACTAAAATATATATAGAAAAAATGAGCCGGGCATGGTGGCGCATGCTTGTACTCCCAGCTACTCGGGAGGCTGAGGCAGTAGGATCGCTTAAGCCCAGGAGTTTGAGATTGCTGTGAGCCAGGCTGATGCCACGGCACTCACTCTAGCCAGGGCAACAAAGCAAGACTCTGTCTCAAAACAAAAAAATAAAAAAAAGAAAGCCCAAAGGCTTGAAGACTAGCAAGGCTGCTACTTGATCTGGACCAGCTTAATGTTCCCTTGCAGAACCCTATACTTAAAAGCCCTCACTCACTAAGTTTTGTGAATCCATATTTTATAAACATTCATTTTCAGCATTTCTGTGTCTTCATAGGTAATGTAGTAGACAGAACACTGGACTAAGGGAAGAACTGGAATCTATTCCCAGATATTTTCTTTATTAATGTGATCTTGAATAAACCACCTTTGAGCTCACTAGCCCATCATAAAATAGTGTACCATATATTTTATAGAGCTGATTATGAAGATAAGATGCTGTACCAAAAGACACAAACCATTTTTACAAATGTCAGTGCTCATTATCATTAGAAAATAATTACTAGCTCTTTCAAAAAGCAAAAATCTGTTTAAACTATAGAGAAACTTACTATTTGTCAACATTCATCCTAAAAATGAATACTATTTGTTCTATTTCACTTAAGTGTTAGAACTATAGATTCACCAATACACATAACACTGTGTGTGTATTCTATAAGTGGCAAGGGATTTTGAATTATGGCATTCAGTACATGTTGGTAATTGTGCAGGAGTTCGGAGATCAGTCTTTATTCATCTATTGATCAAACATTTATTGAGCATCTGCTATATGCCAGGCACTTAGCTAGGCACTAGAGAGACAAAAAGCAATCTCTGCCAAATGGCTTACATGGCAGAGACTTGGAGAGGTAGGGGAGGGAAGACTAACAGTAAACAGATGACTCCAAGGAAGCATGAATGCTGGAACCAGGTAAGCCTAGGGTGTTTTTGAGCACTCAGGAGGTACCAAGACTGGAAGAAGGGATGAGGATGGCAACAGGGAAAACTTCTCAGAGGACAGATAGTCTCACCTGGGTTGGGTAAGAACTGTGGGAGTCTGCCAGTGGAAAGAGGCTATGGAGGTGGGTGCTTTGGGTGATTGTGCTAGGAAAGAAAGTGGGTCTGGGAGAGTTTATTCCTCCACAGGCAGGAATAGAGAGCAAGATGTATCTAGGTATTCACCGAGACCCTCAAGGAGCCTGTGAAGAACATCCAGGCTCTAGAGATAGACCAGCTTGGGTTCAAGTCTGGCATCCCCACCTACTGAACGCGCAGCTCTGGGCAAAGTATTTGGCTTCTTTAAGCTTCAGCTCCATTGCCTGTAAAAAGGTGATAGTAACACCTACCCCATAAGATGGCTATGAAAATTAGATACATATCTCAAGTGCTGAGCATGTTTTTTTGCACCAACTTAAAACAATAATTGCCAGGAAGTTTTTGTTCCCTTTTGTTTGTTTTAATCCATTGTGTATATTATATAGTGCTTTAAAATGGGGAAGCTCTGAAGTCAGGATGTCTTCACTCAAATCTCTGTTGGCTCTACCACAACTAGTGATAGCATGTTTAGCAAGTGATTTAACCTCACTGAGCCTCAGTTTTCATGTTTATATAAGGTGAGAATAAAAATAAATAATACCGGCCGGGTGCAGTGGCTCATGCCTGTAATCCTAGCACTCTGGGAGGCCGAGGCGGGAGGATTGCTTGAAACCAGTCTGAGCAAGACCCCGTCTCTACTGAAAATAAAAAAAATTAGCCAGACATGGTGGTGCTTGCCTATAGTCCCAGCTACTCGAGAGGCTGAAGCAGGAGGATCGCTTGAGCCCAGGAGTTTGAGGTTGCTGTGAGCTAGGCTGATGCCACGGCACTCTAGCCCAGGTGACAGAGCAAGACTCCCTCTCTAAATAAATAAATAAAAATAAATAATACCTCCCCCATAGGCTTGTGGTGAGGATTAAATGAGACAAAAATACTACGTAACCCAATGCCTGTCACATGGTAAGCATGCAATAAATCTTAATTGTTTCTTATTGTTTTATTTTATTTTTTGTTATTTGAGATTCCTCATTAACTAGAATCTTGTTATAGAATGGAGTTTCTTCTATGCCATAATGACCTTACTTTGAGCTCTATGTTTAACATCCCTGCATTTTAGGTTTCCTTATTAATTTTCCTATCAGCTTCATTTTTAGAATCTTAATGATGTTATCTTAGTCTGTTTGGGCTGCTATAACAGAATACCTTAGACTGGGTAACTTTTTTTTTTTTTTAAGGCAAGCACAAAAATGAGGTTTATTTAGGAGAGAAAGATAGGATTATAGGGCAAGAGCAAGACATAGGTTTACAGAACATGATACATGTCCCACAAATGACTACTGGGCCCATTATAGCAGCAAAGGGAGAGCCAAAGGAAGGGCAAAAAAGGGCCTGGGTAACTTATAAACAACGGAAATTTTTTACTCTCGGTTCTGGTGGCTGGGAAGTCCAAGATCAAGGCCTCGCCAGATTCGGTGTCTGGTGAGAGCTTGCTCTCTTCTTCAAAGATGATGCCTTCTGACTGTGTTCTAACATGGCAGAAGGGTGGGGGGACTCCCTCAAACCTCTTTAAAGGGACTAATCCCATTAATGGGGGTAGAGCCTTCATGACTTAATCACTTCCCAATGGTCCCACCTCTTACTAGTATCCCATTAGGTTTTAAGTTCCAACATATGAATTTTGGGGGGGATACCAACATTCAAACCATAGAAGATGCTATGTTTTAAGTAATTATGAAGTTAGAAATTTTTAGTTTTTTTAAAATATTGGGACATTTTAAAAATCAAAAGCAGTGTGAACAATCGCCCCTAATTTTAAAATCCTGTCATGTCCTTGTACTTTCTAAGATTAAATGTTCTTTATCTTTTTTTTTTTTTTCATTTTTAGTATAGTATCTTTTGAATTGTTGCTATGTCATTGCCTCTGTTTTTCTAGTACCATCTGCTTCCGGTATATCTATTGGCAAGCTATTCCTGCTGCAAAAGGAACTTTGCAGATTTAGTTCTAAAAAATACCCAACTATTTCATATGTCACATAATCATCAATGAAAAGGGAAAACTGGGTCTCAATAACTGGGAAACCACTAAGGTAAGCTCTGAGATCATTTTCTTTTTTATTTTCAGAATAGACTCATTGAGCCAGGCGCGGTGGCTCACGCCTGTAATCCTAGCACTCTGGGAGGCCAAGGAGGGAGGATTGCTTGAGCTCAGGAGTTTGAGACCAGCCTGAGCAAGAGCAAGACCCCGCCTCTACTCTAAATAGAAAGAAATTAGCCAAACAACTAAAAACAGAAAAAAATTAGCCGGGCATGGTGACTCGTGCCTGTAGTCCCAGCTACTCGGGAGGCTGAGGCAGGAGGATCCCTTGAGCCCAGGAGTTTGAGGTTGCTGTGAGCTAGGCTTATGCCACGGCATTCTAGCCCGGGCAACAGAGTGAGACTCAGTCTCAAAAAAAAAAAAAAAAAAGAATAGACTCACTCAACATGAAGAAAGAATTTAAAAGCCATTATGTGAATAAAAACTATTGATAAATCTCTCCATTAGTTTGTTTACCTGCCACCTGTGGATCTACCACAAAATAAATACCACTATCCTTTTTTGGATAATGCTGTATTATTTCTATACTTGATTTCATTAATTTCAGTTAACCTGTACTAGCCTTTGTTCTCAGGGTCTAGAATAATATATTCTCCATTCTGGAAGAGAGTTTAATCGTCATCTAGTGAAAACTACTAATTTTACAGGTGAAAAGTACGACTGAGTAATTTGCCTGGTGCTCATGTGACTAAAAGGAAAGTGTACCCATCCTCTGACCTCCATTTTTTGCCTTCAGTGGGTAAAACAGGGATTAAAAGTGTATATTCTAGAGCCAGACTAGCTGGGTTCAAAGCCCAGTCCTGATATTTACTAGCTGTGTGACCTCGGACATATTACTTCTTTAAATCTCAGCTTCTTCATCTGTGAAATGGGGATAATAATGTTCCTTATTTATAGAGTTATATGACAAATAAGTTAATATATTGTAAAGATTTTTACATTGTATGAATATTAACTATTATCATTTTGTTTATCCTCACCACCTAAAACAGTATCTGCACAATGAATATTTGCTAAATGAATCAGTGAATGGATAAAGGGTGAGCTGCCTCTCTATGTCATCATTGACTAATTGACTCAAAAAGATTTTTTAAAATATATATTTTTGTGGAAGAATGATGGTTCTCACTGTCAGACATCAGCAGGTTAGTTTAGCTGGATGTGGTGGTATGGCCTGTAGTCCCAGCTACTCGGGAGGCTGAGGCAGGAGGATCCCTTGAGCCCAGGAGTTTGAGGCTACAGTGAGCAATGATTGCACTCCTGCAATCCAGCCTGGGTGACAGTAAGATACTGTCTAAAAAAATAGAATAAAAATAGTAAGACTTTGCTTATACACATAGTAGTCATCAAACTGCTGAAAACCAAAAGATCAAGAAAAAAAACTGAAAGTGTTCAGAAAAAAATAGCACATTACATACAAGGGAGCAACGATTGAAATGATTGGATGCCTCATCAGAAACATGGAGGCAAGGAGATAGATGAACAACATCTTAAAGTACTGAAAGAAAGAACAAACAAATCTGTCAACCCAGAATTCTATATCTGGTGAAAATATCCTTCACAAATGAAGACAATAAAATCACAATGAGATACCGCTATACACCCACTAAAGTCGCTAAAATTAAAAAGACTGACAATACCAACTCTTGGCAAGCAATTGGGACTCTTACACAGCTGGTGTAAAATTGTGCAATCTCTTAGGAAAACAGTTTAGCAGTTTCTAAAAAAGTTAAACATACATCTACCATATGACCATCCATTCTGCTTTCAAGTGTTTACCCAAGAGAAATGAAAGCATATGTCCAAACAAAGAATTGGGCCAAAATGTTCATAGCAGCTTTATTTGTAATCACTCAAAACTGAAAACAACCCAAATAGCCATCAACAGGTGAAGGGATGAACAAATCACGGTATATCCATACACTAGAACCTAGTTAGCAATAAAGAGGAACGAACTATTGATACATGCAACAACATAAACGACTTTCAAAATAATTCTGCTGATAGAAGCCATACAAAAAATAATACATATGGTATGATTCTTCATCCATATAAAAATTCTTCTATAAAATGCGAACTAATCTGTAATGATAGAAAGCACATTAATGGTTGCTAGGGGAATGGGAAGAGGCTAGGGAGGAGAGAGAAGAAGGGATTACAAAAAGGTGGGAGGAAATTTTGGGGGGTGATGAATATGTTTGTTTTTTTTTTTCTCCTTTGGACACAGGGTCTTGTTCTGTTTTCCAGGCTAGGGTGCAGTGGCATCATTATAGTTCACAGCAACCTCAAACTCCTGGGCTCAAGGGATCCTCCTGCCTCAGCCTCCTGAGCAGCTGAGACTACAGGCACGTGCCACCATGCCTGGCTAATTTTTTTTTTTTTCCTAGAGATGAGGTCTTGCTATGTTGCTCAGGCTGGTCTTGAACTCCTGACCTCAAGTGATCCTCCCACCTCAACCTCCCAAAGTGCTGAATACCAGCATGAGCCACCTTGCTAGGCCATGTATATTATCTTGATTGTGGTAATAGTTTCATGGGTGTGTACCTATGTAAAAACTTATCAAATTGTATACTTTAAATGTATGCAATGCATTAAGACAACCATACCTCATAAAATTGGGGAATAATAGAGAAAAAGGAAAAAAATGAATGTAAAACAGATACATTTTTGGATAAAATAAAACTAAGCATTTGTTACCAGTAGACTTGTACTGTAAAAAATGCTATAGGATATTCTTCAGGCTGAAGAGAAATAATAACCATAGAAATGCATGCTCTTCCAATGAGTCTTTGGATCTAAAACAGAAAAAAAAAAAAAAGATAAAAAGAAACTTATGCTCTGGTTTTTCTTCAGAACAAATAAATCTTTCCCCTTTTATTAAAGACTTAATAAAAATATTTATTAAACTTTGTAGAGAGGAACAGTTTTAAGCTGGTAACAAAAGTTTTTGAGATTTTGCTTAGGCTGGGCTAAATTTAGAACAAAAAAAAAAAACCAGTAGAAACTCAAATCCTCAGGAAGGAATAAAACAGAAATGATAAATATCTAGGCAAATATATAAAACAACTTTTTCTCTTAATTTCTTTACATTATATAAACATATTGAAAGAAAAATGATAACATTGTCTTGTAGGGTTCGTAACATATGTGGATTAAATGCACATAATTTTATAGGTTAAAGGACAGGGGCAGGGACATGAATGGGCCTATAGAGTTGTAAGGCTTCTACATTGTACAAAGAGCAATTCAATATTAACTCTAAGTAGATTGTGACAAGTTAAGGATATATATTGTAACTGTTAGAGCAAACATGAAAAATTAATGCAGAGAGATATAACTAAAAAGCCAATGGATAAAATGAAATTCTAAAAGAATATCTGAATAATCCAAAAGAAGAAGAGAAACAAAAAGCAGAAAGGACAAGGGAAACAAATAATAAAATGATAGACCTAAATCCAACTAATTCAATAATTACAATAAATGCTAATTGGGATAAACACTACAATTAAAAAGGAGAATTTGTCAGAATGGACAAAGCAAGATCCAACTGTATGTTGTCTATAAGAGACACATTTTAAATATAAGAACACAGATATGTTGTTATATTAAATAGATTTCGCTTATTTTGGCACATTGGAAATGACTTAAACTTTGGTTGTCTCAATCACAGTGCCTGTAAGACAGGAAATAATTATACTCTGTCCAAGATTGTAGCAATTAAAAGTAATTAAATGATTATAAGGCAGTGTGCAAATACTGTTTGGCATTATCATGTCCTTATAATAATTACTTTATATATTATTTTATTCCAGTCATTTTAATGTTTCTTTCTGAACAGGGTCACCAATGCTTAGTGTAATGGCCGGGCATGATGGCTCATGCCTGTAATCCTAGCACCCTGGAAGGAGGTCAGGAGTTCGAGACCAGCTTCAGCCAGAGCGAGACCCCCCGTCTCTATTAAGTAATAGAAAGAAACTAGCTGGGCAACTAAAAGTAGAAAAAATTAGACGGGCCTGGTGGTGCAGGCCTGTAGCCCCAGCTACTCAGGTACCTGAGGCAGGAAGATCCCTTGAGCCCAGGAGTTTGAGGTTGCTGTGAGCTAGACTAACGCCATGGCACTCTTGCTCAGGCAACAGAGTGAGACTCTGTTTCAAAAAAAAAAAAAAAAAAAAATCTTAATGTAAGCATTTATGTTACTCCTATTTTACTAATTTATTTTATAGCATAATAATTGAAATCATGGTTCTGGAGTCAAATATCCTTGAGTTGTTGGCTCTGACATTTACTAGATGTCCTTAGACAATTTTTTAAACTTTATTTATTGATCTTCAGTTCCTTCATCTGTAACATGAGTGTAATACTTCATTAATTAAATAAAATAATATATCTATGATACTTAACACAGAGCCTTTTAGCTGGTTGTGATGATGCATGTCTGTAATCTCAGCTACTCAGGAGGCTGAGGCAGGAGGATTGCTTGAGCCCAGGAGTTGGAGCCCACGCTGAGCAACACAGTGAGACTGTCTCAAAAAAAAAAAAAAGGCTTTTAGACATTTTTATGTTTCCGTTGGCACTCTCAACAAATTCATAATTAACTGTACTTTAATGAAACAAAAAGCCTAAAAGAAGCTAAAAAAATACGCTAACATATAACAATCCCCCAAATAAGTCTCTAAACAACAAAAAAAATAGTATCTCTTACAAAATTAAACTGGCCTCTATCAAGATCCTCCTATGTTTGAAAATATTCTATTCTGACACTAATCTTTAAGAATTAAATGATGCAAATGAGAGCCAGATAGCAGAAGGAGCCTATTATTCCTAATCTGAAGTAAAAGTTGTCTACAGAAACCCTCTTTTTTTTTTTTTTTTTTTGAGGCAGAGTCCCATTCTGTCACCCTTGATAGAGTGCCTTGGTGTCAGCCTGGCTTACAGCAACTTCAAACTCCTGGGCTCAAGCAATCCTTCTGCCTCAGCCTCCCAAGTAGCTGGGACTACGGGATCTCACTCTTGCTGAGGCTGGTCTCAAACTCCTGATCTCAAAGGATCCTCCCACCTCAGCCTCCAAGAATGCTAGGATTACAGGCATGGGCCACGGCCCCTGGCCAGAAACCCTCTTTGGATGTGGAAATGTCCATCTTGTGACAGGAATATGGGAGAACTTAAAGAATGCAGGTATACAATGGAAACTGTGAGCCTTCAGCGTCAGAATGCTGAATTGGAATTTGGAGACAGGATTCTATGAAAACTGGCAAAAATGCATTTTGTCTTGATTAACTGTCAAAATGCAGGAACATTTTTGCCCATACAACAGTTTTTACTGTACAGATGGCCACGGAAATTGGTAAGATGGGCAAAGGACACGACTCAGGCATGGCTGGCTCCAACTCCTCCCACAGATCTCATTTTTCATGCTGCCTTCTCAGTGGAATCCTCTCTGACTACTGTGTCTAAGAAGGTCCCTGTTATTTTCCATTATCGCTCCTTCTTTGTTTCCTTCTTAGCACTTATCACAGCATGTAATTATTACATTCACTTGGCATTATTTCAGCTTTGTCTCCTTTACAAGAATGGAAACTCCGTAAGAGCAGAGATCTTGTTTGACTTTTTGTTTTAACTGTGGTATCCAGTGCTTGGCACATAGTAGATGCTCAGTAAACATCTGTTGAATGAATGAGTGAATGAATGAATAGGGAGGAAATCTGGGAATGCAGTCTGCTACTCCTCAAGTAAATTTATGTCATTGACATATGTACATTGTCCATGAAAACCTGTTTTTTGGTGTTAAACAAAAATCATTCCAAAATTTATGTGTTTCCCAGTAGCCCTCCTAATGTCCCTTGGTCTTTCTCCTTCTCTATTTTAGACTTGCACTATGTCTTCTTGCTTGTTTTTTCAGGTTTGCCTCGAAGTAAGGAGTTTCACCCAGGCTCTTGTAGGGGCAGAAGACATTCCTAGACATCATTGCCTTGATTCCTGCTTAACAAATAGAGAATGGCATTTTCATGTGGCCTAAAAAGAGGATTTGATCACATTCGTAAGAAAAATTGGCTTTGAAGCAAGTAGGGAGTGGTGAGGGCTGCGGGAACTCATTAAGAACAGAGACACATCTGTTTCTTCAGCTATCGCCCACCCATCCATCCTCCCCCTTTCAGTAATTATTGTGTTTACTGAGCTCAGACCTAGACCAGAACTGTTCTAAATGTTTCATGCATATCAACTAATTTAATCCTTACAGTTATTATAAAGGCAGGGATATTATTATCCTCAGCTTATTAATGGGCACACCAATAATCACATGTCAAGCATTTTTGCTCAGTGGTCTTTGTTAAGGAGCAATCATTATAGAGTCACATAATGTAGTCACAAAAAAAACTGATAACTTTCCAAATCGTTTTTGATACGTAATCATAACGGAGCAGTATTTAAGCAAAATTACATATACTGTCTTAGAATTATGGAAAGTGCTGTTGCCATATAAAGTACACACGTTTTGGGATGAAGTCAGTGCTAAACAGGAAAACTAAGCAAAGTGCTGTGGCTGCAGGAAGGAAGCTGGGGGAGGGGAAAGAACATAGTATTGGGGTTGGAGAGACTTGGCGTTGAATCAGGTCTGTTCCTCATGAGCTCTGGGATCTTGGGCAAGGTGCATGAGCTGCAGTTCCTACGTCTCTGAAGGGAGAGTAATAAAGCCTCCAGAGGGCTTTCCTGAGTTCCCCAAATTGAGCTGAGTGCCCTCCTCTGTGCTTCTCCATCACTGTTTGCAATGTCTTGCATATCATTTGTTGCATGGAAAGTTCTCCATCTGACCCTCTCTTCCTTGGCTTACAAATTCTTTCAGAGCAGCAATATCTGGGGATGCTCCCCACCTGCACCAGGGCCTGGGTGAACTCCTGCCTTCTAGTTAAATCTGGGAATGGTTCTTTAGATCTCAGCTCAGTCACTTTTTCAGGAAGCCTGCCCTGACCCTCCCATTCTACCCCCATCCCCTCCCCTTAAAGATAGGACAGTTTCCTTCTCATAAATTTTTCTATATTGCCTTCCTTCAGAACACTTAGTTTGTAATTATCCATGGATTATTGTGAATATTTGATAATTGTCCCCTGCAAACCCATGGGCCTCGCGAAAGCAAGGACCAGGAAGATATGGTTCACCAATGAATTACCCATGCCTGGGGAATCCTCATGGAGAATATGGGTCTTGAAAGATGTAAATAATTTCTATGGCCATTCGAGATTGTAAAAATAGTAGTTTAAGATGTGTTAGCTCATGTTTTAAGGAAAATTGAGTAGTCCTCTATGGCTCTAGAACAGTGGTTCTCAAACAAGGGTGATTTCATCTCTTTCCCCCACCCCCACTTGGCAAAGTCTGGGAACACTTTTTTTTTTTTTTTTTTTGAGACAGAGTCTTGCTCTGTTGCCCAGGCTAGAGTGCCATGGTGTCAACCTAGCTCACAGCAACCTCAAACTCCTGGGCTCAAGCAATCCTTCTGCCTCAGCCTCCCGAGTAGCTAGGACTACAGGCATGTGCCACCATGCCCAGCTAATTTTTTTCTATATATATTTTTAGCTGTCCAGATCATTTCTTTCTATTTTTAGTAGAGACGAAGTCTTGCTCTTGCTCAGGCTGATCTCGAACTCCTGACCTAGAGCAATCCTCCCGTCTCGGCCTCCCAGATTGCTAGGATTACAGGCGTGAGCCACAGCGCCCGGCCTTTTTTTTTTTTTTTAAGACAGGGTCTCACTCTCTTGCCTGGGCTAGGTGCCGTGGCATTAGCCTAGCTCACAGCAACTTCAAATGCCTTGGCTCAAGCGATCCTCCTGCCTCAGCCTCCTGGGTAGCTGGGACTACAGGCACGTGCCACCGTGCCCGGCTAATTTTTTTCTATTTCTAGTTGTTTTGGCTGATTTCTTTCTATTTATAGTAGAGATGGGGGGGGGGGTCTCACTCTTGCTCAGGCTGGTCTCGAACTCCTGCACTCAAGCAATCCTCCCGCCTGGGCCTCCCGGAGTGCTAGGATTACAGGCATGAGCCATGGCACCCGGCCACATTTTTTTTTTAAGAGACAGGGTCATGTGCTATTGCCCAGGCTGGAGTACAGTGGCAGGATCATAGCTCACTGCTGGAGTACAGTGGCAGGATCATAGCTCACTGTAGCCTCAGACTCTTTGGCTCAAATAGTCCTCACACCTGAGGCTCCCTAGTAGCTGGGACTACAGGTGCGTGCCACCACACCTGGATAATTAAAAAAAAGAAATGTTTTGTAGAGACGGGATCTCGCTATGATGCCCAGGCTTGTCTCAAACTCCTGGCCTCAAGCAGTCCTCCCGCCTTGATCTCCCAAAGTGCTAGGATTACAGGTGTGAATCACTGTGCCTGGCCCTTGGAAACATTTTATTGTCATGACTTGATGCTACTGGCATCAAGTTAGTAGAGGCTAAGGATGCTGCTAAACATCTTACAGTGCACAGGACAACACTTTCCAACAAAGAACTATCCAGCCTAAAATGTCCATAGTGCCAAGGTTGAGAAAACTTGTTCTAGAATAAACAAAGCTAGATACACACTTTATGAATGAGTAAACTGATAAACACTTGTTAAGCATTTTTGCTCAGTCGTCTTTGAGAAGAGAGCAATCATTATAGAGTCATATATTGTAGTCACAAAAAAGTTTGAGGCTTTATCGGGGCCCCGAGCCCTCTTTACAATCTCCAGCACTGATTAGGGCATACTGGTATGAATAAGTACTTGTGGAAAGGATTTAAGTCTTGAAAAACCAGTTAAATGTTAAATTCAGGGCAAATATTAAAGGAAAATTTACCAAATACAAAAAGGAAGAGGAAGTACTTTTCCTCTTCAGTCAGGGAGATGTAGTTTCTGTCTCTTCAGACGTGTCATCTTTAAAAAGATCTTCCCCTGATAAGGACCAATTTCTATTTCCATGGAAAGAGGGACATGTTTGAAACTTAATTCAGCAGTTTAAATAATATTTCATTCTTTTAGTTACATTTTCTTTCTTTCTTTTTTTGGAGACAGAGTCTTGCTCTGTTGCCTGGGCTAGAGTGCCGTGGCATCAGCCTAGCTCACAGCAACCTCAAACTCCTGGGCTCAAGCAATCCTCCTGCCTCAGCCTCCTGAGTAGCTGGGACTGCAGGCATGTGCCACCATGCCCAGCTAATTTTTTCTATATATTTTTAGTTGTCCAGCTAATTTCTTTCTATTTTTAGTAGAGATGGGGTCTCACTCTTGCTCAGGCTGGTCTTGAACTCCTGACCTTGAGTGACCCTCCCGCCTCAGCCTCCCAGAGTGCTAGGATTATAGATGTGAGCCACCACGCCTGGCCTACTTACATTTTCTTGGCAATTTAATTCTATTTGGTTGTGCTGTTTAATTCTATTTAACTGAATTTAAGTTAGTTAGATTTCAGGGATGGATAATAGAAACAAAAAGTTCTTGGACATTTAGCTATCCTTAAATTATTTTTTGCAGTTATCTGAGCATGCAGTTGGACTTCTGAGATTAAGAGAAGGAGGTTCCTTTTAGAAATAAACAGATTACAGATTACTGAATTAAAAAATAACTAAGATATACAAATTTTAATGTAGAAAAGGCACACACTATCAAACTGAGAATGGCGAACAAGGTTCAAAAATAGGGCACTATAGGTCATATCACTCAAGAAATTCCAAAGGACAGGATTGGAGATTGTAAAACACTACAAAATTATAATTACTAATTTCTACCTTGAGCAATCTTTTACCTTATTTTGTTTTTTTTTAAAAAAAAAGGAAGTCCAAGGTTAAAACTCTTAATAAAGCCACAGAGGTTATCTTCTATAATGCCCAATTAGAAGTTAAGGGGAAAGGCCAGGCGCGGTGGCTCATGCCTGTAATCCCAGCCCTCTGGGAGGCAGAGGTTGGGAGGATCACTTGAGCTCAGGAGTTCGAGACCAGCCTGAGCAAGAGCGAGACCCCCGTCTCTACTAAAAATAGAAAGAAATTAGCTGGACAACTAAAAATATATATAAAAAAAATTAGCTGGGCATGGTAGCACATGACTGTAGTCCCAGCTACTTGGGAGGCTGAGGCAGGAGGATTGCTTGAGCCCAGGAGTTTGAGGTTGCTGTGAGCTAGGCTGATGCCATGGCACTCTAGCCCGGGCAACAGAGTGAGACTCTGAAATAAAAAAAAAAAAAAAAAAAAAAGTTAAGGGGAAAGAAATTAATCAGATAGGATTCATGGCTGATTGGTGGGGAATGAAAACAGAGTCTTGTGATAATACTGTATAAAGCCCAAATTACTGAGATTATTGAGATTATTGAAATGCAAGTATCTTCATTGAATTAACTGATCTCAACATAAATGTGATTGCTTTGTTCTGGTTTATGGCTATTCCTAGGTTGTCTTTTTGGGGGGATTTATAAGTGATCCTGTGTATTATTTGGAGATTTCAGTAAGAGCAAATGAAAACACTTGACACTCCATCAATCTAAAGACTGCTTTAATTACAGAAAGCTGCCTTAATGCTAGAAGCCAATCAACACAGGGGATCATCCCAAGACTGGAGAAGATGCAGCTGCACACAGAATAGGCAAATGTTCTCACCATCTTCATAGACCCTGGGCTTCTTTTACACCAGACATTCCATAATTAGTTGTATAGGTGGCTGCTTTAGAGTCAGGCTTGCTTGTTGCAGAAGAGTTTTCTTTTTTATGACTGCCTCTGTCCTTGAGTCTCTTGCCCAGCCTTGACTAGCAGGCCCAGGAAGGTCCTACTTCCTATGGTATGAGTTTACAAATTTGGACTCCCTGATGGATTATGCTAGAGTTCTCACAACTACGTGTGTCAAATTTGGTTGGTGATGTGGCCATGCTAATTGGACTTTAAAAAATAAATACTTCAGGTAAGGGATATTAGAGATTTTTAAAAAATATATTTTGAGCTAGGCAGGATGGCTCTTGTCTGTAGTCCCAGCTACTCAGGAGGCCGAGGCAGGAAGATCACTTGAACCTAGGAGTTCAAAACCAGCCTGGGCATCATAGTGAGACCCCATCTCTATAAAAAATTTTAAAAATTAGCTGGAAGTGGTGGCGTGTGCCTGTAGTACCAGCTACTCTGGAGCCTGAGATGGGAGGATCACTTGACCCCAGGAATTCAAAGCTGCAGTGAGCTGTGATCATGCCACTGCACTCTAGCCTGGGTGACAAAGTGAGACCCTGTCTCAAAAAAAAAAGAGCCTTAGGCAAATGTATAGTATAGTTCTCAGTAGTAAGAACGATGAATTTCATCACTGAAAGTATGAACAAGATTCATACTTATTTTTTCTTGTAGATGGGTAAATAGTGTAAAAGGAAGGCCTGAAATTGTTTGACAACTTATTGACTTTTGTATTTTGAATATTGGGCAGGGCGCGGTGGCTCACGCCTGTAATCCTAGCACTCTGGGAGGCCGAGGCGGGTGGATCGCTCGAGGTCAGGAGTTCAAGACCAGCCTGAGCAAGAGTGAGACCCCCGTCTCTACTAAAAATAGAAAGAAATTATATGGACAACTAAAATATATATATACAAAAAATTAGCCGGGCATGGTGGTGCATGCCTGTAGTCCCAGCTACTCGGGAGGCTGAGGCAGTAGGATCGCCTGAGCCCAGGAGTTTGAGGTTGCTGTGAGCTAGGCTGACGCCACGGCACTCACTCTAGCCCGGGCAACAGAGTGAGACTCTGTCTCAAAAAAAAAAAAAAGAAAAAAAATGTATTTTGAATATTATTTATAGGGCCTATTTAATTGACTGTTACTAAACTATCACCTTATGCCTTGAAATAGTTTGCTTTCCTGTGTCCCTTTCGATTGCAAGATCGACAAGGGCAGGGGCCAGGCCGAACTTATTTACGGTTCTTTTGGCATCCTCAGTGCCTCACGTGCTATGAGGCATAGTAAGCCCTAATTATTATTAGTAGTAGTAGTATTCTATTTCAGCATATTAAGGGGGTACAAATGTTTAGGTTACATATGTTGCCTTTGCCCCACTCGAATCAGAGCTTCAAGCATGTCTATTCCCCAGATGGTGTGCACCACACCCATTAGGTGTGACCTAATTATTTTTTGAAAGATGAATAAATGAATGAAATATTAGTTTCTACATAGAATTGTACAACATTAACATCTAAGCCACAACATCTGTATGAAAAGAGCTGCTTTCATCCATTTTCTCACTTGATCCCCAAAATACCCCCATTTGGTAGGAGGGGTCCTTCTCTTTTTCAAGGCGAGGAACAGAGAAGTCCTAAGAGGTAAAATGAAGATCCTACGATGCATGGCTGGTAAGGCGCCGAGGCAGATCTTCAACCAGAGTCTGAATTCCAGAGCCCAGGCTCTTTCCTCTATGTTGTGCTTTCCCATCACTAAGTCTACTTGAGGGACAACCTTTGTAAGTCAGTAAAATGAAATTGTCTCTGATTGAAATGTTCTAAAATTGCTTTGTGGCAACAGTTGCAAAATTTGGTACACTTACTAAAAATCATTACAATATACACTTAGAAATGACTGAAGTTTATGTAGCTTATACCTCAGTAAGTTTATTTTTAAAAAATGAAATTGTCTCAACTACTCATCTCTCTCCCCAAATCATTGTAATTCCTTTGGCAGGATACTGTTAACATATCAAATTCTTTTGTAAAAGCCCTTTAGGTCATTAAGCTACCATGTGTTTATATGTGCACAAAATGCACACTATTCACATATAGGTACATAATTGAACCCAGTGGGCCTCCAGTTATATTTTAGTGACATTTTAAATAAGGATTATATTGCTTGAAATCACATTGCCAGTTTTCAGCTGCAAAAGCTGAAACAGCCTCTTTCGAATAAACAATGATGGAAAAGAAGTTCTTAGAATCCAGTAGAAAGAGGAAAATGGCATTCATATTCTTCTCACCACTAACCCCACTTCTCCAAATTCCTGATTTATTTATTGTGTGGGTTTTTTTTTTTTTTTCTCCCGGTACATATTGTTTTGTTTTGTGGTCTGTGGTTGTGAAGCCTGAATTTGAAAATTAAATTGATTACTACCTCAAGATAGAATTAAAATGACCATAAAGAATGAGCTTGAAAAGGTCAAATATCTTTTCTCCCTTCTGTACTGTACACAAAGCACAGGGTCAGGTACATTCCTTGGAGAAAATAATCAAACTTTTGAAATAGCCCAGAGAGAGTTTCCCTCCCACCCCCGGGAGTGGCAATGTTTATTGTGATAAAATACACATAACATAATGTTTGCCATTTAAACCATTCATAGGACACAATTCAGTAACATTAAATACATTCACAATGTTGTGTGATCATCATCACTACTTATATGTAAAACTTTTTCATCATCCCCAACAAAAACCCTGTACCATTAAATAACAGCTCTCCCTACTCCCCTCCTCTTACTTTCTGGTAACCTCTACCAAAGAGAACATTTTTTTCCCAGAGTCTCCATCTGTCCCCAGGACTAGAGTGCCATGGAGTCAGCCTAGTTCACAACAACCTTAAACTCCTGGGCTCAAGCGATCATCTTGCCTCAGCCTCCCGAGTAGCTAGGACTACAGGCATGTGCCACCATGCCCAGCTAATTTTTACTCTATTTTTAGTGGAGACAGGGTCTTGCTCTTGCTCAGGCTGGTCTCAAACTCCTGGCCTCAAGCAATCCTCCTGCCTCTACCTCCAAAAGTGCTGGGATTACAGGTGTGAGCTGCCGCACCTGGCCCAGAGAGAGCATTTTATTTTATTTTATTTTATTTTTTTTTTGAGACAGAGTCTCACTTTGTTGCCCAGGCTAGAGTGAGTGCCGTGGCGTCAGCCTAGCTCACAGCAACCTCAAATTCCTGAGCTCAAGGGATCCTCCTGTCTCAGCCTCCCGAGTAGTTGGGACTACAGGCATGCACCACCATGCCCGGCTAATTTTTTTCGATATATATATTTTTAGCTGTCCATATGATTTCTTTCTATTTTTAGTAGAGATGGGGTCTCGCTCTTGCTCAGGCTGGTCTCGAACTCCTGAGCTCAAACGATCCGCCCACCTCGGCCTCCCAGAGTGCTAGGATTACAGGCGTGAGCCACCGCGCCCGGCCAAGAGAGAGCATTTTAAATACTGGATTCTTGAAAGATAATTTATTGAAGCTGTTCAGGAAGGCATTTTTACGTACTTTACCATAAGGAATAAATCTGACATTTAACAAGCCTTTTATACACCACCTTTTGATCTAAGTGCTGGGGATATGACTACATGAGATACATATTATATTATAGGCTGCAAGATGAGTGAGTCAATCACGTAAAAATGTGAACAGCTTAACTATAATACCAAATAACATAAAAACGATGTATTATGTAGAATTCTTCTTGATTCAATGAAATTCAATAGAAAATGTCAATGACACAGTAAGAACAATGTATTTTACTTTAAATCATATATTGAGCTCAATTTAAGCCTCTATTGTGATCTGTACCAGGAGTTGGCAAACTTTTTCTGTAAAGGACCAGACTGTAAATATTTTAGGCTTTGTTGGTCATATGGTGTCTGTCGCAATTACTCAACTCTGTCATCGTAGATCCATAGACAATATGTAAATGATGGGTATGGCTGTATTCCAATATAAGTTATTTAAGAACACTGAAATTGTAATTTTTCAAAAGTCATGAAACTTTTTTTCTTAAATTTATTTTCAATGATTTAAATATGTTAAAATCACTGGGTGCAGTGGCTCATGCCTGTAATCCTAGCACTCTGGGAGGCCGAAGCTGGCGGATTGTTTGAGCTCAGGAGTTCGAAACCAGCCAGACCCTGTCTCTACTAAAAATAGAAAGAAATGATCTGGACAGCTAAAAATATATACATAGAAAAAATTAGTCGGGCATGGTGGTGCATGCCTGTAGTCCCAACTACTCGGGAGGCTGAGGCAGGAGATTGCTTGAGCCCAGGAGTTTGAGGTTGCTGTGAGCTAGGCTGACGTTACGGCACTCTAGCCTGGGTAACAGAGTGACACTCTGTCTCAACAAAAAATAAATAAATAAATAAATAAATAATGTTAAAAGCTTTCTTAGCTCTCAGGCCCAATAAAAACAAGCGACAGGCTAGATTTGGCCAGTGGGCCACAGTAGTTTCCTACCTCTGCTCTTTACTAATACATTTTTTGCATTGAGGTCTTCAGAGCTTATTTTAGTCCCTCGGAGTTTTACAGCTTGTGAAACATTGTAACATTTCTTTAGAGTGTTAAGTCCCACTTATGTTTGAAGAGTGAAAGTGCTGATCAAAAACAAGATCTTTCCACTCCCACTGCTTCACTTGACCAGCCTTTGAAAAAAAAATTAAAAAAACAAAAAAAACCCCCAAGATCTCGCTCAGGCTAAGTTATTATTCTTTAAGATAGAACTCCAAACTGCACCTTTACTAACAACCTTGTTAATTATTCTTTTCCAACAGCTCTTTTTGAAGTTATTCATACTGCTGATCACACATTAGGCATGATCTCATCCTCTGTCCTCTCCAAAATCCATTCACAGTTGGTCCTGCTTAATCACCTAAATTTACCTTCATCAGTGTCAAACTGTTCCAGTCCGGGAAGAGTATTTTTGTAAGAGCCTCATTAAATATTAAATAGCTAGGGGTTTTCTTGGAGTTTTTTATTTGTTTATTTGTTTTTTAAGCTGAAACATTACTCAGTTTGCATGGCTTACCTTGCAACTATGAGAGGTTCGGTGAGTTCAATATCAGCTCTTGAGTAGCTTTCATTAAAATTCAAACCAGTTAATTTGGAGAACAATAAGGTAGCAATACAGTCAATTGGAGTTCACTCCCAGTTCAGTGCAGTGATGGGTTCCCAGGGGATACAAAAGAACTACAGTACCTTTGAGGAGCTTGCTTTTCAGTGGGAAACACAAGATGAATGTACAAGAAACCATAATGTATTCATTAATTAAGTCGAGGACTCCCATTTGCAGCAAATCACTGTATTATATATTATGTCATTTACTCCTTATAACTATTAAATGAGATAGATATTATAACCATTTCACAGATGAGAAAAAAATTGAGGATTTGAGAAATTAAGAAACTTACTCAAGGTAGCAATTCATAAGTGATTGCCTGGCTCCAAAACAAATTCTTTTTCCCCTCCACCACTCATTATCTAGTCCACTCTCCTCCATTAAGGAAATAAAGAGTTAACATGAGGAAGATAACTTATTTACTTCCTAATTCAATGATTTCTAATAATGGCTATTGTTAAAATCAGTATAATAAGAATAATGTGGGCCGGGCGCGGCGGCTCACGCCTGTAATCCTAGCACTCTGGGAGGTCGAGGCGGGAGGATGGCTCGAGGTTAGGAGTTCAAGACCAGCCTGAGTAAGAGCGAGACCCCCGTCTCTACTAAAAAATAGAAAGAAATTATCTGGACAGCTAAAAATATATATAGAAAATGAGCCGGGCATGGTGGCGCATGCCTGTAGTCCCAGCTACTCGGGAGGCTGAGGCAGGAGGATCACCTGAGCCCAGGAGTTTGAGGTTGCTGTGAGCTAGGCTGATGCCACGGCACTCTAGCCAGGGCAACAGAGTGAGACTCTTGTCTCAAAAAAAAAAAAAAAAAAAAGAATACTGTGGCCAGGCGAGGTGGCTCATGCCTGGAATCCTAGCACTCTGGGAGACCCAGGTGGGAGGATCACTTGAGCTCAGGAGTTGGAGACCAGCCCGAACAAGAGAGAGGTCCGTCCCGCCCCCCATAAAAAACAAAACAAACAAACAAACAAACAAAAGAATAATGTGGTTAGGCAAAAAGGCCATGCTGGTGTAAAGAAGCTCGTACCAGACAGCTCATCTGCAAGAACATAGTCTGCATGCGGCTAAGTGCTGTAAAGGAAAAACATTTAAACTAAAATTTATAATATTAATCTAAATTTAATTTAAACTTAAAAATTTTGAATTTAAATCTAAATTTATTTGTTAAATAAGGCTACAGAGCTAGAATCTGTCAAGGAAAGTAGACATACAGGTGATTCTATGCCTATGATGTTTACAGAGCTCATTTAAATCAGTTCCCAGAAGACATGACAAGGAGCCAAGACTTCAAGGTTTGTTTCTGGGAGACTAGGAAGAAACTAGAATGTCTCCTGTTTAGATTTTTTTAAGTGATAGCTCATTTAATTGAAGTTCCTGCTGGTGAGCACTGATAATGTCATTAATAAGTCAAGGCCAGGCTGCCACCAGGGTATTCAACCCAGTACAAGATACCAAAATTCCTCAGGACTTAGAATGAAGGGTGGAAAAAGCATTATCATCCCCTGAAGAGCTTTGTCCAGAGATACAATGAGATTAGGAAATGATAAAAAAGCAAGGAGGAATCTTGTGTAGGCTGGCCAGCAAAACAAACAAGTCATCAAGATTATGTTACCAGCATGTTGTGATTAATGTTTATATATAACAAAGTACTTAAGGTTATTTTAAAAAATAAATCTACACTGTGAGTATACAACGGGAACCCTTTGCAGTATCTTTGCAATTTCTGTAAGCTTAAATTATTCTAAAATATTTGGAAAAAAATCTTTTTTATGATATCTTGACTATTTATCACATCCTTGGCAGGGGGTGGGTGCAACTCCCGCCACCAACAGTGTCTTTTGTAAGCCCCAAGATGTCCCACCAGTCTTTTACTGTTAGAAGTAAAAACACTGGTAGATTACCAAGAAGCTAACTCTCCTATGTGTAAATCTATGTAATCGATATTTGTTTTCACATGGGAATCAATTTCAGTTTCAATTTTATTTACACTGTTAGTGCAATAAATCTTCTTCAAGTTCACCTGCAAAATACAGGTTATTAAAAATTACATTATTTACATTTTCAAACAACTGAGGCATTATAATAAGGGAAGTAATAAAGTCAGAGACTTTCTAATGTCTTAAATTTAAAACCCAAGTATCCCCTCCCATCAAAAGAGAGTAGAGACTTCTCTTTTGATATCTGATCTTAAAAGAAATGAAATAAAATCTAAGAAAAAGAAAGACTAGGAGTCGTTTACAGTGATAATCAACTTTTTCCAGTAAACCACTTATAAAGAGAGAAGCTTTTGTTAAGGAGGGAATTAACATGTATTTACTGTATCCCAGGTGCTTTACAAATGCTGTCTCATTTAATCCTCACGGGAGTGGCTGACAGTGTGGCAAGCATTATTGTCTCCAGTTTGCCTAGGAGTAAACAAAGATTCAGAGACATTAACTAACTTTCTACAGATCTGCAGCCAGTAACAAAGTGGAGGCAAGCTTTGATCCAGGTCTGACAGATTCTAACACCTTTTGCCACTACCCCACATGTTTTAACAAGAAATGTAAAACCTCTCACCCAGCCATTTAAATATATTCTTCCCTACACTTAAGTGATTGCAAAATTTTAATGCATGCAGTGTTTCTCAAAGTGTGGTCCATGGCTGACATATGTCATCAAAATTACCCAGGCTACAACTGGGTGCAGTAGGTCGGCCTGTAATCCCAGCTACTTGGGAGGCTGAAGCCGGAGGAAAAAAAAAGCAAATTAGCCAGACAAGGGACTAAAAATGTAAATGTTGGGGTGCTGCCCAACCGCAGATCAATTGAATCACAGTCTCTGAGGTGGGGCCTGGAAATATTCCCATTTAACCAGTTCCCAGAAGGAATTCTATATGCTTTCAGTTATGAAAAGACAGTTGGTACTTTTTAGCAATTCATCTGCATTTCTTGAAATCATGCTCTCCCACAGCTGCTGCCAAGAACTCTCAGAATCAATCATCAATCACCTCACTTTTTCTTTCTTTCTTTCTTTTTTTTTTTTTGAGACAGAGTCTCACTCTGTTGCCCGGGCTAGAGTGCTGTAGCGTCAGCCTAGCTCACAGCAACTTCAAACTCCTGGGCTCAAGTGATCCTCCTGCCTCAGCCTCCCGAGTAGCTGGGACTACAGGCATGTGCCACCATGCCCGGCTAATTTTTTCTATATATATTTTTAGTTGTCCAAATCATTTCTTTCTATTTTTAGTAGAGATGGGGTCTCGCTCTTGCTCAGGCTGGTCTCGGACTCCTGACCTCCAGCGACCCTCCTGATAAGGAAAACCCCCATCTATTACTTAGCACAGCAGCCACCTGAGACCTCCACCTCTCACAGAAGACCCATATTAGCATATTACTAACCTAACACCTGGCACATCAGCATAACACTAAACCTATTACCTGGTGCAGAAACTAACTTAACCTATTACCTGGCGGGCATTAGACATCTGAGATGTCTCCCCTTGGATCACCCCAACTTAATAAAATAAAAGTATGAAAAATTGGGTAGACGGGGCTCAGAATTTGGTGGCAAAACCCCCTGTGAGCCCACTGGCGAATAAACCTTGATTCTCCGACTCTCCATGTGCCGCTCGGTTTGTTCTCGGGACCACTGGCTGTAACACTTGCTGTAGCACTCCTGCCTCGGCCTCCCAGAGTGCTAGGATTACAGGCGTGAGCCATCACGCCCGGCCCACCTCACCTTTTAAATTCACTTTTTTTTTTTTGAGACAGTCTTGCTTTGTTGCCCAGGCTGGGGTGCAGTGACTGCAATCTCCAACGTCCAACTCCTGGGCTCAAGCGATCTTCCTGCTTCAAGACACCTAGCAGGTGGGACTACAGGCACATGCTACCATGCTTGGCTAATTTTTTTTTTTTTTAGAGAGATGAGGTCTTGCCATTGCCCAGGCTGGTTTCAAACTTATGGCCTCAAGAGATCCTCCCACTTCTACCTGCCAAAGTGCTAGGGTGCTAGGCATGAGCCACCACGCCTGGCCCTCAATCACTTCCCTTTCTTTGATGGAACTTTGTGGGCAGCCTTGGACTTCAGGTTGTTAGGGGAAGCAACAGTTTCTAGGTTATAAATGCAAATAATAACAGTAACCAGAGTGAGGAATTACAGATCACATTTTAAATGCAAACAGATACAACTCCATAGTTTTCACTTTCCATTGCTTCAGAGCCTCCATTTGAGAGATGAATGTACTTGGCCTTCTTACATAGATAGCACTTAGCTTTCTAGATTAATGCTATCAAAGTTGTGTTTTCCATCTCTTCCCTCCCCTTTCATTTTCCTTCCTTTTTCTTCCTGTTTTGTTCTCTTTTTCCTCTCTAGCATGACAATGCTGCAAAGTGATACACTAAAATGTTAACAGTAGTTAACACTGGGACTGTGGATAGGTGATTTTCTCCCCCCTCTTTCTATTTTCATGTTTGTCAATGTTAATTAAAAACACGCATATACGACAAGGAAGAAATCTGTGGAAGGAAACACAGTCTACTTTTACTTTAAAAGAGAAAGTGGGGAGACTAATTACTTTGCATCTTTGTGTTTTTTCACCAGTTAGGTGTATTTTTTGAAAATAGTATGGAAGAATTAAAACTGTTTCTCTAGGTTTTTTATTTTTTTCTTCTGCCTCATTTTTCTCTTTTTCTTGTTGACTCTATCCCCTCGCCCTCCCCGACTGTGAATTCTGTGTTAGCAAAGCAGCTGGCTGACACTTGCTGGAATGAAAGGGCCACTGTCCGCTCTCGCTATGTAAGTTTAAACCACACTGTATTTATGTATAGCCTCTTTCTCCTGGAGGATTGAGATACCTCTTTATAATTCCACTGCTATTTTTAACATCCTTTCAGGGTAAGGGGAAAGCCAATCCCTTCATCTTGGAGCTGGCCATACATTTTCTGAGTCTCGGTTTCCCCAGGGCAGATAACACCAGGCCAAAGAGATCATCCACAGACAGTTTAGAAAGTGGTCTTGGATGATAACTTCTTTCCATACTCCTAAAGAATCCAGACCTCTTCGTTATTAAAAGGCCATAGAGGAACGAAGAAAACACATGCGTATTATTTTGTATTGGAGGAAAGATCCTATAATTGTTTATAACCTTTGAGGCGTCACTCAACTGTGTCCTCTAATCCTGAGTGAAGAGTGCCCCAGACAACGAACAGATTGGTACATCCGGCAAAGGCAGAAGCAGCTCCTGCCCCAACACTCTGGGCTCTCAGTCCCTGGGCCATGTGGCCTTGGTAATTTCCCTGATTACTCTGGAGACTGTTAATTTTTCAGTTTGTACTTGGAACAGAGCTGTAATTGTCCTGTGCGTGCAGAGGGACAAGGTAAGTTAACCCTGGGAGGAGGCACCGCTGGGCCCAGCTGGTTGCCATAGCGGGCCCCAGGCACTCCATAGCGGGCCCCAGGCACTCCGTAGCCGGGCCCCAGGCACTCCATAGCGGGCCCCAGGCACTCCATAGCCGGGCCCCAGGCACTCCATAGCCGGGCCCCAGGCACTCCATAGCCGGGCCCCAGGCACTCCATAGCGGGCCCCAGGCACTCCATAGCCGGGCCCCAGGCACTCCATAGCGGGCCCCAGGCACTCCATAGCGGGCCCCAGGCACTCCATAGCCGGGCCCCAGGCACTCCATAGCCGGGCCCCAGGCACTCCATAGCGGGCCCCAGGCACTCCATAGCCGGGCCCCAGGCACTCCATAGCCGGGCCCCAGGCACTCCATAGCGGGCCCCAGGCACTCCGTAGCCGGGCCCCAGGCACTCCATAGCGGGCCCCAGGCACTCCAGCTGCCCTCGAGCTGCTCCGTGTGAGCAGTGAATTGCACCCAAGGACTGGGAACCGCTGCAGCTGTGGCGCCTGCACCTTTCTCAAGAAGACTGAAATGAATTTCAACTCCCAACACGGAGCTCATTTTTAGCTATAAGGATAATTTTAGCTATCTCCAGCCTGGGTTTTTCTTCAAAGTGTGAAGTCCTCACTTAAATACTTTAAATAGTCCTAACAGCAGAAGTCCCTTGATTCTTCTGAAAAACAGGAAAATAGTTTTAGACATTTTTAACACCATAAATGGCTGTGGAGGTGCCTTCACATTCATAGCTGTCAGTACTGGTTGGGGCTCATCCTTTATAAAGCTACTAAGGGTAGACTTCAACCACATTTGCCCTCAACTTTCTTTCGATTTGGGGTTATTCTTTTACATTGTAGAGACTAAATGTAGGCTAGTGGGTGAGACTTCAGTGAGACGTAGAAAATAGGAAGTTTTAATCAGTGTTGTAGGCTGATAGGAATTTTTTTTTTTTTGGAGACAGAGTCTCACTCCATTGCCCTGAGTAGGGTGCTGTGGTGTCAGCCTGGATTCCAGCAACCTGAAACTCCTGGGCTCAAAGCGATCCTCCTGCCTCAGCCTCCAGAGTAGCTGGGACTATAGGTGCAAACCATGACGCCCTGCTAATTGTGTTTTATATAAATTTTTTTTAGTAGAGATGGGGTCTTGCTCTTATTCAGGCTGGTCTTGAACTCCTGACCTCAAGCAATCCTCCCACCTCGCCTAGGCCTCCCAGAGTGCTAGGATTACAGGCGTGAGCCACCGCACCCGGCCACATAGGAATATTTTAACTTGAATTGCTAAGTATACATATACATAGATTTACCAAAAGCAAATAGATTTGGGACATTACTATTTGCCATTTATGCATAAGAAAACAGCCTACGTAAGACCAGACTCTCTAATCAACAGTAATCTATATGGTGACTTTTTCCAATTAAAAGAACTTTAAAAAAATAACCTAGTGGACACTCCGGTGAGAGTTGTGATGAATGACTACTGATGTCATTCAACCTCATCAATTCACCCAATATGTCCTTAGAGCCAGTGATCCAGAAACATAAAAGACAGGTCTTTCCCCTTCTGGAGGGCTGGTGGGGGTGCCCGAGGGCACTGGGGGAGATAAGCATGAACAGAAAGTGATAAGTATTTTCATATGGTATTAACAGGCCCTCCCTTTCCTTCCACCCTGGAGATAGGAGGTTTCTGGGCAGCTCAGGGAAGGGTGTCATACAGGGTTGGGGGTGCCGAGGGCTGAGCTCATCGATTGTCTTGTTTTTCCCAGGACAGCTGCAGGGCCAGGAGGAAAGCCACAACCCCCATCTGAAAGGCAGGGCAGCACCTGGGCTCCATGGGGGAGCGGCTCAACTCCACCAAAGACAGAGGCTGACTGGTCTTCTGTTTTTTTCTTTCTTCACTAATTTGACCTCTGCTGTCACAGTTTTGTTCTTTCTCCACCCTAATTTCCTACCCCTTCCCTTCCTATCTTTTCACCAGAGAAAAATGACAAAAGTGCACCGCCTTAGGCCCTAAACTGGGTTAAGTAGCAGTTGGTTGGCTTGGTTAGTTAGGCTTCTAGAGTCTAGGGCTGCACTTGATCTTGTTTCTCTCATATCAGAAAGCCATTAGGCAAGTCTTCCAACTTCTACACTTGCAAATTTTCACTTTCTTACTTTTCTAAGGAAGCCAAAATGGTTACCCAACCCGTTTGGCTTAGTTTGGTTACAGATTTTGCCTAGAACCTGATTTTTCCCAGTATTATTCTTGGCGTTAACAAAATGAACAGAAACATATCCTATTGATAGAGAATCTTGGCATCATCCTCACAAAAACCCAGGAAAAGCCCACAAATATTTATGAAATAACTTTCAAGGATTTTTAAAAAATATTACTGCTATAAGGCCTAGAAAACTCATGAGGTAGGTGATATTGTTCTCCATTTTATTTTATTTTTTATTTTTTTATTTATTATTTTTTTTTGAGACAGAGTCTCATTCTGTTGCCCAGGCTAGAGTGAGTGCCGTGGCGTCAGCCTAGCTCACAGCAACCTCAAACTCCTGAGCTCAAGCGATCCTCCTGTCTCAGCCTCCCGAGTAGCTGGGACTACAGGCATGCACCACCATGCCCGGCTAATTTTTTTTTTCTATATATATTTTTAGCTGTCCATATAATTTCTTTCTATTTTTAGTAGAGATGGGGTCTCACTCTTGCTCAGGCTGGTCTCGAACTCCTGAGCTCAAACGATCCGCCCACCTCGGCCTCCCAGAGTGCTAGGATTACAGGCGTGAGCCACCGCGCCCGGCCTGTTCTCCATTTTAAATATCAGGGAATTAAGACCCAGAGGGTTGAGGTGATGGTCTCAGGTTTACATACCGGCTGGACATGATGGCTTGAGTCTGTAGTCCCAGCTACTTGGGAGGCTCAGGCAGGAGGCTCCCTTCAGCCCAGGAATTCAGACCAGCCTGGGCCACGTAGCAAGATACGCCCCTCCCCCCATTAAAAATAGTTACATAACAAAAAGGAGCAGAACCCATAGTCAATGCAAGTCTTTGATTACTAGCCTTGGACTATTCCCACTACTAATCACCACCAAGGATTTTTTTTTTTTTTTTTTTTTGAGACAGAGTCTCACTTTGTTGCCCAGGCTAGAGTGAGTGCCGTGGCGTCAGCCTAGCTCACAGCAACCTCAAACTCCTGGGCTCAAGCGATCCTTCTGCCTCAGCCTCCCGAGTAGCTGGGACTACAGGCATGCGCCACCATGCCCGGCTAATTTTTCTATATATATATATTTTTAATTGTCCATATCATTTCTTTCTATTTTTAGTAGAGACGGGGTCTCACTCTTGCTCAGGCTGGACCACCAAGGGTTTTCAACAAAGAATGGTACATGTGACAAAAATCTATCTGTTCCCTTTTCTTTTTGAATTACTTAACATTTGAATATTCAATCTCTTGTCCTCTTTTGCCTTGTGTTTTGATGCCATCCTATCCTCAAAGAGGGGGAGATACTTATCTTTGATTGGACTTTATATATAAGCACCGGAATGAAGTGCTTAGGGATGGTTGCTTTGACTTGCACAAGAAAACTCAGTGGCCATTTTAGGAGAGAACATGCTTTGCCAGCAAATGGAAATGGAGAGAATCAGGCACCCAAAACGGTGAAATGAGAGAGTGAACAGTCTCCAGAATTTTCTACTTCTCTCCTTCCTTAAGAATTGCAAATTTCCATTGCTTATAACTGTGATAGAAACTAGAGATGTCATAGAGATAGTACTTCCAAAAAACAAACAAACAAAAAAATCAAAGGAATCTCACCTCTATTTTTTTTTTTTTTTTTTTTTTTTGAGACCGAGTCTTACTCTCTTGCCTGGGCTAGAGTGCCGTGGCATCAGCCTAGCTCACAGCAACGTCAAATTTCTGAGCTGAAGCAATCCTTCTGCCTCAGCCTCCCAAGTAGCTGGGACTACAGACATGTGCCACCATGCCCGGCTAATTTTTCCTATTTTTAGTTGTTTGGCTAATTTCTTTCTATTTTCAGTAGAGATGGGGTCTCTTGCTATCTTCCCGCCTCAGCCTCCCAGAGTGCCAGGACTACAGGCGTGAGCCACCGCGCCTGGCCTACTATTTTTTTTTTTTTTTTTTGAGACAGAGTCTTTCTGTCGCCACGGCGACAGTGCCTGTCCTCAGCCTAGTTGACAGCAACCTCAAACTCCTGGGCTCAAGCAATCCTCCCACCTCAGCCTCCCGAGTAGCTGGGACTACAGGCATGCAACACCACACCCAGCTAATTTGTTTCTATTTTTAGTAGAGATGTGGTCTCCCTCTTGCTCAGGCTGGTCTTGAACTCATGACCTCAAGCAAACCTCCCACCTTGGCTTCCCAGAGTGCTAGGATTACAGGCCTGAGCCACCACTTCCCATGCCTAGCCTCACTTCTACTTTCAAAGTTCCTTTCCAAATCCAATTTCTAGGACACCACTCTTTAAGCAAACTCCCCTTCCTTCCAATTTCTAATCCTACTTCCATCACTGAAATGGGCAGAGTCAAATTTTATGTATGATAATTACAGTTCTATAATCCCCTGTGCAAAAATAATTTCCAGTACACAAAAGTTAACTTCAACTAGCTAGGAATCAAAATCTCAGGAAACACCCTAATCCCATTACCCCATCACCTCAGCTTTCCTAGTACATGTCTGTTGTGTTTCAGAGGGAAATTCTCACTAACTAAATGTCAGTGCTAATAGCTCAAGTTTTATCTCTAAAGTTTAGAATTTTCTAAATCACAAAAGGCTTTAACATTTGAACCACGGACCCCAGGCATTTGACAGATGCCCCTTTGTAATTGGAAAACTACAGTTGCTACTTGGAAAATAATGATGTTCATGATATTGTTCACTTGCCACTGGAAATTTTCAGAGAGATTATTTGAGTTTATCCAACAGTGCATGAATACCTGGTATCACAGGTACCAGTTTGGGCCTACGTGGGCACACATCACGGGTGACAACCATGCTAATCTTATTAGAAGGTGAGTAGGGAATAGGCAAGCAAAGAATGGATCCTGTTCCCTGCCATGGCCTGATGACTATTCCCCAAATACAATGAACAGAATGTCATTCCCATCAGAATTTTATTTTTCTTTGAGGGGGTGTATAGTGCAAGGAATGCCTTGGATTTCTGCTCCTGCACATAATCGTTTTGGAGATTTCAGCTCCAGTTTCTAAAATTCATATCTGTGATTATGTACATATCAGATATTTTCTTATTTTGTCTACAGAGAATGTGTGTACAGAGTGTGTACATACCCTGTAGACAAAATTAGTATATCTCAGTTGGGATCTTTTTATTTGTTTGTTTTTAACCTTTGTATCCTGAAATCCTAGAACAGTGTTTGATTCTGAATGGATGCTCTTAGATAACAAACAGATAAATATTTGTTGAATAGATAATAAATATTCCACTGGGTGACCTTTTTGAAAATGAAGATGATTTCTAAATTACAATAGACAAATATAACCAAAAGCTATCTCATAGTTTCTATTGTAAAAAGTGATAATATGGACATATTTTGCTGCCTTTGCCAGGCAAATATTATTCAAGTGATTTTTAGCCACGAAGTTCATAACATATGTTGTGGTGAACTGAATGGACAATAGAACTCAATTGTAATCTTAAGGGCAGTTTTTATGGAGGAGATGGAACTATTAATAGGACTGAACTGGGCCTAGATGTTTAGCTTGAAGTAAGCAAAAGAGAGAAGCAAGAATATTCCAGTAAGGGGACATTGTCACATTAGGCTGAGAACAGTGAGAAATTTGTTTGACTAACCAGCAGGTGAGAAATTTCAAGGAATAAAATGGGAAAGGGAGTGAGCTCAGCTCATGGAGGGCCTTGAAGGCCACACGGAAGTGTTTAAACTTGATCCAGTGGGAAACAAGGAGCCACAGGGGTTTTAATGGGGTGAATAAACTGAGGAAAATAATGTATAAGGAAGTTAGCTGGGTCGGGCGCGGTGGTTCACTCCTGTAATCCTACACTGTGGGAGGCCGAGGCAGGCAGATCATTTGAACTCAGGAGTTCGAAACCAGCCTGAGCAAGAGTCAGACCCGTCTCTACTAAAAATAGAAAGAAATTAGCTAGGCAACTAAAAATATATAGAAAAAATTAGCCAGACATGGTGGCGCATGCCTGTAGTCCCAGCTACTCGGGAGGTTGAAGCAGGAGGATTGCTTGAGCCCAGGAGTTTGAGGTTGCTGTGAGCTAGGCTGATGCCACGGCACTCTAGCCTGGGCAGAGTGAAACTCTGTCTCCAAAAAAAAAAAAAAAAAAGAAGGAAGTTAGCTGGAAATGCCAATAATATTAGTTTCCTTCTATTGAGGACTTGATGTGCTAAGCACTGGGCCAACAGCTGGAAGAGGGTAAGAATTATTGCTTCCTGCTGGACCCGGTGGCTCACACCTGTAATCCTAGCTCTTTGGGAGGCCAAGGAGGGAGGATTGCTTGAGGTAAGGGTTCGAGACCAGCCTGAGCAAGAGAGAGACCCTGCCTCTACTAAAAATAAAAAAATTATTCACTATGATGTTGGCTGTGAAAAAAGAAAATAGAAAAATTAGCCACATGTTGTGGTGTGGGCCTGTAGTCCCAGCTACTCGGGATGTTGAGGCAGGAGGATGGATTGAGCTCAGGAGTTTGAAGTTGCAATAGCTGTGATGATGCCACTGCACTCTAGCAAGGGCAACAGAGTAAAACTCTATCTCAAAAAAAAAAAAAAAATTATTGCTCCCATTCAACAGCTTGGTAAAATGAGACTCTCAGGGGTCAGATGAATTGCTTGAGCCATAGTCAGTAAACGGCTAAGCTAAGACCCACACTTGGGTCTTTGCCTCCTAAATTTCTGTTTTAGAGCGAGAGTTGGCAAACTTGAGCACACAGGCCAAATCTATCTCACCATCTGTTTTTGTACAGCCTACTAGTTAAGAAGGTTTTTTACACTTTTAAGAGGTAGGAAAAAAAAAAAATCAAGAGTAGAATAAAGTTTCTTAACATGTGAAAAATCCTAGGAACTTTTATTCTATGAAATTTACATCTCAGGGTCCATAAATAAAGTTTTATTGGAACATAGCCACACCCATTGTTTCCATATTGTATGCCTGCTTTCATGCTATATCAGCAGAATTGTACAGTTGGACGGAGACCCTATGGCCCACAAAGTCTAAAATTTTACTATCTTGCCCTTCACAGAAAAAGTCTGCTGACTGCTGCTGTAGATCCTTGCTCTTCAAAGTGTGGTCTGCTGACCAGGAACAAGGGACATTCTCTGGGAGTTTGTAGAAAGGCAGAATCTCAGGCCCACTCCAGACCCACTGAATTCAAAGCTGCATTTTAGCAAGGTATGGAATGATTTGTAAGCACATTGAAGTATAAGAAGCATTGTTAAACTACCTTGCTGTTTTGGCTGAAGAGTTGGAGGAGGACAAGCCTAGCAACTAGGACACTGGGTGGTTTAAGACTAGGAGACAAAGGCAGAAGGGACAAGGTCCACAGACATTTAAAGAATGTCTGCCATTTGAGTGTGCTCAGGCAGCCACACATTCCTGCCCCAGGCCCCTGGGATTCCTGCATATTTAGTGTGGAGAATAGGAAGCCATATGGAAGTTAACATAAAAATGTGCATTTCTTATTATTAAAATGTGTTTTGCCAAGGCATTCTGAACCAACAGAAGGATAATCAAATTAGCCAGTATTCAACTTCCCATCTTCCTGACAAGCACTAACTGCCCATTCTGCCAGAAATTGTCCTGAAGCACTGTTTTAAGAGATAGTAGCTCAAAGATTTTGCTGAAGCGTTTTTTGCAAATGCTTGAATAGATGTGAATAAGATTGTATGGCCTGCAGTCTTCCTCCCTCAAAGATACTCTCATGGAAAGGTGCCATGTGACAGCTTTCTAATTTGCTTTTTAATCATTAGTCAAATTCAAGGAAAAATTTACTGGCTCTTCAATTTGAAACCACCCTGGAGTTTATATTTATAAACTCATATTACATGCCGTTAAACATTACAATGTTTCCATTCTCTGTGGTCTCAACTTAGCACTAGGAAGTTAACAAACTGTATATTTAAGGGTGATTTTGCATTCACTCAAATAACAGAGAATGTGCTAGGTCCCCAGGAGATATATATATGATAGAACAAAAGGGTCTGAATACAAGAAGTTGACAGTCTAAAGACAGATATGTAAAATAATAAACAGCAAAACAACATTTTGGGCCAGCATAGAGAAAGGAACCAGTGAATCTAACTAGAAATACTGGTAAAGACATGTATGTATTTCAAATGTTTTTATTTTCAAATATTTATTTAACATTTATATTTAAACTACTGGTGTAAAAAAAAGAAAATAATATTTATATTTACTGATATACTTTTAACTTTTTTATTGTGAAAAAGTTCAAACATATACCAAAGTAGAAAGAATGAGAATGATTCTTCCTCCACCTACCGTTCCCCATGTTCCCATCCATCAGATGCAACCGTTAACTCATGGAGGTCTTATTTCATCTTACCCCACTACTTCCCTCTCTCCAATTGAATTATTTGAAAGCACCATAACATTTTATGGGGAAGTCATGTTTCTTTTTTCTATTATTTAAAAAAATTTTTTTTGTAGAGACAGTGTAGAACAGGAAGGAGAGCAGGAGTGACTCCATGACAGACTGGACCTCCTGAAATAGGCCTAAGTTTCGGTTTCCCCAACGCGGGTCCTCCCCTTCCCCGAATGCCCCTGATAACAACTAAAAGGTCCCGGGACTTGGAACCAACCAATCAGGAGCCAACATGATCAGCCACTTTTGAAGGAGCAAATGAACTATTAGGGAGGGAGGGGGATGGTGTGCCCAGTGCATGTAACCTACTGCAAAGTATAAAAGCTTAGTTTTTACCCTAGGGCGGGGTCCTGGTTCGTGGAGAGGCCACTGCGTTGGCGCTCTGGGACTTGGACCCTAGCTCGAGCTAGCCAATAAACTCCTTTGCCTTTTGCAGCCTCGGTGACTCTGCCTCTCTGTTCCTGGGGCCGAGGGGAACCGGTTCTAACAACAGGTCTCACTATACCGCCCAAGCTGGTCTCAAACTCCTGGGCTCTAGCCATCCTCCCACCTCAGCCTCCCAAAGGCTGGGATATGCCCAGCTAAAAGGCGTGAGCCACCACATCTGCCAGATGTTTCTTTGAATTAAAGTGTGAAGGACGCAGAAAGTGAATACACCGAGAAGGAATAAGTAGCCTCCAAGTGGAGGGGCTGGCTTGTACACCAGCAAGGGCAGGAAAGTGAAAGTCCAGACCAGTTTGGCTTGAGGGAAGACTTCTACAGGTATTCGTGGGAAATAAGTTTGAAAGGAGAGTTAAACTAGAATGAGGGCAAGAATCACGCTTATCTGCTTGGTCTTTGTATACCTTTAATCCCCATTGTGTCTGGGGAGAATAGTGCTCAAAAACTGTGGAAAGAATAAATCAGGTGGCTGACACCTATAATCCTAGCACTCTGGGAGGTCGAAGTGGGAGGATTGCTTGGGCCAGGAGTTCTGGGGACCACCCTGATCAAGAGTAAGACCCTGTCTCTACTAAAAATAGAAAAATTAGCTGGATGTGATAGCATGCCTATAGTCCCAGCTACTCGCTACTTGGAGGCTGAGGCAGGAGGATCACTTGAACCCAGGAGTTTGAGGTTGCAGTGAGCTATGATGATGCCACTGCACTGTAGTCCAGGTGACAGAGCCTGACCCTGTTTCAAAAAGAAAAAAAAAGAATAAATCAGAGATGGTGGGGGCAGATGTTGGGGTTTAGAATGCTAGGGTCCTATAGTTTATTCTGGGGGCTACTGAGTGATTAGTTTAATTGAATTAACTGTGGATTGTTACATGATTAAATGGTGTTTGTGGAAGATTAATTCATACAAAAACAAACATATGTTACAAGAATGTCAAGTTCTACACGGAGATCAGTTCTACAGACTATAGGGCCTCAGAAATACCCTGATCCAATGCAGCTCCCTCTCAGCTGAGCCTGAGGAAATCATGGACCTCACTGAATTTTTTTTTTACTTTAAAAATAATGATAATAATTCCTGATTTTTAAAAACCTATTTTATAGCCTCAACCTTAGGATAAAATAAAACATGAAAAATATTCTTAAAGTGTTATATATGTGTAGCCAACAGCAGTATTTCCACAAAATATTTTAATTATAAGCTATGATTGCTTCTTGTAATTTGATATCCCATTACCTCGAGGGAACCAGGATAATATCTCCTCTTTGGTGGCCCCACAACTATTCCCAGGAAAGGGAGCTTTCTGGTGTGTTTCCGGTGTGTCCTTGGTGTGTTCTTGGCCCACAGGGTGGAATCAGATTTCCCTGTGCTCAGCCAGCTTGGTGGCAAATTGAGGTTGCATAAGAGAGCAGGGTACAAAGTACATGTCTCAGGCTTCAGTTTGCATCCACTTAGTCTGTTACACATGTTATGTGGAAGGTGCTGTGAGGTGGGTGGTGTGAGGGTAAATTGGGAAGAAGAGTTAAGTGCATCAGGAGAAGCTGAACAGAGGTAGGAAAGGGTATGGGACTAGCAGCCAAGGATTTAGCGTTTAGACTGCCAAGAATTGTGAGCTGAGGTAGAAAGTGGGTTCTTGGAGTGACTATGAATGCAACAGGCCAACTTGGGATGCCTGGTTCCAAATGCCATGCAAGCCAGGATGATGATTAGGCTCACATCTTTATCCTGGAGCTACTGCAGGAGTCCCCAGCACTTTAGAATAGTGTTTGTCATACCTCATGCTATATCTTCATTACCTGGAGGCCAAGTTAAAGCACTGATTGCTGGGCCCTGGAGTTTCTGATTCTGCACATCTAGGTGAGACTCAATAATGTGCATTTTAAGAAATTTCAAAGTGATGTAGATTCTTTGAAACTACTGGTGTCTGTAGCACACTTTGAGAACCATTGCCTGAATCTGATGACTGGTTTAACAAACCTTCTGAGATCAGACTCTGAAACCAAGTGATGCTGAGCTAGTGGCTCATGCCTGTAATCCCAGCACTCTAGGAGGCCAAGGCAGGAGGAATGCTGCTTGAGGTCAGGAGTTTGAGATCAGCCTGAGCAAGAATAAGACCCCGTCTCTACTAAAAATAGAAAAAGTTAGCTGGGTGTGGTGGTGCTCACCTGTAATGCCAGCTACTCAGGGCTGAGGCAGGAGGATAACTTGAGCCCAGGAGTTGGAGGTTGCAGTGAGCTATGATCAATCCACTACACTCTAACCAGGGTGACAAAGTGAGACTCTGTCTCAAAAAAAAAAAAAAAAAATCAATTCAGAAATCATTTCCCAGTCATTTTGCCCATAAACAAACCTCCAGGTTAGTTTATGTGTAGGTTGAATATAATAATTTAACAAGTGTATTTTCAGCTATGATAATGTCTTTGTAAATAAAGAATGCCACTACATACATAGATTGTAGGATAATTTCAAAGAATTTGTACTTACAAAATGGAATATTAGACCGCTCTCCTAATTGGACTACCTTTGGAAAGCAGGTGGTCAAATTCTGTGGTCTCCAGCAGAGCTCCTTGTGCAGCTAATCTTGCTGTTGCCTCCTTAATACCTAATCTGCTCTTTTTTCTGGCCCCCCCAGTGTTGCTGTTTTCCCTCAGCTCGCCTGAATATACTCACTGGCCTACAGTAGTCTCTGGAAAAACTTGTGGGAACAGAGCAGTTTGGGAACTGAATAGCAGGATCGGGGCAGGGCATGATGAATAAGCAGGCTTTCAACCAAAAAAGTCCATCATTGTAAAAATTACTACCGAGCTTGCTCCAAATTCCAGAGACACATAGCTCTAGGGACTCAGAAGGGCCAAGAAGCCCAGCGTGGAAGCCCAGCTCTGTTTGGCACATATAATCTGCATCTTCCTATTTAACTTACATGGATATTTGGTTAAGTGCTTCCTCTCTGAGTGTCTATGCATTTTACTGAACCATTTGGCTATAAGTCCCCTGGTGGCACATAAGCAAATAATTTTAAATGCAGCTTTGTTGTGTCCTATGCTTTCATTCAATTGTTCGGTCTCAGCCATTTGTCCACTAAACACTGAATCAATCAATGTTAAGAAACATACTTGACATTAGAACTACAAAAATGAGTAGATGATGGTTGCGGACCACTAGGGCTTTCAGGGCACTGGAGGAGACAGATATGAACTCAGGTAATTCCAGTAAAAATGTAAGTCTTGAAATAGAGGTATGTAAAATGACTGATGGAACAGGACGTGCTCAGAGAAGTTCCCCAGAGGAGATGACAATGGACATGAGTCTTCGTTCATTCCTGAATTCCTGTAATCCAGGCTGAGGAAACAATACGTGCAAAAGCGAGGAGGTGAAAAAGCAAGTGGCTTACTCAGCATGGCTGCTTGGCAGGGTGTGGCGGAGGAGTGGCAGCAGATGGGGCCAGAAAGGTAAGCAAGGACATCAAATAAAGCAATTGCACACATAACCAGATATACCAGCTTTCATTCTGGATAACATCATGTAGAATAAAGTAGGAAAATACCTACGGAGTGTTTAGCATATTGCTTTTAACCTTAAAAGCAATTACCTTTATTTATAATAAAACAGAACAAGCATTCAGCTAAATGTGTATTAAAAAGGGCAGTTTAAGAATCAAAAAAGGAAGCTCAATACTCTGTAGGAAGGTCGTAGATAGACAATTATCTTATTTTAGTCATACTGTTTGAATATTATGACTACTATCAGAAAAAAGGTAAGACTCTTATCAAAAGGGTTTGTTCCCATTGAACCAAACAGTATAAATCTTCTACAAGTCTCTAGACCTTTTGTCCTCTTAGCAAAGGGACCATGTCTGATTTGAGACTTCTTTGTTGGATTATCAATGTTAAAAATTTCCTTTATTTTTCAAATTTGTATTTATAGTCTTGACTATCTAGAGAAAGAGTGATGTTCTCATTGAGTTTTCCTTTTCTTTTACATTTTTAGTACAGTGTGTATTTAAATCACTTTTAATCAAAGCACAGTTCTTCTCTGATACGTGGTTATCAGATTTTTCTTACAACATTTAGAGTGATTTATATTTAGTACAAAAGAGAAAAGGAGAGGAGAAGCAGTCTGGGAGAGGAAAGAAGTTCTGGTGGTTGGTGAAGGATTAGAGTGAAACCAGAACGTTTTATTCATGTTGACTGAATTAATATCAGACATTGATTAATCCCCACAATGTGCCAGGTGCTAGGCTTGGTGAAGAGAGAGGGATGAAAGGCTCCCATCCTCAAAGAGCTCAACACCTGGGGTAATGAGAAGTTATAATACAGTGTGATAAGTGATGTCACGGAAGTCATCTCCGAGTGTGACAGAAGTACAGAGAAGCGGCATCTAGTTCAACTTTAGGGATGGATTGGGAGGCAAAAAGACATGCAAGAGAAGATATTGATACTTGACTTAGGTTGCTTTAAAAATGATTATTGAAAAATGTTGTTTTATGAAACATTTCAAACATTGAAAAGTGTAGAAAATAATATGGCACCCATATAACTATCATCTATATTTAACAGATGGTAATATTTTCTTGAGTTAAGCCTTACGGGTTAACTCAGTGGAAGACACCAGTAGAAGGATGTGTGTTTGTGTGTGTGTGTGTGTGTGTGCACCTGCACAAGTACGTGTGTGTGTGTGTGTGTTTCTAGTTTAGTGTCCAGCGCCAATTATTCTGGGACCCAGGCTCACGTAGCATGTGTTCCTTCATCTTTTTAGTTAATTTTTTTTTTTTTTTTTTTTTACTGAGGGGCTTTGTGTGTAAGAAAACAAACAAACAAAAAAAAAAGTTTTTTACTGAAGATCAGGGCTCAAGGATAATAAAAAAAAAAAAAGAAAAAAACGAACAAAAAAAAAGTTTTTAATTTTTTTATCTTTTTTTTTTTTTTTTTTAACGTGTTCCCCTCCCACCGTAGACCTGCCCCTGAGCTGCTCCTTCATCTTCAGACACAGGAGACCAAGGGCGTTCCATGTGGGGGTGTGGTTCTTTTACTGGGACAGAAGGTGCCTGTGAGCTGCTGGTTTTCGGGTCAGAAGGAAACAAGATGTGGTATTACTATTCGGAGAGACTAAGGAGTTGGATCCTACACCATGGCAAGCTCTTTTGCTACTAAATGCTATAAATACACCCCTGATGTATGAACTTTAAAGTTTAGTAAACCTTTTGGATCTGTAAACACATTTGGCCATCATTCCAGTCCTCAGTGTACGTGGGACAAGTATTTGAGGTCTGGGTTTTTTTTGTGTGTTTTTTTTTTTTTTTTTTTGAGACAGAGTCTCGCTTTGTCACCGCAGCTAGAGTGCAGTGGCATGATCGTAGCTCACCATAACCTCCAACTCCTGGGCTCAAGTGATCTTCCTGCCTCAGCCTCCCAAGTAGCTGGGACTCCTGGCAGGTACTGCCACACCCAGCTAATTTTTTCTGCTTTTAGTAGAGATGGGGTCTCACTCTTGCTCAGGCTGGTCTCGAACTGCTGATCTCAAGCAGCCCTACTCGCCTCGACCTCCCAGAGCGCTAGGATTACAGGTGTGAGCCACTGCGCTGGGCCTAGGTCTGTTTTTACAATCAGGAGCCAGAGGCCCAGAGTGAGTAAAGTGGATAGGAATAAATGCTTTAAGAATATATGATCTTATTAAAACATTAATTTTTTTAATAAACAAATTAGGTAGTAGTTTCTGGGTATTAAAAACTCATCAGAAGCATTTTCCCCCTTATATTAATAAAATAAGTCATAATGGGCTGGGCAGGGTGGCTCACGCCTGTAATCCTAGCACTCTGGGAGGCTGAGGCGGGCGGATTGTTTGAGCTCAGGAGTTCAAGACCAGCCTGAGCAAGAGCAAGACCCCGTCTCTACTAAAAATAGAAAGAAATTATATGGACAGCTAAAATATATATATAGAAAAATTAGCCAGGCATGGTGGCACAAGCCTGTAGTCCCAGCTACTCAGGAGGCTGAGGCGGGAGGATCACTTAAGCCCAGGAGTCCGAGGTTGCTGTGAGCTGGGCTAACGCCATGGCACTCTAGCCCGGGCAACAGAGTGAGACTCTGTCTAAAAAAAAAAAAGTCATAATGGTGAACAATTATATCACTTAATAGCTTATAAAGGGTTTGATATGCATTTTTAAAAGTGGACCTTCCAAAGCTGTGAGATATAATAATGCTTATTTTGGAGACTAGAAAACTGAGCATAACAGGGGTCTTGTGACTTGCCCACCGTGGCACTAGCACTGAGTGGCAGCTCTCTGGCCTGGAAGCGTCACATTCTTCTCGCTATACCATGTTGACATTTTTTAACAATTGGTGTAAGATGCATATTCTCCGAGACAGATTAGAGGGAGGCTTGATTAATTGTGGCTCTACCTTTCCTCCTAGTTTTGGAGCTGTGAGACCTGTGCATTGTAAGTGAACGATGAGGTCCACTTGCCTCTGAGCAAGTTAGTTTCCACACTGCTGCCGCTTGTAAGCGATGCACAATGAACTGAGTTCATGAGTAATTTTCTCACTCTTGGGGTGGCATCTCTTCAGTCCATTTTCCCCGTTGCTGTTCCTCTTCACTTTCTGGTCCTGCAGTTGTCAGTGCTCCTGTCAATCTTTGCAACCTGTCCTCTAAATACCTCTCCCCAGCAGTTGGCCCAGGACATGCCGATCTTCAGCACCCTGCCAGAAAAGGCTGCTTTCGCAGAGGGAAGTGTGGCTTCCTGGACTGCCTCCTGGCAAAGGGCTCTAGCTTGTCCAGCTTTGGGCCAGCCCCAGGGTCTATCGGTTCCAGGAGAGGTGTTGAAAGGCTGTGACAAATGCCTGACCTGGCAGATGGAACAAACGCTGGCTAGCTTGAGAGTGCAGTGTAATAGCAGCTGTCCTGAGAAGGGACTTCCGACTGTTCCTGGGCCCTGAAATGACATCTGCATCAGCACTGACCCACCTGGGGGGCGAGGCCTTCACAAGCACCAGCATCTTTGAGGATCTTTACTTCCAATGAACTGGCAGTTACCACCACTGTGCCACGGAGAGAAGCTGAGAGGGACCCAAAAGAATTAGCCAAAAATCTTTCCTGAGAGGCAGCCTGGCAGAGAAGCCTGGGTGCAGGAGGCTGTAGACCTGCGTCAAGGGTTAGCTTTGATGTTGGGATGTTCTTGGGTGCTACAGAAAACTCTGACTCAGTCTGGCTTAAATAAAATGGAAAATTTATTATTTTTCACAAGCAGAAGTAGTAGGGTTAGCTCCAGGCCCTCTTTGATCAGTGGCTCAGTGATGTCATTAAGGACTCAGGATTCTGTCTGTCTCCCCATTACTGCCCTCCTCAGTGTTGGTGTCATCCTAACACCAATGCTGCTGGTTCTTCCTCATAGTTCCGAGATGATTTCCACAAAGGCTGCCGGCGGCAATCAGAGCTGCAGGCTTCCCTTGCAAAAATTAGCGGCAGGCAGAAACCTCTCCCAAACATGGACTATAAATCCTTTGTTTCAGTCTGATCAGCCCAACTTAGGCTTCCAGCCTACCACCCCTGGACCAGTAATAGTCACCAGGGAATGTTGTGCTGATGGGCTCAGACCTGCTCTATCCAATATAGAAGTTACTAGACACATGTGGCTACTGAGCACTTGAAATGTGGCTAGTCTGAATTAAGATATATTGTAAGTGTAAAATACCCAGCAGAGTCCAAAAACTTCATACACACATGTAAAAAATATCTTTTAATGTTTTTTATACTGATTACATGTTGAAATTATAACATTTTGGGTATATTGGGTTAAATAAAATGTATTATTAAAACTAATTTTAAGTCCGGGCGCAGTGGCTCATGCCTGTAATCCTAGCACTCTGGGAGGCCGAGGTGGGTGGATCATTTGAGCTCAGGAGTTCAAGACCAGCCTGAGCAAGAGCGAGACCCCGTCTCTACTAAAAATAGAAAGAAATTATATGGATAGATAAAAATATATATAGAAAAATTAGCCGGGCATGGTGGCACATGCTTGTAGTCCCAGCTACTCGGGAGGCTGAGGCAGGAGGATTGCTTCAGCCCAGGAGTTTTAGATTGCTGTGAGCTAGGCTGATGCCACGGCACTTTAGCCTGGGCAACAGAGTAAGACTCTGTCTCAAAAAACAAACAAACAAACAAACCCTAATTTTACCTGTTTATTTTTATTTATTTATTTTTTGAGGCAGGGTCTCTGTTGCCTGGGCTAGAGTGCACTGGCATCATCATAGTTCACTATGGCCTCAAATTCCTGGGTTCATGTCATCCTCCTGCCTCAGCCTCCTGAATAGCTGGGACCACAGGTGTGTGCCACCATGCCTGGCCTATTTTTACTTTTTTAATGTAGCTATTAGAAAATTTAAAATGACATATCTGACTTGCTTTCTATTTCTGTTGAGTCTACTTGTAGAACTGGAGAGGAACAGATTCCTGTACAAAAATCATGTGTTTTTTTTGTTTTTTTGTTTTTAAGGCAGAAGTCTTCTCTTTTTGAAATAATCAATGCATCATATTTCTTTCCAGATATTTAACAGAGAGGATGGATGAAGGGCAAACAATGAGAGGCTATACATTCACTGAGGACTATTTATGTAAAAATGTGCTGTGCTAAGGGTTGTGGGGAAAAGAAATTGCTGACTGAGTAGAGGAGATAAGATATGTAGGCATGTGAGTGGTGTGGATAAAGGCTGTAGGATTTCAGACTTTGGGAGAGAGTCTGTCTTGTGTGACAATGGAATGCCAGTTTGATCTGGGCCTTGAAGGTAGGTGGGGTTTCAATAAAAGAAGTCGGGTGTAGAGGGATGGGTTGGGAGGCCTTCCAGGAGGGAAAAGCACAGAGAAAGTGCTGAGGCAGGACAGTATAGACTGGGGTTTTAGTGTAGCTGAGGCTGAGGCCTCAAGAGAAAGAAGACTGGGTTATACCTCTAAAGGCTTTACACCACGAGGGGGAATTGCTTGAGGCCAGGAGTTTGAGACTAGCCTGGGTGATACAGCAAGACTCTGTCTTTAAAAAAATAAAAATAATATTTATACCCAGACCACAGAAGAAAATCTGTCTTTATTCTTGGATGGCTGATGGGAACATTTATTAGAGGTATGGGCAGCAGTAAAACACATCATTGAGTACTTTGGCAGAAAAAGCTTATTTAAGCCAGGTCACGGCAGAGCACGGTGGCTCACGCCTGCAATCCTAGCACTCTGGGAGGCTGAGGGGGGTGGATCATTTGAGCTCAGGAGTTCGAGACCAGCCTGAGCAAGGGCAAGACCCTGTCTCTACTAAAAATAGAAAGAAATTAGCTGGACAACTAAAAATATATAGAAAAAATTAGCAGGGCATGGTGGCGCATGCCTGTAGTCCCAGCTACTCGGGAGGCTGAGGCAGAAGGATTGCTTGAGCCCAGGAGTTTGAGGTTGCTGTGAGCTTGACACCACGGCACTCTAGCCCGGGCAACAGAGTGAGACTCTGTCTCAAAAAAAAAAAAAAAAAAAAAAAAAAAGCCAGGTCACATCTTTCCTATTGCCCTTAGGAAGACTTCACAGGACAAGCCAGAATAAATGAGTGCTTGGGATCATGAAATCTTGTAGACACCCTGGGTTCTAAACCCACCTGTGCAATTTATTAGTTGTGAGATTTTTGGCAATTTATTTAGCTTCTTTTTGCCTCAGTTTCCCTATCTATAAAATGGGAATGATAACAATAATACCTACTTGGTAGGGTTGTCGTGAGGATTAAATGAGTTAATATCTGTAAGGTTTTTAGAACACACAGTGTCTGTACAGATAGTATGTGCCATAAGAGCTTGCTAAAAAAATTAGTCTGTTATTGCTGACTACACATAGCTAGACAGCTAGGAAGCCACAGTCAGAAAAAAATCTATTTTTTCAAAATCTGCATTTATACGTCAGTAGTAACTATATGTGTATAAAGATAATCCACAGAGAGAATCCTGTGGGAAGAAACACCATTGTTAGGTTAGTCTGGCACAGTGAGGCTAGTTCTGCAGCCCCTGCAGCCCTTGCTAACCCTGCTTTGCTGATGTCGACAGAAACTGTGCATGCATTTACAAATAAGTCTCCAAGTATTTAGCAAAAGTGGAGCAAAGTACACTAACTAGGTCTAAGTATTCTTAACAAATAGAATATTTTTCCAAAATGCAGTGTTGAATTGGGCTTTCTTTTCTTTTTAAATTGCTTCTCCTCCTGCCACCTTCTCTCCCTCCTTTCCTTTTACTGGGAGAATGTAAGAAGTAAAAAATGTTTTCTGAATTTAGATAAATTGCCCAAGTTTCCCAAAGTAACTGTATATACTAGTACCCTACTATGCCTGGAACAGATTTTCTTCTGTGGTCCAGGTGTAATCATTATTATTATTATTTTTATTTTTTTAGAGACAGGGTCTTGCTATATCACCGAGGCTGGTTTCCAGCACCTGGCTTCAAGCAGTCCTCCTGTCTCATGCTCATGAATATCTGGGACTACAGGCTCAGTGGCTCCAGACTACTGGGTATAATTATTATAATAATAGCATCCTTTTCCCTCTCATAAGTCTAGGTTTGGATGGCAAACCACATGGTCATCTCATCTACAGGAAAAAGAGAGGCAAAGATGGACTTGTGTGTATTAGTGTATCAGGAATTGGACGCGTTAGTGTATGGGTGTTAGTGTATCCCTGGGGCTTGGAATATGAGTCAAGGCAGATTTAGAGGGACACCTTGTGAATTTGGATGGCATCCTGGGCTGTAGGGCCGGCAGGAAGCTGTCCTGGGCAGGGCGAAGGGTGGCTGAGACAGGAGGGGTGAGGGACGCCGGCCAGCACGGGTTTGAGAGCGAGCAACGCCTCCCTTCCTTCCCCCGCAGAGCACGTGCTCCGGGAGCTGAGCCTGGGTGCAACCCACAGAGCTGCGCCTGGCTGCGCTGGGAGCGGCCCCAGGAAACTGCCGGGTCCTGGGGCCCTGGGGACAAAGGTGGGGCCTCCCTGAGCTGGTCTGCCCCTGCCTGGACTTCTTTTCATCCCACGCACCAGCAAACACACCAACGACAAAAATCCTGGGCACTCAACACATTCTACTGATTTTCTAATGTTGGCTGCAGCCACTGTATTCCTCGAGAGTAACTGAGTCCCACACAAGAAACCCCAAGCTCAACAGGTTCTGACTTAGACGAATTTTCAGAAGCGATCTCCTAACCACCAGGCTTGGGGCCAGCTTCTTCCCCGAATCCCTGTTCCTGCCAGAAAGCGCAGATTCAGATTCGTATCCGGTGAGGCCAAGCTGGCCGCCTCGCCTGCAATCATCGCAAAGCCCTTCGCCCCGGCCTGGAAGCAAAGGCTTGTGATGCGGAACCTCGTGCTTTCTTTTCAGGATAGTTTTGCGGTGAGTTAAGAAGACATGTGTAGGGACCTATCCAGCTCCACCCCGGCCAGGGCATGAGTCGATCTGCGGTCTCCATCTGCTGTTTGCTGCCCGGGGGGACCCTGGCCTCTGGGAATGAGGCCCCGGATCTTTGCTTTTAGATCCACAGCTCCTGTGGATTTTGCCAAATTATCATAATTATGGTGCAACCTTGGATGCTAAAAAGCAAGAAACGAGGGTTAAGAAAGTCACTTTTTGCTTAGCGTCCCTGCTGCCCGCAGCGGCCGGCAGCCCCCGGCGCGGGCGGGTGTGGACGCGGCTTCCGAGGCCCCGCTGTGACTGTCCATTGTTCGCCGGGTCAGCGCCTGCCGCCCGGCCGGGACTGACTCATTCTACATTCCTTTCTTTGTGTTTTCTCTCTGCGATCGCGCGGAGATGGTTTCTCTAATAATCAGCTTCTTTCCTTAAACCAAAAACATCTAGTCTTTGATAGTTCTGATTCACGAGTCAGCTAAAATATGAATCAAACTCAAGTTTCCTGAGAGCTATAAATATTTGCTCTACCCCACCCTGCTGGGAAAAGTCCACAGTTAATGTTTCGCCACCAAGTGGCTCAAATCAGGAGGACTTCTCTGGTGTCCAGCGAAAAACGATCTGCGCCCTGAGTGGTTTTTAGGGCAACGAAACTGCAGTGTAGCCCGTGCTTCTGAAGAGAGAAGTGGGGTGGGGGTGTGCGCGAGAGTGTTTGCTTTAAAAATCAGTTCTTTAAAAAGCATTTTAGACACATAAAATCCATAAGGTGAAAATTAGGGACATTTACACTGGGATAAGGCAGTAGAGAAAGTAGCAGGACTGAATGACATTCTCCAGACATGTCAAGTTTTTTTTTTTTTTTGGCAGGTAAATATGGGTCATTTGGCATGGCCTGTGGCTGACATGAATATCAACAAGGGCTACTTTGTGGGCCACTTTGTAGGCCACAGAAGCCACTTTACTACCCAGCCTGCAGTGTAAAGTTTGAGGGTGATAAGATATGTGTGTGGGGGGGGGGGGGCACTCCAGCCTGGCCCTCCAACGTCAGAGACCCTGGGTTTGGGGTTCCAAAGTTGGAGGAACAGTTCTGGGGCTGCCCCTGAGTTTTTGTAATTTTTTAAAATAATACATTTTTTCCTACCCAATGCAATCTGCAGATTTAATACAGGCCCTATCAAAATACCAATGACATTTTTCACAGAAATGGAAAAAAAAAAATCCTAAAATTGATATGGAACCACAAAGACCCAAATAATCAAAGTAATCCTGAGCAAAAAGAACAAAGCCGGGGTATTACACTACTTGACTTCAAAATATACTACAAAGTGATAGTAACCAAAACAGATACATAAACCAATGGAATAGAATAGAGAACCCAGAAATAAATGCACATATTTACAGCCAACTGATTTTCAACAAAGATGCCAAGAACAGACATTGGACAAAGGACACCCTAATGCTGGGAAAACTGGATATCCATATGTGCAAGAATAATACTAGACTCCTATCTCTCACCATATGCAAAAATCAATTAAAAATGTATTAAAGTCTGGGTGCAGTGGCTCACGCCTGTAATCCTAGCACTCTGGGAGGCTGAGGTGGGCGGATCCTTTGAGCTCAGGAGTTCGAGACCAGCCTGAGCAAGAGCAAGACCCCGTCTCTACTAAAAATAGAAATAAATTATATGGACAGCTAAAAATACGTATAGAAAAAATTAGCCGGGCATGGTGGCGCATGCCTGTGGTCCCAGCTACTCGGGAGGCTAAGGCAGGAGGATTGCTTCAGCCCAGGAGTTTGAGGTTGCTGTGAGTTAGGCTGATGCCACGGCACTCTAGCCCGGGCAACAGAGTGAGACTCTGTCTAAAAAAAAAAAAAAATGTATTAAAGACATAAATGTAAGACCTGAAACCATAAAGTTACCAGAATAAAACATAGGAGAAATACTTCTGGACATTGGTCCAAGCAGAGATTTTACAGGTGAGACTACAAAAGCACAGGCAACAAAAACAAAAATAGACAAATGGGACTACATCAAATTAAAAAGCTTCTGCACAGAAAAGGAAACAATAGAGTGAAGAGGCTCCTGGCCTCTTCCTATTTAATTTAAATATAAACATTTTGCTTTTTTTTTTTTTTTTTTTTTGAGACAGAGTCTTACTCTGTTGCCCTGGGTAGAGTGCAGTGGCGTTATCATAGCTCACTGCAACCTCAAATTCCAGGGCTCAAGTGATCCTCCCGTCTCAGCCTTCTGAGTATCTGGGACTACAGGCACATGCCATGATACTCGGCTAATTTTTCTGTTTTTAGTAGAGATGGGGTCTCACTCTCGCTCAGGCTGGTCTCGAAGCCCTGACTGAGCTCAAGGGATCCTCCTGCCTTGGCCTCCCAGAGTGCTAGGATTACAGGCGTGAGCCACTGTGTTCAGCCTTTTTTGCTTTCTCGAATGATTTGCCAGTTTATATATATCACCCTCCTCTTGTGAGCAAGAATTTTCATCTTCCTATATCCTTTGCTATCCAATTTCTTTCTTTCTTTTTACTTATTTGTTTTGTGGGAGGGTGCATGATTCCTGGAGGTACTATAATACCAGGTCAATGTTTGGAGTGGTCGGGGCAAGCTCCCATTCCAACTCCCTGCTCCAAAAATCCACTCTATGTATTGTCCTTGGATAGAGGAAATACCAAATATTAAACTGATAAGAACAGATACTATACTTGATCTCCGCCAAAAGGTCTTATCAAGCTTTCTAATTAAAAAAAAAATTTTTTTTTGAGACAGTGTCTCCTTCTGTCACTTGAGGTGGAGTGCAGTGGTGTCATCAGAGCTCACTGGAGTGCAGTGGTGCAACCATAGCTCACCACAGCCTCAAACTCCTGGGCTCAAGCAATCCTGTCTCAGCCTCCTGAGTGGCTGGGATTACAGGTGGGTACCACCACGCCTGCCTTACATTCAATTTTGACACATCTCTTCACTATTTCCTCATCTCCTTTAGTTTTTATTCACTTGACAGTCTTGGATAATCCTGATTCAATCCATTCCACCCTTCTCCTCTTTCCTAATCTCAGACTCACAGTGGAAGAACTGGAACTCAGAGGAGACTTAAGACAGTGCATGCCAAGCCTGCCTTCACCTCTGGCCAGTCTAAACCTGGAGAGAAACTCACTACTGTCTCTCATCAGCCTCCATTCTACTGAATGGGTCAAAAAGCAAGGGCAGATAGAAGGACAGGTGTCCAAGGTGGCAGCCCAGAAAGAACAGAGGTAACGTATGTGAGTGTGATACAAATGCTGTTATCACACGCTTCTCTGTAGCTGGTGATGGAAAAAAAGAAAATCCTTAGGAATGTCGCAGGATAAACTTCCTACCACTAATGGTAGAACAACTCAAAGCAGTACAGACATCTGAAACATCTTCTTAGTATTTAAAAAAAAAGTGCATTATAATAGACATTGGATGGGTGATTTATACAACACAGACTTGAATTTCCTCTAACAGAATCCCCTTCCTTCACACAAAACAGTTCTTGAGCATTAAAAAGACCACACTATCTATCCTATCCAGATCGTTTTCAATCTCAACTAAACTTTCTGGGGAAAGTTCAAGTTTCAGACTGTATAGTGAAAGTTGCAAAGTGCTTAAAACAAGGGGCTATTTGTGGCGCTCTAAAGGAAGACTGAGACCAATATGCACACTTGATCCTGAGAGGTGACACTGGTGGAAATGTTAGCATATTTCAATAGTTTCCAACAACGAGAGTGCTTTCAGGAAAAATTTTAATACAATATATATGTATATTCCCCCTTCCACCAGAAAGTCTAGACTATTATGGCATGAAGATGTGTGTGAGGGGAATCGGACAGTTTACATGCTTTTTCAGCTCCGTTGTGCAATAATGGCTTCTCACTTACAAGCACGGGATGGGCAATGACGTGGAACTTCTAACTCTGCTCCTCCCCCAACATCAAGAAAAAAGTGAAAGTAAACGGGTGCTTGGAAAATTACTAGTGTTCTTCCTCATCAAGGCACATCAGAAAAGCGGGCAGAAGATTAGATTCATTACATTTCATTTCTTTTCAGTATTGCTTGTGCTCATAGCTTTCCATCGCAGAACTCCTAGAAGGAATTTTCTGTTTTATCCTTTTAGAGTAAAAACTTTTATAGTTGGTTTTTCTGCTTATGGTTGCTCTAAAAGGCAGAGACATGTGAAAAAGCTTTGTGATCCATCTTAATTTACATCTCTATAAGAAAGATCATTTATTCTTTAACTGAAATTAGACGTTTACTCCATGTCTATTTATTCATCGGAGGCAGTAATATGCTTTTACTGAGAGGAACTGGGTCTTTTCCTGTACTGTTCTTCCTGCCTTCAAATTTAAGTACGACATCAATATTTTTCTATTTGGGGGAATTTTATTTTGGACAGTTATGTGCTGCCCTCAGAGGGGAGATTAGATAATTTACTTTGCAACAGGCTGTAAATTCAAACATCTCTGATTTCTTGAAAAGGAAACAAAGGCTGAAGTAAGAAAGACATTACAATGGTTGATACAAACTGCTGATTTCAGCGTTTGTCGCAGTTTCTTTCATAGACCTGATTCTCAAGGACAGTTGGCATGCTTATTCCTGCTGGATTTGATTGTTGGGTGGATAATGATGTTTTGCATGAAAGGTTTCAAAGGCTGGAATTTATGAAGAAAAGAAAATGGTTTGATAAATAAAAATGTGAGCCCTATGAGAACAGAAACTTGCTTTTTTTTTTTTTTTTCTTTTCACTGCTGTATCGCTGGGCAAAGAACAATGCCTGGCACATAACGAATGCTCAATAAATATTTGTCGAATAACTGAAAGAGAAATTATTTTGCCTATACAGAACTAAGCTATTCTCAGATACTTTCAAAACTATTTAACAATAACTGTCACATAACTTATTTTGAGGTTAGGATATCAGTTCTTCATTAAAAGCTATTAGCACATTTAATTAACTATTTTTTGGAGAGAAGAAACGAACAGATTAAAAAATAATATATGAGATAAAAATTTCAATTTATTATCCATTTAGCTTAAGGGTTACAATTTATTAGGCAACTAAAATGAACCAAGCACATGTTGTTGGGAAGGAGATCCTGCCCTCAAGAGGCTTGTGATGACTGTAGTAGGGAGACAGACACAGACACGTGTTCACCATAAGCATTATGCAGGAGCCGGACTGAGCTCCAGGGAGGGACAGTACTGTGGGAAATGCATCCTTGTATCCTTATTGCCTAGTACAGGGTAGATACTTAATATTTGTTCAACCTGTGAATGAAGAAATTTAGCTCTTCCATAACCGAGCATGAGTCTGAGTTTAAAATAAAGGAAAAAATCAAAATAAATAAATAAACACTATGATGTTTTAGTGGGTCAAAGGAAAAGACCACATCTAGATCAGGGAGGGTGGAAGAAATCAGGGGTCATAAAGGGAGTTGGGTTGAAGAGTGACTTTTTAGGCCCAAGGAATGAGATGAATAAAGGCTCGGAGAGGAAAGGGAAGATGGAGAGCAGGTATGGGAGAGTTGGGTAGCTGGGTGTCACCGCAACAGGGCTTGGTGGGAGGTGAGGATGGGGAGGCTGGGCCTGGTGGGGGGCAGGGGTGCTGGGCAGGCAGAGGGAAGCCAGGGGCTCACATTGGGGAGCACCCTGATGGCGGAGATGAGTTGTATACTGGGATGGTTAGTCCAGCACTGCCGTGAGGCTGGGACAGAAGAGGATCGAGACTTACGGCAGTGAGACCACTTAGCTTTTCTATTCTAGGTGGAAATAATAGCTACAAGGCTCTTACCTAGGATGTGGCAGAGGGATTAAAATACAAATTCCAGAGACATGAAAAAACTGGAATGGAAAAGACAGGTGGTTGCTTAGACACGGGGTAGGAGGTGGGGTGGGAGACTAGGGAGGAGGAACAAAAAATGACTCCAGGGCCAAGCCAGCGTGACTGGGGAAACTTTTCACAGGAATAAGGAAGGTGGCAGGACCAGCCAGTTTTTATTCAGAATGAGGGTGGAAGAGTGAGGTTGCATTTCTTTTTTTTTTTTTTGCACCCCTCCCCCCTGAGGTTGGATTTTAAACAGTCTCAGGTGCAAAGGCGATAGCCATTTGGGGACGTCCAGTAGGCAGTTGAAAACCTGACGATGATTATACAACAGCTTGAGCAACAGGTGCTTTGTTTTGTTTTTATAATGATGTATTCATTTGAATAGCTTATACTGCCACATTTGACAATTAATTTGAAAATTAATTCTCCTTTCCATCCCTAATTGCTTATTTTACCTCTCCAGAGGTAACCACTTGTTTGCAGAAAAACAAACTCAAATTGTGGCTATTCTCTCACTCAGCAACAATCAACACAGAAGACGTGTGTGTCCAAATGTGTGGGTTTCTTTCCCCACATACCATGTAAGCAATTCTGCAGCAGACACCAGCTGGGTGTCCAATTCAGTTTTGACACTATCTACCTGGAGACAGCATCGGGTCCCGCAGGGTAAGGCCCACAAGAACCCCCAACCCCCTTCAGACACTAGTCATAAGTCTGGGCCTCCAGCACTTCTGACCCACCAGCTTCAAGTTGGGGTTCCCACAACCCCCTCGTTGGGTTTAATTTGCTAGAGCAGCACACGGAACGCAGAGAAACCCATTAGCCAGTTTATTATAAAGGACATTACAAAGGATACAGATGAAGAGATGCACGGGGGGGGGGGGTCTGCGGGGAGGGGCACAGAGCTTCCATGCCCTCCTCGGGCACGCCACCCTCTGGGAACCTCCACACGTTCACCTATCTGCAAGCTCTCTGAACCCTGTCCTCTTGGGCCTTTTATGGAGACTTCATTGGATAGTCATGATTGACAACTGGGTAGAAATGTGATTGGACAAAAAGAGTATGATCTAACACTAAAAGACTTGAGTGGGGAAACCAGCAAGTCCTGTCCGTTGAGATTCTTTTGGCTTTCCTGTGCAGCATTCCTTCCTCCAGGGTATGGGGCAGGACCCCTTCTGAAATGGGGGTCTTATGACTTACAATTAAACAAGGGGGGGTCAGAGAATGTCTTTATGGCCAGCTCTAAGACAGAAAGGTAGGGGAAGATTCCTGCTTTGGAGAGAAAGAAGCAGGTGAAAGGAGGGCGGAGACAGTCAGAGAGAGATATTCTGTTTTCTGAAGCTTGCTCCTGAGGCCTTACAGTGCCCCAGTATCATAACAGGAGCTATGGGAGTTATAACACAGGAACCGTGGATGAAAACCAACATGTATACATATATTACTATGTTATAATATCACACTACTGTTTCCAATTTCCTGAGTATTATCCTAGGGGTATACTGTATATAAAAGTTTTACCAAAAAAGAAAATAAAAAATGTTTTAATGTCTCTGGGAGACTTTTATATTTTTGTTTATAGGCTAAAGAAGACTTGCATATCTCTGAGATAGAAGGAAAAGAACAAGGAGAAAGATTGAAGAAGCAAACCGAAGAGGAATTGCTGAAGCACGTTCTGGGAGGAGATAGCAGAGGACAGAATCAGTGATGTTGGTATATGTTTTAGCAAGACGAGTGGACCCTACCCAGAGGTAGGAAGGGCAGGTTGATGGCAATAGAGATTTCTCACGTTGCATCACTTAGATGGCCCAAGTCTCTGGTGGTGGCAGAGATGCATGTAGAAATAGATGCAAAAAAGATTTTTTTGTATCCTTGAGGAGGATGGAAAAAAGATGTAAAATAGTTACTGTGGACACGAAAAAATAACACAGAACTGTCAGATCCAAATATCAATCCAAAAAGGTTTATTTTGATGATTTATAAAAGAAATGTCACCATAGCAACTTAAAGCTATTTACAAATTTAAAAATAAATTTACATAACTGTATTCACATCATATTACATTCAACAGTTTTAGTTAAAATGTTTCAGGTAGTGTTGAACAAACACAATAAAACATAAACCAAGCTTTAAATCACACAGATGCCCCCAGCATGCTCAACAAGCACTGGAACGATGGTTCAGGAAAAAACTGGAAAAATAATGGGAACCAGCAGTAAAGATGATTACACACTGGTCCTGGGTGATGTGGCCTTCAAAAGTCACTTTAACTTGAAACTGCAACCAGAAGCTTATAGGAAGACAGACTGAACAAAAAGTAAGAGTTTAAAACATTTTTAAATTCTCATGTAGCTTAAAAAACACAAAAATTTATATATACTCTGATCCATGTGAGAGTAGTTTTAAACAAGGATGATATTATCTGTGATTGGGCATCACGCTTTTCTTTTGCAGGTTACATGCCAGTGGATATTCTACTGTGCTGGGGAGGGGATGTAGCTGTGGGTCTCAGTGCTTCTGCCTGCTCAGGGCTTTATCTACACATGAATAGCCCTAGGGGGAGAACACCCGTCCAAAGACTTGAAACTGACCCTGGGCTTGGGTGTTGCCTCTGATAAATGCTGGGCGCTCTGTCCCCTGCCCCCCGCCCCCCAAGCCAGGCAGGGAGTGCTTGGCAGCTGCCCGGGCATGCTTCCCTCAGTCCAGTTGCCAGGCCCGATTACACAAGTGCTGGCAGCTCCATGGAGAGGCTAAAGTTTGACCTAAGTGTTAGAGAGAGCTGATAAATAATTTTTATGAGGAAAGTGGACAAAACCAGGTGTTTATCATTAATACCTGAGAATTATTATCTGGTTTAATTAAGCAAAGGTAGTGGGGGGGGGGTCCCTTTCAGTTCATTCCCTTAAATATGGCCCTTAAAAGAAACAGAACTCCCCTACTTCATGCTTCCTGGCAGCCAGGTATGTGCACCTGAAGTATAAGTTCCAGCATATATATTATTCATAATTAAAAATAGTTTATTTTACTAATCTGGCAACTAGTGACATTTCATGATTAGAAGCTTTAAAAATTTAATACAAGTACAATTTTTAAAAATATATTAATAGAATGCTTACACATTAAAATATCAAAGGCACTTTTAGGGTACATGATAAATAAAAATACATTAATAGAGACAGGATTATTTATTGGTTCCTTCAGTGTCTGTGTCCATGATGATCATTGAGAGCCCAGTTTTGCACTTCACCTTTGGCGAACAGTGTAAAGAAAAAGGCACCAAATACATTGATAGCAGCAGCGATATAGAAAACAGTTTGCCATTCTCTAACGGTGTTCTGTAGAGACAGAAAGAAAAAAATGCAAATGAAAAAAATTTTGTTTGTAGTCTACTTTGCAAAAAAGGCAGTGTCACAAGACTGTTAGAACAGCAGCATTATCGATAAAAGCCGCCATGCCTGAAACAACCCAAATGTTTATCACTAATAGGATTGTGGTATATTTGTTCAATGAAATACTATACAGCAATGAGAATCAATGAGCTACAACAGAAATACATCTCACAAACAAAATGTGCAAAAGAAGCCAGGCAAAAAGAGTGCATACTGAATGATTCCATTTATATGAAGCTCAAAGTCAGACAAAACTAATCTCTGGAGTTATAAAGCGGCAGAGCGGTTCCTCTCAGTGGATGTGAGGGAGGAATGCTGGGAAGAGGTACCTGGGGGTTTACTGAGGGAGGTAATGTTCTGTTTCTTGATTGAGTGCTGGTTACATGGATGAATTAACTTTGTGAAAATTCAACCTGCTGTATACTTGGGATTTGTGCATTTAAAAAATCTGTTATACTTCAGTAAAAAGTTTACTAAAAATAAACAGTGTGGCATGTCCCAAAATCGAATGTCACTAAGAAAGTGTTATGCCTGAGCATCCTCTCTCAAGTCCTTAGGTGGGTGGTGTCGGGTGGGCCAAGAAAAGATGAGTTACGATGAGCTCTAAAGTTCAGGTTTGAGGGTCTCTGGGACATTGGAGGGAGGCCTGGCCAGTGTAAAAGACCTTGAATGGCACACAAAGCAGGACATGTGTGGCATTTGCCAATAAAAGATTGACAATTGTTCAGTGTATAAACCAGTGACATAAAAACATGTGACGTTTATCTAAATTTCTGGGTCCTGTGACTACCTTTAACAATCATTTTTTGGATCTTTACAATTTCAATCTAACCAGAGTGCCTACAATTTCAGCATTTAAACAAAACAAGCAGTAGAACTGGCAATGAGAAAGAAAGAGAAGGCACTGGGGAGCCAGAGTGAGGTTTAGAAAAAAAGGAAAAACATGGAGAAAGAAAGGAGGCTTAAGTCCACCTCTTGAAGGAGATGTTCCACTAGTCCTTTAGGTATTTATAAATGGTGGAAAATTGGGAGTTGGAAGGGGCTTTTGAGGCCATTTATTTTGATTTCTTAAACAGTGTAGGCAACTTTTAAAAATGCTCTGCTTACTGACCTGGCCCTGTGCCGCCTTCCAGCTTCAGGACCGTGGGCCCACCCTGCCCCAAGGGCTCAGTACCAGAGCCCAGGCTCTGTCCCGGCCTTATCACATCTCCGGCTCACTCCTGGAGGGCTCCTTCCCCGCCCCTCCCACCCCAGGAACAGAGAGGTTGTTTCCTCCTGTCTGCCCACAGTGCTCTGCATGCATTTTTCCTGCAGCATTTGTCACACTGTACTTTTGTTACAGCAAGTGTTACAGCGAGTGGTCCCGAGGACAAACTGAGTGGCACATAGAGAGTTGGAGAATTAAGGTTTATTTGTTGGTGGGCTCAGAGGGGTCTCGTTATTAAATTTTGAGTCCCGTCTACCCAATTTTTCCCACTTTTATTAAGTTGGGGTGATCCAAGGGGTGGGGTCTCAGGTGACTAATGTTTGCCAGGTAATAGGTTAGTATTATGTTGATGTACCAGGTAATAGGGTAGTTGTTGTACCAGGTAATAGGTTTAGTGTTATGTTGATGTGCCAGGTAATAGGGTAGTTGTTGTACCCGGTAATAGGTTTAGTGTTATGTTGATGTGCCAGGTAATAGGTTTAGTGTTATGTTGATGTGTCAGGTACTACATTAGTTGATGGGCCAGGTGTTAGGTTAGTATTATGTTGATGTGGGTCTTTTGTGAGGGGTGGGGGTCTTAGGTGGCTGTTGTGTTAAGTAATAGATGGGGGTTTTCCTTATCATTCCCCCCTTTGATGTCCTTATATGTCTATTATAGGGCATCATTTTCTAGTGGGTGATAGTCTTGTAAGGTCATTATGTGAGTTGTTGTTCTCCGGGTTACAGTTGTTTTTACAAATTTTATAACCGTGTTGAGTATGTAGGGGCCTATAGTGACAAGGAGAAGAATAGACTGTTTGATAACATATGATCTCTAAATGATGAGTTTCTCAAGTGTAAAAGCAGCTTATCATTTTGCCTTTTAATTCTTAGTATCTAGCAAATTAACAAGCACTCAAGAAATGCCTGTTAAATAAATGTTTGACTATTTTAGGGCTTACTAACTCCTAAGGCAACTCATTCCATAAAGTAACAGCTCGGAACAGAAAACCTTCCTAATGTCTCCTCGTAACTTCTCTCCATCTGTCTTTGTGGCACTGCCGAGAATAGGTCTCCATCTTTTATTTAGAAGCCCTTCAAATATGTGAAGAAATCTAGCATGTTTTCCCAAGTCCTCTGATCCTCTAAACATTCTCAATTATTTCAATTGTTCCTCTTTCATTCTCAGTGATTTCCTGACACCTCACCTTCATGGGCCCACTTTTTGAATAATATTACATTGCCAATTTTTATTCATCCAAACCAAAGACACGAATTGTTCATCTGGTGTAATAATATAACTTTTAACTACCTGTGTGGTTTCAGCTATAAGATCTTAATTTAACTTAGTCCTACTGTTCTGTCTAAAACCCAAAGAGTATTCTTTGAAAATATACTTTCCCATCCATTAAGGCATTTAGTATTTTGTTGCCAAAAAGAAGTTCATAAGAATAAACATTCAGAATTTTATCCTTAATTAAAATATACTCAACTTTGACACAGATGTATAGCTCCAAAACCTTTTCAGTTTACAAGCAAATTATCTACTTACGTTAGGGGTCAGACTTTTAGCAATGACAGGCCCGACCATTCCTGGAATAGTGCCAAATGTATTTGTGATGCCCAGGAGGATACCAGCATACCTGCAGAAACATTTTTATAGGGGTTTATTATTGTGTTACGCATTTAAGCAGCTTCTTTCAATAGATAGCTATTCTACTCAGATTGTATTCTTGTGAAATTGTATGTCTAAATGAAATGTCTTACTGAAATAAGATTTTATATTCAGCTGGTGAAAAACTTGCTTTTCAATAATTACCCTTTTAACATTACCTAGAAGAACAAGCCATTAAAATGATCCCTTTTAAAGTGATATATTAACAGAAAAGTGCTGAGACATGATTTTCATATATGACCGTATCTGGATAGAAAGTTTGGTGTGTCTAGCTTACATTTTTTTAAATTTTAAAAAAGAATTTATTTTGTGATTACAAAATTCAATTGTAATAATTGTTGAAAATTAATAATAAAATAAGAAAAAGAGTAAGAAAATAAAATTACTTGTTCTTTAACATAGAGATAATGAACATTAACATTTTGGTAAATATCCTAATTATTTTTTTCTATATTATGTATTTCTAGTATGTTATTATAGACATGAGATCATATTGAACATACAATTTAACTTGTTGCACTAATTACATATTTGCTTGTAGCTAAATCTTTGCATACTGTCTCAAAAGTAGACAAGTTGGGTCTACATTGTGTGTATGACAAAAAGCCATTTTTGTTAAGTTTGGAAAAAGTTTCTCAAATGCAATGATTTATTTTAAGGATAAATCTTAGGGGAGTGGGATATTTCTATCTATGTTTAGATGCAAATCTTTAAAGAATTTCTGCCTGCAGTTGGGAAATGCTAATAACCTGTTTTCTCTAATACATAAGCAATGTATGTAGACTAAGGAAGGCTACCATATCCAAGATCTTCAGTAAGTCCATCTTAAAAAGAACAAAATGCTTATAATTTTCTATCAAGAAGTCATATTGGACTGATTATCAGGAAACCTAAAGATTCCTGACCTAGCTTCACCATTAATGACGTGTGACCTTGGACAAGTTAGTGATAGACTATTATTTCTGTTATTATCCGTGGGTTTACAGATGTATACAAATAACATATGTGGTGGTCTCAGCTCTCCCTTCACACTCTACTAGGTGAGTGTGAATTATACTACAAAAAATTTTTTGAGTATAAAATACATGAGTAAAAGTACACAAACCATCGTGTAAAGTTTGCTGAATTTTTACAAAATAACCTAAACACAACCACATTATTAGTATCTGATCAAGAAACAGAACCTATTGGTATAAAGGTTTTTAAGGACATTTATATATGGTTGAACTGTCTCTCAAATTGTATAAACTTTCATTTGAATAGTCATAATTTTGTCAGGTCACCCCTCTCTACTAAAAAACCTACATGGATGATTTAACTCTTACTTTCAGAAAACTTCAGTCTTCTGCCTGGTTTGCAATGGCCTGGCCCTGGCCCATCTACACAGCCTTATGTCCCAGTACTGCGCAGCACACCTTCAGATCCAGACAGCTTTCATTCTGGCGCTCACATCTGCCACGCTCATTCCTGCTACTTATCTTTACTCACGCTATATCTGGTACCTGAAATCCACACTCCTTCCACGTTAACTGCTCACTTGGTACTTCTTCCAGGAAGCCTTCTCTGCCTAGCCCAACTCATATGGAGCAGTCCTCACAGAATCTTTATTGTCTTTAACCTTAGTACTATGTTTTTTTTTTTTTTTGTAATAGCCATCCTCACAGGTGTGAGCTGAAATGTCATCATGGTTTTGATTTGCATTTCCCTATTAGTCATGTTGAAAATTTTTTATATACCTGTTGGCCATTTGTATGTTTCTTTTGGAGAAATGTCTACTCAAGTTCTTAGCCCATTTTTTTTTTTTTTTTTACTTTTTTTTTTTTTTTTTTTTTGAGACAGAGTCTCACTCTGTTGCCCAGGCTAGAGTGAGTGCCGTGGTGTCAGCCTAGCTCACAGCAACCTCAAACTCCTGGGCTCAAGCGATCCTCCTGTCTCAGCCTCCCGAGTAGCTGGGACTACAGGCATGCAGCACCATGCCCGGCTAATTTTTTCTCTATATATTTTTAGCTGTCCATATAATTTCTTTCTATTTTTAGTAGAGATGGGGTCTCGCTCTTGCTCAGGCTGGTCTCGAACTTCTGAGCTCAAATGATCCGCCCACCTCGGCCTCCCAGAGAGCTAGGATTACAGGCGTGAGCCACCCCGCCCGGCCATAGCCCATTTTTTAAATGGGTTATTAGGGTATTCTTGTTTGTTTCTTATTGAGTTGTTGTAAGAGTTGTAAGGGTTCCTTATATATTTTGAATATTAACTCTTTAACAGATATATGGTTTGCAAATATTTTCTCTCATTCCATAAGTTGCCTTTTCTTTTTCTTTTTTTTATTTCAGCATATTACAGGGGTAAGTACTGCGTGTTTTAAGATGTAATGTTCTCTGATTCAAGTCTGCTGAGTCTGACTCCGCAGTCTCATTGCAAACTCGTGTTTTATTTCCCTTTATTATATCCAGTGCCCAGCATAACACATGTGCCCATTCAATACATGATGATTAAAGAGAGGTGGCAAGTGACCCACAGTTGATAGAGGCCCCTTGTGTAAACTCGTGGGGCTCAGAATGCATGGACCACTGGAGCTTTGTTCCACACAGACTGGCACCCTCTTGGGCGTTAAGATCCAAAGGTTGCTGATTCCTGATCAGAAATTTTATATGGATGGAATCATACAGTATGCAACATTTTGGACTATGTACTAGGGCCATTGAGCACCATTCCAACTTGTTGTGTGCATTAATAGTTCATTTTTTTATTGCTGTCTCTTTTTAATTGAAGAAACTAGGATGTTTGTCCTAGAGATAGTTCTAAATTCTGAATTTTGTAGATTATATCCTTGAGGTATCATTTAACACACAATTTTATGTCTCCCGTATTTCCTGGACATTGGTAGTATCTACACCAGATCCTTGAGGGTTCATTAGATTTAGGTTTGATATTTTTGGTAGGAAAACTTAAAGGTGATGAAGGAGTTCAGTTAAAATAAAAACTTAAGTAAATGGCATTTATTAACTAATTTTTCACAAAGATCATCTAAACATACATAAAGTCCAATTAGAGCTTTAAATTACTTGTGAGATAATTAGTGTCACTATAAAATATAATTCCAGTCAAAATTAGAGAAGCATGGTGTTTTATTAGTTCATATAGTGTTATTGTGGGATAATGCAATTTCTATTAGGATTTAGCATCCTCAATACCTAGGTTGTAAACTACTGATCTGAACTCCCTCTCCCCATTTTGGATGGAATTGTGCCTAAATAAAAAATCCTGTTGAACCTAATTCAGTTATCTATAAGCATCACAAATTTTTATGTCCAAACCCCTGCATACACAACACAATAATACAACCATGAGGCACAGATCTTTCTCGTTTATCTCCTTTAGGGAGTGTATCTTAAATTAACCAAGCTTGGCAGGCCCTATCTTTTTTTTTTTTTTTCTTTAAACCATTAACACCTTGGCAGTAGGAGGAACTAACTGCAGTGTGCCAGGCCTTTCAGTGACAGATATTAAGTGCAGATGAGTGCTGTGAAATTCTAGATGTCAGCACCAAGAAGCTCATTCAAGTATTTAGATTACACTTGGCCAGGAAGGGCCATGAAAGATTGATGATGGCTTAGAAGAAAACAAGTTGTATGGACTCAGTCTAGATTCCTTGCTGTTGGAGTACTAGAATTTCGTGGGATTAATAGTTGAAAATCTACCCAATTCCCAGGAATCTGGGCAAAAAATTACCATAGGAAATCTCTATTTCAGTCTACGGAAGAAAAGCTTCAGAAAATACCATGTACATATTTATATGTTAATAGGAATACTATTTATCAAAAAAACTTCTATCACACATGATTATAAATATTTTACATGTATATTATCTCATTCTCATAGTAAAATCAACCCCATGAGGTAGGATTATCTCTACTTTATAGATAAAGAAAGACTAAAAAAATGTTATCCAATTTGTCTGATTCCGAATCAGTACTTAGTATTGTAATGTTTTAATGTACGATGCTACCTTGTTAAAAACCATAGTGATCACTGAACTCAATCTGTTGGAAAGATGAATTTTCTCATGCTTAATTTTTTACCACAAGTTCTGGTGCTGAATGCTTAAGTGTCTGTGGTTCTCAAGTGTTCTTGTTCTAACCAGTGGAGTGTTACATTGAATGGGCACTTGGCTGTTACCAAGACAAAAAGGAACTAAGCAACAAGGTAGTCCTAAAATATGTAACCTGCTTCCTTAACCAAGACACAGGAAACTAGAAATAACTAGTATGTTTTGAAGCAATAAATTCTAGTTGGAAAATAAAAACTGAGAGCTCATCTGAAGGGTTGAATCAAAATATAAAGGAGAGAAATAATTTTGAATTTGATGAGATTACCTTACATTTTTTTTTCTGAGACAGGTCTTGCTCTGTGGCCTGGGCTAGAGTATAGTGGTGTTATCATAGCTCACGGCAGCCTCAAACTCCTGGGCTTAAGCAATCCTGACTCAGCCTCCTGAGTAGCTGAGATTACAAGCAGGAGCCACCACACACAGCTAATTTTTCTATAATATTTTTTTTTGTAGAAATGGGGTATCGTTCTTGTTCAGGCTGGTCTTGAACTCCTGGCCTCAAGCAATCCTCCCGCCTTGGCCTCCCAAAGTGCTAGGATTACAGGCTTGAGCCACCACACCCAGCCCAGGTATATAATTTTAAAGGTTTGTTCACAGCCATAAATCACAGCCACGATCAGCTGAGCAAGTTGAGCAGGGTTCATTACCTGGGGCATACAGGCGCTTACCATTCTCCTAACTGCTACAACTATTTGCTGGAGTCATTTATGTTACTGAACTGTTTGGCTTCATACCATATCTGCATAAGCATCCTTTCTGACCTATAAGACTCACAAAATTTCAGGGCCGGACCAGGGTCTTTAAGATGTAGCGTTCAACCACCCCGCTGATGCTTGAAGCTCAGCCACAGGCTCCCCCTGCTGGTTATTCAGCGTACACTTCATGACATGACCCTATGTATCACCCTGCAAGCCAGCTTAAGCTTACACAGATGCAGGCAGGAATCATGTCACTTTCCTGTTTGTGTCTTCAACATCTGGTACAGTGCCTGGCACAGTGTTTGTTAAACCTGCGGTCCCCAACCCCAGGCCGCAGAGCAGCAGAGGGGTACCAGTCCGTGGCCTGTTAGGAACCCGGCTGCGCAGCAGAAGGTGAGCGGCAGGTGAGCCAGGGAAGCTTCATCAGTATTTACAGCCACTGCCCATTGCCACTGCTGGCATCATCGCCCTTGCTCCGCCTCCCCTCCCCCCTCAGGTTGGGGACCGCTGTGTTAAACGACTAGATGTACTAATCAACATGCTATTACACTGACAGTTAGTAATTATAAAATTTCCTAATTGTACATCCAATTCACCTTTCTCCACCTTGTCCAAAAGGGTATCATGGGAGACCTTGCTGAAGTCCTAACATACCAAATCTACTGTGTTTTCTCTCTTGTATTAGGCTAAAAATGATGATGAGATTAATCAGACTTTTGCCTTTTTGGCTTTTAGTGATCCAGCAGTGGCTCCTTAGTAAGCAGTATTTTGTTTTCTAAGAACTCATCAATCATCCCTTTAATAGTCTATTTATTTATTTTCTATTTATTTTTTGTAGAGATAGGGGTCTCGCTACGTTGCCCTGGCTGGTCTTGAACTCCTGGTCTCAAGCGATCCTCCTGCCTTATCCTCCCAAAGTGCCTTTAATATTTTACTTGGATTGGTTTGTGACCCTGGCCATAACACCTAACTTAAAGTTAGCCAGAAAATAATAACTGCATTTATTAAATTATGTGCAAATGCATTTACTGCATTATAAGCAAAGTGCAGCGTGTGTGTGCTCTATTTAATCTTCACAGCAATTTTATGTGGTAGGTACTGTGGATATTTGTTTTTTTCTTCTGCAGCATCCACTCTCATCTTCTTTTGTCAATAGCTCTAATTTTTATCTGATGATTCAATTTTCCTGCATTGCCAGTTCAAGAGAGCAGGTGGGGCTCTTACCAGACTCCAGAGCTTCTGACAAGACTTCAGGACCCTGATGAATCCTAAACTACATTTCAGCTCCATGAAATAGAACGGGTGGCTTACCACCTTCCTCTCACTGGATGACTGCCGAGCCAATTTTATGATTTTTATAATTTTTACTTCTCATCTTTATGAACATAGATTTTTTTTTTTTTTTTTTTTTGAGACAGAGTCTCACTCTGTTGCCCAGGCTAGAGTGAGTGCCATGGCGTCAGCCTAGCTCACAGCAACCTCAAACTCCTGAGCTCAAGCGATCCTCCTGTCTCAGCCTCCCGAGTAGCTGGGACTACAGGCATGCACCACCATGCCCGGCTAATTTTTTCTCTATATATTTTTAGCTGTCCATATAATTTCTTTCTATTTTTAGTAGAGATGGGGTCTCGCTCTTGCTCAGGCTGGTCTCGAACTCCTGAGCTCAAACGATCCGCCCACCTCGGCCTCCCAGAGTGCTAGGATTACAGGCGTGAGCCACCGCGCCCGGCCCCTGAACATAGATTTATGATACATAATACATGCATTAACCAAGGCAACTAGCCTATGTGTCTGTTCTCTGCAATGAGTTCTTTTCCTTGAATTCTCCAAATAATGATTAGTACCTCTGCAATGACCAGTTCTTTAAGATTTTTAAATAAGTTATTGTGAGGCAACTTGATGTAGTAGAAAGATCCTCAGACCTTGACTCTGGAAGACCTGGATTCAAGTCTTTGGTCTGCCATTTGCTAGCCACATAACTTCTCTGTGACCGAGTTTCTTCATCTTCAAAATGAGTCCTTCGTGTCCACATCTTCATGTATCATAGTGGATGTTATGGAAGGCTTTCTCAGCATCCATTCTCACTCCCTGCCCCGTAGCCCCAACTGTGTAGCAGTAATAACATTTAAGGGGCATTGACCCTTTCACTTCTAACTTTAGGGGTGGGTGCTGATTGTCCTAAAGTCAAATGGTATTCCCTTGGCCATTGGGGTTGGTTCAGGGGTGAATATGTCACTGAGTTTTGTTCAATCAAAACGAAGCCCAGGACTTATTTCCATGATTGGGAAAGGAGAAGATCCTTTTCTTTGTTGCTTGATGTGAATGAAGAAGCATGTAGTCCTGATTGTTGCTAGTAATCATTTCATTGTGAGTTTTATAAGCAGACCCAATTTTAGGCTAAAACTACTACCATAAAAGGTAGAGCAGAAAGTGGGAAGGAAACAATCTGGTGATATCAGTGGGCAGCTGGTTATCAACTCTTGCCTAAAGCTTATTATCTCTGGACTTTACACTGAAGTGAATCGATAGATTATGCTATTTAGCCAGTTTGAGTTAGAATTCCTATACTTAAACTACAAGCATTCTAAGAGATAACACAGCCTAGACCTCTTTCTTGCCAAAACTCTCGATTCCCACACACTTTTGACAGTCCATCAACCATACACGCTTGTCAAAACCTCAAGTCTAGATCAATCCAACAGCACATTTTCAACCCTATACTTGGGCTGCTAAACTTAACTGGAAGAAAAAATAACAACTTTGCAAAATACTGTTAGTACAAAATTAATCTCCAACTTTAGCTGATCCTCATCAATGTCAAAAATCTTTTCAATGAGTTTTTTGTGACTATTTTTCTTAATACCATTTAGAACCTTTATCATTTTTTAGTCTTTTACTCTACTTATCTTCTTTCTTAGCCTCAGCAATGAACTTGACTCTTGTCTCACAGAGAAATGGAAGACTAGCAGTTAAGATTTTTTTCAATAAGTTAATTACCTCAAAAGTTAGCAGCTTAAGGCGAATATTTATTGCCTCCTAGTTTCTGTGTGTCAGGAATGGAGAGCAGCTTAGCTGGGTGGTTCTGGCTCAGGGCCTCTCATGAGGTTTGTTAAGATGTTCTCCAGGGCTGCAGTCATCTGAAGGCTTGACTGGGGCTAGAGAACTGGCTTCAAAGCTCACTCACGTGACTGCTAGCTGGAGGCCTCAGCTCTTTCCTACAAGGGCCTTGCTGCAGGGCTGCTGCATGTCCTTAGGACATGGCAGTTGGCTTCCCCCAGAATGAGTCATCAAGAGGGACAGAGAGCAAGGATGCTGTGATGCCTTTTACGGCCAAGTCAGATATCATTACTTTTGCCATATTTTATTCATTGGAAATAAGTCACTAGGCTGGCATCTCCCTTCTCTTTCTTTGGGATGTCATGCCATCTCTCTGCTCTCCCCTGCCACCCCCCTCTCTTTCTCATTCTCTCTGTCCTTTTAAAGGATAAAATAAACTTTTTTTACTTTTATGACTTAAAAAAAAAAGAAAAAAAGAAATAAGTCATTAAATTCAGCCAACACTCAAGGGAATTAAAATAGGCTCCACCTTTTGGAGGGAGGAGTGTTAAAGAATTTGTGGACATATTTTAAGACCAACACAATTCTTAACTTTCCATCTTACCCGAAGACTTTTCTTCAGCTGAACTGATTTTACTACCTGCCTTCTCAGCTGAAAGTTAATCCCTCCAGTTGGACTCTGGATCTCATTCCTTCCTGCCAATTCAAAATAAGTAACCTTTACTTTTCTTTAAACTTTAACCTCTAATCATTTATTGGCCTTCTTTTCCTGGCATATTAACATGCTTGGATCTCTTTTATCTTAAGAAAAAAAATTTCTTTGTCAACATATGCCTCCAGAATTGTGAGAAAATAAATTTCTGTTGTTTTAGCTTGCTAGTCTATGGAATTTTGTTATGGCAGCTTGAGTAGATAAGATACACCAATTTCTTTTTCTTCTCAAATAAATTCTTCTGTCTGGAATACTACTTCCTTTTGCCTGCCCAACTTCTTCCCACTCCTTCTTCAGGCTTCAGCTTAAATATCACTTCCTCAGAGATATTTTCTTAGTTCATAGTATATATTATAGCCCCTCTATTCTCTCCTTTTGCCTTCAAAAGTCTGTTTTATTTGTGCGATTCTTTCCCTAGACTTAGTTTACCACTCTAGACTTCTGCCACTTCAGACTAATAGCTCCATAGGCTAGGGCTGTGTCTGTAACGGCTGGTAGTTGGTAGGCATTTGATAAGTATTTGCTGAGCTGTGGCTCACACCTGTAATCCCAGTACTATGAAAGGCCAAGGCAGGAGGATTGCTTGAGCGCAGAAGTTTGAGGTTCCAGAGAGCTATGACGGCACCACTGCACTTCAGCCTGGGCAACAGAGTGAGATTGTCTCTGGGGCGGGGCAGGGAAAGAATTATCATAGTATATTACGATTGTCTATTTTTTTTTGAGACAGAGTCTCGCTTTGTTGCCCGGGCTAGAGTGAGTGCCGTGGCGTCAGCCTAGGTCACAGCAACCTCAAACTCCTGGGCTTAAGGGATCCTACCGCCTCAGCCTCCCGAGTAGCTGGGACTACAGGCATGTGCCACCATGCCCGGGTAATTTTTTTTTTCCTATATATATTTTAGTTGGCCAGATAATTTCTTTCTATTTTTAGTAGAGACGGGGTCTCGCTCTTGCTCAGGCTGGTCTCGAACTCCTTACCTTGAGCGATCCACCTGCCTCGGCCTCCCAGAGTGCTAGGATTACAGGTGTGAGCCACCGCGCCCGGCCGCACGGTTGTCTATTTTTTATTGTTTCTTTCCTGAACTAATCTTCCAAGCAGGCACTGAGTCTTATATGTTGTAATGTTGCGTAATGTGCTAAATGTGTAGTAGGTACTCCATGAGTGTTTGTTGTATGAGTGAGAGGACTACACTAAACCAATGCCTCATACTTCAATGTGCACGAGATTCACCTGAGCATCTTAAAAGGGAGATTCTAGTTCAGCAGGTCTGGGGTGGAGCCTGAGATTCTGCATTTCTCAGAAGCTCCAGGGTAATGCCACTGGTCTAGGGACCACACTGAAGTAGCAAGGGAAGAGATTACTTTTTTTTTTTTGAGACAGAGTCTCATTCTGTCACTCTGGGTAGAGGAGATTCCTTTAAATCCTTCCAAGTTCTAACTTTCTATGATTCTATAAGCGACATAATTGAACAATGTAATTTGTTTGCCTTACTTCAGGTGAAATCCTTTCCAGATTCCTTTACTTGTTTAATCTGTAGCACAAAAGAACATATTTTGGTTCTTTAATTACAGTATTTGCTATTTCCTTGAACCCTCTTTTGGGTAATCAAGCCTAGCTCCTACTTTGCAAATTTCCAATACTCAGGTCAAGTCACTGAGCTGCTCTTTGTTAGGCAACAGGCCTCTCCTCTCCCCCACCGAGATGGCTTCCTGTGCCCCTACTCCTTCAACTGGAAGGGCTTCTGCTGATGTTTGGTTATATTTGTATCAGGTCTTTCAAATTCTCACTAAATTTAACTGAGTTTTCTTGAAGTTAATTTGCTTTTCAAATATTCTTCTTTTATTAAACTCCTTCAGTTCATACCTCACCAATATGTATACTCAGTAAACATTTCCTAGCTTCTAAGATTCATAGAAGTCTTCTATTTTAATACTTTCTCTTTTTCACAAAAGTCTCCAGTGTACTGTACTTCCAACATCAGACACTTAGTCTTGTGATTAAAAACAGAGACTCGTTCATTCAACAAATATTTACTGGGTGGGGGAGGGGATGGGTGTATGCCTACACAATGAGTGCATTGCGCACCGTTTGGGGAATGGTAACGCTTGAAGGTGCTGACTCGGGAAGGGGGGTGGGGAAGGGAGGGATATATACCTACATGATGGGTGCAACGCGCACTATCTGGGGATCAGACACGCCTGGAGCTCTGACTTGGGGGGAAAGGCGGTACACGGGCAACGTATGTAACCTGCAATTCTGTATCCCCCATAACAACAAGATGAAATAAAAAAAAAACCCACAAAAAAACCCCAAAGGAACCCCAAATATTTACTGAGCATACTCTATGTGACAGGCACTGTAATAAGACTTTCATGCATAATCAATCTTGGCTTGTAAAAACACAATTCCATTGCTAGACAGGATAAGGGATATATTCAAAGTTTTTTCACAACAGACTTCCCACATGCAGTGTAATATTTTTATTATTATTCTATCCGATCCATATGATTTTAAAAACAAATGTAACTCGGTAACTACATTCACATGAAAAACACAAAAGGTTTTATATTTAACAGGGATTAATTAATTAATTTAATTTTCTAATTGAAAAATAAAAATTATATGACTGTACAAACGGTAAGCTTACATTTGAAAATATAAACAATGCAAAGACTTTATCTGATGGGTTTAATAATTAATTGAATATATTTCTTACTCTGAAACTTGAAATTTTTTAATTATATCAAAAATATGATTGCAGATAATTAACTAAAAAAGGTATCATTTTATCTGTAAAATGGGTGGCTATTTAGTAGTCAGCATATAACTAATTATTCCTATAAATTTCTAACAAAAATATTACTCTTTTTCTTTGTTCTTTTTGGTGCTGAAACTCGAAATAAACCAAAATATTGCCATTTAAGACAAAGAGTTACCACTGTCAAATGAGCAACAGCTAGTTTCACACTACACTAAGGAACAACAAGCTCTGTAGGCTCACACAGTTTAACTGATGTTGGAATTCTGAATTTTGGGAGGATCCTTCCATTCCAGGACTGTGATTAGACTAGCAAGGTTTAAATTAATAGGATAAGGTAATATGCAGTCATGTCTTATATTAATATAATTAATTTTATGAAAGAATTACATGAAAATAAATATATATTTATGAAATTTATGAAATTTATATAATATTATATATAATATAAATATATAATATGTGAAAAATGAACACATAATAGCTATAGAATACAGATGAACATTAAAATATGCCTGTTGAAATTGTTTTAAGATGGGTGTAGAGTACAGAAGTTGAGAGGACAAAAGATCTTAATGAGCAAAATCTCATTTATATATATTATTTCCTTTCTGCTCTGGATCTCTGTAAATATTACTTTTTTGACTTCAGTCTTAATGTTATTGTTAATATGAACTTACATAGTATCCTGTGGAATTCACTATTATGTAGACACCTTTTATAACTATCTAAACATAGATATACAAACTCAGCTATTTAACCAATCAATTTCTCCAATTAACAGTTATCGTAATAGAAATGAAGAAATAACTAAACAAGGGTCATATTTCATTTACTAGGATTAGGAAGTAAAAACATTCATTAAAAGTAATATACAGGCTGGGCACGGTGGCTCACGCCTGTAATCCTAGCACTCTGGGAGGCCGAGGTGGGAGGATCGCTCAGGGTCAGGAGTTTGAGACCAGCCTGAGCAAGACCCAGACCTCGTCTCTACTAAAAAATAGAAAGAAATTAAACAACTAATTTGGACAACTAAAAATATATAGAAAAAATTAGCTGGGCATGGTGGCGCGTGCCTGTAGTCCCAGCTACTCGGGAGGCTGAGGCAGAAGGATTGCTTGAGCCCAGGAGCTTGAGGTTGCTGTGAGCTAGGCTGATGCCACAGCACTATAGCCCAGGCAACAGAGTGAGACTCTGTCTCAAAAAAAAAAAAAAAGTAATATACAATTAATATACATTTAAAGCTGCCACCTTTTGCAATAACCTGAAAAAAAATCTAGCTAATTTTGTGGATAAAGGGGTAACTACAATTCACTCTAAAAAGATTTACAAATCTATACTGATAACTTAATAATTCTATGAAGGACTGGAGAATCACCTTTTAAAATCCCAAAGATAAAAAAGTGACTTAAAACAAAGCCTAGGAGGTAAAGCAAGATCTTTAAAGAAAAGTGGTTAACACAATGGAATATTATTCAGCCATAAAAAGAATGAAATTCTATCATTTGCAGCAACAGGGATAAACCTAGAGGATATTAAGTGAAATAAGCCCAGCACAGAAAGACAAATATGGTATGATCTCACCCATGTGTGGGAGCCAAAAGAGCTGATCTCATGGAGGTAGTGAACAGAATGGAGGTTACCAGAGGCTGGGAAGGGGCGGGGATGGAGAGAGGTTAGTTAATGGTTATAGAAAACTCAATTAGATAGAAAGAATAAAGTTTGATAGCACAGTAGGGTGACCATAGTTAACAATAATGCATTGTATATTTGAAAACAGAAGAGGGCCGGGCGCGGTGGCTCACGCCTGTAATCCTAGCACTCTGGGAGGCCGAGGTGGGCGGATCGTTTGAGCTCAGGAGTTCGAGACCAGCCTGAGCAAGAGCGAGACCCCATCTCTACTAAAAATAGAAAGAAATTATATGGACAGCTAAAAATATATAGAGAAAAAATTAGCCGGGCATGGTGGTGCATGCCTGTAGTCCCAGCTACTCGGGAGGCTGAGGCAGTAGGATCGCTTGAGCCCAGGAGTTTGAGGTTGCTGTGAGCTAGGCTGACGCCACGGCACTCACTCTAGCCGGGGCAACAGAGTGAGACTCTGTCTCAAAAAAAAAAAAAAAAAAAAAAAAAGAAAACAGAAGAGAAGATATGGAAGGTTCAACACAAAGAAATGATAAATGTCTGAGGTGACACATATCCCAATTACCCTGATTTAATTATCACACATTATATACATGTATCAAAATGTCACATGTACCCCATAAATATGTACAATTGTTATGTATCAATTAAAAAGTATTGACATATAGTAAGATCAATACACAAATAGGTGTTTAGAAAGAATTTTACCATGGCATTGAATATGAAAGTCCATTTTCATTCTTCCATTCATACAGTTGATCAACTGAGCACTGACCGTGGCCCAGAGCAGGGCCAGGTGCTGGCACTACTGTAGTAAACAAGACCGACTTAGTCCCTGCGCTGTCAGAGCTTTTAGTCCCAGGACTTCTGCTTCAGCTGTCTTTTTTTTTTTTTTTTGAGACAGCGTCTCACTCTGTTGCCCGGGCTAGAGTGTCATGGTGCCAGCCTAGCTCACAGCAACCTCCAACTCTTGGGCTCAAGCGATCCTCCTGCCTCAGCCTCCCCAGTAGCTGCGATCACAGACATGAGCCACAATGCCCGGCTAATTTTTTCTCTATATATTTTTATATGTCCATATAATTTCTTTCTATTTTTAGTAGAGATGGGGTCTGGCTCTGAAGCTCAAACGATCCGCCCGCCTCGCCTCCCAGAGTGCTAGGATTACAGGCGTGAGCCACCGCGCCCAGCCTTCAGCTGCCTTTTATTTCAAATGGTTTCTTAGTCTAATGCCTAAGTACTATCAGTTCTCCTTCCTTGGTTCCCCACTGTTAAGGGCACATGTAGCACTGAAGCTCCTACTTTCTTAGGATAAGCATGTAAATCAACCATTCAACAAGTATGCGCTGAGTGTGCCTCTCCTTGTGCCAGGAGCAATATTGTGGATACACAAGATGTCTCAGGCTGAAGGAGCTTACACCCAAATTGAGATCAGAAAGATAAGAAATAATTGTTTATTAAGGTAAGGCAGTGAATCCAAATGCATCTAGCACAAAATTATAAATGGAACGCACAGAGAGAAGGAACAGAAAAAAAGCAGGCAGTGGTGGTGTGGAAAGGCTTCATGAAGAACTGGGATGCGAACTGGGCAGGGGAGGAAAAGGCACTACCAGAGAGGGGCCAAGTATCTCAGCAGAAGGCGCCACAGAGTGGCAGACAGACGAAGTCTCTAATCTGGTGGAACTTTCTTGATGACTTCTTATATAAAACGAAAGAATGGATTAGAATGATTTCAAAGGTCTGCCCAAGTTCTCTGAGAGGTGGGTTAGTGGAGCTTCTCTTAGCATGTTTATTGAAGGGACAAGAGACCGAGGATTAACAGGAATCAGGAGATTCTGTGGTAGTCTAGGTGTGACGGTTTTGGGGTGGTGGAAAGAGGGAGACCACTTGTCTTTTCTCCAAAGATAAATTCATATCTATTATTTTTACAAATGAAGTGTACTAAATCTTTTGGGTTAAAATATTTACACAGCCCCCTAAAGAATTCTAGAAGCATGTGGCCCAAAGAATGTTTCCAGAGAGCTGTAGAAAGAATTTGGGGCTTAAAAGTAAAAATTTTATGTTTAAGTTTTTTAAGTTTTGGCTCTATAATTCGTTAGCTGTACGGTATAGGACAAATCACTTAATTTGTCTGAACTTGAGTTTCCTTACCCTTAAAATAGGGCAAGAATACCTACTTCATAGGACTGTTTTAAGGATGAAATGAGATAATGTTTGTGAAAGTGATTTGCAAACTACCAAGTACTGTACAAATATACCTGCACACAGGTAATATAATATTAATAATTGAATAAATTAACTGGCCTGCTCTTTGGCATTCATCCATCCAACTAAACGCCTACTATGTGCCAAGTACCATGGTGAACCCTGAGGATAAGAGTTTCTGCTTTCAGAGTTCCTATTGTAGACATAAGTTATAATGTGTTATTGCAATGTTTGTATAAGAACACTCTGAACAGAGATGACTTACTTAAAGATTTAAAATTAAAAACAACTTCATGCTTTAATTATTGTATAAATTGAAATTTTTTTTTAAATTGAAATTTTGTAAAGAATTAAAGTCATTCCAACACTGGTTAAATTCAGAGGCAGAAAGTAGAATTACAGTTTCCAGGGCCAGGGATAAGGAGGAAATGGGGAACTAGTGTGTAATGGGTAGAGAGTCTCAGCTGGGGAAGATGAAATAGTGCTAGAGATGGTTCGTGGCAATAGTTGCATAAGAATGTGAATACTTAATATCACAGAACTGGACACTTAAAAATGGTGAATTTTATGTCATATATATTTTACCACGATTAAAATAAAAGAATTTAAAGTCAATCACGACAAAACTTTATATTAGTACTCACGAAGGTGCAATATCCAGATGGTTGATAGTAAATCCAGAAGAGCAAAAGCCTCCCAGTGTTGTTGATATGGTTAGGAATGCAACAGCCAAAGAATAATCACAGCCTATATATCCAGCAGCTATTAAGAATACTGCAGGACCAATCATTCCTGGAGTTAAAAAGTTATAAAAGAAAAAAAAGAAGTCACAGCATTAGTATTTGCTCTACCTTAATATAGTATAAATCTGAAATTTGATATTGCTGCCATCTACTGTAGAAACACTGTACTGCCTAGAAGACTAATGAATTTCATGGAAAAAACTACTGGCAAACATATGGGCATCATACAACTAATATAATAGTAAAAGGAAAATCTCATTATGCAATCTTATTACATCTGCATGTGACCCAAATCAGCTAAAGTTCTACAGTGCTACAGAAAAGAGCAAGAAGAAAATGACAAAAATATGGGTCTAGAGGGAAGCAAGAGCTGACACAGAATGTGATTTAAAATTCATAGAACCAAAGAAGATAAACTAAATGATAAACTCAGTTGGATAAAGTTAGAAAAATACTCCATTCTGGTTCCAACAATTGACAACAATATGCATTGGTCATTATAGGCAGTTAAGCATAAAATATGAGTAACATAGAAAGGGATTTAATGAGTAGACAGTCTTTCTGTATCTACCACAGTGCTATCCAATAACTGTGATGATGGACATGTTATATTTGGAAATACTGCAACTGAGGAACTTATTTTTAAATTTCAATTAAATTTAAATAGCCTCATGTTGGCTGGGCGAGATGGCTCACGTGTGTAATCCTAGCACTCTGGGAGGCTGAGGCCAGAGGATCGCTTGAGGTCAGGAGTTCGAGACCAGCCTGAGCAAAAGCAAGACCCCCGTCTCTACTAAAAATAAAAAAAAATTAGCCGGGCATGGTGGTGCATGCCTGTAGTCCCAACTATCGGGAGGCTGAGGCAGGAGGATTGCTTGAGCCCAGGAGTTTGAGGTTGCTGTGAGCTAGGCTGACACCATGGCACTCTAGCCCGGACAACAGAGTGAGAGTTTGTCTCAAAAAAAAATAAAAATAAAAAAATAAAACTATCTAAGACAATCATTCAACTTTTTTTTTTTTTTTTTTTGAGACAGAGTCTCACTCTGTTGTCCGGGCTAGAGTGCCATGGTGTCAGCCTAGCTCACAGCAACCTCAAACTCCTGGGCTCAAGCAATCCTCCTGCCTCAGCCTCCCGATAGCTGGGACTACAGGCATATACCACCACGTCTGGGTAATTTTTTCTATATATATTTTTAGCTGTCCATATAATTTCTTTCTATTTTTAGTAGAGACGGGGTCTCGCTCTTGCTCAGGCTGGTCTTGAACTCCTGAGCTCAAACAATCCTCCCGCCTCGGCCTCCCAGAGTGCTAGGATTACAGGTGTGAGCCACCGTGCCCGGCCTTAGATAGCTATAAAATATACCTTTCTGAAAGCAGAGATAGAAGCATATGTAGATTATTATTATTGATCAGATGGCACCCAGGAGTATGAAGGAAAAAAAAGATTATTATTGAGTTCTTTGATTCATAGCTCCTTATTTGATATAATGATATTAGTAAATAATTTTGGATTAAAATTCAAAATGGCTGGGTATGGTGGCTCATCCCTGTAATCCCAGTGATTTGGGAGGCTGAGGCAGGAGGATCCCTTGAGCATAGGAGTTTGAGACCAGCCTGGGCAACACAGTGAGACCCTATCTCTAAAAAAAAAAAAAGAAAAAAAATTAGCTGGTCATGGCAGAGTACAGTGGTAGTCCTAGCTACTCAGGAAGCTTAGGGAGGAGGATCACTTGAGCACAGAAGTTTGACGCTGCAGTGAGTTATAATGGTGCCACTGCACTCCAGCCTGGGCGACAGAGTAAGATACCCTGTTTCTAAAAAAGAAATGAAAACTGTGTTCACTTAGCAAAGGGATGGAGGCTTAAAAATATTTTTCATTGCAAACTTAGAGAGCTGAAAACAAAGTGATTTATAAAATTCTGGGGGTGATGTTCAGCAAAGCAAGCCATTTTTAAATAATTACAAGCTATGGTGGTAGATAATAGGATATTATATTATAAATTTTAATCCTCAAAATGAATGGTTTAAAAAGAACCATCTGGTACTGAAATCCACATCATTAAACATGCACATATTAAAACATCATAGTGTTTTAATATGTGAACAAAATAGATGACTAAGATTACCATTTTTTTTGCACTGTTGCGATATGATAAAATAAGAAATACACATTTGGTTGCTGCCCCCAGTTTTTGGCCCACAGCTCCAGCTCCTAAAACCCTTGGAATCTCTGGAGTGATGAATTTGTCTTTTGTATGCTAAGGAAATGCCTGGAGACTGGGGGCCCCCAGATAAGCTTCAGGTTGGGGGCTGGATTAGAAAGTTGGGACTTTCAGCCCCACGCCCTTCCCTCCCCAACCTCCAGGGAGGGAAGAGGGGCTGAAGGTCTAGTTGATCCCAATGGCCAATAATTTAATCAATAATGCCTACCTAACGAAACCTCCATAAAAACTCAAAAGAACAGGGTTTGGATGAGCTTCTGCAGAACACACGGAACACTCGGAGGTTGCTGGAGGGTGGTGTTCCCCGAGAGGGCATGGAAAATCCCCCCTTCCCACATTCCTTGCCCTGTGCATTTCTTCCATCTGGCTGTCCACCTGTATCCTCTGTGATATCCTTTGCAATAAATGCATGAACATAAGCAAAGTGTTTCCTTGAGTTCTGTGAGCTGCTCTAGCAAATTAATTGAACCTGAAGAGGAGAAAGTCATGGCAATGTCGATTATAGACAGTTGGTCAGAAGTCCAAGTCACAACCTGGGACTTGTGATTGGCATTTGAAGGGAGTGGGGCAGTCTTGTGGGACTGAGCCCTCAACCTGTGGGATCTGGCACAATCTCCAGGTAGACAGTGTCACAGCCGAATTACAGGACACCCAGCTGGTCTCTGCTGCAGAAGTGGTTGTGTGTGGGGAGAAATCGCCACATACATTGTGGTTACCAGAGTGAAGTGTTCTGTGTTGAGTACTGTGTTAACTGTGAGAGTGGGAAGAACACTTTTTTTCCTATTTCCAATAACTATAAACACAGTAAATAATTGTAAACCAAAACAAAACCTGATTCACTTCCCTTACCTATTAGGGTAAAAATTCTGCGAACACATATAGTGGAAAAATTCCATTTTGCCCTTAAATTGTCAGCAGCTTGACCAGACAGGATCATACATAACCAACAGCCGAAATAAGGTAATGCAGATAAAAACCCATTCTGGAAGGAATCAGAAGATACAGGATTAATTATGTGGGAGGAAAAAAAAAATACACACATATATCACAGCCAACCACCACCACTTGAAAACAAAGGAAATATATAGCAATACGCTGTTAATTTTCATGTAATTACAGTAAATATGTTTGGCCTTTAGAAGAATTAAGGGATTCAGTTCAATGTAGTCCCTAAGGGCCTGTCTCAGAGAAAAACAAGGCTCATGATATTTTTTTCTTACAATTTTATTAATTAAAGAACCTAGGCCACATTTTATTTTAAAAAGATCAGTGCCAAGTAAAACCATAACTCAGAGAAACTATCTTAAATCTAAAAGTACATCACATGTTTACTTACTTACACACATATGTATACTATTTACAGAACCTGAGATTCTTTCTTGATAGTTTCTTCTGCCTCATATTTCACCTCCAGTCACCAAGCACTGTCTGTTCTTTTTTTAATAAAAGCCTACTCTTTCTGCTTCTCTCTGTGTCTACTCTTCCTGCACCCCATTCTGAGGTCTTCCTCATCTCTTGCCTGGACTACTGTAACAGCCCCCTAATTCCTGCCTACATGTTCTCATTAACATTAACTTCAACCTTTTCATTATCTCAGTTTCATGCTTCCCACTCTCTGATGAACCCCCGTCTTTCCAGCTTATTCCCTCTAGCACCTGATCCCAATCAATTGATCCTACCACCTTTTAAAACTTTATTTTTATTTACTTAAAAAATTTTTTTTTAAAGGCTAGTCAAGTGAAGCAGTGGGAGTGGAGAAGGAACAAAGGAATCTGTAACTGGTTGTGATCAGTTACTTATAAACACCACACGCTCATACCAGCCCCTACCAGCTTCTGTTCTCCTTCAGCTCTTTGTTGCTCTCCCTCCTCTCCTTAGTATCAATTCCACGGTGAATCATTATAATCAATCCCATCCATAGACCCTTGACTCCTTGTTCCTCTCACACTGCATCTACTTCCTTGTAAAATCCAACTCTTTTCCTACTCTGCACTTGCACTTGAGCAGGTGAACACGGCTAGAGAAAATCCAGCCATGCTTACCTGTCTTCCTGTAGGTTCGGGTGCATGAACCTCAACTGGGCTTCGATGCCAGCAGGTAATTGACTCTCTCTGGTTCCTTCTCCCATTCACTAGCAACTCATCTAATGACTTTTCACAGTGTTCTCTTACCTCACCCATCCCTGACACTTCTTCCTCCCTAGGGGTAAATCCAAGTTTTACATTTAAGTGTGCTTAGGAAAGGGAGAGATTTAATTTTTTCATCATAGTTTGTGATTCTCTATATTTAGATGTATGCTTCCAGTTTTACTTCTGTAGCTGAAGATTTTTGTTTCTCTCTGGTTTAGCTGAGTAATTTCCTCTATAAATTTTATTCCATTTAGACTTCTACCTAGTAGGATCACATCTATCTTTTTTTGGTTTTCTTTTTTTTTTTTTTTTTGAGACAGAGTCTCACTCTGTTGCCCAGGCTGGAGTGAGTGCCGTGGCGTCAGCCTAGCTCACAGCAACCTCAAACTCCTGGGCTTAAGCGATCCTACTGCCTCAGCCTCCCGAGTAGCTGGGACTACAGGCATGCGCCACCATGCCCGGCTAATTGGTTTTCTTTTTTTTTGAGACAGGGTCTTACTCTGTTGCTCCAGTTAGTGTAGTGGCATCATCATAGCTCATTGCAACCTCAAACTCCTGGGCTGAAGGAATCCTCCTGCCTCAGCCTCTCGAGTAGCTGGGATCACAGGCACACACCACCACACCCAGCTAATTTTTCTATTTTCTGTAGAGACTCAGGGGTCTCATTTTTGCTCAGGCTGATCTTGAACTCCTAGTCCCAAGCAATCCTCCCACCTTGGCTTTCCAAAGTGCTGGGATTACGGGTGTGAGCCACTGTGCCCAGCCTCATTTTCTTGATCGTGTCCTTTGATGTACAAGAGATTTAATTTTGATGAAGTTCAGTTGATCTATTTTTTTCTTTGGTTACTTGTGCTTTTAGTATCATATTTAAGAAACCATTGCCTAGTCCAAGATCACAAAGATTTGCACCTTCTAAGAGTTTTATAGTTTTAACTCTTATATTTAGGATTTTGATCTATCCTTTATTTTGAAGAACAAAATCCCCAAATTTTCCTTACAAACTGTGCCTCCTTAGGCTTTTTCTCAATCTATTTAAAGATAAAATGTACCTTAAGTCCATCAACACAGAGATAACAGGAACACACTAAATTTAACAAGTTCAGGAGGCAGTTTCAGGAAAGACCCATCTTATACAGCTTTACAACTATCCCTCTTGCAATGCCTAATGACTGCTGTAGCACAACTGCGAACAAGAACCTTGTCTCTCCAGCCTCCCTTCTCAGCTGCCGGCAGAGTCCCACACCATCCCTGTAGGAGTGAATATTGGTACCATTTGAATTTGTCATCTAATATCTTGGAATAGTACTAGGGTCTAGAAAAACCTTTATGATTAAAGGGAATACCAGACAAAAGATATCTTGAAACAACAGGGAACACACACTGAGAAAAAAGAAACAACTGTGGAGGCCAAAAGGAGAAATCTCTAAAATTCAGTACAGCAGAGTAAAATGGAAGATACAAAAGAATTGAATTTCACACAGATGAAAACAAATTCTGTGTGTAGTTTTAAAATTATATATACTCTACATAAGAAGTAAATGATTACTTGTTTTCTTACCTCTTGAACATCAAACCTCAGGATATCCTTCATATAAGTTGGCAATAATGTCAATAAAGTATAAAAAGTCCAGTTGTAAGAAAAATGTGCAACTACAATAGCCCAAAGTGGCAGTGATTTTAAAATGGGTCCCCATGGCACTGACTTCTGTGAAGAAAGCTGAAGAAAACGGGCTCAATTAGGATATGCTATAGCTGTATTAATGCTTAGATTCGTACCATATTAGCTAAAACTCAATCTAGAACACATATAGAATATCAGCCTTAATTAGTCAACTTCAGATTTTTAAGCTGACTCCTTTGAAATATTAAGTAGTAAAATACATGATAAATGTTTAGTTGTTTGATTATTTATTTATTTATTTGAGACAAAGTCTTTTTTTTTTTTTTTTTTTTTTTTTTTTTTTTGAGACAGAGTCTCACTCTGTTGCCCGGGCTAGAGTGAGTGCCGTGGCGTCAGTCTAGCTCACAGCAACCTCAAACTCCTGGGCTTAAGCGATCCTACTGCCTCAGCCTCCCGAGTAGCTGGGACTACAGGCATGCACCACCATGCCCGGCTAATTTTTTGTATATATATATTTTAGTTGTCCATATAATTTCTTTCTATTTTTTTAGTAGAGACGGGGTCTCACTCTTGCTCAGGCTGGTCTCGAACTCCTGACCTCGAGCGATCCACCCGCCTCGGCCTCCCAGAGTGCTAGGATTACAGGCGTGAGCCACCACGCCCGGCCGAGACAAAGTCTTGATCTGTTGCCTGGGCTAGAGTGCCGTGGCGTCAGCCTAGCTGACAGCAACCTTAAACTCCTGGGTTCAAGCGATCCTTCTGCCTCAGCCTCCTGAGTAGCTGGTATTACAGGGGTGCATCACCATGCCCGGCTAATTTTTTCTATTTTTAGTAGAGACGGGGGTCTCACTCTTACTCAGGCTGGTCTCAAACTTCTGAGCTTAAGTGATCCTCCTGCCTCGGCCTCCCACAGTGCTAGGATTACAGGCGTGGGCCACCTCGCCTGGCCTATTTTTTATTTTTAATAAAGGGATTTGTTCTGTACAGTTGTTTGATTTTTAAAAAAATATATTAACTACTGAGAGTCCATGATTTAGATTAGAGGAAAAGATGGAAATGCAATCTGAGAGCTACGATGTCAACTCTAAACACTCTTTGGAAGGTCCAATGAATTCATATTTCATTATCCAATTCAATATTTTAATTACTCTTATTGAATATAATTCAATTAAAATGATTTATAAGAACTGTGCAGTCGGAGGTTTTTGTATGTAGCCATGTGGAGTAGTGGTCTTCAAAGTGGAGTGTAAGCACCCCAGGGGTATTCAAGATAATCAACCCACTGGGGTAGGAAAGACATATTAGAATTTCTATTTATATTCATTTTTTATTCTAAAAAAGAAATTAAACCGTATTAATATGTAATAAATAGGTTAGCCCTGGAATATGTCAGACAATTACAAATTGTATGATTTCCCCAGTTTGGAAGGGTTAATGATGGCATCCTCATTTGTTTGTTTATATCATAAACAAACAAGTGTATTACAGCATGTTGCAGTTTACATTTGCCTTAAGTAGATTTGTGGATTTTATTAGGCAGTTTTAATTAAAACAAACCTCACAAAATTAACAGTGTCTTCAAAAGTTTCCTGCAGAGCAATAGTCAATAAAAGAGAATTCCAATAATATAAGCACAGTGAACACTAAGAAAATAGCAAAGCTGCTACTTGTCCTCATATGAGTCCTCTGTTAGATACCTCGAAAAGCAAAATAACGGCAGATCATCAAGTATAACATATTCAAACACATTGCTCTCATTAAATATTATTATAATATTAACAAATATTACTAATTTTTAAGTGACAGCAAAAACGTTTATCCTATTAAAATTTAAAATTTATGTATATACTATTTACTTCAGCTTATTCATCCTCTAAAAGTTCTATTCTTGTATATATCTTATGATGCACATAAGTACAGTAGTATGTGTAGATAACCTGTGAATAAATATACACACGTTCAGATTGTGAGCCCCACACTTGTTTATTGGTGGGTTTCATGATCAAGAAAGCCAGGATACCACAGGTCTGGGCCATCAGATTTTTACGTTTCCTATATACTGAGGCTCTGTGGTTTTTCTCTAAAGCAAGAGCAATCTATGTTTCTGCCTCCAGGGTTCACTGTTATTTCAAAAAGAGGAAGAACCAGTATTAACCTTCTTTTGGCCTTTTTCCTTGGAACTTTTTATTTGACATCTTGGTAGATACTTTCCTGTGTTTCCCAGTATGATCAAAGATGTAGGGGGTGGCGGGAAGAGAAGAGAGGGAACATTTATTCTTTTACAGTAGTGGTTCTTAATTCCAGCTATACTTCAGAATCACCTTTGACACTTTGAAATTACAGATGCTTGTGTTCTACCTAAGACTTATTGAATAAACACAATAAAACCAAGAAAAAAAAAAAAAAAACCTCTGTGTAGGACCAAAAAATCTAAAATTTAAAAGGGTTCACAGGTGATTCTATAGAGCAATGATTGAATGCCTGAGGTGATGGACACCTCAATTACACTGATTTGATTAATTCACATTGTATACCTATATCAGAACATCACGTGTACCCTATAAATATATATAACTATTATGTGCCCATAATAATTAAAAAATAAAAAATTTAAAAAATTATTTGTCAAATGTGTGAAATCTAGAATACAGGGAAGGTAAGGTCACTCAACAAATATTTGAGTATTTTCTAATGTGCCATTTCACAAAACAATGTTTTTTTGTCAAATGCGAGTAATGGCAAATTGATTTAGGAAAGTTGCATGCAATAAATGTTCTTAATTTATGGCAACTAAATATTCGAACAAAGTTCCCCATTTTATTTGCTTCATAATGCTGCAAAGTTACATACTCTTCCTAAAAGGTATATAGGAGAAACAAAACAGTTATAAAACGTAGTACCCTTAAGAATTAAGAAAGAACAGAAACAAAAACAATACCAGGTATATAGGAAAGAATAACTTCAATGGGTGAAGTGGTAATGTCTTTTCACAATTCACTAAAAAGAGATCTTCAAAACAGCAGTAGTTGATGCTCTTAAAGCACTCACTTACAGTATAGGTGGTCTATCCACGAGCTAGTTATGAGATAGCCTTCTGAATTTAACTGCAGGATGCCCCGCAGGTTTTATTCCTCTTTCTGCAGCATCTTTTTCTTTTTAAAATTTTATTGATACACAATAGCTGTATATAGTTTCAGGGTATATGTGATAATTTAATATATTTATATAATTTGTAAAGATCAAATCAGTGTACTTGGGATATCTATCACCTTAAATATGTGTCTTCCTTGTGCTAGAAACATTCAAATTACTCTCTTCTAGCTATTTTGAAATGTGCAATAGATTATTGTAAACTATAGTCACCCTACTGATCTATCTAACACTAGGTCTTATTTCTTCTCTCAAACCATATATTTGTACCCATTAATCAACTTCTCTTCATCTTCTCTCTCCTCACTATCCTTCCTAGCCTTTGGTAACCACCAATTTTAGCAATTTCTGCATCAGATTTAGAACTATCTATGCTACTATAATACTTAATTAAATACTTAATACTTAAGTTTAAGAATGAAATAACATTTCTGCCTATAAGTACTGATTCTTAGCTGGATAACCAAGACAGTATTCTAACTGAAACTCCTGCTTGTTCCGCTAAATCTTCCCTCCACGCAACAGTCAGCATAAGCAATCTAAAAGGCAAACCTGCTTCTGCCACTTCGAGCTTACAAATACTCCATGGCATCCCAGTGCCTAAAGGATAAAGCCTAAGCTCCTTAGTGAGACACAGGGGACCTTCCATGATCTGAGCTCCTCTTGCCTCCTCCATCTCCTGCCGCTCTTTGCCTTGTTCATGTCAACACCACCAACTGGGCACATTCTGGAAGTTATCACTCTCTCTCTCTCCTGTGCCTTTGCTCACGGTATATCCTTGGCCTGGAATGTCTGTATATCTCTCACTTCCCCAATTTGCCTGCTTAACTCCAACTTCCTTTTCAAGACTGTTTAGATACAGCTTCCACAGTGAGAAAGAAAAAAGCAGTCCTTGGCTGCTGTCAGCTGAGCTGGACTGGTTCAGATAGCTAGGCCATGGTGTTCCCCTATTGAACTTAAACAAGGCCACTCTATGAACATGCTGGAGCAAGACAAAAATAAGACCACTCCACAATCACGTCTGAGTTCAGACAAAAACAAGAATGCTATAAGCTACAACGAAGAGCAAACATCTTCCTCTCCCAGCTAATGAATGATTGCTGTGTCTTTACTAATTACAACTTCAGCCTCACCTTCCAGATAGAAATTAAGATGGAATCATAGAATTGCTACTGCTTTCTTTTTTTTGGAGACAGGGTCTTGTTCTGTTGCCCAGGCTGGTCTCAAACTCCTGGCCTCAAGTGATCCTCCTGCCTTGACCTCCCAAAGTGCTGAGATTACAAGTGTGAACCAGCACACCCACTGCTACTGTTTTCTGATAACACCAAATCCAGAGCAAAACGTTGGTTCTTTACCCTCCCCCCAAGTCACCTAATACAAGACTAAACTATAATAAGATCCTCTTAACTTTGTCACTGAGATGTCCTATGGTCCCTCATGACGTGCTTTCTCTGGCACTGAAAGGAACCAAGAAACCCAACTTTGTTCAATACAGGTGTGTTCCTGATAGTCCTTGGCTAGAAGGTATTGACACCAGGAAGCCTTCCTATCCGTTCCATGCCGGCTGAGGACCCCTGCCTTCTCTGTTCCAAAGATGTACTGTGTCTTCTTTATTTTTTCCTCTTATTCATTGCTAAGTCCTCAGGAGCTGACGAAGAACCTAGGTCAGTCATAGTAGGGTCTGAAAAAGTTGTTTGTTTAAAGAATGAATGAAGTAGAGTAGATGCTGCACATTTCTTGGATCCAAGATTAAAGGTGGAGCTTCACGTAATACATCATTATTTTACGGCCTTTTCAACTACAACATCATCCGCTCTAAGAATGCAGTCTGGGGTTCTATGAAACCTAATCCTCCTAACTCTTCTTGCATCTGAATATTCCATTTTCTGAAGCATATAGGAAAATAACCTAAGTTTGGATATTGGGCGGATTAAGACACATATCAAGATAGATAAAGCATTTTGAAGAATCTAAGAAAACTAAAAGGTTTCATAACTTCATAAAAATAATGACAAAAATACAGTATTGGAAGAAGCAAACCATTAATGCTGAAAAAATGTGAGAAAACGTGTTTTACAGGGCAAGACCTATTTACAATGTATAAATTCTTTTTATCTATTCTTTAAGAGGAAAAGTAGGTGATTCATTTAATTAATATCATATAAGACTATCATATAAGACACTAAACTCTCCAAGTAACTTTTTTTTTTTCATGAGACAGGGTCTCGCTTTGCTGCCCAGGCTGGAGTGCAGTGGCACAACCATAGCTCACCGCAGCTTGAACTCCTGGGCTCAGGGGTCCTCCTATACAGGTGCACGCCACCACACCCCTGGCTAATTTTTAATATCTTTTTTTGTAGAGATGAGGTCTCACTATGCTGCCCAGGCTTGTCTTGAACTCCTGGCCTCAAGCAATCCTCCCCTGCCTCAGCCTCCTAAAGTGCTGGGATTATAGGCATGAGCCACTGTGCTGGGCCTCTCAAAGTAACTTTTTAAATTACATTGCTGATTTCTTCTGTTTCTAATTTTTTGCCAATCTTTAGCAAAGACCAAGAGATGTCGGGTTTCTTAAAGTTCAGGTGCTTGTAGAGACATTTGTAGCAAAATTTAAAAACGTGAAATGTTAAGGAGTAAATTTTTAAACACAGCCTGGCTATACTATATATAAAAATTTGAAATATAGACATGGTGTGATGGCTCGCACCTGTATGCTTGGAACCTGAGCAATTTCAGATTTCTGATTTTTTTGGATTTTGGAATATTTGCATTGCTTATATCAGTTGAGTATCCCAAATCTAAATATCTGAAATCTGAAATGCTCCAATGGGCATTTCCTTTGAGCATCATGTCAGCACACAAAAAGTTTTGGATTTCAGAGCATTTCAGATTTTTGAATTTCAGAGTTGAGATGCTCAACCTGTATAAACAAACTAATTGGTTTTCTTTTCTTTTCTTTTTTAGTTACCTAGCTAACTTTTTCTATTTTTAGTAGATACAGGGTTTCACTCTTGCTCAGGCTGGTCTCAAACTCCTGAGCTCAAGCGATCCTCCCACCTCGGCCTCCTAGAGTACTAGGATTATAGGCGTGAGCCACCACACCGGACACTAATTGGTTTTCTAACAACAAATAGAATGTAGGTATGAGATTCCTTTCATAAATAACATATTTTCTACTAATTAAGAAGAAAAAACAAATTTATGACTCACTTGATAATCATTACTCTAAGTTTTAAAATGACCTTGAAAAGTAATTTTTTGTAGTTTATAAAACTATACTTTCTATAGGAAATAGAAAGAATTAGAATTCTTCAGATAATATTTCATACATTTATTTCATTTGTCTATTCTACTTTGCCTAGGGCATGCACAATAGAAATATCTATATAAAAAATTAGTATCTTAATTCTGAAGAAAAAAAGGTTCTGAAATTATTTTTATAATGTTCCAAAGTCCATACCTGATTTCTTAATGATGAAATAATGTACTCCTTTTCATAATGGGAGATTGTCCTGTTAGTCTCTGGTGTGTCACTAACTAACCAGATCCATAAAACAAACCAAAATATTCCAAGTAAACCTTAAAATAGAAAATTAATAGTTAAATAAAATTAGAATGTACTAACAGAAATTTTTACATGTTTTGAGAAAATTATATAACTATAAATTCAATGTAAAATTGGTTTCAGTTTAGATTCAATTTCAAGTTTTCCTCAATTCTTTAATGGGATAATTGTTATAAATGTATTTTACCTATAAATTTTGAAGGAAATAACTTTATTTTATTTTTTTCTTCTGCAGCTTCCTCCCCCAATAACTTTTAACTATAACAGATAACCCTATCAGTGTCTACCAGACAAATCTTTAAATTAAATTTCCACAATCTATATATTTCCATAGGTGTCTGTTTTTGTTTGTTGATTTTTTGGTTTCAACTGCAGATATAATTCCTGCATGAAATATCTATGTGAAAACCTAATTTATTAAAAATGTGTATTATTTTGCCAATTAAACTGAGCAATAAAATGCTCTGGGACTAAAAAAGAAAGAAAGATTAAAACTACAAAGTGAATGCATCCGACTTTGCTTTTGAAATATTTTCAAAATACACATTTTGTATTTATAATACCCAAGACAAAAATTTTTCTTAACAAATGTGCCATTTAAGTCTAAAATCCAACAGTAGTTTTTATTGAGAAATATTCCAAAACTACCATCAGGTCAAAACTCAGCTAGGTCATTTTAACCATATCAATTTGAGAAACACGTTATCAGTAAGAGTTTTAGAACTTGGTAGTTTAGGAAATGATTGCTTCAGTGAATTCGGGGATATGTGTGTGTGTGTGTGTGTGTGTGTGTATATATTTTTAATATTTTTTTATTTTTTACATTTCTTTTTCTTTTTTCTTTTTCTTTTTTTTTTTTGAGGCAGAGTCTCACTCTGTTGCCTGGGCTAGAGTGCCATGGCATCAGCCTAGCTCACAGCAACCTCAAACTCCTGGGCTCAAGCGATCCTCCTGCCTCAGCCTCCCGAGTAGCTGGGACTACAGGCATGAGCCACCATGCCCGGCTAATTTTTTCTATATATATTTTTAGCTGTCCATATAATTTCTTTCTATTTTTAGTACAGACAGGGGTCTCACTCGTGCTCAGGCTGGTCTCGAACTCCTGACCTTGAGCGATCCACCCGCCTCGGCCTCCCAGAGTGCTAGGATTACAGGCGTGAGCCACCGCGCCCGGCCCAAGAATATATATTAACTAATTATTAGACTACTAATATATTTTGAAATTTCTACATTATAATTTAGCTTAAATTTTTAAAACTTACCAAAAAAGTAGAAGACGTAAGTCCAATTCATATAGTAGCAAATTATTCCAGAAAGAGGAAGAGATATTACTGTCCCAAGTTGTGCTCCTAGAACAACACAAGACTTTGTGAACTTTGGAGAGAGAGAAACAAAGGCTGGACAGGTCTATTGCTTAAAGAAGATGGGTAACAGATGATGAAGAAAAGAAAGAACTACTCAAATCCAAAAAAGTTGAATTAGTCACATGTAAATATAAACAATCCATCCTCTTAAGGGATTATTGACTAGAAAACCTACAATATATAAAACATACACATTAATATGTAGTTGCATTGGTTACAACTAATGATGAATTAGGAAGTATCAATCAAAAGAAAACTCCTAATCTTGATAATAAATGCTACTGTTAGAAATCCAGATACCCGGGGAAAGGTTGAAAAGTGGTTCAAGGCTTTTTTTTTTTTTTTTTTTTAGGGGTAGGGGGTTGTGAGGACCGGTAGGTGCTCAGTTGCCTTGTTTGTTTTTGTTGAGACAGAGTCTCACTCTGTTGCCCTGAGTAGAATACTGTGGCGTCAGCCTAGATCACAGCAACTTCAAACTCCTGGTCTCAAGCAATCCTCCTAACTCAGCCTCCCGAGTAGCTGGGACTACATGCATGCAACTTGACATGTGGCTAATTTTTCTACTTTTAGTAGAGACAGGGGTCTCACTCTTGCTCAGGCTGGTCTCAAACTCCTGAGCTCAAGGGATCCTCCTACCTCAGCCTCCCAGAGTGCTAGGATTACAGGTGTGAGCCACCACACCCAGCCTCACTGCAAACTCTAACTCTTGGGCTCAAGTGATCCTTCTGCCTCAGCCTCCCAGGTAGCTGGGACTACAGGCATGTGCCCCAATGCCCAGCTGGGGTTTTTTTTTTTCCTGGTCTTTTTTGGTAGAGATGGGGTCTCATTCTTGCTCAGGCTAGTCTGGAACTGTTGAGCTCAAGCAATCCTCCCGCCTTGGCCTCCCAGAGTGCTAGGATTACAGGAGTGAGCCACCATGCCTGGCCTCCAAGGCTGATTAATACAATCTACTGCATCAATCATTTGAGGAAATAAGAATGAAGCTTTTAGTAATCTCCCTATATATTACAAACAATTGTTTCAGGTAAGTAAATAATAAAATACATTGTAACCATCAAATGCATCAAAGACATCTTAGTAGGTGCTGCGGGAGCTAAAATGATCAATTAGATATTGTTTCTGGTCTCAAGTTTTAGTCTCAGGTAGGAGATAAATATAAGCCAATAATTATTATATGTTAGGAAGTTTTAAGGGTCACAGAGCAACAAGGAAGTTCAAATATGGGAGATAATACTTCTGACTTCCAGAGGCCAGGAAAAGATACAAGCAGCAGACTTTGAAAAGATGGCTAAGATATGGTCCCGTAGAAACAAGATTAGAAAAAAGATATAGAGGCAGGGTAACAGGACAAGCACAGGAATGGAAGTTGGAAGGCACAGAGTAGTTTGGAAACTTTACTTGGGTAAAGGAAAGGAGAAGAAGATAGTGCTGGAAAAACAGTTTGAATACTCACTGAGTACCTACTCCATGCAAGGCACTATGTGCCAGGGATTAGGCTAGCTGTAAAGAAGCGGTGAAGACTGTGAAGAATTTTGATCCTTAGTTCAAGGAGTTTGGACTTTATTTAATAAGTAAAGGGGAGCCATAGGCCGGGTGTGGTAGCTCACGCCTGTAATTCTGGCACTCTGGGAGATGGAGGTGGGGGGGACTGTTTGAGGTCAGGAGTTCGAGACTAACCTGAGCAAGAGTGACACCCCGTCTCTACTCAAAAAATAGAAAGAATTAGCTGGGTAACTAAAAATAGAAAAAAAAAAAATTAGCTGGGAGTGGTGGTGCATGCCTCTAATTCAGCTACTTTGGAGGCTGAGGCAGGAGGATTGCTTGAGCCCAGGAGTTTGAGCTTGCTGTGAGCTAGGCTGACACCACGGCACTCTAGCTCGGGTGACAGAGTAAGATTCTGTCTCAAAAGAAAAAAAAAGGGAGCCATAGGTAGTACCTGTTCTTGAACTTATCATCAGATTTCTCACGTCAATCTTTACATTGCTACAAGAATGACCTTCTTAAAATGTAAATTGGATTATGTTTTTCACTTGATTGAAAACCTCTGATGTCTTCCCACTGTATTTTGGGAAGAAAAATTTATATTCCTTTCTGTAGACTGTAAGGCCTGATATGATCTAGCTCTTGTTCTTTCTTTAACCTCAGCTTATGCCATTATACTCTTTATTCAGTACATTTTAGCCACCCACAGTGGTTTTTCATCTCTTTGAACCCTTGCGTTATTTCCTGCCTGAGAGCCCTTGTACGTGCTGTTCTGAGGGGCTGGAATGCTCTTCTATTTGCTCTTTGCATGGCTGGTTTGTTCTTATCCTTCAGATTTTAGCTCAAAAAGTCACCACAGAGAGGCTTCACAACTATATTTAAAAAGAAGTTAGGTCAAAAACTTTTCACTTGTAAGAAAGACTATAAGTTCTTATGTAATCTGATAAAATAATAATTCACATACATAAAATTCATGTTATCTCACCTGCATATCAAAATGATGGCAAATAAATACACAGAAAAAGGATACATGAAGAGAGGGGTTGAGAGTCATGACATATGCATTTGACAGTCAAAACAGAAATCACAATTTAAGGACAAAAGTGCTTAATTTTCTAACTATTTTTTTTTTGATACAGGGTCACTCTGTTGCCCCGGCTAGAGTGCAGTGGCATGATCATAGTTCACTGCAGCCTCAAACTCCTGGGTTCAAGCTATCCTCTTGCCTCAGCCTCCCAAGTAGCTGGGACAACAGGCATGTGCCACCATGCCCAGCTAATTTCTAATTTTTGTAGAGATGGGGTCTTGCTCTTGCTCAGGCTGGTCTCGAACTCCTGGCCTCAACTGATCCTCCCATCTTAGTCTCCCAAAGTGCTAGGATTATGGGCTTAAGCCACTGCACCTGGCCTGGCTTTTTTTTTTTTTTTTTTAATAGCATTATCTATATATGAAAAGGCAACATATTTTGAAATAAATGATGGCAGATGGAGAAAATGACTTTAGCCAATTATGAGAAAAATTAAGAATAAAGTTGTACCCACAAAAGAGGTACCAATATTGCATGATTCTGGCATGAAGGCACTTTTTCCCCAAGGGTGATACATATATAACAAATTATGGCAAAATTTTTATAAGAATAGTTATCTCACCTGCATATGAAATGCTAAGAAGCTTGCTTCTTTCAAGAGGGGGAGCCCAAGAAGACCACATGGCATGCATGGCTGGATATGTAACACCCTGAAGGGGAGAAAATGATATTTCTAATGAAATATAAGGTAGTTTTGTTAATGTTTTATTTATTTTTTAAATTTTTTTTTTTTTTTTGGAGACGGAGTTTCACTCTGTCACCCAGGCTAGAGTGCAGTGGCATCATCAAATCTCCCTGCAACCTCAAATTCCTGGGCTCAAGCCATCCTCCTGCCTCTGCCTCCCAAGTAGCTGAGACTACAGGTGTGCACCACCACCCAGCTAATTTTTCTATTTTTTTGTAGAGATAGGATCTCCCTCTTGCTCAGGCTGGTCTCAAACTCCTGAGCTCAAATGATCCTCATGCCTCAGCCCCCCAGAGTGCTAGGATTACAGGCGTGAGCCACCACACCCAGCCAGAATTAAAATTTTAAACAATGATAAAAATGTTAAGAGGAAGAAAAAAAGAGGCAAAAATTAATAACAATTCTAAAAACAGCGGAAAGGACAGAAGAATCACAGAACTGAGATAGTTATATAAAATCATAAATTATTTGTCTTTACATTAGAGGATCAGAGAAAAGAGAAAATGCTAAAGAAGAGTTTCCATGAATAACAACAAATTTAAAAGTAAAACAAAGCAATTCAACAGTCTATTGTGCAAAATGTTTTAGATCTGAGAATCAATGATAGAACAGAGATAAACTGTGGCAAAAGCTCAAGAGGTAAGGATGGCCTATCTTAACCGTTTAATAGTGGTTTATTTTCTTCTCTCCTAAAGCATGAGCTATGAAGTCTCCCCTGGAAAAATGTTTTCTCTAGAGTTTGAGTAAAGCTTTCCAATCAAGACCTCATTGACCACAAACAAAATCTTGTTCAGGTTATTTTCTAGTTACTGCTTTCCCTAGTTAAAAAATAAATCCCTGGCGGGGTGGTGGGGGGGTGGGGGGAGAGGCGGAAAAAAAAAATAAATCCCTGTCATTATCCAATGTTAATTTTTGGTTTATAGTCATACCAACGAATGATATCTTTAAGAAGAGAGATTGATATAGGGTAAGGAGTAAAACAAAAGAGAAAAAATAAATTACCTCTCCTAGGCCTTCTAGTGCTCTGAGTACAATGAGAGGTCCAACTCCTAAATCTGCAGCAATGGGAGTGAACAGGGTCAAGACAGCAGTGCCAAGGATCCCAAATCCTAGCAGCAGTTTCCCCCCTATTTTGCTGGCAATATATCCTCCAGGAATTTGTGTGATGATGTAGCCATAAAAAAATGAACCGAGAATCCATCCTTGAGTTTCTGCATCCCATGGATACTTTTTACCCTATAAAAAGTAGAAGAAAAAAAAAACCACAACAATAATCCTTTAAGACTTTGACTAAATAGCTCTTTTCTCTTAGTGGCACATAAGTACATATAAAAGAAATTTTGAACCACTATTTTGGACTGAAGAACATGCAAACTTTCCAGTAGGTGGGTGAGTCATCATGATATAGACACATGCAGTTTGTAGAAGTGAAAGGAAAAGAATTAGAAGTCATAAACTTCAAGAAGGCTTGTTATTTTATGAAACTAGAGACCATAGGATGAGCTTAGAGACTTTGTAATAACCACAACCAAGAAGGCTCAGAGAAGAGTCACAGGCTTAATTCAGAAAGCTATTAAACAGGATACTGTAGTGGATGAGCTAGAATTTGGAGCCAGGGCTGAGTTTAAGTCTAGTTCTATTACTTATTGGATGTGTGATCTGAGAGGATTAAATGAAAAATGCACATAAAATAAGGCCTGATACACAGTGTTCACTTAATATTGGCAATTAACATGTATAAATGCAGATAATTAATATCTCCCCATTTCAGACCAAGCACTTAAACAAGCATATGGAACAACACAAAAGAGCAAGAATTCAAACCAAGCCATAAAGTTCATGTAAGTAGGACCTGACTTTTAATTAGTAGCAACACACAGTAAGGTACTAAGGAAGATTTAGTGACTGATCTGAGTATCTGACATCTTTAGTGCAGGTAGCTGTAGAACCAAACTAACATGTCAAGAACCATTCCAAGCTTTCTTTTTACTGTGGACATAAGGCAGATGAAGATAAGTAGCTAGATCAACAAAGGAAAAGATACAAAGCAAGCTCCTAGTCCTGATTATCCTTGTTTAGGGTACCAATTTGTAGCTCATCTGTAGAATTCTAGGACTTTGTGTATGGTCCAGCAGTACTTCCCATGAAGGTCATAGGTTGGAGTAAGGAAAGTAGGGGATGTGTATCTAAATATGTTATTCAGCAACATTATTAAAGTCAAATATAAAGATTTTTGATAAGTCATTAGTTCTCTTGGGGAGAAACCCTCTTTCCTGCTTGAATGCTCCTGTTTGTAAATGGCAGAGAAGACTCACCCAAGTATGATCCAGTGCCTTCATGAGCACTGAAAATGGATGAAAATATACTCACAAAAAAAATATGAGTCTTTTCTCCCTGTACTGTTTCCTTGTGTGATAAGCAAAGTAAAATATTTAAGGGGCATAAAACTTAATTCTAAAGAGATGATGAACAGACATTTATCACAATTCCACTATAACATGAGGCAGGCAAAATGATTTAAGTAGCTTAGGTTAGACATGTATAAATTTAGAAAAGAATGGCCTAAGAAATTAGCCAGTTTTTATTTTTCATCCTGCAGCTGAGATTATATAAACCCTCCTGCAACAGTAACCATATAAGTGAAATAGCTATTAAATAATAATACTATAAAAACTATTTAGAAACATTTGAAACAATCTAATTTTCTGATATATAAAATGGGTTTTTTCAAATTCTCTTCAAGAATGGCATATTTATAGAGGGAACTGAAGAACTACTTTTCAAACAGATCAAGTACAGCAGTAGTAGCTACAGTTACAAGTTATTGTCAAACCAGTTCTTGGAGAAATACAAAAAGAAAGTGATTCAGACTATACGTAAAGAAAGTGTTTGTGGTTTCTGTAGGATGAAGAAAGACCTTTTCATATTTTTCATTGGAATATTTTAGGATTAATTTTGTTTGCTTAAAAAATAACACCTACCGTTTGATTATGAGGAACTTTTACAGGCGCAGAATGCTCTGCACACTCCTTGGAAGTTCTATTATCTGCTAACGTTGTATTTGAATCTACCATATCCACTAATGCAACACTCAAATTCACACGTAATGCATAGACAACGAAGAAACCCAAAAACGCCAAAATTGCTAGGTTGTAACGAGCAGAGCAGCACACTGGAGCTGAAATAAAGATTGGGGGAAAGCTTTAATTAAAAGAACAAATTAGATGATATTGCCTAAATGATGGAAAAGGTTACTTTTTAGAAACTTACACAAAAGTCAATAATCATGAATATTTTCCTAAGAATATTCTCAGGTTAAGAAAATCTAAAAATATTTAGCAAAGAGAATTTGTTCAGTAGTCATCTTGTTGCAAAAAAAAATTTACTGCCAAGACTAGGGCATGAAACCTCTCTTGATACATTTCTTACCTTGAAGTATATCCTCAGAGTCTGGGTTTGAATCAGAAGCCATGATTAATACTTAAGGCTATCCTAAACTAAATGTATTTAGGATCCAGAAGCAAACTTGCAGAATCTGTGACAGTTATAGCATCTGTGACAGTTGCTCAGTAGCTATCATGCTTAGAAGGCCCACAGCAAAAAGGAAATAAGTGAATGCACCACAATGATTCAAAAAAAAAAAAAAAAAATAAGGAAGGCAGACTAGATTGGAAGAACCAATGAAAGATGGATCATGTGGCAGGAGGAGTTTGATCTATTTTTTGCTGTAACTGTAGGCTTATGCAAGTAATTTCTCTTTTTTCTTTTTTTACTGAGTTGCAGAATTGGAGAGAGATGGGAATTCAGAAAGCTGACTAAGGGTGATCAGCTGCTTCGTGACAAAGAGAAATTAGAATCCAAAGTCTGCACATTTTAAATTTGGTAACCAGTGTTTGATAAATACCTGTTTAAAGATATGAACATGTATTTCATTGGGCAATGGCAAATTAAAATTAAATACGTATATATGAAAATACATGTGCTTTTATTTGGTAATGACACATTAACATTATATAGATGTGTGTGTTTTTCCCCTCTTCAGAAATCGTGGTATTTTCATTGACCTAACATCAAAGGAGAATACATTTTTCAGAGTACAAAGGTCTCGGTACTGACTCAGATGAACTGAAATTCAGACTGAAACATTAATGAATAGGGCACAACTATACTTTATATATATATATATGCATATATATATATTTTTGAGACAGAGTCTCGCTCTGTTGCCTGGGCTAGAGTGAGTGCTGTGGCATCAGCCTAGCTCACAGCAACCTCAAACTCCTGGGCTTAAGCAATCCTCCTGCCTCAGCCTCCTGAGTAACTTCAACTACAGGCATGCACCACCATGCCCGGCTAATTATTTCTATATATATTTTTAGTTTGCCAGATAATTTCTTTCTATTTTTAGTAGAGACGGGGTCTCACTCTTACTCAGGCTGGTCTCAAACTCCTGACCTCGAGCGATCCACCCACCTCGGCCTCCCAGAGGGCTAGGATTACAGGAGTGAGCCACCGCGCCCAGCGATTTAGGTATATTAATATGCCATGATCCCCTTCACTTTTCTATAAGCCCTCATATACTTAACAACTGATATCAATATTTTCCCTGTGCAAGATTAATCTTTTAACAGAAAAATTTTCATTTGGCATTCTTGAATCCTTTTTTCAGGTGTACAGCTATGAGATTTATGGCGCCACTACTATAGTTAGATCCAGATCTGTAAGAACTGTTTTTTTAAAGCTCTATTCACACTCTCTCTGTTAATTGAATCTAGACAAATTTGCTCTCTGCTCCAACCAAATGGGCAGCTATCTAGTTAAGGACAGTTTCGATATTGCAAGGCATGTTCTGTAGAAGAACACATTTTCTTTATCATAGCTTAGTGTCAGACAGTATTACATAAAAGTCTGGATGGGGGACTCATAATTTCACCAAATTTGTGCAATTAAAATATGTTACTTTAGGCTGGGTACGGTGGCTCATGCCTGTAATCCTAGCACTCAGGGAGGCTAAGGCGGGAGGATCGCTTGATTTCAGGAGTTTGAGACCAGCCTGAGCAAGAGCGAGACCCTGTTTCTACTAAAAATAGAAGAATTAGCCAGGCTTTGAGGCCTGCAGGCCCAGCTACTCAGAAGGTGGAGGAAGGAGGATCGCTTGAGCCCAAGAGTTTGAGGTTGCAGTGAGCTATAACGGCACTCCACCCAGGGTGACAGAGCAAGACTCTGTCTAAAAAAAAAAAAAAGAAAAAAAAAAAGAGCTTATTTGATTGCTATGTTCAGATTACAGAGGGGAGAAGGGAGAAGTGTGACTACGGGTGGAGACGTAGAATCAGGGAGATCACTTAAGGAAATACTGCACCTTGCCAGGTAAGAGAAGGTGGCAAGAGATGGAAGCGGAGGCCATGAAGAGTAATGGGCAGATTTGAGATAAGTTTAGAGGCAGAATTAATGGGCCTTGCCTACATGTCAGATGTGGGAGCAAGTGAAAGAGAGGGACAACATTATTAGTAATTCTCTTACTCTAAACAACTTTATTTTAGGCTACTATAATTTGTAATATAATTATTCTATTCTATTCTTTTTTTTTTTTTTTTTGAGACAAAGTCTTGCTCTGTCGCCTGGGCTAGAGTGCCGTGGCATCAGCCTAGCTCACAGCAACCTCAAACTCCTAGGCTCAATTGATCCTCCTGCCTCAGCCTCCTGAGTAGCTGGTACTACAGGCATGCATCACCATGCCTGGCTAATTTTTTCTACTTTTAGTAGACACAGGGTCTCGTTCTTGCTCAGGCTAGTCTCGAACTCCTGACCTCAAGTGATCCTCCTGCCTCGGCCTTCCAGAGTGCTAGGATTACAGGCGTGAGCTACCACGCCCAGCCGAATATAATTATTCCATTCTATTCTTATCTGTAGTTACCTTCTTTTACTGTATGTTATTAGTTTTCCCCAAGTGATGCTTAATTTGGACTATGACATAACTTACCATGTGAATAAGATGTGGGGGCTAGGAGCTTGAGAAGCGAAAAAAGTGTAAGTAAAATGATTTCAAATTCCTGGTGATATTACTTGGAAATCTGACCTACGAATTATGGATCAGGCAATTTAATTTTTGGGGCACAGTCAATAATCAGAATATAAAAAGCCAACACAAATGTCACAAAGTATATAATATGACTATGAAGTTTTAAGAAATATTAAAAATAAACAGTATTAGCTTTATAAAAATGGTTGCTGATTATATCTATTTATTTTATTTTTTTATTTTTTTGAGACAGAGTCTTACTTTGTTGCCCAGGCTAGAGTGCCATGGCATCAGCCTAGCTCAGAGCAATCTCAAACACCTGGGCTCAGCCGGGCGCTGTGGCTCACGCCTGTAATCCTAGCACTCTGGGAGGCCGAGGTGGGTGGATCGCTCAAGGTCAGGAGTTCAAGACCAGCCTGAGGCCTGGCGCGGTGGCTCACGCCTGTAATCCTAGCACTCTGGGAGGCCGAGGTGGGCGGATCGTTTGAGCTCAGGAGTTCAAGACCAGCCTGAGCAAGAGCGAGACCCCATCTCTACTAAAAATAGAAAGAAATTATATGGACAGCTAAAAATATATATAGAAAAAATTAGCCGGGCATGGTGGCACATGCCTGTAGTCCCAGCTACTCGGGAGGCTGAGACAGGAGGATCGCTTGAGTTCAGGAGTTTGAGGTTGCTGTGAGCTAGGCTGACGCCACGGCACTCACTCTAGCCTGGGCAACAGAGTGAGACTCTGTCTCAAAAAAAAAAAAAAAAAAAAAAAAAAAAGACCAGCCTGAGCAAGAGCGAGACCCCGTCTCTACTAAAAATAGAAAGAAATTATCTGGCAAACTAAAATATATATATAGAAAAAATTAGCCGGGCATGGTGGCGCATGCCTGTAGTTCCAGCTACTCGGGAGGCTGAGGCAGTAGGATCACTTAAGCCCAGGAGTTTGAGGTTGCTGTGAGCTAGGCTGACGCCACGGCACTCACTCTAGCCAGGGCAACAAAGCGACACTCTGTCTCAAAAAAAAAAAACAAAACATCTGGGCTCAAGCGATTCTCCTGCCTCAGCCTCCCAAGTAGCTGGGACTACAGGCATACACCACCATGCCCGGCTAATTTTTTCTATATATATTTTTAGTTGTCCATATAATTTCTTTCTATTTTTAGTAGAGTTGGGGTCTCGCTCTTGCTCAGGCTGGTCTTGAACTCCCGAGCTCAAACGATCCACCCGCCTCGGCCTCCCAGAGTGCTAGGTTGCTGATTATAAATGGATCTAGTCAGAAAAACTATATTTCAGATTAAGTATGGAAGTAGAGCAAAACATGCCTACGAGTTTGGATAATCTTTGAAATCGATACCATAAAAAAATGTGTTGCATGATCAAGGTAGAGAACATTCATTGAACATCTACCTGAAATCAAGTTCAAAGCAAAATTATGTTTGCATAATGAACAAAGCACCCATCAAAACAAACATCAGCTTCTAAAATATGTTTTAAACTTAGGAGTGGGGGCGGGGGTAACTGAAAGAACACAGACTCATTTAGGGTGGGACTTGGGAGTAAATTTCAGTTCTGATTTTCGCTGGCTGTATGTCTTTGTAGAAATTATTTATAGTTTTCATTCTCTGCTTTCTCATCTCTAAAATGAGGAGACCACTATCTACCTCACTGGGCTGTGTGGAGAGTAAATGAACTACTGTAGGACACTCAGTAGAACTACAGCAGGCACTCAGTAAACATGAGTTCCTCTCCTCTGTACCCTGGAGAAAGTTATACCAGTAAGATAAAGTACAACGACCAAACGTACAAGGGACAAAGGGGACATATTAAGCTGCCCGGAGGTTGAGTGCAGTCAGGGAAGACCTCTCGGAGAAGGAATATTTGACTGAGTCTTCATCAACCAACAGGAAGTCACCAGACAGGACAGAGGAGGGAGAGCAATCTGAGCAAAGGCAGCAGTGTGTATATAAGTATGAAAATGAGGAAGATAAGACAGGGAGAGCAGGAAATTCTAAATGATCCAAGGTGGCTGGACTATGTACTGCAGTAACTCTAAGAACTAACATTATTGAGTGGGATAGTGGGTATTGAGTTTAAAAACATAAAATAATGGCTAATATTTTTACTGAGCACTTACTATGTGCTGGGTATCAGTCCAAGTGTTTTGCCTGTATTAGGGTTATTATTTGGATTAACTGAGTTAGTACATGTAAAATACTTAGCACACTGCTTAGCACCTAGTAACCGTGATTTGTTATTATTATTATTGCTTTTTCTGGATATTAGGAAATGAGGTTATTTCTTAAGAATTGAGGTTATTTCTCATTTGTGAGAAACCGGGATTTGGGAAAAGTAAGAAGGTGTTGAAGAGAGTGGGAGCATGAGGTAATATTCAACTAGTGTAATCCCACCTATCAGCAATTAATTCCTGATAAATCCTTATTTATTTCTAGCTCCAAAATTAATACTCACATATATGAAAATGCCACATTTCATTAAAATGGACCCAGTTACTTCAATATTAAAACTGATTATCACAACATGACCCAAGGCCATTTTCCTTCATTTTGTAATATGGTCACTCTCTACCAGTACCCCATACCTCATATTTGACTACTTTCACAAACTTAAGCATCTCTTTGAAACTCAATAGTTATTAACTGAAACTTTAATGTAAATCCCCCGCCCCCAACAGAACAGGGGAAAAAAAAATCAATGAAAACAAAGCACAGGAATTATAAGCTAGAAAAGCACAAATTCCAGTAGAGTGTGACAAGGAAGAATAGGGCCCTCATTTTTCCATGCCTAGCTTCTCTGAGGAATGCAAATTCAAAATGGTTTTCTTTGATGCTGCTGCTACTAATGAAAATGATAATAATGGCAACTAACACTATATGGTAGACTCTATTCTGAGTACTTTCCATTAGCTCATTTAATCCTCACAATAACCCTATAATTAAGTATATTATTTTCTCCGATTTAGACATAAGGAAAGCACAGAGAGGTTAGGTTACATGCTAAAGCTCACACAGCTAGTTAGTGGAGCTGTGATTGGCAATTAGGCACTCGTCTCCAGATCTATGCTCTCTCTTTAAACACAAAGAAATGTCTTGGAAGCCCTAAAACTGATTTGTCCTAACCTGAATGAGCATGTCTTTGGTGCAAGTGTATTTTGAAAATCCAATTAATCAAATACAAGAGTGATCGCATTTATACAAAAGTAAACTTTCAGTTTGCGGGAACTGTAGTGAATGTAGAATTTTTATGCGTGGGAGGGGAAACTTTGCTCTCCCTCACCTACTTTTCTCACTTCCTCCTACCTAATTAGGCAGAAAAACCTACAGACGTCCTGTTGTTCATTAGCATAAACCATACTTCCCCGTGAAAGCAAATGTTTGCGAGGAAAACCATAACTGGGTTGCTGAGAATTCCATCAAATCATATCAAACTGAGAAGTATTAGTTCTTTTTTTTTGTACAAGTGAAACATTGTCCCAGAGATAAGTATTAATTCCTAACACTAAAGAAATATATTTTAACTTTAGCTCTCTTAATAAAGAAGCACTGTGCATATTTAAAACCATGTCCTTTTATTCCAGGTGGGGTGAGAAACTTAAAAATTTGTGAAGGATCAAGTAAAAATGATAAAGCATTTTGTAAGTAGAAATTTTTTGACTATAATACAAATGTGGCAGTGTTGTGTGTTGAGGAAGGAGGATAGGACTAAAATCCAGGAGAACCCTGAGGCCAGACCTTAATAATACCATTGTGTATTAATACAACTTTTCGCAACTTAGTTAAGCCCTCTCGCCTTCAGTTGCCTGCATGTAAGTGACACTCCACTAGATGGTAGTCTTTGAGGTCTTTTTACTGCTGTAAAATTTTATGACTATGACATTTTATCAGCCTTTCTCTACTTAGGTGTAGATAAGGTACAGCTAATTTCATACTAGTTTGTTCCAGAAACAAACATAAAAGGTAAATAGAATGCATCTAAACATATGGAAAGGGAAATTTTTTTTTTAAGCCCTCCCCCCAAACAGAAGTTTTAAGGGCTGCTAAAACCAAAACTTTTAAACAATAATTCTGATGGAGGCCGGGCGCGGTGGCTCACGCCTGTAATCCTAGCACTCTGGGAGGCCAAGGCGGGTGGATCGCTCAAGGTCAGGAGTTCGAGACCAGCCTGAGCAATGAGCGAGACCTCGTCTCTACTAAAAATAGAAAGAAATTATCTGGCCAACTAAAATATATATAGAAAAAAAAATTAGCCGGGCATGGTGGCACATGCCTGTAGTCCCAGCTACTCGGGAGGCTGAGGCAGTAGGATTGCTTAAGCCCAGGCGTTTGAGGTTGCTGTGAGCTAGGCTGACGCCACGGCACTCACTCTAGCCTGGGCAACAAAGCGACACTCTGTCTCAAAAAAAAAAAAAAAAAAAATTCTGATGGAAAGTCTTTTTTTAAGCATACACTCATACCTTCTTAAATATGCAAACTAAATACATAAAACATAATTTCATCTTTAAAAAATACATCTAAGGGTCATCGTGTTTCCTCTATTAGATCACACGTGGTATATAACTATTACTAAAGCTGGGACGGGGCATTGCTGAGAGGTAAATGAGGTAAGCCCTGGTGTCTTCTATAAAGTTGTTATACCCATCTTTGTCTTTTCCACCTCTTTTCTCCTCTCTTGTCCTGCTCACAACACCTCAGACACATGGCTTAATTTAAAATAGTGTTGACTAATACCCTATAACTGTAGGTTCCTCCTCTATAAAACCTTTATCATAATTTAAATAGCAAAAATAATGTGTTACTACTATTTCTACTTCACTTGCTCTCCAGTAAGTATGCAAACAGTGAAAATGAGAAGGGAAATTGCTGTAATGAAGGCAGCCTCATCAAGCCAGGAAGAACAGGGTTAATACCAAAGCTCTCTATACACTCAACCTATAAATCAAGCAGGGATTATTTATAGAAGTGATGCTAGGAGCTAATTTTCTCCTTTTTCAATTAACTTTATTAAAATATAATTTACATGACAAATGTACACATCTGTCCATCCCAATCAAGACCAAGATGTAGAACTTTTCTGTCACCCCGAAAAGTACGCTAGTGCCTCTCTTCAGACCATTTCCTCCTGCCCACACCTTCCAGGCAATCACTGATCTGCTTTCTGTTATTATATATAGCATTAGTTTTGCTTGTTCTAGAACTTCATATTCATGGAATCATACATTAATATGGTGGTTTCTTTTGCTCAGCATGTTTTTGATATTTATCCATGTTGTTATGTGTATCAGCAGTTTGTTCCTGTTTACTCTACTGTACAGCTATATCACAATTTATCCATTCACCAATAGATGGCTACCTAGGTTGTTTCTGTTTTTGACTATTATGAATAAAGCTGCCATAAACATTGTGTGGTCATATGGTGACGTATGTTTAAAAGAAACTGCTCAATAGTTTTCCAAAGTAGATGTACCATTCTGCACTGTTACTAGCAATGTACTAGAGTTCTAGTTGTTTCATATTCCTGCCAACATTTGGTATTCACAGCCTTTTTGGTTTTAGCCATTCTAAGGGCTACAAAATGGCTCGTTGAGGTTTTAATGTGCATTTTCCTGACAATGTTTAACATCTGAGTTAAATTTTGATTATATATACATATTTTCCAATTACAACCGAATATAGTAATTTCTAGGGAATATCTTTATTATGGCATTTGTTATATTATTTTACAGAGAAATATTATGAAATTCTAACCATATATGCTGCAGAAGAAGATCAGTTTATGAAACTAAGTACAACTTCGAGGTAAAACATCACTATGGTACAGTATTTGGTACATTGAGAATTGACTAAAATAAACTCCCAGCTGCTGCATGGAGCTATAACCTCTACTGCCACCATCTGGTAACATTAAAAACAAATAACAAAGATAACACAGAAAACTAGTAATGTATTGTACTCGGTCAGCAAAAGTCATATTTCTAATTCAACTCTCATGCACCTATCTTTGAAACTATAGAGTACATGCAAACTAATTTGTTAATTTTCATTACTTTTAAAGAAAGTATATTATAAAAATATCAAACAAAATATTTTAATTTCCCCAAATTCAGGGAAGATGCTTTGTGAAGTACCTTCCTTTTCGATTTGTTGCAATACCTTTGGCAAATTGCCTGAGGGCTCTATAGATATCCTATTTTGAGGATAACTAAATTGTTTTCTAAAACTGTGGACTGCTAGATGGGGTAAAAATGAAATGTCTGCAATATTCTAGTCTCTTACTAGACAATGTCAAGATGTTCGCTGGGTTATTATGCAATAATTGCCCTCCATATACTCACAAATGTTAACCTCAGTGTTTTCTTGTCTCCCCTCCCCGCCCAAGGAGTGACCAGATCACATGCTGACGGATAAGCAGTTGCAGAAACCTGGCGGCGACAGGGAAGAAGAGCTAGGGGCTCTTCCTGGCCCTTTGCCTATTGATTTGCAGATTTCTCTCCTGGTTCGCTCTTACACTGGGGTCCTCCGCCCCGCCCTTTGCCCATTGATTTGAAGATTCTCTTCCAGTTTTCTCTTTCGCGGGGTCCCCAATTCAGCACTATAGAAAATAAACACAAGCCCGGGGCCGGCGGCACACAGCCGCTCTCCGCCGGGTCCCGCGGGGCTGCACCTGCCGAGGCCCCGCCCGAGTCCCCCGCCCGACCTCGCGGTCCCCGCCCGGCGCCCGGGGTCCCGGTGGGCTTCTGGGCTCCGAGGCGGGCAGAGGCTGAGTGGGGCCCTGAATGGGCTCCCCCTTCTCGAGTCCCCTGGTGGCTCCGGCCCCACCAGCCCAGGGTGCGGGTAGCCTGGCCACGCTCGCCCCAGGACCGGCGCCCGATCGAAGCCCCTCGACGGCCCGGCCGCTTACCGGCTTCGGCCCGCGGGGCGCCCCGCAGAAGGGGCGTGCTGTCTGTGCCCTCCTCGCCATCGTTCACGGCCGGGCCCCGAACCGGGGACCTCATGACGCCTACGTGGAGCAGGTGTGCTCGCGATCCCGCCAAGACAAGCGCCCCAGCCCCACAGCCGTAGCCCCTGCACGGAGCTAGAGGGGCTGGGCGGGCGGGGGCGCTAGCACCGCCCCCGGCCTGGCACCGCCCCGGCCACGTCGTGTCGCTGCGGCCCCGCCCCCGCCGCCATCTTAGGTGCGGGCAGCGGCGGCCGGGTCGGGCGGGGCGCGGCGCAGTTCCGGGAGTCCTGGGCTGGCGCCGAGGGGCGGCTGGAGTTAGCTCTGCCCGCCGCTCTGCACCTGCCTGTAGCGCGGTTCTCAGAACTCTGCCCCCTTGTGAAGCGCAGGGCCCCCCCCTCCGGGAGCGAGGATGAGCGGCCGCCTGGGGGCGAGTGGTGGGGACTTGATCGTGCCTAAGGGGAGGGCTTCGGGCGAACTAGGGAGGTGGATGGTGTGCATTTGACGTCCAGCTGTCTGCAGTAAATTGCCACGACGGTTGGCAACCTTTGTCCTTCTACCCCGTGACGCACCTTGTCCCTACAAGAGCTCTTGAGGTGGAAAAACAATAAAGGGGCATAAATTTATGTTGTGTCCTATGAAACTGTGGATTTTATAGGTAAAAATAATCCACTATAGGCAGTTTCATATGGGTCAAGCTATAGAACCCTCTGATGTGTATGAGTGTGTTTATATCTCTACAGGTTTAATTCTGATAGATTGTGCTTGCATTCGCTGACTCTGAGAAAGTGTAACTAGGAAAACCTAAGAAACTGGGAAACCGGCCTTGGCAGGGCAGAGCCCTGGAGCCGCTGTCAGGACCGTGGGCAGTTCGGCAGCTGTCATGGGTAATATAGGCTATCTCTGGGGAGATAGGAAAATAAGATGTGCTGGGTGCTCTCGGGGAGTTCGGGTAGACAGGGAAAACTCACAAGCCGATAATTCAGGAAACCAGGTATGAGGCTCGGGGAAGGTCCGTGCGGGAACAAGGGGGAGGGTCCTTTGCCCAGCAAGGGGGGTGAGGATTTCTGGAGGCATCCCCGACTTCCAGATCAGTAAATACTGGGAAAGTTTTCAAATTAAAACAACAAATCAAGCCTTATTTCTGAGTTACTGAAATTACCGTGCAGATTTTAAACTCTCAGAGGGTTGTGGAAAAATGCCACCCAAACTTGATTATGTGCATCATCACCTGGCGGATCCTTTCAAAATGTAGATTCAGATTCAGCAGGTCTGGTGTGATGGTTAATTTCGTGAAGCTACGTGGAGGGTGTTTTTGGCTGAGATTAACACTGAAATCAGTGAGCTTTGTTTTGAGTAACGCTGGTTTTCCTCCATAATGTGTGTTGGCTTCATTCAATCAAAAGAACAAAAGACTAGCCCCCGCTCCCTCCCCAAGTAAAGGCGAATTCTCCAGCGGAGTGTCTTCAGGCTTCATCTGCACCCGGGCCCTCCTCAGTCTCCAGGCTTGTGAACTCTGGGCTTTTTTGGGTCTGGAGTCAACGGCCTATATTGTGTGAGCCAAAAGCTTATAGTCTCTCTCCTCTCTCCCCTCTTCCCTGCCCTCCTTTTCCCCAGCTCTCCCTCCTACCATCTCTTTCTATCTCTTATCTCCTATTAGTTCTATTTCTCTGATAAGCCTAATACATTTGGGATAGGCCTGAGATTCTGTATTGCTAACAAGCACCCAGATGACCAAGGTTATAGAGGTTATAGAGGAACAGCAAGGTTATAGGGGTGTCAACAAAAAAGAAGCCAAACTCTGTCAAATGATGTATTTATTTATTTTTATTTATTGTTTTGAGACAGAGTCTCTCTCTGTTGCCAGGCTAGAGTGCCATGGCATCAGCCTAGCTCGCAGCAACCTCAAACTCCTGTGCTCAAGCAATCCTCCTGCCTCAGCACCCACCAGTAGCTGGGACTACAGGCCCATGTCACCATGCCTGGCTAATTTTTTCTATTTTTAGTTGCCTGGCTAATTTTTTTTCTATTTCAGGTTTTTTTTTTTTTTTTTGAAAGACATGGGGTCTTGCTCTTGCTCAGGCTGGTCTCGAACCCCTGATCTCAATCGATCCTCCCTGCCTCGGCCTCCCAAAATGCTAGGATTACAGGTGTGAGCCACCAGGCTGGCCTCTGTAAAATAATTTAAGGAGGTTTATTCTGAGCCAAATTTGAGGACCATGGCCTAGAACCATGCCCAAGAAGCCTTGAGCAAGTGGACTCGCTGTCATTGGGTTACAGTTTGGTTTTGTACATTTCAGGGAGACAGGAATTACATGTAAAGGCATAAATCATTGATTTACATGGAAAGCATACATTGGTTTGGCCTGAAAAGGTGGGACTTCTCAAAGTGAAGGCTTACAGGTTATAGGAGAGTTTAAAGACTCTTTGATTTCTAATTGGTTAAAGAAATGAAGCTTTGTCTAAAGGCTTGGAATGTTTTAAGTTAATACATTGACATACTAGAAAAAAATTTTTTTTTTCTTGTGGCCACGGTGTTTTATTACAAAACTAGAATAAAAACTTCAAAAACAAAAGGATCCTTTCTAATTTAAAAAAAAATTTGTTATTTTTTATTGTTTTCTGTGCATGAATTATATGCAACTTGAAAAATAAGTTTTCTGGGCTCCCAAGGTGTAGAGATATGTGAGTAGCATATGCTACACGAGGCCCTGGCTCAAAACTAGCCTGAGTTACATACAACTCAAATGGCAGTTAATGTGTTAAGATAAAGGTCTGTTAATCAGAGACAAGGCTCTGGACATATGCCCCGACTCAAGTGATTTATTATGTATATCGAGGACCTGAAGGTTTGTCTTGCATAACTTTAGGCCTGTTAATGAGATACAAAGGATATCTACAAGAAGAGAGGGGAGCATGATGATGCTTGTCTGACTTCCCTTCTCATGGCCAGCAACTCAGTTTTAGGGGTATCCCCTTGGCCAAGAGAGGGTCTATTCAGTCTGCCGGCGGTGGGGGGAGCCTTAAGATTTTATTTTAGTTCACAGAAGACTTGGGCCAGGGAATAAAGATTCCAACAGACTTTAAAGATTTCAAACCAGAAGACTTTTTTTTTAAATATAGTTTTTATTTGAGAAGTTTTAGGTTTACAGAAAAGTTGGAAAGACAGTACAACAAATTTTTCGTACCCTTTGCCTAGTTTGACCTGTTAAGATCTTATATTATTATATCTTTGGCACAACTAATGAGTCAATATTGGAAGATTATTATTAACTGAAGTTCATACTTACTTTGGATTTATTTAGTTTTTACCTAATGTTCTCTTTCTGTCTCAGGATCCATCCATGACTCCACATTATATTTCATCATGATAGGTCAGACTTTTGTTTTTTTTGCTGATTTTGACAGTTTTGTGGAGTACCAGTGGGTTTTACAGAAAATCTCTCAATTAGGGTTTGTCTGGTGTTTTTCTTATAATTAGACTGGGGTTATGGATTTTTAAGGGAAGATCAAAGGGGTAAAATGCCATTCTCATGGTATAATTTCAAGGGAATGTGCTGTCAACAGACCTTTTCACTGATCATTATCACTGGTGATGATAAGCTTCATCACATCATGTGCCTGAGGTAGTGTTTGTCAGGTTTTTTTTCCCTTGTAAAGTTACTCTATTTTTCCCCCTCTCCATACTTTTCTCTTTGGAAAGAAGTTAGTATGTACAGTCTTCACTTAAGGGATGGGGAATTATGTATATTTCACCAGTTTGAGGGGCAGAATTCTTTTGTATGGGAGATTTGTCCATTTTCCCCCATTTATCTATTCAATTATTTATTTATTTATTGTATATTATTATTATTATTTTTTGAGACAAGGTTGCACTCTGTCACCCAGGCTAGAGTGCAGTGGCACAATCATAGTTCACTGCAATCTCAAACTCCTGGGCTTAAGTGGAACAATGTGGTCCTATAAATCATCCTCTTTTAAATCTCAGCTTTTTCTCTAAAATAATTATAATAAGTTGTAAAGATTATTGAGATATGATGATTGAAATATTTTATTCAATATTTTAATTTATTTTTTTTTTTTTACCATATTTGACAATTAATCATTTGAGGGTTGATTCAGTCAGGTTAATTTCTAAATTTCTTATTATTTTTGAGTCTCTGGCATTTAGTGCTTATTTTCTTCAAACTATATCATCTTGCTATGTAGGAAGAAACATTTCATCATTTGGAGACCTTTTCCTCAAAGAGTTTTTTGAGTTAAAGTCATTGATCATTTTTTCTTATAATATTGTAACTTTTACAGTATTATTAATCAAAATATTTGCTCAGAAAATAGATTTATGCAAAGGAGAAACACTGAAACTTTAAGTACTTCACAAATCAGCTTAACTAAAGCAATGACCTAAATGTAATGATTTAAGGAAGAGTGTTAAAATATCTTAAAAACATATGCTTGAGGCCGGGCTCGGTGGCTCATGCCTGTAATCCTAGCCCTCTGGGAGGCTGAGGTGGGTGGATCATTTGAGCTCAGGAGTTGGAGACCAGCCTGAGCAAAAGCGAGACCCCATCTCTACTAAAAAAAAAAAAAAAATAGAAAAAAAGTATATAAACAACTAAAAATATATATAGAAAAAATTAGCTGGGCATGGCGGCTCATGCCTGTAGTCCCAGCTACCCAGGAGGCTGAGGCAGGAGGATCGCTTGAGCCCAGGAGTTTGAGGTTGCTGTGAGCTAGGCTGATGCCACGGCACTCTAGCCTGGGCAACAGAGTGAGACTCTGTCTCGGGGGAAAAAAAAAAAAAAGATATGCTTGATAGGGAATGGAATTTTCCATTAAGTCTAAGATTTATCTCTACTCGAATGTATTCCCTTTGTAATACTTCTCCTTTTCCGCATGAGATTATCATCTACATGGACTTCAATGTTATCTCTCTAAAATGTGGATCTGGCACTGTTATCCCTTTTTAAAAACTTTCAGTGGTAGCTTATTGCTTGGGTATTCATATCTTTTTTCTTTTTTTTTTTTAATGTGTTCTAGATGAGTTATTCACATCTTTTGATTGTGTATGCCATCAATAAAAATTTTGAATATGCACTGGTAAGGGCAGAAAGGTGTGATATCTTTTCTCACCCATCATAAGGGTCAGAGTCAACACTCCTATAACAAAAGACAGGTCAACAAGAGAAAAGCATAACAAATTTAATTGAAATTTTACATGACATGGGAACCTTCAGAAATGAAGACCCAAAGACCCAGGAAAAACTGTCTCTTTTTATGCTTAGGTTCAATGAAGAATGGATAGCTGTGTAAAATGTGATTGCACATAGGGTATGATCTAATGGAAACAGACTGAGTGGGGGAGCACCCACTAATGCTTGTCTGTTCTGAGTCTTCTTATCCTCTATGTGTAGCATTTCTTCCTCCCAGGTCTTCTAGGTATGGGGTAGGTTGTGGAATGAAGGAGAAGGGAGAATTAACCTTTCTAGGTTTTATGGCTTGCTTTGCGGGTTAGGAGTTCTACCTTCTGTGACCCACCTCGGGGAAGAGGAATTCAGATTTCAGTACTTTGAGAGAGAAAGAGGATTGGGAGACAAGAGGGCAGGAAAAGGTCAGAGAGACCTTGGTTCTGAGGTTGCTTCTGAGGGCTTCCAATCTCCTTTAGTTCAGAGCACTCGGCATGCCAAACCACCATACTTTGCAGTATTGGTTTTTGAGCCCCCAACAACACAACATGTATATATATTTCTTTATAAATTACACACTGACCCTCTTTCTCTCTTGCATGTACATACACACACTACAAACACTCAGCACTTAAAATTAAAAAGGATGGGCTGGGTGCGGTGGCTCGCACCTGTAATCCTAGCACTCTGGGAGGCCGAGGTGAGAGGATCGCTTGAGGTCAGGAGTTCAAGACCAGCCTGAGCAAGGGTGAGACCCCATCTCTACTAAAAATAGAAAGAAATGATCTGGCCAACTAAAAATATATAGAAAAAATTAGCCGGGCATGGTGGCGCATGCCTGTAGTCTCAGCTACTTGGGAGGCTGAGGCAGAAGGATTTCTTGAGCCCAGGAGTTTGAAGTTGCTGTGAGCTAGACTGACGCCATGACACTCTAGCCTGGGCAACAGAGTGAGACTCTGTCTCAAAAAAAAAAAAAATTAAAAAGGATGAACTACAAACTATCTATCCAACAACAGATTAATAATCAGAATGTGTAAGGAACTCAAACAACTCAATAGCAAAAACCCCAAATAATCTAGATAAAAAGTGGGCAAAAGGCCGGGCGCAATGGCTCACGCCTGTAATCCTAGCACTCTGGGAGGCCGAGGTGGACGGATCGTTTGAGCTCAGGAGTTCGAGACCAGCCTGAGCAAGAGTGAGACCCCATCTCTACTAAAAATAGAAAGAAATTATATAGACAGCTAAAAATATATAGAAAAAATTAGCCGGGCATGGTGGTGCATGCCTGTAGTCCCAACTACTTGGGAGGCTGAGACAGGAGGATCCCTTGAGCTCAGGAGTTTGAGGTTGCTGTGAGCTAGGCTGACGCCACGGCACTCACTCTAGCCTGGGCAACAGAGTGAGACTCTGTCTCAAAAAAAAAAAAAAAAAAAAAAAAAAAGTGGGCAAAAGACCTGAGTAGACATTTTTTTAAAGAAGACATACAAAAAGCCAACACATATATGAAAAAAATGCTCAATATCACTAATCATCTGAGTAATGCAAATCAAAGCCACAGTGAGATATTATCTTGCCCCAGCTAGAATGGCTATCATCAAAAAGATAAAAAATAACAAATGCTGGTAAGGATTCAGAAAAAAGGGAACTCTTATACACTGTTGGTGGGAATGTGAATTAATACAGCCATTATGGAAACAGTATGTAGGTTCCTTAAAAAACTAAAAATAGAACTACTATATAATCCAGCAATCCCACTACTGGGTATGAAAAAGAAGGGAAATCAGTATATCAAAGAGCTATCTGCACTTCTATGTTTATTGCAGCATTATACACAATAGCCAAGAAATGGAATCAACCTAAGTGTCCATCAATGGGTGAATGGATAAAGAAAATGTGGTGTGTGTGTATATATACATGTACACACTGACATATATATACACACACAATGGAATTTTATTTAGCCATAAAAAAGTATGAAATTCTTGTCATTTGCAGCAACAGGGATGAAACTGGAGGTCATGTTGAGTGAAATAAGCCAGGCATAGAAAGACAAATATTGTATGTTCTGACTCATATGTGGGAACCAAAAAAGTGGATCTCATGGAGGTAGAGAATTGAATGGTAGTTATAGGAGGCTGGGAAGGGTAGAGGAGAGGGAGGGATAAAAAAGTTTGCTTAATGGGTTTAAAAATGCAGTTAGAAGGAATGAATTCTAGTATTTATCTAGTCTCCCTCTCTAGTCGGGAGACTATAATTAACAATAATTTATTGTATATTTCAAATTAGTTAGAAGAGAAAAATTGGAATGTTTTTAACACAAAAGGTAAATGTTTGAAGTGAAGGATATCTGTTAGCCTGACTTGATTATTACACATTGCATGCCTGTACCAAAATATCACATGTACCCTCAAAATATGTATAACTATTATATATCAATAAAAAACTCATCTAAAAAATTAAAAAGGATGAGAAAAGTTAACTATAAATGTTTTGATTTTTCCCTGGATCATTTTGCATATGCTCTTGAATGAGTGCACTCCACTTTGGAGATCGCTTGTCTAGAGGACAGAATGCAAATTCTTTGGTGTAGAACACAAGGCCTTTACAAAATGGCCCCATTACATTTCCAGTCTCATCTTCCACCACTGCTGCCTCCTGCTCTGTGCTTTACACATTGTTCTACTCATTCAACCTTATGTGTATCATGTTTTCCTTGTGTTGTTCCCTCCACCTGTTTGCTTCTTTTGTGTATGGTAAGTTCTTATTTGTCTTTTGAGGCTAAAATGTCATCTTCCTTTTTTTTTTTTTTTTTTGAGACAGAGTCTCACTCTGTTGCCCAGGCTAGAGTGAGTGCCGTGGCGTCAGCCTAGCTCACAGCAACCTCAAACTCCTGAGCTCAAGCGATCCTCCTGTCTCAGCCTCCCGAGTAGCTGGGATTACAGGCATGTGCCACCATGCCCGGCTAATTTTTTCTATATATATTTTTAGCTGTCCATATAATTTCTTTCTATTTTTAGTAGAGATGGGGTCTCACTCTTGCTCAGGCTGGTCTCGAACTCCTGAGCTCAAACGATCCACCCACCTCGGCCTCCCAGAGTGCTAGGACTACAGGCGTGAGCCACCGCGCCCGGCCGTCACCTTCCTTTTAATGATTGCTTGCTAATTCCTCTCTTATTATGTGTTCTCATGTATGTTAAACATACCTTTGTTATAGCACATTGTGTTAGGGTTATCTAAGACAGTTTAATAGTGTGTGAGTCATTGTTTAAGAGCAGGGATCTTGACTTATCTTCTACTTCCAGCTTTAAGGAGAGAGAGCAAGTATTTATGGGGCCCCATATTATATGTGAGGCACTGTCTGGGTTACCATGGGGATATACAAGATGCATAAACATGCTTTCTGCCTTTAAGGATCTTATAAGTGAAATATACATTGAAGGAAATATTTCTTCATACCATCCAAAGGAAATATAAAATATTTCTCTAATAGTTATAGAAGTCAGAGGACTTATTTTTAATTTCTCTTTTCTAGAGAGCAATTGGTATATGATTAATGTCTTCCAGAGGAAGAATGATCATGTTTTTAGGAAGGAGTTTCAAAAATGGATAGTTTGGACATAATTTCCCATATCCTGTTTCCTTTAGTTTGCTGTACTGTCAAATGTCTTTAGTGTTCAAAATATAAACAAAATAAGATAGGCAAATGTGCACAGTTTTATGTTTATATTATAGCAAGCACTCATTGTTTTCAGAGCAAGAGTTTGCATTTCCTCAGTGCTTTACAACTTAACAATTGGGTAATTCTTTTGACATACCCAAGAGACGTGAGTATTATTATAAGCATTTTAAATAGGGAAACTAAAAGATGGCAATTGAAAGAAGTGATCTGCCAAAGGTCAGTGAGAGCCACTATTACAATTCAGATTTATTGCCTTTCCTAGTATTCAAATCTTAGGATGGCACTTCTTCATAGTTCCCTTAATTTTCTATACCTTGTATGTTGCTTTTATATCTTAAAGGAGCACCATTTCACTTAGTCTTGGAAGTCATTTCAATGATAAATATATAATATGTGGTCAATGGCTGATTACAAATTATATGGCCTTTTCTTTGTCAATTTCAGTTACTTGCTATAAGGGAGATGAGAAAGTAGCCACTTAAAAAAAAGATATAAGTAATATTGCCTCTGTGAAAAGCCTGGAAGAGATCGATATTTAAAATTTAAACACACTGAAAAATTTAAGAAGACTTGTGATAGTTTTATCTCTTTAACTTCAGGGAATTTAAAATAAGCCAAATTTGCAAAGACCATAAAATATCAGTGGAACAGATACCAAATCAGCTGGGAAAATCACCCAAGAAGCACAAGAAACAGAGTGACCTTGAGAAATGAGGTAGAAGTGCACGCAAAGCAACTCAAACTCAAAACTGGATGACTCAGCAGATGAGAAGATTAAGGTTCAAACCTGTTCTTTTTTTTTTTTTTTTTAGACAGAATCTCACTCTGTCGTCTGGACTAGAGTGCCGTGGTGTCAGCCTAGCTCACAGCAACCTCAAACTCCTGGGCTCAAGCAATCCTCCTGTCTCAGCCTCCCGAGTAGCTGGGACTACAGGCATGTGCCACCATGCCCGGCTACTTTTTTCTGTATATATTTAGTTGTCCAGCTAATTTCTTTCTATTTTTAATAGAGACGGGGTCTCGCTCTTGTTAGGCTGGTCTCAAACTCCTGAGCTCAAACGATCCGCCTGCCTCAGCCTCCCAGAGTGCTAGGATTACCAGTGTGAGCCACTGCGCCCGGCCAGCATTCATATTTCCTGACTAATAAAAGACGTAGTGGCCGGCCGGGCGCGGTGGCTCACGCCTGTAATCCTAGCACTCTGGGAGGCCGAGGCGGGTGGATCGCTCAAGGTCAGGAGTTCGAGACCAGCCTGAGCAAGAGCGAGACCCCGTCTCTACTAAAAATAGAAAGAAATTATATGGACAACTAAAAACATATATAGAAAAAATTAGCCGGGCATGGTGGCGCATGCCTGTAGTCCCATCTACTCGGGAGGCTGAGGCAGTAGGCTTGCTTAAGCCCAGGAGTCTGAGGTTGCGAGGTTGCTGTGAGCTAAGCTGACGCCACGGCACTCACTCTAGCCTGGGCAACAAAGTGAGACCCTGTCTCAAAAAAAAAAAAAAAAAAAGACGTAGTGGCTCAGAAACTAATTGTTGTTTTATAACAGAAAAGAAAGCCCAAAATCAATGGAATGTTTTAAAAAACCACTGTAGTGAAGTATAATTGATATATTAAAACTACATATAATGTATACAATTTGATGAGTTTAGACATATGCCTACACTTCTGAAACCATCACTGCAGTTAAGGTAATAGACATATCCATCTCCTCCAAAAGTTTCCTTGTGCCTCTTCCATTTTGTTTTTGTTGTGGTGAGAACACTTAATCTGAGACCTACCTTCTTAACTTTTTAAGTGTACGCTACAATATTATTAACTATAGGCACTATGTTTTACAGAAGATCTCTAGAACTTATTTATATTGTATAACTGAAATTTTGTATCTATTGAACAACAACTCCCCATTTCCTCCTCCCCCCAGCCCCTGGCAACTTCATTCTATTTTTTGCATCTATGGGTTTGACTATTTTATATATGTCATGTAAGTGGAATCATGCCTTTGTATTTGTCCTTCTGTGTCTGGCTTGTTTCACTAAATATAATGTCCTCCAGGTTCATCCATCTCATCGCAAATGACAGGATTGCCTTCTTTTTAAAGACTGAATAATATCTCATAATATGAATACACCACATTTTCTTTACCCATTCATCTGTAGATAGATATTTGAGTTGCTTCCACATCTTGGCTATTGTGAATAATGCTGCAATGAATATGGAAGTGCAGATATCTCTTCAAGATCCTGATTTCAATTCTTTTGGATATATACCGAGTAGTGGGACTGCTGGATTGTGTGGTAGTTCTATTTTTAATTTTTTGAGGAGCCTCCATGCTGTTTTCCATGGTGGCTGTACCATTTGACATTCCCACCAACAGTGTACAAGGGTCCCCTTTGCCCCACATCCTTGTCCACACTTGTTATCTTTTGTTTCTTTGATAGTAGCTACCCTAACAGATGTGAGATGGTATCTCCCTCTTGTCTTAATTTGCATGTCTCTGATGATTAGTGATGTTGAGTACCTTTTCATATACCTGTTAGCCATTTGAATGTCTTCTTCTGAGAAATGTCTATTCAAGTCCTTTGTCCGTTTCTTAATCAGATTATTTATTTTTTGCTATCGAGTTGTTTGAATTCCTTATATATTTTATTAACCTTTTATCAGATGTATGGTCTGCAAATATTTTTTCCCGTTAGGTAGACTGTCCTTTCTCTCTGTTAATTGTTTCCTTTGCTGTGTAGAAACTTTTTAGTCTGATGTAAACCCACTTGCCTATTTTTGCTTTTGTTGCCTGTGCTTTTGGTGTCATATCTAAGAAAGCATTGCCAAGACCAATGTTAAGACTCTTTTCTCTTATGTTTTCCCTTCCAGGAGATTTACAGACCCAACGTCCTATTCTTACGGTGCACAGCCCTAGGGAAAAGGGGCGAGTGGTTTATGGCAGCCTGATGGCTCTGTGAGATTGGGAGAAGGTGCACAACACTGAAATTCACCCAGGAGAAGGGAGGAACGAACGTGCACATCCATACGAAAGGTTTCAGAGGCTCCTGGAATATCTAGCTGAGTCTATTGGCAAAAGTCTTTCTCTGCAGAAGCCAGTCCATAAACCAATGGAATTTTGATATTAGAAAGTTTAAAGCATCATGGAAACCTGTCAATTAATACAGCTATAATGATTTTTCTGATGGGTGTATTCGTAAAATTTTATAAAAATTCAATCATATTTAAGAGACACATTAGAGTTTGCTATTTATAGAGAAGCTATGAGTAATCATTTTTAAAAGAGATAGCTGAATTTTCATTTTTTAGGTATTCTTTTAGTAGGGCACATTTATATTGGTTTTTCCCTTCAGAAGCTTAAGTGAAAAGAGAAATGCAATCATGTTTAGGTTATCTTTTTAATTGAATTCCTCATGAATAAAAATTACAATCTTAGAAGTCAGTAGTTGTAATGATAATAAATCACAATATTTAAACTCAATCCTTTCTATTTAAGAAAATTCCATCAGAATTGGTTCAGTTGGTGAAATGACTCCAATCTCTGTCAATAGGCCCCTTTTTATAGAAACAAACAAACAAACAAACAAACACAAAAGCCTCAAGGAACGAAATCCAACAACAGAAAATCAAAACTTAGTCTAGAGAATTTGATTGATTGCTGTACTCCCCCAACCCAAAATAAAAACCAGCAGCAGTAAGGTACATAATTAATGATACTGTGCAGTAACCCTTATGTATAAAGGAAAGCACTTTAACTAGGTCTCAGTTTTAACTTGTGAGATCTCGGTATAAAATAATGACATGTGTGAGGGAGAGAGATTTAAGAATTAACTCTGAATACAGTTCTAAGAGGAAAGTTCCAAAAGTATTTTGAGGGATAGAGTAATTGGAGAAAAGGTATTTAATCTGTTAAAATTTGTATTCTCTTTTACATTAATCTGTGTTTACTTGAAAAAAATCCCCCTCATAGTTCTATTACTTTGTTGCATTATTGTCCCTTGTGTAGCCAAGCTACCAGCTTAGCCATAGTGATGTCAACAGAGGTAGACCTTATATGACACTTTTGATGTAGAAGAACATCAGTGAATTGATAAGAAAAAGATATCTTTTAGACTGCAGGGTTGATTTTTGTTTTTCCTAGCAAAAAGTCATGGGTGGGGCAATTTGCTTAGGGACAGAGGTGCCAGAGGAAAGATGTGAATCTAGGTACTATCTTTTCAAATTCCTAAGTTTGTCTGAAAGTTGAAGTAGTATACAAGTTGAAACAATGCCTGGAGCACTGTAGTATTCCATGAATGTGGATTTGCTTCCTTTCCCGTAGAACCTGGGGAAAAGATGCCCCTTCACGCCTATTGTCCTCTCTCTACTCTTTTGTACTTGAACAGGCAAGATCAGTCTGTTACTGAGCATTATCCTACAGTGGGCCTATTTTAATATATGATCTCCAGTCAATAAGAAGTAAGAACATTTTCTGACCTAAAAGTAAAACAAGCAAAAAAATAAGAAACAAACAAATCCACAATACATTAGAGGACAGCCCTGATTAATTCTGGTTTTTTTTTTGTTTGTTTGAGACAGAGTCTTGCTCTGTTGCCCGGGCTAGAGTGCCATGGTGTTAGCCTAGCTCACAGCAACCTCAAACTCCTGGGCTCAAGTGATCCTTCTGCCTCAGCCTCCCAAGTAGCTGGGACTACAGGCACATGCCACCATGCCCGGCTAATTTTTCTATTTTTAGTAGAGACTGGGTCTCGCTCTTGCTGAGGCTGGTCTTGAACTCCTACGGTCAAGTGATCCTCCCTCCTCAGCCTCCCAGAGTGTTAGGATTACAGGCGTGAGCCACCGTGCTTGGCCTTGATTAATTCTAAATCAGAGATTAGTGTCATCATAGAGTTTGGGGTTGCCGATACTTTTTGAGTACACATAAACTAGAAGTCAAGCTATGAATGGTCCATGAAAGGTCTCAATCATGGATGGCTTTGCACACACAGGGCTCCAAACTTAAAAGCCTGGTCCTGATATTTGTACTCAGTATCATTGCAGAGTCTGCCTAGTGGCTTGCTGTCCTTCACAGATAGCTACTGCTTCTAGAAATACCTGAAGTTGACAGATCACTCAAGTCTACCCTAAGAATCCCAGAGTAACCCCTTTCCACAGCAAAGTCTAAATACAGTGGAAACTATTTTGGAATATGTAACCTAGTCCTAGTTTCAGGTACTGGAAAATCTGTTCTTTAGGAAGTATGAATGGAAGTATTTTAGGATGGGTGGCATTTGTCTTAAGGTTGAGCTTGGCACTGAGTTGAGGTTATCTTCCTGTTTTATTGAGGGAAACTGAATTTCTTTTGTCCATAGTGAGGTCTACAGTGATGAATATACGGTTATTTATGTTCAGGGCAGTAATCCTGAAATCCCTATGGTCTCATTTCATGTCCTTCCCAGCATTCTGTGTGGGTGAGCCAACCATCTAACTGTGGTGTAAGCTGAGGTTATTGATGGTTCGTTTCATTGATGTTTAAGGAAGTGACAATTAAACAGTTGTCTCATGTAGACTTCTAATTATACAACAGGTATAAGAATTACATTTAAAAAAAATAATTGGGAGCATCTTTTCATAATTTTATCTGTACCTGTATTACCATTGTCACATGGAGCTTGTGTCCTCCCCGTACTCCTCCTCCCCAATTCCCATACTGAAACCTAATCACCAATGTGATGGTATTAGGAGGTGGAGCCTTTGGGGTATGATTAAATCATGAGGGTAGACTCGTGGACTTCCCATACTTCAAAACGGTGAGAAATAAATTTCTGTGTTTATAAGCTAACCAGTTTATGGTATTTTGCTACAGCCGCCTGAATGGACTAGGACACGTTGTGACAGAAGTGTCTCGTCTCCTCTCCTCTCCTCCTTAATTTTACCAGATAGATAAACATTGACTCTGCGGCACAGAAAGGGATGCGGCTGTACGGGGTTCGTGTGGTGTCTCCAATAGCATGTTGCATCAAACTCTGTGACCACTAGGTGGCAGGTTGGTGCAGCCGCTGGGGAAACTCCGGCCGGTGTTCTACGTCTGGCTTCTGTGGGCACTGGCATGATGATGACGACCCTTTGCCACAGGCTTTTCCTGGATTCAGAATGTTAAGATCTAGATGAATTTGAGCATTTGTCACCTTATGGACCTACAGCCCCAATTTCCTCCTCATTTTTTTCCTTGAGACCTCCAAACACAAACGACTAAGGGATCCTACTCCAGAAGACCATTTCCTTACTCTCTTAATGTTATTCTTGGGGCCCTTAAACAGACATCTAGAAAAGGCATGCCTCCTCACTTTGGGGACATTTCTCAAAGGAGATGGGAAAGTAGGGCTAGTGAAACACTACCTTCACTAACAACTCCTTGGCCAGAACATGGTCACACAGCTGAACTGGGAAATGTAGTTAATTCTGGCTGCCTGTGTTTCCAGCTAAAAGTTCCTTTACTATAGAAGAAAGAGGAGAAGGGATATTGAAGAACAACTAGAAAATTCTACTATAGATAGCAATACAAATCAATGGAAAAAAAGATTTATTGTTTAATACATGAGTTGGGACAGTGGATTCACATGGAAAAATAAAATTAGATACTTTCCTCACACTGTACATAAAGAAAAACCTTAGATTAAGAACCTAAATGTGAAAAATAAAATTTTAAGACTACTTGAAGAAAATATAGGAAAATAACTGTATGTTTTTGCAACAGAAGAGATTTTTAAACAGAAGAGACATAAAGTACAGCTCATTAAGTAAAAGTTTGGTGAATTTGCCTTTGTCATGATTTAAAACTTCTGTACCACAAAGGATAGAATAAACAAAATCAAGAGACTGAGAAAGATATTTGTAATTTATATATTAAGATAACACTGTAGAATCCAGAATATGTAAAGTTCCTACAAATCCATTAAAAAAAGAAAGACAACCTAATACAAACTGGACAAAAGATCTCATGAGGTAATTTATGGAAGATGAAAACGGAATCGCAATTAATACCTGAAAATATACTCAACCTGACTAGCAAAAGTATTGACTGGAAGGACGTAGACCAAATTACAATGGTGGTTGCTGCTGGGCAGACAATACCCGGCATCTAGTGAGGGAGAGGAATAGGACTGCAGGAGTGAACAGAGGGGATTTCAACTGTTGTATAATTCCTAGTCTTTAAGTAAAAGAAAAATGAAGAAAGGAACAAACCCAAACCATAAAACCCTCTCCAGAAGGCTATTCTCAAGTTATCTGCATGCTCTTGGATGGGGCTCACCGAGGTCTGCTCACCCATTACGCCCTGGCTGGACAACAGAGAGCAGGGGACAGTCTGAGTGTTCCAGCACTTTCTCCCCCACGACAGCACTTGTCCTTTACGAAGGCCATTGCTGAGGAGGGTGGCTCACCATTTATGCAGAAGCCCTCTGCCTCTAGTTCTCTTAGCTGCCTTATCTCTAACAAGGGAAATGCATGGATGCTATCTTGGCTTTGAAACAGGATACCCCGTCATTCTCTAACCTTGCAAGAAATTTCTGCTACTCTTTGACTGTTGGAGACATAAGAGCTACCTGAATCAATTTGTCCTTTCTTGGTGGGATGTCCTCTGGGGCTAAAGTCCAGGAATTCTTAGTGAAGTATCTGATGCTCCTTTATCTGCAGATTGTGCCTAGTTAAAAATAAAAGAAAAAAAAGGCAGCATGTGATAATAAAGTATTTCAATAATCAAAGGAAGCATCTGAAATGAGGTCCTCCATATCTGATTTTTTAACATATGTCAAATGAAAACACCATCTTTCTGTCAGAGATAACGCACAAGACTAGTTTAGTGGTGGTGGTGGTGGCGGTTGGGTGACAGGCCCTCTAGGAATCTTAACTGTGCACGAAGTGCCTGTGAAAGCTAGGAGCTGGGAATAGAAGCTGGGTGGCTCTGGGGCAGAGCTGAGCCTAGGAGGGCGAGCAGAAGCCAAAATGAGCTACATGTGTGAACGGCACAGGCTCAGGGTGAGTATCCAGGTGAGGACTGCATAGCAATGCAAGTCAAGCCAGGATGGATGGGATATTGTCAGAATTGAGTCTAACAAAGCATATTGTGCTAACAAGAGTTGTCATGTGAAATTCAAACAAATCACCATTTTTTAATACAAATTTTAAAGAAAAACGGTTATATTCCCAAAGTTTCTTAACCTCACTTTTAAAAGTTTCTGCAGTTTATGGTTAAAACATCCCTAATTTTGTCCCCTTGGGTCCTTTTAAAAAGTTAAATATATATATATATTTTTGAGACAGAGTCTCACTCTTTTGCCCAGGCTAGAGTGCTGTGGCATCAGCCTAGCTCACAGCAACGTCAAACTCCTGGGCTCAAGCAATCCTCCTGCCTCAGCCTCCCAAGTAGCTGAGACTACAGGCATGTACCACCATCCCTGGCTAATTTTTTCTATATATTTTTAGTTTTCCAGCTAATTTCTTTCTATTTTTTTAGTAGAGATGGGGTCTCCCTCTTGCTCAGGCTGGTCTCAAACTCCTGACCTCTAGCGATCCTCCCGCCTTGGCCTCCCAGAGTGCTAGGATTACAGGCGGGAGCCACCACGCAAAAGTTTAATATTTTATCAAGCAGGGAAAGGCAGCATTTTATATTTCAATACTAGTAACAATAGAGAAAAAAAATGAGAAAATGACCTTGTAAATGTTTTTCAGTGGTTTTTTTGGTGAATCATATTGTACATGGAAAGTTTAAGATAGTGGTTTTTTTAGAAGAAGATAAAACTGTGTGTGACCGAAAAAGATTTTGAGTCCAAGACCGAAAGGCAAGTAACCAAGGAGAGTAAAGCTAGAGACCACAAACCCAGGGATATGAGTGGATTCATGATTTATTTCTATTTTGTTTGTTTCCATTTCAAGCCATTTTTATTTTTGTTTATTGACTATTTATTTTCTAAACATATTAGGTACAGATTTGTGTAATTACATTTATATTGGCTTTTATTCTTTTTCTTTATACAATTCCCTTTTGAAAACAGTCTATGATTTGCTACAAGTTCAACAGGCAAACACATTTTAGCATAAGGAGGTAAATATAACCTTGTGACAGCCACTGAAGCTTAACTGATGATACTTTTGACTAACATATGCCAGTAGAAGGGTGTGCCATACTCAAAAGAAAAATATTTAAGAGTAGGTGGAGAAATTGCCCTGATACCAAGAAGGCTTAACCTTGGTAGAAATCATTGACCTCAAGGGTGTGTTGTATTTTGTGGAGGCGGACAGGATGTGAAAGATTAGCTTTCATGTTGTGCAGGAGCAGAGAGAGGGAAGTGGCTGCAGAGAGCTTTCAGGCAGTGGCGAGCTCGCCATGCAGCTGGCCAAGCTTGCCCAAGGGAAGAGTCTCAGGTGAGAAAGGTCCACGCCTGACAGTCTGGCACTGACTCAGGAGTGCCCTCCCACCGAGGAAGGGGGGCATTTGGAGCGGCCCAGGCTGCCACAGTTGTTTGTTCACTCTGTGACCCAGTGCTTTCCACCTTTCTTCCCAATCTTTCCTTCTTGGTGGCTTTTGTCTTCTGAATTACAAAGTATGATGCCTGGGTTCTGGGCAGGATGAAAGTGAAAGAGCCAAAGGCTTGCTCCCTTGTGGTGTTGTCTCTATTCAGAAATGAGAATGCTTTCTCTGCAGTCTTCATTTTACGTCTCATTGTCCAGAAATACGTCACGTGGCCCCATCTAGCTGGATTGAACCTAGAAAATTGCCTATTTTAGCTGTCCAATCTCTCTGGCAAAGCATTACACAGGAGAGGGAGGGAGTGGATAGCTTTTCAGTGGCCAATCTATAGTGTTCATTCCCAAGGCAATGGTTAGGAGGTGTCCAAAAACCAAAAATCTGTTTAAATCCATAGTTTCTTTCCATTCTTTTTTTTCTAACTTCTGCTTTATTGAGATATAATTGACAAAAATTTATATATTTAGGGTGTACAATGTGATGTTTTGATATACATATACATTGTGAATTGATTACTACAAACAAGCTAATTATAATATCTATCACCTCACATAGTTACCATTTTTTTTTTTTGTGGTGAGAGGATTTAAGATCTACTCTCTTAGCCAATTTCAAGAATACAACACAGTAATACAGTATTATTAACCATAGTCACCATGCAGTACATTTGATCTCCAGAATTTACTCATCCTGCGTCATTGAAACTTTTTGCCCTTTGACCAATATCTCCCCATTTTCCCCATCCCCAGTACCTGTTATCCACCATTCCACCTCTGCTTCTATAAATTTGACTTTTTAAGATAACACATGTAAGTTAGATCACAGAGTATTTGTCTTTCTGTGCCTGGCTTATTTCACTAGGCACAATATTTTCCAGATTCATTCATGTTGTTGTGAATAATAGGATTTTCTTCTTTTTTAAGGCTGAATAATATTGCATTGTATGTGTGTCTCACATTTTTTTTAATCCATTCATCTGTTGATGAACACTTAGGTTAATTCCATAGCTTGGCTATTGTGAATAGTGCTGCAATAAACATGGAGTGCAGATATCTCTTTGAGATACGAATTTCAGTTCTTTTGTGTATATACCCAGAAATGTGATTGGTAGATCATATGGTAGTTCGAGTTTTAGTTTTTTGAGGAAGCTCCATACTGTTTTCCATAATGGATATACCAATTTATATTCCTACCAACAGTGTACAAGCATTTCCCTTTCTCTACATCTTTGCCAATACTTGTTAACTTTTGTCTTTTTTGATGATAGCCATTTTAACAGGTGTGAGGTAGCTCATTTTGGCTTTGATTTGCATTTTCTTGATGATTAGTGATACTGAACATTTTTTCATATACCTGTTGGCTATTTGTATTTTTTTCTTTTTGAGAAATGTCTATTCAGATCCTTTGCTCATTTCTTTCTTTTTTTTTTTTTTTAGGCAGAGTCTCGCTCTGTTGCCTGGGCTAGAGTGCTGTAGCATCAGTCTAGCTCACAGCAACTTCAAACTCCTGGGCTCAAGTAATCCTTTCGCCTCAGCCTCCTGAGTAGCTGGGACTACAGGCATGCGCCACCATGCTCGGCTAATTTTTTCTATATATTTTTAGTTGTCTGGCTAATTTCTTTTGCTCTTGCTCAGGCTGGTTTTGAACTCCTGACCTTGAGCAGTCCTCCTGCCTCAGCCTCCCAGAGTGCTAGGATTACAGGCATGAGCCGCTGTGTCTAGCCTTAGCTCATTTCTTGATTGGGCTATTTGTTTTCTTGCCTATTTGTTTTATTGAGTTGTTTGAGTTCCTTACATATTTTGGATATTAGGCCCTTATTAGACATATGATTGGCAAATATTTTCTCTTATTCAGTAGGTTGTCTCTTCACTCTGTTGATTGTTTCCTTTGCTGCGCAGAAACTTTTTAGTTTGATGGAATCCCATTTGTCTAATTTGTCTATTTTTGCTTTTGTTGCCTATGCTTTCGGTGTCGTATGCAAAAAATCATTGCCTGAACCAATGTCACTAAGCTTTTTCCATAGGTTTTCTTCTACTAGTAATTTCATGTCTTATATTTAAGTCTTTAATCCATTTTGAGTTGATTTTTGTATGTGGTGTGAGATAAGAATTCAATTTCATTCTTCTGAAGGGTATCCAGTTTTTCCAACAGCATTTAGTGAAGAGATTGTCCTTTCCACATTGTGTGTTTTTGATGCCTTCAATGAAGATCAATTGATCATAAATGTGTGGATTTGTTTCAGGGCTCTCTATTCTGTTCCTTTTGTCTATATGCCTGTTTTTATGCCAGAACCATGTTGTTTTGAAATCAGGTAGTATGATGCCTCCAGCTTTGTTCCTTTTGCTCAAGATTGCTTTGGCTGTCTGAGGTCTTTTGTGGTTTCATGTGAATTTTAGAATTTTTTTCTATTTCTGTGAAAAATGCCATTGGAATTTTGACAGGGATTGCATTGACTCTGTAGCTTACATTGGGTAGGATGGACATTTTAATGATATTAATTCAATATTGATTCTTCCAACATGGGATATCTTTCCATTTATTTGTATCTTGTTCAATTGCTTTCATCAGTGTTTTACAGTTTTCAGTGTACACGTCTTTTGTCTTCTTGTTTAAATTTATTCCTAAGTATTTCTTTTTCAGCATTCCAAGATTCACATATTTAGGAAAATCCAAGGGAATGGTGAAAGCTTTCTGTGTTTCCTACATTGCATGGGTCCATGGTGAACTCCTCCATGCTGGACTGTGATCGGATTCCAATGGCTCTCCTGTGTTCCTGAAACTGAGGAGGCATCTCAGCAGTGTATGTCCATGTCTCCAAAGTGAACTAGCATAACTGAGGGCCTTCCCACATTCTTCACATTAATGAGGTTTTTCACCAGTGTGAAGTTGAGAGTGATGATTAAGGCATGAAGAATTCCTAAAGGATTTTCCACATTCCTTACATTCAAAAAGCTTCTCTTCACTGTAATTTATTAAATGTTCACTTAATAGATAAAACCCACTGTTCCCAGTATTTTGTTTTGATACAATTGCTTTCATCAGTGTTTTACAGTTTTCAATGTACAGGTCTTTTGCCTTCTTCTTTAAATTTATTCCTCACTATTTTGTTTTGATACTATTGTAAAATGGTTGTCTTTTAAATTTTTTTCTAGATAGCTCATTGTTAGTGTACAGAAACACAACAGATTTTTCTATGTTGATTTTTGTATCATGCAATCTTACTGAAATTGTTGTTATTAGTTCTAACAGTTTTTGATGGAGTCTTTAGGGTTTTCTATATATAAGATCATATCATTTGCAAACAGAGATAATTTTACTTTTTCTTCCTGATTTGGATGCCTTTTATTTATTTTTCTTGGCTAATTGCTCTGACTAGGACTTCTAGTACTATATGGAATAAAAGTGAAAATGGGCATTCTTGTCTTATTCCTGATCTTAGAGGAAAAGCTTTCAGCTTTTTACCACTGAATATGATGTAGCTGTGGGCTTATCATTTATGGCCTTTATTATGTTGAGGTACATTCTTTCTATACCTAATTTGTTGAGAATTTTTATCATGAAAGGATGTTGAATTAATTTTGTCAAAATTTGTTTGCATCTATTGAGATGATCATATGATTTTTATTTTTCATTCTGTTAATGCCATGTATCATATTGATTTGCTTATGTTGAACCATCTTTGCTTCCCAGGATTAGAACCTACTTGATCATGGTGTATGATTCGTTTAATGTGCTGTTGAATTCAGTTTGCTGTATTTTGTTGAAGATTTTTACGTGTATTTTTTTTTTTTTTTTTTTTGAGACAGAGTCTCACTTTGTTGCCTAGGCTAGAGTGCTGTGGCATCAGCAACCCCAAACTTCTGGGCTCAAGCAATCCTTCTGCCTCAGCCTCCCGAGCAGCTGGGACTACAGGCATGTGCCACCATGCCCGGCTAATTTTGTCTATGTATATTTTCAGTTGTCCAGATAATTTCTTTCTATTTTTAGTAGAGACAGGGGTCTCACTCTTGCTCAGGCTGGTCTCGAACTCCTGACCTCGAGTGATCCTCCCACCTCGGCCTCCCAGAGTGCTAGGATTACAGGTGTGAGCCACCGCGCCCGGCCTTTACGTCTATTTTATTAGGGATATTGACCAATAATTTTCTTTTCTTGTAGTGTCCTTGTCTGGCTTTGCTACCAGGGTAATGCTGGCCTTGTAAAGTGAGTTTGGAAGTATTCCTTCCCTTCACTATTTTGGAAGGGTTTGAAAGGATTGGTATTAATTCTTCTTTAAGTGTCTGGTAGAATTCACCAGGGAAGCCATCAGGTTCGGGGCTTTTCTTTGTTGGGAGGTTTTTGACTATTGATTCAATCTCCTTACTCATGATTGGTCTGTTCAGATTTTCTGTTTCTTCATGATTCAGTCTTGGTAGGTTGTATGTTTCTAGGAATCTATGCACTTATTCTAGGTTATTCAATTTTTTGTGGTATGATTGTTCATAGTGGTCTCTTATGATCCTGTGTTTTTCTTTGGTATCAGTTGTAATGTCTTCTCTTTCATTTATAATTTTATTTATTTGATGCAACAACTCACCTGCTGAATCAACTAGTTAAAAAAATTATAAAAAATTAAAAAAAATTTGAGTCTTCTCTTTTTCTCTTTGTCTAGCTAAAGGTTTGCCAATTTTGTTTACTTTTTCAAAAACCCAACTCTTAGTTTTATTGTTTTTCTAGTGTCTATTTAATTTATTTTTACATTCATTATTCATTATTTTCTTAATATAGGGCTCACCTGAAGCCTGGGTCCACGGAGGCTGACCTGGTGCTTGGGTCCATGGGAATGGGCTTAATTCTGAGTCTGCAGGTACCAGCCTAGTGCTGAGGTTTACCAGAGTGGCACTGGTGCCTGGATCCATTGGGGTGGGCCTGGTGCCTGAGTCCATGGGGCAGGCCTGCAGCCTGGAGCCTTGGGGTGGGCTGGTACTTGGGCTCACTGGAGGGGGCTTGGGGCTGAGTTTTGTGGCAAAGTCAGATTCTCACATCTCTCTTTTTTCCCCCATGTGGAGGCTATCTCTCTCCATTTTGTGCTGTGCTGAGTGAGCTTGGGATAGGGGTAACTTGGGTAATATGAAACTGTTCTCCTTATCTTCTTCAATATGTCTTTTCTTATTTTTGTGTTCCACCTTAGTGCTTTACTCTCTCAGCTGGATTCCTCAGCTCTTGTGAAGGTATTGTGTGTGGATGATTGTTTGAATTGATGTTTCTCCAAGGGTATGAGCCCTGGAAATTCCTATTCCACCATCTTGCTAACATCCTCCCTTTATTTTTCCTTGCAATTTATTTGTTGAAAGAATTGGGTTACTTGTTTGATAGAGTTTCCCACAGTCTGGATTTTGCTAATATGTTCTTTCATATTTCTTCGCAAGTTGACATTTGAATCTAGAGACTTCATCAGATTCAGGTTCGATTTTTTGGCAAGACCACTTCTTAGGTGATGCTTTATTCTTCTATCAGGAGGCCTGTAGTGTCTGGATATCCCCATTTGTGATACTAGCAGCTATTTATGATCATTGTTTAGTTCTACACAATCCAGTATTGTAGCTGTTAGTCACATATAGTGACTTAAATGTAAATTCACTTAAATAAAATTAAAAATTTAATTTCTCAGTTACACTAATCATATTTCAAAGCCTCATATTACTAGTAATTACTGTATTAGGGCAGATGTAGAACATTTCCATTGTCACAGGAAGAGGTATTGGACAGCACTAGTATAGATCTTCTCATTCATGAGGAGTTGTGATATGGTGCTATTCTAATATTCATTTTATATTTATTAGCTGAAAAACTTCTATAGAGAGAAATTTACCCATATCTACTATTTGATTATCCAGTGATACAGTTAATAGAGGAAGTGCAGGATAAAGCTTAATTCTTTTCCTTTAATGAGTTCATATTGTCCCATCCTCCAATAGTGAATAAATTAAAAAAATCATTACACATTCATGAATTTAGACACTCCTTCCTTCCTTCCTTCCTTCGTTTCCTCTTTCTTTCTTTCTCTCCCCCGCCCCCCACCATGTGCCTGTGCTGTCTCTCTCTCTCTCCTTCCTTCTTACTTTCCTCCCTTCCTCACTCTCTTCATTCCTTGATAGGCTAATTGCTCTTCATGGAAACACAGTCCTCACGAACAGAACACAGCTTTGGGCAAATGTTGGTTACTGTGTGTGGTAGACTGAATTATTGGTTCCAGTTTTCTTCCATCCATATTCTTTACCATATAATTAAGTTTGCAGTTCCTCTAACAAAAAGGTGCAGTATGCCACCCACCCTTGACTTGTCCTTGATCATGGTGCTTGCTTTGGCCAATTAGATTTTAGCAAATGTCAAGTAAGTAGGGACCTGAAATATGCTTGAGCAGTGGAGCTTGCTCTCTTGTGCTTCTGCCATGGCCATGAGAAGAACTTGGAGGAGGAGAAGGAGAAACACAGAACATGAGCTGCCTTACCTGGCCCACAGACTTGGGATCTGAAACAAAAGTTTACTGTTGGTGTGATTTCAAGGTTGTTTCTTTGCTTATTAATTAATTAATTAATTTGCTTATACATCATTCCGTTGGGTGACATCTATCAATTTCCAAACCAGCAATTGATAGAGGTCATCTCAGATTAATGTGTCTTTCTTAGACAGTACTTTGCTGTTCAAATTATAATAATTGAAACCATGCACTAGAGCATTAGGGACTTTGCAGAACTCAAATTAATTGTGATTCCTTCTTCTCTTGTAGATAATTTTTTTTTGTGAGAAGATTATATTGATTTTGGTTGTATGAGGGATAGTTTCATCATGTTAGGTGAAAGCATGATTTTTCTATCGTCTTTTTCTGAAGTGAAATATAGTTAAATCAGTATATATAGATGTCAAGTTGATGAGGAATGGACTTTGGTCACTTTGTACTGTGCCAGCTTATCTAAGATGAAGATAAAATTCTCAGAATCCCCCCTCCCTGTATGCTTCTGAGTTGGTGCTTGCCACAAAAGACATTTTGTATGAATCTGGAAGCCAGCAGTGAAGCAGAAGCTGTGTTTTTTATTTTTATTTTTTATTTTTTTGAGAAAGAGTCTCACTCTGTTGCCTGGGCTAGAGTGCCATGGTGTCAGCCTAGCTCACAGCAACCTCAAACTCCTGGGCTCATGTAATCCTCCTGCCTCAGCCTCCCGAGTAGCTGGGACTACAGGCATGTGCCACCATGCCCGGCTAATTTTTTCTATATATATTTTTAGCTGTCCATATAATTTCTTTCTATTTTTTTTAGTAGAGACGGGGTCTCGCTCTTGCTCAGGCTGGTGTCGAACTACTGAGCTCAAACGATCCACCCGCCTTGGCCTCTCAGAGTGCTAGGATTACAGGCGTGAGCCACCACGCCCGGCCAGAAGTGTTTTTTACTCTCTGAAGATGGGTTAGGGCTCTAGGCAGGTGGGAACACTTGCCCATATTGTTACTTATGTGCTAGTTCACTTTGTGGTTGTGGGGCAGCAATCAAGCCTATAGCTCCTCCAGTTCACAGAAGATCTCCCCCTTCAGCTTCCTCCTACAGGTTTCCCATGACATTGAAGTTGGAGATAGTATGAGAGACATGGGTTCTAGTTCTCCATCAACTTTTCCTCGCTCTTATCCACATTTAGCTTTTCTCCTCTGGTTGAGTTATAGCGACTATAGGCTTGACACTACAACTAGGTGATTCCAAGCCTTTCTGTAAGTCTTCTTGGATGGAATGCAACATTATCAACTAATCTTTTGTAGTGCCTCTTATATTTGCCTGCCTCTAGAATGAACCTGAATTTATTGACCCACCTCTATGAAGTGAATGTTTGAGAAGAATTTTCTCAGTCTTGTCAATTTCCTTTGCTCATCAAAGCGCCCACAAATATCCCCTGCCTGTAGACTCTCTGTGGCCCGCTGTCTGTTGAAGTAAAGCAGAATCTCAGTTCCCACCTTGGACTTGCCGAATCAGCACCTGCATTTTAACGTGATTCTCATACACATTGGAGTGTGAGAGGCACTAACCTGGACCTTGGCACCTAACCCACACTTGACCCTGGTCCTCCTCTTTGACCAGCAGATGTGAGGAGACCACACTAGCAAAAACAGCTGTGTCAGCAACTGATGTGCACCCAAGGATCCACTCGGAACACTTTTCACCGTTCCCAAGTCCTGCCTGCACAGGAAGTTGGCCACTAAAGATAGGCTGCCTGTAGGAGAGGACACAAGGGCAAGCTGTTCAGCAGGGAGAAAGAGGGTGTAACAGGAAAGGGAGGAAAGCAAGTTCTGGGACTCCAAAAACCACAGTTCGTCTAGGTGCTACTTTCTCCCTTATTTAGCACGTAGCTTTGTCATGAAACGTCCCTTTGCAGACTTCTTTCCCGTTTGCACGTTGGCCCATATTAAAATGTCACCATCTAAAACTTCTCCACGAATTAGAAAGTTTAAGTTGTCAGGGACTGAGTGTGCTTGTTTTCCAATAGTTTCTGGAACGTCCCTGCTTTTATGGTGTAGTCATGGTGAAACCTGAGTCATCTGAAGATGGTGGCAGTGCCAAAGAGCAGGGGAAAGGAGCTGCAGACCAACGAGGACGGCGAAGAGTTGGGGATCAGTAACTGTCGGGCACTGCAGCCCACCGGCCTTCAGTCCTGCGGGAGAGCCACCCCAACTCTGATTGTGTTTAGACAGATTGCTCCGAGCTTTACGGTTCTACTGAATATTTTCTGTAGCAAATGTGTTTAGAGATAGCCAAAAGTATAAATTCATCTTCCCAGTCAATTGTTTCTCAGGGTTCCAAGTAGCAACACCTAACTTTTGCACGTGCCAGAATTCTTTTCTTTTCTTCCTTTTAAAGCTGAGAAACCAAAACATTTTCTTGGAGGGAAAAGCAGTGTACCTCAATTTTTGTTTTAAGGAAAAAAAGTTTTTCTCTGTCCCCATTCATATACATTAACCAAGTACACAGGAAATATGCCTGTTTGGCGCGAGTGTGTGTGTGTGTGTGTGTGTGTGTTTGCCATTTCTCAAATTCTGACTCATAGTCTGGAGGACAATGATTGATTTTTTTCCACTTCACATAGCTGCTGTGAATTTCTCCTCACAAGGATGGGCCTGTTTATTCGCTGTGGGCATCGCCGGTAGCGCGCTAGTGTAAACAGCCCGAGGAACCCGGTGGGCTGGGGAAGTGGGCGCCCTCTGTTCCGCGCGGCCGGCAGGGGTGGATGCTGGGGCCAGGTTGGGCTGACCGCGTTTGGAGACTGCTTTCTAACCCCCTGGATTTGCGATATTCGCCAAAGCAAGGAGAAGCGCCATTGTGATGCGGGTGGGAGGGGTGGAGCTTCGAAGTCCTGTCTCAATTTAGATCTCTCACTCGGCTTCTAGTCGCGCCCATTGCAGATTACTAAACTCCAGAGTCAGGGGAAAAAATATTCAGGGAGGAGGTGGCAAGCCACGCCCTGCAGTGCCCGCGAATTTCCCCGGCAGCAGACGGTCGTCCAGGCAGACGCCGCCGAGATGCAGGGTCCCCTGCTCCTGACCGCCGCCCACCTTCTCTGCATGTGCGCCGCTGCGGTGGCCGCGGCCCCCGGGTAGGGACTAGGGCGCGCGGGGGTGGGGCGCGGGCGGCGGGGACCGCTCTGCAGCCCGGGCCTGGGCTCCCGGAGGCGGCAGCTGCTCTGCGGCAGCGGGTGGGAGTCGCGCGGCTGCAGTCCCCAGCCTGGCACTGGCCTGGAGCTCTGACCGTAGGGCGCTTCAGAGTGGCTCTCCATGGAACAGTTACCTTCTCCACCCATGAAGCTGATTACCCGCCTTCCCTAGCCACAACAACTTTCTAAAGAGTCATTTTATTTTTAGTTCACGTTGCCTCTGCCTTTTGCTTCTCAACTGTTTGCTCCCAAATAACGTGCCTTCTTTTCTCAAAGACATTTGATATATCTTTTCCAGACAGGATGTCTTAACTTTGGCATTGCCAAATGTGGCTGAGCGGACTGAAGTATGGGTTTAGGTGCAGACACTGTAGGAAGATAACTAATGAGAGCATCCAAATAGTGGAAAGCCTCCATTCCTAAAGATTTTTGCAGTTGAGCCCTAACCTTTAGCTCCCAGTAGAGAAAGTTCTGCTTTGGTGACTTCTTTTGTTCCCTGCTACACCTTTCACCACTGGTATTTTATTTTCAGTTGGTGTATTTCAATCAATGCTATTGGTTAGATGATTATTTTCTTGGGTGCATGCCCAAGCATAAAAATTTGTATAAAAAACAGGCAAAATCCTAGGTTTTTTTTTTTTTCCAAGAAAATAATCACTCTGGATGAGGTCGTCTGTAAGGGAGAAGCTTAGAGTTATGTGCCAATAACTGCTGCATGCCCCGGTGTAAGCCATTTACACCATGGCTCCTTCTGTGCTGTTTGTAGGAAATAATAACACAGGCCTTCCTCTAGTAGGGGGGCATGAATTACTGCATTAAAATTGATTTATGGGAATTATTGTTGTTTCGGTAGCATTTCAATGCAATTGCTAAATGGGGCGATGTTAATTGGAATAACCACAATTGGCACAGTATGGAGCATCTATCTCATTATCTATAAAATTTGAAGGTCACAAAAGAATGGAGATATGTGGATAAGAAACTTTGTTTTTTCCTTGTTGGGGACTCTTTAGGTCCCAGTTTCTGGTGACAGCCCCAGGGATCATCAGGCCCGGAGGAAATGTGACCATTGGGGTAGATCTTCTGGAACACGGTCCCTCGCAGGTCACTGTGAAGGCGGAGCTGTTCAAGGTAGCAGCAAACCTCACTGTGTCTGTCCTGGAAGCAGAAGGAGTTTTTGAAAAAGGTAAGATAAACAGTGTAGAGTCTTACCTTTCTGCAGTAATAACTGGAATATATTAATAAGGCCATGTGTTAGGTAGCGGAACACAGGAACCCCGAACTTGCAGTGGCTCACTTTTAATTCTCACTCATGTACAGTCCCAAGTAGTGCTCCTGGGTGCTCTTCCAAGTGGAAATTCAGAGACCCAGGTTCCTTCCATTTTGTGACTCTGTGATCTTAAACATGTGGCTTCCAAGACTGCAGGAGAAGAGCAGGGAGTTACTCATGCAGGAGGTTTTTATGGGCTAGCCTAGAAATAGCTCAGGTCAAGACTGTTCATAGTCAGATGGCAAAGGAGGCTGGGAAATGTAGGCTAGTGTGTACCCCAGAAGAGGAAATGGGCGTAGTTAAAAGCTAGTCTCTGTCACAGATCCAAATTTATTGGGTGCAGAGTATTTAACAAAATAGGCCTGTGGGAAGGAAAAGAAGAGCTACACAATAGTTGAAATCCAGTTTTATGGAATAGTTCTTAGTTTTTAAAGTAACAGGAAAAAAATAGTATGAAAACAGAAACCTTTAAAAAAGAACTAACATCTCTTGTTTCAAGTTCGGGTTCTTACCTGGACCAGGATTAAATTGGGCCCATGAATGCCTTCTTTTTCAATATTAAGGGGAAAATAATTTGGGGGGAAGGGGTAAATACTTAAATACCTAAACCTTTTTTCATTGAAATGAACATTTATCGTATTTTTTTCTGATTGCAAAAGCGATGTATGCTCAGTGCTTACAACTTGATAAACACTAGCAGTAAAGGAAATAAACCAAAATCACCCTTAATCCTATCACCCAAATATAAGCACTGTTAACCAGAAGCATGTTTGCATGTTTAGTCAGAGGCTAGAAATTGAGGCATAACTTCCTATAATGTTTTTTTAAGAAAAATCATTTATGGGCACACAATGGAGGGTGGATGGGATTTCAGAACAGTTCATCATGTAAATATTTATTCTTTACCAGCATAGAGAAGTTAAAAACAGCATGAAATGGGATTAAAAATAAAAGTTCATCTACGTTCTGTGGTTCTTTCCTCACTGGAAGTTGACTGGGTAGGTAAATTTGGGTAGGAGCCAGGAAGAGATGGTGTGTACAGGGGCCTGGCCACTTCCTCATTGTTCCTCAGAGGAACAATATCAGGGAGGTGGGAGGCCTTGTTTCCCGGAAGAGGAAGTATAGATTAGCGTTGGAGATCTGAGTTTGAATCCTAGCACTACTCTTCTAGGTAGTTGTCTGATCTTGGGCAGGTTACTTACCTGCTCCGAGCCTCGGTTTCCTTATATGTAAAACAGAGATAATGAAACTGACTTCCTAGGACAGTTACAGAGTTGAAAGCAGTATGTAGTACCTACTAGGCACTCAATATGCAACAGCTGCTAATGTTATTAGTATAATAATACTGCAGAGGAAGATGCAGAAAGCCTCATTTTTTTTTTACATGGGTATAGACCTCAACTTTTGTTACCGAAGTGTCATTTCTGAAAATGAATAAATCCTGATCCTATGATAGTAAAGAAAAATTTGGCATACTAAATCACAGGAGACAATACTTAAGGTAGTTCCACATTCATTATTTATTCATTAAGAATTTATAATTTTGGCTCTATTAGCATGGCAGCTTTACATAATGCAGAGGTCCAGAATAACCTGGAAGTGGATGATTTTGATAAATATTTGGCCTTTGCTTTGACTTTTACATACACTTATTCTAGAATTTCTCCTGTTATTGTCATTTCTGCAATCTCCATTATCTCTCTCTCTTCCTTCTCTTTTCTGCAACAGATAGTATCTGCACTGGGGGCGCATGTTGTTGTGGCTTGGTTTTTAACTTTATTCTTAGATTTTTCTTTTGGGAGGAGAGTTCCTCATATGCCCCTGGGAAAGCTTAAGTGCTCAAAACTGGGTTGGACGGTGCTGTCCTGGAGCAAAATGGATCTTTGAAGAAGAAAGAGGGAAAATGCTCCTTCTTTGATTGGGTGTTTTGGATTCTGTTGTTGTACAGTTTCATTGAAAATGCCATTTTGGCTGGGCATGGTGGCTCACGCCTGTAATTCTAACACTCTGGGAGGCTGAGGTGGGAGGATCACTTGAGGTCAGGAGTTTGAGACCAGCCTGAGCAAGAGACCCTGTCTCTACTAAAAACAGAAAAAATTAGCCAGGCGTCGTGGTGTGGGCCTGTAGTCCCAGCTACTTGGGAGGCTGAGGCAGAAGGATTGCTTGAGCCCAGGAGTTTGAGGTTGCTGTGAGCTAGGCTGACGCCATGGCACTCTAGCCTGGGCAACAGAGTGAGACTCTGTCTCAAAAAAAAAAAAAAAAAGAAAATGCCATTGCTAGGAGCACTCTCCTCTTTCAAAGGAGAGTGTTACTCCATTAGCAGAGGCTGGGAGTTATTGTTCTTAGAGCAGATGCTTCCTGTGGAGTTAGAACTTAAGGATGAAGACATTTCTTCCTCCTTGTCTTCACATCCTTTGCTTTATCTGACTTCTCCAGTCGTAACAATATGTAGGTAAATGATGACTTTCTGATCAGCTGGGTCTGGATCTTCATAGGATTCACGTTTTGTTTTTTTTTCCCCATCACATAAACACAAACAAATATTAATATAATAAATATATTTTAGATCTGATTGTTTCATCACTTTCTTATGAGGGTCCCTAAGATAAGTTTGGTTTTGATACAGAGTTATCTTCTGGCAGAGCTGGGTAAGGAGCAGGATAGTTTCTGAGTGGTTCATTTCCAGCAGTCCTGACTTCTTAGAAATCCCCAGGGTCGGGGGTGATTGGCTATAACCAGAATGTATTTCAGGCTTCATTTGTGTCAGAAAAAGTAATAACTAAAGAGTTCAAATTGCCCTTAGTAAAGGCAGAAAATTATGGCTTTTCCTCAGGGAAGAGTTCATTTATTTGTTTGACAGATATGGGGGAAATTTTATTTACATTTCCTCTCTTGAGGTCAGCAGCATTGGTTGCATTACAGTTATTCATTTTTTACTATATTAATTCTACATTTATTGGGGATTGATTATGTTTTTTTTTGTGTGTGTGATTAATAGCCCATAGCCCTTTAGAAAAAGTGTTTCTACTAAACTTAGCAGGATTCTGTAAAGGTATATTAATGCCTCCTTAGTGGTGAGATTCAGATATTGACGTGTAGCTGTCATTATCACCACCACCACCGTCATTACCATCATCTCTGTAGTGAAAAGAACAAGGTTCATGATAGTATCTTCCTTTGTGTGAGAGAGTTAGTTAAATAAACCTAACTGACAAAACATAGTAAAAGTTCAGCAGGTAATAATTGCCAGGGGAGAGAAGATGGGGCAGCTATTGGCATTTGAAGTCAAGTGACACCATAATGTTGGGTGGAGAGTGAGTCCCTTTCTATGTTCCCTTATTGGTTTAAAAATTAAAAAATTTTTTTTAATTATTATGGATACATAATAGTTGTACATATTGGTTTTTATGTCTTTCCTTACTGTGAGGTTGTCCTGGAGTTCCATGCCAAATCAAGAAAAAAAAGTTAAGAACATTTGAATTTACAGGTCATAAATGAAAACTATCTTCTCATTTGTTACGGCCTGTGAGATAATTGAATTATTTTTGATGTCTTCGAAACCACAATTTCTGGTTTATTTTCCCCTCTCTTTCTACAATTTGAAATTTTCATTTGTAAATTTTCAGTATTTTTCCTGAAGAAGATTTACTTCAAGTAACAAGGAATATAGACTCCCCACCCCCACCTTAATGAATTCATTGTCACTGGTTTCACGTAAACCTGCTTTAAGAAAAAAACCTGAGCTGAAAATGCCAACTGAAAAATTTGGGGACTCTGCATGGGTGTCTCCTGGTGAGTGCCTGCTGGTCTAGAGATACCATTTATTTTTTGGTGATGCCAACCCCACGTCCATTTTCCCATTGAGGTATTGGGGTGGGATGTGCTCTCTGAGTGTGCCTATATCCTTTAATAACTTGCTTTTTCTTTTTGCCTTAAAATCTTGGAGAGCTAATGGAGTGTTTACTTTCTATTTTTTCTTTAAGAATTAAAAATCTGTTTTGTCCTTTATTGTCTTTCTCACTTTTCCATTTTGGTTCAGTACGAGTGGGAAATTTTAAAAATTTGAAATATTGGCTGAAAAACATAAAAAACAAACAAACAAACAAAAAAACCCAACAACACCCATTCAGTTAAGATGGCTTTCTGGTGGAAACAAAGCTCCTGAATACATGTTTCATGCCTCGTAGATCAAAATCAGTTCCACGGTCTTTATGAAAGTAGATTAATTAGTGTAGTGTGTGGGCAGATCTCCCAGGGCAGGTTTTCACAGGCAGCTTTGCCAACAGAACTCAGTCTGAACCTGTAGTTACGTGAGAATTACTTTTAAAGGGTGTAGGCTCTTCATTCACATGTCTTTGCTATTGTGTGTCGTGTGTATTACCAGGTAGGTGGTGCCTGAGATAAAGGACCATGTTGCGCCTGGGCTCTGGGGCCAGGCTACCTGGAGGCAGGTGCTGACCGTTCCACCTGGTGGTTGGGTGCTTGTGGGCAGTCATGATCTCACCAGGCTTCAGTTTCATCACCTGAAAAATAGTGGTTTCTGCCTTATACAATTGTATGGTTATTGTCAGGATTAGATGAGGTAACATATTTAAAGCACTTAACTCTTAGGAATTGTTCAAGAAAATGGGAGCTATTGTTATTAGAAGAGAGTAGCAACCATTTATGCGTCAAAGGCAATTATTAATCACCTATTTGGATGTTCTTGAACTGGGAAATCTATAAAAGGCACATTCCTAAGAAGGAATGGGAAGAGATTTAACATATTAAATGTTAGTTTCCTCATAGTGCCAAGGACTTTATGCACTGTATTTAATTTCAACAGTCCTACGAAGTAGGTACTCTTATCTTCGGTTTGGAGGTGAAGAAACTGAGGCTAAGAGAAAACAGTTAATTTTCCTGGGTTAACTGAGTGAATAAATGGCGAAGCCTGAATTTAAAGTTGGTTCTGTCTGAAGGCCAGAGACCATAAGGTTTTCCATTGCTTGGAAGAAAGTGAAATATTTTTTGTTTGTTTCATTTTCAGATATTGATGTAATGTTGTATAGGCATCTTTCTCTAAAATCATTTTCACATTTGCTTGCGGTAGTTTAGAGCTGGACCTAACAAAATCTAATTTGGATCTAAATAATTGCAAAATGAAATGCCAGCTCTTCTCTTAATTTACTTTGAGCTTCATAGCGTTTTGGAGCTGGAAGGGACCTCAAAGATAAGCCAATCCAATCACCTGATTTATGACTGAGGAGTCTGAGGTGAGGCATGATGTTTGGGGATTTGTCTGAGGTCAAATAGCCTGTTGGTGGCAGAGCTGGAAACATCTCAGATTCCCAAATTTGCAGTCCAATGCTGTTTCCATTATACTCTAGGAAACTTTCCTAACGTAGAGAACTGTGTGTAGGACCTAAGATATATTTGCAAATGTTGATTCTTCTGATACAGAAGAAAATAAGGCTAACTAAAGCATTTAAAAACGCATACTTGTGTATTTGTGCAAGTTTGTTTTAGCTCAAGGTGGAGATGCTCCTTGTGGACTAGTGGTTCTGCATAAGGGGAGGGTGTGGGACTCGGGGCTAGGAGCATCGTAGATCTTTTAAAAACTAAATTCTGGCCGGGCGCGGTGGCTCACGCCTGTAATCCTAGCACTCTGGGAGGCCGAGGCGGGTGGATCACTCGAGGTCAGGAGTTCAAGACCAGCCTGAGCAAGAGCGAGACCCTGTCTCTACTAAAAATAGAAAGAAATTATATGGACAACTAAAAATATATACAGAAAAAATTAGCCGGGCATGGTGGCACATGCCTGTAGTCCCAACTACTCGGGAGGCTGAGGCAGGAGGATCGCTTGAGCCCAGGAGTTTGAGGTTGCTGTGAGCGAGGCTGATGCCATGGCACTCTAGCCCGGGCAACAGAGTGAGATGCTGTCTCAAAAAAAAAAAAAACCAAAAAAAAAAAACTAAATTCTGTTGCTGTGTTTCTCCAAGTGCAAGTCATACTCATTAAAAATGCGGATTCATGGCCCCCCTCTAAACAGGGGTAAGGTTCAGAAATGTAAACTTTATGTTCCACCATTACCACAGGTGATTGTTAGCCATATTAAAATGAGAACGACTTCCCTCCAGCATCCCACAAATTGTACTCGGCCAAGTACTGGAAAGCCTGGGGGCGAGTGGCATGCCCTTGCAAGCCTGTGATGATGATTCATGGCAGCTAAGGGAAGGCCCGTCCGGACTTCCGTGTTTGCCTTTGAACAGCCCTCAACACTAAGCATTGGTGGTAATTTTCAGCAGCAGAGAAACATATCTTGGGGTTTGACTGTGAATCAATGATTGGTAGAAGTTGAAAGTGAACACACTGATTCTTCAAACTCCATGTTAAACATGTGCCGCTCCTCTTCTAACACTGAATGAGTCACTGTCCTAGTGACTCACTGAAGGGTTGTGGTGGAAATAGAAATCAGATCCTGTAAGAACTGGGGCTGGGTTACGCTTGATCCTTTATGTTCTGTGAAGCAGGCTTTACCATGCTGAAACTAAAGATATTTCCCCCCATTAATTTATTAGTTATTGATTATTTGCTGTATGTGAAGCATGAATGAGCAGGGCATGGGGAATAAGAGAAAGGGAGGCATTAGAGGAAGAGGAGATTCAGGGGTTCCAGAAGTATAACATATAATATTAAAAGTGCAGAAGCTGGAGCAGTTTTTAGTTTTTGTTTGTATAAAAAATTCTGTGTGGTTTGTAAATAGTGCTTCTTCTGTGTCACCCTGTGCCTGGTACTGTTTGTTACCATGGACTTCCAGAGCTATACAGATGTCCATTCATAAATGTCTCACCTCTGCTGACGTATTTGGCATCTGGAGGGAACAGTTATTTCCCATATTAGAGAAGGGAAGGGTGTGCCGGAGGCAAGAGCTGCCGGCTGGGAGTGGCAGCCATGAGAAGGAGATAGGAGTTTGTGTATATGTTTTCCGAAAAGATGTTTCATTCTGCTTCAGCTGTGAGTTTGGGGAGACATCCAGGTGGAGATGTCCAGCAGACAGCTTTGAAATTGTAGCTGGGGAGAGAGTTTAAGGCATTGTATTCATAGAGGCAGACAATTTCTGGAGTCCTGGGAACACATGAGATGGGCAGGAGAGACAGAGCTTATGGAAAGAACAAGACGGATGAGAGAAGCTTGGGTGGAGGAGAGTAAGTTAATGACAGGGGTAGACGGTGAGCAGTCAGAGTAGGGTAGATTGAAGACAGTGAGAAGCCAAGGGAAGAAAAAGTTTTAAGAAGGAAGATTTCAGCCGGGCGCGGTGGCTCACGCCTGTAATCCTAGCACTCTGGGAGGCCGAGGCGGGTGGATCGCTTGAGGTCAGGAGTTCGAGACCAGCCTGAGCAAGAGTGAGACCCCGTCTCTACTAAAAATAGAAAGAAATTATATGGACAACTAAATATATATATATATATATATACAAAAAATTAGCCGGGCATGGTGGTGCATGCCTGTAGTCCCAGCTACTAGGGAGGCTGAGGCAGGAGGATCGCTTAAGTCCAGGAGTTTGAGGTTGCTGTGAGCTAGACTGACGCCACGGCACTCACTCTAGCCCGGGCAACAAAGCAAGACTCTGTCTCAAAAAAAAATAAATAAATAAAAGAAGGACGATTTCAGTAGTATCAAATATCTCAGAAGGTCAGAGAAGAGCAGGACAGAGGAAAGAACATTGGTGACCCTTAAGTGAATGGTTTTAAGTTGAATGTTGGGAGCAAACGCAAGTTTTAAGGAGTAAATGGGTGGTGACAAAATATAATTAGAAAGGGATTCCACTCTTTCCAGAAGTTTGGCGGTTGAAGGAAGAGAGGAGGATGGTCTCTTAAAGGGCACAGCAGAGAGGTAAAAGTGATTATAATGCAAATGGGAGGGGCCACAAGTGGTGGGTTCAGGATTAGGGGCACAGGTGAGTGGATTATCCTTAAAAAAAACCTCGTACTTTTTCCTTTGATGAAAGAAAAAAATAGAGGAGAATGTATAAGGAAAGAAATATTTTGAGGTATGAGATTGAGATGAAAAGTAAAATTGAAATACAGTTCTAGGAAAACTTTGCCATAGGTATCTACCTACCTTTAAACTGCACAGATCTGGCCACCAGTTTATAGGAAGTGGGGGTAAACATTAAAAGCAGTGGCACATTGGAGAGAGAAACACAGGATTGGAGAAGTTCCCTGGTGGTGCCCTAAACTGGGTCACTGCTGAATGGTGGGGAATTGGAACACGAAGGCTGGAACTTGTATTGGAATCTAGGGGAGGAAGCACAGGGAGGAGAGAGGAGGAAAGGGCTGTTTATGGTGCTAAGCCTCAGTTGAAGCCTGAGAGGGTCACTTTATTACTGCCGTGATTGTCAGTGTGAGAAGTGGAATTGTAATTCCCTATCTCTTGGTCTGGACTAAGATGACCGTCATGGCAAAGGTACAGTGACAGAACTTGGGGGGGGGAGGAAGATTATGGTGGGTCCTGATCTTGCTTTGTCTCTTCTACTCTTCACTTCCCTCAGGAAAATTCTATGCATTGACTTTCTTCCCTTGCAAGGCTCAGGGTGATACTGGTAAAAGATTTGGTGCGGGGAGTAGCAGTAGGTAGGTAGTGGGCAGGTGGGTGGGCCTTTAGTTCTGAAGAAATGATTTATGAATTAAAATCTGAAAATCAGAATCGTAAAGAGCTTGGAAATAAACAGGGAGGAAAGTTTTTAAACAGCACCTGGTAGCTTACTTTTAGCAGGGCCTTGTCAGGAATTTACATTTATGAAAATGTAGCCGGCAAAAATGATTTAGTACTATAAACTTAAATGTCACTGCAATAGGTGTAAAATCTCCTCAGGAATATAGTTAAGACAGAGCATTTTATTTTTTTTCCCTTCTTCTTCTTCTTTTGTTTTTTTGACCAAGCTCTTACAGACCAACAGATCATTTTATTATTTTGAGCATTTCAGACATTCATTAGGTACCAGATTGTATATGGCATAATGCTGGGTAACATAATATTTGGTGACTGCACAAAGTTCTTGTCCCTGTACTTCATTTCATGTGCCAACTTGAGTTGGTGGTAGAGATTGCAAAGTAGGCTTCATTTCACGTGCCAGCTCGAGCTGATAGGTTGTTGGAGTGCTGTGTTGACTGTTTCAAGTCAAACCTGGGTTTATTGGATTAGCTGTGTCTGCCATGGGCATGGAAGGCGGGAGCGTGGTATGAATGCTGCAAGTGATTCTACTGGGATGAAGAGGAATGGTTGCCTATACGACTGTATAGGGGCTCGAGGTGATAACAACATGGATAAGAGAAAAAAGATGAAAGAGTGGGTGTATCAAAATAGTAACATGAAAGTGGAGGGAGTCACGGAGGAGGGGCAGGGAGGGAATATGAGGTTGTGTTTGTACTACTGTTTTGGAAAGAATAGCTGGGTCTGTCCTGTACTGTTTGGGAGGCGCAGTGGGTCTGAATGGGAGCTCTGCATCCACACTGAAATTGCACTCTAGCATCGTAGTACCTACCTCATAGCATTGTTGTAAGGATTAAATGAGGTAATGCTTTAGAGCTGCACCATCCAGTGTGGTAGCCACTAGCCACATGTGGTTTTTGAGCACTTGAAATGTGGCTGTTACAAATTGAGATGGGCTGTGAGTATAAAATACACATTGGACTTTGAATACTTAGTACCAAAAAATGCAATAAAACTCATAATTTTTATATGGATTACATGTTCAATGATAACATTTTGGATATACTGGGTTAAATAAAATATATTATCAAAATTAGTTTCACCCATTTCTTTCTTCTTTCTTTAGTGCAGTGCTTTAGAACTTTTACCACAGTGTCTGGCACATAGTAATCAACACTCAAGGAATGTACCTGACATCTCCCAGTATTAGATATTAATAGTGATGACTCCCTTCTGAGCATAGGCTTGTGGCATGAGTACAGCTCTCTCTGCTGGTGACTGATTTTGGCTCAAGTGGGTCTTCATCCTTACTCCTTATTCTTTGAGGAAGAAGGAAGTCTCCCTAAGAAGAAGTTGACCCAGGGGTCAGCAAACTTTCTCTAAAGGGCCAGATGGTAGATGTTGTAGGTTTTGCTGACTTCACGGTCTTTATTGCAGCTACTCAACTCTGCCTTTTTAGCTTGAAAGCAGCCACAGACAGTGCGTAAACAAACGAGCATGGTTGCGTACCAGCAGAACTTTATGTATAGATGCTGAAATTTAGAATTCATATAACTGTTACTTGCCATGAAATATTATCCTTCTTTTGGTTCTTTTCCTTCAGCTATTTAAAAATGCAAAACCATTCTTAGTTTATAAACTGTACAAAAAAACAGGCATGGGCCAGATTTGGTCTCTAGGCTGTGGATTGCCCACCCTGTGATTATAAATGCCCTGTACGTTTAGCAGCCAAGAACCTTGCTTGACTCTTGGTTTTTCATTTGTATTTAACTTAACATTGAGTTTACATTGTACCATTTTATTTATTTTACTTTTAGGGGTTTTTTGTTTTTGATCAGTGGTCTAAATGGTACAAAACGTTGTTTATGAAACTCATATTTATTGAGATATTTGAAAGCAAGGGGATGAAGGAGAGAAAGAAAAGAGTATATGAGGGACCAAAGGAGGTTTTTTGTTTTTTTTTTGCTTGAAATACTTGGGTTTTCTATATAGATTGTGAATTCACTGAATAGTTGTTTAGCCTTACAGTGATATTAAACTGTGAAGCAGAAACGTCATATTTTAAGGTTTTGTTTTCTACAGATTTGTGGTGGAAAATCCCATTTCTCACTTTGTCCATCTGCAGATCAAAGAAAATGATGTATAATGAGAGAATATTTAATAAATTGGTAAATAGGTCAGAATTTTCGGCTGAAAAGGTGATAATAAATTTAAGTTTATTACTGCAGAGCAAAGCTTTGCGAAAAATAATTAAGCAGCAAACACTAAGTTAGGCGCATATATAGTGGAAAATCCATGTTTTTTTTTTCATAGAGTATTTCGGGACCTAGTTAGATTTGCAATTATACACCACTCCTTCCCTTCAGTGATTCTCCAGAGCTATTTGGTGAGGACAGATGTCAGAAGAGGAAGCATATGATATTATAGAGTGTGTTTAGAAAGTTAAGGAAAGGTTAGTTTTGTGTATGCTTATTACACAGTTTAAAAATAGCTTTGACTCTATTTGTAAATCAAATGGCCAGTTCTCAGGCTGTGCCAAGTGTGAAGCCTTCAAACAAGGTTTCTTTTGAGTTGCTTAGGGAGCGTTGGGAAGGAAAAAACATCTGAAAGGGTTTTGAGATTGACTTTCTCCAGTTATCCGCAAACATCATCGGAGTTTTACAAAGTTATTTACACTAACGCTGAGAAGAACTTTACGTAACAGTGTATCTTTAGTTAGTGATTTAAAAGCTGTGCCATGCTGGCTTTCAAGAGGTGGTGACTCTTTCCCCTGTTTGAGTGGAAGGGAAAAAAATATTCACAACAATTTGCAAATACTATCTATTTAATTCTCAACCTAGCAACAGCAGAGAAAGAGATTATTATTTCTCACTCATCTACACTGCCCCCACTGCCCCCAATTTTTTGTTTTGATGGTGTAAATTGTTGTTGGAACGTTAGAACTTTCAAATAAGTTCTATGATAGGACATAATAAGTGCCTAGGAAATTCCAAACTGTATTTGTAAACTTAAAGGGAAGACAAGTTGGAAAAAATGTCACATACTTAAAGATGACCTTTTAATGAGGACACAAGACCAGTAAATGGGCCTTATTTGGATCTCTCTACACATCTCCTAAGTCACGTCCTGGATCCAGAAAGAATTAGAGGTGAATGAGACATCTCCGTCCCTACACTCTAGTTTTTGGGGAGAGCTTCTATTTCTGGCTCAAGACCTTTTCTGGGTCTGTGAACAGATGTGGTCACGGGTCTGAGCAGCGGGACCCAGACATGCAGTTGAGCCTCTCTTCCAACTTCCCTCTAGTGAGAAAATCCCTCAAAGGTTTGACTCAACTAAGAGCTGCACCAAAAAAAAAAAAAAATGTTCTGCTATGAAATGAGATTTCCTGCACTTCAAATTTGGCCAGCTTGTTTTGAATTGCCAAAATACTTGCCCTTCAATTAATAGACCTATGAGATTTATTTGGATTGTAGACTCCCAGCTGGTTTTTACTTTCTCCTTGCCGGTGTCACTTGGACAAAAATAAATTACCAGCCCTCTGCACCCCTTCTTAGCCTTTGTGAATTTGCTGATGGGTCTGTATGTCACGTCAGGGTAGAAAGGAAGCACATTGCTTCCTCCAGTCACTGGGCAGGGAAAATAGTCAACCCCTGGTGATTTATCCTAAAGTAATGAAAAATAAGCAACTCTCATCATGGAGGGTGCTGTTTTGTTGGGATGCAGCTTCCTGCAGTTTAATTTTTTTCTATTTTGTTCCAATGTGGGACACTGTGGTGGATGCTGTGCCGTACTGCCCGGGTCCCCCTGCAGGGCTGAGGGACCTATTCCCACAAGCTGTTGGGAGTGTTGCCACCCACCATCCTCACAGCCGGCCCCTTTTGGCGATTGCATCAGCTAGAGGGTCACCTTGCCCAAGGTGGCACCCCTCGTGTGGGCGGCCCCATCATATGACTGACTGACATGAGGTGTAAAGGTCCAGCCCCTCCCCCCAGTTCAGGACAACTCTCCAGGATCTGCTTCTGAGCTCCCCCTGTGGATGCCGCTTTGGAGCCTGCATTGTAGCTCCACTGTTCTCCCCGCCAGTCCTGTTCCGCCCCTTCGCTTCCACAGGTGCGGAGCCCCAGCGCCCTCCTTGATAAACTTGCATTGTAATCACCGTCTCGGTGTCGGCTATTGTTTAACTCTGAAGAGGGATGTGTCAGATCTTGGAATTAACTTCACACATGTCAGAACTGTGCAGTGTGGACATAAGAGTTCAGAAATGTTCTAGTTTTTCTATTCTTTTAAGAAGTTCTTGTATAACACAAATTATTTTGCTTCGCTGTTGGAGTGCTTAGAGTGCAGCTCCAAGGGTTGGGAGAAACGTTATGGAAGACGAATCCACGGAGTCTGGTGACTGGTTAGCATAGAGTAGAGGAGACAAAGGAGTCCAGGGTGACTGAGGAAGTGGTGATAGCAACAAACACAGCAGCCTATCTAGGCTGTGGCACTTTTTCAGTAATCGAAGGTATTTATAATGAAAGAACAAAGGGACCACCGCTTCGTGTACCGAGTCAGTGCTGAGCAGTGGTTTAAAGCTCGGACACAGGGCCGGGCGCGGTGGCTCACGCCTGTAATCCTAGCACTCTGGGAGGCCGAGGTGGGCGGATCGTTTGAGCTCAGGAGTTCGAGACCAGCCTGAGCAAGAGTGAGACCCCATCTCTACTAAAAATAGAAAGAAATTATATGGACAGCTAAAAATATATATAGAAAAAATTAGCCGGGCATGGTGGCGCATGCCTGTAGTCCCAGCTACTCGGGAGGCTGAGACAGGAGGATCGCTTGAGCTCAGGAGTTTGAGGTTGCTGTGAGCTAGGCTGACGCCACGGCACTCACTCTAGCCTGGGCAACACAGTGAGACTCTGTCTCAAAAAAAAAAAAAAAAAGCTCGGACCCAGGAGCCGGCCACGTGGGTCAGAAGCTGAGCTCCACTACTGCTTGTCTGTGTGGCTCTGGACAAGTCACTTCACGTTTCTGTGACTCAGGGTTCTCATTTGTAAAACAAGGATAATGATACCTAATAGGATTGTTGTGAGGATTAAACCAATTAATATATACATAATGCTTTTAGAATACTCTGTAAGTATTATCTATTATTATTGTTGTATTCAAAAATTTAAGAATTGTATTCCATCAGAACTGTTGATGGTTTTATTATTTCTAAGCAAATATTTAAGTCTCCCATGCTCTAGACCCGTACTGTCCAATAGAATATAATTTGACTAAATAAGTAATTGAAAATTTTCTAGTAGCCACGTTAAAAAGATAATGAGAAACAAGTGAAATTAATTTTAATAATGTATTTTATTTAACACCAATAATTCACAGATATTATCAGTTCAACATGTAATCACTATAAAAATTATTGAAGAGATATTTTACATTCTTTTTTTTCTGGTTGTTATTAATAGAAATATGGGGTGTATTTTATACTTGCTGCATATTTTACTGGGTCAATAGCCAAATGTGTCTAGAGGCTTCTGTATAGCATTGCGCACGGAGCTTTGGAGGTTTGCTAATTAAACGCTTGCTTCAGAAGTGTTCCAGTTACCTATTGCTGTGAAACAAGTCACCCCCAAATTCAGTAGATTAGAACAATGGTTTATTATTTCTCATGATTCTCACCCAGCTTGTACACACTAGATTGATAATTATTGCTTGAGTTCATTACTACTGTGATAATTGTAAAATTTCCAAATTCCATTATTCCTTCTACGTTTATTAGCTGGAATTCTATGGTAAAGAAGAACTTTTTCTTCTTCCTCATTTAGTCATTTTATTTAATTATATAGCAGCATGAGCTCATAGAATCTTGTTTTATTTTATTTATTTATTTATTTATTTTTGAGACAGAGTCTTGCTCTGTTGCTCGGGCTAGAGTGTCATGGCATCAGCCTAGCTCATAGCAACCTCAAACTCAAGCGATCCTACTGCCTCACCCTCCTGAGTAGCTGGGACTACAGACACATGCCACTGCGCCCGGCTAATTTTTTCTATTTTTAGTAGAGACGGGGTCTCGCTCTTGCTCAGGCTGGTCTCAAACTCCTGAGCTCAAGCAACCCTCCTGCCTCGGCCTCCCAGAGTGCTAGTATTACAGGCGTGAGCCACCACACCCAGCCAGAATCTTGTTTTATTCAGTAGATTATAACCCATTATCTATTTTAATGTTGAAGTTGTCTGCCCATAATTGAGAAGACATTCTCTTCACATGTGCTGAGGTACTTGGTAAGATCAGAGCAAATATTGTTACATAGACAATATTCTCAATTCCATTTTTTTCTCCCTGTATTGAAATGTTCAAATGCTTCAGCCCAGATATTTCGTAGGGTCTATCTTTTTGCTTGCAGAGTCCCGTGCCTCTCTTCAACAAATATTTTTACAAGACAAAATTTGCCAAGTAGATTGTCTCTACTTATGGTTCTTTTGAAAGTTTCACCAAGTTTAGTTGCTGCCATATCTTAGGGCTTTTCAATTTCACTTCAATTCAGTATAGAATATATGTCTATCCCATTAAAAGTGAGAAACAGAAGTTTCTTCCCGCAAGTTAAGATATTCCCAAAGCACAACTGGGTATATATTTAGAGGATGTGAAATCGTTATGTTGAAGAGATATCTGCACGCTCATGTTCACAACAGCCAAGACATGGAATCAACCCAAGTGTTCATCAGTGGATGAATGGATAAAAAAATAGAGTATATACACAATAGGATACTATTTATTCAGCCTTAAAAAAGGAGATCCCGTCATTTATGACAACATAGATGAACCTCTAGGGCATTATATTAAGTTATATGTATTCATTATATTATGAAATAAGCCAGGTACAGGACACAAATACCGATGATCTCACTTGTATGTGGCATATAAAAGATGGACTTATCGAAACAGAGTAAAATGGCCATTACCAGAGGCTGGGGGTAAGGGAATTGGGGGGATGTTGGTCAAAGGACATAAAATTTCAGTCAGGAGGAATAATTTCAAGAGGTCTATTGTACATCCTGGTGACTATAGTTATTAACAATAATATATAGTATACTTGAAAATTGCTAAGAGAGTAGATTTTAAGTGTTCTCCTTACAAATAAATAAGTATCTGAGGTAATGCATATGTTAAATAGCTTGATTTAGCCATTCCACAAGATATACATATATTAAAACATCATGTTGTACACCATAAATATATACAATTTTTACTTGTAAATTGAAAAAAATATTTTCAAAGTTAAATCATGTACAAATTAAACTCATTCCATAATAACATATTGCTAACTCAAGAAAGATCCAGGACAAATGCTAAATCAGGGTGCTGGGATGACAGTGTCACCTGGGACAATCCTGGCAAGAGCCCACCTTGTCCAAAAAGGCTTTCTTGATCTGGCCCAGCCTCATCTCCACGACTCTGTCCCCACCTGTGATCTTTGCTCACCCAGCTCTTTGCTGTCGTGGACTCTCATTGGCCTCTCCTGCTTTGCTCTTGCCGATCCTCTTCTTTCCCACCTGGCTAATTTCTCCTTATACTACAACCCCAGACACTGGCAGCATTTTCTCTGGGTGCCTTCCCTCCAAAGTGCTCCTCATCCTACCTCTATCATAGCCCTCCCACGTTGAACTACATTTATCTGTTCAATTCTTCTTCCTTCTTGACCTTTTCAAAACACTTTTTGTCTAATGTCCTATTATGTAAGAGTCCTGCTTTTTGCTTCCCATGGTGACAGTTGTTGAATAAACTGATCTGTGCTAGGTGATAAGTGATGGTGATGAATCACTTATCAGTTCCTAAAAACATACTTGTATTTCACTGAGGCCCCCTGGGATGGTGTTCTTTGAAGTGGGTGTTCACATGTCTGGGCGTGTACAAGACCATTTATAAGGGTGAAGGTAGAATATGTATTAACTTTTATTTCTATTATTTTATTGAGAAAAATTAAGAAATTAAGGTTTTCTAATATTTAATCTTTTGATTGAGAAAGTACATGTATATAGCTTTATAAATCTAATTTTATACTGGTCATGTGTACTAAATGTTTTTGTTGGTGGAGTTTTCCATCACAAAAACTTGAAGACCGTTGCCATAGGGGCATGCTCACGTCCCCCATGGATAACTCTTCAAGCTCTCTGACACTATAATGGCTATCATATATCAAGTGTTTCCTATATGCTAGGCACTGTTCTATATACTTTACAAGCATCAACATACTTATTCCTCACGACCGCCTTAAGAAATTGGTATGATTGTTTGCATCCTCATTTTATGAATGAAAAAAATGAGCTGGAGAATCAGGTAACTTGTTTAAGGAAAGGGCTAGTTTGTGGCAAATTCATAACAGAACCTCTGTGGTCTGATTCCAGAGGCCACTTGCTTAACCCTGCTGTTCTGTACTGTCCCGCTCTGGTACTGTCTGCTACCATAGGATAGACCCATGTTGCTTTCAGGAGGAGAGGGACCATGTCTGTCTTGTTCATTGTGACAGGCTTAAAAAATAGTTTTTAAATGAATGAGGAATTGAGAGCCTATCGTTACCTCTGATGGGAACTTTGGATAAACACTGTTTTATTTTTAACTTGAAACCATTTTTTTTCCCTTGAAATACATGGATCTGATGAAAAATTGGCATGAGTTAAAGTTAGCAGTCCTATGTTTAGCCACATTACATGAAAAAAAGTCTGCATCACCCCAATACTCATGAGTCAGTTATGAGTCCCAGCTCACCCCTGACGTGACTAATGCCTTCCTTTTCTTCCTTTATCATGAGGGTATGAGAACATAAGAAATAAACCTCGGGTTACTTCTGTGCACTGTATGAAGTATCTCTCAAGCACGTGTGACCTCAAAATAGCAACAGCAGCAGCGGCAGTAACGACAACAATAATGATAATGGCAAAGACAAGCAGAACTTACTGTTTTTTGGGTTCACCCACTGATACCCTTTTAATTTTGATTCTTAATTCTTTGCTACAAAGACGTGTATTAATAATAATTTCTAGGCCGGGCGCAGTGGCTCACGCCTGTAATCCTAGCACTTTGGGAGGCCGAGGTGGGTGGATCGCTCGAGGTCAGGAGTTCGAGACCAGCCTGAGCAAGAGCGAGACCCCGTCTCTACTAAAAATAGAAAGAAATTATCTGGACAGCTAAAAATATATATAGAAAAAATTAGCTGGGCATGGTGGCGCATGCCTGTAGTCCCAGCTACTTGGGAAGCTGAGGCAGGAGGATCGCTTAAGCCCAGGAGTTTGAGGTTGCTGTGAGTCAGGCTGACGCCACGGCACTCACTCTAGCCCAGGCAACAAAGTGAGACTTTGTCTCAAAAAAAAAAAAAAAAAAAAAAAAAAAAAAATTTCTCAGGTGTTCTGGGCATTAATATAATTATTTTGTTTTGACCAAATAAGTTTTTGATTCCATCTATACCTTGAAGAACATTAGGAGAGTTTTGTAGGTTTTGTATTGTAGCATCATATTCAAATTATGACAACTGTGTTTTCTTCCTTGTTTTCCTTTAGGCTCTTTCAAGACACTTATTCTTCCATCAGTAAGTATCCATTTAATAAATTTGCAAATGAAATACATTGCATCAGTGAATTAAATAAATTCAGACTTTATTGGCTTTTATATTAATTTACATGTCTTGTGAGTTTGGCTTGAGTTTAGCTCAGCCTTCAGATTATTAATAGTGTTACCCAAGGGAGATTGGTTATTAGGCTCTTCAGACTCATAGGAGGGATTTTCCTCTTGTAAACTAGAGAACTTCACTGAGGGAAACTGCCCGGACGATTGGCACAGAAACCTAGGCTGGTTTGGTTCTGTTTCTGCCTTAATGTGTCTTACAGTCTTGAGTGTATAATTATAGTCTGTTCCTCAGTATCCATGTCCTTGAAAAGGGCAGTGACATGCTGAGCCACATTGGAACCTGAGGTAGAAGGAAAAATCAGTAATACTGATCTTAGTTTAAAACTTTGACTCTTTTTGTTCATAAATTTTTGCATTAATTATATTTTAAAATATTGTATTACAATATTATTTTCTTGATTAATGAGTTTTTTGGTGCCCCCTTAAATTTTGCCTCTGAGATAAGTGTCTCACTCACTTCTCCCTAGCCCTGGCTCTGGAAGAGAGAATGAAGAATACCATCTCTATCTCATAGGGACACCCTGGAGTGAAATGAGATGTGAAAGTCTTGTAAAATTTGCGATAGAAATGGAAAGGGGTTATTACTTTGTTGAGAGATTCATAAAAGCTGATTATTAAATGTTGTTTGTGAACTAATCTTACTTCCCATGGCTTTGACTTGGAATTTTGTACTTTTATTACCGTGCTTTGTTTTGGAGCTTTGCATGTTTAATGTGCGATGTAGTAAACCACAGTATCCAACAAGAGTTGCAATTTGTTATACTTTTCTGAGAGTAGATGACTATCAAGCACGTTCAGAAACCACATGCATTTTGGGGAATTCCTAGAGCATACTGTACTGCCAAACAGGACTTTACAAAAATTACTTAATATGCTGTGTCTTATTTTGTTTCTTATATATTTATTATGTTTATACTTTCCTTTCCAAGAAATATAGTGCTGCTAACAGTAGAAAGTGGAGTTCTTCTGGGAAAAGGCTTAAAGAAAAAAAAAAAATAGAAAATGGAGGGAAAAAAGGCATAAGCAGGCAGAAATGGGGAAAAACCCCACAATCTTTGTGGCAATAAAACTTTAGATTGCATTAATATAAGCTAAAACAGGAGATGCTGGCCCCAGTGCCTGCATGCATAGCTGTTGAAAGGGTGTTCCATTGGTTAAGATTAAAATAAATCCTGTGTAATATAATTGACCTATAGCAGAAGGAGGATGGGATTTAAGTTCAGGAATCATAGCTTAAAGCATAGTAACTGTCTGGTTTCCTCAAAGGATTTTGCAATTTCACAGACCAGAAGTATAGAAAGACTGAGAGAAGGCCAGGTCTAGGGCACAAGAGCTCCTTCTAATAATATTGGTATGAAACTATACTGGTCTGATCTATCATCAGCTGGACATCTGGCTACTGTAATTCTCTTACATCTTAAGTATATGAAGTACTAACTCCAACATCTGATATTTGCCTTTAGTATTAATATTATGGCATTTCCTTTGTATGTAGATATAGCATATATATTGAAAGCTTTGCCAGAGATTATTTTTAAGAGTATACCCTTTTTAGTAAAGCACAGTTTTAAAGACTTAGTCATAAAGTCTCTGGGCAGATTTGATATGCTTGGCAAAAATAGAAGGTTCTGCATTTTTATGGGTTTTAAAGTAGAACCAATTTTTTTTTTGAACATAACCTCAAGATTTTACTGTCTTCATAATAAAACAAAAGATGCTTAGAACTAGATCACTTGGCCTTTTCTCTTCTTATTTCTTCCCAGTTCAAAGTGCTTGCATCTCTTAATAGCCAGCGTTCTCTTAGATCTGCAGTTGGGCTTGACACACTGAAGCCTCAACACAATCTTTGCAGTTTTAACTTTTTTCCGGAAAATCAGCTTCGTCTGCCCACCATAGCCACTCTGCTTCCTGTCACAACACCGCTTTCCCTAGGCATGCAGAGAATCCTTGCCCTTCTTGAACTGTGTCACTTGTGGGGTTGGTGCTTGCCACATTTCTTACAGACAGTCCTGCAGGTTTTAGGAACGTTCACCATGTTTGCGTGAGCATTATTGGCAACGAAAAAAAGGAGAACCAACTTTTAAAGTGCACTTGCATTCTGATATTTGTAAATGTAGTATCCTAAATTACTTTTGAGATTTTCATGACTTTTTATTGTAAAATGTGAATATTTTAAGGCTGCATTAAAACAAATGTCTTTAATATCTGATTTACTCATTGTTTTTACTTCGAGGCAGTAATATAGCCGGCAATAAGAAGTAAATAAAATCATAACTGATGCTTAATATAAAGACTATTTTTTTGTATAAAATATGGTAGGAAAATTTCTTTTATTCTCTTTGCAAACCAATCCAACTTCAAATGCGGGAGTGATTTTATTTAATTAGAAATGTTTTTAAAGTTTAAGTACTAATATAGTTTTAATAGAACCTATCATCTTAAATTTCTCAATTTTATTTTGAAAATTTGTCTTCTTTACTTTTAGTAACTGGCATTATTCGTGAAGTATAGGAAGATAAATACTATTGTGTTATTTCATTTTCCTTAAAGCGATGAAACTTTCAGAGAGGGTGAAATGGCTTTAAGTAGCCCAAATTAGAATAAGTAATCCTTATGTATCATCCAGCAAGGATCTTTTTGAACATGCCTTCTTTGTGCACTCTGGAGCTCTCTTCTACTCGGACAGTTTGCATTTCTGTATACTCAAAACAGACTTAGCATAATTGAAAGTCAACATGCCCAATGCAGGCTGATTGATATTTTGGTGATCAAAGCCCTCCGATATTATTGACTGCTGGACTCTTGTCCTGCTACCGGACAGTCTCCAACTGTGGGAACCGCACTTTCCTCCAGCTCAGCCCTCAGGTCAAGGGCTAGGAGTCCAGAATCTCTCTGGGTAAATAATTCATTCCTATATAAGAGATATGGAAGTCACTTATTAGGGAGCCATTGTATTTATCACCGATTCAGGGAACCCTTTCCAGTAACTGTGGACCCAAGAAGTTGAAGGCCAGCCGGGCGCGGTGGCTCACGCCTGTAATCCTAGTACTCTGGGAGGCCGAGGCGGGTGGATCGCTCTAGGTCAGGAGTTCGAGACCAGCCTGAGCAAGAGCGAGACCCCTTCTCTACTAAAAATAGAAAGAAATTATCTGGCCAACTAAAAATATATATAGAAAAAATTAGCCGGGCATGGTGGCGCATGCCTGTAGTCCCAGCTACTCGGGAGGCTGAGGCAGGAGGATCGCTTAAGCCCAGGAGTTTGAGGTTGCTGTGAGCTAGGCTGACGCCATGGCACTCACTCTAGCCCGGGCAACAGAGCGAGACTCTGTCAAAAAAAAAAAAAAAAGAAGTTGAAGGCAATTGACCAGCAGAGATGCGGGCTTCTGTTACCTCCTGGTGTGCACTCTGCTGCGGGAAGCAGATTATAACCCCTTCCAGATCTGGCACAGAGAGAGAAAATCTCATGAAGTTTGCTTAAAATCCACAACCTTTTCTCCAGTCTCCTTCTCATTACGGTGGGGCACCATGTCTGTTCTGACACCTCAGGACTCTGGAGCGCCACCCAGAGGCATGTAGTGAGGCCCTGCGCTTGCATTGTCATCTCTGATTTTCTTGTACAGGGATTAGCACTGAGTCTTTAAGGATCCCAAATGACCTAATTTTACATGTGAAGGGGTGGGAATTCTAATGGGGGAAAGTTGAACAAGCAAATTAGTTAAGGTAATCCAAAGGAGCGGAAAGACAGTAACCTCTCCCCTTGAGTCCCTGTCAGCTCCCTGAAGGAGGATGGAACAGGGCACGGAGTAAAATGCTTTTGGGCACATTGGTGTTAATTTTAATTCTCTGACTATGTGGCCTCCTTGTGGTTAATAGGCCTGTTTAGCTTCCGGCCTCTCATCGTTAATTTGACATCAGTCTTCAATCTACTGTCTGTTCTGAGGCCTCCGTGCCTCTAAAAATGATCAGACTATATCCAAATCATAAAGAGCAGTTCCATCAACCATCATACTTTAAAACATGAAATATTTATAATTCTATGCCATTTATAAGCTTATGATATGCTGGTGAAATATGATATATTTTCTTGCTTGGAGTATTAAGGAATCTGATTAAAAGAATCTGAGGACTAAAGTATCACTTGAGAAAATAAAATGTAAGAATGCAGGTTCCAAGCTAGACTCTCAGTTCCACTAAGGCATGGTCTTTGGTTCATGTTGTATCCCAAGTACCTAGGACAACCTGCTACCTAGAAGGTGTTCAATAAATATTTATTTATCAAAGAGAAGCAGATATTGATCCCAGAGGTCATTTGAAGGTGACATACTGAATATTTTCCTCACATTTTATTATAAAAATTTCAAATATATACAAAACTTGAAAAATTTCATAGTAAACACTCCTATACCCACCATTTAGGGCCTATCATTAACACTTTACTAGACTTGCTCTACCATACATTTTTCCATCTACCCACCTTTCTACCTAATCATTAATTCATCTTATTTTTCAATGTATTTCCAAGTAAATTGCAGACATCAGCACTCTTCTTCTTAAATACTTCCTGCTAACCATTTTATTGGTGATGATGTTTTATTATATTTTCTTTATATTCTTAACCATACTGATGGCTTTATGGTGGCTGCTTTTACTGGAAAATTCCCTCTGAGCTATCTGTGGACAATACTTATTTGCAAAAATGAGTTAGAATGTAGTTTCAGGACCTCAGTTTTAATATGGAAACCAACTAAAAGTCAGGCGTACTGGTTATCTATTGCTGAGTGACCATCAAGCTTTGGCTTAAAACAACAACTTTTATTTTTATTAAAAAATATTTTTTGGCCAGGCGTGGTGGCTCACGTCTGTAATCCTAGCACTCTGGGAGGCCGAGGCGGGAGGATCGCTCAAGGTCAGGAGTTCAAGACCAGCCTGAGCAAGAGAGAGACCCTGTCTCTACTAAAAAAAAAAAAAAAAAAAAAAATTTAACTAAATTATTTTAAAATTTTAAATTATTTTTAATTTAAAAAATAATTTTTATTGAAAATTTAAAAAATTTTATTAAACTTTACTCATAATTTTTGTGGGTGAAGAATTTGGGAACAACGTAGTTGGGCATTTCTGGTTTGGGGTCTCGAGAGGTTGCAATCCAGATGTTATCTAGGGCTGCAGACATCTGAAGGCTTCCCCAGGGCTGGGGCACCCATTTGGCTGGCAAGTTGGTTGTGGTGGCTGGTGGGAGGCCTCAGATCCTCCCCACGCGGGCCTCTCCACAGCCTTCTCTAGTGTCCTCACCACACCACGGCTGGCTCACCCCAGAGTGAGTAATCCCAGAGAGAAAGAGAGAACCAGGCAGAAGCTATTCTTCTTATGTATGGTCTCATTTGTAGGCTTTAGAAGTAAGTCACTAAATATGGGCAATTAGGCTCCACCTTCTGAAGAGGGGAAGGTCAGAGAGTTTTTCCACACATTTTAAAATCACCACATCAAGGTTCTTATTAGAGTAGTGTAGCCCATGTTGGGTTTGAATCTCATCTAGTGTCTAGGAGTAACTTCCTTAACTCCTCTAAGCCCCAGTTTCCTTGTTGGTGAAGTGGTTTTAGTGAGAGCATCCACCTGAAGGCTTGTTGAGGTCAAATGCTATAGTGCATGTAAACCGCTTGGTATGGTGTGAGTGGCAAACAAGCACAGACTGAAAGTGCTCTTTCCTGTTCTCTTACTCATCACAACAGTCAACACAGAAGACTTCTGTTACCAAATGTATGGGGGGTTTTCCCCACCAGCAAACAGCAGTCAGTTCTACGGTTGATACCAGCTGGGTGTCCTCCAGTTCAATTCTGACACTATCTATCTGGAGATAGCATCAGATCCCACAGGCTGACAGCTCAATCCCCAATACTGCCCCCGCTCTTCCCACCTGTTGCAAGTCTGGGCCCCTGGAACTTCTGGCTGACCAGCTTCAAGTTGAGCTTCTTGCAATCTCTTCTTTGGGTTTGATAATTTGCTAGAGTGGCTCACAGAACTCAGGGAAACACATTTATTTATTTATTATAAAGGATATGACAAAGGATACAGATGAAGAGATGCATAGGGCAGGGTGTGGAGGAAGGGGCATGGAGCTTCCACACCTCCCCAGGTGTGCCACCCTCTGGGAACCTCCAGGTGGTCAGTTATCTGGAAGCTCCCTGAACCCTGTATTTTATGCCTTTTATGGAGACTTCATTGGTTGTCCCTGTTTAAGGCATGGATGACTGTGTCAAAATGTGATTGGACAAAAAAGGTATGATCTAACGTCAAGGCCTGTCTATGCAGAATCTGCTTGGCCTCTGGTGTGCAGTATTCCTTCCTCCAGGGTATGAGGCAGGACCCTATCTGGAAGAGGGTCTTATGATCCACAATCAGATTAGAGCCTGCTTTGGGCAGGTGAAAGGAGGTCAGGAGAAGGTCAGAGAGAGAGAGAGATTCTATTTCCTGAGGCCTGCTTCTGAGGCCTGCAGCATCCTGACATTATAACAAAAGACTGTAACAAGGGCTATAGGAGTTACGACTCAGGAACCTTGGATGAAAGCTATCTATCTATCTATCTATAATCTCATAATGTCTCATAAGGTCTGCTAATGCTGGAAGGTAGCATTTCTGTTACCAATAGTAGTAGTAAAAGTAGCAGCACCACCATTCTTACCAAGACTATGATACACGATGAGCGAGAGGCAGGAAGAGAAGGCATCTCAGGAAAGAGCTTGAGTGAATATAGCAAGAAAACAAATCTGTGCAAATGGGTCTTTCACCAGTTGACTGCCTCGAATAGGGTGAGCATAGCAAAGAGCGCTGAGGTATGTTAGATATTCTGACCCACAATAACTGTCAGTGAGGACGAATTTGCACGTGGAATAGGAAATGACAAGGTGACTGCTTTTGCGAGACAGCTGTGAGGTGAGCATCCCCCACCCAGGAGCCCTGCGCTGTAACTGGAGAGCAAGCTCCAGGATGTTAATAAGAGTAAAAACAAATTCTGGTGCCCAGGAGGGGCAAATTTTTCAACACTGCGATTACTTTTGATAATACTATGTATTTAAATTTTCATTCTAACTTGTAATTAAAACATTTTTGAGGTAAAATAATGAAACCTTGATGTGTGATTTTTTTCCCCCCTCAGCTACCTCTGAACAGTGCAGATGGGATTTATGAGCTACACGTAACTGGACGTGCCCAGGATAAGATTTTATTCTCTAATAGTACGCGCTTATCATTTGAGACCAAGAGAATGTCTGTCTTCATTCAAACAGACAAGGCCCTGTACAAGCCAAAGCAGGAAGTGAAATTTCGCATTGTTACACTCTTCTCCGATTTCAAGCCTTACAAAGCCTCTTTAAACATTCTCATTAAGGTAAGTGCCGGACAGAAAAGAAGCAAGGAGTTCAAGCCGTCTTCCTAAAGCTCTCTGGGAAGTTCTGCTCATGTTACTGGCACTGGAATATCTTACAATTCGCCTAAGAAAAGCTTCCCTCTCGGTATGGGACTCCTCTGTTTAGGAAAGGCAGTGTAATAGCACTGAGTTAAGAGCTCAGGCTCCAAAGTCGGCCTGCTTGAATTGCAGTCCTGGCTTCTTTATTGATTTATCCATTTGTCAAACGTTTATTGAACTTCTGTGTTCCAGGCACTGACATAGGGCGGTGAACAGAACAGATTAAGTCCCTGCTCACACTGAATTTATTTTTCAGCAGATAGTGAAGAGACAGACAATAAACACACACACACACACACATGTAAAGGGACAGGTATGTATGTATTTGTGTGTGGGAGAGAGTTTGTATTTGCTACTTGCTATGTAGGGTTTTCAGGGGAGACATACGTGTGCAGAGACCTAAAGGAAATGAGCCCAAACAGGGAGGAGCACGTGGAAAGGCCCTGAGGTGGGAGCTTGTTTGGTGCGTTGGAGGAACAGCAAGTTGGTGGCATGCTGGAGCCGAGGGAGTGAGGGGACAAGTATTAGGAGCTGAGATCCGATACAAGCAGGTGGGTTCGGGTCGGGCTTATACAGGGTCTTCTTGGCCATGATATGGACTTTGGATTTTACAGTGAGTGAAATGAGAATTCAGTGGAGAATTCTGAGAAGAGGCATGATGTGGTCTGACTTAATATCTTAAAAGGAACACTATCAGCTCTAAGAAGAATAGATGCTTGCTGTGTGATCTTGGGGAAATTAATTAACCTCCCTGAGTCTCAGTTTTCTTATGTATAAAATATGTAATAATAATAATACCTCACAAAGTTTTGTGAGGATTAAGTGAGATGATTCAAGTAAACCATTTAGAACTGTGTGTGGCACATTGTACAGTCTCACTAAACATTAGCTATTATTATTATTATTATTATTAAAGGAACCTCTTTTGACAGGTAGTTGTTTGGCCGCTGCTGCTTGAACACTGAGTGATCTGGAGGCAGCATAGTTAGCAGACTCAGTACTTTGCTGTGAGAATCAAGGGGAAGACGGTTGAGATCCAGCTGGGCCTAGTTTTCTATATTTAGGATGAGAAGAATAGTAGACTTTTGATCATTACGTGGGAATACGGTGACCAACTTATCCCAGTTTGCCTTGGATGATCTTGATTTTAAAACTGAGAGTCCCTGGTCCTGGGAACCCCCTCAGTCCCAGGACAGTGGTCACCCCAAATATTCTAATGAATAAAATAGTGTGGAAGGTAAATTCAGGCCTTTTAGTTCAGTGCCTTCCTATTCTTCTTAGTTTCCTTGTTAAACACGCATACATACAATTTCAAGCCAGGATATATTTGTAGCAAATATCACATTGCTTGGCATGGTGCTCAATGCATATTTCTTGAACTAGTACTATTTCAGAGTGTGCAGCTCTGTGAATTTCTGCTTTTGCTGTGCACTGGAATGTCTATAAAGCAGACTGACACAGGGAATGGCATTTCTAAATTCATGTGACTCTCTGAGCGGGGTTGAACTGACTCCATTTATACCATCCTTCATCATTTATCCACATATACGGAAAACTTACTATATGCCAGAAACTATGTGTAAAATAGATGATTTAGAAATAAATGTCTGCCTACCTCTGTTTACATTCAATCCTTCCCTCTACCTCAAACAAATAAAAGTTAGCACTGGATAAACTGCCTGTTCCAGGCATCAACCCAGAACTAACCCTGTTGATTCCAGACAACTAGTCTGTGCATTTTTATTGTTCTGCTTCTCTAGTCTGATCTAGTATCTGCCTTTGAAACGTTTGATTTTGTAGATTCTCTGGTCTCTTCTGTCCCGTTTTGGACTGAGCGTGTGACATTTGGCTTTCCTGGAAGGGCTTAGAGCGGCCTTACTCTTGTTAGCTTTGGTACTGAGGGACTCTTGGCCAGGGCAAGGGAGTGTAGACTAAAATTCCGCCTGGAATCCAAAGTGCTGGGGCGCAGTGAGTGAGGGTCAGTCATCTACCCAGTCTGTGTCTGGGAGATGATACTCGCGTGTGCACTCAGGCCTGGCTTCCTTCCTCCTTGTAAGTCACGGAGGCCAGATCGGAGCACTGATGTGAATGTCCACACCGTTGTACTCCTCCGGCTGAAAACAGTCATTTGGGCCAGCGTTCACTAGACTGTGATGTTTTCTGCATCTTTCAGTGTGGAATAATTGGTTTCTTGGTAAAACTTCCTAGAAAGAAGTGGGACTTGGTGAAACTGGAGCCCCTGATTGGGACAAAGTTGTACTCGCTGGCACAGCACCACCTGCAGGCCGATGTGGAGAAGTGCACCTGAGAGCTAAATTTTGGGGGCCCGTCTTGCCCAGCCAAGAATGGTTGTAGGATGTAACTAAGGTATTGACTGTCACAGCATATTCAGGGATGTTCAGTTTTTTGGGGGTATTATTCATTCTGCCTGTCCCAATAACTGACCTCAGGAAGGAAAGGGGCTTCAGAGGTCTTTAAGCAGTGGAAAGAACATGTGCTACCTCCACCCTAATTCTGGCCTCCTCCAGCCAGTTTGGTCTAGCATTATGGAAATAATACCTCTGAGACTGTGATGGCAGCTGGCATAGCTGGCTTCTACCCTGACCTCTCCTTTAAGAAGTTGTTGCTCCTGGTACAAGTGAATGGCCTTGTATGGAAACAAGTGTTACCGGCTTGGGAGTACATCCTGCAACTGTGCCCTGACACTCTGGCCTGGAGCAGTGGTGGCGAACTAAACCTCAACCCTGGCCAGGTGAGGGGGCTACATTTGAGTGATTTGGCTTCTCTAATTCTACATGCTGGACAGACATGTCCCTCTCGCATAATCCAGGACTCCAGAAGTAGTCATTGCAGGCACATTCTCCAGCCAGGGAATTTACTGCTTGAGACAGTCTGGCATAGTTGCAGGCACTGTGCTGTGCGGAGGTATCTGACAGAGCTCTAGAGCCACTGGGAGGTCACTCAAAGAGCTACTATTCCAGCTTCTCTGGTACCCAGCATTTCTGGCTGTGACGGGGCACTGCTCACACTGTACATGGGAACGTCCCAACAGGATGTGACTGTGTGCAAATGCTGGGCTTGCCTGTGATGTCACCATGCATGGCCTGTTCAAATCTTGACGTGCTCTGTAGACTTGCAGTGTTTCTGCATTCTCTATGTCCTCCTTGTTGGTGACAGTTAGACCCAGGCCCAAGATGGGCCTGGGAAACCAGAGGGATTATCTCATCTACTCCCCACCCTCCAGGCCCCCCAGGTGCAAAGTCATCAATGAGGTCAGTTCGGACTTCCTGTGTTCGAAGGGCCATGACATGCGTGGGAGAAATGTACGCCCTCACCACAATAATACATCAGTAGGATATGGACATTCCCTTTTCCTACACTTTAGATAACATCAAGAATTATCATTATTTTAAAAATCTTTGTCAGTCTGACAGAAGAAAAATGGTATTACATTGTTTTCATTTGTATTTCCTTAATTACTGCACAGCATATATTTATCAGCCATTTGTATTTCTTCCTTTGTTCCTGAGCCTTTAAACTCCATCTCCCTCCCATGCATCCAGTTTCGGCAGGTGCAGCAGAACCAGCCGCTGATCACAGTGCCTGCCTCACGCGTCTGCCAAGGGTAGAGTGACCTGCTTGTTCTCGACTTGCTTTTGGTCTCTGGTTTTAACAATTAGTTTCTGATTTATTAGACTGCTTCCTATTCAATTCTCAGCACTCTGCTTACCCCCAACTTTCATATCCCTCCCTTGGGAGAGAGGTTTCTGCTGGGCAACTAATGCTGGGCCAATTCACTACCTCTAGTCAAAGTTTAGAGAATAAGAACAAGGGAAAATATTCCATCCTGCTCTCAGTTCGGTCTAGTTGGCAATAAGAAATATATTTTTTTGCAAAATAAAACATGTAAAATAAACATATTTTACTCCTTTTAACAGTATTATATGCTCAAGAGGGGTAAACACCATGTGTACCAGGGGCTCTCCAGGAAGTGGTCACCTCTGCCTGTTGGGGGTATGTATAGAAGGCAGGAAGCTGGACAGGAAAGGGGGGGAATTCCATGCAGCTATTAATATTACAGAGGCCTAGATGCATGGACGGGGGGTGAACTGAAAATAAATCTGTATATTTGAAGGAAAATGAGCCTAGAAATGTAGATCGGGTCAGATTATTAAGGGCCTTGTAAACTATGCAAAGGAGTGTAGACTTTCTATAAGCAAATAAAAGCCATCATTACCTAGTGGTGAGGTTCATAGGCACTATTTATTCATTGCTTGTTATATGTCAGGAACTGTGCCAAGCATTTCAGCCACTGTGACTCATTCTCAGATTTGTGTTTCAGATGTGTGACACTGCTGACAGTGGGGAAGTTGTATGGGAGGGGGCAAGACTGGAGAGGAGAGATTAGTTGCATTAGTTAGAAAATAGGACATGGTGGTTGGATGTGAGGATGGGAAAAAGGAGACAAATTAGAGCGATATTAATGAGTCAGAGTCGGCAGGGCTGGGGACGTGAGAGGGGAATCTGGGGTGGCTGCTGGCATGGCTTGGATGAATGTTGCATGACAGGATCGTCGTTTGGGAGATTATAGGAAGACTGAGTGTTTTTCATGTATTCCCCTGGGTAAACATCTCTCTGATACACCTTTGTAGAGCTAAAAGACAGACATGGGTTTGAATCCTGATCCCATCACATCTTGGTGCTGGAATATTGGGCCGTGCCGGTCACTTACAGTTGAACGTTTACATCCCTCGTCAGGCATTAGTTTTCTCCACCATGAAGTGAGGGTGACCCTGCTCTGAGGGAGCAGTGTGATTAGAGACAGGGCAGAGTACCTGGCACAGAGTGAGCCTTTAATAAATGGGGCCCATATTCGCCACAGTGGAATTTCTTTGAGCACCGACACCGCTGCCGCCACCACAGGTTTGGTGACGTACATGTTGTAGTGTTTCCTGTAGAAGGAAATATGGTGCCTGGATTTAAAAGGGGGAGCAGAAGGACTCTGATCTCGGTAGAAATACGAGGAAAGCAGAAATTTTGATTTGTCTTCTTTAGTAATACAGAGCTAACATTTTCCAAAAACTATCTTTGTGCCATATTTTGGGGAAAGTTCTGGATGTGTCTGGGAGTGCTGCGAGGTATTAATATCATTGCTAACCAGATAGGATACACATGTATGTGGGCAGCCTTTACATGTATGGTTTTCATTTTAGGACCCCAAGTCAAATTTGATCCAGCAGTGGTTGTCACAACAGAGTGATCTTGGAGTCGTTTCCAAAACTTTTCAATTATCTTCCCATCCGATACTTGGTGACTGGTCCATTCAAGTTCAAGTGAATGTGAGTATAAATATATTTTGGGGGGAAATGTTAAAATGATTTTAATAGGTCAGTTGGGGAAATATCTCCAAAGTCATTTATTCAATGAATAGAAAGAAAATAATAATATGAGCATCTAGACAATTTAAGTGGTTTATTTTTAATTTATTATGTTTATCAATGGGTTAGCCCTCATTATAATAGAGTTTAATCGTTGTCTTTTTCTGTGATTTGTGTGGAGATTAAAACATTTTGGCATATAACTGATTAAATAAATGTTTATTTATTGCATGTATTGAGCATTTTAAAACTAAGTAATGAACATTTGAAAAATAAGCTGTTATTTGGTAAATTTGGCAAATACTTTGTAAATGAATCCTGATGAGCGATTGTACTAACCTACTTTGAATCTTTGTTTAAGAAATGGCCACATTGCCTCTTGTTCCTCAATCTCCCCAGCTCCTCCACCTCTTCCTATATTTGCTGCCAACTTGTACAGCTCTGAGACCTAACGGGGCAGGGGCATTAAAATGCATCCCATCTGTCTGTGCCTCAGATTTTCTCTTGTGCACCATTGTGTGATCCTTGAAAATTTATTGAATATTTTCCTGTTTTCCTTTGGAATTAAAAATATATATAAATTAATGAATAAAAGCTTTAAAAATGTCATATTAGAAGAGAGATTTTTTTTTTTTGAGACAGAGTCTCACTCTGTTGCCTGGGCTTGAGTGCCGTGGCGTCAGCCTCGCTCACAGCAACCTCAAACTCCTGGGCTCAAGTGATCCTCAGCCTCCTGAGTAGCTGGGATTACAGGCATGCACCACCATGCTCAGCTAATTTTTTCTATATATTTTTAGTTGTCCAGCTAACTTCTTTCTATTTTTGGTAGAGACGGGGGTCTCGCTCTTGCTCAGGCTGGTTTCGAACTCCTAAGCTCAAACGATCCTCCCACCTCGGCCTCCCAGAGTGCTAGGATTACAGGCGTGAGCCACTGTGCCCGGCCTTAGAACAGAGCTTTTTATTATTGACATTTTGGACAAAAATTCTCTTTTGTGGGCTCTGCCCTGTGCATTGTAGGACATTTAGCAGCATCTCTGGCCTCTGCTCACTAGATGTAAGTAGCAGTTCTCCCCTCCCCCCAAGTTGTGACAATCAAAAGGGTCTTCAAACATTGCTGAACATCCTCTGGGGGGAAATACCCTCCCCCTGCTCTGTGGAGAGCCACTGTATTAGAAGGAATAACATGCATTAGCATGAGACCTGAGGTGAGGTAAAAGTACCCAGTACTTAATGTGTGCATTGCTTTTTACTTGCATTGCCACAACAGTCCTGAAAAACAGGTTTTATTAAACTCAATTTCTAGGTGAGGAAGCTGAAGCCTGGAGAAGTTTAGCACCTGCCAAGGGGTGTAGAGCTGGAAAACAAAAGAAGCAAGATTTGAACTCAGGTCTCTGATGGCAAAGTCCAGGCTTCCCACCTGACCCCAGGACCCCATGACCCCCACCATCCTGGTAGAAATACCTGAGTCTGGGGCCTGGTTAGAAGATGTAAGACATAGCGAACCCTTATTCAGTTTCAAAGCAGCAGCTTTGAGATTAGTTTAAACAAAAAATGATAAATTATTAGGTTAGACATGAAATTGCCATTTTTGTAGGTCAAAGTGCCAAATATGAGCAGTTTTATGTGGTTCAACCTAGAGATAACCTTCCTTCAGACAAACATGTGCTATTGATAAGAGATGCCTCAGCAGACAAATGGAAATATATGAATATTTCACATCTGAGAATTGTGATTCCTGCCAGGCATGCTGGCTCATGCCTGTAATCCCAGCACTTTGGAGGCAGAGGTGGGAGAATCGTTTGAAGCCAGGAGTTTGAGACCAATCTTGGCGACACAGTGAGACCCCTATCTCTACAAAAAATAAAGGAAAATTAGCTGGGCATAGTGGCATGCCTCAGTAGTCCTAGGGAGGCTGAGGCAGGAGGATCACTTGAGACCAGGGATTCGAGGTTCCAGTAAGCTATGATCCGACCACTGCACTCCTGGCTCGGCCTCCCAGTGTTGGGATTATAGGCGTGAGCCATTGCACCCAGCCGTGACATGGTTTTAGAGCATATTGGAGGCAATATTGTAAAAGAGGTTCATATATTTAGAGAAAAGTGTAATGCATAAACATTAAAATCATGTTGTAGGATTTTCAGCTCAGGTTTTTGCTTACTTTTCTTACTTATAACGCAGTGCAATAATATCTGTAAGAGTCTAAATGTTAGAAAAGTACAAGTTTAGAAAAGACATGGGGGCAACGTTTCATAGTGGGGGAGGCACTAGTCTTCAAGGGCCTCTCACGATGTAAACAATGGGCCATCACACTGTTTGGTTTTACCAGCCATTCTCTGTAGTGTCATGTAGTTATAATGCATTTTAGGAAGGTTGGACATCTGCTACTGGCCAGGCACAGTATGAGGTATTTTGTATATGTTCTCATATTTATTCCGCATACTGTGTAATTCTGTGAGGTGGGCATGACCATGCCCATTTTATGAGGAGAAGCCGGAGCCTGGTAGCATTGAGGAACCAACTTTCAGCTGGTAGGCAGGAGTTTGCCCTCCCATTGTGTCTTTAGTTTAAATCAAATGGCAGCTTTCTACTCACTCTGTTGCTTTAAGATTCTAAAATTATCTGGATTAGAGCAATAAACTTAGTAATATTAATAAATCTACAAATATATAATGAGCATGCTCTATGAACCCAGCTTTTTCTGTAAACTGAGGGATTAAAAATTCTTTGGCTTTTCTTTTTTTTAGTTAACATTTTTTGGGACCAAATCCTAAAAGCAGAACTAGTTCCCCTTCGTGTTTTTTTTTTTTTTTTTTTTTTTTTGAGACAGAGTCTCACTCTGTTGCCCAGGCTAGAGTGAGTGCCGTGGCGTCAGCCTAGCTCACAGCAACCTCAAACTCCTGAGCTCAAGCGATCTTCCTGCCTCAGCCTCCCGAGTAGCTGGGACTACAGGCATGCGCCACCATGCCCGGCTAATTTTTTCTATATATATTTTTAGCTGTCCATATAATTTCTTTCTATTTTTAGTAGAGGTGGGGTCTCGCTCTTGCTCAGGCTGGTCTCGAACTCCTGAGCTCAAACGATCCGCCCACCTCGGCCTCCCAGAGTGCTAGGATTACAGGCGTGAGCCACCGCGCCCGGCCCTAGTCCCTCTTCGTCAGCACATGTTTTTTGAGCATCTTTGTGAAGATGAAGAGCCCGCGGGGCTCGTGGAGAGGTTGTGGTGTAGAGGGAGAGAGAGGTGAGATGAGTGAAGCGTAGACTCGTAAAGGCATATGGAAGCCTAGAGCAGGGTGTGATGAATCCTGGGGGAAGAGGACATTTGAGCTTGTAGAGAAGGTGGGAAGAGTAGACATCTGTGAAACTTAGAAGAGAGAGAAGGGTTTGTGTAGAGCCAGAGAACGTGGAAGAGAACCTCGTGTTTCTGAGGATTTGGGAGAAACTTGGTGTTACTGGAGCATGTGGACAATGATGGGATTGGAGATTAGGAAGCATATTGTGAGTTCTAAGCAGATAAGATATTATTTTCATTTCCCACTTACATTCTCCAGGAATCAGTTTTTTGTCCATCCATCCATCCATCCATCCAATATGTGTTGAGGACTTATAGTGAGTGCTGTGATGAATAGAAGGAAGCTCAACATGTGACCTCTGCTTTCAAAGATCCTTGTGGTGACAGGAATAATATGATAAAAGTTAAATGACAGGAGGGTGACAGAAAAGCAGCAGTCAATGCAACAGCAGAGGAATTGTAAGGTGCTCAGGCCACCTTGGTTTATCGTAAGGATGAGCACCCACGCTTTTGGGGCCAGCTGTTCCCTCTGTCTTTCGTGGTCTGCTCCATTCTCTTCTCACTCTTCTGCCAACCTTCGTGGAGTTCTCCAGTCGAAATCTGAATGGGCTTTACTAACTGGCCATCACACTTACTACAAGCGAGCCTTCTCACAGGTGGCTGGTAGCCTACAGATGGGCTCCCCTTGGGCCTGCGTAGACATTGTTGGTCCAGTCAGAAGTCACTGCTGGACAAGGGCAGGTTTAGCTGGGTGACAGGTGCCAAGAGATTAATTTGTTCAATGAATAGTGAACAGAAGAAGTGCCAGAGGAGGAAGGGGGATAGAAAAGTAGAGATTTGTGGGATATGTGAGATTGTACTTTGTCTTTTTTTTTTTGTGTGTGTGTTTTAGAGACAGAGTCTCACTCTGTTGCCCGGGCTAGAGTGCCGTGGCATCAGCCTAGCTCACAGCAACCTCAAACTGCTGGACTCAAGTGATCCTCCTGCCTCAGCCTCCCGAGTAGCTGGGACTACAGACACGCCACTGTGCCCGGCTGATTTTTTCTGTATATATTTTTAGTTGTCCAAATAGTTTCTTTCTATTTTTAGTAGAAATGGGGTCTTGCTCTTGCTCAGGCTGGTCTCGAACTCCTGAGCTCAAACGATCCACCCGCTTCGGGTGGTAGGATTACAGGCGTGAGCCACCGCGCCCAGCCGCGAGATTGTACTTTGAAAGATTTATAGAATTTCTTATGTAGTGGTTTGTGGACTTGGCCTGTCATATTGCTTTGATAAAAAAAAAGATAATGCTCATAAGGAAGTTTAGGTGCTTAAAAAATTAAAAACATTCACAAGATCTGGCTCTTGCCCACCTCTTTAGCCTTGTTAAATGCCACCCTTGTCCTTGAACCCTATGCTTTAGACATAGCTGCTCTTTAAGTTTCTTAAACTCACCAGTCTGTCTCATCCCAGAGCCTTTCACATGCTGTTCCCGCTGCCTGGAATGCTGTTTTTCCCTTCGGTGTTCTAGCTACTTGCTTTCAATCTGCAGCCATTCTCTAAAATGACCTGGCCCCTCCAGACATTCCCATAGCACTGTGTGCTTCCCTAGGTTCATTCATGTCACTTTGAATTGGTGGCCTTTATAAAGGTAGAGACTTTTTGGTCTTGTCAACCCTTCTCTTCCTGCGACCTAGCGCAGTTCGTTCCACATAGGTAGAAGTCAGTATCTGTGATATTAATATTAAATGAATGTATGAAAGCTATATTATAATCACTTGCCTTGAACTAAATATAATTTCCCATTTTCCACATTCTACAAAGCATCTTTATCTTTTTGAAGACAAGCATACTAATCAGGCACTTATTATTGGTGATATGTTATAATATTAATAATTCAAGGCACACAACTAAGAAAAAAACTACCCACTTTATTAAAAAAGTGCCTTGAAGGGCCACCAGGGGTCAGTATAATCAAGGCAATGTTATGAGACATGCCCTTAGCTGCGGCCTTGGTCTCTGGTTTTTGTCTTTCCTTGACTCTGGCATTAAATGACTGTATATTGCTTATTATTAAACACCTTCTCTTTTAGCAGTGAAGGATAACTATGGAGGAAATATATTTATTATTTAAATAGTCTACCATTAGGTAGCAGAGTTGCACAGCAGAAGTGTGCTGGGCCTGTAAGTAGTCTACCGTCATAGACTGCATGTTTGTTTTTCTGAGGGAGTGACTATTCCCAGTATAAAACTCAGGGATGGGAAAAATATTTACTTTCAGGAGAATGTTTTGAAGGCCCATTTGTAGACAAAACATGGAATGATATATCAGTATTGCCACTGAAGAACAATAGCATTAAAAAAATACAGGACTTATCACAGCTTTGATTTGTAGGGACTGTGCAGATAATTAGAGAGTTGACATTCTTTTTTTTTTTTCCTTTTTCTTTCTTTTTTTTTTTTTTTTTCTTTTGTTGTTAGAAAGTGACATTCTTTAGTCACTTTTTCCCTTAGGTCAGGAAGAGGATCCTTTAAGTAAAATACACTCAATGGGCTCCTCGGCATTTTCCCAATTGTAACATGTTTGTAGAATAAAAATGAATAAGTCATTTATTATACTTTTAAACTTTCTGGATTAACTTAAATTGCATTTGACCTGTAAATATTGCTTTTCACCTTCAGAATTTTTATCTAGTAAAATTTTTAGGTTTTTATTTGTGTTTTTTATCTCCATTGTGCAGTATATGATGGTGGGACATAGCAAATTCTGTATAAAGTCATAGACATGTTTTTTTATACAATGCTGGTTTAATTAAATTGCAAAGAAACTCTTGATGATTATAATTCCTAAGACCTCTTTTTTTTTTTTTTTTTATTTTGAGACATAGTCTCGCTCTGTTGCCCGAGCTAGAGTGCCGTGGCATCAGCCTAGCTCACAGCAACCTCAAACTCCTGGGCTCAAGCAATCCTTCTGCCTCAGCCTCTCAAGTAGCTGGGACTACAGGCATGTGCCACCATGCCCGGCTAATTTTTTCTATATATATTTTTAGTTGTCCAGATAATTTCTTTCTATTTTTAGCAGAGACGGGGTCTCGCTCTTGCTCAGGCTGGTCTCGAACTCCTGACCTTGAGCGATCCTCCTGCCTCAGCCTTCCAGAGTGCTAGGATTACAGGCGTGAGCCACGGCGCCCAGCCCTAAGACCTCTTAAAATTGGTAAAATTTAGTAAGAAGACTGACCCTTTGTGTACCTATGCGTATGCTCACTTGACGTACCTGCATCTAATGAGAACAGTTTTTTGCTGCTTTGGGGATTGCACTTCTCTTGAGAACAGTCACCATCTCCTCTACCTCTGCCACTCTTTGCCCAGCCCTTTTCCAATTTTTTTTTATTGTGATAAAATGCATATAACATAAAATGTACCATCTTAACCATTTTTAAGTGTACAGTTCAGTGTTGTTAAGTACATGCATAGTGTTGTGGAACTATCACCGCCAACCATCTCCAGAACTCTTTTCATCTTACAAAATTGAAAATCTATACTGATATACAATAACTCTTCATTCTCTCCCCCCACCCCCCCATCCCCTAGCAACCACCATTCTCCTTTTTGTCTCTGTGATTTCGATTACTCTAAGCACCTCATGTCAGTGGACTCATATAAGATCTCTTTTTGTGACTGGCTTGTCTTCAAGCTTCATCTATACTGTAGCATAGGTGAGAATTTCCTTTCTAAGGCTGAAAAATATTCCATTGTATGAATATACCACATTTAGTTAGTTGCAAATGTTTTTGCATCTGTGATTTGAAAATTATATTCCAGGTCACTAGAATGTAAGTTTAGAGGTTCTTTAAAGGCTAACGCTGGTGTCTGAGAACCAGGCTCCTGGGAACCAGGAGGAATCTGGCTACAGCAGCCCTCTCCCTGCATGTTTTGCCGTGGACAGCCCGTGGCCAGAGCTCCAGGTCTCTGGGTGACCCAGGCATGGGTGCTCATGTTCCTCTGAGAGCCCAAAGGGAGAATCCCAGTCACTGAGACATTCCTGTTCATCTCATGACGGTAGCTCTGTGCCCTCTTTCCTCCGTGTCAGCGTGTCAACTGGAAGTCTGTTCTCCCTTCCAGAGCAGCACGGGCAGCTGGGTTTAGCCCAAGGGCCACCTGAGGCTCCAGCCAGCTAGAACTTGCCAGTGGTTCCGAACATCAGTGTGCCGCAGAATCAGCGGACCGGGGAGTTGTTAAAGACACATAGTCCAGGTCTCACTGTCAGATAGCAATTTACTCATTCTAGCATGGGAATTTGAATTTGGATTTTAAATAAGCACTCTAGAAAATTCTACATATTTTTTGGACCACATTTAGAGAGGCGCTGATAAATATTCACGGCAGGGCATCGTTAGTATCTATCTAGCCCACTGGGAGGCAGTGTTGGGTAGTGGACCCGGTATGGAACTAGGGACAGGGTTAGTGCTGCTCTCAGCTGTTTACCGCTCTAGTGACTAGCTAGCTCAGTAGAGCTTCCTAGCACCTTAAACTTGCCAACGCAGAATTTTTAGTATAATCTGTATTTTTGCAACAGCTTCTCTGATGCTTTAGATGCACAGCCAGCTTGGGAACCATGGAACGCAATAATATTATAGTGTCTTCTAGCTGTCACTGACTGCAATTTCTCAGCCTTTGTCTCAATCCTAAGCCAATGTTGAGGGGCAAGAAATAGAATGCAGAAAACTCAACAGACTTAAGGCTCAAAATCACTCTTTTGGAGCCCTTTGTAATGAACTGTGGGTATCGAATTATTATGTCATTCAGAAGCAATCTGTGTTGAATTATTCCTTTGCTTATAACAGTTACATCTACTTTCTCCTTAGTTGTTATGGAAAGGTTAGGTGGGGCTTGCCAACACCTCCCTATTTTTTATAGCCTTTCGGAATACTCCTTATCTTTTCTGGACTGGCCGTCCAGCTGTTGCCTGGGTCAGCTTGCTTCTGCTGGTAGGATTCTCTGGAGCTGTTTTCCCTTTGCAGAAGAGCACATCTTTTTGTTTGGACAGTTCTTGTCCCTGAAGCACTCTACAAGTAGCATCTGGTAGCTCCCCTGGCTTGTGATGACAGCTTAACAGAAAGCATGGAGCAGACTTTGACAGGTCAGAAGACAGTGGCATCCTCTCTGGAATGTGGCTGTGGCTTCCAAAATACTTTTGCTAGCTTCTCCTTATAAGAATGCTTTTCTTTTTTGAGAAGGACCTCAAGTTCTTACTTCCACATGCAGTGAGAGAGGGAGGGAGGAGTTGGTTTTAAAATGTTGACTTCGAGCATCCGCTGGCAGAGCTCAGCACTTCATTCTCCATTCTTCCGTGGGCCCTGATACACACCTCTGTGACGACCAGTCAGGGTAGTGTTATTTTCCTTTTTTTAAAAAATCATGGCCGGGCGCGGTGGCTCACGCCTGTAATCCTAGCACTCTGGGAGGCCGAGGCGGGTGGATTGCTCAAGGTCAGGAGTTCGAGACCAGCCTGAGCAAGAGCGAGACCCCGTCTCTACTAAAAATAGAAAAAAATTATATGGACAACTAAAAATATATATATAGAAAAAATTAGCCGGGCATAGTGGCGCATGCCTGTAGTCCCAGCTACTCGGGAGGCTGAGGCAGGAGGATTGCTTGAGCCCAGGAGTTTGAGGTTGCTGTGAGCTAGGCTGACGCCACGGCACTTACTCTAGCCCAGGCAACAAAGTGAGACTCTGTCTCAAAAAAAAAAAAAAAAAAAAAAAAATCATGATAAGATATGCGTAGCATAAAATTTTACCATTTTAACCATTTTAAAGTTCTGTGGCATCAAGTACATTCACATTGTGCTGCCACAATCTCCAGAACTTGTATCTCCCCAAGCTGTGATTAGTGTAGTTTTAGAAAATATGTCTGCCTCATTTATTAGACTGTGAGCTTTTTATTAATTTTAGCATTTATTCTGTCTAATGTAGTATTTGATCTGTCGTAGGAACCCACTCATGCCTGTGGGATGAAAGAGTGAGTGAATGGAGCGAAGGAACAGTTTCTTGTAGACAATTGCTCTTGGTCACTAGCCCTTGTGATGTTCTTTAACTTGTAGCCCCACCCCGCGTATGACACGACAACTTAGTAGAAGGGTGTTTATATATTTTCATTTCAAGAATATATGTGGTTGCTGTATTTGATGAATCTGTGAGGCAATGGAAAACAGGATTTTAGGATTAATGGCCTGGACTTTCTTATTTGGAACATTAGGAAAGATTTCTCTCAAGAACTGAATATCTTAGTCCCTTATAAAATTTAAAATGCACTTACAATTTTATGCTGTATTATTCCTGTGACTTTATGGAACCGTTTGATCTGTTACGGCCAGTGCTTTGGCAGTGTGCATTTTAGTTTCTGGACCCCATGCGCATTTTTGTGAGGAGTTCTTTGTCTTGTTCCTCCCCTCTGGAAGCCACCCTGGGAGTGTGCCCCTTTCAAATGTCTCTTCCCTACCCTTCTGTGCAGGTACCTATTTTTGGCATCAGTTAGAAAACTGTGGGGTCAGACTTTACTATGTCATGTTCGCCAGTGAAGTGGACGATCTGAGGGAACCATCATGTCATAGGGTCTCAGCACTGCAGAGGATCTTAGAGGTCGCTGAGATCCATCTTCTCATTTTATGGAGGAAGAATCTGAGAGAGGCGACATGACCTGCTTAGGCTGACACAGTGCATTGTGGTAGGGTCAGGACCAAAAGCTAGTTTCCTCATACTTTCAGTTCTGTAAAATTAAATTGTTTAATATGTGCAGCAATTGCTGTTTTAAAATGGTCACCCTTTTAGATTGAATTTGGATATCAACAGGACCTGCTGTATGCATTGGTGAAGAAGATGTCCACCTCTATTGTATGACTTGAGGGCGCTGCAGGGATCACCTCCACACACACTGGGTTGCTCCCAAGGTGTCTCAGATTCTGACCACGACAGCTGTGCCTTTAGACTGAGGATTTGAGTCCAGCATCTAGGTTACCTGGTAACCTTTCTTCATTAATATCTGTTAATATATTATTAAGAATTAGGTTACTGTCACCTCACAGGCTATATAGTCCTGGTCATAGGAGGCATAAAAAGATTAATTTTTAAAAGAACTTTTTACTTTGAAGTAGATTCATAGAAAGTTGTAAAGACAGTCCAGAGAGGTCCTGTGTACCCTTTATGTATTGTACCCAATGGTTATATGTTACGTTATTATAGTACAACAGCAAAAGCAAGAAGTTGACATTGGTGTGATGTGTGTGTATAGTTCAAAACGATACTTAATTTTCAATACCATGGGGGTAGTTTTGGAAAATGGTAACTCACTGGACTCTGACTGGTGGTAGCAGCCCTGGGTACCAGGGTGAGGCACTGAAATAAGTAAGGAGTACCTGGGTGGAGTGAGAGAAGGAGAAAAAAGCTAGAAATAGAATTATTTTGCCTCAAGGGTAACTTTCCCATTCAGTAAGAAGCTGAAGCTTTTCTCCTTGCTTGGGATAGGTGCCCAAGAAAGATGGTCATGTTGTGTGTCTTTAAAAACCATAATTATTTCCACCTTCAGTAGGAACAGAGAGGGTTAAATGAGTGGTTTTTGTGTGTTGTTTGTTTTTAAGGAGACTATGCTTCTAGTTAGTACTTTTCTACCAAGGGAATCGGTTTGCCCCTTTATAGCATAATGCACTTGCCCTGCAAATGGTGGCACTTTTTAGGAGTGTGAGTGCGCTTGTCACAACGGATGCCTGGCCGTGTCCTTCTAACTGGAGCCCTGTACCATCCATGTCTTGGTCATTGGTTAGGTTCCATTTTTCACAAGTCCTGTCACTATGAGTGACCATCAGATATAGACCAACTTCGGTTCTTCAGATGTCTAATTCCGATCTTGCTGAGTCCTCGGATATTTGTGATTCTTGCTAATGAGAGAAGCAAATCAGGAAAAAGCTGTCTTATGAGGTGAGTCTGGTTCCTTCTTCCTCACTCGCAGTGGATTATCTCCCTCTCTACAGAGAAAAACAGCAGTTGTCGGATGGGAATTTCTCTCATTTTCTGGACCAGAGTCACATGTCTACCTGCTTCTGTCCCCATCTCAGGGCTGCTTCTCGTCTTCTACAGCAGACATGTCATTCTTCACATCTAAGACCTGGACCTCTACCTCTGTCTTGGCGTCACCCTTCTTCTGCTTTCTCAGAAAAGTTACAGTATTGACGATCTCTTATTTCTCCTCCATCTTCAACGTGGATTACTTTCTATCCCGGATCTTTCCACAAAATCTAATATGCTTAAGTATTTCACATTAAAAAAAAGAAACCAAAATGATAGAGAAATACTGCACTTTGATCCTACTTCCCTCTGCAGTGACTTCACATCCCCTTCCTGGCTAATCTAACAAATAAAACTTGTCTAATCTCTCTACCTCCATGTCCCCAACTCACTCCAATTTGGCTCTTGGGTTTTGTTCAACTTGTCTGGATTCTCCCTGGTTGCTTTTGTCATTTATTTTCTCTTACATATTGGCGTGTTGCAAGCTTTGGTTTTAAGTTTCTTTCATTTCTCAATCTAGGCAAGTTCAACCACAGATATGGTTTCAATTTCCATGTGTACACCAGTGACTCCTGAATCACTGAGAGAACCGAGACCCCTGAGTCCCAGACCTCTACAGCCATCTGCCTGTTTAACCTCTTCACTTGGATATTTCAAAGCACCCTAAATTCTTCATGTCCAATATCATTCTTATGATCTCCCCCCACCGCACCTGGCTCTTCTCCAGTGTTTTCTATCTTACTGAATTTCTCCACCCTCCATCCAGCTGTGCAAGGGGGGGGGGTAACCTTGGGATTCTCCTTAATATCTCATGCTCTCTCACCACCCATGTCCAGGCCTTCATCAATTCCTATAGCTTTTACCCTTAACTATATTTCAAATCCACCTACTTTTTTTTTTATTTCCAGCTCTACTTCCTTTGCCCAAGCTACCATATTTTCTTAGATATTTCAGTGTCTCTTAATCAGTCTCTCTAAATGTACTTTTCCTATCTTGCAACCAAATCCTCTACACAGCAGTAAAAGTAAACTAAACATTAGTTACATCATGTTATTCACCAGTTTAAAATTCTCCAAAGACTTCCCATTGCCCTCAGAATAAAATTCAGGTATTTTACCATGGCCTACACAAAGCCTTACCTGATTTGACTCTACTTTTCCTGCCTCATCTCCAGATTTCATAATTATCTGTATATTTAATTCACTGCATTTGTCATAGTTTGCAATCATGTACTTATGTATGGGATTATTTGACAAATATCCTTCTTTCCACTAGACCAAAAGCTTCATGCATGAAGATGTGTGTACCCCACCACCCAGCTCAATGCCTGGCACTTGGTGCGATCCATCTCTATTGAAGGATGGATGAATGAATGCGTTTGTTATGTTTGGCCTTCAGCTCTGGTAATGCTGATTCAGTAGCTCTGGGCATCTCTATTTATTAAATCCACCACAGCCGATCCTCACGCTCAGTCTGGATTGAAACCACCAGAGAAATATGCTGCCGCTAGAGTTTAGACCACAGATGTTTAGACTCTGAACAAGAAAGGAAAGGATGATGTAAATGTTAATAAACATTTTCAGTCATTTTGCTAATCCTTTTGACTCTGTCATTCCTCTAAGTAGGTCAATATGCATCTGCTGATACTTTTATAGGATATTTGTATTGTGATTGCTTGTTTATTTTTGAGCTCTTTGCCAATTTTATGGTAAAAATAAAGGAGGGAAAAAGAAAGGATAATACATGATTGTTTTTCTGTAGGCAATAGATTTAAGCATAGCAAGATTATTAGGGATCTGAATAAAGCTAAAAATATGGAACTTTTCTGTTGTATGGTAGGTGGGAAGAAACACCAGTCAGTCAACATGTAAAGATGCTAAGACACAGACCCTACTTTCAAGGAGCCTAGTCAGGGATGGCTTCAGGTAACAAATGCAAAGAGCGTTAGATTGGGAGTCACAAGACCTGGGTGCGAGTGATCTAGTCGAGGGCTGATGGGCTCAGGATCTCAGTTTCCTCAGCTGTAACAGAAGGGGTTTGGATCAAAGAACTTTTTTTTTTTTTGAGATAAGAGTTTTGTTCTGTTGCCTGGGTAGAGAGCAGTGGTGTCATCACAGCTCACTGCAGCCTCAAACTCCTGGGTTCAAATGGTCCTCTTGCCTCAGCCTCCCGAGTAGCTAGGACTGCAGTCACCCCATCACGCCTGGCTAAGTTTTTCTATTTTTAGTAGAGACGGAGTCTCGCTCTTAACTCAGGCTGGTCTTGAACTCCTGACCTCAAGCTATCCTCCTGCCTTGGCCTCCCAGAGTGCTAGGATTACAGGTGTGAGCCACTACGCTTGGCCTGGGTCAGAGAACTTTCAAGGCTCTTCACAGCTTTAAAGGTCCACACCGTACGTGGACTGTAGGGCATGGACAGGGACTGGCAGGGGCAGGTGGAATGAGGCTCTGAGCTAGGCGACAGAGCTGCGGAGTCGGGAGCCTGCTCTTGCCAAGTGGAGGGATTACAGAGAGTAGCAGTCGAAGAGAAAGTTGGCGGAGTTTCTGGGCTAAGCTGTGGAGGGTGTTGGATATCAAGCTACAGTTTTTAGATTTCATTTTGTAGACAGTGGGGAGCTTTAAAACACTTCCATATTTTACTTTGAATCTTAATCAATGTTACAAATTCATATAAAACTTCTGAGGACAAAGAGAACAAAATGTATATGAACGAGTCTCTCGAATTATAAAAGATAGAGAATTATACATTTTTTATTTTCCTCTGATTATAAAAACAATGCATGATTAAGGTAAAAACATCCAAACATTATACATTAGAAAGTATGACACCCTTGTGATAAACTCCCAAACCAAAAAAAAGAATCATTAATATTTGTTGTCTTCTTCTTCATTTTTGTAGGAAGTTTTTAGGCAATAGTATGACATGATTAAAGTAGTATTTTAAGATCATTTTGTGGCAATATGTGGAGTGATTAGAGGGAGAGAAACTCAAGTCCAGGAGACTGCTGGGGCTTAGTATCCTTGTTTAAGAAATGTATGATCACTTTTCATGTTAGCTTCAGTCCAGTCTGAAGGTAGTAAGGGACCGCTTCAGGGAAGCAGCAAAAATGAAAGAAGAATGGATGAATTCAAGAACACTTTAAAGGAAGAATCATTAGGGTGAGTGACTGATCAGACTGTGAATGAGGCAAAGGAGAAAGGGGAGCACAAGGTGCCTGGGGATGTCATGTGTGGGTCTTTGGGAGAATCGTAAGCTCCCGAGAAGTCAGGGATGGAAGCTGGGCTTGGGGGAGAGAGGTGAGCGGGAGGTATTTGGACTGTGCTGTCAGAAATCACCACACTTAGGAGCTAAGAAGAGAAGTCACCAAAAGCAATGGAGAAAAAACAGCCAGGCCCGGGACGAGAGAACCCAGAGGGTGCGGGCACAGGGCAGAGGGAGGAAATTCATGTTCCATTGTTCATATTCTTACTTAACATATCCATATTAAGTCAACTTCTGTGGATCAGTCTAGAGCTCTGTTTCTGAGGGAAAATGTCCTATGAGTCAGAAATTGGGATACCTTCTGCATCCCCAGCCTTTCTTAACAGGAACAGCTGCCCAGTTTGTGGTTCCCAGTTATTTTATGTTTAACTGTGAGGTTGAACATTTATTACCCCATAGGTGCGATAAAAAAACACATTGTTCTTTTGCCATTTAGTCCTGTTCTTTGGGACCAATTCTTTCTGACTCCTTGGATGTAATGTCAGGCAGATCCCATCATTTTTATGGTTATTCTTTGGTAACAAAAGGTCTTGTCATTTTTGGTTACATTCACACGCACGAAGCAGTCTGCATTGAGTAATTAATATGTCCAGTCCAGTAACATAAAGTGCCCTTCTCCCAGCCTGGGTCTTCTTTGGTCTGGCTGCCTGCCTCTGACTCATTAGGCTGCCTTCAACTCCTCCAGATTGCATTAGGTGGAGGAAAAAGAGGTGAGGGGTAAAAAAAAATCCTACTTGATGTATGAGTCGTATGAGTTTACTAGTATTTGTCCCACAAAAATGGCAGTTTAATATCATTCAGTGTAATACTGTTGTCATCCGCATCAGAGCTCTCTGGGCTTAGCAGACATTTAAAACTAATACCTTTCCTTCTTAGAACTCATTTGTGGATTCTTTGCAGCACACTTACTGTTGCTGGGAGGTCTTTTATCCAAAGTGCCCTGGATGCTTTTGAATCTGTGTCCTCCAACTGGCAGCTCAAAACTCTGTCTTCAGCTCCCAGTTATCTAGGTGCATACCTCTAGCTTCCCTTCCCTGAGGGTTTGCATTATCCCTCCCGAGGCTGTTTTGATCAGGACAGAAAGCAGTCCCATGCTGACTCACTCTTTTTTGCATATCTAGTTGAGGGAAAATGCTCATGCTTTCTTTGCTCTGTGACACTCAGGAGGTGCAGACCGTCCCCGACACAGCAGCTCTGCATAGCTCCTCACTGCCAGTATTTTGCTTTGTAGATTTCTCAGGTGTCAAGAGCCTGCTCCCTGACAGCTTGAGGATGTTCCCAGGGACACATATCCAGCTCTCTGCATCCTTCTGTTGAAGCCCCTTTCTCTAGATTTGAAGTGAGGGGAGAGCAACTCTTACCTAATGTCTGGGGATGGGGTGGGAGCCACTCCTGGCTCATCAAAAGCTTTTCCCTAAAATTCTCTTCTAGTTTATTTTCATCTTGACTCTTTTGTGCCCTCCCCCTAGGTGAAGGGTTAAGAGTTGCAAAACCAGTTTTTGGAAACCTCCTTTGCAAGTCCTGCAAGGCAGTCTTGCACCTCACTTTGGAATGTAGACATAGTTGGCATGTATTGTCTTGAAGGCCAAAGTCAAACGGAGTCAGAGATAGCTCCATTTTAACATCCTGTGATGTGCAGATTTAAAAAATTCAATGCCTTTCTTAACCTTTAAATAAAAAGTAAATCCAGACACTGGCGATCAGTGCTAAAGCAAAGTATTAGAAAATTGAAATGATCATAAATTAACATAAATGTACAAACAGAAATAATCCACCCAGCACCTTAATTTTGTTTCTGGCATTTCTTTTTACTTCAGAAGCAAAAGTTAAAAGAAACTGGCCTGCATTATTTTATTTTATTTTATTTTTTATTTTTTTTGAGACAGAGTCTCACTTTGTTGCCCGGGGTAGAGTGTGGTGGCGTCAGCCTAGCTCACAGCAACCTCAAACTCCTGGGCTCAAGCGATCCTCCTGCCTCAGCCTCCCGAGTAGCTGGGACTACAGGCATGTGCCACCATGCCCGGCTAATTTTTTTCTATATATTTTTAGTTGTCTAGCTAATTCCTTTCTATTTTTTTAGTAGAGATGGGGTCTCGCTCTTGCTCAGGCTGGTGTTGAACTCCCGAGCTCAAACGATCCGCCCGCCTCAGCCTCCCAGAGTGCTAGGATTACAGGCGTGAGCCACCACACCCGGCCTGCATTTGAAAATATATTTTTTTAGTGGTCATGTAGTGTGCCATATTCCTTCAAATTTGTTAAAATAGAAACTCAAAAGTTGGATGGCTTCATGGTTAGAGAAGGAAAGTTCCATGACTGGAATACATGGTTTTAGTAATTCACGTGTCTCCAACTTGTACTCTGGTCATAGCATACTGCTTAAAAGGGTAGTAAAAATAATGTTTTCTCTCATCCCCCTTCATTTGACTGATTTCATAACATACACCCTCACAGTGAATGATTGACTTGGGAATAGGGGTTAGAGAAATGACAGATTGTTGAGAATGCCTACTGATTCTTATTTTCTACCTCTGCTTTAGAAATTGCTTAGAAAATGTAATCAAGGCAGGCTCACATCCAATACAAACAGAGAGTGAATATATGTGCTTCAGAGCAGGTTTTCCAAGGGAGAGCTTTCCCCATGGAACAGTGACCATATTGGGGAAAAAAGAGCTCTGAAGACATTGATGAGTTATGCCTTCTCTTGCCTGGGGAGGTGTTTGCTTAGAAAACACGCTGCCCAAGTATTTAAGCCTTCAGGTTAGCCTTTCTTCCCGGTTATTGGCAGAGTGAATCAGCATAAACTGTATTTGATGAGCTACAATTTAATATAAAAACCCATTTTGAAGCAAATTAAATTCCTTTGAAACTGAAGGAAAATTGTTTAGTGAAGGAAACTCGTACTTCCTACAAAAGGCCTGGGGTTTTTTTTGCTCCATGTTTTTAGTTAAGTTTAGTTTAGTTCAGCTAGAACTAACGTAGAACAATTTGAAAATAAATTTTATTTCTTTTTTAGACCAGGTGTCAGCAAACCCTGGCTGAAAGACCAAATCCACTCTGACACCTGTTTTTGTAAATAAGGTTTTATTGGAACATAGTCATGCTCATTTGTTTACACATTGTCTCTGGCTGCATTTGCACTGCAAGGGCATTGTTGAGTAGTTGTGACAAAGACCATATGGCCTACAAAGCCTGAAATATTTAATATCCAGCCCTTTACAGGAAAAATTTGCTGATCCCTGTTCTAGATTTATGAGAGTACTCAGTATCAGTGTTTTTGTGGTTATATATGGCATAAATGTCTACTAATTCTCTGAATTACTATTAATTTTAAATATTTCAGTATCTTCTGTACTTGATTATATATTTTGTGAACATAACTAAACTCACTGTGAAAATCGGTATGACCTATTTGTCTAATGGTTAATATGTTGAACATTGTAGAACTTCTGTATTTCAAATCCCTTGGACAGTAAAATAATTTATTTCTTGGTTTGCATTTTACCACTTATAAACATCCCGGGAAGACTTTGTGTGGTGCAAAGCACACGGTCAGCACTCAGTTACAAAATAATTTCTTGATTTAGTGGAACAATTTAAAATGAGAGCGAAAAGAAGCACTTTCCGTCTTCTCTTTCTCTCGTTTTCCATCATGGCCGGCCTCTTCCTCTCCGTGGCATTCACGTTCCTTTCAAATAAAGGGCAGAGAGTTAAGGTTACTCTGTGGCTCATTTGCCTCTTGAGAGTAGTTTGATCCTTCCCGAGAAAAGGTGATTTTAGTGTCTTGCAGGAGATGCTGTCTGATAACTGCGGCTGATCTGATGAGCACCCGAAAGAACCAGCCTGGGACAAGACGCGATTCGTTTATTCATTTATATTAATACGTAACTTTATTCAACAGACATTGAAGACATGCTGATTTAGGTGCTGTGCTCTGAAGGATTTCATAATGTCCTAGAAGCATTGGACACAAAGCAGATAATTACAGTATATTGTGTTAAATAAAATGATTGGGTTATCCACAGAATATTATGGGAAAGAAGGGAGAGGTAATCAAGCAAGGCTACTTGAAAGAGGCTAAATCTAGATAAAGAAATCCACACATTCTGTAGGACATTGAGGTGGAGATGTACAGCAGGCAGATTTGAGTCTGAATCTCTGGGTTGAGGTATGGGCTAGAGATAGTGATTCTGGTGTCTTCCGTGTAGAAATGGCAGTTAAAAACATGAGAGTTGATGAGAGTCTGGAGAGTGGGGAGAGCCTTGGGCTCAGGATAGGAAAGGATCGGACAGAGAGACAGGAAGGAATCAAGGAAGGAGTCAGATACTTAGGAGTACCAAGGGACAGAAGACTTGAGAACATTTACAGACTGAGGGCAAGGAGACAGTCAGTGGAAAGATGGGGGAAATCCAGGATTGATCAGGGATGATTGGCAAGGTAGGAGGCAGGAGGGGAGATGGAATTTGTTTCAACTATAATCTAATGTAACTACTTACGTGTTAAACACGTAATTACCTAAAACTTGGTTTCCAGGCTGTTGTTTAAAGTAAGCCCAAATAAAAGAGTTAATTTTCTAATATGTAAAAGCTAGTAGTTTTTATTTAATTTGGTACATATATATGCAGCATTTATTTTGGACCAGGCACTACGGTAGGTTGGCACCCTGTAGGATAAACTATGAGGGGTACAAAAATGATCCAGTGCGGACTTGGCGCTCAAAGAACTTGCAGTAGGATAAGCGGTATCTCTAAATATTTATGATAAAAGGTGAAAAGTGACAGGAAAGGAAGAACTAGGCTTAGAGGGCAGAGATGTTGTTTTTTAGATTGGGGATTCAGGGAAGCAGTAATACTTGGGTAGGGATGGAAGTATGTGTGGGTCAAGAATAGGGAAGAGTAAGAGCCAAAGCACTGTGCATGAAACCCCAGGACAACAGCAGTTTGAATTATTGCTCTCGACTATGTCTCCACCGCTAGACCCTCTGATGCGGAGGACTGTAATTTATCTTTTTAGCGCCTCATATGGTGTTTTGCATGTAGTACTTACTCAGTTAATGTTTGCTATATGAATTAAACTTGACAAACAGAGACATTATCGTTGTTACTTATTCCACAGTCTTCCCTGTGCTGGCGTCAGTAATAAAGCAAAAATTAATTTAAAGATTCTTGCATTCTTACATTCATCAGTAAAACAGGCAATCTAGGTAAATTACCTTCTTGACTTGATTTTTTGAGGATGACAGTTTAGAACTTATAAATGAATCAAGTACATGTAATTTATAACGTTACTGTATATGACATGAAAACAATTTAAGATAGAAGCCACAAATGTTAATATTCTTAAGACTTTGATCAAAACAACACAATTTCTTCGGGATCTTATTTAATTGACAACATTGAAGCCAGGTTTTAGACTTTTTTTTTTATTAGCATGTAAGTAGTTACATTTTTTAATTTTTTAAGTGAACCAGAGCCTTCTTTTAGGATTAAAAAATAATTTCTCGGTGCTTTAGATTAACCAAGAGTGCTTTTAAAGAAAAGCTAATATTTTATAGTTGCATCTCTGTGTTTGCTTTGATAAATTTAGGGAATCAAATTTAGAATACAAATTTCATTAGTGAAATTACTTAGCTGTTTTGGAGAGGTTTTATTTATTTATTTGTTTATTATTTTAAAAAATTTATCTTTCCAACCGCCAAGTAGAACCAGATGAAGAGTTTCTATTTAATGTGTTACCTTGATTTAGAATGGACAGTTAGAAATATGAGAAGTTAGAAAAATGATACATTAATAGGCCACATATTTTCTAGTTGATCTTGGAAAGAGAAATAATTAACTGTCTCTGTTAAAATAGGGTAGGATGTATTGATTTAAGAGTTATACTAGAAGGCCGGGCGCGGTGGCTCACGCCTGTAATCCTAGCACTCTGGGAGGCCGAGGCGGGTGGATTGCTCAAGGTCAGGAGTTCGAGACCAGCCTGAGCGAGACCCCGTCTCTACTAAAAATAGAAAGACATTATATGGACACCTAAAAATCTATATAGAAAAAATTAGCCGGGCATAGTGGCGCATGCCTGTAGTCCCAGCTACTCGGGAGGCTGAGGCAGTAGGATCGCTTAAGCCCAGGAGTTTGAGGTTGCTGTGAGCTAAGCTGACGCCACGGCACTCACTCTAGCCTGGGCAACAAAGTGAGACTCTGTCTCAACAAAAAAAAAAAAAAAAAAAGAGTTATACTAGAAAATAATTTGAGGAATTGCAAAGCTGGGGGATGTTGGCCTCTGAAGATTTTGTATCCTTGATTATTTACAAATATTTGAATTGTGTATAACTTCATTTTTCCGTTGGTTTTTTGATAATGATACCCAAAACATATCTGAAGTTATTTCTTGTCAGTTTGACATGTGTTATCCTTGTTTCATAAATTACTGAGTTATTTAATCTAGTTCTCATTTCATAAATGATGGAAGTCGGATTAAGCAGTTTGTTTAAATGACCTCAGTGAATTATAGGGACAGGTCACCTTTTTATGTTAGTGAATTGGTAAGAAAAACTGATGAAATCTCGTAGGCTTCATGTTGCAGTTGACTAAAACTAAACTTCCATAAATTAAAATAAACTGTTTTGTTTATTAAATCATCATAAATGTCACTTAAATATTAATTTTCTAAATCTTTTTTATGCAGGTAAGTAAGCAAGCAAAATAATTAAATAAGAACTCATATATTTTCTTGTTTTTTTTTTCCCTTCCGTCCAATAGGACCAGGCATATTATCAGTCATTTCAGGTTTCAGAATATGGTAAGAGTTCCTCAATTTATTTTGAAAGAAAAAAACATTTGTTACTTTCCACAGAGATAACAGAAATTTTCAAAAGATGTATTATTTGAAGTAAAAATTCCAATGGAGGTAAAATCCTGGTGTTCCTTACAGGCCTAAACATACTTTTTCCTTTGCAAAAGCTTTAAAAATCTCATTATGAAGAAAAAAGTAGGAAAAATATCACCTATAGTCCCCTTATGCTAGTCTTTTTCTTATGTACAGTTTTTCTACTTTGTTGTGATCGTAAAATACTTAAAACTTTGCACTTAAATAAAGCCAACAAATTATTTTTCATTTGGTTGGCTCTGGTAAGGACAGTCTGTTTAACTCAGGTAAATCCTCGTGGCAGGTGTCAAGCTGATAATATCGCAGTTAGAAACACATACATAGATGAAAACAGTGGGACCCACCTATTTTGTTGGTGGATGGAAAGGAAGGAAAGATGAAAGGAAAGCATTGGAGATCTGTATTAGTTTATAATTTGAGTATTTTGAGGTCACACACATGCTTTTTCATTTATTTTGTGCCACTTTTTGAGACTGCATTTCATTTAGGCAATGGGAATTCTGGAAAGTATTAATAGTTTGCTCACACCTCTGTGGCTCAGGCTCATGCGTGTCATATAGTATTGTCAGATCTGAGGCTTGTGATCACCTAGAACAGGGATAAGCAAAGTGTTTTCCTATAATCGGCCACATAGTAATTTTAGGCTCTGTGGGCCATCTGTCTCTGCCATAAGTACCCAACTTTGCCATCGTAGCAGGAGAGCAGCCATAGATAATATGTATGTGAATGTTGCCGTGATGAAATAAACTTTATTTTATGGACATGGAAATTTGAATTTCATATAATTTTCATGTATCATGAAATATTATTCTTCTTTTGATTTTATTCGACCAATTAAAAACTGTAAAAACCATTCTTAGCTCATGCTCATCATAGTTTGTCCAGTAGGGGCCACTTGCTGTGTGTGGTTACTGAGCACTTGAAATGTGGCTAATCCAAATGGAGACACCAGATTTTAAAGATTTAGTATAAGAAAAAAAGAAAGAAAAACAGTTTATTAATTAATAATTTTTTATTTCACTTACATGTTGAAGTGATAATATTTTAGATATATGGGGCTAAGTAAAATATTGCAAAAATTAATTTCATCTGCTTCTTTTTACCTTTTTTTTTTTTTTTTTTTTGAGACAAGGTCTTGCTCCATTGCCTGGGCTGGAGTGCAGTGGTGTCATCATAGCTCACCACTGCAACCTTAAACTCCTGGGCTCAAGTAATCCTCCTGCCTCAGCCTCCTAAGTACCTGAGACTACAGGCATGCACCACCATGCCTGGCTAATTTTTAAATTTTTTGTGGAGATGACGTCTTGCTCTGTTGCTCTGGCTGGTCTCAACCTCCTGGCTTCAAGCAATCCTCCCATCTTGGCTTCCCAAAGTGTTAGGATTATAGACATGAACCACCATGCCTGGTGTTTTTACTTTTTAAATGTGACTACTAGAAATAAAAAGTTATACATGTGGCTGGCATTTTATTTCTTTTGGACAACCCTAATCTAGAAGAATAAATTCTCGAGGACCAACATGTTTATAGACTATTTTCCTATCACATTGTGGTGGTGCTGGGTGGTTATATGTTGCTGAATGCGATATAGTGGAGGTGGGGAATTGATTGCCAATTATGATGTTTGAGGAAGGGGCATTTTAGTCTCCTTGCTGGGGGATCATAGTTGATCCAAGTGACTTTTCTGGCCTTCATATCCTACTGGTCTAGAGTCTAGGAGTGTCTTGGTACATTAAGGACCTTTAGTCTTGCTTGAAACTGGAGGTCTGCCCTATATTGTTGACCCACTGGCCTTTTGGATACTTCTATTGTGTTAATTGAATGATGAGGTGCCTTGTTATGAGATTTTAATCTAATTTCCTTGGTCAGTGAAGTTATAGAAAAATAAAGTTCTATAGACTGGAAAGAAACATGAATTTTCTTACTCTGCTAGAATGCTTTATGTCAAATATAGTATTAGTATTTATAAAATATTTCATATCTTAATTATGTAAAACTGACCAAAGTGGGACTTCTAATTTTGGGTGAAACAAAGGGCTTCCCATCTGTGCAACATGTATTTGAATCCTAATGAATTTAAGTTTAAATGGTAATTATCAACTGCTTCAGAACAATTTTATTTTTTATTTTATTCAATGGAATATGATAGTGAAGTAGATTCTTCAAAAGATTTACCCTTGCTTTTCTTTTCCAGTATTACCAAAATTTGAAGTGGCTTTGCAGACACCATTATATTGTTCTATGAATTCTAAGAATTTAAATGGTACCGTCACGGCAAAGTAAGTATCATTTTTCTGTTGATATGGCTCTAAGCCATTATAAAACTGTATGCCAAAAACTGATTATATACTCCAGAATGCTAGCACAATTTTTTTGCTCATTAAAATATCCTAGTGGATAGTAAAAACTATCTGTAATAATTAAGCGTGGAATAGATCAGTACAGAGAGATCTGTAGCCATCTCACTGCTTCTAAGCCGAGCCAGTCCTAAAATATTTCCCACGGACTACTGTCTTTCTAAGACTAATGAAGGGATTTACATTATAGGTAGTGCCAGATTTTTTTTAAAGTTATATCTTTGTTTATTGCCCATTCAGATGACATGGAGATGAAGTAATTTATCTCTTCTTTAATCTTATTTTTTTTCTGTTGCTAATGGAGGTTGAGCTCTTGGGGGAGGAAGTTGGTTACTTACTGCAATTAGCTTATGAGTGAATAATCCACATTTATCCATTTCAACATATATACACAGAGAATTCCAACCCACCCTGCATAATAGCTGTATGGTTGCTCTCATGCTTGGGCAGCAGAGCATTTTGTTTTGCTAAAGCAAAAAGGGTCCCTGGAGTTTCAGACTAATGGTTCTCCAAAGTGCAAGCTGGGATTGCCCTCAAGTAATTCAAGGACTAGTCTCTTGTAGCTTTTATTTTTGATGTGTCAATATCTGTGCTTTGGTTTCTGAAATGTATGTGGTTTCACAATTTGTTGCTAAGAGCTATTAATAATAAAAGCTGGAGCTCACCTCAGTGCCATCTCATCACCGTACTCTTCTCCGGGTGAGCATTTGTGGCAGTGGCAAGTGACAGGCAGCACAGAGTCTGCTGGCAGAAGCCAGTCCACAGATCAAAACCCACTAAGGACTCCTGCTTTAGATTCTGTTTGGAAAAAATCATGTGAAACCCATGTAACACAAAGGCAAAAGTGTGTCTACAATTTGTACCAAGTTAGTTTTCTGTCCATGTCAACGAAGAGGCAGCTTCCAATATGAATTTGAGTACTGTGGATGGATTAATGGTTTAGAAAACACGTGAATGCCTGCATTTTACATAGTTGTTATATTGTACTTGGTCTTTGCCAAATGTTAAGCATTCTGAGTTTGATTTTTCTTTTTTTTATTTACTTTTTTACTTTACTTTTTCTTTTTCTTTAATTCATTTATCTTTAATGTTCCTGAGCCTCCCAAAGAAGAGACCGAGTTTTATTTTATTTTATTTTAATTTTAAGAGACAAGGTCTTTTGCTCTGTCATAGCTAAGAGGAACTTCAAACTCCTGGACTCAAGTGATTTTCCCATCTCGGCCTCCTGAGTAGCTGGGACTACAGGTGCGAGCCACCATGCCCAGCTAACATTTTTTAGTTTAGTTTAGTTTTGTTTTGTAGAGATGGGGTCTCCCTAAGTTGTTCAGGCTGGACTTGAACTTCTGGCCTCCCAAAGTGCTGGGATTACAGGCATGAGCCACCATGCCTGACCCTATTTTGAATTCTTTTTTTTTTTTTTTTTTTGAGACAGAGTCTCACTCTGTTGCCTAGGATAGAGTGAGTGCCGTGGCGTTAGCCTAGCTCACAGCAACCTCAAACTCCTGAGCTCAAGCGATCCTCCTGTCTCAGCCTCCCGAGTAGCTGGGACTACAGGCATGCACCACCATGCCCGGCTAATTTTTTCTATATATATATTTTAGCTGTCCATATAATTTCTTTCTATTTTTAGTAGAGATGGGGTCTCGCTCTTGCTCAGGCTGGTCTCGAACTCCTGAGCTCAAAGGATCCGCCCACCTCAGCCTCCCAGAGTGCTAGGATTACAGGCGTGAGCCACCGCGCCCGGCCCCTACTTTGAATTCTTGACGAATGCTTATAAAACTTGGTACAAATCTGCACAAACCATTGTACCCACTGAGTGGGCGCAAATTCACATAAACATTGTGTGTGGATCTAAACAATCCATATCCACATGAGTTGGGTTGAATCTGAGTATCTTCTTTGGTTCTGTTTTATTTTTTTTGAAGACAAAGGGTCATGCTTTGTCACCCAGCTAGAGTGTGGTGGTGTCATCGTAGTTCGCTGCAACCTCAAACTCCTGGGCTCCAGCGATCCTCCTGCCTTAGCTTCCTGAGTAGCTGGGACTACAGGCACATACCACCACGTCACGGCCGGATTACAGAACGGGGGATGAACACATAAACATAAAGAAACAAACAGACACACAAAAAACAGACACAGAGACGCGAAGACGGTTCAAGGCTGCAGCACTGAAAAGCGCCAGTCGCTTTATTTTTATACTTTCTGCCCCGCAGCTACTTCCTGGTGCATGACTTTCTTTGATGGCTTGATGTAACCGGTTCCATTCGTTAAGAGTGATTGCTCAAGGGAGGTGAATGTTTGCATCTCAACCTCCTGACCTCATCACTGCGTGCAGACAAGGAGACGCCCTGGCTTGCATGCAAGACCACAGGCCTTTGGCTATCAGTCACAGGGAACAGGTTATATGATCAGCAGGCCGTGTGCCTACCTATCGATCATCTACAGACCGTGTGCAGGACCTACTGATCTCTGGCCTCAAGAAGCCAGTTTCACCGACTCTGGGCAAAAACCAATTTCCTGCCCAGGGGCGGCCCCTACACCACCATGTCCAGATAATTTTTCTATTTTTTGTAGAGATGGAGTCTTGCTCTTGCTCAGGCTGGTGTTGAATTCCTGAGCTTAAGTTATCCTCCCGCTGTGGCCTGCTGGTGGTTCTGTTTTTGGTTTTCAGAGGTGTGCCAGGGATTTAATGTACTCAATTAAAACAGTGGTTCTTAAACTCTGTTCACTCCAGAATATATATATATATTTTTTCTCCAGAATATTTTACAGGTAATTTTAGGAAGTTATGGATCCCCTGAAGCCCCACCATTGGCACCATCCTCCCCTAGCCTGATAGGCACCCTTGTAGTTTCATCACAGCTCTCATGGTTGAGCCTCTTTGAGACACTAACGGTTGAGAATGACATGACAATTATGTTGGCCTCCTGGCGTTTCTTTAGTTTTCACCGTATTGTATTCTCATTGTTTTCCTTAGTATGTGTATCAGGTAAGGTTCAACCAGAGAAGCAGAACCAGTGGGAGATATTTAAGAGATTTATTTCAAGAAATTGGCTTATATGATCATGGGGATGGCTAAGTAAGTCCAAAATGCACAGGGCAGGCTGTCAGAAAGGGGAGGGGAGGCTGGAATTCTCAGGCCCGGTGAAGTTGCTCACACAGGCTGAATTTCGTACTCTGTAAAATACCTTCACCTTAACACTTAGATTAGCATTTGATTGAGTCACTGGAGACTTTAGCTTTGCGAAGCTGACACACCAAAAAGGCCTTCACAGTATGTTTGGTTTGTCTGTTGTGGTTCACGAGGCTCCTTGTTGCCATTTAAAGTTCTTAGATCTGGCTAGTTCTGATGATTGTCCAGTTTTTCCTTCCTGTGAAATCTCCTTCCTTCAGCCTTCAGTTGCCCAGGAGTGATGTCCACGGTGAGGCAAAGGAAGGCAGTTCTTCTCTTGCAGGCGGTGCCCGTCTTCTGGGTGAATTCAGAGGAACAGCCGCCCCTATGGCCTGGGCTCCTTCCCTCTTCACCCCAGCTGCCATGAGTGCAGTTTCAGTAGAGTCTTCTTTTGCCTCCAGGGTGGAGAATCAAGACTGAGAATATAATTTGCAATTTTGCAAGATTAAGGAAATCTTTTTGACCTGAAGGATCTTTAATCAGTCTGTAAAATTTGGCATGTAAATACTGGCATATACTATTCTATAAATACTGTGTCCCAAGAAAGGTGAAAATGATTATCTTCCTCCTCCTCCTCCTCCTTATCCTGACTGTCTGTCATGATGAAAGCAACATCTCTTTTTCCTTCAGAGGCTCATTCCTCCACTTGGGCCTTGGATACTGTCTCCTATCAGGAGAATCCCAATTCTACTTCCTCTTTTGCTTATGTCTCCACTCCTTCCGTTTGGTATTTTTAACCTTTTGTTCTTTAGTGGCGTCTTCACTCTGTGCTTAATCACTTGGGTTATTAAAAGAAACAAGCCCTTCCTTGACCTCCATGCCTTCTTCCAGCTCCTGCTCTATCTCTCACCTTTTCTTCATGGTCACAGTTGCATTTTCCACTCCTTCACATTCCATTCATTCTTCCGCCACCTGCAGTCAGCCTGTCACTCTCACCAGGCCATTGAAACTGCTTTCACCAGGGTCACAAAGACTTCCTTCTTGCTCAGTCTTGGTGGGTACTTTTCTAGGTTTTTACAACTTTTTTTTTTCCTTTTGCAGCAGTGGACATTGTCCACTCCCATTTCCTTTCTGGTTTTCCTTCTTTCCCTTTGGCTACTCCTTTGAGCCTCTTGAGGGCAACTCTACATCTTTTAAAAATTCTTATTAGAGCTCCGTCTTTGGCTCTCTTCTTTCTATGCTCACTTACTCAGATTTTTCTTTTCCATGGCCAGTGGTTCTGCTACTGTTTATAATTTAATGATACCTAAATCTGTACCTCCAGCCCCACGTTTCTTTCTTGAGGTTCAGAACCTCACATCTCAATGCCCAACAGACATCTCCCACTGTGTGTCCCTCAGGTGTTTTAAACTGAACATGTCATCTTCCCCCAAACATGATTCTTCTCCTGCATCTCTGTCTTGGTGGACGGCACCACCATCTGTTTAGCTGCCCAAGTCAGCCGCACTCTTCCCACTCCCTTGATTCGTGTAGCCAATGGGCATCGATGCTATTGATTCCGTCTCCTTAGTCTCTCTCCAATCCATCCACTTTTCTCCATTGCCACTTCCTTGATTCAGGCCAACATCATCTCTCTCTCCTCAACTACTATTGCAGTTTCTTAAATGTTTTTCCTGACTCCAGTTTTACCTCTTCCAATCTTTTCTCTACTTTGTATTGAATTCCTCTTTTTTTTTTTTCTGAAAGACAAATGTAATTTTATCACTCTTTGCATGAAAATTTTTAGACCATTGCCTTGAGGGTGAAGTTCAAATTCTTTAGTAAATCTTATAGGGTTCTTTTCTAGTTTCGTGTCTTTTGAAACATCCCACCCAACCCATTTTCTACCATCCTAAACTCTACTCTCAAATTTTACTTGTGGTTCCAAGAATGCAAAATGCTTTTTCTGACCAATGGGCCTTGACACAGGCAATTTCAAGGCTTGCTACCTGTCCCTAACCCACTATGCTTATGCCTCTCCTAACCCTAGTCACATGGTGCTGCAGTTTGCTAGTCCACCTCTTTGAAGGTGGCTCTGTGTCTTGTTTGCTCCTGCACCTTGGTGCCTAGTACAGGGCCAGCCACAGAGTAGGTTTCCAGGAAATATCTATTGAAAGGACACATGGGTAAACAACATGACCCTTAAGATTTCAGTTCCAAGCAGCATATAGCGTAGCAAAGGTCTCCATAGCACATCAAAAGCCTGCTATTTGGAGTTCTGAGGATCTAGGAAAAAACAAACTCAGTTTCTTCTAATACTGTCATTCAACAATCAACACAGAAGGCTTCTATGACCTTTGATTTTTAAGAAATGTGTGGGGATTTCTCCCCATCAACAACCAACCAGTCAGTTCTGCAGCAGACACCAATGAGGTGTCCTCTAATTCAAATCAATTCTGACACTGTCTACCTGGAAATAGCGTCAGATCATAGGCAGAGAACTCAGCCCAAAGACTGCCCCTACTTCAGACGCCCATCACAAGTCACAGGTTGTCACCTCTACTTCTGACCAGTTGGCTATAACTTCCCCTTAAGGTTTGACTGATTTACAAGAGCAGCTCACAGAACTCAGGGAAACACTCTACGTAGAGTTACTGGTTTATTACAAAGGATACAGATGAAGAGATGGAGGAGATGCATTGGGTGAGGCATGTGGGAAGCAGCTGGGAGCTTCCAGGCCCTCCCCTAGCACCTGTCTAGGAACCTTCGGCTATCCAGAAGTTGTCCAAACCCTGTCGTTTGGGGTTTGTATGGACGCTTCATTACATAGGCACGATTGATTAAATCATTGGCCATTGGTAATCAACTCAACCTTCAGTCCCTCTCCCCTCCCCAGAACTTGGAGGGTGGGGCTGGAAGTTCCAACCCTTTAATCATGCTTGGGTCTTTCCAGTGACCAGTCCCCATCCTGAAGCTCCCTAGGGGCCCCAGCCACCAGTCAACTCATTACAAAAAGACACTTATCACCTTGGCGAGTCCCAGGATTTTAGGAGTTGCATGTCAGGAAACAGGACGAAGACCAAATATATATAATATTTCACAGTATCACAGGAGTGAACTAAATTGAATTGTATGAGCAATAGATTTGGTCTCATTACCAAATTAGGGGATAGAAAGTAGGGCCTGAAATCAAGTTGTTCCTTGGGTGTGTTTTGAAAGATGAGCTCTGTTGTCTTATTTGGATGGTTGTTATTAAGTTATAGAGATGATTTTGTGAATATTTATTTCAAAATAGCTATTAAAATCCTCTCTATGAGTGTATGATAAATAATTTAGGTTACTACTCTGTTAGTAACCATCTAGTTCATCAAGGCTATAGTTAATGTGCAGAGCATTGCTAGAAATTTCTCTGAGAAGAAGCTTAATAAGCATTTTTTAGTTTTGAAATCTTTAACTGAGGTAAATAAAAAATAAAAACATGCATTTATTAGCCTTGATGTGAAACATCTGCTCGTTATTCCCACCTCATTAAAAATAAACAATAGACTCTTTTCCACTAACCACAGTGGGTTCTCAAGGATTGTAAAGAAAATAACATAGCACATATCTATTTTACTTCCATTTAGCATATGTCTATTTTACTTCTATTTAACTCCTAGAGATAGTAGAATACGAAAAATATTATTTAATCTAGGTTTATTAAACTATAATTATTATTTAATGAATTGCAACATTTGTGTCCTGCAAATAAAGTGGAAAAAAAGGTAAGTGGGAAGAAACATGAATTATCCTGATAGGTTCACTTTTTAGATATTATTTTATAAACCATTTGTGCTACAACTGTTTTCAGAAAAAAAATTTTTTGTTTTGTTAATAGTATCTCAGAATATATTTGATTTGCTTTTCAAAATGTTGCCAAGCTATTATTTTATGAATAATCAGTGTATCTCAAATGCTTCCAGATTCTGTTTAGGACAATAATTCTCAGTATCCTTGTTTCACAATCATTATAATGAACTTGGTGCCTGGAAAGCTAAATCTGCTTCACATTTAAATAAAAATAAAAAATTTTTATGTCCGAGAATACTTTAAATTATGTCTGGAGTTTAAAGCTCCTTGTACTATCATGTGATATAACTTTTAAAATACAATAATCTGGTATTCTAATTTTGCTTTCATTGAATCTTTAACAAGATATGAGTAATATCAGGTTTCGAAGATTCTTGAATGAGTGAATTTGATGCTAAAATTCCTAACCAGGGTTTCCACTAACTTTACTGTTTTCATTGGAAGAGTGGTGCATTTGAAGGTGGATTTGTTTTTTCCTTCTTAATTTTGGAATATATTGTATTTTAGTATTTGCCTTTTGGTTGAGTTGATCCAGATGAGGGGCAGTTTCTGTGTTCAGTTAATGGATTCAGGAAGCAGCAGTTTACTGCTATGATTTATAGAGTGCAAAGCAAAATTGACTTCCATGTTTGGCTCAGCATTTCACAATAGAGATGAAAGCAACCCAAGAAATGCATTTAAAAAAGGCTTTCTGGCAGAAAAATGTTTACCAAAGATTGCCTCTCCTTCACATGAAGAAACTTTCCCATCATGAGAAGGGATACAGTTAATACATAGAGTGCAAAGTAGCTGAGAATGATATTCGACTCAAGAAGATAAGTTTGGTACTGTGGGCTAAAAAAATTACTTTTATTTTAAATTTTCCTACAAAAAAGCCAATTTTTGACAGCCATGAGCACATTTGGTGCTCCAGAATATGTGGTCTAATAAACCCTCCCAGCTAATAGTGGAACACGCAGCAATAGCCCACGGTGATTTCAGCTAACATTTGAAAATCTTCAAAAACTACTAAGTTTCGAGTGCCTACAGTAAATGGGCCAGTCCAGATTTCTAGGAATGAAAGATTTTCATAATCTTTTAGAAATCTTTGGACAGGAAACTGTCACTTTCAATTATGGTCAGATTTTCTCTGGGGTCTCTCAGATAGAGAGAAGCTGGGTAAAGTATGTATTCTGAATTGTTTTAAGGTGCTAAAGTTAAAAGTCTTCCCATTTTGGAGACTTAATTTCAATGATCATCACTTATTAAGGACATTCCTTGCTGGGTTTAGTTTTAAAAATTTGTAGCAGGAGTATGTTTTTAATGCAATTCTTTTATGCTGCATTGCTAGTATATGCTACTGAAAGTAATATTTTCATTGTGTTCTGCCAATATCAAGTTGATATATAAAAAAACCTTTATTTATTATTTTCAGGTATACATATGGGAAGCCAGTGAAAGGAGACGTAACGCTTACATTTTTACCTTTATCCTTTTGGGGAGTGAAGAAAAATATTACAAAAAAATTTAAGGTAACTTTTGCAGATATTTTATAACTTGTAATGGGAAAAAAATGTTTACTTTTTCTAAAAATAAGATTTTGTATTGAATTGACAAAAAATTGAGTGTAAGAAAATCAAGAGCTTTCCAGCATTGGACAAGTAAGAATTTACCCATTTCTAGTTATTAAAATGTTATCAGAGCTATCATGTTGTAACTTAGTTTGAGTTTTCTTTCTGAAATTTGAATTGCTAAAGTGAAAAATGTAATTGAACTTTTAAATGAAACAGATAAATGGATCTGCAAACTTCTCTTTTAATGATGAAGAGATGAAAAATGTAATGGATTTTTCCAATGACCTTTCTGAACACATGGATATGTCTTCCCCTGGGCCGGTAGAAATTTTAGCCACGGTGACAGAATCGCTTACAGGTTTGTAGACTTCGAAGTGAAGGTAAAGAAAGCTATTTATGTGGTGTTGCTCTATGACCTTTCTTATTGTAACTGGCGTTTTCATTTGGGAGCATTGTTGCCTTTCTAAAGATGCTATTTAATGTTGAAATTGTCATGACTGTTAACTGGTCTAACTTTCAGGATGTTTCGTAATAAGGGGGAAACTTATTTTCTATGAAAAGTCTGTACTTCAAACACATGTGATAGTTATTTGTAATTTTTTTTTCCCATTTCTATTCTTTCTTTTCAGCCTGAAAACTACGTGGAAAGGCTTATGTTTTCAGTTGGCTATCTTCTTCTATTTTTTTTTTATTTAAATCACTTAACATCTTCTGGATTCTAATTTGCTCCTAGACAGTTTTCTCTTTTAATAAGAAGGTAAAGGTTAATTGCTAGGGCCTTTCTATTACTATGTCAATAGCTTTAACCAATCCCTGAAAGAGCAAAAGACTAAGGTGGCCTTAATCTGCTGTTGTACGTCACTGCAGGAGGATGGCAGCAATGTACTGGGAAGGGGTCCATAGAGGACATCATAGGACTCTGTGGTTCTCTTAGTGTCAAAGCCAATGTAGGAATGAGGTTTATGTGACCTGATATCTTAAACCCCTTTAGCAAATAGTTTGGATGGATTTGATGGATAGAGGCTGTTGGCGAAACATTAATTTTGTATTCTAAATGGTGCAATTTCCAAAATAGGTATCTCAAGAAATGCAAGCTCCAATGTGTTTTTCAAGCAACATGATTACATCATTGAATTTTTTGATTATGCTACTGTATTGAAGCCATCTCTCAACTTCACAGCCACTGTAAGTTGGTGTATTTATTTCTAGTCCATAGCAGTAAGTTCAGTTTAATGAAATAGAATGGTGTTATTTTTACTGCTTTTATAAAAATTAAAGTTAAAAGGCAGTAGATTACTTTTTTCTCTTTAGATATGTGGGACATGTAAAATTGTTTCCAAGTGACCTTTGTCTAATTTTTCTAAAAGAGTAGTCTCCAACAACAAAAATATTTTTTTGAAAATGCATTTAACAAGCAGTTTAAGTTAGATGTGGATCGTTACATTGAAGCTTTTATTTATTAATTGAAGGAATCAGATAGTAGTCAAAAAATGGATTTTTATGATGACTAATTTTAGTTCTAGCAAAGATGTAGCATTAAAAACCTATCAACAGGCCAGGTGTGGTGGCTCACGCCTGTAATCCTAGCACTCTGGGAGGCCAAGGCGGGAGGATCGCTCCAGGTCAGGAGTTCGAGACCAGCCTGAACAAGAGCGAGACCCCATCTCTACTAAAAATAGAAAGAAATTATCTGGACAACTAAAAATATATATATAAAAAAAAAATTAGCCGGGCATGGTGGTGCATACCTGTAGTAGTCCCAGCTACTTGGGAGGCTGAGGCAGAAGGATCGCTTGAGCCCAGGAGTTTGAGGTTGCTGTGAGCTAGGCTGACGCCACAGCACTCTAGCCCGGGCAACAGACCAAGACTCTGTCTCCAAAAAAAAAAAAAAAAAAAGCCTATCAACAAATCTACTAAATTTTTTGAGATAGTGTTGAACTACCTTTTATTAATTGAGTGAATTTTGACAATGTGCAAGGCATGGTGCTGGCAGGGCTTACGCAGAGCCAAGAAGGACTCAGTCCCTACTCTCGAGTTCACAGTTTTTGTGATGGTGACAAGAAAATATATACACAGCTATAATTCAAGTCAGAATAAGATTAGTGTCATGAATTAATTTCCAAAAGGATTTAAAGCAGGGGTTGGCAATCTTTTTCTGCAATGGGCTAGGGAGTAAATATTCTCAACTCTGTGGGACATGTCACAGCTACTCAGTTCTGCCCTTATAACATGCAAGTAGCCACAGCCAACAAATGAGAGTGGCCATGTTCCAATAGAACTTTATTTATAAAAATACTGGATTGGCCCACCTTCTTGCCATAGTTTGCCGATTCCTGATTTAAAGAAAGGAGGGGTAGCTTCTTGTTGAGTGGGTCAATAGAAGTTTTAGGTAGTTCTTGATTTCAGTCATCTTAATTATTTAGACAGTTTGAATAGCTAAGTGAAAAAAAAAATGAGGCTGCAAATGGTAATTTCTGAATGAGCAGAGTGAAACAATGGGAGTTCAGGGAGGAAAAGTTGGCTTTGGGATAGGGATGGTGATTATTAAGGGACGCTTTATGGAAGAGGAAGCTCTAAACTATTTGTTTAAAGATTAGTAGGGTTTTAAATGCTTGGGCATGGGGGTGGGAGGTGGGGAGCAAGGTGAGCTGAGACAAGACCAGGAAAGCTCTGATTAGCAAGTTCAGGGTATCTTTGGGACCTGTGCAGTTGCAGCTGAGGGCTTGTGTCGGGGGGTGACAAAACAGGAGAAGCTTGGGGAGTTGTAGGGGATTCTAGGTGTCTAACTTACGTGTTTGGTCTTATGCTCTAGGCAGTGAGAAGCCCAGGAGCCTTCTGAACATGGGCGGGAGGTGGTGAAAGCAGTGTTTGAGGACGAGTGATCAGGGTTGTGTGCAGGAGGATGGCAGCAGCCTCGTGGTGGTGGCTGTGGGTGGAGAGGATGGAGGAGAGAAGTATCGGATTTGGCGTTCATTGGATTTGGGAGGTGGGGAGAGGGATGGAAAGTTCAGAGATGTAAAGTCTGACAGAATCGTGATGTTAGCAAAAATAGGAAAAGCAAGGTGGGTGCTCCATTTTAGATGTGTGAATTTGAGATGACTAAGATATCCAAGTAAAAATTAGGAATTGGAGGTATTGGGGAGGAGCTCTGGATCAAGATGAGGATGGGAATTTTGGACGTAGGGTGCAATCACAAAGAGCAAACTAAGCCTTAGGAGTACTGAGACCTTTGAGGAAGAGAGAAAAACAGATGACTGATAATTTGGCAAATTCCCACATTTGGAGAGAGGGAAAAAGAACCAAAAATACACTGAAAAGATTCAGAAAGAGAAGTAGGAAGCAAAGGAGGTTGTGTGGAGCCGTGGAAGGCAAAGGAAGCCATAATACTAAGAAGAAGGTGGTCGGTGGTGTCGGATACCTTTAGAGATAGGCCACTGAGTCTGGAGTTAGAGTGCCACCAATAGTTGTTGAGAGTTCAATTTCGTGGGAATAATTCAGATGGAAAGTGGATTCAATTGCGCTTAAATCCTTTGCTTCTCTTATTACCTGTTTTTAAAATGTCTTGTTTTGACCATTAGGTGAAGGTTACCCGTTCTGACGGCAATCCACTGACTCCTGAAGAAAGAAGAAATAACGTTGTCATGACCGTGGCACAGAGAAACTATACCGAGCACTGGAGCAGATGGAGCAGTAGAAATCAGCAAATGGGACCTGTCCAGACCATAAATTACACTGTCCCCCCGAATGGAATCTTTAAGGTTGAATTTCCAATCCTGGAGGATTCCAGTGAGCTACAGTTGAAGGTGCCATCTGTTTCCTGTCATTATGCCACGGCAGCAACACCAGTACAATTGTAATCTTGTGGTAGGCACTCAGCTTGGCAGAGCTCAAAGTGCATAGGAAGTGGACACATCTTTCTATTTAAAAAAAAAATGGAGGAAAGTGTTAAAAGTAATTTAATGACCGTGGCTCAGGGCTAGACTGAATGTTTCCTTGTCAGTTCACTTAGAAGGGCACAGTAAACTATAGCAATGTGAAGATACGATGGAGAAGCTCCTCAAACCCTAGGTTGATTTTCAGTCATTTGAAATTTTATTTTGGCAGGAGCTGAAATGAAAGAGGAATATATGTTTTTTTACACTTACATACCTTCGTTGAGCTCTCTTTCCCAGAACGGCTTGTCTGAGACTCCTCAACCATTTCTGCCACCTTTTGCTTACACAGCCCTGCCCAAGTCAGGGCTCTGGCCGAGCAGGGTGCTCCTCAGATGTGGCCTCTTTGATTTTTACTCTGAGCATTGGTGGATCTAGTGGGGTGGTATAATTTTTTGCTTGTGTATGAGCTGTGTGTCTTAAAGAGAAGAAAAGAATCCCTTTCCCATTGCATTCTCTCTTCTCATAGTGTTTCCGGAAAAAATACCTTTGTTTCTGAAATAAGCCAGGACTATGTTTTTTTCCTCTTAGGTTATGACAGTGAAGGCCCTTTCCCATGTTTTAAAACTATCAGTTTCTTTGTAGTACAGGCCATAAAATGATGAAGTTCCAATGTCTGGTGAACGTATTAATATTTTTTCTGCCTGAAACAAAGTGAAAGTGAATTTGGCTTTCAGTAATTGTTCAACAGGTAGCATCTTTTCTCAAGGTATTACTAAAGATAAACATTTATAGCTCTCTTTTCTTTTGTTATAGGCCTTTTTTCTTGATAGCACAAGTAGCATGGCAGTGCATGGTATGTTTACTTCTCCCAGTAAGACATACATCCAGCTAAAAACAAGAGATGAAAATATAAAGGTAATTCTTACAGCTCACTTGATAATTATTAATACAACATAATGGGCTTTCTTGCCTTTCTTATGTATGTATTAATTAAGATATTTTTTCTAGGTGGGATCACCTTTTGAGCTGGTGGTTAGCGGCAACAAGCGGTTGAAGGAGTTAAGCTATATGGTAATTTCTTACAGAATCTAAATTTATGATCTATTATAGAATCATCTTAAGTGTTGCCTACCTATGTCTACACTGAGCTTACTAATTTTTAAAATTTTGCCTTACACCTTTTTAGCCTGTCCTTTTTATATTACAGTCATATCTTTTTTCATCCTTCACCTATATTTGTATTTTCAGTTTAAAATGGATAATTAAATCCTGTATTATGTTTAAAATCTAAATTTCTATTGGGTAAACCACATATATTCATTGTAGAAAGTTATAAAATATAAGAAAAACAAAAAAGAAAATAAAGATTGCTCTCCATGGCCTTGAAATTTTGCTAATCCAGCTCTCCCAGCGGTGCCCTGTGTTCCTTCCAATAAAAAATGGGTTCTTTTTTTAAATATATACATATATATAGTTTATTTTATTGATTTTGAGATAGAGTTTTGCTCTGTTGCCTTTGCTCAGCTTAGCTCACAGCAACCTCAAACTCCTGGGCTCAAGCAATCCTCCTGCCTCAGCCTCCCGAGTAGCTGGGACTACAGGTGTGCGCCACCAGGCCTGGCTAATTTTTTCTGTTTTTAGTTGTCTGGCTAATTCTTTCTGTTTTTAGTTGAGACAGGGTCTCGCTCCTGCTGAGGCTGGTCTCAAACTCCTGACCTCAAGCTATCCTCCCACCTTGGCCTCCTAGAGTGCTAGGATTACAGATGTGAGCCACCACGCCCGGCCAAAAAATGGATTCTTGACTATGAAGCTACTGTTGTGTCAATCAGTATCACTTTAACTTTATCATTTTTTGTTTCCCAGAAAATACTCTCTGTGTTTGTCAGGGAGGTTTTTTGTATCCAAAAGACTTTGAAGCTGGTTTAAGTCAAGAATTTGTGTATATCTTTAAAATTATGATAAACATAGCTTCAGCTGAGATCCTATTAGTTTTAGCAAAAAATTTAACTCACCTATTCTTCTTTTCAGGTAGTATCCAGGGGACAGTTGGTGGCTGTAGGCAAACAAAATTCAACAGCGTTCTCTTTAACACCAGAAAATTCCTGGGCTCCAAAAGCCTGTATAATTGTGTATTATGTTGAAGATAATGGGGAAATTATAAACGATGTTCTAAAAATTCCTGTTCAGCTTGTTTTTGAAAATAAGGTAAGATTTAAAGTAATGATGTTTAAAAGAAAACTTCATATTAATGAAGTCTGAGAAATACAGTATTTCTTTATAAAAGTATCATTAAATGGAATTGGTTAGAAATTTATACTATTCATTTCTAGAACTGTAGTTGAAGCTCCTCATATTTAGTACTGTGTAAGTATTTTTGCCTGTAGAATCACTGGGCACTGAGGGTCTTATTTGTAAGATGTTCCTGGCTGTAGGACTTTAACTCAAATCCGTGAAGCCTTTTCAGGATTTTTCAAAGGGTTGAGTAAATACTGCTTTGGCATGGAACTCCAGAAAGTCCAGTGGCAATACAGAATTCCTGTGGTGCTGATACTGGTGTGAGAGTGAAACGAAGGGTATGGGAGGAGGTGAGGCCACTTGAGATGATATGGGTTGAAACTTTGTCCTGGGTTAGTTTCCAGCTAATGAAATAGATATATGAAAGCCCAGCTCTGGGTTGTAAAACTGGCAACAGGCTGGGAGATTTATATTTCAAAGGGGCAGAGAAAGAATTTATGGTTGCAAGTTTTCTAAAGTAAATGCTCTAAGAAAAGGCTTATAGTCAGGAAGAAGCCTGTCTAAAGTTCAGTTGAGCTGAGGAGAACATGAAGGCTTCTTGGGGAGGCAGTACAATCACTGGCCCAGTGGAAGTTGAGGTGCAGCTGGTGAAATGAAAACTCCTAGTAGGAAGGGGCCTCATGAGCAAGCCATTTGATTCAGCAGTGATGAGATGATTGGTATTCTTTATGAGTATTAGTAGGACGGCGCTTTGATGAGTGTAATGACAGAGGAAGTGCAGGTAGCCATGGAGACACAGAGCATAGAGGTCTGACTAGTGTTCCATCTGACCACCTTCTTCCTTGGAAAGAGCCCTCCCTCACCCTCAGCCCAGTTAGATCTGTGAGTCCTCCAGGGAGCTCTTCTTGTATTCACTCCTAAGTCCGTGTTGCCAATATGTAGGCATCTGTAGTTTCTTTCTTCTTTCGTGTTCCTCCTCTTGGATGCTGGCCTTCTCCAGGTGTGCTAGACACTGCTGTCTTCTCTTCAGCACTAGCTGGGGGCTGAGGGGTGGGAGATGGAGAAAGGGAAGAGGAAAGATAGAGAACTGAAGAATAGTTCAAATTTATACCACTGTGAGATGTTCCATGACTTGCAAACACTGTGGAAGTAGTTTTTTAATTCCTTTCCCTAGAGAAGGGTTACGTATGGTTTTAGAATTATCCCTGAGCAAAGGCAAATGTAGATTCTTTTGCTAGATTTTGAGTCATTGATCTACTATTGGTAAGACATATATATAATGCTTTAAAAAAGTGAAATAAGTCAATCCTACTTTCTCTCTTTTTTAGATAAAGTTATTTTGGAGTAAAGCTAATGCCGAACCATCTGAGAAAGTCTCTCTTAGGATCTCTGTGACACAGCCTGACTCCATAGTTGGGATCGTAGCTGTTGACAAAAGCGTGAATCTGATGAATGCCTCAAATGATATTACAATGGAAAATGTGAGTTTAGCCATTTTTTCATTGCAAAAATACATGTTAAAGAGAAAAAGGAAATGTTATTGCTTACTTTAAATAATTAAAGAAATCTTATTGTTAATAGTTTCTTGCTTGTATAAGTCAATAATCAGTAAAGCTTCCAAATAAAAAAGAATCTTTACATTGGTTTTGTTGGAAAGATGCCTATGTGGTTAGGTGCCTGTTATCTCTCAAGAGAAATGCCACTTAAAGTTAGGTTGGAGGAGAAGGTTCTGGAGATCTATTTTACTGCATGGTGACAATAGTTAATAATAATGTCGTATATACTTAAAAATTGCTGAGAGTAGATTTTAAATGTTCTTACCATGAAAATAGCAAGTATGTGAGGTGATGGATATGTTAATTATCTTGATTTAGTCATTCCACAATATATACCTATATCAAACCATCACATTGTACCTCATAAATGTACACAGTAAAAAAAGAAGAAATGTCACCGAGAGCTTTCTCTCATTTTAATACTGTATTTTGATTTAAGGCATTCAGGAACATACTAGAAAATTGACTTGTGCAATTCCATATGACACTGGATAAGAGAACTTTAGAATTTTGAAGTGCTTTCTATTTTGGTTATATGTGATGGTTATAATAATTGCAGTCCCCATTGAATCAGGAATTTGCAGTCTATTGAGGGAGTGAAATCATGTCAATCTGCAGAAAACTTACAAACCAAGAAGTATATGAATATTACATAAACTAATCTCATCATCATTAGTCACTGCATTTTTATTTATATATTCTTAATATATCCTGTGTGCCATCGTCAGCTGTAATAGAGATTGTATAATCTATGTCCATTCATTGATTCAGTACAGTGATTAACAATACATGGGGAAGAAAGATATATATTGTTAGGTTGATTTGGTCATTATATTGTAAAATTAATTCACTTGTGAAAAATTATACATTTTCTTCAGTTTATAAAACTAATTTTTTTAGTCTTTTTTTAAAGAAAACTTTAAAAAAACCAATCGGTCATTTTTTTCTCTTTGATGTTTCCTAAATTCATATTACTCTTTTTTTTCTATTTTTTTTGAGACAGAGTCTTGCTCTGTTGCCCGGGCTAGAGTGCCGTGGTGTCAGCCTAGCTCACAGCAACCTCAAACTCCTGGGCTTAAGCAATCCTCCTGCCTCAGCCTCCTGAGTAGCTGGGACTACAGGCATGCGCCACCATGCCCGGCTAATTTTTCTGCACATATTTTTAGTTGTCCAGATAATTTATTTCTATTTTTTTAGTAGAAATAGGGTCTCGCTCTTGCTCAGGCTGGTCTCGGACTCCTGACCTCTAGTTATCCTCCTGCCTCAGCCTCCCAGAGTGCTAGGATTACAGGCGTGAGCCACCACACCCAGCCAATGCATATTCTTTGAGTCTTTAAATCTTGCATTTGATTTAACTGAATGTAGTAATATCTCTCATTTTATCACTTTCTAAATAGCTTGATAAATACATTATTTCATTTTTCTTCCCTATATATGTATATGTTTGTGTGTGTGTGTGTACTGTCTCTGTCTCTATTTATGTTAATATATATACATGTGGTATGTATATATTTACATTAAATTTTGTCAGATATTAATAATGCTATGCCAGCTTTCTTTTGGTTCATATTTGCCTGGTATGTTTTTCCATCTTTTTATTTTCAGTCTTTTATAGGTTTTTAAGTGTATCTTGTTGATTTTGCTTTTGTTTTTTTAAACTAATTGCATAGTCAATATCTTTTAATAAGCTTCTTTAACCCATTTACAAATATGGTAATTCTTGTTCTAATTAGGACTTTTTCTGCTATTTTATTTCCTATTTAAAAATAATTTAGACTATTCTCTTTTTATTTCTTTTTATTTCTGGGGGCTAGATCAAATTTTGTTTTGCTGGTTTAATATAATTCTATTTTTGTAATTATGTTAGATGTCCTTAACTGCTGAACCATACGTATTTATCTTTATTGATTTATTTATCCTTATCCTTACTGATTTCTTAAGGTTATCAATATTTGTATCTTCATCTAACAAGATGAGCATTTTAGTATGCTTTTTTACCTTTTTTGTCTATGACTGTCTCCTTGTCCTCCTCTACCCCTACCCTAGTCAGATGGTGTTGCTCGTGTACAGGTTTTAGTCTGTGTTATTATGGGTTGCCCTTTTAATCTATGCTCTTCCTTCATTTTTTAATTCTGGAAATTTGTGTCCATTATTTCTTCATATATTTCTCCCTCTTCATTTTATTTTTTCTCTCCTGGGACTCCTGTTCAGAAGTGGGCACTTCTACTTCTATCCTTTACAATCTCTTAGCTTTTTGTTTTATGTTTTCCATCTCTTTGTCTTTTCTGTATTTCTCTAAGAGAGTTCCTCAGTTGACTTTTCCAGCTTACTGATCGTTCATCAGCTGTGTCTATCCTACTTTGATCCCTTGTATTGTGTCTTTTATGTCAGCTATTATATTTTTAATATCTATTGTTTTTAGTTGGTTCTTATTTTTTGTTCTTGTTTTCTTATTGCTCATATCTCCTCTTATCCCCTTATGTGTATTTATGAGGCTTATTTTGAATTCTTGAGTTGACTTTTTCAGTAATCTTGTATCACATGAGGTATGTCTAGTTGGAGGTCTTTCTTTCACAGTAGTTTTACTCTTTGGAAATCTAGTTGATTTGGCAGTTGCTCTGATTATATCTGTTGGGGAAGGCTGAACATCAGGCTCCAATCTGTGTAGGTCTTGTGAATTTAAAGAGAGGAGTCTAGCCTCAGGGACAAGAGAATTACTCTTGATTGACTCTGCTGCCTGCCTCTCTTCAGTTTCACTCTTAAACCCTTCAGGGAAAACAACACCAAGAAGAGAGAGTCTCTTGAGGTTATGATCCACCTGCCCTGAGGGTTTGAAGGGGGAGAGGAAGAAGAGTACATGCTGGAGGGCCATGGGTCTGTCTACATGTTTTCCCCACTTTTTCACACCAGAAGGTCAGAACTGACCTGGTATTTTCCTTGGGACACCTGCGCAGGCGGTGGGTCTGCTGCTGATTTTGGCAGTGAAGTTGGGAGGCATGATTGTCCTGAGGCTAACCCTGGGAGAGAAGCAAGGGCAGAATTTAAAAACCTTTCCTCCAGCCTGTCTTCTGACTGCTGCCTTTAGCTGCCTTCTGTCTCAGACTGAAGCCACCCACTTTCTTCCAACACCAATTCCAGCTATCTTCTACTCTTCCAGGGTTTTTCTCATCCCACTTATCCAAGTTTCCTGCTGTTTTTATTGTTTCTCCAGAGTTGGCTCTGAAGGAGGGAGTCAGGAGCCGGTGATAATAGACTGTTTTGGCTTCTTTCTTGCTTGTTAAATTTGTGTGTGCTGCCGAGAGCCTCTTGAATGCCTTGGCATGATTTAAGTGTACTGCATCTTCCAGGAGTAATTTTTAGACACCAGCCTTCTCGTCATTAGCTTGTGCTGCAACTTCGAAAGTGCATTTTTATTAAGCAAGTGAGAAAAGGAGGATTTTTTAAATGCGATAGATGCTTTATTTAAAAAATAAATTTTATCATGTATATTTGAGGTTTACAACATGACGCTATGGGTTACATATAGATAGTATAATGCTTACTATAGTGAAGCAAATTAATATACCACATGGCTATTTGTTTTTGGTGACAAGAGCGGCTAAAATCTACTTGTTTAATAGAAAGCCCCAAATACCACACAATTTTATTAACTCTAGTTCTCATGTTGTAAATTAGATCTCTAGACTTGTTCATCCTACATATCAGCTACTTTGTACCCTTTGACTTATATCTCCCCATTTCCTTCCTTCTCCCCTTGTCCCTGGTAACCACTGTTTAGAAGCTGCTTCTTTTCTTTTTTTTTTTTTTGAGACAGAGTCTCACTCTGTTGCCCGGGCTAGAGTGCCGGGGCGTCAGCCTAGCTCACAGCAACCTCAAGCTCCTGGGCTCAAGCAATCCTCCTCCCTCAGCCTCCCGAGTAGCTGGGACTACAGGCGTGCACCACCATACCCTGTTAATTTTTTCTATATATATTTTTAGCTGTCCATATAATTTCCTTCGATTTTTAGTAGAGATGGGGTCTCGCTCTTGCTCAGGCTGGTCTCGAACTCCTGAGGTCAAACAATCCGCCCGCCTCGGCCTCCCAGATTGCCAGGATTACAGGCGTGAGCCACCGTAGATGCTGCTTCTTGAATATTGCTATCTGTTCAAGCCTGAGTGGGAGCAGATGCAAATCCTTATGTATTTGCATTTTGTGGCAAAGCTAGAGGCCTGGAACTAAAACCTTTTCTCCTCATTATGTCTGGCTCTGACTCTATCATCTGTAGTTGAGCTAACTCTGTTTGCCAGCTTGTTGAAACATTGTGAAATTTTCTGTCTTCTCATTCTATTGTTTCCTTATTGGTGCCTGTTCTAGTAGCTTACTGTGGACGAAGCCATGGTTGTTGTTAGCATTGCAGAAACAGTGGTTACAGTTGTTTAATTTTATGCCAGAATGTGTTTTTTCAACTTGTACTTAGATTCTTTCACGGTTTCTAATCCTGCCTTTGTCTTGTCTAGTTAATGCTAATGTAAATAAGGGAGAAGTATCAAAATAGTTACTTAAAAAGGTATAATATCTAAATTTTTTAATTGTAGGTAAATATATAAAACATAAAATTTGCCGTTTTTACCATTTTTAAATGTATAATTCAGTAGCATTAATTACTTCACAATGTTGGATGACCATCACCACTTTCTGTTTCCATAACTTTTTCATGGCCCCAGAGACTCTGGAACCACTAAGGAATAATTCCCTATTTCCTCCTGCCTCTAGCCGTCGGCAACCTCTAATCTACTTCTGTCTTTATGAATTTGCCTATTCTAGATATTTCACATAAATGAAATTATATAATATTTGACCTTTTGTGTCTGGCTTATTTCACTTAGCACAATGTTTACAAGGTTCATCCATGTTGTAGAATGTATCAGAACTTCATTTCTTTTTATGGCTGAATATTATTCCATTATTTATACATTCTTCTGTGGATGGACACTTGGGTTGTTTCCACCTTTTTGGATATTGTAACTAATGCAGCAGGGAACACTGGCATGCAAATGTTTCTTTGAGTTTCTGTTCTCAGTTCTTTTGGGTATATCCCTAGGACTGGTATTACCGGGTTGTATTCTAATTCTATGTTTAACTTTTTGAGGAACTTCTAATTTTGCTCCCTCTTTTAGCCTATTTTACCCACTCTTGCTAGCAATGAGAACTGTTCTAAAAAACAGTAGCATTGCTAGCTGGTCCAAAGGTAGCAAGTTATCTCACTTGATTGTTCATAGTCAGTTACAGATTGAACTTCTTCTACTCTTTCTCCCTTCTCACTACTGCACTTGACTAGTAAAAAAAAGTAAAAAAAAAAAATAGCATTGCTAATGTGATACATGCAAATATTGAAAAAACCGTGTCTCATTGATGCTGTAATTTGCATTGCTTTATCAATGAGGCAGAATATTATTTCTGCTTATTAATAATTCATATTTCCTCTTTTCTGAATTACCTTTTTAGGTTATTTTTAAAAATTTAGGCCACTGATACTTTGCAAAGCTTATATTAATCTTCATCAAATTTAACCTGTTTATCTCTGCCAAAAGTATGGGTCATTTTTAATACTGACTTCTACCTGTTGGTCTTTTCAAACAGTGACATTTAAGTTTCTTTTGGGCAAAACTGAAGTCCAGACTTCATAGGAATGCTGAGTTGCTGAACAGAGTGAAATTAAGATTAAATTAAAAATGTAGTTTTGACTGATTGAATCATGAACAAAGCATTTGCATATTCATTACTACTTGATTTGTGTCACTTTTAGATTTGATAAGCATGAGGGCTGTGTCTTATCTAAGTTACTTATAAGAAATGTTGTGGAAGGTTGATATGAATCAATTCATTCTGTGTATTTTATCTTCTCCTTAGGTGGTCCATGAGTTGGAGCTTTATAACACAGGCTATTATTTAGGCATGTTTGTGAATTCTTTTGCAGTCTTTCAGGTATGTTTAGTTTGCTATATTAAAAAGATATTAATATCTTTTATTATGGAAAACACTTTCAGGATTAATGATCATTATGAAATGTTAACCTTTTATTAAATGTGTCGCTGGAGGAAACATTTATATTAACACTTATATGTTATATAAGTGAAATTTGAAATGAAAAGGTAATCATCCTTCCAGTTTTAAAAGCAAATGGAAACATTCACTATGAAAGAAATTAATGGAATTGTCATTAAATAAACAATTTCCTCATTACTGCACTTGGCTAGACTAAAAAAAAATCAATTTCTTTCCTTTATATATATATATGTGTGTGCGTGTGTGTACATATATATGTACACACACACATATATTTCCTTATAAATATATTTTATACATTTTCCTTGACTTTGAAATGGCTGTTTATTCATATGAATACGTGTGTTTGTGTGTGTGTGTGTGTGTGTGTGTGAGAGAGAGAGAGAGAATTGAGAAAGAGAAAGAGATCAAATATACGTACATGTATGTACATACATGTACTGAAGCACTCTAAAATGAGAACGAGTGAGTCAGGAGTGTGGCAGACTGCTAAGGTAACTTAGAGAGCATTTAAACTTGTGTTTTTAAAAGAAAATTAAAATTATTCTTTCTAGGAATGTGGCCTCTGGGTATTGACGGATGCAAGTCTTACAGAGGGTTATATTGATGGTGTTTGTAAGTAAAACCTGGCAATGTGCTTATAAAATATTTATCTTTCACTCAGATATTCAACATTACTTATTAATATATAGGTATGGATATTTTCTGGTTGAATATGATTTTCACTTTCTGTTCTCTTGTCCTTAGATGTTTGGAGTTTAATGTACTTGGAAGTACATCTGGACCATGATATGGAATGGTCTTCTGGGCTCCTGTCTAGATCTTTGAAATACATCTTTCCATTTATTCTCTGTAATTCTTTGAGGTAGTTATATTTTTGGACATATTGGCAGGTCCTGTGCTTCCAATTTGTATCACAAACTACGCTATTATTTTGGAATTAGTTAAAAGGAGCAACATATTTTTGAAACATTTCTCTAGCTTTTTAATGTTCACCTAGAAAATAGCCCAGATGCCATGAAGTATGCTAGTATACACACACACACACACACACACACACACACCCATCAATATGAACTCTTCCTGGGCAGGGTCATATCTGTACATCCTAGTTCCTTCAATTGCTAAATAGAGTTGGCCACCCAGTAATAGGTGTGCTTTTAACAAGAGCCCACAAATGTTCCGATGGAAGGACATGTACAAATGAGAATGGTTAACTGTAGAAGTTATTCTCTTTTCTTTCAGATAAATTTATACTAACATCATTTGGAAAGGCTTCCAGAAGTTTCTATCCCTGAATTCCCTATTTCTGTCAGGTGTTCTCAGTTATTCCATACTAAGCCTCCAGGGTCTTTTTGGGCTGGTTCTTGCCACCACGGGACACCTGAACCTCTGTCCTGAAGCTTAAAAGATAATTTTATATTCTTAAAGATTTATGAAGTCATTATGACCTCTATGTATTAAAGATGTGTGGTACATTTTGCTTTCCTCATGTAGTGCTCTATCCTAGACAACCTTCCAAGCATCTTTCTTTTTCCATTTGTCAGTCTCCACTTTTACCCATCTTTGTTCGTCTTTACTTATCACCTCCTGCGTGATGCCCACTGTAATACTCATTATATTGTTAGTAATAACTTTTCTGAAATCCTTCTTCTACCTTTTCACTGTAACAGGAGAAACCTGATATTCTCACTAGTATATTACATCCCTCGAAAACTTTTCAAGTGATCGACATTCACTCTGTGCATGAAGTTTATAATTCACTCTCTCTAGTGACTGTTTTCCTAACCATTGTCAATGTCTGTTTATAGATGACGATGTGGAATATGATGAGAGGTTTGTGGAGGAAAGCGAAGGATCCATGGTAGACATTCATGACTTTTCTTCGGTTAGCAATCCACGTGTCAGAAAGCATTTTCCAGAGACTTGGATTTGGCTAGACACCAAGATGGGGTAAAAATTTATAAAGTTCCTTGCCATATATATTTTGTTTAGTGTTTGTTTTAAATAAGTTTAGATTAATTTCTAATGTTTAAGTACAAACATAATGTGATTCGGAACTAAATAGGCTAAGAGGTTTTTGTTTTAGAATGATGTTTATTGACTCTCAGGATAGTATTTGATAAAGCCACAGGCAAATTGTGGTGGGAGAGATAGGTCTTTTTTTTTTTTTTTAAACGAAGGGTGATTTTAACTTCTTTGAAGTCTCATGGTTCTTAGGTAAATCATGAAATCTACACAGTATTTTATAGTCAGCCATTTAGGAATACTTGAGATAAGACATGACTCAAATCTCAAAAAAATATAAATAACAGCATTGACAGGGATACAGAGAAAAAACTTTTCTGCAAATTTAGAGGAAAAAAATTGGAGTTAAAGTTTGAAACTGTGTTTTATTCTCTATGCAAAATTTATGAAAAAATAATGGTCATTCTGAAATATAAACATTGTAAAAGATTTTATGGGAATATGGGTCAGTATGCAGTATTATGACCTTATGATGATCTATTCCTTGAGAACTTGGGATCTACTATTTTATGTTTAAATCTTTTAAATAGTTTTACATGTAGATATGTAAATGATATGGAAAATTAAAATTCTTCCAAAAATAATTTAGGTTATGTTGATTTATTTTGAAATATGTCAGTTCTTGGTTTTGTGATTTTTATGCTTACCTTTGACTTCAGATCTGGGATTTTCCATGAATTTGAAGTTACTGTACCTGACTCTATCACTTCTTGGGTGGCTACTGGTTTTGTGATCTCTGAGGACCTAGGTCTTGGACTAACAACTACTCCAGTGGAGGTATTCCATTAAAGGGGCGCTTACTGAATGTTGCAGTGCCATTAAGCTAAGAAAGTCTCCACTCCTCAGTGGGTTTTTAGAAAATGATTGCTTATGATGTTTTTCACAGTTTGGAGATTACTTGGCTTTGCCTTTTGCTTTTCATCTGTTTTATATTTTAGAACATGAGCTGTATTAAACTGCTGAATGTGTGAAGTCTATATTTAGATTTGGATAGAAACATTTATTATTGACCTGATCTAACCACCCCAAAGGCCAGAAGAGAGAGTGTTTCCATGTGTCCCCCTTCAAGGATGAGCAGAACTTCTCCAGACGTGTTCTAGCCAACGTTACTTCACATCAGTTTGTGGTCAAATTGTGTCATGTGTTGTTTCCTCAACTAGTCACTGGCAAGAAGAATATAATGACCATGGGTGGCCTTAGGCCAGTAGCTCTCACTTCTGTTATACCTGAAAGCACCCTTTTTTATAATAGATACTTTGTGTTGCCTTTTTACTATCCCAAAATGAAATGCATAGAAAGTATAACATACCTACGTACATGATTTTTTCAAAAAATCAGTATGTTGCTCTGAGTGAAATACTAAGGATAAGTAAAAGGAAAGTAATATATAATAAAATATTATAATATGTATCTCAGTATGTAAGTGAAGAATTTTGACATGAATCAAAATATGTACTCTTTGTATTTTTTCCAGCTGCAAGCCTTCCAACCATTTTTCATTTTTCTGAATCTTCCCTATTCTGTTATAAGAGGTGAAGAATTTGCTTTGGAAATAACCATATTCAATTATTTGAAAGATGCCACTGAGGTAATATATTCAAGGTTTTGTTGATCATTTACACTTCACGAGAAAATGGAGATAACGTGCAGGGATTAGGTTGTGTGGTGTCTGAGCATCCGGCCTTCTAAGCATTTTATATGTTTCTGGGAGATAATATATTCAAGGTTTTGTTGATCATTTACACTTCAAGAGAAAATGGAGATAACATGCAGGGATTAGGTTGTGTGGTGTCTGAGCATCCGGCCTTCTAAGCATTTTATATATTTCTGGGAGATTGAACACAGATATATTTTGTCAATGATTTCCTCTGCTAATTAATATCTAAGGATATCCTTAGCGTGTCTGAGCATTCTTTCCTTAATTTTCAGCACAGGTTATCCACTTTTACCATGTATCTTTTTTATTGTCTCTGAGGCATGCCTTTCTCTTTCCTGCCTTCCTGCATTTTCCTCTGGGCTTCCCACATTTAGATGTGTTGCCACTTCTAACTGCCATTCTATGTCCACTGCAGTTGACAAGAAGTTATCCCCTTCATGATGTGGCTTGAAACTAAGTTGCGTTTCCTGAAGCATCTCACTCATTCTGTAATGATTCTGTAGGTCCCATGTTTACATGTGCATTGTATTTCCCAGGGTTTACTTTTCTTTTTTTTAGAGACAGGGTCTGGCTCTATTGCCCAGGTTGGAGTGCAATCGCATGATCGTGGCTCTCTGCAGCCTCAAACCCTGGGCTCAAGCGATCCTCCTGCCTCAGCCTCCCAAGTAGCTAGGACTATAGGTGTGTGCCGTCATGCCTGGCTATTTTTAAAAACTTTTTTGTGGAGATGGAGTCTCATTATGTTGCCCAGCCTGGTCTTGAACTTCTGGCCTCGAGGGATCCTCCCACCTTGGCCTCCAAAACTGCTAGGATTACAGGTGTGGGCCACCACTTCTAGCTAGATTTACCTTTTGGGTCATGTGCCTTGTGTCTCCTTAGCTAGTCATTTCCCTGGAAGGCATGACACAATTCCCACTGTATTGTGCCCACAGTAGTGTTAGCCAAATGATTGATTCTTTTCTCCCCAGAATAAGTATGGTTTTGTTTTTTTTTTTTTTTTTTGAGACAGAGTCTCACTCTGTTGCCCGGGCTAGAGTGAGTGCCGTGGCTTCAGCCTAGCTCACAGCAACCTCAAACTCCTGGGCTCAAGCGATCCTCCTGCCTCAGCCTCCCGAGTAGCTGGGACTACAGGCATGCGCCACCATGCCCGGCTAATTTTTTTGTATATATATATTTTAGTTGTCCATATAATTTCTTTCTATTTTTAGTAGAGACGGGGTCTCACTCTTGCTCAGGCTGGTCTCGAACTCCTGACCTCGAGTGATCCACCTGCCTCGGCCTCCCAGAGTGCTAGGATTACAGGCGTGAGCCACCGCGCCCGGCCCGGTTTTGTATTATAATTAACTTTATATCTCTTTAAAGTACTCTATCTAGAGAGCAAATTGATTTTTTATTTTTTAACTTTACTTTTTAATCTAGTCATCATGGTGTAGTGTAACAAGCAAAAGAGTCAGAAGGCCCAGATTCAATGTCCAGTCTACCACTTATCAGCAAATGACTTATTGTAATTATAGTTTTCTCATTGGTGAAATGGGAATCATAATTATCTCTACAAAAATATTTTGAGAAGCAGATGAGAAAATAAATGAGAAAAAAATTCATAAAATGTAAGACCTAGAGAAATGCTATTCATAATAAGGCTGGTAACTTAGGGATAATTTACAAAAGTTTGCAACCAAGATATGCTTCAGGACTAATGTCTGAGTCATGCTTTCCTTGGAAGAATTTTTTTCAGAGACTCTCAATGAATGTAATAATATTTTATCCTGTTTGTCCCATATTTTTCTAATGGGACCAGTGTGTTTTAGGATGACAGAGTTAAATGAGGCTGGTGGGGATATCAATATATGAAATAGCATTTCTGTGCACATCCTTACCACTTAATGGCTTCAGATAATGAGAGAATTTAATGTTACTGGGAGAACTAGAAATGGAGCTAAAGAAGGCCTTTTCTCCGCGTGCCTTGAGGTAGAGGGAGAAAGCATAGAAAAGAAATGCTTTCTTTCTAGGGAGTCTTGAGCCTCACAGATTTAGCAGCACTCAGAGTGGTGATAAAACATTTTACCGGAGAGAATTTATTATATATAACCTTTGATATTTTTTTCTTCCAGGTTAAGGTAATCATTGAAAAAAGTGACAAATTTGATATTCTAATGACTTCGAATGAAATAAATGCCACGGGACACCAGCAGACCATTCTGGTTCCCAGCGAGGATGGGGCAACTGTTCTTTTCCCCGTCAGGCCGACGCGGCTGGGAGAAATCCCTATCACAGTCGCAGCTGTTTCACCCACTGCTTCTGATGCCGTCACCCAGAGGATTTTAGTAAAGGTACGTATCTGAAGTCTTCAATAAATGAAACGGAAATACGTAATTGGAAGGAAACAGAAGTTTTCTACTCTTGGTTAAATTTATTGACAAATCTAGTAGATTGTCTCCTCCACCCTCCTGTCAGTGCCTAATTGTTTTCTCATCTGTATGTAAAAATATATTACACGTGTGTTTTAGAGATAAGTGCCAATTTCCTCTTTAAATTTAATCAGAAGTATGACTATAAAGACTGTAAAATCTCTTTATAGTCATTTGCATCTAAAAACTGTGTTACATTGGATCCTATTAAATCATGGTCAAGGTGATATGTATATTTGGAATATTGGAATTTCACCGTGCAGGTAGAAGAGATTTTGTCGATTTTTTTTTTCAGAGAAGACATTCTGTACAAAAAGATAACTCAGCACAGTGGGTAAGCACTTGTGTTCTTGGGTGAGACAGCCCTGGGCTTGAATCCCAGCTCTGCCAAGTATGACTTTGCTAAAGGTATTTAATTCCTGTCTTTGGATAATAATAGGAACCACCTCGGAGGGTTTTTCTCATTACATTTTCACCTTTTCCTTTGTCATTTTCATGGTCATTCCATGATGTGTTTTGTCTAATTTAAGTAGAAAGTGAACATTAATAGATTTGAAGAATCAAGAAATGCTAGGTACTTAAATATGTCATCAGATTTAATTCAGCTCCATGGAAACAGTGCCAATTAAGTTCAGATCCTGTTGAAAAGCACCTTTCAGTTAATGCAGGGTCCTATATTTAGTGAGAAATCTTAGTAGAAAAAAGTAATCAAAGTTATGGCAATTTGTGGTAATACAAACTAAAAGGAAAAACTCATTCTGTGAAATATTTATATTACTTGTTTAAATAAAATAGCTAATTTAAGGGGGAAAAAAGAAGAAATGATAGTTACTTATCTAGGCATACACAAACCACAGGTACAACAAGTTGGATGTTTGTCTTCGTATCTACATACAGTTCTCTGTAAATAGATGAGTAGAGACCATGTTCTTTGTGTTCCTTTTTTTCAACAGGCTGAAGGAATAGAAAAATCATATTCACAATCCATCTTATTAGACATAACTGACAACAAGCTACAAAGTACCCTGAAAACTTTGAGTTTCTCATTTCCTCCTGATACAGTGACTGGTAGTGAAAGAGTTCAGATCACCGCAGTTGGTAAGGATAGATTATGTTACCATCTATTGGTTTATTTGTATATGATAATATATATTGTTCACTTATTTATAGATGTAATTTCTTATTTAGTCCTAATGAGAAGACACTGCAAGAGTTTTTACTTGGTCCCAACTACTGATTACAATAGAAAAGCTAGCAAATTATGTATCCTTGACCAGTTCTTCTCAATCTTCAAGGTACATGTGAATCACCTGGGGATCTTGTTTAAAAGCAAATTGTGGTTTAGTAGGTGTGGGGTGGGCCTGGGATTCTGCATTTGTAACAAGTTTCCAGGTGATGGTGATGCTTCTCATTTGCAGACCACACTTTGAGTAGCGAGGCCTCACTACCGTGTGGCTGGAGGGAGAGGTTATTTTAAGAGCAAAGTCTCTGGATTCTGTGGCTTTCTACCACTGGTGAATATCAGAATGTTGTAAGGAAATTTGTAAAAACACGAATATCTGGGCTCTACTCTAAATCTAGTAAGTCAGAATTTCTTGGGCTATTGCTAAGTTTCACCAGTGATTCTGATAACCAAAGGTTGAGAACTACTGCCTAGAGCAGTTCTCTGTAGGATATGAGTAACCTTTACAGTAGGAAGCTACTCACTGACTTGAGTCACTTCCGTAACCCAAAAGTGCTTTTAAAAAAATTGACAGTTTATAATTGTATGAATTTATGGGGTATAGTGTGATGTTTGATTTATAACTACAATGTGGAATATGTAAATCAAACTGGTTAACATATCCATCATCTTAAATACTTAACATTTTTTTGTGATGAGAACATTTGAAATTTATTCTCTTAGCAAATTTGAAATGTACAATACTCTTATTACTAACTATATTCACCACGCTAAAAGTACTTTTGAATTAAATATAGTTTTACACAAATGGCGTATTAGTCAGAGTTCTTCAGAAAAACAGAACCAATAAAATATATATATTTATATATATACACACATACATATATGTACATATATATATATGTATATATATAATTGGCTCATGCGATTATGGGAGCTGAGAAATCTCACCATCTGCTTTTGCAAGCTGGAGACCCAGGAAAGCTGATGATATAGCTCAGTGAGTCCCTGAGAACCAGGGGAGCTGACGATATAAATCTCAGTCTGAGGGCTGGAGAAGATGAGGAGATGTTCAGCTTAAGCAGTGAGGCAGGAAAAAAAGGGGTGAATTCCTCCTTCCTCTGCCTCAACAGATTGAATGAAGTCCAACCACCTAGGGGAAGTCAATCAAATTTGCTGAGTTCACTAATGCAAATGCTAATCTCATCCACAAACACCCTCACAGATACAACCAGAAACAGTGTTTAATGTGGGCACCCTGTAGCCCACTCAAGTTGACACATAAAATTAACCATCACAAGTGGTTTATGTAATTGTGCCTTACAAATAACTGAAGAAAATGTTACATTTAATGGCTTCTAAAATAGTTTGTTAGGTCTTTAAAGTGTTGGGACCTAAGGTACTTTTTCAGAATTCTTTTAAATTTTACCTGCATGTGTAATGCTTTTTGTTACAACTACAAACATCCACTCCGTAGACAGAGGACTTTATTTGGAGCCTCAGATATAATTCTTCTTTTTTTTTTTTTTTAAGAGGCAGTGTTGCCCTGAGACTGGACTCCACTCCTGGCCTCAAGTGATCCTTTTGCCTCAGCCTTGAGTAGCTGGGACTACAGTCCCTAGCCTCTGCTCTGGCCAATTCTTAAAAAGAATTAAGTAAACTCTCTATTTAGGGAAATAAATTCTGCCTAAGCATCTCCTACAGTATTGGGATGCTGAGAGATGCAGTACATATATACATACATGCACATATACACCTAGAGGGAAGAAGTCTTAAATTTAATTAATTAATTTGAGACAGGGTCTCACTCTGTTACCTGGGCTACAGTGCAGTGGCGTCATCATAGGGCACTGCACCCTCAAACTCTTGGGCTCAAATGATCCTCCTGCCTCAGTCTTCTCAGTAGCTGGGACTATAGGCATGTACTATTACGATCACCAAAGTTTTGTATTTTTTGTAGAGATGGGGTCTCACTGTGTTGCTCAGGCTGGTCATAAATTCCAAGCCTGAAGCAGTCTTCCCACCTTGGCCTCCCAAAGTGCTAGGATTATAGGTGTGATCCACTGTGCCTGCCTTGCCCTTGAATTTTAAATGTATATCACCACTCTGTACTTACAAATGAGTCTATCTATGGTCATAGAAATATTCTAAGGCTTAATTTTTGTGCTTGACGTAAAGAATAAATTTTCAAATTTTATTTTTATATGTTTTTTTAAGCTTATTTTGTAGCCCAGAATCTGTGAATATTAGCTTGCTTCTATGAACTTTGAGAGTCTAAGTTTCTGTTCACTTTGAATATTGGAAACATAACCTGCAGTGGTAATAATGTAAGCTCTATATATTCCTTTGTGTCAGCATCCAAAGTTTAAGACATTGGCATGGCTGCCACCTACTCACCTGAAAGAGATCTTTTTCTCTTTTTTGTATTCACTTTTTTAGGATCAGATTTTCACTAGGTATTTGTACTTGGTTTGGTGTAAGTTTTCAAAATAAACCACAGAGAAGGATACTCTTCTCCAGATAGCTTAAAACAGCAGGGTCAAAATTAGAACTCAGCCTTCATAGTTCTGAATTTTTACTAATTTTCCTGAGTCATGGTGTTAGGACGTGAATAGTAGAGTTTTTTAAGCATGCACTTTGTTTAATTTTGGATTAAGAAGAATACCCTTAATCCTTTTTGATCCTGAGAGTCATTGAAGTACTTATACTTGTTAGTTCTACTTTGTTATTGCTCAATAGAAAGCATTGAGAAACACTACAGTCCCTGCTCTTTTAAAAAATATCATTTCTCAAGTACTTGTAGAGTATCGTCAGTAAGAAATCAGAATAAAGTTCGGTTTATGTGCAGAATACTAATAATAAAACATTTCTTTCCTTTGTAAGAATGATGGTGTCCTAATGGTTAATTCCTTACATATTGGTTCAAGATTTTTTTAAAAATATATTTTTTTCCTCATTTATGTCATATCTTTAACTCAGCTAAAAGTCTTCTAATTAATCACATAAGCTACAGATCCACTACCACTACAGTATTATTTTTTTGACCAGTCTTCCTAAATCCTGATGTAAAGTTTCTACTTTGTTCCAAGCAGTGGAATAATCATTGCTCTAATGACAGATGCCTTCTGTCCTTGGTGGAAGTCTCTTCGCCATCAGTAGGTACAATCACTGAGTATTCACTGAATGAATTGAATGTTTTGTGCTTTCAGGAGATGTTCTTGGACCTTCCATCAATGGCTTAGCCTCATTGATTCGGATGCCTTATGGCTGTGGTGAACAGAACATGATAAATTTTGCTCCAAATATTTACATTTTGGATTATCTGACTAAAAAGAGACAACTGACAGATAACTTAAAAGAAAAAGCCCTTTCATTTATGAGGCAAGGTAAGCATTTTAGAAACCTACTTTTGTTTCTTAAAAAAAAAAAAAGTTTTTCTTTGTTTTTCAGGCAGGGTTCACTCTAGACCATATTTCAAAATACACAGATTTTGTCTGCGGTGGATGATGGGTCTAGATGGTGTTGAAACATGCCGGAAGTGCAAGCAGTGGGAAGCTGTTACCATTCTTCCTTCAGCCAACTGTTCACTCATTGCTGCTAAGGTGTTTGTTAGCTGTGGTTTAAGGAGTCAGTTTCTGCAGGGGTTTTTATTATAATAAAGGATCTGAAATTTAAAACTCTTTAAAAATCTAAAGGAATGCTCATCCATTTGTTCATTACACATACATGGAGCGTCTCTTCATGCCAGGATTAGTTCCTTTCCTCTTAAGGAATTCATTGCTCGGTGGAGAAGATGGTGGGTACAGAAACACGTGAGGTCCTGGGGTGGGACCTTCTCCGTACATTTAAAATGTCAATCAGATGGGGTTAGGAGAGAAATGTTTGTATGGGGAGGACCTGTTGGCCCCTCAGAAAATGCCACACCAGTGATGACTCTACCCTGACACCTTGAGAGGTGGAAACTGTCCACAGACACCAGGCGATTTGTGTCAGCAACTTGCTAATAGCAACAGTTAAGGTGAGTTGAGTGTTTGCTGTGTGGCAGACCATGTTCTAAGCACTTTACAACTCATCTCTCATTGAATGCTCACAGTCAGTATTAATAGTGCCATCCCGTTGTTTGCAGATGAGGAAGCCGAGGCACAGAACAGTTAACTAACTTGCCCAGGGTCATATAGTCAGTAAGTGGCAGAGCTGGGATTCAGACTCCGAATTCATGCTCTTAACATCCACACCTAGGAGAAAATGAAGTGTTGTGAGATGTGTTTAATAATGCAAATTTGATTTCCTGAAATACTCCAAAAGCCAACCCAAGTTACAGTCTCAGTTTTGCATTTCCCCTTATCAGGGGATCTCTAGCAAGATCTCCGTGTGGCTGAGTATTTCTCTCTGCACAGTTTATCTGATATATCCTGCCCATCAAACTCATTAGGATTAGAAGGGTTCATACAACATGATTAGAAATGCTTATTCAGTTAATCTAAGAAAAATAAAGCTGAACACTTTCCAACTCCTAATTTTTTGTTTTTGCTTTTTTATAACAAGTTAAATGCAAAGTAGAGGCAAGCTATCAGCTGTTTTGCTCACTTTTCCATAGAAGAATTAGAACACTCAGTAAAGACACCATTTAAAAAATTTTTTTTTTTAATTTCAGCATATTACAGGGGTACAAATGTTTAGGTTACGTATATCGCCTTTGCCCCACCTGAGTCAGAGTTTCAAGCATGTCCATCCCCCGATGGTGTGCATCGCACCCATTAGGTGTGAATATATCCATAAAGACACCATTTTGAGGTGAGCCTTTCTTCTGGGTTTCCTCATTATGTAGCCACCTGTTTATCCTAAACTAATTCTATGTAATAATAGTAATAGCAACTAACTCTGTTTAAATGTTTTCCACGTTTCATTTAATTCTTGCAAAAACTCTAGGAGGTGGGTATACTGTTGTTATTTCCACGTTAAAGATGAGGAAATTGAGGCACAGGAAAGTTAAATAACTTGCTCATGGTTAACTCTTCCCCCCAGCCCCCGCCAGTGGTCTGGCTCCAAAGCCCACCCTCTTCCTTAGAACACTGTGGTATAGTTCTAGTCTGCAATGCTCTTGGATTGTTAGAAGCAAAGGGGTAGGATGGGAAGGACCAGGAATGAGGCCAAGATGCTTGAGTACCACCAACGTGCCAGAGGTCTCAATGGGGGTTCTGATAAGATGGTGAGGGAGAAACATGGGGTTCTGTAGGTAAGGAGACGGCAAATGTGAGGAGGTAAGGAGACGGTTCTGTAGGTAAGGAGACGGCACCAGCCTCTCTGGTGTCAGATTAGACTGCGGTGAGTGGTACAGTGTTGGGTTCTAGTAAATGAGCCGGAGTCAGTGTCCAAAGATCTCCCTGGGGTAGGATGACACAGACGAAGGCAGAGCGGGAGTCAAGGGGTTGTGAGTCAGGAACGATGCAGTGCGTGAGAGGACAGACCAAAGGAGACCAGGGTTTGGAGTCAGGGCTGAGCGGGACCTGAGTTCTGAGTGGGGAAGGACATAATGGCATATTTACCCTCAGATTATGGCCAAGCCCTAAAGACACTGTGGCCGGCCCTCAAATCCAGGAGGTGGTTAGGTCCTCTGGGAAATTCTCAAAGATCTGGCAAAAATTAGTGTTTTCTGTACAGAATTGCCCATGTAAAATTATCCTTCTTTGTCCATGTTTATGGATCAGTCATATAATCAGTCATATTATATATCAGTCTCTCATATATAGAAATATATACATATAAGAACTGGTTCTTAAAAATTTTAATTATAATTAAGTTTAAGAAGTGGTACCAAGTGGTCTCTGTGGCATATTGTGTGCCACGCTAAAAACAAATGAGATCTTTATACATTGGCCTAATGGCTAAAATTAAGGAGATAAGTAAAGAATATTTGGGATTGTTATAATCCCAAATTATAACAATTTGCACCTTTTGAGGACAAGATGTCAATTTGTATTGAAGATTTAGTTTGTTTGGTTTTAAGTAGAAAGTACCCAGGAATTAGGCCGGTGCAGTGGCTCAGACCTGTAATCCTAGCACTATGGGAGGCTGAGGTGGGAAGATTGCTTGAGATCAGGAGTTCAAGACCAGCCTGACCAGACCCTGTCTCTACTAGAAATAGAAAAATTAGCCAGGTGTGGTGACAGGCACCTGTAGTCCCAGCTACATGGGAGGCTGAGGCAGGAGGATTGCTTGAGCCCAGGATTTTGAGGTTGCTGTGAGCTACGATGACATCACTGCACTCTACCCAGGAGACACAGCAAAACTCTGTCTTAAAAAAAAAAAAAAGAGGACCGGGCACAGTGGCTTATGCCTGTAATCCTAGCACCCTGGGAGGCCGAGGCGGGAGGATCACTGGAGGTCAGGAGTTCGAGACCAGCCTGAGCAAGAGTGAGACCCCATCTTTACTAAAAAATAGAAAGAAATTATCTGGACAACTAAAAATATGTAGAAAAAATTAGCTGGGCATGGTGGCACATGCCTGTAGTCCCAGCTACTTGGGAGGCTAAGGCAGTAGGATCACTTGAGCCCAGGAGTTTGAGGTTGCTGTGAGCTAGGCTGATGCCACAGCACTCTAGCCAGGGCAAAAGAGTGAGACTCTATCTCAAAAAAAAAAAAGAAAGAAAGAAAGGACATAAGAATTGGTACTTTATAAGTACCAATAAGTACATAAGATTGGTGCTTTATAATTTGTTATGCATTCTTTGGGATATTTTCATAAAATTAAAATATCTTTGAAAATGCCACATAATTTCATATTTATATATGCTTTATGCACTGTCACTTTGCCTAATCAAATAGTAATGCTTTAAAAAAACGATAAATTTTAAATAGCTTGAACCATTTAAGGAGTGATAGATAACTCATGCCTTAAAAATAATTTGAGTTTGTGTCCTAGATATATTGCTCTGGGTCAGCAGCTGTCCTCAAAATAAGTGGTTCAGATCCTCAGTATCTGTTCTTTTCCAGAAGCAACACTGGTCTTTCAGGCTGGTCCTGACCAGGTGGGTGCCAAACTGTAGTTTTTCAGAGTGGCCCTCTGGGCATCTCTGCTGACTGCTTGGGAGCCTTCCTCACATTTGTTGGTCATTAGAAAGTGCAGAGTGGCCAGAGGGCAAAAAAAGCATTGTTCTCTAAATGCCAAAAAAATCTTCCAGATTGTTCAGAATGATGAGCACGCTGCTATAATGCAGGCGAGTCTCCCTGGGGAGGACGTAGAGGTCAGGGGTTCGGCGCTGGCCGTGGAGGCAGTCAGACCTGTGCGCTAACTCCTGGCCTCGACCTTGGGCTGGTTTCCACGGCCTCCCTGAGGCTCCATTTTCTCACCTATAACACAGGGGTAATAAAAGAACCCCTTTGGTGAGGCTGTTTTGAGGATTAAATGAGATATTTTAGCATTTGATTCAACACATAGTAAGTGCATAACAAATATCAGCTATAGTAGAGTTAGTTGCTTCTAACTGGAACCAGGGTCTAAAGTCAGCAAGTAAATCCTGTCCCTTCTGTCTCTAAAAACAAATGGTAAAATACTCCCACTTCTCTCTGTCCTACTGTTAGTTGTTCCGTTCAAACAGCATCATTGGTCACCTGCCCTAATCCAGTGGCTTCCCGAGCAGTCTGTCTGCTTCTGTGTTCACTGCCTTTTGCTACATTCTCCCCGTGATAGAAAAGGGATCTTTTGAAAACATCAAGATCCTGCCACGTGCTTGCTTAAAATCCTCCAGTGGGTTCCTGGCCTGGACCTTCAAGGTCCTGCGTGAACTGGCTGGGCCTCCCTCTCTGCCCCGTCTGGCGCCACTCTGGGCTCCCCGTGTGGCTGCATCTGAAGCCCTCCCAGCTCCACAGCGCGTCAGGGCCTTGAGGCTTGTTCTTCCTCTCCTGGAATGCTCTTCCCAGAACTTTCCATGGCCGCCTCCTTTTCATCATTCAGGTGGTGTTTCCTTCAGAGTAGCCTTCCCTGACCAGTTAGTAAGTCTCATTTATGCTCCTCCATTTTGTTTTTTTCACTTAACATTATTTAATATTATCCTGTCCATCATCTGTCTTCCGCACTTAGAGGGTGGGCTCTGTGACAGTGGGGGCCGTGTTTAATCTCTTCTTCATTGTGTTGCTGTGTGGTCACCTCAATAAATACAGAATGGATGAATGAGTTCCTATCAGTAGGAACTTCTTTGGACTTTAGGTTCAGCATCCTAATGTGGAGATTGGGCCTAGAAGGTCTCTGAAGTGCGTCTACAGTGTAGTGATTATCTGTGGACACCAGCAGTTCCACCTGGCCTTGGCATGTCCTTATCAGCTAGGAAATGTGACCAGTGATTTTGATGTGTTACTCTGGGTGAAATCAGCACAATGGAGCTCCCCAAAGTACATCATCTCACACGCTGAACTAAATTAGATTTCAAAGTAGGGGACAAAAGCTTCTTGGTATAATGTTTTTCATTATGAAGTCAGTGTCTCATTTCACAAACTCTGTTTTTTCTTTTGCCATCACATGTGCCAAAGTCCTTTAAATATACTGTAGTTGTTTTTATTTTTTAAGAAATTAAAGTGGCTTTGGTATGAGTCATGATAATATTATTTAAATGTCATTTATGAACGGCGCATTGTTTTACTTAAATCATGCTTGGCCCGGGACCCCTGTAACCTAACCCATTGTTTTTTTGGTCAAAACAACAGCTACATCATTGAAGTGTCTTTGCTGTAAAAAAGAAAAATAGAACCATAAAACAAAAACTGTTTTTGATAAGGACTGGAAATTCTGAACCTGCTAATTCAAGATTTAAATCACTTGTTTTCCTCAAATATTTAAATCACAGGGCCTGCAGCTCAATTTTTTAAGTGAGACTCAGGCGAAGTCGAGGTGAAAACACAAGAAGAAGTAGGCTTCAATGATGCTATCATTGGTCATGAGTATAACTAGAGGCGATAGTGAAGCTTAAAAAAACTCTAAAGTTCTCATTTTCCATTTTATGTCATAGAAAGTAGAAAGTTGATAATGATTACTGTTTTTTTTAGTACAGAGAATATTTTTTATCAGCTTTTTACCAGCGACAGTGCTTGATGTAGTCACAGGAGCTGATTTTACTTTTATTTACATGCGATTTTGACACTTGTAGTAAGTCAAGTCATATTATGTTCAGAACGTTACTCTTTGATGTGTTTCTGTGAACAATACTTTCACCTTTATTATGATAAATTCTGAGGATTTTACATTCACGGTTATTCCAAAGAAAACTCATGACCCAGAAAAGTAGATATTTTATATGACGCTTAATAAATAGCGGTACATAGGTCATTATCCTTAACAGCTTCATGACTTTTGTATTTCAATTTTGCAGAAGTGTCTGGAAGTCTGATTATGCTATTACTTCCCAAACTCAAGAGCTGTTCATAAAACTATTAACTTAAAGGTGATACTCTTATTTCCTCGTAAACTTTTGGAGAAAACTATGTTTTTGCATTTCTCGTTTATTGTGGTGAAGTCTCCAACTTAGGTAACTACACTGGAACGTTGAGTTGTTGCATTAACAACAAACCTTATAGTCAAGTCAGCAGTATCCTTTTCTGCTTGTGGGATGGGAGTTAGGCCTGATACCCTGGGATGACTGGGAGAAAAAACAGCTGAGGGTTCTCCAATGATGCATGGTTAGTTTAGGATGAGAAAGGGACCGTCACAGGAGACTTCCACTAGTTCTTCTCTCTCGGTTCTGAGTCCCTCCTTTATTTTTCCATGGGAACAGGACTGGTGGTTTGGGTTCTCCATTTTATCTAAGCTGGCTCAAGAAATTCACTCCACAACTGGAGATTATATGTGGCCTCTTATCCCCTGGGCTGGCTGCCTCTAGTGGAAGAACAGTACTAGTTGTTGATATTAACGGGGAATGTTGGAGGTCAGCCACCTGAGGGGTAATTTCCATAAGCACTGATCTCATCCCCATGATCTCATCTCTCCAGCCAGTTGCACAATGTCTCAGACTTGGAACCGCAGTTGTTGATGTGATGTAGGGGCTGGGAGGCACATGGCCCTCTCCTTGAGGTTGGTCCTTCTTTCACAGAAGTACCTACTGTAGTGTTTGAGGGCCTCAAACTTCTTTTCTCTTTTCCCCTCCCTGCCCCTGTCTTCTCTTCTTTCCTCTTTTCTGTTAGATTGAGTTCACAGTTAAACTCTGGGTATCTGAAAACTTTAGTCCTGACTTGAAAATTGAGGGAAAATGTCCTGGACTCTTTTGCTAATTTGCTTTGTGAACATTAAAAAATTAATCTGCTTCTCTGTGATCCCTGACTGCTTCTGAAAAAAGAGACACTATACTGTGTTTTCTTCAAGGTTATTTGAAAACTAAAATATGATAAAAGTAAACTATTTAGTGATAATGCCTTCACTTAATTTTTTCCATTCTTGTTTATCTTATATTTTGAATATGTAGAACATTAACATGCTTCCCCAAATCATACTTATTTTAAAAAGTATACCCGAAGGGGTGTCCTTCCCTCTCCTTTTCCTTCTCCCTACCCCTTGTGGGTAACCTAGGTCATTAGTTTCTAGTTTATCTTCTTTCTCCATCTTTTTGCAAAAATAAACATATGCATGTATGTTTGCTTATTTCCTCTTTTTCTTACACAAAAGGTAGTATACTATGTATGATATACAGTGTACATAGTGTGTGTATATATATGTGTGTGCATATATTACTTTAGGGTTTGCCTTTTTTTACTTAACAGTATATCCAGGAAATTACTGTGTGTCAGTTCACAGAGACATTCCTCATTCTTTTTTCATAGCTGCATGGTGTACTCCATTGTGTGTATGTACCATAACGTACTCAACCAGTCTCCAATTTTTGCACATTTAGGTAGTTTCCAATATTTTACAATTACAAATAATGCTGTAGTGAATAATCTTCTGCACGTATATTTTTGGATTTGTTGGAGGTATATCTTCAGGGTAGATTCCTAGGAGCGGGATTATTGGGTCAAAGGGTAAGAAAGACATTCTCCTTTATAGTAGTTGGCGCCTGCTGAATTCCCTCTAGCAATGGGTGAGTGCTGATTTCCGTACAGCCTGCTCAACAGAATGAATGCTCAGACTTTTGAATCTCTGCTAATCTAATGGGTCAGAAGTGGTATCTCAGTGTAGGTTTAATGTGCATTCAACTTCACTCCTATTGTGAAGTTGAACATGTTTTCATATATTAACGTTTGTCTTTTTGTCTTTTATGACTCGTCTGTTCTTGTTTTTGTTCACTTTTTTCCACAGGACTTTTTATCTTTTCCCCTAATTTTCTCTCTATATGTGTATACATATATGTAATATTAACATATAAACATATAAATGAAATTTATATATTATTATTGATATTAGCTATTTATTCATCTTATATGTTGCGAACGCTTTCTTTTAATTTGTTACTTATTGTTTTAGCCTTGCTTGTAGTGTGTTTTGCCATGGAAAAGTTTAAAAACCATTTGTGTGGTCAAATTTATCAATTTTTTTATTTTGTCAAATCTGCTTAGAAAGTCTTTCCCTATATCTGTGTTACAGACTAATACCTATTGTTTATTGAGAGCTTGCCATGTAAAAGGTACTGTACTAGGGACTTTGCTTATATTAATATTTTCCTGCTTAATCATTGAAAGAGCTCTGTGAATTACTAGGAGACAGTGACTTTGGAGCCAGATTGACCATGAGTAACTCCTAGCTTCACTACCTACCAGCTGTATGGCCTTATGCACGGTGTCTGTATTCTCTGAGTTTGTCTCATTATCTATAAAAAAGGGGATAATAATAGCATTAACATCATAGGGTTGTGAGAATTACCTAAGTTAATATCTGCAAAAGGCTTTGAACAGTTCCTGACGTCTAGGCAGTGTTGAATAAAAGTTTGTTATTTAATTACGGTACCATACTATTTCAGTTATAAACATAAAGATCATAATCTAATGCTCCCTTCTTCAAATTAAGCAAAATTCTGTCATCACTTTAAATGTTTATGTTCCTTTTCAATAAGTCTTAAAGGTCACCGTGTAACATAGTATCTTGTTTTTTCACACATTTTGTCTTACTGTTACTTGAGTCAGATGCTCTAGGATTGCTTATGGAATAGCTCAAGGAGAAAGGTTTGAGACTTAATGGCAAGAGCAGATTAACTGTAATTTTAAACCATTAAAGCTCATGTTTTGTTAGTCAAATATGAATACTGATCATTACTGCTGCTTCTAAAATGTGGTGTTCATAATGTAAAACCTGTCTGTTGCTAGAGTTCACTGGGGATTGAATTCAATGTTTCATGCAGGGGTGTGGTTGCCAGCCATGTTGCCAGGCTCAGGCTGTGCACCCTCGGCTGCCAATGGTGGAATCCTGTAGTTTTCAGGAAGGATTCTTGATTATCGGAGAATCATCGATAATGTCTTGAGCTGGAAATGTTCTTGCTTTTGCTTGCTTTTAAATGATAAATTATTGCTATTTTCAGTTCATTTTTTAGTAAGTTAGTTTGTTGTGGGTTGTTTGGTGAATCCTGTAGTGTTTGGCCTACAATTTCTCAATCACTGGACTTTGAGACCTGTGTGCATAGTTTTGCAAATATGAAACATCTGCTGTTATTAAAGCAGATACATGAGCCTTAACCTCCTTCCTAATTTACTTCTATGTTGATACTTCATTACCACCAGCATGTACTGTTTTTTTTTTTTTTTTTTTTTTAATAGAAACATGGAATTGGTGTGGTAGGTGGACCAGTTGGTCTTTTGATTTATCTCAGTTGGCCATGAACAAAATATTTAAGAGCCATTGTCTTAGATTACTTAGCATTTTCCCCCTTTCTATTGCTGGCCTATGAACAGTTTAACTATTCATAGTTTATTTTCCAGTTGAACCTTCAGCTTTAATTCTTATATCCTAGATAGTATTTTTCTTAGGTAGCAAACAATTTTAGATGACGAAGCATTGAAACCATTATGGTGAACACTAGAGAGCTAAATAAAACTCTACCTTTAATTTGTGTGGTTTTGAATGGCTAGAAGTGTCATCCATGCTATAGTATTCTTCTGAATTTACTTTACTTGCTGGATATCCCAGTTTTTATTTTATGCATTCTGCTTGAAAAGCCCTGGCATTTTAAATTTCCTACAGCACTGAAAATAGAAAGTACTCAATATTAGCTGTTGGTTTGATTTCTTCTTTACCCTTCTCTGCCCATATTTTCTCAATATGAAGTCATGATTAGAAACTTTCATTCATTTCAAGTTATGATGATGTTGAATATTGGTCCATTTTTGTGTCTTCAGGTTACCAGCGAGAGCTTCTCTATCAGAGGGAAGATGGCTCTTTCAGTGCCTTTGGGAATCATGACCCTTCTGGCAGCACTTGGTAAGTGTTGTCGCCAACTGGACAAATCCGTGGTGTGGAATGGGCTTTCACTAGGTCACCATGGCCGTGAACTGGGTAGACATGTCTCTGTGTATTATGGACTGGGAGGCTGCCTTTCCCATAGCCTGGCTTTAAAAGAGATTCTCCTTTTAAAATATTATTTTAAAACATTAACAAGTCAAATGTTTTTGTTTAGAAAAGATAAGTCATAAATCCACTTTTTTGCATTTGGGAAAAACAGCACTAAAGATAGTTTATAATGATGGCGCAGCTGATAAAAAAATTGGTTAGTAATACTGGGTGATTGTGACATAGCTTTTTTCTTAATCTGACCTGGATAATACAACTGTTTTGTTATTACAGTCCATGTAGTTTCTTTAAGATTATTTTTTTGTGAAAAACGACCAGTTAACGAAATTAAATAGGGACATCCAGAGTTTCCTCCAGACTGGAATCTCCATGTAGCTGATTTTGGACAAGTGATCTCTCTTCTTGCACGTATCTTCAATTTCCTATTTTCCCCATTGAAAGACTAACTGTATATCAGTCGGGTTAGACCAGGTGTGCTGTGGCAACAACCTCTCTTCCAAATCTTAGCAGTTCATTAACGAAGGTGTTTCTTGCACATGCTGCATGTTCATCTTGGACCAGCAGGGGGCTCTGCAGTCGTTCTTCAGCGGCCACCGTCGCAGCAGCTCAGTGCGAGGCTGCAGGCTGACCACAGCCTGGAAAGACGAGGCTGGAGTCTGCAGCACTGGCAATCAGAGACTTCAGCCTGAGTGGAACATTTCTTCTTACTTTATCATTATCAGAGCTGGTCACACGGCCATGCCTAACTTCAAGGGGGCATGGTAGTGAATTTCTCTGTGTACCCAAAGTAAAAGAGAACTGGGTGTTATTGCATATTACTAATGTTTGCCACACCAAACCTTTTATATGATGAAGCAGATCTGCTTCCAGTTTTCTCTTGGCCTGAGTCAGAATATAGATCCATAAATAGAAAGGTTTCAGTGTTTTATTGCTTAATGTTCTTGTCACCTCAATACAGTGTTCTGTGGCAGGGATTGGCAAACTTTTTTCTAGAAAGGGTCAGATAGTGAATATTTTAGGCATTTCGGGCCACGTAGAATCTGTTGCACATTTTTCCCTCCTCTCCTTTTCTTCTTCCTCCTTTCCGCCTCTTCCCTCCTTTCCTCTCTTTCTCCCTCTCTTTTTTTTTCTTCATTCTTTTCTCTTTCTTTCCTTTCTCCCTCAAAAAAATATTCTTAGGTGGTGGTGCACACATAAACAGGCCCTGGGCTGGCTTTGGCCTGACGGTCAGATTTGGGTTAGGCAGATTTGCCCACAGGCTATAGTTTGCTGACTGCTGTCCTGTAGGAGAAGAAATAGCCGTTTTCCCCACTTTAAAGTACTACAGTTGCTGACCAAAGTGCGTATGAGATCTTCTTTGGTAAATACCCAGAGGAGTCCAAAGATGAGTAACCTTGGAGAACTTATTTAACTCTCTTGAACTGTCGAATTCTCAATCTATAAAATAATGAGACTAGATAAGATGATTTCTAAGTTCTTTGTCAAATCTGATATTTTGTGAGTTGATCTGGAGTTTCTTGGCCCTGTTCAAGTGGAGGCCAGGTCAACCTGCTAGGCAGAGTTGTTTACATTGTCTCTTTGCTGCCTTTCTTTTCTTTCTTTCTTTTTTAATTTCAGAGTATTGTGTGGGTAAAACATTTTGGTTACATGAATTGCTTTTGTGCCATTTGAGTCAAAGTTATAAGTGTGCCCATCACCAAGATAGCATGCATTGTACCCATTAGGTGTGACTTTATCTCCCCCCCCACCTGCTTGGTTTCTACTGAGTTTTACTACAATATGTGCACATTGAGTGTTGATTGATTAGTTCCAGTTTAATAGTGAGTACATGTGGTGTTGGTTTTTCCATTCTTGTGATACTTCGCTTAGAAGAATGGTCTCCAGTTCTATCCAGGTTGTTACAAGGGTATTAGTTCACCATTTTTTTTATGGCTGAGTAGTACTCCATAGTATACATATACCACATTTTATTAGTCTACTCATGTATTGATTTGATGGGCATTTGGGTTGTTTCCACATCTTTGTGATTGTGAATTGTGCTGCTATAAACATATGAGTGCAGGTGTCTTTTTTATAAAATGTCTTTTTTTCCTTTGGGTAAATACCCAGCAGTGGGATTGTTTGATCACATGGTAGGTCTACTTTTAATTCTTTGAGATATCTCCATACTACTTTCCATAGAGGTTGTACTAGTTTGCAGTCCCACCAACAGCGTGTGAATATTCCTTTCTCTCCGTATTCACGCCAGCATCTGTAGTTTTGGGACTTTTTGATAAAAGCCATTCTCACTGGAGTTAGGTGATATTGTGGTTTTGATTTGCATTTCCCTGATGATTACAGACTTTGAGCATTTTTTCATATGTTTATTGGCCATTAATCTATCTTCTTTTGAAAAGCTTCTGTTCATGTCTTTGCCACTTTTTAAGTTTTTCTTGCTGATTTGCTTGAGTTATTTTCTTTCTTCCTTCTTCAGTGATTATTCCTTGTGTGACTTCTGATGGGGAAAAAGTGTTGTTTTGTCTGCTCAGCATTATTTGGAGGACTTTATAAAGTATTTTTTTTTTGTAATTTTTTCTTCTTTTCATAAAGGTTGTCAGCTTTTGTTTTAAGATGTTTCCTTGAAGCTGATCCTTACATAGATATTGATCAGAATGTGTTACACAGAACATATACATGGCTCAAAGGACGTCAGAAATCCAATGGTGAATTTTGGGAGCCAGGAAGAGTGATTCATAGTGAGCTTCAAGGTGGCAATAAAAGTCCATTAACACTTACAGCCTATATTGTGACTTCTCTCCTGGGATATAGAAAATATCAGGTATTTAATCTTTAATTTAATAAATGATAGGTGGGAAATTCAAGGAAAGTATGTCTCAGTGGGTCAAATATGTGTCCGGAAACTTAAAGAGTTTTGCAATTTTGTATTGCATTTAAAATCTGAATTTGAACACCCTTTTGCTTTGCATTTGTGGTCACATTCTAAAATCAAGATAAAAATATTTTATCCACTCTTTGAGATTAACTGAGAGGATTCTAAAAATGCTTTCTAATATATGTATTATACTTGCTATTGGTAAGATAAGTCAATACATATTTTATCATTGGAAGTATTAATTTCTTAAGGGAAAGAAAATTCTTTAGAATTTGGGAATGTGTTCTATCTGGTTTAGGTTGTGAAGGATTTTTTATTTCTAAGAGATCATGGGACAATTACAGTGTCTGTTAATTGAGTGCTAGCTATACCTACACTCTGGAAAGCATGGTAAGTGGGTACAAATGCCTGGATGAGAATGAGGGTGCATGGAGGGTTGTGCTAATGAGCTTAATTTTTCTCCATACCTGTCCCCGTGACTGATGCCTTTACTCTTACTGCCGACTGCATTTCATAAGATCAACAACAGCCATTCTCTTTATTAAGCTCCCTGCTATTTTCCTAGCCCAGTGTTAGGCATGTAGATGATAAGTGTTTCCCTGAATTTAGAGCTTCAACACCTGAGATCAAATATGAGAAATATCATTCTCAAGCTATATTTTCTGCTCTCATTTGAGTTTATGATACTCAGTGGGAGAAACACTGACAAAAGCTCTACTTCTTACTTCTTCTAAGGAATGGTGCCTGTTTACTTATAAAAACTGAAAAGCGATATTCTTTTCTTTCTTTTTTTTTTTTTTGAGACAGAATCTCGCTCTGTCGCCTGTGGTAGAGTGCAGTGATGTCATCATAGCTCACTGCAACCTCCAACTCCTGGGCTCAAGTGTTCCTCCTGCCTCAGCCTCCCGAGTAGCTGGGACTACAAACGTGTGACACCACACATGGCTAATTTTTCTATTTTTAGTAGAGACGGGATCTTACTCTTGCTCAGGCTGGTCTCAAACTCCTGAGCTCAAGCGATCCTCCTACTTTGGCCTCCCAGAGTGCTAGGATTACAAGCATGAACCACTGCGCTTGGTCTTATTTTCAAAATGCATGGCAAATCTTTAAATGTCAATGATCATTGTTAATTCCCATTGCCTAAGACATGGTAAGATGGTTAATAGACACTGAAAATTATTTTTTTAAGTGAATATTTTAAAGCATTTTTTGTTTAAATATGTGGTAATGGGTTATTTTGAATAGTAAAAAATATATTTTTTCTTTCAAGCCTAATATTGATGTGCAAGATTCTATCAACTTTTTGGAATCTGAATTCAATAGAGGAATTTCAGACAATTATACTCTAGCTCTAATAACTTATGCGTTGTCATCAGTGGGGAGTCCTAAAGCCAAGGAGGCTTTGAATATGCTGATGTGGAGAGCAGAACAAGAAGGTAATGTGTGGGGCCTGCTGAGGTTGTTAGACTGTTGTGTATTATGAAATATATAAATTACATGAGAAAATTTTATAAGCCAGGTATGAAGTTGATTACGTTTGCATCTTTTGAATGAGATGATAAATGAAACACAGAAAGAGATTAGGAAAGGCCTTAAGTGGCTAAAATGCTTCTAGTCTCCTTGGGAATTTTTTAAAATAGAATTTCAGGGCTCAGATGTCTCTTTATTTTACATATATTCTGCCCTATGTCAGTTACTCTTCGAGTGTCTGGTACCATTTCTGGTTTGGTGCCCCTGTGTGTTTGCTAAGCCCTTGGATTCTGGAGAGACTTGGGTTCAAATTCTGGTTTTGCAACTTACCTTATGAGCTTCAGTGTCCCCAACTGTAAAATGGGAATAACACCTATTTTAGAATTCCTGTGGGGATTAAATGAGATAATGTATGGTGCTTGATGCATAACAAGTGCTCAAAAGTATGAACTAAAATGCCGATTAAAAGAAATGCAAATACCAAAAAAATGCTGTTAGAAGTGGGTTGTATGATTTGTTTTTTTGAATGGGGATTGCGATTGGGCTACGATAGGACAAAGAGTACAGATGTTGTTACTACCCCAGTGGTCTCTATAAAGTGGTCAGGGATCTATGTGCGTGTGTGTGTGTGTGTGTGTGTGTGTATGTGTGAGAGAGAGAGAGAGAAAGAGACAGAGAGAGAGAGATAGGATTAGGTGGGCAGAAATAATTTTAAATTCAAAGTTTCGTTTACTCAAGAAGGGATAGCTGTAAAAAGTGCTTAGAGATGTCTGAGGCTGTACAAAATATTGTATTATTATTAACAGAAACTTAGATTTAATTCTTTTTTTTTTTTTTTTTTTGACAGAGTCTCACTTTGTTGCCCAGGCTAGAGTGAATGCTGTGGCATCAGTCTAGCTCACAGCAACCTCAAACTCCTGGGCTCAAGCGATCCTCCTGCCTCAGCCTCCCGAGTAGCTGGGACTACAGGCATGCGCCACTATGCCCGGCTAATTTTTCTCTCTCTATATTTTTTTTAGTTGTCCATATAATTTCTTTCTATTTTTAGTAGAGACGGGGTCTCGCTCTTGCTCAGGCTAGTCTCGAACTCCTGACCTTGAGCGATCCACCCGCCTCGGCCTCCCAGAGTGCTAGGATTACTAATTCTTATTACATATTCCAGTCCTGGGGACTAGAAGATCCTTGCACAGAGGCTGAAGCAGTCCTTGACATTTGTTCCTCTCTGCTTGGCTAAGTGGTAGTTATTTCACATTCCGCCCAAGTACAATCATCATCTAAACAGCAAGTTTAGTTTGAAAGGGGGCACCAAGTAGGATGGTCCTCTGGGGGCTAGAGCAGGGTTATCTCTAGGAAGTTGTTCGAGGTGGCCAGGGGCCCTCATTTTTCTCACGGGGGCTTGCATTTTGAACTTGTAACACCAACTTTCAGGTAATGAAAAAGAGAGAAGTTTCCTAGAACGTTGGAGCTGGTTAATGGCAGATCTGCAGAACAGGATTCTTTCCATTGTGTCCTAAAATAGTTTTGGGATGGCCTGGTCAGATAAGTAACATAAATTGTCTTCTGGAGTATAGTGTATTTTCTCTTTTATTTTTAGCTGTTCAGTCTTGAATCAAATGTATAGAATTCTCTTGGGAAAAATATTTTCATCAAAACATCCTCAAATACAGGCATTAGGAAAAGGATGAAAACTTATAAGTGGTACAGGTTGAGTACCTAATCCAAAAATCTGAAATCCTTCAACAAACATTTCCTTTGAGTGTCATGTCGGTGCTCCAGAAGTTTTGGATTTTGGAGCATTTCAGGTTTTGGAATGTATATATTCTGCAAATATACCAAAATTTGATAAAAACAGAAATCTGACACACTTCTGGTCCTAAACATTTCAAATAAGGGATACTCAACCTGTAATTGTTTAAAAAGTGACATATAGGTGTGTGTGTGTGTGTGTGTGTGTGTGTACACATGTACATATACTTGCTTGGCATAAATATATATATGTATAAAAATAGACGCATTTTTATGCTAGTCAAGTAGAATTTGGACCAGTGTATGAATATTGAATGGTATAAAATGTAATTTTTTTTTTTTTTTTTTGTAATTGATCAGAATGTTATTACTTTTCTCTTGCAGAGGGCACGCAGTTCTGGGTGTCATCAGCGTCGGGACTTTCTGACTCCTGGCAGCCACGCTCCCTGGATATTGAGGTCGCAGCCTATGCGCTGCTCTCACACTTCCTGCAATTTCAAGTTTCTGAGGGAATCCCAATTATGAGGTGGCTAAGCAGACAGAGAAATAGCTTGGGAGGTTTTGCATCTACCCAGGTGAGAGATGATGGATTGTTTTTGCCCTTAAACTAATATATATATATGTATATATATATTAGAAGGTGTGTGGTTACTTTATTTTTATCACTTCATAAAATTACTTGGCACTTTAAAAGTTTAGTAACTCAAGTCAAAGGCTTAAGTCACTAATTTTCCTTTTTTCTCATCACTGTTGTGAACTTCACATCTGATATTTGTGTGGAATAAACCAGTTCCCCATCTATATCAGCCATTTTTCACTTGCAATAACTGGTGTAAGAGCAGATGCTCAGTTCCATTTAGCAAGTTTTCTCAGCCTCTCCTTTCTAGGCCAAGGAGATTCAAAGAGGAGTCGGGGAGTGTTTGACTCTCAAGGAAGGTGGATGAATGCATAGCAGATTTCCTAAACATTATTGAATTTACTCTTTGGAGGTCTTGATGTGTACTTACATGCACAAATGTTTTTCTTCCCTCAACAGGATACCATTGTGGCCTTAAAGGCCCTGTCTGAATTTGCAGCCCTAGTGAATACAGGAAGGACAAATATCCAAGTGACTGTGACGGGGGCTAGCTCACCAAATCCTGTAAAGTTTCTGATTGACACACACAACCGCTTTCTCCTTCAGACAGCAGAGGTGTGGACAAGGGGTGGTTATAAAAAATCTGTGTAGATGATTTTTTATGCTGGAATACTTCTTTATTTCTAATCTGCTGATTTCAACCAAAGACTTGCTCCCAGAGCCCTGTAGAGGAATGGGGGAAAGTGGTACTCTTGTTTGGTCAAATTTGCTGAGCTTTAGAAGGGTGGAGAGGATGAGAACTTTGGAAAGATTGTTGGAAAAGGAGAAAACATGGGCACTGTCGCATTGGGAAACAATGTACCTTACATATGCTATTGCATTTAATTCTTAAACCAACTCTAAATACTTTTATGCCCATTGTACACATGATAAAACTGAGGCCGGGGCTGGGTGCGGTGGCTCACGCCTGTAATCCTAGCACTCTGGGAGCTGAGGTGGGTGGATCGTTTGAGCTCAGGAGTTAGAGACCAGCCTGAGCAAGAGCGAGACCCTGTCTCTACTAAAAATAGAAATTAGCTGGACAACTAAAAAATATATAGAAAAAATTAGCTGGGCATGGTGGCGCATGCCTGTAGTCCCAGCTACTCGGGAGGCTGAGGCAGGAGGATTGGTTGAGCCCAGGAGTTTGAGGTTGCTGTGAGCTAGGCTGATGCCATGGCACTCTAGCCTGGGCAACAAAGCAAGATTCTGTCTCAAAAAAAAGAAAAAAAAAAATTGAGTCCGAGAGAGGTTAAGTAACATGCTCAAGATCATGTTACTAGGAACAGTAGATCTAAAATTGGAACTCATGATTCCAAAGACCATGTTTTTTTCAGCTGCTCCACATGTCTTCTTAGGAGAATCAATAGAGCCAGTAGTAGAATTCTTACTTTAAATGGAATGTAAGAATATGCTAGTCTGTAACTTTATTCCCTTGGTTAACCTTGTGGGAAGTTGAGGACAGTGAATGAAGGTGGTCACTTCAAGGCTAGAAACTGAGGAATAGGGCTAATGGCAAAGGAAAAGAAGGAATAAAGTTAGGCACAGTCAATGATGACACATCGCTGTGTTCCCAGGAAGGCAGAGGATTAGGCTCTGGACGTTTGCTTCTTGTCTTTCATGCTCCCAACAGGAAAACAACCTGTCAGGAGCACTAATGTGTTCTCCTAAAATGGAGAGGTGAGGGGGCCTGGAGAGCGGGCACTTCCTCTGCCTTCACCTCACTCAGCCCTTGACTCACAGCTTTTGATAAATGAGATCAAGCAAAGCTATTAGCACTTTCTAGTAATTACTTCCACTCCTAATGAGGGATAGCACTGATCTCTTGTGCTTCTTGGAAGCATCTACATATGGAAAATTAGCCTCATTCACTTTTTTTTCACCTTATTCAGCTTGCTGTGGTACAGCCAACTGCAGTTAATATTTCCGCAGATGGTTTTGGATTTGCTATTTGTCAGGTATGTAATGATGTTTATTTTTTAAAGTTAAAAGTGGCTATTTAAAATAATTTTTTGGTTTGGGGCATTGTGAATCTTTAACTTAGATAACTTGAATAAAATTCTTAATGACTTACTTCTGTGACTTATGAAAGATACATGACTCTCTTTAATAAAAAGTATTAGAGATGTTACCAGCTAGTGAGTAAACAGCAATTATAAGGATTGATAATCTATTTGAAGAATATTTCTATAATTATCTGCTTTTTGAAGTGGGGGCTAAAATCTCCCAATATGATTCATGTGAATCAATCAGTACTCCCACCTTTTTTTGTGAAAATATAGTTCAGAAATTATAATGCTGGTAGAGTTTCTACACATTTTTCATACAACTTCTTAATATTCATTGAAGAATATAAAGAATACACAAGTTATTGACTTGAAGATAGGAAATGTGCCCCTTTAATGTAAAATCTTACATATTAATAATAGTAAATATAACAATTAGAGAATGATTATGCTCAATGCTTTGGCATAGGTAGAAAATTCAAAGAAATATTTTTTAAGGTGCAGTAGGAGCTACAATAAAATGGAAGTAGTATGAAAAATACAGAATGAAATAATTATTACACTAAATAATACATGAAAATCTTGGGGACTTTAAAATCATCTTATTGGAAACCCAAGATAATATGTGATAGGACCAAGAATGACTTTGTGCTTGGGTAGAAAAAGCAAACTAAACAAACCCTGAAACACTTATGGAGAAAGTAGTAAAATGGCCATTATATAGAAAAAAATACTTTCTCAAAAACAAGTACAATCACTGTATTTGAGAGAACAGGTGCACTTGCTTAGTAGGGCAGGTGTACGTTGCTAAGCAGGTATTGTTTTTAAACCTCCCAATGATTCTAAGATTATTTTGCATGATACTCAAAACACAGTAAACAGTTTTTAAGAGTTGAGGAAAAATGATCACAGTGAAAAGGAATGATATTCAATGAAAAGGATAGAAAGAGAAAGTGAGTAATTTATATTGGTCTTTACTAACAAAGATCATGGGAAGATTCTCATTCTCAAGCTGCCTTTCAATGCAAAGAGTAATTCCCAGAGTAAATATACAGTGTATTTTAGGTAAAATTGAAAAATTATATATACTTAAATCACCGAGTGGGTTGGAATTCATTTTTGATAAACCAAATGCAGATAAATTACTGAAACCAAATGATTTTCACTTGAGGTTTGAAGGACCCAGGGGTAAATGTGGCACCTACGGTTCAGAATGTTCGCCCGTCCCATTTCTGTCTCAAAATACAGAAAACAAAAGGTGGAGACCAATAGGCGCTTCCCATGCTGGATGGAAAAACTTGCAAACACTGTGGTCACCCAGGAATGGGTATTGAGATTTCCTTCATTTGGTATTTTTATAAATGCTCTGGAAAAAGAAGGGCAAAAGAAACCTCTTGAGTTTGCAGTAAATATTACCCTCTTTTGGGTAATAAAATGCTAAATTACATTTGTAAATTTGAAAATAAACTGCAAGTTCTCTTTTTTTTCTTTTTTATTTCAGCATATTATGGGGTACAAATGTTTAGGTTACATCTATTGCCCTTGCTCCACCCAAGTCAGAGCTGCAATCGTGTCCATCCTTAAAGTGCTCAGAGTAAACAGTTGAGCTGTGGGCCACGTGAAAACCCTAATACTTAGATATAAATGGGCATTCATTATGACCTGGGAGATAAATCTAATAGCCCTTGTTTATTTCCTGATGACATTGGCCTCTAAAGGGACAACCGCATGCCTCCGGAAAGGGGGTAATGAAAATAACAGAAACCATTCCCCCAATTTTATGAAACCATTCTTCAACTGCTCCAGAAATACTCTATAATTTTAATTGCTATAGTTTAAGAAAGAGTTGGTTAATGTCCAGAGTGAGATAGCCAGGATGATCAAGGGGCTGAAGTATTACATGAGTTTGGGTTGTGGCAGAGTAGAAAAATTGTAACTCTTAGATTTGGAAGGTGAAGGCTTAGAGACAGGATTTTTTGAAGTATGTAAATTCACAAAGGGTGCTAGATGTTTAGTTTTCGGGTAGGGGTGTGTGTGTGTGTGTGTGTGTGTATACATGTATGTGTTTCAGGTATAAATAAAATAAAATGCAATATTACATAGGAATAGTAAGCTTTATGAACCTTGGCATCAAAAAAGGGAATGAGATAAAACATTTAAATAGATACCAATCCACCTGGGATGAGGCTGGCCCAGGAAATTTTGACTACGTTCCTAAGCTTCTCATTTAGGGTCCTTTGAGAAAGACACCGGTCCTCAGGCTACCTAGTGTCCCCAGAGCACCATTAACATCAGTGATGGGCACCAGAGTATATGCTGAAAAGACCCAGTTCATGTGAAATCCATAATTTATTTTATCATCTTTGAAAAATGTATGATCAAAAGAATCCTTAGCAGTTGAACAGGTTTATGTTCAACTAAGGCTCTTAGATGTTTTTGTTTTGATTCATTTTACTGAGAGTTTCTAAGGTTCCAGTTTGTGAAAAATGACTCCATTTAGGCAACAGGACTTAGAAATCCACGAATGTTCTCAAGAAAGTTGGCAGTAGCTTCAGTTTTTCCCTCAAGGGGATGTTTACATTCTTTGAATAAAACAGTATCTCATCACTGTCATCCACAGTGGTCTATGATACTTGTTTTGGAATATTACCTAACAATTTTCTCAACTTTTAAAATAATTTTTATAAACTTTTATAATATTTGTTAATAATGATACTTTGTCAGGCAGTAAGATTAATTTTTTTGTAGTTTGAAGATTACAAATTTAATTGGGTTTATCCCAAAGAGAAATACCTAATACAGTATTTAGAATAGATAATGATGGAAATTATTGCCAATTTATTATTTGTGCTAATTTATTTATTGCAGCTCAATGTTTTTTATAACGTGAAAGATTCTGGGTCTTCTAGAAGACGAAGATCTATCCCAAATCAAGAAGCCTTTGATTTAGATGTTACTGTAAAAGATAATAAAGATGATATCAATCATGTGAATTTGAATGTGTGCACAAGGTAAGTAATCTGTTTAGGTTCCTCTTCTTCCTCTTTCTTTTTCCTTTAAAAAAATAGATTTGAGATTAAATTATATATAGTTGTCTATCTATATCAATGTAAGGCATTATATGTAACAAGTAATTCAGTTATGCATCACACTTCAGATTATAAACTGGAAATACTACTAATTAAGCATTTTTTAGATGTGTCCAAAAATTGTTTATAAGTTTTCTATTTATAACAAATTTGAATAGAATAGTATATTTAAATTAATAAAACTCAGGTCTAATTTAGGAAAACTTTAAATTAATCAATCATACTTAATACTCTGAATATGATTATTTCTTGTTATGAGTATTCTGTTGAAATAATTATTCCAGGTTCATATTTAACCTTAACTATTATGCTTTTTAACCCCAAAGTTTATGAGAACAATGCAAATTCAGTGAAGGGAATAGTTTTTTTAAAGACACTGAAAACATTCCAGTTTAGAATGTTCTCATCTTGGATAATTAGACACTTACAGCTAAAGATTCTGGGAGTACTTATTAATGTGATTCGTAAATCTGTATCCAGATTCTTAAATCTGTATCCAGGTCTGTATCCAGAGCATCTGAGGATCTTGTTAGGTCATAAGGGAAAGGGTCCTGACTTAACAGCAGGGCTGTGAAGCTGCAGCTTCTTGGTTATTCTAATGCACACACAAGTTTGAGAATACTCACGTGAAAGTTCTTGAATCAAGAGGCTTTACAATGTGTTTCTTGTCAATCTCTCCTCATATATCTGCATTATTTGGTGTTGAGCTGGGAGTTACTATAAAGATGCAATGACATTGAGGAGCTGTCGTCTGCTCTTTTGGAATATCCGTGTCATTCTGGTTGAACTTAGCTTGTTGCACGGGGAGCCACTGTTGTGGTCCTGAGCTGTCCTCTCCAGGGTCATTTCTGGGTGTTCACCCACGTGATCAGTCTTCTTAGCCTTTGCCTGAACCCAGTCTCCTCCATTACTGCTACCACCTGTATTATCCTTGGACCTTCTTGTTCCTGATTTTGGGGTAAAATGTTACATGTTTGCCCCATTCCTCACCTTAGGCATTCTGAGCCAGCAGCAGGGGCATAGCAGAGTCTCTGCAGTGGCTTCCTTTTTAGCTGAGAAGAAAGTAGAACTCCAATTAGTCTTTGCTAAGCTTGCAACTGGCCTCTGTTCCAGAAAAACAACATCCAGGTATTATTATAAATAGTAACACCCTACATTAATCACAAACTTATATGGCAGGCACTGTACCACACATTTTTACATGCCTCTCATTTAATTTTTTACAATAACTCTATAAAGTAAGTGCTATTATTATTTCTGCTTTCCTCATTTATTCATGCCTATTTTCATTCACTCACTAAACATTGTCTGTCTGAATCTGCGCCATGTGCCAGGCACAGTGTCAGGCATGGGAATACAGTGGTAAGCCAAAAACACAGAGACCCTGTGAGGGGGAGAATGAAATAATAATTGAATGAATTCATTTATTTTTTTTAATTCATGAGAATGAATTAATAAAAAAAGTCCCCTCAGCGAGTCTAAAATTCTGGTTTTGAGGAAGGCAGAGAAGAGTCTCATGGAATTATGAGAGGGGGATTTTTACCTCTTAGGTAGGTTAAGTGAGGAAACATGAGGAAAATGGCAGGGGCACCAGGATTCAGACCATGATGAAGCCTCATCCTTTATAGGGGTTCACATAAGGATGCAGGGTTCCCAGTCTTCACCCCGCATTGGGCATCAGGTTGGTAGGTAGAACCTGAAGAAGGGAAATGTTTTCCTGTGAGGGTAGGGTTTTGAAAAAAGGATTTAAATGCTGCTACTAGTTTTCTGAGAAAACTCTGGTATGAAGCACAAATAATATGTAAGTGAATTTTTTCAGCAGCACATTATAAAAAGATTACCTGGTATTTCAGGCACTTTATTCCTATCAACAGGGTCCAAGACCATACCTCATACAGGGCTTTCTGTGTGGTATGGTCGTTTAAGAAATTCTGCCCCTGGTTGGTGGAGAGATCAGGGCAACCAAGGTACTTTTGATGATGTACTAAAAAGTATAATCTGCATCATACTTTTAAGTATTTAAGCATGTTGGCTGTTTTTCTCATCTGTAGTTTTTTGCTCATACACAAACACCTCTAGTTTCAGTCCAGTTATTAGTTTTCAGTAGCATCTATTTTGGCGAAGTGCATCACTCAGCAGATGGTTTCAGTTGCTTCGGGTTGCTGGGCCAGCTGAAGTCAGCAGTTGTACTGTATGGCTTTTCGATCAGTCATGTTTGGCAGGCATCAGTTCACTGCTCTAAAAAGCGAGATTTTCTAACAGCCCTTCCTGCTTTTGCCATCTACAAGGACAACAGGAACTAACTTAGTGCTATGACACTTTTATGTTGAAGGCAAACTTCTTTCCATAATGAGTCTGGGTTCTTGTTGCTCCAGATGAAAAGCTCTTGCCATTTATTCATTTTAGAAAACTATTTATTTTCAAGGAAACAAAATGTTGTTGGTGTCCAGATCCTTTGGTGCTCACATTGTGTACAACAGGGTGAGAGAAGGATGCGGTGTAGTAAAACTTTCCAAGGCTTATAATTCTCTCAAGGGGCCAAAGAAAACAACAAAATGTGCCAAGTATGTGGGAGAACAAAGGGAAGGCCTTTCCCTACTGTTCTCATTTTTCTAAAACAAGACAAAGAAAAGGTTGCTAAGGACTTGGCTGGGGTCTACCAGTGGTCAAGGGATGTCTCCTTTTCAGGTCCCGGCTTTCAGCTGGAAAGTTTGGTGCGGTCAACTTTTGAGAAAATGAAAAACGCCACTCAGTTTGGAATCACCACTAGAAAACAGGGGTATCTGTTGAAAGGATGTATAATAGGTTATACCTGTTACAGCCTGTGAGCACAAGCCTGCCACACTGCAGAAATTTCATACTATCTGTCAAATGAACACATTATCATGTCAGTCCCCATAGGGTTGAAAGTTATAAGAATATCACACATGTAAGAAAAAGATAACCTGTTTTAAAGTCCTCTGTAGTGAATTTTATTTGAACTCTAACAGTATTTGGAATAACCTTTGGCAGTTTTAATTTTTGTATGAAGATCATTTGCTGACAGCTTTAGGTATTTCCTAAAGAGTTTTCTTTCATCCTCCCCTCTTTAATTTAGGTTTCTGGGCCCTGCTAGGAGTGGCATGGCTCTTATGGAAGTTAACCTACTCAGTGGCTTTACTGTGCCTTCAGACGCGATTCCTCTAAGCGAGACAGTGAAGAAAGTGGAACACGATCATGGAAAACTCAATCTCTATTTAGATTCTGTAAGTAGTAAAACGTTAAGTTTCATATAGGTAACTATTGACAAAGCTACCATTTATTATGTTCAAATGTCTACCTTACTTTAAGTATGTTTTCATTAAGTCATTATTGTTTTAGCTTTTTGTGTCCCTGCTTAACTTTAATGTGGCAACCATGTATTTGTCTCTACTGAAAAGGCATCACGATGAGATTAGTTTAGAGAGAGTTACTATTAATGATGAGCCTGGTGAAGATCTGATAACTAAGTCATTATATCATGCCAGCTATAAAATACATAGAAATTTTCATATTATAATTTCACAAAATTCAGTCCAGATCTCAATTTGACAATTGCTCTGCCTCAGGGAATTGCTAAGTATATTTGTTTAAATGCTGAGGATGAAAGCTTTAGTGACACATTTTAAAATGATTTCATGAAGCTTTTAGCAAATCTCAAAGGGATTAATGTTTCTCTCTTGAAAAGTTAGGTGCTTAAATCATAAAAGAATATTCTCATAAGTTTGGTCTTGACACAGAATTATATAACCTTCATGTACTCTTCCCATTGCTGCGTGAGTGCTACTGATCCAAGAATAAAGTGCATAAAATAGGTGAGGGAAAGGTAAGTGAAGAATTCCAGACTCTACTTTTTTTTTAAATTTCAAAATATTACCAGGGTACAAATGTTTTTGGTTGCATGTATCAGTTTTGTTATGCTTGAGTCAGGGTTATAAGTGTGCCCATCACCCAGATAGTTTTCATTGTACCTGTTAGGTAGGTTTTTGCCTATGCCCTCCTCCCCGCTCTCCTCTGCTTGATTTCCACTGAATTTTACTTCCCTTTGTGCACATGTGTGCTCATCGGTTAGTTCCAAATTAATAATGAGTACATGTGGTGTTTATTTTTCCATTCTTTAGATACTTCACTTAGGATAATGGTCTCCAGTTGCATCCAAATTGCTGCAAAAGACCTTAATTCATCCTTCTTCATGGCTGAGTAGTATTCCATAGTATACGTATACCACATTTTGTTAACCCACTCATGAATTGATGGGCACTTGGGTTGATTCCACCTCTTTGCAATTTGAATTGTGGGGCCATTCGAGTGTGGGTATCTTTTTGATACAATGACTTCTTTTCCTTTGGCTAAATACCCAGCAGTGGAATTGCTGGATCAAATGGTAGGTCTACTTTTAGTTCTTTGAGGAATCTCCATACTGTTTTCCATAGAGCTTGTACTACTTTGAAGTCCCACCAACAGTATATAAGTGTTTCTTTCTCTTTGCATCCATGCCAGCATCTATTGTTTTGGACTTTTTAATAAAAGCCATTCTAACTGAAGCACAGTGATATTTCATTGTGGTTTCAATTTAAATTTCCCTCATAATTAGTGATGTTGAGCATTTTTTCATTTGTTTTTTGGACATTTGTCTATCTTCTTTTGAAAAGCTTCTGTTCATGTCTTTTGCCTACTTTTTAATAAGGTTGTTTGTTTTTTCCTTGCTGATTTGCTTGAGTTCTTTGTAGATCGTGGTTATTAGTCCTTTATCGGATGTATAGCTTGTGAATATTTTCTCCCATTCTGTAGGTTGTCTATTTACTCCTTTGCTGTGCAGAAGCCTTTTAATTTAATCAAGTCCCATTTATTTATTTTTGTTATTGCTGTGATTGTCATTGGGATCTTCTACATAAATTCTTTGCGTAGGCCAATACTAGAAGAGTTTTTCCAACATTTTCTTCTAGCATTCTTATGATTTCAAGTCTTACATTTAAGTCTTTTATCCATCTTGAATTAATTTTTGTGAGTGGCAAAAGCTATGGATCCTGTTTCAATCTTCTGCATATGGCTATCCAATTTTCCCAGCACCATTTATTTAATAGGGCTTCTTTTCCCTAGTGTATATTGTTGTCTGCTTTGTCAAAGATCAGCTGGCTGTATGTGGATGGTTTTATATCTGGGTTCTCTGGCCTGTTCCATTGGTCCATGTCTCTATTTTGTGCCAATAGCGTGCTGTTTTGGTTACTGTAGCCTTTTAGTATAGTTTGAAGTCTGGTAATGTGATGCCTCCAGATTTGTTCTTTTTGCTTAAAATTGCTTTGGCTATTTGGGCTCTTTTCTGGTTCCACATGAAATGCAGAATTATTTTTTTCTAGATCTGTGAAATATGACATTGGTATTTTGATGGAGATTGCATTGAATTTGTAAATCATTTTGGGTAGTATGGACATTTTAACAATGTTAATTCTGCTGATCCATGAGCATATGTTTTTCTATTTGTTTGTGTTTTCTGAGATTTTTTTCTTGAGTGTTTCATAGTTATGTTTGTAGAGATCCTTCACTTCCTTGGTTAAGTATATTTCTAGGTATTTTATTTTCTTTGTGGCTATTGTTAATGGTTTGACTTTGATTTGATTCTCAGCCTGATTGTTATTGGTATATAGGAATGCTATTGATTTATATATACGGATTTTGTAACCTGAGATTTTGCTGAATTTATTTATCAATTCCAGGAGTCTCTTCTTGGAGTCTTAGGGGTTTTCTAGATATAAGATCATATCATCAGTAGAAAGCAATAGTTTGACCTCCCCTTTCCTTATTTGGATACCCTTTATTTCTTTCTCTTTACTGATTTCCCTTGCTAGTACTTCTAGCACTATGTTGAATAGAAGTGACAGTGGGCACACTTGTCTTGTTTTAGTTCTTAGTGGGAATGCTTTCAACTTTTCCCCATTCAGTATGATGTTGGCTGTGGGTTTGTCATATATGGCTTTTATAATCTTGAGATATGTTCCTTCTGTGCCTAGTTTGTTGAGGGTTTTTTTTTTTTTTATCATGAAGGGGTGCTGAATTTTGTCGAACATCAGCATTGATGCTTTTTCTACATCAATTGGGATGATCATATGGCCTTTGTTTTTGCTTCTTTTTATGCAGTGAATCACATTTATACATTTGTGTATGTTGAACCATCCTTGCATCCCTGGGCTGAAGCCCACTGGGTCATCATGGATTATTTTTTTGATGTGCTGTTGAATTTGGTTTGCTAGGATTTTTCATCTATATCCATAAAGGATGTTGGTAGTTTTCTTTTTTTCTTGTGTCTTTTCCTGGCTTTGGTATCAGGTTGATACTGGCTTCACAAAATGAGTTGGAGAGGATTCCCTTGTTCTTCATGTTATGGAATAATTTCTGTAGTATGGATACCAATTCTTTTTTGCAGGTCTGGCACAATTCAGCTGTGACTCCATCTGGTTTGAGGCTTTTTTTTTTGTTGGAAGTTTTTTTTATTACTGCTTCAATCTCATTGCTCATTATTGGACTGTTCAGGAGTTCTGGTTTTTCCTGATTGAGTCTTAGAAGGCTGTGTGTTTCCAGGAATTTGTCCATTTTCTCTACGTTTTTGAGTTTATGTGCATAGAGGTTGTCATAGTATTCACAGATGATATTTTGTATTTCTGTACAGGTATTGGCTGTAATATCTCCTTTTTCATTTCTGGTTGAGCTTATTTGGGTCCTTTCTCTTTTGTTCCTGGTTAATCTAGCAAGAGATCTATCAATTTTGTTTATCTTTTCAAAGAACCAGCTTTTTGTTTCATTGATCCTTTGTATTAGTTTTTTATTTTTGATTTCATTTAGTTCTGCTCTGAGCTTAGTTATCTCTTTTCTTCTGCTGGCTTTGGGTTTGGTCTGCTCTTCCTTTTCTAGTTCCTTGAGATATGTCATTAGATTGTTAATTTGTGATCTTCTGTCTTTTTGAGGTAGGCATTTAAGGCTATGAATTTTCCCCTTAGGACTGCTTTGCTAAATCCCATAGATTTTGATAGCTTGTGTCCCCTTTGTCATTCAGTTTGCACTCTCCTTGTTATGTCTCAAAACTGCTGGCATGTAAGTTTATTCTTTTTGTCTAGCATCTTTACACTCCTCATAGGTTGACTCAATATTGAGTTCTAAGCATTGTTAGGATTTCATGTTACATGGGAGGAATACATGTGTTTCTTATTACAGTTTTGCCAAGTATGAATCAGAAATATATTGCTAAATGTCTACTTTAAAAAGCTAATTCCTGAATGTTCCCATTGGTTTGGCTCTTCAAAAGCCATTCTGACTAAAGCCCTGTTAAAACTCATTCAGTTTTCAGATTCTTTTGAGCTTCAGCAATTTTCTTATATTAAATAATGCTTGAAATCCATGGGCCTGATTTGGAATTTGAAAAATAAATTTAAGATTTTTATTTAGTATGTAATTGGTTTTGAAGTTTGTCTTGTATCTCTGATGTTCTTGTTAATGGTTTTCTTACTTTGAGTATTCTGTACTTTTTGAGTGATTAATTTGACTTTTCATTTACTGCTGTTGGGAAGTAATGGGATGTTTTAAGTAATTTACCAATTTTTGATCCCTTAACCAGCATTGCTTACCAAATTGGCAAAAGCTGTTCCTCCTAGAGGCAGGGAAGCTGGCCTTGTGTACCCCATGTCAGTCATTGCTTGTGGGGTATACTCCATATCTTGGGGTTACCCCACTTACTGGGTGATATGGCTCCCATGGGCTGAGGGTGATTCCCAGGAGAAGGGTGCTGATCTGGTGAGGCACCGTGGTTCCAGGAATGTGCACCCTCAGGCTTGCTGCTTACTTAGCAACTTTAATTCTCAGTATCCCTTATCAGCAAAATGGAACTAAGAACAATACTTATCTTGTGAAGTTTGTTACAAGTTAAATAAGATAATTCATAGGAAGTACTTATTGCAGTACCTGGCACATAGATGTCATCTGTTTCCTAAAATGATAAGACAAGTAATATATTTTACTTTATTTATCATGAACATATCCCCTCAAGAGTCTTTTGTATTTTTCAAGGTAAATGAAACCCAGTTTTGTGTTGATATTCCTGCTGTGAGAAACCTTAAAGTTTCAAACACCCAAGATGCTTCGGTGTCCATAGTGGATTACTATGAGCCAAGTAAGTGTGTTTTGAGTTCCTAATACATAAGGCATTCATTCATTCATTCATTCACAGGGTCTACCTATTAGATTTGTTTTGTGAAGGGTTGGTAGGGGAACATGTAAGAGGTAGGGATGTAGGAGGTGAGCTTGCCATGTAAATGAAGACTATTGATAATTTACAAGGGTCACATGATAACATTTAGCAAATGAATATTCAAAAGTGATATTTTTGCTCATAATGTTTTAGGTTTTTAACTCACAATTTATAAAGCAAAGTTGACATAGAGAGTCTAGTTATGTTCAGTTTCCAAGGTTTTGCTTCTGTTCCAAGCACTCATTCCATCTGGTTCCTGTTTTAAAACGGGAGTTCTTTAGGAGGAAGCATGAGCAGCATCCACAGTGTAACAGTGTTTAACTGGGTTTAACTGTTTCTTCACTGAGGGAGTCTGATGTTTTGCTAAAACTTATACTCTATAACAGATTTTTTTTTTTTTTAGTATACCAGGAAAAATGTAGTCTGTTTCGAAAATAACTTGAGCTTCTTTGATGTTACTAGTAAACTTCTTATTTTATAAAATGATAGGAATTTAGGATGTGAAAATAGAGAGCTTGTCTGGAGATCCCCCAAGTTAAATAGGACTAAGCTACATTCAGTCACAGAGTGTCTTTTTGTGAGTTGTGTGATCTCTGGGCTAAGGTTTCTAATTGTAGTAAGTCTTACGGTCACTTGCAGTGACTCAGAATTGTCTCAGAATGCATGAGAAGCAGAACATTTTCAGGTGTTAGATATTTGTGGATAATTATACTTTAAAATAAAATGAACTTACTTATATTGTTGGTAGTGCCTGAGAGAGTGTTCTAGACTGAGGTGTAGCACCAGTTCTCTCTCCTTCTCAGTCAAAAGCCAGTTCCCTGTCTTTGGCCTCCTATTGGAATTGAGGAAGAGGATACACCCAGGTTCCTGTGGGACATTTTGGGAAACCTAGATGCAAAATTCCCCAGTCGATATTTCTTAGCTGCAAGGGAGAACTTTTAAAAAAATTTAAGAAACAAAAAAGATTCAGTCTGTGTAATTATTTTGTGGAAAATAACTTATTTATGAGGGGTCATTTTAAAATGAAAATATGGGAAAGGTCAGAGTAATCAAAATCTACCAACCCATTTTTAAAAATCTGAAAACACATTTAAGATAGGGAAAACAATCTCTGAAAAATCATGAAGAAATTTGAAAATAGAATGTGTTTTTAAAAATTGTAAAAACAAAACTCATTTATGTTTTATAGTGAGTTTACTATAGAATTATAGGTACTTTATAATATTAGCTTGTGCTATACATTTTACCCAGATTGCATAAATAGCTTTAGGCACCATGTGCTCAATGTTTTAAAACATTGAAACAAGGCATTGCATAGGCAGACTTCACTTCACATTTATGTATTTTTTTTTAAATAAAGCCCAGTGTTAATGTATGTTTTCAGTAGTTCTAATGATTAGAATTTTATTCGAATGCACAGAAAATGTCATCCTAAAATAAACTCTTGAGGAAGTTGAACAGTCCTCAATTGCAAATTCTTCCTATTGTAGGAGATTAAGTGGCGCTTTGACTGCAGGGTGCAGCTGCGGTCTGTTTGCTCTCTTTTAATCGGGCCAACCACTGGTGGCTGATAGATTGGACTGAACACGCTATGTCTCTCTAGGATTTGGTTAGCAGTTTGGACCCCTCTTGAGCATTTCAATTATTTCTCGTAAAGAAAAATAAAATTATGTGAAGAATGGAAAACTCAGAAAAGCGTATTGAAATGCTCTTACATTTTGGCAAAGTAAATGTTTCTAAACAAGGGAGATGTGTAAACTGACGTCTGCCTCTTTGGACAGGGAAACAGGCGGTGAGAAGTTACAACTCTGAAGCGAAGCTGTCCTCTTGTGACCTTTGCAGAGACGTCCAGGGCTGCAGTCCCTGTGAGGATGGAACTTCAGGCTCCCTTCATCACTCTTCCGTCATTTTTGTCATCTGTTTCACGCTTCTGTGCTCTTTGCAGCATTGGCTGGGATTTATTTTTTGAGGAATCCATAGAACACTAACATTTCCAGAAGTCATATGTGATTGTTTTATTTTCACAATCAAATATTGCTTCTGACTGTTTTGAAAACCAATTTTTTCTCTTTCTATGTGGGGGGCGGGGGTGAATGGTGTCCAACAGGTCCTAGTAGGTACAGCTGCATAGATTTCTTCACCTGATCTTTGTGTGGAAGAAGATCAGAATGATTGCAGTCGTATATCTATATTTCCCCCCTCTCCAAATCTTTTAGGATTTTTTTTTTTGAGGTGTTTGTTTTCTCTAGAATAAAAGTATTATTTTAGAATAGTTACTCTTCTTGTTTTGTAAAAGAAATGAACCTGGGTTCTTAAGCATTATTATGTATCAGTGTTGGCGTTAGTATTGAAGATGGATTTCCCTGGGAGCTGGGAGAAAACAAGCAGCAGGAGGATCTTGTTCTGTTCTCTTCCCACCTCCCGCCCACCCCACCCCAACCCTAGTTGTCCCAGTATATACTTCTTAACTGGACATTACTTCCTTCTTTATAGATTGTAAGTGGTGATTTTTTTTTTAAGTGAAATGGTTTTTTCCCACTCCAAATCTGATCACATATCCCATTCTTTACCCTCCCTCTCTTTTTCTTCTGGAGAAAAGAATGAGGGGGCCATGTGTTTTCCTGTGCTTTGCACACTGGCTCAGAGGTTGAGGAATGTACTGACAACTGCCCTGAGGGGTACTGGGTGTGCTCTCTCCCTCCCACGTCCTCAGCCCCAGCACTGGCTCTATTTCAGGGGTGAGAGTCGGAGAGCATAGCAATATGTGCCTTATGTGCCTTAGACTAGAAGAGCCTAGACCTGGAGACACCGTGAGCCAGGGGTACAACAAGATACTGTATAAGTCGCAGTAGGCTGACCTCCCTGTTGTGTGGGAAAGAAGTTGGGATTTGCAGGGATCAGACAATCTTGATGTGACTGCTGATCTAAAGTATTATAGGATGTTGGCCAGGTATCCTGTAGAACTTCTAGGCTCAGGGGTCTGAGTGTCAGACTGCCAGCTACCTGGTGATATCTGATGCTTGCTGTCAATCTCTAAGAAAATTCCTGAATTCCAAGCACTTTAATCATTGGTTACCCTGTATTCTGAAGGGTAATATTATTTATCCGGGAGAAAATTCTAAAGAAAACTCTGTTTCCTTCCCCCTTTCTTTTTTTTCCTCTTTCTTTCTTCCTTGGTTCTTTCTTTCTTTTCATCCCTTTTCTTCTTTCCCTTTTAAATATACTGAAATAATTTAGATATATAAAAAAATTAAGGATTTTTTACTAAATCTAGGAAATGCTTTAATTTTGCTCCTTTAACTCCATGGTATTTCTTTCAAGTGGGCATGGAGAAAGTAGCTGCCCTGGGCTCTGAAGAGTTTGCTGTAAGATATTTTCAGCTATTTAAAAATAAATCTATCAAAAGGATGCAAATATATCTTTTAAAGTTAATTTTAAAAAGAATGCTCTCATTTTAGTGAATTTTAAGAAACTATAATGGAGTGGATGTTCATGTATTGCTTATGGATGTTTTGAATACCAAGGTAGAAAAGATCAACACTCAGTATTTTAAAGCTTGCAAACATGTATGTATTAACAGAAAATAGATCCTCAGAGAGTGGTCTAGGAAGACCGTGGTTAAGTATCAAATATATAATTGTTGTTGTATTTATTTTTAAGTGGGGAAAAGTTTTTAGATGTGCTGCACCTTTGACACAATTGTCCTAAAAAGGCATTTGTGTTTGGGCCTCCCTGTAATGGTGTTTTTGGCCTTTATACTCTGGGATTTCTTTAGAGGTGAAATTATCTTAAAATGAAGATGGGAAGGGTCTCGGCAAAGGATGTCCCCCTCCTCTGCCCTGCCCAGGGAACCATATACTGACCATCAATACCTTATATGCTTCAGTACATAATTGATGGCGAACTTCTAGTGTAACACATTAGGAAAGACTAGCATGGAAAGACCATTGGAAGACAGGTTATATCTTTTTTTTTTAGACCATATTTCTTCATTTAAAAACTAGAATTCAAATACTTTTTTGTGAAGTACTTTAGATTTTCAAGTTAAAAGTCACTTTGTAACTCATCTCTTTTTATTATAAATTTATTAGAAATGAGGAGCGGGGCGAGTAGGAGCAAGGGTCAGCCGGCACTGCCTCATGGTGCGTGGGGCGTGGAGAGGTCCTGGCCCTTTCCTCCCTCACATCTCTCTTAGAGAACTTGCTCTGCTGCAGGCAGCGGGTTTGGACTAGAAGTGATTAAAAAGCCACAGGCATAAGGAGAAAAGAAGTACAGGTGGTAGTAATCATTAATCAGTAGTGTAGATCATTTTCTGCACATGCTATGAATAATGATATTAAAAACCTCATTTTACCTTTCAGATTGCTTATGCTGATGCTCTTCCATTTAGAATGCTGTCAATTTCATTTACTGGTAGGAACTAATTTAAAGTCTCCCTTCTTTTCCTCTGCCTGGGAACCTTATTAAGACGCCAGCATATCTCACTTCCCTTTTTGACCAGCCAATGGTTCCAGAGACTAAATGTTGGCAATATCTAGTAGCCAAACAATTCTAGGATATAACAACACTTTTATATTTGGTTTCATCTTTTACTACCTTTAGTTATAGTTCTAAAATAGAAATTAAAGCCCATAAAAATATGCCCAGTTAATGAAATGCTTCTTTTTATTATGTTGTTCTGTTACACTTTATTTTTCAAAATATTCTAAAAATACTATCTTTGGTTTCATATTTTGGTTATATTACAATCTAAGGAACATTGTGTCCATAAAGAATCTAGATATACATCTATTACCTAGCAGTTTGGCACTTTTATATGCAATCCCTTACCTTACATGTAGGAATTTTCAGAATTGTAGACAGCATAACTCTTCCTGCTCCTATTCTCTTGAGCCTGGGTGTACTTATTTTTTAAAAAAGTCATATTTAGCCTCAATTTCTTTTTATGCTAAACATAGTTATAAATAATCTGGCAATATAATGGCAACAATCTTTATTTTGACATAATTCAGTTATTTGATTTGACATTTCTAGCTGTCCCATGACATTTAAAAAAAATTAGAACTATGATTTTTCTTTGTCATTTATTTTTTATAGAGCCATTTTATTAAACTGCTGGCATGTAATCTGGAGTTCTTTATAACAACCTTATTTTTTCTAATTTGCTTAATTGAACTATTGAATACTTATATCTATAAAAATATGTTGTAAATACCCCCTTGGCAAGATTTCTCAAGATAAAAGCGTGATTATTTTGAATCTGCCAAGTGGCTATCATGGGTCAAGGTGCCAATATATATTCTTGGGTGCATTATTTTCTCACACATTGTAAATTTAAGACACTTATAGTAAGTGGATAAGCTTGAAAACCTTTTACATTCTCAGTAGAGGCTTCTGTTACACAGGCAGAAGAGTATATTCCTCACTTTTCTTTGTCTTCGAATTCCAGTAAGGCATAGCACTTTTAAGAACTTAAAATTTTTCTATCATTTATTCAAATGATATTTATGTTAATATTGAATATCTTCAGTTACATTGGAAGTAATTTGAAGTGCAATTATTTTTTATCACTACTTTGAATAGAGGACCATTATCCTACTTTCTTCAGAAAACTAAGCAGTAAATGTAACTTTTTTATTAAGTTATGTATCAGTGAGAGTAGGCTTTGTTTTAGGACTATTGCTGGCCCATGAGTTGTGTTTTCATGGGCCTTATCAAAAGACAGTACCACATTGCATCATTTTATAAAATACATTGTCATTTTCATTTCAATTGTAACATAGGAAAATAGATATTTCTTAGATGATTTCTGGGTGTCACACTTCAAAGGATGCTTGCTTAGACATTGGTATGCATGTGTCTCTGTAGTAGGGATGGTTTTGATTTCTGTATTGCTACATGTTTAAGAATCATTCCTCATGTTGTCATGAGGCCAAGATTCACCACTCTTTTGCCCAGTGTATTGAATTGGTGGTAGAAGGTAGTTCCATATTTCATTTGTAGATGTTTAAGATTTATCTTTGATAACTTCAACAGAATGTGGCTTGATTCTGGTCCTTCAAGCCTTCATGTTTTGGGTATTTAGGAGGATGCAGTGGATGTGGGGTCAATAACTTTTGTACACAGGAAACTTTATAAAATTTCATTTATAAATTCCCTATTGTGGGAGGCTGTTTTGCAGATAAGAAGAGTACTGTTGAAATAAACATCATTTTTCCAGGAACTAAAGCTTTATAGATTGATTGAAGTGATTCTGAAAGTTTTAATTTTAAATGTTGGAATGTTATGTTATTGTTAATTAATTATACTCTATTATGTATTCAATAGAAAATCATGATTCATCAATAAAAATTTAAATTCCCCTCTATTTATTGTATGTTCTTTCTATTTTAGGATAAAGCATATCTATAGCACATCTCCCTTACTTAAACTTATTTATGAGAAATGGTGTGTCTGAGGGTGGCTTAGAATAGGTGTTACTGTGTTACAAAGGCTTGATATATGGATGAAGGTTGAGAGACTTCATCACCAGTCCCCTCCATCTCCCTCCTCATTTTTTGCTTTAGATGCTGGGCTGGCCGATCGTGGATAGATGATACACAAATAAAAAATTGTGTGAGGTGAGCACTTATGCAACTTTTGGAAATTACATAGAAATACAGAATGCATAGTTTGTATACATGTAGGAAAATGGAGGTGCGCTTGTTGCATCCACAGTGTAACATTTGAGGTGCATTTTGATTCCCACCCAGTGTTATTTAACACTTCTCTTGCTGTGAATTTTCTGAGCTTCTGTGACATGCTAAAGATAGCATAGTGGTTAATAATTGGTAGTGATTTTGTCCCCTGGGTGACATTTGCCAATGTCTGGACATCGTTTTGGTTGTCACAACCGGAGGTGGTGCTGTTGACATCTAGTGCGTAGAGGCAGGGATGCTGCTCGACATCCTACAATGCACAGGACAGGCCCCTCAACAAGGAATTATTTGTTGGGCACTTCTGGATCACCTCATAATGTCAGTTAACTTAATATGATTAACTAAATACATCCTTATACAATAATAAAGTCATAGAATCACAGGGCAGATACTTAGATTAAAAAATAAGTTTATATCCCAACCCTAGGAAACTTAGCTAACAGACTGGGAAAAGATGTTGTCATTATTTTTTTGAAAATATCTATAATGGTAGTTTCCAAACTTGATAGATAGATCATCAGACTCCCCTTATGAGCCTGGTTTAAGAGAAAATCCTGGTCTTACTTCTAGAAATCCTGCTTCAGCAGGTCTAATTAGGTTCTGGATCTGAATTGTTAAGCAAATAGATGATTCTGATGATCTTTTCGGTCTGGGAACCACTGGAATATATAATGAGTTTTCCAGACCTCACTGGCCTGGGTATAAAATAGGATCCCGAAAATAGCATCATCCAAGCAATGCACGTGATACTGCAGGGCCTCCAGCCCCCAGAACAGTCCTTCCCAGTTACTCCTCCAGGACTGTTTCATGCTCTCACAAAGATCCTGAGAGCTGTGATCTGCTTTGTTCCTTTTCTCCTGTGTGGCCCACTTTGTGGATGTCCAGTGGAGCAGACTGCCATTTTCCTCCTCCCACTCAGCACTTTCTCCTCCTCCTTCTTTGTCTCGGGGTCCTGAGTTTACTCAGAGAGGCAACTACATTTCCCAGCTGCCTTTGCAGCTAGGCAGAGTCCTGCGCTAGATTCTGGCCAGTGGGATATAAGCTAAGATGTTAGTGATGCTTTCGATAAGTATTCTTAAAAGAAAGGGGGTAAGGCCCTTATTTTGCTTTTTCTTCACTCTGCTGCCTGGATTGTGGGTGGCTGGCTGGAGGTCTCTCAGCCTTTTGGTCTATTGGGAGGAAGGCCGGGCCCTAAGGATTGTGAGCTGGAGAGCTTGAAGGCACTGGGATCCCTGATCAGGGTGGCGCCACCCTGCCTGCCTACCTCTGGGTTTCTTTTACAACAGAGAAAACGCCTATCTCATTTAAACCCGTGCTTGTGCCTCAGTACTCACAGAGTTTTTAATGGACACTGTTCTTTAATTTCCTCCCCTCCCCCCAACCCCGACCTAAGACCAGGAGGCTGGGCTATATGCCATGGGGTACAGATACTATACCGTCATCCTACTCCGCCTTCTTTGTGACACAAACTCTCCCTCTCTTTCTTTCCTTCCTCTCTAAAATCCTCAAGCAAAGCTGACTGCTGATATCTTTCCCCCGGTGGGTAAGAGCATGGGCCCTGGGGCCGGGCAGGCCTGGCCTCGAATCTTGGTTCTGCTTTTTGTCAGAGGGGAAAGCCTTTTTCCCCCTGGTGTATGTGGGGTGGAATTTTGCCCTAAATGTTCTTAGATTCTCTCTTTCCCTTAACTCACTCCACCACAAAGGAAACAGAGTGCTTTTCTGCATTGTCAAGGAGAATTAACTGGCAGTGGTGGGCTCATCTCCCTGTTCTCCACCTTGGACTCCACCCTGACATCCTCCCCAGCTCCTCTGTGCTGATCTAGGTCTTGCCTAGGCCCAGAGCTACCTGGGATGGTTGAGGTGGTCTGGCCAACAAGGGGCTGCAATGGGAAGATCCCCTGGGTTCTCACCCCAGGTTGGGTACTCCAATTTACCCTGTATCAGGAATAGAGTGAATATTTTGGTTCCTTCATCTGTTGACCTATGTACACAGGAGAGGGATGAAGGATTTATTTCACTCCCTTAGAGACCCTGACACCTCTACCAAGAGCATGACCTTGGGCAGGTTTTACAATGTTTGGTATATATTAATAAATTATGGTAGTAACTATATGTGTGCATACATCAGTGAATATAGTTTAGGCTTTAGCTATACATGCACAACTTTGGGTAGAAGGGGAGGGAATTCTTCTATTCTCCAGCCAAGCTGTTGCTTATGGGTGGCCCCCTTTGATGCCCTGTAGTTTGTACTGATGGCATCTCTAATATTCACGATGGACCAGAGGTGGTGCTTGGCTTGGGAGCTGATGGATTCTTTTCTCCTCCCTGCTACTGCCTCTACCATAATTTCTGCTAAGGTGAATTCATAAATGAGACCTTAAAGTTCAAGTAACAATTTATTCAAGATCACCAGTGATATATCCAAAACATAGAGATGCAGACATAGGAATATTTTGTCCCCTGGTCCAGCCACATTGTCCTATCATGCTGTACAGGACCATGAGGCCTCACCACCCAGACTTCCACAGTGTCCCTCAGGACATTTCCTACGCTAGCAGAGACACTTGTGGGTGGATTCTCACTGCTGTCTTTAGGCCCTCTCCGTCTTCTTCCCCGACAAAAGCCTGCATTTTGTCTCTGTTCTCCATTCTGGGATTCCCACCTTTTCCACTTTTCCTGTCCGTTACTTCCTCCCAGACTGCAGCAAGCCCCGTCTCCCCTTTGCCTCATGTGAGCGGTTTTCTCTTTGCCTCACGTGAGCACGTGAGCGGTGGGGCAAAGCTTTCTCTCTTCTGCCTGTTCTGCTCGGTCATATCCCAAGGGTGGAGGAGTGATGAGTGAACTTTGGATGATTCTCCACTCTGATTGGTAGTTGGCTTTTATTCCCTTTTATGTTATCCCAATTATCTAAAAGATCAGACAACCACGTAGTTCAGGACGAGAGAGACGTAAAATGGCAGCACACTTGAGAAAGACTTGATGGTTGAGCAAATGCCTCCAGTTTCTAAACAAAGGCGGCATGAGTTCGAGTACAGCCTGCGTGTTTCCAGGTATTACACCTGGTTCCTGATGTCACAGTTTAAGAAGGTAGACCAACCACAGTCCATGTGGGGCAGAGTGGCCATACTTGTGTCAGGATGAAAGGTTACATGATTTGTGGATGCTCAGCTGATGAAAGAAACAGCTTGGACTCTAACGCTTGTCTTCAAATATCTGAAAGGCTGCCGTGAGCAAGCTGAAGTGGCAGAATCAATACAAGTGGGTAGATTTTGGCTCAATATTAGGAGGACCCTGGTAGAACATCCTTATTTCAGAAAGTGGTCACTCCATGGTCCCTGAAGTTGGTTAGCAGAAGCTGATGCTGACACTTCTTAAAATGGTATCTTATCCATTGCATTGAGTGTTAAAAATAGTAGAGGCTGAGAGGTTTTCTAGTTTAGCTCTTGTTATGGGTTGAATTTGTCCTCTCCGAAAAGGTATGTTGCACTCCTAACCCCTAGCATCTGAGAATGTGGCCGTATTTGGAAATAGGGTCATCGCAGATGTACTTAGTGAAGATGAGGTCCTACTGGAGGAGGGTGGGCTACTGGAGGAGGGTGGGCCCCCAATCCAATATGACTGGTGTCCATATACGACTATAAGAAGATGGCCATGTGAAGATCGAGACATGCAGGGAGAACATGTGATGATGAAGGCAGAGGTTGGAGTTATGCAGCTGCAAGCCAAGGAATGCCTAAGATTGCCAGCAAACCACCAGAAGCTAGGGAGAAGCAAAGAAGGTTTCTCTTACAGGTTTCAGAGGGAACATGGTGTGGCTGACATCTTGATTTCACACTCAGCCTCCAGAACTGTGAGACAACAAATTTCTGGGTTTTTTTTTTAAGCTACCCAATTTGTGGTACTTTGTGACAGCAGTCCTAGGAAACTCATACAGCTCCCCAATTACACTAAGACCCAGGGAGATTAAGTGCCTTGAACAAGTTCTACAACTTCTCCTTCTTTTCCCCTCCACAACTTCTTAAGAGCAAATTCAAGACTTCTGCACGGCATGCAGCAGGCACTCACTATTTGTGGAACGAATATCCCCCTACTTTCTCTTGAGTTTGAATTCTAGCATGTTGATGGCTTTCCCAGCTCCTGCTTTCTGTCCTGTTCCCAGCTGGTGCTTAGGGCGAGGCCCCCACACTTGCCCTCTGCTCTTGGCACTCCTGTCTGCACTCCCAGGTGGGAGGACTGGAATTGCCATCCATTCTAGGCTAACTTACTCATTGTGTTTTTAAATAAACTCTTACAGTTAAATTGCCAAATTGATTTCCTCTTGAGTACGAGCTGAAATTAGTTGGAAATGACTGCCCGGGGGTTTCTGCCAGAGATTTGGAGGCCACTTCTGAGCCCAATGGGAATAAGAGTTAGAAGCAACTGTGGACATCTGCACATGCGAGGCAAGGCCAGATGGTGGCATTTGAGCTGGAACTTTGCCATTCCTGATTTAGGGTCTGTGCTACACAATTTAGCATTTATATTGCCTTGCATTGTGGATTAATTGTTTTTATTGGTGTTGGTCTTGATTCGCTTACTATATTGTAAACCTACATCTTTAGAATTTTCAATCCTATACCATAGACCTTCTCTCTCTCTCTCTCAATGAGATATTTTTGATAAATGCTATTTGACTGTTGTGTCCAGTGTACTCTCTAGGCTTTAAAATATAAAATTTATGAATAATAACATTATTATAATAAAGTTATACACTAAAAGTCCAGGCATCGCAAACAAATAAAAAGACAACTACTTTTTTTCCTAAAGGCTTTGATTTTCTAGTTTTCCACCCCCTCCCACCCCCTACAAGTTAACATACTTTTTGTTTTCTTAGCAATTGGTTGACTGATATTGAAAAATGGACAAGTTATTTAAGAATATAAGATTATATGATAAATTGACAAGTAAGAACTTGGGGTCTGAAGGATTTTATTTTTCTCTTTCATTTTATTTAATTAATTAATTTATTAATTTATTTGGAGACAGAGTCTTGCTTTGTTGCCCAGGCTAGAGTGAGTGCCGTGGCGTCAGCCTAGCTCACAGCAACCTCAGACTTCTGGGCTTAAGCTATCCTTCTGCCTCAGCCTCCCGAGTAGCTGGGACTACAGGCACTCGCCACCATGCCTGGCTAATTTTTTCTATACATTTTTAGTTGTTTGGCTAATTTCTTTCTATTTTTAGTAGAGACGGGGTCTCGCTCTTGCTGGTCTTGAACTCCTGACCTTGAACGATCCTCCTGCCTCAGCCTCCCAGAGTGCTAGGATTACGGGCTTGAGCCACCGCGCCGGGCCTATAAACCTATTCTTTATAAATTATACCTTCGTCTCTATATATTCTTTTATTTCTATATACTATTATTTTCTATTTTCTATTATTTTCTTATCCTTTACAACGACCCCTGCCTGAGGGACCCAATTCTTTACTGGGAGTGCAGCTAACTCCCCACAAACTGGCCTAGTGGGCAGGATTTAACGACAGGGCCCTGCAGACAAATGACTTCGCCTGAGTGAAGGAGACCCTCGAACAGTGTCACAGGGGACCTGGCGAAGGCTTCGAGCCGCAGCGCCCAGAGAAAAAGGTGAGTTACTCCAGAATTTAAATATTTTACTCGGGATAACGTGAAAACAACCTTTCTATTCGGAGTCTCAGACTCTTCTTTTAAGGAGACGGAAGAACTCCATCCTAAAAAAAACACGGTGAGAGATCCAAACCCTACTTCTTTTTTTTTTTTTTTTTTTTGAGACAGAGTCTCACTCTGTTGCCCAGGCTAGAGTGAGTGCCGTGGCGTCAGCCTATCTCACAGCATCCTCAAACTCCTGAGCTCAAGGGATCCTCCTGTCTCAGCCTCCCGAGTAGCTGGGACTACAGGCATGCGCCACCATGCCCGGCTAATTTTTTCTATATATATTTTTAGCTGTCCATATAATTTCTTTCTATTTTTAGTAGAGATGGGGTCTCGCTCTTGCTCAGGCTGGTCTCGAACTCCTGAGCTCAAACGATCCGCCCACCTCGGCCTCCCAGAGTGCTAGGATTACAGGCGTGAGCCACCGCGCCCGGCCCCAAACCCTACTTCTTACACGAAGGAGGACATTTACCATCTTCCGTCTACATCGCGCCAGGATAAAAAAGAGCCAATAAAAATGGCCGCTGGCCCTAAACACGGGTCTGTGAAAAATAAATAAATAGATAAAGAAAGAACAAAAAGATTCTAAAAATAACAACTAAAAATTCCTGCTCCACTCAATTTAGCCATTTTAAATTTTCACCTGTGGAACCACTACTTTCTAATACAAATGGCTCCCCAAAACATAATCCGCCCTTAAAAAAGACTATTAAATAAACTCCTAAAAAACAAACAAAAATCTTAAAAAATATCAGGAAAACACAATTAAATAAAAATTTAAAAAGTTATCTTTATCCTGTTACTATAGTACAGCCAAACTTAAACTCAGATGATCAGGACGGGGCGAGGCAAACACCTGGAAGCCCTCGCTGTCTACATGAGCCTATTCCGTTTAAAACTCTCACAGAATTAAAACGAGCCTGTGTCTCATATGGTACAAACTCCGCACATCAGCCTCCCGAGTAGCTGGGACTACAGGCAAGTGCCACCATGCCTGGCTACTTTTTTCTATATATTTTTAGTTGTCCAGCTAGTTTCTTTCTATTTTTAGTAGAGAGGGGGTCTGGCTCTTGCTCAGGCTGGTCTCAAACTCCTGGGCTCAAATGATCCACCTGCCTTGGCCTCCCAGAGTGCTAGGATTACAGGTGTGACTTTTTTTTTTTTTTGTCTATTCAGTTTTTAATTTTCAGTATCTACACAGAGTTTGGCATATAGTGGATAATATAATAGGTATCAAAAAATTTATTTTTTGGACTGGAGGGAATATTATTTGTTTTTTAGGCCCACTGTCTGATTCCCTCCAGAAACTCACTTAATTGGTTTAGATGCTAAGTACAACAAAGAGTACATCTCACCCATGCTCTCTCACAGCACCTAACATTACCTTTAACACTGGAGATGTTCAGAAATGTTTAACCGAATAGTAGAATTCAAGGTACCAGCAATTAACAACTTTCCCACATGAATAAATGAAAGATACAAGAATAGCAATAGAGGAAGTAAAGGGGGAAAAGGGTGGAAAGAAAGAAGTGCAGATGAAGGAGAAAACAGGAATAGTTCTAATAATGACGAGTGAGTGACTTGTTAAATATCACTTATGGGGATTAGTGGAGAATCTCTGCTGATTCCCAAACACTACAGACATTTCAGTCTTGTTTTAAGTGCTAAATAAAAAGTTAACCTTAATTTGTATAGTTATGAGTAAATGCTGATCTGTGTGTTCTTGTTAAATTATTTAATTTCTTTTTGCCCTTGCCCAGGTCTGCAGGAATAAGGTTTCAATTCTTAGTTTTCACTAATTTCGGTAATTAATATATTAGTTGTGAATTACTAAATATACTTTTGGAGTGTTATAATTATAAAATAAGGGCTACTATGAAAGAATAGTAATTGACTCCTCAGTAGCAGAATTTTAAAAAATCCTAGAACTTTTCCATATTAAAAATTCTGTGTCTCTCTCAGCCGTGACTCCATCTTTTCTCCCTTCATAGCCAAATTCTGATAGAGTTTTTTTATACATTTCCTCACCTCTTGTTCCTCAAACCACTGACACCTGGACTTACTTGACAGAAGATACTCTAAATAAAGTGACCAGCTCTCTCCTTTTATTAGGCATCTAATAGACAGTGTCCTTCCTTCTCTTCTTGACATCTTGGTAGCATTTGATGCTGTTGACCACTTTCCTCCCTGAATCTTCTTTTTCCTTTGACCTCTGTGTCTCCACACTCTCCCATCTGTGAGATGCTTTTTCTTAGTCTCCTTTGAATTCTCATTTCCTTTTTTATATTCATTAAATTCAGACTTAGAGTATTTTGGAGGTATTATCAGTAAGACTTGGGAATAGATTGGACGTAGGAAGTGAGGAAAAGAGAAGTCAGGAAGTCTGGCCTTAGCAACTAGGTGATGGGGGAGAGGTATTTATTGAGATGAAGAAGAAAGATTGGAGAGAGGGAGAAGTGTGTATGTATGTATCAAGGCTTCATTTCGAGTCAAGCTCATTTTATCCCCAGTGAAGAGGAACAACAGTTAGGACCCTCAAGTAATCTCCCAATGTAGAGAATAACAACACATTGTATTACCTAATTATTCCCATAAAATGCTCTATTCCTGTTTTTGTTCTTTTGTAATTGAGAGCAATTTAAACATTATTGAGGAATTTAGGAAAATCCAAAGGAATTCATATTGTAAACTCATTGGTGTGGACCACAGGATTTTACTTTTAAGAAACTTTTAATTTTGAAATAATTATAAACTCACAAAAAGTTGTAAAGTAGTTCACAGAGGCCCTGTATGCCCATCACCCGGTGTCTCTCATCAGTGACATGTTAATTGTTTAAATAATGCCACTGTTCTGGCATTATTGAAGCTAGGACATTGATTGGTGCAATGCCGTTTCTTGGACTATCAACCTTACTCGGCTTTCGTGACTTTTTAACGAGCATTTATTTTTATATGTCTTTTTTGTATAAGTCTAGGACATTTTTATCACATGTATAGATTTATATAACTACCATTATAACCAAGGCACAGATTTGTTTGTTCACCACAAAGGAACTCCTTCATGCTATTTTATGGTCATACTCTCCCTGTCCTTCCTTAATCCCTAGTAACTACTTATCTGTTCTCCATCTTAATAATTGTTGTCATTTTGAGAATGTCACATAAATGAAATAATACAGTATGTGAGCTCCGGAAATTTTTTTCATTGAACTAAATGCCCCTAAGATCATCCAAGTTGTTACATGTATCATTGTTCATTTCGTTTTACTGCTGAGTAGTATTTCAAGGATTTGATTTTGATATTCCACTGAATTCCTAGGTATAAAGCATACATCACTTTGCCAACCTGATACTGTTTTCAAAATGAAATAACTAAAGTTGACGTATTGGGGAGTAACAAGTGTGACAAAAGAAGAAGAATCACAAGGGAGAAAATTCTTAGCCATTCTCAGGAGGAAACAATGGGATTGGGGACAATGTTTACATGCCAACACTTGCCCAGTTGTAGTCTACAGGATGCCAACGGGTCTAATGTGAAAAAAAGTGTTTAATTGCAAAAAATTTAGGAAATCACAAAAATTATCATTTCTGTAGGGGTTATCTTTAATATGGTAATGTATATTTTGAATTCTAAAAAAAGGGTATGATATTCCATCATTTCTAAACCCTTAGACCACCACATGAATGTCATTTACCCCACAGTATCTCTCTCTGGGAGTTTACCCCAAAAATATTTTGGGTAAAGTTGGTATAATTACTACACAAAATTTAAGCAATAAAATAATGAAGTTTTATCACATAGTCAAACGTGTTTATCAAGTTGGTTTAAAAGTTTAAAATAGGTGTAGAATACAACAGAGTTACTCTGTGGTGGAAACAAACACTAGATAGTCCTAATGGAAATCATCTAGTAGTACATAAAAATATGCTGCCACTAGGGGGCAGAGGAGGATTAGAGGAAAGGAAGCCCTTCCCCTAAATTGTTGCCTAATTAAAAAATTCCTGCTGTGTACTAAAAATGAAAGGAGATCTGAGGGCTTTTTCTCCTTTCTGTTCAAGCAGATGATAATGTTATTAAAATAGTCTCCTTATTACTATATACTTTTAAGGATGCATTCTTATCTTTGGCATGTCATTTGTGCATAATAATTTATTATTCTTAGAGTAAAAAAACACATCCAGAGTTGATTTTATAAAAGTAAATCTTGATTTTAAAACCTCAGATATCATTAACCTTTGGACAGTTTAGAAAGAGGTGCTATTGCCAAATTCTACTGTCATTCTTCTAGCCTGTTTTGGTTAGGGAATAAGTTATGGCAAGTAAAGTTTGACCTAGAATTTGTGGAATTTTAATCTCCCGATGGAATCAAAGAGTCCTAGAGTCCTCATTAAGCATCTGACAGATATTTATTACTATCTCTTTCCACTTTAGCTTCGTACTTGAAGTATTTTCTTCCCAATGCTTCTTTTATACTCACAGTTGGAGGGAGTTGAGGGGGTAAACTCACAACTAATGGACGTGGTGAGCATTGTAGGGGGGAAAAGGGCACGTCTCAAATCATGGTTGGGGTGTGGCAAAGTCATAACATGTAACCAAAATGTTTGTACCCCCATAATTTCCTGAAATAAAGAAAAAACATAAGTGAAAAGATAGCAAAGTGGACTTGTTAGTGGAAGTTTGGTTGCCTGGCAAACTTCTCAAAGCCCATTTTCATTGTATGGCATCAGACCTCCACAATCTTTTTCTTCGTTATGAACTAGCTTATCTGTATAGAAGTGTTCTATGAGAATCCAGGAAACCCTCTCATTTGGAGGACTGTCTAGAAATTCTCTAGTAGGAAAGTATGTTATTGGGTTTGATACCAAAATGAAGGGGCCTCCCCTCCATGGGGCCCACCCACTCTCTCCTTCCCCTCCTTCAAGTGAATGCATGTTTGTGATACAATTGTCCTGAGAAGGAGAGAAGGTCCTGGGATGGGGGTTACATCTCTCCAAAGAGGGGTATCATTCCCGGGGCCATAATCCAGGGAAGTTGTGGGTCCTCAGACAGGAAGCTGGAAATTAGGACACAGGAGAGGAAACCCTTGTCTTTCTCTGGGTGTTACTCTCTTGGGTCTGCACTTTGGGATATTTAAACAAGCCTGAGGATGCTCCCGGGTAGGAGGGGTTTAAGATGGCCTCTGTCATATAAAGTCTGGGAGACAGGGAGGAGGCTGTGAAGATGAATGAATTATACCACCAAACCAGATTATCTAGTGGCCCATTTTTTCTTCTTCATTTTCTCTTAGATATTAGTGATTTGTAAATGTTTTGGTGCTATTTCAGCTGTACTGAAGGGAACTTAAGGAAGAGTTAAAAATTGTAATGTGAGAGTCATACCTCCGTGAGAGGCTAGTGTGGAAGCCGTAGCTTTAATAGACGAGACATGGAAAGCAGGAATTTGAATGTCAGGATCAAAAGCTAAAGTCAGGGTCACAAGGCCCAGCCCTCCCTTCCCATGGGAGCCTTTGTTCGTTGCCACCTTAAAGGGTGATGGAGGCCACCCAGAAGAGGACATATGCAAAGAGGGGATGGTGGGGATTTCTTCTCACACAAAATGCTACCGAGAGCTGCTTTCTAAGCTCCCCCTTGACAAAGCTCTTTCAAATCTATCAATTACTAGGATGAAAAGGCCAAGTAGGTGATTTATCAACTATCTAAGTTTATTATCAACTTAGAATTGACTCTTTTGCTCAACTGTTTTCAGGTGAGGAAATAAAAAACAGATTCTTGGAGGATAAGTGATATTCCTAAAGTCACAGGGTTAAAGTTGGGACAGGGGCTAAACCTCAGATTTCTTGAATCCAAGTTGTTTTGACAGCTGCCTCAAATAGGAATCTTACTCTGCAATGAGATAGAAGTTTCAAGATACCAAGAGATAGAGACCAGTCAAAAAAGGTTTCTACACGTTCTTTATTTTCCACCCAAGACAGTGCTAAACAAAATTAGATATTCATTGCATGGACTTCGGCTTCTGTGTTGAAAGTGGGGTTCTTTCAAGGACTCTGGGGGCCCGAGCTGTGAGGCTCATTGATTGAAGGGGTGGACAGAAGGATTCCTCTGAATCCACAGCCAAGCCTTGAAGATGTGATAAAGTGAGTGCGTCAGAGGAGAGAGAGAGAGAGAGAGAGAGAGTGAGTTGGGGTGTGACTCCTTTTATTGCCTCTTTAGGAAAGAAATGTTGGGCCAGCGTGACACCAAATCCCTACCCTCTTCCTTTATTCAGTACGCTGAAGGACACAGGCCCCTCCTCTATTGTTAATTAGATGTGAAAGAAGCAAGCCATTGTAATTTTAAACAAAGAGGCATTGAGCAAGAAAGTCCAGGTGTTCCATTTTATCCTTCTCAGTACAGTTTATTTCCTGGGATAGGAACAACAAGATGTCGATGACAATTGCTTAATAATCACAGATTATTGACCCTGTGTGTTCCTGTGTGAAAGGAAAATCATCGTTTTGCATCATCAGAGGCTCTTCCCTACCACCCGTCCAGTCTTCTCTCCAACAGGGCAGCTTTCAGTGGCCACCATGTGTCACTTGTGGGAGCAGCTAACATTGACTGCTTGTCTGCAATGTGCCTGGCATTGTTCTAAGCTCTTTACATATTTAATGCCAGGTAATCCTTCCAAATGCCTTATAGAGAAAGTGCAGTATTATAGATGAAGACACTGACAAAATGAGGTTCAGTATAAATCACATGATAGTAGGGGAAGAGCCTGGACTCAGATCCTAGCAGTCTGGCTCCAGAGCATGTGCTCCTAGCCACTGCACCCCCTGCCACCTGGTAGCATTCACCTGACTTTCACCAATCCTATTGACCGAGATTAAATCTTGCGGAATTTATCCACAGTCCCTTAGGTGCTGGTGTGATCACAAATACTGAAGATGTATGTTTTGTTTGGGGAAAGCCATCTACAGTGAAAACTGGAGTTTGGTGATAAAATCATCCCAGTGCCATCTCAAGAATATTGTGACCTGGGATGTCATTTCCTATTTTTGACTCAATATTATTAATATTTTCAACTCATACAGCTAATATTTATTGAAATATTATTTAGTACTTAACTAAATGTAAAGCAAATGCTTTAAATTTATTACTCGTAATCCACCTCACAACCCAATGGAGTCAGTACTATTATTGTTCCTAGTTTAAAGATGAGTTTAGAGTTGAGTTAATTCCCAACATTATATAAATTCTTAAGAGGCAGAAGTGGGATTTGAACCCAACACTATGACTCCAGTGCCCACATTCTTAATCAGAGTTATATCGGTACCCTACTTGGCTGTCTTGCAATTCAGGACAGACATCTTTCCAATCAGCGTTCCTGAAAAATTCGGAGCAGTATAGGCTTGGTTTCTGTGTTCGTGAATTTTGTTTTGCTGATTCTGTTCTGCTATTGAACCATCTGTGTGCCATTCTTTCTTTCTTTCTTTAGTATTCAACTATTATCATCTGGCTTTGATTTGCTCAAAGTCTTTTCTCTACACAATTTGTATTGTTTTAGTTTCTTTTTCTATGGAAACCATTCTTTTGTAGTTAATTTAATAAGACATGTTTTTACCACTTTAAAGTCTTATTTTTTCACTATGGTAAAGGAATTTATATAATCTGATGACTGGTATTTTCAGTAAAAATTATATATAATGATATGCATATATAATTTTAAGTTTATAAACTTTCAGCCCTGCAATTATCCTTACGAATTGCTTTTCAAACACCGCATTTGACCCAAACTCACTTGCCAATGTCACTTTTTCCACATGGTATAATTTGCGGGGTGTAGAAAAGTTTCTGCCTTAAAATATTTGTTAATAGCATAAAGAAATAAAGTACTATATCCAGAAAGTCTTGTGAAAATGCAAATAGTGTCACCCAAGAAGGACCAGGTATTAATTTAGGAGCCAAATGAGTTGTTTTGAGTTGCAGAGTGGGGTGGGGAACCACTGGGAAAGGGGTTTAGGACAGGCAACTTCTTCCCTAGTACAGAGCATTTCACTCAAGGCATGGATGGGTGGGCCAGTGCACTTAGAGGGTCTGAGAACCTTGGAGAAAGTGGGTGGCAGGGGGAGCAAGGGGTAGGGAGAGGAAAAGAGGAATTTGCAACAGTATGAAAAGCTAAATATGTGTGTGGGCTTGTGGTGGACATCCATATGGTTGCCTGGCCAGCACACACTGATTTCCCCTTGTATGGTAATGTCTCATCCCCTGGACCCCTGAACCCCAGCTCTAGCCATTTATGTGATTATGGTGCAAGGATCCGGGTTCCCACAGCATGTCTCTGCCATCACAGCTGATTGGACAAATGTGGGCCAATATGTCCCTTCTCAAATTTACCTCTGAGACAGGAGATTGGAGACGGTTGGCTGTTTTCCCAAACAGAGGAATTATAAACCAGGACTGCAGTGAGTGGAAGAATGAGGCAGATGCTATACCATGGCAGAGATGAGAAATAGGATTTCTTGGTTCTCTTCAGTGTTCTAGTCACTGCTTTTTCTAGTCCAGCCCCTAGGACTATTTGTAACACTGTCCTTGGCATCAACAGACTCCTCTGCCTTATAACACATCTCCCTTTTTGTTTACATCAGGGTACTTTACTGAACTTCCTATCCTGCATAACTCACCATTTTTTATCATTGTAAAATATATAGAACATAAAATAACATCATTTTAACTATTTTTTAAGTGTATAGTTCAGTGGCATTAAATACATTCACATTGTTGTGCAACCATTACCAGCGTCCATATCCTGAAACTTTTTCATCTTCCTAAACTGAATCTCCCCATAGCCATTAAACAAGGACTCCCCATTCCTCACTCCCTACATCCCCTGACAACCCCCATTCTACTTTCTGTCTCTAGGTACCTCGTGTAAATGGAATCTTATAGTATTTGCCCTTTTGTGATGGGCTTATTTCACTTAGCATAATTTCATCAAGGTTCATCCATGTTGTAGCATGTGTCAGAATTTCCTTTCTTTTTAAGACTGAATAATATTCCATTGATACATATAACTTATTTTGTTTATTCATTTATCCATCACTAGAAACTTGGATGGCTTTCACCTTTTGGCTATTGTGAATTATGCTGCTATGAACATGGGTGTACAAATATCTGTTCAAGTCTCTGCTTTCAATTTTTTGAAGTATGTACCTAGAAGCAGAATTGCTGGATCATATAATAATTCTTTGCTTAACCTTTTGAGGAATCATCATACTATTATATTTTCCACAGAAACCTCACCATTTTACATTCCCATTAGCAGTACACAAAAGAGTTCCACTTTCTTCACATCATCACCAACACTTGTTATTTTCTGTTATTTTGTTAGTAGCCATCCAAATGTGTATGAAGTGATATTTCATGGTTTTGATTTGCATTTCCCTATTGACTAGAGATGTTGAGTATTTTTTCTTGTGTCTATTGGCCATTTATATATCTTCTTTGGAGACATGTCTATTCAAGGATCCAATTTTTAAATGGGTTTTTTGTCTTTTTGTTGCTGAGTTCTAAGAGTTCTTTATATATCCTGGATATTAATCCCTCATCAGATGATATATGATTTGTAAATATTTTTTCCCATTACATCAATTGCCTTTTTATGATGTTGATAGTGTCCTTTGATAAACAAAAGTTTTTAATTTTGTTTTACTTCCACAAATCTATGTTACCTTTTGTTGACTATGTTTTTGGTGTCATGAATAAGAAATCATTGCCAAATCCAATGTCATAAAGTTTTCCAATGTTTTCTTCTAAGAGTTTTAGCATTTACATATAGTTCTTCAATCTATTTTTAGTTAATTTTTTCATGTGGTATAAGATAAGGGCCTAATTTCATTCGTTTGCATGTGGATACCTAGTTTTCCTAGCACCATTTAATGAAAAGACTGTCCTTTTCCCATTAAATGGTCTTGGCATACTTGTCAAAAATTACTTGATAATATGTACACAAGGATTTATTTCTGGGATTTCTATTGTATTCTGTTGATCTGTATGTTTGTCTTTATGCCAGTACCACATTGTTTTGATTACCATAGCTTTGTAGTAAGTTTTGAAGTCAGGTAGTATGAGACTCCTGGATTTGCTCTTCTTTCTCAAGATTGTTTTGGTTATTCAGGGTCCCCTGAGATTCTATATGAATTTTAGAATGGATTTTTTCCATTTGTGTAAAAAAATGTCATTGAGATTTTGATTCAAATTGTCATGCTTGAACTCTTTTGTTTTTGCTTTGAGCTCCTGTTTTGTAGAAGTAATTATTTCACTAAGTTTTAAAATTAGGTTTCCTCTGCTACATGAAAAATATTTTCTTGTGAGTATGCTTTGCCATTTGTTTCCCCAGTAGTAGTCTACTTTCTTTCTTTCTCTCTCCCTTGGTCTCATTCATAGACACACACAACAGACATACACAGACACAGACACATACTTTCTGGTGGTGTTTTGGTAAGGTTTATCCAATGGCTCCTTTTTTTTCCTTTTCTCATCCTTGAATGAGTAATGTACTTTCTGTACCATGTGTTACAGGAGATTTATGTGAAAAAGGAGTTAGGGCATTTTCTAGGCTTGTAGAACTTTTCCATTACAAGTAATATTCTTTATGCTACAGAGTTAAGTAGGTAAATCCTTTTAGCTTTTATTTCTCTTCAGCCACCTGAAATTGGCAGCCACAGCCTTGTCCATAATGTACTCTACCCAGCCTTCCCACCCCTCCTGTCAGTTTCCTAAAACTATGGTGTGTTTGAGTGATTCCTGATCTACCCCTACCTGCCCTGCTCCTCTTTAATCCAGGCTACACACTCTCTCAGGTTGTCCTGTGAGCCATGGAGACCTGGGCTCTGGTGGCTTTGTTTGAGATCTTAGCTAAATATTTCCTCTCTGGGTGTCTTCCCATACCTCTGTTTGACCTTCAATGCATTTGGCAGCCCATCCTTATGTATTATGTTTGGGGATTGTAAAAGTCTCTGAATTTTATTAAAAAACAGAGCTTGACTTTCTGTTTCTCATTCTCCTAGTTGTTTTTGGGTGATTTCCTGAAGGAGAAGAGAGTAGCCTTATAATTCCCAACAATGAATCTGGGAATCAAGAACTTTAGCTAAGTGAAATAACAATCATAGAAAGTTGACTTTCATGAGCAAGAAATGTGAGGAGAATGGATAATATCAGAATACCAAACAATTTCTTTATGGTGAATTTTAGCTAAGTAAAGACACCTGTATGTCTGGGAGAACTCATAGATGATCTACATGACTGACAACATATGGAATGCAGAACTGATGTGAATTAGCTGCCATTGCCCTTAACTGTCAACCTTAGGGTGCTCTGCAGTTCTCTGCTTTATTATTTTTTATTTTTTTGGAGACAGAATTTCACTCTGTTGCCCAGGCTAGAGTGCTGTGGTGTCAGCCTGGCTCTCAGCAACCTCAAACTCCTGGGCTCAAGTGATCCTCCTGCCTCAGCCTCCCGAGTAGCTGGGACTACAGGGGTACACCACCACACCCGGCCAATTTTTTCTATTTTTAGTGCAGATACGGTCTTGCTCTTGCTCAGGCTGGTCTTGAACTCCTGAGCTCAAGCCATCCTCCTGCCTCGGCCTCCCAGAGTGCTAGGATTACAGGCATGAGCCACCACGCCTGGCCTTTGTGCTTTAGTCTTATGTGTATTTCTCAGATTTTGTTTTTGAATCTAGTATTGTCATTTTGTGTTTCCATCTCCAACTATCTGGGTTCAAATGCTTTTCATATTCTTCCCTGGGACTTGTGTTTGCACTTGCCTAGTACATTGTCTTTATTATCCTTTCTTCCTTCCGCCCATCACCAGTTAACAAACATCTGCTTAGAATTACTGGGTGGATTTCTGGATTTTCAAGGTCATGTGAATGTGACAGGGAACAATTAGTCTTCATTTCCATCAAGCCTGCTGTAACTGGAGTTATGAAGAAGAGATAAGAAATCTATGGTTGTACCTTACATTCAAGATATGATCAGAAATGGGAGTGAGGTATGAATAGGGAACAATTACACATTCCATCTGAGATCAGAAATGTTCAAATTACACTAGTGCTTGGCCAGTCAAAAAGTGGCAGTAGATATCCTAAGGAGGTGGCGTGGCAGAAAGGCTCAAATGAAGGTTTGTAGTCAGCACCTGCATGAATATTGTCTAGAACAAAGTGCTCCATGAAATATATTAATGGATATATCAAAGTGGTGCCGTGAAGGGGAGTGACGGGATAGAGATTCACTGAGGCAGTGGATTCTTCCAAGTGGTGGCACATAATAGTCCATAAAACATTCTCCAAGACAATAAGTGGGACTTCCCCTTTCCTTTTCCCATTCTGCCTTTTTCTTATGCTTCTCTTTGTGATTCCTTTTCCCTTTCAGATCTGCTTTGAATGTTCACATTGCCTTGTATAAAATTGTGAGATATGGCGGATGATTGATTAGGTCGATGAGTTCACACCTGTAGAGATGGCCTTATCTTAAGCCGTGTAGATTCCTTAATATTACAAGAGAAAATAGAAGAGTTATTCAACCAAGGCCATAAGATTAGACATCAAAATACTATTAATGAAATAGAATATCTTTTAACACATTAACTGCTGGTTTTGAGCCTGGGGCCCAGGGAAGCAAAACCTGGGCAGTTGGTTCATGAAAATCTTACTTCTTGATGTTATTATTGTTACAATTAATATTGACAAATTAATTCTAAAATGTAGATTAAATGAATAGAAGTCAATAAATTTCATTTTTCATTAAATTAGAAAGGATTGTTTTGTTTTTGAAGTTTTTATTCTATTTTCATAATAAAACACTGTGGCCCCAAGGAAAATTTTTTTTTTTCCAGTGTGGCAGTCAGTGTGTTAATGTTCTTTAAATGTGGTTACAGTTTCCCTTATGTCAAAGCACATTGCTTCTAGATGTTGCTTCTTGAGAGAAGTAATGTACCTCCTGATCCTATATATTAAAGAAGGAATAGAGGTGCACAGGCTGTTATCAAGACAAACATAATCAAGTGCATATATTCCAAATTATAGAATTAATTATTTAAATATTTTTGAAGAGCAATTTCTATAATATACATGTCAGTTCTGTATAGCTTAGGGTATTAACTATTATGCAGTTTCCAAATGAAAAAAAATCAGTTATGTTAGAAAAATTAAGGGAGAAATCATAAATATGTTTCTTAAGTGAAATAATGTATTGTCACATTCTTTTAAAGTTGTCTAAAATTTCTTATATGCCACATGTATGTCATAATGAGAATGAATTGATCTTATTCTTTTCCAGCTGTGTCTTTTTTTATTGTATGGAATATATGGTTTTCAAGTTCCAGGAAAGATTCTTTGTGAAATTTATATTTGGCTCCTTTAGTTCCCCAGAGCTTGTGAATGATATCAGAGTAGGAAATATTTTGCATTATCCCATATAATTGGAACTTTGGAAATGAAATGAGTACTCCATGCAAGTAAAATAAAATTTTTGCCTGGAGTATGTTAATACTAATTTTATTACCTATCTAATTTGTAAAGTTTCCCTGCATTTTATATGGAAAAAGTTAAGGAATAAAATGGCTATACACATTTCAATTATGAGAAATTCTATAGTAAAATAAGCCAAAATTTAAAAAATATCTTCTATTTTCAAAGTAAATGTTTCCATCTCTATTATATAAAAAAGGGAATCTTTCAGTGCTGTTTTCCAAATGTGATATCCCTTTTTAAATAGCATGTGCCAAATTTATTTGAATAATGAACCCAGAATCTAGAGTATTAGTTCAGTTTCTCAGATGTCCAAAGTAAAATGACCAAATTCTCTTCCTCCAAAAGGAGAAATGGAATTGCTATGTTTTTCATTTAAATAATAGAGAATCTTGTTGACAGAGATCTAATTTACAACTGAAATCTTTTAAAGTTACTTTTTTCAAGCTATTTGATCCAAGAATGGTGGACTTCTTGATTGTTTGTTTCCAAAGTTAGGAAGTCCTAATTTAGTCAAGTGTCAAAGGTTACTTTTTTCAAGCTATTGGATACAAGAATTAAACAATCTTCCTGATTGTTTAATTTGTTTCCCAAGTGTTGCTGAATTATAACATCAAAAAATTAAGCTTAGTTAAAAAATAAAATCTGTGAATTCTGATTGGGGTAAATATTCTTGTGCAATCTCCTGATACCCATTAAATGGGTCTGATACATCTCTAGGAAATGATGCCCTCAGCTTCATCGATTAGATGCATTTCTAGTTCAGTGGCTGACATTTTCATTAAGCATTTGTAGTCTAAGTAGTAATACTAAAAATCTGGCTGTGATATATAGGAGAAATTGAATATAACAAGATGAATCTCTTCCTATTGTTAAATATTATGTAATCATTAGAAAAATTTATTGAGTGCCCAATATGAAAAAAAGCTCCTTTTATTTGCATATTATAGTACATGTGTGCTTTTCTGTAATATACTATTTCTATGTGCAAGATATTTTGCTAGATGCTGTGGGAGATAAAAGATAAGAAAGGCATAATTTCTCTCTTAAGGAAATGAAAATCTAGCAGAAGAGGTGATGTGATACACAAATAAATTTAATGGAAGGCAGAATAAGGTAAGAGCTAAAGATAATGTTACTGAGTTTCAAATGTATATAAGAAACATTTATAAATAAAAAACAATACATAGTTTACTTAAGTATTATTATGCATGTTAATTAATATTCAATTTTTATTAAAGTTGTAAGTTTTAAAACTTTGTTTTTCTTATACTTTTAAAACTAACTTATAAATCTTGCTATTTTACTAATAAATGTGATTTTTAAAAAATTTCAGAATATGACAGGGGTACAAACATTTTGGTTACATGAATTACTTTTGTACAGTTTGAGTCAGTTATAAATTTGATTATTTTTGGGCATTATAATCACTTTTGGCCTTGTTCTTTGAGTAATGTTTAATTAACCTTGCAAATTTGATATATGAAAGCTTTCTAAACATTTATTGCCATTTGTAAGCTTGATAAAATTCTCTTAGTCATTTCAATCTTGCTGTGGTTTAAGTTTGTCTGCACCAAAACTCATGTTGCAATTTGATGCCCAATGTGGTGGTGTTGGGACTTGGAGCCTAGTGGGTCATGGGAGCAGATCTCTCACGAATGGCTTGGTGCTGTTGTTGCAGTAGTGTGTCTTTGATGAGACTCGATTAGTTCTCTCAGGAGTAAATTAGTTCCCTTCAGAATGAGTTGCTAAAAGAAGCCAGGATGCCCCTGGGGTTTTGCCTCTTCATGTGTGTTTGTTTCCCCTTAGGCTTTCTCCACCATGTTATGACTCAGCATGAAAATCCTGGCCAGAAGACAGGGCCATGCCCTTGAACTTCACAGTCTGCAGAATCATGAGCTAAATAAACTTCTTTTCTTTATAAATTACATAGGCTTGGGTATTCTGTTATAGCAACATGAAACAGATGAAGACAAATCTACTTTTGCAAATTTAAAATAACTGATTCTTTCAAACATATAGAACACTTATGAGGTAGTGTTATACATTTAACAAATATAATCTAGCTTATAATATTATAAATCAAGCTTATAAACTTCATAAACTTGGTATGTCAGATCATGCTTAGTGTTTTTAAAAATCTTTAAAGAACAAAATGTACACAAAGTAATATAATGATTACAAAACTTATAAACACCAGTACTCAATCCATGCCCCTCAAATTAATGCTATGTAATTAATTAATTTCTTTATCATATCTTTAATTATCTTTGTCCCTTGCTGGGGTTGCAGGCTACCTACACAACCAAGAGCAGTAGAATTATCACATTAGGCTGCAGTTACCTATTTGGATATTTGGAATTGGAATATGGCACTGAAGTGTCCTTTCTAGAATGTTTTGATGTCCAAGCAGGTGCTCACTTTTCAGCATAATCCTAGAAAGGTAGGTTGATATGAAAATGTATTGAGTCTCAAATGCAAGGCTAGGAATTTGAACTTACTCTGGTAAGAACTATTGTAGACATTTGAGTAGTGGAAGTGCATAATCAGGTTGGGCTTCAGGAAGACTCATAAAGCTTTGAATTGTTTTCATTTACTTAAGTATACAAATTCTACTTTTAATAATTATAGAGAACAAAATTTTGTTCTAAAATTAAAAAAATCAGAATACTTAAGATAAAACTAAGAAAATAGTAGAGAATTAACTTACTTCCTTCCTTCCTTCCTTCCTCCCTTCCTTCCTCCCTCCCTTCCTTCCTTCTTTTCTTTTTTTCACTCTCCTCCCTTCCTCCTTTCCTTCTTTCCTTCCTCAGTCATTCTACACCAGTGGTTCTCAAACAGGGGTGATTTTTTTGCCCTCTTCCCCAGAGGACATTTGGCAATGTCTGGAGACGTTCTATTTCTGGGAAGAGGTGGTGGGTATGTGCTGCTGACATCTAGTGTTTAGCAGAGGCTGGGGACTCTGCTAAACATCCTGCAATATATAGGACAGTTGTCCCTAACATATAATTATCTGGACCAAAATGTCAGTAGTGCTAAGGTTGAGAAACCCTGGTCTACATATATTGAGGACATACTCTACGCAAAGCACTGAACTAAGCTTGCGACTCCCTAGTTTTCAGTCCTGTTAGAAGAATACAGTCCTCATTGAAGGGCTTGGGTGATTGTTTTTTCTTCTGACATAATATCTGGACTAGTTAGTATGTAGAATGTGCTTTAAAGTTAAGTTTTCAGAACATTAGGGTATTAAGAATGGCTCTTGTTTTTACTTAGATATATTTTTGTTTGTCATATTTCCTGAAATATAATGTATGAACATAGTGAAATAACACTAAACAGTTCACCCATATTACAGGTGTTACTGGGGTCCCCAAAACTGGAGTTATAAAAGGTTGACTTTTATATGAAAGGATAATCTAAAGATTATATGTTATTTGCTCCAACTAGTAATGTTGTCATTATTTTTTCAAGGCAAACATTTAATAATTTAAAAAGTAACAAGAAGTGATGGTCATATTTTTTAGATATTCTTAGGAAGTCAATCTAAAAATATATTTGATTTTGAAGTCACTAAAATTTTAGAAATGAGAAGTGTAAGAGTCCTGCATTAAAACCTGTGCCTTTGAACTTGTAAAATTTTTATTTTGAAAATATTTCAAACTTTGCAAGAACACAACGAGTTTGTGTACACCTATCACCTAAATTCACTAACTGTTAATATTTTGCCCATTTTCTTTCTCTTTCCTTCTCTTACTTAATATGTGTGCATACACATATGTTTACTTATTTTCTGTGCCTCCTAAAAAAGGAATTCTTTTACAGAATTATAACCACATTGTAATGATCAAGTTAGGAAAATTTAAAATTGATACATTATCTAATATCTAACATATCTAATAGTCCCTATTCAAAATTTGCCAACTGTGCCAATATTGTCATTTATAGCATGACATATCTCTCTCATCTCTTAAATCTGGAATATTTCTTCAGTGTTTTTTTTTTTTTTTTTTTGTCTTTTATGACTGATATTTTGCGAGAGGACAGGCCAGTTGTTTTGTAGAATGTTCCTCAATTTGGGTTTTTCTGATTGTTCTGCATTTGTTTTTCAGATTATACATCTTTAGCAGAGTTACTCCTGCATTAGAGATCCTATGTCCTTCTCATTGTATCATACCAGGAATCCCCTGATGTTGGTTTTTTTTTATTTTTTAAATTTTAATCTATATGAGAGGGTACAAGTACAGTTTTGTTACATGGATATATTGTATAGTTGTGAAATCTAGGTTTTTAGTGGACCCATCACCTAAATAGAGTACATTGTACCCAATAGGTAATTTTTCATCCCTCACCTCCTCCCACTTTCCCCCCTTTTAATTCTCAAGTGTCCATTATACCACTCTGTCTTTGCATAGCCATAGCTTAGCTCCCACTTATAAGTGGGAATATGTGGCATTTATTTTTCTGTTCCTGAGTTACTTCACTTAAGATAGTGGCCTCCAGTTCCATTCATGTTGCTACAAAAGACATTATTTCATTCTTTTTATGGCTGAGTAGTACTCCATGATATGTGTGTGTGTGTGTGTGTGTGTGTGTGTATACACACACACATACATGTATATATATATATACACACACCATGTGGAAGAAAATGTGTGTGTGTGTGTGTGTGTGTATATATGTATATATATTTAAAATATGACCCCAATCTCTCCTGTATTGTAAGGTTTCTACTGAGAAGTCTGCTGTTAGTCTGATGGGCTTTCCTTTATAGATATTAGATGTTTTTGTCTTGCTGCTTTTAAAATTGTTCCTTCATGGTGACTTTAGATAGTCTGATGACTATCCTTGGTGAAGTTCTTCTTACAATGTATCTCCCTGGCATTTGTTGAGCCTCTTGTATCTGGATGTCTAAATGTCTTGGAAGGCCAGGGAAGTTTTCTCCACTGATTCCCTCAAATAGGTTGTCTACACTTCCTACTTTTTCTTCTTCTCCCTGGGGAATACCTATGACTTGTATGTCTGGACCACTTTGCATAATCCCATATTTCTTATAGATTTTGTCCATTTTCTTAAAATTCTTTTTTCCTTATTTTTGCCTGACTAGGTTAATTCAAAAGACTATCTTCATGTTCTAAAATTTATTCTTCAGCTTGATCTATTTTATTGTTTGATCTTTAAATTGAATTTTTTGATTCCTTCAATGAGTTTTTAATTTCTAGAAATTCTGTTTTTAAAAATATATATATCTGGTAAATTTTTCATTCATGTTCTGAATGATTTTTCTTATTTTTTTTGGTGTTGGTTTTCACCTTTTTCTTGGATTTCATTGAGCATTATTAAAATCTATATTTTGAATTATTTATGTGTCATTACAGAATTTTCATTTTGGTTGGGATCCATTGCTAGAAGACTGGTGTCATCCTTTGAGGGGGTGGTTACACTATGTTTTTAGATACTGCAGGAGTTCTTTTTTTTTGAGACAGAGTCTCGCTCTGTTGCCCAGGCTAGAGTGCTGTGGTGTCAGCCTAGCTCACAGCAACCTCAAACTCCTGGGCTCAAACAATCCTTCCACCTCAGCCTCCTGAGTAGCTGGGACTACAGGCATGCGCCACCATGCCCAGCTAATTTTATGTGTGTGTATATATATATATATATATATATTTAGTTCTTTGGCTAATTTCTTTCAATTTATAGTAGAGGCGGTGTCTCACTTTTGCTCAGGCTGGTCTCGAACTCCTGACCTCGAGTGATCCTCCCACCTTGGCCTCCCAGAGTGCTAGGTTTACAGGCGTGAGCCACCACGCGTGGCCCTGCCAGAGTTCTTATGCTGAGTCTTTCTCATCTGGAGAAGCTGTCACTTCATATTTTTGAATTTACTTTTGTTTAGATGAGACTTTTTTCGCCCTCTTAAGTGTGTGACTATAGCGTATGTTGGATATGGGCCTTTGGCTTTGCTAATGGGTGCTTTCAAGGGGCCAAGGCTCTGAATGAATTCCTTGGTATAGATAGCCTTATTGTGGTGATTTTTCAAATGCTAGTTATTTGTAGGTTGCAGTAGTGGTATACTAGATTTGTGGGCTGGTTCCCCGCCTCCTGCTGAGAAGGGGAGGTGGAAATCTCTAGAATCTTATCTAATTCTCCAGTGCTGTACCCTTCTAACAGCATGAATTAAATTGGGAACTCCAGTTCACTGTCCAGGACAGTAGGGGGTGCTTGTGGGCAAGAGTTGGCTGAGCCCTGTACAATTGTGTCAGCAAATATTGCAATGGGCTGCACAATTTGACCCTTTGGCCAGTAGGTGGCCCTTTTAGGAGGAAGCCAGCTGTGGTGGTGGCCATGGGATTTATGCTTGGCCTTAATTAATCAGGAGAGGTACTTGGATGTCCCAGGCAATGGGCAGTGCCTTGGAACTCCCAGAGGTCCCTGTCCTATGCTCTGCCACCACCAAGACAGATGGGGGCAAATCTGGGTGCAGCTGGGTCAGGCATGCCTATATCCAGGATCTCAAAAGGCAGGTGTAAGTTCTACAGCAATGAGGGCTGCGGGGCAGTTCTCAGGCCACTGGGGCAAGCTTCCTGGGAGGGGCAGATGTGTCTCCACTGTGCCAAAGAATCTGCATGGGGGGAGAGATGCAGCCCAGAATCCACAGCCCAGCAGGTGGTAGTGGGACCTACTTAGCTCCCACTCCCCTGACCTGGTGGATCTCCTGCCTCCCTCTGGTGCCTGGTCACCAGCAGCAGGCCAGACTACCTAGGCTGGTCTCAAGCAATATGCATTCAGGTCTTGTAGCTGCCCCAGGCTAAAGCCTCCCTGCCTGGGACAGAAGCTTTCAGGTCACACCCTTCCTGGGCCATGCCTGTGAAGGGAGGGATGCTCTGCTCATGCCTGCTGTAGCAGGAACCCATGCCACACTCTCCTCTAAGTTTTGATCAAGGGAGCTACTTCCCCCACTAGTGCTGACTCTGATGAGGAGGGACAGATTGGTTCCAGGTTGCTGCAGAACACTCAGGCAGGTAAACAACAGTTGTGCTGTAGGCCAACCACCAGGAAAGGCATACCCCTCTCTGTGGGAGCAGCCAGGCAGGCAGCTCTTGGAGAGGCTGGTAGGCCTGGGGTGCCTGGTCCAAACACCCTTCCATCCTGCTGTAGCCCACAGCTGCAGCAGTGGAGCTTGTCTCTTGGGCATGTGAGAGTTCCTAGGTTCTTGTCTCCCTCCCTCACCTGGAAGCCTGCAGTGGCAGAGGTGGCCTCAGGGCAGGGCTCAGGGCCTTCGGGGATGTGTTCCCAGAATTTCTCTCACTGCAGCTTCCCAGTGTATGGAAGCCTGTGGAACTTTGACGTGAGTTCAAGCAATGCCTCTGCGTTACCTCCAGGCAGCTCCCTATGCCAGTCTGGAGGCCTGTGGGAGTCAAGGAGCTCTTCTGTAGCTAGGATTGTAAAGGTTCGAGGTGGGAGTGTAGAGCCCCAGGGTCTCTCATGTACCCTTTCCCTGGGGTCTGGGGTCAGCTCAGGCTGTCAGTGACCCTAGGCAGGCAGCCCCCCTTCCTCTTCTTTCACCTTCAGTGTGTCCTGTTGGCTCTCTGTTACAGTCTAGTGTTCTTTCCCAGATGATTTATTCAAGGTATGGGCATCTAATTGGTATGTCAGTTCTTCTCTGAGGAAGAGGCATGTGCCTTCTCCCTCTAGTCAGGCATCTTCCCATCTCAGTTTGTCTCTTTATTGATGTAATTTTGATCGCTAGGTTAAGGTGGTTTTTTCCCTAGATTTCACCACTATAAAGGTATCATTTGCCCTGTTTGTTAATTAATTAATAAATTGTCTATGGAGAGATATTTTAAGACAATGCAAATTATCTGTTCCCCACAAGCTTGCATTCAGTGACTGTGGCATCCAGTGATGGTTCTTGCCTGAGCCAATTATTAGTATAATGGTTGCAAAAGGTTATTTTTTCATCTATTATTTCTTCTATATTTATTAGTTAACTTTCTACTTTAAAGAACACTTTTTCTCAATTAATTTGTTGTTTATTTAGGCATCGGTATGAACTCATGGATTATTTATATTCAATTTGCTATATAATCCATGATTTCCATTATTCATTTTGATGCTCAAATTGTTGCAAATGTGGGCATTGGGAACTCTGTCAGTCTGGTTTCTGCATTCTTTTGATATGTCCCCATCATTTTTTGAGCCCTACCTTACTTGTTGGTATAATAAGATAATCCAGCTTCAATTTATACTTTTGCAGGGGTGAGCCTTTTTCCCTTTAGTTGAAATTTTAGAAAACAAGATCTAGGTGTCAGGTGTGTCCACTGCTACTGTGTTGTTTTTGCCTTTAGTACATTTTAGTAGAAATAGATTTTTCTTTTAAAAAAATTAAAAAAATCTTGATTGTGATAAAATACACGTAGCATAAAGTTTACTATCTTAACTATTTTTAAGTTACAGTTCAGTAGTGTTAGCTACATTCACAATGTTGTGCAACAAATGTCCAGATCTCTTTTTGTCTTGCAAAACTAAAACTCTATACCCATTAAACAATACCCATCCTCCCAGCTCCTGAAAATCACTACTCTACTTTGTATCTCTATGAATTTGACTTTTCTACATACCTTATGTAAGTAAAATCATACAACATTTGCCTTTTTGTGACTGGCTTATTTCACTTTAGATTTTTTTTAAAATCATGAATTTAATAAGACTATTTTTGAAGCATTATGTAATGGATTTTATTAAGATTGATGAAACTTTTTTGACAAATGCCATTTTAGAAATAAATGACATTTTCAAATATATTTATTACAGTTAAGAATGTTGATCAAGTATCTGGTGTCTAAATAGCTGTCAGTTTCATTAAATAATAAATGCTGACCTTGGTAACTTACAAATTCCTCTATTTTTCCTGAAAACACCTATTTTTCTCTTCTGTAATTGTGTGCTTACTTATTCAAACTTAAAATAAACTGGGAGAAATTTCTCACCGCTTGTATTTAAGGGAAAAATCCATCCTATTTCCATTCCCAGAGAGTGGCAATTGAGACATTGCTATTTTCTGGCAAAGTTTAGAAATTTGCAGTGGCAGCATCTCTACCAGCCTCTCTTGTGTGCAGCCATCCTGGTCCTGCACCCCAGTGGCTCCTTCCACTGTCTCTTCCTGTGGAATTGCTTAGGCCTGGAACATCTGCCTCCCTGGGAAGGCTACTTTCTCATGTGTGATTACATTCAGAACTGACTTGACGGTCTTTGCTCATGGGTGACTATAGACAAATTGACAAACTGTGAGGTTGGTTGTGCTGCGGCTCCCTCTTTGGAAATGCAGGATGAAATTCTGTGCGGCCAGTCCAGTGCAGCTTTACCTAGTCCTGGCACTAAAGAGTTAAATCTAGAACCTTGAGAGTGCTCAGTAGCACTGGTAGAACTCATCTCTTGCAATCTTGGCTGAGAAACACAACAGCCTAAAGGACTGGGGAAGAATCTATTCTACCTAACTGAATCCTTATCCCAGCCTGCTCTTGGGGCTCACTGGTTTCTGTTGGGACACCTAAGGCACAACCTCCTCCCACTGCAGGTTCCCTCAGATGTGAAAGTTCAAGGTCAAGCTCTGCAGCTATGCCCTGAGGCTGCCTGTGAGGGCTCCCTTACCATTAGGCTCAGTCCACCCCACCTGGGGTGAGAGATTCAAGCCTGAAGCCCCATGTCCTTGCCAGCCTTCCTCATGCCGCTCCCCATTCTTCCCTCGTTTTTACTTAAGGCCAGGCTTGCTAAAGACCTTCCTTCTTGCCAAGGTCCTCACAACCCATCATTGCCTGTGTCCAGTTCCACTTCAGGCTGTCTGGGCCAAGCTGTGTCTGTGTTTAGCTGTGTTGGGGTAAGTGCTGTCTAGTGATCCAACCTAATATCTTGTGGGCAGGCACTTGGGATAGGAAGGGTGAGCCTAGAGGGGATGTTGTGGTGAGCCATTGGGACTTTACAAAAAATGTTTTTATTATTATTTATTTATTCATTATTGCGTTGGGGAATGTCACATGAATTGTATAAACTTTTTTTTTCCCCCCACAAAGCAAATGTGGTATGTGGGTTGATTTGGAGTGGTTAAGGTTGATTTTGGAGTGGATGCGAGAATTTTTGGAGATTAGTCCAGTAATCCAGGCTAGAGAGGTGGCAGGGACAAAGGGAATATTTTTGGAGATATTTCCTAGAATTAGAAGGAATAGGTGACAGGGAAAGTGGGATGAAGAATCCTGTGAGCTGTCTTGACTGCAAACTGCAGACTTAGGGATACCTCCCAATCCCTTCTCTCTGCCCTGTGGCTTTTGACGGGAAGGGTGCCCTGCTTAGGGGGTCCCCAAGGGGACATTTATTAGGTGACAATGGAGTGGTTTTAACAGATGTAGTGGAAGAGTCTTGGCATGTCTCGAGTTATCCTGATGTCCAGTGTTGGAATGCATGTCTGTTTTTCCCTCTCAGGTAGTTGAAAGATACTCTCCTGGCCTGAGATGGGACCCGTCCTGATGGTAGTTTTAGACATCTGGTGCTAAGACAGTGCTCTTGATGAATAGCTAACATTTTAAATAAAGGAAAATATTACATCAGAGGATTCCACTTATTTCTCAAAACCAAATGGCACCGAAGCCACTAGATGTGTCATTGTTAAAAAGTCTCCTGGACTCCAGGGAGCTGGGAGTAATGAAGAGAATTTTGCAATTTCTCCAAATTTTTAGGCCCTAATTTTAAGAACATTCCCCTGACAGACTCATCTCCTGCGGCCTGTAAAGGGAGAGAAAATACTTTTTATCCAATGACTATTTGGCCATCATGGTAATGATGTCCACCTGTTTTCTACAAACACAGCTGTTTTCTTTCATTCCAGGATTGCTGGGCATGAAGTGTCTCACCCATCATCAGCACTTGGCTTCTAGGGCCTGACCAGAATCCAGATTGACATAAATTCCCAGCGATCTCCTAATGAAACACAGCCTTATAATTTATAAGTGATGTAAAGTGTCTTGGACTAAACAGGGCCCCATGCAATTCACCCCAGAAGAAATGGGGATGAGATGTTTTTGTCATAGGGAATTTTCCCACTTCTGTCCCCAGGGCCATATATAACCCATCACTGAGATATTTTAGTTAATAAAATATTTTACTAAACTCCTAGTGAGAGGGGAAACATCTGGAGGAAAACAAGAGTCTGTTTTTGTATTTTTTAAAGTAAAAATGCCACTTGGTAGTTACCACAAAAATGGGCCTGAGGAAGAACTGAGCATTGCTTAAGGACAAGGCAGTGGGCCTAATATTGAAAAAGATTAAAAACTGAAGATTTAGTCTCTGCCAATAGGAAATTTGGGAGGTAGGTGGGGCCTCCCTACTGTTGACCACTGGTTGAACCTTTAGGGCATGACCCCCTTGACAGACTGCTGGCCCCATCTCCACCCCAGAGGTTTCAGTGGAGACCCTTTATGGGCAATATGTGCTTTAGTGTTCCCCAAATCACCAAACTAGCTGTTCAGGTGTTTGCATCTTTCTTTACTGAAGGTCTGGGCAATTAAAAATAAAAACATTTAAACAAAGGAAGTGGAAAGTAAAATAATGCACTTAGTAAGATTTTCTCCAAAGTCTAAAGGGCAAGCCCTTCTCTCTGAGAGGGTTTGGAGCCCAAGACCCTCAGTAGGTCGAGGGTGAGGGCCCCTCTTTCCAGTCTGCATGTCCTTTGTGACGTGCAACTGTGAGGGAGCTACAGTCCTGTCTAGTTCTTTACCATCACTTCTGTTAAACCCAGCAAATGCTCAGGTATCTCCCAAGGTTAAGGTTTTTTATTTTTTATTTTTTTTATTTCAGCATATTATGGGGGCACAAATATTTAGGTTATGTATATTGCTTTTGCCCCACCCGAGTCAGAGCTTCAAGTGTGTCCATCCTCCAGACAGTGCACACTGCACCCATTACGTGTGAATATACCCATCCCCTTCTCCCATTCCCATCTGCCCGACACCCAGTGAATGTTTCTAGTATATGTGCACTTAAGTGTTGGTCAGTTAAGTCAGTTAATACCAATTTGATGGTGAGTACCTGTGGTGCTTGTTTTTCCATTCTTGTGATACTTCACTTAGTAGAATGGGCTCCAGCTCTAGCCAGGATAATACAAGAAGTGCTAGATCACCATTGTTTTCTGTGGCTGAGTAGAACTCCATGATATACATATACCCCATTTTATTAATCCATTCATGTATTGATGGACACTTGGGTTGTTTCCACATCTTTGCAATTGTGAATTGTTTTGTTATAAACATTTTAATGCAGATGTCTTTTTTGTAGAATGTCTTTTTTTCCTTTGGGTAGATGCCCAGTAATGGGATTGCTGGATCAAATGATAGTTCTACTTATAGCTCTTTGAGATATCTCCATATTACTATCCACAGAGGTTGTACTAGTTTGCAGTCCCACTAGCAGTGTATGAATGTTCCTATCTCTTTGCATCCATGCCAACATTTATTGTTTTGGTTCTTTTTGATAAAGGCCATTCTCACTGGAGTTAAGTGATATCTCATTGTGGTTTTGATTTGCATTTCATTGATCATTTAGAGGTATTGAGCATTTTTTCATATGTTTGTTGGCCATTAGTTTATCTTCTTTTGAAAAGTTTCTGTTCATGTCCTTTGCCCACTTTTTGATAGGGTTGTTTGATTTTTTCCTGCTGATTTTCCAGAACTGGTTGTCAGCCCTTTATCAGATGTGTAACGTGAATATTTCCTCCCATTCTGTAGGTTGTCTGTTTGCTCTTGTGATAGTTTCCTTAGCTGTGCAGAAGCTTTTTAATTTGATCAGGTCCCACTTATTTATTTTTGTTGTTGCTGTGATTGCCTTTGGGGTCTTCTTCATAAATTCTTTGCTTAGGACAATGTCTGTAAAGGTTTTCCAACATTTTATTCTAGTATTCTTATAGTTTCATGCCTTAGGTTTAAGTCTGTTATCCACTGTGAGCTGATTTGTGTGAGAAGTGAAAGGTACGGATCCTGTTTCAGTCTTCTACATGTGGCTATCCAATTTTCCCAGCACCATTTATTGAATAAGGATTCATTTCCCTGGTGTATGTTTTTATCTGCTTTGTCAAAGATTAGATGACTATATGAAGATGGTTTTATATCTGGGTTCTCAGTTCTATTCCATTGGTCTATGTCTGTTCTTGTGCCAGTACCAAGCTCTTTTAGTTACTATAGCCTTGCAGTATAGCTGGACATCTGATAAATTGATTTCTCCCAATTTTTTCTTTTTACTTAAGACTGCTTTGGCTATATGGGGTCTTCTCTGGTTCCATATGAAGCATAGAGTTATTTTTTCTAGGTCTATGAAAAATGATGTTGGCATTTTAATAGGGATTGCATTGAATCTGTAGACCACTTTGGGTAGTACAGATATTTTAACAATGTTGATTCTGCTGACCCATGAGCTTGGTATGGTTTTCCACCTGTTTACATCCTCTGCTATTTCCTTCCTCAGTGTTTCATAGTTCTCCCTGTAGAGGTCTTTCACCTCCTTAGTTAAATATATTCCTAGATATTTTATTTTCTTTGTTACTAATGTGAAGCTTATTGAGTGTTTGACTTGGTCTCTGTTTGACTGTTGTTGATGGATGTATAGGAATGCTACTGGTTTCTGTACATTGATTTTGTAACCTGCAACTTTGCTGAATTTGTTTATTAATTCCAGTGGTCTCATGGCAGAATATTTTGGGTTTTCTAGATATAAGATCAGATTGTCAGCAAAAAGTGATAGTTTGACCTCTTCTGCCCCCATTTGGATGCCCTTGATTTGCTTCTCTTGTCTGATTGCTCTGGCTAGGACTTCCAGCACTATGTTGAATAGAAGCGGTGATAGAGGGCAACCTTGTCTAGTTCCAGTTCTAAGTGGGAATGCTTTCAATTTTTCCCCATTCAGTATAATGTTGGCTATGTTTTTGTCATATATGGCTTGTATCATTTTTAGGTAAGCTCTGTCTATGCTTATTTTGTTAAGTGTTCTTATCATAAAAGGGTGCTGAATTTTGTTGATTGCTTTTTCTGTGTCTATTGAGAGGATCATATGGTCTTTGTTTTTGCTTCTATTTATGTGGTGAATTACATTTGTAGATTTCCCTGCATCTCTGGGATGAAGCCCACTTGGTCATGATAGATTATTTTTTTGATAAGAACCTGAATTCGGTTTGCTAGGATTTTGTTGAGAATTTTTGTACCTGTCTTCATACACAATATTTGTCTAACGTTTTCTTTTTTTGTTGCATCCTTTCCTGATTTTGGTATCAGGGTGATGTTGGCTTCATAAAATGTGTTGGAGAGGATTCCTTACTTCTCAATGTTGTGGAATAATTTCTGCAGGATAGGCACAAGTTCTTTTTGTAGGTCCAGTAAAATTCAGGTGTGAAACCATCTGGTCCGGGACTTTTCCTTTTAGGAAAGTTTTTTATTGCTGTTTCAATTTGGGTAATTCATATTGGTCTGTTCAGGAATTCTATTGGTTCTTGATTGAGCTGTGTGTTTCTAAGAATTTGTCCATTTCCTCCACATTTTCAAGTTTTTGTGCAGAGAGGTTTTTATAGTATTCATAGGTGATATTTTGTATTTCCATGGTATCAGCTGTAATTTCTCTTTTTTCATTCCTGATGAAGCTTATTAGAGTCCTTTATTTTCTGCTTCTCATTAATCTAGCAAGAGGCATGTCAATTTTGTTTATTTTTTCAAAGAACCAACTTTTTGTTTTATTAATCTTCTGTATAGTTTTTTTTATTATTGATTTCATTTAGTTCTGCTCTGATCTTTGTTATTTCTTTTCTTCTGCTGGATTTGGGGTTGGTTTGCTCATCCTTTTCCAGTTCTTAGAGATGATTTATTAGGTTGTTGATTTGTGACTTTCTGTCTTTTGAATGTAGGTATTTATGGATATAAATTTTCCTCTCAGGACTGCTTTAGCTGTGTCCCACAGATTTGATAACTTGTGTCTCCTTTATCATTTAGTTCAAAGAATCTTTTGATTTCCATCCTAATTTCCTTCTTAATATAATAATCCTTCAGCAGAAGGTTGTTTAGTTTCCATGAATTTGTGTAGAGATGATAATTTCTGTTGGAGTTGATTTCTAATTTTATTCCACTGTCATCTGAGAAGACGCATGGTATAATTTCTATTTTTTAAATTTGTGGAGACATGCTTTGTGGTCTAGGATATGGTCAATCTTAAAGAATGTCCCATGAGCTGATGAGAAAAATGTATATTCAGTGGTTTTTGGGTAGAATGTTCTGTAAATGTCAGTCCGGCCCATTTGTTGTAGAGTTCTGTTTGAGTCCATTATTTCTTTGTTTATTTTCTGTTTGGAGGATCTGTCCTGTTCTATCAGAGGGGTGTTGAAGTCCCTGGCTATTATGGTGTTGCTGTTTATCATTTTGTTTAGATCAAGTAGAATTTGCTGTATGAATCTGGGTGCACCTGCGTTAGGTGCATAAATATTTAGAATTGTTATATCTTCTTGTTGAATTGTACCCTTCACCATTATATAGTGACCCTCTTCGTCTTTCATTACTTTTGTTGGTTTGAAGACTAAGTTATCTGAAATCAGAACTGTTACATCAGCTTTTTTTTTGGCTTCTGTTTGCATGAAATATTGTTTTCCATCCCTTTACCTTGAATCTGTATGCATCCTTGTGGGTTAGATGTATTTCCTGAAGACAGTAGATACTTGGTTTGTGTATATTTATCCATTCAGCCAGCCTATGTCTCTTTAGTGAGCAATTCAAACCATTCACATTCATTGAAAGAATTGATAAGTGGGGCAGATTTCTGTTCATCTTGTTGAGTTGAACTTTCTTGCTTTGTTTTCTCTCTTGGGCCATTGTAGTATCTGGCCTTTGACCTTCAGCTTTTTGATGATTTTACACTGGTGAGTATTTATTGTGCTGATCTGTGTGTAACACTGTTCTGAGTACTTCCTGGAGGGCAGGTCTTGTCTTGATCAATTTGCTTGTCTGAGAAGGTCTTTATTTCTCCTTTGTGTAAGACCCTTAGTTTTGCAGGTACAAGATTCTAGGCTGGGCATTATTCTGTTTGAGAAGAGTGAGAATGGGGCCCCAGTCTCTTTTGGCTTATAAGGTCTCAGTTGAGAAGTCTGCAGTTAGTCTGATGGGGTTTCCTTTGTAGGTTACCTGCTTCTTTTGCCTTACAGCTCGTAGGAGGGCCTCTTTCATGGTTATTTTGGTCAGTCTGATGACTATATGTCATGGTGTCTTCCTGTTTGCAATGAATCTCCCAGGGGTCCTTTCAGCTTCTTATACCTGTATATCTAGATTTTTAGCAAGGCCTGGGAGATTTTCCTTCATTATATCCTCAAATAGTTTATCCAATCTTTGTGTATTTTCTTCTTCACCCTCAGGGATGCCTATAATTCTCATGTTAGGCCTCTTCACATAATCCCACATTTTATGTAGGCTTTGCTCTTTTTGTTTATTTCTCTGTTCTATCTCTATAACGGACTTATTTAATTGAAAGGTATTATCTTCAATCCCTGAGATTCTTTCTTCTGTTTGATCTACCCTATTCTTGAGGCTTTCTACTGTGTTTTGTAAGTCCTTGAATAAATTCTTCATTTCCAAGAGTTTTGTTTGATTTTTCTTTAATAGTTCAATTTCTTTAGTAATTTTTCTTCCAAGTCCTGGATTTTTTTTTTTTTTTTTTGTGGTTTCTTTGTGGTGGGTATTTATTTTTTCTTGCATATCACTGAATTTTCTTACAATCCATGTTCAAAATTCTTCTTCTGTCATTTTAATGTTCTGAATTTGGTTGATATCCATTGCTAGAGAGCTGGTGTTCCCCTTTGGGGGTGTGCTTTCAGTTTGATTTTTCATACTTCCAGAGCTCTTTTGCTGATTCCTTCCCATCTGGAGCAGCTGTTGCTTCTGACCTCTAGATTTTTGTTTAGATAATGACAAGCCTAATTTAGTCTCTGAGCCAGTAGGTGGCATTTGTGGGTGAGATTTGACCACACCCTATATGATGATGAGTCAGTAAATGCAGTAAGAGGGTGTGTAAATTGACCTCCCTGTCAGTAGGTGGTGTTTGCTGGGAGGAGCAAGATGCAGTGTTGTTTTGGGGTCCTGTGGACTGGCTTTCCTTCCTCTGGAGAGGCGCTCTAGTGCCTCAGGTGGTGGGTGGGGCCCTGGGACTTCCAAGTGTGTCTTTATTCTCCACCTCAGTGGGGGCAGGTGGGGGAGTGAGGCTGCATGGGGCTGGCTTGGGTCAGCCTTGGGTCAAAGGTCTGTTCTCTGCTTCTGGGCAAAGCTGCCAGGGAGGGGCTGAAATGGCCCCATTCAGCCAAAAAGTCTGCATGTGGCAGTGGAGCTGTCTGAGACCTGCAGTCTGGAGCAGGCCTTGCTCCTTTCCACCCTCTCCTATTCCGTGGTTTCTCCTGGGCCTCTGCCAGAAGGCAGGACCTCAAGCCAGCGTATCTCCCCTGGCTGTGATGTGGGCCAGGAGATTCCTTGCTCAGGATTGCAGCCTGGGCTGGGAGTGCGGCCCTCCCTTGGGAGGAGGGTTGCTACTCAAGTACGCTGCAGCTAGGACCCACTCTGATCTGCCCCTGAAGACACACACACCTTAGTAGAATAGTTCACAAGTATCCCTTCTGTGCCCCTGGGTGTACAAGACCTGGGTATACAGGATCTGGTTGGCAGGCCTGTCCCCCAGGCCCTGGAGATCAATCCCTGACCCTGCCAGGGAGAAGAGTGCTGATTTCAAGTCACCCAAGGGGTGCCCAAGCTGGATCAATGTCTCTCTGCTTCCAGATTTGCCCTCCTCTGCTGGAGTCACCAGGCAAGCAGCAGCTGGCAGGGCTGGTGGGTGGGGTGCTCACAGTCCAAGTACCCCTCCGTCTGCTGCAGGGCCCAAAAGGAAAGGTCGCATTCCCTGCAGATGCCTATGGGTGGTTGCTAAATTGTCTCTCTCAGCGGCTGTGGGTAGGTAAGGGGAAGGGGAGAATGAAGCAATATGGTGCCTGCCTATGGGCTCAGGTCTGCGGGGTGGGAGGTGCCCCAAGGGAGCTGGGAGCCCAGTGCCCTGTCCACAAGAGGCTCACTGTTGACTGGTGGCAATCATCTCTGGGCTGGTGTTAGCAGACTCTCCAGCAGCTCAGGAGCCCACCAGCAGTCTGAGATGTAAGGGAGGGGAAATTTGATTGCTACATCTACCTTTGTTGCTGTTCTCCAAGCCTCTCAGGGTTTAAACCTTGCCAGTGCCTTTCTCCTTCCTGTTCTGCTCTGCAACTTCTTCCTGTGGAGTCTCCTGTAGTTTCAGGCACCCTTCCTTCTGACCCTCATTTGATCTATGTTTGCCTGTTTTTTTTTTTTTTTTTTTCACTTTCATCTAAAATCTATCTTTCTTTCAGAGATATTCTGGTTGGCAGTTTTTCTCATCTGCCATCTTGCCTCCAGCAATCCCAAGGTTAAGTTTTAATTCTTGGACACTGAATATCCTTAAGTCTTAGAGAAGACAAAACTGTTTTCTTGTATTGCTTTTTTTTTTTTCTTTTTGCAGACCCACCCAAGAATGCACTCTTTTCTTGTCTTATAATTTTCCTGCTGTTTCTCTCTTTTCATGCAGGGTAGTGTTTTTTTATTTTATTCCTGTTTCCAGATCATGCACCTTATGGACGGCAGGAGCAGGAAAGGGTCTACATTCCCTATTCTATCTCTTTGTATGTATAAAGGCAATCTTTAAGATGATAGTTCTAGTAAGGATTTTTGTTAGTCAAGGAGCTTATCTTCCTCTGGGGACAGGAAGAGGGAAGGCTGCTAGTCTAGTCACATCATTTCTAATCTTGCCGATAAGCCTAAATATCTTAGTAATTTAATTTGTATCCTTTGATTACTAGTGAAATACAACACTTCCATACATTTATCTGCCAATTTGTACATCTTTAGAAAATTGCTCGTTCATATTCCCGGAGGTATGTCATATTTTTCTTATTGCTTCGTGAGAGTCTCAACACCAAATTTGGTAGTGCATGCCATGATGCAAAATTAATGTGTTTTCTCCCCTTCTCTTGTATAGTAACTCTTGTGTTCTGAGAAACTTAGGCCAGATAAAACTCTTCCAATTCTGTTTGTGATAGAATATATGTCTTAATTTGAAGGAACAGCAGGAGGATCCATATTGAACAAGAAGTATGATACCTTATTTATATATTGTTTTACAACTTAAAAAGATCTACACGCACAATCACATTTGGAACATAATGAAGTGTTCTCTAAGTTATTAGACCAAATGCAATGAAGTCTCTTCATATATCTCACACTTACTTGAACTCTACTAGCTTGCTATTGTTTATATTTTGTGAGACATTCGACGGCTTGGCACTGGGCTTAGTATTACAGCTATTAACTGCTGTAACTCTACTCCTAGATAATGCTTGATGGAAGAGAAAGGAGCCTGTCTCGTGACTCTGATGTTCAATTTGGACTCTGATTCAGGATTGGATCGGGATTCAGTGTATCTTTATTGGAGGTACCATTGCATTTTTAAGCATCATTTTTAATTGTGGCAAAACACACATAACATAAAATTTACCATCTTAATCATTTATAAGTGCACAATTCAGTGGCATTAAGTACATTCACATTGTTGTGCAACCAGTACCACTGCCCATCTCCAGAACTCTTTTCATCTTGTAAAACTGAAACTCTGTACTCATTAAACAATAACTCCCCATCTTCCCGCCCCATTTTTACCCACTGGCAGCCACCATTTACTTTCTGTCCCTATGAATTTGACAACTCTAAGTACCACGTATAAGTGGAATCATAAGTATTTGTCTTTTTGTGATTGGCTTATTTCACTTAGACAATTGGCATTTTAGGAGGGACAATTCTTGGTTCTGTGCAGCTGTCTAACTGTCCCTTGCATGACATTTGGCTTCTTAGGTTACCCTCAGACACTAGATGCCTGTGGAAATATTACCACATTGTGACAATCAAAACTGTAGGTTGGTGGTATTTCTCCTAGTTGAGGACTCAGCCTTTGGCTGAGTCTCCAAATAAAACCTCCAAGCCATCTGAAGTTGATTCTTTCAAAAGCAAATATGTATTTGAAATGTAAATAGCTTCTTATCCCAATCTGGGTAAATAAGCCCCAGATGCCACTCTCTTAGACCTGAGAAAGCTAAGCCAAGTTTCATCAAAGCCTCTTTCAAAGTTCAGTTCCTTACCAGGCACTTGTAAACAAGTTTAAATGCTCTGCTTAAAGTGTGCGGTTTGCGTTTGGGCTGTTAGAATCCAGAACCCTTGACTTCTTCCAGTGGAAATAGACGACAGTCAGCCTCTCTTCCTCAACTCCGTCCCCAACCAATGGCTTTTGATAGTTCCCACTTAATGCTCTCCATGTAAACAGTTTACTGCCATGTTTATTTCTTATTGCATTTTTCCATATATTTATTTTAGTAGAAATACCACAAATAACTTAGGAATGCTTCATGTAGTGAGCTGGTCTTAAATGCCAGCGTGGATGTTGGACTTGAAGCGAACAGTCTTCCTGGAAGAAATGGGCACCCCGATGACTGCAGGCTGTTATGAGTTACAAGGAACAGCTCATCTTGAGGGTCGTTATTGCCAAACATATTCATCAACTAAGACTTTATTTTTTAAAAGGTGTTCTGTGTTATAATACTAATAAAAGCATATAATAAAAATATAGAAAGTAAATGAAGTTACGAAGAGAAAGAATAAGAAGAAAGAGAAGGAAAAGAAGAGCATGTGTCATACCACCATCCACATGCTTCATCTACTGGCTTATTGACTTTCAGTACATTTAGTGAATTAAAAAAAAAAAAAAACAATTTCCACCTATTTTCTGCCATTTCAAAGGGAACATTCTTGTATTCACTTGTGCTAAATGAATTGATCATAGAATTATGGAGCTAAAATTGAATTCAGTGATTGGTTGGTCCACCTCTCTCATTTTATAATGAAACTCTTTGGGCGCAGTTAAATGCTTTACTGGTGGCCACACTACTCTCCACAGCTATGTCTGATAACTCTTCAATTCATGCAGTTGATAATTTCAATAATACCTTAAAGTAAGTTTGGGAAATTGTAAAATCCATCTAGGAGGGCCTCTTCCAGCTGTGTTATGAGCTGGGTGTGCTGCCTGCCAGTCTTTGTGGCTCTGCCCTTCTGCCTCTCTGAAGTTTCATCCTAATTTTTGTTGGTTAGGTCTTATAATGCATTTACCCCTATATACCTTTAGCAACTGTTTTTTAAGGTTATCTGGTATTATGCTAACTCTGAATATATTGCACCTAGGAAAGATATGTTGGAATAAATCATACTTCAGTCTGGTAGAAAGAACTAACTCAGAACAAGAAGGCCTGAGTCTGCTCTTATACTGGGCAGTCACAGGATTTCTCTGAGCCTCAGTTCCCTTTTCTGTAAAATGGGGATGGTAAGAAACTCTTAGGTAAGAGTTTCTATAAGGATAAATGAGGTAATTATAGCAGAATGCTTTGTAAACGGGTGCTAGTATGACTATATTATGCCCTAACCCTTGAAGTTATACAGAAATATTACATGTGATTCTTACTTTTGAGGAAGGGAGGCAAAACTGTAAATCATATGGTTAAAATAATGTAAGCAGGTTAATACAGGTGCTGATGTTTCCTCTTTAGCAACTCCTTTTAATATGAATTAACCATGTGGCTGGTCTCTACTGCATGGTTAATGCACATCTTCTTGAGAGGATCCTTTGATGGGGATTTGTGCATTGAGTCTTCCTACTGAGCCATATACCTCTGGAAAGCCTGACCTATAACTTATACTTCCCGTGTCTTCCTTATAGCACACCACATAGATCGGGCACATGCAGGGCTCCCAGGTACATGGGTCATGCCCATCTGCAGTGGGGTTTTTGGTGGAATAGTGTGAAGAGCACCACTGTATCATAGTGTTGCTTTGGATTCAGAGCTAGGTGGGTGGTGGGAAGAGGAAGACGATGATAGATGATTTGGGGATACAGCTTAGGCATCATTGAAAGGAAAAGAGAGAATGAAAGGTGGAAAAAAGGACTTCAATTTCCCTGGACATATTTCAACTGCATTCAATTTTTCCCAGAGCAGGCTTGGAGGTGGAGAGAGTTTGCCTCATGTTTAGTCATTTGGAGAAGAGTACTTGGAGAGAAGGACAGGTGTGCTATCTTACAGGTCAAACCCTGCCCTGCTGCCTCTGCTGGAATGCCCTTCCTGCCTTCATCTTGTCATTCAGATCTGGGCTTGACTATCATTTCTCCGGAAGGCTTTCCCTGCCCACTCAGTCTGAGGTTGCCCTGTCTTCCACCTCACTGAAGCAATCACTTTTTGCTGCATTGCTGATTTCTTTCTCTGTGGTCCTTGCCATTAGTTGAAATGATACTCTTTTATAAATTTACCTTTTTATTGCTTATTTCCCCCAATAGATCATAAGTTCTAAGATCTCTCTCTTGTTCTTATCTCTCATTTGCTCTTAGAACAGTGCCTGCTGCTCAAAAAGTGATGGTTGAATAAATAAATAATTTTCATGTAGTCACAATTAGCTATAAGGAGATATTGAATTATTTTGTTGACTTGAAATTTAATTATCAAAGATTTCTTTAAAATTGTACCATTTGGATAAGGGTTGGAACTACTTAAACACAATTTTTTTTTGTAGGGAAATACAACTTGAATTGTTATTTTAATACTTATTATGTTACCTCTGGATGAACAGAAATATGGTGGTTATAAATGAGAATGGGAAAAAAAGCCAGTATAATATTGGGAACTGAACAACGGACGAAGTATAAGGCTCTATTTCAGTTTCCTCAAGTGTCAGATGACAGGGTTAGAGCACTGTTGCTCTCAAGGGGCCTCTGTAATTCTGTGAGCTTTTTCTAAGATGAAATAGGAAAGAACAAAAGTTTTAATATATGCAGATAAACTGACATGTTAAAACATTTCTTTAGAAGAAAATAGGACCTCATTTTAAGCCATCGTGAAGCATGTCAGTTGATGAACTGATTATGGTTCAATCTTGTAGGAAGAGCTTAGCAGGACTATGAGGTTGGAAATAATTTCCAACAGCTTTCATTGTTGATCAGACAGATGTCTAGTCAATACAGGAATTTTCCTTTAATTTAGACCCTACTTGATGACATAAGTTGGCTAGTCCAAGCATACTGAGACATTTGTAGCCAAACTTGAAGTTTTTTTTTTTAATCATTAGTTTTAATCAGAACTCACGCCCCAGCTCAAAAGAATAAATTGCTGCTGCTTTTCTTTCCAGCCACAGGGTATTGATTTTAGTTTTATCTGATTGTTATCTTGGCACTAGGTTTGGTGTGTGCACTAACAGAAGCATTTGAAGTAGAAGCTAGTAGAAGGCCAATGCTTCATTTATAGACGCAGGCTATTTGGACCTCTTCCCCATTTCCCTTTTAAAATCCACTACAAATGAATAAATAAAATAATGGCAATGCTTAATGAATGGAGTTGCTGAAAAAGCATGTATAGCGCCATTGTTGCGGCTTGTGATAGCAACGTGCCAAATGATGATGTTTAACATGGATGGAGGGTCTCTGGGCAGGTGTAACTCACTTTCATTAGAAACTAGATCCTTCTTACTTTCTCTGTAACATATTACATTCACCGTTTAAGAAAATGAATGTTCGTCTTTCTTATGTTTTTAAATGTTAATGAGCATTAAGGTGATTTTTCTCCAAATAAATGAAAAATAAAATGGCTTGTATAGTACAAATCCCAGGCAGGAAATCTTGATTAATTAATGACCATTTGTTCCTGCTGTGCTTGTTTAAGTAAAGCTATAAATACCTATGATGATTTTACAGAGAGACATGAATGTATTCTGAGTGTTCAGCAGAATTACTTGGTTGTGAATTAAAACACGATTACTTTAATGAAATATTCTGTAAAAATTTATCTTCGCAAATATGTATGTGCATCATTATCAGAAAAACAACATAGTAGAGTGGAAAGAATTCTGGGCTAGTTGTCAGAACACCTGAGTTTGTGTCCTGGCTCCACTTCTTTTTATGAGCCTTTCTGCAGCTTTCTTTTTTATAAAATGCCCTGATTTGGACTTATTCCTGCCATACAATCCTATGGATTTTAAGATTTATGTAAAAATTATATTGATCCTTGAAAAAAATGAATTTGAAGAAATCAGAATGAAATTGATATTAATAAATGGTTTTAAGATTGTCATTAAGTCTTTATTTTTATTTTTATTTTTTTTAATTTTTTTTTTCCTTAAAAAAAAAAATAATTTTCAGGGCTAGTTGATTCGGCAGGTGAGTTGTTACACACTCCTTAGCGGATTCCGACTTCCATGGCCACCGTCCTGCTGTCATTAAGTCTTTTTATTAGGATTTCCTAATGCTTGCCCCATCCTCGCTTTGCAAGAGAACACAAACTCACCCTAAGTTTTAGGGAAAACAGTTTTATCTACCCAGATAAGAGGTAGAGTTGATTCCATTAGAAAATCCTGAGATGTGGTTGGTTTGACAGCTCTAAACCTTGGTGCCTTCTAGACTCTGCTGTGGGGCTTGGGGCCTGTTCCCAGGAGACCAGCCTCTCTGGTCTGGTGTGTGTGTGTGTGTGTGTGTGTGTGTCTGTCTGTCTGTCTTTGTGTGGGTGGAGTGGGGTTGAGAAATTCATTTTTGTCGGCCTGGCAGGTTAGATTCTTCTTTCTTAAAGAATTAGCCTCACTAAATTTTTTAGGTAATAACTCCTGAAAAAAGACAAAGGAACAAATCTCTTTTCCAAAGAGTTATTTTGTGTCAGCAATCAGTCATTATTCCATACCATGCCATGTGACCCAGGATGTGATCTGACATTTAGTCTAAATCATGCTGCACTTTTTTCAGGATACAGGGAAGGCATTTATATAGTGCTTCTTTTGTTATGGAATGACTTAGAAAAATTTCTCTCCTCCTTGAAAACTAGATTTACTCAGACAGAGGTAGAATGAAAAATAAAAAAGTCAATCCTGGCAGGTAGGTGCTTTCTGGCCCCCAGCAGAATTTTTGGAGGAAGGTGATGAACGTGTTTTAGTGGTTTCCTATTTCTGGAATGTGAGCAGGGTCAGCCTACGGCACAGTCGGGAGGGCTGTCACTCCAGGGACCCCGTAAGGCCTGCTGACCTCTCTGCAGCATCCAGTCTTTCTGGGAGCAAAGCCTACACCTCTCAATTGTCCTTTCATATTTCATCTCCTTGGATCTTACCCCATTAAACAATAAATAAAATTGGGATGAGTGGAATGAATATAATAAAGCAATCTTTTCATTCACATATGTTAGCTATGTGTTATCCTTTTATGTAACAAAATGCCTTAAGTTAGTTATTGTATTTATCTAGAATTTCACGTGTGATGGGGAGTTATTTCTTATGTAGGGTCATTTCAATGCCCATTAAACCAAAGCAATATAGTTGTATAATTTGCATGCCAATAGGAATGGCTACTGATATTTTCATTATTTTGCTGATGTTCTCCTTAAATGAACAAAACATAATCAGTAAATAAAAGCTTTTGTGGGGCCTTCAAAATTTCTAGGACACTGTTTTCTTTTTCCCCCATATTGTTTTAGTTTCTTCTGTTAGCTCTAGCTATGCTCGTAAGTGACATGAGCCTATATTTTTCTTTTCTTGCACTGTCCTTACATAGTTTTGGAAAGAAATGGCCTGATTGAATAGGCTTACGTTCTTTATTGTTTATTGGAATGACTAGCATTAATGGAGAATTTAATGATTCCTTGAAAGTTTGATATAATCCACATACAAAACTATTTGGGCTTTTTTTTCTTTTTCTTTTTGGTGAAGGGAGGGACATCTTTACCTTCTTTAATGCTTATTTGTTTTATTTAAGTTTTCTATTTCTTCTTGCACCAACTTTGGCATTTTAAAATTTTCTAGCAATTTAATCTTTTACTCTAGGTTTCCAAATTTATTCATATATAATTGTTCATGAAACTTTTTATTATTTTTTAAATCACCGAAGTTTCTATAATTAGTCCCCATTTTTTTTCATTCTTCACTTTGCTTATTTGCCTCTTATTTCTATTGTACAATGTACATAGTATACATTGAATTTTGTTAGAAGTTGGTCAATATTATTAATCTGTTCAAAGAATCAGCTTTTGGTTTTATTACTTTTCTCATTTAATATTTATTCTCTACTTTACTCATTTTTCTCACTGTCTTTATTATTTCTTTCCTTCTTATTTCTTCAAGTATACTCTGGGCCCCTTTCTCCAACATCTTCAGGCGAATGATTCACTAATTTATCTTTAATCTTTCTTATTTCTTGATTAATGTATTTAAAGTTAAAATTTCCTTCCAAGTACTGCTTTAGGTATGTCCAACAAAATTTGAAAAGCAGAGTTTGCATTATCAGTCAGTTCTAAATATTCCTTGATTTCCACTTTAACACAAGGATGTTTGGTAACGTATTTCCAAACAGATGCATTTTTTAAAAAGCTGTTTGTTATTAATCACCAATTTTATTGCATTATGCTAGAATGCAGCATATGGAATATTGATACTTTGGAATGTATTGAATCTTCCCTTATGGCCCAATATAAGATTTAATTTTTAAAAATGTTTATGGTATGCTTATAAAAATGAATATTCTCCATTATGTGAAAAGTTCTCTATATATCTAATAGTTGAAGCTTATTATTTATATTGCTTACATCATTGGTATCTCTACATATTTTTTTCTGGTTGATATATTAGCTTCTAAGAGGGTATGTTAAAATCTATATTAAAATTGTTGATTTATCTATTTCTACTTGCTGCACACTCATTTGTTGATTGATATACTTCTCAATTGTTCCTGTTTTTGTAAAACTCTTCTTTATCCCTTATGATAGTTTTTACCTCACATTTTAATACTTTTGGGGGGGGACAGTCTTGCTCTGTTGCTTGGGTAGAGTACAGTGGTGTCATCATAGCTCACAGCAACCTCAAACTCCTGGGCTCTAGTGATCCTTCTACCTCAGCCTCTTGGGTAGCTGAAACTACAAGCATGTGCCACCACACCCAGCTAATTTTTCTATTTTTGGTTGAGACAGGGGTCTCACTCTTGCTCAGACTGGTCCCACACTCCTCAAGTGATCCTCCTGCCGTGGTCTCCCAGAGTGCTAGGATTACAGGTGTGAGCCACCATGCCCAGCCACACTTTAATTTTTCAGAAATTGTGATTGCCATCCCATTTTTCTTTTTGCTTGAATTTTTTCTCTATAATTGGAACAAAATCATTGTACATATTTATGGGGTACAATGTAATGTTTCAATGAATGTATACATAGTATAATGATCAACTCAGAATAATTACCATATCCATCACTTTAAACATTTACCATTTCTTTATGATGACAACATTCAAAATCTTCTCTTTCTAGATATCTTGAAATACACACTTCATTGTTATTTGCTCTAATCACCCAACTGTATAATAGGACACCAGAACTACTTCTTCCTGTTTAACAGTAACTTTGTACCCGTTGACCAACCTCTTTCGGTTCACCCCTCTTCACCCCCCTCCTCCCACCTCTGCAGCTGGTAACCACTATTCTACTCTCTGCTTCTATGAAATCAACCTTTTTAGATTCCACATTTGAGTGAGATAACGTAGTGTTTGTCTTTCTGCGCCTGGCTTATTTCACTTAGCATAATGTCCTCCAGGTTCATCCATGTTGCTGCAAATGGCAGGATTTCATTATTTTATGGCTGAATAGCATTCTATTTTTTATATATATTATAGTCTATATATTATACTATATATTAATATATTTTCTTTATCCATTCATTTGTAGATGGGTATTTAGGTCAATTCCATATCTTGGATATTGTGAATTGTGCTGCAATAAACATGGATGTGCAAATGTTTCTTTGACATACTAATTTTCTTTCCTTTGCATCTGTAGCCAGCAGTGGGATTGCTGAATCATACAGTAGTTCTATTTTTAATTTTTTGAGGAACTTCTATATTGTTTTCCATAATGGCTGTACTTATTTATATTTAACAGTGTATAAGAGTTTCCTTTTCTCCACATCCTTGCCAACATTTTTGTTTTTGTCTTGTTGATAATAGCCATTCTAACTTGGGTGAGGTGATATATCATTGTAATTATGATTTACAATTCTCTGATAATTAGTGATGTTGAGAATTTTTCATATACCTATTGGCCATTGATATGTCTTCTTTTGAGAGCCGTCTTTTGCCCTTTGTAAAATTAAATTATTTGGTTTTTTGCTATTGAGTTGTTTGAGTTCCTTCTATATTCTAGATATTTACCCTGTGGCAGAGGCATAGTTTTCAAATACTTTCTGCCATTCTGTAAGTTGCCTCTTCACTCTGTTGATTGTTTCCTTTGCTGTGCAGATTTTTAGTTTGATGTAATCCCATTTGTCTATTTTTGTTTTTGTTGCTGTGCTTTTCAGGTCTTATTCAACTATTTGTCAAGACCAACGTCATGAAGCTTTCTCCCTGCTTCCTTCTAGTAGATTCATAGTTTCAGGTCTACATTTATGTCTTTAATCCATTTAGAGTTAGTTTTTGTATATGGTGACAGATATGGGTTCAATTTCATTCTTCTGGATGTGGCTATCCTATTTGCGCAGCACCATTTATTAAAGAGACTTTTCTTTCCTCAACATGTGCTCTTGGTACTTTTGTTGAAAACCAGTTTGCTGTGAATGAACAGATTAATTTCTGGGTTCTTTATTCTGTTCCATTAATCTATGTGTTTGTTTTTATGCCAGTAGCATGCTGTTTTGGTTAATATAGCTTTGTAGTATATCCAGACTCCTATTACCCCAATCCACTAGGTTCTTTATTTTGATTATTTTATTTTCATATCTAATGTTTCCACTAGGCTTTTTGTTTTGTTATTTCTTGTCTTTGTTTCATTTTATTTTCTCCTTATTTCCTAAATAATATCTATCATGCTTAATTTAAAATCTTGATTGTCTGTTCCAATAATTGTACTTCAAATGGTATATGTTTTCAGTTTGTTGACTTTTTAAAAGATAAAAATTACACTCCTCAGATGTCTTATTTGTTATTAGGGCCTGTGAGTTCATGTTCCTCTGTGACTAATAGATATTCTCCCTGGTAATGTGTATTGAGTAGGGAATAAGGACCAGCCCCTAGTCAGTATCATCAAATTAGGAAGAGGGGAGTGGAGAAGCCCAGGAACCCCAGAATCCTCATTGATAAAACTTGCTTCCCGCTCTCTGGTAAGGGACTGATATTGAAACCCCTGGGGAGAAGCGTCACTGGAGGAGATAGTCTCCTGGGTTATAATCCACAGCCCTGGGGTTTGAAGAGTTGAGAATGGGTAGTCAGTCAGTATATTTTCCAAAACTCTTTACCCCAGATGGGATTATGCAGTGCTCTGATATTTCCTCCCTGTGACCACAAATGGCCCAGGCAATTGCTACTGAAACCTGTGAGTCAGGAAATGAGTATCCCAAGACAAAATGGGGTGAGGCAAGAGCAGAATTTTAAAAAGCTTTCCTCCAGCCCATTCTCTCACTGCTGGCTCCTGAGACATATATGGCTCCTGGGCTTCAGCCACCCTACTCCCACACAAACCAGTTATGGCAGGCTTCAGTCTCTGGGGTTTCCTTATCTTTTTATTTGTTATTAATTACTGCCATCTGTGTTTCCTTCTAGCATCTATAGTTTTTCTAGAGTTGATTTTGAGGGAGGGAGCCAGCAGTCTGTCCTAGATTAACTCTTGGCAGGAACCAGAGCTGTCTTAACAATTTCTCCTCTCATAGCCCCTGCCTTCATTAAAACTTATTCAGAGAGTATGAAGCAAATATTTGGGAGCTAATTTAAGAAGCCTATTTGTTTTCATTCCGTGAAAGTAAATTATTCGGGCAGTTAGGGACCCCTATTCATACTCTTAGTAGGAAAAAGAAGCCCCAATTGGGCATTGATATTTAGCAGCAAAACTTTCCTTATCCTTTCTATTTTTTCAAAAGACATCTAGAACAAACACATTTTAAAATGGATGAGTGTGAAGCAGCTCAGTTGGGGGAGGGGCTGCTCTAGGTACCCAGCTCATCAACCTCACAGTGTAGCACATGGGGTGATTCCAAAGGCATTGCTGCAGAACTGCAGGCTTCCACCAATTAGGAAATCGACTCTTTTAGGCTTTAGAATATTATTCCTTAATTTTTGCTCTGCTTAAGACTTACTAGTGTTAAATTGAATAAGCAGGAGGCCATTGGCCTGAGGCTGTCTCCATACTTTGTGTTCCGACATAACAAACTGCAACCTAACTTGGTATGTAAACTAACCAAAACCTAATTTAATTGTATAACAAACAGCTGGTTCTCAGCTAATTACAAACAACTGAGCTTCAGTCAATCACAGGCAGCCAACTGATTGGATCATGCCCAACTAAAGCAAATGCCTCATCACACCATGCTTAAATAAGGCAAAGACCTATCTGTAGCCAAACAGATGATTTATCTACTTTGTTTCCATGTTTGGCCTATTAAAGCTTACTGTTTACACTGCAGGATAGAGCTCTCTGAACCTCTTCTGATTCTGAGTGATGTCCAATTCATGAATTGGTCTTTGCTCAAATAAACTCCATTAAATTTAATTTGTCTAAAATTTTTCTTATAATACCAGTTATTTGCCACACTCTGCTTCATATTTTTACTTCCTTCTTCCTACAACTTCCTCAAATAAAAGAATTCTACCCATTAGTGACAATTACTTAGTCTACATTATATTAATAATAAAGTCATTAACATTCTTTGTTAATCAAAAACTATTACTTTTATTACTTAAGTCATTTTAATGGATGAGAGAAGCCAACTTCTTTTTATTATAATTGCATTAATATTTTTTGGTTTATACAAATAAATTGTGTTATAAAGTACTTTTGTAGGAATATAAATGCTTATGATAAACAATTTTTAAGATTATTTTTCTTTTGCTATTATTAAATACATAGAAGAAATAATGATTTTATTGCTTTAAGTCCATATAGCTATCAAGCAATGGTAATGTTACTTTGGTATATATTAAATTTAGTTTTACTTATTATTAGATTATTATGTATTCATTGTAGAAAATTAAGGAAACACAAAAGAAAGAAGGGAGGAAGGGAGGAGAGAAAGAAGGAGGAAAGATAAGTAATTGATAATTCCATCATCCATTGTTAACATTTTGGGCTCTCTCTCTCCCCTCATGGATTACATTTTACTTTTTTTTTTTGTATAGAAGTAGGATTATATTGTTTTCTATTTAGATTTTAACACTTAACATGTAATCAATATCTTTCCATTTCATGATTTTTTTCTTCCACAATAAAGTTTCCTCTTCTTAGGTACTTAGGATGGCTGAAGGCTCCTTTTAATGGACAGTTTAGTGCATTAGTTAAGATGCTTTCAGTGGCAAGTACCAGGAAACTCTTGATTTATGGGAACATCTTCCATTGACATAGAAGAATGAGGAACGTGAGATGGGGTTACCTTTACCTGACTCACATGGAGTCCCATTAGTAAGGAAGAAGGAAAAATGAACTCTGTGTAGGCATTCAACACTGCTACAACAGAATTTATACAAAATTATATTGTATATATACAATACATATATTGGCCAATATTCTTGCAAAATGTGATGGACCTAGAGTAGCCATTATCAGATCTTCTCTGATAAGAAAAGTAGTGTAGAAGAGAAACACTTTGCACCTGCTCCCCTCCTTGCTGCTTGAGATGCTGAGCGCATGATGCTCAGAGCTGTTGCAGCTACCCTGTGGTAATGAGCGAATGCACTGTTGTGCTGAGGATGGCAGGTGGGAAGAGTAGAAAGTGCCAGAGTCTTAGTTAACGTTGTTGACTGGCTGAATCCACCACGGGCCACCTACTTCTGGACTTCTTGTCATGTAAGCAGTAAATGTCCTCATGGTTTAGGCCACCATTTGTTGTGTATTCTGCTACCTGCAGACAAATATATCTTAAATGAGACCAAGTCTGTCTAATAAGTAAATTAAAGCATGTCATCTCCAATTCCCTTCTTGATTTTAAATGCTTAGAAATACTAAATAAAACATCAGCTAATCATTGCAAATCCAAATGTATGAATTAATATTTTTTTACTATATTTTCACTTCTTTTCCAGATACCCCATTGTGGTATAGATAGGACTGCTTTTGTGGGAGAATGCTTTGGGCCAGTGTTCTAGAACCTCTGTCTCAGAATGATGCAAATTAGAATGTTGTTCCTAAACCTTGTTTTTGTCATATTACAATTGCTGATGTAAACAAAATATAATGTCCATTTATTCCTGGACACAATAAAATATATTATAGATAGTATGCGTATACTTAAAGCATTGTTTCCTGTTATCCCCAACTCTATTTATATTACTCCAGATGTTCTTAGTTTCAAGATGGTTTGCTTCCTTCCTGTATTTAAATTTATGCCAAAGTTAAAGTTCAGTATTTTTAGAACTAAAAAAAAATTAAGAAATTCTCCTTAATTTTCTGTTTTTTTCTGAATCATGTAACTTGATAGTGGCAGAACCTATTTCTCTGAAAACATCCCTCCCCCACCCCCCCAGATTATGTTTTGGACAAAGACCAGCGAAGAGAACACCAACCTAATGATAACTAGGACAACCAAAATATGTTAGCTTTTAGAAACATTTTGAATACTTCCCTGCTGCTGAATTTATGGCTTCTAATGCCATTTTCATACTATTCATACTTCTAAAATAAAGTACCACTAAGGACATAAAAGTGTCCAGGATACACAAAAGAGAAACTCTGAATGATGTTGTAGGCAGATTCTGAGGTGACACTCAATGACCCTTATCCTTGTATAATCTCTCCCCTTTGAGCATGAGTGGAACCTGTGACTATGATGAGATATTACGCTCATGATTATGTTACATTGTATGACAAAAAAGATGATCCTGGGTAAGCCTAACCTAATCACGCAAGTCCTTTAAAAATGGAATTTTCTTTGACTGGTTGAAGAAGAGGAAGTCAGAAAGATGTGCTCTGGATGGCTTGGATGAAAGTAAACATCTATATTGTGAACTGCCTATGGTGGCCACTTGTCAGAGAACTTTGGGTGTCCTCTCAAAGCTGAGAATGATTCCTGGCTGACAGCTATCAAGAAAATGGGGACCTCAGTCCTATAACCACAATGAAGCAAATTCTGCCAACAACTAATAAGCCTGGAAGAGGATCCTCTGCTCCAGATGAGAAAAGTAGCTCTCGCTGACACCTTGATTTCAACCTGGTGAGACCCTAGCAGAGAACAGAGCCAAGCTATTACTAGATTCCTGACCTACAGAAACTGTGAAATAATAAATTTGTGTTATTTTAAGCCACTACAGTTGTGGTAATTTGTTATTCAGCAAACAAAGCTAACACAAATGGGAAAAGGGCAGTCATAGCAAAAGGGCAATGACAGTCCTGCATTTGTCCTGTGGTAATGACACCTCTGATGCACTATCCTCACATGGTTCATTTCAGTAATGTTGGCTATCGTAGGCTGGATGTCTATATCCTGTGACTAAACATAAAACCACAGGTTTGGAAAGCTGTTTGGAGTTTTCTGTTCTGTTTGGAACCTTACCCCTTACTCAAATATTCCCAATTAAATATAATTAACAAGATGGTTATTTAGGTGCATAGCAAAAGGAAAGGCATTCCATACCTTTTCTTGCTATTCCCTTCATGTCTTTTCCAAATTTCTAGATGGAGAACGTAAAAATGGAGAACCTAAGGTGTTTCATTGCTAAGTAATAAAAAGGTGATAACAAACTCAGTTGCTCTCACAATCAGTAGAATTTAAGGTGTATTATACTTGGGATGAGAGTCCAAAGTCAATAACTTGCAATATAATTGTGTATAAATCGGCTGAGAAAAATAATAAATTTCACAAGTAAAAGACTAGAAGTCTTGGGAAAGCCTTCCATATAGCAGATCTAAGACCTTTATGAGCAAGCCCTAGAGTCTTGTCATTGCAGGTTAAATTGCATCCCCCCCCAAAAAAGATATGTTGAAGTTCTAACTCCCAATACCTCAAAATGTGACCTCATTTGGAAATAGGGTTATTGCAAATATAATTAGTTAAGATGCAGTCATATTGGAGTAGGGTAGTCTTCTGATCCAATATGACTGATGTCCTTATGAGAAGATGGTTATGAGAAGGCAGAGTCACACAGGGAGAAAACCATGTGAAGATAGAGGATTGGAGTGATGCAGCTACAACCCACAAAACCCCAGAGATTACCTCCAAACTACCAGAAGCTAGGAAGGGCCAAGAAAGTGTTCCCTTACAGGTTTCAGAGGAAGCATGGCTCTGATGACAGTTTATTTCAGACTTCTAGTCTCCAGAACAGTGAGACAATAAATTTCTTTTGTTTTGATCCACCCAGTTTGAGGTGTTTTGTTATAGTAGCCTTAGGAAACTAACATACCTGCTAAGACCTTTGCTGAATTAAAAACATCTGACCCACCTGCATCTGGCTGTAGGTGGTCTGAAGGTATTATGAGTAGGGGGTCAGTCACACCACAGGGCTTGGGAAACTGCTAACAGCAAAGTGAAAGGTGGGACAGAGTTAGCTCTTGGAAATGTCTCCTCCCACCTTTTCCAGACAATCCTTCAAGTTTCAAGAAAGTGTGACCCTGATTAACAATTGAATACTTCGTCAAGGGATCCACTTAAGACCCTTTAACTTGGTTAGCATTGACTTTGGGTCACAAAATGCTAGATCTTTTTTAATTTATTTACACATTACATAGAAACCTATACTTCCTTAAAATTTTTAATTACTCTGCTTTCTTGAGAGTAATTTTTTTAAGAAGTAATTTTTGAGAGTAATTTTTAACCACCAACATTTTTGCTAATACGGTGAACAATATTTCTCAAAGTGTGTTTCATGGACTGTCAAAAGATACTATTTAATGAAAGGTTTCTAAGGCCAAATACATTTAGGAAGTCGTGAATTAAACAAAACTAAACATGTTTCTCCCTCCTCTGCTTTCTTAAAAGGTTTCTCATGGCCTTCAATATATTAATTCGTATTGGGAATTTCTAAGGAATAAAATGGAAATGGGGAGAGATTTGCAGGGTCTCCTAAAGTTAACTTCATACGTATGTGTTTTATTTTGGAGGAAACATCCTGAGGACTATTGTTTCACAAAATATACTTTGAGAATTGATAGTAGAATCATAGGATTTTTAGAGCTGGAATACAATTTGAAGGTGATTTATCCCAATCTTGAGACTTTAAGTTATCTAAAGTCACACCAATACTTAATGGCAGAGCTGAAACTTGAAGCTCAGGCCTTCTAAAGCCCAGTATAGCGACTGTCAACCATTTTGCATAACTTACACTTAAAAACAGAGCTTTAAAAATTACATAAACTTATTGTATCAAAACAAAGGAATTAAGCCTGGGCTTTTCAAATTTTAATTAAATATAAAACTGATGCTCTATGTTTCTCTTATCTGAATAACATGCTCTAGAATGTCGTTTTTGATCAGAACTATGCCTGCTTTTCACGAGGAAAGTGTTACCATGAAATTTTGGCATTGTCTGTTCATGCAGAAGGTAATTCAGAAACAGATGGAGACCAGGAGGTCTGTGGATGGGAGTGAAGAGTGTGGGGGTGTGGGAGACAGAGAGAGAGAGAGCCTTCCAAATGAATGATATAGGAATAGCTGAGTCAAACCTGAGATTCATTAAAGTTTCCAGTTTCTGTCCTGAAATTGGAAATATTAGCATTCTGAAGTTCCTCTAGAGGTTTCTACTTGCCTTTCCACAGACTGGGGAGGGAATGGCAGGCAGCCTTGTTCTATCATCAGTCCCAGAGAGCTCTTGCATCCCCAGCACTCATGCTCTGTGTGCCTGCCAGCAAGTTGATAACTCCAAGAAGCTGATCTCATCTTAGGCACTTGGGGAAAAGTATGTGTCCTAGGGCTGGGAAAAATCTTTGTTAGCTCATTCTGTTGGGCAACTTCGAAGATAACGGTGACAGTCTCCTCAAATCATCTTCCATGTGTTTTATCTTCCTTACCTGACATGGGTATGCAAAATGCAATGATTAAATAGACCTTTGGAGATATCTGGGATGTAGTCCATGATCTCATAACCATCAGTCTGTAGACCTTTAGAAGGACTATGGCTGAAGTCCAAAGGTTTTGAGAATTCCTGAAATGGTACGCAAAATTTGTGACCAGGTCCATTCTTCTGTGAAAAGAGTTCATAACTTCATTAGAATCCCAAATGGGTTGATATCCCAAAAAAGTTTAAAAATCACTAGCCTAACTCTCCTAGCTTATACATCTGAGAAATTGAGTCTTAGAGAAGCTTAAATAATGAATGACATTATTTAAGAATGAAATCATACAGTTTTCACTGGAGGTTAGGCCTGTAGTACTCTTGTAATTCAAATAAAATTAATCATCTAGCATTAAATGAGTGACTTAAAAAAAATAACATTTCTCTATATTGGGGCATTCAAATTTTCATTTTATTTTTTTATTTATTTTTTTTTTTAGAGACAGGTTCTCACTCTGTCACCCAGGCTGGAATGCAGTGGTACAATCATAGCTCATTGCAGCATCAAACTCCTGAGCTCAAGCAATCCTTCTGCCTCACCCTCCAGAGTAGGTAGGGCCACAGGTATGTGCCACCATGCTTGGCTAATTTTTTTATTTTTTGTAGAAAAGAAGTCTTGTTATGTTGCCCAGGCTGTGGGCAAGTGATCCTCCTGCCTGGTTCTCCCAAATTGCTGGGATTATAATCATGAGACACCACACTTGGCCTAGCATGAAAATTTTGAAGAGAACATGAATTCCTTATGGGGTTAGCTATCCCAAGATGAGGTTCTGAACAATTGTCTGAGACATTCAGTAGTAAGAGGATATTACTATCTCTGCTATGTTGTTACACATATTTTTTCATGCCCTCTTCTACTGAGCATCTCTTCTTTCATAGTTACTTAAAAATAATCATAATGAGGAATAGAAATAGAAGGGAAGTTTCATTTTGTACATGGCTTAGGTTCTGTATCAGAGTCTGGCTAGGGAACAGTACAATCATTCTAGGCTTTTCGGCAGAGGGAATTTTATAAAGGGAGTTGGTCAAACAGTGATGGAAGAGAGCTCAGCAGCAGGGCATGGTGAAGCAATCCAGCACACTATTGCAACAGCAGCATACTACTGCTTCTACTGTGTTAGAAGGACAATGGAAAAAGTGATGTTTCCAGACCCTAACATTTGGGGCTATCCAGAAGGATTTAGAACTATGGTTGAAGCTGTCTAGTGAGGGTTGGAGCCACAAAGGAGATGTAGCCATTGCCGGTGGCACTACCAAAAGCAAAGAGAGACAGGAAAAATATTCTGGCTTTGCTACTCCTGCATTCCAATTTTCTGCTAGTGCCTCCCATTGGCAAAACATACCTGGAAGGCAGAGAGAGACCCGGGGAACTGTAGTTCTCTGGAATACAGGACATAATAGGAAATGGGGGTAAAATGTACCTGAAAGCAAAGAGCAGTCACCTGGCATAGGTTCTAAACCTAACATGAAGAACAAAATTGTGTAGAGTTGAAATTATAAAGGCCTTTAGGAAAATGCCACCTTGGAGACTAGTTCACATCCCTCATGAAGTTCAGTACAGCCAGTTTTACCTCTGGTGTTGGAATGGAAAATTCTTTTTTTGATTGAGCAATAGATGACATATTTGGCTTTGCTCTGGGGTCATCTTGTATAAAAATAAAAATATTTTAAAGGTAAAATCACTCAACTCAATGACATATCTTGAGAGGTTGCCAGAAACAGAGAACAAAGGTAAAAGCAATTTCTCACCTTCCATTTCACACTCACTCAGAAATTTCTCTCTCTCTCTCTCAATATGTAAGTAGGTAGAAAGATATAGATATAGATATAGATATGTAGTAGAATGGGTAGAAGAATTACTTATACTATATAATTACTATTTCTCTTCTTATCCTCCTCTTTTTCAATCTTTCTCTTTTTCTGGAGACCATATGCTTGAAACTCATGTAAGCTAACTGTTGCTATAATGTTGCTCAATTCTATTGAATTCTACTGTGTGCCAAGTATTCTGTTTAGGGGTAGAAATAAAAGATGAGAGTTCCTGAATTTAAAGGACTTGTTTCAGTAGTTTACGCAAACTACAGAAAAAAAAAATCAGGAAGACAAGACTGTGCAAGAAGCTCATTTATTTTGTATAGTAGACTATTTTTGGGGAAAATATTTTAAGCAATCCATAATTTCAATTGTGTTGATCCGCTTGAACACATACCTGCTGAAACATTAAGGAACCAAATGCCATATACAAAGCAATATCCAGATCCAGATGTAATTTTGATGATACCTTGCCCACATGAAAATTATTCTAAAACAATGAATGGTATAATATGCCACCCATGATTTATTCCTCTTCTCTCTTGCTCACTATGATATTGTGATTTATGATAAGAAATAGGTATTTGGTTTTCATTCCAGGTTCCTGGTACACTGCTTCTAAAATCTTTGGAAGCTTTGAAGTGATGTGTCCTTTGCATGCTAATGAAATAACTAATGACTGGAGGCTCCTGGAAAGCCCCCGATGATGGGGCTGTTTGCCAGGGGAAACAGCCATGCAATTAGAGGGTTAGAACTTTCAGTTGCACCCCTCAAGCTCTGGAGAGGGGGGAGGGGAGAGGGGAGAAGGCCTGAAGGTTGAATTGATCACCAATGGCCAATGATCTAATCAACCATGCCTCTGTAATGAAGCCTCCATAAAAACCCATGCAGGATAGGGTTAAGAGAGCTTTCAGGTTGCTGAACTTGTGGAATTACTGGTGGTGGGGGGGGTGTGCCCACAGAGGACATGAAAACTTTGCACCCTTTCCCCCATACCTTGCCTTATGTTCTGTTTATCTGTATCCTCTAAAATATTCTTTGTAATAAATTGGGAGTAGTAAGTAAATTGTTTTCCTGGGTTCAGTGGCTGCCCTAGCAAGTAATTGAACCCAAGAAGAGGGGTTGTAGGAACCTTCAATTTGTAGCCAAGCTGAACAGAAATTATAGGTAACCTGGGGTCCTAATACTTGCAATTGGCATCTGAAATAGGGAAGAGCAGGCTTGTGTAACTGAGCCCTTAACCTGTAGGATATGCTCTAACTTTGGGTAGTATCAGAATTAAATTGAACTGTAGGACTTCAGGTTGGTGTCCACTGAGAACAGGAGAATGCTTGGTGTGGAGAACCCCCCCCACCCCCCGCCTCCACATCTGGTCAAAGCAGTGTTCTATGTTAAGTGTGAATATAAGGGAAAAGAGAGTTTGCTTTTTTCTATTCACTCATCAATGGCTAAAATAATGTATTAAGGAAGTGACAAGATCCAACTTTGACAAAGTTTGGAGAAATCAGCCAGGAGCCTTCTTTGGATTGACTTAAAGAAGAAGGAATATTGATTACTGATGTAGTAGGTGGACTTCATTATTAGCCGGTTAGCAGTAATAAGTTAATCAGTAATTTTAACAATTAACTGATTGTTATTTAATGTATCATACATTAAATGATACAATGATACAATTTCTCATTGATCATCACCATAGATATTGTAGGTGGGTATTTCCCCCATTTTCAGGTGAGGAAACCAAGGCTCAAAGAGATTAATCTATTTGCCAAGGATCATGTAATTACTTGGGGCAGACCAATGCTTAAATCCTGCCCTTCTGACTGTCCTGAACATGTTCCATAACATCACATGATCTCATGAAACCCACAACTGGGAACAGGCAAAAAAGCTTATGGATTGATGCATAATTAATTGTTTTGACAGAGGAAATAATGCAATTGGATAATATAAATAAATTGATAAGAATGCTTGATAAAATATTTTTAGTAGAGTCACTTGATTTCTTATTACAAAATACCTGTCACTTTCAGCCATTAATGATTAAAATGGGAACAAAAGGAGATTAAAGTGTAATCTTTATAAAGCTTTTAATACAAATGTAAAAAATATTTTGAAAAATCTTGCCCTCAGAACAAGCAGAATGTAATTTTACCAGAGAACATATTTCTAGTTCTTCATGCCACTCAATGATGGTGTGACTTTACACATGCCATTTTACCCTTTTAAACATTTTAGTTTTATTGTTTGCTTTTATTATTTTTAATTTATACATACTTGTGTGTATTTATGGAGTGTGGTGTGATATTTCAAAACATGTATACAATGTGTAATGATCAAATCAAGGTAATTAGCATACCCATCACCTCAAACATTTATCATTTCTTTGTAGTGGAAATATTCAAAATCTTCTCTTTTAGCTATTTCAAAATATACAATACATTGCTGTTAATTAGAATCAACCTACAGTGCTAGAGAACACTAGAACTTATCCTCCTAGCTAGCTGTACTTTTGCATCTGTTAATTAAACTTTGGCTATCCTCCTCTCCCTCAAAACCTTCCCTGCCTTTAGTAATTGCTATTCTACTCTTGACTTCTATGAGATCAACATTTTTATCTTCTACATATGAGTGAGAACATGATGTATTTGTCTTTCTGTTCCTGGCTTATTTCACTTAACATAATATCCCCCAAGCTCATCCGTGATGCCAGGGCTGAAAGAATTTCATCCTTTTTTATGGCTAATAGTATTCATTGTGTATATATACCACATTTTCTTTATTCATTTGTTCACTGGTGAACACTTAAGTTGATTCCACATCTTGGCTATTATGAATAGTGTTGCAATATACATAGGAGTGCAGATACCTCTGTATCTGTACTGTATGCAGTGGTGGGATTGCTGGATCATGTGGTAGTTTTATTTTTAGTTTTCTGAGAGACCTCCATACTGTTTTCCATAATGGCTGTATTAATTTACATTTATACCAACGGGGTATAAGGGTTCCCCTTTCTTTGCATCCTTAACAGCATTTATTATTTTTTTTTGATTTTTTGATAATAGCCATTCTAACTGGGGTGAGATGATACCTCATTGTGGTTTTGATTTGCATTTCCCTGATAATTAGTGATGTTGAACATTTAAAAAAGTGTACCTGTTGGCCATTTATATGTTTTCTTTTGAGAGATGTCTATTTAGTTCATTTGCCCATTTTTTAATCAAATTATTTGATTTTTTGTTATTGAGTTGTTTGAGTTCCTTTTATATTCTGGATATTAATCTCTTGTTGGATGACTGATTTGCAAATATTTTCTTCCATTCTGTAGGTTGTCTCCTCATTCTGTTGATTGTTTTCTTTGCTGTGCAGAATCTTTTTAGTGTGATATAATTCCTTTTGTTTATATTTGCTTTTTTTGCTTGTACTTTGAGGTCTTCTCCATAAAATCTTTGCTCTGAAACATTTCCCCTATGTTTTCTTCTGGTAGTTTCATTATTTTGGGTCTTACATTAGGTCTTTAATCCATTTTGAGTTGATTTTTGTATATGGTAAGAGGTGGGGGTCTAGTTTCATTTTCCTGCATATGGATATCCAGTTTTCTCAGCAGCATTTATTAAAGACATGGCTCCTACTTCAATGTGGGTTCTTGGCACTTTCATTGAAAATCAGTTGGCTGTAAATATGTGGATTCATTTCTGGGTTCTCCCTCCTGTTATATTGGTCTATATGTCTGTTTTTATGCCAATACTATGCTGTTTTGGTTGCTCTAGCTTTGTAGTAGATTTTGAAGTCAGATAGTGTGATGCCTCCAACTTTGTTCTTTTTGCTCAAGATTGCTTTGGCTATTGCAGGTATTTTGTGGTTCTGTACAAATTTTAGGATTTTTTTCCTATTTCTTTGAAGAATGTCTTTGGTTTTTTTCATAGGAATTGCATTGTAGATCATTTTTGGTAGCATGATCATTTTTACAATATTAATTCTTCTAATCTATGAACATGGGATGTCTTCCCATTTTTTGTATGTCCTCCTCAATTTATTTTATTAGCATTTTATAACTGTCCTTGTAGAGATCTTTTACTTCCTTGATTAAATTTATTCCTAGGTTTTTTTTTTTTTTTTTTTTTTGTAGTTATTGTCAATGAGATTGCTTTCTTGGTTTCTTTTCCCAGTAGTTGTTGGCATATAAAAATGCTATTAGTTTTCATATTTGATTTTGTATCCTACAACTTTACTGAATTTTTAAAATAAGATATAAGGGTATTTTGGTGGAGCTTTTATGATTTTCTATATATAAGATTATGTCATTTGCAAACAGGGAAAATTTGACTTCTTCCCCTTCTAATTTGGTTGCCTTTATTTCTTTCTCTTGCCTAAATGCTCTGGCTAGGACTTCCAGTACTATATTGAATAGTAATTGTGAATGTGGGCATCTTTGTCTTGTTCTAAATATTAGAGGAAAAGTTTTCAATGTTTCCCCATTGAGTATAATTTTAGTAATGAATTTGTCATATATGGACTTTGTTGTGTTGAGGAATGTTTGTTCTATATCTAACTTGTTGAGAGTTTTTATCATGAAGTGATGTTGAATTTTATCAAATGCTTTTTCTGCATCTATTGAGATGATCATATGTTTTTTCCCTTCATTCTATTGATGTGAGGTATTACATTTATTAATTTGTGTATATTGAACTGTCCTTGCATGCCTGGGATAAATCTCATCTCATCATGGTGAATGATTTTTAATATGATGCTGGATTTGATTTGCTAGTATTCTGTTGAGGATTCTTGTACCAATGGTTACCAGCGATATTGGCTTAAAGGTTTTGTTGTTGTTGTATCATTGTCTGGTTTTGGTATTACGGTAATGCTGGCCTCATAGAAGAGTTTGGAAGAATTCTCTCTTCTTCAATTTTCTGGAAAATTGAAATTTGGAAATTTAAATATATTTTTCTAAAAGCCTTTTACACTAAAGAGTCAACTAAAAGTTAAAATAATTGTCTACTAGAAATAAATGAAAATTAGACCACTTAATGCCCACAAAAAGCCTATAAGATACTGCATAAATAGTACTAAATATTTTAGTCTTAAAGGCATTCATTAGGAAGTGAGTGTTTTTATAATTTTCATGTCTTGTTGCTTTTGAAGATTTCAGGCCAGTTTCTTTTTGTAGAATGTCTTTCACTTTAGTTTTTTCTGATATTACCTCATGACAAAATTGAAATTATACATTTTCTTGTAGCAGGAATATCACAGATGTGACACTGAGTTCTTCTCATTGAATCCTATCAGGTGGCACATGATTTTGATTTGTTCCATTAATAAACTTAATTTTGATCCTTTGATTAAGGTGGTGCTGCCAGGCTTCTGTATGGTAAAGTTATTCTTTTCCCGTTTGTAAGTAGCACATATTTTGTGTGGAGGTACTTTGAATCCAGTTCTTATCAAACTTTTAATTCATTCACTTATTTATTCATATTGATATGGATTCAGGATTTTCTATTTTATTTTATGAGTTATAATTATTACTATTAATTATTTTGATGCTCAAATGACTCTTTATTTGGCCAGTGACAGTTCATTTCATGCATATTGGCTTCTGTGTTCTTTTGGCATGCCCCCTTCGTTATTCGACTACTTGCTTATTTTATGGCACGAGATGCTTGTTTCAGACTCATCCTGTACTTAACCCTGCCCAGCCTTGAAACCAACCATTTCTCCAAGGTCTCTGGTTCCTTTTAGCAGAAATTGTATTTAGAAGCAAAAATATTTGTGTGTTTTCTTTTTTTTGAGACAGAGTGCCATGGCATCAGCCTAGCTCACAGCAACCTCAAACTCCTGGGCTTAAGCAATCCTCCTGCCTCAGCCTCCTGAGTAGCTGGGACTACAGGCATGCACCACCATGCCTGGCTAATTTTTTTCTATATATATTTTTAGCTGTCCAGATAATTTCTTTCTATTTTTAGTAGAGACGGGGTCTCGCTCTTGCTCAGGCTGGTCTCGAACTCCTGACCTCTAGTGATCCTCCCGCCTCGGCCTCCCAGAATGCTAGGATTACAGGCGTGAGCCACCATGCCTGGCCTTACAAGCAAAAATATTTGTACTTGGTGTGCTCATTGCTATTGGGATGTCACTGCTCCTAGACCCTTTCAGTGGATAGAGCTAAAGAATATAAAATCTATATTTACATCTCTTATATCATCCAAATCCCAGAAGGTTCATTCTAGTTTTCTCTTTTTTCGTTTTTGTAACTGTCTTTTCTACCGTTATTTTTTACCTAATCTTTCATCTCTGCTGCTTCTCTTTAGTCCAGTGGACTCCTTGGCTCTCCATGTCAGGCTGCCCTCTCATGTGAATGACCTCCTTACCCCATTTGAGCTCCAACACCTGATGGCCATGGGCATATATCTTCCTCACTCTGCTGAGGTCTGACTCTCTATGGTTGCCTTGATTGACACTCTCCCCCCATGTAAATATCCTCACCCTGCTCAAACTCTGAGACCTCCACACCAAGTTACCCCTCCCCACATGGGTGTCCTTCTCATCCCATTGGGGCTCTGACACCTGACTCTGGGTTACTGCATCTCTGCTGTATTTTCTGTGGACACCTAACCTTGCTCTTCCCCAGCTAATGGCTTTAGGAGTGAACAGTTAAATAAGGGAAGGAAAGTGAAAGGAAGGAAAGAGAAGATGAAGAAGAAGAGGCAGTGTTTTGGGCTGAATCCCTACTCACCCCACATTCATATGTTGAAGTCCTAAATCCCAGTACCATACTTCAGAATGTGGCTGTGTTTGGAGATAGGGTCTGTTTTAGTCTGTTTGCATTGCTCTAAAGGAATACCTGAGGCTGGGGAATTGATAAAGAGAAGAAGTTTGTTTGGCCCACAGTTCTGTGAACTGTAAGAGGCACGGTGTCAGCATCTGTTTCTGGTGAGGGCCTCAGACTGCTTCTACTCATGGCAGAAGGCAAAGGGGAACTGGCTTATTGGATGGCAAGAGAGGGAGCAAGAGAGAAGGAAGGGAGGTGCCAGACTCTTTTTAATAATCAATTCCCATGGGAACTAATAGAATGAGAAGTCACTCATTAGAGTAAGAATGGCACCAAGCCATTCATTAGAGATTCGGTCCAATGACCCAAACACCTCCCACCAGACCCCACCTCCAACATTGGGGATCAAATTTCAGCATGAGGTTTGGAGGAGACAAATACCCAAACTATATCAGGATCTTTAAAGAGGTAATTCAGTTAAAATGAGGTCATTAGGGTAGGCCCTTATTCAACATGACTAGTGTCCTTACAGGAAGAGGAAATTAGGACACAGACATGCACAGAAGGAAGACTGTGGGAAAACACAAGGAGAAGATGCCATCTACAGGCCAAGGAGAGAGGCCTCAGAAGAAACCAACTCTGCCGACACCTTGGTCTTGGGCTTCTGTCCTCTAGGATGCTGAGAAAATTAATTTCTGTTGTATACATCACCCAGTATGCAGCAGCCCTAGCAAACCAACATAGGAGAGATTTAATTTTTACATTTAACTTTAATATATTTTAGTATATACTTTGATGCAGGAATTTAATTTAATTCAAACCACCTCCAACTCCAAATAGCTATCCAATTGTCCCAGAACTATTTGTTAAATAATCTTTGCCCTCACCATGTATTATAAGCATTTTCTTATAAAATCCTAAATTTTTATACATATAAGGGTCTATTTGGGGGATTTCTGTTTTGTTTAATTGACCTGCCTACTCTTGACCCTGTTGTGAACTATTTAAATCAGTACATTCTTAAAATATGTTATGGTATGAGATATATTTGGAAGCATACATCTTTCCTCCTCCTCTTTTTTCTAAAATGTATGCATATTTTCATACATAGAGTCATGTATAAAATAAAATAATAATCCTGTTTAGATTTTCAGTTGTAATTGCATGACATGTGCATTAGTTTAGGACCAACTCACACCTTTAAAATGTTGAGTTTTCTCATTCAGGAACATTCAAAAACTGTGTTTTGATAATATATTGATACTTGCTTCAAAAATGTTCTGTGCACTTCTTACTAAGCTTATCCCTGCCATCGGGGACTACTAACGTGGACTAGACTGTTGGCTGCAGTGCTAAACATCCTGAGACTGCCCTGCTCATTGACTTCTTGTTTCTGATTTTATAATTCTTGCATCTTTCTCTTTTGTTGTCTTACAGTATGCTGTTGGTTCCCACTGCTGTTTTATTTATGCAAATTTGTAAGTTTAATTTATATGGGTGGTGAGCATGGTGATTCCTCTAGTACAGCAAATTAATTGATATGAGAAGGAAAGGAAGAGAGATATCTGTTTTAGATATTGGTTTAGTTGTATATATTTTTTCCATTAATAAATAGTTCTTTTTACAGCCCTTATCTTCGTTCACTTTCTTATTTCCTTATTTGTTTTGAGGAATTGAAAGTAATGAACAACAGAGTGGAGAGTGTATAAAAGGATTGGCACTGAGCTCTTTTGGCATTTAATTCCTTTTCATTCAAAGTATTTTAAAAGATTTATATCTCATTTCATCACAGTTCTGATCTAAGGGAGATGAAAAATTAGAGCTGTAAATTAAAAGCTCCAGGCTATAACAGAAGAGTCAGCTGTTTGATCATTGCGAAGTGCAAAATCCCTTGAAGCAATGGCTTACCACATGCATTTTAGTGACTGTGAGAAAGATCTGGAATGGAGGAATGAGTGCTGGATTCTAGTTCTGGCTCTGCCATTTATGGATCACAGACAAACCATGTAACCTTTTTGGGATTTAATTTCTTTATTTGTAAAATAGGAAAACTGGGGATAATATCGTTAATCTTCTTCCATCTCTACTGTGTAGTGACATCCTCTAATGTCTAGTAATTCCTGAAAAGTGTCAAGTATTTCTTTTTCTTGAGTGTCCAGTCACTCTAGTAAATGGCATAGATACTTTTGGGGAGGGTTTGGAGGAAAATTTACGGTCTAGTCTCTGACAATCCTCAAGGGGATCTGGCCTCCCCTTCAATCAAGAGACAACAGCCCTGTGAATTTGCTTAGGACTGACAACAGGACAAAAGCCATGACTCTGCAGCATGGTAATTCAAGTCAGGTTTCTGGTCACCAAGCTAGGGGATTTTTCTGACATGTTGATTTAGTAGCATTTTAGTAGGCTGTCCATCTCTTTCATGTGTAGGTACGCTGTGACTTAGCCATGCTGAAGATTCCTGTAGGTTGAGTAATTCTGATTATTACATTGCCCTGCTGCCCTTATGGGAAATTCATCCTCCTTGTCTCTGGCAGTTAAGCGCTGTCACTTGGGCTTTGCTACTCCAGGATCCTGTCATCCTTGCTGAAATCTGGCAGTCATCTCAATGGTGTCATCTTCTACCATGACATGTGGCCTACAGAGGAGAACAACGACAGCTTTTCGAGAATGTTAGTGCTCCTCTCATCAATGTATTTCTCAATGTCTTGCTAAAGGGAGTATTCCCCAGGCACTCTCAAGGGATGTAGTAGGCGTGGGTGGGAGCATGGGTGACACATGATAAATTTGCTGCAGCATTCCTATCCTCCTTCACCTTGGCTTTCCTTTCTTAGGGAGATTCTCACACCTCAACTTTATTAAATGTAGGCCAGAGTTAAGTCAAAGTTTTAGCCAACAACCAAGTAAACTGTAGGAGCCACTTCCAGATGCACATGCTGCAACAGTAAACCTCAAATCTCTGATAAGTGTACCCACATCAATAAATTTAGCCCAGTCCAGGGTTATAGTCCATTCTGTTTGGTCTCAAGTTTATATCTATATATATATATGAGTAAAATCTCACAATTCTTTTGGTATATAAGGTATTTCTTCCTAGTTCAAACTTTTTCCTTCTCTTCCTGGAACAGCACAAGATGCGACCTTAGTATTAGCGCTAATGGCAATAGGGGGTAGTGGGGGTTGGTCTTGATGAGAATTTATACCGCTTGCAGACATGCGTCCCAGGTGGGACATTACATGACATTCAAGCAAGGGATGGCTAGTCTCCTTAGACCTGGGAGGACAAGCTTCTTCCATTTGTAAGAACAGCTAGTCCCTGCCTTGATGTTAAGTACTCAAGGAGGGGGTTGGTGAGAGCTGAAGCTGATTTACCGTCTTGCAGTAAAGTAATTGACTATTATATGGGATAAAGTACAGTTTCAAAATGAATTGTGCTTCACAAGTCATGTTGCTGCACATACTTTATACCACCTTTGTGAGAAAGAGGAAAGTAGTGGAAAAACAAAACAAAAAACCCTGATCTTAGGGTAATTTTCAAGTTGGCAAGTGCTGCAGTATCCACTGAGCCTTGTTCCCCTCGGTTTTAGGGCTGCTTTGCTGCTAGGATGTTATCTTTACAATAGTGCAGTCACGAATATTCACATGGACTGGGTTCAAATACAAAAAGGCTAACTTTATGGCACTGTGTATATTTGCACAACATGCTTTAGAACCTTTACTTGCTCTTAAATCCACTTATCTGGAACATTTATTAACAATGGAAATATCCCCTGTATTTTTTATTTGTTTGTTTTCTGCATTCTTCATGGTTTAATCTTCCCCAAACCCTGCATCCCTACTAACTCCATCCCAGCTGAACCTTTCATGGACAGCTTGCAAACCAGAACTGCTTTTGGATAGTTCAATTTTTTTCTTTCCCAGACAAAAAGAAACAACAAGAACAACAACGCACACATACACAGTTCTGGCCTCTTGCCTTTTGTTGGAGTATAATTCTCCCCTGTGTACATTTAAAATTCAGCTGCATTCTAATAGAATAACAGCTACTTTCATTATTCTCATATTCGCTTTTTTTTTTTTTTAAAAAGTTCATTTAGAAATGATTCACTCACTTCACACACTCATGATTGTTGGACAAAGAAAAGACCTGCCATTAGATCATCCGTTTTCTTCCTCTCTCCTAGTGCCAGAGCTGTCCCCACAAGGCATTTGCCAGTGATAATCTCAGTTCATTTAAAAAGCGCACTAGCACTTATACTATTTCCTTTGGGTATGATACACAGAGTAAGAGGCTTCATTTAGGAAAATTGTCTTTTTTCCCCATTATAGATTTACTTAACTCTCACAAAAAACTTGAGGTAGACTAACACATGAGTAAGAATTTGACTGGGTTCCCATTTTAGGCATTTTCGTATTACAGGACTTTAAATTGAATAAACTCTCTTCTATGAATTCTCTTAAAATTGGAACTTTTCTGTTTTACATGCAGCTACCCTGCTTCTCTCTCTTTCTTTGCTTTTTTTTAAAAACATCACAACTATTTAACATATATCTGTACAGCCATGGTAGGTGCTAAAATGTGAAGTATATTTAATTCTATTTATTATTTTTCATTTACTTACATGAAAATTGCTCCACATGTTAAAGTTAAAAGCAGTGGGATGACATCCTTAACTTTAATTCTTTCTCTATAGTGTGTTGGCTTTCCCAGAACTACCCTAAGCCTCTCCAAGAGTTAGCTTGGTTGCTGTGTCGTTTGCAAAGTTTTGCCTTGCTAATTATAGGCCTTGTCTGCATCTTTTACATCATTCCTAACTTTGGCAATATGTATTGTTATTTGCAATTTCCATGCATGCTTGTGATATAAAGTGGAATATAAACTCCTTGAATTTAGAAACTTGTCATATTCACTCCTATCAATGAGCAACAACAGTAAACTAACCTAATAAATGTGCTGCATGGGTAGCTGGATTAATTTTTTAAATTAATTCTATATTATGTTTTCTTCTTACAAGTTGATCATTATTTTTTATGACTTTAGCTTTTAAAAAAATTTTAGCAATGTGATTTTTAATCTAATTTCATACATTTAGATTTATGGTAAAACACTTGAGGAGTTGTGACTTCATGATTTTAAATCCCATTGGGGTATAGTCATGGTTTTTGATTTTTCTCCTCAGTTTCTCTTGTAAAGAATTTTTAATCCGACACATAATTTTTTTATTTAATGAGTGTAAATTTTTTATGCACTATGTTCAACTTGGACACAAAAATTGTATTATGGAATGCAATTATCTAGATGCTGAGCTAAATTTCCACTAATAGCGGAAAACTTATCTAGACTTTTCCAAGTAAGTCCAGTCCAATCCAGTGATCTTTCATTCAAATTCAGGACTTTTTTTTCTTAGTTATAGTCCAATTCACAAGATCCACTTATACTATTCTCTCTTTCCCTCTTTTTGGTACTGCCTACTGTCTGATGGAGATATGTCTGTATGTGTGTCTGTGTGTGAGTTTGGTGTCTTGTGTGTGTATCTGTCTTTGTGGGTATGTGTATGTTTGTGTATGTATTTGTATCTGTGTGTGTGTTTGTGTGTAGGTATGTGTTTGTGTCTACATGTATGTGTGTGTGTAGGTACCTGTGTGAGTGTGTTTGGGGGGAAGAACTCACTTGCATGACTGACCACACACTGGTGGTGTAGAGGGATGGCCTCTGTCTGGTCTCACAGGCTGGTCACTTCTGGGTGGTGTCTGTGTTTTTTTTGTTGTTGTTTTTGCTTCTGCCACCATCTGCTAGGATCCTTTGTGTGGATGGTGATGTCTAATACAGGCTCTATAGGGTGGTCATTGAGTGGTCTGGGGGTTGCCTTTGGGACCTCAGCATAGTTTCCCAATGGAGGTGAACCCCCAGAGATGCAGCCATTCCTGCTCCCCCTAGTTGTCAAAGCCAGGCTGCCCACCACTCTGCTGGAGGGATTGCTGCTATGTTGGCTCATTCTTCCAGTTAATTTTGGGCCCACAAGAAAGGTATAGTTTCCCTACACCAAACTTGCATATGGGAGAAACTTTTGAGAGATACAATTTAGAAGGTTGATGTCCCCCTATTCTTTGGAGCTCCAAATTTCAAAGGGGACACACTTGGATCTACTTCTCTCCTTTCCTAATCCCCCATCCAGCTTCAGAAGTGGGGGGTGGTGACAAGCTTGTGATATCAGGGGACAAACACTTCACACTTCTTCTTACATTCTTCTAAAATTTTCCTGCCTTCTCTCCCATCAGCTCAATATCTCCTTCTCTAACAATTGGGGAGAAGGTCCTGTTTTATGGGTTTGCATAACTTTTCAATTGCTTTTCCTGCTTCACACCTGTCATTATGTCCTATGAAACTAACATTTTAAAATCTAGAGTCTTTACCTCAGCAGTTTATGTAGGGTGGTTGCTGGGAAGGCTAATAGAGAATACCATCTGAGGTATCAAATTTAGTCTGCTCAAAGTAATCCTTCACCTATCCTATTTCATTTGAATTTGGTAAAGCTTAGTCTTTAACAGGTGCTTCTGTGAGGCAGGAGATTCAAGACGGGTGACTCTCCTCACTGGAGTGAACACTGTTCTGTGACAATCAAGGTTCCTGAGGATGTCCTGTTTCACTGAATTCTTCATTCCCTGAATCCTTTTCTCTACTGCTTGAGGGCCATCATGGACAAGAATATAGATGGAAAGGGCTCTCTTCTAGAAGCTTTTGTGGAAGTAAGTTCCGTACTATTCTCCAAACAGCTTGACTTTTATCATCCTGAGGAGGTTCCAACTGCTTTCAAATTCCAAGTTGCTTTCTCTTCTGAAATCTCTGGGGCCTGTGAGAAGGGAGGTACAAGGATTTCCTTTGGCAGTAACAGGTCTGTGGGTGGTTTTGGCTGAGGCTGTTGGAGAAATTCATTCTATACTGGGCAGAATGACAAACAACTAGTGGTGAGAAGTTGTTGGAAATTTTGAACAATAAAAACTTGCTCTACTTGCTTTCAACAAGAGAGTTTATTTATTCATCTACTTATTTATTCACTTATTTACTAATTTTCCCATGAAATATGTGTTGAGCACCTGGCACAAGATAAGATGTTGGGAAGTGAGAAGATTGATGAGGACTCTACTAAAATGTTAAAAGGGTTTTCTTCCTGTGTGGTTGGTTATGAATGACTTTTGTTTTCATCTGTTTTCAAAGTTTTAAAAATGAAAACATTAGCTTTGCCATTAGGATAAAAACATGATAGATATTTTTTCTTGGTTGCTCTTTAAAAAAACTTTTCTAAGAAAGAAAACAAGCAGATGGACTATAGTTAGAGGGAGATTTGGGGTCAAGGGGGGAGTCTGAAACATGGAATAGGTTTATTCATGGGAATAGGCTGAGAAAAGAAGGCAATGGGAAGTGAGAAGTAAAAGATTGTCTTGATGTGATAGGATTCCTAAGAGAAGGAAGGGGTTGGGGTACATAATAGAGCAGAGGGATTCACTGTAGACAGAAGGAAAGAAGGTGTTGCATGGAGATGAGAGGGAAAAATTCAAGGATAGATGTAGAGAGAGAACTTTGAACTTCCTCACCCCAAACACTGACAGGCAGAGCAAGGTCAGGCACTAGAATACTCCTCCAATCTGCACTTGCCTGTGCATAGACATCAACCTGTATAGAATCAGAAAACCACTGACAGCAGCTTGTGTCCATGACCTTTATTTTCTTTGTGCAGCAGGTAAGACCATTAACTAGGAAGGGGAGGAAGAAGTAGCAACTAAATAGTTTAACAGACTTACAAAGATATGAAACATCCTCAAGATGGAATAGGAGGAGAAGCCACTCAAAAACACAGAGAATCATTTCCCAGCCTCAAAAATACAACCAGGGTTCTAGGTCATGAATATGTAGGCATTCAAATTCTCTCATCTCATAGTTCATTTGCAAAATCTTTTTTATCTGGTGGCACTTAACAAGCTGGATATGGAGCAAAGAAGATGATTAGCTAGACTGGTTCAGAAGTGGCATATTCCTAGAAAATGCAAAATTCCATGGCAAGAGGCAAGGGAGCTTGGGTTTCAGTAAAGGTATGCCTTAAGTGATGGTCATAGTATATAGGGGAGAAAAAATAAATTGGAGGAATAGCCCATCTTGGAGGACTCAACAAGGCTGAAGAGTAAGCTCAGTAGGGAAAAGGGGATGAGAGAGCAAGGTGGACAAGAGCAGAGATGAGAGAACAGAGCACAAAAATTTAACACGTCAGGGCTGAGGAATGGCTAGATGAGAACAGGATGCCAGGAAATGGCCAAGGGAGAGAACAGAAGAAGGAGGGAGGGAATGAACGTTATAAAATTAGAGAAGATCAGGTAAAAGTGAGGCTGTGGGTCCCACGTGAGTTCTGAATTCCTTCAGGACAATGACCATCAGGATGCCATATATCGTTGCTTGTTGCCCAAAAGATAAAGACAGCTATTCCTCAAATATTGGCCAAGCAAAACATAGGACTGTTACTTATTTTTGTCTGGAATCTCTAGTACACAGCATAATGCCTGGGACATGATCTATGCTCAGTAAATCTCTGTTGAATGAATAAATGACCTAGAGGTATAGGAAAGTTTATGTTCTTCCAATCTGTTTATTTGTTATGAGACAAACAATGGTATTCCTTGTCCACCAAAGAAAGGTGTAAAGAAGTAAGTGAAGCTGAGAATGTGCAGAAGTTTTGGAGGTTCCTTATAGAAGAGGCTTGTGATCCTGGCTCAGGTATCTGAGATTGTTACCATTATTGACTGCTGTGCCCAAGCTTATATTAAATAATAAAAAGACCATAAACTAGGTCAATGCATCCAAAATCCATATTTTCCATGAAATATTTTTTTTGTCATTAAGCCATGGCCAAAAAGATCTGGAAACACAGGGCAGAAATTGGGAGTAGAGCCGGGTTAGGGTCTTTTCTGTGTCACACCTGCATCACCCAGCAGGTGTGGTTGAGAGGACAATTCCTGTTCTCGGTTCCATGGAACATGGAGTCAATCCTGCAGCTTAGGATCTTCAGCTTCCCTGTCCATGTGTCCGCTGCTTTCAGCCAGGGCTGACCAGCAGGTTCCTGCTCAGTGTCATCAGGATGAAGAAGTCATCCTCCACCCCCCGTCGTCAGGATGGAGAAGTCAGAATAGGAGCTGCTAGAAATGGCCTCTTGGGCATGGGGTTCTGTGGGGAGGGAGATGAGCTGGTTAGGGCAGGAGTTAAAAGAGAACTGGTTTAGCTGGACCTGTGGACCTTCAGAGATGCAAACCAAGGAAGTGCATCCGGGAGCCACTGACTAAACTCATATGAGCACAGAACTAAACTGCTTTTCACAAGATGGAAGTGGGAAAACATCAGCCTCCCCCGATTGTCTGTATAGCAGTTTGGATGGTGGTAGGAAGTCTGAGGGCAAAGATGGTGTCTGAGCACATTTAGCTCCTTAAAGAGTCAAACCTTATTCCAGTACCACTTGCTGACTAACTGGCTCATTCAAATCTCACAATTGGCATTGACAGAGGAGCCACCAACCAGTCCTCACCCCCAACTTTGCTTTCTCTGACTTTTGGCTGCCCCTACACAACCTCCTGTTGATATTTTGTGTTTTCTTGGCTGAGTTCCTGTAGCCTGCGATTTCTTTGGCCCTTTTTTCAGTTTTTGCCATTTGGCTCAGTCTTTTCGGCAAATGTGTTTCCAATGACTGACCCTTTGGGGATAGAAATGACATGGATGGTGTGAGAAGAGGATCTGAACCGACCCAGGAGACATTTTGCTTTATTCTGGAATCTCACTGGTATTCCAGTTATGAGGAATTGGTAGTAACACCAGACTTTAATAGCTGTATATAATTATTTTTGCTTTTGTTGTTTTTGTAGTATTTGCTTAAATATCAAATGTTTGGAAAGTGTTCACAATACATTTAGTAGTGTGGGTTTTGTTATTAATCAAGCAATCTTTTCATCTTCTTACAAAGGCTTTGAATTACCAGCTATCACTACTTTAACTGTAGTCTTTCATAAGAATTTTGCTTTTCCACTATATAAAGATTTGTAGCAATAGAAACAGTATGAGGCATTCCAATAGAATGTTAGTAGTTTTTTTCTGTTGAAATAATTATGTATATTTTAGAAGTGATTTAAATAACATGATTTCCAATATTCATATTACAGAAACTAAAGTCTAGAAGACATATTAATAATATGAATAAGGGTCATTTCATCCATTCTATCTTTTAAAATATACTTTATTGTCTAGATGGCCACATATTTTTCCTATACCTTCATATACACTTTACAAATTACAGGAAAGTAAAATGCAAAAATTGTTTCTTTCATAGTCCTTCTTCTTATTTTATATTTCAGCACTGTTTCTGTGTCCTTAGGACCTTATTAAGCATTATTAACATTCTAGAAATCATGCTAAAAGCTTTAGATTTATTGTATACAATTTTAATCATTCAAAGACATTCTATGAGCAGAATTTTTTTGTTATTTTTCTTTTATTAATAACATGTTTGATAACAATTAATGCAAGGTAAATATACACAAACTCTAAGATTAAATTTTAGCTGTTCTGTTACTTTGCCACTCCAATATTAGAGGATTAAAATGATATTATTTACTCTACTCAACAGAAATGTGTAGGGACCCAATTTTGTTCATCTTTCAAAACTCAATTGAGATTTTGAAACTTTACTTAAGATGATTTATTTTGATAGTGAGGGTTATTCACAAATTTAATCTTCTGAATACACTTTATTTCTTTGTGGAATTCTAGTACATTTTTGGTTTTCTCATGTTCTGATGCCAAAAGTGTTTATTTCATGAACACTCGGAATTTCATTAGTCTTGTTGGTAGTGTTTCTGTTTTTGCTATCAACCTCTCTCAACATAACTAACTGGGTATGTAAAGTTTTGTTTTAAAACAAACTGACCAGGAAAATTCTCCTACCAGCTTCCCATAATATCTCTTAGGTTTTCATACTATGAAGGCAGTCTGGGAATGGAATTCTAATTCCTACATTTAACAGGTTCCTGAGGTGCCCTTTGCTCAAAAACCCACAATAACTTCACTGTCGGTTTACAGTTAAAGTTTAAGGTCAGGGCTCAAGTATTTAAAAGAGAGTGTGGCCTCAAAGCTCACAGGGCTCAGGTGCTAATGTTGGTCACAAAGGGTTTTTTGTGGGTAGACTGCTGCTTTAACCACTATACACACAGGCACTTCCTTGACTGGTTAAATTATTAAAGCATGACTCCTGCAGTAAGTGGACTAGATTTCAAGGATGTTATTACAAGAATCGATTAGGAAAAAGGAATCACCAGATCATTTCTACCACTTAATGGCCAATCGCTCTATATACTTGGCAGAAGGAGTTTGGTTTGGTGTACAAACTTGAAATCACAGTGTGTGTGTGTGTGTGTGTGTGTGTGTGTTGTGGGTAGGGGTTGTGGTGGCTCCTGGGGTGGTGGGACATAGCCTGAGGGCTCCACATTACAAATAAACCATAGCCCTTCAATTTGAACGTTTACAGCACTGTTTCTCACGGTGTGGTTTGTGGATCACCTGCAGCAGATTATGTGGGCTGCTTGTTAAAAATGCATATTCTGAGGCTTTACTTCACACCTGGTGGATCAGAAACTCTGAGGGTCAGAACCGGGAATGTGTATTTTCAACAAGCTCCCGGAATGACTCTAAGGTGTTGAGAACAACCTCATTCCTAATAAACAAGGCCTTTCTGCTTTCTGTCACTGTAGTCACTAAATACCACCTGCCATCCCTTTCGGAGTCAGGAAGATTTCAGCAGGGCACTTCAGAATGGCAGCCCATCAGCTTATGACAATAAAACACTTGCAGACTTTAGCTCAAATGAAATGCAAGTGTTACAGAGTCCTAAAATCCCTATTGTTTGGTAGCAGTCTCATTATTTTGGCCACAAAGTTTTTAATCTCTTTATGTGAAATTCCTCTTTTGGAGAATCTTTCATGTACCTCTTGTCTGTTAAGCAAAATGCAAATATGACTGTCCAGATCTACACAGAAAAGAAAGTAGGAGGTAATTGTATATTTAACAATAGTGCTATTTGCATTTCAAAATGATTTAGAATATTATTCTTTAAATAGCAAACTTAGTACATTCAAAATGAAATTCAGCTGGCTAAAATATAGAATTCTAAACCATTTACCCCCCTAGTACCATATCTATTATGGAAAACAAGATAGCCTTTTAATGTGGTTGGCTAGAAAATGGCTTTGTGTCGTGGGGACCCTGGAAAGGTCAGGAGGCTTCTGTGGGGCAATGTATAGACAGGTTAAAATTACCTGGGGGGGCAACTGGTTTTTACTATATCTGACAAACCCGTGTGCATGTGTTACTGCCCAGTGGTTTGACTAGCTACTGACTCTAACATCCCTGAACACTTGGGATATAGGATTTCTGGAGGAAATGTCAAATTTAATTGCTTGGACCCACTTGTACATAACACAGGTGATTCTCAACTCAGTGCAAATCTAGAATTCTGAGATTCTTTTTCTCTAAAACTTCAGGCCTTTGGAAAGACTTTTCCTTAAGCAATAGAAAGCTAAGCTCAAATGTTTTCTCTCCCAGAGTTTGCCATAGATGGTCCCCTTGTGGACAGCTTGCATATACCTTTCACTCCAGCAGAGCTGCTTTTGTTTGGGTTCTTTGCTTCTCTGTCCTGGCATGCATTTTTTCTATTACCTTATGGCAGCAACAGAGAAGAATAAGTCGGCCTCAGGCAATTTGGAATTATCAGAGGGCCAAAAGAAAGGGGTTTGTGTGTGTGTGTGTTGTTGTTTTGGCATGTTCTAGATTTCACTAGTTGATCTAGTAATAGATTCTGGCAAACTTAAATATTTCAGGGGTATAAATCCATTTTATCTTTTCAAAAATTGCTTTTATTTTAGTGTTATTTTGGATTTGGTCTTTGAAAAACAAAACCTTTCTGCTCTCAACGCTTGCTTTTCCCCAGAAAAAGAGCCAAAGGTTTAACTTCAGTAATTTATATCTGTTGATTGATAGCTTGATTGCACTGTGAAAGAAACCCATTCACTTTATGGTGTTACCACAATTAGTGTATATGCCTCGTGGAACTTTTATCTCTAAGAAATTAAAAGATTTTATTTTTCCTCTTAAAGCAATTGTAGGGATCAGCTAGGTAAGGAGATAAAATGTAAACAACAAGTCAAGTTTACAACTAGTATGGTGCCTTTAATAGTAACTAGATGGGTGTTGGATGCGCAGGGCATCTTCTTCAGAGTGTTCCTTGCACCCCAAGGGAGAGGAGCTTACGTGGTTTAGTAAAGGATGCTGGAGTTATATACAATTTTGTAGGTAGGCATTTGTGGATTGAATTGTGTACACCCAAAAGACATGTCCTAACCTCCCCCACTTACCTGTGAATGTGACTTCACATAGGAATAGAGTCTTTGCAGATGTTATCAAGTTAAGATGAGGTTATACTGGATTGGAGTGTGCCCTGTCCAGTGACTGGTGCCTTGTTAACGAGAAGGAAATTTAGACACAAAGAACACACAGGGAATATGCTGTGTGTTAATAGAGGCAGAGATTGGAGTGATGTATCTACAACCAAAGATTGCTGGTTTAGGGGTAAATACAAATTAAAACTAATAGACTTAATATTCCTGTGAGCATTTATTTGGAAAACTTGCAATTTTAAGTTCTTTCTCTGTCCCTTTGAATGTATGTAAATCCCTTAGATAGCTAAATGGCCTCTTGTCAGTTTTCTGCCCTTCCAGGAAGGTCTTTCTCAAGTATCTGAGAGCCATCTCTTTGAAAAGCAAGTATTAAGGAAGATAGCACCTCTATTTCCCAGTTTCTTTGAGAGCAAGAGTCTAACTTTGGGTAGGCACCTTGCTCCAAAAGTACCTCCTGTTATAAAGACATGAAAAGTTTATTTTTCCTTCAGATAAATCTAATTAGAAGACACAGATGGTCACCCCAGTTACCAGGTGAATCTAGGGTATGTGACAAACGGTGCTGTCAAGTCCTCTTACTGAGGACTAGTGATTGTTTATTTTGAGAACAGGTATGGAATGGGTTGTATTGACTTGGCTGTATGAAAGGGTGAAATTTTTTTTTTCTGACTTTGCTATCTTGTTTGTATTGCCTATGATGAACATCACATTCTGTTATATATAGTTAATGCTCGTTGAATAATAAAATTTTCTTTTTCTTCTACCTTTGTTGAAAGGCTTTCTGGGTTAGGAAAATATTTTGCTTTTAATTCTATTTCTCCAACACCAGCAATCACCAGAAGCAGGGACGAGAAGGAAGGATGCACACCACAGCCCTGCCTACAGCCGGTTGGACAGAATTTCTATCAAGGAGGCCATATTGGCAATTGTGGCTAGAACCTGAAGCACACACACCTAGTGGCTTCAGACAGAGCGTGGCCCTGCCTACATGTTGCTTTTGAACTTTTAGCCTTCAAAACTGTGAGACAATGAATTTCTGCTGATTTAAGCCTCCTGGTTTGTGGTCATTTGTTATGGCAGGCCTAGGAAACAAATTCAGTAATCCAGGGCTGGTAGGGCAGCTCTGCTCCTCAAAGTCCTCAAGGACTGAGTACTCCTGTGACCTTTTGTTCTGTCATCCCTAGGGTGTGCTCCTTGTCCTCAGAGTTTGAGATGGAGATCAGGCTAATAGCTCCGTATCTGAGCAGCAGGATGGAGGAAGAGTTAAGAAGGGGCCAAGGGCTAATACTGAGAAGCTAATCTTCTTGAAGAAGCTTCCTGAAAGCTGTTACAGGAGCTTCTACTTATATCCCATTGGGTAGAGCTTAAAGGTCACATAGCCACATCTAGCTTTTTAGAAATGTCATATTTATTCTAGGTGGCCATGCCTACAGCTAAAAAGCCAATTACTATAGGAGAAGGAGAAAAATGGATATTAGGGACAACTTGTGCTCTTTGAATGTTCCCACCTGCCCTCTTAGTTTCTCTGCCTGAGTACATGACAAATTCTTTCTCACATTCCTAACCCGGATTTACCACCTCTTACACGTTTTCTCTGCCCAGGATAGTCAGAGCCATAATTTGTAATTTCCAGTAGGTCTGATGTTATTTGGTTAGTTTAAAAATATTTTCATATACTTAACACCCTCCCCTCAAATTGACATCCTGACACATACTCCTATGACTGAAAACCAGGCCCATCTCAGGTAGTAAGATTTCCAGTCCAGTAGGGTGACAGTGGGAATTCTCCGCTAATGTTGGACTGTTACCATGGTCATGTTTTCGCAGGAAAAAATGAATAAATAGAACATAAAACTGTCCTTAAATAATCCATACATGACCTAACTCAACAGAAAGTCTGTTACATTGCAACATGTGGTACCAATTTCAAAATAACCCTCTCTGTCTTCCCACAAGCATGACTATTCTAGAAAATATAAATGGGAAAAACCTCAGAAAATAGTATAAAAATTATAGAAGTAATTTAATTTTTTAGCTTTCATCATGCTATAAAATTAAATACTGTGGTCTTTAAAAATATCTGTCTAAATTTAGTTTTTTATTGAATATTAATTTTAGGGGGTAGAGTAAGTGATGGTGGTGGGGTTTTTGGGCTTCTAAGCTTTGTTCTTCAGTTTCCATATTGTCTCCAAATCCTTATGACAAATAAAGTTCCCATCTGTTTCACAAAACATTGAGGGACATTTAGTCTTCAGAAATACATCTTTGAGTGAGGAAAGATTTTTCCTCTTTTTTTTTTTAACATGTGTTGAGTCCTCAGTTTAACTGTTCTCTCACTTTATTCTTGGTGTGTTTCTGTTTTGTTTCAGTAATGTGTACAGCACATTCTTGTTTGTACTAAAAAGTTGTCATATGGATTGTTTTGACTGTTTCCATGACATGTAAATGGACAAGGATTTTAAAAAATGTTCCCGGCCCTAAAACAAACCATATTTATTTACACATCTAGGTAACCAGGCCTCCTCTTAAACTTTATCACTTGTTCTTCTTCAAGCCGAAAGAGAATATTTTTGTACTTTTATGAGAGGTTGGCAAAATGCCTGTCAGTTCTCAGACCTCCTACTAAACATCACTGTGGGTTTTTACCTGCTTTATAGCCTTTTAGTTATTAATAGTGCTCTTGGACAAAGGCTACTGCAGCCCTGCCTACAGCCAGTTGGACAGAATTTCTATCGAGTAGGATGTATTGACAACTGAGGCTAGAACCTGAGAAGGGAGCTAAAGGGCCTTCAGATTTCCATGAAGCAAAATTCCCCGAAGTAAGGAATCTAAGGGCTGAGCTGCCTGTTTGGAATAGTAGGAAGAGGAAAATGCAAGGCGAGACCATTCAAAATTAGTATAGTAATAAATGATCCTGTCACTTATGAATGAAGGTCAGAGATAGTTATGAAGACTTGAGTGCCAATTGTAGAGAGATGATAGTTGAAGCTTTCTAAAGAAGAGAAGAGTTCAAATGAAACCTTAGGGACACCTTGGGGAGGAGGAAAGGGAGTCGGGAAGGTCAACGAACGTAATGACTGAGGCAGGTCCATGCGTTTACTGGGTGAAAGAACAGTTTTAGTAGCATGTAGGAAAACAAGCCTGATTTTCAGGGGATGAAGCAACAGATAAATGAGGAGATGCAAACAGGGGTGCAGACAGCCCCTTTGAGAAGTTGTGTGGTGAAGGGGAGGGAACAGAAGGCAGGAGCTAGTGGAGGTTAGCTGGGGGCAGAAAGTATTTTTCTAGGCTAAGAAGGTTCTTGGTAGCTTTGTGTGCAGAAGGAGGGAAGGAGAGATGGAGGATGCAGGAGGACCCAGCAATGTTAAGGGGAGGCTGCTGCGTGTAGGGGAAAGAGCACAGGCATTGGACCCTTGCGGTGCTCGCTGGAATCCTCTAACTATATGATATTGGGTAAGTTAATCATTTTATTCATCAGTAAAATAGAGATAAAACCTAGTGCAGTAGCCTGACTCCTCGTACGATGGCAGCATAAGGAAAGATGACAGGATGTGAGGGCTTAAAGAAATCTTAGAGATTGTCTAGTGGCAACACATTTATATCTCAAAGGAACAAGACCCAGAGGATTAGAGTGACCTGTTTAAAGTTATGCAACTAGTTGGGGAACTAGAATATGCACTTGGAATTCCTGATTCTTAAGTCCTCTTTTGTCACAGCACTGACAACAAGGAGAAACTTACAGGGTAAACGTTAACAGTCAAGTGCCAGCTTGGCTTAAAAAGTACACTGTGGAGTACAGGTTGGTTAGGAAGGTAGAGAGGACAGCTGGCGTGGCCTCAGTTCATATGAGAAAGGCTTCGGGGGTCTTAGTTTTCCACAACTACGACATGAGCCAACAGTACAACCTGCTGCTGAAAAGGGCCATGCAGGGGTGGCCCGAACCAACGAGGTCAAACCACACCAGGAGTGTTCTGCCCAATGGGACGTCTCCTTTAAAGAGTTGTCGGTAACTTGATGTGAGACCAAGGATCGGTGAGCAGGGTGTTGAGGCGGAGGTTTTCTCTGGTGAAGAGTCTTCAGGTTAAAGTCATAAGATTTATAGGACTATTATGACTATTTAGACTTAAATGGAAAAGTTGCAGAGATAGTACAGAGAGTTCCGTTACACCCCACAAGCAGATTCTAGGGGGGCATTTTGACAGAGGAAAAACCTATCCAGGGACTGAAAGAGTAGAAATCATCTCAGACTGAGAAAGGAAAAGGCAGCCGTGTCCTTGGGCTGTGGGGCAGACTTAGATAAGCCAGCTGCGAGGCCGACAGGAGACATCATTTCTCCCACGGTCATGTAATAGCTGTAAAGTGCCTTAATGACCCAGTATGATCCTGAACACTGAACTCTTATGAATGGTGCCCCAGGCCTGCTTTTTTATACTCACCTATTACAGGGAATATCCGATTGCTAAACCGATCTCACCTCCTGACAGCAGCTAGTTAATCTTTGTTTTTCCTAATCTTGCCCCAGAAAGAGTAACCAATCCCGAACTTATCCCTGCTTCACCTAGCTCCTCCTCAAAATCTTTCGCGGAAGTCAAATTTTACTAAAGGTGCTTCCCTCCTTCCCCCTTTTGAGGGGGCATTCCACGTTTGTGCTGGAGGGCAAACTGATTTCTTGCATGAATGTATTATGATGGCCCGTTTGATGTGACGCTGGGGTCAGTGGACGAGTGAGACATCGAGCAGCCCCCTGTCTGCAGGAGTGATGAAGTTGCTAAAGGTGGAACAAGACTCTGCTTTACTAGATTAAAATGTTTAGATACTGCTTCTATTTTTGTTAATGAACAATTAATGATGGCTGCAATACTAATAGTGCCCTCTGTTTCTATAAATTCCATTTACTGAGGACATAGAATGTACCAGGCAGTGTACCAAGTGTTTTTAGACATTATTTCATTTAATCCTCACAACATTCCAATTTTCAAATAGGGAGAGTGGGGTTCTGAGAAGTCAAGTTACTTTTCTTGTGTGTTAAGTAGAAGAGTTGGGATTTGAACTTGGGGCTGTCCGACTCTGTGTGCTCCTAGCGTCTGTTAAGCTGTTTCTTTACGGATTCTTACTAGTTCCCAGTATGGTAGGTGTTAATTATGGGTTTGCCCCACATTTCCCCTATCTCTTGCTACAGTTAAGTTTCAGAAATTTTTTTTTTAAATTTTATAATTGCAAAATCAATCTCCAGTAGAGGGGGTACCTGGCTTTCCTGGGAGGATGCACTGATGGAGGTTTTGGGTTTCCATGATCTTCTCTGCTGTTTCCATGTGGTCCAGAGTCACCAAAATAATGAATCCTCACCAAGCTGACCTAATATCCCTTTCAAGTTTAGTGAGTTAAACTAAAGTGTGTATTTAACATTACTGAAAGTTTTACTGACATCTTCTAAATATTCAATACTTTTTTGTAAATCTCTTGCTTAATTAGGAGAACCTAGTGGTTGATTCAGCTGCTCTGACTTTGGTTTTGTTCCCTAGAAGGACTTCGAGCTTCTAGGCCTCTTGGCTTGGTAGAGTTGTTGAGAACGAATTGTTTCTCAGTATAAGCTATGTGGTTGTGGCCCGGTGAAATAGTTCTTTTAATGTTTGGGAGACATCCAAAGGGAACTAAAGCTTTCTTTTCCCCAGAAACCCTTCGCTGACATATACTGTTTCAATAGGTCAGCCAGTAATTCCGTGAGAATTGGGGACTCACAGGGGTCCTTTCCATCCCTCTTTCCTAAAGAACCTTAGGAGCAAGCGTTCGCCAGAAATGTGACCACTAGCAGGAGCCCCTGAGAATACCCAGCCTCTCTATGAGGTGTGGGTTCAGATTACCTTGTTCTTTGCCAAAGTCTCTTGCTAGTGACAGAAAGTTTCTATTAACCTTGTCTTTCCACTACAGTCGGGTGAAAGCTTAGCTACTGAACACACAGTTCCCCCGAGTGGAAATGGCAGAGTGTTTCCATTTGGTAAGTAGGAAAGTTGAAGGGTCGGAAACTATAGCTGTGAAAGGCTAGAGATGGGTGATGAGAAATACTTGATAGCATTTACGTGGCAATCTTGGATATTGGTGGGATGGCTTCATAGGGGGTATGCAATAGGAAAATGTGATATTTATTATAAATGTGTTTAGAGCAATAAATGCTTTATAGGGAAAAATCTTATCCTTGGCAGGAAGTTGTACTCCCTGACCTAAAACATCTTTTTCCAGATCTAATCCATCTGATTAAATCAAGGTTTATGAATCACAAGGAAATGTATCTAGAGACCACAGCTCCAGCAGAAGGGCAAAAGAAGATATATTCGTTAGTAGAACGCAGTAGAGCCCAGAAAAAACAAACAATACACACACATATATACACACAAAAGATCTGAAGTCAGAAAGACATAAAATCAAATCCTTACTTTGTTACTCTGTGTAATGTTGGGCAATTTGCATAACCTCTCTGAACATCAATTTTCTTGTCTGTAAAAGTGAGATAATTATATTCATCTTATAGGGTTTTTTTTTTTTTTAGGATTACATGAAAGAACATAAGTGAAGAGTGTACAGTAGATGACAAATGGTAACGCTTATCATTATTATTTAGGTCCTGTAAATAGGATGGGGTCCCAAGGCCCAAGAATAGGCAGATGAGAACAGAAAAATTTAACTCTAGAACCGAGAATTACTTTGAAATATAAAGCATATTAAAATTCATGTTAAAATGAGCTGAAGAGTACTTTAAACCTTAAAGTAACAAAAAGCCATTCAGGAGGAAATGGAAGGAGAATAGTAATCAGCCCTTGATTATGGTGAGGGCTCCGTACTGGCTCTCTAGAAAGCAGCCCGGGTCTCCCACGGGCTATTTGGCCCCGCCCTTTGGCAAGAGGGAACACCTGGACGAGTAAGTGGGAAGTTCACTAATGCACCTGGCTCTATAAATGCCTATTTCTTTTCCCAGGCATTTTAAGAGTCTGGCAACCAGAAGCTTCTCTTTGGCTAATAGGAAGGCTTGCAAAACTATTCTTAGAGTCCAATTGCAGGGTTTCTACTTACAATTAGCCAGTAGTTGCTGAACTGAGGGCAAATAATGAAGGGTATAAGTGCTCAGATGGTAATAGCAATATAATTTAACTCTTTCATAAAGATTTTCATGATGTTGCAAATCTTGCTTGGGTGACATTTGGTCAACCTACAATATGGCCCAGAGTCACCTGGGATGGCCACTCTTGTGAGTCTATTTCATTACAGATCCATTTTACCTCCCCTTCATATTAAGATATAAATTTGCCATCCTGTGAAAAGCATCTTCACTGTCTCCAGGTCCAGGGACTTGATCATTTGTACTTACAACACATTGCAAGTGTCACTATTAAACTGTCCAATCCTCACTGGTCTCTCCTTCCTTTGGACAATATAAGTTAGCATGGTTGCTAATTGTTGCATTTGGGTTATTTTTTTCTCCTTCACGAAATTTTAAGTCTAAGAGTTGGGCTTATATCTCTTACTTTTTTGTATTTTCCATAGCATCTATCATTGGAGGTGCTCAATAAGTCGTTATCAATTACATGATTTTTTAACACAAATGTTAAAATTATAGTATGATAAAGTGAAATAAATTTACTTATCACATAAGCATAACAAAAACATGCAAAGAAAGCATGACAAATAGCAATTTAATTTAATTTTGCTTGGATTTAATGGGAATTGTTTTTTAATTAGTCAAGTACAAAAATGATTTGTTTTTTGAAAATCTTTTCATGGTTCTTTTAATGCTTCACCAGATATGGTTCATCTTTAGGGGTGTGTAGTAGTATAAGCTCCTGCTCTTGTTCTTTTCAAAAGACATTAAGTAACTTCAATAAGTATTGATTGTTTTTAAAGAAAGCTCTTCATGACTAGACTTCATTACATCCACTAGATGGCAGGCGATTGTTAGAGAAAGAAGAGAAAAAGCTTGAATTATGATTAGCTTTTGGGATTGGTATATTTCCACTGAGCTGTCTTGGTCAACAAGCTTTGCCAATAACTCCTTAATTTCTATAAATTTCTTTAGCATTAGTTTTCCAGAATTGTTAAAAGTGATTGCAAAACATTCCATGAAATATACCGGCCAGATATTTTTCCACTACCACATCTAACCCTAGACTGACCTTTTATTCCTCCCAATTTTCTTTTACTATAAATAGTGTCCTGACCTACCACAGGAATTAAAATAAACTACAATGAGCAGAAGTGTATTATTCAGAGGATGGAGAAATCACACAAGTTCTTATTTATACAAAACTTGCAGTTTAAAATTTAATAATTTTTATTATTTTTAAAAGCAATTATGTGAAATGCAGTTTTGCCTACAAGTGTGTAAGGGCTCTTGTGAGGGCGCTTGGTGAACACTGCATCATGTATGCCAGCACTCCCACTTGACATGTCCTGTGAACCTTTGAGAAGATCGCAAACCCTGTTGGAAAAATCTCTATTCCACTCCAATGCCCGCACTCCCCAAAGTAGTCAGAAACACGTGCTAGAGTTGTGCATCTATTAGCCTGGTCAGGCTCCCTTCACTCTAGTTATGTGTATTTTCTTCTTTTTTGCTGCATTTTTCATATGTAGTTGGTCTTCTAGGGATGCTAATAAGAATCATAAATACAATGAACAGCTCGACTTGTATCGCTAAATTAAGCAAAATAAATGAGGCCAATTCAACTTGCTGGTTTCCATATCTTCTTTAGAGTTACATATTTCCCCGTCACTATGATGAGACTTGAGGTGAATACCACCCAATTAGTTTATGGTATCTAGACTTATGCCTTGAAATTTATATGTTATATTAAAAAAAACCTACTGAGTACATACTGCCTATGGGCTGATTAAAACCTTTATATTTGTTGCCTTCAACATTAGTATCCATATATGGTTTAGTTAATTAAACACAAGACTCTAACAAGAACTATGAAATTTTGGACTTAAAATTGAAATAATTACTAAACTCCCATCAGACAAATTTTGAATATTGTAAGGACAAATTAACAACATATGCATCTCACACCTGTCACCCAAGGTTCCTTTCTTGCTGACTGTTGAGCAATAAATGAGGAGTGAAGTGCCTGGGTGGAAGGGGCTGCTTGCCAAAGGCCGGCACCTATACCTTACCATCCTTAGCAGTTATGGATTGTTAATGGACATGTAGGGATGAAAGGTCAGGATTTTTGAATTGGGCTTTTCATCCTCCCTTGTACATTGAAAAACACTGTTTGATTATATGCTGTGCATTAATCAACATTAGTTTCCATCTTTTCTATGTATAATTAATTACCTTTAATTTTCCCCCTGAAATCTATGATGTAATACCTAGTAGGATAAAGCAGACAGATGATTACAACTATTACTGCATGTGCAGATGGATCTAATAAAGAAGCTTTGTCCTGGTGGCAACTGATGATTGCCTTTGGCACAAACTGTTTGTTTAGCCTAAGGAGTCATATAGAGAAAAAACACCAGGTAAAAGTTAATTAATTCTCAATAAATATTTACTTCATGCCTAATATTGCCAAAATAAAATAGTTCCTTGAAAGAAATGGAAGGCAATGAGCTCAAAGTTCTTGTGACAGATTTCTTCCCTTGACCTAAAGACTTTTTGACACAATTAGCTGGTTCTATCTCTGCATGTCTTTTAAAGATCATCTGCTTTACAACTGCCTTATTTGTTCATGTTACTTATTAAAAATACGTATTCCCAGCATTCAGCACAGTACCAGACACTTTCTTGGTGCTAAATCAATGAATAAAAGTACTATCAGACCTTGAAATAGATGTTGAACTTTTTGGTTATATTTTGATTTTCCATTTAAAATCCAGTTATGTTTTTGCTTGCTTTATTTTTTTTTGCATTTTGGAAATCAAATTTTACTCTAGCTAACAGACCTTCTTGGATACTCTGAAGCATAATTTAAGATTATTTTTAAAATAGTTACTTGGGTGATTTTCAGTTTGATTTTCTGCCTTGACTACCTGGAAAGATGATCACATCTTCCTAGATTGTGTAAGAGTATGATGATCATATAATTGGTGGTTTCCAAATTACGACACTTTTGAGAATGAAAAGGCATTTAATTAATAATTATACCAGATAATAGGTATAAATTGAAACTGTTCCAGGCAAATAGGGTTGTAGGATCACCCTTCTTAATAGTCCTGGCTTATTCTTGCGCCTCCTGCTCATATTTGAGGGTAAATAAATGTAAATAACCAGTTCCAAAGTTGGTGATGACCTTATGAAAACCTTTTTGATTTTTCTTGCCAGCTCATTAGAAATTCTCCATACTGTGGGTAGCTGATTTTTTTCTTCTTTTTAATTTTAATGACTTTATTGAAGTATAATTGACATACAAAACCTGCTTATGTTCAAAGTCTATACTTTGATAAGGTTTGATGTATGAATACACTTGTGAAACTATCACCACAATCCAGATAATAAACATATCCATTACTCCCAAACGTAATCCCCTTCTCACCTCTCTCCCCATCCTTAGACAATCACAGATCTGCTTTCAGTCCTTATAGATTACTTTGTATTTTCTAGAATTGTGTATAAATGGGATCATACAGTATATTATCTTTTTTTGGTCTGGCTTTTTGGAGAATCTTGTCACGTGTATCAATAGTTCATTCCTTTTGTTGTTGTTGAGTAGTATTCCATTGTACGGACATTTCACAATTTGTTTACTCATCCACCTCTTAGTGGCCATTTATGTTGTTTTCAGTTATTAGTTATTACAAATGCAGCTGTTATGGACAGTTTTGTACATACCCTTTTATGGAAAGATACTTTCATTTATTTGGGGTAATTACCTAGGAGTGGAATGACTGGATTGTATGGTAGGTTTATGTTTAACTTTTAAGAAATACTCAAACTGTTTTCCAAAGTATTATACCAGTTAACACTCCCACGAGCAAGGTATAAGAGTTTCAGTTGCTCCACATTCTTATCAACACTTGGAATAGTCAATCTTTTAAAAAATTTTAGGCACCATAATAAATGTGTAGTGGTTTAGATTTGCATTTTCCTAACAACTAATGATTTTGAACATCTTTTCATGTCCTTATTTGTGATCCATATGTCATCTTTGATAAAATGTCTGTTCAATTTTTTTGTTCCATTATTGGTTTATCATCTTACTGAATTTTTAGCATTAAAAATATATATTTAGAATATTAATCTTTAATCAGATATATGATATGAAAATATTTCTCCTAGTTTGTGTCTTGTCTTGTTATTTGGTTAACAATGTCTTTTGAAAGCAGAAGTTCTTAATTTTGATGAAGTACAACATATAAATTTTTTACTATAGGAATCATGATTTTGTTATTGCCTCAAAGAAATCTTTCTCTTTTTTTTTTTTTTTTTGAGACAGAGTTTCACTCTGTTGCCCGGGCTAGAGTGCAGTGGCGTCAGCCTAGCTCACAGCAACCTCAAACTCCTGGGCTTAAGCAATCCTACTGCCTCAGCCTCCCGATAGCTGGGTCTACAGGCATGCGCCACCATGCCCGGTAAATTTTTTCTATGTATATTTTTTAGTTGGCCAGATAATTTCTTTCTATTTTTAGTAGAGATGGGGTCTCGCTCTTGCTCAGGCTGGTCTCGAACTCCTGACCTTGAGCGATCCACCCACCTCGGCCTCCCAGAGTGCTAGGATTACAGGCATGAGCCACCGCGCCCCGCCAAAAAAAATCTTTCTCTAACCTGAGTTAAGTAACTGATTTTTAACCAAGACTGACCAGGGTGAATTTAAATGAAATAAAAGCTGATATTGGAAAATTGAGATATCTAGTTATCCCAATCTATATATGTATTATTTTTATTTTGGTATAATTGAAATTCTGGAAGAATTTAGGAGTAATACAATAATTTCTATTTTCAATATGTAACATGATTAATTCTTACTTATCTAAAACACAACCTGTATCAAGGCTCCTTAATTAGAAGTATGACCATGAATGTCCTGCCAGATTTGAAAGCAAAGTAAATGGAAAGCACCCCATGATAGCTTTCTTCCCAGCCCAATTACAAATTTCTGTAGCTCCCCAGTAGACCACAAGTCTCTGTGAATTCATCCGTTATTTTCCATTTCTTTAAGCACTTCCCTCGTTCAGACAATCAACATCTTTTGCTGAACTATTGGAACAGTTATCTAACTGCTGTCTTCTTCCAGTACGGCACCTCCAACTTATTCTCTATTTGGATGCCAGAATTATCTTACTAAAATACAAATATGATTATGCCATGTCCTTGTTTATAATTCTACTATGGATTCTCTTCTATCTTAACAATAGAGTCCAAGCTCCTTAACATGGACCACAATTAGAGTGACTATGCATCTCAGTTTAAGCCATTATTGTTCCCCTGTGTTTATTAATAGCAACTCTATTCTATTTCCGAAGTGTCCTAGTTTGGTTGATAATTTATATGATCACTCTTACTTATAAGACCTCACTCTTTTGCACTCCAGTTATACCAAATCCTTTCAGTTCCCTTTATTCCTGTTGTATCCCTTGCTACCGGACCTTTGGGTATTTTGTTATTCCTGCCTGCTACACTTACCCTTTTGTCTGGTTAGTTTAGATTTTTCCTTCAGATATCAGCCTGCATCAAACTTGTTCTATAAAGCTTTACCTCATATCCCATGTGTTTATATTCATTCACATGCCTATGTACCTCACTACACTGTAAACTCTTTGAGGACAGAGGAATCATATGCCCCCTTGTCTAATATATCCAGCACTTTGAGCAAGTAGCTGTTAAATATTTGCTAGCCATATCCTTTGCATATTAAGATTTTGAGACAATCAAAGGTAGCCTTCCTTACTGGAAGAACCCAGAAACCCCTTATCTGGGACAAGAAAACCTAGAGCACCCATCATGCTCTAAGTAAATGGACTGCTTATATAAAAATGCAAAAACCTTCCAAGGATTGAGTAAAACCTTTTGAAGGGGGAAGTGCCCAAGTGTGAGATTTAAGTGTCTCACAATGGTCTCCCTGGGTCCTTGCCTTCCCTTGTGGCAGCTATCACTCTGATTCCCACTGCAATTCTTGTTTCTCAGAGTTCAGTTTTTGTCTTTGCCCTAAATATGAAAAAACCCCCTTAACTTCTATTATACTTAGCTGAAAGAGACTAGAATTATTTTCTAATAGATAACACAAAGAGCAACGACAAACCAAAGATGGGAAAAACTAGGAGGGAGGGAACAGCATTAACCACAAAAATTCCAAACATCAAAAAACAAGAAAGTCCTTCAAATATAATTTTAAATCATAACTGTCCAAGTAAAAGCAGCTACAGAAACTAGACTGTACTTCACAGTCCCTTATTCCCTTATCCTAAGATAATGACTATATTCTATTCTCAGTAGACTGTCAAAGTTTCTTGTCTGTTCATATTGAAGCCCCTGGGTTTTATCTTGCTTTTTTCAGCATCTGGAAACTACTCAATTTAGACATCTCACCCAGTTTAAGGGCAAATGCCAACTTCCTTAAGCTAAGTCTTTTCCCCATTCAACTTTCCTCTGGAGTATCTTTCTTTTATTTTATTTTATTTTTATTTTTTTTTTAATTTTTTTAATTTCAGCTCATTATGGGGGTACAAAAGTTCAGGTTATATATATTGCCCATACCTCCCCATCCCCCGAAGTCTGAGCTTCAAGCGTGTCCATTCCCTAGACAGTGCAGATCGCACTCATTATGTAGGTGTGCACCCATCCCCTCCCCCCACCCCATCCCCCCCAGTCAGAACTTCAAGCATGTCCATTCCCCAGGCAGTGCGCATTGCACTCATCAAGTAGGTATACACCCATTCCTTCCCCCCAGCCCCCTGGCTCCCGGGTGAGATGAAATCCACAACAGAGTTGTAGATTGCTAGCAAAGGACACCTTGAGGCACCACTGGATCGTCCTAGCCTTCCCAGTTCAAGGTTTTAGCTCTGCACTCCTGAAATCTGAGGTGCTATCTCATCAAATGAGTCCCTACCATACATATTTATGCATGTACAATATACAGGAGAGAAACCCTGTCTAAGTTTATCTGTTGCATTAAAGAAATATAGTAGTCCTTGTGCCATAATCATAAGTTGCATAAAACAAGATTGAAACTAATGACATATGATCCAATATCTATACTTAAACTTTTTTGGATTGATTTGTATGAATTTTGGAGTTTGGTAGGATATTCTAAAACAGTAGATGCAGCCCCTGACTCAGCAGCATCAGTATCACCTGGGAACTTGTTAGAAATGCAAATTCTCAAGCTTCATTCCAGATTTCCTGACAATCAGAGCTCTGGAGGTGGGGCCCAGAGATCTGTGTTTTAGCAAGCCCTTCAGGTGAGTCCGAAATACTCCAAAGTTTGAGAACCACTGCTTTAGGAGAATCATCTTCATTCTAGAATAATGTATAGAGTTGTGTGCAGCAACTATCACGTACTTTGATAATACGGAGAACATCAAATAGCAACTAGCGAAACTTCACCTCTTCTAGCAAGTTTCTTTGTGCCCATTAAACATAGAAGATTAGGCAGGAATGGAGTAAAGTTGAAGGAGGCATATTACATTTTCTGAACAAGTAAATAAATTAAAATTCCTCTATCATTGTTGCAGTTACAGCCAGGAAAAAGGAATATGAAAAAGAACACTCCAAAAACGAGAGCAAAAACTACAGGTGGGCAGGGGCAGGGGGCTTCTTAGGATGGAATGTAGAATAAGCCCTGGCCACAAGGTTAGAGGAAGTTCTTACTCAACACCTGTTGTTAAGTTGTGAGTACCGATTCTATCCATATTTGTATTTCATTTATGTGGATTTCATTCATGGCTGGGCCTGCCTTACGGGTGCCCTGTGCTCCAGAGAATGGAGATTAAAAGAATTCACAGGAAGCCTCTTCTCAGGATTTCAGAAATGTATAGCTAAGATATGAAATATCCGTTTGGTATTGCCCTTTTTTCCCCATGAATGTGGCATCTAGGTTTCTCAGGGGAAGATATTCCCTTGAAACAATAATAACAATTTTTGTGTGAGGGCTTCAGCCTAACATTTACCTTCAAGTTGTCAATGTTGCTAATGTGCTGTTTTCCCATAATCATTGCAGAGAACGTGAGTTATAATAAACCCGGGGGACATATTTAGCATTGCTTCATTTTGCCAAGAAGTTTTAATTGGTGATTGCTGATTTATGTTGCACATAGCAATCAGCTTAAGTCCTGCCGCCCTGGTCAAGCAGTTGATGCATGATAGCAACTCCGCAGAGGCAGCGGGAGGCTACTGAGAGTGTGCAGTGGGTGTCGTGATACGTCCAGATTGACCTGGCAGGGAAAGGGGAAACAGACGTTTTTTCCACCCTCTGTCTATAGTGTCCCGCCATATCCTGTCTAGGATATAGAGTCATTTTGGCTTCTAGGACTGGCATTTCATCTGGAAACCAAGTTTTCCTACATCTGACCACTTATGTTAGGATTCGTGTGAGGAGTCATCTGGCACCCTACTTTATTGACCTTATACTAGGGCCATTCCAGCATATGTTGCTGCCGTCTATTTTTTTTCCCCCTCAAGTCTTGGCACTACATTTGGGAATTAGAAAAATGTTCGCTCGTTCTAGGAACAAATCTTTATGGCTGCTATATATGAAAAATGCATCTGGATGACTATTTTTCAAATGGTGCCCTTCGAGTTCCAGACATGTTTAAGGCTGTGCCTGGCAGCATGTCATCTCTGACACATAAGTCTGGACTTCCTGGGGCTTCTTAGGCTGACTGAATGCCATTTCATTCTGGGATTCTGTCATTTTCCTCTCAGAGTGTTCTGTAGACATCAGATCCAAATTGATTCATTATTTTACTTATTTATTTTTGCTTCTAGATTTCACAGTATAGATGAAATGCAAAATTAGGATGTGATTGTCTTTTAAAAATTTATTAACTGTTTTTCAATTGATAAGTACAAATTGTATATATTTATTGTGTACAACCTAACATGTATACATTATGGAATAGCTAAATTTTTTTTTTTTGTAATGAGAACATTTAAAATCTCTCTTAGCAATTTTCAAGAATACAATACAATGTTATTAACTGTAGTAAACATGTTAACTGTATTAAACATGTTGTACAATAGATTTCTTGAACTTATTCCTCCTTTCTAACTGAAATTTTGTATTTTTTTTTTTTTTTGAAATTTTGTATCTTTTGACCAATCTCTCCCCAACCACCTCCTTCTCCTAGCCCCTGGTAACCACCATTTTACTCTCTGTTTGTATGATTTCAACTTTTTAAGATTCCACATGTAAGTGAGACCATGCCCCATTTGTCTTTCTGTGCCTGGCTTATTTAACTTAATATCCTCCAGGTTTATACACGTTGTCACAAATGACAGGATTTCCTTCTTTTTTTAACAGGTTAAATAGTATTCCTATACACACACACACACACACACACACATAAATACACACACACACCTCACATTTTGTTTATCCATTCATCTGTTGATGGACACTTAGGTTGATTCCATATCTTGGCTGTTGTGTATAATGCTTCAGTGAATATGGGAGTGCAGATATCTCTTTGACATATGATTTCATTTCCTTTGGCTATATAGTGGAATAGGTGGATCATGTTGTAGTCCTATTTTTAATTTTTGAGGGACCTTTATACTGTTTTCTATAATGGCTGTGCTAATTTACATTTCCATCAACAGCATACAAGTGTTCCCTTTTATCCACATCCTCACCAACACTTGTTATCTTTTTTTTTTTTTTTTTTGGTAATAACCATTCTAACAGGTGTGTGGTGATATCTCATTGTAGTTTTAATTTGTATTTCCCTGATGATTAGTGACATTGAGCATTTTTTCATATACACATTGGCCATTTGTATGTTTTCTTTTGAGATCCTTTGCCCAGTTTTTAAATTGGGTTATTTGTTTTCTTGCTATTAAGTTGTTTGAGTTCCTTATAAATTTTTACCCATCATCAGACATATGGTTTGCAAATATTTTCTTCCATCCTATAAGTTGTTTCTTTACTCTGTTGATTGTTGTCTTTGCTGTGCAGAAGCTTTTTAGTGTGATGTAATCACATTTATCTATTTTTGCTTTTGTTGCCTGTGCTTTTGGGGTTGGATCAAAAAAAAAAAATTACTGCTCAGACCAATGTCATGGTGCTTTCCCCCTATGTTTTCTTTTAGTAGTAGTTCTACATTTTAGGTCTTACAATTAAGTCTTTAATTCACTTTGAGTTGATTTTGTATATGGCATGAGATAAGGGTCTAATATCCAGTTGTCACAACACCATTTATTGAAGTGTCTTTTGTTTCCACATTGTGTGCTCTTAACACCTTTGTTGAAAATCATTTGATCATAAATGCAAGGGTTTATTTCTAGGCTCTCTATTTTGTTCCATTGGTCTGTGTGTCTGTTTTAATGCCAGTACCATTGCTGTTTTGGTTACTAAAGCTTTGTAGTATATTTTGAATTTGGGTGATGTAATGCCTCCAGCTTTGTTTTTTGCTCAAGATTGCCTTGGCTGTTCAGGGTCTTTGTGGTTCCAAACAAATTTTAAGATTGTTTCTCCTATGTCTGTGAAAAAATGTTACTGGAATTTTAAAAGGGATTGTATTGAATATGTAGATAGCTTTGGGTAATATGGGCATTTTAACAATATTAATTCTTTCAACCCATGAATATGGGATATCTTTCCACTATTTGTGTCTTCAATTTCTTTCACCAATGTTTTATAGTTTTTAGTGCATAGATCTTTCACCTCCTTGATTAAATTTATTCATAATTATTTCATTTTTTGGGTAGGCGTGCAAATGGGATTTTTAAAATTTCTTTTTCAGATAGTTCATTGTTAGTGTATGGAGATGCTACTAATTTTTTTTTATGTTGACTGCAATTTTACTGAATTCATTTATTAGTTCTAATAGTTTTTTTGGTGGAGTTTTTAGGATTTCCTATACATAAAATCATCTCATCTGCAAACAATGACAATTTAACTTTGTCCTTTCCCATTTGAATGACTTTTATTTTTCTTGTCTAATTGCTCTGGCTAGAACTTCCAGTACTATGTTAAATAGAAATGGTGAGAGTGGAGGTCCTTTTTTTTTTCTTGATCTTAGAGGTAAAGCTTTCAACTTTTCATTTTTGAGTGATGTTAGCTGTGGGTTTGTTATACATGGCTTTTATTGTGTTCAGATCCATTCCTTCTATATCTAATTTGTTGAGTTTTATCATAAAAGGATGTTGAATTTTATTAAATGCTTTTTCTGATCATATGGTTTTTGTCCTTCATTCTCTTAATGTGGTATAACACATTTATAGATTTGCATATGTTGAACCATTTTTGCATCCCTAGGATAAATCCTACTTGATCATGATGAATGATCCTTTTAATATGCTGTTGAATTTGGTTTGCTAGTATTTTGTTGAGAACTTTTCGCATCTATGTTCATTAGGAATATTGGCCTTATATGGATATGATATGTTTTTAAAAAGCCATAAGTTATTCTGGCATATCAGTAAGTAGAAAAGAATATAGTCATCTCCAAATAAATTTGTTGTCAAGTGGGATGGATCTCTAGGATGCTTACCATTCCTAGAACTTCATTTTGAGACCATCAGTTATGATGACAATGTCTTATAGTGGGGTGTATCATGGATTAAGAGGCAGGAGACCTTGTATCTTGTGGTTTTGTGATGAACAGACTCAGAATTTGAATGAGTCAGTTTCCTCCTCTATGCTTTGGTTTCCTTATTTAGAAACTAATGGTTGGCACTTTGATTTTTGTAGCCCTTAAATAGTCTAGGAATCTTACTCATGCTATTCAGTGATTCTTAATAAGGAGTTCCATCTCTACTTTGTTTTGTCCTTCTCTACTTAAACTCCTCCCCCTATCTTACCAGAGGAACTTGATTGAGGGAAAAGGCAAGTCACAAGTTAGAGAGAAAGAAGGATTTGTTAATAGATTATTCACAGTAGTGTCAGTTCCTGCCTAGTCTGGCCCCACCTTGGGGCTTATCATCAAGAGGTTTACCTTTCAGCATCACCTCTATGTAATTATGTAATTCAGTGGGAGCCAGGCCAGATATCAGTCAAAAGCTCCATCTCTACCATCAGAAGAGGTGGGCAGGAGAAGTGTGAGAGTTGTCTGAATCACTCTACTTGCAGGATCTGCTGATCTTGGGAAAGGCTCTGGGTTTACTGAGGTATAGCTTTCAATTTCTAGGCTTTGTCTCTATTCTTGAGTGTTCCCCAGTTCTCCACCCTGGAACTAGTAGACCTTGATCTTCTCTACCTAGCTAATATAAGCTCCCTGTTCCTCTCACTAAAGCAAATGCTGGATCCTGGTCCCTATATCTCAAGTCACTATCTGACATCTGACTTAACAGGAAATGAGCCTCAATGTATCCATGATGTTTTCACCACCAGACTATAGACATATAGATGCACTCTGCTGACTTCTGCTATTGGCTTCCCTTCACAATATTGATCTTTGGGATTTGGACATCAGTTTTGATTGAGCACAAGGTTTCTATGTCCTTTTCCTTTGCAATTTGGAGTCCAGATTACCCTTGACTAATAACTCAATTAGGTCTTAGCCCCATACTTCAGTTCAGTTTTTCCTATGGACTGCCATTGAAATCTTAGAATTTCTACCAGTGAACCACATAGAGTTTGACAAACAAGAAAATGAGCTCTCATGTTACTGACATTTTGGGGTTGCACAGTGGAGTCTCCCAAGGGTTTTAGTTGTTTGGCATATATTTCCCCTGGATATCTGAGGATATAAGCACTGTAGAAGCAAAACGTTTTAGAACTGGAGTTGACCACATCAACAGAAATGCTTACCTGTTTTTCTTGTCTTTAATAGGTAATAACTACACAGCAATTTACCCTGCCAGAGCTAGTGGGGAAGTTAATTAATTGTCTGTTTGTAATTCATGGAGTCATTCCTAAGTGTCCTTAATTCATTTGTCCAAATATAACTCCAAAGATGAATTGCACATTAGATTTACTGACTACAATTTTGTAGCATGTAGATGCTATGGTAGGAAGCAACACTAATTTAATAATTTAGAAACAATTTGGGAATAGTTGAGTGGAAATAAATATATTTGATTCTGCCTTATGCACTCGAATTTTGGCAGAAAGTATTTTATGAGTTTGACCAGAAGGAGCTTTTGATTCCCATTAGCGGTCACAGCTGCTCACTGGGAACATGGTAAGTTGGATACATTGAGATGTTGCTGCCTAACAGCTTAGTTGTGAGGTCAAAAGGTACGAGGCAAAATCACAAGATGTTTTTGAGTGTTTGAACATTCCTGGGGAAATTATTCTTATTCCAAATGGTATAAATGTTTTTGGCATTTGAAGTAATTATTTGGGCAATATCATTTATGATTGCTCTAGCTATTTGGCCCATTGCCAACGCAACTTCATTTATGGTACAGATTTATATATGGTGTGTAAGTAGGAATGTTCCATACTGTGGAGGTTTTCTAGATTTTAGGACTTAGTACCCAGCAGAATTGATTTTAGAGAATTACAGATGATTAAAGCTTCAAGTGTCCTTTAAGATCATTTAAGCAAGCCCCTTATTTCAAAGTTGAAGGAATTGAAATGCTCAGGAGGTTAAAGGCATTGATCAAGGTCATGTATCTTTCTAGCAGAGGAAGTAGTTGTAGAATTCAGGACTCCTGGGTCCTAATTTGATTCTCCTTGTAGCATATGCTGGGAGGAATTAGAACTACGTGAGAAAAACAAGAGCTAAAACATGGCTTTCTTAGGTCCTTTTATATAGATTTCTGGTGGTGAAGCTGAGAAACATAACATTAAAAAGGTATTTTACTCAGCCACCTTTTAGTTTATTACTATTTCTCTGAGATAGATATATAATAACCCATTCTTCATGTTCTCAGTTTAATATTTTGACCTTTGAATTTTATGCATAATAAAAATGGATGTTTCCTTTGAATTTAAGGGTTGGCTTTTGTTTTCTGTCAGTTTATGGAACTGAGGCCAGATAAATGAGTTCATATGAATTATGCAAAGGTTCCGTGAAGTGAGGGATGACTATCCCACATGCCAAGAAAAAGTGCCTTTGCCTTCTTGTTTGGTGACTGTGTGTATTTAATTATGCACAGGATGTGCTCCCAGAGGAACTCTGACTGGACACACTCCACTCAGGAGGGGCCCGTGAGTGACGGTGATACTCTGAGTAGGCAGCAAAGCAAGAGGCCTGGTGACGGCAGCCAGATGAGGCAAAAGAGCAGACAGCACTGGCCTCTGGCGGGCAATGCTATCTTACAAGTCAGCCATTGAGACTCATGTTTCGGGATACATGGGATGAACAGTATGAAATGTCTTGGACACCCACTTTTCTTGGAGTTCTAGCCATACAAGGACAAGTTATGTTTTGGATTGGTACTCTCTTTAATCATGGATGTCCTGGACTCATTTTGGAATTCAAATCTTTGGGTGTGGAAAAGGACACTGGACAGAATATCAGCAGAGCTGGGACTTAGTCCTGTGTCTGTCACTAATTAATTGTGTACCCTGGGCCTCTGGCTTCAGTTGCCTCATCTGAAAAATTAAGCGGTTTTAAGATTTCTTCTCTAAAATCTACAGTTCCTTTTGTTGTTCTTTTCTGCCCCATTTCCCTAGTCGCTATTCAATACTCAATTTCATTCCAAGGGCTAGTCATAGGTTCGCTTACCTCTGACTTTTAAAGTGGAACGTCAAGATGTTCTCTTTGTAGGTAAATCTCCCTCTTCTGCCTTGTCTACCAGGTCAGGATTCTCTTTCAGGATGGCTTTATTGTAGCATCACCCTTCCAAGGTAGCCACGGTGGTCTATGAAGGCTTGCCAAGATAGCTTATTGGCAAAAATGCCCAGTGATGGTATTCATAACTGATTGGCAAATTCAGTAATTCTTGACCTTGGTTTATTGACCTTTGTAGTAAGTTAAATGCCCCCCTCCCCCCACAAATTCACATGTTAAAATCCTAGTACTCAGTACTTCAGAATGTGACTTTATTTGAAATAGGGTCGTGGCAGATGTGATAAATTAAGTTAGGATGAGGTCATCCTGAAGTATGGTGGGCTCTTAACCAAATGTGACTGGTGTCCTTGTAAAAAGGGCACACAGACTTTCACGCAGGAAGAATGCCATGTGACGACTGGAGTTATGCTGTCACAAGCCAAAAACTTACCAGAAACTAGGAGAGAAGCCTGGGACAGATCTTTCTCTAGTGTCTTCAGATGAAACATGGTCTGGCTGACACCTTGATCTTTGACTTCTAGTCTCCAGAACTGAGAGACAGTAAATTTCTGTCGTCTAAGTACTCAGTTTGTGGTACTTTATTATGATAGCCCTAGCAAACTAATATGATCCTAATGAAAATTAGGTAGGTCATTGAAATATGTGTAGAATGTGGGTTTCCCAGATGGCTAGGAAATAATAACGACTTGGTCTTCTCTCCTACAATGCATTGTACCCCGTCACGGTCAGTATCACTGGGTTGTTCAAAATGATAGTAATAGCAATTTTTGTATAATCTAGGATGCATCCATCCATGGGCAATATAGTTTATAGTTCTTCAATATTTGATAACACTATGTTCTCCCAACTGAAACTAGCCTCAGAAGGAAATAAAATGGGTTGGAGGTTCAGTGATACAAAGCTGTCTTTAACTTTAAATAGTTTTTGAATAGTGGGAATTCTCATTTACTGAGTAAATAAGGGCGAAAGTTTGATCTTAAACTGTTCTTCACCAAGACTTGTCATCTAAGTCTGTCTCCAAGGATACCTTAATACCAAAATATACTGAGAAAACCAAGACCTGTAAGTAAGGGAGAGGGAAGTGGGAGTGTGATTAGAAAAGCCTGGGGTGATTTTTGTCAGCATCTAGATCCCAGCTGGAACCTCATTAACACTTATTAAAAAGAGTCATCTCTAGATATTCCCTATTCCTTACGTGAGAGAAGATTTCCATTAAGTCAAACTATGCTGTCCCCCAAAACCCGGAATTTTAGATGTTTTGGAAATTATTTGGAAATTCCATGGCTTTGGTTTATGTTATTTTCCTAGTGTTCTGTGATATTCCCTGAAACAGATATTCACTCTCTCGTCATGCTGTCAGTTAAATTAATCTCTGATTTAGTACCATTTGTGTCTCCACATTTATCACTGGGTGGTGTTCGATGCCCAGATAATTTTAGTCCCTGAGACTAATGTTAGCATGGCAGCAGATTCAAGTTCCAGGCATGGGCATGGTTAGCACTATCTTTGTTTTTTCTTTCTTTCTTTTTTTTTTTTGATTGCTTACTTTTGCTTTTGCTTTTGAGATACATTTTTAGTGAGTTCCTCTACCTCCCAAGTGGGGAACAAAGAATTAGCATTCTCTCTTTTTGGTACTAAAGAGGAAAGATAACTTGTTTCAAAAATATTTCTGATAAATTCTAATTATCAGAAGAGGGAGTGACAGTAAAGGGTATTTTCATATACTCTTGGTAAAACCAACTGAGTAGTTTAAAAATGTATGTTTTTAGCCTTATACAGGATATAGATCATCTACTACTTATTCTGCTTTAGAGATATAAGAGACAGAGGTTTTACATTTTGTTGTTTTCCTATACTAACATAAACTCTAAATTTCCTAGCAGCTTTGGTTATGAGCTCCTAATTTTTAGTAGCAGGAAGCATACCATTTCTTCAAGAGATGATTAAATAATCAGCCTCAGTTTATTGGAAAGGTCCTTGCTTCTTGCTGATGTGTACTAGGTTGGCATAGTCTTGACAAAAGTTTTATAGAAGAATCTAAGTAAAAGGAGACCCTGTAGATACTATTTTACAAACTAGGCATAGGTTTGAGAGTTATCATGTACAAAATAAGCTGAGAACAATACATTTTTTTTGACAAAAGCAGGATGGCCCTTTTAGGGTCTGTTTCTATTCCGTGGAACTCTGTTCTTATGTTTCTATGTCAATCAAAAAAATCACCTGGAAATTGGTAACTAATTATAAGCCATCAATTGCAAGTATTGAAATCTCTTTAATTATAATTTTATTCCATAGACAAAGGTAATTATGGATTGTATTAGTTATCTATAGCTGGGTAACAAATTATCCTAAAACTTCATGGCTTAGAACAACAGACTTTTATTATCTCTCAGTTTCCATGGGTCTGAGCACAGAATCTGGGCACTACCCGGGGTCTTTCATTGGCTGCAATCAAAATGTTGGCTGGGTTGTGTCATTTCCAGGCTTGACTGGGGAAGGGCCCACTTCGGAGCTCACTCAGTGTGGTTGTTGGCAGGATTCAGTTCCTTGCTGGCTGTTGGACAGGGACTTTCCTCGGTTCCTTTTCCCAGAGAGCTCTCCAAAGCACAGCTTGCAACATGGCAGCTGGCTTCCATCAGAGCGAGCAAGAAAGCGCAAAAGGAGAAAAAGACAGAAGCCAGAGTCTTTTAAAAATCTAATCTTGAAAGTGACATCCCATCGCCTTTGTCATGTTTGATTTGTATAAGTGAGTCACTAGGTCCAGCTGATATACAACGGGAGGGGACTACACAGGGCATGAAGACAGAAGCCGTGCATCACTGGGAAACAGTGAGAAACCACCTGCCACATGGATAATAGGTTTTGTTGAATTAACTGTAGCTGTTTTAATTGAATAATTTGAAGTGATATGTCATTACCTTTCTATTTAAAAGATAGTTTGCCCCACAGGGGCTCTCTAGAAAAATACATATTTAATGATAGAAAAATACATATTTACTGTTTCAGGATGTAATATTAAGTGATATTTGTATAGTGTTTTACTGTTTTCAAAGCACAGAAATACTGCTATTCTCAAAGGAGAATAATATAGCCATTTTACAGGTGAGAGAGGTGACATTCAGAGAAATAAGTGGATTTTTACAGTATTATGCAGGTAGAAATATGGCCTTCATGATTTTTAATGCATAATTTAAAGGACTTTTTGTCAAAAAGTTTTGCATAAGTCTAGGGAAAAAGTGCTTAAATTGTTTCTTTTGGTAATTTATCTGTATAGGTAGCCCAAAACATGTATATACATAAAAATTAAATTGTGTTCTTTGGAATGTTTTCAGTCTTTCCTAGCGGTACTGGCCCAGAGCTGAGTCACATTAGATTGGGGAATATATCTGCTGTCAATGTTTAGGGCATAACCAACCACATGGATCTGTGGGAGCTTTGTTCCACTTGCAGATGGTAGAAAAGTTTTTATGATATATATTTTTTCCACTACTATGATTCTTTGATCCACTTGGAAAGAAATCTTCTGTATTCTTTTTCTGCTCACTTTAGAAATGTAGAGACTAGAACCTGTAACTTGAAGATGGACAAAAAATACAGGAAAGATAGTAGAAGGGAAAGGATGAAAAAATTCAGATTTGGTAGAGTGCAGGGAGGGATACATGCTGGATTTCTAGCTGGGCACTCAGGACTGAGCTGCCCTGGAAGGGCCATTGCATCAGTCCTGGTGAGCTGGCTGGGGGTGGGGGTGTGTCTCTGCTCTGTCCCCTTTCACGTAGGTCGGGCGAATGTGTATGGACATATCACTCTGGTCAGGTCAGTTGTAAAAACTGGGCAAAACAGATTGGAGACAATGGACAGAGTTAGATGGTTTTATGTGGGTTTTGACCACTAGGATGGTTAAATCAGCTGTGCATGTAGAAACTGTCATGTTTATAGTCCACTTGACGAAAAACAGTAGCATAGGCAGCAAAAATTGTGAGGAAACATCTGAACTTTATAGCTGCCTAAATAAAGGTCATAGTTAGAAAAAAAGTTTTTCAGTTTTTTGCTAGTGTTCTCAGTTTGAATTTCTCAGTGGAAAATAAATTCAACCCTCTTAATGGTGAATGACCTCAGTTACCTCCTGATGGACTGTCCCAACCTCAGACTCTGCTACCTCCTCCCGTGCCTAAAACTGGCAGTCTATGAACTTACCTAAAACACCTATGTCACTATTTACACCGAGACCCTCAATGGCTTTTTATTCCTCCAAATTAAAGGCCATGCTCTTAACATCTATTCACGGTTTGCACAATACGCATCAACTTTCTTACACCTTTCTAATACTGCTTAATGAATATGTAACCCTACCACAGACCACTTACTTTTCAAATCCAACTGGCTACTTGATATCTTGACCTACATATAGATAAACATCTTGCATGTGAGATGTCCAAGAAAAAGACTTTTTTTTTACTTTTTATTTTTTGAGACAGATTCTCACTTTGTTGCCCACGCTAGAGTGCCGTGGCATCAGACTAGCTCACAGCAACCTCAAACACCTGGGCTCAAGTGATCCTCCTGCCTCAGCCTCCCAAGTAGCTGGGACTACAGGCATGCGCCACCATGCCCAGCTAATTTTTTCTATATATTTTTAGTTGTCCAGATAATTTATTTCTATTTTTAGTAGAGACAGGGTCTTGCTCTTGCTCAGGCTGGTCTTGAACTCCTCAGCTCAAATGATCCACCCGCCTCAGCCTCCCAGAGTGCTAGGATTACAGGCGTGAATCACCGCGCCTGGCCAGAAAAAGACTTTTGAGTCCCACTTCCCTCCCTGTTCCCATCTCAGGCTTTCCATCTCAGTGTGTGGCAACCTTTGACCATCAGGTCAAAAGGTTAGATGTCATCTTAGATTCCTGTGCTTCCCTCATGACTCCATCTATCCAGTTTACATGTTAAATACTCCCAAATCTATTTCCTTTCATGCCCACTGCTGCCTCTTGGTCTGGTTACTATCCTCACTTATTAGATGACTGTAATAGCCTCTTAAATGTGTTCCTGTTTCCATATTTTTCTCCTAAAATCTCAACTTCCACACACAGAAGAATCTTTAAAACATATATGTCAGATGATATCACTCCCCTTCTTAAAACTTTCTGATGACTTCGCATATCACATAGATCCAAGTTTACCTTTGTGCTCAGGCCCCGCAGCTCTGCATGATTGGTCCTCGCTTCAGCCACCATCCTCCCTACCGCTCGCTGCGCTCCAATTACATCCATCTCTTTTTTTTTTTTAAATTTTGACTCTTATTTATTTATTTTTTTAAATTTCAGAATATAATGGGGGTACAAACATTTTGGTTACATCTAATGCCTTTGCTTGCCCAAGCCAGAGCTACAAGCGTGCGCATTTCCCATACAGTGCACTCTGCACCCATTTGTTGTTAGTTTACCCATCCCCACCCACCCCCTCCTACCCACCCGGCACCTGATGAATATTACTACCATGTGAGCACCTAAGTGTGGATCAGTTAGTACCAATGTGATGGTGAGTACATGTGGTGCTTGTTTTTCCATTCTTGTGATACTTCACTTTGAAGGATGGGCTCTCGCTCTATCCAGAATAATATGAGAGGTCTCATTTTTATTCAGAATGTGCTAGCTTGTTCTCTCCCCATGGCCTTCGCCCTCCCTTTTGCTCCTGATTGGGGTTTTGGTTCCCAAAGCTTCATGTGGCTGGTTGCTTTTAGTCATTTAGATCTCAGCTCAATGCCATCTTCCCAAAGATGGTGGCTTCCCTGACCATCCGATCTAAGCCAGAGTTTTGTGAACTTTTTATTCTATTTTCCTATTTTATATTCTTTGCAGAATTTACCACTATCTGAAATTATTTTTTGTTTACTTATTTATTGTCTGCCTCTAGCTACTAGACTGTAAGCTCCTTGAGAAGTGAAGCCTCCTCTGACCTCTTCAACCTCTGTGATATCCCAGCACCCAGAACAGGGGTGGGCTGCAGTTGGTGCTCCAAGCACTTTTTACAAGTTGAATTGAACCTGTATTTAAGTCAAATTGGTCTAGTTATAATCTCCTAACCACGACATAATTTGTACTCTTTGCCTTTTAGAAACCATTCCTTTGGTTGAATACATCATGCTTTCCTTCTCTATTTTTGAAAATTGTTTAAATATTTCAAAGCCCCATTCAAACACCACCTTTCTCAACCACTTTAGCATGGAGTAATGCCCCCTGTTCTGGAATCCTGTACCTTATTGTCAGATTTATCAGTTTTTAAAAAATTTTCCATTTGTCACCTTGTAGTGTAGAATATCTTTTATGTGTGTATGTCTTATGTCCTCAAATTATAAGTCCTCTTAAGACTGGGATCATATTCTATGCATTTTTATTCTCCATTGCTATTAAAATATGTCATACATATAATAGATACTGAATAAATATTTGTTGATTAATTCATTTTTATTCTCATACCTAACAAACAATTTATAAATTTGAGATAATTCTTGCTCTTGGGTGACTACTGAACAGTTTCTTTTAAAATGACACCATTTTAAGAATGTATCTACAGAAACTAACTTCCAGCTAGAAGCTTTCATCATAAGCTGCTGATTTCTGCTATTTCTCCAGTTTGTATAGGTAGATGTGACTTTTAGAGGTCTGTCATAGATATGATAAGGCTTAAAGAATACTCATAAAACAACTAAACCAATATATGCATAGGAAAGAAACTTTAAAAAATGTACTTTATAAGGAAGAAACATTTATTAGAACTCAAACTTTATTTCATAGAAAAAGAAAAACCCATTCTTGTAGAAGGATCCCTGTCTAAAGAAATAAATGTGTGATCTTTGACCAATCAAAATTCATTCTTATTATTTAAGAATTTTCTAATCTGATCTATCCCTCCACTCTTTCTCCCTCTCTTCTTCCAGGAAATAACATCAGCTTACAGATAAAATCAAGCATCTCAGCTATAAATCTCTCAACTTTCTACTTTCTGATTACAATGTTATCTAGGTACACATTCCTCATTTGATCCCCCTGTTTCAAAGGTAACAGTGCCCCTGCTTGATCAAAGACAGTCTACCACCTAACTATAGATCCCACCTTTCTCCGTATTGTTCAGGACTTAATCTTCATTTTTAGTGGAAGAAAGGTCTTCCAGAAAGTTACATACAATTTGGAGGCTTCTTTTTATCATAGAAGAGTAGATTCGATGAATTCTATAATTTAAAAAAATATTAAGTTTTATAAGGTACACTGAATTGCTAACTTCAATTAAGATTAGGTGAACCATGAGAATGAAAATGTTTTGCTTTCTGTTAATAAATTAAAAGCTCTCTTATTTCTCCTGGAATGAAAATGTCAGATTACGAGAGAGTAGGAGCCTGCCATTTGGAAATGATCCTATCTCTGGCTACCATGGCCCTCTGGGAAGAGGCTCATGGATATATGGGTCACTCTACTTCCCACTAGGCTATGCCCAGGACTGTAAAGAATTTCAAGATGCCAGGCTTCATCCAGTGAGACATGCATTATGAATGTTTCTGAAAATGTTTCTCCCTGAAATATGTTGAAACCATCTCTAATGGTTCCAAATTACACATGTTCAGCTTCATTTGGAAGGAGCTTGAATTCCCTAATTGATGATAATAAGAGGCCACATGCTAAAAGAAATGAAAAGTTTTTTATTTTTTTTATTTTTATTTTGTGAGATAGAGTCTCACTCTGTTGCCCAGGCTAGAGTGAGTGCCGTGGCGTCAGCCTAGCTCACAGCAACCTCAAACTCCTGAGCTCAAGGGATCCTCCTGTCTCAGCCTCCTGAGTAGCTGGGACTACAGGCATGCACCACCATGCCCGGCTAATTTTTTTCTCTCTATATATTTTTTAGCTGTCCATATAATTTCTTTCTATTTTTAGTAGAGATGGGGTCTCGCTCTTGGTCTCGAACTCCTGAGCTCAAACGATCCACCCACCTCGGCCTCCCGGAGTGCTAGGATTACAGGCGTGAGCCACCGTGCCTGGCCAAAAAGTTTTAATTAAGAATTAATGATTATGTCTACTCCAGACTCTTGGGGATGTAAAAGGTCATGTTATCATTCATAGTCTTTTTAGAGATTTTGCTCTGACACAGTTGCTGCAGGTTATTATGGTTTCATGTTATTTATGTCTTCTAAATCATTGATGCTGTGCTGTGGCGATTATACACTGTATAAACCTCAAATAGACAGATGGAGTTCTCAAACCAGCACATACACAAAAAATGGCTCCTGTTATTTTAGTCTTGCCCCATGGATCCAGTTGCGTGTGTGTTTTAAACAGTCAAAAGTACCGTTTTCTTCCTTTTCTATTCCCGAGACTGTGATTTCTCATGTAAATAGCAAAGCAGAACTGAAGGAAATTTGTAGTGCCTGAGGATCTTCAAAGGAGTTTTCTAAATGATTCATGAATCAATAACTGATAGACCCAGGCAGGCAGGGCATTTGTTTGTTGCCTCTGATGGTTTGGATCTCTCCTTTTATAAACAAATGCCTTTTGGATAGTAAAGGACATCAAATAAAAATCTCATGGTGGTGCCCCAGAAGCTGGCATTCTTTTAGCAGTTAAGCTCTGCTGTCAAGATGTAGGGGGAACTGCAGATTGTAATTAACTCAAAACACTCTGAAGCCTAACTTTAAATAAAGAACTAAGAATTATTAGGGAATTTATTTATTTGTTTATTTCTTACGTGATTGTGGGGAAATTTCAAACCAGTAAATCTAACATACTGGCTTAGGGAACAAAAGAGTCCTAGTGGTTGAAATAAGTATTTAAGACACTTGGTTTGTTTAATCTGCCTTTTATCTAAGAATAAATACTGAATTCTTTTGATTTATCTGAAAAGACAGAAAATACATTTCCTTTTCAAATGTCTGTCTCATTACTGGCCTGGGTTGTGATAACCATTTAACAAAAAAAAGTATCTTTTTTTTTTTTTTTTTGTTAAATGAAAAATATTTTTGTTTAAAAAATTCTTTCAAGCCTTACATACTTGTTATAGAAAACCCAGAAAATACAATAAAAAATGGCCTACACTACTCTCACACTCGAATCCACCCCAGGACAACTATATATTATAACTTGTTTGGTACCCATCCTTCTTGATTCATACATCTTACGCTATGTTATCTCATGGCATGGTATCTTGCCTTCTATCCTGCTTAACTACCCATAGCCTTAACTGGATGCTCCTTTGGGGTGGAAGATCCACATTCCAAGAGCTGAGATACATGGGCTGATGAGTGGATACACTGTGGAAAAGTTATGAAGGGTCACTCAGTGGCAGTGAGCATAAAATGATCTATTTGGAACATGGCATAGTGATCCCTAAACCTTTTATAAATTCCAGACAAATATGCTTACTGCACATTTATCATGATTTTCCTGTGGTATATTCTCCTCTCTACTATACCTGTTTATCATTCATACCTCCTCATCTTTTACCTGTGTTTAATATAAATTACATATTTCCTATTCTGGTTAGAATCTCTTTTGTTTTAAATTGCAGAGATGATTCTGAATGTGTCTAATAATGGCCATTGGATTATGGGTTCATCTCACATAGCCATTGAAAACTGAACCAGACCAAGACAATGACAGCAGTTTTACTGATGCAGCAGTGGCACCCTCTAGGGACTCACCATGAGTGTGCAGGGGTCAGTGTTGACCTTTTCCCTGAAGCAGGCCATCCTGACAGTACTGGGAACCTTGAGTACACTTTGATTTTATTTTTGGTGTTAAGGTTAAGAACATTCAAATGGCATCAGAACACAGATCTCAAGATTAATGACACCAAGAAGACCTGCCCAGTTCACTTTGTTTCAAGAAATTTAAGTGGCTTCAGAAGCCAAACATCTTGTGTCTTCACAATTAATTAAAGTCAGTTGACAATTCGAAACAGAGGGCAGAAAGACACAAGATGTTTTTCTCTCCCCATACATTAGAGTGTTGTCTTAAATTAAGCAAATCCAATAGGTCATGCTGAAAGTACTCATGGCTAAGAGAGAACTGGCACGTGATCCAGTAGTAGAAAGGAACTTCTTCCTAGTAAACATAACGTATTGCTTAATCCTGGGCTGGGCCTGAAAGCCAGCAGCAGAACAGTTGCCTGATTGGCAAATGTTCTGAATGATTGAGATGGTTTCAGTGAGAAATGTCAACCCCTCCCCTGGAAGTGTCTGTAATGCACTTGTGTGGGCGATAGCAAGATTGGGTTGGGCTGGCAGGGGATCAGGAGGGAGCCATACAGATGTCCAGGTACGAATTAAGCCAGTGATTTGGGAGCCAGAAAATGAAGACCAGGGAGTCAGTAGTTTAGTGTGGCCAAGAACAAGATGGAGGTCAGGAAGCCAGGACAAGAGGGGATGGGGAGAAATAACCAGGCCTGGGCTATGAAGAATGAAAGAACGAGGGGTTCAGAAGTAGAGGTCGCTTGCAGACCTGGTGTAGCACAAGCAAGCAAAACACAAGTAAGAAATGGACCAGCAAATATGTAAAACACTTATAGTCTTTTGTGCCTCTTTGTCTGGCAGGGTTGGGCTGGTGGTATTTTTCCAAGTAACTACAGGGGTCTGTTCCAAATTCCGGTATCCTCTGTTTGTTGGCTGTGTACCCTTGGCCAAGTTATATAATATCTCTGAGGTTTAATTTCTTCACCTGTTAAATAAGCATACCATTGCCCACATTCCATGGATCCTCTGCAGGTGTGTTCATTTTGTGATAATTCACCTATAAACTTAAGATTTGTGTAGTTTTCTGATTTTATGGTACGTATCAATAACATGTTTATTTAAAATGTGTGTATACATGCATATATATATCTAAGTATATTTATATATTAATATTTGTGCCTACCAGATAGTAGAAACTACTGTTATTAGATGGTTTTAAAAATGATGCAGGGAACAGCAATTGTAAATAGATTCCTGATAAGGTCACATTTGAGCAAATTTTTAAAATTTGGTTATGCTTAACCAAGTTTGATTGGCATATGGTCATTTGTTTTTTTAAACACAGGCAAATGCTTCTTTCTTTCTGAAGGCTATGGAATTACAGTTGGTCTATGCAATGTCAAAGAGTAAAAAATCTAGGCAGTTAAATGGATATTTGGATTGCTATAATGAATTGAACACTCAGATAGGCAAACATACACCTTTGTTTAACTAAATTGTTAAATTTAAATTCTGCTGTTTGGAATTATGTAATTACTATTTCCCAAATTATGAAAAAGTATGGAATGTTAATAGGTGTTAAGGGACAAAAAACTAACACGGCCAACTGAGTTTGGGAAACTTCTAGTGTGCTTTATGGTTCTTTAGAGGTAAATGGAATTTTGCATGTTTTTTGGAAATGGAACCATACTCTCATGAAACAAGTTGAGACGTATGGATGTACATATTTTTTGACTCACAGTTGGGGTTGAAAGAGATTTGGTTGGTTAATTGATATTGATAGTCCTGCAAAGTAAGAAATGATAATTTCCTCAATTCTTAGGCCATCATTACTACTTTATTTGGAAGTTGGGAATTTACTTTTATGACTCGACCTAACAGACTTTAAATTTTTCAAGGACAAGAGCTGTGTCATGTATATATATATAGGCTTCCAGCTTCTATACTAGGTAGAGGTTAAATGATTACAAATTGGCCTGATTATAAGTACTTGAAAGAAGTTTGGGTTTTTTTTAAAAATGAAATTATATGAAAGGCACACATTTTGATGAAGTTTTAATTCTTCTGGTTGGCTAAGAACTATGGAATTTGGGAAGATAATTTATAAGTAGTGTTTCAGAGTTATTTTGGCCCTAGATTTTACAAGGTACTTACAAGGTACTGGTAGGAATGAAGATTTTCATTCTCAAAGAAGTCTTTTCTTGGCCCTTCCTTTTGTTCACTGGAAATGCTGAAAATATTTATAAGTAATGAAACTTTGAAGTAGTCTCCTTGCCCTTTGTCTAATATTTTCTCTTCTGATACCAGAGTTCTTTCTAAAACACAAGTCTAAATTAGGGGTCAGTAAAGGGCCAGATTACAAATATTTTAGGTTTTATGGGCCACATAGTCTTGGTGTCTATTGCAGCTACTCAATTCTTCCCCTTCCCGTGTAGAGCAAAAGTAGCCATAGATACTATATAAAGGATGAGTGTGGCTGTGTTCCAATAACACCTTATTTACTAGAACAGGCAGATTTGGCCCTCAGGCTGTTATTTGCTGACTCCATTAAAATCATGTCACTGTGTTGATGGTTTTCCATTGCAACAGAATAGAATTTGATATATCTAGTGCTCTTTGCAATCTGGCCCCAGTCTATTATCCTACCATTATTTTTAACTACATCTCAAAACATCCTCCATTATATTGTGCTGATTACCTCCTGGGTAGGTTACCAGACAGCAGGGCGTTATGGTCCCCAGCAGCCCTGGTGTCCTGCCCCTTGACTAAATCAACATCTTTGCTACAGCTGACCCTGGCCTAGAGCCACGTCTTAGGTTCTACAGGCACTGTTGTGCAGGTTGAATATTAATTCCCAAATCTTAATTAATCACCAGAGATACCTATGTTTAGCTAATTGAGTTGTCATCAGAAAACAGACATATCCATGTGCATGGGTTGTGTAAAAGATTCAGACTACTATTTTTTTAAATATATATTTTCTTTTTCTTTCTTTTTTTTTTTTTAAAGGGTAGAATGAATATTCTATGTCATTTATAACCAGATGACAGCTGGGTATATAGTCTTTATACTTGATCTTTCATTTTTGAACATGCAAAACTTATGGGTTTGGGTTTTAACCAGCTGATGGCTGGTTATGTTTTCAGAATACATGATTAGATTAATTCATTAATGGTGCCTTAAAGTTTTTCCGTATTCACCTACATTTTGTCCCTTTTTAAAAAACTGGAAGGTTGTCATGCATTTGACTTCATACTCTGAAGCAACATCTTGACAGTCATTAACATCTACTTCAAAGAATATCACTCTAGTATATTTTTCAGACGGAACGGAAGAAAGGCTTGATTATTTTGCAAGACGCCCACCGTGAGGCTGAGAAGTCAACCACTACGAGTTTATCTCCTGCACTGTCAAGGCCTCTTGAAAAGTGCATTTGCTCTCCATTTGCTTCACCTTTCTTGCTACTGGGCTCTGACAAGTGACCATAAGAACCTTTACATACATTTTCAATTCTGACTTTTTAAACATATTCATCAAATTGTTTGGCAAATTCAAAATAGCAATAGCTATTTAAGTTTCTTAAGTATGTAGTTAGTGGAGAAGGAGTGAAATGACACAGCCCATATATATTATAACCTGTTATTTTACCAAGAAACATTTTCAGTTCTGGAGAAGACAAGAAAAACCATTATATTATTAGGGGAGGTGCAATAAAAGATCAGAATAATTGAATAAAAGTGTTAATAAACAGGGTTCACAGAGTAGAAAAGAATTCTTTTGGTTTAAAGTTTCATAGTTTTTGAGTGTTTATTCACTCATTCCATGAATATTTATCACTGACCTACAATGTTCTAAGCATTGTTTAAAATTCTGGAATATATGAATGTTAAAGATGTTATGAATATATACCTTTGAGCAGTATTTTAGATATCAGCCCATGAACATCTGAAGCATCTACCATAGCCTGGACTTCTGACTCTATCATGAGTGTGTGTTTTTTCGCTGTGAGACAGTGTTGGGGTTGGGCATTTAAGTGCTATCTTGTGTGGAAAAACACTTAAAGATGATATTGTTATTCCAGTGGAGTTGTCCTCAGTGTTCTATCTGATTTGATGCTTTTTGTCAGTTGGTTTCTCAATATTAATGTCTCTACCAGACTGAAATAACCTGTCATCCTCTAGAATACTAGCCAAATTTAACTCAAATTAATTCTCAAATGAAAGATGACAAATTTAATCAAGGTAAATACATTGGTGGCCATTTGATAATACATTTTTAAAAGTGACTTTGTCAACCAGATGATGTCTTGAAGAAATACTCTGTACAAAGTAAACACGGAGTTGGCTTCTAGCAGGAGTGGATTGCCTTCCTTGTTCTTTGACCCAGGGTGGCTCAGGACAGGACACTTGACCCCACCCAAAGTGAAGGCCTTTGCATAGGGCCAATGATGATGGCGAGGGTGAGAGTGCTGGGTGTGGTTTCCCTCTGTCCTGGGGTCTGGCTCCCTTGGGAGCCTCCTCTTGGTGGCCAGCCAATTGACAGCCTGTTTCCCAAGAGCAGTCCTGGGCTCAGACTTTGAGCCCTGCTCTCACTGCTCTGAGCATGAGCAAATGCCCATTGCTCTGAGTGTTTTTCTCTCTGGTGTGTTCTGTATTAGTTTTCGTTACCTTGGAGTGGGAGAACCTCACATTTGGTTGAGGGCAAGAGAGGAAATGGGCAAAGCAGGCCATTTCTGTCCTTTTGGTTCTAGGTTACATATGCTTTTCTAACCTTGGCATAGTAAGTCCCTAGGTGGTCTACTGCAGGCTCAGAGCAGTAAAGTGTTTACTTGATGGCCGTCACCCTCTGTGCACGTATTTCTTGTGTATATGTTTTCCTCAGAGACCCTGCAGAGAGAGGAGACAGTTTAAGGACAGGATTTTGAATTAAGTTCCCATGACTTAGCCATATTTTTCTTTAGTTTTATAACCATAAATCTGTACCTCTTGTTGACATAACTTATATGTGCTTTAAAGGAACCTAAACCTTCAAATATAGTTGAGTAAAGAATTGAATTTTGTTATTTTCATATTAAGAAATGATGTATGTATGGTAAAAAAAAATCCAACAATAAGAAAAAACAAGTTAAAAATAATTATTCCACCATAACCTAGAGTTCCACTCACCAGAGATAATGTCTTTCAGTAGTTTCTAATGTCTGTTTCCAGAAACTTTTCATGCATATATGCCAATGCATAATTTAGAAGCATGCAAGATAAAATTAAAATGGCAATATTTTAAAAAGACATACCACAAGTGGGATTGAGCCATTTTGTAACTTGCTTTTTACATTTAACAATATCTTGAAGATTGTTTCATAGCAGCACATAGAGACCTACCTCATTCTTTAGTGGCTGCATATTTTTCATAGCAGGGATGTACAATAATTTATTCAATGAAGGGTTGATTGCCTTAAAGATAATTAATGTAGCACTGAACAGAGAGTGCTGGGTTGAAGATATTTCTCCCAAAGTCAAGATCTCTTTTAAAACTTACCTCCCTCCCTCTTTTTTCCCAAAAGTAAAAATTTAACTCTACATATGTTGGAATTGTGAATTTTGGAGATGCTAATATTAACATCTGTTGGAATAACAGAAATAAAAATATTACAACAGCAAAAATTGTGGCTAAACAATATCCCAAGGCATTAATCTATGTCTTGAATATTTCTTTCCTTCAAAGTACCCTGTCAACTCCTCCTTCTAGACTGTTGTACGGACAACAGCCACCTGCATCTGAAGCTGCCCCAGAGACTAGGAAATTTATAGAGAGAGGCCAGTGGCTGAAATGTCAGGCCAGGAGATTCAGAGAGGTTCTCCAAGTTCTCAGAAACTAGATAATATCTGGGCTGGGAAAGAGCAAAAGAAAGGCAAAAGCACTACTCATAAGAGAGGAAGAAATGTGGAAAAAGCCAGGAGAGAGAGGAACGGAAGAGAACCACTTTGGGAGCTGAGCAAATGTGGACTCTGCTCTGAGTGGACTCCTGTTCCCAAAGACTCCCCTTGGTGTCTCATTGTCCCTCCCCCCTCCCTCCCCTAGCTTATCACCTGTGATCAGTCTTGGAAAGGAGAGTTGTTGCTGCTGCTGTGGGAGCTGGGACAGCCTAGGGAGCCCTTATCCTCTGACCAAGGCAGGACTGGATAGAGTGGTGGGAAATATCCCTGCCCTCCAACAGGTCCAGTGAGAAAGCTCAGAACACTTTCTCCTTAGAAAGAGTGTGTGTGTGTGTGTGTGTGTGTGTGTGTGTATTTATGTTAAGGACAGCAATTTTTACAACATTATGTATATTTTTGCATGTCACAGGTTAATTACCTGCAACACCCCAAACTGTCTATGGAAAAGAGCTATAGTTTTTGTTTCTAAAGTCCCTTGCAGGCCCCAGGTGGAGTGCAAGTCTCTGATGCTGGAAGCTGTGGGTGGCTGGGATGGTGCTGACAGTGGATACAGGCCATTGCTTTCATCGCAATGCTCTGAAGCACTTCTGGGAGGGATACGGCACTCCTGCTGCCTAGAGCTGCTTCCTTGGGCCTAAGTTTAATTTGCTATTAACATTGTTTTTTGAAGTCTTAGACTCTTTTGGAAGCCTGAAAAGTATGTTTTCCTAAAACATGTACATATATGTGCCTTCATGGACCAATGTTAAGAACCTCTGGATGAGTTGATCAATTGTTGAGAAAGTATGTTCTAACCAACCATTCCAAGTAATAAAAGTTGACTATACAAACCAACTCTTATTTTATGAAAATGGTGCTCAGGGAAGATGAGAAGATTTTGTTTTCTCTGTGACAATAAACACAATAAATCAGACTAAGCAACATCAAAGTACTTATTCCATATTTAAGCTAAAAGGAAAAATTTTTTTATATTTCACAGAGAGGGCTTTGATCATAGCATAATTGTAGACACTGAATCAATTTGAAAATTCTCATTGTTGACAGTTTTGTTAATATTCTTCCAATTTTTTCCAATGCATATAAATATCTCTGGAATTATCTACTACATGCTTTTATTTAAACAAAAAATTGGCTTACACTATGCACAGTTTGTTTAATTCATCTCCAATATCAATTATCTGGGCTTTACACAATTGTACATGTACCCTTGTGTATTTATATGACTAATGAAATAAAGAAGTGAAATTGCTAGGTCAAAAATTATATGTATATTTAGATTTTTGATGAATTGTTACATTTACTTTCAGGAAGCCTGAACTAATGACTACTTTCAACTGTACTGAGCACAAGTCTTTTTTTGCCGTAGGACTTCACCAACAATAGATATTAATAAACTTTTAAATATGCCAATTTGAGAGGTAAAATGTAATAGCTGATAGCTTATTATTAAAGTTTGCCTTTATTTGATTAAAAATGATATTGAACATCTTGCTATATATTTATTAGCCATTGGAAATTTTTGTGCATCTGTATATACTTTTTATCCATTTTTAATTAAGATTTTTGTCTTTATTATGTTGATTAAAAATACATATTTATATGATATATGATTAAACTATATATGGTAACTCATATTAACTACAAATGGTAAGGCACAATAATATATATGAAAGAGCACATTAACTGTTTAACATATGTATTACCAATCTTTTTTTTAATCTGTCATTTTTCTTTATCTTTGTTTAAAGGTATTTAAAAATATTTTCTTGTCATAAAAATTTTTATGTTTTTATGAAGAGGTGCCATATCTTCTTATTCCATTGATTTCAAACCATTTGTCTATTTGTCCACAACTCCTTGATCCATATCTGGAAATAGTAAATTCTAAATAAATATTTGTCACATGAAAAAAATTTTTATGTTTTTAAATACCGTATGCCAATCTTTCATCATGGACTTGCTTGTCATGCTTAGGAGTTTTTTTTTTTTTTTAATCTTATTTAATTCTTTTTTTTGTTTCCAATATTTTCCCCATTAGCTTGAATATTCCAAGAAAAAAATACAACCTGTATCATGTACAAATAATGACACCTTTTTTCTTCTTGCCAAATTTAAACACTTTTTTTTATTGGCTTAATTCTACTGCTCAGAATACGTAGAAAAGTTTAAAATAATGGTGGTGATCATGGATATGTTTGTTTTATTTCTGATGTAGGAGCTGGCTAATGCAAAATATTTTAGAAAAATCACTTCGTAATCCCTTTTGCACTACGGTCCCCAACCCCAGGGCTGTGGACCATTACCGGTATGTGGCCTGTTAGGAACCGGGCCACAGAGCAGGAGGTGAGCAGCGGGTAGGCGAGCAAAGCGTCATTTGTACTTACAGCCCCTCCCCATGGCTCATATCACTGCATAAGCTCCGCCTCCTGTCAGAACAATTAGATTCTCATAGTACTGCAAACCCTACTGTATGCGAGGGATCTACGTTGCATGCTCCTTATGAGACTCTAATGTCTGATGATCTGAGGTGGAGCTGAGGTGGTGATGCTAGCGCTGAGGAGCGACTGCAAATACAGATTATCATTAGCAGAGAGGTTTGACTGCATAACAAATGTAATGTGCTTGAGTCATCCCCAAACCATCCCTCCTCATTCCACCCTGGTCTATGGAAAAATAGTCTTCTATGATACTGGTCCCTGGTGCCAAAAAGGTTGAGGACTGACTGCTGCTTTTATGTACCTTTATTTTGTATTATCTTCTTTTGCAAAAGTTCCATATTATTCATGTATGTTCAGCTCATTGGTTATTATTATCTATTTATTTCTCGGGCTTATTATTACTTGTATCTTCTCTTCCTTTTCTATATTTGTGCAGTGCTTTTAAGTTTTTTCCTTTCTAATGTGAGACTTTACAAAGCTGTTTGGATTTAATTCCCTCTAATAATAATGTTGTTCTTGACCCATATCTTTCTGCTTTTTTAATGCTCTTCTGGTATAAGAATAATTCATCTAATTTGGAATATTTTATTAATATAAAAAATAAATCTTTATTTTTAAAATCCAAATTTTCAATAAAGATAATGAATCATATGGAAACTTAAAGTCCCTATGGTAGTTTGTAATGATGGATTTTCTTGGACCGTCCTGCTTTTAAATGTAAAGAGATGCTTTTGGACCTTCTGGACACATTTCTTCTACCTGAAGTATACTTTCTTACTTGCCTAATAACTTTTCTTTTTCCAACTTTTTAGATTGATCGTACTGTGTTTAACTTTTCTGTAGGTTGCCTTTTCTGACTTATTGCAACTTTGAGAGTGTAACCATTAATTTATGCTTGCCTAGATTAAAAATTTTAAAGGCTAGAAAAGACCAAAAAAAAAAAAAAAAAATTCAGGAAGGTCATATCTATTTTAAATACAATCTGTCTATGTTCCTAATTAGAAATAACTTTGTACATTTTGCATTTGCTTGAGGTGGTCCTTGATCTTATTGCTGACATTTACATTAACGGGACTTATTAATGAAAGTCAGACATGTCCATAGTAGCCTTTGGAAGGAAGGGTATGGGGAAAACCACTGGGGAGATTTAGAGCTGCTGGTGGTAACTCCCAGGCTGTGTTCCTTTCCCCACATTTAGATTAGTTTTAGTACTAATGATGTTTAAATTTCCTGATGATATATATTTTCAAACATTCCTTAAGTTAATGTCTGCAACTTATTTTTCCCCCTCTAATTTGAATTTTTCCTTCAGATTTGATTTCTTATTTGCTAACATATTGGAGTTCTGCAATTTGCATGACATTGTTTTGTCAGGGTGGCAGTCTGCTCTTGGTTCTTGGTGTGCTCTTGGCCGAAGAATGACCAGACACACCAAAGTTCACGTCCAGACTATTATCCTGGTCCTCTGACTCCTAGCTTGGAAAAATTACCAGCAGGGCCAATACAATGGAGTGACCTCAGGCAGGAAGCAATTTCACACAAGTAGCTCTTTATTGTATAACAAAATGAGTCTGTCTCTGAGAGTGTAGAGATCCATTGATTGACTGACCGACTGACCAACCCATTCGCTCTCCGACTTCTTGGATTGTTTCCTTTTATTAGCCCAGTCTGGGGAGGGACTCTTGGGAGGTGTGGGATGGTATCAAATGATCAACAGGTGTCCTCAGAATTCCATCTGCCTATATGAGCTCCCTCTCCAAAAGCTCACCTGGGAGTGGTGAACCACAATGCAGATTCAAGCTAATGGCATAATAATTACCCTTAGGTTACTCTAGGTCACTTTGGAATTCCAGATTGATAAAGCATTCCCTTCTTCCCCAGGTGTAGCAGTTGCTTGGGATAGGATTAAGGGTGGGGCAGCACCGAAAGGGAGTGCCAGCCCTTATCCTTCTTCCCAGGGGGAGCAATTGCTCAAAACAGCACCAAAGCAGGGAAGCCTTCTGAGAAAACCTGGAGATCCTAACTATCTACCTAAGAGTGTGCTCCAAATATTCATTCCATACAACCCTCTTCACAACCAACTCTACTTTTTACCTCTGAGCTCTAGTTCCTCTTCCGGAAAAAACAAAACAAAACAAGGTGAAAACGGTGCTTTTCCATATATGACTGAATTGTTTTAGTCCTGTGTGGGTTAGCAGAGCCTACATTAAAGTGAAGTTGAAACTTTGGAGATTTTTTTTCCCTTACTGGGTTGAATTAAAAAAAAAAAAAAAAAGTGATAACCCAAAACAGAGTCATTCCCCCCCCCCACCATTTTGGTGACACGGAGAGAGTAAAATTTTAATACTTAAAAAGGACCACACATTTCCTGCAGAGACTGGAGTGTAGGAGTGAAACTGTGAGGTTTTGCACATTAACTCATTTCCTTTCAACAAATGTTTCGTGCATCTTTCTCAAGTGCTGGCTTCTTGTGTGAGTTGGGTTCCAGGAGCAAAAACTCTGCATCTGAAGTCCCCAGCGAGTCCCCTCTGCTGAACTGCTCCCCTCAGGCCACCACCACTGGCTTGGACTATGTAGAGCCTGCTCACCACAGCAGAGGTTTGAAGAATATATACCAGGTTCAAACTATTGATCTAATTCACGTGTTTATTCTGTAGAAATATTGGCATTATACTCAGGTTCGAGTACCTTATTAATTACATAGTTTTTGGTTTATTTTATTGCAGAAAAGTTTTAAATACTTATTTGCAGTAGAAAATTTAGAAAATTTTCATTATAATTTTCAATTGACACCTACATGTCGTTAAAGAACACAAAAATTTGCACTCTGAGCTCATTTGTTTTCTTAATGTGGGCACTGTTTAGTCAGGGGAACTCAGAAGAATGAACCATTACATAAACACCAAGAAAAAAGTCAGAATATACATCTTCTATCAGTTTTCTGAGGTAAAGATAATTCAGAGGGGAGACTTCTAAAGTTATTGACAAAATAAATTTCCTTAAAGGTCGGCTTAATTTTTCTGTCATCAAATGTTTCCAAATGATTTACTTTCGTAGAACATTTAATGTCTAATTAAATGTCTAATTAATATTGTCATTTAAATAAAGGCGAAGTTCTACTTTTGAATTTTCATTCCAGTGTATAATTAGAGAGTTCTAGGTTAGAAATTATAAATTTATGGCTCTAAGGTTTTCCTTTCTTTCTTTTTTCCCTCCCAATTCTTTAATTTTCTTCATCTTCTATCTCTTCCTCCTTCTACTTTATTTCTTCGGGAACATCATTCTTCAGTCTACTATCTTCAGACTATAACCATTCAGACTATAATATTACATGTAATCTTTCTTATGTTCTCAATTCAAAATACAATTATTTCCTTCCTTCTTTTCTTTATCCTTCTTCTATGATAATTATTAAACCTAGAAATTCTCTATAAAATAAACATTATTGCCAATAGCTGATATTGCCTAAATGGAAAAAAGATTAACCTTCTATTATTTAAAAGAGTTTAAAAGGGACATCTTTGTCTGAAAAAAATACTCTTTGCCATGAATTTTTATATTAGTGAATTCTTTTATTTAAGGAAATGTGTTTTCAGTGGTGTTCAGTACGATTTTATCAATGAGTAACACCTATCCATTATCTAATATGTTACCTAGCACAGGTGTCCAGGTGCTGGTTAATTTTGAAGGGAGGAAAATTCAGACATTATACATAGCATGTGGCATCAGAGCAAATGTAATGAAGGCAAAGCTGGAAGATGGATTTGGGGTAAGATAAGGATACTGGGAGGCTGGGAAAATGAGATAAAATTTTTATGTGGGGGATTCTTCAAAACAAAACAAATCAGAATGAAACAAAGTTTAATGGGAGAAATGTACTGTTTTCCAAATTTTGCCCAGACTCAGCCTGAATCATACTCAGTTTTTTGACTTCCAGAACATGTCCTTTGACCAGTGGCCACTCACTGAGACATAAAGCAGCTGGGTCTAGAAGGTTTGGTGGCCTGGGAATTTTAAATGATAAACAGCTACACAGAGCTTTAAAATAAATAAGATGCATCTTAAATTAGCCTTGAAATATTTAAGTGAATGGACTCTGAAAAGCTCTCTGATTAGGCTTGATAAGGTCTTGGGAAATTGATTTCAGTCCAAAAGAGAAAAGTACTACAAGGTTGGGTCATTTGAGACTCTGTTTTATTGGCCTGTGTAAGTAGAGAATTTAGTAAAAAGTGAATTTTTTGTGTGACCAAATTGAAAGATTTATAAGACAATGATATTGGTATTTTCATATGTATGCAAAAGTGTTATAGGAGGAATGCAGGGTTTCTAGTATACACCATCCTGGTACAGTGTCTAACATGTACAACAGAAATACTTCCCGGTGTGATTAAGACCTGACAAAATATTGGTTGTAATTCATGTTGTTTTTTCTACCATGAAAGAAGATAATAATCCATTGAAGTGTGTGGTGGTGAAGTTTCCCTTATTTGCTTGAGACATTATTGCCTTGTTTATTTTTCCTTTCTCCTTACCTCTCTTCAGTTAATAATTGCTGGCAATTCTTTCACATGCTCTCTCACACACAGTCCTTTTCTTCCCTCCCCACTGCTGCTGCCTGATTATTTCAGCCTTTCCTTAACTTGCATCTTTTCTGGGGATTATTGTGATGGCATCTCCCTGAATCTAGGCTTTCCTTGTGCTTCACATATGGGTTAAAACATGGTATTTTTTATTCACTTTATTTTAGGTGTGAAATGGTGTCTCATTGTGGTTTTAACTTGAGTTTCTCTGCTTATTAGTGAGCTTGAATGCCCTTTTTGAATTTATTGGCCACTTGGATATCCCCTTTGTGAAATGCCTTTGAAATCTCTTGCCCATTTTTCTATTACATTGTCTGTCTTATTCTTACTACTTTATAAGAATTTTTTTTATATTATGGATACAAGTCCCATGTTAATTATGTGTGTGGTGAGGATTTTCTCCCAGACTGTGGCTTATTTTTCACTCTCTTTATGGTGCCTTTTGATGAATAAAATTTACTAATACTGATGTTGTTCAATTTATCCGTCTTTCCCTTCATGATTACTATGTTCTATGTCCTGATTAAAAAAATAATTCCCTACTCAAAGGTCATAAAAATAATCTCATATTATTTCCTAGAAGTTTTATTATTTTTTTCACACTTAGATTCATAATCCCTTTGGAATTGATATTGTGTATGGTGTGAGGTAGGAGTTAAGTTTTACTTTTTTCATATAGATATCGGAATGCCATAATAAAATTCACGAGAATTGTTTATGTACTGACTGCTCTGCAGTACCACCCTTAACATAAATCATGTTTTCTTATATGTATTGGTCTTTTTCATGACTTTATTCTGTTCTTTTGGTCTACATGTTAAAACTGTGCCAAAGCCATGCTTATCTTGTTAATTTTCTTGCAGAGAAAACAGTACTTTGAGCATGGATTCATCTCAAAAAAACACAAGAATTTTTATATAAACATTTTATATATAAATGTCATGATATATATGTCACATTTATTGAGGTATAACTTCCATACAGTAAGTATATGTATTCATATGTATGAATATTACATATATATGCAGTATGTTATATGTATTGAGGTATAATTTACATACAATAAAATTTACTCTTATTAGCTATAGTGTTCTGTGAATTTTGACTAATACATACAGTCACGTATCTACCACCATAATCAAGATATAGAACATTTTCAACACCTCACAAGTTCCCTTAGGCGGGGCGAGGTGGCTCACGCCTGTAATCCTAGCACTCTGGGAGGCCGAGGCAGGTGGATCACTCAAGGTCAGGAGTTCGAGACCAGCCTGAGCAAGAGCGAGACCCTGTCTCTAATAAAAATAAAAAAGAAATTATCTGGCCAACTAAAAATATATATAGAAAAAATTAGCCGGGCATGGTGGCGCATGCCTGTAGTCCCAGCTACTCAGGAGGCTGAGGCAGTAGGATTGCTTAAGCCCAGGAGTTTGAGATCGCTGTGAGCTAGGCTGACGCCATGGCACTCACTCTAGCCTGGGCAACAGAGCAAGACTCTGTCTCAAAAAAAAAAAAAAAAAAGTTCCCTTAGGCCCTTTGTAGACAATTCCTTCTCCTACTCTCAGCCCCTGACAACCACTGATCTATTTTCTTTCCCTATAGTTTTCACTCTCTTAACTGTGTCTTTTGCAGAGCAGGTATTTTTAATTTGGATGAAGTCCAATTTATCTTTTTTTCTTTCTGGATCATGCTTTTGGTGTTGTATCTAAGAAATCTTTGTTTGATGTCCAAAATGTTTTCTTTTATTGTTGTATTATTTTAGGTTTATATTAAAGTCTAGGACTTGTTTTGAGTGTCAATGTTTTTTTTTTTTTCAATATGGATATTTAATTGTTCAAATACCATTCATTGACCACATACATAGATCTTTTTTGTATATATTTGTCTTTTCGTATGCTTTTAAAAAATCAGCTTGTCGGCCGGGCGCGGTGGCTCACGCCTGTAATCCTAGCACTCTGGGAGGCCGAGGCGGGTGGATTGCTCAAGGTCAGGAGTTCGAGACCAGCCTGAGCGAGAGCCCGTCTCTACTAAAAATAGAAAGACATTATATGGACAACTAAAAATCTATATAGAAAAAAATTAGCCGGGCATAGTGGCGCATGCCTGTAGTCCCAGCTACTCGGGAGGCTGAGGCAGTAGGATCGCTTAAGCCGAGGAGTCTGAGGTTGCTGTGAGCTAAGCTGACGCCACGGCACTCACTCTAGCCTGGGCAACAAAGTGAGACTCTGTCTCAACAAAAAAAAAAAAAAAAAAAAATCAGCTTGTCAATTTGTATAAAAATATCCTGGTGGAATTTGATTGGAAATGTGTTGGCTCTATAGATCAGTGTAGGGAGAGTTGGCGTCTTCATAACACTGAGGCTTCCAAACCACAAATCCAGTTTATATCTTTATCAGTGTTTTATAGTTTTCAGTAACTAGATCTTGCTCATATTTTATTACATTTATACCTAAATATTTCATGTTTTTGGTGCTATTGTAAATGGTACTTTAAAAAAAGTTTAATGTTTAAATATTCTTTAACATAAGGACACTGGGAGCCTGGGAAAGTGAAATTAAATTTTTATGTGGGGAAATTCTTCAAAAGAAAACAAATCAGCATAAAACTTTAACGAGAGAAGTATGTATATATTACACATTTGAAATATATAGGAATACCACTGATAGCTTGTATACTGATCTTATTTCTATAACCTTTCTAAACACATTTATTAATTTTCATAGTTTTTGGAAATTCTTTGTGATTTTTCTATAATCATGTAGCCTGTGAATAGAATAGTTTTATTTCCAATTCCTTGGCCTTTTATTTCTTCTTCTTGCCTTATTGGCATTGCTAGTTCTTCCAGTGCAATGTTGTAAAAAGAAAATAAAATTTCAGAACCTTCCAAATTTATTATACCAAGGGGAAAAGTTAAGCTCTGGAAACTGAGTCACATAAAACGGCAGTTTTTCTTCTCTGGTGCATGACCTTTGCTTCCTGGCCTTTGTGTGGAGATGTTGTACATTAACCAGACTCCCTATTCTTCATGCAAGCCTAGACTAAATGACATTGAAGATAGAGACCCTTCTGATTGTTGCCTCTTTACGATTGAATGCTAAGCAATCCCCTTAGGGTATAATCGATAGTAGGCAGTCAAATCCATATGTTAGCCTTGTATGGAAAATGTAATTCTGTTCAGCACCTCCATTTTTGCCTGTTTGAACACATCCTCATTTTTACCCACATGGGGAACACTGATCACCATTATTTTGTGGGCAGCCACCCTTATACTTTGAGCTTGAATAAACTCTTTTTACTGGACCCTGAGCATTTGATTATTTTAGGTTGACAATGTTGAATATAATTGGTGAGAACAGAACCTTTGCCTTGTTCCTCATCTAAGAGAGAAAATAGGTCTTCACCATTAAGTATGTTGCAGTGGGAATTTTTGTAAATGATGTTTGTCATGTTAAAGTTATCTTCTGTTCCTAGTTTACTGGGAAATCATTTCTTTTTTAAATCAGCCAAAGATGTTGAATTTTGGCCGGGCGCGGTGGCTCACGCCTGTAATCCTAGCACTCTGGGAGGCCGAGGCGGGTGGATTGTTCAAGGTCAGGAGTTCGAGACCAGCCTGAGCAAGAGCGAGACCCCGTCTCTACTAAATATAGAAAGAAATTATCTGGCCAACTAAAATATATATAGAAAAAAATAGCCGGGCATGGTGGCACATGCCTGTAGTCCCAGCTACTCGGGAGGCTGAGGCGGTAGGATCGCTTAAGCCCAGGAGTTTGAGGTTGCTGTGAGCTAGGCTGATGCCATGGCACTCACTCTAGCCTGAGCAACAAAGCGAGACGCTGTCTCAAAAAAAAAAAAAAAAAAAAAAGATGTTGAATTTTGTCAAATGCTGTTTGCTGTAGCACTTGAGATGGTCATATGATCATCTTAGTTAGTAAAGTTAGTTAATTATATTGACCAATTTGATTTTTTTGAATGTTGACTAGTCTTGCAATTCCTAGACAAATCCTACTTGTTCCTGAATTTGTTTTTTATTTTTTAAAAAATAATATTGCCAGATTTGATTTGCTAGTATTTTGTTGAGAATCTTTTTGTCTATCCTTATGAGAGATAGTCATCTGCAGTTTTCTTTTTTTAGTAATATCTTTTCTGGTGCTATCATGATAATGCTAGCCTTATAAAATGAGTTGATAGGTATTATTAACTATATATTATCAACAATATACTCTGGAAGAGTTTTTAAAAATAATTGTTTGTATTTCTTCCTTAAATGTTTGACAACATTTGTCAATGAACATATCTGGGCCTGGAATTTTCTTTGTTTAAAGATTTTTATGAATGAATTCAAATTCTTTAGTAAACAGGCTAAACAGGTAACCTAATTCTTTTTGAGTGAACTTCAGGGGTTTGCGTCTTTTAAGGAATTTTCCCATTCCACCTCGGTTGTTAAGTTTATGGGCATACAGTTTTTTGCAATATCACCTATTATCCTTTTAATATTTGTGGGATCTGTAGTGATGTATCCACTTTCATTCATGATATTTGTTATTTGTCTTCTCTCTTTTTAATATGGTCAATTTGGCCACAGGTTTATAAATTTTATTGATCTTTTTGAGAAATCAACTTTAGTTTCCTTGATTTTCTCTATAGTTTTTCTATTTTTAATTTTATTGATAAGCACTCATTTTCACTTTTTCCTTCCTTGATTACTATAGGTTAAACTTGCTTTTTAAAAAAATTATCTTATAGTGGAAGCTTAGATATTTATTCAAGATCTTTTCTTTGTCTTAGCTGCACTGCTTCAGTAGCACCTCACACTAAGTATTCAAGTTTCCTTATAACTTCATTTTTTTTTTTTTTTTGAGGCAAAGTCCCACTGTGTCACCCTGGCTAGAGTGCTGTGGCATCAGCCTAGCTCACAGCAACCTCAAACTCCTGGGCTCAAGCCATCCTCCTGCCTCAGCCTCCCGAGTAGCTGGGACTACAGGCATGCGCCACCATGCTCGGCTAATTTTTTCTATATATTTTTAGTTGTCCAGCTAATTTCTTTCTATTTTTTTTAGTAGAGATGGGGTCTCGCTCTTGCTCAGGCTGGTCTCAAACTCCTGAGCTCAAACGATCCACCCGCCTAGGCCTCCCAGAGTGCTAGTATTACAGGTGTGAGCCACCGCACCTGGCCATAACTTCATTTTTGACCCATGGATTATTTAGAAACTTGTTGTTTGATTTCCAAGTATTCAGGAATTTTCCACACATATTTGTTATTGGTTTCTAGTTTAATTCCTCTATAGGAGTTAATGTAGAGAAACTAGGTTTGGGTTTTGTAGTTGCTGTGATTATCTTCAGCATGCCATAGTCTTTAAATTTGTCTTACAATGTCTTATGCTTAGGGTGAAGATCTGGGTGCCTGAAGGTTTACCTCAGTGTTTGCTTTCAGTCCTCAGCTTTCAGCTGTCCTTCTCTGCCTGTACCTGGTGGGAAGCAGGGCAGAAGGCCTGTCCTGGCCCGTTCTCTATTGTTCTGGTCCACCTTCAGGCTAAGATTGGCCATTTGTGCCCGGGCCTTTGGGGGTGGGGTTTTCTCAGGGTCCCTTCTCCCCCTGGCAGGCAGCCAATTCTCTACCTGTGTATATGGCAAGTCTTGTGCAAGAGATTTTCTTGTCCTAGTTAAGCGGTTGGAGATCTCTGACAGTACTGCTATGGGGTCTCGGGCTCAGGACTGCTTTTTGCTCCTCCCCCAGGGATAGAAGTGTTTTCTTCTATCTTTGCAGGAAACAATGGTTCTGTCCTGCTAGAGGTGACTGGGTTTACTGCTCCTTTCCCAGAAGCTTGAGCCTATTGAGAGAAGGGTCCAGGCAGAGATACAGGGCTTCATGTCTGCTAGTGGTGGTGGCTGATTTACTCTTCTTTGACTGCACCACAGAGGGAGTCTCTCCCCAGTCTTCTGCCCTGGCTCCAGTATTTCTTGTGATTACCAGTGAACGTCTATCTAAAAAAACCTTAAGTATGTGGGAACTCCCTTGTGTTTGCAGCTCTCTCTGCTGTCATGGTAGCCCACACTAATACCAGCTGACTTCTTTTCACCCATTTGACTGGAAGACTCATCTGCCTTCATGCTCGGCCACAGGTGAGACTAACCTGGCTCCCAACTCATCTCGGTGAGGGGGACCTCCTGGGATTTCAGGTTGCTTGGTTGTCCTTCAATGCCAGCCCTTTGATGTGTTCAGAAACGTGATTTTGTAGTTTATCTGGCTTTCTCTCACTGTTAGGAAAGAAATGGCTTTCTTTTTAGGTTTCTACATTGTAGGTAGAAAGGGAAAAAAACAAATGTTTCAATGCTTAATCAGAATAAATTGTCACTCTTTTTGAGGTGATGTGACACATTCCTGGGATCTAAGTTAACACTTCGAACATAAATGTCAATAGCACCACATTGTTTTCTAAGGTACTATATGATAATCAGTGTTCATAATGATGACATGGAAGCATTTTTAGGGCCCCAAATTGTCATTAGATTCATAAGAAAGTTTTAAATATTATCTTAGGATGATATTCATTTGAGGAATATTCTTTGAACAATAAGAACTCAGATATGGTATCTATGATTATAGTCTATTAATTAATTTTGTAACTTACCAAATTTGAATATAGAAGATTTTAATCTGTTTTCAGGTAACTTAAAACAATAAATATTTTAAATGTTCAGACAATAGGAGATGCTACATGCAAAATTTTGTGCAACATCTGCACAATCTTTTATGCGGAGCTATCACACGTGCACTGCATGCTACATGCTAATTATACTGTTGCTTACCTAACAGGAGAATTCTGTAGTGCAGATGAAAGAACTCCTTTAACTTTTTTTCTATATTTTAAGTAAAATTCTCTTCTGGTGGATGTCAAATTAAGCAGGCTAGATAAGAAAGTAAGATATATATAATACTACATAATGATCCAGTTTAACTTTATTTTCTCTGAGGTTTTTGCAGAAATTAAGAAAAGCTGGATTACATCCTGTGAAGTAGAGGCAATGTCTAATTTTACAATCTATACAGTATCTAGAAAATTGCAGGATGACTCATAGTGCATTGTTGGAACTCATTAAGTGTAAATAACTACATTTCATTTGGCAAATGGTGCTGGTTCAGCATACATGTTAGATCAGGAGTAGTACCATACATTCTGTACTTTAGAAATTCCCATAGCTATCAAGTATTATAGAGGAATATTTTTAACATTTATTTATCCTGAAAGATCACATTCAACATCTGGTTTGTTTATTTTTGTATGTGTAGAACACACTTTACATGATTACATCAGTTGCCTTTTAAAAAATATGAGATGATTAATCTTTTTCTTGCTGTGAAATGAGTCATACAATGAATTACAAATCTGATTCAGGGGGAAAAACTTTGGCCATCATGACTCAATTTTGGGTTCCACAGGGTGGGATATGCTTGTAATATCAATTTTGACTTTTTAATACTATAAGGTTAGGGAGAAATTCAGCTATTTAGAGAAACAGGAGAAAAAAGGCAGCTGGTGTGGGCACAAGTAGCTTGACTTTTCTTCTTTCTTTTGTCATAATGAGACTTTTGCTATTGGGAATAAGAAGAGAACAGGGCTCATTTGGATGCACAGCCATAGGCAGAAGGTAGGGATGAGGATTTGACTTAGGATGCAAATAAAATTAAATGATTCCTGGTTGTCCATTGCTGATAGGGTCCATCTGATGTTTATCATGAAGCAGTTAATCAGTAACACCTTGATACCACTACTCCAAGGGAATATTCTTTGTGGTTATACAGAAAGTGTAGTAATGGTGCCAGTGAAGGCAATTCAGTTTTTAGTTTACACCACTGTCAGTAACTGGTTGCTCATATGCAAAACAAGTAGACTGTATAATTCTTTCCATCACTGAAACTCAGTAGAGAACACTGATTGTGGCAAAGAACACTGATTGTGCTAGTGGTTACAGGTGCACAGGTAAAGAGTATGGGGGGGAGAAAGAGAGGCAGAGACACACACACAAACTCCATTTGTAGTTAACACAGAAGAGCAGTATCTAGCAGGATGTAGACCCCACTCAAAACAATTACTTGGTAAAATGTGGTATTTAAAATGAAGGTTAAGAATTTGCAGATGCCCACTGAAGATTTTGTGCAAATAGTAACCAAGGCAGCAAAGACCTGACCAATGCAGGCCACATAAGCAGCTCCATAGTTTGAAAGAGGAATCTAAGTGGACCAAACAGAAATCACACCCTATTCACACCAGTGAGGATCTCCTTCTACTTACTTGCTCAGAGAGGAGTATTTAGAAGTGTATGTCAAAATCTACTGTATACTCTTTGTAACCGTTGCTTATAATAGGGAACAAATTATCATAATACAATGTACACAATTCATGCTCTGTAGAGTGAGTTCACCTGCACTTGTTTTTTTTTTTGTTTTTTTTTTTTTGCCATTTTCTTAAAGTTCTGGACTCCATGAACCTGTTTGACCATTGTAGTAAAACGTATGTGTTCAGATTGGGCAAAACACAGGTAAGTGGCATCTCTTTGAGAATATTGTTTTAAAACACTCGTTTCTATTTGGGTGTTCTGTACTTTACCTTGGGTACACAGCCTCATATCTCCAAGTCTCTTGTGATGATCAGATAAGATCATTACAGTCTTTCATTTCAAAGCTACAAGAGATGTTCAAGACCGTTTATTGCACCTACTTCAATTATAGAAGAAAACAGAACTGCTTCAGTTCATACAGCTACTAAGAGGCTGAACGAGATTAGGGCCCAGTTTTCTTGACTTCCTAACTCATTATGTTACTCACTAAGTTATTTTTATATATAATAATAACTTTCAATAACCCTTTTTGAAAAACTTGTTAAAATTAAAAATAAGTTATTATTACTCAGGAATACTTGTTAACAAATGTGTTTACACCCCCCAAAGAATTTTTGTAGGAATGAAGCCATTATGACTGGTTCTTTGGCTGGATACTGTAGCTTGTGAGAACTGTAGCAGTCAAGGGTAGTTTCAGCTGTGTGTGTCATATGTTACAAAGTTACATTGTCTTTAACTCAAATAAGGTCCAGAGGGAGCAGACTGAGCATAGCTGCTGCCACAGTTCCAACATGTTTTGAATTCTGAAACTCAGGCTCATTTCATTCAGCTCTCCGGGTCTGCTATCCCTAGTGTGGCTCTCATCCTTACAGCCCAAGATGCTGCTAAATCTTTTGCCCTTGATATACCAAAATGACATTCTCTCTCTCTCTTTACACGTACACACACACCCACACACACACACACGTATGTAAACTATCCATTCCACCTCAAGGTAAGACAGATCTTTTTTCATAATTCTACTTGCACTCTAATTGACTTGTCATTCCCAGAAATATCAGCTTAGACACAAAACATCTTGTTAATATTGCCCTCTTTTCCATGTTGTTGCCATTAGGGTACTCCAGGGACTATGTCCTTTTATCTCGGAATGGAAGATAGCTAATAACAATGAACAGTCTCATAATTCAGGTGGAGAATGCTCTGAGAGAGCCTCTTCCCTCCTCATCTTCCTCCCTGTAGAAGGCCAGGTGTCTAATGGTGATCAAGTGGGGAATGGTGGCTATCCCTCTCTCAGCCAGACAGGTGGCTAAAGTGGGACCCAAAGTGGAAAAAACAGTTCTGTACTTCAAATTTAAGTCCATAGGGCTGTGTGATTTCATAATGGTGCTTCTTAGGTAGGCCTATGGTCTGTTCTTATGTGACTCTTGAAGTAAGAATGATTGTTATGTTTTTAAAGAGTTGTAAAGAAGAGGAGGAGGAGAAAGAGAAGGAGGTAGAGAAAGAAAAAGTGATGATGATGCAGTATGTGACCTGCAAAGCCTAAAATATTCATTATGTGTCCCTTTACAGCAAAGTTTGCCGACCAAGATGATTTAACTCTTCCCTGTACTAATTTATGGGCACAGAACATCGTTCTTGAACTCTTGGGGCTCCCATTGGATCTATGTCCTCAGCTGGCAAAAGAGCCTCTCCAGATTCTTTCTTTTGCATCCTCTCCTCCTTTTCCCACTATCACTTGGTCCATTTAAACTATTTTTGTTCTCTCTTAGCTTCCACACAATCTTTTCCCCTTTTGTGTCTGGTCTCTGATAGCATTAGTCAGTCATTTTCTAATTCTCTGGCTCCTCTCGCTGGTTGATTGGGAGGTGGGATGGGAGCTCTACATCCTGAGGAGATGGAAGTAAGAGGCCACTACCATGGCCTGAGAGAGAGGATTGAACAAGTCATACATTGTTTATTGGGGGATTAATTTCTGGTCAGCATAGCTCCTATATCTTAATATGTTGTAAGAGTCTCTGTTAATAGATTCAAGGAGAGAAATCACAGGACATATCTCTACAGACGGCAAAGCAGCCTTTGACAAAACTCTAGACTCATTTTGAATTAAAATGTTTAAGAGGAATTCTAGGGAATGCTTCTTTAACAAGAAGTACGTATAACTTAGTTCTAAACTCAGCACCTTACTTAATGCTAGGACAATATAAATGTGATCAGGAACAAGGCAAGGATGCCTACTGGTTTTACTATTATGTTATACATGAGTTTTTAGCCAATTCAGTTAAACAGGAGAAATCAATTAGAAGCCTAAGATTAGGTAAGGAAGAAGTAATAGGGTTTTTGTTTGTAGATATTAAGTGGGCAATCCTGGAAAACTCTAGCAAGTCAAGGGTTCTGAACACAAACAATAAAATAATTTAGGAAGTTGGCAGGGTATAAAATTAGCATCCAAAAATAAATAGCCTTTATATACCCAACAGCAACCAGCTAGAGGATATAATGATAGAGAAAAACTCCATTTACGGTAGCAACGACAATGAAGAAAACACTAAGTAATAATCTTGACAAGAGATCTATACAATTTTTATGAAGACAATTTTTAAATACTCAAAAACACAAAGGTAAACTTGAACAAATGAAAAAGCATTCCTTCTTCTTGCCCAGGATCGCTCAACATCATAATGATGTTAATTTTCCCTAGTTAATTAATACATTTAACATAAGCTCAATAAAAATACTAACAAGCTTGTTTTATGGAGCTATACAAGTTTATACCAAGGTTCATGTTGAAGTATGTACATGAAAGAATGCTGAAAAAGAGAAGCTATGTGGACAAACTACTTCCACAACTTATTAAGACATGCTATATAGAACTTCTATAGTCAAAGCAACATGGTACCGGCACATGGTTAGACAGATCCGTGAATGGAATAGAAAGTCCAGAAAAAGACTCAAGTACATCTGAAAATTGAGTATATGACCATGGTGACATCTCAAATTAATGGGGACAAAGGTGAACTTTTAATTAAATGGTCCTGGGACAAAGGGAGAACCACTTGAAAAAAGCTAATTAGATCCACACCTCACACCATACACAAGAATAAATTACAAATGGGTCAGGCATTTAAATGTAAATAATGAAATCATTCAAGTACTAGAATAAAATATGGTCAAATAATTTATTATTTACAAAAATAAAAATAGTTACTTTACAGGGAAGAAATAGTAACTATACAATAGACACTATTTTAACTGAATGATGAAAATTGAGATCTCCGTACTGGGACTGACTGACATAATGTGCTCCTGAGTGATTCACTGAGAAGAACCAACGTCACTTTTGTGGTTTTTCTGCCAAAATGCATTACTGGAATCTAGTTACTCAGAAACACTAGATGAACCCAAATTGGGGCATTCTAAAAATGAACTGCCTTGTGCTCTTCAAAAATGTCAAGGTCAAGAAAGAAAAAATTGAGAAATCATTTCAGATTAAAAGAGACTAAACAAATATGACAGATAGTTTGCAAGTGTGATCCTGAATTTAATCCTAGACTGAAACAAATAGCTGTCAAGCTCATTATGGGAACAATTGGTGAAATTTGAACATTCACTATGGATTAGATTATTGTACTAATATTACATTTCCTGATTTTGATAATGTACTGTGAGAAGATGATGATGTTAGATAAGGGAATGTCCTTGGTTTTAGTCAATACTTATGGAAGTATTTAGAGATAAAGGGGCATAATGATGTCTGTAACTTACTTTTAAATGGAACACAAATAATAATGCAAGTGTAAATAATCAGTCAGTTTTGTTGAGGACATTATATTAGTCTGTTTGGGCTGCCATAACAAACTACTATAGGCTGGGTGGCTTAAAGAACAGTTCTGGAGGATAGAAGTCCAAGATCATGGTGCCAGCAGGGTTGGTGTCTGGTGAGACCACTCTCCCTGCCTTGTAAATGGTTGCCTTCTTGCTATGTCCTCACATGGCCCTTTCTCTGTGCACACATGGTGAGAGAAAGAGGTCTCTGGTGTCTCTTCCTCTTCTTACAAGGACACCAATCCTCTCAAATTAGGACCCTCATTTAACCTTAATTACCTCCTTAAAGACGCTGTCTGCAAGTACACGTTGGGTGTTGGGGATATAAGATGAATCTTGGGGGACAAAATTCAGTCCCTAACAGATGTATAGGAGTCTTTCAAGTATTCTTGCAACTTTCCTGTAAGTTCGAAATTATATATAAATTTAAGTTATGAGAAATAAATTTCTCCCCTTTCTCTCTCTCTTACTCTCTTTCTACCACCCAACCCAACATTGCCATCGCCTTGGGAGGCATGAAGCTAAAGGAGAGAGGAGGAAAGAAGAAAAGTGCGACCTCCTCAATTCTAGCCAAGTGTGAGCTCTACTGCTTTTTCTTATAAAAGAAGAAAAACTTTTATTATAGAGACTAACTTATTCTCATATTCTTAAAATCTGGAGAAGAAAGAAGTTCTATGAGAGGTAATATGGATACAATGTAATTCCTCATTCATCTTGAACATAATCCAAGTGAAGGGAAATGATTTCCACACACCAGGTGAATCTGGGACCTGGTACACAGAGTTGAGCTACTTTGGAAGGAATAAAACCATTTACCCAGAAATCTGTGGGGCAACTTGATGTCTGTGCAAATTTTGGGTTGGGAGAGTTAAGTTTTTGAAAATCCATCTGTCCTCTTCAGGTGTGTTTTAAAACTTTTTTAGGCAAAACAAGAGTAGCCTTTGGTCTAGGGCTAATTTGCCTCCCTTTTGAGGTGATACCCAATACAGTGTTTTCCACTTTGTCTGTAGGTAACACAAACTATTCCAGACCCTGTGTGAGCCCTGAGGATTGTTTCTGCTGTTCTTTTTGGATGGTGCTTTATCCATTTTGGGGTAGTTTCCTCCCATGCATGCACTGGCTGGTGCTCATCTGAAGACCTGAAGAGACCCTCTGCAGATCTCTGTGTGGCTGGCTCCTCTCCAGTGCTTTGCTCTTCAACTCTAGCATACTTGGTCTCCTGGACTCCCATCTGGGTGTCCTAAACTGTGTGAGCCTGCTGGGCTTTGCCTGGTTTCTCCTCCCTACACTCTGGCCTGGAAATGCTCTCCAGTCCAGAAGGTGGCACAATCACAAGGCCCACCTTGTTTATTTTCCTTCTCTCAGTGATTACTGTCCTGTGCAGCCCAATGTCCAATGTCTGAAAATTATTTTTGTCTATTTTTTTTTGATGTTCTTGTTTTAGGTGAAGGCTAAATTCAACCTCTGTTATAATATCTTGGTCAGGAGTGGGCCTCCCTAGTATCTTCTTCACTATTTTTCCATGTAGTTCTTCTCTCTTCCCTAATTCCCATGTGGTCTGTGGCTCACCCAGGGTTGAGCTGAAGGAGGAGGAGAGGGAGAGGGCTGAAGGTCTCACCAGGCTGGCACTGCTGTAATCTGATGTTGGGCTCTCTGGTGTGTCAGATGTCTAAATGCTTACTCCTTGTCTTATGGGTGCTTCGGCTGCTGGGGTCTCTTGCCAGCAGCTCCCTGACAAAGTGTGTATGTTTCCTTTCTGGCTACATACAATTCATTCCTTAGCTCCTGGCTTCTGGTCTTCTACCCTCTCATGAACTCTTCTTTGGGATCACCTTACCCTTCCATTTTCTTGGGCAGTGTCCCTTTCAGGAGAACAAACTCCCCCCAGCTACTTTCTCACTCGACTTTTCAAGAGTATCTCACAGGTCAGTATGTGTGATCCCCTAACTCCTGAGGTCACAAGTCAAGTTTTCTGGGCAATTCTCTAACCTCCTTCCCCATTTGGCTTACAGAAAGAGGAAAAAAAGAGGAAGAGGAGAAGAGTCACAAAACATTGACAACTCTTCCTTTAAGAAAGTTAATGCTACCAAACTCTTCAATATTGAAGACTTTCCTATATATCTTTGACGTGAGTGCTAAAGATCTACTTTTGGGGTGGAGTAGGGGCTGTAATTAACTATAAGTTAAGTTCCACATAGATGGTCTGGCTCATTTTTCTAGAATGTTTGGGTCTTTAACATCCTTCATTTTCAGTTTTGGATATTCCACAGGACTTGAAAAAAGTCCAATTTTAAAACTTATTGCATATATGATACATTTTATTAATAAGATGTCTTTTGTTGTATCTATTGACTTTCTTTCCATGTATTTCTGAATATATTTGTATGTCCTGGGAAGAAAAACTATGAATATTTAAACTATAGATATCATGAATTAAGTTCAGTCTATTTCTCAAAGGTTCAGAAAACAAAGTATCCTTCTTCCCACCAGCTGTTGCTTCCTCTGACACATGCACACACAAATACTCACACATGCACACATTTATTACACAGCCTTGAAACTGAAGTCTTGGCTAGAACAAAAGGAAGTGGAGTTTCCTCTTCAGCTGTTCTCTTATTGGTCCTAATTAACAGTTGACCTGGCACTGTAAAATTGTTTTTTCCTTCTTATAAAGTTCTCTCAAGCCTCAATTTTCATTTTGAATTTGCACCTGTCCTCTACTCATTGTACCCTATTTGCAGCATCCTGAACGCAGCCTGTTCTCACAGCTCTTTGCTTTTGCGTATGCTGTTCCCAGTAGGAAACCACTTTCCTTCATTCTCTGTGTGGGAAGTTCCTGCTGATCTTCCTATTTGTGGCTGAGGTGCCTTCTCTGACCACTGCCTGCACTGAGTTGGGCGTCTCTGATGTGCTCTTAGGATATCTTGTATCTGCCTTTTCCTGGCACTCAGTAATCTGCCTTGTTGCAATCATCCTTCTCATCCACCTACTGTGAGCTGCTTGAGCACAGAAATTTGTCTTCCTCAGTTTGTGTCCTGAGTACTTGGCAAATAATCGAAGTAGACATAAAAACCACATTTTGAGTACTTGCTTTATCTCAAACATTGTTCCAAGCATTCTACATGTATCATATCATATCACTCAACTTATAACTCCACAAAGTAGGTACTATTATCCTATGTTATGCACAGAGAAGTTAGGTAACTTGCCTTAGGAAGTCATGGAGCCCAATTAAACCCAGGCAATCTGATCTTAAAGCCCTCACTTGATTACTGTTTCAATATGGGAAAATACTTAACAAATATGGATACTCAATAAATTCTTGATGAGTAAATGAACAACCTTTGGTTCTGTAGTACATATTTCTTCAACAAAGAGCCCATTAAGATTGTATGCAACTGTGCAGAGTGTCCCATTAAGACTAAGGGGAATGATCTGAAAGCCTCAAGACAGTTGCCTGTATTCTATAGAATATATGGTAGAATCCTCTCCCTAGAGCTCCTGGGCTAGTTCTTTATAGGTCCAGCTTTTCTTGTGTCCCTGGATATTAAACTCTTTCTCTTCAATCTCCCAAACAACCAAGTGGTGGCCACTGAAGTCCTGAATCATCAGCACTTTGCTGATGTCAACAACATCTGCTGAGGGCTGTACTCACCTGTTCTATTAAAATCAGAACGCTTGCTAATGGAAGCTGTCTTCAACTCCATTAACCCTAATCAGCCCTGGCCAACCTTGAAGGCAGAAAAATGCTATCATTATAAAAAAATTATAATATCCTACTGCCGTGTTAAAATGCCATTCTTGGCTGAGGGGTCAGAGCTATTTGCCTGATGTCATACATTGAAAACTGGTCAAGGGTTACTAACATACTTTTGAAAATACTTTTTAAATCATAGAGCAAATGTGATTAGGCCAGTGTCGCATGCAAAATATTGGCTTCTCCCAAAGATATTTGCCTCCAAATCTCCAAAACCTATGAATATGTTACCTTACTTGGCAACAGGGACTTTGCAGATGTGATTAAGTTAAGGAATTTGAGATGGGAGAGTGCTCTGAATTATTCAGGTGGGACCAGTATAACACATGGGTCCTTCCTAGTTGTGCATAGAAACTGGAAAAGGCAAGAAATGGATTCTCCCTTAGTGCCTTCAGAAAGGAATGCAGCCTTGGGGACACCTGGATTTTAGCCCAGTGAGACCCATATTGGACTGTAAGATAATAAATTTGTGTTGTTTTAAGTTTGTGGTAATTTGTTACAGTAGCCGTAAAAATCTAATACAGTAGTTTTCTCCAAGTGTGGCCCCTGGACCAGCTGCATGGTAATCAAGTTGTCTTTGGAACAAGGAAAATTATCAGGGATAAAGATGCACTTTCCATAATAAAGGGGTCGATTCTCTAAGAAGACAGAACAATCCTTAATCTGTATGTGCCTAACAACAGATCATCAAAATACATGAGGCAAAAACAGATAGAACTGCACAGACAAGTAGAGGAATCCACTTGTGGGAGACTTCAATACTTCTCTGTTAGAAATGGACAGATCTAGCAGGCAGAGAATCAGCAAGAAGATAGTTGAACTCAATAGCACCATCAATCAACTAGATATAATAGACATCTATGGACCACTTTATTCAACAATAACAGAATACATATTTTTCTCAAGCTCACATGAAATATCAACCAAGACAGACCACATTTTGGGCCATAAGACAAATTTTAACCAGTTTAAAAGAATAAAAATCATACATTGTCTGCTCTCAGACCACAATGGAATTAAACTGGAATTCAGAAATAATAGCTGAAAAATGCCCCAAATACTTGAAGATTAAACAAGATACTTCTAAATCACACATGGATCAAAGAAAAAAATGTCAAGAGAAATTAAAAATTATTTTGAGCTAAATGAAATGAAAGCACAACTTCTCAAAATCTGTCGGATGCAGTAAAAGCCATACTTAGAGGGAAATTTATAGCGTTGTGTAATCAAGTTGTTAAAAGTGCAGATTCTGGGGTCTTGCCACTGAGCCAGTGCATTTGATCTTGGTGTTGGGGTGGAGCTTGGGAAACTGCAATTTATATAACAGCCCAGGTGATTTTAATGCATCCTAAAATCTGAAAGTTCCTTGATTAAATTTGTTTATATTTTCACTTTGTTAATCATAAAAATAAAAGAAAAATTGATCAGCATTAAACTTTTTTGAGAAGACTAATTCATTTGGTATAAATGGAAACCACCCACCTTTTTTTTTATTTTCAGTAACAGTTCCTTGCCACTCTGTGCTATTTAAATACACATTTTCCACTGGCTAGAAACTCTCTTAAGTGCATCTTTCTTTTCTCCTACACTCAGTGGTCTCAGCAGGACGTAAGCCTTCAATCTCACCTACCCTCCTAGAACAGCATTCAGACTTGTGTATATATAGGGATCTCTTGAATGGATCTCTTTTGAACAAAGACTTGAGGTGCCCCCCTACTTTAACTGACTGTCCTCCCTCATTTTGTCTTTTTGTGCTTGTCTTTCCCTTGTTTGCAAGATTTCTGGCCAAGCATTCAGCTGGGGCTCCTGTCTTCACTTCTAAATTCTTTCCCTTAGCTTTAGACAAAGGATGCTTTTCTTCCTTTTTTTTTTTTTTTTTTTTTTTGTTTGAGATAGAGTCTCACTCTGTTGCCCAGGCTAGAGTGCCGTGGTGTCAGCCTAGCTCACAGCAACCTCAAACTTCTGGGCTCAAGCAATCCTTCTGTCTCAGCCTCCCGAATAGCTGGGATTACAGGCATGCACCACCATGCCTGACTAATTTTTTCTATATATATTTAGTTGTCCAGATAATGTCTTTCTATTTTTTTTTTGGTAGAGATGGGGTCTCGCCCTTGCCCAGGCTGGTCTTGAACTCCTGAGCTCAAACAATCCTCCCGCCTCGGCCTCCCAGAGTGCTAGGATTACAGGCATGAGCCACTGCACCCAGCCAATAAGGGATGCTTTTGCCTTGCCTCTGTCACAGGACGGAAGAAATGGTCTTGAAAACACAGGCTTCTCCCCTCTCCATTCTCCCACCAAGCTGGCCTTCTTTACTTCTTAGTCATCTTCTTATGCTTCCTGGTGGATGTGTGTGGGAAGCAGGGTGTTATTGTAAAGGCAAACTTCTTAATTAATCTCTTATAATAAGCCCTGTGGGGAGGTCATAGGTTTGTAGAATCTACAAGATGGGGCAGCCAGAATTTGTTGTCCTTAGCTGTGGGCCTTGGCCTTGTTTCCAGGAGGAAAAAAAAAATCTCGCTAAACATCCTGTTATTACATTTCGTGATAGGAGATTGATATTTGTTTCTGAGCCAAGGAATAGCAATTATCATCAAAACTACTTATATAATATAGTAACCTATTATATATCTTAATTATTTGAATCACTATAAATGAACTTATTCTCTCAGAACCAATAGATACTCCAAATCATAATCAAAGCTTTACCCTGTATAGAGTAAGACAACTTCAAAAAGCTGTCTTAAAATACAGTGCCTATGTGTGGTCCTGCCAAATACTTCCTAGTTCATCAGTTTGAGAGTGGCACTACCTGGTTGGCCTTTAGAATATTAGTATTAAATTATGTGGCTAAAATACTTCATGTTTGGAAAACTGGTCAGTTATTATAAGACTTCTTGAGACAGAGAGTGGACAATTGGCCTATGGTAAAGCTTGGGTTAAACTCTAAGAAATGTCTTGCTGCAGTAAAATCAGCCATCATTCTTGGTCTTAACTAAGCCCTTTCATCCAGTCAAAACTCTTTGCAAGCCAAAACATTCTTTCTCTTTGTTGTTGTTTAGTTTTATTTTAGCGTTTTCTACTAAAATGGGTTTTCTCACTTCCAGCTACTGAAATGGGGAAAAAGCCCTGAGTTTTGAATTTCATAGCAAATAGAATCAAATTTGAAAATATGAGTGAATTCAAAATTTATAAAATTATACTGTATAAGGGCTGAGGGTTAAACCAACTGAGAATTATTAAGATTGAGGTAAAACACAGTAATTTAAACATGTACATGAACACCAGGAAATATTATTTAATGAGTGCATGATCTTCCAAGTTTACAAATGTCACAAAGTATTTTAAAATATTTGACATTTAATAAAATCCAAGCTCATTGTATCCAGTATTTTCTCCCCATATTTATTTTTAAAACATATGTGATTTTTTGAGGGAAATTTAATGCATATGTTTTGGACTCATTTGGTTATGTCATCAAAATTCTGTTTTGAAAGAACTACATTGCATTCAAGTAGTCTTTTAGTGCAAAGATTTTCTTTATTACATCTTTTTTCCCTTGGTAAATGGGACCATATTTTTGCTTTGGTAGACAAATTCAAACACAAAGAGATTTGTTTTATTGATAATTCTGGAGTTCTGGATGATAGATTATTTTATTAAACTAAAACATTAATTTCTTATTATTACAAAAATGATCAATTTTGCTTACTGTCTGCATTTAGAAGGCATTACAATAGTGGTAATGAGAGACAGGATTTGGTAAATGTGAATATAATCATAATGGTTCACATAATTATTTTGTAAATTACAAACTGAAAGTCCCAAACCAAATCCTACTTTTGACACATGAAACAGGATCTGACTAGTATTATTAATAGTATAGTATATGTCAGGCAGTGGGCTCAATGCTTCACATAAATTTAAAAAGAGTGTTAATTTTACATCTTTCTGAGGTAGGTATTTCACAAAAGAGACAACGAAGATTCAGTCAGGTTAGGTAAGTCCCAAAGCCCATTCAGAGTAAGTGGTAAAATCAGGATTCGGACCAAGGTGGTCCAATTCCAAAGTAGATTCTTTGTTGCAGAAAATATTTCACACCGGCCCTAATTACTGTAGCTAAAATAGAAATGTATTATTCATTTTTCTAGAGATTAAATCAATTTGAGTGCAACTAGTTATACTCTACATTATGCTATAATTTAAGGACTCAGATACCCATAGCACTGAACATATTTGCCAAAATAAATATCATTGTTCTTTAGTCAGAAAACTTCTTTAGTTCACTCACGATATACTTACTGAGTGCCTACCTTATGCAAATAAGTTATTATTGAAAAATAATTATTGATGCCTGATATTCTGCCACAAAAATTCTATATGGAGATTACCCATTAGTTTTGACAGAGAATGAATCCTAGCAGATAAAAAGTATTACTACTCCCATTACGCTACTGGAGGGATGTATTGATATAGTACAGAGGAAATTTTCTTATCTAAGAGAGACATTTAAAATTTTTGTATAGTAGTTACTAAAAGTCATGTTACAGTATGAGACAGCCCTCAAATCTCAGTGGCTTAAAACCGCAAAGTTTTATTTCTTGCTTGTGCTCTATGACCAATGCATGTTGGTAGGTAGGGGTCGGGGGAGTCATTGTTTTAGTTATTCAGGAATCCATATTGATAGAGTTTCCATCTTAACACGTGGGAAAAGCAGAGAGTTACACCTTATTAACAATTGATTTTCCAGAGCTAGACACCCAGTAAGCTAAAGTTCAAGGAGGGCAGGAAGTACAGTTACAGAACAAGAGGGGAACCAGAAATCAGTGAATAGTGTAATGCCTGCTACATTGCCTGGCCTGACTTTGTTTTTAATGAATGATCTAATTTATCCAGGCTTTGTGCTGGTTTAGAATTGCTTTTGGAAATGAAATGTAATTAGAATAACCATGTCCAGTATAGATCGTTTGTTTAATATGTATGTGAATTTATTCATGTGTTAAATATGTACTTTTTTTAATTATTAAAAGTGCAATTTGGGATGTGATTTATATGTTAAATAATTCAATATGTATACTTGAAATAGCTTCTTTCAGGGTCACCATATTGTTGTAGTAATCTGGTATTTGCGTTAGACATTAGATGTGCTAGTTAGTAGTTAGATGAGTCTCCTTTCTACCAGCCATGCTGATTCCGTCGTCTTCTTCATTACTTTTTTCTATATTCCACTCTATTACATAGATATTTAAAATTTGGCTTTTTCACTCTTATGGGTTTATAAATGAACTCTAGGGTCAAGACAAGACTACTTTGGGTTATGAAGCAGAAGAGACAGAGAAGTTTTAACTTGGGTTCATCTCTCTCGCAAATGCAAAACCAAAGCTTTTCACTTTCCCTGTGGCCTCACCATCTGTAGCAAAGCTGTATGGAAGGAGGCCAGAAAGTAAAAAAAGAGAGACATTGGAAACTGTAGGGAATATATATACTGTTAATACTAAAGATTGCTATATTTTATTTAAACAAAGTTTTTGTTTTCTCAGACATCCTCCGCATTCATTAAAATTTCCAGTATTTAACTGAATTGTTATACAGTATTGGAATTACCATGTTATTAGCTGAGAAAATTATTTTGTTTTCTTATAAAATAATAATGGTTTGCCACATTCTTAAGGAAGTGTGTTTCTTGTTCTAACATATTTTAGATGTCTTGGGTCTAAAGTTCTTTCTCTCTCCTTGTGGGAAAGCATCTTTAATATGATGTGAGTTAATGAGACAGCACTATCAACTTATAAAAATTATTTGCAAATTTTTATAACTTTTTTAAAAAAGAAAATCAAAGTGAAATACCTTTAAGATAAGTCACCTTCTTGTGTAGGTTGTAAATAATAAAAGCATTGCTTGAAAAGAATAAATTCAGGTGTGTGAGTATTGGCAAAGGGGCATATGTTTGTATAAACGGTTATGAACATAAGATAAAACATTTGGATAAAACTCATGAAGGAAAACGATGGTATTTGGTATTTCCTATGTTTCTTTATTAAGTAATTATTATTTTATTTTCCTCCAACTCTATTGCACTAAAAATCATTGAATTCCCTAAGAGATTTAAGAGCAATTAAGAAAAACAATGACTAAAGAAAACTATAAATAACAAAAACTGAACCAACTCCTTAAGACTATTCAATTCAATTAAATATTTTCCTCAGAAAATAATCTTTGACATGGGATATGGTGGTTGTATTCACTTGTAGTGTTTATTTTCTGCTCTATGGAGACCAGAACTCACACCAGTTTAATAGTGAGGTGTTTGGTAATTGTTTACTTTAAAGGGTCATTCTGAAAATTCTTGTACTAAAATAACTTTTTGGTCATTATATTCAACTGAAATTTTTGAGAAAAACATTCTAGCACTAGTCAAATAGATGATTAATGCAATTTATTACCATATTTTTCATATTTATTGTTACTTTGGAGATTTAAGGAAATTTACTAAACACAATAGGTTTCCCAATGGTCCTGGATGGTTGGTACAGTAGGTACACTCAGATTTATCTTTTTCCTCTCAACAATTTTGCTTTAAGATTTCCTGTGGTCAAAACTTTTTGAACATTAGCAGTGAAATGGTTATTTTAAAGCCTTAAAGTTAGTTCTGCCGCTGTCATCTGTTTTCCTAGTTTGGTAGTGAAAAGGGAACACCACCATAAATAAGAATATTTTCTACTTAAGGGAGGTAGGCAATTACTTGTATGTTTATTATTTGTAGACACCTGAGAGTGTTTACTTCTCTGCAGATCTCCTCTGTTTTTGATTGGTTGTGGCCTATTATTCCACCATTTGTCCTTCATTCCTTTGGTTTTGGTTTTGTTCCCTATTGAGACACAAAAAGCTTCTAAGCAGAGAAGCGTTTGCAGCTTATCAGTCATTTCTAGGTCTCAGTGAATGTGTTGATAAAATCCTTTGCTATGTTTATACAGATGAGACAGGGTTGCAAGGTGTGTTATGGGTAGAGTCTAGTGGGGAAAGCAAAAGGAACTCGGGGAAAGCAGGGTAGAGAGGGATATATTAAAATGTCGCCTACTTCCTAAGCTTGCTGAGAAATGATTTTATGTGTTAATAGTCAGTCAGCTGTGCAGAAATAATGAGAAAGTCAATAGGAAGCACTTTCCGGATCTAACCTAGAACTTCCTTTCCTTTTCCTATATAGATTTAAACTTATAGGACAATGTTAATCTAACTTCTTTCCAAATCAGTTGCATGTGTTTTTCAAACACTTCAGAGTCTTATTTTTTTGATTCCCTTCAGTTGTACAGCGACTGAATAATTTCTGAGTCAACTGGCTTTTGATGTTCAGGGCAATGGATGTCTTTAATAGTCGACACAAAGACTGTAAGAGACTGGCTTGACTAAATGTCACAAGTCACTAAGCACTTGGATACAAACTGGATATAACTTCATAGAAATGTTTATAACTCAGCTGCTATCCAAATATTTGCTGATTTTGCAAAGGAAATGTTAGCCTTGAGACTTTCTTTCTGGGTTAAGGTTAGGCCTTTGTTTTTAGCCGTTTAAAGATGTGCATGTGGCAAACGGCAACACTACTTGTCACCTGCCACTCATGTTAGAAAGCAAACAGATGCCAGTCACATCCTCGGAGCAGGTGAAGCACAGGGTGCGGGCTGGGGGGAGACATCTTAGATGCTTATTTTTTTTTCCTAGCATTAGCTGCCTTGAGGAAGCAGCGTGAGACCCTGGGAAGCAACTGCAATATTAACCAGACTTCCCAGATGCTCTTGAATATTCTCACTGCTGTGCTAGAAGGAAAAGAGCTTTTTGGAATGAAGCCACTTTCTACAGCTTTGGCAGCTGCTGGGCCTGAGGGGCGGGGGTGGAGCTGGAACTGATTCTAGTTCCAGGAGCTATAAGGGAAACACATTTCCTTTCATAGGGTTTTAAGTATAACTCTGTGAGGAAAAAACGTTTCTAATTTTGCTTTATTTGAATAATTCTAAAAATTATAGAATTAGACAATTATGGAATTGGAAGATTCCTTAGACGTTCAACTGCCTAGTTTTGTAGGTAAGAGAATTAAGATCCAGAGAGGGTAAAGAATTGCCAGCTGTGGAGCCAAGTTTGTGTAGGGACTGATGGTTTTTGTCTTTGTTAATTTTTGAATAATTTTCTAAATAAGAGTCTCAATTTGGCGAGCACAATAATTTCGGTTCTCTACCATGTTACGTTGTGTTGTATTATGTTGTGTTATGTTACATTACCACATTACGTTTCATGCTATGTTAACTTTCCATTGCTGAAAGCAAATACAATGTCATTTCTGGGGCTGTTCTCACAGTCTAGAGTTCACAAACCTATTTGTTCTGTACTTCCTTTTCCAACAGTGGAACTACTTTCTTCTTTTCCTTTTTCAAAGTAATTCCTCATGGCTGTATACATTAAGTAGAGCTTAAACAAGAAGCAGAGTGTTTCCTGTGGTCCCTACAATGTGATTCTCCTGTCTTGTCAACACTTGTTCCAGGGAGCACATTTAGGTCCTCCCAGAGACAGTCCCCTGCTGGACTGTCATGCAAATGGCAGATTGAATTGTGGTGTGATTCTTTGTTCCGGTTCCTGTTGCTGTGTCACATATTCTGAGCCCTTGGTTTTCTATTAGACCTCAGGAAATGACCTCATGTCTTGTGGCCTGGGGACCTATATGTTTCATTTTGCTTGCTTTTCCCGTTCTGTCTAACCTCTGGCTCCTCACCACTCTGCCCCTTCCCGTTCCGGTCTACTGAGAGAGCCAATGTATCCTTCCCTTGTCTCTGGATCGGTGAAAGTTATACTTTAAAATGCTTCACCGTGATAGACTCTTTCTTGTCTTTGCAATGAAACAATTGAATTGAATCTCACATTTCCCATTATCTTATTAATATCAAAACTACATTAATGAGAACTGCTAAAATAATCTCATTTGCGTAGTGCATAAACTGAAAGTTTTTGTTCTATTTTTTCATTTTTCTTAATAACCTGACACAATTTAATTACAGGTTAAATTGTTGACTTTGCCTTTATTTAAGTATCTCCAACTATCTCTAAAATGACAGCCTATTTAAGATCGAGAGTTCAAATGTACAGTCAGTCACCTTTACAGCAATTTTGAGTTTATCCTAAAATCATGGTGAAATAATATTCTTTTGAGAATTAACAGGGAACTAGAACAATAACTACCTTTTCTCCTTAGCACTGTGAAAAAAGATATTTTTTTTTCTGATTATCCCACATTGCTTAATTTTTTTCTTTGATTAGCACTTTCAGTTTATTTGATTTTATTAAATTTTACTCAAGGAAAGATATTTTTAACTAAAGATTTTGAACACTTCTATTAAATCTTGCTCAGAAGCAAGCTTATATAAACCCTTAAAAGCAGAAGCCCTGTTTTAGTTCAAGTCTTAAAAAAGAAAAAATTAACTCCTCCAACTCCTCCCTACTACTTGTATCTTCCTCAGCCTCCTCCTCTAGGACCTTGGTCCTTGGTCCTTGAGAGAACAAATCAGAACACAGTTTAAAAAGCACAATTTCAAACAACTAAAATATTCACACAGGCAGCCTCAAAATTGAGGGTTATATTCCAAAAGAATGTAAATTAATTATTTAAAATCCAGTATTTTTTGGAGGGGGGTGCATTTTAAATGCTAGTTTTTATTTACTGCTAACTGTGCAAAAGACCAATTCAATACTGTGCAGTAAAACACTTACATAGATCTAGTATTAAACAATAGCATATGGGGTAAACCTTAAAGCAGAGCACCGTGTGCCTTCAAAACTGATTAATGTTACAGAACACAACTCAGTTTAGACAATTCTTAAGGAACCCAAAGAGCTCTCTCATTTAATATTAAGTGAGTTACCCAGAAGCAAAGGCTATTGGTTTTGTTTTACTTTCTAGAAGAAAGTAGAAGTTATTCTAATTCCTCACAGTTTAATATGATAATGTGATTTCTGCACTAAGGAAACAGTTTGTATGATTTATTTCTTTTATCAATTGGTACCATCAGCTAATACAGAGTTGGCAAACATCTTCTTAAGATGTTTTTGGTTGTAGAGTAAATTGTTGTGAAATTTTGGGGGAAGAACTTGGCAATGTAAATTAAAATTATTTTTCCACTCTAATAAAATTAACTAATTCCACTCTTAGAAATTATCCCTTTGAAATAAGTAGAGAAGTGTCCAAAATGTATGTATAAATATGTTAATCACAGTGTTGCATGAGATGGTGAAATACTGAGAACAGTCTAAATGCCAGATAGGGCAATGTTCACATAAATCATGATGCATTAATTCAGTGGAATACTTACTAAAAGGTTTTAAAAAATGATGATATAGTTATACCTTCTTTAACTGTGTTTGATATGGAAACATGTCCATAATATATTAAGTGTAATAAAGGCAGTATGTATGCTTTATAATCCTATTTTGGAACATACATATATGTATATCTGTGTGTATATATTAATACCAAGATAAACTCTGGATGAATGTTCACTAAAATATTCAGTGATGATTTCTACATGGTAAAATTGGAGATAATTTTTAAATTTTTTGGTCATCTTTATGCATTTGTTATTTTAAAATAATGAATGAGAGGCTTTCATAGAAAAAGCAGTGGTGTTATTTTTGGCATTTTTCTTAATAAAAGAGTTATTATATTACCAGTTTTTATAACATTAGTCAATTATTCCACATAGAGAGTGAAGAAAATGTTAGTGTAGAATTCTTTTGTCCACAGAAGTTACACCACTTCCCTTTTGCATTTTGAGATTAAAACTTGAATCTTTTGAGCATTTAATCCTGTGTCCACTATGGGGCTACAGGTGGATTGAGCCTGGGAGGGACTGTGGGCTGCTCTTGGTGGCCACTGCAGTGGCAAGGGGGCACTTTGGCTGGAGTGCAGATGGGCAGGAAGCCTTTGGTGAAGGGGACAAGGTCATTTAAAAGTCACACATTCTTAAGACAAAGGCTGCTTGTATTAAACGTCACCATAAAGTGATATTGGCCCTAAATTAAAGTAGAAGTTCACTTTTTATCAGAGCCTCTAAGTCTTGTTCTGTGAAGCCAGACAGGGTATTCTAAAGCATACTTTCTAGTACAGCTCTCCCTGGCTTGAAAGATGAAACTCTCCTTAGTCACTCCGAGCAATTCTACAGTCCAGATGTATAGCTTATATCTTCCAGCAAATGTCTGTGGGAATTATCTTTCCCCAGAACTATTAGATTATATTTTTCCAAGTTGACTCTTCCTGGCTGCGCTTTACGGCTCTAAAGATTCTTTACTGCTGTAGTGCAACTAGTAAGAGATGAACTATGAGAATCAGAGTGAGTGATTATCAAAGGAACAGAACCAACAGGACAAATTCTCACCCATTCTTTCAGCTAAAGGACTCACACAGTGTCATCTTTAAATAAAAAGACAATGTTTTGCCTGTTTATAGAAATGTATTTAAGCGATACTATATATCTGTATTTATATTTATATTCATATCATCAGACATAACGTATGTGTGCATGTAAACACACATGGAAAAAATCTCTCAATAAAGCCAAGTAAGAAAGTTCAACTATTGCTGAGTCTATACAGCCATGATCTTAATTTAAACAAAAAGGTCAGCAGTAGTTAATTAAGCAGCTTCTGTGTACACAAATTACTTTGTGTTAGCTGTAATTGGGAAAGTATGAAATGGTGTGACTGAGGCTATCGAGACATCGGGAGAAGATAAAAAGTTCACTGTGGAGGTCAGTCCTTGAGGAAAGACTAGAGGTGGAAAAGAATCTTTCTGGAAGAAAATATTAGATGTGGATTATTGAAGAGGAGGGGTGAAAAATTCCGAGTAAGGAAACAGCAGAAAAAAGATACAAAGCCAAGATGGCTGTGATTTGCAGGGGACGAGAGGAAAGTTGGTGAGAGCAGAACTTGGAGGTCAGAGAGGGACAGTGAGACCTGTCAAGGCACCATGGTCATTGGGGGGAACAGTTCTTCATTTTATGGGCATTTCAGAATGTTAATCATCCTTGGCTGCTGGGTAATAAAAGCTAAGAGCTCTTCCCAGTCATTGTGACAACCAAAAAATGTCCCACAAGTTTCCAAACATCCTTGATGGGAGATTTATCTTCCTATCTTAACAACCACTGGGCTAGCTAATGAGAGCTTCTGAAAGCCAGGATGAGATGCCAGGGTGCCATCAGGTTTTTATGTGTGGAATAGTTCTTTTTTTATTTTCCTATTCCCTTTACGTAGGCATACCGTAAGACTATATTTTTCTTCATGGTATTTACAACACATCCACATCCACTATTATTGCAGTTAATTCTGATTCCTATGGCATTCATTACATACCGCCTCAATCTTAGTTTATTGCTGTTTATAAATATCTTTATTTATAGCAGGTTTGGGTGAAAATTAGGGGCACCAGGAGGGGGTTCATCAACATCTGGAACGATTTTTCAAAAATTTTGGATTTGCTAAAACCCAAACATTCTGCCAAGCACCTCTTCTCACCCCTTTCTCTAAACTTTAAAAACACATATATTTTAGAGAACATTGACTCCATGTGTTTTTAATTCCTTTTTAGTTTGTATCATCAGAAAATTTTTAAAAAGTGATCTGGCGTCCAGGAAGCCTATTGAGCCTTTAAAATAAATAAACTCTTAACAACTTAAAAATGTCACACAAATATATTGAAACAACAAAAGGATAAAGTTTTGATGGAGACTGATTGAGATTGAAATTTGGCAAAATTATTTTTCCACATTGATTTCTAGTATTCCATCCAACTTCTAATCCACAATCTGGAGAGAATGAATTGGGTTAGTTAATCCAAAAAAAAAAAAAAAAAAGTACTGTATCAAATTCTCTGCACCAGGACATACATCATCAGGGAGAAAATATTAAAAAATCAAGTTGAATCAAATGGTTTGGTAATTCTTTATATTGGGGATTTTTACCATATAGTTGGTAATGATGTAAGAAACTTCAGACAAATAACAGTAATTTTAGGAGGAAGATAAATTTAGTTATAGGGTAACTTTTGATTGTGATATGTCAATGATTCTCATGATTTGAGAGAAGGCTGAAGATTAGTTTGCTGATGTTTATTGACAATAAATGTATAAACTCTCTCTCTATCCTCTGTCTCTCTCTGTCTAACAGACACACAGAGCTAAAGAAATATCCCTGTTAATATATTAATGTAAATCCACTACCGTAATTAGATTGACACCAATGAGTTAAGTGACATAGAATGGTTAAAAATTCTATTTAAATCTGTTCATTTGAAATGACCAAAGAGAATTTTCAGAAGGATTACAGAGATGACTATTGAAGGTTTGAAAGTAAGAACTCTGAAGTTATACTAAAGAGTAAAGATACAGATTATTTTAAAATCTTTGTGAAAAATGTTAAATATCATTAGGCTAGGAATGCAAATTTAAATGAGATACCATTTTTCACCTCACATCAGAAATGCTGTTTAAACTAAGAACAGCTTATGATTTTCTACATCTTTCTTCCATATGATTCAAAGTCTCCAATGGGCACATTCATGTACTGCTGATAAAAATGTAAAATAAATTTGAAGATGCAAATCAAGAATCTAAAAATGATAATACAGTAGTCCTCCCTTATCTGACATTTCATTTTCTGTGGTTTCAATTACCTGTGGTCAACCATGGCCCCAAAATATTAAATGGACAATTACAGAAATAAACAATTCATAAGTTTTAAATTGTGTGCCATTGTGAGTAGTGTGATGAAATCTCTGCCATCCTGCTCTGTCCCACCCAGGACATGAACCATTCCATTGCCTGGAATATCTACGCAGTAGATGCTGCGCATTTGGCACTTATTAACCTTCTTGGTTATCAGATCAACTGTTGTGGTATGGCAGTGCTTGTGTTCAAGCAACCTTTTTTATTTTTTTTACTTAATAATGGCCTCAAAGTGCAAGAGTAGTGATGCTGGTATATTGTTATAATTGTTCTATTTTATTATTAGTTATACTGTACCTAATTTTATAAAATCAATTTTATCATAGATATGTATGTATAGGAAAAAAATAGTGTTAATACATATAGGATTCAATACTATCCCTGGTTTCGGGCATCCACTGGGGGGTCTTGGAATGTACCCTTTTTGGATAGGGGAGGGATTACTGTAATCTTTAATCCAGGAATTCTACTCTTGAGAATAATCCTAAACACACACACAGACAGACATACACACACAAGCTTGTATGTTCAATTGAGGCAAAAAAAAAAAAAAAAAAATGGAAACAATCTAAATGTCCAAAACTAAGGAAGAATTAAACATATGATATCCATATAATGGAACACTGTATAATATTAAAAATGATGATGAAAAGCTTAGGATAAGTTAGAGAAATGCTTATGTAAAGTGAATTACAAAATATTATGATGTTAACGTTTTAAATTGCGTAGAAGAAATACGGTATACAAAAAGCAACAGTGATTTTACTCTATCCACTTTATGGCATTGAGTCAGTGCTGGTGGCAGAACTCAAGTATCCAGTAGTTCCTGACTTTATTTTAGCATGCAATAAGTGTTCAATAAATTGAGGCTACTTTTCATAGTAAAGCTATGAAATTAATTACATGTGAAGTTAATTTTATTCTTTAATAAAAAAGAAAAAAGCAAGATTTTTCTCATAGTATATGAGAATAAAAGTTATGTGGTTAAATAGTTTTAGAAAAATAAAGATTTTTGATTGAAAAAACCTTCATACTTTAAATTAAAATTTGGACTAAGTTTAATCATTGTGAAAATTAATTTTTTCACTGAAAGGTAAATTTTTATTATTAACATCTTTACTGTGTATAGCTGGGGTAATGAATTTGAGGGGCAAGTTGTATGCCCTATAAGGCCAGGGTGAATTACCATTGCCAATAGGAGAAACAAGTCCAGCATATTCCTCTCCAAAGCCCCATTATTTTTCTTTTATACATCTACAAGTCCCTGTCTATTTTTCAGTGGTCTGAGTAGTGGAAGAAAATTCTTTGATCCAGTCCTAGCTTGCTTGGTATCTGAATAGATCCTGCTGGTTCTAAAAGGTAGACACTTCCACTTTCTAGGGTACTAAGATTTTAAAAAGAATTCCCCACAAACTCACTGGTGCCTTCAAGGTCAAAATTTTCTCAATTCTTGAGCCAAGACATTTCCAAGGGGCAAAGACTACCTATGGGCAAGAATCAGAATAGGTATTTTTTTGTTTGTTTGTTTGTTTTTTGAGACACGGTGTCGCTCTGTCACCAGGCTAAAGTACAGTGGTGTCATCATAGCTCAGAGCAACCTCAAACTCCTGGGCTCAAGCGATCCTCCTGCTTCAGCCTTTCAAGCAGCTGGGACTACAGGCATGTGCCACCACACCCTGCTAATTTTTCTACTTTTTGTAGAGACAGGGTCTTGCTCCTGCTCGGGCTGGTCTCAAACTCCTGACCTCAAGCAATCCTCCTGCCATAGCCTCCCAAAGTGCTAGGATTACAGGCGTGAACTACCATGCCTGGACTGGAACAGGTTTTGGTGCCCATCACCTTATAGTTGAGCATGAGGAGAGCTGGGCTCCAAAAGAAATGAGCTGGTAGGTAAGGCTGATGAAGAGCAGCCAAGCCACCTCCTGAGGGAAACATGGGCAACAGAAAGTAGCAAATTTCCTGGGTCAAAGCTATTCTGAGCCCAGGGATTAGGCCAACTCACCTAGCTCCAATTCTCCCAAGAAAGGGAATACAGATTCCTAATTCAGGCTCAAGGAAACTCTATGCCTTAGAGGGCTGAGACTGCAATGTTTCAGCTCTGTCTACATTCTGCACTACTATTAGGTTGAACCATATGAAATTGATGTTTTTGTAAGTTACAAAGGGTTGGGTATTGGCAATTTCATAAGGTTCTAATCTAATAGTTCCCAAGACACAAGTGGCTCCAAGAAAGGTAGGTTCAACGCTTGTACCGTGTATGTTAGGTCTGAGTCCTCCAAGAAGCAGATGCCAACATGGAATTAAACGTGCAAGGATTTTATTGGGGGAAATGCCTGTGTGTAAAGAAGTAGGAAGAAAGCTGAAAGAGTCATCAGAATGTGAAGCTAGTCTGAGCCCAAGTGAAGGAGAGAGGAAAAAAAAGTTTGGATGCAAGTCTCCTAGACCAGTGTGTGGTCTAAAGAAGGTTTAATAGAGCTTTAGAGAAGTTTTTGAGCCAAAGTCAGACAAAAAAGGAGTCCCATGTCTCCTAGAAACAGCCCATGAGAGGTGTGGCCTTGCCACAAACGCAGAGATAGGTCTCAGGGAGCGGCAGTAGGGCCTCAGTGAAGCACACTTCCTGTAGGCAGAGGCTCATGGTGGCCACACCTTGAGATGCAGAGGTGCAAGTGACACCCTGATTCAGCCAGGCCTTGCTCACTGTCCCTTCACTCTCTACCCTCCTTTAACCCTATTTTAGGAGTCCTATTGTTCATCACTACCCCTTCAGGCCAAACAAGTGTACCTTGACTTTTATGCAGAGGGGTTGGTGGCTGAGAGAGGGACTGTAGTCCTTTCTATTCTGGAAAATCACTGGCTTCTCATGCATATTGGTCCACCCCTTTCGAGAGCTCTGCATGTCAGAGGAGGCACTGCTTCGATGAGTGAAACAAGAGTCCCTTATTCCTTGTTTCCAACCAAGAGGTTCAGTGTGACAAGAATATGCAAAAGTAATAGAGGTTTATAAAATATGGTTTGGATGACCATTTGAATATCTGTGTAGAGCATCTAGCTGCTTTCTGTCCCTGTTGAAGGGAAAATCGCCTCTGATAGGGCTCCCAGCTGCACAGCTAACAGCCTATTAGAAGAAAAGTCAAAACAATAATCAAGTTAACACTTATCCAGTATGCAAATAAAATTATATTATAAAATACCCTTTCTAAATAGCATTTAATTTTCATATGATCAAAATGTGAAATTTTCAAGTGAAATTTATAAATAAATAGCATATAGGTATGCTAAAGTGTCAGAAATACAACATGATTCATATTAGGATTAAGTTTTTACTCGGAAAGTTAAAATGAAAATTGAATAATTATTCTGGTAAATCAAACAGAAGATTATTTTCTCTCTAGCTTAGTTTTTTTTTTTTTTTTTTTTTTCCGCTGAGAATAAAAAGTATGTAGATTGAGAGAAAGGTTAAGTAATTTGGATAATTTCTTATTTATCTATCTACTTCCCTAGTGTGGACTGTATCTTTTTTGGGGACTTAAAAGGTATGTATAAATTGAGCTTATGCACAAGAAAAAAAAAAAAAAAGAAAGAAAGAAAAACCATGAAAATAAGTGTTTAAAGGAAGGGTGAAAACAGAACTCAAATTCTATTATTTGAACAGGAGACTAAAACCATCCATACAAGCATCCAGGAGATCTGGCAAACATGCCCTTGCATGTTCCTTACACAAGACACAGTCTTACACAATTCTTCCATTCCCTCATGGGCTTATGTCTGCTGGCCCCCCATGCTCCCCGAAGAAATCTTATGGCACTGGATTGCGTCAGCTAGGAGTGATGGATGAGCAGGACATCACCAGGGAGGGAGTATTCTGCCTTTGGCTTGGTTTAGAGTCAGATGTGAAGAAAAGAGGAGCAATACATTTGGAAACTATGTTGGAAGAAACTAAAATTTATTTTTAATCTCTGTAAGTTCCAAAGAAGGAATAAAACCTGCAAATATGATGGTGAGATGATTGGGCTAATTTGTAAGGTAATTCATCAAAACCTGTGAACTGGGAGATCACTTCTTCAGGCATGGGGAGGAGCCTAGGAAGGACTGCATTTTAATTTCCTCATCTGGGAGTTCCTACATGCACCTCAAACTGATTCTACAAGTGCAACTGGAAAGTCAGAGAAAGTACAATCTTCTTTAAGCTCTGCTTTGTGATCAGCTAGATTTTGATGTGATGTTGGAATAAAATCTCCTTAAATAGGGAGTTAAACAGAAATGAAAATGATTTAACAAATCAGCACATAAATTTAATTAAGGGCTAAAACCTAACAGCATCACAGAAAGCTTACATCATTAAGCTTCAGAGAGATGTGCCAAATTCATTTTGTTCATGCCACCAATTAATGAAGCTGCATTTAGAGCTGAGAGCTGTGAAAAAAGAAAGATTTCTGTAAAGATAACTGTGGGATTTCTTTGATTTTTATGTTATCTTGCCACCAAGTCTGTGCTTGTGTCAACTGGTTTTGTTGACTACAAATTTGTGGCAACATCTCTTTGCTTATTTTAAAGGAATTTTCAGTAGGCAGTACAAGGACCATATAATACTCCAGTGATGCCTACCTTTTTTAGATGAATTGGATCCTGAACTAGCAATTAAATTTATGCTTATTGGATCAAAGTCAAGAGGGGTATTTTATAACTGGTCTAACAATTCAAATAAGTTGTTGATGATGTAGTCTATGCAAAGCCCTGTGCTGGATATAGTGGTGGATACAAAGTTGCATCATTTGTAGAATTATTGACTTGCACCCAAACAATTAGATTAGAAAGTATAAACTGAAAATTATTACAAAAGAATCATGGATAGTTTGAGAAATTTAGAGGAGGTGACAGATTACTTGCATATGTGGTAGAAGTAAGGGTCTTATCAGTGACAAGGGATTTAAGGTGGGAGAAAGTATGAAAAAATTGTGATATTAGAAATTCCAAAGCGTGTATTGGAATGAAGAACTGATTCACTTGGGCTGGGGTAAAGGAGTCATTAAGAAGAGTAGGCAGGAAATAACGTTGGAAAGATAGGATATGGGCTACTTCACAGTGGCCTGAGAATAGTAGGAAAAAGGGGTTGGCTCTAGGGTAGATAGTGGAGAGTTACTGAATGTTTTTGAACAGGTAAGTTACTTAATCAGACTGTGAGCAGGAAGAGTATGTAAAATGGATTTGGGCTGGAAGATATTCTGAGGGCAGGGAGACCTGCAAGGGGCTTTTCTAATGTCATAGATGATATTGGACTAAACAAGAGAGAGAAAGTGCTAACGGAGATGAGAGAATTATTTAGAAAGATATTGCAGAGGTAGAATTTACAGATCTTAGCTAAAACTTGGAGATGGAGGAAAAGAGAAAAAAGAATGAGAGGTGATGCTAGAATTGTAGTTCTTGGTACCCAGGAGGAGGGCCACACTCTCAGCAGGAGTGGAGAAGTCGGGAGGAGAAGCTGGTTGAGTGGGGAAGCGGCAGATGTAGTGATTGTGAAGGGCACAGGGGACAGGTGCAGAGAGCTTCAGGAAGCAGCTAGAAGTACACTGAAAATTAAAAGAGAGAATTTGGGTTGGATTTCAGATTTGGAGACCACCTCCATAGAAGTGACAACTGAAGACAGGGGATTGAATAAATTGTTCAAAGGACTGAGGCAGTTGAGAAAGAGAAGTGAAAATGTTTAGGGCAAAAACTTGGATCATAGACATTTTCAGGAATGGAAGGGGGAAAAAAGAGAGAAATCATCAGAGTTATGGGAGGAGATCCGGAGAAGTCTCTCATTGGAAGCCAAGGGAAAAGAAACCAAAAAGAAAGCAATCAACCGATGAGAAGGAGAGAATGGGGGAAAGAGCATTGAATCTTGGTGTTCATCCATTGAGGCTTCAAGTCCTCTGGATTTTTCATTTGAAAGGTTTCTTTTTTGGCCTGGATCATTCTTAATGCATATTAAGTGTGCCCTAACCTAGACAGCTTTCTCTAAAATTTTTCCTAAAAGATGCAATTGTTTTTTATAACACATAAAGCCTCATTTTGAACTTCCTCACTAATAAATAATAGGCATATGTTAATGTTTCTTATGGGCAGGCACTGTACTAAATTATTTATATTCATTATCTTATTTAATCCCCATAAAGAGGTGTGTAGCTTTATTCTACCATTTAACAGACAAGGAAACTGAACAAGAAGAGGTTAAGTAATTTATTCAAGATCACATGATTTGTAAATGAGCAAATCCTCTCCATCCCTGGCCCTTACTTTTGACTACTAGTCTACATTATTTTCCCATTTTCATGTGCCTTCACACACATGAAAGCACCAAAATCCTGAAAAATGTGCATCCATGACATTGGTAGTTAAAGTATTTTAGTCAAAGTGCTTTGGAATAGAAGGTTAAATTACTTTATTATAATGTTTTGTGTATATTTTCTTTCATTATAAGTGTGTCTTCTTTTTCAGCTCTTCCCTATTTTCCCTTACCCATGTCATGTGAACCAGACAGTCACTTGAAAGTCTTACATCGTGTTTTTACAATATCAAGATCTGTAAATAGCCAAGAGCGTTTGGATATAGTATGACACATAGGACATTAAAAGAAAAAAAAAAGCAGTTTGTTACCCTGATGTTTCAGAAATGTGACATCAGGTCCTCATTCACAATTTACAAATCCCAGAAATCTGGCACTTTGGGCTGACAAAAAAGAAGAACAGAAACATTCCTAGTAAGCTCAAAATATCCAAGGAAAGAGCAAATGTGCATGCTATAAAGAACTTGAGAGCGAAGAAGGAAGCAAAATGACTTCCCATCTTTAGAAACAATAAGATATTTTTAAAAGCAGTAAAATATTTTTAGAAAGACCACATTTGATTGACTCTCTACTCATAACTCATTTATGACTAGAGAGTTATTTGAATCTTATGTTAGTTTTTCATTTTAAAAAGTTCTGCTTCCCTATCCCTGCAACAATGGACTTGACAGTTCTTCCTGTTGAATAGGTTGGTTATTTGGGCAAATACTCAAATCCATCCAGAAATAGATAAGGCAGAGTAGGAATTATCCTGGGTCTCTTCTCTCTCTCTCTCTCATCATGCTGATTCCTCCTGTCTTACCTTAGTGCTCTTTAGCAGTCCTATCAGAGGACAAAACTGAAAAGGAAATGAAGAGTAATCTGGTTTTACTCATAATCCTTCAAGTAGGGGAATTTAAAAATGTGCAACTTCTTTCCTCCTTAGTATAACTGAATAAAAAATTGGCTGTTCTAATGCTTTGACAGTATTCACTGTACCAAGAAGTCCATTTAGTTGATACCACTGCAATTCAGATTTACACAATGTGAGTTTTCACTTGATAACATTACATTTCTCAAAATTGCTTTGGGAGTCTGTTACCTCATCCACTTGATGTGTTCAGGAAAGATAGAGATGAATGATATAACTTTATTTCAGCCATTTACTGACAGAACTTTATTGAGAAACTGTCTAATGTCTGGCACGGTGGATTCAAAAGCTTCTGTCTTGAGTAGCTTTGACCTCAGGTGTCCTGATCTTAAATATAAATACAAACAAATATGTAATGATATCTTACATTAACCAAACTTCTCTTTATTCTGTCTCCTATGCATTTGACCTCAGAGCTGTATTTAAAGAGAAAACCTTTGATGCATGAGAATTTGTTAAAAGAAATAAGTGTGACTATTTGCCAGGGAAATATGTTTTGGAAGGCATTGTTTAGTATTCTATCCAGCCTTATTTTAAAAAGATAAAAATAATCTCTTAGCTAGAACTGCATTGTCTTAATAAGCATTTGACAAATATTGTTCCATTTTGTCAAGGAATTGAAGAAGCTTAATTTGTACTTTAGTGTTTGCTAAAAACTTATTCTGAACATTTAAAAAATTAATAAACTCATCTTTATATCCCAACAGCTATCAAAGTACTTGTTCACTGAGTGAATGAAACTATGTGGTCCTCTAATATTATAAATAGGACAAACGAACTGACATGTTTTTTTTCCCCCCTTGGGAAAAATATTTAACATACAGTAGAGGGCCTATTGCATTTAAAGATCCGCAAACCTTTCAAAATACCCCCTTTTACTTATATTCAAGCACTTTTTGTGCTTTTCATTAAAGCATGTATTTTATTAATTGCTGTTTGGAAACACTTTTCAGGTTTAAGTGGAATTACATAATGAATATAAATAATAAAACTTTGTTTTAGAAAATATATTTCATAGTCCAATATTGTTTCCTTGCTTTCCCTATTAATTTGAATTATTAAAATATTGTTATATTTTTCTGTGTATATATATTTGTTCTTATACACAATGTGTAGTTTATCTAACAAAGATTAACTGAGAATTGTTTTTTATATACTTAAGTATCAATGTTTACAAGCAGTGGCACTAATTAGCAAATAGAAAGTAACTGGAAAATATTTAAATTAACTGATATGATATAATTAAAAGTAATTTTAAATAAGTATCAGGTAAACTTTCTAGTAACAAGTTCTCTTGGGTGGGGATATGATTTTCCCAGTGTGTTGGTGAGACGCAGTTGTCCTCAGACACAGACAGGAGTTGATGAAGTACTAGAATACATGGCAGGAAAGGGAGACTAGACCGAAGAAGTCGTGGGTGAATAATCCATTATGTCTTTTCCATCTGCTTTATGCTGTTCATATGTTCCCTGTGTAAAGTGATTCAGCCACTGGAGGTCTCTGTTTCTCTGTATAATTTTAGGAAGATGCATTAAAAACCATTGATATTGAATAAGGGAGGCTAATGAACTACATTGCTATTTTCACTAGCCAAAAATATGTATGTAGCTTCTGGTGTTAGAGTCACAGCTGTAGTTTATACAGGACAATATTTGTGGAGTCTGTATGAGATCAGATGTATATCCACATTCTAGAATATTCAAGGAGCTTCATCTTTAGTATTGTTTCTACTAAAGTGACAAAACACCAACTATAATTGGTAAATTGATTTTACCTTTTCTCATTTTACATACGGGAAAATTTATGTATTTCCCGTATGTAATAAATAAAATAAATAAATAAACTGAGTATAAAATCCTTTTTCTAAAATAAGGATTTGAACGAATTAAGAGAATATTTGCCTGCAAACTACTTTTATTTATTCTTAACTTTATTTCCAGACTAATAAAAATTCAAGTTGAAAGTATGTAAGGTTTGAAATATTGAAATGTTACAATTCCTGGGAGCAATGACTATAATCACAGATGTTAATATTGAAGCGTCATTTCTATGCAAAAATTATTTACTGAACACTTACATTATGTAAAACAGTGTGCCGTTGTATGGGGTATACAGGTCAAGAAGAAAAGGACTGTTTTGAAGGAAGTTCTAGCAGATAGGGGATGAGGATAAGACAAAGATAAAAGAAAATGTGTTAGCACAAATAGTGTACTATGGAGGCTCAAGTGTGGAAGAGATCACATCACTCCAAGAATATCAGAAAAACTCTACATGTGTTGACATTGAGGTGGGTGGGATTTGATAGACATCTATTTGGGGGCACAGGGCTGGAGAAGTATGGGGTAAGTTTGAGAAATAGCAGGTGTTGTAGGTTGATTTAAGGGCAATGATGTGATCAGGGCTTTAAGTATCAGCCTGAGGATTTTGAATTCAACTTAGTGGAGCAAAGGAAATAATAAAATTTATATTTAATGAATGTCAATTATAAGCTCAGCTCTATGCTAGGTGCTTTCTTCATAGTAACACTTTTAAATATTATTGCCATTAAATGGATGAAGATGCTGAAGCATAGGGAGATGAAGTTTTTTACCTAAGGTGATAATTTTGTTGCCAAATTGATTAAGAAGAAATATGTACCTAGTATATTTCACCAAACCTAAGATGTCATCATCTAAGATACACCATTATTTTATGAACCAGTTAGATAGAAAAAGATACCACCAAATTAAACTAGAACACACCATATATTGTAATATGTACTTTGGTTTCAGAGACGTTAAAATATTTTTGTAAAGAGTGCCTTTGAATTGAGGAAAAAGAGTATTTTTAAGAAACCAGAGGAAAGAGGGAAAGCTGGTCATTCAAGTACCTTATAGGAAGAGCAAACTATGAGCAAAGAGCTCCTACTTATGGTACTAAGATGATACCTTTGCATAGTTTCTTAAAATTGTCAAAGTGTTTTTACATATGTTATTTCACTTAAGCCTCACACAGAAACTCTATTTCTGCTATTGTTTCAATCTGAAAACATGAAAAAAAGTAACATAGAAAATCAAGTCTATTATGATCTAATTTTTAAGAAAATTGCTTACTATATACTATAATACATTTTTTATTTGTGGAAATTGTATACTATTTTATATATATGTATAGAAAAAAGTATAAGATAGTAATTGTAAGTAGTAACATTGATCAGGGTGGGAAGTGGAGAGAGAGCAAAAGTTTCACTTTATATAAATTCACATTGTTTGAGCTTTATACAATAAGCATGTAGTATTTAAAATCTAATATGGAGTTTGCAAAATAAAAGAAAAAAAAACAATGCAGACTTAGAGCCCAGGAGTTTCTGTGATTTTATGAAGGTCACACTTACAGTAGCTAAGAGAGTAGAGAAGCACTCGGGCCTGAAGAACCAGTCTTAGGAACTCCATGCTGCTTACTCTTCTGTGGATATTGGGGGAGGCCAGCAACTGCTCATTCATTCAACAAAACACAGGTAAGGTGGCATGAAAAGCAATTTTATTGGAAATCTGTCTTTAAAAGGGAATTGATTTTGGGGGAATTATGCTGGATGATCTGCTGGCTTATTCAAGTAGCCATTTTAATGCAGCTGAAATAAAGCAAATATGGATATAAAGGGCAGCTTTGAAGGAGAAAGTCATTACATAGGGCTCCATATGAAGATGTATATGGCTAAGGATACTGAAAAAACAGAAATTGTTCTTCCTATATGGCCTCATTTATAGCAATAGATGTTCATTGACCAAATATGTTATGAAAGCTAAAAGAAAGTAGGACCCAATTTGGGCAGTCTTAGCAAAGTGTCCTGTTCAGAGGAAATACCACTTAGATATTCCAAAAATCTTTGAAAAGCTGTTTCAATGTATACTAATGTGAAGAGATTTTAAAGGTGAATTCCATTTGCCACGCATAAAAAAAGCAGCTATCTTAAAATACTTTCTCCATCCATCTCACCATATCTCAAGCATTATTGTTTTTCCCATAATACTTTCTCAAAATTCCCTAGAATTCACTCTCCAAACACAGTCTACCCTGGCTCTTCTTTTTCATCTTATCCCCTTCCTTCTTTCTGGTTTATTATTTTCTCCAACCATATTGGTTACTCATTAGCCACAACACACCGACAGGCTAAGGAGGTGTATAATGAAGCTTCCTTGGAAGGGAGGCTCTGTGAACACACGTATAATCAAAATATATCTCGTGTTCCCTGTGGCCCAGGGTCTGTGTGGTATAACTGTCAAAGAAACAGCAGTTTGGTTCTAGAAGCCAAGACAAATAATGTTGATCTTTAAGTGTTATAAAAGAGAGTAGTGCAAAGGTTTCATACAGAACTTTACATAGAAAGCTTCCTGAAAATTCCTTCTACATCTCTCTCTCCCCAAAGTATCCTGTTTAAGGCAAACGTGAGGAATGGCTAAGAAGGAGAATTCATCAGATCACCACTAGGGGGAGCGTGAGAGTAGTGTGTGATATATCTGATAAAGGACTCATTCATAGCATTGTTTCATTCATTCAATCAGCAAGCGTTCACTTAGCTACCACTAGAGGCTGGGTACTGTGACAGGAACTAGGAACACCATAGTGAATATGATACTTAAGAGTCTGTCAGGAAAGTATTCATCAAACGTTAACACTGTGATGAACGTTATTATAATATCTTAAATGTATTGAATATTAGTTCTGTGCCAGGCATTGTGCTAAAAGCTGTACAGTTAATCCTCACTTCATTTTATAAGAAACTAGTATGATACATGCCATTATTACCTCCATTCTACTAATGAAGAAACTGGGTGTTACGCAATAACTTGCTCAAGGTCACCTACTTAGTAAAAGTTGGAGCCTGGATTTAAAACAAAGTTTACCTAACTTCTGACCTAAAGTCTTTAGCCAATGTTAAAGTACTATGGCTTTATAGGAGGGGGGGCAAGAGACAGAGAACAAAAAAATGGAGCCATTATGGAAAAGAACAGAAAAGATTCTGCCCTCACAATTGACTCCCAAGGACAGATGTTCAGAGGAAGACCCCCTGGGACTAAGGTCCCAGAGCACTTAGCTGAGGACCTGGCAGAGGCTACAAAACAAACAGGCAGCTTGGCCCATAATATGAGATGTAAGATAAGGGGCACGGGCCTCAGTGAGGGGAGACCTAGTTTGGAGAGAGACCATGTGGCTACTATATGAATGGACATTTAAAAAAATGGCATTTGGTAGGATTCTCAATTTCTCTCTGAAATGCAATAAACTGAACAAAGCATATAGTCAATAGCATCAGCTTTGGCCTCAAAACAGATCTGGGGTAAAGATGCAACTCACTAGCTGTGTGGCTTTGGGTAAATACTTAACTTTGCTGTGTCTCAGTTTACTTACGTGTAAGATGAGGAATTTGAGGTTGAAGATGAATAAATACAGAGTAATTGTAAAGATTGTATTATGTATAAAAATTGCTTAGGTTAATAACAGCTACAGAGTATACTTGCTACAAATGGTGGGTGTTATTACTGCAGGCTGTTTGCATATTAAATGTTTGCTATGTTGTGTTCTATGGACTGAATTTCTTTCTAGAGCTTTGTTTTGAGAATGCAAACAAATAGATCTTGTTGGAATGCTCAATATGCAATGTATTTTTGGCATTCCAGATGGGGCATTATTAATTTTTATTATTGTAATCAATACCTTAAGTTAACATTTATGGGGCATTTACTATGTCAGTGTGCTAAGGAGTTTACATATATCAAGGCATTTCATTCTCACAGCAAATCTGCACGGTGGGCACTACTATTAATCCTATTTTAGAGATAAAGCTACTTAGGTTCAGAGACTTAAATGATGTGCCCAAGGGCACATACTGGTAGATCTTGGTGCCAGGTTTTGAGCTCTTTTCTGCCTCCTATGTTTGAAGGGAAATATTTTCAAGGAGGCGACTGGTCTTCCAGGTGCGGCAATGTAGCAATCAGAGCTTCTTCCTGTACACAGGTCTCCTTCCTGACCCACCCTGCTCATGGAATGTGGAATCATCCGTAGGCAGGGGAATGGAGGGGAGGCCTTCTCCAGGAATGCCTGTGCTCCCACTCTGGAGGAGGCGTCCAGGTCTGTGACAGTTGGGGTGGAATTAATGAAGTGCACCACTGCTGACAGGAATGGGCATGGTCGGGCTGAAATTGGGCTGTGGAACAGCTGTTGCTGGGACTACCTCCAGCCATGGGCTGGGCTTTTAATGTGTGTGATGTAGTTCACACCCAGTGGCTCATCTGAAATCCTGTAAAATGCCCGTGGGTCTCTGAACTCTAGAGGTGAAGTATTAGGAAAGGATGAATGCCCAGGGAGTGGCAAGGCTTGGAGAAATTCAAAGCTTTCCGTGTAGTGAGAACATCCCGCCACTCAGGCTCCATTTCTTCCTGGAAAGTTTTCTTTCTTTTTTCTTTTGGATATTCTATCTGACTGGGATTATCACATTTTGATTTTCTTGGAATGGCTCAGAGCTCAGAATTCTGGAAAATGGAAAGCTAGTGTGAATGTTCTTTCCCTTCTCAGGGATTTGGAGTCTTATTACTGTATGGTTTCAGCTTTCCATGATTTGTATTTTAATGTTGTGGTCTACATGGAGTTAAAGAATGTGTAATACTATCATTTTGCTGTCCTGGGATTTCTTTCAGAGCTGTTATTGTTTATAATTTATAGCTTGCTCCTTTTCCAAGAAAGCATTTGAGATGGTTTCCAATATGAAATAAATGTAATACAGAACAATTATAATAAAATTATAAATATTCAAGTACAGATTCAATATTTAGTTAAAAGATTGATAAATAATAGATGTGATTACCAAGGATTAGTAAATTATTACATCTGAGATTTAAATTTAGTTGTGAGCTTCTTGGAAAACAAGGTAAGGGCAACAAGATGGATTTTACAGTGTTTTTGAATTAAAAAAAGGAAGTACGGTATGACCTTTGTATCCCCTGGTCAGAGACTCAACTAACTGTGGATTGAAAATATTTGGGAAAAAAATTTATGTCTGTGTTGAACATGTACAGACATTTTTCCTTGTCTTTATTTCCTAAAAAATACAGTTTGACAACGAATAGCATAGTATTTACATTGTGTTAGGTATTATAAGTAATCTAGAAAAGATTTAAAGTATATGGGAGAATGTGCATAGATTCTCTCTGATATAAAAGAGACTTGAGCATCCCTGGGTTTTGGTATCCATGAGCAGTCCTGGAACGAATCCCCACCAGATACTGACGGATGACTACATACAAGTTGTTCTTGTAGAGAGAATTCTTCCTGTAACAAAATTCTAGTAGAAAGAATGTGTACGTTTTTGTGTTATAGAAATATATGAGGCCATAGATATAAATTTGTCTTTATATACATAGGTAGATATATGTGTACAGATATACAAACATAAACATATATGTAGTAGCCCTGGTGTGTGTATACATACATACATATTTATCTAGTAGGCAGACTAACAGCCACTCAAAGATGTCCACATTCTATTCCTTGGAACTTGTTAATAGGTTAGGGGAATTAGTTTGCAAGTTAAGGTTGGTAATCATCTGACTTTAGAATAGAGGGATCATTCTAGATTATTTGAGTTGGCCCACTGTAATCACAAGTGTCTTTAAAAGTGGAAGTGGGAAGCAGAAGAGGTCAGAGTTATGCAGTGGGAGAAGGACTCAACTATTGACTGTGAGGATGGAGAAAGAGGACCAGGAGCCAAGAGGACCAGGAGCCAAGGAATGAAGGCAGTCTCTAGAAACTGGAAAGGCGAGAAAACAGATTCTCTCCTGGAGTCTCCAGAAAGCAACACAGCCCTTCTGACACCTTAATTTTAGTCCCATGAGACCCACGTCAGATTTCTGATCTATAGAACTATGAGATAATAAATTTGTGTTAAGTCACTAAGTTTGTGGTAATTTATTACAGCAGCAATAGAAAATTAATACACACACGTACATATGTGCATTTACATACAAATAAAGTAAAGAGGATAGAAAAAGGAGACAGAAGAAAAAAATCAGTGAAAATATATTTCAATAGAGAATTAAGTAATGCAGTCTAGGTAGCTTGATTGCAAAGATACAAGTTAGTTTTCCTATAAATACACTTATACGATTGTATCCAATTATGCAAAAATACAACTTATTGACTCTTGGATATATAATAGGATTTTTAAATTTAGTCTACACCAAGATAGAATTCTTGACTTTATTCCCTCCTCAAAGCTGTTACTGCCAATAATGAGCTGGAACCAATTCCTTCCAGTTCCCAAAAATCAACTGGTGACCATCTGTCATTCAGGGATGTCATGTCTGTAGATTGAATAAACAATGGTGGGGATATTTAAACCCCTAATATGCCAAACACTACAGATCAGGGATTTTTTTCTCCTGAGACTTGGCTTTTAAACATTTATCAGCACACCATTGCTTTCACAGGTTTACTTGTCTCAGTAAGTGGTATGACCATCCACCCAGATGCTAAAAACCTAGAAGTCATCTTTGATTTCTCTTTCCCTCATGGCCTAATCTACTCAATGAGCTAGTCTTGCCACCTCTATCCTGAAATTACATCCACTTTTTTTTTTATGTCCACAGGTACCACTCTGATTTAAGCTACCAGTGTGTCTTGCCTGGATCATTGCAATGGGCTTATAATGGACCTCCTGGATTCTACTGTTGTCCCCTTACCATTTTTTAAAACGTAGATCATGTCATGTCACTTCACTGCTTAAAATCCTCCACTACTCTTAGAATAAAACCTAAACTGCTTAACTCCAGCCTTCAAGTCCTCCCTTCCTTGACTCAGTTTCACTCACCAGTTTCATCTCGACTCTTCTCCATCTAGCTTCCCTGTGCTCTGGCCACACTGGTCTTTGTGTTCCTCAATTCACCAGCCTCATTTCTGTCTTAAGGCTTTTGCCATAGCAGTTCCCTTTTCTGTGAATATCCCTCTTCCTTTCCCCAGGTCTTTGCATGGCTGCGTCCTTCCTATCCATCAGGACTTAGCTTAAATGTCTCCACTTCAGTGAGGCCTTTCCTGACCATGCAACCTAAAGTGGTCTATAACATCACCCTGTATCATTTTCATCTCAGCACTTGTTCCTGCCTACTATTTCCTTGTCCGTTTATAGTGTTTGGCACATGGTAGGTGCCTAAGACTTGCTTGTTGAAAGAATGAAATTACCATAGGGAACCAGAGTGTTTTAAACATTGGCTAGAAATATGTTCCACAGACAGCTTCTTTCGTGTCTGGGACATAGTGGCAGGGGGTGGCTGGTAAAAGCTATCAACTCTGGCTTGGGCTAGGAAGGTGGAAAATGGTTGAGGTGGCAGAAATGTGAATTAGAAGGTCAAACAGCCAAAGACCTTGGGTGAGCTATTGTGGCCTCAGTAAAAAGTATCTAAGTGTCAGACATCAGGATAGGGATGGTGACTTACGAAATACTGACCTGTAGGCAAGAAAAGTACAGAACCAGAATGCATGGGTCAGCCCTGGGTCCAGAGCTTACAGGCAGTGGAGCCAGTACTGGGGCTCAGGTGATCCTCCCTAATGATGGTGCTGACCTGTCCTGAACTCTTTCTGAAGCCCTCCTCCAGGCCCAACTTTGCCCATCCTTAACTCTCATGCATCAGATATCACAATTGAGTCTCCTTCTTAGAGAAGTTTCAGGAGAGATAAAGACTCCAGTGCTAGAGCTCATGGTTCTTTCCACAACAGAGTGGCAGTTGTGTACATCCATTGCTTTTCGCACTCTCTAGGCATAAAAAGGCAAATCTTTTTTATTGTTACATTGATGGTTTTCTTTAACAGAACTGTCTTAGAATGACTAATCTTACCATCATAGATTCTTACTGTGGAAAAGGCCTTGATTAATTATTTTAACACCCTCCTTGTTTTACAAAGAGATTTTTTTGATCTGTTCAAGGTCACAAAGGTCATGGCAGACTCAGGGACAAGAGTCCATATTTTCTGACTTCCTGACTCATGAATTGGAAGTGGGGATGCACATTAAACTGTCATCTGCAAAGTGCGAAAGAGACAAATAAGTAAATAAGTCATTATCAGGATCAGGGATTTACTAAATAATAGTAAAGCCCTCCAGATGTTGTGAGCGGCAGTTCAGCTTAGCCCCTTCTTATCCTTCTGACCTGTAAAAGGCAGTGATGAATGACATTCTGAATGCTGGTCATGGAGCCTGGGAAGATTCTGAGGCAGAATGGATCAACTATAGACTAGATGATATTAGATACAATTTTTTGTTATAGCATATTATATTATTTTCTAATTCTTTGTAAATTTGTAATACCTGGCTACTGTGTTTAGCTAGAGGTTCCAATTTCTTGACTACTTTAGATGAAGAGAATTTGACTGTACCTTTAACAATTTTGATAGTACTACACAATCCTTAGTTTTAGACCTTTCTTCTAGAACCTAAAGGTTTTAGTTTATTCTCATTTCTTCTTGAAGAGAAATGGTTTATAGCATACCTGGCTTGTAGCAGATATAGGGTCATGAGCAAAGAAAAACTCAACCATGCATGTGAAACAACTAGAACATAGACATACAGAATAAGGACTCAATTGCATGATGACAGTAGCAGTATGATAATGCTAATTCTCTTCTCATCTCTGAGTTAAGTCTTAAAGAGTTTGGCTAACAAACTCCTGTTAGCCTTTCTTTTCAGGGTTTCCTTTTTAATTATTTAATTTCCTATTATTAAAAATTAGGTGGGCTCAGGACGTGAGAGTGTTCTAAGTCAGAGAAATACTTTCTGAAACTAGCAATTTAATAAGTTTAAAAATTCATTGCATTTCTATCATGCACAAAACACTGTCTTCCAGCTTTCACCCTAGTCAATGTTTTCCTAGCTTGTTTGGAACCTCATTTAAAGAAATGGAAAGAGAAAGAGAATTTTTCGTTTCCTTTGCCAGTGCTCCCCAAAGCTGGCAATGCACCATGAAAAAGAGGAAATTATCAGATAAAGGAAATAAAAATTGGGCATTTTTCTACATTAGGAGGGAGGATACTTCAGGTCCCATTTAGAAGCTGAATCATCCTTTAGGTTGTTTGAATAGCATCTAAAATTGAATTACAGCAAATGAGAAAAATCTCTCAGAATAGGAAGAAGAAAATATGTCTTCTAAGCATAATTTTTGGCATATGAAAATGCAGAATGCTTTAGTCTGACAACTTTATATTTCTTAAATTTTAAAATAATTTCATAGGTAGGTAACTAGGAGAGATAAAATAGAGGCTAGCTTATGCCAACTGTTATTTTCTTTGGCTTTGGGTGACAATAGGTGGAGATTACTCACATAAATAAAAGACAATCAAATCCTGGGGAGGTGAGACCAAATGGAGGTAATTATATATTTGTAGAAACCAGTACAAAACTGCTGGTAATTACTTATTCATTTTTTGCATGGTGGCTTCCTCTCCAAAGACCTAAATTTTGAGTGAAGTATTGGGGTCAGAAGACCATTCCAATCACCAAGACTCAATACTTTGGGATCTCATTAATTTATAAAATAACATTTTTGGTATGCATATTATACTTCAAGGCATTTGGATACATTTCAAGTACCCAATACTGTGTATATAACCCTAGACATGTCAGGCAACGTCCTTGCCCGCATGGAACTTACAGTCTGGTGGGGAGGTGGATATCACATAGTGATTATGAATGTGATAGGTAGTAGGAGAAAACTCAGAGTGTTATGGAATCACAGAAGGAGGTAACCTCATCTAGCCTGATCAGAGAGAAAAGGTTTATGTAAGGAAGTGATATTCCAGTTGAGAAGCAAAGGATGACTAGGCGTTAGCTGAAGAAGGTGGGGTGTGCATTGGTACATGAGAGAGATGTAGTCCTGGGTCAGGAGGCAAGAAAGATTTAGAAAAATACGAGGCAGCAGAAGCTGTGTGTGAGGGCACCGGACATGGCTGGAGTGCGATGAGTGGAGGAGGGAGGTGGGGCCTGAGGCTGGAGAGACAGCATGAACTGGATCACTCAGGGTCATGCCAGGCTTCTAAGCCTTGTCATGAGCATAACAGATAGCCTGGGAGGGCATTTAGGCAGGGAATTTTAATATTTGGTAAGAAAAGATCCCTCTGGCTTTAGCTAGGCAAGGATTAAAATGAGAGTATTAGTCAATGGCTGGTTGTACAAATCTAGGAGTGGGCGTGCTGGAGTCCCCTTCAGTCACTAACTCCCTGTCAATAATCTTTGGGGATGTTTCTTTCATTCGCCCTCTCCTGTTTCGTTTCTACCATCCTTGGGACAAACTCTTAATATATTCTTCTTTCCTAGTTCTTTTCCACTTCCAATATATTTTGTAAACCATGGGCAAATTAATCTTCTTAAAACAGCCAAGACATGTGCCTGTTTCTTCCGCATTTATAAAACCTCCCATTTGGTGCACTCAACTCCTGGGCTCTGGGATGCTCCAGCCCTCCGGTCTCATCCTTGGTCTCTTCCTTGTTTCCTGAGTGCACAGAAACACTGCACGACTCTGTTCAGCTCACACTGCTTCCCCTGCCTGGAATGCCTTTCCACTTATCCGAATCTCATCTGATGCGGAAGAAATCTGAACTCCTCTGTGAAGCCTTTTTGGATTTTATCTTCTCGATTTACTCATTCCAGCTCTATGGAACCAATTGTCTTAAAAACAACTACCTTCTACTTTAGTTCATTCTTGCAAGTATGTTTCTTTTACAAACACCAGGTATACAATAAAGGATGAGGGGTATTGCTATTATCAAAAGTAACACTTTAAAATCATGCCAAATATTATCATTTATGGCTTTTAAATGCTTTATCATTTTAGGTTAAAGTTGAATAAATGTTTCTCTAAAATGTAATTTTACTTTTAAATGTGTTATATACATATACCTAGTTAAGTATATTTGAAGAATGTCAGCTTTTAAAAATACAAAGATGTTACATAGATTGTTTTAGCTCAGATGAATAAATTCTTTTCCTATTTTGGAAAGAAGAGTTCATGGTTAATGGAAATGTTTCATGGAAATATTTAAAAGTGTTTTGTGTTTATATATGAATTAAATACTTCTTCCCTTCAGTATAAATATTTTTGCATGACAGAATATTCTGTGCTGGGATATTCTTTTCTGCTTTACCTATACTGTGTTGAACTTAGACAACAGGCATATGCTATTTTAAATCAGAATAGGCCTTACTTATTTTGACTAATTATGACTTTCTGAGCTACCTAGTATTTTTTCATTGAAGAATAATAAGGTTGCTGTATGACTTGATTATTTTGTAGGTCTTTAAAGTCTAAATAGAACTATATTCAACTGAGGATAAGGAGGTTTATTTTATTTGATTCAACAAGTATATATTGAGTGATTACAGGGTCTCACACATTGTATTAATTCCTGGAGAATCTTTGAGTTCATTGAATTTTGTCCTGAAGAAATTAAGGAAAGAAATCCAGCAATTACAGCACACAACACACACCTATTTTGATAGGGTGAGATAAGAGAACTGTAATATGCTATGGAGTATACCTAACCCAGGCATCAGGGAAGACTTCTAGAAGAAGATACCTTCACACCCAGGTGCTATTCAGAGGGGGGTAACAGGTGTCAAGGTCCTATGACGAGAGAACAGTTTTGGAATTCAGGGCTGGAGAGGTGAGGGCAGGAATGGAGGGAAAGGCAGGGTTAGAAAAGTGCAGGTCCAGGGGTGTTCTGGATTGCAGCCATGTTGGAGACGTTTGGAACCCTAGAGAGAAAGTCTTCCCCAGCGACGTGTTCTTTGTTTTTTTTCTTTTTTATTCTTTTTATCTTAAAAAAGATTTTTAAGGAAGAAGTTACCTTCCAGTTAACCAGCCAAGATTTTTAGCATTTATAAATAAGTGCTAATAAGCAGAGCTTATTTATTCTTTACATCAGTAAAGTTAAAGATTCTGTCCTTTTTCCAGCCTCTTAGAGATATTTTAAGCACAGGGACTTGAGCTCCAGTTATAGTGGAAAGAGGTACCAAGTCAAGTTGCTGGAAAGGAATACTTTTGCAACAAGACTCTATCCCTTGAAGGCGTATTTGCCTATCTGTAGGATGGAGCTGTGAATATTGCTCACATGGGGCTCAGAATTCTTTAATAAGACAAGACATATATGTCCTGAGAACTGGTAGTAATGAATGTCATAATGGCTAAAGAATCTGAAATCTTATTAGCTGCTTTTAAAAAAAGATTTTTCAAGTTAATTTTTGGCAATGATGATTATAATTAGATATTTTCCTGACTATTTTTAACTATTGGTGACTCAAATCCCTTATAATTGAATTTATAGATGATATGATCAGAGACAGAGGACAATGAAGAAGGATCTGAACTGTCACCAGGAAGCGGTGCCTTATTTCTTCCCTAATGGCCACAATTTAAAGAACACCACTTTGATTCGAGGACCTCTTTAGCTGGTTCCAAAGGACAATCTAGTCCAATTTGTATGAAGAGATGGAGTAACTGAGACAAGTTCCAAACTTCCTTCTAGGGGTTTAGAATATAGAATGCTTATTTTAGGGAAAAAATTTCTGCCAAGTTTTCTTTTCTCTTCTTTCTTTCCTAGTGTTGATGTAGACTTAAGCTTTGGATTTTCAATATATATTTGAAGTGACTGTCTATATGGAATACCATCTAGTAGAGGAAAAAAGTATTTCCAGCTGCTGTTCCTTTGTAACCAAATGTTACATTTGGCATCAGGCAGAGGGATTTTGCCACCTGATGTTGCAGCTCCCTGGAATGACTGCCTGCCCCTGCCACTGTGGCAGAAAAAGCAGATGGAAGGTGGCCCCTTCCCCACAGCCTTTTCTTTCCATCTTCCATCTCAGGGACTGCTGAGCTTTATGGTCGGGAAGCAAGTCTTTCCTGATCTTTGGGCCATCCTCTTGTCTTCCTTCTTCACTGCTACAGGAATCTACCTTCATGAATGTGAAGGGGTCTTGTGAGAGCTGGAAAGGTTGACTATAAGTAAGGTAACAGATTTTACTTAACAACCTTCTTGCCTTTCAGAAACACTATCCCCTAGGGCCATAGAGGGTTGAAATTGAAGCAATAGCATGTAGGATGTGTTGTCCAAACTCCTGTCAGTCTTTGGCCCGGGAGGTAACCAGTCCTTGACCAAGTTTTTCTTGCTCTGTCCTTAATGACGAGATGGTGTCTTGTCTACTGTGTTCCACACATTCTACTTTCTTTCAGAGAAGAATGGTGAGAATAAATGGTAGAAATTTTTATTTTTTAAAGGAAATTTTAGGGAAACAAAGAATTGCCAATTAATTATTCTGGCCAGTATTTTTAAAAACCATCAAGAATTGTGAAGGGTTCATGATTTCACATTACTTGCTAAGAAGTTAGTTTGTTATAATTTCTTGGTTGCTGGCAGAAGACACAAGCCTCCTGGGTCAGAGACAAGGGACTTTATTACTCATGGCACAACAAGCAACATGGGAATCAGCGTATTTATATCAGTTCTCTGAGTCCTGAAGGCAATACAAAGAGGGCAGATGACACCTGCACATGCAGTGAGTTGCATTAGAGGAAAGGAACCTTGAGTTTAGGGAACTTGAGTCTTATACAGTGGACTATAAGCATGTCTTCCCTTTGGTCAGGAGAGAGATGCCATCTCCATCCAACAAGGCTGTTTGTAATATATACATTTTCGGAAAGATTGTCTGGAACAAAGGGCAGTTAGTACCATATGTAGAAGCACAAAAGACCTATGCCAAAATTTCTCTCAACATAAAATAATTTTTGTAGTTGGCCAAATCTCTAAAACTGCTGAATTAGGTGTAATTCCAGAGAATAAGGAGAAAGGGATGAAAGACAAAGAGAAGACAGTTTTTTTGTGCAAGAGTGTGGAGGTGACAAAGAAAAGTTCTTCCTGAGATTCTGTATCTAACTTACTTCTAATTCTAAGTGATTAATCAGATATTTTCTTTTTTTTTGCCTTTATTTATTTACTTATTTATATTTCAGCATACTATGGGGGTACAAATGTTTAGGTTATGTATATTGCCTTTGCCTCACCCAAATCAGAGCTTCAAGTGTGTCCATTCCCCAGCCAGCGGGCAACGCACCCATTGGATGCGTATATGTCCATCCTCCCCCCCAATCTGCCCGACACCCAGTGAACATTATTATTATATGTGCACTTAAGTGTTGATCAGTTAATACCAATCTGAGCTCTTAAAGTTAACATTATATGCTGTGTGCTCCTGATGGGAATACTGACTTTTATTTTTCAACAATTAATACATTACCATAATGATTCTGAAGTGTAGCCTGTAAGAATGAAAATAATTTGGTCTGTGTCTTATGTGTTTATCAGTGGCTTTGCTCTACTAAGTTTTAAATTCTAGTTAATACAAATATTTGCATTCTTTAGTGAAAAAGACATGATAATGTTGCATATTTTTGAAGTAATTATTGCTGTTTTCAAAACAATTTCAAAAATTTCTATGAGAGAGGGAATGTATACATATTTTAGGGAGAAAAAATATGAAAATTTAATACAAGCATCTTACATAAATTCTTCCTCTATGGAACTACTCTGATTCTTTATATTAAGAATTTGGTTTTGTTAGGATTGAATCCAGTCAGAAATGGTTGTGTGTTTCCAAAGAACACAGGCTGAGGAAGGTTATGGATACTGAATACGTGTCAGACCTACTTGCTTGAAGAAAGAGGAAACTTCTGTAGAAGCTGAAAAAAGAAAAACCACTTCAGGTTTTGTGGCAAGAGTTATATAAAGAAAACGGATATCCAGGAAGCATTCTCATAGACGATACTGGAATATGCACTCTGAAGATTTGTATGAGCTTTGAATACTAAATTAATCTTTCAAGATTTTGTGATTTCTAAATTATTTTGGTAAATGTGTACAAATCTGATTTTCAATGATAAAGTTTTTTTTATTTCAGCAAATTATGGGGGTACAAATGTTTAGTTTACATATATTGCCCCTGCCCCCAACGTCCCCACCCTGCGTCAGAGCTTCAAGTGTGTCCATCCCCCAGACGGTGTGCATCGCACTCATTATGTATGTATGCACCCATCCCCTCCTCCCTCCACCCATCTGCCCGACACCCGATTAATGTTATTCCTATAGGTGCACTTAGATGTTGATCAGTGAAACCAATTTGATGATGAGTACATGTGGTGCTTATTTTTCCATCCTTGGGATACTTCACTTAGTAGAATGGACTCCAGCTCTATCCAGGAAAATACAAGAGGTGCTATATCACCTCAATAGTAAAGTTTTAAAAAGATCTTCATACATAATGAGTGTGATGCGCACCGTCTAGGGGATGGACACGCTTGAAGCTCTGATTTGGGGCGGGGGAGGAGGGAGGCAAGGGCAATATACATAACCTAAACTTTTGTACACCCATAATATGCTGAAATAAAACAAAAAGATCTTCATGACAGTATTTATGGAGTCCCTGTAACATGCCAAGTGATGAATAAGAGACACAGATGACAGAGTTTTCATCCCTTTGGGAGCAATTGTCATGAGCTGCAAGACAGAAGAAAAATGATTAGATGAAATTTAAAAATCTTCTCCAAATAGTAGAAATACAAAGTCATTTAAGGAGAAAAAGAAGGAAAAAAAACCAAAACAAATACTGGATTTCTAAAGGGAATTGTTGTGTTTGGTGGCTGACTACCAAACCACACAATCCTAGTGCACCTTTACATTAAATGGGGAATCCGGACATAGGGCCATCTACAGTTACCACAGAACTAGATGAAGGGGCTTTTATTTTAAGAAATTCCAGAAGCATTGACTAGAAGACAGTGATAGGACTAGTGGCATTGTGGCTGGTGGGACAAAAGATGGGGAAAGAAAGATAAAGCATGTGAAAGAAACAGACAATAAGACTCTGTCTTTTCTAATACCAAAGTATGGTTGTGAGAAATGGAAAGATATATTACTAGTACATTTTTGATAATGAGGACATATTATCTATGTAGCCTGTCATTCCCTTAATGGAAAACCTGATTATAGCTGTAAATGGTGACAGCAGCAAACATCATGGTTTGCTCTGTGGTGACAGAAAAATGAAGTCCTATGGGAAATGGTGTGTAAGAAAAAGGACAGCATGCTTCATATCTTCATATCAGTATGTCCCAGTCTCACCTGAGCAGGACCACCACCAGGCCTGGTGGGAAGTCTGAGGACAATGGTGTTGGCCCTACTCTCCAATATCTGTAGTGTGTGGGTGGTTGGGGTGGGTAAGCTTGGAGCTTTCTCCTTTGCCTTATTCTGTCCTCCAAAAGGGAGTTAGAATGAAGTTCTCTGAAATACTGAGAGGATTATTTGGTGGGAAGAGGAAGAGTTTATCAGCAAAACCTTTGTATAGAAACTTTCTGGTGAGGGGCATGTTTTCATTCTGTTCCCTCCAATTATGCTGGTGGGTAAATGCCAGACTTCAGGGCATCTCTCAGTTAGGGAATAACCTAACCCTTGTAAGTCCTAATCAGCATCAGGATGAGAACAATGGGAAATGGAATTGGTCTCTTTTACTGGCTCAGCTCTTTGGTTTAGGGATATCTCTCTTGCCTGGGTCTCATTGGATTACGCTTCTAGTGCCAGAGGAGAAGAACTAGAATGACAAGACCAGCATTTGAACTTGGGCAGTTTGCTTGCCTACTCCTTTCTCGAGTCCTGTGCTAAAGGGGATATTGGTGCTCTTAAGGCCCACTTGGCCACTCTAGTCAGCACAGTAGGAGTGTCAACCGTAATTCTCCACTGGAGAATTTTACCTTACATCACTTGTGTTAAGGTCGTAGCCATTGCAAACCATGGAAGGCCAGCAAAGCAACTAGGCATACAGTTTCATTCCCCTGCCTTCCTTTTTCCCAGGACCTTCTTCTCAGAGATGTAGTCACAATAGGTCTCAGAGTTGTTGCATAAATCCCATGGTTGCCACCAATCTGCATACCTACCATATTGAAAATATTAATGGTAGGCTTAGATTGCTGAATGGAGCCTTACACAGATACTGGTTGGATAAATCAAACAAGGTTTAATTATCTACAATAAACATCAGGAAATCAGCTCAATCAGAGTACACAATAGAGAAATTGCAGCATTGTTTAATGATCGATGGGAGTATAAGCTTATGGAACCCTCAAATGGGACTTACCAGTAGACACACAGTTACAAATGTTAAGTTTGAGTGAGCAAGGGTCACATCTGATCTCATAAATTTAAAAGTTGCACAGTGTACAATGTACAATATGCTTGCAAAGGTGCGGAGCACTGTACATCCAGTACTCTTGGCCCTGAGCATCTTATCATCATTCCCTCCCCAGCTATCCCAGCTTGGGCCAAACATATTTCTAACTTAATTTTTGTGGACCTATGACAAGAATCTATTATACAGATGTCTTTGGGAATCTGGAATTTGGCAGGCCTTTCGAACTGCCAGTGGGCTCATTGTATGTAAGATTTTATAGCTCTGTAGCAGTTTCTGTTTGTGCCTTTTCTTTTGTCACTCAGGTTTTTTTTTTATTTAACCTTACAGCATCATTTAAATTTTTTTCAAGATGTATATGATTAAATAAGTAATATATTTTTATATATTTTGCCTCCTTAACACCTAACTTGGCATATTGCACTTAAAATGTCATTTCATTAAGCATTGGTCATACACATAATGAGTTTCTGGCCTATAATGCTAGAAATACAAATAAATAGACTAAGAATTGGTCTCTGGATTAGAAGAGTTCAGCATTTTAGCTAGTCTGGGGCAGCCATGAAGTTACACTTCTCAGCTCTCCCTTCAAGAGAAAACCTGCTGCTCCTTGTAATTTTCTGACTATTCCCATCCCTTTGGGTTCAGTTGAGGTCAAGCTTTCCCCAAGCAACTTCCAGTCAATGACTGAGCATAATGAAGGTACCAGGCCTGACCATTTTTGCCCAAGCAGGACTTCTCCATTGGTAATCTTTGTGCTAGACTCCCCTTTTGCCTGGCCAAGACTTTCTTCGGGCTGCCCTATGGTCTGATGCTCTTTATCCCCAATACTATTTTCTTCCCCTTCTCCATTCACAGGTATCAGACCTGCAACACAGTGTATAAGCTTTCCTTACTATTCTTGCTCCTTCTTTCCTTATATTTCACAAACTTCACCCCCAATAAATTTCTTGCACTCCTTCTTGGCATCTCCTTGTCACACTACCTGAACTGACAACACACAGACAATACAAAATAATTATTAAAAAATGTGATGATTGTTATAATTAGGAATATGTGCAAACTGTTATAGAAAACTTCTCTTGCCTTCCACAAAGAGTCTTAGATAATTCTCCCTTACGTTTTCTACTTTACCTTGTATAAGCTCTGCCTTTATTACAGAACATTGCTTATTGTATTATAATTGCTTGTTTTGTATGTTTGTGCTCCATTGACTGTGAGTTCCTTGAAAGACAATGAATGACAGTTTATCTTTATGTCATTATAGGAAGGAATAAAAGATTTGAGTTTTGAAGAATGGGCAGGAACTTTCCAGGTAAACTCAGGGAAGGATGAGTATTTAATGGAAGGACTATCTTCTAGAATCATGTGCTAAGCACAGAGGCACAGACATGTATTCAGGAAGGGGCAAGTCACTTGGATAAGCTGGAGCTTACTCTGCTTGGGGGTGTTGAAGAATGGGAGAGGGTGATGGAAAGAATAGTTAACCTTGCATAACATAGGAACTTCCTTAATGTTTGTATTTAAAAACCATATGTGTCACTTCTCAAAATATGTTTTTTGAGGAATTGTGTGTGTGTGTGTAGTAAGATGAGGTGAGGTGACTGAAAAAATAAAAGGTTCTGCCTATATAGTGGTCCCCTGGTCTCCACTGGGGATTTGTTCTAGGACCTCCTGAAGATACCAAAATCCATGAATTATTATGTCTCTGATATAAAATGGTGCAGCATTTGCACATAGCTTATGCACATTCTCCTGTACACTTCAAATCATCTCTAAATTATTATAATACTTAATACAATATAAATTCTTTGTAAATAATTGTTATACTGTATTGTTTAGGGAATAATGACGAAAGTAAAAGTCTGTATCTTTTCAGTAAAGATACAGGTTTTTTTTTTGAATATTTTTGATCCATAGTTGGTGAATCCATGGATGTGGAGCCCACAATTACAGAAGGCTGACTATATGTCATTCTGCATGAAGAAGACATGAAAGTTATGGCAAAAATCCTTAACTGACTTCATGGTTTAAAGGAAAACAGAGTGATGATGATGATAATGAGGAAACCATTTAAATTGCCCCAAATCTCCTTCGAATAGGGCAGAAAAGTCTAAAAATTCAAATATTTAGTTCTTAAGATTTTCAATTGGAAGTTTGCTTTTCATTATTTTCATTCCATTAATACCAGGTGAAATAAGTTTTTTTTTTTTTTTTTAAAACTCCAAACTCTGTTTTTAAGAATTAAAAAAAAATATCAACAATAGAACAACGGAAAAATTCTGTTCTCTAATCTTTCCATCTTTTTAATGAAGAAACTTGCAGTGGGATGGTGGGGAATGTCTGATGGGAAAGGTCAGCTGTTTTCCCGTTTGTGGAGGATTTAGTAGGGAAAATGAAGGAAGAACACTGTCCCCAAAGTTTGAGGAGAACACATTTTACACTCTGGCTGTGTGTTTATTTAGTCTCTGTGGTCCTGGGGAAGGCAATTTGGTTTCATCCTCCCGTGGTGAGCCACACAGGCTGCCAGCCCCACTGGGGGATTTTGCAGGGTGTCATTTCATGTTGAATGCATGGACTGTGTCCAAAGGCAGAAATGAGCTAATACCTTTTATTATAGGATGTTGCTTTTAAAAAGTGTTTATTCCTAATGGTTCTTTGTCAAAACAGAATGTAGTGTACGGAAAAACTGAAAGTTCCAGAGGAAGTGGAAAGGATCAACACCTGCAGAGTCAGATACTTGCTCTGTGTAACCCCGTGGACACTTGCCAAAGGGCTTCAGGGGAGGAGATGATGTTCCTGGAAGGAGTAAGGCAAGGGGCTCTGTGGCTGTGTATTCTTTATGTTGTTAGATTTGGAATGAAAAATTTATTTTATAAATTAAAAGTTACACAAACAGAAGAAGATGAGATAATGAGATTTCCTTTTTAAAAAGACTTGTTGGTAAAGGGGAAGTTGAGGGTCGAGGTGTGGGTGAAGTAACGTTTGAGGTGTGACGGCTCAGTGTGCTCCACTCGGGTGCCCTTCTTGATATCTCAGGGAAAAGGAAAATAGGCTGTGACTTTTCTTTTAAACATGAGGCTCTGTCCTTCCTTGATGTGATAGGAAAAAGTCTGTATTTCCTTTCTGATTAGCAGTGTGACCACAGAGATGTTTAGTAAGATTTAAGGATTTTTTTGGTGGCAGGAACAACACATTGACACTTTCATTGATTGATGAAAGGCAGGACTCTTTGTTTACAACTCCAGGAGAGAGGGCTTCCAGGCAGGGCCACCCAGGGGTTGGATCTGGGAATGGGGTAGTAGCAAGCTGGAACTGAAGGGGGCTTGTGGGACTAGCAGGGTGGGGTTAGTTAGGTTTCTGGGGCTTCCTGTGGATTGGCTGATTTAATAATTTTAGTTAGCTCTCTGGAAATAGGGGCAGTCCCTGGTTGCCCACCTGGCCCTGGGGCAATTAGGGAGAATACATAGTGGGCCTGTGAGTGTGTGAACCTGATAAGGAAAGTGGTTTGTATGTGGACTGATTTGACTGTTCAAGCAAGGAAAACTGACCCACCAAGGACTCAAAACTGAGTCAAGAAAGCATTAAACAACAACACACCTCCCACTCCATATTACAAAAGAGGACAGACTTCCCATTTTAAAGTGATTTAAATATTGGTGTTAATTCAATAAAAATAGGTTATATTCAATGCCTAGTCTCTGCCCACACATAACCCAACTCTTGTCGCCATCACATAAATGAACAGATAAAAATCAACACCCGGGTGATGATGGCCACAGCAATAAAGAATACTTCACTCTCATGTTTCCTTCCTTCTGTCATTTGTTTTGTTTTGTTTTTACTTTTCCAAAGCAGCTTGTGAGGGAAGGAAAGGTAGAACGCTTTGTGTGTGTGTATGTGTGTGTGTGTGTAGCTTTGAAGATAATGGTGTTGTTATTGAGTTAGGGTAGGGGTAGATGCTCAGCTCTCCTCTGGAACACCCCTCCTCTGGTGTACCTGTGGGGACTGAATCAGCCCTCCAGTTTAGTAGCAGAGGAGAATTAGTAGAAACCTAAGACATGAGCTGTAGGTGAAAAAAGATGGAGTTTTTCTCCTCTATATCTGGTACTGCTTAGGGCTGTAGTTGAATTTGTTCCTGGAACATAGGTGAAAGCTCTGGGTGGGCCTCAGAGGACCTTGGCTTGCTTTGATTGTGGGCAGACATTTTATTTACAACAAAAGATCAAGATGCTCGTTCAGACCTATGAACCATACTCCAAATGCCCTGATAAGGAGGGAGAACCTAGGTGAGCCAATCAAAATCAATCATGTCTTTTGAGGTTGTAAAAATCAGAAGTAATCTAATGAGAGAATCTAGAACTAGTGTGGTCCTGACTGATTTTTACCAGCCCTGTTAAATTTAATTCTATAAGGAAAATATTATGTTGCTATAGAGTCGTATCTCTTGATTTAGGGACCAGATAAGCTACATTATTTGAGGCAAATTCTTGGATTTAATGATTAAAGCTTTTCCAGGGCTTGTATGAAAGAAAAATTAATTTGACAACTCCAGGTTTGACTTAATTTTGCTTCTCCAAATGTGTTCTTAATTTAATTAAGACTAGATGATCTTTACTCTGGTGGTGAGATACTTGGCAATCCCAAGACTTGATTGAGTTATTGTAGGTAATGGGTGAGGGTACAAGCTTAATTGCAAAGAGTACACATAATTTTTATCAATGACAATTGTATTTTTATGTTCCATCCCCTTACATCTTGAAACTGAAACCAACTTATAAACAAACAGCGTGTAAAAACAGCATGTTGGCCTTTTCTTAAACTTGTTTATGAGGCTATATTACTGCCTGAGAGTACTTTGGGTTCTCTAAAAATTGTTATTTGTTCAAATGGACACTAATAAGTACCATCTATGGTCCAGACAAAGAAGACATAGAAAAATTTTGAATAAAATAATGCACTTCTGGAAATGCTTCATAGGAGCCATTAAAATATTTGCCAGAAATTCAAAGTGACACTAATTGAACATCCTTATCCATCTGTAATGCTGGAGTAGAACTTGTTATGATATGAATGTTTGTGTTTGCCCCAAATTCATATGTTGAAATACTGTTCCCAAGGTGATGGTATCAGGAAGTGGGGCCTTTTGAGAGGTGATTAGGCCATCAGGGTGGAACCCTCATGAATGGGATTAGTGTTTTTATAAAATCGGCCCCAAAGAGAGCTCATTGGCCCTCCACTATGTGAAGAATAGTGAGAAGGCACCGTTTATGAGAAATGGCCCTCACCAGGCACCGAATCTGCCAATGCCCAGCATCCAGAGCTGTGAGAGACACATTTCCATTATTTGTTAGCTATCCAGTTTGTTTTTTTCTTTTGAGGCAGAGTCCTGCTCTGTCACCCTGGCTAGAGTGCCATGGTGTCAGCCTAGCTCACAGCAACCTCAAACTCCTGGGCTCAAGCAATCCTTCTGCCTCAGCCTCCCAAATATCTGGGACTACAGGCATGAGCCACCATGCCCGGCTAATTTTTTCTATATAGTTTTAGTTGTCCAGCTAATTTCTTTTTATTTTTTGGTAGAGATGGGGGTCTCGCTCTTGCTCAGGCTGGTCTCGAACTCCTGAGCTCAAACGATCCTCCTGCCTCGGCCTCCAAGAATGCTAGGGTTACAGGCGTGAGCCATTGCGCCCAGCCTAGCTATCCAGTTTATGGCATTTTGTTATAGCAGCCTAAATGGACTGAGACAGAACTTCAGTAGTGGAATTCTAGAGATGTTATTGGAAGATTTTACCTAACCTAATTTGAGTCTTGGATCAAAGGGAGAAAAACGTAAGAAAATGTAAAGAACAGACATTTAATTGATAGGGAAATTAAAAAAAGTTCTGCTTTATAGGGGACTCAGTGATAAACTGGATTTGTGAGATCTGAAGGGTATGAGTGGTGTACCCATGCTGGATACAACTGGACACTTCTTGTGAGCTATCTCAACCTAATGATCTGACCAAGGCTGTGATGACCAGTTCTGGACTAGCTTCAACTAATTTTGAGCAGATGTATCTTGACATAAACTCATGCCATGCACATTCTGTGAGCTCCTCTCTTCCTGCCCTGAGGTTTGGGGCCTGTGGAAACCACCCAGCACTCAGGCATGCACAACTGCCAGTGAGTGTGGGAAAGTTAGCACTCAGCAAGGCAGTTCTCGACCTATAGTTACAGGAGACTGGACATAAATGCTTCTGTCTCCTTTCCTGAGACAGATCCTATAAGGCTTCTCAGAATGTCTATTGGCTTCTCAGTTTTAACTTGAAACTTGTAACTCGAAAAACTTGAAAACCTCTCTTTGTATTGATTCTCCTTACTTCCACAGGTACTTCTGTCCCTTATCCTTGGTTTCTGGGATCGCGTTCCTGAGTACAGCACACATACATCAACCTTTTTCTCCAGATGCACTTTCAGAGGATCTCAGGGAAAATTTATTAAAAATTCTATAAATCAATACTAAATGACAATTAGCCCACTAGAAAAATGGACAAATTACATAAATGTTTAACAAAAAGAAAAAAATAAACTTTTAAGTAATAGGAAATATAAATTAAAACAAAAATGAAATGAAATTTTAACTTTGGATGGCAAATTAAAATAAAATTGATAACTGTATGTAGCAAATGTTCGACTAAACAGTCTCCAAATTGTTGGAGAAGCTAAAGTAGAGGTTAATTTCATAATATTCATTTGGAAGACAATTATCCATGAAGATTCTCACATTTTTGCATGGGTTGGGCTTTCTGAGCAAGGGAAATGTTTGAATAACAAAGATCTTGAAAGCTAGAGATTGTGAATTGCTCCACAGAGTTGGAGAAACATATCTTCCCCAGAGAAACATTTGCTTACCTTCCACGGTTGTAAAGTTTCTCTCTCTCTCTGTACAGAGGGGAAGATAGGAGCACACTCATCAGCTATCCTGTATAAATTATAAGTCTCATAATTTCAGGGAACCTCTCCTGTGGTGCAAATTATGCTGCATGTGCAGATAAATGTCATGTCCTCATTGCATTGTCCTGTGAGGAATTGGGGGATGAGGAACTCATGCAAGGTATCACTTCTGCTCCTCTTTTTGCTGTGACTAATAAAAGGTCTGTTGTCTGATCTAGAGGTCTGATGTTTCTGTCAGTACACATATATATACATACTCATGCACAGACACACAGACATACACATACATATATGAAACTGTGGCAGGCTAACTTGTAAGTAGAGTAAAAATCTCTGACCCTTTGTAGTTTTGGACTTAAACATATTTGTCAAAATTAAAGACCATAACTTTTGGATTTAGTTTTAAACCTCTATTCATTTATTTCATATATACACTCATTCACATATTATATTGCATAATGTATACATACTACATATACACTAAACATATAAGATATATATATATATATATATATATATATTAGGTTGGTGCAAAAGTAATTGCAGTTTTAACAATGTTGAAATTTGCCATTTGATATTGGAATACATTGTTAAATAAATGTGGTTATGTTATACATCATTTTAATGCGCATTTCTCGCTTTATTTTTTTGCTAATGATTTATTACTTGCTGTTTATTTCATATTTATTTTAGACTATGGAGATGATGTTAGACAAAAAGCAAATTTGAGTGATTTTCTTATTCGAGTTCAAAATGGGTTGTAAAGCAGCAGAGACAGCTTGCAACATCAACAATGCATTTGGCCCAGGAACTGCTAATGACTTACAGTACAGTGGTGGTTCAAGAAATTTTGCAAAGAAGATGAGAGCCTTGAAGATGAGGAGTGCATTGGCCAGCCATAGGAAGTTGACAATGACCAACTGAGAGCAATCATCGAAGCTGATCCTCTTACAAGAGAAGTTGCTGAAGATCTCAAGGTCGACCATTTTATGGTCATTTGGCATTTGAAGCAAATTGGAAAGGTGAAAAAGTTCAATAAGTGGGTGCTTGGAGCTAACCGAAAATCAAAAAAATCGCTGTTTTGAAGTGTCATCTTCTCTTATTGAACACAACCACCACCCATTTCTCGATCAAGATGTGATGTGCAACAAAAAGTGTATTTTGTTTTTTTTTTTTTTTTTTTTTTTAATTTAATTTTACAGAATCAAAGAGTCTAACAGTATATCTTGTTAGATACAGTATATCCTCATAATGTATACATTATTTCTTGTACAATGATATGAAATAATATGGGAAATATTCATGATAAATTATTAAGTGAACAGTGCAAGTTAAAAACAATAGTTTCATATTTTTTTCCCCACCCCCCCTTTCCCGAGTCAGCACCTTCAAGTGTTACCACTCCCCAAACGGTGCGCAATGCACTCATTGTGTAGGCATACCCCCATCCCCTCCCCCACCCCCCACCTCAGTCTGATGTCCAAATGGTGTCGTTTCCAGATTTGTATTTAGGTGACGATCAAGGAAACCAATTTTCTGGTGAGTACATGTGATGCTTGTTTTTCCATTCTTGGGATACTTCACTTAATATAATGGGTTCCAGCTCTCTCCAGGAGAACCATAGAGATGTTGTATCTTCATCATTCCTTATAGCTGAGTAGTATTCCATGGTATACATATACCACAGTTTACTAATCCAATCATGTATTGATGGGCATTTGGGTTGTTTCCACATCTTTGCTATTGTGAATTGTGCTGCTATAAACATTTGGGTACACGTGCCTTTGTTACAGAATGACCTTTTTTCCTTTGGGTATATGCCCAGTAATGGGATTGCCGGGTCAAATGGCAGGTCTACTTGAATCTGTTTAAGATACCTCCATAATGCTTTCCACAGAGGTTGCACTAGTTTGCAGTCCCACCAGCAGTGTATTAGTGTTCCTGTCTCTCCACACCCACGCCAACATGTGTTGTTTTGGGTTTTTTTGATAAAGGCCATTCTCACTGGGGTTAAGTGATATCTCATTGTGGTTTTGATTTGCATTTCCCTGATGATTAGAGATGTTGAACACTTTTTCATATGTTTGTTAGCCATTTTTATATCTTCTTTTGAAAAATTTCTATTCATGTCCTTTGCCCACTTTTTGATAGGGTTGCTTGATTTTTTCTTGCTGATTTTCCTGAGTTCTAAATAGATTCTTGTTATCAGTCCTTTATCTGATGTGTAGTATGCAAAAATTTTTTCCCATTCTGTAAGTGGTCTGTTTATTCTCTGGACTGTTTCTTTGGCTGTGCAGAAGCTTTTTAATTTAATCATGTCCCATTCATTTATTTTTGTTGCTGCTGTGATTGCCTTGGGGGTCTTCTTCATAAATTCTTTGCCTAGGCCAATGTCTGTAAGAGTCTTTCCTACATTTTCTTCTAGAATTCTGATTGTATCACGCCTAAGGTTTAAGTCCGTTATCCACCGTGATTTGATTTTTGTGAGAGGTGAAAGCTGTGGGTCCTGTTTCAGTCTTCTACAAGTGGCTAACCAATTCTCCCAGCACCATTTGTTGAATAGGGATTCTTGTCCCCAGAGTATATTCTTTCCCGCTTTGTCGAAAATTAGGTGACTATATGAGGATGGTTCTATATTTGGATTTTCTGTTGTGTTCCACTGGTCTGTGTCCCTGCACTTGTGCCAATACCAGGCTGTTTTAAGAACCACGGCCTTGTAGTATAGTTTGAGGTCTGGCAAATTAATACCTCCCATTTTGTTTTTGTTGCTTAAAATTGCTTTTGCTATACGGGGTCTTCTTTGATTCCATACAAAGTATATAATTGTTTTCTCTATGTCTGTAAAGAATGATGTTGGTAATTTAATAGGGATTGCATTGAATCTGTAGATCACTTTGGGTAGTATAGACATTTTAACAATGTTGATTCTTCCGATCCACGAGCATGGTATATTTTTCCATCTATTTGCAAGTTCTGCTATTTCTTTTCTCAGTGTTTCATAGTTTTCCTTATAGAGGTCCTTTACCTCTTTAGTTAGATATATACCTAGATATTTTATTTTCTTTGTTGCTATTTTGAAGGGTATTGAGTCTTTAATTTGGTTTTCCGATTGACTGTTATTGGCATATATAAATGCCTCTGATTTGTGTATATTAATTTTGTAGCCTGAGACTTTGCTGTATTCGTTAATCAATTCCAGGAGTCTCTTGGTTGAATCCTGGGGGTTTTCCAGATATAACATCATATCATCAGCAAAAAGTGAGAGTTTGATCTCTTCCTTCCCTATTTGGACTCCCTTGATTCTGCTCTCTTGCCTGATAGCTCTCGCAAGGACTTCCAATACTATGTTGAAAAGTAATGGAGACAATGGGCAGCCCTGTCTGGTTCCAGTTCTAAGTGGGAGTGCTTTCAGTTTTTCCCCATTCAGTATGATGTTGGCTGTGGGTTTGTCATATATGGCTTGTATCATTTTTAGGTAGGTTCCATCAATGCCTATTTTGTTAAGCGTTTTTATCATAAAAGGGTGTTGAATTTTGTCAAATGCTTTTTCAGCATCTAATGAGAGTATCATATGGTTTTTGTTTTTGCTTCTATTTATGTGGTGAATTACATTTATAGATTTACGTATGTTGAACCACCCCTGCATCTCGGGGATGAAGCCCACTTGGTCGTGGTGGATTACTTTTTTGATAAGTACTTGGATTCGATTTGCTAGTATTTTATTGAAAATTTTTGCATCTATATTCATGAGGGAAATTGGTCTGTAGTTCTCTATTTTTGTTGTGTCCTTTCCAGGTTTTGGTATTAATGTTATATTGGCTTGGTAGAACGTGTTAGGGAGAACACCATCCTTCTCAATATTGGAGAATAGTTTATGTAGGATGGGCACCAGTTCTTCTTTGTATGTATGGTAAAATTCAGGTGTGAACCCATCTGGACCAGGGCTTTTCTTTTTGGGAAGGTTTTTTATTGCTGTTTCGATTTCAGTTCTTGATATTGGTCTGTTCAGGTACTCTATTTCTTCCTGGTTGAGCCTGGGAAGACTATGTGTTTCTAAAAATTTGTCCATTTCCTCCACGTTCTCCAGTTTGTGTGCATAAAGATTTTTGTAGAATTCATAGATGATATCTTGTATCTCTGTAGTATCGGTTGTGATTTCTCCTTTCATGTTCCTAATGGAGGTTATTAGAGATTTTACTTTTGTGCTCTTGGTTAGTCTAGCCAGAGGTGTGTCTATTTTGTTTATCTTTTCAAAGAACCAACTTTTTGTTTTATTAATTTCCCTTATAGTTTCTTTGTTGTCCTTTTCATTTAGTTCTGATTTGATCTTAGTAATTTCTCGCCTTCTGCTGGGTTTGGGATCGTTCTGTTCTTCTTTCTCCAGTTCTTTGAGTCTATTCGTTAGGTTGTCTATTTGCATGTTTTCTGTCTTTTTGATATAGGCATTTATGGATATGAATTTTCCTCTCAGGACTGCTTTAGCTGCATCCCATAGATTTTGATAAGTTGTATCTCCATTGTCATTTAATTCAAAGAAATTTTTGATTTCCATCTTGATTTCTTCTTTTATAGAATAATTATTCAGGAGAAGGTTATTTAGCTTCCATGACTTTGAGTAAGAGTGAGGGTTTCTGTTTGTGATCATTGTTACTTTTATTCCGCTGTGGTCTGAGAAGATGCATGGTATAATTTCTATTTTTTTGAATTTTTGAAGACATGATTTATGTCCTAGGACATGGTCAATCTTAGAGAATGTCCCGTGAGCTGATGAGAAGAATGTATATTCTGTGGACTTTGGGTAGAATGTCCTATAGATGTCAGCCATGCCCATTTGTTCTAGCATTCTATTGAGGTCCATTATGTCTTTGTTTATTTTCTGTTTAGAGGATCTGTCCTGTACTGTCAGTGGGGTGTTAAAGTCTCCAGCTATTACAGTATTGTTATCTATCATTTGGTTGAGATCTAGTAGGGTTTGCTTTATGAATCTAGGTGCACCTAGGTTGGGTGCATATATATTGAGTATAGTCATGGCTTCTTGATGAATTGTGCCTTTAATCAGTATGTAGTAGCCATCTTTGTCTTTTATTATTTTTGTTGGTTTGAAAGCTAAGCTACTGGAAATTAAGATTGCCACACCAGCTTTCTTTTGGTTACCATTTGCTTGAAATATCGATTTCCATCCTTTTATTTTCAGTCTAAATGCATCTTTGCAGGTTAGGTGAGTTTCTTGAAGACAGCAGATACTTGGATTGTATTTTTTTATCCATTGGGCCAGTCTATGTCTCTTGAGCGGGGAGTTCAAGCCATTCACATTTATTGAGAAAACTGATAGGTGAGACAGTTTTTTGTTCAGCTTGTTGGGTAGAACTTCATTGTGATGTTTTCTCTCCTGGGCCATTGTGGTATCTGGAATTTGATCTTTAGCTCTTGAGTAGTTTTACATTCGTGGATCTTTCTTGTGCTGATCCGTGTATAATTCTCTTTTGAGTACTTCTTGGAGGGCTGGTCTTGTCTTGGTGAATTCCCTCAACCTTTGTTTATCTGAGAATGTCTTGATTTCTCCTTCGTATAGAAAACTTAGCTTAGCTGGGTACAAGATTCTAGGCTGGGCATTATTCTGTTTCAGAAGCGTGAAAATGGGGCCCCAACCTCTTCTTGCTTGTAAGGTTTCAGCTGAGAAATCTGGCGTAATTCTGATGGGTTTTCCTTTGTAAGTTACTTGTTTCTTTCTCCTTACAGCTCGGAGAAGTGAGTCTTTAGTGGATATTTTGGTCAGCCTGATGACTACGTGGCGTGGTGTTTTCTTATTTGCTATGAATCTCCCAGGGGTCCTTTGAGCTTCTTGAATCTGTATGTCTAGAGTATTGGCAAGGCCTGGAAAATTTTCCTCGATTATGTCTTCAAATAGCTTGTCCAACCCTTGCTTGTTATCTTCTTCACCCTCAGGAATGCCAATAACTCTCAAGTTAGGTTTCTTCACATAATCCCACATTTCTTGAAGACTCAGATCATTTCTCTTACTTTTTCGATCTATCTCTGTGACTGACTTATTTAGTTGGAAGGAGTTATCTTCAATTTCTGAGATTCTTTCCTCTGTTTGATCTACCCTGCTCTTGAGACTTTCCACAGTGTTTTGTAGCTCTCTGAGTGAATTCTTCACTTCTAGGAGTTCAGTTTGGTTTTTCTTCAATATTTCAATTTCTTTAGTGAATTTTTCCTCCAAATCCTGTATTTTTTTTGTGTTTTCCTTGTGTTGTTTATCCATTGATTCTTGTATATTATTCAGCTTGTTTATAATCCATAATTGGAATTCTTCCTGTGACATGTTGGTGTTTTGAGTCTGGTTTGTGTCAGATGGTTGGGAGCTGGTATTTCTCTTTGGGGATGAGCTTTCCATTTGATTCTTTTTGCTCTCCGTGTTTTTTCGCTGGGCCCTTCCCATCTAGCTTTGTCGTTGGATCTTTACTTATAGGTTTAGTCTGGTTAACAGGACTCTTTGTGCTCTATTCTTAGGCTGTGAAACAGTCTAGGTATGTTGCTTCTTTTGGCAAGAGGGGGAGACTGTTGTGTATTGTTCAGAGATTTTTCTGTTTCCGTTGGGGGACTGCTTCCGATGGGTCCAATCCTAGAGGATTGGAGTGATCCAGGACCGCTTTGGTGAGTTAGGACACTGTGTTGTGGTCTTTCAGAAGGCAGGCAGGGTCCACACTAATAGTAGACCGAAATTCTCTTTGTTTGTTTGTTTGTTTGTTTCCCTTTGGTTCTTCCTCTATAGGGGAGGTTTCTGACTCTATCTGCCGGCAAGATACTAGCTATGGGGAGAGGATGGTGACTTTGCTTGCTCAGCGCCCCAGTTGCTGTAGCTCCCATGGGCAAAAGTCTGTCTTGGCCCAATGTCCCCAGGGATCAGGTTCCACACTCTCGCTTCTGGAGAAGTATTCAGTGTTTACACTTGGGCAGGGATCCTATATAAGGTCCGTGGACCAGGGGAGAGGGCCGTCCAGGGAGCCTCTTGGTACCCTATTGCTCCGCAGTGACTTGGCTGTGGGCCCTAGAGTGGCAATTGCGTGCCCGCAGATCTCCAGCCCTGGGGGTGACTACTCAGGATCCGGTATGTACCAGAGCCAGGGACCTGGCCCGTTCCGAAGCTCACCGTGGGTCCCCAGTTAGAAGGCGAAAAGAGAGGAGAAAGAGAAGAGAAAAAAAAAAAAAAAAGAAAAGAAAAAAGAAAAGGAAAGAAAGAAAAGAAAGAGGAGAAAACGAAAGAGAAAATAAAAAAAAGAAGAAAAAGAAAAAAAAAAAAAAGAAAAAAAGAAAGAAAGGAAACACAAAAAGCCAAACCAAAAAACACCAAAAACGCCAACAAAAATGAACAAAAACAAACTACATAGCACTTCACCACACCGCAAGGCAGAAAAATACACAAATCTGAAGTATATAATTCAGCGACTCAATGTTTTTTTGTTTGTTTGTTTGTTTTACGCCTTAGCACAGCTCTGCCCCTTCACTTCCGCTCGGCTGGGTCCGGAGCGGCCATAAGATGTTTTTGTTTTTACGCCTTAGCACAGCTCCGCCCCTTCACGCCCGCCTGGCTGGGTCCCGGGCGGTTTCGCAGTGGATTTCAAGATGACGTCTGCGCGCCCGCACAGCTCCGAGGGTGGTGGGGATCCAACCTCCGCGCTCAAAAAGGCGCGGCAGCCAGAGGCCCAGAGGGTGAAGGTGCCCGCCGAGGCTGTCCGCCGCCGGAAAAAAAAAGAAAAAGAAAAGAAAAGGAAAGAAAAAAAAGAAAAAACCCCAAAAAAACAAAAACAAACACAAACACAAACAAACAAAACCCAGAAGAAATTTACCAAGAATAAAATATACAGTTCGGCGAGCCTATTCTTCTTGTTTGTGTTGTTTTTTTTTTTTTTTTTGTGCCTTAGCGCAGCTCTGCCCCTTCACCCCGAGTACGGCCCCGGCATATCCCGTACTCCTGGCGTTGGTTCAGAGACCAGCGGAGGGCGCCGGGCAAAGAGAGCCACTCGGCACTTTATGGCTCCCGAGCGGTTTCGCCCTCGCTTTCAAGATGGCGCCTGCAGAGCTCTGGGGCTGGAGGAGACTGGCTCCTCGGCAGGCAGAGACCACCACTGCCCGGGGGCTGGCGAGCAAGGACGCGCACCAGGGTGTCACCGGCTGGAGAACCGCCGAAAAAGGCAGCACGGGCAGAAAGAGCCGCTGGGCACTTTTTGGCTCCCGAGCGGTTTTGCCTTCGCTTTCAAGATGGCGCCTGCCGAGCTCCGGGGCCGGAGGGGGCCGGCTCCCCGGCAGGCGGAGACCGCCACTGCCCAGGGGCTGGCGAGCAAGGACGCGCACCGGGGGGGTCACCGGCTGGAGAACCGCCGAAAAAGGCAGCACGGGCAGAAAGAGCCGCTGGGCACTTTTTGGCTCCCGAGCGGTTTTGCCTTCGCTTTCAAGATGGCGCCTGCCGAGCTCCGGGGCTGGAGGGGACCGGCTCCCCGGCAGGCAGAGACCGCCACTGCCCAGGGGCTGGCCAGCAAGGACACGCACCGGGGGTGACCGGCTGGAGAACCGCCGAAAAAGGCAGCACCGGCAGAAAGAGCCGCTGGGCACTTTTTGGCTCCCAAGCCGTTTCGCTCTCGCTTTCAAGATGGTGCCTGCCGAGCTCCGGGGCTGGAGGGGACCGGCTCCCCGGCAGGCAGAGACCGCCACTGCCCAGGGGCTGGCCAGCAAGGACACGCACCGGGGGTGACCGGCTGGAGAACCGCCGAAAAAGGCAGCACCGGCAGAAAGAGCCACTGGGCACTTTTTGGCTCCCAAGCCGTTTCGCTCTCGCTTTCAAGATGGCGCCTGCCGAGCTCCGGGGCTGGAGGGGACCGGCTCCCCGGCAGGCAGAGACCGCCACTGCCCAGGGGCTGGCCAGCAAGGACACGCACCGGGGGTGACCGGCTGGAGAACTGCCGAAAAAGGCAGCACGGGGTACAACGCTATTTGCTGTCCGGGAGTCTTTTGTGTTTTTCTGCCCTGGGGCAGATCCGTCCCTCCTCGCCAAGCGCTGTCTCAGCTGAGATCCCCCAGGTTCTAAGGTAATTTCGCAAATAAAGCCTCCTGTCTCCAATGCGCCACGTATCCCTCAGTGATTCTGTGCTGGCCTGGGTCAGGGCTCTGTTCAATTGGGAGCGGAGGGCAAGCCGCTTTCCCGAGGGGCTGCACCCGCCCCGGCTGGGGGCGGGTGTATCCGACCCGCGCTCCGCTGGCTAGTGTCTGTCCCGCGTTCCCAATTTTCGTTCACCTCAGACCTCACTCGCTCTGTTTGTCCCACGCTGATTCTCCGTGGATTCACACCGCTGTTCCAGTGTGGGAGCGGTCTTCTAGCGTTGTGGCAGGTCCGGATCGATGCCTTCCTTCCCGGGAGCGCAGATTCAGGCCGTCACCACCACTCCGCCATCTTTTCTCTCTCCGAAGTCAAAAAGTGTATTTTGTATGACAACCGGTGATGACCAGCTCAGTGGTTGTCAAGAAGAAGCTCCAAAGCACTTCCCAAAGCCAAACTTGCATCAAAAAAAAGTTCACATTCACTGTTTGGTGGTCTGCTGTCGGTCTGATCCATTACAGCTTTCTGAATCCTGGTGAAACTATTACATCTGAGAAGTCTGCTCAGCAAATTGATGAGATGCACTGAAAACTGCAGTGCCTGTAGCTGGCATTGGTCAACAGAAAGGGCCCAATTCTTCTCCACGACAACGCCCCACCGTTAAGTCGCACAATCAATACTTCAAAACTTGAACGAATTGGGCTACGAAGTTTTGCCTCATCCGCCATATTCACCTGACTTCTCACCAACCGACTACCACTTCTTCAAGCATCTTGACAACTTTTTGCAGGGAAAACACTTCCACAACCAGCAGAATGCAGACAATGCTTTCCAAGAGTTTGTTGAATCCTGAAGCACATATTATTATGTTATAGGAATAAACAAACTTATTTATTTTTGGCAAAAAAATATTGATTGTAATGGTTCCAATTTTGATTAATAAAGATGTGTTTGAGCCTAGTTATAATGAGTTAAAATTTACAGTCTGAAACCGCAATTACTTTTGCACCAACCTTAATAGTATGGACACATTGCATAGGTATACATATTATACTTTCACATGTGCAATATGATGTGTGAATGAGCATGTCCATTGTAACATTGTTCATAATAGATTAATACTGAAAACAATCTGAATGACTATCTATAGGATACTGGATAAAAATATTGTACATGAAAACATCAGATTTAAACTACACCACAGACTAAATGGACCTAACAAACATTTACAGAACATTTCCCCAACAGCATCAGAATAAACATTTTTTTCATCAGCATGTGGAACATTCACCAGGATTGACCATATGTTAGGATACAAAAGAGTTTCAAAAATTTTAAAAGATCAGAATCATATCAGGTATCTTATCTGACCATAATGGAATAAAACTAGACACCGATAACAAGAGGAACTTTCAAAATTATACAGCTACATGGAAATTAAATAACATGGTTCTGAACCACCAATGGTTGAAGAAATTAGAATGAAATTTAAAAATGTGTTGAAACAAATGAAAATAGAAACACAACATACCAAAACCTATGGGACTTAGCAAAAACAGTATTAAGAGGCAAATTTATAACAATAAATGCCTATATCAAAAAACTAGAAAAATTTCAAGTAAACAACTAATGGTGCTCCTCAGGGAACTAGAAAAGCAAGAACAATGCAAACCCAAAATTAGTAGAAGGAAAGAAATACAAAGATCACAGAAGAAATAAACAAAATTGGGACTAATATAACAATGCAAAAGATCAATAAAACCAACTTGATTTTTGAAAAAGATAAACAAAATTGGCAAACCATTACCTAGACTAAGGAAAAAAGAAAGACCCAAATAAATAAAATCAGAAATGAAAAAGATATCACAACAGATACCACAAAAATGCAAAGGATTATTAGAGACTACAATGAACAACTTTATGCCAATAAATTTGAAAATCTAGAGGAAATGTATAAATTACTGAACACATAAAACATACCAGATGGAACCAAGAAGAAATAGAAAAGATGAACAGATCAATAGCAAGTAACAAGATTGAATCAACAATAGAACGTCTCCCAATAAAAAAGTTCAGGACTGGATGGCTTCACTGCTGAATTTTACTGAACATTTAAAGAATAATTGATACCAGTTCTTCTTAAATTATTCCAATAAACTAAGGCAGAGGGAATTCTTCCTAACTCACTCTATGAGGGCAGCATAACCCTGATACCAAAACCAGTCAAGGACACAACGGAAAAATAAAACTATAAGCCAATCTCCTTGATGAGCATAGACACAAAAATCCTCAACGAAATACTAGCAAACTGAATCCAACAACACATCAAAATGATAATATACCATGATCAGGTGAGATTTAACTCAGGGATGCAAGGATGATTCAACATACATGAATCAACTAACATACATCACATCAATAGAATTAAGGACAAAATCCATCTGATCATCTCAATAAGTGCAGAAAAAGCATTTGATAAAATTCAACACCTCTTCATGATAAAAGCTCTCAATAAAGTAAGTATAGAAGGAAACTACTTCAACATAATAAAGACCATATATGACAAATGCTCAGCTAATGTCTTACTAAATAAGGAAAAGCTTTCACAACAAGAAAGAACTAGAATAAGACAAAAATGTTGACTCTCACCATTCTTATTCAACATAGTACTAGAAATCCTAGCTGGAGCAATTAGTCAACAGAAAGAAATAAAAGGCATCCAAATTGGAAAGCAGACAGTCAAATTGTCCTTGTTGGCAGATGACATGATCTAACATACAGAAAAACTTAAAGACTCCACCAAAACCTCTTAGAACAGATAAACAAATTCAGTAAAGTTACAGGATACAAAATTAATGTACAAAATCAGTAGCAGCATTTCTATACATGAACAAAGAACTAGCTGAAAAAGAAATCAAAGCTGTCTGCAATAGCTACAAAAAATAAAATACCTAGGAATAAATTTAACCAAGGAGGTGAAAGACCTCTGCAAGGAAAACTACAAAATACTGATGAAAGAAATTAAAGAGGCTACAAATAAATGGAAAGATATTAAAAAATGGGCAAATGATCTGAACAGACATTTCTCAAAAGAAGGTATACAAGTGGCCAACAAATATATGAAAAAATGCTCAACAACACTTATCACTAGGGATATCAAAACCATGATGAGATATCACCCCACCCTGGTTAGGATGGCTGTTAGCAAAAAGACAAAAAATAACAAATTCTGGTAAGGACGTGAAGAAAAGGGAATTCATACAGTGTTGGTGGGAGTGTAAACTAGTACACACACTATGGAGAACAATATGGAGGTATCTCAAGAAAGTACACATAGAGCTACTATATGGCCCAGCAATCCCACTACTGGGTATTTATCCAAAGGAAAGGAAATCATTATATCAGAGAGACATCTACACCCCCATGTTTATTGCAGCACTATTCACAATAGCCAAGATATAGAATCAACCTAGGTGTTCAACTGCAGATGGATGAATAAAGAAAATATGGTATATATACATATGGAATACTATTCATCTGTAAAAAGAATGAAATTCTGTCATTTGTGGCAACGTGGATGGAATTGGAGGACATTATCTTAAGTGAAATAAGCCAGTAGCAGAAAAGTTACACACTGCATGTTCTCAGTCAGGTAGAAGTTTAAAAAAGGTTGATCTCATAGAAGTAAAAAGTAGAATAGAGGATACTAGAGACTGGGAAGGCTAGGAAGAAGGGAGGGATAGGGAGAGATTTGGTAAAGGATACAAAATTACATCTAGATTGGAGGAAAAGTGCTAGCATTCTGTACCAGTGTAGGATGTAGGTTTCCCTATAGTCTTTTGTAATTATTTCTGAGGAAAAAATAACTAGATTTGTGTATCAGGTAAGGTTCAGTCTAGGATATAGAAAACATTCTAGGCATTTCAAACAGGGAAAGATTTTGTACTGAAAACTGGGTCCTTATGAACATCATTGGAAGGGTGAAGGAGTGGAAGTCACTGGAGTCACCACTGAACCATTATTTTCAAGGTCAAAGTTAATGGATGAAATCCAGAGGTTAGGAAGCTGCTACTGATTGTGATATCACTACTCCCAGACCCAACTGCTTCATGACTTTGAGATAGCAATTGCCCTCTGGAATGTGGGTGCCAACACAAAAAATTATGTGCTGGAAATTGCTAGTTAATTGTTCCAGCCACAGAGGAATGATGTCTGCCTTATGTTTTGCCTTCCAAATCTTGTGGCCATATATTGTGTTGGCAGAACCTAAATCACATCTAAATAAAATCCTGGCCATTAGGAAGTCTGGGAAATATATTAGATTTTTGGCTCCTGCAATGAGTGTGTGTGTGTAAAGCAGAACACAGAGAAGGGTAGAAATGAACTCCCGATACAATTAGGCATTCAACAGAAGAGGACACTGATGAAGAGAAAAGCTAAGAAACTTTCCCAAGGGTGCAAGTTGGTGGTGTTTTGAAGTCAGGCAGCCCACACTGTTCACCAATAAGTTATATTTAAAATCTATCAGTCTTTTTCTTTTTCAAATGTTGCTACCACACTTGGAATGGTCCTCACCACCTCAATATTATATAAATTTTACCTGTATTTTCTTATAGTATTTTTGTAGTTTAACAAAACTACAAACTACTCTTTACATTTTAAGTATTGAATTTATTCAGAAGTTAGTTTTGTATAAGGTCAAATTTAAGAACATGGCCATCTGCAACCAAGAAGAGAGCTCTCACCAGAACCCACCCATGGTGGCCCCTTGATATCAAATTTCCATTCTCCAGAACTGTAAGAAAATAAACTTCCGTTGTTTAAGCCATACAGTCTATGGTATAGTAATCACCCATTAACTGTGGGACATACAATCTAAGACCTAGTGGATTCCTGAAACTGTGGATAGTACCAAACCTGTATATACTATGGTTTTTCCTATATATACATACTTATTATAAAGTTTAATTTACAGATTAGGCACAATGAGAGATTAACAACAACTAATAATAAAATAGAACAATTATTTCAGAATTCTGTAATAAAAGTTATGTGAGTGTGATATCTCTCTCTCTCTCTCTTCCTTCCCCCCAATATCTTATGGTACTGTGCTCATCCATTTTCGAATTGCAGGTCCAAAACTGATCACAGGTAACTGAAACTGTGGAAAGTAAAACTGTGGATAAGGGGGAACTACTATAGTTTGTTCTGGCAGCCAGAGCAGAGTAATACAGAGTCTCATCATATTTTAATATGGGTTATGAAAACCTTCTTCTTGGAAAACTTAAACTTAGGCCTGAAACAAAGGTTTGGCATATTTGATAATTTGATTTTTATTTTGGGAGGATGGGATCATGTAAGAGAGTCTCAGAAAAGAAATATTTTCACCTCTCTCTCAATTGGAATTCTCAACTTTCAAGGATCCAATAATCTGTAAAATTATTTTAAAAAGATAAAATAGATGCCAACTTTTCCTGTCATAGGAAGTGTATTTTCTTATAGTTTAATTTCACATCAATGGGAATATAAATAAAAGCAGTATAAATAAATATAACAGGAATTCCTTACAAACGAGGTAAATGATGTGTTCCAGATGTGTGAATTTTGAAAACACAGTATATTACATCAATGAAACTCTAATTAAGAAATAAAATGGAAGTCTTATCACTTTCCTTTCCTCCTTCTGTCTTTTCTTCTCTTCCTTCCTTCTTTTTCCTCCCCCTATTTTCCTTTGTTTCACAGGTAATTGCCATGGACTTATGGTATAAAATACAGTGAGGTCACAAGGAAGATGTGGTCTGTGTCCTAATAGAGCTCCAGGGCTTGTGGAGAAGAGAGATAACAAGTAACCTAAATAAAATTGTAATATGAATTCCAATGGGAAAAGTATTATGGAAGCACAGGACTGGGGCCCTGTAATTTCTACACTTCCCTTACTTTCCAATGGTTTTTTAAGTCTCTAATTCCCTGAATTGAATCCCTTCCTGCTCAAAATACCTAAAATAATCCTGATTTTCCTGACTGAATTCTGACTTATGATATAGCCATTGAGCTGAACATTCCATATCAGCATATGCTAGAATTTAGTCCTACTGGTCTTCTGAGGTACTTTCAGGACTAGCTCCATTGAGCTTCACATCCATATTTGAGTTGGTTACCCCAAAAGTCTAACAATCCTTCTCAAACATTTTCACCCAGATTTTTCTTCCCATGCTATTCTGGGCATCATCAAATTGAATCCAATCCTCTTTTCTTCCCTTTTCCCTAAACCTATGCATGTACTTTCTGGAATTCTCCACTGTGTCCAGCAAACCCCACTACATCCTCAACATCTCCTCTGAATGCTTTTTCTACCTCTTTACTAAATAAAAATCTGGCTGTCCTTGAGGACCTTGCTTTCCCTGGAGTCATGTATCTCAGGGCCAGGAAGTGTGGCAGTGTTTTCTTTGTTTTCCAGTGTCCCACGATTGTCTCCAAGTCATTTCTTCTAACTCCTTTGAAGTTATCGTTTGCTGATATCATGTCCCATCATCTCACCACAGATCTGCAATTACGGTCATTTGGTTGCATGAACTGTTCAACTCTCTTTTCTCTCTTTAATATTTGATTTGCAACTTTCCCATTCGGGGTTGTTTAAAATTCATTATATTTGGGCTGGGCGTGGTGGCTCATGCCTATAATCCTAGCACTCTGGGAGGCCGAGGCGGGCGGATTGTTTGAGCTCAGGAGTTCGAGACTAGCCTGAGCAAGAGCAAGACCCTGTCTCTACTAGAAAGAAATTATATGCACAGCTAAAAATATATATAGAAAAAATTAGCCGGGCATGGTGGCGCATGCCTGTGGTCCCAGCTACTCGGGAGGCTGAGGCAGGAGGATCGCTTGAGCTCAGGAGTTTGAGGTTGCTGTGAGCTAGGCTGACGCCACGGCACTCTAGCCAGGGCAACAGAGTGAGACGCTGTCTCAAAAAAAAAAAAAAAAAAAAAAAAAAGAAAGAAAAATCATTATATTTAAAACATTTAGAGGAGTAGCACAAATTAAGTCCTCAATGAGTTTTGTTACCATTGCCATCATCCTCATTTTCCCATGGTTGCACCAGAGCAAGTAAACATTGCTGGAGAAAATCATACTACTGTTATTGGCTCTCTTTGAATTCACAATTACAGTCCTCAACCCTGCCCAGCACTCAATACTGTTCTCTATTAGGCTTGCTTTCCCACTTAGGGAGATAACTTGTTACACTTTCTTCTTTTTTCCCATATCCCACACCCTTTCACTCTAACTCTCTGCTGATGATCTCAGCTCACACTTAAGACAAAACAGATTAACTTGGAAACTTTCTCATCTTTCCCCCACCAAATCATTTCTCACTCGTGCATCTGCACCAACTCCTCTTTCATCCTTCTGGTTTCCATGAAGGAAGTGCTTCTCCTTTGGTCACAGCCAAGTCTCTTTGTTCTTTGCATTCCCTTTTCCATTTTCCCTTAAGATTTTGCTCCTCCTGTTACCCACTCTTTCATCGGATCATTACCACCAACAGAAAACCAAAAAGCTTCAATAGCAAATAACTCCCCACAAACACCGTCTCTATGTTCCCATTCATGGTAAAACTTCTAAAATAGCATTCTGCAATTCCTGTCCCCACTTCCTCACTTCCTATTCCCTTTCACTTCTTTCCAATCTAGTATAAGATCCCACACCTCTGCAAAGACCAAGATCACTCCTGATGAGGTCTACATCTCCACAAAGCCTAATCCATGGCTTCTGCTTGGTCTTCATTTTATCATCCCAACAGTGGCATTCAACCCAGTGGGACCATTTTCCCCTTCCTGAAGTATTTCTTCCTATTTTATACATGACCCCACAGCTGCTTGGTTTCATTCACAGTTTTCTTCTTTTCTACCCATCCTTTACAATGTGGCATGCTTCAGGGCTAAATTTTCTTATATGTTCAGGCCTTATCCTTGTAACATCTCCTAAAGTCCCGAGTCTATAAATGCCTGTATAAAGTAGAGGATAAGAACAAGGGCAGGGGAGCCAGACTATCTGCACACAATTCCTGGCTCCACCACCTATTAGCTGTATGACAGCTAATACTTGGGCAGATTACTTGACCTCTCTGTATCTTTTCTTTATCCACACAATTAGGATAATAATAGTACTTTAGTTATAGAGTTATTGTGAGAATTATATTAACAGTGTGTAGCTTCTACTAAGTATTCAATAAAAGTTAGCTGCTATTACACCCTGAAAACTCTGAAATTTATATTTTCTGTCCAAACATCTCTCCTAAGGTTTAGACTCATTTGCAGCTGCCTACTTAAGAACTCCATATGGATGGCTAGTTCAATCAAACCCGTTCCTCTGCTCAGTCTTCATGCTCTCACTAAACGGCAGTGTTTTTATCCCTTCAGCAAAAGATTATCTTTGAAACTGGAGGTGCCTGCCAATGCTTCCTATAGTCCTTAACAATCTGAAGTTAATGGGAAATTTAACTATAACTAGGTTGGAGAAATTATAACTATTGTAGTGTTTCTTAGATTAGATAATTTTACTATCAGCCAAAACCATCTTGTAGAATTCCAACGATACAAAATTCTCCACTTTCCGTGTGTGAGTATGAGAGTGTGTGTGTCTGTGTGTTGGCATTAGTGCGTTTGCCTGCTAGAAGTTAGGAGAAAAGTAACATGCAGCATAGAAATGGAAGATCTGATTCCACAGCTTCCATTCTAGGTAAATATTTAAAATTATGTGGGCAGCTTAAACATGTAGTACTACAGAATCACATATATCTTTCAAATACTTATAAAATAACTATATGCTATCAAAGTAATCAGTAAATATCTGTCATGCCTTCATGATTGTATTGGACACCGCCTTTATTTCAAGTATTTCTTCTGGGTGTTTTAATGACATTTTATTTTAAGTGGTTATTTATTTCCTGCAATATTCAATTCTGCTGATCCTTGCTTTTATGATGAGTTTTTGCTTGTTTTCATAACTACTTCAAATATAGATACAATATTCTGTTATGGCCTAGTTACCAAAGGGAGGAAATTTGGGGTTCACAAAGAAAATAAATACCCTGGAATCTCATGATGCTAGAAATTCAGTGATCTCTTAGTGATCATTACACAGTACCATTTACTAAGCACACACTATATTCCATTCACTGGACTAAACAACTTTCATGCATTATGCCATTTAAGTATCACAATTACTCTACCAGGTAGGATTATTATGAACTCCAGATGCCAGATGCAGAAATGGGGCTAAAAGAGGCTAAGGCATTTGCTCAAGGTCACATAGCTAGTAAATGAGAGAGCCAGCATTTACGCTCGTGTCCTCCTAGCCCCAAAGCCCACTGGGTCTTCATCATAAATTGAATTTAAACCTTTTAAATGATGATTATAAAGAAAGTTTATTTGGTAGTATGTCCAATAGTTTATTTAGTGGCCTATTCTATTTATATTTTGTCTTTTTCCAGTTGACGAGTTCCTAATTTTTCAAGATTTTTCACATTGAGTAGCTTTATTAATTTTTTTCACACTGGATAAGAAACTTCATTACCTCATTCTTTGTTATTTACCCAACTGTAACATTCAGCTTCCAAGTTCCAGCTAAGGGTTTATAAATCAGTTTTTGTTGTAATCACCATTTCTCTTAGTACTATGGTTTCATTGTATCATGACCCTTCTGAAGTCTGCATTTATTGCAAAGGTAAGACTTTCCACATATTAGTTCTTTTAAAATTTTAGTTTGATTCCCAGATCATGTTCTTGGGCTGCCAAAATGGCTCCGTGGCGATGTTGAAAACGGATGATGAATAGGGGATGTTTAGATTGAGACTTGTGAAACTATACTGAAGCACTTATCTTTATATCCAATTTTGGTGATGTATGTATTATGATTCCTGGCAAGAAAAAAGCCATGTCTAGTTGATGGAAACCTTTTTTCTGAAGTAAACTCCTACAGGAACTCCCTAGCTAGCAATGAAAAGAAAATGTTGAATTCTCTGACTTTGTTATTGAAGAACGTAACAGGCAGCGTCTTCAACAGCAGCCTTACAGCTCATGCAGAAAATGTCTTCATATGGCTGCGTTTCCACAATGTAGCTTTCAATGAATGTCTAGGGAATCATTTTACAACGCAGTTCTGAAGATATTCCCACAAGGAGCTGACACATTGTAGGCCAGGGAAGCAACTTTCTTACGACCACATTGGGTCAGGAATGGGACTGAGGTTATTGAGTCAGAGTGATTTAGCTAGAATATTTCTTAGATTTTTTTTTTTTGTCAGGCTTAATTAATTAATCAACATCCCAGCTCATTCTGTAAAAGATTTTAAACAACCAAATGAACAGAGGCAGCTCAAAAATATGATTAGTTGAACAAATCTGGGCAAGGTGAAAAGTATGATAAGGAATTAATAAGCCAGTAGAAAGATTGACGTCGAGAGATGTACAACACATCATCCTCAAGAATGGGTAGAGTTGGCCAAGAATTTGGCTCTAAGTTTCCTAGAGTCCAAAGAAAAAGTGGAAGATAATTTTTAATAGTCAGTATCCATAAGATATAAACCAATTAGAGATTCATGAGAAGCACAGGTATTTCTGATACCAAAACTTGAATTTTCTCCCATAGGTATTCATGAACAGCCTAAAGTCCCTAATGATAACTTCACAGTTGATCCAGTTTGTGATGGTTAACCTTTTGTGTCAATTTGACTGAGTCAAGAGATACCCAGATAGCTGGTAAAACATTATTTCTGGGTGTGTCTGTGAGGGTGTTACTGGAAGAGATTCACATTGGAATCAGGAGACTGAGTAAAGAAGATCTGCCCTCACCAGTGTGGCCTGGCATCTCCCAATCCACTGAGGGCCCAGATAGAACAAAAAAGGTGAAGGAAGGGCAAATTTGCACCCCCAAACAGGCAGGCCTTTGACCTTGGACTAAGAGTTACACCATCAGCAACCTGGTTCTCAGACCTTCTGACTCAGACTGAATTATAATACCAGCTTTCCTGGTGCTTACAGATAGCATATGGTGAGACTTCTTGGCCTTTATAATCACATAAGATAATTTCCATAATAAATCCCCTCTTATGTATCTACATATGTTCCATTCATTTTTTTCCTCTGGAGGACTGTGACTAATATATAGTTATACATTTACATATTCTGATGTTTGAACACATCTTTAGGAGTAAGTTGAATATGTGATGCAGCCTCTTAATTCAGTGAAAGCAGTCTGTTGACAGAGGTGGAGGTGGGCATAAATAATTTGACTCAGATATTTAGCTCTGAGATAATATGGATGTTTGAAGAAAAACATTTTACTAGACATGAATAAATTGCATATTTTTAGACCATAAATATTTTCTAATTAAAAAATATACTTTTTTATTATAAAAGCAGTATATATGTATTGTAGAAAATCAAAAGATACAGATAAATATGAACAAGAAAAAAGAAACCATTTTACTCCCACCCAGAAAAATGAACATAGTATATGTTTTACAAGAAAATTAAGGCATACTATGTAAATTGCCTTTTCCAGTTAAATTGTTAGTTAAAATATTTACTTTTTTGTGTCAATAAATTTTATCTCAGCTAATAACAATCCATATTTCATATTACCCAAATGTCTCTCAAATTTTCTTTACATAACTGGTTTATTGAAACCAGAATCCAATCCATGTTCATTGTTATTATGTCAGTTAAGTGTTTGCTAATCTAGAACAGTGGTTTTTATCATGACCTTGACTTTCTGAAGACACTGCTACTTGTCCTGCAAAATATCTAATTTTCTGTATTTACCTGTTTGCTCTCTTATGAAAAATCATCTATATTTCCTGATTAGTATGTTGTGCCCATCATATGAAACATCTGGTTGCTCCACTCTTGGCAATACTCACACTGACTCATGGATTAAGGTGGTGAAAGCCTGATCCCCTTCTATGCAGATGTGTCTTCTCTTTTAATCATGAAAATAATGGTGAAATGTTACTTTGTCACTACATAAACATCTGGCTCCCCATCAATTGTTCACCTAATGGTTTCAATTACACTCAATAATCCTTAAAAGTACAGTTTATATTGAAAAATCAGGATACTTATTTTTTCACTTTACTGATTTTAAAAATATGAAGTTGGCTTAATAAATCCCTCAAATATTGACAACTGGATTTTCTGGTGTTCTCTTTTTCTGAGGATTATATTGCATTCATTAAGTTCCAGGAAATCCATGTATGTTAATTTAATAGAACCATTATTATTTTTGTTGTTTAAATGTTTATAAATTTAGCCTGTAGGTGCCCCTTTATATTAGTTTTATATTCTTTGGACCAAACATACTAATCTTTGAAAACTTCCTATTTCCTGTCACAACAATGTATCTCAGACTTACCTTGTTCCATCCCTGCTCCAGTCTTGAAATCAGGTATTTCTCCAGGTGGAGACTGGTATTAGAGACTAAAACCTGACATGCTAGCTACTGTGGTAATATTGCTTCTAACAGCTATAAATATTATTTTTCCCAAGTGGTTTTTAATAAGCATGGGTAGCCGAAATTTCAAAGATGTGTTCACTGACTATTATCTGGAACAGCTAGTTTACTTATTAATGACAGATGTTTATAATATAGCAAGCAGTGCAAATGTAGGATAAGGTCCTTTTGTGAAAATTAAGAAGCCTAATCAAGATTGATGCCTGAACGAACGGCATTCTCACCTTTGCATGCAGGTGAAAGTAAAGGCAGCAAGTCTTCAACTCCCAGCCAATTTAGTTATTGTGTGCATCAGAGTACTGCAAAGTCTAAGAACAGGAAAGTTGTGCATAAGTCCAACTTTTCTTTCTTATGTATTATTTATGTTAAAGACAGTCCCTGTTCATGAAAATCTTATAATTTGAGGGCCCCATTCATCAAATGGCTAAGCTGTAAGTTTTGCCAAGAGACAGAAAATGAAACTTTTGCAAACAGGAAATTTGATTCATAATCATCATTAAATAATGTCTACAGAATCTCTTATCTTTGTAATTTGGAAAAAAAGCAGACTATCAAAGTTTTTACATTTAATGACTGCTTTCTGTGGATCCTCCTTAAGATGAGGCCTTTTTCACTTTGCTAGGCCAATTTTTCCTTGACCTAAAATTTAATAGTCACAGGTTGGGATTATAGATTTTTTAAAAAATATTTTTCTCTTTGATTAAGATACCTTATCCATGGGCATTTATTTATGTATATCCACATCTATATCTATCAGTACCTCAGTTGTCTACAACCAAGTGCTGAGGATTAAAAATCAAGTTATTAAACTATTGGAACCCTAGAACTCCCTCATTTATTCAAAGACTAGGAAGGAGAAATCTATGACTATGCTCTCTCACAAAACTCTCAAAAAAAAAAAAAGTTTTTTGCTGCTTTCTAATACATGGTTGTTTTCATCTTACTTTTTATTAAGCCCTTGGGCTTAGTTGTCTCCATGTTTCCTTTCTCAACAACTAAAGAATGGTATGGTTGATAAGCTTTTATATTCTCTAGATATTGTGGTATTAGAGGAAGAAGGAATCCACTAGGAAATTAGAATAAGCCTCTGAAGTAAGGGTAGACATTATTGCAATAGAATTTCTGTATATTTTTAAAGGAAAGAAGGTCATTTTAACATGTAATAGAATAATTGCATTTTTCGTCTTTGACTTTGTGAAAGTTAAATGCATATGTTTTAAATATTTTTCACTAGAAATTAGGGAACTTGCTTATTGCTCTTTTCTATTCGAATAAGTAAGATTTGGATATTGCTTTAGCTTAAAACACTGTAAGTGGGAAGTTTTGTTTCTAGTAATAGTAGAGTAGCTAGTACTGAATTCACCACCATGCAGAGAAGATTAATAAACTCTGGATAAAATAAAAAACATCTATTTGAATGCACTGGGGAGTGAGCAAAAGCAGGCAAAAACAGGAGTAGTATAGCCCCTTAAAAAGGGGAACTGAACTTAGTGAATTTCATATTTATGATTTTCTGCCTGGGGTCATTATTCATTCAGAGTGACGTGGAATGGCTGGAACTCAGGCAGAAAGTTGTAGTCTTACTGGCTTGAGGAGTCAGAGGACAGAGTTCAATATTGCCAAAGTAGGTGAAAAGGAAGGGAGAGGATTCTTTGAAAGCAGTGAGCTAATTGAGGTGGAGGCCTCCAAGTCATCATGTAAACCTCATCTAAGTCCTTGACTGATCCCTGAACTGTGCATTCATGGGGGAATCCAGCACACCTAGAGGAGAGCAGAACTGAATGGAGGTTTCAGATGCTTACAGGGGAGCCAGAGGTTGGAGTTTGAATTCAACCAAATTAACTGACTGCTAAAAAAAAAAAAAAAGAAAGAAAGAAAAAAAGAAAAGAAAATCAAAACTCTATTGGAAAAGGCAGCATAATGCAGAATATTAAAATGTATAATTCATAATGACCCCTATAGAATAAAAATTATTTGACATGTAAAGACACAAGAAAATGTGACACATAGATAAGAATCAGTTAATAGAAATCAACCACAAGATGACTCAGATGTTTGAATTAACAGGATGGTACTTGTAAAGCAATTGTAAATATTTTCATGGGCTGGAAGAAAAATATGTCATAATGAATGAACAAACGGGGAATCTCAGAAGAGTAATGGAAACTATAAAAGAGAACCAAATGGAAAACTGTAAAGTTGAAAAAAATGGTATCTGAAAAAATTCGAGCTGGATATACTTAAAATCAGATTAGAAATTGCAAAAGAAGGAGTTAATTAACATGAAGGGAGGTCAATAAAACAGAGGAAAAAACTGAAAAAAAATTGACTGCCTTAGCGACTTGTACGGAAATACCAAGTAGTGTAAAATGCATGTAATTGGAGTTCCAGAAAGAAAACAAACAAAAAAAAAAAAGACAAGAAATATTTGAAGACATTATGGCTAAAATTTTTCCCAACTAGTAAAAAACATAAACTTAAAAATCCAAGAATCTCAACAAACTCCCCTAATAAATGCAAGGATAAATAAAGATAAAACCATTTCAGGAATATCATAGTCAAACTGCTGAAATCCAAAGATATAGAGAAAATCTTGAAGGCAGCTTGAGAAAACTGAGACTTTACATAGAAGGAATAACTGCGTATAACTGCTGCTGGTAATACATTTTACTGTTATCAGAAACAATGGAGGCTAGCAGACAATGCAGCTATGTATTTAAAGTGCTGAAAATAGAGTAGAAAAAAACTTTGTCAATGCAGTTTTTTTTTTGTTTGTTTGTTTGTTTTTTTGAGACAGAGTCTCACTCTGTCGCCCTGGCTAGAGTGCAGTGGCATCGTCATAGCTCACTGCAACTTCAAATTCCTGAGCTCAAGCGATCCTCCTGTCTCAGCCTCCCAAGCAGTGGGACTACAGGTGCGTGACACCACGCCCAGTTAATTTTTGTATTTTTGTTTTTTGTAGAGATGAGGTTTTATTCTTGCTCAGGCTAGTCTCAAACTCTTGACCTCAAGCAATCCTCCCACTTCGGCCTTCCAAAGTGCTAGGATTACAGGTATGAGCCCCTGTGCCCAGCCAATCCAGTGTTTTATTTTTAGTGAAAATGCCTTTGAAAAGTACAGGCAAAATTAAGATATTTTCAAGCTTAAAATAAAACTGAGAGACTTAGTTTCAACAAACCTGCGTTAGAACAAATGCTGAAAGCTATTCTTAGGCCTGAAGCTCATGCTGGGTAGAAACTTGGATATACAGAAAGAATTGAGAAACACAAGAAACAATAAATATTTTGGTAAATATAAAAGAAAATAATTTTTCTACTCTTAATTTCTTTAAAAGACCAATATTTAAGGCAAAAATTATAACACTGAATTGTGAGGCTTATATTCTATGTAGATGTAGTATATATGATGACAATAACACAAATACTGAGTGGGGAGAATTGTAAATAGAATTATACTATTCTTACACTTTACTAGAAGTAGTATTAATATCATATTAACTCTAAATTGTGAAAATTTCAGGAGACCCATTTTAATCCCTACAGCAACACCAAAAGATAATGCAAAGAGACATAGCTTTTAAGCTGATAAACAATTTAAAATGGAATTCTAAAAATATTAAAATTATTTTAAAAGGCAGAAAAATAAGAGAAAAGGAACAAAAAGCAAATGGTACAAATAAAAAATAAATAGCAAAGTAGTAGATCTAAATCCAACTATATAAATGATCACATGGAATATATTTGGACTAACATTCCAATGAAAAGACAGAGGTTATCGGACTAAATAAAAAGCTAGATCCAATTATATGTTGTCTATGACAGACACACTTTAGATATAAAGACACGATGGACTGAACATTACAAATTTTCTGTCTTTCCCCTCACCCATATAGATGAAAAAAGGTATATCATAAAAACACTAAGCATAAGAAAGTTGGAGTAATTATATTAATATTAGACCAAAGACGTGAAGTCTGGAATATCATCAGAGATAGAGAGGGATGAGTCATAATGAAAAGAGGGTCTATTCAATATTCATAATTGTGTATTTGCTTAATAACAGAGCTTTGAAATATGTAAATCAAAAACTGAGAGAACAAAAGAGATAAATAGGAAAATTCACAATTTCAATTGAATTTTTTTTAAAAACACCAATCTCTAGAATCTATAGCAAAAAATTAGGCAGGATATAGAAGGCTTGAACAACACTCTCAACCATTTGACTCTATTGACATTTATAGAACATTATATTCAACTTCAGAATACACACATTCTTTTAAAGTGCATATGAAATGTTTATCAAGACAGTTTATCTTTTGCCATAAAACAACTCTCAATATACTTCAAAAGATTAAAATCTTACAGGATATGTTTTCTGACCACCATGGAATTAAATGAGAAATTGGTAACATAAGAGGTCTAGAACATTCCAAAATATTTTGAATTCCAACATACTTCAAATGACCTATGGGCCAAAGAAGAAATCACAGAAGAATTAAAAGCTAATGAAAAGACAACATATAAAAATGTGTTGGAATGCATCTAAAGTAGTGTTTAGAAGAAAATTTATGACTTTAGATACTTTTATCAGTGTATAAAATCGTTTAAAATAAAAGAATAAAGAACAAAAATCAGTGGAACAAGAAATAGACAAAAGTAAAGAAAATTAACAAAGAAAGATGTTGGCTCCTTGAAAAGATTAATGAAACTTGACAAACCTTTATCAAGACTGAGTGATAAAAAGTAAAGAGCAAAAATATGAGAGAGAGAAAGAGAAAGAGAGAGAGAGAGAGATATTACTGAGGTACTAATATCTCAGTCCTGACTTTTTACTTTTACTTAAAATTTCTACATACATTTTTTTTTATTTTATTCAAGATTATTTAATCAAAAATTACATCATGTAAAACTGTAAGGGACAATATTTGATTCACTGACAGCATGTTAAAGATGTCATTCAAAGCAACAGCCAATACTATCAGAAAATCCCATTTCAAAGATAAATTAGTGTCATATTTAATACTGATAAATTGAGAATCTCAACATAAAAAACTTAAGAGTTTTCCAGTGAGTTACATAAGTTGTAAGTAGATTTGAGAAACCTCTTTTTAAATAATTTAACCCTGTTTCTCAAACTTGATAGTCATTATGTTTTTTGCTACGTATTATGGGAACTAGTTTAAAATTTTAAAAGTTTTGAGAGCTTGGAAATTACTTTTCAAATACAAAACACTAAGTCACACTTTTGCTCAAGGTAATCTTGTGTAAGCGCATGCTATTTCATTTAACCAGCCTTATGTAAGTATTATTGGTGAGGGTGGATCAGGCATACCCTTACTTATAAGGTGAATGCTTGTCACCAAGACAGGGTATATTGCTAGCATGCCTCTAGGCAGGAAAAAAAACATACTAAACCCATGAGAACTTGTTCAAACTTCCTATTTCTTAAGCAAGGTCTGTGATTTCTAAATAACTGGTTTCTGCTTTAGTCTAGCATTCCACCAGGAGCACATCATGACATCCCTGATATATTGATCCATTTATTGCTGTGATTACATACTGCGCCTTTTTAACAGTTTTCTAGACTCTCAAAAAGCTTCAGAAAAGATTAGCCTTAAAACCAGTCTTTGAACAAAAAGCATAATATAAAATGATGTAAGAAGAACTTCATGTCATTAGTTAACCACAGTCATCTGAAGATCAATTATGTGGTTCATTTTTGTGGAATTACATGTGAATGTAAATACATTTATTTTACCCTATATATAATGAAAAATTACTAGTCTATTTCTGTGAACACTAGAGGGCTGGGGAGGTTAATGTTCTTTCTACCACAGATTGGATGTATGACCCTGGGCAATTTAATAAACTCTCTGGGCTTTAGGTTCTCATTCTGGGTTGCTTGAAGCTGGATTGATATCGATATCTTGTTTTCTCTACTCTTTTGTCAAATGCTGTGCACTTTTCCATTCTCTATTGTGAATATCTCTGATTTCTAGAACGTTTTCTCTTACCAGAATCCTACCCAGATTTCTTTGAGAGTATCAATAAGAAAGGAAGTGTTCCAATGAGAAAGTAAACATTGCATATGGATCACTGGACGATATCTGAAATGATTTCATTCAATTATCAAATAAATATTGAGCAATTGCCATGTGCCATACACTAAGCTGAAGATATAACTAACTGGAAATAAACCCAAAACAATCCCAGCACAAAATGATGATCTTTTACAGGGTAATGCGAAAGTGAGTGAGTCAAGAAGTTTACGCAGTTTCCTCTGTGGCTTCTTAAAGAATGTTATAGATATTATGTCTCTGAAATGATAGAAGAGAAAATATCTTCCTGACAGTCAAATACAAATATTCAATGAAGTCAATTATGTTCTAGACAGTGTGCTATTAAGGAGTTGTGGTTAATTAACATTTGTGTCCCTATCCTTACCAACCAGGATGACATTTTACTTTTCATTAAAGTCCATCTTGCTGCATCTAAGCCAGGTAGTCCACCAGACACAGCATAACGACTAAAAATTCCTTAAGTTTTTATCAAAGAGATAAATGCCCAGAGTTTAAAAATCAAATGGTGCTTCAAAGTTTATTGACAAAAAACAGCAGCCACCACCAGACCCCACCTGTCCTCCAGTTTCTCTGGCAGAGGCACCACTGGTAAATACTTTCAACTCTTATAGCAGTTTCTTCTGATATTTATCTACATATTTCAGAATAATATACTTATATGGATTTTTTCATTTATCAATTTTAAGCACTATATTTTGACTACTTATTAAAATAGATAAGGATTTACTTTTCTAATAATGTCACCTTGTTTTCCCTTCCAAATAGTTATATTGCAATGGTTGGTTGAATCAATAGTCAGTGTTTACATTCTTATGACATTATTATGACACATTATAGCTAAGTCAAGTGGTGTATTCTGAAAACATTCGCTTTTTTTCTATACAAATTTAGTTTTCCCTGGAGTTAATAATTGCTTCCTGTTTTCATTTTCTCAGTGTTTTATGGAATTATTTCTTCCTATAATATTTAGAATTAGATTTAGTTATGTGACAGAAAACTAAAAATAGCAGTGGCTTAAGTGATGTAGAAGTTTATTTTATCCCTTGGAAAATAGAGTCTATAGTTGAACAGTCCTGGGCTGTTATGGGAGCACCAGGATTATCCGTCTTTAATGCTCATGATTGAAGGTAGACACTCAAGCTCCATCCATTTGCCCACATTACATCCAGAAGCAGGGAGAAAGAAAAGAAAAATTGGTTTCTGCTTCCTTTGAGGATATTTCCAGGCATTTCAAATATCACTTCCACTTAAATTCCATTGGCTAGAGCTTAGTTATGTGGCTGGTCCAAACTGCAAAGGAAGCTAGGCAACATCTTCCTCCTTATTCTAAGAAGCTGTATCCCTAGCTAAAATCTGGAGGATTTTTACTGAGTAAGAATATGAGAGATGATATTCTGGGACATGTAACCAGTTTCTGTTACACTCCCCAAGAATTTCAATAATATCATAAAGCCTACAGACATTGTGTCTCATAGGCTTGAACACATTAGAAAATCTATCAGTGTTTTTATCTCTGAAAAATTGCCTATGGGGACTTTCAATCTTTCTAGTCTACATTGGCCTGATTGTTCTCTAGGCCTGATAGCACCCTGGAACTTTCCTACTGAACTTTCTTTGCTAATATCCCGTGTGGGAACTCTTCTTTACTAGATTCTATGGATGCTTCCTTTCATTTTCATGTTCATTCTGGTTAAACAAATCTTTCAATAGTTTTCTGAGAGAGAGTACTTAAAAGATACATTTTTAAAGATTTGGCAGATATATGTGTATACTCACGTCAAAACTGATTGTTAATTGACTGGATGCAATATTCTAAATTGAAAATTATTGTTACACAAAATTTTGAAGAGAAAGATTAGTCATCAAAATTATACTCAAGGAGTTTTGGAAGATGAAGGTAACTGCATAGTTTTAAAATTCATTTGAGTTTCCCCATAAAACAAACAGAACAGCTAGGATGGAAAAACTAAAATACAATGAACAACAACTACAACAAAACTAGGTGACAAAGTTGTCCAGTAAATACCAAAACATGAGTACATAGGAGCAAACCATCAAGAACTACAGAATTCCTGTGGTATTAGAAGCAATTCAAGAGGAAGAAGAGGGACAACAGTAAGAATATGATGATCCAAAGAATTGGAGAACGCTAATATCACAATCAGGTGTTCATTGGAAGGTTTCCTGGGCAATTTTGAGGACAGCAGCTAAAACCAGGAGAGAACTGTCAACCTTTAACTGAGTGCAAGAGGGCTGTAGGATATTCTGATGGAATAGGAAATTCGGCTGGAGCCGTTTGGTGGTGTAACTTTAAAGAGTTAAGCTATTCCAAGTGATTTTACAGCACAATATTTTGACTATACATTCCTAGTTCTGTAAGGACGAAAGAACTTCAAAAATTATCTTAAACTGTTACGGTACTCATGTAGTTGATGGTACTGTTAGTACTGTTACTCTTGGATAGTTTTGCGTGCATGTATTACAGAACAAAGCAAATAGTAATTATGTTAGTGTTCTTGAGAATAGATTAGTTGTTGATGTTATGAAAGAAAGGAAAAACAGATGTAAGATTGGCAGGGATAAGTAAAAGCCTTATATGTTGAATTTTAATTGGAAGTATCAATGATGTCTCATTGATATATCATGACATATTTTGTTACATATTTGCTAGGTCTGCCAACTGAAAGAGTCTAGAAACAATGAGCAACCTGGTACCAATGCACCTATCTAGCACCCAGATTGTGTTCTTTAAATACTGTTTCTTCTAAAAGAAACCATCCTTGAAGAAATGGCTGATTCCAGGTCTGGGTTAGGAAATATAACAAATAAGCATGGATTATTTTACTTAACCAGAAAACAAGAAAGCTGTCAAAATGACTGGATTATGTCAAAAGGTCTCCAGGGCCAATATAAATTGGTTTATAACTGCCAAAAATGGGACAATTTGATGATAGGTTTCAACATTTGAGTGCCACATTCAATTAATATTGCTTCTCCTTAAAACTGCATTGATATAGATTCCGTTTGGGTAAAATTCATGATATGATAGTTTGGAATGGTGGGCATGGCAAAGTAATGGTTCTGAGGCAAGAATTTCAAAGAGTGTCTTGGACAGTAAACAGTGATTTGATAGTATCAATTGAAAAGTTGAGCAATTTGGTGTTGATTTAAATGGATTATCAGGAAGTTTCTGAAGTGAGATACAGAAATGCAGTTATATGCAACTTTTTTTCCTCTTGGGCAAAAGTTTCCTGGAGTAGTAAAGTCATATTGATGAAGACAGCCTAAAAATAATATCATATTTTTGAAGACAGTAAACTGAGTGGGTGTAGATGATTTCATTTCTCACTAATAATAGTAAAAGAGAAGGATTTGACAGCCATTCCAGGAATCTGGCGAAAAAAAATATTGATTCTTGTTTGTATTAGGCATGATTTTTGGGGTTACACTGTAGTAACAATTCTCAAAGCTAAGCGGTTTATCATAACTCAATGATGCTGCCCTCTGTGTGGGTTGGTGGGAGGCCCTGCTTCACAGGGAGCTGGGCTGCCAGAGGCTCCACCATCTTTCAGCTCTACCCGCTGAAGCTCACCAAGAAGGTTAGAGGGTGAGAGAGTCTTGCACCCGAAATTAAATGCTTTTGTCGGGAAATGAAGCATACCACTTCTGATCATAGCCTACCAGTCAGAACCAGTCATGTGGCCCTGCCTAATTACTAGCAGGCTGGGAAATGTATTCTTCCATTTACTTAGGAAGTAGACGTAAATAATAGTCAGTCTATCACATTGCTTAAGAAATCGCCAAAGACTAATAACATCACTGATAGAATAAGCATTTTTAAATATCTTTACATGTCTTAAGTATTGGGCTATATTTTTTATTGGTGTCCAGTTCTCCTCATTTGCTATTCATATTAAAATTCCAGTCTTGGCTTTACAAGCAACATTGCAAGAACTCTTACTTTCTTTTCATCTCCCATTGATGAAGACATAAGGATGATCATGTAGACTTGTTATTTACTAATTTTTAATAATGCCGTCCTTACTAGGCTTAGGAATGAGATATTTTGCAATAACTGGAAAGGTAGGACATGAGAAAAACTTTGAAACTTACATGACAGAGTAAACTTGGTTTAGTGTCAGAGAAATCTCCTCTTTGAAACTTATATGGCAAAGTATCTAAACTTGGTTTAGTGTCAGAGAAATCTCCTATCTCCCATCTCCTACACTACTCTTCTTTTGCAGCATTTTCTGTGCTAGACCAGTAAATGTTTTTTCTTCCACCTGGACCCAGTTCTGAACTGTGTCACTGATGACACTGTCCAGACTATAAGACAGATGGGATTAGAGAAAAGGAATGTCTATAATCGCACACACAGGCACTCTTACACAACAGAAGGCCTGTAATCCAACATCATCATAAATAATATTCTCCAGGTGTGAGTGGGGCTGCATGTGATACGGATGTTGTAGAGGATTTACCTACTTGTTTTTGGAACAGTATGAACTTTGCATGCTGTCTGGTAACAGTGTATATTTTTGGAATTATTAATATATTGTATTGAAAGTGTTAGTGTCTATTCTTTTAGACAAGAACACAAAAATGTTTCCCTTTTAAAGAATAGATAACAGCTAACACTTCTGAGAACTTATTATGTTCTAGAGAGGAAAATACTAAGTGGATAATATGGATAACACATCTAATTCTCAAAATTATTATAACTTACCCATTCAGAGAGGGGGACGTAAACCCAGGGAGGCTGAGTGACCTGCCCTGGCTGTATAATGTGAGCTGGGATTCTAACTTATGCATCTGAGTCCAGATCAGCCATGGATGAGACTCTTCCTGAGCAAAACTACCTCATATGCAACCTACAGTTGGGTGTTCAATTGGGTTTTATAAAAAAAATGAGGTTAGTAGAGGCCATGGTATTTAACATAATTGTAGGAAACACTGCATGTTTAATATTTTCTCAAGGTGTAATTTTAGGATCCCGTAGGAAGCCTAAAATGGATTTTTTTAAAAATCCATAACTACGATTCAAGATAAAAAGATAAAAATGGAGTGCTGTTTGTTAGGCTATAAGTTATATACTAGGATTGATGTTTAAGGTTCAAATGCTGTTTTTTTTTTGTTTGCTTGTTTGTTTCTTTGTTTAAATTCTGACTTTGCAATTGTCTTTCTGTGTAGTCTTTGGTAAGTTAAGTTCTTCTGGTTATAGTTTTCTTGCCTGAAAAATAAGGTTATTACTACCTTAAATACCTCATGGAGCTGTTGGAATGATCCAATGCAGGTAACACAATCACTATGAAAAAACACATTTAATTATTCTCCTCCTCCCCTCCCTATCCCATCCTTCTCTTTCTCTTCCTTCTCCTTCTCTTCATCATCATTCACACATATTTTCTGGTAGCAGTTGTTGCCAACAGAACTTAGAAATGCCTTTTGATTGAATTTATGCTGTGTGAAAGGGAACATTTGGGTGAGTCTATGGAATTTCTATATTACTAAAAATGTAGCTATGAATTAATTTGACATGTTTTTCAGAGTTGAGTAGTTGTTGCATTGACATATCTAGATGTTTGGATTCTGTGTAAACATAGCCTAAAGCGGCATAGGATTGAGGCAAAATTGAGGTTTTTAGAGATCATAAGATCTGCATTAAACTCTTAGAGCAGCAGGGGCTATATCAGTCAGCTGAAAATCAATTAGTTTAAAATAAATTTGAAGAAACTTAATTCACAAAATTTATGAAATCTATTCAACTGACTAAAACTTTGTTTCTTCTAAACTATTTTAAAAGTTTATATAAATTACAGAATGATGTTAACAGCTTGTAATGATTTCTGTACAATTGAATTGATCAATTATTTTATAGTAGCACTAGAAAACATTCAACTTGCCAAAAGCTAAAATCATTGGGTGTTTTTTATGTACTTTAAATGTATTTAATGTTTAGAAAACTATATTATAAAGTCAACAAACAAAACTACAAAACTTTAAAACTTAGCATGAGGCTTTTCCATTTATACTGATTTTGTTTAGTTAATATTTTCAATAATTTTTTGTCAAAATTTTAGCATTTTCATCATTGTATCTTCAATTTCTTAAGTAGCATATCAATCTTTGTTTATGATTTATAGTAATGAGTAGCCAAAACTTATGAATTCCAAGTATGTTTCTTATTTTATTTCATATATTTTGGGGGATTTTTAAACAACTTTTTTTAATGTTTAGAAATTCCTTTGTCATTTTATTCATAAGTTATTGAATAAAAAATTTTTGGGTACCAATCATATTATTAATTCTAATAATTCCTTTCTGGCTTTCCTCCTCACTTCTTTTCTGCTGAGTTAAATGTTTTCACACTTTCATTGACATTTTCATATCTCTTTCTGTAAATTGCTACTAAACTGATATACCCTAATTGCTCCTCCTAAAGAAAAAAAAGTTAAAACTGGACATGGTGGCTCATGACTGTAATCCTAGCTCTTTGGGAGGCTGAGGCAGGAGGATCATTTGAGACCAAAAGTTTGAGACCAGTTTGGGCAACATAGTGAAACTCCGTCTCTGAAAAAAAAAAAAAAAAAAATTTAAAATTAGTTAGGTACAATGGTGAATGTCTGCAGTCCCAGCTACTGGGGAGGCTGAGGCAGGAGGATCACTTGAGCCCAGGAGTTTGAGGCTGCAGTGAGCTATGATCACACTACTGCACTACAGCTTAGGGCAACAGAGCAAGACTCTGTCTCAAAAAACAAAAACAAACAAAAAACAAACAAACAAAAAACAAACAAACAAAAAACCCAACAACAAAACCCAAAAGCAAAATAAAAACAAACAAACAAGCAAAAAACGTTGACTATTGAGAACTTTACTATATGGGTATTGTTTTAGTTACTTCTGGTTTATTTGGATGCTTTTGAATGTCATTTCTATTGTTTCAAACTGTAACCACTTTTAGTTTTTCTTTCCATTGATTCCCTATATAGCATATATATCTTTCAGAAGATCTGAAGGTAGAGCCTAAACATAATTATTTTTAGAAGTTTCCCTAAGTGAGTCTTATTTGTACCCAAGGTTGAAAGTCATTGGCTAGGATGACGATTTTCATTTTATCCAATATGCAAGGTCCTTTATCTGTGGAACCTGTTCTCTTCATTCAAGAGACTCTGGTTTCTGGTTGGTATAAGCTTGGCAACTAGCTAAGAGCCTGAGAATTTCAGTTTGAGTGACTGGAGTCAGGTTACTGCCTACTCCACCTTGAATTTTCCCATTTATAAATACTAAGCTGTACCTACCATGATTTTATTCCTAGGTACACTGTAATCAATTAGCCACAGATCTCTGTGGGTCAAAACAGATTACTGCTCTGTCCCTACAGCTGATATGGCTCTGACAGTTAGGTACTTCTACTTGGCTTCTACCACACCAGGATCCCAGGCTCACCGTTAAAATCAGAGAGCCTGATTCCCTTGCAGCATCTCTTCCCATCGTCTATGCTCTATAGAGGACAGACTTTGCAGAGCTTTTCAAGGATGCCATGGCCTCCTTCACCAATTTCTTAATGTGCTTGTGAAAGTGTGTCCCCTGAGCCATCTCAGGGATTATGATGAGGGGACTGGCTGAGCAGGCTGTGCATAAAAGATTCAGCCAAGCATTCTCATCTTCATGGGGTTTTGGACTCCTTCCTCTATGGGAGCTCAGGAACTTACATTCTAGCATTTCAATATCACCGATTATAAACCATGGTTGAATGTAATTAATCAACCTAGCAGACTGTTATTGTGTGGCAACGCATTAAATTTCAAATCCTGGGTGATTATCAGCTTATTTGCTACACTCTAGTGTATATATTCAAATTCATCCACTTTTATATATGCTCCCCAGATTTCTGCTGATGCACATTGCCAAGATCCTGGATTTTTTTTTTTTTTTTTTTTTTGGTATGTAGGCTATCTCCTTCTGCACCAGGCCTGATTCTTTCCTGACTGGGTTATGCTGGGATCCAACTTTCATTATGGACCTGGAGATGATGGGGGATGGTGGGGATAGTCCTCAGGGAAATACGCAGCTGCCCTTGTCTTGTTAGGCAACTGCCCCCGTGATGGCAGGGAGAGGTTGGCTCCCCTCTGCCAGGAGAGGAGGAACTGCTTCTGCTGGGAGGAAAAGTTCAGGAAGATTTGGGGACTCAAAGTTCTCAGCCTCGTCTTGTCTTCCCAGTGTCCTCATCTCATGTCTTAGAGTTCTGATCCTTCCTCAACAATGCCGTTGCCTTGGCATGAAACATGTGAAGGTTACACATTTATTTGGCGTTGCAACTCCTAAATCCTTGCATTCAGGCCCTGTACTTGATCCTTAGCCATATCTTCTCTGTGGATACTGACAATAAGGGCCTCCTTTAAAGCTGCCATAGCAGCTTTCTGATATTCCACTTATGCCTTGTGTTCTAAATTTGAAGCTTTCAATTTGTTTTTTTATTCTGTGATGTTCTCTAGGAAAAAGAAGCTATCACTTTTTTTCTCTCTCCCTCCCTCCCTCCCTCTCTCTTTCTTTCTTTCTTTTCTTTCTTTCGATACGAGATCTTGCTTTGTTGCCCAGGCTAGAGTGCAGTGGCATGATCATAGTTCACTATAGGCTTAAACTGCAGGGAACAAGCAATCTTTCCTTCTCAGCCTCCCCAGTGGCTGGGATTACAGGTGTGAGCCACGGGGCCTGGCTACAATTTTTATAGTTGCCATTATCACCATAGCAACTAAATGCCTTATTCATCTGCTTTTTCAACATCTTAACTTTCCACCTACACTCCCCTCCATGCCACCACTGATAATTTGAGTGATCATGATGCCACTGGATGCCATGTATTGTCAATTTCCTATCCTCTCCCTCACCAAGTAAGAAAGTTATCCATGTGCCCATCAAATATGTAAGCAAATCTGTCCCAGAATCCAGTTTCGTAGGGCCTGTCCTGGTACAAATTACTGTAATATTTAGGGTCCTGGCAGAAAATAGATGCTACATGCAAAGAGGGTGATTATGCAATATGTGATCCTGGATTCAAGCCTGGAATAAATTTTTTTTTTTATTTCTACAGGGAACATTATTAAGTCAATTGAAAAAATTTGAATAAGATCTATAAGTTAAATAATAGTATTGCATTAATGTTAATTTTTTCTTATTTCCAAATTATGCCATGGATATGTAAGAGAATGTCTATGGGTGTTGTTTTTAGGAAAAACAGATTGAATTAGGTAGAAGCAGTATCAGGTATGAAACTTACTCTCAAATAATTCAGAAAAACTAATAATAATCACAGAGAGAGAGAGAGAGAAAATGATATCAAGCATTGGGGGATCTGAGGGTAAGGTATAGACAAGTTCTATTATTTGTTACTTTTCTATACATTCAAAATATTTCAAAATAAAAAACTAATTAACTGTTTAGCTCTATTTCTACTCTTCAATGTAAGATCTATGAAGGCAGGGACTACGTCTGTTTTCTTGCTGTATCCACAGAACGTTGCAAAATGCCTTGCACATAGTCACTCCTCACTACATATTTGTTGAACAAAAATATTAGAAAAGGAAGAGGTGATGGAAAAGAGTTCAAGAAAGTGACTATGACATGGGCAAGATCAAAGGTAGTTTACAGGGATGGTCAAGCATCCCAGGACTGGCAACAGGAGGGAGCTGCTACCAACTACAGGCTTGAAAGAACAAGTTGACCTTGAGCAGTTATCAAAACTCAGCAAGACCTTTGCTTGCCAGAGAGGGTAACCTAATAGGAACTGTGGCCATAGGGAGAGGAACTCAGCCCTTGCCACCTGCAGCACAACAGGGAGGAACTCACAGAATTAAATACCCTTGCCTTCTTCTCTTGTTATCCCATATGATAGTTCAGGTCCTCCAGCAAGCAGGTACCAAGATGTTTACCAGGTAGACATGCAATAGATTTATCAGGGAAATGCCTATGAAAGAAAATAGGGAGGAAGCCAAGGAGGCTGTGAGAATTATCAGACCACTATCTAATGTCTGTGGAAAGAAGGAAGGAAGGAAGATTTGGTAAAATAGGGCCAACTGTGATGCAGTTCTAATGAAGCTTTGAAACAGCCATTGGAAAGTCCTCAAGCCAAAGCCATTCATCAGAGGAGTCCTAGGTCTTCTAGGAATGGGCCTCCCTTTGTTTCCCTGATGTGCTCAATGGTTGCTTAAGAGTAGTCCATGAGGTGTGGCATTGGCAGGCAGATGTGGTGACAGATTTCAGAGCATACCGACTGGGGCTGTCAGTCAATTATACTGCCTGTAGTTGGAGATCTGAAAGATGCATTTTCATGGCTGCCACATCCTCCACTGGCCAACCAGCTGAGAGGTGGAGGGCAAAAGAATCATGTTGATATAGTCCATAACAATCCAATTTCCTAGAGAATTTTGGAGAACGTTAGGGTAGGATGGAGCAGGGTGGATCTGCAGAGTGGATTTCATCCAGCCCATGAGTCAAAAAAGAGAGAAATTTTCAAATAGATGTAGGGCTCCTTGAAGACAATCTGGGTAGCTGTTCTTAAAGGTTGAGTACAATCAAAATGTCAGGTAAGATACAACCAACCCTTTGCAATTGAGGATTGAAAAGGAAAGAAGGAAAATTGGCCAAGCCCTGTCAGTGATAAATTTGGGGGTAAGGGGTTGGGAAGGGGACAAACATTCCAAGTGAGGTGTATCTGGAACCCAGGAAAATGACTCTATGTAAACAATTTAAAAATAATATAAGAGCAAAAATTTATGATACTAGGAACCCAAGGGAGGTCAGCTTACTTGAGTAAGCCAGACTTGAAAGGAATGGATCATCCTCCCTCAGAGAACGTGTGATGGAAGAAGGGCCAGTGAGCCTACATACTAAAGCATATTCTAAACCTATTAGCATCTATCTTGCCAGCTTTGAACAGTGGCACCCTTGGAACAATGAGAAGGAACAGTAGTAATGAATTGACTGGAACCCAAGCTCTTCCTGACTGTGGAATGCTGAGAGCCCTTTGCCGATTCTGGATAGCCTGTCTGGTACGGGAACAATTCCAGACCAATGCTGAACCCTTCAAAATTTCACTAAAAGAAGTTTGAAAGGATCAACAAATTTGGGTGCAAAAATGTTTATATCTTGTATTGCAGTCAAATAAAAACAATGGACTCACCCCTAATGCTAGACTGACAGGGACTTTCTAGGACTTTTCCCATTTTTCATATAAGGAGTCTGAAAGTAAATAAGTAGATAAGGAAGCAAATGGCAAAGCCAGGTGACAAACTAAGGTTCTTGAATCTTATACCACTACCACTTATTGGAGAAGTTCATGAGGGATCACTAGGGGAAAGAATGCAAGGGTCAGAGAGAAAAGATTCAATGAGAGGAAGAGAAGTAACTGATTTTTCTAAGACATAAGTAAATGGCAAGAGGAGTAGGTTGAAAAGAGAAAGGGGAAAAAAAAATATCAGATGTTGGAAGCTCTTTTCTTCCATTGAAGAAGCTGTGATAGAGTGTTTCCAAAATTCAGACCTCTTTCTATAAAAGAAAAAAAAAGGTAAATATAAATATCCTCTAGTTACTTCAGTCATACTACCACTATACTGATATTTCACCTAATTTCTAGGGTTTTATACTTGAGATTTGGGGGAAAAGGTAGGGTGGTGAGAGCTTTTTTTTTTCTATAACAAATTTTATGATAGTTCAATAATTAATGCCATTTTGAGAATTAGTGCCATTTGGCATCTCTTTCGTTAGTGAAAAAGAAGATTATACTGTGAATATTTTCTAAGATTTGTAACAGATGGGAGTTGCAAAATATTAAAATTATTTAGTGTTCTAACAAAAATACCTATGAAAATTTACAGCTTTGATGTTCTGTGACACTTTTTTGGAGGACAGGGTGTAAGGTAACACACATGCTTCTGATTATAACACTTATTTTTAAGATTTGTTTAGCAAAATTCCTAACCATAAATTTTCCTAGCTGAGTGCTTTACTTAACTCAATTATATATACAGATGGCTTTTCAAATAGGATTGCCTTTCTTATTCTAAATGTTACGATTTTTTGTTGTTATTGTTATCTTCTGGGTTGCCAGTCAATCAAGGCTTCCTGATGGTGACATTCATCCATTTATTCCACTTAGTGGAGAGCCTAGTGCCTGGCGAGCAATGATTCTTATTGAATGAGTGAATGCGAGTGAGCATAGAGGATAAATAATATGCTGAATCTGTTGGCCTATTAGAAAATGAAGTATTTCAAAAGCTTTTATACATTTGGATTGTAGTATCTTTAAGTCATTTATTGTTTACAGTGTTTCATTGACACATACTTATTTTTATCTATGGACTCATAGTTAGAATACATTTGAGCATTTATAGACTTACAGTTGCAATGTTAACTGGAATACTTCAGTAAAAGTAAGACTGAAATGTCTAGAATCAGGAGTTTCTCTGATTTAATATTTTATAATAATTACAAATGATGGTGTTTTAACAGTAATTGTAACTTTATATCATTGTGTATACCATATCAGATAAGACAACTGGGGTTTCATAGGAAGTAAAGTCATGGTAGTTCCATCTAAAATGGCAAAATGTTGAATATTTGCCTTTAGGATATTGCATCAGTCAAATTAGTTTCATAAGGCAAACAATTGGTCTAGTGTGTAAAAAAAGTTCAAATTTGTTCTTTGACTTTACTGATGAAATAATCATCTGTTGATTCAAATAGTTGACCTTTGTAGTTCTGTGTCTTAAAATCTTAATTTCTGGTACAATCCATTGAGTAAGTATTGTGGAATTTTTGGGTACAGAACATTCTGCTCTTTTGAGCTATCATAGTAAGAAAGAAACACAAATAATTTAATACATATTGATTTAGCAGTATGATTATTATAACTTAAGACATTATTTAATGTTGACATCACTACCGCTGTCATTTAAAAAAAATATCATGCATTAACAATTCTCATGCTTTATTAACCATTCTGACATTTACACAAACTGTTTTAAACAGACATGGTATTTATTCTCTATACTCTTTGTGGTATTTAATTTAAAACTGATGGTATTGACCACCAAAACAATCTAAAATATTTGAAGCTATTGGCTTGGCAGAATAGGATATGTTGATGTACAAATAAATATAAATGGAAAAAAAACCCTCCATAAAAATTTGTGTGGACTTTTTTTAATTGTAAATGAGTTAACTTTTTGATGAATTTAAGAGCAAAGATAAAATAAATCATTGATTTTATTTAAGTAAATCTCTTGCCTGTAGATCCCTAACTTGAAGGAAACTGACCTTTTTTTAGCCTCTGCTTTATGCCAGAAATTGCACTGAGTTCTTTGTCTACTTTATGGAATCTTCTATTTGAGACCATTTTTTGGTGAGCATTTATAGATGGGTATAACCTCAAGACATTGCTTTATACAAATAAAATAGTAGCATTTTAAGCTTAGTTATAATTCATAAGCTGCACTTAGATAGCATCAGGTCTTAGCAACTGGACAAATAATTATATGTGCAGCAAAAGACTTTTAAAAAATTATATGTCTATTTTTTTCCTCTATTTGGAGTATGTAAAAATTAGAAGACCATAGATAAAATTTTTTGAGGCCACTTTTCCTGCATCTGTTTAGCTTTAAACTAATATAGATTAAAAAGAAAGAGATGCTAACCATTTACAAATAGGATTAAGTCTTCTAGACCTTGAACACTGAATAAGAAAGGCAAACTGCACAGTTTTCATAAGAACTTGACTTATGATTATTTGTATAAACATGGCAAGAATCAGAGAGAATTTTGTTAATTAATGTGGATAAAAGTGTTTGAAACATCATAATGTTTCTAGTACAGTAAATTTCTCTGATCTATTTATAGCTCTCAAGAAAACATATATTTAATTTTAGGTATTACTGCCAATAATATTCTCTGGAGAATAATTAGTTGGCTCTTCAACAGGAGTTTAATGTGACAGCATAAGTAAATGTACTTGTCATAGAGCCTGGCCCATAACACACACCCTGTGTTTGTTCATTTTTTTGTGTACCCCAGATCTGTTTGGTATATATTGCATCTTTTTATAAGTGATATGCAATTGCTTCCATGTTTATCTCTTCTGTTATCTCTCTCTAGCCATGAATTTTCAACTCCAGCATTGTAAACTATTTTCTTTACTGTTTCTTCTCCCATATTAAAATTGTGTTTGTTTCTCCAATCCTCAGGAAACACACTAACTGCAATCTTCCTCTAATCCTGTCTTTCTCTTGAGTTTAGATTTGTTTCTTTTCTATAATTTGCAGCTTTTTGGCTTTATTTTTCATCAACCATGTCCTCTTCAAACCTACACATTGGCTTTGGCCACCACTGCTCTGCTGAAATTGCTCTCTGAAGGCCACCTATGACCTCCTGGTGCATGTTTTCCATCGACTTCTTTGAAGCCTTTGAAACTCATGAGTACTTACTCCTTCTGAATGTTATGTGCTCTCTCAGTCTTTGTGACACCACGTTCCAAGCTTTGGTTCTCCAATTTCTTTTCATTCTCTTTTGCTGTCTTTTTTTCCCACCATTTGTAGGCTAAGCAACCATTCCAGTTTGCCAAGGACTGTCTCAAGTTTAGCATCAAGGAAACCCCTCAGTTGTGGGTAGACTAAGAGGGTGAATCACCCTAAACTTGGCCATTAAATGTTGGCATCCCTTAGACTTCTGTCTTTATTTCTCATCCCCTTCTCAGTAAGAATTTTTGTATTCTGCAGAGGCTTCAACAACAATTATGTACCGCATAATAATTTGGTCAGTGATGAACTGCTTATATGACAGTGGACCCATAAAATTATAATAGAACTGAAAAATTCCTATTGCCTAGTGATGTTGTAGCTGTTGTCATGTCATAATGTCATAGTGTGACACATTACTTTTTCTATTTTTAGTATGTTTAGTTATGAAATACTTACATTGTGTTACAATCAACTACAGTATTCAGTACAGTAATATGCTATACAATTTGTAGCCTAGAAGCAGTAGGCTATGCTATATAGCCTAGGTGTGTAGTAGACACATATCTAGGTTTGTGTAAGTACACTCTATGATGCTCACACACTGACAAAATTGCCTCACGATGCATTTCTCAGAATACATCCCCTCTGTTAGGTGACACATGACCGCATTTATGATGTTTCATGGACACTAATCCTATGTCTCCAGCCATAAATGATCTACTGAACCCAAAGACTATTTCTGAGAAAAGGAAATGGGCTGTGGGCTGGGCTCCTAAGGTCCTATGTTCAAATCCAAGCTACACCAGCTACTAAGTATGGAGTCTTGTATAATTACTTACCTCTCTAAACCGTAGTTTACTAACCTATGAATGGGAATAATGTTCAACTTAAAGGATTATTGTGAGGACTAAAGCTAAAAATTGTAAAGCTCTCAGTGCAGTGCTGTTATGGAACAGGTATCAAATAATTTCCAGCTATTTTTATTTATTATTGTTGGTGCTATATTCGAATCTAGTGTTTTTCAGCATTTTTTCCACCACAACTCATCTGAAAAATATAAAAATACTCTGATCAATAGAATGGCTCATTGTGGCAGAACTTTTCAATAAGGAAGAGGAGAGAGACATGTCTAGTTTAGAAAAAAGCCCGCCCAAAGTTCTGGCATTCAAGCTCTTGAGAGATCAGTGTATAATCAACTCTTCTTTCTCCATGCCCTTGTTCTAACAAGTTCAAAAGACTTTTTTACTTATGGATGTAAATTTAAATAGTCTAATTCAAAATAAAATAACAATCTTTTTTTATCCTCTTTATGTTCCTGAATGTTTCCTAATCTCATTTTGACAATGTGATTGTAATCACCTAATACCTATTAATAAATTCAACCTCTTTTGGCTAGAGTAGAAATTCTTAAAGTTTAGTGTGCAGGAAATTGGAATTACCTGGAGGTTGTGTTAAAACATAGATTTCTGGACCTTCAACCAGGGTTTCTGGTTTCACAGGTCTGGAGTAAGGCCTGAAGATGTACATTTCCAAGAAACTCCTGGGTGATGCTGGTCCAGGGATTACACTTGGAAAACTATTCTAGCTTATAAAAATGGTATGGTAGTTTAACTTAATTTTAACCTCAAGTATTTTTCTTTTTCCTCTTCTTCCTTCTCTTCCTATTTCTCTTCTTCCTGTTGTTATTTTTTTTTTTTTTTGTGTGTGTGTGGCTTTTCTTTTTTTTAACCTGGAAATCTGATTTTTCTCTCTCATTGACATTTTAAATGAACAATGTTGGGATTCCACTCATTTTCATTATTTTACCTAATCTTTATTTCCAAATACAATTCATTACAGTATGAATGAATTCCATATTATCCCTAATGTCTTTACATATCATCCCTATGTCTTTATATTTTTAGATTTGTGATACTTGATACTCCATAAAGAGCTTCAATGAAAGTGAAGGTTAGTTATATTTAAAGGGTTCGAATTTTAGCTTTTATTCTGTCTACTTGGCTTGATTATTTACAAAATGTTCTTTGAGTAAAAATGGCAAAATATGTATACAATGAATTTTTAGAAACCACTGAACATGACTACTCCTTTATTTTGCAGACTTGAGCATAAAGTCTCATAAAGGGTTTAAATGATATTCTCAAAGTCACAATAGCAGCAGCTCATGGAAGAACATTTAGAATTTCTTAGTTTAGTGCATTTCCCACTCTATCACACCTTCTCTTAACGTTGTAACATTTTGGTATACAGATGGGAGTAATATTTAGGTCATTGTTGGACAGGATAATGATAGTCCCAGAGCTATCTATAGTTTCCATATAACAGAATTGTTGACTATATCGCCCTGATGTAGATACACACTCATCTTGGTAGGAAAGAAAGAAAAGAAAGAAAGAAAGAGAGAAAGAAAGAGAGAGAGAGAGAATGAGAGAATGAGAGAGAGAGAGAGAGAAAGGAAAGGAAAGGAAAGGAAAGGAAGAGAAAAAGAAAGAAAGAAACAAAGGAAACATTGTACTTTTCCCTATTTCCAAATGGTTGATTTTTAGCAACCTCAATATTGTTAATGGGAATTTTTGCTTTTCTCCTTGCTTTTCTACCTGAGAACACAACTATTGTTTTTAAGAAATACCGTTAGCAGAGCAGCATGTGGAACATGTGTGATCATCAAATGGGGAACACAGAACATTTTAACCTAATGAGAGCTTTCACTTCCCAGGGTGACCTGTTTGTACTCTGTGCCAAGAGACCTCTAAGAGGCCTACAGCTGCTTTCATTTTGTCATTTCAGACATGAAGTGCAGCCCCTGCAGCAGCTGCAGAGCCCCCTACATCCTGCTCTTCATATACTTAGAAAAGGGACGCTTTAATCTCTGGGCTTGAGAAAAAAGTTTATTGAGGAAAGAAATGGGGCCACAGAATTCCTGGGGTGAGCCTTAGGAACACAGCAGGTGGCCAAGCAGCCATGACAAAATCAAGGAAAAGAATTCAGATTCTTTTTTTTTTTTTTTTAAAGAGATGTTGCTCAAGTATCCAAGATATGCATCTGTGGTACTTGAGAAATTTTTTTTTTTTTTTATTTCAGCTTATTATGGGGGATACAAAAGTTCAGGTTACATTAGATTCTTTTCTGAAGCTATGGTGATTAGCAAAGGACATTTGGCTTACAGCTGTCCTTCAGAGAAGACTGCACTTTGCATCTCCAAGAATGAAGGGCGGCTTTCTATCTAGTGAACTTGGAAGACTCTCTTGGCAGGTTGCTTTGTTGTAAGCTAGGTATCTCCAGTTATATTTTATTTTTATTCTTTTCTAAAGCCAGTTCCATCCAGCATAGTGATGCTGAAAGCACTTCTAAAGTTTGCAATAGGAAATGAGATTTATTGTCTTTCCTCCTGTTTTTGTTTTTTTTGAGAGAGTCTCGCTCTGTTGCCTGGACTAGAGTGCCGTGGCGTCAGCCTAGCTCACAGCAACCTCAAACTCCTGGGCTCAAGCAATCCTTCTGCCTCAGTCTCCCGAGTAGCTGGGACTACAGGCATGTGCCACCATGCCCGGCTAATTTTTTCTATATATTTTTAGTTGTCCAGATAATTTCTTCCTATTTTTTAGTAGAGACGGGGGTCTCGCTTTTGCTCAGGCTGGTCTCGAACTCCTGACCTCGAGCGATCCTCCGGCCTCCACCTCCCAGAGTGCTAGGATTACATGCGTGAGCCACCACCCACCCCCAGCCCAGAGGTATGTTTAAAGAATGGTATATTGTGCTAATGCTAATTGCTCTTTCAAATGGAATCCAAAATGTGTATGGCTCAAACACAATAGTAGTCTAGCTTTTGCTCACATAACTGTTCAAGGTGGTGTTTCTGGTCAGTATGACCAGCAATTCTCTATGGAATCAATCAGTAATCAAGGCTGATAGAGGCTCTGCCATCTTTGAAACATGACTTCCAAAGAATGTAGTTGTTTCAGTCCCCATTGGCCAAGAGAAAGAAAGAGCTAGCAGGAGGAGTCCAGAGAACACACGGCACATATGAGAAGCTCTTCCAGGCTAGGCCTGAGGGGCACACTTCCTTTTCACATTCATTGCACTGGCTGAGACTCAGTAACTCAGGAGCACAGGCCTCTCCAGGGATAACATTCCAGGACATGAATTTGGTGAAAATGTCAGTGTGCTTTCTTTTCACACTCTTCAACCATCAACTAAATTTCTATAAAATCATGAAATTGCTAGTCTCTGAATGTTTTATTTTGTGTATTCAAAAATCAAATTGCTTTGACTAAATGTTGACTAAATGTTTTATATAGCTATGCTTTGTCTCATGATTGACATTACAAACTTCTTTTTTAAAATCAACATTTTATCAACTCTCCATCATGATGGTATGTCTCATAATTACTAATATTGGGTCATGTGTTAATTTTCTTATGCAATATAGGCTACTAACAATTTTACTTTTCACTTTCTGCATATATTTTCATTTTTGAAAATTTTGTTAATAATTATAATTTGCTATTTATTTATTATATAATTATGTTGACCCTAAATTCAAACTAGTCACTTAGAGTACAACAAATTTGAATTTTCTTTACTTCTCTCAGAAAATTTTGAGATATGTTAAAAATAATACTTTGTAAGAATAGCTGTCACTGTTTTAGACTAATCATTTAATATTAATATATAGTAAAAAGCAATATACATGCAAATGAAGTAAAGCATTCTTAAGTCTCACAAAAATGGAAAAAATATAAAGAAAGTCAGCCTTTGAAAGGGAGTGTGAGTCAGAAGTTCCAAACTTCCTCAAAGACTTAAAAAACAAAACAAGAAAAAGACAAAGAAAGAAACCAGATGCACATTTGGGGCCCATCTATGGAAAGTATTATATATTTTTATAATTTTAACAAAGGTACTAGAATAATAAAATGATCATTATGCATCAGTAGGACTCACAGTGAAAATGAAAAATTACAGAACTGATTAAGCAAGTACTTGTTCATTTTAAAACCATCAGTTGGCAATACTTTTGCAGACATCCCTCTGATCCTAATTGAATTCAATAAGGTACTCTTGCAAAGTTGCATCTTTTGCCAGATTGAGAGTAGATACCAACCTAACAGCTAGATGTACAAACTAGGTGCCATAGTGATGATGAATTACAAGGAAAGGGTTGGCAAAAGTCCTCATATTTGAATAGGCCACTACAACTGGTAAGCTATAGCAGTCTGAAGACCACTTTGGGGGTACATTGCTGCTGGTTTCGCCAATCCGTCTCTCTATCAATCAATCTATCTATCTATCAAATATCTTTCTATCATCTATCTCAGCTTTACTGAGATATAATTTACATACATTAAAATTTACCTATTTTAAGTTCACAGTTGGCTGAATTTTGCTAGTAGTACAGAGTTGTGTAACCACCACCACCAAAATCACCCTTAGAAGTTTTCTTGTGTTGGCCGGGCGTGGTGGCTCACGCCTGTAATCCTAGCACTCTGGGAGGCCGAGGCGGGTGGATTGCTCAAGGTCAGAAGTTCGAGAAGTTTTCTTGTGTATCTCTGCAGTTGATCTGCTCCCCTGACCCTTGGCTACAGGGAACCCCTGATCTGTTTTCTGTCACGTCAATTGTTCCTCTTCTAGATTTTTGTATAAATAGAGTTACATAGTATATAATCTTTTGAGTCCAATTTGTTTGATTTAGCATAGTGGTTTTGGTATTAATCCACATTATTGTGAAAATAAATATTTTGTTTCTTTTATTGCTGAGTGGAATCTTATTACATGGATAGATCACAAATTGTTTATCCATTCATTTGTTGATGGGCATTTGGATTGTTTCTAGTTTTCGGCTATTATGATAATGTTGCAATGAACATTTGTGTACATCTTTGTGTGGACATATGTTTTCATTTGTCTTGGATAAATATCCAGGAGTGGGATTGCTGGGTCTTATGATGAGTGTATGTAAAACTTGGTAGGGTACTGCCATACTATTAGGTTATTAAGTGTAGAATGTCTGATTTCCTTAAGTCCTAAGTTTGAAAGTTAATATCTCTGATATTTCACTTTAACACTTCTTGGTTTTTGTTTTTGTTTGTGAAGGTACATCTTCAGTCTTTCAAACCCACGTTTGTCTTGTGATTATCTTTCACATTTCTTTTTAGAGCAATTTTTGTGAAACCATAGATAAGTAAAAAATTCACGTTATCTTTGAATATGAGTTCTATCATGAAACCAATGCAGCACAGACAGCTTGAAATATCAACGAACTGGGAAGGATGTGGCTAATGAACACACAGTACCTCAATGGTTTGAGAAGTTCCATTCTGGTGATTTTAATCTTGAAAATGAGCCATGTGGAGTGATGTGAGACCAATGTGGATAATGGTGAGCTGAAAGCTGTAGTGGAAGTGAATCCATCTCAACCTATGTGTGAATTAGCAGCAAGGTTTGACATTACTATTCCAACAATATTGTACCATTTGAAACAAATTGTCAAGGTAAAGAAGCTGGACAGATGGGTTCTGCATGAATTAAATGAGTGTCAGAAGAGAAATCATCTCAAAGCTTCCCTTTCTTTGCTATCACAACATAAAGGCAAACCATTTCTACACCGTATTGTTATGTGTGATGAAAAATGGATTCTTTTTGACAATCGCAAGCATTCAGCACAATGGTTGGATAAAGATGAAATGCCAAAACACAGTCCAAAACAAAATATTCATCAAAAAAATATAATGTGTCTGTTTGGTGGTCCAGTGCTGGTATTATCCACTACAGCTTCATGAAACCTGGTCAAACGATTACAGTGGGTGACTACTGCAACCAATTGGTTGAAATGATGAGAATGCCTGCAATTAAGCAGCCAAGATTGGTCAATAGAGACAGGCCAATTCTTTTGTAAGACAACATTCAACCACATATCACACAAACAAAGCTACTTAAACTACAGAAGCTGGATTTGGAAACTCTCTGTCATCCACGTATTCACCAGACCTTGCACCAACTGACTAACACTTCTTCCAGGCTTTGGACCACTTCTTGCAAGGAAAAATATTTAATTCTCAATAAGTTGTAGAAAATGCCTTTTGCAATTTCATCGCCACTTGCTCTCCAGGCTTCTTTGCTGCTGGCATAAACAAGCTACCATTAAGATGGCAAAACTGTGTTGATAGTTTAGGTGCACATTTTGATTAATTGTACTGCTTCTTGTTTGAGATATAATGAACTACACTTTTGATTTGAAATCAGACATTTTATATTTAATGACCTAATATTTTCCTAAAGTGGCAGTACCATTTTCCATTCTAAAAATGTATGAGGATTTAAATGGCTCCATATTCTCATCAACACTTGATATGACCAACATTTTTAAATTTTAGCTATTCCAGTGGATGTGTAGTAATACATCATTGTGGTTTTAATTTGTATTTCCCTGATGGCTAGTAATGTTGAGCATCTTTTCATATGCTTATTTTACATTTGTATATAGGCTTTTGTGAATTGTCTGCTCAAATCTTTTGACCATTTTGTAATTCAATTGTTTGTCTTCTTATAATTATGTGATATTTGTTCTTTTTATTCATCAGGCTTGTTGACTCATGCCTGTAATCCTACCGCTTTGAGAGACCAAAGTGGGAGGATCGTTTGAGACCAGCCTGAGCAACCTAGTGAGACCCTGTCTCTAAAAAAAAATAGAAAAATTAGCCGGGTGTGGTGCCACTGCCTGTGGGTCCAGCAACTTGGGAGGCTGAGGCAGGAAGATTGCTTGAGCCCAAGAGTTTGAGGCTGCAGTGAGCTATGGTGATGCCACTTTACTCTAGCCTGGGTGATAGAGTGAGACGCTGTCTCAAAATAATAATAATAATAAAAAGAATTCTTTATATATTCTCTCTATATAAGCCCCTTGTCAGATGTATATTTTGCAAACACTTTCTCCCAGTTTGTGACTTGTCTTTTTATTTTCTTAAGTACGTCTTCCAAAGACAAAAAGATTTTAATTTTGATGTGAAAAACAATGTTTTACAATACTTGATACTATTTTAAATTTTATTTTTAAAATTTCAAGTTCCAGTTGTTCATTACTGGTATGCAGAAATATAATTGCTTTTTGTATGTTTATCTTTATTCTGCAAACTTACTAATGAAATTATGTCTAGTAACTATGTATATTTGATCAGATATTCTACATAAATGATCATGTTTTCTGTAAATAAACACAATTTTTTTTGTCTTTTCACACAAGTGTTTTATTACAGAAACTTTAAATATTTACAAAATAAGCAAAATAGTATAATAGACCTCTCACCAAGCCTCAACAACTACTAATCATATGACATTTTTATTTCGTCTGTAGTTCAACCCATTCTTCTTAATGAGGTCACATGCACATACATTGAAAGACACAAATCTCAACTGTACAGTTTTGACAAATAAATACACCCACATAATCTTTAAGAACAGAATATTTCCATTATTTTCAGAAAATTCCCTCATGTTCCTTCCAAGGAAAATTTATCTTCCCCAGAGGCAACTTACTATTGTGAGTTTTCTTTTTTACCATAGGTTCATTTTGCCTGAAATCATATACTATATATTACTTTTTGTCCAGCAGTCTCACTCAGCACAATGTTTATATCATCCAGGGTGCATGTTTCAGTAGCATTTTCTTTTGTATTGCTGAGTAATAATTCTGTTGTATGAATGCTCTATAATTTGTTCACCCATTTTCTTATTGTTATTGATGAAAATTTGGGTTATTTCTTATTTTTGACTATACTAACTAAAGGGTCTCTGAAAATTTTTGAATTAACATATTTTGTATTACATTTAATTTCTTTAATAGCATTTAAATGTCAGCCCACACCACCCTGAACACGCCCGATTCCGTCTGATCTTGGAATAAACACACTTTTATTTCTTCCTTTCCAATCTGTATTTCTTTGTTTCTTTTTTGAAAATTTTATTGCTCCAGTGCAGTGTTGAATAGAAAAGGTGAGAGAAAACATCATTGTCTTGTTCCTGATCTTGAAGAGACATCATTCGGGCTTCACTCTTAAGTATGGTGTAATTGTAAATTTTCTTAGATGCTCTTTATCATATTGAGGAGGTTCCTGTCTATTTCTAGTTTGTTGAGAATTTTTTTTTTCTCACAAATAATGTTGGTTTTTGTCAAATGCTTTCTCTGCATCTATCGTGATGATCATATAGCTCTTCTTTTCATATAATTAACTCATAAATGTTGAAACAATTCTGCATTTCTGGATAAAACTCAATTGGTCATGTTTTGTGTGTGTGTGTATTGCTAGATTAGATTTGCTAAAATTTTATTAAGAATTTTTGCATTTGCATTTATGAGAAATATTTGTCTGTAGTTTTCTTTTCTTATAATATCTTTCTCTGGTTTTAATATCAGTGTAAAACTGGCCTCATAGAATAAATTAGGTTGTATTTCCTTCTCTTCAACTTTCTCAGTTGAATTGGTATTATTTCTTCCTTGAAGAGTAGTAGAATTCCTTAATGAAGCAATTTAGGTCTGAAAGCATTTTTTGTAAAAAAGATAATTGCTAACTACAAATTCAATTTATTTGACAATTATAGAGTTATTGAAGTTATACATTTTTTTCTTGAGTGAATTTGATTGTGTGTCTCTCAGGAAGTTTGTACATTGCATTTAATTGTTGAATTTATTGGCATAAAGTTGCTCATAATATTCCATTCTTATATTTTTTAATCAATTTTTTTTTAGATAATTGTAGATTCACATACAGCTGCAAGAAATAATCTCGAGAGAGCCCATATACCCTTTACCTAGCTTTCTCCAATGGCAGCATCTTGCAAAATTATAGTACAATATTACAACGAGGGAATGGACATTGATATAATTAAGATGCAGAACATTTTCATCACCATAAGGATTTCTCTTATTGCTCTTTTATATCAAAACCTATTCCTTCCCTTCCCTCCATCCATGACCCCTGGCAGCCACTAATCTGTTCTCTATTTCCATAATTTTGACATTTCAAGATGTCATACAAATGGAATCATATGGTATGTAATCTATTGGGATTGACTTTTTTCACTCAGCATAATTCTCTGGAGATTCACACAGATTGTTACATGTATCAATAGGTCATTCATTTTTATTGCTAAGTAGTAGTCTTGCTTGTACCACAGTTTTTTAACCATTTATGCTAAAGGTACCTGGGTTGCTTCCAGTATTTGTCTATTATGAATAAAGCTGCTGTAAGCATTTGTGCAGAAGTTTTTGTGTAGATATCAATTTTTATTTATCTGAGATAGATTACAAGGTTATATGGTAGTTGCATGTTTAGTTTTTAAAGAGATGTCAAACTGTTTTCTAGACTGGCTGTACCATTTTACATTCCCACCAGCAATGTATGAGTGATCTAATTTCTCATCATCTTTGGCAACATTTGGTGTTGTCATTGTGTTATATTTTAGCTATTCTGATAGGCATGTAGTGATATCTCATTGTGATTTTAATTTGCATCTCCCTAATGGCTAATGATATTGAACATCTTTTCATGTGCTTATTTGCCATCTGTATGTCATCTTCAGTAAAATGTCTTTAGGTCTTTTGCCCATTTCTAATTTGATTATTTAATTATTTAAAGTGAATTTCCTATAGACAACATATGTTTGCTCATTTTTTTTTAATCCACTCTGCCAACCTCTTTTAGTTGATATACCACGACCATTTACTTTTAATGTAATTATTCACAAGTTGGGCTGTAGTCCACCATCTTGTTTTTGGCTATTTGTTCTGTTATTCATTTCTCTGTTTTCATTTTTCTGACTTTCCAGTGGGCTACTTGAACATTTTTTAGAGTTTCATTTTTAGGTATCTGCAGTGTATTTCATTGTACCTCTTTTTGTAGCTTTCCTAGTTGTTTGTAGGTATTACACTATGTATACACATCACTTATTGTGGTCTGCTGTATCATCATTTTTTAAGTTATAGTGAAATGTAGACACCTTATCTCCCTTTTTGTCTTTTTACTCTTTCTCATTTATAATATAATTGTATAAATATTTCCCTTACATACATTTCAACCACATCAGACAATTCAAATTGTCTATAACTGTAACTCGCCTTTACAGTTTCTAACAAGAAATTGCCTGCCATTTGAATTGTTTTTCTTTGATAGATAGGTGTTGTTTTTCTCTCCCTGATTTTGAGATTTTTCTTTGTCTTTGTTTATTTATTATTATTTTATTTTATTATTATTATTTATTTTGCAAGTTTGAATATAATGTCGCTTTATGTGGATCTGGAAGTTTATGTTTTTTGCCAAATTTGGCAAGTTTTTAGCCACTATTTCTTTGAGAATATTGTCAGCCCCTCTCACTTTTCTTTTGTGAGACTCTAATAACATGAATGTTATTATTGTTCTATGGGTCTCTGAGACTACTTTTTCCCCCCAGTATATTTTCTCTGTTGATCAGATTGAGTAATTTGTATTGTTGCATCTTCAAGTTCACTGTCTTCACCATTCTGATGTTTAGCTGAGTTTCTCTGACTCTGCTTTGGCAGAAGTGGGAGCACCTGCTTGTTACTTCCAGGTGGTGGTAGAAGTTCACATTCCCCACTTGGCTTCTGTTTACATCTAAGGTAAGAGATCCTCCTTACTTACTGGGTGGGGTGGGAATTACGAATCCTCACAAGGTTTCCATTGATACCTCTGTGGCTGGGAGGGGTAGGAGTGCCTTGTTACCACTACTCCCCATATGACCTTCATTGACACCACAGGTGGGTTGATCTCATTACTCTTGTGCAGTACTGCAAATCCTGACTCTTTACTAGGCTTCCCTGGAAACCATCCCAGGGAGTGGGAGGAAGAGTGACTTGTTAGTGGGGCATGGAAGATGGGGGTAGAAGTGTAGGTTCTCTACTCAGCCTTCCCTGTTACCACCCTGTTGGGGGATTGGAGTTCCTTGTTATAGTCTGGAGAGGATGAAAACCTAGGCTCCCCACTCAGATTTTGCTGGCTTGGGTAAAGATGGGGCCACCATATTTTTCTATGAGGTTTGGTTAGAGTAAAGTGCACATTGTCTAAAAATTTTCTTTGTCTTTCTATGCTGTCTATTTTCTGATCCTTTAACTAGAGAGAGCAGGCTTTCCCTGGGACTATTGTTGTCTATGCCTGTTAGCATGTCCTGGTTTATATTGACATGTCTTCAAGGTCACTAATCTTTTATTCTTCCATTTCTATCTTTAATCCTATCCAGTGTATTTTTCTTCAAGAGGTGATGGTATCCACAAAACACTTTGGCATTAAGACTAAGACTGGTTTACAGTGGGACCAAGTTTGGCATACTATACCATACATTACATTTATTTCAACTCTTCAGAATAATTTCATAGTCTCAGTGAAGTATTGAAAATATTTTTAGATCATACTTTCTCTAATTTATGGCTTTACTTCCATTTTAGAGTCAGGGTATTTGTTGTGCAATTTAAATATAAATTGTCATATCATCTTTTGGCCTTGAAAATTAAGAACCCAGGTATGTTCTACATACATAAGCATATTTGCTTTTTGTAATAACAAATATAAAATATGAATATGCTTTTTTCATATGTGTATAAATTAAACTATGATAAATAAAGCTAATGATTTTCTCATTCCCCAGTGCATAGAATGGTGGTACATATCATATAATAAATGAAAATATATTGACAGAGTGAATAGGAAGAAGCATTATACAGTTTCTTAATAAATCTGCTTTTGTTTCTTCTAACTCAGTTTATATTCAGGGTCATTGTGTTGAAATTAATTATGGGTAATTGATTCCAGGCTCCTTGGGGAGAAGTGAGGTGATTGATTAATGGTGTCTTCCATGGATATATGTGTGAAGGGGGCTGATAGCATTCTGTTTATGCTGTCATCAATGAAAAATTAATATCATTTGTTTTGGCAGATACTGTGGTCACTTTCCAATAGCCATTTTTCTTTTTCATTTTGTTGGCAGAATCTGCCTTCCATAATAAAGAGTTATAATGCCAGCTACTTAATTTCCAACCAGTCTTGCCCCTTGGGAATGTGCGTGTCTGTCAATTCTGGCCAAAAGAATCTGAGGGTCAATATCTTGGGGGTTGTGATAAAAACATAGAGATATAAGAAGAGATCTTTTTTGTGTGTTGAATATGTGAAAATTAGATGCTTGGAGTTTCTGTAGTTTCTGTGTTATCTTGAAGGGGAGACCAAAAGAGTTGTAGACAAGATATCCCCAAGACCTAGCATTCTTGAGCAGTAAATCAGTACTATTATCATCGTCCTTCAGACCTCTGGTTGTGTGTGGGGAAAAAAAAACACTATTGTTTGGGTTATTGTTTCTCAAACTTTAATGCGAATATTAATCACCTGGGGTTCTTGCTAAAGTGAAGATTTGAATTCAGTGGTACTGGGGTAGAGCCTGAGACTCTGCATTTTTAATAAATTTTAATAAATTTTCAAGACCAAACTACTAATGTGACATCACTGAAAAGTGGAATCAGGAAGAGATATGTAAAGTTTGCTTTCATGATCTGGTACCAGCAAGCTCTACCACACCACTGGCTACATAAACCATATTCCATCAATTTAAATGCCAAGGAAAGCTCTGATTCAAAAAATAATATTTTTTATTCTGATTATAAAATAACATATTTACATGGGCAATAAGCTTGAGTATAAAGAAGAAAGCAAAATAACTCATAAACCTTTCAGATACCTTATACTTAACATTTTGGTAAATACCACTTTAATTCAGAGTTCTTAATTGTAAGCAATAGAAGCTGATTCTGATTTAATTAAGCAGTAAAGAATTTTATTAAATGAATTCTGGGTAGCTTAGAGAATTTTGGGGATGCCAGGAGAGTCAGATCTACTAAGGAAAGTCAGGGAAAATAGCCCAAACCCAGAACTCATTCTGCAGAAGGAACTCTTCTTGCTGCCACCAGATAGAATACTCTCTGTTCCCTACTTCTTTGGATAGTAGCTCTTAAGCCAAGTCTGTGACAACAGCACAGGACTATTTAAATGTCTATGCCATAACCACAAAGGAATCTGGGGAAAAAAGTATTGGCTCCTAAATTTTGGAGGCCACTCTTGCCTCCTACCAAGACTTAAAAGGCAGAAAATTCCCCAGATATTGGAAGGTTGTTGAGTAGTCAAAAAGAATAATACATTTTCACTGTTATATTAAAATTAAAATCATATAAAATATAGTTATATATTTTGATTTTTAAGTTAGCACTGTATTATGAAAATTTTGTCATTAAATGTTCTTTGTGAGCATGGTTTTAATAATTGCATAATTTTCCACCATATACTACATCCCAATTATATATATTCCAGTTTTTTTTCTGAAAATTTTAATCTTTTAAAATCTCTTTAAACTCTTTTGCAACTTTTAATTTCAGTTACAAATATTTGACTTCATATCAATTGCCAAATCTGGGAATCAACTTTCTTGGTTTCTTAGTCTTAGTCTAATCTTCTATAATTTAAAAAATTTTAACCATCTTAAATCTTTGGCATATGACTTGGAGGAGTATCTGTTTCCACGGAGGAAATACCTTTGTGGCATCTAGCATACAAATGATGCTCTAATGTCACCTTACAGGTATGCATTAGAGCTGGCCCAAGGCAAAGTTCCACTAAACTCTAGATTTTTTTTATCAAATATTGAGTAGTCTCTCTTGAATAACTCTCCATTCTTTTGGTCTTTTGTTCCTGAATAGTTGGAAGGTAATGTTTTATTTTTATTTATAATATTTCTTTAAATTATGTTCCTAGAAATTCTAGAATTTTAAGTTTACATTCATGTGTTGTGTAAGCAGTAACCAGGTATATCTAGAAAGTTATTATGCTGGTATAAAGTGTGGTTATTGACTAATAACCAAACTGGTCTTGTTAGAGGTAAGAGATTTCAGATTATCAGTGTATCCTGCAACTCTTTCCTTTTTTCCCTTTCTTTCTTGCCTATTCATAATTTCATCCTGAAGAAAGTTAATAGCTTTTCTCTTTTAAATTTTAATATATACCTGTGTCATCTTGCTGTTAAATTCCTTCAACTGCTTACACAAAATGGCGAATGAACGGTTTGAATTAATGCTGAATGACAAGAGGAAAAACATTAGTTACTATGTGACTTCTGTTGAAGTTCAGCAAGTATATTTAACGTATATTAAGGAGTTGAATTTCTGTAAATAAATGTATAGTTTATTCTTTCATACTGTCTTTCAATCTAAATGTCACTTTTAGGTATTTTTTATTATCTTAATAATGAAACTTTTAACAAAGTGATATATGATAATAATTTGTGATCCTAATGTCTCAAAATGGAGTTGCTCATGTCAAGTAGCATCAAGCCCACAGTGAATTGTTCACCTTCCCCTTCCAAGTGATACACATCTATGTAATGGACTGAGGTGATAAGATAACACCTGCTGTTGCCCAGTAGACCCAAGACCTGAAACGAACTAATAGAAAGTGAAAGGTGGCTGAGATAATGAGAATAGACCCATCTGGAAGGATCATGACAGCAGCAAGGACCTGGCCTTGTTAGGGAAGCATTTGGAGACTTTGCTGTGAGAACTCTGAGGCCTCCTGATTTTTGACATCTGCTCCTGCAGTATGCAGTGACCCTACTCCAACCCCCCAGCTGACCAGGGTCCGAAGGAATTCCAGCTCCACTTGTTGGTCTCCCAAGACATTGCTGTGGTTTATTACCTTCCTTTATTACTGCTTGTGTGTTGAATGTTAACTTCATGATTGTGATGTGTGAAGGTCTCACAATAAACAGGGAATTCCAGCATATATAATTAGCTATTGAGTCCCTGTGAAATCTTATGGCTTTTGTGGAGTTAGCACAAAACTTAATGAGAGGTGATGAGAATTTAATTAACATATCAATGGATATAGTGAGTAACACAAAGGTTTTCCAATAAAAACAGCTTTCATTTATCATCTATTGAATAAATGTGTCCTTCCCTTATTTATTATCTGTATGTAACACTTTTATAATATACTTTATATAATATGCCAACATTAATACTGGCAAAATGGTAAATTGTTTTCAAAACCATATGGAATATAAAACATTTTCTTTAAATGTGGCAGAATTTTTCAAAATTAGAATTTTTTTCTGAGCTTATGGGAGAAGAAGTTGCTCATTTAATTGACAATTATTTCTGTTAATTCGGATTCTAACTATTTAAAGTGCTAAGACATTTTATCTTAATTCAAGCTATTACAATTTTAAATGGTACTGCCACTGTGAAGTTTAGCATCACAAAAATATACACAAAACTGTAGGCCCAATTATTTAAGAAAATTACTCTATTTTCTGAAAGGAGAAAATTTTAGAGAAGCTAGTAATAACATTTCAGCAATTTCTTTAATTCAACTCCCAAAGTTTGGTGTTTAGACACTTTTAAAAATAGAGTATTTTCAGAATAATCATAAGCTGATTATTATCATCATTAAACTTCCAGAATGAAAAAATGAGGGAGCTGGTATGGAAAAGATTAAGATGTATTAAAATTTTCCCCTAGATTAATTCTACAAGGCATTTTTTCTTTTTTGGTGACATTATGGAAATCCACAGAAAACAGTTCCCCTAGCTAGCTACTGTGCTTGGATGGTGGCTGCCACTATTAATTGATAGATGTGGCATGAAAACTGAATTATGAGCTCTATAGAGCCAGCTCGTTGTAAGCAAAAGAGATAACTTTAAGTGTGTTCTATTTTATATGTGAAAATGACAGTGACCTATTATCTGCGGGACATGTGTTCTGAGATTTTGCTGACAGTGAAAATGAATTTACCATGACTGAGCCACATCTTTTGCCAAGATCTCATTCATATCTAACAAGTTGGCCAGGGTTAGGGGCTGCTGGCTACATAAATGGGTGAGAGGAAAACTAACTGGGTTTGAACCTTTTCCCTCAGTCTGGTGTTAAAACCAATCAGAATCTTTATAAATATAGCACTAACTCTGAACAGTAGAGCCTATGGGGAAAAACATCAGCTATAGCCATATAGGTATATCATGCCTGCAGCCAGGCTTAGTCCTCCTGGAATAACTTCTGAAACTGAAAGTGAAAAGATATAACATACGAGATTTCAGTACTAACATATTTCAAGTCCAAGGAGTTATTCCAGGCATTAATAATGACTGTCAACCTATAACAACACAAATGCCTTTGAAAGCTAGACAGCATCTGAAAAATTATTCTTAAAAGGAAAGCATCTGATAAGAAAGTACAGATTGAATATACATATGAACAAACACATAATACATGCATATATTAAATATTCAGCTAAAAATAATAGGTACGTATGAAAATTACTTATACTTGCCACAAATCTATGCCAGAAGTACTTCTCAGTAATAGATTTTATTAACTATTTTTATTCAATGTGTTAAACAAGAGCAATGCAAATTTTGGAAACTATTTCAAATAGAATAATTATTTAAAATAAACTCTAAGTTATAATGAAAATAGATTTAAAAATTAACATTAAACCTGCTGATATCAGATAAGCTTCTGTTCCATGGAAGTTGTACAAAATACCCTTTTCCCCAACTATTGGAGTCTCCTGTACTACTGAAGGATAAGAAGTTCTCTAATTGCTCTGTTCACATAGTTAAGTCTCCTGGAAGATATATACAGCCCAGGGAGGGAAGCCCACTGAATCAAAAGTTTGGAATCACTAAAATAATGTTTATAATCTTAAAAACCTATTTATTATTTTCCTTTACCTGTACATTTTCCAATTGGTTTGAGAAAATATCTAAGTTTATCTTTGAGTATGTGAACAATAAACCTCAAAAACAATGACCAGAAGGATCATGTTTAGCAAGAAAACTGTATACCTTCATGACCTATATTAATTTTACTCAGATACTCCTGGGTGATTGCAGCTTTTAAGTGGCTTCCTCATGACCTGAAAACCTTGATTCATCTCCTATTTGATTTCTTTAGGGGTTAATTTATTTGTCACAGGGCTTAATTCCATTATGTTATTTCCATTATAGTTAGGCTTTTTAGTTCATGTCCTTTGTTTATTTTATTTTTAAAAATTAAATTAAAAGTTTTAATTGACAAATAAAAATTGTACACATTTATCATGTACAACATGGTGTTCTGAAGTATATATACATTGTGAAATGGCTTAATCAAGCTAATTAACATATGTATTACCACATATACTTATCATTTTTTGTAGTGAGAACACTTAAAATCTACTCTCAACAATTTTTAAAATATAATACATTGCTATTAACTATAGCCCCCATGTTGAACAATAGATCTCTTGAACTTATTCTTCCTCTCTAACTAAAATTTTGTATCCTTTGACCAATGTTTCCCCAAGCCCTGCCCTTTCCTATCCCTGGCAACAACCATTTCACTTTTTGCTTCTATGAGTTCAAGTTTTTTAGATTCCATATGTAAGTAAGATCATATAGTATTTGTCTTTTTGTGCCAGGCTTATTTCACTCAACACAATGTCTTCCAGATTCACAATGTTCTCCTAAGTTGTCACAAATGACAGGATTTCCTTCTTTTACAAGACTGAATAGCATTTCATTGTGTGTATATAAACCACAGTTTCTTTATACTTACGTTGATTCCATATCTTGGCTATTGTGAATAATGCTGCATTGAACATAGGAGTGAAGATATCTCTTCAACTTACTGATTTCATTTTATTTGGATATTTACCCGGTGGTGAGATTGATGGATCATATGATAGTTCTATTTTTAATTTTTTGAAGACCCTCCATACTGTTTTCCATAATGAATGTACTAATTTACCTTCCAACAAACCATATGCAAAGGTTCCTTTTTTTCTACACCCTCTTCGACTCTTGTTATCTCTTGTAAACTATTTGTGGCAGAAATAACATAATTCGGAGCCTAAAATTATCTACAATTTTTCATATACAATGTCTGGCATTCATTAAAAAATAACTAGACAGATGACAAGAGAAGGAATAACTCGAATCAAAGAAAAACAATAAAAATTAAAAGTGAGCCACAGAGAATTCAGATAATGATGTTAACAGGAACATGTTTAAAAATAACTATGATTAATATGTTCAAATAACTCAAAGGCAAGATTGAAAATTTGGCAGAGAATTGGAAATAATTGAGAAATAACCAAAGTAAATCATAGAACTAAAAAATAAACTAATAATTTAAAAACTCAATGGATGAACTGCCTTGCAAATTAGACACCGTTGAAAAGAGAATATATGATTTATAAGATAGGTGAGAAAAACTTAGCCAGATTCACGGTTAGAGAGACAAATAAATAAATAAATAAATAAGAAAATAGAAGGAAAACAGAGAAAGGAGTGTGGAATATGTTTTAAAGGTCTAATATAAGTATAATTTATAATTTGGGTAGTAGACAAAGTGAAGAAAATGGAATGGAATTAAAAGACATAGTGACTGAATAGAGAATTTCCCAAATTTGACCCATATATAAACTAGACATATCATAGTAAAACAGTTGAAAACCAAAGAGATGATAGGTGTGGTGGCTCAGGCCTATAATCCCAGCTTTTTGGGAGGCCAACGGGGGAGGATTTCTTGAGGCCAAGAATTCAAGATCAGCCTGAACAACTTATGAGACCTTCTCTTTACAAAAAGCTTTTAAAAAAATTATCCAGGCACAGTGGAATGTGCCTATGGTTCCAGTTACTCAGAACCCTGAGATGAGAGGACCTCTTGAATCCAGGAGTTTGAGGCTACAGTAAGCTATGATCAGGCCACTGCACTCCAGCCTGGGTGACAGAGTGAGACCCTGTCTCTATAAGGAGAATATCAGAAAGGAAGTTTTAAAAGCAGACAGAGAAGGCACATTAACTTAAAAGAAGTGACTTTAAGATGTATGGCTAACTTCTTCACTGAAATTATGGAAGCAAGAAGAAAACGGATGTAAAAATATTTGAAGTGATGAATGAATGCCAATTATCTTCCTAATGAAATTTACTAGGTAGCCCTGCCAAATTAGAGCTCAGTGGGGAGAGAGGGAATTACCCTCAATGAATAATTCTAGTTCAGTGTATAGGATCAAGATGTCCACTGGTGTCTCAGGTGAGGACCAAGACACCAGAGGTAAATGAAAGTCACTACTAACCTAGAATTGTATATTCAGTAAAGGATGTCTTCAAAATGTATACACAATAAGCAAATTTTTCTATAACCAAACAAAGACAGAATTTTTTTTTTTTTTTTTTTTTTTTTCCAGTATAGCTGCACTAAAGGATTTTATAGTTGCTATCTGTCAGGCAGGAAATGTGAAATTGTTGTCATGATTACACATGAGAACTTGTTTATACCTATTTGTAGTTGTATAAAAAAGTTGTGTTTATGTTTTGATAGTCTTCTAAAAGTATTATTATTGCAGAGTGGGTGTCAACTTCTTGAAAAAAAACCTTGATATAACAGTGGAACACTTTTGTAAGAAATGCTTCTTCACTAATGTTCTTGATAATGCAGAGGACAAAAGTGTATGCAAAAACATAGATATTGATGATTCTGGGTTAAATAATGATTCCATTGAGGCAAAAAATATGCAAGATGAGTCTGGAATATTGTGTAGAAATACCAGAAAATAAGAAATTATTCATAAAAAATAGAAACTTACAATGACCGGGGCATGTCAAAAAGACACAGAAACCAACTGCAAGAGCTCATAACGGCTAAAACTGGAACCATTTGAGCAACAAAATAAGGGAAAATGACAACTAAATGTAATATAGTATAGTATACTGGATGACATTCTGGAACAGAAGAAGGACATTAGGTAAAAACTAAGGAAATCTGAATCAACTATGGCCTTTAGTTAATACTTTACCAACACTGATGCATTAATTGTGATAAATATACCATGTATTTTTCCATTCTTGTGATGTTTTCTTTCTTAGTGATATATAAAAAGGTGTGCATCTCACAATAACATTTTAATAATAGGGGAAACTGGGCGTGGGATATATGGAAACTCTGTACTATTTTTACACTTTCTCTGTACTATTATAAAATAAACAGTTTAGTTTAAAAATGTGATTCAGAAGTGTTTGACTTTAAATGTGTAGTTTTAAAAATAATTTAATTCATTTTATTTATATTAATATATATTTTAATTTATAGTATATAACAAAGTCTGGGGAATGACAAAGTCTAAAAAGCTTTAAAACCATTTTCTTATAGAACTTTTAAAGCATTTTCAGTAGAGAAAATAATATAATGGACCCAAATGTGTTTATTATCAAGCTTCAAAAAGTTACCAACTTTCTGTCATTTTTATTTTTCTATCCCTGCTCCTTACTATTTTTTTTTTTTTTTTTTTGGTGCAGTCTTCAAAGTCAAATCTCAGATATCCCATCATTCTTAAATTCTTCATTATCTATTGTTAATATAATAGAAATTTAAAAAACATTATGGTGCTATTTCACTCAGTGTTATTCATAATAGCTTTTTAATAAAAGCTAATGCCATGTCTGTATTCAGTTTTCCTTGGTTATCTTAAAAAGTTAATTTTTACAGTTGGTTTGCTGGAATCAGGTTTCAAACAACATCCACATATTGCATTTGGTTAATATGTCTTAAGTTTCTTTTAATCTGTAATAGTTCATTCTTTCTTAATGCCACTGATTTTTAAACTAAAAAAGGTTTGTTTTTACAATAGAATTTCTATAACACAAAATTCTAAATAATAAAAGCATCATGTTATAATTTAATTAATAGCATTCTATTTTCTTTCTTAGTGATATATAAAAAGTGGTGCATCTCACAATAACACCTAGATCTGATGAAATAGAGTAAAAGTCAATGAATTTCCCTATGTCCCAGTTTTCTCTTCTCTATAGGTAAAGGATTAGGTAAGAATTTCTGTGTATCTTTCTCATTCTAAAAGTCTATTAATTTTCACATATGAAAAGATCCTATAAACACCACGCTAGTGGAAAAAGATTTAAGTAACTTCTTTACCTTTTGTGAAGTAAGCTTAGAATTTCTTTGCATGTCCCCCAAACAAATGCAATGTCAGAGTGCAGGGGTGTAACAGCCGTTTTACTAAAGATTTGGTGGAAGGTGCAGAGTGTATTAATAGTGTCATAGGCCATAAAGCAAACCTGCATAAAAAGGCCATGGGAAGTTCTTGTTTCACCCCTCTTGCTCCTTCTCATCTTCTGGCTACTTTTTCTGCGGAAAGTCATCATTGCAGGTTCTCCTGTTTCATGTTATCCTCCTCTGCTTCCTGGAATTCTTATTAGATATCTCCATATCTTTATATTTTCTCAAGCAAATAAATTTGCTTTTCTTTTTGGTCTTTGCATCCTCATACCCACCACACTGCTCACCAAATGATCTACTTCCTTTAGAAGGCAAGTAGGAAAGTGGAAGATTTTCTTTATAATACATATTATTTTACACATGTATTCATACTGAATTCATGCTCTTATGAGGCACCTATGTGTTAGGAACTAGGCTATATGCTGGGAATAATAACAAGCAATATCTGCTTCCTTTTCCTTGTGAACTTATTGTCAAATTAATTACACGAATTACGAAGAAGTGAAGGTTATATATAGAATAAAAGTCAGTGTGGTGTGATAAAAAAAGATAACCTTTGACGATTTAATCCACTTTTGCAGCTGTTAGATCTCCATGGAACGTTTGCATATTCCCTTAAGGTTTGCGGGTGATAGGAAGCTGTAGTGATGCCAGAACTCTCCTGCCAGGATTCCATCAGGAGTTAAATGCTGGCTCTGTGTCCCAGTCTGCATTCAGAGCCAGGACAAGAAAGCTTTGCCACAGGAAATGAGATAATGCATCTACAAACTCATTTATCTTCTCAGGAAAATACATTACTCTAAGATGTATATTTATGCCCTAGACATTTTTACAGACACACGGCAGTTACACTCTGTTTTTCTTCTTTAGTGTTACTGATTCACATGCGTAATTAAGACTGTTAAGTACACCTCTGTAGGAAAAAAAGAATTTTTTTCCCATTTGCTAAATAAAACAGTCCAAAATGATATATTTTCCTCCAAAAATGATAGCAAGTTAGTGTAGGAGAGAGGGTTAGAGAGCTGTAGAAGTAGAAGACCTGGATTTTGGCATTTAAAAGTCATGTGACCTTGAGCAAGTCTTTAGCCTCAGTTTACTCATCTGTTAAATGGGAAAAAAAAGAATCACTCTAATTCATAGGAATTTTGAGGGGATTAAATTAAATAATATGAATGAAAAGGCTTCCAAAATTATGAATTACATGCAAACAAAGATTTGGTTTTCAGTCTACTGGGACCACACTACCACTTTGAACCTTAATGCTCTCTCCTTGAGGTTTATATGCAAAAACACTACAAAATACTTAAAATATAAAAAGAGGGAGTGACATCACTTGCTGACTTGAGTCAGAACTCAAAGTTTCAATTCAAATTGTGTGTATATATGGGAGAATTTAGATTGCAATGGAAACATTTTACTACCCCACAAACAGCCTTAGACACGGTTTCCTGTTTACCTTGAAATGGATGTTGTGGTTTGTTCTTAATGATTGGAGGAAGTTCCAGTTCTTGGTGAAATGATCTCATTTAAACATAGAGCAGGATATGAGAAAGAACAATTAACTTGTTGTTCTGATTGATGTTGTATATTTTACACACAGCTGGATAAATCTTTGAATGTAATAATTACCAATTTCTTTCATTATTTTTTTCCTTTCATGAGTATTTATTATGCCCTAGGCATTGTTGTAAGGATTAGTAATGGCAACAATGAAGGAGACATACTCCTTGCTTTCAAGGAGCTAAAAATCTGGTTTACAAAATAGGCAAGGAAATCAGTGATTATGGCATAATGTAATTCTCTTTACAAGTTGGTGTGGCCTGTTTGGTATTAGATATTTTTCGGCTACTTCCCCTGGGGTCATTTTTAATGGTGCTACATAAGAATTCCATTGTTCACAGAAGTATTCGGTGGAACGTCTACTTTTCAGTTCAGATTCATGTATTGTTTCCCACCCTCCAGAAAGTACTATTGAGTCTCCTTAAATGACAAACAATATTTGACTTTCCCCATTATAAATCTTTTACATCCTTTCTCTTGTCCTATATTCACAAAATTTCTGCTGGAACAGAGAGAACTCGGTCCCTAGAAATACAGACACAGATTGCTTAGTTTAAATGATTATATAAGTCTGCAGTGTTGCATACTCACAGATAACACTTTGTTGAGAAAACTGCATGTAAGCCAAAAAATTTAAATAATGTTTCAACATTTAAAAACTTTAATTTTAAAAGGTACAAGGGAAAGACGACTGCTTAGGAATGAAAGCCCAGAAGCAGCCATATCAGTGCTGACAGCAGGGGATTCAAGAAAAGGATAGGTTCTTTGTCTTGATTACTTTGGGTCAGAATTATCATCAGTTTTCTAGTAAGGAAGACCTTGAGAGTAATATCAGAACTTACTGAACATACCACAGGTCTTCGTCTGGTGGGTACTATTTTTATAGGGGATGTGAAAAATGTGACTCCTTTTCTTCCATGTCAATGTAATCTCACTTCCTTAGCCCTCATTCTGCTTGATAGTAGTAAACTTCATCTAGCCAATTCCAGATAAGCCCAGACATCGTCCAATGTTTCACAAAATTGATTTAAGAATCCCTGTATCCGTGTCTTTTCTCCTCAGAAAAGCATCTAAGGTCCCCAGCTTTGGGAGAACTGTCCATCCATGCTGGCATCTGTCGCGATGCCTGTGTGTGCATCAATCTGAGTTCATTTCCTTCTGCTGACATGGCCTCTCCAGATCTCCAAACCATTTCTCAGTGAACATCAGGCTGTTTTGCTGTTTTGCTTGCCACTTTCAGATGGGACCACAGAAGACTCTCTGGGTCGTAAGCCCACCGTGGCCCAGGCAGCCATCCCTCCTGCACTGCACCTGGAGACAAGCAGGCAGGACGAGCTTTGGAAAGGCTGCCAGCCCTGGAGCTCCAGGTGGGCAGACTGCACATTATTCTCTTCTCTGGGACTCCTCCCAATGTGTCTTTCACTGGAGCTCCACCTGGGTAGAGGTGGCATGGACATTCCCTCCACCTTCCAGGCTCTAAGGGTCTTTAGCTACTTTTGGGGTGGAAGGTGGTGATAAAAACTCTCGTGTCTGATCACATTTTCTTTCAAATATTACTGTCATAGAGCTGGACTGTGCTTTCAAAAATAACAATCGGAGAATTTTATGTCTTGTTTGTGCTCTGATTCTACTCTCCTTGGGGTAATGGAAGACTTATATCTTGTTTAGTTAGAAAAACATGTTATCTTCTACTGCTATTGGATACAAATATGTACTATGAATGGAAGAAGCTTCTCACTACAATGTGCATAGTCATTCTTGAGAAATTCTACTGTTATCTTCATAAAGTACTAGTGTTGGTAATGTCTCTAGGTGTCTTTACAAGTAAATATTTCTACTTGGTTTCTGTTTGAGACACAATTTTAATGCTTAGGGCAGGTAAATCTGATAAGCACTATTCTTAGAGAATTCTATCTAAGGGTTTATCTCTGTCTGGAGTAGTAACTGTTGCTTATATGAAGGGATCAAATAATCATAGAAGAAGAATTAACATTTTACTTCAGGAACACAGAAAATGATAGTTGGTATAATTTATTTGACCCTTTGGATATACAGCTGATATAATTTATAGCAGAAAGATCACTGTTTTGGAAACTCCTTAAGGAAAAGGCCTATGTATTATAGCATCACCTCAGTCCTTACTTGTAGAAAAGCACTTTTAATAGGCCCTTCAATTTTATTGAATGAGTAGAATTTCAGGCAGTTTGAGAAATAGCTGCACATCATATGCATCTTTGAGAGAGTATTTTAAATAACATTGCATCAAAATTCCTCCACTTTGTTCTTTCTGTGTCCTATTGATATGCTACTTTCTTCATTTCCTTACTTACTAAACATTTGGATTTAATATGCTAACCTTTCTTCTATTAGCTATAACTGATCATCAGGACAGTCATGATTCATTAAATGTCCAATTATTTAAGAATGGCATCAGGGCAATTTACAAAAAACAAGGTAGGCTTTGTTTATCTGTAGATGCTTCAATTATATTGCTTCTTGGTATTTCTAGTACTAGTGTTCCTGTGAGACAGTATTCAAGGCTGAGAAAACACATCAGAAATCCACTCAACGTCTTAGAAGGAGCTTCTAATGTATAATACACATGCCAACAATTAAACAGTTTGAGGAGTTTTCTCACTGACCTTCCTATTTAAAATTTCTATAAAAATTAGCTTTCTTGATTTCTTCATGGCTATGTCTGACTGCATGAAGCTGCTTACCTCACCATCTTTAAACATGTTATTTTTATTTGGGGGTGCTAAATTAAAGAAGCTATCATAAATTGCTAAAAATAATATATTAAACTATAAATACAAATCATGCCTTAGATTCCAATATATTTATTTATTCTATTTACATACCATCCTATTTCTAAAATAATTTGAAAAGGTTTATTATTTCATATAAAGACTTTTTTTTTTATGAAGACCATAATGAATACAGTGAACACAGCTGTAATTACTATTCCAGCCCCGAAAGCCGCTGTGATGAAGTCATGGAATTATGATCTCTTTTAAGCTTATAATTGTGAGTGAGCATATGTACAAGTTTATATTACTGCAGTGGGATTCTCACAAAGAATCACATTCTGGAAACATTTAAGACAAAATAAGCCTTTCTGATCTGTTAATAAAGTAAACAATCTTGATTTGAAAAGCATAAATCACATGTTGGAGACAAAGATGTCAAGTTCTTTGTGTGAGATCACACTCAGTGTTCTCTTCAAAAATAGAAAATAAAGTTGCGCAGTTGTTTCTGTTGTCTGCATGTCACTAATTCACATTCCGGATAGGTCTCTTCAGGCAAAATCAGCATCATTTTAAGGTATTTTTTCCTTTCTAAGTTAATGCTGAGCCTGGGCTTGTTCTCTAGAATAATTGGAACATCAGTGATTAGTCAGCCCTCGGGCACTGGGAGGAAAGAAAACATTTCAGGGCTATTAGACACCTAACGCCAACTTCACGAGAGCCTGTGCCTGGTGAGAAAAGGGCCCAGCCGTCCAAATGTCTGCACTCGGAGGTTCTGCAAAGAGGCTTTCCCTTACGATGATTCCTTTATGCAGCCCACATTTTTTGGTGAGCAGGGGCAAGACAGAAATGAAAACTGTGAATTGATCTACCTGTCCAGGAAGCCAAATTTATAAAAGAAAATAATTCTCTTGACTCTTCTGACCTCGTCACCTTGTCTGAGAGACCAAAAAGAACTTGGCCTTTTCTTCTACCTTTTTTTTCCTGCTTCTGCAACTTGGCATGAGTTGTGAATTTGAAACAGAGTTAAAAATCTTTTTCAATGTTAGACTTATTCAGGGAAAAACGTATCCAAGGATCTATAATTCTGAACTTTCAAGGAAAAAAATCCTAAAGGCAGCAAGCTATGCATTTTTAAGCAAACATGGAAAGCATAACTTTACCTTAAATTGCCACAGAGTTTTAAAACATTAAAAATTCATTTATTAAAATAATTTTCGGCCGGGCGCGGTGGCTCACGCCTGTAATCCTAGCACTCTGGGAGGCCGAGGCAGGTGGATTGCTCAAGGTCAGGAGTTCGAGACCAGCCTGAGCGAGACCCCGTCTCTACTAAAAATAGAAAGACATTATATGGACAACTAAAAATCTATATAGAAAAAATTAGCCGGGCATAGTGGCGCATGCCTGTAGTCCCAGCTACTCGGGAGGCTGAGGCAGTAGGATCGCTTAAGCCGAGGAGTCTGAGGTTGCTGTGAGCTAAGCTGACGCCACGGCACTCACTCTAGCCTGGGCAACAAAGTGAGACTCTGTCTCAACAAAAAAAAAAAAAAAAAAATAATTTTCATTTTACATGCTTATGGCAGAAAACTCAGAAACTGTAGAAAAATATGAAATAAAACAAAAGCACTCATAATTTCATTAGCTAAAGAATTGCCCTATTACTCTTTTAGTGTTTTTCCTAAATATATATAATAATGGGCAGTAAATATAAACATACTTTTTACACATTCAAAAGTTTTTTCCATGATAATCTTAGCAGGTACTATCAGAAAGTGCCAGCATAATCTGTAAAGTTGTTGAGTGTCTGTTATAGTAAAGAGTAAATGGCATTGAGAAATATATTGGCTCTGAAGGTATGTGCATTATTTAAAACTCCTTCCAAGAACCATGTGAATGAGCTTGGAAGCAGATTCTCCCCTCAGTCGAGCTTTCAGATGAGACCTCAGCCTTGGTCAACTGCTTGAGTGCAACCTTATGAAAGACCCTGAGCCAAGGGCATCCAGCTTAGGTATAGCTGAATTCTCAGCCTACAGAAATTGTGACGTAATGTTTGTTATTTTCAACCACTGAGTTTTGAGATAATTTGTTGTTGTGACGGTAACTAAGATATAGCATACGATAGTTAAATGGACTTTGGCCATTGCACAAACTCTGCCACTCAGTTTACTGTGTAATGTTTGAGTCACTTAACCTCTCTGGTTCTCAGTTTCTTTACTTGTGGGGTTTGACCAGATTAGTATTTCCCAAACTTCAGCCATTTATTTCAGACTTTTTAATATTTTCCATATCTACTTACAAGCTCTACTATTATTTACTGAATTCTTCAAATTGCATCATGATACAAAATTACCTTAAGTCAATTAGGCCATCTGGCAAACATCTCTTTGGTAAATATTGGTAGTCTTCTAGTAGTTACAAGTTGGGGAAGAATATTTCCCTCTTTCTGACAACTTTTCTTTATCAGATGATATATTACAATAAGTAAAAGTCTCAGACCAAATTCTGTCAAATGTACAAACACTGTATGTCTTCAAAACTAAGATATCATTTATTGCAAGATGCATAGTAATATTATGAATAACTAAGGGCAAAAGAACCACTGCTAATCATAATTAAAAATGTCATTAATTATAAGACACATCCAATTCCAGATATGTTAAAATGTGAGAAAAATGTGCACTTTTTGATTAAAGAAATAAGATATTAGCAAGTAAACACCAAAAGAGGTCATTCTTGGCATTCAGTTCCAGTTTTGTCCTAATGACAGTAGCTCTAGCAAGAAAGGCTAAGGGATGTCCCAAAAGGGACAGCTCGGTGTTAATGCCAGGACCAGCTATCTTGTAATAAGATCAGGCTACAGGGTTCTCTCTGCAATGGAAGGATTTAAGATCCACTTGGCTCTCAATTTATCTTGAGTGCTCCTAATCTTATATGCTGCACTGTGGCCTTTGCAGGGTCCATACAAAAGTGCTGGGGCCTGCTCAGTATTCCTAACTTGCTTACCATGAAGAACATACGTTCAAGCCAATAAAGATTATTTCCAACATGCCTTAAACTAATTAACAAAGCCTTTGATACAGGTTTGATTAAGGTCTTGCTGTCTTTTAAATAGAGATCTCCTCTTTAGGCCCCGAGGCCTGATTAGGGCTTCAAATGGTCGTTAGCCGTTCCTGGAGTGTAGATTAGAAACACCTAGTTCAAAATACACATCCCACTGTTTATACTGAAGCATTTTAAAATAAATTGTCACATCCAATATAAAAATGCTCTTATTTTTTGCCAAAGTAAAATTTATCTAGGTAAGAAACTACATGTCACTACCGTAATGGAAAATGAGTAACAATGCCGTAAACAGAAGTCACTCATAAAAATTAACACCCGAGTCAAAACAATGCTAGATGCCATTGCTTAGTTAAGGATCTAAATTTCAGGCCAGCTCTCTCTTTGTTAAAAGATTAGTAATTGAGAATCTTTTCCTTGAATTAATCAGAAAGGGAAAAAACTGAAAAGGGAGTCATTTCCTTGGAATGTTATTTAAAATTATTTAATGCTCTGTAATTGTACCACTAAGCTCTGGGTCCTGTACTTTGTGAAAAACTGGATCAGATGATTTCAAAGTCTCTGATAGGTCTAATATTCTTTGAAATGCAAGTTTTCTTGTTCTTCTTTCATAAAGCTGTGGGTGGAAATGTATGTCATCTTGGAAAATACTACATAGGTCACTGGCATCTTATGCAGATTGGTTGCTGTGAGAATACTTGAACTAGGGAAGTATTTATTTTCCTAATGATCTCATTAATAAATGAGAACATTATAGGCAATTACGTATTTTTTCCTCATGGTGCTCATATGCATTTATAATATTTATATTAAAGACTTTTAGTTTGTATTAAAATATGGACTCAAGCCTTCTGGTTTTAGAAACAACAATAACATAACAATAACAACAACAAATGGTTTTCTGTCTGAGAGCCTTCAGGATTTAATAAGCATTTTCCCCCCTATATCATCTGCCAGCGATGATATCACAGTATCTGGTACAATTTGATTTTTGGCACCAGCTTGTCTTTACTTCTGAGACATAGGGCTCACACTCTTCTGGATAAGTTCTTCCGAGTGGCTTTTACGGAAGTAATCACAACGTTAGACGCGCTAAAGGAGCCTGTATTAATAACCCATAGTTTGGTTTTCTGTCTTCTTTGCAGCATTATTTTGTATGGTATCTACCTTCTTTCTTACCATTCTCTATACAGCTCTTACAGGAAAATGAAAAAAAATGTTTTATGATTTCCAATAGTGAAGCAAGTTCTAGTGCCTGGAATCAGTCACCTGAGGACAAATGTCACTCGTATATTTCTAATAGTGGGATGGAGAGTTCTGGGATAGACATTTACCCATTTCTTATTTTTTAACCATTCACTTTAAACCATATCCTTAACTACACATTGTATTAGCCTGATTAAAAATTTGAGGGGGATATTTATTTGAAATATTTCTTAGAAAAATCCACAACAGAACTCATATTCAAAAATAACATGAATTTTTGACTTATCCATGATTTCACAAAAATTGCTCTAAAAAAAATGTGAAAGGTAATCACAAGCCAAACATGCATTTGAAAGACTGAGGATGTACCTTCACAATAAAAATAAAAGAAGAAAGGTCAAAGTGAAATGTCAGAGATATCAACTGCCTAACTTAGTACTTAAGGAAATAGGACATTTCATACTTAATAACCTCTTTTAAGGTAGACTGTGATAAGTTAGACATGTATATCATAAACCCTTAGAGCAATTACTAAGGAAAAAAAAACAAGTAAGTATAAAGAAAAAGTTAATAGTGTAGATAAAATGATTTCATTAAAATGTAATGATGACTATGTCAACAATGGGTGAATCCAAGCACGGGAAGGGTTTATGGAATTCATTGCATCACTCTTGCAGCTTTTTTGTAAGCCTGAAACTTTTTTCAAAATAATAAGCTTAAGTAAAAAATATTTAATGCCAAAAAAAATTCTTTAGCAGTTTAGCTGAATTTCTTTCATACAATTTGACCAAGAACAAAAAGGGCCAAGCAGTGGTATTTTTATTACAGAATTACATCAGCAACTGGTATCTCTTGTTGAAACTTTCCAATCTTCAATGGTCTTACATTTTATTTTAATGTTTATTTTAGTATTTTATTACACTTAAAACCTTTCAAAGTTTAATATCAAAACTATTTTTGTCTTTAATATTATAATTATTCCAAGTGTGGGTTTTTCTAGGACCATAATTAAAGTATTAATAACTAAAAGTGGGTTTTATTAGGGACAGGACATAATAGCACAACCCAACTGAAAGCAAAATTAGTGATTAATTGTTGGAACTTTCTTTAATGCTTTTCCAACTCGCTAGTAGTACTCGCTCACTTCTGTTTATTCTCTATGCTTCCAAACTTCTATCCATAAATATTCAAATATGCTATGTTTCACTCCCACGAGGCCTAGTGTGATAGCCTAACTGTCTTTAAGATATTAGTTATTGACAGCTACTATTTTCTTCAAAGGCAACAATATGGTTTGACAACTGTTTTTTATTCAATCCAGAGCAGTGACCAACAGTGATAATTTTGGCACTGAGGCAGGAAAGTGACAGAGCTTTTTGTTATAATTTGTAATTTTTTGGTATGCATCAAACCACATTATGCAGATAGCTACATATGGCACAGATTCTATTTGAAGGACAGCATAATTTTTCATTATAGTTATACTTTTTTTTCACTCTGCTAACAAAGCTTTTTTTTTTTTTTTTTACAAAAGAATGTGTTTCTCATTGAGGTATAGGCACGCCAAGTCCAAAATTTAAAATCCAAAACATTCTGTATTATCTGAGAGCAAATGAAGCTTTGGAAACAATTATCTGATGGAAAATTACTAGATACTTTTTTTTGGTGCCTAAATATATGTTTATTTACACCTTTATCAGTTAATCATTTTGTAGTTTTAAAGAAATCGATATTTGGGAAAACATATAGGTTATTAAAACCAGTCATGGCAAGGATGATAACCTTGGAAATTGGTATGTGTATCCATTCTAGCAGCTTTAAGGCTGTCACAAATGTTTGATTTTCTAAATCCATGTGATTTAACTTGTTTTTTTACATTGAGATATGTAACAGGTAAACATTGAAACCATCGTATAGTATTAATCCAGTGTAAATTGTGCCAGTTTGACAACTGCATGGTTTTATGTGCAAAAGAATGAACTATTGGGTTTGTATAGGTTGTATTCCAGGTATGAAGTTATGTTTATTAGTGCACAGTAGTTGTGTTTTTAACAAAATGTTTTCCTAAATGGTTCCTACCTTTTATTTCACTTGTCCCATGACCTGTGCTGGTTCTGAGGTATAACAATTTATACACTCAGGACAGAGAAGCCTTGTTAGGGGTGAGAACAGATCCTGTAAGGATATGGTTAGCAGCATGGATTCTACAGGCAAATAGCCAAACTGTCTCCACTGATCTGTTATGGGAGTCATTTAACTTCAGCAGTCCTAGCTATAAACTGGGATTATGATAGACCTGACTGTGATGATCAAATTCATAAAGCAAATAATACTATGCTTGGCATATAGAAAGTGCACAACTAATGCTAAACTTTATGTATTTTTTAATCTTAGAGAATTAGAATTGTCCAGGAGATGCTCAGGATTGGAGGGAGAGTGGCTAGGATAGCACTAGATAAAATTAACAATAATAATTCCAGTTGTAGTGATGAATTCTATATATATTTCTTTATTTTCTTAGGCTGATTTACCTTTTCAGTAATATTTTTTTCTTTTTGCAAGACCAAAATAAAGTATTGTGATACAGTAGAAAGAGCATCTGGCCTTAGAATAAGGGGATTTCATTTCTAGCCTTGGCTTTGCCACCAATTTGCTGGAAATAAGAGTGGCCCACCATGAGGTCTGTGGGGAAATTGGGCATAGGGTTGGGACAACTGACCAAATTAGCTTATTTTTCTGCCTCCCTTTGTCACCTCTCCTAGTGTGGTACAACTCTGCAATGAAGAACATTCGATTGGTGAGGCTCCCCTGTTAGAATCTCCCTAAATTAATTATTGACCTTGTTTTAGGATAGATTCTTCCCTGTTGCCACAGCCACAATAGTTGTGCTTAGTTGCCTCTCAGGAACTCCAGAAGTGCCCTTCAGCTTTTTAAATCTGATAAATGACACATAACAGCTTTCTAATCTTTTAAAGAACCATCGTATTTTTTTCAGATATCACAGTGACCATTCGGGGTCAGAGACCCACAATGATGCTGAAATTATATGGTTCCCAAAAAGAAAAATGAAATAAAATTTAAAAATAAGCAAACCATCTTCCTCCCACCCCCTTGCCCAAAATAATTCTGAAAGCCGCATTGAAATATACTCCTAAGCCTTTTATAAGCCTGAATCCTTCAGTTGCCTCCTTCCAGGTGGGAGAGGTCCAGAAGGGGATCCCGTTTTAACACCAAAAGATTGTCATGAAATCTGTTATTGGATTATCTCCTGTTTAAGGAGATATGATATTGGATTCAGGATGTCTGCCTCCCTTTTATTGCCACATCCCAAACACGCTCTTTACTCAAGTTCCCCCCAGAGGCAGCCCCTCACATCTTGGTACAGTGCATGCTAGCTTACCAAGGCAGTGTGAGGGTCCCAGTCGATATCCGATTGCCTTAAGCTTTTCTCTGGGAATTTCATCCTTCTTTCTAATTCATCCTCACCACCCACACTGCTAAAATGTTAAATAGCTAATGCTATACGATTCGTGCCAACATTCTAATGGGACTAATGATTTTCACCTACTCTTTGGGAGGTCATTCTTGCCAGTGACCTTTTTGGAAAAGCGCCATTGCATTTGCTTTCTTTTCTTACACCTTTCTTCTTCTTCCTCTTCTTCTTCTTCTTCTTCTTCTTCTTCTTCTTCTTCTTCTTCTTCTTCTTCTGTACTTTGCAATACCATGGTATGTAATTTTAAATTTTTAATTCACGTACATCATACAAACATGCAAGAAAAGCACACAGTTTGATGAATGAGATCACATCCATATAATTACTACGCTGGTCAAAAGCTCGAGTACCTCCTTTATCAATTTTCTACTTTTGACCAGAAATATAGGTAGGTTCTTATCTGGTTGAACAACTGAATCCAAATTATCTTGGCTAATGAGAGCTTCTAGTGTTGTAACTTGAGGCTTTGCCCATGGCCTTGTCCTATGAAACGTATTTGTTGATAACTTGGATAAAGCCACTGAAGGCAAGCTTATCAAATTTATGATTGAGGCAGAGGCAAAAAGGCAGCCTGCCTTTCTTTGCTTTCTAAATGCAGAGATTGTCCTCTTTCTTCCTCTGCTACACTATTTTTTTTCTTTTCCAGTTCAGGAAGCAGACTAGGCAGAGCACATAAGAGATAGCATTGTTTCTAATGGCATTGTATAGTCAACTATTAACACTTGCCAATTAAAATCTTGCACTGATTTAAAAGCCGTTTGTGTCTTTTAATCCTTTGTATGATTATAAGATTCCTTGTGAGGATAGGTTTTATAAAAATTCCCGGAAGGCACAACATTGGCTTTTCATTCTAAGAGAAAATAAATGAAAGTAGCACTTGGGAGAGTCTTACATTGTTTCCTAATTTGACAAAACTCCCAGAGGCAGTTTTGTTTACTAATACCTAAATTCCCCACTGGCGGTAAATTTAGCATCCTTCTGGCTCAACTTGTCCTTATTCCCCTGCTTCTGTTGTCTCCTAAACAGATGATACTACCCAACAGATGTTCTGGCTCTACCTGCCAATTCCCACCTAGCAACTTTTGGCTGCTGCAGTCACTGGTTTTTCAATACAAGTTTCTCCTGGGGTAGAGGAAGGCCATATTCCAACACCTGGGAAGGTCTTTTCATGACTTCTGCTCTTGTTATTTTCTGCTTAATCTCCATAAAATTTGCTTCGATTGCTGCTACTTCTCTTTGCCTCACCTGCTATTTCAGAGATAAAGGCTCATCTCTTCTAGAAGACATAAGATTTTCTTTCCATGGCTGTGCAGAATTCAGAGACCATATATTATTAGTTTTTAAATTTCAGGTCCACAATGATAATTACTACATGATGAGTAAATATGTATATAAAAGCCCCAATCTTGCTGAATGTACATTTCAGAAACCATTCAATTCTCTAAAAAATAAGACTTTTATTAGTTCATTCATTTCCTTACACCCATGTTCATTTTATAGAGTTTACTTTTAGTTGTCTTCACTAATAGATGGGAAAAGAAACCATAAGTTCATTAATATGCAATTGAATCCCCAACCCATCTGACTTTGGAATGCATTTTGTGTTTGCAGGCAGATTCATGTATCTAAAGCCCGGAGGAGACACTACTAATAAATTAAGAAGCCTGGATATCTCCCAATTTATGAGAAACCAGGAATATCTCCAATTTTCTCTTCTATTTTTCTCTCCCTCCCTCTTCCCATGCTATATATGGACATCTTGGTCAATCTTATTATGGAGCAAAGAATCAACAAAAGTGCCCTTTCAGACCTTTCCTGGAAAAAAAAACAGGCATGTAAATGTCTGGCTTTAAAGGCCTTCTTTGCATAACATGTTCAAAATAATTAGACTCAAAACCCTTTAGACAATCAATAAATGTATTAAGGGCACTACATGCTGAGGATATTACAGAGATAAAGATAGAACCAATCTTAAGATGAGGAAGGCAAACCATCTCCAACAGAAAAAATGCCATGCAACACAGTAATAGCAGCCACCTGCATGGCATAGACCGTAAAAGCTATGGGCTTTCAGAAGAAGAATAAATTTCACCCACAGGTGAAGAGGAGCAACTAATGGATGGAGTAGAGTGTCCCTAGGCCTGTCATGACATTTATTTGTACTAGCAGGGTAAATTAAGTCTTCCAGATTGAGGGAATGGCCTGAACAAACATGTAGAGACAGGACACAGCCAGTTGCATTAAGAGAACAAGACAAATATATAAGAGTAGTGACATATATAAATATATATATAGACACACATATATATATGTGTGTGTGTGTGTGTATATATATATATAAAGAAAAACAGGAAAACAGTATAGTGGTTTTAGAATATGTTTATTTGTGTTGAATGAGCAAGGGCATGACATGATAGGATCACTGAAATAAAAAAAAATTACAGGACAACCAGTCAGAAAACTCAGCTAGAAAGTACTTTCTGTAAGAGAAATGTATTTAGTTATAAGTCCTTAAATAATGTGGTAGCTAGGACCAGCTTCATGGACCTGGGACCTATGGGGTCACACAGGATCCCACACTAGAAGGGCCCCATGCTTGGTTTAATGCTCTGCTGTGGCCATCTTGAAATTCTTAATATTAATAATTTTTGAATGAGGAACTTCACACTTTGATTTTTCGATGGGCCCTGCAAATTAGGTAGCTGATTCTGCCACAACATGGAAATTAATGAAGGTGACATGAACAAGAACATGAAGAAGGAAGAGGAGGTGTGGCTCCATGACCACTGTAAAAGAAACTACAGGGTCATAAGATGGGTCATAAGTTGGAATTCCCATATTACAGTCAATTCAGGAAGAATAGAATTGTGACTAGGAGACTACTGTGAGCCGGCAATCTGTTTGGAACTATTGTGTTTAAATAGTAAAGGCTAGAGGCATGTAATAGAGTCCAAGTGTGCATGAAAAAATGGCAAAGAGAGTTGCAAGTTAAAAGCTAGTTAAAAGAAGGCATTCTATGTATCAGGACTGAGAGAAATGGGGAACCCAAAATCAAGCCACAAGACAAGTGATCTGTAGGAGGAGAAGAAAGAGAGAAGGCTGGAGGGGTCCCAGTGATGAACATTAAGCCAAGGTGACGATGGTCATTGTGGTTCACACAGAAATTGGTAAGGAAATCTACCTTTTGTGGAAAGGCAATGAACACTTTTTAGCTAAGTGATGACAGGGTTTAAGGGGGGATTTATCCAAGATGTAATTGGAAATGGGAATCTGGAGCTGCCGGAAGAGCTCAGACACAGGGAGAGGTTTAAAATGAGAACTAACATTTGTTGGGTGCTTACCTTGAAGCAGACACTATGTTGTATTTTTTTCTTGTGGTAGAAAAAACGTTGGATGATAAATAACAGTCTTTTTAGAGGAAAAGGTAATATCCTTGAAGAGAAGGACCCATGGAAGCTAGACTTATAAGAAATCTTGTTATTATATTTTAGTTCTATATTTAAGTCCCTTCCATCACTCATTCAAAAAATATTTACTTCAAGATATTACCTCCTCTTGTGTTTAAGATGTTCATTTTAGCCACTGTTGTTGTTGTGTATGATAATTTAGATACCAACATAATTGAGAGGAATGAGATACAGTGTAGCTACCATTATAAACTTTAGAAATAAATACAAAAAATTAACTCTGTTTGTACATTTGCTTCTAAGTTTCATAAACTCAAGCTGAGCATACGGACAGGTAAGTTAGTCAAAGTATACTGGGATATAGTAGATACTTTTTCATCTGTGATCAATCAAAAGCTTAGAACATCTCCCCTATATATTAGTAATGTGTAAGTCCCAACTTCTCAAGGTAGAAAACAAGAAAATTGGAAATCCAGCCTCCGTTAGAGCGAAGAGTGGCCATGTACTCCAGTGGGAGTCCGTAGGAAGGCTCCTTTTCTCAAATGACATCTCAAAGACAGAAGAGTGTTACACTTGGCCCTTTGTCTGAGATTTATTTACCTGAAATTCAAATACATTACCCAGCAGAGTCTCACCAAACCTAAGAGTGACAGCTGTATCTTTATTATGACAAATGCTCTAATCTAAGGATGGTGGAACAGGGATGATGGAGGGAACCTGGGTCCTTGATGACATCCTTACTTCAGCCCTGGACTTCTTGTAATCTGAGAAAAACAAACAAATAAGAAATCCTAAAGCCCCTGTTGACTGAGTTTTCTATTCTTTGTAGCCCATTGGGTAATTTCTGGCTAATCCGTGGGACATCTCAGACAACCAAGGGAAAATGTTGCAATTAGTTCTCAAGAACAACCTGGAGACAAATGAAACCAGGACTCTCTCCATTTCCACTTTTCTTCCTATGTTGGCTTCATCCTTTACTTACAGCAGAGTAGATTTTGTGGTGAAAAACATGGCAACTCCCACTCCCAGTTGTATATCTGAAAGCTCTTTGATTTCAGGTCCACAAATCCTGAAGATTGGGTTCCTTGTCTTGGCTTGGGTCAGATTCCATTTCTGTATTAATCAATTTTTGGCCAGAGGTTTGAAATCTTTTAAGAATTTAACAGTTCCCAGAAAAACCATATATAGATGGCAAAAGGGCTAAGAGAGTTCTCAGAAGGCATTGAAGCTGGAGACATTCTGAGTACGTAAAACAATAGATCTCCATTATAATTTATATTACACAGGAGCAAACTATATTATGTATCTAATTGCACACAATGAACTACATATTTTATGTGGTTAAGGAAAGAGTAATTGTCTTATCCTTTTTTTAATTCTTAATTTTTGTGGCTTATTTTTAGTAACTAAACTTAATAAAATTGAGCAAAATAGAGGATTAAATTTCCATGACATAATATAATAAATTTTGGTAATTTCAGAAAGTGGAAAATCTGGAATCTTTTCAGTCCAAGTGTTTTTTTTGAATATAGCAGTTTAATTTGTATGTTAAATTCTGCAATGCCTTCCCACAAGAATCTGTAAAAAACCTCACCAGTGTTTGAAGATGCATCCCTCACTTTTGTAATTGGTAACAGAAGCTTCTATCTTTCCACATCCCTTTAGTGATCTCACTGTTTACTGTTCAAGCTGTGTAGTGGCAGCTGTTTATTTGCTTGTGTATACAATGGTTTATTGGAATGTTCTCTTCAAATTGGAATTATTTGTGTTTCAAAATTTATATTCACTTACTATCTATGTAAAACTTTTCAGAATTGTGTGTTTTTGCTGTGGATACTGTGTAAATAATATTTAAAATAAGAAGAACTGTTTCTTTTTACATATCATTATTACTTTATCTAAGCCTACTGATATTAGTTAAATATTGTTATTTCCTAGCAATGACGTCCTTTGATGTGTGACACATTCTTGCTGGAATCCAGCCTGTGGCCAATTGTATTTTCTAAAAGGTTGCACCAATATATAGCCCATCCCACATGCTCTTCTTGCAATGTAACAATAATACTTTCCATCCTAAATTGGGAACCACGGCCTTCTGTCTTTGAATCTGGGTGGAGTTTTATAAATGCCTGGACTGATAGAATGTGGCAGAAATGATGCTGTGTAACTTCTGAGACTAGATCATAAAAGATGACACAGCTTTTTCCTTGCTCTCTCTTTTGGGATATTTGCCTTTGGGACACAGTTATGTTGTGAGGAAGTCCAGGTAACATGAAGAGGACATGTTTTAGGTAGGCGACAGCTGCAGCTAAATTCTAAGCTGACAGTCAACATCAGCTATTAGACACGTGAGTAAATGGGTTCACTTGATTCCAGACCCCAGCCTTCAAGTCTTCTAGCTGAGACGAGGTTATTCTAAACCACTTGGTCTAGGGGTAATTTTTTTTTTTTATACAACTCTAGTATTGGAACAGAGTCAATTCTCTTTCTAAAGACATTTAGGGGTTTAAAACAGTAAAAATAAATTACATCTTTCTACACTCTGTGTAACATAAGAAGCCTTCATTCAGATCACTATTAGCTGTTCCAAAAGGGATGTTTAAATATAGCTACTGCTTGCTAACTATTAAATTATAAAAATTATCTCAGGATGATCATTTTCCACCAATTTGGAATGTTAGAGCTCAAATCATTTAGAAAAAAGTATAGGAGAAATAAGACCCAGGATACTCCTGCGACGGAACACTGAAATGGGTTATTGATGGAGACAGGGTAATCTTCATCTCTAAAATTATTTGAAAATAAACTCCAGATTTATCTGGCCTAGGTTTATTTGGAGAGTAGACATCAAGACAGGAACAGTTTCTCAGGTCTTCTGCTGCTGTTTTCATGGCTTTGGAATGTCCTCAATTTACTCATTACATTTGAATAGAAAACTATGCTTCAAAGACAAAATGGTTAATTATCCATTTTGATTTATGCTCATGAGAAGAAATTAGGATCTTGTATCTAATATCCTACATAGGAAATAGAGCCATACAACATGGCTTCTATTGCTGACTACACTGTGTTACCTAATTTTTTAAAGAGGTTATTTTTATTGCTAACTTAGGATTTTAAAATATTTATAATTTTTTTGAATTTTATTTGTAAGGTTCTTAATTTGCTTTCTGAAGAATTTCTTAATTATCCTAGCATGCTACATACAACAGCTTATCATCTGTGAGACTGAAGAAGATTTTTGCATTTGCATTCGCATCTTGCCACAACTTTTTTTTTTCGTTTGGATTGCTTTTATATTAAACTTTATATCTTCAAATATTTGTTGCTACATATGTCGAACAATTAGAGTCATTTACTACGTTGGAGACTCTAATGCAAATGAAAAATATAGAAAAGCAATTAAACGATAACAGCATATTCAGCTGAAAATCATAAGTACTGCCAACTAGAAGCTGACCCTCCTAGAAAAAACTCTTACATTAAGAGCAAGGTTTATAGCATTTACTTAGCACTTCCCACCTCATTCATTTAGGGACCACATACATATATTTTCTTGATAAATGTACTGTACCCAGATTTCCTTTCTGTCCATTAACCACTGGGTATTAACTTAGTAATACAGAGAATTGCACAGGCAAGCTGTTCAAAACCTCTTCTTAACTCTTTCAAAGCAGGAACAAATACAAAGAGAGAGGGGGATGCTATTTGAAATGAACTTGAAACCGATGCTGGTGAATTCTATTTTTAAAGCATGGTGGTGAGGGTATGTGAATGTTTATTTTATTTTTCTAATATTATTGTTTTAAATGCATATATGTGACACATACATGTGACATATACATATATATATGTGAAGTGTGTGTGTGTGTGTGTATGGTTTTAAAAGAAATAACACTGGACAAAAGTCTTAGGAACCTAGCTCCAGTCTCAGGTACACATCTAACAGCCAGTTTACTTGGGCAAATATTTGAGTCTGTGTTTCTTTATCTGTAGAGACAGGATTTGAAATAGACAATCTTGGAGTTCTCCAACTCCAGTTCTTGGTTGTTGTGAGATATTCAATTTATGCAAATTTGGCTGTGACAAATTTTGAAAGGCAGAAGTGTAAGATTCCTCTTAGGAAGGATACATTATAATCTGCTTATTATAGGTGAAGATAAAGAATTTGAAGGTACCCAAGTGGTTCATCATTTTTGGACATTTTTATAATTTATATCTTACTCAATATTTTCACATTGGCTCATAAGTCATTCACCACAGCTTGCTATTTTCTGATCCTTATTTTTCCTGTGGCCTAAGAGGAATTTTAAATATATATATTTACTCTGACCTTGGATTTGTACCAATGCTAAAGAGAGATGGCTTGAGGGGGATGGATTTATGAATGTGGCTAAAGAGTATATTGGACATTCTACTTCTGGCACTAGAAGTATTATGGGAGGAGCTACCGAGGATTATAAAAGGACTAAAATATTACAAAGCCCAAAGGGATAGTTATCACATTGAAGTGTGTTTTCTTTATCAGAAAATTAGTTCCTGGAACCAAACCTTGCTTATAAATGATATCAAAAAACAAACTCTGTATCATAAAGTGGATTAACATGCTGTTTGGACTTTGTGAAACAAATTTGAAATTTAGCTGCAAAATTATTTTGGGATGCTATTATTTAGAACAAGAAAAGCATTTTATCCTGTGATTTCAGGAAACCAAGAAATTGTCTTGCATACCATGTTTCTACCCTAAATACACAATTTAAAAGTTGATTGTATGTTTATAAACTACAATACCTATGAAAAAACATATCTTCCCTTATTCACCTCTAAATTTTATTAAAATATATGGAATACACCTAGAAAAGTAATGGCAAGTTGGAAATATAATTTAGGCTCATGGGTAATAAATAAATATTTTAATAATTTTCATAAAAACTGACCTCCTCTTGTCAAGTGACTAAAGCAGAATATTGTGGAATACTTTCAGTTATTAAAATCACATTTGAACTTTTTTAAAATGAAATAAAGCAATGTTGTGGACAGGTGATATGTCAGTTGAATTGTGAGCATTCTGTTCTAATTTTCTCCATAAACCAGAAGTATTAAGTGTCATGCTAACATCTGTGGCCTGAACATAAAGTTGACAAAAATCAACTATAATGGCTCTTCCCACTTTAAAATAATGTCTAGTTTCAATCTGTGGTTTTAAAAAAAGTCTGGAGTGTCAAAGTAATATATGCCCCATGTTTCTAACCATTTCGTGTTTTCACATTGAACACAGTCTCACTGGAATCTAAGTTAGTTTTTTTTAAATTTGGTTTATGATGACATTTTGCTTTCATGTGGTCTCAAATGTTCTTTATGTCAAAGACTCTGCCATGAGGGCATTAGGAATCATCTAATATAACATTTCAGTGTTTGATGTGCAGAAAAGAGCCCTTTTTATTCCATAGGGTCCACCTCAATGGAAAATGGAAACATTACTCTAAAAGGGGTTCAGAAGTGGTGGCAGCCAGTGTGTGTACCTTCTGGGCAGTGCTGATAGGAGTGGGGCACAGCCTGTAGGGTTGATTACATACATGTATATGTATATAACAAGATGCCTACTATGCTTTTTGGTTAGACTTCTCTACATTGAGGGAGATTGCATTCACAAGTTCACAGTTTCTTCTCTGCTTATAGCCAAAGCTGTACCCTGAGACATCTCTGATTTCTGACCCCAGCAGTCTGTCTTTGCTTTTGCTTTTGTTTTCATTAGGGAATGGATGTCCTTTGACTCTGCTTGTTGCAGGAGCCCTATTTCTTCTGACTGTGCTGTTTGTGGTCATATCCCTTTGGTTTTTCGTCTTCAGTTGCTGCAGGGTTCAGCCGTCACCTCTCTGTCGCTCATAGATAACCCAGCTCAACTGAGTGGCAGCAAGCTTTTTTCAGGACTGGTTTTCCAGGAGTCTGGTTTTGTTCCTCGGGTAAATTTTTGACTAGCTATTTGTTGTTGATGTGTTTCCTAGGTGATCCTAATGAAAATGTCCAGGAAGCTGTGTGTGATGTTGTTGACAGTTCCAAGTCTAACAGCTGTTTACTAGAATAGACATCTGACTATCTGCCGCTTGATGATTTTGTTGCGGTTTAGTATTCCACTGACCGGATTGTGTTAGGTGCTGTTCATAACAGACATACAACTTGGTCTATCTTCTGGGAGCTGATGCTATTTAATTCACAGAGCTTTAAAGGACACAAGGCCACAAACAGCATGTTTGGAAAGCCACTGAACTTTCCCTTAGCACTCTCAGCTTTTGAATTCATTTCCCTGTTTTTTCCTTCGTGGCCCACACTCTAATCTCACACCCTTCATTCGTACTCAAAAGAGTAGTTTACCCAAAACAGCATAAAGCTATCTTTACTGAAGTTATTTGAATTTTAGCACTGAGCTGATCTCAAACAAATAGGCATAAGTTATAATACTTTAATTTCAAATATCAGGGACAGGAATAATTTTGCACAATGAGATCTTCTCTTCATTGTCTAATGGTAGTCTACGTAACCATGGACCACAATATGATTTTCTAGTAAACAGATTCACGTTATGTTAATCTGTGTGTATATTTCTGAATAACCCCTGTTAGAACTAGTCATTTCACCAAGAGTAGGGGAGGTTACCAGATGATCCATCTGTGCATTAGTAATCATGCTCAGGTGAATGATTAGACTGTTATAAAAGGAAGTGATCACAGCATTGGATTTTGAATCAAGGTATGCTTTTGATTATTAGTATCTTTTAGGGATACATGGCATAAAAAACTCAGGAAAGAAGATATGAGATTTTAAATTTACCTGAAAGTGTAAACATACCATATTATACTAGTTACCTATTGCTGCATAACAGATTACACTAAAACTTAGTGACTTAAAACAACAAACATTTATGAAGTCACAGTTTCTGTGAGTCAAGGATTTGAAACTGGTTAGCTGAGGTTCTGGTGCAGGGTTTCTCAGGAGCCTGCAGCCAAGCTGTGAGCTGGGGCTACAGTCATCTGAAGGCTTGACTGGGGCTATAAGACCCACCTCTAAGATGTCTCACTTGTGTGGTTCTTTATAGGAGGCCTCAGTTCATCATTACGTGGGCCTTTTTATAGGGATTCTTGAGTGTCCTGCAAACATGGCAGCTGGCTTCCCTCCGAGTGAGTGGGCCGACAGAAAGAGCAAGGAGGACCCTCAATGACTTTTATGCCTACTCATATTCCATTAATCTTGCCTTATTTTATTGGCTAGAAGTTAATCATTAGGTGCAGCCCACATTCTAGGAGAGGGGAATGAAGCTCCACTCCTTAAAGGGGGAAGTATAAAAGAGTTTGTAGACATGTTTTAAAAGCACCACACAGACTGAAGGACAGGAAGAGGACGCTGAGGAAATCCCAATATAATTGAGCCACTAAGGATCCAGCTTTATTCTGAAAAGTTTCTTCTCTATTTCTGCTATTACCTGGAAAATATCTTCTTTTGACTTCTAAAGCTATCAATATATATCTAATTGCTATGGGCATATTCTTTTTTTTTTTTTTTTTGAGTCAGAGTCTCACTCTGTTGCCCAGGCTAGAGTGCTGTGGCATCAGCCTAGCTCACAGCAACCTCAAACTCCTGGGCTCAAGTGATCCTCCTGCCTCAGCCTCCCGAGTAGCTGGGACTACAGGCATGTGCCACCATGCCCGGCTAATTTTTCTATATATATTTTTAGCTGTCCATATAATTTCTTTCTGTTTTTAGTAGAGGCGGGGTCTTGCTCTTGCTCAGGTTGGTTTTGACCTCCTGAGCTCAAATAATCCGCCCACCTCAGCCTCCCAGCATGCTAGGATTACAGGCGTGAGCCACCGCACCTGGCCTAGGTATATTCTTAATAAAGTCTAAACTCATCACCAGGGCAAGAGAGCCCACACAAATTATACGTTTATTCTCCTTTCAGTCTAGAGCATTATATGTTAAATATAACTCTCCTGTTGTCCCAGGGTGTCAGCAGAAGCTTCAAAGCTGGTAACTATGTATTTTAAGTGCTGTCATGTTCTGAAGGCCAGTACTGACATTTCCATAGGATTTGATTAAAAAAAATAAAAATGATCTTATGATCCTTAGCCAATGTGATATGAGATGATAAACCTAGAGAAGAGAGATCTGAAGGAAGGGAAAGATGCTTTGGAAGGGATTGCTGCCCTAGTCAGGAGGGAGCTGTTTTCTCCAAACTCAGGCTAAGTGGAGGAGGGTCCCTTCTTTGTGGGAATAATTTATGATGAGGGGAAGCTGACATATTGCCATTGGCAGATGCTGGTTGAGCTACAGAAGTGAGCAAGCTTTTTCTGTGCTGCCATCAGAGTGGAGTGGATTAGCAAGTTATTGGGTGATGCTGATCTTTTTACCGCCGCTTCATAGGAACCAGGAATGTGTTTGATTTTTACCTAGAATAGTCTAAAATGTGAGCAGCTACCTGGGGTAACTGCTGAAGACCAAGTGAGAAGGCAGCAGTGACAGCAACTAATTCTGTCGGTGGGAGGGCAAGGGCTCATTTCCTTGAGCCAGAGAAGGCACTGTGGAAGGAAGCAAAATAGAGCCCTTTAGAGAGGATGTCCAGAAGGGCAAGGTGACCCCGCAAACGAAGGTTGTTTGGTGTGCCATTAGAAACGGGGACTGAGGATAAGTCATGTGAAGGCATACAGAAAAGATGTTGCCCGTTGGTAAATGGTGTAACAGTGAAGTTTCCTATGGGGGAAGTTCCCAGTGAACCCACCAAAATATCCCATGTGCGAGACAGTCAATATTTGGACATCTCCATGATCGAGGGTTTCCAACAACCAAGAGAGAAATACAAGCAGCATCTCCTAATTTAAAATAGATTTTTTTCCCATTTAACTAACATACAACCCTCTTCACAATTCCAGTCTTGGGGGAGCCCAAGGCAGCAGAGGAATGAAGAAGGAAGAACAAGACGTATCCATGCTTCCAATTACTGTGAAATTGGGAATCAGGTCTGAGTGAGGTCGGAAAGGAGAAGTTTAAAACTAAGTGAGGACTGAATGCTTAGATTTATATTAATCGGGAAAGGATATGGAAAAGGAGACCGTTCTAATGCCTGAAAGTAATCAGAAAGCTGTGGAATCTGTCTAAGATATGGCCAAAGGGCAGGGGAAGGAAAATATGACAAAATAGGTCTGAAGATGGATATAAGAAAAAAAATTTTTTTAAAAGTTCCTACTCATACTCTTCAACCTGTTCAGTAAATCGGCTGCATAAAAGCGTGTAGGGCACAATGTTTGTAAGTTGATGTCCGTGGCATACTGGGTCCCTTCCCAGAAGTTCATCAATGACAGTTGACGAATGGGAGCAGTTTATCTCTATTCCCACCTGTCCTGTGAAGCCTGTGGGTTGAAATGGTGAACCAAGAGGCTCATGCACAGTGGCACTGAGGGGTAAGCTGGTGCTGAACAAGGGGGAAGAGGACTAGTATAAGTCAAATAACTGGCAGCGAGAGGCCGAATGCACACTGGAGTGTATACATTGTTACCTCACTAGTCAGAGAAGCCAGCAGAACTGAGCAGACATGCTGATGACAACAAATGAATAGACAACACTGTGAATGCTTTTCTAAACACCTTAAGTGATAATTGCGCTGCAGCTATTTTTGATTTGTTTAGAGATTACTTAGAATCTTTTAATCCCTTAAATTGTACTACTACAAACTTCTGGTATTTGAAAGTGCATCTGGAATCACTTTTGTACATAGCAAATGGGCTGAAGTCAAAGGATGTCCACGATGAAAATACAGTTAAAATAAGGATAATATTAATAATATACATGTATAACAGTTCAGGATTGTTCTAAGTGTTTAAAATACATTAACTCATTTACTTTGATACACTTTCCTTGCCCTAACATTGCCAAAGATTTTCTCAAATTTTAGTATATGTAACTTTGTTTAAATATTTTTATATTTGTTCTGTGCCATAGACATCCTATTTAAACATAGCTATTTAACAATTAAGATTGCTTTATTCATTATTAAAGACTTATATCACTTTATAGAAGTGTTGTGTGATGCTTCTAACTATATTTTTGACAAGCCAGACTTGTTTTTTAGCCTTCACACTTTCCATTTGTGATGATCTTTGTAATACAAACTACTACTAAAACCTGTTACTATTCAGATTTGTAAAACCAGTATAATCTAGGCTCACTCCACAGGGAAAAGATAGAACACTTCCTTTCTTTTCTTTTCTTTTTCCTCTGCTTAGTACAGGTTTGCATAATGACCTTCTTTTAAATATTTGAGAGACTTTTCACCCAGAAGAGGTGTTGTTTAAATTGGAGTTTGTTACTCATTTGTTTCAGCTGAAAATACTCTATTATCACTATTAAATGTGCTCTTAAATGATGTGGCCTTCGTTACCATATGTGGTAGTTTATTGCATGTACTAACTATTTAAAACAGACATAAGTAAAACAAGATTTGTTTGGGGGAGGAATAGGGTTTCTCTAGAATAAGGACTACAGAGACCAAATGGAAACATACTTGCTTCACTGCACATGGTTTCTATACTTGGCCTTGCCCGCTTACCATTTTATGGTTACCAGATTTATATCTTTTGAAATTATGGACATTGGATCAAATCCTCATGTTGGAAAAACTCTAAGGTAACATTAAATGAGCATGTGATTTGAGTAACCTACAATTTTCACACAGGTTTTGATGACCAAAGTCAAAATATTTCCCATAAAATGCTGTAAATTTGCTAAAATTTAACATAAACCCTCTATAGTGCAATAATACAAAGAAACTTTGTTTACTAAAAAAAAATCTGAAATATCTTTTGTGGATCTTATTTTAAACAGTTTCCAGGGAGAACATCTCACAGATACTAAAGAAATATGTTGTCAATTCAATTCACTGGGTTATTTTTAAACAAGCTTTAGTGACTACTCTAACATGATAGGTTAGCCAAGAAGCTTGTTATTGAAATTATAGAACTGTAGAATTGAAAGATTCTTAGAACATCTACAGTCACTGTGTTAGGGAACTCTTAGATTAGTCATAATTGACTCAAAACTACAGTTATCATGTGTATCCACTTTCTATTGCTGTGTAACAAATTATCACAGACTGTCCTAAAATATCACCTATTTATTATCTTAAGTTGCATAGATCAGAAGTCGAGTTACAGTGTGACTGGATTCTCTGCTCAGAGTCTCAGTGGGCTGAAATCAAGGTGTTGTCCAGGGCTGCGGTTCTTATTTGGGGCTTGAGACTCTCTTCCAAGTTCATTGGTTGTAGGCAGAATTCAGTCCCTTGCAAGTAAGTATAAGACAAGTGAAGGACTGAGCTCCCCATTGTCTGCTAGCTGTCAAATCTGACTTCCTCTCCTGCAACCCACCAGAGAAAATGCTCTGCTTCTAAAGAGACATGTGACTAGGTCAAGACCACCTGAGTAATTTAATTTTAGCCAAAAATGTCAATAAAATCATGGGCATCATATTTACAGGTTCTACTTACACTCAGGAGAGGAGATTATACAAGGGCATGGGTCACGAGGAGCCAGGTATTGTTTGCTGGCCACATATCTATACACGCACCAGTGACTGGAATTTCACAGTCTGAAGTGCTATTTATATCAAGGAAATATGCGTTCTGAACACTGGTCAGGAGCTCTGGCTTGTCTGGTTATTACCGTCTGCTCCCACTTCATTTTATTCACATACTCCTGGCCTTAAAGTGCTTTTGGGGAAGTAGACACCACTTCCTTGTGCTTACCTTTGTTTGTGGTGCCAATATTCCAGGTTTAACCTTCTCCTCTTTCCCTCATTCTCACACCGGAGACGGCTCCAAGGTCTGTGGCAAGTGTACAGGTTCTAGTTCTTTAAAATAAAGTGACCATACTTTCTACTTAGAAGAAGATTTTTGGCTCGGAAATTTGTACAGAAATTATACTTTTCTAAAATTCTCAGGCACGGTTTTAAGCACTCACTAAATTGGTACCTTCACATTTTTCTTGTAATAAACAATAATATATGTTCCTTCATCTTTTCTAGGAAAAGACTTCTGGGAAGATTTCCGAGAAGAGCACATATATCTGACATTTTCTGAAATGAACTCGCTCAGCACCAACATGTACTTTTTTCCTTCTTGTTAATGTCCCCAGGGTTCAGTGGAAGGTAAAATTTATTTTGTTTACATGTAGAATGTACTTCAATTTTTCACACACATTTTGTAAGAATGTGCATACTGAGGTTGGTGGGTTGTAAAAGGGGTTAATACTTACGCTCTTTTCCAGCCTATATTTATTGGAAAGGCCAAGTTGCCAAGTTTCTTTGAAGAATTCAGACAAATGCATCTGAATATTTTCCATAAAATGGGAGGTAGAGGATCAAGCATGAATTTTCTCTTTATAGCACTTCTGGCAAGAGGCTTTTGGGATAAAATTTACTTATTCCTTCTCCACCTTGTTTAACCACAACATCTGTTTGTCTCCATTGGCGTTTGGCCATTGACCTACTGTCTCTCGTAGAAGACACCCACCATCCCTCTTAGGACCAAATGCTGATGAGAACAAGCAGTTCTCAAGTGATCTTAGTCATGGAACTAGTCACAGGCCAAAAGCATGGCCTAGTTATATTATCTAAATTCATTAAAAAGGGAATTAATTTTATGATTTTCTATGATTTGGGGGACTGAATTGTTAATAACGCTAATTTATTTGGAAGGGAAAAGGTTAAGAGATTTAGACAGGAACACAGGAAAACACACCCTTCTTATTGAATATAGTGTGGGACATGTAGATTTACTTTCTGACTAGAGAAACCATCTTTAAATGTTCAGAAACTTAAAGAGTGAAAGTTTAACTAAAACTAAATATGCATATATGCTAAAAGTAAAGAATTTTGAAATATAACATCTTTTCCATTTTTTGAGAATTTTTCTAATACATAACAATAGCTCATAACTTTGGTACAGAGTTATTGCTGCTTCTAAAACTGACTTGCAGTTTTAGAACAAGGAAAAGTTCTAGACAGAACCAGGAAGGGTTCAGGAGAGGCCAGTGCTTGTGAGGTGTGGTGTCAGAATCTTCCAAAAACAGTTTGGAGCCTGCCAAGCTACACATTGATCAAGGAACCTCTCATTGAGTTACTGCCTAGTCTTGCTCTGTCCTGGCCAGCCACACTCTGTCCAGCAGGGACAGATCATTTGGTTTCTGCTTTTTCTTTAAGTTTTAGACTTTATTGTTTACTTCATAGTGTTTAAACTGCATTATAGCAAAAATAGTCCAGGTCCCTTTAAGAAGCACTGGATTGGGAACCTAGGTTTACGATGTAAAACTCATTAATCCTTCATGCCATAATCCTACATTTTTTTAAATTTTGAAAAAAAATTTTTTTTTGTTCTGTTTAGTTTTGGTGTTGGCTGTTCCTAAATATTCTAACATCCACTTGTTTAGATTAAGTCTGGTTTCTAACCTGGTGGCATCTCTGGTCTGGGGTGCTCACTGCATCCCCAACTTTTGAGTCAATAGGGAAAAATAAGGCATGGATGGATGGATTTGACCTTAGGTTGCCCTTTGCTATGGAAAGGGCCCATCCCCTGAGCTTTGACTGTCAGTGATCCTTTGCACCATAAAAGTTTTCATCTTGGCTGGGCCAGTGGCTCACGCCTGTAATCCTAGCATTTTGGTAGGCCAAGGTGGGAAGATCGCTTGAGGTCAGGAGTTCAAGACGAGCCTGAACAACATAGTGAGATCTCTGTCTCTACAACCAATTTAAAACTTAGCTGGGCATGGTGGTGCATTACTGTAGTCCCAGCTACTTGGGAGGCTGAAGCAGGAGGATTGCTTGAGCCCAAGAGTTTGAGGCTACGGTGAGCCATGATTGCACCATTGCACTCCAGCCTGGGCAACTGGTGAGATCCTGTCAACCCCAAAACAAAAAACAAAGAAACAAAAAACACAAACTTTTCATCCCTATAAAAATGTCACTGTGTGACTCTGCATGCTGCCCAAAGAGAAATTATGAAGAAATAAACCTAATTTGCTGCAGAAAAGAATGCTTCAATATAGAAGACTTTTTCCCTCTGTTTAACCTTAATAATTTTGCCTGTAATATTTTCTGGAAAACATTTCAGGCAAGTATGCAGAGTCTCAGTTATATTTATGGTAAAAATCAAATATAGTAAGGCTAAAGGAATTGTCCAGAGACCCACAACAAATGGAGGGCAGATCCCAGAACTCTACACTTACATTGTTATAGCCATTGGGCTTCTTGGCCTCTCTTTGTTCTATTTGCCAAGGGATGACCAGAGCTGAAAACATCCTCAACCAATTAGTCAAGCTCCCCATCTGGTGATTAGCCTTGTTCTGAGAACATCTTGTGTATTACTACATTTGAGGATCCAAGGAGAGCTTTGTTCACCACTGGGGGCAGCTCTTTCCAAGGAAATGACCTTCTGGCTTAGCCAGGAGGAGCTGGGTTAAGCTTTCTTCAGCTGGAAGTTACAGGTTACATATTTAATGTGTTTGCTCACTATGTGAGGCAGGGGAGGAGAAGGTTATGCATTACAAATTTCCTAAGTATATTTCTAATCTTATAAATCAAACTTGGTTGCTACTAGAGTTAGCCTTATATAAATCTTAATACTATGTCTTTGCACTTTCAATCTGATTTTAGAAGAGGACTATTACAGTATTTTAATTTTTATTAATTGAAAATCCAGGCTATTTAAATCTGGTTATGTTTAGCTATCTCATCAAAATCAATTTATTACATTGTTTAAAGATTCCTGATTATCTAAATCTGACAACTATGAAAATAAAAAATTAGACAGAAAGCATAGTTTGTATAATATGTTTAGATACTAATCTTTCCCCTCAGTTTTTTTCTTCTTCCTTATTTCATTTCTTTACTAATTTATCAAATATTGGTTCATTGCCTATAGAGCCCCCAGTGCATGAATCACAATTTTTATTTCCTATACAACTCTACACATTTCCTTTAACTCTGTGACGGTAGATTCCTGGTACTTATGTCACTCCCTTTCTCTTAGGCTCATGGCAGATATCATTAGACAATGATAATACTCCTTCCTACTAAGCTGTGGATTTGGCCTCAGAATCCTTCTCAATATGATATTCTATGCATTATCAACCCTACAGAGCTGGTTCATTAGCTTAAACCTGTTTGCCATTCCTGCCCTTTCAATATTCTTTTTTCTTTTCTTTCTTTAGTTTCAGAATATCACAGGAGTACAAATGTTTTGGTTACATAAATTCCTTTGTACAGTTTGAGTCAAAGTTGCGTGTCCATTATCCAGATAGTGTGTATTCTACATACTAGGTGTGAATTTACCCATCCCTTCCACCTCCTCCCACCAGCTTGACTTCTGTTGAATTTTACTTCTATATGTGCACATAAGTGTTGATCAGTTAGCTCTAATTTAATAATGAGTACATGTGGTGTTTATTTTTCCATTATTGTGATACTTCACTTAGAAGAATGGTCTCCAGTTCCATACAGGTTGTTACAAAAGGTATTAGTTCACCATTTTTTATGGCTGAGTAGTATTCCATGGTATACATGTACCACATTTTATTAATCCACTCATGTATTGGTGGGCACTTGGGTTGATTCTACATCTTTGCAATTGTGAATTGTGCTACAATAAACATTTGTGTGCAAGTGTCTTTTTGATAAAATGATTTTTTTTTTCCCTTTCAGTAAACCCAATAGTGGGATTGCTGGATTAAAATGGCAAGTCTACTTTTAGTACTTTGAGGTATTCCCATACTACTTTGCATAGAGGTTGTACTAGTTTGCAGTCCCATCAACAGTGTGTAAGTGTTTCTTTCTGTCCACATTAACGCCAGCATCTGTTGTTTTAGTACTTTTTGATAAAAGCCAGTCTCACTGGAGTTAGGTGATATCTCATTGAAGTTTTGACTTGCATTTCCCTGATGATTAGATGATTAGAGATGTTGAGCATTTTTTTCCTTTGTTTATTTGCCATTAGTCTATCTTCTTTTGAAAAGTTTCTGTTCATGTCTTTTGGCCCCTTTTTAACGGGGTTGTTTGATTTTTTCTTGCTGATTTGTTTGAGTTCTTTGTAGATTCTGGTTATTAGCCCTCTATTGGGTATATAGCATGCAAATATTTTCTCCCATTCTGTAGGTAGTCTGTTTGCTCTCATGATAGTTTCCTTGGCTATGTAGAAAGTTTTTAATTTGATTAGGTCCCATTTATTTATTTTTGTTGTTGCTGTGATTGCTTTTGGGATCTTCTTCATAAATTCTTTGCCTAAACCAATATCTAAAAGAGTTTTTCCAATATTTTCTTCTAGAATTCTTATAGTTTCATGCCTTAGGTTTAAGTCTGTTATCCACTATGAATTAATTCTTGTGAGTTGTGAGAGGTGTGGGTCCTGTTTCAGTCTTCTATATGTGGCTATCTGGTTTTCCTAGCACTATTTATTGAAGACGATTCTTTTCCCCAGTGTATGTTTTGTCTGCTTTGTCAAAGATCAGGTGACTATATGAGGGTTTTATATTGGGTTTCTTTCCTCTGATCCATGCATCTAGATCTCTGGTTTTGTGCCAGTACCATGCTGTCTTGGTTACTATAGCCTTGTAGTGTGACTTGAAGACTGATAAATTGATGCCTCCTCATTTATTCTTTTTGTTAAGGTTGCTTTAGCTATACAGGGTCTTTTCTGGTTCCATACAAATCATAGAATTATTTTTTATAGATCTACAAAAAATGACATTGGTATTTTAATAGCGATTGCATTGAATCTGTAAATCACTTTGGGTAGTATAACATTTTAATAATGTTAACTCAGCCAATCCATGAGCATGATATGTTTTTCCATTTGTTTACATCCTCTGTAATTTCCTCTGTAAGTGTTTTGTAGTTCTTCCTGCAGAGGTCTTTCACCTCCTTAGTTAAATATATTCCTAGATATTTTATTTACTTTGTTGCTATTGTGAAGGGTATTGAATCTTTGAAGTGGTTCTCAGCATGACTGTTGTTGGTGAATAGCTAATGATTTGTGTACATTGGTTTTGTGTAGACACACAAACACATACACACAATGGGATATTATTTAGCCTTAAAAAAGGAAATTCTGTCATTTGTGCCAAGATGGATGAACCTGGAGGATATTAAGTGAAATAAACCAGACACAGAAAGACAAATACTGCATCATCTCACTTATATGTGGAATCTAAAACAGTCAAATTTGTATAAGAGATAGTAGGGTGACAGTTGCCAGAGACCAGGGAGAGTGAAATGTGGGCCAAAGGATACAAAGTTTTAATTTTGCAAGACGATTGAGTTCAGGAGATGTAACACGCTGCTGTGTGACTATAGTTAAGACTACTGTATTGTATCTTTGAAATGTCCTAAGAGAGTAGGTCTTGAGTATTTTCACCACACACACAAAAAGAAATTGCTCACTCTGTGAGATGATGGATATGTTAACTAGCTTGATTGTGATGATTAGTTCACAAAGCATATATGTCAAAACATCAAGTTGTACACTTTAAATATGTACAATTTTTATTTGTCAATTATATCTCAATAAATGTGGGGAACAAAAGAGGCTATAGTATGATAAATTTAACAAACTCATGTTATAATATACATTGAAGTAACAAATACTGATGTGCAAAAATTTGCTATTTTTACTGAATGGGAATAAGAATTTTAGATTAAAATGCTTACATATGTACTTTTAATAGAAAAATAAAATTTAACTTTTTTTAGTTTTGATATAAACCCTTTATAATAGAAATTGCAATTTAAAATTTAATCCTGATTTTGCTCAGAAGAATTTGACTTGAAGTATTTTAAAGAAGAAAATCTTAATCATTTTATATCAACTTAATTTTAAAATTGAATAACTCACCTCCTTTTATGTAACTTCCCTTTATTAGTAGAAGTTTTAATATAAATGTTAGAAAATAGTTAATCATAATTATTAAAAACATTTTAATATGTGAAATATGCATTGTAGTTTAATGTCATAACTTCTTAGTATAGAAAATTATAAAAATTATTTAATTGATTTTAGAAGTTTAATAATCGGTATGAGCATCTTTTCAAAGCAAGAAATGTCTAATTCTATTCTTAGGAAGTTTCTAGTATTTACTGCAACAAATTTCCAGAACTATTTCCTTAACATAATTCATTTTTTCATAGAATTAGTATTACAACCAGAATTTTTATTTATGATCATACACTTGCCATGAAATAATTCACAAAAATATGTAACATTTATGATAATAAGATAATGATAAAGGAAAATTATTTTATACCTTTATATATTTAAAAATTGCAAACTATGCACCATTTCTAATGAATGGTCATTAATATATGTGTTAATATATGTGCAAAAGAATATCAAGAATTCTGAGGATATATGGAGGAAAACTCTCTTCCAGTCATTTTCCCTGAAACTAATTTCTGGTAAAATAATCATTAAAATTTTTTATTGCCAAAAATTTGATTTGCTTTTTGGAAATTAAAAGGAATGGGGTGTGGTTGAGTGGGGATTTGGATGTTTGGACAACATGAATCTTTAATAAAGACGAGCAAAGGCCTTGAAATGATGCCATCCTTTTTTTTTGCTCCTTATTTCTGCCTCTGACCAACAGATGCATCCAAAATTCCACTAACAGTAAATCTGCTTAAAGGTTATGGTCACAGTAATTAACACTTTGTTGTCAGCTATACAGTAACGGACATTTCTTTACAATGAAATTTTGAAATCTTGAAAATAATTATCAGGTCTTTGACATGATCTTTTGAAGAGAAATTTAACTTTCTCTTGCATGATTGCTAAGGCCATATCTATATTGTATGAGATATTTTGCCTTCCTCAGTGGTTGGATATTAATTAGAATTGTGGCATTTTATGTATTAGCCAAAGAAATTACTGTTACTGGTGACTTAATAGAATTGTTTCTGAACAGCCTCTGGAATAGATTTGTCTTTCTGTAGATGCTTGGGACTTTCAGAAAATAGGTAGTCAGGAAAATGACTTGCTACACATAGGGTTTCAATGAATTAATGCTGTTCTCGTTTGAGATCAACTTGGCCTTATCCTCACTCCCTGGTACACATGACCTAACCAGGGAGAAAGCTGGGAGACCAATTCCCAGATTCCCTTACCCAAAGTGTTTCAGGTTAGAGTGTGGGGATAGGAATCAGTGGGACCCAATTTGGAAGCTGGAAAAGGAGAAACCATTGTCTTCTGGTAGCTCTTATGGAGAAGTGAGGGCTACACTGTGATTTGGGCATTTATCAATTTCATGAACTCTCTCAGCAGTGTCTCTGACTTTTGCTCTCCTAGCTCTTCCCATGGCCATATGACCTGCTAATTCCCTGAATTAAACCCTTTCCTACTTTATACTTATAGATTTTGTTTTTTCCTGATAAAATCCTGAATGGTAACCCCAAAACTATAAAAAAATGAGGGATTGTTTCAACAAATGTAATCAGAATTTGGCTAAAATGTCCCTAGCAGACTATGTGATAAGGAGATTGCATAAATACATGTTCCTTTTCCCTCACCATTGTCTTTGGTTGTGCTCCCCTAAAAGACTTGGAAACTAGAATTTTAGAAGAGGTAGTTTATTTGGATCATAAATCTAGAAAGCACTGGTAGGGAAAGCACAAAGTAATATAGGGAAAAAAGAGAAGTTAATACGGGTCACCATGTTACCTTGGTGGGCTATTACCTGTTCTAGTTTGTTGTATTGTTTGTAACCAGCATAATCCTGATATCCTGGGGCAGTATGAACAAAGGTGTGTTTCTTGGAATTGGAGTATGCAGCCTAGTCTCACTGTAGAAGGGCGGGGAGCCCTGAGTTCTAAGGAGCTGGAGTTGGCCTGCCGTTGGCCAGAATGTTGAGAGGCAAAGTGGAGCACATGAGAGGACTGGCTGACCACATTTACCCACTGAAAGAGTGTTTAGGATTTGACACATAACAGGATTTTTTTTTTTTTTTTACCACTGTCCAAATGCAGAAGTGGTCAGTTTTAGAAAAGGTGGTAAGTTTAAGTGAATGAACATAGAAATAGAAATGGCTTGATATTTTCATGAAGACCTGAAAGCAGAATGGCTATAGAAAGATGTAGACCCTGGCCCCATGCTTGATGACAGCTGCAAAGTACGCTCAATGATTGGAAAAGAAAGCCTTTATTATTCTCTCAGATCCTAGTGGACCTGGATGGAGACCTAAACAGTAAAGCTTTCCATACCAGACTACTGTGACTGGGTTATTGGTTAATGGCTGCTGTCTTTTCTTTCTGTTTTTATTTTTTTTTTTTTAAATCTTCCTTTGTATAAACACTTACTTTACTTAGTATCTGTATTTTTTGGCATGTTGGCTAGCTGTCACATTTGGCTAATCCAGCATATTCCCCAGTGGACTTACTGGGGAAAAGTGCTGATTTTTGAAAGTTTTTCCTACTTTTTCCAAAGGATTTTAAGTGAGTTCCATACTTTTTTCCCTAACTAGTGACAGTTGGTTCTAATAAAGACAAGCAAACAATACAGTAAAAGATAGTGATTTCCTATCATATAAGGATAAATGAAACACAAAACACAACAGCCCAGGAATCCCCAAAAGGATAGAGGACTTGCATAGAAACAAGAAGCACAGCCTTGCACTAGTCCTGAGCCTCTCTTGGATTCCTTGTGCTGACACAGAGCAGAGCAGTGGGGACGGGCGTCTTGGAGGAACTGACCATTCTGGAATAATGGCAAGGAACAAGTACATATCTATTTCTAAATAAAATTCAGATAGCTTTGTTCTGAATTTTGATGATAATTTAACTATTGCCATCTCTAATGAAAATTCATGAAATGGAGTTGTCAAAGATTTGAAGAATAAAACAATCTTCACTGTTTGAGCATTTGATTAGGTTTTAAATATTTGGGATCTGACGGGCAAAACTAAATATAAATTTGCATATGCTATCACTAAGGGCTACTCTTTTATTAAATAAATTTTTCCAAGAAATTAACTTTTTTAATTCATTCTTCTGTTTTAAGAGAAGTGGAAGGAGCGTAAATACATGCTGTTGATGCCGAGAAACTCGCCTAAGATTTTACAAATATAATGTTAAGCTTCTCAATAATGCTATAAATTGTGGGGTTTCTTGGTCCCAGCTTTATAAAAGAGGACCGTGAGGCTTAGAGAATTTCTTTAGAAACTTGAGTAACATCAGGCAACTAAAATGTGGTAGAATTAGAACCCAGGTTTATATCACTAATTGATTCATCCAAAAATGTTTATTTACTATGTGCTGGGCCTTATGTTAGATGTTGTTTTAGTTTGCTAGGGCTTCCATAGCAAAGCACCACAGACTGTGTCCCTTAAACAAACCGAAATGTATTTTCTCACAATTCTGGAGGCTAGAAGTCTGAGATCAAGGTGCCAGCAGGGTTTGTTTCTTCTGAGGCTTGCAAATGGCCACCTTCTTGCTGTGTCGTCACGTGGTGTTGCCTCTGTGTGCGCATGTCTGTGTCCTAATCTCCCCTCCATATAAGGACACCAGTTACATTGAATTGAAACTACCTTAATGGCTTGATTTTAACTTAATTGCCTTTTTAAAGATGCTATCTCCAAATGTAGTCACAATCTGAGGTACATCAACATATGAACTTTGGGGCCACACAGTTCAGCCCATAACAGATGTTATGGACCCAAGGTTGAACAAAAGCCAGATGCTGTTCCTGCCTTCAGGGAATTTACAGTTTAATTAGTGAGACTGGCAATAAGCAAAGGATCTCATCAATGGGGACAGGAAAAACTTGAGGAATTAACAACTGAGTTGAATTGGACAGTGAAAAAGGCAGGGGAGTCTGGTCCAGGTAGATGTATCAACTTGCTCAGGGATTGCCCCTGTGTGAAGGAGCTTAGAGAGTGTAAGGCTAGAGGAAAAAGGAACCTTGTGGGCTTTTGGTCCTTTGGTTGGGATTTGGTCTTTATCCCAAGAGTAATGAGAAGTGACAGAAAGTTTCAAAGTTGATTTGTGTTTTGCAAAGAGTATTCTTCTGCTTGTAAAACACATAGCTGATTGACCACATTTTCCATTTACTTTTCAACTGGTGGTTATAGTATCATGCACACTCAGAAAAAAAAGTTAGCTTAACTTTTTAGCTCTCTCAATAATTACCATTTTTATAGCTTTAAGTTTGTAAGAAATAAAAAAAAATGAATTATAAAATTTCACCTCAGCCTTTGAAAGAGAGGTTCCATAATTCAGACAATTGGGAAAAAAAGACAAAGTACTAACAACACCTACGTTAATCAAGATCTGTCTTACAGTTAAATCTTTCTTTGGTATTTCCTGTCTGGCTCCACAAAGTTGTCAGGCATGTGGACCTATTCTTTATGTGATGAACATTACCAACTTCCTTTCATCCCAGTGGGATTTATGAGCTTTCACCAAAGAGGAAAAAAACAATTTCTGAAAGACCAATTACAAAAATAGTGACGTATATCTACAGTAGTTGAATGTTTAAATAACTAAAAGCTTCAAAATGGTACAATTTGAGATTCTGGGTATGAAATTGAGCGTGAATGATTTAACAAAAATGAAGTGGTTTCCATTTACTTCTGAATAAAGAAACTGATGAAGCTTTCAGTTTAAATGTTTAGTATCTTTTTAAATTTTAAAATAGTTTATGACTAAACTATTGTTATTTTATTAGATATTTGTGTCATTAATATTGAATGTGTTTTTTTAAAAAACAAAATTTCTCTTCACTTTCAGAAGGGACTTCTGTGATACTGAAATGATGTAGAAGCCAGTTAACCTTAAGTTCAAATGGAGACCAATATATTAATTTTTGAATTATAGAATTCCTAGCAAAGAGGAAGAAAATTGTAGCTATGGAAACACCCACTCCAAATATATGATAAATAGAAAGGTACAGTAAATATCAGCAGTAACAAGCTTATGAATTATTAATTATGTAGTTTTATAATAAAATTTTCTTTTTTTTCTAGGAATACAAAAAGATATGTTAAAGTATGATATGAATAGAACATTTACTAGTTGGTGAAAGTTACAACGTATATTTTGTAGAGCTACACAAAGAAAAATGAATGAAAATACAGATAAGTGGGTGATTTGGGGAAATGATTAGACTTTGAATAAAATGCTTGTGACATTGTATTAAAAGGATGAGGCTAGTTACTGTTAAAATATGAAAAATCAAAAAATGTTTTCCTGAGGTTAGCCAAGTGACTAGAAGTGAGGAAACCATCTAAGTCTGACCCAAATGAAAATCTGTTTCTAGACTCAATCTGAGAATTTCCTTTTTTCTTTATTGTTCAAAGTACAGCTTTCATGGAATAAGAAGCTATATTGTATGTTAAAATGTGTGCTATTCTTTCTTTCCTTCTTAAAAATAGTACATTCCTTTCTTCCCCTCAGAAATAAACATATTTAGTTCACACTATTACTCAGGTTTATGTTCAAAAATGGGTAGAAGAGGAGCAGGAAGAACAGTGCTCATTTGAGCTAATAAATGCCTTTAAGAAAACTTAAGAAGACAGGTTTAAATTTATGAGTAAGTTTTATTAATTTTTATTTGACATTTAAATATGAAAAATTTTATGATTCAAACATCTTTCACCTCTAAAATAAATAACGTTCAAGGATTTAAAAATATTAATATTTACACTCTGAACTGCAGAAATTAGTCCCTTGAAAGATCTCTTCATTTAAGAAATATTTCTGTTACAAGTGTCAGACACGGTAACTCTGTAACAATTGAGAACTTAGGAAATTAGTTATTCATATATGAATTCACACTCACAATTTTTGGCTGCCTCTGCTGAAGGCTTTCACCAAAGTGCTATCAATTTTCACCTCTCCTTCATTCCCAAGCTGTCTTGCAAAAACAAGAGAAGGAAGAAAAAATAATCTAAAGATTAAATGACTCTCCCACAAATTCACACCCAAAATTAAAACAAGAACATTTTTGGCCTACTTAATATACCCACTCCCCACAAAAAGAATCTCGTGAAAATTGGTACCAATTATTGTTAAACATAAAAACACAGACCCAATTTCCTATACATTTGCTGAAACACACTTATTCTTGTAAGAGAGTGAAAATAAATAATACATTATAGTACTATAGCCTCTTGTACGGCCTAAAGTACCACAGCCGCTTTACTAATAATGTGGGTGCAATGCTAATTTTAAAATTTAATATTCAACTTTCAATCAAAATAATATCCTAAAATTCAGTGAAAGAAGAGAAATAAATTCATCAGCAAAGCAAATGTTACTAGAGCAAGTTACCCATGACACATGTGGCCACCGTGTCTAATGTGTGTGCTAAGGGGATGCTTTTACTTGTTTCATTTTAAGTCCTCATAATTTATTTAATAAATTTAATTTATTAATTTTATTAAATTTATTAATTTTATTTCTTAAATAAATTTAAGAAAAAGACTTAGAAGGAAAACATGAACAAATTTAGACCCTTTGTTTTAAGGGTGATTAAAATGCTTATTTTTTGTTTATTTAGGCAACTCGTGTCCAATATTCTTTCTCCAGATGGCTAGTGAAAGTGTTTAAATAAAGTTAGAACTACAACAAAGTAAATTATTTAAGTAGTAAAATAGTATTTTAATGGACATATTGTAGCAATATCAATTACAGTTTCCAGTGAGACCAGAAACCATGAAAAATTATATAATATATTCCAACAATGGGAAAATTTTTAAATTGAAGAAAGTAATTATATTTTAAGAAAAATGTGCCCAGCTCCCTCAAGCCTTTTTTCCAGTAACACTTTAGTATGTGTCCTGAGCTGTTCATCTTATAATAATGGCAAGAAATCTTTGAAGGTTCTGTTTCCATTGCAAGCACATGAGATATATAAATTCACAGAATTCATTTTCCTAGTAAACTTACTAGTTTCTAAGTGGAGAAAAAAGCTCATGTCCTGAAAATTGGAATTATCTTATAAATATTATTTGATAATTATTTAAAACTAAAACACATATCTCTAAATTTATCTTCACTGAAATATTCCTTGCTGTCCAGAGCATTGCCTTTGAGTTTCATGTGTCTTAACAATGCACAATTGTATAAGATAAAAGATCATCTTTGAATCTTGCAAAGATGATATATCATGATTTAGGGGGGTATATTTTAATGGAAAAATGTGCTTATGTAGAAATAATATAAAATCCAGCCTTACCATTTACTAACTCTTTAATATAATTTTCAATTTCTTTGAGTTCCAAATATCTCACCTATAAAATAGCAACAGTAATAAGCAACATCATAAGGTTATTGTTATAAGAAACTTGCAAAGTACAATGTCTACTGTTTGATTTATTATTGTAGTTATTATTTTTCCTTTTTGACAGTAAAGATGTAATATTGTATTTCACTTTATTAATTTGACCAAGACATATTATGTAGAAAAACAAACTCCCTATGCTATATATAACTCAAACTTATGAAAAAACAATTGTGCTAAAGTATATAAAGTTGAAAGACATATCATTTTTCATAACAAAACTACGTATTATCATTTCAGAAACAGTAAAACACATTCCAGGCAATAAAATATTAAAAACTGTTTGGTATTATCTCATTAAGAAGTAAGGTAATATTTCATACTTCTGAAAGCGTCAAAGAATGGATAGAGTGAGAAGTAATCTATTCATTTCTATATTGGTAGGTTTAGATCAGTAAAAGTGAATCTATGCATTGAGGCAATTACATGGAACTTAAAAAATGGAACTAATTTAATACTAAGGTCTTCTCTCTCTCTTCTAGATATTTTCACTAAAAGAGTACCTCAGGAATAAATGGTCTAATATAGGTACATCACTATTCTCTTGCTTTACTAATATAGTTTTTGCTTTTTGTTTATTATGATTATTGAATTACTATTGAGATAATAGATCAGACACATGCCTTGATCTATAATATATTTCAAAGAAAACTAAAAAATATTTTAAATCCCACTTTCTTCCTGTAGTTTTGTAATCATTATTTTGTCTATTTCCCAAAGAAAATAATAATTAAAAATATACATCTATGATTTTCCGTTTCTGTTTTTCGTTTTTCCCCAGGCTTATTTAGAACTGATCCTGAGCAAAACTGTGAAGCAGTGGATTTGTTTTGTTTTCATCCTAGTTTCCTTTACTGTAGATGACACTGTTTATCCATGGGTGGTGACAGGACATGTCCTTGGAGTTGTTTTCTGAGTAGTGGTGATGGATTTACATCGATCCATCAACACTTTTGGGCCCAGTCTCCGTTGTGGCCGTCATCCTGCACTTGCTGGACTACAGGCCAACATTACATTGGTGGTTCAGGTTTTGCCCCAGAACAGAGTAAAATTAACCTATCTCAAGACTGTACTCAACTGGCCCCAAGTTAAAAAAAAAAAAAATCTAGGGTTGCCCTTCTCCCAACCATCCTTTCTAATCTTTCCAACAAATCATCGATGTGTCCAAACTCTGAGAATTCTAAGGAAGTTGTCTATACTTAATCCTGTCTATAGGTAGGACAAAGAGGCTAAAACTTTTGAGAAAAACCTCCAAGTGATATGGATTTTAAAAAGAAAACCCAGGAATTACAAACTCCATACAAGTAAGGGATTCTACATTTTTAGTATTCTCTTAGTAGCTGTGTGCTTCAGCTGTACACTGTCCTACTAAAGGTGATGATGTCATCAATATTACGCCAGAGCCAGCCCTCACTTCATGTTGGCTTGTATCCTTTGCGTTTAAAAAATTCATAATTTTTTATGCCATTGTTTAACTTTTACATTTCCAGACAACCTAGTCATCAGAGAGCCCTTATATTTCTGAATTCCTTGGTTAAACAATATTTAGCCAGCTGAAGGATTCAATTAACAGACTTTATATTAACTTCAGGTCAGAAATTCCTAAGACACAATAGAGACATTATCAAATAATTCACTTCCCATCTCTGACATGAGAACTTATTAATTGTTCTAAAAACATAGGATTGTTGTAATGTGTCAATCTTTGTCTTTTCATAATATACTAATTTAGTTCACTCTTCATATACCAGAGGATGAAATATCTTAATTCTATGATTAGGAAATATATTTTTCTCATTTTTCAATGAGTGTGCTTTGTACTATGTATATTTAATACTGCTTATAGTATTAAAGTATATAGTATATTGTTTCAATATATAAAATAAAGGAAAAAATAAATAATACTCTAATAAAAACACACCATGTTGTTACAGGCATAATAACATAGGAATGACACACTAGCCTAATCTATAGTTTCTCTAGCATAATGTTCAATTTCTTAGAGAGGAAAGTCCTAACATGTTGAGTGACACAGATACATTTGATCTTACAATTTTACTTTTATTATTTATTTACTGGTGACATTGCAACACTAAGAACAATCAAAATGGAGTTATGTTCAGGATCTGGAATTCCAAATTATTAAAATTCATTTCACCTTTTACATTTTGATTACCATATTTGCTAATCTTTTAGTTGACCAATAAAATCATTTAGATTAGCTAAGGACAGAAAATTTAAGAGAATCTATTTAAAAGCCAACTTTTTAAAAATTTAAAATAATCTCAAATTTACAGAAATTTGCAAGTATAAAAACTTTTCCTTTTTGCTCTATATCATTTGAAAGTTTGTTGCTGATATGACATTCCATCACCCCCCTGATCCCAGACCCCAAATAGTTTGGATTATTTTTCCTACAAACAAAAATGTTCACCAATACAATCACAATACATTCATGGAGGTCAGGAAATTAACACGGATACTTTACTAATATACATCTAATGCATCCAATCCTCGGACTCCACTTGATTCCCAATTGTTCCAATGTTCTTTGTAGCAAAAGGATAAAGTTCAGAGTACATTATATAATTAGCTGTATCTCTTAATTTCCTCCAATTTGAAACAATTTCTCAGTTCTTGCTTGTCTTTTATGACTTTGTTCCATGTGGATTTTTTTTGTTACTTTGTAGAATGTCTCTCAATTTGAATTTAGTTTATGTTTCTTCCTGCTTAGATTCAGGTTATGCATATTTGGCAGGAATATGACAGAAGTTATATTCTTTTATCTGCATCCTATGGGGTGGGCACACATTTTTTATTTTTCCTATGAACAGTATTTACTTTTATCATTCTTACTAATACGGTATCTGCTAGGCTACTCCCCTATAAAGTTCTTCCTTTTTCCTTGTAATTAATAAATATTTTATAGGAATGTGGCTTGAAACTATGTAAATATCCTGTTCCTTATTAAACTTTTAATTTTTTAATTATATCATTGTGAATTCATAGTTTCCTATTTTGCTCAATGAGTTATGATCCATTACTATACTTATTTATTTTGATACTTAAATTGTCTTTAACTTTGTCAATGGCTCTATGAACCTTACGCTTGCTTCCGGTTCCTTTAAAAAAAATCCTCTCCATTCTTTGAACATTTTCTTATTTTCTGCTATAACAACATGTTTGTTCTTGAATTTTCTGGCACAGCAACATGCTTCATTCATCCTGTAGGTTCCCTGCTCCAGCCATGAAGTCAGCCATTTCTCCAAGGCTTCTTTTGTTGAAGAATGGTAATTGAAGTAGAAATCTTAGGGTTAGATTTGCCTATTGCTATTAGATGTTGCTGTTTCCAGTGATGGACAAAGCTATATTTATTTTTATGTCTACCTATATGTATGTTAAAATGCATGAGTTCACATTAATGCACCCAATTCCAATCTGACATCACAGGGCTCATCCTAGTTTTCTCCATTTCTACATTTTTAACTCCCTTCTCCCTCAATGAGAAACCTGACTACCACTATCCTTAACATATTTATGTGTTTGATCACTCCTCTGCATGTAACCAATCTCCTGTTGCCCCTGTGACAGATGCCCTTCACTGCATAGGTGCCTTCCTAGCCCTGCTCTGGGCTCTAAGACCACAGGCTTGGCCACACTCCTCTAGGGGGGCACTTTCCTCAGACTACTGCCCCAGCACCTCACACGGGGCAGCCTCTAACACAGACACCTTTCTCACTCTGCTCAGGTTTTGATACCATCTTGGGGCCACCAAGCTCCCCTGCTTTGCTTGGCATCATCTAATGGTTTGGGGTTTGAATTGCCTAAGCAAGAAAGGGAATAGGAAGGAGAAGAGTCATCTTTGTTTTTTAAAAACCCACTCAAGTTCATTAAAAAGAACCTAGTATTGTCCATTTTAGGCACGTTTTCCTCTTACCTGTTTTGGAACACTTTTCTCTCTGGTTTCTAAGGCAACATTATGTCTTGATGTTTTTTGTTTATTCTTGACCATTTCTTCTAATCTTCTGCATTGGTTTCTTTCCATGGGCTCATCCATTAATAATGATGTTATCCAGAATTTTAGCTTCAAGTCTTTTATCCATGGGAGAACTACATGATAAGACTCCGCAATGACCTACATGCTGTTGACTAGAAAACATAATTGTTGGGCCAGACTTATACAGCCCACAGCCTGGAACTTAGATGAGGCTCCTGCTTTTGCACAGTCCCACAATAACACCCATGAACCCTGAAGACCGGTTGAGTTCTTGGAAAATAAACTGCAAGTTTATCTCTTCAGAGGGGTAACCCAAGTTCTCATGAGCATTCTTGTGGGTCTCAAGTCTAGGTATAAGATCAGAACACCACCAAATTTCAACAAGAACTTAGAACATGGGGATGGGTTCCAAAATTGGTGATTTGGAGCCAATGACATGAGATAGTTATTACCATAGGGTCACCTAACTCTTTTCAGAATTGATAGAGTAGGTAGTAATCAAAGTTACTTGAAAAGCGTGTGGGACCAGATCAAGAGAAGCAAAGACAAATCCAGGGGTACAGAATAGGTGGCTGTCAGGGGAAGTGTTCAAGGAACACTGAGTAGGACAGCACCAGCACTCTGGAACACAAGGCATCAGGACTGGGCATGTATGTGTGCCAGGGATCAGAGAAAAATGACTATTTTTACAAAGGCTGACAGTTGGAGGTCAAGATGCACTTTGTGATCATGCCCTTGTCTCATTTTTCTTTATTAATTGGTAAAGTTCTCTATATTTTTCTACGAAGAAAAAAATGCTGATTTTTTTTCCAAAATAACTTTTAGAAATATTTGTACAAAGGATAAAACTGAGCCAAAAGTAAGGAATTCCAGCAATATAATAAATTGATATGTTGATCTCAACACAAATAAGAACTGAAAATAGAAAAATTTGTGTATTACATGATCCCTGTCATTGTTTCTGATTAATCAATTTTAGATTGCCTATTTGTGTTCAAAGGAGTAGCACATAAACTAGTTCTTTTTTGTTTCCTTGCTTATTTCAATAAAAGTCACTTTTAGAACTCCTGAGCAATTGCAGGGAAGTAATTCTTATCATGATCAGGTAATTTACCTGTAACTTTAAAACAATGGCATTAATGGAACTAAATGGTATAATTTAAAAGAAATTGAATCAACCAAAGAAGGAACTTGCAAATCATTCTGGCCCTGTTCTCATTTCATCTCCTTTTGGACATAATCTTATTGATAGAGGAGTAAGAACAATGTAAAAATCAGGACATGGAGGAAATAACAAAAAGAAAAACAAAAAAGACTGAGCTCATGTTCAGCCTGGACTGCATCTCAGCACTGATCAAATTTATCAGAGGTCCCAAGTGTGGTGGTGACAAATCCTTTTTCCTGGCTTCTTGCCTTACACAGGATTAATAAATAACAAACTCAAATATTTTAGGAAAGAATTATTTCATTATCATATCTTTTTAAAACATTGACTTTGGTTACTTGCCATTATTGATTCATATTTGAAACACACACTAACATTTATATGTCTATCTATAAATCTCAGATTGAAGACAGCAAGACACAGCACACATATACATAATGAATGTCTCTGTATATTAGTATATTGTGACACAAATGAAAGACAATCACTTTCTATGCCAGCTTGCAATTTTATTCTCAAAAACATTTATTTTGATTTCATGGCTAGATTCGAAAAAGAATGACAATAGCACAGAGTTCTGTAGGTGGTTAAGTCTTCTCATTGTTCATATCCAGTCCCAGAAAGCATCACTTATGGGGGAGAGAGCACGGGTGTAAGTAGGTAGAAGCTCAAAGCTGCTCTAAGCACACTGGATGCTCCCTGTAGCATTGAACCTGCCCTCGAAGGGTAGATTACAGAGAGGAACACTGGTTTGGTAGTCACCCTTTCAAATCAGCCTTTCTCATGGAAAAACTGCTGCCATTTAGAAGTTGGTTATCTCTTTGCTAATTTACTATCTGGAATAGAATAATCCCAATTTTCTACCTAATGGGCAGAAGTGTTTTATATTACTTTGATGTCAAGGGAGCAGAAGTAGCCAAAAGCATAGATGAATGTAATTGTGTAATGTCTAGTAAATGCCACTGTGCATCAGAAACATAGAATTCATGATAACTTTCATCCAAAAATGGGATTAATTTGATCTAAACCAGATGAATGAGGAAAGCAGCTACTGTATAAATAGTTCACTTGTTACTTTTCCAGATAGAAAACAAACTAGCTATAAATCATTATTGGACTATTTAAAAGGCTTTCATAGTTTTGTCAGGATAACATTAATTTTTGGAATCGTTAGAATGTAATATTTTCCAGAGATAAACTCTAAAGGAATAGATGAATAAATAGACACATAAAAATATTTCAAGTGATGATACAGCACCAGATTTCTTCCCTATGTTTTTTCAGTTTTAGGCTGAGATGGTTTCTCTAGGTAATGCTATTAAGGTGTTAATAAGTATGAAGAAAGTACTAATAGTTTGTTTTTTGCAGATCTAGTGTACCATGACATATCCAAAAGGAAGAATAAAATTCTTTGTGGTATTTGTTTCAGACCACCATTTCTTGGCTACATATTTATTACTATCTACTTCAGCAAAAAACAAGCAATGAAGTTTTCAGTGAAGAATGCCATTACATAACCATCTACCAATATGTAAATGATCAAAGTGCTACAGCCAGTTCCTTTAGCTTAATTTTAGTCCTTTATTCTCTTATCCCTTTATACTGGGGATGGTTATGACCAATGAAGAGGAAGAGAGGAGCAAAGAAAGGAGTAGAACAACTCTTTAGACAAATTTTGGACCTCTTCGTCTCCAAAAAAAAAATTCTTTTTGCAATGTCTATCCTATCATCCCATTTTCTTCTTCCTCCCATTCTCTTAGCACTAACCCTTTTCTCTTTTAGGTTCAGTGATTGTATTGATTTTCAACTCCTTCTACTTTTTCTTCCTGTCCTCCCTTGGATTCTGAAGCCTGAATCCAATTCAGTAAATGACAGTTTGAATTCTGTTTTTCATTCTGAGTCTTTACATCCACATGCCTTGGGAATACAGCATCGTTTTATTTTATTTATTTTATTTTATTTTTATTTTTTGTTTGTTTTTCAGCTCATTATGGGGTTACAAAAGATCAGGCTATATACATTGCCCATGCCTCCTCACATCGTTTTAAGGGACACTAGAATGAGATACTATTTTGACACTCAGGTCTGTTTTATTCATTTTTATACTTCCTTCCCTGACAGATGGAGCAGCTAGCACGGTACTTGGCACACAGGAAAAGGCACTTGATAAATATTAATAATTGCTAAAAATTGAAATCAGACATACTTGAATTCTACCTCTGGCCCCCAATAACTGAGCCACAGGGAACTTTTATTTCCTCCTTTATAAAACACGAGAGATGCAGACCTTATGCCGTTGCTACCTTAACTAACTGAGGTAACTTATTCAAAAAGTACCTTGCAGGGTCTGCGAACATACTAGGTTTTTGATAAATATTTTTCCCTTCTCTTAGACTAGCCATTTAATTTTCCTGAGCTATACTCCCCTCATTTGTCACAAAAAGATAATGGTATTTCTTGGAACTTCCTGACAGCATTGTTCTGAAGATTAAATGAATTTAGGGGTTTATAACCTCTTTTACAATATTAAACAATGAGGTTAATTATTATTAAGATATTGAAAATCTTTATCAAACAGAAGTTAAAAATACTGATAGACTGAGGAATTTAAAAACAAAGCTGCTGCTGAGAAATTTTTTTCTCTTCAAGGGCAAAGTCAGTATTTATACTTTTTAAGTGTGCTTATGATTAGTTGTGGCTTGTTTGTCTAAAACATATGACTTGGTGGCTAAGAGCAGGTTTCAGAGACAACTCTGCTGGAATTTGAATTCTGGCTTTAGCACTTTTCAGCTACATAATCTTGATCAACTTTTCAATGCCTTAGTTTCCTCATTTGTGAAATGGTGCTAGTAAAAGAACTGACCTTGTGGGATTGAGTGGTTGTGATGACTAAATGAGATCATGTGTAAAACATGCTTTTAGTAGAGCCTGATGTGTACTAAGTGCTCAGTATATGCCAACTATCACTTTAAATAGAATCTCCTAGTCTCTTTTGTGTTTTTATTTAACCTAAGAATATGTCTTGACAACTTTAAATTCTTGGTCAACTTCTTCTTTTTATGGTTCTTTATGGAAGAAATATTGCTCCACATTTAGACCTAAGTAAAAGGAGCATGAGATAAAAAAGTATGAAGGCAATTGAGAATCCTTCGCTTAACCAAATGGATATTTTATAACAAACGCTGATTTTTTAAAAACGATTAAGTCTGCCCTTTCAACTAATTGGTGACCATGGTAAAATTGAAGATTATTCTGCTAGGAAAAATTATTGTGTCTTAGTCAATGTCCTTCTAGTTGAAATGAATAGAAATACATATCAAAACAGTGCAAGCTGCAAAGGGACTTTTGTGGATGAGTACTGGGCATTTCACAGAATCCAGGATCAGCAGGGCCACAGGAGAACTTATTCCAGGAGTAGGTAGTACTTTCAGTTCTTTATTTCTATTTTTCCACCAGCTTGGTTTAAATATGGCTGCCTGGCTAGGACACGTGGTTGTGAAGGGAAACATGGCTGCTGAGTGACCACCACTAATACATGGGGTAGATCTTAGAGACAGAGGTTGACTGTATGCTGGGCAACACCCAGGTCTCTACCAAAGTGGATGTTTGCATAAAATAAATTTAAACTATAATGTCCAAACAGGAACTCTTCCAATGTCATACCTTAAAAAGAAAAGCAAATTTTTATTTTATTTTTAATTGACAAAAATTGTACATATTTATTATGTACAACATGATGTTTTGAAATATGTATACTTTGTGGAATGGTTCAATTGAGCTAATTAACATATGCATGACTATACCTTTTTGATAAACAAAATTAAGATATACCCAGAAGAGTAATAAAAATACTATCCTGCAATCAGTTACATATATTGGTTCAAAATAGAAAGGGCTTATGTGTTTACTGCCTAAGCTTGGATGAGATTCAATGTGTTTTTGATAAGGCTATTTCGAATGAAATAGTCAATACTGTTTAATATTCATTTTTAAAGCCAAATAACATATAAAAATTTGTATTTTAACAGTTGGTAAGAAAATGATGAGTAGCAAAATTCCTATAGATTTATAAACCCTCCATATTTCAAGTTGACCATTTGGTCTTCCAAGTAGAATTTGTGTTCATGGAGTAGCTATAATAACTCACTCATGTAAATTACTGGTTGGCTACATTTTTAGTCTGCCCCCAAATTGTTTTTGGAAGCTTCTTAATCTCTTTTGGCTTGATGGGAGTTGGCAGACAAAACAGCAAGGAGCTATTGAGAATTTGTCTGTTGATTTAGGGCCAGCCTCCTGCTCCTGTCCTGAATTAAGTTCATTGACAATGTTCCCTCCTCACCACTCCATTCTTTTCCAGACTTTATTTTAGGATTTTTAAGGTTCAGTTTGATGCAAAGAGCTTAGATTTGGGAAGTGGGTAGGAAACTCAGGATCTGGAGGATGAGTGAGAAGAGGAGGAAGAGTAAGGAAAAGGTCTTTAAAGTTTAGAAATTTAGATACATTTTTATTATCCTAATTTAGTTTATAAGCCAGAAATATGTATATGTGTATATTTTATAAATATATTTGTGTGCGTGTGTGCTGCATGTAATAAGGTAAATGGCATTTTACCTTCAGTTTTTTTAGTAGTTTGTAAAGAAATAACAATATACAATGTCTCTGGCTAAAATTACTTATTTGAATTTAGCAGGGTTTATTAGAACATGTAGTTGTCTGACAAGTACCACATTAAATCAATTAGCAGACAGAGCTTCCACAATGGTTTATTTTGCATATTAATTTAATTGATGATTGATAACAAATAGCATAAATAATGAATTTTGATGATGATGATGGTGACAATGAGGAAATCAGCACCAGGACCTACTTCATGAAGAAAATCTTACCTGGTATTTAAAGAGAGAGATGGCCATTTAGAAACACCCAAGTAATCCTGGAAGAATCTTATATTGTATAATTATTTCTAACAGTTCTCTTTATGACAGAGCTTATTTTTCAAAGAGCAGAGATTCCATAGTTTACCCCAGGCTGCTGTTATCTTCATGGATACTACAAATGCCTTTTTAGAACTTTATAGGTTTGGTTTCTTTAGTCTGATTTTTCCTGGACAAAAGCTGAGTCTTTGTGGGACTGCATCTTTTCATTTATAAAATGCGCCTATAAAACGAGGTGACCTATAATCTTGAAAGGTTTCTCTTCAGATTTAAGAGCTTCCAAAGAGCTGTGAATAGTAACTGAGCCTGTATGCAAAGATTCAAGAAAGGGGGTAATGATTTTTAATTTTGAAAGTCAATAATTCTCTATGTCTGGGATTTTACTGGGAAGAGCTGAGAGTACAGCAGAATTTGCTGCAGGGAATCATGACGTTGGAAGTAACAAAACAACCAAAGCAAAACAAGGGCTCTCAAAATTAAAAGGATTATGTTTTGCCCTTTTCCTACATGCATTTATTCTTTTATTGCCTTTAAGATTTGCTACTGCTAAGAGTGAGCCGAACCGTGAGTCTTTACTATTTATTCTTGTTTTGGGCTTTCTTGGACACCAGGTTTGTGCTTGAACTTCAGTAATACTTATCAAAGCCAATATGAGGGTTTTCTTAGAAAGCTTCTACAATGGAAAATGTTATAATCTCACCTATTTCAGCACATAATAACTTTTTCCACAAGCTGTAAGTTGCTCTAGCCAGGCCTATATCTCTGGCACATAGTAAGTACTTTAAAGAGTTCACTGAATACATTAATTCTATTCAGAAATAAGTCTCACGGTATTTGAATAGAAAACAATTTTGAGAAGGACTGAAGCCTGCGTGTGAACTTATTCTGATGACTAATTGAGTTTCTTGATATAATTACAGTAAAGCAAAAACATCTTTCCCAAATTAACTCTGTTTTAAATAAATACTGACTTCTCCTAATTTTAACCCTGGTCCCCTCTTTCCCACTTTTTGTTTCCACTGTCTCTCTTCTTCACGTTCTCCATCCTTCTATTCTGGTGTCTCGCTTTCCCTTCCGATCTTCCCCTCTTCCTTTCTATTCTTTTTGTCTCCTTTTCTTAATATTGTCCCCCCTTTTTAAGTAGTCATAAAATGAAGCAGACATTCATGTTGAATTTTTTCTAACATAAATTAGTTTTTCTTTTTGCAAATAAAATGCATTTATGACACTTTCTAAATCTTAAGAAGCCTTTTTTTTTTTAAATAATTTTCTCTTTCAATCATTTAAAGTTTTCTATAGATATATCTTGTTAGGATAGAAGTAATTAATCAGTATATTGTTTTATGGGGAAATACTCTTCAACTTTATATATTTATAATTACCACTTAGAAAGAGATAATGGAGAGGATCCTCAATTCTAGAAAGGTATTAATTTTAGATCATAATAAGCCTAAACTACAAAGTTTCCAAGCTACTTTATGAATAGAACATAGCAAGTACTTTCCTTGGCACCAGCTCATTACTTTCCCAATAAATCAATTCTAAGTGAGTAAATCCATCACTGGTTGGAAAGAAAGGTTAGCGTCTCACTTTCAATAGTCCTTGTCAGTAAGCAGGTGGAGGAAAACACAGAGAAAGGACTAGAGGGGAGCAGGAGACAAGAAATTATGGTTCCCCCAAGATGAGAGAAGAAATATGAAGTGTGTCCTAGGGTGCACTTAAAACTTACATGTTTAACCAGTTCCCTCTTCTCACAGCATTGCCACATCCGCATAACCTGCCATGTCCCCAGGAGCTTGGTGACCACCTGCATCCCATTCGATGGGCAGGAGGAAGAAGAGAGCCCGATTCCAGGAGGGAACATCAGCAGAATACCGGACTGTCATTGAGTTAGAGAGTAGTTGGCCCCACAGGCTGTTATCCATAAAACATTTCAGATGTGTCCCAAATGGAATTTCCCATATGACAGATGAAATCCAACACCCATGACTCCAATCAGCCAATTCTATAGAGGGACATGCCATAACTCTTTTCATCCTCATACCACCTACTCACTGAGGTTGGATGGAAAATATATTTGCTCTCTTACTAGATATCCGCTTTGATTAACAATCCATCTTCTTCACACACTCTTCTCTTGGCTCCTATAACATCACATTGTCTTCATTTGTCTCTTACTGTTCTTTGTATTTTAAATAAATTCACAATTTAGCTTGTATGAATTTTTAGTTTGTATGAATCAATGGTCCTTCATTAGGATAATTTTCTCTTTACGTGATATTTGTTTATGAACATTGTTTATGTTAAGGTAAATTTCTCTCCATCTGATATTTAATGAATTTTGTTTATAGTAAGTTAACTCAAAAATTCAGAAGACAAATGGGGTGAAGTAACTAGTGGGGTGGGATGGTGTGGAAGTGGTTCAAATTGGTGCTGCTTTGGGTTAGGGATGGTGAAAACGTAACTGCTTATTTCAATGAAATAAAAATTAGAGTTTTATCTAAAAATCTCTGAAATGTTGCTTGATATACTGCATACTTCTTACTCCTTTTGGAAAAGGAAAAGATTTTGAAAAAAAAAGCTATTTAGGCAGAAAACATTGTATTTTTTTTTTTTTTTTGGGACACAGTCTTGCACTGTTGCCCAGGAGGAGGGCAGTAGCATGATCGTAGTTCACGGTAACCTCAATTTCCTAGGTTTAAGCAATTCTCCTGCCTCAGCCTCCTGATTAGCTGAGACTACAGGCACATGCCACTATGCTTGGCTAATTTAAAAAAAAATGTTTTTGTAGAGACTGGGTCTTGCTGTGTTGACGAGGTTAGTGTTGAACTCCTGGCCTCAAGTGATCCTCCCACCTTAGCCTCCCAAAGTTCTGGGATTACAGGCGTGAGCCACTGTACCTGGCCAACATTGTATTTTTATATGCTGGCAAAACTCTATGAAAGTAAAATTTAAGTAATTACAAATGATCATAATCTGAATACCAGGTACAGCATTTATCTGTTTGCACTAGATAAACGTGAGCCAAAGAGCAATATTTCTGCATGATTTTGCATGGGAGTGATTAAATTGGAATACTTTGTGATTTCTGAAATATGATTATTTTCTAGGCCTCTATGTCTGGAGAGGGCCTTTCTTGGTGATTTACTCAAATACTCTGAAATCTTTCTGGACCTCTTTCTTGCTCCATAATAAAAACTGTTGCTTTAATATAAAATTAAAGATTTAAGGAATAGATACTAAGTGATAAAGGAAATGGAGATATTTAGCTTGCAGAACAGACACATATTTGAATGATCGTAATTTGAAAGAGGAAATTATAAGGCAGCTAACCTTAATTACTTGATTATTATGTGGCAAGGACTGTGCTCCCACACGAGTTTCCCTATTTATGTACAAATCAACATTTTGATGTGGAAAGTGTTAATTATTTTCTCACATCATCCCTGCTTTTCAGATGAAGAAATTGAGGCATAAAGAAGTTCGATAATTTTCCTGTGGACACACAGATACTAAATAGTGGGGCCAGGGATTGGAACCTGGATATCTTGACCTCAGGGCACTGACAATTAACCGCAATGACTTGCTGCCTCCTGGGTGCATCTGGCGCGCAAAGTGCCTCTGGCCAGCACCAGAAATGCCGACCAATGAAAGTCACCACAAGGCAGATGCAGGCTGAACAGAAGGAAGAATTTTCTAATGATGCCATCTCTGTAAAGTAGAAGGGAAGGCCTCAGAAATTATTGACATCTCCTTGGTTGAGGTTGTTCAATTAGAAATGAAATAAAGACTCATTGGAAATCTTGCAGTGGTTATCTTTACTTCAGAGCAAAGTTAAACTATTACTAAAGCTTTTTTCCCCCTATCCTGGAATTTCTGATTCTATGACAAAAAAGTAATGTCTTATGAGAAAGTGTTTGTTTGTAACCTGGCCAGCAAAAGTAGCTGTCTCTGAAGTGTCCTGCCACAAAGTACCCTACTCTGCTCGCCTTTACTGGATCCAGCCTTCAATTTGTTTTGCAAAGACCTGTATTAGATTAGCAAATGGAGTCTGAGCATGAAAGAGAAGAGATAATGAACTGTACTTCAAAGAATGAAAAGAAGATGAGAAAGAGAAGACCAAAAGCAGAAAAATGAAAGAAAGAGAATGGATATGCCTCTCCTCTCTTTAAATGAATATGTGATTAAAATGGGGGTATAAAGCCTTTTTTGTTTATAAATATTTTAGATTTCAAAAGCTATTTTTAAAATTTCTTTGTTCTTAAGTTTAAAGTGACTACATCAGGTTCAAGTCTAGAATACATTTTTATGGAATAGGCTAGTAACTGATTTCTTCAAGGGTTTGCAACTTGGCATATTCTCCTCTCAAATATGTCTTATTAGGATTTTTTTTTTTTTTTTACAAAAGTGGTCAGTATTTGTGACTATATACCACTTGAACCCATTATACCAGACAGAAATTATGCTTGTGGTGTAAATTTTATCAATGGTATTTCACCTGATTAGGCTTGAATTTCCTAAACTTCTAAATGTCTCCTAAATGACAGTGGGTTTTTTAATTTTGTGAATTGCCATCTCTTGCTAATTTTTACAAATCGCTGTATACAGAATGTTTCACATGCGTTATGACTTACTCTTTATCCTTCAGAAATATTCTTACAGTCGAAATGCTCATCCTATATCTCTGTACAATATTTTTCATTTCCTTGTCACTTTTATTTAAAAATGTGCCTATTTTTTATTTTCAGCACAATCATGTGTCTCTTTTTACTAGCATTTTAAGCCTCTCATTTCTTTCTCACTTTATTGCAAAAGACAGTTTATCAGTCAGGATAGTTTAGGTTATGCTGCAATAACAGAAAAGTGCCAAAAATCTCAATTGCATAAGCCAAAGTTTGTTTAGTCACTTCTGTTACATGTCCACTGTGGGTCTGGTGGAGGCAGGGTGGGAGGCTTCGTTCCTCACCATCCTGGGCTGGTTCTGTTTCAAGGTGCTGCTTCAGAGTTGTCAGCTTCAGGGGGAAAAGGGGCAAGACCTAAGCACTGGAAATTAAATGCTTCCTCTCCAAATGAAACATGCTATTTTCCCTCACATTTTTTTTTTTTTTTTTTGGCCAAATCAAGGCAGTTTGTCCCTGTCAACTTTGAGGAGGTGGAGAACCACAATTCTTTGTGTACTTAGAAGTAGAGAAGAACCGGCTATTAGTAAACATTGGTAATAGGCTGCCATATATTGGTTTTTTACCGTTGTTAAACATTCTAAAATCTAGGCACGACCACATAACACATGCCTGGGCAGATTAACATGCAAGGCTCTGACTGAGACGAAAATGACCACACTTGCAATCGGTGGGTGGTGGACATAGTTGATGCACTTTGTGCTAGATGGAGATTTTGTGTGTATCTGTGAGGGTACTTTAGGAGAAAGTAACACAAGGCTGGAATGGACCCCTTCGCAGGGACCCTCAGTAACTTCCTGTCGTGCAGGCTTCTTTCTTGAGAGCCTGTCAGGTCAGCATTACCTCAGAGAAACTTCTGAGCTGCTTGTTGTTTGCTAAAAACTGTGAACCCAGATCTAGTCTGTAAAGGTAACAGGGAGGCAACGAAGAAGATGTTACTGATTTCACTAACGTAATAATTACTTAAAGAAGCTATTAGGCTGGTGGAATAAGATTGAATTCTTGGCTTTAGCTTCCACACAACAAATTCAGAAATGGCTGATTAGCTTTTGCTCATTTAAAATAAACAATTTTTCAAGCCAGTGTTCAGGGGTAGGTCAGAGTGTTTACAGAGTCTTCAAGGTCTCTGAAAACTTCCTCTAAATCTATTTATTTTAGAAGTACCTAAACTTACACATTAGGTATAGCCCTATACCCTTTCTCTAAGAATTCAGCTACTCTCCTTATAGAATTTAAAACTGCTAATGTGCTGAAGATTTGTCGCTCAGCTTGTTAAAGCTTAACAACTGTGGGAGTGACAATCCTCAGAAAGAAGCTACCTCACTTTTATTTCTCAGAGATGTGAATATTGCTTAGAAAAGACCTAAAAACCCACAGGGATGGCCTAATTATCATCAACTTCTCCTTCCCTCTCTTTCTCTCTCCTTCCCTCCTCCCTCCCTTCCTTTCTCACTTTTCCCCTCATGTTTTCTCTTGTGCTTTCTTTCTCACATGCTTCTGTCTCTCGCTCTTTTTCTCTTTTATTCTTTGAATTAACAAGAAATAAATAATTTTTTCCTGCAATGTTTTGCTTAGCACCACAGTGCTGATTATTTGACTAATATTCTCTTGGAGACTAACTTAAACATTACAGATGACTATAGAAAATACTCAAATTAAATTGCTCCTGTCTTTACTTAGACAATAATTAAGGATGTTTTTTAATTAAAAAAATTGAAGCATAAGCAATAATTAATTAAAAATGTGTTTTTCTTCCTTGTAACTTCCTATTTCTTAGGAAGGAAATAGAGCATAGTTTCGGACTGTTGAATAAATCCTAGCAGGACGCAGACTTAGCATGGGTGGAAAATCACCACAGTTAATCAGGAGGAACTCTGCGAACGCCTCTCTCCAGGTGACCTAACATTGCTGCCGCCTCAGGGAGCCGTTTGCTGCAACACGCTGCTCTCTCAGTTTGGTCTTCCCACCTTCCTAATCTTTCTGGCAAAAGACAGCTCTCATTGCTGGTTAACTACATAATTCACAAAAATAAACTCTATTTTTCTGAAGTGATAGAAATAACTTCTGTTTACTGGTAGAAAATAAATATATATATTTTTTAAAGAGAAAAAAAGTCCAGCTTTTACATGGCCCAGCTGTAATCAAAATAAATTCTCGTACATTTCCACCAGGTGGCACCCGCTTTTGAACTTTGGAAAGAGAGTGTGAACGCTGAGGAAAGCCGCTCTCCTTTCAGAAGGATTGGTTCTGGAAAACATTTCCAGTCAATGGAATTGAATCAATAGAAAATAATACTTTTCAACTATTCTAAGATGCTTCCAAAGTAAAATACATGATTAAATAATATGTTTAATTTGGGAAAAACTTAGTCTATGTAAATAAAGCCAATCCCAGTTTAACCTGAACTCCCCAGGACTTAAGTTCCACTAAGTTGTAATTTTTAGTTGATCTTTCCAACCAGCTCTCATTTTGAGTGCCTCCCTAACCTTTAAGAAAGCACAGCAACCAGCACATATTTAGCAATTGAGTGTCTACATGATGACCTGATTTAATTTATAAATCAATCATCAACTTGCCAGTCAAAAATTTTTAGGTAAACACTTTAACATTTTCACCAAAACCATGGGATCGGTAGTGTGAATCTTCCAAGTTAAACAGTCAGCTCTGCTAGCTACATACTTCGTGTCTATGCACATGGCTCTTTCCAAATCTCTGGCTAACTGTCACTATCCTTGTTGCTCTTCTCGGTGGCCTTTTTGTGTGGATTATGGCATAACATGCCTTATCAGATGTCACCTCAACACAATCAGTAATGGAAAAGTAACCAGTTTCATAGTCACTAACGACATCAGTTTTTACTGAGCAGGATCCAGATTGGGTGATGTCTTTTGTTTTCTTTGGAGTTTTATTCACTGATGACAAACAACCATGCTGAGAACTCTGGAACAGATCTTTGTCATTTAGACAGAACTAGAGCCAGGGAAAGAGAACCATCTAAGACATTTGAACTGCAGGGCAGGTTTCTGGCCCCCTTGATGCTCATGAGTGATATGCAGCCTGCGTCCTGAGGTTGGTGATTCAGTCAAGTTACTTAAGACTGTCAGAGATGTGGGAAGAAGCCTAGTGTAAGATTACTGACTTGGCTGGAACCAAGAAGGTCTTTCAGAAATTGCTTCTACAATATTTGTTATATACTTCCTTAAAAATGAGATGTATCCTTCTTTTCATGATTTCCTGCAGATGCTGAATTTGACACTATTTTTTTTCTTGTTTCTGAATTTCCTCTGGACCAAAGTAATCAGTATTTTCACTTGTGAGATGAAATGGAAAAGATAGGGAAATTGAAGTCTTTTTGTAGTGGTAATGTTTTATTTTCTTCTGGTATAGTTCATATTTTAGACAAATGTTATATTATTGATATTTGATTGCTAGAGGGAAAGTATATTTATTTATACTACTATATTTATTATAATATTTGATAGGCCCATAGGAGATGTATCTTTGATAAGGTACCTAACAATTCCATGGCAAACATTATTTGCTTCTGCCATGACAAAAGCATCTCAATCATCTGTCCACATGGTTGCCAGATTTAACAAACTTGATGCTTAGTTTGAATTTCAGATAAATAATCACAATTTCTTAGTGTATGTTCCATGCAATTTGGGGGAGATACTTGTGTTAAAAAACTATTTGTGGTTTATCTAAAATTTAAATTCAGCTGGGTGCTCTGTATTTTGTCTGGCAACTTCACCTGGTGGGCAGCTCTTATAGGTGCGACCCACCTTCACAGTTGCTGCAAGCAAGGGTGGCAGAAAACCTTCCACATAGACATGCCCAGTAAGACGTCTCAACTCTGCTGCCAACATCTTACTCTCCAAGTAGGGATTCCAAGCATTACGAAATGGACCACTGTAGCTTGCTATCGTTGGGCAAATTCCACCAACTTCATTTGGAATTTCAGAGCCAATGTGATAGAATGCTGCCTGAGCAGTACCTGGATTCTGTGCTGTCTCCTGAGAAGAGCTACTCCTGAAGTAGCTCCTCAAACTTCAGTTCACAGGGTTACATTAAATAAAGTACCTGAGGACCTTTGGCATGTGAATATCAAGACTAAACTTCATTTTGGTCTTACCTAGCAGGAAACAGACCCGGGAGAAAGTTATGTAGCATGATGTTATCATAATAATGTTTTACCTTTGCCCTTGCCTGCCACGTCCCCATCCCCTGCAATGGGGAATGGCTACAGAGAGTGTGACTTTATCATGCCAGTCACTCTAGTCACAGAGTTTGTCTGAGAAGGGTTGTGAAACCAACACTGTATTATTATTTCCTTTCTTTATTAGTGGAGTGATGGCATGGGTCTTAAGCATGCATTGAAAGGGACATCCTGGTTCTCACATCTGTTTATCTCACTTATAGTAGCCTATAAGCTTCTTTGAGAAATATGGGAAAATAAACCTTTATTAAGAAAACTGAAAAAGGGAAATCGCAGCATTAATAACCTCCCTGATAATATACTTACAAATATTTAACTTTGCTTTAGTGTATACCGCATCAGTAGGTATAATGTGTATAACAAAGATAAAAAAAAAATCAGAATTTTTACCTCATCTGAGAATGTAGTCTAACGGAAGAGGCTGATATATGCATATGAATCAATTAAGAAATGATGTGAAGTAGTATGTGAAGAAGTAACAAACCTGGTCACAGAAAGAAGAAAGGTATAGTAGTTCAGAGACGTGGGAGATCCGTGAAGGCTTGAGTGGCCCTTGAGCAGTGAGTTCCACGTGACTTCATGAAGGGGTGCAGGAAGCAGAAGGAAGGAAGTCTGAGCAAGAGCAGGAGCACTTGAGGGTCAATGAGGAGAGGACCCCAGTCGAGGCAAATGTAGGGATAAATTCACAGTGGGATAATAATGCAATATAATGACAAGCTGTGGAGTTTGGACTTGGTCCTACAGGCCATGGGGAACTATTGAAGATTTTTGCATCCTGGAATGACATGATGAAAGTGTTCTGGCAACAATCCACAAACTGGATAAGGAGGAAAAGACGTGAATTTTGCACAGTGTAGGTGTGAATTGGTTATGCATATTCACTCCGAGTGAGTTTGAAAGCCAATAAAAGATTTCTTAGTGGTGTAAATTAGAAATGTAAAACATTTACTAATTTACACAACTAATGTAAAATGTAAAAAATATTTGCTAATTTACACACAGAAATGCATATAACATGCATATATAGGAGTCTCTGCTCTCTGCTTCCTTCCCAGAGAGTTTACCCTTCACTGTACTATGCAATCCCCAAGAGGAGCACATTGAAAGCTGAATGAGTTTCATACATTACCTCTGCTCTTTGACGTGACTGTATCAAGGTCAAGCTGTACATTGTGTTCATTCTGTTTCTTGGTATTCTGTCGTCATTATATTGCAAATGGGGAGGGGTAAGGAAATACAGCCCTTCTTGTCCATGAAGAGTTTTTCATTTTTTTAACATTCTGCAAGGCTTCATGATTATAAATAAATTAAAACCAGAAAGAGTAGTTTCTATTTGCTATATAATTAAAAATAGTCTTTCAAATGACATGGTTAAGTGTCAAAGGAAACCCCAACTGCAGTTAATTCCAGCACTGTTCCTAAAGACCTCAGGAATGCAAAACCTATGTGTTGTATGCAAGCAGAAAGTAAGTTTTTTTTTTTAACATATACATTTTAAGGGAAAAGCAAATAAAACTAGCATGATGAGGTCTCTGATGCTTTCAATATGAAAAGAAAGTATATCGTAAATAACAAGTTTGAAGCTTCATTCTAACTAATTTTCCCTGTGCTGCAAAAACAAGTTCCAGAATCCTGAGAGAAAACAGAATGGGAGTAATGCTATTCTCAAAAATCTTTGATGTTCTAAAACATATTTCCTGTTATTGTGGTACCTATAACTTCTTGTTTTTATTACTGCTTGTAAGGTAATCTCCATTTTTATTGTTGTCTTAATTTCAAAGTCCTTTGGGCTTTGTCTGCACAATGAAATCAAAAGTAGACAGTGGAAACTGGATTAATTCACATACTTGCCTCAAGTCTCTGATGGGCTTTGACTAATCCAGATGTCAATATCCACGGCCTTACGTGTATACATAGATAATTCAAATGTGACTCAAATGGCGATCTTTCAGAAGAGGTGTAACACCTCCTCTGTCCTCAAATAGCACTCACTTTTATTGAAATTTACATTTGGTGGTGGGGAGAAGACATTAAAGAGCTAATTAGTATTTAGCTAATTAGTCATTAGCTAATTATTTATGTACTTACTTTTCTAAAAAGTACTATGAAGGAAAATTGTGGAACACTGTAAGAAAGTCTAACAGGAGTAAACTTACATATGTTTGGAGATTCCCTGAGGACATCACATTTATGCTGAAATTGAAAGATTAATAGGTTCTAGATAGGAGAAGGAAGATGAGGAGCAAGAAAGAGAATATTCCAGGAAGATTGCATATGGAATTGCTAAGGACCTGTAGCAAGAAGCTAACACATGAGGAAAGAAACAGACTGGTATTGTTAGAGCTCAACAAGTGTGGGGAATTATATATACATTTACAATTATTTATTTCTTTTCTGCCCTTGAATGCCTCCCTACCAAGACAGTCTTGGCCATATTATGTTCTTTGGACAATGGATATAGATGGACATAATATTTTTCATGTATGAATAAACACTTCAAATACAATTGCATAGCTTAACTGGGCCTTGTTTTTCTTACCCTTTGCCTTGATAGAACAGTGTGCACTGGATATGGGCTAATACTTCTATCTTCATCTCCAAATGGTAAGAATAACATTTCTCTCACAGCTTAAAGATGAGCCTCAGAGGTTTAGCTAGGCCAGACTTGCCATATAATGTGACTAACAAATGACTTTTTGGGGTGATAAGCCACTGAGATATTGGGGAGTTGTTTGTTGGGCATCATTAATTCAATAACAGCTAATATATTGAGGAAGAAAAAACCCCAGAGAAATAGAAAAAGGCCAGACCAGGCAGAGACTTTAAATAATATTAAGGAATTTGGTTAATCATAAGAATAGTGGGAAGTCATTGAAGAGAGGTATTGACATAATCAGAATTTGTTAAAGGAGAGAAGAAAAGAAATCACTCTGGCTATACCAAGAAACAAAACAATAAGCAAAAATGAGCAAGAATCCAAATAATGTTGGTGGGTCATTGCAGCAAGGAAGATTGTTTTAAATTTACTGAGTTATTGACTATTGCCAGCTTCTCTTCTAAGCACTTTACTAATAAAGTGATAGCTAATTAAATCTTCACAATAAAGGGAGGCCATTTTATTTTTCCCATTAAATATGAAGAAATTGAGGCACAATGCAGATGACTTAGTCCATTTGGGCTACTATAACAAAATATAATAAGGTGAGTGGTTTACAAACAACAGAAATTTACCTCTCACAGATATGGAGGCTGGTAAGTCCAATATAAATGTGCCAATAGATTTGGTGCCTGGCGAGGGCCCTCTTCCTGGTTCATGGATAGTGACTTCTAGTTGTGTTCTCACATGGTGCAAGAGACGAGGCAGCTCCCCTGAGCCTTTTTTATCAGGGCACTAATCCCTCCCATGAGGGCTCCACCCTCATGACCTAATCACCTCCCAAAGGTCTCACATCCTAATACTCTCACATCAGTGATTAAGTTTCAGTGTATTCAGAGAGAATACTCATGTTTAGAATGATTATTTCCTCCACGCATAAGATCAGTTCTTGTGCTGTAATTTTGTACTTCACTGCTACTTCTTTTTATTAGTTGAAAAATGCTAATTTCTGAGATGCACCCATACACTATTCTGCAACTTTATTGCCATGTTAGTGCTAATTTAATGTGATTCACACTTTCAACATAGAACAGAATTTATTTTGTAAATGCAGCAGTAAAGGAACAAGCATTTATTATGGGACTTCCCTGTGCCAACATTATGTTAACAGGTTATAATAAGGTTATTTCATTTAGTTCAACTATTCTTTTACAAATTGCAAGTGTTTGCCTTGGCCATAATATCCTCATGTTATATTACGTTTCTGGGCTATAACAGTCATTGGATTATACTCTTTTTTGAGAAAATTTTAGTATTTTGTAGTATTTATTATTAAGTGTGAATAACAAATGTAAACTTTCTTTAAATTCATGGAAACTTATCTGGCCAAATTATGCTACTGTCCTTTAAAATGATCACTTAGGAAAGTTGGAGTCTTTTAGAATAAGAGCTGCCAAATTACCTCATACGTTGTCAGGGCACCAAAGGGACTTGATGACCTTATGGTTTAATGACACATATTATCCTTTCAACTACCCTTTTCCTGTTCTTGTCTGTGCTTAGTGCCATTTTATTGTCTTCTCCTGAGACACTTAAGTACAACATTAAAGCCACATAAGAGTCTTGTGCAGAGAGATCCACGGACTGTCAGGCCAGAAGGAAATAGAGAATGGAATAAAATTTATATAGGGATGTCAAGAAAGAGCTACTCATTTGTGTATCATCTGTCTGGGGTAAATATGTGCGCTCAAAGTGACATAAAATATCCAGCAACCAGTGTGGCATAGCTACCTACAATCAAAACAGATATGCCCACCCGTTAGAAGAAAAATCAATCACCAATCATAATAGATACCAACCACAAATAATTGTTAGGGCCTACAGATGCCTTCTGGCTGAATATCAGTCTTGGGAGCCAAAAATGGTGTGAGTTTTAAGCAGGCCAGGGCAGCCAACACTATGCAAAATTATGCACTTACTTGTTTCTATTACAAGAGACAACTGATTTTAGAAGGAATACAGTGTCGTGTTTTGATAAATAGTTCAACCTTAATGAAGATATTTCCTAATAAAATTAATAATTATATTATCCCAAGACCTTATATATATTTATTTAGTACTTTATAATTTATGAAGCACTTCTGTGTCTGCAGTCTCATTGGATTCTTACTGGAGTCTTGAGAGGTGAACAGGATTACAAAGGTTACGTAATTTGCCCAAGGCCATGTGACTGATGAACAGAGTAGTTATGATGAAATAATGGTCCTTTTAGAAAGATGTGAAATTGTAAAAATGAACTATTAGATTTCTTATAAAAAATTTGAGTGGCTTCAGAACAACATAGAGAGGTTTAAAATTATACTATTTTATACTATATTATAAAGAGTAACTTTTTTTCCCTTGGAAGATAATAGTAAAATAAGGTAAATTATGATATTGTTGTGTTTGTTTTTATAAAAATAAATGAGACAGCACATATTGTTGGCCTTTCAAGATAATTGATTTTAATTCTGTTAAAAATCTATTTATTTCTGCCATTGTCCAACTCCTGATTTTTAAGCACCATTCTCCAATAAAATGAACCAGGAGTCCCTGGAGAAATGGATGATTCTAAACCTGAGGCAAGAAAAATAAAAGATGGGTGTGGATTATCTTGCATTGCCAGAAAGTAAAGAAATGTGAAAAGAAACAAGCAAAACAAAACCAAAACAAACAAACAAACAAACAAACAAAAAACAGAAACAAAAGGATAGGGTTAAGTTCAAGGAACACAAAATGCAATCTGAAAGAGCTACCATTACCCAAAGCTGGAAAAATGTAAGCAACAAACTAAATTATAGAGCACTGGATAACATAAAATATAAAAAATAAATATCCATGAGTCTATAGTGATACATATGAATTGTTGAACAAACAGACTCTAGCAAAGAGACAATCTTCCTTATAGAAAAATTCCAAATAATATATGTATGATGAAGTTTTAACTCTTACTCCTTTGAATGTGGGCTAAATAGTGACTGGCTTCCAAGGAATAGTATATGCAAAGAGAAAAATAGTAAGTTTACAGTTACTGGCTAATGCCACTTTAACCAAGTGATCAATATGACAAAACATAACAGTGATAAATAATGTTCATATCATAGACCCCGATGAGATTTGAGGAGAAAGATACTTTAATGTAATATTTCTAAAAACCTACAACCTCAGTCTAATCATGAGGAAAAAAATTAGACAAATCCCAATTGCTTGGCATTCTATAAAATACCTAATCAGTACACCTCAAAAACTTCAAGGTCATACATGCAAAGAAAGACTACAAAACTGTCACAGAGCAGAAGAGCCTAAAGAGACATGACAATTAAATGCAAAATGGGGTTCTGGATACTGGAATAGAAATTGAACATTAATGGAAAAACTGGTGAAATATGAATACAGTCTGAATTTTATTTAATATAGCAATATTGGTTTCTTAGTTTTGAAAATGTATCCTGGTAATGTCAGATGATACTTTAGGGGAAAATGAAACCAGGGTATATGAGAACTCTGTACTATATTTACAACTCTTCTGTAAATTTAAAATTATTCCAAAATAAAAAATTTTTACTATAAACAAACTGTGTCAAAGAAAGTCCTTGTGTGCACATGAGTCTATGTATGTGTCTGTATATGTGTGTGCATGAATGTCAGTTAGTACACTTTAAAATATTGCTGACAATTCCAAAATATTGAGTAATATTTACAACTATTTTTAGTTTAATATTTCTACTATATTTTAGCTATTTCTTTACATGATCATAAACCCACATGGCTTATATGTGCACCTTGGTATACTTAAATATATCTTTATGTTTATGTTTATTTTCATTCAGCTGTGAAATTAAAGCATTCTAAATGTCAACTTTCTTGAGTGATAAAGACTCTCTATCCAGGGACATGAGCCAATGGAAAGCCAGAGCATGTACTTGATTTTTTTTAAATAGGCAAAGACTTTAATATGTATTTCTTCAAAGAAGTTATACAAATAGCCAATATGCACATGAAAAGATGTTGAACATCACCAGTCATCAAAGAAATGCAAATCAAAAGCACAGTGAAATACCACCTTACACCTACTAGGATGGCTCTTTAAATAAACAAAAAATGGAAAATAACAAGTGTTGGCAAGAATGTGGAGAAATCACAACCCTTTTGCATTGTAGCTCCTGTGGAAAACAATGTGGTAGTTCCTCAAAAAATTAAACAGAGAATCACCATGTTGCCAAGCAATTCCATTCATAAGTACATGCTCAAAACAATCAAAAACAAAGACTTCAACAGATATTTGTACACCAGTGTTCATTCCAGCATTATTCACAATAGCCAAAAGATGGAAACAACCCCAACATTCATCAACAGATGAATGGATAACCAAAATATGGTGTAGACATGCAATGGAATATTATTCAGTCATAAAAAGGAATGAAGTTCTGATACATGCTACAACATGGATGAACCTTCAAAACATTATGCTAAGTGAAATAAGTTAGACACACAAGGACAAATATTATAAGATTCCAATTGTATGCAATATCTAAAATAGACAAATTCAAAAATACAGAAAGTAGATTAGAGGTTACTAGAGGTTGGGGGCAGGGGTCATGAGGAATTAATGCTTATTGGTTATACAGTTTCTGTTCTTAGGAATAGAAATTTTTGGAAATTGATAGTGGTGATGGTCGTGCATCACTGTGAATGTAATGAATTTCTCTGAATTGTACACTTAAAAATGTTTAAAATGAGGGTCAGGTACAGTAGCTCATGCCTATAATCCCAGCACTTTGGGAGGCCAAGGAAGGAGCATTACTTGGGGCCAAGAGTTTGAGACCAGCCTGGGCAACATAACGAGACCTTGTCTCTACAAGAACTTTAAAAAAAAAATTAGCTAAGCATGGTGGCACAGGCCTGTAGCCCTAGCTACTCGGGAGGCTGAGGCAAGAGGACTGCTTGAGCCCACAAGTTCAAGGTTGCGGTGAACTGTGATCATGCCACTTCCCTCTACCCTGAGTGACAGAGCAAAGCCCTATACTGGCACAAGACAGAGACATAGACCAATGGAACAGAACTCAGAACCCAGATATAAAACCACCCTCACATAGCCATATAATCTTTGACAAAGCAGACAAAAACATACACTGGAGAAAAGCATCCTTATTCAATAAATGGTGCTGGGAAAATTGGATAGCCACATGGAGAAGACTGAAACAGGATCCGCACCTCTGAGCTCACAAAAATCAACTCATGGTGGATGAGAGACTTAAACCTAAGGCATGAAACTATAAGAATTCTAGCAGAAAATGTTGAAAAAACTCTTATAGACATTGACCTAGGCAAATAATTTATGAAGAAGACCCCAAAGGCAATCACAGCAGCATAAAAATAAATAAATGGGACCAGATCAAATTAAAAAGCTTCCGCACAGCCAAGGAAACTATCTTGAGAGCAAACAGACAACCTACAGAATGGGAGAAAATATTTGCATACTACACATTGGATAAAGGGCTGATAACTAGAATCTATATAGAACTCAGGAAACTCAGCAAGGAAACAATCAAATAACTCCATTAAAAAGTGGGCAAAAGACATGAACAGAAACTTTTCAAAAGAAGACAGACTAATGGCCAACATACATATGAAAAATGCTCAACATCTCTAATCATTGGGGAATGCAAATCAAAACCACAGTGAGATATCACTTCCAGTGAGAATGGCTTTTATCAAAAAGTCCCAAAACAATAAATGTTGGCATTGATGCAGAGAGATAGGAACACTCATACTTGCTTTTATTTCCTACAATGATTAAAAAGAATCACTGTCCAGGCTGCTGTAGCCAGAGCTAATTCTAATGGGAGTGAAGAACCTCTTGGGAGTAGTATTGGATAGGACAGTTTTTTTGTCTTTCAGCAAAAGTGAAGGAACATCAGATTAAAGTTCCGACATCTCTCTAGAGCCTCCAGACCTCACAGAGCTTTTGTCTCTGGTAACGGTCAAATTGTGAAGTCATCATAATGGCAAATAATATCTCTTGTTTGTTGAAAAGTAACTTGGCATGTATCACTTTTCTATGTGATATGTCTAGGATAAATAAGAAAATGTGTGCAAATAAAACTGGCTGTTTAGTGATATGGGAAGAAAAATGTGGAAGGCCACTATTTCCTGAAAAGCTTTGCTATTCATCAAGTTCAATTTGGTATGCCTTGGAGGGAAAAACAAGAAAGAATGTATCAAATTCTGTAATATATACTTATTAGTATATCAATAACATCATTGATGCATGGATTTTTATATGTTTATGCTAATATGGCCTGTTATGAGGTAGCTACTGCATCATTTTTCATGTCTAAATCATTTCCAAAATGACTTAATATTTTTGTTTGTATTCCCAGATTTTCCCAGTCAACTCCTCTGTCTTTTAAACTGTATACATAAGATGCCAAACCAACTATTAAATTCAGAGAAAAAAATAAAACTCAAACACATTTATCTTGTTATTGGGTGTTTTTTGGATAAATTAACTTGTTGATTGATGATGGCTGTTGTTCTATCTATTGAGGAGTTGTAGACACAGCCTCTTACTCTGCCAAATAACAGGGAATTTTTCTTCTTTTTTCTTTTCTTTTTTTTTTTTTTGAGACAAAGTCTCGCTTTGTTGCTGGGATAGGGTGAGTGCCATGGTGTCAGCCTAGCTCACAGCAACCTCACAGCAACCTCAAACTCCTGGGCTTAAGCGATCCTACTGCCTAAGCCTGCCGAGTAGCTGGGACTACAGGCATGCGCCACCATGCTCAGCTAATTTTTTCTATATATATTTTTATTTGGCCAGATCACTTCTTTCTATTTTTAGTGGAGACCGGGTCTCGCTCTTGCTCAGGCTGGTCTCGAACTCCTGACCTCGAGCAATCCACCTGCCTCTGCCTCCCAGAGTGCTAGGATGACAGGCGTGAGCCACCGTGCCCGGCCAGGAATTTTTTTTTTCCTTGACTTGAATAACTTGTCAGAGTCCATAATGCAGATATAGACAATTTATTCATGATGCCAGGCTCCTGGATAATGATGGAAAATTTCACTCTAATCAAGCTAATATTTGGGAAATATCCTGACAATTTGTTGACTTTCTAACTTTATAATCAATAATTTTATACTAGTTATATGTCCACACATTCTTGTATAAATTCTTAGGTAAAATACAGCTATAAACTAATTTTGTTAAACCAGATAACCAAAAATTTCAACTATATACAAATTAACATATTAAAATTCATAATCACATCAAAAATGCTTCTCAAGTGGTAACATCAATCACTAAACTAAGAAAGGATGGTTATTCCTAATCATTAATCATCAGATCAAAATAGGTTACTAACAAAAACATTAAGATTAGTAGCTTTTAGTTTCTTATTTTGTATACATATTTCCTCAGAAGATTATAGAATCAAAGATAGTAAGATTTCTCATTTTTTTAAAGAAAAACAATTCTTTGGTGAGAAATGTTTTCTCTGAAGAATATTAACTTACTTCCCGAGGATATGTTAGGCAGTTTTTATTATTGCTTTTTTCATTTCCTTCTCCTGGATTATGGGCTCTCAAAACTGATCCTTAACACTCAAACTCTTGAAATTTGAAGCTAGTGAGATATTATGTCTTATCCACACTCCCCGAAAGTATTACCTACTCGGCTTTGTGGTATAATGTTTTAGTGCGGCAACTATGCACAGGATGGTGTCTTCCCCATGGCACTCTGGGGGAGATGCCTGCTCCCCCTAACTTAGTGGAACCACTTCAATAAACCTTTGCAAGTAAGAATAAGGGAGAAGGGATAGAATAGAAAGTTCTGAGACTTTGCTAGGAATAAAATGTTTTAACTAGGACATTTTCCAGAGTTATCTGATTCTTGGGTATAATAAATTCTTTGAAAGGATTTTGTGGGAAATGGTAAGTTTATGTTAGTAACATGTGGAACAGAGGCAACAAAAAGTTCTCTCTTTTTCACCTTCTTTTTTTTTTTTTGTCCCAAGTGTAATCTTTGATCAGTATTCTTGCTCCAACTTCACCTCTGAGTCTGTTTTGAGAGGGAGCTTAGTGAAAACTTAATTTTTTTTGCATGCCTTTTTGACTGGAGAGTTTTCATAGATGAATAATTTTTGAGCAATAAATTAAAAATATAAGCTCTTAGTTTCATATGAGCAAGGTATCTTTTTCTTTACTTTCTTAAGTATTATACTTTGCCACCTCTAAATCTATTGTGATTTTTTTCCTAGAATTTTTTTTCTGAAAATAAAAACATATCATGTCAAAGACCTTGTAAAGCCATGCCTGAGAAACTAAAGTGTGAGTATCTTGATTTCTGCTCCTTGAGAATATGAGTAAGAGAGGGAACAAAGGATGAGTCACTTTGTCATCCAAAAGACTGAAAAATATGGACTATTTTGAAAAATAGCAAATGTCATTAAAATTTCTGAGAATATATAATTTAATTTATATGCTCTGGTTTTCAAAGTAAAATACATTCATTCATATATTTGGAAAATACAGGAAAGGAAAAAAAGAAGCCAATCAAAATCTCACAGAGATAATGTTAACATTTTAGACATAATTTTTTTCATAAAAATTTTTTAATAGTGTCAATATTCATATTTTTTAAATCCTAGAGGAAAAATAATCTCAGGGTAATTTAATTGAATTATTTTGTTTTTCAAAGTAAAACAAATGTTCTTGTAATTATTATCCCTGCTTTCTTGCTACTTTGAGAGTGATATTTTATTTATTTCTTTTAAATATGAACTGTTTAAGAAGAAACTATACCTAAATTTTTCTAAAACATGCTATTCCACATCCAAAGTGGAATTTTGAATCTCAGTCCAATCATTATAATAAGCCCAGAGCTAAGAAGACAGAATTCTCTGATATTTATCTTCTTAAAAGGAAGACAATGATGGAGCAAATTAGCATTGATTGAATGAAGTAGGAACACTCAGTTATGCATAAATATCCTTTATTCAGAATCATTCCACAGACTTTAATATTTTGTTTAAAATCATGAATCTGAGACTTAGTAGAATTATTCAAGACATCAGGTTTTTTTTTTAACCATCAATATTAAGAATCATGAGAGAATTGAACCAAGGCTTTTCACTTTTCTCTTGGGACAAGTTAAAGGCGGAGCTAAGAGGAGGGGCAGAATGCTGTTGAGTCCAGTGCTTTGGTCTAGTTATCATTAACTTTTGCAGTGACCACAGATTGACCTTCTAATGCAGCCAGCTCTCTCAAAATACTTGTTTTTGGTCACAAAGGGAAACAAAATAAGTACGCATGAGTCACTCCACATTCTTTAAAGTTACTAGCAAAACAATTTTCTTAAGAAAAAAGCAGTATCCTCATTATCTTAAAAGAATATACTTTAAATAATTAAATAATATGAGGAAATTACCTAAAGAGAAGATGCAAACATTTTAATTTAATCAGAGGTTCTAGCTGTATCTTCTCTTTTTTTAAGTTTCAAAATATCAAGGGGGTACAAATGTTTTTGTTACTTGGATACATTGTATAATCCTGAAGTCTGGGATTTTAATGTGCTCATCACCAGAACAGTGTACATCGTACCTGATAGGTAAATTTTTATCCCTCATCCACCTCCAAATCTTCCTTCTTCTTAGTTTCCAATGTCCTTTATACCTCTTTGTGCCTGTGTGTACCCATCATTTAGATTCCACTTATTAGTGAGACTATGTGGTGTTTGTTTTTCCATTCCTGAGATACTTCACTTAGGATAACGGTCTCCAGTTCCATTCAAGTTGCTGCAAGAGACATTATATCATTACTTTTTATGGTTGAGTAGTCCTCCAGTGGAGATCTATACACACACACACACACACACACACACACCCCACATTTTTGGAAATCAAAAGATTCCTTGAACTGAACAACAAAGGGGATACAAGCTTTCGAAAATCTATGGGATACAACAAAATCAGTGCTAGGAGAAAAGTTCATAGCCTTAAATACCTACATCAAAAGGACAGAAAGATCACAAATTAACAACCAAATGACACATCTCAAGGAGCTAGAAAAAGAAGAACAAACCAAACACAAAGCCAGCAGAAGAAAAGAAATAACAACACTCAGAGAAGAACTAAGAAAAATGCAAACCAAAAAAGAAATACAAAGGATCAACAAACCAAAAGGTGGTTCTTTGAAAAGATAAACGAAATCAATAGACCACTAGCCAGATTAACCAAAAATAAGAGGGAAAGGATTCAAATAAATTTAATTAAAAAAGAAAAAGGAGACACTACAACTGATACCATAGAAATACAAAATATCATCCATGAATACTATGAAAACCTCTATGCACACAACTAGAAAACCTAGGAGAAATGGATAAATTCCTGGAAACACACAACCTCCCAAGCCTGAATCAGAAAGAAATAGAAACCCTGAACAGATCAATAATGAACAGCAAGATTGAAACAGTAATAAAAAATCTCCAGACTAAAAAAGAAGTCCCAGACAAAATGGATTCACAGCCAAATTCTACCAGACCCATAAAGAAGAACTGGTTTCTATCCTACAGAAATTATTCCATAACATCAAGAAGGAGCAAATCTCTCCCTAGCTCATTCTATGAAACCAGTATCACCTAGATACCAAAGCCTGGAAAGGACACAGCAAAAAAGAAAACCACAAATCAATATCACTTATGAACATAGATGTAAAAATTCTTATCAAAATACCAGAAACTGAATTTAACCACACATTAAAAAGATAATTCATCATGATCAAGTGGGTTCATCCCAGGGATGCCAGGATGGTTCAACATATGCAAATCAATAAATGTGATCGACCACATAAACAGAAGCAAGAATAAAGACCATATGATTATCTCAATAGATGCAGAAAAAGCATTTGATAAAATCCGGCATCCTTTCATGAAAAAGAAAAACATCAACAAACTAGGCATAGAAGGAACATAACTCAAAATTATAAAAGCCTTATATAATAAAGCCACAGCTAACATCATACTGGATGGGGAAAAGTGGAAAGCATTCTCCCTAAGAACTGGAACAAGACAAGTGTGCCCACTGTCACCACTTCTATTCTACTTAATACTGAATGTCCTAGCCAGAGCAAGACAAAGAAATAAAGGGCACCCAAACTGAGAAAGAGGAGGCCAAACTAACCCTGTTTGTTAATGATAAGATCTTGTATTCTCTCTTATAGCTGGGCTTAACCACAGCAAAACAGCAGAAGTTCTGGAGTTCACTGAACACCTCCCGGAAAATCTAGCTGTCAAGGAAAGCTTGAGGCTTCTGTACCCAGAGTATAGCTGCTAGCTTTTACCTTGAAGCAGTAGTTTCTAGGGTGGAAGATGATAGTTCTTTGAGATTAGGGCAAGAAACTTTTCCCTAGAAAACGATGAGCAAAAGTTGGGTCAGAGTAATAGCATATTTTGGAAATGTTCATCAGAGAGCCTGATGAACAAAGTCAATCCTGCCCCATTTATTTCTCTAAAGAAATAGCCCTCAAAGAAGAGATGAAAATTTAAGAGAGAGTAAAATTTAAGAAGATATCTTTCTGTGCAGGCTTATAATATCCTAAGCAGGACAGCCAATGAGTAGCTTCATATTAATAAATTAATTATTTGCCTTAGCTGATGTAATTATTTATGTGAATTATAATTGGATATAACAACTACCAAAAAGCAATACAATTGTCAGAATGCTGTGAAGTGCTTAAAAAAAAGGTGTTTAGAAAAACTAAATAATGATACCATTAGATCATATCTGTACAAAAGAAAGAAATATACTCAAAAGAAAGTATAGCTGAAAAGTACCTTGTTCAAGTATATATGGAATATATGTTTCCTACATTTAGTTGAAAATACATGTATTCATTTCCTATTTCCTACTGGGCTACAGAAATCAGAGATACTGTATCACAAGAAAAGTTAGATATTGGAATAGGATAAAACCCATAGTATTATAAATTATACTTTTATTTTAATATCACTAAATTATTTAAGGGAATAGAGAGAATAATAAGCTTGATGTTTTTAACCCCATCAAATTAGGCTACCCACACTATTATTCAAATTTTTGAAAAAATGATAACTATTCTTAATATACTTGGTAAAATTCTGCTCGTTTAACAAAGTTATCTTTTTTCCTACCAAACAGCTGTTAGCTATTAAAACAATGGACTTTGAACTTCAATCTTTAAACATGTGCAAATATTTATATATCTGCAACTTAAGAAAAATGTTTTCCCAACACCATTTAACAAAAAACTAATTTGGCTTTTTAAAAATATTATTATAACATTTCAGGTGTCTCTTAAGACAGTTCAAGCAGCCAGGTTATAATAATATTAATTGTGTTCAGCCAAAGTCTGTGGTAATTTAGTGGTTACAAATCATTTAGTCAAAGCTGACTACTAGATATTTACCTGTTTATCTTTTGTTCATGTTCCGGTTATAGCTTTATTTACTCAGAACTAATTGTATAGTGTTATATCATAATTTGAAAAATTAGCATTCTTATTTGAAATAAAAATTCTTTAAACCACTCAATAATCTTAATTTGACTAGAGTCAACAGAAATGGTTCATTAGAATCATATTTTTATATCACCCATTGCTTATGGTACCTCACTTTACTCATTCATTAAACATTCTGGAATGTCCATGAGGAGCCAGACACTATGTTCAGAGGTAGTTTACAGAGATAATAAGAAATAGTCCTTGTTTCTAAAGAGTTGAAAATAAATTATAATAATATTGTAATATAGGTGCTATAATAAGTATTTGCAGAGGGTGTCATGAGAGAAGAGGGAAGACAGAATGAGGGTTTAGTGCAGTCTAGGTGTGGAGGTAAGAACACACTTCAAAAAGAGGTGACATAATCTGATATTTGAAGGTTAATTACAACTATTTGTTTTATGGCTAAAGGCCAAACTCAGCTTAATCTTTTCATGATAGAAGAAGCATTTACACATGTGTTTTGTTTAGATATGGGCATCCTTCCTTTAGACCCTCCTCTTGAATAGTCTTCCTGCTTACCTTTGATCATATAATTACCTAATTGCAAATTTGACAGGTTTTTATCCATCATCTATCCCAGTAGTTTTCAAAATTTGGTGTGCCTCAGAATTACCTGAAAAGATTGTTAGAACATAGATTGCTGTGTCCCACCCTAGAGTTTCTGATTCAGTAGGTCTGGGCTGGAGATTGAAAACTTGCAGTTTTAACAAGTTCCCAGGTGATACTGATACTATTGGTCTGTCTTAGTTCAGGCAACTATTAATATAACAAAATACTATAGACTGGGTGGCTTATAAACAACAGAAATTTATTTCTCACAGTTCTAGAGGTTGAGGACTGAGATCAGGGTGCCAGAAGGATCAGGTTCATGGTGAGGGCCGTCTTCCTGATTTATAGACATTGTCTTACTGTGTCCTCACGTGGCAGAAAAAAGCTCTGGCCTCTTCTTAGAAGGACACTAATCCCATCCATGAGAGCGCCACCTCATGGCCTAACTACCTCCCAAAGGCCCCACCTCCAAATGCCATCAAATTGGGAATAGAATTTCAATATATGAATTTGGGGAGGACATAAACTTTCAGTCCATAACATGGTTAATGAACTATACTTTGCTGATTATCAGAATCAGCTGGGAATGTGTTAAATATTTGGACTTTCAGGGCCCACTCTTAGAGATTCAAATTTAATTGGGCAGAAACAAGGAATTTGTATTTTTATGTATTTCCCCAGTTGATTCTTATTATTGAAAAAATTTGGGATCCACTGACATCATCCAGTCCTCTCATTTCACAAATGATAAAATTGAGATGTAGAAAAGTTATGAGAATTCACCAAAAACACACAGCTAACAAGGAATAGAGCAAGCTCTCTTTCCCATTATGTCTCATTTCTTTTCTCTTCAAGAACCCATAATGACAATTCATTCTCTACTGAATTGAGTCAATACTCTTGTCATTTGATGATCTCTAGAAATCGCTTCTTGGAACCCATTGTCGCCGTAGTTAGTCTGGGATACAATTAGGCCAACTCCAAATCAATGAACTAGAAAAAAGAACCTACTACATTCTGTGGGGGAGAGATGGGTTCCAATTATAATAAAACTCAGTCTACTCTTTCAAGGAGCTTCCAGACCAGAAGCAGATACTACATTTTCACACATACCCAAATATACACCCACACACAATGGTAATAAAAGACAGATTTATAGTGAGTGCTAATGAAGAAGTACAAAATAGCAGAGGAGCTTCAGCATGATGAAACAAATATTTATATGATCTATTTGCCAGACACTGTGTTCACTTTTTAGAGATGCAAGAAAACATGGGTTTTCAATGCACAAACAATGTTAAAGTCAATACTATTCATAGGTAGTTCTAAGATGAATTTTAGCTCATCAACAAAACTGAATTAAATTGTTCAAATTGCATAGATGTTATAGAAGACCTTAGGAAATCAAGATGTCTAATTGAACCCTATTGAATATTGAAGAATTAGTCATCATAGAGTGTTGCTGAAGTTCTAAATTCTGTGCTTTTGATAATCACAGAAGTCATAGTCATTGTGTGGGTGGGTAATGTTGTTAGAACAGTTGATGACTTGTTTTTCTTTGACCATTTAGTAAGCATTTTTTAATGAATAAGGTTTGAATTATTTGTATGTACTCACAGGACATAATGAATTAATCATTTAAAACTATAAATAAAATATTTTTATTTATGAGTCATGATGTCCAGAAGAGTCAAATTCCATAGCTGCCTACTTAATTACATCTTACTGGATTGGGACTTTATTCTTAGGCATTCCGTTAGTTCAATAGTCAAGTTCACTGCAGATATCACTAAGAAAAGTATGTTTTCTCATGGATAAAAGATGTGACCTTTGAGGGAAAAGCAAAAGATATTCCCAATATAATGGCATTTAAAAATATTTTATAATAAATTTTTTTCTGAGCACTATAGACACAATACTCTCCACTCCTCCAGTCCTTTAATGAAAGAAAATTGGAGCATAGATAATACACAAAGAGCTAATATTTTGGAATTCCTGTGAAAACAATACAGTATAAAATGCAAAGTATAGTGTTTATAAGCTGTGTCACATATTAAGAATCACTTCCCCTCTGTTCATAGGATGTACCTCTTCATTTTATTATGTGAAAAGCTTATAACATGTATGCCAGATATATTATAATGTCATGGTTTTTTATTGACAACCTACTCAGAGACATCCTATTTAAAAAAAATCTCTGAATATGTGTTTTTAAATGAGATTTAATATGTCATTTACATTTTAAAGTTAACATAAGCAAAAACTTACAGAATTTAAGAGTGATAATAATAGACAATATTGTTACATGTAATCTTGAAATACCACTTGATATGTGTGTGATGATGAAGATTGAAAAATAATAGACGAGTCATATTCTGACCCAATTCACAATAAGATTTCACGTAATTTACTAGAAACAGCTAATTTGATTCTCACCACTACTCTAAAGTAGATATTATTGTTAATTCTCTATTACAAATGAAGAACTTGAAGTTGAGTTTACGTTATTTGCCCATAGTCAAATAAATAGCAGAATTGATATAAGAACTTAAGTCATAGACTACAGGGTCTCTGATTTTAATCATTGTACTATTCTGAGAGAAGAATTTTCATGTATAACTCCTAACATTATGATTCAGGCTGGGAATAAGAAAGCTCTTTATAAGACAAAAGGGTAAATTCTGCAGATATGTAATGAACAAATTATCTTAATGGTTTGTTTTAGTAGGTATTCTACTTGTTATATAAGAAAATTAATTTGCTGAAGTAGAAAAACAAATGTGTTTGAAATAAAATATATTACTTCTAAATTTTGAATATAGTGAAAAGAATGTTGAACTTAGAATCAGGAATTCTGAACTTCAGACTCATCTCTGTCTTTGGCTTGACCTGCTGTTCTCAACTGTGTACTAAAGCATCTTGGGACACAGCAGTGAACTCACAAGGGTGCCGTGAGTGAAGCATTTTAACAATTTTTTGAGGGTAGTACTTGACATAAATTGGATATTGCACAAACTACTAGCTCAAGGTAGTTCACAGTTTTGATATTAGCTCACACTATATCTACTTCAATTATGTCATTTTTTTTTTTTATGAAGCTAAGTTTTCAACAGTTGCTGTGACACAAAGCAAGTAGCATGTTAAAATCAATGTGGAACAGGAAATGAGGGTGGTAGTATACAAGGATTTCAAGGTTTGGCAAATCACCTGTGCCTAGCAAGAGCGTGTATCCTGTTAAAAAGTAATTGTGGTTAAGAATAAAGTGATGATACTATTTTGTCTTTCAAGTTACAAATATCATTTTATTTAAGTGACTACTAAGTTGTAAGGCATAAATAATTTTTAATAAACTTAATAAAAACTTAATATTATTTTCATGTTACTACTTAATAAAGGGAATTGGCGGGTATTTCTTTTGTATTAGGAGTATCATGAAAAACTTAGTGGGAACCTAAAGACCCTGTGAACTGAGAAAGTTTAGAAACCTCTGGAGTAGAAGTTTGGGCTTTGCTATATCAAAGAATTTTTTTCTTGGCTTCATTTATCTTATCTGAGAAATGAAAAAGCCAGAGGAGAAGGTCTCAAATTCTATTCTAATTTTAACAGTTAATGATTCTATAACAAGGCAGAGGGTAGTTTAGGTGACTTTGACAATTTCATATCCCACTAATATACTTAAAAATTACCTTAAATTGGGAAAAATACAGAATGTAGCTATTCTGTATAGAGATATTCAAATATATTTTAGACTAAATCTTTAAAATAAACTATTAGCTATAAATGAGTTAATCATTTAAAAAATATCTCCTCTCTCTTTATATTAATAGAACACAGAGGGTTTTTTTAATTTGCTTTTTTGTTTAGATTTGTTTTTGGCATTCAAGTGTTTTCCCCATTTGTTAATATATTGAATTAGAGAATTCCCAGAGGAGATGAAAATCTGTATTTTGTACATGTTTAAAAATCTAGAGTGCATGAACTACCTAAGAAAATATTGTTGCATGAAAATTTCAAATAAAAAACAAGTAGCCCACTGTTTTCAATAAAAATTCTGGCTAACAACCACACCACAACTGCATTCTTCTTTATTGCCAACTTACACAGGGACAGGCCCATTTAAAAAAGAAATCTTTGAATATGTGTTTTTAAAAAATAATGCTTGTTACATGGAAAAGTAATAGGCTCTATTTAGGCATCTATCAAATAATTGCTCATTGATTTTTTTTATTTGAGATACAAAAGGTTTGTGTTTGCTTGGTTGGTGTGTTTTTTGGCTGAAAATATGGGCCAAAACAGGTGTTATGCTACATCCAGATGATAAACACATTTGATTTTGCTGGCAATACCTAAAAGAAAGAAAATTGCAAAATATTTGTGATTTATTCATGTTCTTGGGTTAGTGAATTTAGAAATACAGAAGGAAATTTTCTTTCATTTTGGACAACTGTATAAGGGCAAAATGTCTCTGCGACTGGACTGTGAGCTCTTATATATCACCTGCTTAATGTGTTTGTTGAATTAAAACAAACAAACAAAAAAAACCCCAGCAATAAAACCCCAAATTGCCAACCATCAATTTCATTTTATGGTAAAGTATGTGCATGGAAATAAGTAACTCAATTCCTTTCTTGGTCATGTGGCAATAGATCCGGTTCGTAGTTGATTAGTCTGAATAAAGTTGTGGAATATTTCAACAAATGTATCAGGGTTCAAATTATTTCCTTTTTCAACAGTAATAAAGACTTCCCCTAAGTAACAAAGAGAACACTTGATGCTTTAACATAAAAATAAAGACTTGTAAATATATAAAATGTTAGAGATTATCTAATATTTCCAAACAAAATTTAGGTGCATTATAGGCCTCGGTTGGATCACAGGGGTATTAACTATAGAGAAAAACCAGCAATTGTTTTTCCCAAGTAAACCGAGGTGGCGGTAACAGTTCTGCTCATTTTTGTGAGCAGTCTATTTAGGTATTTGCATACATTTGTTTCAAATACTATATAAATTGATTGAATAAGTGTGTTGCTTTCTTACTGCTGTACAAAATTACCACAAACTATACAAATTTATTATCTTACAGTTCTGGAGGTCAGACTTCTCAGTGGGCTAAAAATCAGTCAAGGGGTCAGCAGGGCTGTGATCCTTGTGAATTCAGATTCTAACCTGTTCTGTGTTAGAATCTGTTTCTGTGCCTTCTCCAGCTTCTAGAGGCTGTCCTCCTTTCTTGGCTGGTGGCCCTCTTACGTCTTAAAAGCCAGCAATTGCCTCACTCCAACCTCAGCTTCAGTAGTCACATGTCCTTCTCTGGCTCCTCTGCCTCCTTTCCCATGTAAGGACCCTTGTGATCGCATTGATCCTACTCAGATCCGCAAAGTCCTTTTTCCATGTACGGTAATATCTTTGGAGGGTCATTCTTCTGCTTACCACATTAAGGCATACCTTGCTTCATCCCACAAAGGATTTTAGGACACTGTAGTAATATTTTATGAAGGCTCTAAATTTAATAGGTTAACTCCCCTTTTTCTGACATGTAGAATTCACACTTACAATTGGTAAAATAATTATAAACCATGAATCAGCTTTTACCATATACTTTAATTAAATGCAGTTACAAGTCATAGCAAGAAAATGAATTAAGAAGAGACTTGTAAAAGATTTTCTAAAATTTGAAAATTGTTTTCAAATCTAAAGTTTGTATTAGATGGAAGAGATGACTTTGAAGAGTTTTTAGGGACCAGTGATGGACCCTTGTGGGTTATGATGTTAAGAAATTTGAATTGAATTTTATTCTAAGTATGATAAGAATATACTAGAAGGAGTAACAGAGGAACAGATTAATGACTATAAACCAATGGTCTCCTATTCTTTGACCCCCTCTCTCCTTGTTCTCCATCAGAGCACCTCAGAGTCTATTTCTAGCTATTCATTTCATGTTCTCTCTTCCAATGTAGAATATTAGATCCTGAATTTTCATATTGTTCATCACTGTAACCCAGTGCCTAGAACCCTGCTGACATGTGATAGGGTATCAGTAAGCTGTTTTATGAAGGTGTGGTTGGGTAGGACTTGTAGGCTGATGGGTTTGAGGACATGAGAAAAACAGGAAGAGTTCAAAATAACAAATATTTTTTTCTGGGGAAAAAATTTTTTTTCTGGGATAGAAAATGGTACAATATCCAACAACTGAAGAAAATATTGAAGTCAGTTTGGAGAGAAAGAAAACATGAGTTTTGAAAAAAATATGTATACACACATATATTAAGATTAGGATAGCAATAAGATATCCAAGGGAAAACGTTGTATAGCAGTTTGGAGAGGAGAGACTTCTGGAGCACAGGTCCATGTGGTATTCTGCCAAAAAGAATCACAGAGGTGGTGTGGATTCACAGGATCACGCTTTCATCTCTTTCTGGGCCTTGGTACTTCTCCAGGTTTTCATTCTAATCTGTATTAACTGTTTTTTCAGGATGTCGTTACAGTTAATTTTCTTCATTATAACAATGAATTATTATAACAATTATCTCAAAAGCTTTATATATTTTTGTATGACATTTTAATTAGTTGTGTGTGTAGCCATGTACCACATAGACACGTGGTCAATGACATACTGCATATGCAACACTGATCCTATAAGGTTTACAATGGAGCTGAAAAATTCTTATTGCCCAGTGACATCGTAGCCATCATAACATTGTACAGTAATGCGCTGCTCAAGTGCTTTGTGGTAATGCCAGTACAAACAAACCTTCTGTGCTGCCAGTCATATAAAAGTTAGCACATACAATTACTTATATATACAGTACATAATACTTGATAGTGATAATAAATGACTAGTATTGGTTTATGTATTGGCTATATGTTTTATTGTTATTTTAGAGTGTATTCCTTCTGCTTATATATTAAAAAACAAGCTAACTGTAAAACAGCCATAGGCAGGTCCTTTCGGAGGTATTCCAGAAGAAGGCATTGTTATCACAGGAGACGACAGCTCCATGTGTGTTACTGCCCCTGAAGACCTTCCAGTGGGACAAGATGTGCAGGTGTAAGTCAGTGATGTTGATGATCCTGACTCTCTGTATGTCTAGGCTAACATGTGTGATTGTGTTTTAGTTTTTAAATACAAAAATTTAAAAAGTAAAAAGGCATAAAAATTTTAAAAGTAGAAAGCTTATAGAATGAGAATATAAAGAAAAAACATTTTTTGGACAGCTGTACAATGTGTTTTAAGCTAAGTGTTACTATAAAAGAGTCTAAAAGTTGAAAAAATTAAAAAGTTTGCAAAGTAAAAAGTTTACAGTAAGCTAAGGTTAATTTATTATTGAAGAAAGCAAAATTTTTTAATAAAGTTAGTGTAGCCTAAGTGTCCTATGTTTATAAGGTTTATAGCAATGTGCAGTAATGTCCTAGGTCTTCACATTCACTCACCACTCCCTTGCTGACTCACCCAGACCAAATCCGAGTCCTGCAAGCTTCATACATGATAAGTGCCTTATACAAGTATACCATTTTTTATCTTTTATACCATATTTTTAGTGTAACTTTTCTAGGTTTAGATATGTTTAGATACACAAATAATTGCCATTGTGTTACAATTGCCTGCAGCATTCAGTACAGTAACATGCTTTACAGGTTTGTAGCCTAGGAGCAATAGGCTGTACCATATAGTCTAGGTGTGTAGTAGGCTGTACCATCTAGGTTTGTGTAAGTGCACTCTACGATGTTCACACAATGACAAAATACCAAATGACACATTTCTCATCATGTATCCTCATCATTAATTGACACATAACTGCATTTAAATTTTTGTATGTTCTTTAAACTAATTTTCTGCTCGTATATAAAACTTGTATTTATCTTTTATTGTTGTTGTTCCAGAAAAAGCAGACATAGTATGCAGCTCTGTGGCAAGCACCTGAGAGGAATACCCTAGGAATTGCCATGCCTTAAACAACAGTGGTTGATATTTGTCTTCTCCGGTTCCCACTACCACCAATCAGCTGTGTATAGTTCTCTTAGCCTCCTAGTCCTAGTCCTGGTAACAATAAATATAAATTATCGTGACAATGCTATGTTTTTGTGTCTCGTGTTTTCTATTCTACATAATACCCAGTGTTACACTTAATTGTGTTTCCCCCAAATCCAAATGTTGAAGACCTAACCCCTGATGTCACTGAATTTGGAGACAGGGATTTTAAGGAGGTATTAGGTTTAAATGAGATCGTAAGTTTGGGCCCTAATCCAATATGACTGGTGGCCTAGAAAGGGACACCAAGGATGCACATGCACAGAGCAAAGGCCATGTGAGAATACAGGGAGAAGGTGGCCACCTGCAAGCCAAAGAGAGAGGTCTCAGGAGAAAATAAACCTGCAGACACCTTAATCTTGGATTTACAGCCTTTAGGACTATAAGAAAATAGACATCTGTTGTTTAAGCCACCCAGTCCATGGTATTTTGTGGTGGCAGCCCTGGTGGACTAATACTGGGTTCGTAAGCTAACACTGCTGTCCATCAGGTTTGCTATGACACACATAGCTTCCTCAACTACCCCAATGGGCAGAACTAGACTCAGGGTTCTGCCCCACCTAAGGGGACCGGGAAGTGCAGTGTGCCTGAAGACGAGCAGAAAAAGGGATTGAGCAGCACAACCATGCCCAGCTATTGGTTGGTTCTCTTAAGGAATTCATGGGTTTATCTTCCTTTTTGTATTGCCTCTCTAAGACTTGGTGCTTACATTGATTTTCACCCACATTTGATTTCACTTTTCTTACTTATGGAATGTAAATTGCTCATGACTGGCTATTTAGTACCAATTTTATTATACATAAGTGACCTACTCTAAGAAACTTGTTGAATTTCTCATCACAAAAAATTCATATTCAGAAGATTAAAATTACAATTGCTGTAAAAGAACTCATTGTTAATTTAATAAAGGTACAGATAGCTTCCCATAGACATTTTTAATATATACACACACACATATAACACATGGGTATTTCTTTGTTCTGATAGCTGAGAGGGCTTAAAAGAAATGAAACTGCAGTAACAACAAATACACCTTGTGCTCAGATCTTGGTTCCTAATATACCATTCTCCAATTAAAGGAACCAAGGCTCCCTAGAGAAATGGCTGATTCTGGGACTGGGGCAAGAAATATAGAAGATGAGCACAGAGCAACTTGTAGTGCCAGAAAATAAGGAAGTGCTCCCCAGAAAGGGAGGAAGGAAGGAAAAAAGGAAGGAAGGAAGGAAGGAAGGAAAAAGAGAAGAAAAAGAAAGAAAAAAAAGAAAGAAACCCATAATAATGGAGGTATGTCAAAAGAACACCGGAGCCAAGTGAAAGAGCTCCAATGGCCAAAGCTGGAACAATTTGAGCAACAAAATAAATAAAGTCATATTGGATTACACCCAAAGTATAAAATGAATAACAATGAGTTCATACTGATGTAAATAAATTATTGAATGAATACATAGGGAAGAAGAGAGAAGTCTCCTTTCAGAAAAAGTTCATATATTAATAAATTATGTAGATATTTCACCTTAGGGGAGTGGGAGCATAAATCCCCACTCCTTAAGTGTGGGGTCCTCATAATGACTTTATTACAAAGAGCGCAATGTGGGAAAGAGGAAAAAAGTAACTTTGTGGTGGAGAAACTGGACAAACAGGACTTTAGTCAGGAGATCGAGGCCAACATCAATAGTTACAAATTGTGCTGACGGTATGCAGCTTTTACAACATTTGATCAAAATGCCACTCTGCCTCTGTGATTTTCCTCCTCAAAACCTGTAACCCCAAGCTAATCATGAGGAAGACATGATTTCCATAGAGGGGTGTCCTACCATACATCTTATCACTATTCCTCAAATCTGTCAAGGTCCTCAAAAACAAGGGGAGTTTGAGAAACTGTCGCAGCCAAGAGGAGCTTAAGAAGACAGGACAACTAACCATGATGTGGTAACTTGGATGGGGTCCTCAAACAGAAAAAGGACAGTAGGTAAAAATTAAAGAAATAAAATAAATTATGGACTTTAGTTAGTAATTATGTATTAATACTGGTTTATTAGTTGTAATAAAAGTACTATATTAATATAAGATGTTAAGAATAGGGGAAACTGTACTTTCTGTACTGTCTTCTTAAATTTTCTTTACTTCTAAAGCTGTTTTGTAAAAAGTATATTCATAATAAAAAAATGTGGTCAGGAGAAAAAATTCCAATTCCTGATTACCTCCTATGAAAGGCACTTTTATTAATCTTAGCTCAGGAAAACATCTGGTTACCCTAAGTGAAGAACAATCTTCTAGAATATTGCTAGAGGAGACATTTATGTTAGAAAACAAAATTCCATATATTCAAAGCTTTAGAACCTTTTTTTTCTCTTGCCATACAGCAAACTGATGCTGGCATAGATAAGAATGGGTGAAATAATTTAATCTAATTTAATGTTAGAACTATGATTTTTAATTACTTGGTACATATAAGAGAAGATTTTCTTCTGGTGCTGATTTAGCAAACTAAGATGAACACAGTGTATCATGGTAATTATATATATATATATATATATATATATATATGTTTCTTTTTTTTTTTTGCCAAGGTGCATGCAAATTTTTTAGATATCTGGTCTCAATTTGACAGTCTTTTGAACTTTATATATATTCTATGCACCATCAGCTGACATCATAATTTTAGGAGATCTGATACTAGGATTGGCAACGTTTCTACTATATCTCACTCATGAAAAATAAATCTTAACTAGGGATAAAGGTATTCTCTGGGACCATTCATGGGGTAGTTGTATCAATCAAAGAGGAAAACAAAAACATCTGTCTAAATGAATCTGTGAGCAGAATCTACTAATTTTGAATGGGAGCCAAACATTCCTCAGTGCCCCTCAGAATACCAGTTCCATGTGATTTAATAGGTGTTCTGCCAAAAACTGTGGTCATATACATTTTGGAAAAATCTAGGTTTAACAAAATTAAGTGGGAGATGTTTCCAAGACTTCTCACAATATACTAATGCATTTTGTGTTTTCTCAAGTTTGTATAATTTCCCCAGCTTTTTGATCACAAATCCATTTTCAAAGAAAACATGTTATCTTAAGAAACAAGCTCCTATGGAACTCTACTTGGCACATCTTGGTGCAAGTAAATGTTTCTGAGTCTGGTCTTACGACCAGCAGCATGAGCATCACGTGGGCAATTGTTAGAAATGTAAATTCTTGTATACTACCCTAGACCCCCTGAATCAGGAGCTGTCGGGTTAGGAGCTTGCTTGGCTTTGAATCCCAGCTCTATCTTTGGAAAATTATTTATTCTCTGTGCTTTAGTTTCTTGCCTGTAAAAATGGAGATAATAATAATACCTATCTCATAGGTTGTTATAAAGAGGAAATAAGTAAGTTAATATTTTTAAGCACTTAAAAACTGTGGGCAAATTTAAAGTATAAATGTCAAATTAATAAAAACCAAATATGAATAATATCTATTCCTGCTTTATATCTGTGATCACATGAGGGTTCTTTTTACTATAATGAAAGGAAAATTTTCTATCTTTATTATATTTTTATGTATATTATACTAAAATGATTGAGGAAGCAATAAAATTGAATGTTATAATCTGGGTGCCTCATTCATTCATTCTATAAATTCATATTAAGTGCTTACTATTAAAAACTAGTTTTCTTGATTTCAAAATGACTAAGACTGAATTGATTTAAATTTTTTAAATTAATTGGTTCTGAACTTAATAAGATAAATTTGTTTTCTGTATTAGTTTATTGTTATATGATCTTATATACTACTTTAATCTTATTTCATAGATATATTATGTTTCTTTAATTATGTATGTTTCCACATTTACTGATCAGAGAATACTATCGAATTGTAAGAAATAGGGTTGAAAATCATGAAGTGGAAAGATGATGAGTTATAATTTAATTAAGAATAATATATTTATTAAATAATAATTTGAGACAAGATACATTCTTGGTCAAAAGCTAAACTTTAAAAGGCATTTGGAGATATAAAATGAATTCACTCGTGTGGACTTCATTGAAAAATTGTTTGTGCATCCAATATTTAGCCAATCATTTACTGAAATCTCTTTTAAGAGAAGGACTAAGAAACAGTCTTAAGATGAAACTCAAGTAATGAGCTAAACATAAAACAGAAATTCATACATACTTTTAATTTAATTTCAGTCTTTTATTAGGTTATAAATTTGAATATAAAAATGCATATACATATGCACTAAATTTGTATTCAATGCCAAACACATTTACTCAACTAATGATTAAATCTGAGCTATACAACTATGAAACCAAAGAATGTGTTAAGTATTGTCCCTTTAAATTTCTATTTTTATTTTTAGAGCTCAACTAAAATCTTATTATTTCCACATTAGCTAGAATAATTAGTCTGTTTACCTTATTTATTTTGACAATTCTGTATTTTTCATTCCATGCTATTTAATATTCCTTTTTATAATGAAAGTTTTCTTTTCTAAACACATATTACCTGCCCCCCAATCCTGCTGTCCCTAAAGTAGCCATGCACTATATTTTTTAGAACAGTTGGTAAAACATTACTGTTTGTGTAATTTACTTTGGGGTTCTATCTTTATTGGTGGGTATAAATGTGATTTGTAGGTGTTTTGTCCAGTTTGACTTTTATGCATGCATTTCTTCTTAACTTTTTGCCTTTGGAGACCAGATCTCCAGAGTTCTATGTTAATTCTTCATTTCTGAATGCTGCATTCTCATTGATCTCTTTCTTTTTAAAAAACTAGCCGGGCGTGGTGGCTCACGCCTGTAATCCTAGCACTCTGGGAGGCCGAGGTGGGCGGATCGTTTGAGCTCAGGAGTTCGAGACCAGCCTGAGCAAGAGCGAGACCCCATCTCTACTAAAAATAGAAAGAAATTACATGGACAGCTAAAAATATATATAGAAAAAAATTAGCTGGGCATGGTGGCTCATGCCTGTAGTCCCAGCTACTCGGGAGGCTGAGACAGGAGGATCGCTTGAGCTCAGGAGTTTGAGGTTGCTGTGAGCTAGGCTGACGCCACGGCACTCACTCTAGCCTGGGCAACAGAGTGAGACTCTGTCTCAAAAAAAAAAAAAAAAAAAAAAAAACTAATAATGATTAGCATTCCTTGGAATACTGTCTTGCAGTGTTACTTAATTGTTTCAGGGATATATGCCTCACTTCTAAATGTGTTGTTAGGCTCCAAGAAGGCTGAGAGGCATACAATCCGAGTAGTCTATGCTGGACAATTTTGTAGAATGAATGAAATACACTCAAGAGTTTTTTGAATGACAGATGAGAGATAAGAGAATGGCCTTTGGGAGCTAATATATTTTTATTTACCTAACAAAATGTTGTAACCTTTATGGTACCAGGAACCATTTTCATGGAAGACAATTTTTCCATGGGCGTCAGGGAGGAGGATGGTTTTGGGATGATTTAAACACATTACATTTATTGTGCATTTTATTTCTATTATTATTACATTGTAATACATAATGAAATAATTATACAGCTCACCATAGGTTGGGAACCTCTGTTGTATAATGTCTGCTCTGTATGAGTTAAGCACTTTATATAATATGTATTAACTCACTTGATTTTCCAAATCAATCATCCATGGGGTTGGAATCCTGATTTCTTGTTTACTACCTATATAACCTAGGACAAGTTACTCCTCAGTGTATGTCAGTACTCTTATCTGTAATATGGTTATAAAAATATTTTTTTCGAAGTGATTTGTGAGGATTAAATAAAATACCATTTGTAAAGTTCCTGGTACATAGTAATCATTCTTTCTCCACATTCTAGATTTTCCTAGAAACCACTAGATAGGTAAGTGGTGATTAAATGTATTCTTAACAACTCTAAATCTCATTTATACAAGCTTTGGGAGAGCCTCCTGATTTTCATAATATGTTGTTAGTCAGGGTTGATTAGGGAAAGAAAGTGAACAACCTAATCTGAAAACTTAAACTAAAAATATTGGTGGGTCAATATTTTGTGGTCTTTTTAAGAAAGCATTGTCAACATCTGTATTGGGGGGAAGGTCTCAGCATATAAGCACCCTTTAACAGAAAGAATTAGCATGTAGAATATGTCACACGCAAAGGGCACAGCCCTAGATGACAACTAAATTAGTCATGCACAGCATTTCTGCCCCTTACTTCTCCTTTCCTGGGTTACAGTCCTGAATAGATTTAAAACAACAGTTGGAGATTTGGGAAATTGGTGAAAAAGAAAAGTCTTTCTTTTCTCTTGGCTCTTTTTCCTTCTAAGAGAGAAGTCAGCCAGAGCAGGGGATGGAACTAGAGGCCGTTATTTTAAGTGAAACAAGTCAGATGAAGACGATCGCTTATAAGTGGGACCTAACTAATGTATGCACATGGAGGTAGAGTGTGGAATAATAGACAATGGAGACTAGGAAGGGGGAGGCGGTGAAAGGGGGTAATGAAAAATTACATAATAGGTACAATGTACGTTATTCAGGTGATGGATACATTAAAAGCTCTGACTTCAGCACTATGCAATCTACACATGTAACAAAATTATACTTGTGCCTCACAAATTTATGCAAATAAAAAATGTCTTCAGGGGAAAATCAACTGTGTAAGGCTATATAGAAAAAAATGTACTTTAAGCCTTCTGGAGATTATGGAATTTGGCACAGAGAAAAAAACAGATATGTAAGATCAGTAGCTTTTTATTCTATAACCCATGCTCTGGGGATTTTATGGAGGAGTCTTAGAGATTGCTGCAAAGAGTGAAAGGGCAAAGTAGGCAAGTCTTCAAGCAGAGTGTTCTGTTTTATCTGAGACATGTGTTGGTTCTGGATACACGTTGTTTGAACAATTTTTTTTTCTTTTTTGTTAAAACAGTTGGACAGGAATTGCGTCAAATAATTTGACTTAAATACTAGTCAGTAAAGGGCAGGACCAGGACTAGATACTAATCATTTCATTCCTTTGCTTAAACTCCTTTAATGGATCCCTGTCAACTTAAAAATAAAATCTGTACTCTTTCTCCATGGCATACATGTTCTTAGTGAACTGACCTTGTCTATCTCTTTAGCTTATTTCTTGCTCTGCAGTCTTCTCAACGCCCTGAAGACTCTTTCCACAAGTTAGATATTACACCTGGAGTGTCCATGCTTGCTCTCCTGGCACCTGGCAATCTTCGTAACCTTATTTTTGAACTTAAGGTTCAAATGGACATTTGCAGAGTGAAAACTATGAACCATCATTTAACTCACCCCTTAAATTTTCTAAATTTACCTCTTCTGCCACCTTGATTGCAAATAGATGTTATTTTGAAAGGCAAAATGGTGAAGAAATTTTGATCTAAGTAATAACACATAGAGTATTTGTCTTTTTAGGCTTTTTCTGTTTAAACAAGTATTTACCAGATTATCATGCTCTATCCAGAGAAATATATCTCCAAACTTGAGCTTGAAGGAAGAGGGAGCAAGATGGCTGACTAGAGATATTGGTTACCAGATTACCCCAAAAAGAAGAAAGAGTTTCAGGTGAAAAAGCGTAGCCCAGGTGGAATACTGAGGGAAAGATGCCAGAACTTACCCTTACTGGAAATGCCACAGGAAGAAATTACAGAGCAGAAGAAGAAGGGGCAAGACTTTGGCAGGGACCGACCCCTGAGGGATTCAGAGTCTGATGCAAAGGGCAGGTAGGAGTGTTTTCTTTCTCTCACATCTGAGACAGTCTGCCAGCTCCCGAGCTCCGGGAGAGCCCTCCTACCCTCACAAATCCAGGTGCTGCTGCCACTGGCAAACCAAGAACTTCCTGAGAGCAGAGCATTGGGCTGCAGGCGCATGCAGAGTAGCACCTCCTCACCGCAGACCGAGAGGCAGCAGTGGGAGCCATATTGCCTGTGTACGTGTTGGGTGCCACTATTCTGCCTAGAAACTCACAGCCCCTCCGTCTCCTTGTCACGGGATCCCACAGGAATATTTCCCAGCAGCTGCTTGGACTGTGACAACAAAGGAACAGGAGACACAAGAGAGCAACAGTATTACTGGAGCTTTGACTCATAAAGCAGGATGCCCCAAGGGGACTAGGAAGTGCTGCAGATGCTTTTTAGGACAAAGGAAAGTGGAACATGCAATCTCCTGCACCTGACAGCCCATGGCTCACAATCTGAAGTTATCCGCACCCCTCCCAGTGGAGAAGTGGGTGCACGTTGGAGTCTGTAGGGTAGGAGAGTATTCCTACCACAGAGTAGTAGAAGCACCACTGGACCCTGGGGAGGTACGTGGAGATTGGGACCTCCCCTCCAACATTCCGATGCTGTGGACATAGCTGCCTTCCCTCCCAAGCATAAGCTTTTGGCATGAGTGTGCTGTGGGATGGCCAGTTCCAGGCTTGTAGTGAGGTTACAACCGGCATTACTCTGCTTGATATGCCTGGGTTTTGCACAGAGGGTGCAGTTCATCTCTCTCCCTTCACAGATAGGCAGTGTTTTTGCAGCTGTCTGACCAGGGAATTTCAGCGTCTGAGTCTCTGCATCACTGGATCTACAGCCAATGCTCCCTAGCACCCACTCAGACTGTAGCAGCCTTCAGGGCCTGGTAGGTCCTTGGGGAACTGTGGGTCTCCCAGAGCTCAGGGATTCAGGGTAGGTCACTTCCAGCTGAGAGGAGAGTGCAGCATGCCAGAGGGCTCCTTAGGACACCAGGGACCACGGCAATACCTCCCCACCAACCGGGGCCTTCTCCTCCTCCTTCCCTCCCCCACCCACTGCCACTAAGGCAGTGCGGCTGCTTCTGCTTAGGACCAGTGAGGGTTCAGGGGACAATTAAGCAAGGGCAGTTGGGAACAGCTACCCCACCTCTGACAAAGCACCTATCACACCCAGGCTTCCATGGAGCATGGGACTCACTCCTTTCCCTTTAAAAAGCCAAAGCAAGTGCTTTTGTGTGTCCCAAGGACAAAAACTACTGCCTCCACTGAGGGAAGGTCGGATGAGCAGTCCTCTCCTCAAACTGCCTGTCTCTGCCGGGAGGAGCCTCCTCTCCCTGGAGGCAAGTCCCTGGCACAACGACCCCTCCCCGCCCAGAGCATTTCGGTGGCAACCCCAGCCTTTCTCGAAGCCCAGCATAAAATGATTTGAGCTTTCTCTGCCAGCCCAGCTGTGGCTGGACCAGGAGGCAAGTGGGAATCCAAGTGCTTTCATGTACTCCAAGGACAAATCTACCACATTTACTGAGGAGGGGTTGGATGAGTAGTCTTCACTCCCAGCTGGCTGCCTCTACCAGGATAAGCCTGTCATACCTGAAGGCAAATCTGTGAGACAACTTCCCTCCCTTCCTGAACATTTCAGTCACAGCCCACAGCCAGTCTGGCAGCCCTGAATACAGTGGGTTGAGCTGCCTCCACCACTTCTGCGGCAGCTGGGCCAGGGTGGGAGCTGGGAATCTGGACACCTCTGTGCCCCTGAAGGACAGAGACCACTGTCACCTGTGGGAGAGGGAGGTCTGATCAGCTTGTGCCCTCCCACAGCTGCTAGTCTCTGCTAATCTCATCAAGAGGACCCTGTCCCTCTGCTGCAGGCTCTCAGTGCATTTGCCCTTCTCCTGCCTGAGCATTTTTCTAGACCAGATCGCCCCATGACTCCCTATCACAGCCAGCACCTGAACTCAAGGAGGCTTGAGGACAAGCTCACCCACCCGGTCTTGATCAGGCTCCCCTAGGACTCAAGCAGGCCATCCAAGGCCCTGGGGACTGGGAATTACCTAGCCTAGCCCACCACCTCAGCACTCTTCCAGGGGTCTGAGGTTCAGCCAACCCAAATTACCAGCAACACCACAGAGGGTACTTACCCTCATGAACTGAAAGGCAGTGTACCTCTCCCTCTCTACAGTGAGCAGCGGAGTTCCCAGCAGAGGAGAATAGGTGGAGCACAAAGCTACCTGCTTTGAGCTGAGGGACGAGGATCCAGATGGGAAAGAACCAGCTTAAGAGCTCTGGCAGTATGAAAAAAACAGAGTGTTTCAACACCCTCAAAGGATCACACGCACCCTCCAGCAACGGACTCCAATCAAAAGCAAATTTTTGAAACACCAGATATGGAATTCACTAACAGATAGATAGTTTAAGAAAAAACATAACAGAACTCCTGGAAATAAAAGTCATTTAGGAAATTTCAAAATATAGCAGAAAGTTTTAAAACAGATTAGACCGAGCAGAAGAAAAAATTTCAGAGCTTGAAGAGAAGGCTTTTGAATTAATCCTGTCAATCAAAAATAAAGCAAAAAGAATCAAAAGAAATGAACAAAGTCTCTGAGAAATATAAGGTTATGGAAAATGCCCAAACGTAAGAATCATAGGTATCCCTGAGGGAGAAGAAGAAAAAGCAAAAAGCATGGAGAGCCTATTTGAAGGCCTTCCCTGGTCTTGCTAGAGATGTAGACATCCAGATAAAGGAAGTTCAATGAACTTCTGGAAGACTCATTGAAAAAAGGACATTACCAGTTTTATTTTGATTTGACACAACCATAATTTACATGAACAGCATGTAAAATGTTGCTCTGAATGGTGAGAAAGAGCAACTTCATAAAACTGTTGAAAATCCTTTGCCAAGAGGCATTCCTCAAAAAATCATCTGTTCCTTGAAAATCATCCTTGAAAATGCCTCCCAGGGAATGCTGATTTTTATGTTTGCCAAGACCTATTGACAGGGTCCATACCTGAGGATCTAAAGAATAAATCTAATTAATATGTGTTAACAATGTCCCAAAGTAGATATTGTAATAACTAAATGTAGGAAGAAACAAATTTTCTTGATTTCTCTTTTGAAAAGCTTTTTAAATAATTAACTTAAGTGGAAACTTGTTTTATAAAGTAGTACAATTTTATAAGGAAGTATTCAATATTTAGCTTCTAAGTTAATAATCTCATGGCATTCGAAAGATTGCATATTAACATAATATAATAATAAATAATATATCTCATATTAATGTCTTATGCAGAGTATTAGGCATATATTTAGGAATACTTTTCTTGGTGCTGTTGAAAGTATTTAGCTTGATTATATTACCAAAGAATATCACCATTTATTCTACAGTATTTTATTTAATATTAATTGTGAATTAGAGAATTTCTGAAAAATTCTAAATCAAATTAGATGTTATAAATGATTTTTTTCTCAATCAAAGTTTGTGTTCAGTGAATAAATCATATCTATTTTTTTTCTGATACATTTTCTGGAACTCAGTACATAAGGAATATTCAAAATAATTAAAGATTATCTTAATTTTGCTGTAGATTTTGAAAACTTAGTTCACTTGAAAGTTTTTTCTCCAGCCATTATAAGAGCTTTCATTTTTTGGTAAAAGAAAAACATACACCATAAGATACATTAAGATATTAAAAATGAGTGTTATAGTAGATTTTAAGTATAAGTCAGATGCAAAAAATTAAATTAAAAGTCATATGGCATAATGATTAAACATAAAACAAAACCTAAATGACTAAAACAGGCTATTTTATTCTTCAGCTTGTCTTCACAAGTGGTTGGATTATCAGTAACCTAGAAGTAATGGTTCTGCTTCACGGTTAATAATAATCCTTTCAGCACATGTGGAGAGGAAGGAAAAAAAAGAAGAAAATAATCTTAACCAACAAAGTGTTAGCCTCGGTTTCATCAAGGTCACATAGATAGAAACAATCCATTTGTTTTCTGGTGTCAGACTCTGGACAGGTCTTGATCTCAAAGAACAAACAAGGTAGAAGAAAGGAGCATTTTACTTTCTTCCTCATTTGACCTTTACAAAGCAATATGACTTTTTATTTCAGTGGCTGTTCTGAATCCTACAATCTACTTAAACTATGACAGTTAATTCTTAAAATTTGTTAGAAGCATAAAGATACAATGTCAAAATCAGTTTTTAACATGCTAATTGGATGAAAGCATGGAAATTATCCTTGGAAAAGATGGAAAAAACTAACTCATTTACTGGAACTGAGAAAAGATCTGCGTAATTGATAGTATTTATTTTCAGATAAACAACTGAATAGTTGTTTGAGAATTCATATGGTATTAAAAGTCCACAGGATATTTGCCAATTCATTAACGTTTTCCAAACTTTCTGTCTGTGATAGTTCCATTTTCTGCTGTAATTTCTAAATCTGATGGCATGAAGAGTGATGTAAGAGAAGGCTAGGTAAATAACTGGATGCCCCATGATTCTGAGAAGGAACATAGTCCTGATTATACAGTATATAGAAGTTAAATTTGTTGCTACTAAGAGAGGGAATAATTAAAGCATAACACTTCTTGCCTTTGTTATATTTTTATTGCTATTTTCTTTTTATGAAATTAGTGATTGCCAAAAAATGTAAACATCTTACAAATATTTGTCATAGAATGTGAGAGCCCCCTATAATCCCATCCCCTAGAGAAAATCTCTTCTAGCAGATTAGCAGATTGCATACATGCCTCCTGGCATTTTCACCTATGCATATATCAACATATACAGTACAGTACTTGATTACTCATATGCTGGGTCATGGGAAGAGATAAATAATTATTCTGGGTAGATGAAAAAATCTGAGTAGTGCTTAAAATTCATGCATATAACAACAAAATCCCCAGCTGATTATACCTTCAAAGTACTTTAAAATTAACAATATTAATAATAGTTAACATTTACCAAGCACTTACTAATTTCTTATGTGCAGTTATTGTGCTAAATGCTTTATATGTCTAATCTCTTTTCAATTTTATGACCATTAGATGAGAAAGGTAGCAATAATTATTTCCTGTTTTATTCTGGGAAAATGTAATTTGTACCTATGCATTTCACACCTGAAGGGAAAGATAACCTAGTCAGTGTAGCTAGAGGGCGTAGGGCAGAGTCTATCTTCTTTCCCACCAGTCATACACTCAGAGTCCAGAGTTTCTTTGCTTCATTTCCCTTTTGCAATCTACACACCTCATCAGTCTTCTACATTCCATTTCCTCAAACATAGACTCAAAATTCCTTGCACGAGACATCAAATCTCTCTTTGATCTTTTTCCAATTGAATTTGCTACTTAAAACTCAAATGCTTCCCTGCCCTCCAAATAAACCAAGCTGCTCAGGAATTTAATATGCTCCTTGTATCCTAGCCTGTTCATGTATCCTTTTACCTGTGTCCTCTTCTTCCACCTACCACAAACTTAATGACCCTATAGGGACAGCCCAATTGCTAAGTCATTTACTAAGCGTCTCTATTGGTCATCTCTATTGAAATGGACTTTCCTTCCAGTTTCCTATAGTATTTTTTGGCTCTCTTATGAAAGTTATCACATATTACACTATTTTAGGAAAACCTGTACACATCTTATCTACAGAGTCAAGCTTTTGGCCTGTTAGAGCACCTGTTAGTATACCACAACTACTTTAAATAATATGCCCTTGATAAAAGCTTGCTGAATTCCATTGCCTGCCTAGATATTGCAGAATACAGTAGGACCATTTGATCTGAAGTATTATAAAAAGAAATAATCTTATATAATAACTTCTTTTGTGACATATGAGGAAAACTGAACAGAGGTAGAGCTGAAGGTAGGATATCTATACAGAAATTTATTCTTTTAGAAGTTTTGACTGTGAGCTAGATTGTATTGGCCTGAGAGGGAACTATCAAGAAGAAAATCTGGCCGGGCGCGGTGGCTCACGCCTGTAATCCTAGCACTCTGGGAGGCCGAGGCGGGTGGATTGCTCAAGGTCAGGAGTTCGAGACCAGCCTGAGCGAGACCCCGTCTCTACTAAAAATAGAAAGACATTATATGGACACCTAAAAATCTATATAGAAAAAATTAGCCGGGCATAGTGGCGCATGCCTGTAGTCCCAGCTACTCGGGAGGCTGAGGCAGTAGGATCGCTTAAGCCCAGGAGTTTGAGGTTGCTGTGAGCTAAGCTGACGCCACGGCACTCACTCTAGCCTGGGCAACAAAGTGAGACTCTGTCTCAACAAAAAAAAAAAAAAAAAAAAAAAAAAAAAAAAAAAAAAAAAAAAAAAGAAAATCTGAGAGATTTTGTATGGCCACTGGTAGCATAATTATAAATAGGGAGAAACATGAGATGGTATAACTTCCCCCACATTATATGCAATGGAGGTGAGCAGGATGCAGACACTGAATGCTGATTGAAGCACCTAAAAGTATAGGCAGGGTTGTGTAAGAGGCCAGGAGCCCTGCCTTGGCCATGTTGAGTCATAGGAATCACCAAAAAATGGCTGATCAAAAATGTGCTCTAAATGGTACGAGATATGGCCAGATTGAGTTGAAAACGTCTGGGATAGTCTCATATCGGCTAAAGTCCATAGCATAAATAGTTTCTAAATGTGAGGAGTAAATATTTAAGAGCATAGAATTTTAGAATTGGAAGATACAGATAGCAACCTTTTAGGGCTTAGGTCAACATCTTCAATTTACTGGTGAGACCAGGGAGGAGGTTTAGTACAGTTCAAGTTAGTTCAGTTGAGCATCTGTTCTATGACAGATGAAATTCTAGAAATTGGGTATATAAAGATGAAAGAAGCCCCATCCATGCCCTTGATTTGAGACAGGCACATTAATAGACAAATTTAAAGCAAAATACAGTTGTGATGAAGGTCGGCAAGGCTTGCTATGGGAATCACAGAATTGAAGTTTGGCTCTAGCTTTGGGATGGTAGGAGCTGGTGCTCAAGAAAGGCCCCTTAGGAGAGCTGGTACCTGAACTGGATCTTGAGGTATTGACAGAAAGCAAAGAAGTAGAGTAAGGAAGAACAGGTAGGAGTAACAGAACCATAGATTTGGGATGCTGTGTAGCTGAAATACAAAATGTAAAGTAAAGAGGGCTTGACTGGAGGCTCAAGTAGTGGAAAGGGCTATGGCAGCTCTGGATGATAACACAATGGTGATGGGGAAGCCTTCTAGGGCTTTGATCTTGCAGATTTATGTTTTAGGTAGTAATAAAAACTTACCAGGGCTTGAAGTTTTCCTTCAGTCCAGGGCAGTGTCCTCTGCTGTAGTTTCCCTCTCCCTGAGGGGTACTCCATGAAAGGTACCCAGTGTGAAGGGGAGATTAACTGCAGTGTGACAAAGTGCAACTTGCTGTCCATGGAGTTGGTCTCTTACTCTTTGGAGTGGGGGGTAGGGCAGGAGGGCTGTACAGTGGATCCTCTGCTTGGACTGTTACTCTACGGTGGAACTATTAAAGCAGTTCTTTGGGGAAAGGCAATCCTCAACACCACCCTAAGTCATGGGACCTTGATTATCTAACTCTGAACAGATCTTTGAGGACAGGCACCAGTCCCGTCAGTGCTTACACACAGACAGCTGTGTGGGACTGGCCATCCCCAGAGATCTCCATCAGGGCTGGCTCTGGTACCTGCCACCTCATGAACTCAGAGCCATTTTCTCTCCTCCCCTTCCCAGTCAAAGCCCCCCTGGGCCAGAGTAAATATCTTTTAAACCAGGGGTAACCTGGTTCATTCTGCAGCTGGGTTTTCTTTGGCCTGAGTACTGGGGGATGTGTGTGTGTGCGTGTGTGTGTGTGTGTGTGTGTGTGTGTGTTAAATTTGTCATCAATATTTATAAATTGAGAGGTTTTATATAATATAAAAACATGAATTTTGGGTTTGGTTGAAAAAAATTGGACTATTTAGTATCACAGGGATTGAACGTCCCCTCAAGGCTGAAACTGAGCAGCAGCTGCCCCTTTGCCCAGGGCCTGTGTTTGGTCACCATGGCCCCACCCAGACCACTTCACTCACTTCTTATCTATTGACATTATCCATCTCGTCTCTGAAGACATTTGATGTTGTGCCCCCTTCTTAAGTCCCAAATAGTCCTGCAAACCTGTTCCCTAAACAATCAGGACTCAGCCTACATTTTTATTCTAAAGAATATTATTCAAATTAGTTTGAATTTTTTTAACCTTTTAAGGAAGGATATTCACAGAGGGAGTCATATCAGAAATGCAAACATAGTTTCAATATTAGCAATATATATTAATATAATTCACTAAATTGCTAGATGTAAAAGAAAAACATTCTCATTAGCCTGAGGAAGAAGGCATAATGTTCTTTATGCTAATTGTATTGTATCTATTCATTTCTCCTTCAATTTAGTAATAAATCATAGCTGAGCTAGAGTCTATATTTTCTAGCTGCATTGCCAGGTGAGGCTGTGGCCATGTGACTGAGTTTTCTCAAAGACTTGCAAATGGAGTCATGTGTGCAATTTCCAGATAAGCTCCTTGAAGATAAAGTCGCTTGCTTTGGGCATCCTTTTCTCTCTCTTGCTGTTAGTTGGGAAATGTTGCCAAATAGAGGAGCCCTCTTTGGAAAGAGAGATTGAAAACACACATTGAGAATTTCCCAGTCCTAGGTCACTCACTTTTGGACTTCTACATAATAGAGAATTAAACTTCTATCTTATTTAAACCACTGCATGTCTGCAACTTTCTTTTACAGTCACTTAGCCCACATCTTAATTAATACAACATCTATTATTTAACATTTTTCAGGAGTTACTATACAATATAATCAGACAAGAAAAAATGTTTAACAATTATAAAGAATGTAAAACTATCTTGTTTGCTAATTATGTGACTATAAAATCTAAGAAAAATCATTGGATAATTTGTCCAAATAAGACAATTTACTAAAGTGCCTAGGTAAAAAATAATACAAAAAAATCAATGGCCTTTCTGTTTACAAATATCAACCAGTTGCAAAGTACAAGAGCTTCCATTTATAATAATAATAAAAAATACACCTGGAGCAAACAAAAAAATATACAAAACCTATTTGAAGAAAACTTTAAAATTTTCTCATGTATGTAGGAAATGGAACTGAATAAATAGAAGTCATACCCAGTAGTTGGACAGAAAAAACTCAATGTCATAAACATGCTTCTTCTTTCTAAAAACTTATATATTTAATAAGATTCTCTTTGCACACTGAAACAGACATTGGTTATTAACCCAGCTCCATTTTCAACTGCCTTCTATTTTGATTGTCTGCATTATAGAGGCTGAGAAAACTAAATATCTCTTTTCTACTCTCTCTGGAAGTGACCATGTGACTCTTTTCTAGTAATGATATTTAAGAGAAGTTGGATAAGATTCCTATGCTGTAGAATCATGTTATAGGCATGAGGAAAGGGCCAGGAGGCTTGCAGAGACATTGGCCTAATGTTTCTGAGGCTCTGAACCAATGCCAGCTGCTAACTACTTCCAGACTTAGAGAAAAATAAGCAACTTGTTATTTAGCACCCCAAATACTTTTGTTACTTTAAGTCCAAAGTTTTTCTAACTGAATCAAACACCAACAGAATCTTTTCAAACCATGAGGCAAACTATAAAATTAATATATTAAAATAATATGTAAAAACATTGAAGGAAATTCTGCAAAAGATAAAATGTAGTATAAAGCTATATGAGTTAACACAGTATATGAGGGGACAGACATATCTTTGAAATAAAATAGAGCCCAGTAGAAAAAATTAAGAAAAACAATTCAAAATTTAATTAAAAAACTGGCTCCTAAATACATGAAAAGAGATTTCATTTTATAAGTTGACAAATGAAAATTACACAATGGAATTGCATTTTTCACCTATCAGTTTATAAAAAGGTATGTGTACCATGTTCTTGAGGGTGGGGGAAACATTTTTCATATATTTGTTGTGTTTTTGTAAAAACATAAAATGGTACATAATCTATATTTCTAATAGTTGATCCGTAATATATACTTTCAAAACATGTGAGATAGCACACACACACACACACACACACACACACACAGTGTAACAAAGTACCACTGATTGCATAGCAGCTCAATTACTCTGGGATAGGTGTGATGCAAGAGGGCATTTATTTATTTATTCTAATGCTAATTTCCAACTATGTGAGGCAAAACCCTTCTGATTATTCTAGTGTTTCCCCCTGAACTATGAGGTTTTCCAAACTGGCTGTTGAAAACAGTAGGGGAAAAATCCATTATGAAAGAAGGCTCGTTGAGTCTCAGACAGACAAATATGTAAGAGAGAGGAATATAAGAAAGTTGAGGCACCAGAAAGGGACTCCCTTAACATCATCCCCACATGGGAACTCCTCAGAATGCCTTTAGGTACCACGGGACTACATACATTTCAGTTGGAAGACCCTTCTTTATAATCAATACTATATATAGACCTTTTTGTGCTGATCAGAAGGTAGAAGTGTATCTTGAAAATGTCTGGAAAAGGCTAATTTTATGTATTATTTTCAGGAAAGCTCTAAGTATTAATTTTCATTTTGTATTATGTTTTTGTTACGCACTTTTATTTTTCCTTTTGCCAGTTTGTCATTTGTTCATATAACCAAATTTTATTTCTATCAGAGTTGCCATTACTCTTTACTCATACAATGGCACAGAAGGCTGATGGATGAAAGAAAAATACTATTTCCTAATCAACATCTCCTGACAGGAGTGCAGCTATGACACCAGTGCCTGGAAGGAACAGTCCCCTTCATCAGGAAAGCAGTGTGACCTTTCCTGTTCTTACGAGGGTAAGTGTCCCAGGGGCATCACGTTACATTTTCAAAACTCTAATTTCTAGTTTCTTAGTTTCAAAATTAAATTCTTATTGTTTTGTTAGTTTTAACCTCCCCCCAAAATCATCAGAACATGGCTAATATCTCATGAATGTGCATGGGGATATGTGTGTGTGTGTGTGTGTGTGTGTCAGATGGAGGGATAGGGGACTTCCTTTTAACAAAGACAACACGAGCATTGTTACTTGAGCACTGAGTGTTACATATGTTGAAAGAAATTATGGTATAAATGTCATTTTCTGGAGGTGACTGGGCAATAAATTTGGGAGAAAGCACATTTATAAAAACGGCTAGAAATAAATATATCATTGTATTTCTATCGCCTTGAAATATTCAGAAATTCAGAATGTGGATAATAATTTATAGTCATCTTACATATCACAAAGTAGAATAAGGAAATGGAATCTTTAGCTCCCCTAATATGGGGAGAGAAATAAGATAAAAAACAATGTGCTCATTCTCGTATGCATTTAAGAATACCTAATATATTTTCTATCCAGTAGAGAGCAGTGAAAGTCCATGATGCTATCATGAACTCTAGTCCTCAGAATTACAGGCATGTGACTGTTAACCCTGAATCATCTTATCCAGGTTCTAGCTGAGTAAAGGTCTTTTAGAACACTGGCCCAGTGTTCTTTCTTGTATACAATATTCCTTCTAATGCCTGTGCTTTATATTAAATAAAGTATTTATATATCAATTTATATGGAAGTTTATTTGGACACAAACAAAGACTTATAACAAGCGTATGGTCACTTACCATGCTTTTAAAAATCTACAGGAACACAAATGATGGTGTTGGAAAAGTTGAGATATAGGGACAAATGCAAGTCATGAAGGTGGGGTAAGCTTAACACTCCTGGAAAGAATATCTTAAGTGCCACCTGATGTGCAAGCCTCATAATCACCAGCACCTAACGTATGAAATCCTCATGGCAATGTTAGTGAAACAGGGATTTATGACTGGTAGGCAAAGTAAGGAAGAATTAAACTAAGAATCATTAAGAAAAGATTAAATGCTATAATGGAATATGTAAGTGGGGGCCACCAAACTCCATCTTTGTTATCTTTTTTTTGTTCTTCCAGCATGCCAGAGAAGATTAAAATATGAAAGAATGTTATCTATTTATACAGCTAGAAAATACATCTTGCCATTTTTCTTAGTTATCTTCAGTATGATTGTTATTATATGAAATCTGGAGAGCAGATCTCCTCTGCTTTCCTGATACAACATCTTTCCAGTCCTACAGGAGGACTGCCAAGGGGCAGCATTTTACATTTTCCTATTGCTTTGTTTAGACTCATTGACAGAAACCAATCTGCAACTAAATATCACTGGAAACGAAGAGTGAAATGTATCAGAAAAGTGGTAAAATGAGTTTTAGTTTATGTATTTTCCTGAGCTCTCAAAGACATGTTCATCTTTTCTCTTTATAAAATTGTTGTGCATCAATGGTAGATTCATTTAGCGCATTAAAGTGCTGCCTTCATTTATGCATCAATGACACTTTTGATTCACCATCAATAAGGCATAGAGCTTAAGGTGGTTTTTCCCAGTAGTGACGTTGTCACTAGACAGCCACATTCTTTGATTTGGCCATTCTCACAACCAAAGTCATACACTTTAATTGGTAGACAAGAGCTAGGTATATAATTTGTGGCCATGAAGCAGCCTGGAACTAACTATCCCACATGTGGCGAGCCTGAATGTCAGCCTGGCTGGCTCTTTTCTTGCCAGCTGAGCTAGCACAAGAACCACTGTTAAGAATGTCTTAATCACCATTATTAACAACTCTTGCACTTTCCTTTAAAATGTACACATTCATTGAAGTTCAAATTTTTGTCATTGAGGAATTAACAATGAGTTTGAATTTGGATGTAATGTTTTTCTTAAATACCAAGATTCCTCAACAGATGAAATAAGATCTATATTATTAAGTTTGCATCATATTCTTTTCCATCTGTTATGAAATTTAGTAAAAATTTCACTTTGTTGGGCAGTGTTTATTAATTAAAAACAGTTACTTCTTAAAATTATAATTTAATCACACTGTAGGCTGATTAGTAACCACATTACTAGTTTTATTCTAGAAACAATATAGAGATGCATGTCCTCATGTCTCCTCATGTTTATACTTGAATGAGACAGTGTACAATCATGACCAGAACTTGGAATTTAGAGTTAGGAGACCAGATTCTTATCCTAATCCTGTAATGTAAAGACCCTTATGCTCTGAACATACTATGCTGTGTGCTGTACAAATAAGAAATCATGGCCAGTATATTATAAATAGAAATAGGGCAGATTGGGTCCTAAGCATCAGTTGCAACAAGGGGTGGGTTGGGTGAGCTTTAGCTTCCTGTCACCGCAATAACGTCCATCAGCCCTTCCACCTACTCTTTGATTTGGATAATGGATTTTCTCCACTGATTTTATTTTAAAGTGTTATACAAGTGTGGCATTAAAACATGTTCGCTAGACCCTCTTTCCATTCTGATTGCTCCCCTAAGCTATTTCTACAGAGAAACAGTTCTGACCATAAAAGTGATGATAGTGCTCAGTAGACAAGGACAGATTCCGAATCTCAAACAGGGTTTAGAGTTGGACTTTGGGGAGATCAGCCCATCTCAGGAGAGGATGAGTACACAGTCTTAATGTAAGAGGATGTGGATCTAGGCTAGGGGTGGGCTCTGAGGATTTCATCTCAGATAAGGCTTAGAGCCAAAAGACATTTCAAGGAGGCAGGGTAGGTGGGATTTGGTATGTGAGAATATGTGGCACAGGGAGAGGAAAACATAGATGATCGAACATTTTCTGATTTCTGAAGAGGATCCTTTTGTGGAGGAGAAAGATAAATCCAGCTGTAGGCATGTTGAGATCTAAGTGGCCTTATGTTATCTTAGACAGGATGTTCTTTAGATATCTTCAAACATGGGTTGGAATTCAGGTCAGAGATTACAACTGGAGACACATATTTAAGTATAGATGAAAGATAACACTGTTTGTCCTACCATACGTCCAAATCTCTGCTCCTTTGAGAACAACAGGGGCGAGATTTTTGCCATTATTTTTAGTTCAACTCATTTAGTATTTCAACAATTAACCATGTATCCCATAACTAAGGCCTCCTTCACCTAACAGGCATGTGCCTACAGATGATTAGAGGAGGCATGTTTCTATCACTTTCAGAAAGGCTATGCTGTTCTTTCTGCTCTCAGAAGTTTTTGCAAAACTTTGTGGCAGGTTTATCCTGTACTGGAAATTTGATGGGAATAAAATATGAAAAGAAAACAAAAAATAAATAAATATTTTTTGTACATTTTATAGGCAAAGCAACTAGATAAAGAAAAAGATTTTTAAGATTTTTCAACAGCAATTTATCCCACTGTCCATATGTGATTATATTTAATCTCCTCTGAGAGTCTATATTTTGTATATAAATGTTATGAATTGTTAATTCTTTCTAGCAAACATTTGAGGTACTCTACTATGTTCTAGGCAGTTTTATAGGGAAATAGTGCTAGAGAAATAGTGGAGAAGGAACAGATAAGACCTGAATTTACATTCCAGGGTACTATACAGGCAAAATACATGTGAATAAATAAGTAGAAGGTTATTTTTAGATGGAGTATTATAATAGAGGCGCTTAAGATGATGAGTTTAATTTGGAAGGGGTAGTCAATAAGGAAGTGAGCTTTGATCTGAGAGCCGAAAGACAAGAACGTATTAGCAATATGAGGACCCGGGATTAGCATTCCAGGGAGAGGGAAGAGAAAGTGTGAAGACTCCACGGCAGAGACAAAGTTGACGGTTCAAGGAACATAAAGCAGGACAACATGGCTGAAGTGTGGTGGGAGGAGGACAGAGTCAGGAGATGTGGCTGGAGGGGTAGTTGAAGACAGGTCAGATAGGGCCTTGTGGGCTATTAAAGATTATATGGATTTACTACCAGTGCAGTGGGAATTTATGCAGAAGAGTAAGATGTGGTAATTCTAATTAATCACTCTTTTTGTAGTAATACTGCTGTTTTTCAGCATGTATGCAGCTACATTTCCATTTTTTAAAAAAGTTAAACAGCTTCTATATTCTAGAATTTTTTTTAGAATATGCCCAAATCAGGTAGAAATATAGATATTCTGGTGTATTACAGATTTGCAGGAAATGTAATAGATTCAGTGTCCTCACAGTCAGTATGAGCTTGTTGAGCTAGTGAGACCGTGGGGAGATCATTCACCATTGCCAAGCAGAGTGTACCATAAAGACAGAGACAGGTCAAGATAAACATGTTTTCATTAAATGATGTATTGACCTATCTCCCTCACACAACTGAAGCCATAAAATGGGTGTTTTAAAACTATGACCTGAACCTGAATGTGAATTAAAATATCTTTTCAAAGCTGGCAACTGAAATGTGTAGGATTATTTTAAGTGTTGGGAAAATAGCATTTTAGTATTTTCATTTGATTTCACTTTAGCTAGAGGGACTCTCATAAGGTTTCCACAAATGATTTGGCAACGTCTTCTCCTTAACTATTAAAAAAACCCCTACCCTTAGCAAAACATTTTTTTTTTCTCTTGAATTGGGTGGGAATTATCATCTTCCAATTTGAATTTTGAGAATAAAGATTTTTCATTCAAAAACAAATTGTGCTGAGGGTGTATTCTCTTTTTGGAAGTACGGAGAGGATCTTACATTTCTGTGTCTATGATGAAGGTGTATGAGGTGCCTGGCTCTTGGAGGATCTGTCCTGTAGCCTTTTTGAGTGGAAGGGTTTTCATGTGGGCCATCCTTTGACCTCCTCCAGATTGAAAAAGGAAACCAGATGGAGCTCAGATCCTGGGGTGTTGATTTCTAGAGTTCCCTGCTTGGATTCCCCAGAACATAGAGGTGAGAGGATGAAAAGAAGAAAATAACTACATTTTAACTTCTCAACTTTATTCCCAGCAATGAGCTCTGAATGGAATACTAAAGGTTGAGAGTACTGTCAGACAAGAAATATGCCATAAATAATGTTTCCTAAACCTCATCTTCTAAATTGGAGGTTTTATTTTAAACACGTATTTGTGTTTGTGTACGTATGTATGTGTATATATGTATACCTATAGTCAGTTCTTGTTACTCGGGATAGTTATATTCTATAAAATTGCTGAACGCAATTTTAGAAATTAAACTACTGCTCCCAGAGAAATACAAAGTTAGGTTCTCACAAGCCTCGGACAATTTTATCAACTGATCAGTACATAACCTTGTTTGGTGTGTTTTTCTGTTTAGATACCTTATTATATATATATACACACACACACACACACACACACACAAATATATATATGTAGATAGCATTGATTCATTAACACTAAACTCATGGCCGACATTAAAATTCATGCCTGAATGAAGCTTATCTGACACATGTGTTTTCTCTGTGAGGCACATCACAGCTTCCTGCACTTAGGAACACTAGACTGCACTTCAGAACTACTCTTGGGGTCTATTTTAAACAGCAAAATCATCAACAAAAAGCCCCAAAATGCAAAAAACCATGGCATGAAATATAAATGTACTATGAAAAGGACATTTGGTTACATTTTGAAAGCAGAAACAAGAAGCTGGAACATCGTTTTGTTCAACCTCAGCTGAGAGTGTGTATGTGGGGAGACTCACAACTTTTACCACTGTCCATTTCTGCGAATGACTGCAAAAAGTGCCCCTAGTATTCATTTTGAAGTTAAAACAAATTTAATAAGTGAATTTGTAAGTACAGACTGTGAATAATGAGGATCGACTGTATATACATACACACACATATGCACATATGATTTTTTTGCTATTGCATGCAATTTTTTTCATTAGTGTGGGTAGGTAAAACTCTTTGGACTCTTTCTGTGCATATTTTTCAAGATTAATAATGACAATGATGTTGTAAACATATATTCTGAAGAATGCCTTTCGTCTTTACTTGGAAACTGACATTTTACTCTTTCTAATCAGTGAAAAGTGTCAAACGATCCATGCAAGATATCCAGAAAGTGTCAGTTCCCATCAGCAAATGCACAAAGAATGCTAGAATTTCTTTTTTTCTCCCTCGTAACCTGGAAGAGAAATTCAGAAATATCTCAAGTAGATTTTCCAACAGAAAATGGGAGCATATTAATTTTTGTGTCCTACCCAGACATATTGGAATGTAATGCAACAGAAGACAATTTGCTTTGCAACTTAGTGGTTATTTTTCGTCTTGAAATACAAATATGATTTCATCCTCTATAAATCAATAAAAGCTTGAGTTGGTAACTTTTTATGTTTTGTAAAAGGGAAATTTCATCATAATAGTAGTCTTCAGATAAATAACTGCTCATTCCTTAATGTCAGCATTTAAGCCACAAATTGAATATCAGGACCTCAAATTGTTATTTTCATTTAACTTTAAAGTTATGAAAAACATTCAGAACTATCCAAACCAAAAAAAAAAATAAATAAATAAAAATAAACGCAGAAAGCTATATATTCAATCCTTTTTTATCAGGATAACACAAGGGAAAATCCTTAGGAAGAAATAAATTGGTAGAAACATGTAATTTTGAGTTATAAATTTGTAAATTAAAACCAACAAATAGTAAAATGGCAAAACATAACTCATGAGAGTTGGAAATAATCATCACTTTATAGGACTAGCCAAGTAGAAGACTTGTACTTGAAGCACAGTGTGCTGGAGAGAACATGGGATTGACTGTTAGGAGATTGGGACTGTTAGGAGGCCCAACTCTGCTGCTAATCAGCCGTATGCACTTGGTTCAAGACTTGGCTCTTAGATTTTAGACACTCGGGTTGAATATTCTTAACAATAAGATGTGAAGTTTGCATTATATTGACTCTAAAATTTTCTGAGACTCCAGCACAAAACACCTAGGTTAGGCATTCATGTATTTGAATTCTAGGACATTGTTCAGATTTCACTGTGAACAAAAAAACAACTATGACTAAGAAAACCATATAATTTCCCATTAAACTAGGACATTTTTGAGAGTGAAAGGTGATCTTATAACAATTAAAATATATAAGCTTATGAAATATATATTAATTGGTTGATAAATTGTTTTTAATAAATTGGTAGACCTATAAAATAATTCTTTTCAAAAATTATGTTCAAAACCAAAATTTTTAAAATAAAATTTTATACATGAAGGCAATATAAAACAATTCTTTATATTATTCATCTTAATTTTACAAATGATATAAAATAAAATATTTATTCTAGGTCCATATTGAAGAATTTTAATCAGTTATTTTATCATATATATCCCTAATACCATGTCACTGGTATTTTTCCAAAGAATATAATTTTTATTGTGATATGGCCTTATTCTTATTGTTTTTCATGAAATTATGTGAAATCAGATTCAAAGTTACCTTCTCGGTATAATCTTTTTAATTGAGAAAATATTTTCTCTACAGGTACTAAGTTACCTGAAAATTTCAGAGCAAATTCTTGCTAAATAAATGATATTCTTATTTCTAATTTCAAATTTAAATTAAAAATTTTAAATATTTCAGTCCAAAAGCAGGTACTGCTTTTTATTTTAAACTTTTATCTAAGTACCTCAACAAATATTTTTACCCAAAAAATTAAATGAGCTTGTTGTGTTTATACTTCTTTTGACTTCTGCCAAACTTAGATGCTGAAAAATTATAAGAATATATATTTGTCCAGTTGAATATAGAAACTGTATTAAAAAGATTTCTCTCTCATGCCAAAATATTTCAAAGAGAAGTTATAAAATTTTAAAATTAAATTTAGTCCACTTATAAGTTGTCATCATTTATAATAATTGATACGATTTCTCCTGTGCTTTTGTAAGGATAACTTTTTATATCTTCCCTATTGAAAGCTTGATTTTCAATAAATACAATTCACTAAAAGCTTTAAATGCTGTATTTTGGTACTCCATTTATTGAATAACTTGGTTAAACATTTCAAAGTGATTTTAAAAACAGTACAATAGAAATATAAAGGATTCATTTACAAAATGTTTCATCTAAATTATAGGATAGTTACACTGATTTACGAAATAATTCTTCAAAGTTTCAAACTTTTAAAATCTGAGTTACTTGTGAAAGTGCTTTTTGTCATGCAGAAGAATTTTTTTTTGTATTCTATGTCTGCTTTTTCATAAAATTTTGAGATATAGTTACTATTTGAAAATACAATAAAATGTAAATTTTTACAACTACAACTTCTATTTAGGTAGTATTAATATATTCCAACTTGTTTGAGCACAATTGTGAATTATGCATGTGCTATAATCAATTCCAGGTATATTTCTGCTGTTTTTATTTCTTAGCAAAAGAATAATACTTGTACCATGATGCCCTGTTTAAACAAAATTAATATTTGTATTATCATTGCAAAAACCAAATAATTTTACCTTCTGTGTTAAACTTTGAAACTGAATTTACTAAAGCATTTATAACAATGACATATTTTATCTTCAACAGGATTAATTTCCAAATACATTGTATTCCATGAATTAGATAAGAATTACTAATTGTTATTGGCATTAATACCTAATGACCCTGATTTTTAAAAAAATATTGCATGATTTATCTGTCTATGAAGGCTTTTCCTCTGCTAATGGAGCTGAGACACTAAGAACAATTGTTTAATTTTTCTATATGTACAAAAAAAACCCTGGAATGTAAAATGCCCAAAGTGCACAAAATTAATTTAGAAGAATAGTCCATTTGATCTGAATGAAAAAAGTCATGCGTCTAGAGTAATATGTAAACAAACCTTCTACAAATACCCATGTTAAATTGTGATCTTTTGGAAAGGTTATCTTCACTAATACTTTTAAAATACTGATGCTTCTTCAGTATACTTGTATCTTTTGGTTTGCAGAAATGATATTGCTATAATCTTTATGGTGGATAGTAACTGTAACAAACATTTTATGTATATTACACATTTATCATGAACTTTCTTGAGAAATAGAAACTTGTACTTAACTTTTCACTCAATGTATACTTTTCCTTGAGCTCATTGGTGTTGGAAAAAATTATTTTAAAAATCTAAAAAGCATTACCAAATGATGAAAATAAATTGTTTAGATTACATAATACAATAAATGATGAATCAGAACACCAAAAGTATTATTTCATTATTCTATGTATTATGGCAGCACTTAGCCTCTATTTTTGCATATATTTCATGTATATTCATTCTATAATTACTTTATAGGTTCCCACTGACCCCACCAACTGATGGCCTAAGGAATTCATGCACCTGAAGGCTATAACAAGAATCATGGCACACCTTACTGGTATACCAAGTTGAATTTTTCTCTCATCATTATCTGAGATGAGAGTGAGAAGTCCCTAGCCACTCCTACTTAACGTACTAGCATTTTATCAGTAAGCACCCTTCAAACTGTCCTGGAAAGTGAGGTGTTAGTTACATCAGAAAATAGTTAAATAGTTAAATCAGAAAAGGAAGATGGTAGACACAGGTAGTCTTTAAGAACTCTTTGTATTTCATGTGTGTTTCACCTACAACTAGACAAGAAAGACCTTGGCAGAAGTCAGAACTATCAAGTGGAGGATAATCAAACCCATTAAAGCTTATTTTAATGGAATTATTAATAACAATTTTTGCAATTTTGCAACTGTCAAAGACATTTTTAAAGAAATAGGAAAAAAATTCCACAATTCATGTGGAACCATAAAAGACCACAAATGGCCAAATCAATCTTGAGAAAGAAGAACAGAGCTGGAGGCATCATACTTCCTGCTTTCAAAATATGTCATGAAGGTACAGTTTTCAAAACAGTATGGTACTGGCATAAAGACAGACATGTTGACCAATGGAACAATAGACAGCCCAGAAATAAAACCACACATATATAATCAATTCATCTTCAGCAACGATGCCAAAAATACAAAATGAAGAAAAGATAATCTCTTTAACAAATGGTGCTTGGAAAATTAGATATTCACATATAAAAGAATAAAATTGGATTCTTATCTTATACTAAAAGTCAACCTAAAATGGATTAAACACTTAAATGTAAAACTAAAACTGCATGATTCTTGAACATAGTCATAGGCAGAACAAATTAAACACATTGCAGAATTGTATCCTTATAAGGTCGATGTTTGAATTGTATATGTATGAAATAGGAAAGTTTCTTATGCCTACTAAATTTTCTAGTTTTCTTACATTGTTAGCAACTAATTTGTTTATCTGAATTATATTAAATGATCATATCCTAAGTATAACACTGCATACTTAGCACTATGGGTAAGACTAAAATTAATCAGACATGGATCTTATCTTTAACAGCCTTACAATCTGGAAGGAGAGATAAAACATGTTTTATATTTATATACAAATGCACGCGTGCACACACACACACTCTCTTCACGACCTGGCTCAGTGACTTTCTTTTTATCACTACTCCTGTCTTCATTCTTGCTGATGGCTACCTCATTATAATATACCTAATACCTTGATTGTTCTGCACTTGGCTTCCTTGACTCCAGTGATATTTTTCTCCAATCCCTTCAATCTTTCACTTCATGGTCTTTCATATAACCTGGAATCAATAAGACTATGTAAACTTCAAAATCTCAATTTTAGGAATTTAAGTCTTTGGCCACCACCTCCCATTTATTTGGCTTACTTATTGTAGTACTCCTACACTCACTATTCTTCAACCCCTTCAGGAATCTTACCCCTTCAGTTCTCTTTGTCATGGCACAGAATCCCCTTTATACTTCAATTTCCTCTTTACACACATTAAAGTCCATGATTCCATGGTCCATCACTATAATTGCTTCCTTGTAAACAATCTTTCTCCTGTCTCACTTTACTACATCAACTCCCCAAAATCCAAACTCAACTCACTGGGGAAAATAACTCTTCTGAATAGTCTCACATTAAATAACGACCACAAGTCCCAGATAGTATCCAAGCATTGGCTAGCAATTCTCTTCCATTTTTCTGCTAAATTTCTTTTCCCACATTCTAAGAAATGTATTCCACACCTTCTCTTCTTCATATCACTCCCAACTCTGACGTACAACCTCAGATCATACATCATAAGTTGTAAACACACCAAGAAGACTTATCTTTTCACCACCAAATCTTCAGACTGACTTTCATCTATTCCAAGAAGCTTTGCTTCATCTCCTGTTAAAGTAAGAAAAGAGTCTGTGATACTACCTGAGGACAAACTCACTACTTTTGTCTACTTAAAAACTTTCCTTATGTAATTATAATTTCTTTGTCTTTCTCTCTCTCTCAGTTTTAATTTCTCTTACAATGGACGGTTTCTAATGACATATAAAAATTCCCTAATATCTTTAAGAGAAAACCACACTTATTTTAAATCTTACTATCCCATATCGCTATACTTCTTCTTAGAAAAATGTTCTCAAGAAGATTGCTTGTTCTTTTGTTTTCCTTTCTTCTCTCTCTATTCTTTCTTAATTTTACTCCAGATAAAAAACACCACAAAATTTCCCATTTTCAAGAGACCACTGGCTTCTATCTATCCCTTCAAGTCCACTAGTCATGCTCTCCTACTTGGTTGTTCAACAACAGTGGATGCAATTGAACAACCTCTCCACTTTCACCTTTTACTACCTGTGAAACCCTGGGCAAATAATTTAACCTTCACGTTTCTCAGTATGTTCATTTGTGAAATAAAGACAATACTAGTTCCTTACTCAAATGTTGTGAGAATTAAATCTGATAATCATACCACTACAATATATTTTAGAAAACTGTTCTTCCTGCTTGTACTTTTGTCTATATAAAATCTTTTTTCTGAAAAACAGCAAAAATATACTTTTGTGGTATGTATCAGGTCAAAATCACACTCCCTCCTCCATTTTGTTATTTATGTGCACCCAGAATAAAATACCTGATCCCATTCCAGATGGTGGTCTCCTTTCTTCATCCTCCTCCTACCCTACTGCTAGGGAATGTTCCAGGTACCCTTTGCTGCATAACAAACTTCTCCAAAGTTTACTGTCTTAAAGCAACAATTTCTCTCAAGTTTGTGAGTCAAGAATTCTAGTAGAGCTTGGCTGGGTGACTATCCTGCTGTGCATGGCATATTCAAGTAGCTGCTGAACTGAGGGGTCCAAAATGCTTCTCTCATGTATCTAGAGCCCTGAATGGGTTGCCAGGAAGGCTGTGAGCAGTGGGGCCTTTCTCTGTTTGCCTCTTCTTATACTCAGGCCTTCTCCATGTGGTCTCTCCAGGAGAGTTAATGGAGGTTCTGTGTCCAGTAACGGCTCTAAAAAACCAGGTACAAGCTGCCAGTCCTCTGAGATATTAGCCCAGAACTGGCACAGCTTCACTTCTAACACGATCTTTTGGTCAAGCAATTGCAAGCCAGCCCAGATTCAAGGGGAGGGAGGGCAAATAGACACTACCCCATCATGGGAAAGTGTCTAAGAATTTGCCACCTTCTTCAGGATTATTCCTGCTAAATACTTTACCAACTTGTTCCTGCCTCTAGCAATTCTGCCCTCAAATCTTTCCATGGCAGACTCCTTCAAATGTCAGCTCAGTTATCATCTCCTCATTATGGAAAAGCTTTTCTGACTGCCTTAGCTAAAAGTAATTCCTCCCACCATCACTATGTACTTCATCATTTGTTTTATTTTCATCTTTAAAACTACCATAAAGCCAGTTTGATAATTACTATCTGTACTTAAATGTTCTGGTGTAAGGTGTTTATGTATATATAAGACACTGTCTCTAAATCTATTCTCTTTTGATCAGAGATAAAAAGGACCTATTAGATGAGAAGATGGTGTTTTTATAGCTAAATAATGGTATGTTTTTATCCATTATAATTCTCAGATGAATCCATTTGAATGACACTTTTATCTAGAATTACCTATTGCTTGGGGGAAAGGGGACATGTTTGGAAAAATTGTACAGATCTTTACTCTCTTTCCAAAAATAATGTCATAGATTTCAAGCTAACTTTAAGATTAACATGAAGAGCAACCTCTATTTACTGGTTTTCACATTTTGTCTTGCTATGTTAAAGGAAACTTACTAGTTTCAGTAAAAAAACTAAGTTTTTTTTAACACAATAAGTAGTTCTTTGAAAGCCCTATGCATTAAATGAAAGAGATTGGAAACATGGCTTCATGTTTTTTCAATGTAAACAAGCATTTGATGTTTTCTCAAAAAATAAATTTGGGTTTTATTGAATCAAAAATGTTTGGAAAATGTTTTAAATTGCTTAGTCCAATATGCATCTGATTTCACTGTTCCTTTGGTACATCCAACATATTCAAAATTTTCTAAACAACCAAGTAATAACTTAGAAAATAAATTTATAAATAGAAATATGTTTTAAGTTCGAGACCAAACACCGTAAACAGAAAGATGAATCATTTTTTACTTTGTGATATAGCTAAAGTCATGGCAAAATACTAACCTTTTATAAGAAATAAATTAAAGCTTTTTTTTCTTTTTATGGTCCCTCTTGTAGCTTGTGTTGGCCCTTATTCGATATTTACTCCATTATAAGTACTTATAATACTCTGCTTTGCAAATGGGACACTGACTTGCACATAGATGAGCTCACTACATATTAATTTCATTGAATAATTTAGAAAGTACCAGATCTTTCTTGTCTACATTGTTTTCTTTCACAGGTTTATGTTGGGTTATTCAAATGAGATACTCAAGCAGCCTGAACTGAGATCATTGGTACAGTCACATTCGTATATTTGGAGCTTGGATCAAATCCTTCTAATTTTGTGAATTTCTTTTGATTCATTTCACTTTTCTCTTAACTTCCTCATTCTACTCTTTTTCCTCCTGTATTTTCCCTTTTCATTTCCCTTATAACTTATCTTTCTTGATCAATTTTTATCTTGATGTTTAACTTTAGATTTAATAAATTTTCCTTTTTGGTGACTCTGTGAGACATATTTGAAACATTACATAAAACATTCCAATAAAGAGATGAGCTCATTAATGTTCATTCAAGAACATGCTAGACATATAATCAGGCAACAGCTTATTTTGGTTTAATGAGAAAAACAATCTGGTGCTTGGTTTTAAGTAAAGTAAAATTTGCAAGATATCATCCCTATAAATGATATACTAGTTGGCTGAGGAAAATATAGCATGTGTTAAAACATTTCTCATTGTAGATCTTGGTTGGCAAAATGTTTTTGCAATTAGAAAAAAGTAAATGGACTATTCTTCCATCACTGATTTGCTTAAACTTTATATAAGTATTAAAACTAACAATGGTCAATTTTAGTGAAATCATAAGGTCCACATGGAAAGCATCACTACAATGGTGTAACATTCTTACATTCTGGGAAAGGGAAAAGAGAACCAATATTTTTGAGCACATACTGTGAGCCATCTCTAAGCTAGTATGGATGTATTAGGGTGTCTAATATTAATATTATTATTAGTGTTTCTAATACATCCATAATATTATTTTTCCCTATATAATTATACTTAGTAGCCCATATTTTAAGTAAGGAGATGTCAAGTAATTTGCCTAAACCCTAGAATTAGCAAATGGCCAAAAAAAGAGTCAAAGTTTAGTCTGCCTAATTCCAAAGCCAGAAGTTTTTTTATAAAACCAGTTACCTCCTATGTATTTTATAAATAATAAACTCTTTTATTAGCCTTGTGCATGATTATTTACACAATTACTTATCAGTACAGGTAATGACAAAAATTCAAGTGAGTTCCATTAAAAATGAATGACTGAGATGATGCAGATATAACAATATTCTTGAAAGTTATTTCTATAATATTCAGAAATTAAGGCAACATTATAATGATATTGAAAAAACTGTAAAAATGATATTAAATTGCAGAGGAAAACATTATCAACTTATATGCAATAGCATTTATAAGTGAACTGAAATTATTTCTTAAACTGAATGAAAATATTTCTCTTAATGCGGAAAACTAACATATCTCATGCCTAATTAGCATTTGCTAAATCAAGAATTTAAGCAAGATGATATAAGCAAAGGGTAGGATTCTGCAGGGGCTACTGATGCTTTCTCATGTACATGAGTTTCCTAAAGCCAAAGCTGATTCCTTCTAAGTGATGGTTTAACCAGGTCCTGGATAGGCTTTTCTGTCCTTGAGTTAATTGATATGATGCAATTGATTTCTTAGCCAGAAGCCAAGATTATTTCCAAGACAGAACAAAGAATCGTGCTCCCTTTCAAACTAATTTTAAATCAAGGTGATAACCTTCTCAGTGGACTAAGTATTGGGAACTTTGAGTTCCTATGCTAGGTTTGTAAATACCTTTGCATATAAACCTAAAATACTCATATCTTCCTTGTATCTCAGTGTCTTCATCTCTAAAATGAGCATATTTCTCTGGAAATGCCCTTCTGATCTTTAAACTGCTGAATGTAGAATTGCTCAGAGAGTCATCTGGGACAACAGCTTGGTGATGAAAACTATGGAAGTAGGAAGGAGGAGGGGGAGATGAGGAGGGGGAGGGAAAGAGAGGAGAAGAGAGGTAACAGGTGACTTTCAGGAGAGATTTGTCTATGGAAATAAGGATTTCTCTATCAAGTCAAGGATTTATACATTTTACTGAAATGTTATATTTTTATGAAATTAAAACGTTTTGCCATTTTTAGCAGCTATCATCAGACTTTGAAATAATTGGATGAGGTGGCTTAAAATTCATGCAAAACATTTAGGGGAGCTGGAGGTAGAAAATAGAGAGAGGTCAACTTTAGAAATAATATGTCAGCTTATCAATGTTCTGTTATCCTTCAACTCAACTTCACAGACAAGTCCAGAACCATCTTCTTTCTTCTCATTCTCAGTCAGGGTCAGGCTGAACCTTGACCAAGAAGGCTACCTAAATCCAGTTTGAACAAGATGAGTGCAATGTGGGCCTTGAAAGACACTCTGTAAGTACAATGGCATGCAGTGCTTGGATCATCACAACCAGAAATTACTTGAATCTAATTTTCAGGTGTACAAGAGGCCAATGTAACATGAGGATTACAAGAAATGGAAAAAGTGAGATGTGCTGCAGAATTTTGGATGGACTTTAAGCATGTGATGGATGAATGGAGAAGGGCAGCCAAGGAGCTGTTAAGTGACGACTGGAGCCAGAGCCTTAGAAGCCCACAAGTGAAAACATCGGCAGATTTGAAAAGATTAAACAAACTACAATAAAAGGGTAACTCCAGTGATAAGATTTCACCGATAACTAGTGATAAACTGAGTTCTGAATGTCTCAGTGAAGAGTAAGAAGGAGACTACAGGATCTCAAAATCTTTTATTGTTATTATTTGTTTTGAATGTTGTAATTTTGTAATTAATAGAGACCCTATCTCTATTAATCTGATCTCTGCTAAAAATCACTTTTCTTGGCTCTCCTTTTTCTGCTAAGCCAAAATGAACTTCTTAGCATGCAATTATAGGCCCTTCATGATCTGGCTGACTCTGACCTGCTTTCTCGGAGCTCTGCCTAACTACCACCCAATCCATTCTCCATCATTTTCCACGACCGACCTGGTGACTTGTCACTGAAAAGCCCTGCCTTTGCCTACCTCTCTGCCGTTCCTTGCTCATAGCATTTGCTTTACTTCCCATATCTTTCTGTTTCTGCCTAAATCCTACTCACCATTTGAGATTTCTTGCATGAAGTCTTCCTCCTCTTCCTCAATTCTTTCAAAAGAAATTATATTACTCCTTTGATGAATTGAAAGAGTTTGGCTTCCTATTATAGCAGCTTAGAAATGATCCCAGCATGTTTCTTGCTGACAGATTTGTGCGGCTGTCAGTTTCTCCAAATTGGCTACATTTTGCTTAAGACATGAATTGTCTTGTTTATCTCTCCATCCTCAAATGCGTAACATGCATGTCTGTCTAAATTTTACTTCAATTGATGTGGAAGACTTTTGGTTTAGGAGATGACAATTTAAATTGGAAGGACAAGAAGCTATGGTTACTATTATGGCTTTGATTTGTCATGCTGTAATCACAGCATGTGGCAAAATATTAAGCATGCAGAGTGATAGCCATGTTTCCAAAACTTTGGAAGACCAAATGGGGCACACGTATGTGTGTGTAATTTTAAAAATTTATCTTAGCCTTTTTGTTGACATTTTGTTCAATAAAAATGCTTGCTTAAAGCATCAAATGAGCTTAACAGTAAACATTGACAGAATACTATTTCTGTGCCCATTTCTACCCTGACTATGAATTTGGATAAGCTATTAACCTTTTTGAGATTCGGTTTCCTCATCTATCTAATAAAGGTGTTGCTGCAAAGTTAATTTCCAGGTTATAGCTCAGCTTTATAACTTCATGATTCTGTTATATTCCACATGAATGTAAGCAACAATTTAAGATTTGGTTTGTATATCAGATGTGCATACATGTCTAACAGGCATCCCTGTTTAGAGGGGTTTGGTGAGGAAGATTAAAGAAGTTTCCTGGCTGGGCATGGTGGCTCACGCCTGTAATCCTAGCACTCTGGGAAGCCGAGGCAGGAGGATCGCTCGAGGTCAGGAGTTCGAGACCAGCCTGAGCAAGAGCGAGACCCCCGTCTCTACTAAAAATAGAAAGAAATTATATGGACAGCTAAAAATATATATAGAAAAAAATTAGCCAGGCATAGTGGCACATGTCTGTAGTCCCAGCTACTCGGGAGGCTGAGGCAGAAGGATTGCTTGAGCCCAGGCGTTTGAGGTTGCTGTGAGCTAGGCTGACACCACGGCACTCTAGCCTGGGCAACAGAGCGAGACTCTGTCTCAAAAAAAAAAAAAAAGAAAAGAAAAAAAGAAGAAGTTTCCTGGGAAGCCAAGAGGCCAGGGTAGAGGGCTGTATCTTTCACACAAACTGCAGAAGTGATGGCTGTCACAGGTAGGTTATTTAACAAGGTTAGCCCCAGTAATATTGGGACTGGTTGCTTGAGGACAGTGACCAGTGAATCAACAGGCCAGGTAAGGACATGGAGGCACACTGAAGTCTGAGACTCTGCATTTACCTTCCCTACTCTGAGCCAGAAAGAGACAACAAGAAAAAGGCTCAACTCTCCAAATGTGTGGCATCAGTGAGCAAAGCAACAGGAAAACCAAACTTATTTTTGGGCAATTTTTTGATCAACTTGTTTGATTTTCTTCTGGCTCAATTTATCTCTTCTGGTAGCATCTAGAGACAATTCATGATGAAACATTACAGGGATGATTTTAAGGATGCCTCCAGCTCTAGTTTCTTATATCTTTACACATATAATGTAAGAGGAGTAAAAAAGGTACAGGTGTGCTTTTGTCAGCATAATAAATTTACTACAGCTGTGAAAGTTTGTCTTTACAAGTGGGGCAGGGTCATGAGGGAGGAGAGTTAAAGTAAGACTGTATATAAAAGACGAACTTCATATATACTACACTGTGATAGCTAGAGTGCTTCCCTTTTATATTTAACAAAATATACTTATGTGGAATACGAGTTTTTTTTAAATCTCAGATTATGTCCTTGGAACATAAAAGACATCACTCTGAAGGACAAAAGCCTGAATAATATGCTTTGTCTATGGTGTGTATACTTCTAAAACTTACAAAAATAAACAGATTTCTAAGAGGTTAAAGACTTAAAAAAAACTTACTTTTCCCCATTACAATACAATGTTATTGTATTTTCACTCTTAGTCCCATGTTTGGCTTTATTTGTGATTTACCACTTGTTAAAGACTTCAGATGTTCTGCCTGAATACCCAGAAATTGTTTCTGTTTTTCTATAGTCAGCATGTGGAATGTAATTTAAAGCCCACATTTTGCTTTTAGGTATTATCCAGTGGTTTCAGTTCTACAAAGGTCAAATTTCAACCCAACTCCTTGGACTTCCAGGCCTGGAAACCTAGCAAGCTTTGTTTCTGTTTCTTTCTCCTGAAAAAGTTGTCTCTGTAGACAGAGGTTTGGCATCTGTCTGCCTCCCTCACATATAATATATTACTGATGAGACTCCTGGAAACCCGAAACTGCCTTGTTGATGGAAAACATGAGATGGATGAGAATCCCTGGATGTCTGCATTTGGATGTTTAATATTTTCTCTATTTATAAAGTTAAAATTTAGAAATGAAAACTCAAAATCAGATATTTTCAAAAGAACACAATGCGTTTAAATGACTAGTAAATTTATTGTGGAACTTTGGAACCAATATTGAAACTTGTTCTGCATTGTATTTTAAAGTATGTTTCTGAATGATAAGATTTTTTTCTGGTCATTCCAAGTCTCTTCTAGATATGATACAGTCCTATATTTTTGCCACATTAGGTTAAAACTCAATTTATTATTGCTATCTCAACTCTCTAGTGGCAAAATACTGGATAGAAAACTCCCAGACGTAGATGTAGTTGAAGATGCACTTCAGTGTGCATATCATATTCAGCATATTGTATATATTATGGTAACAGATTTATCAGTTTTTACTTATATCAACTAATTCCTGATTTTTATATTCTCATTTTCTTCCCTGTGTTTTGTATCCATTGTTTGATGAGCTAAGTTTTTTCTTTCTTTTTTAAAGTTTTCCACTTGTAATGTAGAAGAAATTAATGTTTTGTTTCTATACTTCGTTACCCATAAGTTTTTGAAAAATATATTGAACTAATCTTTTACTTGTTATCTGATTCTTATTTCACTTATTATTTAAGGATATTATCATCCTTATATTTATCATCTGTGTCTCCTATTCTTATTAGTATAGTCTTGCATTTAAAATGACGTTTGTAATTAAATTTTTAGGCTTTACAACTTATGCCTTCCTTTACAATTTTTTTAACATTTAAATAATTTTGTCATAATATTCACAGAAGCTATTTTCTTTTAATTTCATAATTAAGTGATTTTAATGGTCATGATTTTAATAGTCAGGCTATGTTTTTAAGAAGTTTTATTTTATTTTCAATTGACAATAATTGTATATATTTATGGGGTACAATGGGATGTGTTGACACATGTAGAAAGGATTTTAAATTGTCAGTACATCTTTGAGAAATATTTTTAGCATGGGCCCACAGGTAAAATATTTCTTTAGCCCTTACATACCTGAAAATGTTTCTCCTTTTCTTCATAAATAAAAACAATATTTTTGGGTAAAAGAAAAAATTCTTGGCTTGTAAACATTTCTACTCAAAACTCTATAGTCATCGATATATCTATTTCAATTTTTTGTGTAATAAAGGATAGATATGAAGCAGCCTTAGATTTTTAAAAAATAAATAACATTTTACACTTTTCTGGCCTAGATGCCTATATGTCTTATTTACCTTAAAATAATAATTTAAAAAATCATTGCATTGAGAATGAGACAAAATAGGTTAGAAACCCTAACACTGTGATAAAAAATGAAATTATTCTCATCCAAATTTGTGGAATTTTTATACTAAAGAAAATAAAGACAAGTGAAAAAGTAAGAAAATGTATAATTAAGTAGAATGTTATATAGCCAGATGACTTTTATTATAAGCCTGAAAATGTATTAATTCAGACCAAGAAAAGTGATGCCTAGGGAGAAGAAAGAAGTAAAAATTCTGAATTTTCTTATTTGATTTATTTGTGCAATCTTGAGTGCAACAGGCATCGAATCATATGTGCTAGGATGTTTGCCAGGTGATGGGTATTAGAGGGAGAAACACCTACAACACTATAAACAAGTATAAACAATAAAGTTTTATCAGTATGATAATAAAAGCCTATCAAGGCTATTGCTAGATTGGAAAAGACCATGGTCAATTCTGAACTAGCAGGTCGTAGGTCTCAGGGAAGCTAAGAAATGTGTCTGAGTTTTATGTAATAGTTCCATTCCTTAAAAGAAATGTTGCTCCTAAGACTTAAAAAATGAAACCAGGAATGTTTGTTTTCTACTGATTTAATTAATGCAATACTGTGGTTCAGGGACTGGATGACACAATTAGGAAGCATATGTTTTCTTTTTTTTATTGAAAACAAGTTGTACCCAAATTTCAAAAGGCACTGAGGACAGAGGGAGGACCAGTGTTTGCCATATGAAACTAGTAATACAAGTCATATAATTAAAAAAGGGTCAATTTTGCAGTAACTTGTGGCTATATTTACTTTTAATTGTAAAATTTTGCCAATTATAAGAAAATATTTATTGGAATTATTGGTGGGAGGAGAAAATGCTTCAGTTAAGTGTTTATTAGTGGAAAAAAGCTCAACCGAATGTGAACTGGAAGCGCTCACCCCAGTCACAAGTGAGAGTGCAGACTGACACATCCCAGCCTCTTAAAAGAATAGATAAAATTATACAAATTATGGTAAAATATTTTCAAATTTGAGTTTTTCTTTTTGCTTTCAAAACATTATGTCCAATTAACTAGTTCAAAATTAAACTCCATGTAAGTATTATCTGTCACTCCATCCTCACTGCTCTAACCCTTTCTAAAACCCAGGCCAGTGATTTAGGCCTTCAATATATCACGTTTTCAGTCCTGGCTATGCATTCTCAAGACATGGGAAGCTTTGCAAACACACTGAAAATGGTTTTCCCACCCATTTCCATTAAAAAAAAAAAAGATTTAGATATGTTCTTGGAAATGTCATTGGTTTAAAAAATCAACCTTCCTATGAGTCTGTGCGGTATAGCCTACTGAGAACCATTAACATTTAGGAAGGGATCAAATTCTTCCTAGAAAAATGAAAAATAATAATTATCTGATGTAATTTTATAATTATTCTTTTTTTGCATCTAGATATTACCACGATATTCTACTACCACTACTATGGTATTAGTATACCTTTTATACTTAAAGTTAGAGACTCTGAAGGAATAGTAAATTATATGACATTGTTTTCTGTTTGTTTGTTTTTCCTAAGGATCCCATATATTATATTAATGTGTTAAGAAAGTAGCATGCATAGGCCGGGCGCGGTGGCTCATGCCTGTGATCCTAGCACTCTGGGAGGCCGAGGTGGGCGGATCGTTTGAGCTCAGGAGTTCGAGACCAGCCTGAGCAAGAGCGAGACCCCATCTCTACTAAAAATAGAAAGAACTTATATGGACAGCTAAAAATATATATATAAAAAAAAAAAAGTAGCATGCATAAAGTGCCATTGTAATGCAGCAGTTAACCCAGGTTCAAAGGATAGAAGTGAGGTTGAATGAATGCTACATAATAAAGAGGGGGCATTTGAGTTGGACTTTATTGGTATAATTTTCAAAGTAGAAAAAGGAGGAGTTGGGCAGAGGGTGAGGACTAGCACCCCAGATGGAGAAAGTAATACAGGTGTTTTGCCCATTTTACCAATGGGGAAAGTGACACTTAGACTATTTAGAAGGCTTACCAAAGACTGTTATTTGGCGTCAGAGTGAAAACAACAGCCCCTTACCCATTTTTAAAACTTTTTAGGTTAGTCGTCTTTTCAATATACTGTGCCACCAAGGGACTGGGAACCTTCCAGGCATCTTGCCAACTTTTCTAGCCTTTATTAAGATACATTTTTAGGAAATACAGAAAAATAGATGGCATTTTACTGGGATATATTGTCTTGTTAAGATGACCAATTTAAAAAGTTAGTAAATGATCAGTACCATTGTTATTTTGAGAAATATAGAAGCCTATGTTGAATAATACCTTGCAATTAGGAAGCTGCAGCTTACTTTATGTTGCTTAAAATCATGCTTACATAGGCAAAACAAGATGGCCAAACAGAACTCTCCAGCGATTGTCCCTCTGCAGGAACACCAAACTGAATAACTATCCACACAAGAAAGCATCTTCATAAGAACCAAAATTCAAGAGGGCAATGACAATACCAGTTTTTAACATCATATCATGGAAAGAGGCACTACAGAGGGTAAGAAAGATAGTCTTGCCTTGCCTATGCTACGCCTTTCCCATGCCCTACCAGCACCTCACCAGCGCTGGGTACAAAGAATCTGTGTGCTTGGGGGAGGGAAAATGAAGTGATTGTGGAATTTTGCACTGAAACTCAGGGCTTCCCTGTCACAGGGGAATACAACATAGGGCAGAATTCTACCAGGATGCATGGAGAGAGCATATAGACCAGCCCTGGCCAGAGGAAAATCCTCCACCCCAGCAGTAGGAAACTGTGTTCCCGTTAGCTCCAACATCAGCTGACTAAAGTGGCCTGGAGCCCAGAATAAATTTGAAAGGCAGTCAGGCCACAAGACCATAGTTCTTGGGCAAGTCCTGCCTAGTGCTGTGCTGGGCTTGAACTAAGTGGACATGGGGTGCAGGTGACCCAGTGGGACAACAGCTGTGGTGGCCAAAGTGTGCCTGTATCACCCCTTTCCCAAGTCTCGACAGCACAGCTTGGGGAGAGAATCTTTCCACTTGGGGAAAGAAAAGGGAAGAGAAGAGAGGACTTTGTGTTGCCAATTGGGTACCAGCCCAACCATAGTAAAATAAAGAACCACGTAGATTCCTGAAGCACCTGATTCTAGGCCTTAGCTTTTGGATGATATTTCTAGACCCAACCTGGGCCAGAGAAAACCCACTGCCCTGAGGGAAAGGACCCAGTCCTGGTAGGATTCACCAGGTAACTAAAGAGCCCTTGGGCCTTGAAAAAAATTTCTGCAGTAGCCACGCAGTAGTCACCACGAGTCTTGAGTGAGACTGTGCTGGCTTCAGTTGTGACCTGTGATTGTGTTGGCTTCAGGTGCAGTGTCAACTGTGGTGGCTATGGTGGAATGCTCATGTCATTACCCACCAACTCCAAACAGCCTAGCACAGACAGTGAACTCCTTCCCTTTGGGGAAAAGTGAAGGAAGAGAATAAGAGACTTTGGCAATCCAGGGAATTTTCCTCTATCATACCCAAGTCCATCAAGGCGGTACCACCAGGATTCTTCAAGAGTCACAGTGTTACTGGCTTGGGACAGCCCCTAGTGCTGACGTGGAAACAGTGACCAAATATTTAGATCACAATACTCAATGCCCTTTGAATACATGGAAAGTCTTCTCAAGAAGGATAGGGAGAAACAAGCCCAGGCTGTGAAGATAAAGGAGATCTGGTATGTCTGGAAGCAGACTTCTCAGTGGAAATTGTGTAGGTCAGGAGAGAGTGGCATGACATATTTAAGGTGCTGAAGGAAAAAAACTTTAATCTTAGAATATTATATCCTGCAAAAGTATCCTTCAATCATGAAGGAGAAATAAAGGCTTTCCCAGACAAACAAAAGCTGAGGGATTTCATCACACCAGACCTATTCTACAAGAAGTGCTAAAGGGAGTTCTTCAATCTGAAAGAAAAGGATGTTAAGCAGCAACATGAAATCATCTGAAGGTAAAAAGCTCACTGATAACAGTAAGTACACAAACAAATAGAGAATACTCTATCACCGTATTTGTGGTATGTAAATCATTCATATACTGAGTAGGAAGACTAAAAGACAAACCTATAAAAATAACAGCTACAAATATTTTTAAGAGATAGATAGTATGCAAAGATATAAATAGAAACAACAAAAAGTAAAAAAGTGGTGGTAGGGAAGAATGGAATTAAAGTGTAAAGGTTGTTTTAGGTTTCTTTTTGCTTGATTGTTAATCAGAGTTAAGTTATTATCAGATTAAATACTTGCTTATAAGATATTTTTGCGGAAGATCAGAAGATGGCGGAATGGTGGTGACCTCCTGGATTCGTGCTCCCGGAGTGGAAGGCATGGGTCTCGGACTGCCACAACGCTAGAGGTTCACTCCCCCACAAGAACGGCGGTGTGAACCCACGGAGAATCAGCGTGGGACAGAGAGAGAGCGAGAAAGGACTGAGAGAGAGAGGGAAACCACCTCGGGAGAGGAAGAGGAGCAGCCCCCCCCAGCGGAGGTAGCAAAATCCTGAACAACACGTGAAGGGCTCCCCCTAGCGACAGAGGAGGCAGCTTACCTGGCGCTCACGGCATGCCCCTTTCCAGACTAAAGCTGAAAGAAGGAATCTTAAGGATTCATCCAGATGGGAAGGGCTCAGCGAAAGAACTCTGGAAGTATAAAGAATCAAGCTGAAACTTCACCCTCAAAGAGGATTACTAGTTCACCACCAATTAACACAAACCAGATTCCAAATAGCAACATGTCACAGGAAGAATTTCAAACATGGATCATAAACACGCTGAACAGCATGCAAGAAAAAATGGATAATCAACATAAAGAAACCACAAAAAAGATCCAGGACTTGGAAGAAAAATTCACCAAAGAAATTGAAATACTGAAGAAAAATCAAACTGAACTCCTGGAAATGAAGAATTTATTCAAGGAGCTACAAAACACAGTGGAAAGTCTCAAGAGCAGGGTAGATCAAACAGAAGAAAGAATCTCAGAGATCGAAGATAACACTTTCCAATTAAATAAGTCAGTTACAGAGTTAAAACAAAGAAACATGAGAAATAACCACAGTCTACAAGAAATGTGGGATTATGTGAAGAAGCCTAACGTCAGAGTTATCGGCATTCCTGAGGGTGAAGAAGACAATAAGCAAGGGTTGAATAAACTATTTGAAGATATAATTGAGGAAAATTTCCCAGGCCTAGCCAAATCTCTAAATATACAGGTTCAAGAAGCTCAAAGAACCCCTGGGAGATTCATACCAAATAGGAAGACACCACGTCCTGTAGTCATTAGACTGACCAAAATATCCACTAAAGAGGCCCTTCTTCGAGCTGTAAGGAGAAAGAATCAAGTAACATACAAAGGAAAGCCCATCCGAATCACGCCAGATTTCTCAACTGAAACCTTACAAGCAAGAAGAGATTGGGGCCCCATTCTCACTCTTCTGAAACAGAATAATGCCCAGCCTAGAATCCTGTATCCAGCTAAGCTCAGTTTTATATATGAAGGTGAAATTAAGACATTCTCAGATAAACAAAAACTCAGGGAATTCACCAAGACAAGACCAGCTCTCCAAGAAGTACTCAAAACAGAGTTACACATGGTCCAGCACAAGAAGGACCCTCGAATGTAACACTAATCAAGAGATAAATATAAAAACCCAGTTATCATAATGGCTCAAGAGAGAAAACAGATCAATGAAATTCAACCCAACTTGAGGAAAAGCAATCTGTCTCACTTACCAGTTCTCTCATTAAATGTGAATGGATTGAATTCCCCACTCAAGAGACATAGACTGGCCCAATGGATAAAAAAATATAAGCCAAGTATCTGCTGTCTTCAGGAAACTCATCTAACCTGCAAGGATGCATTTAGGCTGAAGATAAAAGGATGGAAATCAATATTCCAAGCAAATGGAACCCAAAAGAAAGCTGGCGTGGCGGTTCTAATCTCCGATAACGTAGTTTTTAAATCAACAAAAGTAAAGAAAGACAAAGATGGTTACTATATACTGGTGAAGGGTACGATTCAACAAGAAGACATAACTATACTTAATATATATGCACCCAACCTAGGTGCACCCAGATTCATAAAGCAAACCCTACTTGATCTCAACCAAATGATAGATAACAACACGTTAGTAGCCAGAGATTTTAACACGCCACTGACAGTTCAGGACAGATCCTCCAAACAAAAAATAAATAAAGAAATAGTGGACTTAAATACAACGCTCGATCAAATGGGCCTGACTGACATCTACAGGACATTCTACCCAAAAACCACTGAATATACTTTCTTCTCATCAGCTCATGGGACATTCTCCAAGATTGACCATATCTTAGGACATAAAGCATGCCTTAAAAAATTTAAAAATATAGAAATTATACCATGCATCTTCTCAGATCACAGTGGAATAAAAGTAACAATGAACCCTAACAGAAATCCTCACTTCTACTCAAAGTCATGGAAGCTAAGTAACCTTCTCCTGAACAATCATTTTATAAATGAAGAAATCAAGTCGGAAATCAAAAGATTTTTTGAATTAAATGACAAAGGAGATACAACCTATCAAAATCTGTGGGACACAGCTAAAGCAGTCCTGAGAGGAAAATTTATTTCCATAAATGCTTATACCAAAAAGACAGAAAACTTACAATTAGACAATCTAATGAATAGACTCAAAGTGCTGGAGAAGGAAGAACAGACCGATCCCAAGCCCAGCAGAAGGAGAGAAATTATTAAGAATAAATCAGAACTAAATGAAAAGGACAACAATCAAACCATAAGGGAGATTAATAAAACCAAAAGTTGGTTCTTTGAAAAAATAAACAAAATTGACACACCTCTGGCTAGACTAACCAAGAACAGAAAAGAAAAATCTCTTATAACCTCCATCAAGAACACGAAAGGAGTAATCACGACTGATGCCACAGAGATACATGATACCATATATGAATTCTACAAAAATCTTTATGCACACAAATTAGAAAACCTGGAGGAAATGGACAAATTCCTAGAAACACACAGCCTTCCCAGGCTCAACCAGGAAGAAGTAGAATTCCTAAATAGACCGATATCTAGATCTGAAATCGAAACAGCAATAAAAAACCTTCCCAAAAAGAAAAGCCCTGGACCAGATGGGTTCACACCTGAATTCTACCATACCTACAAAGAAGAACTGGTGCCCATCCTACATAAACTATTCTCCAATATAGACAAGGATGGGATTCTCCCCAACACTTTTTACCAAGCCAACATAATCCTGATACCAAAACCAGGAAAGGATGCAACTAAAACAGAGAACTATAGACCAATTTCTCTTATGAATATAGATGCAAAAATTCTCAATAAAATTCTAGCAAATCGAATCCAAGTGCTTATCAAAAAAATAATCCATCACGACCAAGTGGGCTTCATCCCAGAGATGCAGGGATGGTTTAACATACGCAAATCTATAAATGTAATTCATCACATAAATAGAAGCAAAAATAAAGATCATATGATACTCTCAATAGATGCAGAAAAAGCATTCGACAAAATTCAACACCCTTTTATGATAAGAACACTCAAAAAAATAGGCATAGACGGGGCCTATCTAAAAATGATACAAGCCATATATGACAAACCCACAGCCAACATCATACTGAATGGGGAAAAACTGAAAGCATTCCCACTTCAAACTGGAACCAGACAAGGCTGCCCACTGTCCCCATTACTTTTCAACATAGTATTGGAAGTCCTTGCAAGAGCTATCAGGCAAGAGAGCAGAATCAAGGGAGTCCAAATAGGGACAGAAGAGATCAAACTCTCACTCTTTGCTGATGATATGATGTTATATCTAGAAAACCCCAAGATTTCAACCAAGAGACTCCTGGAATTGATTAATGAATTCAGCAAAGTCTCAGGATACAAAATCAATACACACAAATCAGAGACATTCATATACGCCAATAACAGTCAAACGGAGAACCAAATTAAGGACTCAATACCCTTCAAAATAGCAACAAAGAAAATAAAATATCTAGGAATATATCTAACTAAGGAGGTAAAGGACCTCTATAGGGAGAACTATGAAACTCTGAGGAAGGAAATCGCAGAACATGTAAATAGGTGGAAAACCATACCATGCTCATGGATCAGTAGAATCAACATTGTTAAAATGTCTATACTGCCCAAAGTTATCTACAGATTCAATGCAATCCCTATTAAATTACCAACATCTTTTTTCACAGACATAGAAAAAATAATTTTACGCTTTGTATGGAACCAGAGAAGACCCCGTTTAGCAAAAGCAATATTAAACAACAAAAACAAAATGGGAGGTATTAATTTGCCAGACTTCAAACTTTACTACAAGGCTGTGGTTCTAAAAACAGCCTGGTACTGGCACAAGTGCCGAGACACAGACCAGTGGAACAGAACAGAAAATCCAAATATAAAACCATCCTCATATAGCCATCTAATCTTTGACAAAGCAGAAAAAAACATACTCTGGGGAAAAGATTCCTTATTTAATAAATGGTGCCGGGAAAACTGAATATCCACATGTAGAAGACTAAAACAGGACACACAGCTCTCACCCCTCACAAAAATCAAATCACGGTGGATAACAGACTTAAACCTTAGGTCAGAAACTATTAGAATTCTAGAAGAAAACGTAGGTAAGACTCTTACAGACATTGGCCTAGGCAAAGAATTTATGAGGAAGACCCCTAAGGCAATCACAGCAGCAACAAAAATAAATAAATGGGACCTGATCAAATTAAAAAGCTTCTGCACAGCCAAAGAAACAGTCACAAGAGTAAATAGACAACCTACAGAATGGGAAAAAATTTTCGCATACTACACATCAGATAAAGGACTGATAACAAGAATCTATTTAGAACTCAGGAAAATCAGTAAGAAAAAATCGAACAACCCTATCAAAAAGTGGGCAAAGGACATGAATAGAAATTTTTCAAAAGAAGATATAAAAATGGCTAACAAACATATGAAAAAGTGTTCAACATCTCTAATCATCAGGGAAATGCAAATCAAAACCACAATGAGATATCACTTAACTCCAGTGAGAACGGCCTTTATCAAAAAGTCCCAAAACTATACATGTTGGCGTGGGTGTGGAGAGACAGGTACTCTCATACACTGCTGGTGGGACTGTAAACTAGTGCAGCCCCTGTGGAAAGCAATGTGGAGATACCTTAAACAGATTCAAGTAGACCTACCATTCGATCCAGCAATCCCATTACTGGGCATCTACCCAGAAGAACAAAAGTCATTCTATAAAAAAGACACCTGCACCCGAATGTTTACAGCAGCACAATTCACAATCGCAAAGATGTGGAAACAACCCAAATGCCCATCGATTCATGAATGGATTAGCAAAATGTGGTATATGTATACCATGGAATATTACTCAGCTATTAGAAATGATGGCGATATGGCATCTCTTTGGTTCTCCTGGAGTGAGCTGGAACCCATTCTATTAAGTGAAGTATCCCAAGAATGGAAAAACAAGCACCACATGTACTCACCAGCAAACTGGTTTCCCTGAGTGCACATTTGGGATTCACACCAATTGGGTATTGGACAGAGGTCGGGGCTGGGTGGAAGGGATGGGTGTATACCTACTTGATGAGTGCAATGCGCACTGCCTGGGGAATGGACACGTTTGAAGTTCTCTCTGGGGGGGATGGGGTGGGGGGGAGGGGAGGAGTGCACACCTATATGATGAGAGTGATGTGCACTGTCTAGGGAATGGACACAACTAAAGCTCAGACTCGGGGGGATGGGGAGGCATGGGCAATGTATATAGCCTGATCTTTTGTACCCCCTTAATGAGCTGAAAAACAAACAAAAAATTAAAATTAAAATTAAAAAAAAAAAAAGATATTTTTGCAAGCCTTATAGTAAACTCAAAGCAAAAAAACCTCCAACAGATACACAAAAAATAAAAAGCAAGAAATTAAAACAGACTATAAGAAAAAATGACTTTTACACAAAGAAAGACAGGAAGGAGAGAAGAAAGAGAGGATGACAAAATGAACAGAAATTACATAATAACATGGCAGTAGTAAGCCCTTACATATCAGTAATAACATTGAATACAAATAGACTAAACTCTCCAATAAAAATATGTATTTAAAAAAACAAGACCCAACTATATGCTGCCTAAAATAAACTCTCCACCTATTAATATAAAGACACAAATAGACTAAAAATAAAGGGATGGAAAAAGATATTACATGCAAATGGAAACCAAAAAAATAGTGCAGGAGTTATATTCTTATAAATACTTATATCAGATAAAATTGATTTTAAGACAAAAACTGTAGAAAGAGACAAAGAAGGTCATTATATAATCATAAAGGGGTCAACTCAGCAAGAGGATATAATGATTCTAAATACTTATGTACCCCAAAACTAGAGTACCCAGATACATAAAGCAAATATTATTAGAGCTAAAGAGAGAGATAGTCCCCAGTATCACATTAGCTAAAGACCTTAACATCTCACTTTTAGCTTTGGACAGATCATCCAGACAGAAAATCAACAAAGATACACCAGACTTAATCTTCACTGTAGAACAAATGGACCTAATATATATTTACAGAACATTTCATTCAGCTGCAAAGTATCACATTCTTCTCAGCACATAGATCATATGTTAGGCCACAAAACACATCTTAAAAAATTCAAATATTGAAATCCTATCAAATATTTTCTCTGACCACAATGCAAGAAAACTAGAAATCAATAATGAGGGGAACTTTGGAAGCTATACAAACACATGGGAATTTAACAACATGCTTGTGAATGACTAGTGTATAATTGTGAGTTTTGTTTTACTTCTGATATAATAGCAACTTTGCTTTTTTACTCTTTTCAGTTTGAATGATCCTCTGAAGTGTGTCTCACATTATTTTTCCTCTTCCCTGGGCTGTATTGAAGTCACTTCTTTTTTTTCCTTCTTCCCCCCCCCCAGCTTTATTGAGGTATAATTCACCATAAAATTTATATATATTTAAGGTGTACAACTTGATGTTTTGATATACATAAACATTATAAAATAATCACAACAATTAAGCTAATTAACATATCAATCACCTCACAGTTACCATTTTTCTTTTCCTTTCTTTTAATTTTTTTCTTCGTATTATTTTTCTGTGATGAGAACACTTAAGGTCTACTGCCTTAGCAAATCTCAAATATACAATACAGTATTGTTAACTATAGTCACAGTGTTGTGTATTAGATCTCCAGATCTTATTCATCCTGCACAGCTGAATCTACGTACCCTTTGACCAACATCTCCCCATTTTCCCCTTGCCCTGGGCCCTGGCAACCAACATTCTACTCTCTGCTTCTATGAATTTGATTATTTTAGAATCCACATATAAGTGAGATCATATAATACACATATATGTTGTTCTACATCTGGTTTACTTCATTTAGCATAATGTCCAACAAGTTCATCCATATTGATAAAAATGGCAGGATTTCCTTCTTAATTAGGGCTAAATAATATAATACACATTCTTCCTAGAAAAATAAACAAGCAGGGATGGTATTCATGGAGAAGATGGGAGGTGACATGAAAGGCTGAACTGACCAACTGCTATTTTTCCTAGAATTGACCCCAGATACAGATAAAAATTCAGAGTTTTCATCAAAGTAGTATTTTAAATTTTGATGGTGAAAGTTTATGCAAAATCAAATCAGTTATGTTGATTCCTATTTATACCTATTAAGGTTAGTGCATTTCTGGTTTTCTATACTCCATTCATGAGTATAGAGGGCATTTAGAACACATCTTAGATTTTACTTATGGATTTTACCATTGTACAATGATTGTACACCAATTCTTCAGTCTAATATTTAAATGCCAGAGCAGTCCATTCAGTAATGGAATCTTTGGCTGATGTAAGAAATTGCTTAGTTTTACACAAATTACTTTTATTTTCCATTGCAATGTAACTTAATAAAACAAAAAGGATGATGTATTTAATCCTTTGGCAAAACTCATTGTTCATTATGCAGATATGCATCTTTTTGAATCTTATTTTGATTTTCAATCATTAAAGATGTAAAAGATTTAAAATTTTAAAACACTTGCTTTATTATTTCTCTGGCTATATATCATTTATTCTTATGTCATAATTAAAAATGAACAGCTCTATGTTTTGAATAATAATCACCTTTTAGACAGAATTGTTTGTTCTTATTCAAGTCATGCACTGTAGTTTTGTATATTCTGCAAAACAATCAGCTGTAAGATGTAGCAATGAAATAAAAATAGATTCGGTATGCCAAACATTTTAAAGGCAAATCCCAATATCAGATATGTCAAAGTATGAAAAATGTGCATTTTTAAAATGTGGGAAATATGATATGTTTCTGTTTAAAGGCTTTTAATAACTGAGTTGTATTGAGTAGGCAAAACCTTTGGAAGACTGATTTTTATTTTTAGGTACATTGAGTCTGCAACCATCAAATATCTTTAAACTTAGCCGAATAACCCAGACTATCACTTTTACTTTTCTAACAAAAGAAACTTCTTATGTAAATGCCAAGTTAACATTGTAGAAAATGTTTTGGTTGCTAATCAAAAATATTTCTGTAACAGTTTTAAAAAAAAGGAACTCCAAGCCAAGTTGGGTGCTCTGATTAACCCTGCATTTCCTCTCCATTGTGAGGTGACTGTTAGACTTGATTTAGTGCAGTTGTTGTATCTTCTAAGTCTGGTAATGCAAGTCGCTGACAAAAAAATGCCTCAAGACTTTTACTAATTCTGAAAATCCTGAATGTGTGTTTAAAAGTGTGTCCTCCATTTCTCTCTCAGTCTACCACGTGAGAAACATGAAAATGTTTTTCACAACCCTTTGAAAACCCTCTTTCCTTCTTGATAAGTAAGACACTCAACCTTTTGCTTCCCAGGTCCAAAGATTTGGTATATACACCCTCAGGGAAGCACACCTTTATTTGACAAGGGTTTTTTTTTAAGCTTTAATTTTTACATTTTATAAGAAATATTATATTATTCTGCATATTATATTACCCTGAATAATACCTCAGAATCAAAGTTTTGTGAGGGTACAAGCTCTGTGTTAACAACTCTCTTGCCAATGGCTAATGCTGTTCCAACAACTAGTAGGTGTTAAATAAATATTTATTGAATTAATGAACTAAAAATAACCAGTCCTCTTTTATGATGACTCACATACATATTAATATTTTGACTATAAGCGTAAAAGGAAAGTTTGAGACAGCAGAAATGAGTACAAATGGGGCAATCATTTATAACTTACAAATCTTGGTCTTCCCAGTGACTCATTGGGTGACATTATGACACCACTCTTGCTATATTTTTCCTCTCTTCATATTTCAAATGCTGATATTGTTTAGTATTTGATAGCACTTTATGTTTTCCACACGCTTTGTAAATATTTTCTACTCACCTCCTCCCCTTGGACTTTGTATAATAAAGCAATCTCATCAGCAAGGATAGTGTCCTGCTTGTTGATGGTCCTTATACTTGACTCCAGGAAGAAGATAAATTAGAATGGGTCTTCTACAAGTTTCCCTCTCTCCAAACCAAATACAAAGTGGTTCCACAGGGTGAATTAGGCACAAGTTCATTTTCCTCTAAAAGGATAACAGTGCACAAGTTTTAACATAGCTTCTCACTGGGAAAGATAGGATGGTGAAGGGGTACAGTTTCCTTCTTCTCCAGGCAGGGTATTGATGCTGAGGGTTAATAAAAAGTGGTCTGAGGCCGGGCGCGGTGGCTCACGCCTGTAATCCTAGCACTCTGGGAGGCCGAGGTGGGCGGATCATTTGAGCTCAGGAGTTCGAGACCAGCCTGAGCAAGAGCGAGACCCCATCTCTACTAAAAATAGAAAGAAATTATATGGACAGCCAAAAATATATATAGAAAAAATTAGCCGGGCATGGTGGTGCATGCCTGTAGTCCCAGCTACTCGGGAGGCTGAGACAGGAGGATCGCTTGAGCTCAGGAGTTTGAGGTTGCTGTGAGCTAGGCTGACGCCACGGCACTCACTCTAGCCTGGGCAACAGAGTGAGACTCTGTCTCAAAAAAAAAAAAAAAAAAAAAAGTGGTCTGAATCACTCCAAATCCCTGCAAATCTACAAGAATATGGGTCCTTCTCTTCTGGTCATGGGAGAATTAATTATTCTGTCAACACCTACTGATCTCCAGACACAATGCTAAGCAAAAGAATTAGCCACCGTGCCTTCCTCTAAGGTGCTTTGAAGAAGTTTCTACACAACCATAACATACAGTGGGAAGTGATAGAACAGAAGAAGTAGAAACAAAATGCTATGGGAGTTCCTAGAGGGAAGAAAGGACTTTTAGTTGGGTGATTATGGAGGTTGGTGTCATGGTGCTGGATTCGAATTATGGGAAAGATGAAGACATGTAATTATGAAGAGGAAGAGAATTCCAAGCTGATGATATAGATGAGCAAAAGTATCAAGTCCTCAGCCAGGTGTGGTGGCTCATGCCTGTAATCCTAGCACTCTGGCAGGCCAAGGAGGGAGGATCACTTGAGCTCAGGAGATGGAGACCAGCCTGAGCAAGAGCGAGACCCTGTCTCTACTAAAAATAGAATAATTAGTCGAGCATCGTGGCACTTGCCTGTAGTCCCAGCCACTCGGGTAGCTGAGGCAGGAGGAACGCTTGAGCCCAGGAATTTGAGGTTGTTGTGAGCTAGGCTGATGCCACGGCACTCAGGGCAACAGAGTGAGACTGTCTCAAAAAAGAAAAAAGTATCAAGTCCTCCATTTGGTTGTAGTCTACTAATTGATAAAGTCTAAAAATTCCAAATGTTGTCAATTACAGGTGGTTTTGACTGGATTAAGTACCACCTATTAAATTATTGTCTCAATTTCAAACCCACCTTCCATACTCTGCTTTCTAATGCTGGAGCTGGCTCCCTGTTAAGTTCTTCCTGAAGCGGCTGTGAAACGGAAACTCCAAGCCTGGAGCAGGAGGAAGGGAATTACTTGCTCCTCCTATTTGCTTTCTGGCTACTTGCCATTCCTGTGAGCAACATCCCAGTATTGTGTTGCCCCTCTGCACGTGGCAGTTCCTTCTGAGGCAACTGCACAATCCTGTTTGCCGTTTGTTCAGCACCTGCAGAACTGACCCTATCCTGTCCCCGTAGGTATACCAGCTGGCCAATGTTTAATTCTCAGGACTCTGAGTCACATGGGGCTTTCCTCTGAGCTCAGTCTACATCAGCAGAGCAAATCTCCCCTTTCACTCCAGCTCTCAGGTCCTGGGGCCACTCCAACCTCTTCCCTTTATTCCTCCAGCCTCCATGGAGGGGTACTACCTGCTTCCTACAGCTACTGGATCCGTGCATCGTCTTTTTGTGTTCTTCCTTTCTTTTATCCTCTCAGTTACCGAGTTAAAAACTTTATATAACACTAAGTTAACAAATCTTTATTTAAATTCTCTCTGTTCAATAATTGATATTATTTCCATCTTCTGACTATATCCTGACTGATACAATGAATGAATTATATATAAACTGCAATATTGGTGGACAATTTCTACATCACAAAATGCTATTGAAATTATCATCACTAGGGAATTCTTATTTATTTCTATATTTCCAAAAAAAATTAAAAACCTGTATCAAGGATATGAAAACATAAGTTCTTATGATGGTTCACTACTTATAAAAATGTATACGGTAGGTATGATTTTTATTCTGTATCACTCTTCTACAGTTGAAAAGTTACTAGTTTTCCAGAGAAGAATATTAGATATGAGCACAATATGCTCTAGATTAATCATCATAAAGTATTTTTAAAATGTTCATATGTTCCTTTATCCTCTTCCAATTTTACCACCACATGTGTTGTGTAAAGTAATACTTGAACCTTGGTGTCTGTGTGTGTGCATTCAACTGTCAACAGCACAAAGGGAGGAGAGCAGTGAATCACCCCTACTTCATGGTCTCCAATCCCATCAACTGCTTTGTAGGGTGGTGAGCAGATCTACCCATAGAGACTGCCCAGCAGAGAAACTGCACATTTGCTTTGGAGTGAGCTTCCTCTGGGTCAAAGATATGGAGTACATCTCCCAAATATAAATATGCATTCTCAATTATTAATACACATTTCAATATATATATGTATCAAGAATAATAAATAAAATAACATCTGTATTTTTTAAAACAAACTGAGGATACCCTACTCGATTATGACATTTAAGATTCTAGAGCCCAGATTGTCAAAAACTAGTAAACAGATCTCATCAAAAATTTTATTTTATCCAGTGTTTTGTTATATTATATTACATGTAATCTTGGCATGCTTTGGAAGAAAATACCAAGTCATGCTTATCTTGCTTTGGAAACTGAATAATTGAAACTATGCTCATTTTTTGCAGGTGGCTAAGTGATTATTTCTGTTTTATTAGGGAAATTTTGAGTAAACTTGAAATTGTTGACTGAGTTCTGTGAAAACATTCAAACCACATGATTGTGAAAGAATGAGTGTTGCTTGCAAATAAGTTTGAGAATGAGTTTGTAATATACTCAAAAGTCTATAATGCCAGTTGAGTAATTAGCTGCTGTCTGACACTTCTTAAGAAAGAGTAATCAAAGTCAAAATCTCATTGCCATCTGCATTAGTTTTCTAGTGCTGCTGTACAAATTACCATAAACTTAGTGGCTGAAAACAACATGAATTTGTTATCTTATGGTTCTGTAAGTCAGAGGTATGACATGGGTCTCACCGGGCTAACATCTAGGTATCAGCAGGACTGTGTTCCTTTCTGCAGGCTCTAGGGGAGAATCCATTCCCAACCTGTTCCAGCTTCTAGAGGCTACCCTCATTCCTTGGCTCATAGACCTATTCCTCTATCTTCAAAGACAGCAGGTTTGCCTCTCCCTGACCCTTTTTATGTTGTCACATCACTTACTGGTCATAGCTGGGAATGATTCTCTAATTTTAAAGATTTGTGTCATTGGGCCTACTGGATCATCCAGAATAATCTCCCCATTGCAATGTCGTTACTTTAATCATATCTGCAAAGTCTCTTTTGCCATGTATGATAACATATTCACATTTCTGGGGATTGGGGCATGGATATCTTTGGAGGTCACTACTCTGCCTCCCATACCATGAAATTGATTTTTGGACTTAGCTCATAGGTGGACATCTCATTTCAAAAAGAACCATTTGGCACCTGCTCAAATGCAGAGGACAGTTTCCTGCACAACCTCTTTTTAAGAGCTGGTAGAGAAGGATAAGCATGGAGGCAGGAATATGGTTCAGATTCACCTGAAAGACTGTTTCAAACTACAGAATATTGTTTCCAATAAAATCAAGGATTACTTTTCTCCCATTCTCCCACAGAATATGACTTTCATGAACCTCTATTACTACAGGAATTTTGTTATAATCATCTGTTTGGGGGATAGCAAAAAAGGGTGAGAACCATTGTTTGACTTCCTGTGTACTATTAACCCAGGCTTAGTTTAGACAGAATAAAAGAAATCTGAACTCAGCTAAGAACTTGTTTGCTATGTTTCAATCTTTCAAAATGATCTAAGTAAATATTTCCAAACCTTGAAAGTCTTATGACTATTTACTAATGTGTTCTTTATTTTGTTTAGTCTCCCTAGACAAGCCCAAAGCACTGACATTTGTATTGCTAAAAACTCTTTCTAAACGTTTATCAAATTACTTTTAATTGTTTCTCTGAACCAGAGCTGGGAAAGGCAGGTTATTTATAGATAATTGGGCTCATTAAATAACGGGAAAATTTTCTGAATATGCCCTGTAATTAAACATGATAGGAATTACAGAAGCACTTGGATTAGACAACTCATTGGGGAAAGCTGAGGGGAAAACTGGTTTTAAATTTAAAACTATTAACAATATATCTTATTAAACAAACTTCTTTTATAAATCTAAAAAGGTTTATGTATTCTAATAAATTTGTGCTTCTAACAAAAGCTCCCCATGTCTTTAAATAAGAACTTCTAATTTTGAAATAACTTAAACCAGATGATATTGGGGAGAAAAATATTTTCAGAAAAAGTTCCTTTTATAGAATTTCAGAGAAAAAGAGGCCATTTTGACACAAGTAGAAGGTATCTAAACAATTACTAAATAAGCACATAGCTCTGAAATTCTATTTATCTTTTAACTGAGATTTTTTGGGATAACATTTCTTGGTCAACATTGTCTATAAAGGAATACATTTTTCAGTGGTGATGACTTATGTCATGAAGCTGTAGGGAGCCTTCAGTATATGTTTGAGGAATTAATTAATGAATGTATAAGTATAATATCCATTTCATCTGAGGCAATAATTAACGACCAGGAATCTTATTTTCTTAATGGCATCTCTCCTAATATAACTTATCTTTGCCACTTGTGAAATTATTTATACTCCTTATAGATAATTCTATTTTCAAATAAATTTGATATTCTTAATTATTTGTCATAGTTTAAAAGATTTCTCATAGAAGTAATTTTATGTCAAATTAAAAACACTAAAGACACCTTATATTCAGAATCAGAAATCTTTTAGAATATTGACTTACTCATGATGAATTCAAATTATATTTTAGTGGTGAATATTTTCAAGAGATTTTTCCAGAAATAATAACAAAGACATGGTTAGTAATATTCCAGAGAATTATCTAATATTTAAAATATATATAAATAATGCTGTTATTATTTGCCATAGTTTGTTAAAATCAATGATTTCTTATTCTATGCTGTATGATTTCTTACTGTTGTTGGTAAATAAGAATCCAAGGACAAGACATTGTTTTACTTTTGGAAGTTATATAATACAAAAAATAAGTAAAATAGTATTCTCTTAGAAATTTTCCTTGGGTTGTTTTATTAAAGAAAGCTAATATACGTCATGAACTATAATTTCTGACATTTTAAAGTTAACACAAGACATTGAAGATTCGAGACATGGTAATAACTGCTGAGCTTTTGAAAACTTAACTTTTTAGATAAACTAGAACCAAACAAAATATTCCTGTCATCTGTGGTAAAATTTTTACCTGGCACACCATCTGTTAATAGAACCACTATAAACAAAGATTGTTGCCTGAATACAAAAAATAAGAGCCATGATTTGGTTAGAAAGACAGCACAGTCACTCATGGAAAGCATGTCGTCCCCGAGGAGAAATGTTTATCCCCAAAATAAACAAATTGGAGCAAAAGAATAAAGGCATGCTTTTAGAAAAATACAAGTAACCTGGTAGTAAAAAGGATAAAGCTTTATTAAGTACAAGAAAGGATTGAAGATTGAAGTGTTAATCTAAAACATTAACTAGTGTTGAGTGGACAGAAGTGTACTTTGGGGAAAAGTTGACTATCACTTATATATATTTGCTCTGTGACAGTGTTTTAAATGCTTTCCGTTTAAGCCTCACCCCAGTTCTATGATCTAGATAGATCTATAATCTATCATTATCCCCACTTTAGAGGGAAGGAAAATGAATTAAAAACAGGGTAAATACCTTGCTCAGAGTTCCATAACTAATAAATGGTAAAGCTGAAAGTTGAATACATACAGACTGATTCTGGAATCCAGGTGCTTAAACACTGTGAGCTACTGCGGTTCAGAAGGAATTGAAGAAATGTTAAGGTCTGCAGATAGTGTGCCATTTCAGTGATTTTTGGCACGCTGAATTATTTGTACTTGAGATATTTCACATTTGCTGCTCAAGCCAGGCCCCATGTACATAGGACCACTGATGCTATAAAATTAATACTAGTTGCCATTATCATAAAGAAAACCTTAGCATTTTAAATTGAAAAATTTTGGTTTCCACGTCTTCAATTAAAAAAAAAAAAGACTCAAGTAAATTCCAATCACACATCTCATCCAGAAGGACTGGCAAGCTTGAGCAACCAAAATTAGAGTCCACACGGAATTCATAAGTTTGGCATTTTGAAGAAAATGCAAACTTTCTACTGTTTTATCCCACTCCTTTTGGCAAAATGCAATTTCTGTTCTTTAAAGTAATTATCTCTGTCAACATTGCTTGCAAAAGGCATGTAGAAATTAATAGAAATGACACACAAACAACATTGTTCACATAACTGAAGTGACTGTGGTATCACAGTAAATGACTATTAACAAGTATATTTTTTAAAGAGTTAGGCAACATTCAAAGCAGCCATATTTTTCAATATTTTTCTTTCATGTATTTAAATTTAAACCTCACTTCACAAAAATCTCCAAAGCAATTGTTACTGAATTAGAAATAGTTTATTAAAGGAAATCTAGTGCCATCAAATTTTGTATATACTCTTTTTTTTTTTTTTTTTTTTTTGAGACAGAGTGTCACTCTGTTGCCCTGAGTAGAGTGCCTGCCATGGTGTTAGCCTAGCTCACAGCAACCTCCAACTCCTGAGCTCAAGCAATTCTCCTGCCTCAGCTTCCCAAGTAGCTGGACTACAGGCATGACCCACCATGCCTGGCTAATTTTTCTATATATATTTTTAGCTGTCCAGATAATTTCTTTCTATTTTCAGTAGAGACGGGGTCTCACTCTTGCTCAGGCTGGTCTCGAACTCCTGACCTTGAGTGATCCACCCGCCTCGGCCTCTCAGAGTGCTAGGATTACAGGCGTGAGCCACCGCGCCCAGCCTGTATATACTCTTTATATGCACTACGAATGTAATGAAGAAAAATTACTTTGAAAAGTGAATTTATGAGTCTGCTGTGTACAGTTATTTTATAATATTTTTATTCTTGTAAAATATACATAACATTAAATTTTTTATTTTAACTCCTTGAAAGTATATAATTCAGTGGCATTAAATACATTACAATGCCTTATAACTATCTCCACTATGTATACCTAGGACTTTTCCATTATCCCTACTAAAACCTCTGTACCCATCAAACAATAACTCCTTCCCCCACTCTCCCGGCCCTGGAAATTTTATTCTACTTTATGTATCCCTGAATTTTTTATTCCAGGTTCCTCATTTAAGTGGAATAATATAATATCTGTCCTGTGTTTGCCTTATTTCACTAAGCAAAATGTTTTCAAGGTCCATTCATATTATAGTGTACATCAATATTTCATTTCCTTTTATGGTGGAATACTATTCCATTGTATGTGTATACCATATTTTGCTTATCTATTAATCTATTGATGAACACTGGGTTTTTCATACCTTTTGGTTATAGTGAATAATGTTGATAAACACTGGTGTACAAACATCTAAGTCCTTATTTTCAATTCTGTTGGCTATATACCTAGGAGTGGAATTGCTGGATCATGTGGTACCCTTATGTTTAATTTTTTGAGGGACTGCCATACTGTTTTCCATAGCAGCTACACCATTTTACATTCTCGTCAGCAATACCTAAAGATTCCAATCTCTCCATACCCTCACAAAACACTTGTTACTTTCCTTTTCTAAGAAAATATAGCTAATATCATACTTAGTGGTGAAAACCTGATGCTTTCCCTGTAAAATCTGGGAGAAAAAAATCAGAGATGTTCATTCTCACCTGCAATTCAACATAGTAGTAATAATAAAAATCCTATTTCTGAGGGCAGAAGACTTGATAGGAATAGAGGAACAGGGTGTGAAAAACATTTGTTCCTGGGAAGAAAAAGAAGGGGGTGAAGTACCACACCCAGGATTTCCCACAGTCCAGGAGGGGTCTAGAAGAAGAGCTCTGTATTTGAACTCTAGGATCCTGAATATCATTGAGAAATGAAGGCAAACACCAGCAAATTACTTAAGAAAAGAGTACAATTTGATAGCCACTCGACATGTGTGGTCATACTTGAGAAACAAATATTAAAATAATTTTATGTATTAAAAACTGGGAATATTCCTATAAAGTCTCCATCCACTTCTGTTTCTTCAATAATTTTAAATGGAAGACAGTCTAAAGAAACCACAAACAAGATGGAGGAACCAGGTCAACTCTAGTATGTGAGGAAAAATATTCTTATAAACAGTAGTGTCAGGATGAGAAGTTCTGAGTCATTTTATATTTCTGTTGGACAATTACTATCAATGTCAATAAACAAAAAAGAAAGAGAAGATATAGATTTTTTTCTTTCTAAATAAGAGTAAAATAATTTATAAATGGGAAATAAAATAAAAATCAAAAAGAATAAGTGTTCGGAAAAAACTGTATAAACCATTAATATATGCCTAAAGTCATCACTGAATAAAGAGACAAAGGTCAAAATTTCTGGATACAGAATTTAACAAAAAGAGGCTCTGTTTGCTAATGTCGAGAGAGCTTGGCATTCAATGTGAAATGTCATAACCTTTGTTTCTCTTTTTCTTTTTTGTGCTGTTTTCAATTGCTACAGCATGTCATCTGTAGGAAATATCAATGCATTAGACTAAAAATAGGACTCTAAAAAATGTTTTTTCTTGCACATAAATCTAAGTCATTTAGAAAACTGAAGTCAGGGACTTTTAAGAAGGACTTACCTTCTTTAAAATTATCTACACAATTTCTTGGAATGAAGTGTTAATTTTCAAATTATTTATGATAATAGCATAAATGATAATTCAGTTTGTAAAAGAAAGCCCAAAAATGACTTGTAAAAGAAATAAACACTATTTGTTTGATCTTGACCAAGAGACTTAGCTTCATCTAAAAAGTGAAGGAAGAAATAATAAATGCTAGTATTTATTAAATAATTACAAATAACTGTTCCAGTTCCTATGATATAGGTGCCATAATTGTTCCCTAAAGGGAATGAGGGGTGGAGGTGCAGAGGACTTAACTATCTTGTCATGTCTTACTACTATTAAGTGGTAGAGTTGGGAGGGCATGCCAGGTGGTACAATTCCAGAACCCACACACTTGATGTTGCCTCCATAGGATATAAAGTACTATTTCCATGAGTAGAAGAAAAATGAGCAAGAAAGTGTTTTTGCAATGATGAAACACCATATAAAAGTTAGAAAACATGATGATGACAGTTCTGGGCCCTATTGAATTTGAGGCGAATGTGGAGAATTTCTGAGTCCTGTAGAGACATACAATCAAGGGAATCCAATCTAGTTAATATATGGCATTCAAACTGAGATCTGAAAGATGAACATTGACTAGCAAGGTGAAGTGTGTGTGTGTGTGTGTGTGTGTGTGTGTAAGAGATCCCTTACAAAGCAAAGCAAACCATTTGTGAAAATTCCCCGGGGTGGAAAGGAACTGAAAGGAAGCCAGTGTGCCTGAATTGCAGTGTGCAAGTCGCTGCTGTTAGAGACAATGGTAGATTCAAAGAGGCCATGTGTATCTAAACCATACATGTTAATTTACTCTTACATTTATTCATGTGAGTCAATGAAACACTAATACACAATGCAGGCATCTCTCTTTGTCATGAAATACAATTTTTTAAAAGATTTTTTTGTTTTAGGTAGCTTTATGTTCATAGCAAAATTGAAGGGCAGTATAGAAATATCTCATGTACCGCCATCCCCTACACATGCATAGACTCCCCATTGTCAACATCCTCCACCAAAGGGGTACATTTGTAATAGCTGATGAACCTACACTGACAATCATAATCACTCAAATTTCATAGTTTACATTAGGGTTCATTTTTGGCTATGTGTGTTCTATGGGTTTGGACAATGTATAATGACATGTAACTACCATTCAGTATCATATAGAGTATTTTCACTGCCTTAAAACTCTTCTGTGCTCTGTATATTGATCTCCCTACCCTCTCCCATTTCCTTCCTCTCCCCAAGTCCGCTGGCCAAACCCTGTCTCCACAGTTTTTCCTTTTCCCAAATGTCATATAGCTGGAATCATGCAGTTTATAGCCTCTTCAGACTGGATCCTTTCAATTATTAATATACATTTAAAGTTCCTGTTTCTATTTTTATGGCTTGATAGATACGTTGCTCATCTGTTCTTACATGCTGTCTACTTTAGCCATTAGGGCATTTAGCAGATCAGTCACAGTTGTTTTAAATCACCAGTGTGGTAATTTTAACATCTCTGCCATATCTGGTTCTTGCTGTGTTTCTTCCAATTGTGTTTTATGTTTTCTGGTATGTTATGCAATATTTTCTTGGTAGCCAGACATAATGTACCAGGTAAAAGGAACTGCTGTAAATAGGCCTTTAATAATGTCGTAGAAAGATGTGGGAGGAGGGGAAGAGTTCTGTAGTCATATGGTTAGGTCTCAGTCTTTTGGTGAGTCTATGCCTCTGGACTTGGAACTTTATAAGTGTTTCTCAGTTTTTTTCTGCCCACTTAGGTGGGACAGGATGGCTAGAGTGGGCTGGAGTTGGGTATTTCCCTTATTTCTTTTACCCCAAGCCAGTTAGGCTCTGGTAACACCCTAACAGGTTAGGTTCTGGTTAATTAGTTTCTCTTGAAGGCAGCCCCTTTTAAGAACAGAGTGCTCTAGTGTATTTTGAAATGGTTTCTATTTTGCTCCCATTGACAGAGGCACAAAGGGATTTTTTGATATTTATTGTTAGCATCTAGTTGAGCTCCTGGAGGTTAATCTCACAAAAATATGGAGATCCTCTTATGACTCCCTCGCCGTGGAGTTTTTAACTCTTAGGCTTGTCCACACTAAGCCTCCAGGAAGTTGTCAATTATAACTCAGGTTTTCCCATCTTGGCATTGAATTCTGCAACAGTTTTCACTCCTGAGTATCTGCTCTGGTAAGCTATGACTTTCTGTGTCCACCTGTCTGTCTCTCTAGTCTTAGAGGCAGTGGTTTGTTCTATTCCCTCACCTCTCCTACAGATTCAAAGAGAGTTATTATTTGTTCAGTCTGTTGGACTTTTTACATATTGTTAGGTCATAATGGTGACTTCCAAGCTCCTTACAGGTGGAACTAGAAACAGGAAGTCTCCACTGTTGGAGTTTCATGTTGGAGGTGGACAAGCTCAGTGATTCTGGATGAATAAATCTTGTTATGTCTTCATTTCTAAAGGTACACACAACATTCTACATATGCTACAATTATCAATAGTTTTGGGCTCAAATTTTAACTGAAATGAACTGGATGATGCTTGAGTTTCAGAAAAAGATTTTTCCTTTCTTTTTTTTTTTTTTTTAAAATACTTCCAAAATTGTGGTACTTATCTTTCTCAAGTAAGTGGAATTATATTGAGGACACAAAAAAAGTTCAGGAAAAAAAGTTCTAAGTTCTTGTATACTTAAAATGTTACATTAACTTCTTTCAGAAGAAAACATAAGTAGAATTAAATTGGTTCATATTGACCAATCTCACATTTATTTGTGAATGTCCAGATAACAAATAAATTTTATGTTCTATGTGTTACTATTTACTAAAATAGATTTACTATTTTGTTAGTGGGGAGCCTTATGGCTTTAGCCAAGTAGTCATTTTGTTTATCATTGTATACCATTGTCCATCCATCCACCATAACAGTAAGAAAAGACCATGCTTAAAGTATTAAAGCTACATGAAAAGGACTTGTCCATGCAAGCAGACAATAGCTGTGTGAGTGAGTTCAGGGTGAAGTATACAGTCAAGTTACTGAAAAACAAACTTGTCACTCAATAAATCAATGATTTTTTTTTTTTTTTTTTACTTTTGATTACATGTACATATATTTTCTCCTACAAATTAGTTCAATTTTCAGCCACAGTTTTTTTTCATCAACATGTTTATAAGCATACTTAATGCTGGGAGTTTCCTGATGAGATAAAAATAAAAATTTTGAATATTTTCTATGTGTAATTTTGGATTGTTGGTCACTAATAGTTTTAAGATGTAGTCTTTGTAAATTTATGGTTTCAATTGAAAATGTGGCTCAGTAACTAAAAACAAGAAGTTTGTACAGAATTTGAAATCAGAAAAATATGCAATTAAGTAAAATATCCACTGAATCATGGAGGGCTGTGGTAGACATAGAATGCTGTAATGACAAACTTCCCTAAATGAACTTGAGGCTTATGCTATTCTTATCTTAACTGATAAATTGGTAGTAAGCAGTAAAACCCAGTACAAAGGTATAAGACATAGAAATGTTTATTTGATTGTTTACTTTCTGTTACTGTAGAGATATAAGTATGTCTTAATTTTGATGTCTCGCTTGAGGAAACATAATGATACATAAAACCATCCCTCTTTCAAATGACACTGAAAAACCATTCATGCAAATTTGAAGGAAACTCCCCAAAATACTTTTAAAGAATAGTAAGAAATTATATAAAAAGTAAAATTGAATAAGAAAATGAAAATGTTTTAACCTTATTTTGAAGTCATTTTAGTTAGAATTGTCTTGGACAGCAAAAGTCAAGAAAGAATGAAATATGGTTTTTGACAAATGATATATTTAGTGTATTTAAAAGGTATGGTTTAAAGACTGCTTAAGAGAATGAATTATTTCCCTAAAGTATAAACTTTTTATTATTCTTATTAAAATATCATGATGCTTAATATAAAAACTAAAAACTATATATTACAAAATAAAACAAACAACTGAGAAAGTGTTATTTTGTGTTCATCTTCCTATTCCAAATTATATGTTATATATACTAACACAAACACACATATGTAAATATATGATTGATAAATAGATATATGGTACCAAATTTTTCATTTAAGGAAATTAAATTATATCTAGTATCAATATAAGTAAAGAAACCCATTGAAGGAACTGGGAAAATTTGATAAATTTTTTTTTACCCATATAATATTTGTTCTGGTAAATTTCTCTAATATGAAAAAAATAACTAACAGATTAAAATTTTTTCTTAAATAAACATTTTAGTTGAGTTTGAACACTTAAAAAAGTAAAAAAATCAGAAGTGGACAGCTCAATGCATTTTCATAGGTGCTGAGAATGCAGGTATGAACCATCACTCCTGACCCATATCACATGTACTCTTGCATTTGACTTGTGTTCAATATGTTTGAGAAACTAATCCATGCTGCTGGTGTAGTACTAATTTTATTGATCTATATCATACTATTAAATACATATACCATATTTTTTCAAACTATTTTAATTTTTCTCATTACAAAAATTACTGCTGTATTTAGATGTCTTTAGATGAACCTTCTATTCTGTTGGATATATATATCTAGGAGTAGAATTGCTTTGTCATATATTTGTTCACCTTTAAGAGACTCTTCCAAATGTTTTTCCAAAGTATTTGTACCAATTTATGCCTCCAACAGAAATGTATGAGTGGTTCAGTTAGTTGCTCCACATCTTCACCAGTGTTTGATGTTCTTAGTCTTTTTAATTTTAGTCATTCTCTGAATGTTTAGTGGAATCTTATTATTATTTTAATTTGCATTTACTTAATGATTAATGAGGCCAATTGTGTTTATTGACCATTATGATATCCTCATTTGTGAAGTGCCTTTGATATAGTGTGCTTGTCGTGGTTTGAGATCAGAGCTATGTTTGTCTCATAAATGGGTCAGGAAGAGTTTTCTAGTTTCGTGTTATGTAATTCACAAGAATTGTATAAGATTGCTGCTTTATACCCTTTAAAATCTGGAGGAATTTACTAGAAAGTGGAGCCTTCCAGGGTTGGAGTTTTCTTCACAGGAATTTCTTTGATATGTGACTAATAAGATTTTCAATTTCTTCTGTCAATTTCTATCACTTATGTTTTTCTCAGAACTTGTCTATTTCAATTCTTTTTAAATATCAGGAAAATTTTAAAATTGTTTACCTTTTCATTGTTAAAATTTGTATTTGTACATGATTGGTTTTAATAGGATTATTAGTTTTATTGTTTTTTAATGAGCCAAAGTTTAGCTTTTTTAATTCTCTTTTATGTACATTTCTTTTCCATTTTATTAATTTGGGCTCTTATTTTTTTCTTCTAAGTTTTTGACATATTTGTTTAGATCATCAATTTCCATTGATTCTTTTCTTTTTTTCCTAATATGAGACTACGTTTCTCATCTAGTACTGTTTTAGCTGCATTGACAGGTGTTTTTTTTTTTAATTTAAAAATATTAAGGGCGTACACATGTTTTAGATTATTTGATCCATGGGTTAGTGATAAATTATTGTTTAATTTCCAAACATTTTGGAGTTTAGTAATAATCTAAATATTGTATTCTATCTTGATTTCATTGTAACTAGAAATCAAATTCTCTCTGGTTTCAATCTTTTGAAAATTGTTGAGATTTAATTGTTGCCCAGTATGTGGTCAATTTTGAGAAATGTTTGGATGCACTTGAATACAATGTATTCTGTGGATCTTAGGTTCAATGTACTATATATGTTAATTTGGTAAAGTTTGTTCATCATGGTGTTTAAATACACTGTAAGTTTACTGATTTTGACTTTTTTTGTTTGTTCTATCAGTTACTGAGAGAAGTGTATTAAAGTCCATAATTGTGTGTTTTTCTATTTCTTTGTATCTCTTTTATTTTAACCTCATAAATGTAGAGCCTGTATTATTAGTTGCATATGTATTTAGAATTTTTTCTCCTGATTATTGGAATTTTATTATTAAGTGTCCCACTTTGTTTTTTGCTGCTTTTTGCCTTCCAGGTCTACTTGACAGATATCTACTTTCAGCTATATGAGTTTTTAAAATTAGTTTATGTCTTTTACTATAAGCAGCATGTGGCTTTTATTTAATCTGAAAGTATTTTATCTTTTAATTTAAAAAAATTAAATCTAACACTTTTGTCCTATAATTTAATTTAATTTTAATATAATGTAATTACTGTATACTTGAATTTAAATACATTGTCTTATGTTTTGTTCTCTATCTTATTTGTTTTATATTTTTTCTCTTTTTTCTTACATTTTTGGATATTTATTAAATATTTTTATTATTATATTTCTACTTTCTATTTGCTTCTTAGTTATAGATTTTTAACTATTAATATTATTGATGATTAACCTAAAAGTGCAATCTTCATTCTGATTTCATTAATATTTAATATAAATGAGTGCATCTACCATATTGTGGAAAATGCATAGATTTTAGAGCCATTTATTCAGCTTCTAGAAAACAGTTGAATAAAAAAGATAATCTTAATCTAGCCTAATATTGGTCTGATTTTAAGATAGACTCTAGTTTTTAAAATCTTGGTTGTTTTCCCATTGCCATTGTTCCCAAGTTGTAGTTCTTTATAGTTTCCAAGTGAAATTCTGAAGGGTCTTCTTTTTACAAAGTTATGAATTTTAATTTTAGTCCATAAATTCTTACTAAACTATCTGAAGTTCTCCTCAACATTTCAAACTCTAGACTTTTGTTCATGAATTTGCAAAGGGCTTGAGGGGAAAAAGAGCACTGAATGTTGGGCTCACCTCTGTACTTCCCTTCTCTCCAGGATTTCACTACCTCAAGTTCTTGCTGTCTTGATGGCTCGCCAATGTTGTCAAACATATTTTTAAAAATTGTTTATATAGTTTTCCAGTCATTTTCTGAAGGAGATATTGTTTCATAGAAGCAATTCTACCATACCAGAACCAGAGGTAGTGTTTTTATTTAAAAATACAGTATCTACATTTATTTCATTATCCACTCCTCTGCTATGCCTTAGCTTTATCTTTTAAGGTTTTTCTGTCTTAAAGGCAAACAGGAAAATCTAAAAAGAGCCAGAGTGATGACACAGATTATATAAAAAGGAATGAGACTGAGAAATTTTTAGAACAACAAAAATAGACCAAAAGACAGTTCATTAGTGTTCCAGTTACTATAGTTGCATAACCAATTACCATAAACTTAGTGTCTTAAAACAGCCCTTTTATTATGCTTACAGAGTCTGTGGGCCAGGGATTTGGATATAGCACAGTGGAAATCACTGTTTCTGCTCTCAGACGTCTTAATCCTCAGGTGGGACAGCAAGACAACTGGGATTACTCGACAGGTAGAGATTGGAAATAGAATTTATATCAAAAATAATTTTAAAAATGGACAAATGATAAATGGGTCAATACAGCAGGCGGGTATAGCAATTATAAATATATATGCACCCCAAAGTTGAGAACAATAGAGAGATATCAACTGGAATACAATAATAATAGGGGACTTTAACAGACTATTTTCAGCAATGGACAGGTCATTCAGGCAGAAAATCAACAAGGAAATATTGAAGTTAAACTGCACTTTAGACCAAATGAGCCTACCAGACATTATAGAACATTACACTCAACAGCTTCAGAATACATATTCTTTTCAACAACACATGGAACATTATTCACAATAGACCATATGTTGGGCCATAAAACAAGTAATAACTTTTTTTAAAAAAATGAAACCACTTTAAGTATCTTTTCTGACCATAATGCAATAAAACTAGAAATCAATAATCGGGAGGAACTTTGGAAACTCTTCAAACACATGAAAATTAAATAACATGCTCATGAACAATAAATGGGTGAATGAAAAATTAAAAAGGAAATTAAAAAATTCCTTGAGACAAATCAAACATACCAAAACCTGTGGGATATAGCAGAACCAGTTCTAAAAGTGAAGCTTCAAGCAATAAATGCCTACATTAAAAAAGCAGAAAGATCTCAAATAAACAACTTAAAATTATATCTCCAGGAACTAGAACAAGGACAATCTAAACCCAAAATAAGTAGAAGGAAAGAAATAATAAAGATCAGAGCAGAAATAAACAAAATACAGACCCCAAAAAATTTTAAAAGATCAAAAAAGACAACATCTGTTTTTTTGAAAAGTTAAACAAAATTACCAAATCTTTAGCTAGACAAAGAATAAAAGAAAAATAATTAAAGTCAGAGATGAAAAAGGAGACATTCTAACTGATATCAAAGAAATACAAAGAATCATATGAGACTACTATGAACAACTATACACTAAGAAATTGGAATATCTAGAAGAAATGGATGACTTCTGGAACACATACAATTTGCCAAGATTGAATCATGAAGAAATAGACAACTTGAATGGACCAATAATGAGTATCAGTATTGAAACAGTAATAAAAAGTCTCCCATCAAAGAAAATCCAGGACCTGATGACTTAACTATTGAATTTTACCAAACATTTAAAGAAGAACTAATGTCAATTCTACTCAAACTATTTCAAAAAATTAAAGACCAAGTAATATAATACTTCCAAACTCATTCCGCAAGGCCAGCATTACCAACCAAACCAAAGACAAAACATAAAAGGAAAACTACAGGCCAATATCCTTGATGAACATAGATGCAAAAATCCTCAACAAAATAATAACAAACTGAATTCAACAACAGATTGAAAAGATCCTTTACCACGATCAATGGGGATTTATCCCAGGAATGCAAGGATGTTTCAACATATGCAAATCAATAATGTTATATATCACATTAACAGAATCAAGGACAAAAACCATACAATCATTTCAATAGATATTGAAAAAGCATTCAATAAAATCCAGCATTCCTTTATGATAAAAACCCTCAACAGACTGGGTATAGAAGGAAAATACTTCAACACAATAAAGGTCATACATGGCAAATCCACAGCTATCATCATACCGAGTGTGGAAAAGTTAAAAGTTTTTCTACTAAGATCTAAAACAAGAAAAGAATGTCCACTTTTGCCACATTAATTCAACATAGTACTGGAAATTCTAGCTGGAGCAATTAGGCCAGAGAAAGCAATAAAAGGCATGCAAATTGGAAAGGAAAATGTTGAATTGTTCCTATTAACAGACAATATGATCATATATGTAGAAAACCCTTAAGATTCCACCAGAAAAATTGTGAGAACTAATAAATGAATTTTGTAAATTTCTAGGATACAAAATAAACATACAAAAATCAGTAACATTTCTATATGTCAGTAATAAACTATCTAAAAAAGAAATAAATAAAGCAATTCCATTTAGAATAGCTAAGAATGAATAAATAAATAAATAAATAAAATAACTATGAATAAACTTAACCAAGGAGGTGAAAGATATCTACAATAAAAAATTATTAAACATTGATGAAAGAAATTGAAGAGGATAAAAGTAAATGGAAACATACCCCATGTTCATGCATTGGAAAAATTAATATTGTTAAAATGCCCATATTACCCAAAGTGATCTACAGATTCAGTGGAGTCCCTATCAACTTACTGATCACATTCTTCACAGAAATAGAAAAAAACAATCTTAAAATCTATATGGAAGTTCAAAAGAGCCTTCATTGCCAAAGCAACCTTGAGCAAAGAGAACAAAGATGGCAGTATCACAGATGTGACTTCAACATATACTATAATATAAGGTATACTAACCAAAACAGTATATCCCCAGCATAAAAGCAGACACATGGACCATGGGAACAACAGAAAGAACTCATATCTCTCACCATATAAAAAATCAACTCTAAATGGTTCAAAGACTTAAATGTAACACTTCAAAACTATGAAACTATTAGAAGAAAATAGAAGAAATGCTTCATGAAATTGAACTCAGAAAGGAATTTTTGAAATAAGTCCTCAAAAGCATGGGCAACAAAAACAAAAATAGACAGATGGGATTATATCAAACTAAAAAGCTTCTGCACAGCAAAGGGAACAATCAACAAAGGGAAGAGACAACCCATATAATGGGAAAAAGTTTTGTGTGCTGCATCTGACAAGGAGTAAATATCCAAAATATACAAGGAATTCAAACAACTCAATAGCAAAAACAGAAATAATACCATTAAAAACTGGGCAAAGGATCTGAATAGATATTTCTCAAAAGACACACAAATAGCCAACAGGTATGTGAAGAAATGCTCAACATCACCAATCATCAGGAAAATGCAAATCAAAACTACAATGAGATGTCATCTCATTCCAGTTAGAATGGCTATTATAAAAAAGACAAAAATAACAAATGTTGGTGAAGATGCAGAGAAAATGTTACCCTTACACACTGTTGGTGGGAATGTGAATTAGTACAGCCATTTGACAAACAGTATGGATGTTCCTTATAAAATTAAAAATAGAACTACCATATTATCCAGCAATCCCATTACTGGGTATATATCCAAAGGGAAGGAAATCAATATGTTGAAAAGACATTTTCACATCTATGTTTATTGCAGCAATATTAGCAATAGACAAGATATAAAACCAACCTGAATGCCCATCTATAGATGAATGGACAAAGAAAATATGGGATATGTGTGTGTGTAGTCTATATATTCTATATATATATAGAGAGAGAATATTTTTCAGCCATAAAAACATTAATCCTGTCATCTGTGACAAGATGGATGACATTAGAGGACATTATGTTAAGCAAAATAAGCCAGGCAAAGAAACACAAACCACATGATCTCACTCATATGTGAAATCTAAAAAAATTGATTTCATAGAAAAAGAGGGTAGAATAGTGGTTATTAGAGCATGGAGAGAGTCAGGGGGAGGAGTAGAGGTTGTACAAAGGGTACAAAGTTACAGTTAGGAAGAATAAGTTTTAATATTCTATTACACAGGAGGGTGACTATAGCAAATAACAATGTATCATATATTTCAAGATAGCTAGAAGAGAAGATTTTGAATTCTGTCACCACAGAGAAATAATAAATATTCAAAGTGATGGATATGGTAATTACCCCTATTTGATCATTATACTACATATACATGTATTGAAACATCACATTGTCCCTCATAAATATGTATGATTATGTGTCATTTATAAATAAAAATGAAGTATCTTAAGTTTAAAAGTGAATCAATTTCAGAATATAATTGTTGGTTTAATGGTATTACAAATAAGACCATTTTTTAAAAGAACTGTAACTGACCTAGATAATGAGGGAGTATAGATTGTTAATCCAGCCTATTCAGTCAAAAGTGTTTAATTACAGAGAGCCTGGGAATTACAAGGAGTGGCTTACTGATGTCTAAGCAGCGATCATGAAAATAAAAGCATTCATGAAGTTGGTAAATGACCAACAAACTTATACTTGAGAGCAGAATAACCAAGAAGTAATGAAAATTCTAAGATATCTAGACATCCAAAGACTGTAACATCAATAGACATCACTAAGGAAGAGCATTTTTAAAGAAAACAGTACATCAAGCTGAAGTGCAAGCATTCTCATGACTAACTACAATAGTATAAGAAGGATTGATGTGGCATATAAATGTAGAGTATGCCATATTTAGAGTATAATGTAGTTATAATATTATACTAGAATGTAGATTTATACTCTAGTGTAGAATGTAATTTATACTCTACAGCATAAGTGTAGTTATAATATTAAAATTCTTTTTGAATTACTGAACTATGAAAAATATAGAGAATGTAGCTCTTTTGTTCAAATATTAATTTACAGGTAAGAACATGGACATTTAAAAAATGTAGAGAGAAAAATGCTAGCTGCAAAAGGATGTGAGCAGTATGACTTGAGAAGTGCTATTAATACTCATTTTGGAACAATGAGTGTAAACCAGACTATCCTGGGAAAACTGGGATATACATTCTCGTAACTATTATACCATTATTGGGAAATTGACAACACAGAAAAAAAATACTATAGAAACACATGTTTCATGAATATATTTAAAAAGCATAAACAATATTTTGGGAATGAGGAAGGTGAGAAGGATGACAGAACTAGAATTTACCATATGTGTTAAAAAATAAAATTACAACAAATTTAATTTAAGGATCTAATTGGCTCTTGCAATTTATGAATTGAAGCAGCATCCCATTTATAAGATAGAATAATAGCTCCTATGAGCTGAGCAGAGGAGATTTGACTTGTAGGCAGCAAAGGACTGAAGAAAACAGAAATAAGGAATGAAAATCAGATTGGTCATTTGAAAATTACTTTCTTTTTAGAGTTAAAACAGAGGGGGCTTCCTTTTCATGCTGGCTCAGAATAACTAGGCCCCTTCTGTTTGGTTGCTGTGAATCTCCTGTAAGTTTGTTTTTGTTTTGTTTTGTGGAAAACTGGTTCATTTCAAAGTTCAGTTTGATTACAAGGCATTGCTTTGTTCTGGCCTATTGGGGACTAGTGCAACAACTCAATCCAAAGCAATAGCCCCCCATAATTTTTGTTTAACATATGATAGGAAGAATAACTACCAGCCCAAATTTGTCCACATACAAATTACTGGAACCTATGAATATGTTAGGTTACATGGCAGAGGAGAATTACAGACACAATGAAAGTTGCTAATCAACTAACTTTATGACAGGGAGAGTAGCCTGGGTTATCCAGGTGGGGCCAATGTAATCACAGGGGTCCTTAAAGTAGAAGAGAGAGGCAGAAGAGGAAGTCTAGAGCTGTGATGTCAAAAAGGCTCTCTCTGCCATTGCTGTCTTTGAAGACGGAGGAAGGATTCCATGAACTAAGGATGTGGGCAGACTCTAGAAATTAGGAAAGGGAAAGGAAGTGGATTCTCTCATGAGAGCCTCCAGAAAAAATGGAGCCCTGCTGGCACCTTGATTTTGGCCCAGTAAGGCCCATTTCAGATTTCTGATCTCCAGAATGATAAATATTCATGTTATTTAAGCCACTAAATTTGTGGTAACTTATTGTGATGGATGCACAAAACTAGTTAATGTTTTATTTCATTAAGTAAGGCAAAACTGTAAAACTTGTGAGGTAGGTATATGAATATATCTGTTCTTTTATATGTATTTAAATAATGTATACTTTAAAATTTAATAATAGGTAGTATACTTATATACTTTTTGTACACAGTCTAAATATAATTGGAATTATCTTCACGTAATGATTCAAAGAAACAGCAGTTTGCAAAACAATTTGAATATATTTAAATATATATACGTGTAGAATGAATATATTTTCATTATTAACAAGTCTCCAAAGTTTGAAGGGTGTTTGTGTGTGTGTGTGTGTGTGTGTGTGTGTGTTGGGAGTTAGCAGGAATACTTTTTGAATATGCAGCCAAACAGCTTAAAAATCCCCTTTATCTGTCACTGCCTGACTGTCCTTTATAGCAGCCCCTTCTCAACATCACTGTCACATACTATTACCTCTCAACCAGGAAGTTTTCCTTTCATCCATTCTATATGGATTGTTATGTTTAATCCTTCTCACTTTTCTTTCTACCTCAATTGTTTGTTCTTGGTAATTTCTGTTCCCAATTCTCCGGTACCCCTGTCATGCATCTTAAAACTCCATACTTAGCTGAAATTATCCTTAGATTGGAAAAGATATAAACTGAGATGATGAAGTCATACTTCTCTGGTGGGTATTTTAGTTTTAGTTTGCCAGGGTTGCCATAACAAGGGACCACAAACTGCGTGGCTTAAACAACAGAAACTCACAGTTCCAGAGGCTGCAAATTTGAGGTCAGGTGTCATCCCAGTTGGTTCCTTCAGAGGGCTGTGAGGGGCGTCTGCCTCTTGTCTACCTTCTGATGGTTTGCTGGCGATTGCAGACATTCCTTAGCTTGTGGAAGCATCACCCCAATCTCTGCCTTCATCTTCATGTGGTGTTTCCCTGTGTGTGTGTCTGTGCCTGAATTCCCCCTTATAAAGATATCAAATGCATTGGATTAGGTTAGGCCCCCCCCCCCACTCCACTATGATTTCATCTTAACTAATTACATGTGCAACTACTGTTTCGAAATTAGGTTATCTTCTGAGGTACTGGGGGCTAGAATTTCAACACACAAATTTTGAGTGGGCGGGGGACACAATTCAACCCATAGCAGTGGATGAGAAATTGGGAAGCTTGTGGACACTAACTTCTCAATAGATAATTAACAACCACCTGCTAAATAGCAACTAAATGTAAATAAATATAGATGGTAAGCCTTAAGAAAAAAGGGCTTGAAGTCACTCAGAACAGGGAAGCAGGAGAATAAATTAATAATAATAACAAAAAATTTAAACAGTTGTATAGTGATAAATATTTGCTATTTAAAAAACTGTTTTCTCTAACTGGGCATATTTCATGGTTTAAAAGTTAAAAAATTAAAGATATTTGTTTCCAATTGTCTAAGTAAAGCAATTCTCTTCTTTTTAATATGTGGACTCTCCCTATTGTTATTTGACAACAGCTAATAACTAAAGTAATTTTAACAATTGTGTAGAAGTGGAGATGAAGAGAATTAGTTTCTACAAGATCATGTTGAACCCAATCAAACTTTATAAATATATGCTCAAATCAGAATAATACAACAGTATTGGAAAGCATTGAGACAAAAGAAGAAAAAGAAACTGTCAGTCACAAACAGCATATAATTCTAACTGCACTGATAAATTGGCCAGGTATGTCATGGGTTTATAGGTCTAGCAGGGTAAATAGCAGTTTCTCTCTTTTAACCAATCAAATAAGCTTTTAAAGGAAAATTTCTGGTTACAATTCATTCTTTCACAAATTAAACAATGTTAGCAGCCCACCTAATCCCCACATTGCAGGGAGATTCTTGAATAAATCTCATTGTATTCTTCCTTCCTTTGGTCCTGACATATTTATTAGCTCTTAGTCTTAGGCATGCTGGTGGTAGTAAAGATATGGGGCATTGCTTCTGAATCATGCAGAAAACATCCAGCCTCTTTCCAGGAACTTTGTTCTCCTTGACTCCAATCCCTCTGAATACAGCCTATTTCATCATGTGTGGTTTGCAAACATTCAGTAAGCTAACAATATTTTACTTTTAATTTTTCTTCTAATTGCTGTGGACAAATGTTCTTTTTCCAATTATATAGAATCAACAAAATATATGAAAATAAATCTTTCTTTACAAATCTTTCTTGCAATCTTCTCAGTGATATTTTTAAATGTTAGGACTAAATGCTAGGAACTTAAAATTATTTGTGTTCATTGACCAGCTTTTGTTTTCCCTAACTTGTCTATTATCTATTTTCCTCATTTGGTGGTATGTTTCTCTTCTTTGTTATTTTCAGCATAAGCAATGCTTTTTAGATGTATTATTGGTCATTAAATATGAAATGTCTGTTTTCTAATCAAAAGTGTAATATATCTCAAACAAGAAGCAGTACAAATAACCAAAGTATGCACCTAAACTATTGACACAGTTCTGCCATCTTAATGGTAGCTTGTTTATGCCAGCAGCAAAGAAGCCTGGAGAGCAAGGAATGATGAAATTGCAAAAGGCATTTTCCACAGCTTGTTCAGAACTGAATATTTTTTCTTGCAAGAAGTGGTTAAAAACCTGGAAGAAGTGGTAGTCAGTTGGTGTAAGGTCTGGTCAATGTGGGTGACAGAGAGTTTCCAAGTCCAGACTCTGTAGTTTGGTAAGTGTTTGTGCAACATGTGGTAGAGCATTGTCTTGTAAGAGGATTGACCTATCTCTATAGATAAATCTCAGCTGCTTAATCTCAAGCATCCTCATCCTTTCATCCAATTGGTTGCAGTAGACATCCTCTGTAATCAATTGACCAGATTTCATGAAACTGTAGTTGATAATACCAGTGGTGGACCACCAAACAGAGAGTATTAGCTTTCTTTGATGAATGAATATTCAGTTTTGGACTGTGTTTTAGCACTTCATCTTTATCAAACACTTACGAATGTCAAAAAGAATCCACTTTTCATCACACTTAATATGGTGTAGAAGTGGTTTGCCTTTATGTCATGATAGCAAAGAAAGGGAAGCTTTGAGATGATTTCTCTTCTGACACTGATTTAATTCATGCTGAACCCATCTATCCAGCTTCTTTACCTTTACAATTTGTTTCAAATGGTCCAATATTGTTGGAATAGTAACATCAAACCTTGCTGCTAGTTCACCCATAGGTTGAGATGGATTCACTACCACTACAGCTTTCAGCTCATCATTATCCACCTTGGTCTCAGATCACCCCATGTGGCTCATTTTCAAGATTAAACTCACCAGAATGGAAGTTCTCAAACCATTAAGGTACTGTGTGTGCATTAGCTACATTCTTCCCAAACAGTTCATTGATATTTCAAGCTATCTATGCTGCATTGGTTCCACTATGGAATTCATATTCAAAAATAATAATGAATTTGTGACTTATTCATGGCTTCATAAAAATTATTCTAAAAAATTGAAAGGTAATTAGAAGCCAAATCATGCATTTGAAATACTGAAGATGTATCTTCACAATAAAAATAAAACAAGAAGTGTCAAAGTGAAATGTCAGAGATATCAACTGTCAAAACTTTGGCTAAACTAAGAAAAAAGAAAACTCAAATGATACCAGACATTAAAGAGGAGACATTAAAAATGATACAGCAGAAACGCAAAGGATCATAAGAGACTGCTAGGAATAATTATACACCAACAAAATGAAAAGAATAAATGGATACATTTTTAGACATATACAACCTACCAAGACTGAATCATGAAGAAGTAGAAAATTGGAAAAGATCAAGAGCAAGTAAAGAGATTGAATCAGTAATAAAATTCTCCCATTAATTAAATCCCATGACCTGATGGCTTCACTACTGAATTCCTCCAAACATTTAAACAACTAACATCAATCCTTCTCAAACTCTTCCCCCAAAATGAAGAGGACTAAATACTTCCATACTTATTTTATGAGGCCAGAATTAACCTGACAGTAAAGCTAGACAAGGACACTGTAAGAAAAGAAAACTATGGGCCAATTTTCTTGATGAATATGGATGTAAAAGCCCTCAAAAAAACATTAGCAAACTGAATTCAATAGCACATTAAAAGAATCATTCACCATGATCAACTGGGATTTATCCCAGGGATGTAAAGAAGGTTCAACATACATAAGTCAATAAATTTTATATGAATAGAATGAAGGACAAAAACCATATGATAGTCTCAACAGATGTAGAAAAGCCTTTGACAAAATTCATCATCATTTTGTGATTAAAAACTCCCTATCAAAACTCCAAAGATATATTTCAAAAAATAGAAAAACAATCCTAAAATTTGTACAGAACCACAAAGACCCTAAATAGCCCAAACAATCTTGAGTTAAAAGAACATAGTAGAGGCATCACACTACCTGAATTCAAAATATTCTACAAAGCTATAGTAAACAAAGCTGTATGGTCTTGGTGTAAAAACAGACACATGGACCAATGGAACAGAATAGAGAACCCAGAAATAAATTCATGCATTTGCAATCAATTGATTTTGAACAAACGTTCCAAAAACACACAACAGAGAAAAACAGTTTCTTCAATGGTTGGTGTTGGGAAAACTGGATATCAACATACAGAAGAATGAAAGAAGACCCTTACTCATACCATATACATGAATAAACTCAAAATGCATTAAAGACTTGACCCAAAGACCTAAAATTATAAAATTATTAGAGGAAAATATGGGGGAAAGATTTCTGACATTAGTCTGAGCAATGATTTTGAATATGACCCTTAAAAGAACATACAACAAAACAAAAATAGGTAAATGGAATTACATCAAACTAAAAAGCTTCTGCACAGCAAAGGAAACAATCAATAGAGTGAAGAGACATACTACAAAATAAGAGAAAATATTTGCAAACCATATATCTGATAAAGGATTAATATCTAAAATGTGTAAGTCAAAAAGCTTATTGGCAAGAAAACAAATAACACAATTAAAAAATAAGCAAATAACTTACATTTCCCAAAAGAAGAAATACAAATGACTAACAAGCATATGAAAAATGCTCAACATCACTAATTATTAGAGTAATTCAAATGAAAACCACAGTGAGATATCACCTCACACCTGCTAGAATGGCTATTATCAAAAAGATGAGTGATAAGAAGTATTGGTGAGGATGTTGAGAGAAGGGAATCCTTGCACACTGTTTTTGGGAATGTAAATTGGTACAGCCATTATAGAAAACAATATGGAAGTTCCTGAAAAAATTACAAATAGAACGAACTTTTGATCCAGTAATCCAACTACTGGGTATACATATAAAGGAATTGAAATCAGTATGTTTAAAACATATCTGCACTCCCATGTTCAGTGCAGCATTATTCAAAATAGCCAATATATCCAATCAACCTAATTGTCCATGAACTGATGGATGGATAAAGAAAATGTGGTACATAGTATTTTATATGTATAAAATATTATTCTGCTTAAGAAAGGAAGGAAATCCTGTTATTTGCAACAACAGGATGCACCTGCAGGACATTATCTTAAGTGAAATAAGCCAGGCACAGAGAGACAGATACTGCAGGATCTCACTTATATGTGGAATATAAAAAAGTTGAACTCATAGAAGTAGACAGTAGAATGGTGGTTAACAGGGGCCGGAAGTGGGGATTAGGAAGATGTTGGCCAAAGGATACAAAATTTCAATGAGATAGGAGGAAGAAATTTGAGAGATCTATTGTAAAAAATGTTGACTATAGTTAATAACAACATACTGTATACTTGACAGTTGCTAAGGGAGCAAATTTTAAATGATCTCACCATACAAAAAAAGTATGTGATATAATGTATTAATATATGTTAAATAGCATGATTAGCCATTCCACAATGTATACATATTTCAAAGCAACATGTAGTACACGATAAAGATACAGATGCTCCTTGACTTATGATGGGGTTATATCCTGATAAACCTATCATACTTTGAAACTATTAAGTTGAAGATACATTTAATATAACTAACCTACTGAGCATCATAGCTTAGCCAACCTTACCTTAAAAGTGCTCAGAACACTGACATTGGCCTATAGTTGGGCAAAATCATCTAACACCAAGCTTATTTTACAACAAAGTGTTGAATATCTTACATAATTTGTTGAATGCCATATTGAAAGTGAAAAACAGAATGGTTGATGGGTACTCACAATATGGTTTCTACTGAATGCATACTACTTTCACCCCACTGTAATGTCAAAAAATTGTATATTGAACCATCATAAGTCAGGGACAATATGTATACAATCTTTGTTAATTAAAAATTAATTTAAAAATGATGTTCTTTTAAAATATCAATTTCCAATTTTTATTGTTAGTATATATAGATAATTGATTTTTTACATTTACTTTTTAATTATGACTTTTCCAAACATAATAATTTTTTCTAGCACTGCACAGATGGCCACTCATTTGCCCACGTGCAGAACCAATTCTTGCCACAAAAAGTAAGAGCAACACTGAAATAGAAGTGACAAACTTGTTTTAGTGGCTTCCGTCAGTTGCTACAGCCCACTATTGACCTGAGTCATACTCTATATAGGTCTGCCATCTAGGTCTTTCATGGACTAGCCCCTGCGTACCTCATATGTGACTAGAATTAAGACCTTTTTAATATAACTGTCAGCTTACCAGACAAAGAGAAATGAACTTCAAAAAGTAGCAGGCTCTAAAACAGCAAAATAAATGTATTTGTATACAAAAAAGAAATGTACTACGCATCTTTGCAATCAGATTGGATATAATACTATTGTTTGGAGAAAAGGGGGCATCTTTAAATACAATGGATAACAAGCTATAAAAATTCTCCTCATCATTAGAAAAAAATGTATTTTTATATATAGACATGTATACATATGCATATCCTTTAACAAAATCTAAATAATGGAAATTCTGGACATCAAATATCTAGAAGTAGCATAAAATCTGTTGAATGTGAGAGAGAGTGAGAATGTTTTAAGTATATGTTTTATATTTTGAATCCCAAAGAATTTAAAGTTTGTTTTTCCCCCAGAGAAACCTAGGGATAACAGCCATGCATTGGGGTTTTCCTTGTTGCCATACAATACATCCAGCTGGTTCTGGGTTAATTTATGTACACCAGAAACTAAACACCATCACATGTTCTCAAACTTCCTTGAGTTCAGATTCCATGTAAACACCAGCTATGTAAACAGGAGGCTCAGCCACAATGGCACTTGTGGACTCATATCCTCGGAGGGTCAGTGTTAGCAAAACTATAATTTTAGCTTTTAAAGACCCAAGCCATCAATTTTGTAATCTTTCATAATGTCTTACCAAAATTTCTTAACAAAGGGAGGGGGAAAAAGAGAGAAAACAGTTTCCTACTTCATCCCCAGGTTTCAAAGCATATTTTTGGTGTGATCCACAAACCTCTGAAGGCACCACAGAAGCCACTTACTGCCATCTCAGAAAACTGCTGGGGGAATTCGGCTGTGGGAATTCATTGTCTCTGATAAGAAACTTGTTTTTAATTAGTAAATACTTTGCATTGTTGGGCCCGTTTTCTAGGATACCCTTTATAGTCATATTTTCTGAGTGATTTGTTTCCAAACAGAAATCCATCCTGTCTCCCTTACTTCCTTTGGGGTAAGGTTGCTGGGTAATTGCAACATTCTGCAGTCTCAGTGGCTGGTTATTTATAACTGGACTTAGGCATGATTCATATTAAGTATTCAATAAATGTTGGGTGAACTAAATTGCATTAGGAAAGAGAAACAAATATTACCAGGGAAGGGTTTATCTCTGTGTGACTTTGGTTAAGATTCTTTATCACTTTCGAGCATTCTTTACCTTACAAGTAATAATATAAGGAGATTAAAACAGTCTTTAATATTCCTTTAATTTCTAAAATTGTATTTTATTGAATATTGGAAAATTATAGGCTATATCTGTACGTATTTCTGATTCGTCTTTTCTTAAATCACATTTATTAAGACATAATATTTTAGGTTCTCAGATAGGTTTACCTACTTTATCTTGCACAGCTTAACCTCTTGTCATCTATTTATTCGATATATATACTTCATTATTGACTAAAACAGACATGGGCACTGTTCTGATAGACCTCTTAATTTAGTTATAAAAATTCTGGTATGGTGTTATGAAATAGTTTTGACGATTTTTGACACTGGGTTTAATTTGAATGTGGGTCAGATAATTTGAAAATGCTTAATTAGGCGTACAGGAATAGGTCCTATTCCATTCTAAAAATTTATTTTTAAATTCTCACTCAAAAATTGAAGAATTACACCATTGTCATCCAGATTTCCAGCTACTTGGTACATTGCCTTGGGTAAGCCAGAGTATAAATTATTGACTCCTGCTTCTTTAAGGGAGAGTCTTATCTTAAACATTTCTAAACTTGTGTGCTTTTCTCCTTCAAAATGTGCTCCAGAATCAATTAGATATTTACATGAGGTGATATTAACCTACTAAATATTCAAGCTTTATTTAGGGAGATCTGTGTTCTTTTGCTCTTCTTTCGGAAAAAGACACTTCTACATGAAAGCTAATGGGCTAACTTCATTCACTTGGAATGCTGAGGTTGAGTACTTTTTTTGGCCATTTTACCTAATAAGGTAAACCATTCAGATGGGTCATTTAAACTAAGCTTGGAGAATGATCCCAGATTAGGTTCACAGTGCTAGAGGACTCTCAAACCACAAGCACAGGCTTGCAATCATCAATAATATGTTATAAATCCAACATGAAATGTCATCAGGGCATGTTTATCACTCCATAATAAAAACATGCAATATTGACTTCTGAAATTGCAGTGTTTCATCATAGCTATCAGCTGCCAAAGACTACATAAACCGATTCTATAAAAGGACTATAACTCAATTGCGCTTATGGTCAATTATTCATGGGTGTACTTCTTTAAATATTCAATTGTCTTTTGGGAATGATGGTGAAATTTGGACACAATTTTAGGAATAAATTCTGAATTTAGCTTGTTCTTTGTAGAAAAGCCCATTTTCAGTGATTTCTGTCTTTTGACACTTTCTAGGACATACCAAGTCTCAATCACTATTTTATTCTGAGGTCTATTTTAAATAGGCATTAATAAGGTCCATATTTCAGAGAACAATAAGTATATATTTCAGAGAATTATATCCTCTGACTAGATAACTTCCTGTTGATGATGAAGTTCTGCTACAACTTCCCATGACAAGGTATATGAAATAGCTTGGTCTCCTTTATATATATTAATTGTCAAGATTTTAAAATAATACTTTCAATGTAATATTTAAAAATATCTAAGGCCTCTTTTCAAATACACAGAGGAATATTATTTCTACAAATAGGAGAACTCAGGAGAGGAAAGCTTAGTGAATAATATCTACAAATAAAATACAAGAAATAATTGTTTTCAATAGACTTGTTAATCATGAGGTTTGCTTCACAGGCAGATATGCAAGGACACACACACATGCATGCACACACACATGTACCCCTACACTGAGCATTTATAAATACAGTAAATTATGCAGAGTGGGTACCTCTGGTCTTGGTGAAGTAGAAGGTAGCTTCCTTTTGAATAGAAGTAAGATGGTATACATTGGCTGCCTTTCAAGATCTATCATTGTCAAAGTTTTTAATACAAGTTCACACCTTTCTGCCTGACGTGTTTTCTTAATCAATGGATATATGGAGATTATGATATCTGATAAGGTTGGAATATGTTTATATTGGAATGGGGCTCCTTTAATCAATAGAATATCCCCCAAATACCATTTTTGTTTCAACTAAGTAAAATAATCCCATTTTCTTTATAATTTTTTATCTAGATGAGATTCTCAGATTCTTTAGTCAATTTTTGTGCTGAATATTCTGAAAGTGATATTGTCTTCTTAAACTTGTGAGGACACTTTGTATTTATGGAATTAAAGATTCATCTGATAAATTATGTTTTCTAGATCCACTCTGATGTTGGTAGGATGTTCTTTATCCACCTACTGAGTCTTAAACCAGTTGTCTTCAGACAACTATTCAATTATGCAAATAAGATTTTAATTCTCTTTCTTTGAAGTCACTTTCTTTCAACCTTTAATTCTCTTGACTGATTTACCAGAAGTATGGTTTATTAATAGTCCATTGCCAACTTGATATTTTACTGATAAAGCTGTTGTTTGACCAGCTTCTGCAACTGCCCTTTCAATTTGTTTGCATATGTGGTTTAAAAATTCTAATTGTGCAAAAATATAGTTAAATAGTTAGATAGAATAAACAATATTTGGAAGCACAGCAAAGTGACAATAATCAACAATAAGTTAGGGTATACTTTGAAACAACTAAAAGAGTGGAATTGGAATAAAAGAAATGATAAATGCCTGAGGTGACGGATATTCCAGTTACCCTGATTTGATTAATCCATATTGGATGCCTGTATCACATTTACCCTTCAAATATATACAACTTTTTGGTACCAATAATTCAAAATTTAAAAACGTCTCATATATTTTAATGACAGCATTACTGAAATATAGTATACATAGCATACCATTGACCTCTTATTGTACAATTCACATTGTGCAATTCAGTGGTTTTCAATATGTTCACAGGGTTGTGCAACCATCACCAAAATCAATTTTAGGACATTTAGAACAATTTCCATCACCCAAAGTGAAACCCTACACCCATTAGAAGTGACTCTTATTCCCCTTACTCTACTCCCCCCACCTTCAATCCTAGGCAAACACCAATCTATTTTTTGTCTCTATGTGTTTGCTTATTCTGAACATTTTATGTTAACACAATATGTGATTGATTCTTTGTGACTGGCTTCTTTCACTTAATGTTAGGTTTTCAAGTTTCACCCATTTTTTTAGTATGTATGAGTAGTTCATTTCTTTTTAATGTCTTTTTAATGCATAATGATATTCCATTGTATGGGTATATTACATTGTTTTTAATCCATTTATCAATTGAAGGACATTTGGTTGTTTCTATTTTTGGCTATTATGAATAATACCACTACTAATATTTATGTGCAAGTTTTTATTTGTACATGTTTTCATTTCTCTTGGGTATGTATACTGAGAAGTAAACTTACTAGGATGTGGGGTAACTGTATACTTAACATTCTGAGAAATAGCCAGACTATTTTTCGAAGTAGCTGCACCGTTTTGCATTCTTACCAATAGTACATGAATATTCAAATTTCTCTACATCCTCATAACACTTGTTATATGTCTTTTTGTTGATAGACATCTAGTGGGTGTGAAGTGCTATCTCATTGTGCATTTGATTGTCATTTCTCTGATGGATAATGATGTTGATCGTCTTTTCATGTATTTAGTGGCCATTTTTCTTCTTAAGAGAATGTCTATTCAAGACCTATACCCATTTTTAAATAGGGTTATTATTATTATTATGGCATTGTAGGAGTTATTTATATATTCTTGATATTAGTGTCATATAAGATGTATGATTTGCAGAAGTTTTCTCCCATTCTATGGGTAATCTTTTAACTTTTTTGTTGTCTTTTGAAGCACAAAGTTGTAAAGTTTAATAATATCTCATTTAGCAAGTTTTTCTTTTTTTGCTTGTGTTTTTAGTGTCATATCTAAAAACTTATTGCCTAATCCAAGGTCCTAAAGATTTATGACTATGTTTTCTAAGAATTTTATAATTTTAGCTCCTATATTTAGGTAAATGGTCTATTTTGAATTAACTTTTATATATGGTGAGAGTTAAGGGTCATTTTTTATGTGGGAATCCAGTTGTCCTTTTTTTTTTTTTTTTTTTTTTTTTTGGCGTGTGAATATTTACCTGTTCCACTATCATTTCTTCAAAAGTTTATTATTTCCTCATTGAATTGTCTTGGCACACTTGCTGAAAATCAATTGACCATAAATGTATGGATTCATTTCTGGACTCTCAGTTTTATTAATTGATCTAAATGTGTATCCTTATGCAAGTACAGCACTGTCTTGATTACTGTAGTTCTGTAGTATATTTTGAAATCAGGAAGTGTGAGTTTTTCCACTTTGTTTTTTTTTCTAAGAATGTTTTGACTGTTCTGGGTTTCTTTAATTTCTATATAAAATTTAAGATCAGCTTGTCAATTTCTGCAAAGAAACCAGCTGGGATTCAGACAAGAATTGCATTAAGTCTATAGCTCAATTAAAGTAGTTTCACTATCTGAACAATAGTTTTTAAATCCATGACCATAGACTATAGTTCTATTTATTTAGATATTCTTTAACTTTTTAAATCAATGTTTATAATTTTTAGAGTATTAGTTTTACACTTTGTTTGTTAAATTTATTTTTATAATATTCTTTTTGATGTTATTATAAATGAAATTGTTTTCTTAATTCCATTTTTGGTTTGTTCATTAGTACTATATGGAAATACAATTGATTTTTGTATATTGATCTTACATTCTAAAACCTTGATGAATTTATTTATTATTTTCAATAGTTTTAGTCAATTCCATAGGATTTCCTATATACAAGAGCATGGCATCTGTAAATATATCTTTACTTTTTCTTTTCAATGTGGATGTCTTGTATTTCATTTTCTTGCCTAAATGTGCTGATTAGAACCTGCATTACAATGTTGTAATAACCTTGCTTTTTAACCTTTGTACTAAAGATAAAAGTGATTTACACACTATCATTACGGTATTAGAGTATTCTGAATTTTGACTGTGTACTTACTTTTAGTGGTGAGTTTTATTTTTGTATGTTTTTGTTTTATTACCCCCAGACCTGTTTTACAAGAAATGTTAAAGGAAGTTCTTCAAGCTGAAAGAAATGGATGCTAATGAGTAAGACTAAAGCATTTGAAAGAGCAAAAGTCACTGGTAAAAGTATAATGCTCAATAGAAGAGGTAAGAGTAGACATGTTTGTTTTATTCTTAATTGCAAAGGGAAATTTTCAGTCTTTTACCATTAAATATAATCTTACTTGTAGGTTTTACACAGGTGCCCCTCATCAGGTTGAGGAAATTCCCTTTTTTAAAGGTTTTTTTTTTTTTTTTTTTTTTTATCATGAAAGGGTGTTGAATTATATCAAATTGTTTTCCTGGTCTACTGATATGGTCATATAGTTTTTGTCTTTTAGTCTATTAATCTTATGTATTACATAAAAGTAAGTGTTGAATGTTAAACTAACCTTGTATTTATGGGATAAGCCCAGTTTGATCATGTTATATAACATTTTTTAAACATTGCTAGATTTGGTTTGTTAGTATTTTGTTGAGAATTTTTGCATCTATATTCATAAGAGATATTGTCCATAGTTTTGTTTTCTTCTGATGTCTTTATCATTTTTTAATATCAAGGTAAAAGTCACCTAATATAGCAAATTAGGAAATACTCTATCCTCTTCTGTATTTTGAAAGAGTTTGTAAAAAATTGATATTACTTTTTCTAAAATGCTTGACAAATTCACCACTAAACCCCTATGAGCCTGAGCTTTACTTTGTGGGTAGAATTTAAATTACAAATTCAATGGCTTTATTGTTATAGGCCAATGTAGATTTTCTATTTCTTCTCGAATTAGTTTTGATAGTTTGTGTCATTCTAAGATTTTTTTCATTTCACCTAGTTACCTAATATGTTGGTAATAATAAAAACTTATTCATAGCATTTTCTTATAATTCCTATTATTTCTGTAAGCTTATTATTAATGTTCTCTCTTTTATTCTAGATTTTAGTCAATTAAATCCTGACTCTTTTTTTTTTTTTTTTTTGGTATCAGGCTAGCCAAGGCTTGATGTCCAAGAACTAACTTGGTTTTGTTGATTTCTCAATTGTTTTTCTATCCTGTATGTCATTAATCTCCACTCTTGTTATTTCCTTCGTTCACCTTTCTTTGTATTTAGTTTTCCTCCCTTTTGCTTTTAATGGGTTTGGTTTGGTTTTCCTTTTGCAGTGCCTTAAGGAGGAAGATTAGGTTGTTGATTTGACATCTTCTCTTTTTATTCAAGGTGTTTTCAGCTATAAATTTTATTCTAAGTATTGATTTAGCTGCATCTCATGAGCTTTAATGTATTATGTCTTTATTTTTATTAATCTCGAAGTTTTTTCTAATTTTCTTTGTGATTTCTTTTTTGTCCCATTGGTTATTTAAAAGTACGGTGTTTGATTTCCACATATTTGTGAATTTCCCAATTTTTTTGTTATTAATTTAAAATTTCACTATATTACCTTAGATGTATACTCTGATGTCCATCTTTTAAAATGTATTGAAGCATGTTTAGTAGCCTAGAATATAATACATACAGAAGAATGTTCTATGTGTACATGATAAAAAAATGTATATTCTACTGCTTTTGGGTGAGGCATTCCACAGGTATCCAGCAGCTCTATAGCGTAGTTCTATTTGCTTGTTTACCTTTTGCCTAGATTGTCTATCTATTATTGAATGTGAGGTACTAAAACCTCCAACTATTTTTGTTGAATTATCTATATCCCTCCTCAATTCTTTCAGTTTTGCTTTGTGCATTTTGGTCTCTGTTTTCAGGTGCTTATATGTTTATAGTTGTTATATTTTCCTGGTGGACTGACCCTTTCATTATCACCAAATATCCTTCTTTACTCTTAGTGATTTATTAAGACCTATTTTGTCTATTAGCATAGCCTCCACAGCTCTTTTATGGTTGCTGTTTGCATAATAAATCTTTTTTTCATCTTTTTACTTTCACTCTATTTATATCTTTGTATCTAACGTATATGTCCTGTAGAAAGCATATATCCCATTTTCTCTTCTTCATTTTTGTGCTATTATTGTTTTATGTATTACTCTATGTTATATGCTATAATACCAACAATACTTTGTTATTATTTATGTTTTATAATTTTATGTTCATTAACTAAGATGAGAAAAAAGGACAGCAAATATATATTTATAATGATTTTTATATTAATCTTATTTATCATTTTATCTTCTTATTTAGTCCTATGGGTTACTGTTACCAATGCTCTTTGTTTTTGTTTTTGGATCTGGATTATAATCTGGAGGTAGTTGCTCACTTGCTTGTACCTTGAATAACTTCCTTTAGTATTTCTTTAAACAAGAAATTCTCTCATTTCTGCTTATCTTATAAAATCTTTATTTGCCTTCATTGTAAAATAGATTTTACCCAACATGAGATTCTTATTTGATAGCTTTTTATTTTCAGCACTTAAAACATATCGCCCTCCTGACTTCCATTATTTCTGATGAGAAATCAGCTATTCATCTTATTGGTATTTTCTTATAAATATTGGTATTTTCTTATAAATAATTTGTTACTTTTCTCTTCTTGCTTTCAAGATTCTTTGTTTTCATCTTTTAGCAATTTTACTATGATGCATCTGGGTGTGGATATTTTTGTGTTTATTCAACTTCCAACTTGAAATTTTTGGATGTGTAGATTAATGTTTTTATCAAATTTGGGAATTGGGAAATTTGGGAATTTATCAAATTTCCTTTCTCTCCTTTACTTCTGGTACTCCTATTACATGTATGTGGGTATGATTATTAATGTCCCACATTTCTCTGAGTTCTGGGCCATATTTTCTGTTTAACTTCTTATAATTTATTGTGGAAAACTGTATATTTTAACTAATATATTGTAACAACTCTGAATACTGATTTCACTCTCCCTTCTCTGGAGTTATTTTGTTGTTATTTGCTTGTTTATTTGTTTAGTAAGTTGGCTATACCATTTTATTAAAGTCTATTTTTTCCACAGTTTGAAGCCTTAGATATTGCCCCTCATAGGATGCAGCCTTGGGCATGCACATAGTCACGCTAGAATGACAAGGCTCTCTTCTATGGTTTCTTTCTCCAGTCTCTCTGTTAAGCTGACTGTATTATTTAGTGTCATGCCCTGCTCTTAGGCTCCATTGATTGGCATGATTTCTCTCTTGTTCTCAACACTACCCTTGAGCATAAATTGTTCCACAGTCTGATACAATTAATTTTGTGCAGGAATAGTTTTTGAGGCCAGACTTTGAGATCTGTTTTGATCTAGGAGGGTTCTTCTTGGCATTCTCTTTCCCTGGTTCTCTCTGGTAAATTAGCTAGCCTATGGTTCAGCTATGCTCTTAATTAAAAGAAGCAACCAGTCTCCTCTTATTTGCTTACTATCAAAGTCTCCAATGTTTTTGAAAGCACTCTTAGGCCTAAACTTCCCCACATCCTATTTTAAATAAATTAGGGAGAGTTTTAGGGTTCTCTGTTTTATGAACTGCAAAATCTGTAGGCAAAATCTCTGAGATACTACTTTAGTCACTGAGCAGGGTAGTAGCCACTGGTTTTCTTGGTTTGCCTCTTCTGACAGAAGCACAATAAGAGTGATCAGAGCTCTCATATTCTCAACCTACCATGACTAGTATAGATCCTTTGCCTTATGAGTACTGGCCGAGTGGAGGAAGTAAGTACTTAAACTCTTGGCTGCACTCTGTAGGGATTTAGCCTCTCCAACTCAGTTGGAGGGAATAAGAAATTCTGATGGTGTGCTCCTCATGGTGAGATACTATATCCCTTGATTGGGAGCTAAGAGGAGAGGGAGTCCTGTTTTCTTGGCCATATCTTCCAAGATTGGAGCTTTCATAAAGTGGAGATTATTGGTTAAAATGAGATTCCAGTTATAGCTCAAGAGTCACAGACTTTCACCATTCTTTCTGAGATTTAGTAGATTTTCTTGAATAAATATTTATCTACTTCCTGCAAGTCCTTAGGATAATTCTAAAAACTTTAAATGGTTTTTATAGTCTTTACCAGTTATGCTTGTTTCACTGGGAAGTGCATGTCCACAAACCTCCTCATGATGTCATCCCAGAATCAGAATCCCTTATTATATTTTGGTCCATAAAGTCTATATGAGCAAATCAAGATGTGATTCAAGCAGAACCTAGACACTGCATTTTTAGATAAGCTGAACATGAATCAGTAATTTTCCTCACTTATGAAACAATGTAAGCATCTGTCAGTCTGTTTTGTGCTACTATAACAGAATATCTGAGGCTGGATAATTTATCATGAACAGAATTTTATTTTGGCTTACAGTTCTGGAGACTGGGAAGTCCAAGGCCATGGCACTAGCATCTGCTCAGCATCTTGTGAGGGCCTTTCTGCTGGGTCACCCCATCGAAGAGGGAAAGAGGGCTAGAGAGGGCTAGAGAAGAAGTGATTAAACTTGCAGCCTTCAGTCCTTTCAAAATCAATGTTAATCCATTCATGAAGGTGGAGCCCTTATGATCTAAACACTTTCTGTTAGGCCCCACCTCCCTACACTGTTACACTGAGGATTAAGTTTCCAACATATGCTCTTTGGGGGACGTATTCAAACCATAGCAACATCATACATTGTGAAACACTATGATTTTTCAAACTGTTTAAATCAATCGAATCCTTTAAAAATAATGCAACTTTATGCAAAATACGCCTATGGAGAGATATAATGTATTAGGGTTCTCCATAGAAACAGAACCAATAGGATGAATAGATAAATAGATAGATAGATGAGAGGCAATTTATTAGGGAATTGGCTCATGTGATTATGAAGGCTGACAAGTTCCAAGCTAGACTATCTGCAAAGTGGAGAACCAGGGAAAACAGTATCATGGCTCAGTCCTAGTGCAAAGGCCTCAGAACCAGGGGAGCTAACAGTGTAACTTTCAGTCAGTGGCTGAAGGCCTGAGAAACTGGGGGTGGGGGGTTGGCTGGCACAAGTCCCAGAGTCCAAAGGCCAGAGAGTGTGAAGTTTTGATGCCCAAGAGCAGAAGAAGAAGGGTGATTCAGCTCCAGAAGAGAGAAAGAATTCACCTTTCCTTTGCCTTTCTGTTTTTCCTGGGCTCTAAGCCAATTGGGTGGTGCAGGCTCACATTGAGGGTGGCTCTTCCTTATTCAGTCCACTGATTCAAATGTCAATTTCCTCCAGAACCTCCCTATTTCAGGCAAACACAGAAATAATGTTTACCAGTTATCTGGGTATCCCTTAATCAAGTTGACACCTAAAATTAATCATCGTATATAATTAGAGCTTCTGTGGTTGAAACTGAAGTTGCAAGTTGAAAGGGCGTAAGGAGAGGAGTAAAGCCCAGGCCACTTACTTTCCCATTTTTTGGCTCAAAAATCAACAGATATGATGTACACAATGTCTGAACAGAAGTTTTAAGAAATATTGCATATTTCTATTAATTCTCTTATTCTTTTCTATTTTCTACATAGGAACTTTCCCTGTAGGCTGAGCTCTGGAATGGAAAGACATGTGGAGTGGAGTGACAGCAGTCAGCCCAGAGCCATTGGCACCTGAATCACTACAATCACCACTACAACAATTTTGATAGGTTAAACCGATCAGTATGTTTTACAGGTGTTTCTTGAGAAGAAGGGACTCTAAATGCAGAGTAGAAGCTGAGAGAGAGAGATTGATATCTTCTCTAAGTCAACTGATAAAATTTACATGAAAGGAAAGCATAAGACATGCTAAAAATCATGTCTATATTGCTATAAAATCACACATATGATCAGCTTTAAAATTATGAATTTAGGTTTTCTTCTGAGATGCCTTATTACCTCTTTAAAGTCTCCCATTTTCATGTATTTAATACCCTTCTACTTCTCAGCTCTTGCTAAAAACCCAGAATGATATTGTCCTTCAAGCCAACCATTTTCAGGCCATTTCTTGCACATTATCATTATTTCTTCACCAAAAAGTAATTGAATACCTGTCACATGTACTCGGGAAGTAAGTAGCTTTTTTCTTCCTAAAGGGGCTAAAAGTCTAAAAAGTACAGATACATATATATAGTGTTTGCTGCTGGATTAATGGGAAAGGGCTAGATTCTTGAACATCTATTTTCTATAGAATAACATTTCCACCCTAAATTGTGCTGCATAGTTGTCCATCATTTGCCTGTGTGCAGAAACAATCCTGGCTTAAAAAGTGCAAACAGCTCTTTTTAAGGCATTCACTATAAAAGAGATAATGTGGATTTTGCAGTTACAATAATTTCTCAATCTGTTATTGATCAATGAATACATATTCATGTTTTAATAGTGTAAGATATTGCATTGGATGATTGTGGAGACTCAAAGATAATTAGAACCAAACCCCATTAAAAGGAAGATTTTATTCTACTGTAGGCAGATAGGCAGCACCCATTTGGACTTTGCTTATTTTGCAGCTACACCAGTCAGAACATGAGTGATGTATGCACGTACATTTGTAGGCACACCACTGGACAGTTGGAAATGATTAAAATCACATTACTTTTCAGTTCTGCACATTAATAAATAGTCCTCTGGGTTAATTATGTGTGACACGTAGTTCACCTATGAGTATGTCAAGAAATATAAGTAGTACAGAGAAGAAACTCTACTTAATTGACAGGGCAAAATGTTCCCAAAGGAGAGAAAAATAACAGATGTAATAAAGTGATCACCCAACTGTGATCAACAATTTGAAAAATAAATTCTGTGAGAATGCACGAAGCAATTGGTGTATTTAGCTATATAAAGAAGTTTGATGTGTCAAGATTAGCTGTCTTGACATTAGAAATTTTTTTAAAATTCAGGATATTATGGGGGTCCAAACATTTTGATTACATGAAATGAGTTTGCCTCGCCCAAGCCAGGGCTACAAGCATGTCCTTTCCCCATACAGTGTGCCCCGTTTCCATTAGCTGTGGGTTTAAGCCCCCAGCCCCTCCACCCACCACCACCCATCCCCACTACCTGACCAGCACCCAGTGAGTATTACTACCATGTGAGCACCTTAGTGTTGATCAGTTAGTACCAATTTGATGGCAAGTACATGTGGTACATGTTTTTTCATCCTTTTGATACCTCACTTCAAAGGATGGGCTCAATCTCTATCCAGCATAATATAAGAGGTGCTAGATCACTATTATTTTTTGTAGTTGAGTAGTATTCCATGGTGTACATATATGACATTTTATTAATCCACTCATGTATTGATGGGCATTTGGGTTGTTTGCAATTGTGAATTGTGCTGCTATAAATATTTGAGTGCAGATGTCTTTATTATGGAATGTCTTTTTTTCCTTCGGATAGATGCCTAGTAGTGGGACTGCTGGATCAAATGGTATTTCTATTTTTAGCTCTTTGAGGTATCTCCAAATTACTTTCCACAGGGGTTGTGCTAATTTGCAGTCTCACCGGCAGTGTAAGAGTGTTCCAATCTCTCCATATCCACACCAGCATTTGTTATTTTGGGACTTTTTGATAGAGGCCATTCTCACTGGAGTTAGGTGATATCTCATTGTAGTTTTTATTTGCATTTCCCTAATGACTAGAGATCTTGAGCACTTTTTTATATGTTTGCTAGCCATTAGTCTGTCTTTTGAAAAGTTTCTGTTCATGTCCTTTGCCCATTTATTGATGGGGTTGTTTGATTTTTTTCTTATTGATTTTCTTAAGTTCTATATTGATTCTTGTTATCAGCCCTTTATCGGATGTATAGAAGGCAAATACTTTCTTTCATTCTTTAGGCTGTCTTTTTGCTCTAATGATAGTTTCCTTGGCTGTGCAGAAGCTTTTTAATTTGACCAGGTACCATTTGTTTATTTTTGTTGCTGCTGTGATTGCTTTGGGGGGTCTTCTTCATAAATTCTTTACCTAGGCTGATGTCTAAAAGAGTCCAACATTTTCCTCCAGAATTCTTAAGGCTTTTGTGCCTTAGGTTTAAAAATTTTTTGTAGTAAATGTTATCAAGTTCTGGTCTAGAGTTGTCCATCCTTTATGGTTAGGTCCATTTATAAGGTAGCAGCATGGTCTTTAAGAATCCTTATGCCAATTTATGGTACTTTCAGTCAAGCTGTTCAGTAGCTTTCTAGAGATCTATCGTCAGAGACCTACTCTGGATAAATCAAATTACTCATAAGAATATAATTTTTAAAAGTACATTCCTTAAATATTATTTTCATCATTAGGATATAAGAATTCCTTTCCTATAATATGATAAAAGTGTATATTCCCATAAAACTTATAATTTTGCTGCTCTTAATAATATTTTTCATGTAAAAGTGATTTTCATGAAAGTCTTTTAAAGTACAGTCTTGTATCACTAGAAGTAATAACTACTTTTCATTTATTATAAACATCAGAATTAGCATTTGAATTTTGGCAGAGACATACTATAATATTCTTGGCAGACAGAGTGTTTACTGCATGCCTATGAACACAGGTTGTTAAAAACCTTTCCAGGAAATCCATATCCTGCCCAAAAGGTTTATAGTTCTTTTTCTTTTGAAATTATGATGGAGTCACCAGCCAATCAGATTAAAATAATACTTTGAAATAATGTTACCTCTAAGTAGCTAAGAGTTCAAACATGCAAGAATGTTCCTGAGTATGAACTGGACTTTAATTAAAGGGTTTAGACCTAACGTTTTGATCACACACCAGCTTTATAAATAATAATATTTATTGAAAATGTTCAGAACAAATTTTATAGTGGTTTATTAAATCCTTGAGCAAATCCTCCCCAACTCACCTCCATTTGGAGAAGAGATGCCTTTTATTCAATAGGAATAACTGATTAAACTCCTTAATCTTTATAATTGCATGCTAAATGCCCATTAAATCCTGTCTTTGAATAATCCAGCCCCAGCCCCTATCAAAATATGTAACTTCAAATGCTCGATCTTACTATAACCCTAACAAAGAAATGTTTTTCAGATCTGATAATCTAAGAAAATTGTTAATTGTAGTTGGTTGTGAATATTTGTAAAAGGCTGTTGACACAAAATGTTATAAGCCTTAAATACTTTGTATCAATGTGGGTTAAAATGAAAAAGAGCCACAAATGACAATGGTATTTAATATAAAATCTTAAAAGGGAGTAAAATTGCTATTTCTAATAACAAAACTAGCATTACTGTTTTGTATAAAGGTAAGGAAGAAAATTGGAGAATATTTTCACACCAGAGTCCACAAGAACACTAGCTAGCTAGGGCAAAAGTATTACTTTTTAAATAATTTTTTTTTGTTGTTTTAGAATTTAGTTTTATATTCACAGTTTTATATTTTTGATGTTAAATCTATACGTGTTGTGTGTCACTCTTCTTGGCCGCCCCATTCTTTGAACCCGGTCCCTGTAATAAGAAATTTCTCACCCTGTGAGCTCTTGCTTTGCCGAGGCACAAGGCCAACACGCCTTCCCAGCCTCCTCCAGTACGTGAAGAGGGAGGAGCTCTCGCTGCGGCGGTCGGAGGCATCACGGCTCCTGACACTCAGACAAGTGCCAGGTGGAATCCACTCTGGTGATGAGATGGTGGAGATAGCTAGGTTTAGAGGCAGCAGGGACAAAAATTCACTTATTTGTCAAAAAGCCTCAGGATGCTGGTCTTGGCTTTCTCTAACACACCAGGACACTCACTCTATTAGATTCTAACTACAGCAAAAAGCAGAGTTCTTTTACAGTATGTTACTATTTATTTTTCAACAATAGGAGAAGCCGGAAGTTGACAAATGATTTAGGTTAAAAAATAAATTAAGTGCACATATGGTGGTAACATTCATCAAGTGTCTGGCGGGTCAGTGGGGGAGGAGGGGATGGGTATATTCGCACCTAATGAGTGCGCTGCGCACCGTCTGGGGGATGGACAGGCTTGAAGCTCTGACTCAGGTGGGGCAAAGGCAATATACATAACCTAAACATTTGTAGCCCCATAATATGCTGAAATAAAAATAAATAAATAAATCAGAGTGAAATTATAGTTGACCTAATGATTATGTTTTTCTTATGCACTTACATCCCCTTCTCTTTCTTGGTAAAGGATGAAGTTGCAGCTGGTATATATGGGAATGTGTAATACATGGGAGTATTACCTGGTGGGAATTGTAATAGAAAATGTTGGAAAATTGCTGGCCTTTATCCCCTCTGTTATTTGTTTAAATTCTAGTTTTCCATGAGGCTCACCAAATAGAAGTTTATACTTTTGGACAATATCACATTAGATCATCAATAAGTAATAGTGACCAAATAATGCTTCAACTGTTACTGTCTTCTAGCTTTTATAAAAACTTACTATATATATTAGATGCATGATTTTTATTTTGGCGTTTTTATGTTGTTCATATATATTTTTTTTACTTATAAAATTAAGAATATTAAGAATAACCAAATTTGGTTTTCCCTGAACATTTAATATAATTTTCCTTCTCTAACCAAGAAAAATTTTAAACTTTTTATTTTGAAATAATTAGAGATATACAACAAGTTGCAAATAGATGTGCAGGATGGACCCATGCACTCTTACTCTAGCCTTCCAAAAAGTTAACATTTTAGAATAGGAAATAGAATAGGGTAGGGATACTAGGAAACTGTCATTGGTACAATCCACAGAGCTTTTTCAGATTTCTTCAGTAATGCATATACGTGTGTATGTGTCTCTGTGTGTATTGAAGGAATATTCTGAATTTTTCAGTTTCTCCGTGCCTTACTCTATTGGTTATGGTAAGGAATGCTAACTGTTGTGATCAACAAACTAAAAAATCTAGGGGCTTAACACAACAACAGTTATTCATCACTTACAGAACAGCCAATATGGGTGCTTCTGGCTATGGGTCACCTTCTTGGTGGTCATTTGAACACTCACACTCCTTCCAGCTTTCAAGTCCATCCTCTTTAAGTCCTAGAGTAAGATCCCTTCAACTGGCAGATGGGGAAAGAGAGAGCTCATACATGGGAGGCTTGTATATGTCAGGAGTTTAAGTGGTGCACATCTCTAGCTCACACTTTATTGGTCATGTGGCTACTATAACTGCAAGGGAACTGGGGAATCAGTCTAACTCTGTGTCCAGGAGGAAAAGGAAGCAAGTGTTGGTTTCTGCTGTACTTACTCCTCAAAGATAAGAGCCAGGTTTTATGCCTTATCATGTTTTGTTGGCAGTACTGATTACTGTTTTTACTATATCTTTTTCTCTCCTTCTTCCAAATTTTCTTTCTAAATTTAGTTATGATAAATTCTATATATCTGTTTTTCTGTTTTCTTTCAGCAAAGAAATAGGAAATGAATAACTTCAATAAGCTCTAGAAGTTAAATAATTTATACAATATTGTAATTGCAACAGTTGATTTGTTTTTATCTTTCAAAAATCTCTTCTTCTCCAATGTGCTAAGAATTTTTTTTTCTTTTTCTTTTAGTATTTCAAATCTCTCTAGCCACTTTATTCTATACCCAACATTTCCAGGTTTTTCTTATATATTCTTGCATTTTTCCATAAATAAGGTTAATCAGGCAAATTAGGATCATAATTCTTCCAGGTGTATTATTTACTATTCTCGTGGTGGAGCAGAGACTTAAGCTAATAGGAATGGAAATGCTAATATCAATCCACAGACAGGCCAACTGAGGTACTGGGGAGGCAGAGGAACAGGACTTCCTTGTCAAATCACCTTCACAAAGGCAATAATCATTTCCACCTGTGAGTGCTTTGTGCCTGACTTAGGGCAGCTGACTACATTGTTGCCTCCATTTCTAACTTCCCATCTCTCCTTGATTCTTTCATTTTTTTCTTCCTTCTAGGAAGATGAACAATTGGGGAAAGAGGCCACGAATTTTCCTGAAGGTAAAACTTGTGATTATATTTGGGAATTTAATATTAAATTGATACACATGACATCCTAAATATTTTTCTTTCATTTTTGACTTTAAGATGTTTATGAACTCAGTTTTCTATGTGACAGGACTTAGAGTGATTTCTGATGTTAAATCTCATTTAAACTAAAAAAAGCCTCTAAGGCAGGGGTCCCCAACCTATGGTGAGTTGTATAATTATTTCATTATGTATTACAATGTAATAATAATAGAAATAAAGTGCACAATAAATGTAATGTGCTTGAATCTTCCTAAAACTATTCCCACCCTCTCCCACCCCCCACCAGACTATGGAAAAATTATCTTCCACGAAAACAGACCATGGTGCCAAAAAGTTTGGGGACTGCTGCTCTCAGGTAAATTCCATACAGAAACCAGTATCATAGATTCTGAGACTTTTTCTTTTATTTCAGGATATTATGCTAAAAATTAATAATCAAAATTTATTTCATCAGTAATCCATATACTAGACTATATAAAGTCAAAAATAACAACATTTAGAAACATAAAAATAATTCATTCTACAGATATAAACTTTGTCAAAGCTAGTCAATCTAGCTTATATCTGGAATATCGATCATAATAAGAAGAAATCATTTTCTATTAACTTTTTAAAGAGAATGTTTTTATTTATACAGATTATCTGGAATTGTCTTTGTAGCCTTGATTTTAAGGTAATATTTAAAAAGGATGAAGTCTCACACTATCTAATTGTTCACCATAGCAATTCAATAACCTAATTCCATTGAATTCTACCATTGTGTGAGTTCAGTTTGCGCATCTTCTGCCTTTAGACACACAGACCCCACTGGAGATGTAATTTACTTACAAATCTGCCAAAAAGAAATTTTACAAGCCCTAATGATTGCAGCATGCTGCTACGAAGGACCGAGTTTAATCACAAGAGGGAGGTCATTTTCCGAACTGCAATTCTCCCATGAAAGCCTTGTAATAGAGATAAGGACTTAATTTGAAAATCGCTATGCCGTAGAAAGCCCTTAAATAAACACGAAAATCAGTTCTGCTCTTTAGTATTTTTTGATTCTCAAATCATTATTTCCACAGTAAAGTATCACTGACTTCATAGTTTGAGGTATTATTAAGAAATTAAGGCACAAATGTAAGTAGCTAGGAACCAGCAAATAGATGGAAAACGTGGCATTCCTTTTAGAAGCATTTCCAACTGAAATTTTACTTCAGTTATGGATTTGTCAAATGTCCTAAAGGAATACTGAATAAAAACACTACGTTTAATTCTGCAAGTTTTTCCACAATAGTGTATATATGTAATTAAGGGAAAGGCTTGATGATCTATCTTTGGTGTGAGTTAACATCTTAAATATGTATGATGTAAAACCCAAATCCCTGAAGCACATCAGGCTTTCCTGTTCTTCCCAGACACTAACATTCCTTTCCTTCCTCCCTTTTATCCTTTTCTGGCATGACAAATAGAGACGTGAATATGGAAATCATCTATGGAGTTTTAAGGGACAAGCATTTCAAGCTATTTTCCAGAGCAAAAATTTTTGCCATGCAATTTTTCTATACACTAATACATTTTCAAGTATTTTATTAACATTTATTAATATTCTTTAGCTTATTTTCCATTTTCATGCCAGAAGCTTGATCTCAAGATGCATTAAAGAAAACTTAAGCAGTTTCCTTCCAGACATCTGATATAAATTTGCCATGAGTTAATTTTCAATTAGTAGCTGGCAAAGGGTATTATGCCATGAAACTGTTGTCTGGTAAGTTGTCCATCATGTGCTATGGAATACAAAATCTGCAAGTATGAGAATTTGCATCCTGCTAATTGAAGGAAAGGCTGAAGTTGCAGAATGAATAGATGGCACTTGATCTTCAAAATTGACAATTTTTATTTTGTGAATTAACTGAGGCAAATTTTACCTTCCTATTGTGCTTTCTCCCTGACAGTCCCAGGCCAGACTCTACATCCCGTGCTAGCTGTCATGTGGTCAGTACTTCCAGACTGTTGCTCATTTGAGCCTGAGGGACAAAACAATTAAGAAGAAAAATCATCTGCTATAAAAATAGCATATCCCATAAAATCAAATACTAATGATTTTTGGACTTTTGCTCTTTTTTTTTTTTTCAATATTTCAGGCTATAACTACACTTTATGTGGGCAGCAAGTGACTCGCTAGTTCTGGTTCCCCTATTTAGCACATTCAGCACCTTATCACACCCAAAGAATAAAAAATAAAGTAATATCTTTCCTGAAACCTAAAAGTTATACCTGCTATAATCCCTCTAACAAAAAAAGGGAGTATAAAAAGAAATTCTCAGTTCTTCATAAAAGGATACATAAAACATATATTCAGGTTCCAATTATCTATGTTAATTATATATAAGGAATGGACATAACAAAAGAAAATATGGCTAACTCAATATGAAGATTCAGGGTAGATTTCTGAGAGTTGACATTTTGATGAGAAAATTGGAGACTATAGTTTAAAAAGATAAAAGACATTCTAAGAAGAGGGAACATTTGTACCAGGCATTGGTGGCAAGTAGCAGCAGGGTAAGTTCTAGAACTATGATTGTACATTGTTAGACAGAGCATGGAGGTGGAGGTGAAGATATGGATAAGTATGGGCGAGAGATGGAGTCAGTCCCTGCTGGGTCAGGGCAGTACTGGTTCTTGCTTTTTATTCTGGCATAATTATTAAGAGAGCCCTCTTTCACTTTCAAAACTGTCCTGGTTGGGATGGTAAATTACATCACTTTAGGGTGGGGGCTTTTGCAAAGAAAATAGTGCTATTCCCCCAATTCTCTGGCACTGCCAACATTACTTCATCATTTTTACGAATATTATAATTAGTCTTCCAGTCTCTAGGGAGCAGGAGAGTTAGACAGAGGCCAGATCATGAAGGGTTTTATGTATCTTGCTAAAGAGGATAAACTTTAAAGCCTAAGAAAAGGACCTGGTGAAAGATTTCAAGCAGGGAAAATGCATATTCATGTTTTTATTTCACAAAGATCACTACAGTAGTAATGTGGAAAATGATTTGGAGGACAGCTGGAATGAAGCAGGGCCAATTAACAGCCATCACCAAGGATGAGCCATGTTGGTGAGGACATCTTAAGCCATCCAATCTCTATCAAGCTGCCAGATGACTTCAATTGACTTCAGCTGTCTAAATGGCCAAGATGGAACCAGCAGAACAACTGCCCAGCTGAGCACAGCCTATATTGAAGACCCACAGAATTATGAGAAGACAAAATGGTGGTTATTTTATGTTAGTAAATTTTGAGTGGTTTGTTATACAGCAATAGATAATTGAGACATAAATTTAATTTCTCATTAGAAAATCTAATATGTTTTATGAAAAACTTGCAAGGAAGACTACATTAGTATATGAATAAAAGTCAAAACTAAATTTACTTACTAAAATTCTGCGTTCAATCATGATTCAAAATTCTTAGAAAATGTTAAATAGGAGAATACTTTTTTAACCTGTTAAAGAATATTATTTTTCCAATTATCAGTCAGTTTTATGTTTAATGGTAAGACATTATAGACTGCTCACCAAAGTCAGGAATAAGACAAATACGCCAACTATTCAATGTTATTGTTTAATATTTTCCTATAAGTCCTAGGCAATACAATAATATTTTAATCAGAAACATGAGGCTTAAATATCAGAAAGAAATAAATTGTGATAATTTTTAGATGTGATTGACTATGCAGCATTTTAAAGTAATCTGAAAACAATTTTTTTTAATTCAGAAAAATGGCTGAATAAAAGTAAGTTTAAAAATACGTTTTAAGAAAGATTCAATCTAAAAATTTATAGAAAATAATCTAAATAACCACTGTAATATAAAATAAAAATGAAAAGCAGTGAGAGAAACCCACTTAAGAATAATCTAATCATATAATCAAGACTAATATAAAAAAAACTGAAACATTTTCTGAGAATTAAGCTAAGAATCAATTTAAGGGCTCAGTACTGTTCACGATAGCTACAAAGAAAATTAAATACCTAGGAAAATACTGACCAAGGAGGTGAAAGATCTCTACAAGAAGTACAAAACACCGATGAAAGAAATCATAGATGATACAAACAAATGGAAAACATCCATGCTCAGGGATTGGTAGAATTAACATTGTTAAAATGTCCATGCTGCTCAAAGTAATTTACAATCCTGATCAAAATACCAATGTCATATTTCACAGATCTAGAAAAAAATAATCCTAAACTTCATTTGGAATTAAAAAAAAAAAAAAAAGCCTGAATAGCCAAAGCAATCTTAAGCAGAAAGAACAAATCTGGAATCATCACATTACCTGACTTCAAATTATACTATATGGCTGTAGTAACCAAAACAATATGGCACTGGTATAAAAGTAGAAACATAGACCAATTGAATAGAATAGAGAACCCAGAAATAAAACCATCTACCTACAACCGACTGATCTTAAACAAAGCAGATAGCAACATGCACTAGGTAAAGGAAGCCTATTCAATAAATGGTGCTGGGAAAACTGGGTAGGCACATGCAGAAGAATTGAACAGGACCCCTATCTCTCATTATATACAAAATTTAATTAAAAATGGGTAAAAGACTTAAGTGTAAGGCATGAAACCATAAGAATTCTAGAAGAAAATGTAGGAAAAACTCTTCTAGACCTCTGCCTAGGCAAAGAATTTATGACTAAGACTCCAAAGGCAAGTGCAGCAATAACAAAAATAAATAAATGGGGCTTAATTAAATATGAAAGCTTCTGCACAACAAATGAAATAACCAGCAGAGTAAATAGTCAACCTACAGAATGGGAGAAAATATTCAGAAACTATACATCTGACAAAAGACTATCTAGAATCTACAAAGAACTCAAATAAATTAGCAAGAAAAAAAAAAGAACTCCATTAAAAAGTGGGCAAAAGACATGAACAGAAGTTTTTCAAAAGAAGATAGGCAAGTGGCCAACACAAATATGAAAAAATGCTCAACATCACTAATCATCAGGGAAATGCAAATTAAAACCACAGTGAAATACCACCTTACCCCTGTCAGAATGGTAGTATTAAAAAGAGGAAAAACAATAGATGCTGGAATGGATGCAGAGAGAAAGGAATGCTTATCCACTGTTGATGGGACCACAAATTAGTACAGCCTCTATGGAAAACAGTATGGCGATTCCTCAAAGAAATAAATGTAGAATTACCACTTGATCCAGCAATCCCCATACCAGATATCCATTCAAAGGCAAAGAAGTCATTTTATCAAAAAGATACCCGCACTCAAATGTTTATTGCAGCACAATTCCCAACTGCAAAGATGTGGAACCAACCTAAGTGCCCATCAATTCATGGAGTACTACTCAGCCATAAAAAGGAATGAAGTAATGTTCTTTGCAGCAACTTGGATGGAACTGGAGACCATTATCTTAAGTGAATTATTTCAGGAACGGAAAAACAAACACCACATGTACTCTCTAATAATTGGAAGCTAAAAGATGGCCACACAGAGACACAAAGAAATGTAAAGGACATTGAAACCAAGAAGGGGGTTGGGGGGAGGTGTAAGACTTACCCCTATCTGATACAATGAACACTATTCTGGTTATAGGTACAATGAAAGCCCCAACTTAAGCATTATACAAAGTGTCCATGTAACAAAAACATTTGTACCCCCTAATATTTTATTTCAAAATATTATTTCAAATAATAATATTAAAGGAAAAATTTCTGATAACTATTTTAAAGGACTTGAGTAAATGGAGTTGCATATCATAGACCTGAAAAGGAGGACTAATCATGATAAATATATTTTTTCTCAATTTAAACCAAAGTTTACTGTATTATTATTTTTGTTAATTTAAAAGTGTAGAAGGCATAAAAATGTGTGAGTATAGACAAAAATGCTGGAAAAGGAAAATTATCAGTAGGGATATGTCATCTCAGATACTATAGAATAAGAAAAAGCTAGAATACCATACCTGCAATTATGAGTACTTGTGAAAGCATGGGTAAACTGAAGAATGGAACAGAATAGAAAGCCAAGAAACAGATCCTAGCACATGTCAGTATTTGTTTTATTATAAAGTCACAAATCATGCATAAAGTTATTTTCTGTTCAAAAAAAGTCTTTACTTCACACATACATCAAAATAAACTACACTTGGATTAAAAAGATAATATTTAAAATTTTTAATTTTAAATATTTAAAATATTTAAAATTAAACCTATGTTATCCCCTTCCCCCAAGGCTTAGTCAAAGGAAATGTCCCTCACATAATGAGGAGGACCAATCCTCAATCAAGGGAATGATAGCATTCCATTTACACCACTGACATGTACATCTTTTGTGATTTACCAGATTTTGCTGAGTGTTCAAATAAGTTTCCTCTAGTGACAATGACACATGAGGATATAAACCAACAATTCATCTAGGATCCTTTACCTGCAATTCTGAAAGCCAAAAAGTTCAGACTACCAAAATATACTTTATAGCTAGCTTGGCAGCACAACCTGACTTTAACTGATATGAGGCTATTTAGTATCTTTATATGGATGACTATTCACACATTTCACTACAGAAATATGTGATTTCAAGGTACTGCATCAGACCCAATTGGACATATTATGTGTCTAAAATTCAAATTTTTCTGAATTCTTAAATGCAGTTGGCACCAAAGGATTTCAGATATATATGATGATGGGCCTCCATACATGTTTCATTGAATATCATATTCTGGAATTTTCAAGCTGGGGGAGACACTGTATGCCAATGAGTAGCACTTTCTCACCTCCTGGTGGAAAGAGGCTCAGGGCCATAGCATTGGCTTCATTGTAGGTTTAGGGCTCTAGCTCACACCTCATGCCAACCTTAATAACAGTACATTTGAGTCTGGTCATTTTAAAAACAAATTTATGATCTGGGAAAAACAATGAAGCTTAAATAATTTATAGCGGTAGAAAGAAAGCCAGAAATAATTCTTAAAGCAAGTCAACCAAAATGAATTACTTCTATGGTGATAAAATACTTTGAGTTAATGGTTATAATGATTATGTCTAAAGGAACAGAGTAATTATTCACACAGCATAAGATGTATTATTCATTTACTTATCCATTTAATAAACATTAAGCATCTAAGTGCAAAAAAACAATTAAACCTACGTTAGTATTTATTTTGTTTGGCATTAAGAGCTTTCTGAGTAAATGGGATGACTTTAAAAGGAATAGAGATGTTTTCCTACAAAGAAAAATTTAAAATTCTGTATGTATCCCAAAGCAAACATAATGAAAGTTATGTTGCAGAGAAAATTTTCAAATGCTTTATGCATAAAATTATGAGGAAACAATTATGTTTGACCTCAGAGAAAATTTTAAAAATTTGTATGTATTAAAAAATATAAAATAATCTAAAATACATATGATAAATGTTACTATTCTTAATGTATAAATAGTTCTAATGAATTACAGAGAGATGTATTTCTAATATAAATAGGTAATATACAAAAGAAAAATTACAATGTTGAGTAAACAAATGAAAATATGTTCAATATTAACAATTACATGAATAAAAATTAAATCAGAACTATCATTTAGTACTCACCAAATTGTTCATTTAAAAATTACATTAATACCTACTATGGAAGATACATTTAAATGAGTGCTGGCATATAATTAGTGATGAAAATAAAAATATTTTACAAGTAGTGGAGCATGGAGCTGACCAATCAGAATAGAAATCCAATCAATCAGCTCTATGTATATTCTGATTGGAGCATAAACTCTTATAGACTTTCTGGTGGATAATATGTCAAAATACATTATACTCTGACACAGAAATTTCCTCCTGCATGTATTAAATATTTTTGATAAAATTTCAAATTGCTTTCCAGAATGTTTTGTTGATTTATATGTTTAACAACAGTTAATGAGAGTCTGTTTCCTCACATCATAGACAAAATTGGACGCTTTTTATTTATTTTCACTTATTTTTAATTTTTTCCAATATGATAAATGAGAAAATACTGTTTGATTATCAGTTGAGTTTGCATTTCTTTGACTATTAATGGAACTGGCTGTTTGTATTTCTTTCTTTGGGTACTGACTGTTCTTGTCCTTTTACTATTTCATGTTACAGGTTTAAACCCTATTAGTATAAGAGTAGAAGAAAATAAATTTAAATGATTTCTCTTCCATTCACATGGCCATATCAATTACTTTTTGTGGTCTCCTTTAGAACACAGTGTTCTGAATTAAAAACTTAAGAATGAAAGAACATACTGTGTGACATTTTGTCCAAGAACAAATCACTACATTTAAAAGAGCATGCATTACAACAGAAAGGGGTGGATGTGGACTGATGAGTTGGTATCATGCTTGCATTTAATTCTGTAGACTTGTCTCTGGTGCCTCATGCATTGCTTCACTTTTCCTCTGGCCCCTGCCAATACGGGACCACCCAAGTTCTTGAATGCAGCTCTTTCTGTAGGACCTTGAGTAAAGCCCAAATTGCAGGGTGGAAGGTCTTTAGTTTGTCTGAGGCATGAATAACTTCTCAGCCATTTCTTTCATCCTACTCAAGTTACCATGTGGAATGCCATTCTGGGTAGCTTGGAAACGGTTCTATGCTTGTATCATGAAGAGACTGAGACACTTTTTGTGGGCTTTATGATGGTAGTGAGAAAATAAGAAATGAATGTAGGGGTTGACCTAGTTATCTCATCCAACTTGACTGGGGCTTTGGGTTTCCTTAATCGTTTTCATGTCTAGGGGAACCTTGCAAATGGGTTAGTAAGGAGGAATTTTGAGGGCTACTGATTCAGGGAAATGGATTAAGTTGTCTAGGGTATGTGGCATCCCATCTGCTTTTGCCCTCAATCTTGTATTTAAAGGGTAAACCTGACATTGTGGGGTTGTTGACAGTTAGCTATATTATTGGCTCTCATATAAGAGAGTCTCTGAGAAATTTTAGAGCCACATTTTGGTCATGAAAAATAGGATAATTATTATATTTTCCTAAGGAGAATCAACTCTTTGACTGAGTTGTGCCCACAAGTTTTTCAATATTTTTCTAATTCCTTGTTTGCCAGTGATTGGTGCTTTCGAGGGCATTAAAATTATTTACAAAGCAACAAAATGCAGCTTTTATCTTGTAGATGATGTAATAGAAACAGCTGCAGAAGATGCTTTAGAAACTGCCTTGCTCTTTGTGCAGCCTCAGGGCAGTTAGTAATACTTATCTTCTCCAAATTCATCTCCTCCCATATAAAAGGGAGATGCATTATCTATCATGTCTAACTCACAGGGTATGGTCAGAATTAAATGAGAGACTGAATGTTAAAGTGCTAGAAAACAAAATATTATATGAATACAGGGTACTGTTATCAAATGATAAATGCCAAGCTATGAGTGATAGACTTTTTAAAGTATTTTCTGATGGAATAACCATTATGACAAAAGTTATGGGAAACACTAAAACATCATGAAATTCCCATAATCCTTGAGAGGGTGTATGTGCATAAAAATATTTGCCCACCTTGGCACTTTTTTTGTGTGTGTGAATTCCATTTTTTCCCTCTTGAATTATTTTACCTATCATCTACCTTTAAAATATAAAAAATTATCTGAACTTTCTGTCTCTTAAAAACATTTCTAAGCTTTTACTTTTCTTGAGATAATAAACCCATTGATTTAAATTCATGTTAATGCTTGAAATGATTCATGATTTTTTTCCTATTATGGAAAACATAAATTTGGAAATAAAATATCTGTGTGTATATGTTATTTGTGTGGGTCTATGTGTGTATACACACACACACACACAGACATGTGCAGAAGTTGCATTACCAAATATGGCAGGAAATCTAAATGACTGGTATAAAAAGTATATGTTTCAGTCTTGATTCATGCACTGTGGCCATAAAATACACCCAGTTTTAATGTCACTGTCTTATTCAGCATTCCATTTCAAAGTAATTACTTTATATTCTGATTTAGCATGGCAGTTTCAGTTTCTAAATGGCTAAAGAATTAAGACTGAGACAAAGTCATGACATGTAACCAAAATGTTTGTACCCCCATATTATCCTGAAACAATAAGAAAAAAGACTGACATTAGTAGGAAATTTCTATTTCAATTTCTCCTATAGTGGTGTCAAATGGTTTAATACCAGTTTTATGATTCTGTCTCAGTTTGTTTTATTTTTTCTTTGTCGAGAATGTTTCACAATGTTAATACTGAGGCATATAATATAAAATGTATTATTGTATTGATAGAATCTCAAAGCTAGCTATTATACAAACTCATTTACCACATGTAACTGAGGAACACTGTGCTTCACATTTTACACATTGAGAAACCAGTGCACAGACAAGCATTAAAAGAAGTTAGAGAAGTCTAATGTTACTGACCTTACAAACTCAGAGTTGTGATCATCTGTGAGTTAAAACAACAACAACAAAAAATAACAACAACAACAAACCCTAATGTGCCCAGATGATGCCAAAATAGTTAGGTGATGTGGTCACACAGGCCACAAAAACCTGTCAATTCAGTAAATAAAATGCATTTAACCATCAGGAATGTATTTCAATCAAAGCTTTGGTTACATAAATTGCCTTTGTACCAGAGTCAAAACTACAAGCATGCTCATCCCGCAGACAGCACACACCGCACCCCTTCGGTGTGAGTTTATCCATCCCCTTCTCCTCCCTCCCACCTGCCCGACACCTGACTGCTACTTCCGTATGTGCACATAAGTGTTGATGGATTAGTACCAATTTAATGGTGAGTACATGCATATTAAGTTCTTATTGGCAAAGACTGTGTGTTTATATCACTTCTGTATCCTTCAGACTACCTCAGACCAATGTTATATATGTGGTTCAAATATGTATGTTCAATACAAGTTATGATATGTTAACAATATGAAGAATTTATATCTATGATGTCTCCTTAAGCTCCAGATTTATATTCAGATGTGCATCGTTTGACTCATACTCAGAGGGAACAAAAAGGAGGAAGAAGCAAAATCAAAAAGTACAGTTGCTAGCTGGGTCCATCCCTATAGTGAGCATTTCCAACTTCCAGCAGCTTCTTTTTATGTCTCATTGGTCACATCAATGTAATGGAGGTTGGGAAATTTCTATTTCTAACCAGGCACATTTCTGACCTTGAGAGTATAGGGAAGAATGGAGAATGGATACTAAGAAAGCAACTACCAGATTCTGACAGAAAACAAACAAACAAAAACCAAAGCAAACCCTGTAGGGGAGTCTACCTGTAGGGTCCAAGGTTGATTCAAGCTCGACATGTCCCAAATCCAGCTTCCTCTCCCCTATACCCACCTCTTTTGTGCTGGTACCATCTCTGTGAATAGCCCCATCCTGTCAGTCACCCACACCAGAAATACAGGAGGCATACCAGATTCCAATCTTTCACGTACACTCTGAGTTAATTCATTTTATACAGCTTCAGTTTCTATCTCTAATATCTGTTCCTCCTCGCAAGTCCTATTGCCAATATTTTAGGGAGGTTTCTTCGTGTCTGGGTAGCAGTAGTTTTTTATTGCCCTCTCAGCCTTCATATCTACTTCATCCCCACCCACCCTTTCTGGCCATCTTCCCAGTAGCTCTCAATTTCCATTTGGATTCCAGAGAAGCTGGCTCCGTCTATAATTTTAAAGATGAAGTGTATGACATAAGCTAAGAAAATTAGCATATTCCATCCTCCTGGAATGCAGATAATAGTTCAAAAATGATCACATGAGTGTAGCCAGTGTAAACACAAAATCTATAGTGACTTTTTCTGCTAAGGAAATAACACTCTTTCCTACTTGATGCTACTACAGGAACATGGAGAACTGAGAGACCATGGAAACCATGTGGTGATCATGAGGCACGATTGCCTGTGATGAAGCCTACACCAAGAAGTGTAGAATACTCAGAGAGAGCAAAACTAGGTCCTTCGTGTCAATGTTGGGTCACTGGTTAAATCCCCTACCTGGGCCAGCTCTACCTCTGGAACTCTTCAGAAAGGAAGACATTAAATTCCATTAATTGAATAAGCAAGTTTGAGTTGGGTTTTGTTTCATACTGCCAAAAGCATCCTATTGATTCAGTCTGGCAATTTCTTGTTTAACTGGAAGAGTAGTGTATTCAAAAGTCCCTAAAATAATAAAGGTAAGATTTTGAGATAATTGTTAGACTGGTACATTTTAAAATAAATAGGATAATGTCCTCTAGTGATTTGCTTACCAAAGGACTGCCTCTATAAGTAGGGTGACCATCAGTCCTGATTAGACTGCAAGAGTCCCCAGTTTATGACCCTTAAACCAACATAATTATTGATAGCTCCCCAACTCCTAATAAAGTATGCCAGTTTGGACAATAAATTATATAGTCACTGAGCTAATAAGGTATCCAAGGCTGAAGTAATTGTTTAGTTTTGGAACCAATTACCAGTTGAAATATATAACAATAAGCAATTTTGGACACAATGATTGAAAAAACTTTTATCCTAAAAAGTTTAAAAAGTTTTATCCTAAAAAGTTTAAAGACATGAATACAAACCTCTGAACAGTGTTCCTGGCTGTCTGAGCTGTCTCAGCATTCACCGGTCATCATACCATTTACACTTCGACACTTCAGCAACATAAAGCAGAAACACTTAGGATCTGAAAGGGCTGCCACACCCTTGGTAAAGTAGTTTAGTGGGATTGGAAGTAACTTGTCATCTTCCTGCCAATAGACATTACTATAGTGTTTTTTAAGTAATCCAAAATATTTTTTTAATGCCTTGAAATCTTATCCTCTGATGTGATGTTAGATTGCATCTAGCTATTTAGAGTAGACTAGAATACCCATCATCACTATGCTTTTCTTTTTTCTTTCTTTTTTTTCCTACCAATTCTCTATAAAGTGATAAAGCCTTGGATTAAGTTTCAAACTGATAAAGTCTTTTTAAAAAATTACTTTGCCAGAGTAAAGAGCCCATGTGCTTTAGTTGATAAAGCGTTGGGATAAGAATTACGAGACGTAGGTTTAGAGATATTTTCTATCTTACTCATTGCCATACTCCCCTTGTTTAGAATAGTGATGGGAACATAGTGGGATGGCTATTTGTTGAATTAATGAATAGTGCTTGTATGCATGATTTATAATCAAAAGCTGTATAGCCTGTCTGGTGTCAATTTTCTCATCTGTAAAATGGTATTAAAATATGTACCCCATTTACCTCATAATTTTGTTAGGAGGATCAAAAAAGTTAATTGTGTGAAAAGCTAGAAAGATATAAAATTAAATACAAAGGCAATGATTACAAAAAGAATGTAAATGTTACAAGATCTTTCAATTTCTACCCAGGAGGTATATCTAAATTTGAATTACCAAGATCGTTATGTTGCTTCCACATATATTAATATTATCGCAACTATTCTTTACTTCTTCCAATTTTAAAGCACATTGAAACAGATTAAGTAATTCATCAGAAAAATCAGAGTATATATGGAAAAATTCCATCAATGAATACATTGAGAAACTTGTAATTATTGCCATAATTCTTGAATTGAAATTCTACATAGCCACAAATGTGGCAATTATTAGAAGAGTTCTAGTTTTCTTAGGCACCAGAAATAGAAAATATTGATTTGTTACTGATTCCAGTATTTAATAATATCTCATGAAGAGAAGTTATTTTAGAAAATATACTTCAGTGTACAGGAAGCACAAACATTAACAAACAAACCACCTTCCTTTTTATGGTTTTGGATCAAAACCAAACGCAAAATTTGTAATGGCAGAATATTTAACTTACAATTCCCTTTCTGGGGCCCAACGTTTTAAAGAGAAATTTCAAACAAAAATAATATATTTATAGAACCAGAACTCATGTTACATTGAATAAAAATTATGGTTGGTGGTCCAGCTTTGGGAAATTTCAGCAGCCTCATATACAAATGCCAGCTTCTCACATAGTGCCTTACTGTGGTTACCTTTTACTCTATACCTAACCACCCCCTTATAGCCATTCAAACTTCTTTGCTAGCAAATTCTCTTTAGGAATTAATTTAGCAACATGCAAAGAACTTCTCTAGACCACCCAGGTTCCAGTCAAAACACTAGAGGCAATGGGGCAATTTTCCTTAGTCTGGAAAAATGAATAACCTATAGGACTAAGCTGGGCAAGGGCCACAGAACAGCTGAGACATATGAAATTTCGGTGAATCAAAGAGAGGGAACAAAGTGTCCCCGAGGGAGTGAAGCATCTAGGGAAGGTCTGGGGACAAGATATCTTTGCTGTACCCACTGTCCCAAGCCCTTGGCTATTAACAGTAGAGAGAAAGGGAAAATAAGGTATAAAGTAAGAGCGGTTTAGTGATTGTCAGAGCTTGAGTAGAAACAGAAATAAACCCCCATCTGTCGAAAGGTCAGCCATGGTGGAAATGCAAAGACATTTTTATCAAGTGCTGATGCTCAGTATCAGAGTGGAAACCAACCACAATATTCTTAATAATTATAAATTTTTATCATTTTTTGTGAGTTTGGTCCAATGATCAAGTACAGGCATAATTTTAATAAAAATACCTTTATGTTGCCTTGAAATATGAGCAATTTGTTCCATGGGCCAGTGAAAGGTGGAAAGTATTAAAGCCCCATACAAATACTCCAAGGCTAAGAATGACTTTGCTCAGTCACTGGGTGATCATTTCTATTAAGTGGGCCAGAGGCCAAACTGAGGCTGGACCCTGCATTTGGGGCCGGAGCTTGGGCTGTGGTTTGAGTTTCCAGGGGCATCAATACCACTTTCCTGCAGCCAGAGAGACCACAGGTCCGACACCAGGAATACCACCTACAAAGGAAGCCGGGGGCTCACACAGTGAGACTGTGTAACACGAAGGGGTGACTAATAAATTATCTACTCATTAGAAACAGGAAGGGAGGCAGGCTGTGGTGGCCAAGAAGGAGAATGGAAAGAGCAGCTGGGAAGGCCTCTGAGGACCAGGTGAATGACCTGGAGGAAGGACGGGGGCAAGCAGGGTGAATACCAGGACTCCGGGGACTTGAGCGCTTAACGCTGGCTTTGTGGTGTTTGTATGTGTAGATTGCCGAAACACATGGGCTCTGGGGGACGCTGGTTATTTTTATTAGGCCAGAAAATGTATTGCATGAACAAAGAAGAGTTCTTTTGCATTATTTAAATTTAAAATGTAACCATTAGGTAAAAATATAGGAATTTTGTGGATCTTTACGGACTGGTTTCTGTATCAAGTTCAACTACATTTTATAGGACCAGAGTATGTAATTTTATTGGCATAAGTTTGGAGAAGGAACTAAAAGAACTTGCCTATTTTGTCCCAAGAAAAGGCAAAGGCTCTGGAGAGGAATCTGTTACAGGAGGGATCTGTTATTTCCCTTAATCCCCTAATAGCAAGGTTTTAACAGGCCTGAGACATTGATCAGAACCATCTGACAGTGGTAAGTGGGTCAAGTCTTAGCGCTGTGCCCCAGTTTGCAGTGTGTCCACACAATGGAGTGTGTGAGTGAGTAAGTCTGTTAGGAGCTCATTTTTAGTGTCTCTAAAAGGAATTACACTTGAACATCAATGGAAGAACAGTTAGGCCTTTAATACCAGGATCTGTTCCACACAGATGCAATAATGTGGGCATTGTTTGTGATCTCTGAAGAGTAGTTATATCAAGCAGGAAAAGTTTTTTCTTTTTTTCCTTTCTGTGAAGTATATCATTTATACACCACTTGATATTTTAGTTAGTTCTTCCGACTATGATTCAGGAGTTTTCTGGTGTTTTATGTAGAAATACCAGATGTTAGACTATAAGTAACGATGAAGGATTGTGGATGACTATTGAAGTGGAAAAAGAATTCTTTTCTCAGGGAAAGGAATAAGCACTTGCTCAATAAAATGAGATAATCAAAAGCAGAAACACTTTAAAACCTTAGTAGAATGGAAATAATATCATATGAGAGAAATTGTTTATTCAGTTAGCATATAAAATTCCAAGCAGGAATAGGCTAACTATATAATCTTTCCATATCCATGTTAGACTTTTTGGTGAGTGGAAATGGTGGCTGGATAAATTTTGGCCGAATAAAAATGGTAGATTTGTTCCACTTGAGATTTTTTTTTTTTTTTTTTTTTTTTTTTTTTTTTTTTAGCAGAATAGATCTGAAGTGAGGTACACATAGATTATTTAAAAAAAACTTCTGGCCGGGCGCGGTGGCTCACGCCTGTAATCCTAGCACTCTGGGAGGCCGAGGCGGGTGGATTGCTCAAGGTCAGGAGTTCGAGACCAGCCTGAGCGAGACCCCGTCTCTACTAAAAATAGAAAGACATTATATGGACAACTAAAAATCTATATAGAAAAAAAAAATTAGCCGGGCATAGTGGCGCATGCCTGTAGTCCCAGCTACTCGGGAGGCTGAGGCAGTAGGATCGCTTAAGCCGAGGAGTCTGAGGTTGCTGTGAGCTAAGCTGACGCCACGGCACTCACTCTAGCCTGGGCAACAAAGTGAGACTCTGTCTCAACAAAAAAAAAAAAAAAAAACTTCTAATACGGAACTCTGCAGGGATGTAGGTTTTCTCCTAAGTGTATATTTTATTATATTCTTTGGACTCTTCTCTGGCACACACATAAAATTCAGTCACTCCCACTATATAATCCACGTAACATTTTGAATCAGTAGAAAGCAGAGTAATGGAAATGTCATTGCTGCCAGTGTACAGGGCTTTCTAATCATGTACCACCGGGTTAAATGGAATGCTATTTACAGGTCCAAAAATCCACAGGGACATTCTGATTTAAGACTGAGTGCAGTACTTAATACATATCAGGTAGCATCACTCTAGCTAGCACATTCAGTTTGATAAACGGGGTCTGAAGGAGGCAGAGTAGTAAGTGACTAGAAGCTGGGCTTGGAGTCAAAGACTTCAGAGACGATTACTCAGGAATTCGCCTTCAGCTGCTTACCAGCTGTCTGAATTGGGTCGGTTGCTTAACTTTGACTCATTTTCTTAATCTGTAATGGGAATAACAGTATGTCTCGTGAATGATTGTTGGTCTTAAATAAACTATCTGGGTCATATAGGCTGTTTAATATTAATAAATATAATTTCTTTACACATTTTTCATATTGTTTAGCTACAAAAATGGCATAAAATAATGTTTTTTTTTTTTTTTTTTGGTGGTTGTTTTCATCCAGCCTTGGGAAATAGAGCATGGAGTCCACAAACCACTTGGTGAGGATGCTGGAAATACCACATCTAATGACCATTAAAGCAACATTAATATCAGTTTTTCATCATCTTTCAGATCAGTACATGTAATTCAAATTACAATATAAATACATGGAAAGTAGTAAATATTCATTAAACACTAGAAATAATAATACAGGCATACAATCTTCTTACAATAAGTTTGTGACTTAAATTCAGTTGTCTAAAATATGGTGTTAAAGAAGCTGAGGCAGAGTGTGAGAATGCAAACGACCTTTGCCACTTTATAGGCCCTCTATCTGTAAAGGCAAGTACTGCATGATCTCGCTTTTATATGGAATCTAAAAACTTCAGTCACAGAAGCAGAGAGCAGAATGGTAGTTTCCAGGGCTGGGGTAGGAAGAATGGGGAGATGTTAGTCAAGGGTATAGACTTTCAGTTGTAAGATGAGTAAGTTCTTGGGATCTAATGTACAGCATGGTGACTATAGTTAATAATACTGTATTGTATACTTGAATTTGCTAAGAAAGCAGATCTTAAGTATTCGTAACACACAAGCACACACACATAATGGTAACTATGTGCAGTGATAGATATGTTGATGAATTTGATTGTGGTAATCATTTCACAATATACAGTATAATATAAAATCAGTATATTGTACATCTTGAATATATACAATTTTTATTTGTAAATTATACCTTTAAAAAGTCAAAAAAAAAAAAAAAAGTTCTGAGTCTGCAACCTCAAACCTGGCCAGTGTGGCAGAGAGAGGTTTAGGGAAGAATCCTTTCATTATTTGAGTTCTCCTTACTTTTCTTTTCTAACATTTTGTAACCACCTCTGGTTCAGGAATTCTGTAGAAATATTGCTTAGGATATGGATTTTTGTGCCTGTCAAAGCTAGGTATATTAGAATATCTGGAAATATTTATGACTATCAATATAGATGTTATTCATGTTTACCTCTTTTACTGACTAAGATAATGGTAGAGCAAGGCTTTAGCTAAATATGTTAAGCATAACTTGGGGGCTAAAAGAATGTCAGAGTGGCTTAGGGTACCAAAAAATAGGTGGAATTCATTATTCCAAATTCTATCACTTTATATATCAAACTGTATCAAATGAGGGGATGCAAGTCACCTGAAAGAACAGCAGTCTCATGGAACAGATTGAGGTTTCTCTTCTCCAAGGAACAGGCAGATAATATTGGGGGAGGAATAAAAAGGCTTTTAAGTACATCAGGACTTTTTTCCTAGTACCTGTGCCCTTTCTATGTTCCAGACATCCTTCTAGCAGGTGTAAGTGCTATTCTCATCTGATTATTCCAGCAACCCTATAGAAGGTAGGTAAATCTTTTATCATTCCCACATTGCAGCTGAAGAAACTGAAACGAAGGGCTGAGTCATGTATCAAAGGCCATATAATGTGGTGCTGGTTCTCTGGTTTCAGAGCCTCTGTTCTTAACTACTAAGTATCCTATGATAAGGTATCCTATTTAGGGCTTTAAAACTAAAATTGAGTGCATACTCTAGTTCTCCAACAAATTCATGGCCTTGTATATCAGATACAAGGATGACTAGGGTCCCATTAATTCCTCTATAGGAAAGTTCAATCCAATTTATTCAACTTTGTGCATAATTTTGATCTTTGTGTTTGGCAGAATAATGGCCTCTCAAAGATGGTTGAATCCTAATTCCTGGAACCTATGAATATGTTAGACTACATAACAAACAGAAATTAAGGGTTACAGATGGAAGTAAGGTTGATAACCAGCTGATGGTAAAATATGGAGATTATCTTGGATTATGTATGTGGGCCCAATGTAATCACAAGGGTCCTTAAAAATGAAAGAGTGAGGCAGAAGAGGTCAGGTTAATGTGGTGTGAGAAGTACTCAACCCTCTGTTACTGGCTTTGGAGATGGAGGAAGGTGGCCACAAGCCAAGGAATGCAGGCAGCCTCTAGAATTGAGAAAAGACAAAGAAACAGATTTTCTTCTGGAACCAACAGAACAAATGCAGCCCTGCCAACACCTTGATTTTAGCCCAGTGAGGCCCATTTTAGTCTTTGGACCTGCACAACTGTAAAATAGTAAATAACTATTGTTTTAAGCCACTAAGTTTATGATAATTCATTATATCAGCAATTAAAAACTAACATTATTCAAAATAAAATAAAAATTCAAAAATCAATAAATAAAATATCCCAAGGTATTTTCATCTATGAGAGTTGTCTAAAAGCATTTACCCAGTTTGTACGGGAATTGTTCCAGAGGCCCAATTCCAACTCCAGTGTTGGGTGTCTTATCTTTCTCTTGCCCTCACAACGCTGTCCTGAACTTTAACACACTTTAAAAAAAATTTTTTTTTAATTTCAGCATATTATGGGGTTGCAAAAGTTTAGGTTATACCCCCCACCCCCCCAAGTCAGAGCTTCAAGCGTGTCCATTCCCCAGACGGTACACATCGCACTCATCAAGTAGGTATACACCCATCCCTTCCCCCCAGCCCCCACCTCTGTCCGATACCCAATTGGTGTTATTCCCAAATGTGCACCAAGGTGATGATCAGGGAAACCAATTTGCTGGTGAGTACATGTGGTGCTTATTTTTCCATTCTTGGGATACTTCACTTAGTAGAATGCGTTCCAACTCTATCCAGGAGAACATAAGAGATTCTATATCCCCAGTAAGAAAGAACACACTTTTTAATCAAATAGGAAGTATATATTTGGACTGTCTGTGACCTCATCTTAATTTTAATCTAATCTTAATCTTTTCTTTTTATTAGTTAGCAAAAGTATAGAATATTTTCTGTATCAATGGGCATCCTCAAACTAAGATTTATTCCCTTGAGAATAAGGATAAGTTAAGTATAATAATTAGAGCAAATTAACTATCCTCAATGTGATATTACTCCATGGAAAACATCACGTACATCTTGTCCATCATTATTTCACTAAAAAGCTGTGAATTAATACATTATACCTGAGCTATTTATACCAAAAACAAAGGTTGTAATTGATTTACAGTCTTAAGGTTATGCACATGACTGAAATCTGAAAATTTCTCTAAATCAGGGATAATTACAACCATCTCAATGCCTCATGTCAGCCACAGAAACTTAATAAGGACATTTGACAGAATTATGTCACTGTAATCACAATATTGTAATGTATATGGGGCGGTCAGCAAAACATTGATTGTGGAACAAAATTAGGCATGCCACCTGATGTTGAAAAAGTTTTGTTGGAAGACAATAGAACTTTGTTTGCATATTGTCTATAACTGCTTTCATGGAGCAACTGCAGAGTTGAGTCATTGTGACAGAGACTGTACATCCCACAGAGCTCAAAATATTTACAACCTGGCCCTTTATAGAAAAAGTTTTGCAACCTTCATAGTATAGACACAAGATAATCACACAAAATTATTTTGAAATATTGACATTTATAATATCAAATATTGACATATATATAATAAGATACATGTAAAATATAGCAAAATCATACACAGATCATCTTTTAGCATTAGAGCATATGGAAACTATTTTATTATATAACTAATACTTTTTTTATTAAGAAGAGCTGCTGGTTCTATTACCTCTAAATATATCCCAAATCTGTCCAATACTTTCCATTTCCTGCTACCACTGTTGTTCAAATCTCTGCCATCTCTTATCTGGACTATTGCAAACACCTCCTAACTCATCTTTTGCTTCTACTCCTGTCTCTCTACAATCCCTTCTCTACAGAGCAACTAGAGAGGTGTTGTTTTTCTAAAATTGGAAATGACATCATAGAAGTTATGGCTGAATTTTGAACCCTTCCCCCACCAATTCATATGAAGTCCTGACCACCAATAGCTCAGAATATAACTCTATCCTGGAAATAGGGCTTTTAAAGACATATTAATAATTAAGGTGAAATGAGGTCATATGGGTTGGCTCTTATCCAACATGATTGGGGTTCTTATAAGAAGAGGAGATTAGGACACAGGCACAGAAAGAAGACCGTGTTAAGACAGCAGAAGAAGGTGGCCATGTGTAAGCCAAAAAGAAGAAGAAACCAAACTTGCTAACACCTTGCTCTTAGACTTCTAGCATCCAGAACTGTGAGGAAGTAAATTTCTCTTGTTTAGGCCACCTTCTTTGCTACTTTGCTCTGGTGGCCCTAGCAAATGAATGGAATATCCCTGTCCTGTTTAAAACTCTTTAATAATTGAATAAAAAATAAATATCTTCCCTTCGTAGAGAAGACACTGCATTATCTGGTCCTCTCTTACCCTGCTCTTCTTATCTTTTCCTACTCTTCACCTTGTTAATTCACCTTCAGTGACACTGGCTTGCTTTCCTTCCTTAAATAACTTAAGCCCTTCCTGCCTCAGGACATTGGCACTCGCTGTTCTCCTAGTTTAGGAACCCATTGCTCTTCAAGTGGCAGATCCTTCTCATTATTCAGAACTCAGATTAAATATCACTTCCTCGGAGCAGTCTTCCTGGCCAACTTATCTAATGTTCTCTACCCTCATATGCTAATAACTTTCAATTTCCTTCCCTTGATTAATTTTCTTTAAGGCACTCATCAGTTTTGAAATGCTTTTGTCTATTTAGAAGTTAAGCTCTGCGGTAGCAGAGATGTTTGTTTGCCACCATATCTCTGGAGACTGCAATGGTTACTGGCCCCTTGTAAGCACAAAAAATATTTGTTAAATATATTCCTAAGTACTCTTGAGAGCACTTTTTAAGCACAAATAAAATATTTGTTAAATGTATTATTAAGTACTCTCGAGAGCACTTTCAATCGCTGCTAGCCAAAATACAAGTTGGTACTTTCTTTGTGGAAGCAATTTCCCATTATGTCTCTAAATCTCAATGATTTTCAAACCTGTTTATCCAGTAATACTATTCCTAGGAAAATAATTTTCAAAATAATTGATGAGAGCAAAGATTATATAGAGTTACATGTAATACACATAATATATGTAATGTAGTATACAGCCTTAAATACAATAACAAAATTAGGAAAAACCTCAAATGTCCAACAAAAAGGAAATGGTAAAATGAATTATGATATTTTCACACAAATGACAGTATTCATTCCACCTTGTTTGGTAATTATACTTCTAAAAAATCTCTCACTGAATATAACATAGATATAATATGGTAATATTAGATGCAGATTGATAGAAAGGAATAGGGAAGTACAGTTTATTTATTTCATTGCTGGTGTCTGGATAAGAGTCTCTAGTATTTTCTGCTAATAATGTTTGCCAAGGCTGCCTGGTTCCTGCCATGGCTGGTATTCTACCAGGATACAGTGTTCTGCCTTTTTTTGTTGGCAAAATACAAAATTATTTCTGTACTCATTTATAAATAGACATTTTCCTCTGAGAGTCCCTCATTGCTCCAGCTAACCCATCCTCTCCACCCGTATCCCATGGTTGGCCCAATATTCCAGCAAATAAGGTGGTAATGCTTAGCCCAGTAGCTGCACGGCTGGCTTGTGCTCTGGAAGGTAGAGTATCCCATGCCGTTCAGGATATTTTCATTCTTGCTTCCTGTCCTACCAAATTCCTTTAATCTTGTCTGTTCATTCATATTTTCCTTTTAATTTCATATTTGCTGGGTTAGCTCATTTTAGTATTTGTGGCTGGCAAAAGAAGGAATCTATTTAATGGACTCCAAGTCTTATTTTTGAATAAATCATTTTAAAAATGTTGGAACAATCTTAATAAGTTAAAAAAACAAGCACACAAAATTACTTTGAAATATTAGCATTTATAATATCAAATATTGACATACACATAGACATAAGATACATATAAAATATAGCAAAATCATACACGGGTCATCTTTTACCATTAGAACATATGGAAAATATTCTTTATAATTTTCTTTATTTTCAAAAATTTCTACATTTTTATAATATACATATAATTATATATTTTTGAAATCATTAGAATGAACTATAGGTCCATCGAGTGGCTTCCCTGTGTCACGCACTGTTGCAGGTGAATATACAGTCTTATGATTAATGATTACCATATACAATAGGTATTTTAAACCCTTGTTTAGATGAGGAATAACTTCATTGAGGTCACAGGTTGTAAACAGTTGAATGGAATTGAAAGCCAGGTACTCTAAAACGTATGTTTTTTCCATTAAGCCACACTGCCTAATAAGTGAGTGAGATGTCATGGATTAGAGCTACAAATGATTCCCTGTTATTATTTTAATTGCACAAGTTGATCTTCTCCACCTCACATATCTATGTGATAAAATCAATTTCACAATGCGTAATTCTTGCTGTGTTGATAAATTGATTTGATGCTAACTTATACAGTCTTACGTAGAAGATAATAAATTGTGTGATCACCCAATTTTTAGAGGTTATGCCCATTCTCAATTTACACAATTGTTTAAGAAAATATCAGTTCTTCAACTATCACTGGCCTTCGCTAGTAGAGGAGCGTACCTGGGAACAATTGCCACCAAAGGGGCGTGGTAACACAAATGCATTCACTTTTTAAGGGCAAAAATTGGGAAACATGGTGGTATCGTCCATAGATAAAGTTTGTAGCTAGTTGTTTTCTTGGATGAATGCTTTCAAAAATACCACATTTCCACAAAATTCTGGAAAAAAAATTCTCACTTCAAGATGCTGAATTAGTGTTTATAAACCAGAAGGCAGAAAGTGCATGTTCAACAGCCAAACCTCCTGACAGCCCATAGCTAGCTCAGGACCAGGACTACACTTTTAACTCAAGGAAGAAGTGTCTCTTTGGATGCTTCACTCCCCAGCATGGAATGTTAATAAGAATCAGCTCCCAGATGTGTGCATGAAATACTACAGGAACATTACTGAAACATATGAAACTTTTTGAACTTTTTTTATCCAGAGAAAAAGAATGTTACAGTATTGCAAATAAATATATTTTGAGGAATATCACAATTAAATCAGAAATTAATATTATAGTATTATTGAGCTAACAGTTTAAAATAGGTACAAATTAATTGAGAAGTGCCTATCTCTGGCCATTTGAATGGATTTGGGATTGTAGGTCGTGGCTCCTGCAATTGTCCCTGAGGTTCTCTGATGGATCTCTCTCTCTCTCCATACCTCCTGGCCAGACTCAGAGGAGCCAATGGGGTATCCGGAGAAACCGCTATATGGAGGGAGCCTGGATCTCAGAGTCAGCCGGTTGGCCATCTGCCAAACAATTAATTGACATGAATGAGAAATAAAGTTTATGTGTTAACAAATAAAATTACATATATAAATAAGAATATCCATGATATTTAAAACAAACACTGGCCAAGAACAGTGGCTTATGCCTGTAATCCTAGCACTTTGAGAGGCTGAGGCTGGAGGACAGCTTGAGGCCAGGAGTTTGAGACTAGCCTTGGCAACATGGAGAGACCACATCTCTAGAAAAACTTAGCCAGACATGGTGCCGTGTGCCTGCAGTCCCAGCTACTGGAGAGGCTGAGCCAGGAGGATCACTTGAGCCCAGTAGGTTGAGGTTACGAAGAGCTTTGATTGCACTACAGCCTGGGTGACAGAGCCAGACATTGCCTCAAAATATATATTTTATACCCATAATATCTATAATAAAATACAGAACTCTAAAAATGCCATAAAGAAAATATTTAATAAATACGCTATAGGACTTGAGTGAACAGTAAAACATACCTAGAGAAGATATGACTCAGGAGTGGCACTGTCTTTTATAAGAATCATTCCCTGACTTGTCAGGCTTGATTAGAGTCCCCCAATTTGACTCTGTGTGAAGCTCACAGGGCTTACTGGTCTGATTCCCATCCGTACAGTCAGCTTCTGAAGCAGGGCTATAGTTTACTTATCTTTGTATACCTAGTAATTGCTTAGTGCTGGGGACATAAATGTTTTGCAGTAAATATTTTTTTAATGAGTGACATATGAAAATGAGAAACATTTCACAATTGGACAGGGCAGTAGAGATGAAACGTGTTGAGGAGTAGAATTTTGATCAGTGGACACTGATGAGGAGGATGTTCTGAGCAGAGCAAACAACATGAGCAAAGGGCATACACCAATTGGATATCAGACTGAGGTGGGGGGTGGGGGAGGGGATGGGGGTATGCCTACACAATGAGTGCATTGCGCACCGTTTGGGGAGTGGTAACACTTGAAGGTGCTGACTCGGGAAGGGGGGGTGGGGAAGGGAGGGATATATACCTACATGATGGGTGTAATGCGCACGACCTGGGGAATAGACACGCCTGGAGCTCTGACTTGGGGGGAAAGGCAGTACAGGAGCAACGTATGTAACCTGCAATTCTGTATCCTCCATAACAAGATGAAATAAAAAAAAAAAATAAATAAATAAATAAAAAAAAACAGGTGAGCAAGGTGGTACAATGCTAAGTTGGAGGTCTCTGCAGCTGTATCAGGAAAGGGGTCTTTGGCACTTTATTTTCATATAGAAATTCACACTCCCTCATGATTATTGGTAGAATAAGGGTCTTTATCTTTGTCTACTGGTATTTGCCTCTGTCTTTAATGTGTGTGTGCCTCTTAGTATGTGTATGTGAATTTAGATAACAAAGCACAGAGAACATGGGTGATACTGTAGAATATAAAACTGCAGTATGGTATTACACAGTTTCAAAATGACAACGACAGCTAAATGTAGAGAACAAAATTGGTGAACATTTCAACAACATGAATTTTCTACCTTAATAAATAAGAAAAATGTGATATAAAGTATGATGATATTATAGATTTTAAAATAATTTACCAATAGGATTAAACATTTAAATTAAATAGCTTGCTTTTTACTAATAAATCATGTAAAAATGCTTATTTAAAGTATATTTATTGAATGTGTATTATGGGTCAGGTACAATTCTGAGTGCTAGTTATGTACTGGGAATAAAATAAACACAAGCCCTGCTCTGTTTTGGGATTGTAATCTGGTGGGGTAGATGGGTAAATAAATAAACAAATGGCATGAAATGACAGATTGTGATGAGTACTATTAAAAAACAGTACAGAGATATAAAATAATTGTGGGGGACCTACTTGGATGAAATCAGTAGAGAGGTCCTTCTAACAAAGTGACATTCAGGTAAGACACATGAGGCAAAGAGGCAGGTAGAATGGGAAAGTGTATTCTAAGCGGAGTGGTTCACAGATGTCATTTATCCCAGATATTAATCAGAGCATCTGTTGTTCTTCCTTCCTTCCCCAAATATTTACTGTGTAGCTATATGAAGTAAATCAATGTGCTCAGTGCTTAAAGAGATAGAAAGATGGACCAGGTACATTTCCTGTCTTTGAGGAGGTTAGAGTCCACAGAGGGATTGTAATTTTGAAATTACAACTGGCAATGGTGTGCTGGAGCCAGCTCTTACTGGCTTGTAAGAGCTGCTTGTTAAATACTCAGAAACTTTGCAAACTGGTTGTTAAAACAGTTGAGAGCTTGAAATTGGCCGTGGTAAAAGTATTTACACTACGGTAATTGGCAATCATTATAAATTAGGATGTTTTCTTTTCCCCAGAGAGTTGGTGGCTAAATATTTACCAATTTATAACTCACATGACTGGTTATGAGTAAAACCAACTCCAAGAGGAACTAGAACTTTTTCTTGACTTTAGGCTCTATTGGATTCTACTGTCAGCTATTTAAATGTGGTGTGATTTTAAGAGTAAAAAAAAGATTATGTTATTTACATTACCATCTTAATAGTAATAATGCAAATGCTTTCAATAGCATTTACAGTTGGAAACCTGAGACTGTAAACTTGATGAGATTACAGGCAGTGTGGCTCTTATTCCCCAGTCTACTCTCAGCACCTACTGTGCCTGTGACCAGTGCTCATGGTGTTTGCTCTTCCTGGAACGCTCTCCCCATCACCATTGCCATCTGTCAAATCCTGTTGTTTAACAATTATAATATCTCCCATCTCAGGAAAAAATAATTGTTTTACCCTACATCCCTCTCCTTCAATAGCTTCATTTCTTCATGCCCCATTCTCAAGAGAATGCTTTGCTCTCTGCCCCAAAGTCCTTACTTCATTATCTCTCAAATCAGCTCTAGGCAGGTTTTTGACTTTAAAAAATTTTTTTTTAATTTCAGCATATTACTGGGGTACAAATGTTTAGGTTATGTATATTGCATTTGCCCCACCCAAGTCAGAGCTTCATGAGTGTCCATCCTCCAGACATTGTGCATGGCATCCATTAGGTGTGAATATACCCATCCCCTCCTAACCCCTCCCATCTGCCTCACACCTGATGAATGTTACTACTATATGTGCACTTAAGTGTTGATCAGTTAATCCAATTTGATGGTGAGTACATGTGGTGCTTGTTTTTCCATTCTTGTGATACTTCACTTAGTAGAATGTGCTCCAGCTCTATCCAGGATAATACAAGAGGTGCTAGATCACTATTGTTTTTTGTGGCTGAGTAGAACTCCATGGTATACATATACCATATTTTATTAATCCACTCATGACTGATGGGCACTTGGGTTGTTTCCAAATCCTTGCAATTGTGAATTGTGCTGCTATAAACATTCTAGTGCAGATGTCTTTTTTATAGACTGTCTTTTGTTCCTTTGGGTAGATGCCCAGTAATGGGATTGCTGGATCAAATGGTAGTTCTACTTGTATCTCTTTGAGGTATCTCCATATACTTTCTACAGAGGTTATTCTAGTTTGTACTTTATCACTTCACTAAACTATTCCCCTGAAGGACACCAAATACAAAGGATGATTTTCATTCCTCGTCTTTCTCAGTCTTGCCATGACATTTGACTCAGATGGCCACTCTTCATTCGTCAAATACTTGCTTGTGTGAGGCTCATTCTCCCCATGTTCCTCCCACCTTGCAGACCACTCCTTTTGAGTCTTGTTGGCTGTGTATACATCTCAATTCCAGATTCTAAATACAGGAGTTCCCTAGGTTTTGTCATTGAGAATTTTTCTTCTCTCTTTATCTTCACTGGTAACTATGTATTGATAACTCAAATATTTAGGTCATTAGATATGAAATATCTGATTTCTAATCAAAAGTGCATTTTATTATATCTCAAACAAGAAGCAGTACAATTAACCAAGGTGTGCACCTAAAGTATCAACACAATTTTGCCATCTTAACAGTACCTTGTTTATGCCAGCAACAAAGAAGCCTGGAGAGCGAGTGATGATGAAATCGCAAAAGGTGTTTCCACAGCTTTTTGAGAATTGAATAGTTTTCCTTGTAAGAAGTGGTTCAAAGCCTGGAAGAAGTGGTAGTCAGTTGGTTCAAGGTCTGGTGAATGTGGTAGATAACAGAGAGTTTCCAACTCCAGCCTCTATAGTTTGAGCAGCATTGTTTGTGGGACATGTGGTTGAGCACTGTCTTGAAAGAGGATTGATCTGTCTCTATTGACCAATTTTGGCTGCTTATTTTAAGCATCCTCATCATTTTGTCCAGTTGTTTGCAGTAGACATCTACTATAATCTTTTGACCAGGTTTCATGAAGCTGTAGTGGATAATACCAGCACTGGACCACCCAACAGACAACATTAGATTTTCAAGATGAATATTCAGTTTTGGACTATGTTTTACCACTTCATCTTTATCCAGCCTTTGTGCCAAATGCTTGCAATTGTCAAAAAGATTCCATTTTTCATCACACATAACATTACAATGTGGAAATGTTTGCCTTTATTTCATGACAGCAAAGAAAGGCAAGCTTAGAGATGATTTCTCTTCTGATGCCTGTTTAATTCATGCAGAACCCATCTATCCAGCTTTTTACCATGCCTATTTGTTTTAAATGGTCCAATATTGTTGGAATAGTAATGTCAAACCTTGCTGCTAAGGAACATGTAGGTTGAGATGGATTCACTTCCACTACAGCTTTCAGCTCATCATTATCCACTTTGGTTTCAGGTCACCCATGTGGCTCATTTTTAAGACTAAAATCACTGGAATGGAACTTCTCAAACCATCAATGTACTGTGCATTCATTAGCCACATGCTTCCCAGACACTTTGTTGCTATTTTGAGCTGTCTGCACTGCATTTGTTGCAAGACGGAACTCATATTCGAAAATAACATGAATTTTTGACTTATCCATGGTATCACAAAAATTGCTCAAACAAATTTTGAAATATAATCAGAAGCCAAACCATGCATTTGAAAAACTGAGGATGTACTTTCACAATAAAAATAAAAAAAGAAGCGTCAAAGTGAAATGTCAGAGATATCAACTGTCAAACTTAGTACTTAAGGAAATCAGGATATTTCATACTTAATAACCTAATACTTATCTCCAGACTGACCTATTCTCTGAGTTCCAAGCCCTTAGCACAGCATAAAAGCCCTTCCATACTCAGTCTAGTTCCTCAACATCGTGTCCTTCTACTCTTCCTCTGATTTACCACACTTGATTGCGTAGGACTTCTTAATTTTTCTTGAAGAAACAAAACTGAGTCTTTCCTCAGGACCTTTCATTTCAGGTTCCCTCTGCTTGGAATACTCTACCCCTATTTCTTGCATGATTTACTGACATACTTCATTCAGGGTTCTGTTCAAATGTCACCTTTCATCTAGAATGGCAGCACCATGGCCTTACGATGCTTTCTTTTTCTTCATACAACCTATTGTTTTATATATATACATATACACACACCTCTCTCTCTCACTATTTAATATAGCATGTGTCAATATATTTTCTAAAATATCTATCAATGCAATATAATATAATATACTGTTTACTATGTGGCATAAAGTGAAAAGATATAGAACTTAATGTATGATATAATAGAACAGTATCTACTATCCCTAGAATGTAAGCTCTCGGAGAACAAGACCCTTTCTTTCTATAGTTTCATAATTTATAAACAGTGCCTGACACATAGTAAAAACTTAAAATATGTTTTTTGAATGATGGAAAAAAGTACCCCAAAACCAGTGATCCTTTGGTATTCTTCTTATGTAGTTATTCTTTCTTCCTTCTTCACTTTCCTTCTGTTTCCATTGATGGCACAATGATCTGCTGTAGGCTATACACCATTAATTTATGGGAACCAGAACTTGAATCCAGATCTTTTCATTATTTTTTTACTTCAAATACATTTTTCCCATTATAGTGTCATCTCTAAGTGTAATGTTTTTTTAGATGCCTGCTAGCTTTTAATATGAAACCCCATTTACAGTTTCTGGCCACCGAAACTCATTGTTCAGTCTTAAAAATTCCATTTGCAGGGTGAATTTCTACACACACACACACATACACTCAATCACACACACACATACTTTGTAACGGCCTTAAGTATATGGGTACTTGATATAAACTTTTTCTTTGAGTATATTTATACCTTGGGGCCACCTATAACTATAGAAATACCTAAACTTAGCAGAAATATTATTCTATTTTCTTATTTGTCAGAACTTGAGCACCAAAATCAGATGCTAAACTAGTAAATAGTTTCACTTGGAGTTTTCTTTACACAGCTCTTGCCTTCAAAAGAGAGTTAATAGAAAAGAAAAAGCAAAGGCTTTTTCAATTATTCATTTTTTCCAACTTGGAAAATTTTTCAATATTTATTCTTTACTCTGGATATCAGCTATTTTTTCACTGACTTGCATTATCTTTCCATATACACATTTTTTCCAGGATCGTATTTGGCCTGAAAATAACCTCACAGGTAATTTATTTTGCAAATAGTTCGTGTTTGATCTATGTGGCATGACAAATAGTTTTCATATTATTTAGCTGACTAGGATGGAAGGTTGAAAAGGAAATTCTATTTGACAGTTCTTGTTGGTGAGCTGCTAGTGTGTTTAATGTGTCAGAGTGCTAAGAGCAGAAACTGTCTGCATAAGTAATACCACTGGCTACTAAACTCTTTCATGCAATGATGATGCTAACTATATCTTAATAAGCATGGTCTTGGCATGCCTGTCCTTTAATATATCAAAAAGTGTAGAAGTGTTGATCAAATAATCTCAGGCAGTCAGTGTTGCTCTTTGTAAGAATTTACCTAAAAACAGTAAGGACTTGAAGTTGTCTTCATCCAAAAAGCACTAAAAGCTTTTATTATAAAATTTAATATCTAGCCTCTACAATCTACGTTATGATATTTACTTTTTGTTAACATTTTTTTTTATATATAGGAAATATTTAATAATTGTTACTTTTATCATATTTCTTATTAATATTTACAGAGCATCCAGAAAGGAGATTCTTTCCAGGATTTCAAATTCGTTCTTTTTCATATCTCCTGATTTGTATTTCATTTCTGCTTATTTTTGTTTTTTAACTTCTCATTCTCTTCTAACACACGCTACTATGTCATTTATCTATTTGAGCATCCTAATCATACTTCTTTTTTTTTTTTTTTTTATTTTTTGTTTGTTTTTCAGCTCATTAAGGGGGTACAAAAGATCAGGCTATATACATTGCCCATGCCTCCCCATCCCCCCGAGTCTGAGCTTTAGTTGTGTCCATTCCCTAGACAGTGCACATCACTCTCATCATATAGGTGTGCACTCCTCCCCTCCCCTGAATACAAGAATTAAACTGAAGACTGAAGGTTGAAGACAACCTCTCATTTAAAGTACTCAAGAATAATACAAAAATAGTGGTGGTGATGATAATAATTTATATATTATGCCATGTAGGCACTCTTTTGTAATACAAATTATCTGAGGACTTTTAAGAAATCCTTCATTCAGAGGTATAGGAGGTAATATGAAACCTAACATAGATAATATATCTTAAGTCACACTAGCGTGTATATTTTTAAAAAATCATAATTGGTAGTTCTCTGTCTCTTTACAAACTTAGTTTTTGGAAACAAAAAGCATTCTCACATTCACCTCTAATGCTCTGAGGAATCTACAATTGCATCTCATGCATGTGCTTCACAATAGTGTCCTTGGCCACTAGTTAACGTCTACCATTTCCCTGCTTGCTGTGGTGGAATCTTCCGTCACTGCTGATGTCAAAGCAATAAATATGCCATCAAATATCTTCCTGTCTGCAGGGAAAGAGAAAACCCCAATTTCTGATTGCCAAAGAAAACTGCTAACATCAAGGCAGTTCACAGTGTGAATTTCCAAAGTCCCATACAGAATTTAATCAGGCTGTCCATTTTGTTTAGCCTTTTATTTGTAGTATAAGTTGAGCACAAAAACTGGGCCATCCTCAGAACCAAATGCTTCCTTTAGCCTTTCAATCAGGCATGGAAACAAAGTCTTTCCCTTAAAATTCACAAAGGGGAAAGCCATCCCAGCAATGGTAGATATCATAGTTTTCTAAGAAATCCATATATAAAAATGTTTATAGACACAATCTACTGATTTTTAAGTCTTGACAGCTAATTTAAACTTAGTGAATAATAACAGAGACATATAACATAAAAATAATATATAACATATATAATATGTTATAATATAAATTATAATATATAATATTAACACATAACATAGAGATATATCTTGATTACTATGCATTTGAAGTAGAAAAAGAAGAGTTAAGATGGCTGTAGAGAAGATTACTTTTAAAGTATTTCAGTTCCAGGCTATCATTTAATAGTTGGGGGGAAATCTAGGGTTACAATAAAATCCTTAATGACTAACAATGGTAGTTCCCACTCCATGAAGTTTGGATTTGTATGCAAGACACCAATTTAATAAAGATGTTAAATCAGTTAATGATGAATCACAGTTATTTTCTTTTTTAATTTTACTTAATTCTTTTAGGCTGTCTAAATATCTAAAATTGATAGAATTTTGTTTCAACTGAACTTTGTTTCTCCACAGTTTGAACAGAATCCCATGTGATCACATGAAATTACAATTGATAGAAAAACTTGCTGGAAGAACTGAAAATAAAATAAATACCGCCCCCCCCCCAATACAACAGTGTAGTTAAAAGTGTTATCAAAAACTCAGAAAGATTCATATAATTTTATTAATTGCACTACATCATTCAAATATTGGCGGCTTCACTGTTTTCAACCAAAGAAAACTCTGCCAAATTTTATATACAGCCAGAAAGGCTTTACATCCCCAAAGACTTTCTTAACTGGAAAATTTGTGTGGCATTTCAGTAGTGGGTTTCAGTTTGTTGTGAAATGCTCTGTAAACTGATCTCCTGAATCCCAGATTTTCCTGATACACCCTAGCATGTGATTTGAACAGCTGCGGATTCCACTTTCAATTTAGTCATCAAAAGTGATTAGCAGACTAAATGACAAAGTGGTAAATATCAACCCACACAAAGTATAACTTGTGAGTGAAAGTGATTTAGAATTCATGAGGTTTGCTTACCAAACCCAACATCTGAAAATCACCCCTGGAGATCAATTTACTATGCACTTTTACTCTGGATATAATGCATTTAGAGACTGGTAGACATATACTGGAACATTTATTTTCTTAAAAATAATCTATTGCTTTAGCCTAGGGTCAGACAAAATACCCCATGGGCTAAATCTGATGTACTTCCCATTTTTATAAATAAAGTTTTATTGGAACAGAGCCACACACATTCATTCCTTATTGTCTATGGCCACTTTTGTGCTATAACAAAAAAGTTGAATAGTTATTACAGAAACTGTGTGGTCTGAAAAATCTAAAATATTTATAATTTTGCCCTTTATAGAAAAAGTTTGTCAATCTCTATTTTAGTCTCTATTATTTGCTATACAAACAGATTTAGCATTTATCATGTTGAGAGTTACCTACCATTTATTATCTGCCAGGTACAGTAGGAAACCCTTCCCACACTTCCTTTATGTCACTTCAGTCCTTTGAAGTATTGTTATTACCATTAAATGCATGAGAAAGGAGAATCTTAGGAAGTGTAAGTGCCTTGTCCATATAAGCAGTGGAGCCAGGATTCAGCCTCAAGTCTGACTCAAAACCCATCCTATTCCTCTTTAATTTGTCTCTTCTCAAATAAGTCCATGGTCTTCCTTTTCCAGGCAATTTGCATGATTTGAACCTATGAGAAACACTGCCAATGGATTCAGTAAGCGTCTTAGCCACTTGGATGTGAAGTTAAGCTTAATATAGAACAGAGGGGAAATAGCTTCTAAAGTTTCTTTGAAGTATAAAGAGTTCCATCTAAGTACTCAGATTGCCACAGTCTGTTTTAAAGCTTTAAACAACAAGTCTGTGTCTGGGAGTCACAATTTGGTCATTAATCAGTAAACACCTTTTGGCAAACCACCTAAGCAAATGAGCTTCACTTCTTCATCTTTTAAGAAGGACTGAGAACCACAGAAATGAAAGACTGTCCCTAAAACACCTGAGTGCTCAGTCCTATCTGGCCAGTTTGGCCCTCTAAGTGTTCTAAAAAAAAGAAAGGTTTTACTAAAAGCAGGTAGGCTAAACAGGGTCAGCTGTAGCTTTTGGCAGAGACTTTTTTCTTCAGCGATCCATACTCTGGGGCAAAATAATCCAGAAAGGTTGATCATAAATGACTCATTCATTTTGCCACCTGACAAGGATGCCCCCCTGTGTGGACTGTTTATTGTTTTTTTTTTTCTTGAAACAGGTATGCTTCACCTGTTCTCCCAGAAATTTCATGTGTTCCCTAGGAATTATCAGCAAAGTCCCTAGACATGGTCTTTCCCTTCCATTCAAGGATTACAGCCTTAACCCAGATTTTTCACTCTCATGAGAAATTCGCAAAGTAGGTATCTTGTTTGTTTATATTTTTAACCTCGCATTTACCCGTGAAGAATTTGCGATAGCTCCAAGAATATACAAATTAACAGTCTGTCCCATCTTAGGATGGCAACTTGTTTTCCGACAAATTCCAGAAGCTGGATATTTTCACACAGAAGGAGGATGGGTAAGGACACGTGTCATTATAGTTTCATAAAACCATAGAATTTCAAAGGAAAAGTCATTGTGAAAGACACTTAGTCCAATTCCCTAATTTTGTGAAAAAATAAAGTGAGGACTTCATCCTCAGGTAGGATGTAAGAGGTGGGCTGTCCCTGACTCTACCCTCACACCTACCCGACCAGGAAGCAGCACTCACATGGACACAATGCACCCCAGACGTCCCTTGAAAGATATCATGTTATCCTAGTCATTCCAGGGATTCTTTCTTTGGGGTTTGGACATTATGCAAATGAAGAAAATATTTTTGGTTTACAATGTATAATTAAGATAGTAAATAATATATGTCTTTGAAAAGTTAAAATCATTATACAATTTGAGGTGATATTAGTGATAATCTACTCCCCGCCTCCAAAAATACAATTTTAGTAGTTATGACAAGAGGAAAGTAAATTGTGGAATGTTGGTATTACTAATCATTAAATTGTTTTTATCTAGCTGTGAAGCCAATTTCAATGTACAATTAAAAAAATAACTTCATGGTGATTTTTTTGCTTCCTAGTGAAAAGCCTAGTAAAAACAAAGTCTGTGTATGGAAATTCTTATTTTTTTCATCTTTTCATCTTTCTTCACCCCTCCCTCCAATCCCAACCCTCCGTGTCCCTTTTGTTTCTCCACCCAAGAGGGAAATGTTGTTTCTGAAGCATAAAAATGGGGAGACTGAGATCAAGGAATTTCTGGAATTGTGGAGTTTCCATGCTGGAGTGTTCTTTGTAACAGTGGCAAAATTTCAAATACTAAACAATACATTTAAAATTACATGGACAGAACCCAAGGGCATATTTTCACTAAATCAAAAGCACAGGTCTCTTAAGTACATATTTCCTCATTTGGTTTCATTCCTTAGACCAAGTTCATATTTTTTTCAGTGTCTAAATGTGTACAGAGCTTCTAGCCAGACAGTGACACCCCACTTCCATGTTCCGTCCACAAATTAAGCCATTAAGGACATTTTCATGCTCATGTTCATCATTTACTTGTCCTTGTGGTATTGCGTTTGATAGTGGAAAATATTATCAGCATATTATTCCAGTTACTTTGGCATAATGAACTCTCCTTAATAGTAGTCTATTACATACACTATGTGAGACCAAGAGTCTTGCAAAGTTTTTCCCCGTGTTCTCTCTGAGTCATCTTGTCTGGCATTTCACAATACACATTCCAAAAAGCAAGACAGGAGAGTAACCACAACAGTAGCAGAGGCAATTCTCTGAGAGGAAACGCCTTTGTTTGAGGGAAGGGAAGAGAAAGAGAAAAAAGAAAGGAAGGTGGAGAGAGGAAAAATCAGCACTGTCAGGGATTAAGAAAATAAGGGGTGAATAAACCACCTACAGAATGGGAGAAAATATTTGCATGTTATATATCTGATAAAGGGCTGATAACCAGAATCTGCAAAGAACTCAAACAAATCCACAAGAAAACATCAAACAACACCATTAAAAAGTGGGCAAAAGGCATGAACAGAAGCTTTTCAAAACAAGATAGACTAATGGCCAATAAACGTATGGAAAATGCTCAACATCTGTAATCATCAGGGAAATTCAAATCAAAACCACAATGAGATATCACATAATTCCAATGAGAATGGCTTTTATCAAAAAGTCTCAAAATTACAGATGCTAGCATGGATGTGGAGAGAAAGGAACACTTATACACTCTTGGTGGGACAACAAATTATTACCACCTCTATGGAAAATAGTATGGAGATTCCTCAAAGAACTAAAAGTAGACCTACCATTTGATCCAGGAATCCCACTATTGGATATTTACACAAAGGAAAAAAAATCATTTTATCGAAAAGACAGTTGCACTCGAATGTTTATTCCAGCACAATTCACTATTGCAAAGATGTGGAATCAACCCAAGTGCCCATCGACAAATGATTGGATTAATAAAATATGGTATATGTATACTATGGAGTACTATACAGCCATAGAAAATAATGGTGAATTAATACCTTTTGTAACAACTTGGATGGAACTGGAGACCGTTCTTCTAAGCAAAGTATCACAAGAATGGAAAACAAATACCACATGTACTCCCTATTAAATTAGAACTAATCAATGAACACCCATGTGCACATATAGTAGTAAAACTCAATGGAAACCAAGCAGGTGGGAGCAGGAGGAGGGGATGGGTAAACTCACACCTAATGGGCACAATGCAGGCTATCTTGGTGATGGGCACACATATAACTTTAACTCAAACTGCTCAAAAGCAAATCATGTAACCAAAATGTTTGTACCCCCGTAATATTCTGACATTTAAAAAAAATAAGAAATATAGGTTATTTATTAGTCACCTGTTGTGGGGTTGTTCTGACAACTCAATATGTGAAACATGGAAAGATAAGGATAAAGAGACTCAAGGAAAAGGAATTAGGAGCAAAAACTTAGGTCTTGATCATGATCTTAGACTGTCTTCTACTCCATCATACTAGGGTTTTGTTTGGGGGTAGGCCAAGTAGATTATAAGACACTTGTCAGCTTTGTCTACTGAGGGGAAGGTGAGAACATCCAAATTTAAGTTTTATTTTTTGATATGGTGATAATATTCAGTCTAAAGATTTTCCTACTCTGTTCAAGGGCATTGTGTACAAATAAATACCATTTTTTTTCCAAAATGCATGATGGTCTCAAATTTTCCATTGATCTGGGGAATATTAACCTAGTTAATAAAGGAAAATCAAGAATAATTTTTTCCCCTACTTCCCATGTGAAGCTGCCATGACTTAAATAGCAGAAAGTCTAACAAAAAGACCTATTATAACAGAAACAAATATATACAATTTGCAAATGTATTTAGGCTAACTAATGGATTACTTTAATGGCAGATAGCCATATGACAGCTCAGACAAGAATGGTAAAGGACCGTGTGAGTAGCATCAAGCAGAAACATATTATATTTTCAAGCTGTTCCACACTCCCCCAAAGATGTCCAAGAATTGTACATACTGGCCGAATTGTTCAGGAGATTATTATTCTGACATTTTGTGGACTCTATATTTCTACAATTTGAATTTCACAGCGTAGCTAGAATTTCGTTTCTTTATGTTAGATATGCTTTGTATAAAAATAATATTACCCTGCAGCAAAGCAGACTCTGCCTTAACTGATTGCATTGCCTAGAACACTTTAGATTAGGGTCAGGGAAGGGGAGGTAACTTCATCTACTGATTTCATTGTCTCACACAGAACATTCTGCAATTACAGCTACACTGCACTCAGCCATAGTAAAAGAATTTAGTTGTCTTTTAACAATTTCCAGACATATGAACCCTGGGGGCAGCAGGACCCAGTAGTAATTGAATGCACTCACATGGATTGCAGGAGGTGGGGCAGAAATGGAGACGCTTCCACGCTGTCTCAAGTTTATTCATTTGTTTATATTGCAGAGTGTGGGGTTAAAGAAAGGCTGGTTAGTGAAGTTTCTACAGGAGGATTTATACTGTGGCTCTCTCATTCTACTAGAAAGAGAGTTGTCAAAGCACTCGAGTTGAGTTTAAGTCTAACATCCAACTTACATAGAATTGAGGAGAGGCAGAAATGTACAGTCTGCAAACAACTGTTAGGCTGAGTTAATTCTCCCATCCAGCCCTCAAGGGGAAAATGGGTAGAGGAAAAGGAGAATGCTGCAGCATCAAGGAGCCATTATATAAGGTAGGGGCCCCAGAAACATGCTTCAGTCTTTCTGAGGAAGATCCTACTTTCTTCCATAGCAGAGCAAAGTTAGGAGTTTTTAATGAAAAAGTTGTAACTAATTCCCTCAGCAGGAGGCAGGAATAGCTTCTGCAAAATCCTGCTGGCCGTTGATATAATGCTCAACTTTGACAGAGTTTACTGGTTACTTATAGCCAAAACAGTGTTGGATAATAAAACTCCCCAAAACTCAGCAGCCAGTTTAGACCAATAAGCATTTAGTTAGCTTACAGGTCTATAGATTAGCAATTTACATTGGGCATAGCCAGGGTGTCTTGGGTGACTCAGCTCTGCTTCATGTCTCTCTCATTCTTAGGAGGTTTGCCTGTGTATGTTCTCATGATGGTGGTAGTGGCACAAGAGGGCAAAATTGTTAACAAATAAGCACTTTTCGACCCTCTTCTAGAGTCAATGCTGCTAACATCCCATTAACCAAAGGTAGCCTCATTGCCAAGCCAGAGAGAAGGAGGCAGGTCACGCCATCCATGGCAAAGAGTATGCAAAACAAAATGGGTGAAAAATTGGAGCCATCAACACAGCCTTCCGCCTGAGGCAAACACCTTGAGGGTTACAGGCAGCCAGTGGGCCCTCAGCTTTCCCGGACTGACAACATGCTGGCGGGAGAGAGAGAGCAGCAAGAGGGGAAAGAGTTTGAGAAGGAAAGAAATGCTTTCAGTAGAGTTAAGTGGGCTCTTCGCCAAGGAGAACAAACCATGAATATCTGTGTGAAATCACATGGTAATGTGATTGGCATGACACCAGCACCTTGGCTGGCTGTTTAGGGAGGGAAGAAAACACATGTTTTTGGTTTTGCTTCTGTTTTCTTAGCATCTACTATATACCTAGAGCCATGTTAGACTACTAGTACTTGTCATTTCAGTTAACTCTTGCAAATTTCTAATGTTTTGGTGTAACTGTCTCCATTTTATAGGTTAAAAAAGTAGCCGGGCGTGGTGGCTCACGCCTGTAATCCTAGCACTCTGGGAGGCCGAGGCGGGTGGATCGCTCGAGGTCAGGAGTTTGAGACCAGCCTGAGCAAGAGTGAGACCCCGTCTCTACTAAAAATAGAAAGAAATTATATGGACAACTAAAAAATATATATAGAAAAAATTAGCCGGGCATGGTGGCGCATGCCTGTAGTCCCAGCTACTCAGGAGGCTGAGGCAGTAGGATCGCTTAAGCCCAGGAGTTTGAGGTTGCTGTGAGCTAGGCTGATGCCACGGCACTCACTCTAGCCCGGGCAACAGAACGAGACTCTGTCTCAAAAAAAAAAAAAAAAAAGTGAATATAGGTTAATTTTTTTTTAAATAACAGTGCAAGATAATGGTAGAACTGTCTTTTCTGATTCTAGAGCTCATACTCTGTCCACCACTGAACTTTGTACCCATATTGGTTGCTTCAAGTATGAATCATCTGTCAACATTTTTCTGAAAGAATTCCCTAAGGAACAATGCATTGTGAAAACAGGCACCAGTCAGAAAAAAAAGAAAAAAAAAAGTCAGAATTTTTAGGACGTGGAATAATTCACTTTTCCAGCTCTCCCTACTTACACTGCTTTGAATGGTTTTTAATTGTAAAAGATGAAGAACATATGCCCAGGTCCAGCCCAAAAGGCAAGCACAAAAGGCAAGATTTCTAGATGAAGCACAATATATATTTTTAAGCAGAATATTTTATTGACTTTAGGTCGGCTGGGAATAATTACCTGCATTTATACCTTAAGGTATTTTACCTCATTGAAAAAAAAAGAAAAGATAAGTGTTTTATTAGAGATTTCTGACTTTCACATGTTTGCTGCTCTGGACTGAGAAAATGTTTAGCTGTCTCCTGTAGTATGTATTTCAGTATTATAATTTATCAACAAAGGGTGTATGTCCCAAATTTGTTAGCCAATGACTCAATCTGCTGAAGGACTATGAACAGTGGCACGTAAGAACCAGCAACTAGAGGCTGGGACCAGATTCATCCAGCAGAAACTTGAAGAAAGCAAGAGAGAGCAAGCCACACAGCCATGTGTGGAAAGTATTCCAGGTGGAAGGAGCAGTAAGTGCAAAGGCCCTGAAGAAGATCAGGCTAAGGATGCCTGAGGAATGAAATTAGGCCATTGTGACTGGAGCAGAGAGTAGCAGGAGGTAAAGTCAGAGAGGAGTTGTGGGGCCATACCAGGAAATCTTGAAGGTCATTCTAAGGATTTTGGCTGGTGCTAAGAGGGAAATGGGGAGCACCTGCAGGGATTTGAACAGAGCAGTGACATGATCTCCCTGGACTTTACCCTTCATAACCTTTTTTCTTTCCTGGCACACTATTACTTGCAGTTCCCCGTTCTTGTTCTTTCTCTGAATCTGTCTGTGTGCTGCTACCTTTTCCTGGAACATCCTTCCCACTTACACACGACCCTCCTTTGACAGTCAATCACCTAGTAGATCTTCAGGTTCCATCACAGACATGGTAGAAGTATCTCTTTTTCTTCTCCAAGAAGGCTAGAGTAGGTGCTCTTCCTAAGTGTCCCCCTGTCATTTTCTCAGTCAGGGTGCTCTGGGATACAAATAACAGAATACCTAACAATGGCTTCAACTATAAGAGCTTGCCAATGTAATGTCCAGAGATAGGCAGTATTGTCATTAGTTAAGCATCTCAGGGGTGTTCACAAGGACCTAGGCTCTTTCTATGCTTCACCACAACCAGCAAGTTGGCCTTTCTCCTCCAGCTTGCACCCAGTGGTTGTAAGGTAGCTGCCATCTTGGCCTCCCAGGCATCTGACCCCAAACAATGGAATCCAAAACAGGGACAGAGGGAACGGATTCCAAGAGCCTTTACTTGGCGATGTACTTGCCTCTTGTCAGAGGAGAATATCTCTCCTAGAAGCCCACTAAAAGTCTCTTTATGTCTAATCATCCAGGACAAATTCATATTTATTATAAGTGTCCATTTACCTATATCTCACAATCATTGTATCTTAACACATAGTACAGATCATGACATGTAGTTGGTGCTCAACAAATACTATTGAATAAAGTCAATATTTTGTGGCTTTTACTCTCTTTTTAAAATAGAATGTGAGGTTAGGGGTGGAGTTTCATGAAAAATCGCATACTTCTCAGAAAAGAAAAGAACTGCTGACTAGAACCGAGTAAAAGAATTGTCAAATCATATTGTGGCCTAGCCTATGTCAGAGAATAGCCAAATAATAATGTTCCAATTTGTACTTTAGAGTTTCCAAATAAAAATTCACAAACCCCAAAGAGTTGAAATTAAGTTCGCATTATGTAAAACCATGGAATTTAAACATGCTTTGAATATTTCTCCACCCTGGTTTCAGTTCATTAATAATGATCTTTTAAAAAAATCTTTCTCATTTCTACTGAACTGTATCTGAACCTCACTGGTCAATTGCACACCATGAGCCCTGTGATATAGAAAAAGCTTAAACACAAAATTATGCATAGAGAGAGAGCCCTGGAGAACCATTGTCCATGGTGCAATGGAGAATTTCTAAATTGATACAGGTATAAAGAGTGTTTAATAGTTCAACAAAAGAAATGACATAGAGTCAGTAACTTTGGCTTATTAGAGGTAAATTTTGCAAGTATCCCTTGCCTAAAGCTGGTGGCCAGACATGCTCAGTAGCCCTAACAGCACCCTCCCACATATGAGCAAACCTGCAGGCTCCCCGTGGAAGGTACCAGAAGCTACAGCCTCTTAGAGGTAGTCTACAGTCTCTGCCTCCCACTTTCCAGTCTATGCCAACTTGTTCCTAGTGTCTCTATTTCCTGTTTTTCTTCCCAGGCCCTTCAGACTGATGCCTCAGCGGAAGAGGCCATTTGATCTGATCCAGGCTTTAGCTTTAGCTCCCCCATAACTCCGTGCTGGAGTTAGCTCCACTTCTTGGCTGGAGCAGCTCCACTTCTTAGAACAACCCAGGATTAAAAACTGCAGCCCAGGTATAATACTCATCTGTCATCATAGAGTTGTAGAAGATGTCTCTTTATCTTTTAGAAGGATACTTAGGGCCATGCAGAAGGGCCAACTAAAGGCCTTAGGCCAAGAAAGAGAGACAGAGACAGACAAAGAATGAATGCTGGACTGGGTTGCACAACTAAGCCAATCATGTACCACCCAATAATGCTGTAGAAAGAAAAGTTGTTTGAATTCAAAGGGAATTTTGCAATCTCACTGAAGGAGTGCAAGCATTTAGCCAGAATTTTAAGGATATGTGTATCTAATTAGGAATAGCAGCAACTAGAATTATTGAAACAAAGTGGAAAAGAATCTTAGATCTATATTATAAATATTGCATAATCATGGACTGACTCAGAAATCTGGATCATTAGTTTCTTAACTCTGACACAAGAAAGTACTTATTCTAATGTAGATGTGAACTGGTGTGGAAAGAGATAAGCATCAATAAACCACAAAGATTCAAGTTCTGGACAAATATAGGTTAAAAACATTTTTTCTTATCTAAAACTAAGAGTTTCACCAAATTTTCTAGTTACAGAAATTTGGATTTTGTGTTAGAATTACACTGCTTATTATTTGAGCTTTGTGGTGATTATGATACATCTGAGAATATGTACGTACATATCTAAACATGTAGTGTTTAACAAGTTATACATAGTGCACTTATTCCCTACTAATCCTTTCATTAAATTTTAAGTTAAAAAAATCACCTCCCTCCCAAACACACACACGTGTCTTCAGGTATTATGGAAGAGTGGTATCTAAATCCGGCAAGATCCATACAACCATTGAGTGAAGATTCCACAGTCCAGAGTGGGCTGCCATGAAAATAACTTCCTTTACAGAATTCTGTCTCAAATCCTTTTCCTGTTCAAGTGGGCCATACACTACATTGGAAAATTAGCATACTCCTGCCGAAATGTAAGACATTTGTGATAGCCCAAGACATTTTATAAGGTCTCCGTTGATTTGTAAATTAGATTGAAAATTATTTAATAATCAAGTAGTTATTGCTTTGGGTTAATTCATACCATTTTATTAAACCTTAAAAATGATGTTTAAAAGTGTGATTTGTTTTCTTTAAATAAACTTTTTTATTTTGATAGATTTAGGAATAAAGTGGTTTTTGGTTATATGGATGAATTGTATAGTTATATGGATGAATTTTATAGTGGTAATGTCTGGGTTTTCAGGGTACCCATCATCAAATAGAGTACACTGAACCCAAGAGGTAGTTGTTCTTCCTTTATCCTCCTTCATGATCTCCCCAATTCTGAGTCTCCAATGTCAATTGTACTATCCTGCATGCCCCTAGGTACCCGTAGCTTAGCTTTTATAAGTGAGAACACATTGCATTTAGTTTTCTATTTGTGCATTACTTCACTTAGGATAATGGTCACCAGTTCCATCCAAGTTGCTACAAAAGACATTATTTCATTCATTTTTATGACTGAGTAGTATTCCATGGTGTACATATACCACATTTTTTTTATCCACTCCTTGGTTAATGGGCATTTAGGTTGGTTCTATATCTTGCAATTGTGAATTGTGCTGTGATAAATATTCTGGTACAGGTGGGAGGTGTCTTTTTGATATAATGACTTTTTTTTTTTTTGCATTGTATTAAATTAAATGGGCTTCTATGCTCCTTTACCATCATTCTGTTCTCCCTCCTGTGAGGAGACCAGTCAATCTTCCTGCTATTCTTCTGATTTGCCACCTGAGCTTTGGTCGTTTTGAGAGGACAGTTTTGGCCACAGAATTTGGAATTTTTGCTCACTGCTTCCGAAGCAGATCACCACACATGGAAACATGACTTATTATGTTATAATATATTAACATGTATTGGGTGAGGTCAAATCAAAGGAAAAGAATGACCCTCTTTCTGCTATATTCGTTAGTCTATTTGATGTTAATTGGCTTTTTAAGAAGATTAAGCATCTAAGAAGATCAAATCTAATCATGTATTCCTGTGGCTAAAACCCTTCCTATGGGCCTGGGGATAAAGTCCAAACCCTTTGACATGGTTGCAAAGTCTTTCTTGGTTTGGCCTTCCCTCATCTCTAGGCTCTAGCCACCAGCTAGAGCTTTCAACCCACTATTTTACCTGCCTCTGCCTGGAACACACCAAATGCTTCTTTCCCTTGTTCACTCCTTCCTGCCCTTCAGAAGTTCCATGAACACCCAGTGGGGACTTTGGAGGTAGCTGAGGTGAGAGCCAGAAGGCCATGTTGAGAACACCATTATTTGTTACAGAAATCATGGATGACCCAAATTCCTCACATCCTAAATACCTTATTCCTCAGGTATTGTCAGCCCAACAATGTCATCAGCAAAGAAACATCAAAGATGTTATTATTGTTATTTTTTGGTGTTCTGGTCTTCATTGGAAGAATCCTAAACTGAAAGATCCCTTCCCTCCTAAATTTATCTTTGAATTAAAATTATTCTGTTCTTAACTGCTCTGTTTCACACATAAAACACACATAATCTAGACTAAATAGGCTTGTTCATCAAAAACAAAATATGGGCACAAAACACCATTTGGGTTTGCATAGTTTTTCAGGTCCTAAATCCACTGAAAAAGGCCAAAAAAGAAATAAAAAGAGAGAGAGAGAGAGACTCACAGATGAAGCCTTATGACTGACCGCATATCAAAGAGGCTCTGAGTCTCTCAGCCCCTTCTTGGCCAAACAGGCCTGCCTCCAGCCACACTTTATTTCACTATTGACTTTGCTCATGGTTACCCATGGGAGGGTTTCACACCACTTCACTTTTAATCTGCTTGCCATTTCTCATTAAGATTTGGCAGTCAGGATTTAGCTTGCCTGGATGCCAAGGGCAGGAGCAAGGCCATTATTTGTAGCCCTAGTAGAAATGGGAAAAGGCAGTCTTGGATTAACCTCAGATCACTTGAAGGGTAGCCCTTTCAAATATTAGAGGGTCGCTTTTTGGGAAGAAGGGGAAAAAATTAAAGCATAATGATATCCTCTAAAAACTTGAGGTGTACTAAAAGTTCGTCTTATAAAATGATTTCCCTCTTGTTGCAAACAGAACTCCCTCCTTGAATCCCAAGTAGGTCAGAAAGAATTCTTGCTCCTTGAGATAAAAATAACATTTTATTTCACTTTTCTCTTTTTCAAATGTGTGTGTATATAAAACATATCAATGAGGATATGAAAAAGCACTTTTTAAAAAATAATTCTTGTCTTCATTATAGTATAAAATTTAGATTTTCATCCAAATGACCTTAATGATTTATTTACCTTAAGAAAAATATTCATTTGCAACAACTTCTCTCTGAAAAACTTTTGCCTTGGAAAAGCTATGGTACCAGAGTGATCAATGGGAAGTAAAATAAAATATACTCTGCCTTAAAATCTCTTAGAGGTGATCAGATTATTTCTCTTTGTCCTTCTTAAACTTATAAACTTCCTCAAATCTAAAAAACAGAATTATTTTTAAAGGAAATTAATACATAGAGAATAAAATCTAAAGGAATGAAAATATTTTATCCAAAGATTCTTTTTTTATCAAACTACCAACCATAGACCAGAAATACATACAATAATCAACCACTAAAGGGAGAGCAAATAAAATTGTCAGACATTGTTTACACTGTTAAGTACAAAAGCTTTCTCGAGGTTTTGTTTATTGTTGTTGTTGTTTTTCACAATAACACTTCTTAACACTTCTGCAGTCCCTTACAATTTACAAAGACTTTTCTTATCCCATTTCTGAGGCTTTTAACAAAGTCTTCTTTGGGAATCAGGGGATGGTATCTCTGGTAATATAAATTTTTATTGAAACAATGTCTATTCTATTTCAATTTTACTCCTTATACCTTCTTATCATAACTTAATTTTCTTTTTAAAAATTAGTTTATCAACCAAATTGCCATTTATTCAATAATTTTATGTATAAGTCATCTTGTTGGTTTTGAAGTAAAAATGTACAGGAAAAAGTCTCATCTAAAAGACTTTCTAGGATATAATTAAGACGGCCAACCAGAGACACTAGCTACCAAATTGTCTCAGAAAGAAGGAAAAGTTTTAGATGAAACAGAAAAAAACAAACAAACAAAGAAACAGAGATCAGTCTAAATCCAAGGGAAAAGCGCCAGAACCTACCACAGATTACACAGAAAGAAGACACAGAGCAGAACAGAAATGACCAAGATATCAGCAGAGATCAACCCCTGAGAGGCTTGGAGTCCAGCAAAAAGGGTAGGTGGGAGAGTTTGTTTCTCCCTCCCTGACATTTCTGGCAGTCAGCAGGATCCTGAGCTGCTGTTGGGTACGAAGTCAGTGGACACAAATCAGGAGCATTCCTATACACCAATAACAGTCAAGCTGAGAGTCAAATCAAAGACTCAATACCATTCACAATAGCCACAAAGAAAATAAAATACCCAGGAATGTATTTAACTAAGGAGGTGAAAGATCTCTACAAATAGAACTATGAAACACTGAGGAAAGAAATCGCAGATCACACAAACAAATAGAAAAACATCCGATGCTCATGAATCAGTAGAATCAACATTGTTAAAATGTCCATTACAAAAGTGATCCATATAGCCAAAAACATTTGTACCCCTGTAATATTTTGAAATAAAAAAAGAGTTTCTATTTTATTTGGATAAAAAAGAAAAAGTATGCATTATAAAACTTTGACCTGTTTAAATAAAAGTTTACAGTGCTTATAGAGTGAATGTCAAATACTAAAAGCATCATATGTAAGTGGATTTGTCAAACGAGTAGTTAAAGAAGAGGGTCTCTGTCTGACTGCCCTCAGGCAAAAAAATGTGCAGTGCACATATTTGATCATTTAAATTAGTGCTGCCAACATCTATAAATTAGAAGTTTTAACATCCAGATTGCAAATTGTTTTTAAAAATCACCACTCAGGCCAATATTGGGTCTGCATTCCCATGTGGCACACATGAGTGGGTTGGAGAAGAGGTAGCTTTTTTCAGAGGAGAGAAGTTGTGTCCAACTTTGAAGCTCTGTAAGGGGCTATTTTGCTACAACCAGACCAGCTTGTTCATTAAGATCCTGACCTCCGTGCGCAATTAAGTTTGTAATCTCTGTTTTAAACTAACAATTACTGTGGACATTTGGAAGAGAGAGATCCTACAGGTTTGCATTCTAAGGGCCTAAAGTATATACAGGGATATGAGGTGTTGGGTTTCAGGGGAAAGGTGAGAAGACGGCATGAACAAAAGCACCAAGACAAAAAAGCAGAGGTATGTTTAATAAGAAATAGGTCTTCTAGCTGACTAGATCATGCTATTAAGCGTAGCACCCAAAGGTCCTTAAAAATGGTGGTCACGTTGGTATTCTTTTTTATCTTCTCCAACCTGTCCCCTAATTATTACAACCTATTTCCAAGTCAGGACTTGCTTTTCATACTGGTCTGCTTAACTTTAAAAGCAGTTAGTCCTCAGTGGATTTCTATTCAGTGTGATTTACCCACAGTAGACATGATTCCCTGACATGGTTAGTGATTCGTGGTCAGAGCCGCTTCTAGAGGAATATGCACAGGCTCCTACTGGGGGTGAATAAAACAATGCTACATTTTCATGTGGCTATTCCATTTTTTTTTTTCCAAATTTTTAACATCATTTATTTATAGCTAACATGAATTCAAAGGAAGTGTGCAGTTTTTTTTTTTTAATACTAGAACAAATCAGGTAATCAAGACAATTGCCATCATTAAGTCTTAATCTTCAGAGAACATCTCCACGAGGTTGGCTTGAAGGCACTCAGATTCTACCAGTTTTTGAGGTGTTCCATATTTAAGTAGTGTAGGCACTGCAGTTATTTTCAGGGTTTTTCTGAAGTCATTGTTTGGATCTTTCCAGTAAGGTTTTTCTCCTACTTGGCAGTAGATGAACACACATCCTTCACTAACATGCTTCAGCCCCTCTGGTACGACTGGTTCAGCCTGCACGCGGTCGGGACACCGGCTTTTCCCTTCGTCGTCCTTAGAACCGGTAGAGTAGGCGAAAATGGTCTTGCCATTGTGCTGCTCCACAGTCTGGCTGAATTCCGCAAAGCCGGACACGCACACCTCCTCGTAGCTGGCCGTCCGGACCGCGCTGCAGACTGCGAGACCAGTCGGGTCTAGCCGCTGATAAATAGTTGTCAAACATTGCTCTTCTGAAATTGAAAAAGCATGTTTCTGGATTATACTAAAGTTGAGAACACTGTAACTTAACTATTTGGCTTTTTGTTTGTTTAAATAAAGTGTTCAGATTATACAACCAGAAAAATAGAATACGTAATACAATATTTTTAAATGATCTTAATGGCTTATGCTTTTCAGAAAGTTTATTTTGCTGGCTTAATAAAATATTAATTTTCTCTGAAACTAAAAGATTAATATGAGTAAAGAAAAGCAAAATATAAATGGACTAGTTTCCTTTTGTGTAAAAACATGGTCCTTGTAGAATGGAGATGTAAATTCGTGACAAAGTACCTATAAAGTTGCTTATTGCTATTAATTTTCCCAAAATACTGAATGATGTCAGTGCTGTAAAAATGAATTGCTTCACCATCAAGGTAATTCAGTTGCCGTCTGTAAGTTCAGTAACTACAATGTCTTATTAATGAACATTAGTCCTTGTGGAAAAAAGTTCAGTGTTCACTTTGGAATGTCCTGCATCTTTGCCCTTTGAAACTTCATATGGTCCCAATTACCATCTGCTCCTAATTTGATTCAGTGGCAGAGGAGTTGGGCTTCTGTACTCAAGCTGAAGCAGGCACATTGCATTAGGCCCAGTTCTCACGTTGTTCTTTATAGATCAGCTAAAGTTTGTACAAAACTTTATATAGACCTAACAACTTTATGAAGTCCTATTTAAAATGCATAGAACTGCATTTAAGTAAAGCATTTTTCGGCCTCTTAGCTGTCAAGTTCACTCAAAACTCTTATGTGACTCTTTAGCTAGTGAAATAAAAACAAGAGCTTCTGCTGTATCTCTTTATATTATTTTATTTTTCCACTTAAGAATCATTATCATAAAGTAATTGAATTTATTAGTTTTGAATAGATTGGTATATGTTTGCTAGGGCTCTAAGTAACTGTTCTATTCAGTTCAGTTTATCTGATGTGTAAAGATTACTGCTATGGGCCTGGCATTGTGCTTGGCCCTGGCATAGAGCAGGGAATATGGTTGGCACAGCCTTTGCCTCCCCTGAATCTTTGAGGTTTGGGAGAAGACAGACATTAACTATGAAGCCCCAAAAGCCAAAGAGTCTTTATTTTTTATATTTTTTATATATTTTTTTTTTAAGCACAAACAGATGCTGACAGACCAATCTTTATAGTTCAAATGAGTTGGGTTTTTTTGTTTTTTTGTTTTCTGCTTGGCGCTATCCTATCCCCACAGTGTCCTTGGGTGCCAGTCAAAACAGAACTGGGTGTGATCGGCTGTGGCTATATTTGCCACAGGCATAGAGATGTGGCATGTGGGTGCTTCCTGGGCACATACTCTGGTTCGTAGCCTTCTTTTTCCATCCAGACAAGAAGCCATCCCTCCATCTAAGGCAGAGGTTGGTAACCCATGGCCATAAATCTGGCCTCCTGCCTGTTTTTATATGGTCTGAGAGCTAAAAATGGTTGATTTTATATTGCTAAATGGGTGAAAACAAATCAAAAGAAGAACATTTTGTGACACATAAACATTATGTGAAAATCAAATTTCCATGTTTACAAATAAAGTTATGTTAGAATACAGCTATGTTCACTTGTTTTCGTATTTTCTATGTCTGCTTTCTCAGTACAGTAACTGATTGAGTAGTTATAATAGAGACTGTATGGACCACAAAGCTGAAAGTATTTACTATTTGGCCTTTTACAGAAAAGTTTGCCAATCCCTGACCTAAGGTGCCATATTATCTTGTCTGAATTTCTCATGCATCTATTCACTGTGTAATGGAAACCATCTAAGGCATCATTCCATCAGGTATACTTCTAGTTCTTGAATCTTTCCTTCAAAAAGTGCCTGGCAATTTCACCTTATAAAAACCCCATAACTCATTATTCAAACCAGGGAAGGGAGGTAGTAGGCCTCTAGCAAGCCAGAAGCTGCCACTTCTGTGAATGTGATCTGAGTTCTTTGAGCCTCATAACATGACACAATGCACCACTAGGTACTACTGGCTTCACTGGATGGAATCAGTGGGTAAATCAGAATAAAAAAAATGAAACATGCCAAACCTCCGTTTCAGTCCATCTCTAATCTGCTGTCATAAATGGCTGTTTTATTGTCTCTCCTTAAAGTGAAGGAAAAGTAAGATTACCAGAGAGAAAATTTGTTCTGTTTTCAGAAGTGAATTCCCTTCTTGGTGGGCTATCTGTACTTTTCTGCATAAAGAAAGGGGGTTTTCTATTGCTTAGCTTAGAATGAGGGTGTGTGAGTGAGAAATAATTGCCTAAAGATTTAAAGGACTAAGAAACCATACATATCCAGCTTACTAAAACATTTTATCTTGAAACTCATTTTAACATGGAAAAAAAAACACTGTTAAGACAATGGTCAGATCAAAAGAATTAGGGGTGATGCATTTTAAAGCATATGCATTATAGGTTATGTAACTGTTCTCAAGAAGAAGAGGATAAAAGAAACTGTACGATGTAAACAGAGAACAAACACAGGCTATCAATTCACCATTGATAATGGTTTTGGGTTGTGACTATTATTCATACTTGAAAAACTGAAATGTAGTTCTAATTTCTTATAAGTATTTTAGAAAACCAATAACAGCATGCTAAAAGTAGAGATCTATGATCTGTGCTAGTGCAAGGTAGTTTCTGAGACAGTAGTGAGTAACAGAAGCAGCAGTCCAGCCATGCTCGATGAGACAGCTGACCTCTTCTCTGAAGCACTGTTAATGCTTATGCATCACAGAGAAGGAAATTGAAATCCAAGTCTTTATTTGCTTTTCCTGGAGCCTGTGGTTAATCAGTATCTGAACAAGGATCTTGAGCATCTTCTTATGCTCAGCCTGGGACCAGACCAAGAGGATACATGGCACAGTGCTTTTGACCATCCTGACCAGAACCACAGAATACAGGAAATTTCTCAGAAATGGATGTTCTCTACTGATTTCCAAACCTTAGGTATGTCCTCTTAGGTAAGTGTTAGGAAAAATACTATGCCTCTAAAAGAAGATTCCAAGCCACAGAAGCTACAGAGAACTGAGATAATGTTTGACCATGTGCCCATCTAATTTGTGAAATATTATATTAATAGTTGCCTAAGTTTTTATTCTGAAGATTTAAAGAACACACTTATTTTGTTCTCATATCTGTAAAGAACTTTAGTATATTATTTCTCTGGGATGGAATAAGAAACAGAAACATCACAAGATAAACTAATTTTTTTGAGGTTTTTGTATTATGCCAAAGAAGTGATAACACTGTCCAATTCCAGTATTCAACATGTATTTAACTTGTTCCTAAAACATCCAAGCATTGGTTTCCTAGAGCAAGATACTTAATCTAAATACAATTTTATATGACTGTAGGTTTAGTTTGATTCAACAGACATTTATTGAGTGCTGCTGTATCTAGACCCATGCTAAGCATTGGGATGAATAAATTATGAATTATTAACAGCCTTTCCTCACCAAAAGCTTATGGTATAGTGGAAGCAACAATTCCTAAGTAAATTAATTCAGCATTATATAGTTTGGGTTAACTAAGAAGAACCAGGTTAGGCCACTAAGTAAGGGATAGTTATTGAGAGGGATAGTTAGGCCATTTAGTCCCAATAGGAAGAAGGCTCCAGGAAGGAGAAGCTTCTCTTGTTGTAAGTTATAGTAGAAATAAGCTTTATTCAGGGAATATTGACCAGGAAAAATAGTCTGAACAAATCCATAAAGTATAAAAGTACATAATGTTTACATTCTACAGAACACTAAATATGAGGAGGGCAAGATGAGAGGAAGCTCGGGTCTATGTCATAGAGGGGTTATTTTATGTCACACTAAGGAACTTGATTCTGTAGGCAGTAGAACACTATCTAAAGACAGTTGGAAGGTCATATATTCACTTGAAATATATTTTCTAGACTATACATGGAGAATAGCTCTAAAGGGAGCAAAACTAGAGGTAGGGAGACACAGTAGGAGGCTGTTGCACAGTCTAGGCAAGAGATGGTATGAGCCTGATTTAGGGTAGTGATGGTAAGACAGGAAATGAAAAGAATAAGTTATGAAAATATTTAGAAATTAAAATTCCTGGGCTAAAGTGATTGATTAGATATGACATTACTGAAGGAAAGGGGAAGCCTAAGGCTTGCTTCTGGCTTGAGGAAAAATTGTATAGTTAAGCTATAGACAAAAAATAATAATAGAAGAAGAAAAGAAGATTTAAGGATACATGGATAGAATATATAAAAGAAATTTGTCATAGTCCCATATGTCTAGCAATCAATATTCATATTTTAAAATATTTCTTTCTTGTCTTTATTATTCACATATTTTTTACATAATTAACTTTATACTATGTTTAAAATATGTTCTGCCTTTTATTTGACAACATCATTATTGTGTAAAAAAGCACTATTTCATAATATTAAAAATTCTGTTTAAACATACAATTTAATGACTGCATAAAATTTCTCTTGGTGGATTTACCATGATTTTCTTAAAATATTACACCTATGTAATGAAACACTCTTCCAGAAATCAATGAGACATTCTTGCAAAGGTGGTAGCTATAAATCTACATATGGCAACTGAATTGGATGCTACCTAAGGATTGGCTAGATTGAAGTAGCTCATAAAATATTCTACAAGGAATGAGATCAATATTTTTAGCAACAAACAGTTGATAAGAGTCAATCAAATACAACATATTAAGATAAAAATATAAAAAGTCTTTCTATTGTTTTATTCAAAAGATCATAGTTTGTCATTTGTATTAACACTGTGAAAACATTGTGTTCTGGTTAGAGTATAGCCTTGGAAATATATTCAAGAGACAGAAGAGATATACATTCAAGAGTAAAAATAGTGACATTCATCATCAATATTTTTCCTCTTCTTTCTAGCGACATGGTTCAGAGGAAGAAAGGCTGCAGATAAAAAGATTTCATTTCACTAGAGATGAACCTAAGAAAATCCACTGTGAATTACCTGAATAAAATGTAGGCCAGGCAGCCTACTGTTTTTAAAAATAGGCAATAAATGAAATATAAGAAATGAATATAACCAAGTACTTATAATACTAACTTCTTGGCTGGCATAGTCTAGAATGGTTAAATACGCAAACTTAGTATTTCCATTATTGTTGGGTTTCCTCTCTTTTTTTTTCCACCTTCTCAACAAGGAATTTCAGTATAGATTTGGCCCTTTGGCTTCATCTTTTGGAAGCTCATGAAAAATGATATGTAGGTGGTTTACACTCAATGCCAGAATCAACACTCTTTCTGTTCTGAAAAGCTGAGGATTTGAAAACATTTCTTCTTCTCATAAGGATTTACTCAAGTATTTATATATCCTGTAATATTTGGCATCTGTAATATTATTCCTTCATATTTTTGGATATTTTTACTTAAAATAACATGCTTCATAACCAAAGCAGCAAGCTACTTCTAAAGAAATGAATACAACTTTATTTCCAATTATTTTTCTTCATGTCACTGCAGAAGTTGCATTTAAATATATTTCATGCATATATCCTATTTTCCTCAAGTGGAAATCCTAGTAATTCAAGGGGAAAATGATGATATATTTAGTACTGTGTAATAGTTCGCTGACTGAAGAAGACCCAATTCAAACAATATGTCCTGTATACGACATATAGGTTCAGCATAAGTGTGGATTTAGTTTCTTAGATTTTTAAGATGTGTAGGAGGGAATCAGCTGTTATAAATAGATACTTCAGGTACTTTTTATGCAAAGTTAAGTGTACAGAACGCCATCACCACCAGTGTCCAAGTGTCCCATGTGAGCGCCTGAAGATGGACATGCTTTACCCACCGCTGCTAATGCCCCCACCAGCACCTCAGCATGTTGTCCAGGGGTGTAGGGACAGTCTTATCCCAGCCACCACTGCCACTGTCAGCACCCATGCATGTCTACAAAGGGCCTGATGATAGACTCATTGTGCTAATCACTGCCACATGCATGAGCTGTCTGGGGAACTGAAGGTAGGTCTTCTCTGGCCACTGCCATCAGTGCATGCACACACCATCCAAGGTCGTAAGGACAGGCTAACCCTGTCTATCTCCAGTGCCAACATGCACCCAGTGGAGACTTGAGTACTGTTTTGCTCAGCTTGCCATTCCCACCACTGCTAGTGCTCACCAACACACTTCACTCAGGAGCCTGAGGATGAGCCCATCCAAGCTACCACCACCACCAATGGTACCCACATTCATCACTCAGGGCCAAGGACCTGCCCATCCAGTTTTCTGCTGCCACTACTGGCACTTGATCACACTGCTGGTAGACCTAAGGACTGGCTCACCGAGACCTACCACTGCTGTCATCTGCTTACACTGTTGGGGCCCTGAGGACTGAATGCCCTGCCTGCCATTGCTACCAGAGGTACCTGAGGACTAGAGCACCTGGCATTTCTGTCCCAGAAAAGCCTCACCACAGCTTTCAATAATAATCACAGCTTAAGCCACTGAAGAATTCACAGACACCACTGACATTGATTGCAGCCAAAGAAATCACATGAAGACTACACTATTATACCCACCAAGAATCAAAGCCTAAGTACCTTCCCCAAATCAACACTGTAGATCCATAGGAAAAATTATTTCCCTATAAAGGCTGATTAATAAAATTGTAAGAAGTGACTGTTACATCAGATGCACAGATATCAATGTAAGGACATGGAGAACATGAAAAAGCAGGGAAAGAAGACAACTCCAAAGGAACACAATAATTCTCTAGTAACAGACCTTAAAAAAAGGAAATCTATAAAATGACTAAAAAAGAAGTTTAAAACATGATATTAAAGAAAATCAGTGAGATAGAAGAGAATACAGATAAATAACATGAAGAAATCAGGAAAAAATTCATGAAGTGAATTAGAAATTTAACAACGAAATAGATATTATAAAAAGAACCAAATAGAAATCCTAGAAATAAAGAACTTTATGAATGAAATAAAAATACAATTGAGAGGTTCAATAATAGACTAGATTAAGTAGAAGAAAGAATTCCTGAACTTAAAGATAGGTCTTTTGAAATAACTCAGTCAGACCAAAATAATAATAATAATAAAATAAACAAGAATGAAGAAATATGTGTGACATAATGGGACATTAAAAAGTGACCAAATGTTTGAATTTGGGGAGTTCCAGAAGAAGAGATGGGCAAAGACATAGAAGACCTACTTAAAAAAATAATATCTGAAAACTTCCAAACTCTTGTGAGAGATATAAACATCCAGATAAAGAAAATTAATATATCTTCAAATATATTCAGCCAAAAAGGCATATAATATTCAAATTGTCAAAAGTCAAAGACAGAGAGAGAATCCTAAAAATAGCAAGAGAAAAGCATTTAGTCACATATAAAGGAATCCTCATCAGACTAACAGTGGATTTCTTAGTGAAAACATTACAAGCCAGGAGAGTAGGATGATATAGTCTAAGTGATGAAACCCATCCCCCACCATCCAAGAATATTATACACAGCAAATCTATATTCCCAAAATGAAGGAGAAGTAAAATATTTCCCAGACAAGCAAGCACTGAGGGAATTCATCACGACTAGCCCAGCTCTACAGGCAATGCTTAAGGAAGTCCTACATCTGGAAGTGAGAGAATGATCCTTCATCATGAAAACACATGAAAGTATAAAGCTCACTGTTAGAGAAGATACACAAATAAAAAAGAGAAAGAAATAAAATGTTATAACCACAAAACCCCACAAAATTGTAAAGATAATAAAAGAGGAAGAAAAGAACAAAGGAAATATAAAACAATCAGAAAACCATTACAAAATGTCAGGAATGGGTTCTCACCAATCAAAAACAACCTTAAATATAAATGGCTTAAATTCCCCTATCAAAAATATAGACTGGCTGAATGGATTAAAAAAAATAGACCCAAATATATATATATATATATATATACACACACACATATATATATATATATATGTATATATATGTGTGTGTGTTGCTTGCAAGAAACTCACTTCACTTGTAAAGACATACATAGACTGAAAGCAACAAAAAAAAGAAATCCAAACAATGGAAACCAAAAATGAGCAAGAGTAGCTATACTTATTTCAGATAAAATAGACTTTAAGTCAAAAATGGTAAAAAGAGAGAAAGAAAGTCATTAAAAATAAAAAAATTAATTCAGCTAGAGGATATAACAATTGTAAATATATGCGTGTGTGTGTGTGTGTGTGTGTGTGTGAATCTCCAACACTGGAGCACCCAGATACATAAAGAAAATATTATTATGCTAAAGAAAGAGATTGACCCCAATACAATAATAGTGGGTACTTCAACACCCCACTTTCAGCAATAGGCAGATCATTCCAGCAGAAAATCAACAAAAAAAACCTTCAACTTAATCTTCACTAAAGACCACTATAGACCAAATGGATCTAACAAACATTTATAGAACATTTTATCCAACAGCTGCAGAGTATGCATTCTTCTCATCAGCACAAAGAACATTTTCTAGAATAGAACATACATTAGACCACAAAACAAGCATCAACAAATTCTAAAACATCAAAATCATGTCAAGTATCTTCTCAGACCACAATAAAATAAAACCATAAATCAATAACAAGAACAACTTTGCAAGCTGTACAAATATGTGAAAACAAATATCTTGCTCCTGAATAACCATTGGATCAATAAAGAAATTAAGAATGAAATCAAAAGCTTTCTTGAAACAAATGAAAATAGAAACACAACATGCCAAAACCTATGAGATACAGTAAAAGCAGTGCTAAAAGGAAAGTTTATAGCAATAAATGCTTACATCAAAAAAATAGAGAGATTTCAAATAAACAACCTCATATGCACCTCAAGACACTAAAGCTTCTGCACAGCCAAGGAACAGTTAATAGAATAAATAGACAACCTACAGAATGGGAGAAAATATTTGCCTGCTGTGCATCCCATAAAGGGCTGATAACCAGAATCTACAAAGAACTCAAGCAGATTTTCCTGAGTTCTATATAGATTCTAGTTATCAGCCCTTTCTTGGCTGTGTAACATGTGAATATTTTCTCCCATTCTGTAGGTTGTCTGCTCTCGTGATAGTTTCCTTGGTTGTGCAGAAGCTTTTTAATTTGATCAGGTCCCATTTATTTATTTTTGTAGTTGCTGTGAGTATATACACACATAATGGGTGCAGTGCGTGCCATCTGGGGTACAGACACACTTGAAGCTCTGACTCGGGTGGGGCAACGGCAATATATATAACGTAAACATTTGCACCCCCATAATATGCTGAAATAAAAAAAAGAACTCAAGCAAATGAGCAAGAAAAAAATCAAATAACCCAATTAAAACGTGGGCAAAAGACATGAACAGAAGCTTTTCAAAATAAGATAGACTAATGGACAATAAGTATATGAAAAAATGTTCAACGTCTGTAACCATCAGGGAAATGCAAACCAAAACTACAATGTGATATCATCTAACTCCAGTGAGAATGGCTCTTATCAAAAAGTTGCAAAACAACAGATGCTGATGGAGTACTACTCAGCTGTTAAAAAATGGCGAACTAATACCTTTTCTAACAACCTAGATAGAACTGGAGACCATTCTTCTAAGTGAAGTATTGCAAAAATGGAAAAAAAAAACCACATGTTCTCACTATTAAATTAGAACTAATCAATCAACACTCATGCGCATATATGGAGATAAAACTCAATGGAAACCAAGCAGGTGGGGGAGGGGAGAAAGGGAGTGGGTAAATTCACACCTAACGGGTACAATGCAAACCATCTGGGTGGGCACATTTACAACTTTGACTCAAACTGTACAAAAGGAATTTATGTAACCAAAACTTTTGTACCCTCAGTAAGATTCTGAAATAAAAAAAAAAAAAAGAAACTAGAAAAGCAAGAACAAACCAAATCCAAAATTAGTAGAAAAAAAGGAAAGAAAGATCAAAGCAAAGTTAAATGAAATAGAATCTACAAAACAATAAAAAGGAATCAACAAAATAAAATTTTTTAAATTTTATTGACACATATTACATGTACATATTTTCATGGTACATGTGATAATTTGATACATTCAGAAAATCATTGCTTTTCATTTTTAGTGAATGTATTACAGGTTTTTGGATTGTACTAACCTCATCGCTTACAAAAAAAACATAGATACAAAAACTTATTTTAAAAAGATGAACACTTACATCAAAAAACAAGAAAAAGAAACACTCTACAGTTTAACCCCATCCCCCCACATTTTGACTTTTTGCTGTTTCAATTTACATATTTTTATATTGCCTATCTCTTAAAAGGTTGCTGTAGCTATTATTATTTTTCATAGATTTGTCTTTTAGGTTTTATACTAGAATGAGAAGTGGATTGAAAGCCATAATTACAGTATTGAGGTATTCTGGGATTTTCTCTACACTTAATTTTACCAGTAGATTTTACAACTTCATATTTTTTTTCTTTGCACATCATTTTTTTTCCTTTTAAATTGAAGAACTCCTTTGGAATTTCTTGTAAGATGGATCAAGTGGTGGTGAGTTTTCTCAGCTTTTGTTTGTCTAAGAAAGACTTTATTTCTCCTTCATATTTGAAAAATAGCTTTGTTTGGATACAGTATTCTTAGATGGCATGTTTTTTTCTTTTAGCACTTTGAAAATGTCATTTCACTCCTTTTTTTGTGTGTATGGTTTCTGTTGTCAAGTCTGTTGCCAGACAAATTGGAGTTTCTTTATATGTTATTTGTCTCTGTTCTATTGCTGCTTTTAGGATCCTCTCCTTGTCCTTCACCTCTGAGGGTTTGTTTATTATATGATTTGGGATAGTCTTATTTGGGTCAAATCTGTTTGGTGTCCTCTGACCTTCTTGTACCTGGATATTTATATCTTTCTCAAGTTTGGAAAATTTCCCTTTATTATTTCTTTTAATAAGCTTCCTATCACTTTCTTTTGCTCATCTCCCTCTTGAACACCAATGATGCTTAGATTTGGTCTGTTAAGGTAATTTCCTATATCTTTTAAGTGATCTTTATTCCTTTAAAATCAGAGGAGGTTTTTTTTTCCTCCTCTGACTGTTTCAAATAGCCTGTATTCAAGCTTATTGATTCTTTCCTTTGCTTGATTCATTCTGCTGTTGAGAATCTCCAGTGAATTTTTTAGTTCAGCAAATGTATTTCTCAGTCTCAAGGTTTCTGGGTTTTTAAAATTATTTTAATCTCCTTGTCAAATTTTTCTGATAAATTTTTAAATTTCTTTTCTGTTATCTTGGATATCACTGAGTTTATTTAAAACTAAAATTTTGAATTCTTGGTCAGAGCGCTTGCACATAGCCTGCTCATTTGGGTCAGTCACTGCTTACTTGCTTTGTCAGTTTGGGGAGGTCATGGTTCCCTGTTTGCTCTTGTTTCTCATGGATGTATGAGTATATATTTGCATTGATGGTCTTATGCTAGTCTTCTCTATCTGGCTTGTTTTGGTTTTTAATGGTTAAGTTTTCTTAGAGATTCTTCATAATTTACCTGTTGAGTTTCTTACATACATTCCCTCTAGGTCACTGCCACTTTTTTGGCATGCAATGACACCTTAATCTCAGGTTTGCCTTGGTTCTAGTAAACAGAGTGCCACCTATCCTAAATGGAGGAGGTCCCAAAGGGGATACCCCAGTAGTGTGGATAGGCTGGTTATGGGTTTGTACCAGGGGACATGTGGAACATACTTCCTTCTGTGTATTGTTTCTAAACAGCCAGTCTGATTTGGCATCTCCTTTGGCAGAGTTATAGAGCAGAATTTCCAGGGCTGTGCATAGTAGGTCTGCCATCACCCTTTGTTTATGGCTCTCCTCAGTGATATGTCTCCTTTAAGGAACTTCTCATGCTTCTCATGGGTTGAGGCATTGACAGGCTTCCATCTTATGAGAGCTTTTTTACTTCTCTGTGTCCCTGGGAACTGACTCACCCTCATATTTGAGTTATAGGATATTGCTGGCGATAATCTTGGCACTGTATTTTTGATTTTGGTTTTCTGGAGGGGGTAAAGAAGCCAACTTATATCTATGCTTCCATTTTGTAACCAGAAGAATCTAAAAGGTTGGGTTTTTTTGAACAGATAAACAAAATCTATAAATTGCTAGCTATATTAAGCAAGAAAAAAAGAGAGAAGACCCATAAAATAAAATAGGAAGCAAAAAAGGAGAAATATGGCTATACCACAGAAATACCAAGGATCATTAGAGACTATTAAGAATAACTACATGTTAACAAATTGGAAAGCCTAGAGAAAATGGATAAATTCCTGGACACATACAACCTACAAGATTGATCCAGGAAGAAATAGAAAACATAAACAGACCAATAATGAGTAATGAGATTGAAACTGTAATAAAAGCTTTAAAAAATATTCCAAAGTCACATGGCTTTACCATTGAATTCTACCAAACTTTTAAGAAGGAACCAACATCAATTTTTCTCAAACTAGTCCAAAAAATTAAAGAGGAGGAAATTCTCCCTAACTCATTCTATGTGGTCAGCATTATTTTGATACCAAAACCAGGCAACAACACAACAACAACAAAAGAGAAAAATATAGATACTATCCCTAATGAATATAGATGCAAAAATACTCAACAAAATATTAGCAAATCAAATCCAACACATCAGAAAGATAATACTCCATATTCAAGTGCAATTTGTCCCAGGAATTCAAGGATGGTTCAAAATATACAAATCAATAAATGTGATAAATCACATTCATAGATTTAGGGACAAAATTATGTGATCATCTCAACAGAAAAAGAAGAAACATTTGATAAAATTCAATATCACTCATAATAAAAACACTCAAAAAATTAGGCATAGAAAGAACATACCTCAACATAATAAAGGCCATATATGACAAACCCACAGTTGACATCATACTGAATAAGGAAAATCTGAAAGCTTTTTCTTTAAGAAATGGAACAAGACAAGTATATCCATTATCACTACTAATACTTAACATAATACAAGAAGTCCTACCCAAAACAAGGTGGTAAAAGGAAGAAATAAAGGGCATGCAAATTGGAAAAAAGGAAGTCAAATTGCCCCTTTGCAGATGACATAATCTTATACAGAGAAAAACCTAAAGAATCCACCAAAACTGTTAGAACTGATAAATGAATTTAGTAAAATTGTAGGATTCAAAATTAACATACAAAAATCATTAACATTTTTGTACACCAATAGCAAACTAGTTGAAAAAGAAATCAAGAAAGCAATCCTATTTATTATAGCTACACAAACTAAAATATCTCTGAACAAATTTAACCAAGGAGGTAAAAAACCTCTATAACAAAAGCTATGAAACATTGATGAAAGATACTGAAGAGAAAAAAAAAGAAATTGAAGAGGATACAAACAAATGGAAGGATATCCCATGCTCATGTATCAGAAGAAATAATATTGCTAAAATGATCAAACTACACAATGAAATCTACAGATTCAATGCAGTTCCTATCAAAATACCAATTATATTCTTCACATAAACAGGAAAAAAATCCTAAAATTTGTATGGAACCACAAAAGACCCTGCATTGCTAAAGCAATATTGATCAAAAACAACAAAGCTGGAGGCGTCATACTGCCTGACTTTAACATATACTACAAAGCTATAGTAATCAAAATAGCATTGAATTGGTAAAAAAACAAACTCATAGCCTAATGGAACAGAATAGAGAACCCAGAAAAACATTCCCAACACAAAGAAATGATAAATGTTTGAGGTGATGTACATCCTAAAATCCCTGATTTGATCATTACATGTAGTATGTATATATCAAATATCACATGTACCCTAATAATATATAGTTAATGTATCAATAAAAGGGAGAAAAAAAGCATGACTTCAAAAAAGTGTGTGTATGTATATGCGTGTATATGTGTGTGAGTATGTGTGTGTATATATATATTCATATTATATATTCATGGGGGAAACAAGAGAGAACATTTGTCATGGTACCCTAGTAGGAAACTAAAATAAACCATTCTGCAGGATCAGGGCAGAACATATATACATTTTTTTAAAAGCTTGCATTTTTAGCTACAAAATAGCAAAAGACAATGGAAAGAAGTAGTAGTCTTTAATATCTGAGAATCAAACATTTTAAGAAGATGAACTACTCAAAATTCTACAACACAACACAAACTTTGTGCAAATTAGATTATTGTGCTTCATTAGATTTTGTATTTGTTGACATGCATGGAGAGTCCTTAAAACCTGGGAGCATGTATGAACCATCCCCCCTAGTATACCTTTGCCAATGTGAAAGAAATACTATTAGCCACAAGCACATTAAAGTCAGGATATGGGGAAAATGAGGGAGTTACCATTTGGGTGAGCGTTCAGCGTACGGAGAGTCTCTGATGCCTTCTGGTTACCTAGTGATATTAATATGTGAAATACATATATTAAATTTATATTATTAATAATCCTCCTTTGTCATAATATGATTCTGTTAAAAGCTACAGTACTTACAACATCACACATGTGTTTACAAGAGCCATCAGTACATGGCCTGGGCTCACTGCCACTGGTTCCTCCATCCTGGCAAAAACACATTGAACACTGCGTAAGGAGCATTTTAATTTCTTGTTTGACTAAGTTAGCCTCTGATCATACTTTAAATGCTTTGTTCTTTTAAGGAATAAGACATACATTCCCTTTTCTATCAGTATTACATAAGCATCATCCTGAAAATATATTTATTTTCAAAAGAGTTAATTATTTTTTAAAAGTCCTGGTAGATCTAGCGTAATAAAATTTATGTTAGATCACAAATGTCAAAACCATTTAATGTTGCAAAGAATAATGAAATGTGTGATGAGGCCCCATGATGGCATACCTAACTATACACTGTCTGAAAGAGTAAAGTTTGACTTTCAAAACAACAGGTGACTCTTCTCTTGAGTGTAATGGAAAATCTCATCTCTTGCATTCATCAGGCAGACCACAATCCATGGTGGTGTCATCAGTAACAGAGCAAAACTGCTCTACCTTCTTAGGCTGCTGGTACTGTGTATGGAGCTAACCTATGCTGAGAAATGTTTCCAATTATTTTATCTTTCAAGAAAAACAAAATGCCCTTCATCTAAATTAACAGGAAGTTACAAGCCTAGGGCATGAAGCTGAAAATATCCAATTGTGTGAACATACTCTTTGGACATGTGAATGGAAATATTCCAACAGGTAGCTACCTGAACATGGAGATCATTTAAGATAACATTTTAACATAATTATGAAAAGTAAAATACTTTGTATTTATGGGCAAAAGAACTTTTGGGTGCCAAGACTGTGTGCACCTTTCAAGAAAAGAAACAAGAACCTTGCATGGTGTTTGAAACATACTAATCAATAAATAGCAGTGAACAATGTATAAATAGATGTGAAAATATCAACCTATAAAATATGAACTTTGTACAATATTAGAAAACTCATTTTTTTTTTTTTTTTGCATTTGTGTAGTTTTTTATGCAATCTAGGCTGGTGGTATAAAAGTATTGACTGTGTATGGTGAAAATTCAACTAGAAGGATGCAAATGTCCCTGGCCCTACACATTGGTTCCACTCTTGTCTCTCATCCTCTAGGGTTGCTCCTCAAATTGTCTTCCTATTGAACAAACTAGACCATATTTTATGTACTGTTTTGCACATTGTTTTATTTCACTTACACCTATTTCATTCTTTTAAAATTGACTCTAATACTCTAGTCTATGGCATGGCTCAACCATAATTACTTCACAGTTTGCAGTTAATAGCCATTAGAGTTGCTTCCAGTTCTCTCTCTCTTTTTTTGGTAATTACAAATTATGCTGAAACGAACATCCCTATGCATGTATTTTTTGTGCAATTACCTCAGAATATATGTAGAAAAAATTGCTAGAATTAAAATAGATAACTCAAGGGAATAGGCATTTTAAAAAATCTTTAATTTAATTCCAACTTCAAGCACTTATGCCCTTAGGTTGGGGGGAAATTCAATGTCTGCTTTTCTAGAGCCTGGTTCCTATTACCCAAGGTAGTAGAAAGCTTCTAAGGTCTTACAGAGTACCAAGGCATTGGGGGAAACCCCTTGTCATCAGTTATCTGTGTCCCTCAATTGCTCCCAAACTATATATTATTCAGTTCTAATCCCCAATCTGCCATTTTCCTTGAGGTTTTGCTGCTTCCTTAGGCCATGCCAAAGCACAAAGTGCAGGTCTCTGATGTTTTAGGGAATTACCAGTTTGGGGGAAGTTATTCGATGTCCACCATGAAAATACTTAATCTAATCATTCAGTGAAGTTTTCCCCAAAGAGGAGAGAGAATCGGTTTTTAAAAAAATCCTTCAGGCAATGTATGTAACCTGAAATTCTGTATCCCCCATAATAATAAGATGAAATAAAAAAAAAATCCTTCAGGCAGTGAATTACAAATCTGAACAGGTTGGGACTGAGTTGGGGGAGGAATGTATGTAGAGAACAGCAACATATTTTGATAATGTGAGTTGTGACACTTTCCATTTCTTACATGCTTTGTAACGGTTTAGACAACACAAAAATATTAGTTCCTTCTCAGGGGAATTTTTTGCTAAAACCATTTAAGCTTCAAGATTTCTCAGAGAATCTGAATGTATCAATAATCATGTAATAAATTGGAATATGCATTTTAATTTTGACAGCTGCTGCTAAATTACCATTCCACCAAAGGTGTATGAGAATGCTTGCTTCTCCACATCTAGTCAAATTGACCTGTAACAAACTTTTAATCTTAGTCAATCTGATAAGTAAAAAAACCTATTTATTGTTATCTTAATTTACATTTCTCTAATTTACTCAGTCTGAGCATTTTATATTTATTTACCGACTGTATTTCTTTTTCTGTGAATTGCCCAGAAACAATTTTTTTAAAGATATTGGGTAACAAAGTGATCTACAGATTCAATGCAATCCCTATTAAACTACCAACATCATTTTTCACAGACGTAGAGAAAATAATTATACACTTTGTATGGAATCAGAGAAGACCCCATATAGCAAAAGCAATTTTAAGCAATAAAAACAAAATGGGAGGTATTAATTTGCCAGACTTCAAACTATACTACAACGCTGTGGTTCTTAAAACTGCCTGGTACTGGCACAAGTACAGGGACACAGACCAGTGGAACACAACAGAAAATCCAAATATAAAACCATCCTTATATAGACACCTAATCTTTGACAAAGCAGGCAAGAACATACTCTGGGGACAAGAATCCCTATTCAATAAATGGTGCTGGGAAAATTGGATAGCCACATGTAGAAGGCTGAAACAGGACCCACAGCTTTCACCTCTCACAAAAATCAAATCACGGTGGATAACAGACTTAAACCTTAGGTGTGAAACGAATAGAATTCTAGAAGAAAATGTAGGAAAGACTCTTGCAGACATTGGCCTACGCAAAGAATTTATGAAGAAGACCCCTAAGGCAATCACAGCAACAACAAAAATAAATGAATGGGACCTGATTAAATTAAAAAGCTTCTGCACAGCCAAAGAAACAGTCACGAGAATAAACAGACCACCTACAGAATGGGAAAAAATTTTCGCATACTACACATCAGATAAAGGACTGATAACAAGAATCTATTTAGAACTCAGGAAAATCAGCAAGAAAAAAATCAAACAACCCTATCAAAAAGTGGGCAAATGACATGAATAGAAATTTCTCAAAAGAAGATATAAGAATGGCTAACAAACATATGAAAAAATGCTCAAAATCCCTAATCATCAGGGAAATGCAAATCAAAACCACAATGAGATATCACTTAAAGGCCATTCTCACTTTATCAAAAAGTCCCAAAACAACACATGTTGATGTGGATGTGGAGAGACAGGAACACTCATACACTGTTGGTGGGACTGCAAACTAGTGCAACCCCTGTGGAAAGCATTATGGAGATATCTTAAACAGATTCAAGTAGACCTACCATTTGATCCAGCAATCCCATTATTGGACATATACCCAAAGGAAAAAAGGTCATTCTATAACAAAGACATATGTACCCGAATGTTTATAGCAGCACAATTCACAATTGCAAAGATGTGGAAACAACCCAAATGCCCATCAATACATGATTGGATTAGTAAACTATAGTATATGTATACCATGGAATATTACTCAGCTATAAAAAATAACGGAGATACGACATCTCTATGGTTCTCCTGGAGAGAGTTGGAACCCATTATATTAAGTGAAGTATCCCAAGAATGGAAAAACAAGCATCACATGTACTCACCAGAAAATTGGTTTCCCTGATCATCACCTAAATTCACATCTGGGAATGATATCAATCGGATATCAGACTGAGGTGGGGGGTGGGGGGAGGGGATGGGAATATGCCTACATCATGAGTGTATTGCGCACTGTCTGAGGAATGGTCACGCTTGAAGGTGTTGACTTGGGGAGGGGGAGATGCGAGGAGGGGATGGGTATATACCTACATGATGAGTGCAATGCGCACTGTCTGGGGAACGGACACGCCTGGAGCTTTGACTTGTGGGGACAGGTGGTACATGGGCAATGTATGTAACCTGAAATTCTGTATCCCCCATAATAAGATGAAATTAAAAAAAAGATATTGGGTAACAATATATGACAAATGTGTGATAAGATGCTGTAGCTGAGAATAAAAGCACCTGTGAAAACCAAGATGGAAATACTCTGTCATTCCTTTTGTATAAATATATACACATTATTAAGCCAGTTTTAGAAAAATCCCTCTGAAAGCTACCAAGAGTAGAATGTGGATCTTGTCTAGAATGAACTGTGATGAACTATACAAAAAGGAGCCATCTATTCATTGGATATATCTTTGCTATTTATTATCCCAAGAAGATGAAATTTCAGACATACCATTGTATGTTCCCTATAGCGTGTGTATTTTATTTTCACTTATTGATTAACTTTTAGTTATTGATGGCTTATTATGTGTAAAACCTTCAATATAGGAGCTAGGAAGGTGTATAGCCAAATTAAATAATACAAGACAATAAATTAGGCATGGTCCTTCCTCTTTAGGCATTTATAATGTCTTTGAGAACAACAGGAGGGGACAGTAAATAATAGGTTATAGATTATAATTGAGTGCTAAGGAGTCTGGACTTCACTCAAGGCCATAGAAAGTGACTGCATATTTATAAGCAGATAAGTGACAATATTGAAGCTGTTCTTTAAAGAAAATTATTCTAAAAGCAATGTAGATAAAGAGAAGGGAGAATGAGAGGTAGGAAAATTAATTAGGAGGCTACCACCTTTTATGGGTAGTAAAGACAAAGACTACCACAGTGGCAGTGGGAATGGAAATCTGGGAACTCCAAGTGGGGATGCTGGGGGGGTGCACAATTGTCAGGAGCAGCACTTCGATGGGAAGAATCATCAAAGTCAAGGGAGGGTGAGTCTCAAGAAGGAGAGGACATTAGGAATGTAAAACAATAGAATCCTAACCATAACTCATCTTTATTCATCCGAGTAGAAATGAGAGCATGTTGCTAATATTTTCATTTATATTGAACTCTTGCAGAGTCCCAGACACTGTGCTATGTGCTATGGGTGAAATAGTGAGCAAAATTAATAAGGTATTTACTTTGATGTAGCTTAAAACTTATCTGTAGAGAGCATCAAATCAACATCCATCATGGCACCTTCATTTTGCTTTGGAAGAGCCACATCTCCATTGCTGTTGGATCATGAGCTTTAGTTAAAACTAACTCTCCCCTCCCTTCAGAAAGGGTGCATTTGCTCCATGCCCAGGCCCATCACAGTGTGTTCCTCCCTCTGGCCACAGCGGGTTGTCCAAGGATAGTGTAGCATCCACGCTGGTCAGCCATAGCGACTGAGACTCTATTCTGGGTCTTTATTTCAGCTCTTGGTGAGGCAGACTCTTTTCCACATGGTGAGGGCCTAGAAGTATGAAGCGCTGAAGATGTGGCAGCCAACGTCCAACCATGAAGTCAACCTTGTCTGAGATTTCAATAATAATTCTCCATAACAAGGAAAAGGCAGAGCCAAGAGTTACAGAGAAAAAGCACATCCTGCTGATTTCATTTGAGCCTGGTCAAGTTTTGACCAAATCTAGATTTATTCCTGAACTTGTTGGTTAGGTGGGACAATAAATTTTATTTTGGTTCAAGCCAGTTTGGTTTGGATTTTCATTCATCAGAAGAAGTCTAATCATTACAACTATTAAAAATGTCCTGTCCTTTTTTCCCCAGATGGCAGAAAATTTTGAAATAATGTCTCTAAACATTTCATTGCAAAACTATGGAGCATTACAAAATTTAAAGCATTTGAAATCTAAGAAGAATGGTATTCCTGTGGAAATATTAGATGACTATTTGTGGAAAATTATAGTATCTTCCAGTCTGTTTTAAATTATGGTGTAAAGTTCACAGCTGTATATTCTTCAATTACCAGAAATCCGAGGAGTCTGCTATTTAGGCTGTTACAAAGCTATGCTTATTTCACTTTTGAGAAGAATGTTATGGAGTAATAATTTCATTTAAAAAAAATGGAATTTACTGTTTACTTCCAGGTGAAAATATTTTCAAAATTAAACAGTTCTTGTTTTGAGCATCTAACATTTTAATGGAGAAGATGAATACATAAACCACTGAAATCAGTATTAAAAGTATGTAAAATCAGTATTAAAAGTATTAAAGTATATAAAATCTTTACATTTTAAGCATTGCCTATTGGAATGTATTTACATATTTTTTGCCTGGAAGCAATGACAACACCGATCAGGTATTTAGAGCAATTTTTCACACTACATAATGGACATTATTCAGATTCATCCTGGAAACAACTGTATTAGGCATAAATCAAACAGACTTTCAGACATGCATTGCTTATTTGATGTTTTCTTAACTGGGAGTTTCCCAGGCAACTATAGCTTAAACAATATTACTTGTGTATGTCTTTGAACAATTACAAGAATTTCAACTCTACTATTCTGTGTTTTTTCCTTTTGGAGACAGGAAGAGAAGATAATGGCATTTGGCCATAGAAAGAGAACATAAAATTGTAGAGTTTTATGTTCTTTTCCTAATGAAGATTTGGGAAAGAGAAAGAAAACTGAAAATAATTATTCAAGCTTCTCCTAACCTTATTTTTCATATAGTGCCCAAGTATTTATATAAAGCTTTAGCAGTAACTTAATCTTCACAAGTGAACAGAAACTATAGCATTTGATAACCTTCAAATTATATAAATAACAAAAACTACTGCTTACATTTTACTTACTATACAGCAGGCACTGTTCTAGGTATTTCACATACATTAATTTATATACTCCTCATAGCCACCCTATGAAGCACAGAGAGGTTAAGAATTTTGCCCAGTGTCACACAGCTGCTGTGTGGCAGGATGGCAGAGTCATCCAGGCAGTCAGCTCTAGGGTCTGTGCTCTTAACCACGGCTTGCACTTCCCCTCTGCCTTCTAGGGCTGTGTTGAAAAGAGGGCCATCAGATCATTAGAAATCTGCTGGACACTCACTTGCATTTTTCAGGCAAAAAAAAAAAAAAAAACCCAAACATTCTCCATGAAACCCTGGTCCTATGGGTAGAGTTTGATTTTCAAGAACTAATTCCATCGTTCAACCCCCATGACATGACAGCAAGAGAATCAGCACTTGTCCTTGCATGGCTGTGAAATGTTTAATCCTGATTTTAATTTCCCTCCCTCTCGGTGCCATTTAAAATGTTCACTAACCACATGTCCTTGATATTTTGTTTTAAGTAACAGTTAAGAAATATGCAGGCAAGGTTGTAAAGTAATCCTGAAATAATTTTTATAACAGCATCATTAAGGCTTTCTTCATTAGATGAAAAGTAGCAAATGTGAAATACATTACATATTTTGATATTTAACAGCTATATTAACACATTTGTATTTCAATTAGTTCAGAATATGGAACATTTATTTGTAATTAGGATTTAATTTCTTCTTTATTTATATCTATATTAAAGACATGTGCAGAACAAGAAATTCATATTGAATTATTAAAATATGCATTGAAATACACTTGAAATCCCAGGGAATTTCAAATGCTTGGAAAACAAAGTACATTTTGAATCAGGAAAAAAGGACCGAGTCAACTTCCTGTCCCCACACTCAAGATTAACTAGTAGACTAGTATACTATGGCACAGTTTCTAAATTTGATTTCAAACTAAAAAAAAGGAAAGGTTATAGTCTTTTACCCTTCCTATCTCACCTCAGTTACATTGTCAGATGCTTGCTAAACTTATTTAAGAAATTAGCATATTTTACATTTTTGAGATTTTACCTGCTACACTGATAGAGACAATAAAGAATTGATAAAGGATAATGTTTAGAGGTTAAAATGACACTGGTTACATTTTGGCTCCAATGTCTCCAAACGTAGTGACAGGCAAGTCACTTGGCCTAATTGAGGCTTAAATTTCTCAACCATAAAACGAGGGTAAAAGTATTACCTTTTCTAACTACCTCACTGGATTATCAGGAAAAGTAAATGAAAAAACGTTTATGGAAGAGGCTTGTAAATTTTCAAGTGCTAACCAGAAAGTTTCCTAGAAGCAGTGTGGGTCAGTGCCAATCGGAAGGCTGTGCATTGCACAAGGGTGTCGGATCACATCTCATAGATTTCCATGTCAATAATTTCCTGGCAAGTGGCAATAGAGAGTCTTGTTCTAACAAAGTCTGCATGTTATGACAATTTTCCAATAGGAAGGGGTTCCTTTTTCTAATTTTTACAAAGACCCTTTGTATTGGGATAGAGGAAGCATTGTCCCAGTCTCTTGTCTCTCCCTTTCTCCAGTTCAATGCAAATTAGATAATGTTATTCCTCTGCTAAAACTCCAACCATGACTCCTCAATTGCCTTCGGAATAAAGTCTATATTGCTAAATTTGACAAAGCTTGAGGCCCTTTGTCTCCACTCAGTGTCATCTCTCCTTGTTCTTCACTAGCTCCAGCTCTGCTCTAGTCCGTGGAGATACCTGCAATTCCCTAACCAGTGTGCGCTTTCTCACCTCTGATTTTGAGGAAATACGTCTGTCTGAATCCTCCTTCCACACCTCCTTTGCTCTGGTAGCTTGGACATCACTGGATATGTCACCTTCTCCAGGAAGCCATTTCTAAGCTACCTCTTTTACTCAACCCCATGGGAATCTTTTTCCTTATGTTCTCTCTTGTAATGACCTGTTTATAGTCATTTGACTCCCTCAAGTAGATAATGAACAACTGAAGGACTGACAGTGTATACACAAATTAGACCCCACGTACATTTGCTGAAAGAAACAGGGTCTGGCCTCTAGTGATGGATCTGCTGCTTATTTACTTTGTGACTTTGAGTAACTCTCTTAATATCTCTATATCTCATTTTCCTGCTAGAGAAATAGAAGTTTGAATTAGCCAATCCATAAAAGATTTGACAGTTCTAAATTTCCGTAATTTTTAAATATGGTTTATCTTAAAACAAAGGAACTGTTTAGTAAATACTATTATTATTCAGGTAACAATTTGGTATATTTGAACATACTACAGGTTCTTTATGGTACCATGAATATAAAAACTATAAATACAAATGTATACTATATAATAACTAAAACACGTACCTAATTTAGCTTCTGCAAAGGAAACTTTTGTTCTGATTTTCAATCTAAATAATGAATACATGCAAAAAAGTCTTATATTCTAAAAACACTTTTAAATTAAAATATTGAAACCAACTCTTGAATCTTGCTTAATCTGAGATGTTACTTTCTAAAGGGTGTTTATTAAATTGGAGTGCAAAACCCAATGGAAAGGCACTCACACCTTCATCTCTCATCGCTGAGATTAAAAAGCAGCAACCTGAATACCATGGCAGTTGCTTATTATTGTACAGTTGTCCCTCCATATCTGAGGGGGATTGGTTTCTGTATACACACTCCCACTCCCTACAGATACCCAAATCCCCAGAGGCTCAAGTCCCTGATATAAATTGGTGTACTAATTGCATATAACCTATGCACATTCTTCTGTATGCTTTAAATCATCTCTAGATTACTTATAATGTCTAACACAACATAAATGCTGTGTAAATATTTGTTATACTATATTAGGTCTTTTATTTGTATTATTTTTAAATTTTTATTATTTTTTATTGCTTTTTGGTTTTGAATATTTTCCATTTGCCTTGGTTGAATCTGTGGATGTCAAACCCACTGCTACAGAGGGCCGACTGTAATGGCATGTTGTATTTATGTGCAACTATTATAATCTAACATACAATTCAGATTTGCCATTCCCTGCAAATATTACAGATAAAGCTGCCATTTCAGGAAATAAGAGAAAAAAGCACAAAGAAATATACCAAAATTAAAATCAAAAATCTTAGAGCAATCTTATTATTTTAAATTATAACAAGTTAACAGTTCAAAACTTTATTTTTATGATAAGCAATATTTCTATTTCCTCCTCCCCCAAATTGTGATACTCTTTGTAACTACTGGAGGAATTCCACTTGGTTCTAATTGAAATGAAATCAAATAAAAATAAAATATGCTGGGCTATTTTTAACCCTTTACTGAGGCTATGGTCACAATTTGCATGTTAGCAACAATTGCCAATCCAGTAACTTCTACCTCTCATGAGCCCTTTAGTTAAGTCACCTCTGACCTTGTCTGTTGGATTTAATTCAGAAACTGAGAAGAGATCTGGCTCTATAGACTTTTTTAAGGTATATAATTTCCTTACTTTGCTTTTGTTCTTCATAAGAACAGGTGTCATAAGTCATTATACACCAGAACACATAAAGAACATGTAGACTTGGAAATATGTCCTATGGTTTTTTTCTCAGAAAATTCGAAGTTTTTTTTTTCTTTGCTGCTGAAATGGAAAAGGGGGAGGGACATTTTGGTGGCTGAAACTCAAATACTCATAGAGTGTGTGTATATTTCCTTTTTAACAATTAATTTCCCTGATCAGCTTAGAGAAGTTTTTCAAAAAAATGATCGTGGTAATAAAACTGCTTGGCAAGTGAAATTCAGTTATTTTACAGTGGTTTAACATTTTCCAAATGCTAAATGTAATAGGTGTTCAGTATTGCACATAATTCACTGGATCTTTATTTCATTTTTACAACAAATTTATGGATAAGCTTCAGGGCAAATGGCTTCAACACGCAGTCTGTGGCTGTTCTGGGAATGTGGAATGGAGAGCTGTACAATTATCTCATTAATCTGAAAGCCAATATGCAGAAGTTAAATGTCCACACCCCCTGAGCAGCAGTGTCTTAATCTCAATCTTTTTGAGGATTTTGGACTGGGGCAAAGCAGTGTATCACTAGGATCTGAATGGAAATAGCAATAATGGAAAGGTCTATTGGAGCTGGGAAATGGTGGTAGGAAGAAGAGAAGTGAGTCACAGCAAACAGTTGTAGAAGATGCTAAAGCCCACGATACCTTAAACTTTAGTAGACTGAGCAATGATATTATGTAACCAACGTTGATTAATGTGCTTTAACATGTTTCCTTTGACACGCCTGGGACACGAATGCTTTCACAACACCCACCAATTTTGATACATCATTTTGGAGTGTGGTTCCTGGAGGAAAATCCATTATTTTATGTGTATTCCCATGATAAAATATTTTGTTAAGCTTTCCTTTCTGTAGGTTATATTATGAAAATAATACAGTGGTTTTTACTGTATACATAAAAACTAGAGTATAATATTGAATATGGCTTCTCACAGTATACCTGTGCACTTCCCACAATGATGAGATTAAAGTATGCTCCCATAGGGGATGTGGCCCCTGAGAATCACAGATTCGTTGGGTATTGAAGAAGCAACATGTCCTGTAGAGAATAACAACTGAAAAAGGGAATATAACTGATCTACATTTGATTTAGAACTATTTATGAGCAAAACTCTTGAATCATTGAATCTTGTGTGCAATTAATACAAATCCGCTGGTCACACCGAGGCCCATACGTATTTGTAAAGTGCACGCTGGGCTGAAGGCATCAATTGTTTTGTAAATGACATCAACAGTTATAAATACATCTACTTTAGTGCAGAGAAAGGAACATATTTTATTACCTTGTCACCTTTTATAGTCACACAAGCAGGGACCTGCCATATATTTCAATGGAATCCATCAGTGATTTTTAAAGTCCTATCATTGAACCAGTGCCAGGCTGGCTAGAGAAGCATCCAAGTTGCTCGTTATAAACAAATCCACTTGAGTTTCTCCCAAGTCCTCCTGAATTATTAATAGAATCTTCATAGTGGGAGTCCAGGAACTGTTATTTGAAACAACTTTTTTAGTAATTCGTATGACCAGGTTTAAGAACAACTGGATTAACTCATATTTCACATATTATTAGCTATACAATGAACTTTCTGCTTACTGTGATATTGTATGTAAGTAATAATCTCTTCTGGGAAAATAACTGGCAAGTCTGATAATGACCATTCTCTGAAAAAAGTAAGTAAGCATTGATGGACAATGAAGCACAGTATCAGAATATGGGCCTCACATTGTTATCTGTTCCCCACAGATCAAGCCACAAACACTTTGAGAGATTACTTTTTATCTCTGGAATCTTAATTTCTCTCATGTCTCGGTCATGAAACTGGAATCTTCCTGAAGTAGAGGTGCATTAGTAGACTTTTACTCATTTTATGGAATGAAATTGAGAAGTTTGCATTCATTCACACCAGAAAAAAAAAGTTCTCTTTAAGTCAATATATCTCAACACTTCAAAATAGGCCACACTTTACCACTGTACAACATAAAGCATTTTAACAGAAGTTGTATGATTTACAGTAGTTTTTACATGGTTAAAGATTCAATCAAGCACCCATGTTTTTTGTAATAAAGTAAAAATAAATTGCACTGAATATAACAAGTATAAATTTAAAGGTGAAGTTTTTATCCAATTTTGTAGTCTCAGGGAAATCAGATTTGAAAAGAAGCTGGAATTCCAGGCTATTAAACTATATCAGAAAAAAACTGTGCTAGATTTGAAGTTTTATAAATGTACACGAAAATGATTGGGGAAAAACAGATTTTAGCAGAGATTACTTTTTCCTCACTTCATGAAAATATGAGCTTTGCCCAACAGATAATTCATTCATTTACCAAGAAACCTATACTGAGTGTCTACTAAGAGACAACCAACCGGATTAGCCTGAGCACACACCTGGGGTAATACACATTTCATTAATCTCTCCTTCCCATTAACCAACTATGCATAAACCTTTAATAGAACTAAATATATATCCATTCATTCATTTAAATATTGCTCTTGATTATCCTGCATGGCCCTGTGCCATGCTCTATCAAGAATTTGAAAAAAATTACATACAGGGTTTCTCTTCTAACAGTTTACTACCATTATAATTCATAAAACTGACTGCATGGGTTCCTCAAATAGTAAATAGTCAATGTTTTACTTTGGCTTCCTTACTTTCTTACAAAAAAGACAAGAGTGATTGTGAAGGGAGCCAAAAAAATGCAGGTAAAAGTTCTTTCCCAATAGAGCTCTATGTGGATTGATAAAGGGTGTTCTTTTAAATCAGCAGAGAGGTAGTGTGAAAATGTAAGATTCATTTGCCCGTCAGGTGGAATCCCATAGCCATTCATTATACCTTGAACATCCTTCCATTCGCTTTGTTATGTTCACCTGTCCAAAATCCAAACCAGCTGAAATCCAACTGTCCTCAGCTCCAAGCCTGCACAGTGAAGTGCAGCTGGATGTGGCTGGAGAAAAACTAACAGACCCACTGATTGTTTTCCCTTGAAATTCACCTTTGTGTTTCCCAATAATCATAATATTTTCCCCCTATGTATCCTATTCTCTAAAAAGAGTATGAAAGAGATCTCATATCTTTTACTCTTCCCTCAAACTCCTAACACCCTCTTTATCCCCACTTTCAAGTCAAATTTTTTAAAATTTCACTGATATTTCAATGAACTATTTCTGCCTGACAAAGATCCCCAAACTTAAAGGCTTAAAACAAAACAAACAACAAAAAGATTTATTATTTCTCACAGTTGGTGGTTCAGGAGTTCAGGCTCATCTAGGTGGTTTTTATGCACTATGAGTAGCACCTGAGGTCATTCAGCTGGGAGCGTGCTGGGCTAGAATCTGCAAGAGGGCCTTTCGTCTTCCATGGTTCTGCATGTGCCTGTGGAGCACACAGTAGCCTGGACTTCCTTACAGCATGGCAGCTGGGCTCTAAGAAGAGGGGAGAAGGAGCTGCCAGTTTCTTAAGGCCAGAGCTTGGAAATCCCAACACACCACTTCCACTGTATTCTGTTGTTCAGAGCAACACACAAAGTATATTCAAGAGAAGGAAAAGAGATTCAACCTCGTGATGTGAGAAGCTGCATGTGAATATAAGGATGGGAGAAACCATTGGTAGACATAACTGAAAACTATCTAGCACAGCTAATTGAATATTAATTACCATGCCTCTACCACCACACCTACCACCTTACCTGTGTCTGCATCCACATGTCCACCTCCCTCGTGTTACTATTGAGGAGTGGCCTACACCTAATAACATTCAACCCTCTCCACTATTACATTAGTACTCATCCACTTTCACCTACTGAACATCATTGTTTCAGTGATTTTTCATTTTCCCCTGCATCAGGAATTTTTTCCACTATGTTATCTTCTTTGGCAAACAAATATATTACAATTTGCCTCCTCTTAGAAAAACAACCAAACAAAAATCCCTCTCCTGAATCCATATTTCCCTCCAGATACTTTTCATTTCTCTGGCCCCGTTTTTTTTTTTTTTTCCATTTCAGCATAAAATGGGGGTACAAATGACAAATGTTTAGGTTACATGTATTGCCTTTGCCTCACCGAGTCAGAGATTCAAGCGTGCCCATCCCCCAGATGATGCACACCACATCCACTAGATGTGTATATATCCATCCCCTCCTCCCCCTCCTACCTGCCCAACAACCAATGAATGTTACTACTATATGTGCACATAAGTGTTGATCAGTTAACACCAATTTGATAGTGAGTACATAGGGTGCTTGTTTTTCCATTCTTTTAATACTTTACTTAATAGAATGGGCTTCAGCTCTATCCAGGATAATACAAGACGTGCTAGATTACCATTATTTTCTGTGGCTGAATAGAACTCCATGGTATACATATACCACATTTTATTAACCCTCTCATATACTGATGGACACTTGGGTTGTTTCCACATCTTTGCAATTGTGAATTGTGCTACTACAAACATTCTAGTGCAGATGTCTTCTTTATAGAATGTCTTTTTTTCCTTTGGGTAGATGCCCAGTAATGGGGTTGTTGGATCAAATGGTAGTTCTACTTGTAGCTCTTTGAGGTATCTCCATATTACTTTCCACAGAGGTTATACTAGTTTGCAGTCCCACCAGCAGTGTATGAGTGTTTCTATCTCTCTGCATCCATGCCAGCATTTATTGTTTTAGGACTTTTTGATAAAAAACATTCTCACTGGAGTTAAATGATATCTCATTGTGGTTTTGATTTGCATTTCCCTGATGATTACAGATGTTGAGCATTTTTCCATATGTTTTTTGGCCATTCGTTTGTCTTCTTTTGAAAAGTTTCTGTTCATGTCCTTTGCCCACTTTTTAATGGGGTTGTTTGATTTTTTTTCTTGTTGATTTTTCTGAGTTCTATATAGATTCTGGTTATCAACTCTTTATCGGATGTGTAGCATTTGAACATTTTCTCCCATTCTGTTTGCTCTTGTGATAGTTTGCTGGGCTGTGCAGAAGCTTTTTAATATGATCAGGTCACATTTATTTATTTATTTATTTATTTTTGAGACAGAGTCTCTCTCTGTTACCCAGGCTAGAGTGCCGTGGCGTCAGCCTAGCTCACAGCAACCTCAAACTCCTGGGCTCAAGCAATTCTCCTGCCTCAGCCTTCCGAGTAGCTGGGACTACAGGCATGCACCACCACGCCCAGCTAATTTTTCTATATATATTTTTAGCTGTCCATATAATTTTCTTTCTATTTTTAATACAGATGAGGTCTCGCTCTTGCTCAGGCTGGTCTCAAACACCTGAGCTCAAATAATCCGCCCGCCTGGGCCTCCCAGAGTGCTAGGATTACAGGCGTGAGCCACCATGCCCGGCCACATTTATTTATTTTTGTTGTTGCTGTGATTGCCTTTGAGGTCTTCTTCACAAATTCTTTGCCTAGGTCAATGTCTGTAAGAGTTTTTCCAACATTTTCTTCTGGAATTCTTATAGTTTCATGCCTCAGTTTTAAGTCTGTTATCCACTGTGAGTTGATTTTTGTGAGAGGTGAAAGGTGCAGATTCTGTTTCAGTCTTCTACATGTGGCTATCCAATTTTCCCAGCACCACTTATCGAATAAGGATTCTTTCCCCCACTATGTAGTTTTTTGTTTTTTGTTTTTTTGGTTTTTTTTTTTAGAACAAAACAGGTTTATCTGGATTTGGGACTCTGAGTAGTTCTGTCTCTACTGTCTGACCTCCTCCTGCCACGACTCCTGGACCTAGATGAGCTCTGGCTCCGGCTCCAGCTCCGGCGGCTCCTGCGGCTCTGGCTCCGGCTGTCCCAATCCCGGCTCCGGCCCCTTTTTCTTCCTCTACTTCGTGAACTGTGCCTCTCACGACTCTTTGACGTGTGTTTGTGAGATTTCTTCCCCCTGTGACTACTTCTCCTTTTCGTCTCAGATTCCCCATTTCTCTTGTAGGGGTGGTCTGGACTGGGGCTTCTCCTCCTCCTCAGCCTGCCCTAGCGTTCGTCATGGTGGCCCATCCTCTCTCTCCTCTCCAAGTTCTTACCAAACGAGGAGCTGGTCTGATCTGGAGACAGGTACTTGTCTCTATTAGCTTCCCAAAATTCATTATTGGGATTTCTGAACACATGAAGAAAGTTGCAGTGTTTTCCTCTTGGACACTGTTGTATCGCAAATAAACCACAAATTGCCATTTTCCACCGGGTCACTGGGCAGAATTCGCACTGAAGCTGTCATCCTGCATACCAACGCCCATTAAACAGAGAAAGGGCTGCTTGGCATTCTTCTTCCGACTGGTACTGAACATACACGTTACCCCTCAGGTGAGGCTCCAAGTTGCAGCTGACCTTGCACTGAATCACTTTCCCCGCATTCTTAAACTCGGGGAGCACATCATTATAGAAATCTAGGAACTGCTGGTAGGTTTCCTCTTTGCTGTACTCCAGGCTTGCGTCGGGGTCATAGTCGTCTCTCCTGCACTGCTCCATTCCAAATGTTGTAAACATGCTTTTAATAAGCAGGGTGGGACTTGATGCTGGGAAATTGTGTTTACGTGAACACCTATCTCCAAATCTGCAAGCTCCTGTTTTACTGTAGAACGGACAATTAGCTCGATCCTTCTCCATTATTCTTAAATCCAAGGGTGGTTCTGGGTTTTGCCATGTAGCACCATTTTCCAACTCTCTTTCTTTCTTCTCCTGTAGTTTCTGCTCCTCCTCTTCTCTCTCTTTTCTCTGCTGTTCTTCCCATTCTTCCTTTAACTTTCTCCTGCCGTTTCTTAGCTGCCTCTTCCTTTTCCTTCTTTATTCTGAATTCTTCTTGTGCCTTCTGCTCCCTCAGCAACCACTCCTCATGCAACTTTTGCCTCTCGCTCTCCAATAATTTCTCTTCTTCCAGTTGTTGTTCTTCAATGAAAGCGTCCTCCTCCTCCTCCTTCTGTGAGAGTACTGCGTCTCTCAGTCGAGCGAGTTCCTGTCGACGTTTCTTTCGTTTCTCCTTCTTCAGGGCGGCCCGGTACTTTTTGTGGCTCAGTTTCTCACAAACACCACCCTCTCCAGCGCTGCCATCTCAGCGGCGCTTACCCCCCACCCCACCCCTGCCCTCCCATTCCCCTCCCCTCCCCTCTCCTCCCCCCAGGATCCGCAGTATGTATTTTTGTCTGCTTTGTCAAAGATTAGATGGCTATATGAGGATGGTTTTATATCTGGGTTCTCAGTTCTGTTCCATTGGTCTATGTCTCTGTTCTTAAGCCAGTACCATGTTTTAGTTACTATAGCCTATAGTATAGCCTGAAGTCTGGTAAATTGATGCCTCCCAATTTGTTCTTTTTGCTTAAGATTGCTTTTGCTATACAGGGTCTTCTCTGGTTCCATACGAAGCATAAAATTGTTTTTTCTAGATCTGTGAGAAGGATGTTGGTATCTTAAAATAGGGATTGCATTGAATCTGTAGATCACTTTGGGTAGTATAGACATTTTAATAATGTTGATTCTGCTGACCCATGAGCTCTCTGATCCCATTGATAGCAAAATTCCTTAAAATTATTTATGTTTACTGTCTTCAATTTCTCTTAATCCATCCTCTCCTGAGCCTACTCCAATCAGGTTTTGGGATCATTATGCCACCAAAACAGCCCTTCATTCTGTCAGTGTATCTTCAATGAAAATACAATTTTCTGCTCTCATCTTGCTCGATCTATCAGGAACAGTTGGCTCAATAGGTCCCTCAATCCTCCTTGAAACACTTTTTTTCCCCTTTTTGGCTTTCACAACAATGTTCTCTCCTGATTTCCCACTTTCTTCACTTGCTGCTCCTTTTCAGTCTCCTTTGTTGATTTCTCCTCATTTCGTTAGGCCTTGATTCTCTTCTCGTCTTTATTTACACTCACATCTCACAACTTTAAAAACCACCTATATTCTGAAAGCTCTAACACTTCATCTCCAACCCAGACCTCTTTCCCAAATTCTAAACTGTATTGAAAAGCCCACTTGGATTCTCTCTTTGGATATCTATTCAGAATCTCAGACTAACACATCCAAAAGTGAACTGCTAATCTTGCTTCCGATTGGTCCTCCCACAGATTTCCCATCTCAGTAAATGACATCTCCATCTTTCCAGTTGCGCAAGCCAAAAATTTAGTTATCTTAGGCTCTGTCTCTCTCTCTCAAAATTCTCATTGAGTTTGTCCTCAAATCCCATGTGCTCTTCCTTTAGAATGCATTCATATCTGAATACTTCTTACCACTGTCTTTCACCTACATTACTCTAAATAGCATCCACTCTTGCCTCCTTATGGTCTATTCTCACTATAGTAGACAGAAGGATTCATTTTTTTAGTGTAAGTCAGATGATCTCACTCCTCTGCTTAAAAGCCTCCAGCAACTTCCTGTTTCACTCAGAATAAAAGTAATAACATATACAAAGGTACTGTATAAATAGGTATTGAATTAGTAAATCCCATTTTCTTCTTGTGTTTTTTTAAACATAATTTGTCATGCCCTTTGAAGTATATTTTATTTTATGATGAGATGTGAGATTTAAATATATTTTTCTCATAAATTGCTAATCATTTTTTTAACAACACCTTTGGGTGAAGCAACATTGTGATGCTTCTTTTTTCTATATTAACATGGCTTAGTACTAGATTCTATCTTTCCCTTGCACTGTGTCATGCTTTTAAAATTATTATAGCTATGCTTTAAGAAAGGATAGAGATAGTCACCCTTTTTTCCTTCTCATTCAAAAATTTCTCATTCTTCCCAGTCTATTCTTAGACATCCATGTCAGCTCACTCACACACTACATCCTGGTCAGACCTGTGACAAGAAGTGGCATCTCTTTTAGACTTATTCTCCATATTCTTTTTATGTACTATTTCCTGCTTTGATTTGCTCCTATGATTTTGGGATTTCTGGCATAATGCTTGGAACTTGAATATATACAGATTGAGTACCTCTTACCTGAAATGTTTGAGAGCAGAAGTGTCTCAGATTTTAGCCTTTTTAAGGTTTTGGAATATTAACATTAGGTTGAGCATCTCAAACCCAAAAATCCAGAACCCAAATGCTCCTATGGGTATTTCCTTTGAGCATCATGTTGGTGCTCAAAAAGTTTAGGATTTTGGAACATTTGGGGTTTCAGATTTTCAGATTTAGTATACTCAACCTGTATCTTTTTCCCTCTGCTTGGCTACCAATTCTACCTGTTTATCCTGGTGCTGAACTTTAAGTGTTTTATCTCACACTTACCCATTCTGTTTGATTATCTGCCTTTGGCATCTATCATTGTTTGAACTGAGGTTTTCCCCTGTTTGAACAGTATCTGCACACTGCCCACTCCACATCCAACAACTGAGTGGTAGTGCCAGTCTCTGGACATATTTTTGAGGAATGGGATCAAATTTGGGGTTTCCAAATGAATTTCCTTGGCTTTTTTCATTTTTACTTGAAACATTTCATTGGAATTTTGTTAGTATTATGTCATCTTATAATTTTAGGAAAATTATTGACATTTTTAAAAATAAGAACATTTTGTTTTTGCCATTTAAATTTTCTTGTAAATACTCTATTAAATTGTTTTCTTTAACTTAGTAACATGTTTCGCATTAGGAGTAAGCTTGGGTAATAGTATATTCATTCCTATCGTGAATAAGAGCTTTTCTTCATTGCATTTTTAGGTGATATTTGGTATGGTAAGCTTTGTGTCTTAGGAGCTTTCTTGGGTAAATTTATTTGGTGTCTTAACATCTTTTACTATTATTCATTAGAAAAAATTTTTAGACTAATTTCCAGAATTAAAATATATGTAATAATTTTGCCTCTGACAATGTTTTTGTGCCTTATTTATGCTGGCTATATAAGAGTTTCTGTATAACAAAGAGTTGTAAAACAAAGAATTCTATAAACAAGACTAATGTAGAATCAGATTAAGACTTAAAATTTATTTTAATAGGATGTGTCCTACAATTTTATGTGTTCTGTGTGTATATTTGCCTTTTTCTTGGAGCACTTGGCTCCCTGCTTAGTGAGGGAAGCCTCAAGAAGAAGGCTGTTTTGAGACAGCTTTGAAGAGGTGGAGCTAGCATGAATATGCTGCTCCAAAGTTGAGAAATTTTATAATTTTACGTTGCACTCAAAATGGAAGCAATAGAGAAAGGTTGGTGGCAGAACAATAGCCAGACTCACAGGTTTATAACTTCTCTCTTAACCCAAGATTATCGGAGAAAGATTAATAGATTAGTGCTACTGAAGGTAATCTCAGAAGCGAAACACCCAGAGTAGAAATGGGAATACACAGAGAACAAGCCCACCAGGAGAACACTAGATTTCCTCCTTAAACCCTTAATATGATTCTATGAGCCTGGTATGCTAAGTATGGGAACAAGGGTTGAAATGAGGATCCATACGGATGCTTGCATAGGAAACACCCCTGGCTGGGGCGCGAATGCACATGCGCGCGCGCACACACACACTCACACACACACTCACACATATGCATCATGGTAATTCTGCTTGTTATAGACTAGAAAAGTTGCATTCCTTTGACATGCAATGCTTGATGTTGGAGCCAGATATCAAAAAGCTTGTGGAGCTGGAGAAGGTTACAGTCCTGAGACGGAAGATTTGCCAGGGAAAATCCAAATACAGGTCAAGGAAATTTTTTTTTAAGTAAAACTTTTAACAGTTTATTTTTTGTATCCTATTTAGGAGACAAGATGTGAAATATCCATTGATCTGAAAGGAAGATTGATTATAAAACTCATTACTTTCTCATCACCATCTGTATTAACATAATCAGCTGACTGCACTGGCATTCATATTAAATAAAATTAAACATATGCACAATGTACCCCCTTTTCCAGTTCTGCTAATGTCACTAAATTCACTTTCTCCACGTTGTATGACATTACAACGTGAAGCTGAGACATTGGTCAGTCTTCCTTCAAGTACTCTCTTGCTGCAAAAATGTTTGCTTTCCAGCTTTGAGTACAGCTTTGGTTTGGGGAAGACACATGGAGGGTTTTTTGGAGGGCTGTGTGTAAAGGAAAACACTCAAGAAACACACTTCATTTTAAGATTTTAAGGAAAGCTATCCAAAAATTATAGCACAATGATAAGCTGACGCATTGTTTTGTCTAAATAAATCCATGTGCTGGAGTGCTGATTCTAGGATGTCTTCCAAAATGACAGACCTTTGGTGTTGCCCTTCTTGCATGCATGTGCATCTGCTGAGCCAGCATGCTATGCTGCTTTGACTCAAAAGAGTCCTCTATATCCAGGCATTAAGTGACTATACTGGACACGCACCACTGGAATGCTGTGACCTACATACGGTGTATGCGGTTTACATTTTCAGTAACTGGGAGGCAATTTAATTGTCTGACTCAATTACAGTAAGTGAGAACCAGACTGCCAATTCTTCATTCACCTCACTGAAAACGGACCCCTCAAAGTAGAGCCAAATTCTGGAAGAAGAAGCTGGGTCAGCAAAGCTGCTGCTGAGGCACATATATTCCAGTCTGTATTTTGAGAAAGCTGTTGGTTTTCCTTGATCCTTTATTTCCAGCTCTGGCTCTCTGAAACTGGTCAAACTCTAGGATCAACAGCACAATTGAGTTTGACTCATAACAGAATGGGAATCCTATTTTGGGCAACTGTTTCTAAGATTCAAGCCAAAAGAAATATTGTTCAGTAGGAGGAACCATAATGAAGCTGGGTTTTGATTAAGTTTGAAAGTACACATTTTCCAAGCAGCCCTGATATGCTTGAATTCTTCATCGGTCTTAATCTCTGTAATAGAGGGATTGCCTGGACTCTTGGGACTAGATTGCCTCATGTCCTCTATGGTCAATGGCCTAAAGATTGATTTGCCAAATGATTCCTTCTTCGACCTGCCCAAATTGGCTTCTGACCAGAAGGTGTGGACTATGCCTAGCCAGAGAGCTGCCACGTATGGAGAAACAGCCCAAGTGTCTGCTGAGAAACAACTGGTTTAACTCTCAGCTCCTAATGAGCAAAGGGAATCTGTTCAAGTCTCTTTCTTTGGAACTTGCCAAGAAGTAGGCGTTAGATTTTGTCTTCCTTTCTTTGGAAACTATGATAAAAGATAAGGGAGGGAAGTCTCAGTGGAGGTGGCAATCAAGACAGCCATTCACTGTGATAAGTCCTAGGGAAATGTGGAAAAAATTCTAATAAGAATAGGAAAACCATAGTGAAAAAAAGATCGTTTTTTTATCCATCAGTTTTGAAAGCAAAGAATTTTTTCAATTTTTTAGCAACTATGAAAAACACTACAACTTGGTAATAGGTAGGTAGGCCACAGATACTCCTTAAAAGTTGTGATAATTGTGATAGAAAATTGTTCTTTCTCCCACAAGCTGAGTTTATTCAGTAGAAGGAAGATTTAGAGTGGGGCAGAAGAGGAGGCCATGAGAAAAAGCTCTGACCTGAGGTCAATGCTGTTTTGTTTTCATTTTTCATTTTATTTTATTTGGTAAAAGATCACATAACATAAAATTTATCATTTTAACCATTTTTAAGTGTACAGTTGAGCAGAATGAAGTGCATTCTTGTTGTTGTACAACCAATCTCCAGAATTTTTTATTTTTTTAAAAATATATCCATTAAACAACAGCTCCCTGCTGTTTTGTTTTCAAATCTATTATTAATAGAAATCATCAGGCTTACAAGTACAGAACAGAGAATTTTTATTTTTTTAACCCAATAGGATACCAGTAGGTACTGTGGAACGCTTTTTGCTTAACTAACTGCTCAAATTGTTTGAAGGAGTTAAAACACTTCCAAAATGTAAGGTTAAATAGTACATTCTTTAATTTATATATTATCAGTATCCTTCAGATAATATGTCTATGTTTGAGAGACCATTGGATCAGGAATTACCATAATTTAGGTTCCATGACAGTCTGACTACTTAAAAGACAATAAAAAGACAATTTAATTAAATGGAATAAACTTTTAAACTAGATATGGCATTATAGATCACCACTAACTGGTTGAATGAAAAAATTCTATTTGTTTTATGAGGATAACATTAATCAATGGTGGCTGGCTCTTTCAAAGTCTTCACTTGCTTTCCATAGAGTACATTTTTAATGTAAGATCTCATAATTTTCTAATAATTAATTAGTGTCAAGAATACTTTTTGGAACTTTATACTTTGCAAGATATTCTTAAAATAAGTAGGTCCACACAGCTTTTGAGGCAGAGTGTTTGGGAGTGCGGGAGTGTGGCAGAGTATAGGGGTCTTGATACCTGATCAATCCAGGTTTGGACTTAGGCTCTGCCATTTTGCAACTGTTGGCTATATCTTTCCTTTTCTACACCTCATTTTCCTCACCTGGAAAATGAAAAAAGAGCAAAGATTAACAAAATATGCATGTAAGATTCTTAGCACAGTGCACGGCACATAGGAAACACTTAATAAAAGTTACTGATTATTGTTATTACTATCCTAAAAATAAGAAAATAGGTATATATAAAAACACTGTCCTTTATTCCATTTCCCAGTACTTTCTAAAAATATAACTCAAGAGCCTGCAACATCTTTGTCCTTAGATACAATTTAAAAAATTTTGGGCAGGTGAAGTAAGGAACCCTTTATAGGATTTGATTTTAGGGTACCTGTAAGGGTTCATTCTCCCCACTGTTGAAAGCTGATGTTCTAACTACTATCATATTCTTTTTTTTTTTTGTAGATGTTTTAATTTTAATACTTGAGAAAATATAAGTTAAAATCTAATACAAATACTGCTGGCACAAGAAAATATTAACAAATGTGAATTCAAGTGGAGTCAGTATGTGAATGTGGATGTAAGAATGTATCATAACAACCTGTTATTGAAGAATTTTAAAGAAGTAACAGATTTTAAATCAGATAGAGATAAAAAAAGAACAATAGTTTTTTCTTTAAAAAATTCCCTTATCCATTAAGAATTATAAACTCAGTATGGAGAGGAAAATGAGAAGTCATCTAATTTATCAAGGCATTTTGAAGACATAAGCATTAAACAGATTCATTTTATTTGATTTTATTAATGATTCCCTTTTCCTTGTCTTCCTTTCTCTTTCCCTCTCCTGAGAGAAGACTGATTGGAATGTCCGGGTGGGCTTCTCAAGGTCCCTGGAGATGGCAGGAGGCTGGCATGAGTTGCTCATTGTTCAGGGTCCTGAGCAGGACGAAAAATCAGCGCTACTATCTGCCAATTATTCTTTAGCTTAATGTGAAGATGAAAGTGTTTTGGAGGAATGTACTTTAAGCTCTGGGTGATAATGTTAATAATATCAGACATGCCTGGAGCTCTGACTTGGGGGGAAAGGCGGTACATGGACAACGTATGTAACCTGCAATTCTGTATCCCCCATAACAATAAGATGAAATAAAAAAATAATAATATCTTTTTATTTTCTTCATTACTGGTGTGTTTTCAATTTTTTTGCAATGAATATGTCACTTTCATAATCAGAAAAAAAATAAGCATGAAAAGAAAGGAAAGGAAAGGAAAGGGGGGAAGGGAAGTGGGAAGGGAAGGGGGAAAGGGAAGGAGGGAAGAAGAAAGGAAGGAAGGAGAAAGGAAGAAAGAAATAAAAGAATTGGCAGCATGATTCAGAGCCTGCCAATCCAGGGCAGGAATCACTTGTTTCCTTTCTGCTGCTTCTAAGGCCCTTGAGTGTATGGGTAAGTGACAACTTTGACATCTTGGTTACATATTTTATTTTTCTTGTCATTCATTATGATATTTCTGACAGCTTTCCTTGGGTGTAAAAAATGTCTATGAAATATGTTGGCACAAGACATATATGTATGTGTGTAAATATTTACTTATTTTTTTCCTTCCTGGGGTTTGTATAGCTTGTAAATTAAATTGCACATGTGAATATTATTTCCTATTTTTATCTGCCTTTTGGCCTCAGAAATTTCCTCACACATTTTACCTTTTCTTTCCATGCATATGACATTCTAGATTGCTGTAGCTTGTACCTTATCTTCTGTGGAAACTTCTGGTATATCAGATAAAGTTCTCTTGTTCATAGGGAGTATATTTCAGTAGAATGATACATTGATTTACATGATCAATAAGAATAAATTTACAGTGGTACTAAAGGCATTTTCTGAAAATAAACTGTTAAAAATAAAATTTGCAAATATATCTTTAAAAATCAACTTAGAAGAGCAATTTCCCTGGTACACGAACACATATTTCTTCCTTGGACACTTTCTAAATTCATGTCCACCCATTTGAAGAAGCTATGACAGAAGATTTACAACTTTCCTAGTGAGTAAGAAATTATATATGCCAATTGTTCTATATGCCTGTGTTATGTCTAAATCTCTTACATTTTATTAACTCTGTGTGGGTCTGGTCAGATATCTCAGGAAACATGTCAGTTTATGACACACAGGAACAGTCCTTGAGTCTATTTCCTCAGAATGCTTTGAATTGGCTTTTTCTTTGTGAGGCAAGAGCATCAGAGTTTCAATAAGCCTGGCGTTAAGAACAATGTTACAATCAGTAAACATATGGATCATCTCATTACATAGACTTAGAGAAAGCAGCATAGTTTTCAGACTCAGAAAGCAACTTTAGAAGTCAGTACTTTCCCGACTTGTAGCAAGGCCAATATGGAATTTCCGGGTAAAGAATTTTTCATCATCCCTTCTCTGGAGATCCTGGGGTTCCTGGCCAGCTCCAACAGAGTCTCAGCTTCCTGGGCTACCTCCTCCCCGGAGATTCCTTCCATGAGACTGACTCTGCCCCGTGAGGGCAAAATCATTACCGCAAGAGGTGGAGTCCCCCTTCTCATGTGGCAAATTTATCTGAAAATAATGTTTTTTAAAAAAATGAATGAATAGCCTTATGCATAAATTTGAGTAGCAACTTTCATACTCAATTTCTAGAAAATTGGAAAAGAAATTAAACAGAATGGAGGAGATTTACAGTAAGGAAACTTTGACGAGCAAATCTTGAAGTAAGTAGGAAAGAGTCTGTTCCCTTTACAGAGACTTTCCAGGTCCACAGAGGCACATATTGAATATATTATGGGCCATTTTCTCCTCCTTTAACGCATAAGATGATACTTTTTATTCCTTTGATTCTCCAAGTCTATAACAAAATGATGGTTTGCACTTTGGCTGCACATGTGCACAAAAACGGAGCCTCCTGATGATGCTTTTTCAGAGTAATTCTCTTTAATCTTGTCTTGTGTATGGCATCTGTCATTGTGTCGATCCTTCCCTACAGCATGTGAGCAGACAGCATATCACACACTTTCAGAATCTATTTTTAGAACTTCCAGAAGCAAGCAATGAGTTTTTAAGAAAATGTAAAATTAATGGAAATAATGAAATTGGTTGGGTATTTAGACTTCCATGATGTATGTGTGTGTGTGTGTGTGTGTGGGTAATGCTATGTTTAGCTAGCATAAAAATGCTATGATGATTTATCACATTTTATTAATTTATATGTTATGGCAGTACATACTCTCTATGTCAGCTTTTCATGCCATGATTCTTTTATAGCATTTGTCATATCATAACACTTTTTGACATGTCTTACTGACTGAATTGAGTTTATCTCCAAAGTAATGACTGGATTTTAATCCTTCCTTGGTTTTGGAGTGCTTTGCATGATACTTGGCACACAGCAGACAGGGAAAGCACATTGGTTAAGTGAATGAAAAACAGACAGATGGCTACATGGACAGTCATGAGCATGTATTTGATGCTATAATCTTGACTGTAAAACAAATGTAGGAAGATTTACTAGATTTTTCCTAGAGAGCTCTTTAGGATTAAGCATGATATAAATAGAATAATGATGTAATACTACACAGAAGAGTTTCCCAATAGTGGCACTGTGGACAATTTGGGTGGGATAATTCTTTGTCATGGGTGCTAGTCTACAAATTGTAGGATATTTAGCAGCATCTCTGGTCTCGTAGATGCTAATAGTACCCCCTACCCCAGCTCTTACAACCAAAAATGCCTCCAGACATTGCCAACTACACTTAGGGGAGGAAGGGGCAAAATCCCTTTCAATGGAGAACCTCTGTTATATAGTCTTATTTCAGGATGATATTACACATTTGTATTGCATTTTTCCTTTTCCAGAAAGTAAGTACATATTTGGGTTAGGATAAAGGAAATAGTAATGACATTTTCCTGCCCAGATTGGGCAAGATGGGAAGCAATCTTTGTCTTCCAGAAAAATTGTTTTGAGATATGTCAATTATTCTGGTAAAATAAACTGTATGTTTTCAAGCTTTAAAGTAAAAATAAATCTCTGGATGCCAAAATCCTAGTGCTGAAAATGCATGGGCTCTCCTTGGAGTTTCCTCCTACAAGGTGTCTTTTCCCACTTCAGTTGGAAAAATCTTACACTACTTTCTTGTCTGTTCCATGCTTGGTTTATATTTTAACACATATCTGGCAACTTTCCTGATTAACCCCATCATCCAAATTCTACAGGATATATCTCTATTTTGATTCATTTTAGAAATTGGACAAAATATAGCTGAGTTCCTGGACTCCTTAGTTTATTCATAAAATTTAATGAGATCTAATAATCATTTCACTGACATGTTTCCAAAACACAACCACATTAAAAGAAAAATATCTTGTTTGCAGTGAGCCATGATGACACCACTTCACTCTAGCAGGGGCAACAGAGCAAGACTCTGTCTCAAAAATAAATAAATAAATAAATTCTCTTTGAAGAGCCAGGTAAGGTAAACTCTTCATAATGAATCAGGAAGAAATGAAGGGCTAGAGGGTTAGGAAACTTTGTAGAGTCACATAACATATTACTGGCAGAAATAGAAGTAAATCTAAAGTCATGAGTCCCCCAGCCCCAAACTCTAAGCTCAAACTTCTGCATGTGTGAGAATAGCCTTGGAAGCTTGTTAAAAATGCAGATTTTTGTGCTACATGTACAGAGACTCTGCTTCTGTAGATTTGGCATCTAAGAATTTCTTTTTTTAAAAAAAGATCATTTATTTATTTACAGGATCTCGGGTCCTCAAGATTAAGATCATTATACAGCTTTGGTCATGGTCCACTTAAATGCAAGACTGCTCTCTTGATTATTTCGGTTTTTCCCTCTTCCCAATTCCCATTCTTACCTCCCTTCCCCTACCATAGACATCAACTTCAATATGTTTCATATATATTCTTACATATGTATGAATCTTTGTGAAATCTATAGGTTGTTTTGAGTATACATGTGTTTTTAATTTTCATAAATGGTACTGTGCCACAGATCTTATGGTTTTTAACCTTTTTTATCAGTAATACATTATTAAGATTTATTCATGGTGCTATGTACATCTAGTTCAATTAATGCATAGTTTTTGTAAAGTATGCACTCAACATGCTTCCTTGCTCGTTTCCTCAAAATGGACACTTGAATTATTTCTGTCTCCCAGCTACCATACTTAAGGTAATAGTGAACCTCATCAAATCCCTTAACTGATTTTTGAGCAAGTTTTTTTTCTGAAGAGTGATTTAACTGGGTCATAGGATAATACACATACAAACTTTTACTCATTACTTTCAGAATGCTTTCAGGAAAGGATTTTCAGTCTTACAGTGCTATATAACAGCTCTCGTATCCCAGCCCACACATTCTCACCAATATTTGGCACTATCTTACTCCAATCTTCGACAATATCATTAATATAGAGTGCATCTTTTGCCCATATTTTTAGTGTACACTGTACAGTTTTGTGATCATTCTAACTCTGAACATCTGTCCATATTTTTCCTGGATATTTGTATTTGCACTTCTATTAACAGCATATTCTTTTCTTGGTTTTATGTTGTTTTGTTTATTTATTTTAATGTTTTTTTCTTGCATATTGTAAATCAAATATCTCTACCAATTTTAGACATTATGAATGGTTTCTGACTGATTGTGCTGTATCAGGCTGCTAACTTTCTAAAAAAAAATTTCTTAATTTTAATGACATGATATCCATTGATTCATTCTCATCTCTAAACTTTCTGGTGTTCAGCTTTGTATATAGTGTAATATAGAGATTCAACTTTATTTTTTATCTTTAAAGTTTGCTGATTTGTGGTGCTCTCTGTATGATAAAATTTCCATATATTCATGAACCTATTTCAGAGCTATTGATCTGTTCCTCTGCCATTACAGAAAGACTTTATTTCTTCCTTCCTTTTTAAACTTACTTCGCTGTTCTTTTAAAAAATTTAATTTCTATAGTTTTGTAGCATATCTATTGTACCAGTGTATGTCAGTCACTGATTTATATGTGTGTGTATATATATATATAGAGAGAGAGAGAGAGAGAGAGAGAATGAAACAGAGAAAGGGAGGGAAGGAGGAAGAGAGAGAGGGAGAAAGAAAATTAAAAGGAGAGAGAGAGATGTATTTTAAGGAATTGGCTCATGTTTGTGAGGGATAACAACTCAAATACAGGCCAGCAGACTGGAAACTCAGGCAAGATTTCTATGTTTCAATCTTAAGGCAGAATTCCTTTTCTTTTGGAAACCTTAGTGTTTACTCTTAAAGCCTTCAACTGATTGGATGAGGCCCACCCATACTGTTAAGGATAATCTCCTTTAATTAAAGTCAACCTATGGTAGATGGTAATTACATCTAAAAATATCTTCACAACAATATCTGGGCTAGTGTTTTCTCAAACTTGCCTGGACAAGTTAGCACATAAAATTAACCATCACAACCAGTTAGGGGGATTTATCTGTCTTTTTTCCCCTTCCAGAATTATTTAGGTTTTTAGATTTGGAGAAATACCTCAAAAATTCATGCTGAAATAAGAATTGAAATGGCAATGAATTCACTAGTTAAATTGACAAGAATTGATATTTTGATAATGTTAAGTCATCCAAAAACATTATCATATTATGTATTCTCTAGCTATCCAGGTTTTTTTTTTAGTTGTTATTCTTTGAAATAATTGAAAAAATAACTTTAAAACTTCTACTTGTTAGCTGTTTTACAATAATATTTTTTAAATATTTTAAAAGATAAAATTTAAGGCACTTCATCCATTATTCCTATGACATACAGCTAAAATCTCTGGACATTACATATAAAATAATCATAAGAAGACTCTGAAAGGTAGAAAGAAGAAGGCAGACAGGTTGAGAACTTCAGAACTTGAAGAAGTATACAGCAGCGAGTTCCCTGGACTATCTTTTTACCTCATATATCATGGGCTGGGTGTTGGAGAAGTCGACAATTCTTAAACACCACTGAGCACAAACAAAAAATAAACCTGAAGAAAAGTCTACTCTTTCTAGCCTAAGGATCAGTAGAAGGGCAGCCAGAAGGACAGAAAACTTTTAGACAATACTCCAGCCAAACATGACTGAAAATAAAGTATGGTACCATCTCTATCAGTCAACACAAGACAGGTAGGGAGCCTAGACTTCTATCCATGCCAGATACACCAACACCGCAGCTGAGTTGTTGTCAGAGGAGGTTGAGCAGGGAGTCTGCATTCTCATCCTCTCCAGGTGTCCTCCTTTCCCTCCCCTTCCCTGCTGGGGTAATGTCAGAAGACACCTGTGGAGAGTCAGGATTTTTACTGCTGCCCAGAGGTAACCAGGCCATCCCTCCCAAAGTATCAGTGGAGGCCATGTGGGAAGAAGCAATGAGTCACCCCTGCCCCTTCCAGCTACAGTAGCATCAGTGGAGGCTGAGTGGGAAGCTGGAATTCCCATCCTTGTCCAGCAGTAATGAAAACCCCTCCCCTTCCAATGGAATTTTTTAAAAATAAAACAATTTTTCAAGGACTTTTCCTTAAATTTATAAAGCAGTTTATTTAATGAATAATTTTAGCAAATTATTTGAATTTGTAAGTTTTATATCACTTTTTGTGTCTGTTTCTGAAAATTAACATTATGGAACTGAACACAACTTTTGAGCTGCCAATTTAAAATGTCGCAATCTTGGCCAGACGCGGTGGCTTATGCCTGTAATCTTAGCACTCTGGGAGGCCGAGGCGGGAGGATCACTCGAGGTCAGGAGTTCGAGACCAGCCTGAGCAAGAGCGAGGCCCCGTCTCTACTAAAAATAGAAAGAAATTATATGGACAGCTAAAAATATATATAGAAAAAATTAGCTGGGCATGGTGGCACATGCCTGTAGTCCCAGCTACTCAGGAGGCTGAGGCAGGAGGATTGCTTGAGCCCAGGAGTTTGAGGTTGCTGTGAGCTAGGCTGACACCACGGCACTCTAGTCCGGGCAACAGAGTGAGACTCTGTCTCAAAAAAATAATAATAATAATAAATAAATAAATAAAATAAAATGTTATAATCAACATATTAAAAATATAGATCTCACTTAGGATAATGGTCTCCAGTTTCATCCAAATTGTTGCAAAAGGCATTAAGTCATCATTCTTCATGGCTGAGTAGGATCCCATGGTATATATATATATATATATATATATATATATACCACATTTTTTTAAATCCACTCATGAATTGATGTATATTTGGGTTGATTCCACATCTTTGCAATTGTGAATTATGCTGCAATAAACATTCCAGTGTAGGAGTCTTTTTGATAAAATGACTTCTTTTCCTTTGGGAAAATACCCAGTAGTGGGGTTGCTGGCTCCAATGCTAGGTTTACTTTTATTTCTTTGAGGAATCTCCCTCCACACTGTTTTCCATAGAGCTTGTACCTACCTAATGGGTACAATGAACACTTATCTGGGTGATGGGCACAGTTTTAACCCTGACACAAGCGTTACAAAAGTGATCCATGTAACCAAAAACATTTGTACTCCTGCAATACTTTGAAAAAAAAAAATATAAATATATATATATACACAGAGAGAGACAGAGAGAGAGGGAGAGATATCTGATATTCTTCAAACTATCCATGGAAATTTATATAAAACTCTTGTTATTGAGTTGTTACTAAATAACATTTATAAACCACCCACTACTGTATGTGAATTTACAGTTGGAAGTTCGTCCATACTCAAATAGTTTATAAAAATTGTGACAGTAAGTCAGAAATGGAAAACCAGTTAAATGTGATCTTTAGAACTCCACAGGCTAAATGGGTTAAATGGTTATATAAACCTTTTTCTTTCTCAAGAAGTAGCAATGTCTCAGAAGACAGTATTTTGTTTTTCCTCCTCACAATAACAAATGATGTTTTAGCAAGAAAAAATAAATGTTAATTCTTATTGGCATTTAAAGACACAATGGAAAAATATATGCAGCCGGCCTTGGCAGAGTTGTGCATCCTATAAAACATCATTTACTTTTATATTTGCCATGATCCTTGAAACTTCAAGTCAGGTGTTATACGGGCAAGCCAATTATGCTTTTTCCTCACAGTAGACAATGAAGTGTTTAATTTGGAAGTTATCCAGTTATTATAATCCATTTAGATGGACAAGTCAGACAATTTACATTGCAAACCATAAAACAGGCCACTTTGGAAATTTTCACTTATTTTGAATTACGTATGTAAAATAACAAGGGACGAATATGGGGGTAATGCATTCAGTGTTCAATAGAGAAATTTGGCCAAAAATGCATGTAAAAATACATATATATTCACATGTATATGACAAATATGTTATGTGTGTGTGCATATATATAAATATATAATATTATAATTATCTTTTTTTGCATGTACTAATGAGTATTTCCTAAATACCAGGCATTCTACTCAGTGTTTTGTTTTTATTTTCTTATTTTATCCTCATAAAAATCCTAAGATATATGTAATATTACTACCTTCATTTTACAAAAGAGACCACCGAAGCTCTGAAAAGTTAAATGACTTGCTCAAATTTACACAGCTAGTATAGGTGAAGCCAAAAAGTTAGAAAAAAGGCCAGCCTGACTTTAGAGTCCATGTACTCAGACCCTAGGTTCCACACACAATCCTATTGAAGCTAAAGCTCTCTGATCATAGCAAAATGCATGGGAATATGTATATCTTAAACTTGTTCATTTAATTTTTTAAAAAACACTGTTAACATTTCTCAAAGGGTATTTGTAAATTAACTATGGGGCATTTTTAACAAGTCATTCCACAGCAATTGTCTAACATAGGAAAAAAAATGTGACATTTTCAAGGAATAGAAATTAAGCAATCCATATGGCCATGTTTCCCCTGGAAACAACATACTTTGGCTCAGTGCTGGACCGTGCATCAGAGCTGGGCAGGCTCTAGTTCATGTCCCAGAGCCACTTGATGGTTTTAGCAGGAGGCACCAACACTCGAGCAGAGTCAGGCCAGGCACTTGTGCAAATGAGTGCTGATTCCTGCTCTGTGAACAGCTGACAGAAGACAGACTTCATGTGTTCTAGTCTGGGAGAACTTCAGGGCATGTTGTAGTCTTTGTAGTCACATTTGAGCCATTGAGCTACTTTATAGAATAATATTTAGAACTAGAAGGCATCAGAGAGAATGTCTCATCTAACTCCCACATTCGGCAAACAGGTCTGGAGAATAAAGTGATTGGCTCAAAGCCATGTAGATAATCAAAGGCAGAGTTAGAAGGGGAAAGATCTCCTGACTCAAATGCAATGATTTCAGCCCACCTAATGTCAGCTGAGAAGTATTCTTTTCATTGCAAGTGTGAAACTGGCTAACTCAATGTGGTAGGAGTTTAAAGTGGAGTATTTTGGATTCATGTTACTAAAACAGCCACAACAATATTAACAATTGCTAGCTTTTATCTCCATCTTTCACCAATATTTTCCCAATGTTAACTCCATTCTCAGGCTTCCCAATGTAACAAGATGGCTGTAGTGGCTCTAGCTTCAGCATCCTCTTAAGTTCAAGTGCAGAGGTAAAGAGAATCTCTCTTTCACCAAACAATTACAAACTAAAATTTTGGGCCTGACTTTCCCTGGCCAAAGTTGGGTTTGTACCTATCCCTGAAAAATCATTAATGGTGGGGTGATGAATACACCAATTGAGACAAGATCTACATCACATGCCTATCCCCAAAGTCCTTCTAAAACCATATGACTGAATGTGGGGCAGAGGTATTTGAGATATTTTCAGCAAGAGAAGGGTAAATGAATGGAGAGTGCCAAAACAACATATATCCATTATACAAATGTAAATACCACCATTATAAAGTATGGAACTGGTAATGATCTTTAAAGAAGAGAAGTCACTATATCACAGAATGAAGAAATATCAAAATTTGTGTCACAAAATATTCTTCACATACATACCTTTCCTCACCTATAAAATGGAAATAAGATGTATATTAAAATGTATAACATACTGGCTAGCACAAAGTAAACTCTCAGTAAATAGTCTCTCTATTATGGCAGTTAGCCTCATAGAAAAAAATTAGAATTTATTATTAAATATAACAAAAGTGAAGTTTACAACAGCAAGTATTTGCACCAGTAAATTCAGTAATACAATTTCCTAGAGTTTTCTGATTGGATAATTGTCACAAAAAAAAAAAAAATTCTCTGGAAGGAAGTGTCTTTCTAATTATTATATTAATATTTTCCTTGTCTCTAGAAGAAGAGTTGACTAAATTAATGTGAAATTAGGTGAAATTAATAGGTGAAATTTTGAATGCTAAATTTTATAAATACAAAACATATATTCTGATGTCTCAAATCACTCATATCTCTCTCTTTAAACCTCAACAGTATCAACTAAGAAGTTTGTTACAGTAGGTAAAAACAAGACTCAGACTAATTGTTGAAAAATGCCTCCCTCCCAACACCTTCCCCAGCCTGTAGGCAGCCCTATTATGAATATCCAGCCTGTGGGCAATTATTTGTTCTGGTAGGTATTCTCTTATCCCTGTAAGATGTTAACTGAAAGCTTAAACTGAAACGTTATTCCACATAGTTTAGGCATAACCCTTCCAGGCATTTTAATAATTCACATGCAGTGGGTGCTTAAAAAAATAAACAGAAACATTGGGTCAAAAATCTCATTTACCTATATGTCAAAAGATTTGAGCATTCTGAAGGTTTCCCTAATTGTAGTAGAGCTATTTGGTTGGGAGACGCAAAAAACAGTACCATTGAGTAAAGCTAGTTATAGCTAGAGAAATTTTTCATAATAGTCCATGTGGCCACTATTCTTTTCTTATTTAAACTCACACACAAGTAGCATCCTTACAGTCACTAAAAAAAAATACAAAGGACTTTATGAAAAAATTGACTATAGTTTCTTTATTGATAGATTTATATATTAATAAAGGATGCCATCAGTTGAAATACGCAAAATAATAAAAGCAATAACAGCCAATGATATTTTGTGATTTGGTCAGAAGGTCTTTTATGTCTGAAAAGATAAAATAAAAGGATTATAACAATATATAATAGAAACTATCCATAACATAGAAACACAACCTAAAAAACAGAAGAAAATTGAAAACATAATAATCCCACAAATAAAATAATACAAGACAACAAAAAACCACAAAATGATGAGCCAGAATTGCAACAGGAAAATTTCAAAAACCAAGACATTGCTCAAAAGATGATCAGGTTCTAAATAAATTAGAAATAACAATGAATAGAGTTGAAATGAAATTGCTTCTATAGAAAATAGTATCAAGACAACCCACACTTAATGCAGGGGAAAAAATAGTATATGTGAAGAAAAGATTTCTGAAATGAAGGAATAATCTGCAAAGGAAAGAGCACATTCTGTTTCATGAAAAATTAATGTGGAGCAATGAACTGTCAGGCATATCCTGGGTGAGTTACACTACTTCCAAGGTAATAATTCTTCAAGCATCCAAATAGAAAAGCAACTCATTTATAAGGAGAGAGGGAGAAAAAAACAAGTTAGCTTCAGACTTTGTCCCAGCCACATTTGATGCCAGAACACAGTGGAGCAATGTCTACAAAGCATGCGGAAAGACCCCTCCACCCCCAAAATACAAGCTGTTGTCATGCTGTCATTCAAGTATAAAGGCAAGAGATAGATGCTTTCAAATATGAAAGAGCTCAGGGACTAAAGCACTCTTGAGCCCTAGTTGGAAAAAATAAAAAGTACTATACAAATAAATCAAGCCAATAAAGTCATGAATGGGAAAGTCATGATGAAAAATACATAGAGTATCATAAGACAATAGAGCAATGTCTATATAAAAAATTATGACCAAATTATGTACTTGGCCATGTTATTCTATTAAGAAGACAATAGGAAAATATTCTCAAGCCTATAAGGACTCTGGGAATGTAGAAGCTCTCTTCAACAAAAGGTGATGAAATTCATTCAATCAAAAGAGCATTTACATTGACTAAATTAGAAATGGAAGCTACAGAAAGACTAAATACAATGGAAATCATTAATACATAACAGAAAGTAAATGTTGTTATATTTTTGTCCACTTAAAAATATCTAAATAAGTGTGCATATAGTAGTAACATTCATCAGGTGTCGGGCAGGTGGGAGGGGGGAGGAGGGGATGGGTATATACACACCTAATGGATGTGGTGCTCACCGTCTGAGGGATGGACATGCTTGGAGCAATTTATGTAACCTAAACATTTGTATCCCTGTAATATGCTGAAGTAAAAAAATTAAAATTTAAAATGATCTGAATAACAAAATTTAGGTTTAGGACACAGGAGTGGGTCAAAGTGGAAATGCAGTAATTTCTTCATATTAAAAGCTGAGAGCCAACTGTTACTATCCAAAAGCAAAACATGTAGTTAAAAATATGACTCTAATTTTTTTATTTTTCATAATTTGTATGAACTTAAAAGGTTTTTAGAGATTAATATCTCCTGTGCAGAAACATTTGTCTGAAGTTCTGCTATTGCTTCTATTCCCTTCTATTAAATATAAAATTAAATGTAATGGCTCATATTTTTCAAATAGCATTCATGGTATAATACCACATTTATAAATGCATTTATCTTTCAATTTATATATATTTGTATAGGCATCGATTCTGGAATTACGTTCATCTAGTGTTAATCATGTCTTTCTAGGTTGTATGATTTTAGTTTCTTCTTTTCTGTATTGGCTGAAATTCTTGTCATAAGCATACATCATCTTTCTAAACTAGTAACATCATTATTCTAAAAACACCTTTCTAAAGGAAAAGGGAAAAGAAAGAATTAAGGGAGGTCAGTGACAATATTAGACCAAATATCCTCAGGTCTGAAGGTGTCATTTCAGATTAATCCTGTTTCATTTGTGAGGGACTTTATTCATCAGAGCACAAGACCACCCAGTAAAATCACTCCCATTCCTGGGAAAATAAAGTTCAGATTTCTCCCTAGCACCCAGAGAAAGGTATTGTATAAAGGCACCAATATCAAGTCTGTGCTATTTATCACATATATTGATATTACATGTCTTTCCTTTGCACATAGGTTAGCATTATTCATATACTATTTGATATTTTGCTCCCAGAGAAAACTAATTCATTCTTTCAAAAAAAATCTATGGAGCACTTTATGAATATGAGGCCCTAAAAATTGAATGTGACCATCATAAATTCACAATCATTTTCGGGGAGACAAACATATCTCTAGGCCATAAGGATCATTAATGATTTGCCAGGCAACTGAGAAACTGCTAGATTGAGAAATCTCTGTAGTTTCTCAACTTGTACTACCATATTCTTAGTCCCAGAGATTGTTTCTTCAAATGCACTAAGTTCAATGCCAGATGGATATAATGTAATTTTTAAAAAAATATATATTTTGAATGTTTCTATTTAGAAATGTGTTTGGAGTATGTGAATTAGTTTTACATTATGTATTATCTACATTATTTTTTGGAAAAACACAATTAATGTATTAAAATAATGACTTCTGTAGTTTATCATATGGTCTTTTAAAGTTCTTGTTACTATTTGTGTTCAGTACCATTCAGTTTATTTTTAAATGGATTTTCCATTGAAAGCTTAAGCTGGTGTCTAATAGAATTAGTGCATAAAGTTAGGGTCAGACAGTATGAATTATTCATTGGGTTTTCACACTTGCCTTTATGGTTAAGTCATCATAATATATCATAGTTGCCAAAGAGAACATTAATCTCCTAAAACCAAAAATTATTACTCTTTTTAAAGTTCCTTTTATATTTCATATATGTGTTATAAGATCCTCATTATTAGGGACAAAGGATTATTACTTAGAGAATAAACTTTGATATCATAACTTTAAATAACACATAATCTTTATCGTCAATTAACTCAGACTTATACACATATACTTTCCTAAGAAATAAAAACATTTTTAAAGCTTTCAACTTCTTTAAGTACTGAGTTTGAATTATATACATTTTAGTATATTAGTCTAGAGTTAATTCTGAATTTTATGTCCCTTAAGATTATGCATGAGTACAAAGTGAGGAAAAAATACCAAATTTGATCTACAGCACAAACATTGCTATTGTTATTTATAGATATTTCTCTCTTTTTTTTAACTTAACCATTTTAATTTGAATTATTTTAAAGCAGTGACACATGGTTAATTCATTTCTAAGGCATGTGTTGAAAATGGAGTTTATAGGCTATGTGTGCCATTGCACTTAGAATAAAATATAAAACTCCTCCTGATGAGCTGCCCACCCTGTGAGTGTGCTCTCTGACTACAGCTCTCCCCCTGCTTGCTGCTCTCTAGCCACACTGGCCTCTGAACACTCCAAGCTCATTCCAGACTCCCTGCTTTTGCTCTGGCTCGTCCCTCCACCTGGCAGTTTCTCCCAAAATCATCACACCATGGCCCAGCTGAGTATTCAGGGCTTAACTCAAATGTCTCCTTGGGGACAATATTTTTTTCTTATATTTTCTTCATAACACATTACTATTTGAAGTTACCTTGTTGACGTATTTTGTGAGCTCACAAATTGTTATTACACGTTGACTATCTCCCCATCTCTGGGATGTAACCCCCAAGAGATCAGGCACACATGGGCTCCTCCCGCTCTTGGTCTCTGTGTCCCCTATCACCAGGGCCAAGATGCAGTAAGCTGTCATTAATTATCTGTAGAGTGAATAAACCAGATCATCTAGGGCAGCAAAGAGCCAGATTATAAATATTTTAGGCTTTGTGCCTTTCTTCCTTTCTTTCTTTTCTTTCTTTCTTTTCTTTCTGTTTCTTCCTTCCTTTCTTTCTTCCTTCCTTCCTTTCTTTCTTTCTCTCTCTCTCTCTTTCCTTCTTTCTTTCATTCGTTCTTCTTTCTATCTTTTTCTTTCTCTTTCTTTTTCTTTCTTTCTTTTCTTTCTCTCTCTTGCCTGCCTGCATTCATCCCTTCCTTCCTTCCTTCTTTCACTTTTTCTTAGATTAAAAATGTAAAAAGCACTCTTACCCAGGCTCTACAAAGATAGGCTATGAGACAAATTTTGCTCATTGTCTGGATTTTGCTCATGGGTAATGGATCATAGTTTCCTGACCCCTGATGTAGGTTGCTTGCTCAATTGTAGATCGCTACGCAGAACCCTGAATTAGAATCTCTGCAGAGATGCAGCCCAGAAATCTTCATTTCCTCAAGGTTCTCAATCTATTCTTAGCCATTAATAAATTTGAGAAGTAGAGGGTTGAAAATAAGTTTAGAAAGCCACCTAGGAAAGAAAATAGTATCAATGAAATTCCACTAAATAATCTTTGTCAGTCATATTTTAAAAAATGGTTTAATTTTTGCAAGAATTATCACATTAATTTACTTTAAATATCTGTATCTAATGATCAGCAGCACCGTATCTACCTTTAAAAGATGCCAGGAACTAGAATTTGTCTTTTCTATTTCATTATAGAAGTGATAAAAAAAATTTTAACTTAAATTTCAATGAAAAATTGAACTCTGTTCTACATCCATTTTCAGACATTGCAGCAGGCACCAGTGCTCACTACAAACCAAACCCTTTGTTCAGCAAAAATCTAACATGGAATTGGGTCACTGAGGGGAAGATGGCTTTAACAAGACTTTCTTCCAAGGGCCCTTATTTTCTATTTCCATTCGCTGGTGCAGTGGCATTTCAGTGAAATAGAAAACATAGCTGTGACTCTTCTTACTTTCAACATAGTAATCCTTCAGCACAGGCCTTCAAAGCGTTTTCTTTCTATAGATTTTGGTGGGAAAATGGGATTTGTCATTTATTAGAACCTAGGAAAAAATGTAAAAAGAAAAATAATTAAAAAGAACAACTGCAATCTATTTTTAATCTTTTGAATGCATTTGACATCATTTATACTCAAGCCTGGACCTTGTTTTCTCATTTGATCTGATTTCAAACATGTCTAGTCCAAAGTTTTGTAATGAATAATTTAACATTTTACTATTTATTTGTATTCATTTATTTATTACTTCTGTATGATGCTTATTCTAAACATTACCTGTGTTCCTGGCACTACACTAAGCACTGCTTGTGCATGGTCTGTTTTCTCTCTCTCTCTCTCTCTCTCTCTCTCTGCTTACTGCCATCCTCATTTTGTGGAGAGAGAAGTCAAGGCCGAGAAATGATCAAGAAGTCACTTACCAAGGGTAGCAGCAACCCAACTCTAAAACTGGGCCATTGAGGAGGAAGAGGAGGAGCCGGAGTCCCTGACCATGATGCTACTCTTGAAAAGAACTCTGCAGCACTGAGGAGCAGATCCTTCTCTCTCCAGACCCACCTCTACCCAAGCCCACAGACTCGGACTTTTCAATGGCATTCATCACCCCGCCCGACACTGGTGTGGGAAAACAAAAGAAATACTTTTGTTTCTAAATGTTTCTGTCCTGTTTGTTCTAATATACATAATTGTATTAGAAAGAAACAAAAAGGTAGACATAAAAAGAAACAGTTGATGTCAATGTAGAGTTAAGCGAAATAGGACCTTACTGAGTAAATGGTATTTGCAGCGTAAGCAAAAAGTGTTCCTGAAAGCAGAAATTAAAGTTAAATTTTGCTTCATAACAGGTTAATACAATACTAGCTTGTAAACTGACATTGATATTTACTTGGTTGTTATGTATTTTGACTTAAAGTTGAAACACTAAGAGAACAAAAATCTGCTAAGAATTTATTCTTAATTAAAAGATTGCAATCTCAAAAAAAAAAAAAAAGAAGTCGACCCAGGCCACACGCCTGGTAAGTGGTAGAGCTGGGTGGGTCATTATTCCAAGCAGGTCTGAAAAATGACAATGAAGAAAATTAAAGAGGAAGACAAAAGATATGAACAAAAGCAAAGGAACAAAGAGGATAAATAAGGTGGGGAGGGAGAAGTGGAGAAACAAAAGTTACCATGAATTCTTACCACTTGGTAAGTCTTCTCTCTATGGCTCATATCTTCTTCTTTTTTGTATTTTCTTTAACTTCTCTGGTGAGAAGTAAGTACTATGATGCTGCATAATATGAGGTATATGTATCTTAGTATTTTTCCTAAATTTTTAGTATTTTGAAGAAAAAGACTTTACTAAAAACAAAAAGGAAATCATACTTAACCAAATCACATTACTAAACTTCTATCCATTCAAGCCAATTTTTTTTTAATTTCAGGATATTATGGGGGTACAAACATTTTGGTTACATGTTATGACTTTGCCACACCCAAACCATGATTTGAGGCGTGCCCTTCCCCCACTACAACGCTCACCGCGTCCACTAGTTGTGAGTTTACCCACCCCCAACCCTCAATCCCTGAAGAATATTACTGCAGTGGTGGGACTGCATATTAGTGCAACCTCTGTGGAAAAGAATTTGGAGATACCTCAAAGAGCTAAAAATAGAAATACCATTTGATCCAGCAATAGCACTATTAGTCATCTACCCAAAGGAACAAAAGACATTCTATAATAAAGACGTCTGCACCTGAATGTTTATGACAGCACAATTCAAGGTAATTTTTACCCTGGAAAATTACCGACTAAAGGTCAGATTGAACATAACCAACCTGAACCAAAAGTCTATATTTGATTGTATATTTGATGCTGATGGATTCAACACCCTCTCTTCAATGAAAAGTTATCTCAGAAAACAAGCAATCTCATAATAGATTCCAAAACATGAAGTCATAGAGTGCTAAGAGGCCAGAACACCATGTAGAAAGTAGATTAAAATATGGATAGTCACATACATACACATGTGTCTGCATGTGCCATACACACACCCAGCTTTCTCTCTAGAAAATGTTTTAAGTGTTTATTGTCTTGTTACCATATGAACACATAGAAACATATTTCTATGGTTATGTCAATTACTTTAAAAAGCTGTTTTTTATATTCAGTGCCAATTTTCTAAAACCACACTTACTATAAGATGTAACTGATTTTAAACAATTTAAGTTCTACATCTCTGAGATCTGTTTTTATACCAATTAGAAAGAAATTTTTACATGATAAAGAAGTGATGACAGATGCCTAATAAACCATGACCTATAGCTATCCAGATAAAGTTTTTTTGGCATGTAATAATGGTAAAACAAATTGCTATGGAAATCAAGGAATAATTGCAATGAAATTATTGTTGAATTCCCTAATTGTTTTCACTTGGTAACCCCTCATCCTCACCAAGAAAGAAATGCAGCCATTACTCTCATTTAAATCTATTGTATAATATGCCACACTGTGATTGAGGTCACCCTTATTACCCTCCGGGCATTTTGATCTGATAAAGCTTTGGTGCTCACTAACCATCACAGCTGTATAAAAGAAAATCATCATGGCACCTCTTAGTGCTTTGCAAGTGTCCATATCAAAAGTCTCTGGGACCCTGAGGAAATTTACAATGTGTATGGATTTTAAGGGGATACTACTAAGTCCAAATATATATATTTGCTTTTACCATTTCCCCTGGAAAGGAGATATGATGATAGAAAAAGGAGACATCTCTTATCTCATCTTATATCTTATACCTTATGGTAACTTGATTTTGAATGAGACAGTAACAAGATAGAAGAAATATTCTTTGACCCTTTAAATCACCAACAAAGCCTTGGTCCACCTATCTGTAAACTAAGGATAAATAAACGTCTATCTACTTTAAGTGCCTGTAGTTTTGTCTCTCTTTGTTAGGGTAGCCTAGTATGTATTCAATGTCCACACGGTTCTACCCACTGAAATGTTCTCCCCTTCCTGTTACTGAGAGAATTGCTGCATATCTCACAGCTCCCCCAGCTCAAGATCCATCTTGAAAAGCCTCTGCCAACAAGCTCATACCTTCTCTAGCACCTAAAACATGACTTCTAATTTATTCAGGTTCCCATATAATTTTATATAACCACAGCATTAATCATATTTTATTATCATTAGTAGCCCATCATTCCTTTCTAAAATGAGTTTCCCTCAAGGACAGGAACTTTATTGATTTAGCATTGCATCTTCAGACCCATGCACTATATATGGTATTAACTTAATGCACTGAATGAACAAATGAGTATTTCTGATCCTTCTCATGCAAACTCTCCTGTGTCAAGCACTTTCCTGCTTCCTCTTTCTAGGAAGAGAAGTTGCTAATCCAATTGTTAAAATATGAAAGACTAATTAAACCACACTTAGTGATGTCCTATGTCTTACAGGTTACACTCACTTTCCCACCTCCTCTTCCAGTATCAATGCATTGGATCTCTTCTTTCTGTATCCACCTGTGCAGGGCTTCTTTCTGCTGGGAGAAGTCTGTCCTTTTCCCTTTCTGATCCAGCTCTAAGAATATGAGACTGGTTAGGTAAATAAACTTGATATTTTCCACATAATCACAGTCGCCTCACTCTCTTTTTCCATAGGCATGTGTGAGCATGTGGGTTTCGATATTCAGATTCACAGTATTCAAGAGAAAGCCCCAATATGGTAGATCACCTAAGCCATGCTCAGAGATCCAATCTTTGCCACAACTTTGCTTTGTCGTATTAAGTACTTTTCAAGGTAGTGATATTAATAAAATTGTCATTTTGTTTCATACATGGCTTTCATTTTTTGTGTACCACCTTCCCTTAATTGAGAACTGCAAAAGTGGAGGAAAATTAATGACAGTCGCGTTTGGGTATTCAAACTTGACCCTCAAACTTTAAGAGCTACCTTCTTAGATACTCCTTCTCACCCTTTAATATTTTAATAGAGTGTGCATCTTATTCTTACAATGAAGACATGTGAGAGCTGCTTTGGTGGGTTTTTAAAATAATCCTGTACCATAAGTTCCAGACAACTAACTTAGATAAGATAATAATGAAATTAGAGTATCATCTGTTTGGTTTACATCTGTGAGCCTTCCTGTCATAAAATGATGAGTAGTAAGCATTGGAGAAAAATTACATTAAATAAGATACTTATTGAAAACAAATACATCTGAACCAAATACCATTTCAACTTTTAAATTCAAAATAAAGCTTCAATTTAGAGTTGATCAACCCTATACCTTCTAAAATATGTAAGATCTGTTAATATAATCAAATTGTGCTTATGACAAATTGTAGTCAGTGGTCTCATTCTCGCTTAAAAATTAGAGTAGAGTGCACCAATTACTTTTATTCCCCTGACCAAAGTCTGACTTTACTACTGAAGGGATTATAACCTTTGCTCATATTTTGGAAGGACATACTTGTAGGGCTGAGAAAGGAAGGATAAGTTTTTTGGGTAAGTTTTATCAGCAAAATCAACCAAATCTATGTGGTGATGGATGTCATAGTCCCTTAACCCTCACTATCCATGAATTTATTCAGATTACAATTCTATCCTTCCTTCTGATTAGCTCTTGACCAAAACAACAGAAATCTCAGAATAATTTGTACTTACATTGAAAGAGTTGCCATGTGGCAATGAAATAATCTTGCAACCTTAAAAATGAGACTTCTAGCTGGAGAGAGAGTATTAGTGAAAGATATAAATGTAACCACCATTTGAAATCTCTTCTTCCGAGATGTAGAACCCTCACTGCATTAGCTAAAGAATATTTGTAAAATGTTTACAGAGTTATTTCAACGATATTGAATTAATATTTATATTTGTAGCTGTTAAAATATTTACATTAGAAAAGAATTGTGGTTTACAGATAGAAAACATAAAATAACTTGAAATTTAATGAAAATTAAAGGGAAATTGATTAGTATATGTTCTCAATATGCTTATTTTATATTTGTCATTGTTATATTTATTAATATAACTTGTGTGTTCTTTCTCTCAAAATACCCATAAAATTTCAAAGGTTAGAGATTCTATTCATAAAGTTTAGCTTTACTTAGTTTATATTTATGTTATTTATATTCATGATATATTTCTGCACAACAGATGTCTATTACATAGTTTATACTCTATCACCCATTTTTGTTGTAGATGGAAATATGGAAGACTCACTAAAAGATAGATCTTTAGTCCTGTCCAGTTTTTATGAGATGTTAAAAAAAATTAAAAAAACTAAGAGGAACAGCAAAATTTAGCTGGGTTCATCCATATTACTGGAAACTATTGCTCCTGGCACAGAAATTAAAGCTAATATTTGTGACTGCCAGAAATAATGAAGTTTTGGATTTATGATGAGGAACTGAGAGTTATGCCCTATTTTATTTTTAAAGGTGAAAGATTTACAGTCGATGAGGCTTGAACTGATGTGGCTCACTCATTCCAGAAATGTGGGTGTGAAGGAATGTGAGTGCAAGGCCAAAATGTGCTATTGTGTCCAGGTGGAAGTAGAACAATAAAAAGTAAGGCACTAATTGGGCACTTTATTTTAAAATGCTTGGGTAAAATGCATAAAACCCTCAGCTGTTTAGTAAAAAATTTAGTTACATATTTATATCATTATATTCTTCATTCTTATGTTCTCTACAGATATTAAATCTCTACAGATATTAAAAACACAGAAGAAAGTGTTCTTCTTCATTAATTGCTAGAAAATTTTCATTTCTCCAGAGAAGTCAATTTACATTTAAAATAATGTTCAGAAATAAACTGGTGCCTGCTCTCTTACCCACCCCTTGTTCTCCTGCTACTCTTGTTTCTACATGTTTATTTGAGGACAATTTCTGTTTTAACATTCTCAATCTCATTAACCCTGCCTCTTCCTCTGGGGGAAAAAAAAAACTAGATGGCTATAATAGTTATTTTCTTTTGACTTACGCTTCCAAACTTTTGCTTTTAGCTTCCTTTCCATTGAGGCAAATGGATTTAAGTGATTTTACAGTTTCCTCAGAAATATACGATTCTTGGTTAACAGGTTTTTTACTTTTAGCACTTTTTAGATCACTGTCTTCTGGCCTCCAAAGATTCTAATAGAAATCTGCAGATAATCATATTAAGGATTCTTTGTATGTAACGAGTCACTTTTCTCTTGCTGCTTTCAAGATTCTCTTTGTCTTTTAAAAGTTTGATTATAATGTATCTTGGTGTTGGTCTTTTTGAGTTCATCTTACTTGGAGTTCAGTGAGATTCTTGAATTTTTATATTCATATATTTCATCAAATTTGGGAAGTTTTTGGTCATTATTTTGTAAAATATTTCTCTCTTCTTTCTTTTCTTTCTCTCTCTATTCTCTGCCAGTTTATCTCTCTCTTCTTCCAAAACTCCTACGATGTGTGTGGTGGACACCTTGATAGTATTCTACAGATCCCATAGGCTCTGTTCACTTTTCTTTAATCTTTTTTCTTTCTGTTCCTCAGACTTGTTTATTTTAATTGCCCTATCTTCAAGTTCACGGATTCTTTCTTCTGCCTGCTTGAATGTGCCCTTAAATTCCTCTAGTGATTCTTTTAAATTTCAGTTATTGTATTTTCCAACTCTAGAATTTGATATTGATTTCTTTTTAGATTTTCTATCTCTTTAATGATATTTCTATTTTGTTCACATATATATATATATATTTTTTTACTTTCCTCACATCTTTAATTCTTTGATCATCTTTAAGAGAGTTGTTTTAAAATCTTTGTTTAGTAGATCACCCATCAGGCCGTCCTGGAATCCTCTGAGGATGTATTTTTATTTAGAAAACATGCTTATCACAAACATTTGGAATACATCCAGTTTCTGTTGATTTATTGTTTTTCCTTTGGATGAGCTCTAAGTTCTCACTTAATGTCCTCAATAGGTTCTTGGAAACTGCAACTTTAAGTGAATGAGCATTCAATAGGTCCTCAAATAATGTTATTTCATTCAATGCCATTTTGTTATAACATTGATGAGAAAATGAAATTGGTTTTGTTGTGCTGTTTCACTTAAAGTTGCAGTTTCCAAAAATCTATTGACAATGCTAACTGAGGACTTACTGTACTTTCCTGTTTCTTTGTATGCCTTGTGATCTTTTTTGAAAACTGAACATTTGAATTTAATAATGAGGTTAATGCTGGAAATCAGATTCTCCCCTTTCCTCAGAGTTTGCTGGTTTTGTTATTGTTTTTGTTTTTTGATTATTGTAGGCTGTCTCCATACTAAGGATCAGCCTGAGGTATAAACTCAAAGTCTTCTAAGGTCTTTTCTCAGCTTGTACCTTTTCCTGGGCCTCCATATGGTCACTTTCTAATTTTCCCCATAAATGCAGTTTCTTTTGAATATTTTAATCTTTGATGTCTGGCTCCCAAAAAAAGGAAAAAGAGAAAAATAAAGAAAAGGGGAAAAAATGGTACCAGTCCTTTAAATTCCCTGCAAGTCATTTCAGTAAGAGGAAGAAGAGCTTGCAACAATGTGGGGAGTTGCAATAATGGCTGCCTCTTTGCATTTCTGTGATCAGAAGCAGCAACCAGAGATCAGAGTACAGATGCCTGATATTTGGAGGAATGTGTCCTTTTTGTCCCTCCTAGTTCCCACAAGCCATGTTCAAGATGCTTTAGGAACATGTGCACAGCTGCCTGCCATATGGTTGAGGGGTAGGGGATGGTAGCTGATATGGTGCTAAGAGCTGAAGTTCCCCAAAATTAATTACAATGTACCTTCCAAGCCTTCCTCTGGAAATTGCAAGCCTTTGGTTGGACTCCAGTGTTCTAAAATGGTTTCATCACACAGATTCTTTCAGTGCAATTGTTCTCTAGGTGGGTAGCCAGACAATAATTGGTGAGTGCTTCCCACACTACCATCTTCCCAGAATTTCATGAGGCTTTTTAAGTGTCAAAAAACATGTTTATCACAAAACATTTGAAACATGGCCAGCATTTGAAACACAGCCAAGTACTTTTGGTATCCCAAGGGAATTGAGGTAACCGTGAGACTGCACCTGATGTCTCACTGCTACAGGGCATAGTGGGCTGGGGGCTTCAGCTAATGATGTTTGAAATGCATTTCTAAGACCATACCACTAATTGTTCTCCACCAATGATCAAAAGATGAGACGAGACTAAAGCAGACCTGCTCCAAGGAGGTATGGGACTCCTTCTTAGGCTTACCTGGATTTGAGCACTCCCTGGGGCTTTGCCAAATCTTTCTTACACTGTGTGACAACCTAAGATGTATCCACCCAACATTCCCTGCTCTCTCCTTCACTTAAGGTCAGATTTGCATATCAGTCTCACATCTTTCCCAGTCTCTTCCAGCTACCTCATTATTTTGTTTTATATAAGCTTTTCATCTAATAAAAATCTTTGTACATTTAATCAAGTCTTGGTGTCTGCTCCTCAGAGGTCACAGATAAACATAGGAGTCTACATGTGTGTGTCCACCAGTTAGTCCCTGATGATGCCTCTACAGCATCTGGAAAGCTCAAGATGAAACCATACCATATGGTATTAAAGTGGTAAGATAACTATATGCATTTGTCAAATTTTCTAGAACTATACATCACAAAGAGTGAATTTTAATGTATGTCATTTCCAAAAAAAATCATTCAGAATGTTGAGGATCCCATAATGAAGTACAGACTATTACAAGTAAATCTAACTATATTATAAAGATATGATATAATCTCACTGAAGTGGATAAGAAATAAAGGAGCTGACTTATGTAACTTTGGATAAAGTTGTTTTGCCTGGAAACTGTAAAGATAAAGACAAAAGGAAATGCGTGTAGTCACTAAACTCTATTTGGTAAATTTGTTTCTCTGGGATTTGTGTTAACAGATTCCAAACATGTTTTATGTGTACACTAGGGATATACAAATAAATAAATAGATGGTGAATGTCAGGAGCCAGATCTTCCACTCTTGGAGAGGAAGTAACAGATAAACAAGAGAGGTTAGACTGAATTCTATGGAACTGAATAGTGGACACATCAATATGAACTCTGGGTGGCTTAATTTATATACAGGGAGATAAATACAAACATAATTATAGCTATGTATGTATATACAGATTTATATATATATATTTCCTTGCTTTGCCCACTGAGAGAGACTAGAAGTGGTAATACTGCAGTAGCAATGAGCACACTCTGAAGATTTCCAAATACCATTCTCCTATAAAAGGAATTGGGACTTGTTGGAGAAATGGTTCATTCTAAAGCTGGGGCAGGGAATGTACATAAGACTGGATAGTGCCTAAAAGTAATGAAGTGCTTAAAATGCAAAATGATAGGATCATGCTAAAACGATGAAGAAGACAACCAGAAAGACCTCTCAGTGGCCAAAGATAAAAGAAATTGTATAACCAAATAAATAGCATGGTACTATATTACATCTCAGAGTATAAAATAAATATACTCACATAAATAAATGATTGAGTAAATAAATAAATGGGAGAAAAGGGACAAATCTTCCTAACAGAAGAATTATGAATAATATAAGTAGATACTAACCCCTCCAGGAGATGAAACTTAATATTCAATTATGGGCTGGATTTAGTGATTCACATGCAAAGAATAGAGTGTAAGAAGGTGAGTCCCTCTTGAGAATTGCCCTTGGCAGAAGAGCACTTCTTATCCAAGGTTATAGGTTATTGCCATACTTCTACCAACATCCATCCAATGACTGGTTAATGCAGGAGATGGGTGAGGATATAAAGACTCAGCCTCTTGCCTTCAAGGGGACGACATTAAAGGCAAGAGGCTGAGTCTTTATATTCTGGAGAACCCTGTGAGATTTTGTGGACCCTCTCTTACAACTACATCAAAGTATAATTTTTCCCTCTGCTCAATTTTGCTTCTTTCTTTCATTTATACATGTTGTTCCAGAGAAGAATCCACGATAGATCTCACACATGCAAATCCCCATCTTAAAGTCAGCTTCTCAGCACTCTGATCTAAGACATCCAGTGTTGTGAAAGAGAGGGGGCAGGTAGAAAGCAGGTGTAAGGTGAGGAAGAAGATACAAGAAGATGGAGCACATACAATGATGAAACAGACATAAGTTTGGAAAAGCAAAGAATAATGAGTTGGTTTCACTATCCTAAAAGGTAGGGTACAGGGCAAAGTGTGGTAGGAGATGGGAGTACGTGGCAGAATGGAGACAGAAAATCTCTTGGAAGTCCACAGGCAGGAACTGATCGTAACTGGAGGGAGCCTCTGCTCTCACAGTACAAAAGATTCCCTATTAAACTTTGAGTGAGCTCCAAGTATGCCTCTCTCCCACTCAGCTTCAAACACTGTTCTTGTATCACTGAATGGCCTGTCCCTGTCATCGTTTGAAGGGTGGCTTTGGCCCAGCCCAAACTGCCACTTAATCTTAATGACAGTTTAGCAGGAATATATATACTACAGCTAAGTTTCATCAAGGCTAATAATGTCTTGTGGGATCTGAACTGACCCAGAAAATCATGGAATTATTATATGAGAGGAGAAAGATAAAACTGAAAAGTTGCTGGAAAATAAATAAAAAATTTACTTATTCTAGTGCATAAATTGAATTCATGTCTACTGGATGGAAATGAATGTAATATAAAATATAGAATGTATTCATTAGACCTATATTCCAATAAAGGAGCAGGCTGGCTGAGACTTCTTATGGGCAGTGTTGGGACCCTGGGAGGTAATGGGAGTCATTTGATTTCCATAGATTAGGGTGGAGGGGCCAAGAGCACTAGAAATATAATGAGGGGCCAAGGGTTGTAAACGCAGACAATTCCACAGTTTCTCTGGGTGAATCTTGTGACTGAAAAAAACAATTTGCTTATGACAGGAATTCCAGATCCTCAAAGGCTATGCCATGCCATCCCATTGTACTCTAACTTCAATTAAACTGTAAATCCAAACCTTACTTTTCTTATGAATGGGTATTTTTATCTGCAGTAAAAAGCATCAAGGGAAAACTGTGTATCCTTTTACAGACTCTTATCAAATGCTATTTCTGTGTTGAGAGTCATCTAATTATTAAGAGGACTCTAAAAACATTCTACTGAAGTAAATTTATTTCCCAATTAATTTCTGCAGAAAATAGTTTAACATGTAAGTAAAATTAATCAAGTTTCCTAAATGAAAACTGGCTCAGAAATCATAAGACTAATCTAGAAGGAAATTTGAAAGTCTTGGAGTCTTCAAGGCAGGAAACAGGCATGGTTTTGTCTATTTCAAAGATTTTCATTTGAAATGCATTTTTCAACACAATATCAAGACATTCATTTGTGTGTAGGAGGGGTGAGAGGAAAGTGGTTGTGGAGTGGGAAACGTTCCTAAAATGGAATCTTTCCCAAGATTGTAATGGTCTATATTTTCTTTCTTCTTCCCCTTTGTGTCTATTAATCAGTTTGTGCTCTTAATGAGATCAGTTACAGAATCATTCATAGTTTTAAAAGGTTATCCATTTCTGTCTCCCACAGAAAGTTTTTCCAAACTTTTTGTTTTAAGATTTTTGTATCTGTCAATATAGTCTCATTATCAACATTAAGACTTTGGAAATAAAAAACATAGCTCAAATATGGTTTAAATTTACATAAATACATAGAAGTTAATTTAGATATTTCTATAGTCACTCTATTCTACTTACTCATTTTTTTCTTAAGAAATTAGAATGATATGAATTAGAATGCATATAAAATACTAACAGTAGATAAAAGTATAGCTATGGTTTTGTACCCGTACTTTCAGTATATTTTAAATTTAACTCATTTGTTTTTATAAACAGCCCTGTTAATTTTCCTTAAAATTTTTGCAAATATGGGTAACTCATACAAACAACATTTCTTTTCAACTATGCCAAATGTTTTTAGAATAACAAATGATTCATATAAGAGATAGCCCTTTCCAAGCATGCAAAAACAATTCCTAGAATATGTACCATGTGGTAACTGACTCTTCATGGCATTTCCTTTTTCCTTACATTTAATTCTTTTTTACTCCCTCTACTTCATCTATTTCACATTTTATTAGATGCACAGTTCTTGTATGAGAAAAGTATGTTTACATAATTAAAAAAATATGAATCAACTTATCACATCTAATTTTCCTGAGCTCCAAATTAGGAACAGAAAATAGTAAAATTTGGCTGCATCCTAAAATGCTCACAATTATCTTGCCAACTTTTTGACTAATTATTCTAAAATTAGATTTCATTTTACAACCAACATCATGATTCCCAAATTTTTTACAGCTCCCATTTGGAAATCTACCAGAGTCTAAAATGAGATTGTCTTAGACAATCTCAGATCTAAATTGCATTTTAGAAGGATAAGAGGAAGATACAAGAATAAAGTGCTATGAAATTAAAGAACAATATCTAGTGGGTTTTTATTTTCTAGGAGACCCTTCCTTCAAAGCTGTTGAACGAAGAGTAATTTTCACTGTACTGTTTCTGCCACCAGGAATTATAAAAATGCTTTTTCCTGTTCAAATTCTGCAATAAGCTAAAAGCTTTCGTGAAAAAAAAGTGGCTTCTTGATTCTGAGAATGATCCAGAGAACACAAATTATAATGTAAAATTAAAGTTAATTTTTTCCGAATACAAATATCTTTTTCTCTATGTCCAAGAGAGCAGTGACTAGTTATTGCAAGGACATCTGCATTTTAACAGAGGAAAAGAGGTAATCCAAAGAATAAATCTGTAATGGTGGGACTTCAGACATGGGTCAACAAGACATGGAAGGCTTTCCTTGGAAAAGCAGTGATGTGGTGATGTGGTGGAAAGAGCTTAACGTCAGAGGCTTAACATGAATGCTGGCTCTGCTACTTACTAATTCTGAACAAGGACAGATTTTCAGCCTTTCTCTAAGCCTCGGTGTTCTTGTTTGTAAAAAATAAATAACTAAATAAATATGATCTATAAAAATAACTCTCTTATGTGGCCACTTTGATTGTCACATGAAGCCAGGTCAAGCAGGAAGTAGGTGTCCAGTGCTAATCTCTATGGTTTTACCATCTTTAAAGTGTGGAGTGCTCCATCAAAGCTCTAGCTGAAGAGTCAAATATGTGTAATTACAGTAGCCTATTTCTGGCAAATGATATTTTAAGCAGATTAAAAGAGAATAAAAAGAAGATAATGTACTTATTGAGTACCTGCCATACAGTCAGAAACAATTTCCACGAGCATGTTATATGATAACTCATTTAACCCTGACAAGTGCCCTAGGAGATGGGTACTATTTTAGCCCTATTTTTCTTAGCATAGGGAAGCTAAGTAATATGCTTTATTGATGTCACATGACTAATGAGGTGGACTCTGAATTTTAAGGCAAGGAGTTTAGCCATTTTCTCTATTTCTTTTAGTGGGAAATGAGATCTAGAGTCCATAATTAAACAATTTAATTTTTGCAGTCATTTTACCCTTAGGACATATCCCACTGAAAGTGTGTAGTCAAATTACCATATTTTAAAATCACCTGGAATTTTATCTTCTCATGTAGTTATACCACTGACAATACATATTTAGTTTCATTTTAAAATTTTTATTCTTAAGAATATTCTTTTATTTATTGAATTTTATAATTTTGTAAAATATTTTTATGGTCCTCTAATTAAGCAAAGCTATATTTTAAGAAAGCTATCTTCTATCTTTTCCCCTTCAACCTATTCAATTTTACCCCTTCAAAGGAACATTTTTGAAAATTTTATTTTTAACTATTTTCTATTTGTATTTTTAATACTAACAGTTACATAATTTTTTTTTAATGAAACAATAGCAAACTGCACACCTTTTTTATCTGCCTTGCATTTTTGACCTTTGGATGGATATGTTGACATGTATCCTATTATTATTGATAGACATCTTGGTTTTTTGATATTACCAATAGTTCTACTTTGAATAGCCTTATGCAAACCAAGTACATATTTTTGGTGGCATATCTTTGAGATAGATTCCTAGAATCAGAATTTCTAAGTCAAGAGGTAAATAGATATGTAATCTTTCTAGATATTTCCAAAGTTCCCATTACAGTGATTGTGTCATTTGCAATCTTACTAACAATGTACAACAGTGCTGTTTTTTCACAGCTTCTCCAACAAATATGTTGTGAAACTTTGTATTTTTAATTTGTGCTTATACTGGGAAACAGTATCTAAACGCAGTTTTCATCCTTTTTTATGATTGAGTTTGTATATCTTTTCTTAATGATTAAAAGACATGTGCATTTGTATTTTATGAAATGTTTATTTTTTCTCTTTCCAATTTTCTGTACTTTTTCTATTGCATTGTTTCTTCTTTATTTTTAGAAGCAAAAATACTGTTATAAACTTTTCCTGGAGTAATACTTTTATTTGTTTGGCATATTTTTATTCCATGCTTGGTTTGTATTATAAAGTATACAAGATACTGGAAAATTTATTCATTGTTTTAATTTTACTTGTTATTTAAAGCTCTCAATTCAAATCACCTTCAATGGAACATGGGAAATAATTTAGAGTTATTTATCAATCATTATTAAAAGTTCATATTTGGATAAGAAAATCAACTTCAATAAATTAATTTGGGAATCATATAAGGCAATGAACAGTATTTGTCAAAATAGGTGGATCCCTGGTCTAGTATCAAACAAGCCTCAGTATCTTACTGACCTAGCACAACGGTGGTTCACTTCTCAATCACATTATGACATATACAAGTAGAACTGCTCTCTTTGGTGGTTTTCCTCCAAGTAGTGACTCAGGGATCTGGGTTTCTTTCATGTTAAGACACTGTTACCTTAAACTTGTGGTCCCTAATTTTACCACAAAAGAAGGGAAAGTATAGACAATTGTGAAGACAGTTTATGGCCAGGCCTAAAAGAGATGTACATGACCTCTACCCATATCCTTTGGACCAGAAGAGAGTCAAAGAGGGTCTGAAACAGTCTTCCTGTGTGCCCAGAAAGAGCACAGTAACTTCTCTCCCTTCCCTCTCCTCCCCTCCCCTCTCCTCTCCTCTCGTCTCTCTTCTCTCTTCTCTTCTGTTACTTCTGTGAGCATAAAACCAGGTTGGCATTACATGATCCCAATTCTAATATTCAGTTAATGATTTACTCAACTGTGGACACATTTCCAGTGGGACATTCATATTCTTTTGGAAACTCTAATATTTGGAGTTAAAAACACTAGTCTCTTGTATCACATTGAGATGAAGTAAACTCATGGGCTGAGAACATCATTTTGATGCAGCCATGTTTGACCTTTGTGCAAAAACAGCAGAGAAAGAAAACTAGTTTCTGTGCAAAGAAGAAAAGAGAAGTGCAGAGAGAAACAGAAAAAAAAAAAATCAAATTCCCCCTATGAATGGAAGGAGTCACTTTTACTCGCGTATGACTGACCGCAAATTTACAAACAAAATTCAATGCTTAAGCATACGATTTTATTCATCTTTCCATAATCAAATGCAATTTCTATCTTGGGCTTCCCTTTTTACCGATATTAGAAAACATTTTCTAAGTCACTACCTAGTAAACTAAGCAGAAGTTACTTGATCTAATCTGGATTAAAATTTCATAAATTTAGGATTTAAACTCAGGTAGTTGAGGAGAAAGAACATCAGTTTAACATTTTCTCCTGCCCATTACTGAGGTTGTGGTAGCATGCCGTGGTTCATGACATTGGTGGCAAGGGGAATCTGGTCCTTGACCATCTCTTAAAACCAGACTTCAAGGAGATATGATGCTTCCTATTTGGTCATTGTCAGTATGTGCTATTAATGCTGAGGTCCCTAGGTTTATTATGGTGCCTCTTGTCCAAGTTCATGTTGCTATTCCTCCCTACTTGAACTTCAAGGTGTCTTATAATCTCTGGTTGCTACTTCCACACCTCCCTGGCATCCTACGAGGATTCCTTTCAGCCTAACAGCCTAGATGCTCCACCCTTGCTGCCCATAGCTGGGCATCCTTCTGGGTGCAGGGATTCTTTACCAAGGCCAGTGGCCTCTTGGGTCACACCTGGAAACAAGACAGAAGCATTCTTGCTTTAGGATGCCCTCAAATTTAACTTTTCTGTTGTCATTCTCTCTCAAGAGCAAGGTTTAGTGTTCTTTAGAACTTTAGGTGGGTCTAGTTCACAACAGTAGTTAACACTCCTATATTTTCTGTCCATATTTGGGGAAAAAATTCTCTTGGTCCAGTCCAGAGAAGGTATTTATTTCCTTTCTGTGTGGGAAAAATAAGCACATCTTTTCTCCAATGAAACCATTTATATGGATCACTCAGGTAGAGAATAGTAAGACTGTTTCCCTTCCCTAAAGAAAAGCACAGAGTTTGTGAGCTAAAGGAAAAGGGTTTGGTGCAGAGTTAGAGGTATAGTGGGCTGACCCATTAGTCATCAAGTCAGTCAAGTCCACTCCATGAATGTAGATGATAGAAATTGTGTTTATCCAGCTGCTACACATACTCAAACTCCTAAACTGGGTAAAATTTTACAACACTTTTAAGTTGTGAGAGAGCTGGCTCATGTGTTTAAAAATAATATATAAAAATAATAAATGGAATGGTTGGATGTGATTAAACAGAAAAAGGATGATTCAGATACAGTTTGTGTGGTGGACAAATCAGGCATGTGGTGAGCTTTTTCACATGAACTATTGCATTTAAGTCTCATAATCACTGTGAAGTAGATGTTAGTTGCTTCATTTGGGGGGGAGGAAAAATAAAACAAGATTGGGTTACCCAAGTCAAAATAAGAACCCTGTTGTGGGTTGAATTGTGTCCTCCCAAAAGAAGTATTGAAGTCCTCAATGCCTGATACTGTGAATGTGACCTCATTTGGAAATGAGATCTCAGTAGATGTAATCAAGCTTAGATGAGGTTAGACTGGATTAAAGGAGACCCCTAAATCCAGTGACTGGTGTCCTTATAGGGAAAAAAAGGTTTAAAGACTCTCAGATACGCACAAAAGGAAAACAACCACATGAAGTTGTAGTCAGAGATTGGAGTAATGCAGTTACAGCTGAGGAATGCCAACACTTGCCAAGAACCACCAGAGGCTAAGAAGAGACAAGGAAGTAGTCTTCTAGAGCCTTCAGAGGGAACCTGGCCTTGCTGACAACTTGAAACTTCTACCCTCCCAAACTGTGAGAGAATAAATCTCTATTATTTTAAGCCACTCAGATTGTGGTAATTAGTTGTGACAGCCTTAGGAAACTAATAAAAAAATCCCATTTATTGAATGCTATAAAGTTTCAGACATTCTCCTGCTACTTAATTAAATCCTTACACCAGCCATTACCTCTGCTATAAACTGAATGTCTGTGTCTCCCCAAAATTCATATGTTGAAACCTAATCCCCAATGTGATGGTATTAGGAGGTGGAGCCTTTGGGAGGTGATTAGATCATGAACTCAGAACCCTCAGGAAAAGGATTAGTGTCCTCATGAAAGGGACCCTACAGCACTCTCTTGACCTTTTTATCATTAAGGGCACAGTGAAAAAGTGCCATCCATGAACCAGGAAGTGGGTCCCTACCAGACATCAAATCTGCCAAGGCCTTGATCTTGGACTTCACAGCCTTTGGAACTATGAGAAATACGTTTCTGTTGTTCATAAGCTACCCAACTCTATCGTACTTTTGTTATAGCAGCCCAAATGGACTAAGGCAACCTTCAGTTACAAAGAGGACACTAAAGTTTAAACAGGTTAAATACCTCACCAGTGTCACACGATTGCAAAATGATAGGACCAGAATTTTAAAGTCAGATTCAAAGATTCTACTATATTATAAAATGCCTTTCTAGTTTCATACAGCCAGAAAGTTTTCAGTTTCTAACCCTTGTTACTAAACAGAATGAAAAGATGAAATGTCATATTCATCAACACAATGCTGATGTTAACAAATAAAAGCTTATGGGGATGTCACTGTAAAGTTCTAAGCATGATATATTAGATTTATAAAGGAAAAATGAAATTCAAATATACTAGTGAGATAGTCACATGATCTTAAATTATTTTGTTTTACTTCAATTTTCTCATTATATAAAAGAGAGTTAACAGAGCTGTTATTTTTTTTAATTTTTCAATTTTTGTGGTATAGAACATTTTAAACATTTACTAACATAGAATAATATCATATATCCAAATATATTTTAATATATCATGTGGCTTCAATAATTATTAACTCATAGCCAATCTTCTTTCACTTAAAGCTACAGCCATCACTGCCAACTTAGATTTTTCTATAGTAAATATCCTATCTATCATTTAATTCCACACACATATACATGTGTGCAAACATATATGCTATATATAATATTACGTAATTTAAGTACTTCTCCGTGTAGAACGACTGTGGAAAAAAGAAGAGGAAAAGGAAGAGCATAAGTGACAGGTTACCTGACACTACCTGCCCCCTATCCCAGCTGTACCAAAGCTCTGCCTCCTTTCTGCTTCTCACTTCTTGCCTGGAGTATAAGACTCAGGCTACCTTGCCTGATTACTCAATAAAAGAGAATAAGTCTAACCAAAACAGGGAGAGCTATTTCCTCATATTCACTTTTCCAAAAGCTAGAGATTTTGGCAAACCTGTCTGTTAGAAGTTTCTGGAACCCTATGCTTTAGGCACTTCTTCTGGAAAGAAAAAGTCAGCACTCACCTCCAGCAATATTTTTCTAACTTTCTTGATAACAACAATCACCTAGAATTCTAATTAAAAATTTAGGTTCAGTCCCTGAATATTGCCATGGTTAGCAAGTATTATAAAAATATAGAAATGCAATTAATCATCATTTATTTGAAATAAGAATATAGGACTACAAATATTTATTATTAATCTTAAATTCAAAGGTACTGGAATCCTGTATTTTATCTGGCATCCCTACCAGGGTGATGTTCAAGAATCATGTTTTTAATATGTACTTCAGGTGGTTTTTTTTACAATGTCTACAGTAGAGATTCTGAGCTGTTTTATTTTTAGCCAAGCCTACCAATCACCTCTCTAAGTGACCCTTAAAATACTCAAATTAGCTGTACAAATGTCACCATCATTGTTATTTACTATTGCTTGCCATGATTTGCAATCATAATTATGTACACTATTAGCATATGTTAGATGAACTTAGTTCATAGCACTAAACTCTTGATGTATATCTGGTCTTCAAACTTTCATAATAACTGTCTCAATTTTTTAAATTAGAAGGAAAATTTTACAAGATGCCAGGGAAGCTGTAAAAGTAGGTCTTTGGAACTGAAATTTAATGGTTCTTCTTGACCTTGAATTTATGACATCATTTGAATCAAGCTGAATAATGACAGAATGTGGTGAGCTTGACCACAGTTTTGTCCTCAAAGGATCCTCATCTCTGGAATGTGCTTCTTCTCTTGGTCCAATGAAACATGAGCTTCCTGGCTCAAAGGATACCTCCAAGGGCCAATTGTTTACAAAAACATTTGCCTGAGGGCTTGAAAGTAGGGGTCCTGATAATAGATAGCATTTTAAGTGCATTTGCCATGTAGGAATCCCTGGAGTCTCAGTAATAGAAGCATTTCAAAAAGTAATAACAATAATTAGGCATGTTAGTTTATGAAAAATTAGCCTCATTTTGAAGGTTTGACATGTCAATGAGTCCCAGATTTCATAAATCAAGGTATGAGAAGCTAATTGTCAAAAATACAGAGATGGATTTAATAAACATAACTTAGTCCAGCTTCAATAGCCCAGCAGCCCAAGAAAATTTCAGAACATGATTTCTCAGAACTTTCATGACCTTTGGGAGCCTTCCATTCAAGAAAAATCAAGCAGATTTGCTTTAAGTAATTCCAACCTTCAATGATAAATGAAAAGAATCCTTCACAAACATCAGAGATCTTTTAATGTTTTTATTTTAAAAGGTCTAAATGTTCTTTAGAGTTTTAAAATTATTTTCATAGATTTGAAGAAGGTTTTAGTTTCTTAGGGCTAGTACTTTGGGAACAATGAAAGATATACTAGGAGAATTTGCCCCTTGCATAGCCTCTTGTTAAGAGAAAATATGATGTAATATTGAGATAGTTTTCATGCTTTGGTCAGACTAGTACTTGAAATCCACTCAGATTTTATAAAATAATATGGAATGACTGGTCCCTGAAATTCCCCCTATACTTTTTACCTTTAAGAATTTGTTAAAACTTTAGATTATAATGGCTTCCTACTCCTACCTCTCACCCAAATGGCTTAAGTCCTGCAGGAGAAAACATAGTCACTTTCCTAGAAAAAAATAGTTCAGGGTTATTTTCAACTTATAAAATATACTAGGAATTTGAATTCCCCAATATGCATTAGAACTCAAGGGTTCTAGTTTTATACCAGTACCATGCTGTTTTGGTTACGATAGCCTTGTAGTATAATTTGAAGTCAGGTGATGTTATGCCCTCAGATTTGTTCTTTTTGCTTAGAATTGCTTTGTTTTGTTGGGATCTTTTTTGGTTCCAAATGAAGCTTAGGATTATTTTTTCTAGGTCTGTGAAATAAAATGTTGGTATTTTTATGGGAATTGCACTGAATCTGTAAATCACTTTGGGAAGTATGGACATTTTAATGATGTTGATTCTACCAATTCATGAACAAGGGGTGTTTTTCCATTCCTTTGCTTGCTGTGTTAACTGTGATTTCTTTTATCAGTGTTTTATAGTTCTCCTTGTAGAGATCTTTTACCTCCTTGGTTAAGACCAATAGACTAGAATAGAGAATCCAGAAATAAAAAACATACAACTATGACCAACTGATCTTTGACAAAGAGACAACATCATATACTGGGGAAAGGATGCCCTATTCAATAAATGGCATTGGGAAAATCAGATAGCCACATACAGAAAAATGAAACAGGACCCCTCTCTCTCGCCATATACAAAAATTAATTCAAGATGGATAAAAGATTTAAATGTCAGACATGAAATGGAATATTTGGTACAAAGGAAATGCTCAATAGATCTTGAGTGAATTGAAGAAAAAATAATGAATGAATGTGCACATTTCAAGTGAGGAATCAGCCATTTGATTGTAGGTAAAATTGCTGATATAAGTTTTTCATATTAGCAAGGATGCAATCAGCATAAAGAATGATGATGTTGAAAGTAACATATTTTCCCTACTGCATCAGCTGCCGTGAAAAAGCAATAAACAATTCTCAAGAAAACCCTTCTGAACAAATATTTTGGTTGTCCAGAATAGGGAGGAGCTGCCCACATGAATGTTTTAAAATGAGAATGATGACTGTCTTTTTCCACAAGGGGTACGCCAACTCTGAGAAGACCTATGAGTCGTGTCATTGATTTTATGCAATTCTTGTTGTTGAAATTTTATTTTCGTTACAAGTGTCTAATATTATATAAATCAGAGTAAAAACCTTAACCATTCCAGTAATGGACTCAAAACCATATATTTAATTTTTAAACTTACCTTAAATCTTGCAAAACTCTTAGCTTTCCTAATACACTGAGGTAGTGTTTATTTCTTTTTGCCAGTTTTAGTGCATGTCAGTTTACTTGGCACTATTTCAAGGCTTTCTTTGAATGTGAACAGGCTTTTCCTTGTTTGACATTAATTCAAGAAGCTTTATTTACCACAAGAAGTTATTTGCTATTGACTTTTACTACCAAATTATTTCTCTTTTAAGACCAGTTAACTTAAAATTTAGTTAAGCTCTCTCAAGTCTTAGAAACTAGCTCTACCTCAAAATCCATTCTGCTTATCTTTACTCAGTTTATTGAGGTGAAATTTACACACAATAACATTCACCAATTTTAAGTATGTAATTTAATGAGTTTTGAAAAATGTATACATTTATGTTTATATGTTTCCTTATATCACTTTATAGTCAATTTCCTTCTCTAGCCCCAGTCCCTTGAAACCCCAGATTTGCTTTCTATCACCAAGGTTTTGCTTTTTCTAGTAATATCTTCTAAATGTCTACATTTGGCTTCTTTCAATTAGCAAAGATTTTAAGATTCATGTATGCTCTGTATATCAATTTTTTTATTACTGAGTAGATTTTCATTATATAGATATATTACAATCTGTTTTCCCATTCACATGTTGATGTACATTTGTGTACTATCAAGGTTTTGGATATTATAAATATTCATATACAAATATGTGTATGGACATATATTTTAATTTCTCTTGGGTAAGTACCTTAAAGTGGGAATGCTAAATCTTACATAAATTTATAAAGAACCTCAAAAATATTTTCCAAAGTGGCTATAGCATTTTTCATTCCTGCCAGCAACGTATGAAATTTCCACCAACAAGAATAGAATGATGTAATATTTGGGACATTCAGTAGAGTTCTCACAAGGAAAAAAATCAATCAATTAATTTAAAAAGAAAACACTACCATTTCTGGATCTCTTCTACTGGTTGCTTTCTGTCCTGGTTATGAGTATTATTTTCCTGATTCTTTGAATTTTATTGCATTCAGGAAATCAGGAAATTATGATCAAATGGTAGACAAAGCAAACTGTGATTGAATAGTGGACAATGTGAATTTTATGAATTTCACTTTGTTCATTGCTAGATTTTGTTGTATTCCATTAAAGAGTATTAAAGCTTGACCTTTTGTGATTTGCTCTTAAGATCTGTTCAAGTAGATCCAGAGCCCTGTAAAAGTGGGTATTTAGGCTAAGGTTAACTTAACTCCATTGCCTATGCCACATTCCTGTCAAGATTCAACCCAATGGCCCAGATCCCCAAGTATTAGGAGATTTTTCTACTCTCACTTGTGGAAACACAGGCTATGCCCATATCTGTTTGGATTACTATTTTCCAGTGTTTTTCCCCCCCAGGCCTGAGTAATTTCCTCTAGCACATGCTACAGATAAGTACTCATCCAATGATGAGCACCCCCCCACCACCACACTCTATCCTCTGCCCATGGATTTCTGAAGTTCTTATTCTATGCAACTTCCTCCTCCTTTTCCACAAATTGCAGCTATCTTGGCTTCCCAAATCCCTAATCTCTGTCTCCTCAACTCAATGAGACTTCTGGGCTCTGTTTGGCTTTCTTCTCTGCTCACCACAGCCTGGGAACTGCCTCCAGTCGGTAAGTGGAGGCAATTGTAGCACTCATGTCTTTAGCATTCCTCCTGTGAGTGATCATAGTCTTGATGTCTATAATCCAATGCTGAAGAGTGATGCTTTTTTGTGTGGGGTCTGGTTTTCTAATTGTTTATGACAGTAGGGTAATCCAGGTCCCTATTTCTTCATTCAAAGCTAGAAGTGGAAATTCTCTCACTCGACTCTTGGGTAAAAAACAAAAAAACCAAAAGAACACCTCAGTTATAAAGTAATATAATCAGTTGAGAGTGATATTAAGATATGGAATGGTAATGTTTTCATTATTATAGAAGATATTTTTTCCAAATTCTTCACAAAAACAACTCCTGGTACAGGTATTTAAAGTGTTCACCTATTTGTTGAATTTCTTAATACAGCATGATTAGAAAGACTCTTATTTGTGTTACAGTATATTTCAATGATAGGCATTCTTCTTTAATCTTCATTTCTTTCCAGAGATTTTTAATTGATAAATTTTGTGTGGTTACAATTTGTTGTGCAATTATTTTTATCTTATAGCCCATTCTCTTTGATATGTAATAATCAAATTTACTCTAAATTTTAACTTTTAAAATTTCAGGATACAAAATTGACTTACAAAAACTAGTAGTATTTCTAGGTACTAATAATAATCACAAAGTCAATCCTATTTATAATAGCTATAAAAAAATAAAATACCAAGACATACATTTAACCAAGGAAGTAAAAGATCTCTAAAAGGAAAACAATAAAAGACTGATGAAAGAAATTATAGATGACACCAACAAATGGGAAAACATTTCATGATCATGGATTTGAAAAATCAATAACATTCAGATGACCATACTGTCCAAATCAATCTACAGATCCAGTGTTATTTTTCCAAAAATTAGAAAAAAGCTATCCTAACATTCATGTGGGACCAAAAAAAAAAAGCAGGAATAGACCAAACAATCTTAACCCAAAAGAACAAAGCTGGAAGCATCACATTATTTGACTTCAAATTATACTACAAGGCAATAATAACACAAACAGCATGGTACTGGTATAAAAATAGACACATAGATCAATGGAACAGAATAGAAAACCCACAAATAAAGCCACAGACCTATAGCCAATTGATCTTTGAAAATTGACAAAAACATACACTAGAGAAAAGATACTTTATTCAGTAAATGGGAAAATTGGAGAGCCATATCCGAAGAATGAAATTATATTCCTACTTTTCACCATATACAAGAATTAACTCAAGAGGAATTAAAAACTTAAATGCAAGATCTGAACATGTAAAAATTCTGTAAGAAAACCTAGGAAAAACTTTTCTGGACATTGGGCTAGGCAAAGAATTCATGATTAAGACCTCAAAAGCAAATGAAACAAAAATAAAAATAGCCAAATGAGACTTAATTAGACTAAAAAGCTTCTGCACAATAAAAGAGTGAAGAGAAAACTTACAGAATGGGAGAAAACATTTGCAAACCACGCATCCAACAAAGGACCAACATCCAGAGTCTACAACAAACTCAAACAACTCAACAACAACAAAAAATAAATACCCCTATTAAAAAGTGGGTAAAGGAGATGAGCAGACATTTTTCAAAAGAAAACATACAAATGGCCAACAAACAGATGAAAAACTGTGCAACATCACTAATCATCAGAGAAATGCAAATTAAAACCACAGTGAGAGACTAGTTTATATCAGTCAGAATGGACATTATCAAAAAGTTAAAAAATAACAGATGTTGGTGAGGACATGAGGAAAAGGAAAATTTATAGACTGTTGGTGGACATGTAAATTAGTACAACCTCTATGGACAACAGTATGGAGATTTCTCAAATAGCTAAAAATAGAACTACCATTCAATCTAGCAATCCCACTACTGGGTATTTACCCAAAGGAAAAGAAATCATTATATCAAAAGATACCTGCACTCATATGTTTATCACGACACTATTCACAATACCAAAGATATAGACTTAATCTAAGTGTTCACCAATGAATGGATGATTGGGCAAAGAAAATGTGGTGCATATACACCATGGAATATTACTCAGCCACAAAGAAGAATGAAATCATGTCTTTTGCAGCAACATGGATGCAAATGGAGGTCATTATCTTAAGTGAAACAACTCAGAAACAGAAAGTCAAATATCACATTTTCTCACTTATAAGTTGGAGCTAAATAATGTGTACACATGGACATCGAGAATGGAATAATAGACACTGTATATTTGGAAGAGTGAGAGGGTTGGAGGGTAATGAGAGACCACAAATTACTTAATGGATAGAACATACACTCTTCAGGTGATGGCTAAGCTAAAAACCCGGACTTCACCACTATAAGATAAATCCGTGTAACAAAACTGCATTATACTCCCTAAATCTATAAAAATTTTTAAAAATTAAAATTAAATTAAAACAAATATTCAAAATAAAAAGTAAGTAAAATAAAAAAAGAGTTCAATCTTACAATAAATGAAAAAAATGAGCACTTCGCCCATTCTGACCTTTCTCCTCTTAATTAATACATTTTTCTCTGTAATTTTTTTCTCTGTAATCATTTTTCTCTATAATCATTCTTTTCTGCTTATTTTTTGATGGTAGTTATTTTTTTTTTCCTTTGGACCCTCACCATATTTGCTTTAGAGTTGTTAGCTATAATATTCCAACAAATAAATTCTTCAAACAAATAAATTGGTTTAGAGAACAGCCTAGGTTGCCTCCCAAAAATGTTTTTAGGTAGATTTTCATTCAAGGAGTGTGCTCAATGCTTCATTAAGTTTTCATCACCATATATTATAGAAGGGACCAGTTGAATGACAGTTCTGATTACTGGGAAATGTGAGTTTATGAATCTAACACTTGCATCAACCCCAGCACAAGAAAGATAATTAGGAAGTGAAAGATTAGAAACTCTAATTATATCCTCTAATGCATTCATTTGTAGTCTCTTCAAATCTAAGTCTTCTTTTTTTTCTGTATGTCCCCAGTAAGATCTCTACAATATTGTTCATAAATAACTATAAATGTGAATATAATTAAAGTCTTTTTATGAAAACTTATTTCCAAGTCTACATACTTGAATAGGATCACTACATTTAAAATAATCTCTATTCAAACTATTGCAATAACTCAATTTTGGTTACTATACTGTTAAATGGAAATTACTCCAGCATTGTATGATTTAATAAATGAAATGCTTACACCAAACAAAACAAAAAATACAAATCAGAATAGAGGTCACAGAAAAAAAATAATGTGTATATGGCATCTTGATTTATAACAGTTATGTTACTCCAAATTAGTAGAAGAAAGATAGAGAATTCCACTTTGTAAGACAATTAACTTCCCACATGGAAAGAACTAAATTAGAAACTTACCTTATAGCATACACCGAAATAAATTTCCAGGTCTTTTAAAGACATAAACATGAAACCAAAATTTTAAAATATTTTCAAATTTAAAAAATACCTGTATTATTTTGGGAAAAAGAAGAATCAAGAAAGTAAAACTACATACATACACAAAGTACAAAACATAAGGAGAAAATTCAATTAATTTTACACTAAATTATAGTAACAAAAACTTTTGAACAGCAAACGATATCACGACAAAGATGAGACAAACTAACTGGTCAATAAGCCTAAAAAAAGATGTACAAGCTCACTAGTACCAAGAAAAAGCCAATTAAAGCCACAATGAGCTACTATTTTAAAAACACAAGATTCATAAAAATCATTAAATTTTACAACACAAAATTCTGGTGAGAATATATAGGAATGGAAATTTCCTTACATTATTGCTGGAAATATAAATTAGAACAATCATTTTGGGTGGCAATTTAGCAATATATAATAAAGTTGTGATATGACTATTCTATGATTCAGAAATTCCACTTATTGGTATATCCTGAAGAAATTTTATGAGACATATTCAAAAAAATGAAGGAGAATATTTTCATGACCTCATTGTAAGCAATATTGTTTGTAATAATTAACAAAAATGCAACTCAAGTTCTCATGAAAAAAGGAATAAATAAATAAACTGTGGATTATTCATAAGATACAATACTGAACAGAATGGATAGATATTTAAAATGGATAAATTTTAGCATTTTTAAAATATGTTCACCGAGACCAGGAAGTTGTATAATGGTACAAGCAGTAGGGTAGCATTTCTTAGTTTTTAAAACATGCAAAAGACCAATATATGAATAATTATAGATATATGTATATATACAAGATAGTATACATACATATATTTTCTAGTTTTGTCAACTAGGAGTGACTAGAAGCCACGACATCCTGGGAGCAATGAGCACACCTGGTGTCCAGATTTTAGTTTCTAATAACATTCCCCAGTAAAATGAACCAGGTCTCCTTAGAGAAATGACTAATTCTAGGATTGAGACAGGAAAAAGACAAGATAAGCCTGGAGCATCTTGTAGTGCCAGAAAGTAAAAAAGTGCTCAGAAGCTAACTGTAAAGCTCCTAATGGCCCAAGCTGGAGCAATTTGAGCAACAAATTGAATAAAGTAGTATTTATATCCCAAAATACAAAATAAATATCCACGAGTTCATACTGATATAAAGAAATGCTCAAATAAATAAATAAATGAGGGAGAAAGAAATACGTACAGAAGAATTCCAAATAATTTATGTAGATTGTCCTCCTCAAGTAAGTGGAGTTAAACTTCTTTTCCCCTGAATCGGGGTTGCACTTAGCATCTTCCTTTCAAAGAATATAGTATGGAAAGTCAGAAAGTTCGGCAGGGAATGGAGGAAGGGGAGGTAAATAATGGAGAAATTTGACAAATGCTATTCAATAAGGTGATCTATGTTTACATCGCCAGTGATAAATCATGCTGACAGCTTGTACCCTTGATATGCTATGATGAAAATGACACTTCGCCTCTGTGATTATCCTCCCCGAATCACATAACCCCAATCTAACCATGAGGAAGACAGCAGACAATCCCAAACTGAGGGACACTCTGCAAAATACCTCAGAGGACGACTCAGAGCTCTCAAGGTGATCAGGAACAGGGAAGGTCTGAGAACCTGTCACAGCCAAGAGAGGCCTAGGGAGCTGTGATGACTAAATGTAATGTGGGTGGGATCCTAGAACAGAAAAAGGACACCAAGTAAGAAGTACCAAAATCTAAATAAATTTAAAATTTAGTTAATTGTAATGTGTCAATATTGGTTTATTAGTTGTGACAAATGTGTCATAGTAATATAAGATGCTAACAGGAGAAACTAGATACAAAGTGTGTGGCATCCTCAAAAATTTTTTATAAATCTAAAAACATTCTAAATAAGAAATTTATGAAAACAAAGACATTTTTATATTTATACTCTTACACCAATTGAAGATGTCTCTATGTTGTAAACATTTCTTAGTTCTTAAGAAGTAATTAACAGTGTCATTAAATACACATATAAATTCTTCAGAACTCTCATTTGAAGAGTTCTATTGTTTGAAGGGACTTAGGGAAATTTACCAAAATTATAATTATCTTTAATTAATACATTATAAACACCTACAATTATATACAGAGAAAGTCAGGGAGGTATGTTGCAAAGTAATTAAAGCAAGTAGTAAATAATATTAGCAACTTTTCAATGAAAGAAGTAAGCCCTCTGGAATTTCTTTCTCTCTGTCCTCTGCAGTGGCAACAATTTTGATACTATTTCAAATATTCCAAACAGATTTGAAGCAGTAACCAAAGGGCAGATGACTGAGGAGGGAGATAGGAAAGATCAAGAGAGACTAAATACTAATGCAGGATGAACATATTTATTTCAACTAATAGGACATGGCTAGGGGACTCAGATACAATGAAAGATAATTTATTATCTAAGGAAAAAAATATAAAATAAAATCCAAGGGCTAACGGACCCAGGGCAGTAAACCTTTGCTTCCTCTGTGGCCTCTAAGGGAGGGCAGTGATGGGGAGTGGAGCTTGGGAGAAGCATCCAGACCGGCTGCTGCCTGTGGGTGGTGAGCTGTAAACTGTTGCTACTCCCAGTAGATCCTGGGGAACCTGCCTCCCGCCTTCTGCTGGAATTCAATCTTGTTTAGCTCAGTATTAAGATCTGTGCTTTATATTTCAAGGGCCATAAAAGAGGAAAACCAGAAAATATGCCAAAAACACTAAGTGAAATTTATAGTACTTCCCAAAGTGATTCTGTTGACCTGCTTTACCTCATGCTGTCCTTTATTACTATCCCTTAATTTTAATCATCCAACTTAAAAAAATCAATTATTTCCTATTGCATGACCCGACATATGAAATTAATGCCTGATGGTAATATTTTTTAAGCTTTTAATTGCATGCCTTGCCGAGGACAGAATTTATTATGTTTTCTATGAAAACCAATGTTTTTGTAATATGTTCCTCTCACAGTCTATATAAATATTAATAATTTCATGATGCATTGTTATCTACACTGAAACTTTCAGAATGGAATTTTATTCATCTTAAAGTTTAAAAGGGAAGGGTAAGAATTTTATCCCTTAACAGTGATAATGTTTTACCTAATGGTGTTGAAACAGTATAAATGAGATGCAGTATAACTTTTGGTGGAGTACTATGTACTTTATAATTTTATTTCCTTTTTCTCTATTTTTTTAAATTTCGAAGTATTATGAGGGTATAAATGATTTTGGTTACATGGATTGCTTTTGTAATGCTCAAGTCGATTTTAAAATTGTACTCATCACCCAGACAGTGTTCACTGTACCCGTTAGGTAGGTTTTCACACATCCCCTCCTTCCCCCTGCCCGCCTGATTTCCTTTGAAATTTACTTCCTTCTATGCACTCATGTTCATCAGTTAGTTCCAATTTAATAATAAGTACATGTGTTATTTGTTTTTCCATTCTTTAGCTACTTAACTTAGGATAATGGTTTCCAGTTCCATCCAAATTGCTGCAGAGGCCTTAATCCATCCTTCTTTGTAGCTGAGTAGTATTCCATGGTATACATATACCACATTTTATTAATCCCCTCATGAATTGATGGGCACTTGGGTTGATTCTACATCTTTGCAATTGTGAACTGTGCTGCAATAAACATTTGAGTGCAGGTATCTTTTTGAAAAAATGATTTCTTTTACTTTGGGTAGACACCCAGTAGTGGGATTGCTGGATCAAATGTTAGGTCAACTTTTAGTTCTTTGAGGAATCTCCGTATTGTTTTCCATAGAGGTTGTACTAGTTTGCAGTCCCCCCAACAGGGTGTAAGTGTTCCTTTCTCTCTGCATCCATGCTAGCAGTTATTGTTTTTGGACTTTTTAATGAAAGCTTTTCTGACTAGGTTAAGGTGATATTGTGGTTTTGATTTGTATTTCCCTGCTGATTAGGAACATTGAGAATTTTTTCATATGTTTATTGGCCATTTGTCTATCTTCTTTTGAGAAGCTTCTGTTCGTATCTTTTGCCCACTTTTTAATGGGGTTTTATTTTTTCTTGCTGATTTGGTTGAATTCTTTGTTGATTCTGGTTACTAATCCTTTATCAGATATATAGCTTGAAAATATTTCTCCTATTCTATAGGTTGTCTATTTGTTTAGTTAATTATTTCCTTGGCTGTGCAGAAGCTTTTTAATTTAATCAAGTCCCATTTTTTTGTTGTTGTTTTTGTTGTTTCTGTGATTGCCATTGGGGTCTTCATAAAATTCTTTGCCTAGGCTGATATCTAGAAGAATTTTTCCAACAAAAATTAATTCAATATGGATAAAGAACTTAAATGTAAGGCATGAAACCATAAGAATTCTAAAAGAAAACTTGGAAAAACTCTTTTTGTTTGTTTTGGTAATTCAACTAAAAGCACAAATAAAGGGATTATAACACAAAATTTCTGCTGATTTTAAAGAATAGCTTTATTGAGGTTCAACTGACATACAACAAACTGCATATTTAATGTATGCAATTTGTTAAGTATGGGCATATAAATAAATCCATGAAATCATTATGGCATGCATTATAATGAATATTCCATCACCTCCAAAAGTTTCCTTATGCCTTAATACAATCTTTCTTACCTTCCACCCTTCTATTTCCAGTAAACCACTTATCTGTTTTCTGCCACTATAAATTTGCTTGAATTTTCTATAATTTTATATACATGTAATTGTAAAGTGTATGCTCTTTGTTGGTCTGGCTTCTTTCACTTGGCATAGTTATTTTAAGAATCAGTCATGTTGTGACACATATCAACAGTTCATTGCTTTTTATTGCAATGCCAAATAGTTTTGCACTGATTGGATACCACCACTTGTTTTACTTCTTACCTGCTGATGTATCTTTGGGCTGTTTCCAGATTTTGGCTATTACAAATAAAGCTTCTATGAATATTTATGTCCAAGTCTTTAAAATATCCTGTTTAGAGAATAAAAAGACAAGTCACAGACTAGGAAAAAATATTTGCAGATCATGTATCTGTCCAGGAACTTGCATCCTGAATATATAAAGAACTCTTAAAACTCAAAAATAAGAAAATAGACATCCTATTAAAAACAGCAGGCAAAAGATTTTAACAAATACTTTACCAAAGAAGATGTAAAGATAGTAAACAAACTCAAAAATGATGCTGAATATCATTAGTCATGAGGAAATGTAAATTAAAACCGTGATTAGGTACCAATACATACTGAATAAATGACTAACGTTGCAAGTACTTGCAAGGATGTGGAGGAATCAGAACCTTCATAAACAGTTGGTCTGAATGGAAAAGGGTACAATTCCTCTGGAAAATAGTTTGAGAGTTTCTTAAAATGTTAAACATACATCTGCTATGTGACTCAGCCTGTCCACTCCAACGTATTTACCCAAGAGAAATGAAAGTACATGCCCTCTCTGCTGAGTTTATTCACTCTAACATTTGTTGTTCTGATCACTATTCAGTTTGACTCACAGTTGCTGCGACATCTGTGCTTACCAGTTTAACTTTGGCTGTACAGTTACCATATTAAGAAGCTATTGTATATTTTATAACACTGTGGTGAACATTTTTTTACATCACCATAAAATTTGCCACATGATTAATCCTGACTTGCTGTTTACAAATATAGTTGACCTTTAAACAACACAGGTTTGAACTGTGAGGGTCCACTTAAATGCAGATTTTTTTTCAACCAAACACAAATTGAAAATACGGTATTTGAAGGATGCAAAACCAGAGTATATGAAGGTTTCTTATGTGGGTTCCACAGAATTACTGAACTTGAGTATGTAGGGATTTGGGTATATGGTGGGAGACCTAGAACCAATCCCCCGTGTATATGGAAGGATCACTGTGGTGTCAATGGTAGATCTTGATGAATTTGTTTCAACTAACATCTAACCTTAACCCTGAAGTTGGAGTTGGCAAATTTTCCAATAATCCAAGACCATATTTTCCAAAGTCATTGGTAGAAAACAAATCCTCTACTTAAGAAAGATAGTAAAATGCATCTAAAATGGACTATTTGAAAGCCTACAAAGATGGATATCTTCAATATTATCAAGTTAGACTATTACGTTATTGTATACTAAGGTATAGATTCCTTATAACTTAGACATAGCAAAGAAGAAACATTAGTATATCTAAAAATGAAATTGTCTATAATTCTATAGAAATTCTATTAATTGCATTTCTAAGCCTCAGGTTTTTCTCTGCACAGTGGGGTGATAATATTCCATCTCATAGGGTTGTTTGAAGATTACATGAGATGAGGGGTGTAAGGCCCAAAGTGAGTACACAGCTATGGCCAACACTCACTGAATGTTTTTCTTTAATACTGTTAATAACTCTTTGTTTAATTAAATGGAATTTATACAAATAAACTAGTGATAAAACTAACTGAGCTAATGTTTTTCAGCGGTGAATGACAAATCTGAATTCTGGTAGATTTATATATGCCTGAAACACATTTTCATTTGCACATAAATATTAAGAAACACTAATAACTCTAAGGAAGGCCATTCAAATACAAAAGTATAGACTCTGCAATAGATATATAAAGGGCGATAGAATATGAATTTGTTTATCAGTGTTTATCTTCAATTTGTTAGCCACGACTTAATCACTATTACAAATCAATAGTTTTTAGTGCATTTGTAATTTTAAAACTGTTGACTTGTGTTCCAAATTTATTTTCACTTTTCTAGTGAAAATCTTAAGAGATACTGGCAGGTCAGAAGCACAGTTCATGAGAAATATATTATACAAATTTGGAAAGACATTTCAATTCTAATATACTGGTTTATAACATTACGTTACGTTCTGAAATGTGAGTATTTTAAATGACATAAAATAAACTGATTTTATCATTAAAGGAAACACTTAGTTTCATTTTAAATTGTCCCACTTTGACACTTAGGTTTCATCTTCCAGTATATTTCTGTACCCTGTAATTATGGTATCACATTGTGAGTGCAAGCTCATATTTCCTAAAATTGATTCCGGACTCTAAAATAGAATGTTGTTTTTGTGTTCAGACATTTAATGTTTTTGACAGACTTACTATATCTATGAAGTAGAGTTATATTTCTCAGGAGTATTTTTAGGAATGTTTAGTCAATGTTTTTGAAAATTCCCCAGTGAATTGAAGAGGGCAACAGTTGCCTAGTAGATGCTTAGGTCTTAATGAGGCTGCAAAAACAAATCTTCCATTATTACTACTAATTCTAATGTTACAAAGATTATATTATAAATACCAATAGACAATATTTTTTAAAGTTTAAATTCTAAGAAATATTTATTTTTATTTTAGGTTGTATTTTTGATTGATATGTAAAGAGTTCAATATTACAATTTATTCAAAGTGAATAAAGTAAAATATGTTTACAGAATTTCATAAGACACATCAGATATTAATTTTAGAATTTATAAGCTATTATGTTAAAGTGTGAGATAGTTTCAAAAAACACATCTCTGCATGTAATCAAGTATTACATTTAATCTCTTTTCTCTCCCGTCTTGTTAACAAGTTGTAAATTAATTGATTTCACTTTATTTTGTTTTCTTTTGTTTTGAATGAATGAAGTCTCACTTAAAATTTTTAGGAATTCCTATGGCAGAACCTATATAACACCCCCTCACACTTCATATACCAGCATAATACAGAACTATCATCTTTCCTGTAGTTTTCTAGGCAGTTAGGTAACCTGTACCAGGTGAACACTTTTTAAATGACAGGAAGTCCCTAAGAGTCCAAATCAACACCTAACAGCCCAACAATTCAGAAAATCCAAGGGGTTGACTGGTTTTAGCCACCAAGGTGAAATTGGAGACATCCTCATAGCACTGATGTTGGCATCCCCACTCTTAAGCACACACTCATCACCTTGAAAGCGACACCTAGAAACCTTCTTTCCATAGCACTCTGATCTTTATTCTGTCTGAAACCTAAAAACAGACCACAGATGCTGGAAAGGTGTTACAAGAACACAGACTTTGAAATCAGAAGGGTAGTGTCCAAATCTTGGCTCTAACACTTACTCAATCGTATGATCTTGGGCAAGTTTTACTTCTCTGCACCTTTTTCATCTATAAGACAGGAGGATCAATACTTGTCTTTATCAGAAGGGGGTTGTGAAGCTTAAAAGAGTTTGAAACTTCTATACAGCAAGTAAGACAATGGCTAGCATCATTCTTTAAAATGTATGTTTTAACGAACTATTATTTTTGTTTTTGAAAGGTTTTATTTGTTTATTTTTAAGAATTGTAAAAAAGAAAAAAAAAAAAAAGAATTGTTCCAGTAGGCACACAAATTTTCTTTTGGAAACACTGTATGAAAAATTTTCTTTTACTAAAGTAATGGATGTGAGATACTGTATGAAAAATACTGTTCATTCAGTAAACATTTATTGAGTGTCTACTACATGTCAGGAACCACACTAAGGGAACTAGCTGAGGAGTGTTTCAACCGCAAAACTTGAAATTTCCTTTAAATTCAAATGACACCTAAAAGGGCAAGCAGCCCCAAAGTGAGATGGTACAGTTTCCTTGCACTTTAAGAGGAGAATGGAAAGTTATTCTCTTCTCATTGGAAAAGACAGCCACAGAGATACATGATTTCAGAGATGGCACACACAGCCCCATCTCTTAATTGAGCTGCATGGAATTCAATATCCAGGCCAGAGGTTTATAAGCCTGGGCATCCAACATGGAATCTGCAAGGCCAAGAGTTTCTCTTTTTTTGGAGTGGTAGAGGGGAAAAGATGAAGAATCATAAAACAAGATACAATGCCAAGTAAAAAAGAGCAGAGCACAAAAGTATCTCTGCTTTGGTTATAATGTTTATGTATGGATGAACTAGAAAAGAGAAGGGAAAAATGAAAACAGTTGGCGTGTCAGCATGAGGAGATTGTGAGTAAATTTTTCTCCTATTTGATATCTTGTGTTATTACTGTAATGATATTTAGGCAATAAATACAATTCAAGAGAAAGCAAATATTAAGACCAAAAAGTAAAGAAATATTGTAAAACTACCATGAGCACGTAAAATAATCAAATTGGAATGAATTTGAGTTAAACAGAAAAATGAATTTAAGTTGAAAATATCAAATTGAATGTTATTTATTTAAAGCATCACCCTGAAATACCATCCAAAATGTGAAAACTCAACCTGTAGATCAAAATGGCATTAATTAATTCAACAGACATTCCTCCTTTACTGCTCACCTCTCCTTCTCCTTACAGTAAAACTTTTTCTTTCCATGATGAGATCCAAGGTGTTTGAGGCTCTGCTCTCATCTTTCTCCTTCTCTGGGGGCCCTCTTCTGCCACCAGAGTTCTGTGTCCCCTCTGGAGCTCACACACAACTTGCCAAGGGATCAGTACTTAGCAAAACCGTTGGCACAAAATTAGCTCTAATGAAATAGAGTTTTGTTAGACATCTGTGGACTAACCTAGAACTGCCCCTCGTTTGTCACTTCATTTTATGTAAATGATACTTAGTGGGTAAACTTTCCTGTGTATGCAAAATTTTTAACTTTCACAGAAACTTTCAGACCCAAATGAAGTCTAGCTTGTGTCCTGTTTATATTATACAATGCTTGCATTCAGACATTTCACTCAAATGTCATATAATTGTAATCAATCAATAAGTAAACCAGCCTCAGTAGTCATACTTATAAAATCCTACAGAACTTCAGGATTAATACTTCCAAATTTAGCTTTTACTTTCTAAACTTAAGGAATGGTTAACATCATAGTCCATCATATAAAGGATAATGTCTGTGTATCTGAGCAATATGGTAAACAACATGGGGCATGCTTTTTCACTAGGATGCTGACCTCTGATAGATCAGGACTAACACTCTGTTCTTATACACACAAGAATGATATCTGTGTTTTATGTCTTTTAGTTATATGTATAAAGAGAACTACATGGGCAAATAACTTAATCCAGATTGTAACCACAGTCATAGTATTGCAACATCTTTTAAATGACATTTTATCAGACCAAACAATTTTGAAAACTAAAATTTATGCATTTGTTCCATTTTTCCTTCTATAACTTTTGATAACCTAGGTTTTTACAAAAAGAAGTGAGTATATAATGAGATAATAAGTACCTTTAACCTGCTAAAAAAACAGTGTCTTTGGAGAAATGTAAAAGAAAAAACTTGAACTGGTGCTTTTATTAATGATGTTTCTTCACCAATACAGACACCAACCCACTCTGGCAACTTCCCCAATCTAAATGTTGTTAGCATTCTCATTCCTAGGACATTTTTATGCACTTTCTTATGTGTGGTTATGTAATTCTTCCCTAAGTGTGCTCTACCTGTGCATTTAATCTGTCAAATTATATTGTGTTTCCTTTCAGGGAGTGAGCATGATTTTTCTTACTTTTGTACATCTTCTCATTGTCTGATTGCTCATAAAATATTTCTTAAATATATATTTGATTGGTTTCTTTAAAGGTAAGAAAAATATTACCATAGTTTATATAATTTTACTACTAAGAATAAAATATGTAGTTGCAGAAAAATCAAATTGCATTTATTTGGATAGTTATCCCTGATGGAATTGAATGAGGATTTGACTACTAATAATGTACATGCCATTGCATCTGCTTTGTGCTATTTTAAATACACTGCATGCACAGGCTGGGTGCTGTGGTGAGCCACCAGATTCCCCCTTCAGTACTAAGACACTCATTTTCCCAGATGCTGGTAGTATTACCTGCTGATGGGGCACACCTGAAGCCCTCTCTTGAACTTGCCTTGGACCATAAGGAACTGCCTTTCTGAAGGCTAATGCTTCCTCCACAGGAGCAACCCTTTTTACTCCCTGCCTCAAGTGGGGACAATTTTGAAGGACCATCCCTGCTTCCAAGAGTCCCACGGGATCAGCTAAGGCCTCTGCTGTATTTGCATCACTGTTCAACTTCTCCCACTGCCCAACCCTGCCTCCCTCAATCCCTGACAGGGGTATTCCCAAAAACAAATCTCCATCTCTATGTCTCTTGCGGGCAACTCACCTTGTGACAATCCTTCCTATTTTATGAGTCAAGATAAAATATAATATGGAAAGAAAAATAATTTGTTCATAGGCAAACTTTGCTTCCAAAATATCTGCATCTGGTACTCTCTGTTTCCTAAGTGGAATAAAAAGCAGCAGCTAGGAAGTTTTTTTGTTTGGTTGGTTTTTCTGTTTTTTTTTTTTTTTTTTTGTTTTTTTTTGTTTTTTTTAAATTGAACCAGTTTTTATTATGAATTATTCAAATACAATGTTAAGAATAAAAGAGCATGTTAATGAGGAGGCTAAATTTGCTAACATTTTTGGGAGTGATTCTTCCCTCTAGTCTTCCTTCTCTTGTAATCATTTCCTCCTTTGTTCATCATTTTATTTATTTTGTGGTTGTTCAGTCTGGGCACTCCCTTGTCAGGTATCAAAACTATGTAAATCCATTAAACATGACTTTAGAAACTTCTTACCCACAATATATGTGCCAATACAAATGCATTGCTATCCATTAAGCAGAGCTAGTGAATATCTAATGAGACATTTAACACGTTATTACATGATGAAAAAGAAAAACAAATTTATAGAAAAAAATGCCGTAATACTTCCCTTTACCCCGTATACAGCATATCCCAGAACTCGGGATGAAAATACGGTCATATCTATTCATTTTCTTCCAGTTAATTTCTCAAGCTTCAAATCGCCTTTATTAGCAATAAGCCTGCTGTCTCAATTTGGAGGCTGAGAAGGGATTCAAAAAAAAGTGAAATTGCATCTGTAATGTTTTGTTTCTTATAAAACATTACAAGTGGCCATGTCCCCTCTCTGCCCATTAATGCAGGTATCTTTTCTTATACCTCTGAACTGCGACTTCCTGCAGGGCTCACATCCTGTTAGATGTGGCTCCTGCTCAGAGTCAGTTCTAGATTTCCTATGCATTTACCTTTCTTACGCTGTCTTTCCTTCTTTTTTCATATTGCTTTCGATAGTCCTCAATTTGCATGTGAGAATCAAGGTTTTCCCTGTTTGCACCTACTCAAATCTCTCTACAGCTCCAATCAGCAAGTTTATGTCCTAATAAACGAAAAGAAATGTTAACAAGTCTTTATAAGGAGCGACCATCAAAACAGTAAGTGTAGCACTCACAGTCATGCTTTCTATGTCCAGGGGTCTGGCATTTAAATTTGTCTGGAATACATCCCACACTTAAACATTGAGGGAAAAAAAGTCTGAAAAGAACAGAATTACTGAGTCCACATATTCTATCATATATTAGGTTTGCTTCGAGGAATATCCCTCAGGCCCTAACTTGGAAACATTTTGCCTCATTTAGATACAATTTTACTAAACTCAGTAATCTGGGTTTCCTGCTCTCTAAATGTATATTAAATTGGATGAGTCAAAGAGGAAATAAAATAATACTAGTAATAGTGATAGCTAGATATAAAGGAAGAGGCTAAAGTTTTCTGAAAATCAAGAATAGGAATTTAAAAAGGTAATAATAGTATGGAGCCACTTAATTGAGAAGATGCTAGGCAAAAAATTCAAAATTATCAAGAACACTCTTGGAAATACTGATTTACATTTGCTTTCATGATAGATGAACCTCAAAGCATATTGTACTTTGGATATCTGCTAATAATAATATAAAGCCATTCCAATTAGAAAAACCCGTAAAACTACAGTTTGTTTCATGTTTAACGCATTCTCTTGGAATTTCTGTTTTCACTTATGATTAGTAATGTACACCATTCACTCAATAGCTATTTATTGAGAGTTCTCAGTGTCAGTTACTCTTACTGGACACTTGAAATGTATCAATAAATAAAACATATTTATAAAATAACTATTCTAACGGAGTTTACATACAATTATATAAGTAAACACACATAGATTGAAGGAGTGCTGTTTTATTTATTTATTTATTTATTTTACAAATTGTGTGTATAGTCTAAAAAGTTTGGATATCACTGCTGTATATGTAAAAATCCAAGATTCTTACACGCTGAGTAAATCATTCCTCCCTACCTATGTGACTTTAATTCTTGCCTTTTACAGTCCCAAACTTCACCCTCCTGTAATTGTGACATGCTTGCCTTTCTTCAAACAGCTCATTACACTACTGACCAGTGCTTTGTGAGCCCCTCTTCCCTTTGACTGGAGTACTTTTTCTGCACTCTATTTCCCTCTCCTTCTTGTTTGTTGCATCTCCCTTTTCATCCTTCAACAGGGAAGTCAGCTCAGTCCCCCTCCTCTGTGTAATCTCATGCAGCTGTTCTCTAGAATGAATCAGTTCTTTTTTCTGTGCCCTCCATCTCTGTACCCCGTATTTAAGTCCAGTATTGAACTTACCACACTCTTCTGACACTATTTGTCAACAAAACCATAAGCTCTCTCTGGGAGAGATCCCTGTCTTATCTTCAGTCCTATCACTGTGTCTGGTACATAGTAAGGTCCATAAACATTTTAAGGGAATTGTAGTAAACTAAGTCTCAAAATGATTTTCAGATCACTGAAGTTTCACTTCTTGTGTTTCATCAAAGAAATTTCATTAAAGGACTAGCCTTGTTGGTTTCCAAGAGAATGTGTGTGTGTGTGTGTGCTCAACTTGAAATATTAATAGAAGTATTTATACTACATACTACCTTGATTTTAAAATGTCTAAAACCATTAACTGGGTTTCTGCTTAGCAATGTTTGCTCCGCAAACAAAATGGTTATAATTTTGTGAGGTAGACTAACATGCTAACATTGCACTGAACAGGATTGCTAGAAGTTGTGTGCAATGTTTTTCACAGAGAGTCAATGTGTTCTTGGTGGCATTGTACTTTCTTATTAATTTTGTTGAAAATTCACTTTGAAAGAGACATATGCTTTGTAGCTATGAATACTGATGATGCATGTAGAATTGCAGAAACCTAAGTAGTATAGTCCACAAAACACCATATAAATTTGAACTACCAGGACTTTCATTTGGCATTTTTATTATCTGTGTTTTGCTTCTGCTTAAATTGTCCATTTTATGGTTTTTTGCTGTCGCAGGCCGTCTTGAGCTGCATGCCAAAATGAATTTCAAAAGGCTCCAATGATCTATCCACCAAGGAAGAATCCATTGTGAGCCATTAAAAATTTAGAGATGAATTTGATCTGGTTATTTTCACCATATAATGCCATACTCACAAAAAAAAGAGGGGGAGCGAAAGAGAGAAAAGAAAATATTAATGAGGTTCAGCTGCAACCATGATTGCAAAAAATAGTATGCAGAAAGCAACAGGAAATCCCCAGCAGAACATATGCCTGGGTGCAATTTCTTTTGTTCTCATTACTTTGACAATAAATCTTAATATTTTCCAGAAATTTGGATGGATATGATAAGCAACTATGTTTGTAGTAATTTGATTACATTTGTTAAATTAAAAGCAGCAAGAAAGTCATGTATTCTTTGCTATTTTGGGAACAATGGGTAACTTGAGAGACTGGCATCTATACCGACTACTGTTGGTTCCTTTTAGTTCTTATTATAGATGGAATGAGGGAAAGATTGCATATTCTATGAAATCATCTTATCAGAACTATCTTACTCAATTCTTCTCTTTCTGGTATTGAATTAGTTCCATTACCTCCGCAAAACCTTTTATTAATATAATGCTACATTTGTTATGTACTTGATCCACGTCAGAAACAAGAATCTTATACTTGTCACTTCAATATTTGGTACTTTGACTTAATCAGGGAAATGACATTTTAATCATTTATTATGTACTTTATCCACTATACCATAAAACTTACTGTTATTTCCTGATACTGAACTTTTATCATTGCCCTAGTACAGAGTATGAAACTATTTTTTAAAGTAATAAAAACAAATTTTAAAGCTGATATTATAACTAATGATGAAAGTAAGTTAATACACGCTTTTGTAGTGAATTGTGCATGGTGAAGGAGAAACACAAGTAGTAGCTGTTGTAATACCTTAGATCAGAGACTTTTAAGCTTTATTTCCAGCAACAGAATTTTTTCATCACATGATATCTCACATCAAAAGCTACTAAATAAAATAGATAAAGGCAAACTCTTCTGTTGGAACCTGACTTTATGGGGCCACACGTGTTTCTCCTGAGGTCCCTTACGTATCCCAAGCATGCCCTCTGAAAGGCTGCCACTGAGATCTCTATGTTCCTAGAAACTCAATGTGAAAACTGTTTTAAATGTAAGATCCTTTTTGGAATGAAACTAAGCCTTCTAGAAAAACTCATTATGTGCCAGTTACTTTGCACGTATATTTTTATTTAATCCTAACCAACTCTGTAGATGGCCTATTTGTTCCCATATCGCATCTGGGGAGGCTGAAATTCAACATGATGACACCCTGTACCTGGACATGCTGCTCATCAGTGGTGTAATCAAGATTTCAGTCCACATTAGTCCGTCCCAAAGGCTCACTTTATTTTAGTGTGTCTCCTAGAAAAAATAAAGGGGCAGGGAAGTAGCAGCAGAGCTGTGATTAGATTCTTATATAAAAATTTGTCTTTATATATTTAAAACAATTTTTTTTTTTTTTGCTCTTGTCTAGGTTAAAGACACTCAGGTAGGTAACTGAGAGTAGAGAGGTATACAGAATGGTTACAAGACAAATAGTCTCTTTGTAAGTAAAACTTACGTGTTCCTGGGAGTGTGCTTGCCCTGATAGGGGAGAGGTGGTGGCAAACAAGTTTTTCACTGCTAAACTGTAAGAGAAATGTTGAGCAGTGTTTCTCAAGCCTGGCTTCCCATTAAAATCACCTGGGAAGATTTTTAAACATAACAATGCTTTGGCACAGGGGAAAGAAGGATTCTGACTTAATTCCTGGTGTTTTGAAAGGTGCTTTATTGGGTAGTCAGAGCTGATAGGAAGAAAGAGCTTGGTTGGAGAAAGTTTGACTGTAGAGGTACAACTTTAGATGGGCTGTGATGGAGAAAGTGTGGGTATGGGAATAAAGCGTGTAAGAGAAGTTTAAAGCATCTTTATTTCTTTGTTCAAAAAAACGTTAGAAAACTAATTTACTCACTAAAGATTTTTAGAAGTTCCTTTCCAAAATGAAGTCTATACCTAAAATGTTGACAAACTAATAAACTCTTCCTAAAGTTTCTACTTTAAATGCCCATATGTTCAAGATTTTTTTTTTTTATTTTTTTCAGAGACAGAGTCTCATTCTGTTGCCCAGGCTGGAGTGCAGTGTTTTGATCATAGCTCACTGGAGCCTCAAACTCCTTGGCTCAAGTGATCCTCCTGCTTCAGCCTCCCGAGTAGCTAATTTTTTTTTTTTCAAGATTTTGTAGAAACAGGCTTTCATTATGTTGCCCAGGTTAGTCTGGAACTCCTGGCCTCAAGCTTTCCTCCAACCTCAGCCTCCCAAAACCCTGAGATTACAGGTGTGAGCCACTGTATACAACTTTGTTCCAGATTTTTAAACTGAACGAGGAAAATTATGTAACTCATGGGTAAGTCAAAACAATTGAATTATAAATTACAATTATTTTTCATCCCGATCTCAATTGAGTTTCTATTTTTCTAATTTGAGAATATTTTAAACATTAGAAAATGCTTTTAGTGATCAGATTATTTTATTATAAAATATTATCTGATGGTTTAAGATTTATTAGCTGTTCTGAACAGCTACTATACTACATCATAAAAAGAACAAATTGTTCTAATCTTATTCATCTAATAATATAATAAAATTGGATGGCAATAGTTTTCACTGGAAATGTCTGAATAGCCAAACATTAGCAAAATTAATGAGCTATTAATGGATTACATGAAAGACAGCATTATTCCATCTAAACTAAAACTACCGTAATGGCTTTTTTCAAACACAAACTACCTGGAAATGTTAGAAGAATTGTATTAAAAATTGTAGTAAAAATTATTAGGTCATTAAATATGAAATGTCCAATTTTGAATCAAAAGTTTAGTTTATTATATCTCAAAACAAAAATACCTGAAGCTCTACTTTGGTAAAGTAGCTTTTTCTTTTCAAGGAAAGAAAAAAGTTCTTCTTAGAGTCACCCTTCTGCACGCTCTTATTTGTTCAACCTCATCTGTGAAGAAGGGACTTGCTTCCCCCAACACCACTACTCATAGAAAAACCTGGAAATAGAACCATTTCCTTTGCCACCTGTTATCTTTATCTGAATTCCTTCTTAAGGACTTCCCAGAATGTGTATGACCTACGGTGACAGGGCTAATTTTCAACCAACATAATCAGTTTCTACAGAAACTCTCCAGATAGATTCAAGTATCCTATTAACTCAGTGACATATTTGCTTTATAGAATTTAATCCACCATTTCTTAAGTTTTTTTATTTTTATCAATAATATGAACAAATTATACATAACAATTAAAAATATGAAAAATATATGGGCCAATCAAATAGTCTTCATAAAAAAATTTAATGTCTGATTTCCAATATAATTGCTTTACGTTTAATGTATTTTTATAAGGCCTTTAAGCTGGGCTAACTTACACAACTAGAATATTATAGCCACAAAACCAGGCACGTTTAAATGTTGTCTCTCTCACATATTAGTTCTATAACCTTGGACAAATCACAACTTCACTGAGCTTCATTTTCCATTATCAGTAAGAGGACAGTAATACCATACTTGGACTTCCTACCACAAGTCATTATTGTAAAAATAAAATAAAATAATTTATGTAATGATAATTAGTACATGATAGAGTTGTATATAAATGTTTTTATTATCAGTGTGTTGAGTGTGAGAGCTTCATTTTGCGCTGACTTCACAGATACACTTTTGATACTGTAAGTGCCCAATTGTATACAACGCTATGCTCCCAATAGCAAGACTGTAAATGCCAAGAAGCAGAGGAGGCAGGGAAAGCAGGGCCCCTAACATAATAGATTATATACTCAAAAATATGATTTAATAAATAATACCTTTTAAACTAGTTTTCAACAGTTCACATTTAGAATTCTCCCAAAATTAAGCCTGAATTTTAAGGTAAAGGACAGGCAATTATGTTTCTTATGTTGAGCTAGACACATTCATTTAATTTTTTAGTTTTTTTTATTTTTTGGAGTTTTAGAGATCCCTAAAATATAAGCCTGATAAATTTCTCCCCATTTTGTAGGTGAGCAAACTGAGAAATAGAGAAGCTGGGTGACTCCCACATGATGGAACACAGTGAAGGGTAAAGTGCACGTAGAGCCTTACCCCTCACCCTGCCTGCACAGTCTGGTGGGCCCCACAGTGACTTTCCAGTTTGGACTCAACCCCCACCTGATCCCTAACCAAAGTGCCCTTTCCTGACTTACCCTGCAAACACATGTGTTTCGTGTTTGTAGCTGGATGTTATTTCACGTATTGCTGGAACATTTTGTCTACTGTTATATAATTAAACTGGAAGAAATCCTCTGTGGACTGTGGAAAAGCAAAATGACCACAAGATCATCAACAGTTTTTTAAATATTAATACTTAAATGATAGTGTATATTTGGTTAGTCACACAAAAATATTGTCCCAATTTTGTTTATATTAAGTTTAATGTTTGGAAAAAAAAATCTGTGTCTTATTTTACAATTTCTTTTTTTTTTGCCTACAGCATACCAATACTTAACAAGATAGTATAGAAGCTTGTGTTGTCTAATAATGATGGTGCTAGGTCATAGAAGAAAAGAGATCATCCTCACTGTGAATATATTGTTAAAATTCCCAAGATGCTGGCCCAAAACCTATTTCTTTTGTTTATAAATTCATTTTGTTTTAGGTGGAATAATTCAAACCATCATTTGTCACATTGAATAGCGGTGACATTTCTGTTCAGAGTCAAAAAGTTTAAATGGGATGGGGTTCCCTGGAAATTTTCCCTCCCTTTAATTTTAAAAGAATGTCAGAATGTTCTCTGTTCCCTTCCATCGAGTCATGCGCTTTCCAGTAAAACACCAACTGAAGGGGGAAAAAGGGAAAAATTGAGTTACAAAGAAGGATTCATTTGTCTTTTCTCTTAAAGATGTCTATCAACTTTTGGTTTATCTACACTCAGATCATTTTTCATTTTAAGACAAGAAAGAAATTTTTCATAATGAATATGGTCACATTCATTCTGACAAATCAGAGGTTAATATTTAAAGTTACCCCCGGACAAACGCTAAACCTGCCAAAACCAGTAGATTCAAGATGTGCTGTTACTCAATTACTCACTGAAGTACCCAGAAGCTTGACTTTGCTGATGTTCACATGTACTTTTTTCTGTTGAATATACTAGCTCACGCCAGTGGAGATTTAATACCACATGCTTGTGCTTGGTTGAGAGTTCTGATTTGAAGTCTTCTTGGCAAAATATAGCTGTTTATTTCAAGATTTTTTTCCTCCTTGCTCTTCTAACTTTTTTCTTAAATCTACTGCAAGAAAAAATAATTTTATTTAATTTTTAAAAAGCATGGGCCTATAGTACTAAGAAATTCTTGATGAATTTTAGTTTCCCACACAGATTATGAACCACATAGGTAATCAACAAAAAGTGGCCAATCATTTAAGTGAATTTAAAAGTGTCTGTTAATATGTTTCTTTGTTATTGTGTAGTACATTCATGTCAAAGGCATAAAATAGGAAACACATATTCTTGGCTATGTCCTTTTTCATGGGGAAGACAATAATGCCCATGATGGGAAGTCACCAAAAAAAATCTACAACTGATAACACTGATGGTCTTCCCCTTAGGTTGCAACTACAAGTAGCTCTCTTGCTGTCCAACAAAAAGAAATCGAAAAGAATCATGAAGTCAATGTCAGAAAAAGAAAAATGCCTCAGCCTAGGAAAAGCCAACCCAGATTCCTGCCAAATCATTTAGTATAATCAAGTCAATCAATCAACCAATAAAAAACTGCCAGGGGAGTAATAATAAAGGGGTTTACATGGAACCAAGAATGATAGCACAGTGATGGATATCTTACTTACAGGATTGTTTTTCAACACTTATCTCTCTAATGCCGTGTTGGGGTTTCATGGACATGATATATATTCCCAATTGAATGGGGGGTGGACTTTTTGGTGAAAGTTTTAGCATTTGATTCAACTTACAGAGTTTATAATAAATGTAATTGATCCATCACTATTTCTATATAGAGATCTATAAAATTTATTATCTCCAAGCAAGCTGGAAGGTAGATACATAAACCAAACAAAATTAAAATAAAGAACTTGTGTCAAATGTGTGCTTGAGGTGTGTGGGTGTGTGTGTATGTTTGTGTATACATTTGTACACACATAAACATACCTACACTGCCCTCCTCTAGCTGGGATGGCTAACATGACCCCAAACTATTGATTGAAAAGTGATAAATCCAAGCTTCTCTCTCTTTATTGAGAAACCTAAAGACATATTTTTACCCAATACTTTTGTGTGAATACTCAGACACAGTGGAAGGGAAATAAGACAGATGATTGGGGTCAGACAAAAAATAAAAAGTTCAATAAGTTATATTTCTTGTTTTTTAAAAATCTCTGAAATTAACAGGACTGGAGAGAAAAAATTTATTGATGTCAAAATATCATAAACTTTTCTCAGTCTGACTTATGGGAAGTCTGGGCAGTATTTCCCCAAGTGAGAACTGGGTCCTGTGGTTTAGGGTAATTTTATTAACTAAATGGCTGATCTATTCTAATTAATTCCCAAGTCAGGGCATTTCATGAGAGTAAAGCCTCTTTGAAGCAGACGTACATCTAAGTGTCCACAAAGACAGCATCTTCAGGCAGATAGCTACTCAATCAGTGGTCTGCCAAATCTTTAGCCCATATTGAGAATTAAGAGCTCTCAAGTGCAAAGTGCTAGAGAACTGTTAGCAGTGGTGAAGCTCTCCGATCCTGTTTTGGATTATAGCAGTTACTGTGGTTAATGGAGAAGGAGCAGGCTGTCCAGGTACGTGGAGAGTATTGACATCAAGGACTTCATTGAAACCACATATGACAGTAGAGCTGTGGAGGCAACTTTGGTGTGACATGTTAGGACAGTGCTACCTCTCTGCAAACTGCCTTGAGTTGGGTCTCAGCATAACAATAGAAGTGACATTATTAAGGACCAATCTAAAGGTTTCAGGAACGGGAGGGATACAACTTCAGGAAGCCATTGGCATGAATTACTTTGGGAAGCATAGGAACAATGGAGGCTTCCTGGGTACTTTGGCAAAATGAATCGGCCTTACTGGGAAGGATCTGTGACCTTTCTCCCATTGAGGGTTAGAACCCAGGTATCTTGGACTGTAGCTGACATGTGAAAGACTGAAAATATGCTGACCTTTTATTTCTACTTGATGGTACGCATATTTCTGAGTGTCATCCCTTCTGGTGCTTTACATCACATAGTATATGCCAGCCCATATACCATGTGATACAATGCCAGGTTTGATGACAGAGAGTCAGAACGAGTTTCTCATCTTCATCCATTGCTTTTTGTATCATTATTGCTTGAGTGAGAAGTTTATGAACCTTGACTCTCCCAAATGATATGAGAACACACCATACATATTTCTCCCATGTACATAATTAAACAGGCTCATATTTTTTTCATGTATGATTTCTTCAAACAACTTTGAGTTTATAAATTTGAATTCAATTTAACCAAAAATTTTGAGAATGAACTATATTGGTGTTGGAATAGATCATGTAGGCAATAACAAAATGCTCAACTTACCCAGCTGGTCCTCTTACTATGGTTTAAGGCTAAGATACTTACACAAATAATTTCAACGTAGAGCAGAATGTGTACTGGTTCAATCAGGGCAATATGTCATTATTTTCCCTTCCTCATGTAACAACTTATTTTAACTTTCCCCAAGTGCTTTTTTCTTTATATGTTTATAAAATATACTGCAGCCTTTAACATTTATGTATGCTTGAAGTAATCTAGTTTGTTATTTCTTCAAAGGAAAATGTTAGTTTATACTTTCCAATAGTCTGACATTTGAAGTGTTGAATTCTCTCTACCAAAAAAAAAAAATATTGTAGTGAAATTGCTCACAAGACCTTGTCATTACATCTCAATTTCATAAAAACAAACTCCTTTGCCTTTAGTAATTGCAAGTAGAAGGTGAAATGTTTATAGAGGATGATAACTACTAAGATGGCTTTAATTTTATTTTTGCTATATGACCTTATTTTTTGATGGTTTCATTTCAAACCAAACACCATGACCTTCCCCAATTTCAGGAAAATTTTCTCTGTTATTGCTTCATCTTAGAATTATAGTTTTTTTAGCACATCTTTCCATCTGGAAGTGAATCACCCAGTGATGTCCATGTGCCACACCAACTGAAGTCAATCTGAGGCCTGTCTTCCATGGCCCTGCCAAACATGAGGGTAGTCCAAGCCACAAGGTATTGGCTTTCCTATTTGATTAACAAGGACAATACTTAAATTTTACATCATATTTTAAGGTCAACATTTAAGGCAAAAGGCCTTCATTTATCCTATCCCTAATAAAATAGTCAAATGTAAATGTGAATTAAAATTGAGAGCTGTTGAGCATTTTTCTATATGTTTGTTAGCCATTAGTCTAGCTTCTTTTGAAAAGTTTCTGTTCATGTCCTTTGCCCACTTTTTGATATGGTTGTTTGATTTTTTTTCTTGCTGATTTTCCTGAGTTCTATATAGATTCTAGTTAACAGCCCTTTATTGGATGTGTAGCACGTGAATATTTTCTCCCATTCTGAAGGCTAATCTAGCACCTCTTGTATTATCCTGGACAGAGCTGAAGCCCATTCTACCAAGTGAGGTATCACAAGAATGGAAAAACAAGCAGCACATGTACTCACCATCAAATTGGTATTAACTGATAAACACTTATGTGCACATACAGTAGTAACATTCATTGGGTATCAGTCAGGTGGGAGGGGAGAGAAGGGAAGGAGTATATTCACACCTAATGGGTGCAGTGTGCACCGTCTGGGGGATGGACACACTTGAACCTCTGACTTGGTTGGGACAAAGGCAATATATGTAACCTAAACATTTTTACCCCCATAATATGCTGAAATAAAAAAAATTATAAAATTGAGAGCTGCTTCATTTTGGGAAATGGATAATTTCTGTCTGATTTTCTCCCTTTCCTGATAAAAATCTCATTGAATTTCATTTATTATTCTTTTATGGTGTGAATTTCTCCTCTATTCCTTAAACTAAAATTTAAAAATTACTTGACAATTAGAAATAACCTAGGTGCCACCATATCTCAATAAAACATCTACCAAAGGACCCAGTGGGTTTAAGAAGATAATGAGAAAATTTCAGACCACACACATATACCAGCTCTGTTATCAACAATATCAGTAGCCACAGTTCTTATTGCCCATGCAATTTCTTTTTGTTTGTAAGGTTTATACCTTGTTTATGAAGGTCACTATCACTGAAGATCTTATTAAGTAAAAGCAGGGATAATAGCTATAATTCCATTTATATCTCAAACTTACATAAACCTTGGAATAAAATGCTCTGTGGATCTGTTTTATGTTTTCAAAAAATTATCTTCTTTATTTTTCCCTACTGTATTAGATGTAGAATGTGAGTTTTCTATCATACATGATTCCTTAAAGCAAGTACACTAAGTTCAAAGAATAGAAAGCACAGTGAGATTTATTTTCTACAATATATTTTGTGTAGAGCATGTATTATTAAATATATGTTCATATGTCAGTCTATGTATTAGTTTTTATGTTTGCTTAAGTTCTCCAGGAATCAGAGACTGAGACAAGAGTTTGCATGTAGGCAAGTCATCTGGGAAGTGACCTCATGGTATAGAACAAACGACCTTAGAGAGTGAAAGAAGTGTAGTAACTAGTGTTACTTCTTGGTCACTGCTCTGCCTGATACATGCTCAATCTGGCCAATCTGTCTGAAAGAAAAAACAAAGTGGGTATATGTCAACTATGGTGGTATACCTCCTCGTAGAAAATTGTCCTTTGGGCAGCAACTACCATATATGTCAAGGTCACACACATGTGTGATGACTAACTGAGTGCCTGTGGGCATCCCACCTGTGTCAGGAAAGCCCGAGAGAGCAGAAAACAAGAGAAAACACTGCTGGATTGAGGTGAGGCTCTTCTGCAAGCAAAGCAGGATGAAGTCTGTGCAGATGTGGCTACAGATTTGAATATAGACAAGATGAGATCTAGAACATCTGAGGCTGTAGATGACCAACATTCTTATATTTTCCAGCCTTCTGACTTGTACATAATTGCTAAGTCCTCTCTATAAGTCCTTCAGAGTTGAATGCCCAAAATGGGTTCCTTAGAATACTTACATAATAATGAGCTGTAACACCCCTCCCAAAAAGTGTTCTATATTCAAATACGAATAAGAAATACAACCGACCCTTAACAACATGGGTTTGAACTGTGCGAGGCCCACTTATACAGGGATTTTTTTCAATAAATATAGAGTTTCTCCCTATTGGCAGGTTCCCCATCCACAACCAAACACACACCGAAAATACAGAAATAGTGAGAAGAAAAACAGAAGCCAATTTTTCATATCCCATGGGTTCCACAGGGCCAACTGTGGGGCTTGAGTATGCAAGGATTTTGGTATATGAGGGTGGTCCTGGAATCAATCCCCTGCAGATACCGAGGGATGACTGCACTCAGCTAAACAAAGTATTGTCAGTGGCTGCTATAATGGCAGCAGAGTGTGTAGTGGAGATCATATGGCTCAAAAAGCCAGTAATGTTTACTATGTGGCCCTTTCTGATGGGCACACAAGTGCACAGAGGGAAGTAAAAGCCATTGGAAATCAAGCAAGGGGGAGGAGTGAGGAAAGGAGGGGCAAAAACCCACTTAACAGGTACAGTGAACACTATCTGGGTGATGAGCACATTTATAACCCCAACTCAAGCCATGTAACAAAAACACTTGTACCCTCTTATTATTTTGATATATCTAGATGTGTGTTATATAGAGAGAATCCCATTCCCCCATCTCCTTATTATTTTGAAATTCAAAAATTTTAAAAAATAAAAGTTAGAAATTATAAAAAAGAAAACATATGGCAACTTGTATTCCCCAAATTACCCAGATCTTAGTACTTATGATATATCTAGATGTGTGTTACATAGAGAGAATCCCATTCCCCCCTGTAGATTCTGATTAGAGAGATTTGGGTAAGGCAAGAATTCTGTGTTCAACAAAATTCCCAGATAATGCTTATGAAGAAGTAAGAAAGAAGTAACTTTGGGAATGACTATCTCGAGATGGAATTCGAGGTTCTGTAGCACCTTAGCAGAGGATAGATTTTTCAGGGACAAGAGACAGATCACTTAATCTGAATCAACATTAAGGTAACCCTGAATAGAACAAGGAAGGACAGAAATCCACTAAAATAGAAGTTCTAAATTTCCTGGCAGAAATTTCTGAGGATTACATTTAACACTGATTATGGAAAACCTCAGTACTAGATCATCTAAAAACATTAATATAAGACTCAAATGAATGAAATGCAAAGCACTGAGAAGATTAAAAACTTTCATTAAGAGAAAAGAAGAAACTGAACCAAATCATGACATAGTTGTTTGCATTTCAAACTTGATGAGATTCTTTCAAGGATTCAAGTGTTAATAACAAGGCAGAAGAGTAAGAAAAAGGAAAGATTAAATAGAGTTTAGTTCTAAATGCCACAATCTTGCCAACCTATGGCATATATTCCTGGCCAGATTAGTGGTTCCAGCCCTTTTAATAAATTTACTGAAATCAAAACCAACCCAAGTACTGAAAGTCATGAAGACACTCTGAAGGGCAGTGACAAGAGGACTCAGGTCCACATTTTTATTTCTAAATGGCGACACAGAGAATGGCATCCCAGATTGTGATATGTGCTTGTTTTCTAATTGGTAAAAAGTAAGAAACTGGGCCTAATTGGCTACAACTCATTTGGGTGTGAAGTTTCCTTGAGATCAAGCCATGGCTGCTGCTTCAGTAGTTAGTGGTCCTACCCAAAGAATATTTCTAGGAAGATGCTTGATGACAATGAACTTTCCAGCAACTCTGGGAATCATGATGGGTAGAAGACACCCTACATGTATAGAACCCTACCTTGGAATCTTTGGGACATGCTGTGTCTTGACCTTGCAAGAATTCCTGAGTTGTTTGGAGATAAAATCATTTGTGGGAGATTTCTCTACACCTTTTAATGTATCCTCAACCAAGGACAGAAAGACTTAGGTGCCTTCTTCACATTCCCAATTTTTTCCATAACCTTTTTTGGATCTAGTGAATACACCTCAGTAATCTTTCAACTACATAAGGCTTAATTTAATCTGTAAGAAGTAAATTTTTCTCCTCAGAAGCTATGCACAAGTGGGATAAAATCTATATGAAAAACCTGTAAATTTTTACTTCTAATCAGGAAAGAATTTTCCTGGCAATGGATTCAACTAGCTCCCTCAATTCCACCCTCCTTCATAAGCAATGCCTAATCATTGAGTGGGTTTCTTTATTTATTTTTCCATTTAAAAATTTAACATCTACCAAGGATCTGTTTTCAATTTTTAAAGGCTCCATGTCTCTCCTTTTTTAATATTTTCAAGCTATTTAAATAAGTACAAATATAGAGTGGTTTCATCACTCAAGCTAGACACTTACGAATATCTTGTATTATGAGTCATAACATATGTATGCTTGCCCTAAGAGACCCTTAAATACTTTGGAAACAACAACTCCATATGACTTTCTAGATTTAAGTATTCGTATTCACAGAGTCCCTGACATATGTCTTTATAGAGACATGATATACGTATAAGCTATCTTGGATATCACATATACATATATTTTTGTCCTTTTCTGCTTTCCTAACATGGACACTCAGAAAAGCTCAGAACTAGGAGTCATTATCAGTGGCTTAATGTGGTGATTTTAAAACATGTCCATACAGGTTTTGATACTCCTCCCATCAGTTTATTGAAATGGTGGAAGTGATGCTAGATGAGGTCAGATCATACAAGGTGATACATCTTCTGCCCGTCTCTCTTGGGACATTCACTCACAGGAAAGCCAGTTACCATGCAAGCAGTCAGACTGCCCTGATGCTGCCATGTTGTGAGGAATACCAAATTAGCATATGCAAGAGACTCTATTGTGAGAGAGAGAGATGCCTGGAGAGCTCCCTGCTGATCTCACGCCCTGTTCCTGTTCCACTGCACATCTCATCTGACTATAGCTGTTTGATGGAGCCACACATCAGCTTTCCTGGATTTCCAATTTACTAACTTCAGATCTTAGGACTTCTCAGCCTCCATAATTATGTAAGCCAATTTCTTGTAACAAATCTCTTCCTCTCTGTGTGTGTGTATACATGTATATGTATACACATATGCACATCCTTTTTTTGTTGAGAGAGGGTCTTGGTCTGTAGCCCAGTCTAGAGTGCAGTAACATCATCATAGCTCACTGAAACCTCAAACTCCTGGGCTCAAACAATCCTCCTGCCTCAGCTTCCTAAGTAGCTGGGACTACAGGTACACACCATCACACTTGTCTAATTTTTCTATTTTTAATAGAGACAGAGTCTTTCTCTTGCTTAAACTGGTCTTGAACTCAAGCAGTCCTTCCACCTCAGCCTCCCAAAGTGCTGGGATTAAAGGTGTGAGCCACTGCACCCAGCCTGTATGCACATCTTTATATATATGCACATTCTAGTGGTTCTGTTTTTTTGAACCTTGACTAATACACATATTAATAGTCAAAGAACCCTTTAAAACTTTTAGACCTATATAGCATATTTTTATCCTATATCACCTTTACAGAAACAGAAAAATACAAATAAAATAATTTTATTAAAGTACTTAAAACATTCTGAATCACTTTTAGAATCAAATTTTTTGATTTGGGTATTTTTCCACAAAAATGGCATCATGATCATCGGTCACATAGCATTTCTTAAAAGCCTTCATCATTGTCTACAGGATAATAGTTCATGCTGGTGACATTCTTTGTGTGTATTTTCATGTTAGCACTTTCTCTTTCCATAAATGCCAGTTAAAAGAGCTATGCCATGTCTACCATCTGGCTAATAGCAATTGTAAGACAAAAATGATTTAAAGACATATTCTGGCATCAGAGATGTTACAAAATGTGTATTTTAGAACTGATGAAATTTTGGCAGTGCTCAATAAATATTCTTATCATTGCATCAATTATGATGGTGATCATGATGATGATGAAGAAGATGAATATTAGTTGAGAGATATATTCTTGTGCCTGATGAAGTGTGTGTTTATGTATATGGGAAGGAATGATTGACAGTTGTATTTATGGAAGGGCTAAAAGACTTATACAAAATGCACACAAAAGCCAATGGTCTGAGATATCACCTGATAAAAAGTTTAATCCCACAGCTGATAGTGACCAATTTTTCAGGATATTAGTAATATCGCTAAACGTTGCCATTCTGATACCACAGAAGTTAAACATTTCACTGTCAATACTGAGACTGAAATCAGGATTGTATTATCATCACTGTTTTTCAGTTGCCTGTGGTAAAATTCTTATGGATAAAATACTCCATTAAAAAAAAATCAGTCTTCTAATTCCAGAATTCCCATATTTCAGGGCTCCCTTCTTCTGCATATATTTTGCTTTCTATATTTCTTATTCTTTTTATTTTGTACTCACTACATTAAAAAATAAGTAATTCTACCCCCAAAATAAAAACAGACTAAAATGGAGTGTCCAGATCATCAAGATGAAAGCCATTTAGACTTATTCACTTTTCGGCAACTGGTTAGCATTCCTGTACAAATATTTCATATTTATTTTGAAGCTTGTTCAGTTAATATCATTGTCTTCTATTTCCTACATAGGATGTACTTGTGCCAGTGCAGTTGAATCATGCATTTTCCAGATGGCAAAATGTTCTGAGGAAAGTATTGTGGTGGCAGACCTGGCCAGCAGACTCCACCAATTCTTCCTTGTGCAGCTCCACTGGGAATAAATTAGATTAGGCATGGCCTCCAGGAATGCAGTCAAGGTCAAATTTCTTCTTTAATTCTGCAAAAACAACAGCTCTGAAGAGAAGGAACACACTGCACAAGCTCTGAGTTTCAACTGATTTTCATTGAAAGATTTCAAATGGTCTAGAGCTGTGGTTCCTAATCCCTGGAGCCATGGGCCAGTATGGGTCTGTGGCCTGTTAGGAACCTAGATGCACAGCTGGAGGTGAGTAGCAGTGAGCTAGCAAAAGCGAAGCTTCATCTGGTATTTACGGCTGCTTTCCATCTCTGGCCATCCTCCCCTCTCGGTCCCTGGAAAAATTGTCTTCCATGAAACCAGTCCCTGATGCCAAAAAGTTGGAGACCACTGGTCTAGAGAATATGACATGGCTAATAGCAGTCCAGAAGCGATCTCTAAATTTATTTTGTTTCAAATCTTTTAGCAGCTTCCTAAATTGTTTTATTAAAAGTACATCATTTTCATTTATTTCTAACCATCATTTTGGCTTAAGGTCCTCTTCCTTGTTTCCCTGCTATAAGTGTAATCAAGTAGCTAGAATAGACACTATTTGCTAGTCCAGAAATCAGGTTATGAATGTTTATATGGCATCTGGTAGCTGGAATTTCTAGAATCATCACAAAAATTCAAAAATAAAAAATTTCACATTTCCCTTAGATTGCCTACAATCTTATCATCCAGCTATTTAAAACTAGCCTGGTCTATGAGAAAATGAAATCAGCATAGGAAGACAAAGCCATGGTTCTGAGTACTTCCCAACAGGTAGGCAGCCCCAATTGATGATGAGGTTATACCCCAAAAGGAGATTGTAGCCCAGCTGCTTCCTTCATTTATGAATCCTGTATTCATTCACTCACTCATCTGTTTTCAGGGAAGACCCTACTATGATAGGCCCTGAGAATGGAAAGACAGACACACCACAGCTCTTGGTTCTAAAAGATTTACCCTCTAGTAGGAGAAAAAAGATGAAAACAAGAAAGAACAATGAAATATTTTAGAAGAAACAGGGTGTGAGGAGAGAATAGTAAGTTTTCCTGGGGTGTCATGAAAAGCTGAAAAATTAGGTAATCTAATAAACTGTTCCATTTAAAAAATGAGCCAGTGTTTCCCAATCACCTTGTCTGGGAAATCCATTCCAAGCTGGGTGATGGTACAGGCGGGAGTGAGGGAAGAGGCTGGAGAATTTGAGCAGTTGCCCAAAGGCATGAAACTCCCCTACTTGTACCCAGAACAACAAACATGTGATCTGATTAATTATAATGAGAGGATGAAGATTTATCCTAAAATAAGGTTAGATCACAAAGTACATTATTTGCCATCTAAGGAATTTCTGTTGTGAACTCTAACAAGTTTGTCATTTGGAATTTGTAATGCACATATCAGTAATCAGGTTAGATTTTTCAGTCTGCTCAACAAAGAGCTTATTCACCATTAAAATAGTAGAATTATAGTGAGAATATTACTATGTTATATTTAACTTCTATGAGTAGGGAATGAGTAATCTAGGAGTAAAAAAAAAACATGTTTTCATTACCTCTGTAAAGCTACCTTCCAATTTGTTTTTTTTCTTTACAAATTTTTTGGGGCATTATTGGTGCTCAGACTGCCTCTATCCTTATTCCTCCCTAAACCTTGAAAACTGGGATTCTCTCTGTTTCTATCATTCCTTTCCCAGGCTCAGGAGGGGTCGCTTTAAACTTTCCATAGGTGCCATTCACCTTCCTTCCTGCAGAGCATTATAACATTTTATTCCAGTGCTCCATGTCTCCTTGTCAAAGGAAACCCTATATGGAGCCACTCCCCTTGTGTCCAGAATTAGTAATTTCTGTACAAACACTCATTCTCTAAGTGAAATTTTATTTCAGTTCCTGACAGGAAATCAATCTGCTTGGACTAACTTATTTCACTCCCCACACATCTCCCAGAAGTATTTGCATTTATAACTCAAATGAATTGGTGAAATTCTAAGCAATAATGTAAACAGAATCAAGTAAGTTCAGATTTTAGAAAGAAACATACTTATGAAATGGTAAATTGGCACCATTTAGACCCATTTAATGTGCTTTTGAGACTTCACAGTATGAGCTTCCTAAAATTGCTGCAGCTTTTCAAAGCTTATCTTTATCTAATATTTAGAAGCTTCAAATTCTCTAACAGTTCAAGTATTTCCCATAGAATCACCTATGGCAGCAATGGCAGGGGCCGAATGACAGTTTAAGAGGCTAGTGGGGGTTGGATAGGGAAGGAAGAGAAGAGAGTATAGTGACCTTATTTTCAGTAAATATACAATCTTTTCCCTGAAGAAACAACAATATTTACTATAATATTCACCTATTTCTGGAACATGATACAAAAGATTGTTGCAATCTGTTGAGAATGTAGGAAATTGTATATTAATTCATGCATCATTTACATATTTAACATTTTTCCTGATTATTTTTTAATGTTCATTTTCTTTTTTATTGAATTGTATCATGCTATTAACTCTGAGACCCAAATAAAGATTTCTCAAGATTGCTTTGACTATTTGGGGTCTTTTGTGGTTCCATATGAATTTTAGAATTGTTTTGTTTTATTTCTGTGAGGAATGGTATTAACATTTTGATAGAGATTGTGTTGCATTTGTATATTGCTTTGGGTGGTATGGATGCTTTATCAATATTTCACTCTTACAATCCATGAACTAGACATATCTTTCCATTCATTTATGTCTTCTTCAATTTCTTTCATCAATATTTTATTATGGAGATACCTCAAAGAGCTACAAGTAGGACTACCATTTGATCCAGCAATCCCATTACTGGGCATCTACCCAAAAGAACAAAAGACATTCTATACAAAAGACATCTGCACTAGAAGGTTTATAGCAGCATAATTCACAGTTGCAAAGATGTGAAACCAACCCAAGTGCCCATAAGTACATGAGTGGAGTCATAAACTGAGGGTGTGTATGTGTGTGTGTGTGTACCATGGAGTTCTATTCAGCCACAAAAACAACGGTGATCTAGTACCTGTTGTATTATCCTGGATAGAGCTGGAGCCCATTCTACTAAGTGAAGTATCACAAGAATGGAAAAACAAGCTCCGCATGTACTCACCATCAAATTGGTATTAACTGATCAACACTTAAGAACACATATAGTAATAACATTCATCGAGTGTCAGGCAGATGGAGGGGAGGAGGGGTTGGGTATATACACAGCTAATGAATGCGTTGAGCACTGTCTGGGGGATGGATACGCTTGAAGGTCTGACTCGGGTGGGGCAAAGACAATATATGTAACCTAAACATTTGTTGCCCCATAATATGCTGAAATAAACAAAAAATTAAAAAAACAAAAGAATTGTGAATTAATTAATTAATTTATACTCAATTAATTACTTGAATTCATTGTGATTGTGTGTTTAATTGTGTGTTTAATTGTGATTCTGTGTTTTCACCTGTCCGATGGCTCAGACAGAATCACAGATAGGCTGGCCTTTGTTTCTCCTGACTGAGGCAGCTTCCCCAGCCTGTGTTTGTCAGAAGCGTCTCAGAGCAAATATACTAGCTGCAGCACACCTGTGGCAAGGGATAAAAGCCAGGGCAAGCAGATACCAGAAATCCTGGGAAGGAAGAGGCTGGGGAAGGAGATACATGGGGGAGTAAAGGCTGGGAAAAGCTCCTGTGCACAGCAGGGAATTAGAAGGCCATGATGTGTCCAGGACTGGACACACGCTCAGAGAGGACCTGAGATCCTAAGCTTTCACTTTGGGCTGACTTTAGGTTCCCTGCAGGCAGGAAGTGAAGGCTAAGGCAAAATTGCAAATGGCCTGGCAGAATGTTGAAGGAGTGCCCCAACACAGAGCCAATATGCAAAGACTCAGAGAACAGTTTCATTTTTCTTTCCTTTTTTTTATTCTTGGCTCCAGGTGTTTAGGGATGTCTCTGTCAAATCTTACAAGCAAGAAGAGACTGGGGCCCCATTCTCACTCTTCTCAAACAGAATAATGCCCACCCTAGAATCTTGTACCCTGTAACACTAAGTTTCGTATATGAAGGAGAAATAAAGACCTTCTCAGACAAGCAAAGACTGAGGGAATTCATCAAGACAAGACCTGCCCTCCAGGAAGTACTCAAAACAGTGTTACACATGGATCAGCACAATAAACACTCACCAATGTAAAAATCATCCAAAAGCTAAATGTCAAAGGCCAGACACCACAATGGCTCGAAGGAGAAAGCAAGACAACAAAGTTGAACTTGACGAGATGAACAGAAATCTGTCCCTCCCCCCCATCAATTCTCTCAATAAATGTGAGTGGCTTGAACTGCCTACTAAAGAGACATAGGCCAGCCGAATGGACAAATATACACAAGCCAAGTACCTGCTGTCTTAAGGAAACACATCTAACCCACAAGGAGGCTTTCAGACTCAAGGTGAGGGGATGGAAAACAATATTTCAAGCAAACAGACACCAAAAGAAAGCTGGGGTGGCAGTTCTGATTTCAGATAACTTAGTCTTCAAATCAACAAAAGTAATGAAAGACAAAGATGGTCACTATATAATGGTGAAGGGTACAATTCAACACGAAGACATAATAATTCTAAATATTTATGCACCTAACTCAGGTGCACCCGGATTCATAAAGGAAATTCCACTTGATCTAAACAAAACGATAAATGGCAACACAGTAATAGCTGGAGACTTCAACAACCCTCTGACAGAACAGGACAGATCCTCCAACAGAAAATGAACAAAGAAACAATGGACTTAAACAGAACTCCACAACAAATCGACCTGGCTGACATTTACAGAGCATTCTACCCCAAAACGACTGAATATACGTTTTTCTCATCAGCTCATGGGACATTCTCTAAGATTGACCATATCCCAGGCCACAAAGCATGACTCAAAAAATTAAAAAAAAATAATTGAAGTTATTCTATGCATCTTCTCAGACCACAGAGGAAGAAAATTAGAGATTTCCAACAGAAACTCTCATCTCGACACAAAGTCAGGGAAACTAAACAACCTTCTGCTGAACGATCATTGTGTTAAGGAGGAAATCAAGATGGAAATCAAAGAACTCTTTGAACTAAATGAAAAATGAGACACAAGTTGTCAAACTCTGTGGGACACTGCTACAGCAGTCCCAAGAGGAAAATTTATATCCATAAATGCCTACATGCAAAAGACAGAAAGATCGCAAATAAACAGTTGAAGGAATCATTTCAAAGAACTGGAAAAGAACAAGCAAACCAATCCCAAACCCAGCAGAAGAAAAGAAATAGCAAAGATCAGAGCAGAACTACATGAATTTGATAGCAAAAAAAAAAAAAAAAAACTATATGGAAGATTAATAAAACAAAAAGTTGGTTCTTGGAAAAAATAAACAAAATTGACACGCCTCTTGCTAGATTAACAAGAAGCAGAACAGAAAGGACTCTAATAAGCTCCATCAGGAATGGAGAAGGAGAAATTACAACTGCTGCCACAGGAGTACAAAATATCATCTATTAATACTATAAAAACCTCTCCATAGTTTTCACTGTACAGATCTTTGACCTCCTTATTTACATTTATTCCTAAATATTTATTCTTTTTGATACTATCGTAAATGAGATTGTTTTCTTTATTTCTTTTTTGGATAGGTCACTATCAGTGTATAGAAATGTAACTGATTTTTGCATGTTAATTTTGTGTCCTATAACTTTAATGAATTCATTTATTAGTTCTAAGAGTTTTTTGTGTGTGAAGTTTTTAGGGTTTTCTATATATAGGATCATGTCATCTGCAAATAGAGATATTTTATTTCTTCCTTTCTGGTTTGGATGCCTTTTGTTTCTTTTTCTCATTTGATTGCTCTTGCTGATATTTCCAGTACTATGTTTAATAGAAGATGAGAGTGGGACATCCTTGCCTTTTACCAGCTCTTAGAGGAAAAGCTTTCAGTTTTTACCTGTTGATCATGATATTAGTTGTGGGCTTTTCATAAATGACCTTTATGATGTTGAGGAAATTTCCTTCTATTCCCAAATTGTTGAGAGTTTTTATCATGAAAGAATGTTGAACTTGTCAAATGCTTTTTCTGCATCAATTGTAATGATCATATGTTTTTAATTTTTCATTCTGATGATATGATGTATCACATTGATTAATTTGTAAATGTTAAACAAAATTTGTATCCCAAGGATAAATCCCACTTGGTTGTGATGTATAATCTTTTTGATGTGTTGTTGAATTGGTTTGCTAGTATTTTATTGAATATTTTTTCATCTCTGTTCATCAGAGATGCTGGTCTATAGTTGTCTTTCCTTGTATATATTTTTCTGGCTTTAATATCAGGGTACTGCTAGCCTCATAAAATGAGTTTGGAAGTATTCTCTATAGTTCTATTTTTGGAAAAGTTTAAGAAGGATTAGTAATAATTCTTTCCTAACTCGTTGGTAGAATTAAGCCATGAAACCATCTGGTCCTGGACATTGTATTTTGGGAGATTTTTGATTTCTACTTCAATCTCTATATTTGTTGTTGGTCTGTTCAGGCTTTCTAATTCTTCCTGACATGGTGAATTTTCATGTTATAAACTGCATTCTAAAATCAGATAATTGAATATGAGAGCTGTTAAATGGTTAACAAAGACTTTTTTCAGAGAGCTAAAACATATTTGCAAATGTATTTAACAAATATTTATTAAACACCCACTATAAAGAGCATTTGCCTACAACAAATAAATGCTCATTTTATTTGATTTTTATTTCATTTTTAAATCAGAAAGAAATATCTTTGAAAGCCTAATTGACGTTCCCTTCCTTTTCTTTAACAGGAAGGACTATATTGGCTGGTGTTAAAAATATGAGGTTCTACCTTATGTCTTTCTTCTGATTTCTATGATTCTAGAATCATAAATGGAATGGTTTTTTTATAGCACAGGGCTTCACAGATTCATACATAACATGTGAACACAATGAACTTCAAATGTTTGCATTTTTGATGTAATTAAAGCAGGCATGTATTGTACAATCTGTTTTCATGAGTTAATATTCTTTGAAACTTTGCTAGAGCTTCATCTTTGTTAACTGACATAATTCTCCCTGGATTGTGATGAGTCTTAGTGAGCCTCAGTGAACTTTTCTATCTGTTAACATCTACAGTTCTTAGAGAGTAGTATGTGCAAAGCACTTAGTCCCCAAACCAAGATTTCTGTCCCAAATGATCCACAGGTAAACTAGAGTTTAGAAAGAACAGAATGTCCTATACCAAAAAAGTCACTTCTTTTTGCCTTCCAGCTAGCCAAGACAATCTCAGCATGTACACTTATGTTTTTCTAGATTCTGAATTAAGAGATCTTGGTTTCTTGGCAATTTCTTGGGTAAATTTAGTCCTTTTGTTTTTAGTGGGATAGAAACAATCCAGGCTTTGGAGCCAAGGACACCTATGTTTGAATCCAGATTCTGACATGTACTAGTGGATTATATAATCTCATTTTAGCTTTAATAGCATCATCTGTAAAATATGAATGAATAAAATTTCTATCTTACAAGGATGTAATGAGTAAAGTGTTTACCACCATGCCTGACTTACAGTAGAGTTTTGATGAATCAGTAGTGACAATGGCAGTGGCAGCAGTAGTACAAGTTAGTTGCCGGTGGTGGTGGTGGTAGTGGTGGTAGTGGTAGCAGTGGTGGTATAAGTAGTAGTTAGTACTAGTATAGGTTGGAGAGGAGATAAAACACACTTGGTGATTTTCTTGTATTGAGACATAGCAAGAAGTCTCTGAGACAAGGACATCTAAAAAGGGGGAACTCAGAAAGCTCAGTAGAGTTATTATGGCCCATGATTAAGGAAATAGAATTGAATATAAATTGAAGTTGTCAGAGAGGGCATTTGGGAAGGAAATGTGGAAGAATTATTGATTATAAAAAAAAGATTTGATTAAAAAAGTGTCAGCTGGGCAGTTTGTACAGCACATTCTAAGCAGAAAGTTTAGCTGGAGGTGTCTTAAGTTAGAGAAATCAGCAATAAGTCCTAGAGGTTGGTGCCTTTGTGCTGTTGGGACTCATGTCTGTCCTGATAGGATTATATTTTGATATCCCTTAGGTTCATGAGTAAAGAAATAAAGTGATCTTCATCAATAAGTAGTAAGTATACAAAGCACACGTCAGGTGAGTAGACGAGGAACTCTAAGTGCTGAACTAGACTTGATTGACACTAAGAATCCCATATTTATAGGTATAACATTTAGAAATATACCTACATCCATCCTTAAGAAAAAAATCAGGCAAAATGCTCACTATTTCCTGTCTCCTGTGTTTTTGTGAGAATGTTACTTAGAGTATGACTGAGATACCGGATACTTCTTTTATGATTCCTGAGGAACAGATTTCTCAGGACTGAGAAGGACACTAAGGCTCCTGTTGACCAGTAAACAAATGTTGTGCACCAAATTCAAAAGGTTGTGGAAGCATTGTTATTCTGTATATTAACCTCAGAGCACAAATAATCCAAACTTAAGCAGGAATTTTTGTTATAAACAATATCTCTGGCCCCAACATGCTACCAAATTAGAAGCATTAGAACAAAGATACAAGAATTAAAAGATATTACTGGATTCATAAAATAATTTAATGTAGATTGAATAGATTAGACAATAATTAATAATTGTATTTTTATTCCTGTACCATCAGATTTTAAACCTAGAATAGCAAAATTGTTCTTGCCTTTATAATTATATTATAAATTTCTTAAAGTTTGATGCCAACTTACTACTCTACACTTTTTAAAGACTTGTTATGTCCATATGAACCAGTTGACTTCAATGGAAATATAAGAAGACAGTGAATAACAGTAAAAAAAAATTCTCTTATGGGTTAATATTATTGTGGAACAAATAAACCACATATCCTTGATTTCATAGATTAATAATTTTTGTACAAGAATTTTAGAGCAAAATTATCTATCCCAAGTTCTGCTACCCCTTCCCTGCAAAACCCATTCAAGTTTCCAGTTTTCAGGATAGGTTATATCTTTCCACTACAACTGAATCAGAAACTAATGACTTAGAGCATGGTGAAATATTTGCTAAGCTATCACATTGAAATGCTTAGGTATTAAGTCATTGCTAGTTAGAAATTTAGAGTTTATACAATACTGTGATTAAACAGTTATATAATATAGTAAAACGTGCTCTATGATTATTGCTTTGTAATTATAGGATTGTACCTGAACCTTTTAAAATTTTACCTCTCTTGTCTAAAAGCTAAAAGGTACAGCTTATAAGTGAAGATATTTATTTATACCCATTTTTAAATTTCCATTGTGTCATGAATTAATAATTTGGTAAAATGCAATAAAAGTGAATTATTAGAGAAATGGGAAAAAAGACAAAGATACAAGCCATTTAAAAATTAAGTTATATATATATGATCAATCTGTCAAATTTCTGTAAATGTATCTAAACACTTACTCTTTATATTTAATTGATAAAAACCAGTAACAAACAATCCACAAATTAGCACTGGCCCAAACTATACTTTGAATAGCTCACATTAGAATAGCAATTTTTTTTAGAATAGTAATTTTTAATGTTCCCTTCAGAATTAAAATTTTATGACGTCATAATATTAATTAGAAAATAGGTAGAATTAAGTGCCTAATCAACACTGATTTTAAATTTTTAAAGCAAATTTTTTGTATTAAAATACTTCTCCAGAAAATCATTTTTACATAATAAATGGAGGGAAAAGAGACACTTTGAACAAAGAGAAGAGAAAGAACCAGTGTCAGGGTTTGCTATTAGCTTACCCAATATCCACTATTTTAATTTTTAGTGAAAAAAAAAACAAACTGTTTTTATTTAAGGTGGCAATGAGCTGCATTCCAGTTATGTATAATTGATAATATCAAAATAGAAGTCACTGGGTAAGCCTTCTGAAATCTTCTCTAAAGAAATTTCAAAGAAGTCTATGCAACTAGCAGAAGTGCCTTTTTGTTCCTTACTCTTCCCCTACTTTCTTCCTGGGGAGTGAACAAAATGATTGGAGTTCTAGTGGCTATCTTGTAGTCACAGGGCAACCTCAAAGATGGAGCACACTAAAGAAAGGCAAGGCAGAAAGTCAGAAGGAATCTAGGACATTGATTGTTTCATGGATCCCTGGATAGCCTACTTTTCGATTTTTTTTTCACAAGAGAATAAACCCTTTAATTGTTTAAGCCACTGTAGTTGGCTGTTACTGCAATTCCAAATGGCTACAGGAACTATCATTAATTTATATTAACATTAACTAACATTAATTAACATTAATTTTCCAACTTTTATGTTCCTAAAACTTTACTTATCTATATAATATAACCTTTCATTAAATCTGTATGATAGATTATGAAATGTATAGATTTATAGACTATAAAACTGTTTATAGGTAATAAAACTGAGGCTTAGAGAGGTTAAATCACTACATTTGAACTTCAGTAAGGAAGGAACCAAGTCCTTATATCTTTTCACTCTATCTTGAGCATCTGATACATTCTGTCTAATAAATAATCAATGCTCAACAAATATTTGTTGACTTTAAAAACTAAATTAATAAAATTTAAGTTTTCTAAAAGCAAATTTTATTGTGTATATTTAAGGTATACAACATGATACTATGGGCTACATATAGATAGTAAAATGGATATTATAGTAAAGCAAATTAGCATATCCATCATCTCACATAATTACCCATTTTTTCCGTTCTGCAGCAAGAACAGCTAAAATCTATTAATAGTTAATACATTTTAAAAAGCATTACTTTTTTAAGTGGTAGAAGTTTCACTGTAAACTCAATAGGTGAGATAAAAAAAACTAATTGAATTTGTTCATAACTGTACAAGTTGGAAAATGCCCATTTTTTATTTATAAAACATTATTATTATCTTTGTATATTTTCTGAGAGATAGTTACTGACTTCATAGAAGAAAAAGCTTAACTACAGTCATTTTAGAGTACCTAAAACAAAACCCTGAAATTGCAAAAATGGCATGAATTACAGTAATGGCACTGTCAAAATTCATAAATTTAAAGAAAAAGTTTAACTGAAAAAGTGAGGTCATAAGTGGTTCATTAGTTATATCTTCTCTGTATTATACTTTACAATTTAACTCCTAAAAAACGATAAATGCTGTTAAGTAGCATAGGCTTATGCTTAAAGAAAATCTATTTTTAAGCACTTAGCATGAAAGATTTAATTTAATTTGTATTAGCATGAGAAAATTCAGCATTACCTTTGACAATAAAGGAAAAGCAAAGGCTATTATATTTAAAGAATGATCATATCCTTGAAGTATATTTATATGCAATGAATTTTTTGGACTGTGTTTGATGATGAGAACAAATGTCCACCAATTACGGGGAAAGTGTTAAATACTCTTCTGCCATCTATACCCACATTTTTAATTTAGGATCCAGTAAAGATTCACATATTGCATTTGGTAATTATATTTCGCAGTCATTTTTAATCTAGAAAGTACTCTTCCTGTCCCCTCCTTTTGTGAAGACATTACATTTCATTATGAGTATAGGCTAGTTGCCTTGGAGAATGTCCAACATTCAGGATTTGTCTGATTTTTCACTCATGGAATCATTTAATTATCAAAACTTAAAAAGATCTTAATTGGCCAGATTTGATTGGGGATTTCATTTTGATTGGGAAATGCAAGCATAAAACCGGAAAGCATTTTCCACCAAAAGGGAGCAGGACTCCTTTTTAAAAAAGTTAATGGAAAGCTTGGCACTAGAAAAGTATAAGCTGAGCCTGGGATACATGAAGGGGTTTTTGGAAGCCAAATTTGGGGAGACTTGAGCATCAAAAGCAATAATAATTACTATAAATTATTAAACACTGAATAAAAATCCATAAATTGAGGACGATTAATAAGAGTGAGCACCAGGAGTCTCTGCATGAACCTTTTCAAATTCAGAAAACTTTGATAGAAAATTCTCTGAGCTAGATGTAGAGACTTGATTCTACTATGACAGCCCATACCTCCTACTGGTTGTAATTATGAACTCCAGACAAAATAGAAAGAAAAAAGAAACTACTTGACGATTCTGAAAGCTAAATGAAAACAGGCAGATTGTGGATGGGAGTCGGAGCTTGAAGAAGGGACCACATGGAGTGAGTTTCTTGCTATTTTTCCTTCTGTGATGGAGCAGTACAGGCAGGAGACTAAAACTCCAATGGAAATCCCCTGTCATCTTTTTGGCCAGAGTAACCATTAGAAAGGATCCTTGTGGGACAAAAATGAGGGAGAAATCTTGGCAGGAAAGAGTTGTTTCCCAGAATTTTCTCTAATTTTGAATATAAATCTTTGTAATTCCCAGTTTAATCCCTGAAGTATCCATGCATAAGACTGACCCCCATAAAAAAAGCAGAAAAATGTAGGCAATTGAATTTTGATTTGAACCACCAGGTATAGAAGGTGAAACAACAATTGCAATCTGAATTCAGCTGGCTGATTATTTGTTAAAACAAAAACATTAATAATCTTTAGAGGACTATAACAAAGCCCACAGTCTACACCAAAACATTCATGATATACAGATATAGTCTAAGTTATTTGACATATAAAGAACCAGAAAAATGTGGTTCATTCCCAAGAGAAAAACCAGCATGTGCTGACATCAGGATAACACATTTATGTGAATTATCAGACAAAGTCTTTAAAGAAGCTATGGTAACCATTTTCCATAAAGTAAAGGAAAACACACTAGAAATAAAGGTAAACATAGAAAATCCCAGCAGAGAAATAAAAATGATTAAAAAGAAATAACAAAATTTTAGACTAAAAAATTAATATCTGAAATAAAAAATTAACTGAATGAGCTCAATAGCAAAATGGAGATGAGGTAGGAATAAGCTCATGAATTTGCAAATAGATTAATAGAAATTATCCAGAAGAACAGAGAGAAAAAAATTAAAATAAAATGAATAGAGCCTTAGGGATAATATTAAAAAGTATAACATGCATGTAATTAGAATTCCAGAAGTAAAGAAGAAAAAGATTGAAGTAGAAAAAACATTTTAAAAAATAATAGCCAAAAATTTCTTAAATTTGAGGAAAGACGTAACTTTTACAGATCAAGAAGATTAGCAAATGCTAAACAAAATTAATTTTTTAAGTCTAGAAACACTATAATCAAACTAGTAAAATTCAAAGCTAACTAAAAAGTCCTGAACTTAGCTACAGAAAAACAAAACATACAGGGAACAACAATTTGTATTTCTCATATCTCTCATCAGAAACCACAGAGCCCACAAAACAATGGAATATCATTAGGATGCTGAAAGAACAAAACAATGGCCTACCCAGAATTCTATATCGAGTGAAAATATCTTTCTGGAATAAAGGCAAAATAAAAATAGTTCAGATAAAGGAAAACTAAGAGAATTAGTCATTAGCAGACCTACTCTACAAGAAATACCAAAGAAAATCTTTAGGATGAAGAGAAATGATATCAGAGAGAAACTGAGATTGTCACAAATGAAAGAAGAACATTAGAAATAGTTTATATCTGAACATAAGATTAAGTTTCCCCTACGTGTGTTTTTTATGTGTGTATATTTGTTTAAAATGTTGAATTAAACTATTTTATTTTAATCTAGTTAGAAAGCTGTAAAGGACACTTTTGACACAACTGGGGAAATTTGAATATGGACTGCATATTAGATATTAATAATATTTAATTATTGTTAAATTTTTGGACTTGATAACATTGTGATTGGAAAATGTCCTTATTTATATACATATGTTGAAGTGTTAAGGAATGTAGAGGAGAGAGAAAGAGAATGCACACATAAATGTGACATGTTAATAATGCAACTAGGTGAAGGATATAAGAGTATTCATTATCCTGTTCTTTCAATTTTTCAAAATAAATTGTTGTATAGGAAAATTAATCCTTTGATAGATTTCTATTGCATATGGGCTAAAATTGTGGAAAAGGGTGGGGAAGTAAACTCAATATTCTTGAGGATTTGAAAGATTTCTACTGAGCTTACAGGTCATTAAATAAAGAGCAGGGGTGGACCAAGGTAAGCATGATATCAGTTTCACAATGATTAAATCGCTGATTATATATGCTGGAATTTACGGTTTACTGTGAGGCTTTCACACACCATTAATCATGCAGTTAATAAAACACAGTTAGTAATAAAAAGGGGGGTAACAAACCACAACAATGGCTCAGAAGACAGATGAGCGATAGACAAGTCAAGTGGTTCTGGAAGTCCTTTGGATGCCAAACAGTGGGGGTGCCAAGTCAGGACAAGGTGTCAGAGTCCTCACGAGCAGAGAGTCCAAAGATGTCTTGGACAAAGCCAGGTCCATGCTGCTTTTATGATCCTCTACAGATGTGTCCATTCTCCTTATTTCAGCTGCTTTTCACTTTCTATCAATTTGTTTCAGGTCTCAGGTGGTGTTGGACAACAGCAGGTTGTCTTACACCTCAGTCCATTGCATATATGTTTGTTTCTTGGAGGAGTGAACAACTCCACTGTGGGCTGATGGCTACTTGACATGAGTGACTCCGCTTTGAGACATTAGGATTACAAATCATTATGGTATATCACTCTGTCCCTCCGAGTCATCAAATAAAATTTTTTTCTTTCTACTGTGGGATTTGTATACTTGTTTTTCTTCTGCTTCTTGTGCTTGGAATACTTTCCCAACCAGTTCCACAAGACTGGCTTCTTTTGTCATCACTAACTCGACGTGATATCATCTCCAAGGAGACAGTACGGAGCCATCATACTTAAAATGGCTCACAGCCATCCCATCCCAATACCTTGCTTTTCTTCTTCACAACATACATCCCAATGTAAAATCCATGTGTTTGCCTGTCTTTCTACCCGTAATGGATTGCGAGTTTTACCGGGGCATCAGCATTGTCTGTGCTGTTTACCATAGATCCTCAATGCCTGCAGCATAGTAGAAATGCAGTTAATAATGTTGAGTAAATGGATGCATACAAGCAAATGTGAACCGACTGTTAAATGCAGCTAAGTTTCTTTCAAATATGAAGACAACAGAAAAACATTCAGAGCATTCAAGAACTCAGGAAATGCGGCACCTATGAGCAATACTTCTTTGGAGCATAAAGCAAACAACCAAGCAAACAAAACTGACAGTTCAAGGAAGCCGAACAAAAGATAAATCCAACAAGGAATTGTGAAATAGAGAAGCCATAGCAAAATAAACTCATTATGTACTTAATATTTTAGATTAGTAGAAAACTGTGGAAATTATGGCTACCTAAGAGAAGATAAATGTGATATCTCTTAGCATTTATTTATTATTAGCGTAATATTTAAAATATATCAAAATGAGAGAGAATAGAAGGTATAGGTAGGGGAAATTGGAGGAATCTGAAACAGGGTAGTTTCTCATCTTTTCGGAAGGGCAATCTCATCTTATTAACATATAGTTTTAAAACGTCACTAACTTTTAAGTTTTTCATAATGCTTTCAATTAGTTTTAGAAAGATTTTTCTAAGATTGATTACATTTTGCTAGAAGGAAAAAAATTACTGGAAGTTTAACAATTCCTTTACTATTTTTTCTTTAAATTCAAGAAAAATTCATTATTTTTTATTGAAACAGTATATATTTTGTGATCCTTCCTTTAAAAGATGCATTATATTTTATATGACATATTATCTGTTATACATTACATGTAATATCTATCTATATATTTTTTGAATATTTACCACAAACCTATATCATTTTCATAAAATAATAAAACCATTAATCACAAAAGATTTGAGGTAATCTCAGAGGCTTGCAGGAGTCACGGAGGTCCGTGGCGAGCCCCAGGCCAGCCAGAGCTGTTCATCATCCACTCCAGGATTACTTGGGGGTCTCAGTGTCCAGGGAGCTACTGACAGTGGGGAGCGACTACCTCAGTGGCATATGGGACAGGCTGCTCACAAACTCTAAGCCTCACTCCAGAAGGACCTCCAGTCTTCAAACAGTTCAGATAGAGAGGAGTCTCTTATTGAACCAATTTATGCTCAATTAAAAACAAAATTGAGCACAATTTTTCTAAAAATAATCAGGAGATGGTTGGAGATAGTAGTTGTTCATATTTTTTAGGCAATCCTATCAAATATCTCTTTTAAAAAGCCAAATCCTTTTTATTTAGGTAAAGAATTCCATAAACATCTTCATTCTTTCTAATGATATCTCACCGATTTGACACTATTCTAAAAATGTTACAGAATTACTTGAAAATATGAAAAATGCTTATATAGTTATCATTGATATTATTGGCTGTATGCAATAGCAAAATGACAGTAATAAATAATATTTTAATCTAAATTTTACTCCTTCCAAAATAAAGGGAAATTGATTGTCTAAGCCTATCAATTATCCCTCCTTATGACCTTTAGCAAAATAAAAGTTATCATCTATTGAAACATAATTGAAAGAGAAGAAAATTGATACTGAAGGAAATACAGCTTACATTAGGTCTCTCTCATTTGTATTGGCTTTTATTATAAAATGCTTAATGCTTGAGAAAAGTTTTATGCTATTAAATGCCTTTTTCAACAATGATACCAAATGCTATTGATTAAACAATATACTAGCTAAGAAAAGAGAACGTAGGAAGTTGTAATGAAAACGAGGGAGAGGGAGATTACACTTTCTCTACTCTGCATTCCATGGATAAGGGAACATTTCGTTCCTGTCATGCATTTTACAATCCCTCTGGCACTCGTTCTTTCATGGGCAATCTACCAATATTCAAACATTTTCTGGTCTTCAATACTCTCCAAAAGAAATAAATTCCTTTAAGCCATAATGTTCTTCAAAAGAGGTTGGCCCCTTCACAGTCCCCTGCTTGGCTCTGGATGCAGTAAAAACAAGATACAGAAGAACAGAATTTAGGGTGACTGATCTGATACACCTATTAAAGCCAAATCAGATGGTCCCCTGCCTGCTCTCTAGCCCATGGGGTTCATCATCGTGTTATTTTACCCTCCTGCCTAACATCTTCCTTTAACTTCTCGTAACTTTTAGAGTAAAACCAAATCCCTTGCCAGAGTCCACAGGGCTCTATACCACCCAGGCCCTGATTACTTCTCCAACAGCATCTCTTTCTTACAGCCTATTTCACTAGACCCCGGATACTTAGTTTTCTTTCTCTTCTGCAAATGCCTACTCTTGTTCCACTTCTGGGTCTTCACGCCGGGTGTTCCTGCTGCTAGGTATTCACACTCTGCTTGGAGCGATCTCTCTCATATTTTCACATGACTAACTGCTTTTCAGATTTCATGTTTTAGATCAGATACACTTCCTCGAAGATAACTTTCCTATCACTATGTCTAAAACACTGCCTCCTCCAGTCATTGTCTCTATATATTTCCCTACCCACCTTTATTGTCTTTATAACCTTGAAAGCTATTTGAAATGTTATCATTGTTTACTCTTTGTCTACTTGTTTCCATTCTTCCTTCCCCTACAAGAATAGCTGCTCCATGAGAATAGGGATTTTGCCCATATTGTTTACTTTGCATGTAGTATGTGCTCACCAAAAATATCAATGAATGAAAACAGAAAAATCAAACAATTTCTCTTTCAATCTGAAACTCAGAATATTCTCTAAATATCTGAGGAGTTATTACTCCCAGGTGTTTCATGTGTGCGTGTGTGTTTATATAATACTGTCTTTTAAATAAATTTATAAAACATATCTGCCCTAAGATAAGATTTTTTTCTCTCTATAGTTACTTATATTTAATGCCTTTTAATTTACCATGAAAATTCTTCACTAGCTGTATAAGTCTCTTAGTTATTAAACAAATTTAACTATACAGTAGTCCCCCTTTATTCATGGTTTTACTTTTCACACTTTTGGTTATTTGTGGTCAACTGTGGTCTGAAAATATTAAAAGGAAAATTCCAGAAATAAACAATACGTAAGTTTTAAATTGCTTGCTGATCTCAGTAGCATGATGAAAACTTGTGCCATCTTGCTTGGGACGTGAATCCTTCTTTTGTCCCGCATATCACGCTGTATAGGCTCCCTGCCCGTTAGCCACTTAGTAGCTGTCTCAGTTATCGAGATTGACTGTTGCAGGTATTGCAGCGCTGGTGTTAAAGTAACCTTTATTTTACTTAATGATAACCCCAAAGCACAAGACTAGTAATGCTGGCAATTAGGATATGCCAAAGAGAAGCCATTAAGTACATCCCTTAAGTGAAAACGTGAAAGTTCTCAACTTAATGAAGAAAGAAAAAAAGAATATGCTGAGATTATGAAGATCTATGATGAGAATTAATCTTATAACAGTATAATCAAGAAGAAAGAAAAAAAAGTTTGTACTAGTTTTGCTGTTGCACTTCAAACTACAAGTTATGATCACAGTGTGTGACAAGACCTTAGTTAATATGGAAAAGGCATTAAATTTGTGAGTGGAAGATATGAACAAAAAAACATGTTCCGATTAATGGCAACGTGTTGCACAGAAAGTATTGAGCCTATACCAAGACTTCAGCAAGGCATCCCCTAAAATGAATGATTTCAAGTCATTTACAAATAAGGGGTGGTTACACAGATTCAGGAATATAGAAGGTCACTAGTACCCTAATGCTGTATCGCAATGTCTACATCATTCATCTCACTTCATGTCATCACGCAGACATTGTATCATCTCACATCACCACAAGAAGGAGGGTGAGTAGAGCACAGGAAGATATGTTGGGAGAGAGAGATCACATTCACATAACTTTCATTACAGTACATTATTATAATTGTTCTATTTCATTAGTAGTTGTTAATCTTTTACCGTGCCTTATTTATAAATTAAACTTTATCTTAGGTATGTATTTATGTATAAAACACAATTTATATGGGATTCGGTACTATCCATGGTTTCAGGCATCCACTGGAGGTCTTGGAATGTATCCTTCCTCAAATAAAAGAGCACTACTATATCTCATATGTGTCATTTCTACAATTATTTGATTTGTCAATGACATTAAAGAAAATATGACAGTGTCTCAATCAATGAATATTAGAGATTAAGAAAGAATAGGATTTAAAGCAAAGGTTGATATGGAAAGTACAAGAGAAATGGGATATACACAATAACATTTCTATTCTGCCTTACTATGCTTGTACTTGCAGACAAAAAACATACGTGTGCGTGTAACACATACAAATATACTGACCGAAAAATTATATAAAAGCATCATTGAAGGGAATCAGATGATTTAAGAAAAATAAAATGTCTAGATAATTTTTAAATCAATTTTGTGGGAGAAAGAAAATAAACCAGTTCCTTTTCTTACATGAAATATTTTATACATTTATTATAAAAATCATTAATTAAATATCTTTTAATGCTGAGTTAGTACGGTATGATGGATAACTCTCTATAGTTATCAGTAATTCAAATCTAAAATGGAAGAGATAAACATTTATTTTGACTCTAAATATAATCATCAGCAGAACATAATATTGTTCCTTATTTTTTCCCTCCATTTCCTTATACTTTGAGGAACTCAGAACGTTAGGACGGAAGAAGATACTAGGGAACCAAAACTGAGGTCAAAGAGAGTCTCTTTAAGATTGGGCTAAGAAAAGCAAGTCGTGGCCCTTTGGGGGTTAGTCTTCTAGGTTTTCTCATGTCTTTAATAAGAGCAAGAAAAACATAATTTATCAGTTATGATTCTGTCTCTCTGTCACAGTGTCTCTAAGCCTCCACTATGCCCAGTCCTGCCAGCCTCTGCAAAAACGGGCCTTACGGTCCAGATACAGACACTGACTGCTTCCATCTGGATTTTGCCTCTCTGCCCTGTCAGGTTGCCATTTGAGAGATACTATTCACCTGGCTTTTGGTTTCCACATTGCTCCTAGAATCGTCTCTGAATCAGGATTGTCTCCATGCCCTGTGGTCCCAGGCCAGGTTTGGCTGACAGGCCTAGAGAGAGCTTCCAGCTAATCAGCGAGGGAAAGGCAGTCATAGCTAAACCCTAAGGTGATGAAAACAGAAATTTTTAAACTAAGCAATCGTTGTTATTTGGGAAAACAGTAGCATTTAGCCCAATTCTTCCTTCTGATCATTGTGGGCTAAATTAGGTAGGATTAGTAAAATGGAGAAAGTGAAATCTGAGCTAGAACCTTAAGGAAAGTAGGATGAAGTCAAGCATAAAAGAAGGATAATACATGTCAGATGGAGGTAAATAAATCAGCTAAGACACAGCATGAGCAAAACATATCCAACAGGCAATCTTGGGAGAGCAGCCGCTTTAGAAGTTGCAAAAGTAGACTTGACCGATACCAGGCATTTTGAATGCTGATTTTTTAATCCTCTTGTAAATTGTTTTTTGCCTTTTCCAAATGATTGTATTAAGACCACCTGTATCATACTAACTATATAAACCTATTATATAAGAATCTCTGAAGATGAAGCCAGGGAATCTGGCTTTGTATCAACTTTACCAGTTTACTATTGTTTGAGAACAAATACTATAGGCTCATCACTTTTAAACATTTTTCTTAGCAGTCAACCATCATATGTTGAAACATAGCATATAAAACAGATAAAAGCCCTATTTTCATGGTGTGTGTATGTGCGTCTGTGTGTAGAGGGGTATCTTGGAACCCCTAAAGCTTCTAAATACTTAAAAAAAAAAGCACTGTAGCTAATGGGGAAATCACCAAGGATTATTATGATGATCGTGAGATTTTTAGAAGATTAACCAATCATTAGAGTGTGAAATGGATTTAGAAAGGAAGAGACACAAGATGTAAAAAGACCAACTGGAGGCTAGGGTAATAGATATTAATATGTCACATTAAAATCAAATGTGCAATAAATGTGAAGTGACTTAAATTTTTTGTCTGAACTAAATCTGACTTTGAGGGCCCCAGAATATCTATCCAGTAGTAAATTCAATCTCAATCATAATTGGACATCTCTTTCCAAACCTATTTCATGTAGGTAGGAAAGTTCTGGAATTTAAAGCAGAGTGATAATTACAGGAAAACCTCTTTGTTTTTGGTCTAGCCATATCACTGCCAATTAGCTCACTGGATGAGTCCAGTCCACATGGTGCCTTAAAGTCCAATGGCTCTGGATGTCAGTAAAAAGGCTGAATAAGGACTTCTGAAAATTCTGTCTTCCACAAAAGCAATGAGAAAACTGGCAAAAATTGTCAGAATTGACTTTTTCAGAACTCTGAAAATTAACCAAAAGCTTACATCAATTCAGGGAACATTTGTGAAAAAAAGAAATAGGGAAAAAAGAAAGATAAAGAAAAGGAGCAAGAGAGAGAAGGCTCTATCTCAGTAAAAACAGTGAGATTTTTGACACTTTAGCTTTCCAAAGTCCTATTTCTACTCTCTAGCTTCACAGTAGCCTTGAAAAACAACCACATTCACAGTGAACCCTAGCAGCCTGAAAGCCACCATAAGAGGGAGGCCAAAGCTCTTTCAAAACCTCATTGCCAAGGAATTGTTATTATTTTACTTATCTAGTGTTTCAGTGGAAAAAGACTTTACTTGCAAGACTGTCTTTGACCTGACTCATATTTCTCCTACTGTTAAAAGCTTTCCCCTTCTCACTCCCTGCCCAAAAGGCTTTTCCTGTGGGAGTGTTATCAAAATCAAATACAAGCAACTACCAACTTTGTGGCTACCTTTTTGGATAAGCATTGGGGAAAGCATTACACTAACCAAACTATTGTTTAAAAATCTGAGGAGTGAGATGGCCATAGGAAGGATCTTAAAAGCTTTGACATATACCTGGGAATTTAGAACAGGCTGCATACATGCATAGGGTTGTGCACATGACCAGTGCTTACATGCTTTCTTAGGAAATACCTGAGAATGCTACAAGCTCTCGCTTACAACCAACTTCAAGATTCTGTGCAATCAGGAAGTGAAGACTAAGGCAGAGTTTTCAACTACCTGACTAAGTATTGAAAGTGTGCCCAAAATGCATACAAATCCCCATTTCAATGATGGAAGACTTACTGGTTCAAGGTATTTAAAGTCAAAAGACATAAGACATATAAAAAGCAAATGGCAAAAGGCAGATATGAATACAATCTTTCTGTAGTTACATTAAAAGTAATTGAATTAAACTCTCCAATTAAGAGGCAGGGAATGATGGAATGGTTAAACAAGCATGACCCAAGTATATGATTTATACAAAAGACACATTTTTGGTTCACATACACAAATAGGTTGAAGGAATAAAGGATAGGAAAAGATATACCATCCAAGCAGTAACTAAGAGAGAACTGGAATGACTATATTAATATTAGACAAAATAGACTTTAAGAGAAAATTTTGCTACCAAAGACAAAGAAGGACACTTTATAATAATTAGACAATCAACCAAGAAAATATAGCAATTATAAACATAAACAAAACTAACAAGAGAGCCCAAAAATAAGTGAAGCAAAACTGACAGAATTAAAGACAAATAGAATGTTCAACAATAATTGGAAACATCTATATGACACTTTAATAATGAACAGAACAACTAGGTAGGCAATCATCAAAGAAACAAAAGACTTGAACACTATATACCAACTAGACAAAACTGAAATATTAATATATAGAACATTTCACCCAATAATAGTAGGATATATATTCTTCTCAAGTGTACATGGAATATTCTGAGTTTAGACCAAATAACAGGCCCTAAAGCAAGGCTTAATAAATCAAAAAGAATTTAAATCATACAAAGTATGTTCTCTGACCACAATGGAATGAAACTACAAGTTAATAATAGAAAGATGTTTGGGAAAATCACAACTGTGGAAATTAAACAACACACTACTAAATAAAGACTGGGTAAAATAAGAAATTACAAGATAGATTTTTAAAACAGTTAACATTAAGACACAACATACTCAAACTAATGGGAAATAGTTCCAGTAGTGCTTAGAGAAAGATTTACAATTATATACACCTATATTTCAAAAACACAAAAAAATCACAAATCAATAATTTTCATGCATAAAAGTTAGAAAAAGACAATCAAATTAAGTCAAAAGCAATCTGAAGGAAGAAAATAATAAATATTGGAGTATAAATAAATGAAATAGGACATAGAAAAAAATTGAGAAAAGTCAATGAAACTAAACGTTTGTTCTTTGAAAATGTCCATAACATTGGCAAACCTTTAGCTTGACTTACCAAGAAAAGAGAGAAGATTCAAATTACTAATGAAGAATGAAAATGGGGACATAGCTACTGACCTCACAAGGAAGAAAATAGAAATGAAAGCAAAAGGGTTACATGGTAACCCGGGAATAAAAAAATTGAGCTTGGATTACTCATTTGAGGTTTTGATTGATAAAAGCAACTAGGTAATTGAGGTAAAAGCTTAGGAAGTCAATAGTAAACAAAGATTTATGGGAAAGGGGTCTACTTTTCAAATGTCTTATATTTGGAAATGACAAAGGAAAACAAGTAAAATAGTTAAAAATAAATGGAAACTTAATTGGTTTATTGAATAGAAAACAGTAGTAGAGCTGGAATCCAGTATCACTGGTTTTAAGAATTCAAACAAGTTCCAAGCACATGCTCTTACTCACACACTCTTTCTCTCTCTTCCTCTTTTTCTGTGTTAACCTTATTCTTTCCATTTTTCAGAGCTAAAGCAATGCCTGACATCCCAGGGAAATGGTGCCTTGGCCTTCCTGAGCAGTCACACCCCACTGTGGGTGAGCTGAAAGCACATCTAAGAATATAGTGCTCCGGCTACCCAGAACAGCCATGCTTCTCTGGTGCCTAAATTTTGGAAGTTCCTGCCTCCTAGGAAATTGTTCTTTGACCATCTAGAGCAGCCATGTACCCCAGGCATGAGCTAAAGCAGTGTATTGCCCCCTGGGGAATCAATGTCTTGGTTGCGCTGAGAAACTGTGCATACCAGATATGAGCTGGCATAGTACCCTACATCCCAGGCAAATAGAGCAGTGGCAGAGCTAAGACACCCTACTCTACAGCCAAACAACTCTAGTACCTTGCTTCCTTGAAGCTTAACTGGCCCCCTTGAGTCCAAGCTGCTGAGACACACCCCTCCTCTGGGAGTGGAATCCTTTCTGTGTTGTTCTCTGCCCCTCAGGGCCCAAAATGACAGCTGTACTCTGCTATTCTGGGGTCCTTGCTGCTGCTGCATCTGCTCTCACAGAGTCTGGGATACTGCTGAATCCCACCATCCCAGAGTCTAGAGTCACTGCTAAATGGTGCATCATTCTCTGGGATCCGAGTTGCCGCTGAACGCTATGGGCTCTGGTTCCCAAATTGCAGCCCTGCTCCATAAGCTCAAACCTACAGAGCTTCATTTCTTTGCTGGAGCCAGACCAGTCTTGTTCCTTGCCCTATAGGGTTAGAATCATAGCTACAACCTGGCTCCCTGGGCCTGAGCTGCTAGGGCATGTCTTAGCATCACAGATCTTGGCTCTGTGGACAATCATCCAATGAGGCCACAGAGAGTTAACCTCAACCCCAAGACCTAGGTGCCACAATAGGTTTGCAAGACATGGGGCAAATTTTTCAGAAAGAATACTATCCCCAGCAAAGCTATCCTTCAAAAATGAGGGAGAACTAGGTTTTATCAGACAAGTAAAAACTGAAAAATTCATTACTGGCCTTAGAAGAAATTCTCAAGGGGGTCCTACAACTGGAAGTGAAAGCACATAACTACTATCATGAAAATACACAAAAGGGGCCGGGCGCGGTGGCTCACGCCTGTAATCCTAGCACTCTGGGAGGCCGAGGCGGGTGGATCGCTCGAGGTCAGGAGTTCGAGACCAGCCTGAGCAAGAGTGAGACCCCGTCTCTACTAAAAATAGAAAGAAATTATATGGACAACTAAAATATATATATACAAAAAATTAGCCGGGCATGGTGGCGCATGCCTGTAGTCCCAGCTACTCGGGAGGCTGAGGCAGTAGGATCGCTTAAGCCCAGGAGTTTGAGGTTGCTGTGAGCTAGGCTGACGCCATGGCACTCACTCTAGCCCGGGCAACAGAGTGAGACTCTGTCTCAAAAAAAAAAAAAAAAAAAAAAAAAAAAAGAAAATACACAAAAGATAAAACTCACTGCTAGAGGAGATACACAAAAGGGAAAGAGAAAGGATTCAAACCTTACATGAGAGAAAACCACCAAACTGCAATGATAAGCAAAAATAAAAGATACACAAAATAACCAAAAAACAACGAAATGACAGAAATAAGTGCTCACCTATCAATAATCACCTTGAATGTTATCAGATTAGATTGGCCAGTTAAAAGATATAGATTGGCTAAATAAATAACCAAAAAACAAGACTCAACAGTATGTTGCCTACAAGAAACTCACTTCACCTATAAAGACACACATAGAATGAGAGTGATGGGATGGAAAAAACATATTTCACACAAAGAGAAACCAAAAGTGAGCAGAAGTAGCAATAGTTTTATCAGATAAATGAACCTTAAGCCAAAAACTAATAAGACAATAAAAAGTCATTATATAATGATATAGGGATCAATTCAATAAGAGGATATAACAATTGTAAAAATATTGATACATGCACCCAGCATCGAGACATACAAAGCAAATGTTAGATCGAAAGAGAGAGATAGAATCCAATACAACGATAGTTGGGGACTTTAACACCCCACTCTCAGCACTGGACAGATCATCTAGATAGAAAATCAACAAAGAAACATTGGATTTAAACTGCATTGTAGATTAAATGAACTAACAGACACTTACAGAACATTATTTCCCACAACTGCAGAACACATATGGAACATTCTCCAGAATAGACCACATGTTAGGCTACAAAACAAGTCTCAACAAACTTTTAAAAATTGAAATTATGTTAAGTATCTTTTCTGACCATAGTGGAATAAAACTAGAAATCAACAAGAACTTTCAAAACTGTCCAAATACATAAAAATTAAAAAACATGTTCCTGCATGATGAATGGGCCAATGAAGATATTAAAAAGAAATTAAGTTTTCTTGAAACAAATGTAAATGGAAATACAACATAGCAAAAGCAATATTAAAAGGGAAGTTTATAGGAATATATGCCTATATAAAAAAGTAGAAAAAATTCAAATAAACAACTTCATGATACATGTTAAGGAACAAGAAAATAAAAAAAAAATCAAAACCAAAATTTGCAGAATGAAAGAAATAGTAAAGATCAGCGCAGAAATGAACAAACTGAGAATTTAAAAATTAAAACAAATCAATGAAATGAAAAGTTGGTTTTTTTAAGATATAAAATTGATAAACCACTACTTGGGTTTAGTTAGTTTTTTGTTAGTCACTACTTGGACTAACAAAAAAAAAAAAGAGAAAGAGAGAAGATCCAAATAAAAAAATCAGAAACAAAAAACAACTGATACCATAAAAATACAAAAAATAATTAGAGGCTATTATTAACATCTGTTGTGAACAGATTAGAAACCCTAGAGCAAATAGATAAATTACTGGACAGATCCAACCTACATGAAAATAAGAAACAGAAAATTTGACCAGATCAATTTATGTGTTAACAAGATTGGCTCAATAAGAAAAAGTCTCTTATCAAAGAAAAGCCCAGGACCTGATGGATTCACAGCTAAATTATTCCAAACATTTAAAGAAAAACTAATACTAATTCTTTTCAACATCTTCCAGAAAAATGAATAGGAAGATATTCTTCTAGATTCATTCTGTAAGTCCAGCATTACTCTGATACTAAAACCAGACAAGGACACAACAAATAAAGATAACTACAGAATTGAGCAACACATTAAAAAGATAATTCACAATGATCAAGTGAAATTTATTCCAGGGATGCATGGATGGTTCAACATATGCAAATTAATAAACATGATACATCAGATCAACAGAATGAAGGACAGAAACCATATAATCATCTCAATAGATGCACAAAAAGCATTCGATAAAATTCAACATCCCTTCATGATAAAAACTCTCAACAAAATGAGTATAGAAGAAATGTACATCAACACAATGAAAGCCATAGATGACAAAACCATAGCTAGTAACATAATGACTGAGGAGAAGCTGAAAGGCTAGAACTAAATAAGAATTACCACTCTTACCACTCTTACACAGCATAATACTGAAAGTCCTAACCAGAGAAACCAGGCAAGAGAAGGAAATAAATGGCATCCAAATTGGAAAGGAGAAAGTCAAATTGTCCTTGTTTGCAGATGGCATGGTCTTTATATAGAGAAAAATATAAAAGCTCAACAACAAATAAAAACCTGTTAGAACTGATTAAAAAAATTCAGTAAAGTTGTAGAATACAAAATCAATGTATAATAATTAATAGCCTTTATACACCAATAATGAAGTAGCTGAAAAAGGGATCAAGAAAGCAATCCCATTAACAATAGCTACAGAAAAAATACCCAGGAAGAAATGTAATTAAAGAGATGAAATATCTCTATAAGTAAAACTATAAAACACTGATGAAAGAAATTGAAGAGGACACAAAATAATGGAAAGCTATCCCATGTTCATGCACTGGAAGAATTAATATAGTGAAAATGATGATACTACCCAAACCAATCTACAGATTCACACAAAAGACCCCAAATAGCTGAAGTAAACCTGAGCAAAAAGTACAAACCTGGAGGGCGCACACTACTTGACTTCAAAATATGCTACAAAACTATAGTAAACAAAATAGCACTATATTGGCATAAAAACAGACACATTGACCAATGGAACACGTAGAAATTAATCCACATATTCACAATAAATTAATTTGCACAAAGGCACCAAGGAACATTCATTGGGGAATGGAAAATCTCTTCAATAAATAGTGCTGGAAAAACTGAATATCCACATGCAGAAGAATGAAAGTAGACCTCTATCACTCACTATACACAAAAATCAACTAAAAATGGATTAAATAGTTAAATATAAGACCTAAACCTATAAAACTGCTAGAAGAAAGCTTTGGGGAAACACTTCAACACATTGGTCTTTGAAAAGATTTTATGGATAAGACTTCAAAAGCCCAGGCAACAAAAGCAAAATTGGACAATTGGGACAATATTAAACTCAAAAATTTGTGCACAGCAAAGGAAACAGTCAATAGAATGAAGAAAGAACCTATAGAATAGAAGAAAATATTTGCAAGCTATTCATCTGACAGGAATCAATATCCAAAATATAAAAGGAAGTCAAATAACTCAATAGCAAATAATAGCAATATAATAAAAATGGACAAATAAGCTAAATAGACATCTTTCAAAAGAATATATACAAATGTCCAACAAGTACATGAAAAAATGCTCATCATCACTAATCATCATGGAAATACAATTCAAAACTTCAATGAGATATTGCCCCAATTAGAATAACTATTATCAAAAAGAAAAAAGTAACAAGTGTTGGTAAGGATCTTGAGAAAAGGGAAATCTCATACACTGTTGGTGAGAATGTACATTAGTACACCCATTATGAAAAACTGGACGTTCATCAAAAAACTAAAAATAGAACTACCATATGATCCAGCAATCCCACTACTATGCATTTATCTACAGAAAAGGAAATCAGTGTGTCAAAAAGATGTCTTCAGTTCCATGTTTACTGCAGCACTATTCACAATAGCCAATATATGAAATCAACCTAAGTGTCCCTCAACCGATGAACAAAGAAAATGTGATGTATATACACAATGAAAAACTAGTCAGCTATAAAAATTAATGAAATCTTGTCATTTGTGGCAATCCAGATGAGCTTGGAGGACATTATATTAAGTACAATACACCAGGCACAGAAAAATAAACACTACATATTTGCACTCATATTTGTAAGCTAAACAAGTTGATGTCATAAAAGTAGAGAGTAGCACTGTGGTTATTAGAGGCTGGGAAGGGAGAGGGTGTGTAATGAGAGGTTGGTTGATGCAAAATTAAAGCTAGATAGGAGGAATAATTTGTGGTATTCTACGGTGTTGCAAGGTGACTATAATTAACAATTTATTTTATATTTTCAATTAGCTGGTAGAACATATTTGGAATGTTTCCAACAGAAAGAAATGATAAATGGGGTATGGTTATACTAATTACCCTGATTTGATCATTATTAATTGTATACATGTATCAAAATATCATATTATACCCCATAAATATGTACAATTATTATTTTCAATTAAAAATAATAATAAAAGCAAAAAAATAAAAAGACAAAAGATTATGCCACATCCTGGGGGGAAATCAATCCCAAACAGACAAGATTACAGTATATTCTAGGAAAAGTATTGAACCAAAAATGAAAATACCTTGAGATTTCAGAGAGAAAGACCAAGTCACTTATAATGAAAAAAAATTGATTGATTTCACACTTTTCCAGATCATTGTGTTTTCTTCTAGAATATGATGGAGCAATACAAGTAAGATTTCAAGAAAATAAAATGCTGTTAATCATGAATTTTTTATCCAGTCAAATTTACCTTTTTGTATAAATAGACAAATCATGAGGAATACAAAATAACATAGGAAATATTGTTGCCACGATGACTTCCTAAATAATCTACTAAAGAATAAGCTTCAAAATACCAAAATGACCAGAAATTCATTGGCATAAGCATTGGTTATAGCCACAGAATTTATATTTATCTGTAGAAGTAAGACTAAATGATTATTTTAAAGGAGAAAATACGGTATATGATAGTTACAGTCTCTGACAACATAGAAACAATACAACAATGGTTTAAGAATTGAAAGTATATATAAAAAGTAGAACAGGCTTACTGATTTGAAGTATATTGATTAAATTTAGATTGCTGGGGATGAAGATTGGGAAGTAGAAAATAGTGCTAACTAATTTTTCTTCTAAAAGTGGGAAATAAATTGATAGTCTTCAAAAACAGGATGGGCATTAAAAGTATTATATAAAAGAATTACTATACAGGTGACCATTAGAACAAAAAAACCAACCCTTTCTATATATGATATAATAAAACAATAAATTGAAAACAATTATGTCAAATTATATAGTAGATTAATCTATATCTACATTTATATTAAGAAATACATAATATATATACATATATAATGAAATATAATATTGCAGAACTGAAGCCAAACATGTTAGTCACATCAATAAGTGTAAACTGGCAAATGTATCTTTTTAAAAAAGGATGTTCAAATTTTTCAACAAAGTAAAAGCCAGTGCTATGCTATATAATAGAGACACACAACAAAGAAGTTCAGAATGATTAAAACCATAGGATGAATAAATATATACCAGCATAGAAATGTAAAGTCAGAAATGTTAACATCTAAACGGGTAGCAATAAGTCAGAATATTTTTTAAAAGGCAAAGAAGGACACTTTCTAGTGTGAAAAGCTATGTTTTACAAAAAAGAGATAATTATTGATATTTATTCACTCAATAATAAAGAAACAACTTTTGTGAAGCAGAAACTACATGAGTTTCCAGGATAGACAGAAACACAACAATAATAATATATTTTAATAAATCAATCCAAGTGTGATGAAGTTAATAAAACATTAATAAGAATGTAGGAGACCTAAGCAACATAATCAGTAAAGTAAATCTAATCCTTGATAGTAGAGAATATATCTTCTTTATAAATACATGGCACATTTACTAAAAAAAAAAAAAAAAATTAATGCCACAAGTAAACCCCAACATACTTTAAGAATATAAATTATAAAAACAGTATGAAAAAGCAAAATGTCTCTTTTCTGTTTTTTAAAATAACTCACAAGTGAAAACCTTTGTCTAAAAGGAGATATACAGACAAAAATTGCAAACTTTCTCTGAAAAAAAATAATGAAAACATGATATATTAGAATGTATTGGAATACTGTTAAAAATCATTAAAAGAGATTTTATAGCATTAAATAACCATATCTAGTACACTGACTGATACTATATATGGTTATTTGTGGTTATATACCTATAGATCAGGTCTTTTCTACACTTAATGGTTTTCTTTCTATTTATTCTATCAATTACTAAGAGAAAAATATTGAAGTCTCCAACTATAATTCTGAATTTGTCTATTTCTCCTTTCAGATCTATCAATTTCCACCTCCTTTTGAAGCTCTGCATCTAGGTGCATACACGTTTAAGATTGCTCTGTCTTCTTGAAGAATTGATCCCTTTTTCATTATGAAATGTATTTTCTTTATCCCCAATATTTCTTGTTCCAAAGTCTACTTTTTCTGAAATTAATATAGTCATTCCAGCTTTCTTTTTGTTAGTGTCTGCATACTCTCACATTTACCTAAACCCAGCCTTTATCAATTCATGAAAAATTACTAGTTTAATTTTCCTACCAACTTACATGGCATCTGGTGCCATCTCTACAAGGTAAGCAAATATAGGGATCCTCTTTCTCCCTGCAGGTGTCTGTCTCTCCAGATTACAGGTAAATTTTCGGTCCTACAACTGTAGTTCTCTAAAAAGTGCAAGAAAAATTGTTAATTTTTATTTCTTTTGGGGTGTTTTTTTTTTTTGTTGTTGTTGTTGTCGTGGGTTGGAAATGATGCTTTCCCACTCTATACATCTTTGAGATAAAGCTGGAAGCCCTGTACTCGATTTTTTTTATCTCTAAGTTTAGTGAGAGCAGGTATGTGATTTGTATATCTAACAATACATGTTTCTACCTACTCAGGGAAAAAGACATTGGAAGAAGTCGCTAAAAATATTATTTTCTTGGGATCACAACCAGGTTGCTGAGAGGCTCATCTGGAAGCTTATCAGGCACTTAGTCTATGTTCTGACTGTTTTAAAAGCAGAAAAATCTTTTCTTGATGTTTACTGACACAGTCTCCCTCCTTCCATCTGGAAATATGACTGTCTGTATTATCTGCCCCTCCATGACCTGGGTAGTACATGAATTACAACAAGAGAGGTACTTGATCTTTTTATACTTTCCCATCTCTCCCTCCATTTCTCTGTCATCTGCATATTGAAATTCTGGAAACTTTCTCTTTTTCGCTCACAGATTATCAGAGATAGTCATAGGATTTGAACCTGTGAGAAGCTCAGAGATAATGTCCAACTCTTCATTTTTGGATGGGAAAAGGAGGTCTAGGAACTCAAAATGATCCTAGTTTTACAGAAAGGATTGTTATCATATTACCAATGATTCAACTGCCTTCTTTCAAGAGTATAAATAATCAGAGGGCAGACAGCCCACAAAGTACTAGTTAACATTTACATTTTAAAACATATGGTTAGTGAATGAGCATGGATAGGGAGAAGAGGTATGAGTCATAAGATATCTTAAGACCCTTTCTAGCTGGTTGACCAGATAATTACTAACATCATGATTTCATAAATCTCACTCCAATTTGTCATAACTTTTCCTCCACTCTAAAAATATCCCCTTATATTTAAATTTCCTTTCTATTCACAGATATATAGTTTATAAGAAAACACCATCGATGGTCATGTGCATCTTTATTGTCTTTTTTAAATTTATTTTTTATTTGTATATATTCATGGGGTACAAGTCCAATTTTGCTACATTGATATACTACATTTTGATGAAGTCAAGGCCTTTAGTGCCTACATCACTGAGACAACGTCCATTGCACTCACCAGGCAACTTCCCATCATTTCCCCTCTCCCCCACCATTCTGAATCTCCATTGTCCATCATTCCACACTCTGCTTCCATGTATACATATTATTAATATTTAGCTCCCACTCATAAGTGAAAACATGTGGTATTTGTCTTTCTGTGCCTAAGTTGTTTCACTTAAAATAATGGCCTCCAGTTCCAATTAAGTCTTTGCTGCAAAAGACTTAATTTCATTCTTTTTTTACAGCTGAATAGTTTTCCATTGTGTATATATACCACATGTTCTTTATCCAGTCTTCTGGTGGTGGACACTTAGGTTGATTCCATATCTTTGCTATTGTGAAGAATGCTCTGATAAATGTATTAGTGAAGTTATCTTTGTTTAATGTGTTGATTTCCTTTCCTTTGGGTAGATACCCAGAAATAGGATTGTTAGATTGAATGGCAGTTCTATTTTTAGTTCTTTGAGAAATCTCCATACTCTTAGATTAGATTTCACTAATTTTTATTCCCACTAACAGTGTGTAAGAGTTCCCTTTTCTCCACATCATCACCAGCATCTATTATTGTTTGTCTTTTTTAATAATAGCCATTCTGATTGGTATGAGATCATATCTCACTGGGGTTTCAATTTACATTTCTCTGATAATAGTGATGTTCAACATTCTTTTCATATGTTTGCTGACCATTTGTCTTCTTTTAAAAATGTACCCCTGCAATATGCTGAAATAAAGAAAAAAACTTTAAAAACATGTATTCACATCCCTAGCCCACTTTTTAATAGGGTGACGTGGCGTTTTCCTGTTGCATAGTTTGAATTCCTCGTAAATTCTGAATATTAGTCCCCTGTCAGATGTAGTATTATTTTCATAGTACAATGTGCTATGAGATCCACAACTAATTTTTTTTAGAATCTTAAAATACTCCTTTTTGAATCTGTCAATATGCTGTCAAGGTGATTACAAGCATGATTTCATAAGTAAATGATAATTTTGCCTGGCTTCTGCATTTGCCTCTATTTTCTCCTCAACATGGTTTTTTCCGGCTTTTCATGCATAATGCAGAGGTTAAATTTTTAAAATAAAATAAATAAAAATTGTTCTACATTATAACATTTCCATTTGTGTTTTTATTTATACCAACATACATATCTATGAATAATAAAATTTCTACAGTTAACCCCCAAATAAAGAAAATACAAAATTTACTATGTAAATAATCACTTTTTTCCCCAGACACTTTCATTTTTACATTATGAACAGTTAATATGCGTTTTCTTTGTTTTATTGCTAGATTTCATAACACTATGGCTTAAACTATCACACTAATCAGGAAAATAAAATAAGTGTTATATAATTAGACTTTTGTTGGATTAAAATGGGATTACATTGTGATGATAAAATTTAATGACAGACTTCAAATTCTTGAACACTCTATTGGCACTTCTGTCATTCAGGCATCTTACATGCTTGATTTAACAACAGTCCTGTATTTAAATGCTACAAGATGTGAATAAACTTGTTGATTTGAGAGTGCAAGCCATAAAACAGAAGATTTTGATTTCTTGGCACCCCATTATTTTAAGAAAACCTTTCCATGAAACCACATACTTTCAAATTCTGGGGTGCGTGGGTAAAATCTTGAGTGTATGTTATGTAAAAGCATTTAGATAAATATTACAAAATCCAGCTAGTCATCTGAGTCTTTGCATAGTGTCAAAAATTTAGATATTTTGAAATGTTTAGCTTCCTCAGCTAATTCACTTAATCAGTGAATTTTCCATCCAAATGTTTGTCATTGTATGAATTCAAGTGTAGTCAGCTTTTTCTTTATATTTGATGTAACTAATATAAACAATGATGTTTCCATTGAATACTATAATTAAAAATTTATATTTTATAAAAATCAGAGTTCTTTAGCTTCAGTAGTTAAGGAGTAATGTGGGCATCATTGTTCATTTTTATGGAATCTCAGCAATGTGTAAGAGCATGTGAAAAGTAATTGTTATTAATACTTTCCCAATGTACTGATTTATATGCTCTTTAATTGGTTTTATACTAGATTTACTTTTCTGATGGGAAGGAAATAAAGAAGAATTAGAAGGGAATGTAACTTTATATTGTTCATGTATATGTAACAAGGTACAATAAGAATACTATCTGTGTTTTCTCCTTTTATTTTCCTGTGTTCTTGACCTTTACCGCCTGATTGGCCCAGGATATTACCAAACAAGAAGGAATGAATATGGGAGAAGTGATACAATGTGCTTTTCAATTCCTCAACTCTAGATATGTGTTAGATATATTGAGGCAGAGGAGAGGCAGAAAGAGAGCAGGAGCTAATGCTCAATTGTGCAATCTGGGTATCAGGAAATTACTACACAAGAACACAGTGCCGACACATCACAGCCTAAACTAATTGGGCAAGGAGAGCAGCATGTTCAGACAGAAAGAATCTGGTTGGCATTCAGCCTACCTCACTTCCTGAGTGGTTTGGAGCCTAACGGGAGAGCCAGCAGCACTGCCAAGGGCCCAAAGTGCCTGGAATGGACTAACAGGCTGGAGGACTGAATGGAGAATGTGGCAGATCCAGCAGGAACCGAGAGGAATGTGAATTAGTGAAGGGCAGATGGCCTATTCTCCTTCAGAATTAAGGGAGATAGTGGTCCAAGATAGGAGACCACTAGCATTTCCTCCCATACCACTAAGACACTTAAGCCACAACCTCTTGTCCATTTATACCCCATAAATTTCTTAAGGAAAGAAGTAGAGGAAGGGAGATGATATTAAAAGACAGAGTATTACCAATGTAACTATTAAAAATGTCAGTACAGAGTAAGTTCAAAAGCAGAATGTACAATGCGTTCATATTTTTTCAGCTAAACAATGTGTGAGGACTGGTGAAGCAGAGAAGATTAGCTTTAGATCAAATAATATAACACATTTTCCTCTGCATGTTTGTATTGTAGAAAACACATGTGCACCTACATGCATAATATACGTATATATGCATAGATGTAAATTACATCATGTATTATAAATTATTAAGTAAAACAGAATATTTAATTTTTCAGATTCAATTTCCATTTACATAATATAAGTTTTTCATTTTTAATGTGAATATAGCACAATAAAGCAACATCTTAATACCATAAATAACTATAATTAGCTAAATGCTTAGTTCAAATGATAATAGAAGAGGGTCATTTTGGAATACTACTCAAGTAGTAAAGTGATTATTAACTAAAAGTATTATACTATCCCTGAATAATTCCCACTTTTAAATATATTTTGCGGTATTTCTTTTCTTGGTTTGAATTTATCTGACTAAAATAATTTAAGAGAAAGATGTGCATGACTGGTGTTCTTTGGAAACATGATAGCTAACATTTCTCTGTAAAAGAGGATACTTTAGTGAAGAAAATGGCATTGAGAAAGCACATTGGTTGCATTCTTGAACTTACTTGGAATTTTGCATTAAAAAATTTAGATAAATGTTGATTATATTCATTTACCTATATAAACTATATATTTTTGAATAGTATTAATGTGTAACTTATTTTCTAGGAACTAACCTCAAATGGTTTTGAATTCAGTTTTGTGCTATATTTATTTCCTGAAATAATTTCTATTTCTCATCAACTGGACTGACCTCTTACAGAAACAAAAGCTCTGTACCCTGGGGACATGTTTACAAGGATTTGTTTTCCTTTTGTTAACCGACACGTAATAATTGTACATATTGATAGGATACAGGGTGATATTTCAATACGTGTATCCAGTGTGTAATGATCAAGTCAGAGTAATTAGCATATCCATCACCTGGAACATTTATCATTTCTTTGTGTTGTGAACATTTAAAATCCTCTCTTGTAGCTTTTTGAAAATATACACTAAATTATTGTTGAACATATTCACCCTACAGTGCCACAGAATTCTAGAATTTATTCCACACTTCTAGCTATAACCTTATATCCACTTGAAATAGAAAAGTCTGGAAACAACTTGAATAAACACCAATATGGAAATGATTAAATAAATTATTATATATCTCTGCTAAATATGAAATTAGACATTAGAAGAATAATTTGGAATTCACACACCCTAGCCCATGGGATAGACAATAAATATTGTTAAATGCAAAGCATAAATTGCAGCATAATGTATATGATCTATCTCAGGTTTTTTTAACATGAATTTGAACATTTTCTTTCTTTTACTATGATTTGAAATCATTAAATAGCATTGGAAGTAACTGATCATTAATGTGTTAGTAGAATTCTGCTATGAAACTAACTGGACCTGGTATATTTTGTATTTTTATTGGGAGATATTTTCTGTCTCTATTTTTTATATAATAATTGGCAGATTTTCTGCCTCTACTGAGATCAATTTTACAGTTGTATTTTCATATGAAATTATTCATTTCATCTAGGCTTTCAAATTTATTTGCACAGATTGTGAAAATTGGTCTCATCATTTAAAAATTTTCTGTTTTGATGGTTATTTTCCTCTTGTCATTTCTAATTTTGTGTATTTGTGTTTTCTTACTGTTATGTTGATAGGTTAATTAGTGGTTTGTTTATTTTGCTGACAGTTTTTTAAAAAGAATTTTCTTTCAACAAAGAATTTCAACAAACAAAATGGAATTTTTTTCGAAGAACTGACTTCTAGACTTACTCATTAGTTCTGCAATTTTCTGTTTTCTAATTAATTATTTTCCACTTTTATCTGCACTAATTTCTGTTGCTTTATTGTTCTTTTTCTATTCTTTTGAATTTGTTGTTTCAGTCATTTATTTTATTATAGTAGGTAATAGTTACGTGTATGTATAGCTGATTCTAGGACTAGGGTTGTGAAAATACAAGATGAACCTGCAGTATATTGTAGTGCCAGAAAATAAGTAAGTACTCGAAAAAAAATGATGGGATCATGCCAAATGGACACAGGAGCTAATCCGAACAAGTTCCAAGTAGCCCAAACTGGAGCAATTTGAGCAATAAAACAAATAATGATAGTATTATATTATAATACAAAGTATAAAATAAACATATATGAGGTAATGCTGATATAAATAAATTATTTTAATAAATAAATGTTGGAGGAGAAGGAACCCATTTTTCTTACAGAATTTCAAATATTATATACATGTACTACTTCCTTCAGGAGTGAAGCTTAATACCCACCCTCCTGAGTATAAAACGGACTTAGTGATTCACTTTCAAAGAATATAGAAAGGAAAAACTAGTAACTTGGCAGTGGAGAAACTTGGTAAACATCACCTCAACCAAGAGATCAAGGTTAGCATTACCAATAGCATGTTGATATCATGTACTCCTTCATACATATGTGATGAGAAGGATACTTCTCTTTAGTGATATTCTTCCAAAACCCCCAAACCCAGTCTAAACGTGAAAAAATGTTATACAAAGCCAAAATGAGAGACATTTTACAAAGTACCTGACTAGTAGTTTTCAAAAATGTCAAAGTCATGAAAAACAAATAAATTCTTAGAAACTGTCACAGATTGGAGGAGACTAAGGAAACATCACTACTACTCAATGAAATGTGATGTCCTGAATTGGATTATGGACATTAGTGAAAAACACTTTTGAAAGTTAGTTAATAGTAATGTACCAATGTTAATTTCTTAGTATAGAAAAAGGCCCATGGCTATGTAAGATGTTTACATTAGGAGAAACTGAGTAAAAAGTATGTTAAAATTCTCAGGAACTCTCAGCAACTTTTATATCTATCTAAAATTATTTCAAAATAAGGTTTTAAAAAAATCTAGTAGGAGTTTCAATGATTTAAGGTAAAATTAATGAAGTGTTAAGTTACAGCTTTAAGTCAGTCAATGGAAACTCAAGGGCATTGAGCCATAGTTTCTTGAAGTTATTTATTTACTAATAAATATTTATTGAGCACTTAGTATGTGAAGAGCACCGTGCCAGGTTCTTGGTAGAAAATGATCAGGTTTACCTGTTACAGTCCTCAAAGCATCTCAATACTCTTAATAAATATGCTCAAAGTCTATAAAAGAGACTGCATATGTTTTAATTAGGGACAGGGGACTATTTTATGAAAATGTAAAGGCTAGCCTAACTCTAAGAGAAAGATGCTATTCCTGGGTCTATAGAAAAATTCAATTACTTTTTTGTTTTGGATATGATGATATGATCTTTTAATTAACTAATTCAAACTACTTTAAGACTTTTAAATTCTTTTCCCAGGCAAGTATTTCTGACAGAAGCCATCTCAAAGCAAAATTATCATGTAATAAGTTAAACTCATCACATTTGAATATTCAATTTCAGACAATTCACAATATAATCATTTTGAAATAATCTGTTTTCTACTACCAAATCTAATGATTTCTCTAGTAAACAATTAGGAAAACATTATAACATGTTTTGCTGGGTGCAAACTAGCCCTTTAAGTCTGTATTTTTCAAACTGTTTATAGTGATGGGTGAGTGAGCCTTGATATTTTCAAGTGGGTCTCTATAAGCATTTTTTAATTAAATAGAATAAAATAGAATAGAACAAAATAGCAATAACCACAATGCATTTAATGAAATAGGATTAATATTGTTTTGTGGGGAGGGGGGTTTGTTTGTTTTTTTTTTTTTTCATTTTAGACGTGTGTGTTTGTGGGTGGGTGGGTGTGTTCTTTAGATCCTGATGTAAAATATTTTACATATGGGTCAAGGAAAAAAACCTCAAATTCTCTGATCTACAGGATTTTCCAGTGATATCACAGGAAGAGAGAACAACATGAAAGTCAAGAAAATAAACATCTTTCTTGGGGAGTCACAAAAAGCATTTTAAAGGAGGTGAGTTTAAAAAGAGTTCTAAAAGTTACATATAAGAATTCCAATATGTAGACATGCTAAAACATGGTACTACAGTAGCTGAAAAGGTGAAGATAAATGCTTAACATGAACCAGGGTAATTTCGATGCTTTCAAATGCTTACGAGAATATTTGGGAGTCTTGTGCCCTGATGTTTGAATCAATTGGTCTGAAGTATGACTGAGAAATCTGCATTTTTAACAAAAAAAAAATCCCACACAAACAGATGCTCACTGCAATTCTGTATACGGAGTGAAAGAACTTTGCTAGCTTAGCGGAAAGAAAACCTAAAGAAATTTGGGAGTGGTCAAGTAGGCCAGTTTGACTGGGATAAAGTGAGGGTTCATAAAGGAAAATTTAAGATCAAGCAGGAAAGATAGCTAGAGCCAGGTTGTAAAGGGATTGAAATTTCAAATTAAGGATAAAGCACTTTACCTTAAAATAATGGGGAGTCATTCACGAATTTTATGGAATGGAATAATACCTCCTAGGATGATTAAAATGATGTTGGTATTAAAAGAAAGATAAACTGAGTGAAATATTGGTTATAAAGATGTTGAGTGTTTAGGTATGAGTTAAAGTCCTAACTGATTGTAGAGAAAGAGAAAATTTTGCACATTGAGAACGTTTGGGTTTTTACATAAAATATATCAAATAAAGTAATAAATTTTCAAACTATGAACTTAATCTGTGTACTTAACCACATACATCAGGCACATCCATGACCACTAAAATTATTGCTAATATTTTGTTCCAGTCAAAATTTAGCCTGTCATGATATTTAATGAAAATATCCCCTGGGAAACATCATACAGTCTATTGAAGAAAATAACAATCCATTTTGTTTCTAACAAAGTGGGAAAACATTCTGCAATGTCTAATGCATTAAGTTCCAGTGGAATTGACATCAATTTTTCAAAGTGAAGCCACCTTTGGCATTAATTACAGAATAATAATTCATTCCTCCTTATGTCCATAATGTTTTCATTTAGCCTTAAGTATGCAGAGATGCTGTCTCCATTTTCCACTTAAATTTTCTAAATTGTATGTTTCTGTTAATAAATTTCATCTGTTTAAAAATGAAAATAATTTAGCATTAATTTTCATATCCTTGAAACTTTGTCAATTTCATAAAATCACCATTCATCAATCTGTTAAAATTATTCTGTGCTCATTTGATAGAATATAAACATGTTTCTCCTGCAATATGAATAACTCAAAAAACCCAACAATAGAATGAACCCCAGGTGAACTGTAGAATACACTAGATAATTATTTTAAATTCTATTTTTCACAAAGACAATTGCCTGGGGATTTCTGGAGGCCAGGGTAGTCTTTCTAAGGAAATAGAATGTTAAGGAAAAACAGATTTGACCCCAAGCTACACATGCATAGATGGAATTTGGCAAACTTTCCCACGATCTAACAATTCCAGGAGTAAACAGCAATATGTGTATCCCAACCAAATGGCATCATACCGTCAGAATGGAAAAAGACTCCATACTTTACAGCCTCAAGCCAACAGGCATTAAGTCGAGTAAAATAATAAATTTTCAGAATATGGACTTAATAAAAATACTAACCACATATAGCAGGCACATCCATGACCACTAATGCAATTGCTACTGCAATGTTCCAAGTCTACACTGAGGTCTTCTCTATAACAAGTTTATTTTGACAATTAGAATCATTAGATCTAAACTTGATTATTAGAACTTAAAAGACTCAATTCTGATTAGAGCAGCTCTCTTCTTCAAGAATAAGAACCACTTACTTCTCAGATTAGAAGTCATTTTACATTTACATGGAAAGCCTTAGTATTAGAAGTGTTTTCTAAAATCAACTTTTACAGCTTTTGCTTTTGAATTTTTAAATGCTTGTCGTGTGTGTGTGTGTGTGTGTGTGTGTAAATATGGAAAGGCCAAACATTTCTATCAATAAATAGAAATTTGCCAAATTTCTATTTGATGGAAATATATCACATTTCTATTTGATAGAAATACATCACATTTCTATTTGATAGAATTACACTGTATAACAATGTTTTGGTCAATAATGGACTGAATATATGATAATGGTCTCATAAAATCATGATGAAGCTGAAAACTTCCATTTGCCCATTGATATCACGGCCATCATAACATTGTAGTGCAACACATCACTCACGTGTTTGTGTGGTAATATTGGTGTGAACAAACCTAGTGTGATGCCAGGCTTATAAAAATATAGCACATCTAATTATGCATAGTACAAAATACTTGATACTAAATGACTGTGTTACGGGTTTATGTATTTACTATATTATGCTTTTTAATTGTTATTTTAGAGTGTGCTCCTTCTACTTAAAAAAACAGCTAACTGTAAAACAGCTCTAGGCAGGACTTTCAGGAGGTATCCAAAAGAAGACATTGTTATCACAGGAGATGACAGCTCCATGTGTGCTATTGCGTCTGAACACCTTCTAGCAGGACGAGATGTCGGGGTGGAAGACAGTGACATTGATCATCCTGCCCTAGAGTAATGTGCAGGCCTGGAATAATGTGTGTGTTTGTGTCTTGGTTTTTAAGTCAAAAGTTTAAAAAGTAAAAAAAAAAAAATTTAAGTTTTTAGAATAAAGTGTATAAAGAATGAAAATGTTTTGTATAGCTGAATAGTGGGTTTGTGTTTTAAGCTAAGTGTTATGAGTTAAAAATTTAAAAAGTTAAAAAGCGTGTAAAGTAAAAAAGTTACAGTAAGCTAAGGTTAATTTATTATTGAAGAAATAATTTCTTTATAAACTTAGTGGAGCCTGGCTGTACAGTGTTTATAAAGTCTACAATAGTGTACAGTACTCACCACTCACTCACTGACTCACACAGAGCAACTTCCAGACCTGCAAGCTCCATTCGTAAGTGCCCTATACAGATGTACCATTTTTTACCGTTTATTCCTTATTTTGATTGTACCTTCTCTACATTTACAGACATTTAGATACACAAATACTTACCATTGTGTTACAATTGCCTACAGTATTCAGTACCATAACATGCTGTACAGTTTTGTAGCCTGGGAGTGACAGGCTACACCATGTAGTAGCCTAGGTGTATAGTAGGCTATATCATCTAGGTTTGTGTAAGTCTACTTAATGGTGTGCACACAATGAAATCACCTGATGATGCATTTCTCAGAACATATCCTCATTGTTAAGTGATACATGACTGTGTTTTAATGAAACTGAGGCCTAGCGAGGTTAAATAAATAGCCCATCATAACACAGCTAGTAAATAGCAGATTTGAGATTGAAACTCAAGCAGTTTGGCTCCAGATCTCCTGATTCTAACCACACAAATATTTAATGATATCAAACAGAAATTATAGCTGTAAAGAAGCCATCCCTATATGTTCTGAGTTACCTTTTGCTACTGAGACAAAAATAGAATATACAGAAATGAGAATCTATTCTCCTTTGCCAGTTCCCATTTGAAAGTAATAAAGTAAATGTTTTGAGCATTATTTCTGGCCATAACCTATTATTGGACATTATCAACTGGATCAAATTCCCTATTACTTTGCAAATTACTTGGATCTATTTGCTATGTATGGCTGTAATTAGTCATTAGTCTACTGCACTGGCTAAATTGAATTTTATCATTAGGATTTTTAAAAAGCACATGGAAGAAATTTAAAATCACCATTCCCACTATCCAAAGATAAACACTCAACACATTTTGGTATGAATTACTCCATGCATTATTTTCTCTCTGTTTATATGGCAAGATAATTTGTTAAGTGTTTTGTTCTCTCTGCTATAGCTATTTTTCTTTCTTTATCCCCAAAAGTTAGCCCTATCTTGTATTTAAGAGAGTTTATATTGCAGAAATATCACAAGACATGACAGAACCGCCGTTGGGGAAGCTAACGGGTACTCAAGGCTGTCACCATTAAGAGCTGTGAGAAGCCATATGAAAGCCCAGGAAGTCACAGGGAAAATATGCTCCTTCCAAGGTCAGAGTAAATGCACCAATGCTATCTACCTACAGGCTTGAGAAAGATTGCATCAGTTGTACTTTAATTTATTGTATGGAAAAAAAAAAAAAGATTACATCAGCAGTGGTAGCCAACATAGATAAAGACCTGAAGGTTTTTCCCTGAATGTTGCGTGTAGCATAAGACACTCAGAACTTTCTATGTTTTCAAAGAGAGCAAAGGTGAAAATAAAGAAATGTGGTATGTATTGAACTCTCTGTCAAAATAAACTTGAACATATATGATTTCAAACTAAGTATAAATTGTTGTGTGAACCCTTTAAACTCCATGCAGTTACTTGCTTGAATTAATGTGATAAAGGCATTTGTTTGTGACTGAAGTCCTCTTTCAGTCTTTAAATTTTTTTATTGAAATATAATTCACATACCATGAAACTTACCATCTTAAGATGTACAACTCAGTAGTTTTTAGTATATTCATGAGGTTGTGAAACCATCACCACTATCTAATTCTGGCATATTTATGTCACTCCAAAAAGAAATCATGGACCTGTTAGCAGTCACTTCTATTACCCTCCAACCCCTCATTCCCTGCCAACCAGTAATCTACTTTCTGTCTCTGGTATTTTCTGTTAGACATTTCATCTAAATGGAATCACATAATATGTGATCTTTTGTGCCAGGCTTCTTTCACAAGCATGTTTCCCAGTCTCATTTATGTTGTAACATATATCAGAACTTCATTCCTTTTATGGTGGACTAATATTCCACTGTATGGATATACCACTACTATTTATCCATAAATCAGTTGATGGACATTTAGGTTGGTTCTACTGCTGCTACCAACAATTCCCATACAAGTTTTTGTGTGAAGATATATTTTCATTTCTCTTGCATATATATCTAGGAGCGCAATCTCTAGTAGGAACTAAGGGAAGGGTCTTGTTTGCAGAGAGAAGTAACAGGTCCCTACACTGAGGTGTCACATATGTTCACCCTTGCAAGCACCTATATAGGGGAAATCACCTGGAAAAAGGTGTTTTTGTATATGGAACTAAGTAATTTCCTAAAAGCAACTGTTTTGAACCAGCGTTACCTAGAAGTAGTGATATTAAGTGCTTTCTACTGAGCAAAAGTAGGTACTCTTGGGAAAGTTGAAGTTGTATTTCAACAAATTGGAGTTGTGGCTATAAATTTTAATCTGTGATAACTGCCCCTTTCAGATGTGTTGCCAGTACCAGGATGTGGTACCAGGATTGCACGTAGTAGGAGAGCAGAAGCAGGGAGACACCTCCTCCACAACACACACACACACACACACACACACACACCATGGAATGGTCCCTTTGCTTCTGGTGACAGTCACCACTGCAAGTCCCTGGATACCCACCCACCACCTCCCCAGAAGAGCCAGGGACACCTAACACTAGGTCTTCCATGGGAGCTTACAAGAGAGGCAGAGGGGTCTCAGAGCCAGAAGGGATTCCACAGGCAGTGTTTTTGATAAAGGAAGACCACATAGAAGGTGTTTTAGATGAAGTGTGGGCGAGGTGACAAGATTTGCACTCTGATGGTTTCTTGGAAGACACAGCAACATTAGTGTCAGTAGCAGATTCAGTGATAGAGTGATTGCCTCTGAGATGGCTTCTAATTCAGACTCTTATAACTTAGGAAATGCCCAACTTATGAATTAAATGTTTTTATTTAATTGACTCTCCTAGAAGGCAAGACTTATGTTTCATAATTTCTATGTATTTTTAAATTTAATTGCTATCTTATCAAAATAATACACTTATTTTTAAAGAAATCTGAAATAGTCCTAAGAGCTTGGTGGAAGAAGAAAATTAACAGGCCTCTGCCTCACAGTACCCTACTTAGATTCCTACTCCTCAAAATTTTTATACCTTTTCCTTTGCCACTTGTAAGGGAAATTCATTTGTATAGGCAATAGGTTTCTTAGGCCAAACTAAATGATTGCTGGCGTGTCTTCCGCTGTCCTGCCGGGGTGGCGTGAGTCAGCACACTTACATAATCAAGGTGTTATCGCCTATGTGAACCCATGTGATCACACTTTCCCATGGCATGTTGCCACTATTGTTTTGAGCCATATAAAAACGCTTGCCACACTCTTGCCACGGCTGCATCCCCCCAACAATAAACAGTATGTGTCATCTGCCCACTGCCTCCTGTCTCTTCTTCCAACTCCAGCAAGCCTACTCTGGTGCACCCACAGAGCCCACTCCCCACACCGCTTCCTCCTATTCTAACTAAAACTATGTGTCTTTTCTTTTCTTCTACATTCATTCGGGTGAGATTTGTAGAAGGTTTTCGGATAAACGTGTGTGCCTTCAATATGAAGTCTGAAAGTCTGATTTTCTTTATAATTCTTCCCAGTGGCTAGCCCAGTGATCTATCCAAAAGGACAAATTAGTAAGCAAAACTGAATGTTATTGAGCACATAGAAGCAAACAGCTGCTCTGGAAAAAAGAAACTGGGAAACTCCTATTGGTAAATCTGTCTTCAGTGATGAACAAATACCTGTGGTCTGGATTTGTTGTGCATCAATGTCCTTCAAACCAGGTGTGAACAAATCGTCTCCAAACTTACTTGGAGGACTCAGATCCAAAGAGAATCATAGCACATGTATGAACTGGTGGCCACTTTTGAGTTTGCAATGCAGTGTTTCTCTGCTGTGCTGGGCAATAGAGCAAGAATTTTTTTTCTGAGTTAAGTATTTTCCTAATTAGAAAAATGTGTAGGATTCTCCTGACACACCTGTCAGGAATTGTATCATTTCTTATCAGCAGATTCGAAAACATAACAAAATAAAACATTATTTAAATATATGCCTCAGGGCAATCCTCACATATTGAAGAGATTTTTTTAATAGTCAAATGGCTATTTTATTTGAAAATCACACCTTGTTTCCATTAGGATAATTCCAGACTTGCTCGACAAAATTTTATTTTATCTATAATATCATTTAAGTAAACATGACACTGTATTGATTTTTAGAAACAAGTAAATAAATTATCCCTTACTTCCTCAAAATGTATTAAGTACTTGATAAATACTAGGTACATAAGGAACATAGAGATTACTCTTGACAGATTTTTGTCTAGTAGGAAAGTCATTTAAGCAAATTAGGTTAATGTATTACAGTCTAAGGAGCGGAGGCAATAACCTGGATCAGCCTCACCCGATCACTTGGAGTGTGTTCCTCCCTTTACTAAGGGAAAGAGACCTCCACTAACACAACTTAATATATAAAGTCTGTCCTACAGATGAACAAGAAACACAAAAACATCCCAGTGGAAACTTGGAGTAAGTATATAAAGATAATGTATAAAGAAAAAAATACAAATGGCTAACATATAAATCTATTAATATCACCATTAAGGGGAAACTTAAAGGGAAATTTTAAAAATAAGGTACATGACAATTACCTAGTAAAATGTCAAAATATAAAATTAGTAAATTCGTAATCATGCATAGTTTTAATGAGAATACAGAAAAACAGGCACTTTTTAAAAACTGACAGTGGAAGAGTACGTAGATACAACATTTCTACAATGCAATACAAAATATATATTAAAGCCTTGAAATATGTATACCTGTCAATCTAGAAATTTAACTCCTTGGAGTTTAACCTAAGGAAATAATTGAACATGTGTGTATTATATTATGAGGAAACTTTTTGCAGAATGTATTATAATAGCAAACATTTATAAATACCCCAACTGTCCAAAAAGGAAGATTACTTTTAAAATAGCATTATGTTGTCTTTAAAAGCAGGGGATCTGATTTCATCCCTGATATTCTTACTAGTTGCATGTCATGATGGGGGTGGGATGACACAGGGGTATATATAAAATATATATGTGTATTTAAAATATGTGCAGGTTATATTTGTTGACAGGAAAGATATTCATAACATTAGGTTAGAAAGGAAGTATTTATTGTATAACGTATTTCCATTTGGAAAAACGTCTTTATACACATGTACAGACAGACAATATTGGTTGTCTACCTAACTGCCATTCCCTAGACCTTCTTACTTACTAACAGAGCTCACCTCCCACTCTAAGGCTGGAAATGCCAATAAGTAACTTTCTCATATTCCTTTGCAGTATGGTCATGGACATGTGATCCAGTCCTGGCCAATAGCGCTTGAGAGGAAGTATACTTGGGGACTTCTAAGAAAAGTTTTTCTCCCTGAGAAAAAGAATGTAAGAAGAAACTCTCTTTCCTGCCTCTGAAGAGAACTGAGAGGAGGTGATGCATGAGCTGAGGTGACCATTTTGCAACCATGATAGGAAAAGCCAAGGAACAAAAGTCAGTATGCCATGAACACTGGAGCATCTTTAGACAATGTATTGGGCTGCCATAAAAAAATATGCCACAGACTGGGTGGATTAAATAATAAAAATTTCTTCTTTCACAGTCGCTGGAGGCTAGAAGTCCAAGATCAAGATGCCAGCAAAGTTGGCTTCTTGTAATGCCTTTCTTCCTTGCTTGCAAAGGGTCACCTTATTGCACACACCACAGAAAGAATTAAATTATATTTAATTTCTAATCTCTGGTGTCCCTTGCTCTTCTTTTAAGGACATCAGTTCTTTTAAGGACACCAGTTCTCTTCTTGAATCAGGTCCCCACCTTTATGACCTCACTTAACCTTAAGCCCCTTTTTAAAGGCCTCATCTCCAAATGTAGTCACACTAGGGATCAGGGTTTCAACATTTGAATTTGTAGAGGACACAATTCAGTTCATAACAGACAAAAATCATCTAACTAAATGTCCAGTGATGAAACATCTGTATATATATATATATTAAAAATTATATTTAATTCCCAGGGAAAAGTCTGGGAAAGTTAAAAGCTGGAGTTAAACAAAGACAAAAATATTTAGTGTTCATTCAATTTCACCTGAAAATAAGAGCCAGGCTTTAAAAGGGAGACATATCATTGCAAGGCACAAGAACTAGCTTTGTAAATCTAGAATTCACATTGTAGTTAACAAATGTCTCTTTAAAGAGGAGTTATCCCTACCCATTGCCATCTATTTTTAAAAAACACTAAAAATAGATCAGAAAATCATTTACATCTGGAGAATATGTAATTTTAACAGTGCCTCCCCACAGATTATAAAATTGTGTCTCCAAATGTGCAATAGTTGAATAAAATATGTTAACAGTAAGCATGCTTTCCTTAGGAATTTGTTGTATTACTGGAAATTATGTAAATAGCTTCCCCTAAGTTTTTTCCAGAAAATTTTAAAACTTTATTTGCATATGTCTTCCACATTTTTCAGAGAAAATATTTATTGACAAACTTTGTGGGATTATCTCAACTATTTACATGGCTGTTTATTTCTTTTAAAGTCTGCATGAATATACAGCTGTACTTTCCAATTTGTGGGGATTGCCGTACTGATTAAAAGAATAAGATTGCTATCGCGCTGTTCTCTACCCTTATTTTTAGTAGTGGAAGTTGTGTCACATTCAAAGGATCAGAATTGTCATTAAATTTCAAGATACTTTTAAACAGAATTCAGACTAGAAATATTATGAAACAATACTTCTTCTGAAATTATGAAAAATGCTTGTAAAATAATTATATCCCATTAAGTCTGAAACACATGCCTCATATAGAATCGCTCATAAGCAGAGAGCAGCTGTCAGATGGCGGCTGAGGGCTCTGAAGGGTGCGCGGGCGCTCAGCGGGAACAGTGGTGCTGGCTGGTAATTTTCTAAGCAGAGAAGAGATCAGTCTCCCAGTAACAGACTCGTGTTAATTAAAATGCCCAGGAGAGTGATCCAATTTAGTCACAATTTCACAGCAGAGTCCGAATATCTGTATGTGATTTTTAATATGTGATGTTTTGACAAATGCAATATTTTATGAAAATTTTAAACTATTAACTTTGAAAATAAGAGCCTGGATAGAAGCACAGTTTGTGAATTGTTTTTCACGGATTTTCTTTCAGTAACTATTTTCCAGTTTTTGCCCTTTCATCGTGGATACATAAGAGTGTCTATCATGAAGCAAGTGCTACGGTGATTTCAGAAAATTTGTAAAATTCAGTGCCTACGGGTTTATTTAAAAGTCTGCATCAAGAGCATACTTAGTGTCTGGCCTTGCCCTTGGTACTAGGACAGAGCAAGAACAAGTCCATGTCAGCTTTGCCTTCGGAAATCCCGGTCTACAGATACTCCAGTGTTAGGACTGATTGTCAACTGGGTCACACTGGCTATTTATGACTAGCTCCCATTCAGATTGGCCAGTGGCCTATTGCGATTGGCTAGTCTCTGTGGCGTAAAAGGTACTTAGGCATTTTGAATAACTTTTCTGACTATAATGTTACAGCAAGTGTTCAGCTTCAATTTTTAAACTGTTACTTCAATGATATGTATGTGTAGGTATATTTGCTTTATTTTTAGTAATATAAAAGTTCTGAATATCATTTAACAGATTTTACGACTCCAAAATAAACAAAATAAGCCAATTTGAAGCCAAATGACCATTATTGTCAGAGGTTTACATAGTCTACAAAGAGCACCTTCTCTTCATGCTACTTAGCACAGTGGCCTGATTTGAGCAATATCATTTTACATGAAGCAGGGACCACAAGTGACAAAGGAGAGCATTAACCCTAGTCTCATTTCAGAGAACTTGCACAAATCATAACCCCTCGAAGTCAAAGTCTCCTAACCTCTAAAATTAAATAATATGGCCCCATATTATCAAAAAATCTGTTGTGAAAAGTGAACATGAAAGAACTTAGCATTTTGTTTCCATTAGCCTTTACAAACCACAACTATGTTCCTTTATTACTGTTAGGGACATTGATATTGAAACCAGTTCTCGTCAATTCACCTAGATTCACTATTTATACTGAAGAGGAAACATAGCAGAATTCTTAAGAACTTGGAACTAATAACTTGTTGTTTCCTCATTTTTCTCCCATTGAGCTGAACTTTTTGGACCATCTTGTATTTCAAGGAAACCTAGGGTCATGGCCCCTACCTCCAGTTATTCCTAAGTGTCTTTCAGATATTCTTTCCACAGCATATTACATGAAGTGGCTGGAGGCATACTGCATTTAATGCAGCAAAGCAACTACCCTACCGGTTTTTAAAAATTGTCACAAATGCTACACATTTGGAGTAAATATAAAGTGGGTTATAGTTACACTGTCAGAAATTTATTTTACACTTAATAAAAAGGATATTTTCTGAGAAGTTTGAAATTTGTGTACTCCAGAGGTTAGAAACACAAAGGCCACGTACATAACTGCAACTGTGTGATGTGGCTGAGTGTAAGACAACAGGAAGTAATTAGGGCAAAAGATAGGCATGCTATGTGGAAAACAGCCACTTTTTCCATCTTTAGCCTAAGTTACTGTTCTCCAAGCCTATGGAAATCAGCACTTATTGACAATTAATCAAGAAAAATCAATCTCAATTTTCATCCCTAAAGTTAGCAATCATATCTATTGATTTTAAATTGTATCTTTGTGTGAAGCTTGTTTTGCTAACACGTGAAATGGCCTGCAGCGCTGGAAACTTTGGCTATGTAGCCATTCCCCACTTATCAAAACGTGATTTAAAATTTTTCTATTTTATGAACAAACAGACATTTAAACTTATTTTTTATTTACAGTTTGTCAATTTCATAAAGAATTTAAAGACATACTTGATCATGATAAGAAGAGAGATTAATACCTAGCCACCTCTGTTGGGAAGAACTGGTGATGATATCCAAGAAGGGGGAAGAATTCCTGTCAGTACTTGTGGATCAATTGACTTCAGAGCACCTGAATACAAGTACAAGGTACTCCAGTGTCTGCTAGACAATTAAGAAAGTCAAAATTATTCAGTATTGGGCATCATCTTTGTTAAGATTTCAAAAGGAAGAGATAAACCACTGGGAAATTTGGTCCCTGGATGGGCAGCTGCTTCCCAGAAACAATTCTACACTAAGAAAGGAGAAGCACTTGTTTGATGAGCAACTAGCCAATTCTGCCACTGCTAAATCTCTGCCTTAACAAAATTTGAGTAAGGAATTTGTATATAATTTTCAAATCGAGTTATTTATGAAATCTTGGATAATATTATTTCCTTGAGGGATATTATGATAAATTCAGAGTTATGTTTGAGATTTTATTTTAATAGAACCCAGATTACAATGTCATTTTTCCTATAAAAAGTAATCAAAGATTGTCAATTTAAGGAATGTTGCATTAGGAATGGCTCTTGAGAAGGAATTGTATTTGTAAAATGGCTGAGATTATTTAATGTTTGGTCTCAATCAGGTCTTGTCGTAGGCTGCTGACTTGCCTTTAGTGGTCAATGAGTTCTCATGATAACCAACCATCTCACTCATCCAATAATTTTTCTCTATTAAAAGAATTCCTTCTACTACCTAGGAAGCAGGATTATTGCTGCCTAAGAAAACAAGTCTCCCAGTAGATGACAAACCATAAAATGTATAGAAATTAGGGGGAGAAATTCAGACAGTTTAAGAAAGTATGCTGGCTTTTGCAAGTTTGGTTTAGTTACTATTACCACTAATAGCTGTATCAACAAACCACGTAAACCTAAAAGCGTCATTTGGTAAAATCACTCAGTTTTCACTTAAATGACAAATGGAAGAGTTGATATGCGCTCTAAAACCCACAAGTGGTGTGGGAGGATTAAGACAAAGAAGGTTACGTACTCATTTTAGTATGTGTCCCTTTTGGCAAATTGAATTCTAAATATGAAAATAATTTAAATATGGATTAGAAAAGTAAAGTTCATAGCTGCTTTCTACTTTCTCCCCTCTTATTCCAGGACAAACCTAGAACTAATGTATTTAGAAAATGAAGTAAACAATTTTTAAATATTGCTCGTAGTAAAAACCAGAGAACGTTGTCAGAGCTTTAAAAACTCAACTTCATAATCCCATAACATATACTGTAGATCTACTTGGTGATGAGACCATCTGCAACTCCTGGTGTTGAAAGGAAACTTCTTTATAAGACAGATTTAGTTTTTTTCTAAGTACTTTAATCTTATTTTATCCACTCGGAATGTCAGTTCTGCTCTCCAAGGAAATTTAGCAGTTACTACTATATGTAGTACTTGCATTGAAAGCTGCTAAAGGCAATCTTACATGGATGTTGAATATTTTCCAGACAACTAAACCCATGATGTTAGGATGTACAGAAAATATTCTGTTATTAATTTATTAATAAATAATAAATATTTTTATTTTAAAGTACAAATTTTAAATTCTTCAAGTAGTAGAAATTTTTTAGATTAATAATATGCTAAAGTAATTTGCAGTCAGGTTTTCATTTGTCAAATACCCTAAATTTATAAAGTTTTAAGCTTGTCATCTGTATGAAATTATGGCATCATAGGCCCTAAAATCAGCAAGTTCTACTTTTGCTCACAGCTTTTTGTAGACTGAAAATGAGGTAAGATGGTCAAAGGGTCATTGGAATGCATTTTCCCATTTTATCTGTAGATTATTTAAAAAGCAATAAGATAATAATGAAATATAACTATAACAGATAACTAAAACTACAAAACTACTATGACCCAAAAAAATTGATTCTTTTGCACAGAAATTAAACACTAGCAATTTTGCTAGATATCTAGCATACTTTTCTGCAGAACTGCTTGTTATGTTCATGCAGTTTATGCCCAGCCAAGAAGGTTGAGTGATGACCAAAATGCTTCTTGCTTCACTCATCAAGCGTTGCTCTAATTTAGCTTAGATTCTGTTAACCCAGAGGCAGAATCTTTTTTCTAATTTGCCAATGTAGCTAAAATATCTTTTCTAAGTTACGCTATGTGATGGTAGGAGACGCCCGTCTTTAGAAGGTCATTTTATTTTTAGTTAAACCTATTCAAAAGTTTTCATTAAGGCTAAGAATTTCACATAACATCAATCCAAGAAGTTTGCTATTTAAAAGTCTTCTGTAAAAGATGGTAATTTTGTTGTAAATTGCAAATACTTTCAAAATTAGCTGAAAGGAAATAAGAAATAATAGAGGGGGAAAGGTATCCATGCTAAAACTGGGAAACATCTCATAATTCGTAAAAGATGCATTAAAGAATGTGAGAGAGATATAATTTGGCCCAAACTGAAGGAGGATCTTGGAAATCTGGTATAGCACAATGAGAAGTAAAGAAGGAAGTTCTGAAAATGCCCCCTTAATATTCCCCAGCAGGCAGTCACAAGCACTGGGGATTAAACAGAGAAGAAAAGATGGGAAATCTCTAAGCTGGAGTACATTTTCCCATTATCCACAGATCATCTGTGAGGTAGGATTGGAAAAGCACCACCAGGAACCTACATGTTACCATTACATATCACCATTACTCTTCTTCTAAAAGTTACTCCTACAGTTACTCCTTAAGTGACAGGTGTTAGGTGTAGAGGTGAGTATGGATTGTGTGAGAGGTGGAAAAGAATATCCCTAAAGCCAGTTCTCCAGTTTCAGACTAAAGATAACTTTGAGGGAAAAAAATGAGCTGACCTATGATACAAAACTTAATTTTTTTTCTAAACTGAATTCCCCCCAATGTGCTGGCTCACCCAGAAGCAAGGTGACAAAAGCAAAATTGAAGTATCATAGTTTTAAGCACAAGATTCTCAACCACTTTACAGAAAAACCAACAAAGAAGCAAAATAGAACAGAACAAAAAATCAAATTGTACCATCCCATGATGTCATATTAACACTTTTGACTGCTGAAGAAAATACGAACTATCAACATCTAACCCTCAATCTCTAAAGGGAATATTTTGTACAGTGCACAAGTAAACAAATAATGAGGTCAAGGAAATTGCAACCACATTATTCTGGAAAAAATAGCAGGTGCAGAAATAATCATCCACTCCAAGATGAATATATACAAAAATATTATAACCTAGAACTTTGACAAAAAGACTATAGATATAAAAAATGCAAAGAAAAGAAACAATGGATGTGAGAAAGATGAAAATTTTTGGAAATTACTATATATATCATAAAAAATTAAACAGTATATGTCTATACTTTCAAAGAACATTAAAAATACATTAAGTCTATGAAACATGCTAAAATTTAGTTAATAATAATATCGTAGTAATATTTTATTTTAAAATTTAAACAGGCACAACTAAAGAAAGAATTGTGCAGGAAAAAGTACCAATTATGCACTTATAACTCACTTAAAACCATCTATATACAGAATACTCTAATAGTGGTATGGAAAAGTAACTTCAGAAAAATTTACACAAAATTAGGAAATAGACAAAGAGATAAAAATTATTACAGATGGATATAAGGACAGATATTAGGGATGCAAAATATGAAGAATTGGAGTTCTTCAAAAAGTGACAGGAATAAATACATTAGAAAAAATGTAAAAGCCCTCACAGATACAATAGAGAGCTTCCACGTATATATGACAGGTTAGCCACACATGTTTATATGCTCTACACTAGATCTAGTCACACAGATCTACACTAAAATGACATTACAGTAATGAAAAATTGTATTAGTCTACATGGACAAGAAGAATTTGGGAGGGAACACCAGAAACTGATTCAAATAGACTTTTGGAAGATGGAAAGTGATATTGAAGAGAGATCTGGGCACATCATACACCTGGGAGGTAAGGTTCCAGTTTTGGGTATCCCATGACCACCCACACTTTCAGTAATTCACTAGAAGGAATAACAGAACTCAGCAGATAATTGTACTCATAGCAAATTGTACTCATTTATTACAGTGATAGAATAAAGATCAGGAAGGGGAAAAAACAAGTGGATTCTGGAAGAATCAATATGCAGGCTTCCTGTTCTCCCTCCCTCCCTTGTCACACAGAGCACACATTCCTTCCATCAGAGAAAATGTAGCAACACATGTGTGTGCTGTTTCTGCCCAGGGAAGCCTGTTTGAGACTAATAAGTTAGAATTTTTACTGGGGGCTGGTCATGTAAGCACCCTTTAGCTAGCAACTACAAAAATTCCAGACTCCCAGAAGGAAAGTGAGTATTCACCATAAATGACAGTGTTTGTACAAACAGCCTAGGCAGAGCAAAACTACCTTACTAGTTAGTGACAAAAAGATCATCTTAAAAGCCAAGTTCCCGAATGCCAACCTTGCAAGCAGGCCCTCCTAAAGACAGTGACCTCAGGCCTGCTATGTTCTCTCTTCTGCACAGACCCACTCCCAACCTTTCCAGAACAACTCGTCCTTCCTGCACGCCTTTGCCAGATAAAGAGAGGTTTATTCCGTGGAGAAATTGAACTAGGATGTTTAACCTGGGGACTCAGGCATCGTGTATCACAGAAATGAAGTGAAGGACTAAAAGCAAGGAGAGTAAGTAAAAGTCTGTAGATTGAGCTGTGAGGTCCTCAGGCCACCCCACTGCCCAGAGGATTAGAAGATTCTACTCTGATGAGACTAAATATCTCCCAAGAAAACATTATCTTGAATTTCCTGTAAAGATTTTCCAATGAAAATATTATAAAGATAGTTAATGTATTTCTCCAAATTAAGTAACTAAGTTATCTCAGTAGGTACCTGAGGTGGTTTTTGAAATATTCCTTTTCTAAAAATGTTCTCTTCCCCTATCAGCATGGTTTATATGGAAGTGCTTTGTTCAGTGCAGTGTGATCCTGTCCCCTGGTCCAATTTGGTTTAGGGTTTGTTCCCAACACAAGTAGAATCCATTTTCTAGGATATTTTAATTCAGCCCTACTGAAAGCTTGAGGTCATTTTCTTCATAGTGTCTTAAAAATCATGAGGTGTAACATATGGAAATCATTGGCAACCACATGTGCTGCCATGTGGATAAATTTGTTTTGCAATGAAAGCGAATAAAGATTGACAATAGAGAGGGATGGTAGCACTCGAGTACTTGGTATGAAATATGCCTGGTGCCCAGTTACATACTTGCCCTTTCCATGGTTTAATATTCACCATTGTCTTGAATTCTGTAAGGGAATCTACTTTGCCTTATTCTTACGCTGTTGGATTGGCTTTCTGGCACTTAAATAATAAAAGAGTCATTACTAAACGTATTACATAAATAAATCGTTTCTATTAGGTGAATTTTAAAATTTATTTTTATTCATTTCTTCTTGAACTCGAAAGACATCTTACCAGCATTCTCTATGACTTAATGATCTCATTTGTAAAATAAAAGGATTGGACCCTGGTTTGCAATCCTGGCTGGGCTTTGGGGGTCACCTGGAGAGTTATTTTTAAATGCCCAGACCCCACTCTCCATACTTTCTTTTTCTTCTTCAAGTACTAACGTCTATCATTCTATGATTCAACTTGAAGAGTATTCAATATGTTAGGCTAACCTGAGAAATACTATGGTGGTGAAAGACTTGAGAAAAACTGAACTGAAATTATGTAATAGGCTATAATACATGTATCTGATCTAATTTACCCATATTCCAAAAGATGCTAGTCAATTAAATATCAGATTTGTTGTTATTGTCAACATTTATCATAATGATGAGAAGAAAACAAAAGTCTCCAAAGCAAAGAAAAAAGTAAATAACATGCAAATAATTCCAGTGCAGAAACAAAAATTTTTATAGTATTTAAGGGAAATCTTGCCATACAAAGGCAAGAGGTTTTTAAAGAAAATAGTATTAAATCCAGTCATCTACAAAGAATTCAAGAATTGTTTTCAAATGTCTATTTTATCTTAGAAAACAGCTATAAAACAAAGATAAAAAGCTCTTCCAGCAGGGCCTTCCAGACCTCCAGCCTAGTATCAATACCCTGCAAAGTTCAGCACACTCAGAGGTCACAGCCTTCTTTCCTCCCTACCAAGGAAAGAAACAGAAGAAATGTGTCCATTTCTCATTTTCATCCAAGTCTTAATCATCATGGAAAACGTTTATCTGCCAATAGTTTTATTCATTATTTTTTATTAATTAAATCAATTAAATATTAGTAGAGCATCTACCCTAGATAAAATATATGCCAGCTCCAAAAGAAAAGGAAAAAAAAATACAAATTCTGCCTTACTCTGAATTTGTGGATATAAAAACATATCCATGCATGAAAAGTATGTACATCACAAATATGTGTGTGTGTGTGTGTGTGTGTGTGTGTGTACCAGGAGAGCTAAAAAGATAATAAAATCAAACACTACAGCTATTACACAGTGAAGGGTTAAAGCTCAGATTTTGAATCTGAGCTATTCATTTTACTGCTGTGTGACCATACCAGGTTATTTAGTCTCAACTTCCCTGTTTTCAAAATGGTGATAATGATATCCATCTCAAAAAGCAGATGTAAGACTTAAATAGGTTCACATATGCAATATGATTACCATAATACCTAGATCAGAGTGGTCACTAAGCCAATGAGTTGACTTAGTCAATGCCGTTTTGATGACAAATTCCAAAAAAAAAAAAAAAAAAAAACCCTCAACTATTTTAAATTGGATTATATCAACGAAAATTTTTAAAAGAAAGTATATTTGGACATCAAGAAACACATAAACCAAGAACTAAGCCACTGGAACTCTAACTAGCTATTCTCACAGTTGTTTCTCCCTCTTGCTCTCTGATCACATAGCCACAACACATTCAAACTCACACTTTGGAACCTGCAAAAAGCTCCTCGCCACTCACCAAAATCCAGTTAAAACATTTGTTCTGCAAAGTGTTCGGATATGCCACAGAGCAGAATTAATCACTCTCCTCCCTGTGTTCCTATACACACACACACACACACACACACACACACACAAAAGCGCGCGCGCACGCACATACTGCATACTCTGCGTGGGTCCACCATCTTTGAGAGTGATAAGAGTGAGGACTTCAAAACCCACGGCTGCAGGGACACTCAGAGCCAGCTTGGTCTTCTCTGCAAATAGTTTTCAAACTACTTCCTCTTCCATTTCTTAAAGTTTGTATATCTCCTTTTAATTTCTAAAAATGATGTGCAGATGTTCTGGTTACCTATCTCTATGTAACAAATAACCCTGGATTTAGTGGCTCAATACAATAATTATTTTATTTTGTCTCACAGTTTCAGTGCATCAGGAATTCAGGAAGAGCTTGTATAGGAAGTTCTGACTCAGTTTCTCACGTGACTGCAGTCAAATGTTGGCAGGAGCTGGAGCAGGTGACTAGCTAGGTATCCAGTAGGTCTTTCCATGGGGAGCAGTTTGGGCTTCCTCACTGAATAATCTCTCTAGGACAATTGAACTGCTTATAAGGCAGTTTGTGGTTCTGGTGCTATTGCTACATAACAAATTAGTCTAAGTGGCTTAAAAAAACAAAAAGTATTTATTTATTTATTTATTAACAAAAAATATTTATTTGATCATGAATGATTTCAAATTACATAGTCTGAAATTTGAGCAGGGCTAAGCACAGTATCAGCTAGTCGCTCAACTGGGGACTGGAGAGTTCACTTTTAAGATGGCTTGCTCACATGGCTGACACACCGGTATACAGGCTATTGGCTGAGAACTAAGCTAGACTGTGGAACCAAGGTCCTCATGTGGGCCTTTTAATAGACTTCTTGGGCTTCCTTACAAAATGATTCTAAGAGTGTCCCATAAGGGGATTTTGTGGTGTGTTTTGATATAGTCTCAGAAATCATAGGGCATCACCATAGCACATTCTGTTGGTTATAAACAAGTTACCAATATGCCAAAATTCAAGGGAAGGTAATTAGGTTCTACCTCTTAATGAGAGAGTGGCAAGGTTCTAAAAGAATGTATAGAATAGGAAATTCTGTTGAGGACATCTTTGAAAAATGCAATTTTCCACAGCATATCTCCAAGAACTGGAAAACTTTATCTGAAATCTTTGGGGCAGATGTGTTTCAGAATTCAGAATTTTTCAGCTATTAGAAAGGTAACACAGTACACATAATGCTTCTTATGTAAACTCCCCAGTATATCTGGGAAGCAACTGTAATCACAAACATTAATATTTTCCCAGTGCAATAGTCATTCTAAGTAAATAAACCTTTCAAAGTGGTGTATAGCAGTTCAGATCATATTTTGCCACCAAATGAGTTTGCCATATATTTACAAAATATCAAAAAACTTAATGTTTTCAGAGCTTTGGGGATTTTGAATTTGCAAATAAGTAGTTATAAAACAAAAGTTATAATGTTTAGAAAAAGATGAATATCTTGGTGACTTCTCATGGATACATATCTTTAAAACCTGTATTTATTTTTTAATTATTTCTTTTGGTCATAAACTTTTCAAGGAGTAGTACCAGTTTGTGATTTTTATATCTTGTTGGGATAAACTGAGAGCAGAATATTAATTTCTTAACTCAGGATTTAATATCTCAAGATTTCCAAGATTTGGGGAAGGGGGTGGATCTCCAAAATCATGTTGACAACAACTGTGAAAAATATCTTCTATCCAGAGATAATAAAGCATATGAAGAAAAATGCAATGGTGATATTAGATCCAAGCAAGATTCTTCCACCAACATGAGATCAACATAAATGTGGTTAAGAGGAATCTCAAGGGCAATTTGTTATGGGCAGTGCTGAGGGATCATTGTTCCTGTATTATAACCCCTTAAAAATGTTTAACTACTTAGCATCTTAACATAGCAAATTTGGCAACAATTAAATTTTTCAATAAAATTTCAAATTTCCTCTGTGGCCCTGCAAATTCTTTCTATGATGCAAACATTCAGCCCCAACTTCAATTGGACATTGATTTCAACACCAAACTTTCAGCATCTGATCAAAATGTATATTTTTTAACTTCTTCAAATATTATAGTTCATTGTGTAAAACTGTTACTTGTTCAGTTAAGAATACTCTTGACTACAAAAGCAAAATAAAAATGAACTAAATATTAATCTTTAATAATTTTCATTTTTCCAAAGAATTGTGTCATAGTGCCCATTTTATAGCATCATATATTTTTAAATCAACTTTTCTTTAGATAATGAATAAAATCACAGAATCATTAAACTTTAAAGCTTAGAGAAATTTTACAGACTTAATCCAACCTCACCTTATACATGAGGCACCCAAAGAACAGGGCAGCTGGCTGATTTGCCTGGGCAAGTTTATATCAGTGTTGTAAAAATTTCCCATTTTATTTTTCTCAATAAACCCATTTAAAATAAGTCAAATGAACCCTTTCACTATAAAAGATAGTATAGGCTTCATGCTTGACTTCCACTCATTTTCCTAAACCCAGAAAATAAATTCTTTTTACAGTTTTTCTTTAATGTAATATTTCTAACATCTTTTTGATCAAATATTAGTAATATGTATAATTTTCCTGATAAATAAGTGACTTCTCAGGTGATACTGCTCAGCCTGCTTAGTAGCAAAGTTAAATTGAGAAACAGCTGAATAAAATATTCAATGTTAAAAGTTTAAACTATAATAAAGTAACACATAAAAGATCTTTATTTTATTTATTTATTCATTCATTTATTTATCTGTCTATCTATTTATTTGTTTTTGTTCAAAATGAGTCTATAAAGGTTTGTGCAGTTTGGATCTGAGAAAGAGAGTCTGAATAACAAACCAAATAACAACATTTACTTTTTCTTTGTTTCGAAACTAATTGAGGAAATTTTTAACGATCACTCTTAACACCACTGATGAATGCTTTTTGGGTGGTGAACACTACTTGACTTCCTTCTGATAAAATGTATCTGCATTGAAAATTTATAATAATCAGAAAGACTTCTAAACTCTGTTTTTCTATAAAATATAAAACTATGTTGTGTATTCACCACTGTAAATTTACTTCCTCCTTTCGCCCACTACTTTATTTCTCAGAAAGAGAAAAAAAAATAAAACTGATGTAATACTTTTAATATTAACCTCAGCTATGTCTGCAAGGACGTAGAATGATATGATTTTGTTTTGAGGTTTTTCTTTTTCCTTTTGGAATGTGGGACTTTAATTCACGCCTCAGTTTCGTCCAGACTTAGACTTAAACACCTCTTCTCTATTTTATATGTCTTGTAGGACCCACAGAGTCTGAGAATGTGACAGGGGAGCCCTTCCACGTCTGGGAATGCAACAAGGAACATATTATATCTATTTTTAAATCTTTAAAATTCTTGTAGTAGCTGAAAACTGGAAACTCTACTTGAATTATCTCATTGTTGGACCTCACCTAACACTGGGTTATCCTTTCCCTCATGGTGTATGCTTGGACGCTGCTCCTGTCATTTAAGCACTTCCTGCAATATCGTCATAGACCACCATCACCTCCACATTCATTCTCCAACCACTCCCTACCACAGTACTCTGAGTAAATGATAACCTAGTGGCTGGAAAGAGTTGGGATAGTTTTCTAAAGGCCAAACTAAATTCCATTCAGCAAAGTAATTGAACGGTATCTTTGTGAGCTTGAATAGTCAAATAAGGTCTAAAAGAGAGCATAGGAATGAAAACTAGCAGAATCCAATAGGGCAGACAAACCAAGGGATTGCAACCTCACATTTTGGGGAGATAATTTTAGTTTTTGTTCCTCTAAATGACATTCATATATGAAAGATACCTAAACATGTTATAACCACAACATCACCAGATATATTTCCAAAGGGATCTTCATCTGAGATTCCGCTTAACAGAATATGGGTTTACTGGTTACCTCCCACGTGAAAGTCTTTGTGTCTACTGACTTTTCTGTAGCAGACACTGTGATAGGCAATAGGAAGCTAGAGATGCCATGCATTCTCCCTCCCTAAAGAACTTACAGTCTAATAGAGGTGACAGACACCTCCACCAACACTAGGAGGCAAGAGTTGTGCTAGAAATACAACCAGAACGAGCTGGGAACACCAATCTAGCCTGAAGTAAAAGTAATGCTTTCAGGAGAGATATGCTTGGTGGATGAAAAAAGGGAGTGGGAGGAGGTATGGGTGAGGTGATTTTAGGTAAAGGAAACAAGGGCGATAAAGGCACTAAACAAAGCATAGTACTTTAAGGAACCACAAATTGTTTGGTCTGCTGGAAGCACATATATAGGTGTGAGATGAAATGAGGCTGTGGAGGTAATATCATGGAATAATATCATAAAGGGTTCTATGTTGTCAGTCTATAGAGTATAGGATTTACCTGCAGGCTGAGAAACTATTGAACCATTGGATGATTTAACCAGAGGACAGTAGAGATTTGCATTTTAAAAAAGTCTTTGAAAGCAATAGAATGATGAGATAGTGTTCGGAACTAAAGCAGTGATTATGAAAATGAGAAGGAGGAATTTGGAAGTGAGTTAGAACTTAATCATTTATGAAAAAGAGAAAGGTATATGATGCTTCTTATTTTGTATCTGTCTTGATACAGGGTACGTGGGCAAAGAAGCAAGTTAGGAAGAGAAATAAATTTGGTTTTGATGAGGTAAGTTTAAGAAGCCTGGGAGAGATACAAGAAAGAGTGATAGTAACTATGTATCGTACACTAATAGTGCAGCTCAGAAAAGAGCCTTGCAATAGAAAGTTCTATCATCAGCTCTTGAGCAAAGTTCACATGTCAGAAAAACATTCAAAAGGTAAACAAAGCATAGATAAGAGAGAGGTTAATCCAGGGATGTTCTTTCCCTGAGATTTTCATTCAAGAAGGTATTTGGTCAACGACATCTATTCGAGGATGCTAAGGGACAGACACTCTACAAGACTATGAGGTTTCAAAGATGAGTAAAACTCAGGTTCTGCCCTCAAGGGCTCACAACCAGGGGAAGGTGGTTGCATGTAAACAAACAATAGAATGTGAGTAAATAGTAAAGGCATAGACATTGGCTGTTTAAAACATAGTTTGTCTTTCCTAGGTGACAAAGTTTTGAGGAGACAATGTCATAGAAAGCCTCATATAGGAGAAGTGTAAGAAAAATCTGGAAGATCCTTAAATGTGGATAAGGAAAAAGAAGAAAAATATACTAAGGTACAGAACTGTAAAGTTCCATGTAGTGAGACTCTGGACAGTTGAGTAGTGCTAGATCACAGACCAGACCAAAAAGAAGGAATGGCTGAAGATAATATGAGGCTTATTTTTTGTTTGTTTACTGACTTGAGGTATTCATTTTTAAATGATGATGAATTAGATTGAGCCAAGTTTTCTCAACATCAGCATTATTGACATTTTGGGCCAGATAATTCTTGTTGTGAGAGAATGGGGGCTGTTCTGTGTGCTAGAGGATGTTCATCACTATCCCCAGCCTTTATTCATTAGATACAAGGACCATACCTCCCCCAATCTGTGACAACAAAAAATTTCTCCAGACATTACCAAATATGCCCCTGGGAGGGGAGTAAAACAACCCAGTTGAAAACTACTGTGCTAAGTTATCCAAACTTTTGATTTCCTGAGTCACATGTAGAAGACATACATAATTAAAAGGTTCACGTACCTGTTTTATTTTCTAGTCATCCTGGGGTTTTGCCTGCATATCAAAATTATATTAATATTTGAATCAGGGATCACTGGAATCATAATTTTCTAATCTTTGAGCAAAATTTACCTTATATTTTGCCTCTCCCTTGATTATCACTACATGATTAAATTTTACAATGTCTATGCTTTATTCTCATTTTAATTTCTATTATTTTATATTTATTATTTTTTCCTTTGTATTCCTATGACAAAGTTTACTTAGTATTACTACAATATCTTACAGTGTTCATGGTTCTTTCACAAAGAGAGAGAATTAGACATGTTCAGTGGTTGTGAAGGGAAGAAGTTTGGAAGTTTGTTATTGGCTAAACTTGGAAATGAAAAAGAAAGAAATAAGGTAATATTGTAGTAGCTAAGGAAATACCTACACTGGGAAATTGAAGGGGAGGGCTTAGGGAGCAAGGGAGGGAGGCTTTATTCATAGACACAATCTTTTTTTTCTCTCTTTCTTTTGAGAAGCTCATTAAGCCTTCAGAAATAGAATGATTCATTTTTATATAAACTTGATATCCCATAGATGTCTGTAATTATGCTAGCAATGATAACATAATGGAATGCATTGGAATAGTGCTAAGGCCTCCTAGGCTCAATACCAAAATACAAATGAAGCACAGTAATATAGCCAGATCACCAGGTAAATATAATAAGTTCCATCTTCATCTTCTCAACTTTTTTGACACATTTAAACCCAAGAATGTCAGTATCCTTTCATCTAAAAGAGTTGTAGAAATGTTTTATTTCAAGAAGAGCCAAAGGAAAACCTTTTTGCAGTTCAAATACCTTATTTAGACATTGAGTAGTAAATGTTTTATTTAGAAAAATGATTAATCATTCTGCAAGACTTATAAAATACTTATGAGAGGAAAAAAAAGACCTTTAAGTTGGAAAATTCCTCTCAAAGGAATTCTAAATGTCGCAAAGAACGTACTGGGCCAATTTTTTTTTTTTAAATTCTCTTTGCATCATAGTGTATAACTCACATCTGGGTTGCAACAGAGAGGCCGAGACTGTTTATGGATCATCATTATCAGAGACGAAAAAATGTAACCGTAGTGAAATGAGGCCCAGAGTAACTGAAATCGCAAGCAGATCTCCCTGAAGAAAGTTCTTGAATCCAACCTCCCATCCAAACCAAAGAAATGGAGCCAGACCATGAAAGCATTTTTGTGTGAATGCATAGCTCCCTCCTGCAGAGGACCGCCTGTAAGAATAGAGATTTCGCAGTTAGTGCTTTCCCATCATTTCTGTCCCCTTCTACCAGTCTGTTTCTGGACCCACTTTACAGGGTTAGACAAGATAAATGCTTTTCTGTTAACCTCCTTGTGAGCTGTAAAAAGTGTATTCCAACCCTTTCACTGAAACGAAGGATTTATAGCTTCCTACCAGTAGTTTAGGTTTATGTTCTGGGCCTGAAGGCAGGATTTCAGAGACAGCTTCACTGCCCCCACAGCTTGTTCTCTCCACATGTCCTCCTACTGGCCTTCCAGAAAACCCAGTCCTGCCTCACAGAAAGTCCTTCCAATTCCAGAGCCTGGGGAAAACATGGCCAGACTGGGAGGTGTAAGAGGCCTCTGTGGGAAGCCCTGGATGAATTAGAAGCAGGCAGGGGGGAAAAGGGATTAAGGGGAGGATGTTAAAGAATTCAAGAGCATTGTGCCAAACAGCTAAGCATCCTGTCCTGTTGCTCTAAAGATCCTTCTACCTTCCTCCAGAACCCCAAGAGGAAGTATCGCATTAATTTGCTGCCTTTCATTTTGTGCAAATGCTCTAGAGTTCGTGTTGCCCATGGAGAAGCTGCCCTCCATTGGTGGGTCCTTAGCACTGAATATTACTCTTATAATGCTATAATCCTGATAATCCTTTTATCTATCAAGAACAAAGTAAACAAGGTTTTCCTCTCCGTAAATGTGTTCCCTAGTAAGGAATATAACAAAATCTTCTCAATGACCCCTCTACAAAATATCAGAAATCCAAGGACAACTCTCCATTGACTAAGCAGTCAATCCAATAGGTAATGGAATGAACACCATCATTTCTTCTCCAAATGCAGAGTGTCTCAGAAGATTTTAAAAGACATTAGTATTCCCTGGGAAAATAAAGTATTAACAGAAAGTGCTTAACAAATTCATGATGGAATTTTATTTGCTTTTACAGATTATGTTAGATTTTCTCTTCAATCTGGTGTTTATCCTTTCTCCTAGAACTGTAACTTTACCTTATTTGTCAAACACCAGATGTTTAAAAGCAAATTACTTTGGCCAATATTATGTTTTTAAAAATTGTGTCTCATTGCAGTTATAGTTTGCTTTTTTTCCAGTAATAGCAGTGAGATTGTGATTTTTTCCTTATATTTAAGAGCCATTTCTATTTCTTTTCCTCTCTGGTCACATTCTTTGTGCATTTTATTGTTTGGGGATTTTTTGTCTTTTTATTGATTAGAAAGAGCTATTTACATCATATAACAAGAAAATTAACCATTTGGATGTCTTATGAATTTGAAATACTTTTTTGCTCCTGTGTTACCTGTTTTAACTTTTTATGGTACATTTGTCATACACAATTTTTTAACATGTCATGCAATTAATTGAATTTCATAAATTCTAACTGATAAACTGAATTTATCAATCCTTTATTTTATAGCTTCTGGATTTTACACGTGCTCAGAAATACCCATGTTCCAATTATTTATTTTAGCGTTTTTATATTTTAAATTTTGTATATATCTGTAATCTATTTTGGAGTGAGTGCAATCTTGTAAGAAATCCAACTTTATATTTTCCAGATAGCTACCCAGTTATGGCAAAAATTTCTTCTCTTCACTAATGTGAAATGCCATGTTCACCATATATATAAAATTCCCATGTGAATATTCAATTTGGTTCCATGGATCTGTCTGTTTTTTCATGCACCAGTATTCTACTTATATGTTTGACAAACTTTCCTGAGAGCCTACTGTGTGCCATGCACTGTTCTTCTGTTTTAGGTACTATTGTTTTACAGCAGTATAAAAAGATTTTTAAAAAATAATAATAATAGTAATGAAGAAGAATAAGGAGAAGGAAGAGGAGAGGGAAAAGAAGGAAAAAGAAAAAGAAAGGAAAAGATAAAGAAGCAAGCCCTACTGCTCCCCTGGGTTTGACATTCTAGTTGATAGAGACAATAAAGTAAACAAGTAAAAAAATATATTAGATGGTGATAATTGCTATGAAGGACAAACAAAGCTGAAAAGGGGGAGAGAGAATTGGACCTGTAATAATTTTAATAGATTTGTCAGCAAAGGCTTTTCTGACTGACACAGGGGCATTTGAGCAAACACCTGACATAGATGTGGGAATAAAGTACTGGATCTGTGTGAGAAAAAAGAAATGAACAGCAGGTAATTGCATCTTTAAGGAACTGTAAAGAAAATTAAAAAAAAATAAAGAAAAAATAATGCAACTGGAGTAGAGTGAGAAAAAGGTCATAAAAGGAAAGGATTTGAAAGGGATAGAAGGACGTGAAGGTGCTGGGTCATGCAGTGAAAAGGGATGCTTTTGGAGAGTTTGAGTGAAGGAATTATATGATATGCTTTATACATTAAAAGCACTGGCCAGGCGCAGTGGCTCACACCTATAATCCTAGCACTCTGGGAGGCTGAGGCGGGCGGATCGCTCGAGGTCAGGAGTTCGAGACCAGCCTGAGCAAGAGTGAGATCCCGTCTCTACTAAAAATAGAAAGAAATTATCTGGCCAACTAAAATATATATAGAAAAAATTAGTCGGGCATGGTGGCACATGCCTATAGTCCCAGCTACCCGGGAGGCTGAGGCAGTAGGATCGTTTAAGCCCAGGAGTTTGAGGTTGCTGTGAGCTAGGCTGATGCCACGGCACTCACTCTAGCCCGGGCAACAGAGTGAGACTCTGTCTCAAAAAAAAAAAAAAAAAAGCATTGCTATGTTGAGTGTGTTAAGAATAATGACACAGGGTTAAGGTATAGAAAGTGGGCAGTCAGCAAGTAAACAATAATAATAGCTTACACTTGTGTAGTAGAGATGACTATGGTAAGATGTGGTAGTAGTATTATGTGTTTATATTGAAAGTCAAACAAGTAGGATTGGCTATCCTATTGAACGCTGGGTGCAAGAGAATGAGTAACATAAAAGATAATGTGATTTTTGATCAAATAACTGAACAAATAGAATTGCTATTAAGCAGATTAGAAAGAATATGAAAGCAGGCTTAGGGAAATAGCAGAATTTCTAAGAATTCTTGTGTACCTCACATCTGCACCACAAATGGACAAATTAAAATATTAAAAGCTAAAACTAATTACTATTTTGCTACAATGATTATGATATTCATTAGGTCCATACACAAAATTCAAGTCTTTTTTCCAGGTGTCTTGTAGTATTACTCCTCCCTACTCAATCTGAAAGTAGGCATTGCCAAATTACTAGCTATAGCCAATGAAAGTTAGTTACACGGAGTGTCCACCAACTGATTCTTCCATCCACCTGAATTCCTGAGCATCTATCATGAGCAATCTCTTTTATTATCCTATGTTAAACATGTAGCCAGAGCAAGAAATAAACTTTATTGAGTTAAGTCATTTAAATTTTAATAAACTTTGTTGCTTTAAACCACTTAAATTTTAAAGATGTTTGTTACTACAGCATATTCTAGCAAGCACTGCCTAGAATATGCAGCATACCTGGCATATTCTGACTAATATAGAAATTGATACCCAGTATAAAATGCAGTCATAATATATGATATAAAATCATAAATACAAAGCATTGCTTAGTAATCAGGTGGTAGACAGTAAGGAAACTATTATTGGAAGCTAGAAGGATTATCATCAATGCTATATATACAATGACACTTTTGGTAAAACTGTTGCCTGCAGTGTCTTGGAAGGAAGATAATATATCTAAAGAACCTGTAGCTTTCATGAACGAGGTCAGAAAATAATGTTAGCATGTGTGCTGGTTGCTGTTGGCTTCATTTGATAAGGTATTATAAGAAAGAGCTGAGTTCAGAAAAGAATTGGCTAGCTTTAGCCAGAAATAAAAGCAAATAAAATGGAATAGCTAAAATACATACACACACACACCCATAAATGTCTTTAGCTAGCTACAGAGGCTGCTAATTTTCCTTTTTCAACTTGTAACAGAAAAACTTAAGGATGTCTTATAATGATAAAGGCCAACTAGAACTCAATAAGAATAAAATCAAGAGTTTAGTTTTCAAACCCATTGTTATATGCACACACACACACACACACACACACATATAAATGTCTTTAGCTAGCTGCAGAGGCTGCTAATTTTCCTTTTTCAACTTGTAACAGAAAAACTTAAGGATGCCTTAGAATGATAAAGGTCAACTAGAACTCAATAAGAATAAAATCAAGAGTTTAGTTTTCAAACCCATTATTATATGCTCCAGCTGGATAAGAATGCATGAAAAGTAGAGTATAACTAAAAGTTTTATTGCCATTTATTTCTTTTAATTGGAAAAATGGCATACAGCAGGATAGAAAAGCCTAGTAGTTTCCTTATTAATGCAAGGTGGAGACAGAGGAGAAATAAAACAAATCTAATTAGTATGTCTGAAAATGAACCATGTGTGGTTGTTGGCATGTAGAGCTAAGTATAATCTAATAGATACAATGCTTGCTATGTTTTTAACAAAGTTATAAGACCAAAGAAATCACATATCTGAACAGAAAAAGGTCAGTGACTTAAAATGATCTTGAGTCTTCAACTTTCCACAATTGTGAAGCAGATTGACAAAAACGCTTGGCACTCAGTGGCACACAAATTTTCCAGTATCTGCTTTAGATTAGATCAAAGGTAATGGAAAAGGAAGAATATTCTAGAGCAGCAGATCCAAGGGCCATGGAGAATTGTGGATGAGGAGTCCTCCTAATGAGCAGGATTGGGGTCTAAAATCAAGAACATTCAGGGTAGGCCTAGCCAGATTTCATAATTGCTATGTAGCTTCTTTGTGTCTCACACTTTTTCTCCTTTCTAAAACGGAATGTTTATTTTGAGTTTCCTATCTCTCTTCCACCACTGTGTAGTGGGAGTATGGGAGATAGACAATTTTCTTTTACATTTATAGGTCTGTAGACTAAAAGAAGCCATGCCCAGACCTGATAGAGACTGTGGCATCACTCAGAGGTCCTGAACTCAACAATGGATGCGTCAACCAGATGGAACTTCTGGGTAAGAGGAAACTCAATATTAGGGGATCAAAAGGACAGACTTTGGTGGTCATTGGGGCTGTTCACAAGTATTCCTGTTCTTCTTTCTGACACATGAAAGAGTTACACTTCCCCACTCCCTGTGAGGTAAGCTGGAACACGTTGCACACTTTGACCAATTAAAAACTAATTGGAAGTGACTTATGTCACTTACAGGTAGAAGCTTTAGGTATGTGAGATTCCCCACATTCCCTTTTCCTCTCTCTGTCATGAAAGTATAGAACAAAACAGATCCTTCATTGTCCTGTGTTCCTAACTGTAATGAGCAGAGCTGTCCTGCTAGCCTATGTTTGACATATAAAGAGAGAAAGAAATAAACACTTAGTGTTAGGTCATTGAGATTTTGTAATTGTTGCATTAATAACTGCAGCATAATCTATCCTATCATGACTCACACAAAGTTATTTCTGAGTGATTTTTTTTTTCTCAGAACCCAGAACTGACTGCTAGGGCCAGATACTGGCCATAAAGAGGCACCAAGTGTCAGGGCTCTATTCTGAAGTGATCCACAAACAACTAGAGCAACACACAGCCTTGAGACTTGAGCAGACCTGCCACCCAGAAAGGCTGGCTGCTGCAACTCTAGGTAATTCTGTAATCAGCTGGAAGAGCTAGGGCTGCAGTCGGACCTCTTATGTCAGAAACTATGGAATAGGAGGCCCCCACAGGACCCTCTGAAAACACACAACTGCCTCTCTACAGAGCCAGCACTGCAGGGTTAGCAACGGCAAGTCAGTGTTAGCCAGAGAAACACAGTGGTGATAGACAATAGTAGCCAGCTAAAAGGTGACACCCTTTCTCTCTTCTGCCACCTGCCACATTTCATTGAAGAAGTATATAAGATATGATAGCTAGATATAAGATATATATATATATATATATATGCACACACACACACACACACACACACACAATACGTATATAGTACAAGAAGAGAGAAGAGAAGGAAAAGAGTTATCCCTGAGTGGTTATCTCTGAGTGATTTCAGTCCTAGTCTCCCTCCTCAAAAGTAAAAGAGGAATAAAAGAGAACATCACACTCACTCTCCACTCCAGATCCACTGGGGAAAAAGGAGAAGCTAAGGTTTCAATCAAATAGCAGATTAGAATCTTAAAATGGACTCACTTTAAATAATCACAAGTGACCTGAATCTTAATCTGTCCAGGATGTTGTTAAGACACAAGAGATTTTCATCTGAGCATGGTTTTAGTCAATGACTAGAGAAAAACAGAATGGTTTCATATTCATTCCCCACTGAGTTCAGACTGTTCACAAAGCCAGTTACAGCTGTGGCCCTGTTAGGAAACTGTTGTGCAGAGATGAATGTAGACTCTGAAAAAGATGAATGTGAGACATAATAATGGATGTGATAGAATTATGTTTGCAAGTATGTACAGAATGCTTTAAATCTCCTAAGAAAGTATAGAATGATACTCAAAAAGTTGAGAAAGGAAGAAAAAATGAGTTCAGTTTTTTTTTTTTTGTCAAAGAGATGGATCTTTCTGTCATTACTAGAGAAACATCAAAAATGGAGGAGCATGGAAATTGATTTCTGAAGTTCCTATCTCAGACCCTGAATATGCAAAAGGAAACCTCTCCCTAAATGAGAAGCATACCCAGTGACCAGAATGCCAGAGTACTGGTGTGTGAAAACACTCCTATGGCCCCACACCTAAACACAGCCCCGAGACATTGGCTAATATGCTAGATCAGGCAGTGGGAAAGCTGTACTCTCTTTGATGCAAGAAGTAAACTGAGTTTATTTTCCAGGAATGACACTCTCATGCTAAGCAAGAGACAACTGAACTATAACTAAGACATAGTACTAAATGCTTTAGAAATGCTGGGCAGCTGATGGGCTGACTTAGGACCAAATCTTGGAAGTCTTCATACTTTCGGAGCCATTATTGCTTTAGTGACCGTGAATGATTATCTCAAGCAATCAAGACAGGCTTTGGATATGGTTGAATATCAGAGACCAGAGCATGTTAGCTTTTTGGATGAATACCAGGAGGCTAGCTGAAAAGATATCTGTATATACAGACTATCACAGTGGACTGATCTGAAGGGCTCTGGCTAGGGTACCTGTTATAGACAGAATGATTGTGTCATGAGGGCAGAGCTCTCATGAAAGGGATTAGTGTTCTTATGGGCCAGAATTCCCTTTTTCTGCCATGTGAGGACAGAGAGAGAAGACAGCTGTCTGTGAATCAGGAAATATGCCCTCACCAGTCGCAAAATCTGCCAGCACCTTGATCTTGGACTTCCCAACCTCTAGAACTGTGGGAAATAAATTTGTGTTGTTTATAAGCCACCCAGTCTATGGTAGTTCGTTATAGCAGCCTGAATAGACTAACACAGTACCTTTAGACTCAGGAAATGTGGATCAGTCTCTTTAAAACAAATATAGCAGGGCAATATTTGGCAACTTGCTTGCTCTGAGATCAGTCTGGCTAAACTCTTACTTTTCTCTCATCTTCTTTCAACTACTAATACTAGTAAAGGAAAAAGCAGTGGAAGAAAGTGACAGCTTACGTCCAAGATTTAGGAAACAGGTATCAAATGGTTAATTTCAGGGGAAATGGCCTGGTACCTACCAGCTAGAGCAGACAAGACATTATCAGAGTAGCTGAAATCCCAGGCAGCTATGTTTTCAACTTTTTGGAGTTACAACAATGAACTCCTTTCCTGAGGTCCCTTGCAAAACACACTGGGAAAACAAGAGTGCTCGTACCTACACATGGACAGATCCATCAAGCTGCCTATTATGTGACTGATCAAGCAAAAAGTAAAGCTACAAAAATTTACAAAGGAGGTCTAAGTCCACGGTGAGAATACAGAAACACTACACAACCACAAAACAGGACTCAGAAGTAGTTATGGGAAGTTAGAGAAGTGCAAGTTCCTATCTTTTAGCTTTGCTTGCAGTGAAGGTAGGAGTTCTGTGGCAGGCTGCACTCTTCACTGTGAGATCAAGGCGTGGGAATAATGTAAAAGCAAAGGCAGACCTGGTGGGTCTTGAAAACCATAAGCTAGTGAGGGAGAGAAATCACCTGGTTCTGCAAGAAACTAGTCTCTGATCTTATTAGGAAAGGGGAAAACCCTGAAATTTCCCCCGGTGGTGGACACTTAGTAGAAGAGGGGCTGGCTGTGGCCTGACAGCACCAGCCTCTCCTGGGCACAGGAAGGGCTTGCAGCGTTCACAGCCTAGATACCCCTGTCCAAAGGACCCATGTAGAAGTGAAAAGCGGTTTTTACAATATGAAAGGACTTCCTTGGCCAGATTTTTGAGATTCTGAGGCTGTGGAGAAAGCGAACAATATATTAGAGATTCTGGTCGGAAGATCAGCCCAAACTTTTGTTCAAAATAAAATCATGTGGGACACCTTTAAAGCAAAGACAGCTTCTAGCTGCTGGATAAAGCCATAAATGCCATGAGGAGTCAACCATGGGAAAGTGAAGAGCTCAGAAGTTTCTTGCCCAAGTTTTCTGACCAGTTAACCCCCTGGAACATTTGTTAAGGCCTCAGGGAAAATAGAACCCTCTCAGAAAAGCAAAACTAAGGTTAAATGTCCCACCAATAAAGCATGAAGGATTGAAGTCAGGTTAAGTTGGAGTAACACAAAATATTAAAATGTGACTTTTATCTGAGTTTCATGGAGCAAATTCACCTCTAAATACATATATTGCAAGAACATGTCTCTAATAAAAGGCTGCTCTTTGATAAAAAATATTTTGTTATATTTAGAAAATGTTGATAAAAAGGAGAGAAAAATCTGCATGATTTTGTCACTAAACCTTCAGGCTATTAATGACTAATTTGTATATGACTTCAACCAAAAGAGACATTCTAAAGGGTCAGATAACATTAGGTACATCTTAAAACAAAAAGTATTTGAGTTGCTTGAGTTGATATAGTTGCTCTTATACCCATCCCATAATTTAAATAACATCTACATATTCTGATGACTCTAAAATCTGTATATTTATATTGCCATCCTAGCCTTAACTCTGAGCTTGGTATATCCAACTGCCTGCTTGATATCTCCACTTGATATCCACAAATTAAACTTACTATGCACAAATCTCCTCTTCCGCTTGAGTTCTGCACCTTAATCAATGAGATTTCCATCACCCAGTTGCCCAAGAAGGAATTCTGGGAATAACTTTCAATAGTGCCTGATCACTCATTCTTCAAAAAAAACAAAAAAAAAAAACAAAAAAAAACTGCCTAAATACTGTCAGCTCTATGTACAAAATAGATTTCAAATTCATCCACTTTTTACCTGTTCCACTGCCAAATCCTAATCCCAGCCTCCTCTGGACCACTGCAACAGCCTCCTGACTTGTTCCTCCTCTTTCCCTCCAGCAGCTTGCTAACATCATCTAGTAGGCTTCTACCACGTAATGTCTTCCTTCTCTTCCTCTGGGTTTTTGCTCTCTTTACTATCTCCTGGTAATACTTTTCACACCTCCCTTCCTCTAACTTAAACTTTAAATTACAGAAGTATCACATGCCCAGAAGGGCCCTAACAGACGCCTAATCCAGGCTAGATTCCCTTCATTTTACACTCCGTGGAAAATCCCAGTACATTCCTTGCACTGGATTTATCAAAGTTTATCTGTTTATTCAAATTATTTTTTTCCTTATGTCCTAACTTCTGCTTAATTCACGTCAGTATGGTGTTGGCAAAGTAGCTCAAAAAAATATTTATTATATAAATGAGATGATATTGCTCCTCCTAGAGATAACACTGGAATGATGCTGCAAAGGAATTTAGAAGCCATCCATCCCAACCTCTTCATTTATGGCTGAGGAAATCAGCAGCCATCAAGTGTTTCCCTCAAGGCCCAACTGGCCAAGTGGAAAAACCAGAATTTCTGATTCTTAACCCTTGCATCTTCTACAATACCACTTAAGTGCAATGAATTTCAAACATTAATCCATTACTCATTCACTTTTTTTTCCAGCTACTTATTGAGTGCCTTCCATGTTGACACAGAGGTCACAATGAAAAACAAGATAGACATCGACTAATGGAACTTTTAGTTAATGGCAATGGTTTCCTGGAATGAAATGTTGGATGCTCAACATTATGTACAAAGATTCATTAACTGATATTTCACAGGAACCTAAGAATAGTTTATTTTCTCAAAGAAAAGTTCATTATTTTATTCTGATTGAATTCAGATAAATATTTCTTCCTGAGTTTAGTGCTATAATTCTACTTGAAAATAAAAGCATCTGAACATTAAAGAGATTAAGACTTACAGCCACGCTCATTTTTAATGTCTTTATCCTACAAAAATCAACAAAATTTGTCAGTGAAAGGGGGAATATTCAATTCATCTCTTTGATATCATAATAAAAAATAGTTAATGATAAAATGATTTAGTTTATCTGATTTTTTATATTATTTAGGCATCTAATGCCTTTTCTTTTTTTTTCTTGCAAGATCATTGTGTACTCTCTTGGTCTTCTTCTTAGTTTTCAACTATCAGGTTGCCAATTCAATTGTTCACAAATATCTCTGGAAAATATTTTTTAATTTTCTTTTTGTCTGTATAATATCCTATTTTCTGACATTTGTCCTTTCTTTAAAGAAAAGTTGTTTTATAGACTTTGCAACACAACTCTCTTGCAAGGAAATAGTAGTAAAGAAATAGGTATTACAGATTTCTTTTTAACTCTTTTAAATTGTAAAAAAGTATGCAATATACTATATTCTGAAAAATTCTAATTTTCAATGACTGCTGATTTCATTGAAAAGCAAAATATTTGTGCATGAGATAAATTTAAACAGGAATTAACAGTATGTGTTGTGTTCTATGAATATTATAAATATTGTACAATTATACATAATTGTATATCTTAGTTAAATATATTTTTATATGTACACACACCCTAATTATATATCTAAAGACTTTTACTTCATAGGGTTACAGTTACATCACCTAATAAAATAGATATTTATTTATGAAAACACTTTCTTTGAACTGAATCCAAGGAGTTGAAGTGCATGGTACTGGAAATAGGCAGCACTGGATGGTGGGGGTAAGATAGAGATAAATTTTTCAACAGATGAAAAATATTAAATAAATAGGAAGATTTATCAATTTTAAATAGAGAAAGAAAAAACATGGACACTTGAAGTTGGGCAGGGGGCGTAAAACATTCCATTTCATTTTCTCAGCCAGGCCTCGGTTGGCCCACTTTAGCACATTGCATTGCAGAACCCCCATGTGGGAAACTCATGTGAACTGCTTATTTAACATCTTTGGTGATATAATCCCTAAAAGTAGAAAGAAGCACAGCGATTCATGGGTGCACTGCTACTGGTGTCACAACATCAAAAGGAACTAAGAAGGAAACCCAGCTGCCAGAATTTGAATTAGAAGAAGAAACCACTGCAGATTGTTTATGGAAGCACAGATGGCCAACGGCAAAACAGCCTTCTCAGAGCCAGCTTGCCAGGAGAAACACTGGCAGGACACAGTTGCACTGTGTTAACATTTCCCTCCAATTTGAAAGAGTCCTAATTTCACTGCTGGACAATGATATTTGACACTTTTCATATATGACTTGTATACAGATTACAGCAGTAAAAGTTTGAACTGGAAAACATCTGGAGACAGAAAAAAGCAGTTCTCCTAGCAGGAGGTCAGGACACACAATGACCTTTTGGAGCCCTCAGAAGAATTACAGAAGCTTAGGAATGGCCAAACATGGAATGGACCGCCAAGCATGACAAACACATAATTTAAAAAGCATGGTCAGATTCAGGGTTATAAAAAAATAAAATCATAGAAAAGGGATCTACTTGTAGAAATTTATGATAACGATCTACCAAAAATGAGATTATGAGTTCGCACTACAACTTAAATATAAAAACAAAACAAAACAATTTATTTAGGAACAATTTGAATAAGTTTGCATAATTGTTCATAGGGGAGCATACAGTGGAATACATAGTGTAGTTTATATAATTCTATTTTTGTTTTAATCTCTTAAATTTTACACCAAAAATAGAATAACAATAAAAATAATACATCATTAACCTCATTCTGTTTCCTAATATAGGAAAAATTTTTATATCTCACAATGTCCTAACGAAGAGATAGCTACATAGTTTGAGGAAAGAGAATAGAGTTGAGATAATAACTCTTAAAGCTTTCTATATTTATTTAACTTTCTAATTAGAATTGTTGGAGTCCCAGTCCCAGAGTGAGAGTGCACATTCCTCTACAGACACACATACCAGACCCAATCGGAGGCCAGGGCAACCTTCCTGCTGAGTGACAGGCACAAGGGGGTTTGGTTTCTGAAAGTGATCATTTTTCTCAACTTCAATCTGAACACATAAAACAATGTAAGATGTAAAATGGAACTTACCCCCCATCATGTTCTCCCAGTTTTATATCAAAAGAAGACTCAAGTCAATTTGTATTTATTTATTAAATAATTATGTCAGTACCATATTATTGAGCTGTGTCAATGAAATGTATATCTGACAGTCTGGGAATACTAGACACAAGAAATAGCTTCAGAAAATCAAATAACAAAGTGGAAAATTAAAACATATGCTTCTGCACTGATTTTCAAGGATTATGGAAATTCCCACTGTTCAGACATTCTTTTAATGCATACACAAAATTATCTGTGGATCAGTTTTCATTTCTTTGACGTTAAATAGCAATGAGCTTGTTCATTCTCATTTGTTTTGTTTTGTTTTTTAACTTAATTTTATTTGTGCGTGTATGTGTGTGTGAGATAGCAAACATTTAGGTAAAGGCAGAATAATTCATTTGGCTTTCCATGGGTTACCCTCTTCTCTTCGATTCCCCCTGCCAGATTCTTATCTTTCATGGCTTCATTCCTCTTCTGAATTCAGTCAGGACCCTATAGGGCAATGATTCTCAATGTGTGTTCCAGACCATCAGTGTCAACATCACTTGACTGAAGTGTCTGATAGTCAATAGGAAGCCCTTGTAGCCTTTTGAACATACCTCTTTGACCACTATCTGAGACAGGTATAACTAGAGAAAGGCTGGATGCAGTCAGAGCCATCAGGAGGCTGTGGCAATTGTCCAGATAAGTATTGTTGTAGGTTTGAATTGGGGCTATGAAAATAGGCATGAAAACAATGAATAACATTTAGGAGTTAAAACTGGCAGGATTTATGATGTGCTGAGTATTATGGAGTGGAGTGGGGAGAAAGAGTGAGGCAGTTTTGTTTGTGACTAAAAGTAAGGACTTCAGAGCCAGAGGGAGGTAGAGCCTCAGCCAGCTAGCTGTCCTTGGGCAAGTTATGTTCCCAACTGAGTCTCAAGTTCCTCATCAGAAATAGTGTTGACATCATAGAATTGTACGAGGGTTAAATGAGATCAGATATGATGGTGATTAGCACAGAGCCTGGAACACAGCAAGTGGTCAATAAATCCTAGGAGATTTTAAGATTACTTCAGGTTTCTGGCCTGAAAGGGAAAAAAGAAAGGAAGGAATGAAGGAAAAAAGGAAGGAAGGAAGTAAACAAGGGAGGGAAACAGAAAGAATTTGGCATGAACACGCTTTCAAAAATTAAATTCTAGATTATTCTTTATAAAAAAGGTCATCTTTATTTCTATTTTCATAATATTCTTTTTTAAAATTTTTTATTGATACCTAATAGATGTACACATTTGGGGATATATGTGATAATTTAATACATTCATATAATGTGTAAAGATCAAATCAGGATAATTGGGATATCCATCACCTTTAATATTTGTCTTTTCTTTATGCTGGAAATATTTAAATTATTCCATTCTAGCTATCTTGAAATACATAATAAATTATTGCAAACTATAGTCACCCTACTTATCTACTGAACACTGTTTCTTATTTCTTCTACGGAACTGCATATTTTACCCTTCACTCAACCTCTCTTCATCACCCTCCCCTTCCTGGCCTCTAGTAACCACTAATCAACTCTGTATCTTCATGAGATCCATATTTTTAGCTCCCATAAGAGAACATGTGATATTTGTCTCTCTGTACTTGGCTTATTTCTCTGAACACAATGGCCTCCAATTCCATCAATCCTTCTGTAAATTATAGGATTTCATTCTTTTTATAGCTGAATAATATTCCATTGTATGTACATACTACATGCTCTTTATCCATTCATTTATTTATGGACAGGGTTGATTCCATATCTTGGCTATTGTGCATAGTGAATGGTACTGCAATAAACATGGGAGTGAAGTTATCTCTCTGATAATTGATTTATTTTCTTTTGTGGCTATATACCCAGTAGTGGAATTGCTGGAACATATGGCAGTTCTATTTTCAATTTTTTGAAGAACCTCCATACTGTTTTCCATAGTGGCTATATCAGTTTACATTCCCAACAACAGTATATGAGGGTTCCCTTTTCTCCATATCCTCACCAGCATCCATTATTCCCTGTATTTTTTATAAAAACCACTTTAACTGGGGTGATATGATACCTCATTGTGGTTTTGATTTTCATTTCTCTGATGATGAGCAATGTTGAGCATTTTTTCATATAACTGTTCTGTTGGTTATTGTATGTCTTCTTTTGAGAAACGTCTATCCAGGTCTCTTGTCCATTTTTTAATTAGATTATTTGGTTTTTTGCTATTAAGTTGTTGGGCTCTTTATGTATTCTGGTTATTAAACCCTTGTCAGCTGGATGGTTTGCAAATATTTTCTCCTATTCTATAAGTTATCTGGTCACTTTGTTGATTGTTTACTTTGCTGAACAGAAGCTTTTTAGCTTGAAATAACCCCATTTGTCTATTTTTGCTTTTGCTGCATGCACTTCTGAGGTCTTACATAAAATATCTTTGCCCAGACAAATTTACCGAAGTGTTTGCCCAAAGTTTTCTTCTAGTAGTTTCATAGTTTCAGGTATTAGTTTTAAGCCTTTAATCCATTGTGATTTTATTTTTGTATATGGCGAAAAATAGGGGCCTAGTTTTATTCTTCTACATGTGGTTATCCAGTTTTCCAAGCACAATTTCTTGAGAAGACTCTCCTTTCTCCATAGCATGTTCTTGACACCCTAGTCAAAAAATGAGTTGGCTGCAAATGCATGTATTTATATCTGGGTTTTTACTCTGTACCGTTGGTTTATGTATATGTTTTTATGTGAATGCCATGCTGATTTGATGGCTGTAGCTTTGCAGTATATTTTGAAGTGAGATAATGTGATGCCTCCAGCTTTGTTCTTTTGCTTAGGATTGCTTTAGCTATTCAAGGTCTTTTGTGGTTCCATATAACCTTTTTAAAATTTCAATATATTTAGGGGGCATAGTTTTGTTAGATGGACATATTGTGTAGCAATTACGTCTGAGCTTTTAGTGTATCCATCACCCAAATAGTGGACACTGTACCCAATAGGTAATTTTTCATCCCTCATCACCCTCCCACCCTCTCATCATTGAAGTTTTCACTCTCTGTTATTCTATTCCATATGACCATGCACAATGCTAGTTTACCTGCCACTTATTAGCGAGAACATGTGGTATTTGATTTCTCATTCTTGAGTTACTTCACTTAGGATAATGGCCTCAAGTTCCATCCAAGTTGCTGCAAAAGACCTTATTTCATTTTTTTAATGACTGAGTAGTATTCCTAAGTGTGTGTGTGTGTGTGTGTGTGTGTGTGTATCTGTGTGTGTGTATCACATTTCCTGTATAAACTCATCAGTTGATGGGCATTTAGGTTGATTCCATATCTTTGTGATTGTGAATTGTGCTGCAATAAACATGTAAGTACAGGTATATTTTGGATATAATTATTTCTTTGCCTCTGGGTAGACTCAGTGGTGGGATTGCTGAATTGAATGCTAGGTTTACTTTTAGTTTTTTTGAGAAATCTTCATGCTGTTTTCCATAGAAGTTGTACTAATTTACATCCTTACCAACAGCGTATAAACGTTCCCTTTTCACCACATCTTCACCAACATCTATTGTTTTTTGACTTCTTAATAATGCCCATTCTGACAGGGGCAAGGTAGTATTTCATTGTGGTTTTAATTTACATTTCTCTGATGATTAGTGATGTTAACCATTTTTTCATGTTTATTGGCCATTTATATATCTTCTTTTGAAAAATGTCTATTCATGTCGTTAGCCCACTTTTTAAGGGGATTATGTGGTTTTATTCTTGCTGAGTTCCTTGTAGATTCTGGATATTCATCCTTTGTTGCATGCATAGTTTGTGAATATTTTCTCCCATTCCACAGATTTTTCACTCTGTTAATTATTTCTATTGCAGTGCAGAAACTTTTTAGTTTAATTAGGTCCCATTTGTCTATTTTTGGTTTTGTCACATTTGTTTTTGTGGTCTTAGTCATGAATTCTTTGCCTAGACCAATATCTGGAAGAGTTGTCTCTAGGTTTTCTTCTAGTATTTTTAAAGTTTCAGCTCTTATGTTTAAGTCTTTAATCATTCTTGAGTTGAGTTTTATATACAGTGAGAGATAAGAGTCCGGTTTTATTCTTCTGCATATGTCAATCCAATTTTCTCAACACAATTTATTGAAAAGAGTATCCTTTCCCCAGTGTATGTTTTTGTTGACTTTGTCAAAGATCAGTTGGTTGTAGGTATATGGCTTTCTTTTGGGGTTCTGTATTCTATTTCATTTATTTTTATGTCTACTTTTATACCACTACCATATTGTTTTTGTTACTGTAGCTTTGTAGTATAATTTGAAGTCAGGTAATATGATGCCTCTAGTTTTATTCTTTTTGCTTAAGATTGCTTGGGGAATTGACACTCTTTTTTGGTTCCATATAAATTTTTAGTATTTTGTTAATATTTATGTGAAGAATGTCATTGGTATTTTGATAGGGATTGCATTGAGTCTATAAATTGCTTTGGGTAGTACTGTCATGTTGACAATATTAATTTGAACAACATGGAATATCTTTCCATTTTTTGTATCCTCTTCAATTTTTTTCATCAGTTTTTTACAGTTTTTCTTGTATAGATCTTTCACATCTTTGGCTAAATTGATTTCTAGGTATTTTGTATTGTTTGTAGCTATTGTAAAGGGCATTTCTTTCTTGATTTCTTTTTCAGATTGCTGTTGGTGCAAATAAATGCTACTGATTTTTATATGTTGATTTTATATCCTGAAACCTTACAGAATTCATTTATCACTTCTGAAAGTTTTTTGGTGGAGTCTTTAGGTTTTTCTAAGTATAAGATCATGTCATCTGTGAACCAGACTTAACTTTTTCCAATTTGGATACCCTTTGTTCTTTCTCTTGCCTCACTTCTCTGGCCAGGACTTCCAGTATTACATCAACAGCAATGGTGAAAGTGGGCATCCTTGACTTGTTCCAGATCTCAGAGGAAAAGCTTTACATTTTTCCTTGTTCAGTATTATCTTAGTTTATCATATATGGCCTTAATTATTTTGAGCATATTCCTTCTGTACCAAACTTGTTAAGGGTTTTTATCATAAAGGCATGTTGAATTTTATTGAATGCTTTTTCAGCATCTATTGAAATGATCATATGGCTTTTTTTCTTGGTTCTGTTAGTGTGATGTACCATGTTTACTGATTTGCACATGTTGAATCATTCTTGTATTACTGGGATGAATTCCAATTGAGCTTGATAATGTGTTGTCAAATTCAATTTGCTAGTATTTTGTTGAGAATTTTTGCATTTTCATCAGTGATACTAGCCTATAGTTTTCTTTGTTTGGTGTTGTATTCTTATCTGGTTTTGGTGCCAGGGCAATGCTAGCATCATAGAATGTGTTTGGAAGTATTCCCTTCCCTTCAATTTTTTGAAAAGTTTGAGTAGAATTGATATTCTTCTTTAAATGTTTGATAGAATTAAGCAGTACAGCCACTAGGTCCTGACCTTTTCTTTGATGGAAGACTTTTATTACAGCTTGTATTTCATTACTTGTTATTGGTCTTTTGAGGTTTTCTATTCCTTTATGGTTCAATCTTGGTAGATTATACATGTCCAGTAATTTATCCATTTATTCTAGGATTTCCAATTTGTTGGCATATAGTTGTTCAATCTCTAAAGGTTCTTTGAACCTCTGTGGTCTCAGTTCTTTTGTCTTCTTTTTCATTTACTATTTTATTTATTTGGTTCTTCTCTCTTTTTTCTTAGTCTAGCTAATGGTGTTTCAATTTTGTTTCTATTTTTAAAAAACCTTTTGTTAATCTTCTATATTTGGTTTTTTTTAGTTTCAATTTCATTTTTTTCTGCTGCCATCTTTATGATTTCTTTCCTTCTACTAATTTTGGATTAGGTTTGTCCTTGCTTTTCTACTTCTTTGAGATATTGTTAGGTTGTTTATTTGAAGTCTTTCTACTTTTTTGACATAGGCGTTTATTACTATAAAATTCCCTCTTTGTATTGCTTTAACTGTATCCCATAGATTTTTGTATATCATGTTTCCATTTTCATTTGTTTTAGGAAATTTTAAAATTTCTTTCTTAATTTCTTCATTGACTCATTGGACATTCAGTAGCATGTTGTTTAATTTCCATGTGTTTGTGTAGTTCACAAGGTTCCTCTTGTTATTGATTTCTAGTTTTATTCCATTGTGTTCAGAAAAAACACTTGATATGATTTCTATTTTTTTGAATTTATTGAGACTTCTTTTGTTTCCTAACATATGGTCTATTCTGTAAAATGTTCCATGTGCTGATGAAAAGAATGTGTATTCTGCAGCAGTTGGGTGAAATTTTCTGTAAATTTCTGTTAGGCATATTTGGTCTAGCATATAGTTTAATGTTTCTTTTTAGATTTTCTGCCTGGATGATCTTTCCATTACTAATAATGGGGTGTTAAATTCCCCTACAATTATTATATTGTAGTCTACCTCTCCCTTTAGATATATTAATGTTTGCTGTATATACTTGGGAGCTTCAGTGTTGGGTGCAGAGTTAGCTTCCTGAAACGTGTGAAGGAAAATGATACGAAAAAGAAGGAAGCCAAAGAGAAAGGTATCTGGTTCAACTGAAGCTCCAGCATGCTCCACCCAGAGAAGCACACTTTGTGAGAACCAATGGAAAGAAGCCTGAGGTGCTGGAACTTATTCCCTATGAATTCATGGCATAAGAGATGTAAAAAAATAAAAGACTCCTGGACTGTAAAAAACAAAAAAGAAAAGAAAACAAGAAAACAACTATCTATTAAGAAGAATATTCAAACAGAGACTTCTGGTTCCAAAATGGTGGCATAAAAGCAAGCTAGCATCACTCCTGTCCATAGAAAACCAAAACAAATATACAGCACCAAGATTATCACCAGAAGTATCTAAAAACTCAAATATGTGAAGGAGGTTCCCAGGGCTACAGAAAAGTTAAAAAAAAAAAAAAAGACTGTGAGAAGATGGTAAAAGAATTAGACTTCCATATCCATGATACCCTAGTATATCTGGCACTAAGCACACCGAAAATTTCCCCCCCACTCATGGTTTCTACACTGGAAAAAGTGAGATAAAGGTGGACTATGACAGACACTACCAAGTAAAACACATGCTTTCTGGCTTCAAGAAACTGAAAAAACAATTGATGAGCTAAAAAGTAAGCATGTGAAAGGTCAAAGAACAATAATACATATTAATAAAATTTCAGAATAACATTGAAAACCATGTCATAAGGCATAGATTGATTAACTTCCCAACAAATTAGTAACTGACTTTAAGAAGCAAAGAAATTCTGAAGATGACAAAATTACTCCCATCTGCCATGATTAGGGGTGACTTTGCAGAGATGGTAGATTTGACTTCATCCTGAAGAGTTTACCAGATTTGGATATGTAAAAAGGACTTACAAAGAGAAGAAATTCCAGGTGAATAGGGCAGTGTGAGCCAAAGCACAACAGCACAAAAGTTAGGAATATACAAGCCAGAATGTAAAAAATCTGGTTGGCTGGAGTAAAGCGTTCAAGTGTGCATAGAAAGAGAATGTTGACCACACACCTTAGAACCAGGCTTTGGGGTGTGGTGAGTGCTGGGAAATCCAGGGGGCAGAGAAGATGGTATGCTGAAAATAATTTATTAATAGTTAGACTGACTTAACGGTATTGAGCTTGGAAAGGAGGGGAGCAGCAAGAAGAAAATCCATTAATAATCCTAACTTACTTTTATAGATCCTGGTTTGTGTCAAGCCTTATGATTTATGTACATTATTTTTTACTGTTATCCCAATTGTACAAGGTCATTGTACCAGCCCTATTTCATTTACCCAAGATGGTAAACAACAGTGTTAAGATTTGATGCTAGGGTGTCTAACTCCAAACCCAATCTGGATCAGATGTGTGCTGTTTCCAAGGTATAGTATAAGAAGGATATGCAGGCATGGTCAGGAGGGGACAGATATTTGGGAAAGATAGAATGAAGAACTTGGTGGCTCATTGAATGTGAGGGAGAGGAACTTAAAATTAATTTCAAGTCTCCTATGTCTGAGGGATGAGAAAATGATGATGAGATGAAAATAAGAAATTCAAGAAAGGGAATAGTTTTAAGGGGCAGTGAAAAAGATGAGTTCAACATTAAATAAGTTTCAGATGGTGGCAGGATGTTTGAGTGGAAATGTCTAGTGGCTGGAGATTCTGAGGATGAGCTCTAGTTATACTTTCCTTAGCTAGAATGGATGTTGCAACCCTGGCACCACAATGGAAGATGGAAATGCCCATGGAAATCTAGCCTCAATCTAGGATCTCAAGATCCTTTCCTTCCCGACATTTTTTCTAATTTTGCTTAAAAACGTGAACCATTAAAAAAAACGTACATGATTCTGAAGAGCTCAACCATTGTGGTTCAACAGAGCAGACTTTTTTTTTTTTTTTTTTTTTTTTTTTTACCAACCAAGATTTTCCTGCCATGTGATTGCCAATCTGGGCTCAAATACCATTTTCCCCTAACAACTTAAAGTGTGAAAACATATGCTTTCCTCTGCCCGCACCCTGTCCACAGCACATCCTGTAAAATTCCATCCTTGGGCAGTTAACTTATAGCTTTAGAATGATACAGGTCTTAAAATAAAAGTTTGAGGGCTTAAGGAAAACAGTGGGTTCCTAATGTAAATATGTGATGAAGCCAAACATTTCAGAAAATACTCAAGTTCCACAGTTTTGCCTTTCTTAAAGGAGTCTTTGGAGAACTATCGCTTGTTCTTTTCCATTTAAAAATATGAAGTTTGTGGAGTGACCATATCCCCTAGAGTTGCAGATGTAGGCACGCTGTACTTGGCCCTCGAAGAAAGGTATACAAAGCTTAACCTTTCAGTATACTCTGGAAAAATGAACTATTTCTTAAGCAGGCTCTGCACTGTTGGGATAAATTGCAATACCAAATTTAATGTATGCCTCATTCTGAAAAAAAGTAAGGAAAAGTTTGTAAACCTCAATAAACTTTTATTTCTAATATAAATATGACCAAAACATAGATAATGTGGCATTATTCAGTAGCAAAAGGTCAGATGGCAAAATGAACTATAGCCATTTCGATATGTATTCTGTAATCTCAGAAAAAGTCCAATGGATAAAATGTGTAGGAATATCTCATGTTCTGTCAAAACCTGTAATACTGAAAGCAGTTAAGGAGAATGAAAAAATGTAGTTTTAGCACAGGTGGATTCAATTAGGGAAAAAAATGTTTTCTGGATCCAGTAATTGCTGAGGCATAATAAGTATATTTTTAATGAAATAAAAGAGGGATATTCTTTTGTTAACAGCAACACTGAGTATAACTTAAAGCTGTGGTCCTCAAACCCCAGTACCATTTGCAGTCTGTTAGGGACCGGGTCCGCAGAGCCCCGCCCCACCTTCCTGTGCATGGAAAAATTGTCTTCCATGAAACTTAGGAACGCTTCTCTCACCCTAGGAAGGCTTCTCCCGCCACACTCCCCCTGCACAGCACAGCAGGAGGTGAGGAGCGGTGGGGGAGGATAGCAAGGAAGCTTCATCTGTATTTACAGCTTCTCCCCATCGCTGGCCCCACCTCCTGAGCTCTCCCTCCCCACTCCCACCCCTGTGGAAAAACTGTCTTCCATGCAACCAGTCCCTGGTGCCAAAAAGGTTGGGGACAGCTAAAAGAGGAACAAAACAAAACAAAACAAAACACAGAAAACATGTAACCAGCCATGGAAGTTCATTTTAGCAGAGTGGTTGACACTGTAACTTACTTCAAGAGGTGACTGATAATAGGAAATGTGTTTCTGTTCTGCAGGAGTTTGGCCACTCCCTCTTCCATTTCTGAGTGTAAAATACGTGTGGTGATAAATGTCCAAGGGGGCTGTTTGTGCGAGCTGGCTGTACCATGTCCTCTTAGAAAGAATAGCGTATGTGCAACCCCAGCCAGGCTGTAAAACTTCCAGAAGATACTAAATGGCTTTTCCAAAGGATTGTGACATTCCGTAGCTGGAATCTCAAAACACAATTGATCAAAGAAATACTGAATTCTAAATCAACAAATAACGTTGATGATTTAGGTTTGCTTGCTTTTTTGTTTGGGGTTTTTTTTTTCTTAATTAAAAGTAACCTAAACATTTGTACTGCCATAGTATGCTGAAATAAAAAAAAAGAAAAATTACACAAAATAAAAAGTAACCCTAGATTATGTATGCAGAACAATTGGAAGGTTAGAAATAATCAAAATGCCTGACAGTATAGGAATGATTGGGCAAATTATGTTATGTTATCTTGATGAAATATTGTGTAGGCATTAAAAATGATAACTATAAAAACTAAAATGAAAATTAAAACCATTATGATCTAATCATTACTGATAAAGGAGAGCATAACATTAATTATAATTATGGGAAATATATGCTTTTGTACAAAGCCTAGAAGGGAGTATATCACATGAAACCAATGTTTGGATGGTTGTATAATAAATTTAAAAATTTTTTTTAGATTTATTTTAGCATTATTTAGTTTTATATATTTTAGAATAATTCCTGAACATCTACTGGATGATACTGTTTATATGTCTAACACAAAAATAGAAATTTAAAATTCAAAATAAAGCTATAGTTTATCTTCATTAAAGAGGCCAAAAAATATAACATTTTACTGGATTCAAAACCTGGCTCTGCCAATGTATTAAGTGTGTAACCTTGAGTCAGTTATTTATTCTTTCTATGCCTTAATTCTCTCCCCCATAAAATGGTAATATTAAAAGAATGAATTTCTCATGATTATTGTCAAGCATAAATGAGATAATTCATAAAAAGCTTTAGCAAACTAGTTGGCATACAGGCAATGGCAGCTATTATGTCTGATATATAAAATATAAAGCACATTTATATACACAGGTGTGTTACGTATATGTTTATATGTGTAAAGGTACTTACGCATGCCGGTCACATCCACTGAACCCAATGAGCTGGAGCTATCATACAGTAGTCACAGAGCTCAGCACCAGCACACACTAAGTGCCAAGAATTCTGCAAAGAATCTTATATATCGTACATTATATGTAACACATTGGATATTTTATATTGCAGCATTTCACTTTTACAAGAATTGTGAGATTTAGGAATCATTAGCCTCATTCTGTGGATGAGAAAATGGAGGCTCTAAGAGCTAAAATAACTACCGCCAAGATCACAGAGCTGTTAAATGGCGTATATAGCTAGACCAGAACAAGGCTAGCAGACACCGAGTTCAACCTTTTAGCTGCTAGCCATACTGCTTCCAATAAATGAGAAATAAGATACACTTAGCTCATGTTTCAGCCCAGTATATGCCTCATCAGTCTGAAGACATTCAATAAATTGAGGCGTTCCAGTTATTCCTTCAATCACCTGTGAGGCTGAAGCCCTGCTGTGAAGCCCTTCTGCTTGTCTTCCCAGCGGGAATCTGGCTCTCCTCGTTTCAGCTGTCCCCAGCAAAGCCTGTTGGGCTACTCTAAATTTGAAAAATGAGGAAGAAGGGTAGTAAGGTCTTTTCAAACTGGTGTTAAGGGAAGATAATTCCCCATTAGAAAAATGCACCAAGAAAAGTCTTCCTCTGCAAGTTATTTAACATTATTAAGCAAGTTTCTTTTTTTTTTTTTCTTTTTTTTACTGTAGGAACTCTTCTAAGTCTTTAATATGCTACTGTGAACTTTGGACCTTTGAGAGAAGGATTGAACATGCAGTATTTCCAAGATTATTTTCCTCCCTAGAACCCTTTGTTCTCAAAACCCCAATTAACACCTCCTGGAATGAGTGTTCCTCGGATCACATTCTGGGGATGCTGATGTAGTGGAAAAAGTCACCGCCAGGCGTCAGGAGAATGGAGTCTGGGGCCTAGTCCTCCACACACTCGGTGTGATCTTAGGCAACTGCCACAGGCCTCGGTTTCCTCCTATAAAATAATGATATGCTATGGTTGTCTTTCTGTGTCAAATGTCTGGAAAAATCTACCCACGTGATTACTCCACACCACAGTCTGGCTCTCAATGCCATCCTTCCAGATGATTGAGAATTGATTGATACAGGGACGAGTGTTAAAAAGATTGAAGCCTGTATTATTTGTTCTCAGCGTAATACAGGAGGAATGTAAGAACTGTGAAGCTAATAACAGAAGACTTAGCAACCTAACAGGACTCAGGAAATTTATTCTTATGCCAGGCATCACACAAATGCCATGCTCAGAAAGTAATCCCAAGTGTTTTTATTGTGGAATTTCTCACTTTGCTTACTCAGCCTTACGTCTCACCAGCCCTCCAGTACTCCTTCCCTTCCAGACAAGCCACCCTCCCACATAAACCCCACCTAAAATGCTTACCCCCTCCACGTAATGATCTATTCTACAGCCCAAAACACTGCCTCTCACCTGACACGTGAAGCTTGCCTTGATTCAGGAGATTCTGACTTTCTTGAGAATAAGAACTCTGTCTTCTTGTACTTCCAATTTCTCATTTAGTGCTGAGCATATTATAAAGAATAAATAGTAACACCAGCTTGCAGTGTTCTCTCCTATCTCAAAGTCCCTTCCAAACAGATATGCATTTAAAACTATAATATGTTGAATAAAACCATTTTTCCTATATTTTTCATGGGTGTAAATGGTATCTCTTCTAGCAAGTTATAAGAAACTGTTTTATTCCTGCATTTGCCATAAAAGCTACCATAGTGTTAGGCAAGTGGAAAGTATTCCTTAAATATGTGTTGATTGTCTATTTGTAGCCTCTTTTAAAACCATTGTAATATTAATAATATTGCTAGTTATTAAATCATAGTTATATACAGGGCTGTGATTAGCACTTTATATATATTATTTTCTTTATCCCTCATACTTGACTTTGAGATAAATAATATGATCCCCGTTTTGTAAATGAAAACACTAAAGGTTAATGAAGTTAATAATTTTCTCAAGGTCATGCAACTACTAAAATAAGGTGACTATATAATTTCTTGTCAATCAGGACACATCTGAGCATGCACAAAAGTACTAAAAACATTAAAGTTATATTACTTTTTGAAATATTTATATATTAACTGACAATTGATTTCATTAGACTGGTAAATATATAAAATAGTTTAATTCTAAAATTATTTTCAAAATTATAATTTTAAAACAAAAATAAAAATAAAACACATATAAAGCAAAATTGAAAAAAGATTGAACATTAAAAATAAATATGTTGAATAGTCTTGATACATTTCCATCCATAAAATAGTATTTCTGGGCTATCTTTTCCATTGATGTCTTATTATTTTTCATAAAATTTCCTGAAATATTCATTAAAATTGTATTTTATTATAAATTAATTTGAAATTTTAACATTTTCAACTGAAATTTTTTTATGAAACATACTTTTTTGAATTGAGAAAAATATCTTCTAAAGATTTTGATATACTCAGAAAAATATCTGCCAGATTAAGGCTATTCTCATTTCTATTTTATTCTTTTTTATATATTGAAATAGGTTAATTTTGCAACCCAAGTAATTTCAATCATAGTTCTCCAGAGAACTTTGTTTTGAGCAAAAGTTATTAAAATAAGTTGTCTCTGTGATCCTTTGAATACTTTTCCAAATTCAGACACTGCAGAATTATAGGCCTGCTCAGTTTCAATTCCAATACAGAGTTTAAAAATTATTCAAACAAAATAAAAGTTCATGAAAAGATTATTTCCACTAGTCAATATATTCCAAAATGCAATCATAGAATTTATAAATTAAATCTCAAATCCACCGGAGTTCATGACACTTAATTTGTTCATTTTCCTCTTTAACTTTTGGCTATAAACATCATTATTTTCCTGCTGCAAGCATTGTTTTCAATTCCAATTTGTTGAAAAGGTTTAAAAGCTTAAGTTTTAATACTCCAGTCATGAAAAACTTTTCTTAAAGATTTCTAAGAAATTTTTTAAAAATAAGCCAACATTTAAAGGACACATTACAAAAAGTGCAATTCCAATGTAAATCACTTAGGTTGCTTTAAGTTCAAGTACTTCTAACATCTGATTGTCAATAGGCAGCACAGGGAGAAAATACACGAAACCATTTTAGAATTTTTTTATTCAATATCAGCTTTTTCACAAAATAATTAGTTCAGTTATCCTAAATGTGTATGTATATAACTATAAATTTTGACAACCAATTCCAAATAGAGATTTGATCTATACAATTCTGATTTTTATAAGAGCACTATATATATCATGACAAGATGCTGGCTTCCAGGCAGCTGGTGTTTTCTTGTTTGCATATCTTGGTGACTCAGCCCTACTTCAGCTTTTACCTTCCCTGTGGGCCTCCTATGAGGGCTATAACTTCTATTCAATTACTATTTCAACAAGTCTTCCATTCTCTAGTCGTGATAAAACATGTTTCCCTTTATTAGGATAAGCCTCTCTAGCAGGTCACCAGTCAGACTCTTAACTATGTTCTCCTTCCCCTTCAGAGTATGCCAGAATTTCTGGGTGCCTTCCATGACATCAGGGTCCAAGTTCAGTTTGAGAACTCACAGGCAGGCTTATTTATTCAGATAACTTCTTCTACGGCTGCACTAATGTGCACCATCACTATACCCCTGCCATGTTGTTTTGCAACCATTCTCTAAGGCAATCTCTTTCTAGGCTTCCAAAAGGGAGAGTGATCTAATATTCCTCTGCTTTAGGCTTTTCTCTTAAGCTAAACAAGACAATTTGTTCCAATGTACAAATGAGATTTGGGTCCAATGTAGGAAGTCTTGTCATATATTTGACCTCCATCTTCCTTTTCCCATAATCCCCGGGAAGAAGCAGATGATTCGTACTTCCTCTTCTTCTCTGGGTAGAACTTTGCCTACATCTTACCCTCCTTCTGGAAAGAAGACACTTGTCTCAGTCTTAATAGAAAAATGTTATCCTTTCTTTACAAAGAGAAATACTTGTGATCTGCTTCAGCCAACGGACGGTCTTCATAAAGAAATTGGATTTGGAAATTATAAAAAAACAAAAATTTATTAGTTAAATATCTTTAAAATGTTATTCCCACTTTTTCCAATTTTAAAACTTAAGAAACAATTCTCACTCCTATTTGGTATCTAACCTGTTTGTAGAAGAAAGCTTCCTGTATCTAGGACAAAATTATTTGTGAGAAATATAGTGGACATACTAATTATTTACACATACCATAAAAGCTCATGATTCAGGAGTAATACATAGTATAAATCATATCCAATTGCTTAACATGACATCAAAAAACTAGGAATTCGACCATCTTTGGATGAGCTCTACTAACTAAATGTAAAGAAATGCAGGAAAGTTTAAAACCCAAGTAGTAATATATATCAGTTTTAACACTTGGACTGAAAAATATACTTATAGAAATACAATAAAATATCCCATTTTATAACCATTTACAAAATAAATCATTAACAGCCCAGAGAAGAGTAATGAATTATACTACCACTAAGAAATAATTTAAAATAATGAAATTCCTATCTTCTTTCAATATTAAAAAGACTAACTGAAGAAGGAAAAATTACTTAACTCAAGAACTAATTATATATTTTGTCTGTACATCTTGGGAGCTATCATTTCATATTACATTTCTAAATAAAAGTTCTTTATGTTTCTCTTTTTGCTTCATTTTTATTGTGTGTACTACAATGTTATATTTATAAGATAGTTTTGAACTAAAGTAGGCTTTTACTATCATAAACACACTCTATCCCTTTGGGATGCCAAAAGATTGATCTTCACCATCCCATCAGTAATGTCCATTTCCCATTCATAATGTGTAAATTGAAGTGTTAAGGGTTGGAGACACAGAGATGATTGAGATACAATGAGTATTATTATTTAGTAATAGAAATAGAAACTGTAATTTTAAAATATTTTTAATATAAATGATCTAATGGTAAGTAACAAATGTATGACATCCCTCACTGATGATTGCTCTAGTAAACACTGGTTCAGTGTTCATCTGCAAAGCAGAGAGCACTTTATCATGGAGAGAGAACCTGATCCTTGAAGTCCAACAGGTCTGCATTCCTCTCTGTTTCTGCAACTTACTAGATAGCAGAACTTGGACAGGTCACTTAATTTCTCTGGGTCTGTTTGCTTGTCTACAAACTGGAATGATACTGCTACTCATCAGGTTCATGTAAGGATTAAATATGATGTCTATGTCAAAGGCTTGTCACAGTGGCTGGCATAGACACATTATTTCTCTCTCCAAATACCTCATATGTTATGTTTTCTATGCTTCCTTCTTCCAGAGCTGAATATGTTCCTCTGAATTTATTCACTTTCTTTGAGAGCACTGGGTAGCTGATTTGTTCTCGAATGTATTTCTTGTTGTATGGGGATTGAGAAAAAGGAGAACCAGAAAGAACAGAACAGAGAATGGTTGAGAACCTCTGTTCCGGAATCATATATGACATAATACACTATTTTTCTATGTGACATAATAATGTAGTAACCACAAACATAATTTTCACTGCATCTTATTTTACAGTACCACTATGGGTTAAAAATTTTAATCTGTTAAACTATTTCAGATGTAGAATTTAAATTTATTTTGCCCTTTCTCTGCATGTTTTATATGGAACCAGTTCATTTCTGTTTTTCCCATCTAGGAACTTGGTGAATTTAGCAAACAAATTTGGTTTCTTGAATCTCCATGTTCACATTTGATTTAACCATGTAAAAATGTCAGGAAAAGAGATCACTGCATAAAAGGATCTAGAGTCTTTAAAATAATAATAATTAATCAAACAAAAACTTACTTCATATATTACTTTCACCAGGCCCCCAAAATGATCCACTTGAAAGATTATAGACGAATAACATTTGAATCCATTGAAAAAAATTCACCTTAATAAAAACTAAATCCAGTTGAAAACACAGATCCACGATCTGGAGCCCAGAATAACACCAACTATTGCCATTTGAGAATGTCACTCTTTTTTCCTCAAGTGGTGGTTTTACCACCCACTATCTGACCTTTTACATACAATTCTAGCAAGCTCCCTTAAACTTAAAAGGGGTTGGGGTAAGGGGTTAAATGCATGTTCCATTGTGTTCTATGATTTTTGAGAATTCTGGCACTTTTTTCACTGTGTCAAAAATCAGTTTCTAAGAAGTGTGTGTGTGTGTGTGTGTGTGTGTGAGAGAGAGAGAGAGAGAGAGAGAAGGAAGAGATTATTAAACATACCTAGAAAAATGATCTAGAAAGATACAGCATTAATTGTTAATGTGCTCAGCTCTCAGGAGTGAGTTATAAAGGAGGAATTTTTTATTTTAGATGGTCCTGCATTCTTTACACTTTCCCACAAACATATTTATAAATTAAGGGAAAATATTCCATTGCACACATAATATAACAAAACATAGCAAACTGTATTTGAGGATTTTCCTTCAAATTTCCCCATGTCAGAAAATGGAGCCATCATTAGCCTTTTTGCTTAGTAGCAAAACCTAAGATTTGTATTTGCTTCCTTTTTCCTTTACACAGTACTTCCAGGCCATGGCAAGATCTGTGGGCTCTACCCTCAGAATATACTCTGAATCCAATCAGTGCTCACCTGCGGCACCAGAAGCCTGGTCCAAACCACATCCTCATCTCACGTGGACTACCACACGTGCCTGTTACTCAATCTCCTGCTTCCGCTCTAGCACTCCAAAGTTATGTTTTCATGCTGCAGTCAGATTGTTCTTTAAATGTAAGTCAATCATGTCAGTCCCCTGCTCAAAAACCTGTCCGCATTTCACTCAGAACAAAGGCTAGCTCCCTTATCACTACATGATCTGGTCCCTGTCTTTCTAATCCCACTATCTACTGCTCCTTCCCTCTTTCATTCTGGCCTACCTGCTGTCCATCCAACACAGCAAGTGCCTTCCTGTTCACCTGGTTGTATTAGTTTGCTAGGGCTACCAAAACAAAAAAGTACAGACTAGATGGCTTCAACAACAGAAACTTATTTTCTTACAATTCTGGAGGCGGGTAGTCCAAGATCAAGGTGTCAGTCGGCAGGTTTGGTTTCTTCTCTCCCTGGTTTGCAGATGGCCACCTTCTCTCTGGGTCCTCACGTAGCCTTTCTTCTGCACTGACACATATCTGTGTCCAAATTTTCTCCTTCTTATCAGGATACTAAGTATATTGGATTAAGGACCACTCATATGACCTCATTTTACCTTAGTTACCCTCTTTAAAGACCTTGTCACCAAATACAGTCACATTCTGAAGTACTGATATTATGATTGAAACATATGAATTTGGGAGAACACATTCAGCCTGTAAAAATGTTCTTTCTTCTGCCTAAAATGTTCTTTTTTAAGAACTTCTGTGGTTCATTCTTTCATATCATTCCATCCTTTGCTCAAATGTCCTTTCCTCAAACAAGCTTCTTCTCTACCAATTGACAATAGCCACACATAATCTCTTCATTCTATGCCTTGTCCTACTTTAGTTTTCTTCATAGAACCTCAATCACTTTGTAGCATTAAATGATTTTTTTCTATTTTTGTTTCGTTATCCCACTTCTAGCACATGTGCCCAAACTTGTGTCCACACACACATGCACACACACATGCACACATGTAGTAATGTGTGCTTCAAGAAAGCAGGGGTTTTTATCTGTCATGTTTACTGCTGTACCCCCAGTATGTAGAGTTGTACCAGGAACATTGTATGGGCTCAACAAATACTTAATGAATTAATAATATTTTACAGATTTTGCAAAGAAATATCCATGAGATCTTTCTAATAGCATGGGGGCACTGGGTGAAAAATAATGAAACAAGCCCTCACACGGACCATGCACAAAAATGAGCATGGAAACATGTTATTGATGGTCCTGCTTCCTAAAGTTAATGTTTGCTATTGGCTATTTTACAACAAATTTAATATAATATGCTTTACTATGATTAATGTCTTTTATTAATTATGTACTGAATTAGACCAGTTGTTCTCAACCAGTGCAATTTTGTTCCCCTTGAAGATATTTGACAATGTCTGAGATATAGCTGGTTGTCACTGATTCCAGTGCTACTGGTATTCCGTAGGTAAAGGCCAGGGATGCTGTTAAATATCATACAATTCAAAGGATAGCCTCCCACAACAAAGAATTATTTGGCCCAAAATGTTAATAGTGTGCTGAGGTTAAAAATCCTGCTCTATAGAAATTTAAATCAAAATAACAAAGAATCTTTGACTATTTTGCCCCTAATTCACCCTATAATTTTGGACATAAATGATGGAACTTATATAATAAAATATCAATATATCTTTAAATAAGAAGGCCCTATTTTTAGTGAGCCTCAGACAAAATGAGAAATTAATGGACTTTGTTTTAGGAAGCTTTTCATTTTTCTCCTTCTCTTTTGCTCCCCTTTTTATACTTCTTTATACCCATCGGTATGGTCCCTTAAAGACCAGAGTGTCTACCCTCCCAATCGCATTTCTCAGGGTCCAGAGTGTGGTATCTCACTAAATACCATGCCAGGTCTATCTTTACCTAGGCTAAGCCCCAGATTGCCTACCAAGTTTTGTCACTTGCCCAAGTCAGCTTTAAAATGCTAGAACACTATGAACAAACCATGAAAAAATTTAGCAGGGAAAAATTTAGAGTTCTGCATTTAAGTTTCATCAACTGAATTTCACCAGTACAGGATCAGGAAGATTTACCCAAAGTTTATATTGAGAAGATCTGAGATATTTTATTGATACCTCCTCCCTCCCAACTCAACATTAGCTACTATGGCACTGGAAGCCCACTGCCCCATCTAAGAACATAATAGACCAACTTGGGCTGGTAAGCAAATCCTAGAACATGAAAAAAAAAAAGTGTTGTGAACCCACAATAATTGTGTGAGGATCAATTTCTGGGAGTACACTGACAAATTACTACATTCAGAGGAACCACTAAAATGGCTAGGAAACCCAAAGCCATGTTTCATATGAAACAACTAAAGAAACTGGAAATGCTGGTGCAACAGAAGAGAACATTTAAGATAGAATAACAATCTCTAAATATTTGAGCAATGGCAATCAAAACAAAGAGCAAACATTCTTTTTTTTTTTCTTTTCTTACTTAGAAGAAGAACTAATACTACTGAGTTGAAGTTATAAGATTAGGGGACTGAGCCAGGCTCAGTATGGAAGAATTCTATGTCATTTTGGCAAAAAGTACTCTTTCACAAATAATATGATTCTCATCACTAGAAATATGCAAGCAGAGACCACAGGTCTGCTTCTCGGGGACACTGCAGAAGAGATTCCTATTTTGGGTAGGAAGATTGACTGGAAATCAGTTCATGCCCTTCCAATTCTGGGATTCTATAAGTCTAGCCATTTTTTTTTTATTAAAAACAAAATATCTAACTATTCTCTCTCTCCTCAAAAAAAAAGTATGTGAAATAAGATTTGTTTCCTCTTTACTATCAATAACCATAAGAAAATCTTTAAAGAAATAAAGTATATTATCTACCATATAGATAAATATGCTAAAAGATCATGAGATTACTAAGTACCCTAATTTGAAATTATAATAAAAAATTATAATTGATATCATTTTTTCCTATAATATAAATATAATTTAATTTGGGCATTAAGGTAAGAATAGATGTAATTTTTAGTACCAGAATCCTGCACTATTCATTTCTTTTGATTTTTATTTAAATGCTTTCTCAGTATTTTTTTTATGTAGGTGTGAAAATTTTCTTTAAACTACACTTTTTATTTAATAGTTATTAGAGAAGAATATAAAAAGCAATTAATTAGATACCAAAAGATAGATTTCTAGTTCTGGCCACCAATGACTGTGTCTTTTATGTAATTAATAAGTCCCTGGATCTCATTTTCTTCATCTTTAAATTAGAATTTGGACTAGATGATCCCTAAGATTTCTTTCAACTCTTAATTTTTATGATTCTATTACTTGATATCATATATGAAATTTCTGCCAAGGCTACCTGTGTAAGTATTGAAGATTTTCAAGTTATAAAAAGGGGAGAGGTGAGGAAATCAAAGGAGTAGGGGAGACTCCTACCTCTTCCTCATCGTGGGTGTCTTGTGGGTTATTACTGACATTGAAAGAGTTTAGCAGTATGGTGTTGCCCCAATCAATTGATAACAGAAATCACGGAGTTTTGAGGGCTAATCATTCACCCAATTTGGTACAATGGAACCAAAAACTATAGACTGCACATGTGAATAAGAGAAAGAGAAATAAATGAGTGTCATATTTGTCTTTTTTTTTCTTTTATTCCATTCTGCCCAAATACCTAATACCATGCAGCATTTAAGAAGAACTGGATTTCTTTGCCAAAGGTAAAGAAGCCATTCTGAAATATGTGTGGAAGCCTAAAATATCAAGCCATAGTGCTGATTAATATTGGTTAGAGTGCTGCTTGGTGCCTCACACTTTGACTTCTTCAATGCCCCATCAATGTGTCTGTAAAACCACATGGTGGCCAAAGCCAATACTTGAGCTGGCTAGTGAAATAGAAGTCACCATAAAAGCTGCTGTCTTCCCTTCTTCACCATATGGCAACAATTTTTCTTTGATCAAAATAAAGTTCCAACCTCAGTCCCTGTGTAGTATATGTTGTTTAACTTGATTCAACATGGATTATTAAGATTCTTTAAGAACTTTTAAATAGGCTCTTGAGATTCTTTCATTGAAATGTCTATACTATCACAAAACTTTAAGCAAGTTATATTCTTGACAAGAACACATTGTAATTGGACTTTTAACAACTTTTTCAACTTAATGATAAAACAAAATCATTGCTTATGTTTTTCCTTTTTTTTACAAAAAAAAAAGATCGCCAATATGATTAAAATTAATAGAATTTTGGCCACTATCCACAACAATATATATCTCATGTTTTTAGGCAGCAATCTACAATTTTCTAGTATGAAATATGTTAGAGGTATTACTTTAGCTTGAGAACTCGCACTCTGAATTTGGTGATGTTCTGGATACCTCAGCTTGTCCCTACACTGTGCCCCAGGAGGCTCACCTATAAGGACCATGCCGGTGAGCTACAGGCCCTCTGGCTTCCAGCTGGGTTCATCAACGGGGAATCTCAGCAGGAGACCGCTTGGAAAGAATATTTCTCTGTCTCCAACCCCACAGGGTCATTTCAGGCTGGCTGCAGCTCTCCACAAAAAGCTGCTGAAGATAGTTTCTTCGCACAACTATTTCCTTCCAGGTTCTAGTTATAGCTTCCTCCCTTTGTCAACAACTCCACTGTTACTACCTGGGATACAGTGTTACTCCTTTTTATTTTCCTGCTCTATGCCCTTGTCTTGATAAATAGTATCTTTTTCAAACTATCCTGAAATTAATTGCCCTAATTTGAGCTAACCATCTGTTTTATTCACTGGAGCTTGATCTTGTCAGATACTTAGGTGAAGTTTAATGAAAATACGTAGTTCTCTCTCAAAGAAGCTGCTTTTGGACTTATTTATCCTTTTAAGAATTTTTGTTTTATATTTCACTAAGTTTAGGTTTTTACCAGTTAATTCCCTCTTCCCGATTTCTTTTGGTTTATTTAATGGTTCATTTTTTCAAATTTGTTAAGGTAAGTAGCTAGTTATTTAATTTCATCTTTACTCTTTAATAACAGTGATATATAACATTATACTTTTTTTCGGAGACCTGCTAGTTATTAGATTTCGTTGGATTTCAGTGAAGTATTTCCCTTCCCATTGATTTATAGAAAATTATTTACTGTTCTATTTACTTTATGGTCCAAGTGCTATCTAGTATTATTTCTTAATTTTTAAGTATTTTAAATGTTTAATGGGATCTCTATTACTTAGTTTTAATTTTAGTAGAGTATGTGTCCTATAAAGTCTCTCCTTTTTTGAATTTAGTAAAGATTTCTTTGTGGCCAAGTATATGATCAAATGTTTTGTTCTTGGATATTTGAAAAAATTAAATTCTCTATTTAAAAAATGTAAGATCTATATATCAAATGCATCAAGTTTGCTAAAGAAATACTATTTTTTGCCTAGTACATTGATCTACTTGTGAAAGAGAAATAATAAAAAATCTTTTACTATCACTGTATTTGTATGAGATTCTCCTTGCATTTTTAATAGTTTTTACTTTTGTATCTTATCACTATGTTGTTTGATACACATAATTTTGTGGCTGTTAAATCTTCATCAATTTGAATTTATATCATTACACAACATACCTGTTTATTCTGTTAATATATTTTAACCTTAAATTTAATTTTGCCTGATATTAATGTTATCATACCAGTTTTCTTTTGGTTTACATTTCCTTATATTGCCCAATCACTTTATTGGAAAGAGAGAAAGAACAAAAGGAAGAAAGAGAGGAAGGAAAAAAGGGAGGAAGGGAGGGAAGAGAGAGGAAAACAGAGAGTGTTTTGATTCTTAACATGAACTTCTTTATAAACTCACATATCTGAACTTTATGTTTTAACCCCAAATAGTAGTTTCTGTCTTTTAATGGGTGAATTCAGTCCATTCTCATTTAGCACAAGGTCTGCTGCTGTTGATTTTATTCCTTTCACCTTACTCCACTGTTTACCACTAATTTACATCATCGTCTCTCTATTTTTTCTCCCCTTTGGCTTTGTTAGTATGATTAAATTATTGCTCATGCCTCCCTCCCCCATGTTAATGTCAAGGTTCTGGTGTATTCTTCCATTTCCTTAATGATTACAATCTCTTTCCCTGCTCTCTTAATCAAACATATACGTCATTATGATTGTTTTAAAAACAAGACACGAGCTACATTTCTATTTCCCCCACCACAGTGTTCTAATCCTACCTGCTTCCCCACCTCTCCAATATAAAAAGAATTTTTAAAAATCCTTTATATGTCCCCATTCCTCCCTCCTTACATATTCTCCCCCACTTTTTGAGATACTTCTATCTCCACCTTCTTGTCCTCACTTACCTATGGTTTGCTGAAATGGTTAAGTGTTTACAGTATCAAAATTTACTTTATGGAATGTCTCTTCTATTTCAAAAGTCCAGGACTCGTATATTCTTAGGCAGTGTTTTCTTAAACAAATATATAGAATAATAATGAGATAACATTTACTGAGTATATAGTATGTGCCAGATTCTCTTCTAAATTTTTACATTTATTAACTCACTCTTTGCAACCACACTGTGGAATAAGCTCTACCATTATTCTCATTCTTTATTGTACAGATGAAAGAAATGAGGCAAAGAGATGCTAACTACTTGCCTGATTTTACAGCAAATGAGTGATGTAATCCGAAACTGAATCCAGGTGCGCCACTCAGAGCTTTGTGCGTGTAACCCCCGGGCCACACTGCCGCACCACCATGGTTGTTTATCTTCGTCCAGGTTGAGGTCCCTGTTTAGGTTAATTTGTTGTTTATTTATAAACTTTTCTAATGTATTTTCCTCATATGGGGACCTTGAGTGGCACTCAGTCAGTTATTTCCCATTCCCAAGTTCACATGTTTCACCCTGACATGTGAATGAATTCTGATTGTGTAAAATATTCTTGGTTTGTGGGTTTTTTCTCTCCATGGTCTGTCTTCTAGTTTCCAAGACTGCAAATAAGAAGCCTTTTTTCCTTCACGTGGCTAAGAGACTATAGGATGATAGAGAGCATAGAGGCTTCTTCCAGGGAGCTAAGGAGGGTGTTGATATCCCACCCGTAGCCCATAGGTTTATGGGGCAGATTGTCACAGCACAAGTCCTGTGAATCTCACCAATATTCCAACAACTGACCTGGGCTCCAGTGTGCTGGCAGGAAAAATACCTGTTCACCCAAGGGGCCACTGCAGCCTTAATAAAAGGACCAAGTGAACAATTTGAATACACACTGTGAGAACTGCTACATCAGACAGGTGATCATCTGAATAAAATGAATAATAAACGCTTGAGGAGATCCAAATATAATACAAAACAAAAATACCCTCTAAAGATTATTATCATTATTTTCAAACTAAAATGAATCAGTAGATAATAAAGGAGAGTTTGACCACTGAACAACCAGAATCTGTAGCCTAATTTTAAGAAATATCTTAACGCACAGGAATTAAATTAGTATTAAATTATATCTTAAAACAAAAAGAGAAGTAGAAGTCATATGGTAAAAGGTGAAAGAGTTATGGAAGACTTGGCAAGCAAATAGCAAGTATTTTGGAAGAAACAAATGGAATAGATACATTAAATATAATATCCCCAGGCTGAGGAAAGATCTGAATCTGCACATTGAAAGAGCACAGTGAGGTCCAGTCTGTTTTGGCAGACATAGACACACATCCTGATGGATAAGAAAAATACATTAAAAGCTCCTGGATAGCAAGAGTAAGTTACCTATCAGATATTTCACTCTCAACCTGTGAATAAGATATTATAGTGCTGTCAATATAAAGAACAAACTGGATCCCTTCCCAGAATAATCCATAAATTCATTCCTCCAATGATTATTACACAATATATTCAAGATACAGAAACCCATTCTGCACAACACGTGGCCCTGTTTCCTCAAAAAGTCAGTGTCATGATAAAAGGAATTTGCTAAACAAAGAGAGACTGAGAGGGCCATAACCACCAGATGCAAACTACGGCTGCAAATTGGGTACTGTTTTGGACAAACCAGCAGCAAAGTTCATTTTGGAATCAACCGGAAAAAGTTAAATAAGGTTTGAGTATTAGGTGCAAATGTACTGAAACAGTAGAATAAAGATGGTTAACTGGAAAAAGCAGGTTATAAAATGACAAATCACACAAATACACACATATATATGCATGTATGTGTGTATATACATGTAAACACACATATAAAATACATATAGATATACATAAAACTATATGTATATATGAAAACTACACGTTTATAAAATATATGTATATTTTATATGCATGAAAAATCTGAAAAGACATGCGTTAGAGTTTGATATGATATTCTATGGTTGGTGGCTATATGATGTTTATTCATGTTATTTTTCCTATTTTTAACAATTCAAAGTACTGCTTCCACAAAATAAATAAATAAATATATATATACATATATATGTATATATGAAGGAAGAGAAGAAAGCAAAGGATAGGAAGGAGAGAAGGAAGATGAAAAGCAATAGGAGACAGGAAGGGAGAGGCATGGGAGGAGAGGAAGTAGAGGAAGAGGTGAAATAGGAAGGAAAATCCTGAAAGAAAATCCACAGATCACCACGTAGGAGAGGGTGGAGATTCAAGGACACAGGACTGCTGTGCTGTGCGACCCATGTGAGGTTCTGGTACAGAGCACTGTACAGTTGCAGAACATGGAAGAGTCTTGCCTGTTTCAAATTACCACGAACTACCACAGGAGGAAAATATAACCCTGACCATTTATGTTTAGCTTTCCAACAACAAAATATGGCATAATCGATTTCAGAAGAAAAATAGAAATAGATTCAATTTTGTAAAAGAATCCCAAAACATAGATTAATTATAGTTGTCAACAAATTATAGTGCCTGTTGATGCACATGCTAGTGACACGAGTTTTATATTATTCATTGATCTAACAAAAATAGAAAACATGGTTAAAATGAACCTACACTTTGTTTTATGTGTCTCAAGAATTTTAAATATTAATTTAGACTCCACGACTTTGAACTACATAAAAGTTTAAGCTGGTGTTAAGTAATATTTACATTCATATTGTCCATGAAAGAGGGAGTTCTGAACCAGTTCATCTTGTAAATAAAATTGCATGGGGCGTGTTTAATTTTCATAAATTACATACTCTTTATTATATACTCTTATAATAGTCTCTATATAAATCAAAGATGCTGAGTTCAATTAAATCTCCATAGACAGCAGCAGCAGCCGCTGAAGACCTTCTGCATTTTTTTCTCCTGACTCTTTTATTGACTGGGCCAACTTGACAAAATAGGCCTGGTGCTATACTAATCCCTACAATTCATCAGGATTAGAAAATCTTGAATGAGTTTATAGTTAAATATATTTTAAATACATTCAAATTTATTTTTTTCTTTATTTCATGGAGAGCTGCATTCAGCCACATTGAGTCACATTCAGAGTCTACTAGTTAGTATACATACTTTCAATACATCTCTTCATCAACCTATTAATAAGACTTACCAGCCAAATGGTTTAGTGCATTTCTTTCCACCAATTGATTGATTTTAAATAAACCTTTCCATTTTTTTGATTCTATAACACTTATATTTAATGGCTCCCAGGAACTAACCAAGAACCACAAACTCAACATAACGGTACAAATTATCGATGTTGTCAAGCAATGAATGTTATGTATATATTAATACAATGGTCTCTCTAAGCCAAGTCCTACCCCCAGTGCTTGTTGGCCCTGTGACAACAGGAATCAGATTTTATGCTCTCTTTGGGAGTTTTTCTCTTGAGCCTTTAAATTGTGTCTATGTGGCACAATATAAATCAAACATTCTTTTTTGATTTTTTTTGCAACACAACTATTTTTGGTTTATTATATAGGTAAATACTGGGTCAACAAATAATGTGACCTTCAAATAATTTTGGTTCTCTTTCAAGTTAATTATTATTTGTTAAGATATATCAACATATTAAGATTTCATTCAGATTTAAGATTTTTTGTATATAAAATTCCTCTGAAGGTATTCAACTAAATATGGTTCTAATGAAATGCTGGCAGTAATGTCATAAAGTAGCAAAAGCTTCCAGGCAGTCTGAGATTTTGTTTTCCAGGAAGCATGAAATATAAAAGGTTGGAAATTATCTTGAGATGAGGAATATCAGTGGCATGCTTATACAAACAGAGGAGATAACTTTTCTAGTTTGCTAATATGCTAGATCCACAAGAGAACATGGACACATTTGGCATTATATCACATTATCTTGCTCCTGTGTGTTGAATTGAACACACTGTGCTCTGTACTGAATTATCAACTCTTTCCCATTCATGGTTAGTCTGAATACTTTCACCTCACCACAGAACCATAGTTGCCAAAAATGCATTCAGGCACACCCTCATACTCTTAAAATGGATGTACTTACAAATTTCAGGAGCTCCCTTGTTCAATGTCTCAAGATTTTCTGCCATCATCTTTCTGTTCCACTTTAAAATAAGCTTGTTCATGTCATTGTTCAGCATTTAAAAGTGATAATTTGCCTAAAATCTGAATCATGGTTTGCAAGCAACCTCTCTATTTCATTTTCACATTAAATAGTTGGCATTTGTTCAAATGAGGGCCTTATTTCAATTTGGATGAGGGCTGATGCCTCCTGAAATTAAGGAGAAGCATTTATTTTTTTATTTTTTTTTTTTTTAGGAGAAGCATTTAGAGAGAGAGATTCTTTACTCCTAAGGTCTGCATAAGCCAAGCTTTTTTTTCCATAGTCACTTTTTTCTACTCATTGGCGTTGGCTGGCTAAAACTTTTATATAAGACAGGTCCTGTGGCCTTTCCTACCAAAGGTGATGAAATCCGCAGTGCTCAGATCCCTTCACTCTCAGAACCAAATTAAGCATAGTAGCTGACATGTAGGGTCAAGTGTTAATGTCAGGCTGCCTGTGACAAGCAGAGGCTGCCTCAGGTCACTTTAACTGAGGGAGGCCTGTGGTCATACTGGAACTACGAAACCCCAGGGGCCCACTAATACCTCTTCCTGAATGTCTCCTCAGCTCTCATCTCACTCTCAATGTCCTTTTTTTATGCTCTGACCTAAATTAATTAGCTCCTTCCCCCAATTGGACAGTACTTTATGCCAAGCCGCCTCATAAAACATTGGCCACACTGCAGCTGGGCACTGTTGGGTGAAGTCTCATGTAATACAGGCCTCCCTCTGGGCTTGGAGCTGTGAGTGTAGTGATTTCAGCAAGATAGAAAGCAGCATGTGATGAGCACCCTACCTGGCAGAATCAGTGCTGGTCACCATCTCTGAAGCATTGCAACAGGTTTTATAATGTCTCATGCCCTCCATGGCAGGATTTTTCACTCAAATTTTCAGCTATAACTCACTGGTTACTCATGGGTTTGGTCTATCTGATTTTCAGCAAAAGTTCAATACTAGTTTTGGTTGATCAAGTTCCTATTTACTTTCCTTATTTTGGCAACTTGCATTTTCAATAGCCAGTCTACTGAGTTCCTCTAAATGGGTCCATGACTTGGATAAGCCCATTTCTTCTGGTGCATAAGAAGAATTCTAACTCTTGAGGTGGAGAAGAGGGGTCATTTTAAGCTAAGTCTCCCAAAAATCAGCACCCTCAAAGAAGATTATACTAAGATAGAAATTTATAACTCTTTTTCCACAGGAAAGGAAGTCAGGCGTCTTCAGGAAAGATTATGGAAGTTATACCACCACTTCGTCAGGGCACTTTCCTGGAATAACCACCCTTGCTCAGTTCTTTCAGTAGTTTTACAAAGTGGACTCTGAGGACTGTCTGTTGCCCTCTGGATGTGTGTGCATGTGTAGAGGTTGGGTCCACATTTACTGGTGAAGAATGCATTCCATTTATGTAATCAGCTGTTTCAATAAATGTCATAGATTTTAGGTAGAATTACAAAAGAGAAAGAGAAAACTCTAACACTCTAAGGAAAGAATTTTTTTTGTCTTTATTATTTAAAATGTGATCCTCAGACATCATGTATTTTAGGGTTAGCCACAAAAGCAGCAGATTTACAGGAAGACAGGAAAACAGAAGACGATGATGTAAAATGAATATTGCCAGGTGAAGAAAATGAAGAAGCAAGTCAGTTCTACAGCTTGATTCCTTAGTCAGTCAGTTGCAGACAAATTGGAGAATACTATCCTCTTAGACTTTAGAACTCAAAGGTAAAGAAGTAAGTATAAATTCTCAAGTAAAAATGGATTTGACTAATAGTTGTAGATTTCTTCTCATTCAAAGAAACCATAACCCAAAGGCAATGTCATAGCATGAAGTATTTTGCTACCCTCAATCTGAAAACTATACTTTGCCCTTAGACTTTCACTTTCTTACCAAGTATGGACACATGCATCTGTAAATATAACATATAAAGGTAGAGATGAGTGCACGCTCACTTATATTTATGACATACACACACAAAAAGAAATGATAAAGCTTCAACCTCCAAATGTTAAGGATATCATGTGTGTTATTCTGACTCCATTAATATTGGCATTATTATCATTTCTAACTTAGAGAATTGCCAAAAAAAAAATCAAGTAGGAGAGAAATGAGTACTCTAGATCCTAAAAGATATTCAAGAAACATGTTGAAATTATAAAAGAGACCACCTATAAAATTATTTCCCCACATATACAAATAATAGCATGAATTCTGTAGTTATTAGCAGAAATATATAGCATATGTTCATAAAATCACAGGCAGATGTAGCTTAAGTAAGGACCATCATAATTATCATTTCAGTGGTCCTCTCCAAAAAACTATTAGACACATCACAAGGAATCAGAAAAGAAAAAAAAACTCTTATGTACAAATTCTATATTCTGAATAGTAAGACTACTGACTAGCAATATAGATGCAGCATGTGAATTTGCAGGAAAAGTCAGAGAATAGGTACCTGTAAAGAGACAGTTTGAACAAAAGGTATCCAGAAAACTTACATGAGAGAAAATTCAGCATATAACTCCAATTGTTCAGTTCTTACATGTTAGTCTAAGATGAGTAGAACTCTTTCATTCAGTGACACTTCCACCACCTTCCATGGTTACATAGTAATAGAGTGAAGTATTGCAGGAGGCAAGACAGAGAAGGAAGATTTGGACTTTAGCTTTTCTGTCTCAAAAAATGAATTCTTGAGGTATCATCAATTAATTCCTTGATGTTCTGGCTTCTACTGAAAATTTTGCCTAAGATTATCTTATTTTTGTTTTGGGATCTTTTTTTTCTAAAATACCTGTGTCTCAAAGATGGCTGACTAGAGATGTCAGTCACCAGATTGTCTCAGACAGAAGGGAAAGTTTTAGATTAAAAAAAAAAAAAAATAGCTCAGGTGTAATTCAGAGAAAAAAGTGCCAGAACCTACTGTAGATTCCATGGGAAGAAGCTGTGAAGCAGGACAAGAAGGAGCAAAATTTTGGCGGCGATCAACCCCTGAGAAACTTGGCATCCCATGGAAAGGGTAGGTGAGGGTTTTGTTTCTCCTTCCCTCAGACCTCAGCAGGCTCCCAACCTGCTGAAGAACTTTTCTATCCTCGTGAGCCCCAAAACTTATGCTGCCAGTGAACTAGGAGCTTCTTGAAAACAAAGCACCTGGCTCTCAGGGTCACTCCTTGTCGCCACAGACCCAAGCTGAGATGGCAGGCACCATACTGCTTCTCTACCATGTGTCTTTGTCCTCCCCAGAGAGCTTCAGCCCTTCAGTTTTCATGTCACTGGTGCCCAAACAAACATTTCCCAACTCCTGCCCAGACTGTGGTGGCTGCAGAGGCTGGTGGGTCCCTGAAGAACCGTGTGACCCCAGAACTTGGACATTAGAAAAGATCCTATCTTAATCCAAGAATCACAAGTACTAAGAATACTGTCCCCATTCTTGACATACCATAATGCCTAAAGTAACTGAAATTAATCACTCATTTGGATTAAGATATTTAGGGCCACTGATCAAGCACTAATATGATTACTTTTTTTAATTCAGTGTTTTTTTTTTATTTAACCATTTATCAAGGCCTTAACACATAAAATGAAAGTTTTCTAGAAAACTAGAAAGAAATATTTAGGTTCAGCCGCAGTATGAAGTGTTCCCCTCAGAGGACTTAAACCCCACTTCTCATAATCTCCTTCAACCTCTCCCAAAGCCACCTCAAATACATGTTCAGTGTAAAGAAAGTGGTGTGTCCGTTTCAAATGCAGCTTCATGACAAATCTCGCAGCCCTTCCCTTCTGATCAGACTGCCCATCCTAATTTCCTTGTACCAACTCCGGAGTGGCAGAACCCAGACTCCTCCCCACTATGAGCGGAGCCAAAGAGAGCCCCACGTGTGGAAACTCTGAAGAGCAGGAGGCCAGCATTTGGTAACTTAGGAGTTGACTTAGGGAAACTAGGCAACGGCTACACAAAGCTGGAAAGGCGACCCATCAGTTCTTGGCAGTATCAAAATACATTTAAGTGTGGTTCACAAAAGCAATGATAGCAAGAATTCCAAAATAGCTGGTGGAGCACAGAAGCAGTCAATCGCCACCAGCCGGCAGCAACATGAAAGTCAGGCACCATGGTCCTGAGAGGTGGCTGCACTCACGGCAGGGCCCCAACCAGAACTTGGGAGTTCAGAGAACAGGATCAGACTCCCTGGAAAGAGGATGAGAAGCATTAACAATGGCCCCAGCCTCAGTCAAGGGGGCTGGCCCACTCATTTTTAGAAAGACTAACATAGGACACAAAGAACTGCCCAAATGTCTGACAAACAGAGGAAGCTTTGGCTCAGCTAGTGCCATGCCCAACACAATCTAATTCAATGCCCCAGAAAAAGATCATCTGCCATCCTAGGTCACTCTTGACTTAGGAGCCAAGCTATGCTTATGCCTGAATGTAGGCTCAGCAATAGTTCTACCTTGGGGAACTCAGGAAGAAGAGGTAGGGAAATGGGTTGCACATTTTTTCAAATAATCTGTATTTTATGATGCATGTTCTGAGAAGCTCTCATGGTGAAGCTTACATAGTGGTAAAAATTAAAGATAGTTGGCTAATGCTATTTTGGTTTTGCTAGGTTTCCAAAAAGAAAATACAAATAGCGTATCTTTTATGAGAACTTTCATCCTAGCACAAGTGGTTACTTTACTTCCTGTCCCCTTTGAAAGCATTATGCAGTAATCTGAGATTATATTAGCACTCGAATTTGACCCAATGACTACATTCACAAGAAACAAACATTTCCACTTGTTTGGTGTTATTCACCTGATATTTAAAACTTAACATGTGGTTCCTCATTCATATCAGCTGTCTATATACCTCATTATAAATATTTAAACCAAACCACGCTTGAACATCTCAACCAACATTCCCTTAGGATTGTGATTATATATACAGAAGCTCTTCAAAAACACGATCTGGAGATAAAACAAAGAGCTCTCTCAAGGCCTGAACACAAAGCTGTCAGTGGGGGGAGGGGGCAGGCAGCCAAGGAAAAGTTGATGAGGAAACTGGGTAAAACATATGTCAGTTTTTCCATTTAGGAGTCACATTTAATGAAGCAAACTATCACACAAAGATGTGAAGTCTCTTTCAGATGGGACTGTGGCCCTCTGATGGTTTTAAAATATTAAAAATGGAGGAAACGACTTGTGTCTCATGTTCCATCCTGACTTGTGTGGAATTTTATCGGCTTTCCAAAAAAAAAAAAAAAAATGTGGTCAAACATAGTTTGTATCTATTATGTTTACAGAGCTGCTAATAGATCTGAGCTCCATTTCATGTTGATAGCTCTACAGTGTCAGCAAAATTCCTTGGAAACACATAGGCTTGCAATCCTCCGAGTAAGGGATCGTGAAGCCATTGAGGTATTCCAGCATTCAAGGGCATTCAGTAGCCTTCGTCCAGACCCACTAGATGTCACTGTGCATGTGAGCATGTCTGTGTAAGACTGAGACATTCTGAAAAGAAGAGGAAACCACCGCAGGGGAGAATGTCATGTGGCAACAGAGGTAGAGATTGGTATATATATCTACAAGCCAGAGAACACCAAGGATTGCCGGCGACACCAGAAACTAAGAGAAAGGAATGGAACAGATTCTCCCCCAGAACCTTCGGAAAAAGCGTATGGCACTTCAGACATCTTGATTTTGGACTCCTAGCCTCCAGAACTGTGAGAGAATAAATTTATGTTGTTTTATGCCACCCTATTTGCTGTACTCGGTTACAGCAGCCCTGGGAAGCAAATACAACCCAGCCACTTCTAGACCAGGTTACCTGACCAGCAATGCCCCTAGTCTGGTCATTTCTGACCACAAACTGCCTGTTCAGCAAAGTCCAAACTTCCTCACTGTCTGGAATACTGATAAATGCTCTTTTCAACAGCTACTGCTAATTTTCCCAAGAAGTTCCAGTTACTTTTTCCACTCTGGCTCACTCGAAAGAATTCCAGAGGTTTATGAAATGTTTGGAAAACCAGAGGTTTCTTTTTTTCAAAAGGAAAAAGAACTCTCTCATCTTAAACCTCTCTCCTAGAATGACCTTTAAAAGCTTGAAATTATAGGCTATTGCAGATAGCTAAAAAGCTTATATTTGAAGACTTGTTTGGGGATTTTCCCTTCTTGGGAGAGGACTGGGAAAAGAAACAAGAGACATTCTTGCTTTAGGTTAGCTCTCAACTGTCCTTCAGGTCCTCTATAGAAACAGCAGTAAATGGCATTCTTTATAGAGTACTAAAGAAGTAGGAAACATTTTCTCAAATTAAAACCACTAGCCTAGACCAGAGCTCTCTTTCCATATGTATGTGATCTAAATCAGGTTATTTATCATCTCTGGATACATTTCATTATTACTTATAATGTAGAAATGGCTCTTCAGAAGAAATCTTGCACCAGTAAAATCTGATTGATTCACACATTGCTTGGTCAAATTCTTTACCTTCATGTCTTCTAACCTAAATTAGAGCATTAAACACATATTTTCCCCAGCATTGGTGCATATATTTTATTCAAGAGCTTTGTTGTCTCTTCAAGCTTCTGTACTTCTCTGCCTTATACCAGAAGAGCTTCCAGCTTTTACATTTTGTGATGTATGATTATGGCTTTAACTGCTAGTCATTGTCAGCATGAATGGAAATCATATTTTCATAGCCTTTTAATCTCTAGAACCTGAGTGAAAGATATCAGATGTGGTTGCAGTCCTGGCCATCTTGTCCTTTATTCAAATGGGTAATTCAGGAGAGACATTACCTCGAAAAAGTGGTGTGTAGAGTAGAACCAAGCATGAGAAACTCACCCCAAAGCTACTCTCCCACCTGAAGAATTTTGGGTGAACTTCTATGGAAACCAGGGAATTTGGAAGGGAAATTGTCTATGTAGTCACATTAGTAATCCTGGTAATAAAGTACTTGAGTGAACATAAACACCATTTCTCTGTCACAAACTGTGCTTAAAATTTCATCTACATAGCTGTTTAGTCTGGAAAAAAAATCTAAGAGCCCAATTTCTGGGATATGGCAATTGACTGCCAAAATTTTAGCCACAAAAGAGAGCCAGAGATGGTTCCCTGGAAGTTAGAATTATTTTCCGTTTTTATTGTCTAAACTTATCAATATTACAGCCACTGGTAGCACATGGCTAATTAAATTTAAATTAATTAAGTGAAATTAAAAATCCATTTCTTTAGTCTTGGTAGCCCCACTTCGAGTGCTCAGTAGCCCCCTATGCCAAGTGGCTACCATATTGGACAGCACAAAAGTAGCTCTCCTCCAGAAGAGGCAGTAGACCCAACCAATGAATTCACAAAGGGTTCTCAGCTTTGCGTCACCATGTGTAGCATTATTTCCTTTCCTAAAAATTTTTAAGCTGATAATTCATAACGGCACAATGATGCATGTATTACATTTTCTTCCTAGCTAGAAAATAAGCAAACAATTTTATTAGGATTTTTTATTTAAACACGGTTTTCTCTAATACTTTTCTATGCCTTTAGAAACTGAGTATCCATGATCATTGTAAAAACACCAAGTCTTGACATTTCACTACATAATGAACTTGACTCTGCTTTCTGTGTATTGGAATATATACTTAGGTTGGTTTTTAAATGTAAGATATTCTGAAAATAAAGTACTATGAACTTAATAAACTTTTAAGGAAACCTTTCCCCACATGCTTATAATTTCAAACTTATTTGAATTTAAAAGAGAAGAGATTAAAAAGAAAAAACATACACATGTGGCAGTCAAAAGCTATGAAAAATTTTATGGCTGTTATAAAATAAAACAATACGTATATTTACACATTTGGTGTCATGCTATGTGCCATCCCAGCTTGAGTTGACTTGATGCTTTGCTTTGTATTGCACCATATTTTGAACCTTATAATTGTGTCATACTAACAATATTCAGATGGCAAAGTCAATTTTAAGTCTGAGAATCAATAATAATTCTATTTCTAGGTTGTCATATTCACTAAAATCCTGTCTTAAGCAAGCCAACTCTCAATTTAGATCTGACTTATAACTATGGGCAGAGAGGTTATGGTTGTCAAATGTAAGGGAGCAATGCCAATGATTTGCAGTTGCCCTTATTAAAACCCAGAGATTCCTGATGGGTAAAACTAATTCAGACACTTCATCTCCCAGTATATGTTCCATTGGTGAATGCGGATGACTCAGAGAAAGTGATTACCTTTCTGGTAAAAAGCATACATTCTCTGTACACTGAGTCAGTAGCTGCTTCTTCTTACCTGAAATAACACATTTTTCATCTGAGTCACTTGGAGGCTGATGGGTATCAAAATAGACTAAAAATAAATTGAACATCCAAGCGAACATGTTGCCCTGCTTATGTTTCTTCTCAAAGAAACATAGTCTGTAAAAGGAACCTAATTCTCAAAAAGTGTTTAATGAGGGCCCACAGCAACCTGAATCACTCTTGCATATTTAAGGATGGTGTGAAACCACAGGCATCGCGTATTTAGGCATTGCTGAAAAAGCTGATATGGGAGCAAGAGCACACACAGAGAGTCTATGAGTGAAATTCAATTTCTTTTTAATCCAACAAATATTAAATGAGCAAGTACTGTATGTGGAACACGTGTTATATGAGAGGATTAGGGGCTTGAAGTGGGGAGAGTAAAAGAAAAAAATTACGAAGATAAAATATAATATTAATTTTCATTACATGCATCTAAGTCAATTTGGTTTCTTAAGATGTAAATTGCTCTCCCTACTAAACATGGAAAAATGGACAATACTACCTAGTAAATAAATGTCATTAATCTGAATTAGGTTTAGTTTTTTCTGTGTAACTTTTTTTCATTAAAAAGTTAAAGGGAGGTGGCTGGGACATAGTCTGCAAAGAAGCTGCGGGTATGGTTTTTCTGTAAGTTGCCATGTGCGGAAGGCACGCTTAGCACTTTTCGCTGAGCCGATGTTCACAGTGGTTATCTACGTGGTTAATTATTATTAATCTGCTTAAAATATTACCTATGTGTAGAAAGCTTCAAGATAAAGAAGAGGCTCTCTACACTGAAATATATACTAGAATGTTTTTACCTTCATCTAAAATGATATTGTCAAAATACAAAACACTGCCAACTAAATTATATTGAATAAATGGTCAGCAGACTCTTCATGCTCTAAAGCTGTGCTTCTCAAACTTGAGCATACATGTGAATTACCTAAGAATCCTGTTAGAATGCAGGTTCTGAGGTCTGGTGTGGGGCCTGAGATCATGCACGTCTACTAAGTTTCCAGATGAGGCAAGTGCTATTGTTCCTCTTCGCTCTGAATAGCACTAATCTGAAGAGTATTCTTATGAGCAATGATTACCAGCAATTAATGCCTTTGCACGCATTATGGCAGAGTAACTAATTTTGTGAGGGATGATTCACAGTTAATTTCAAAACTAAGATCTCAAGTTATCTGTGTGGATGGGGAAGAAAGTGGTCCATGTTTGTGATTTAGGGACATTAGAAGAACATATACAAACTCCCCCAAGAAAGGCAAAGAAAACGTGACGATCATAGACGATGGTGTGTCAGCATCAGAAACTGAGTTACTTGGTTTAAAACAGTGTTCCTAAACATGCCTGGAAGTAATAATTCATCTGAGATAGTTATTAAAAAATATAGATTCCCAGAGCCCATCCAAGACCAACTGTACCTAAATCTCCAATTGGAATCTGGATATTTAATTTATTAGTCTTGGGTATTTCTTACCATCAGGCAACTTTGGGAAACAAAAAATTGCTTCTTCAAGTATTTTGTTTAAAATTGAAATGCTACTGGGAAAAGTCACCTAGTAAGCTGGCATCAGTCATATTTATCCAATTGTGTTTCTGTGACAACTTAGATTAGAGCTGATGGAAAAGAAATTTGGATAAGGATATCAATGGTGTCATTTTAAAGTACCGTCAAGAGAAATCCAGACTCGGTAAAGTGCTGCAGAAGAGGATTCCTGAGCAATCACATTATGGTAAATAAAGAAAGAGAAAATGAAAATAATAGCTTTCATTTGCTAAGAGTTTACCTTGTGCTAGTACCTTGTAACCATTCTAATTGTTACATGCAATAACTCTTATGACCCTCACAGCTACATCACAAGAGAGTAGGTTCTACTTTTAGCTCCATTGTACAGCTAAGGAAACTGAGGCAAGCTGGAAAGTGGCAGAGCCAGTATTCAAACCCAAGCAATCTGGCCTCAACGCCCATATTTATTTATTTATTTATTTATTTATTTAAAAGATAGGTGAAGTCTCATTATGTTGCTCAGGTTGGTCTCAAACTCCTGGCTTCAACCAATGCCTCAGCCCCCCAGTAGCTGGGATTACGGGCACGAGCCACCTTGCTCCAGCCGGCCTGTTGTTTTAAAAAGACTTCAGGAAATGGCTCATGTTATAGCAGTTTTACTCCCAAATGAGTCACAGAGACAAGCCAGTGCACAGTTTCTTTTCCATTTGATCTTTTCATAATTCTGTCTTGTTCTCATCCTAGCTTCTTCCGTTTATGAGGAACATGGTTGAACCTAGAAAATGCCTTATTGTTTCATCTTTCATCTTGTTCTCCTGCCAAGATAGGATGTTTTCCCTACTGTGTATTTGGTTTGAGTTGGGAGTTACTACCTCTCAACGTGAACATCAAACAACCCCATTAAGAAGTGGGCAAAAGACATAAACAGAAGCTGTTCAAAAGAAAATAGGCTAATGGCCAGTAAACATATGAAAAAATGCTCAATGTCACTAATCATTGGGGAAATGCTAATCAAAACCACACTGAGATATCACCTAACCTCAGTAAGAATGGCTTTTATCAAAAAGTCCCAAAACAATAGATGCTGACGTGGATGCAGAGAGAAAGGAACACTTACACACTGTTGGTGGGACTGCAAATTAGTACAACCTCTATAGAAAATAGTATGGAGATTCCTCAAAGAACTAAAAGTACACCTACCATTTGATCCAGCAATCCTACTACTGGATATTTACTCAAAGGAAAAAAAGTCATTTTATCAAAAAGACACTTGCACTCGAATGTTTATTGCAGCACAATTCACAATCACAAAGATGTAGAACCAACCCAATTTGTCCATCAATTCGTGAGTGGATTAATAAAATGTGGTATATGTAGTACATGGAGTACTACTCAGCCATAAAAAGGTGAATTAATAATACCTTTTGTAACAACCTGGACCATTTAGGTGAGTTGCTTTCCTGGGTTACCTGTTTGTATTTGCAAATTCATATCCTTCTATACTCAGAGATAGCATCTAGCACTATTATCAAGAGCTACAGTTAACAGAAACAGCCACAAGTACATTTCCACCAATATTGCTTCATAACAGTGACATGATTCTTATTTTTCAATTGCTAAATGCCAGACCTATGGACTCTCAATAATTATCATTTGCTTTGATCCTAACATCTATCAGAAATATTACTTCATTCATTTACCCCAATCATATTTATTTCCTTTATGTGAGACAATAAAATTAGCTTTCTACATCAAGAAAAAATATTCTATTAATCGACATGCTCATTTAAAATTAGTAGAAGTAATCTGATTGATCTTATGTACAAATAAATGCTCCTGCCTCTACAGCCATTGAAAATACCTTGTCGGTAAGTGGCATCCTTTCAAAGAATAACTCAAAGGCCACATTAAATACCTTCTCTGCAAATAAACAAATTATGTTACAGATTTTAATCAGTATCATATGTTCGTTATCAAAAAGTTAGGTAGATTTTCTTCTCTCCTCATTTTATTATTAATGCAATATAGTCAAAATAAGAAAATAAAACAAATTTGAGAACAGTTTAGTGTGGAGGTAAGTGAAAGCAAACTGTTGATGTTCTTATTTTATTATTTGCCTTTGATATTTAAGGTCTTGGTATCACTAGGTTGAGTATGTTACATTTATTTGTTAATGGCACTCTATAGTCTTGTTTGATACCCAAATTGCTATTGACTTGAAGATTGTTTAGCCTACGCTTTACTCATTTCTCCTCCCCAAAGGAAAAGACACTGGCATAAGATAAGCAAATGACCAGTAAGTAGTGTAGAAAACTCCCTGTCCTACTAGCACAGTATCTTCGGCATAGACTTGGTAGACTTGGAATAACATTATGTTAAAAGAAGAGCTTGATAAAAAAAAAAAAATGTTAGCACACAGCATACCAAAAAGGAAAACATAATAAATATATGCAATGAGTGTGCTCATTCCTATGGTCCAAATCATAACGATGCTATAAAAACATAGATTTGGTATTTGGCTTTCCCCAACTCATAAATATAATTAGCTGGGAGAGGGAAACAGGGGTAGGGAGAGGAAGGGAGGGGAGGGGTAAAGAGAGGAGGGTAGAAGAGAGGCAAACAGATAAGGAATGGAGGGAGGAAAGAAGGATAAGGAAATGGCTCTCTTGAATATTCTTAAGCATATACCATGTATATTTTTCCTTTAAAAATTATTTAACCTGGATTCACCTTTGAAGTCCTAGCATGATGAAACAAAAGCTCTCCTCTTTCAGATAATCCTTAGCAGTGACCTCTCACCTAATTTCCCCACATCCAACCTCTTGTTTCTCAGATTTATCCTTTATGTGGTCACCAGTTATCCCTGGGAAACCTGGTAAGATCCCGATGGTCCTGTTTACCCCTTTCTTCCTATTCTCTCCTGGCGCATTTTTAATAAGCCCTATTGTAGCATTTGGCTCCTCCTGTGTTGTATTAAGAGTCTACCAGTTGTTTATGTGTTTTTATCTTGTAATTTGAACTGAATCTTCAATCAAAATCAAACAGAATTTATTTAGTACAATTTCTCACCAACATAGGAATTGCTACTTCACCACCCAAATAACTAGAGCCATCAAATCTTCCTTGTATCTTGGCATGTCACATGATGGTTCTAGTCCTTTCACTTCCCTGGACTCTCTGCTACTCTCTGAAGTGGCACCTAGAATTAAATTTATTAATCCATATAGTATTTGCAACCCAGGGCACAATGGGATTCCTTCCCATAATTGTAATATGATGCCTGTATGAATATATTCAAAGGTAGCCTTAGGATTTTTTAGAGCCTCTTTTTCTTTTTAATCATATACTGACTTTATGGTCCTAACTTTTCTTTAATTTCTATTAGGTCACATTTTAGTGGTTGGGAATAGGTGTCAACTATAATTTCATATTCTATCTCCATCACTATTCTATTTGTTAAATGAATGGTTTACTGAATGGTTTGTTTGTTGAGAGAATAAATCAATTGCAAATTAAGGCTGGAAAAGTCTTGACCAAAAGGATATCATAAAAAAGACTTTCCACATTCTTTTCTAAAATCAAGACAGATGATCTTAATGAAACGCCTCTATTCCAGTGATTCTCTAGGTGTGGTTTCTGGATTGGCAGCAGAAGCAGCACCTGGGAGCTAGTTAGAAATGCAGATTATCTGGCCCTTTGCCAGACCCACTGATTTAGAAACTGTAGCTGGAGCCAAGAAAGCTGGTTTTGACAAGCTCTCTGGTGATTGTGATACACTAAAGTTTGAGAACTACTGTCATAGTTTACCAAATGGACAATTCTTACGCCTTTCCTTTGATTTGCTATCCTCACTATGTTTGGCAGGTCTTTCCTTATAACAAGGACAAGCAAAGTTTATTTCCAATTTATTCCACATACCAGCAGGGTGGGTGGTCTTTAGCAAATCATTTAAACCGTTAGACCCACTCTGTCCTCATCTGTAAAATAAGTCTGTAACAACAATCTTCCAGCATTGTGGAGAGGATTAAAGTGTAACATATACATAAAGCTACTAGCTATAATTAAGGTCCTTGATATATATTTATTCTTATCCCATTTCCTCCTCACATTTTATTTTCATATCTATTGAATCACCTATTTCCTGGTACTCCATCTTAACAACCCAGTCTGATTTCAACACGGGGGCATTTCCAAATATTTGTTCTCTGTAATTTTCATTTAGCTAAATTTTCATCTGGCCATGAAGTTTCTCCTCTGTGTGCCCAGTGATTTTATATTTATATCTAGAAAATTATGTTTAGAGTACTTGGGTGTGGAGTGGGTATCATGACTAGACTTTCTATCTAGAACTCACCTTCAAAGCCCTGTGTTCATTTACTTCACCTTTCATGAGGTTAACTCATAACTATCGTCAAAAAGTGTTGACTGAGTCCACCCAATGGGCTGGGCAGCAGGCACTGGGTACTGGGGACACTTTAGTGAGTAAGACTGTCCATTCCTTCACACAGCGTCCAGTTGAATGGGTTTGTCTTATTTATCCAGACGATTTCTGTCTATATATCAGAACTTATTTTTCCAAAGAAGAAAGTTACCACTCAATGACTCAAGTAGGGAAACAAGATGGAAATAGAAGTGTTGTTATATGCAGGAAGGAAAAGACAGGCAACATATTTCAGAATTTAAAACCCTGATTTTTGAAACCCACCCTTCATTAGCTTACACTCAGTAGCAAAATTTCCAGTTGTACCAAATGCTAGCTCTGCCAGGAAGTTCTGGGACTATAAACTTTCTTCTAATCACTATTGAAAGTGGAAACATTCTGTTTAGAAAGAGCTTGATTAATTTGAGTGTTCTAATCATGATTTTATCCAAATGCATTATTATTACTGGGCATTGAAAAGTTTTGGAGAAAAGTCCGGTGGATTCTTTATGAGCTTGATTTGCTCAAAGTGTGCATATCATAGGCTTCTTGAGGAAAAGCAGATAACAGAGATTTGTCTTGACCACAAATCTAGCACAATGTGCAGCCCAGGGCAAGATTTTAATAAGGGATTGTTTATAAAAAGAGATAGGGATTTTTTAGCCAAAAAGTAATCTACACTGAACTTGCTGTTTCCAAGGATATGCTCATTGAAAATTTTAATGGGTATAAATAGCCTACCCTCAAGAAAGGTGTTACTAATTTATATGTTCCACTAACTGGATAAAAGCTAACCCTTTCCCAAATCCTCGCCAATGCTGAGTTTTGTTGGTCTTTTTATTCTTTGCCAATCTAATCAATTAAACATTATAACTTGATGTCCTTATTTGCATGGCACAGATGTGAGATTGAACATAATTTTATATTTATAATGGTCTATTGTTTTTCTTTCTGTGAATTGTCTAGGTTCTTTGTACACATTCTTAAAGATATGTTAGCCTTTTTGCTTACTGATTTTATTATACTTTTGCAAATATTTTTGTGAATTTAGAGTTTCTTTATTTTGACTTTGAGCCCAATGTTCACTACTAGAGAATTGGGTTTACTAGAAGATAATACATGTATGCAGTGGAATATTACACAGCCATTATAAATGATGTTGTAGATCTCTATTCATGAATATGGGCAAATGTTCATCATACATTATTGAGTTTACATGGAAACAGGGTAAAGACGATGGGCTTGAGTCTTGTTATCTCATTTGTATCATGTGTATTCATGTATGGATAAGTGCTCAAAAGATGGCATTTTCCAGATTTTTGCTTTGTTTTGTTTTCCAACAAAGAAATTCTAATCTCATAAGTTTGAAAAGTACTGCATACTAACTCTTTCTTGGAGGTTCTCACAGCATAATCAGAATTAAGAATTCTCAGAAGGCCTACAACAAACATGCTTAACATTGTTTAACCTAGCATTTTTCAAACTTCATGTATCATAAAGTCTTATTTAAAGTAATAAATAATCTGAACGAGGGTTCTGCAGAGCACAATCTGAGAATCTAGCATGGAAAACCATCTTAAAGGACACTCACTAAAATGGGAGGAGTGGTTATCTCTGCATACTGAAACTTAGGTAACTTTTACTTTGGCTTAATATTTTTCCTTAATGTCTGGATTTTTTACCAGAAAGAATTTATTAGTTTACAGTTTAAAAAATTAATATATTTTTCCATTTTGAAAATAAGAGGAAAAGCTATTAAACCAAATGTAGACATCTTAAAAATAAATTACATGAGTTTAACGGACTTTTCATGAGAGCATTAATGACATTTGTTTTGTAAACAAAGATGTTATCAACATCATCTTATTTGTCCAGTCACATGGATAGATTTGGGTTGATTCTGTCCTTCTCAGTTAGTACAGAGTTTGCATTTGTGTGCTCATACACTCAACTAGAGTGGGGAACTAGAGGTTCCCCAGCAAAGAGGAGTTTCTCCACTAGGCAAAGGGATAAATTAGGGAGAAAAAGAGATGAGGAAACAATGGATTGACAGGCAGATGGGCAGGTTAGAATTATAATAGAAAATAGACCAGCATCTCCCCCCGCCCCCCGACCTGATGTTCAGCATCTGTCCATTTCTTTAAAGACTGTGTCTGTATAACTTTTTCATAGTAGTGGTGTTGTTTCAGGAAGCAGGAAAGTAGTATTCGAGAAAGTAATTGTAGTAGTATCTTTCAGAGTAATATTCAAGGAAGATGTCTCTTTAACTTTCTTCCTAAAATGAATGTATCACACTATTTTATTTACTTCTTTCCCTCTACTTGCCGAAAGAAACTTTAAAAAAATCTTCCAAAACAAGCTTCAACTTGGAAAAAAATGCAGCTAAGCCTGAATAACCTGATTTCTTAGGGTGAGCATCTCTTCATCATCATCTGTGCACAACACCAAAGACACAAGTTTTGTACAAGATTTGCTCATATGGTGGTATTTATGGGCATTGCCTTCTTGGGCAAGCAACAACTTGGAAGGAATAATGCTGATTCCAGCAAAAAGGTTTTATTAAAAGTGTAGGCAAACTACAAATGGTATTCATATCAGAGAGGATACTGCCAAATGCCTCAGGGACATGAAAAACAGTGCAGGGTGGCACCACAGTCCCGTGACTCAAGCTTAGTCAAAGTGTTATGTCTTGGTCTTTCAAGGTTACTTAAAAAAAACCCTAAACATCTGGGGGGAGGGGGCGGAGGGAAAAATTTGTTCTAGAAAAAGAAAATATTAGAGCTAAAAAGGAAAACAAGAATAATCTTCCACTAAAGGAAAGTATAATAAATCAGCAGCTCATTACTCCAAGATGGAACTGTCAGCAATATTCACGGTAAACCACTCCACATTCCTGGTACACTTAAAGGAGTTTTCAGTGGGTACAATAACCAATTTCTATCAAGATGGCTGAATGTGCCAGCTCAGCAAGAGAGACCAGCACAGAGCTGAGAAAATCTTGTTATTCAACGTTTACTGGCTTCTAACCAGATAAGGAAACAGAATTCAGGCAGAACTCATGTTCGCATTAAGCTACTTAAGACAATTTATATGTTCTTAAAGCCACATGTCCATTTGATTTTTTTCCCATGGGAATGAGAAGGTAATTTGGGATAGTAAAGACATCCCCAACTTCCCATAAGAAACTTTCTCAATTCTCTCAGGCATTATTGATTACTGCCTTGACTTTGACACGCTTGGTATTTCTGTTTAGATTTGAGAGCACGGATCTAATTTTTATATCTATCTTTCTGTGTACTTGCCTTTTGCACTGTAAATAAAAGGAAACAATGAGCATCATAAATCAAAAAACAATATTATTAAGTTGTTCTTCCCATCTCTAAGCAAAATGTCACCCAATCTATTCAGAGCCATGGTGATAGATACAAGGGGTGTCCCAATGAAGGGAGGAAAGCCCCCCCAAACACAACAAGGGGGTTCTTGGCTCCATGCTGGGAAGAATTCGAGATCAAGCCAACTAAACTGCAGGAAAGTTTTATTGAGACAGAGAGAGACAACAGATCCTACTCCACAGACAGGGTAGGAGTTCTTTCCTGAGCAGGAAGGGGACCCCTTATGGGGCAATGGTAACATTTTTAAATGTTCAAAAACCCTATATGTGACCAGTATTGTCTTGAGGTCAGGCCAAAAAGGTTAATCATAAACTGCTGTCACAGAAAGGTAAGCACAAACAGGTTGTAAGGCATCCAGCTTAGTGATTCATCCATCCTCGGGTGGTCCCAGGCCAGAGACTTGCTGGCGACTTTCTTGTTCCAGGTGGTCAGGGTCTAGCGTCAGTCAAAATGGCTGCACTCAGGCTCTCTTGACCTTCCTTTTCTGCCTTATCCCCACATTAATGGTAGGCACACAATAGATACGCAGGAAAGAGGCCTTAAACCCAGCTGAATTGACTCTCCCCATTTGCAGGTGTGTTTCTTCTGCTAGTAATTCTAATAGACATGTATAGCACTGAATTATAGACAGACACTGTTTATCTTGAAGAGACTTTAACAGAATCAAGTAATAATAAAAGTCAACACGTACATTGTACTAAGGGCTTTGTAATTATTACTCATTTAGATCTTCACAAAAATCGTGCAAGCCAAGTTCATTATTATCCTCATTTAACAACAAAGAAACCAAAACACAAAGAGCTAAATAATATGCTTATACATAGTTACATAACTAGGAAGTGACAGAACCAGAACGTGAACTTGAGCAATCTGGCTACACAGGCTGTGCCCTCAGGGCCTGCTCCTGCAGCTTTGCGGGACTGCTGCTTCTCCAAATAGACTCAGAAAGGTTCCCTGACTCCAAAAGTCAGAGAGTGGGGTCTACACTCCTGAGCCCAAGATCAATGCTCTTGTTTTCCAATTTTGGGTACATCCCAACCAGCTATCTGCAAGTAAACAAATTCCCAGAGATGGACCATGATATTTATTCACATGCTTCCCAAAAGAAAGGGATTTAATAATTCACAGGCATATATGACAGATCTCACTGGGAAGTCCTTCTTTTCAATCCTTCTAGACACAGTTTCTCCATTTGTCTTCACTGCATGCAGAGGACAGCTGCCTTCCTCAGAACAGCCTGGCAGGAGGGATGAACAGCCCCTGCCTCAGGCATCAGGGTATCTAACTTCAGTCCTGACTCTCCACTAACCAGCCTTATGAACTTAGGGAAAACTTTTAATCTCTTTTGGTCTAGTTTGTTACCTTGAAAATAATGGGTCAAATAGATTACTTTAATAAAATGAAAAACTCTTCAGTTTTAAGAAAAATGTATATGACCGAGTACCTAGCACAAAATATAGGTGCAGGATTAATGTTTGTTGCACTAGATAGGCTTTTGGCAAGTCATTCAGTGTTTTGATCTTCTTTTTTACATATTCTTGAATTTTTCCTCTTTCAGTGATTAATTATGTTGGCTCAGTTTTCTAGCTGGAACATCCCTCTGCAGATAAGAAAGGAGTATACTAAGTGCTGGTGGGAACCACTCAACTTTCCCAGTTACATCCATGACATCGGTCAACACCCCTCATCTCAAAAAAGTAATTTTGTGAATCACACTAATATTAATAATCCTCCTATCCAAATTTCTAACATGGTGATTGTTGATCAGTGAGTTTTCTGGAAGCTCTGGAGAGTAAAATAATATTCCTGAGATAATCTGAACTCTAGCCATCCCCTCCCTCTTAGGGCATACTCCAAAGTCCTGGGGATCAGTGTATGATCTGCGTAGTGTGGGTCACACACCCACACACTGAATGTGCTCAGGGCAAATAGACGAATATGGCCCCCTTGACTATAGTAAGAGGAAAAACTGGGATCCACTTCACATCAAGGTCACATACAACAGTAATTCCCCACAAGGAAATGTGCGTTCTACTGCAACAGGAGAGCAATACTGGGGAACCAAAGGACAAACAAATGTGCACTAAAAATAGTAATGCATATATCCTCTCAGATTTTCTTTAACAAAATCACAAAGTGGCTACCAATTTGCTTTTTCTGAAGTAATATGATCTGGCATATTGTGACCAGATTTAATATTAATAGATTACAATCTTCCTGCTGAACCTGAGGATAAAAAGCTTGGACCGCATCAAAATAGGCACTATAAAGAGTCCAGCATGGCCCTTTTGTCCATTGTTTCCAGACTTTGCTTATAAAATAGCCCTGTTTGGAATTTCACAATCACATTAGCATATTAAAATCTGTTTATAATTCTGTAAAAAAGAAACTTGTTTCACCATGTTTAATCCAAATTTATTTAAGCACGGAACAATTATTTTACTTTTGTTTTACACAGTTTTTCACAAAACAAATATTATTTAAAAAAAGTGTTTAAAAGGGCACACATATCAGAATCATTTGTGGAAAATTTTTAAAAATACATATGTGCAGCTCCCAACTCCAGTTGGTGGAGGGTAGAAGAAATAAGTAAAGGATATCTGATTTTTTAAATATTCAGGAGTAACACAGTCCTAGCTGGAAATCAACAAGTTAGAGGAAGACAAAAGTACTGTAGAATGCAACATGAATAAAGCTCCTTTTAATTGATATGTATGAAATATTAGCTACTTTGCTCTTTATTATTTAAAACACAAGTCCTTGACCTTATAGATTGGAAGATCTACCTAACTAATAATGTGTATATTCTACTAGCTTATATTGGAGAATATACCAAAAGAATTCTTATTTTCTAGGTAATATATAGCCACAAAGGAAAGAAATCTGCAGTAAAATATAACATATTAAAATCGGGTTACTATTTTTTCATTTAAAAGATTTATCACTTAAAAATTATCCTTTGAAATCCCATTCAGTTTTGTGGTTCATATGTCAAGATTGCACAATTATTGCTACCTAAATTTCATTAGAATTGATGATTTCATGGACAATTTTTCACTGTCTTTGTAATACATATAGATATATGTGCATATATCTATATGTAGTACATATAACATGTATGTATATAAATATAAAAGGTAAAAATATAGTTTTTTTCACAATTGCTGTCAGATGCAGCCAGCTTATAATAAATAATTTATTATAAATTAAATATTTTTTTTTAAATTTTTGTTTATTTTCTCCTAATTTGTCCTGTTGTACTTTTCAAGATTATTAACTGTCACATTCTGTTTTTTAATATATATATATATTCTGTTTTTTAATATATATCTATCTGTACTAAACATAACATTTCTAGATACAAAAAATGTAAAACAGAAAATACCTCTGATCACATATCCAAAAATAACAATTGAATAATTATCTACATTTCTTTGATATATATGTATATATGACATTGGAATATATTATTTTATATCACGTTCTTTCTACAAAACATCTTATATTAATAATAATCATTCCTTATGCCTCTAACATTTTTGAAAGCATTATTTTGAATGGCTGTGTAATATCACAAATTATAAATGTACCAAATTTTTTTTTTTTGAGACAAGGTCTCACTCTGTCACCCAAGGCCCAGGCTAAAGTGCAGTGACATCATTATAGCTCACTGCAACCACAAACTCCTGGGCTAAAGCTATCCTCCTGCCTCAACCTCCTGAGTAGGTAGGACTATAGGTGCATGCCACCATGTCAGGCTAATTTTTCTGTTTTTGGTAGAGACAGGGTCTCACTCTTGCTCACACTGGTCTCAAACTCCTGTCTTCAAGTAATCCTCCCACTTCAGCCTGCCACAGTGCCAGGATTACAGGCATGAGCCACAATGGCTGGCTTCACTTTCAATATATTACATATAACAATTTTAGAATTAGAAATTACAAGTCTTTCTTTAATAAGAAATATGTGGAATAAAATTATTAAATCTTGAGTTTAAAAAAGTAATCTTTGGAATAGGTAGTAATTAGAACAATCTCACAGACGATATAAGTGATCTCTAGGGCTTAATGATGCCTTTTTTTAATTACAAAAAGATACCTTTTTTAATTGCTTTATTTAAGCTGATAAAGAAACTGGATTTTCATAGTCTAATTACTTAGACTTAATTTGTTAAGTTATGAAGATTAAATTTTTTTATGCTCTGCTATTCATTATAAGTATATTTTCTTTACTGTGTTTTATTTTATTGGATGCAAGATATAGGATGGAATTTACACATCTAAAATTCAACCTTTAACTTGTAGGATGTGTGGTAGCACAAAAATTGTTTAAAGTTGTTTAATTTAGTCCCCAGAAAGAAATGCATTCTACATCACAATTCTATGAAAATGCACACACACAAACATACACACACATACAAACACAAGAAAACAATGTTACAAGAAAAAACTTACAGAATACACTTTGATATGTGGTTGATCCTTGAACAGCATGAGTTTGCACAGGTCCATTTACATACAGATTTTTTTAAATAAATATATTGGAAATTTTTTAGAGATTTGCAACAATTTGGAAAAAACTCACAGTTGAACTGCATAGCCTACAAATACTGAAAATTTTAAGAAAAAGATATGTCATGAATGCATAAAATATATGTATATTTTAGGCTATTTTATCATTTACTACCCTAAAATATACACAAATCTATTATAAAATGTTAAAATTTACCAAAATTTATGCACTGAGACACAGAACCTACATGGTGCCATTCATAGTCCAGAGAAATGTAAACATTTAGGTACAATATTAAATCACAACTGCATAAAATTAACTGTGGTACATACTGTACTACTGTAATAATTTTGTAGCCACCTCTTGTTGCAATTGTGGTGAGTTCAAGAGTTGCAAGTATCTGCTTAAAACCCATGTGACACTAATCAACTCCACATAAGCAGTTCTTTCTAGTAAATTGTATATTGCAGTAAGAAGTGATCTCTCATGGTTCTCCTGTATTTTTTGTGTTTAGTGCAATACAGTAAAACTTGAATAACAACATAGGACCTATATGAAGTAGCACCAGTGATGCTGAAAGTGCTCCCAAGAAGCAGAGAGAAGTCATGACATTATAAAAAAAAGTTGAGTTGCTTGATATTTACCACAGATTGAGGTCTATAGCCACAGTTGCCCACCATTTCAGCCAGATGATTCATCTTGAAAACAAATGATGTAAACTTACAATATCAATAAATACAGGACAATACTGTAAATGTATTTCACTTTCTTATGATTAACATTTTTTCTCTAGCTTACTTTATTGTAAGAATACAGTATATAATACATATAACATTACAAAATATGATGTTAATCAACTGTTTTTGTCATCAGTAAGGCTTCCAGTCAACAGTATGCTATTAGTAGTTAAGCTTTAGGGGAGTCAAAAGTTATACATGATTTTCAACTCCAGGGGATTGGTACTCCTAACCCCTAGAGTTGTTCAAGTGTCAACTGTATTTTTATTCTGTTCCCTTTTGTTTTATAATTTTTAAAAATACTGATTTTGATCCACTAGGTTAATCTCATGATTCCTTAATTGTATATGATCCTTGGTTTATAAAACACTACTCTGGGCTTTGTTAACATCAAAATTTTTAAACCCTAGTCATGAAAAAATACATGATGTCACAAAACATGTTATTTTTGGAAAAAAAGTATTTCTTAATGTTTTACAATGTTGTTAATGTGTTTAATAATGTGCCTATTATTGTCATTTAAATTGCAAATGTCATTACCAAGATTTATTTCTTTTGTTTCACTTTTTGTTATCTCCAGGAATATACATATTCTGTGCTGCCTCCTGAATAATAACGAAAATTATTCAATGTGCTCTTTTCTCTTACAATTCTCAGTTCCTACAAGACGGATATTTTATTATCTTTGATCAATCTGTGACACAATAATGTCAGTTAGAGAATGTGACCTATTCATTGAGGCTTTTCTTCTAGCTTCACATAGGATCTTTCATTCTCTTCCCCAGTAGTTTGAGAGCAGGGCAGTAGACGGAGAGGGAGAACTCAATGAAAATAGTGAGTCATCTTTATTTGAAGGACCTGGGCTCTGAGGGTTAGATGATGTCTGGTATGAAGTTTCACTCCACATGGCAAAGTATCCATTCTCTGAGCTATGCTTTCAGATTTGAGATCAGGCCACCAATTCTTTATTAGTCTGAAATCTTCAGTTCTGGATCACACATGGTGACCTCCCCTGACCTCCAGTCAAGGAAAATATAAGGTCACCTACTCAGGTTGCTTTTCTCCAGGTTGGGAAATACAAGAGAGAATTCTCAGGATTTTGTGGACTCATCGATATGGCTCCTGGGACATGGGTGGGTTTAGGAGGTTCACCTTTCCAGAATCAGGTTTCTTTCCTCAGCTGTAATTCTTTGAAGCACTGTGTTTTGTTTCTTTCTGTTTTTGATTGCTGCTGTGCACTTTTTTGGGGAGAGGGGGTTGCTGGTTTGTATTTTTTTATTGTCTTTCATTTCATTACTGATGAGAGTAAGGAGATTCTGCAAAACAGTTTCATTTCACTATCTTATCCAGGGAATTTCTCTTACATTTTGTAAACCAGATTTATGAAATTATTTATACTTAACTCTATGTTAACTAGTTCTTTCTAACCCAATTACTCAGCTGAAATCTGGTTATAGAACTTATCTTACACTTATCTAAATTAAAGGCTATGGAGTTCCCGTTTTGAGAGAGAAAAAAATCTAAAAACGGAAAGATGTGTCTTCTTTCAAAAAGGGAGTTAGGTTTGATTAAAGAAAAATTGTGATGCCATTCACCTACTTATAAGGAAACTTTTATTTTTTATTCCAGCACCATGTTCTACATATCTTCTCTTTGCGGGTAAGAGAAGTTAGAGGATACAGAATAATTGTGACCCAGTGACCTAAACTAAGGGCTATTTCTTAAGTATTCTCTGATACAAATGAAATTATTTTGTTATGTTTTCCCACTGTTCAATGTAAAGAAATAAGGACTATTCTGCTATTAAATTATTTTAACATAAAAGCCTATTTTTAGCCATCTGAACTTATAAATGCTTTTATGAATGTCAAGAATCATGAAGTTTTTTTATGTGATTGTGTAATTCACAAACCAAGAAATGTAATTTTTGAATCTTCAATTTTCCTCCCCAAAGCAATATCCTTGTTTCCACCAGTACCATAAAAACTGTTAGTTCCAGTGCTTGAAACAGCAGCTCCCCATCTCTGCTGTGACATATTTAAAACAAAAATTGCTTCTAAAGTCACAAATCCTGCAACACAATTCGAAAGTGTTTATTCTTCAACAAGGTCAACCTGTAGAAAGAATTTGTTATTAGACTATCAATTTTAATTATTTTCTTCTCGATCCTCTGTATCTTATCTTCTTGTCTCTTTATTTTATGCCCTTTTCCTCTTATTTGAGCTTTTTTTTTTTTTTTTTTTTTTTTTTTGTTGTTGTTGTTGTTGTTGTTGAGACAGAGTCTCACTTTGTTGCCCAGGCTAGAGTGAGTGCCGTGGCGTCAGCTTAGCTCACAGCAACCTCAGACTCCTCGGCTTAAGCGATCCTACTGCCTCAGCCTCCCAAGTAGCTGGGACTACAGGCATGCGCCACTATGCCCGGCTAATTTTTTTATATAGATTTTTAGTTGTCCATATAATGTCTTTCTATTTTTTAGTAGAGGCGGGGTCTCGCTCAGGCTGGTCTCGAACTCCTGACCTTGAGCGATCCACCCGCCTCGGCCTCCCAGAGTGCTAGGATTACAGGCGTGAGCCACCGCGCCCGGCCTGAGCTTTTTAATACCTATAATTTTCTGCTACTTTTTTATAGTGGTCAGGTCATTCTGCACCCTACCAAGAATGCCAAAATTGCATATAAAACTCCTCTCTGACTTCCAAAGTAAATCATTTTAAGAAATATGCCCTTCCACGAGTCTACAAATGGTTTTCTTGTCCCACTGTTTTATTGTATTTCTATTGGCCCTATGTAAGTTGTTTTATGTACTTATCTTCGAATAAGGAGATCCATATAAACATCTGATATTTCCAAAAGAATAGGGAAATTGCAGATCGTTGGTCCTGCTCATTCTTCAGTTGGGTGCCAGTCAAAATTCCATGTGAGGCTTATTGCAGGTTAACATGTGCAATTCCTAATCCAATTCCCAGTGTCTTCCAGACTTTCACGTAGTACAGCTAAATTTAGGTGAGATCAACTTCAAATTCCACCCGAAGATGTCTGATCTTCCCAACAGATTATGTATATTTACAATCCACAGCATCCACTGCAACCAGGACTCCTCCTGTTTCCGCCCCAGCCACCTCTGCTTTAAATGCCCCGGAATGCAATGATCACCCTCCAATCTCTCCCTGCTCCCTAACCTGGGAGAGTTGAGAGCACTTGTGTCCACAGAGCTTCATGTCAAGAAGGCTGGTTGTTATAGCCTAAGATGTGAGAAATGACCACCTAAAGACCGAATTGAGCCAAATTAGGAGTCTTTATTAGCTGGCCAGCGACCACCCCTGTCCTGGGAAAGTCCAGAGACAGAGAATGGCCCCTATCTTAAAGTGGGCAGGGGTTCTATACCTTCACCACTAACAATACTAACAATACACATACAGCTCAGAACATGTTGATTATAATAATTTATAAGCAAGCAAACTTACAGAAGCAAATAGCAACTGTTAAATCAAGGAACATTTCCTTGAGGAACATCCAAGGAACATTTTTCCAAGGAACTGCCAAGCGTAGTACAATGTAACTATACACATCTAATGATTTTAAGCAATCACTTACAAGTTAATCACTGTATAAATTTTTTTTCTGTTATTCATGTATTCTTTTTTTAACTTTACACAACAGTGAATCTGTACACAAGATGGCTGCACTAGCCTACATACAAGATGGCTTCACTGTGGCTCACAGAGCTATAGTGATTACTGTGCCTCATCACACTGGTCACCTGTGTTAACCTGACTTAACTATTCATTCTAGGACATTATTAAAGGAAGATGAGGATGTAAATAAATACATAATTTCACTTGATTGCTTTGTTGAATTCCTGCAAACCAGTTTATTAAAAAAATTATCTAGGCAAACAGCTTGCTTAGGAAGCATTTTACTTGTTTAGACTCATTCAAGATCCTCATACCCCATTGTATCTGTCAATTCTAAACTATTAGGTTGTGAACTTTTCTCAGTTCTAATATGTTCCCCACCTTGAAGTACCAGCCTTAAGCCACTTGAGCCTGGATGCTAACCCCTTATAAATATCCTCCAGTAGCCTTTCTCTTCTAACACACTTCTAAGATGATCAAGGTAGCATTCTTTTTTATTGGATTAGGTCTAATAAATTTAGTTTTGATTGGTCAACGGGTTTTCTGGCTGTCCTCTGGAGAGTTGATATCTTCTAGAGATATTTGTCATCCTAATAAGTTTGTATGTTTTTGAATATGGAAAAAAAATGTAAGTAGAAGAATAGTATATTGGCCTCCTCCAAAAGCATGAGTAGATGAATCATTTATCTAGTTTTCTAGCTATTCACCCACTGGGTCTAAATCTGAGACTAGTAATTGAGGTAGATATCTTCCATTATTTCAGATAGGTGAGATTTGAAAAGGCAAAACATGACTAGGCTAGGCTAATAGTTGTATTGTTGTCAATCCAGACATTGGCAATAATGGTCTTTGGAGTTTCTTCACAATTCTACAGAAGGTTATCTCCAAGAATTACATTTGGACTGTTTTTTGATTTTCACTACATTTTTTTTAACTGTTTTAGAAGAAGTTGGAAGATATTCCCTGAAAGACTTTTAAGTAGATGTCATTTTAAACCATAACTTTGTGCTCCTTTTCAAAGCAAAATATCTGAGTCTATCATTCAGATTGGTCATTCATTTGTCTTTTCTTCTATTCATTAAACCAGTATTTTCTGAGTATCTTTCCTGGGCCAAGTATTGTGAAAGGCATTAAAGATTTTTCTTCCCTACCTTCAAGAATAATATACTAAAGTAGTCTTTTAAAGCATAGCATTTATATACCTATCCTTTACATGAATACAGATTTTTCTCCTTGAGAAGAAAAAGGTATTCCATAATTATAACAAAAGTGGGGTTAAATGTTAGTGAGAGACAGAAGATATGAAAAAATACCAATTATTTAAACTAAGATCAATGGTCCTTGCCTTAAATTTAGAGTTTTGAAAGGCCTGCATTTCAAACAGGCTTATTTTATCATGTTTCCTCTAGAATAGTCTTGTAAATGGTAACTTATATAAACACTTAAGAAAAACTACAATTTGTTCCAGGCTAGAAGTGAATACTGACTTTACTCCTCCATGTCGGAAGGCAGCCTCATTTTAAAAATTACGGAGCACTGGCGGTTTTTGTATTTGTTGGAAATGATTTTCAAATAAATTCAGTAATCATATCCTGAAATCCACTTACACAAGGCCTACATTATGAGTATTACTGAAGTAAAAGTGACTTCTAAGAATTTTAATAATGTGTTAGTTTTTACATCAACATAACTTATGTTTGACCAATTTCCAGAGTTGATATTAATAGCTTAGATCTGCTGTTAACTAACAGCTAATAAAAAAAAAATGAGAAGGTCATGTTAGGCTGGATTTAGACTTTGAATTAATACAGTAAAAGCAGAATTTATGAAGATATGATGGGTGATCTCACCAGTGTGTAATGACCTTGTGTCTTGATTTTTCCAGGATAACCTTTACAGCAAATGTTTTGTCTTGTCTTCTAATAACTATTCAAAATACTTAGGTTAGTTTCAGGTCAAAAGTTCTGATCCAAGTCTCTTCATGGAGTAGAATCCACTGCACAGAACTGTATCTCTCATACTATGAATTGAAATTCCACAGAAAGTTTCATAATTGATTGTATTTGGCCATCCTTGGTGTGAATAGTCCTGGTAGCACTGAGTAGTGTGAATGAATTTTTATCTCTTCTTGAGTGCAAGCTTTTAAAAGGGAGAGTAGGGAGGACATGTAAGAGTGCTGGGTACACATAAGGTAGGGAAATTAGTATTAGACAATATTAATGAAGATAGGAAAGGGCCCAGATTAGGAGATTCAAAAAATAAAAACACATATTTTGTCACCTCAGAATTTTCCTAGATTTGGCCCTGCAAGCAATGGCTTTTCAGCTCATGAGCAACGGAGATACATGTCAGTTATATTCACAATTCGTTCCATCAACTATGCATATCGATAGCTATTAAAAGGGGAATATTGGCTAGTTGTTCTCCTTTCACTGAATATAGGAGGAGGGGATTTTCATGACAATCTAATACCAAAGTGACTTTGAGGAAAGGAAGATATTTTTTCCACCCCAGAAATTACTCATATTTTATCCTGTCTTTAAGGCTATTCACTGAGGCCAAGTTCCACAAGTTAAATCCCAGTCTTTGCATGGCCAGCATAAAAACCTCTGTAGGCTGGCCAGTTCTAAGGTCATCTTGATATTAAGGTTCAGAACAGAGTTTACTCAAAGCACTCCTGAGGAGATCTTAGCGACCCACATCTGCAATTTGACCTGGAGCTGAATCCAGATTCCCAGTCTATCTCAGTGTCAAATGATCCTCTGAAACAAAGAGACAAAAGGAACTAACACCTTATCAGTTCATGTCATCTGTATGCGTGTTTAAACTAAGGCAGAATTTCCTAAGGCACATTGTTAGACCCCAGAGGAGGTTATAAAAGTCCCATTGGCAAAGAATATGTGTGGGATGAACTAGGTGAAAGTCTGCCTTGAGGCAGGGGATGACCCACAGAACATACCCTCCAGCCTGAGACATTTCATGATCAAGCAGTGAGTTGCCAGCAGTTGAAAGTCGGCATGAGAGAATTGTGCTGCTCATGGCCAAGAACACTTCTGTGAAGGATCTTGTCTTGCATTTGTGCCTGTATTTGGTGGAACTGTGAAAATCATAATGGAAAAAAGGAGAACAAGGTGAGTACAATTCCTTCCCATGATCCTGAGGAGTGGCAGTGATGCAGAGGAAAAAGAGAAGAAGGAAACTGGAAACAAAGAAAGTAACTGATCAGGAAAGGAACAGTGGCCAAAAGGATGAGCAAGAGACTTGTACAAAACATATCAAAATGAACTCACCAAAGCTCACTTGATAAGCAAATCTTATTAATGTCTGTCCTCTACAGAAATGTGGCTACAAACTGATCAAGGGCAGGGAGGACCCAAAATCTGAGATTAAGGCACAGATTCAATGTGGAAGTAGGAAGAGAAGATATATATCAGCCTCTAAAATCTTCAAAGGTACAAAATCAAGCTTTCAGTGTGCAGATGTTGGTGTGAGCCAGTTTGAGACCTCTCAAGAAATTCCTGGAAGCAGAGGGAGGAGGTTAGTAATGAAAGAGGTGGAGTAATTTTATTAGCCAAAGAAAAGGCTTTCTGCAACTTGGAACTCCCTTCAGGTTAAATTTTCATGCCAAAAACTTATTCATGCCAAGGGCTTTTCAAAGAATTCTGCAAGTGAAATAAAAACACCTGTCATGACTGTGGGTGAACCCTTCTGGACGATTTGGCAAAAAGAGATCCCCTTGCTGTAGAATGCAACTAGTTACACACTATAAGTAATCTGTTGTGTCGAAGACATAATCCCTATGTAGCTCCTTCCAAAACCTGAGACTGGCCTAGCACCTAAATTGTCTCATTATATTCTGGAGCCTGGAGCCTTTCCCCATCTTTAGGAGAATGAGAGTGTGTTTTCTATTTGTATGATCTAGTTGGGAAGGCTGACTACAAAAGAACAGCATCAGCCCCCAACCATGCCTCCCCACCTCCACCCCACTATGCCTTCCACAAAGGAATGGCTCTACATGTGAAGCCTACAGAATACCTCAGTAACGTCTACATAACAGGCTACCGGCCCTCCCTGGGAAAACTCGAAATGTAAGCAAAATTAATCTCTTTCTTCCACTTCTATATGGCAAGAGCTGCCTCAGTCACAGCCAAAGTGATAAGGCCCAGTGGATCTGGGCAGCTTTCATTCCTCCAGACCACGGCACCTCCTCCCCTCCAAGTCATCATAAAACTCACACCAACTGGCTGCAAGTCCAGAAGCAAGTTAATCAGCTTGTCTGCCCTTGGATTTCCTCATTTAAAAAAAAATCATACTGGTTTTACACATTCTGTATTCTAGGTAAGTTTTCATTTGATGAAGGTTTTCTACAGCTCTATCAGTTAGGGTTATTAATTACAAGCAACAGAAACTGTCTTGGGCCTTTTTATGTTGATATAACAGACACTGGATAATTTATAAAGAAAAGAGGTTTATTTAGCTCACAGTTCTGCAGGCTGGGAAGTTCAAGGGCATGGCACTGGCTTCTGATGAGGGCTTTTGCACTACGTCATAACATGGAGGAAGGGCAAAGGGGAAGAGGCCACATGAAAAGGGGTAAAACACCAGGCGTATCCATGGCAATGTTTATAACAACCCACTCTCACTAGAACTAATCCAGATTCTTCAAAATGAGAACTCACTATCATAAGAATGACATCAAGCCTCCCATGAGGATGGAAACCCCTTGATTTAAACACCTCCCACTGGGCCCCACCTCCCAATACTGACATATTAGAAATCAAATTTCAGTTCGATCGGTAGTGGGAGCGGAGAGCGGACCCCAGAGAGCCCTGTGCAGCCCCACCGCCGCCGCCGGCCTAGTTACCATCACATATCGGGAGGAGCCGCAGCTGCAGCAGCCGGCCCCAGTCACCACCACCGCAACCATGAGCAGCGAGGCCGAGACCCAGCAGCCGCCCGCCGCCCCCGCCCTCAGCGCTGCCGACACCAAGCCCGGCACCACGGGCAGCGGCGCAGGGAGCGGTGGCCCGGGCGGCCTCACATCGCCGGCGCCTGCCAGCGGGGACAAGAAGGTCATCGCAAGGAAGGTTTTGGGGACAGTAAAATGGTTCAATGTAAGAAACGGATATGGTTTCATCAACAGGAATGACACCAAAGAAGATGTATTTGTACACCAGACTGCCATAAAGAAGAATAACCCCAGGAAGTACCTTCGCAGTGTAGGAGATGGAGAAACTGTGGAGTTTGATGTTGTTGAAGGAGAAAAGGGTGCGGAGGCAGCAAATGTTACAGGCCCTGGTGGAATTCCAGTTCAAGGCAGTAAATATGCAGCAGACCGTAACCATTATAGACTCTGTCCACGTCGCAGGGGTCCTCCACGCAATTACCAGCAGAGTTACCAGAATAGTGAGAGTGGGGAAAAGAATGAGGGATCGGAGGGCGCTCCTGAAGGCCAGGCCCAACAACGCTGGCCCTACCGCAGGCGAAGGTTCCCACCTTACTACATGCGGAGACCCTATGGGCGTCGACCACAGTATTCCAACCCTCCTGTGCAGGGAGAAGTGATGGAGGGTGCTGACAACCAGGGTGCAGGAGAACAAGGTGGACCACCAGTAAGACAGAATATGTATCGGGGTTATAGACCACGATTCCGCAGGGGCCCTCCTCGCCAAAGACAGCCCAGAGAGGACGGCAATGAAGAGGATAAAGAGAATCAAGGAGATGAGACCCAAGGTCAGCAGCAGCCTCAACGTCGGTACCGCCGCAACTTCAATTACCGACGCAGACGCCCAGAAAACCCTAAACCACAAGAGGGCAAAGACACAAAAGCAGCCGATCCACCAGCTGAGAATTCGTCCGCTCCGGAGGCTGAGCAGGGCGGGGCTGAGTAAATGCTAGCTTACCATCTCCACCATCGTCCGGTTTAGTCATCCAACAAGAAGAAATGAATATGAAATTCCAGCAATAAGAAATGAACAAGATTGGAGCTGAAGACCTTAAGTGCTTGCTTTTTGCCCATTGACCAGATAACTAGAACTATCTGCATTATCTATGCAGCATGGGGTTTTTATTATTTTTACCTAAAGATGTCTTTTTTGGTAATAACAAACGTGTTTTTTAAAAAAGCCTGGTTTTTCTCAATGCGCCTTTAAAGGTTTTTAAATTGTTTCATATCTGGTCAAGTTGAGATTTTTAAGAACTTCATTTTTAATTTGTAATAAAAGTTTACAACTTGATTTTTTCAAAAAAGTCAACAAACTGCAAGCACCTGTTAATAAAGGTCTTAAATAATTAAAAAAAAAAAAAAGAAATCAAATTTCAACATGAGTTTCAGAGGGGACACACACACAAACCATAGCAGAAGCCTACTAAGAAAAAACTTCTAAGGAATTTATTAAAAGAATCTAGCTTGTAGGATCTTTAAGACAGCTGGAAAACCAGGAATGGAAGCTACACAGCCAGGAAAAACACCCAACATCACAGCACAGAATTTATAATGACTTCAATTTTTGACCCGCAGAAGGAGAGATGTCCATGGATAATCTAAATAAACATTTCTTGTTGGAATTGGATAAACAAGTCTGACTCTGAGAGAAGAGTTCACAAGCAAGTAGTAGGTAACTAGAATGAAATCTTTGAAGAATATCATATCATAAACTACTTAGGAATTTGAAACCAACACCTGGCCTCTGGTCCTGCCTCTATCATTAATAAGCTATGAAACTCATATGTAAATAAGCATATGGGACAATATGTATGGTTTTTAAAGGCCTTCCTTTTGATAATTTGTAAGATTCACAAGAAATATGTTATATTTCAAGAATGAAAGAGATTTAATTTTCTAGAAAGAGAAATCATAAGAAACAAAATCAAAGTGTAAGAATTTTTAAAGTTTACTAATCAGTCAACAAGTTTTGGATTTACATAAGGGAAGGAAGGAGAAAATCAACAGGAAGCATAACCCTTCTCCCAAGTAGGTTTTCCCTCAACCTTCAAAAATTGGTTTTGGTGATTTTAAATATCCTATATGTATATAGTACTGGAGATGAAATTCAACCAAATCTATTTAGTCATTTGGAAAGATAACTACAAGGTTTCAACTTGTCTGTGTCTATGAGGTATTCTGTCTCCTCGCCAGGTTAAATAAAGGTCATCATGTGTAGAAGTTTGTCATTGAAGTAAGAAGGATAACTAGAAATAAGACAGCAAAAAAACTGAAAGAATCTGACATAAAAGAAGAGTTGGACAGATGATCTCTTTCAGCCATAAAATGAGAAGATTCTATGATTTTTATATCACTTAATTGTGATATAATTTACATATCATAAAATTCACTCACTGTAAATATACATGTCACTGATTATTTTTTAGTAAATTTTCAGAATGTTAGAACATATTCATCATGTCAAAAAGTTTTCTCAGCCCATTTGCAACACATTCTTGCTCCCATCTCTAGGCCAATACAACCATTGCTTTGATTTCTGTCTTTATATATTTGTCACATCTAAAAATTTTATGTAAATCAAATCACACAATACAAACTCTTTTTGTCTGGCTTCTTTCTCCTATCATAATTTTTTGAGATTCATCTATGCTGCAGCATATATCAAACAGTTTGCTCATATTTATTACTGAAAAGTATTCCATTGCGTGGCCATATGACATTTTGCTTATCCGTTCACTAATTGATGGACTTTTGGATTGTTTCCAGTTTTTGGCTATTGGGAATAACACTGCTGTGAACATTCATTTTCTGAACCTTTGTACAGACATGTATTTATTTTCATTTCTCTTAGGTAGAAGTGGGTGGAAGTGGACATACCATGTGATTCTATGATTCCAACAACAAAATCTAAATTGAAAAGTGATCAAAGAAAAGATATTTTGGAAACATGAAATCTAAGAAGAAAAAGTAGCTAGATTCCTGTCCCAAGTTGTCATATCATTGCAGGAAAGCCCATTATTTATTTTTATGTTTTCAGTTCTTCTCTCACTGATGGTCAGCCCAGCAAAACCACTGCAAGTCACATTGTGGATCTTTTCATTTATCCTTTGAGAATGGCCTTTTCTTTGCCATTGAGAAAACAAGAGAAAGCAAGAAAGCCAAACTCAGTACCTCTAGCTCTTCTTTTCTAACACACTTCCCCACCAGGACTTTATGGAATTTAGACATCTTTTAAGTAAACAGGAGACTGGTCAGCCCTTTATGAATTTGGAGGGACTTAACAAAACTGCACAAAACCTTCTCTGGCAACTCTGACTCCTTTGCTGCTTTCTCTCCCCACCTTCATCCCCTAAATATCCATGTGTCCTGGGGAAGCTGTTGCCTGACTTATCTTCTTGCTCCCACAAGATGATCTCATTTACCATTCTTCACACACCCAGGGGGCCCAAATCTATATTCCCTGACCTCTCCTCCTGCCTTTTAATCTTCCCCTCAGGCACCTACTGTAGCTCTACATTTCAGAAACTGAATTTTTCATCTTCACCCACAAACCTGCTTCCTTTACTCAATGCCTCATTTTAGGAATTGGGATCACTTTCCAGCCCAGTCTGCAGCATGAAAGTCATCCTTAGCTGCTACTCCTCCCTTTAATCTTTCCCCACATATAATCAAATACCGCTTCTGTGGGAAAGGTCATGCCAGACCCTCCTCTCCATTCCAAATGCAGATCCCTCGGTTGTGGCCCTCTCATCTCTTCCCTGGACCTGCAGCCTACCTACAGCCTGTTTGTTCTGTCCTCTGTGTTGTTTCCAGAGTGGCTTTTATGAAATGAAAGCCTGGTCCCGTCTTTACCCAGTTTAAAACCCATCAGTGGCATCCCATCACTTTCAGAAAGACTGTCAGTATTTTAAGCATGATTTACATGTTTTGTATGATCTGGCTACTGTCAATCCCTCCCATTTCATATTCTGTCACTTTGGAGAATGCACTGCATAAAGAAAAATCAAATGAAGTGTAATTCCTCAAAATTAAATGCTTCTCACATTGTGTGCTTTCTTTGAACGTGGAGTTCTCCCTGCTTGATGTGCTCATCTCTGCCTTTTCCCCAAGTTGATTTGTTGCAAACTCAACTTCAGGAGGCCTCCCCTGTATTCCCAGAATAGCTTAGGTGTCCTTCCTTTATGCTTCCAGTAACTTTCCTATGTCTCATAATGATGATCACCATACTGCATTGCAGTTTTTCGTAGTGGTCTGTCTCCCTTGACTAGAGTATGAATTTATTTAAGGGCATGGTTGTTATTGTAATAGACTGCTAAGAGCAGATTCCTGGGTTTGAATCTTGGCTCTGTCTCTTACTATCTCCATGATCTAGGCAAGTTATTTAAACTCTGTGCCTCAATTTCCTCATTGACAAAATATGGAAAATGATAGTGTCTACCTCATGGTATTATTGGGGAAATGAAATTAGTTAATCCATCTAAGGCACTTTGAAGGCTGGTATCCTTCATCATCATTATCATTATCATCATCATCATCTATATATGTATCTACATATATTTCCTTCATATATATATGTCATATACATTTGTGTGTGTGTATATATATATATCTCTAATCCCCAGCTAAGCACACAGCACATGAGATGTGCCATTTGTAGAAGAAATTAATAAATAAACATCTTTGTGGAAGTCATAGTTAAAATAGGAGAAGGTAATTTTGTCTTCCCTATCCCCAATACTACAAAGATGGAAGTACATAGAGACAATGAAATTTGGAATCGTTCCCATGATTACTAAGGGTGATACAGTGTCCAGGGGCAAAGGAAAAGATTGTCTTAAAATAAAGAGCACTGGTGATTGGCCTTACATCTTTTGGAGGGATCAAGGCGACAGAAAAGTGAGGGAAGGTCATTTGGATCTGGCCATTGGGCACTCTGTCAAAGGAGAGCGCACTTTTACTGGAATGGGAAGGACAGGAGTCACACTGCTGGGGTGGAGTGACAGGGGAGGTGCTGAAGAAATCAGGATGTGGGTGCAGACCAGCTGATCGAGACATTTGGCAGTGAAGGGGAGGCTAAAAGTACCACAGAGGTGAAGGGAAGAAAGAGAATGCTCATGGCTTTAATTTCCTAATCACTCCACTTACTAATGTTCCCTTTGGAGGGGATAAATGTTGCCTCTACAAGAGGAAATAATTGCTTGTCAGCTTGGGGCCAACTTCTCAATTTGCTAACCACCAATGTCTTGCCAAGAATAAAAAGGTGACACCGTGCTGTAGAGAATGTCTGAATTTTTTTGTGTGTGTGTTGCTCCATTTACTTGAAGAAATCCATTGTTCCACTATGCTTGCCACATGTTAAGGGTGAGGAGACAGACATGGAGGGAGAAGAACAAGGATGTTACCTGCTTGCTAAAACTTGTAAGGAATGTATTAAGTGTTTGAGTCAGAGATATTAATCAAGACATTAGTCAGTTTTACTCAGGTCATTATGAGACATTGAAAGTTTAAAAATTCCAAGTAAACTGATTTCATTACTAAGGTAAGCACTGAATGTTAAATTTAAAATGGTAATATTTTTTCTAATTAAAAAACTAAATCAAACTTCACATAGAAAGTGTACAAATAAATTATAAAAAACAAAAATTAAAATCTTTAATCCTGCCATCCAGAAAAAAGTATTTTTGACACTTTATTATATTTACAATGAGTTTTTTCTACATGGATGTGTGTGCACACACACACAAATTTCTACAAAATTAATAATCTACCCTATACAAACCTTTTATCCTGCTTTGTCTCACTCAGACCATAGGTACTTTTCCATATCCTTGAAAACATGATTATAATAATTATATAATATTCCATTTATTTTGTTTGATAATTTTATTTTTGTTGGACATTTATGGGGAAGTTTTTTTTTTAACTTATTTGCCGCTATAAATAATGCTGCACCAAAAAATCTCTTTATCTAGCAGCATTCTTTCTTGTTTTTGTTTTTGTTTTTTTTTTTTTTTTTGAGACAGGGTCTTGTTCTGTTGCCAGGGTTAAAGTGCAGTGGCGTCGTCATAGCTCACTGCAGCCTCAAACTCCTAGGCTCAAGTGATGCTCCTGCCTCAGCCTCATGAGTAGCTGGAACTAAAGACATGCACCACCATGCGTCTCTAAGTCTGATAATTTCTTAAGAATGGATTCCTAAACCGGGATTGCTTGAGCCTACGAGTTCAAGGCCAGCCTAGGCAAGATAGTAGACTCTGTCTTAGAAAAAAAAAAAAAAAAGAGGATGGATTCCTAGAATTATTACAGCAATAAAATGCTCCTCATCAGAAATCAAACATTATTGTTATTTTCTAGAAGTTAATAACAATTGACACTTCTACCACCATGTGGGATGAAACTATTTTCTTTGCACTTAACCTTGCTAGGATTCCTATCATCATTTTTCATACAGTATGGGAGATACCAATCTCATTTTTATATGCATTTTCACTTACTAACAAATTTAAACTTTTTTAATATCCATTATGGCCCATTTATATTTCTTGTTTTTAAGCTATTTGAGCATAAGTTTATTGGAGCCTTGTTTTTCTTAATAATTTTAATAGCTCTCCTTGTAAAAAGAAATTTAACCTTTCTCCCACATTTGTCTTTTAATTTTGATGATATTTTACATTCATACATAGCTAAAATTTTATATGATTAAACATTGTACGTTAGAATGTTAATGTAGTTTAAATATTTGGCACTTCTTCATGACTTTTATTCTTAGAATGACTTCTAATCTAAATTAGATGAATTTTACTGACATTTTTCTTTTAAAATAGGTTTTACATTTTATATTTAACTCTTTAATCCATCTGGAGTTTACTTTGGCATACAAAATGAGGTAAGGTTTTAACTTTATATTTCCAAATAACACCCAATCATCACAGCACTATTTTTTTAAATTATAATCCAACAATCCTTTTTACTACTGATTTGTGGGACCACCTTTATGGTTGATACACTAATTCTTCTATCTACTAAAGTCTACTTCTGTATTTTCTATTCTGTTCCATTGATTTGTTTATTGATTCTGGTAACATTTTGATGACTAGCTTTAGAGTATGTTTTGGTGCCTAGTGGGGTACCAATAGCATTTTATTATTTTAAGTCTAGCTGTCTGAACTTTCACTTCCCCAGAGACAGAATCTTTACCCGCACCGAATTTCCAAGACGTATGTAGGAAACACAAGTCTTTGATTTGAAATGGTGCCATCCAACTTTTCAAAGTGACCTCTTGGCTCCTAATAAACATTCTTTCTCTGGTGATGGAGTCATGGCAGGCCCAGATAGCCTCCTTTTAGAAGTAACTGAAGAATAGATCTCCCTGAAAGAGGAAAGTATGTGTTGAGCACACAGTTTCTCAACCTATGTATTGAAAAGATGTAAATGACTCATTTGCAAAAGAAAGATCTCTAAATTTTCAGTAAAATAAACCAAATGGGTTTCTCCTTAGGTTTTAAGCTCTTTAGTCATAAACCTTAAGTGAATAAAAAAACTATTTAGCTTTTTTCATCAAAGTGTCTAGCAAAATATATTCAGTTTGCTAATTGGTCCTCTGAAAATAAGAAGCTTAATTTTGTTTACACTAGTATTTTTCAACTTGACTAATTAGTATAAAGACAACAAAATAGTGATTTCTACTCAATTTTCAAATCGATTCTCACAAACAAAATTTTTCTTTGGCAGAGAGAATTGTATTTAAGAGGCTGTTTCTTCCTGGAAAGAAGAAGGAACGCAAGGATTATTTACTGAAAATGTACAGCTTTCTCAAGTTTCTGATGATCTAAAGGAGAGGCCTCAGCAGTTCCTTAAAAGAAGAGAAAAATGTTTACATTCGCAGCCATTTTTTTGAGGATACATTTCTTTAATTATGACATAGCACTAACAAATACTTTCCTGAATATCAAAAAGCTGCATGCTTAGATCTTGCCAGCTCACTTTCTCAACTTCATTGGCTAGTGCACAACCTTTAAAATTTCTCTTCCCTTAAATTAATCCAGTCTAAACATATCATTGACTAACCATGCACACGCATTTCAAATGTCAGCATTCTCCACCAGCTTAGTAAAGGGCTTTCTTGTAAGGAAAATTTAGGAATTCATATTCCAATGAGATTGTTTCCATCTAAAAACATTAACACTGCTGAACCCTGAAAATAACTCTGTTGGATGGGAGAAAACCAAGATTTTAGCTTATTTGAGAGGTTTAAGGCCTTTCTGTTTGAAGTTGTTCCAATAAACAATCTTGAGTCTTATAAATTAAAAAATAAAAATATGATGGTATTTAATTGAACTCAATGAGCTTCTCTTCATTTTATTTGCAAAAGAATTGGAGGAAAATTAGTTTTGTTTATTCTAAAAAATAAGCTTATGAAAGATGAAATTTCCTCTTATGATCCAATTTTCAACTATTATTGTTATAACATAAGAGACCTTGAAGCCATATTTAACATGTCTTTGTCTCCACATTTAATGCCTTGGGTTAATAAGCCCACAATTTCAAAGCTCATGTTACTGATACAAAACTTCTGGGAAATCAACAGTGACTTGAAATTTGTTTGGACTGACTTTTAATTCACTTAATAATAACTTTCCTGTAGTCTCTTCTCAAGTAACATTCAGAGAAGAGGTTTACATAAGTACATATAAGAGATTTATGGTAACCTGAAAAATGTATGTATTATATAGGATAGGCCAGCTATAATGTTGAATAATTAGTTATTAGAATGAGTTGTATAGAGAAGTTGGCTAAAGGGAGATCTGGAGCCCAGAGTAACTAAGAAATAGGCAACAATAGTTGTGCAACATAGGGGAGGAGAGAAAGGAGGAAAGAATATGTTAACCTATAATTTTTAAAACTGCTTAACTAATACTCACAAATATACAATAAAATGAATTCTTATAGGGTATTTGGTGAATGTTTGGTCCCACAGTAAGTCCTTACAATAATCCTGGAAATTAGACATTGTTATCCTCAAAGCAGTCACCTCTGGTGTTCAATTTGATGACCAAGCATTATACAGCACCTACTCTATGAGAAGCTGCCTGATAAGGACCACCTTTGTGAAGGACAAGGAGCAAGACACTTCACTGTACTCCAGTATTAAGCACCTCATGGCTTAAAATTATCACAACCTTTTCTATTGATCCTTCCTAATCAAGCATTGTGTTGACTTGTACAGCTGCAGATATGAAAGTAAAATCTTCAAAGATTCATTTCCTAGATTGTATCTTAAAATTAAAAATCTCCTGTCTTTAAAAAGGGGTTCTGTTTCCTAACTGTGTTATACTTAATGACGCAATATCAAGAGAGTACATTCCTGGATTTAGGTGGTCTGTCCTTACTCTCACTGCCTGTCAAGGACAGAGTAAATCTTCTCATGAGGAACAACAGAATATCTCCCAAATTAAAACTACAATGTGATATCACCTTACCCCGGTCAGAATGGATATTAAAAAGTCCAAAAACAATAGATGCTGGCATGGATGCAGAGAGAAAGGAAGACTTATACACTGTTAGTGGGACTGCAAATTAGCACAGCCTCTATGGAAAGCAGTATGCAGATTTCTCAAAGAACTAAAAGTAGACCTACTGTTTGATTCAGCAATCCCACTACTGGGTATCTACCTAAAGGAAAAAAAAGTCACTTGATCAAAAAGACACTTGTACTAGAATGTTTATTGTAGCACAATTCACAATTGCAAAGGTGTGGAATCAACCTAACTGTCCATTAATTTATGAATGGATTAACAAAATGATATATATATACACACACACACACCATGGAGTACTCCTCGGTCATAAAAAGAAATGAATTAATGTCTTTTGTAGCAATTTGGATGGAACTGGGGACCATTATCCTAAGTGGTGTATCTCATGAATCGAAAAACAAACACCACATGTACTCTCTAATGGTTTGGAACTAATTGATGGTCACACATTGGCATAGAAAGAAGTAAAAATCACTGGAAATCACAAAGAGGGGAGAGGAGGAAGAAGGGGAGAGGAAAGAAGAGGAAGGAGGGGAGGAGTAAAAACCTACCTAACATGTACAATGAACACTATTCAGGTGATAAGCACATTTATAGCCCTGACTTAAGCCTTATAAAGGCTAAATACGTTAAATAAAAATTTGCACCCCCTAATATTTTGAAATAAAAAATAAATATACAAATAAATACACATTTTTTTCCCAACATTAGAAAAAAAAAAGAAGAAGTAGAAGAAAAAGACAAGTAGTTCATTCAGCTATAAGTAGTGGCTAACTAGGTTTTTAAGAAGTTAATTTGGGCCGGGCGCGGTGGCTCACGCCTGTAATCCTAGCACTCTGGGAGGCCGAGGCGGGTGGATGGCTCGAGGTCAGGAGTTCAAGACTAGCCTGAGCAAGAGCGAGACCCCGTCTCTACTAAAAATAGAAAGAAATTATCTGGCCAACTAAAATATATATATAGAAAAAATTAGCTGGGCATGGTGGTGCATGCCTGTAGTCCCACCTACTCAGGAGGCTGAGGCAGTAGGATTGCTTGAGCCCAGGAGTTTGAGGTTGCTGTGAGCTAGGCTGACACCACGGCACTCACTCTAGCCCGGGCAACAGAGTGAGACTCTGTCTCAAAAAAAAAAAAGAAGTTAATTTGGAATAGAAACATTTTTGGTTAATCATAAATTCTGTACTTCATTAAAAGACCAAAATCCTTTCTTAATCCTAGGATGTCTGGAGCCAGGATTTTGGTTTATTTGACTCATGTCTTAAAGCAAATAGTATATGGTCTTGCCAGTATTTGCAATGGAGGAGGAGGTGTTTCTGCTATGCTGATCAAGAAGCTGTAGACACCCTCTGTTGTTTATGGAGATAATCCTGTGTGATCAGAAGGACTGAAGTAATCAGTGTGTCCACCTTGGATCAGCTAGTACTCAAAATGAGCTATTTCCTTTTTTCACTACTTTCTACTTTAACTTTTTTTTAAATAAGAATGATCAAATCCCAAAGCCTTTTGAAATTAAAAAAAAAATTATTAGTTCTCCCAAGTAAGATCAAGAAATAAATAGACTAAAACTAGACTGACAGGTAATTCAAATATGGACTTTAAAATAAGTGTGATTAAAATCTTTAAGAAAATAGATGGAAAATTGCAACTTTAACCAGAAAATTGAAATCTATAAGAAGAAAATAAAATAGAAATTCTAGAACTTAAAAATAACGATCCTAGCAATACAATAAATGAGCATAACCTGTAGAATGGCCACAGGTGGAAAAAGAATTAGTGAACTAGAACACAGATCAGTAAATAATTTCTAAACTGAAACATAAAGAGAAAAAAATATAGAAAATGCAGAATACAATGTGAAACATATAAGTTATAGCAAATGTGCCTACATAAGTATAATTTGAGCCCCTAAGAGATAAAAGAGAAAATGGAGCAGAAATTATATTTAAAGAGTAATTATCTTTCATCACTTCTTGGCCTTTTAGCTAAGATCAAGTAAAGAGTAATTATCTTTATCTAGATTGACCAAGATAAAAAGAGAAAAGATTCAAATTACTAAAATCAGGAATGAAAGAGAGGTGTTACTATAGACCTTCAGAACAAAAAAGATTATATGGAAATATTATGAACAACTACGCAATGACGAATTAAATAGATGAAATAGATGAATTCCTAGAAAGACACAAGTTACCATAACTAGCTGAAAAATAAGTAGAAAATCTGAGAAGACCTATAACAAGTAGAGAGATTCAATTATTAATTTGAAAAATTCCCAGTAAAATCCCAGGCCCTAATAGCTTCCCTGGTAAATTCCACCAAACGTTTAAAGAAAAAGTAATACCAATATTTCACAAACACTTTCATAACATAAAAGAGGAAGAAACAATTTTCAACTCATTGTATGAGGCCAGAATATTTCTCTGAGACCAAAACAGATGAAAACATAACAACAAAAAAACTACAGACCAATAGCCTTTATGAATACATGTATGGCAAAATTCTAGCAAACTGAACCTAGCTAACTATAAAATCTATTACATACCATGATCAAATGGGATTTATTCCAGGAATGCAAAATTGATTTAATATTCAAAATTTAATTATAATAATATACCATATTAATAGAGTAAGATACAAAAACTATATAATCATTTCAATACGCACAGAAAAAGCATTTTTAAAAATCCAACACCTTTTCATAATAACAAACATTCAACAAAGTGGGAATAGAAGGAAACTTCCTCAATCTGATAAAGTGTGTCTATGGAAACCTACAGCAAACATCACACTTACCAGTCCTTGTCATCACACCCAATGACAAGGAACAGAACAAAGATATACATTCTCACCACTTCTATTTAACATTTTACTGGAGGTGATTAACAGGACAAAGGACAATTGGGTAAGAAAAAGAAATAAGAGGCAGATTTTATTTCCAGATTGGAATGGAACAAATAACCTTATCTTTACTCACAGAAGCCAATGTGATATAAAGAAAATTCCAAGTAATTTACTAAGAGATGATAAGTGAGAATTTTTCAAAATTAAAAAAGATACAAGCCATAGATTCAAGAAGGGCAAGAAACCCCAGGCAAGGTAAATATAATACAAAACATACCTAGGCAGCATTTTTTTTTCAGCATAAAACAGCTAAAAACCAAAGACAAAGAAGAAAATCTTACAATAAACCATATCAAAAAGACATTTAAAGGAGCAACATTAGAAAGACATTCCACTTCTGAGCAGAAAGGATGAAAACTATAATAAAATATAATCACAACTTTAAAATGCTGAAAGAATAAAAACTATCTAGACTTCTATACCCAGCAAAGATAACTTTTAAAATGAAGGTGAATTAAAGATGTTTCCAGATCAAACAAAAACTGAGAAGGAATTATTTGATAAAAGGTCTAAAGAAAAAATCATAGATGGACTTCTTCAGACAAAAGGAAACACATAAATGAAACATGTAAATGTAGTAAGGAATGAAGAACAATGGAAAGTACAAATATGTACTTACCCTTTGGTCATATTTAGTGAATTTGAACATGTGCACATTATATGAACCAGTAATTTCCCCCCATTTATAACAATCCTCAGAAATGCATACTTATATGCACCAAAAATCATATATGAAAATGTAAAGTGTAGCACTATTAAAAGCAGGCAAATACTGAAAACCTAAAATGTTTATCAACAGAAGAACAATTGAATACATTGTGGAATATTGATACAATGGCCTACTCTTCATCCATGAGGAAAATAAATAGCCAGCTCTTACACAAGATAATATGGGTGAATCCTTAAAATATAAAAAATAAGAAACAAAAACTATATGATCATTTCAATAGGCAGAGAACAAGCAGTTGAAAAATTCCAACACCCTTTCATAGTAAAAAGCTTTCGACAAACTAGGAATAAAAGAAAATTTCCTCAATCTGATGAAGGGAATTTACAGAAATGTACAGCGAACATCACACTTATTGGTGACACTCTATGTCTCCATTTGTATAAATCTCCCAAACTATTAAAACTAATCAATGGTGTTACATATCAAAATAGTAGTCACCTCTCTGGGAGGGAGCAAGAAGAGGTTGTGTTACCAAAAGTTCTGCACCTGTCCCCAAGGCCACATTAGAAGAATGAGGACAAATGGGGGAGAAGGAAAGATAGATTTATTAATTTGCCAGCAAATGAGGAAAATGGCAAACTCCATCTTAAAATACCAATTTTCCTACTTATAAGCAAAAAATGCAGAGCTTTAAAGGGTGGGTTCTCAGCTACAGCCTATATTCTGATTCGTCCCATCCCTGGGGAAGACAGTCTGGTGAAGAAAATCTCAGTGACCTCCACCCACCTGGGAGACCATGAGGACTTCCCAGATCTCTGCCCCTGGGGACAGCTTCACTAAGCCATCTCCTGTAGCACAAAGAACAAAAGACATTGCCCCTCCCAACCACTGGCCTGAGGCAGGGATTCAGGTTTTAGTTCTCCAAAAGGAGTGAGGGATGTTTTCAAGAGACAGAAAACATTTTTATTGTTTTTCCATTTTTTTTTTCTTATCATTCCCTCTGTTACATATTCCCCACTGTCAATTTTACCCTTTCACATCTATGGGAGAAGGGGCAATGTAGTCATTGAGTTATTTTTTGTTAAATTGGGGTGATGTTTTAAATGGAAGATTTATATTTATGTATGTCATTGTAGAGTTTTGGCCATATATTTATAACAACAGATTATCAAGCAAAAAAAAGCCATACATAACCACTATAACAGTGAGGATTGACAAGGTGAAATGGACTGTCACCTTGTATATAATGTCTGATCTAGGGCTGGGTTAGAAAGAAACATGGGACGTCTGAGTACAGAACTATTGGTCGTATTTTGTAGGTGATCCCAGAGACCAGCTTTTGTAAATTTAGAAATCATGTATAGAAATATTTGTATCAAATGAGGTTTAGGATTGCAAACACAGTAGCAAGACAGATCAATAGAAGAGGTGATAGTTTGGGGAAATTTTTACTAAGGCGTTATCTCTGCATCCTGTAGACAGAACAAATAACCAAAGAAAGATTAGTAAAAATATTAATATTTGTTTTTTCTTTTTTTTAAAACAGATATTTTAGATTGTCTAAAGGCTAGACCCTCTACTGGGGGCTTGTGTCTTTTTTTTTAATAGGACATCTCTTTACTTTGGTATGATGGACCCAAGGTTTTTATTTTTGATGATTTTAATGAGGTATGAGTTATCAGAGGCACTTTATAGAGTCTTTTTTGTTTTTAACTGGGGCAGGGACCTCAAAGGGGCAAATTTATGTATAGTGGTTAGTACGGGACCCATTTATTTGACATATTATTTTATTTTGGTTTCTTTTATGGTTATATTACCATATTTACATTGGGGTGTTAGGAAGGATCTCTCATAAACTGTTTTTTAGAGGTTTAAGGCTAGTTTTAAGGGCTACCGTTATCAGAGGAGGGCAATACCCTGTCTCACTTTAGATGAGTTTTTGGTATTAATTTTAAGATGTATGTAATTTTTGTTTTAGGTGTAGAGCTTTGTTTACTCATTGGGTTACCTCTGCTAAAAGGAGGATCCATTACTACTCTTGTGAAATGTCTAGGGCTCCGCAGAGTGTGCTCCTGGGTTTCGTCGACAATGGGGTCACTGTTTTAGAGATTGGTCAATAGTTAGAAGTCAGGGTGGCAAAAAGAAGAGGAGTCCTAGGACACAGACAGTTTGACTTTTTCATCTGAGTCTCATCTGTCTCTATCAGATTTAAGGTCTCTTCTTTTTTTTTTTTTTCTGGCCTCAAATTTTTGTAGTTTGGCCACGCTGCTGTGGTGTCTGCTGACATTCTTGCTGTAGGAGGAAGAGCTGTTGAGCTCTCTCTGTAGCTGTCTGCCCATGGCGTCTATCACCAGTATGTCATTTTTCATCTTTCCGGTTTCTTTCTCTGGACTGTTGATGTCCACCGTCCCGCCGTCCTCTAAGGCTTGTTCTTGTTCTGTATTGATATATGTACGTAGGAACTCATGCACACAGGAACTCAGTGAAGGTAGTGCGTTCCTTTAGAAGAATTTTGGTAATTTTAGAGGCTCCTTCTGTTTGGGTAGGATAAGTCTTTATCCAGTCTGAAAAGGTATCTATGAACTGCAGCCTCCAGCCCCAGGGCCACAGACCGGTACCAGTCCCAGGTCTGTTAAGGACCAGGCTGCAGAGCTCTGCCACCCCCCACCCCCACTTTCATGGAAAAATTGGCTTCCATGAAACTTGGAAACCAGGGGGCTGCACAGCAGAAGGTGAGTGGCAGGCAAGCGAGCAAAGCTTCATCTGTATTTACAGCCACTCCCCATCACTCGCATCACCGTCTGAGCTCTGTACCACCCCCTGCTCTGTCCCCGGCCCCTGCCCTGTCCGTGAAAAAATTGTCTTCCATGAAACTGGTCCCTGGTGCCAAAAAAGTTGGAGATTGGGGATCCCTGTCTATTAATACAAGTTTAGGCATCTGAGTGAAATTGTTAATCATTGTATGTCCTTTTTTCGTTTGTTTTTGGACTGCCCTGTGTACATAAACAAGTCTATTGTAAACAGGGTCTTCTCAAATGAGGTCCTCCAAAATCTATTAAGGCATCATGTCTATAATGTGTGTATTTATGTAGGTGTCTCATAAGAGGTTGAATCAAAGCTTTGGGTAGGAGAATGAGTCCATGAAAATTCTGTCTCCAATTAGCTGTGTCATCTCAAATGTGAGAGTCCCAACTTCTTGACAACAGGGAGTTGTTATACTGGTATATAGGCACTTTATGAAAATTCATCCAGCTATACCCTTTAGAACTGTGCACTTTTATTTATATGTTATGCTTCAACTAAAAGTTGGCTTTAAAAGTGCCAACATGGTGGTTATTTGTAATAATACGTTACTCACTTCACAATTTTACAAACAGGTTTCCAGTGGATTTTGCAAACCCCTAAGTGGTGCCCCCATGTTAGCCTCTTGGCAGATCAACCTTGCAAGTGGCCCTTAAATAGTCTGAGACTATTAGATCTTGACCCCCTACATCAAATGCCTGTTTGAGAGTAAAACGTCCAGTAACATCCTCTTTAGGAATAGGATTCAGCCCTGCTCAAGGTATGTACATTTCAAAAATATCTCAAGTATGATTTTCCTTAAATATTTCATGTAAAAATCTTGATTGCACCTCACTGCAGTGGACAAGAAATAATAATCTTTCTAATTATAATTGTGAAATAGTGCTATGTGTTTATGTGTGTTATCTTTAAAAGGAAATTAGATGTCAATGAGAATGACTAACATTGATTGCACATGGATGTGCCTAATATTCATGCCAAAATAAGTCATTGCTCATTCTCTTCAAGATTTGTGTTCTGTCTGCAATAGACAGGGTGGCTCCTCACACCCTAGGGCTTTGCATGTAAGCGCAGGCCTCTGTAATCTCCCATCATAGAGACCCATTATGTGGGCCTTCCATTTGGAATTACTTTGTCCACACCCAAATCATACTACAGGGGGAAAACAGAGAGGAGAGAAAGAGAGGTCTGTGGTATATAGGACTATCTTTGTAGTTAATCAGGTGTGTTGCATGGGCAGAAACCAGGGAGTATGCCAAAGCCATTTGTTCTGCCTCAGTTAATCCTCCTGTTTTTGTGGTTGGGTATGATATATTTTATCATCAACAAGTTTGTTTGTTTTGGCTGCAGCAAACAAGTTCACACTCTTACAGAGAGTAAGTAAGTGAAAGAAAAAAGTCTTCCTTTTCCAATGTCAGAAGAGAGCCAAACGCTTGGCTGCATCCATTTGACATTTTCTGGCTGGGGCTCCAGCTCATGGCCTAAATTGTGCAGGCAGAATAAAAAGCTGATAACTCTGCCACACAGAGGAGGGATCCACACCCTGAGTGTCTTCTAGTCCCCTGGGCCAACCCCAGGCCTGCCTTTCTGTGGTACAAGAAAACTTTTGGGCGTGATAGGTGTGTTCATTATCTTGACGGTTTTACAAGCATATGCATATGTCAAAACTTTTCACATTGTACACTTTAAATATGTACAGTTCACTGTATGTCAATTATACCTCAATAAAGTTGTTTAAACAAAATGCATAGATCTGCTTCACTAAAAACCCTCCCTGTTCTGTAGTTATACAAATTTGCAAGAAAATAGCATATAATTTTATTTAATGAAGTATAGAAGATATTAGGAAAAATAGTAGAGGACAAATAGGAAGATGTGGATATCCTTACATAGTAAGTTTAGTTTGTACTTAGTTTGTATATAGTAAGTAAGTTTAATTTGTACTTAATTGGGTAGACAAAGGGTAGCCTATGAAAGGATTTTTTTCTTTGCAAAACATTATATGATCAGAGTTACACTTGATGAAGCTAAATTAGTTAAATTTGTCAGGAGTGTTTCAAGATGTACTGGAGAAGACTCTGAAAGTGTGAAGATTATTGAGGAGGCTACTGTATTATCCCGGAGTAATGAAATAAAAGTTGGACCAACATGCTACTCACAAGATGTACAAAGAGAAGACAAGGGTAAGTGCTATTGCAGAAGTAGAGGAGGTGAGAGAGGAGACAGGTTTTGAATCTGCATGATTAAAATGGAAGTGCTTTTAACAGAAATTATCATAAGTTGATTTGGAAACTGGCAGGATTAATCAGTTTTAATATATAGAAACACTTTCACTTATCTAGTAGTGATTTGGACTTATATCAGTATAGTTTATATTGGGGTAGCTTAGATGGAAATTCACTGGTAGATCTGTAAAAGAAAGGCATGTGTCTCACTTCTCAGAAATATTATTTACCCTACAAACCATTGTCTTACATAAAATACTTTCTGTACATGCATTACTCAAGTCCTCTGTTACTCCAAATTCCTATTTTTGCTATCCACTCCACTTTTTAAAATCAGAGCTGCCAAATACTGTAGTGTCTATTGAGAAGTTTATAGCTTCATTGGGAGATTAAAAGGACTAGTGTACTTTCCGAGCAGAGACCTCATATCCTGCCAGAAAAGATCATATCCAACTCCAACAGATGTCATGGTGAAATGGATTTAAAAAAGAAAAAAAACTATATCATCCGCCCTCAGGGATAAGAGAGTGTATTCTATTCATGAACTAACAACAGGATGTTATTTTTAAGGGAAATTTAAAAACCAAAAAAGAGCTCTTAGACATTAAAAATATAATCACAAAAATAAAAATGCTGAACATAAATTATAAGATAAAATACAGTAAATATTTCTAAAAATAAAACAAAAAGACAAAGAGAAAGAAGATAATAACATTAAGAATCTAGGATGTCAAAATGTATTAGGATTCCAGAACAAATGAAAAAATGATATGCAAAAGTTTTGCAAAACTGAAAAGCACAAGGTTCCCAATCTAAAACATTCAGGACAATGAAGATTTTTAAATATCCATTCTAAGCCCCTTCACCGTGAATTTTTTAGGGGAACAGAGAAGATCCTAAAAGCTTCCAGGTCACACAAAATAGAGACTAAGAGTGCCACTGGACTTCTCAACAGCAACATTGGAAACCAGAAAATAGTAGAGTGGCACCTGCATAATTCTCAGGAGAAATATTTCCTACTTTGAAGTTCATGCTTCACTAAGCTATCAATATAATGTGAGGATAGAATCAGACATTCGTGGTTTTTAATTACTTATTTCCAGTGACCCCTTTTCAGGAAGCTATTGGAGAATATGCTTCACCAAAATGAGCAGGGAAGAAGAGCAAGAAAAAGACATGGTGTAGCAAATGAGAATCTAACATGGGGCAAGGCACAAAGAATTCCTGGAACATCTACAAAGAAAAGTCCAAGGATGACAGCTGTCATCCTGCAAACCAAGCCTAGATTGGAGGAGAAATAGAGAGAGCACCACAAAAGAAGTCTGCAGGAAGAAAGAAATGGAAGTTATAGATCATCTGGCCAGTTTTACCATGTAGGAATTTATAAAGAGAAGTAATCTACAGAGCAATTAAATGATGTGGGGAGACTTGGTCTTAGGTTCAAAGAAAACTAAGCAAATGAAAGAATTGAGACAATTATTATCTCCAGGAAATGCGAACAGCAGTAAAAGAAAGGGAACACAATCATGTACATTAATGGGCTGAGCAGTGAACAATATTCACTATCATAATAATAATGAAAATACTTAATCAAAATGTATGCTATAACTATACTGGAACAAGTGAGATATAACAGAGTTAAAATCCTTATTTATGACAATGCAAAATCAATAGACTCTGTTTAAAAGTGCTGAATCAGAAAAAAGTACTACACATATAGTCATATGCCACATAAGGACATTTAGGTCAATGAGGAAACATGGTCCCATAAGGTTATAATACTGTACTTTTAATATACCATTTTTTAATGTTTAGATACACAAATACCATTATGCAAAATTGCCGATTTAGTACAGTAACATGTTTACAAGTTTGTAGCCTAGGAGCAATCAGCTATCCCATGTAGCCTAGATGTGCAGCACAGGATACCATCTAGGATTGAGTAACTACACTCTATGATGTTTGCACAAGGACAAAATCATCTAACAATGTATTCCTAAGAATGAATCCCCATTGTTAAGTGATGCATGACTGTACATTATTTAGAATTATGAGGGTAATTTCTTGAAGAACCAGCCGAAAGAATCAAAAGTAGCTGTTTCTTGGAAATGGAATGGGATGAAGAAATGGTTGAGTATGAATATACTTTTTTCATTATAAGCTTTCTAAAACTATTTAAATGTTTAAATTATCTCTAAGTATTTGATGTCTTCATTATTTCAGAACTCTTTTGCAAATGGCAGCATAACAAGTCATTCTTCCTTCAAACTGAATGAACCATATTGGTTAATAATTAGTTTCTCAATTTCCTTTCCAACTTTTGCCAAATAAACACTGAAAAGTCTTATCTTTCTCATTGGCCACAGAAGTACAGTTTGCAAATTCAGAATTCTTTCCTAAATGATTTTTGATGTTTTTTCCCTACATGTTTTGTGATTTTTTTTATCAATTTCTCTTGAAATGCTTAAATTTTTGCTGTGTGATAATTATCATATTTAAAGTTACCCAGAAAGCTCCATTCATTGGAGAAATTATATGATTATGTTGATCACTAATGAATCAACAAGATTTATTTAAGATATAGGTAAACTTCAGTACCTATGGAAATCTTATTACATTTAGGGACTTGGGTAATTTTGTTTTCTTTTCTTTTTGTTTTGTTTTGTCTACCAGTTCTAACCAATTAAAAGTTCTTCAGTTGACTCAGCTGGAGGTCATCTTGTCTTTACAATTACTAATTCATACAACATCAGAAAACTGAAATTACCTCTTACTAAAATTTTTAAGTATAAAGTTACCTTTTTAAAAAAATCCACAGATATCACCTGAAATGTTTTATAATGTTTTGATTGTTCATATCTTGCCTAAGCCCATATTAACCAATACTGTTCATTAATAGTATTTTTACAACTAAAAACATAATATAATTTATATTCCACTCTAACAGAGTACCCACTTGGAAGGTTCAACTGAGGTCCATAGACAAAAGATATTAAAATGGGTTATGAAATCAACCAACTTGTAGGAATTCAAAGTAGGTGTTTTAATATCAGTTAGCTAAATCAGATACATCTGTGAGGACGGAGGATTGGAAAATGCCTCTACAAGCCAAGGTCTACGAGAAGCTGGGAAATGGCAAGGGAAGGACTCCCTACAGGTTTCAGAGGGTGTGTGGCATTGTGAACGCCTTGAATTGGGGTTTCTGTCCTCCAGAACTGTGAGACAATGAACTTATGTTAAGTCACCCAGTTCATGGTACTTTGTTATGACAGCCCCTGAAAATCAAGGCAAGGGTAAAAAAAAAAAAAAAAAAAAAAAGTTTAAGAGATGGAGTTTAAGAGAGTTTTTAATTTTTGTTTTTGTCTTTTGAGATAGAAATTTCTTTCGAGAGAGGTAGTATGCCATGAATCAGTGAGAGGTGTGAGGTCTGCTTTTTCCCCCTAGGTAGAGAGACTTCAAAGAGACCATTCAGAGGGCTTGGTATATGTTTCCTGGAATCTGGGAGGATCACAATGGATTGCTGTATGATAGATAAAAACAACTTTAAGAGTCTAAAAGCAAATGTCTATCACTATCAGCCAACGCAGTAAGTCAGAAAGAGTAGAATATATGAAAAACCATTTACATTTTCACTGACAGCAGAAGCAAGGATTCTGAGTATCTCTCATGAACAAATGTGGGCTATAAGGAAGAAATAGCCAATATGAAGCCACTGTGAGTTCTGTCAAAGATGAATGCCTGAAAAGGCAAAGGGATCCAAATAGAAAGAGACCATACAAGAAACCACCAGAAAACCAAAGGATGAGGGTAGAGTCGTCAGTTGAAGAAAATGCACTGGCTAAGAGCCAAGAACAGCAGGTAAACATTTTCAGTGAGTCCTCAGGAGAACCTTTCAAAATGCCACAAGAGAAAGAATCAGTTTTAAATGCCTACTAGACTTACGGAGAATAAAATCATCTTATTACACTAACAATATCAAGTAAAAATTTACGTGTACCCTTTATCTACCCTGCCCCCATATTTTTGATATCAGTTTGCAAAATAGGGAAGGAGGAGCAGGATGAGAAATACCATGAAGCATGTCCACAGCCAATGGGGACTGGGTCCCAGTCAGCTGGGACTGATGGGGTGGAAGAGGGACAGTGAAGAGAAGAGTAACTTAAAATCAATTTCAGACAGGACTTCTGTCTGTGATAAACCAGCTCGTGGCACGCTAACCCATTTCACATAAAAACAACTAGAGAAAATGCATTAAATATAAAAACATAGTTTGGAGGCATCAAAAAAATATATATGTTTGGAAAATGCCAAGGTCACCAGGACTTGAAGGACAACGCAGTGAAGTGACTCTAAAATTCTAACCTGTTTTTCCCATAAGATATTTTGTGTTAAATAAAATGACAAAAAAAAAAAAAAAAAAAAAAACTGAGAGGGGAAACAGAGCATCCCACAGTATCACAATGTTGAGGAGACAAAAATTAGAGCTCAAGGCTGCCAAGGCAGGAGAATTTGAAATAAAAAATTCTGAAGAGGTGGGAATAACAATGCCTGACTCCAGTGGCTCTTTTCCTCTAGCAGCATCTCTCAGTTCCCGATTGGTGTGTAGGATCCTGGTAAACTCTCCAGGACTTTTGTTTCGATCTGTGAAGGACTACAGCTTAATCCTGCAATACTTAAGACTACTGTAAATACATGAGACCTTAAAGAGACCTAAACCCAGACTTGAATTGGTTCCATCTTTGTGCAAAGATGATCTTCCATTATTCTGTATGACAGAAACTGAAATCAGTCCTCTCAGGATAAGATAATAGTCTCTAGAGCTTCTATTATTTTTTCACACACACACACACACATAAAAATCAGGTGTTAAATAAAAAATTACCAGAAATATCTAAAAACGGGGCCAAGTAAGCAAATGAACAATAGAAATAGAACCAAAAATGAATTATATGGTAGATTATCCAACATTGACTTGAAAATAACTGTGATTAATTTGTTGGAGAGTAAATGACAAGACAGAGAAGTTTGCCATTAAATTGGAACTATGAAAAAAATTAATAGAAATTCTCCAAATCAATGACAAATTACAACAAAAGTAACTTAACTGATGGGCTTAAACAGATTGGATTGAGCTGAGAAGAAATGGGAGATAGTTAAGTTCAGCAGAAACTACGCAAATTGACATATGGAGAGCAAAGGAGGACAGAAAATACAGATACATGGTACAGGGTGAAAACGCCTACTATATGGAATGGAATTTCAGAAGGAGAGGAAAGAGTGAGTAGGGCAAAAGTAATATTTGAAGAAATAAGTTATTTTCCAAAAGTGATGAAAGTCACTAAGTAACAGTATGAAATACTCCACAAACTCAAAGCAGATCACAAAGAAAACAGTGTCCAGGCACATCACAGTAACACTGCTGAAAAAAAAAAAATCTTAAAAGCAGCCATATAGTTTTTTTAAATATAAACAAACAAACAAAAAAAATTGCCCTAAAAGAACAAAAAAAATTTACTCCTGGTCAAAATCATAGAAGCCAGAAAATAACAGAATCATTATTTCCAAGGGCTGAAAGAAAATAATTAACTTTAACTTCTACACATTTGAAAATATGTCCTTCAAATATTATGTATGACAAAACAAAACAAAACAAAAAAATGAAAGAGAGCTCTGTGGGCAAATGAAAAATAATTTGCACCACAAATATGGCAATTAAGGAAAAAAATAAATATCCAAATCAATATTAGTCAACAATGGAATATAATAGTCTTAATGTATGAGCTTTAAACTATATGTAGAATTAAAACAGACAACGACAACAACAAAAAAACAGCAATAACTTAAAAAGTGGCAGGCTGTACATCGAGTTCTAAGATTTTAACGTTATATAGAATCTGGTAAAAATAATCATTTATATTAGACTCTAGAAATGAAAAGAAACATGTTTTAACTCTGAGTTAACAACCAAAATTATATATAACTAAAAAACTAATAAGGGAAAATATGAAACTTAAACTTTGATTCAATAGGCAATACATTTCTAAGTAAAACATTGGTCAAAGAAGAAATCACAGTGGAAATTACAAAACACTTAGAACTCAATGATAATGCAAATACAACATACCAAAACTTGTGAGCTGCAGCTAAAGCTTTGCTTAGAGGGAAATTCATATCCTTACATGCATATATTTGAAAAAGAAAAAAAGGCAAAAAATCAATTTGTACTGCTCATCTCAAAAAGTTAAAAGCCAGAACAGAAACTAAACCTAAAGAAAGTAGAAGGCAGGAAATAAAAAGGTAATAGCAGAAATTAATAAAATAGTTACCAAAATACAATAGAGAAAAATCAACAAAAACAAAGATTAGCTCTTCTATAGACTCCTAAAATTGATAAACCACTAACAAGACTGTTCAAAGAAAGGAGATAAGACACAATACAACTATCAATATCATAAATAAAAAGGAAGGGAGCACATCAACACATATCTTACCAACATTAAAAAGATTTTAAGAGATATTATGAATGATTTCATGCCAATAAATATGACCATTTAGATGAAATAGAGAAATAGAAAAACAACTACCAAAATTTATACAAGAAGAAATTTCAAATGAGAATATTCATATATTCATCAAAGAAACTAAATCTGTAATTTAAAACTTTCTCACAAGGAAGACTCCCACCTCCCACAAAGTGCTCAGTGACAGCCAGGAACCAAATGGGTCATTTAAGCAGTTAGTCTCCAAAAAGCCTAGAAAGGTTCAGGAAATAAATTTGATAGCAATAAGATGTAGGTAAAAAGAAAACCATAGGCCGGGCGCGGTGGCTCACGCCTGTAATCCTAGCTCTCTGGGAGGCCGAGGTGGGCGGATCGTTTGAGCTCAGGAGTTCGAGACCAGCCTGAGCAAGAGCGAGACCCCATCTCTACTAAAAATAGAAAGAAATTATATGGACAGCTAAAAATATATATAGAAAAAATTAGCCGGGCATGGTGGTGCATGCTTGTAGTCTCAGCTACTCGGGAGGCTGAGACAGGAGGATCGCTTGAGCTCAGGAGTTTGAGGTTGCTGTGAGCTAGGCTGACGCCACGGCACTCACTCTAGCCTGGGCAACAGAGTGAGACTCTGTCTCAAAAAAAAAAAAAAAAAGAAAGAAAACCATAGACAAAAATAAAGTTGCTTTTTTAATATGCCCTATTACTAATGTACTTGAGAAACATTTTTTCTTTAGACTCAGTACAGATAAAAGTTACTTTTAAAATCTCCTCCACATGTCATCTAGCACATAAATGACTTTTTTGTTTTTTTGGAGATCAGGCTTACAGCTAGCAAATGTTTTAAGCTGGGTGACTTTTTCATCTTTTCAATTTGTGAGGTTTTAAGAAACACTACAATAGGGCATCAGTTTCAGAAGGGGAGAGGTGGCTGGTGATGGGAGTGCCAGCAACCATACTTAAAAGTTTATATTTCCAAGGAAGCAGGAGAACAAGAAGAAATGTTCGTGTAAAAAAGTCAGTAAGTTATATTTAACAATCTCCAGATGGATTTGCAAGAAGAATACTTACAGGTTTTAGCTACAGATTTCCAGCTACCATTTTCTGAAAAGGTAGTATAAATACATGCGCTAATTAAACCTCAGATTTAGCCAGCTATTAGGTTGAGTTGAAGGAGTTCACACTTTTTCTCAATTCTTTCATCTTGCCTGGCTCTCGTCTCAACAGTGGGCATGAGTTTACATTGGCAATCACATGCTCCCCACTAGAAGTGCTGGAAATATTACTTATATTAAAAACAAGAACTTTGGATTAAATACAAGCTACTAACTCTGACATGCTGAGAGTTAATATCTGGATAAATCAGATTCTCTTGTCCTTTAATTCTTGAAATTTTTAATATATCCAATCTTTTTGGCTAAAATACGGTTCACTACACTTTTAAAACCCCACTTATTTAATAAATCTTTTCATTAGAGTTGACATGGTTAGGTCTTTTGTGAATTGCATCTCTTTAAAAAAATCAGTAAAACTACATCTGAACAATAATTTCCATTACATTTATTTTAAATAATGTAGGAAATTAATTTACATGTCATTGACAGCCTTAGTTTTTTTAAGGCTTTGATTTTTTTTTCTAAAAGTTATAGAATAATATGAATTTGGTCATGAGAAATTTCTTGGATTCTTTTTAAAGGGGGGATGTACACCTTCTATCAATTGTAACTGAGAGATAAAATCTAGATTTCCAAAAAAAGCCAAATGGAGAGCAGCACTCACATTACAAGAGTAGTCAAAGTACAGACCTGTTATATATCTTGTTCCCATTACGCTTTTACAATATCTTGTGATTTATAAAAATGTGATTTACTTACTACATTTATGAAATATATATATATACACACATTACACCATGTCTCTTTAAGGCATCATAATTTTTTTTTTTTTTTTTTTTTTTTTTTTTGAGACAGAGTCTCACTCTGTTGCCCAGGCTAGAGTGAGTGCCGTGGCGTCAGCCTAGCTCACAGCAACCTCAAACTCCTGGGCTCAAGCGATCCTCCTGTCTCAGCCTCCCGAGTAGCTGGGACTACAGGCATGCACCACCATGCCCGGCTAATTTTTTCTGTATATATTTTTAGCTGTCCATATAATTTCTTTCTATTTTTAGTAGAGATGGGGTCTCGCTCTTGCTCAGGCTGGTCTCGAACCCCTGAGCTCAAACGATCCGCCCACCTCGGCCTCCCAGAGAGCTAGGATTACAGGCGTGAGCCACCACGCCCGGCCAAGGCATCATAATTAAATAGCCAAAGAAAAGCATTTATTTACTGAGTCTAAATTGGGATGAATTTTATAACAGATATGCTGATGGAGATGGGTAACAAAAAAAATTCTAAAATTATAAATATTCTCTGCCCTGATGATTTAAAAAGTGTTCAAAATTTAAAATGACAAAAATAAATACATATTTACATGTTATGTTATCAGCAAAATATTTTTAATTACTTATATAAAAAGTTATTTGCAAAGATAGAGAACAAAACAGTGATTACAGGGCGGGGGAAGACATGCGGAGATGTTGGTCAGAAGATACATGGGATGAACAAGTCTAGAGAGCTACTGTACAAGAAAACTATAGGTAATAAAATTGTACTGTATTTGAGATTCCTGCTAAATGAGCAGATTTTACCACTCTTATCACAAAAACAAAAAAAAAATGGTAACTGTGTGAGCCCTGGATATGTTAATTTGCTTCACCATAGTAACCTTTTTACTACCTATATGTATTATATCACGTAACATCATGTTGTATACCGTAAATATACACAATAAAGTTTATTTTTTAAAAAAAACTAAAAATATTGTTTAAACAATAACCAACTCTTTATTATCTTAAAATTTATTGTTGGGAAAAAAAACTGTTACATAGAGATTTATTTGCACCCTGCAAGTTATTTGAGTTTAACATGATTCTGTGCATATAGTCAGAATCCAACAAATACTTGTCTGATGACTGATAGGAAAAAGCAGAGGAAGTAGAAATCTCTCTCTCTTTTCCAGGCATTGCATCACTTGATGGGAAACACAGAGTGAATACTAATGAAAACACAGAGGAAGACAAATGGTAAAACATAAAAATAGGATCTGACCTACATTTGCAACTTTATCTTCTGATTACTACTCCCAGCCATCTACCCACCCATCTTTACCTTCCTCTTTCCTCAAGCTCACACTTCATGTTCTAGCACCTTAGCAAGGCTGTTCCCACTTACCAGGATATCCTACCCATCTCTACCTGCTCTTCTCCACCTCAAAGGCTAATTCTTGTTGTGATATTTTCTGGCCCTTCCCTGACAGCTCCCATAGCACCTGTGTGCGCTGTCTCAGCACTGATCATGTTGCTATCATCATGTTTTTGTGACTCTCTGCTGACTAACTGTGAGGCTGATTAGGCAGTAGGCAAAGTCTATCTCCACCTCTTACAGCATCTGGCACTGGGAGTATAAATGCAAACCCTGCACACATCAAAGTCAAACTTAGCAATGTGAAAAATGTGTTTGGACTGCAACTGAGTTAAATTCTGTGACCAGCTCTGCCAGATGGAAGTTGAAGCTAAGCAGGTCATATGACAGCTGGGAAGCACAGAAGACACTTTTCTGGAGTATGAGATAAGAAGTGTGCATGGCCTTCTGCTCCATGGACGAGCATATGCTTCTCAAAACCAGTGAGGGCTTTGCCTTGGGAGCATACTGAAGAGTCAGGTCACGGCAAATGTAACCCCAAGAGTGAATTTTCATGATGTCTTATTCAGTTCAGGCTCATATAACAAATTACCATAAACTGGGTGGTTAAACAGTAAACATTTATTTCTCACAATTCTGAATGTTGAGAAGTCCAAGATCAAGGTGCTGGCAGATTTGATGTCTGGTAAAGGCCACTCCTTCTGGTTTGCCAATGCCGTCTTCTCACAGTATCTTCACGTGGCAGAGAGCAGAGAGTAAGAGCAAACTCTTGTTTCTTCTCATAAGGACAAATTCCACTCATGATGACACTATCCTCATGATCTAATTACTCCCTCAAGGCCCCATCTCCTAATACCATCACGTTGGAGGTTAGAATTTCAACATATGAATTTGGTGAGGAATACACACATTCAGTCCATACACATGGTAAACCCCATTTTCAAGAGTTCACAGCAATTCACTAATTGGGTTTTCCAGTTTGTCCTAGTTCTACTTATTTATAGAATGATTTTTACTAAACAGTTCTATGCTCTGTCTTTTAGAATGGGTTCCATTGCTTTAAGTTTTTTACTTTATAGTATTTTTTAATTTAATAGCATATTTTAAATTATTTTTTATATAAATTCCACTGCTATATGCTGACATTTCTCAGGCAATATTTGAATAACAGCAAACAGATATTTTGAGAGAAAATCTTGAGTGTTTTCTATCCTAAAAAAGATTTCACCTGTTTGAACCATGTCTAATCCTACAAAATTATGGATTATAATCTCTCTGTAGTTTATAAATGGCATATCTCTAAGTGAGGGAAGAATAGAACAAGGTGACCCTTCAAAAACTTTTTAATCCCCATGATTCAATTTTGAAATGGTTTTCATTTGCCACCAGGTCTTCCCCACTCCACCTGGGACATAGATCACCCTAGTCTATGGAGTCTATAACTCCAAAAGTGTAATTTTTAATTAAACTGTGAATCATTAACTTACATGAAAGAGCAAAGGTAATCCTTCCATTTTTCAAGGTCATTATTAAGACTGCAGATAGAATTCTTTTCTTTCTGTTGTCAACTTGGGACATATACAAAGTAAATTTGAAACATCTTCAGATGTTAAGTAAAAAAATTTGAATCAACATGCATTTTTATGTTCTTGGAATTTTAAGCATAAAATAGTTCCCATTTTCAATAATCTACATGGTAGTTAAGAAGACAAGATTCACATTAGTGACATATCCAGAGTTCAGTAGGAACATCTGTCCAAAAATGAGTTGTGAATTCAATGAAACACATTCTAGTGTCCAAGAATTCAGAGAAAGTGAGACCACCATGGCTAGAACTATAAGGAAGACTCCATGGAAAAGATTTGACCAGGGTTTTACATAAGGTGTAGAATTTTAGAAAGGAAAAAAAGAATGAATGGCATAGTGTAAGAGATAAAATGAATGTGTGAACAATGTGGTATATACAAATCACCTGAGTAACTAACCTGAACAAAAGGTTATTCAAAATCAGCATTTTCTAGTGTATCTTCTGTAGAATGCTAGATCCCAGGAAGACAATAGATGCATGAACTGCAGCAGTAGTAAGCCTCTTAAACATATAGTGGCCAGAGATTAAATGATTGGTTCTGAATCGTAACCTTCCACTCTGGATTGTGTAACCTTGAACAAGTTGCTTAATCTCCTGGTAAAATGAGTATACCAAGTGTATCTAATTCAAAGAGTTCCTGTGAGTATTCAATAAGCTAATATTCTATTAGGACCTGATACACAATAAACATGCAGTGTATGTTAATTCTTATTAGCTATTATGTTTTTCTAAAAAAACATTGTGTGATCAAAATAGGTTTAGGAAGAAATGTGTTAAGTAAAAGTGCACAGGATTATTTATGCATGACTTCCCACAGACCTTGATATAATAATGAGTCTTGTGAATGTCAAAACTTACAAGGTTTCATAAATTTATTAGGCTATGGAACCCTCTTTGTGTGGTGCACAATTAATTTTCTGTGTACAATTTTGGGAAATGTTGTCATATGTAATACAAGGTAAATGTACTTAAATGTACACCTGCTCCTTGTATACAGCCTTAGAGTTTATAGTAATATTGCTGACATATTTAATAATTTATTATTAATAATACTAACTAATATGTACTGAGAATTATACTTTTAATTACCCTAGAAGCAATCCTATTAGGCAGACACTAACATTATCACCCCTTTTCCTATACCAAGAAATTGATTCTTAGAGAAGTTACATTTTTAGGTTCAAAGATCTAGTATGTGGCAGAGCTTGGGATTCATATTCAAAGTCCATGGACTCAACCAATGATTAAATGATACTACACAGAACAGTCTGTCCTCCTTTGGTTTCTTATGGTCTCACCTTCTCCCCCAAGCTGGCTTATCAGGAAATTTCTTCTGAAAAATACAGAAAGTAGTTCGGGTGGCTACAATTTTATTCATCACTTTACGGGAATAAGACACTTACAAAATCATGTTCCAAAGCATATATTATAGTTTTTGGTGAGTTTACAGTTGGCTTTTGTTCAGTCTTCACATACCACACGAGCCATGTCATTGCAGCACTCATTTACTCAGCCTGTCTTGGTGGTTTGAGAAGTGTGCTCGTTTTATAGCCAAGTATACGCCATTTGCTGTTGTTTTTGTGCCCCAAAATTCATGTGTTGGAAACTTACTCTCCAATGTGGTAGTAGTAAAAGGTGGAGCCTTTAAGAGGTGATTGGATCATGAGAGCTCTGCCATCATAAAAAATTAATCCATTCATAGATTAGTGAATTAATGGACTAATGAATTATCATGGGAGTGGAACTGGTGGCTTTACAAGAAGAGGAAGAGAGACCTGAGCAGCCCTGTTAGCAGGCTCGCCCCCTCACCATATGATGCCCTGTACTGCCCTGGGGCTCTGCAGAGACTTTCCACCAGGGAAAAGATTCTCACCAGATTTGGAGCCATGCCCTTGAGCTTCCCAGCTTCCAGAATTGTAACATAAAGTTCTTTTCTTTATAAATTACCCAGTTTCAGGTATTCTGTTATAAGCAATAGAAAATGAACTAACTAAGACACGGTTCATTTCTTTTATTTTTTTATTAATTTTGTTCTATTGATAATATTCTGCTCCACAACATGGAAAATCTCTTTTCTGAGAAATTGAAAATACTGATGGGCAATAATGTCAATGACCGTCCTCCTCAAAGTGTGGCCCACCGCCGTTCGGTGCCTGTCCTAAGCTCTTTGCTGCTGTCTCAGATAAGATTAAGTACAGAACTGGAGATGAACATTCATAAGCTTTTACAGCAACTTGACAGAGTAATTTTATGTTTATTAAATCTAATACTAAATTCAGGGAATTTGTAATTTGTATGCTTTTATTTTCATTTTTGTTATTAGTTTTCATTGTGATTTACAAAGATATTCTAGAGATAAGGGGAAAAAGTTAGTCCTTTACTACAAATAGTTTCAGAAGTACCAACTAGGAGGTACTTCCTAGGAGGTAGGAAACTGCTTTAGAAAACAAGTTCTTGCCCATCCCAGACATTTCACCGCAGTATAATCGTCCCTTAAACTGCCCTAGTTCCTAACTGACATTAACTGTACAAAACACTGATGCACTTTAACTCTGGAATGCTGAACAGAAAATGAGATGTGAAAGGAAATTAATTCCTTTCTGGTTTATCCTTTTATATTTGCAGTTTTGATGCTTATATAGCTTATATAAAGCCAGGGATACTCTAATTATAGGGAATAACATTAAAAATCAAATTAATTGGGGCCACTTAGTTCTGGAGGTTAAATTTCTAACCTTTTGACATTGGTACCATGGAAGAAACCATGACTTTTCACAAAATGCCCTTTGGTATTGCTGACAGAAACAGGTTTGTGAGTTGATTGGATGACAGGGCTGCCCCATATGACATTTACTAAGTCTTTCACATCTGACACTGGTTTGAAAATATGCACTAGGACAAGAGTGTGAATGCTACATGCTGAGGGAGGGTATGACTCAAAGAATGTGGGGTCTGAGAAAAAAGAGTTAAACTGCTATACTGAATACACATAGCTAATATACAACAGCATGTATAAAAGGAGCCAGGGCAGGTAGACAAAACCAGTCTGGAGAAAGAAAGTCAGAAGTAGTCGTCATGAACATTATCCTTTCTTAGGAAAATAAATACAATGAAATATTCAAAGAAAGCCCTTCAGAATTACCCATTAAAACTATTCCTTCAGGGAAATTTTAATTGAAAGTTCAGTGAAAAATGAAAAATTGAGGGCCAAAATGGTTCCTTCTGCATTTTTGCAGAAAAGAGATGGAGAAAACTGAAATAAATTCGAGGAAGTTATTAGGTACATTGCAGTATCAAAAAAATGAAATCTATTTTTTGTTTCATTTTTAAATTTGCTCAACTTTTACTGGCCTATCAGTGACTTGGTTGTTTTATTGGCATAGAAAGGGTTTGTGTCTATTTACATGTAATATACATCTCTACAAACAACTTCTGTGTATCAACTTGTTACCCAGTGTAAGTAGCTGAGTTCCTCCTACTCCTACCCCACCTCAACTCTGATTTTCTTTAAGGAACAGGACACCCATATGCCTGTGGTCAAATGTTCCCCTCCTGACTAAACTGGTTAAAACTGATGGATCCAAGATGGCAGCTCACTTGATCTCGGAAGAACCTCTAATTTCATTATAATCTAATTTCAATATTGAATGACACTCCCGCCAGCACCATGACAATTGACAGTCACCATGGCCATGACCAAAAGAGACCATAAAAGGACAAAGAGGAGGCAGTCCACTATTAATGTTCAACCTCTTCGTTAAAAGAAATCCTATATTCTAACTCCCTCGCCTTTCACATGAGGAAAAGCTGATTTGCCAGCTACACTCACGCTTCTCCATTCCTTGGCCAACAGAATAAAGCTTGACCTGCTTATCAGTCACTCTCAGTTTTGTATATTGGCTTCACGACACCAAATAAGAATCTCATCTTTTAGGGAAGAACCAATTATGTTGGTAACAAACGGCCTTTCTACTTTCTCTCATTAGCTTATATGATGATCATGTATTATTTTTTCTTGTCTCATTCCACACTCTAAAGTTACCGTTTCTGTTTTCCTCATAGTCTAAAACAAAGTCCACAAAAGATATGTAAATAATAAAATGTAAACCATCCAAATTATGAAAAAATTATAGTAGCATTGTATTCATGGGTCAAAAATATTCCAAAAGTTTAACTTATGTTATAGCTTTCCTTGATATAGTAGCTGCACTCTATATTATTCATTTTAGGACGTAGTTTTACTTTGAGCTCCTCTGTTTGCTGACAGCTGTGTTTATACAGAGAGTGTCCTCGCCAAATTATTTTATTTGTTGCCTTTTGCTGTCTAAAGTTGCTTTCTTCTTAATTCAGCATCTCATGTTTTAATTTAATCTTATTCATTCCTTTACTTCTACTTACAGCTTCTATTTTCCTAACATTTCTGTGCTTTTGTTGCTTGCCATTCTGATAAGTTTTCAAGGATTTTAAAACAAACAAAAACTACAGTTTAACTCTGTTACTATATTCTTTCTGTTAGCAAGATTGTGTTCACTAAGTGCAAGGGAACATTGACTGGGACATGTCAAACCCCCTGTCTTTGTTATTGTAACATCTTAGCACTTCTCCACTCAATCAACCTGTAAACTTCTGCCAAAATACTTTTCTTTTAAACTCTTCTATGTTTCTTTTCTGTGGGGAAATCTATACTAGCTGACTATTCCCTCCCAATTCAGATCTAAATTTCTCTCCGTTATCATTAATTTAGTACAATCCTCTCCCCCTGTACTATTCCAAAACTATTTCTCCCAATGGTCCTGCATGTGTTTTCCACTGCAAGCAAGCATATCTTGCTGTTCAGCAAATTTGGCAGCAGCACCCCTGCCTCTGAGAGGTTGTTTGTGTTGTTCTCCTCCTCTGGAATGTTCTTTGACTTACTTATGGTTCAAGAGCTGTCTTCCTCTTGAAAATTTCTCTTACTGCCTTAACATTTAATTTTTCTCTTGTTTACATATTCTCTCTTGTTTACGTATTCTCTCCAGTCATTTCAAGTACGTTTGTCATATCTCCTTAATTAAATCGGTAACCCATCAATTTAGAAAAAAGGGGGAAAAAGATTACACAGATTCCATGAATCATCTTAAAGGATAAAGTGCTAATAGGAAAAGATGTCAGTATAAGAATGTTCATCGTTCTGTTTACTGTGGGAAAAGTCCACAAACGTCCTAAATGTCCATCAGTAGGAAGTCTATTAAATAAATATTTTATTCATGCTATATTATACAGCAATTAGTTAGATAAAAAATATTTTTATCTTAAAGAATAACCACAGTATATTGCTAAGTTGGAAAAGCAGGGTGCAGAACAATATATATAAAAAATGGCTGCATTGTTATTAATATAAAAGCATAAAGAATAGAAAGACAGTCTCTGGATTAACACCAATTACTTGGACTGGGGGTAGAGGGGTACAACATTAAAAAGAGAAGGGGAAAAAAGACTGAAGCAAAATGGAAAAAACACACGTGATATATATTCTTCTCCCTAACATTTGGTTCTCCTCAGCTTTTGTGTAGATGGAACTTGAACTTCCTGGCATTCTTGTGGTTTGGGGGAGCCTTGTGACTAGTTCTGACCAATCAGTTGTGAGCAGAAGTGAAGTGTGATCAGAGAACTTAATCACCAGCTAGAAACCTATAGAGTTTCCTTCCCACAGCTGCAATGATTACTGCAAAGTGCAGTTGACACAAAGCTTCTATTCCTGGGTTCCTGAGCAACTGTGGAAGTTTCAAAATCTGAGGTCTCTGATGACTCATGTTAGGACATGGGGCATATGTAAGAAATAAACTTTTCTTGCTTTATGCTATTAAAATTTTAGAGTTGTTTGTTACCGTGGCATAACCTAGCCTATCCTAACAGATATAGCAAAAATTACATAAAATGGTTTTTTATAATTTTTTTTTAGTTCATGCAGGCACATGGTTGAAAAATTCTAAAAGCACTAAAAAGCTATTAAAAATAAATAAATCTGGCCTCACTGTTACTAAAACCAGTTCCATTCCCCAGAAGCAACTAATTTCATGTTTTCAGCAAATTTTATGGTGCCCAACTCTGTGATGCTAAATGATATACTACTATTCCTTAATTTATCAATTTTAAACACTACTCTAAACACTACTATGGTACATCAGGATTCTCCTCTCTTATACCACAATCACCACTCCCAACTCCTGCCTGAGAAGTGTATGCTGGAGAATCAGCACTCTGGGAGGCAGACAGTTGGGAGCAGTGTGACTCACCATTCAGCATAAAGATTTCACTAGCTTCCCTTCATCGGCCCAGCAGCTCACTCCTGCCCTCCTCCTTCCCTAAATCAAGAACCATCTGGTTTTAATGTCTCCAAAGGAATAAATTTCCAGGCTTCTGCCCTAGTAGAGGAGAAGTACTCACTGATGTTGCAGGAGGGAGTAAAGACCTGTGCATTTGCTTTCTACACAAATTTTCAATTAATCTTCTTGTTTTTAGCCCTATGACCTTTGCAGCAGTTGGTGCTGATATCTTCTGAGCCTTTGCTAGGTTCTGCAGAGAAAACTCAGCTTGCTTTCCTATGGTATCCCTTCTCTACACTCTTTCAACTGCTTTTAAATCAGTTACGACTCCTCTGTCTAATTTCTAGTTTCCAAAAATTGTTGGTGTCTCTTACCTGTTATCTCCTCCTTCTCTCTCTTTGTCCTTGTGGTTTATACCTGTTTTATTCTCTTATCATTATTTTAGTAGGGTTTTGAAAGGAAGTAGATATGAACATTTGTGTTACTTCTACTATGTGTTTATTCAGAGGACAAATATAAAATTTAAAATGAAAGAACTAAAAGGAAAATTGCAAGCTCTTTGAGGACAGGCCTCATACTCCAGTTGACTGATAGCACCTACTGCAGCAAGGGGCAGATAGGAGTCACTCAGTAAGAATTTCATTTACATTGAGAAGAGTTTACAGGTTAAATATTCACTATGGTGTGCTGGCATTTCAAAAACTGGAACGAAGAATTTCTTATTTACTGCAATAGGACTTCTTTCTGGAGGCATTTACAGTAAATTTGACCAGATCCTTCTCCCACTCATTCTTCTATTTGTTTTCATTTAGGATAAAAAAAGAACATTTTGTTTAGTCTTTTTCTTCTGCAGACATGTGTATGGGTGGGAAATGGAAAAGGGGTTTGGTTACCCTTATGTGGGTTTAAGTGGCCTGGGAACCCAGGCACGTGTCCTGCTAAACCCGTAGCCTGTGATCCACAGAGCACTATGCTGACTTTTTTCCATGCATCCAATACTAGACAAATGGATGATATGTTAAAGATTTTCAGGCTAAACAGTTCTAAAGGTCAGTGGTGGAAGGAGAATGGCACATTTCTCAACAATCTGTTGTTTGCCCCGTTACCACAGCCTGACTCTGAAGGACTCAACAGATGGAGGAATGTGGTTTTGAGTTCGCTGAGATAATTGTACTTTCCTCTACTCAGCACTCAGATTTAGATACCAGAGTTGCCTGAATCCTTCATCTAAATAAACAGTGCAGTATTGCTGGTGGAGCTTATGCGAGTGACGTCTAAGAAACGGATCCCTCCGTGATCTGCCAATTTCATCACAAAATCCTTTATAGGTGGTTGTCAGAGTACTTTTCCCTAGGGATTTAGCTTTTTACAAGATGCGGAATCTGTATTACATAATTTCTCATTCAAAAGTCAGTAAACAAAGATCTTTTCAAGAAAATTTATAACAAAATTTAATCAAAGGAGCATTCTTGGACTTACAATTAAAATTCCAAAAAGAACCACAAATTCAGCTGTTTCTCCCTCAGCTTGAATCCCGTCCCATCCTATCACTTAAAAAAGTCACCATTAAGCAGTAGCAAGAAAAGGGAAAGTGAAGACAAGGAAAGAATAGAGAATTATCTACACTCCTAGGTAACTCATTCATTTTTTCTCTACAATAATCTTAAAGTATATGATGAATGAGGAAGATGTCTTTTTATTAACTGTTTTAACTGGGTTTTATAAAGGCCATATGTGGGGGAAAGAAAGCCTTTTTTATAAGTTTCTTTAATGCAATAAGGGCAGAAGGATGTGGCATTTGTTTACTATCTACTTTGTGCCAGAACTTTGCTATGTTCTTTTATATACATTATCTCATTTAATCTTCACAGCAACCTAGTAAGATAGGTATTATTGTGTTTATTTCACAGATCATGAAACTGAGACCTGGTTTCCAGGGTTACTGTTTTAATATTGGACATAGTCAAGATTTGAACTCAAATCTTTTTTAGTTTTAATTATGTGGGAGACAGGCTGGTATAGTGAGGGCAAAGCACAGATTCTAGATCAAGATTGCCTTTGTTGGAATCCTGATGGCACCCTTTCTAAATGACCTTAGGTGTGTTGTTTCACTTCTCTGTGCTTTAGTTTTCTAATCAATAAAATGGAGATGATAAAATTAATAAGCTCACAGGGACATTGTAGAAATTAAATGAAGTAAGATCTGTAAAGTCCTTATGAATGTTTTGCAAACGGTAAGCTCTTAATATATGTTAACTCTTATATTATTGCATTATCTCTATTTCCATGAAAATATTTTTCTTACTTGTTACTCCTAATATGCAAAAAATAAGAACATTTATAAATAATTAAACCTGAAAGAGGACAATGGTTTCCCAATATTTCACTTCATACCTAATTGGAAATGAATTTGTCCAGGCATCCAACCAAATTGGAAGTTACAAAATAAACTTAGTCATCCTGTTAATTTATATATCCCAAAGGACTTCCAATGTCTCTTTCCTACAATTCCAAGTATTTTTATTGGGTCTTGATACGCATATTTTGATATTTTAATATTTGAGCCATATGAGCTAGTTAGGAAATAAAGTTGGCTGACGTTATGGATAGAAAACACTTTTAGTTATCCATATTAAGAAGAAAAAAAGGCTAAAATCTCAAAAGTTGAATCTTAGACTTGAGAAGCACCAGGGTAGACAAACTAACACAGTGAAGTTATACTCCTATTCTTAAATACTTCTTTGCTTAATGCTTGACAAATTTGAAAAATTTTAACACACACATAGTAGTATACTCCTCTCATCATTATCTGTTCTCTGCTTGAATAATTCTACTGATCGGGAAGCTCATTGCTTTGAGAAGGGGAGAATAGGGAAATTAATATTTGAAACTTTCCATATCGGGTCAAAGAATCAAGCAGTCTATCAAAGACTTTAAAGAAAATAAATTTTATGAATTCTGCTCCTCTCTGTGGTTGCTGGCTTTCTTGGGTCTGATTAGATTGACTGAGCATTTACAGTCTGCAGGCCATTTTTCCAACCCACGGAATAGACCTGTACATAAAACTCAGGATCTCACAAACATTCAGCATTTGCTTTTTTAATGCAATCTTCAGGCTAATTAGCATGCAATCAATGGGACAAGCTAATGGGTGGTTTGAAGACAAGGAAAAATGAAAGAAAGAAAACAAAAGGAGTAGCTTTTAAAAAATTGTCTGCCAACAGAAATGTTCTTACATTTACATATATTTTTCTTATAAGATAAAATAGATAAGATGTACTCTTACAAAACATCAGATCAGGCATGTTCTGTTTGTTAAGTGGTTTATGTTTAAAGGAACAAAACAAAATATCTTCTCAATTGTCATTTTGTTTTCATAAAATATCTTTTTTGAAATTTAAAATAAGATAAAAATCACTTGCAGTGCACGTGTCCTTATTTAAATGCAGTGTGTGTGTGTGTGTGTGTGTGTGTCCAGAAATTGATGCCCCAGCTGGACAGAGATGAATGTGAGCTCAGGGCGGGTGGTGATTGAAGTGAAAGGGGCTACTGAGGAAGGTGAAGGACTTCAGACAACAGTAAGAAAGAGTGAGACAGAGTCAGGGATGAGGGATGGTAAATTTTCTAAGCTGATCTTTAAATCTCTTCTTCTACCATTCCCACAAACACTACTGTTCCTCCACAGCCAAGGCAGCTCATGGAAACTGCCCAAGATTCTGTGTGATATAATGAATCTGGGTGTTCCTTTAAATTCCTTTAAAATACAGTATAAGGAAATCTTGTTAAATATTTTTGGGCCCAAAGATATACTATCATTCCTTATGTGTACTCCCTTTTTATCAACAAGTTTTACATAGCACAAGATCTAGGGACCTAAGGAAGTTGTAACACGCTTGTCTCTTTCCTCATAGTCACTGGCAGAAATGAAAATAGTAGCTATCAGTTACTTAGTACACACTGTTCATCAGTCTTTGTATTTCATTTACATTAACACCAATCCTCACAACAATTAGACAGGGAAATAGTTTTATTTCTCCTTTTTTTTTGTTTCAGAATATTACGAGGGTACAAATGTTTTGTTTACATGAATTGCTGTTATAAAGTTTGAGTCAAAGTTATACGTGTGCCCATCACCCAAATAGTGTGCATGGTACCCATTAGGTGTGAATTTACCCATCCCCTCCTCCCCCTCCCACTTGCTTGATTTCCGTTGATTTTTTACTACTATATGTGCACATGAGTGTTGATCAATTAGTTCCAATTTAATAGTGAGTACATGTGGTGTTTGTTTTTCTATTCTTGAGATACTTCACTTAGAAGAATGGTCTCCAGTTCCATCCAGGTTGTTACAACCTTTTTTCCTATGGCTGAGTAGAACTCCATGTGCTACATATACCACACTTTATTAATCCACTCATGTACTGATGGGCACTTGGGTTGATTCCACATTTTTGCAGTTGTGAATTGTGCTGCAATGAACATTCGAGTGCAAGTGTCTTTTTAATAAAATGACTTCTTTTTCCTTTTGGTAAATACCCAGTAATGGGATTGCTGGATCAAATGGTAGGTCTACTTTTAGTTCTCTGAGGTGTCTCAATACTACTTTCCATAGAGGTTGTACTAGTTTGCAGCCCCACTAACAGTGTATAATTGTTCCTCCTCCCCAACTCATTGTACGAAGGCAATGTCACCGTGATACCAAAGCCAGAAAAGGACACAACAACAAAAAAACAATACAGAAAAATATCCCTTATGAATATAGATGTAAAACTTCTCAGTAAAATTCTAGTAAACCAAATTCAGCAGCACATAAAAAAATCCACCACGACTAAGTGGGCTTTAAGCAAGAGATGCAGGGGTGGTTCAACATACACAAATCCATAAATGTGATTCACCACAGAAAAAGAAACAAAAACAAAGACCATATGATCCTCTCAATAAACACAGAAAAAGCATTTGACAAAATTCAGCACCCTTTTATAATAAGAACGCTTAACAAAATAGGCATAGACAAAATCTGGCTTAAAATGATAAAAGCCATATACAACAAACCCACAGCCAACATACTGAACGAGGGAATCAATTGAAAGCATTTCTGCTTAGAACTGGAACCAGACAAGGTTGCCCACCGTCACTACTTCTATTCAACATAGTGCTGGGAGTCCTAGCCAGAGCAATCAGACAAGAGAAGGAAATCAAGAGTATCCAAATGGGGAGAGAAGAGGTCAAACTATTGCTTGTTGCTGATGATATGATCTTATATCTGGAAAACCCCAAAGATTCTTCCAAGAGATTCCTGGATTGATAAATAAAGTCAGTAAAGTCTCAGGTTACAAAATCAGTATTCACAAATCAGTAGCATTCTTATACATCAACAATAGTCAAGCTGAGAATCAAATCAAAGACTCAATACCACTCACAATAGCTACAAAGAAAATAAAATACCCAGGAATATGTTTAACCAAGAAGGTGAAAGACCTCTACAGGGAAAACTATGAAACACTGAGAAATGAAACTGCAGAGGATATAAACAAATGGAAACACATATCATGCTCAGGGATCAGCAGAATCAACATTGTTAAAACGTCTATACTACCCAAAGTGATTTAGAGATTCAATGCAATCCCCATTAAAATACCAACGTCATTTTTCACAGATCCAGAAAAAATAATTCTATGCTTTATATGGAACCAGAAAAGACCCCAAATAGCCAAAGCAACCTTAAGCAAAAAGAACAAATTGGGAGGCATCACTTTACCAGACTTCAAGTTATTTCCTCCTTTGAAAATGAAACAATTGTCTTCAAAGAAACAAAACAATTATTAAAAAGCCAATATGCAACAAAACAAGAATTCAAACTCATGCATTTTCCATTATTCTGATTATGATTAATGCTTTTAGAAATCTCTAAAAAGAGATGTGCTTGTTTCAGGGGAAGATTAGTTGAGGATATGTGTGAGGCTTTCTTTTTAATTAGCTGATTTTCTCCATATTCAGAAAAAAATCTGAAGTGGCTGGAAACAAAGACTAATAAAGTAGAGAATTTCTAGTCACTATGGTAGAGTAGGAAGATGCCAAAAGTCAATCCCTCCACTAGAAGCAGGCAGAAATTCCTGGGGGAAAATGTTCAAAAGCAAAAAAAGAAAATCTACAGGAGCCAGAAATGAAAAGAAAACTCAAAACTAGAGCCATTAGTAGGAACTGAAGCTAAACAGCTTACCGAGGTCTCAGAAGTATGTCTCATTGCCTGAGAGAGGCAATGAGGCCACAGGCATGTGGTAACACAGAAGTTGGAATTAAACCTGGAATCCAGGAAAAGTTTATCTGTCCATAAAATAAGGACTAGAAAATTTCTGCCAACTAGACTGGAAAAGCAGTAGGATGCTGGCAGAGAATTTTCCACAATTAAAAAAAGACATGAATCCTCAGATTGAAGATGCTAACCAAATTCTAATGAGAGAACAAAAGATCCACATTTATACATATTGTAGAGAAAATGAAGAACATTAAATACAAAAAGAAAATACTGAAAGCCACCCAGAGAAAAAGGCACATTGCTCACATAAAAGTACATTAGAACCAAAAACTATTAAGTAAGACTGAAGCAATACTCAGAAGAAATTTTGTAGCCCTGTGTTTTTATTACAAAGACAGAAAACAAAAAAAGCAAAAGATGTGCAATAGTCAATTTTTTAAAGAAATGAAATTTTAAAATAATAAAAAAGAAATGGCTACTAAAACCAAAAGCTTTTAGGAAAAAAAAAAAAAGAGTAGACAAAAATCTGGCATGTCTGTGAGAGAAAAAAAGAGAGAGATGAGAAAGTTAAAAAAAAAAAAAACTACATTCAATATAATTACAGAAACAGTAAACACCATTTTAATTGTAAGCAAAGGTAAATACACCAATCCATTTATATCAACGAATTGAACATGTTAATGAAATGGATGATTCATTGTGAAAGTGAAAATTATCGAAATTGGCCCAAGAGGAGGTAGAAAATCTATCATATAAAAAAAAAGAAAAAGCTAAGTTTTAGCTCTTTTAAAAAATACAGTAGACCCAGGTAGTCTTATGGATTTCTATGAAATTTTTACAAAATCAGCTATTTATACACTATATAAAATATTTCATGACATTAAAAATAATAAAGCATCCCAAATCATTATACAATGGGTAGCATAGCAATTACACCAAAACTAGACAAGGATAGCTATTTCATGGAAAAAGACAACCATTGTCCTTTCTTGCTGTAAACATACTTCAAAAACTACTATGTAGAATACTTGAAGGTATGGGGTGTGTGTGCATGTGTGTGTGTGTATATACACACACACACATGCACACACACACTATAGAGTATACATAAAAATGGAATTAAAGGGAAAAATATCTAAATATTTGATCATTTTAATAAATATTAAAAATAAAGTGACAAACCATATTAACCAATCCTGATTTTTAAGTTTAAAAAAAAGTTCATGACTAAAAGAAATGTCTTTAACTTCAAAATTAGCTATAAGAAAGACACAGCAAATGTCATCTTCAATGACAAAACATAAGAAACAATCCAAAAAACCTGGGAGAAGGCAGACTGTTTACTCTTACCTCTTTTATTCAAGAGTGTAAAGAAGGTCCTAGCTTTTGAAGTGAGATTAACAGAAACAACAAATACAGTATTGGAAAGGAAAAGATAACATCTTCTTACTTGCAGATAATTTCATTACCTATTTTGAAAATGCATTAAATGAAAACTGTGTCCAGCATAATGGCTAGAGAGAGAACACAGCAATTCAACGCTTTCTTAAATTTGGACAATGACTTACTAGAAAATTTAATAAAGAAATAAAGTACATTTAACCAGTAACTGCAAGAAATATATGGAACAAAGTATAAAATTTGACTAAAAGTCATTTGAAAAATACATCAGTAGGTGAAAAATCACTTTATGCTTTTTGATAAAAATAGTTAATATTGTAAAATATCAATTCTGCTCAAATTATACAGCTATACATAAAAAATACACCAAGTTATAATAATTTTTTAAACATAGGGTTTGGGTGTCAAAATTTTTAAAAAGAAAAAAAATCATTGCAACATAATAGAGAGTCTGTGTTGTAGGTAGCTGGACTTTGGAGGTAGAGGCATCGCTCAAGAATCCTTGAGCATTGATTCTGCTTTTCCCCATAATACCCATTCCAAGGAATATTGGCAGCTATTGAAAGAAATGAGATACATCCATATACATGCATTCACATCAGAAGTTCTCCAAAGACATATTGCTAAGTAAAAACTAAAGTTACCTAACAATTCTAACATGCTCTCATTTGGATTTTAAATGCATATGGTCCATGTACACTTTTGTATTCAAATATATGCACATGTATGCACACAAATCCACAGATAAAAGACAGAAATTACACATGGCAAACTGGTAGGAGTGTTTACTATTGGGAAGAGCAGTAAAATTAGGCAGGCAAATGAAAGAGAACTCTTGTCTTTTATCTATTACATTTCTGTAGTATTTAAATACGTTAGAATTAAATGTATTTCTTTATTGTGACTGTCATTTGGAGAAACAAAATGCTCAAAATAAATTATTTGTTTCTGAGGCATCCTTTCCAGAAATTCAAGAAAATCTAATGTAAAGTTCCATCAGTTGCACGAAGCACAGAATCACCTAGGCTTCTAGTCTTCATTGTTTATTCCCTCAAGATTTAGGCCGCGCGCGGTGGCTCACGCCTGTAATCCTAGCACTCTGGGAGGCCGAGGTGGGCGGATCGTTTGAGCTCAGGAGTTCGAGACCAGCCTGAGCAAGAGCGAGACCCCACCTCTACTAAAAAAAAAAAAATAGAAAGAAATTATATGGACAGCTAAAAATATATATAGAAAAAATTAGCCGGGCATGGTGGTGCATGCCTGTAGTCCCAGCTACTCGGGAGGCTGAGACAGGAGGATCGCTTGAGCTCAGGAGTTTGAGGTTGCTGTGAGCTAGGCTGACGCCACGGCACTCACTCTAGCCTGGGCAACAGAGTGAGACTCTGTCTCAAAAAAAAAAAAAAAAAAAAAAAAGATTTGACACCACATGTACTCACCATCAAATTGGTATTAATGGATCAACATTTATGTGCACATATGGAAGTAACATTCATCGAGTGTCGGGCACGTGGTGGGGAGGCGGGGATGAGTATATTCACACCTAATTGGTGCAATGGGCACTGTCTGGGGGATGGACACACTTGCAGCTCTGACTTGGTGGTTGCAAAAGCAATATATGTAACCTAAACATTTGTACCTCCATAATATTCTGAAATTAAAAAAGAAAATTACATTAATAAATAAATAAATAAATTCAATAAAAGGAAAAAAAAAAAGGATTCAGCATGTCGACCTTAATGGAAAAGTTTTACCACTTCTGATTAAGAGGAATTAAAGTTCACTTTCCATTCTTCCCTAGCTTTGTTTTGGGACAATTTCTGGAATTTGCAGCACTTCAGCCTTCCTGTTTCTGTTGCTTCTTTAACATATGATGCTCCTTTTCATAGGTAGTATGAGTATGATACTAACATACTCATGGAGTACAGTAATCATTAAGAAACGATTTTTCCTTTTGACCTAATTAAAGTGATTAAAGTGTGTCCCTTACTAAGTATCATTATTTTGGACATTTTTCTTGGGACTTTAACCATGAGTTTTGCTCTGCTGGGGGCTGAATTTCAAATGTAATGTGTTTTCCAAAAAGTTCAGTTATATGACCCTGGATTAAACTCAAGAATAGAAATGAAGAAGACCAGCATAATTCTAGAACAGGCCTTAATGTTTATATAGTCAAATAGCTTTATACGTTTCCTTAGTTTCCGGTTTTGATTAAGAAGGTCTTCCTTTTCACTATATAAGACATATACTTTCCCAGATTTTCTTACAAATTTTTATTTTACTTTTCATTTTTTCATTCATAATCTAGTTGGAATTTATATTTTTGTGTGCTACAAGATAAGAATTTAATTTCATTTTCTTCCATATGACTAGCCAGTTAAGAGATGGCATCATTTAGTAACTATTTATTTCCAACTGAATTGAAATATCAGCTTCATGATATATTAACATCTCATACATCATGGGAAATATTTCTGCTGGATCTACTTTATTCCTTCTACTTATTTTTCTATTCCTATATTAATATTTTGTTGATCATAGAGATTTTCAACATGTTAGGCATATCTAGGAAAACAAGTAAATATTTAATTTTAAATAAACATTTTTTCTGTATTTTCTCTCTATACCAGATATTAGTTGATTTGGTTTATATTCTTCAGTGATTAAAACCCAAAGTCTTCCTCATATTGAAAAGTCAATAACTAAGCTGATTTATTTTTTACAAACCAATGAAAATTATAAAATTAGTTTCAAATAAATAGAATACCCAATATGGCAATACCTTATATGCAAGGAATTGATACATGTCACTGTGCTTATATCTCTGGACTCTGTTCTGTGCTTATTTGATGACTCTTCCATTTCTAAGTTCTAAGAACTAAGATTTTAGTATAGCAATAATTCTGATTTAGGTAAACATTCTCTGCAAGCATTATGCTGTCACAAACTGAGTACATACAGGAAAGATGGTCAGGAAGAGAAAAGCCATTCAGAAGAAAGCCTTAGGTTGAGTCTAACAGCCATCTAAAAACATCACTAGGACCAAATCTATAAATGAGTCCATATAAAACTGAAACAGAAATATTGTTTGCCCAGGAATCATATCTTCTAAAACAGTGGCCCTGAAGAAACCCAGGCCTCAAAGAGAGCTTCATGCTCTCCTGTAGTAATATATTCCAGATGCAAATGAGCGAAAAGCTCATTAATCATGCCTTGCCTCAGAGAGCTGGAAAGATCTCCCATAGGCCTACTGGGTCAAATTTCCTCCTTTTGATAGTTAAAAAATTGAAAATCATCATTGAGACAATTAAATGCTAATTTGCTTAATCTAAAGGGCAGTGTGTTTCAAACACTTTGTTATAAATATACATAAACAAATTTTAATAATATTGGCTCAGTCTTTCTTAAATTAGGCATACAATGTTTCTAAGATGGAAATTTTCAGTGTGGTATCCAAATTGAATTTCTCTTCTTCATCTTGAAACTTATTTCCAACTGGTTAGGACAATCTGTGGTACACTTTGTAGAAATAAGATAGGATTATAGAGCTTACCCTCGTCCTCCTTGGCAATGTATAATTTTAAAAAACAGTAATAATATCCAATGTGTGTGTAGATGTATGCATAAATATGTACATACAGATTTTTTAGTTAGTATCCTATCCTATTCTGAAACAGAGGATGGCATTATACAAAGTTATGTAAAATACAGTAAGATAGCATAAATTGAAAATAAGTAAGAAAGAAAAAGAAAAAGTAGACTTAGAAATGAAGAAAATATAAAAATTTGTGTCACAAATTCCTATGTACTTTGTACCAATGGACAACAAATGTAAACCTAAGATTTCTAGCAGACAATTGAGAAGCCTCATATCTGTAGCACTTTCATATATTAGTAGATTACTTTCCTATTAGTACCGTGCTTGCAATGCAGGTGAGGTAATCCACTACTCAAACACATACTCCAACATGCAGGTCATCATGGCATGTAAAGCATTAAGCTTCACAGAATATAATGTGTGCCATGAACAATTCTCAAACTTTTCTTGAAAAGTGCTATAGAAGCATCACGCTTTAGAAACCAAATGGATTTATACATAAAAACACAACAATTTATTGAATATCTGCTATATTCTAAGAACTTTTTATGTAAATCATTTGTTATTGACAAGGCTCTAAGCTGCTTATCAATAGTCTTATTTGGATTATAAGAAAACTAAATAATAACACCAGAGAAATAAAAGAACTTACACAAGATTGCACAGCTAGGAAGAGTCAACACTGGGGCATATATCCCAGCCTTTCTACCCAATGCCTGTATTCTTTCCATGACTATGTGTCAATCCCTAAATGGTCAAGTTAATGGCTTGTTTTAGACTCGGGATCACCATGAAGTACCATCTACCCAAAATCTAAGTTCAAGAAATGATATACAGTAAATATAAACCATCTTATAGTTGTTTTTATCATTGGTGTAAATTTGATTGTCCATTCTAAGTCCATACTCAGTGTAAAAAGTTCCTATTTTACACTTGAGATTAATTTTTTAATTTAATTATTTTAGTAGGTTTAATGAACATTTTATTCACAATGACATGGAACAAATTTCTGTAATAATAATGATAGAGTAACATCAACAAGAAGGCAGAATAGGAAGCCCTGGATTCTCCTTCTCCCTACCAACACACCAATGCAACAATAATTTATGGACAAATTCCCTTTATAAGAAAGCTGGAAACTAGTCAAAAGGCTCCTGAATCACAGGTGAACATAAAACTACTCACATCAAAGCTGGTAGGGAAATTTGAGACCCCCAGGACAATTTGATATGATCAGGGGAAATTTTCCAGCTTTCAGCTTCTTCTTGGGAAGGGAAAGAGGTGGACCACATAGCCAATGCCTTAACTTTCTATAAGTTACCGAAAAGACTAGTTTCTGTCTAGACTGTCTCCGAATGCTGACAAGACCTGGCTTAATATAGCCACTGAGAACATTATGGTGACTTGGGCTGGCAGTTGCCATACTTCATAGTCCCTTACACTGGGTCAGCACAGAGTGAGAGAACAAAAAACCCCAGATACCAATTTCTACCAATTTTCTAGCAAGTACTCAGATCTGCATTACACATCCATCAGCACAATAAACATCCTCCAGTGTAAAATCACCTAGAAGCTAAAGCTCAGAGCCCATATAAAAAATTGCTCAAGAGGTAAAACAAAGCGATAAGGTTCTACCCACTAGAATGAACAGAAATGCATACCACTTATCAATTCTTGCAATAAACGTGAACAGCTTGAATTCCTCACTCAAGAGACATAGGCTGGCAGAATGGATAAAAAAAAAAATACAAGTCAAGTATTTGCTGTCTCCAGGAAACACATCTAACCCACAAGGACTCATTCAGACTCAAGGTGAAGGGATGGAAAAAAAATATTCCAGGCAAATGGAAATCAAAAGAAAGCTGGTATAGCCATTATCATACCAGATAACATAAATTTCAAATCAACAAGAGAAATTAGGCAAAAGAAGGAAATCTAGGGTACCCAAATGGGGAAAGAAGAGGCCCAACTATTGCTCTTTGCTAATGATATGATCTTATATTGAGAAAACCCCAAAGATTCTGCCAAAAAACTCCTGGAATTAATAAATAAATTTAGCAAAGTCTCAGGTTACAAAATCAATATACACAAATCAGTAGCATTCTTATACTAACAGAAGTCAAGCTGAGAATCAAATCAAAGACTCAATACCTTTAGCAATAGCAACCAAGAAAATAAAATACCTAGGAATATATTTAATCAAGGAGGTAAAAGATCTCTACAAAGAGAACTACAGATCACTAAGGAAGGAAATTGCAGATCATGTAAACAAGTGGAAAAACATATCATGCTCATGGATTGGTAGAACCAGCATAGTTAAAATGTCCATACTACCCAAAGTGATTTACAGATTCAATGTAGTCTCCTTTAAAATACGAACATCATTTTTTCACAGTTCTAGAAAAAATAATTCTGCACTTATCTTGGAACCAGAAAAAGAAAAGAAGGCTATAGTAACTAAAACAACATGGTACTGGCACAAAAATAGAGACATAGACCAATTGAACAGAATAGAGAATTCAGATATAAAACCATCCACATATTGCTATCTGATCTTTGACAAAGCAGACAGCAATATACACTGGGGAAAAGAATCCCTATTCAAAAATGGTGCTGGGAAAATTGGATATCCCTCATGTATAGAATATTGAAACAGGATCCAAATCTCTCACCACTCACAAAAATTAATTCAAGATGGATAACAAACTTAAACCTAAGACATGAAACTGTAAGAATTCTAGAATAAAATGTTGGAAAAACTCTTCTAGATATCATCCTAGGCAAAGAATTTGTGATGAAGACCCCAAAAGCAATCACACCAACAACAAAAATTAATAAATGAGTCTTAATTAAATTAAAGATCTTCTGCACAGTCAAGGAAACAATTAACAGAGTAAATAAACAACCAATAGAATGGGAGAAAATATTCGCATGCTCTACATCTAATAAAGTGCTAATAATCAGAATCTACAAAGAACTCAAGCAAATCAGCAGGAAAAAATCAAACAACTCCATTAAAAAGTGGACAAAAGACATGAACAGAAGCTTTTCAAAATAAGATAGACTAATGGCCAATAAACATAAGAAAAAATGCTCGACATCACTGTCACTAATTATTAGGGAAATGCAAATGAAAACTACAATGAGATATCACCTAACCAAAGTTAGAATAGCTTTTATCAAAAAGTCCCAAAACAATATATGCTGGCATGGATGCAGAGAGAAAGGAACACTTATAAACTGTTAGCGGGACTGCAAACTAGTACAAGCTCTATGGAAAATAGTATGGAGATTCCTCAAAGAACTAAGGGTGGACCTACCATTTGATCCCACAATCCCACTACTAGGTATTTATCCAAAGGAAAAAAAGTCATTTTATCATAAGGACAGTTGCACTTGAATGTTTATTGCAGCACAATTCACAATCGTAAAGATGTGGATCAACCCAAGTGCCCATCGATTCAGGAGTGTGTTAATAAAATGTGGTATATGTACAACATGGAGTACTATTCAGCCATAAAAAGCAAATTAATACCTTTTGCAAGAATCTGAATGGAACTGGAGACCATGCTTCTAAGTGAAGTATTGCAAGAATGGAAAAACAAACACCACATGTACTCACTATTAAATTGGAACTAATGGATCAGCACTCATGTGCACAGATGGAAGTAAAACTCAGCAGAAATCAAGCAAATGGGATGGGGGAGGAGGGGATGGGTGAAATCACACCTAACAGGTACAATATACACTATCTGGGTGATGGGCACATATAACTTGGACTGAAGCAATACAAAAGCAATCCATGTAACCAAAACATTTTTTACCCCAGTAATATTCTGAATTAAAAAAAAAAAACAACACAACACACCAAAACTTATGAGATTTAGCAAAAGTAGTACTAAAAGAGATGTTTATAGTGATAAATGCCTATACTAAAAAAGAAGAAAGATCTTGCATAAATAACCTAACTTTATACCTCAAGGAACTAGAAAAAGAACAAGCTAAGTCCAAAGTTGGCAAAAGGAAAGACATACTAACAATCAGAGCAGAAACTGATAAAATAGAAAATAGAAAAACAATAGAAAAAAATCAAAGCAACTAAGAGTTGGTTTTTTAAAAAGACAAAATCAACAAACCTTTAGTTAGACTAAGAAAAAAAGAGAGAAGATTCAAATAAATAAAATCAAAAATTAAAGAAAATATATTACAACTGATGCCACAGAGATTAAAAAAGATCATAGGAGACTATTATAAATAATTATACACCAACAAAATGGGTAATCTAGAAGAATCAGATAAATATTTAGAAACATACAACCTACCAAGATTAAACCACGAAGAATTTATAGAAAGTCTGAACAGAACTATAACTAGTAAGGAGATTGAATCTATAATCAAAATTTCCTAAAAAAGAAAATCCCAGGACCAGATGGCTTTATGGGTAAATTCTACCAAATGTTTAAGAAGAAATTAACATCAATCCTTCTCAAACTCTTACAAAAAACTGAAGAGAAGCAAACACTTTCAAACTAACTTTATAAGGCCATCATCACCCTAGTAACAGATGAAGATATTATAAGAACAAAAACTACAGGCCAATATTTCTAATGAATATAGGGCAAATATTGGACTTGGCAATGATTTTATGTATATAACACCAAAAGCACAGGCAACAACAAAAAAAATAGACAAGTGGGACTACCTCAAACTACAAAGCTTCTGCACAGTAAAAGGAACAATCAACAGAGTGAAAAGACAGCCTGTGGAATACAAGAAAATATTCACAAGCTATATATCAAATGCATTAATTTCTAAAATATATATGGAACTCAATAGCAAAAAGAAAAAACTAATACTGTGATTTAAAAATGGGATAAAGCCTTTGGAATAGATATTTCTCCAAAGAAAATATACAAATGGTCAACAGATATATTAAATATAAAAAAGATGCCTAATGTCACTAACCAGAAAAATTCAAAGCAAAACCATAATATCACCTCATACCTATTAATAATGGCTATTATAAAAAAAAAAAAGCAGCAAGTGTTGGTGAGAATGTGGAGAAATTGTAACCCTTACACACTGTTGCTGGGAATGCAAAATAATGAGTGTAGCCACTATGAAAATAGTATGGAGATTTCAAAAGAAATTAAAAATAGAATGACCATATGATCCAGCAATCCCACTTCTGGGTATTTCTTCAAAAGAACTGAAATTAGGATCTCAAATAGATATATTAGTACTCCAGTTTTCATGACTATTCAACATGTCCAAGATGAAAAAGTAATCTAAATATCCATTATGGGACATTAAAGTTATCAATGAATAAAGATGAATGAAGAAAATTCAGCATATACTATAATGGAATACTATGTAGCCATAAAAAAGAAGGAAATCCTGCAATATGTGACAACATGGATGAACCTTGAGGACTTCCTACTAAGTGAAATAAACCAGTCACAGGAGGACAAATACTGCATGATTCCACTTTTATGAGGTATCTAAAAAAGTCAAACTCATAGAATCAAAGAGTAAAATGGTAGTTGCCAGGGGCTAAAGAAGGGAGAAATGAGGAGTGGCTAATCAAGGGGTATAAAGCCTCAATTATACAAGATGAATATGTTTTAAAGGTCTTATATACAACATTGTCCCTAAAATTAAAAATACGGTATTGTACACTTACAAATTAGTTAAATCTCATGTTAAGTGTTCTTGCCACAGTAAAATGAAACTGAAAAAATAATAAAATTAATGACAAAAATAACAATAGTTTAAGGTCTCTTCTAACTCTGATATTCTATGATTATATTTTTATAAATATTATATAACAGTTTACATGAATCAAACTATGATGCTAAGATATTATTTGTACATTTTAGACAAATTTCTGATTTTTGGCTGAAAAAGAAATTAAAGAGAGGTTCTTCTCTAACATGTTTGGTCTCCTGATATTCATTTGACTGATGACAAAGGAAAACAAGAATTTACAAAGTAAATCTTGTACAGTTGACATACAAAGTAACTCCAAAACTAAAACAGATATTTTCTCCACCTCAGTAGCCAAAGCTATCTAACATATAATAAACCATTTAATAGTTATGATTATTGACAAAATAACTAAAAAGAACTTAAGGAAAGTTTAGGTTTTGTTAATAGGTATTTAAAAAATCCGTGAGCAAAAAAGTTAATAAAAGTAATCAAATGAGTAAACAATGTAAGTAAATATATTGAGGCAGAATAAAATAAATACCATGTCAAAAACAAAGTAGAGAATGTTCTAAGTGAAAAGAGGAATTGCTACCCAAACTAGAAAGGCAAAGGTCTTGATGGAGTAAAAATAAGAAAAAGATATATTATCAAAGAATCTGTGTTCCATATTGAAAAGAAGTCATGTGATCAATTAAGTCTTTCTTTCAATAAATGTAAAATAGTTATTAACATTCTGCTGAAAATTAAATTGGAAGTTTTGGGTCCCAGGTTTAATCTAAATCAGTTCACATCCTTTAGATTCCTCAAATCTCATTCCTGATTGAGGAATCATAAAAATTAGGATAAAACATGTCTTTTTGACAAATACGTTTAAACACCCATCCTTCACCAGACAAGAAAAACCAAGTTGGAAAATTAAGAATGACACATAAAGCCCTTACTCTCAGAACTTTCCTTAAAATGCCGCTTCTTGACAGATTGTGCTATGTTAGAGTCTCCCAGTAAGTAACACTAACTCTCAAAGTGAGGCAGGTACTCAGAGCAACGAAGGGCCAGCGCTAACAGGAATTAGAGGTTATCCTAGTCCAAACTTCTCATTGTGGGGTTGAGGAAAACTGGAGGCAGAGGGTTTTCACTGCCAGATTATAAAATTATCATTTGAACTTGAACCCACATGTCTCAACTTCTGGCCTGGTCCTCTTTCCACTTCGACCTTCTAAGTTCTGGTTCAGTAGAGAGAATTCCAGATTACAAATTATAAATGGTTGCCAACTTTGCTTTGACCATCAGGAATTAAGACCATGATTCAAGAGAGAAGATAGACAGTAGTACTCATAATCCTGAAAGCTATGTTAGTTTTCTATTGCTGCTATAAGAAATTACTACAAACTCAGTGGCTTAAAGGAACACAAATTTATTATCTTATAGCCCTTCAGGTTAGAGGTCCAACACATGTCTCACTGGCTGAAAATCAAGGTGCTACAGGGCTGCATCATTGCCTGGAGGCTCTAGGGAAAAATTCATTTCCTTGTCTTTTTCAGTCCTAGAGACTGCCTGCATTCCTTACTCATGGTCCTCTTCTTCCGTCTGCAATGGCCTCAACATCGCATCTCTCTGACCATTCTTCCGTAATCACATCTCCCTCTTACTTTGACTATAGCATGGAGAGGTTATCTGCTTTTAAGGATTCTCGTGATTAGATTGGGCCCATCTGGATAATCCAAGATAAACTCTCCCATCTCAAGGTCTGTTCCCTTACTCACATCTGAGGGTGCCCTGAGATGGCTAAGCATTGAGCACCCCTTCAAGCCACAAATAAGTAAATCTCTTTTGAATCTTTGTTCAGTCAGATAAAGAGAATCGGATTTTCTGCTAATAAAAATTGTATGTTCTCTCCTTGTGTTCAAAATAAGGGATTTGTTACACACAATTACTTCATATGCTTCTGAGCCAGTCAGCATCTCGGGGGACATATGAAGGGGTTTAACTTTAGATAATAAAACAAGCCAATCATCTTGGGAAATAACCTTATGTCATATATTATTTGGCTTCAGAATAGCAGCTGATTATCCCTGACAGCTTCAGAAAAGGAAAACTCCCTTGTCTCTTGGTAAAGTGGTGTGGATTTAGTCCATGAAGTTTGCATAAATTCTTAACAGACATGGATAGGCCTCAGTGAAAAGTGTTTTAGTTTCTACTAAGGGCACCTTTTTTATCTGCTTGATCAAGACCACTAATATTTCATCAATTATATAAGTCACAATGGACACCTGAGTTAACTGATACCAAGTTTCTAATTTATTTTAGTAATTTTTTTAACACTTCTTACTTAATTTGGGTCTTATTCAGATTGCTGATGACTTGAGCCTATGAAATCTCTGAGTGTCCTGGCTGTAATCAAACCTAAATACTTTCTTAAATACTATTTGATAAAAATATAAGAAATGCTTTCCATAAAGGTACTTGTCCACAAAAAAGTGGCTTGGCGTTTCAATTCAAGGGTATCATTAGTTTTAAGAAGACAAAGTAAATACCCTCTTCCAGGAAAATAGAAGCAAATGTCTTGATCTGGTTTTTGCTTTGCACAAATCTAAAAAGAATCTTTTAAGGATGTCAGATAACAGTCTAACTTTAAGTTCTCAGTCTCATAAAACAACTATTTTAATTAAATACAGAGATTCTCCACCAACTTCAGTCCTCAATTATTTAAGACTTCGAGAAAAAGGTATTAAAATGGCATTAATAAAGGTGCTGACAAACTCAGGACCATGAAGAGCAGAAAATGAGTTTTCAATGAAAGTGATGGTTACTGTTGCTATTATAATAAATGAGGTCCTATAACTAGGAAGGTCTGGGCACTTCCCTCATGATGTTTAAATTAATCCATAAAACTCTACATATGCAGTTTGTTCCACACACACCCCTAAAAAATGTGATTGCAAAAGGCAACGTAAGTCCATATGTCTCTTATAGTAAAGAAGGCTCACTCAGCAATCTTTTGTAACAGCCTGAGACATGCACAATTTAAGATTCCTAACTTGAGATGAAGAGAAATGTCACGGATACCTCTCCACAAACCTAAGTGCTCAAAAATCTCTCCCCATCTTCCAACTGTTGAAAAAGAAAGAAAGGAACAAATCTATGCTCAATAATGACTGTCACAGGAGAATTTCCTTTCCTGGTTATAAGAACTCCTATCACCTTTGTCTATCACAGCCAAGGTTGCCTGATATGAATCTGACAAAGAAATGAATACAATCATAAGTATAAAGGTTACACGAAGTAATTTTGATCACTTTTGATTTTTAAATCCAAACTTAAAAAAATTCCTATAAATAGTTGCAGGGAAAATTCTTTGTATCCAAAGTAATATTCACTGGTAAATAAATAGAATATGCTGATTTTTAATAAATGTACCCAAAAAAGTATTTCAACAAGACAGAAAAAAATCCTACTGAAAGGGAATTAATGTGGAAGAAATCCATTCTGCTTCCAACAAACACACATCAAAAGTTGGCATTCTGCAATCCTTAGGCAAAACTAGCATTCCATTAAGAATCAGAGATGCAAGCATTTTTCCAGATAAATAAATTCCATTTCTGGTCTATTACTTTGAAAAGGCTTACAACTTAGTTCAAGCATGTCATCATCTAAAAATCTCCAAGCCACAATATCCTGGAAGAACAATATTAGTCTTTCTATCTAACATTTTTAATTAACATAAAAATATGAATTTTCTATATACATTTCCAGGTCACAACAATATACCACAATAACTTCAGAGGGACTATTTGACGGTTTTAAAACAAGATCTGAGTGATTAACAGAGAGAGAGAGAGATGCTGTTTCATTAAATGGGAAGATTTATATTATTAAAATGACAATTTTATTTCGAAATACAAATTTCAGGAAATTCCAATTAGAATCCCAATGGGGCTTTATTTGGAACTGATCAAAATAATCATATGAAATTGATTAAAATGTATATGAATAAATAAATAAATAAAATTTCCAATAAAGTGTTTAAAAGAGAGAGGTTGAGGGGGAAAAGAACTTTTCGAGAAGCTTGCCCTACTAGGTACTGAAAGTTATTATAAAGCCACTATCATCAAAATAATGTTTCATTGACATGAAAATAGATGAATAGATAAATGGAATTAAGAGGAAATTCCAAAGAAATCTTAATATATTACAAAAATGGCATTTCAATTTTTAATGGATGCATTATTTAATGATATTAACACAACTGCCATATATCTGGGAAAAATAAATGCCATTTACATAAATAAATTTCAGAAGAATTAAAGATCTAATTTTTAAGTCTGTATATATATTAAAATAAAACACAGAAGATGTGTGAAAACTTACTTCAGAAAGACAAAAAAACCTAGAATTCTAAAAAAAAAAGATTGGCCAGTGTGACTTTGTTAAAATATAAAATGTCTTTATAATAAACGTTGAGTGTTTTCTCATTGGAAAAAACTATTTGCCACCCTTATAACTAAACTTTACTAAATATCTATATACACAGGGCCTCTCAAATTGCCCAATAGAAAGATAGGCAATGGATAAGAGACTATGCAGAAGAAGAAATCTGAATAGTTAATATACACACAAAAAATGCTCAACTTTGTTAGTAGTCTGGAAAATGCAAAGAAAAAAGAAGAAATGACAACATCAAGAGCCCATCCTTTTACTCTCCAGATGGGCAAAAATTAGTTGCTAGCACCCAGTACCGGCAGGGGCTCTCATGTACTGGTGGTGGGAGTATGAGTTGCCGTATTTCTAGAAAGTGACTTAGCATATTTATCAAAATTACAAAAAACATAACCTTTGATTCAGCAATTCCATGTCTAAACTTCTATCCACAGAGAGAAAATGACCAATACCTACAAATAAATGTTCATGAATACTTTCCACAGCACTGTTTATAGAAGTAAAAACTGGTAACTTACAACCCCACCAGGAGAGGAAGAGCTGGATAAACTATCATAAAATCATACTAGGGAATCTATGGAATATTGTATAGCTATCAAAAATAATGGACTTAATTAATATATAGTGATGTGAAAAGATATTCATTATTTACTCTTAAAGTAAAAAATAAAGTTACCAAATTATGTGTCCAATATAAGATTTTTTTAAAAAGCTCTTTATGTTTGGGTATATTTGTATATAGGCAGAAAAAAATATGGAATGATACACACCAAGTGGTTACCATTAATTTCAAAGAGTGGGGAGAAGGGACCTGCAGATTAGAAAGAGAAAGGAGAGAGCTAATATATGATTTGCCACATTGTGAGTCTGGGGATTTAAAAATATAAGTATCTGCTGAAAGGAATATAGTACCATCATTCACTGATACTTTTTTTCATCCAAAACTTTATGTGATGATTTATTTTATGTATTTACTTGGCTGGGTTAAGAGATGACCAGATAGCTAGTAAAACATTATTTCTAGGTATGTCTGTGAGGGTGTTTCTAAAAGAAATCAGGATTTAAATTGGTAGACTGAGTAAAGAGATATCCTCACTAAGATGGGCAGGCATCACCCAGTCCTCTGAGAGCCTGGAAAGAACAAAAATGTGGAAGAAAAGCAAATTCACTTTCTCTCTTTGAGCTGGGACACCTGCCCTCAGACATCAGAGTTCCTGGTTCTGAGACCTTTAGACTCAGACTGGGATTTATACCATCAGCCCCCCACTTTTCAGGCCTTCTGGCTTGCACTGGAACTATACCACCAGCTTTCCTGGTCCCCAGCCTGCCGACAGCAGATCATGGGACCTCTCCACTTCCATAGTCGTGTGAGCCAATCCCCCATAATAAATCTCTTTTTATATATCTATATACAAAAGCCCTTGGTATTCGAGGGGGATTGATTCCAAGATTCCCCTCAGGTACCAAAATTTGCAGATGCTCTAGTCCCCTAGAGCTTGCCCTCTATATCCACCATGTGGAACCCACAGATATGGAGAGACAATAGTAAATCCTATTGGTTCTGTCTCTCTAGAGAACCCTGATTCACATACTTCCTTTGGCCTACACATGTCCCTACCGCTGTCAGCTCATAGATAAACCAGGTCACCCACAGATAAACTTATTGCTCTAGGACTTGCGATTCAAAACATTTTACTTACTAAAATACTGCCCAACAATAACCTAATTGAAACTCCCTAATAATTAACAGTCAAAAGAAATTTGAAACTTATTTTTCCCTGTATTTAACACATGGAGCGGGGCGGGGGGGAGGGGCAAATATAATCCAGACCTCATGTCTCAGCTCTCAGAAATTGTGGAAAAACGATCTGTAATCTGAGCTGTCTACTCATCGCAAAGATCTGGGCCTGGGATAGGGTATCTGAAACCAGCATAGTTATTTACCAAATTATTTTCTGAAAGTATATCCATTGACATATGAGTATTCTTTTACACAAATAATCATAAAGTGTTACTTTCCACAGTGCAAGCGCAGTTTCCAAAATTTTAAATACTTTTGTAATTATAAAAAAAATCACTAACATTTATTGAAGGCTTACTTTGTGTCAGGTACTGTGTTAAGTACTTGCTTCATATGCATGTTTTATTTCATTATCACAATTCTATTAGGTGGATATTATTTATTTATTTTTAATTTATGATTGACACATAATTGTACATATTTATGGAGTACAACATGATGTTTTTACATATGTATAAATTGTGTGATGGTCAAATCAGGGTAATTAGCATATCCATTCCCTTAAACATTTATCATTTCTTTTTCCTTTTTTTTTTTCTTTTTTTATTCTTTTTTTTTTTTTTTTTTTGAGACAGAGTCTCGCTTTGTTGCCCAGGCTAGAGTGAGTGCCATGGCGTCAGCCTAGCTCACAGCAACCTCAAACTCCTGGGCTTAAGCGATCCTACTGCCTCAGCCTCCCGAGTAGCTGGGACTACAGGCATGTGCCACCATGCCCGGCTAATTTTTTCTATATATATTTTAGTTGGCCAGATAATTTCTTTCTATTTTTAGTAGAGACAGGGTCTTGCTCTTGCTCAGGCTGGTCTTGAACTCCTGACCTTGAGAGATCCACCCGACTCGGCCTCCCAGAGTGCTAGGATTACAGGCGTGAGCCACTGCGCCTGGCCCATTTCTTTCTGATAAGAGCATTTGAAAACCTCTCTTCTAGCTCTTTTGAAATATGCATTATTGTTAATTCTGCTTATCCTACTATGTAATAAAACACCAGAACTTATTCCTCCTATCTGTACCCATTGACTGATTGCTCAGCATCTCCCCACCCTCTGGTAACCATTATTCTACTCTCTACTTCTGTTAGAACAACTTTTTAGATTCCACATATGAATGAGATCACATGGTATTTGTCTTTCTGTGCCTGGCTTATTCGCTTAGCATAATGTCCTCCAGGTCCATCCATGTTTTTGCAAATGACAGAATTTCATTCTTTTTTAGGATCAAATAATATTCCATTGTGCATATATATATATATGCACATTTTCTTTAGCCATCCATCTTTTAATGGACATTTAGGTTGATTCCACATCTTGGCTATCGTGAATAGTGCTGCAATAAACAAGAGAGTGCAGATATCCCTTTCACATTCTGCTTTATTTCCTTTGGATATATACACAGTAGTGGGATTGCTGGATCATATGGTGGTTCTATTTTTAATTTTTTGAAGAATCTCCATACGTTTTCCATCATGGCTGTACTAAGTTGCTTTCTCACCAGCAGTATATAAAAGTTCCATTTTCTCCACATCCTTGCCAACACTTGTTATCTTTTGATATTTTGATATTAATAGTAGTCATTCTGACTGGAGTGAGGTGATATCTCAAGGAAGCTTTGATTTACATTTCCCTAATGATTACTGATGTTGAGCACTTTTTTATATATCTTTTGGCCAGTTCTGTGTCTTCCTTTGAGAGATGTGTATTCAGGTCTATTTTTCGTCTGTTTAAAATATCTGTTTTTAAAAGACTTCCTGAAGCTTCCTGAGATATGACCTAGATTTTCCCACACAAAGGACTCTGGAGGACTCTCCCTCATCTTTAATTGTTCTTTGGGAACAGCCTTTAAGGAGAGAAGTTTGTTCTATTTAGAATGTGAGGGTCAAACATGCACTGTGGTCTTTTAGATTAATACACAGCCACAGATACAGAGAACTCCAAAATCTTAAGGAATAGAATCTTGGGGCAACGGGCTTTAACCAGCTTATATTTAATTGACTTTGCAGATACACAAAACTAAGTGCAAGTACAAATTTGACTTCCCAGTTTTTTTGTTGCCCATGGGGAGTTCTGATAAATTGATTTCAACCCATGGAAACTAAGCTAAGAAGTATTATGGTGTGGCATTAGAGAGATAAAAAAAAAAAGATTGAAAAGAGATTTGTAGTAACGATCCTTCTGTATCTGTCTAGGTCCCAGCAGGAAACAGATGGCACAGTCAAATAAGAAAATATGTGGAGAGTTTAATAAAAGGACTATTTACAGAGGTACGAGCAGGGCATAGGGAAATAATAAGAACCTCAGGGCTAGTAATTCTAGTTACCACTCGTAAGCCTGAAGAGACAAGTGGAGACAGTGGTTATTACTTAGAGAGAGCTGCGTGGAGAAGCACATCTTCTAGGAGCTGCGACTGTCATTTGAGGGACATAGTCAGCCAGTTAAGAACCCACAAGTAAGAGACCAGGGGTCCTTTCCAACAATGATCTTCTGTTGGTGCTGCCCCATTGGCCGAACCCAACTCATAATCAGAAAGCAAAAGAGACTATTGACGTAATCCTGAAGGTCAGCCTGCTTGGCACAGAGCAGGGTTGAGAATGAGCGAGAGTAACTCTGAAGAGAGAAAGGTAAGACACCCAGTACAGCATCTGTCTTACAATGCAATGGCTGTAGCAGGCGAGGCTGACGGTGGCTTAAAACCAAGGAAGTTTGCAGTATCTTTTGGCATAGTCTGTGGAACAGAAATATATCATTCAGATCACAAACTGAGCAGCACAAACATGCCTTTGGAAGTAAGGTCAAAGGACAGGGATTCATTCATTGCTAGGGAATGTATCATTCCCAAGAACAAAAAGATCATTAATTTTGGACTTTGCTTCTCCTACTCTGTTGGAACCAAATGCCCTACAAGCATACACATCTGCAGGGTCAGCATAAACCTGCAACCCCAGGTCCTCATCTGCTTTCATTATAGCACCTGACAGAGAGAAAATTAACGGGGAACTGACAGAAAGCAGGGAAGATAAATGTCCTAAGATTATTACAGGCCATGTGCATGCATTTTAAACATTACTTGTTTCCAGCAAGTTGAGGATATGTTGCTGACTGCGTGTGATGGTCTCCACTTGGGCCAGTAATCACTCCATGTGTCCAGGATCATTTCTCTGGGTATATGACATTGACAAACTATTTGCTGTGTATGAAGGGCCTGGAATTTCTTTCCTCTCATTGTAGTATTTCAAGAGTAATCTCAACTGACATCCAGGACTTGTGACGGTGAGATGATATGTCACTATAAGATTTTAATATATGGTAAATCCAGGATGTTAACCTAAGGCCTAAGACTGTCTTATACATTAATACCTGCATAATGAAATGTATACCAGAAGATCTTTTATATTGTCTGCTTGCAAAAGTTTGCAACCCTTCTCTCTCACCCCCCACTCTCATCAGCACACACACACAAAGTACTTATACATATATACACACACACATATATCTATATGTATGTATATATATGTATATACAGATTTATAGCACCTTTCTTACTCTTTTTTTTCAATTAAAAAAATATAATTTGTCTCATTTCTTATGCTAAAGAGCTCAAATCTCCATATAGGAATTTCAAAGAAAATCTCACACTATACCAAAAATAAAAAAAAAACAAAATCCTTTTTCAATAGTCCGTTACTATTCGGCTGCAGAGGGCTTCAGTAGTGAGGTCTTACCAAGGACCCCTCGTGATTGTTATGAGATGAGTTCTTGGTCTCTAGAGCCCAGTTTGTGAAAGAAACGTCAAAAGTGGACTGATGGAAAACTTCAGGCACAGATGGTTTTGCTGGCAAATTTTTAGGGAAGAAATAATATCAATTCTGCAAATTCTACCAAACATTTTTTTAAAAAATACCAATTCTGCACATTCTCTTCCAAGAAATAAAAGAAGAGGGAACAGTTCCCAACTCACTTTATCAAGCCAGCATTACCCTGATACCAAAGCAGAAAAAGACATTACAAGAAAAGGAAACTACAGACCTCATGAACATAAACCAAGTGTCAGTGAACTACGGTCTGTGGGCTGGCCATCTGTACATGAAGTTTTATGGGAATGCAGCCATAGCCATTTGCTTGCTATGGCAGAGTCGAGCAGTTACAGATGGGACAGAAAACATGTGGTCCACAAGTCAGCAATATTTACCATACGGTCCTTTGAGGAGTTTGCCAACTCCCGACCATACATGCAAAATTCCTCAACAAAATAGTAACAAGTTGAGTCTAAAATATATAAAAGCATAAAATACATACTGACCAAGTCTACACGGGGAAGTAAGGCAGGAGTGGGTGTCAGAGCCAAAGCTAAGGGTGAGGAGGGAATCTGTGCATGGAGACAGGGGCAACAGCCCACACAGGGTATTCAGGGCCCGAGTAGACAAACAGAATGTCTGTCCAGGGCTGCGGTGGCCTGGCGTGGGCTACAGGAACTCAAGTAAAATGAGGAAGGTGATCATGTTCCAGGAAGCAACGGCAATATGAGAATGGTTACCTACATGGGAGACTGAGGCAGCATGCAAACATATAGAGAATAATCTTCTTGCACCAAAAGGTAACTAAAAATCCTAAAAGAAGTCCTGAAAGTGTCCGGGCGCGGTGGCTCACGCCTGTAAACCTAGCACTCTGGGAGGCTGAGGTGGGCGGATCATTTGAGCTCAGGAGTTCGAGACCAGCCTGAACAAGAGCGAGACCCCATCTCTACTAAAAATAGAAAGAAATTATATGGACAGCTAAAAATTTATATAGAAAAAATTAGCCGGGCATGGTGGTGCATGCCTGTAGTCCCAGCTACTCGGGAGGCTGAGACAGGAGGATCGCTTGAGCTCAGGAGTTTGAGGTTGCTGTGAGCTAGGCTGACGCCACGGCACTCACTCTAGCCTGGGCAACAGAGTGAGACTCTGTCTCAAAAAATTAAAAAAATAAATAAATAAATAAATAAATAAATAAAAAAGAAGTCCTGAAAGAATCATGAGGATAGATCAAAAGGTAACAGCTTGAAGTGCGAGACCTGCCACTCTCTAAATTGTGGACAACTTGAGCATCAAAATAAATCAGGGTATTAATGGATTATAACCCACTAAATAAATATATTAATAGCTATTAATGAGTCCATACTAATATAAATAAATAAACACACAAATAAATAAGAAGAAAGCAAAGCTCCTCTTTAGGGTAAAATGCCTACTAATAAGTGTCAAAGGAATATTGAACTATAAAAATTACCATTGGCAGCCATCATATATATAGTAATAATTAATTCAGCCAAGAAACATTGACAGATATTCAAACTAAAGGCTTGAGTGTGCTAGAGTCAATTGTTAAATCTTCAGGAATTTCATGTCAGTTGTTAAAACTATTAATATTTAAATTATACAAATGTGCAATGAAATAAACTATATTTGAAACAAAGGTAACATACTCAGAGCTCACCATTTGGGCTCAAACACCTCACTCCAAGCCACTGTGGCCCTGAGCAGATACTCATTTGCTTTGGCCCTGTCCCCCTGCACAGAAGCCCTCTTTACTCTGCACTCGCTCCGGCCGCCCTTCCTCCTAGGTGCATGTCTACCTAATTTCCTCTGTGGAGGTAAAATTGTCCCGTGCAGCTCTGGACTTAAATTTTAAGTCAACACAGCCAGAGACAAAAAGCTTTCTTTCCCAATAGTTCTAGCAAATGTTCCAGGGCTGACACTGAATGTCTCAACTTAGGTCACACAACCATTTCTTCACCAATCACTGTGGAGGCGGTGGGGCAGGAAGAATGGGACGGAATATGCTGATTGTACAGGACAGGGCCAGGTGCTGCACCCTGGAATCAGGGAACGAGGTCAGCTTTTCCAGGACTATGTAGCTGAGGATGAGATGGAAGTTGATTCTCTGAAGGAAAACCACCAGGATAGGTGCTAGAACCAGAAGAAGGGAGAGTGGAAGCAGAGCAAGCAAGACAACATTGCAGGTACCTGCATATTTAGGCAACAAAGGACAGTAGAACCGTCAAAAGAGGCAAGAAAGAGCAGCCGTTCAGGTAACAGGAGCGCAGCATGCTAATGTCATGGGAAACAAGGGAAGAGTGTTTCAAGAAAGAAGGGGAGGCCAAAAGTGTTTTATGCAGCAAACACTGGGAGAATATACAGAAAGAAAAAAACCTTTGTATATAGCAATCACCAGTGACCTTGCAGGGGGCCACTTGAGCATAGTTGGGGGATGCAAGTTGTATTCCATGGACTTAGGGATTAAGTTGATGGAAAGGAGATAGAAGCAACAGGCAAAGTCTTTTCATTTTTAAGATGTTTGTCAGTGACAGGAAGAAATGAGATAAGATATGTATAAAGCATGATTTTTTAAAAGGGGGAAATGTGATATGTTTATGGTTAGGCAGGAAGGGACTAGTAAATTATGGCATATTTGGGAACTCTGGAAATTTATTCAGAAAAAGGGGTTAGATAGCTAATAGACTACTATTTGAGATGTGCTCCAAATGATATCACTTTCATATTTTCTAAGAAATTATTCTGGACTGCAAGCCAAGAACTTGTAAAGGGCAGGGAGTGTCTTACTCATTGGTTTACCAAAAAAGGCTGACACAGTGCCTCTGAATAAATTAATTAGTAAAAATAAAACATACTTTAACTGTGCTCTGTTGAAATAGAGGGCTCAAAATTGACAAATTGCACTTGGAAATCCTCAGATTTCAAATCTTCGCTATCCAAAAATATGAGAAGACAAAAACAAAAACAATCTAACCAAAGCTGTGAAAATCCCACAGAGAGACATCACCAAGTAGTTTAGTCTGTATACTGAAACATCATATGTCTATACAGTAAGTCATTCAATTCCCAGGAGGATATTTACTCAATCATTTATTCCTCAAATATTTGAGTGCCTACTGTGTGTTTTGATAATAATGCATACCTATAATGTGAATGTCTTTTAGTATAGATTGAGAAGCTCTTTTGTTTGTTTTTCAGTATTATCTAAAAATATCAATCACTGGGACAGCAATCCCATTTGGAATCTTGCTACATTCTCAAATGAGAACATGCTGTGCCTGGGATAGGAACCGAATCTCCTTGTCTCCCTTTCTCTGTTGTCCTACCTTGAGGCCAAGACTGGTTTAGAAGAATAATTGCCCATTTGAACAGTGAGCATAGCTGCATACTTAAGGGAGTCCTTCGAAGTCTCCATCTACATAACTCTAATGAAAAAGGAGAATGAGAAACAAGTGAAGAAAAGTTCCTTCATAACACTGTAACACCTCCATCGGAATTTGTAGGGTTTGAGTTTTCATTTAGTTAGATTTGGCTAGAAAATCCTCCAAAGGGCACAAAAACAGATGCGTGATGAGGAAGAGCAGTTGTTCTGTTCTGCTTATTCTACGCAAACAAATATGTTGACAGGTTGCATGATAGAAATTTTATAAGCAAGTTTAGCTTCTCCTTTGAACTCAGGAAAGTAGTGTTCATCCCCCAGGCAAGAAAAGAAGTCGGGACTCTAAGTAAGCTGGTGCCCTGGTCGCATTCTCTCTCTTCTGGCTCACTGCTGCGTCTGTTTCCCAGCCAGTGGTTGGAGGGGAAAATTCCAGAGCAGCTGGGAGACCCACCTGTGCCAGGGGAAAGCCTAATTAAATAAATAGACACCTCTGACCATGTCACACTTCAGGCAAATATATCCCCCATTGTGTCCCCACCACCTCCGCAGAAGACCCTTTCCCTGCCATCTGGTTCCTGTTTCCCTCTCCTGACCATCCCTGAGCCTGCCCAGTCTCCCCTCCTCCCACTCCACGTCCTTCACACCTTTATACAGATGGTTCCATCGGCCAGTGATACCTTTCCTCCAGGAAACTAAAATCTCCTGGTTATGCCGCAGTGTGCTTATCTGAGAAAATAGTAACATCTGAAAAATATTGCCTCATCCATATGTCTTGCAACCTACAAACTGAGCCTAAGTTTCAGCCTAAAATTTTACTTTTGATCTTTTTCAGGGAAATCTAAACTCTATATTTGGTAATCCACTTTGAATTGATAAATCCTTAGAATCTCAACAAAAACAATACCAAAGAAACATCAAGAGAAATATTCAACATCATATACGTGATGGGTGCAATTTGACTTTCAGCCTAACTGTATATTGGGTTATCTTATATATTATATTTAGAGCCACTATTGCTGGCTTCCTTTGCACACTTACAGCTGAAATACTAAAGGGCTTATCAGTATCAATAAGTATCATCAAAATTTTTTAAGTAAACAGCCATTCAAAAATTATAATTAAAGCCTATCATTTAAAAGGTCTTAAGAAACTGTAATTTAAGGCTGGGCATGGTGGCTCATGTCCATAATCCCAGCACTTTGGGAGGCTGAAGAAGGAGGCTAGCTTGAGGCCAGGAGTTGGAGGCCAGCCTGGGCAACACATCAAGACCTCATCTCTACAACAATTTTTTTTAAAAATTATCCAGGTGTAGTGGCATGCACCTGTAGTCCTAGCTACTTGGGAGGCTGGAGCGGGAGCATCGCTTGAGCCCAGGAGTTCCAGGCTACATTAAGCTATGACCATGCCACTGCACTCTAGTCTGGGTGACACAGAGCAACCCTGTCTCAAAAAAAGAAAAGAAAAGAAAAAAGACACTATAACTTAAGCTTCTGAAGCACTTGGGGATTCAATAAATTCATTTCATATCAACTCTCATGACTATCACACATCATTTCTGTAAAGACAACCATAGCACCAGAATAACCAGAAAATATTTATATTCAACAATTTAATAGAGCTAATTATTCTAGTCTTAGGGCAATAAGGAATTACTAGAAGTTCCTTCTAATCTCTGATAAAGATCAAGAAAGAATAGCTTTATTACATGCATCAGAAGTTAGAGAATTTATCCACCAATCTGTCTTTTGTTTCTCTCACATACTTTTCTTCCTTACATGCCTAAGTTTTGATGGCTTCTACACTGAAAATCAGGCTTTCTATTGGTTTTCCTAAGATAAGTTTTTGGTGTTTTTGGAGAGGGGGGACGTGAGCAATGGATAAGGAAGGGAGGAAAATGGAGATGACAACAGAACGACGTGCCACGAATAACGATGGTGTGAATGCCAAAAGATGACATGCTAATGGGATGAGACATTTGGGTCCACTCATAGCTGAATTGAGTCAAGCTGCTCTTGAAATGAGGCTCCCTTGGAACTTTAATGTGCAGATGATGCTAGTTGAAAAAAAAAATACCTTGAATGAAATCAAACACAATTGATAAAAGCTGGAAGAACTTCAAAAAGCAATCCATATAGCATTGGCGTAATAGAGCATTTCTTAGCTCTGGAAGCTGAAGGATTCTTACACCTACAGAAGCTTTTTCGAGCACAGGCATTAATTAAATGATTGTTCTCACCTTTAGTGGGAATGCCTCTGCTCATCTCGATTGACCTTCTTCCCTTTCTCATGATGAATGAAAAATAAGGAACAAAATCAAATGGTGGGTGTTATTCCGCTTGTTCGTATTTTTGAAAATTACCAAGTTATTTCAGGCAACTACCCTTGAGCCTTCTCATAAGTGTATTCAATCCAATACTTATATGAATACCATATTTTTGTGAGTCACCATCTTCAGAATTTCTTTTAGGGATTTGATAGACACTCAAGGAAAAGTTCTCAAAATACCGGAAGTAATGTTTTTGTTTTCTAGATTTAATCAACAAGCTAAGCTAAGATATTGTGGCCATAATTCTTCTTCCCATTGTTGAGCGGAATTTCTCTTTCTCCCACCCTCCCCCCAAATATATCTCCTCCCTCCACCAATTCTGTCATGTGTTTTTCTCTGCTTACTTTCCCTCCACATTCTGTTGTTCATCCCCTCACTTGATATTTCAGTAGCTTGCCTTCTGGAAAGGTTCTAATAGCATATCGGAACTCTCCAGGGAAGCAGAACTCAATAAGCCTAATGAACAAATCTGGTTTTATCGAAAATTTATTTGCTTTTTCAATACAACACAAAATAATGGCAGTTTTCAAACAACCCGTTTTTGTGCTTTCTGGGAACTGGGAACAGAAAAGTAAGTTTAAAAAAAAAAGAATTTATTAGGAGTGGCAAAGTGGAACCTGACAAAGCCTTAGGACTGACTGGATGAAGACACTAGGGCATTTTAAAGTGAGTGTCCACAAGAGCCCTGGGACCTGCAGGCTGCTGAGATGTTAAGCAGTGATGGCAATTCACTGGGATCTAGTCAGTGACTTAATTCTCCTTAACTGTAGCATTTAGAAATCAAGGGAAAGGCTGCCTTCTCCTACGTGAACTCCTTACAATTCCAGTTCTCCCCAACTTCTTGCGTCATTGCATCAGTTTTCCTTATCTGGAGGAAATCCAGCCTTAGATTATGTCTGGCTTGAAAGAGTTTTCCCTTGGTATTCTTCTCTTCCAAAGATAAATTTCTCTGCAGTGTCTGAGATGGTTTCCAAGTTGGCCTGTTTGTGCTTGTATCTGTTTCCATTATCTAAAGGTGACAAGGCTTGCCCTCCAGTCCAGCCCACCACTTTCCCTTTCAGCCATTTATGCCACGTGTGATTCCAATCAGAGGATAATTTCCACCTCTTTTACACGAGGTGAAATAGAGACTTGGAAAAGTCAAAGCATCTTCCCAAAGGTCACTGAACTAGTTAGTGGGCAATCCACTTCTAATTCCAATCTAGTGTTCTTTTCTTAACTCATGTACCCTTGTGTATCATTCATGGTCCCAAAAGGAAAGAAATTTCCCACAGAGGGCATAAATGACAAGACTTTAACAGATGATTTACAGAGGTGTGAGCAAGTTAAGGAAATATTAACAAAGAATGGTGAAGCATCTAGAAACTAGAAACAGGAACTTGCTGGTGGGAAGACATTACCACCCCGAGTGCTGAAGAGACACAGGGAGAAAACATCCACATGGGAGCTCAGTGAGAGCTGGAGCCAAGGAGAGGAAGAAGACGGCCCGCCCCGCAGAAGGAGAATAGCTGTCTCCTCCTCCCTCTGATCTCCTACCCCCAACCCTAAGCCACTCAGTGAAACAGCCCAAGTGATTTATTCCTAAGGACTCAGCTTCCAGAGTCCAAGAGTGGAGAAGAGATTGGGGAAGTAGGGCTGCAGGGTGGGAAAAAGGAGCACACTTTATTTAATGTGCTCCTTTGCAAGGAACATTAATTTGCAAGTTAATGTTTCCAGTTTTGAAGGTATAATTCACGCCAGTAGAGGTATAAATCATTCCAATTTAAAATAATCCACTTATACTTAACTTGAAATTTCATCCTTGTGTAATCTTACTTGTAAAAAGAGCACATGACCTCAAATATTCCTAAAAACTATAAGACTTCTTTTTTTTCCAGTCAACCAATCATCTAGCTTCCAGAAATTCATGTTACTAAGCCATGTACTTTCTGAAGTGCAGTGTGAGCTTCCCAAGGAGAGTCTACATAAACCATGTGAGAATTTTTCGTGGCCCTTGTCTTGAGAGGCTCCATGGAAAAAGCTGGAGAGGCCATGAACATATAATCAATGCAAGGCATTTTGATTGCTGAACTAACACTTTTCCTCAGCACTCACAGTCACTGAGTTCTGTGAAGTCTCAGTTCCAATATTCCAAGGACTCAAAGGACCCTTGTGTCTCATCAAAGAGGAACATCCTTTGTTCTCAGATCTCTTTGTATCCCTACTGGTCTACAGCACTATTTATGAACATTTTCTATCCTATGTCTCTAACAGTGCTTATTCTATCTTCTACATATTTCCACCAACCAAAAGGACTATGGAGCCTAATTATTTATAATTTGTGTTACTAACAGAATAAGTATATTGAACTTGCATCTTCAAATATCCACACACTGCCATTCCTCAAATTCTAATATGATCTTCACCCCTCCCCAGAAAAAAATGCTCCCTCCAATAATGGAGAATCACTAACTTAGAGTTCTTAGAGTCTCTGGGCCACATAGGTAGAAATCATTCAGATTGAATAGATAGAAACCGTGCAATTTATATTTTGATAGCCCAATATTCTCCTGCAGTTATTGCCAACCTCCCAGACAGAAGAAGTTTTCCCTGGCTTTTCATGATTTGGTATAGACTGGGCCTGTCACACATATACAACTGGTACAGCTATTGGCTCCAAGATTCCTCATAAAAATGGAATAGACTTTCTTGGCCAGCCTGATCCATATGATGTGGAACCTTTACCTTTAGAATTCATGTCTACAAAATGTGACAACTCAAGGAGACCTCCAGGCTGACCTATGGTTTTAAAAAGGCAGGATTCTGCTAAAATTCCTTTTCTTAGCCCTTTGCAATTTCATTCACCTTCTTCTTTCCATAATATCTGGTGCCTTTATAAATTCCTCTGCTTTTCTTTAATTAAACTGTTTTTCAAAATTCATTTGCCCTGGAGGATAGATCACTAATAACACCTTAATGTGTAATCTACCTCACCTCACCTCACCTCACCTCACCTCACTTTACTCCACCTACAATAGTATTTGAATTTAAGCAGTGATCGCAGTCAGATAGGCAAAGAGCATGCCAAGCACCTGCAGACACTGAGACTGATCTCTAAAAGCAAAAGTCTATGACATCAAATCCCCTGAGTTTCTGACCTCTGCTCATCCCTGGTTCTACTTTTGCTTTCCCATCCTAGAATTCTGTGATCCCTCTGTGCCTCTACCAGATCCAGAACTTGGCATCCTTTAGCTTTTTCTTTTTAATAGAACAGATTTATTGAGATACAATTCATTCATTTAAAGTGTACAATTCAACAGTTTCTACAATAGTTAGTACATTTGGTAATACTGTATTAATGTATGTTGTGGCACATTATTTGGTATATTTCCAAAGAAATTGCACCATTTTACATTCTCATCATTGGTGTGTGAGGGTTCTGATTTCTCCACATCCTTGTCCATGCTTGTTCTTTATTACGGCCATCTAACGGGTGTGAAGTGGTATTTCATGTGGTTCTGACTTGCATCTCCCTGATAGATAACGATGTTCAGCACCATTACATGTGCTTATTCACCATCTTTACATCTTTGGAGAAATGTCTATTGAGATCCTATACCCATTTTGATGGGGTTACATGTCTTTTATAATTAAGTTTTAAGTGCCCTTTATGTATTTTAGATATAAGTCCCTTATCAGATATATGACTTGTAAATATTTTCTCTAACAATATGGATTGTCTCTTCACTTGCTTGATGGAATCCTTTGAAGCACGAAACTTTTTAGTTTTGATGAACTCCAAGTTATCTACTTTTCATTTGTTGCTTATACTCACATCTAAGGAGGCTTTGCCTAAAGCAAGGTCACAGAGATTTATGCCTATATTTACTTCTAAGAGGCCTATAATTTAACCTGTTACATTTCATTCAATAATCTGTTTTGAGTTAACTTTTGTATATGATGTGCAGGAGTCCAAATTTACTCTTTTGCACGTGCATGTCCAGGAGTCTCAGCATAATTCATTGAAGGCTATTTCTTTCCCCATGGAATTGTCTGGGCACCCTTCTTGAAAATCAATTCAACATAAACGTAAGGGTTTAATTATGGACTCTCAACTCCATTCCATTGTTCTATATGTCTATCTTAATGCCAATATCACATTTTCTTGTTGACTGTAGCTTTGTAGTAAGCTTTAAAATCAGAACGTGTGGGCCCTCCAACTTTGTTCTTTTTCAAGGTTGTTTTGGCTATTCTAGTTTCCTTGAACTTCCATATAAATTTTAGGAGCAGCTTGTCAACATCTGTGAAGAAACAAGCTGGGATTTTGATAAATATTTGTTTAATCCATTGATCAATATTAAGAATATTGCCACCCTAACAATATTAAGTCTTCAGATCTGTGAATATGGGATGTCTTTCTATTTAATTAGGGCTTCTTTAATTTCTCTCCACATTTTTTTAAAATTTTCAGAATATAAGTGTTACACTTCTTTTGTTAAATTTATTTCTTAGTATTTTGTTCTTTTAAAATGGAATTGCTTTCTTAATTTATCTTTCTGATTGCTCATTGCTAGTGTGTAGAAACTCAACTGATTTTTGTATATTGATCCTGAATGTTGCAACCTTATTCAACTTGTCTATTAGTTCTCACGGTTTTGTTAGTCGATTCCTTAGAATTTTGTATATGCAACATTATTTCATCTGCAAATAGATATAGTTTTTCTTCTTCCTTTCCAATCTGGAAGATTTTCATTTCTTTTTCCTACCAACCACCCTGCCTAGAACCTCCAGTATAATATTAAATAGAAGTGACAAAAGTGAACATCTTTATGCCTAATATTAGGGACAAAGCGTTTAATCTTCCACCATCAAGTTTGATTTTAACTATGGTGTTTTTGTAGATTCCCTTTATCAGGTTGAGAAAGTTCCTTTCTATTCCAAGTTTATTGAGTGTTTTTATCCTGAAGTCATGTTGCATTTTGTCAAATGCTTTTGCAAGTATATGGAGATGATTGTGTGGGCTTTTTTTGTACTTTTTTATAGATATGGTGTCTTACATTAATTTATTTTCAAATGTTAAACCAATCTTGAATTCTTGGTCACCATTTATAATTCTTTCTATATGCTAATGAATTTTGTTTGCTAGTATTTTCTTGGGGATTTTGTCATTTATATTCATAAAAGATATTGGTCTATAGTTCTGTTTGTGCTATGATTTAAATATCCCCTCCAAAATTCATGTTGAAACTTCATTCTCATTGTGGTGGTATTAATAGGTGGGGCCTTTTGGGAAGTAATTAAGTCATGAGGGCTGTAATGAATAGATTAGTGCCTTATAAAAAAATCTGGAAGGAGCTACCTTAGGCCTCTTTTGCCCTTCCACCTTCCACCATGTGAGGACACAGCACCTGTCCCTTCTGAAGGATGCAGCACCAAGGCACCATCTTGGAAGCAAGGAATAGGGTTCTCCCAGACACCAAACCTGCCAGCACCTTGATCTTAGACTTCCCAGCCTCCAGAACTATGAGAAATAAAGTTGTTTCTGTTGTTTATAAATTACCCAGTCTCAGGTATTTCGTTATAGCACCAAAAATCGACTAAGACCTGGAATACTACTCTAGAAGAGTCTTTAATGAGTTCTCACAGGATTTGTATCTAGCATAATTTTTCAATATGGTAAAACATATTATAAATATTGGCATTAATCGCCCCATAACTCTAGAGGTAAGCATAAGGCCCAAATTTTTAGTACTTCGGAATTGACACATTGAGAAACTTATTAAGATTACAATTAGAAAGCATCTGCACCAAGGTTCAAACCCAGATCCAAGAGCAAAGTTTGCACTCCTAACTACATTATGATTTATAAACAGGATTATTCTTGCATCACCACAGGTAAACGGTAAGGAGAGCACAGTGTCAGAGAAATGCATAGATCAGAAAATTCTTTTCTAACTGCATGACCTCCGGTAACGGTTTAATTTTGTTGAAACTCTTTTATCTAATCTGTACAATGAGGACAATAATACTTACCAGAATGCCTAAGTGGAGTCACTTAGTACCACACCAGGCACAAAACAGGTTATAAGTCTGTTTTATTTCCTGTCTTTAAAATATCCATAGAAAATATTTTATAATTTAAAAGTTATCTTAATATCTAACTTAATATGTTCTTATGAAAATTACATTTGGATTCTATTCTGAGTATGATAATCAAGAAACCAAGAAATTAAAGATTAAAAATAAAATACCTTTTTATAAGAAAATATAAAGTTAAAAGGTGTAGAGACAAGGAAAAAAATGTGTAAGTTATCTTTGTTTGTTGGGCTCCACTCAAATAAGTTACCCTTAATCAACTGTTCCAGTGTCATTTGGTTTGAGTAACCTAAACAACAGAAATTTAAACTGATAAATATCTCACATCTGCTTTAATTTGGCAACCATAGAAAATGTTCTGATTAAAGGTATTTCCCATTTGACATGCTTGTTTTATCCTATTTCGGGTAACTTTAGCTACAATCAAAACTCCAATGAATGACAGTCATTCCCATCAGTACCTCTCAACAAAACATCATTTTTATAACAAACTCATTGTCTAACTATCCTGCCAGGTGTTGACTCTTTGGGGAGTGGCTTGGGAAAAAGAGCTCTTTTTGATGAAAGAAGATAAAACATCTTTTCTTCTGTGGCATTTCCTGAACACCTGAGGCTTTTTTCATTAATAACTAATGAGTCTTTGGAACAACCTCTATATCTTATTTTCCAGTAATGCACCTTGAAGAAGAACAGAAGGTGAAATTTTTCCTATAGTCTACTCCAGCCAATTACTCTACTCTTCACCGTTCATGTCGCCTTTAATTCATAAATACAGAATAGTACCATTTAAAAAAGCATAACTATATAATAGCCCAAAGTTAGAAATAATTAAGCCTTCCTGTCATTAATGGCTCCCACACAGAGTAAAACACCCACAAAGGCATCTACATTTGCTATGCAACAAAGCAGACATGAAGAACTCTAATTACACATGAACCATTCAATCTTCATACAGCATTTTGATAAGTTTCCAGTAGAGCCTGATATATCAGGGAAAAGAGTTTGTTTCTCCTGAAATCATTCATTCAACAAATATTTGTTGCATACACCACCTTAATGTCAGCACTGTGGTTGCTGCTGGACACACAAGAGCGAACAAAATAAATGTGGTGCCTGCACTATGGAAACTTGCCATCCAGCAGGGAAGGAAAACATTGAGTAAGGAATTACTAGTATGATAAAAGGCAAGTGGTACTAATGCACATTGCAAGGGTCTTGAACTTTGGAAGCAACAAGAAAAGTGTCCCAAAGAAAGTGATATTACAGCAGCAAATTAAAGGATGAGCAGAGCTTGGCCAAATGGAGATAGAGAGTTTTCCAGATAAAGGAGAGAGTGAAGGCTCAGAATTAAGAAAGGGTAGGGCAGGAAGTCCACTATAGTTGGTGAAAATCAACTGAGGAGATAAGTGAGGCATCACATGTCAAAAAATAGGGAGAGCCCAAGTCCCTGCTGGCACATGAGTCTTGATAAGGTTTCTGGACTAGACATCATGAAAAGATTTTAAGGAATGCAGTGATGTGACTAGGCTTGCATTCTTAATAATCATTTTGGCTGCTATGCTGTGAGAAAAATGGATTGGAAGGAGGTAAGAGTGGATAGAAGAGATCAGATAGAAGACTCCTGAATAATCAAGACACAACAATGAAGCCTAAAGGAAGAGAAAGGCGGTGGTAATACAGAGAAGTAAACAGTTGAAAGATGCTTAGGAGATAGGATCAAAAATAGTAATTGACAGGATGTGGGAGGTGAGGGATAGTCACGTTAATTCCCAGGATTTAGGTTAAGCAATTGAAAGGATGGTTGAGCCACTCACAAAGACAGAAAACACTTACAGAAAGGCTAGTGTCGGAAGGAGGGTATGGGATGTCACATTGTTCATATCAAATTTGAAATGCCTGTAAAACATCCAACTGGAGATGTACCAAAGCAGTTGAATATATATGTCTAAAGGCTCAGCTGAAGGGACTAAACTAGAAATACAGTTGTCAGCTTAAAGATGATGTCCAAAGCTATAGAGAGGAGAAAACAGTTTTTGTCCCAGCTGGTCAAATGACTCACCCAAAGAATATGTTTAAAATAAATATTTTCTTTTACCTCCATCTCTAACACACTGAGTGAGAATCTCTAGATGGTAGTTTGGTTCCTTATCAGTACTTTATAACCTGAGGAGCTTTTAAAAATTCTTATCATCAGTCCTCACCCCAGTCCAATTAATCAGGATTTAGGAGGGTGGGATTCAGCCATGAGTATTTTGTAGAGTTCCCCAGGTGATTCCAGTGTGTATGCAAGGTTCAGAACTATCAGTTCAGGGATATGGCTGGTAATCTATATAATTGTGAAAGCTTCCATATTACACAATGATCAGAACCGAGCCTCACACTTTCAGCCACACTTCACTCAGGTCTTTGCTCAAAGAAGCATTTCCTGACCACTCTACCTGAACTGGCACACATACCATGCACACCCAGCATTCTCTATGCTCCTACCTGCTATATTTTCCTTCATAACATTTACCACCCTCTGACTATATGCTTTGCCTATTTATTTATTGTCCATTTCCCACTGTAAAAATGTGATCCCTATAAGGGAAGAGACTTTGCCTATGTTTTCCTACATTCACTATAGAACCCCAGCACCATTTTAACAGAACCTAGCACTTATTAAATGCTTAATGCATTTAATATTTGTGGAAGGAAGGAATGAAAAGAGACCCAGAGTTCAAAGAGTAGAGATGCTTTTTTTGTTGAAACAGGAGGAAAGGATGTGTTCAGATGCAGGTGGTTTTGTACCCTGTGTAGAAAGGTGAAGTTCCAATTTAGCTTCTCATTCCTATATGAAATAACCACTTTGATGAGAAGTAGCATGAAATTTCCTGATCAGGATGAGGTACAGGATTGGAATTTGGAAATTTTTGAAAATAGTTAAGAATAGGAGGAGTCTAATTACTGAGAAGTGTTGACAGGAAAGTTCAGGTTGGTCATCATGGATTTATCGACAGAAAATCTTCCCCGATGGATAATTTTCTTCAACTGTGATCAGTATCTGGGTACACTCATGGAGATTGCAACGAGTTGAGATAATCTGGAGTTAGGGTTTCAACACCTACATGTGAAAGAAGAATAAATGAGTACAGGAGTTTGGCTTATGTGGGTAATGAGATATTAAATGGGACTTTTCCTTTTGACTCTATTGGACAAATGGCTATAAAGATGAAACAACCATTACATATCACCCACATTCTAAAGAAAGCCTTAAAGCACATTCCCACAGGACCCTTGAGATTTGGCACTCCACTGCCCCCAAGTAGCCTATATTTGCAAAAGACTGAAAATCAACAAGAATCCACTAAAGCAGGCAATTGTTGTAGGACAGAAAGTTATGACTTTTATCCTCCATTATAGAAAGAGTGTTTCAAACCCTCATGCAAATGAACCATGTGAAAGAGGCTCTCAGAGAATCACTCACAGAGATTGAGGCATGCTACTCCACATGTGGATATCTATTACATGTGGAGATATCTATTAGACTTGCTCACCTAACTTACATGCCTATATGCTTGAATGGGGAAAAATAACTGGGACACAGCAAGGCAAAGAGAAGGATCATTTGTGGAGGCAGACTCCTTTCATTTGGCTTAACAAGGATGCTTAGTCTCCTGTGATCCAATGGATACTTAAAATGTAGCAAGACTTGAATCACCTTGCTGGAATCCCTCTTAAGAGGACTTTAGGCAAGGGAAGAGGACCTTAGTAGCAAATAGCTGTGAAGTGTTCCATCGGAGCAAAAGCTGAGTGGGTATTGGAAGAGGTCATTTTGAAAATAAACGGACAGTGAACACGGCCCCTTAAGGCCCCTGAAAAACATAGCAGGTACCCCATGAGAGCAGCAGCATTTGGACGCCTGCCGTATAGTAAGCAGTGACATCCAAGAGAGGATTCTAGTGGCACAGGTTAAATGGAGAAAACCTTAACTTTCTCTTCCTCAGTCCTCTTCCCCTACCTGCACCCTGGGGAAACTGGAGTAAAAGAGCTGATATACCATCTCTGCAGTCCAAGTACTACATCAAAGATCTGGCTTTAAGGTAGAAAGGAAAACAGACACTAAACTGGATTTGAGATTACAGTTTTCAATTGGATTAAATTGGATTGGAATGAATTGGAATATTAATGCTTGAAATAGTCCAAAAGAAATGGGACCTGTCTAAAGTATGATAAAGGACAGAAAAAGAATATTCACAGAACATAACTGAAGTCAGTGGCTATAGAACAGAACTAGTTTTGTACTCCCTTAGAGTTAAGGCTTTTCAGTAAACAGTATGTTACCAGGACATGGAATCCAAGCTGGACGAGAAAGGAAGTGAAGATGAGAAGTTGATGGATAGAAGTTGATGATGGATAGAAGTTGATGGATAGAAGTTGATGATGAGAAGTTGATTGAGAGAACAAAGAATCAGCACATTGAATGTCATGATGAAGCTGAAGAACAGTTGCATTGAGGGTATTAGTGTAGATAAGCTAGAAGTCCCAGACAAGAGCAGTGTCTAAATCAGTGATTTCAAAGTACTGGCAGTTTGTAATGAATTCAAGTCCAAGTTAAGACCTCGGAGAGACAGAGTAGCTGAGGTTGAGTAAAAGAAAAGTTTGGCACATAAGAAGGTCATATAATTAAGGTTGTTGGATTTGTCGTCCAATATTAATGCTAAAATCTCCCCAGAAGATGGCAGATATTGAGGTGGAGGAAAGCACTGAGGGCCACGTACAAAAGCCTTAACTGAATGGGATGGAGTGCCCGCCAAGTAAACAGGTTATAGTGATGGGGAGTTAGGTATGAGCCTCCAACGATAAAAGCTTTTTGTAGGAGAAGGAAGAATTATTAGTTGGAAACAGTGCTGAGGAGTGAGGAGGACGTGTTCCCACCTATCAAGTCTGGGAGGCTTAAACAGTCTCTGCAGTGTTTTCAGGGTCAAGTCAGGAGGTGCTGAAGTTGTTCACTGAAGAGGCTCAAGATTTGGGTGAGTTTGTTAATATCAGAATGGGAATTCCAGATGGTCCAGTAGAAGAGTTGGTGAGAGAGGAGGAATAAGGAATTGGCAGGCAGAGTCAAGATTTGCAGTGAAATCAGTATGCCACTTGAAGATCAGTGAGTAGGAGACATGACATGATCAGGTTTAGATTTTAGACAAATTATTTTGGCAGCTGTGTGGGAGACTTTTTTTTTTTTAGAGGATTCAAGGCTACAAGAAGGGAGACCATTTAAGGCACTGTTAATTATAGTTATGACAAGAAATCCCAAGTGTCTGAAATTGAGTGGTAACAAACAATAAGATTATTAAGATATACATCGGCTAGACTTGACTGATTGGATGTGAGACATGAAGGAAGAGTTTGCAATGACTCTCAAATTTCTAGCCTGAGTAACTTGGTGGTTGATAGGGTCAATGGAGGAAAATCATATTTATGGGGAGATACGTTCAGATCTGGACATTGTATCAAAGACTAAAGCCTTGAGCTGACCTTCAGTAGTCATTTGCCTTCTTATGTAGCAATAGAGTAGCTGATTTCAGTGGGGCACATGGCCACTGAAATAAAGATCACATTTCCCACTTCCCTTATAGCTATATACAGCCATATGATCAAGTTCTGGGCTGATGGTATATAATACAAATTGTGTTTGCAACTTCTAGGAAGTATTCGTAAAAGGAGGGGTCTTTTCTTCACCACTTGCTCCTTCCTGCTGGGGAATATGGACATAATACTAACCACTTTGGATCATAAGCTTAATTTGGCCATGGAAACCACAAAAAGCAGAGCAGCAATGTAGAAAGAGCCTGAGTCCTTGACTTCACAAACATGAGAAATAAAGAAATTTCTACTTCTTTAAGCCACTGCTATTTTGTAGGTTTCTATTACTCTCAGCTGAACCTAAGCCTAATAAATGCCAAATGTGTTAAGTTTGAGGTGTCTATGGAACTTCAGGGAGAGATACAGTACAGTTGGATATACCAATATGGAACTTGGCAAAGAGATCAGAGTTGGAGACAGGCAACACAGGTCATTCCCTGAAAGCAAGTCCATGTGATTTTTTTCTCCAATAGCCTTCAGCAGCATAATCTAAGAGTGAAAAAGTTAATGAATGTTTGCTTAGATAGATATTCATATCTAAATCCATTTCTAAACACAAATATATATAACTTAAGGATCAATATTTCTTTGAATTTAAAAAAATTGCCTTTGAAAATAAAAGAGTTACCACAGCAATTCTTCATATAATTGGCTCGTTTTTATAAAGTGGACCACATTAGGACAATATAATCAAAATGCCTTTAATTATGGGGAAATTATGTCTAAAACTAAATGATAAAGACTTCCATGTGCCAAATGCAGTGCAATAGATATATTGAATAATAAATATTTAGAAACAATTATATTGACTTTATTTGTTCAAAAAATAAAATGTAAATTTGAGCAGCTATACAGGCAGCATAATTCTTCATTGACCCAAAAATAATGCTCACATATTTGAGAAAATATACTTGCAACCTTCTGTTAAATTTGCTAAATTGTTAATTTTGTTGTACAAAATATTCTATAAAAATACTCAGAAATTAGGATCTATGTAAACGTTATTTGTAAATTTTGAAAACTTTCCCACTGTAGACTTCATTAGAAGTTACAACCTCTTCCCACATTTATTTCAGGCTATTTTCATTAAAAATAAGAGCCCCAGCTCCAAATATAAATTACACATAATGAATTTCTTATAATGCTTCCAAATTGAAAGGGCTAGAAAGAATGTTTCCAGTTTTTCTACATTCCCTTCAAAAAAAGTTTGAATAAATAAACCAGCACTTATATGTTTGATTTTCTGGAATTTTACCATGAGTTGTAAAAGCCAGACTATCTGGCCTCTTCCCCCCATAGTTTAGTCAGTATGTGCTCAATCAAGGATTACAAAAATAATTTTAACATACAATTCAGCAAACATAATGAAGAAGTAAATATACTGTTAAAATAAAAAACACGTCATGTATCTCAGCTGGTTATTAATGTTGGGCTTATCCCCTAATTAGGATTACCCTGGCCCCCAGTCCCCTCCAAGCATAGACTAGGAGGCAGTGAATCAAGGCATTATCAAGATCACGACTCAAACCCACATCTAGCCAGTGAGAGAAGGTGCAATTTCTTTGTGCCTCAAATCCATGTGGCCCTGAAACCCCACTGGATCAGGGACATGAAGACCTATCCATCTTTAGGCTCCTGATACACAGGATGTTCATTGAAGAGTATCAAAAACCCAATTGCATCAGAAGGTAATCAAACTAAATTGATAGAACTTTGAGGTTTGAAAGCTCCTGCCCAGAGACTAAGTGGAGTGGGATGGGACAATCTGGGCATAAACTAGGCTAAGAACCACAAGACCTGGAGTCCTAGTCTTGTTCTAATGCTAATTAGCACAGTCCGTTTCTTCTTACATAAAGCAAAAGAGTTGGACTAGGATAGTCGCAGTGGTCTCTTCCATCTTTAAAAGTGTGCACATTGGGAATTACAAGCGAATGCTATGAGTTTAGCAATTGACTTGAAGCCTCCTAAATGCAATGCATTCATGTTATCGTCTATTCCTTTTGATCTTGTTCTCCAGAAAGTATTCAGATTATTATTAATTCAAATGTTTTGCTTTGTGGAAAACTTTCTATCACTACTCCTCTCTCTTCAATTTATGTTGGTTCTTTTCAAACCAACATTTACATCGTTTTCTTTGATTTTTAGAATGGTTTTATTGCATTTGTAAGTGGAGAAGGAAGGTATCACTAAATGTAAAAATTTCCGTTAAGGAATTTTCCCTTTTGCAATTAAACACACTAGTGGGTAAAGTATGGTATAGGAAAGTGGTTAAATGCATAGGAAATCATGTGGGTTGTTAGAGATTATTTGGTTGTTTGGGGTCTCCTAGGATACTTAGTTGTTTTTCCACCAACCCACACATCCTCTATATTCCTAATAAAGCATTTGGAATCTGCTGGGCTTTTTAAGGCTCTCACCACTCTCTTTCTATGACTTCACCATATCATTAAAAATCTAAAGTTATTTAGCATAATTTAACAGTATTAGCAAGATTTGTAACCGTATCCAAGGATATGAACTTGTTTGTTGTAACAACCGCCTGAGCAGTCCAAAAGGCCCTTCAAAGAAAAAAACATACAATGTCGAATTTTCAGTAGTTTTATTGAAAAATGCCTCTTTTGTTTCAGAAATAAATAATATAAGGCAGTGAAATTCACAATCTGCAGTTAAAATATAAAAGCAGCAATTCTATGTTCATAGTCTTGCAAACATTTTCCAACTGCTTTTGATAACTAAGAAACATTATGTTCTGAAAAAAAAAAGTTCATACTAAATATACAACACAAACATGCAATTCCATCTCTGCAGAATAATCTGCAACTTGGCATAAATGTTAGTTTGTCTACAACAAGGAGGTTTAAAGCAATATGGAACTGTATCCAGTCGATGCACTAACTTAAGCTACATGGCTTAAGGTTTGTGGTTGCTAAAGATGTATAAGAGCATCCTATGCACTAATGTATAACAGAGATAGAAGAGGAAGATAAATAATTGCAATGGAGTTGATGGTTCCCTCCTTTCTGGTTTCAAGAAGGGAATTACTTGAATCATGGTGTAACTGAATTGCAAATAAGCATAAGAAAAGATAAACTGCTCTCTCGAAATATACAGTAGCTCTGGGTTCCAGGACTTACTGCCTAATAGTTTCACTGAGGCCGCCCACTGTGCTAACTAAAGGCACATGGCATGTTCTCTCCTTGCAGCTTTTATGAACAAAGTATTTTGCAAGCATTTCAAGGGCAAAGGCAAAAATGTCTACAGACTGCGTGCTGCGAGCTAGGCTTCCTGCAGAAACAAGGTTCCCTACAGTCAGAAAGGGTACTCTTGGATGAAGCAACGCCGGAAGAAACATCACAGAAAAGACGTACACTGCGCTATCTGACCTGTAAATGAGAATTGCAACACCTCCCCCCAGCCTTGCGGCTCGGCGCCGGGTCTCGGGTTCACTGCCCCGGGCCGCGGGGTAGGGCGCGCCGCCAGCGCACGTGGGGAGGAGGCTCCTCTGCAGGCTCGTCGGCGCCGTAGTCCTCGTACTCCGCCGTCCGCTCGGGCTCCACCGGCACGATGAAGGGCTCGCGCTCAGGCAGGTAGGCCCCGCCCTCGGGCACGTACGGCTCTGTCCGATTCAACATTACAGTTATGGCATGATTTGGAAGGCACACACACAGCAAAACTAAATCATCACCCGAGGTGACGGCACTCCAGTCTTAATCTCCTAACTATAAATAGATAAGTTACAATGTCCTGATTACTTCTATTTTGCAGAGAGAATTTGGTAAGAATCAAATAATGAAATGGCACTTTCTTTAAAAAAAAAAAAAAAAAAAAAAAAAAACAACCTTCAAAGATCCAGCAGTAAATACAATCATTGCACAAATACCTGGGAGGGGTCCGGGACTGGGCCAAAGAACTGTAAACACAGTACCTAGGTAGGATTTTCACAAATCCCCAAGTAACTGTTCATGACTTCAAACTCCTCAATTCAAAGAACAACTTGGAAAGCTGAGGAGGTCAGGGGAAGTTTTATTGGCTCCTAGAAACTGAACTCTGGAGGTGAAAAGCAACTATCACCAGGTAATATACAGTACATGACATTTTCTGTGGCTGTCCCTCACACAGACTGAATTATATAGCTGGTGAGTGAGGAACACCAGTGACTACAGCAACACAGGAAGAAAAGGTGATTTTAAACTTTGGCTTGAAAATTGCAATTACAAAACCCAAACGAGAGTACACGTACAAAATAATAATAATAATAAAAAGACACATGCCCTGAATCAGACACATTGCTAACAAGCAAGAGATGAGGAGATTCCATTCAGTGTTATTCCGGCATAGAGCAAGCAGCAGGCTTTGATGCAGAAGCTTATTGTAGGATTGTTAAGTAATTTTAGTGGACAGGATCACATACAAATCATTTACAAGCCACAATTAGTTTATTATTTACATAAGACATTTCTCTTTAACCAGGTTAATTGTTTTTCTTAAATGGCATGATCTCCGCTGGTTAGTAGTTTTATTGTGCACCTCTTTCACGACTGAGGCTCCCCATGGCTTTGTCTTTGAACTTTTTTTAAAAAAATGTTTTTCTACATTATTACTGAAATGCATCAGGCTTATAAACTGACACCACTGCTTTTTTTTTTTTCATTCAAGTTAGTATAAAGAGTCTCCACCCTCCTTTGTGATGTCGACCCGGTTCGTTAACCATATCTGTGGTGAGATTTCCATACAGACTCATTTTCTAATAAGCACGTGCGCAAACATCTCAGAAACAGGATTTTCATGTATTCAAACTGTAAGCAGCACTGGCGACTTAGAAAATTTGTTAGCCGGAACCTGAAACAGGTCAAAGATGATAGTTTTTAAAAGTTGAATTACTATGTAAAAAAAAATATATACACATCCATCTACGTATGTAATGGTTAAAGTATATATACATATATATCCATATATTTTCAGTTATTCACACGTGCCATAAGGCAGTGGCAATTTAAATTTATTTTATAAAGAATTAAATTGTAATTTTGTGAATGAGTTGCATGAGAAATACACATTAAGATTTGCTATTACTTTTGGTCATATGTAAGTATGCACATAAATATATAGATATATACATATTTAGATATTCAACTACTCATGCACTATTTGCAAGTAGCAAACCATATCAAACAGCAGTATCATTTTTAAAACTTGCAAGATGCTTGAGGGTGCACTAATGAAATGGTCACCATTGACTACAGCATGGCTTTCTTATTTCCAGATCAGCATATCCCCCAGTACTCACATCCCACAAAATCAGGCATAGGAGACATCTGCCTTCTATGATTGTCAAACACTGGAATTTCATTAACAATTCTTTCTAAAAAAACGATTAAGTCCCAGATTTTATAAGTGTGAATTCCATGGCCTATGTGGGACAGTTAATTATGTTCGGTGGTCTGTACCATGTTATCAAATAGTTTACCCTCAAATTAGATTCCCAGAACAATTTTTTTAATATATGTTCTTGGCATTCTACAACTGTATTCAACAAATCCCTGTTCTCAACCTTTAGGTAAGACAAGAAAAGAGGAGAAGAGAGGAGAGGAGGGGAAGGGAGGGGAGGGGAGAGGAGAGGGGAGGGAAAAAGGGAAAAGGGAAAAAAGGGAAAAGGGAAAGGAAGGGAAGGAAAGGAAAGAGAAAAGTCAACTGGTAGCATTCTTTGAAACCCTAAAAGAAATAGAGAGGTTTATGATGCGATTTGGTAAACAAAGAAATATGGATAAAAAAAGAAAATAATTAATTAAATCTTAGTGAAATAATAATGTTTTGTGCTTTGGAAGAGAGTATTATTATTACATAATCAAAACAGAACAGAAAGAGTTGATATCTTCAAGAAATCCTCAAATCAACCTTCCTTCAATCCTAGGGAACTTCATTTCCACAAAGGTTCTTTACCTCAGGTGAATCTGGCTTCCTACAATGGCAGCAACATACCTGGATAGCCTTGCCCGTTGTATGGGATGCTGGCACACTGGGACGAATCACAGTATCCAGGAGGACCTGGGGGTCCTCGGATACCTGAGTTTCCGGGACGACCAGGAGGACCGGGGGGACCTCTTGAACCTGTAGACCCTGGTGGACCTGTTCTGGATTCTCCTTGTGGACCTAGTGTGGAATTAAAACAAAAATATTTCCCCTCTTGTTAAACACACTTCCTGAGGCAGTCAGTGATACTTTGAGTGACATCTCCACTGTCTCGAGACCAGACTATTCACTAGTGCACAGTAAGAAAATATTTTCTTAAGAAATACCCAGTGTGAACCAAGGTGTGATGGAACTTTCTTGCCAGTGACTCATCAGAATTAATGCCAGAAATCTACTTTTTATTTTGTTCAAGGAAAACTGATTTAGCAAGAATTAAGCCAAATTAGAGATGTCAATGAGTTCTGTGGTTGGCTCCCACTCTCAGAGAGAAAATCACCCGAAGGAAGTCATTCTATCAGGCAGCCACACCGGGTTGCTGTGAAGACATGGCAGCGTCTACTCCATACCTCCAGACTAAGTGAGGCAATGTTATTTCTGGACAAATGATACTTTGTTATGGTTAACAAAAATGTAAAGATTTAGTCATAGCGCTGACCTTGGTTGCAATGGTCTCACATACCTTAAGATGAAGAAGAAAAAACTTCATTTACAACCCAGTGCATTAAGTGCATAAAACACCTCGATCATTATTATTTCTTTCCAAAATATTAGGAAAGAAGCAGTGAATGAAATTTTGTAATGTGTCAGGTGTCTGAATGAGAATGTATTTTCTCACAGTCTAATAGCTCCCTATTGAAGACTTACTAGAACAAACAAGAAATGTAACCACTCTTAAAGGCGATAAAGCCAAAAAAAAAAAAAAAAAAAACCAGATAGGAATTCTCCAAAAAAAAAAAAAAAAAGCAACACTCTGTCACTAAAACTCGTTCCCTCATATATTAAAGTTGCAGTTAATGTCTGTACACATTCATTTTTCAACAAAAGGAACATAAAAATAAAGAGGTTATGCAAGTTGAACTTCTTGCTAAAGCACATGCCATGATTGTACACGTGCTCAAAGCTAACAGGATGAAGTTGTGAATCTCTTGGGGACCGTGTGCCCGCTCAGTGTTAATTTCCTTTACCTATTTAATGTGCTAGTGAACTTACCTGGGGGGCCAGGCAGCCCCCGAGGTCCTGGAGATCCAATACCCCTTTCACCTTTCTCTCCCGTCAAACCTAAGGAAGGACAAAAAGAGAAAGCACAGGAGAAAAAATTATCTGGAAACGTGTAGTTTTCATCTTAACTGATAATACTTAATTCAAGTAATTCATTTCCTTAGTGAAAGCAGAACCCAACTTTTCACAGAAGCTCACTCTTTAAGCCAAATTCTTTCTAGACATTTGTGTAATTCCAGACTCATGACCAAGAAACAAATCTGGCTACAAGTCAAGGGAAAAAAGTATTTGAAGGAAAAAAAACACATTTAATATATTTTTAAATAGTAATTAAGAACAGAAATCTTGAATAAATAGTTATAACTCATTAAAAAACATCTTAAAAGGTATTTTATCTGTAGTAGCCCTATTATTATAGCATCTAAACCATCAGAATCATAAAAATGGCTTAAGTTTTCTCTAGATTATTAACTAGATAAACTCTTGACAAAAGTGGGTACCTAGAGTCCTGAAACATCTGGAATCAGATAATCCTATTTTTCTTCTTTTCCTTCAACTGCAGTTATCTACTATGAAATTAAAGTAAAAACAAACAAAAAAAATACAAGTGCAGTGCCAGGCCCTAAATAAAGGAACCAAAAGAATCTGGATCTAAAACTACAGGGCTACTTAGGCACATTCAGCTGCTGCTCAACTCTTGCCACAGTCACAGCAATGAATAAGATTTTGGTGCCTGATTTAGTTTGCCAAGATATAGGGTTTCCAATTAATAGCAACAGCAACAACCAAAAAAAAAAAAAAATCAGAAAATAGCATTATCTCTACCAAGACCTCCTGACAAAAGCATTGCTGTTTTCTAAGATACGGATCTTTATGGCCTGCAGGTTGCCTAAAGAGGGAGACAGGTTCACGGACTGATAGCTCTTCTGAGACTGTCCAGACATGAGTAGTTCAAGCAGTTTGCCAAGTTCAGTCTTCTGGATGTTTTCCACCTGACCCAGATCCTACTTTTGCAGGTTCCTTCCTTTATCCCTGTACAGCACCCAGAAATGCCCACCTCGTTCACCAGGCGGTCCCTGCATGCCTGGAGTGCCTGGGAAGCCTGGTCGCCCCCCAGGTCCTGGCTCTCCTCTGGCTCCTGCGCTGCCAGGGGGGCCTGGGGGACCAGGCGGGCCTGGCTGGTTCCGGCTGGAGTGGTAATCATTTGGAATCTGATTCAGCATCTGATTGAATCTGTTCATCTGACCTACAAATAGAAATAGGCTTGTTAGCAGAGATTCCAATAAAGGAGGGAGGAGAGAGTGAAACTGTTCTCTCTTAGTGTCTAGTGAAATCCATCTCCATTCCATCCCCCTCCAGGAAACATTCTAATTAGAATCCTAAATCCAGTGGCCCAGCACAAAATGGTTGCTGATAAACAGTTGTTTCCACAAAATGATGACCTATAAGCCACAAGCATTATTATGAATATAAAAAAGTTATTAAACTTTAATGTGACTCTGAAATAAAGTCTTGAGTTATGCTGGATGATGTCAAAAAAGACCCTTTTTAAATTAAAAAATTATACCGTTTTTGTGTGTGCCTAAGGCAATGATAATCAGGTTTTAGTGCAAACTGGAATTGCCTGTGGGGTACATTAAAAAATACAGATTTCTGGGCCTTATCTCCAAAGATAATGATTTGCTAGGTTTAGGGCACAGGCCAGGAACTCTCATTTCTAACAAGCAACAGAGATGGTTATAAGGCAGGTGTTCCTCAAGACCATATGATTAAGAGGGAGCCCTGGGTTTCAGGCCCATTCTCAGTCTGTGGGCACTGAGCTTTATTACTTAACAGGTCTCATGAATAGGAAGAAAGAGTCTGTGGTTTGGCCAGGCGCGGTGGCTCATGCCTGTAATCCTAGCACTCTGGGAGGCCGAGGCAGGTGGATCGCTCGAGGTCAGGAGTTCGAGACCAGCCTGAGCAAGAGCGAGACCCCGTCTCTACTAAAAATGGAAAGAAATTATATGGACAACTAAAATATATATAGAAAAAATTAGCCGGGCATAGTGGTGTGTGCCTGTAGTCCCAGCTACTCGGGAGGCTGAGGCAGTAGGATCGCTTGAGCCCAGGAGTTTGAGGTTGCTGTGAGCTAGGCTGACGCCATGGCACTCACTCTAGCCGGGCAACAAAGTGAGACTCTGTCTCAAAAAAAAAAAAAAAAAAAAGAAAGAAAGAGTCTGTGAAAAATAGGGAGGCAAGAAAAAGGTCCCCACCAAAATTGACTTTCTATGATCAAATTAATCTTGGTAGGCCTCCTTCCTAAAGGTCATAGAATAATTTAAAGGTCACAACTTAAAGGATCCAGTCTTAGAACTTAAGAAGTTTGCTGCTTCCAGATATACCCTGATGAAGCTCATATTAGGATTTTTAATATGGAAACTGAAAAGCCCTTTTAAAATATGATTTTGTATCAGACTGAATATAAAGATAACAGGCTATCATTTTATCTTAGTGACAATCTTTAAAATATCATTAGCTTTTTCTAATCAGATACAAAACTGACAATGCATGAAAACAAGAGGTCATCAAAAATGAAACAGAAACATCTCTTTTAGAAACCTTATGATTTAAACCCCACATTTTACTGCAATTAATTAAAAAAACATTCATGCAATAAAAAGAAATTTTACCGCTTATTAATTGTTCACAGACTTGTCTTGCAACTGCTCGCATCATGTTCTGGGAAGCAATGTCTCCCTTGTTAATTAAATTAATGAGAATTATTAGCATGTTATTTCCATAGTTTTAGACTTTAATGTTTAACACACAAAATAAAGGTAAGATTTTTAAAAATACATACCCTATCGCCTTTCTCTCCTTTCAAGCCAGATGGACCCTGAAATATAGGAAATTCATACATTAGAAACTGAAAAATATGGTCTACAATGATGACTACGTAATAAAATGATAACATGCTAATGATAAAAGAGGACAAGGTCTGCTTTCTAATGAATTTTCAAAATTGACATATCACATTTATATCCATGTTACATTTTGCTTTTATGTAAAAAGAAATCTAAGTCCTCACTCTCTCAGAGAAGCGCATGTTCTCCAAAACAATGCACAGATGTGAATTTTATGGTCACAACTATAAAAGTTAAGTACCATGCATACTTTTTACAATGCCATTCACCATATAGGCTTGGCAGTAAAATACATGTGAAGATTGCCCTTGTGCCGTCATACTTTATTTTACATCATCGTGGTTGGTTAGCTCAGCTGGTTATTGTGGAACGTCCATGAGGTTAATCTTTGTTCAGTCTAACTAAGAACCAGTGGGCTTTTGTCAACTCCCTAGCCCAGTATATATCTCTAATCTTACAGTGATTCTTTGTGCATTGGGTAGAAAAGGAACCGATGTCTCCCTTATTAAATAACTCAATCCACATGGTCCCACATCCAAACACAGAATATTTGTCCCTGTTCTGCCACAGGCCTCTCGCTAACCGTGAGAGATCTTGGAAAAAGTGTTCCTTAGACTGCAACAAGTTTTTGTCTTTCAGTAATATATTTCCAGGCTACCAACTGCTGGCACAGAAGGAACTTCCAAACCTTTGACAAATCCGATGTTCATATAATATCCCACACCAAATCACATCTTACCATCCCCATGGAAACCACTGTGGTCCAAACCAAGACTCTTGCCTGAACTATTCCAGGGCCCTTCTAACTGGTCTCCCTGGTTCCCACTTTGCCCCTTTATATCATCTTTGTGTCATCTATACAAAAGCCAAAATGGTATTTTTTTTTTTAAGGAAAATTAGATCATGTCACTCCTTCGGCTCTAAGAGCTTCTCATCACACTAAGAATAAATAAGAATTCCTTATCAGATGGTCCATATGCTCCTCTCTGCCCAGCTGTCTGACCTCACCTTGTATCCCTCTCATCTTCACTCCCTTTGCGTGAGGCACCCGGGCTTCGTGGATGTTCCTTTCACATGCTGGACTCATCCTTCAACCAGGGTCTGTGTTCGTGCTATGCCCTCTCCCTGGAGGCCTCTTCCCACAGACTAAACATTGTGATCTCTCTCTTCATCCCAATATTGCCTCCTCAGAGACAGTCCCTGGCTACTATATCTAAAATAGCTGGCTTCCCACCATCACATTCATTCTCTAACCCCTTACAGTTTCTTGTTTCTTCACACCACTCATCATCACTGGAAACTACATCATTTATTTACATGGTTTTCATCTATATCTCCCTCTAGAATCTCTGTGAAGGCAAGGACTTAGTCTTGTTTACTGTTGTATCCCCTGGCCCTAGCACGCTGGCTAGCACATCTTTTGTAGGCACTAAACAAATATGTGTTGATTAAATCAATGAAATATTCCACAAGCAGCTCCTGTAAACATCCACTATATAGCACATCAGGTATTACAAGTTAGTGAGAAAATAACAACAGGTTTTAATAGTTAATGACATAAGCTAACAGTGATTAAGCCAAGCTCTCTGCTAAGACTTATATACACCCATCTGCTATTTTTGATTTTAGAAACTAGAGGAAGATAAGATAAAATAGAGAAGACAAGAAAAGGAAATTTGCCATCTTAGAAGAATGAGGAAGATGAACAGGAAAAAGGGAAGAGTTGAGGTCCAAATAAATGTCGACCAAATTATCATCATCATAAGAAAACTGGAGTTTGTCGATCCCTTTAGCAAAAGTACTAGATTTTTGTGAAAACACTAATATTACTGATTTTGGATCATTTTGCAAATGCAGGGATTTTTTTTTTTTTACATTTACTGCTATTTTGAGATTGTTCTGATGTGTTCTTTTAATTTACTGCCACTCTGAGATTGTCCTATTGTGCATGAGTTGTAGAAATCATCTTTATTGCCAATATTTAAAGATGATATTTCAAATAAAAGCAGTAGACATTTCTTTCAGGCTTCTAGCTGCAACCATGAATTACATCAGTAATATTCTTACATAAGATTCTGTTGCGGTCATAGTAAAATGAAATAGAACTCTGAATAAGTACAAAAGTTTCCTGTACTTTTTTTTACTACTTTTGCAAGTTTTCTGCCATGATCCATCAAGGAAAAGAAAGTAATAAAAGTCACATGCTAGGGTACACACAGATTATAAAGCATATCAGAAGCCCTTCCGCCTTTATGTTGCTTGTTTAATTTTATGTAACCATAGAAAGCAAGCCATGTCACATAAATATTCTACCCTAAGTTTGTCTGATATTACATTTTTTATTAAACTTGGGTTTATGTAACTTGAACAATATTTAAGAGAAGTTCTGTCCAGAGAACAGCCTCGATAAATTTTTGTCACTGCTAATTGTTGGATTTAATTATCTTCAAGGTTTTTATATTTCAGAATGCAATTTAAAGCAGAAAAACTGCTTAAAATAAACTTACACTTCATAAATACAAATAAGGAATGGGCTGTAAAGAATATGAAGCCCAGTAGTCTTTACAAATACTTGTGGATATTTTAGAAACTTCAAATTCAATTTTGGAGACACTAATTTGAAAATACCAGATATGCAGAATGCTATCTCAGCTGTGATTTTAACCAAAACATCTCAGTAAGAGAAAGTTAAACTGGCTGTAACTTGGGGCAGGACAGTATAAAAAAAGTAAAGTGGCCAATTAAGAGTTGACAAATTCTTTTAATTTTGGGACTAATGTGCTAGTATCCTCAACTAAAGAAAAAAGAGCAAATGGCCCAGCTGGATAATGCTGCCAAAGGGTTAACATTTGCAAACTAAGGACGGAGGTGCCCTGCACCATCATCATGTATTTTTCCATCTTAAGCAGCATACCACTCCTAAATAAAAAGAATCATTTTGCTGACCCAGCTCTGAGTGTTTATACAGTGCAGAAATATGTGCCTTGGCTCATAATCCCATTCTCCTTTTAAAGAAACCCAATGACCACAGTTTTCATCCTAAAATACTATAATAACCCAGGGAGAAAATTTTTAGAACTAGTACCAAGTCAAATTCATGGGTTTAGCACGGTTTTAACAAATGCTTCAAACACATTACAGCAGAGATAAACTAAATAGAACAAAGCCTTGCAGTTTTCATTATTTATGTCCAGGGTGAAATGACTGTAGATAGACATGCAAGCTGTCCACTTACTGGCCTGCCATGGTCTCCAGGCTTTCCTGGTTTCCCACTCGGTCCTGTGACTCCTGGAGAGCCTGGGCTTCCCTATAACACACAAGCAGAGAAAGGAAATGTTATGACGAAGGGAAAATCCCATCTAAAGTAAACTAACAAAGCACAGCCTGTTTTAAAAGCTCTTAAAAGAAATAGCACATAATTACACATTAAGGAAGAATAAAACCAAATTTTAAGATAGCAGGAAGGAAAAAATCTTGAAAATTCCAATTCAGTCTTGACAGACTGTAAAATTCTAAAATATATTTTGAGACCATTTGAAAAATACATGCATATATGTATAAAAATTAGTTTCACAATGTATAGACTATGATCCCAGTAAATTGGTTACAAAGCAGATCTGCAGAAAGCAGTTCCTATTTTTTAGTTTATTTCTGATACAAAACCAGAAAATACTTCAAAAGACAGAAGTTGGAAACTTTGGCTGGGGAAGAATTAAGTAGGTGGCCAGTTTTATGCTAAGTTGGGCACCATGGTGGCAGAGTCTTCCCTTGTGGGCTAGGAATTGCATTCAGGTTGGAAATAATTATTTCTTTTGGTGCATTCTCCACATTTTCATCCTCTTCTATCATATCAGCACCCTTCACCCCACCAAAACCATAAGAATTGCTTCCTGTGGCTTTTAATGCAGCTTCCAGATATTTCATCCATATATTTAATAGAATATTTATAATATTTAACAGCCAATACATCATGTTCTAAAGCCTAAACTTTCCTTAAGATAGAATCATCAGATTTTGAAAAAAAAAGTTTTACTCCATCAATTATATAAATTTTAAGCTCATAGTAAATACTTAAAACGAAAGTTTACTATGTATTTGAACCCTCCCATCTAAGAACATATATATTAAACATAAATAATAAAATTATCTTAACATATGGTCTTGAGGCGTCATATTCCGCCATACAGACATGGAGACTATCCATCACCTCAAAGAATTTAATTGTGATCTCACCTGGATGCATCTCATACACATGCTCATTTCAAAATCATTAGCTGATTCAGTATTTTCCCCAAAGATCTTAAACAGAAGACCCTTTGTCTTAGTTGTGGATAAAACTTACTTCCTTAGAACAACTGATGGTTGCTCAGTAATAAATGTTCTTGAAATTCAAATATTATATGCCACCGATTTTTAAAATTCTAGAACAAGAAGTAACCACTGAGGACATAAAAACCAATCACTCAATGTGCAGATGATGGAAGAGAGGCACTAACAAGCTAGTGGCCAAGTTAGGGAATTTTGTTCTATTTTTCAAATAAAACTTGATTAAAAAAAAAAGCCTCTATATTTTAACACATCTGCTTTCTCTAGCACATTTTAATTTAGGAAAATAAAAACAAACAGCTCTCTCGATATGCCCCACAACACAGATGGAATGTTCCAAAAGCAAGTTACCTGACTCTTCCCTAGCAAAATGGGAATAGAAGGTGGGGTGAGGGGCAACAAAGTAACCCATTTGGCTCTTACCGGTGGCCCAGGTGGGCCCCTGGGTCCCATTGCACCGTCTTTTCCAGTGAAGCCCTATTGTAAAAATGAAAGTAATTACAGATTAGCAAGATAATGAGCAAGGGAAAAGGAAAGATGCTAAACAGGTTGCTAAGGGTGAAGAGAAATATTTAATACAATTTGTCGTTTGACAGGTAAGCTTTTAATATAAAGACAAACATATCACTCTAATGATAGTTTCCTTGGCTGTGCAAAAGCTTTTTAATTTGATTAGATCCCATTTATTTATTTTTGTTGCTGCGGTGATTGCTTTGGGAACCTTCTTAAAAAATTCTTTGCCTAAGCTGATGTCTGAAAGGGTCTTCCCAACATCTTCTCCTAGAATTCTTAAGGCTTCATGCCTTAGGTTTAAGTCTGTTATCCATGTTGAATGAATTTTTGTGAGGGGTGAGAGGTGGGGATCCAGTTTCATTCTTCTACATGTAGCTATCCAGTTTTTCCAGCACCATTTATTGAAAAGAGATTCTTTTCCCCAGTGTATATTTTTTGTCTGCTTTGTCAAAGATTAGATTACCATATGTGGATGGTTTCATCTCTGGATTCTAAGGTCTATGTCTCTGTTCTTGTGCCAGTACCATGCTGTTTTAGTTACTATAGCCTTTGTAGTACAGCTTGAAGTCTGGTAGACTGATACGTCCCACTTCGTTCTTTTTACTTAAGACTGCTTTGGCTATATGAGGTCTTCTCTGGTTCCATACAAAGTATAGAATTATTTTTTCTGGATCTGTAAAAAATGACGATGGTACTTTGATAGGGATTGCATTAATTCTGTAGATCACTTTAAGTATGGACATTTTAACAATATTGATTCTACCAATCCATGAGCAAGGTAGATTTTTCCATCTGTTCACATCTTCTACAATTTCTTTTCTTAGTGTTTCACAGTTCTCCCTGTATATGTCTCTCACATCTTTCATTAAATATATTCCTGGATATTTAATTTTCTTTGAGGCTATTGTAAAAGTTATTACGTTTTTGATTTGAATTTTGGCTTGACTGTTATTTGCATATATGAATGCCTCTGATTTGTGTGTATTGATTTTGTATCCTGAGACTTTACTGAATTCATTTATCAATTCTAGGAGTCTCTTAGTTGAATCCTTGGGCTTTTCTAGATATAATATCATATCATCAGCAAAAGCAAGAGTTTGATCTCATCTGCCCCCATCTGGACACCCTTAATACCCCTCTCTTGTCTGACTGCTCTAGCAAAATCTTCCAGCACTATGTTGAATAGAAGTGGAGATAGTGGGCAACCTTGTCTGGTTCCGGTTCTAAGTGGAAATGGTTTCAATTTTTCCCCATTCTGTATGAGATTGGCTGTGAGTCTGTCATAAATGGACATGATAATTTTAAGGTATGACCCATCTATGCCTATTTTGTTAAGAGTTTTTATCATAAAGGTGTGCTGGACTTTGTCAAATGCTTTTTCTGCATCTATTGAGAGAATCATATGGTCTTTGTTCTTGCTTTTATTTATAAAGCAAATTGCATTTATAGATTTGCATGTGTTGAACCAGCCTTGCATCCCTGGTATAAAGCCCACCTGGTCATTGTGAATTATTTTTTTGATGTGCTGCTGAATTTGATTTGCTAACAGAATGGGAGAAAATATTTGCTCTCTACACATCTGATAAAGGACTGATAACAAGAATCTATCTAGAACTTAAAAAAATCAACAAGAAAAAAATCAAACAACCCCATCAATAAATGGGCAAAGGAAATGAACAGAAACTTTTCAAAAGAAGACAGAATAATGGCCAGCAAACATATTTAAAAAATGCTTAACATCTCTAATCATTAGAGAAATGCAAATCAAAACCACAATGAGGTATCACCTAACCCCAGTGAGAGTGGCCTCTATCAAAAAAATCCCAAAACAACAAATGCTGGAGAGGATGTGGAGAGACAGGAACACTCTCACACTGCTGGTGGGACCGTAAATTAGTGCAACGTCTGTGGATAAGAATTTGGAGACACCTCAAAGAACTAAAAATAAAAATACCATTCGATCCAGCAATAGCACTATTAGGCATCTACCCAAAAGAGCAAAAGACATTCTATAATAAAAACATCTGCACCCGAATGTTTATGGCAGCACACTTCAGTATTGCAAGGATGTGGAAACAACCCAAGTGCCCGTCAATTCATGAGTGAATTAATAAAATTTGGTATATGTATACAATGGAATATTACTCAATTATAAGAAATGATAATGATCTAGCACCTCTTATATTTTTCTGGATTGAGCTTGAGCCCATTATCCGAAGTGAGGTATCACAAGATTGGAAGAATAGGCTCCACATGTACTTGCCATCAAATTGGCACTGACTGATCACCACTATGGTGCTCACACGATAGTAATATTCTCCAGGGATTAAGGGGTTGTGGAGAGGTAAACTCACAACTAATGGACGCGGTGAGCATTGTAGAGGGGAAGGGCAAGCCTCTAATCCTCACCTGAGTGAGGCAAAGACATAAAATATAACCAAAATGTTTGTACCCTCATAATATTCTGAAATAAAAAAAAATAAATAAAAATAATTTAAAAGAAAAAGACATTTGTCCAAAAACTCCATTCAATTTCACTTACACCTTTTACTGAATAATTAATTGCTATGCTAACTCATTTGTACAGGTATAAATAAAACCATTTTAAGAGCCAAATTATCTTCTACCAAGAAGGTAGATTTCTTTGCTGATGATACTAGTTTTTGCTTTTGTTAAGAGTATAAAGAAGTCTAGAGGAAAACTGACCCTTTGTATGGTAAAGTCAACGTCAGCACACTGGCCCAGGAAGGATCAAAGTGGAATGAAAGGAATGTTGCTGAGTAAAGGAAGTGTATCAGAAAAGTTGATACCATGGTGGCAGAGTCTGCCCTTGTTTGCTGGGAATTACGCTCTCTATCTAAATTCATTACTTCCTTTAGCGCATTCTCCATACTTTCATTCTCTTCTTTCATGTCAGCAACCTTCACCCCGCAAAACCATAAGAATTTCTCCTTGTTGCTTTTAACACAGCTTCCAAACATTTAACCATCTATTTAACAGAATATTTATAATGTATCTTATAGCCAATACATCATGTTCTAAAGCCTAAACTTCCCTTAAGATGGAATCATCAGATTTTGTAAAACAATCTTTTACTCCATCAATTATACAAATTTTAAGCTCATAGTAAATGCTTAAAATGAAAGTGTATTACTAGCATTTAAACCTCCCCTCATCTAAGAACATATGTATTAAACATAAATAATATAATTATTTTAACATATGCTTTTGAGGCTTCATATCCTGCCATCCAGACATGGAGAATGAATGCCAACCACCTGATTAGAAAACTGCCTTATTTCCTGAGTAACTGCCAGACAGCTAGGGCAGGACTATTTATGTCTCCACTCCTGGTGAATTTCTCTCCTCCTCCCCAAAAAAGAGGCAAAGGTGTCTTAACTGCTCTCTACTCAAAAGACAGGAAATCCTCAATCTTCATAATAAGTAGTTAATTTTTCAGTAACCATCTCTCCTCATCTCACACAAAAGCCAGAGCTGTGTCAGTGTCAGTGACCAGGAAGCAACAAAACACATCTCGCAGGCTCGCTCTTTGGCTTGTGCCCCTGCATTTATGTGAGTTTTTTTCCCTCTCTCTCTATAGTGCCAAATGACCTCTTCCTGGAATGATTCATCGTGCTACCCAGTTAGCATTCATTCCCAACAGCAGATCTCTGAAATCCAGCCGAGGATTTCTGAGTCAGGTCATATTTTATGGTTGTTGCGTTCCTCTGTCAGAGGAGATTTGGTCTCGTTTTCTGCAGAGAATAAGAATGATCATTTCATCCATATACTTGGATTCTAACAAAAATCAGGATCATTTGGATCCCTTCCTGCAGTAAGTATCCACACTTCTTAGCCCACTGATTTCACAGTAGAGGAAATTTAAATTATTTCTTTAAAATTCATTAGAAATATTCCCCCCCTACCAAAAAAAAAAAGTTTTTTCGGAAACTTATAGGGATAATACTTTAGACTGTTTTCTGAAAGATCTAGGCCTGATTAACAAAAAAACAGATCCCAAATCCGTCTGATGGGACATCAACATTACTTCTGAGAGCCACTTAAGAAGCGAAGATGCCCCAGTAGTATTGCTTGGACAATTTGAATGGCATTTCTTCCATCTAAATTTCTCCAACAACTATATAAGATACTCTTTTTCATTTCATTTTGGATAAGTATTGTATTTCTAAATAATACTCTTTCAGTCAGCCTAGGAACTTCCTGATCAACCATTTTCTCTTAGAAGAAACATATATTTAAGTTGGAGTAAGGAGAACTTTATTCTGATATCCTTAGAAGGGCTATTTGTGCTACAGTATTCTTCATTGTTTGCTTCAAAGCTGCAGCAATTTCTACTACTTCCACCCACGTGAGGGAGGCAGAGAAGACCAGTGGCCATTTTCACAGATGCACATTTATTAGATGACTGTACGTGTGGTTCTTTTGTCACTTTCTAATAGTCCCCAAAGCTGTGCCTCATTTTGCAAATCATCTGTGCTGAAGACAATTTCTAACTTTCCAAAATTGTTTATATCCCACCAGCTGCACACCCTCCTCTCAGCGTTAGTGGTAGTTTACTAAGCAGTAGGTAAATGCACAAGGCTGTGAAGGAACGAGAAGAATTTCTTGAAAAGTTTCCTTCCCCTCATCTCAGGAGACCTAGATGGCCTCACCACAAAGTTGGACACAGATTAGAGTTTGAGAATGGAAAAGTACAGTCCCTCCCTCCCAGTCCCTTACTTTTCAAAGATGCAGTGATGGTGGTGGTGACAGTTGCCTGACCACCAGTTTAGAAAGAGTGTTGACGGGAAGTGCACTTAGGACTGGCCACGTCTCTGCATGAAGCCCACACTGGGGTGGATGTGATGGACACGAGGCTTCAGGAGTAGCAGCAGCAAGCAAGTCAGCCCGTCAACACTTCTTGATTGCAATATTTTGGGGTTTGTTTTCTAATCAGAAATACTGACTTGTCATCCTTTGTACTCTCAGTGTTGTCCTATATTGTAAAACAACAACTCAAAAAAAAAAAAAAAAAGTGCCATCCTCCAAAGAGTCAGAAGAATATATATGTCAGTACCACCTCCACATCCCAGATCCCAGACGATACAGTTTTCTCTTTGACCTCTCTCTGTCTCCTTCAAACTCAAAAAAAGGCACAGGAGCAAATCAAGTTCACTGGCATGTCCTCTGCCATTCTGTAGTATCTGGGCAAGTCTTTGCTCCCTCTGAATTACCTGCCTCTCTGACCAGTGGTGTCTTGGAGGTATTAAGGTTAACAACTCAATGTTTAGTTGCAGTTGTTACAGCACAGGCTCCCTCGCATCCTGCTGCTAGTCATATGTCGTTACTGATTGATTAGTCAGAACAAAGACTACTTTCAGACTATTGTAAGAACCATAAGATGCTGAAAAGTCATAGTTCTTTTGTTTTGACCAACTTTAAAATCTCTGGGTTCTTTTTATTAAAGCATTTGTGTTCTCCTGTGGAACCAAATGTTTCATAACATTGATGAATGGAGCACAGAGGTCACGTTCACTGTGCTTCTCATTTATTTGTCCCAGAACAGATTGGGTTTCTTGCACTGCTTTCACCCTGAGTCAAGAGCAAACCTGAAAGCTGCCACAAATGGGCAAAGTCCCTACTAAATACCAGCTGTCTACCCCATCATCAAAGCCTAGAAGCAGCGTTGGAGTTCTAAAGGTCCAGGGAGGAAGTCCTGAAGCATCACAGAAACAGAAAGTGTCATGGAAGTCATGGGACTCCCATAGTTACATGAAAGCTGTCTCATAACAAAGATTTTAATTTTTGGATTTAAAACAATTTGCTAAGATTCTTAAATCTCTTTTTAATCAGCTAAAACTCCTTTTCTGGACTTCTTTTTCTGAATATGACAAAAGAAAAAATTTTCCCAAAATTAAAATTTCAGGGACTCCCCTAGCTTCCCACCATTTTGTTTCAGAGACCTTGGGATTGCTGTGATGTCGGATGGTCCACTGACGTTAGCTCTGCAGCCTTCCATGAGATATAAGAAGTCCACATTTCCAGCCATGCAAACTGGATTGTGGATGGTTTTTGATTAATAGGCAACAGTGCAATATCATTTCCAATGTCATTATAGCCTGCCCAAGAAAACTTACTCTGTCTCCTGGAGGGCCCATTGGTCCTGGTGGGCCAGGTAGTCCTGGGGTGCCCTACAGGGAAGGAAGCAAACAAGTGAGACATTGTAATATATTTCCGGTGTGAAAAAGAATCCTTGTTATTCTCCAAAAGGTATTTTTAGAAAAAAGTCCCAGGGACTCTGAAAAGAAACAGGAAACCAGAGCCAAGCACAATACCAGGGATACAGTAGCTGCCCAGTCACCAAGCAGATACCGGAATTGAATAGCACAAACTTGGAGACTCAGACCAGGGTACAACATGGAAATAATGGGAAGCACATAACCAGCCTTCCGCTCTGCTGCTTCACCTTGGCTCACCTTTTGAGGCACTACAAAGGCAACTTTTCAAATACTGCACGGCAGAAAGAAGAGAAGGCAACCTCAAGACCAACTCACTGTTCGGCCTGGAAGTCCTGGCTCTCCGGCATCCCCTTTCATCCCTTGGCGACCCTAGAGTGAGCAATGGGAAAGCAGTTCTCAGGCGTTTCACGGAGATTACGTGAAAAGGGAAGACATGAGTCACTTATGAAATCTTCATCACTTCATAAATCCAATGTGAGGGTTCAGAGACAAGCACATAAGGGCACTTTTGAAGGGAGATGAATAAACCATTTTTTTGGATTTATGTTCACTTTTTAAGCTACAAACGCTATTATAATTTCCACTTATAATGTTATAAGGTAATTTTATATAATTATGGGATAATACACCTACTTTGAAAGAACATAAGTTTAACATAAGGGATATCTGCATTACTTTTAAGAAATTTTTTAATAAGGTTAAATAAGTAGCAATAATTTTTTCTACACGGTTTTATATTATTACATGTACTATTTACATATCTGAACTGAAATTATAGTCATCATAGGATGTTATCTCAGTGACTAATCTTGTCGAGTTCTCTGAGAAAACATTTGAGTTTGTCAAAATATCGAAAAGGTTCCAGTTAAACTCAGTGTTAATCCACCATTCTCATTTAATACAGAAAGCCTTTGTGCTTACTTGTTCCCCCGGAATGGAGAGTCCATTGGGTCCCTGGGGGCCCGGAGGACCCTGTGGGCCTGGAGGACCTGTATCTCCACGAGGACCAGGGGGCCCCTAAAATATACAAGAGAGAGACAACCACAAAGGAATGCAATCCTTCCCGTGCTAACATTCAGCTAGACGCTTGTCTTCATAACTCTAAGACATCAATCATGTCATCTTGGCAAACACTTTAAAAATCCATATCTTTAAAAGTATTTATTCATATCATCCCTTTCTTCCCTTTACTACTCATTAAAAAAAAAATTGGAAAATACAGTAAATTCATGAGCACTTAAATTTCCACGAAAATTCTATTAGAAGATTTTTTAATAAAATACATTGAATATAATACACTCATATTTATACACATACATTCATATGAGATCAAAGCTCAGATTTCATGGAATTTGATTTATTTTAAGCTAGTCCTGATTTCTTGTAGACTGGGGCTTATTTCTGGGACTAAAGCATATATAAATCAAGATACCAACGGATGAGATGCCCGTGCTGGAGCTCTCTCGCGATCTGTCTAGGTGGAAAGGGCACAAACTTGGAGTCAGACAGACCTGGCTTAGCATCTCAATCTCACCCTTTGCCAAATGGGTTATCTCATCCTGAATGATATTATGACCAAAATCTACACATTATCTACAGAAAATATTCCCTGAGAAGCTTGAGTTGTCTTTTAGAAGAGCAGTATGGAACCGGCAGAAGAGGTGGGTGATCCCTAGTGAAAGGATAGGCAGCCACTCAGCACTATTTCTGAGACAGGTGAAAAAGAGGAGCAGAACCTCTCTCTACGGCTCCAGCTTTCTAGCAGGATTCTGCTTCTCCTGGGGTCCGGGCACCCCCCTGCTTCTCCATGTTCTGGAAGAGCTCTTAAGGTTCTTCTGTAGATTACAGCTATGAGATACATTATATGCATTTCTTTCTCTGGCTAGTCTAATCCATCCTTTTGACATCCAGAGACAAGACACAGGTAACTATATTACCTAAGGCACATTAAACCTGAACTCACTTGCTCAAGGTCACATACCCCGTTCATGGAAAGTTGAACAACCAGATTTCAACACGCAGACAAAAATTTAAATGCACTCTAAAATATACTTACGATCGCCCCACTGATACCTCTTTCACCTCTGGGACCTTTAGCACCAGGTCCTCCCTGCAATACATGGTAAGAGCACATTTTAGTGTGAACATAGGGAAAGTAAGAAGCAGCTGATATATAAAAAGTACTTCAAGAAAAAGTGCATTCTCCAGACAATCAGTATTTCTCCAGCCATTTGCAAAATATAGAAGCAAATTTTTCATGTCATAAAAATATTTGAGGAAAGAGAATTTCAAAACTTTGTAGATTTTAAAAGTGTCTTATTTTTTATATTCTGAATTTATGGTCAGCAAAATGTGAAGTTCGTTAAAAAATTTGAGGTTTATTGAAAAAAGCAAACGTTACTTGAATACAGTAAAGAGAAAAATATGTTTTGGAATTATGTGAATTATATTCTTCAGAGAAAATAATCTGCAAAAAGAAGAGTATCTTAAATCTCTCAGAATCTCAGAACATGTACTTAAGTAATAGGAATTCAGAAACCACTAAACAAAGAGGAAATAAATATGACAGTGATATCCGATAACGTTCCCTCACAACTAGAGGGAAAAAAATTCCCCAATTCTCAAAAGCATCTGAGTCATATCCCGGATATAAATTCATGATTGCAAATATAAATCAACTATGTTACTATTATTTAAAAAATGATGGTAATTCCGGTGAAATTTTTATTCTGTATATAAGGAGCTGGTTTATAATCAACCTAAAATCAATTTACATTATTTGCTATGACCCAAGTATAGTAAAAGTTGGTGTTCTGCGAATCTCTGAGCTGTTCTTATGTTACCCATTTTCTTAAAAGCAGCCAACAGGGCTTAGAGCTATCATTTCTATTCTTCAAAACTGGCCCCAATCCGATGTTGGATTGACCAAATGGAGGGGTTCCACATTGATCCATGAAGTCTGTCACTGCCGTCTTCAATCTTTTCCCTTGTACTCTCTTGGCCTTCCCTCCTCCCAGGAATAAACCTGGTCATATCTTCTCACTCAAACCCCAGCACTTTCATCCAGAGTTTATGATGTCACCATATACATGACCACCCTCTTTATATGTTATTCTCATGATATATCTGCTACATAGGGTGCACATGTACTAGGCTCTCAAGCTGTTCTTGAGTCAGCCTCCCAACCATGGCTCTATACCATAGATACAAGAAGCTTTCAGAAGATGTAAGGCATTTTCAATCATATAATTACAGATGGAAACCCAGGTTCATATCTTTAAGAGAAAAGCTCTTGAAGACTAGCCAATATATTCCTTCATGGCTGAAGCAATGTGCTGAATACCAGCATCAAATATTCTTCTTTGAAATGGAAAATTACTCCATTTCAGATGTCTAAATAAACTACCAAGATGGTCTGTAATTTAGTTTGTGCTATCCTAGAAACACGGATGGATGGAAGCATTTTATGGATCCATATTGGGAAACAGATGAGCACACGAAAAATTTCAAAGGAAAAACCAAAGGCATTATTTCAGTTTCCTTACTGCAGGGCCCGGAGGTCCTGGAGGTCCAACGCTGTCCTGTGTACATGTGCAAGCATTTGGCAGAGCAGGGCATTTTGCTTCATCTCTCTGAAATTTGGAAAAGAATATTTACCTATACATTTAGGGGGGAAAAATGACTTCCCATCCCCCGACCCCCACTTACATAAGGAAGAATGTTTCACAACATGAAGAAATCATTTCTAGTTATCACAACAAATGGTTCTGTGTTGAAACTCACTTTGCTCCCTTATGTCTTTTTGATGCTTTGCTTTAGGAAACCTCACATGACAAAGAAATGTTTACAAAACCACTGGGACCACTGGTAATTTAATCCAACTTTCTCTAATCCGGTGTTAAAAAAAATACTGTGTATCTCAGATAGCAACTCCCATTTCATTCAGAAAAAAAAAAAAATCCAAAATCTTTCCATGACCTACAAGGCTCTCCATGTTCTGCAAACCAGCACCCACCACCCTGCCCACCTCACTGCCTACCACTTTTCCCCCTCGATTTCACCTTTCTCCCGCCCCAATGATCTACGTAATGTTTCTCTGATATCTGGAGCACACTGGGGCTTTCGGGTCTCTGCATTTACTGTCCCCTCCAGCTGGAATCTCTTTTTCCATTACCCACACTGTTTAAATCTCGCCTTATTGCTGAAGGCTGATGGTCACCACCATTGCCATCTACCGCTTTACGCTGGGACTTTCACTCTACAACACAGTGTATGTATATTTGTTAATTATTTCTCTCCCCCTGCCTTTCACTGGAATACTCACTTTTTACTGGTGTAACCCTAGCACACAGATTAGTGCCTGGCCTATCACAGGTGTTCAACACATGTTTATTGAATACATAATGCACACTCTTCCGTGGATATATGCAGGTCTTTGCTTGCCAAAAGCTTCAAATCCATCACCAACATTCAACTTTGTAACTGCTGCTATCTACACAGACAGTCGAGGGAAAGCCATCATCTCAGAAAGAAACACGAAGGTTATTTCTACCACCTAAACAATCTTAGATATCCAGAGAGGTGATGCCTTATTCTATAAAGTGCTGATATTTTACAAGCAATAAGAAAGCTTTGCAGTAAGTAGGTTTTTATCAAACACATTAACTCATCAGGACTTTTCTGTCAGGGAGAATTTCCAGATATGGTCTGTGCATTCCTAGCTTGTGAGAACGGGATCCCACACAGGCACCACACTGAGCCGTGGTAGCTGGTGAGCACGTACGCGCTGCGTGTCTTTTAGCTCCATGCTGGAGCTGCAACTGCTGAGTGTGACCTCCTCTCCCACACACAAGGATTTATTCCTGGGGGACTATTAGAGCCCTGACAGGATTCAATTCTGTTTTACTCACCCTAGAGGGAATATCACAGCATCTGTCTCTACTGGTCCACACCGGGCTGCAGACAATGTCAAAACTCTGGATTTGGAACTGCAAACAACCAACAGCAACATCAGCTAAAGATGCATGAAAAACATTTTATATTTATGAATGTTTCCTCATTTTGACCTTTGCAACTTCTCACACAGACTCGCTCAAGGGTTCAAGCCCTTGAGAGCAATGTGACTCTTACTTCATAAGGAAAGAACTTAGAAACATAAGCCGAGAGAAAGAGATAGTAAAGTGAAATGTGTTGTGTGAAATTCCCACTCCTGATTCACTTCCTTGGCTAAAATGAAATACGTGCATAAGTTTTGTTTTATTTTTTTAAGAGAACGTTAATTTCTATATTTAAATTAATTTAAAAACTACACACATTGAAGTCAAATTTTAAGAGTCCACCCTTGTAGAAAAGTAACATTAAATTAAAGGCCCATTCCTCACCTATTCTATAGTTGATGCTCTTCTTTTCCAAAATTAATACCTAGGGCTTGAGTAATAACTTTTCTGATGACACCAAACTATTTCAATACAGCATATACGTTCTATCTTTCTACAGTTTAAAAATAAAGCTTTTTTGATAAAAAGTAAAAGGTCATTTAGACATAGTCATTCTTTTAAAAAACTTGATATAATTGCTCTATTTAAATATCAAATTCAGTATTCAACAAAAAGTTTGAATTTTAATCATAATTATATTAAATTTGAACTAATGGTTTCTATATTGTGGAATAAAAATTCCCCTTTTGAATCTTGAAGAAAACCTTGTCCCTGGAAGAAAGCTAAATTAAATAAATAATAGCATTTTAAAAATAATAATAATAGAAGCTAAAGAGATTAGCTTTGCTTTTAGGACAACATGTTTATCGACTGATATTTAATATGAAGTTAATTAGCCTGGTACAGTGAAAATTTTAGATTTAGGTTTTCACTACTAGATAGCATGGTAAGTAGGGTTGGCATGTTTCTGAGTCAAACCTGGGCCAGTGCAACTTGTGAGTATTGGGGTCAACTGGCTGCCCTACTACACTGACCCTTCTGAGACAGACAGACAGATGATCCCTCTGTGAGGGAGCACAGATCTAGCAATGGCCACAACTAGCATCCACAAATGCTTAATGTCCTGACTGCACAAATCTGTGTTAACAATTATCTTTGAAGAACAAAAAAGGAAGTATTTTAGATTTCACTGAATATGCTGGCAACTGTTTGTGTTGTATTCTCCAATTTGATCCTGTTTCAAGATGACTACATGGTGTTCCCTGGTGCCTTGACATCTTACTTTGTTTCTAGGAAGTAAAGTACATTATTGTGTTCTGTGGACAGCATATTTTCTCAATGTAACTTTTCCAATGTTTCCATCTGACCAAGAAATTTGATAACTTAAAATTCACTGAGAAAAAAAATAAAACTCACTAAACTATTTAGAAAATACAATTTCAATCTTAACACAAGGTACCAAGAAAAATAAAAATGTGTTACTTACTGCAGCTGATTTCCTTTCCCCTTTAAGTAGTTTTCCAAGAATTTCATAACCATCAGTTGTGATATTTCCAGCTTCCTTGATGTCTTTTTCTATAATTTCATAGCAGTCGATGTAAATCTTAACACTTTTTGAAGTCACTACAATATGAACCTAAAAAGATAATTTTTTACATTATAAAATTCCTACCAAAAAAATTTAGCTGACTCTGCATAGCTCAGATCACAGATTTAAAGAAAAAAAAATGTTTCTTGAGCCATTCTCATTCTAAATCAAGAGTCTTGGAATAAAAACCCAAGAACCAGATCTCAATGGTGTCACTTATAAATAATATGAAATTAGATAAGCCACTTAACTTCTGGTCTCAGTTTCCTTCATCCACATACACATGCATAATTTCTTATTTTCCTGCTATGTACTCTTACAGAGATGACCAAAGGAGATGTAGTGAATACAATGACTTTGTAAACTATAAAGAGCTATCCAAGTAGACGTTAATAAATCATGTATATATTACTGTACTCAGTACAAAGGAGCCTCAGTTGTCTTTCACTGATTTCACCAAATTCAATTTTTAGTTTGTTATTCCCCAATCTCAGCCAAAAGGAACCTGCACACCATATAAATATCTAATATAGTAAAGAACTAGCACATGTCTTCTATAGAGATTAAACTCTGGAAATCAATAGAATCCAGTATTCAATTTCCTTTTAAAGAAAAAGGCTTATGTTGATTTACTTTTTGTCTGCTACTAAAGATACATAGACTATTAAGAAATCTATTAGTATAGATAATCAATAAAGCTTTTGTATTCCAACAATGTAAAGAATGGTCGTGGCTAATCCTTGACTTCATAGTCATGCTCAGTGTTTCCACTTATCATAGCACAAATACTCAAGTAAGCACTTGATGATTACTTTGAATAGTTTGGCAGCAGGTTAAAAAGAACAGAAATTCCCTTAAATGCTCTCAGTCAACAAGCATAAGAACAATTTCTAAAGTTTTATTTTTAAACTAAATATTTTTCCCACATGGAATCACCAGCAAAACATTAGTTTAGTGCATCTACGATAAATATGAATTACATATTTCTCTTATATGAAAGTGATATATAGCTTACTAAAAGTAAAGTTTCAATGCCCCCGAGACAATCAACTAATATGGAATTCAAAAAGAACATCATACAAGAATTTCTAGGATATTTATTATCTAATAAGAACTAAAACTTCTTTGTTGGCTCTTATATGAACAACCACAGAAGCAAACACTCAGAAAGCATCCAAAAAACCACCACCGTATCCAGAAAAATTGTTTCAAAATCAAAACTGCTTTAATTTGTATCCAAAAAGCACACTTGTCACTCAATGCTAACCATGAAGAAGCACATCCTAAAAACATATTTTGCTATAATTTATTCAACTGTATTATATTTTAAACACATGCATAGTTACATTTTGGATTAAGCTCTTCATCTGTAGATCACTGTCCCAAGTATTTAGGGTAATGAACCTATTTCATGTCAAACTTTATTGGTCCCAGACCAGTAGAAAGAAATAGGTATCTTCTCACTCATCTCCCTTCCTAGCCTCTGCCATTCTATAAAATCTTATTTTTCACCTATTCTAGTTCTTCCCCTTATTTTAAATTTCTCATATTGATCTATGTCATCTGTTAACAATCAAAAGGAGACAGGAAGCTTTTTTTTCTTCCTTTTTTCATTTCAAAATATTATAGGGCTATATGGATTGCTTTTGTAACGCTTGAATCAGGGCTAAAGTGGAGACATGAAGCTTTCTAAGAGAATCCACAAGAAGCAGTAACTGTCTGCCGTTGCTTAATTAAAATGTTTTAGTTAATCTCCTCTCTCCCAAAGGGCCCTCTCCCTATCACTGTCACTAATGTCCTGTTCTCAGAGTACTGTTCATTCTCATCCCAAGGCTGAAGAACTTTAGTTCAGGAATTAGAGGGAAAGGGAAAGGAGAGTGCTTGAATCCTTGGCTCAATAAGCAATGTAAACAGCTGACAGTGACTAAAGGTGGTGCTTGAATTGATGCTGTAAATAAGAGCGGGTTAAAGGAATGGTGTGGGGATATTACATACTTGTGATTTGCTAAGACGCTGGATCTTAGATTAAATCTGTTCAGCGCGTGCGTGTGCACACACACACACACACACAATGGTAACTATGTAGAGGTAATGGATACGTTAATTAATTTGACTGTGGAGAGCATTTCAGGATATGCATGTAAATCAAAACACTTCATTGTACACCTTAAATATATACAATTTTCATATGTCAATGATGTCTCAATAAAGCAGTTTTTTTAAAAAAAAGAATGGGGTAGAGGAATAGAGGAGGAGGAAGGGCATAGTGAAAAAGGAAAGGAGAAACTAAAAAAGGGCAGATTATGGAAAAAAGAAGGTAGAGAATTTGGGGAGAAAAGACAGAGCTTGTGAGAAGGAGAAAAAAAGAGGCACTATATAAAACCCAAGAATGCAGATACCTCTCTAGGAAGGCAAATGTATGAAGAAGGGAATGTCAAAAAAAAATAGTTATCCTGATTTGTAATAATTAGTGACTATTACTACAGACCTCTGAAAAATGCTGCCTTTTGACTCAGATAAAATGAAGCATTCCATGAAAATTGGAAATTTAAAAATAACAGTTACTAAATGGTTATCAGTTGTTTAGTAGAAGTTGAGATTCTCAATATCTTCAGTGGGTATAAAAGGAAAAATAAAAGAGTTTTTTAGAAAATTAGTCAAATCTAAGTTTAATGGGTGTATCAATGAGCCAAAAAAATTTGTAAGAACTATGCCAGATTCATCATCTATTATAGGATAAGGATCAGTTGAAGCCAATAACATTTGCCAAACTAGAATTTGTTTTCCCAATGAGGCATTTATTTTACTGCACTTTACCATGAAAGTCTGTAAACTTTTAAGTAGATACGCTATTGTATTTAGAGATTTTTGTTTTTTCCTTTATTTGGGTGGGGGATTATCACTAATGTGCACACTGAAGCCTCTTTGAGTTTGATGAGAGAGTCCTTCACCATCCTTATCAAGAATCTGATTCATGAATGAGAAAAACATTCTGGAAAGAAACCAAGATTCCTTAGAAGTAGAAACAGCAAGAAATCCTGCTAAATCTACTCAAGTAGAGAAATGTTCTTCAATTTTCACTTGAGAATCAGACTGAACTAGAAATATTTGTCTTTCACGTATGAGGGCTAAGTTTTCTGCATGCCACACTGGAGAAATTTTAGACTTGTGCAACAACTGGTATTCCTGTTAACATAATTCAATGAATGAAGAAGTACATTAAAAGTCCATTCCTAACCTAGAGTGTTCTTTTTATTTCTAATGCTTCCAACTTTAGTACTTCTTAAGAAGAAGTATTTCTTATTTGTCAACTAATTATCCTTTAGAAACCTGAAAGTTAGTTTCTACCATCTTCTGGATGCTGATATACAAAAAGTTAATCCAGATCACCAAGAATAAACAATCCCCTAGAAGGCATCTTAGAATTTTTAACAAGACATTTTAGAGAATTGTGTTTTTAGAGAATAAGTGTGTTCATGTAAAAAATTAATCTCATAAACATTTATCTTAATTATTTTGGTAGAAATCGATAACTTGTGGACTGATAAAAATGCTTGTGCTGCATTTCACTGGTATATTTGTAACTTTTCAATAAATGAGCAAGCATAAGATTACTGTTCTCTATAAAAGAATAATATTACCAATTAAAATACAAGCCACTAAAATTAAGCCTTTCAAACTAAATGACATAAAGGTTTACAATAAAATGGTAATAGAAAAAATAGGTGAACAATATCACATATACTATATGATTCAAATTTTGAAAAGATATAAGCATTGAAAATATATCAAAATGTTAATAGTAGTTATCTCTTGATTAGAATTCTTTTATTTTAAATGCTCTTCTTTGAATAAATCAAATTCTCTAAAATAAGATTTTATTTTTAAAAGACATAGCTATAGTTCTGCCAATTTAACGTGACATTTTAATAAATAATAAAAGAAATTAGTTAATTTTAAGTCATATTCTTTCTTCTAGAAATAAGACTCAGATAATCTTATGTTTTTACCTTATGAAAACTTCCATAAAATAATGTCTTTACTTCATCTGTGTCAAATGTAATAGTTTGTATCTCGCCTCTTGTATCCTTGTTAAAGAATGCTAACGTCTTGCTAGAAGCTGTAAACAACATAAAATTATTATTAAGTCACATGCATGGTATATTCTTTATTGAAAGTATCTACAAATAATTCTTATAGAGACTTCTAAAAAATGCAATAATTTCAACTATGATAAAATGCAATTAGAATACCTACTGATGTTTTATATTTGGAAGAATGTAAACACAAAAACATATATCAAGTATATACATGTATACACACACACACATATATATACTTAGAAGGTTTTTAAAGAGAAAAGAGAAGGAAAGGGAAAAACATAATCAAAACTATGTATGCATATGTCTCAAAATAAGAGAAAAATCCTTACGATCTGCAATCACTCCAACTTGAGGTTTGTAATCTCTGTCTGTGATTTGCCAAATTGCAAAAGGGTCACTGGGAGTTTCTGGGAGAAGTCTGAACAATAATATAATCGTGTATGAAGGGGGAAGTCCATTTGGATGTAGGTCTCTGTCGGATAAAATGAAAGAAAGAAAAGAAAAAGGTTGATTTAACATCAGGAACAGAGACTATTTTAAATTTTTGGACCAGAATCTCATTACAGGTGGTATTAGAAGTTATTTATAATAATCTGGCTCCTTCTGATTTCTCTTTAGAAGGAGAAAAATTTAGGAAACACATCAAAAGAACAAACACTAAAGACACATTATGTAAATTATAATATTAATAGATTATTTATAACTTGATAAATTCACAAAACTCTGGGAAATTACCAAATAATCTTTTATCCTACTATTAATAACTAATGTTTCTAGACACATAGAGGATTATAAAATTATATAATAATTTTAGAGTGATAAACATTATAACTATGGCTATCATTGAAAGAGAATGAATTTTGCTAAATATACTTAATTTACAATGTCACACATATGAGATCATAAAATGGCTTAAGGTTTTAATTTCTCTCTCTCTATTACTAATAGTTTTTACACTTCTTAATTACTCCCCTGAAATCAAATAAATTACCTCCAGAGCTCTCATATTCGCAAAAACCAAACCAACTATAAAGGTTAAGGCCGTGTACATGTGCAAATGTTTAGTGATGATAAAAAGAATGTGAGTCAATTAAAAGGAAGTGTTTCTTGGCTCAAAGCTGTAAGACAAAAAAAAATCAGTCCCATGTGTCCTTCCAGAGTTGAGTCAATCATTGTTCTGGGGGGATCTCTGAAGCAGAATTAATGGTTTTCTGTCTAAGACTAATAACACTCTCCCTGAAGGTAAGAAAAAGGCCTTGATAGTCACCTCTCAGACAGAAAAGAAGCTATTTCTCCATGAATTGTGGCAGAAGGCATGGAATGTCTTCTGAGTTTCCATGTAGTACTAGTACCACATCACTAGTACTTCTGGACTATAATGCTGTCTAGCTTCTTAAAACATGTGCTCTGGGAAAGCTGGCATGATCCCTTTTATATGTTCAAGAACTATCTTTATAATATTCCATGTTAAAAATAATATTTCCTCCATATTACCTCAGCTCTCACCTAGCCCATTTTTCTCCTTCTTCTCTAGTTAACTAGGGCTTGTGAAAAAATAAAATAATTTCATTTCATTTATGCTTCTTTTCTTTCTGTCAAAATTCTGGCTCTTCAGAGGACAATAGGCTGTCATGAGTTAAAATGTAGTAATCACATCTTAAGGTGCCTAGAAGGGTGAAACACTGGGTATTAAGGTTCACTGTAAAACCTAGAACTTTAAAACAACGTGGTTAACCATAAGAGAGTTAGAAACTTACAATGTGGTCAAACTACAACAATATGATCTGTGCCTCCTTAAAATAAATTAATTTTGGTTTCAATCTGAATTTTCCATCAGCTTTCCCAGAGTATTTCAAATTTCAGACATTATTTTCTGACCCTGTCCTAAATTTCTGATATCTTTCTTTCTTCTTATTCTTTTCTCTCCACAAACTAGAAAACACATATTTTTCAACATAACAAAGGATTTCATTTTAATGAATAAGAAATACATATTTCAGTTATTATACCCAGGTGCAAACTTTCATGAAGTAGAATAATAATATCTAGAGTTACCCAACAGATTGCCAGAGCATCAGCCAATAAAAACTAGCCACAGACTGTCTGATCATGGACAAGAAAAACTACGCAGCTTTTCATTCTCTAGAGGTCTGGAACACTAAAAAGAAAGAACGCTTGCTCTAAGTCTGTACTTATTCCATCCAGTCCTGCACCACAGGGAGAAATGTTCACAATAATAAGTTGCCTTCCTGTTTTAACAGCCTCCCTTTAGAAGAAGCGTAACTACAACCCTAGCTTTAAATTCAAAAGGGTCAATAATCCATGATACTGCAGTCCAGGGTGAGATTCTTGGGTCTGGGAATAATGAGGCTTGAATCTTAGTCTCCCATTATATAACCTCATGGAAAACAATTAACCCAACTGTATTTCAGGAAACCAAACTAGGTCATCCATAAGAAGTCTTCTGACAGTTCTAGAGTTCCAGGATTCTAAGAAGTCAGAAAGATTCCAAGAACCTCTTGCCCATTGTAAGAAAAAAAGGACCTACTGTTGGCACACTTACGCTGTAGGCTGATTCACAAATGCATTCTTCTGAAGCCTGTAAGCTGAGTAGCTGGGGAAAGACCCTGACTCCAAAGATACGCCTTGTACAGATGCAAAATTCTTTTCTGTCAGGTTGTATGCTTCGAGCATCTTAAAACCTTTACATCAGAAAAGAAAAAGAAATATTACAATGAGTACATTTTAATTATTTTATTGCTTAAACTTTGGAATTAATTAGCCCAAAAGTATAAATGCTTACCTGGTGAGGTGTAGCCATCCAAATAAATGAGAGGGCAACCTGCAATGTACAGTGTTCTTTAAGTGTGATGCACCAACATGATGTACAAACGTATATGCACAGAAAGTAGCAATACATGTATTAATATTTCAAGTAATGAAATTGTTCAATTATTTATTAAAAAATAACATCAATTTAATCTTTTATAAGTTATTTCTTATAGACTTCCTGTGTGTAGGAGAAATTATACTACGAATCAGTGGAACAAATGTTTTCTGAACATTCTCTAGTGCAACTGGAATTTTACAGTGTTTCTAAGAATAATAAAATAGAATTAAAGGAAGAAGTTTTCACATGTTTTTCAATAGATTGAAGAACTTCTCTCCCAGGGAATTTTAGATTTATGCAAAGGTAGGAGGAGTTTGTCCTTCCCCAACCCTCTTCTCTGCCAAGCCCCCGAGCCTCACACTGGCTACCAAACATCATGTAATGGTAACAAGTGTGCAGTAGTTTTCTCCCTGGACCCCCCAGAGCCACGGTACCAGAGACCTGTGGCCAGGACCACCTGGAGTGGAAGGCAGACAACTCCAGCCGCCACCCACTTGCACCAGTGCAGCCCCACTCTGGACTTCAGCATAAGTTTTCATAGTAAACCACTGAGCTTTGTTTACTCTCACCAGAGTTTTGAGTTTTTAATATATTTGTAATGGGAGGGAAATACTATACTTGTGGAGCATACCCCTGCCTAGGATCAGGGGTCTAGACTAGCCACATAATCGTCTCCATAATCTGACACCCCAAGAATTGGTGCTAATGGAGGGAGAAGAGGATACATTGGCTTAAGTAATCAATCTTTGGCCCTTCACTGTAGTTTAAAAGCTGAACTTGAAAATCTAAACCCCAACAAACAAATAGGAACCAAATGAATTTCTGTGGAGCACACACCCACACAAACCAGTTTTTCCATTGTTTTTTTGAAGCATGGATGTTGACAGAACAAATACCAATTGATTACTAATGTGGAAAACCTTCATTTCACAGAAATGCTTCCATATATGCAATTCTAGGCTGAAGATGAATTTACTCAAATGTCACGGGTTTTGGAGTGGGGGGCGGGCAGGGAAGACTATATTAAAATACTTTATTTCCGTACAAGGAAATTACATCTTCAAGGCTAAAAATGGACTTCTGACAAGCACACATTTAGCATGATCTCAATAGGAACCATGATTCATCAGGTTCCCCAGTGATTTCCCAGGATCTATTTATGCACAGACTTGATCCCATATAGGATAGAGAATCGTCTACTAGGTAATTGTTTTTCAAAACAAGTGAGGTTATGGATCCATGCTGTCCATGACTTACTTGAAGTGGCAGTTTCACAAACAAATGTAATAAGGTTGTCCTCGATCTTCTCAAAAGATTCAAAGTCATCCACAATGAAAACGTGCCGTTCGCTTGGTTTGCTGGCGATGTTGGCAAGCTCGTTGTAGTCGACATCAGCCACACCAACTACAAAGACACTGAACCCTGCACAGCAGAGTTTATAGAATGAATCACATATCCCCCTTTTTGTCCTTTATTGTTTGAACAATTCAAAATAAAATCTTATCAGCTGTGATGCTGCATTTTCTTAAGTATATGCAGCAAGTCCTTTTATTTGGCATGAACTCTCTTTAATAACTATGTCCTTTTTCCAGGCCTTCCTATTCTCTTGTTTATAAAATTCATTGAACTGGATTTCCTAAAATAAACTCTGAACAATTAAAAGATGAATATTTTAATAGCAGAAAGATTCATGTGGTACACACTGCCTTCCACAGGTCCACAGTCCTAATATACACATGAATCCTGCAGCCATTAATATTTCAATCTAACATGACTCAGAAGCCAAGAATGGGCTCATTTTAAAATTTGAATTCTTGAAACTGATTTTCTCAGCAAACCCATGCTCAAAGGGAGCACTTTGGCCACATGGGAAATGGAATCTACCATTTCCACTGGCAACAGACTTTCCTTTATTAGGCTATTACAAATCAACAAATTTTTCACTCCAAAGGCTTAATTTGATATCAGGAAAAAATAGGCTATATAACAAATTAGAATCTAATTAGCTATATATAAGGTAACTTGAGAAGCAAATATTCATAATCCCAAATTTAAGTCAGCTAGGAGCCCAGAATACACAGAAATCTGCTCAAGGTGTGTTACATAATGGCAATAAATTATAAAAGATCATAACAAAATAACAATCTCTATTGAAAAAAGGCAGTATGACTTAGCACTAATCATGACTTATAATTTTAGCCAAAGGATCATGCATGTGCAAATGACAAAGTCTATGTAACAAAGTATTTTACTAAATAGATCATGCATAGCATAGGATTCTCTCTAAAAATATGTCTACCTTAGACCATGCTTGAGGTGGTGGTGGGTGGGAGATGTTAATGCAAGTACTGGAAAGATCTAGTTTCGTCTCTAATAACCCTAAATAACTAATCCAAAGGTCAGTGTTGCTAGGAGGTTCTCAACATGTTTGATTGGCAAAATCTAGCCCAAAAATGTCTCTCTGAGACCTTGATATTCCTTCTTTGCAGTGCTCCTTTCAGCAATCTGTGTTAGATCCGCATCTGCAAGAATGTGCTGAAGCTAAAGGCTTCCCTATGTCTCTTCTTCTATAGAAACCAATATCAAGATTCATTTCTGCTATGGCAGGAAGCCTGCTCTAGGATTATCCTATTATCATTGCTTTCTATAGCCTTCCAGCTACTATGGGGAAGTCTGCTTTACGCCTTGACAACCCTGAATCACATCTTATGCAGAAAATACATCATGTCATTTTTGAACAATTACCAAACCATTCCATAATCAAATATAAACTAGCATTATAAGGATAAAGAGTACAGAGTAAAACAGGGACAATAAAGTAAAATCAGCAATTTTGGTCTTTAACAATCATTCCTGAACATTTACAACTGTGAAAATAACGAGTGCTATCAAATTCACGAATGTGCCTACCTGACTGCTGGATGACCAAAGCCGCCTTCTTGACCTCGTCCTGTGACCGACCATCCGTGACCACAACCAACACCTTGGGGACGTTCTTCCTCATGCCGCTCTCCCAGGTCAAGACTTTCTCCTTGATATGTGTGAGGGCTTTGCCTACAGAGTGTGCCATGGAACATTTTAGTGTCCCCTCACTGAAAACTATCCAGATGCCATTAGCCATGCCCAACTGATGACAAGTGACTGAGAAGATACACTCAGTTCTACCACTCCAAATACTTGGGAAGGTGAAGGTCCACATATACTCTGATTAACCATACCTGTTCTTGTGTTTCCTCCTCTGTACCTAATATTCTGCAGGGCCCCAAGGGCCAGGGCCTTGTCATTGTACGTGTTCAGCTTGAACTCAGACTTGACTTCATCACTATACTGCACAAATGAAACCTGAAAGGAAATGAGGTTTGGCAGTGAGCATAAGTCATCTCACTTCATATTTCAATCTTTGAGTGATTCCTCTAGCTGCAGAATAAGACAAAAAAAAAAGTGTCTTATACCTGACAAACTATCAGAAGCTCTTTATAGTTAATATTATAACACTGACTGCTGTTGTCTCATTAAATACTCTAATTTTCAATCTTCAATGAAATTGTCATAGTTGACATTAACAATGAAAATACACTGTATTCAAATGGTACTTTTCTCTGGGATGTAGAAGGGGACGGGTCAAGCTGGGGAGTAGTGAGGTCCCTGGATTAGAAATGAGAACTGTTCCTTCTCACTGACGACATCTGTCCTTCATGATAACATAAAAATGTCACATGTGTGACAATCATCAGCACTCATCACAATCTCAGCAAAAATGTGATTTAATGGAAAGAGCACATACTTTTTACTCAGGATTCACTGGGCTCAAATTGTAGCTCTGCCAATTAGAAGCTGTGTGACACTGGGCAAGTTCCCTGCATCTTTGGCTTTCGTTTCCTCATCAGTAAAATGGAGATAACTACACCTACCTTCTAGGGTTGTTTTAAGGACTAATATAAATAATCCTGTATGCAAAGTAACTGATACACAGAAGTTAATAAAATATGGTAGCTAATTTTTATTAGAAATCCTAATGTCTAAAGGGATGAAAAATCACTTGGTTGTTGACACATTAAATTAAGAATATAACTAGGCTGAATATTTACTCTTCTAAGGCTGGAACAATGCCCGTAGTATTATTTGAAATTTAGTATACAGTATTCTATAAAGTACTAGTCCATAAAAGGGGAAATGGTTTATTTATGAAATTATTTGTGGTTTATTTCAAAATCTCTTATCCTCATAATGCTTCTAAGATGCCACAATGAAGTATAAACTGCCAAAATAAAGAAGAAAATTCACCAAAAGGAAGAAGGAAGAAAAGGAGAAGGGAATTTAAAATAAAAAAAAAAAGATAGATAGAGTCTCTTGCTTCAAGGAGTCAATGATTTAGATAGAAAACAGTCCCACAATTAATGACAATACAAAGTGATGCTGGCTGTAATATCAATATGGACAAAATACTTCAGGAGCATAGAATACCTAAAGCCATTAGGGAGACTCTCCTCAGGGGTAAAATTTGAAGTGCGTCTTCAAGATTACAGAATCCAAGAAATACCTAATAAAAGTTTGAATCAGATTCTCCAAGGAATCTGGAAAGATCACCCAAAATAGAGCCTCTGGACCTGAGTGTTCATCAGTTCATGGGTACGTTGGGGTAGTGATGGAAATTCTCAACTTTACAGGCAGTTTAGGGCTAAATGATGACTTATTCTTTGAGGCCTCTCATGGAAATATAAACTTCTCTAAGTACTATAGTACAACAAATAAATTTGGAGTGATTCCACAGCAAGATAATTGGTAGTCATCATTTTAGGAAAACAAATGAAATACCCTTTGGGTAAATAATGGCCATTCTTCGGGTCAATATAACATCTACAAAGTAATGACAGAAGAGGCAGGGGTTTCTACACACCCACTCTAGTCTCTTTTCAACACCAATTCTTCTAAGTTTACAGAGCATGAAATCACAATGCATTTAATGTCCAGAACTTTGGATGACCTCTCATGAAAACGTATCATTCTTGGAAGTTGTATGCAGGAAGTTAAAGTCAGAATCCTCTAAATTCTCCAACAGGGATATCATCTAGCCAACCATAAAAACTAGAGGAATACATTGGGCATGGTGGCTCACGCCTGTAATCCTAACACTCTGGAAGTCTGAGCAGGAGGATGACTTGAGGTCAGGAGTTTGAGACCAGCCTGAGCAAGAGCGAGACCCTGTTTCTATTAAAAATAGAAAAATTAGCCAGGCATGGAGGTACATGCCTGTAGTCCCATCTACTCGGGAGGCTGAGGCAGGAGGGTAGCTTGAGCCTAAGAGTTTGAGGTTGCTGTAAGCTAGGCTGATGCCAGAACACTCTATCCTGGGCAACAGAGCAAGACTCTGTTAAAAAAAAAAGAAAGAAAAGAAAAAGAAAAGAAAAAATCTCAGAGGAATACTTACTTTTCTATTTATTTATCATTTATAACCAATTCCTTTCTAAAAATACATATGTAGAAGAAATAGAAAATAGTAAAAGTCAAAACATAGTTTGTACTGAAAAGACTGTCTACTTAAAAAGAGAAGTTCAAAAGAAATTGCAGGACATTACAAACGAGTAGCCACTGGTGGAATGACACTCACCTGAATCCCAGCAGGACTGATTTCATCAAAGCCTCCCACAGTATTGAAAATGAATTTTACAACTTTGTTAAAATTATCATCCCCGATACTCCAAGAGGCATCAGTCAAGAACACAATATCTGCCTTGGCACCTTTGCATACTGGAAAAAAAAAAAAGCAGAGGAAGCCCCAAATCTCATGAATCTTTTCATTTAAATGAAATTACATAATTGAAAAATGTAGTATAACACCTTGCTACTCAAAGTGTGGGTCAGTAGCAACAGTATTACCTGGGAGCTTGTCAGAAATACAGAATCTTGGGTCCTACCCTAGAATTGCTGAATCAGAACAGCAATAATTAGATACCAAGATGACTCATATGCACAATAGATTTAGGGCATACTGGTCTAACTGACCCTCAATTCCTGCTCTGGAATTACTCCATTGGTTTAGATCCATTATATGCAAAGATATGATCTTGCCTCATGGAACTCTTCAAGCAGCTTCAAACAATAAATGAGGGGGGAAATCAAATGAAAAGCCACGACGCTCAGAACTAAAGGAAAACTATCAGTGGGTTTGGAGATTCTGAATATAATTATCAAAGATTTGGAGCAAATAAGTTGTTTTTTAATTTTAAATTAGGGCACTAGAATCATAGATGGAAAGGGAAAGGAGAAAATAAAATAAAGAAATATCTTTAATTTGAATCCCCCGACTTGGACACTAAAAAAAAAAAAAAAAAAATCAAAAAAAACCTTAACAAAATTTTAGTTTATAAGAACTTAACATATAGAATGTATAACACCAAGGGTGAACCATAAGGTAAACTGTGGACTTTGGATGATTAAGATATACCAGTGTAGGTTCATCAGCTGTAACGAATGTAACCCTCTGATGTGGGATGTTGCTAGTAGGAGAGGCTATGCATGTGTTGGGGCAGGGGACATATCCAGGAGATGGGACATCTCTGTATCAGCCCCTCAATTTTGCCATGAACCTAAAACTACTCTAGAAAATAAAGCCTATTTAAAATTTATGTATAGATATAGGGGGCAAGGGCAATATACATAACCTAAACTTTGGTACCCCCATAATATGCTGAAATTAAAAAAAAGAAAAAATATATATATATTTTAAGCTAGGATTATTTAGTGAATTTCTTTCAATAGTCTAATTTAAAGAAACCATTATTATTGTACCCTATAATACATTTTTAATTTTACTTATATAATAGGTTTAATAAAGTTATAACATTCTAAATCCTTCTAAGATGAAAGAAAAATATATCTGAAATCTGAAATGCTTCCTGTTAAATGCTGGAAACAGAATGTGGGAGAAGAATAATCCAGGAGTTCATTAGTTAAACTTAATTTGATAAAGCACTAAAGAATCGCCCGCAAATACAGAGAGATCAGCCTTAATAGATCAATATGTCTTTTTACCAGCTCACTGCAAGTGACAATTATGTTTCAGACTTTGGTGAATGGAAATTTTTTTAGCTTTGTGTATTCCAGGGTGCTTCTCAGGTCAGAAGCAAGGAATTCCAAAGCTAACTGCCTCAGGGGTTAGGTTGCAGATAGAGCCAAAAAAGGGTTCAAAATGCCTATTGATGCCAGCAGCCAGTAGAAAAAAAATGCCCACCATGTGACTGTGGACTATGGAAGGTATTACTAGGCCTTAATCTGCAAAATTGAGGAAACAGAGTTCCAACTGAAAAGCTGGAGTAATTTATGACTGATTTTATTCATTCCAAACTGTGCCCAAAGAGGAGGGACAAATTACTGGTAATCTTTTCTTTCAATCTAAAACCTCTTCGGCAGGAATAATAAGTCAGAAATGTTCTCTATGAATTGTAAGTGATGTATATGCAGCATAAATAAGAAGCCTAGAAATCCCCATTAGTCAGATTTATTCCCCACTCAGCTGTACTTACCATCCCGGGCGGGCGGAATGGTGGGAGGGGGAGGAGGCGTGGGTGGCTCTGTAGGGGCTTCCGTTGGTTTTACAGCTAGAATTTAAAAATAATAATTAGAAAAATGCAACATGTGCACAATTCATATCCCAGAAAGTCAATTTTAAGAGCAATTTAAGTCCTGGATAACAAATCAAGCCTTAGAAAATAAGGCTCCAGCGTCATTGGCACCGGCACACAGGGGATTCTGTTCCATCCAAATCTGGTGTTACCGGTAGTCATTCAACACCGACTACAGCTACAGAGAGCAAAGCAAAGATCCAAAGGGAGAACGTAAACCCTTCAGATAGGGTCAAATGAGTAAAAGTCACTAATATGGATGCACATGCACCTCCTCCCTGTTAGCTAGAGCCATCTCTCCCTCCTTTAGCTCTTCCTTAAAGTCGCACCAACCCCATAGCAGGGACAACCTGGAATTGAATCAGAAAAAGGTCCTGAACCTGCTTTAGATCCCACCTTCGGGAATCTGCCATCATCCCATCATTATTGCTACCCAGAGGGAGTCACTTAAGTCTCCCACACCTAGAGCATTCTATTCTGAAGCCTTACAGAGACTTTCCAGATTACTCGAAAACTTACTGGTATGTTCTTTGACAAGGACACCTGGTCCCTCAAGATTTGGTGTCTGCACAAAAACAGTGACGCCATAATCAGTGTCTGGTGAAAGGCCACTGAAGCAGTGACTGGTTTCTGACCCACGTACTGTGATTTCTTGTCCTCTGGTTCCTGATGATAACAACAAAGGGAAATGCCACTGTCATCATCAATTATATTTAAAGATATTCTTATATACCATTTTTATAAACAAAATGGCATCTTCTTTACTAAAGTTTAAAATGTTTCCACTACATTCTCCAGTTCATCTTTTCTTTACACACATACCGTCTGCAGGGCTTAGTTTTAGCCTGTAGGAGGTGGCTGCCCGGTGAGGTGACCATCTGACGCAGAATGTGTCCCACCCAATCTGGTAAGTTTTCAGATCTGTCACATTTAAATACACTACAAAAGGAAGAAAGAAAGAAGTAGATTTCCATTGTAAATAAAGGTCAGAACAAGCATAACACAATTTTGAAACTTTCACTGTGGCTGAAAAATAAAACGTCTAAAATCAAAGTATGTTTCCTTGTAGGAAACATACATGAAAATGTGGTACAGCCAAAACAGACCTTCTTTTCCATCACTGATTTTCAAGGAAAGGAAATTCCACGTAGCCCTCCCAAGACTATGAGTGTCAAAGGTGTCTCATGGTAAAGAATAAGAAATTTTTCTGAAAGGCTATCTGCTAAGTCTTTAAATAGTTATCAAAGTGTTTGGTAACAACAAAATCGATTGGTGGGCCAAATCAGTAATCCTGATTCAAAACTTACATCAATAAATTTAGGCAATATATATCTTAATATCAAATGTCAAGAAAAACTAAATGGCATCACAGATCTAATTTTATAGGTCATTCGTGAATGAAATGACAATTTCTGTAACTTTATCTTTTAAAATTCAAAATATAATATTTTATGTGAAATAGACACCATTTCCGCATCATATACATTTTTATGTACTCAATTGTATCACTTATTAATTTAGATAGGTATTTTGTTTAACTGGACACAAAAGGCCTGCCTACATAATGCTGAGGAAACATGGCTATGTTAAGAAAAAGTAAAATTAAAGCAGGCTGACCTGGTCATTTGTGCTACACTTTTTCTTACAACCATGAAAGGATCCATGACTCACATGTTGTGCCTTGATCTGTCAGGGGGACACTGAGTCCAGAATCATACTGAGCATAAACATTCACGTCATAGGTGGTGCTGGGATTCAGATTGTGTAAAGTGTATGATGTCACTTCTCCAACAAAGACTTCCATGGGCTCATTGGAACCTTTAATAACAATCACAAAAGTACACAGAAACATGTCATCACTAACCTCAAGTTTTGCTTAAAATTAAAGATCTTAACTCATAGTCAAATGGAAGTATGAACACCATTAATTCCATAGCCCCTCCTGCACCTGTTCACTACAGCACAAGCTACATTATATGGTGAATATAAAATGGTAAGCATTCTTCACTCTGTTGTTCTCAAAGTGTAGCACAGTACCTAGAATGCAATAGGTACATAATCAATGTTCCTTTAGTGAATAAATTCTCAAGCCTCTTTTCTAAGCCCTACTTTGCCAGCATAGTGTTTTTCATATAGTAGTTGTTCAATTAACGCTTTTTGATTTGTTGTAGAGATGATCTAAGAATTTCCGTTTTGAACCTCATTCATATGAATCTCATTTGTTTCGTTGCTAAAAGTCTTCAGTTACTAACTTCTCTTTCTTCTCTAAGTTCTCCTTCTATTTCTTACACTGGTTCACAATTTCCTTTCTCTTGCCTTATCTTCTTCATTCTTTCCTAGGTCATACTCTGGCTGGATGCATAGAAGATGCCCTAGTAAGTACAAGAGTGTTTTTCTTCCATTTCTGCCATGCATGTAGATAAACATATAAACAAAAATAGCAAATAATTTAATCAAGGTGATATTGATTTAGGTGAAAATGTCAGTGGGGATTTGAAAGCAAGCCTGTCATGAATAAACTACAATACATAAAATCTATGCCCCAAATAATACAATACCTGATCAGAATAGGAAAAGTACAGAAGTTTATACTGATTAAATATGCATTGTTTCATGATCATAACATATAGGATTATGAAGATAAGCATCTTTGATTTGTGCGATTTTATGGACCAGGTCAAAACTTTCCAATCACAAAATTTATAATAAGAATCTCATTTATATCTATAAAAACAATTGTACTTTAGACCATTGGTTTAAAATGTTATTTCCAGAAACATTACCTCTGGTGAGAGGGGACTTTATGTGATAACTGAACTATCAGGAGAATCTGATAGTGGGGGATGCAAGAGAGAATAGTCTCACATGTAAATAACCCTCCAAAGGATTTCTATAATGATAAAGGTGATTTCTTACCTACTGGCTTATAAACAATTTTATATCCAAGAACTGGAGAGGGTGAAGGATCCCAGGACACCCTGAATCTCGTATACCATTCATCAGAGATGTGTATGTTCTGAGGAGGAAGCAGTCCCACTGCAAACAAACATTGGCACACATTACTGACCTGGTGTTGGCACACAGGGAGAGCACAGAACTTTAACAGTATCGATAGGGCAGCCCTGTGGGAACAATTTAATATCCCATAATGTCCTCCAGAAAACAATTAAAAGGCATGGAGTGTTCAACAAAAGCTTAGTTGTTTTCCAAATTCAAACAGCAACTCAAATGGACTCAAGACTGTTGATTTCCTTAGCAGGAGTAAAAATCCAGAGCTGGTATGTTTTATGGCTCAGAATTATAAAAAACAAAAGAGATCTCAGCCTACATTCATAATGTCATAGATGACAGATCGTCAAAACCAGAGAGTAATTTAGAGTCTATCTAGTCCAACCACTTCATCACATACATATGATTTTCCCAAGACCACATGACTAGCTAATGACCAAAACAATGTTCTTTCCCTATACAACGCTATCCTTCACCAACATGACCTGGAGTAAATCCTTAAGCCCCCAGAGATACTGCCCCCAAACCCACAACTTATAAAACCAGTGGTATTCAATTAGCATATTAAGTAGCCACTGAGATTATTATTCATAGCACTACACAAATAATGAATCCAACTTGAAAAACTTTTTTTCACAAGAGAAACTAGACATGGCTGTGGCTCTTCTTGGGAAATTCAAGATCTAGTAAAGATTTTTTTTATATATTTTGATAAACACAAAATTCTGAAATATGCCATTTTCCCAGAGAAGTGCCAAAATATATTCTAAAATCTATAAGAAAGTGAAAAAAGGGAAGTTGTTAAATTAAAATCAGCTTGAGTCACTACACTGAGTCTCCACTGACTCAGTGCTATGGACAATAGTATCAATAAATACAGATTCCTGACCTTGAGAGACTGAATCAGCTTTACTCCTGCTTTTCTCTTAGGAGCTTGCAAATGTTACCTTTCCCAAATTTTACGATGTTGTCAAGATCATTTACACACAAAAAGAGTTTGGGAAAATGAGTGTAGAAAGGACCCTGAAATCATGTTACCTAAGTAGATTATTGCTGAATGAAGTGGGAAAGAGGAATGCCAATATGTATCAGTAACAGAACTCAGACCTAGAGCTCACCCTGACTTTATGCTAAGCTAGTGACTCTCAGCCGTGGCTGCACATGAATGAGAACGTCAGCAGGTCCAGCCCACACCTCACACTAGTTACATCAGTGTCTCTGGGAGTGGTGCCCAGGCGTAAGCATTTTTAAAGCTCCTCGGGTAATTCCAATGAACAACCAAATTAGAGAATCTTTACATCGTAACAAATTACCACCAGTATAGATTTAAAAGGGGGGGGGGGCTGCACATTGATAATTCTTTGTAAATTACTTGGATACAATAAAAATATTTATTTTTTAGAAGGTTAAATTTGTAGACATAAACTGATTGCTAATCATCTTGCTGCTTTATGACTGGAGATTGAATCACAATGGAATATTTTTTACTGATACTATATTGACTCAACAGCTATAGGCCTTCATTGACACCACACAAACTAAAATAATATTCAGAAAAATATGCAATAGTTTTCAAAAAAAGAAATAAAACTATCTCAAGCAAAAAAAAAAATGCAGATTTTTGTCTTCTTTTTCTTCTCTTTGTTTTAAAAACAAATGCTTTTCTCATGTTATTGTTTTGACAAAATATCTAATATAAATGTTAATACAATATTAATATAGTATTTGAGATGCATTGGTAAAGACAAAATTTAAGGATTTTAAAAGGTATAAGAAGCAACATTAAAATCTTTTTTTTTTTTTTTTGAGACAGAGTCTCACTTTGTTGCCTGGGCTAGAGTGAGTGCCGTGGCGTCAGTCTAGCTCACAGCAACCTCAAACTCCTGGGCTTAAGCGATCCTACTGCCTCAGCCTCCCGAGTAGCTGGGACTACAGGCATGCGCCACCATGCCCGGCTAATTTTTTGTATATATATATTTTAGTTGTCCATATAATTTCTTTCTATTTTTAGTAGAGACGGGGTCTCGCTCTTGCTCAGGCTGGTCTCGAACTCCTGACCTCGAGCGATCCACTCGCCTCGGCCTCCCAGAGTGCTAGGATTACAGGCGTGAGCCACTGCGCCCGGCCCAACATTAAAATCTTGACTTCAAAAAAAAAAAAAAAAGGTATAAAACTCTTACCAGTCCTTCCACTTCCTGTTAGATGGCCACCGTCTCCATCTTCATAAACAGCAATAACAGTAATTTTATATGGAGTATCAGATTGCAGAGGCTGCAGTATTACATTGTTCCTTCTGCCTGGGACTGTGGTCTAGAAGGGAAGTTAAATTACAAACTTATTACCATCTAGAGGTCTTCTAAATCAAAAGATGATACTGTTTTCTGTATTCTCATAAATGGACATAATGTCTTCCTATTTTCTTTTTGTTGCACAACACTCATGGCAAGACAAACCATCTACACTGCTTCTGTGCAACATAGGAGAATGGTTTTAGAGTCAGACAGATCTGGGCTTAAATCCCAGATCAGCCACTTAACAGCTGTGTGACTTAATATCTCTGAAGGAAATTGTGAGGATTAAAGGCAATGACACATACAACACCTCAGAACACCTTACTGAGTACTGCAGCATTCACTAGTAAGTCTGTTTCTGTCACCTCTCATCATTATGCATGAGGTTTTCATGTACAAATATGTGCCCAGTACCCACTGTGGACTAGGCGTGGTACTAGCTGCTGAGCAAAAGTGGACTCAGTTTCTGCCCTCAAGAATATCAGCTTGGCTGGTACTAGTTAGATGGAAAAGATGGAAAAAAAGGAAATAGAAAATACATTCAACTACCTCCTCAAAGAGGAAATGAACTAGACATCTCTAAATCTCTCTTGTAAACCTATACTTTGCTTCTACAAGCAACATGGATCAATTATGCCAGTGATTCCCAGCCCAGAGTCCCATAACTACAAATGAGAAATTGTATTTTTAATGCTTTCAGAAAGCAAAGGGAAATTGCGTATTTGTCCACAGCAAGGCTGAACAAACACTAACCGTGAGCTTCTCTGCTTTGGCAAACTAACTGTTGCAGTTCTGTTTATCTCATTTTGATCAGAAGCTCTAAATGGCAATTACATGTGTTTCTTTTTTTTTTTTTTTTTTTTTTTTTTTTTTTTGAGACAGAGTCTCACTCTGTTGCCCAGGCTAGAGTGAGTGCCGTGGCGTCAGCCTAGCTCACAGCAACCTCAAACTCCTGAGCTCAAGGGATCCTCCTGTCTCAGCCTCCCGAGTAGCTGGGACTACAGGCATGCACCACCATGCCCGGCTAATTTTTTCTATATATATTTTTAGCTGTCCATATCATTTCTTTCTATTTTTAGTAGAGATGGGGTCTCGCTCTTGCTCAGGCTGGTCTCGAACTCCTGAGCTGAAACGATCCGCCCACCTCGGCCTCCCAGAGTGCTAGGATTACAGGCGTGAGCCACCGCGCCCGGCCGCATGTGTTTCTTATTAATAAAAATGGGGACTTTAACTAAAAGTTACTATCTGAAGTTCAAGTACATGAGATATTTTATCACATGAGGTTCATAGGAGGGAAATGATCTAAAAGCATGTATGTGGTAGAACAATGGCAAACCACAGACCTAACTCCTTTACAATCAACATTTTGTGTAATCTTCTGTGAACCTATCACAGCTATTAATCAATAAATTTCAAATAAAGTGGTAAATTTTTCCACATGTAACAATGGATATACCTAATGAGGACTACGGGCTCTGACAAAGCTACCAGAAACTTGAGTCTGGTTCTGGAGAGACAAAATATCACACTCAAAAAGTTTGAAGCTAATAGGAGAGTATGTATATTCCAAATAAAGTGCACCACAAAATGTTAAGTTTAGAGAAAAAAGAAATCAATTAGCACTGGAGTATTTAAGGGAGACTTTGTAGAGTAGCTAGAGTTGAAGAAAGGGTAGGATTTGGATGATCACATTATATGAACATTAATTTAGATGTTCCAGATTATTAGGTATCATATTTCACCAGAATTAGTTTCTATGGTGTAATTAGGTGGCTAGAATTATTCAGGTAATCATGAGATACTATGTTTTTTCTATCTATCTTTAGAATAAAAATGAGCCCAAAAATGTTGCTTCTCTGTGATGTGAGAGGCCAGACTAGGCATATTTCGCTGGTCCTAATATCATGTCAGAGAAAGTCATAAAATGTGACTGTCACAGGAAAGTCAAGCATCAACTCTAATCACAGCATACTTCTAAAGGAGAAGTTTAACTTCACCCTCCAACAAGCTAAGATTATAAAATGTGTCAATAAATGAGCATTAGACTTACATATTCATCAATTGGATCACCAACAGTCGGAGAATAGATGATCCTGTACTGGTGAACTGGCCCATCAGCGTGATCCCAGGCTACAGAGAGGCTATTGGTTGTTTCCCCAGTGACTCTCAGATTTCTTGGTCCACTCCGTGGTACTAAATAAATAAAATACAGTAGAGTTTGTTGCTTGTCTGCAAGCATTACCCAGGTCAGATTAAGGAAGCTGCTTGCAAGTGTTTCACCATTCACTAAGATATTTCCTCCTTTATGATAAAATGCATATCTTCTATGGTTTTAATGTGAAATCATAAACAGTATAAAGTACTATATTTCAGAGCTACATTAGATGCTGAACTTTCAGTGACCTAGAGCTAGATTTAAACCGAAATGTACAGACTAGGGGAAAAAGGGATTATTTTAACCATTATAATCACCTCCATTTAATGAAACATAGAGGCCAAGCCCTCACATTTCCAAAGTGCACATTTGGGGAGAAGATCCACTGCGGGGCGGGGGGAGGAGGGGAACTCCTCCTTGATTTAGGTCCCAGATGAGAAAATGACTGAATGAAGTTCACACAGCACAAAGGCCAGTCATGGACCCAGAGCTTTAGCCTAGAATGTGGACATGTGGGAGCCCAGGCAGAATCCTATGCAGAGGGCTACCCCACCTGCGCAAAGGGAGAGAGCTCTCCACACCCCCTCTCTCACCACCCGCCTCCCACCCTCACTCACTCGGAGGGGCCCTGCCAATCTAGCTACCAGGGAATGGGCTGGAGAAAGGATTTCTGCCTCACGCGTTTGGCCCTGGGCAGGGCTGGGATTCCCCGCTCCATCCGAATAGAGAGCCACGATGTCCACAGAATACAGTGTGTCTGGAATCAGCCGCTCCAGGTGCACCGTGCGGGTATTTCCCGGCACCACCATCTGCAGGGGGATGGGAGGATGCCAAATTCTGCCTGATGAAAACCCAAATGCTTACCAAATCTTTAGTTAGTTAGCATAATAATATTTATAATAAAAGGTTGAGCCCAGACACAGCAGAAGCCATAGATCTGCCCAGGCCACACACCTTTAGATGCAATTTATCCTCAGAAATTCCCTCTCCAAAAGACATTAGTTCATCCTTGACCTTTAGTATCTTCAATTATCTCCATTTATGTTTATGATAAAGATTCTTAACTACAATATCTAGGGCTCATGATATTTACCAAAAGAACAAACTACATGTTAGATACACATAAAAGAAGGGATTCCCACACTGGTAAGGGAGAGATTTTGTGTTGAAATAGAGACTCCATGCAATGGATAAGGGTAAAGTTGTTTGATTATGTCCTACCATACACAGGGACATGAAAATCAATGTGCTCACAGAAAAAAAAATGTATTGCTTACGATTTAGTTTTATCATTGTTTATTTTTGCAAAGACTTGTAAGTTAAATTGGTTGACAAATTTACTTTCCCTTAGGTATTCTGATACTATCTTTATTCAAATTAGTAATTTCTAAATTGTCAATCTACTTACAAAACTAAACAACATTGTGAATTAAACATAGATTGGGCAATTTGTAAGAGCCACAGAAGGCAAACTTTAAGATATTTTCATAACAAAGACATTTGTGCTTTACAACAAAAACCCGTATTGATAAAGTCTAGCAATGATTTATATTTATTACCGTAGTTTTCAACTCATACAGCTAATTTGCATTTTCCCAAGATTCTTTTTATTCTAACTAACCCTATAGTTAATACATCTACCTTAATTCATCAAAAACAACAATTTAAGCATTATATAATGGCATGTTTGTGGTTTGTGTTCTCATAGGCTGCCAAACATGCAACTATGTTCAACAGGAAAGGTAGTTTCCATGACAAAATTGCTTACAGATTCCGAGGGTCTCGTGCCAGCCACAGGAGAGTACACAATGCTATACTGCTGCACAGGCCCAGGTGCAGGGTCCCAGCGGACGTCAAGGCTGTTGGGTGTAGGATTGTACACTTGGACGTTTCTTGCCAGTCCTCTCACCACTGAGGAAATGAAAGCCAACGCCTATTTTTTAAATCTATTTATACATGTCAAGCTTTTCGTATCACTTTTCCAGAACCTACACTTTGTAATAGGATAAAATCCTATTGCCTTTAAACTTCTAATTACCTACACACAAAAGCAGATTAAAAGTCTCCAAATCCAAATTTAGTCCAAGCTAGCAACTACTGCCTTTGTCTACATGGAAGTCCCATTGTTTTCAATACAAACAAGCTAGTAAAGACAGTAGAACTTGACTGGCCATAAAGGGACATGGGACAAGGAAAAAGAAATTGGAAAAGAAGCTTCATTTTCCAATACTGGTAATGGAGAGAAGGAGAAGAGAAATTTTAAGAGTCAGCCTTCCAAGTAAAATCTGACAACGGCTGTGGAGCCCATCTGTTATAATTCAGTCAGCTATTAAGAGCTTCAATCACTCATTCCTTCTCCATTCAACAAATAGCTACTAAATACTTTCTGTGATTAAGAGAAAAGGGAAAAAGAGAGAGAAATAAGATATACTCAGTTCTCAGTTAACTGCCCCTATAGAGACTCAGAAAAATCTACAAATTAAATCTACATACTAATGTCAAAGTCTAATTTAAACAATAACATGATCTTCCTAGACCACTAATCTTTTCCCAAAGGAAGACATCCATGCTTGCTTCCTTTTAGCCATCAGTAAGTATTAATATATTTTTAAAGCCAAAGAAATATTTATAAATCTGCACAAAGCCTTTAAGCAATACTATTAATACAAAAAAATTATAAAACCACTATAAACTGATTTCTCAAATAAAAGCACAGATTTTTAAGATTGAAAAAAGCACTTCAGCAAACCAGAGAAATGTGCAATCAGGTCACGTGCTGAACAGGTTTCAAAAATTCACACTATGAAAGCCAGTTACAAGCACTGCTTCACACAATTTCTAAGGCACAAAGCAAAGCTCCATGAATTTCTGTCAGTGAAAGAGGATGACTAAAGTAGCGTACCGATGTATATTACATTTACAAATCCTGAAATTATCATTTCAAAAGAAGAATGCCATTATGAATTTATAATTTCATATACCAAAATGTTAACACTTGGTCGTGTTTGGGAGATGAACTATGGGTAACTTTTATGTTTTTAATTCCATCATTCAGAATTTTCCTAATTTTCTCTAATGAGCCCATATGGTCTTTATATTGAAAAGCAAAATTTATGATGAAAATTAATTTTTCAGGTTTTTAACTTACAAGTCCTTCCAGTATCCGATGTGCGGCCGCCATCGCCTTCAGTATAAACAGGAACTACTGTAACCGTATATGGGGTATCTGGCTGCAAGTTCCTAAGAATGGCATAATTGGTATTCCCAGGGATTGGTACCTAGAGATTGTAATAAAACATAAAGCATTTGATTTGAAAAACTTATAAAAGAAATAATACTTCAAACAATATAATACCAATTCAAGACTAAGTCAAGAAGCACGTTCTGTATATTGGGATGTAATCGTGTGCCCCTGTATGAAGTGTTACAAGAGGTTGTATACTTCTCTATGCCCTTCACTCACCAATGCTCCCCCTGTAGAACTTCCTGGAACGGCCACTTCTTCCCACCCCAATGCTGCAATCTCTCTGCTACCTAGGCTCAAAGGCACCAACTATTTACCTTCTGTCAAGACCTATTAAATGAATATGAACTTCTTCAGCTCTAAAGCAAACTGGCTAACTCCTTTAGTTCCACTTTTAAATCACACAGCTAACAGTTTAAACAAGCTAGCATTTTTCACTATAGGAAATAATTACCAGTTCCTCTGGACCACCTGCTGTGGGTGCATAGAAGAGCTTGTACTGCCGAGGATTTCCCTCTGCGTGGTCCCAGCGAACATTCAAGGTGCTGGTGGAAGGGTCATACACTCTCAGGTTCTTCACAGTATTCAGAGGTTCTGAAATGCACAGAAGTCACATCACAGTACTGTCCTCCCAACCAAGCACATACGAAACACAGGTTCATTAGTATCTGCCAGGCATCCTAGAGCACAGCAGGCACCCCACAAACATTTGTTGAAGCAGTGAATTAGTCACATTTACACACACAGGATCTGTTTCAGTCAGGTGCATGTGTCTCCTCTACCCAGAAGATACTTGGGCCTCAGAGGACTTTTCTACCCTAGAAAGGAATAACGTCTTTCTCCACAAATAGATAATTCCAAGCAAGGATGTTAAAAACAATACCATTTTTTAATAAATTTTAAAATATTAGTAAGACTTTGTGTCACCCCAGTGTTTCCAGATAAAGATGGGATTCCATTCCAATGAAGAGTTGCTAAAGAAGCCACAGGAACTCTGGTTTCACTTACTCGTTTTGCCTCTTCCCGTCATCCGACCTCCTTCGCCATCCGGATACAGAGAGGACACAGTGATCGTGTAAGGTGTGTCTGGCTTCAGTTTCTGCAGCACGACACTGTTCTGCCGCCCTCCTATTGTGGTCTTGAGTAAAACAGGCCTTGATAAGCATTAGCTTTGTTCTCTCCATCTTACTAAAAAAAAAGAGCTCTTTCTACAGGGGAGCTATTTGAGACCCATGCCAAGTTCTGAAACCATGTACCACGGTGAAGGCTTAAAATATATCTTATGGTATAATTTTAAATTTAAAATATGCACCTCCATCACAAAAAGGATTCCAAGCTTTAAACTGGTGACCTCAAAAAGATATTTCAACTTGCTAGCCGCCAACACTGCAAAATTTCATCCAAAACACATTTCACAGCACTCCTCAAAAAAAAAAGGCATTAATCGTAAGTGAGCTACAAAGGGACTTCAAGATACCAAAGAATTGCATAATTTTTGAGGCTCCACACTATTCAGTATTATTCTTACTTTTCTTCCAGATGTTTTTTATTTGCTTTAGAAACACATTAAAATGATTCAGCAAAAGATCTAAAGCTCTTGGTGTTTCCCCCAAGACACTGTCACTCTGACAGCATTAGCTGTGTAAACTACGTGACCAGACCCTTTGCCAGGCCACATTCAGGCAGGGCTTCCCAGTTGTCTCCATGACACCAGCCTTGTGGTATGAAGCTTTTCAGTTTCCTCCAGTTACGGAGTTTGAAGTTTTTTATTCATTGCTTAAGGCCATCTAGCTATCTTGTTGAGAGAAAATTTGCATGATTTGTTAACAGTCTACCGAATTCAGATGTTTATGCCGTACTAATTAGAATCGCATGAAAATGGCATGCTGCCCACAACTATGTAGATGGCTGGAAGCGCTAGTGCAGACCAGATGTTTCCAACTTAGCACCCATCCACTCAAGTAGCCTGAATGCCAGAGAAAACCTGCAAATCACTGTAGTCATCCTCGGTAGGAGCAAATTGAACTAGTGTGGCTAATTTTAATAAATTTCATATTTGAGGTTATGAGAGAAAAGTATCAATATTGGTGTTAGTCATTTTTATAAAAATTGGATACATAACAAATCTGAAATCATCTACTTAGGAGAACTAGTTTTATAAGTAGGCAGAAAGGTGTCTACCTACTTCTTCCATCTAACTCTCCGAAATAGTGCTAGAGTTAGGGATTCATTACCTTGACGATTTCATCAACTAACGCTACAATGCAAGGACTCCCAAGAATAATAAACCTTCAGAGATTTAATACTTTGCAGAAGATAAGCGCTGTGAGACTTTTCCTAATGATAACAAACAGCCCACGGACAGTAAAAGCAGCAGTTGGAGCGTCAGTATCACCAAGAAGGCAAATGCTGAGGATAAGTTTCACCTGCTTCATAGTTCTACAGAAACCTGGCCTGGCATAGGAAAAAAGAAGTTCTTTTCTGAAATTAAAACATCGGTCCATCTAATTTGTTTTATCTTATTTTTATGTACAAGTCAATTGATTACAGTTGATATTTAGTTTATTATTAATAATCTATTTAACTAAAACAGACAAATTCCCAGTCCAAATACATCACATTACCTGAGACTTGAGCTATGGAAACCTCAAAAGACCAACTCAAAGTCACACTAGGGATAGGAGGGTTTCTGATTCAGCTAAGCTCACTTACCAGGTGGTATAGAGACCTTTAAGCACACTCCTTTACCCACTGCCAGCCTCTGCCTCTGCTCAACATCTCTAAACTCGTAAGAGATAGGAACCATTTGCTTGAGCTCAGCAAGTCAGATGATTAAAAGTTAATAATGCATGTGTCTCTAAAGCTATATAAGTAAATATTAGAAAATAGTAAATATTAGAAAATAGCCCAGAAAAAATCAACATAATTCTGGATCTCCACCAATAGAGATATTTGAAATAAATCCAAAAGCATAATCCTCTCTGTTTAAAAGCAACTGTGATTCCCGATTTAGTATAATATATATAGTTCTAGTCAAACACTTCACAAAGTTAGAGAAAGCCGAAAGACAGACAACTCAAGTAAGGAAGGTAAATGGACAAAGGCTCTGTTAAATAAGAGTAGAGAAGGAAGACGAAGACAAAGGCTGAGTTTACGGTCCTACCATCTTTCTTGGGTACCTCCATTGTGATAACATAAAAATGATAAGTAGCATGAATTAAGCAAACAGGCTCCCAGATCTGGAAATACCAGATCTAGAAAATACCCTATGCCATGCAAAAACCAGGAAAAAATGGAATAAATAAAAGAAAATAAACTTTATAGGTAAATTTAGCAAACTTTCAGCACTTAAGTTTAAAGAGATATTTTAAATATCAACATAGACTCAAAAACTACCTAGATACTTTCATGGATAATCCAGCCCTAATAGTTTTTAAGGGAAATGTGGATGTTCTGAAGCACATGCCTAATGCTTTGAAGCTATTATGAAAAGCAACTATTAATATTATCTCCCATGAGAGCATCTGCTGGGTCCCCACGATGGCGCTCCAATGAAGTGCAGCTAGAAGGTCAGATGATTTCATCCAATGCAGTAAATCTTACATCCCTTAAAATGGCAAGTATGACTAACTAAACATTGAGAGTGAAAAAAACTGAAGAGAAATGGGTAGACTTTACCCAAGGTGCAGTTTTTATAAAACAACTTACCGTTTGTTCATTGCCTTCCCCTGATGAAGGCTGATAAATGACTCTGTATTTCTGCACACGGCCACTAGCAGGATCCCACTTAACTGTCAAGCTGTTAGATGTTGCATTGTACACCTGAAGGTTTCGGGGACCACTTTTTGGAGCTGAAAGAAGATCGTTGAAAAACAGAGTCAGCACACAGAACAATGCCTCCCTCCTCCAAAAACAGATATACAGTACCCAAGAAAATCAAGAGAATTACATAATTCTAGGTTTGACCTAGAAGGTCTAGGTCTAAATTTGACCCCTTAATAAAGATGGCATTGAATCTTAAATATGCTTTAGTATAGATTGAATGTTTGTGTCCCCCCAAAAATGATATGTTGAAGGCATAACCCCCAATATGATGGTATTTCAAGATGGGGCCTTTGGGAGGTTATTAAGGTTAGAAGAGGTCATGAAAGTGAGGCCCTCATAGTGGGATTGGTCCTTATAAAAGGAGACATGAGAGAGCACATTCTCTTTCTCTCCACCATGTGATGACACAGCGAGAAAGCAGCTGACTTTTTAGCCAGAAAAAGAGCCCTCACCAGGAACAGAACCAGAGAGTACTTTGATCTGGTACTTCCCAGCCTCCAGAATTGTGAGCATATAAATTTCTGTTCTTTAAGCCATCCAGACTGACATTTTGTTACGGCAACCTAAGCTGACTGATACACTCCCCAACATGTATTAGCAAAACAAAGCGTTTCAAGAAAGACCTATTTAAAAGAGGCCCCAATCAACAACTTGCAATTTAAAAGCAGAAGGACTATTCATAATGTACTTATAGTATTTTTCACTCATTTATTCATTCATTCATTTATTATTTGTTCATTCAAACAATTCAAATTCAGCAAATTAAATTCTTACCTGGTGTTATGGTTATCAAACGAACTAAAAGAAAACAGAATTTGGGGAAACATTGTTAATCTAGCTGTAGCTCTATTTTTTAAAAATGAACTTCAAAATACCAACGTCCTATTTGAAAGCTGAACACCTACGTGTGCGCTCACTGCCAGTCAGGGCATCGCTTTCTGACTCGTCAGGGTAGATGGCAGTAACGGAAACTTCATAGAGAGTGTTGGGGTTCAGGTTTTCAAATACCAAAGTATTTTCATCTCCATTTAAGATGGTCTTGAAGAAAGAGGACAGAAACATCCACACAAAATTAAGTCTCCACTTATATCATACACACGCAAGAGTTGTTTGTTGTTATTTAGACAGATGTCCCTCCTCCTATTTTGATGCATGCCATGAGCTAGGATGTCATCAGTAAGAAGGGATGCTTATCTGGTAACAGAAGTATTTGAAACAAGCTTCCCTATAATGAAGTGGGGCATGAGGGCAGGTGGGGAGAGAGAGAGAGAAAGAGAGTTAACACTACCTCCATCTTATCTGGGCTTCCAAAAGGTGCCCAGGTTATCCTATAGAGAGACACATCTGAAGCTCCATGATCCCATGTTCCTCTGAAACTCTGTGGCGTTACGTCAGTAATTCTTAGGTTTGTTGGGGCTGGCACAGGTCCTAGCATGAGAAAAGGCAAGACTAAGTTTATGAATGTGAGCTACAGACTTATTATAAAAGAACTGCCTTGTTCTATTTTAATGCACATGGGAAAACTGATTGACTACATTGCTCAGAAACAAATATTTCACCAAATCAGTTCATTTGAAAAATAAACATAACATAGAGCTCTGGGAAACTGTAAGTATTGTATGTCTACAGTAAGTTATTGATATTCCGTTAAAATGATCATTTTTAAATACTCCTTTAAATCAGTGGTTTCTAACCTTTTTGTATCTCCAACTTTTTGAGAATCTAATGAACACCATGTACTCTTTCTCACAGCAATCCACAAAGCTCAAACTCTGGCAGATATCAGAGAACCCAGGGACCTTCTCTTGTCCATCAGTGACCCCAGAGACACACATGGATCCTGGGTTAAGAGGTCCTCTTTCTTACCCAAAAATGTCATAAACTAAGTATGCTACTATATTATGCATTCAAGATCATGCCCAGGGAAATAGTTATTTGTTGTTCAGAATTTGTTGTTCTAATACCCAAAAAAAGCTTCATTTTTATTTTTTTAAAAAAAATGCACATATCACTGCTGTTTAAAAATGAGAATGTCTACCTTGCTTTCAACAACACTATAAGTATTACACCTTGACAACTGATTGGAACACAGCTGTCTAATCATACAGTGAATTCCAGCGTAAGAGTTTTACCGTAGGAAAGAAACCCTAAACATGTTATGATCCAAGTGATCAATGCATAAGACTTTCCCTATAGATCATGATGTACACCTGACTATACTGACCATAACCAGAGAAGAGAACACTTGGGGCCCCAGATGACTGCTGAAATCCCAGCTCACAGCCCAGCCATTGACGAGGCATCCGGTTGGTCTGCAGCACACGCATTTTTGAATGTCTGCCACCAGTCCTGAGCTTTCATTGTCAATTATTTCTCTATCTCCTGGTAACCAAAGGCAACTACACAAAACCTTGGGCCATCAAAAATTTGTTCTAATAATTACGATGAAAAGGCCCATTGAGATAAAGAGAGTGGTACTACTTCCACAAGCGCAATTGCAAAATAAACCAATTATTAATACTTTGGATGTGTCTAAATAATATTGATAAGTTTTATGGTTTGAAAAGATATATTGAAAATATTAACCTAGTATACTAAATTATCTATTTCACTAGCCTTTTTCCTGACTTCCTTTTCTCCTTACTATAATTATATTATGTTTATGCAAAACTGTCAGTCTACTCATGCATGTACATCAATTCTCATCTCTAACCATGACTTTTACCAGGCAAGAACCAATGCCAAGAAGATAATCAGAATTGCTAAGAGATCTCACGCAGTAAGAAAATAGCAGAGTCAAAAAAGAAGAAGAGGGTATGCCTGAAGTGAAGGGGCAGGTTGTGACATTTGACAAGATACCCTGTTCAAGTACAGATAGTTGGGCAATAAGAAGAAGCTATTGAGTCCTTGGTGAGGGATGTACTGGATAGGAGGTGAAAGTCCCAGACTATAGCATTGATCCCACCACTAGATTACTGAATAAGGCTGGACAAGTCATTTAAATGCTCTAGACCTGTGCTGTCCACTGTGGGAGCCACTCACCACATGTGGCTATTGAGCATTTAAAACGTGGCTAGTCTGAATTAAGATGTGCTGTAAGTGTAAAATATACACTGGATTTCAAAGAATTATTGCAGAAAAAGTGAAGTATCTCATTAATAATTATTATACTGATACATGTTGAAACGATAATATTTGGGATATACTGGGTTGAGTGAGACATTATTTAAATCAATTTCATCTATTTTTACCTTTACTAACGTGGATACTAGAAAATGTAAAATTTTATATGTAGCTCTCTTGTTGGGAACACTGCTGGATCTAGACCTCAGCTTTTATTTACACTACTATTGGGATTAGGTAACTATGGGCTGAGCACCAGATTAAGTAATTGTATGCTGAGGTCTGGATTAAGTCCTTCTGTGCCAAGCACTGGAGATACAAAGTTGAGCAAAATAAATGTCACTGCCTTCATTAGGAGGGAGCAGGGGAAAGTAGAATAGACAGAAAAAGACCAACGAGCAATAATAATTGGGTTAGATACTATGGAAGCACCAAGAAAAGGAGAGACACTGACACCCCTGGAAACTGGGGCAGAATGGAGCAGGAAGGAGAAGCCTCGGCAGGCTGCCCCGGGTCTCTGCCACCACTCCACTTGCTGGGGCAGTCTCCCCTTCCTCTGAAATCCGACAGTGCACAGTCTCAGTGCTGCTCACCTGACCTTCCTGACATGATCTCGTGTATTATTAATTATTTTTTTTATCTCCACAAAAAAATCATGAACTGTTGAAAGCAAAGATGCTTATGTTTTGTTACCCCAATATCACTTTACATAGAGTAAGCTTTCAAAAAATATTTGATAACTAATGCATCATTTCCAGAGCAAATGTCAAACACAAATCCAAGAACATGCTTTTCTTCCCCACCCTCCTTCCTACACACATACACACTCACCCCCTGCCCCCCCAAATAGTTGGAAGATGAATTAGTAAGACAGTGGCTGATAGAAAGTATCATAAAAGGGGGCTGGGCACAGTGGCTCAGGTGTGTAATCCTAGCACTTTGGGAGACTGAGGTGGGAGCACTGCTTGAGGCCAAGAGTTTGAGACCAGCCTTAGCATGAGCAAGACTGTCTCTACAAAAAGTAGGAAAAAATTATCTGGGGCTGGTGCTGCACACCTGTAGTCTCAGCTACTTAGGAGCCTGAGATAAGAGGATCACTTGAGCCCAGGAGTTTGAGATTGCAGTGAGCTATGATGATGCCACTGCATTCCAGCCTGGGTGACAGAGCAAGACCCTGTCTCAAAAAAAAAAAGGAAAGAAAGGAACGAAGGAAGGAAGGAAGGGTCATAAAAGAAATGGATACAAAGACAGAAGATGGGACACTTCCTAACAAGGCAATAAGTGAAAAACAATCTATGAATCCAAGCATTATTAAATACTGGCAAAAGTAGCATTAAGAAATGAAATGACCAAGTAAGTTGAGTTACACGTGCATGTAAAGTATTGTTTCTCAATTATCAATACAGCACAACTCACGGGTGGTTTCTTGAGCAGTCACTGGAGGAGACTCCCCTTCATCATATACTGCAGAAACGGTGACTGTGTACTGGGTTTGTGACAAGAGGTCTTTGAGGGAGGTGCTGGTTTCTGATCTGTCCACATCTACCTATAATAACAGAGTAGAGGAACTACTTTTACCAAGGGTTGAGTTTTGACATCTCTCTGTTTTTTACTGCATCTCTAAGCACAAGAACATAAAAATTGTGATAAGAAAAAAAGTAGTGTTTTCCAATTTGTATAAGAATCCAGAAACTGGACACAGTGTAAATGTTTCAAAAGGAGAAAAATGTATATACCAGAGCTGCACCTGACACTATTGTCTAGCAAATAATGACTGCCTATGGATTCAAACAACCTAACCATTTTTCACCCATTTCCCTTTGCTTTATTTCTTTCAGAAATGTTCTCTTGTGCATGGCATTATTTCATTTGTTATGTACAAGAACCTTGGGAGATTCACCAGCCATTGTATCCCATTTAAATGGGAACACAGAATGAAATGAATGTGTGCACATGTATAAATTAGCTTTTGTATAGTTCACAAATGACCATCAGAATCAGTAACTTAGGGCTTAGAGAAACTATTTCAGTGTTCCAAAAATGCCTCTCAGATTCTGACATTAATACTCTCTCAAGCACACTCAAGTTTTAAACCTATTCCCTGGTGAAGCCCCCTTACTTTGCTCCCACTTTCAATCAGGTTGTCATGGAAACAGCTCTTTACTCCAACATCATCTCAAAAATGTTCACTCCTAAAGGGACACTCCTCTAACAATATATTCCTCCTTTCTCTCTGTCCTACTCAACTGTCTTATCTTTCTATTATCTGCCAAACTTCCCCAATTCTTTCCTGCAATCTCTTGCTACCTTTTATTTTTAGAAACATTATGACATTTTTTAATAATTCATAAAATGGGGTGCACCATATAAGGCAACTGGATGAGAAGGAAATACCATTTAGATTCTATAACTCTTTATCTACTAAGGGATGATGTTTTTGAAATTAATATCACACAGGAAACATTTCTAAACTAAATACAAAACAGTCCAATGTATTACTGGTTTTCAAAAAGTGTTTAATATCACAAGTTTTCAACACTATTAGTAAAGTGGCAAGTATTCAAAACATGCTATCATCTATACTTGATAAAATTCTTTTGTTAAACCTACTAGGAAAACAAATATTTTCAAATCTTTTCTAATCTTCAACCTACCTCTTTGACATCCTCTTCTGGTGTTTTATACCGAACAATATATTTATTCACTTTTCCAGGCACAGGTTCCCAAAAGACACTCATGGTGCTGTGAGTCACATCTCTGAGTTTCAGATCTTGAGGTCTGGGCAAAGGCACTGGAGAAGCATGAGATATTAGATCCAGATGTGGTTCTCAACCACAATGCTTTAAAGCATCCACACAAGCTTTCAAGTTGTCTAAAGAAACCTTAAAGGTGTATAGCAAAATAACCAAAAAAAAAAAAATGGTTATGATGGTAAAAGTACCATGGCTCTGCCAGATAGAGCTGAATTTTTCTTAAGGAGGATTTTTTAAAATAGGATATATTTAATATTTTATCACACTGCTAACTCTTCATTGATATGTTAATCTTCTTCCATGCTATTTAAATAAGTTTTAATTGGCTGCTCAGTGATAATAAATCCTAATTCATCATAAATGTATAGCTCATGTTTCTTTACCAGATATTTAAATCAGTTAATATATCAATAGAAAATAAAATCAATAGAGTTATGCTCCCTTAAGAATGTGATAATAAAACAAATGCTTACAAGAGTGAAGAATGAAGATGGGCCAACATTAAGCATCCAATAAGCTTATAAGAAAACCCACAGAAGCCTAAATGGTTAGAAGAAAATCCAAATGATAAATTTTTACCAAGCCTAACAAAACTTTACCTTAAAAGGGGGGAAGGACGATAATGAATAAAGAGATTTTTCTCCTATTGTATGAGACGTATCTCCCTCTTTCTACCTGCCCATTTGACCACTTTCCTTCGTCTGTCATTTTGCCTCTGTGCATCTCTGTTCCTGAATCTCTATCTCCACCTCCATGTTTCTGCACTTCCATCTCCAATGCTTTTGTCTCTCTGCATCTCTCTCTGCCCTCCCTTCCTCCTCTGCTGCAGCCCAGCACCTTGCCTGAATTCGTGACCGTTCAGCCCACTGTGACTCCTGGGTCTTCTTTCTCAGCACCCTCAGAACATGTGTCCCCATCCCTGGCTGGCCCCTGCCCTCCTTCCATCTGCCACCACCCTATTTCCATAAACCCACCAGTTCCAGACAGGGTCTAACATATAAAAGAAGATTTTAAAATATTCGTGTGTTGTCAATGAATTTATACTGATCCACCCTGCCCAGGCTCTTTCTCTTGTCTGCCTCATCTCCTCAATCCCTTTTTCCCCCTTGAAGTTCCTTCCAAATTCTTAATTTCTTTAGAAATGTGGGCTGAGATTCACCAAAACTTAAGCCAAGTCATCAATCCCAGCATGTCCACCTCTCCAAGCATGAAACAAAACACCAGCTGGGGAAAGCGAGGATGCTAAGTGCAAGCATTGTCCCTTTTCAAGGAAAAGCACCTCGATACTTAGTGAAACAAGCTGGAAGTACAAAAGAGTCTGATCAGCACACACACAAGAGAAATGCAAATCACGAAGGACTTCATACACTCTGCACCACTTTGTATTACTTAGTGGTATATTCCCAACACCTAGCCCAATGACTGGCTTATAAGAGGTGATCAGTATGTTTTTGGATTGGGTAAATTGATTAATTCAGTTAATTAAGACAGTCTTATTTATGTGTGCCATGGAGTTTCTATTTCAACAAGAACTTGGAGCATCTTGATCTTAAACCAAATATCTTCCTCCAAAACTATATTCACTCAACATTCCCATTCTCACCAATGCTATATAACATATTTCATGGATCCAAGATAACATCAATCATAAGATGCACTATTATTTTATAGTCTATGTCCTGATTGACACCTAACCAAGAGCAATAGTAAGACACCATTGATTGTAAGATAAATCCCAATATCAGGCATGGCAAATGTGAAAAAAAGAACGTATATCTTAGAATCAATTTAGGATGCTTCCAAAAGTCTAGAATTAAAATATTTATTCTCAAATTTGGCTGTCAAAAGTAATAACTCTGTAACTTATACACAAATTACGAATTATTATTAGAATCATGTGAAAGAAATATTCTAATGAATGTTATGTTTACAGCAATAAGAAGGGAAGGAAAACTGGCAGTAGCTTACAGGTGACTTCCCGAGCAGTGACAGGTTCACTAGTGAGGTCATGCAGGGTGGCCTGGACCGTGACTGCGTACTCGGTGTCGGGAGAGAGGTCCGTCAGCTCCACATCATTCACTGTTGGCTCCACACGCATCTGCACACGGATATGCCAAAGGGAAATAAGACGTTCAAATGAAGCGCTTCCTCTTACTGGGAATAGCCAATTGAAGCCAATTTGTAACCACTAGATTAGAACACAACTTTTACTTTTCATTTATAAAAATTACATTTCCTTTTGCATGCCAATATCTTCTCAAATGTGTCGCAGGCCATGAACGTAATTTTCTAGTTTTCTGTTACGTGTGTAAAGTTATAAATTAGTTCATAAGTAATTTCAGTATAATGGGGACTGTAAAAGTGTAAAGTCTGAGGAAGAACCAATGCTAAAGAAACAGACATCTCTCACCTCTTTGGGTTTTGTCAGTTCTGCAGCCTGAGTGGGCTCGTATGACAAGATGTAGCCGGTAGCTCCCCCCACGGGCTGCCACTGCACACGCATGGTGGTGGGGCTGACGTCATAAATATTCAGGCTGACCACAGGGACTGGCACTATGGAAACGTAAAAGCAGACATCAGTCTCATTCCTTTCATCCTACTTATTTTTTAAACCGTTGTTTCCTACCAAATTATTGATATTTATATATGCTAAATAGAGAATTCATAGCTGTGAGAAATCAGTAAAAGTTAACACAATCCTTCCCATTCACCCCCAAAATACCCATCTCATTGTTCATTGCACTTCATAATCAGGACTGCATGTTACAAAACTATTTCATAGAAGGAAAAATGTTAAGGTTCAAATTGCAAATGGCATTCCACTGAGTCTGTATGGAAGCCAAAAGAGATGCCAACTCTCTGAGACTTTAATCTCTTTTTCTGGAACATCACTAAGTTGACTATTTTTATTCTTCAATCACAAAACATCATACACAAGTAACCAAAATAGTATTTTTCAATCTGTCTTCCAAAAAATACATTTAAAATGAGAATTTCATACATTAATAACTGGAACGTAATGGATTTATAGCTTTTTGAAGACAAGTTGACGAGGCAGAGTAAAAAGTTTACAATCTCTTGTTAACCACTCATATTGCATTCAAAGATTGAGTTTAAAGTTTTAAGGAATTATCAAGTTAATCCTGCCAATTATAAAATATTTATTTCCTGCCTCCTATGGTCTAATATAAATGGGTATAAGGGAGGAGATAAGGACCTAAAGAACTGGGCAGTACGTGGGTGGAGTCAATCTCACCCTAGAAGGAAGGAAGATGTTCAATGCTTTCTCTAATAAGTGGCTCTCTCTCTTCCGCCTTGAACTCAACCAAGAAGCAAGAAGGAAAGAGTATTTTCATACGGTCTTGAAAATCCTACCAGGAATAGGAGTGGGGAACATCTCCCCCAAAAGCTCTGCTCAAAGTCAAAGCCCTTAGAGCTTCTCTATTAAAGGCCAGAGGCTAGAAAGAAAGAGGAGATCTCATTGCCAGCAGGGCGATCTGGCCATCAGCAGAGGTGAAATAGATCATCTCTGCACAGCTCCTCTTCTTAATCTTAGTACCACTCCCCACATGGTAGCTTTCCTCTTATCTTGCTCCTGAAGAACCTTGTTCCTTAATAAAATGTCACCATATAACAATCAGAGTAAGGTTTAAGGTATTATCCCCAAAAGTTATATATGCATTTTAAGAAACTTTCTCAAAAGCATAACGTCTTAATATCCTAAGAAGTGAATAACCCTATTAAAAGTATTTTTCCCTCTATGGCTGGGTGCAGTGGCTCCCACCTGTAATCCTAGCACTCTAGCAAGGGTGGGAAGATCACTTGAGGTCAGGAGTTTGAGACCACCCTGAGCAAGAGCAAGACCTTGTGTATGCAAAAAATAAAAAAATTAGCTGGGTATGGTGGTGCACACCTGTAGTCCCAGCCACTCGGGAGGCTGAAGCAGGAGGATGGCTGGAGCCCAGAAGTTTGAGGTTGCAGTGAGCTGTGATGATGCCCCTGTATTCTAGCCAGGGCAACAGAGCAAGACTCTGTCTCAAAGAAAAAAAAAAAAAAGTATTTTTCCCTCTAAATTATTATGGCCATGACCACCCATTCCATCACTGGGATCCCCTGATGGCAGGAGAAGCCAGCAAGAGCATCGAATCACAGAGTATTTGTTGAGCACCTGCACAAAGAAGGCACTCAGTAAATATTTGTGGAATGGATACTGAAGGAATGATTTGGAAGGCTGGCAAAAATCCTACATAGGCCATTACGTCTTTATTTTAGAAAATTGTAAAAAATGACAAAATGTCTTTATTTTTTTAAAAATATGACTTACAGGTTTTTTCTGTGCCCTTCAGAGGCTCACTATATTCATCTTCTACCACGGAATACACATTAACGACATACTCAGTTTCAGGCTTCAGATCTTTTAGCACTGTGCTAGTATCCAGCCGACTCACATAAAACTAGGGAAAAAAAGAATAACAAGGTATGTATAAGCAGTTCCCTTTTTCTACTATACTTACAAAGTGGTTAACTGCAATGAGCTTAGAAATTATATTTCAGTGAAGCCATTTTCTTGCTTTTGGAAACCACCAGATTTCGATAAGATCTTGGACAATTCATATAATTTTTTTCTCCCAGTTGTTGTTTCCTTATTTGTAAAATGGGTGGGTAAATAATAGATCTTTAATGTTCCTGCCAACTCTATGATTCTACTATGAACTCATGAATAAATTAAGCATCTTCTAATAAAACTTTAATGAAAAAATCATACTGATATTCTGCAATTTTTAGAAACCATAAGAATTTCAACAAAGCTCTTTCCCTTTAACTAAGCCCAAATGGGCTGCCTTGCAAAGTCTAGAATAGAGAGCACCATTCTTTTTTTTTTTTTTTTTTAATTTCATCTTATTGTTATGGGGGATACAGAATTCCAGGTTACATACGTTGCCCATGTACCACCTTTCCCCCCAAGTCAGAGCTCCAGGCGTGTCTGTTCCCCAGATAGTGCGCGTTGCACCCATCATGTAGGTATATATCCCTCCCTTCCCCACCCCCCCTTCCTGAGTCAGCACCTTCAAGCGTTACCATTCCCCAAACGGTGCGCAATGCACTCATTGTGTAGGCATACCCCCATCCCCTCCCCCACGCCCCATCTCAGTCTGATATCCGATTGGTGTCGTTCCCAGATGTGTATTTAGGTGATGAGACCACCATTCTTAACTCTGGTCTGCCCTTCTCTTCATCCCTCTTGCCCCTCACCCAACATTATTCTCCAAGCCTTCACACAGAGGACTCAACCTCAACATCAGGAAGGACTGGGTGGTAGGTGCTGCCTACTCACTTCTTGACGTTTTCCTCCAGAAACCGGGTAGTATTCCACCTTGTATCGATCCACATTGTCAGAAGGAGGTACCCAGCTCACTCTAAAAGAACGGTGGGTTCGCTCAGAAATAACTAAGTTAGAAGGTGCTTCCAAGTCCCCTATACATGGAAATAAAGTGCATACACTCTTTTCATTATTGTAGCAAGGTGACGAAATTTGAAATTAGATTGAAACAGTATTATTCTGTCTTTCAAGCTTTTACACATTTCCTCTCACATATTAAGTAGCTACAACAAATCAGTAAAAAAGCTCATTGCCCATATGACCTCTCTGTAGGCATAGTCAAAGGGTTCTTTAGCCTCGGGAGATTCAAACCTGAGCTCACTGTCTTTCCTTAAAACTTGATCCTCCTCTTCCTTAAGAAGTTTACCAGTTTGCCAATCACCTAGACTCAAAACCTCTCAATCATCTTTGTATACCTTCTACTCTTTCTACCTTTGTACTTATAACCAATAAATACAAATTTGAGTCCTGACAATTCGGCTTCTCCCTTGTCCCCATCACTGTTGACACCACCCAACTTCACCGCCCTCATTATAATTTTGATTATATATATTCATGTCTTATATCTCCTTAACTAAAGGTTATACTCTGTGAGGACAGAATCAGTTTTTTATTCATGTTTGGTTCCCTTAAAGGATCTAGCTCAGTAGAGAAAATAACAATTTTATCATTAAAGAGACAATGAAAACAAACAAGTATTTTAAAATTTGGGAACATCCTACTGCCTGTAATTGAGCTCTTTTATGGGTGGCTATATGTGAAAGGACTAATGCATAACAGTATCTAGAATAAATATTGATAAAAATAGAAATATTAAACTCAAGTTGGCCAACAGAAAGATGTCCCAAATAATAATTTAAAGAGAAAAAAATTAATCCAATGACACCATGAACGTGACAAATCACTTTCATATAAACTCTTTCTACTTTCTTTGCAAGCCAAAACTGGGGAAAGCATTTCCATTCTTAGTATCCTGACCTTTATTGTACTTGGGTCATAGTTAAGCCTACAAAGTTATCAAGCAATTTTACTGTCTGGGAAACTAGAATGAATGCAACTATCACACAGTTGATTAAAAAAAAAAAAAGGAAAACAGATAAAAGATGTTTTCATCCCACTCAAAGTTCTCTCCAACTGAATAAGACTACAACTCCTTCAGCTAATCCAGAGCCAGGAGCCTACTAATTCTGGCTGCCTGGCTGGTCTATTTCTCCAGGGAAAAGGTCAATCTGTTGTTCAAAATCTTAAAAAAGAAAATCTGCAAAAGTTTGGAGAGTTAAACTCAAATAAATGTATCCCCAGTACCCAAAGCACCTGAACCATTTCTACCACATTATTTGTTAAACTCTTTCCAACTTTTCCAAAACCAGAATAAATTAATGAAGGACAGTTTTTACCATAATCTACATGTACTTAAAAGAAAATTTTCTCATCTAATAAGGACCATAATTTTCATTATTAATTTCCAAAAACTTTCAAATTTGGTGCTTACCATGTTTTGCCCTGTGATTTACACAGATAGTAATCATTCCGTCCACCTTTGTCACTACAAATCCAATTCTCTAATTTTATTTCTAAATCTTAATTCCTTATCCATAGCTACTTTTTCAAAAACTCCTAAAAACATCCTTAACCACTTGACCCTGAATAAGTAATTTACCTTCTCTAGATCTCATTTTCTTCACTGGTAAAGAGAGATTATGTAATTTCTAGGCTCCAAACCCTAAAACTGTAACTTCTCTATACATTTAGGAATTACAAGTGTCAAGTATCAAATCTGATCTTCTATAGTAGAGGCAAAGCAAACTAGATATGAGACCCCTCTCCCATTCCTACTCATATTAGGAAAGCAAAAAAAGGTACCAAACTTTAGAAAACAAAAGTCTGGGAACAACCACCTGACAGCAACATAATAATTAAATACAGTGAAGATGCTTTAGTAGAGAATATACACCAGAAAAGAAAGCATCTCTCTTTCTCTTTCCACCTCCATTTATTTATTTATATATATATATATATATATATGGGGGGGGGTGGTATGCAAGTACATATTTTGATGCCATCCCAAGAAACAAAGCAGAGATCCTCAACTGGTGACAGTGTTTCCTCCAGCAGACATTTGGCAACATCTGAAGTTGTTTTTACATGTCACTCTCAATGGATGCTACTGGCATCAAGTGGATAGAAGCCTAAGACAAAGGTAAACATCTTACAATGCACAAAACAGGCCCTTCCACTCACACAAAAAAGCATTATCTGGCCTAAAATATCAGCAGTGCCGAGTGTGAGAAACCCCAGGCTAGACTCACCTGGACCTTTGACACTGTTGCACAAGTTAATGGTGAGGTCATCCACAATCCTAGAGAGTGACTCAAAATCTGCCACATTGTATGCATGGGTATCATCAGGGTCAGTTGCAATCATCTTTAACTCGACTTCATCAGCATTTTTAATACCTTGGAAAATTGATACATACAAATTAAAAGCACTCCTCAAGAAAAAAAATTAATGGAACAAAGCAAATGTTTTAGGGCATTCTTAATTAATGGCTGCTTTAGGACAACGATGATGGTTTAATAATTTATTACCTAAAACAATATATTATTTTCTTCATTAATAAAATGATTATTTATCTATAGTTATAAAATAGACACAAAGAATATAAACTGAAAGCTATCCTAAATTGCCATCTTCTAAATGCTTCTAGAACCAATTTCCCACCAAAAAGTATCTTCTCAGTGTTTTTTCTGAAAAGTGAAATAATGGATATCAAAAATAAACATGGCTCTGTGGAAAACCAAATAAGAATTTTCCTGAATCCTCTTAATAGCACATTTTTCATCTTGATCCATTAATTTTCTTCTAAGAAAAAATGTAGTTTTGTCTCATTACAAGGAGAAAAGAAAAAAATGAATTACTTTTCTAGACCATCATTTTGATCAATTATATGATAGGGAAAATATGTTTGCTTGTTTCATGCTTCAGATAATATTTTTAACTACAAAAACATCCCCAGCACATTTATAACTGCAGGGGCATCGCTATCTTTTTCAATGCTTACCAATGGCAAACAGCTCCACGCCTTCATCCTTGAGTTTCTTTGAAGGTGCCTCAACGTCATCTTGTGATTTTCCATCGGTAATGAGAACACCAATTTTGCGAGCTCGAGGCCTCATGCCAGCTTGGGTTCTGAAGCTCTGCTGGCGAATGAAATTCAAAGCCATGCCTAGTGGGATGTTAAAAAGAGACTCAGTCACATCACTACTCGGCCATACTCTTTGACCAAAAGCACCAGCTGAAAGAGAGTGTGACTGTCCTTACTCACCTGTGAGAGTATTGCCACCTTTGTATGGTAAGTTTGCCACAGCTTGCAACAAGCTACTCTTGTCTTTGTGAGCATTTAATTGCCACTCTGTTCTGGGGTCTCCACTATACTGAGCAAGGGCTAAAATAACAAACACCATTGGGATTAGTATACGTAAAAGAGCAAAATGAAAATGTCTGAATGTCTTCAATATTGTCAGAACCTACCAATTTGTACTCTTTTGGGGCCAATCTCAAAGACTTCCACAATACGAGAAATGAAACTCCTCACGGTTCTAAAATTTGCCCGGCCAATGCTCCATGATCCATCCACCAGCAACACAATGTCTGCTTCAGCTCTAGTGAGACACTCCATCCCTGACACGGCAATGGTGAGACAAGGCAGTAAGGAGAAAATTGTTGGCAGAGTTACTTCCTAGACATGCCTCTACCACTCCCTGGATGCTCAGTGTTGCCTATTTCAGTACTATATCTTAGCTCAGTGATTTAGAGTATGAGACTCTGACAATATGTCCATGTGAATTATTAACCTCAGTTAGCTGTCATGAGAATCAATTCATCAATTTCAGTGGCCAATGTTTCCTTCATCTTTGACTACATTTTCTTCCCACCTTCATAGAACCTCGAGACTTGAATTAAACATCACTGTAAATTTAATGGGCTCACAAACACAAGAGCTGAAATAAATGAGAATGTATAACTATCTAACTATAAGGCATTCATGATTTTAATAAAATTTTAATGTGTTCTAAACATTAGACGTTGCATTTTTCTACAATATTTAATGGTCATTAGCAGACAAGAATGATAAAAATCTTTAAACTAGAAAAGATTTTAGTGAGCCAAAAAATATCTTTTGAAATAATTAAGCTCCCAGGTAACTACTACATATATTATGAAGTATTAGACACATGACTCCAAAATTAGACTTTCTTGAAGTAAAGACATATTTTTGAAAACCTGGTAAACTATATTACTTAGTTATTAATTATTTAACTTTATCATCTACTATGTATAAAAATCAGGTAAATATAGATGGTGAAGTTTGCACATTTAAAGAATCAAGAAAGATAGAAGACAATTTAGAAAAGTAGGCAAACAAATATATAAATTGAGAGCTGTAGAGACAAGCACAAACACTGATACAAAGAAAAGCTTTGAGAAGAGAAAATAATCCCAACATCCTCAGTGTACAAGCTACAAAATAAAAATATAAGTCAGTTAATATCATCATAAGAGAAATAATAGAACATTAATACAAAACAACAAGATTTGACACTTTATTTTATCCACATCCATTTCTTTAATGTTCTCTTTTCCAAGAACTTGTATTACCAGCTACAAATTTTCCAACTTATTACAATGTTAGCGCTTGATCTTTATACGACAAAAAAAAAAAAATCACTGAAAAAAACTAGGTGATGCTCACCACACTACAAAGTACAAATGTGCCTTTCATGCATTATATACTATATGAGGATTGAGGATTCCCAAATACCATCCCAAGCACCTAAGCCTTTGCAAGCCTGCTCCTGCACTGCCCAGATCTACTCTTTTACAGGAAATAGTGAAAAATTTAGAAGTGAACTCTGTCCACCACTTCCATCTCTAATAATGTTAAAAACCAGCTTCACATAACATCAAGGCTATGATCATGCTAGGGGCAGAAAATCTAAAGGTCTTATGTTACCATTTTGCTTCTCAAGTTGTGGTTGCCCACCTATTTATATAACCTAACTCTACTTGCCCACCCCAAATAAATTGTTTCTGCAATTACTTTAACAAAAGAAAACTGCATCTTAGTCATTAAAAAACAAAAAAAAAAGTACATCTACACTTAGTAAAAACTCATCTTTAAATAATACACTACTATATACTAATGCAATGCTGATAAGAGAAGCACACACACAAAAAAATACTGTCCAAAGTATACTTGACTGGATGTTTGAAAAAGTTCTTTTGATACATATGTAAATTATTGAAATAAATTGTAGTGTAAAAATTTTATAGTCATTTTTCATTGTATGATAACCTAACAGTTCACATTTGAAATAGTTTCATAATGTTAAGTTTTTCTAGGGGAGAGTAACTCAATTTCTTACCAGAAGACAAAATTGGCATTACAGTTGTATCAGAAAGGGTTGTCATTTCTTGTCCAACGAGTGGTGAACTTTCTCCTCCATCAAACATTCCAAAAACGTTTACTTTATAGGTGGTACCTGCCCTGAAATATTAAAGCATATAGTCTGTATGGACCATTGGTTCAAGTGGTAGCATTTTTTGGCTTTGTTAAAGACATGCATCTTGGTTTATGAACTTTCACTCAGAGGAACTTACCATGTTCGACATCATAAGAGAAGAAAATTAATTTCCATCACTTTCCAGCTTATGCTTACTCTGTGAGGTAGCAAGGGACACTACACAGCAAGCATTCCGGGGAACACTAGGGATTCACAGCACCAGTTTCTGTCGTGCCTTTCTATCAGATGCAGAGTCCTCCCCACCCCCATCCCTTTTAGCATGTCAGAGAAGGATCGGACTCTATTCTTACTGCTTCTAAGCAATGGCCTTCAAGAAAATGATTGAAATGTTGGACCTTGGAGCGTAACATAAGGCACCTAGCATGATGCCTGACACATAATCAGCTCAATAAATTTCATCCTCCCTACTCTGGTAAAAGTAAATAGCAAGCATTTATATATATTTCAATACTGTTGAATGAATGGTTGAAAAAACAAACTTTCCAAATGCAACACACAGTAGTTCATTCTTTTTACTGTAATGAATGTAGGGTGCTGTTCAAACTCAAATTTCCTTGTTTTCCACTGCACAGCCTGAAGCTAGACCTTTAATCAGCCCAGCCTTGCCCTCTCCTGCCAGCTGGCACCAAGCACAAAGTCCTGCCCTTTCTCTCTCATGCATCACAGCAGAGGGAGATTCACATTTGGGATCTCAGCATGAGTCTCCTGAGCCCTTCCAGAAAGCACAGGAACCCACACATTTCCACATGGCTGGAATTTTGGTGCAATTATGTAATACAAATGCCAATTTTTAAAAAGCAGAGTGTTATTGAAAAACGCCATTACTAATCACGTAAAAACAAAAATCATTAAAACATTACAGAAAATTCTGCTCAGGCCAAAATTCTGTTGCTAGTCTCTGATTCCTAACCTCAATTCCAGCAGCACCAAGCATGAGAAAGCAGCTTTAGCTGATTTTAAATACTCCACTGGCAAACTAACATGTTAATGATTATTTGTATAAGGCCTATTACTTGGCATAAGTCATTCAGTCTTTCAACACAAATGTACTTAATTCCTACCTAAGTTCCTCCAAAACAACAGTGTTGTCATAGGGTCCAACCACTAACTCCCCCAGTCTTCTGTCATCCCCTGTAGGGTGGAATGTGACTTTATAGCCCTTCACTTCCCCAGGGGCAGGCTCCCAAGTCACTCGGAAACTTGACATAGTTGGGTCAGATGTTTTGAGGTTTCTGGGTGACTTAAATCGAGATGCTGTAAAGACAAAAAGATTTTAAAATATCAGTAAGACTAGGCTTTTAAGCTTTTATATTAACCCCTACACAAAGGTATATTTATAAAAAGGGTTAAGTCTGGTAGCACAAGACATCATGTCCAATAAAAGTCCTGACCACAGCATGCTACCCAAGCAGAAGTAAGTGTAAATAATTCTCACAACACAGATTAGATTCACCTTAAAACATGAATACGTAGAATGATTTTACCAGGAATTAGATTGGTAAAAATGATAAGTTAATTAGGCATCCTATTTAATAATTATAATTTAATTTACTACAGCATCAGTCTTAAATATTTACAAATGAAGTAGATATACTGAAGTCATCTTTTGAAACATTACATACTTCCCGCTCCCCCAAAAAATAATTATTTTGTACCTGTTGTTCCTGATCCTTGCCTAAGCTTTCCTTCTCCTGCCTTGTAAATTGGGAGAACTGTGATGTTATATGTGGTCTGGGGCTGAAGTCGTTTTAACACTGTTGAAGTGACTGTGGGTGGCACTTTAGCAACCATTTGTCTGCCTCCCCCTTGGGGGCGATATACGACACGGTAGTTCACAACCTTCCCCGGCGCCGGTTTCCAGGTAACTCTCATTGTGTTTTCTGTTTCTTCATCCACTTTCAAGGTTTTGGAATCTTGAGATACTGTGAGACAAAAGGAAGATTAAAATATAAACCACGTTGAAAGAAAATATATGACCATCTCTCCATTTATGTGAAAAGAAACTCTCTGTGGTTTTTTAAGTATGTATGCTGCTCTCTTGTCATCGCTCACAAATCCGTGATGGCGTGTGAGCCTAATCTCAGTGAGATCTCAGTAAGATGTTTTCGCTTTATCTAGCTAATACTAAAAAATGGAAGTTCATATTGCAGGGATTTCCTATTTGCATTCTCAAGACTTTAGTAAAGAAAACATCCATTTCCGGAGATGAGGTTTTAGAATTTTTATTATATTTCCATCTGTAAACAATTCTTCTTGTAACAGTGCTGTGGGGGAATACTAAAAATCATGAATGCAGGGGTAGGAATTGTATTGGGGTCTTTTCAGAAAAAGTTGCAATCCATAAATGACTCACCAGGGTGACTATAGTTAACACTATTCTTGTGATTGCCATGTACATAAGACCAAGAGCATGAAAGAATAGGAAACTCTAGCATATCAAAATATCTCAAGGGCTCTAAAGACAAATTGGTATCTGCTGAGTATTCTAGAAAGCACTATATGTTAACAGTTATTGCTTATTATGTAATCAATATTATTTATTAAATTATTGTTTACTAATATGTCATAATTATTAATGTGATAATTATCAGAAACAGGTCACCAACATCGACAAATAGCCCACATCATTCCTTTTTCTTACACATAGAGTTTATAAGCAGGATCATTTCATTCAGTTCATCTTAGTGTTCAAAAGGTCACAAGCATTATCAATAGGAAAGGTTAAAATGAAGGAAATTCAAAATCAGCAAAGAATCTTGCCTGATTTTACAAGAAATTTTCACGTTCAAATGGGCAATAGCCATTTGAAACAAATAAAAAACCTGGAAAAAAAATACTAACAACAACAAAAAAAGAAACAATACTTTTCAGACACTGGACATCAGTCAGCATGGGACAACGATCCCTGTGAGAGATTAGGAACAAATGAGAATAGCCTCTGGGATTGCCCCAGTTTATTGCTTGGGGGTTCCAGTTCCCAGTACAGAAAGGAAGAATCCAGATGAAACCTGGCATCCTCCCTTACTTGATAAGATAGCATTGTGAGTCTGGGGAGTCCAAGGAAACTAGAACTTGCAGAACAGAGTACCATAAAGGAGAGAGTGACACAGAGAAAATTAATACTTGAGTCTTCGATCCAGTATTAATCAGTGCAGGGAAAGGACCACATAAAAGGAGCAGAAGGAATAATTCCTGGAGCTCACAGAAATATCCCCCCTAGCCAGGGAGAAAAACCTCATAACTCAAGGGATATCATGTCGAGTACTTAGGAGGTGATTGCCTCAATAATGGGACAAAATTGGCTCTAAACTAAAACAGTTTAAAAGGAAGCTCCAGAAAAATTAAGCTATTTCCAAGTCACTTAACTATATTTCAGAACAAAAATTAAGAATATTCATAAGAATATAAAAATATCCAGCACTCAACAAAGTAAAATTCACAATGTCTGGCATCCAAGAAGGATGAAATTATAATCTATGTTATGGAATGAATGTTTGTGTTCCTCCAAAATTAAAATGTTGAAGTCTTCACCTTCAATGTAATGTTATTTGGAGATGAGGACTTTGGGGAGGTAATTGGGTTTAAGGAGGTCATAGGGTGTGTCCCTAATCTGATAGATTGGTGTCATTATAAGAGAAGGAATAGAAACTAGACAGCTCTCCTTCCCTCTCCATATGCACAGAATGAGAAAAGGCCACGTGAGGACACAATGAGAAGGTGACTGTTGACAAGCCAGAAAGAGAGCCCTCCCCAGAAACCAAATCCTGCCAGACCTTAATCTTGGACTTGCCAGCCTCTAGAACTGTGAGAAAAGAAATTTCTGTTGTTTAAGCCACTCAGTTAATGGTATTTTGTTCTGGTAGTCCTAGCTGACAAAGACAATAAATTATGGAAGAAAAATCAATCAATAGAAACAGAACTAAAAATGACATGTATGACAGAATTAGATAAAAGGAACATTAAAACAGTTATTATTAATATAAAGTATATTCCTAATGTTAATAATGATAGAAGAAAGATTAAACATAAGTAGAGATATATAACATATAAGAAAAAGACTCAAACTAAACTTCTAGAGATAAAAAATACAATGTCTAAGATGAAAAATGCATAGGATGGAATTTATAGCAGATTAGAAATTGTAGAAAAAATGATTAGCGAACTTGATTATATGATAATAGAAACTATCCAAAATGAAACATAACGAAGGAAAAAGATTGAAAAAATGAACACAGCATCAGTGAGATGTGTGGTAACTTCCAGCAGACTAATATATTGGAGTACCTGAAGAGAGTTGACAGTGTAATAAATAAAATATTTGAAGAAATAATGGGTTGGATTTTTTCAAATTCCATAAAAACTATAAACTCACAGATCCAAGAAGTTCAACAAATCCCAAGCACAAAAAACGTGAAGAACACTGAACCAAGACACATCATAATCAAATTGCTTGAAACCAGTGATAAAAAGAAAACTTTGAAAGCAGCCAGATTTTTTTATAAAAGACACAATATGTATAGAGGACAAATATAAGAATGATAAAATAGGTAAATTCAATATAAGATTATGAATTATGTTTCTGAGAGATACAAAAATATAATTTTAACCAAAAGTAAATTGGTTGCAATTGATATTTTATGGTTTTAAGAAACTATGAGAGGCCTGGCGCGGTGGCTCACGCCTGTAATCCTAGCACTCTGGGAGGCCAAGGCGGGTGGATCGCTCGAGGTCAGGAGTTCAAGACCAGCCTGAGCAAGAGCGAGACCCCATCTCTACTAAAAATAGAAAGAAATTATATGGACAACTAAAAATATATACAGAAAAAATTAGCTGGGCCTGGTGGCGCATGCCTGTAGTCCCAGCTACTCGGGAGGCTGAGGCAGGAGGATCGCTTGAGCCCAGGAGTTTGAGGTTGCTGTGAGTGAGGTTGATGCCATGGCACTCTAGCCCGGGCAACAGAGTGAGACTCTGTCTCAAAAAAAAAAAGAAAGAAAGAAAGAAACTATGAGAACTCTCAGCTGAGTTCATTACTTTCTGGAAATTTTAAAATTTACTCACATTAATCCTCAGTTATCTATTACTATTCTCCAAGTGAGTGAGCTATTAAAAGAAACTATATTTATAGTTTCTGCCAACGTACTTGCTTTTGGCTAAAACATATCCTTGCAGACATTTTCAATCCCGAATAATTATCTGAAGGCTCAAACTTTTTGGAAAAAGACTAAATGTAGGAGAATTTTTTTAAAAAATTCCCCCTAAATACATACACTTTTATAATTTCTCAGCCACATGAATGGTATCTTTACTCCTACAGATACATGTAGCTAGATGGGTCATATCTGGCCTAAGCTTACAATATGGCTTCTCTTCACAACAAATGAATTTTGTCAGAAACAGAGAATGATTTTCTGCCAGGTTCTTAAACTACATCAGCCAATATATTTCAGACACACAATTTCATTTACTAAAATGGAAACCAATCATGTGAATATCTGAGAAATTTGCTTTTTCATATATTTAAATTTCCTATAAGGAGCTTGATTTTTTTTCAATCTAGTTAATTTAGATACAATTTTAAACTTACACATTCAACTGAGTTTCTTTCATAAAAAGATGATGAATTCCTCAGAAAACACAGACCAAAAGATTTTAGTTTAAGGACAACTTGAAATCAGGATATAGGACGTAACTGAAATTGCTCATGGCACTTCTCCCTCCCTTTTCCTTTGCCAGGAAAATCACTAAATTCCTCTACTTCTTTCTAACAGTAGGAAATTCAAGAATACCCATTCAAAGTCCCCTTTTCCTAAAATCCTCCCAAAACAAAAGGAATAAAGTTTTCTCCTACAAATACTTAGCAATTCCCATGCTTAACAAGTGATTTTTGTTTTGGTTTGGTTTTATTTGTTTTTCTAACTAGACTATTTTTTACAGTTGTTTTATGTTCATAGCAAAATTGAGCAGAAAGTACAGAGATTTCTCATGTACCTTTTTCTGCCCCTGTCCCAGATGCACACCTTCCCCCATTGTCAACATCTCCCACCAAAGTGGTACATTTGTTATAGCTGCTGAGCCTACAGTGACACATCATCATCACTCAAACAAATGACTTTTTAGGAAAATGAATTAAGAAATCCTGACACATCCTTCACCAGCCAGGTGATAATGGTAGGTCATTCATAATTATTTATAAGAAAGAATATCATTGAGATTGAGTTAAATCTGAGCCACCAGAAAATTAAGTGGGCTTTTGATTTAACCTTATCAAATATAACAAGAATAAAGTTTAAAAAATCTAGAATTAGTCTTGGTAATATTATAATCACAGTTTCAATAGCCACTCATCATTTATCAAACATCTCTAAGTGGCTAAACACTATGCTTGGTGCTTGGTACATTGTTATTTCAGTTAATCCTCACAACTCCAAGAGACAAGATTTATTGTCTACCTTCTACAGATTAGGAAACTGAAGCTCAAAGAAGGTTATGTAGCTTGACCAAGGTCATGCAGCTGTAATTGTGCTTGAATTCTCTTTCTCTCCATGGCTCCTGATCTTTTTACTAGTTGGATATGCTATTGCGTAAATAAATGTGTGTGTGTGTGTGTGTGTGTGTGTGTGTATGGTTAGTTGAAAGAGATAAAGGGATTCAATATTTCAAAATTTGATATAATTTTTAGATACTAACATAATGTCAATTTAAACTCAATTCTTTAAAGATCCTAATTCTTCAGTCCCCAATTATCTTATAAAGAAAAAAATTCAAGAGGTTAAACTGTATGTCATCACTTGGTCTGATAGCTGTCAGTTAGCATCAACACACACCCAAACACACCTGTGAGGTTACCTACATTCAGTTGTGGCATCTCCAGTCAAAGGTTCTCCTTCTCCACTGCTGTAAGTTGCAAATATTGAAATTTTGTATTTGGTCTCTGGCTGCAGATTTTCTATCATAGTATGAATTGCATCTTCAGGAAGATTTTTTTCTCCAGCCTCAACATCATCATAAAGAGATTTCCACGAGACTCTGTAACCTCGAACCATTCCTGGAGCAGACGTCCAATAAGCTCCAACTGATGTATCAGTGATGTCTTTAATAACTAAATCTTGAGGTGAACCACGTTCTACAATTGAAATTAAAAGGAAATTATTTTTTAAATGTCTAGTAGATGTTTAAATATTCATCCTGGTAGACATCCTGACTTACTGGACTCAAACTCAACTTGTCTAAAATTGCCCATCTCTTGGGCTGAGTGCAGTGGCTCACGCCTGTAATCCTCGTACTTTGGGAGAATCTCTTAAGGCCAGGAGTTCAAGACCAGCCTGGGCAAAATATTGAGATTCCATCTCTACAAAAAGTAAAAAATTAGCCAGGCATAGTGGCATGCACCTGTGGTCCTAGCTACTTGGGAGACTGAAGCAGGAGGATCCTTTGAGTCCAGGAGTTTGAGGCTTCAGTGAGCTATGATGAAGCCACTGCATTCCAATTCAGGAGACAGAGTGAGACCCTGTCTCAAAAAATACTACTAGTAACAAATTTCTTCTTTTTGAGCTGTCTTCTCTGTTCTGTCACTGGAACAGATTGATGGAATAAAATTTCAGAATTATATTTGAGTCCTATCAGCCTTGCCTCCACATACCCAGTAGGGTTGTAAGGTCCTTCAGGAGAAGAATGACATATAAACTTGAAGGCACAAGTGCCTTAAATTTTTTTCCAAAGGAAAAAAATATGTGCAAATCCCAAAATTTTATCACATTTCATTCTGCCTTACGACATAGTCCATTGTTCACATAGATTTTTATTTCCTTAATTAATATGATGTTTTCCTCTCTGATCTAATTCAAATATGGTCAGTTTCAATGTATGATTTATAATAACTACAGCAATTTCATATCACTTGCAAACCTTAATTCCAACAATCATTTTCTGGTGAAACTTTTATTTGCTCATGCAGTTAAAAAAGCAGAAGTGCAAACTTTCAATATAGCTTAACCCTAATGAAACTGAAAACTACCAATTCTTCTGGAAAACTTAAAAGCAATTAGTCATCAAAATAAAACACACCACTTGTTCTAGCTGATCGAAAACGTCTGCTACTAAATTTTGGCTCTTTCATTCAAAAAAATACAACCCAAATGGAAAAATATGGAAACCTCAACTTAATGGGAGGCACAGATGTCTTCCAATAAAACCCTCACTTTCCATATTTTAAATGTAAGATAAATATACAGGTCGCTTTATCCTGGCTACCTTTATGAGGGTTTATGCCACAGTATGACATAAATATGAAACTATCTGCTTCTCCAGCATACATTTTACCAGTAATTGTATATTCATGCAAATGATATATAACACTCTTACAAGAATTTTAAAGGCTATTATTTTACTTGACTCAAAGAGTAAAAAATTAATATCCTAAAACTACTTTTAATTAAACAATTATATTTCAGCACAAAAAATAAAGACAACAATGAATGAAAAAGAAATCTAGGTGGACAAAAACCTATCATATGTGGTTGGATTTTCAGGGCAAAAAATAAATAAAACAGGAGCTGGGCAGCCTACCAGACCCCAAGCCCAAATGGAAAATTCTAACTCCATTATAAATAACTTTAACTGCTGAAAGCACATCTCATCTCTGGAAGGAAATTAGTTACATATTTCACTGCAACAAAGAATACTTATTTTCAGGAACACATTGACTTTTTTTCCTCAGTATTGAGGCTAATTCCTATTTGAAAGTCTGCTTTAGCTGTCTTTGCTACTTAAATGGCCATACACCTTTATATTTTCTCTACTTACAGGAATATAAAAGCACAATTTCAAGCTGTTTGTTCGTTTCTTTTATTTGGTTTGGTTTTGGGGGTTTTCTGTTTGTTTGGTTTTTACTTGTTTTGATAATTGATATCCCAACAACTAGTCTCTAAGTTTTAAATGTACAGCACATTTTTCCTTTGCTTGATATGCACTGTTTTTCCATATGTGCCTTTTCTTCTAAATTTCCTACATTTCAGTCAGGAAGAGCTACTGTGGAAGGACCTTACTTGAAAGTGACTGAATTTAAATAAGCTGAATACAGCATTAATGACATTTCAAAAAAACAAAAGACAAATAAGGTTAGCTAGAATGTGGGAATGAATCATCTTCCAAATTAACACCAGTGTAATTTCAAAACAATAATTTCAGCTTCTCTTTTTCCTAAAAGTTATGCTTCTCAGCCTATTTTTCATTGTACTTTCTACAGCATTAAATTTGTGGCATTGTTTATTTCCATGACAACAGACATCAATCTCACAAACACAGGCTAATGAGTTCACTGTGAGAAAAATAATAGGAAGAACATTGTGTTTGAAGCAAAAATACATTCACAAAGACATTACTGGGCTTAAAATAAAAGGATCTTAAATCATGAGACATGTCTCCCCATGGATTTTAATCAACTATTTTAACACTCTCAAGATCTGGAAAGCTAGAACAAAATGCAGTAAAGACCTTTGCCAGGTTTATCAGTGTCCTGAAAATAATCTGCAAAAGCATTTTTTAAGATGCAAATGAAAAATCAACTAAAAAATATTCCTGAGTTCTTGTTAATGTCATGACAACACTAATTTGAGTGAACGCTGAATAAGTTCTCAATCACAGAAAAAAATCTTTTAAAAATAATAGTTTCTGCCTGGGGCATGTAAAGGCATATCTGGTGCTGCAGTTTGCTCAGGTTTTTTACCTAAGTCTCACTGTTTTCAGTACTATTTAATCTCATACTACTTGCTTTCTCCTGCTCTGGACTATATGCCTGTGCTCTCTATATCACTTTCACCTTGGGTAATTGAAATTCTGGCAGTCTTTTCAAACAAGTCATCATCTGTAATGATGGCATGCCTTTATTTTTATTGCTTTGATCCCATCTCCACAGTCTTTTCATATACCCTATTCTTACCAGTATAGTAGCAGCATAGGTATAAAGAATAACAATGCATTGCTGTCATAAATTTAAAAGTACAAAATTCTATCAGGTTTTGATAGAATTTTGATGCTCAGCATTTTTGTCCCCATTATAAAACATATTCACATGAAACATAGTCATAAATATTCAAAAGCCGTTTTTCTAGTGCCTGCTTGCATGCGTCTTTCTGCTGCTGCTATGGGAAGTAATTTAGACAGGTGCATTTTTCATGATCTGAACATCCACAAGGTGTTGATTTCTACACTGCTTTTTTCCACATACCATGCCAAAGAACTAATGCCTCATTTAAGTAACTTTCCTATGTTTCCTTAGACCTTTTCCATTTGCTTTCTGAAAAGCAAATTATCATCCAATTCAAATATAATTATGACACGAATTAGCCAATGATGATAACTGAAAAATTAATCATCATGAAATGAAACTGTATTTCATCTTATAGATTGTTCCAGCCAGCTTTCATTGAGTTTCACATACCACTTTCAAAAATAGAAATTAAATTGAAAATGTAAAGTAAACTCTCTTCTAAATCAATTTGTCTTTTCCGTTAGAGCTCAACTCAAAAGTCATCCAACTTTCCACCAGCAATACGGAAGACCTGCTTCTGGGTAAGGTTCATGTGGAAATACACTTGATTTACAAGCAGTGAATTAGAGCTGCCATTCCAAAGGACAAAGTTCACTATTGATAAGTTATCTCAGTTACTTTAAGCTACACACAGTTCTTAAAAACCTCTTAACAATTAAATTACCATTCAACTTCAAAGCCTGCTTCAGCAAAAAAAAGATTTCTTCTATATCCATTATCTTCCATTATCTCTCCAATTTGATTTAGATTTTTCTCTGATAAACAATCAATCCACAGAAAAGGAAATAGGAAATTACTGTTTAGTGATTGTGCTAAAGTTCCCTGGCAACGTCAGAGTTGTCATACCCAGAATATATGATTTTTCAAATTATGACATAGTAAATGTAGGAAAACACAGAGGCCTTGTTTAGTCCATCTTAGAGAAGCCCATGTTACTCAACATCATGCAGAATTCCTGTGATGTGCTAAAAACCTCATTGTAACAAAATGTCAACCGAGTTAGGCTGGTTTGATCTGTAGGAAGCCATTCATGTCTAGGACATTGGCATGTTGCTACAGCAACTGAAACAAAGGAAATTCTGAAAAGTCATGTTTTCTGTAGACAAAAAGCAACATTCAAAAAAATTTTTTAAAAGAGCCATATTATTCTCCAACTGAAATTTTCATTCATTTGTGGAACTCTCTGAATTAAAATGGGCATTATTTATTTCAAGGTTCATAAAAATACATTTTTCTGTCTCTAATCACTAACAGCGATAACTAAAGGTTCCATGAAGACTTAAAATGCATTTACATAGACAGTAGTGTTTTAATAATTACATTAAGTCTACCTACTTTAACAACAACAGGGGGAAAAAACAACGTAAATCAAACCTAATGGTTTGTGCTCAAATTCCTCAGAAGTTTGGGTCTGAAATAGTAATAAACTCGGCCTTTGTGATTCTATTGCATACAGCACTACAGCCAACCATGAACCTCCCCGGTGCCAATGCTAATAAATCTCTCTTCCAGCGACAGGGAAAGTTTCTGATAATTGGCTGCATTTCAAAAAAAAGTACTAGGAAACTGATTCAAGTTAGGGATGGTTGTAGACCACACTACATATTTAAAAAAAAAAAAAAAAAAAAAAAAAAACTTTCTTTTTGTATCAAAAGCCATAATGTACTGAGGTCATCTACAAAATGTCCAACCTACAGAATGCTCTTGCCTGCTGATTCCATGCCTCTGGATAGAAGAAACATTCCTTCAAGTTCTGCTCTTACCACCTCCTTTCCCAAGAGAAAAACAGATTAGAAAAACAGCAGCCCTCAAAAGCAGTTGCCTGGCTCTGTTTCTGGGCTTTCCACTCCCTGCGTTTACCATCATATCCTATTCCTGTATATGGTATGTGGATTTGGCTGAGTTAATATAATAAAATGAAATGGAATAACCAGGGGCAAAAATCTTCTATTATTTTAATTTAGTCACAACTATGCTTTCACATATTTGTCAAGTTTACCACACATAAGGCAATGGGATAAATATGTTAATAAAATCAGGCTGGCAGCATTTTTTGTCATCCTTCACTGCAGTGAAGAGCTTTATTGTAAATTGAAAAAATATTTTTGATTATTGCACTTTAATTACGAATTAACTATATTTTTTAAGCAATCCTGAAAATTATCTAGCTTCCCTCCTTCTCAAGAAATGGTAATCAATAGTTTTCAAAATGTATTTTACTACTTCTACGTCTACCTTAGTGATAATTTCTGATCGAATACATGCATACGTGTGAGTATGTACACTCACACATGCATACAAGTTGGTAGATTTTCCATACCACTTACACAGAGCTATAAAATTGCAATTTAGCTATACATCTTGCCTAAAAAAAAATCGCAGTCCAATAGAATGTGTTTGCTTTAAAATTAAAAAGTACATTTTGTTATATAAGGTTTTAAATATATTATTCTTGGCAAAAAATGCCTTAATTTTTAGAATCAAGAAGATTTTTGACAGAGCATGAATATGGTTTTAGGAGCAAGAAAATGCAAACCAATATCAGAAGGTTAAAAGGTACAATCAGAAGTAAAACTATTAAATTATATCCAAGACACTCATTATAAAGAAGAAATTTTCACAAATATAATCTATACCTATTGTGTAAAAAGTAAAAGATTGAAAGTTTATCCTTTGGGGAAAAAATCCTATGAACAATCTATGCTGAAAGGCTGTGGAAAGCATATCAGCAAGAGAACTTCAAAAGGCCAAAAGAAAAGGACATACTTCTCCAAAATTCTGGATGCTGCTCCAGATGTAAAAAGCACATGCTTTCATTGCTTGGATTATGCCTCTGTAGTTAAGGCAATTACTGTTTCTACTTATTTTCAAAACTTTCGTGTAACCAATCAATTATCTCTGAAATACTAAAGCTAAACAGTTGACCCTTGAACAACATGGGTTGAAACTGCAAAGGTCCACTTATATGCAGATCTTTCTCAACCAAATGCAATCAAAAGTATAATATTCCTCAGATGTGAAAGCCACTTACATGGAGGGCCAACTTCTCCTACGAGCTGACCTTGAGACCTCTGTATGTGTGGTTTATAGAGGGACAATTATATTTTTAGATAGCAGTCCTAAAGTTAGTAAGTTATTTCCTCTTGATGAATTTTATATATATAGTATTTTACAGTTTCCAAAGAGTTTCAATTACATTCTCTCATTTGATCACCGCAACAACCCTGGAGGAAGGAGGGAGGATAATCAGTCCCGCTTTATCGATGGATAATCCTAGGTTCAGAGGGGTTAAGAGATTATTCCAATGTCACACAGCTGAGTAGCACAACCAGGACTCTTCTGGTTCTCAGTACTTTACACACTGGTATTTAATCACTCATTTAAATCCTTTTGTAAAAACATTTCATAGACTCCAGGGATTAAAGTTTTGATTGTTATTATTTTGATGAGAATATATAATATTTATTTGTTTTTAGTTCTTGACTAAGTCTTGAAGTTTCCAATCAGAACTGCCCATTGTAGGCCCTGTCCCTGCCAATTATAGTATCTACAATTCTCCAAGTTCCTGGAGCCATCAAATTTGATGGGTATTTTGCCTAATATCACTGTGATTTCACATCACAAAAGATACTTCAGATTCATTTTCTTCCTATAATCTTTTAAAATAAGTCACATAAAATATGATGATAAAGATAAGGAACGTTATTGCCTGATAGCCCATTTAGGCCCCCAACAACAGAACTGAGTCATCATCATTGTCATCATACACTGATATTGTTTCTTTAGCATTGCAATCTGTGTTCATTGTGGTTAAATTAAATTTGCACTTCTCTCTCTTACGCTACTTAGTAGTTGTGGTGAGTCAAACCTAGGCTGCAATTATATCTCAAAAGATCCTAAGAAATGGGAAGCACTCTGACAATTAACTCTAGAGAACCAAGGAAACAGCTCCAGTCTTGATGTTTCTCACTAAGTCCTATATTGCATTCACTTTGAACTTCTAACACAGAATTGAATTTTAGAGGTCACTTAGAAAACAAACAGAAACTTGGATTCCCACATTTCTCGAGCTATTATGAGTGCTTTTATGCACAGTGAATGGAAAGAGCACGTGAATGAAAGTCAGAAAATGGGTCCAGATGGACCCGGGTGACACAGCCAGCTGTGTAACCCTGGACAATCCCAAACCTTCCTCATCCACAGATGTTTCTACAGCCCCTTCCCACTCTGAATGCCACACTCCTATTCTCCATTTAACCAAGCCATGGCTCTATAAACACATTTCTGTGGCCTTATTATGCATTCAGCTCCTCAGGGACACTTCTGCCTACTCAAGGTTAATTATTTCAGTTGCTTACATTCTACATCTCTGAATAACAGCAGATAGTTTTATCGTTGTTTTTCAATATAAGTTCCTTTTAAGATTAAGAATTACAGGCCAGTATGGTGGCTCATGTCTGTAATACCAGCACTTTGGGAGGCCAAGGTGCGAGGATCACTTGAGCCCAGGAGTTCGAGACCAGTCTGAGCAACATAGTGAGACCTCATCTCTACATAAAATAAGAAAAAAATAAATAAAATATGAGTTTTTCCTTAAAAAAAAAAAAAGAGAGAGAGGGAGAGAATTACCACATTTCTAGGTTTCATTCTCTAAAAACATTTTAAGTTTCCTAAATGCAGAATCACAAATAAGCTCTAGGATTTTTATAAAATGTGACAGTAATTACCTTCCAGCGTTGTTCCTTCTCCAGAAAGGGCATCTCCAGCCCCAGATGAATACAAGGCCGTCACAGATAAGGCATATCGTGTCCCTTCCTTTAATTCCCTCAGCACGGTAGTGGTGGTATCTCCCCCGACAGTGACCTCTTGAGTTTCGCCTCCTGCCACTGGGGTGTATGTGACAAGATACTGTTTCACTTTCCCTGGTGCTCCACTCCAAGATAACTTCATAGTTGATGTTGTAGGATCAGAAACTCTTAAGTTCCTTGGATTCCCTCTAACTTCATTAAAAAACAACAACAACATCCAAACCCATTATTTAATAAACTGACTTGAAAAACAATGTTACTTTACATATGCATTATATCAAATTTGTATCCCGCGTGACCCTACTGCAATTCTGTTGACGAGCCAACAAAGTTTAAGCATTTCTAAACTGGACTCTACATGTTAGCAGAAACAAAAGATACACAATTCCTTTTCTATGAAAATCTTATACATAAAATCTTTCATGTTAGAATCTTTCCTATAGACATTTCCCTAAATTTTCCCCAAAAGTAGAACAAAGCACTATAAAATGTGTACATGGTGATTAACGGCACAATGTAGATTTTAACTCCTCTAAGAGGCAGGGCACGGTGGCTCACGCCTGTAATCCTAGCACTCTGGGAGGCCGAGGTGGGCGGATCGTTTGAGCTCAGGAGTTCGAGACCAGCCTGAGCAAGAGCGAGACCCCACCTCTACTAAAAATAGAAAGAAATTATATGGACAGCTAAAAATATATATAGAAAAAATTAGCCGGGCATGGTGGTGCATGCCTGTAGTCCCAGCTACTCGGGAGGCTGAGACAGGAGGATTGCTTGAGCTCAGGAGTTTGAGGTTGCTGTGAGCTAGGCTGACGCCACGGCATTCACTCTAGCCTGGGTAACAGAGCGAGACTCTGTCTCAAAAAAAAAAAACTCCTCTAAGAAATCGTCAGTAAATACAGTTAATCAGTGTAATGCTAGGAACATCTACAGATAACAGCCAGGAAATCATGCTGATATGGTAAAAAATGATAAATGATAAATAGTGACATTGTCTCTACAAAAAAAAAAAAAACTAAGAGAAGAAACAGCCTGAGACCTAGTCTTGGGTACAACTCCCAGGGGCTTCCCATCCCTTTGCAATTATGATGTCTGGTATTTCATGACTTTCTTTGTAGATTGTTGATGTCATCCCTGAAGGATCTCAAGGCACCCAACCATATGACACTCGCCACTGAGCACACAACAGCCAGCCAGTTTTACTTCAGAAAACAGAAGGATAAAGAGTTACTGGATCATTTTACAGTACCCAGCACAAAGATCTCCAGCAAGAGAGAGAAAAAGTAAAGTAGTGACTTTCTAAATGGAAGCGAGGAGGAAGAAAGCAGGTGGAAAGAGAAAAGGTCTCCAACAGGAAAAGCTAATGAGCTAGGTTGCAGAGAGAGGGAGGGAGAGTGAGGCAGAGGGAAGAGGGGAGAGTAAACTAGAGGGAGGAGGGAGAGTGATGTAGAGAGAGGAGGGGGAGTGAAGCTGAGGGAGGAGGGAGAGTGATGCAGAAGGAAGGAGCAAGAGTGAGGCAGAGGGAGGAGGTGGAATGAAGCAGAGGGAGGAGGAGAAGAGGGCGGGAGAGTGAACTAGAGGCAGGAGGGACGGTGATGCACAGGGCGGTGGTGGGAGTGAAGCAGCCCAAGTCATAATGGATATTCCTGGTAAGTGTCTACAGAAGGTTAGTAAAGTCCACAAACTCAATTCACCACTTATCAGCTCCATGACTCTGAGCTATTATTTAATTTTCTTAGCCTTAATTCCCTTATAAAGCTGAAATGGTAATAACAATAACTTTACAGAGTTTGTGCAGGGATTAAATGAGATAATATATGGAAAGCCCTTTATACAGAACTTGACACAAATAGGTGCTCAATAACTGTTTATTTTTGCTAATATGTCCTTAGCATTACTGTTGCTATTAAAAAGTTTTTAAAGATACGAACTATAAGGAAAATATGAATGCCTTATTTTTTCTCACTGAAATAACATATTAAACATCAATAATTTGTAACAAATATCATCATTATCTTGGGATCCTAACCATCTCATTGAAATGAAAACAGGTTAATGTTTAAAAATCCTCCCCAAGAAGTAAAACATCATCTGCTTTAATGGTGCACAGAAGTTTCACTTTTATCCACAGTCATCTCTCAATTTACTAACATTATTTTAAAAGAATATTGAGACTATATCATAGCATTTAAGTTCTACTGACACAAATAAATGATGTCATGAGTAAGTTAAAAATTCAAATAACTCAAATATAAAAGGACTATTGGTCTAGGATACTAAGATAATTGAGAAGTATCTCATCATTTTTGTAATCTGGATCACTTTTGTAATCTTTTTTTAATATTAAAATACTTTATGAAACAATATATAAATTATGATATTGGATAAATTTTATTAGTCTCTGTTTTTAAAAGTTTTCAATAAGAAGTCTACTGCTAGTCCTGGGGACAGGGCTCCAATGAGAACCTTTTTTTCCAGAAGTGGAATCTGTTCCCAGACCGTGGGGTGGGTCCTGAAATGTTCTAACACACTTTCCTGAATGAGATTCCACATCCAAACTTTCTGTTGCTTCTGTCGTTTGGCAGTTAGCTCCCCATTGGCAAGCATTAGTTGTCCAAAATTTCCCCTCTAGTCTAAGATTTTGGTGCTACTATAGGGTAGGCATATTTCCTCTACCTTCTTCAGTGGCCGCATTTCCAGTCAACGGAGACCCAGGTCCTGAGAAGTATTCGGGAATTACAGATACTTCATATTTTGTGTCTGGAGTCAGGTTCTCCAGCGTTCTCCTCCTCTGATTGGCTGGGGTGGTAACTTCTTTGCTTTCTCCACCAGCGACTGGTCTATATATAATTCGATACCTTAACACTCTGCCTGGAGCTTGAGTCCAGGTAATTTTAAAACTATCTGTAGTTTCATCTGTCACCTTTAGGTTTCGAGGTGCTCCTTTTACTGAAATAAAATATATATATACACATATATGTTCAAACATAAGTTTACTGATTTTATATAAAAAATACAAAAACTAGCTTTTAATCACTAAATCATAGCATTTCTCTAAATAAATCCATGAACAGTTTTTGGGCAAACTTCCAGGTCATTGCATTCATTTAACCAGAGATTAACTAGATTCTGAAACAGTAAATACATATTCTACAATAACCAAAAAGAAACCAAGTACTCTTAATTTTTTAATTAAGAATGTATATAACAAAAAACTTTTTAAATCATGGATATCCTATAAATGGTACATTTACATGGCTATAAAATTAGAGAATAAAAATAATTCATTTCTTTGGATATAAGTAACTAAGACTTTCACTTTCACTTTATTTTCTCAGAAAAGTAGAAAAATAATGTGTAACACCCAGGTCTACCATATCTACCCACTAGACCATTTATCCAGTCCATCCCACACTAATTTTTTATTTGTACAGTCATTTGACTTGGAGAATAACTGGACCTTCCATGGGATGGAGAAAGCACATAATATGCTCCCAGTGAGTGCTAGTTAGATCCCAATCTTGATGTTGAATTTCAGTTTGGGCAACATCCATAGGCTCACAGTTTTAAATAAAATTTTCATGAAGCCCAAATGAGAACATTATTTGGCTTTGTGTTTATTAATCATGTTTGAATGACCTATTTGTTCAAAGGGGCAAACTGTCCATATGGAGAACATTCAGGAAAGGTGAACTACAGGTCACTGTCTTCTCAGTCCACTGGGCTGAAACTGTAGTGCAACATGCTGCATGTACCCCACAAACAATGAGAAGTTTATTTACATACTTAACACATAAATAGATCAGCCAGGGAAAAAGAAAGGAAATGCGTCTCTTCAGAAAAGAAAAAAAAAAAGGTAGCTGGCCAACTTAACGCCCATGATTCATTTTGTATGGCAAGGGAAAAGACTAAACTAGTCAGAACAAATGAGGCACATAGACTGATGGGTTTGAATACTGTCTCTGAAGCTTAATAGATATGTAATTTTGGGCCTGAGATTACTTAGCAGTAAAACATGACTGTTTATAGGAGGACTGAAGTGGTTCGATGAGATAATCCTGGCAAACATTTAGCATAGCACCTGATGCAGGAGCTCAATAATTGCTAGTTTAATGAAAGTATTGAATCAGAAACTTCCTTATTGACTAAAGAAAGCTTATATCCCAGATTCCACCACAGATGATAGAACTGGAAAGACATTTAGCAAATTCTACTGTAGTAGCCCAATGGCCAAAAACTAGAGTGTGTATGAATGTGGTGGCCTCTGCTCAAATACCCTTTAGACAAGTTTTCTCTTGAGACAGACTTCATTCCCATTCCCACCCCAAAGTGCTAAAGAAAAAGGGTCAGGCTCATCAGGCAGCAGTGTGGGCACTACAGGAATTTGTCAAAAAATCTGAAATATCTAAGTGTGAACTTCTAGCTTACAGGATCACAAAAACTCATCAGGTGAAAGGACGCCTTAGGTCATTTCATTTATTTGCTGGCCTTCAGGCAGAAATATACCTAAACCACCAACAAAAGAAAACTATCAATCTTATTTGAAAAACGTTTCAGAGAAAAAAAGATTCTCTGGCTCTTACCAGTAAGGCATGGCAATGTGAGCTATCCTTATTAGCAAATAATTCTTTGTAATTGTTATAAATTTTTTGCTCTTTCAGCCTTTTTCCCTCCTATCCTCAGTCAAGATGGGGAAGAACAATTGACATGTTTTGTGATATTCACTGTGCTACATTAAAGGGTAATTGCCCTGTCTTAGTCTTCTATGAACCAGGTTAAATTGGTGCCCTTTAAATGTCAAATGCAGTGAATTATCTCTGAAAATATTTGATCCTGTCCAGTAAAGAAGACACATCTAAAAAAATACTGCTTAAAACATTTGGTAAAATTTGTACACGCATATTCATAAAAGCATTATTCACAGTAGCTAAAGGGTAGAAGCAATGTAAATGTTCATCGATGGATGAATAAACAAAATGTAACATACACACACAGTGGAATGCCATTCAACCTTAAGAAGAAAGGAAATTCTGACAAGTGCTACGTGAATAAACCTGAGGACATTATACTAAGTGAAATAAGCCAGTCACAAAAGGACAGGTACTTATGATTCCATTCGTATGAGGCACTCAAGAGTAATCAAATTCATAGAGGCAGAAAGTGGAATGGAGACTTCCAGGAGCAGAGGGAATGAGGAATGGGGAGTTATTGTTTAATGAGTACAGTTTCAGTTTGGCAAGTTCTGGAAGTGCATGGGAGTGATGGTAGCACGAGGTAAAGGTACTTGATGCCACTGAAATGTACACGTAAACATGGTTAAAATGGTAAATTTTATCTTATGTGTATTTTACCACTATGTTAAGGAAAAAACAAACTTGGTAATACACATTTGCCATCAGCTCCACAAGTGCAGTAAGGCAGTTTCAGAAATGTTTAAAACATAACATTCCTGAAGTGTGGTACCGAAAAAGATGGATATGCAGTATTTCAACTGTTAATTCCATAATTATTAACAGTTCTCTATGTCTCTTCACATCAAATTGATCAAAACAAATCTAAGCCTTTTTACTGAAAAGTTTTTTCTCTTTTTTACAAAGATTTATGAAAAGCTGTATTTTAAAGGTGCCAAATCTTACAAAGGCATTCACAGTTCTGAACTATAAAGCAGATGGTTATTACAAACTGTAACTCTGTTCTGTAATAAATTACTAGCTTTTGAAAAACAGCGGCAGGAATCTCAACACACCTTCTGCAGTGGTCTCCTCTCCAGCTAAGGGGATGCTGAAGCCATCCTCATACTCTGCAGTCACGTTGACCAAGTACAGGGTCTCTGGCTTAAGGTTGTTGAGGACAACACTAGTGCTCGAGGCTGGCTCCACCACCGTGACCTCGTCTTCTCCAGCAGCTTCCTTGTAGGTGATGTGATATGAAAAAACATTTTCTCCAGCTGGAGACCAGTTGGCTTTGATACTGTAAGAAGTCACCTCGGAAAAACTAAGATTCCTTGGAGGCACATAAGCTATTAAAAAAAAAAAAAGACATAGTTTAAAATGTTTGAATCTATAAAACAAAAGTGAACCTAATGACTACATGTTTCTGAAATGGCTTATATTCATTTTGGAGAATGATGGCCATTGAGACCAATGTTCTCAGTACATCTTCCACACTTGACCATGGAGAGAAGGGCTCCCACTTACAGTCTCAAAAAAAAAGTCCTGATTATTTGCCTTGTCTACCAAAATACTAAGTTATACTATTTAAATGACTAATTAAAATTGAATTTGAATTTTGAGATTCTTAAGACAAAGCAGTAACAGAATAGACCTGCCCCCAACTAGAATATTTAAACAGTAGCAGACCTAAATATTTAAAAACAGTAGCAGATCAGAATTTTCCCATTCATCCCTGATACTTGGATATTAACCTTTGGTGGTGGGTAGACAGATATTTCAAGGTAATAATTAAGGAATTTTTCCTAAAAAAAGAATATTTATTAAATTAAGCATTTACTAAACTAAATCATAGAAAAATATAATGTTTATAGTGCAACCCCTGTGGAAAGCAATGTGGAGGTACCTTAAACAGATTCAAGTAGACCTACCATTCGATCCAGCAATCCCATTATTAGGCATCTACCCAGAAGAACAAAAGTCATTCTATAAAAAAGACACCTGCACCCGAATGTTTATAGCAGTACAATTCACAATTGCAAAGATGTGGAAACAACCCAAATGCCCATCAATTCATGAATGGATTAGCAAAATGTGGTATATGTATACCATGGAATATTACTCAGCTATTAGAAATAATGGCGATATGGCATCTCTTTGGTTCTCCTGGAGAGAGCTGGAACCCATTCTATTAAGTGAAGTATCCCAAGAATGGAAAAATAATCACCACATGTACTCACCAGCAAACTGGTTTCCCTGAGTGCACATTTGGGAATAACACCAATTGGATATCGGACAGAGGTGGGGGCTGGGTGGAAGGGATGCGTGTATACCTACTTGATGAGTGCGATGCGCACTGCCTGGGGAATGGACACGTTTGAAGTTCTGACTGGGGGGGGATGGGGGTGGGGGGAGGGGATGGGTGCATACCTACATGATGAGTGCGATGTGCACTGTCTAGGGAATGGACACACTTGAAGCTCAGACTCGGGGGGATGGGGAGGCATGGGCAATATATATAACCTGAACTTTTGTACCCCCATAATGAGCTGAAATAAAAAAAAATTAAAAAAGAAAAAAAGAAAAAGAAAAATATAATGTTTAACATATACTGCATGTCCTCACGGGACATACAAGCAGATTGGAAAACAAGAAAATGCAAGGTTATTATCACAAACAAAAGCAGTACATATGAATGCCAAGTGAGTGAAAGTGATCAGGTTATAGTGCTAGAACAGTTAAGAAAGACTTGGTGAAAAGAATGGAACTTGACTGAACATTGAAAAATTAGATTTTAGAAAAATGAAGAAAAGAGGATAGAGAATTCCAGATGTGAGAGATGATGCCCAAAAATGATCCAGGAAAAGGAATGCATAAAAAGAATTCAAAGGTCCAGGACTGTATTCTAGCTACCTTTGATTCAAAGGCCCCAGCTCCTAGCATCTGGCACATAGTAACCACTCAATTAGTGGGTTTTTTTCTTATTGGAAATGACAAATAGGTTTAAGCTCATTCCTAGACCTGCTTAAGCATCTAGGAGCAGAAACATTTCATAAGTCTTACAGGTAAACTATTTTTTCACCAACAGAAATATGATCCATACCCAGGAGAAAGCCATATATCAGAGCTCAATTAGCTAAGTTCAATAGTTCTCAATAACATAGGAAAGTTATACTTTCTCCTGTCTATAAAAAGAATTGAAGAAGCATATTATCCACAATTTTAGAGCAAAAAATGCATTGTTCATGAAGAAATAACTTTTACTCTACAAAGTCTACTAACCTTTTTTCTTTATAGCTGCCAATTCTTGCTCAATTCTAAGGCAGATAGACTGTGTGAGTTCAAAAGATATTCTCTGAAAAGCATCAAAATCTTCCACTGTGAACACGTGGGTCTCAGCAGGAGGAGAGGCAATAGCTTCTAATTCTGAGCGAACAGCATCCTTCACACCAACTGCAAAGATTTCAACATCTGAATTCCTTAGTTTTATAGCAGGATCTCTGAAAGCATCTGACGATTTCCCATCAGTGATAAGAATCATGACCTTTGGTACGTTGCTTCTCGAACCCTTGCTTGGCACAAATATTTTCTCTCTGACGTAAGTCATTGCTTTGCCAGTGTTTGTAGATCCTCCTCTGTAGGGGAAGGTGTTTATTGCTTCAATTATATCTTCAACTTTGTTGAATTTTTTCAAAGTGAACTCAGTATGAGGATCGCGGCTGTACTGGACAAGACTAATCTGTACCCTATTTGGCGAAATCTCAAAACTTTTTACAAGAACTTCCAGAAAGGCTCTAACTTTAACAAAGTTTGCAATTCCAATGCTATAGGAACCATCAACCAAAAACACAATATCAGCTTTTATATCCACACCACGTGAGCATTCTGTGAAGAGAAAGAAAGTCCATTAAAATTCAACACATATGAATTAATCATTAAAATACAGTCATCCAGCTTTCCCAGTAAGCATGCTTCTCTAAAAGAAAGCTATTGCAAATATTTTGTTCAAAACTAAGTCCAAACCAGTAAAGCATTCTCTCAAATGGACTTTCACATATTTCAAACACGAAGATGCACTCATCAACTTACCCACTTGAACTTTCATTGGCTGAGTCTTCTCCATTATTGAAACAGGTTCACTGGACGTCACTCCCTTCGTGGCATAAACACTAATCTGGTATTCTGTGTCTGCTGAGAGGTCCCGAACACTGAGCACGGTTGTCTGAGGTCCCACACTCAGAGCGTGCTGTCGTCTTCCGACCGTCATTGGTGTGAGGACGACTTTGTAGCCAGTCACCTGGCTAGGAGATGGATTCCAATTTAGCTTAATGTATTTTGATGAGACTTCCGAGGCAATCAGATTTGAAGGGGGCTCGACAACTAAAAAGTAACAAGCAGACTGATTAATTACAGTGAGAAGCAACCTTAGTAGTCTGGTCTACAGGTTTGGACCTTCAATTCTCCTTATTCATATTAACCATGAAGACATCAACAAGAGTTGCTGACACCCTCCTCTCTCCTCAATGCCACCTGTCCCCATCAAACCAAAAATGACTCAAAGCTTGATTTTTAGTCAGATTGCTGAGAAGTTTATGGAATAAGAAAATCTTTGGAAGAAATTACTGATAGGACACCTCATGCCTAATTCTTTTCTGAACCCAGAATTTCCATTCTGGTTTTTGGTATTTCACTCATTGTCTTTATTCTCAGGTACCAAAATAGGCACTCAAATATTTATTAAATTAATTATTTACTTAGTTCTCTAGAAAGTTTTTCTTTTTTAATGATATCATAGGAGTAAAACTATAATCTTTGAAGTATACTTTATAATATTCCAAGAGAGAGAGAGCATTTAGCAATTCTTAAATAATGTGTTTTTATAATTTTAAACAAATTTTATTTTCACTTCTTTCAGGTTAAGAAAAAAAGTTCAACTATGTTCACAGTGCCACCAAACATAGGTGAAACGATAGTTCATAACATATATATTGACACATAAATAGCAATCATATGAAAATTTTTGAGGCTAGGCACAGTGGCTAATACCTGTAATCCCAGAACTTTGGGAGGCCGAGGCAGGAGGATTGTTTGAGGCCAGGAGATCAAGACTAGCCTGGGCAACATAGCATGACCCCATCTTTATACAAAAAAATTTTTAATTTTAAAAATTAGCCAGGCACAGTGATGCACACCTCTTGTCCCAGCTACTCAGGAGGCTGAGGCAGGAAGATCGCTCGAGCCCAGGAGTTCAAGGTTATGGTGAGCAATGACCAGGCCACTGCACTCCAGCCTGAGTGACAGAGTGGGACCATGTCTCAAAAAAAAAAAAAAAATTTTTTTTTTATTCTTACTCAATGTAGAACATAGTCATGCATTTAACAGTAAACATAAAGTATCTTAAGATATTTTAGAAAAATATTCAAAATTCTAGATTTGTCAATGGAACCAACTCCCACAAGATATAGTTCTAGTTTTTTATAAATCTACCTGCAAGAAGTGAGTGTAAAAACAGGCAGAAGTTTACACATCATCTCCTCAAAAAGGCAATCAGACGTAGTGCAGAAAAAATGAAGTTTCAGTAAGAAGTAGTTGGAGGGAAGCCACAGATGCACCCACTGGAAGTTTGGCCAAACCTTTTGAGTGATGCAGAGGCAGTGCAGGGAACAGAAGACTCAGGCTAAGCCAGCAGGAGAGAGAAGGCCCTGAAGAAGTGTGTGAACCCTTGTGATGCGGCCCCAGCTCCCCTCACGGGGACAGTCCAAGAGCAGAACAATAGTTCAGCCTACCCTTGCACGCAGGCAACTGCACCTCACTGAAGAACTAGAATGTTTAAAAGATTGAGTAAAGAGAGGTAATCAGAGAAAAGTGGAGGAGGATTACAATACAGAGCAAAAAAGTCAGACATTAGGCTGTGAAACAAAGAAAAAGATTCAGAGCCCACGAAGTAATGAGAAGTTCTGAGACAGAAGTAGGGCCAATGAACATTGACAAAATACTTGGGGCTTGGAGATTAAAGGGTTTCTATGGTTGGAGATGTAGCTATTTAGAAATTTACGTTTAATCAATTGTCGATTCTCAGGCTGAGAGGAGAACAATTATGGAAAGATATAAAGCCTTTGAATTGTGACTTTTAATGTTGAAAAGGATGCTTACAAAACATCTTTTGAAATGTCTTTTTTTATTTAGAAGTAATAACTAATAGAAATGGGAAATTTTTCCAGACATGGGAGGATCAAATTGACTGATCTTTGAAATATACTTAGAAGCTTTGAAACTATTATGCAAAGTATAATGATAGAAAACTCTTGTCCTTATCCAGTAACTAGCAACAGTGTTGTTATTATTTTCCGTTGTAGGATGCTAAGTAAAATAAATGTCTCTCCAGTCCACCAGTGTTACATCAGAATGTAAGATAATTAAAGCAAGTACCAGAATAGCATGATATACATTTGTGCACATTGAATGGTCTTAAAGAAAAGAGCAAATCAAAACGTGTCCCAAAAAATTTTTAAAGAACTTTACAATGATATAAATATTTTATTGAATGTTCCACTCCAATGGGGGTGGGGAGGAACAACACAAATGGCATCAACAAGCTGAGTTACTGAAAAACAATATACAGTTGGAGAGTCACTGAAGGATATGTTTAAATAAATGTCTATTTCTAGGATACCTACAAAGCTATAAATGCTATCCAATCATGAAAAAGACTAACACATGGGGAACATTCAACAGTCTACTCACTTTCTTCTCCACTAACCAATTCACCAAGTTGTTCGTCAACACCTGAGCACACCTGGGAAATGATCTCATTCTGAATATCCACGATTGCATCAAAGTTGGCCACGTTGAAAACATGGCTCAGTGAAGGTGTGGAGGCAATTTGTTTGAGTTCTTTTGCATCTGCAGCTTTAATCCCTTAAAAACCAAAGGACAAGGATATATTGAAGTGGGAAAATGTGCTGGCTGACTTAGAGTTCTTTGCTTTGTGAGTCTTTCACAACTGAAGACATTTTCAAATCCTTAGTAAGTCGTAAGCCAGAATTGCTTTGCTTCATAACGAATGTGCAACTGTTCAGATGACAAAAGCATTTTATAATTTCATATAAAGTGGCCGGCCAAAGAGGAAAACAAATGGTTAGTAAAACAGAGTGGGCTTTCATCCCAACCATGCCATCATATGTCTCTGCCATCTGTAAAGATAATACTTTCTTCTTCCAGAGTCCTGAATAAGCTGGAGCCCTCTGAATTCTTCAAGTATTACATAATATAGGAAACACATAAAAAACACTTAATGATAATACAAGAAGTATCTTTATTAGAATCATTGGCCCAGCATTCTTTGAAAAGTAGAGAGCTGGCAAAGAATGTAAATACCACCTTGCTTAATGTATATGCTAATGGATTTATATGAGGGAAATAGATAAGCAAAATTTTTACTTAAAGACAATTTGGCTTAAACTACACTATAAAATGCAGTAAACACGTCTAACAGCATCCTTCCCTGAGGAATCAATCTTTCATCTTCCTAAGCATTAAGTGCAATAAAGCAGTTGTAAAAAGAAAATAATTAACCAAGCTTAACCTACCCAAAGAGAAAACTTCAACCCCAATATTACGAAGCTCTCTTGCTGGAATTTCCACTTCGTCCTGGGATTTGCCATCCGTAATGATAATTGCCACTTTAGGGAAGCCAACTCTTGCTCCAGCAGAGTCCGTGAAAGTATTTTTAACTAAGTAATCAATGGCATCCCCTAAAGGGAAAAAGAAACACGTTCATTCACTTTGTACTACATAATTTTGCCAAAGTCAAAAACTACGTGATTAATTTCAAAATTATTTAATATATGATAATTGTGCCATGTGTAATTTCTTTCCAAAACAGACAAGTCTTTTATTTTAAACAATAACAAAATCTGTAAAACATACCTGTCATTGTGTTTCCACCTTTGTATGGGATTTTTTTAATTGCAGCAAGAAGCTCATCCCTTTGGTAGTACTGATTTAAGTTAAATTCAGTCCTGGTATCAGAGCTGTACTGAACAACTCCAACCCTTGTCTTCTCTTCCCCAATGTCAAATGCAGACACAAGAGCAGCAATAAAGTCTAAAATGTACTTGAAATTATTTCTTCCCACACTCCAGGAGCCATCCACAAGGAAAACCAAATCAGTCCAGGCACTGACAGAGCATTCTGAAATATATTTGATATATTTTTAAATGATACTGTATTAAATCAATCTATCATCAAGAAATACAAGCTAACATTGCAAAACTGTTGACTCCTTAAATCATTCTGTTCATTAGAATGCATTCACCCATTGTTCTTCACCCTCGCACACAAAAGAATATATAATTTTATTAGCATACATTTTCAGTGCCTTCATTGAGATGCATTTATGGAACTAAATGTCTTTAAATTGCTGTATAAGACATTTGCAAGAAGAGATAAAAATATATATGACCTGCTCTCTAGGGGCATACATCCAAGTATTTGTACTATCAACCTATCTATTTTTATAAACTATATCCTCACTCTTCTTTCCAAATAAAAATTATATAAAACATCTGTGAGACATACAAAAAAAATGCAAGCAAAGTGTTTTCATTCCTTGGTGTTTATCAAAAAATAAATACCACTCAAGCAGGTGCAGTTCAGTTGTAGAAAAGAGCAAATTTTTCAATATTCTCTTGCACTTTTCAATATAATTGTCAGTTTGCAGTTGGGTTTGTCTAGACGATTAATGGAGTTTAACAGAAGTAAAAACAAGCATAAAATGATGCAAAATGCCAAAATATCATGTCCTTATTATCAATGTATTTAAATTTGACAACTAAAACCTACTTTTACTAAACAAAGAAAGTAAACAATCATTTCATTTCAAAAGTAAAAATTCCATGTGGTATCCTTAAATTACTAAAATACAATGACCAGTTTTTGTAACTGAATATATTATCTTTCCTTCTCTGTGGTAGGAGTCAGGTTGATTTTCATGAAAATTTGTATTTGCAAGGCAAGGCTAAGTGAATTTTCTGAAGGTGTTTTTGTCCCTGCAGTCAGCTGGTAGATAATAAAAGAAGTATTTGGCTAGGAAGAGGAGAAAAGGGTCCTGGAAAATTTTGCAAGCCCAATACAAGTTGCATGCTTAAGTAATTTTTGCACATTATTTAATAGATCAATTTAAGTCTATTAAAAAGTCAATATTTGGCATAATACTTTGATTTATAATAAATATTGATGGTTTGGGGGAAATATTAGCATTGTAACTGCATACTATAAACTTCATTTCAGATTAGTAGACATCTGAAAGAATAACAAACAGTGATCTGGAAGGAAAATTTCTAGATAAAGAGGCCTTTGTGTTTGTAATCTTTTTATTGTCATTCTGGGTCATAAATCCAACTTTTACAAAGTGGCAAAATCAGAAGTCCAAGAAACCCCTTAAGAGTCCATCCCAATAAGTCAGACAAAGTAGCATAAGACAAAGGGAGACTAGTAACTGTAAAACCTGTCCCAGACTAAATAAAATTGCTTTCATCTGATTACAAATGCACCAATTTATTAGAAATGTCTTACAGAGACTGGAAAGATTACAACTGCTATCAACTGAAGCCATTATAAATATCTTGGAGATGAGCATAACATACATATAGACTTAGAAAAGTATTTTTGTGGCAATTGAATTGCTTTGAACACTAACTCTTGTGCTCCAGCATTGTATTCTCATATATTTCTAAGTACTATCTATTTATATCAGTTTGTCTTTGAGAAATGAGTTGAGTCCAGTGACGAGCTTTGTTTGAATTGCCAAAATTCTGCAGGAAAATTTGGACACATACAAATTTAAAACACTTCCATTAAAAAGAATGTTTAGTAAATAGAATGAAAAATTGGGTTTCTTGGGGCCGGGCGCGGTGGCTCACGCCTGTAATCCTAGCTCTCTGGGAGGCAGAGGTGGGCGGATCGTTTGAGCTCAGGAGTTCGAGACCAGCCTGAGCAAGAGCGAGACCCCATCTCTACTAAAAATAGAAAGAATTATATGGACAGCTAAAAATATATATAGAAAAAATTAGCCGGGCATGGTGGCACATGCCTGTAGTCCCAGCTACTCGGGAGGCTGAGGCAGTAGGATCGCTTGAGCTCAGGAGTTTGAGGTTGCTGTGAGCTAGGCTGACGCCACGGCACTCACTCTAGCCTGGGCAACAGAGTGAGACTCTGTCTCAAAAAAAAAAAAAAAAAAAAGAAAAATTGGCTAAAAAGTCAGAACTTAGGTATTATAACTGCTTACTTATACATTATTCATATTGTCTGTGCTACTTCTAGATAAAGATTCTAGAAATTAATATAGGAATAAGATCAATCTATTTATATAACTAGAAAATCTACTGTATCCTACATTTATTTATTCTACAAATCCAAGCAAAAATATTAAGGGAAACACTCACTTTGCATCTCTGTTTTTCCAGGTTTCTTCTCCCCTGGCTTTGTTGAAACACCTGTTTGAACTGAATCAAAACCTAAGTATTAGAAAAGGAACTGAACCCAAATATTTTCTTTTAAAAAGAATAAATATATTGTCCTTTGCCATTGTCTTTCAAATGTATGTTCCCTGTGCAGCTGGTCAGAGAATACTGCCCAATAAGCGTTCCCTTGCAAATGATACATATTTTAGTAACATTTTAAAGATATTTAAGAAAGACATTAACATTGTTATCCAGCAAAGTTTAATGTTTTCAGTACGTTTCATTCACAATATTTCTGCTGCTTCCACAGACCAAGGTTACAAATCAAGAATGATTCATATCCTCTAATAACTAGGATCACAGAATAGTTAAATAAATTAAATCTCCATAATAGATTAAATTGAAGTTAGAAAAATCTTCCACAAAATAAAAGGTATAAAAGTATTTGAATTTATATGTGTGCTTACTTGTTAGTTGGCCTATAACTGGTACACTTTCTTCTACTTCATTATATGAAGTTATTGTCACCACATACTCTATTTCAGGTATAAGGTCAGCTAACAAAGTTTCAGTGGTACTAGCTGCAAGGGTAAATTCTTTAGTGGGCCCATCTGGAAATACAGAAAGAAAAAAACACGAATGCAATAAAACATTTTTCACATGTAACACAACACTATATATTGTAATTCTCAGATACATTCAAAATCTGAAAAATTTAATATGTGCTTTTTTTCCAGGACAACCAAACGTTACTTTCTGTCTTCTAAAACTAAAACTTTGAATTTTAGAAATTCAATAAATAGACTTGTATTGCCATTATTTCTTATAATCATATTTAATATTTGTTTGAGGATACAAGATTTTTCCAGATTTAAAGGTATACCAGAATTTCAAATCAAAAATCTCTCATTGTTTTTGAAGACTAATGGTAGATAACAAAATTTTTATAAATGAGATATAAAGCAGAAAAGAATTTAGTTTTAAAGTATGCATTAGAGGAGAGCAGAAAAAGAGAAATAAGGGATGAAAGTAAACTCAAGGGAAACAAATCCCATAGGTTAAGATTAACCCATAATGGGAAACAATTTGTATGAAAGCAATGCATTGTCCATACTTAAATGGATGCATAGCTTAATGGGTAACCATGGACCTCTGGATTGACTTAACTAGGAAGCAAACATCTCAAGGTACAGTCTACTAAGTGTTTACTTATATATTGACAATTATATACTTCCTTCTGGATTCTGTTAATTCTCAATTCAATCAGGAAACATGGTGGTTCCTAGGGACTAAGTGCCTTTTGATATTTGTAATTATATTAAGTTTTCATCAAAACAGAAGTAATCAGGAAAGGTAACAGGTACAACAGAACCCTGAGAAATGCTCTTGATTTAAATGTGGAACGTGTAAAACCAACCAAGACCCCTAGGGGATATCAATACACTGGGGCACTGTGGGTTGGGTGGTCTCAGTGCCAGTTTTGAAAGTGCTGAGAGTCAGTAATTCTCAACATCTGGAAACAGGATAGATCTTATTTGAACTGTTTTTCTGCTTTGGAATGAATGAATTAGTTAACTGGAAATATATTTGAGGATACAAAATTAAAAGAGGAAAAAGTAAATTCTTGATCATTTTTTTTTAAGTTCCCTGATAAATCAGTATTTAAAATCATTGGTATTTTTAAAGGCCAAATGATAAGAAAACACAGTTCTAGGGATGAGTTATGTCAACACCATCCATCTCTACTGTCAACCAATTAAGACTTCTTCCTACCATTTGGCCCATGTTAGTAGAAATGGTTATATTCCCATTCCATTTGAGAACTAAAAGTTAAACCATGGAAATTGGTTCTTCACACTTGGTTATTTTCTGACAGCCTAGTATCGACAGAATCCACCCAGCCAAAGTAAATTCTTGTCTTTCATCATGGTTGCCCACCATTATCCCAGAATGATGATTTCTGAGTATTGAAATGCATAGGACACTGGGTAAGGTGGAACAATTTGATACTTTAAATGTTGAAAAGATTAAGAAATTCAAGAAGAATGCCAAGAAATGAGGATTCTATCTTATAAGATCAAAGATTACTAACAATATTCTGATCAGATTTTTTAAAAGTGTCTATTTTTAATAACAACAGCTTAGCACAGTAAGCCACGTAAATAAAGCTCAATACCATTAAAATATAACAGTGGGTACTAGGCTGGAAATTTGAAACCTGAGTCCACCAAATATCTGGTGACATTGACCAAATCTCTTAGGCTTTCTAAATCTCAATTTTTTCATGATGAACTGGGAGGAGGGAAAGAGACTGGATTATACCATCTTGATGTCTCTGTTCTAAAACCCTAACGTCTTGACTCTTACCTGTTGTAGGGTCCACCGTTATTCTGTAACCCAAAATTGGATCAACTGGTCTTTCCCATGACATATGAACAGTATTTTCATCTATAATTTTAAAATTCAAGTCTGAAGGTGGGTCAACTGCAAAAGAGAGAGTTGATATTAGTTACATTTTCCAATGTCACAAAACGGTCAATTTAATTTAATAAAGAATTATGTTGAGCAAAGCTTACTAAAATTGTCTTTGCATAAATTTGTTTCCAACAAATATAAAAGATATCTTGTTGGATAAGAATAAAATTAAAAGCTGACAAGATATGACGAAACATCAGAGAGTATACATATTATAGAAGACAGCACAAAACACTTTTGATTCTTGAGTTGCTAGGTCATTCAAGAATGGCCAGCAAAATCAAGCATAATAGAAACATATTTGGATACAAGTACATACAAGTACAATGAAATCACATATAATACCCACATATGCAAACAATTCACATAACAATTAAAGAAATTTCAATACATGCTGAGTGCATTTTGAACAAGCATGCCAAATCACAACCTGCTTACAATCATAGAAGTTAATTTAGAACATTGACATAATACTTTTTTTCAATAATGTGGAAAAGAATCAGTGATGTCTTTGGCTCATTCTCTGCATTATTGCCTTGTTATTATGTTTGATAAATCTTAATCTGTGGCAGAGATGAAAAACATTTTAATGAAAAGGAAGAATCATGGGAAACTTAGTTATATCTCACAAGGAAATATACATTTAAATGTATATTCATATATAGACAAATATTCAAAAATAATAAGGGATGTTAATAATTTATAAGTATATAAACAGTAATATTCATATGTTTATAAAGCTATTATTCTGCCTGTTTACACCAACTTGCTGTATGTTCCAAGGTGTAAACCAACACTGTTATTTCCTTTGCAGCAGGTATACTCCATACTAGAAATGGCATTTTAGATTAAAATGCCAGTATGGTCCTTTACATAACAATGGTTAATTATGAAAAGACAACATCAATGTTTATTTATGGACATTTATTTACAGAACTTAAAGAAAATAGTGAAGAAGGATCAGCAATCTGAAGACATGACTGCGCATAAAAACTTGGAGAAGTCAATGACAGGAATAACTGAAAAGTACAGAAAGGAATAGTTTACATACAAAACTGTACAGCATCATGCATGGGTCAATGAAATGTTGACTTGCTTTTAGTTTCCCACAATGAACAAAAGCCTCCATGTACAATGGTGATTACACAAAGACGTTTCCAAAATATTTTATAATGATATTCTCTCTACAATGTTCATGCCTCATCATGCAGCATTGTACTGACTCACTGTCAGTGCATGGTCAATGCATTAAAAATGATTACTTTTGAAGCAGGTCAACCAAGTAAGATGACTTTCAGCCACACTCTTCTTAAAATGTTTTAGTCTGAAAGTATTCCTTGTGAGTCAGAATTTTTGCATATGTTTTGAGAGATTACAATCTCCTTTTAGGTTTTTACAAAGGTCAATTAAAATATAGTAGTAGCTTGGAGACATGAGTCATAGAATTTAACTGGTGTTAAGGATTATGTCATATTAATAGCACTTTTAATGGAAATAAAACAAATTAAGCAAACATTTGCTTTAATGAACTACTGTCTCCAACTGTAGGTGATGGCTTTTTATTTTTAATGGATACACAAGTACTGGAATGAATGTTATGTTCTTACTATCCATACACAGGCAGTGAGATTAGACTATTAATCTACATGCAAAGCTTAATTATTCAACATTCTTCTGTCTGTAATCATATTTGGAGGTTTAGCTGTACTCATCACTTAGTATAACATGCATGCAACAGATGTTAATAGGACAACAGGTATTAAGAATATCATTATAAAATATTGCTCCAATAGCAATGGCTCAGGACAAATTTAATGCAAAGGCAGACACAACTGGCCTGAGCATGCTTTTAAAAAAAAAAAATCAGTACATGGAAAAATAGTACCACCAACCTTGGAAGGAAATTGACCTGAAGCAGCGGACATTAGGTTAAAACTGCTGAAGGGCAGCAGCAGCCCCCCTTGCTGATATCCAAATGACCAGGATTCCAGATAAACTGAAAAATTGACTGTGGGGAAAAGTCTTTAACATTTCAGAGGATTTTAAGGTGTTCATAGAAACTCAGATCTAGTATGCAGGAATCAAGAGGAAGAAAGAGTGGCCGACCAGCACATGTACAACAAAATGCCCACTTGCTTTTCTTCTTGCCAATTTTATTGCTTCTACAACCTTACAGGCTATCATTCTTGTTATACACTTGCTTGTTTCATGAAAAAAATAATAATAAATCAGGTGTGAGTGTGCGACCCATGTCAACATAAATCAATGCAAAAATGTAATTTTATTATTATAAATTTGAAAACTTTTTCTTTTACACAAAAATAATTCACAGCCACCATTGCATCATCACAGAGTCTTCCCTAAAACAATGCTGATGCTGAAATATTTCAAATATGACCTCACTACATATGGATCATAATCACAAAGAGCCTTAGTTGCATAGAACGAGAAGCTAAACCAAGAGAAATATAACTAAAATTATAAATAAATAAAAATTTGATATGTAGTCATCAAACCTGAATACTAATAGTGAAGTGACTAAAATTTTAAGTATTTATAACTCTAATAGTTTAATTCCATATCTATGAATAATAGTTTTTGTTATCAAGCACTATGCTATGAAAGCCTCATTCTGATGAGATTTTTGTTACATGAATTGGCAGGATTTAGGACATTTTAGGAATGTTAATAATAGCTAACATTTGCTGAGTGTCTTCTATAACAGAGAGCTAGTCATTTCATATATTGTCTCTTTTTTCCCCCAATAACATGGTGAGCCTCATTGTGCCTGGTTTACAGATGAGTCAGTGAAATTCAGAGAAATTAACACAGCTAATAGACAGCAATACTTTGATCCCATGGTCTGACCGTAAAGCATACAGTTTTCTACCACATTCAATAAATGTGAAAAAGAAGAAATGTTTCAATCAAAAATTAACTTTAGAAACCAATATTTATATATGTTTGTCTGTTAATATATATATTTTTCTTCTACTCTATGAAAAAAACATTAGAACAAATGATCAATTGTAAATATGTGATATTCAGATAATTTTCAGTTCATACATAGCTAGAATTTGGTATTAGCTTCACACACCTGTTGAAATAATTTTAAAACTAAAGTGTCTGTCTTGATATAGAAGAAGAAAAACACTTTTTTTTTAATTATGGCTCCCAAAAAGAGGGTATGTCCAAGAATTTACCAACCATGGCAGAGACAAATGAATGGAAGGATGGATGGATGGATAGATGGAAAGATGGATGCTGGAGAGGAGAACAGTCTAAATTTTGGTAAGTGTATATAATGTGTTATAGATAAAGCAAAACTGAGAACACGCTACTAAAATATCATCTTGATGAACTAGTAAGACCTTTAGCCTGATATCTGTGATGACGGCACTGGAAAGGATACTACCTTAATGATAGAAACCTTTAGAAGTACATAAAGTATGATGAGTTTACTATATTTGATAGGCATTACTTTATGTTTTCCATGCAAAGTTAGTATAAATTTAATGATCTTCCCCATGATATAAAAATTCCTTTCATTTGTGTTTATAAGACACCAAAAATAACTAGTTGAAAAGTTAATCTTTTAGACAAGCAACAGATTATATTATACACATTACAAAATGTGTTCTCACATTAAACCCACTGAGTCAACCAGTTATCACGCAAAAAGGAAGCATGGTTTGGCCAAACCAGCACTAAACAAAAACTAGAAGACTTGGGTCTTGTCTGTATTTTGCCCCTAAGTAACTACATTAGTTGCCCAAGTTATTCAGCCTCTCTGGGCCTCATTTTCTCATTTGGAAAATGAAAGAATTAGAATAGATTAAGTTCTTCTCTAGTTTGAAATCTGTTATAGGATTAATAGACATATGTATTAATTAGCCTCTTAACCTAGACACAAGACAAAGCTTACAGTTTAAACTCACTGATGAATTGATAATATCTAATTGTTCATGATATAGTATAAACTATAAATCAGACTTACCAAATTAAAACTCCGCTTTTCACGAAATTTGTGTTCATCTCAAATTCTAGATTAATTAGAAAGGTGTCCAAATTCTCAGGGAATACTGGCCATTATCCTTTAAATGCAAAGTGTTACATTTTCTAAAGGATAATTAACACACTATACACTACAGGAACCAAAAATAATTGCCATGCAGGGCACTGGCCTAGGATGTATGGCCAACTTATAAGGCTGATAAAGTCTATGCTGTGGCTAAAAATTAAAAATAGTGAAGGCAAAAAAAAAAAAGAATCATTTTTGCCCTTACTTCTGTAGGACAAGATACCATAGTTTAGACAAGTAGGCAGAAGGAAAACAACAGGACAAAAGTGGTACCACTATAAAAAAGAAGAAATGCAAAAAGTGAATGCCAAAATCTTTTAACTAATACAATAAAAAAGTATTGGGTTTCCAACATATAAAAAATTAAGTAAATAGAAAATGGTGAGAAAATAGTATGAATATAAGAGTGCAAGTATGAGTCATAAAAGGGAAAAAAGAGTAACTATGGCTACTTTAGGACTAAGATCAAAATGGCATGGTACCAAACAGGGTTGCAAGCTGAAATTTTGAACTGCTCCCAACAGAAATATTTCAAAGAAATTCTGTTTCCATCCATTGTCCCCAGAAAGGCTTTGGCCACAAATTTTGTTAGCCCTTCAAAGGCTCCTGAGGCCACTTAGTTGGTAGTTAACACCAGGGCTGTGCCGTCCAACACAGGAGCAACCAGCCATGTGGCTATCAAGCACTTGAAATGTGGCCAGTCTAAAATAAAATGTGCTGCAAGTATAAAAAACACCCACTGTCAAACACTTAGTACAGAAAATGTAAAATACCTCACCACCAATTCTCATATTAATTATATGTTGACATGATAATATTAGGTTAAATAAAATATGTTATTAAAATTAATTTCCTGTTTCTTTTTCCTTTTTTAGTGTGGCTACCAGAAAAATTTTAAGTTACATATATGGCTTGCATTTGTTGCTGAAATTATATTTCTATTTGATATTACCAAACTAGAGAATAAGGCCAAAAAAATGAATACCATTAAAATATAATTATTAAATACTGACCTAAGGGGATGGGAGACAAGAAACCACACAGCTTAATAAAGCAAAAGTACCATATGGACATCAACATAAATTAAAAAGAGAAAACATAAGAAATACGAGAATAATCAGAAATGTAGATAGCAAAATGTTCTTTTTAACTGCACTTTGCTAACCAGCCATTATCTAATTCAGAATTGATTTTTTTCCATTTACATCATTTCCAACCTAATTCTTTTCCTCAGAATTCTCAAACATTCTGATTTTCAAATAACTATTTTCTTAATGAGCCATAAATGGGCCACTTCAGTGAATTATCTAAAAATATCTTTAGTAGAGCTTCCAAGTGTTCCTCAAATAAAATTCCTTCCTAACAACGACATAGAAACAAACATTAAAGCCAACCTCATCTGAATATTACTTCACAGAGGCCACTCTGAAGAGCCTCTACATTCATAAAATATTAATCAAGTAAGAAGAGCCAGCAAGTGTCTGTCACTTTTCTAAGGATGCCATACATTTTGGAAACAACTGCTTTCCCTAAGTTTTTGTGCAGTCTTGGAGTAGAAAATCAAACACTATCGAAACTTTGTAAACCTGAGTGTTGTCATGAAGCAGCCCTACTTTTCCCACCTCTAAAAAAGGACAATCCACCCCGGAACTTCCACAACTGTCTCATGCAGAAGTATTTCTTTTCTCCCTGTGCTTCATTGGGGGTATTTCTTTATTGGGGAAAAAAAAAACTATAAGATGTCTTTTATGACATTACCCCATTTATCTTGCAGGATAATAAAACTAGTTTGTCAGGTCTCCAATGATAATTGAGGGAACACAGAAGCACCCATGGGGTTAATACATAGAAATGGATTGTTTAGTGAATATTGAGAAATTAAGGTATCAAGTGCACACAACAAAGACTAGGTTGGAAATCTTAACAAAAGCTCTTCATTTGCAAGACGGCGGGGCCACAAGGAGTCGTTTTAGAGACAGTCTCTGAGCCCCTGACCTCCTCGGCGGGAAGGGCAGACGTGCGGAGCTCTCCCGCAGGGAGGGAGGCAGGAGGGAGCTAGGCAGGGGGGAAGGACGCTGGAGGTGATGCCCGGCTCCCCTGGCGTGCGCTAGCCTCCCGGGCTGAAAACCTTGGCCCAGGCCCAACCCGTCTGAGCTGGGCTGCTCTGGGCCACGCGCCTGAAGCACCGCGAACCAGACAGGGACAGCAGCGACCCTGGGACACGCGAACACCCCGGGGGCTCGGATCTCCCAGGGGGCGTGGGGGAGGAGAACCTGAGACCTTCCGATTTCAAGATTGTTCTTTTTTAAGGAGCAAAGGAGGCAAGAAAAGCTTCCTCTTTGCCTGCTGGACCCCTTTTAATAAAAGCATTTGTTCTGTAAAATTTGGATTCAGTCAAAAGGACCCAGTCAAGGATCCAGAAGGCCACATGTGGCCCCCAAGGCTGCAGGTTCTCCCCCCACCCTTACAGGCGGTTTGACTGCTGGCTCATTTGCCTGCACCATCCGCCTGGCCGACTGAGTTCCCCACAAAATACACAAACGCGCAGAGCCAGCGCTGTTGGAGTCTTTTATTTCGTGCTGTCACCGAGGTTGCAGGCCGGAGACAGGTGGTTACAGCCGAGCAAGAGAGCGAGCGCGCCTGCGCTCCAGGGCTCCTGGGTACCACCTGAAGTGTCCCGTTGGTAGAGCTGGGTACACACGTCGCACCCTCCCAGGCGGCTGGTCCTTTAAAGGCGGCAGTGCAGGTGGCAGTGTGGACAGCACACCGCAGAGACAAACTCAAGGAGACCACACAGCACTGTACGGAATGGATTTAGCAGAATGCGAAAGAACTGGACCTGAGAGCTGGGAAATGGACAAACCTCAGGAGAAGGGAGTGTTTCTCTGGAGCAGAGAAACCACCAGAGAAAGCACAAAACGCAGGAAAAAACAGAGCAAGCAATAGACACAGGAAAGATTTGATTTTTTTCCTTTCTCAAATCCTGCATTGTCACTCTGGGAGGGGGAAGGAAAAAGCTTTTACCTTCTGCCTCAATGGAAGACAGGAGCAGGGCCGCGCCCAGGGCGGCGAGCGCTGGGGGAAGCCTGGTCCGCATGCTCGGCCTCTGAGCTCACAGCCGCATGAAGGGATCTGCGGAAGAAGCAGTGATCGCATCAGAACCGGGTCTGGGCAGGCCCGGAACCAGGTTAGAACTGGAGCCTGGACCCAGTCCACAACCCGACCATATCTGCCTTAATAACGACAGGGCCTAGCCCAGCACACAATGGGCGTATTGTGGAGCAGTGGAAGTCAAGATCATCTACAGAAGTTTAATCACGGCACTAGGAGGGAGTTCCAGTTTAAAGAGGGTCCTGTTTTCCTGGAGACTGGTCCTACTTAGCATCCCGGGTGAAGGCCTTACCAGCCCCCACATGACTTCATCCTGCCTGGGTGATGGCTAATTCAGAGGTCATTTAATCCCTGACTCAACTAAATGTCTCTTCCAGCTGGGGATTTTATTTGGCTGCTTTTTCCTAGCTGCTGAACTCTTTAGGTAGCTGTATTTTAGTGGTCTCAGGGCAATTTGGAAAAGTATAATAAACCTTTTTTCTCTCTTTTTCTTCGTTTTGTTCTGCCTACAAATATGCAGCTCTTTAAGGTCTGAAATGGATTATACAGAAATATGTAAGACCCAGCTGAAACCTGACCCTCCTGCTAACTGTGTTGTTTTCACATCTGATAAATCCTTTACCCATGATGGGAGAAAACAACTTTAAAATACATAATAAAAAGAGATGGCACACTAGAAGAATCGAACCACTCTTTGTTTGTTTTTCCAAGATGTTTTTAAATAAAAATTCTCAATAATAATTAATATTTGCAGTTAACTGTATATTTATCCTGGAAGATTACAGGTATATGTGTTCCAGAGGAGAATATGTTCTATTCTGATTTTTCCTGCAACTAGATTATTAATTCCTTAAAGACAAAGAGTAGTATTCACCTTTGTGGTTTCCCGGCACACAGTAGGTGCTTAACCCATGTCTGCAGAATGGAATCTCCTAAAATAATCTAAGGGCCAATTCAGAGACAAAAGCTACAAGCAATGAACTGAATTGGGAAGCTGCCAGTGGCAAAACACAAAAAGAGAATTGACTCTGAAGTACATAAATTATTGTAAGGCAACAGGCTCGGCCTCATGAAAAATGCAGAGGGCATGGGGACTGTCCTGCCTGGGAATCCAAAAATGAGCTAAAAATGGAGCCCTCTTTGAGAAAAGAAACTGACAATCTCCAACCATGTCTTTCCAAATTATTGGCACAATGTATTAGGGCAACTTTCCTCAGCTTGAGTGTAAATTACATTTTAAATGTCTGATGAGCAGGCGTGCCAAATTGCCTGGAGCTCCTTTTTCATGAAGCCAAGATTAAAATTTTGGCACTGCCCTGGGGATCTAAGGGCTCTAGCAATTTCTTTCTTCCTAATTAACAACTGTTTGACATTTCTAACCCTCTTCTACATCAGTGAAAACAAGAGGTGAGACTGGCCCATTGTTCCCATCATCTGGCCTTAACTTTGCTACAATTATTTTCAACTCAGCTGGCAGTCGTGCTCGCGGAAAGTTAAAGGCTGACAGTCGACCCACCGAAAAGCTGTGTGCAGATTCTTTTTTTAAACAGCTGAACTCAACAAAAACCTGAGAGGTGGAAGCAATTTGTCTAGGTCTAGAGCGCCACCTATTGGCTTCCTGACTCAGCAGCAAGACTAAATCTCGCTTAGTGGTATCTTAACGCGCGGTTAGGCAGGCATTCTTTCTATGTTTTAAAAAGAAAAAGTTTTTTTTTCTCCTTTTTAGCCAAAATATTCATTTCAGTGTTTAGCAACATTTCACTGAGCAGTCTCAGACATAAATGTCTAAAAGCGGCCGCCCCTACGTGGCACCAAGGATTCCCTCACTTCACCCTCATGAATGAAAATGAGTGGGGGGGGGGAGGGGATGCTAAGGGGATTTGTCCCCTTCTGCCAAATTGCCCCCTCCCCACTCCTCTCCTGAAGAGGCCAATTCCTTAACTTCCGCGTCAAGTTAAAAAAAGAAAATTACACACACACCTGCAGGGTCCCTCCAGATCCCTCCAGGTCCCATGCGCATCACCTACCTCCTCTCCTACCCACCACGCAACATCACTTAGCCAAGACAGAGCTTAGAGCTCATTTCCTTTCTTGCCCCGTCCCTCCCCAGCATTCTTTAGAAGGCTGCATAGTCCTGGTTGAGATGGGGGAGGGGATGCCCCGGGGAGCCCGGAACTGGTCACTGGAGGGTTCCTTACGATGCCCAGTTTGGAGTACCTGTCCTGCTCCCCGGCTCCCCCCGGTCCAGGTCCCCCCCTCGCTCCGTAAATGAGCCAGTTGCCCCACGCTTTCTGATCCCTACACTAATCTATGCTTTGAGATGGAAACCGCCTCAGAGGTCGCACAGAACAATGCACCCGGGAGGAGGTTGGAGAGGGGGGCATTCTCCAGAAGCTGGAGAAAGTAGGCCAAGGATGAGTCCCTTGGAGCTGGCCTAAATCACCACCTCGGACGCTTTGAAAAAAGAGGAGGAAGAAGCCAGAACACTCGACCAGGAATCTGTCTCGGGATGCCACACAAACCCGCGCAGCCTCGACGAGCTGCAGAGCACTCAGCCGGCTCCTCAAAGAATTCCGCACCGTGCGTCACCAAAATACCTTCCCAGCGCCCCCGCTGCACGCCGGCACTCCCGGGCAAAGCAGCGGCCCGAGATAAGGAAAAACGGGTGGCCCCAGAACCGGGCGCGCCCTTCAGTGAAATCGACAGCATCTATAGATGAAATTCCTTCACAAATGGAAACACTGAGCAAGATCCTTTGCGCGCGCACTGCTGCCCTGCATCAGCTTTTAAGAAAAGCAATTCCGTCTACCCTCAAAACCCCAAAAGAATTACAAAATCCCAGGATACCAGGGATTTCTCCGGCACATCTATACCATTACAAATCCAAACGTCCTCGCCCGAGATTCTTCACGGCTCCCGGGAGGGCGCAAGCTAGAAACAAGTTTCCCTAGTTATCTCTGGGAATGATGGAGTGAGGGAAAGGGGACAGAAACCAGACTGACCTGAGGCGGCAGTGACAGAGGTAGCGGCGGCGACAGCGGCTCCCCGGCGTCGGAGAAGCTGGCGCTCCGTGTGACCCCAGCACGCCCGGGGGGTAGGCGCTACTCTGCAGGAGCACCTGGCGGCCGCCTAGGCGTGGGCACCGGCGGGGAGGTCTGGGAGGAGGAGGAGGAGGAGGATCCGGGAGGAGCTGCCGGCGCTGCTGGATGAGCGGACACCGCCTGGGACCGCAGCTGCCGGCGTGCGGACGCGTCTCCGGCGGCTCGCCCTCGCCAAGTGGGAAAGACTCCGCGCCGCGGGCTACTTAATAGAGGGCTGTTCCCAGCTCTCAGTTTACTCGGTTACGAAACGCCTGAGAAGGTGGACTGCTGCCACGGGGTGATGTATGCTCCTCCGGCGGTGAAGGAGGTCTACTTTTGGGAACGTGTGCATACTTCGAGCATTCCTTCGGCGTGAGGTGGCGATCGCCGTAGTAGCAGTGCCCCGCTGGGGGGGGGGGCGGGGAGGAGGGAGGGCGCGGAGAGGGGGACAGCCGCAGCCGGGTTCCCTGCCAAGGGAAGCCGCGTACTCCTCCGCTTGGGGCGGGCTGGGGAGCTCGGGTTTCCCTATCCGTGCGATTTCTTTAATAAATTTTTCTAAATTAGGAACAATGAGGGAAGGAGGCGACTCTCTTTTTCAGAACTGCGAGGATGCCTAACTCATTCACCCCCACTCCAGCCTATTCACGCCCCCCATCGCCACCACCTCCACCTTCCTCCCCCTCCGTCCTGGGTGCACTTAAAACCGATTTACAGGGTTTCCATTAACTAACTGTCTGTGCACGCGGCGCGCCTTCTGTCTTTTTCAATCCGCGAGCGGCGATTGGAAACCCGGACAGCCGCCCGCGCGGGACTCAGGGATGGGATGGCTTTCCCAGTCCTGTGTCGCTGCCCCGGTGCTTCGGGACGGAACTGGGAAGCTTAATTTGAGCCAAGTGAGAGGGAGAGGAAAGCTATGAAACCCAGGGGTCCTCAGAACAGTAAGTCGCTCAGGAACAAGTTCCATCTACCGTAGAAATTTTTCATCCGGACCGGAGCAAAAGCTGGCCCCGGGAGGAAACCTTGGACTGAAAGCTCTGCCCTTAAAATCCTGCGGGGTCAAAGGGACAAAAAGGAGAGGTTTGAAACCAAAAAACACCGCTACACACACACTGCTGTAGAAGCAAAACGGGGGGTCTGACATTGTGCCAACACTGTTGCCTCTTTTTACAGCCCCACACCCACCCCGGGACCCCACCCGTTGTCCCTGAGCAGGGAGTCTGGCACTGAGGGGTGCCAAATTGCACAAAGGCGCACGGGAGGAAGTTTTGGGCACTCAAACCGAGACATAAGAGAAGCGCTACAGGAGACGTTCTGATTACATACGTCTGTGCTCAGCACAGGCCCTGCGCCCTTTTGGCCTCATGAAGCCCAGGGGTTACCACTGCCAGGTTGAACTACGGAGGATTGGCGGGGGTTGAGGGGGAGGGGGGAGGAGGGAGTTGCAGAGGGAACAAAGGAGCGGAGTCCCTGGAATTAACTGCCCACAGTAGAATAGTAGATTCTGAGGACAATAGTAGAATCTGAGGACATTTTCCCAACGTAAACCCCTCTTCTCCATTTGATCGGGCGTCTGCAAATGTGCCTTCCCTCCATTAGGCGTGATAGTCTCCAAACTTGCTTTTAGAATGACAAGAACTTGCAGTGCTCCCCCCTTCCTGCACCTCTCCCCACGCACAGGGTGCCTCCAGCATTAGCCAGCGGAAGCAAGACAGAAGACTGGAGGGAGAAAACGAAGACAAATGGGAATCGCTACCTCTGCACATTCCCCGAGCACACACTGCCCACTCGAAGACCAGCTGGGCAGCTCTCACAAAGAGCCTACACAGTGCACAGGCTTTTTCTCCTTCAAATCCTCACAATCCGATTGTCTGACAGCCCCCCAGCGAGTGAGCACGTGCTGGGGATGGATAACCAGACATGCTCAAAGCAGCAGCGTCACACACAGCCCAGTTAGGCTTGCAGCCCTGGTACCACTGAGCCCCTATCTCGAACTTGTGGACAGCCGACCTTGAACCTCCTTTCACCTACATCTCCATTCAATACGCACAGCGCAGGGAGTCCCGTCCAACCAGGCTCAGAGATGCGAGTGGGCGGGTGGCAGCTCAAGGACAGAGCCTGGGAGCTCTGAGAATTCCCCCCTTACGACCGCCCAGGCACCCAGCCGAGCTGCACCGTGTCCAAGAATGCCCTGGCCAGCCCCGCGGCCTGGAAAGGCCAGGGAAGCCCCCAGGACAACACCATCCCCGTCCAGAAAAGGAAAAGTAAAATTGCTGCTTTGCACGCCAGCCCAGGCTGGCTGGGGTTTGCATTTCGCCCAGATGTTTTGTGTGTGTGTGTGTGTCTGTGTGTGTCTGCGCGTGTGCGTTTTTCTTTCTTTATTACTCTTTTAAAAATTTATGATGGTGATGGTATTGACTAAGGAGCATGTAACTCTGGGTGTTGATTTTCTTGGTTTAAAAAGAGTTCTTTCTTGTTGATTTGACTCTGAGCTGCAAATGCCTCTATCAGCGCAGGAGATGAGCAGTCACCCTTCGGGGAGCCGAGGGCAATACAGGGCTTCCTTCTAAGGCTGGAGGCCACAGACTGTGTGGAAGAGGCGTCCGCCCCTTGGACGCGCACATTGCGCTCTCCAGCCCAGAGCGGCATGCTGGGGACCCGCGTGGGCTTCCTCTCTTGCTCGAGGCATTGTGGCTCACAGACTTAGATTTAAGGCATTTGAAAATAGTTGCTGTAAAGGAATGGAGGTAACACAAACAACCGCCTTCAAACGCCCTCTGTCCCTCAGAAAAAGGATCCCTATGCAAAACTTCCAGAGTAGGATGAGAGGAAGAGAAGGAGGGTACATCAGGTTGAGGAGAACCCAGATTCTCATCCACAAGCTAATTCAAGTACACTCATCCCCAGGGGACAGAAGGGCAATTCAAATGTATTCAAAGGCGCCGCACAGATCTCTCTCGCTCCCTCCCTCTCCCCTCCCCCCCCGCCCCCCATCTCTCTCTCTCCTCTCTCACTCTGTCTCCCTCGGTTCTGCTCCCACCTCTTCTCCCTCCGAGTCCTGGGTTCCCGGCGGTTCGGGGCCCTCAGATTTCTTGTCCGACAGCGCGATCTAGCGGTCAACGCTAACCTTGGCATCGAAGGTCAAAGTTATACAGAACGTATTGCTGAGTTGTTGACAGCTTTACAAGTCTTGGATGAGTTTTTGAAAAACGTGTCATTCATCTATTTGATTCTCAGTCCTGACTGAGAGAGGGCAGGATGGGAGGACAATTGGGAGCGGGACACAAACTTGCTTTGTACCAGTCAATTAGCCGCCTACACAAATTCTTGCCCCAAGGCTGCCGGGTTCTGGTCAGTTCTCTGCAAAGAAGAGGCGGGTCGACAAAGGAAGAGGTGTTGATTTCAGGAAGAAGTTAAGCCTACAGCGCTGCTCTTAACTTCTTCAAAGGCAAAAGAGGACTCTTCACTGATTTGTTTGGGGTGGACTTAGCCAGTGTTCCTGGCGACAGCTGAAACAGTTCTAGAGCGTTTCCATTGCAAGTTCTGGCTGGTTTAGCTCCAGGGGAGAAAAGGGGAAACCTGGGCTGAAATGCACTGATTGTCCCTCTGGAAGGGCTGCGTGTACGCTGTCCCCAGTGTGGGTGTAAGGGTCTCAGGTGAAGAAAGCCCTCACAAGACCCTTGGAGGGAAGGTGTGAAAAGAGGCGGTAGTGCTCCACCTGCTCTGCTTCTGAGAAGCAGAGGTGCAGCTTGACCAACAAGAGTCAAAAACAGTGTGTCTGAATCCTCTCCTTTCCATCCCTGCTGCAACTCAAGTCTACACACATTTAATGAGCGCTGCCCATGTACCTGTACAGGGCCAAGCTCAGAGTAACTGACATAAAGGTAATTAAGACAAGACCTTGTGCTCAAAACTCTGTCATGAAACACGTGGGACACCTAAAGCCAATTCACATGGCCCACTTAAATCTCCCAAGAGATAGTGCCTTCAAAATACTTTAACATTAAAAATGAGATGCAGTAGACAACCACCCTCTCTGTGCCAGCTAAGCTTAGGAATCCCAGAGCCATACTGAAAGGAACAGGTCATCGTGTGCTTCTACCTTCTCGACAGGTTCTGCTTCTTCACGAAGGCCTTTGTGTGTACTTTACCCAGACCATCCCACCTGTACTGAAACAACCTCCCCTTCCAGAGCATGAGCAACTTTGCAGCAGAAAGTAGAAACTGGTCATATTTATCTTCCTGTACAAGGTGGCTAGCTCAAACCTCATGTGACCTCGTGTGGTTGGATAGGAAACTATGAAGTTTCAAAAAACTCTGCATCCACATACAATAGCTTCTCAGGATGAACCATTTAGATTGAATAATAGTGAAACGGTGCTGGGAGTTGATTCTTCAGTTAGCTCTGGCTTCCCTGAGCAAAGTGTAAAAGACGAAAGGAAATAAATTCACTTAAGTGTTAGGCCGGGCGTGGTGGCTCACGCCTGTAATCCTAGCACTCTGGGAGGCCGAGGCGGGCGGATCGTTTGAGCTCAGGAGTTCGAGACCAGCCTGAGCAAGAGCGAGATCCCATCTCTACTAAAAAAATAGAATGAAATTAGCTGGACAACTAAAAACATATAGAAAAAATTAGCCAGGCATGGTGGTGCATGCCTCTGGGCATACCGCATGGAGGTGCATAATGTCTTGGGCAATAATAAAGCAGAGTGGTTTTAGCAGCAAGTTTGTGAACACAACTGGAAAAGTAATGGGGCTTGAAAGTAACTGATAATTTATTCCTCAATCAGCCACTGTATTTGACACACTACACACAGTATTTGACAAATGTCAGTACACGAAATTTCATTTTGATCTCTATGCTATAGAGTAACCCCAGATACTTGGGAGCCTGAGGCAGGAGGGTGGCTTGGGCCCAGGAGTTTGAGGTTGCTGTGAGCTAGGCTGATGCCTGGGCAACAGAGTGAGACTCTGTCTCAAGGAAAAAAAAAAAAAGAGTTAAGAAGGCAACCCTTGGGCAGGGCGCGGTGGCTCACGCCTGTAATCCTAGCACTCTGGGAGGCCGAGGTGGGCGGATCGTTTGAGCTCAGGAGTTCGAGACCAGCCTGAGCAAGAGCGAGACCCCATCTCTACTAAAAATAGAAAGAAATTATATGGACAGCTAAAAAATATATATATATAGAAAAAATTAGCCGGGCATGGTGGTGCATGCCTGTAGTCCCAGCTACTCGGGAGGCTGAGACAGTAGGATCGCTTGAGCTCAGGAGTTTGAGGTTGCTGTGAGCTAGGCTGACGCCACGGCACTCACTCTAGCCTGGGCAACAGAGTGAGACTCTGTCTCAAAAAAAAAAAAAAAAAAAAAAAGAAGGCAACCCTCTTCCACTTTTCTTTTTTTTTCCCTGGAGATTCAATACTATTTAAGTCACTCTTACCCACACAGGTGACTTGGAATCTGTTTATTTTGTAACTGTCAAAGTAGCAATAGGTGCAAAATTTCTAGTCAGGCCATTGCTCTATATGTCAGCAGTCAGCATGTGTATACTCACATACACTTTCAGGTTGATGGAAATCGTGAACAGGAACTCATTTTTCAAGATTTGGTCTTGGCTTTCAAATTCATTACATAGTAGACTGAAATGCAATAATAATGAAACCACAGTCAAAAGAGGTTTCATTGCTCTCCACTGGAGCTCCTGCGTAGGGCGACTTGTAACCAGACCAGGGCTCCATTTGCTACATTTGCTAACACATTCATTTCTCTTCTTTTCTTTTTATTCTTTCTTTCTTACTTACTTTCTTTCTTTTTCTTTCTTCTCTCTCTCTTTTTCCCTCCCTCCCTTCCTTTCTTTTCCTTCCTTCCTTCCTCCTTCCTCCTTCCCTCCTTCCTTCTTTCCTTCTCTCTCTTTCTTTCTCTCCCCTTCCTTCCTTCCTTCCCTCCCTCCCTCCCTCCCTTCCTTCCTTCCTTCTTCTTAAGATTTCAATCTGTTGCCCAGGCTGGAATGCAGTGGTGCTATCAAAGCTCACTGCAGCCTTGAACTCCTGAGCTCAGGCGATTCTCCTGCCTCAGCCTCCCAAGTACCTGGGACTACAGATGTGGACCACCACCCCTAGCTGCTAATACATTTTTGTACAGTTACTGATTGATTCAGCTACATTTATAAAGTACTAACACCCAGGTAATCAAAGCAGACAAGATTGCAGATTTGGGGATACTCCTAAATCTAACGTGGCTGCGCCCTCTGGTGGAGAAGAGGCTAGGGTTGACTATCATCTGATCATACTCATTGTCTAAATCATTTTTATTCTGAGCATTCATTCAGCAAATGCTATTACTCTGGTCATAATGTTCACCAGGAATTGTGGGAGATTTTTTTAAAAGCAAACCAAAAGAAGCCCTGCCCATAAGAAAGTTAAATGTAGTAACAAAGACCAAAAAATAAGCATATGTGAAAGTTAAATATGACTCAAGAGAGGTCCGAAGACAGTGTGTAATTGAAAGCTGAAAGATCAGTGCAAAAAATAATTTGAGGGGGCCGAGCGTGGTGGCTCATGCCTGTAATCCCAGCACTCTGGGAGGCCAAGGAGGGTGGATCGCTCGAGGTCAGGAGTTCGAGACCAGCCTGAGCAAGACTGAGACCCCGTCTCTACTAAAATTAGAAAGAAATTATCTGGCCAACTAAAATATATATATACAAAAAAAATTAGCCAGGCATGGTGGCACATGTCTGTAGTCCCAGCCACTCGGGAGGCTGAGGCAGTAGGATCGCTTAAGTCCAGGAGTTTGAGGTTGCTGTGAGCTAGGCTGACGCCATGGCACTCACTCTAGCCCGGGCAACAAAGCGAGACTCTGTCTCAAAAAATAATAATAATAATAATAATAATTTGAGGGGAAATACATGGGATAGAAGAACAAGATAAATGACATCACAGGAGGCAATCAACTCAATCCAGGATCTGGAACATTTCGCAGGAAAAAAATGATACAGTTTCTCCACAAACCAATGATAAGGGAAAAGGAGAGAAAGTAGACTGTTATGAAAAAAAAATATATTTAGGAGCTATAACAACCAAATAATGATAGTAATAGCTGTCACTAACTTAGGAGTCTGAGATTTTTATCCTACTTGCAAGCTAACAAGTTAACCTGCCATAGTTTCATGGATGCTGGCCAGAACATGCTAGGAATCAAACACAAAGGACTTTATTGCTCACAGTAATAGCAATAGCCAGAGTGTTATCATTTACCCCAGTTCCCCATTTCCCACAGGGCAACAGAGAGAGAGCCAGGTAACCCTGGCATGTGCAGGAGCTTCCCTTACAGTAACAGTCTCTAAGCTTGGGATCTTTTATAAGGGCAGTAAGTCTGCCTGGCCTTTGCTCTGGAGGGACGCGTTGTTTTTGTTATGCTGGACAGAAAACAAATCTGCCCTTTGCTCTGGAGGCAGAAATTCTGTCTGTCTCCCAAAGCTATCAGTATATAAACATCCTTGAAGAGATCACCTAGAACACAGGCAGCCAGTGCCTCTGCTCAGCAGACATGCAGAAACACGGGAGACCCATGGAGAAATATCTCCCAACATAAAGAATTGTCAGGAGTTCATGGGAGGGAGAAAGCACTGTGTGTTAAAGCAGTCCCTGAAGAATTTCTAGAAAAGGGAGACTTTAAAAGGCTGGGAGTGAGCGTTCTAAGCACAAAGGTCAAAATAAGAAGTTGAAAAAATAGCGAAGAGCAGGCAATGTCTTGGGCAATAATAAAGCAGAGTGGTTTTAGCAGCAAGTTTGTGAACACAACTGGAAAAGTAATGGGGCTTGAAAGTAACTGATAATTTATTCCTCAATCAGCCACTGTATTTGACACACTACACACAGTATTTGACAAATGTCAGTACACGAAATTTCATTTTGATCTCCATGCTATAGTTGAGGAATTGAGACTTAGAGTAGTCAAGTTATTTGCTAGTACGTTTTGTAACCAGGATTTTAACTCAGAGCTTTCTGACATCTAAGTCTGTGGCCTTTCCATTATATTAAAATGAATGGTTGCTAAACCATAGGAATGATAACCGATAAAAATCTTGTTGTAAAAAAATCTAGTGTGACAACAAGGCTCAGAGTAGCTTGCTGGGGAGACAGCCTGCAAGCAAGGAGACAGGGGGAGGGATACCACAGTCCAAGCAAGAGATGCTGAGGGTCTATCTTACGGCGCTTACAGCAGTAGCATGCAAAGAGAACGAGGGCTGGCTTTAGGAAAAGGGATGGAGAAATATCTTAAGATGATCAAGCAAGCAAAGGCAGGTGGTGATGCCATGAGAAAAATTAGGGAAGTGGGGCAGATGAACCAGTTTTAGTGAACGAGGATAAAATGGCTTAGACATGCCTTATCTATGATCAAAATCCTTGGGCTTTTTTTCCTAACAAAGAGAGTTCATTGGTGACTTTCTGCCATATCAATACAACTTGAATAGTGTCTGAGATTCAAATGCAGAAGATTTTTTTTTTTAAGAGTTGTTTTCTTTTCTTTTTTCAGGAAATTGCAAACCATAAAAAAAACTGCTAAAGAGACATTTGCCCTCTGTGCAACAGACAGAGTTATTCAAAGGGAGAACGGTGGCTTTGTTGTTTCTTGGCTGTCCAGCAAGCTTGTGCATGGGTGGCTGGATACGTAACACTGCGTGTGATGCAAAAGCATCTGGGAAATGCCTAAACAGTTTCCTCCAACCTCCCTCTATCTGCTGCCCAAGTGTTCAACTCATCAAGCAGAAAGTACAGAAAGTCCTCATTCATTGTTTAAATTGAGAAAATAATTTCAAACTCCACACAGTCTACTTTTTTAAAAAATGTGGTTGTACTTACTGAATGTCTCTCTCTCTCTCTCTCTTTTTTTTTTTTTTTTTTTTTTTTTTGTATTTTTGGGTTTTTCTTGGTAGTAATAGCTTTAAAATAAAACCACAAACAGCCTCCAAAATAAAAGTTCCTCATCTTTGATGTCAGGAACATATAAGGACATGTTCACAACGGGGAGGCACAATTAGGAAACCAAGTATTGAGTATTGCATTTTTATTCTTATTTGAACTTTTTTTGAAATGAAGTCTTGTGCCTTTACTATTTTTATTACTAATGAAAACGAAGCTGAAATGACTGGTCTTGCACTTTCTAGTTGTACTGAATGCTCATTCAGGTTTTTACTTAGGAGCTAAGGTGAGGGTCTCAATGAACGCAACGAATAATGGGCTTTCACAGCATGGCTGTTGTGTGGGCTCTGTGTTTGTCTCAGTGATATTCCTTCCACCTCTGCCCTGCCCACTGTGAGACCACCATGCAGCCCGGGGGAGGGACGGGCAGGGGGCGCTAGCACAACTCAGCCAGACTGCACGGAAAAAAAAAATCACTAGGGGAAACAGAAAAACCTCCGTATTGATGTCTGGAACGCCACCCTCAGACCAGCTAAATCTAAACCCCAGGTTGAGGGCTGAGCATTTGTCTATTTTTAAAGCTGCCTGGGTAATTCTGATGGCCATTGAGGGCTGGCACACACTACTCTAAGTCTGTGCTAAGGTGGGCTGGGAGCTCAGCTGTCACCGAGAAGAGCAAGAGGAGTCATCTAGAGCTCCAGAAAAGAAGGACTAACCACCTGTAGGGCAGGTCCCCAAATTAATGGTCCAAGTGGGTGTTTAAATTCGGGTTCAGTCTAGCCAGTAGTAGTTAGGAAAATTATTATAAGGAAACCTGCAAACTGAGAGGAAAAGTTGATTGGCTGGGGTCACAGAGCTGGGAAGTGGAGCAGCCAGAATCAAACCTAGTTTCTTCTGCTTCCCACACCTCCACCCTTCCCACTTCCACGTTACACCCGGGAGGAACTCAGTTCATTGTTGCCATTGACTTTGAAGTTTAAATCAGACAAAAACGTGGTGCACTTTCATTTGCCAAGGGAAAATCAAGATGCTATTTATTTCTTGTTCTTACTAATTAATGCTAAAATATTTATCCAAAGATGAGAAAATGTTGCTTTATTTCTTCTGATAAAATATAGAGGATTTTTTTACTGTATTTATACTCAACAGATTAGTTGCATACTTATAAAGAAAGCAATGAAACTGTGCGGTGGACTTGACCTAATGATGATAGTAATTATCACAGTGATGGTGATAATTAGAAATTTTCACCTTAGAAATCCTGTAACCAGTTCCCTTATTTCACATTTACAAAACCTGAGAGCCAGAGCAGTTAAGTAGCCTGCCCAGTGCTGTGCTTCTATCAGCAGTGCCAGGATGAGGATCCAGGTGCCCGCTGCCTGGTGGGTCTTCTTTCTACTCTTCTGGACACCCTATTCCTGGGCATGTCGTTAATTTTGCAAAACATGTGAGAATGCATTGCCTCCCTGTCCCAAGATTGGGTTGGAATAGAGCCATGGAGGGCTGCCACCTATCATAACATAGCTGCATCTGCAATTTTTTAAAGTTAAAGAAAAAAAAACTTGCCACAATAGGCAGTGACATAAGCCACTAGATGTGCCTGGCCCACCCAGCACTACCAGTACAGCTGACAGAGCTGCTAAGACCAGGTGCTTTGGTGCCCTCAGTCCCTACTCCTACTCCAGAGGGAGCACAAGGGGGTGGTATCCACAGTGTCTATTTGCAGCAGATACTAAGCAGCGCCACTAAGTGCAGGTAAAATCGCAGACCCAGCTACTTGTGTCCTATGACAGGCAATGTCTTCTCTCTTCCCAAGTTCACCTTTGGAAATCCATGAGAACATTGCCTCACCCACTTTTAATAATTCCTCTCCTAAAAGTGTCCACAACTGGCACTGTCCTGCATCAGAGGGCTCTGCTACTAGTAACAGAGAACAGAAATAATCGGAACTGAATCACTCATGAGAATCAAGAGGTAGGCAGTCCACGGCTGGTATGGTTTCATGAAGTCCTCAGAAACCCAGGTTACTTCTATCTTCTTGTTCCACAGATGAGGCCTCTCGTTCAAGGTACCAACCACATGGTTCAACATGGCTGCCCCAGCTTAAGATGTGACGTGCAAATTTCAGCCAGAAGGAAGAAGCAAAGGACAAAAGAGGGTGGGGGGAGGGGCTCAAATTGTGGTCTTTATTGTCTTTGAGGAAGGTTCTCACAAGCTGCTCTTTGACAATTGTGATTATATCTCATTGGCCAGAACTTAGTCGCATGGCAACAACTAGCTGCAAGTGAGGGGTTTGGAAATATGGCTTATTCTGGCCACCCAAGTATCTGTCTAAAAAACTAAAGTTCTATTACTATGGAAGGAGAGAAAGGATAATGACTCTACCACTGCTCAATAGCAATCTAATGGTAAACATCTGTACCATCATATAAAAAGAAAAATGTTTAAATTGCTTTTGGGGAGGAAAATAAAACGATATTAATTCAGAGTAATTAGGGAAAAGTCATTCTGAAAGTTTAAATCTGAATTATACAATATAATTAAAGGAGTACAGCTTTATTCATTTTAAGTACACACTAGAATTTAAAACGATGCTAACAAAGGTTGCATAGTAGAGGTACCAATGTAAAGAACTGAAAAAGAGTTATTCTCGATGTGCATATTGGATGCTAGCTCACTTACGTTGCTGATGAATGAATAAATCCCTATAAAGCATTTAGAAACTGTCTAATCAGTTTGGGCTGCTCTAACAAAAATACCATAGACTGGATAGCATAGCAAATATTCATTTCTCACGGTTCTGAAAATCCAAATCATGGTGCCAACAGATTCAGGTAAGGGAACTCTTCCTGATTTGCAGATGGCTGTCTTCTTGTGGCCTCACATGGCAGAGAGTGAGGGTGAGGGGAGAAGGAAAGGAAGCAAGCTCTCTCGTGTCTCTTCTTATAAGGACATTCATTAATCCCATTCATGAGGGCTCCATTCCCATGACCTAATTACGTCCCAAAGGCCCTTCTCCAAATACCATCACATTGGGGATTAGAATTTCAACATGTGAATTTGGGGGGACACAAACATTTGACCAATAACAGGAACATTTTCCTTTTAAGAAAGTAAATCCTTTATGTTTATACTACCAATTTTATTGGGAAAATTTTTTCATGGCTTCCTTTCTTCAGCAAATAGTCATTGGTCACCTTCTGTGGGCTGCTGTGCTGGGCACTGGGTATCTGGAAAGCAAGCTAAGCCAAGCCCTATCCAAAGTGTCAAATACTGCTGCCAACTGACATTAGGTTTAAGAGGACTTTAATCGAAATTTTGATTCATTCCTCTAGGTCTGGGTAACGGGCTGCTGAGCACAGGGGAAACTCCTTTGCACTATGGTCTTCAGAAATTCTTTAACTCTTGGTCTTCACTCTTGTCATTATTTTGAGGTTGGTTTTACTGTGAGCTAGACGGCCTGTGGAAACAGCAGGTCCCCAGAGAACGATGAAGCCTTGGAACCATCACTGATGACATCACTGCATGGACATTTGTTTTCCCCAGCGAGTCATTTACCCCATTAAAAAATTCATAACAAACTTAATTTCATCTTTCCTATCATAGAGGGCATTGAAAGGATTACATGACATCTTTTTTATAAACAAACATTATGCTGGAAAGCAAAGAAGGCAAAACAAATGCAGTTATAAATAGAAAGGGAATATACACTTCTAAGAAAATGCAGACATTTTATAAATGGCCGTGACTAAAGTGCACTTGTGAAAAGATGCTTGTGTTTATCTTATAAACTACAGATGAGTCACAGAAAGACTCTCATATGCTCTCAAAAATTAAGAAGGCTCCTTCTAGCACTTCAAGTTCATTGAAATGTATTGTTGAAATGTATTGAATATTCTTTGACATATCACAGAACCCGAAACTGAGGGGCACAACCCAGTCACATCTAAAGCCTCACAATTTTGTTCTCTGGTCCTGAAATGGATGGTAGTGGAAAGGAATTTATGACAGTGCCTCAGATTCCAGATTCCAGAGTGTGCAGGAAGGTCTAAAGGGACAGGAAAAGAGATTAAATGAGTCTGAGAGAGGAAGGTCATGGATATGGTAGGTATAGAGTAACAATCAAAAGAAGGTTAAACAGAAGAGAATTAAAGGGAAGAAAACCATTGACCAAATAAAGGAAGATACTCAAGAAATATATATATTGCACTTAATAGTACATCTCAACAATATTCCTTTGATGTAGATGGAGCTAATGTTATCTCCTCAGCATCCCAGACTTTTAAAATCTGATGTTTAAATAGGTTATCCGAAGTGAAGTATCACAAGAATGGAAGAATAGGCACCACATGTACTCGCCATCAAATTGGCAGTAACTGATCAACACTAAGGTGCTCACACGGTAGTAATATCCATTGGGGGTTGGGGGGTGGCGGTGGATAAACTCACAACTAATGGACGTGGTGAGCATTGTATGAGGGAAGGGCACGCCTCCAATCCTGGCTTGGGTGAGGCAAAGTCATAGCATGTAACCAAAATGTTTGTACCCCCATAATATCGTGAAATAAAAATGAATAAGTAAATAGGAGGCCATATGATTTGCTTAAAGCCACATAACTAGAAAGTGGTACAGCTGGCTCTCGAATCCGGATCTCCTGCCACAGCTGGCTGAGAACAAAACGGGCTTCTTGTTCTGGTGTCCTCCCAGACAGACTGTTGGTCATTTGCTGGGTTTCTCCCTCACCATGGCACTCTGCTCTTCCCATCTTTGGCTCCTCACTCCGGGGCCGACCCTCCAGCCAGCTGTCCCTGGACCCAGACTCCCCACTCTGAATGGCTCTCCCCACCCAACTCTTTGCTAGGCCTTTAGAAAATGGACCTGATAAAGTCTGATCAGATCAGCTTCCCTCCAGGAACCTTGAATTCTAACAAGTATTTCCAGAAAACATTACTTGAAAGGAAAAAAAAAAAGACACTGCAATGAAGGAATTTGAAGTATCACTAACTAAAAACAGTATTTGGGAAGAAACGGATCCTATATAATATCTTTCTACTTTGGCAACAACAAAAAAAAAAACCTGGGCCGGGCGCGGTGGCTCACGCCTGTAATCCTAGCACTCTGGGAGGCCGAGGCGGTGGATCGCTCGAGGTCAGGAGTTCGAGACCAGCCTGAGCAAGAGTGAGACCCCGTCTCTACTAAAAATAGAAAGAAATTATATGGACAACTAAAATATATATATACAAAAAATTAGCCGGGCATGGTGGCACATGTCTGTAGTCCCAGCCACTCGGGAGGCTGAGGCAGTAGGATCGCTTAAGCCCAGGAGTTTGAGGTTGCTGTGAGCTAGGCTGACGCCACGGCACTCACTCTAGCCTGGGCAACAGAGTGAGACTCTGTCTCAAAAAAAAAAAAAAAAAAAAAAAAAACCTGGGCCTCAGCATATCTATCCATTTCTTTTTACACATTTTTAAAATAACTTAATAATATCTGACAAATATAAAACCAAAAATCAAGTACAAGGATACTTATGATGTGCATTTTTAGAACCCTTATGGACTGGAAACTGCAGATGCTGCTTACAGAAGTGTAAATTGATACAATTGCTTTGGAAAAGTTTAGTGTTTTATCATAAAGTTAAACACATACTGTATAAATCAGAAATCCCAATCCTATATGCTTATCCAAGAGAAATGAAAATGTATGCACATTTAAAACCTGTAATGTGAATGGTTATAGCAGCATTATCTGTAATGGCCACAAACTAAAAACAACTATAATGTCCACTAAATGGATGAGCACATTTAGACCATGCAAACAATGGAGACTACTTATACATGAAAAGGAATAAACTACTGATATGTGCAACATGGATGGATTTCAAACACATTACGCCAAGTGAAAAAAGTCAGACAAAAGGAATGCATGCTACATATGATTTCATTTATTTGACAGTATAGCACTGGCAAAACCACAGAGACAGAAATCGGAGCAGTGGTTTCCAGGGGCTGGGGATGGGGTAGGGTTTGACTGCAAAGCAGCAAATGCAACTTTTGGCAGTCATGAAAATGTTCTATATTGTAATTTTGGCGTGGTCACAGGACTGCATACATTTGCCAAAAATGCATTGACTTGTACAATTTGAAGGGTTAATTTTATTGTCCATGAACATCAATTGTCCCTCAATAAATCTAACTTTAAATGTGTGTTAAAGAAAAATGTGGTTTGAGATTTTTTGAACCTCAGATCTTAGAAAAATATGTTTAAAGAAAGAAGAAGAACTTATTACATATTTGCTGTAAGACAGGCACTTTGTTGGAAACTAGGAATACAGAAATAAAAGGCATAATCCATGATTTTAAGGAGTTTATAATCCAGTAGAGAAGAGAGAAGGGCAAACAAAGCCACAACCCTGAGTAATAAGTGCATTGCAAAGGTATGCATGGGGCGGGAGACACACAGTGAGGTCTCTAAGTCAGATTTCTGAAAATGGTGGACTCCCAGAAAGACAGATGCTCGAGTTGGGCCATGGCTCTGTAGGAGTCAGTCAGCCAGATAAGAAAGAAGGACATCCTCAGCTAAGGAAGCAAAAAGTACAAGAACAGAGAGAGAGAGAGAGTTCATGGATAAGCACTAGTTTTGAAAATTGCCAAAATATATAATGTAACGAATGAAAAGGAGAAAATTTAGACAATGTGTCAGAAAATACATTCTATGACAGTGAGACATATTAAAATGTGAGCTGTTCTTTCCAAGAAAGTGGCCAATGGGCCTGAGAATCCTCAAAACCAAGTTTATAAATGAACAGGACTCTTATATACTAAGAGTAAGCATTTCTTGCTCTAGCATAGTGACTTACTAATTCTTCAGTGACTCAAGGATGAACCCAGACTTCACTGATCTGTTATATTTCTATTATCTCCTACTTTACTACCTCATGTCCTATCTGTTAACTTCAGTTCATAGATTCAATGGCTTGACTCCAGCTTTCTTCTTTCTCTTGTACTCAGCATTAAAAAAAAAAAAAAATACGAAAACTTGGCTGTCTGACATGCTGCATCCACCTGGAACATACAGAAATCATTTAGCAGGATATGTTAATTCATAGCACAAAAGTCCCTTTCAAAGAGGCAACAAAAACAATGGAAGCTGGTTATCTAACTAAACCATACGCATGGACTCATAAAGTAGATTCTTACAAGTTATCTGACAATACTTCTGTTTCTGTTTTATTGGCCAGAACTTAGTCGTGGCCATACCACACTGCTGGGGAGGATGGGAAATGTAGTCTTTCTTCCAAGCAGCCATGTGCCCAGCTGCTAATAAAGAATGGGTATTATAGGATAACCAAGAGTCCCTGGGTTAAAGATGAGATTCCCCTTATCCCTCAGAATACTGGGACCATGCATATCATGCACTTTTTAGTTAAAACATGAACTTAGAATTTACTTATCAAAATTTTCCTCTGATTTGGAGCTATTTATTTTTTCTTGCAGTGTAACCCTGGAGACTCACAGGATACTTTATGAAGCACTTAAGACAGTGCCTGACACAGAGTAAGTGCTAGATTAAGGTCATGGTCTGTTTGTAATGAAGCTATAGAACCTTATAGCTGCAAAGGAGATAATTTGGGGTAATCGTCTCCCTCTATCCTCCCCCGTCACACACACAGATATTCATTTACAGTCTTGGTAATCTAGATAAAAATAAGGAGGTTAATTTGGTAGAATAGTACTGTACAAAAGCAAGTAACATTTAATAAATTATTTACAAAATGAGAAAATCTTTTCACAGAATTGTGTTTTCTTTTAAAAATATTAAAAGTATTTGTTTTAAAAATATTTTTAAACATTAAACTCTTTAGGCCTTCCTTAAGACTTCTGGGGCAAATTGCTTGTCAATATGGTTAGTTGGTTCTGCCTCTAATCATTGCAATTTTTTTGTGGAAATTATTTTCTCAATTACAAAGTTTAAAATTGTGTAAATGACAGTTCAAAACTTTCCAAATAAAAAGTTCTATTTTTATGTTTATTTTTCTAATTATTGATCATTAATTTATTATAATCAAGCAAGTTTTATTAAGTTTTATCCAGTAGCCATTGACCACTTTTCTCAAATTTGCGTATCAATGTCAACGACAATTGGCTTTCTTTTATAAGTTCAGTTTTTCATTTCCAAGAATGTCACTGAAAACTGGGCAAGAAAACACTAAAAAATTTCAGCTTTTTGTGTATCTTTTGCTGTGAACTACACTTTAAAAACTACCATTTTGTTGTATATACTAGTGTTCTATTTTGGTAGATGAGATATTTCCTGATGGCTAATTTTGCAAAGCAGACCTGAGAAAACCTAGATAAAATTGTTGGTCTATTATGTTTATTTTATTAAAAAGTATCCTGGGTAATTTCCACAGTATCAAAATGATCCCAGGAGGGGAAAAGAAGAATAATTACATATTTCCATTAATTGTAGTGTAATAATAAATAAATACTACCAAGGACATTTCCATTGGATTTTCCTTTTTTACGAAATTAAATAGAAAACAACATTGCAATTTACTTAGGGACAAACTGTTTTGAGAACTGAATTTAGAATTAGGCCAAAAGACTAATCATGTCATGAATTATTGTACAAAGGGAACAAATTTTCCTCTAACCTTAAAATGAGTCAATCCAACAGATCATGAATCATATTGTTTAGGCAACAATCTAATTACTGTTTTAGGAACCCTGAGCAAAAACAAAATCTTTCAGGTATTCCCTTATCCACTAATGAATTTAAAGTGTTAGCAATGTTTCTAGTATCTTTGTTTCACAGCTATCAATAGTTTAAAATCAGTGACTCTTAAATTTTATTCCATGTCCTTCACAAAGAGTTCATTATCACAAGAAGGGCTCTACGATCTCTTTCCATGAAAAATACTTTTCTCACCACAGTCTTTACTTTTCTAAGCCCCTTATTCTTTCCAAGATTAGATTGGAAACTGTGGGCAAATTTGGCAATCTAGTAATTTAATGTCACCATAATCTTCAAGAATTTATTCAACGTACAGTGCTGATGTGATGGAATTACTAATAAAAATCTTGTACTCCTTCAAAAGTAGTAGAACTGGATATAACGTAGCATTTTAACTTATTTGGAAATGTCTCTTAAGCTACAGGATTTTTATCCCTCCATTTGTGAGTGATAAAATGAAGGGATAAAAACGCTGCAACTTAAAAATGTGTATAGCTGGTATGTTAGTGTTTTACAGCTGCTATAACAAAATACCAGAAACTGAGTGGCAGAAACAACAGAAATTTACTTTCTCACAATTCTGGAAGCAGAAGTCCAAGATCCAGGTGTCAGTGAGTTTGATTTCTTCTGAGGCCTCTCTCCTAGGCTTGCAGACAACTACTTTTCCACTGCGTTCTCACATGGCTAGCCCTCTGGGAGTGGACGTGTCTGATACTCTTTCTATGTTCTAATCTCCCCTTCTTAAAACAACACTAGTCGTATTGGATTAGGGCCCACCCTAATGCCCCCTTTCAATTTAATTACCTCTTTAAAGCTTTATCTCCAAATACAGTCACATTCTGAGTGAGGTACTGGGGGTTAGGATTTCAACATGTGAATTTTGGAGGAACACATTTCAGCCCACAGCAGCTGGCCATCATGGATTATTAAAATCAGACAAAGGACCTCATTTCAACCAGTGACAGCTTTTGATAGCAAAAATTATCAGAGAGAACTATCTAGCATGGCATTTCATGACTTCACTTTTGAACTCCTAATAAATTTTCTACACAAGGAAATTTACAAAAAAGAAGGAACAAAAACAGATGCATTTACTAATTTTCTTCTACTTGCTAAAGCAGAGCCCATGTCCTTAAGGGCAAAAAAACAGCAAAATATTTCCTGCTTTTATTAAGCACTAATTTTCTTTTCAGCTTTCTTTCGTTACTTTTTGGAACTGGACAAACACATGGAAAATACACTAAAGGATTTAAAATTTGGGGGAAAAAAAAAGACAAAACTCATTCCTCGGAAGCAACATTATATCAAGTGTATCAGTTGCACTTTTGGCTACAAATAATAGGAAATTTTACTAGCAGGGAATTAAATAATAAGGACATTTCTTATATAACAAGAAGCCCAGGGGCTGGCAGTTCCAGGTTGGTTAATTCAGAAGGAAAATAAAGATGGAGGTAGTGATCCCCATCTCTCTGCCATGTCAGGAGTTGGTTTCTGTCATCTCACGGATGCAGGTAGATGCCTGGCATCACCCTGCACACAAGCACACCCAGAGGCTAGAAGGGAAGCCTTCATCCTCCCAAATCTTTCTTTATCAAAGAGGAAAATTTTTCTCAGAAGGGTACCCCTTACATCACATGGTCCCGTTGTTTCCTAGAACACCCCTGATAAAGAGAAATGAACTTCATTCCATTGCTTTTCACACCTGTGCACAGCCGAGACGGACACATGCTTTTTGACTAATTTCCTCACAAGGGCACCATCCACTTCAGCAAGGGACCAGGACTTCTAGTTAATCCATAGTTATTTTGATAAAGCCAAAAATCAATCCTACTAAGACAATGACTCTCAACTCCATTGTTTCAAACTAAAAAATGTATAAGCCTTATTTCCTCTCATACTTTTTGGTTTCCAAAGGAGCAGCAAAGTACAAAAATATCCAAATAGTAATGTGGACTATTGCCCTACACCAATGAAGCCCAAGACTACCTGGCTACTGGGTTTGTCCATCCTTCTAGTGGACATGAGCAGAGAAACAGAAAGCAGGAAGGCCAGTGTGGAAGGAGTTCCTGCCTTGATAGGCCATTCTGAGCCTGCCTAGTGTCCTACCCCTCTGAAGATGGAGGGTTGGTTTTAATATTGTTTTGCTCATCTAGTAAAAAGGATGAGCATCTGCAATCTTATCTTATTCATTCCTGAATGCCTGAATGCCTCTGCTCAGTATCAATCAAGCAGACTGATTTTTTCTTGAAGGAAAGGTTACAGTGAGAGCCTGCAGATCTGAGTATTCCTCTAAACACTTCTACAGAGAAAAATTAAAGAAAAATTTTTAGGAATGGCTTAGCTATTTAGAAAAAAACAAACATATTTTACATATATTAGAAGAAGGAAAGGAAAGGAACTCAATGATGCTTAATCAAGGACATATAGTGCACTGTGTGTAAACAAGCCATTCAAGCCCTAGTATCTTTGATTCAGTCTTAAGTTATATTAATGTTATTTTGTTTGTTCATTTGTTTGTTTTATTTTATTTTAAGCAGGAATGCTCAGGGAAACAGGAAGTTATTTTTGCAAGTACTTTTGAGAATGCAAAGGACAATATCTGTAACTCCTTTATTTCAATATAATAGAATTGAGAATATATAAATACTATTATAAAATGTAGATAAAATCTATACTTATTCTGCATTTTGTAATCACAAAATTGAGTTTCTATCTAATTCTGTAACTGAAATGAGGAAAGAGTTTTCCTCTAAACTTTAAAAATTTGTCTTACTAGTTTTAAGTATTTCTATTTGTAACCTTGTTGTTATAAATATTTGTTTTTGGAAACTGCATTGGTTAAACTGTTGTAGAAAACTGCTCATGAAGAGTTGTAAACTCTGTTTACCAGGGAAGACTGATTTTATCCACCAATCTTGGGCAATTGGTCCACTGCTTTTGACTTTGCTGATCTAGCTCTAGCTAACTCAATCAATTAAAAAATAGATACAATGAAACAAAAAAACTACATACAGTTTCTTAAAATTAGAAACCTTGCTGAAAGCATTCCTACTTATAAAAACTTTATTATACAAAATAACTCTAACAGATTAAAACACAGTGCAGAATGTCTTGACTTGTCATGACCATGGCATGGACCATTTTATCATGAATGTCTTGACTTGTCATGACCCTGGTGGACTCCTCTGCCTCTTCTATTTTCTGACATTCCTGCCTAGCAAATCTCAAATTCTGAATAAGAAGCACATGGGAAGGATGGTTGGAAGGTCAATTTAAAAAAAAAAAAAATTGTGAAAATTTCAGAAACATAATAGAAAATGAAAAGAGATTAACATAGGGAACTAAATTGTGAAACATCTCTCAATTCTATTATTTTTTATGACTGCATAAAAATTATATCAATATTAGAAGCAAAAATGAAGGTAATCCATAAGTGCCATCGCAGGGTGATTCCTAACACCACCCTGTCAGAGAGCTCTCCTTACTTCTAGCCCCCAGCACTGTGGCCACAATGAGGTTTGAGTACCTGGCATTAGGGACATTCTATAAGACAACCGACCCAGTGTATTTACACATTGACAAAAGTAAAAAGGGAGGAGGAGAGGAGCACTGTTCTAGCTTCTAAGAGCCTTGGGACATACAAACAGATACATTGTGCAGTCTGTGGTGAGATCATGCCTTGAAAATATATAGAAAAGACATTTTGGGGTCAATTGGAAACATTTGAATATGGACAGTATATTAGGAAATGGTTGTTCATTTATTAGGAGGGATAATGTTCCTGTGTTACATGGGATAATGTGCTGAAGTGTTTTGGAGTGAAATTTCATGAGATTTACAATTTAAAATGCTTTAGTGAAAAAAGACATAGATGAAGGATATGTGGTAAAGTGATAATTGTGAGATATAGATTGTGAGGACTTAAGTGTTGATTATATTCTTCCTTCTAATTTTCTATATGTTTGAAATTTTCAAAATAAAAAATTTTTTTAAATGAGTATTATTCCTGACCCCAATTTAAAGTATTCTTTTTTTTTTTTTTTTTTTTTTTTTGAGACAGAGTCTCACTCTGTTGCCTGGGCTAGAATGCAGTGGCATCAGCCTAGCTCACAGCAACCTCAAACTCCTAGCCTCAAGCAACCCTCCTGCCTCAGCCTCCCGGGTAGCTGGGACTACAGGCACGTGCCATCATGCCCGGCTAATTTTTTCTATATATATATTTTTTAGTTGTCCAGATAATTTCTTTCTATTTTTAGTAGAGACGGGTCTCACTCTTGCTCAGGCTGGTCTCGAACTCCTGAGCTCAAAGGATCCACCCGCCTCGGCCTCCCAGAGTGCTAGGATTACAGGTGTGAGCCACAGCGCCCGGCCTTCTTTTATTTTAATTTTATTTTTAAAGATGAGTTCTCGCTCTGTCACCCAGGTGCAGTGCAGTGGCGAGATCATAGCTCACTGCAACTTCCAACTCCTGGGTTCAAGCATCCTCTTGCTTCAGCTTCCCGAATAGCTGAGACTATAGGATCCTGGTATTTTAAATTTAGATTTATTCGATTATTATTTAAGTCTATGGAATGTGGTTTCCTTTTCCTCCCTGTGCAATACTGCCCTCTAGTGGTCCTACGGCTCCTTTGCAGTGCCTCCCTACTCCCTAATGGGTACAGAAAGGAATCTGGGAACTTTCACTACATCAACAAATTGTTGCCGAATCTGAATTGACTTGTGAACATAGTTTCAAGTTGAGCCATTTTAAGCCTTGTTTCCCTTAGAAATGACTGTTGTAATCTTCCAGAAAAACTGTGTCCTACCATAAAAGTACCATGGCTTATGGAATCCTTATTCCAGGATGCACTGGGAAAAGGCAGTGATCCCTGAAAAACAAGATATAGAAGGAAAAAGTAAACTTTCCATTGCTTTCATGAAAAATCCAATTCCTGTTCCCAGGCCGCTGTTGAGAGACTGCGAAGGGATGAGGAAGCTCACAGTTCCCTGAGTTTGAATCTGATGGAAACATCATCCTAAGAACTTTGAAATCTAGATGCATGTATCAAAAGTCAAAAATCCCGTCATGTCAAAAGTGGAGCTGTTTTCCGTTTTGCAAGAGGTGACAACTTAACTACTCCTTTAGCCAAGTATGTGAGGTAAAGGGCAAGCTCTGACCTGGCAAGACCTTCACAACAGGCCAAGGAAAAAGCTGAGGCTCTAGAATTGTGTGAAAGGTTGTCAATGCAACAGGCAGAGTTACATCTTTGAATATTGTAGTTCCGTCAACAAAAACAAAAATGTGGATTGTTCTTTAAGTATGGATTGAGGCATTGTGTGCCTAAAAATGGTTCCTTCTTTCTACGACACATGAGGGTTTTATTGAAGAGATGCTGGCAGAGGTGCTAATAAAAGCCCAAAGCTGGAACAGTCATCCTTGCCAGAAGCTTTGCGATACAGCCGTCCCTTGGTATCCAAAATCCGCAGTTGCTCAGGTCCACGGTCCCCACTGTGGAACCACGGATAGGAAAAGCGGGCCGCCTGTATCTGTGGGTTTCTCATCCCTCAAATACTGTGTTTTTGAACCAACGTTGGTCCAGTCCATGGATGCTGAACCTGCAGATACGGAGAACCGACTGTACTCGGACCTCCCTGCTGAGGAAGCATGGCTCAGAATGTAACTCCCCCAAAGCAGGGACTTTGTCTGTCTTGCTCGTGGATGTACACCCCAGGGCCTGGAACCCTGCCAGGTCACACCATAGATTTTTAAATGTTTGTTGAATGAATACATGAAGGAAAAGTGCTCCTCCTTTCTCCATGCAAACCAGTGCTGCCCTGGGACACAAGGAAGGGTAGGTTTAGGAGTATCTGAAGACAGAACCTTGGGCAGAGCAGTGCCTGGATGAGTTAATTTCTCCTGGAATTAGTGAAGCAGTGGACAAGAAGGGATGGGATAGGAGGAATATGGAAAATCATGTCCCTGGGCCTTTGTGATGTGCCAGTGACTCACAAAAATGAACTAGGATACATTGAAGGGTAGCAAAGTTCCCGTATGGACAGGTGGGACCTCAGAATCATGGTTGTTTGGATACTAATGTAGATGTGACCTCAGCTGGCTCCCAAGCATGGCTATTTATGGCTTTCAGCATAAATAGCAGAACACAGCATTAACCACCTCATGTTTCCCGAGCAGCACTTTTCAGTTCTACAATTCTCATATTCTTAGATTTGAGTATCTGTCAACTTTCTTCAAGGAAAATGCTGCAAGTGTAAATTATAACTGCTGGTCCTAGATCATCTCCACCATCAACTTTCCTGTTTTCCTCTGATTATATTGTAAAAAGTCTAAGAATGATGTAGCCTACTCACTTTACAAATTTATTCATTTTCCTACTAATTTTGCTCTCTTTGTGGCGCTTATTTTGCTTTTCACACAAAATAAAATTTTTAAGACATTAGGTTATTAATATTCTTAGTACACCTCTGGCCACCCTTACTTCCATCTGAACTGACAACTCACTTCCCTCAATATTTTAAAATCTTGCATAATCTATTATAATATCCTCCTCAGCCATTTTATCTCCACTTTGGTCCATCTTATATGCTACTGCCTAAATCTTCTGAATTTCTCCAGTCGTATTTTCTCCTACCCCCAATAGTGCCCCATCAAAAAATCAAGAAACTCTGCAACGGATCTTCGGATGTCAAAATATCATAAATTTCAGATTCTGTACATTTCAGAATTTCTCTTTCTCCTGCCAACAAAACTTTGAGCAGAATATTCTACATTTCTGGAATGAACTTATTTTCCATCTTTCTGTTAATTTTATAAAACAAGAAACATTCTTTTCTGTTTAACTCCTACTCACCCTTGATTGAACACACCAAGTGCATAGAGTATTATACAGGGGGAGGGGTTAATCTGTGAAAAATTTCAGGGTATTATCTCCTTAAGAAGCCACTGATTGGCAAAGAGTGAGCCCTAAAACAAATTGTGCCAACAGGCCAGGCGAGGTGGCTCACGCCTGTAATTCTAGCACTCTGGGAGGCCGAGGTGGGCAGATTGTTTGAGCTCAGGAGTTCAAGACCAGCCTGAGCAAGAGGGAGACCCCGTCTCTACTAAAAATAGAAAGAAATTATATGGACAGCTAAAAATATATATAGAAAAATTAGCCGGGCATGGTGGTGCATGCCTGTAGTCCCAACTACTCGGGAGGCTGAGACAGGAGGATCCCTTGAGCTCAGGAGTTTGAGGTTGCTGTGAGCTAGGCTGACGCCACGGCACTCACTCTAGCCCGGGCAACAAAGTGAGACTCTGTCTCAAAAAAAAAAAAAAAAAAAATTGTGTCAACAGTGGTACCTTCTGTTGACAGATCCTAAGCCAGTCAGAGCCCTTTCTTGAAATTTTTGAACTTGGAACCAGAAATGACCCTCATTTTTTTTTTCACATGTATCCTGCCAAAATTCCTGTGTTGAACCCCTAAACTCCCAGTGTGACCACATTTGGAGATAGGGCCCATTAGGAGGAAATAAAGGTTAAACGAGGTCATAAAGGTGGGGCCCTACTCCGTATTATTGGTGTCCTTCTAAGAAGAGGAAGAGACACCGAAGCATGTTCTCTCTCCACACACCGAGAGGAAAAGCTGCATAAGAGTGTGGGGAGAACACCGCTATCTGTCTGCAAGCCAGGAAGAAAGCCTATAGCCCAATAAGCTCACACCTGATCTGCAACTGCTAAGCCTCTAGAACTGTGAGAACCTAAACTGCTATTGTTTAAGCCGTCCAATCTGTGGCTCACCAGCCCAACTAATACAGGTGGTGAAGCCGGGAAGTGTGAGTTACCGGAGTTACAATTCTTCTACGCTGAAAAAGGGATTTTGAAAGCAAGAGCCAAGACAAGAGATGGAAGCAGAGTCCTAAAAACAGCCCTGTGCGCCAGTTATTTATTCACAGAACAAAGAGTAGAACACTACAGAAGCGTCCTTCTTTATTTTTCTTTGTACCTGCTATATCTATGACTGAATTAGTTTTATAATTAGAAAATATTTCAGAAATAATATATGCGTGGAGTACTTAAGTGTTCCATAGAAGTCCATTTCTTTTTTTTCTCAGCATATTCAATAATCACCTATAATAAAAAGCCATTTTTACCGATTAAAAAGTTGATTTGGAAACCGATTATCACAAATTTATTATTTAAACTAGACGGCTACAGCTTTAAGAAATGAACATAGGGAATCTTTCAAGACTTGAGGAATAAACTGATATTCAAAATTACTTTTTGAGAAATGTATCATTTTGTTTGCTTTTCTTTCAGTCCTGTAAAGGAATTCTGTTAGTTGCTTTTTGTCTAGACTTTTATTGATAAATATGGACAGAGGTAAACAAAAAAGAGAATCTTAGCTCCTCATCCTTGACTGAGACTTCCTGGTCTACTTTTCTTAGTATGTTCCAACTAAAGTGGAAATAAATCTTTTCTAAAAATCATTTCGATGATCATTAGGATAGAATTAAGATGAGAAAATGGCACCTGTAAAGGTAGTTTTTGTGACCAAAACCGTCAAGATGGTTCATCGCATACTGATTTCCCAAAGCAGATACTGTTTTAGGAAAAAGCACTGTGAGAAGAGCATCCAAACATTAATGGCCATGGACTGTTTTAGTTAATTGCATTAATTGAGGTAAAATGGGCAGGACAGAGAAATTACAAGGCCAAACAAGGACACTAGTCTTTAACCATCAGAATAATGCCAGAGAATATTCTAAGCAACTCAGGGAAGATGACAGCCTCTTACAAGAGGTCAATAAAGATCTGGCATAATCTCAGAATTCAAGAAACAGCTCATCTTTCATTATATTAATGGAACATTTATAATTGGAAATCAATACTCAAGTCCAAAGTTATATATGTACATACATATATTCTAACACTGTTTGAAAAATCCAATATTATGACTTTCCTTTCCTTTAGCTTTAAAATTATCATTTCAGTAGGCAGTTCTCTACTTTCCAAGCAATCTAATTGCAAGCATTTAATCATTTTTTTTCCTTCCAGTATGTTACACTAGGATAAAAATTTAGAAAATGTCTTGGGTTTTGATTGGTTTTCCTCATTAATTAGCTGAGTCATTCAAAATATCATTGACCTGTAGAAGCTTTTTTTTTTTAAACATGATAAATGGCAGCTGAAAAACTATAATTTTAATAGAGCTAGGCAATTGGAGCAGACATAGGGCCAGATTCATGGGAATCTGAGAGAAGAGAAAGAATAAAAAATTGCAAATTGTTATGAAGCCAATTCATTAAACAACTAGTGATACAACAGTGTTCAAAGGGAACAAAGTCTGTGGGAAAACCAACAAGCAAAGTTATACTAAGTACTTTTTTCCTTCTTTCCACATCTAGGAAGTAACATGGTACATAATAAACAATGGGCTTCAGAATAACACAGACCAAGGTTTGAAATCTAGTTCAAATGTAATTGTTATGTATTTGATCTCTCTATTTTCTCAGCTTCTAATTCTTACTAATAATAGTAACAATAACTGGCTGGGACAGAATGACCATGTTAGTTTATGTTTGGGATTCTTGCTAAATCAACGTTATGGTTATCCCATGGTGTTGCATAATATTATGAAAACAGAAATCAATCTAGTCACTGTGTTTAGGGGCAGGGCCATTTGCTGCGTTAATCACTGGGGAAGAGATAACAATTGCTGTTTTCTCCAGCTCCCTATGTTCCAACAACACTGTTCTGCAATTCAACCACGCAAAGCAATTTCCCTTTTCCTGGAACGCTTTTCTCCTAACTTATAGCTGGCTCCTTTTTTTCCCAGTCTGTTCAAATATCACTTACTCTGAGCCCTTTTCTAGCTTTCCATCTTAATATTCCTCCTAATAGATCACCCTGTTTATCATCGGTTCCCACTATAGGACATTATCATGTTTATGAATTAATTTATTTGTTGTCTACTTCCATTGAGAATGGGAGGTCCACGAAGGAGTTTGTTGGTCCACTTCATAGTTGTATTGTCTGAGCCTAGAATAGTGCCATGTGCAAAGTAGACTTTCAATAAGCAATTGTAGGATGGACGGATGATAGATGGATGGATAACGAATAGTAAGGTCTAGGTGGGTAATAAAGATCTTACTCTGTTCATAACCTGACCACTTCTCATCACCTTCATGGCTAACACTTGGTCTTAGCTTCAGTCACCTTTCACCTAGGTTGCTGCAGTAAGCATCTTAATGGGTCTGTGTTTCTACCATTGGTCCCCTGTGGTTTAACACAGGAGCCAGGCTAATCCTCTTTAAGACAAGGAAGTCACTCTCAAGTGAGAAATCCTGTGATGACTCCCCATATCATGTGGAGTAAAAGCTAAAGTCCTCACAATAGCCCACAAGGCTCTACTTGGTGTGGCCCGCCGTCCTTACCTCTCTGACTTCCTCTCCCTCACCCTCTCAGCAGTATCTGCTCCTGCCTTCCTATTCTTTGAACATGCCAGACACCTTAGGGCATTTGTTCTAGGCTTTTTCCTTTTCCTAGAATGCCTTCTCCCCAATACTGTCAGCCCTCCATATCCATGTGTTCCCCATCTGTGGATACAACCAACCAGATTGAAAATATTCAGAGAAAAAAAATGATCATTGCATTTGTGCTGAACATGTACAGACCCGTTTTCTTTGCTGTTATTCCCTAAACAATACAACTATTTACATAGTGTTTATACTTATTACTTAGGTATAAGTAATCTAGAAATAATTTAAAGTATATGGATGTGCACATATGACATGATTTTATATAAGGGGCTTGAGCATCTTTGAGTTTCGCCCCATAGACACCGAGGGACAATTAGATATAATTGACTAGCTCACCTATAGCCTCTATTTAAATCTGACATTCCTATTGAAGCCTACCCTGACCACCTTATTTAAAACTGCAATCAATCACCTACCCCCAATGGCAGCTTTCCTCTTTTGTCTTTTTTCCCATAGAATTTATCTTCTAACAATCTATACAATTTCCTTTTTTTTTTTAGTATTAACTATTAATATCTTCCCTGCCACCCCTCGTAATGTAAACTCTGTGAGGGCAGGAAACCTGCTTATTTTGCTCACCGATTCCCAAGCAGCTACAACAGTGGGTGGTACACAGTAGGCACTCAGTATCTGTTGACTTGAATCATCAATCTTGATACACATATAGAAGCAAAGTCCTAGGTGGTGGTTCACAAGATGGTGCTCTGCACATGGATGCATACCAGCACCCAGGGAGCTCCCAAACTAGACGTCTATGAAATCCCAGCTCTGAGCAAAGCTATCTTAGACAGCAGGAAGGATTCTGCAAGCCCTGAACCAAACTGCCGATAGCAACATCATAATTCTTTTTGTGATTCTTATATTCTCTGCATCTATTTGCATTTTGTATTCCCTAAATATATCTTTTTGAAACATTCCTGTTATGAAAAACCAATAATGGCTACTGTTTTATTAAGTACCTAACTACCATTTAGGGTAAATGATAGATTTGTAGTTTCGTTAGATGGTATGATAGCTTGGGAACCCAGGAAATCTTGCCTTGGTTGGTTCCTCATTGGACAAACCTACTTGAACTTGAACTCATTATGTGTGGGGGAAAAAAAATACTGAATTATTTTACAGCCATTCTGCTAAAGCCTAATTCTAAGCTGTGGACTACATCCAATATTTAAACGTACTCTCACATAGCTGAGAAGAAAAAAAAATGTATTTGGCAGGAGCCAAAACCAACCTGCTTCCACTACTCACAGGTTCACGGTGATGAGAACGCAAGAGGCTTTCAAGTGTCAAACTCAACTGAAGTTGAAGACTATCCATTATATAATCTTGAGCTGTTAAAAGTAAAATTTCACTAAAATAACAATAATGATGCTTTATACTTAATGACAAAAGATTATTTTTTTGCTCCTAAGATTCACAAGGCTGACCAAAAGCTGAAATTATTGGTATCATGTATCCTAAGTGATAAAATCAGACAAAGCATGGTAAAGACTGCTTTATTGGTGGCAGTTAGTACAAGTCAATAAATATTGATCCCCAAAGAAGAGCTCAGTTATTTATCAGATATATTGGTCCATGAAGAGCTGAATGAAATTGAACCAAGTGATTGCTGGGATGACTGAAGTCAATCTTGCTTCTTGGGAAATGAAGCCATAGCCAGCTGATATATGGCATATGCTGTTCCTGAAAAATAAAAACAATTAAAGAACTTACCACTAACTGAGATTTAATTATATAAATCTAACATTTAAGCTCAAAAGTTATAAGATAAAGGCAAAGTTTGCATTAAGACTACCTTCACAGGAACACAAAAAATATTTTGATAGGTGTTAGCAAAATTTTAAATTTAACATAGTTTTAATATTAGTACAATTTTATGAAAGTGATATGGCAGAATGATGTATTTGCCACCTTAATAAATAAAATTTTGAAAAATAAGAATAGAGGTCAAAATATGCAAGCCTTCCCTAAAGTGTATCATTAATGTAAAACCACGGAAGTTAAAATAATGAAATTTAATGTAAAAATAGCTAATAACTAGAATTTTATCTTTGAAACCGTGTACCAGAATGTCTAACAGTCACATTGGCTGAAAAGAATTTAGGACTTAACTTATTCAGAAAGCCCAAATATCACTATCTGGTTGTTGTCTTGATGAATAAGTGCCCCTTCTACTTAACTGTATTCAAGTCCAGCCAAACAAGGCACCTTGGTATGAGCAGGGGAACTTTGCAATTAGAGTTCAGATCCCAGCTTTTCCACACAGAAGCAATATTATTTACGGTAATTAATACAATTGCCTCATCTTTAAAATGAGGATACATTACAGACTTCATGCAAGAGTTACAGAAGTGACAGTATGTGGTATTCCTGTCAATGTAATGGGCATGTGGTAATCGCTCAAATCTTGCTTCCCCTCCTTCCCCAGAAAGCAATCATCTGAATCCCTAACTATGCTCCTACTACATCAATTTGTGATATGCCACTGACTAATGGACCTACTTAATCCATAGAAAAAAATGTCAGAGCATTTTGCGTAGGTAAAAGTTAAGTATTATTCTGTACAAGTTTTGTTTCAGTTATGTACAGGGTTTAGATATAAAATATGCTTTTATTATGCATCAAAGCCAACATGTTTAAAAGCCCCTACTATAGGAGGTGGGATAGAGTAGATGTTTTTGGCTAAAAAACAGCCTTCAGGGCCACTAGTGGTACACTCAGAAAGCCACCTCTATCACAAGATAATCATCAAACCTTATTGATGCATTTTTTTAGAAGGATATCAAAATGCTCGTATACAGTATATATCAATCACCCTCTTGAATACTTATGTGAGATGCAGTGAAATGTCCGATTCTGGAGACAAACTCTGTGTTAAAATATTGGCACAGCAAAAGCAATGAAGTTGTTAGTTATTATTACCATCACTTTTATAAACCTTCAAACATTCCAAATGCCTTACCACCAACTGTAAGAACCATGGTGATTCTATACAGGAGGGCATCAGCTACCCCACCCTTTAGATGCACTGGAATTCCATCATCTTGCTAGGTAAAAAAAAAAAAAAAAAGTAAAGACATTAATAGATGTGTCACTTGTTTCCAACTAAGTCTCAAAAGACTAAGCATTCATATAAAATGAAATAACTCCTTAAACCTCTGAATTGAAAATACTTTAAATATCAAAATTGACTATTTTCTTCTTTCTCTACTCGTACTTGAAAAGTAAGAACTCCTAAAAGTGAGCAGTCTTCTTTCAAATTTGAGACCCAATAAAGATGGTCTTTCCCAAGAATATATAAATGTTAAAACTATAAAATATACACATTAAACTCAAAAACTCAAATATAAATTAAATATAAAAGAACCATCACGCTTTAGATTTAGTCATATGCACACTTTTTTCCCTTAGAAAAGTGAGGAAGAGATTTTGGTTTATAGTCCTAAATTATATCCCTACCATCTAATCCAGCCTCTGACATACAGGAGATATTTAGTACATCTGCTAAATAAAGTATTTTATTTTTATGTAGTATATAAGATACAACTTTTTTATCATTTGAAATTTTATTTGGGAAAAACCAGAAATCACAATGTTTTTTAAAAATCACTCATAATCTATTTATAAAGGCATATCGCTCTGCTCCACTAAGTCTTTCCCCAAGAGATAACCAATATTAACACTATGGTACATAATCCCGACTATTTTTTTAATGCCTATATTGGCATACCTTCTAATTTATACACATACTTTTGTTTATCCTATCTCCACCTTTTAGTAATCTAATTGCAAGTAACAATCTCCTATAAATATTTCAGTACCTGAAACAGCTTTTGCTTCTCTGGAACTTTATTTTCAAAATGCCTGCGTGAAGCAGTGCTTATGGTCCTCTGGGCAATCTGACGGAGAGCCTGAAATAGAAAATCTACATATATTAAACAGATTTAGAGCCTAAAGAAACCTTCAAAACCAACCATTTCCAACCCTTCAGACATAAAGCATATCTGATTTGTCAGTAGCAAAGTCATGGACCAGCACCCAAGTTTTTCAATTTGTTATCCATCCTCTGCTCTTCATATTACATTCTGCAGTATCCAAATACCATATTTGAGAAGCAGTTCATGCACATTGTAACCAAACAGAACCATGATCTTTACCTGAATTGAACCAATAGCATTTTCTATCCTTGAGGAAAACATTTATTGATACACACTATTAGAGAAAAAATAGTAAACCAAAATACACGAAACTCAAATGTTGTCATAATATTCTACCAATGTTATTAAAAATTTGTTGCTTGACAGCAAAGTACACTGGCATGATTCCTACTTAAAATGTTTCCCTCATTACATTTTTTTCTAGGAAATTTTTAATAGAGTATAAATCTTTTTCAAAAGAGACTTGCATTATGTATTTAGTTAAATTAAATAATGAAACAAATAGGCAATCTACTTTCTACAACAAATGATGCTGAGAAGCTAAGTAAAACTTCACTGAATAATTACAAAAGAAAATAATCGTTGTTACATTTTCCTTTTCTTTTTCAAAAATTCAGGAAAATATTTCAAGTGCTCAAAGTCGGTGGAGGGGTGAAGGGCAATGCAGAATCACTTGATGGAAGTAATACTGCACTTTGGCCATGCCTACTTCTAAACTCCCATCCAACTGAATGATGCCAATTGCCTTTTGATGCTCGCTAAGCTCAGAAACACTGAAAACTTGAAACCTTCCAAAACCAGAGATACACATTTCTGCTTGATGCTTCCGGGTATCAGAAACTTCCCATCTTGTCCTTCGCTTTACTCAGATCAGACCCACACGGTTAGGGGTGGTATCTAAGAACCCACGACGGGTCAAACCCACAAGTCTCTGGTCACCTTCCTGGCCTCTCCAATCCCAACATCTACCCAGCAACGGCCTGGGGTGAGAGGAATGGATGGAAGGGAAAGTAAGGTCAGGGGAAAAAGGACACCAACCAAGGTGACTTCAGAAAACGCCTATGTCCCCGTTCCAGAGAGGGTTATCTGTCGTGGTCCCTCAGCCTACGCTCCCCAAACCCACCCCGGTCCCGAACGCAAGCGGAGAAGCTCCTCACCAACAGATTGCGCAGCATCTTGGCTCAGTTACTGCCCACCAACCGCAACAACTGACCACCAGCAACGACAGATCGCCACACCGGAACCGGAACTACCTGCTGGCCTTGCGCAAGCGTTCGGGAACACAAAAGTTTCCGGGCGGAGGAGGGGCTTGCGCTCCTAACCATAGAGAGCAATAGAAACAGCGAGAGCGGCACTACGACTCGAGCCGCTCTAGCCGGCCCGGCGGTTGTGCCCTGGGATCGCGCTGCTGACTTTCCCCGTGCACTTCTGGCCGCTGGCTCCTGGAGCCAAGCAGGAGGGACGCAAACGATTTTTCAGACCAGAGAGACGGGGAGTACGTTTTAAGTTCTGTTTTAACAAAGCTTAGATACAAGTAATGTGAGACCAGGCTATCACAGAAAATTAAAGTGTTTTGAGCGAGAAGGAGTAAAACTGAGCAACCCTTGAGCCACTGTTTAGAGGCCGAAAGAATACCGGGTTGGCCAAAGTATAGTTGCGAAGCTGGATGAAATACAAAACAAAAAGGGTAACTAACACCTCTTACACGGATACAGTTTTTTTCCACCGAAGAAACGGTAGAAATTGTTCCTTGTGCTGAGAATATGCTGGAAAGAAATGTGTCGGGATACCAATTTTTATCTTATACCTTCAGATGCTGCAGAACTCCCCACGCAAGAAGTTCTTCCAGTGTCCCGAAACGGTGGGAGCGGGTTGCTCGATTCTGAGTCCGGGGAAATGCTGAAAAGGGAAGAAAATTTAATTGGGGAACAAGAAATGGGATGCAAATCTGTACTCATAAATGTTGCAGTCTCAGGTCCAGCAAGCCACTACATTCCTTGGCTGGAGTTGCGAAGCATAGCAATTATTTACTGTACAGAAAGGCCATCAGTTATCTTGCATCAATCTTGCTTAATCTCCAAGTGTCTTTATTCCGTGTGCTCACCCTCAAGGGAGTACAGATGTCTACCCCTGGATAAACACCTTTCGCCCTTTCTACAAACTTAAATTATTCCATTGTCATTTCAAATAGCAGCTAATAATATATGGGTTCAGCAAAGGTGAATGTGTGGATAAAAATTAGTAATATTGAAATTATTCCTTGTAATTCTTGAGGTTTTCCTCACAATCTACTGTATGTTAATAGGCTCACCAAGTTACCAGTCCCAGTTCAAATTCTCTTCCTCACCAAAGTTTATAAACACCCAGTTCATGTCTGACTGAAAGGTCTTGGTTTTCTACCCGCTCTGACTTACACAGTTATCAAATCTTTGAGCACAATTACCACGTGAGACATGGGCATTCTTTTTAAGTAGATTGTCTATAACTTGAACTTGTTAAAGTTGTATGTGCTCTCTTATTATGTTTTCTCCATTTAGCCAACTAGATTGTAAATTTCTCAGGAATAGAGATTGTGAGAATTTCTTACCAATCCCCAGCATTGCTTAAAGGGGAGTATTCACTAACCAACACGTGAATTAATGTTGAATAAATATCACCCACATTATAAATTGGGTGATAGATCTAGGAAGCTTGTCCTAAGAACCAAGGATTCACATTAAATAGATCCTAATGTAGATGTAGATCCTTATGTGCATGTCACTTTGTTCAGTACAACTTTCCCCTTTTTACTAGATCATTCTATCAATACATTTCCAAATTAAAACAAAAAGACCCTCCTTTTATTTCAGTTACCATCCCATTTCTCTTCTCCTTCAAAATAAAACAGAGTTCTTATACTTGCCTGTCCTGATCTTTTCTTGATCCTATTTTGGACAGGCTTTTACTGCTCTTGTTAGAATCACCAATAGCTTCTGTGTTGCTTTAAGTATCTCAATTTTCATCTCCATCTATTAACATCATTTAACATAGTTGATCACTCCCTCATGACATACTTTTAATTTTTAATTCAGAGATAAGCCATAAATACAATATAACACAATGGATAGTTTGAAACACAGTCCTAAAGTGGTTCCATCTACTCCTATTTTGGTGGTTCTGTTTTTACAGATGCTCCTTTTAGTTTCCTTTCCTGGATCTTTATCCTCTCAGCCTCTAAATTTCAGAATATCTCACCTTTTTTCTACATTCATCCCTTTTGTGATCTCATGAAACCCCATGGTTTGAAATACTATTTGTGTGCTGACAACTAATTTATCTCCAGCCTGACCTTTCAACTCAAAACATCTCCACTGAAATGTCTAATGAGCATCTCAAACTTACCAACAAAACTGAATTCTACTTTCCACTCTTTATTCCGAAACCTTCTCCTCTGCAATTTACCTTATTACAAGCCCTAAACTTTGACTGTTTTCTTTCTATCATATCGTATAACCAATTCATTTAAAAATGCTGTTTAATGAAATGTTATAGGCTGCACCTTCAAAATATAATCTGAATCGGACCACTTCTCATCATCTCCAACAATACTACTACTACAGGCCAGGCCATCATCATCTCTTGCTCAGATTATTGCAAAAGTCTTTTTAACTGGTTTCTCTGTTTCCACTTTTCCACTTTCACTTGTCTATCTTCCACACAGCAATGACCCTTTTAAGGGTTAGATAATATGACTCTGTTCTAAACTCTTGTTTTGTTCACTGGTGTATCTCCAGCATCTAGACTAGTAACTGGCATACAGAAAATGCTCAGTAAACATTGGTTAAATTAATATTATGCTGCACAAAAGAAGGAACTTACTGAGTTTAAAAATTTTAAAAATCTTTCTTAATACCTTCCAAATATGTTTCAGTCCCAAGGTTCCTCGTTCATTATCTCCTTGCTCCTATTCTGAATATGGTGATTATCCTGACATAAAAATATGACTGAAATTTGCCTGAATGCCTATCAAACTTTATTGGTTCTTTCCAAGCACACTTGAAATGCGTTACCAGATTTCTAAATTCATCCTCTGAATCAGAACAGTTACTTTCGAAATAGGTTCCTTTCCGAAACATCAATTTGGGGTTCTTTTGTCCTTGTTCTTCTGTAATATTAGAAAATGGCTCTTTTGAAAAATACTTCCTCCAGAGGGTTCTGAAACAGTATAACAGAATTGGGAGTATGCTATATAGAAAGGTGGATAACCTGAGGTAGGCAGTGGTAAATCTAAGTCTTGTTAATAAGATGCACATCAGATGTGAAAGTAGTAAATGAAAACATTTCACAATTACTGATGCAAAGTTACCAAACAAGTTACCCAATCTTTTATTTTTCCTTTAAAAAACAAACAAGATGACAACCCTGATTTTGATCCTGCCTGTAACATCTGTAAATCACAAAAACAGAAGAAAGCCAGAACAGAGTTTTGTGTGATTTGTGTATGTGGTATGTGTGTCCATCAATTCTGGAACCATGTTTAATCTACTTCTAATTTTATAAAATCAATATAATAGAACAGCTTCATGTGAACTTTAATGTATAACAACCACTGGGTAGATTAAAAAAGACATCATTTCAATATAATTCCATATTTTCTTTATCACATAGTTCTATGGATAACCTTTGGAAAACAGGAAACATATGCTGTCTCTAAATTGCTGTATTACTTATTAAATAATCTACCTAATTGCAAGCTTCAGTCTTTTCATCATTAAAGTTAAGGGATTGGACCAATGAGCTTTATCTCTGGCTCTAAAGTCCTTATATGTGATAAACAATTTCATATAACATATAAACATGAGTCACTTCCTGTTGAACGATAATTTATTGGCTACCCATTAAAAATGTAACACTTTGCAATACACTTGGGGGAATACTTTTTTAAAGTCTCTGACCTTTTGGAGCTTATAATCTAATTAGGAATATAATATACACATAACAGTAAATTTAATGCAGACATAAATGACATTTCAGGTGACTGATACAACAAAAGTTGCTATAAAAAATTCAAGAGAAGTAGCTAAGGTTTTAAAAGGAAAAAATTTTAGCAGAGTCTGGTAGAATTAGAATAAATGGAGCAGAAATTAAAACACATTCCAGATGCTGGAGAAGAACATGATTAACAATCTGAATGTGTATCAAGGGTTCGCAAGGCCTCTGATATAACTGGGTCCCCTGGCAGTGTGCGCTGCAAGAGATGGGAGAGACAAAGACACGGGCACAAAAAGGAAGGTGAAAGGGTGTGAGCAATTCAGGGGACCACCAGCATTCCCGTGAGCCAGGTGGCACTGACTGAAATCTAGTACCCATTTTTATTCTCTTTTTCATGCTATAGATTAAAATGATTTCATGTGAAAAGCTCGTGGGTTATAATGTGTAGAAGTTTAAAGTCTCCCATAATAGTCACAAGATGTCTTAGCTAATTACTCTTTTATGTATAGAAGCAGGAACACATAGCTTGTTACTAAGCACAACTACGCCTTAAGGTATTTATAGATAGTAGCTCTGAACTCAGCAGCTGTGGCCCATTCGCTTGAGGAACAAAGAGATTAGTACTTCTTACTGGGAGGTTAGCTCCCCATTAACTGAAGCGTTCTACTGACAAAGGGGAGGGCAGGAACTCAACCTGGTATTTGGAGTTGGAGCCTGGGTCCCTTCTCCCAGGCTGACATTTTGCAATCTTCCTTTACAGCCGCGGGTGGCTTTCATGTCAAGCAGCTCTGAGGCTTTTTAGGCATGAGGCCCCTCAGGCTTTAAGGTGGGAGTCTGCTTTACTGTACTCCCAGATGGCTGGAATGTCCCCCAACTAGGCAGTTAACTTCTGCCTTTATCTCCGGCTCCTGCTCAGGCAGCATTCCTTCACCTCCTCTCCTCCCACGGCCTCAGAAATGGGGTCCCTAAGCCCCGGTGGTCTTAACCCCATCACATTTGGAATCGAGCATTGATATGTCGCAGGAACTATAAAAATAGGGGCCTTAGATGGAGTGAGAAGAGAAAAAATACTGTTGGAGAGTTAGTTAGAAACTTGGAAAGCAGATCCTGAATCTGTCACTTATTAATAGTGACGTGACTGAAGGCAAGTTATATAATCTATACCTCAGTTTCTTTGAAATGGATTTAATAGTGTTCACCATCATTGGGTGATTGTGAATATTAAATGAGATAACTCCATAAATGTTAACTGTCATTATGGGAGAAAAAGGCTAGGTAAGGAGAAATCAAAAGAAGAAAAATCTAGGCACAAGGTACAGCATATGCAGAGGCAAAGAAGATGGTGTGGACAGATGTCTTGGGGAATTGCAAATTGGTTTGACAGAAGAAAAGATGGAGGATTGAGGTAACAGTGGAAGGCCAATTTCAATGACGAATTTAAATATCTTGAAGATGCCTTAAGGCCATTTAAAGGTTCAAGCAGCAAACTGTTAAAATCAGAGCTCTATTTCAAGATCACTCTACTAGTAGTGAAAGGCCAAACTGGACATGAGTTACTGGTGTCAAAGAGTCAGTAAGAAGGCTCTTACAGTAACCCAAGGAAGAAAGAAAACCTGAATTAAATCAGCAGCAAAGGAGATGTAGATAAGGGGATGGATGAGAGAACCAACGAAGAGGAAGTACCTTCAAAATTCAATAGAATGTAGTGATTTATTGGATTGGGCAGCTGGAGAGGAGAACTAGGGTTTCTAGCCTAACTCAAGGTGTTGCTCTTGTCATTCACTACATTGAGGAATCTAAGAGAAACCCCAGGTTAGTGTGGGATAATTCCTGTTTTGGCCTAATATGGTGAGCATAACTAAGGAATACATAAAGGAGACTAAAGAACAGATGAGTAAAAAGAAAATCAGGAGTTATTCACAGAAGCCATATGCTAAGGATGGAGAAGGAAGGAAAATGCCTATCAAGTGGAGCAAAAAGATCAAGATAAGGGTGAATTCACTTGATTTGACAAAAAGGAGTAGGACTTGTTCCTGGAGTGCCTACTTTTTTATACTTTGTGTTAAATGCTTTTCATCTGTCACTTCCCTTATTCCTCAAAACAAAATATGTCAAGTGGGCATTGAAATCCCTATTTTACAGACAAGGAAATGGTAAATGGTTTAGGAGATTAAGCAATCAGAAGGTACTGTTTGTATGTATAAGAACCATTATCGACCTACTTCTAAAATCTATACTCTTTCTACTGAATCTTTCAGACACAGGTGACGATGACAGTGAACAGTGCAATCCTGACATGAAAGCCTGACTGAAGCTGAAAATGACAATAAAATATAAACATACTGTGTTACAAGCTTTGCTGTGAAAAAGAAAGACAACACATCCCTGGGATTATTTCAGACCACTGATTCTCAAGAGTGTGGGTTGGAGGCAGGGGAGGCAGTTCAGGCACAATTTGACATGTAAATTTGTAAAGCTACTTTGTGTGTAATTCTGGTGTTTGAACAAAATAGCTTATCAGGCTTAGAAAGGATGTATGGGGAGTTCAATCTTCTCCCACATTACCCTGGATAGAAAAGCTTGTGATACACAGACAAGCTCCCATTAATATCACTTAAAGTATATGTTTATCTTGTAAAGACTTTTTAAAATTTATAAAATCACCAAAAGGTGAAGGGCATATTTGATTCAAGGCTTTTCTGGGTTAAGATAGTGCATTGGCCCTAAGAATTTCTCTCTCCTCCCGCCCACTGCAGTAAAATGACGGAAATCAAAAGATATGAGAAAAACTGATAGACACATCATCTTGGATGATTCTCAAAGTCATTATGCTAAGTAACAGAAGCCAGTTTCAAAAGGTTACACATGGTATTTCCATTTATAATATCCTAGAAGATAAAACCATGGGGATGGAAAACATCACTGGTTTACAGGGGTTATAAATTGGGGGGAGAGGTGACCATAAGGGATTATATAAGGGAGTTTTTGGGGGGTGATGGTACTTCTCTATATCCTATTATGGTGTTAAAACTGTATACTACAGAAAAGAAGTTTACCATATGATAATCTAAAAAACAATTTTTTAAAGATATGGGCCCGAAATTTGGATAGAGGAGACAGCAACAGATAAGCAATTTCAACAACTTTCTGGAAGACAGAAAGCAGATACAATATGGCTAGTCTGGACAGAGGAAACTGTAATCTAAAGGGGGATACCAGTGAGAAGTGTGCTGATTGGTTCTACAACCCCTGAGAAGCTCAGATTTGGAGGTAAAAGTTAGAGTAGAGAGTATAGACAGGGACAGGCCTGAAAATGACAAGTCAAAAATCACATACAACAGAACAGTCAAATCCCCAAGTCTTCTCAGTCATACAAATAGGATCTCTCAGCTCCATCACTGTCTCTCACAGGTAGAAGACCAGAGAATTTTTATCTGGAGAGATTAATGGAGACAACTAGATAGACGGGAGATGGAGGAGGTGGGTAAAGGGAAATATGTGTGAAGTAGGAATCAGAATGTGAGGTCGAGGACAGTAAGACGTGAGTTAAAAGCAGTAAGAAACATAAACTCCTGGAACGCCTTTCCTTCTGCAGAAAACTAGAAAATTCTTCCCTAGAGAAACTAAAAATCTCCAGACAAAAGGTCCTCAGCCAAAGGATCCGTTCCCTACCAACCATTCCCTGGCACACTGCGTCTCAAAATGTGGTCTACCTATGGAGGGTGACCTGCCAACTATTTATTACTTGTCTAAGCTTTTTATCATGAACAGGGTAACAAATAATTACTGAATGGTGCTGTGCCAATGAAGTCTATCATTTTTCAAGCATTGTCCACAAACACAGAGCTTGGGGGGGGGGTGTTACTCATATGTTGCCACGACTAGCTAGAAACACCAGGAAAGTTGTCTACGTGAACAAGATAAAAAACAAGCTGAAAACAGCAACAAAAAAATCTTGGTGTTAATAGAGTAGGAAACAAAAGCAAAAATACATATGCATACATATGTACACACACACACATACATCCTCAGAAAAATAAGATATTCTGTGAACTAAGACTAGGATATTTTGAAAACCGAACAGAAATGAAAGAAGTCTTAGAAATTAAAATATTTTTACAAATATGTTATAACTTTAGTAGAAGAAAGACAATGTTGAAAGACCAAACTGAAAAATTCTCTTAGGAAAAAAAACAGAGAAAACAGCATATAAACAACTGGAGAAAAACAGAAGGAAACCAAGCATCAGTCTAGGAGGTCAAACATCTGACTAAGGTAGGATCAAATTTCTTGAAAACTACAATGGACGCTAGCAAAGAGTGGAGCAATGCTTTCAAGACTCTGACAGAAAATTATTTTTAATTTGAAATTATATGTGTAGTCAAACTATCAATGAAATGTGAGGGTGGAATAAAGACGTTTTAGACATGTAAGAACTCAGAAAATGTACCTTTCAGATACTATTTCTTAGGAAGCTATAAATGTTTTAGAAAGTGTTCTAGTAAACAAGAGAGTAAACTAGGAAATAGGAGGTCCAACACAGGCGGGTGACAAAAGGAGGTCATGGGGTAAGCACTGTATAGCAGGCCAAGAGAGCAACCAGTGCAGACTGGTACACAAGGACAACTACAGAATAGACCTCTCTAGTAAAAATGGGGACATTATCTGAGATTTGGGTACAAACACCCTTCAAAACTAGTGATGGGACCATGGCAGATGTGACAGAGAAGTTGAAAAAATTCTAAGGGGTTTGTAGAAAATTATGTGAGTGTTAAAAATGAGGCAATTATTAATTCCAGGAAAAATAAAATTATGCAAAAAAAAGTAATCATGGTACACTGCTTTGCTCTGTAGTAAACAATTATAAACTCAAAATTAAATAGCTAATACTAATACTAAATATTATGCTATAATTATATAATAGAAGTGTGTTAGAGAGCTAAATCATCATGTAACATTACCAAGAAGATAATGTCTAAAACTGCATCCAGCAATAGAATAGGCATATTATTTAGATATACTGAGATAAATAACAGAAGAAACAACTTCTGGAGTCAAAGTGATTGTGTCTCGGAGGTAAGGAAAGTTCAGGCAGGGACTACTGCTTTTCATCATAAAGCGTTTAGAACTTACGGTCTGATTTTTTAAACTGTATACACAGTTACTTTGATAAATTTTATAGATATATGAAAGCAAATAAGGCCACCATGGTCTGATTTTAGAGAAGATATTTATTTTGAAATTTCAAATGACATTAGGAGAAAAGTGATTTTTATGTTTACTGAATGGTGTACTAAAAAGGGGTTCTGAAACACTTCACTAGATCATCCAGACTCTACAAGAGACACTTAAGCATCAAAATTGTTCTTGTAATGCCAATACTTCCGTATTCCTTCTACCCTCCCCAGCCATGTTTACAAAGAACAAAACTTTACAGCTTAACCAACAAAGATGTATTATACAATAATTCTGAGGCAATGTTTCCACAAAGACAGGAGGTAGCAGGCTGAACAGCACTCACTAACCCAACCTTTCCACTGCTCCTCACTAGTCAGGCTTTTCATTTCCTGTGTGCCCCACTTCATTATTTTCATTATCCTTGCCTCTCTATTTATTAGACATTCCCCTGGATCTAATACCAAACTGAGCCAGTCTGTCTATAACTCAGGTGACAATCTGACCACTTCCTGATAAGAACAGATGGTTAATGTTGTCAGAGTGATTAATAAATATAAATATGGTGATTAATTTAACAATGAATGACATTTTATCAAATCTAGGCATAGAGAAGTCAAACCTGGACTCACTGACCTTGGGTTAAAATTTAGTGCTAAACATTAGCAACAACACTAGGCATTGTTATTTTAGCAAGATACTTAAACACGGTGAAATTAATTTTATTCATTTTTATTAACAGAGAACATACTAACAGAATGTTATCTTTTAACATCATCAAGGTTACAAACAGACTGTCACTAACCAATAAACAAATAATATTCACTTAATTCTTCTCTTGGTTGAATGATTCTCTATTAGGTAGTACACAGTTATTTTTATCAATTCTTAAACTACCTTATGATTTCAATGAAATTTCTTAGCTTTTACTTATTGAATAATTTCTTCTATTGGAAAGCTTTTCATATGTCAAAATATGTTCTAAATGTTAACACATTCTTCAATGCCTTCTACTTAATGTAGCTGCCTTAAAATGCAACATGATTCTTTAGAAGTTGAGTATGACATCAATGTTTCCAAAAGATGAGCACAAAGCTTTTAAGAAAGAAAAAGAACTGTTTTCCCCTCTCCCACGCTTCACAGGGGTGATATGAATGTTCCATATTCTTCATTTTTTCAACAGGAGTCCCTTAGAGCTCAAATGGCAGAAGATGGGGGGACAGGGAGGGGGACTTAGGCCATCAATGTACTTGTAAAATAGAAAAGACTCCCAATACATTTTAAAATCCATCTTCTCCACGAGAAAAGTGTTAGAAGGGCTCTTCAACTTTTCTTTAGCAACACCCTCAGTCCCCCAGTTAGAAAAAGAGATGCAGGATGGGAGTCCTCTTTACACAGCACAAACTCAATCTGGAAAGACTGGAGGAAATTCCTCCTTCCCAATGTTGCACCCCCAAAAATAAACTGCCATGTGCAAGAGGGACAATTTCAGAATAAATAACATTCTGAAGGACTGACAAAGAATATTTTTAGACAAAGAAGATGCCCTATGTACTCAAATGTCAGGATAACCATACATCAAGTACTTCATGCAAGTAATATTTTTACCAGTTAAAAATCATTATGAATTACAAGTTCTTTGAACTGAATTTCATGTTACACAAAACTTAAGAAGTGTGGCACATTTCTACTATTAACTATTACATTGTTGTTTCTTTAAAAAAAAAACATATATTAATCAAAATTGATACATTACCCAGACCTTTTGATTTAAAATATAACTCAAAAAAATCATTACAAACTCTGAATAAACAGGCATTCTTCTACACAAACATGAGTTACTTTAGCAAAAAAAAAAAGCAATTTCAATGCAATTAAGCCACCTCTGATTAATACATACATTTTCATGCATTTGGAAAAATAAGTTTACATTCACTTTAAGAATAAGTTCCATAGCAGACAAATTACAGCATTTATTCAATAAGGAATATTAAAATAATTCCAGTTAGTAAAAAATAAAATTACTTCAACCATATATATTATAATTTATCATGTACATAATCCAAAATTTCCAGAAATTAATTAGGTATAGAACATCTTTCTAAAGTATGTCTTAGGAAAACCAACCAAAAAAATTGGTACCTTAACTAAATAGAATGTGCATACATATCTATATTTGACCTATATGCAAAAATTGAATAAAATGCAGAGGAAATTAGGTTACTACTTTCAAAATTTTCTGGAATATAATATTAGTACTTCAGTCAAAACACTTACCTGAAAAATAAAAACAGTTTGAGATATTTCCAATGCTGAATTAATTTTCTGAATGTTAAATACCACGAATGAAAATAGTCTCCTTTGAACAATCACATCTGATTTCTAATTGAGGCAGAAGATGAAGATCTGCCAAGCAGTTTTTCCATCTCACTTGTATTTTCTTCCCTTATGAAGTGTAAGCTTCAAGGGAAGTGATCACATTCACTTCCAGTAAAAACATTCCATGTGACTTGGGGTTCCTGACTGCAACATTTGAACAAATGGAAAGAGGAATTTTAAATTCTCCAACCTGGGACCTACCTGACCTTTTCAGACATGAGCATTATTAATTCCTATGCCAGACACAAAGGTTACATGTTCTTTGAAATCAATGCTAAGCTTGACAAAGAACTGTACTGGATAAACTGAATGCATGAACTACCTCAACAAAGATGGTACTTTAAGCCTTTATATGTGACAACATGAAAATGATGAAGTGTTTTATTTAGATTTGGTCATTCTTCATCTTTCTGTAACTCTGAACCCTAAAAGGTTAGCAAGTCATTATACTCATACATCTTGTAATCCCTTTCTTCACACAATAGGCACACATATACAGCATTATATGTCAATATAATATCATCAGTACAGCATAAACATCGAAGCAGTAGATGCATTCACATGATAGAGGCTCTATGCATCACATGGCCTGTCCCAATAAAAAGCAAACATTAGAATGCCATTTTGGCAGTTACAGTGTTGATATAATCAATATAGCTAATTTTTTTTATACCCGTCATATATTTTCATAAGTCATCCATAGGGAAGAAGCAAAGGACAAAGACTGTTTTTAAAAACAAGTATATGCCAACTTCAAAATGACATACTAACCAGACGTCAGCATTCGAAAGCTAGTTGAACAGGACTGGCCTTGATGCACATGCAGCAGATTTGTTTGCAGAATATAAAATTAAATGGTAATGTCAGCAGTATTACTACTGTTTCTATATTTATGATTAATTACTAGCAGTACAACTCCCAGAAAGAAAGAGATGGATCCAATAGCGATGTAAGCAATCCCCAAAAATGGATTTTTTCCTCCCATCCATGAAATAGTGCTCAAGATCATCCGTTTTCGTCCATCAAAAGAATGTACAGGGTAATCTGAAGAGGGTATAGGAAGACTTTTCCATCTCTGGTTATTTGATGTTTAAAACACGATTTAAAACGTTGACATTTAATTACTTATAATTCATTTGTATAATTCTATGATACACAGGTACCTTACTCATACGTTGTAAATCACAAATAAAATTATACTATCATGAAAGACTGAGTTAGCAAATTAAATGTTAGTAGTGAAAGCCAAAATATTTTACAAAACAACCAAATTTAAGGGTTATATCATTTCTCAGGTGCTTTTGCTCTCATTACACGGGAGGGGCAAAAGGCCTCAAAGGAAAGTAATGTGAAAAAATATTTCAAATGAATAGCAATGAAGCCCACACAGGAAGAGGAGGTTGACAGACCAGGAGAAAATGGAAGGATCAGGGACTAGAAGTCTCTGTGAGCTCAAAGAGCATGTGTAGCAAAAGTGTAGTTATGAGACTATGAGAGGGCTCTGAGCACAAGGTCAAAAAGCATGACACTAATGTTTCAACTTGCTGATTTGGAGCAATGACAACATTCATGCTGTGACACAGCTAAAATGGAGTGGAAATGAAGGGTGGACTGTTAAGGATATTTAAGAAACAGGATACCAGTGTATTGGATGAATTAGCTACGTGGACCAGTTCTAGGATTTTGTTAAGAGGTAGGGTAAAGAAGATAGAACTAAGTCCCTACGCAAAAAGTTTCTAAATTTTTCAAAAGCATCTTTTGAGTCAAGGGTTAACCTCCATCTGTTTCTCTAGCTTCAGCAACATTTCATCCCCAAAGATGGGGCCCTATGACTCCAAATAGCAGGTTAAGTTCTGCTAACATTTTAAATCAACTCTACCCTGAGGCAGGAATGATTTTTTTAAGAGTTCTAACTAACCCAACGTGTTCTGGGGGATGCAGTATCAAATCACTAGGTATCCCAATCCTTAAAAAAATGGGCTTCTGCCTTAATTCTAATATTTAGTTCATACCTTGTATCCAGTTTTGATGATTTAACCTTTGATGTTTTGCAGGCCCAAATTCCTGTCTTCTCAATCTGTGAGATTGCAAGATACCCCGCATTCCTCCTGACAGTTCTTTTTTCAGTGCTGGGGCCCTGCTGTAGACTTCCTGAATGCAAACTGTCAACTAAGAATTCCGGGTGCTCCACAGAATTCCCTCCATTGTGCTCTAGGCTACAAGCTGACATTAGCCCTTACTCTTTACTAGATCCTTTTGGATACTAATTGTAACAGAGCTGCCCTCTATTTTGGCTATCCCCTAAGGATAATGTTCTTTCTACCAGTACCTGAACTGGGTCTGTCTGTTCAAAATTGGTCCTCTGTGAGGCTACTTTCAAAAACTTGGTCATTTTCAGTCTGCCACTAGCAGGCCATATTCAGTTGTGTGTATTCAGGTGCAATATTAAGAGACCAGGATCCAAAAAAACCTTATTTTGAAATTGGGTGTATTAATTTAACCATTATAAAACCAAAACTATGTACTTATGACTCATCAGGATTATGAAAAATAAAAAAATGCAAGATCAGCAAACATTTAAAATTCTAATATTTATGAATCTTTTCGTTCACAACATATGTGAAAAATAGGCTAGAGATTAAAAGATGTAAGGATTTTGTTTTGAATAAAAGGAATTACCCAGTATTTCCCTCCTAAAAAAGGACCTTACATCTATGCAGATATGGACTGGTCTGACTAGCTGAGTGAACTAAGTGAAGATGCAGCCTGTGTTTGGTAGTTGATGGTAAAGTCATGGCCTTTGGCGTCAATAACCTAGTTATGAAGCCCTTCTAATTATTACCTGCGTAACCTCAAGCAAGTTACTTAAATGCTCTATGTTCCTGTATTCTTGTCTATAACATGAAAATGTGTTACTGCTTGAATTAAATAGTGAATGGATAGTACTCACACAGTGTTGACATATACTTAGAATGGAATAAATATTTTTCAGCACTGAAAATGAACCCAAGTTATAAATATGGAACAATATAGCTAATGATAAAAATGTTTTGATACTATGATCAGACCAATAATTATGAACAATTATGTTGATGTGAATTAACACATCTGATTTTTAATATCTAAAAATATATATTAAAATAGCCCAGTACCACTAACACTTATTTAGTATTAAGTATACTCACTGGCCTTTGCATTAAGCTCAATTATAATCTTCCTTGTAAAAATATATAGCTTATTTATAAATCAAGCAACTACATTTTAAGTAATTTCACTAAATGATATGCCTGAAACCCTAGTACAAAGTATATACAATTTGAGACATGTCTAGAAGATATAAATTAAAAGATACATTCTCATACATACACACATACTCTTGTAAAATGCAGAGATCAAAACTAAAGCACAAAGTAACATGCCACATAACTGAGATAAGGTTGGACTAAACTCCTTTCAAGCTCTATGAATAGAAACATAGCCAGAAAAGGATACTGTATGTGATATTCAAATAGTAGCGTCCAGCTGGTAATGTTGGATGTAAATCACTTTTTCTCTCTATAAGACGATATAACTTACGAAAAGTAGGTAAGGCTGCAGTACGCATCCAAACAATAAAATCCTCATTTATGAAGCCATTGTTATCTGGGTCAGAATCCAGCATGTATACTGGGTTAAGCCAGTTCACTGGCTTTGTTGTACCTTAAAAAGGAGCAGGGAAGGGATGAGACAAAATAGTCAATGAAGAGTTTCACACTCTACTCAAACAAAGAGGTGCAAAACATAATCTGAGTATTTTTCTTATTTTTCAAAGGTATAAATATATTCATATTCTAAGAAGCCTAAAAATCTAGAGAAAATCATTTCCTCATGGAACAACTTATCAAAAAATTACAAAGACTTGGTTAATATCTCAATTAAAGAATACTAAAAAAGTAGGATATTGAGTATATATCAAAAGGCAGATTATTTAATAAAAAGATACAATGTTAAGAAATATTACATTGTGAAATTAAGGCAGCATAGAAACAAAAATAAATTTAGATAATAAATAATAGGGGCTTGTTCCAAAGGAACTTTTGCTGCAGTTTTAAAAGATTATAGCTGAAATGTTCATAAGAAAACATCAGAAAAATTGTACTCATTATTAAAAGTACACATTTTCTTTAGAATTTTAGTATAACATTTACCTAACTTGGTATGAAGTTGAGGAAAAAAGATTTGTTGTTGTTTTAAAAAGCATAAACTTTTTTAACATTCTAAAGAAAATTTAATATATTTCATTAAAACCTCTAGTGTATGTTTTTAAAGGATATTAGTAATGTTTTACCTTTAAATCGTTCTTCCAGGCTTTCTTCTCCAGGGGGATTTCTGAATTTTACATTTTTATCTGTCCACCAAGCAATACCTTTCTTTTTCAAAGTAATAGGTGTAGGATAAGAATCATTGCCCATAAGAAACAATTCTAATGTATCTAAACACAAGAAAAGAAAGATCTTACTAAATGTCTATTGAAAACCCATAGCTGCTTAACTGCTTAAGGATCTGGTATTTGCTCTTGAAAGTGGTTGTGACAGAGTAGGCGTATAGTACACATTTGTTCTTTATTCATATGTAGATTAATCATGGCAACTTTATAATTCCAGATGAACATCTCTTGCCTCAGTAGAGTTGTAATTCACTTCTATATATGGCTAACTGATATGTGATAAGATCAAATGTTTTAATATTAACCCAAATATAACTGCAAGGTAAATCTGCCTCTCCTCTCTTCCACTAATGCATTCCTAATAACTTCTAACTTATCCATTTATTTGCGCCAATATGGTGGCTGCCAGGCACACATGGCCACTAAGCCCTAGAAATATGGTTGGTTCAAATAGAATATGTTTTATAAGTATATGCTATACATCACATATCAAAAACTAAGTACGAAAAAAGAATATAAAATATCTCAATAACTTTTATATACTATTATACGCCGAAATGATTTTTTTTTTTTTTTGAGACAGAGTCTCACTTGATTGCCTCAAGTAAAATGCAGAGGAATCATTATAGCTCACTGCAACGTCAAATGGGCTCAAGTGATCCTCCTGCCTCAGCCTCTGAGGGTGCTAGAATTACAGTCATGAGCCACTGCACCTGGCCTGAAATGGTATCTTGAACACACTGAGTTAAATAAAATATATTACGAAAATTAATTTCACTTGTTTATTTCAATGGTTTTTAATATGACTACTAGAAAATTTAAAATTACCCACATGGCTCAAATTTATGGTTTACATTAATTTCTATCAGACAGTGCTGCTCTAAATGATCAACTATAGCTTCTTTTCAATGGTATAAATAAAATCAGTGAAAAGACAGCCTGGCTTTTATTTTATCTTATATGAAATAGGAAGGCTATCAAAATGTTTCTGCTTCTTTCTTCTCGGAGACAGAAATCCATTCTTAAATATGTCTGCTCAAAAGAAAGTGACAAAGCATTATATTACCCCATTCAATACCTAATTGATCTATTTATCTTAAAGTTACTGAATTTCTCAGTTTCATTCATGTTTACTAAACTATCACATCTGTAATAAAATTATACAAATTGTCCTAATTATATATGTTTATATCTATGACTATGTTTGTATCTATATCATACCATTAAACATGCTGTTGGCAATAGCTCCACAAGGAGCAATTGGTTTGTCTTCATTTCTTCGATAAGGTTCACATTCCTTACTGGGATTCTGGGTTTTAGAAGGACAAGAAGAGAGAAATTATTACCCAGGCATCTGGAGAGAACTATGAACTATCCCTAAATTACTAATTAAAAATTCAACCTCTATATTTTTCTCACTTGTAATGCATAAGTCTGTAATATAAACAGGCTATAAATACACCACATTTAAATACTCAAAATGTGTATTCCTTAACATTACTATTTGCTTTTTTAATGTAACCTTTACTTCATGTTTTATCATATATGCAGAGATCAAATTAACATCTTTTTGATTTTTATAACATACAAACCATAACCACAAAGAGTTTTTTGCCCAAGAAAATTTAAGAAATTGTCTATTGTTAATCCAATAAAAAAAAATTTAACTTAAAGAGACTAGAGGCTCTAGTTCCTTTGGCAAGTCCCTTGATTAAACTGGGCCTCACTTATAAAATGAGTATGTCCAACTAGTAACTTCGGATTAAATCTCATGTCTAAGAAAGGAAAGAAGGAAAGAGTCTAATGAAGTTCCTAGAATATACCACTCTTTAAATTGTGCATCCAGGTCGAAGGAAAACAAAAATGCTATCAAGACAGAACATTTGCTTGTCCTCCAGATTTGGTTTTGACCCAGTCCCTACTTAAGATCTCAAGGAGATGGGGCAGTTACAGGTTTCAACTGAAGATCTTACCAAGTCTGAGGTTAGGTATATGTGAGTTATTCTTCAACTCTCAGGCCACATTAAGCCATGTCTCAAAATATATAAATAGACCACGGTAATCTCAATTTGAAATTAACTAGACCCTAGTTAGACTTCTTAAGACTATTTCATCACCAGCTAATCTTGACTTGTATCTACATTTTCTATGTCTTAACTGGAAAAAGCATTTGTGTGAATGGAAAAAACAGGAGAAGGCTAAGTAAGGAAACATATGGCAGGGATCTCTCATAAAGTCTCTTCAATACTTTGACCTTTCAGCTTTTTGGTCCCTAAGCCATCTATATTGATAAAGTTTGTACTCTGAAACCATGAAAAGAGATAATATATAACTGGCTTATTACTTTCTGAAGGTTTTGATGAAAACTGTGATTTCAAAAAAAAGGTTATAAAATGTAAATAAACTCACAGTAGGGTAAGTATATTTTCTAGCCACCAAATTCTTAAGTAGTGTTGAAAGAAAGGAAAATATCATTTACTGCCTATGTGTCAGGTACTAAAATAAACAATGCTAGGTACTTTGCATTAACTGGCTTAGGAAAGCTATTTAATGAGTACCTAATATGTACTATGTATCATGCAAGGTATGAGAAACAGAATCAACCCCTGCTTTTATGCAACTCACAATGTAACAGAGGAAATAGATCAATACATAACCAACTATTATACAAAATAAGAGCCATGATAAAGATGTCTATATTCATTCAACAAATATTTATCAAATGCCTTCCATGTACTAAGCACCAAGCAGGTGCTTGGTAAATAGTGATTAAAGAAAGTCATGCTCCCTGCTCTCATGAGCTTACAGCATAGTTGCAAAGACAGATAATAAATAACTAAACAAATATATAATTATAAATCACAGTGTTATAAATATGCTGTGTGAGGGATTAATGGGGACGGGGTAGGAAGAGCTGCTTTAGAATCTATGGTAATGAAAAGCTTGACTCTGGAGGAAGTATCACGTAAGACCTAAAAAAGGGTAGGAGCCAGCTGTGTGAAGAGCAAGCAGAAGAGAGTTTTAAGCAAAGAGAACAACACATGTCACTAAGAAAGAACTTGTTATTCCTGAAGAAGTAAAGTTGAAGGTAGCTGGAGCATGACAAGATAGAGAAATAATGTGTGATAAGATTGGAGGATTATGCAGAGCTCAGATCATCTGTTCACTGCATTGACAACAATAATATAAAATACTTAGATACTAACCACTACTATGGAAAGTTGAACAACAGTCAAGAAACTAAGATCCCCTAGTCTACAGATTCCCAAACCAGGCTGGGCATTAGAAGGGGAGCTTATTAAAAACAGATATTATAGAGTTCCATCCTTACAAATACCGACATATTAGACTTAAAGGAATTCTAGAATCAATTTTTTCAAAAAGCTCTTCCGTTTTTCAGTAATCCACCTTTTGAACTTTACTGCTCAGGTTTCCCACAATGGGGAGGTATGTTAAATTTTAAAACCCAACCCCACAAATTAAAAGCAGCTAGTTTACATATTCTCCTACCTAGTGCAGTAATAATGAATAAACTCAAGCAGATCATAATTACAAACCCAGAATGTTAGACTCATCAAAATTCTATTACAAACAAATTAATGAAGAAAAAATCTCAATGACACTACTAAGAACAAGCAGGTAGTAATGCATCCTCTGGCTGCAGGAAGTCATTATCTGTGCAAATTCTGGGAAAAAAATATTTTAACTACAAACCTTCACTATACAAACTATAAATGACAAGTAACACTTTAATTTCATCCTAACATACAATACTTTAACAAGTCTAACAAAACAGTTACTACATATTCTTATTTCACAGATAACACATCTTCCTATTTCATCATTTTACTTACAAGCAAAGCACTAGAATCTCCATTTAGTTGACTATCATCTCGAGATTTCACATAACGACGATGGTTTTGATAGAAATTAGATAGTCCATAATACATAAACACATTGCCCTAGAGAAACAGAGAGAAAAAATTTTCATATAAAAACTCTTATGTATAAACTTGTTTCATGTATACATAAAAGCTATGTAATTTAGACTTTACTAGTTTACAATTTGTGATGACAGGTGTGGAGAATTCTGTCAGCACTTAGCAATCTAAAATGGTATAATCGTAAATAAGGTTAAAGAAGTATGTCACAAAAGTTCAAAAGTACACTTTGAAACAACCCTTAATGACTTCAAAGAAGTACTATTTACACTAAAAAACAACCTTCTGGCCTGGCACAGTGGCTCATGCCTGTAATCCTAGCACTTTGGGAGGCCAAGGGGAGAGGATTGCTTGAGCCCAGGAGTTCAAGACCAGCCTGAGCAAGAGGGAGACTCCATCTCTATAGAAAGTAGAAAAATCAGCCAGGTATGGTGGCATGTGCCTGTAATCCCAGCTACTTGGGAGGCTGAGGAAGGAGGATCACCTGTTGCTAGACATTTGAGGTTGTAGTGAGCTATTATGATGTCACTGCACTCTAGCCCAGGCAACAGAACAAGACCCTGTCTCAAAAACAAACAAAAAAACCACAATCTTCATTGAATCTATTAGCCTACTCTGAGCTACTTTCAATTTAAAATTTTCTCCAATTCAGACTGATCGTCACCCAAGTAGTACCAACTTTTCAGAGGGATAATAATCAAACTTTCATTTTTTGTCTAAGTAAATTCTGAACTTGAACTGGGATATAATAAATTTCTCAATAGCACACAATACAATATTAGCAATTAAACTAGTAATTAGTAAAGTATCTAAGATAATGAGTCACTTTATAATTAAATCACGAAAAGTACTTTAATGTATTTATTTAGTGGAGTCAACTTCAAAATAACTTGGGAAAGAAGGGTAACATACATACACTACAATTATTTAGAAGATGCTAAGAAGCCATCCCGAATGACTAAAATATTTAGAGGTAGCAAAAACATTAAGCTATTTTCTTCTTTTTGGTTGCGACCTCTATTTTCTATATTCTTATCCTGAATTAAAAGGAATTCAGTAACATTGTAAGTATCCTTTGACTTGCTACCTTCATCTACAGCATCATTTACTTAAAGCTTGATTTTCAAGTGTCAAACCATGCAAATTTTCTCACTCTACTATATAAAGGAAATGTTTACATGAAAACCTTTGGGGGGGGCGGGCAGGGAGTATCAAAATTACATCACATAGAGACAATGAATATGCTTTTTAAAAAAAGTATTATCTCAATTAAGAATCCATACAGTAAATTCAATTTGCAAATTGAAACAGCAATCCTTTCAATGAATTCTGAGTTAAAATAACCACCTGAAGTTCCCTGAAAAGGCTTTAGTCCAATTTAAAATTTGGGCTTGTGAAGAAACATAGAACTCACAAGAAAAAGAATATGAGGTTGATCACCGCTATAGAAGAGAATTTCTGGAATAAGTGTTTTTTGAATCGGGAAGGGGACTAATGGAGCTGCTAAATCATCACAAGTATCTCATTACTTCAATTTTGCCTTTTTTGACAAAAGCAAAATTTACTGTATCTTTAGAGTTTGCCCATCACATTGAAAAATAATGGACTTTTAAAGATGCTTTACATTTTTATTTTATCTCTGCTGAAACAAAGTTAAATAATTAAATTTCTGTCTTCTACCATTCGTTTCCATGTGTTTTTCCAAAGGCAGCATTATCCTGCCCTTTATCTCCATGCAAGAGCATCTACAGCCACTAGATGGCAACCATCTACCAGAGACGAACAAAGTCATCACTGCCTTTAGAAAATCTCAAGAGTAGAAAATCTAAAAAGTTGGTATGTATTAAAGCAGTTTTGCTCCCTGAATAACAACTTTCAGGTAGAGGAGAGTACAAACTGGTCTTTTCATGCCTGTTCTGAATCTTTATGTCCTTTAGCATATGCTCAGTTGCCAAGAAGAACGGCAGATCAGTGTGAACACAAAAGACACACACACATGCACACACAGATAGATTTCTAACTACGTATCAAAATAAAATCAATAAGGTTTTAGTAAGTGTGTGCATTTTTTGTCATTCTTCATATCTCATAAAAATTCAATTAAATGATGGGAAAATCAGTATTTATTTTCTAAAGTAAAACTTGTTTTAGTATTAAAAGTATATAAAACAATTTGAGCAATAATTTAAAAAATAAAAGTATACATGGATATAAAGCTGATACAAAATTGATTTGTACGGTTATAAAATTTTCCAGTGAAAGGATAAAATACGATGTTGCCTTCAATTTTATTTGCAAAGTACTAACTAAACTAAACCATTCAAATAAATGTATTTAATTATCAGACAGCAAAATGCAACAGCCAAACATAAAACAATCTTCCTCAAAAGTGTATGGATTCCAATAAATTAAAGTGACTTCTCTACAAAAAGAAAACACCTAGTAAAAACCATTTAGTATAATTTAATGTCAATATTTTCAAAAGCATGTTTTTTTCTAACACTTTACTTGGAAACACAGACCTCAAATGACTGTTCCAGTGTGAAGTTGATGGTACAAAAGCAAGGTGTCACATCAGGAGACAAACATTTATTGCAGGGACTGGAAGGCTCTGTTCCGGTATAATCAATCTGCAAGAAAAAAATATAACTAAGCATTTTCTTGAACAAAGTAGACACCTAAAATGCTCTGAAATACTTTGCTATTAAAAGGAAAATAAAAATAAGTCCAATAAAGCAAGCTAAAGCCCAGACAAAAACTGTTTTTAATCTCATCTGTTTAGTTAGACACTGTGAGGTAGTAAAAACTATAAAGGGTCATTCCTCTGTTGTTTTACTGGTTGACCTTTCCAAGTCCTCTCTCCTTTTTACCAAAAGAAATACATTTATGCATAAAATCATAAAAGTAAAATTCAAAACTGCATGATGTATAAAGATTTAAATAGCTATAAAGTCTAAACTATTAAAATACTAGAATAATACTACAAATAAATCAGCATTTCTTCTTAAATCTTTGACTCTTAAATACTTTTCAGTCATCTTAGCTATCTATGGTAGATTTTCAAACGCAAAAAAAATAAACTATTAGGTTTTCAAGGGCTACTATTTTTTCAAAACCTGGTGTTGAATTTGTCTTGTCTTTATCTTGGGTTCCTGGCAGGAAGTTTTTGCCCTTGGAATTTCCCAGGTGATACGAGTGTCTTTGTTATTCATAAGCCCCTTGATTCACATCAGAGTTTATGTTAATGAGATGGCTCAGGAAGGCAGCTGGTCACCAGAAAGACCAATGGTACGATTAGGGGCTTTGGCCCAGCCCAACCTCTGGGGAGGAGAATGGGACTAGAAATTTTGTTCAACCAGTTAGCCAATGTTCAACCAATCATGCCTACATCATGAAGTTCCAATAAAAACTCTGAACAATAAAGTGAAGGAGAGCCTTCTGGTTGGTGAATTTATCGATGTGCCAGGAAGGTGATGTGCTCTATATATACAGGAAAATGGTACGAAAGCTCTGCGTTGAGGAATCTCCCAAACCCCACCATATATATCTCTTCCATGAACCCCCGCTGAATGCACAGCCAGCTGGTCAGAAGTGTGGATGACCGGGAGATCCCCAAACTTGCAACCAGCATCTGAGGTGAAGCAAGTCTCATGGGGAGATAACAAGGAGGGTCTTGGGAACAAACTCCTTGGATTTGAAGTCAGTTGGAAAGATGGGTGACTGGCCTGGGGACTTGACTTGCAGTTGGTGTCTGAAGCGGGGGCAGTCTTGTTGGGTACTATGCCCTTAAATCTGTGGAATTTGATACAGGGTGCTTAGTATCAGAACTGAATTGCAGTGTACTGGTTGATGTCACAAGACTTGGCCTGATAATTAAATTTCATATTATGAACATGAAAATTTGTACATAGACTTTATTTTTTATACTTTTAGGATCACAGCAAAATTGAACAGAAAGTACAGAGTTCACATATACCCTCTGCCCTGCACACATGCACAACTTCCCCCACCGTCAACATCTCATACCACAGCGGTACACTTGTTATAATCGATGAACCTACACTGACAGACACATCATCACCCAACGTCCAGAGTTTACATTAGGGTTCACTCTTGGTGCTGTATATTATGTGGGTTTTGATAAATGTATAATGACATCTATCTACCACTATAATATAACACAAAATAGTCCCACTGCTGTAAAAATCCTCCGTATACTAAAAATCCTCATCCCTCTCTCCTTGCTAACTCCTGGAATGACTAATCTTTTTAGTGTCTCCATAGATACGCCTTTTCCAGAATGTCATATAGTTGGAATCATAGAATATGTAGCCGTTTCAGATAAGCTTCTTTCACTTAGTAATAAGCATTTAGGGTTCTATGTCTTTTCATGGGTTCATTGATCATTCCTTTTTAGCACTGAATAATATTCCACTGTCTGGATGTTTATTTATCCATTTACCTACTAAAGGATATCTTGGTTACTTCCAAGTTATGACAATTATGAATAAAGTTTCTATAAACATCCATGTGCAGGATTTTGTATGGAGGTAAGTTTTCAACTCACTTGGGTAAATACAAAGAGTGCAATTACTGGATCATATTGTAAGAGTATGTTTACTTTTTTTTTTTTTTTTGAGACAGAGTCTCGCTCTGTTGCCCAGGCTGGAGTGAGTGCCGTGGCGTCAGCCTAGCTCACAGCAACCTCAAATTCCTGGGCTTAAGCAATCCTTTTGCCTCAGCCTCCCGAGTAGCTGGGACTACAGGCATGCGCCACCATGCCCGGCTAATATTTTCTATATATATTTTTAGTTGGCCAGATAATTTCTTTCTATTTTTAGTAGAGACGGGGGTCTTGCCCTTGCTCAGGCTGGTCTCGAACTCCTGACCTCGAGGGATCCACCCACCTCGGCCTCCCAGAGTGCTAGGATTACGGGCGTGAGCCACCGTGCCTGGCCAGTATGTTTACTTTTGTAACAAATTGTCAAACTGTCTTTCAAAGGGGCTGTACCATTTTGCATTCCCACCATGATTGAATGATGGCTCCTGTTGTTCCACATTCTCACCAGCATTTGTTGTCAGTGTTTTGGATTTTTAACACTCTACTAGATACGTAGTAGTATCTCATGGTTGTTTTAATTTGTAATTCCCTAATTGTTAGGTAGATAGCAAGGGATTCTGGGCCTCCTAGGGACAAAAGTGGGTGCTGCTAAAATTCACCCCCTCAAAGGGCTTTCAGAGAGGCTCACGGGAGATCTGCATGTGCAGTAAGACTCAGGTCATGCAACTCCCAACTGTCCACAGTGGTTCCATGGTCACGTCTGAGACATGAGGGAGGTCTCAATCCAGGCACTAAAAAACAAGACGTTGACCATAACCAGGCCCTTTTTGCGTCCTTCCTTTTGCTCTCCCTTTGTGAGACAATGGGTCTGATCGTCATCTGTGGCCTATGTATCACACTCTGTAAACCTGTATCTTGCTCTTGCCCTATAATCCTATTTTTCTCTCCTTAAAAACCTCATTTTCATGCTTGCCTAACTTTGGCACGTCTGGTCATTCTTCAGCCATGGGCGCGTCAAGAACTGACATTTCAGACTAAAACCTGACATAATGATAGATGATGTTGAGCATGTTTTATATGCTTACTTGCCATCTGTATGTTATAGACTGAATGTTTGTGTTCTCCAAAAATTCGTATGTTGAAACCCTAACTCCCAGTGTGATGGTATTTGGCAGTGGGGCCTCTGAAAGGTAATTAGAGTTACATGAAGTCATGAGGGTGGAGCCTCCATCATGGGATTAATGTCCGTATAAGAAGAAGAAAAACCAGATCTGTCTCAATCTCTATCATGTGAGGATAAAGCAAGAAGACAGCCTTCTACAGGCCAGTAAGAGGGCCCTCACTATGAATAGAATCTATCAGTACCTTGATCTTGGACTTCCCAGCCTCCAGAATTATGAGAAATAAATGTCTGCTGTTCAAGTCACCCAGTCTATGGTATTTTGTTATAGCAGCCACAGCTGATTTAAGACACTGTATGTTCTCTTTGGTGAGGTGTATATTCAAGTCTTGTGCTCATTTTTTATCAGGTTGTTCTTTTTTTTATTGTTGAGTATTAAGAGTTCATTGTATATTTTAGATAATCATCTTTTATCACTATGCCATTTGCAAATATTTTCTCCCAATCTGTGGAGAAAATATTGTCTTCTCATTCTCTGATAAGTAAGAATTTTACGTTAAACAGTCTAATTATCCATAACTTCATAACATAAAAAATTAGTCACCTTTATTTCTGAAAAAAACTAAACATATAAACTTCACATTGGTGTTCAATTTCTCTTTATAATTGAAAAAAGAAAAGAAGGTTAAAATATATATCTAGAAAATAGAGCTAGCAACTAATCACAACACACTTTTGAAAAACTTTATAAAACTTGCTGAATAAAATTTGGTTTTGTCAAATCCTGATAGATTTTCCTTAAAAATGTTTTCCATCAAAGCTTATTTGTTTACTAGTGATATTTGTTTAGAGAAAATTTTCTTTCACTACAAAGAATCAAGGTACATAACTAAAACAAACTAATAACACAGGACTCCTAAATGAAGAGAGGCAAAACCTATATAATTTTTCACTAGACCTACTAGGCCACAACTTTGCATCCAGGGTCTACTCATGCACAACAGTTCACTTAAACATCAAGTTTTATGACACTGAAGGGATGAAAGCTGAGACGATTTAGAAGAACAAACTATATTTTTAAGTCTCTGTACATTTTCTCCCTCTTTCTTAACACTAATCTAAGGATTTTTTTTTTAATTGACAGCTGGGCCTATTTCCATATTGTATACTTTTGAACAGAAACCTCTCAAATCATTCTTTAGAATTAGTTGCTAGGGCAAAGTCTGAAAGAGATCATCAGTTGTGATTAAGAAAGGAGATATATGTTTTATTTAACTGAACAAAAAGAATTTGAAATCTAATAAATTATACCACAGTATAATAAAACTGAACATTTTAATGGAATCAAGAATAATCACTGAATACTAAATTACACTTGAACAAAATCAAAGGATAGCTGTAATACTTTCATCACAATCTGTTGATTATAATTTTTTAAATGTATTATAAAAAAATTACATATCTTTTGATTCCAGGAAAATCTGAAAAAACTGTCTAAAACAATCATTATCCTTAACATATTAAGCCTTTCTATGTGAAAAGGATGATATAAGGTTCAAGATACATACAAAAGCAATCATACTTTAAACAGTTTACATAGCCCTTTCTTTCATATACATGTATCATCTGATCCTCACCAAAATCCTATAGTGTTACTGCCATTTTATATAAAAACAACAGATTCAGAATCTTGCCAAGGTCACACAAAAAGCAATAGCTGGTGCTATGCTAGGACCAACAATTTCTGACTCCAAGCCCAATATTCCTTCTACTAAATTGCCTTTGCCTGAAGAATAGTCAGTCCCTTTTGCCCTCTAGTAGACTACTTTATCAAAGATAGCATATGAATACAAAGAAAACTACTAAAATTCTAAGTGCCAAAATGGATAGCATAAAGGAACTTTCTTACTGAGAAGAAACGAGGATTTGAACAGAGCCATACATAAAAGAAAGATGGAAAAAAGAGAAAAAGAGGGGTATGTGGAGAAGAAAGAAAGTGGAAAACACAACATATGTTTAAGAACAATGAGTATAAATATCTTGGATTTATGGACAGTTTTCATGTTGGAAGGAAATGAGACAAGGCTAAGAAGGTAAACTGGTACCATAATTACACAGTGTTTCGTTGCCGCGAGTTAGCTACACTCCCAGCAAAACAGGTCCCAGGCAGGATCTTCGCAAGAGATTTGGAAATAAGAGAGACAGAGAAATAACCGAGACAGAGACAAAGTATAGTTTAAAGTGATGGGGGAGTCAGGGGTCCTCCCATATTCCCATGAGCTGTGAGGCCCTGAATGAAGTCCCACATCAGTATTTATTGGTGCAGCAATTAGTTGCAGTGGTTACAGATTTACGTGTACAGATAATTCGTTTAGGTTTTAAGGCTCCCCAAAAGTTTCTAGAGATCCCTTAATTAACTCTATGTGAGTAAACGGCTACAAAGTTTTTCTAAGATAAACTTCTGAGCCCTAAGTTAAGAATAGATCTAGCTGAGTGTACACGTTAAAGATAAAATTGTCAATTAGCAGAAAAGCTAAACAGAAATATAGAGACTATATATTTCTTTATCTAGTTTCTTATTAACTGAGACAAGTGGTCAGGAGTGAAGCAGGAACTGTCCTCTAGGCTAATTAGCTTTAGCTGCAGGTGTCCGCTGGGCTGGCATTCTTTGATCAGTCCTTAACCTGTGACCCCATGCTGAGCTCTGTCTTACACAAGCATCAGGCACTGGCCTCCAGGCGTGGCCTTGCATACACCTCTGACCGGTGAGATGCCCTCCTGTGGCTAGGCAGCTTTTGGTCTCTGAACTAACATGTTCACAGATTCCTTCAAGGCAAAGCCCTGCAAAACTCCTGAAATCTTTCATGTTTCCTATCTTCCAACATTTCACTGACTGTTTACTGAATGTGTACTAACTGCCAGGCATTATAAGCACTTAATACGTATCATCTCATTTTAAAAGTACAAGAGCCCTACAAAGTATTTTCCTTATTTTAAACTAGGTATCTGTCACTTAGGAAGGTTTAGTAATTTTCCCAAGATCACCCAACTAGTAATTCTGAGAAAGAACCCAGCCCTGCCTATCTCCAACACTATGCTCTCTCATGAAATAGACATGTCCTTTCTGATATACAAACTCAGAATCTTCAGATTATAAGAATGAAGAGAAATCTCTGATGGATAATTATAATGTGTTTTATTTTTGTTGTTAAGTTGCCTAGCATCCAAACGCAAATGCAAGTATTGTGCAATTCTCCACTGTGAGAGTTTTGAAGGGATGCAGGGCCCCACCTTCTACTTCAGAAACCAGAGGGAGAGTTAGGTCCTTTCTATCCCTAACCTCATGGTAGGTAGCTAGTACAAAGGCACAAGATCTAGACTCAGTAGATACTCCCACATAAATTACTGAATCCTGGGAGACAAAGACAAGAGTGGGTGTGATTAAATTAGGAGCTACAGCAGTAGTTGAGCAGGGAGAACTCTGCAGCAGCTGTGGCATGTGGACCAGACTGTTTATGCTTTCAAATCTCCCTTACTTCCCACCTGTCTCCAAACCTGATCCTTTGGACTTCCCACCCCTTTTGTGTGAAAGCTATCCAATTCTCCTCTAATAAATTCCTTTCCTGTCTAAACTAGCCAGAGTTGGTTACTGCTGCTGACAATAAAGTCTCTGAAAGCTAAGTAACCCTGAGTGTTAAAATGTCCTGCAGGAAATAAAGAACTGGAGAGATTTTTGAAGACTGTAACATAATCAAATATTTGCAAATAAACAGATTAAAAGAAAGTCTAGGAAATGGGACTTTCATTTCTTCCTGAATGTCCCACCATGATGTAATTTTCATTTACCTACTACTTAGTGAGTGCTCATATATTCCAGGCATTGAGGATTCAGCCTAGTACCTGACCTCCTAGAGTTCAGTGTCTAATACAGAAAATAGTTATTAAAATGGAATAGATGTTTTGATACAAGAAGTAAAACACATGGAAACACAACCTAGCCTAGTAGTCTGCAAATTTCTCCACGAGAACTGCTGAGAAGATGCTATCTACAGGGAGACAGTAAAAAGAAAGACTATATCCGACTGAGGACTTAGCACATGAATAGACCCAAAGTGTACATGAATTTAGGACTTTAAATAAAGTTATGAATTAGAAATAAAAATCTGAGAATCAATCAGGGGTTCTCAAGTTATCTAATTTTTTTATAGTATACATCTATAAAACAAGTAATAAGAAAAATTTAGGTAAAAAAAAAAAAAAACACAGTGGAATTATACTGCAGAGTAGAAGCTAAAAGGATAGCTTTTGTGACTTTGAGCCACTATAGGGTAGAGTAGTGTGGCTTTGTAGCCCAGGTGACAAAACGTGGAGAGGGCCATTCCAAAACTCTAGAATTCCTGGTAATGGCAGCACTGAAAAGTTCAAGAGATAGCACCCTTCATAGTGACACTGATACCTTGCATGAGGTACAGAAGTATCAAAGAAGCTCGTTCAGGTGACAGCAGGTATAGCAGACATCAGCTGGGGCTAGGAAGATCAAGACATTAACCCCCCTCTAGATGATTAGAGCAGAAAACATTAGTTTTATGAGTGATACTAGTGTCACTGGTGTGACACCACAGTAGCAAATTTTTCTGCATTGCCAGGCAAAAAGAGAAGGCTGTAAGAACTGAGCAGCTGTCCATGTTCTTGCCTAAGAGGAAGTAATGTAAGTTACACTTTCCTTCCTACCCAAGACTCAAAAATTAATGATACCACTAAGTTTTCCACAGAGGTTACTTAGTTGTAGACTAAGTAATTTGCATAATCTAGGCTCTGATATGAGAGAAGGTGGGTATGGATTTTGAGAGCAGGAGAAGTCAAAGAGGTACAATAAGGCAGCAGGAT